>NW_025814896.1:14390000-20007500 GCF_022079265.1 Lynx rufus | reverse complement strand
CACATATCACACGCACATACATACCCCCATCATACACACACACACACATATCACAAACATGCCACACACACGTACACACACACATCACAAACATCACTCACATACACACGCACACACATGCACATATACACTCCCTGTACCAGCTCCATTTTCTTCTTTTTCTCCATTCTGACAAGTAATCATTATTAAAATTTTAGTGTAGACCTTTTTAATCCATTTTACATATTCAAATGCAAACATAACTAATAACATAGTGTTTGAGGTTTTTATTCACATCAATGGCAGCATACTATAATAGTATCAACTATTAGCTTTGGGTTTTTTTTTGAATCACATTTCTAGTCAATTCTAGTGAATTCTAGTCACATGGGAACATAGTTCTAACTGTAGCCATAGATTTACATAGAGATGGAATACTAATATTTTGTGCTTTTGCCTTACACTGCACTAAAATCACAACATTTTACTTTTATTCTTTTCTGTTAAAAGTCACCCTTGCACATATCTTTTTGTGCATGTGTTCCAGAATTTTCTAAGATATATACTTAGCAACAAAACTGCCAGTCTCTAAGGGATATCTGTTTTCAGTTTTCTACATACTGCCAAATTGTTTTTCAAAATGGTTGCACCAATTCACACAACGGAGTATCAAAGGTCCCTTTCCTCACAGCCTGGTTAAATCTGAATGTGTCACACTTTTGATTTTTCTTTTTCCCAATCAGATGGGAGTAAAATATACTTCAATCTCGCACTAGTTTTCATTTGACTCATTTCTAATCAATTCGTACACTTTCTAATAGATTTTTGGTCCCAAGGCTCACAACTCAACACCCCCCCCCACACCACCCCCATGAATTGCAGGGACAATTCTTCCCATTTCTTATTAATTTAAATCTATTTTACAAGTTCCTAATATAGCATGGATCATTGTTTTTCTTTTATGTACTAGGCAAATATTTTCTCCCACAGAGCGGGGCACTGGTTTTCTTTGTTTATAGTTTTATTTTTCAATCCATAAGTACACTTTTGCTTCCATGTTTAAGAGGCCCTTTCTGACTGTCGTACCACAAAGGCCTTCCCATCTAAGAGACTGATTTTATTTTTTGCTTTTCACATGTAAGTTTTAATTGCTGTGGAATAAAATATTTTGAACTATTTGTGTCATTTTATATGTGTAGAGAACAATTAACACAACCTAATGTATTGAATATTTCATTATTTTCCCAACTCTGTAATGCCACCGTACTCATTTAAACATATAGATATGATCATTTTATTTACTATAATTTTATAATGTCTCTTAACAGCTGACTAAGCCAATCTCCCTTCCATTTTTCTTTTCTTTTACTATTTTTAAATCCAGAATTGTCTTGATTTTACGAACATTATTTCATATAAATTTTAGGATTAGTATGTCACCTTTCATGAAGAAAACTCTTGTTATAATTTGCATTGTCATTGCACTGAACCCAGTGATTACTGAGGGAACAATTTATATTTGTTATGATTCTTTTCCAGATTATTCCGTGATGATGTTACAAAGATCATTTTCCAAGATGTATTTCTTCCTACATATATAGTTGATGTATTGTAACTGAGAATGAGATTTTTAAAATGTATTTCCTGGGGTACCTGGGTGGTTCAGTCAGTTAAGCTTCCGACTCTTGATTTCAGCTCAGGGTGTAATCTTGCGTGAGCTCAAGCCCCGAGGCAGGCTCCACACCGGTGGCAGGGAGCCTGCTTGGGATTCTCTCTCCCTCTCTCTCTGCCCCTCCCCCACTCACATTTTTTTTCTCTCTCTCTCTGTCTCTCTTTTCCCTCTCCCTTTCTCAAATAAACTTTAAAAAATAAAAATAAATAAAAATTTAAAAATGTATGCTTACTTTTGATCTATAGGAATTGCTTTGATTTTTGAAAAATGTATTTAATGTCCAGATACCTTTCTGGACTACCTTAATAGTTTTAAGGAACTATAAATACCTCTGGGTTTCCTATGTAGGCAATTATGTTCTGCAAACGATGAAAATATTTTCAAACGTTTTTCTTTCTGATCCTCTTTATTTTGGGCTTGTCTTATTACATGGGCTAGGAATCACATTAACATGTTGAGAAGAACTGGTGAAATTCGTCACCTATGTTTTTTTTCTGATTTGATGGAAATGCTCTAAATGTCAACAATTACATGTACTAAAATCTGAAGTATTTAAGGTTAATATATTTTCTCAGGTTAAGAAAATTTCCATTTAATTTTGTTAAACTACACAAACTCATAAATGGAAACTGACTTTTTCTTCTTTTTCATTTCATCTATCCAAATAAACACACTTCTGTTTTCTCTTTATCTACCAAAATATTGGGATATTCTTTAATGTTGACCCATCATTATATATCTGAGATATCTGAGGTGTCCAAGTCTGGGATAAGCTGTATTTATTATTTTAAATCAGAGTCACAATTTTAAGTAAAATTGTGAATTTTGACTTGCAGAGACTTATCTTGGGTGTTTTGCATGAATGTTCATAAGCCTGATTGACCTGTAAGTTTGCCTTCTTGAACTGCCTTTGTCTGGGTCTAAGTGACACTTTAACATTTTCTCAGAAGAATTTGAACTTTTCCTGTTTTTCTATTTTCTGAAACAGTTTATAAAAGAGAGAGATTATATTTTCCTTCAATTGTAGAAAATTCTTGGGTCTAGGAACTTCTAAATTATATGATACAAATTTTAAATTTTATTATCGAGTTAATGTCTTTAATGTTAATCTTTCAATTTTGGTTTTCTTTTTTTCCTGCTTCGATTTTAGAAATTTATTTTTCTGTATTTCCAATTTTACCTAGGTTTTATTTATCGCCATAAAGCTATTCTGTTACTATTTTAACCTCTCTTCACCTATAGTTATTCATTACTCTCCATTCCTTTTAATAGTTTGTTTATGATTTCCTCCTATATTTCTTGATTTGTGTTATTTTTCATGCGTTTTTCTACCAAACCATTTGTGGTTTCATTAATCATATCTAATATATGTGTATATTTAACATATTTATTTATATTTCCTTTGCTATTTATTATTTACTGCCTTCAGCTTTATTTTTCTACTTGCTTGAAAACATCTTTTCTAGAGGTGCCTTGTGGCTCAGTCAGTTGAGCATCCAACTCTTGATTTCAGCTCAGGTGATGATCTCATGGAGTTTGAGAGCAACACAGAGCCTGCTTGAGAATTCTCTCTCTCCCTCTCTGCCTCTCCCCCACTTGTGCTCTCTCTGTCAAAATAAATGAATAAACATTTTAAAAAAATAAATAAAAAGAAAAAATCTTTTCTAGTATTTTTTAGTTGAATGCTTAACTCGTTAATTTTGAAAGTTTCTGTTTCTAAAATAATTTCATTAAAGATCTATATTTCTCTTTAAATGTCAATTCAGCTGCATCCCCCAATTTTCCATATATAATAATTTCACTTTCACTAATTCCTAAATATTTCTATAATTATGGCATTTCCCTTTTTTTTTTAATTTGGGATGCAAATGCAAAGCCACTACAGAGTTAATGATATTTTAATCTTCCAATTCTTTCATCAATTGATTCAGGTCTATTTGCTTAGCCTACGAGTTCCCCAATGGCAGAAATTATCTTCTTTTAATTCCCTGCCTCAGGCCCTGGCATAGTCCTGGGCAAACACCATAAGAACAGACAAGTACGTGTCAATTCCTGAGAACCACTCGTACATTGATTCATTCATAAGTATACCCTCATTCATTTAATAGATATTTCTTGAATGTGTGAGAAGGAGGTAATGGGAATGTTCTAGGCACTTGGGTTGGTTATCCTACACTCTGAATATTGTTGGTATCCAACACTTAAGGACATGAGCTCATCTGTTTAACAGGGGGATCGAGATATAGGCCACTACACAGGTGACATTTTTTTCTGTAATTACTTTTACTCAACCCTTCATTTTGTTATTTTTGCTACCTGCTAGCAGAATCAGAGACTGTGCTATAAATCAATGATGCAATGTTGTGTTGGAGAGATTAAAAGAGAGGTTCAGTGGGTCCTTTCAGACTTCCCTTTGGTTTAGGTATACATGTTAGACTATTTCATTTCTGTTGGGGTCCACTTTTTGCTCTTCTGCCATTAGGATGACCTAGAAATGCTTTTCAAAACACTGCTACCCTTACACAAACACAGATTAAAAGAGACAACAATGCAAGTCAGGTGTGGGCCAGGGCACTGATGTTTGGTCAAAGATTCCCAAATGACTCCACAGTGTGCTCCAGACTATACCAATCAGAATGTACGTATTGTTATGCTTTAGTGCCCCTTTCTGCTCTTCTTGTCTGCTTTTCTTGTTAGGTTTTGTTTTATAATTTCTCATGTGGTTTCTGAGGGATTAAAACGGGGTAGAATTTGGAAGTTGGGTAATAGAATAGACAGGCATTTGGTAAATGTTTTTCATTTTTAAGGTAAGCATGTTTGTTACAAAAACTCACTGCCTACACACATGCTCGCTGTCATTACACATATGAAGAGCTGGCCAGTCTCAAGCTCTCCTCCACATCTGAGAAGAAGCAGCGTACCGAAACCTGAAAGCCTCCATTGCAGAGAGCAGGTAAAATTACAATGGTGAATGTCTCAGGAAGGTTCCAGAGACTTCAGAGACCAAAAAGCTAGCTCTTCAATGCCTCCCTTGAGCACCTGGAATCCTGTAACTGTGGTCAATCAATCAGTGAGAATCAATGCAAGAAGAACACTTTTTTCATATTTCTGCTGTTTTCAGTACTGGGCGGCAGGGTGGGGGGTGGGGGTGAGGGAACACCAAACCATATAGCCTTGGGTACTCATGAGTACCCTAACATGGGGCCAAATGGTGAGGCAAGAACAGGGCTACATAATCTTTGCTATTTGGCCAACAGCCCTTAATGAATGAGCCTCTGTTATACCGAAAATAAAATGCAATGGACTAATAACTTCTTGCAACACTAGTGCAGCTACAACTACTTTTATCAGTCGAAACAGCAGAACACCCACATTTTACAAAATGTAGAGGCAGCAGCTGGTACAGTCTGGAAGTCAGCCCCCTCCCCCCCGCCCCCCAGGTCACTGCATGGATAGTTCTCCTGCAGCACTCAACATACCTGTGCTATTAAGGTTCCTCTTCCATCAATGACGTTACTTTCTGCTGTATATCCTGTCTAATAAACTGTTCTATCGTCAAATAACCTTACTTTCTCCTGACAATAGGCATGTCTATAACTACCTGTCACAGAGATGGTGCATTTTGTTGAGAAAATTAATAAATTTTTGAAGAATCAAATTACTGCTCACAAATGCAGAGCTTCACCTGGAAGGAATCATCTGGAAGGTGTTTTATGTCTTCCAAATGATAAATACCGTCTCCTTTTGCAATCACTTTTTGGAAATCCATAATATCTTTTGAGAATCAAATACAGTCAATTAAAAATATTAGAATCCTATCTAAATAATTTGTTCTAGCTGTGATGAAAACTCTCAGCTGAACATCCTGTTCTTTTTCTAAAATAAAAATAGCATTTTCCTATACAGATGTGGCGATTGTAGGAAATTCTCCCATGTAGCTAATGTAAACACATTTTGTGTCATTGTTGAGTCTAGGAAACTGGATTCCCCAAATTATCCCTCTTGTAGAAATTTATTTGTTAAGTAAACTGCAGTCCACACCACTTCCTCAGCCTTGTCCAAAGAAACATATTGCCTGAACAATCAGAGAATTATAAACTCGAAAGGAAGATTAAAGTTCATCTAACTGAACCAACCACCAACCAAAGCCACCCTTTCTTCTAAAATGCATTCTTGTTTCCAAAGGACTGTTTTGCAAGTAGCAGTTTGGAGACATATATAAATCTGGTCTCATTTTAACTATGTTTGTTGGCATTATATCTGCACCCAGAGCTTTTATTTTCCTTTTTTTCCCTCTATATTTCAAGCATGCTTTGATCTTTTATCAATGAATGTCTTCTCAAGGGTAAGCAGGAAACATGCTCAAAGAAAAATATTACCAAAGATACATATCATTAGTGCACAAATGGATAATTTTCCCATCTGTAACTATTATAATCCAGGGTTCTCAAACTTCATAGACTGAAGAGCTTTAATTTTATCTCCTGTCAAATCAAGCCTATCAGGCTGGAAATTTTTGAGGCTAGATCTTTAACCTTCTGCAACCCTCCCATCTGTAATGAGTAGTGGTAATAGGGATTGAGTAACTAGGGGTGAGTTAGGGGAAACAGAGTCCGATGAATTTAGAGACATTAGTTCTGAGAAGGGGAAGTTGACGGACATCTAGCTGGGGACTTCCAGCTCTGTTCTAAAATGTAGCTGCAAGTGACCATCCCTGGTTTAGTTCACTCTGCCCTGAAGACCACTCGACGCTTCTCCCTGCGAGGTAGGTTTTCACAGAAAATGTCTGATATGTCCAAAGGCAAACATATCTATCTGTATGCCCAATAAAAGTTTGAAAACTCCTCTCCTAGTTTATTTTGAGAACTTATATCTTTAACTTTGGATTTTAATAACAAGAGATAAACACATCAAATCTGACAAAAATATTCATTCCCAGAAGAAACTGCAAAAGATTTATGATCCTTATCTTCACTAGTTATTGAAATTCATATTTGTTTTGTCCTTTGGGTATGGAGTTATTTGAACTAAGAATAATTTATTAATTTAAAGGATGCCAATTATCAGTTTTTAGAATATACCCACTCTATAATTTATTAGCTTTGATGATTGATACATCTCCTCCAAACCTGCCTCAATAATGATTATTTTTTTAGCCAAAACTCTGGCATTGTTAAAGGAAAGAGTAAAACACATTTTTTAGTAATCTTTTAGTAACTGTGATTTCTTCAAAAAGACTATGATTTTTGAAAAATATTTACTTTTTAATTTAGTAGGTGAAAAACCATGCACAAGATATTCATCTCAGTATTGTAAAAAGTTAGTTACGTATTTGTGTGTGGGCATGTGTACATCCGTAGTAACTATGGAAACAAACAAAATAGGTCCTAAAATTGGGGAAATCTTTGTTTTCCCAGCAGGGAAGGGAGAGGGAACTCACCCTAAATAAGGAAGCCACAAATGAAGCAGTAAAGATGTTTTGAAGAAGACCAAAATTGAGGCAGAAAGCTCAGAATTCCAGCTAAGTAACGAAAACCTTATAAATCACATACAATCATACGTTTAAGTCATATAATTAGAAAAGCATATACGAGCAGGACTTTGATTTTCTAGGCTTCTAAGGAAACCAATATTCCTCTTTGTTTTGTCCTCTAGGAAGCTCAGAACTAAATTCACAGCCCACCTACTGTGCAGTTGCAACTACTTTCTGATATACAGACCCAAGTGTAACTCTACTCTAACCTTCCAATCCCTAACCTGTACCTTCTATTTGTCCCAACCCCTGGAGTTAATTATTGTGTTTTACTGTCTCATTTTAATAACTAGCACCACAAATTAAGAAACAGTGAAGATTATAAGTAAGCAAGTAATGGCACAGGCCTTTGTGTGCATCTATCTAAATATAATGTGTAGGGCTTTCAATTATCAATACCGAAATACACTTGCCTTCTCTGCACATATGCACATGCTGGTAATATTACCTTGCTGTTCTTTTCTAGTTTGGAGAAGGGCTACTGGATCCATGCACTACTTTGATCTTAGGAAGGCATTTCATCTCCAAGGATATCAACAGTCCCTGTCTCCCCTCTGAGCCTCACAACAAGCTGAGACAGGCAGAGCCTTGGGGTGCTTTCCCCAGAAGAGACACTGAGTGAAGGACGGGACCGAAAGCCGCTTATTTGGAAGATGATCCCAGGAAGCAACGGGAGAGAGCAGGAAGGAAGAGAAGTAAGACAATACGTGGTTATAAACTAGTTGACTCCTACCAGGAGAAGCTAGGGCTCAGCCTCATTAGGTGATGGTTTCTATACACCAGAGAGAGGTCCTACCACAAGGCCAAGGGAGCTGGGCTACTTTCTCACCAACTCCCACTTCTCATTGATTGAGGGCTGTGAACAAAGGGTGTGGACTCCCCAGCACTGCCAGACCGCCCTAGATGTGGGCTCAGCCCACTTGTGCGCAGTCTCCGTGGACTTGTAGGCATTTGTGGGGGGTGGATAACCTTTGGCAGGAGTAATGAGTACCCCCGGGGACATGGTTAAAGCACCACCGAGGACCGCTATAGAGAGCAACAGAAAGGAGTCCAGACAAAGGTGCCTTCACGAGAGTCCCTCTCAGAAGCGTCCTTCACATTTGGTAACTGACATTATTCAGTTCTCTTTGGAGAACTGGCAGGAGGTGAACAGTGCTTCAAAGTCAGGATAATGGTATCCTGTTTTAACTCATTTAGGCATCCGTGCAAGAACGTGTTTCAAAGTCAAATGTAAACACATCACGTATTTTACTGCTGCCTCTTTTTCACAGTGTGACTACTGGAGAACCAGTGACTGTCAACAGTCTTGGCAACTACGGGTTCAAAGGAGAGTGTCGGGAACGAGCCACGTGCTTCCCGCTCCTGCCGCTGCTGCTTTCGGCACAATTCCGCCTGGTTCCCATGCGCTGCAATGCTTGCAACAGTTGCCGAGACTTCTCCCGAGATAAATTTACGGCTAACTTTTCCTAAGGCCTTCTGTCCTGATCCTTTTACATCTCCAACAGTCAGCTTCTGTCAAACTTGTGGGGAATAAAGGATTTTACGGAGGCTGAGAAAAGATCAGAGGCACAAACCTAGTTAAAAATTCCAAAATCGATATTTAAAAAAAGGGATGAAAACCCCCAGGAAGCCCCCAGGTTGTCTAAGAAGTCCTCAGTTCAAAGCTAGTAATTCAGGGATGAATCTGAGGATCTGAGTGTCAGTTGGATCTCGGTTTGATAGGAAAAGAACGATCTTTTCAGGGTGCCATGGGACTATTTGACTTTAGGACCACTGTACAAGGTGAAACTAAGCCAGAGCTCTGAGGCCGACAGAGGAGTGGGCAGAGGAAGATAAGGCCCCCGCCTCCCTCCCGTGCCCACTTATTAATTTTCCCGGAGGATAAAAAGCGAACAAGAGAATAAAGGTGTCAGCAGCTTATCCAAGATTCCATTTTGTTTACATAGCTGAACGGGTAGAGTCTAAAATAACCAGGTGAATCAAGTAGTTTTATAGCTGCGTATCTTGGCCGTCTATTTTAAGGAGATATAATATGCATGATCCTCAGGGTTCTGCAGAAAAAGTAAGCTTGGGGTGTAGTTTTTATGAAATCTTCTGGAGCCTGGACTGCAGGTCCCTTTTGGGCAAATGTCCTAGCAACTTCGCCTGTACAGTCGGCCTATTTTTGCTTTGGGTCAGGCGAGCCAATCAGATTGTTACGGGACGCTCATGTTGGACATGTATTTGTTGCAATAGCTCTGAATCCCAGAAACTCATCTACCCGCCATGCTAATCCAGCTTGTAAAATGGATCTCAGACTCTGTTTTCCAACCAAACTCTCCTCTTCTTCTGTAGATCCAAAACCCCGCCCTGAACATTAGCTCTTTTGTCTTTGCCTTCTAAGCTCTTCTTCTGTGACTCCAAACCCCAAATCTTTGCCTGAAGAGGAAGCTTGCCCAGACATCACCATCAGTATCTGGCTGACTTGGATTTTTTCTGGCGTCACTGCATTCCTGGAAACAATGCTGAGCACACTGGAGTCCTTGCTCACAGTGCTCCCCAAGTGTTGAGCCTGTGTAAGCCAGGCCCTCACTCCACTTTGTCTATATGGGACTGGTCAGCTGCCCCTGGTGGGATAACCCCTGCAAACCGGTGGCCCAGAATCCTCCTACCTGTGCCATTTAGGTTCCAGCAGACATGATGCATCAGCCCAGCTTGTTTATGCCAGAGCTCCCCATGATGGGGGGATGAGAGTCACCGGAGGAGCCCAGGCTAAGGGCGGCAAATACTTGGCACTTGGGACACTATTCCTTGTCTCCTCACAGGGCTCCAAACAGACTCTCCTAATCAATGAGTGTGCGCTTTCACATAACGGGCCAGATAAAGCCACAGGATTTTATTACTGGATTATTTTATATGACTAGTGCCGATAGAGCCCAGTTAAATGAGGCCCATTTTCCATCCCTGGTGCAGGACTTGCTGCTGGAGCAAGCGCCTGGAGGAGAGGATACCGTGAGATGGTGTAGGGAATGAGCTTAAGGGGAAGGGCAAAGTCCCTGGGGACGGGGAGGAGGGGGAGTTAGTTGGGCCACACTGAGGGCTCTTTAGGAAGGGGATCTTTATTGTGGTGACGGCCCACTGGCATTCAGATTCTTGGTTTTGGTTACACTCAATTCTTTGACAATCCTGGCTCAGCAGACCAGGGTCAAAGAAGGCAGTTTGATGAACTGGCCCAAATCTGGGAAGTCTCAGGATATCAATATAAGGGGCCGCAAGGGAGTATGTGAGTAGCACTTCCTACTGAGTATGAGATAACCAGACTGGCAGTGGTACCTCTCCTCTTGGTCATGACGGTGAGCAGAGCTTATTAAGAGTTCCATTCTTTTCAGAAAAGTCCTTTGATCAAGCTTCAGAATGGTCTCTCCTTCACTGCATAGAGGAGAAACATCCTGGTGCATAACTAAAATTCAGACAAGATTATTTTAATGCCACACTAACAAAGACCAAGTGGTTCTTACTATAATCTGCAAATTTACCATATCCACGTTTTTTTTTTTCATACAAAGTCTACCTAATTACCCAAGATCTTCTGCTCCTAACTCCATAAAGCTGAGGTCAGCAATGTCCCAACACCAGAACACTCAATGTTCTTCAGATCTCGAGCCAATATTGATTATTTGGGGTATTCAGAAACAATCACAGTCCTGACATTTGCCTGGGCTTAGGACAAAGTCAAGGTCCTTCTTGGAGAAAAGAGACACACTCCACTCCTCATATCCATAGCTTTACATGTGGGGTTGGGAAACATTCACCATAATTCTTCCCCTCTCTCTATCCTTTATTATCACTCCTCCACCCCAATAGGAAGAAGACTCTTTAACCTGAATGTTCAGAACCCACAATATTCTCTGGGCCATGCTTTCCAACAGATGGGAATACAGTGCCTTGAAGACCCAAAGTAGGGAAGATGTTCATCTTCCTACCTTCTACGTGGTGAAGAGACCTAACAGGCTCTATGTTACCATGCCCAGCTCTCTGATTTGTTTGTGATTGGGTAAGATTGACACAGACATGGATGCTTAGCCATTTAGGATTTAGCAGGGGGAAGCAGGAGGCCCCATTTACAGCTCCTGGCCTAAGGAAACTCTGTAAATTCATCTTTTTACAAAGAAACTACATTGTAAGAGAGGGGAAGTTTCAAGCATTTGCCTAGCTTTAAGTAAACTGTAATCTGGTTCCCATTTTGCTTTTGGTCCTTGTGTGTGTATAGGTCCCACTGCTGAACTCTTGCTGTAACCCTCCTCATTGATTCACATGCTTGTTACTGGAATGGTGAGTTGTGGCTGAGGCTACTGAACCACTTCAGATGCTCTCTGGTTCACCCAGCTCTAATTACCAAAAAAAAAAAAAAGAAAAAAAAGAAAAAAAAAAGGCCCTGTGAATATCAAACTTTGCCAAAAACAACAACAAAAACCTAGCCATCATACGCCATAGCAAATTTATTTGGGCACAGTATAGCAAGTTCAGTCTTATGGGCTAAGCCCAGTAATAGTTATTGACTATCTGGAGAGCCATGTTGAGAAAGAGTCTGATACCATACCAGAGATCAGTGTGAAAGAATACGATTGAGGAAACACATGCTATGAATTCAGGAAAGGGGGGAATTATCAGATGGGCTAAATATTTGTCATTTCGAACCTAGAATACAAGCTTTCATGCATGTAGCAAAAATAGGGCCATCGCTTTACATATTCAGAAAGAATATTTATTTCCCTTATTGCTCACAGTATGAGGTGACCACATGTCATATTTTGCCTAACACGGATGGGTTTGCACTTGTAGTCCTCAGTGATGGCACCTTCTTTCACTCTCAAAAGTGTCCCAATTTGGGCAGCACATGATAAAGCCACCTTATGAGATTAGTTAATCTACACTGTAAGTGTTGAGTCCTAAAATCTCAAGATTGGTAGGTAAGACACTTCATAACCTAGACTAACCTTGCTTATTCTCCTTTGCCTCAAAAAACGTTATCTAAATTTGTCAAAAGTTGACCAAAAAAAAAATTCAAATATATTGATGCTTAACCTGGTATATGCATACACAGAATAAAACCAGATTGTTTTCTAGATTTTTTCACAGGATAGTTCAATATTTTATTGCATTGCAAGGTTCAAGAATGCAAGGCATTCTGATTTTGGCACGTGATCCTGCATGAGAGCACAAATAGTTGCTTTCAGCAGATGCGTGACTCAGGACATAACACCAGACTCCTAGCCTGCATATGAAAGTGTCAAAATATCTGCAAAAACTTATGAAAACAACACCCAACTCAGGGTGCGCACATGCACACACACACAAACACACATTGTTTTAGCTGAACTATTAGATTTAACATGTATACCTGAAGCAATAAAACTGATGCATATAGAATCTATTTCTGAAACAAGTTCAGCAATGTCTCCTCCAAACTCCATTTTGAGGTCCCAGAATAAATGCCTTTTTCATGTCGCAGCTGAAGCCCCAGCCAATTCTGCAAATGGTCTTGGAAAATTGCCTTCAGAATTGACTGTCCCAGGGGAAGAGTTACTGGTAGAGGAAGCAGAAACACAGGAGGAGTTTTCTAGACCCAGAAAGAGACAGAGGCAGAGGTGAAAGGTTAACTTGGTACAGGTGGCTTCAATTTCTCTTTGACCAGTAGTCCTGTTCATTATTAACAGCAACAGTTTCCACTTGTGTGAACAATTTTGCATTAATCCATTTTAACTTGCAAAATCCACCTAGTTCAGGGTCTATATCCCAGGCATTACGTTGTGGGGAAGTTATTCCCATTTAGGAACAAAGATTTTCTATTTTGGAATCTGAACTCTATTGAATGTGACTCAACAAATTTCTGAGGGCCTATTACGTAACACCTCCTACTCTTTATATTTTATTGTGGCTACAAGAAGGCAAAAATTCACCAAGTCAAAATGTATAAACAAAGACAAAATAGGTACCATGATCAGATTTAGTCATTAACAAATTACTCAGATGTGAGAAAGATTTTATTCAATTGACATAATCAGGAAAGAATTGAAGAAGTAATCTGCACTTTATATTGACCTAAATAGGTAGATATTGGTGAGGAGAGAGAGAGAGAGAGACTAGATTCCCAGAGAAATTCATCCAGCATAAAAAAAGACAAAGAAACAGAGACTCAGAGGCTTGTACTGAGAGAGCAAGATTACTTCTCTGGATTAATAAGATGACTTGGGGATATACGTAAGGTACAAGAAAATTATGACATGTTCAATAAATTTTAGTCTAATCTACTTTTTAAATAATTCGTCCAAAAGTCACAGAAGATTTTTCTGATCACATTATAATATACATAATTCTCTTTGTTTTAATGAATATTTAAACAACTTGTCACTAACATATCTCAAATAACTCTTAGAAGAAAGGCAAAACTGTTAAATGATGAACGTAGGTGGTGCTAATCCAAGGTTATGGTCTATAGCCAAAACTATTCTATAAGGCAAAATAGCACCTATGGGTGGTTTTACTCAACAAGAAAGAATGAAAAAGCAAGGCCTAAGTACTTAAATCAAGAAATTACATTGCGTGTCTGACTGGCTCAGTAAGTAGAGCACATGACTCTTGATCTCAGGGTCAGGAGCTCAAGCCCCACATCGGGTGAAGATCTTACTTGAAATTAAATAAGCAAAAAAAAAAAAAAAAACCAAACAGATAAATAAGTAAATCATAAGGATATTTAGAAAAAAGAAATTATAAAATATATATATATATATATATATATATACACACATATATGTAACAACAATGCAAGCTTACAAAAATAAGCAAGGAGAACATAAAAGTGAACACTTACGAATTAAAGTGAAAACAAAGCAAAGAAACCAAGTATATATATTCTCTACCTAAGAGAGGGAAAGAGAAGAAAGCAGCACAAATGAAACAAATGAAAAAAATTGGCAAGGTGTATAATGTCAGATATTAGATTGAATAAATTATAAGTATCTAATGCACCCTTAGATGCAAACAAATTTTAATGTAAAAGACAAGAGTATTTTTCATGAAAAATACTGATTAAAATAAGCTTAAGAAAATTTTAAAAGCCTGATAGGCCAAGAATCCTGGGATAATGATGGCAGGGTCAGGGATACAGTGAGAGGGTTAAAGATTCACCTAGGATCATTGTGTTTTCCATGGAGTGATTGGAAATTTCAAGGAAATAAAATACTCATGATACAAAAGTGGTCATAGTCCATGAAATATGCAAAGAATTTCAATTAAATCTCATCATTTGGAGGAAACCAAATAATGATAAAGGATCTGGAAGACTTGAAAGCATAATTAAAATTTGAACCAAATGGGCATATAGAGAGCACTATACCCAATAGTTCCCATACGTGTGAACCATTTACAAAATCTGACTGTGGGCTAGGTCACAGATGAAGGTTCTGTCCTATCTATATCATTTTCCAGCCTCTCCTCCAATTACCTATTGGCCTGGCCTGAAATATCTACTCCTGAATTCTTATAATTCTAAAATAAGAAGTTGGAAGAGTGGGAGGAGATTTGGAATATTATAAATATCTTATTTCCATCTAAATGAGTTTCCTCTTGAATAAAACCAATCATAAGGTATTCTCCTAAGTTACTGAACAGTGTTAATTATTAAATAATTTTACTGTTGGTTCAAAATCCATCTCGCCACACTTTCCCACCTTTAGCCTTAAATCTACCCCCGGGAATAGCTACAACATGGCTATCAGAGCTTGAGAAATGGTCAGTCAATCCACAAATTCCTGGGTTTTCCCTCTTCCAAGCTAAAAGATCAGAGTCCTTTGCAAGACCCTCATTGAATATAGTGCTCTGTATTATAAGTGGGCAGAATGCTCCAATTTGGATTTTGAAGAAAACGAAGTTCTCCTTGCTTTTTCCTTCTATCCCTTGCATTCTGAGAAGGGTTTAAGAATCAAGGATTGCCACTGTGGGGGAAGCACCTTCTACCCGAGTTGACACTCTGCTTTGGACATCGGTGCAGGCAGTGAACTTTGGGTAAGCTCATGGGCCATCTACTCCCGAGGCTAAATGGAACTCTATCAGGAGGATAATTCTACTTGAGAAAAAAGATCTTAAGCACTGGGCATGTTATTTACTACATGACCTTAGGCAAATCACCTCTTTCATATCTGTGTCAGCAGATTTCTTTTGGTTATGTGACAGAAAACCCAACTCAAAATGGATGAAACTGGAAAGGAAATGTGTTGGCTGACTGCACCACATATGCCTCAAATAAGCCTCAAATGTGTTATCAGAGAACATCCTGATGTTGCCTCAAGTGTGTTATCAGAGAACATCCCTGAGATCCAGAATCCCTCGCTACCTAGAATGTCATACTAACAGACAGGGGATCCTGGACACTCTACCTGGGGCCTCAGCTTTCTCATCTGTAAATTAAAGGGGTTAAATGAGGTGATGTTAAGGCCCAGCCTCCAAGAGTCTGTGACTGATTTTCTCAAAGTCTTTGCATCCAGTGGCTTTGTGTTTCTGGCTCATGCACATTCCCAGAGCTAAAACACTATAAAAGCAGAAGCCCGAAGGATGGAGCCTGTCCCCAGTCGCCTTGGAGGCCTACAGAAAAAGCCAAACCTTTATTTATTTTTTTAAATTTTCAGTTGAATAAACTCCTACCCTTTAGCAGTAGGGTACTGATTTTCCTGGTCTGGCTGCTGAACTCGGTAACGCAAGAGTCCTGGTCCCTTGGGGAACCACCTTGTGCGGCATGCCTCAAATGTGGCTTTGGGCTGCACAATCTTAAGTGGGGCCTTCCATTTCCAGCAAAGCCCAGGAAATTTCTGATGGTCTCCTACATTCCTCTGCTCAATGCCAACCCCCCCTTTCACCCACCAAAGAGCATGCAAATGACACATACAAATCACTTGGGTCTGGCTGCCAACATTCCAAATGCCTCAGAGGAAATGTGACCACTCTGGGTGCCTAACTTTACTTTGAAAGGTCACGGGCAAATGTGAGCTATTAACATCCTGGTATTAGAACTGGTCTGCTACCCTTGTCCAGAATACCTAGTTCTCAGACAGCTTTACCAAATCTGTATTGGTTTAGATTTCCTGGCTTTACAATTTAGGCCAGGTGCTTGTGGGGCAGGAGGGTATGGGCAGGGTGGTAGGAAGTTACATATAGGGCCCACATACATACTAGGTGGTCAAGGACAGTCATGATTTTATGCCCATTTTTCCCGGTGCAGTTATTAATAGATTCCCCCTTTATTCTCAAAAGTGCCATGGTTAGGAAGATAAATTATATGGTCATCCTAGTTATAAAGGGCGTGCTCAATGTGGCACAGTTAATCAACTGCATACTGAAAATTCAGATTACTCAATTTCAGCAGTGTTCTTTTTCCAAGCACTACCCACGTTCCTCAAACCACATCTTACAGGCTTGAAGACTCAACCTTCTACCTACAAATGCCTGAGATACAACCTTATGCCTTCCTGTCTCTGGCAGGGAAGGTGAAGGGCTTTCTCAAGGTTTTGTCGATTAGCACCTGAAAATCATTAGTTCTACTGAAATGGAAACATCCAAATTTTAGCACGTGCTACCGATTTCCCTACTGTAATGGAACCTGAGTTTTATTTTTCACCAGGAAATGTGATCGCTGGTTGGCAAAGAAAGGAAACCTGATGCTTTGTTGAGGGCAAGGGGAAAAACCAGACCTTGGTTTTAGCATGTAACCTTGGAAGAATGTTATCAGATTCCTGCATGTATACATGCATGCACCCACATACCCATACCCCCCACCTGCTTTATCTCAGTAGCTGTGTACATAGGAGTTACCAACAATGAATAATCCATTAATCTCGCTTAAGAAAATTAGCCAATAAATTCAAACTACTTCACTGGATTTCGGCTGAATCAAGAGAGCAGTTTGTTGGATCTGGAGGAGGACTCATAGAAGCAAAGTTAGAAAAGAGGTAGTAATGAAATCAGGGGAGATGGATTGGAGACTCTACGTGCTACAAGATTGCTACACGGAGCTCTCTTGAGAGATGCCCCTGACCCCTAGGAATAGGCTAAATGACCAAGTTTTACTGTCTTGTGTATTCTGGGACCAATTCCAACATGGAGGGAGGTCCCTCACCGACAAACACTTCTCCAGACACCAGCCGGATATCCCAGAATCCAACTCAATTCTGACACTACTTTCCTGGCAAATAGCATCAAGGGCCACCGGTTAAGGGTCACCTCCCAGAGGAATGCCACTCCCTCCACTTCAGATGCCATTTGCAATCCAAGGTTGTCACCTGTGCCTCTGACCAACTGGCTACAAATCAGAAAGTCCCAAGACTTCCTCCTCAAGTCTGATTAAATTGCTAGAGTGGCTCACAGAACTCAGAGAAACATTTTAGTTACCAGATCATTGGTCTATCAGGATGTAACTCAGGAACAGCCAGATGGAAGAGTTGCATAGGGCAAGGTCTAGGGAAGGGGCACAGAGCTTCCATACCCCCTCCAAGGGCACCACTTTCCCCATATCTCCACGTGTTTAAACAGCCCAGAAAGTCTCCAAACCCTGGTCTCTTGGGTTTTTATGGGTGCCTCATTACGTAGGCCTAATTTTTTTTTTAATTTTTTTTTTAACGTTTATTTATTTTTGAGACAGAGAGAGACAGAGCATGAAGGGGGGAGGGGCAGAGAGAGAAGGAGACACAGAATGGGAAGCAGGCTCCAGGCTCTGAGTCATCAGCCCAGAGCCCGACGCGGGGCTCGAACTCACGGACCGCGAGATCGTGACCTGGCTGAAGTCGGACGCTTAACCGACTGCGCCACCCAGGCGCCCCACGTAGGCATAATTAATTAAATCATCGGTCACTGGGGACTGATCAACTCCATGGGGATCTTGGTTCTGCAATTATCTCTTCTTTGTCTCTATTCATTAAAAAAGTCTCCTTTTTTCTAGATAGTCTCACATTAGGGGATGGGGAAATACCTCCTAGATTAGGGGATGGAGAAATTCCTCCTATGGTGGGGAGGGGGGATATATCCTCTGCCACTGGCTCCATCTCCCAATATCACTGTGTAAGTTTTGCAATTGGCCTGGCACTTATGAGTTATCAACCCCAAGCAAAGAGGAAATACCGTGTGTTCCTTTTGTGGGAGGGGGAGGTGGGATGGCAGGGGGATGGGGAGGGAGGTCTTTTTCCTCTGGTTTCCATAATGCCACACGAGATGGCTCCTAGTCCCTCCTGGTAGACACATCAATTCGCAAGCTCAGCCAACATCCTGGGCCAACAAAATCCACTTGAGGTCTCATGCCAGCTCTCCTGACTTTAAGCAGAGCCCATCATAAGTATTCCTGCTGCATCTATCTCTATAGATGTACTGTATGTGTTACCTCATAAGATCCTCACCCTGATCCTGTAATTCAGGTTGGATTATTATCTCCATTTTACAGGGGAAAACACTGAATCACAGGATGTTTGAGTAAACTGTTACACGACACACTGCATGTTGTGCAGCTGAGATGTGAGTTTAGGTCAAAGCCAACCATGCTTCTATCTTTAAGTGAGGTATCTCTTGAGGGGAAGCATGGCCATTTCTATGCATTCTCTTTACATGTGAATGTCTTTGCTGGACACACCGGGGGTAATTACTTTATCACATGTTCATTTTCTGTGACATACTGGATGCAGAAGAACTTCAGTATCATGGGATCTTGCTCTGAGGTAGGAAGGGAGATGGGAATGGGAAAAAGGGTACAGAACACCAAAGAAACACAGAATCACCCTTGAATTTCGAACTTCATCTCAAGCAGCCCTACTAAAGTTGGTATCCACTGTGAAGGAATCAGGCGGATGAAGAGTGTAGTGTCAATCACCAAGATGAAGGTTTGGGATTCCAAGGTTTGGGGTCTGAGGTTACCAGTGAAGTAACTACTAGCTACACAGATTTTGGCTGATTTTGTTGTTGTGCATCCAATAAATGCACACACACTTACAGGAAGTGCAAATGGAACATTCACCAAAATGGAGCAGATGCTGTATCATAAAGTGCCAATAAATTCCCAAGCACTGAAGTCACATTAAGTATGTTCTCTGACTATAGGAATTACCCTAGAAATCAATTAAAACAAGAAGATAACCAACAAAAATCCCAAAGAGCTTGGAAAGGAGACATTTTTTTTTAATTTAGGTGTATCTTGGGGTGCCTGGGTGGCTCAGTTGGTTAAGCGTCTGATGTCAGCTCAGGTCATGATCTCATGGTTTGTGAGTTCAAGCCCCGTGTCAGGCTCTGTGCTGACAGCTCAGAGCCTGGAGCCTGCTTCGGATTCTGTATCTTCCTTTCTCTCTGCTCCTCCCATGCTCATGCTCTGCCTCTCTCTGTCTCTCAAAAATAAATGTTAAAAAAATTTTTTTTGATGTACATTTTAATTGGGTGTTTTTCCTTATTACTGAGTTTTGAGAGTCCTTGATATAGTATGAATATCTTTTATTAAATATGTATTCTCCAATGTGGCCTCCCAGGGAGCGGTTGATCTCATTTCGTTAACCAAAATGAGCAAAAGACTTTCATTTTGATGAAGTCCATTTTATCAACTGAAACAAAATTTTGTTTTACTTTGTGATTTTTGTGTCCCACTAAGAAATCACTGCCTATCACAAGGCTGCAAAGATTTCCTTTAGTTTTCTTCATAATCATTACAAAACTATACTCCAAACTTGTCCTTTCCATTCTTTTACTGTAGACAGCCAATTATGCTTTTTTTGTGCAAATCCAAGTTTCTGGTTAGTATAATATTTCTTCTCCATGACGAACCTCTTAGCATCTATCAGTGAAGTTTTGCCGATAATGGATTCTATCAATTTTTGTTTGTCTGAAAAAGTCTTTATTTTCCATTTACTATTGAATTTTGGGGGGAAAGAACTGAGTGTACTGCTCTAGATTGGCAGTGGAAGTGTTTTGTTTTGTTTTTCCTATGGTCCTTTATGGATGTCATTGGTTTTCTTTTTGCTGCAGAATCTCTGATGATAATTCTTAGATCTGTTCTTCCTTTAAGGGTGTAAGCGTGTGTGTGTGTGTGTGTGTGTGTGAGTAGGCATACTACATATATATGGGTTCCCTAACTTCTTCTGTTTGGTGTTCTCTGGGCATCTTGGATTTCTGGATTAGTGTCTTCTGCTGTGATTCTAACTTCATCAATTACATATATGTTAGACAATAAGATATTTTCCCACACTTTTTGGATAATGTATTCCTCTCCTCCTCCCCTGCCTCCTCCTCCCTCTCTTTCTCATCCCCTTCTCTCCCTCCCCCCACATTCTCCTTCTCCTTCTTTTCTTCACTCATTTCTCTTTGTGCTTTAATTTGGATAAACTGTTCAACAGCCATTTACGATGTCCCTTTTAATTTACATCCAGTCTTATTTTTATAATTTCTATTGACCTGTCTTCCAGTTCACTGCCTCTTTCCTTGGCTGTGTCAAGTGCACTCATAAACTCATTAAAGCCATTCTTCATCTCTGCACCCAAGTTTTTGATTTCTGGCATGGAAGCATCCTTCATTCTTTGAAACGCCTCACCTGTTCATGTATGTTGTCCATTTTTTTTTGCATTACAGCTCTTGCTGTATTAATAATATTTCTTTTATATTTCCAGTTATTCCCACGTCTGGGTGATCTGTGAGTCTGGTTCTCTTGATGGTCAGTTAGATGAAAACTACAAGTCAAGCACCATAAGAATTTCATAGATGCAGGGACTGAGGCTAAGGAATGCTAGATGAATAGTTCAAGATCACACAGCTAAGTATGATACAATGAAGGCAAAAATATTTCTGATTCTATCCTCTAGCCACCATAATATGGACACATTAAAAAACTGCTGAGCAGATGATTAAATGATCCAAAATTACTGAGCCTGGAAAATCTGTCCAAAGTCTTGTAACAGAGATTATCTCTGGCAGTGACGTCAACCTTGGGACAGAGCTGAATGGGAAGCCATTAGGAACTTATGCCTGTGTTTTGATGTTGTTGAAGTATGACAAAACCAGGCAAGGAGGTAGGCATTTAGTAGGTGGGTGTCACTGCAGCCAGTGTGTATTTTTACCTTACTCACACCCCAAGCTTGCTCACCTGGAGCAAACAAAGGACACAGCAACATTTTACATAAGTCATGGAGACCCCTAGCTCACCCTGACTCTTCATTAAGAAAATGCCATTTGCTTTTGCACTGAATAATCCTTTGTAGCTTACAAAATAAGCCCTGTGATTTGTCTCTTTCCTTATTAAGACAAACAAAACTGGTAGCCCTACACTATCCCACAGCCAGGGATATGCTGGCCGTAAGCCAGCGCTGTGGCTCGACGAGTCCAGGCAGTGGAATGAGCTGGGAGGGGACCTGTGGGGTTTTCCCAGTTCCAAAGGCACAGCTGTCCACAGATTCCTCATGGATCAGGGAATCTGGGGAGCGGCTGGCACAACACAGTCAATGGTCTTATAAATACTTTCTTCCCATTAAAGCCAGTAGACAGTGTATAACATGGCAAAGTGTTTCACATAAGGTCCCCAGAGCCTGGATCAGGCATTGAATCAGATACATCACCCGCCAGACAGGTACAGGAGGGAAGAGAAAGGTTAACCTCACAGGTGTCTGTGGTGCACATTAACTGCCCTGACCAGAGCATGTCTGCCTTTCCAGAACAGCCTCTGGGGCTGTGTCTTTGTGGCCTGAATTCCATCTACGATCGGCCACTGGCCCCAGACTCACTTCTTCAGTTTGTAAGACACTGTTCAAAGGGGGCTTCTCATACCAAAGGTCTCAGGCAAGTCTACATAAAAGCTTCCAAATCTTTGACCTAATAAATATTATTCCTGAGGAAATAATTCAAAAGAACAATATGCAGAGATGTTACTTATAGCAGTCTAAGTTTATTACATTAGGGCCATGGCCTATCTATTTAATGGACTGTCATGCAGCTATTAATATAATTCTGCCCCATATTTAAAGTTCCAGAAAAAAAGAAACTAGGAGTAAAAATATCAAAGTTTTAATATATGAGAATTTCCCAGAGAAATAAAGGTCATAAGCATTCATACTGAAATGATATATTAAGAGTCCAGTGTAAAAGGAAAGGATTGTCCAAACCTCGGTGGATTATTAGGAGATTTCAAGCATTAAGAATAAAGAGGAGATCCAAAAAGTTCCCAAGGTGTAGAAAAGACTCATATAAAGGAGTGAGAATTAAACTGACCTCAAACTTCTCATCACCAATACTGGATGTTTAGGGCTATTTTATCCTTTAGACATTAAGACATAGGGTCTAGGGCCTATGAATTTTAAGCTCCATTAAAGTGTTTTATGGAAGGGAACTTTATTCTAGATATATACATTTTTATCTGTAGCTATACATGATACGCATAAAGAAGTGCATTACATATTATACCATATATAATATTATATGTAATACACAATGTGTGTGATATAATAGAGATATTATATCCATGCATACTGTGTATACGTAGAGAGACAGAGACTAAAATACATAAAAATAAAAAATGAGAGATTAAATAAACACATGCAAAATAAAATATTATACCATTATAGGATGGTTCTTTGTATTGTGTTCCATATGACGGGAGTGGGACTTCCAACATCCGGAGTACCTCGGATCTACAAAAAATTTTTAAAGTCTTGCAAATTCTCTAACTCTGGTCCTAATAACCTAACAATTATAAGAGAAGAACCCCCTTCCCCCATAGGTTTGTATCTCCAGCCAAACTATCAATCCATTGCAAGGATCTCATAAAGAGATTTTTAGATGTGACAGAACTCAAAAATTTTAAGTTAATTTTAAGTTGCTAATGGGATTTGAGTACTGAAAATTAATTACACCTTTCACCTCTCCCCAAGTTAGTAACCAATTAAGAAAAAGACACAAGAAGCTGAAAAGAAGCTGAATGATATGTTTTAAAATTATCCTTATTGCTCACAGCACTGAACTGGATCTATGGATGGCCCATTGGGTCCCTTAATAAACTCCAGATGAATTCGAAGCCTAGAGTTTAGGATCAATCCCTGGAGGGTTTCGGTGAGCATGATTCTTGTTAGAATCATGGCTTTGTCTCTCTTAGGTGTAGAAAGGACCTCCATATATACTTTCAAAGCTGGGCTTGGCCTCTGACCCAGGTGTGCTTCTGGGTCCAGAATGCCAAACCAGCATGGGCCAGCTTGAAAGAAAAATCCCAGAAGAGCTAAGCCATAGGTATCGATAAGTTCTTTCTCTCTGCACCATTCACCACAAAGTCATGACTTCTTCACCGGCAACAAGACAGTGAATGGAAAAGAGAGAAGCCAGGAGTATTTCCTCCATTTTGACTCTGTTTCTCCTCGTGCGGTGCTGATCCAAATGTAGTGCTCAAGCTAGGAGCAACAGCATCGCCTGAGAACTGGGGAAAAATGCACATTCTCGGGTCCTACCCCAGACCTACCAAATCAGAGACTCTGGAGGGATGATCTAGCAACCTGTGTTTCTACAAGCCCTCCTGGGTGAGTCTGATGAACAATCAGAATCACTAACCTGAGGCATGTAGTGGAAATTTGGTGTGTGTGTGTGTGTGTGTGTGTGTGTGTGTGTGTGTGTATTATTCAGCCTGGGTGCCTAGGTGGCTCAGTTGGTTAAGCGTCTGACTCTTGATTTAGGCTCAGATCATGATCTCACGGTTCACGGGATCAAATCCTGCATCGAGCTCCACACTAATAGCACTCAGGGCCTGCTTGGGATTCTCTCTCTCCCTCTCTCTCTCTGCCTCTCTCCTCCTCAAAAATAAATAAACTTCAAAAAAAAAGGAGATATGCCATTTGCTACAACATGAATAAACCTGGAGAACATTATGCCAAGTGAAATAAGTCAGAAATACAAAGATAAACACTGCGTGATCTCCCTTATATAAGGAATCTCAAACAGACAGATTCATAGAAGCGGTTAGTAGTACATTGGTTTATCAGGGTAGGGAGGTGGAGCAAATGGGGAAATGTTGGTGAAGGGGTGTACAGTTGCAATAATTTAGGATGAATAGGTCTAGAGCTTTAATATGTAGCATGACGACGATAGTTATTAATACTCTATTGAGTATTTCCAGTGAAATTTGCTCTGAGAGTACATTTTAGCTGTTCTCATTACACCAAAAAGGTAACTATGTGAGAAAATAGATCCATTAGTTTGACCATAGTAATCATATCAAATGTATATGCATATCATATCATATCATATCATATCATATCATATCATATCATATCATGCTTTATACCTTAAATACATACAATTTTATTTAAAAAAGAGAGAAAGATGGGGAAAGGCAGATTCTTGGCGATGTCTTCTGAGCAGCTATATCTTAAAGAGCCTTTGTCTGTCCTGTCTCTTCTCACTTATTCCAGAGAGCAAATTAACTCCTTGCTGGAATCACCTGGGAAGTCTTGCAAACACTGATATCTCAGCTCTAGTCCCACTGATCTGGATTTAACTTGTTTGGGGTGTATTGTGGGCAACAGGACTTTTAAAAGCTCTCCAGCTGATTCTACAACCATCGGTTCATGAATTCTGAAAATATGATTTTCAGATAAATAGCATGGGCATAACCTGCAAACTTGTTAAGAATGCAAGTTCATGGGTCCAACCTATATCTACCAAATCAAAAGCCCCCGGGGGGGTGGGGCTAGCCAGCATGTCTCAACAGCCCTGCAGTTCATACTGATGCACACTCGGATATAGAGAGATGGTTTATTGATGGTTACATTGAAAACCTCTGAAACAGAGAGATGATTTAACAACTTCAACTACTAGCATGTTTTCTGCCATTATCAGAAACTGGCTGCCACTAAAGAGATGTGGGTGAGACATCACCAGCTCTGGCCACGCATGAGAACTAGGGAAAGGGGCAGGGGCTGGCGGCGTTTCCTGCTGCCCTGCCAAGATGGGAGAGTACAACTTAAACAAGCCTACTTCAATCCAGGGCCAATTTTACAAAATTTCCCTTTGCAGAGCAAAGTAAGCATCGTTTCGGCAATGGTAATGAGGAAGCAGAGCCTGGAAGGTGGCCAGTGGTGATGGCGGACAATCCTGGAGGAGGTGTATCCTCTGGTGTAGAAGATGTAAAGTGATGAGTCGGCACCTGCGGTGGGAACCAGTTAGACCTGAGAGAGTTTACAAAACCCTCTGGCCTTCTGCTAGGAAAGACAAAAGGTCAGTGTGGATGTAAAACTGGGTTTTGG
The DNA here is from genome assembly GCF_022079265.1 of Lynx rufus. Taxonomy (NCBI): domain Eukaryota; kingdom Metazoa; phylum Chordata; class Mammalia; order Carnivora; family Felidae; genus Lynx; species Lynx rufus. The sequence continues at coordinate 19,982,047 of NW_025814896.1, read as the reverse complement.
TGTCCTTGTTCATAGTTCATAGTTCATAGGTTCATAGTTCATAGTATCCTCTTTACCCTCCACCTGACAGAGCATTACCTGCTAGGTAAGAAATAGCACATTAAAGGGAAAACATTGAGGAACGGGGAACACTCCCAAACTCATTCCACAAAGCTAATATTACCTTGATACCCAAACCAGATAAGGATAGCACAAGAAAACTATAGACCAATATCCCTGATGATACAAGTGCAAAAAGTCCAACCAAAACATTAGTAAATCAAATCCAGAACACACAAAAAAGATTATGCACCATGATCAAGTGTGATTTATCCCTAGAGCATAAGGATGACTCAATGTGTGCAAATCAATAAATGTAATGCATCACATCAACAAAATAAAAGATAAAAATGACAATCATTTCAATAGATGCAGAAAAAGTATCTGACAAAATACAACATCCTTTCATGATATGAACCCCTAACAGACTGGGTGTAGAAGGAACATACCTCAACACAATAAAGGCCGTACGTGACAAACCTACAACTAACATTATACTCAATAAATAAAGGTTGAAAGAGCTTCCTTTGAGATTAAGAACCAGACAAAGGTGCTCACTCTCACTCACCACTCCTATCCAATATAGTACTGGAATTCCTAGTTGAACAATTAGGTAAGACGAAGAATTAAATATATTCAAATCAGGAAGAAGGAAGTAAAACTGTTACTATTTGCTGATGATATGATCTTATATATAGAAACTCTCAAAAAGTCAATTAAAAAAAAACTGTGGAATGAGCCAATCAGTAAGGTGGCAGTTTACAAAATCAACTTACAGAAATAAGTAGCATTCCTTTACATTAGTGATAAAGCACCAGAAAAGAAATTTAAAAAAAACCAAAAAACAAAAAACCCTATCCCGATCACAATAGGATCAAAAAAAATACTTAGGAATAAATTTAACCAAGGACGTGAAAGATCAATAAAAACTACAAGACTTTGCTGAGAGAAATCAAAGAAGAGACAAACGTAAAGACATCCAGCATTCATGGATCAGAAGAATAAATATTAAAATATCCATATTACTCAATGCCATATGCTGATTCAATGCAACCCCCCTCAAAGTACCAAAGGTGTTCTTCACAGAAATAGAAGAAGAAACAGTCTTAAAATTTGTGTGGGCCCACAAAAGACACCTAAGACCCAAAACAACCCTGAAGAAAAATTTTTAAAAAAGTGGGAGTATCACATGTCCTGATTTCAAACTATACCCCAAAGCAACAGTAAGGAAACAGTACGGCTGGCACAAAAGTAGACACATAGACCAATGGAACAGAATAGAGAGCCAAGAATTAAAGCCCAGTATAAAGGGTCAACTACTCCAACAAGGGGGCCAAGAATACCCAACGGGGAGAAGACAGTCTCTAGGAAGCTGAAGAAACACATATAGTACAATGAAATTGGATCCCCATCTCATGCCACTCACAAAAATTCACAATGGGTCAAAAACTTGAACAGAAGATCTGATGCCATAAAACTCCTACAAGAAAACACAGAGAAGCAGCTCACTGATAGTGGTCTGGGCGATGAGGTTTTGGACATGATGCCAAAAGCACGAACAACAAAAGTAAAAAAACAACAAATGGGGCCACATCAACCTCAAAAGCTGCTGCACAGCAAAAGAAACAATTAACAAAATGGAATGGCGGGCAGAATGGGAGAAAAATTTTGCAAACCATATATTGGATAAGCGGTTCATATTCAAAACATATAAAGAACTCACACAACTTAATGACAACAACAACAGCAAATCTGATTTTAAAATGGGCACAACTAAATGGACACTTTTCCAAAGAGGACATGAAAATGGCCAGAAGGCACATGCAAAGATGCTCAATATCACTTATTATTGGGGAGATCTAAATAAAAACCACAATGAGACACTACATCCCACCTGTGAGAATGGCCATCATCAAGAAGACGAGAGATGAGGAGTTATGGTAGGGAAGGGAACCCTCACAACACTGTTGGTGGGAATGCAAATTAGTCCAGTCGCAATGGAAATCAAGATGGAAATTCCTCAAAAAGTTAAAAACAGATCTAGCATGCAATCCAGCAATTCCACCTCTGGGGATATACCCGGAAGAAAAGGAAAACAGGATTTCAATGAGATATATGCATACTCACTTTTATTGCAGCATTATTCACAATAGCAAAGATATGGAAACAACCCAAATGCCCATAAACAGATGAATGGATAAATAAAAATGTGGTCTATACATACGCAATGGAATATTATTCAGCCATGAGAAAAAAAAAAGATATCCTGCCATTTATGACAATATGGACGGACCTGGAGCACATTGTGCTAAGCAACATAAGTCAGACAAAGAAAGACAAGTACCATATGATACCACTTGTATATGGAATCTTAAAAAATCAAGCCTGTGAAAAAACAGAGTGAAGTGACAATTACCAGGGGCTGGGGGCTGGGGGGATAAGACTGATGACGTTTAGGGGCACAAACTTGTAAGGAGCAGTAAATAAGCCATAGGGATCTAACGCACCATTTCAGGAATGAAGACAGTAATGTCGTACTATAAGGATGTAATGTGATAAATATTGCTTCAATGGCAATCGTATTGCAATATAAACGTGTCAAAGTAATAATATACCGTAGAGCTTAAGTTTACAAAATGTAACATGTCAAATTCACTAAACTAAAAAAAGGAAAGGGGAGGCAGCATGTTATGGTAGAACAAAGGTAAGGTACTATCAAGCTGATGTGGGCTCAAATCCCAGGTCTGTCACTACTAACAATGTGGCCAGTTTACAGAAGTCAACAAATTCAATTCTGTCCCTGTAAGTGGAGGGTAATAAAATCTACCATGTTGATTTGTGTAGGGATTAGAAACAGTGCTTAGCGTAAGGACCGGCAGCCATCAATCATAAACAGTAACTTCCGTAACAATTATTGCTGTTATTTAGTCTTTTGTGTTCTGAGCACCCAATTTCACTGTGAGGTGGGAGCGGGGCTCCCCAAACCTCCATCAGGCAAAGCAGTGACACCAGCTGGGTGCCGTATAATTCAACTCAATTTTAATACTATCTACCCAGGGATAATGCCAGATTCCGCGGGTTGAAGGCTCAGTCCTGCAGGACTGCCCCGCCCCTTACAGAAGTCAGTCACCAGTCCCAAGCCATCACCTGTGCTACTGACCTACCTGCTACAAACTGGAGATTCCAATGGCCCCCTCCTTGGGTTTGATTAATTTGCTACAGTGGCTCACAGAAGTCAGAGAAACATTTTACCGGCTAGACTAGTGGTTTATTATAAGAGACACAGCTTAGGAACAGCCAGACGCAAGAGCTGCTTATGTGGGAAGGAGTGTAGAGCTGCCATGCTCTCTCTCCACAGACGCCACTCTCCCCAACCTCCAGGTGTTCACCAACCCCCAAGCTCTCCAGACTCTCTCTCTTTGAGTTTTTGTGGAGGCTTCATTACAAAGGCATGCTTAATTAAGTCAATGGCCATTGGCAATAAATCTCAATCTCCAGCCCCTTTAAGTTCCCTGGAGGTTGGGCAGTGGGATTGAAAGTTCTAACCCTCTAATCCATGGTTGGTTTTCCTGGCAACCAGCCCCCATCCTTAGGGGCTTTCCAAAAGTCACCTCGTTCACATAACAAAATATACCTTCATTGCTCTCATCACTTAGGAAATTCCAAGAGTTTTAGCTCTGTGCCAGAAAGAGGCTGATGACCAAATACATATTTCTTATTATGAATCACAATACCACATTTAGCCACTTAGTTAACAAATAATTATTAGGTGCTTACTATGTGCCAGGTTCGGGCAAAGGTTCTAAAAATAAAACGGAGAAGGGAAGCAGACGCAGTTCTTTTCCTTGGAAGCTGGTAGTCCTGTAGGCTCCCCAAATATTAATCAAATAATTATCACGCAAATAACTACAAGCATATCTATCGTAAGTGCCAAACGTGTCAGGGCTACAAAGCTATGGGTGTGGATGACAAGTAGTGTAGTCTAATCTGGGAGAAGGCAGGCAGGTATCACAGATTTCCTGAGAAGGTGCCATTTGAACTGATGTCTGAAGGGTAAGTAGAAGTTGGACAGGCATGGGGAAAGCCAATCGAATTTTCTTCCAAACAGTGGCAACAGCTTGTGAGAAGTCCTGTGGCAAATAGAAGCATCAAGGAACCAAGAATGATCCGTGGGTACCGATTCAGCCATCAAAGGAGAATATAGTCCAAGATTAATTTGGAGAGAAAGGTAAGGGACAGGAATGCAAAAGTTTAGTTTTTCTCTGTTGTTGTTGTTGTTGTTGTTGTTGTTGTTGTTGTTGATGGTGGTGGTGGTGGGTGTGTGTGTGTGTGTGTGGTGTGCTTGCTTGTTAAATATATTCCCTGGCAAATTACTGTTCCTGCCTTCACGATTAGTGTTCAGCCACACACACTAAGAAGACACACTGAGAGGCATGAGACTGCCCTGGTGACACCATGAGATGGTCCCGTCTATGGTGCTGTGGGAAGCTCAGTCCATTTCTGAAGCAAAGGAGTGGCCCCCGTGGGGTGGGGCCACGAAGTCATACACCTTTCTCATTTCCTGTCTCTTGTGGGCTTCAACCGTGCACTTGGAGGCCGAGTTAACAAATCACCTTGCTAGCCATTCTCTAGCTATGGCTGTGTCCTAAAAAACTCCGAGTCTGGTACAAAGACAAATTAAACCCTTATTGTTTTCCATACAAAGTTCTGAAGGTATTTACACATTTGGCCTCTGGTCCTTCCAGCATCCGCAGTGACTGGTACTGGCTGGCATGTTTTTTTCCCTAGATCATTTTTATGGCCACTGTCCGCTGTTGCTGGAAGACTTTCCAGGATCCTGCATGCATATGGCTTTTGATGGAAAAATGTCTCCCTTGGCACCTCCTCGTAGGAACCACATATATCAAAACCCGGCTCCCAGACCACCCTTCCAGCCAAACATTCATAAATGTCCAGGAGGGAAAGAAGTTATGCAGGAAGACTATATCTCTTAATAAAATCTTGAAAGAGTTTCCATTTCATTTCTCATAAATCCTCTGTAAGTGAGCGTCGTACAATACTTTCTTAAGAGGCAAAATTGCCTCCAAATCTTTTCCTGGATCACGACTACGGAGTCATTTGTACCCATCCAACGCATCATGATCCATCGATGGCTTGACAGCGGGAGACATGATTTTTTATTTCATTTATTATATTATTATTCAAGCTCATTTTTAACAAATAGGCTTTCACTGAACACAGCTTCTTCTTAATATAAAAGTCTAATAAAGTTTGGCATAAATCTCACAACTTTCCCTTATAGGAGAACTTGTTTTAGGAGCCTCTGCTCTACATTCTGACATTCTAGAAAAAGGTAGGAATTGGGGGAGAGTTGACACAGCACTGTGCGTAGGAATGTAAACTCTGGAATTAAACAGACCCAAGTTCAGATTCCAACACCTCTATGTGACTTAGAGCAAGGAACTTCTCTCTCGGCTTTGTTCCCTCATCTATGGAATGGGATAATAAGAAATCACTGCAAGAAATTAAAAAGGATAGTAACCGAAAAGCCTAAAGTAGTGCCTGGCACATCGTATACACTCACTAAATTGTAGTTCATTATTGCCTCATAGCACCTAATCTAATAACAGCCTCAGGCCTTTCTGTTTAATTATAGTAATACTCGCTATTTTTTGAGCACATACTACATGCTATGAACGGCCAAGTATTTTACATGAATTATCTCATTAAATGTTTTCAATAACTCCGCAATATAGGTGTTACTATCGTTGCCATTTCACAGGTGAAGAAATTGAGAGGCAGAGATATTAAGTCCCTTACGCAGGTCACATGGCTGCTGAGCTGGAGAACTGCAGTACCCTTGAATACCAGCTCTGTGCTGTAGGGGAAGTCAGAGCAGTGAGGCCCTTCAAAGCTCCTGTTAACAACAGAGCCAGAAGGACCTCCTCAAGATGCTCCGTGACCCCCCTCGAGGGCACGCAACACATCTCAGACACTGGAGCTAGGGCTTGGTCACTAGACCAGGGCTGCCCCTGGAGGGCCATTTCATGATGCAATATTGGAAAGTGCCTGGAATGTTGACTTGGTCAAATCTGCACTCCGCTGGGTCAAAGAGCTGCATGACATTGCTTAACTATTTTAAGTGTTCTGACCACCAGTTTCTTTATTTGCAAAATGGGGAAAGGAATGGTAACCAGTTCTCAGGGACCTTCTAGGGAGGCTATACTGTGTTGCGATTTTAGCGTGCAGCTTCTGGAATCTGACTGCCTGAGGCTCACCCTGGACCACACTTTACCAGCTGTGTGACTCTGAGGAAGTTACTAGATCTTTCTTAGCCTCAGTTACTCAGCAGTCCTATTACTCTTACTGATACTAGTGAACCAATGGCATTGCTACAATAACTTCAACACAATAAATATGATCGAAATGAGGGTCACAGTCATATTTTTGCCTCTTTTCGTTGTGTGAAGAATTCTTCGTCATGCCCTCGTTGCATGGTATCAGTCTCAAGGAACTGAATGTCGCCAAGTACATCATTGGGGACATTAGTTAGTTATTAGTTATTCAGTTACGCAGTAGGAGTGCTGGTGATGCAGAAGAAACGGCTTTTGGGTCCCCGAGTTCCGGCACAGCCCCCCTCAGTGAAGCCATTTGGGATTCAGCCTATGATACTTCTTAGAGAAACAGGAGCCTTACATTTATTCTGTCTACAAACTTTCTCTGTGAAAGGCCAGATAATATATACTTTTGGCTTTATGGACCAAGAGTTAATGTCTTCAACTCTCGCAATAACTGTTCTTGCCAAAGGGCCACGACCCAGCCTAACAAAACAGGCGGCCGGCTGGATGGGGTGGGGGCATATCATTTGCCAGACCCTGTCTCAGAAAGTGATGGTCCAGACCATGGATTCTGGAGACAGACCACCCAGGTATGTAGTCTACATTTGTTAGTTTGTAGCTGCTGACCCTGCGCAAGTTATTCAAACTCTCTGTGCCTTAGTTTCTTCATCTGTAGAAAGGGAATAAAGACATCTCGGGGATGCCGTGGGTTAAATGAGTAAACACATGTCTAGCACGTAGAGCTGTGTTTTCCATGCAGTAAGGACTTATTATTTTGTTTCTTATTTATTTCTTATTTTGACTTCTTATTATATGTTTCTTATCATTGCTACCATCACCCTCCTGTTTTTCCTGTTTCTCCCAGTTATGCAAATATTCTAGCATCAGTCATCCCTCCCTTGTCGCATTTTGTTTTTCTTTTTTAAAAATTTTTTTAACGTTTATTTATTTTTGAGACAAAGACAGAGCATGAACGGGGGAGGGGAAGAGAGAGAGGGAGACACAGAATCGGAAGCAGGCTCCAGGCTCTGAGCCATCAGCCCAGAGCCCCACGCAGGGCTCAAACTCACGGACCAAACCGTGAGATCGTGACCTTAGCTGAAGTCGGACACTTAACCGACTGAGCCACCCAGGCGCCCCGCATTTTGTTTTTCTATAGTCCTGTAACTGAGTCTATCTAAATATGCTTCTTTTATTTTCTTGCATCCAAACCACCTGGGAAGCTTGTTACAAATGCAGATTCCTGGGCCTTTCCCCAGACTTGTTGAACCATGCCTTCTGGAGGTGGGTCCTGGGAATGAATGTTTAATATGCTTCATTGGTGTTTGGCCCATAAAGTTTAGGGTCCACTGCCCTCCTCCTCCTTTGATCAAGATTCCAGGCTGGAAGATGGACAGAAAGGAGGAATGCCAACCGTTGAGTTAACCTTACCTCCAATTCATAGGAGGACTTGCCTGAGGCTCAGAGCCCTGCGGTTGAATACATGCTTCCCAACTTCCTCCAGGACCAGGAGGGAAGGAGGTAACTCATGCCTGGGAAAACGAAGCACTGTGTCTGTCCCGACTGTGGTTGCACCAAGGGGAGCTAATTCCAGGCAGAAAAGGAATTCAGTGAAACCCTGTGGATTTGGAAATCAGCATGAGAAAGCCAGCCTCATAGTGGCTTGGTCCTCCCTCCAGAGCAGTAGGTTTGGAAGGCATAAAAGCCTCTCTGGATTTCCAGAACCTCCAGGATGAAAAGCAAGTACCCCAGGAAGAAGCTGCTCAGGGAAAAATCCCTCAGGGTTTTACTTTCCCTAAGTGCAATAATCATTATTTGTTTTTCAACTTACGCAACACGTGGAGGTAGATGACTAGTTTTTTGTTTTTTTTTTAAGGTAAAAACTTCAAAAAGCAGCAATTTGTATAAAATAAAGTTTAAAAGCACTCTCCTATCCCTGGTCTCTCTAACCAAAGATAACCCTAATTACTATTTTCTTCTGTGTGCTTCCAGAAATGTCTTAAGCATATGCATAGAAACTTGCTGGATGTGTTTGCTAGAAATCCATTCTGTTTGCGCTAATAGAATCATACGATATTTACGCTAGGTAACTAGCTCTTTTGACTTGAATTATCTTCTGGGCCAAATGTCCACTTTTAAGTCCAAATACCCATTTCTATCACTTATATCCTTTCCAATATACCTATTCCCTTCTCCTTCCATTCTGTAGTGTCATTCTCTATATTGCTTAGAAATTAGACTAATGGATGTCTTATCATCATCCAAGTAAGGATGAATGCCTACAGATAGGGATATATTTCTTAAAAAAAGTTTTTTTTTTTACATTTTATTTATTTTTGATAGAGACAGAGCACAAGTGGGAGAGGGGCAGAGAGAGAGGGAGACACAGAATCCGAAGCAGGCTCCACCTCCGAGCTGTCAGCGAGAGCCCGATGCGGGGCTCAAACCCACAAACCGCAAGATCATGACCCGAGCCGAAGTCGGACGCTTAACCCACTGAGCCACCCAGGCGCCCCAGATAGGGATACATTTCTTTTTTTTTAAAGATTTTTTTTTCAACGTTTATTTATTTTTGGGACAGAGAGAGACAGAGCATGAACAGGCGAGGGGCAGAGAGAGAGGGAGACACAGAATCGGAAACAGGCTCCAGGCTCTGAGCCATCAGCCCAGAGCCCGACGCGGGGCTTGAACTCACGGACCACGAGATCGTGACCTGGCTGAAGTCGGACGCTTAACCGACTGCGCCACCCAGGCGCCCCGGGATACATTTCTTAAAGCACCACAAATACATAGGCAAAGCTCTCTGCCCACTCTCTAAATCAGTCTGATATTTCCCTGGGCTTTATCAGCAAACACCATATTGCTTCCCACTCCTACTTCCCTCTTGCTCTACGAACAGCTTCCAGCATAGGTGATGTGGCTACCAAACCAAGAGGAGACAATGTGCTTGCTTAGAGATACAGCCAGGCACTCTGTCATCTGGGGGCTTCCCAGCTCACATGTGGGCAGTTCATAATGAGATGTGAAAATCTAGGCAGGGTAGCGAAATATTGATGTGCTCACAAAATCTATTCCATCTAAATGCCACCGTTCATTTTGGAAGTCAGCAAGGTGGTCATCTCCAGTGGAGAATAGGAGGCCTTCCAGAGGACTGAAGACAAGCAAATGGAATCTGAATTTATAAGAAAAGAGAGAAAACAGACTCCTCAACCACGGACCAGAGGCATGCTATAGCTTATCAGAAGAATTTGCCTGTGGACAAGAGAAATGAAGCCTTGTGAGCGCTTAGTAAAAGAGGAACCAGAATGAAGTCCCCGAGACGACGCCATCCTTTGACACCCCAACGATGACATTCCCTTGTTTGGTGCTATTGCCAGACTGGCAGACCAGGAAAATGCCATAAACATAGGGAATCGCGAGTTCAGCAAAAGGTTTTACCAAATCCTGTATAAGTGCAGGATGGCATTCATTTAGCTTAGCTTGTTCTCAGAGTGTCCGGCTGGCCGTAGGTCATCAGTGGTGCTCCTCAAGACTTGCTGAGATATTTATGGGACCATGTGGATGACCCCACCCTCAGGGAAGGGTCACTGAGAATTCCACTGCTGGGTAGGCATGAAACAATGTACAAGGTGGGCTGAAACAGTGGACTGTTGATTACAAGACGTGTGTTGGAGCTGATCTAAACAAGCAAAAATAAGCAAGGGTCATTGTCAATGAAGGAATGACATGGAGACTCAGGGGAAAAGGAAGGAACAGGAGAAAAGCCCTTCTGTTCAGTCAGGTGGGGTGGTAGAGATTTCCGTCAGTGTCTTTGATTTCCTAGGTTAAGGACTAGGAGATCCTTAAGCTGGAGTGAACACCATAGAGAAGAAAGGAAAACCTCCAGATACTGCAGAAGTAACCCCATGCTGGCTATTTAAGAATAGAAGCTGCTTAAAAGAAGGGAACTAAAAAGGGGGTCCTCATGGACTTTCAAAACTTCTTCACAAAGGGTAGTCCACACAACCGGACCCCAGAGGGCACTGGGACTTCAGTACCTCCTGAAAGTTTGACCTCCTGTGTCTCTTGAGATCATGTCTCCGAGTGAATGAGAAGGTGAGTGATGGGGTCGTTCATTCAATTCACTCACCATATACTATCTGCCCCAGACCCAGCCTTGTGACTTGTGTCGGGCAGATAAAAATGTCTTCTCAACTCTAAGGCTCTCACAGCCAAGACAGCATTTGCCAAGGAATGGTGCACAGATGACCTAAATCAGAGTTATGTGAATGCTTGGTTTAAAAATGTTGATTTCTGGAACTCACCCTTGATTTGCCAAATCTTTCTTTTCCCAAGTCCCTTGGTCACAGTTATGAAAACAACCACTGCTCTAAAGCAGGCATGTAAGAATCTGGCTCGAAGTACGAGAGCGCGTGCCTGTATATGGAGGTGGGGGGGAAATGTACACATGCATTGCAAGGCATGAGAACACACACGAGTATCTGTGAATACGTGGAGGAGGAGGGTAGGTATCTGGCAGCGAGCAGTTATGCCTTGTGCTCAATTACCTAACCAGATGAGAATGCAGGACCGTACCCTGAGTTTCTGAAACTGATAGTGGCCCCTGCTCCATCCAGAGCAAGTTCAAGGATCAGGGGTTATGAAGCAACCTGCCTTTACAATTTCATCTGTGATCCATGGGACAGAAAATTAGAGGACATTTTTGAGACCGCCAACGTGTTGTTGCAACAAGCGGTTTCCGGACGCACGTTGGATCTGGACTTGTGTTTGGACTGTAATGCTTGTCACCTGTGTGATCTTGCTCAGGAAGCATGCGCATGGAGCCTTAATGTCCCTGCTGGAAGAATGGGGGTCGCAGTGCCAATATTTCGGGGAACTGTCATTCTGACATTGCAGTGTGCGATGTAGCCCTGACGACTGGGTTCAGGAGACCTGAAGGAGCACAAAGCAGCATGGTTGGAGGCAGAAGATCCAGTGGTGGCGGGGAGGGGATGCCGCTCTGAAGGTCTCGGGCACAAACTCATGAATTCACAGTGAAAGCTGTATCTTTTCCCCCTTCCTCTGACGAAAGCCCAGCTTTTCCCTGGCCTTACAAGAATGATCCATCAAGTCATTCCTTAAGGAATGCCGGGCTCCCTGTTAGTGGAATTGTTCAAGCAGGACCTGGACCATGGAGACGCATGCCTCATCCACCAGAAGGACTTGGCTTTGGACATCTGTCGTCTCCCCACACCAGGATCCCATGGTGTTGAGACCCTGGGTTTCTCTAGGGTCCCAGTGTCTTCTTTATCGGCCGAGTTGTGATGACATACCCGACTTCCACAGCACAGTCTACTTCTTGCCCACTGGCACCACTAAGAATAGCTCTAAGGAGTCAATCAGAGGTTGCCAGCAGAAGGTCATACACACAAACACGGGTTTACATCCAGCTCCCCTCCCCTGTGAATGCGCCACATCAGGTTGGAAGAGATGTGGTCCTCACCACAGGACCTTTCCCAAATGCACCCCAGAACAGGATGGGGGCAGCGCTCAGCTCGACTTACCATGTTCCAATGGCTTCCTACCTACCAGGCTGCCATATGTTCAGGATCATTCTATTGCCAGATGTATGTCAAAGTTTTCCTTTTTAAAATGTAATTTTCCCCAGAATTTATTGGCATCCTACAATGCTGCTTCTTGGCTGCAGAAGCGGCTTTTCTGCCATTAGGGCCCAAAATAGAAACCACACGCAACCTTGACAGTAATCATGACCAAGGAGAGAGAACGCACATCTATTTATAAGGCACCTGAAGGTGAGTTCTTTGTGCTACTGCTCTGAAGATAAGGTCAACAAAGCTGGGAATATCAGCCTTCTCGACTTGCAACTTTATTAAAAACTGAGACAATCACAAATATATAACAAATACCAAAACATCAGATACTAGGGGTAAAGTTTATTACCCTGAGTTTTAAAGAATTTAAGATATTCATAAATTAGTTTTGTTGAGAAGTCTCCTATTTTGTTCTCCGTCTTACCCTTCATTTGATGAAGTGATGGTGTCATGTGCGGGGTGAGCTCTCAGCGTCTCATGACTTTGGGTGTGCTCCAGTACCCAGGCATGAGCTCGTGTGGGTCAGTGTGCCACCTGGGTAGGTGGTAGGTAGAAGGGCTCTCTAGAATTTTATTCAACAAAAGCACCACCATAGGTTTTTGGCATCCAGAAAGCACTTCTGAGAACAGAAATCACATTCGTGTTTAAAATTTAATACTCCTTTTCACTTGAAGAGTTTGGGCAAATAGTCAACATTTTTGTTTTACTTTTAACATCCTGGCAATTGGGATGGCAGCCTTAATGGACCCAGTAGGTCACAGTCAACTCAGCTCCGAGAACAAGCATGTCCACAGGTCCCGATACTAATGTTCACCTCCACGTCACTGCTTCTCGAAGTGGACTCTCCTGCCCTTTCTGCTACCAGCCTGAGGTTGCTGCATTCCCAAGTTGTTGCTACCTAGCTTATTTGGTCAAGTGGTTTGGGAAGCAAACACACACTGCCTGTTCAAAAAACTGTATACTGTTGGGGCACCCTGGAGTAGCCACTGGAAGATGCTCTATCCTGAGCCTTTACGAATGCCAAACTTGAGTGCATGTATAGGGACATTTTGGACTTTAAGATAGTGTCAGCCCTGTTCACACGCATGCTGCCTCTGCTGAGGATCTTGCCGGAGACTAATTCAGGGGCTCTAGAGCAAGGTCTGGCTGCCAGCTGGTGTTGAGATGGAGTTTTCCCTCCTGAGTAATCAATTATCGTTTCCCAAGACGAGTCTGTGGAATGCTGCCAGCATAGTGGATTGCAGAATCTCGGAGCTGGAACTGCTTCCCAGACGCAGAGGTCACCACGTACGTGTGGTGGTGATAAAACCGAAAGGCAGGGAGAAGAAGCAGTGGCTGCTGAAAGTGGTCCTATGCGGGGAAAAGTTCTAGAATGGGGAACAGTGATATTATGCATAATTTGTTATCAGCTGGGTGATGTTGAAGATCACATACGGATTTCAAGGGACCGGTGGAAAGAATAGATATTACGTATAATCTGCTCCAATTCCGTATTTAACAGACAACAGCTTTGCTGGAGAAACTTTGGTGTGTAAGACACTTCACTGCCACAGAAAGATAAAGACAACAACCCAAAGTCTTTCCTCAAGGAATTTACAGGACTTGAATAACATTCTGAGAAATGATAGCATATTAACAAATAATAATAATAAAACACATATATTTTTATGATCACAAAAATCATGCTTTTCTTTTTTATTTTTTGAGCACGTAGCATGAGTCAAGTACTTTCCTAACACTTGATGCACACAATTTCCATTACAGTTGACCCTCGAACAACATGGGGTGTTAGAAGCACCGATCCCACCAGTGCAGTTAAAAATCCACACATGGGGCGCCCGGGTGGCTCAGTCAGTTAAGTGTCAGACTTCAGCTCAGGTCATTACCTCACATTCGTGAGTTTGAGTCTCACGTTGGGCTCTGTGCTGACAACTCAGAGCCTAGAGCCTACTTCAAATTCTGTGTCTCCCTCTTCCTCTACCCCTCCCCAATTCATGCGCTCTCTCTCTCTCTCTCTCTCTCTCTCAAAAATAAACACTAACTAAAAAAATTTAAATCTACATATAACTTGTGACTCTCCCAAAACTCAACTAACAGCCTACTATTGCCCAAAAGCCTTACCAATGACATAAACCATCGATTAACACATATGTTATGTGTTATATGTATTATATACCGTATTCTTACAGCAAAGTAAGCTGGAGAGAAGAAAACGTTATTAAGAAAATAATAAGGAAACTCCATCTATAGGACTGTACTGTATTTATTGAAAAAAAAATCCACGTTAAGTGGGTCTACACAGTTCAAACCCATGTTGCTTAAGGGTCAACTATAAAATTACTTTTTTTAAACCTGCAATTATTAAAAAAATAAATAAATAAAAATAGGTAGACACCATTAAGATCCCCATGTTAGAGACGAAGAAAGTGAGATTCAGTGCCGGGCCAGAATGAGGTATGGCAACTGAGGTATTTGCTTTGGGTGTGAAATTAAAGGACTTCTCTCCTCCCCCAACCCCACCGCAAGAAACAAAACCGCAGTAATCAAGATTTTTAAAAATCAGAAATAATGCAAAAAAATTCACAGTGAACAAAACCTCAACATTTTAATAAAGACAGGATCAGTACTGGTGTCTTTTTCCCTTTGCCTCAGGCTCCAGTTGTGGTGTGAGGCAGTACTAGTTTAGTTAACTAGTTTACTAGTTTAGTTAAGTAGTACTAGTTACTGACTAGCTCGTGTGTCAGTAAGTGACAAATGTGGCCTGAGAGATTTCACTTTCCAGCCTGAACTCTTTAACCACTGCTCTCCAAGTGGGAAGGTCAAGTATGTAGCCCTGCTGATGCGAGTCCTGGGCAGGATCTATCAGGGGAAGCCTCTCTTGCCCAGATCTGCAAGTGGGTTAAGACAGAGCGGGCGTGCAAAGTCAGGAGAGAAGGGGCAAGAGCCGAGTCCCAACCAATGAATAGGAAAATCCAGCCGGTGTTGGGGGAGCTGGTTGTGAAACACAAAGATCGAAAAGCCATTGTGGGGAATAGACCAGCAGCTGAGGATGCAAAACGGGAGTCAGGACCAGACGCATCCCTGAGTTAAGCAGGGGCTTCTGGAGACTCCCAGAAAAATGATGTGCAGAGGCGCAAGCAGCTGCGGGCAAAGGGCCCAAGGATGGAGTAGAAGGGCATCCCGGGCCACAGAGCCTTGGCTCAAAATCACTCCAGACTGGCAATCATAAAACCAGGACCTACAAGTTCACGGCCATGCCACGCTTTCCTGCCACCAGAGAAAGGGTGACTGCCCTATTCGTTTACATAACTCTGCCCACACCCCTGACCCAACAAATCCGTGGCCCTCAGAATGGGACAAGGTGTGTTGATAGCCCGCTGGGGACAGGGTCGACCCTGGCCTATAAACACAGAAAGATTCCTCCTTTCTACTGAACCTCTGGGAGCTTGGTCAGGTCATTTCACTAATCGGGGCTCCTTACCCACCTTTTCCCTTTGTGTTTAGTGGCCTTAATCACCCACTGGTGCTCAGCCAATAGGACTTGTCATCGGAGGGGCCTCTGTAATTGTTCTGAGTCCAACGGGCAGCCCAGCAAGAGGCTGCAGGTGGGGGTGAGGCCTGGAGGTGGATTTCTAATCGAGGAAATATGGAATTTCACTTACAAACTGATGGAATGCAAACGCTGTTGGAGTTCATCCTAGAGAGCACCCCAAGGAGCCCCTCCCGAGCGTCCTCACGTTACTGCCTGTGGTGGCAACATCCAGCGTAATGCCAGAGATGTTTCCCCAGACACCCAGGTAATCTAAAAACATGCCATTCTGATGGAGTCACCTAACGGGGGAGTCACCAAGGGGGAGTCACCTAACGGGCCTGGAGATGTGAGGCTCTAATTTTCTGCTTTTCTCAATGGTCCACTGACCTGCCCAAAATAAGTGACTTCGATGAGGAATATCCCCTTTCCTTTTGTATCGCCAGACTTCACGGCCCTCAACGCTACCCGAAGAAGCACTGAGGCCCCTCTCCCTCTGCCTGCCTCGCACACGAAAAAGCTTAGGCACGGAGCCAGCGAACTTGCTCGGCTATTGGCACCTTGAAATGGAAGTAAATCCCCAATCTTCTGATTTATTATTTCCTGTTCTTCAAAGAGAGGGGCAGGCGGCAAGGCTTGAAGTATTTAGGCAGTTAGTCACTGTACAAATCCATCTCTTGTCTCACCCCCAATTCAGGGGAATAATATTTTTTTTTTCCTGAGTTACATAAGGCATGATAGAAAGCCTTTCTGAACCCTCTCTGCCTCAGGACCGATTTCTTGCGGTAAATCTCTAGAAAATCTTTCACAGTTTCTAAAATAAGTACCCGGAGCTCACAGCATGAGCGAGCTCGAGTTCTCTCATGTGTTAACCTTGCCGCCACCTTCTCTCCTTCCATCACCCTCTGTCTCCAGTTGTAATGCAGCTGCATCCAAGCCACAGGCACACGGCGTGTGTGTGTGTGTGTGTGTGTGTGTGTGTGTGTGTGTATGTGTGTGTGTGCGCGCGCGCGCGCATGCGTGTATGGCGCTGTGCTTACGCCCTGGGGATTTTTGATGCTAAAGCTCGATGTTAAGTCAAAACCAAAAACGCCACGGGAACAAATGTGACCTGGGCAATTTCATAATTGGCCAAAGGACTGAGATCATTACCAACTAGAATTCCCCAAACACACGTCCTGGCTGAACAAGGCAGGTGGTAATGACATTAATCCCTTGGGGTTTTGTCCATATCTGTGTTGGTATATATGTTGTCACTAAATAAACGACCAGGAGAAGCACAAAGGAACCAAGACCAGTTGGCACGTCTGTAACTTAGCCCTGCTGATGGCTGTGCTGTGCAGGGTGACCATCTGATAAGACTAAAGTGGTCTTGTTCTTGGGGTGAATGTGCCATAGCTCTTGGCTTCCACTGGATGTGCTGGTGCAGGGACCATGGTCCAACGGCTAAAGCTGGGTCTGAACACCCTCCCTGCTGCCCTCTCTCTTCCCCAGCTGGGTCCTTAAACAGGTCTGTGCTCCTGTTCAGTTTAGAATTCACCTATCTCCCAGTAGCTCATCTCTTTAAAAAAAAAAAAAAATTAAGGTTTATTTATTTTTGAGAGAGAGACACACAGTGCAAGCAGAGGAGGGGCAGAGAGAGAGGGAGATACAGAATCCGAAGCAGGGTCCAGGCTCTGAGCGGTCAGCACAGAGCCTGATGTGGGGCTTGAACTCATGAACCCCGAGATCATGACTGGAGCCAAAGTTGGACGCTTAACTAACTGAGCCACCCAGGTGCCCCTGGCTCATCTCTTGAATTAGGCTTCATCTGTGGATCTCAGGACCCAAAGTCATAATTCTAGGCTGGTAGCTCACAACTTAACTAGTTTTCTGTCCTTCATCTCTTAACAGGACCAACTTTTAATTACTATTTTTGGCTGTCGGCTCTGGCCTTGACTAAGATTTGCTTCTTGCTTCCAAGAATGCCAATTTCTATCACAGAAGGTCCAGTTGTCCCTCATAATCCATGGCTTTTCAACTTATAAGTACCCCTGTGTCTTAATACACATTAGGAAGCATTAGAGCAGAATCTAGTGCACACATGCCCACACACACACTGACTCTAGACCATAAACAGAGCCTATCTGGACAGGGCCTGACCGGGGCACACTGCCTGTCCCCAGGTGTGTGAGTCAATGTCTTCTAAACCTGGCAGTTGGGATATCTAAATCTAGGCAGCTGGTTCATTTTTGGCTCTAAGACTGGGACCAAGTTCCAAAGCTATTGAGACCCTGGGTTACCATTTGAACTTGATTTGAGTTCAGGTCCCTCTTGAGCCTCTGTCTCTTGCTCTGACCTTGAAATCAGCTTCCTAAGAGACAGTGGTAGCCTACTGCCTGGCCTCTAACCCTGCTGGGCAGTTCGGGATTCCAAGGGCACTCCGTTGTACTTCTGATTGTACCTCTTCCAGGAGCCTGGCTGCCCCTCTGGATGCCCCACACCCTGTGCATTAACGTGACTTTCCACTTCTGTGCCTGGATATTACCGGTGTGGTTCTAGACCTGCTGAGGGCTAGTCATTATCAAGAAGTGACTTCTCCAGGTCAGGTGGAGGAAGATTGACATGTTCTCAGTCATATAAGGAAGAGAGAAAAACAAAACCAAAAAACCAAAGAAGATATATTGGCTACTAACCTTCTTCCTTCCCTCTTGTCATCTCTCTCCTTCCCCCCCCTCCATCCCTTCCACCTCCTTCCCTGCTTCCCTCCTTCCCTCCCTTCCAGCCTTCCTTTTATTCAATAAATAGCATGTTAACTACATTATCTGTTAAGAATTTGCAAACCTGATTGGAAAGAATTTCCACACCCCTAACTTTTCTCAAACACACACACACACACACACATACAGTGAGAAAAATGGTCAAAGGGAATATAACATTAAGCACCAAAATGAATAATGCAAACAGAAACAGTTCCTACGGTTGATAGAGAGGAAAGCGAAATAGCATCTGAATCAATCGTAGAATAAAAGTGAACAACGTAAGTAAAATAGTACCTGTTAGCCATGGAGTATTTCTATAGCTGTATAAGACAAGGTTTTTATCAGTAGCACCCACTTCTCAGATACTTTCAGTTCTCCAAATGGTGGCTGTGCACATGATGTGTGTGTGTGTGCGTGTGTGTGTGTGTGTGTGTGTGTGTGCCTTGTGGGGTTGATGAGAGAGCCTAAGGCAGGGGGACAGGCCATATCCCACCCCCCAGGTGGGACGTGTGTGATGTTCCTCAGGCACTCCTGGCTGCCCAAGAACAAAGGAAAGGGGAAAACAACTAGTTAACTGATAGAGATCGAAGTCCGGCAGGACCTAAGTCTCCATCACCCCTCCACGGGATGTGGGGAACAAAGGTAGAAGGAAATGGCAGATAGAACTAAAGTTCCTTATACCCTGCAGCCCACTGACAGATACTTGAGGCTCCAGGAAGTCCCTACTGTCTTAATGCTAATGCTTTGCTAGAGGGAAAACCAACCTCAGCTTGACAACAGCTAGGCCTCCGGGATCCTGTGAGTCTTCTTTAGCAGATGAGAATCGCAGTAGAAACTTCCCCTGGACTTTACCTCCCCCCAACTCCACAGTACAAAACCAGTCTCTCCTCGTGGTCCCAGGACAGCTCTTCCTGCCCACGGGTGTTCCACCCCGTGCTTCAATAAAATCACCTTTTTGTACCAACGATGTCTTCGGTCCTGGACCCCACGAACCCCACTATCACCCCAAAAAGCCTCATCGGGGTTTGCTTTAAGAATTCTCTAAAACTCACATCTCTATGACATAGGAATCTTTAATCCACCAAGGAGGAACCCAGGGCTTGGAGCAAGGAAGTAACTTGTACAGCGAGGAAGCAGCTGAGTTTGCCTGCTCTGAGGGAGCCGTGCACCAGGAGGCTCGCGGGGGAGCGGAAAGCCATCTGTGGACGTGTGGAGAATTCGAGCTGGAATCAAAGGCAGTAAGAAACCCTGGAAAGTGTTTGGTGGACAAGTGAGTCAGTGGCTTCAGTTTTTAAGAGGATTAATTCAGCCCAAAGAGCTGGATGCACTGGGGATGAGGTGGGGGGGGGGGGGACCGAGCAGCTGACCAATGACGCTCATTCTGCTAGCATGATCCTCTCCTTCATCATCCCAATGGTTTAGAAACAGCACATGACCCGAATGACAGGTCCCGAAACATCCTCCACACACACATTTCCAGGAAAACCTGGTTGTCTCAGTTGCTTGCCTTTAAATCGATGCCTCAGAGTGGTTCCTTCCCTCAGATTTTCATTACCAAAGTCCGTAACACCACTCCAGAAATTTTAAAAAGGAAAGAAAAAAGATTTTTCAAAGCAAAATACTGGCTCCTTCTGATGTCATGTTATGTCTGAGCACTCAGGGTGGGGTAAGGGACTCTGTGCAGAGTGAAGCATGCTCCAAATGTCACCAACAGAAGATGGGATTTGGGTAGGAGCTGTTCATGACTGAGATGGCTTAGTATGTGTCTTCTGATGGAGAGTTCCAGAGGAGATTCCAACTAGGCTGGGGGGACACTCCCTTTCTGATCAGGCTGATTGCTAGGCCCCATCCTCGAGGATGGGGTTGCAAAAGACATACAACGAGCGGACCTGTCCTCACGGAGGCCAAAGCCTTTCCCAGAAGGGTTAAGTCCAGTGGTCTCTCCAGGAAAAGGAAACACAGAGTCAGGGATGGATCAGGGTGCTGACTAATCTATAAACCCCAAGAGGGGCAGAAGCTGAAACCACTTATTTATAATTAGAGATGTAATGGGCTGTGTGACTTGAAAATTCATGATTCAACATCCGTGGTGAAAATGCTCAATAATAATACAGAAAACAATCGAAAGCTTGGACAAGAAATATTTGGATTTATATCAGGTATCCCCTTCTCAGGCAAGACCAACACAGGTCTTCTGATAAGTCACCACTCTGAAAACTAAAATTGAACGGAACCTTCAAATTCTCCCTTCAGGGCCCCCTGTCACTGGAGTTGGTCCTATTTATGGCAAGAGGCCCCCAGGCTAGGGTGGGGCCCAAGGAGGCTGGTCTGACTTCTCTGAACTTCCTATCAGGATTGACCTTTGAAGAATGTGCCCCCTGGGATTCCAGAGTCTGGACACAAATATAACTGACGTTATCTGCAACAAGGAGAATTAGAGACCTACTCAATGTTTACTTTGAAAACACATTTGGGAATTTCTGATCTAAAATTTTCCCTGGAATCAAGAAACATGAAAGCATGCTTCCACTATGATGTTAAATGGGGGGACGGGAGGGGAACCCAGAATGTGAAGCTCCTGATTTCAAATATAGATGCAAGTAAACAGGACGAGGATAGAATTTGCAAGGGTGAAAGTAGTTAACTTAGGCCTAAGACATTTAAGAAGTTACAAGGAAATGATTTATCCAGTGTCATTACGCTATGCTGTTTTATTGATTTTTCATTTTTAAAAGTAGATCGGAAAACCATCCATTGTATAGAATTATCATCAGATTGGTTCCCAGAGAGTTGGGTGTAATCTTCGGCCATTTCCCATCTCCAAAAATTTGTTGTGAAGAATAAGTTAACAATGCACAGCAATTAGCATCCGATTGGCATACAGTGGTCCACCTTGTAGTTGTCATGGTCATTATGATTAACACTCATCTCAAGCAAAGCCCAAGGGAACGTATCCATTAAGCTTCTATCCCTGATTTGGTTTCCCCAGTGGCAGTCAGCCTCACCACTGGGTATCTCCCCCTTTCATTACTAAAACCCCACCCTAGTTTGCATAAACCTACCTGGGTAAATATGGACAAACCTGATCAGTCCTGTCGCTGCCTGTCTGAAAGGATAGAGGTAATACAAACTAAGTGCCTTGCTGACCGGCACTGTGCATTTATTACAAAAGGAGAAAACATGCATGAGTTGCCCACCTTTGCCACTGCTACATTTGCTAAAAATATCTGAAGGCATTTTCTGTGTTTGCTGACATCTGTGATGTCTGCTATTCTGGAAGATCCATCAGATTCTCCCAACCTCCAAAGCTAAGGGACGTCTGCAGCCTTCATATGGTGTCTCTTACAGAGGACTTTCCTCTGTCAAAAAAGCCCTCCGTGGAGGGTCCAACTTCATCGGTAAGTATCTTCCATGAACCCCAGGCCCTGTGCTCTCCAGAGGAGCTATTAAATTAAAATAAATATTCTGTTCTCCCTCACCCTCTCCAGAGGCCACGTGTTCCAAGAAAGACTGCTAGCAACCAGGAGTCAGAGCACAGTCTGCTTCAGAGTAGAGTTTCCTGGTGCTGGGGACTGCCTCAGCAGGGGCTGATCCACAAAAAAGCAAAAGCCCAGGATGTCCCCAAGCCTTCCCATCACTAAGGTGCACTTAGGATGCTATGAATCCACTCAATCAGTGCCCTGATTCTGGTGTCCTATGGGGCAACCCACAGCGTGGACTTCAAAACAGAAGCACCATCAGCCTTTCATTAACACACTATTATTGATCGTGACTGCATTGGACTGGCCCTAAGACACAACTATTGTTGTGTCTGTTGCACATTTCAACCCCTCTGAATTCAGGTGTGCAGAGAAGCCAGACAGCCGACAGACACACGCACTTATACCGCCTGTACGTGACCATCCACATTTTCAGAATGTGTGTCAGTGGCCTGGAGGAAAAGCCCACGGACGAGAGTTGAGCTCTCTTTTCAGAAATGTTTCTTCACCAATATATTTGCAAACACAGAAGACACTAGTGTGGAAGAAAACCCGGCAACGGAATCTGAGCCAGGGGGTGATCCACAAGACTCAGACTCGAGTATAAAATGTTTTAAGAACACCTTAAACCATTTACGGTGCAATTATCTGCCTTTTTGTATGTGTACAGGCACGATATATGGCAAAGGTCTATATAAATCACTCTAAAGAGAATACTTACACTAAATAAGAATTACACTTTGAAAATAAGAATGACCTAGTTTAAAAACAAGAAAAATTGTTTTTTAGCATAAAGGCTATTCTATTACTCACCTATGGAATATAGTTCTTTTCTCAGGTTTAAGGGCTATCTACGTCAATGGTGTGAAAAAAAAGAGAGAGAACAATGTGTACATTACACGTGGTTAAATATCCAGAAGATATCTGATTAGCCAATACAGTGGTCTTCCTATAAACACCCCTATAACTGACTGTGATTCCATGGTCTGATGAGTCTTCTACCTGATTTGAGAGCAGCAATTTGGGAACAACACAATTTGAATAAGCCACTCACAAAATTTCACTCAGAATGCACCGACTCAAAAAAAAAATGTCACATTTATTGAACATGTGCTAGACATTGTGCGAGGCATTTTGTATGCATTAGCTCATTCAATCCTCACAAGGAATCTGCAAGGCAGATATCAATCTCCGTAAATTACAGATGAAAAAAAAGGACCAGAAGGATTTTCTACTTGCTCCAAGTTACACAACTGGTAAAGTACAAATATGGGTTTGAACTCCAAACACTATGTTCTTTATTATATATTCTTCATACAAAGTATTGAATTATCCCTCAATCAATCTACGCCAAGAATCATCCCACACACAAACACACAAACTAAATTGTGAAACCCACAAACTAAGAGCAAGTAATGAAATGTTTATATGAGTCAAAAGAAATATTGAGCCAAGTAATCACTTATTTCATCAGCAAATGCATTAAAACATAAAATGATTGATGATGATGTAAAAGAAAGTGATCAACGAACCTCAGGATCTTGACATTGTGTGATACATGAGCCACGCTTGTTATGGAAAGTCCTGAAATTGTTTAACCTGTGTGAGTGAGGGGTGGGAGGTCATGCTTTCCAAGTTGGTGACAAATTTTTCTATTTAAGAGAAAAAAACACCTCTATATATGTTGTACTCTCCTCCCCAACATAAGCTCAGGGTTCATGAGGAAGGAAACACTTTCAATAGTGTGTTCATTTAACCTCAGTGAGAATGCATTCTGATCATGAGGTCTCAGAACTTGAAATAAGCTTTAGATAGAATGGCTCCCATTTTAAACACCAGGTACAAGGACTCCATCAATAAGAAGCTGATCTCAACCTCAATGTTAGACCACTGGGCAAGAGAAAGAGTTTGTACAGAGAAATTGCTCAATAAGTGATGCCGTTTTTATAAAATATATTAAAAATACACAGCTTTGATGGTCTTCAATGAGGAGACACCAAACCAGCAAAAAGCAAATTATTTATATACAGCCCAGGTAAGGATGTGGCCAAGCTTATATGCACAGACTGCCTCTCTGCAACATTGAAGAACCTTCTTCTGCAGATGGACATAGCCAATAGTTTGCCATATATTAAGTGTAAAGAAAAAAAAAACCGTAACAAACTCAAACTTTGTTTAGATTGCTATAAACCAAGAGAGAAGATCAAATCTATGAAAAAGGGAGAGCAGCAAGGATCTAGGTGGATGGATGCATATCACGAAGTTGGCTGGGAAACAGCTCAGTAGACCTAGAGATAGATCCATGACACCAGAACTTATTTGATGGTTTCAGGTATTAACAAATATGTGCGGATAGATTCTCTAGGAAGGAGGTTGTAAAGAGCCAGGCAGAGGGTCAGGGGATGGTTAACTGGGTCTGGCCTGGCAACAAGAAATTCAGAAGGGAGGGGTGCCTGGGTGGCTGGTTGGTTGGGTGTCCAACTTCGGCTCAGGTCCTGATCTCATAGTTTGTGGGTTCAGGCTCTGCGTCGGGCTCTGTGCTGACAGCTCAGAGCCTGGAGCCTGCTTCGGATTCTGTGTCCTTGTCTCTCTCTGTCCCTCCCCAGCTTGCTTGCGTGCTCTCTTTCTCTCTCTCTGTCTCTCTGTCTCTGTCTCTCTCTCTCTCAAAAACAAATAAATAAACATTTAAGAGAAAAAAAAAGAAATTCAGAAGGGAAATGGAATGGTGACCAGGGAACCTATTCCAAAGTCCAACTGCAGGGTTTGCCCCCTCCCCCCTCAAAAAAAAAAAAAGGCTGAGATAAGGCTTTGCTTCCAGGTGAGTGGCAGAGGACTCACCCTAAACCTCTAGGTGCCCGTGCTTAGACCCTGTTGACCTGAGGTTGTAGTTCAGGGCCTCAGATGTTCCAGGTGGGAAATACGTTGCTGGACTATTCTGAGTCAAGTTACCCTAAACATTTATGTACCTTCTGGAGTCGCACCCCGCTGCTTTTTTGTCCCTGGCCCATCTCTGGTGTATGAGAGTAAGACAGACAAAGCAAAAGCAGAAGGGGGGACTGCTGATGCCCTGTGCTTGAAGGGGGAAGGGAGGCTGAATACCTTCAGATTCCTGCCACGGATAGGGTAGTGTCTGGAATTTCATTCTCTCTTTAGGTTATTGTTACTTTCCAAAGAGCTCATCTATCTTTCACCTAGCTATTGCTCTGCTCACCTCTCTTCCTATCAGACCTACCTTAACTTGCAATAATGTCTGAGAAGGATGACCCTTTAGCTAACACGTAGGATCTTTAGCTTCTACAGAAATAATTTATCATGTGAGCAGAAGTGGACAGGTGGGTTTTAAAACAGAAGAGGGTAAGTTTGAAAGCATGAGAGTCCAGAATGAGTGAGAGAGAGAGAGAGAGAGAGGCGAGAGAGAGAGGCAAGACAGACATAGAGGGAGCGGAAGAGGAGCGAGGGAGAGAGAGAGGACGATGTCACTTGGGTCATGTGGAAGATGCAGGAGGAGTGGGAAAGTAGTACCGTCTCTGTCCTTCCCAGGATGGCTGTTATGTGCCAGGCAAAGCGCCAGCTGCTTTCTGGGCAGGATCTCACGGACCACTCCCTCAAGTAGTTGTGGTTTTCTTCTTTTCAAAGAGGAGGGACTTGATGTGAGAACCAGAGACTAGTTACTGAGTGAATGAGAAACACATAAAGTTCTCACTGAGTTCTGTTTTCACTCTCCCCAAACCCTTTCCTTCTCCTCTGTGTTGGCCTCTTTCTAAAACGTCCCCAAATGTTCAGGCCACCTCATGGGATGACGCATGACAGCTCTGAAAGAAATGTATGATCCTACAGCCCAACCCTCCCATTTTTACAGATGGGAGGCCAAAGAAGTTGTGTGAGCGGCACACTGAGCAAGGCCTTAAGCTGGGCAAGAAACCAAGCCTATTCTCTTCACTTCTACTCTTGTGTTCCTCCTGGGTCTCCAGGGAAACGTCAAGACCACGATGGAGACAGACTCGTAGCCCGTCCCAGGCTTACCATGGCATCTTGCTACTACAGCACGCATGATTAGACCGTCCACTTTGGGAACACCGCACCCAAACATTTTCTAAATTCTTTTGTTTTGCCATCTTTTCTTAACACTGCACTCATTGGTAGAAAACTATCGTTTTCTATTTTGCTTTACTTCTATCCTTATGAAATATTGGACAAATATTGAACTTACACAAAACAAACAGTGACAACAGTATCCAGAGACCATTTGGTTCACTTCTGCTTCTGTCGTGTCCTTGCTTTTAAGTCTGTGTTTGCTCTAACCCACCAGTATTCTCAAATTCAAAACAACTTATATTGTTTTCAACTTTAAAAGTTTGCTCGTAAGTGCTCTGAATATGTTTACCAGGAAAAAAAAATACTTTAAATAAAAATCATTGTTCAGATGTCATTCACATCAATCATTTTCCTGCAACAGCAGGAGAGTAGAAATAATTACAATCATGTGCCCTGTACCTGAAGGATGTAAGGCGGAAAAAAAAAATAGATTATTTCAACAGGAGTCTGAAAGTGTCCGGCATTTCCAAAGACCATCTTTTGGCCATCCATTTCCCCAGAAACACCAGTGACTATTCCTCTAACAATGTTTCCAATTACACAACACCCACATTCCTAGTAATCATTCCCTCCCATCATCACCATAAGCATACCCACACAATCCCGCTCATTGCTCATTTCACCAACTCTCTTTTCATGCCAGATACCCACCCTATTGGAAGCATCAGGCTGAATCAACAAAGGTCGAAGCAGCAGCAAAACCAATCTGGTGCCAGATCTGAACTGCATCAAGGCCAGTGGGTCACGTGGGATAACTCACCACGACCACATGAATTTGAAAGTTTGTCCCTGGTAACTTTCTCCCCACATAGGCTTTGCCCACAGAAACTGCAAGGTCCTTGAGAAGATATAATGAAGAGTAAGAAGAGAATGGCTAAGGGGCAGAGGTCTTTATGGGACTCCAGTCATGAGTCTTTGCCCCAGGTTGAAAAAAGCTGACTTCTAGCCATCTAGAAGAATAAGCTCAAAACTTGGGTTGTAGGACCATGTCACCTACCACATCTCTTCAGGGCTGTAAAAATGATCTGTCTGCTAAGCCATTTTCTTGACAAGCGTTTTGCCTACCTATAAAGGAGTTCACATCCTTTCCCCCTTTCTTCATCTCCTTCAAGTACCCAAGAGCTTCAGGAGCACCAAGCAGCTCAAAATCCTTGCCCTTGGATAGTTGCACTCTCCCCACAAAAAAAGTGCTTTGTGGTGTTTGAGTGGGAACTGGGGAGGGTTGACATTAGACTTTGCAAGGGGGTTCATGTTTACCTTCATGACGCCGGCTGCAAGGTGATTTCAATCATCAGAAGCTGTTACTTCTCTAACAGGACCAAGTACAAGCCAATGATTTTTAGCATACCTGTATAAAAACCATTTTCATAATACCCCATTTTATAAATGAAGAAATTGCCTCGGAGATCTTACTAAGGCTCATATAAAGTCTTTAATCATCTATTTGTTTGACGTTTACTATAAATGTGAAGGTGCTCCACCCAGATCCCTCTTCAAGGAAAGACTTGCTGTCTAGCTGCATAGAATGCAATCAGCACAGAGTTTCCTTCTGTGGGCTTCTTAAGAGCCTGCCTTGCCCTAGGCACTCCCTTCCCAGGGCAACCTAAATCTAGGAACTGGACAAAGTCAGAAAATAGAGACTTGGCCATTTTGGTCCAACACCTTACACGCTGATAGACAATACTCATTCCAGAGCTCTCTGCAGGGTTGGCCAAGGCTTTGGCAAATCTTTATGACAGTTTGATTTCTACCTCTGTCCAATCCTGCTTTCCCTCTCTTCTTTCACAGATGGTACTCTCCACTAAATATCTTGCATCCCAACCTCTGTCTCGACGTCTGCTTCGGGGTGACCCAATGGCTGACACCCACACAACTATTCAACCTCTCTCTCTTTATCCAGATGCAGCCTAGACTTTAGTACTCAGCTGGCCTGACAAGGAATATACTAATAGTGCATAGGCGAGTCATTACCATACCCAGCTGCAGCTGGTGCCACCCCGACTCCAATGCCTCAGATCCCAGAAAGTGAATGTTTGCCTTTTTCCATATTTCTAGAGACTCTGCCCTACCACATTCATGGCTTCTAAGCCCAGGTTTTCTCAAAACAGATTCACCAATTATCAACTCTAAGACGGTGTTTATGATGGTCATTATCTTTTATCAGGTCTCAAACAAATGCCTGTTGAGGACTGTCCAGTGAAATGATCAGCTCAAGGTGGTCACATATAAGACAATACAATTTTGCAATTAAGCCTAGCAATTTCCTGTCCACCTTCACACAAAACACTGTGTGAGTGAAACCAAACACATCCCTTGCACCACCACTGGATTTACCCCTTGCTTTGATGTTTGCCAAATGGCTATAAATAGACAGACTCAATCCTTAACTGAGTGGGTCTCCGCATCTCTCCTTTACCTTCTAGATGAACTGGTCTTCTAGTGGCAGATGTTGTTTGAATATGCCCTACGTGCATACTCTTGGAATACCTAGCCCAGCGTTGTTTCCTGTCCTGTGACAGGAAGACATCAAATCTATAACGAGAAGTTTCCAGAAAATGGCTGTGGTTGCCCGGTGATCAGGAAGAAATAGCCCAAGAGATGAAAATTGGTAAAAACTGGTTCAGACTACAACTCTGAATGTAATATTCATATTTGCTGTATACTTGCTGTATACTAACTGATAACCTGGACTCAAGTCCCCTGGTCTTCTCAGCAATATGGTAAAATCACTCAGCAATAAACACATCCCATGCTGCATCCTAACTGAACTCTGTAGCTCACTTTTTCCCCCCAGAGATAGAAAATAGCTGATACCATTCCCTGAGCAGCATTATGTTATCAAGTTTCCTTATGACTCTCGTCTAATTATTTATTAATTCGTTGTTGCATTTCTTTAACAAGTATTCCTCGATAACAAAGAATGTTTGTGTCCTCTGGTGGGTTTTCTTAACTAAGCTACCTACCATAGGATTCCCATGCCAACCCCTCCCATGAAAATTTCACATCCGCCTCAATACATGTTTAACTTTCAACTGCTCTTCCCTATGGCTTCTCCATTTCACTAAGGACCATGTTCACTTAGCTGCTCAAGTCAGACACCAAGTACTCATCCTTGATTGTTCCCTCTCCTCCATTATCCACATGCATCCATCCATCTATCCATCCCAAGATCTTCCAATTTTGATGTTTAAATCGCTCCTAAATCCATATTCTTTTCTCTAGCTCTGCAGGGACCACCCAAGTCCAAGCCACCATATCTGCCACTACCACAACAAAATCTATTCTGAAATGTTTGCCTCCTCTCTTGTCCTCAACTCCTTTCTTCACTGAGTGAGCAGACAGAGCGAGCAACTTAAAAAACCTCCATCAGTTTATATAACTTTGCTGTTTCATTCAGTCTGATAGCATCTAGTGGCACTTAAAGCACAATCTAAAATCTGTGTGTTCTGTACAGTCTTGAGCAATCCAACCCTGGCTTCCTCCTGCGGTCACTCCTGCTCCCTTTGCTCACTCCCGTGTGGCCACGATGACCTTCTTCTAGCTTCTCAACCCCGCCAAGCACTTTCCAGCTTCCATGTTTCTGTGTTTGCTCCTCTATCTGCAACGTTCTTCTCCTGAATACTTCTCATTCTTCAGATATCTACTTACGTGTCGCCACCTCAGAGCGCTTTCTCTAACCACCTTATCCAGAACAGGCCACTTACCTCCACACCTGGTTATCCTTTATTATAGTACCTGTTACTTCCTTTCATAGAATTTCTTCCAATTCATGATTAATGAATGGACTTGTTTCTTTACTCAATGTCTGTCTCTCCTCCACTAGACTGTGAGTTCCAGGGGGCAAGCAGTGTCTTTCTTATTCAACGCACCTTAGCACCTAGGACAGGGTCTTGCTCATAAGTTGTCGGTTTTGTTTTTTTTTTTTTTTTAATGTTTACTTGTTTATTTTGAGAGAGAGAGAGAGCGCGCGCGCATGCGTGTGCATGTCCATGCGAGCAGGGGAGGGTCAGAGGGAGAGAGAGAGAATCCCAAGCAGGCTCCACGCTCAGCACGGAGCCCAACGTGGGGCTCAATCTCATGACCTTGAAACTGTGACTTGAGCCGAAATCAAGAGGCGGATGCTCAAACAACTGAGCCACACGCACCCCTCACCTGTAACTTTTCCAATGAACGAACTTTCTGCTCAGACCCCCTTCTCCAGGCTCCCATCAAACACCATGGCACCACCCTCGTGTTCAATCCTCTCCCCGGTCAGTGCAGTCCTACCTCGGGAACACTCCCGTCACCAGTCCCTTCTCTCCATCCCCGATGCTATGTCCTCAACTCAGACACTCGTCATTCCACACTCGGACAACTACAACCCTCTCCTAGCAGGTCCACCTGGCTCTGCTTTCTCCCTCTCTATCCTCCATACCCTGTCAGAGTGACCTTTCCAATATGCAAATCACTCCCCGGCTACAAACCTTCAAATGGCTCCCTGTGGCCTACAGGATAAAGTTCAAACTTCTTAGCATGACATGTGAGGTGCACGGTAACCTCGCCCTGCCTTCCCCTCAGTTCATCTCACAGTCCTCTCTAACCACTCCCACGTCCACAGTCTCCAAACATTCTTTCCCTGCTTCCCACCATCCTGCCCATCCTACGTCCTACAGGCCTCCTAATTCATTCACGTTCCTGCCTGTCCACAGTTACCAGGCTCACTTCCTCTGGCCGGGATGACCACATCCTTCTCTCTAATTGCACATCGCCCTGACCAATCCATTTTCTAAATAGCGGTGAGAGAGCTTTTACACACACAATTTAATCATGGAAACATCTGCCAACTGTCCTCTTTGCTTAAAATCCATGGACAGAGGTTAACAGGTCATGCAAGAAACAACCCCTGGGTATTCTTCCCACACTACCCTTCCCAGCCACTCTCACGCTCCTTCCCATCCCAGGGCCCTCGCTCCTCCTTTCCTCACCTGCCTAAAGCACTCAGGAACACTTTCTCCCCATGGAAACTCCCCCTTTCATCATTTTCTTTCGAGGCAATGCCAAGATTCCCTAAATAACCTCTTGTAGCTCACTGCATTTTTCTTCCAAGCTCTTATCCACCCACGGAGGTTTGGGATATGGGAGAAGGAGCAGGTTCTCCAAGAGGATACAATGAGTTCCAGACCGTGAGTTTGGGGAGAGAGTAGGAGGCTGAGGGTCACTGGATGTAACACTCTGGAGGCCGTTCTTTTGGCTGGGGGTGCTCTGCGTGCCCTGGAAGATGCTGAAGAGGTCTTACATCATTTTTATATATATTTCCATAATTTCTAGGGGTCTGGTACAGCTGGGAGGCCGCAGCATGTGCTCAATTCAAAGTGGAAGGAATTAAAATCATGGCATTTTGTCCATTTGTTCAGGTTTTGTTTCTTAAAGTTGTCAGAATATCTTTCTTCATCTTTTTTTTTTCTTTTTGAGGGGAGATACCTATTCATCAAGGGGATTTTTCGTCAACTCCCCTAACGTATCCATTCAGTAACCATTCATTCATTCATTTATTCACTCAGCATGCACCCGTTGGGTGCCACATCCTTTCCTAGGGGCAAGGATGAGGGGGGAACGGTCTCTACCTCGATGGTGGCACATGGACGAAGGAAAAACCACATTTACACCCTAGGATTCGGAGAGACTGGAAAACAGATAACGGTCAAGCTGTCCAAGTCCAGAGCAGCAGGTAACAAATAAGAGCCACATCTGAAGGGGAGAGAGCGGGACAGGTACAGAAAGGCAGAGTCAAGAACCCTGGGGGCAGGACCATTCAGCTGGAGGGAACCTCTTGCTATTTCAGCCGAGTCAGTGGTTGGAGACGTAGCTCTCTGACGACTTGGCAGGTTCCTATAAACAAATGCGTGAGATCAAGATCCACTAGGCAGTGTCATCTGGCTCCAAATGGATATTGTGCTCCCAACAGAACTAAAGCTGGTGGCCAAGAATCCTGGGGCCCACGGCGATTGCTGAGAGGGAAAGCAGGCAAGGGCCGGTAAGCATTAGGATCCCTGCAAGATTCTAGTAGCACCGAAGATTAGAGTGGCAGGGGAGGACACTGGGCAGATTCCCAACCCAGTGGACTGAGACAGCAGGACAGGTATGTGCCGGGAATGCCTAAGACTCGTCCCCAAACTGGATCCGTTACCCTCTGTTGGTTCTCAGCACTGAATGGAAGCCAATCCAGACTGTGGGTTAGACACTCAGCTCCGAGCAAGCCTGGCTACAGCTGTGGCAAGTGAGGCTACAGATGGAAACGCAGGGGAAGATGGGGCTGACATCATGCACGTCCCTCTGGCCCCTCGCCATCCTGTCCTCCTGCAGGAGCCCCAGGGAGGACGGTCATCTCGGTGAAGCAGGGCCCTGCTGCCTCCATTTGTTAAGACCTTCCTTCTGTCCTTTTTAAATATCACTGTTAATACCCCCTCGTGGCACTGTCTTGGTCCTTTACCCTTTCATCCAGATATTATTAAAAACTAGTGTCAAAAATGAAATTCTCCAAAGACCCGGTAAAAGTCAGCTGTGAGGCCATGCTGCACAAGAGCACGGCCCGTGATGGGGTGAGCCACTTCCTAAGCTGTGATTTCTGCAGCTAACACTTTCATTTTTCAACCCTATGACGGAAAGCCTAGAGCTAGCCCCGCTTCTGTGCCCTCCGCTGTACCCTTCCTGGGCTTGAAACCATTCTTAAAACTCCCTTATTTGTTTTAACCTTCTACAAGCTTCAGACTTACCCCTTCCGTCTCGTTATGCATAATCTCCTCACAAGGTTCCTGCACCACCAACCTTACCTTCCCACAGGCAAATATTCTTTTACAGACATTTTCGGAACAGTAGGGGTGCATCCCGCCCTGGGACTCCAATGAGGGACCCCTTTTAAGACTCACTGAGACATTTTGGTGAGCCCATCAGAACATTTGGAAGGAGCAGTTTAAATTCAGCAGTTCTGATGTGGAACCAAATATATATTAAGTAGTGCTATATAGCTAGGTAATGTGTGGTAACGCCATGAATTTAATCCACAGTGGCCAGGCACAAAAGATAATTACATTTATTTTCCTCCAAATTAAATTAAATCTAGCTTCAATAGGTTTAAAAGAAAAATCAATCTCTGTTCTATTTAGTGACCTTTCCATCTCCCCAAGGTCATGAAGTCATGGTAATAATAGTAATTATTGTTTTATTATAATTAATGAAATACGGTAAACATGTAGCAGTTGCTAAGTTTCAGGCACTATCCTAAGTGCTTCATCTCACTTATCACAACAACCTTATGAAGGTAAGTAGTTTAATTTTTATCTGTTTTACAGACCTTGAAGCACAAAAGACCTTCGGCCCAAGCTCACAGAGTAAACGGAAAAGATGGCATCGGAGGCTTGTTCTACTAGAATCTGCTCTTACCAACCACGGAGAACATAAATTCTAGCATTTAAAGGTTATCTTGGAACAGAGAGAGGGCTTTACGCTTAACCCAAGGTGTCCGCCATTGTTGGATTTAGTCTCCTGTTCCATGGGGTGGCTTCTGACCTCTAGTCCCTCGTGGGGCCGTTCCCCTGACCACAGGCCCAGCCACAGAGTCTTGGTTAAAGGCTGCTGGTCTTGGTGTCCAGCTTCCCCTGTCTCCCACTGAGACTCCCCAATCCAGGACACTATGTATAATTAGGACACGGGTCTCCAGCTCCCATGAAAATCCCAGTGACCATTGTTCCCCTAATTCACATACCAGCCTTTTAAACTGAAACTAAGGCTACTCCCATCCTTGACTCAAATCACCAGCCTCTAGAGTCTCTCCCTCTGTGCCAATCCAGAAAAATCTCCCTAAGGAAGCCTGAAACACCAAGACTATTTGCTTCCTTCCCGCTAGTGTGGATTGGGTGTGGGGGATGACGAGAACCCTCCTTCCTGAAAGAAAATGCCTGATTCACTCAACCATGATGAATGTACAGTATTTTTTCCTTGTCTCTAAGACTGAGTGGGGGGCGCCTGGGTGGCTCAGTCGTTTGGGCATCCAACTTCAGCTCAGGTCATGATCTCACGGTTCCAGCCCCGCATCGGGCTCTGTGCTGACAGCTCAGAGCCTGGAGCCTGCTTCAGATTCTGGGTCTCCCTCTCTCTCTGCCCCTCCCTGGCTTGCGCTCTGTCTCTGTCTCTCTCTCTCAAAACTAAACAAACATTAAAAATTTGTTAGAAAGACTGAGGTATGTGGGATTATCTTCTTGGAGCCATACCATACCCCTCACCCCGTCGCTGAACCTGACTCTCTCCCCTCCATTCTATCCCATCCCATCACTATCAAGCCTCCTGCACCCCACAAATTAAAGAGAGTTGTGGGGCACCGGGGTGGCTCAGTGGGATAAGTGTCCAACTCCGGCTCAGGTCATGATCTCAGGGTTCATGAGTTCGAGCCCCACATCAGGATCTCTGCTGTCAGCACAGAGCCCTCTTTGCATCCTCTGCCCCTCCCCCTGTGCTCGCTCACGTGCACTCTCTCTCTCTCTCTCAAGAATAAACATTTAAACAATTATAAAAAAAAAAAACAGAGTTGCCAAAAAAAATGCATCTGCCTTTTGAAAATGGTAGATAAACAGAAAGGACCAAGCATTATTTATTCTGCTTCTTCTATATAAACTGTTCTTCCAGGTCAACAAATGGTTGAGGATGGAAAGTGTCCCCCTAGAGAAGTATTGCAGATAATAAATGAAGGTAGAGCGACAATATCACCACTCTGTAAACCCCAATGGATTAGTAGAGCTAAACAATGGCCATGAATGGCTGCCAACGTCACCAAAAAGAGGCCACCAGGCATTCCTTCCTCCCCAACGGAACAGAAACGAAACAACCAACAAGCCTGAACCTGATCAAGTCTCTAGATCTTTAATACAGGAGTCACTAGCCACAGGCGGCCGTTGGGCCTTCCTTCCATCTGAGCCTAGAGTCTAACTCTGTTTTTAGAAGCATGGGCAATGCTCAAAGTATGAAGTAGAGATCCAAACTGGGGTAAAACGTGGCAACAGGTCAAATTCAGCATTGGAGTCAGGTCTGATTTTTTTTAAATGTTAATGATATATCAGGTTCTATCCAAATTCCCCTGCTTCAAAATGTAAATATGCAAATAGCATGTGCTCAGGGTAGTATGATAAATGGAAGGAGGTAGAGACAAGAGGAGGAAGCTTCAAGAAATGCCCCACGGCCATAAGAAAAGGCCAACAGGAGTGGTGGGGACTGTTCAAGTTGCACCTGACAGCTGGTGGAGGCCAACCAGGCCTCCTGACAGCTCCCACTCACTGGCGTTGGCCTCAAATTCCTTGTTGGAGTTTCATCTTTCCATCTCCCAGCTGAATTCTGGGCCCCTGCCTCATCCCCACCTCTGCGACAGAGAATGTTGCTTGGGAATTTGTTCCAAGACAATTGCAAAATTCAGAAACGCCAATGCAAATTACTTGGCACAGACACTACCTGAGCAGCCAAGCTCAGTGCTGGGCTACGGATCTCCACCCCATTCTCTGAGGTGGGGACGGGCGGGGGGGGGGGGGTGCCTGGTCACCCGGCGGGTCACTGGGTTCCTGCTCCATCTCTTACCAGATTTTCCAAATCAAGTTGTCCTAGACGTGCACAGAGTGAGTACAGACAGTACCTAGAGAACCTTCCATGGTGCCTGGCTCAGAGGTGACTTTGCTGTAATGCCCATGGAGCTTGAGTTTCCGGGACGTCCGTGCATAGCAGCCCCTTCCAAGGCCCTGGGAGGGGCTTTAGGAAGTTCATTAATAATTTTATTCTCTGTACTCGAGGACTTAAAAAATTTACTTAAGCTCAGGTCCCACAAAACATGAATCTGTCCCTACTTTGGCCCAATTTAGTTCTCAACCAATGTGTCCATCTATCCTGTCCTCACTCATATTCCCCTCCTTTTTCCCCTGTCTCCTTCCTTGCATTTCTACATGGTCAAATAGTACCTACCCTGCCCATTTTCTATCTTTCCCAGGCCCTGCTTATGTATGTGGCAGGCAGAATCATGACCTCTCAGAGATGCCCACAGTCTATTCCCTGGAAGCTGTGACTATGTCACCTTATGCAGCAAAGGGGCTTTGTAGATGTGCATAAGGTCATGGACCTGGAGATGCAAGGCTATCCTGGATTACCCAAGAGGCCCCGATCTAATCACATGGGTCCTTAAAGGAGAAAGTTTTCCTGGCTGAGGTCAGAAAGAGATGTACCACTGTTGACTTTGAAGAGAGAGGACATGGCCACAAGCCAAGGAAGGAGGGCAAGACACTAGAAGCTGGAAAGGCAAGGAGAGGGACTCTCTCCTGAAGCCTCCTGAAGGAACACAGCCCTGCTAACACATTAATTTTATTTTCTTTTTAAATAGTCTCTACACCCCACATAGGGCTCAAACCCTTGACCCTGAGATCAAGAGATGCACGCTCCATCAACTGAGCCAGCCAGGTGCCCCCAACGCATTATTTTCAGACCTCTGATCTCCAAAGCTGTACAATAATACGCTGGGTTTTTTTGGTTTGTGTGTGTGTGTGTGTGTGTGTTTTTTAAGTAGCCAAGTTTGTGGCAACCAATTACGGTGGTGATAGAAAAAAAAAATACAATGCAAATACCTGTGTTTTTTTTTTTTTTTTTTGCTCTTCTGGTGCCTTGTCCCTCGTTTATCAGTCCGTGCCTCCTAATAATTCTTTTTTACTTTGAGTCGCACATGGTGGAAACAGGGCCTTCTCCCTCGTACCACCCTCCTGACATGATTTGTAAGTGTCTTGCTCTGAGATGGGTTTGCTCCTCTGAGATGGGCTGAGATGGATTTCATCAATTGGCACGCTGGTATTTTAGTATCTATGCTGACAGAGCACGTATAGCACCCTAATATTTTAAAAATCTATTACCAAGAGGCAACCACTGTTGGAGGGACAGTTATACTCTCGCATTAGTGAGCAGCCCAAAGGTTCAATCTCAAATTTTCCACTTCCTACTCCTGTGACCCTTGGCAACTTCACTAACCTGTTTGAGCCATATTCTACCTCCCAGAACAGGAGCACCGTAGGGCATTCCTTTCCGCTGCCTTGATTGTGAGTTCTACGAAGATACCCATCCACCCGGTGAAAATAGACATTTTGTAAGACTCTGAATTTAAACTCTGTTTTCTTTTATCTAAGTCTTGCTTTATAAAGCAATTTAAGTGGGCTTGCAAGGCTGCTGGTGAGCGATGGGGGTCGCTGCTTATTTCGTGAAGCTATTTCCCCAGAAGTTCTGAAAAAGATCTTAGAGTTTGACGTCTCACAGCACTGGTGACCTGAGGGTGAGATGATGATACCTGTGTCACCAAGTTATTACAAAGAGAAGCGGGGTAAGCCAGGGACATTGCAGGGCCTGCACGTGGGAGGCCTCCTCTGGTGGAATTCTAACTCAAGGAACGAACATGTCACTCTTTCGTCAGGAACTTGAGGGGCGCCTGGGTGGCGCAGTTGGTTAAGCGTCCGACTTCAGCCAGGTCACGATCTCGCGGTCCAGGAGTTCGAGCCCCGCGTCGGGCTCTGGGCTGATGGCTCAGAGCCTGGAGCCTGATTCCGATTCTGTGTCTCCCTCTCTCTCTGCCCCTCCCCCGTTCATGCTCTGTCTCTCTCTGTCCCAAAAATAAATAAACGTTGAAAAAAAAAAAATTAAAAAAAAAAAAAAAAGGAACTTGAGCGTATTTGAATACTTACAAAATCACCTCCTGGCCTTTGCATTTGCAAACTGAATTATCTGAATCCTCTTAGTGGATCCTCTAAATGAGAGTCTATATGCAAAAGTGCTTTGGGAAGGTAACAAATGCTAGATGTTACTGTAAATTCAATTTTCTAATTATATATTCATCCTTGTAAATCTTCCCTTCCCAGAAGAGAAGTGCCCTGTTAGTAGAGTGTGGTATGAAATGCTATGACCTGTTGGGAAGAAAATCTAAAGTTTTATTTTTGTCGACTGGTTTTCCCCCACCCCACCCCACCCCCCAGCCCCATGATATCTGAAGTCCATGCCTGGAACACTGCTGCTTGGAAAGCTTGAGGGAAAGGCTGAACTGAACTTGCTTTCCCTTCTGTTTCCCTAGACGACAAGGAAGTAAACAGCAGTGAGTTGTTTTTCTTTTTTGTCATTGAAGTGTCAGTCACTGTTGAAGAGTCCATCCTGGGCAGTTGTGAGTTTGGACATCAGTTGTGGGTTTAGACATCAATTGTGGGTTTGAGATCAAACCCCAGACCTATCTCTTGAATGATAATGGGGAAAATGACTAACCACTTGAGAGCTAAACTTTGTCTAATATAAAATAGGAATCGTAATCCTAGATATCTAAAAGATGGCGTAAGAGCAAAATAAAGTCATTTCTCTGAAAGAGGGTAGCATAGTGCCTGCACAGGGGTGTTCCATGGTCATTACTTTCTACTTTCTTCTTTCTTATTTATTTGACCTCTCTAGTAAGATTATTCAAACCAACAAAATATCTGTTAAGCATGGTGGAGACAGGAGTGAAGGGAGCGCAGAGAACCCAGTTCCTCCGGTCAGCACCATAACAAGTACAACTTCCAGGGGGAGAAACACATGAGGAAACCAACAATTATGATCTGCTTTCATAAGTACTTGATCACTGTGATCAGACAAACACTAAGCACCAAGCGAACATGTAGGCAAGAAAACCTGATCACAGGCAAGGGACCAGAGGAGGATCTCTGGAGGAAATTACCTGAATGTTGTGTCTGAGTTGCCCGGAGAAGCAAGGCAGGGTTCAGGGGGGTTGGGGTTCCAGACAGAGGGATCCTATATGGGTGTCCAGGGTCCAGACACAGGAAGGCAAGGTGCTTTCAGAAAATCTGAGATCTTCATGTCCGACGGGGCATGGAAGGAACACATTAGGGTGTGGATGGGTAGGTGATTTGGGGAAGGTACTAAAAAGTAAGGCTGCAGAGCTGGGGAGATCATGAGTTATAACTATGAATTGTAATTATAATTAGGCTTTTTGGATTTACCCAAATGGGAGGTATTGCACAATCGTATACATGAAGTGACACGATCAGGTTTTCTCTTCAGAAGGTCGCGTTGGCTGCCCTGGAGGGTGGACCAGAGGCAGGGAGAGCAGTGAGGAGGCCGTGGCATGAATCCAGGTGCAAAGTGGTGGTGGTTAAATGAAGACGATGACAATAGCATTGGTAAGAAGTGAGTAGATTTGTGTGATAATAAAGCTGAATCAACAGGATTTGGCCATTGGATGTCCCCTATGTGGGGAAGAAGCTGTCAGTGGTGATACTTGGGTTTCTCAACTGGGCAACTGGGTCATTCTTTTCGCTGTGACACCATAAAGATGAACAACGGAAAATGTCTGGTATATGAGCCGAACAGGATATTAGTAGAACCAAGGAGAATTACAAAGAGAGAGTTGGCTACGCCTCTGAAATATACCAACATGTCAGGCACTATATAATAAAAGAACGTCCCGATGAGGCTAAGAAAGAATGGACAAATGAGTATGAGAAAAATTAGGGGTGGGGGGCTTGGGAGCTTTCCTAGTCACTAATTCTATTTGCAAGCAACAGAATCCAGCTCTGGTTGATGTGAGAAAAAAAAAAAAAAAGAGCTTGCTGAAAAACCACTGGATAATTCAGGGGATTACCGGGAAATCCTGAAAAGTAGGCTGAGAAAACACAGAATGGGGTTCAGACGCTGGGGAAGCCCCAAATACATCTGTGTATCACAAAAGCCCAAAGTCAGATGGCTGTAAGGAGGGTCAACATTGACAAATAGTTTTGAAAGATCACGGAAAGAACGATCTGCTTTGGCACAGGACTGCGGCTAGTAGATTAGGTGGAGGCCGAAATTCCTCTACAACAAACTATAAGGTTGTCAGGAATAGTGTCCATACACCAACTTCTCTTTAGCACCGTGATAACTGTGTATAGTCTGTGCAGGTACATAGGGAGTTACACAGAGATGTGCAAATGTCCCTCGGTGTCTGCAAAGTCCTGTAGGTGTGTGCCACTCTCCCCGGATGTGGGGAAGGCTGCCGACCGACCATCAAACAGATCACCCAGGACACCTCAGAAGCTCACACCCTTGGATTCAGACCCCCATGGGCCGGGCTTCCCATTTATCCTTGCTCCGTTGCCTACACCTGCATTTCTCTGCCTGGGACGTGTCCTGTCTTCCTGCAAATTGCTAGGATTCTCACTAATTTTCTCCAGAAAGTGAAAGCGAACCCACTGCCTTGCTCTGTCTCCACTGCCGACAAATTCATCACTGAATTTCCCTGAGGATACTGTTTCCAGGTTGGCGTGTGCAAAAAAAAAAAAAAAAAAAAAAAAAAACCAGAAAGGGAAGCTCTGAAATAAGGAAAACTCCTCCTGCATCCCCACTGTTCTGCAGCTACTTGGGCTGCTCCCAATCTACGGCGAGTGAAAAATTAAAAGAGGTTGGAGATGCCTCCACTCACCGGCTTGTGGAGAAAGCAGGGCTACCCATCCTGCCTCTAAATGAGGGGAGACTAGCAACTGATGGGGAAAATGTTCTGAAAAGAAGATCAGAGGCCATCAATCTGGCCAAAGATTGGCAGCACTCTCTCCACCCTTAGGAAGCCAGAGCTTTATTAAGAACCACATGGTTCGCCAGCAGCTCGAATGAATGGTCTTCTAACTGCAACAGGGGAGAATCTAGGATTGGGGGAAAACAACAACTAAAAATAATACATCACAACTGGAAAGAATGGGCAAATCCTCA
This sequence comes from Lynx rufus, assembly GCF_022079265.1. Lineage (NCBI taxonomy): Eukaryota > Metazoa > Chordata > Mammalia > Carnivora > Felidae > Lynx > Lynx rufus. The sequence continues at coordinate 19,941,472 of NW_025814896.1, read as the reverse complement.
GTAGACTGGGATCCAAAGTTGGAGCACAACTCCCCTGCCCCTATGAGGACGCCTGGCTCCTTCAGTGAAGGAGGTAAAGCTGAGCTCTCTCCAAGGAGAACGAGAGGTTGCAGAGACATGAGGACAGAAGAGGAAGGGGCGCTTGGGTGGCTCAGTTGGTTAAGCGCCTGACTCTTGACTTTGGCTCAGGTCACGATCTTACAGTTTTGAGATCCAGCCCCTCATTGGGCTCCATGGAGAGCACGGACCCTGTTTGGGATTCCGTCTCTCTCTCTCTCTCTCCCTGTGCCACTCTCCCCTGCTTACACTCTCTCTCTCTAAAAGAAAAAAAAATTTAAGAAAAAAAAGAAAAGAGGAAAGCACTTGCCATCCTACGCAGTGAACTACAAACACATAGAGTCACGAGACAAGCACACAGCAGCCTCTTGCCAGCATTGAGAATCCATAGGAACAGTGACCAGTTTAAATCACAGATGCCACTTGGTTTTTGTAGGCAGAGTTTTTTGCTTTCATCCCCAGATTTCAAAGCCATGCACAGCCATTAATTAGCTGTAAGCAATTCAGACCTGTCAACTTTTCACACCTAATCAAGGGCTGATGTATGTCACCCCAAGGGATCCGATCGATAATTCCTCTGCAGTCTCGATTGCCCTTTACCCTTCCCCCAGGTCAGCCTTTATGGCAAGCCTGCCTGCCCCTTTTTTCTCTCACATTATCTGATCCCTCTGCCCTGTGTCCACCCTTCCTGCTGTGCCCCCTCTCCCAAAGTCTTCCCTCCTTCTCGTTTCTCTAGATGAGCTAACCAGGATATTGGGAAACCTAGGGATTTGAGGCCAAGGTACAAAAGCCTGTGAGTCCCAGGCTTTCACAATGAAAAGCCCAAATGAAGATGAGTTCGCAGACATGAGTTTCCGTTTCTCAAGAGAGGTGTTGGCCTGTAAGTAATGTGTGAGTCCTACTCACCAATCAGATGAACCACAGCCAACCCGCAGGCCTCCATCGTGGAGATGTCCGTCCCTTTCCCCAGCAGGTCCCTGATTAGGAAGGAAGGGAACAAATACAGCTCTGTGTCTGGCTCAAACCCTTCTCTGCCCCTCAATAAAGGCCAAGCTCCATCCTATAGGGATAAATCACTTAGAACAGGCATGATAAATCTACCTCACGTTTTGTCTCCCATCACCACAGCCAAGCAGACGTACTAATGGAGTGTTGTACTTACGCCCTGAAACAACCTGAGACCCAGAATTTGTCTCCAAAGGGAACACGAATGCTCTTTACCATTTCTGACCTGGACCCTCACACCTGGCTCTTTACCTGGCTCACAAGCCAGTCCCTTTCTTGATTTTAAGTTTAAACTGGCTTATTTTTCATATCCTTTTACTATAATGCGTGACATCTTTTAATATAACGTGTCATCCAAAATAGTTAAGTTTGAGAAGTTACGAAACATAATCGTAAAATGAATACCCATTAACTTGCTCACCTAAACCGAAGAACTCAATTATTATCAATGCTCTGTATCTGTCAAAGGTTTTCTTCCCATTCCACACACTGCCTCCATCTCTGAATTAATGGCTCTCCTGACTTTTGTGTTCATTGTACCCTTGCTGCTCAGCGCATTTCATATTTATTATATGTACACGGGTTTCGCCACTCTCCATACGTAGAACATTCCCACGAAACCTTGTAAGCTGAAATGGCACGAAGCGAAGCAGCAGGTACCATAAGTTACGTGGAAAATGTTCTGGGCGTCGCAAACCCCCAAAATAACCTCTCGCAGGTTTTTCTGACACCTCTGGCCACATCTTGTCGATGGCTGCACGAAGTAAATCGAGAAACAGGCCAGATGCTCACAGACAAGCTCCGAGCTCCACAGCGGCCGATGCCAGACGCTGCGCGTGGTTCCCGGGGAAGGTGCTGGATGGCGCCACGTTCTCTGCCCGGCTGGGGCGCGGGGCTGCGGCTGCCACCACCGTCCAGGCTCGCTGCCAAACCCCCGGCCGGTGCATTTCCCCTTGTCCGATTTTGTCATAAAGGGGGACAGCCTCTTTGGAGTCCCGGCGGGTTGGCGAAAACCGTTACCGTAGTAAAGGAGGTCTGTCGTAAAAGCCAAGTGGCGTAACACAAACTTTCGAAAAGCGGGGGGCACCTGTGAACAGGTTCCTCGGCGGGGACGTCTCTGTTCTTCAACAATACGTACGTGGGGCTGGCTTCGTTTCCGAACTTTTAGGAGTCGTACACGCGGTTTTGGAGACGGCAATGGTTCGTGTATTTTCACAGATGTAAAATATTCCATTTTGTGAATGCAACGCAACTGCTTTTCCGGGTATTACGTGTGTCATTAGCCCCGGTGTAATATTACGTTAACACTAAGAAATGAGTATTTGGTCTCAGTGGTTCCTGGCTCAGAGCTTCCCAAACCCTTGGAATTTCCTAAGGAAGGAGAGCAATAAGGTTGTCCTTTGTTATGTTAATGAGGTGACTTGGGAACCTCACCTAAGGTTGAGAGCTGGTTGCCAGAAGAACCAACTGAGAGATTGAAGGGCAGAACTTTCCTTTCTTTTTATTATTGTTATTATTATTATTATTATTGTTTAAATTTAAATCCAAGTTAGTTAACATACAGTGTAACAATGATTTCAGAAATAGAATTTAGGGATTCATCAACTACATATAACAGCCAGGGCTCATCCCAACAAGTGTCCTCCTTCCTGTCCCTCGCCCATTTAGCCCATCCCCCCACCCAACACCCCACCAGCAACCCTAGTTTGTTCTCTGTATTTAAAAGTCTCTTATGGTTTGTCTCCCTCCCTGTTTTTATATTATTTTTGCTTCCCTTCCCTTATGTTCATCTGTTTTGTATCTTAAATTCCACGTATGAGTGAAATCATTTGATATTTCTCTTTCTGAGTGACTTATTTCACTTAGCATAATACCCTCTCGCTCCATCCACATTGTTGCAAATGGCAAGATTTCATTCTTTTTGATTGCCGAGTAATACTCCATTGTGTGTGTGTGTGTGTGTGTGTGTGTGTGTGTGTGTGTGTGTATACCACATCTTCTTTATCCATTCATCCATTGATGGACATTTGGGCTCTTTCCATACTTTGGCTATTGTTGATCGTGCTGCTATAAACATGGGGGTGCATGCGCCCCTTCGAAACAGCACACCTGTATCCCGTGGATAAATGCCTAGTAGTGCAATTGCTGGGTCGTAGGGTAGTTCTATTTTTAATTTTTTGACGAACCTCCATGCTGTTTTCCAGAGTGGCTGCACCAGTTTGCATTCCCACCGGCAGTGCAAAAGGGTTCCTCTTTCTCCACATCCTCACCAATATCTGTTGTGGCCTAAGTTGTTAATTTTAGCCATTCTGACAGTAGAGGGTTGAATTTTAAGTCCTCACATCAACCTCCCTGGATGGGAGAAGGGCCAGAGGTTGAGCCAATTACTAATGGCCAACAATTTAATCCACTGAGCTTATGTAATGAAGTTTCCATAAAACCCCAAAAGAATGGGGTTTGGAGAGCTTCTGGGCTGATGAACACATGGAGGTACTGGGAGAGGGGTCTCCTGGACAGGGCGTGAAACTCCGTGCTCTTTCCCCATACCTTGTCATGGGCAACTCTTCCATCTGGCTGTTCCTGAGTTGTATCCTTTAATAATAAACCGGGAATCTGGTGAGTAAAATGTTTCTCTGGGTTCTGTGAGCTGCTCTGGCAAATTAATCAAACCTAACAAGGGGATCGTTGGATCTGCTTAATCTATAGCAGGTAGGTCAGAAGCACAGGTGGCAACCTGGGCTTGGAACTGGCATCTGAAGTTGGGTAGGGGGAGAGACTTGTGGGACTGAACCCGCAACCTGTAAGATCTGCTGCTGTTTCCGGTCAGATCGTGTCAGAATAGACTTCTAGCTGGTACCCCGAGAAATACTTGGTGGTGCGAGGGAAATCCCCCTCCACACACATGGGAATTGGGTTCAGGCACCCAAAAGACCTGCTATGAAAATTCTCATGTTTTCATGGCTCAAACATACAGAATTATTTTGAAGGTACATACTTTAGAATTGTTCGGTTCTAGAACTAGGGGAGGTTCAAGATTACCAGAACTTTTGCTTTTTTCATGTGTTTTGACTTTGTTCTGTTGTTATCTACTGGTTGAAAATTTATACACTTTATTTCTAGGATTTTAATGGTTACACTTAGAACTTTAGCATATGTTTAACTATATAAATATTATAGTAACCAATATGTTAAATCCCTGTAACTACTAAAAGGATCTTAAAATTCATAGTTCAGCTCTTGCCCTCTCAACTTCAATACTGCTCTGATTCACTATTTAAAACTCACCCTCTTCAACCCACAAATTCAACATTATTTTATTTTTATTGTACGGAGATAATCATTGTTTACATATACATGACATCATTTTATTTGTTACTATTATATCTTACTTGGAAGATAGTCCTCTGGAATATTTTTTTCCCCTAAAGTTCATTCTTTGTCAGTTCCTTTATTCGTGATCTATTAGTGGCAAACTTCCTTACTCAACTGTGAATGTGTGTGTGTGTGTGTGTGTGTGTGTGTGTTCTTAAAAGTCCCTGTATTTTGTATTCATCAGTAGGCTGAGGGAAATGCAAACACATGATCAAATTCTAAAGGCGAAAATCAAGGCAGAGCTCGATATTTAAACAAGAGAATAAGGTAAAATAAAAATAATGCAATTTTAAATAAGAAGACTGGGGTTAGGTTCAAGTTCTTCTTTTGGCCTTGGATAAATTATTCAGTAATATTCATTAATTTATGTGTGAAATAAACATATGGTGTCTATCTGCTAATTGCTTGGCTCTGTCCTAGGTGTTAATGATTAAAAACAGAAAGCATGGTTTCTGCCTCCAGTGAGCTCAGTCTATGAGGCGATTCAACCACATTAATCAGATAGATAAAAGATTATTTTGTACTTGGAGAAATAGGAATACCTATTTATAGTGCCTTACGAAAACATCCATGGGGACTTATAGCTGGATTTGGGGTGAGAAGGGGTTGGTGAGGGTTGGCTTCCTGGAGGCCCTGTGAGTAAGGGTGGGGAAGTCATTCCTGGAAGAGGAAGAAAACACAGAAGAAAAAGGGAAAAAAGAAGAGAGAAAAGACACAGCAACAAAAATTAGAACGACGCATATAGTTAATTAATAACACGAGCGTGGGGCATAAGTTTGAGGCAGGAAACTGTTAGAGACGAGGTTGGAGGTTTAAGCATAAACCAGGTCACCAAGGGTCACCAATGCTGTGCCAAAGTGTTTAGACTTTATCTCATGGGTCATGAAGGCTCATTACAGAAGTGAAATGGTAATGACAAGGTCATATTTGTGTTTCAGATGGCTGACTCCAGCGAGTGGGAAGAGGCCACATGGGGGGGTGGGGAGGCAAGACTGGTATCCCATCTGGCTCTGAAACCATTTTACAGTCTAGGCAAGAGCTGACGAAGGCTTTCAGTGAATCAGTGATATTGACAGACAAGAATACAGATTTAAAAAGCATAGCTAAGAAAGCCTGACGACTTGACTGCTAAACCATATGAGTGGTAAGTAAAAGAGAGAAGGGGTTAAAAGTCACCCACTGATTTCTGGCTCTGGTTTTGGGTAAATGGTGTAGCCACGAACTCACCAACTAAGAGAGTTCAGGAAGAAATGTAGCTTTAAAATAAAGGAGTAGAGTTGAGTTTGGACTATCTTGGGTTTTAACTGCCACAGGATATTAAAGTTGAAAGTCTTGAATCTGAATTTCTGGTCTCCAAGACTTTTGCTTTCTGGTGTAAGAAACCATACAACATTAGCCAATAGCCAATCCCAGGGCACAGCCACGGCGTACGATCGTAAGAGAATATTGGAGTTGTAAATTCTTAGTAGAATATTCCCCATGACAAACCCTAGGGGGGCAAAAGCCAAGGCTTAGGCTCTCCAAACTCTTGGAACCCACAAGGCAAGGAGGGAGGTGTTTTGTTTGTCACCACAGACATAGTATTTTCTCTCTCATAGGTTCTTTTCTTTGAGAATTGAGGTTAGCCCACTCCTCCACCCGTAATTTCTTCCCATCAAGTTATCCAAGGCTTAGAAAAATGGAGCTTTGTCTCTTCCCTCGGGAACAGGAATCCAAGTGCAAAGCTCTTGGATCTTCACTGCCATTGAAGCGTTACCTCTGGGAAAGTCTCTGCGTGTCGAAAGTCACCTCTGGAAATGTTTTTCTGGCAGAACCAGATATGACTCATCCTTTATCTTTTGGAACCCAGAACAATGCGATAGGAATGGGAATTGGATGCCCCAAACTGATGTTTTATCAGACCAGCCTCCAAGCAAGGATTTATCCACTTAAATATGGTGCTTTGATAAAAGCTGAGAATCTGTGATTATTGAAGTTTTTTACAGGGTACTTCATAAGCCATAACATAAAACACTAATTATCCAATATTTCTACCAGCGGGGTCTCTTGTACTAATTAAATTAACACTGAAAACCGCTAACATCATTGATTAAGAGTCCAAAGCACTGTATATCAGTAACAATTAGGACAAATTCATTTTGGGCAAAAATTAAATCTGCCCTTCCCTTATCCCAGTAGATTAATTATCGTCTTTTCCTAATAACAAGGGTCTCACCTGGGAATACAGGCTTTTTGTGATTTGTCTCCCTCTTGGCTCTCATTGTGGAGCCTGGTTGAAGATGGCAATCTTCGGTTTCAAATCTGATTTCAGATTTGGCTGAACTTCTTCGAGCCCCCAGTCCTGCAACTTAGAAAATGTATAATCCTGAGCAAGGTATGACCCTCCATTGGGCTCAGTTTCCTTTTCTGTAGTATTTTAGCAAAAATAGTCCCTATCTTCGGGTCTGTGACCATCACTAAATGAGGAAAATCCTATAAAAGAGTTAGTTCTGAGACCGTCACATGAAAAAAGCTGAGTAAATGATCGTTATTATCATCATCAGCTATGTTTCTTATTCTCGTGTGCTAATGATCTAAGATAGTTCCAGTATCTCTTCCTAAAACCTCAAAGTTGGAAGGAAAAATGCAGAGGATTGCCTTAACTAATCCTAAGTTTTACTGAAAAGCAAAAGTGCTTACATTACTATGATCCAAGAGAGACTCCGGTATTATCTGGCTACTTCCCCTTCTGTAAAAACTTTGTGGAGAACAGTACACAACAAATGACTATGGAAAATCTAGGGTCAGACATTCCCAGAGCTACTGTGGAAAAGGGGGAAAAAAACCAACAACATGGCAGTCACTTCCAACCCAGTCATTGTCACAGTGCTCAAACTCCTTTAAGACTTCTGCTCACAGATACGGAGAATCTTTGCAGGTGTTTTGGAGTTGTTTTTGAGAATTATTCTCATAACAACATCAATCAAAGGGGGGAAAAAGAACAACTAAGTGCCAGTCCCTGTGCTAAGCACAACTACATTATTACGTGTTGTCTCTACAGGAAGGAAGTAGTATAATTATCTCCAAAGACGTATAATCATCCCCATTCTACAGATGAGTAAACGGACTCGAAGAGTGTATGTGACTCTTCCAAGGCCACCCAGCTAGCACATGATCAAGATGGGATTTAAATCCACATCTTCCTAATTCCAGAGCCCACTCCCTAAACCCCGAGCACACCCCTCTACATGTGAAAAACCCCTTCCTTCTCGTAGGCATCCCTGGAAAGCAGCACATCCGGGAGCGCTTGAGTACCCGTTTTCTGGCCACTCTGGTGCTCAGAGTCTCAAAGGTGATTCAGACACCTTGGGCCAGTTTGGGACTTCTCACACAAACCCAACAACCCCACTGCAAAACAATGCGAATGACAACATAAATGATCATTCAAACTCTTCAATCTACCCCTGTCCTTCATTCTCCTTGGAATTTACTTATGAGAAGAAAGTCAGTATGTACCCAGATTTGCAAATTATTTTGAGAGACAGAGAGAGACAGAACAAGCAGGGGAGGGTCAGAGAGAGAAGACACAGAATCCAAAGTAGGCGCCAGGCTCTGAGCTGTCAGCACAGAGCCTGACGCGGGGCTCGAACCCGCGACCTGTGAGATCGTGACCTGAGCTGAAATTGGACCCTTAACGCACTGAGCCACCCAGGTGCCCCTAGGTTTGCAAATTATTGAGTCCCCTTCTGGCACCCCCACTGTTCTTTGAGAGACTCTCCCTCCCATACCACATTACCAATTTCATCTGAAGCCTCCTTTCCAAGTTTCCTTCCCCCAGAAGTTCCAGAGTCTCCTTCTAAGCCAGCCTCCTTCACACTGGCCCACCCTGCAACCCCGAGTCCTCCCTTGCCCTCCACTTCTGCCCCCAGCTCTTTCCTAGGGCCCACCTTCCTCAGACGCCCTTTCCCCAGCACCCACATTACACACTCCTACCTTTCTAGGCTTCTATGCCCACCCCTCCCACATGCCCAGGCCCTAGAACTTAAGCACTCCATTTAATGGACCTTCCTACTCAGCCTCAATATTTGCTTTCCAATACATTGGATTTATAGAGTGTTTGCCTGAAATAAAATGAGAAATTTTAGAGCAAACCGAGGCTTCTCAGCTGCTAAGCTCCATCATGTACTTTAAATAAAGAAAGGGAGGGAGTGTGGGTGGAGGGGTGCCTGATGTGTCCTCCTACCCCCCGAATTACCGTTTCATCCCAGGCTGCGCCCCCTTCAAACCCAGCTGGTGCCTACCTGGTCCGGCTCGCTTCCCCCAGCTAAGTTAACAAAACAGTCACCTCTCGTCCACGGAGCTCTCTCTAATCAACTCTCAGTGAAATAATATTTGCTTTCCATGCCTACTTTGAATCCCACTCACTTTGTTACAAGATTGCCTCCGGCTGTCTCTGCTGGCCTAATCTAATAGTTTCTAGTTTGTACAAGCAAAGTGTTTTCGACCATCTATATAAATAACTTAAGCAGGAGAGGACACTTGTGTGGCCCCAGCACGGCGCTATAGGACATGACAGATCCCAAAATGACGCCTCGGCGGAGCTTCTGGGAGAGCCCCCTAGCTGAGTGAGAGCAATTACCGTACTGCATCAGGCTGAAAGGACAGTCTGTCTTCCTATAGAAAGGCTGGTGGGAAAAGACATCCCTGTCTGGTTTCTCCAGGGCCAGAAACCATCCCAAGTGACCCCACCTCTTCCATGCTGCTCTATGCTCCTCCGTCCAAGGGAGCAAAGTAGGGAGAGGTCAAAGGAGCTGAATCAGGTTATTTTTTCCCTGTAAACTGTTTAATGCAACCAACTTGGCTTTGTAAAGAAATGGTGGTAAAGCAGACATAACGTGAAAATGTACCACCTTTCCATTTTGAGGTATACAATTCAGTCATGTTAAATAAGTCCACACGGCTGAACAACCAATCTTCAGAACGTCTCATCTTGCAACACGGAAACTGTATACCTGTTAAATAACAAGTCTCCCCCAGCCCCTGGGAACCACCATTCCAATTCCTGTTTCTGTGAATTTGACACTCTGGGTACCTCATGTAAGTGGAATCCAATGGGATTTGTCTTTTTGTGGCTAGCTCATTTCACTTAGCAGAATGTCTTCACGGCCCATCCGTGTTGTACCATGTGTCGGAATTTCCTCCCTTTTTAAAGTCGAAGAAACATTTCATTCCATGTTTATCCATTCACCCGTTGGACACTTGAGTTCCTTCCACCTTTTGGCTATTGTGAGTAATGTTGCTGTGAACACGGGCATACACAAATATGTCTTTGAGACCCTTCTTCCAATTCTCGGAGGTATGCTCAGAAGTGAAATTTCTGGATCATATGGTAATGCTATTTTTGGTTTTTTTGAGAACTGCCATACCGCTTTCCATAGTGGCTGCGCCATTTTCCATTCCTCCCAACAGTGCACAAGGGCCCTGATTTCTCTACATCGTACCAACACTTGTTACTTTCTGTTTGTTTGTTTGTTTGTTTGTTTGTCTGTTTGTTTGTTTGTCATCCCGGTAACTGTGATCAAATTATTTCCTTAAAGTCTCTTTTCTTTGGGGATGAAATAAGGAGAAATCACAAGCAGGTCAGGCTGAAGATAGTGTTTCTGAAGAAAGTGTAGGGACATCTCTCCTTCTAGATAGGGTCACCTTCTAAAACAGTGGTTGGCTAACTGCAGCCTATTTGTGGTGAGTAAAGTCTTATTAGAATACAGCCACACTAGTTTGTGTGTTTGTTTGTTTCAGAGAGAGAGAGAGAGAGAGCACGAGCAGGGGGAGAGGCAGAGATAGGGAGAGAGCATGAATGGAGGGAGGGACAGAGGGAAAGGAGACATAGTCTCACGCAGGCTCCACACTCAGCACAGAGCTGGACGCCGGGCTTGATCTCACAACCACAAGACCATGACCGGAGCCGAAATCAACAGACACTCAACAGACTGAACCCCCCAGGTGCCCCTCATTTGTTCATCTATTGACCACGGCTACACTCGCACTACCAGGGCGGAGTGAAGGAGTCGCAGCAGAGATCACATGTGGCACCTCAACACTGAAATATTCAACATGTGGTCCTGTGCAGGAAAAGTGTGCCAAGCTCTGTTCTGAGACAGATGGAATCATGTCATAGACCCTCTGACAGGACTCCCATAATCTCCTCCAGAGGATTATGACTAAGGTACAAGTTTGGCAGGAGGATGCCCTCAACATTCCTATGTGTGTGTGCGGGAGCCGGATCAGAGAGCATCGCCCGGAAGTAGAACCAGAGATCCCAGGAAATGCTCCGAAGGGAAAACCAGGCTTGGATTGGAAGGGTAGCCCGGGCTTCTTGGGGAGCTGGAGCTTGGGGGAGGCTGGGAAAGTAGCAGGTTTGGGTGAGGGAGAGGCAGGGCTGGCCCTTCGGGTGGGATGGTGACGGCCTAGATCAACAGGCAGAGGCAGCAGCTCTCTGAACAGGACTGAAGAAATGCAGAGTTTAGGCTGTGCCCGGGGCATGATGGGATGACCACAAAGGGTGCAGCCAGTTGAAGGAGAGAAAATGGCGACCGTCGCATTTGGCGCTGGTTTGGGCCTTGAGAGTAACAGAGGGTCCTGGAAGCTTTCATGACCTATGAGTTAGATGTGACCCCATTTTAGCTTTGCTCACCCTCCCTTTTGAGGGTCAAGGCGAAGTAGTTCAAACCTTCATCTAACACTTGGTGGGAGGCCAGTGTCCCTTCCAATCCTTCAGAGGCCCTGGGGTTGGTGGTAGGGAATTTTGACTTTTCAGAGCAGTTTGAACCCTCAGTTTCTGCTTCCACTGAATTAGTTTCATTTGCCTCTCATCTCACACCCTACGTGTTTAATCCACTTTTTTTTTCTCACACAGCAGTATGCCACTTTGGACATCGCCAGTCCCTTCAATTCTTCTACTCCCCCAAATACCATGGGCCCAACACAAGGCTGGATAATAATGACAATACGATAATAATACTTAGAATAACAACAGCAATAATAGTACATGCCAAGAGTTGTTGTATATTAAATCATTCTCAACAAACTGGTGTTTGTTGTGTTTACCTAAATAGCACCGAGAAATCACTTAAAATGGAATATTAGACAATTTGGTCACGTTTTTCAAGAGGAACTTAGCATGCTGCATGCCTGGCACTTTTCCCAGATCCTTTTTCTCCTCTTACATTTGCCTCTCTCCTTTTCTCAGCCTCAGAGCTTCCCAAAATCTTGTTAATTTCTCATCAAGAGAAATCTTAACTCTTCTTTGTATATCACAGTCTCTACTCAGCATCTTGCCTGGGGTCTTACTTTCCACATCCGAAGCAGGACCTGTCAGGCTGTCCTTCATCCCCCCGTGTCCCTTCCGCAAGAGGCCCAGGCACCAGCCGGATGATGGCAAATGTTTCACTCCCTTCCTTACCTAATAGAAGCTAGGCTTTAGGAGGATAAATTTTGCAAGGTACGTAACATGCATTAAAGACTAAGAGAAGGGTCCCCACAATTTCTGTGCCATCTTCGAGAAAGCAAGCACATGGCTTCTGCCAAATGGAGAGAAGGGGCCGGGGGGAATGAGAAGAATCCGGTAGGTGGTGACTACTCACTGTGTGTCCCAGGCACCATGCTAGGGCTTTGTGTGATCATTCTGTCTTCAAGACAACCCCGTGAGGTTGATACTAACACCCAAATAGCACAGGTGAATAAACCGAGGGTCACAGGGGTTAAGCAACTTGCCCCAAGTCACACATTTAGTTAGCGATCTTTGCTCTTTCTACTTTATCGTGCTACTCCATCCAGGTACATAGACCAGAAGGGGCTGCTTAAAGGGTTAAGCGCGGGCCTTGATTTGCTGTGGCTGTCACTCTGACAGCCTTCTGCTGCAAACACCAAGCTCTATTATTCTGTGTCTGACTCAGATCTCCACTCACTCACCCCAACACAGGAGTGAGTACATCAACCCTTCAGTGGGACTTAATAGCAATAATTTGCAACATCTTTTATTTTTCTAATTTCCCTTTAAGAAAATCAATAAGTGGTTAGTGATGCCATTAATAGAACGAAAGCAGAGTTCTCCCTGTTATGAGAATTGATATTTGTAGCATTTATCACACACACCAAAAATAGCAAAGAAAAGAGACCACTGAGGTTGTGAAACCCTACCTACTGGAGCTTAAATGCCTGCAACCAAAAGAGAGGATGATGCAGTAAAGCGCTCGAACACAGGGGGTCAGAAAGTTCCAAGTTCAAGTCCTACTGCACCTCTGTTTATTTCAAAGGACGTTTTGGAAGATTAGATGAATTAGGGCATTAAAAGCACACTGTCTGCTCCTGGGAGGCAGGAAATGCTTTACCAGGGTAACTCAGATGCAGGTCAGCTGATTTCCTTCCATGACCCTTCACTCTGTGGGCACCCAGGTTGCCTCTCCCCTTCCGTGCATTCCTGTGCTGCACCTGTTCCTAGTGATGCCCCCTGTGACCAGACGCCAACCCCAGGCCCAGATCCTTCCTCCCCCGTTTTCCCGCTTCCCCCTAATTCACTACGTGATTTCAGGAAATCAGTTCTTTCTGCTTTCATATTCCTCCCTTCTCGTATTCCTTATTTCACTGTCAGATACAGCCCGGAAATGATTTTACAAATCCCCAAAGAGAACGTCTGATCTTCCTGAAACAACTCCTGACTCAAGATGAGAGGCTTTAATTCCAGACATGAGCAAAGCAACATCTTTCGGGGAGGGTTTTTGTAGTGTGGTCCCAGGAAGAAGCATAGCTGCTAATGAGACTTCAGACACACTGAATCCAGGACCCGGCTCAGGGGATGTTGACAGGCCGAGCCCTCCCTGCTTATGGAGTGCCCTTTCAGCCACACCAGGAGAAGGCTGCACGGATGTCAAAGCAGGATCAAGCAGCAGGATCGTTCCCAAATGACCAGAGCTGGGAGGGCCAGTGGTGGGGGCGAGAAGTCCCTTCCCACACTCTGCAAAGTCTCTGGAAGGAGCCCCAGGAAACCCGGGTGTCCGGAGGAGGACCCAGCGTCTGCTTTTCCACGGAAGACTGGATCTCCTTTCCTGTTTCTGTTCCTCCGCAAGGAAGGCACTTCTGAGTTAACATCTAGACTCCCAACTGAAATGAAGCCATGAGACCCACGTCTCCTTCCCACTCAGAACCTACTGTTTCATACGTACGGGGGAGGAAAGCAGGAAAATATCACCCGAGTCCCACTGGGATGGATGCATCCGTATCTGTGATATTGTGATGTCACAAGAAATATGCATTTGGTCTAACAGGGCGTCTTTTGCTGTAATACTTGGTTTTAGTCCCTGGTTCCTGACACAAGAGCTTCTAAGAGCCTTGGAATTTCCAGGATGGTAAGATTGTTTCTTTTTCTGTGCTCTAAGGAGATGACAGGTGGCTGGGAGCCCCTTAAGCTTCAGGAGGATGACTGTCACTAGAAAGACTAAGGCATGATTAGAGGTTTGGGACAGTCAGTACCACCTTCTGACCTTTGGGAAGGGAAAAGGGGCTGAAGATTGAGTTAATCACCAATGGCCAATGATTTAATCCATTATGTCTATGTAATGGGACCTCCACCAACTCTCTGAACAGTGGGGATCGGAGAGCTTCCAGGTTGGTGAGCACGTAGAGGCGCTGGGAGAGTGGTGCTCCCAGAGAGGGCATGGAGAGTCCATGACCCTCTCCCAGCACCTTGCCCTATGCCTCTCTCCCATTTGACTGTTCCCGTCTCAGATGAGACCCACACAGCCAGTGCCACGTGACTCTGTGAGGACTACACCGGAGGGTGTATGGGTTACAATGGGAAGAAGGCATAAGGGAGTAACCATCTCGGGTATTGAGGGAAGCAGACGTCTAGATGATTCTGCGGAAGTGACCAGGATGTGAGCATTCAATGAGCAAGTGTGAACCAAGCAGAAAGAAGGGATGAGTATTTCAGAGGGAACAGAAACACCAAGAAATGACAGACAGGCTGGACACATGACGGGCATTACTGGAAATGCAGTGTGACAGACCAGTGGCCCTGGGGCCCCAGAGAGAAGAGGTTGGAGAAGTCGGTGTAAGCCAGATCACGCAGGGCTTACAAGCCAAGGAAGAGTGTGGACGTTGTTCTCAGGACAGTATGGAGCCATTGACAGTTTTAGCAGAAGAACACAGTCCAAACCCTCCATCTGTGACTGGAGGGGCACATGTCTGGAGGCCAGGAGAACACTGAGGCCAGTGTTGCCGTGTCCAGGTAAAAGATGGCATGGGCAAGGCCCAGGGTGGGTAGCAGTGGGGGTGGGGAGGAGGGGGTGGGCCCCAGAGATGCAAAGAAGACAGAAAAGATGGGGATGCACGGTGGCTTGGGCATGGGGCTGGAGGTAAGAGGGAGTTGATAGTGACTTCCGCATTTCTAAGTCGAGAGGCAAGAGGATGAGACAAAGAAGGGACACAGGTGCCACACAGGGCAAACCGAGAGGTCGCCATTCCAGCTTTCGTCCTCCTGTTCCCTCCCTTCCCCCACCTCTGGCCCTTCCACACCAGCCTCCCTGTAGGGCTATAGTCTGTCTGGGGGGCTCGGAGCACTGGTGCCTGCAAAACGAACAATGCGAGTTAGAGACAGCTATGGCCAGGAGGCTCCAGCTGTGTCCCCAAAGGGGGATGGGATTGCCCAGAAGGAGAAGCTTCAATGCAAGAAGGAAATTCTGCATGGGGTCTTGGGGACTTTCAGAATTTTCTGGGCTAGAAGTCCCTCTAGCAGGCCTTGGCATGTGATCAGTCGACCAAGGGCACAAAGGCCCCAAGACTTCTAGTAATCACAAGGAAATGGAAATGCCCAAGAGACAGCTCTTAGAGAAGCCCTGTGGGTTGTCAGGGGTTCCTTCCTTAGCAGTGGGACCTGGTTCATGCAAAGAGTGAAACCCAGAAAGTGTCCAGGGTGGGGGGATGAGAAGGGGAAGAGGGAATATTTTCCACCTCTCAGGCAACTCACAATCCTGAGGACGTGGGTCCAGTGAGAGGACACCTCCCTCTAGGGTCTCCTAAATGCTTTCAGAATCACTGTCCTCACCAAAGTTCGCCACTGCCCCCCTTGGACCCAGACTCCTTGGGTAGAGAGAAAGGAAGTCATAAGACACCTTGGAGTAAATAAGATGTCCTTTCTTCACCCCATTTCAGACCAGCTCTGACACCTTAAGCAATACTTTTCCTCTCTGAGCCTCAGGTGTTTTTTTGTTTGTTTTGTTTTGTTTTGAATCTGCAAAATCAGACAGTGGTAGCGATCTTTGTTTCACTGAGCAAAATCTAGGTGAAATGAAAATGCAGCGCCTGGCAAAAATTAGGTGCTCCGTAATTCATAATTCAGTTACTTATTCAACACATATTTATCGGGTGCCTACTACGTACCAGACATTGCTTAGTGCTTGGGAGTAAAACAGAGAGATCCCCATCTGTGTGAAGCGTACATTCTCGTGTGTGTATGGGGAAGGGGAGAAGGGAAGGCAGACAGCATTTGATAAAAAATAATCATCAGATTATCTAGAGTGTTGGAAAACGGGGAGTGCTATGAAATGACGACACGAAGAAAACGCGGGGCAAAGTAAGAAAAGGGATGGCGGGAGTGACCTTGAACAAGTCATGCTATTTTTCTAAGCATTTGGCTTCATTTGTAAATCAGACACAATGATATCCACCTCACAGGGCCATTCTGCGGAATAAATGAATACAAATCATCTGGGATCATACTCGACCTTGATAGACGTTCAAGAGTAATAGTTGATAGCATCATGATGCTGACCTTACTGAGAAGGGGACATCAAAGACTGGAAGGAGACGAGGGAGTGAGCCATGGGAGCCTGGGGGAGAGCGTCCTGGGCATGGGGACCGTCCATCACCGAGGCCCTCAACAGGAGCAGGGGTACGAAGGAGCTGTGCCATTGACAGTTTTCCACCTAATCCCATCAGGGAGGCTGGATGAGCTCAGACAACCACCCCCTCTGGAAGAAGCTGAGGGAGGGGAGGAAGCATTTGGAGGACAACCCTGGGAGAATAGGGTCAGCGAACTTGGCTGTTTCGGCAGCAACAAAAGGAGAGAAGCGGAAAATTTGCCCCGGCTGTTGTGAAACGAACACTGGCACTTGTCGCCAGACTGGTTGGGATGCAGTCTGCCCTCTTGCTGGTGGACCCCAGTCTCTGCTCGGATGCATGTGAGTGTCCCTTGGGGACGTCTCTCTATGTGTGAGGCCAGGTGAGTGTGTGGGCGTGCGTGTAACCTCTTTGTCAAGGTGCATCTTTGTGTGCAGCTTTGTCTGTCTGCTTGTTACGTACTACAAGCGTGTATCCCTGTTCGTGGGAATGGATCCGTGTCTCTGGCCCATGTGTGTATGCGTTTGACTGTATGCGTGTGTTTATATATTTCGAGAGGGGTGTGTGTGTGTGTGTGTGTGTGTGTGTGTGCGCACGTGCAGTGGTTTGCAGCAGAAAACTTCTCGTGGAAGAGATGTGTGTACAGCGGAAGAGGGGGAGACAGAATTACCATGCTTTATTTCCGATCCATAACGTGACCTTCGACAGTGAAGCTATTCGCCTTTGGGGGCCTCGTGCTCTATCCCACCACCATCTCAGAAACGCAATACTTGTCAAATCCCTAAATACATGCCAGTTTCAGACTTGCCGGAAACTTGAACGGCCACATTAGATATCATTGATGGGACACTGAGGAAAATGAACTCACTTCTCCATCCATTCATCATATTATCAGGTGTCTGTAGTGCTATACCCCGTATTAGGTGCTGAGAATGCAAGGCAAAGGGACCCCTGAAGGTTGTAGGTTTGGGGGACGGGTGGGTGTTTGAGTTTCAGCTAGTGCCCTTTACTGGTTGTGTGACCTTGAGCAAGCCATTTTATTTTCCTCATTTGCTTTCTATCCAAATCAGATACAATAATACCTACCACACAGGGCTATTGCGAGGAATAATGAATACAAGTATTTCAAATGGTAGCGAGACCCCAATAGATGTTCAAGAGTGATGGTCAATACCACAGCCACCACCAACATCACCATGTCCCTTATTCCAGACTGTAGTCTCTTCCCTCACATGGTACACATATTAAGAGAAGCTACCATGGTGCTCCCCAAGTCTCTGACCCCAGATTTTTACGTGACCTGTATCTTGGCTCCATTCAGATCATTCAGGTTATTGTTCATAAAACCCTCAGGAGGGTTTCCCTCACCCACCAACCTGCTTTATTCTCCCTGAGCATCTCATCACCTCAAATTATACCATATGTGTGGGGTTTTTTTAAATTTCATTTTGTTTTGTTTTGTTTGCTCACTTGTGTATTCTTTATCTGCCTGTCTCCTCCAGTCAACGTTAACGCCACAGGAGAATAATGACCCACTTTGGCTCATTTCTCTGGAATTAATGCCTGGCACTAAGAGAGCACTCAGCAAGCCTGTGCTGAATGAATAAGTGAATGACTACATGAATGAATGAACTAACATGCTCTACGCCATTACAAAGACTAACTATTGAAATTAATTCATCAGGGTGGAAAGCTTCTCAGAGCAGACAATATTTGATCTGGGCGGGGGGGCGGGGCTGAGAGTTTTCCGGCTAACGAGCCTACTAGGCAGAGGAACGAGCATGTCATTGTGACCGTGTCAGAGGAAACAACCCGGGGTGGTCAACCTTGCTCCCAATCATCCTGGCGGACGCTACTGAACCCCCCCCCACCTGGCGTGAAAGTGTATGTATGGAGAGGAAGAAACACCCCAAATTTATGACTCTGTGCAACCCTCTTCAGTCTTGCAGAAGCGTTGAACTGACCCTCATTTGCATATAAATGGTCATAATTTTTTAATCATAGATAAATGCCATTCTATTTGCTTGTCCTTGTGCCTCCCTTGCTGGAGAAACAAGAGTGACTTGTGGTTCATGTGTAACAGCAATGAAAACACATACACATGACACTTCCTTGCTTGGTGCGTCTCCAATCCTCTCAAGTTCTTATGCCATCTGTCCCCCTCCTGCCCCTGAGTGGTGAGTGGCAGTGAGGATGCTATCTTGGCTGAGAGGTCATAATTATAAGGAAGGGCACTGGATTTAAAAGGTTTGCTTTCAAACCCTAGGTCCTTCATTACTTTCTGTGCAGTTTTGGACAAATCACTTCACCTCTCTGTACTAGCTTGGCCATCCGTCACATGGGCAAAATATAAAATCACGTAGGTGTATCGCAAGGATTTGCAGAAGTGATGTACCTAAAATACTAACCTAAAGCAAGCCCTCAAGATGGGAATTGTCATTACTGTTTCATTAAGATTATAACCATGTTGGATGGACATGTCCAATTCCATTTAAATCAGCCAGAGAAATCAAAAGTCTTACTCTCTTACCAGAGAAGAGTGAGATACATGAAACCACCATATTGGGATGTTGATACAGATTGGTGTCGTTGGTGCTTCTATTGAGAAAGTGCATATTTCACCCCGGAGGAATCTTTATTTGGAAAACAGACTGGCCGCAACGCAAGAGACGACCTGGTCCCTGAATCTCACCAATCTCTTGATTCCAACAAGAACCGGACCAGCCCTAGAGACATCAGCCGTGGGTGGACAGAGATCTATTTGGTGCTTGTTCTAAGCGCAACTGTGTTGGTTTCTGTTTTAGCCCTTCACTCTCTTTCTGAGGTCATCTGTGGCAACAAGGGGTGGAGTGTGGGTGGAGGTGGAATGGATACTTCCTGGGTTCCTCCAGCAGATGTGGTTTTTGCTTTATGTCACCTCATTCTCACGCTACCCCGTGAGGCAAGAGTTATTATTGTAATTTGCAGGTGAGGAATTTGAGGTTTAACCAGGTTAGGTAATTTGCTTACAACTGACGAGGAAGCACCTAGATTTGAAGTCAGGAGGCCAGAATATGCCCATTGGTAGCCTGCGTCCTATTTCCCGTGGAGACAGAAGGTGTGGGGTTATTGGTTAGACCCAGTTGATGGACATCTTTTCCCTGGAAATTATCTCCTGAGAATCTAGCAGCATTGGTCTGACTGCATACCAGCCTTCTGCTGATGTGAGGCCCCCTAGCATACCTTAGAATCCTCCCTTCACTCACCTCTCAACCTCCCACTCATCAGCAAGTCTTGTCCACCCTTCCTCAGAAGGTACGTCAAGTTTGCACCTGCTCCAAGGCCACCAGCCAGCCCATTATCTCTCACCTGAAGCAGGGAGCTAGGGCCACCTCCCTGGTATATGTGCTCAGGGCATTTGCCCCTCTAGTCCATCTTTTTTGCTTTGCCAAGGCTATTGTCATAAAAACAAGTGTAATCATGCCACTCCCTTGCTCAAGAACCTGCAATGGCTCCCCACTGCCTACATGACAAGGATCAAACACCTTATTAAGGCATCTACGATAGAACTTGACATTACACTTTCATCTCCTCTCACTTTCCATCTACCACCACAGAAATGTCTAACGATTTCTCTAAAATGCAATGCCTTTTCCCATTTAAGAAAATTCTGTCTCCAGTATCTTGCTTTTTGACTCCCAGTTAACCTCCAAGCCCACATAAAATGTCATGCCTGTCTCACCCAACTTTGTCACACAAATTCAGCCCCCCCACTCAGCATTTCACACACTACAATCATTGCTGTCACACCCCGCATGGCAACTCTTACACCCTCCCTCCCTCAGCATAGCATGAGCCATGAGCTTCTTAGAGAGAAACATCTTTTCTTATCCTTCTTTGTCTCTTTAGCACCTAGCTTGAGAATTTTTAGACAGAGAGAATCATAATGCAGGCATCACTTTGCATGTTCGCGTTAAACATATCATAAACATATTTCCACCAAGCTATGCCGTCTTCCTAATTATCTTTTTAATTGCTGTATATTTCCTCCTGTTGATGTGCCATAATTACTTAAACATTCAATTCAAGTCATTAAATTTAACAAACATTTGCCAAGTACCCAGCATGTGTCAGGTACCATGCTAGATGCTGGAGACCCTGAGAGGAGGAAAGTATGGCCAGTGGCCCCAAAGATGTCACATTCTAACACAGACAACATCATATGATAGATGCTCTAAGAGAGGCAGAGAGGCATGTCGCTAGTGGGTTGGGAACTTCAGGTAAAGGAGGACTTTGGGGGAAAAGAATCTGGGAAAAGTAAAAGACATCAGTGATATTTTGTCTGAGTTTTAAGAGTTGAATAGGAACCTAAAAAAAAAAAAAAGACAGACAGACAGACACACACACACACACACACACACACACACACACAGAGACAGAGAGAGGAGATAAATTAAGTCCTCATAGCTTGTAAAGGGCAGAGCTAGGATTTCAACACCAATGGTCCTGGTTCTAGGACCCCATTTTCATCTTTTTCTACTGGTGGACTCCTACTCATCCAAAAATGCTTGGCTGTGGCCAGCTCTGTACTCTTTGCTAGTCTCAGTTCTTTTTTTACGAACCAGTTATCTATTTCCTGGAGCTGGGATGTGCTAACAGATTTTCTCCAACCCATGTTTTCCTTAAATCTGATAACTGTGATTTTTTTTTTAAGTTTTACCAAATGAGTTTACTAACATGCATTTCATCTTTTGTTTCTATCTCCTATAAGAATTGCCATGCTATGGGGCGCCTGGGTGGCTCAGTCACTTGAGCTTCTGACTCTCGATTTCAGCTCAGATCATGATCTCAGGGTCTTGAGATCAAGCTCCGCACTGGGCTCTGCACTGAGCATGGAACCTGCTTAGGATTCTCTCTCGCCCTCCCTCTATTCCTCTCCCCAGCTCTTGCACTCCCCTGCTCTCTCTCTAAAATAAAAATAAATAAATAAATAAATAAATAAATAAATAAATAAATAAATAAAAGAATTGCAATGTTATCAAAAAACCACTTTAGAGAAAATTCCTGGTAAATATTAGGTTTTCAAAAGACATTGAGTGAAAAAATGATCAACCAAAGGCTAAACCACTAAGCTGGCTAGCAGTGTGAAAAGTAGAGAAAAATTAAAAGAAAGTGAAAGACAATGGCAGGTTCCATGATCACATGTGCAGAAATTAAAACGCACACACAAACAAAAAGTACCCAAATGAGTATCTTCATGCCATGCCAGTGGTATTGCTGCTTAAGGGATCAGCAGAACAAAGTTTATCGAGAGCTGTGAAATCAAACCTACCCTCTGACTCACCCTTTAATCTAAGAAACTCATTCAAAAAGAAGCAAACAACAGATATTGTAGGCACCATTTTCTATATTAGTAAAAGTCTGGAAACAATAAAAAAATGTCCAACAATAGGGAGTGGTTAAATAAATTACAATATGTGAACTGGAAGGAGTATTATGAAGTCATTAAAATGGTAATTAGAGAGATTATGTAGCCACATGGAAAAACATTTACTATATAATATTAAGTGGGAAAAAAGAGCCGAATACAAAATTGAATCTAGGCCATCACTGCAATTATGCAAAAATGTGTGCACATGAATCAAGACACCAGGGGAAGAAGCATGCATGTGACCAGCTGCTTTAACTGGTGTATTTTTCTTTTACAGATGTCCTTCAGTTTGATAGAACGTGTATTGCTGGCCCCGGCTATGCTCTCCGGCCTCTAGGGGGAGCTCGAGTCTTCCCCTCCCAGGCCTCCTCTATCCACCCTGGGAAGATAGAGAAGGTCTGCCTCTAGAGCCAGAGGCACAATGAGGTGTGAAGGGTGGGGCTTCTGGTGCCTGATTTAATGGGATTATGAATAGAACTGAATTGGAGCAAACTTTCCTGAGGCTTGCTCTCTCTCTCTCTCTCTCTCTCTCTCTCTCCTTTTCCTGTCCACAGCTCTTGATTCCTCTTGTGGAATCATTTGCTCTCTTGGCTTTTTTCTCCTCTGGGCATGTATATCTTTCCTGGCTGCTCTCCTTTGGCCACAGCATTAGGAGGGATTCAGAATGTCTGTCACCTGGGAGGTAAGTGCCATCCATAGCCCCTAAATAAAAAAGCAGAAATTATCCTGTAGATATATTTGCACAAGCAAGAAAGATGTGCATTTGTGGTCCCATAATTTCTAATTAAAAGGAAAAAAAAATCTAAGTTTCCATCAACAGAATACTAATTTAAATAATTTAGGGTACATCTTTACATTAAATACTAAGAGGCTGTTTTAAAACCAAAACATGCCTATGGGTTGACGAAATTCTCCAAAACATAACATTCACGGTGGGGCGGGGGGGGGGGGAGCAAGACACAGGATAGTGTGTGTATGTATAAATCATCCAATTGATCATAAGAAACATCTGTCTATATGTGCTGGGATGAATCCACACTGAATATGTAAGAAACTGATCCTAACAGTTACTTAGGGGGAATAGAAATTGAAGGAAGGACAGAAACTTTTACATTTTACTCCGTATTTTATGGTATTTATTTGCCATGTGCACATATTGATTTTTGATCTATCTTTTTTAAAGTGGGTTTAGGGCAGGATCTAAGGATAAGGAGGTTGGGATAGGGGATTTCAACTCAACAGATTCTATAACTCTGCTGTGAATCTATCCCAAGGACCTCTCACATCTCCCAAATATATTCCAGCCCAGCTCACTGCAGTAAGAAACCAGGTAGAGATTTGAGTCCAAAGTTCAAACACACAAACTTACCACCACCACTGCTACGGTTATAACTACTATCACTGATGCTGTTATTAATAATGATAATCATAAGTGCAATAGCAGTAAATCAACATAAGACGATAAAAACATTTAATAGTGATAAAAATAATACAACAATAAATGAATATAAAGCAAAAGAACCAAAATAAAGATCAACATTTCAAGTTCAATACTTAAAGAAAACTGCATACAATAATTAACTATTTAAAAATTAGGATAGGAGAAATTTCACA
The DNA here is from genome assembly GCF_022079265.1 of Lynx rufus. Classification (NCBI taxonomy): domain Eukaryota; kingdom Metazoa; phylum Chordata; class Mammalia; order Carnivora; family Felidae; genus Lynx; species Lynx rufus. The sequence goes on along the minus strand of NW_025814896.1, from coordinate 19,918,140 downwards.
AACCTACTTAAACCGCGTCACATTTTGAGCAAGACAAAGAAAATGGAAAGTCTGTTGAAAACAGGACAGGGTTAGTCCCCACCTGTGGTTTCAGATTGGCTTCCTGATAAACTGTGACAAAGTGAGCATTAGCTGGCGTTCAGCTTCAAAATTTACTTGTCTCGAACATCCCTTTCACCTTAGACTGTGAGCCCCGGTTTGCTTCCGCTCTCCGGATTTCAAAGTCCATCGATTTTGCTGTTTTAAATTATTGCTTCTGTATGGGGAGGACGGAGAGAGAGGATGGACTGTGGAAGGCAGAGGCACAGGGGCAAGTGCAGATTCATTTACAGTCAAGGCCAGAGTCCTGATGTGGCCTCGTCATAGAGCAGTGCCTGCCTAATCTCTTTTCCATGCGCAGCCTCATGGAACGGCGGTGGCTTCTCAGGCTTTCTAAGGGAGTAGGCACTCCATTGAGGACCCAAATCCTATTCCTCAGGCAGAACTCAAGTATTAGAAGATAATGGGAATGTGAAAAGCACCCAGAATACCGACCAGGGGTGCTTTGTGAAGGCAGGCAGAACAACAAGGACCATATCTTCATGTAAGTTCCTTTCCTGACACATGGAGCTCTGCAGTGGTTCCCCACTGCACCCCCGCATCTCCACCCCAAGAAGAATGTGATGCATAAACAAAGCTAATGTAGGTTTCATTCCCTCGTCGCCTACAGATAGCTTCCTTCCCTACCTAACCTTGAGACAGTCTCAAGGGACGGAACTCAGAGTAGATCAGCTGTTTCCCTGGTCCTGGTGTGTAAATCTACACACCGTCACTACTCATTGGTCAGCATGGATTCAATGACAAATAGTTCGGTGTAGAGTGACTGATACGTGATCTACCACACCATAGGGTTGGTTCCTGGATCAAACTGGTCCAAAAAAAAAAAAAAAGGTTGGTTCTAGCCAGTACACAAGAAGCCTTCATCTGTCAACATCTCTTGTTTGGAATTCAGAGCATCTCTTCCCATGCAAACACCATGACAAAGTGATGGTTAGAACCACAGGGTAGCCCAGAAAAGCATTTTGAGTTTCCCTGTTATGTAAATGCATAGCTACATGTCAACCGCAAGCCTGTCACTAAATAGCCAGCTTTGATGGTCTAATAATCAGCATGATCGGGAACAAAATATTGAATTTCAGTGCTCTTTCCTACAAAAATGGGATTGGTGGCATTGACCCTCTCAGGTCACTGAAGAAACTAAGTAAGCTGACATGCATGAAAGTGCCTGGGGCAGTGCTAGGTGGAGGTACTCGGGGTACGTTTTTTCCCCACTGCTGCATCATCCAAGAATCCCTAAAGTACTGGAATGGCAGAAATAATCCTAACTTCAGCTATTTGAGAGCTTCTAAAATCACCAATAAAAAGCCGGTTAAGAACCATTTTTTGTGTGTTTGAACTAATTTGCTGTAAGTAAGTTCTCACAAGCAACTGACTTGTCGCTGATCTCACCCTAGATGAGAGTTTGCAAATCTCCATTTATACAGGGAATAACTTGCAGTCAACTATTTTGGAAAGGAACCCCATTTGCCTCCAAAGAAGTATATTGTGAGTAACTATTATATTTCCATTTCCAGCATTCTGAAATTCTAGAGCCAAAAGACAGCATACGGACTTGTTACCTACCTAGTCTCCGTGTGGGATAGAACCGGATAGAATACTACCTCGGTGACAGCTCTGAGACAGCTCATTTAATATCTCTGAGCCTCAGCTTACATGTCTGAAGAAAAAGGGTAATCGTATTTCCTACAAGGTTTTGTTGAAAGATGAAATTATATTATGAATATATATATTTATGCCTGGATCAGATGATAATTGTTCTTATTGTTGCTGTTGTTTGGGGGTTTAAAAAAAAAACTCACTCTATGAGCCTTTGCTTTGTGTGTATTTTCAGCATCGTGAAGGATGCGACTCTTACCTCTATCCGATCATTCTTTTTTGCCATCTATACTAAGATTAATAGAATAATAAAATTAGAAACACTTAAGGTGGACCTTTGAAACCAATGCAATAGCCAGCATAGATCGGTGAATGTAGTAAATTTAACGAACATGTGCTGACAGGTTGACTAAACGATGACGTCCAATCACCCAGTCAGTGTTTTGAACGCTTTCTGGAAGATCCTTGGCATGGTCGTCAGATCTATGTTTGCACACCGCCAGTCTCCAGCACTTGAAACTGCCTTCATTGCATCTATAGTAGGTTTAGCTGATAGGTGATTGGTGGATCCACTTTCTAATCCTGCCTCCACAGCAGGCTGCAGGCTGTAGGCTGCACGCATCGATCAGGGCACCGAGATGGGCCCAGAACCCTTAACTCCAGCTGGATTACGAACAAATCAAAATTCTCTTCCAAATTCCAAATGGTACAGAAGTCTGTTTTTCACTGAGCCGTCACGCACCCTTCCCCTCCCTGCTCCATTTTTGTGGCCCTAAGAGCCAGACATAAAAAGTCTGATTGTTTTCCCGCGGGAGGTTGCTTCAGAGATCTCCAGGCAGCTCTCGGCGTTTCAAGTCCACCCTTGATAGGAAACACTCTTTTGCAAACCACCATGCACAGATTCCAGAGACGTGAGTAAGAAATAGGGGAGTTCCTCATGATTTGTTCATGAAGAGGGAAGATGGGAGGCCTCTTGGTCTCTGAGCTATTATTAAAATAAATATCATTGGCTAAAAGGCCAGAGAAGTTTGGGGACCACCCAGGCAAATGACACTTTCTCAGCTCCACCATATCATCACTAATTGGATATTCTAACACTTTCTGTAGCATTTCATAAAAATGTTTCAAGACCAAGTGACAGAGTGTCCAAACAAGAATGTCACAGATGTTCACTCTGGCTGGTTCTGGGGAAACACCTCTAACAAAACAGCAAAGTTGTTTCTCCCGCTCCCACCCCTCCAGTCCTACATTGGCCTCTCTCTCTCTCTCTCTCTCTCTCTTTCTCTCCCTCCCACTGCCCCTCGCTGAGGTTTTGCTAGACCTCAGAATCTTGAAAGCACCACTTGAAATAGCCACGGTTCAGGGTTTAAAGGTCAAATCCAGAGAGTTTCGCTTGAATTTGTTTTGGATTGAACACCTCCCCTGAGAGGTATTTAAGTTCGGGGTCATTTTTTGTGGCTTTGCCTCAGGTTCAGTCAGGACTCGTTGTCAAAGGTGCCACAAAATCGTGAGCTTAATCTTTTCCAGGAACTCGGGGCAGAAAGTGTCCCAGGGCTTCTGGAAGATGGGCACTATTGCTATCTGTGAGATCATATACCCAGAAAGAAGTTCTATTTACTTGATTCCTTGAGAACACAAAAGGCCTTTTTTATGAAGTTAGCGAAGACAAAAGTTAAAGGTCCTTAAGCGTTTGCTCTGCATCAGTCTGTTTTGGAAGCCTCAGCCTTCTTGCCTACCAAAGAGAAAGAATCCATTACAATCCTTGTGCCACCAGCCTCTTCCGAGCTCTTTAAGGAGATAGAGTCAACGGTCAGAAGCACTTTGCCCAGCTACTCAAAGCACTCCCCACCCAGCAGCCAGGACATGGCTCCTCAGAGGTGCTGGATGTGTATCCTATTCGTGCTGTAACAAACGAATGCAAACTTGGTGACTCAAAGCAACGTAGATGTATTATCTTACAGTTCTGGTGGTCACAACTCTTAAATGGGTCTCACGGGGCCAAAGTCAACATGTTGGCAGTGCTGCATTCTTTCTGGTGGCTGGAGGGGAGGATCCATTTCCTTGCTCTTTCCAGTTTCTAGAGGTCACATGCATCCCTTGGTTTGTGACCCTGTCCTTCCTCCTCATCGCCAGGAACATAACATCTTCCGATTTCTCTGTGAAACTTCCTTCCACTTATAAGGACCCTCATATTACCTTGGGCCCAACCCAAATAACCCAGTTCTTCCATCTAAAGACCCTTAGCTTCATCGCATTTGCAGAGTCTCTCCCACCATGTCAGAGGATATGTTCACAGCCTTCAGGGATGGTAGACATCTTGGAGGCGCCATTATTCTTCCACCACAGATGCTAAGCCAGAATTAGGAGCTGGATCTAGACCTAGGGAATGAGTAAGACGGTAAGGGAGGGGGCCCTCGCCCTTGGTGGAGAACCTGTTACTTTGTCATGTTGGAACCCAAGGGGAAAGAGGGAGAAGTGTCCCTTTTGCAAGTTATAGAGACTTAGTCCCAGAGTCTCTATGGCGTTTCTAAGACAGATGTCCCAAAGAAATAAAAGTCCCAGCCGGCCCGGCCCGCGCACAAATCTGAACTTGCCGTTGGTGACTTCTCAAAGCTCAAGGTTGACATTTTTGATGTTATTCCTCAAAGGTGCGACTTACTTCATGAAATCATTTTTCTCTTTAGTGGGAAGTAAGTGAAAACATTCCTGTATTTTTGGCTGAGCCAAAAGAAATGCTGTTTTCAAAGAGTAAGTAGTTTTCACCTGTGAATACCGGATTACATTTCAGTGCTGTAGAGGAGGTTTTAAAGAATATCCAAAAAAAAATCAAAAAGTATATGGAAAATTATTTTTAAATCTTCTAAATAGAAGGTTAGTCAGGGGTGTGAGAAGCTGTATAGAATTTAAAAAACGGGTGTCCTATTCCCCCTGCCTTGTGTTTCTGAGCCAAATTGTATTGAATTTTGAAGAAAGAGACTTGGCATTTCTACAAAATTTGGAAAAGAGGAAAAAACATCTCACAGAAATGCTACAAGAATAAATCATGTTTTGGGACTCCTGGCCAGAGAGATCAGCCCTCTTTATCCATCTCACATTAGCCTAAGAGATTTTCTTTGAAATAGAGTGGACCTTTTGAAATTCTGAATTATTAGAGTAACTCAAATTACATCTTTAGAATTCTGAGAAAGGCCAACAATAGTTTCAGTCTTCCCCTCACCCCCACCATTTTTCTATCATACAATGTGGTCTCCCACACGCTTCTGGGAAGAGGCATGATGGACAACATCTTATAAAAACTCATTTTGCTTTAAAAGCTTCCCATCTTGTTTTGATGCCAAATTTATATTTGAGCATATGAGAAAGGCATCTCTCTTTTGGAACGTTATCGCCGATTTCACAAATAAGTCAGTAATTCACTGATTTCAATAATAAGGCTGAAAGCTTAATCACCACCCAGCCCATTTGCTGTGTTAACCAGAACATTCAGCTTCTCCAAGGGCCAATTACAAATCTCAGAAATAAAGGAGGATACATTTTTTAGGGTGAGCTAAAAATAATTTGGAATAAACATAAGACTTAGGCATCGGAAAGATTAACCCCGAGGGGGGTTATGATCTCAACCTGTAACGGGAAGGACCTTCTGATTGTCCTCATCGTTTATGAAATCTTCATAGTCATACTTTAACATGGGGATAGTAACCTTTCTAACAAATAAAGAAACTGAGGTTCAGAAAGCTTATGGAACTTTTGGAAGATACCTTATCAGAAAGCAGTCAGCTAGGTCTTGAAGACATCAGTTTTTACCGCCTCCAGTAAGAATATATTTACTCTAGTCTACCAAGAGATGGGAGGTTAAAATCCATGAAAATAACATGGAGATTTCACCAGGCTTCTTCACTTGTTACACTCCAATATTCCATTTGGATCAGAAGCATTTCCAGCATCAAGACAGCGACCCCGACATCTGCCGAAGCACAGGGCACATACACAAGGATTTGGTGTGCAACTGATAGTTGAATTGCTCTCTCAGATCCCATGTGGCTTTTGCACACACAGCCCTGGCTTCCCCAGTACTTCCAGATGTTCCATCTCCAACATTTGAACTAATATGTTCCAATTAGTTAAACATATGTGATGTTCAAATTAGTTGACAAGGAGAACAAGTAAGAGACTATTTCAGTCTGGAGCTGGGGGTACATCTTTGTGCATGCCGATAAAAACAGAGAAGGTCCATCTGCAGAGGGAAACGTAGAGCCCAGAATCAGACACCAGGCACATATTGTCCTATGTATATAGCCAACATATATAATATAAATAACAAACACAATATATGTTATGCATATTATATGTAAGTAAACATATATATATATGTGATATATATATATATATATATATATATATATATATATATATATATATATATAACAACCTTTAAAAACAACCTTTATGTAGGCTAGCTGGTGTGATACCCTCCCACAAAATTTGGTCCATGATATTGACACCTGGTTGTTTTATTTAAAATGTTAACTTAAAATGTGAGATGTGGCCAATAATAACTATTTCCTTGAGTTGTTATGAATGTTATGGTTCGTTACACCTTGTATTCCAATTAAGTTTTGCTTGCTGACCCCTACTACTCTTGATTCCGATCAAATATCAGTTCTTCTAGCAGCTTCTGTGGTTCCTGCCCACTCCCTGGCTTTGCCAAACTGGGCTAGACACCCTTTTGGGTGGACTTCCTGCCTCACTGCACACCCTACATCATGCTTTGATTATCTCATCAGACTGAGCTCTTCGAAAGCAGGAATAACGTGCCATTAATCTCCAGAACTTAGGCAAACATTCCAGTCCTTAGCACACAGTCTGTGTTGAGTGAATAAATGCAAAATGCCTGTCACGAAACCTAGAACATAATATTAATGCTATCTTATTTTATGTTCAGAAAGCACTAAAAAATGCAGTGCGCATTAACTACTAAAAAAGAAACGTTTTAGTTACTTCAAGTTATGGAAGGTTTTAAAATGATTAAAACAGTGGGTGTGAAGAATCTCATGTTTCACTTTTATAATGACTTGTTATTTTTGAAATTCACAGCTTGGATAGTAAAAGAAATGAAAGAGTTCGAGTTCCAGTACTTTCCATGCTCTGCCACAACATCACCGAATGCAGAATTCATTTGTAGACAATTCTCCTTTTCCAGTCTTCATGACCTAAAAAAGAATAATGTAAAGATTATTTTTTCCAGTTTTACTGTTTACTGGTTTTGGGGAAACATTCAACATTATTTTTGGAAATTCAAATGGGAAGTTTTGGCTCATGAAGTCAATGTCCACTGTGCAGTAGGACTGACTCCAGGTAAAGCCCTGGAATATTCTCAGTAAAGGGCAGATCTGGGCACACCCTCATAACAAACTTGTCTTTTCATTGAAAAATCACTTTCACCTGTCAGGATTATACCTTTTGACTTTTTCCTTCCCCCAAAAGAGGTCCAAGTCTTCCAAAGGAGCCTGATGATCTCAAAGGACAGATTCCTACCTGACTTTCCAGAAAATTCCATACACTCACTCTTAATAGATATACGCTAGGCAGATCAAGTAGCCGACAGGCACAGTATATAGTTAAATTAGCATTTTTTTTAAAAATTTCCAAGTCTAGGGGCCCATATTCATGGAAAATTTTCTGGCATTTGACAATGAGGAAACACACTTCTTACGTTCACCGTGGAATTCTACAGCCTTAAAGGCTTGAAGGCAATGGTTCTCAAGCCTGGCTTGACATCAGTACTGATGTCATCTAGGGGGATTTGAAAACTATTGATCCCCAGAGATTCCTGTGTAATTGATCCAACAACTTGGACATCTGGACTTTTAAAAACTCTCCAGGTGTTTCTAAGGTACAGGCCAATGTTGAGAACAGCTGCTTTGAGATCTTAGCTGTGGTTCTCATCCCTGGATGCACACTGGAATCTGGGAAACTTTGAAAACATCCCAATTCTGTCCCCCTTCCTCCTGGATCAGTGGTTCTTAAACTTCAGCACATATCAGAATCATCTAGAGGGCCTCTTAAAGCACAGAATGCTGATTCTAGCCCACGTTTGCTAATCAGCAGGTCTAGGGTAGAGCCTGTGAGTTTGCACTTCTAACAGGTTCCCCTATGGTGCTATGCCACTTGTCCCGGGACCCACTTTGAGAATCATCACCATAGATATTAACATTTATGTAGTTCAGAGAACTTTTTATTTATAAACTGAAAAATACCTGAAATCCACACCTCAGTGCTATCTCCTTCTCATTTCCGGTGAATCAACCTTGCGTTGTAATGGAGATTCTCCAAGACTCCATTAGTTTCTAATAATCCTTCCCCTAAGGCTTTCCAGGGAAATATGGTAGAGTGGACAGAGCACAAGACAAACCAGCTTTCAACTCCTGGTTATGCCACTTGGTAGCATTTGACCATAAGCACACTACTAGCCTTAAAGTGATCAACCCCTCCTTGTTTTCCTAGGACTTCACCAGTTTTAGCACTGAAATTCTAAACCCCCGGATATGCTTCAGTCCAGGGAAAACCAGGATAGTTGCCCCCCTTCCAACCAATATAGCCTCCATTTTTTTCGCCAGTGGTAAGGAAAACCAAGCTGACCTTGAAAAGTCTCTTCATGGATTTGAGGTAGTATCTGTCTCTGCCTTGCAGAGAGCAGTTGCTTCATAAAAAGTGATCATGATTATACCCAGGAAATCTCTTAAGATGGATTGTGTCAAGGAGGGAAAGACCACCCCTAATCACCAGTAAACCTTTATAATAGAGATAATGTGCGACCACTGATTTGGCCAATCTTTTTTGAGCAGTGGATCTCAACCTTGGGTGCACATTGAAATCATTTGGGGAGGGGCCTCTGGGTGGCTCAGTCGGTTAAGTATCCAACTTCGACTCAGGTTATGAGCTCCCAGTTCGTGAGTTCAAGCCCCGTGTAGGGCTCTGTGCTGACAGCCCAGAGCCTGGAGCCTGCTTCAGATTCTGTGTCTCCCTCTCTCCCTGTCCCTCCCCAGCTTGCCAGATTTTAACCACCCCTTCCCTCAATACCCAATTTATACTCCATGCAATTAAATCGTAATCTCTGCTGTTGGAACTCAGACATCAGTATTTTTGAAAGCTCCCCATGTGATTTCAAAACACAGCCAGGGTTGAGTACCAGTGCTCCATGCAGTGTGGCTCAAAGTGTGTTCCTCTGACTGACAGCATCATTATGACCCAGGAACTTGCCGGACACGCAAATTCTCAGCAGTCTCTCCCTCCCAACTAGTATAATAGAATCCTCGGGGTTGAGACCCAGAAATCATTATTTTGTCAAGCTCTCCCATGCATGCCAAAAATCACACTTTGACTACACCAACATGGCATTTCCTTGTGGCTCTGCTGATGTGCTAATGTTGTGTCTTTCTAGCAGCCCTAAATAAGCCATGTTTTTATGGGATGTTTTGTTTTAACATACTATAAAAGATTCTATTTGCAAAGACTGTAGTTAGGATCTTTGCACCGACATTTAAAAATAAATGCCATCTCAGGGCGCCTGGGTGGCTCAGTTGGTTAAGCATCTGACGCCGGCTCAGGTCATAATCTCACCGTTCGTGAGTTGGAGCCCCACGTGGGGCTCTGTGCTGACAGCTCAGAGCCTGGAGTCTGCCTTGGATTCTGTGTCTCCCTCTCTCTCTGACCCTTCCCCACTCACACTCTGTCCCTGTCTCTGTCTCTCTCGAGATAAGTAAACATTAAAAAAGTTTTTAAAAATAAATAAATGCCATCTCTATTTTTTATTTTGTGCAAACTTTCCCAGGTCTTAATGTCAGCGATATATCCTAACGTGGTAAAATTCATCATCGAGAAACGTCTCTTATTTTATGTTTTAGACCAGTTTATATAACACTGAAATTACCACTTCCTTGGAAATTTTAAATTCGCTGGTGAAACACACATGGCTCTGTCAGCCATTCTTGGGAGTAAATCTATTACACCTTTCTTTAAAAATAGGTTTGGGCTCATAAAATTTATAACACTTCTGTTATTTTTGACCACTTATTTCATCTAGAAAATCATCCACCTTAAAATATTGGTTTCAGAAATACTGGCCTAGATAAAAATATAGTGTTTTTAATTCTTTCAACACTGTGTCTATGTTTTTTCTAAACCCTAGAACAGGAATGTGTGTCCTTTATTATTTAATATTAAATACTTGATTGTATGATGTTTCCTCTGGGAATAGCTATGGCTGATATCCAAAATTTTCAGTAAGTTCCCTTATTATGAATTTCTGCTTATGGAAGGTGCTGTGATAGATAATTTTAAAAGTCCTCTGGGCAATGAAAAATAAGATCTTTGTTTTCACAGCACAGGATATTTACACATAATATATATGTATATCCCATATCAACTTATAAATGAATATATGTATATCAACCTCTAAGTAATGTTCTGGTTGTACATGCGATTAGTTGTTGTGAATTTTATTAGTGAAGGGAGTTTTGCAAAATTCTTAAAAGGCAAAAAAAAAAACCCGGAATTACCCTCTTTTTTCCAATAAAAATAAAGCTGGTTGTTCCTGTTGTGGAAACATTTGCTGTTTTAATTTGAATTTGTATTTGCCTGGTGTGTTGAAATCAAACACTTTATTCTTTATTATTTAAAAAAAATTTTAATGTTTGTTCATTTTTGACAGGGAGAGAGACAGAGCGTGAACGGGGGGAGGGGCAGCGAGAGAGGGGGGACACAGAACCCAAAGCAAACTTCAGGCTCTGAGCTGTCAGCACAGAGCCCGACGCAGGACTCAAACTCACAGACCACGAGATCATGACCTGAGCCAAAGTCGGACGCTCAACCGACTAAGCCACCCAGGCGCCCCTATTCTTTATTATTTTAAAAGTACCCTATGACCCAGCAATAGCACTGGTAGGAATTTACCCAAGGGCTACAGGAGTGCTGATGCATGGGGGCGCTTGTACCCCAATGTTTATAGCAGCACTTGCAACAATAGCCAAATTATGGAAAGAGCCTAAATGTCCATCAACTGATGAATGGATAAAAAAATTGTGTTTATATACACAATGGAATACTACTTGGCAATGAGAAAGAATGAAATAGGACCTTTTGTAGCAATGTGGATGGAACTGGAGAGTGTTATGCTAAGTGAAATAAGTCATACAGAGAAAGACATACCGTATGTTTTCACTCCTATGTGGATCCTGAGAAACTTAACAGAAGACCATGGGGGAGGGGAAGGAAAAAAAAAGGTTAGAAAGGGAGGGAGCCAAAACATAAGAGACTCTTAAAAACTGAGAACAAACTGAGGGTTGACGGGGGGGGGGGGGGGGGGGGGGAGGGGGCAGGAGGGAAGGGAGGGTGGGTGATGGGCATTGAGGAGGGCACCTGTTGGGATGAGCACTGGGTGTTGTATGGAAACCAATTTGACAATAAATTTCATATTAAAAAAAATAAAAATAAAAATAATTATTTGGTGGGGGATTAAAGAGTATACATCAGGATGAAAAAAATAAATTTTCAAAATGTATGCATGTTAAATGTAAAAAAAAAGAAAAAAGAAATCCAAAAGGGAAACAGAGGCAAGACATTTTAAAACATGATCCCAACCCACTGATAGACTTACTGATAAACTCTATATAATAACATTTTAGAACATCATGATTCCAACCCATTGATACAGTTACTACTTGGATCAATTCTATATGATAACCTGGTTCCTTTCTTTTCACTTAAACAATAGATCATGAACAAGTTAGTGTGCTATATTATGTGAATTTCTTGAATTTTTTATTATCACAATATTAGGATATGAAATAAATTTCTTATCACAACTTTGGTGACTTCATTTCACACTACAGATGTTTACATTTAAACCTGGCATATATCATCGTATTGTTTTAACTTTTGTATTTTAAATAATGCTACAATGAACATTCTTAGACACTCATGTCTGTGTATATACATGATTGTTCTTTTGGAAGAAAATGTCTAAAATGGAAGATTATTGAGTTCATGAATATGAAACACCTTGATAAATTACTGAAATATATTTTAGCTATTTCTTTTAATCAGCAAACAACTGTAGTTTTGTATTGACCCAAGTCGGAAATCTTTTCTAAAAAGGAGTAGTTTGCTTTGTATACATATCTTGTTCTAACCAGATTTCTCACTTTCCTTGTTAGTGTTTTCTGACTCAGTGTAGTTTCCTTTTGCTCTGCTCTGCATTTTGTTTCCTTTCCTTTGTGGTCCTCTGTCATTTGCTAATTAAACACTAAACCCTTTTATCCCCTAGTAATTCAGAAGACGTATTATTTCAAGTATTTACACACTCAACTAATCTTTAGTTTTCTGATTTCTGGGTGTAATAAACTAATAAGTAACTGTCAATTCTCCCTGTAAGATAGAAAAACTAATCTTCCATCATTGTTCCCACCCTTTTACCCAATTAATTTCCAGGATGTTCCTAGAAATCATGGAATTTTGGATCAGCTAATTATGCCACGTTTTTGTTTTTATTATTTACTTATCTTTTTGTTTATCTGTGATTGTGTTTGTGAGAAGTCCTTCCTTTAACCGGTCTCTCTGACTGCCAGGATACCGTTTAAAGGAAGGTCATAGGAATAGTATATAATTTTCAAAAAATGAAGTTTGTCTTTCAGCCACTGCTGAAAGTGAACGGCCACTCCAAGGAACATCTGATCTGATTCCTCGATCACAGTCCTTTCTCCTCAAAACTTTAGACAGTTCTTCAGTGTTTCTCATGGGTCGTACTCATGGGTCATGGGTCGTACTTTGGCGAACTTTGAATTCTCTAAAGTGCTTTATGGGCCTTTTTTTTTTCTGTAATAAATCATGCAGAAATAGTTTTTAGAGGCTCCTGGGTGGCTCAGTCAGTTAAGCATCCGACTTCGGCTCAGGTCATGATCTCATGGTCGGTCCGTGAGTTCGAGCCCCGCGCCGGGCTCTGTGCTTCCGGCTCGGAGCCTGGAGCCTGCTTCGGATTCTGTGTCTCCCTCTTTCTCTGCCCCTCTCCCACTCAAGATCTGTCTCTCTTACTCTCTCTCAAAAATAAATAAACGTTAAAAAAATTAACAGAAAGAAAGAAAGAAAGAAAGAAAGAAAGAAAGAAAGAAAGAAAGACTACAGATTATTGTATTTCCTCCATGGGTATCACACCCTGTTGATAGCAGTAGATTATGAAGAAGTCTACCTTCTCCACTGGACTCAGAGGTAGGTGAGAACCGGGGACCGTATCCCGTCTTTGAAGACTGCTATTAGGGGAGCATGATCACAAACGTCAGAGCGCGTGTCCTGGGCAGCGCGTCCGCAAGAGCACACGGCACTGACCACGACGTGGCTGAGGTCCGGCAGAGCCTCCGTCCTTAAGGATCTCCTCCGACACACTTATCGTTTCCCTGTGTCCAGCCAGGGTGGTACCAGAGTGCCACAGAACGAGCCAGAGGGCTGTTGCCCCCACGCTCCAAGGGCAGTCCCTTTGGGGTGATTATGAAAACTGCAGCTTCCTAAGCCCCATCATCAAACCAGATGAATCAGAGTCATCCTGGGGTGTAGTTTTACAAGTGACCCAAATAAACCCTCCACACATGGAGGTTTGGAATCCCCGATCTAGATTTTTCTTTTTTTGTCTTCTGGAAGGATATACGAAGATGACATGGAAGGATTAAAGATAAATCCCCTCTAATAGCGTAAGCAGCGTAGGCAGTGGTTATATTGTGCTCCGATTACTTATCTGAAGAAAACGAGACAGATATTTGGGGGATGGCTGAATGGAAACTATGAGCACTCTGTTTCCTTAGTGGCTTTTAAAGATATTCTGTGTCTTCTTAATGAACCTCTATGAATGACCTCAGTCCTGAGGAAAATTGGGCTGCTTCAAACCCACCACTTTCCTTACTTATTCGGAAGACCAAGTAACTATTAGAGCAGACATTAAACCCTAACCACCAGCAGCTATAGGAGATGACTCAACTCAGGTTATAATTAGGGAAAGAAAGAGCCAGGGGGAGACCGGAGGGGGTTAGGGCAGGGCAGCTAGCTGGAGGGAAGAATGTTCCAGGTCTTCCCCAGAGGGACGGTGGCTCTCCTCGGGGACCAGCCCTGGTCAGTCTCTGCAGTTACTCCCCGATAGCCCCCTGAAGCCACCTGGACCTTTATGTTTCCAGAAATGCCTGAGATTTAGAAGGGCAAAAAGATATGGACTTGGATATTATGATATAGTCTACGGTTGGATTCTCAAGACTGCCCTGTGGAGAACATAACGCTACAAGGAGAAGTGATAGAGCCAGGGTTTCCAGTGTTTGAGGACATTTGGAAAGGATGAACTGTTCTACAGCTAGGAGTAGCCCGAGGGTAAGAAGTCCCATATATAACGGGAAGATTTATGGAGCCAGGGAGTGGGCAGAATCTAGCTCTCTGCCACAGCTGTCTTCCTTAAAGGGCTTGACCACACCGTGTTCCCTCCCGCATTGGGCTCCCTGCACATGCTGTTCCCTTATCCTGAATTGCTTTGCCCCTACCCACTTCCCAGTGCACACGTGGTTCAGACACCGCTTTCCTGGGGGTGGTGCTGCCTGGATCCAGGGGTCAGGAAGGCCTGACCAGGCCCAGTGACTTCCGTCGTACCCCCTACGGTTTTCCTCTGTGGCACTAGGCGGAGACCTGACTTGGCTTTTGTGTCTGCGAGCGTGGTGGGGGCAGAACCCGGGCCCTCAGGTTGTTACTTCTCACGGTCTCTGCCTCTGCTTAGAGCGACTCTTTTATGCAACGTGCGAATGGATTCTGCCACCCTGTTTGGTGAACACCAGACTCACGGACGTAAAAGGACACAAAATCTCATTAAAGAAAATCATATATATATATATATGTATATATATATATATATTCATTTTCCTATCCGTTTGAGAGACCCAACAAAGATTTTGTCGTGTATTAGGGAACAAAATTCAGTTCTCACTCCAGTCAAAGAGGTTTCCTTACCTTCAAATACTACTCTGGTTTTGAATAACCTAAACTGCCATTGCAAAGGGCCTGTGGCTTTCAAGAGTAGCAGGCTCAGGAAGGAGCCCGGGGCGCCATGGACGACACGGATGAGAACACGAAGCCCTCGGCCTGTAGCTGCAGCCGCCGCGCAGGGCATTCCTTTGTAAACTTGTCTCTGGGAACTTGTGTCAACTGCTCCCTGACCCAGAATCACCCGGTTAAACAAACCGGGGATTACTCCTGAACTCACACAAAACCAAACCTGCCAGGCCCTTTGTAATCCTTGAGGCGGCCTTTACCTGTTCACATTCGTTCGGGCTCTGATAAGATGGCGGTTGAAAGCCTCCTTTTTAAGGTCCTCAGGATACAGAGATTAGCTCAGTTTTGCCTTCGAAATGACATTTTCCAAACCATATGAGCAGAGTTTCCTTTGCCGTGGCCCATTGAATTGCAAACGAAACCAACCAGTGGTCCATGTTACTCATAAGCTATTCTAACCTCAAATAGTTGCCCTAGAAATCATGGCTGGACAAATTTGAAATACCCAAACCTGGATTAAGCCTGTAAGCTTCAATTGACTTCAATTCAAGCCCAGCTCCCTAGTTTTATCATGTATGACATTACATCACTGCATTGCAATGAAACGTATAATCAAAAAGCCAGACTCCACTTTCCTCTGGGATTTTGGAAGAGCAATGCCTTTTTAGGGGCAAAAATACGAGCTGTGACCTTGTTCTTTATGTTGTTGGTCAAGTATCAACCCAAACATTCATCCTTTTAAAGACGGGATGCCATGCAATCAAGCCAATGCCTGGCCTGATGATTTATCCCCCACCGCCCAAATAACTACTTGCTCAGGGTCACTTTGCAGGAAATGTCTCGGCGAACCAACCCCACTCTTCTCTCCTTTGACCCTATTGGAAAGTTCAGGCAGGAAGAGACAGACTTTGAGGTGTCACATTTCAGGGACTCTGAAGCTAGATGAGGAGTCAGAGGCTGGGAATATAAGAACCCCGTTGCACAGGCATGGGACTAGGGGTCTGGGAAACGATCCCTAGAATGTGGAACTTAGGAACAGAGTGTGAAGTTCAGATTCGAAGACGGACACAAAGGGACCTGGGCAGCTAATCCAGAACTGCTGTCGGAGGAAACAGAGTGAGACTATAAATGGGACAGAGCCCTCTGGTCCAGGAGAGAAGTGAACCACAGCAGACCCAGGGAGAGCCACCGCTCCCGCGATTGTGAATGAACCAACGCCTTCCAGACATCCAGCTCAGGGTCAGAGCTGGGGTGTGTGCCTGGGCAGGTCTGGGGCCACAGGTCTGAGCACGTACACCCATGCGCGAGGAAGAGAGGACTCCGGGGCAGCCGGCCAGGCTCCCAACACAAGCTCAGGCAACAACCGCTCCCTCCCTCCCCAAGCGCATCGTGCAGCCAGACCAAAGCCCGCCATCCCAATAATCCTTCATGATTTGCAAGGAGAAAAGGTGTTTTGACGATTGAATGGGAAGGGAAGGTTTTAAAATATGCAAATCGTTCCACTCGCAAACAGTTAATAATTTATAATGACCCTTATTTGCTAATAATTTGAATATCATGAACTGTGGCATGCTGGAGAGCATACAGATCCCTCCTCTGAAAGCTGCACATGTATTCGTTTCGGAGTTTTTTCTTATTTTACTTCTCAGAAAGGGAGCACGCCTTTGAGGCATGAGACCGCGGGTTGCTTGGGCTCACACTTTTCACTTCAGCAGGAGTGAGGCTGGTGTAGCCTAGGTGGATAGTTAGGGACATATCTAATGTCTGCCCGATTCCCTGGGGCTGCTAGGACCACGAGGATGACACTGATCCAGATCCAGGTGGCTCCGGTGACCCCAGCCCGCTGGCTCAGGTGAGTGAGTCATCGCTGGGTATCTGCCACCTGCCCTCGAGACACGGAGCACCTCTCCTCACCTCGAGACAGGGGCACAAAGAGAAAGGGACAGAGCTAATGTTACAGAGTATCTACCACAGGCCAGGCTCTGTGCTAAGGGTCTTACATCTAGTATTACCCCGTTTAATCTCACCTTTGCCAAGCAGGTATTTGAACGATCTGCATTGAACCCAGGTGAAAGTGGAGGCACAGAGAAGGGAAACGGCTTTTCCCAGGGCCGCTAGGAAGTGGGAGCATCAAGTTTGTGTGGCTGTTGTAACAAATTAGCACAAACTTACGATTATGCTGGACCCACTTGGAT
Organism: Lynx rufus; assembly: GCF_022079265.1. NCBI lineage: Eukaryota > Metazoa > Chordata > Mammalia > Carnivora > Felidae > Lynx > Lynx rufus. The sequence continues at coordinate 19,901,179 of NW_025814896.1, read as the reverse complement.
AACCCAGGGCATCTCAAGATCAGCTACTTCCAGCAACCTTAATTTCATCTGCGAACTTAATTCCCCTTTGCTGTGACACCTAAGGTACCCATAGGTCCCAAGAGTTAGAATGTGGCATCTTGGCAGGGTCGTCATAGTTCCCAACACAGCGGAACAGGTGGGATAGGAGCCCAAGCAATCTGGCTCCCAAACTCATGCTTTTATTTATTTTTTTTAATTTTTTTTTCAACGTTTATTTATTTTTGGGACAGAGAGAGACAGAGCATGAGCGGGGGAGGGGCAGAGAGAGAGGGAGGCACAGAATCGGAAACAGGCTCCAGGCTCCGAGCCATCAGCCCAGAGCCTGACGCGGGGCTCGAACTCACGGACCGCGAGATCGTGACCTGGCTGAAGTCGGATGCTTAACCGACTGCGCCACCCAGGCGCCCCCCAAACTCATGCTTTTAATCGGAAGGCAGTGTCAGTGACATGCACATTTTACCCCGCATCAACATCTGTCTGTGCAATTTGCGCAAGGTACATCTGAATGAAAAGTTGGCCTCTCGAGGCGCCTGGGCGGCTCAGTCGGTTAAGCCCCTGGCTGCGGCTCGGGTCATGATCTCATGGTTCGTGGGTCTGTGGGTTCGAGCCCCACGTCGGGCTCTGTGCTGACAGCTCGGAGCCCGGAGCTTGCTTCGGATTCTGTGTCTCCCTCTTTCTCTGCCCCTCCCCTGCTCACGCTCTGTCTCCCTCTCTCTAAAAAACAAACATTAAATTTAAAAAAAAAGAAAAGAAAAGTTAGTCTCTCAACAAAGGTATGTATCCTACTAGCTTTCCTCAATGGATTCATTTACAGTTTCATGGAATTAACCATGCAAACTAACCAATGCTATTGAGACTAAACTATTTTAAACTTGGATGCCCCCTCCCTATTCCTACCCTAATGACTCTGACTCTCTCTCTCATTCTCTCTCTCTCTCTCCCTCACACACACACACAAACACACACACACACACACACACACACACACACACACACATCATCTGATAGCAAGAGGTATGTGTGAAGAAACACCTTTGTTTAATTGTGCTTGTGAAGAAAATATTGTTTCATTCTACAATTATATATATGTCATTATCCATATGAATGTTGTTTTTTTTAATGTTTATTTATTTTTGTGAGAGAGAAAGAGAGTGTGACCTGGAAAGGGGCAGAGAGAGAGGGAGACACAGAATCTGAAGTGGGTTCTACGCTGACAGCAGAAAGCCCTTGGCCCAATGCGGGGCTCAAACTCAGGAACTGTGAGATTGTGACCTGAGCCAAAGTCGCGTGTTTAACTGACTAGCCACCCAGGCGCCCATAGATGAATGTTCTTTTAATGTCATTCCCCTTTCACTAGACCCAAAGGGCTTTGAGGGCAAGGGCTGTGCCTGTTTTTCCCTCACGACTGTGTTCCTAATACCTAGTACCTGACACACAGGGGCTCAATGAGTATATGTTCAGTAAATGCTTTAGCGCCCTCTATCATCACATTGCCATCCCCCTCCTCCTCCTCCTCCTCCTCCTCCTCCTCCTCCTCCTCTACGTCATCACTCTGCCGTGGCAGCCATTCCTTTCCTCACATTTTATGCTTTCATGTCTTATACAGAAGAAAACCTCATATCTGCATTTCATCATGACACGTTCAGGTGGGTAGAATAACTATCCTTTCACGGCTATGTAACTTGAAGCTCAAAGAGAAGGACACGAACCCAGAGAGGAAGAATTTGTCCCGGGCCACACCCGCGGGGCCCCTAGGTCCCAGGATGTGGATGCCCTAAGGTTACAGCCAAGAGGGAAGCCCAGGGACTCTAGAAGGAGGCACTAAAAACAAACTTGCCTTTCTCTGAGACTTGAGTTTCCTCTTACCATCATGATGAGGGGCAGAAGGAAGTAACCCCACTCAGCTGTTCTCAGGACTTTTATGAGGCCGTGGTAGAGTGATTCTGGACGTTTCCTTTCTGAGAGCAGGTCCACACCCCTAGTCAGCTGCCATCACCCTGCCCGTGGAAGCAGAGGGGGAAGGAAAGGCATGAACAGTTATCAGAGGTTTTCAAAGCCCCCAAGGGGCTGCATGTTCCAGTCCATGCCAATAACTCCACCTCCATGGCCTGTCATATTTATTTTCTCTCTCCTTCCTAGCCTTGCAAGGCTTTCAGATCTCAACCCATGTGAACACGCTTAGCTCTACACGAGTGCCTACACACTAGGTTCCTTTCACTTATGAGTGTGTTTGCTTAGTTGTCTTTGGTTTATTGCACTAGAACAGGGGTTGGCAAACTATGGCCCACAGACCAATTCTAGCCCTCCACTTGTTTTGTAAGCAAAGTTTTATTGCAACACAGCCACGTGCACTCATTTGCCTGTATGTGTGGCTGCTTTTGCATTCCAACAGCAGAGGTGAGTCACTGCAGCAAAGACCGCATGGCCTGCAAATCCTGACATATTTACTATCCAATCCTTTGCAGGAAAAGTTTGCCAACCCCTGTTCTGGAATATAATAAAGAACTTAAAAAAAAAAAAAAAAGAACTGTATCTGTCTGCACACTGTCACTGATACCTAACAAATGGCCCGATCCATAGAAGAGTCGAGAATTATTTTTATAATAACGGAGGAGTAAAACTGTAGCATGCTAGGCTATTTTTATTTCAAAATTTCGTTTCAGGGGAGCCTAGGTGACGCATTCAGGCTTGGCCCCTGACCCTTGTGTGCTTCTGGGCCCAGAATGCTGAACGAGCGTGGGCCAGCTTGAAAGAAAAATCCCAGAAGAGCTAAGCCATAGGTATCGATAAGTTCTTTCTCTCTGCACCATTCACCACAAAGTCATGACTTCTTCAACAAGACAGTGAATGGAAAAGAGAGAAGCCAGGAGTATTTCCTCCATTCGGACTCTGTTTCTCCTCATGCGGTGCTGATCCAAATGTAGTGCTCAAGCTAGGAGCAACAGCATCGCCTGAGAACTGGGGAAAAATGCACATTCTCGGGCCCCACCCCAGACCTACCAAATCAGAGACTGCAGGAATGATTTAGCAACCTGTGTTTCTATAAGCCCTCCTGGGTGAGTCTGATGAACAATCAGAATCACTAGCCTGAGGCATGTAGTGGAAATTTGGGGTGTGTGTGTGTGTGTGTGTGTGTGTGTCTGTGTGTCTGTGTGTATACTATTCAGCCAGGTGCCCAGGGGCACCTAGATGGCTCAGCCGGTTAAGTGTCTAACTCTTGATTTCGGCTCAGGTCATGATCTCATGGTTCATGGGACTGAACCCTGCATTGAGCTCCACATTGACAGCACTCAGACTGTGCTTGGGATTTTCTCTATCCCTCTCTCTCTGCCCCTCCCCTGCTCACACTCGTGCTCTCTCTCTCTCTTTCAGAATAAATAAGCTTTACGACAAAATCTCATTTCAGTCTCCCACCTAGCACTGCAATGTTTAAGTGTTATCTCTATTCAGAAATTCAAGTTTGGAGACGTTGAAAATCTCAACCAAAATTTTGCATGTACTGGGCCGTAGGGACAGGAGTCTAAGTTGGCAGGGCTCTTGACTCAGGTACAGAAGGCAGCATAGGTGGTGGCCTGGAGGTGGACAAGACTGTGGTGCCGTCAGTGCTCTCGCTTGGCCAAAGTCAGGCTCACTCTGGTAGCTTCTATCCGTTGGACACTCTTACAAGGACTTCACATACTTCAGGAGAAACTAGGAGCTTTATCTTCTCTGTATGTATATCAGGGACCAAATGGACCCATCTTTCCCTTTCTTTGATTATGTAAAAACCTTTTATTCTACCCGTTTACAATACCGAAGAGTTTCTTTCTAAACCATTGGGGTGTGTCGAGGATGGGCCCGTCCTGAGCCACAATCAGTGGAAGACGATGCATGTCTAGAGCAGTGTATCATAGGAAGGCATAATTAGTACACGCAGGGTCCCCAAAATCGTGCAGCGTATGCAGACCAATCAGAGAAACGGAAAAGTCACTTGGACCTATCACCAGCCTGTGATTGGCAATGTGGAATTTGGGGTAAACCTTTGTTGAGATACGATGAAGAGAATATAGAGCAGATGATTGGAGGTGTGTTTTATGGAATGTGGGAATTATATTTTACTCCGGAGCTCAAAATACACCTAAACACACATAGGCCTTTCTGGTACAAGGTAGAACCCACAACCTCTCTGCGTTCCTCCTGTTGGCAAGTGTCAAAAGATGAGTTTAAGTAATACGAGTGGCCTATAGTCTAGTTTCCTGGAGATAAAACCTGATATGAGGCCTTTTTTATGGATACTCAGGGAATCTCTGACTTTGATAACTTAATCAAGTGTCTCAACGCCTGCAGAAATTCACACTTACGATCCTTACACATAGTTGAAAGAATGACTCCTCAATGTGTTTGGCTGAATTAACCTGAATTATAATATGATTTACTTATTCTTTTAGCAATTGCCACAGGCTAGGCCCTTTTCTAGACACTTCAAGTGCTTTAAAGGAAGCTAGAGATTTTGGCTTCCTTACATGTTGTATTTGAAGTCTCTGTGGATTTCCAGATAAAGATTCGTTTGTTGTTTTTTACAAATGTGAAGCACCTAATGTAAGTCAGGGTTTATCCTAGGCACTGGATAAAGAGAGGTGAAAAAGCTATGGTCCCTGTACTATCGGAGTGTGCAGTCTGATAGGAGAAAGAGGCACAAAAATAATTATAATAACATGAAGCAGTGAGCGGTTCTACAGTAATAATAATGAGAATGGCAATAATATTAGTAATTGCTGTAAGTTATTTAGCGTTTACTCTTAAACGAACCCATTAAATACTGCTAACAACCCTTCAAGGTACAGAATCCCATCCCCAATTTACAGATAGAGAAACTGAGGCTTAAATTGAATACACAACTTGACAAAGACCTCACAGCTAATCAGTAACAGAACTTGGACCCATCTGCTACCAAAGTTTACGCTCCTCGTGGCCATCCTGTATTACCCACCTTCTCTACCTGCTACTAAAGTTTCAGAGATATGGATGTAGTGCATTGAGAACACAGATGATCTGGAAGCTATCGAAGGGGAAGAATGGAATGCCAACAGAGGAGGGTGAGATCTGAGTCAGGCCTTAAAAACTTAGTCGCCATTTGCTAAAGGGTGAAACATGGGTGTTGAGAAGCAGTGGGTCAGTATGGGAAAGGTTTGGGCTCTGGAAATTGTCTGCCCTTTTAGAGAATAGAGACATTAGTACCACTGGAAAGTAGGGTACATTGAAAGAAATGGGGAGAGTTGTGACCAGAAGATATACTGGAACCAGACCAATCATGGTTCTCAAGGACCAGCCATATTAAAGCATTGTGACTATTTCCTAGGGGAGATCCATCAACCCTTTCTAAGCAGTAGAATAACAGTGGTCAATAGCATTTAGAGTTTGGGGTCATATCCTCACTGTGTCTATTTCCCTAGCATCTGCTACAATGTCTCGTACAGGGTAGGCGCTCAATAATTATTGCATAAACTAACGAACACATAGTCTTAAAATAGCCCCTTGGACAGCAGTAGGGAAGATACACTGGGCGAAGGAAAAGACTACTGGTAAAATACCGGCCAGGAGCCCCTTGGAAAAATCTCAGAGAAAGATCAGTAATAGTAAAGAAGTTGATGTGAGAGAGACATTTGAAGTAGAAATGACAGACTTTAGTGACAGAAGGGCCATATGGGATCAGACTGAGAAAGTAGCTGAGAATAATTTCTAGATTTCCTGTATGTGTCTGAGCCCTCAATGGGGAATACAGAAGGAGGAGTCGAGTTGGGAATTTTGAGTCTGAGGAGCCTTTGGAATGTTCCTGCACAGATTGGGGCCCTGATAGGGAGTGACAGAGAAGACCCATTCAAAATGGTGCCAACGGGTGTCTCTCTTTCATGGATGCCTCGGAGGGTCCTGGCGGCAGTGACGGCAGCCCCTGGTTAAAGGGAGTCCCCTGCTCAGCATCACAAAATATGAACAGCTGTGATGGGAAGACGGAAAATCCCTACCCGGGAGCCCGAAGAAGCGAAGACCTACAATCGGCGACCGGCCCATTAGAAGCACATAGTCGCACTCAGTAGGAGGTTTAGGCAAAGCCGGGGAAGATTTCGTTGACTCTTCCTGTGGAAAATTTATGAAGCCCAGATCGGAGAAAATGTTCTGATGCTTTTAAGGCTGGCATTTGAAGCTGGAATGCCGTCTTCAAGTAGCACATAACGGCACAAGTCAATAACTCTGACCATTGTGGAAAAATGCCATGTGCCAACAGCGATTTTCCATAATTTTGTTCAGAAAATCTGAAAGAAATGCAGAAAATGGATTTGCAGCCTTGGCAGCAAGCAGAGAAACAGTAGCAGAGGGCTGCAGGCCAGTAATTGATGTTTCAAATATCACTGAGGGCTTTGCCTGTAATTTTAGGGGAGAATGATAATAATTAAAAGCACAAACTTACAAGTCACTTCTGAGGAGGGAAAATGCTGAATGCACTTCAAGAAAAGGGGGTTTTTTGAAATGTTTAACTTTTTCCAGAGAGCTTTCAGATACGCAATGATTAGTGTTATGTTCACAGAGCGACTTTCGGCCCCAGTGTTCCAAAGTGCCACAAAGGGAAGATGATTAACCCCCGGGAGCCTCTGGGAGCCAATGACAAAGCTATGCCCATATGACATTCCCAACGTTCAGACATTACCCGGTTTTTGTCACAAACATCACAGTCTTTAAGAGAATGGAATTGAGTTTTTCCCCATCCCCTGATTGTGGAAGTCGTTGTTACGATTCGTGGCAAATTCGATTTGGGACTTTGCCCCAAGACAGGCCGGAGTCTGAATCCGCATTCACCCTTATTAGTTCTGTAATCTCAGGCACCTCACTCGACTTCTCCGAGCCTTGGTTCCTTCATCTGGAAAATGGGTATAACAAGGCCCTCCCTTCTCATAGAATCAGTATTGTGGGTTACCCAAGACAGTAAAACAGCACTGTTCCCCGATTGTGATCAGTGCTTGATAAATATTAGATGTTACTAATATTGCTGTTGCTGCTAAAATGGCAAAGGCACACTATTTTTCTATACCTACTTATTTTTGCCGACAGAATACAATTTCCTCCACTGCAGTTTGCCTGGGTCTGTTTGACATTGCAAAAACAACAAAGACCAAAGTAAGCCTCTAACCTCCTTTCCTGAAGGGAATCCTCTTTAGTGACCAGACGCAGGGACTCAGCTTTCCATATCTCTAACCCTTTACCTATCACACCTCCCTGCACGTGGTGAGGACTCTATAAATGCGTGTGGAGAATGCATACGTCTAGATGGGCAAATCGAGTGATCCCTCCACTGTGATAATGGACAGGGATTCTGGTGCCTAATCAGCTTCTGATGGCGAACCCATGTTTCTACCAACACTGCATCTGGTGTTGGTTTGATCAGGTGCAAGTTCTCCCTTCCGTTCAACACTGACTGGGGGTGACCTTCTGCAGCTTGGGGGGACAGATGTGGTAATACGGGTTGATCGGGATGCCGTGACGAACAGACGAACGGTGAGCAGATACTCTGGCTAGTGGCCTGCCATTAGCCCCGCAGTAAATATGGTCCTTTTGTATTTTTCTTCGGCACCACCAACCTCCTTCTGGCCCATCAGAGTGAATTTTGCTCTCCGGATCATGTTTAGGTACTTCTTCAGGTTTTCGCAGACATAACCCCACCTGGTGGCTCATGATTCTGAATGTGAACTAGCAATTAGCAGCAGATGAGATGAAGAGCTTTTTGTTTCTTTTCTCCCAACCCCAAACAGGAACTTCGATGCCCCCAGGAAATCATTGACAGCATGTGGACACCCTGCACAGAGGCGAGAGAATATATGATAGGCTAGTGGCTTCCATCAGCCTGAGAGGGGACTTGTCTTGACCAGCATGGCTTGGAGACAGAACAGGAAGTCGTCATGAAAACATCATGCTATTCCAGCTCCACCCCCACCCCCCCCCCCCGCTAAATAATACGTTAGCAATATAGTCCAGCTGTATTTTTTGTGCAAGGAATACCTCCATCCAAATGCAAAACTAAAGTTTTGGAAAATACCTACAGCATTTTGCTAATCCAAAAACTCGAGGCACTGAGTTGGTGGTGGGGGGGGGGGGGGAGGAGGGCTGTATTTTCTCCCTGGAAAAGATGTAGCGTGAATAACTGAGGTTTGCTGGGATAAATATCCAATTCAAAGAATGTAAAGACTTGCCAAGCAGCAGTGGGACACGATAAGAGACACCAGACACCCTTGTTGATTTCAATTTGCTCCAAGAAGTAGCAAATAGAATTATGTATTTCTAATTGAACTTTCCAAGTTGAATTCCGTTGAATTATAATCGTAATTTGGTGTCAGGATGAAGGTGACTGAGCACCTATAAGGAATTAAGAATGGTAGAAGTCATTTTTTTAGAAAGAGAAAATATAGAGCAGAGCTGTATGGGAACTCTCAGCAGGGGAGGATTCCCTAGTCACCATCCTGGTGACTTGGGATGCCTTAGGAATACCTGATAGACAAGTATCCCTGAGCCTAGAGGGCCGGTGTTTCCCTTTAAGACTCAGAATCATTAAGTTCTTGCCTATGTCCTTCCTTTAAATGGATGACAGAAGGAGAGAGATTCATCCCAGTCCCCATGTACTCAGGTTGGGGGGTTTAAACAACTCCAGACACCAAAAGGCAGAGACTGAGGGAGGGAAAGGAATAAGTGCCATGAAGAGAGGACCCCAAACCTGGTTGGGTACCAGAATCGCCTGCTGATGTTGAATTTATGAGGCCCCACTCAAGACCAAGTGAATGTAAATCGCTTTCCTCCACAGAACTTTGAATCTTCATCAAAAGTACTTGCCGTACATATGTGGACTCTAGCCTGTATTTATTGACCTACCCACCTATCTGCCACACAGTCTTAATTATTGTAGCTTTATAATAAGTTTTAAAATCATATCGTTTTCGTCCACCAGCTTTGTTCTTATTTTTCCAAGTAGTTTTGGATATTCTAGGCCCCTTGGCATTTCTATATGAATTTTAGAATCAGTCGATCAGTTTCTACAAAATAATCTGCCGGGATTCCATTCAAATCTGTAGCTCACCATGGGGAGGATTAACGTCTTAACAGAATTGGCTCTTCTGACCTCTGAGCACAGCATATCACTCAGAAAGGGTTTTTTTGTTTTGGTTTGCTTTGCTTTTTTTAGCTTTCATTTTATAGATCTTTCACACCTTTTGTCCGATTGATCCCTAAGTACTTTATATATGTATCTGATGCTATAGTGAATCACATAGTTTAAAATTTTTTTTTAACGTTTATTTATTTTTGAGACAGAGAGAGACAGAGAATGAACAGGGGAGGGGCAGAGAGAGAGGGAGACACAGAATCTGAAACAGGCTCCAGGCTCTGAGCTGTCAGCACAGAGCCCGATGCGGGGCTCGAACCCACGGACCACGAGATCATGACCTGAGCCGAAGTTGGATGCCCAACCGACTGAGCCACCCAGGCGCCCCATGAATCACATAATTTTATCAATTTCCACTTCTGATTGCTTGTTTCTAGTATATAGGGGTACAGTTGGTTTGGACATACTGTAATAGTGTCCCACAACCTTGCTTCACTCACTAATTAGTTCTATCAGCCTTTTGTAGATTCATTGGATTGTTGACCCAGACAGTCACGTTGGTTGCAAATAAAAACAATTTTGCTTTTTCCTTTCAAATGTTTCTGTTTGGAGTTTTTGTATTGGCATTTGTGAGAGAAATCAGTCTGTAGTTTTCATTTATCATAATGTAATTTTCTGGTATCAGGGTAAATACTGGCTCACAGAATAAGCTCAGAAGTATCCCCTCCTTTAAAAAAATTTTTTTTAATCAATAAAGAAGTAAATTTTATAAAAGAGTTTGCATAGAATTGGTATTATTTCTTTCTCAAATATTTGAAAACACTCAACTAGCAAAACTATCATGGCCTGGAGTTTCCTTGTGAGAAGGCTTTTAGCTACCAATTCAATAAATTTGCTAGATATAGGGATATTTGGGGTTTCTATTTCTTCAAGAATGAGCTTTGTTAACATGTGTCTTCCAAAGAATTTGTACATTTCATCTGGGCATCAAATTCACTCATCTAGAATTGTTTATATATATATATATATATATATATATTTTTTTTTTTTTTTTTTTTTGAGAGAGAGAGAGACAGAGTGTGATTGGGGAGGGGCAGAGAGAGAGAGAGAGAGAGAGAGAGAGAGGGAGACACAGAATCAGAAGCAGGCTCTAGTCTCCAATGCTTTCAGCACAGAGCCCGATGCAGGGCTCGAAGCCACAAACTATGAGATAATGACCTGAGCCGAAGTCGGGCGCTTAATGGACTGAATCACCAGGTGCCCCGAGTTGTTTATATTTTTTATCATCCTTTTAAAATCAGTAGACTCTTCAGCGATATCACCTCTGTAAGTTTCTTTTAATATCATTAATAGGAATCAGTGATCTTTTTTTTCTGATTAGCTAGAGATTTATCAATTTTATTGTTCTTGTCTAAAAACTGAGGTTTGGGTTTTTTTTGTTGTTGTCTTTTTTGTTTTTTGTTTGGGCTTTATTTTTTTTTTTAATTTTTTATTTTTGATGTCAAATTTATTGTCACATTGGTTTCCATACAACACCCAGTGCTCATCCCAAAAGGTGCCCTCCTCAATACCCATCACCCACCCTCCTCTCCCTCCCACCCCCCATCTACCCTCACTTTGTTCTCAGTTTTTAAGAGTCTCTTATGCTTGGGCTCTCTCCAAACTGAGGTTTGGTTTTAATGATTTCTATTGTTTTCCTATGTTCCATTTTGTTTATTTCTGCTATAAACTTTATTTCTTTTTTCCTACTTACTGTAAGTTCAATTTGCTCTTCTCTTTCCATTTTCTTAAGTTGAACATTGAGGTATTAATTGGAGATCTTATTTTCTAATAAAGACATTTAATACTATAAATTCTCCTCTCATACTGCCTTAGTTAGTGATATTCCAAAAATTTTGTTATGTTGTGTTTTCATTATCATTGTTTGAAATACAATCTAATTTCTTTTTTAATTTTGTTATTCATCCATGGGTATTTTTTAGAAGTACCTTGTTTAGTATACAAATATTTGGGGATTCTAAAAAGATCTTTATATCATCATATTTTAACTTAATTACATTTTGGTCTACTTTGTGTGACCTAAATATTTTTAAATCATTAAGACTTGTGTGTTTGGCCCAGGATATGTATATCCTAGTAAATACTCTGAATAGACTTAAAAAATAATGTGTCTTACACTGCTGGTAAGGGTATTGTTCTATCCATGTTGATTAGGTCAATTTGTTTGACAGTGTTATTCAAATCTCCTATATACTTACTGATTTTTAAATCTATTTTGTGCTACCAATTTCTTTTCTTTTTTTATTTAAATTCAAGCTAGTTAACATACGGTATAGTATTGGTTTCAGGAGTAGAATTTAGTGATTCATCACTTACATATAACACCCAGTGCTCATCCCAACAAGTGCCTTCCTTAATGCCCATCACCCATTTAGCCCATCACCCCCACCATCACTCCAGCAATTCTCAGTTTGTTCTCTGTATTTAAGAGTCCCTTTTGGTTTGCTTCCCTCTCTGTCTTTATCTTATTTTTCCTTCTCTTCCCTTGTGTTCATCTGTTTTGTTTCTTAAATTCTACATATGAGTGAAATCGTACATTTGTCTTTCTGAGTGACTTATTTCACTTAGCATAATACACTCTAGTTCCATCCACATGATTGCATACGGCAAGATTTCATTCTTTTTGCTTGCCGAGTAATATTCCATTGTGTATATATTCCACATCTTCTTTATCCATTCCTCAGTTGACAGACATTGGGCTCTTTCCATAATTCAGCTATTGTTGATAGCACTGCTATAAACATTGGGGTGCACATGCCCCTTCAAGTCAGCATTTTTGTATCCTTTGGATAAATACCTAGTAATGCAATTGCTGGGTCATAGGATAGTTCTATTCTTAATCTTTTGAGGAACATTGATACTGTTTTACAGACCGCCAGCACCAAATTAACATTCTCATCAACAGTGCAAAAGTGGGGGCACCTGGGTGGCTCAGTCGGTTGAGCATCTGACTCCTGATTTCAGCTCAGGTCATGATCCCAGGGTCAAGGGATCATGCCCCATGTTGGGCTCTGCACTGAGTGTGAAACCTGCTTGAGATTCTCTCTCTCTCCCTCTGCCTCTCTCCCTGGCTTTCTCTCTCTCTAAAATAAAAAAAATATATATGTTTTAATTTTTTAAAAAGTGCAAAAGTCTCTTTCTTTGCATCCTCACCAACATCTGTTGTTTCCTTGGTTGTTAATTTTAGCCATTCTGACAGGCGTGAGGTGGTATCTCATCATGGTTTTGATTTGTATTTCCCTGATGATGAGTGATGTTGAGCATCTTTTCATGTGTCTGTTAGCCATCTCAATGTCTTCTTTGGAAAAGTTCTATTCATGTCTTCTGCCCATTTCTTCACTGAATTGTTTGTCTTGGGGTGTTGAGTTTGATAAGTTCTTTATAGATTTTGGATACTAACCCTTTATCTGATATGTCATTTGTGAATATCTTCTCCCATTCTGTAGGTTGCCTTTTAGTTTTGTTGATTATTTACTTCCTTGTGCAGAAGCTTTTTATCATGATGAGGCCCCAATAGTTCATTTTTGCTTTTGTTTCCCTCGCCTCTGGAGACATGTCTAGTAAGAAGTTGCAGTAGCCAAGGCCAAAGAGGTTGCAGCCCGTTTTTCCTCTAGGAGTTTGATGGTTTCCTGTCTTACATTTCGGTCTTTCAACCATTTTGAACTTATTTTTGTGTCTGGTGTAAGAAAGTGGTCCAGTTTCATTCTTCTGCATGTTGCTGTCCAGTTTTCCCAACACCATTTGCTGTAGAGACTGTCCTTTTTCCATCGGATATTCTTTCCTGCTTTGTACAAGATTAGTTGGCCATATGTTTGTGGGTCCATGTCTGGGTTCTCTATTCTGTTCCATTGATCTGAGTGTCTGTTCTTGTGCCAGTATCATACTGTCTTGATGATTACACCTATGTAATTGTGCTACCAATTTCTAAGAGAGAAATATTGACATCCTCAACTAAAAATGTGGACTTGTGTATTTCTCCCTGGTGTCCTTGGCTACTTTTTGCTCCATGTGTTATGAAGATGTAGTCAGTACATAAAAATTTACAATTGTTATATCCTTTTGATGAGTCAGCCACTCTACCATTATAAAATGAAAACTTGTGCCCTATTAATATTAACTTTGAAATCTATTTTGTCTGATACTAAGCCACTCCAGATTTCTTTTGGTTAATGTTGACATGTCACATCTTTTTCTACCCTTTTCTCTTTAATGACTTACTTGTGTCTTTCCATTTGAAGTGTGGTTCGTTGTAGTTAGGATAGAGTGAGATCTTTTTTAATTTAATCCAACAATCTCTGCCTTTTGATAGAAGTATTTAAACCATTGACATTTAATTATATTATTGATATGGTTAAATTTTCTTCCCTTTGTCTTCTTTTTCTGCTTTCTTTGAATTAATTGAATATATTTTTTAATGATTCTATTTCCCCTCCTTCTTTGGATTACTATTAACTACAGCTCTTTGTTTTGTTATTTAGTGGTTACTTTAGGGTTTATGGTATACACATTTAACTTGTCACAGTCTACCTTTACATGGTATCTTACCACTGCACGTAGAGTTTAAGAGCCTTAGAAGAGTATATACTTAGATTTCTCCCCTCTCATTCTTTGGAATATTGTTATCATACTTTACTATTATAATATACATAAGATTATATTGCTATTATTTTTCACTTGCAGAGTCAGTGGTCTTTTATGTGATTTAAGTGATAAGAAAACTCTCTTACATATTTACCCATGTGTTTACCCTTTCCAACGCCCTTTATTCTTTATGTAGATCCGTATTTCCATCTGGAATCATTTTTCTTTGGCCTGAAGGACTTTCTTTAACCTTTCTTGCAGTGAAGATCTGCTGGTGATGAATTGTTTTTGCTTTTGTTCATCGGAAAAAGACTATTTTGCCATCATTTTAAAAAGATTATTGTCACTGAGTATAAAATTTTAGGTTGACTTTTTTTTTCTTTGAGTTTCTAAAGATGCTATATAGCAGGTACTGCCATTATCTTCATTTTAAGACAGGTGAATTGAAGCTTACAAAGGCAAATTAAAGTGTTCAGGTTCAGAGAACTAATAAGTGGTAGAGCCAGGATTCAAATCCACGCTGTCTGATTTTGGATTCCCCAAAAGTGGAAACATAAGGGGAACCTGTCGCTAATGGGTAAAGCACCATGCTGTAGATACGCTACGTTAGTTGTATGTACATGGTACTGTGGTTCTGCGATTTACTTAATTTTTCATAATATGCACTTTACAACTGACTTCCTTTTTCTCAATGTTTTTCTAATGTTTTTATTTACTTTTGAGAGAGAGAGAGAGACAGAGACCGAGCAAGTCGGGGAGGGGCAGAGAGAGCGAGGGAGACACAGAATCCCAAGCAAACTCCAGGTTCTCAGCTGTCAGCACAGAGCCCGACGCAGGGCTTGAACTCACGAGCTGTGAGATCATGACCTGAGCTGAAGTCAGATGCTTAACCGACTGAACTACCCAGGCGCCCCCCTACCTTCCTTTTTTTATCCTAAGGTACTTCTAACACTAGCTTTTCCATTCGTTGGCTAAACAGGGTTTTCCTGAAGCTCAAATGAAATCATCCATGCAAAGTCCTTGGCACAATGACAAATACTATTTTTCACATATGAGTTACCCTAAACGTGAAGTCCAGCATAGTGTTCAATAAAATGTTTGCTCTAAATCCAATCCAAATGAGGTTCTTTCTCTTTGTTTGTCCTTTTTGACTTAAGCAGTTGGCTTTTTCCTCCCTAGATTCCTGAGACTTGACACTGGAAATGTGAACCAGGCAGCTTTTCCAGAAGCACACTAGTCTATCCGGTCTCCATTTAAAATGTCGATGTGGACTGTTTCTCCTTCGCTGGTCAAGTTTCAAGAATTATCTCTCTCAACATCCTTCTTTCCTAGTCACTTCCTAGAGTGTCCAGCCAATGGGTTTCTCTAAATGACGTGCCCATATTTGTATTATGCCCATCTATCCTCACTGAACAACTATATAGTTATTCAAACCACTGTTTTGCTTACCCATCCCCCTGAAACCACACAAACGGAGACTCATTTGAGTCTCTTCTCAGTCGCTCACTCCCAATGTTAACATACGAAAACCAGAGTTGTATTATCATCTTCCCCACTCCAGCCACATGCAATGAAAGTCAAATTCACATATGACTTTGTTTGTCTTTTCATTACATCAGTCCCTGGCAGCAACCTTAGCAGAAAAAAATAATTATTCTTGCTACTCCACATGCATTTGGCACATACTGTGGCTTCCTTAAGAACTCATGAACAGCAGAGATGAAATAGAGGACACCTCTCCCTCCACCTGAGACATCTTCTTTGGGCAAGAGCATTTAATGTCAGAGAAAGAAAGATCCATGAATTAGGGGTTAAAGATTTCCACAGTGCACAAGGCACCTTTGGTAAATGATCTCCTTGAGCAACCATCACTGGGAAATCACACCCTGATTTCATACATCTCTCTCACCATTCACGGGGACCTTGGGCTGTGTATTGACTATGTCCCCAGAGAGCGAAGGCTTGCATGCAAAACTGCAAACATCTCAGCAGAGTTGCTAAAAATAATTATATTTCAGTAGAGGATTCTAAGCAAAAAGGGAGAAGAATGTATTTACCAAAACCAGAATATCCAATAGACAGTGGAGTGGAACTGAACAAAATCGTATACAGAAATAGCATTTGGATCCCATCTGAATTTAGCGATAAGGACTGTAACAATATAGTACAAATGTACCTTGTGTAGCATTTGTCATTTAACCCTGGTTCCCAGACACTTTATGGCATTAGATAATGCAGTTACAGAGAGATCTAATAGCAGAGGGACAGGAAATTAAAAGACTTAAAGTCCGGTAGGCACAGCAGTATGTCAGATGAAATCTATACAGGAATCGGTAGACTGACAATGCCCACGTGATTCCAAAGGGCAGGTTTCAAAAGAGAATACTTTGGAATGACAGACTAGGTCCAAAGAGCATCAGGAAGGAACAAGAAGAAAGCAACAGATCCCACACCTATGTGCGAAGCACTTACCATATGTCCACCATTTCTCCAATCACTTCCACACGCTCTATTGCATTTGATCTGCACAGTCCTCTCTAATGGCAACATCAGCCTCTAACCTTGCAAGGGAAAAAAAGTGATGCTTGGAGAATGAAAGGGAATATCTCAAAGGCAGATATCAAGTACAAGAGGCAGGAGCCAAGTCAAATTCTCTGACCTGAGGCTCTTAAATTTTAATGCCTATGTAGGTGTGAGAACACACACACACACACACACACACACATCATCATCATCATCATCACCATCATTATCACTATCATCATCACCTGGGGAAGCTTATGAAAACTACATTTCCAGCCATCACCTCCCATATAGTTCTGGGGTAGGAGTATATAGGGACCTGAAGGGTTTGGAGCTGATTAAAGGAAAAGTTACAACCATGAGAGTCAGAAACACACACATGCTTTATTGGGCAACACTTGCAGAGGGTTGTATTTGTATGTGATGGGAAATCCCTCATAGCAAGAGATGATCCAGAGGCTTCAAAGGGCCATTATCTAGAAGTCAAGGAGGGCAAAGGAACTGGTGGGGGAAGAAGGACCTGAGAGGGGGGGTTGGGTGTCTAGGTGGTGTCTGTCTCAGCAGCAAGACAGAGAGACCCTGGGTCAGAACTTTCCAAAGTACAGCAGTGACTTGGGGCCTGATAACTACAAGGTCCTATGTCTTATCAATGAATAACGGCTGTCAGGTGAGGTTTTCAGGGGAATGCAAAGCAGGCAGACTCCAAATGGCTAAAAATCTGTTTGTTTGTGCTGTTTTACAAACAACTTGGTGTCCGAAACTTTGGATTTGGTACTGGCAGGTTTTTGAGCCAGTGAGTCTGAAAGTGATGGCCAATAAACGGACGCCGTCTTTGGTTCATTTATATAAGGGACTGGGACCCCTGTTAGAGGTAAGTCTGGTGCAGTACACTACAGACCATATTTTGAGAAAGGAATATTCTCCAAACTCCATGTTTTGGGGCTCTCTTTACTGCACCACAGGAAGCTGAAACAATGGATGGGCACGCCCATCGATGGTCTCCCAGAAGAAGATAGTTCCCCAGGGAGTCCAGCAGAAGATGGTCAAGTGCTGAGGCAGCGTCAGCACAGACAGATGCTGGTTGGGCCACAGGATCTGGCTTGGGATGGGCAACAGGCTCTCATGGTCTTTGTGAGGACCCATTGTCTCCACACAAGCTCAATTTCTGTAATCCTTCCTTATGAGCAAAGTAAGAACAGGGTGTTTGGGCAGCGAAATCCCCAACCCGGTGAGGAGCAAACTGAAATACATGCCGTATTTGAACCGTTTCATGGTTCAGCCCACGACTCACCATGTATGTGTGAAACTATAGCTGTAAGTTCTTGGATGTCAGGAACCAAATGAGTTTGAGGCACAATCCTATAATTGCCATTTAAATTGTAACTGTACCTCCAGCGAAGGGAGCATTGGGCATTGACTAGTGAGGAATATAGGAAGACTCGGTCAGTGGGTTCCATGTGTTTGAGTCGGTGTGTTGAGAAATCCACCCGGAGCCATGAAATTCCGATCAGTTCCCCCATCCTTGAAGCCAAGCAGGGAATTAGGATTCTATCCTCACCACGGAGCGGAGTCACAAATGGAGGCTGTCACTGGGATGTGGCGTTTAAGGCTGTGCTCACCAAACTTATAAAAGGGTTTTTTCCAGGGTAGTGGGGAGGCTGGAGGGAGGGGTAGAGAAAGAGAAACACTGATTGGAAAAAAAAAAGCGTGAGGGGCCCCGTCCTCCCTTCCCCTATAGGTGGGGTAAAGAAGGAAATCCCCTTCTCTGCAGATTTTGCCTCCACTTGTCTCCCCACCTCATCTTTCGTGGCTCGTTCGGAACCTCCCGTCTTTTCAAAATCTGTTCCCCAGCACCCATGAATCACCTCGTGGGAGGCTAGTTTGTGGTTGTGACACTATAAGGGTGCCCCTCCAACCTCAAATTTCTCAAACCACAGCTCCCTCCAAACACTCTCAGATTTCAACTCACATAAAAGCGTCCTGGGGCACCTGGGTGGCTCAGTCCATTGAGCGTCAGACTTCGGCTCAGGTGATGATCTCACGGTTCACGGGTTTGAGCCCCACCTCTGCCTTGCTGCTGGCGGCACAGAGCCTGCCTGGGATCCTTTGTCCCCCTCTCTCTGCCCCTACCCTGCTCTCTCTCTCTCTCTCAGAAATAAATAGACTTTAAAAAAAAAAAAGGGTCCTAAGTCTCAGCACTATGGCTAGACAGTGCAGTACCTGCTGGCGAGGCTATGGTTCTACCCATCTCTACCCGACACCCAAAGGAAAAAAGAAGCACAAGAATTCTAAATTGTGGCTGACAATATTGTGTGCCACCACAACAAAAACACAGTTTCTTTCAAACGTGTGATCTGTAAGTTTCGCTTTCTTTTTCCTGGATTTGCCCTTATGCGAAAAACGTGGTCTATCCTTGCCCTCATTCCCCCCGCACCGCTAAGGGTTCAATACCCCTATAGTTAGTACAACATGTACATGGGTGATTTTTAGACAACGTGGGTGCCTGCAGTTCCTTATGACTCCCCTGGTGTTTCTTACATAGGCATCATGGCAAGAGTCCTTTCCTCCACCAGGAAACCCCTTTTGTCCTGGATGGTTTCTGGTCGCCCTTCAGACATCACCTCCAAGACCTTTGTTTTCCAAAGTGTGGTCCATGCGCCAGCAGGACCAGCCGCACCCAGGAGCACGTTAGAAACACGGAACCTCAGGCCTCACCCCAGCCTCATCAATCAGAGTCTACGTTTGAAATAAGTCCCTGGGTGCCTCACGTGCACATTAAGAGTCTGAGAAGTGCAGCGCTAGAGGGCATCTTCCTGGCAGCAACCCACTCCTGGCTTCCATTTCCTTCTACACGCTTCTTAATTCTGTTACAGTAACTTTAGGAAACTCTCCCAGTCTTTTTCAGATTGCCTGCGTGAAATTAGTTGTGCTAACTGCAACTCGTAACTGGATAGTGGAGTCAATTTAGTGGGCCTTAACTGGGTTTTTGAATGAAATAGAATAGATTAATGCACTCTAGGAAAGAATGGAAGATGTCACTCAGGTAAGCGTTTGCTCATAAAACTTTTGTTTATGCATGATGGATCGTCTCTTTATGTTCTCTGTGGGCCATGGTCATAAAAGCTGGAGCCCTACTGCCCTAGAATCTACACTCCTTGAATTCAGAGACTCTTTGATCCTTTTGTTGTATATATAGGACCTAACACAGTGAGGTGAAGAGTAGGTGCCCCCCCCAAAATGGAATATTGCATAGGAGGCGATCAATCTTCCAGAATGGCTTCAGCTATGAGTACAGATAACAGCCAATGAGAGGGTGATGGGGGGCAGAGAGGAGGAAAGGCACGGCACAGCTCGGGACGGAGGTGATGTCTACAGGGTGACCAGGAATTATCCAGGACAAAAGGGGTTTCCTTCTGTTGGACATTGCCAACAGATCTGAGTCCCTTTTTAGAGACAGGGCTGCATGCAATTCATGTACTTGGATGTAATTCATGCTAACCAGACCATGTGACTTTTTTTTTTTTTCAACGTTTATTTATTTTTGGGACAGAGAGAGACAGAGCATGAACGGGGGAGGGGCAAAGAGAGAGGGAGACACAGAATCGGAAGCAGGCTCCAGGCTCTGGGCCATCATCAGCCCAGAGCCCGACGCGGGGCTCGAACTCACGGACCGCGAGATCGTGACCTGGCTGAAGTCGGACGCTTAACCGACTGCGCCACCCAGGCGCCCCAAGACCATGTGACTTTTAAGGGAGCCCAGACTTGATCTGACAAAGAATAGCCATTGGCTTGAGCCATACCAACTCGAAGTAGGGGTGTGAAAAGAGAGCAAATGAAACACCAGGTGAGGAAGATTCAGGTTTGAATCTTACCTTGGAAGCTGGAAAAACAAGGATCAGTGGAGGGGTTGCAGAAAATCAGAATCAGATATCTACCCATTCATTCCATAGCTACTGATACAGCACCTACTATGTGCAGACGTTTCTCTGGGAACCCGAGAGGCAGACGTGAGCAAAATAGACAAAGTGATACTGTTCTCACGGAGCTGACGTTCTAGTGAGAAAAGGGAGAGATAAAGAAAAGCTTCACGTTTTTAACTATCTTTATATTGTGTTATTATTACACTGTCCCAAATTCTGCATTTTCTTTATAGTACGCATTCTAGAATGGTGACGGCAGGTGAGATCGTCACAACTGGTGGGAAACGGGACAGTGGCCCACCCACTGTCTAAGTCCCCTCACCTGTGAGGTAGGAAAGATCGAGGAAGAGCTACCCCATGAGTATAAGATCCAAGATTAACTCAGATTTTTTTTTTTAATTTTTATTTTTTATTTAAATCCAAGGTAGTTAACATATAGTGCAATAATGATTCCAGGAATAGAATTTAGCGATTCATCACTAACATGTAACACTCCGTGCTCACCCCAACAAGCACCCTTTTTCAGGCCCATTTAGCCCCCCTTCACCCAACACCCGACCAGCAACCCTCAGTTCGTTCTCTGTATTTAAGAGCCTCTTATGGCTTGTCTCCATCTCTGTTTTTATCTTATTTTTGCTTCCCTTCCCCTCTGGTCATCTGTTTTGTTTCTTAAATTCCACATATGAGTGAAATCATACTATATTTCTTTCTCTGACTTACTTCGCTTAGCATAATACACTCCAGTGCCATCCACGTTGTTGCAAATGGCAAGATTTCATTCTTTTCGATCGCTGAGTAATATTCCATTACGTATATATACCACATGTTCTTTATCCACTCATTGGGTGATGGACATTTGCGCTCTCTCCATACTTCCTCGGTAGCGTTGCTATAAACACTGGGGTGCGTGTGCTCCTTTGAATCAGCATTTTTGTATCCTCTGGATAAATACCTAGTTGACTCACGTTTCTTATGTGATTTCATTTATAAAAAAGGTTCACTTCTTTTTGCTCTCAATCTGGTAATACTATCAAAGAAGGGCAGCGCGATGGGGTGCCTGGGTGGCCTAGTCGGTTGAGCGTCCGACTTCGGCTCAGGTCATAATCTCACGGCTCGTGGGTTCGAGCCCCACATCGGGCTCTGTGCGGACAGCTCGGAGCCTGGAGCCTGCTTCGGATTGTGTGTCTCCGTCTCTCTCTCTGCCCCTCCCCTGCTTGTGCTCTGTTTCTCTCTGTCTCTCACAAATAAATAAACAGTAAAAGAAAGAAGAAGAGGAAAGGCAACATGATAAGGAGCTTGAGAAGAGCTGACAGTCCAGTTCAACAGGGACTTCCGCCACGGAACGGCTGCTGTATCGGTGGGGGTGCCACGGAAAGCCGTGCTCCTGGGTAACTTGGACATAGCTCTCCAACACCATCAGCTTTCAGACAGAGAGACTGGGATTTATCAGGGTTAGCTGACCTGATCAAGATCACATGTTGAAGAAAAGCTGAGCATATATATTCTTACGCATCTTGCTCGGTTTTCCCCATGTTGGTCAATTACAAAACAGCATGCCTCCTACAACATCTCGCTGCAGATAGAAATTTTCTACACTAGGTTTCCCTTAGTAGGCAGAAGAGGGTGCCTCCAGCCAAGAATCACCTGCCTTGTCTGGCACTGGAGTTCCTTATCTGGTGACAAGGGGATAACAGACACCTACTTCCGCAGACACTTTTCACCAGAGATGACCAAACAGACACTTAACTTTTTGGAAATGCCATGGTTTACATGTATCCTGCCTTGGTGCACCCCCTCTGCTCTCAGCTCTGACCTATTAAAATCACGGCATGCATTCTTATTCTGTTCGTCTGCTCTCTCAAAGCATTGCCAAAGCCTTGAAAGCCAAGGGTCCATTCAAGTTTACTGCTTTGACCTCCTTCTTCACCCTGGTTCCATCCGCCTAGATGACTTTTGTTCTCTTTCTACTCTGCCAACTCCAGGGAGGACTTTCCTTTCCTCGGATTCAAAGCTACCCAGATGCCAGTGCTGACCCGAACGAAGGAGTTTTTCTTTAGCACCACCCCATTTCTCCTAAACCGAGAACCATGAGCTCACTTCAGTTCGCCAGTCCCTGGAGGTCTCACCCCGTCAGGACAAGGTCCTTGTGGCAAATCTGTTGACTTGTCCCGTGTCGCTGTCCTGTCTCTTCTAGAACGGCACCTAATTGACACCGTTGTTTGTTTCCTGACCTATGTTTGTTACTCAACTTGAATTGACACCATCAGCTTCCTACAGGGCCCGATTCTTGTTTTTGCACTTACTTTTTTTTTCCCCCCATCTAAGCATTTTAAATGCATATGAACAGATGGAACTGTTTTTAAACACAGTTGCTGAGTTTTTCCTCACAGACGCGTATCCACACATTCTGGTAAACTAGTGGGTGACCGGGTTGATTCGTCAAAAGGTTTTCTGACAGCCATTTTCCAACCCTTCCAGAGCAAAGATGATTACAGTATGGTCTGTCGCAGGGGCACATAGTTTTCTTTCTTCCTCTAACGGAGCATCCTAGCTGAAGCCATTCCGCTGGCTTCCCTGATGCCAGACCACAGAAAGTTTCTTCCAACCGCTACCCATAAATTCTAGGCGACCACATGGGGATGGCAGCTGACCATTTCACGGCCACTCATGCTAAACCCCCTCTTCAACTCTTGTCTCCAAACATCATCCTCAGTCCTTCTGGGGTTGGAACTAGAAACATCACACGTCCCCAAAGTGGCAACCATGTCCGTGTTTACTTCAGAATACGTTTTGATAAGCACCCAAGTGCTTTAGCTGCAACTGAAGGGTATTTGTGGGAGGTAGCAGATTGCGGGCAAGTTTTATGTTTCAGCATACTCCAGGGAAGAGAAAGGAAAATCACTTTCTTTCCTGGAAGAAAAGGACAGAAAAAAAGGGGGTGAGGAGAGAGAAGAGAGAGAAAATACATACTGAGATAAAAATGCGTGCCACCGAAAGACAAGCTGAGAGGATCCCGATAGCATGGACTTTTCTAGAAAAAAATGGCACCTCTCCTGTCTACCCCTTCCCCCAAAAGCCCAATACTCCAAGAAAACTTCCGGTGGTGGTGGTGTTGGGAACAATGCTTGTTTTGTGATTGGGGACGAGCTGCCCTTTTTCCGTAGGAGGCGACACCCCAGCGGCGTTAACTGTTGAAGATTTCTGCTTTGCCGAGCGGAGCGAGCTCCCCAAAGTGAGTGCGAAAGGATAAGAACAGCTGAAAATTCCAGCCCACGGCTTCAAGTTTTCCGAAGCCTGTTTGCTTTGGCCCGCCCCTGCCATTCCTTTCTCTTTTTTCAGAAGTGTGAAATGGGTCGGTTGCTGGTATTTCTTCTGTGGTTTCTGCTAACTCTTCCATCTGTATAAACTCAGCCCTGCCAGCCGAGCGTTTCTGCGGCACTTTCCCTTAGGCTGGCTCGAAGGGACACGAAGGTCCTATTAAGTGGTATTTTGAAGGCTTGCAAATGTGTGATGCTGGCCGTGTGACTAAGGGCGTGAGGCTTAGCTGTGCTGCCCTCCCAGGGGCTGGCCCTTCCTCCAGCAGGCTCAACAGGATGAGGACAAAGTGAACCCCAGGCTGGATGTGCCCCTGCCTCCCTGGGAGCCGGGACGTGGAGGAGGTGCCAGTAAGGCGCTCACCCACCTAAGCAAATGAAGCGGGGCCATTGCACCTTGTGGTTTCTTTCTCTTACGAAAATATTTCTTCGGAGATGAAAAGAGCTTATGTGTGAAAAGAGGAGCTGTATTTCCAGTCTTTCCCCGCTCGCCTTCTATATTTATCTCTATCTGGGTTGCCTTGATAGCGTTCTTCCAGAAGCAACAGGTTAGCAGTATGCCAATATTTTTATTCCTGTTCTTAATAGAACAGCTTAGCCTGGGTAATTAGCTGTTTTCCACGAGTTGCTGTTATGCAGCTCAAATATTGTCAACTATGACAATTTGCCTCAGGGTCAGAGAATAGAGCTGTTGGCTTTTGCCAAGGGCAACAAGGATCACTGGGAAGTGTGAGCGGCTATTAACGAAACGAGTAGCCACCGTTAAGTCAACCATGAGGTGGAGAATGCAGGTGCCGAGTAAAGAGCCACTTACTTGCTGGCGTGTCTGTCCCAGCTGTCTGAGGCCAAACCCAGCTCAGCGGGGTCTGCAGTGGAGGGCAGCTGACACTGAAAAGATGGATCAGAGTGAATAACCACGCCAGAGAAATGGTTTGAACTAGTCTCCCAATCTCCAGCATGGCGTTAAAAAAGATCTCAAGTACATCACGGTCAAATCCCATGAGCTCTTTGTTGGATTCCCCAAGCGAGATAGGGAAAGCTTGACCTCAGGGCTTCTTGGGGGGAACTGGGTTTCGGTTGCTAGGTGTGCATGACCTTAGTTTCACTAGTCTACGTCAGTGTAGATGCTAAAAGTTCAAGCGCCCGCCTCCCTTTTGTTTCCCTGATCTAGAAAATTTGTTAATCTACTTATAATGGGGTCAGCTTAGGCTCTATAAAATGTATTCTAAGGTGTTGTTTTTTTTTTTTTTACATTGCACAATGGAGCACATAACACATATTTCCCAGGATTGCGTTAAATAAAGTTACCTTTATAGAAGGTGCAATGAGTTAAGAACAAAGTGAGTCCTCCAAACAAATTTTGTGATGCTAAAATTAAAAAAAAAGAAATGATGTGAGCCCACAATGGGTCCAGCGCAATACCTGTGAGAAAGAAAAATTATGTTTGTATTTCCGAAGCTATCCTTACACTGTTGTCAGTAATTTCACAAAGCACAAAGATTAAGCAACTCTGAGCGCAAAGATTAGCAAACTTTTCATGGGAAAGCTCTCCCCACCCTTGGGCAACCACACCTGGGAGTATTTAGAATTGGGGGCTTATGTATTTTGGGGGTCAATATTGCAAATTGACCATGGTGGAGTCAGGACAATGGGAGTCATCAAGAAATATTTCCATGCAGCCAAGAGATGCTTTCTAATAGGTACCAAAGCATGCACACTCTTTCAAGGCAGAGCCATCAGCATGAGGTAAGACCCATCAAAGAGTAAATTGGCTCCTCTGCTCTTGATTCTCTCTGGACGATTGAACTTGGAGCTCCTAGAGGGAAGAGATTATACGTCTCCAGTGTCCAGGATAATTAACAGTGCATAGTGAGTGTTTAATAAGTCAGGGCAGGGAGTTGGGTTCAAATCTTGCGTGTGGTACGTTAGCCTCTTCCATTAAACAGAGACCTATCATTCATACTTGTGGTGTGGCAATGGAAATTTAATGGCTGTGCATGTTGAGTGCTTATAGAAATGACTGGCACGTAGTAAAGATCTGTGAATGATAGCTGATGATGACGAAGATGATGATGATGATAAGGATGATGACGACACAATCCATTGGTTGCTTATCATTAACTATTCACTTCTCTTTCTCGCTAAAAGAATCATAGGTTCAACATCAAACATGGAAATCCTATTCCCCTTTGCCTGAGATTGGTCTGGCATGTGGCCCAGGTCTGGACAATGAGACATAAGGGCTACGGCCACAGTTACCTTGATCTAGTTCAAGGCACTGAGAGCATTTAAAAGGTAGACTTTAACCTGTACGAGGACTGAATCTTATAGTTTCCTGGTTTACCCTTACTCCTGGAGTGTGGCCCCTCCACATGCCAAACCAGACCACGGTGAGGTGTTCTTAGAGCTCCCATCCTTGGTGGGCCCTGGACTCCGGACTGTGTCCCTACGGTACCATGAGGTTATAGGAAGGCCCGGTCTGCCTTTCAGTCTCCCAGCTGATACCCTTCTCTGAGTTTATTTCAGGTAAACTGGTAGCTGGTACCCTTCTCTGAGTTTATTTCCTCTCTGGGATGTTAGCACTTAGTTCAAGTCTTTGACTTAAAAAAAAAAAGCTTCTGTTTAGCTGTTCTAGTTGTTTTCCTACATGCTGTAGTGCAGCAGAGGCAGAAGGCAACTTTCAGTATTCTTGGGAACTCTGAAAAGCCATGCTTATAATAGAGTTTTTAGATACAAAGATGTCTGATAAGTGGGATAATATTAACAGGAAGGTGAGCAGTGGTTTCTGGACAGGAAGAGGCAGGAAAAGGTGGAAGCAAAGGAGAAAGAAAAGCAAAGAAAAGGAAGAAAGGAAAAAAGTCAAAGACCTCATGGTGTCAGGATTCTTATCGCTGTTTTATAGTGAGGACAGACATCAAAAGTAACTTGCTCAAAAACTGTATGCAGATGATAAATGTTGGAGTCAGTTTTGAACTCAGGACTTTGTGGTTCCAGCCTCTATCTGGTTCTCTTTTCCATATGCCCATCTGGCTTAATACTTCTGACCCCTCACGGTCTTCTAGTCCTTGAACCCTGGAAGCCAATCTGAGCTCTTTGATTCAGCTGAAAACCTTGGCTATTGGACTTGACCTTTTAATCTCTCTCTACTCTGCTTTGACAATAAGAACTTCCTTGTTCCACTGATAGTGATCAGTCTGCGCTAACTAATCTCAGCTCTGACCCCTCATACCTTCCTTCTGATTGTTCTCTCTCACAATGGGAATGAATATGAAGAAACTCTCGGATGATAAAACTCAGCCCTAGAGATCGTAAAGCGAGTAGAAAGGCTCTCTCTCTCTCTTTCTCTGTCTCTCTTTCTTTTTCATCCGTGTTTTTATTTCTTGCCTTAACAAATATTGGCTTAACAAACGTGTGCTAAGGGCGTTGCTAAAAACTGGGTATGCAGCAGTGGACAAAATGGTACGGTTCTTATTCGTTTGGAGCATACGGGTGAGTGGTCACAGGTGGAGGCCATGTTTCCAAGTTTATTGCCTTGTGGCAAAGGAGCAAATCCGTAAAAGACTAATGAAGAAGAAAAGGGGCCTCCATCATGAATGAGACATTCTATTGGGGCTAAAGCCAGCCAGCCTACAATTCTCAGGTTTTCTAGAGAGGTATCCCCACCATATCGCAAAAGAAGAGTCTTGGCAACGACTCTGTGACTCCTCATTACCTTTGAATAACAATGTCACTTCGGGCTGCATTGACCTAGTTTCTGAGACCCCATTCCACCAGAACCTTCCAGCTCTCCACTTCCCTTGGCCACCACCCCAACCACATAGAGACGTGACAGCTGAGTGGAAGCCCTGCCAGTGAAAGGAATCTGCCCTTCAGCTTGCCTGGTGGTGTAGAGCCAGAACATTTGACCCAAGAAAGAGATCCATCCAAGTCTTTCCAAATGTATGCACTTTTTTTTTTTTTTTTTTTAAATTCTGAAAACAGGTTAGAGCCAAACTGATCAGATGACTAAGCCAGGATTGAATGTCTTCAGATGTCTGGATGGAACCAATTGAAACACTATCTGCCCTGGCCTCGCATCCCCCTTAAGCCTCCTCATTGGCTACGTCCAGTCTGTGAGGGTACCTTTGAAGGCAAGTTATTTGCGGTTGTGTATAATTAGTCTGGTTGAGTCTTAGCACCAAGGTGCCTCCATCTGTTCTAAAGAAGAAACTCTGTGTTTTGATCATTTGTCTTTCATTAATTCCCAGGCAGGCCAGGTGCAATGTTATTACCTCTCCAAGTAAGCATCCCAATGTGAAAGTGACTTCTTCACACTTGATAGTACCTTGGGTGTAAAACCATCCATATTTTAAACCGAAACACAGATTTATCCCTTTAATGCCAACAAAACCTCTATTGCTTGAAGGGGGATTTCAGGGGAAGCAGCATACGAATTTGTGGGAGAGTTCTTTCCTGGAATAAACCCCGGATTCTGGGAATAAATCTGGGCGGCAGGGAGGGGGATGCATACAGTGCATGTGAGGCTGGCTTCCTCAAGCTGGGAGCTGAAATTCACTCCGATACAATGTTGATGGACTGTAGTGTTTCCCTCTGGTATAATGCCAAACAACTTTCTCTCCCGGTAACAACCTTTCAATTAACTGAATAACAGAGCTCATGCCCTCTTACTCTTGTCTTGTGTTTTCTGTTCCCCAGGTTGAACACTTTCCATTCTTCCAACTATTTCTGATACAGCATTTTGGCAAGAGGAAACAGGGGTGGAAAAAACTGTGTGAATAAGTACTCGGTGTCCGCTTCAGTAAATGGCAAATCTCTCTCTCACCTCTAAGCCAACATTCTGACACCAACCAGATCAGAGTGCACACTTGGAGGGACATGTCAGCAGGCAGTATTCCCAGGCTCCTGCCACAGCCAGAGGAAGCGAGCAAAACCAGCCAAAATAGTTTTGCCCATATTAATTAAGAAATGTTTTCCCTTCATCGATTCTCATATGGAACTGCCATTTTTTTTTTTGGTCACTTGGAATTATTAAAAGTTTTATATTTTAAGCTCTTAATGAACTTTCCTTAAGACGTATTTGGAATTATTTTAGTACCTAAAACATAGCTCTGCAAATGTGCTTTAAAGCCTCATGGTCTTTTTATTTATTTTTATTTCCTGAAATAAAAATAAACAACTACTCTTAACAAATGTCTCTATTCTCTGAAACTGTGGAAACCAGGGAAAAAACAGACATCAAAACGCACTCCAAATCAGGCACAAGTTAATATTTTTTATTGAATTTGCGGAATAAAACTCAGAGCATAAGTTCTGCCATTTTTCAGCCTCTAATGGCTGTAATTATAATGGCACACCTCCACCTGACTTCTCTGACTTGTTTAGCCTGAGACAAACCAGACTAGGGTGAGAAATAGACCGATTACACTTGCCCACTATTAGGTGGGTTCTGGGATTTAACTGGCAATTAATCTTGTAATGTTAGAACTGACTCCTGTGTTCGTGAAAGGTAGGATTAAGACATCTGCTAATATTACTACTAATTATATCAACACCAGAAATAGCTACAATTCTCCTTATTGTATGGAAGGGATTTTGATATTTCACTATTAATTATGATGCTTGTTCCTATTTTAAGATAGATTTCTTAAATAATGTTGAAAATGACCCTCTAAGTTTTCTAAGAAAGGTGAAGACATTTTAACATGTCTTTTCAAATCTTATTCATGTCTTGTAATATTATTATTTAAATATTATTTTTGTCAGGATTACTTATATATTAATTAATGCTTAGTTATTAACTTATATATTAATTACATATAAATTATATACTTATAAAAATATGTTATATAAGCCATATATATTTATTATATATTAAATAAATTATGTATTTATAATATATGAATTATATATTATATAAGCCATATATTTATAATTTATACATGTAATATATAATCTCTATTTATAATTTATATATAAATTATATATTAAACATACATAAATAATGTATGATATGTAATAATATTATATATTACATATATATTTATAGATGTATAATTTATACATATAAATTATATATATCACACACAACGATATGTATATAAAGTATATACACATATAATTATATATATCACATGTATATAATTATATCACATCACATATATATAATTATATATATCACACATAGTTATAATGTATATAAAATAGATAATCTATAAATTCTATATTAAAGTGATATAAATATAAATAAAATTTATAAATATTTTATATTTATTAATAGATATATAAGTAAATGAAAATAATTAATTAGTTATATATTAACTAACATTTAATTATTAATTGTTAACTAATGCCCTAGTGGGGTCTGGAAAATTGGTGGTGACAGAGGCATAATATATATATTGTTAATGTTTATTATGTATTTTAATGTTTATTATTATTTAATATTATTATTATCATTATGATTAAGAGAGAGTGCAAGCCAGGGAAGGGCAGAGAGAGAAAGAGGGAGACAGACAGAGGGTCTGACGCAGGCCCCATGCTGACAGCAGTGAGCCCAGCGTGGGGCTCAAACTCACAAACTGATATCATGACCTGGGCTGAAGTCAGACGCTTAACTGACTGAGCCACCCGTGTACCCTCGTAATATTTTAAAACTACCTGAATCCCATGTAAAGACAGTGAAGCTACATAACAGAAACATAAGCCCCTGATACATAACCGAATCAAGTGGCCAGGTGTCCCCATGAAACACAAAATAAAAATAGACGCCACAACGCAGGTAGCTACAACCGTTGAGCTGTGGGAAGTGTGGGAAGGAAAAGAGAAAAGAAATAGAGAACGTTTGACAAAACCGAGACTAGGAGGAGCCAAAGATGGCCCCCGGGGATTCACCATAAAGTACAGTGAGCGACGCTGGGTTTGCTGACTCCAGAAGTGCGTGAGCATAAGAAGCAGAAAGGCAATGTCTGCAGGCAGGGTCTGAAGAATTCTGGACATTGGCAACTCTCAACACTAGCCAATCTCCCCTTGAAGACAAATGCCCACAGTGGTGAAGAATTTCTGGCATGCACTCCTCCCTGTGCAGAACAGAGACAATTAAGGTAAAGAAAATGCAAGTTTCAGATAAAAGTAGCGAAGATGAACAGAGCCAAGGGATATATAGTAGCGATCGAGCTGACGGACCTCGTAACAATGGAGAAATGGAGCTTTGAAATTAGAAAAGCTATCATGAGCCACGTATGCCTCTGGAAGTTCAAGAAAACTGGGTTCACCTAAAACTGGGCAAGGATTAAAAGAACATAAGAAACGAACTCCCTAAAGACAACAAATGCACACGGAAGACACAAAAAGGTCATGGCCACAGCAAAGACACAGTATTCCTCAATGAGTTCAGAGATACTTTAAAAAATGATTTCAGTTTGTTTATTTATTTTGAGTGAGACAGAGTCAGCATGAGAAGGGAAGGGATATAGAGAGAGGGAGAGAGAGACTGAGAGAGAGAGAGAGAGAGAGAGAGAGACTCCCAAGAGGCTCTGCACTGTCAGCGCAGAGCCTGAGTAGGGGCTCGAACTCATGAAACCGTGAGACCATGACCTGAGTCAAAATCAAGAGTCAGACATTTAGCCCCTGAGCTAAATGCATTAAGCGTATGATATGTAAAATGAAAGACCAACACTATATCACAATTAGAAAAAAAAAAGTCAGAAATGAAATGGGAAGGAACTCAGGAAAGAATTATAAATGAAAGACAAATCATTTCCAAATTGAAGCCTAAAACAGAAGGCATACAATTGCAAATAAATATAACAGATAAAGGTTGAGAGGGATACGAAGTGAGAAAACAGATTTTTTTCATGAAAAATAATTAAGACATAAAATGATCTAAGAAAAAGTAAAAAATACTGAATACAGACAAAGAAGACTCAACAATTGTATAATAGCAGTCCCTGAGAAGGAAAAAATGAAACAAGGGAACGGAAGAAAAATAAGGACAATAATTGAGAAAAACTTTCCTATAAATTAAAATATACCAGATGTTTTACAATAAAATATACACTATAGATTAAAACTACATATTACCAAGGCACAGCACATACCTAAGAATAGTGACTCAGAAAATTGAGCACAGAAACATTTTCCAGAAAAATTTCTGGACTTAAAAGAAAAATAAACAACGTTTTTGACATCTAGGCAAAAATGCCAAAGTCTTATGTCAAAAATAACGTTAGGCTTTTTCACAGTGCTTTATGCCAGAAAGAAAGGCATGGACTAACACGTGTTTAAGATACTCAAGGGAAAAACTTAAGCGAAGGATTTTGTATCCATACAGACTACATGTAAAAGCTAGAGACAAGCTACTAT
Source organism: Lynx rufus (assembly GCF_022079265.1). Classification (NCBI taxonomy): domain Eukaryota; kingdom Metazoa; phylum Chordata; class Mammalia; order Carnivora; family Felidae; genus Lynx; species Lynx rufus. The sequence goes on along the minus strand of NW_025814896.1, from coordinate 19,869,278 downwards.
TGCATTTAAGAATTCAGGTAATGCTGTTCCCAAGCACTGTTTCCAAGAAATCTACTCAAAAGTAAACTTCAGACATATGAAATTATCATAAAGGTATTGACATAAGGATTGATGGCGAGCAATGACGTTACATTTACAACTAAAATTTTAGAAGGGTTCGTCAAAGAAGGGATAATATACAATGGCTATAAACACTGGCCATGTAGACAAAGTACCACTATTTTCAAAAAAGAAGAAAAAATGGAGGAAGCATAACATTTTCAGTGTTTTGCAGTAATCACACAGGTAAAGGTAAAGGAGAACCTTGAGAACTAGAATCATTGGTGTGAAATAAATGACATACGGAAGTAACCTAGAGGAGTCAAATGAACCGTGTAACCCTGCATATAAATTGTGTTTAACAATATGAATTCTTGAGGGGGCCTGCGGGGCTCAGTTGGTTAAGAGGCTGACTCTTGATTTCAGCTCCGGTCACGAGCTCACTGTTTGTGAGGAGCTACATTACTGATGTGAAATAAAAGTAGGAAAACACTCATCATTATCGTTATCTCAATCTTAGGTGGAGAACTTTTAATATGTTGCCATTTTAAGTTTTTTGGTGAGGCAGTTATTTTTATTATTTTTTAAATGTTTATTTATTTTTGAGAGACAGAGAGACAGAACGTGAGCAGGGGAGGGGCAGAGAGAGAGGGAGACACAGACTCTGAAGCAGGCGCCGGGCTCCGAGCTGTCAGCACAGAGCCCAACGTGGGGCTTGAACCCACCAGCTGCGAGATCATGACCTGAGCTGAAGTTGGAGGCTTAACTGACTGAGCCACCCAGTCCCTCCGGGGGTGGTTATTTTTAAATGATGTTCTCATTGAATGACATCAAATTCCTTTTGCTTTAAAAGATGAGTAAATTCAAAAATGAGAAAATAACTTCTGCCATCTCATTTCCCCAACGTCCTATTTGTTTTATTTATCATTCTTTAAACCATGCCGGTGTTTATAACAGTAAATTATGTGCCATAAGCTACTTATTAAAATTGTTTTGCTTTAGTTCTAAGCTTGAATTTATTTTATACTCATCAACCTTTATTTCATTTCTGATTCTCTATTTTTTGTTCCAATTCATATTTCAATTCGTTTTGTTTTCAATTTAATTCGTATTCCCATCATTGCCTTGATTTTATCATTGACTTTGTTTTCTAAAAGATATTGATGGCTGCCCTATTCCCTGAATTATTTCTTATTTGAGAATGTATGTATGTTGCTTTTAATTTTTTTTTTAAACGTTTATTTATTTTTGAGACAGAGAGAGACAGAGCATGAACGGGGGAGGGGCAGAGAGAGAGGGAGACACAGAATCGGAAACAGGCTCCAGGCTCTGAGCCATCAGCCCAGAGCCCGACGCGGGGCTCGAACTCACGGACCGCGAGATCGTGACCTGAGCTGAAGTCGGATGCTTAACCGACTGCGCCACCCAGGCGCCCCTGTATGTTGCTTTTATACATTAATTGCTGTGATATTTTTGGGTCTAGTAATTTCTCAGTAAATGTTTAACTGCAGAGGAGCAGAAAGACCTGATTTTAACATTTGCTGATTCTCCTGGAGTGAATAATTCCACATTGAGCTACCAACATGATGTCACTGAATGTGGATTTGGGGAAAGATGCTCAGAAGCATATGATCATATTACATTATATAATATCTGCACTTTATAGAAACAATAGGCATAAATAGCCTCATGATCACAGATAATAGTAAAATCTACTAAAATACTTAGGAATTAGTGAGTCTTGAGTAATACTTCCATTTTTTAAAAAAATACTTAATTACAACATTGCATAATTTAATTTAAAATAATGTCTGTTTAACAACTGGCTGGTAATATTCCTAAAATTTTGAAAATCCACTCTTGGAAAGTCAGTGCAAGCTGGGTCCAATGTATTGGTCATGCTTTAGTTATTTTAGAACTCTGGTGATAATGTTCTTTTGTTTTCCTGCATTAAATATTACTGTGGAAATATCTGAAGCTGACTTTTTGCAACATGACAACTAAACTGATGCACTTTGTCCCATTTCGTACTTTAAGTCCATAGAAATTCTGGATAAAATGATAAAAATTAACTCAAAATAAGACAAGAGAGATCTCTGTGAGCAAGAAAGGAAAAAGGAAATCAATGCCAAACAATAACCCAAAGGGTGATTCAGTGACAACAGTCAGGTATTAGAAGAGGCATACATCCTAGGATTTGGATGCTGAGGATCTAATGCCCATCCAAAGACAATACAAAGTAGGGCAGCTGGAATTCAAATCCCACCTTGTACTCACGGATTATGAAAGCTCTGTCCATCGGCCCAGAACAAAATTAGTCTTATGTCTCGGGCTTTCATTCAAGAGAAAGAAAAGTTGTTGGCAAATAAAGAAAAGCTCCAAGCTCATGACAGGAATAAATATGTGGTCCAATTTTAAAGTGGATGAAAGGTGCAGGAACAGCAAACCCAGAAATTAGCCTGAAAACTGGCTCCTAGTCATTAAAACCCCTGTGGTTTCTATTGGCCACCCTCATCATAAACAATCTTAAAATTATATGTTGGCGATAGTCTCATAAGGCAAGACATGCAGAAGTTCTGCAGAATAATTAATCCATTCTGAAGACGAACTCAATGCCTAAAAGGGCACAACAATAAGGAAAATATGAGATCCAAAAATCTCAATTATCAGGCAAACAAACAAACAAAACTTAACAACCCAAGAACTAGAAATAATAGAATAATGTGGAAATATTTATTTTTTACTAGAAATATTTAGATATTGAAAATGAATAAAAGTACTGCACATAGTTCTAAAATAACAGAACCCTATTAAAAAAGAGATGAATTCAAAAGGTAGCCAACTAGAATTGCTAGAAAAAATCATAAGTAGCTCATTAGAGGTTTAATAAATGAATAAATGGATTAAGGAGAAGGTTAGATGCAGCTGAAGAGAGAACTGAGAAGGTGGAAGATGGAGAAGAGAAATCATTTTCAAAAACACAGAAGACATTTACCAACAAAAATCTTACAATAAACACCAACATCATCGATATCATAAATTCACTCTATCTGATAACAACATAAATAAAAGGCAAATAAGTGATCAGGTAACAGCTAAAACAATCCACATATGTCTGTACATTTTTCAAAGGATCTAACTAAAAGAGTCAAAGGAGAGATGAAAATGGAAATGATGAAATGGTTGGATTGAATGAAAATGAAGGAGCGTGAAAGAAATCTGTGAGAAGTAGCTACAGCAGGTGTTAGAGGGAAATGAGGAGCCTTAAACACAAAGAGTAAAAGGAAAGGAAGGTGGGAAATTAATGAACTAAATGTTCAGTGCAATAAATTAGAAAGGAGGATATTAAAACTAAAGAAAATAGCAAGTGGGAATTAATAAAGATCAGAGGAGGAGATAATGAAATCGAAAACAGAATAAGATCAATGGAACAAAAGGCTAATTTTCTGAATGATCAGTAAAATAAGCACAGATCTGTCAAGACTAATGAAGCACAAAAAGTATTGAAGCACAGAGGAACACGTTACAAACGAAAAGAGACATAAATACATACAGGGCAGGCATTTCAAAAGAACATTATGAGCAATTTTATTCCAATAATCTTGAAAAGTTATACAAAATGGACCTCATTTTAAACACAGTTAAGGGGCGCCTGCTCCATTAAGTGTGTGATTCTTGATTTCAGCTTAGATCATAATTTCATGGTTCATGAGTTCCAGCCCAGCATTGGACTCTTTATTGACAAAACAGAGCCTGCTTGGGATTCTCTCTCCCTCTCTCTTTCTCTCTCTCTCTCTCTCTCTGCCCCTCTTAAGCTCGCTCTCTCCCTCTGAAAATAAATAAATATATATTGGGAAAAAAATAATAAATAAATAAATAGAAATGTGAATGTCAGTTGGTTCTAGAGATGTCTGTCCTTTAGAGAATAGAGTATCCAAACAAACAAACAAGCAAAGACAAAAACCAAAACCCAGACTCTTAACTAGAGAGAATAAATGCTTGGTTACCAGAGGGGTGGGGGTGGCGGGGGGGAGGAATGGGTAAAACAGGAGAAGGGGATTAAGAGTACACACGCCATGATGAGCACTGAGTAACGTACACAGCTGTTGAATCACTATATTGTACACCTGAAACCAATATAACACTGTACGTTAACTATACTGGAATTAAAATTTTTACAAAAGAGAGAAAAGTAAATTCAAAAAGAGAATAGCTAGTCCATATGTTATATAACCGCTGCAGTCACAGAAAAACAGGTTTTTTTCCCCCAGAACTGAGGGAACGCCTACTAAAATCCTTTTACAAGATGGACAACTGCAAAATCAAAAATGGACAAGAGTCCTAACAAAAATAGCATGTGTTTAATAATATTATATTATTAATATTATATTACAATAAAATAATAAAACTATCAATGACAATCAGAACTTAAAGTTATTTCTCAGCCTTTTAAAAGTGACTTGCACGTATAAATTCTCCTCTTAACAAACCTGTGACATCAGGAATATGGTCACCTCCATGTCACAGGTGAGGAAACCTCAGCAGAGAAATGGTGACCAGCCTCCAAGGTCCTACAGACAGAAGGTGCACAGTCCCCAAAGTGAGCCCAGACAGTCTAGCTTCAGATCCTCCGCTCTTAACCACAGACTCCAGATTTTAAAATAAAATATTAGCAAAACAAATGCAGCAAGGATTTCTGGTACAAAATGATGATGTGGGCCTGGGAAAGATGTCCGGGGCACTATTTGTTAGCTGCTGATTCACATTCCTGTCATATGAAACCTCAAGTCTATTGTCCACATCGCCAAAAGATTTCAGCAACTGGCAAATATATCCTCCTTCTCCAGCAACTGTTCAATCTCAGATTTGATCTCTATCCATCGCTTTGTAGAGTGATGTCATCCCCTCCCATCCACCCACCCTACACAACACAAAACCATTCAATGATTTCCCGTTGTTTTTAGCATAATGAGCAAATTTCTCACGATGGCCTACAAGGTCTCTCCACAGCTACCTCTTCAGCAGCACTGAGGATCATACTCTTTCTCTAGCCACACTGGCCTTCCTTCCTATCTAGTACTTGACCGTGGGTGTTCACTCATGCTGTTCCCTTGCCTAGAAGTCCCCACCCGAGCTTTGCCTAGTTGTCTCCTGGTCTTCTCAATCATGATTTCATGACAGAAATCCTCCCCTGAGCTCCCCACCTCCCAAGACTAGGTCAGCTTCCCTTATCCAGCCTCTCCTAGCCCTCTGCACCTCTCCCTGGCAGCACTATGAGCATCTTCAAATTCACATTGTTTAATTAATCTTTCTCTGATCCCCACTAGAATGTAAACCACAAGAGGGCAGGAACCGTGCATTTCCTTTTCTAGCCTGGATTCCTTAGTGTCTAACTCAGTGTTTTCATTTTATTAAAATAATTAACTATTTTAATGATTATTTTTAATAATTATTTATTATAACAAATAATTTTAACAAATACTTTTAGAATACATACTAATCGTTCATTTAATGATTAATTGTTATTAAGAGAACAGAAGAGAGAAAAGGGAAGGGCTGGTAGGTCATTTGGAAAAAAAATTCGTGGCTGCAATTTTTCTTATCCCTGTATCCATGCCCCTTGCAATATGATTTTCCCACTCCTCCCCTAAAGAGGCAAAGTCTTGTTCCAAAACCCTTGAATCCAGGCTAGCTTTGCAATTTCCTTTGCTCGGTAGAATGAGACAGATGAAATGATATGCTGGTTCTGTGCCTGTGCTTCCAAAGGTCCTGCGGACTTTCTCTTTTAGACCTCTGCAGGTGCCGTGTGGACAAGTCAAGGCTAGCTTAACGGGGGACGAGACACAGACAAAGACCTAAGTCATCCTGTCCGTCCCAGGTAAGGTCGTTGTAGAGCAGGCAGCCCCTTGCCGACCTGCCAGCTGACCTCAGGCACAAGAGCAAGGCCCAGTCAACATCACCCACAGAACCAGACCGTCCAGCTAATCCTTAGACTCAAGCAACAAGAAATGGTGTTGTATTAAGCCACCAAGGTCTGTGGTGGACGGAGGAAGAAGAAAAGTTAAGGGGAAGAAAAGGGAGAGAAAAAGATATGAAGATCCTCCACGTGTAAGTGGACAAAGATTCAATGTTTAGCTCCAGAAAAAAAAAATTAACAAATAAATTGTATGAAGAGAGGTCTAGGTTTTTCAAGGCTAGACTTGCTAAATATTGAGTTTTCCAAAAGAATGAATGAAGCCCCTGTCATGGGTCGAGTGATGTCCCGGGGGAAACAAAGACACAGGAGTTTGGAGTTAATTTCACACCCTCACTTACTTTACTAGTTCTGTGGCCATGGATCATTTTTTTCCCTCTAAGCTTGTACAACGGAGCCAACAGTTACTACATCTACTTTGGGAAGATCCGGTGATATGGATGAGATTGCGTTCCATGAATGCAAGTGAGTCAGTTGGCTACCTGCTGGTGAATCTGAGATGCGGTCACTGCTTGGACATGGGCTGACGTGTCTCCAGGGGGGCCCCAGATGTCCCTGTGCCTGTGAGTGCAGATTACCCCGTACAGCAGGACCCTCCTGCCTCCGTGAATTGTCTCAGCATCCCCGACCAGCCGAGACTGGACCCTTGCTGGGAGCTCCTTGTCTCTGGCTGGGACTTTGCCTGCTTACCCGCTTCCCACAAGCAGTCTCCGAGAGGACCGAGGCTGGGTTTCATTCCACACCCAGCCGCCGCCTTTATTCTCACTTTGATCAAGATAGTTTTTGCTGGCCTGGATACCAGTGCCATGCGGCTCTGAACCCAGACTCTGCTCATATATGCCACCCGTGATTCGGTTGAGCCCTCGGAGCTCCGAACCTACTCCCGATTGGTATTCATTACGCTGCAAAGGCCACAATGGTTTGGATTATCCCCTGTCATGCGTTGGAGCCCAGCCATACACGCAGGCTGTTCCCGTGACTCCATCTGTGACCCCGCCTCTGCCAGTTACCACAGACCATTGAGTCTCTTCCCACGGCCAAGGAGGTCCTAATCTATCTCATGAGGAGGCACCCAAGAGTAGAACGGGGACATCGCTTAACAAAAGCAACCATGTACAAACTATAAAGTACTCCGCAAGGTCTCAGGGTTATCCTCACCTTATCTCGTGACTATCCAACCTCTCCTGCTAGCACTGCTGCTGTGTCAAAGGCAATCTCGAGGACACTGGATGTCAGAGAGCCTTCCAGGTCCAATAATTCATAATGTTTGGATATACTGAATTCCAGTAAAAAATAAACAGACATATATGCAAATTAGATACATTTCTGTTGTCAACACTCTTTGATTTCAACAGTATTTGATTGAAACTGTTCTCGAGTGGCTGTTTTAACCTAGGGGGCCTCAATAAAAAGGGGAAGGGGGCACCCGGGTGGCTCAGTCAGCTAAGCATCTGACTCCTGATCTCTCAAGTCACGATCTCACAGTTCATGAGTTCGAGCCCCGCATTGGTCTCTGCGCTGATGGATGGCGCACAGCCTGCTTGGGATTCTGTCTCTCATTCTCTCTGCCCCTCCACTGTGTGTGCACCCCCCAAAACAAACACACACACACACACACACACACACACACACACACACAAACTTCAAAATATTTTAAATAAAAATTTTAAAAGTAAATAAAAAGATGAAGAAGCCAACATTTTGTCAGCTGGGGTGGGGGGAGGGGAAATCTAGACTTTTTTTCACGAAAGTCAAAAAGAGCAAGCAACTAATAACAGGAACATATGTTCCACATTTCACTCACCCTGTGCCGCGCAGTATTCTAAGCGCCCTACTCGACTCACCTATTCCCATGACAGACCTATAAAGTGAGGGCTGTGATTACCCCCATTTCACAGATGTGGAAGCCAAGGCACAGAGAGGTCGGGCAGCCCATCCAAAGTCACAGAGTCAGTAAATGGGAGGCAGGAAGCAAATCCCGAAAATCTAGTCTGGCATCTAGTCCCATGCTCTTAACGCACCTGCCCTCAAATCCCCAGGGCCCCTGCCTGCTATCGCAGAGATGAAAGCAACCGGGTTGCCGGGGAGACTCTCCCCGCAAGTTAGAAACCCCGTGTCTGTGCACATGAACCTGGATTTTCCAATTGTGCTTGGCTCCAGCTCCCCGGAGAGAAGGCAGCAAACCGGGAAAGCCCGAGCTGTCTCCTGCCCACTCCTGCTAATTAAACTCCTCCAACTGACACTGTTTGGCTCGTTCCAAGAGGATATTATTTTTAGCTTGTGAGGGTTAAAGGGGAAGGGAAGCGTGCCAAATTCAGGTTGTTAGAGAGGGCGAAGGAGAAAGGCGCTCAGAAGGAGGCCTTGTGATTACGACTCCATTTAATAAGACGATGGGGAAACTGGGAGCTCCTGGTCCTGCCTCAAAGGCTGCAGGGGAGGCTCCTGAACTCCGTCAGCCTCCTTAACAACTGCCGCCTCTGAATGGGTGGGATATTTCTCTACCTACACGGTCCCAATGTGACAGGAGCTGCAGATCCAGAAGTTTCTTTATTCTCTCTTCTCATTCTTGTTCCCTGGCATGGAGGAAGAGGGATGCTTTGCAGGCGAGGGGGAAGCAGGTTCTCACCTCCTCCACCCAGTTCCCTTTCGTCGCGCTCCGACCACGCGCCCTGCCCGTCCTCAGAGGTCATTGGATGATGGACCGACACAACCCTGGTTAGGAAGCTGGGAGGTTAGCATGCAGAGCTCCCTCTGAGGAAGGCCAGGCCAGACCCCACAGCATGGCTCCTCAGACTGCTAGACCCTGAGCCTGGGGCCCGTGCGAGGTGCACAGTCTGCAGGCAGTTCTCCCTCCCGGGACTCCATCCACCTAAGACCGGTTCACTCTTCCGCCCAGAGCCTCTTTCTTCCCGTGGCCCCTGGCCCTCTGCTTCAGTTTCAGTGATTAAGGATGCAAAATCCCCAGCCACTAACCCACCCTGCCTCCAATGGTCCAAACCCCAGCAGCTCAGCCCTGTTCAGCCGAGGCTTAAACCCCGGTAGCCCTGGCATACACACCATGAAACCCGTCAGATTCAATTCGCAGGAAAGAGAACTGGTTTTTTGGTCCTGCTTTTCATGTGATTAATAGATGTCATTGTTTGGTCTGACAGCAAAGGCTCCGTTGTACGACCCGCTAACAGTTTCCCTCCTGGACGGAGCCCAGAGAGAATACTCCTGACGCTCAAAAAGAGCATTTTTCTCAGGGCTCGATGTATTGCCATTAGGTAAGAGCACACTGGTGGAATTTTCAGCACATGTGATAAACAGATACAGCCGAACGGAGTTAAGAGACCAGCGTGGAAAGGCAGCTACTGCGTATTGCAAAGGTGGCTGTGAAATGCCCTCATTAAGAGCGGGTAAGAGCCAGACGTGGATTTGAATCTCTGCTCACCCTCTCACTGCCTGCACGACCTTAGGAAAGTCACGTCACCTTCTGAGACGTGGATCTATCCTTGCAAAGTAGGGCTGATAGCAGTTACCTCGTAGGGTCGTGTGCCCTGAGACGATGCTAGGAAGGCTCTCAGCACAGTGCCTGGCACAGAATTCGCCGTGCCTGACATCAGCTGCTGTTAATTAGGTCATCCATGAACACGAGGGACAGAGAGAGGCCTGAGGCAGGACCAGATCCACAGCATCATCTCTGGCACGAGGTAGGCTCTCTTTTCAAATCTCGATAAAGCGGCTTCCAATTACCGTGGGTACATGACACAAAACAACGATCAGTCTAGAGCAGTTGTTCGTTGTTGACGCTGTTACAAAATAAAATTCATGGGAAGAAATTGGGGGCGACTGGGTGGCTCTGTCGGTTAAGCATCCGACTTCGGCTCAGGTCATGATCTCACGGTTCACGGGTTCGAGCCCCGCGTCCGGTTCTGTGCTGACGGCTCGGAGCCTGGAGGCTGCTTCGCATTCTGCGTCTCCCTCTCTCTCTGCCCCTCCCCCGTTCACACTCTGTCTCTCTCTGTCTCTCAACAATGAATAAAAACGTTTAAAAATTGTTTAAAAATTCATATGGCTTCATTCAACAATTCATGAACTGGCCAGCAGCCCTTCTAGCAAATAGAAAGGAGCCCCATCAAGCTGCAGGAAAGGAAAGTTTTTTAAGGCCAGAGAGAATGGAAAAAAGAATGGAAAAAAGGCATTTATTACCAAAGAATGCATTGTTTTAGGGATGGCTGCCCTCCCAAGTGGAATGGATAAAAGTCTATCAGTGGATTACCTCCTAGTGTTGACCAGAAAACTCCAGGTTAGCTGGTTAAAGGTCATATTTCGGGGTGGGGGGTTGATACTGTGGTTAGGTTAGGTATTAAGTCTTGGTTTGCTGATGTAGAGACTTAACATAACCGACTCCATTTTGGGGCCGTGGTTTTCTTTTTAACAATGCCTAACTGTTCCTTCAATTAGCAACTGCTTCTTTAAAATCTCCTCTCCCAATAGTAAATAATGAATTTATTTAGGATATATATTTGTAAACACTACAAAAACTTAGCTTTTAATAGCGGGCAGTGCGTTAACATGTTACAGGTTTTACAGTAGATGAAATAATGGTTTTGTTTTATGTGTCTCAAGGGAATGGAAAAAATGTTGTGACTTGAACATTTTGAACGATATAAATCAAATGTTCAGTGGTTCTTGATCTGGGTGATTTTAACCCCCCACAGGACATTTGGCAATGTCTGGAGATATTTTTGGTTGTCACAAATAGGGTGAGGGGAGTTTCCTCTGGCATCTAGGGGTTAGAGTCCAGGGATGCTGTTAAGTATCCTATGATGCCCAGGATGACTCCTCACGACAAAGAATTATCTGACCGCAAGTGGCGCTGATGCTGAAAGGCTGACAACCTCTGGGTGACCTAAGGCGGGGGCGGGGGGGGGGTGGCGGTGGCAGCCGGGGAGCAGGGTCATAAATGGCTTTTACTGTGTGAGGAAATTCAGCTACAATTTAAGTCATTGGCACTGAATGGAAACAATGTTTACCTAATAGATCATTGGAGAATTATTTGTAAACATTGTATGTAGTTCTTGGTGAATTTCATTTTTCACATTAAAAATATTTTTTCCCAGGGACGCCTGGGTGGCTCAGTGGGTTTGAGCAACCAGCTCTTGATTTCAGCTCAGGTCGTGATCTCACGGTTTATAAGTTCGAGCCCCCCATCAGGCTCTGTGTTGACAATGCAGAGCCTGCTTGGGATTCTGTGTCTCCCTCTCTCTCTCTCTGCCCCTGCGCCACACACATGCAAGCTCTCTCTGTCTCTCTCTGTCAAAGATAAATAAACATATATATATATATTTTTTTTCTTCTCCGAATACAAAATGCAGAGGTCTTCAGGATTGTCATTGTTTCCAAGGTTACCTGAGCTGGTTTTTATTTTGTCTCCCAAGGAAGGAGTGGAAATCAGAGGCTGAGTAACATTGCCTCCATCTTCCAAGATGGAGTTGGTCCCTACACACTCCTTTCCCGGTAAGAAAAGCAAAGAAACATATTGCTAAGATTTTACTTACCCTAACTTCAGTTTAAAGATTTCCCTCCTTCAAGTTCATGTGCATGGTCTCTCATCCAAGGATAGGATTTCCCCAGTGGCTGCCAAGATGGAAATCATAACATTCGAAAGTACAAGGAACAAGGTAAAGGTCCCATTCGTTGTTCCGTTTTCCTTACCTTTCATGCCCACAGAATATGGCTTTGCCCATCTGAGAAAGTCATTAGTGAGGGAAGGGACTATATAAGCACTTCCTTGAAATTGGGGCAAGTTTGCTGTTTTTGGAAAATATCAGGCTGGAAGACTTCACATTCAATAGAGGGGAAAACTACTAAAGTAAAGTTACATGATTCTCTGATTTCAGAGGCTCTCAGTTAGATTTTGGCCCCGCCCCACGCCTGTGCTCCCCTCTACTTGCCACGGGTCAACCCAAGCTACCACATGGTCCTGAGAGGCCCAGAGAGTTCCACAGAGCATGGGTAGATCAGCATCACGATCTTAATCCAGGATACAAAGGGGAAACTGGTATTTATTAAGCGTGGATGATGGGCCAGGGACTGTGCAAGGTGCCCTAAAGATGAGAGATCCTCCAGAGGAATTTCAGAAACCACAGCGAGGTTAGCACCAAAAAAGAAAACAATTTGGGTAGATTCTTTTTTTTTTTAATTTTTTTTAATCTTTATTTATTTTTGAGAAAGAAAGAGAGACAGAATGTGAGCAGGGGAGGGGTAGAGAGAGAGAGGGAGACACAGAATCCGAAACAGGCTCCAGGCTCTGAGCTGTCAGCACAGAGCCCGACGCGGGGCTCGAACTCACGGACCGCGAGATCGTGACCTGAGCCGAAGTCAGAAGCTTAACTGACTGAGCCACCCTGGCGCCCCGATTTGGGTAGATTCTTGTTTAAACTAACGTAAATCCAAATGTGGTTAACGAACATACCTTAAAGAGAAATGTCAGTGTGGTCAGGAAATTGCCATCTTATTTACGTGTTATCCCTGGCCTGTCCCCTCCTTCACAAGGCTGCAATTCCCTTTGAACCAAGACTTCTTAAAGACCAGTAATTTATCTGCACCTACCTCCCCCCCCACCATACCGAGAAGACTGTCTGACTTATCGCAGGTCCCCATAGATTCATGCTGAATTATTGTACTTTAGTTCCAACATGGGTGCAGGTTTCACGTGATGCCTGGTGCATAGCATGAACTCCAATACATAATATATTTAAATTGAATTTATCTGCAATATAATAAGATTAACAACAGCTGTGCCACAGGATGGGGGCCAAAATGTAAATGGACTAACAGCAGAGACAGTGCCTGGCACGGTGCCGGTGAACAGCAGAGACTCACTAAATGTTTGTTAGTGTGACATTAGTACAAGGGAGGGTCTCTGAGGAGGCAGAAGCTATGCATTTGCACAGGGATCCAGCCAAGAGTTGCTGGCACTGTGTCTGCTCCAAGAAGCTCTCCAGGAGGCAGCCTGATACCCGCTCAGGAGCTCCACACTTCACCTGAGCTACGCATGGCTTTTAAACACGATGGGTGTTTCTACGGCCATGAGACTTTTAAGATGTGGACCGTTGAGGCTTCTTGAGTAGTGGGTGCAAAGTAAATATCAGGAATAACTGATATTACACAGAACCATATTACACCAATTCTGAAAAGAATAACGTGTTTAAAAATAGGAGGAAAGGGCCACCTGGGTGGCTCAGTCGGCTGAGTGTCTGACTTCGGCTCGGGTGATGATCTCGCGGTTCACGAGTTCAGGCCCCGCGTCGGGCTCTGTGCTGAAAGCTCGGAGCCTGGAGCCAGCTTCAGATTCCGTGTGTCCCTCTCTCTCTGCCCCTTCCTGCTCGTGCTCCGTTTCTCTGGCTCTCCCTCTCTCAAACATGAATAAAAACATTTGAAAATATTTTAAAATATTTTAGAAAAAAATTAAGATGGGGGAAAAGCTTATGCATGACTTCTCACCCCTCTCTGGGTAGACCCTGACATCTGGATGTTGCTTCAACTGAGTCCCCAAATTGCACATTTTGGCCTTCGTTTCCGACCTTCTAGTCTTCTCTTCATCTTTACTGAGCATGTCTCCCATTACCGTGTTGCTTAGTGGGGTAATTCCGCCACCCCTACCTGGAGGAACAGACTGTGGAAGATGTTACGAACCAGCGCATGTGATGATGGCAATGAAAACAGCAGTCGCATCACAGCCAGAATTAATGGAGTCCCTGCCGTGTGCCAGGCACTGTGACAGGAATTTAGAAGGATTTGGAATATCCCTGTGCAGTTGAGATCCTGGAATGAAGGTTCGATCCTGACTCGATTAGTGTTCTTTCCAAGGTCAGAAGTCACTTCTCTCTATGACCGTAGGCGATGTGGAAGACAGACCAACCACCAAAGCTGTGGTAAATATTTCGCTAAGGGCTTTTCCCGGCGCAACTTGCTTTAAACAAGCACCTTGAACCATAAAGACTGGTAACACAGCGAGAACAAGTCCATCCAAACCTCATAATTAGAACAACCAACATAGACATCGATCATGGAGGTCCACCCACTCGGTACATATTTATTGAGCACATGCTACATGCCAGACATTGTTTTAGGCCCCAGATCTACATAGAAAATGAGACGTAAGAAAACCCTTTCTTCAGGGAGCTGATATTCCAGTGGTAAAAGATACGAAAGTTGGAGAGAGAGAGAGAAAATATGTGAACAAGATTATTTCTGTGAAAATAAATTCTAGAGGGGCACCTGGGTAGCCCAGTCGGTTAAGCCTCTGACTCTTGATTTTGGCTCAGGTCATGCATGATCTCACAGTTGGTGAGTTTGAGGCCTGCCTTGGGCTCTGTGCGGACAGTGCAGAGCCTGCTTGGGATTCTCTCTCTCCCCCCTCTCTGCCCCTCCCCAGCTCGCTCGCTCTCAAACAATAAACTAAACAAACAAACAAACAACAAGCCCAAAAAACAAAAAATGAAAAACAAAACAATAATAAATTCTGGAAAGACAAGAAAACAGGGCCATGAGATAGAAAGTGCTTGGAGGGCATGGGGGTGCAGAGCCAATCGAGAAGGTAACATTCCCACTGGAGGAGTCAGCCGTGCAGAGAGGGGAGAGCGAAACAAGTAGACGGAGAAGGTCAGAGGCAGGAATGAGGTTGGTGCTTGGGACGTGGAAAGAAGACCAGCATGGCTAAGGCACAGTGGGTGAGGGGACAGCGGGAGACATGGGGGACCGAGAGGTCAACAGGACCCAATCACACAGGGACTCGAGGAGTCCCATACTGAGGAGCTTACAAAGACCATCGCGAGGTCCGGATAAGTGTCACATGACTCTGTTTACATTTCAGAGAGATTACCCAGGATGCTGTGCGACTGCGATCTCAGAAGGTCCAGTGAAAGTTCCTATTTGTAACTCTAAGGACCATCCTTTTGTCATTTACTTCAGGAACAGGGACTGTGCATTTTCCGTGGGCCGGACACCTGGCCAGACGGAGGCTGCGAAGGTGAATAAAGGAGAGTCCTTGTCCTCGGGTGGTTTCCCATCTCGTGGGGGTTGCAGTTCCACCAGTGGGTGATTCAAGCACTCGGGCCGCCTCCCTTGGGGAGATCCAAGCGCCACCGAAGACATAGACAGAGCAAGGCTTCCTGGAAGGACTGACCTCCCAGCTCTGAGACACTGGTTATCAGGAGTCACCCACCGTAGCAGAGGGATTTGGGGGCAGAAAGCGTTTGTGCCAGGGAAATGTCATTTCCAAAATCCAGAGGGGAGACGGAAGGTTTCTCACTGGGACAAGGGAGGGCAGTCTGGGAGGGCAGGAGCCGGGCTTAGGAGTGGCCAGGGAGAGGCCAGAATAGGAAGCCGGCCCACAGCTTAAGGGCGTGGGGAGCCAGGAGGTGGGTTCATGCCGAATGCAGCGCTCTGTAAAAAGGGGCCCGGGCCCATCCTGACTCAACAGGGCCGGGAGGGAGCTCGGAGAAGAAAATGCAAGTGCCCGAGATCCTAACGTCAAAGGGTTCCTCTGGCTGTATGCTTCCTTTAGCCTTCAAGGTGCTCTTTTTCCAAGCACAGCCTCCGCCTACCTGCCAGTCCTGTCCTCCGGGCTGTGTGGCTCCCTGGCCCGTGGGGAGAGGCATCCCTCCCTACCCAGTGTGGAGAAGCCACTCCGCGCTCCCACGAACCTGTGGCCGTCACCCCCGCAGGGCTGAATTGTGGCGTCTCGAAGGCAAGCGCCCGCTGGAGAAGCAAGAGTTATGACTGATGCTGCTGTTCCCAAAGCCGTGGGAGAGCTGTTTGCACAACTCAATGGGCCATGCCCCAGCAGCCCTTCCAAGCAAGGAAGCAGCAGCCGGCACTGCTGGGAAAGCATGATGGGGGCTGTGACTCAGCCGGACGGGAGGGACAGCAGCGGGGTCCATCCATCAGAGGAGGCAGGGGAGACAGAGATAGGGGTCCTTGAGAATAAATATTTCAAAAGATGGCAAGGGCGTATGCTCTTTGCAAACCCAGGAGACTTTCTGCTGCTGGTGAGGCAGCACAGCCGGCACACAGACAGATAAGACCAGCTTTGGAGCCGTTCAGCCCGAGTTCAAGTCCTGACTCTGCCACCCCCTGAGCAAGTTGCTTAACCTCTCTGCCCCTCAGTTGGCCTATCGGTAAGTTGAAGCCAAAATGGTACCCGGTATGAGGCTGTCATAAGGGCTTAGGAAGTCAGCAAACATTAGGCTCCGAGACCAGCGCCTGGCATCCAAGTGTTCATCTCGTGTGAGCGATCGTCGTTCCCTACTCTGCGCCAGGCTCTGCGGATTAAGAGACAGATACACTCAGTCTTTAACAACTGCACAGTGTAGGGAGAGAGGAAGGGATGCCATTCATTGATCACCTACTACGAGTCACGTGTTTTGCGTGTGTTAGCTGTAAGGTTGTAGAAAACACACTTGCTTATTTTTTTGTCTGGTACCAGAGTGGGGAGTGTTTCTACTAAAAGTAACAGAGGCAGACAAATGCTCGACCAGAGAGAGACAAGTAATGATTTCTGTATAAAGATGATTGGGGAGAGGGAGTGAGGTGTGAAAGGGCACCGAGATCACAGTGGCAAGATTGCTTCTGGGATGTCTGGGAGGCTCAATTGGCTGAGTGTCCAACTTCAGCTCAGGTCATGATCTCCTGGCCCGGGCCGTGGGTTCGAGCCCCACATCGGGCTCTGTGCTGACAGCTCAGAGCCTAGAGCCTGCTTCGGAGTCTGTGTTTCCTTCTCTCTCTGTCTCTCCCCCACTCTCCTCTCTCTCTCTCTCTCTCCTTCTCAAAAATAAATAAACATTAAAAGAAAAAAGAAATTTGCTTCCTATTCCATACTGTTCTCCTTTAGTTATGCTTTAATAATTGTTCTTAGCTTGTCTCTGATACTGTTCCAGGCTAGTTTCTACATTTAGATTTTGTCCAGGGGGGTTACATTATTGAAGCCAGTGGAAAGCCCACAGGACCGAGCCCTGAGGCAGAGAGAGCACAGGCGTGGATTCCAGCTCGCCTCTTCCTGTGGATTTAGGCACCTCACTCGACCCCTCCAGCTCGTTCTTTGCTCGTGCGGCACAGCCTGGCTAGGTCTGCCCTCCGTGACTGTTAGGACAATGAAAGGGCATGACGGGAGGAGACCATACAGCCTGCCACCGTGTGCCTTCCTCACTGACGTGTGCCTTAGTCATGACCACGATGGTGCCAGACCCTCAGCCTGTGCTAAGCGTACCCTCTCCAGGGAGCTATGTCACGTGACTCCGCCCCATCCTGTCCCCCACAGACCCAGCAGAGTGCACCTGCCCCAAGGGCAGCCAGCTCTGGCTCTGATGGAGAGAGATACGCCCATAGGCCCGGAGGGTTCTTCCTATTACGAAACTGAATCAGAAGACGAATAAACAGCAGGAGCCCAGGAGCCAAAGCAAAGGTGAAAGAATGTGTAGTTCAAAGCCATGAGTTCCCGAAGTGACGAAAAGGGAGCAAGGAGGCCAACAGGGAGGGGGGAGAGAATAAATAAGGCAGACTCTGCAGTGAGCGGATTTCAGAGAAAGTCCCGGAGGCCTAGTCCCACCAGGGATCCTGCCCTTCCCAAGGCCATGGCCATTCACTGCCCTGGAGCCCATGAGGCCCAGCCATGGGCTCAGATGCCTGGTTTAGTCATCCCTATTTGTAGCCTGGAGAGCAGTGTCTTTCACCAGGGAGTGCTCCCAGGAGCCTTGTGGCGGTGCCCAGAGACAGTTTGGGTTAGTGCAACCGGAGTGGGGAGAGTGCTCCCCGCTTCTAGTGAGTAGAGGCCACGGATGCCGCCAGCGCCCCGCGACGCCCGGGTTGTGCCACCCAACCCCACTAGCAAAGAACTATGCAGCCCCAAATGTCAAAAGAGCCAGTGCTGGGAAAGCTGGCCTTGGAAGCAGCTCCCCTTTACGGAACAATTCTGCCTCTTAAAATCTAAAGAATCCATGAAATGCAATGCTTTTTCAGTCCTGCCATATTATGAGTACTTGAGGGCACTTTGGGGAGTGATAGATTTGTGTCGTCCACAGTTCACTGCTTGGGGCCTGGTGCAGAACAGCTGTTTAATACAGTGGATTTGCCTTGTAATTGAAGTTGGGTTTTAACCCATGGTTTAAGTCTCATAGACAAAGACACCCTTGGAAATCACTCAAATCACGCACAACACTTTGTACATGCAATGCACACGGCTTGGCATATAGACAAAGGGCTTGGCGTGTGTTGATTTTCATAGTTAAAGCTTTGGAGTTTAAAATGCTGGATGCATAGCTGACCATAAGGAGCAGGTTTCACAGGACAAGCTGTACTAGGGAACTTGGGACTTTCTGGTGTACTAGCCGCTGAATAGAAGGGCCAGGGAAATTTCTGTAGCAAATAACTATTGTTCCTCCTGTATCCTGTATGGAAGGTGGGGCAGTGACAATACCTATGGGACCAGGAGTTGTCAGGATTAAGCCGTCCAGGCTGCAAGTGGACGCTTTGTATCTGCAAGCTGGTATTTCTATTTCTGTCACCCGATGGTAATAACAATACCTCCAAAATCCAAACGGGGGTCCCTCGGACCCAACGTGATCTGAAGCAGAGAAGTTTCCCCCAGAGCACAGGACTCTCGCACCCTTATTCCAGGGCATCCTCGCGGCTCTTCAGGAAGACCCCGGGAAAATTAGCCGAGACGAAATCTCTCACAGCCAGAAGGAAAGGACTGTGGGATTAAGAGAAGTAGATCCATCTGTTGTGAGATTTGGGTGTCTGGGGCATACTCTGAAAAGAAATGAGGCAGATGAGATTCACGGACTCAGAGACGGAAACACAGGGGAGAGCACTCCACGGGAGTCCTCTCGGGGTGGAACTGTGGGTGACGAATCTGAAGGAGTATTCCTACCTTGACGTACGAGGATCAGGAAACAGACAGGAACAAACCTTTTAACAAAATAATAGCATTGAAAACTATGATAAAATTGTCTTTAGCTGTAATTTCTTCAGGACCCTTAGGTTTGAGGAACCAGATTCAGTGCTTCCTGTTTATTATCTCATTTAATGTTAATCACGCCAAGGGGCTCTATTTTCAGATCCAAGGGGTCCCCTAATCAGCTCGTTGTAGCACGAGGGCACAGAGCCAAACATTTCCACTCCAAAATCCAAGATAGGCTCTTCACCCTAAACCCAAGCCTTCCCCTTGTCCACAGCCCGGAAAACTCCACATGAAACCCATTATCTCAGTGTGGCTGTGAGGCTGTCTCTGAAAAGGAGGAAAACCAGATTCCTTCCTGTGTGATACTGATAGCTAACGGATAGGAAGAAGTGATGAACATTCTCGAACATTCCGAGCACCCTTGGATACGGAATGCTTGCTGCCATATATCCGTTCGGCTGTGTTCTTCACTCACAGTCAAGCTTTTGTCATTGTGATGTCAGTCTTGGGACTGACATGTGGACCAGATCAAAGTACAGATAGCTGGAGGTGGAGGAAACAAAAGGAAATACAAAGCCAAAAGAAGACACCTATTTCTTTTTTTTTTTTTAATTTTTTTTTCAACGTTTTTTATTTATTTTGGGACAGAGAGAGACAGAGCATGAACGGGGGAGGGGCAGAGAGAGAGGGAGACACAGAATCAGAAACAGGCTCCAGGCTCCGAGCCATCAGCCCAGAGCCTGACGCGGGGCTCGAACTCACGGACCGCGAGATCGTGACCTGGCTGAAGTCGGACGGCTTAACCGACTGCGCCACCCAGGCGCCCCGGAAGACACCTATTTCTTAATGTAGTATTTAACCAAAACGAGCCCCCAAAGACTCTCTTTTTTGAAAAAGCTTCTTGGATCTTGCGAGAAATCTTCATGAATTCCTCTCTGCCTGTAGGAAGAAGGCACATCATTAGAAAGGTAATTTGCCCTTCAATTGTAATAAAGTCTTAAATTTTACCTGTGCCTTTCCGGATATGACCTCTGACCTCGGGTTGTCTAGCTGACTGCTCCCAGCTTCCTTCAAGTTGATGGTCATGCCGTGTGCTTCCGCATTGAGAAAATCAAGCCTTGGGTCAAATTCCATACCTCTGTGCAAATGCATAGAAAATTACCTTTCTAAATAACCGGGGATTAATGTTTTAACTCTTAAATAGCTGATACTTCCTATCAGATGTGGAACAGAAATGAGTGCTTTCAACTATTGCCTGCATCTTCTATAGTTAGGTGTAATCTTTCTTACTATATTGTGTTATTAAAATAGATTATGTAATGCGTAATCTGCAATATGTTAAAGCATAGAAGTTATAATATGATGTTTTATTAAAATTGTTATAAACCGATTTTTAAAAGGTTGCTACGGTTTAGGAAAGGGATCGGTAAACTATGTTCTCCAGGCCAAAGCCAGCCCACCGCTTGTTTTTATAAATAAAGTTTTATTGGGACACAGCCACGCTCATTATATATTGGCAATGCCCGCTTTTGCAGTACAACAGAGCTAAGCGGTTGCAACAGAGACAATACGGTCCACAGAGCCTGAAATATTTATGATCTAGCTTTTTTAGAAAAGTTTGCCACCGATTGCCTTAAAATAACACAGGAGAGGGGTGCCTGGGTGGCTCAGTCGGTTGAGCATCTGACTTTGGCTCGGGTCATGATCTCGTGGTTCGTGAGTTTGAGCCCCGCGTCTGGCTCTGGGCTGACAGCTCAGAGCCCGGAGCCTGCTTCAGATTCTGTGTCTCCCTCGGTCTCTGCCCCTTCTCCACTCACTCTCTGTCTCTCTCTGTGTCTCTCTCTCTTTCACAAATAAACACTAAAATAAATTAAATAACACAGGAGCTATAATATTGAAACTCAGTTTCCTCCTCATTAAATGAGTAGCTTTGGCGGGGTGATAGCTGAAATTAAGATCACTTCTGGCGTTCGGGTTGTTTGATCAAGCACAAATTTAGAATCAATCTGGCATCTGTAGTCCAGTAAAACGTTCGGGCTGTGTCCTCAAATAACTTAATATCTCTAGTGATGCTTTATGGATCCTTTGTAGACGGAACTATACCTTTTGGGTTATGACCATTCTGTGCTGCTTGGTGTATACATCCCTTACACCACTGAACTCCAGGCTTCACACCTTTATCCCCCTCCAAATGCCGTCACCCATCTTGGGCCTACCTCTCCTCACCCCTTGTGGCACCAGAGCCAGAAATCCTAACACCCTGAGATGGATCAGATGTTTCTTGGGGCACCTGGGTGGCTCAGTCAGTTTGGGCTCAGGTCTAATCTCATGATTCATAGGATCAAGCCCTCTGTTGGGCTTCAGGGAGCCCTGCTAGTGAAAAGCCTGCTAGGAATCCTCCTTCTCTCCCTCCCTCTGTCCCTCCCCGGCTCCTGCGCTCTGTCTCTCTCTCCCTCAAAATAAACTTTAAAAAGTATGTTTCTATCGGCCAACACGTTAGTATCATCAACAATCCAGGCTTGGTGTGATGTTGCACAGGATAGGAACAAACCCAGTGTGTGTGGCATGAACGGGTGGGTCCGCTCCGTGCCTCCACCTGCCCCTTCCCAGGGCCCAGGGCCCCTTCCCCCTACGGGCCAAGCTGCCAGCTTTTCCTCTCTTCTCCGGCTGAATGGCCTGTGCCTCTGGTCTTTCCTAGCCCTTACTCCAACGTGCAGCTGTATCCTTCCCATTTGGTATTTGGACTGACCCCATGCCCTCTGGTTTGACCTTGATGATCTTACCTCTGGGATTGCCCCTTTGGAAGACCTCCGGCGTGGCTTCATCTGTCTCCATCATGGGTTCTGGCTCCAGTGGGCATAAGGTGAGCCGTGCAGAGCCACTGAGAGGCCAAAGGGAGTTGGGGGCAGCTCAGCAGAGGCAGGGCTCCACGTGGATTGGGAAGTAGCTGTTCCATCAGGACTGGGACTTGACTGGGAAACATGGAGCTTGCAACTGTTGGGTGAATGAAGCATAATCTGTTGAACTAACGGCCTCAAATGCCAGACCAAAGCATTCCCGCAATTTCTGGCTGGCTTACATGATACTTATTTCATCTTTACACTTACAGGTAAGAAGGAAAAGAAAAGAAAGGAAAAAAGCCCACCCCTTACTTTAATACTTGAATGCAGAGCCTAGCGGTTACGGAGATGAACTTTGAGCCAGACTGCCTGGTTCCAAGTCCAGGCTTCACCTCACATCATGTATAACTTTGGACGGGCTGGCTTGACTTCCTTGCCTCAGTTTTCTCTTTTGTAAAGCAGAAATAATACAAGTGCCCCATCAGATGATCGTGCAGAGCGCTGTTATCTGGTCTTGTCCGTATGCTAGACACTGAGCTGGGCAGTCCTCCTCACCCACTTTTCACAAACAGAAGGAACAACATAGGCGCCATGAGCACCCCGGGTTTTGCAGATGTGGAAACTGAGGCTCAGAAAGTTTGAGTCACTTGTCAAGGATAAGAGGGAGGGCATGGCAGCGTCTGAAAGATAACTCCAGTCTACCCAATTCCCCAGTCAAGTTTTAAATCAATTGAAATGGGTACATTCTGCCATACCACTCTTTACATCCTGTGGAGCCTTGTTCCTGGAAATCGCCATCCCCGGCCTGAGATATAAAAGCAGGTAGAGTCAAGGTCGAGGCTGGTTTGTATTTAGTTTACATCCTCCTCTTGAAAGAAGTCAACCGCCGGCAGCAGACAAGCCAATCTGGGACACTGCGTAGATTTATCTCTGATTTTTAGATTTTTAACGGGGTACTTGTCATTGTGCGTATTTTGCTAATCTGGAAGATTTACCCTGTTCATTTGCTGCGTCTCCTCTTTTCTCTTCTCACTCCTTCCCCTTAGCAATTTCTGGCCATGCCCCTTTGCAGAATACCAGCTATTGTTTGATGGGTGTTTCATAAAGAAGAAAATCTATGCAATTCTTGTTAACAGAATCTCTAACAGAAACCGAAAGAAACGCACACGAGGTAATATATGTAATATATGATATGTCACATATCACATACACACACACACACACACACACACAGGAGGAATCTCATGGTTTGGTTCAGTCCACAAGTTGGTATAGAAATGTACAATTCTCTTATTCTTATTTACAATGGGCCCCTTTCACAAAGATTTTGCTACTAGATGATATTGAGGGGGAACAACTGGGTTGTTAATTCACACATACATAAATCTCATTTTGATTCTGACAGAGGAGAATAAAAGCATGAGTTATGACCTCTAGGGATTCATTTGAACCAATTCAAAGGGCTGAGGCAGGAGGCAAAATGGGAACACTGCTGCCTGAGTTTCCCCGGAAGAGCATCGTTTGTTGAGCGCTTATTCTGTGCATTCTGTGTAAATTCTTCCTATAAATTAACATGGCACATCAACCCTTTGAGCGAGGGGTTGTTCTCCCCATTTTCCGGATGAGAAAACTGAGGCTAGGAAAGGCTCCATCAGTTGCCCAAAGCCATGCTGCTCACCTTCGGTGGGGCTGAAACGATGACTCTCAGCTGACCTGAGTAACCTGGAAGGTGGTCTGAAGGTCTTAAGCTCCTAGAACAGAGATTCTCTGAGGTGTGAAGGCACACTAAGTGCAGTCTCAGCCTAGCCAGGATTAGTGTCTGTGTGCGTGTGCGTGTGTCTGTTTATCTCCTACAAAGACCGTGTAGGAGCGTGTGCACTTCAGGGAGCGAGCAACAGCAATGGTATAAATGTAGTGCTACATCACATCTGGATCCAAACGGGAAAGAAGGAAGGGAGGAAGGAAGGATTGGAGGGCGGAGGCCAAATGGTATCCAACGTCAGTAACCGATGTGGTGAGTTTCAAGGACACTTTCAGTTGCAAGAGAAGACCTCGTGGGACGAATAAATAAGCCAGAGGTGGACCTACCCTACATTTGGTAGATTCAAAGGTTGAGTCACTTCACCGAAGACTCGAGTGCTTTCCATTTTTCTGCTATGCCATCTTCCCCTTATGGGCTCTGCCCTCAAGATGGCCTCTCAAGGCCAGGCAGTTCGAGAATATACATCTACACATGAAACCATTCAGAGGATAAGGAAGACCCTCTACTCCGATGCATTCTTGCTAAGGGTTAGGAAGTCCTTCTAGAACCTCGCATCAGTTCTCTCTTTGTGTTGGCAAAAACCCATCACAGACCTACTTGGACATCAGTCCCTGTGAAGAGGAAGGGACCTCTATTGTTTAAACAGACTCTTGGAGATAGAATCCATCCCGGAGAGAAAACCGCATGACCACGCTGCAACCATGGACACATTTGTGTCCCACTGTAGCACATCTGTGTCCTTATATCCCACTGTAACACATTTGTGTCCCATGCCAGAGAAGGCACTTCTGCTAAGTACATGAGCCCACAAGACCACACTGAATGTTGAGAACAGGGACTCAGTATCCAACCACCTAAAAGCAAGGGCCCCCCTGGGAAAGGACGTAGAGCTTGGGAGAGCCCTGCTTTGTGCACTGTGGGCCGTGTTCCCTCAATACCCAGGCCCTCTGCACATTTATGCATACACTGGCGTCAGAGAGATGGTCAACATGGACAAAGTCCCTCCCTTCAAGGACTTTAAATTCTTGTGGAGGTGGGCCAAGAAAGACAAAAAAATAGCGAACAGACACAAAACGTATAAGGGGGCAAACTGTGCTATAAAGAAAAAAGGAAGGAGATAAAGAGATAGACTATAACAAAGGATGTGCATCCTTCCTTCTAACTGGAAAGACCTCTTCCTCCCTCCCCCACACTGTCGCCCCGCTAATTAACTCCTGGTCTTCTTTCCAGTCTTAGCTTATGTAGCTAAGACACTCCTTTAGCGTCTCCCTAGCTTCTGAATCTCTCCCTTCTCTTATACAAACTTCTTCTCATGGGAGTTGCAACTTCATTTTTACTTCTACGATTGCTTAGTAGTCCTTCTCTAGATCATAAGAACCATAGGAATAGATAATGTACCTATTTGCTCAGGATTCCATCTGCAACACTGAGCGCACTGCTTAGCATACAGTAGGCACTCAATAAATTCTTTTTTGAGTGATGGAACGAGAAACTGAAATTGTGGTGTTGGCCTTTGGTGGGGCCACGGAAAAGAAACAATTTTCCTGGGGACCACCTGCCACTACCTAGAACAGCACATCAAACCCCAGACTATCTCCGGCCCAGTTTGCCTGCTCTGGACCAGTTTTCCTAGGTTTATATGCTTTCCCTGACAATAAGTGTTTGAAAAATATGCAGACTAGATACTATTCTAATATCCTGTTCATTGCTGCGTATCAGAAGTATTCTTTTTTTCCGTGCAGATTGTACCCCATTGGGAGGGCACAGGGAGCAAAAACCATCTCTTTCCCTGGGGAATGTGCTTAAAAGAGGCTTTAGAGGGCCACCTGGGTGGCTCAGTCAGTCAAGCATCTGACTCTGGATTTTGGCACGGGTCATGGTCTCACGGCTCACGAGTTCGAGCCCCACGTTGGGCTCTGTGCTGAAAGCAGAGAGCCCGCCTGGGGGTTCTCTCTCTCCCTCTCTTTCTGCCCCTCCCCCACTCGCTCTCTCTCTCTCAAAATAAGTAAATAAACTTAAAAATTTTCCAAAAGGCTTTAGAAAAGAGAATCGATGGCCAAGACTTGGAAACATCCCTGATGATGAAATCTGTATCTGCGTATTGCTTCTTTGTACAGAGCAGGCCAGCAAAATACAGTATGGCATACAGGAAAGAAAACCATATTGATTACATTTATTGCTCCCACATCTATTTTTTTTCCTCAAGCATAAAAGGCAGAAGAGAAGCTGTATGCCACCTCATTCTAGACATTTTCAATAAAAATAAGAATGATAGAAAATAAAATTATGTAAGTGCGTGCCTTGCTAGATCTCCCTTAGTATTTATAATGCTTTGAGGCAGAACCTATGATCATACCCATTTTACAGATGAGAAAACAGAGGCTCGGGGATGGGAAGGCATTTGCGTGAGGTCACCTGGGGGGTTGGTAATAGGAAGAGAATTTACACCAGGTGAGTCTTTCTCCAAAGCCTTAGTTAAGTCTTTAAACTCACTGCCTTAGATTGGGGACCTTGTGAGTGAGGTGTTACGTTTTCTACTCTCCAGTGGGGAAAGACTGAGGCCATGAATTGTCAATGACTTGCCAAAGGGCACAAAAGTGGACAATGCCCTTCGGACCACCATTGATAGGCAGATCTTTATATCTGAACTTCTTTCCACTATATCACACTCAGTTCAACTAAGGTTGAACAAGGCTTCATGCTCACAGATGCAAGAAAACAGATCAGAGAAAGCCCAGCCTTCTCCATCAGGACAACAGAGAAGGGCATAAGACAGGGACATCGTGAGTCTACCATAAGACAGCGCTCATTTAGGGAAGAAAGGGCCAGCTAGGCTTCCTCTGAGCTATATCAGGGTAAGCAGGAAGATATCATTATCGTTAGAAAAGGCAGCCTCACCATCTTATGGATGCTTTATCTTTACAATAGAAATATCCATGCTGCATCAGTCCTCAAAGATTCGCTGTGAGTATTGAAGAAGACACTAGTTTTATCATTTGCTTTTTAATCACTGAATGGCTCCAAAATTATATTTATATATAGAGACAACAAGAGTCTTTGGGTGGGAGGCATCCTATGCACGATGTTTTTTGTGTCTTCGTCAATTTCTCCCCAGCAAATGTGCAGAAAGGAGCGAGCATGACCCCATAGGTTTCCGGGTTTTGTCTTCACTCTCTAAACAAGAAAGAAAGAACAAAACAAAACAAAACAAAACAAGACTTGAGGCAACTCCCTATATTTCAATCATCCAGGAAGTGATTCTGGGTGATAATAAGAGAGGATAGCAAAGATGGGGGACGGGGGGGAAATTACTGGCTTGGTCAAAGCTTGCAAAACGACACCAGTGATTAAAACATCTTATGCTGTCCTCGGGCTGCAGAAGCTATCACTGACAAAAGATCTCATACACACACACACAAAAGGAAAGAAATTAGCCATTAAGAAATATTTCAGCATAATGCAATTATTACAGCTGTATAATTGAATGGGGAAACCATTGATCTGTAGTAGAAAGGAAATTGCTCTTCTCATTGTGTTCCTATGAATATGTGAACATTAATCTCCATCTATAATCAACGTTCATTTCAAATCTGATTGCGTGCTACTAAACACCCGTAGCTATGCTAACATTATGTTAATATGGTTCAACATCATAGCTCCCAGCTCCACAGCACAAATATTTTTCTTTGGCAATCAATAGTAATTTCAGCTGAGTGGATGGAAGTCACGTTTTAATGGTAATCTTTCCTCCAAGCCTCCAAGTGCAAACTCAGTTGGTGTGTTAACATGGCTGCAGTGTGTTGCATATAATCAGATAAATTAACCTGAAAAGAAACGGAGAGAGGGGAAGGAAGGCAGGGAATGGGGGTTAGAAATAAGAAGCGAGCTGGGCAAGACTCTAAATCTACCTAATAATGAAAACGCTCGTTGGGGAGGAAAAAGTGAGAACGGATGGGTGGATGGGACTTGATGGTCATCCAGTGTCCCATCCTGTGTGGGCTGGGGGAGAGGTGTGCGGGAAGGGGGCCGGGGTCGTTAAGAAATGAACTATTCCTTCTGGCTGTGAACCAGTGGGACGGGAAGCCACGGATTGCTTTGGAGCTCTCTGGACCCTCCCTGCTCCCCTGGCTATTATGATTCTCTTCTTCCTTGAGGAAGAAAGAGAGAGAGGCAGAGAGACAGAGGGAGGGAGGAAGTTTGGACAGAGAGAGAGAACGAGAGAAGAGTTTTGGTTATAGTCGCTTGGCAAACATTCTTTTCAGCCCCCAAAGACCTACCTGATAAAACTCTTAGGTGATCTCACTTGCTCTGCCCCTATATCCTGTTCCCCACCCCCCCACCCCGCTCCTCTTTATGCTTGCACCTCATTCTCCCACAGCTGCTTAAATCACAGGCTTCTTCTCTGAGAAGGATCAAGGTTACGACCTCCAAGGATGTGTGTTATTAGGACAATGCAAAGGAAAATGAAAATAATACGACACAGGACCCAGCCTCTTCCCTTGCCCTGCTCCAAGGGAGAATTCTCACGCTGTCTTCTCCCTTCACTGCTCCCCAACCCCCTGCCCTGTGCTTCCTGGGTCCTTCTTTGAAGATCAGAGGACAAGAACATTCTCTGAAGGACGGCAGGGTATATACACTGAAGCGACAAGGGAGATCCAGGGAAGAGATGACAAGTAGACCAAGGAAAAAGGATCAGGAGGACGCTTGTGGGTAAAGGGCCATCGACATTACAAGTCTGCTTTTTTGAGGGGTTCAGAAAGAAAAGTGCCGTGGATGCAGGAACCACTGAAAAGGTTAGATAAAGGCGAACAGAGTTTTAAAACCTTTCCCAGGATGTTTTGCTCCTTGCCCCACTCGGTCAGTGCTCTGCAGTGACCTCATTATGAAATTAATGTCTTTTGCCTCTTTGTTTTCTTCTTCATAATCCTCGAGTGAGTGAAGATTTGAATTCCGTTTACCTGTTTCTTATAATCTCAGAATGCCTTTTTCCGGATGATAGAAATTATTATTGTAATCACATATATTCTACATAATAATATCTAGAACTGTCGGAGATTTTATCCTGGAAACTCTCACTCAATTTTAAGTTTATCAGCTCTGCTTAGATTATCGTAATTGCACCCCCTCTCCCCCCCCCCCCGCCCCCGGCCTCCGTAACCCTTGGGTTCTTTCCCTTTTAATCTGTCACCTACAAGATAGCCAATAAAGCTGGCACCATTAGGCACAATTTTCAAGGCATTTGGAAACTAAGCATCTAGAACCCGGAAACAAGACTATATATTTTCAGCCATGTTTAAAATCATTCAACACCCAAAGAAGTACTTGACAAAATTTCACTAAACTTCTTGTGAAATGTTTAGAAGCCTATTTTGAGTTTTACTGCTTATTAGCAAAGCCCCCACCCCCAAAAAAGTCATTGGGGAAAATATCCCATCTTCCCCCAGCACAAGAAAAACAGCTGAAATAATATGCAGAAAACAATATGGCGACAAATAAAAATGTATTCCTTTGTCAGCAGATTCTGCTAGAAGATACGGAGAAAACCTCGCTGAAGATTTGAAAAGTCAAGTGTTAAAAGAAATTACTTGGTGTGTGAGGTTTGCTATCCAGTTGGGTAAAAGTACAGATGCTTCTAACATTTTTTCCTTATGGAATTTGCCACATGAAACACAGAATGAACTTTTTAGAAAAACACTCAAGAATACATGTAATGGAGAAAAAATATTTCAGCAACAGATGACTTCGCTGTGAAACCAATGTTTTCTGGAATAACTATAAGTTACTAGTAGAGTGACTGATTGATTGGAATTTATTTTTTTTTTTTTAATTTTTTTTTTCAACGTTTATTTTTATTTTTGGGACAGAGAGAGACAGAGCATGAACGGGGGAGGGGCAGAGAGAGAGGGAGACACAGAATCGGAAACAGGCTCCAGGCTCTGAGCCATCAGCCCAGAGCCTGACGCGGGGCTCGAACTCACGGACCGCGAGATCGTGACCTGGCTGAAGTCGGACGCTTAACCGACTGCGCCACCCAGGCGCCCCAGATTGGAATTTATTTTTTAAAAATCCCAAGTAAACTTACAGAGATAGGTACAGACATGAAATTCATAGAGTGGATTGTTGTGACACTAGGAAAGCCAATAAACAAAACTTGAAGTCACGGGTGCGCAAAACTGTTTATAGTTTGTCATCAGCACGCCTAATTTAAAAGATCTTTAATTTTTTTTAATGTTTTCATTCATTTTTGAGAAAGAGAGAGAGGGAGAGGGGGAAGGGCAGAGGGGGGTGGGGCGGGACAGAGGATATGAAGCAGGCTCTGACAGCAGAAAACCTATCATGAACTCACAAACTGTGAGATTATAACCTGAGCTGAAGTCAGACGCTTAACCTGCTGAGCTACCCAGGTGCCTCTAAAAAGATCTTTAAAATGCAAAATAATACTTACCTTTGTAATGAGAGAGAGCGTGCCAATTAAAAGTGATTTTTAGAATATAACAAAGGATTTACAGGAGCCACTAGATTCAAGGTTATTGTTTATCTTTCTTAAATGACAGGTGCTCCAAGTTTACCGAACTTTTTTTTTCCCCCCTTACCAGGGCAAAACCTCTCAGTGTAAGTTCACCTACCAGATTATTAAATAATAATAACAACCATGCTCGCAGTACTGATACTTATAATCTCTCACTTCAAGGTTAAGGCTACGTTTTTTAAATGGGGGACAAAGTGTCCATTAGGTGAGTGGAAGAGACTAGGGGGAGACTGTTTTGAAAATGGACGGTTGAGGGGCGCCTGGGTGGCTCAGTTGGTTAAGTGGCCGACTTCGGCTCAGGTCATGATCTCGCGGTCTGTGAGTTCGAGCCCCGCGTTGGGCTCTGTGCTGACAGCTCAGAGCCTGGAGCCTGTTTCAGATTCTGTGTTTCCCTCTCTCTGACCCTTCCCCGTTCATGCTCTGTCTCTCTCTGTCTCAAAAATAAACGTTAAAAAAAAAATTAAAAAAAAAAGAAAATGGACGTTTGAAAGCATCTCCTTCGGTAGAAGATTTAGTGGCTAAAATAATACAAATGCATGAATTATAAGAACTCTCACAGCTACAGCCTCTGACATACCTAACAGATATTTAACCTGTATGTAATTTTTCTAAACAAAATTCTAGTCAAAATTTTCTAATCAAAATTCTGTAGTGGAATTTGAAATTGTTTGCATTGACATACAGGAACAACACGTTCGATTATTTTGTAAAGCTACTAGTTGGCATTAGGGGAGACAGATACTCTGTAGTTTGGATCAAAACCTGCTGCATAGTGGATGAATGAACTGAGATTGAAACACTGAGCAGGAGGATAGGAAAGGGGAGCCCTGGAGTGGCCTTCTTTTCATGCCGATCTATGCTTCCTTTCTGATGATCTGTAACACTCCTGAACTTCATTATTATCTTGCCAGGGTCTGGCCTTTAAACTTTGTTACCATGTTGTTGCTATCTTGCACGTCCTGGCCTGAACTTTGTTGTTACCTTGCACGGTTTGGTGTTTGAACTCAGCTGAGCAGTTCTTACCTAGGAATGCCGGCGCAGGTGCCATCAAAGGCGGCTGGGGCTGGGGAGATGCGAACGCTTTTCTGTTCGAATGTGTGATTCTCGGTCTGGGACCAGTGGGGCGGCTGAGCGGAGGGGGGACTGGTCAAGAATCTCTCTCTCTACACAACCTCCCTACATGACTAGTTTGGCTTCCCTACAGCATGGGGGCCCAGAATACTTGGGAATACGTCTCGCGTGATGGCTGGCTTCCCCCAGCGTGAGCGTTCCGAAGGACCCGTGAGTGGAAGCTCTAAGGTTTCTCATAACACGGTCATTGAGTCCAGGAAATTGCTTCCACTGCATTCTATTGGCCACAAAGGTAGCTAGGGCCACTCTAGCCAGATACAAGAGAGTGAGAAACAGACTCAACCTCTCCATGCAAGGAACCTTGCAAGTGGGGAGAGAAGGACCTTCTGTACCAACTAACTGACCCAAGGCACCTGGCGACACCTGTACTAATGCTAGCCTATCAGTCAGTGCTTAAATAATGTAAAGACCATGCAAATGCTTCTCTTTTTTTAGCGAAATAAATTGTTTCTTAGCTTTCATGTGACAGTTCTGCATCTTTAAATGCACATTGTTCATCATTCTGTCTTCAGAATTCTCTTTTTTCTTTCTGGGAATTTTATGTCTTTTTTCTTTTTTTAATATTTATTTATTGTTGAGAGAGAGAGAAAGAAAGAGCACACACACACACACACACACACACACATATGAGAGAGAGAGAAGAGAGCTGGGGGGAGGGGCAGAGAGAGGGAGAGAGAGAATCCCAAGCCGGCTCCACACTGTCAGCACAGAGCCCGACGCAGGGCTCAAACTCATGAACCGTGAGATCATGACCTGAGGCAAAATCAAGAGTTGGACGCTTACCCAACTGAGCCACCCAGTGACCCCTATGTATATATTTTTTCTAATCAAAGTGTAGTTGACATACGAGGCAAGAATATACAAAGGTCAAAACACTGTCTCTTCAATAAATGGTGCTGGGGAAGCTGGACAGCCCCACCAAGCACTTCTTAAAGCTTGAGCACAGTCTCCGATTATGATGAATGAGTCCTTCTATTTTCTTTAACACACATGGCCTGACAAAGGAATTTTTTTTTTTTTCTGTTTGGGGATTATAATACTAACAGCTAATGTTTATGGAACATTTCTGATATGCTGAGCTTTTTTTCACAAGTGATCTAATTTGATCCTCTCCACAAACCTTCTCGGTAGGTACTCTGTGTATTTGGATTCCTCCCAGATAGGAATAAAGCTTAGAGAACGTTGTGACTTACCCTGGGTGACACAGGATGTAAGTAGCAAATGCATGTGAGCAATCCAATCTAGCTGACAGCAGTAACTACGCTCCTAACTGCCATGTAGTTGGAAAATCTGTAAAGATAAACATGTGAAATTACATTTTATTGTACATTGTATACATTGGCTTCATTCTAGCTTATTAAAATAGATCACAAAAAATTATGGATGTCTTTTCTATGGAATACTATGTAACTATCATAAAAAATGACGTAAGTGCTTATGTGTGTTTTTGAAAACCAAGTTATAGGAATATATAGAGAGACATATATATAGTATATATACTATATATAAAATATTATACACACACACACACGCACACACACGCATGCACAGGTTCACACACACATAGAAGGAGAGAGAGCATTTCCACAAAAAAAGATACATTAGAAACCTTTACACGTAGGGGCGCCTGGGTGGCTGTCGGTTAAGCATCCGACTTCGGCTCAGGTCATGATCCCATGGTCTGTGGGTTTGAGCCCCGCGTCCGGCTCTGTGCTGACAGCTCAGAGCCTGGAGGCTGTTTGGGATTCTGTGTCTCCCTCTCTCTCTCTGCCCCTCCCCTGTTCATGCTCTGTCTCTCTCTGTCTCAAAAATAAATAAACGTTAAAAAAAAAATTAAAAAAAAAAAAAGAAGAACCCCGCTACGTTCAAGTTAATCAAGCTATGGAAGAGTGCGTTATTTTCAGGCACCAGCACGGGGGCATTATCCCTAATGCACACACCGGGCCTGCGTGAAGGAGGCTCTGAGCCGTCCCGTGGCTTCTCCCAATGGACACAGACGTCTTCCGAGGGCCACGGTTGAGTCTAAGGAAAGCCGGGCTGGGCGGGGCCTCCAGCAAGGCCTGGGGCAGAACGCTGTCTTGCCAAAGTGTGACGTGAGTTGCTTCTCTGGTCCCCGTGCCCACCCCCTCTGGCATCCGTCGTTGATTGCACCCCGCTGTGAGCTCCGCACCATGCCCTTTGCCGAAGGAGGCGCGCGTCCCCCAGCCCGTGGCCCCGGGATTCATTGTCTGCCTCCGACACAGCGCCCCGGGCCCGGCCCTGGGGAGCTGAACAAAGTCGTCTCAAGATGACAAGCCATTTCAGCCCGATCAGGGGTTACGGCCCCTACTTTTTAACATGCTGCTTTTATTTGCAGGCTATGAAGTGTAATAGTTCACCATTTTGGTTTAAGTATCACCATAAAAGTCAGTGAGATGGAACAGGCAATAAGTGATTCTTTTACATAGTGTGGCTGAGGCCGGGAGCTTACGTCTTCATTAACCCGCAGAAACGGCTCAGAAATAAACAGCCGGGGCGGGCACTCCTTGGTGCCAGGGATCAACCAGAACCAGGCTGCGGCGTCCCCAAGTGCCTCTGACCCCAAGTGCCTCCCTCTGTCCCTTCCTGGCACTGATGCTGAGCAAGTTGGGAAAACAGGAAGGAAGGGAGCGGATGAACTTCTTAAGGGTGATTCTCAGCGTGTGGTGAACACACACGGCTTTGGGATGGAATGTGGAAATCTCCCCGTGGAGTAGAGGTGTTTGCCCAACACGATACGTCAGATCACCGTCCTCCGGGCATCGAGTCCTCTGTCCTGGAATAGCAGATGAGCCTTTCCACTCAAAAAAAAAAAAAAAAAAAAAAAAAGCAAGGCATTTTTTTATGGAAAAAGTAAGCTTTCACATCTTCCATCCAGAATCTGTCCCAGAAGTATAAAACTGGTAGGCAGACGCTATGGTCCAAATGTTTGCGTCTCCCCCGAATTCATGTGTCAAAATCCTAACGTCCGAGCAGAGCGTATCAGGCGCCTTTTGGGAGGCGCTTAGGACCTGAGGGTGGTTCCCTCGGGAAGGGGATCAGCGTCCTGATGGGAGATCCCGCAGAGCTCCCCGACCCCTTCCCCTGGGTGAGGACCCATCAAGAAGTCTGCAACCCCGAGGGGGCCTCACCAGGACCCAACCAGCCCGTCACCCTGATCTCTGACTGGCGGCCCCCAGAGCTGTGGGAAATCTGCGTGTCATTATACCAAGACCAGTCACCCTATTTGCAGTCTTACCCAACATACTTAGTTTTCTTCAAATGAAGAGATCCATCCTTTTATAAAAAGAGACCATTCACCTCATGGGAGAGATCGTGACCAGACCGTGGCAGGTCCTCAGTACGTGTAAGTATCTTTTTTCTCTCCTTTTTCCTTCCCTTTCCTCTTCCTTCCTTCCTTCTTTCCTTCATCCCTTCCTTCCTTCTTCCTTCCCTTTCCTTCCTTCTTCCTTCCCTTTCCTTCCTTCTTCTTTTCTTTCTCTTTCTTTTCTTTCTTTTCTCTTTCCTTTCCCTTTCTCTTTCTTATCTTTCTTTCTTTTCTTTCTTTCTTTTCTTTCTTTCTTTCTTTCTTTTCTTTCTTTCTTTTCTCTCTTTCTTTTTCTTTCTTTCTCTGTCTTTTCTCTCTTTTCTTTCTTTCTCTTTCTTTCTTTCTTTCTTTCTTTCTTTCTTTCTCTCTTTCTTTCTCTTTTTCTGAAATCATTCCTTAAGGCCTGAATCTCCAGATCCAATGGACCCAAGCCATGTAGCAAAACATTAACAACCTTCTCTTTTCCTTATTCTCACATTGGTGCCAGACAGTACTGGTCTATCTCTTTACGTCTTCCAAATAGCAATGATGGGCCTGTTCGATTTTCCTTGAGAGATCGAACCTTTTACCCTCTCTGCCTTGCTTTCTTAGAAGGCCCGTGCTCTTGTGATGTCTTTCCCATTATCCTTCTGTATCTCAGAAAGCTGAAGTCACAGGAGCGTGGTTATGTCTTATCGAGCATGCGTTGTTTAGGCCAGAAAAGCTTCTCTTCTGCCCTTTATGAAGTCTGCCCTTTGGAGGAACGCCTGCTTTGCATAGCGTCCTTCAAGTTGTTGAACGTGCCCCCTTCTGGTCCATAGTTACCATTCATCTGTCTCATTTGTACATCACGAAACAGTGGGGTAAGGAGGAGTATCTTTCACCAGTTCCAGAGTTTGAGCCAAGTGATAGTGGAGAAATCTCTGGTCTAAAAGTCTGTGGCTGCGAGAAGACCATTTCTTCATAGTCCAACAGTGCAACAGAACACTACGGAAAAATCTGTCTTTGGACACCCCAGGAATAATGCCTGTTCCTTCACCCGTAAGGAAACACATGGCAGCCAGAATGGGTCAAGTCCAATCTCTCATATTACTAATTGCAAAACTAGACTTAGTTTATCGGCGAAGGCAGCGTCTTCTCCATAACCCCAAACCTGTGTTCGATAAGGGTGTAACTTAAATTTGCCCGACAGCAGCCCGCTGGCCACCTGCAGTTAGGGAAGAGAGGTAGGATGGTAACCTCTCTCGCCCACACACGGAGAATTCAGAACCTTAGCCTGTCTGGGGTAACTCAACACTCACTCACACCAGAACTGAAGATTTTGCTGCATGAAGGTGCACCCAACATCCCGGGCATCTGCAGCCGTCACTCGCACACTAAGGGTCCCATCCCTCTGTGGTTCCACGTCTCTAAACGACAGGGTGAAAATTGCAAGCAGGCCCAGACCCTGCCCTTGCCACAAAAGCAGACCTTATCATTTGTTCCGCAGGATTTACTTCTTTTTAAGTTTATTTATTTGCTTTTGAGAGAAAGACAGAGCAAGCAGGGGACGGGCAAAGAGAGAGGGGGAGAGGGAACCCCAAGCAGGCTCCGCCCTGTCCGTGCCGCACCTGACGTGGGGCTCGAGCTCACAAACCGTGAGATCGATCGTGACTGAAACCGAAACCAAGAGTCAGACGCTTAACCAGCTGAGCCACCCGGGCGTCCCGGCCAGGATGTGTTTCGGATCGACTCTCCTCTAGGTATTCGTTCCCTTCGAATTCATCTGCCTCCAACGTTTCAGCCGTGAGTTTGCATTTTCTCCTAATTTTGCCTTTACCCTGTTCAAGTTCGCCCGTTATTGTCTCCGGTATACCCTTGACTCGACCCCCCACAGTTGCTTTGAGTATTCCCTTTAGTTCTGGTGCTTCCTTCAGGCATAGGCCAGTGCCCCCCTGGGCTTCGTCTGTGTGCAGGGACCAGGGAGCTGCTTCATTGCCCACCATCTACACACACGTCCCAGGATGCTGCTGCAATATTATTCTCACTGCCACCTTTTTGTCGAGAATAACATTTCTAACAAATTAACAGCAGATTCTCTCCAGGAAAAGTTATGGAGCTCTCATCAACGAACCATGTCATCGTCCTTTCACCCAAAGGTTTGTCTTTGCGGGTAATTCCATAACTAACGATTTTCCCTTGTGCTTGAGAAAACTTGACTTTCCCATCCTTGATTTCTTCCTCTGGAACAGTTAGACATGCACGGGGCCTCGGATGTGCAGCATTAGGTTGGTGTGTCTTCCCACAGGATTAAGGATTTAACTTGCCACTATCCATCCCGAGATGACTCACACGGGCTGGTTTGTG
The DNA here is from genome assembly GCF_022079265.1 of Lynx rufus. Classification (NCBI taxonomy): domain Eukaryota; kingdom Metazoa; phylum Chordata; class Mammalia; order Carnivora; family Felidae; genus Lynx; species Lynx rufus. The sequence continues at coordinate 19,832,404 of NW_025814896.1, read as the reverse complement.
TCCCTTTCGCGTAAGACGTCCCACAGCACGTTGGAGTCCTCCGAGATGTAAGATTTAGCTTTATTCTCAACCCTCCTACATCACACAGCAACAAAGGCCTCCTTGCACTGGTGGCTTCATGCCTGCGAACCATTGCCTCGGGCCTCAGACAACAAAACAGAACAGCGTTAAGACCAACAGGGCAGAGGAGTGCCTGGGTGGCTCCGTTGGTGAGGCGTCAACTTTGGCTCAGGTCATGATCTCACGGTTCGTGGGTTCAAGCCCCGTGTCTGTGCTGACAGCTCAGAGCCCGGAGCCTGCCTTGGATTCTATGCCTCTCTCTCTCTCTGCCCCTCCCCCACTATGCTCTGTCTCTCTCTCTCTCTCTCTCTCTCAAAAATAGACATTAAAACAAAACAAAAAGACCAACAGGGTAGAGAAAAGGGCAGTGGGTGTCCAGAACCTGAAGCAGCCACCCCAGTCTTCCCCAGGTAAGCTTTTGGGAACTCCCCAAGGAGATGAGTTTAGTTCCTGGGACCCAGGTGTCCCCCTACAGTCCTCTCTAATGGGCCCCATCCTCCTCAGTGTCTTCTCTGTGCGGACACCCTGCCTCGTCACTGATGTGTTTCCGTCTGTATCATGGATGTGCCTGTTTCCTAAATTATTTACCTGTGTGCTCCTCCAGATGCTTGGGACGGCTGGAAGTCTGAACTCTGATTTACAGAGGGGGTATTATTTAATTCAACATGATTTAAAGTGTCACACAATCTGTCTATATTTGGGAATATCTACTCTCCCGGCATCACACAGAACCAGCCTAAGGCCTTATGTTTCCTGTTTAACTTAACAACCTGCACACATGTCTCTTCTGCGTATTATCAATGTGTCCTTAGTAGACTTGCAAATTCGTGAAACCATCTCAGTCTGATCTGAATAAGCAAAACCCTGCCGGCTGTGCTCGGGGAGGACCCAACTGGCTCACACAACCAAGTACGATTTCAAAATACTCCTACTAGCCCAGCGGGGTATCTGCTATGGCTTTTGAGGAATGCCCATTCTTAACTGTTGTATTTCACATGCATTTAAGGATCGTGGTCTCATAAGGGACCTTCTCACTTCGCTTTTATTTTTATTTTGACACAGGATGGGGTAAGGAGTGTGATTTATTGAGATAATTCTGTGAAATAGCATAACAATAGTGCATTTTCTGTTTTGGGGCTATGTCCTATTATTCGCCACTCTCTGTCAGTAAACTATTGGCTACAAAATTTTTTACAACCCGCCTTGAAGACTTCCAGCAAGGACACAGATGTCTCGATCCACATTAGCTGTGGAAAGAATAACTTTTCAGAGAAGGCATTTTCCAGGGGTCCTGGGTGGCTCAGTCAGTTAGAGGTCTGACTTCATTTTTGCTCAAGTCATGTTCTCATGGTCGTGAGATTGAGCCTCAAATTGGGCTCTGTGGTAGGCAGGGAGTCTGCTTTAGATTCTCTCTCTCCCTGTCCCTCTGCCCGTCCCCTGTTCATTCTCTCTCTCTCAATAATAATAATAATAATAAATCTGAAAAGCAAGAAACAATAAAGAAAGTCCAGTTAGAGGCAGTAGCAGAACCACTCTTTCAGGGTGAAAGTGGTAAACTGAGTCCCATCGGGACAGCCTTGGTAAGCCATTTAAACTAGACATGCAGACACCCATCTGTATCATATCTGCCAAGGGGACGGGGGTAGCAAGGAGAAGGATTGTGAATAGAGCTTAGGAAAAAAAATGGAACAAAAAAGGAACACGGTCAGAATTGTCTCCCAGACTCGATGGAATTACTCTTTAAGATCACCTAGCCCCCAAGTTCACTGAACAACTCTTTGTTGCCTGACTCCACTTTCAATGAATGCCGACACCAGGAAAGACCTAGAGGAAGAGATTCTTGATAATAAACGGAAATTGTCTGTTCACCTGGAAGGTAGAGATGACTGTGTAAAGTGAGTCAATGCTATCCGGTTTATACATCTATGGTTTATGAGTTTGACTACTGTGAGTTGATCCCAAGAGTTTGATCATCGGGAAAACAACAACCAGTCAAATCATATTTCAGGACACACAAAGTCGGGGGGTGGGGGGCTGTTGCTTCTTTACTCTAACCCATTGGACTCCCTCTGTGAGGGAATTTGAATCTGGAACCATGCACAAAAAGTTATAAATCACTGTTACTGAGTATTTCCAGAAGCACTTTTTTGAGACTTTTCCTGAGTGCCTGCTGCTGAGATTCCTCAAGCTCTCCTGCTTTCTACCCTTCTCAGAGCCTCGCAGTTCAGCTATTTCTTTACCTCTCTGAACCATCCACTCCACACTTCAAAAAAAAAAAATGTATTTGCTTCCATTAGCCTGATGTGGATTCTATTTCTTGCGACCTCGGGACCATAAGTCATCGCGGAGCCATGAGGCCTTTTCCGTTCGCGTACAAATCGAGGTGCACGGAAGCCGCAATTTCTTTAACTGGATCTCAGGACCCAAGGGCAGGATAATTAACCTTTTATTAGGGAAGCTGTGAACCCTGCCTCCTCCTCCCCGGGCAGAGACAAACAGCTCTCCACCCGGGCCTGACTGAGCGATGCGATTGTGCGAGCCCACGTGCGCTCGCACAGGAAGAAGCTGCTGGAACTTGCCCAGGAGGCCCTGGCCGGCACCAAGTGCTACAGGGCCCGGGAGGAGGGCGCCTGCCTCACCCTGGGCGGTCGGGTGGAAAGAAACTGTGTCTGCCGCCCGGTTCTGGCAGCAAAAAGGCAGCACCAGCACCAGAGAAGGTTTGGACTCCAGACCCCCCAAAACCAGGAAATTCCACGCTGGAGCTAAAATTGTAGCTGGCCTCCCTGGTCGCGCTCCCAGCTCACACGCTCGGCAGGCTCAGCCCAGCATGCATCACACCCGTGTTACCCACGGGGGTTGAGGCACAGAGCTGCCCTGATGCTCCCACTCTCCGAACCTGAGGGCAAGGGGGATCCTTCGCCCGCCGTGTACTTGAATGCTGGGACCAGGCTGGCTGTTCATTTGAACCGTGGCGTCAGAAACAGAAAGCTGATGTTAGTTACCGCGGGCCAGGAGCCGGACTAGAGACTGAACAAAAATTACCTATCTACTCTTTGCAACATTTCGGTCGAGGTAGCGTCCTCCCCATTTTGCGGAGGTTTCCCCGTCGATGCCTTTGTGACAGGTTTGGGATCTGATCCCAGGTCTCTTGGTGTCTGAAGCTTAGGTAACTATTTGACATGTTCTCTCTGATGGGCCTGATGAGTTTAAACTGGCACCATGCTCAAGGGCCTTCTTAATATAATAAAACCAGACCCCACCACTAGACATTTCTATCGAAAGAGCCAGGAAATGGTATCCTCTAGGCCGGGAGATTTTCCTCCTCCTGTCCCAGCCAGGTCGCTGTCGTTAGGAGCAATGATCAGTTCACAGAGGATAGGGCTGGGAATGGAGAGCCCTGGGTTAAGAATTGGGAAAGCCAACCCCAAGCTCTGTCTTCACGGCCTGGGTTCCAACACTTGCCTTCTTCGTGTCTTCAACCCACTGAGGTGTAAGACAGGGCCTGACGGTGTCTACCTACAATAGCAGTGTGCTGTTTCTAGAATAAGGCAATGACCTACCGAAAGGTAGAGGGAGGGGGCGATTGCCTGAGTGGGGACACATTTTGGTCACCAGCATTGTTTAGACTTGAAAAAGAGGGTGGGTTTTTAAGCCAATTTTCTGATTGTTTCTTAAAATTATTTTTTATTGTTTTTATTATTTTAGAGAAAGAGAGGGCATGACTGGGGGAGGGGGCAGAGGGGCAGAGACAGAGAGAGAGAGAATCTCAAGCAGACTCCATGCTCAGCCTGGAGCCTGATGTGGGGCTCGTTCCCACAACCCTGGGACCGTGACCTGAGCTGAAATCGAGAGTCAGATGCTCAGCCAACTGAGGCACCCAGGTGCCCCTTTCTGATTGTTTTTAAAGTGTCTACAGATAATTCAACCCTTATAACCTGCAAGAAGGAGTTGGGAGTTTTTCCCAATTCCTAATGCTTCATGCCCCTAGATCAAGGAATTTCCCAGAAAAAACAACAACAACAACAACAACAGCAACAACAAACAAACACATAAGGCAGCTGCTGGAAAAGAACTTAGAGACCATGAACATCATTCCGTCACTTACGAGTCCAGAAATTGAAACCTCTAAAAGAAAAGTCACTTGCCCAAGATCATACAGTAAATTAGTGGCGGAGAGAAGGCTAAAGCCAATTTTTCTCAATATAAAAAGGAATCTCAGTGCAAATGTGAAGTGATATGAGACCCGTATCCTATGGCCCGAAAAGGGCCCCCAATATTCCCAAAGAATCCAGTTGCTTTGGATTCTGACCCTCGGATGGAAGGATCACTAGACTTGGGTCCCAAAGCCTTGTGCTCAAGACTTTGGGTGATAATAACCTCATGGGGGAGGGGAGGCAAGGCACATTATGGGGTAGAAACGACTGCCCACAAGCAGGGGCACAAAGCAGCACACGACGAAGTGTCAAATTAGGGGGACAAGACCATAATGCTCTGAGAGAGCAGAGGAGAGCAATCACTTCAGCACCTCCATGAACCTTCCCAGCTCACCCCACATCCCCTCTGGGTCTCTAAGCCCTTCATCGGTAACTTAAACAGGAGATTTGCTTGGTAATTACATGTTTATGAAACACAATGATTTAGGGGAAACAATAAGAGATGTGGAGTCAATAGACCTGTGTTTATAGCTTGTCTCTGCCATGTGCTGATTGAATGAGCTCAGACAACTCTCTTCACCTTTGGGACTTGCTGTCTTCTGCAGGGAGAGAATAATAATCCATCCTTCTCATAACCGGTGGAGACTTGAATGAGAAACGAGTTAGAAGCATCTACCATTATGTTTGGCTCAAGGTGACTGCAGAGTAACTTCCTTGTCTTCAGGTTTCCTGCTATTGCCTTGAGGGTTAAGTGTAGACCTTCTATGACCCACCATCTCACATGGCTCCTTCACTGTGGTATCACAGACATTATGGATTTAAACTGACTTAAGAGGGGTCAGGAGACAGAAGAGAAGTGTCCACCTTGTGTTAACAACAGAAAAAAGTTGGCTGTACGCTACCTTTCACTGAAGTCACTCAGAAACTGAGTTGAATTTTTTGACAACTCTTCATGGCCCTGGGTCCGTGGTGTGGCTCCATCACCAGCTCGACACAGAATCCTGCCCATAACCAAAGAATAAGTACTTCCTCAAACATCTAACATCCCAGAGGATTTTGCTGGTGATGTCTTTAAACCTTCCGTACGGTCATCGCAACCGCGCATTTGTTTTCCCAGGAAAAATGGCAAATTCAATAAAATGAAGTATATCTTGATGGCAAAACCTGGCAAATTGGTCCCCCCACAAGAAAACTATCACTTACCAGGGCACCTGGGTGGCTCAGTCAGTTAAGCACCAGACTTTGGCTCAGGTCATGATTTCAGGGTTCGTGAGTTCAAGCCCCGTGCCTGGCTCTGTGCTGACAGCTCCGAGCCCGGAACCTGCTTCAGTTTCTGTGTCTCCCTCTCTCTCTGCCCCTCCCCTGCTCGCGCTCTGTCTCTCTCTCTCTCTCTCTCTCTCTCAAAAATAAATAAACATTAAAAAAAAATTAAAAAGAAAAACTACCACTTACCATTATGGCCACAGGAGTATAATACCAAAATTAGTTAAAAGTACTGAATGGTTTATGAAAAAGGATTACTTTCACTATTTTTAATCTTTTTATTGTTACCATAAAAAGAATGCTTAATCTCACACTATAAAACAGAGTTCTATAGTAGAGGACACACACATACACATACACACTTATGTATAACATGTCTGTGTGTATACTTAACACAAATGTTACATTTGTACCATTTTGTGTTATTTGTATTTGTATTTTTTGTACACTTGTATTACTATGTATTATTTGGTTTTTTTAATTTTTTTTTAAGTTTATTTACTTTGAGAGACTGAGAGAGACAGAGCATGAGCAGGGGAGGGGCAGAGAGAGAGGGAAACACAGAATCCAGAACAGGTTCCAGGCTCTGAGCTGTCAGCACAGAGCCCGACACTGGGCTCGAACTCATGGAGTGCGAGATCATGACCTGAGCCAAAGTCAGACGCATAACCAACAGAGCCACCCAGGCGCCCCAATGTTTGTATTATTTGTATATTATTTATATGATCTATGTATACATATAAATCAGATTGGTCACCTTACTAAAAGGCAAATAAACATTAATTTATCTTCTGGTTATTATAGGAATTGTAGAAAATGTGGAAAATACAATATACCAGTCAGTCAGTGTCAAAACAGGAGACATAAACCATGTAGTAATTTGAACAAGAAGAGTTTAATACAAAGAATTATCAACTATAACGCAGAATTACCTACTAGGGGGTAAAGAGAATTCCAAGAATACGGGAATGGCAGGATAGGAAGCAGCCCCTAACTGCAGGGCTGAGGCGGAGACCTCAAGGAAGGAACAAATATGGAAGATGCTTCGACTTCCCAAGGCAGAGATCCAGATTTGGTCTGCGAGGATGCTGCTTTGGCCCAACCATGTTGGGGGAGTTCCCTGAGGTGTGTACTTTTGGAGTAGTGGAATAAAATATAGATCCCCAGTGGGAGTGTGGCTGAAACTCCGCGGGGGTGAAGGTCACTGGGCGACCCTCTACCCACCTCCAGCTGCACCAGCAAGACTCAACACCAGAACCAGCATGAACAGCTCCCTTCTAGCCCAGGGTCTCTCCAGCGCCCTCTATTGACGCATTTTAGCGTCATGTCGGTGAGCAAAGGAATGGTATTCCAGTGTGGTAAGCCGGACAATGATGCGTGTATGTGTACTTGAGAGATGGAAATCGATAACCAACACATACAACAAAATATAAGAAAATAAATTAAGATCATTAATAGGCCAAACAACTGAAAAAACCTGTTGATATGTCAATAAACATTTCTTCCAAAATTTTTATTTATTATTGGTGTGGGTAGGGTTGTTTTTCCATAGTTTGTTTTCTTTTTTTACATAACCAAGTTTACATGTGTGTGTGTTTATATATATGTATATATATATATATATATTTTTTTTTTAAAGTAGACTTCACACCTAGTGCAGAGCCCAATGCAGGATTTGAACTTAACCGTGAGATTCATGACCTGAGCTGAGATTCAGAGTCAGACGCTTAACTGACTGAACCAGCCAGGCACCCCAGGATTATATTTTATGTACAATGTATCTCTATTGTTTTTTAACTTACCATAACACAAGTAATGTTTTGTATCATTAAAAGTCCATTGAACATCATTTTCCTGGGTGCATAATATTTCATGATGGAACGCATACTTAAGTAGCCTTCGAACTCAGCAAAAATAGCGCAGCACCCTAATCAATAAACGGGCAAAGGACACGAACAAACAGTTTACTGAATATGAATCACAGCCATGAAATAAAGACAAGGAATGTTAAATCTCATTAACAACCAAAGAATGCTATCCCTGCGATGAAAAAGACAGCAAGCCGGTCATCCGTTTGCGGCCAGGCTCGATTTTCTTGCTGGAACATCTGAATTACTACTCAAATCAATTTCAGACAATGACAAATCCTTCAACTCCAAAACTTGTTTTTCTTCGAGGGAGAATGGCTGCAAATCATAATTTTTTCACATGCATGTATGTTGTGTGAGTGTGACATTGCTAAGTTTTAAGGAGGCGCCCAGACAGATGGGAACCAGAACATGACCTTCATCTCTCCCAGGGTTGCCTCCAGAATAATGATTGGGGTTCGTTTCGAAATGTCTTCCTTGGAGAAGGAGTCCCCAGAGGCATCTTATAGACTAAACCTTTGGCTCCTCTTGGCTCAATGCCTGCAGCGGTCGGGCCTTGGGAAATGCTTAGGATCCCTGCGGGGGCGATAAGGCTGGAGGGAGGGGCCTGGCTCCAGACCCACTGTTCCTGATTTGTTTCTGTTCCAGCCTCAGCCCTGAGCGCAAGACCAGTGTCACCACCTCCACTGTGGACCCTGAAGGAGCAGTGACATTCCTTTTGGGAACTACCACTCCCCTGCCTTCCACATCCGCCCACACTTTAGAATAGTGGAAAGAATGCTGGGTTTGGAGAACACCAGCTCCTTCACCAAATCACCATATGATCGTGGATAAGTTACATCAGCCCGTGAGTATTGACCTTCTCACCCAGAGAATCGGGCCAGTGCTCTCTCTGGCTGCGTTCCTGGGCCATCGGAAGACACATGACTAATTTAGAGGCAATGCGCAATATGGCCTAGGCTCAGAGACAAACCAGACATTTTGGATTCAGATACTGTTTCCACAGCTGGGTAGCCTAGAGAAAGTTCACTTCTCTGTGCTTAGTTTCAAGAAGTGGAAACTGGAGCTTTCTTACAGAATTATTATGGGAGCTAAGTTACGCAATACAGGTCAGCATTATAACGAGACCTGGCACCAGTCTTGTCATTAACAAGTAATCCCCGTTTCGGAAGTCCTGCCATTCAAACGTTCTTTCCTACGTTCTCCTCTTAATTTGGCCATGTCTTCCGCACTCTTTCTTGGTTCAACCAAGTAGTATTTTGAAATCTGTATTTTTAGTGTTTTTGCTACTGTCTAACACAGCAAGTGGCATTTTCCTAGCCTGGATCGCATCTATTTAGAGTGTAGGATGACATCCCCAACCCTCTCACTTATGCACTTATTCATTCAACAAATGTTTACTGAGCGCCTACTAGAACCCAGGCCTTGTGCTAGGCCCTTGAGGTATATTTATGACTTAAACTCAATGCTGGTTATTTAAATTCTCCAGTTGCTCCAGTTCCAACTTGGAAGTCAGGTGAGCAAACAAAAGATTTCAGAATCAAGTGGTAAGTAGGTAATGGAGTCAAGCACAAGGCTCTGTGGGGAATTGAGCGAGGAGAGACCGGGTCTTCTTCCCGGGATTGGGAATGCCCCACTGGGTCATCTGAGCAGGGCTCTGAACGCCCTCGGCAGGCAAAGAGGAGAAAGGGTACTCCAGACCAAGAGAACAGAACATTCAAGGGCATGGAGGTGTGAGCACACACGATGTGTCCAAGAAAGACTGGAAAGTTGACTCTGGCAGAAATAAAGGGTCTGTAAGGAAGAAGGGCTGAAACAAGTCACACGGGGCAAAAGGCAAGAACCAGAAAGACTGAAACGCGAGTGAAGGAGTTTGGACATTTTCCTACAAATTAGGGGTTTTATATACGTGGCCACCAGGGAGGCCTGATCTAATGAGGTCAGTGTCTTTAAAGTTTGCACTGAGTATGGGGCACGTGCTACGTATTTAGCCACAGAGCCCACTGTGCCATATTGCCTTACACTGACCGCCTTCCCATACATCCCCGGTGGGTTTGAGTTTGCATCCCTGCTTTGGCTTAATTATTTGCTAAAGAGCTTACACTGGGTATTGACTTCATCAAATCCCTCTGGAGGCTGGGAGATGGAGGTGTTGCATGTGAGAGGGTATGAGATTGTACGTGGAAAGAACAGCTAACGAGCTATGGCAATAAAATGAAAAAGATAGAAAGTGTTTGCAAGGATGTGAAGTAACCAAAAATCTCATAAGCTACACTTACTGGAAGTCTCAATTGGTACAACCACTTTGCAAAACTTCTTGGCAATATGTGAGTCTAATACTGAACATCTGCAGGCCCTATGACCCAGTGATTCCATTTCCAGATACATGTCCTGCAGCTCTGTGCATACGTGTGGACCCAGGGTCAAGTGCAAGACTGTTTACAGCAGTGGTATCCACAATAGCCCCAAAATGGAGACTACCCAAATGGATAGTACATTGTGGATAAACAAATTGCCACATGCTCATGCCAGAGGTTACTGTACGATCGAATGTTCTCTGTCTATGCACAGCAGTATAGCTGAATCTCATAACAATATTGAATGAAAGAAGACAAATTCAAAATAGTGTATGTTGAATAAGTCTGTATATAAAAGGTACAACACCAGGAAAAACTAAAATGTACTATTAGGTAATGATTACCCCTGGTGGGGAGACCACGGAAGGCAAAAGCGGGCTTCCGCGGGGGCTGGCGGTGTTCTATTTCTCCATCTGGGAAGTGATTTCATAGGCGTGTTCAGTTTGTAAAAATTCATTGCGCCGGAAAAAGTACACTTAACGATATTGTGCTTCTCCAAACATACTTCAGTAAAAAGCCTTTTACAAATTTAAAAATAAGTTAGAGGTCACCACAAGTAATGCTATTGTGGTAGACCAGATGAAATTTCATAGGACCTTAACGAGGGAAATAATGGCATTAATTACCCATTCATTCATCCTTTCATTTGTTCCGTTTCTGTTAAGGGCCTACTGTACATCAAATGCTCTAGCAAACGCCAAGGACACCAAGCTACAGAATGCGGAGAGATTAAAAACTCAAGCATTCAGGTGGATACTTCCAGTTGGGAAAAGGCAGGGTGATGAGATCCAGCATACGTGGGTGCCCGTGAAGGATTTGGGGGGCTACGGCAGGCAGCACGGTTACTGTCTCCTTTCTTCTTAGGCTGCTTGGATTAAGTACCTCCGTACCATGATATTAATCAGTCGTGTTAAGATTCATAAGATGCCCGAGGATCCAAAGCCAGCAGATCTTGTTTCGTCTCGGGAGGGAGGCAGGATTTTGACAACACTCTCCTAGAGAGGCCATCATATGCAAGAATATGGCGTAATCACCAAGTCCCATCGGGCAACACCGTGTGAGCCCAGGCTGATGATTCAGGATTCAGAGTGTCATCACTGGGCACTGGGAAGTGGCATCGTTTGCCGTACCCTTGCACGGTTCTCAGTAGACAATTCTCCACCAGTGTTTGGTCTGTTTTGCAGGACCCTCCACTGCTTGCCTCCAAAGCAGACTATATCCCAAGGATACCCTGACAGCAAATCTAACATGCTTTTCATCTCAACATGTTTTTCTCTGAAACGTTTTTTCTCTCCAACTCCCTGGCAGCTCGGAACATCACCGGTCATTCTTTATGATCGGGGCTTTTTCTACACACTTAACTTTTGAGAGCTTTCTGGAAGCTTACTTTTTGCATTTTTTTAAATATCTGAATAATTTTAGGTTCCATCGCTAGCCCCAGCATCTCACTAACTCTTACAGGAGTCAGAGAGCTCTTTGGAAGAAAATGTATACGTGTTGGGGTTTTTTTTTTTTTTTAAGACAGACCAACATTAACATGGAAGGTTTTAGTTTTTAATAATATCACTGGAGACTCTAAAAATAAATGTGCTATATACATGTAAAATTCTGATCACAATTTTCATGGCAGAACACGCAGCAGAGACAACTTGAAGATATCTCAGCTTTTCAGAAGGAGTTATTGCCAGATTCGATTCTGTTTCAACAACATTGGCTCTCCAGCCTGTCCCTACATCTCCGAGGCCTGTATATCTTGAGAGTCCGGCTTAGGTATTAAAATTCTTACAAAGTCTTTGCTGACAACCTCAGCCAGGAATGCCTTCCGCAGTGCAACTGTTACACCGTCCTTTACACCTTCCTGACACAGGACTATACGAGGGCGTGTGCGTCTCCCCAGCTGGCCCGCGGTGTCTTGAGAGAAGGGACTGTGTCTGAGTTAGCTTTGTACCTTCTACCACACAACATCTTCATGTCCTCACCGTTGTGGGTCATACCCGTTGAGCCCTGCTTATCTCATTTAATTCCCCCAACAGCCCCAGCAGAAGGTGTGGTTGCCACTTACTCTTTATACACAGGAGAGCACGGGAGTGTGGAGGAATCGAGTCACTTCCTTCACATCCCTTGGTGCTAGAACTGAAACCCCCGGGGAGTCTGGCTCGTATCTTCGGTGCACTCTGCCTCTTCCCTGGCACAGGACTAAGCACGACGGAAGGTCATCACGACGTGTTGAGTGCGTCGGCCCCTGAGCTCGGCAGTGGCCTGCAATTGGTCTGGACAGAACAAAAGTAGGAGAATTCCAGTCCCACAAGAGTTTTGTGGCGGATTGAAGAGAAAGACGGTCTTTGTTCCAAGACTGCCAGCGACCTCCTTGCCGAACTGAGAGATCCTCTGAGCACCCCGGCGCCACAAACAGCCACAGCACCGTCGTCTCCTACGACGTCCATCTAGCTGCCTGGGGGATTCCCCAGGAGGCCCACCGCGAGGACAGGTGGGGCTCTCGGAATGGAATGGATACATACTTGAGCAGTTGGCAGCGATGTGCCTTTTCCATTCCTTTTATTAACTCCCATTGACTTCCATTATAAAAATGAAGATGTGTTCCCAGGGGAAGAAACATTTGGCCTCACTACCAGACAAGAGTGACCTGTACGAAGGAAACAAATCCTTTTCAATCAGCTGTTTAAAGGAAAAATGATAATGGATGAGACGACCTGAAGGAGTAATGATAATCATCTTTGGAAAGCAATGTTGGGACGGCATAAAACATTCGGCAGGAAGAAAAACGCTTTTAGCTAAATAAATAAAGAAAGAAGCAAACAAACAAATAAATAAATCCAGTAGGGCAAGTGGGTCCACCAAAGGCGTCAAAGCAAGTGTGGAGACCCCTCCCCTTATTTATTTTTTTCACCCATCTATTCATTTGGCCAACGGATACCGCTGGTTAGTGCTGTTTGCACCCCGCTTGATACACGGGAGAGAAAGACCAACTAGAAGGTACTCTAGAAGGAGCACTGGGGGCTTGTCCTTGGTGGGCGTGCAGGTGTTATCCCCACAGCTACACTTCGGCCTTCGGCACTGGAGACGCAGCCAAAGCTCAGACTCCGGAACTGGACTCTGGGGGCGCGACTCTTGTTCTACGGTTTACCAGCTGCTACCCTGAGCAGGGCATTGAACCCCACCGACCTCAGTTTGCCTCGTCTATAAAGCAGGGACGGTAGTCCCTGACACAAAAGGGTTGTTAAAAGGACTAAATGAATTAACATTTGTGAATCCCTTAGAAAGGGAATACACATGGAGTTCTACGAATCGTTATCCGTAACAGTTTATCTGTAAAACGGGTAAATTACACAGGTAAGGATTATACATGTGAAAGTCATTCAAATATACATATATCTGTATCTACATCACAACATACACACACTGCATATATGCCTACATACACAAGTATGTTTTATTTATATTTTATAGAGAGAGAGAGCATATATATATAAAACGCAAACGTATAAAGTGCTTAATGCTGCCTAACACTCAGAAAACACTCAAGTAGTTATGTGTTAAGCACTATGCCAACCTCCATCTATCTATACCTACCTATCTCATATAATTTTGTTATATTATTATTATTTTTTAAATGTTTTAGTTTATTTATTTTGAGAGAAACAAAGACAGCGTGAGAGGGGACGGGCAGAGAGAGAGGGAGAGAGGGAATCCCGAGCAAGCTCCGTGCTGTCAGCACAGAGCCCTGCGTGGGGCTCAAACCCATGAAACTGAGAGATCAGCACCTGAGCCGAAGCCAAGAGTCAGATGCTTAACCGACTGAGCCACCCAGGTGCTCCTATTATTATTTAATAGGAATGAGGCAGAAAGATACTGAATCTTTTATATATTAAAAAAAACACACACAAAAAAAACGATTTGCTGAGCCCCCGTCGTGTACAAGGCACCAAGATTCTGTAGTAAAGGGAGAGAGATGTGGGTGCTGTGCTCAAGGTCGCTTGTAGTTTAGCCAGTTATCCGGGCTGGGGTAGACGGTGTCCACTCTGGTGTCCACTCAGATACAGAAAATTAGGGGGAAGAACAATCTGGGAGGGAAGTCCATGAGGTCAGTTCGGGACAGACGAAGGTAACAGAAAGAGTGGACAGGAAGACCCACAGGTTTGGGCCGGGGGGCCGGGGGCGCAGAATGGGATGTCATGGGTTTGGGGTTCTGGGGAGCTGACTTGGGAGAATAAGGTCGCTGGACTCAACTAACGAAGTGAGAACAGATAGTAGGTTAAGAAGAAAACTTTTGGTAACTCTCAATTTTTTAAGATTACAAGTAGAGAGATGGTTGCAGCGATGGAGACCGAGAAAAAGTCAGAAGAGTAAGATATCCAGGACTCGGCACCGAATACAGAGAGTGTAGGGAAGGGCGGCATAAACAGGTTGTGTCCTTGCAGCCTAGAAAAGAGAAGACATTTACACAGCGGTCAGAAAGCTACGCAGGCTTTGCTTCCTCCATGTTATCACAGCAGTTTGCAAAGCTGAACTCAGAGATACTGCGTGTCACGAGGCTCTTGCCATTCAGCAGCTTCTCATTTCCTCAAATTTGGTCACATTCTGCTCTGAACCAGCCCTTACTCTACAGTTTCCTAAGAGCTCTCTCCCCTCTCGTAGGGGCCTCACCGCCACCAGTCAGGCAAGGCCGCCATCGCTGCCTCCATTCACAGAGGAGGAAGGAGTGAGTTCAGAGGGGCTAAACAACGTCGGGGGGCTTGCAGATTTATGGACATCGTGCAACACGCTTGCTGTTCTCTACCTGACCCTGGCCTTGGAGGACTGTGCCTTCTGGGATATATTTTCAGAAATGGTGCTGTAAAGGGTCTTCAAGCGGCACGCCAGATCCACATGACCCGTGACCTATGGACGGTTAACTTCTTTAAATCCTTTCAAGACTGGATAAAGAAATACATAGGGGATGAAACCCGGTATTGGAGCATTTTCACACACACACACACACACACACACACACACACACACACACAAAGGCAAAGAAACCCATCGTTGTGCGTCATTAAATCCCACCCTCCCCCGCTACCGCCCGCCTGGCTGAGTCCCCGGGGATGGTCGGCCTCTGCACGCTCCCCTCCCAGACGGGCCTGCATTTCCTACAGCCAGGGGCTGGGGACACCGGCCATCTCTTGCGCGCTCGTGTGTTGCCATTGCCAGCTTGGGACCTCAGCTCCTGTTCTGCTTCCCTTCCTCCTGTAGTTCAGTCAGCCCTTCTTGTTTCCGAAGTCGACAGCTTCCCTAAGCACAGAGACACGGGATGTCATGTAACTCGGCCACCAAACAGCGGGATCCGCCAGGGAGGGGAGGAAGGAACGACATGGTGCCGTGGGGCAGAGCTGAAAGACGCATGTGTGTAAGCGGAAGCCTTGGGAGGACCACACCGAGACCGTCGGACGCAAGAGCCACTGCACTGGGGATCCAGTCGGCTCCTTATGTTCAGATTCCATGGCGTGTGCCAAAGAGGTGGGATTTGGAATCAGGCCACCAGAACCGAAGGATAGACGGAGCTGGATCCAGCCCCTTACCGGACAGAGATGGTCAGAGGGTGGGCGGGAGCGGGCTCCCACAAGACTCTTGAGCACCGCTCAGTAAACCGGGGCTGAAGCACCTGCGGTTGAAGGCAGCCCACTGGAAGGATAGGAGGAGGTGGGATTTGCAGGTCGCACGCCCACGTCCCGGGGCAAGCAATGCCAAGCATGGGGCACCAGACTCCTTTCACGCTGCACAACCTGGTGGGCCTGCAAGGTTGCCCAGGTCGGGATTAGTGAATCTGACCTTGGAGCTAATAGCAGCCAAGACTCAGCCCAGAGGAACCAGCCCCCGCGAGGTAGCGCCCCAGAGAGGGGCCGGGGCTGGAGTCACTCGAGGTACCAAAAACGATACCCTGCCGCCAGGCACACTGGAAGGGAGTTAGTGGATCTGGCTGCAACTCTCAATTCAATGTATTAACATGTGCTGAGAATTCCCATTTCACAGAACCTTTAAATTAACATGGCAGACGTTTGGCTCGCTGACTTCGAGCATTTAAATATTGTCAGAAAATTATCCTATTTTCCCTCATAAAAGTTCGAGATTTAGATAGCTTGCTTCATTTAAAAAAAAAAACCTTTAATACACATGGAGAAATATATATACACGGGGCATATGTGTATATATAGAAGTATAATAAACATATAGAAAAGTATCACATACATACATAAGTGAATGTAGCTCATTGGATGTCACAACTGAACACGCTCGTGCAACCAGCATCCGAATCCAGAAATGCAGCACGCCAGCACCCCAAAAGCCCCTACGATGTTTAACTCTTAACTTAAAAAAATTCTATCTTAGCAACGGTGCCAGTCCAAGAATATCTTTCTAATTTTGGTTAAGGACGAATAAGGGAATACTAGACGACACGCGGGCTCGCGCTCTCCCGCATGCTTTCTGCACAGATCCATCCTACGAGAGGAATCACACCTTGTCTCCAGCTTGCCCGGCAAAGCCGGTGGAGATTCGCTTTGGCGACACAGAAGGGACACGTAGCCCTTCGTGGTGGCTGTTCACTCAGAAGTTTGGCCCCGTGCCCGGATGAACGTCCCGAATCCTCTTGATTGACGGATGTCCTGTACGTCATCCTTCTAAACTCTGAGGCGGCAGCCAACGCGGAACAGGTGATTTCCAGAACCGGCACTTACTTCTTTTCATGCGGGTTTCAATAGAACACTTGGCACCCTTTTCTTTGCAGGGAATGCACACCTTGGAATTGCTAACGAGTCTGCTCCCAGGGTATTTTGAGCCTAGAGTCGATGCTTAGGATCGGGATGGGGGAGGAGTACAAATATTCCTCCTAAACTACAGGCAAGGTGTTCAGTATTTTTCCGGGAAGATGCTCAAAGTTACATAATATTTCCACACTCTGCCCTTTCCCCTAAAAGGTTAAGAACCTCTCTCTTTGCGAGTGAATTGAGGGCAGACACACTGATCTTTAACATGCATCCATCAGGAGAGGTGTGCCTACATTCCCAGCCACCAGCCTATGGGATAGAAAAACCTGGAAAACTGTAGTCAAACACACTGCTCTCCCACTGTGTGACTCTGGGTAACTTTTTCAAGCTCTCCGAGCCTTAGTTTTCTCAGCAGTAGAAGAGGTGTAATAATGCTCACTGCACTATTTACATAGGTATGCATATGTCTGCCAGGGCATTTGACTCATTGGAGGATTTCGAGAAGTCCAGCTAGCTCCACTCTCTCCCTGATACATTCCAGGGCAAGCTGGGATGAGGAGGAAGGTTGGGCTCAGGGTGATTTGAATATTTCAGATTGACAGCCGGTATGAAGTCGAGACTGGCCGTGAGACGATAATGCCACCCAGGATGGCCACGGAACGGCAGGGAGAGCGAAGCACCCTTGCGTGTTTTGGGTAATTAATGAATCTCACCACCTCCAGCCAGGAACCTTTCTCTCCTGTGGATGGCCCATAGCCCTTTAAAGCGCCCCTCCTGACTGGCCCTGATCACTCTGGCTGTGGTCTGCAGTCTGTCAAGTTCATGATTTACTGCCTGAAAGCAATGCAAATGAGCTTTCTTTGCACCCACCGCTAGAACTGTTGCAATGCGAAGCACTTAATAAATTGCAAATGAATTTAAAATTTGAAGTCTATGACTGTGTTTAGCGTGAAATTATAGGTAAAACCGTGTACGTAAAAACCTACATAGTTCCTTCTGACCCCTCCCCCAGCAGATGAGAAGACAGATAGATTTCATCAGATTATCAAATTGTGAGAATGTTCTTTCAAAGATCACCCCCTTAGTCATCTCTAGACATCCTTAGCCATACCAAATACTCAACAGATACGGGTTTCAGGAGAATCATCAGACCATCCTGGTCACTTTTCTGACCGATTGACTCACAGGCACCAAATGGGCTGTTCACTGGCTTCCTGTGGGACACTGGCTTCCTGTCCCACTTAACATCCACCTAAATTATCCACGGCCCAACCTCTGAGAGAGGTGATATTTTCCTGAGCCTCTCTCCTACAGAAGGGGAAGAAAGTGTATCTGCTAATAACAGCTAGAATTTGCTTTGGATTTTCACGTGTATCATCATCAAGATTGCAGCTCCAACTGGAAGAGAGGGCAAAAATAGTAGCCCATTATGAAAGTGATAATAATCATAATAGTAATGTCAGTAAATCTACCATTTACGAATACATTTAAAGAGCCAAGTATTGGACAGATTGCTAATTGTGAATAATCTCATAATATTGTCTGAAGAAAGAAGTAAAACAAGCATTACTCTTATTTTCACTTTCACGTGGGGAAACTTGGTTGAGAGAGGTCAAGACCTTGACCAAGGATGCAGCCACAGAGCCAAAATCAAGCCTAGGTCTGCCTGATCCCACAGCCTGTGCTGGAAACTGAAGAGTAAACCTACCTCGGTCAGCTGTCTCATCCATAACTCAGTGTCAGTAGACTCCATTATTCTTGACTCCTAAACTCTCTTTCTGCATATTGAAATGATCGCTAGATCTCCTTCCAGAGCCATATAGGTAATCCGATTCCAATTTTTAAATCATATCACACGATGACTAGGCAGCCTTCCCCAAACCCTGGCAAAGTTTCCACTCATTGCCCACAAGATGGCGTTGAGAAGTGAACCCCAATCCCCCAGGTCTGGATGTCCTACGTGCACAGGTCTGCCATAGCATAAATGCGTCGTCATTCTCCAGCAGGACCTGCTGACAGTTTTGGACCAAAGGAGGAGAAGGGACCTAGTTAGATATACTGATTGTCTTTCATGTGCCAAGGTCCACGTTAAGTGTTTTGCATGACAGCCAAGTCTCAGAAACCCCTGGGTAGTTCCTGGGCAGGTGCTACAGGTGCTTGGTAATTGTGTGCTAAACTAAACTGAATGGTTTAACCAAAACCTACTTAGGAGCCCCAGTCGTATCTGCCTTACTTGAGGTTTCATTCTAGGAAAAGAGTGAAGTTGCCATAGAGGCTTGAGATTCTGGGGAGGAAGGAGCAGGGTCTACAAGAAAGACATGTGGACCATGAAAATCCTGATACGTAATTCTCGGTCCCAAGCTAAGAACCCCTAAACAGACACGGTGAGTTTCAATGTCTCCATTCTTTTTTTAAACATTTTTTAGTTTTTAATTTTTTTAATGTTTATGTTTCAGAGAGGGAGAGAGAGAGCGAGCAAACGGGAGGGGCAGAGAGAGAGAGGGAGACAGAGAATCTGAAGCAGGCTCCAGGCTCTGAGCTCTCAGCACAGACCCCCAACGTGGGGCTCGAACTCACAAACCATGAGATCATGACCTGAGCCAAAGTCGGACGTTTGACTGAGCCACCCAGACGCCCCTCAGTGTCCCCATTCTGAAAATAATGGTGTTTGCCCAGAACGGTTATATTATCGAAATAATAAAAAACGCTAAGGAATGCAAAGTATTATGCAGAAAAAAAGTCACCATGCAGAATATAAAATGCTATACATGTGAAAGTCGCATTTATTACCTTTTAGTAGTAAATACGGTCGCCGAATACGGTCATACATGGAGATTCCAGAGTCACTGGTTATGAATAATGAATGCCTTTTAGTTTAGGTACACTGGAAACACTTCCTGAGACAGAGATTCACATGCACGGAGTTATTAAGGGAGTGTTCTCAAGTAAAATCTGTGGGGGGTGAGGGAAGCAAGCATGTGGCCAGACAGGAAGCCAGGCAAACAGGTGAATTCCCTTGAAGGCTTGTCTCAGCTTGGACAGCATCACAAAGTGTTCCTACCTTGAGGCGAGGGACCCAGGCTTTTCTACCCTCATCTTAATTGGCTACTGGCTACCGACCACCTTCTGGGGGGAATTTAGCTTCCTAGGCTTTTCTGGGGAACATAACCCCTGATCTCCAAGATCCCTGGAAAAGTAAGTGTGAGCGATGCTGAGAGACAGGTGCACCGGCTCAGCAGGACACCGGCAACAGATCATCGTCTCAGACATTTGAAGTAGAAGAGGTTTGGGAAGCCACTTCTCCTCCGTGTATGGTGCCATACAGAAGGGCTGTCTATTCCATCAACAAATATTTTTTTTTTAATTTTTTAAAAGTTTTTTTAATGTTTGTTTATTTTTGAGAGAGAGAGCGCGCATGAGCGGGGGAGGGACAGAGAAAGAGAGACACACACACACACACACACACACAAAATCCGAAGCAGGCTCCAGGCTCCAGGCTCTGAGCTGTCAGCGCAGAGCCCGACGCGGGGCTCGAACTCATGAGCTGTGAGATCGTGACTTGAGCAGAAGTCGAATGCTTAACCGACTGAGCCACCCGGGCACCCCCACAAATGTTCTTTAAAGTGAACTATGTGGTAATGAGACCAGTGCTGTGGATTTAAAGGTGAATGCAGTCAATATGGCATCCCCCCCCACCCCCGCCGCGCCCAAGGGGTTCGCATTCCGGCTCTGGATGCGGGCATTAACCAAATGCTCCCACAAGGAAACCTGCATTTACAGCCATGATGCCTGCTGTGAAGGGGAGAAGGAACATTGTTACTCTTGGATATAAAGAGAGGGGTTTGATTGACTGGAGGCCCCAGAGGGCTTTGCTTAAGAAGAGACAATTGAGCAAAAATCTGAAGCTTTGAGTTGCGGCTCTCTGGACGTGGGAGTGGGGTAGATCTAGAAGCGGGAGGGACTGACATCAGGCAAGGAAGTAAATCTTCCTTTGGGTCCAGCTCCAGGGTGCCCTTGTGTATGGAGATGAGTCCCTGAAGCCCAAGGAGAGGGATGGCCTTTGGAGGCCACAGGGGGTAGGGAAATGAGGAAGCAAGGAGAGTTATCTTTGCTCTTTTGAGAACAGTGCTTAGAAGGCAGGCCAGTTTTTCTCTATTTCTACTGAGATTCTAGAAATCTCTATTTTGAAAACAAGACTATTTTTATGTGTTCTAAGATTGGTTACTTTCTGTTTTTCTTTGATGTTTACAAAAGCGCCTTTTGAAAATCCCTGCCTGATTTAGCTGTGCCAAGGAGAGGGGTGGGGGGTGGGGGGTGTTTCCTTACCAAGTCCTGGCTCTAAAAGGAGGGGGAAGGACAGCTTTCTATATAAATACACATGGGTGTGTACAATGAGTGTAAATGTGTGATGCTGTGAGCATATGTGTGTGTGTGTGTGTGTCTGTGTCCGTCTGCCTGTCTGTCTGTCCGCCTTGGTGACCAGCGCTGGAAGGTGGAGAGTGGAGGTGGGGGAGAAGAGTGGACGGGGCAAGCCTTGGAGGGAGGAGGAGGGGAAGGGCTCATTGCTGCGCTCAGCCCATTATTAAAGAGAAACAACATTCCCGGCAGGAGGCAGAAGGGTAATAAAACCAGTGGCTCCACAATTTATGACGCTAACTGAGATTCCATAGTTTGAAGCTAGACTATCCCCCAGCATCAAGGTCAACAAGCCGGCAATGTTCAGGCTCCCAAAGAGCTCCCCCGTGCCCACCTATTAATCAGCCCATTGCTGAAAATGCACCAATGAGCTGTGCTCTGGAAACATCATTAATAAGCAAGGACAGGCCAAATTGCTAAGAATTCCAGGATAAGGGCAGGAAGGCAAGGAAAAAAAATATTTATATACACATATGTGCGTGTTTGTGTACGGGGTGTAGCCTATTATGGATACTGGGCCATCTATTACAGAGGTCACATGTAAGTGTGTCTATTCATTTTCCATATACTTTATATTATATGAGAAATTTTCAGGCTTTAGGACCTTGCCAGATGGAATTAGAGCAATTGTTCTTCTGCTGAGACTTTGGGAAATTAATGAGGTCCGCACACAGAGCCTGAGAAAATAGAAATTTTTTTTTTTAAGTGCCCAGTTTCCAAAAATATAGCGACCACAATCCCAGAGAGAGTGATCAGTTTAGTGGCTAATCTCGAGGCCCATCAGTGGCCCCCGCATATCTTTTGGGTTATTGCAATTCTGAATGGAGCTTTAATCAGCTTAGCCCAGCCTGGGTGCCAAGGGCCTGCAGGCAAAGGGCATTTTCCAACAAATCCTCTGGAAACCATCTCCTGTGCACTAAATAAATGGATCATTCTCTCTCTCTCGCTCCATCCTGGAGTGCAGAGCTTAACTTTCTTTTGTGTTCGGGGAAAAAAAGCAGTAATAGGGAGGAAATCTAGGCAATCTGGACCCCAAAGTGCATTTTCTTTACACCAAGCCTTCGATATTGCCTGGGAATTTAGACCCCGAGTTGGAAATCTCAGCCCCAAAAATGTGTTTCTGTTTTAATGTTCTAGCGTCAAACTTTTTCCTGGATTCCCTGTTACCGTCAGAGACCACCCTGAAAAGGAACTCTGTGCCACTTTTGTCACTCTCCAGGCCCCACGGGAGGAGTCTTTGGCCAATATGGCGACCTCCCATTCTGAAGACTTCTCTCCTAGAATGCAAGGGGGTGGGGAAAGGAAGGCCCAGCGCCGGGTCCCCGCCTCAGTAGGCTGAGCCAGCTGGTCCCAAACAAAACCACTGCTGGCTTGCTTCCTCCCTCTGCTCCAGTCTTTGCCTCCAGTTTGGAACAGGAAGGCCTTTTTGTCAGCAATCACCCCCAAAGGGTGTTTTCCTATTGCTTAACAGACCTCAGGATTAGAAATGTTGTCTGTTTCCCCACTTCCCCGGCTCCCTATAGCCCTGTCTGCTGTTTAGGGCTGCCTTGGAGGAAATCCAGAGAATTTAGAATATGCCGTGTTTGGCCTGAATAACCAGAAAATGGTTCTGAGGTAGACTTTTAAGAGGTTCCTCTCGCTAGCAACGTAGGGCAGGGCATATATATTCTTTCGCATCTGTGTGTGTTGAGATGATATATGGAGGGTTTTTTAAACTGCCATTTATTGAGCATGTATTACACATCAGCACTATATATTAAGCATTTCCATCCATCATACAATATTCTTTGATAAAATGGGAACCCCGAGGGTAATTTCCTGAAATTCCAGGACTAGTGACTACAGGAGCTGGAGTTTTAACCCAGGTGTGTCCATTCCAGAGCAAGTTCTGGGTTCCCACGAGCCCCATTCCACAGTCACTAACTTGCAGAACTTCCAATAGGCAGAGTTAAGCTCACTAAACTTTGACGTTTTGCAGATAGACCGTTGAGCCAGTCAACTGGTAACCAGCAGAAGAGAGATGAGAGCGCAAGTAAGTCAGGGCTCTTTGTTCTGTGTCTCTGTGTGATGAAAAGGATGGGAGAGGGGCTTCCTCCCTCTTCCCCTTGTCTTTGCCGAAGACCCTCTACCTTCCTTACTGAGCCGACCCAGAGGGCACCTACCGACCTATCAGGAATGGAGTTCATTTGTCCATTACCCCAGATGCATCCCGGGCAGGAGTGAGGCAAGAGGGCAAGTGGAGGACCACAGGCATCGTCCATCCACGAACCAAGCTCCGTACACAGCCCCATGCCGTGTGCTTTTCCCTGAGGGTCAGGTCCTCTTACAACACAGGCAAGCTGAGCGCAGCTTCTGGGGCTGGCGTTCCTGGAAATAGATCCTGACTCATGGACTTCCCAGAGAGAAAGAGACACATGCCATGGAGCCAAGGGAGATGGGGAGGACAGTGGCTACTGTTGTTGTTTCTTTCTTGACCTTATTAAGGCTAGTGGGAGGACCCACTGTGCTCCCAATGGCCGTCGAGTTATGACGTATGTTCACAGAATGGAAGCATGTTGGTTTTCATTAAGAGCACAGACTCTCTAACCTTAACCTGATAAGCTAGGGAATGAGGAACCCGGGGGCCAACGTTCCAAGCGGCTTTTCGGAAACCGAATATGAGCCTTTCACCTAGCAGGTTCACGACTTTGGGCAAGCTACGCTATTAGGCTGGACTTTGGTTTCACCATTAATGTGGCCAGCACTTAATAGTTCTTGTTTATCTAAATTGTGACAAATATGGGATTTTTCCAACCCAGCCCTAAGCATAAGCTTTGGCTGCTACAGTATCCTCATTATTCATGTTTTTCCACAGGAGGAAGGGCAAGGGAAGGAATATTTGCTGAGAATTTATTCCGTACCAGGTACCCTATCAGATACTTTACAGGCACTAATCCGTTTCCATCCTCATACTACGTATTTTTCACCCCGTATATAGATGAGTTTCAGACAGGTTTTGGCTGTTATCTTATCTCAGACAGCCCTGAAATAGAGAGCTACGGTTCAGACCCAGGTCTAGCCGAGGCTTGTCGGTGCCCCAGCTCTCCCTGACCCTTGGCATCACACTTACACATTTTTACACTCACCCCGAAAACAAAGGATGAGTCTTCTTGTGCTCCATGGTACTTTTTCTCCCTCTACATTACTTCTGTTTCCAGATGGATCCTGCTCACTCAACGGGGCCTGTTGTTCGCAAATTAATGTCTTCACATCCCATTGTTCACCCATCTCCCCTCACCTAAGTCTAAAGGAAAGCGTTGGACGCTTCAGCTAACTCAACACTTGAAGCTAAATGCTCCCAGTCCAACTTGTCCTTGGGCCTCTAGCTGAGTCCGTGGTGTAGGGTAGGTTCAAATGATATTGGCCAGATGCAGAGAATGAGCATGCCTCACCCCACGCTCCTAATCCACTTCCCCTCCTGACTTCCCATTTTGGGGTTGATAGGATGATATTCTAACGTCAGCCAAAGTTGCCGGGCCAGTGCTCCATAAATGCTCCCTTAGCCAAGGCCTGGACCTCGGGAGCTGCCCGGATGATCCCAGGGTCCCCAGTGGGGATAGCTAAATAGGTAGGACAATTCAGAGGTACAGCAATTGCAGGAAGGGAAAATTAACTCAGTGATTATATATCAAAAGTCAGGCGATCAATTAAAAAAAAAAAAGGCAGTTACTCAACCTCTCAAGATAAACAGACCTCAGGTACCTATGGGAGAGACGATAAGAAAAAATAACCACTAACACAACTCAGGCACTTCATCGTTCAGCTTCAGGCCCCCCGCTGTAGATTTCCCACCAGCTTCCCCACTATCGGTATTGTCTCAACTCAAACTTGTTTTCATGTGATGGAGCGTCCCGACTTCAAGGTTTGGGACCCTGGGTCCCTTCCCTTACCATCCAACCAAGAGACAACGTGGATCAAGGAACTCTTGAATTTTTAGAACTTGATTTCTCTCTTTCTTCCCGAACCTCAGGCTCCGGCTCTGTTTGGCTCTATCCAGTTCTGTCCGGCCATGCTCTGTCCTCTGAAATAACTTCCCCCCTTCAGTTCTCCTTTTCCTTTCCAAACCAGTCCCTTCCTGCTTCTCCCCTGGCGTTTCTACCGGAGCCTCATGATGTCTGTTCCAGCTGCTTATAATCACCCCGCTCAAGCTTCTTGGGGGGGAGTGACTCAGCACTCTGCCTTGTTTTCTGTTTTCTGGGTTGTTAGTTTTTGGTTTGGTTTGGTTTTAAAGAAACTGAGTATCTGTTTTACGTAGTACCTGAGCAGCACGGCCCCTAGATGCTCCTTCAAGCTTCCATCGGCAGCACCCACACCTCCTCAAGCCGCTTTGTGTGAACAGGTTAGATCTGGGAATTAGAAGTAGCTGGACTTGTGTTCCGCCTCTAACTATATGTGCTGGTCACCTCACCTCCCTGAGCCTCAGTTTTCCCATCTGTAAAGAGGGGTCACAACATGTATTTCACGGGGTTGTTAGGATAGTAAAATGAGAAAATGCAGTGCTTGCCCATTGGATCATCTGTACTCCAAACATATTCTTTCTTTCTTCTCGTGTGTCTCAGATATCCAATCAGCAATTAAATCACACAAATTCTTCCTTCCCAATGTCTCGGATATGCTCCCGAATCTCCTCCATGTCCACTGCTTCCCTTTCATTGAGGCCATGGTGCTTCGTTCTGAATTTCTACGACAGGTGACTCTCCAGCTTCTCGCCCTTGCCTTTTTTACATCAGCTTAACTCTCCTAAACTGGACATCCTAGCTCCACTTGAGTATCAGCACCCAACACTTCAAAGTCACTCTTAGCTGCAGGTCTGAGGTTCACCCCCGTGGATTCAGCTCCAAGCACCCAGTCCTCCAGCTTCTACCAAAACAGGGGACACGGTATCGCCTTGCAGATAACCACATCTCAGTCACACTGGCAATCACACTCCATACCTGCAAAGCCCTCACTCCAGTCCCTACTGTCCGTAATCTTGCCCCCTGACTTCCACTGTCACCACCTCCTGTTTCTCTGGTCTGGCCTTTGAGGTCTTAAAACCCTGAAATGTCGCCAGAATAAGCATTTGACCCACAGAGACTAGGGTTTGAAGCTCCTTTCTAAGGAGTAACTTCTGCAAAGTCACTTAACCTCACCATCGTCAGTTCTTCTGGACATAAAAGGATACTGCTGATACCCTTCCCTGACCATACGGTGGGGACTGAATAAGAAATCAGGGCCAAAGTACCCAGTGACCAACAGAAAATACTCAACAGATAACACATCCCTCTTTCTTTCCACCGCCATGTTCTATTTCGTCCAACATAGACAGGATAGCGTCCTCATTGTCCCTATGTTTTGTCATCACTCTGCTTCACGACCCCCCTGTTTGTGGTGTTCTTTTTTTGTCCCCGTTAACTCTATCTATCGAACCAACCCATTCTGGGACCAAACAGAATTCAGAGCAAATACTCATATGTTTGGACACCGAGTAGCATAGCACCAAAATGTACAACGAGGCAACTATAGAAATAATAAAGAGGCATCATGAAAGTGCCTCCATAAAAACTTAATCTCACTTTCCTCTGTCCAAATGTCTTCATAGGAAGTATACATAGGCATAAAAGATAATGGTTTTATAAAATGTTCATATAACATCTACAAATATCATCCACATATTAGCTAACACAGAAAATCTTACTAAGTTCCAAACTCAAGTCAGTTAAACAGGGGTGCCTTGGTGGCTCAGTCAATTAAATGTCCGACTCTCGATTTTGGATTAGGTCACGGTCTCCCAGCTTGCGAGATCAAATTATGCGTCGGGCTCTGTGTTGACAGCGTGGAGCCTGCCTGGGATTCTCTCTCTCCCTCTCTCTCTCTCTGACTTACTCTCTCAAAAACAAATTTTAAAAAGATTTTTTTAAATAAATGAAATGACAAAAAATTGTTTGCACTATTCAGAGCCCAATTCAGATTCTTCCACTTTCAGAGGCCCTTCTCTGGGAGCTCCATGCAATATGGACATAATTATGTCTCTGAAATCCAGCAGGCTTATCTCTCATTTAGACAGGCTCCATGATCCCTAAATACACCCCTCCTTTACACCCTATCTTTAAAAATTGCTGGAAGTTTGTTTTATCCATTCATTAATCCATTTGTACATTTGGCCATTTGTTCATGCATACATTCATGCATCTCTTAAGGCATTCACCTATTTAAGAAAGGTAACCACCCAAAGGCATCCCTGATGTAAACGATTACTCCAGGAATTGTTCTGGATCCCCCCCATGCCTGGTTTGCAAGTTAGCATCTCGGCGCAAGCAATGTGTATTCTATAGGTTTTGGAGTACTAAGCAAAGCAAATTAGGATACGTGCTTCGAGAAGGGGGTGGGAATGGGGTTGGCATCCTATCCCCTACGTGTTTTGAAGAGAACCTTGACTCCTGGCCTTTCCCGTGGAGCTACAGGACCCCATGTCCCTCGTGTTGCCTCTCACTGCTCATTCTTGAACACGAGCAGCCCAGTGGCATGGTTTCTTGCCTGGTCCTTCCGTGATCCCATCTCACCCCACCTCCCCTGCCTGCCTCCTCTCCTTTGGTTGCTCTGTCACCCCAGCCAGAACCAGCTTTGTTTGGAAGGACCCCCAGCCCCTGGACTCTGAGAGGTCTCCCAGAGCCTACTGTGTCTGTTCCTCCTGCTCCTTCCCACATGGTGTCTCTGACATTCACCCCCTGCAAACACAGCCTCGCCTTTTCTGTGTCAGTCTCAAAGGAGGCAGGCTCAGCCTCGTGGGGTAGTGGCCTCTCAAACGAGTTTTGCACTTGTGGGCCTGGCTTTTGCCATCCTGGCATGCCTTGATCCATTTGTCAGATAATTAGCCATCCCCTACTAAGCCCTAGTTGAGTTCAGAGATGACTACAAACAACACGTGCCCTTTATTTATTTTTTTTAAATATTTTTATTTATTTTTGAGACAGAGACATGAGCATGAGGACAGAGCATGAGCAGGGGAGGGGCAGAGAGAGGAGGAGACACAGAATCCGAAGCGGGCTCCCGGCTCTGAGCTGTCAGCACAGAGCCCAATGCGGGGCTCGAACTCACGAACTGCGAGACCACGACCTGAGCTGAAGTTGGACGCTCAACTGACTGAGCCACCCAGGCGCCCCAACACGTGCCCTTTAAAGAGAGTTCAGGTTACTGAGGAAAACAAACCCTTTGCAAATAATGATAACACAAACCAACTCGATGAGGGCTCAACTGATGAGATACACAAGCTCTTGGACTTCTCCTGCCAAGTAGGAGCCATATCTGCTCCAAATTTTCACTCACTCACTCAACAAATATTTACTGAGCACCTAATATATTCTGGGTACTGGGGATGCAATTGAAAGCATGGTATGGTTTTCTTTCTCACAGAACTTAAGTCTAGTCAGAGAGATGGGTAATAAGTGATTAAGTATATAGTTACAAATTGTGATAAGTGAATATGCTAATTCAACTGATATTTACCGAGTGCCTGCAAGGTCCCAGGCACTGTTCTAAACACTGTGAGCATAGTAACAAGACTACATACACTTCCTAGCTTCCTGGACCTTCTAGAGAACAGTCAAGAAACAAGGTAAAAAGGTAACCCACTTTGTAGGTTGGTGGTAAATGAATGCTAGGGAGGAAAAATGTAACCCAGAAAAAAGAAGTTCATAAAATATCAGGCGGGGAAGAGGCTTTGAAATGCTGAAAGGGTCAGGGAAGGGCTCCCTGAGGAAGTGACTTTGGAGAAAGGACCTTGAAACAGCGAGACAGCAAGGAGTAAGCCAGGAGCCTGTCAGAGAGGAGAGCATTCCCGGAAGAGGGAAAGGAAGACACGAAGGCCTCGAAATGGGAAGGGTGTCTGAGTAAAGAAAAATAGAGCACGGAGATGAGGAGAAGCAGGGGGATCTGCCTGGAATGTTCACAAAGGCCTCTGTGAGGAGGTGGTCTATAAGCCGAAGCAGGAGGCTTAGGCAGTGTTTCTACCTGGATTATCGGACTGTGTTCGACTTAGGATTTCCTCTTCTCAGTCTGCGGCTTCCTGTGCCTAGAATTCATTCCTGAGAACCAGCCCGCCACAATGGTGGCCGACCCCTTCGTCTCCCTCCTCCCCAGAGACTCCAGTAAGATCCTGCTCCCAACCAGGACGGCGCTCATGTACTCATGGTCTGGAGATCTCTGATCCCTCTGCCCACAACCCCACCCCCGCCCACATAATACCCCCCTGTGGAGATGAGACTCCCTGTCAGAATTTCCCACATCCCTCTGGATGAATGGGGTCCCTCTCTCCACCCATAGCCAGCTTTCCAGCTGGGCAAGTTCCCTCCAGTTCGCCACCAGCAGCTCTTCCCCTTCCAGATGCCTCATGCCTCTGATGTCCCAGCGTGCCTTGCAGCCAGTCCTGGCCAACTTATGACACATTCACACTTCAGGCAGCAATATGGCTTCTGGAGACTTGATTATTTATGGGGTTTCAGTCTACTTGGAAAGCCTACAGAGAACAACGACAAAGGAGCATGGGCTACAACGAGTTACTTTTAGTTCTCTTTGGCCATTGACTAGCTGTATGTCTCTAGGAAAGTGGACTTCACTGAGCCTCGGTGTCCTCATTTGTAAACTGGGAATTCCTCTCCTGCGTCACAACTTTTGACGGTTTCAATAAGGTAATTGAAGTACCTGACACATAAGACGTGTTCCAGGGAATGTTTGTTGAATGCGAAATGTCAGTCTCCTCTTTGATTTATGTCAGGGGTCAGCAATTTATAGCCTAAGGGTGAAATCTGGGCCTATGGCTTGTTTTTATAAATAAAACTTTATCGGAACATAGCCACACTATTAATT
Organism: Lynx rufus; assembly: GCF_022079265.1. Lineage (NCBI taxonomy): Eukaryota > Metazoa > Chordata > Mammalia > Carnivora > Felidae > Lynx > Lynx rufus. Next base: position 19,802,642 of record NW_025814896.1, on the reverse strand, counting down.
TACATACTGTCCACGAATGCTTTTGCACTACAGAAGCAGAATGGAATAGTTGCCATGAAGACCACATGGCCCACAAAGCCTAAAATACTTATTATCTGGTCTTTTTTCCAGCAAGTTTGTAAATCCCTGGTTTATACTATCATGGGGCACTCTAATATTAAGGTTAAGCACAGGCTCTGGAGTCAGGTTGCCTGGGTTTAAATGCTGGTTTTATCGTTTAACTAGCTTTGGAACTCTGAGCAAGTTCTTTAACTTACCTGTACCTTAGTTTCCACATCTGTAAAATGGGATTACTAGTTTATCATACTGGGTTTAACGGAAGGATTAAATGAGCCGTCTGGTAAAGTAGGAGGCACACTGCCAGGCAAATGGTTAGCGTTAATCAACAGAATGCTTCTTCCTGTGAAGGTCATATAGTACTACATATGCTGTTCACAGGCTTTCTCCATCCACTGGGGCTGAGGATAGTTTTCAGAACCAACCTGAAGCCCAAGGATCCTACTTAAAATGCTGCTCGGGGGGCACCTGGGTGGCGCAGTCGGTTAAGCATCCGACTTCAGCCAGGTCACGATCTCGCGGTCCGTGAGTTCGAGCCCCGCGTCGGGCTCTGGGCTGATGGCTCGGAGCCTGGAGCCTGTTTCCGATTCTGTGTCTCCCTCTCTCTCTGCCCCTCCCCCGTTCATGCTCTGTCTCTCTCTGTCCCAAAAATAAAAAAAAAACAAAATAAAATGCTGCTCGGCATATAAACGTCCCTCAAGGTGGCTTATGAGTGGCCCAGGGCCCCAGGATCTGGCCCCACTCTATCTACTTCTCCCCATGACTGCTTTCTGCTCCTGCAGAGAACCTGGTTGGGAATCTGACCTGAAGATTCAGTCCTCCAGATGAAGCTTTCCTTACCCTGCCTTTGGCAGGTGTGGGCATGAGTCACCACTGAGCCCAGGGCCTTCCGTTGGTGATGATGCACTTCCCCTCAGTCTGGCTTGGTTGAGAGCACCTGGGACTATCGTTGGCCTTGAACCTGATCAGAGCAGGGGAGGAGGAGCGTCCTCTAGTGGCCCCTGTGTGCATTTGAAGGCTTTTTGAGCAGGCTAAAGTGACAGCTCAGGTGGGGACCAGAACAGGTACCTAGTGACCTGGGTGAGACCGAGGAAACTGGACACCCTGATGTTAGGTACACAAAAGCTCCTGTGAAACGAATAGGGCCGGGCAGACGAGTATTGTTAGCTCAGAAAGGATCAAGAGGCAGACAATTAGTTATAGACCAAGAACTACTTTTCTCGAGAAAATAGAAGGCTGTCCAAAGAGGCCGGGATGCAGAGGAAATGTATGCGAGCGTGTATGCGTACGTGAGTGCGTGTGTGCGTTTGCACATTCGTGTATGCACATCCATACCCTGTGGCCATTCAGGGATAGGATGGCACAAGCCAGCATGGGTAGGTCTGATTTCGTCCACAACGCAAGACTTCTAATACCTCTAAAACGATGGGCCCCAGTTGTCCTCCCTTATAAGATTAATGACACTATTCCTGAATCAACATCATCTAACAAACTATTCCATCTTTTTTCTATTTCGAAATAGCACCTGAAGAAAAGCTTCCTACTGAGGTCTAAATTCAAGCACACAGATATACACACCAGTTTCCTTGACTGGATCACAAGCTCATGTTAGCATTTTAGCCCTCGATTTTCTGGGACTCGGGCTGCCCGCGGAGGCAGTTCGTATAGTCTGGGAAGAACACTTCCCATGCGAAGCAAAAAGGAGTTTGATTAGGAGCCAAGCCACCTGTGAGGAGTGTAGCATAAGCCCCGGCCACCTTCCCCTAAATGGATGAAGATACTCATGCTGTGCGCCAAAGGCCCCAACACACACCCCAGGGGTGGCAATACTAGGAAGCAAGAGTCTGTCAAGGAACGCAGGTGACGGTTGAGTTGGTATGTTTGAGCCAAGAAATTGTCTTTAGCAAATGACGACACCTCCTTGAAGAGTGAAAACCTCAGCCACGAAAGCCAAGAACGATCTTGCCCCGGAGTAAGATGACTTTCTATCTTAGATAGCCGGCCCGGTCCCGGTGAACTTTTCAAACAGGTAATTACGGCATCGCTAAGGGGGGGGGGGGGGGGGCATCAATTTCTTCTTCTGACACATTCTTTCTTTGGATTTATTGTTATTAATTAATTTGTTTATTATCACTCCAGATACAGAAGTTAGGGTGAGACAACGGAGTCCCAGTGAAAGGCCTCCCGATCCCAGAATAGGACGCATGGCATAGTGTAAGCTCTCAATACCTTTGTGTCGGCTTTCTTTCTTTTTTTAAAATTTTTTTTCAATGTTATTTATTTTTCAGAGAGAGGGAGTGGGGGAGGGGCAGAGAGAGAGAGAGAGAGAGAGAGAGAGAGACAGAATCTGAAGCGGGCTCCAGGCTCTGAGCTGTCAGCACAGAGCCGGATATGGGGCTTGAACCCATGAACCGTGAGATCATGACCTGAGACGAAGTCAGACGCTTAACCGACTGAGCCAAAGGCACCCCTGTGTTGTCTTTCTAATTGACCTGATTCCTCTTTTTTTAAGTTTAAAAAAAAAAATGTTTATTTATGTATTTTGAGAGGGAGAGAGAACATGCACGTACACAAGCTGGGGAGGGGCAGAGAGAGAGAGAAAGAGAGACAGAATCCCAAGCAGGCTCTGCACTGTCAGCATAGAGCCCAACGTGGGGCTCAAACTCACGAATCGCGAGATCATGACCTGAGCTGACGTCAAGAGTCAGACATTCAACTGACTGAGCCACCCAGATGCCCCTGCATGGCTCTTTTTCTGTTATCTAAACCAATTATCCATCCCAGCTTAAAGAGCAGTGGGACCTATGCGTTATTGCAGGCCTGTGTCTCTGATAGGCTGGTAACACGACTGCATCATCCCAGCCAAACCCTTTGCAAACCTAGCCATGCCCAGAGGTAGGGTTTGCTGTGCTCGGGAACATGAGCTAGGGGGACCTGGGAGAGCATGATGCGAGAGGAAAATAGTACGTCCTCGCTGAGCAAACTTTTCGAAAAGACATCAGATTTCCCACCAGCTTGGGACTGATTGATCAGCTAGAAATGGATTGTTCAGTGTCACCCTGAACAGGGACACGCATGCACGGTCCCTGTGCTGCTGGCGACAGGAACAGGGCAGAGGCAGGCACAGCGTCCATCTGAGGACCACCAGCTGAGGCTGGTCCTTGCTTCCTCGCACCCCTTTGGGCTCCACAAACACAGAGAAGGGAAGGAAGGATGTGCAGCCCGGGATCCAGGCCCTTTCTCCCTCCTTCTCGGGGGCGGTTCAAAGGCATTCCGTGTCAAGGCCGAAGCCGAGGTCGAAGGTAGGATGTTGTTGCTGAACGGGGAGATGGAAACACTCCTCCCCCAGGCAGAAAGATGGTCTGAGTCAGCATTCGGGGTTCAGAAGTAGCTACTTTGGGGACCTTCCCTTTCCAGTCTGCACAGTGAGTCTGGCCCGGGTAAAAACACTTCCCAAGTGCCTGCTGTGAGTTCAGAGCGCTGTGGGTGATTTCAGAAGGATCCACCTGCTACTTTCAGTTCTTTATCTCCTTTGACCTTCCTGGCACCCTCTCACGCACGTATTGCCCCCGAGCTGTTCGTTGGGTCCAGAGCTAGGTGCCGGGTGTGCGGGGGTGAGCAGACACCAGGGCGGGCTCCTCAGAATCCAACACCAGGACGGGACCTCGGCAGGTGGGCGCACGGACAAGGTGCTATCCCAAAGTGACGTGAGTGCTCAGAGGAAGAGGCTGGGGTCCCGGGCAGGTTCCGGAAAGCCTAGCACAGTGGTTGAGATGACCGACGTCAGAGCCAGGGGGCTCGGGGTCAAATCCCAGCTCTGCCAGCTTGGAGGTGTGTTTTCGTTCTTGGCCAAATCGTTTGGTCTTTCCGTGCCTCATCTGTAAAACAAGGATAATAATAGCACCTACATCATGTGGCCATTATAGGATTAAGTGAGATCATATTTGTGAAACACCCTGGAATGGGGCAGTGTCAGTATGTAGCTAAGGAACATTTGCTAAGGAGCCCGGGGGCGGGGCAGCCCCTCGTCCCCATGGAGCTGGTGAGGACAATGGACTTCAGGGAGAGGCCCCAAGGCCCCCAAGGTCACACACCGCGTCGGGGCGGAGGTGGGGGGTGGGGAGCTCATCTGCTCCCCCGCAAACTGGCCCTGTTGGCTTGGCAAAGGGGAGGGCCAGGGAGTCCCAGCCTCGGGCAGGGCTTGCTGTCACCTCCACAGAAGCAGCCGCGGTATCGTAACACCGCCGTTGAAGAAACATAAACCACCCCTTGGCAGCTTCTCGAGCAAATGTCAGAGCCGAGAAAGAGCTCCTGCCCCTCACCCCACTCTGCGGCCTGGACTGCAAGACCCATGGGTCTTCCAAACAGCCACGGCCGGGGCGGGCAGGCAGGCCCCAAGGAGCCCAGGCCGGGAGGCCTCTCCCTCCTGGCCGCCAGCGTCCCCTCTGACCCGGGCGCGGGCGACCTCCTCCAGTCCTGTCAGGACCTGCTGCCGGGGGGCGGGGCTGATGTCACTAATCCCGCCGTGTAGCTGGAGGCCACCTCGGGCTCCCAGCAGCAATTACCCACCCGGCTCCGCACAGGCCCTGCCTCCTCCCCTGCTGGCAGCCTTCCAGCCGTGGCAGAGAGCCCAGCACGGTGAAGGAATGGCCTGGCCCCGCGGCCAGTGTCCTGGCCGGGCAAACCTGGCCCGGGCATGACAAGTGGCATCCGCACTTGCCCAGCCTGGCAGTGAGAGCCGCGCCCAAGAGCCAAGTTCCGAACCTGGGTCTTCAAAGGACAGAAGAGCCTCTGTAAGCCACATGACAACATAGAACAGGCCGCAAATCTCTAAGGAGTTATTCTAAGAAGAAATCACACCCAGTTCCCGAACTCTGAGCGTAAATGGCTACTCAGAAAACCATTAATTGTGTCTGCCCTTCCATTCCCTTGCTCCCCTGAACTATATCGGGGACAGATCATGTTCACACTCTCCTGAGATGGAATCTAAGGCCATCCTGAGAAGCGCCCAAGGGCTCCTGAGGACAGCCAAGGTGGTGAGAAAACAGGTACTTGGCTCAGAATTGGCAAAAACGAGCCGGGCACTCCAGAAGCAATCAGATTTAGCACAAGAAAAAAAAAATTTAAATCAAAGCAATCAGAAGAGCTACGTTTATTAAGCTCCTTCTGTCTCTGTCTTAGGAAGTAGGCTCAACATTTTATACACATGAGCTCACGGCAACCTCACAACCACTTGGGAAGGTTGATACTGATATTTTCTGCTCAACGGATAAGGAAGCCTGAGTGTGACAGACAAGTGACTTGCCCAGGGCTATTGGGAGGCAAAGTGGAAGGCCTCATCCAAATCTGTCATGCCCACCCTCCAGGGTAGACCCTCACATGAGGGTCTCCCTGCTCCTTTGCTTCGGTTCATTTCACCTGGATCTCTGAAGCTTTAGACCCAATGCCGAGCGTGTAAATTCGACCCATCTTCCTTGGATGGAAGGAAGGAAATGCCAGTGGTTGGCAAGGTCATAGACAGCGTGGGAGTGTTAGGATCAGACACGGAAATGTTTCCCGGCCATGCAACAAATGGCCTGGGTGGCCTTGGACCGTTCTTACACTTTTTTGAGCCCTAGGCTGCTGATCCGTAAACCAGGAGTAATCATCACGATATTAGTAGGCAGGGCAGGGGTAGGGGCGGGATGGAGCGTACGTCCGAAATGCAGTGCTGAGCCAGACTGTAGGCTCTACAAAGGCTGGAAGCAATTGTATCTTGCCCCTGCCTTATTCACGGCATCCAGACCTCCGCCTGACATATGCTTTGGTCCATACGTTTCTGTCGAGGAACCTATTTGACAAAATTACTTCCAAGTGTACATGCATACACACGTAGAGGGTTACACATGCAACCCGCAGGAAATAGTGCCTATGCCCACGGGCGGAGCATGGCTAAACCAACGTTAAGTACTTGCATGGAATGGAATACCAGGTAGTCATTAAAAAGAATAAGACAGCTGTACCCATAATCATGTCAAAGGTAAATAGCATATATAAATAGGGCTAGGGTAGGGGACGCCTGGGTGGCTCAGTCGGTTAAGCGTCCGGCTTTTCCTTTTCTGTTCAGGTCATGATCTCATGGTTTGTGAGTTCGAGCCCCGCATCGGGCTCCACGCAGATGGAACAGAGCCTGCTTAGGATTCTCTCTCTCTCTCCCTCTCTCTCTCTCTGCCCCTCCCCTGCTCATGCTGGCTCTCTCTCTCTCTCAGAATAAATAGATAAACTTAATTTAAAAAAGAAACAATAGGGTGAGGGGAGTGCAGAACAATTTACATCCACGGTACCATGCCTAGAAAAAAGAAGTCAAGAGACGAATCCATGCTCGTCTCCTAAGAGTGCTCACTTCCGCTTGAGATTAAGATTTAAACAGGGAAGGGTGAGTGGAGGAAGGAGATGTGGTGGCGGGGGTGGGGATGTTTTCACTTTTCACCCTGTGCGCTTTGCATCGCTTCATTTGTTTTGACAAAGAGCCTGAGATCCTTTGGTGGTATAAAAATGCAATCGAAATTATTCTTACATCTTAAATATGTGAATAGAAGAAGAAATAAATATCTCAAGTGCCATGCATAAACCGGGCCCCTTCGATGTTCACCTCCCTCCCTCCCTTGCCCCTGAAACAGACTTATCACATCTCTGCCTCTCTGTAACTGGAACGAGATGTGCAAAGTCCCGCTCACATCAGTTTGTCCCTCAGTGTGTGTGGCCCTGAAAATCAGACAGCGCCCAGCCTTTTCTGGCTGGTTTTTTTTTTTCTTTCTCTGAAGAGGACACGTGGGCTGAAAACATAACAACTGGTTTGTCCCAAAGCAGAAACAGAAACTTGGATGCTTTGGCCAAATGTGAAGCAAAAGGTTTGGGTGGGCTCCTGGACTCCTTTGCCTTGGAAATAGCTCGCATCCGAGGTTTTGGGGTGGCCTTGATACAAAGGAATAGTAACAATCTAAAAAGTCTTACCAAAACATTGTAACTCCAGTTTGGGAAGCTTAGAGTCAAAGAGAGAAGTAAAAATGGGTAAAGCGGCCGAGTAGGGGAGTCATGTCCAGGGTCACTGCCCAGAAGGCTGAGTTCACAGCCACTTGGAAGAACAGGGTCTCTGCGTAACTCACACGTCCTCGGTTGACTGTGCTCGCGTGTAATTGCATATAATTAACCGCCTAATTGTAACTACTTCTTTGGTCCCTGCTGTCTAAGCCCGGCCATCTCCAGGCAGACCCTGAACTTGTAACTCCTCCTTGTTTTGTTTCTTTTTTGGGTACCGTTAGAGCCTGAAAGCTCCTGAGATGGCGTTTGCCCAAACACCTCAGATTATCGATGATGAAACTGCAGACAGAAAGAAGCAAGCCCTCTCTTTATGCCACACAGCGAGTCGGGAGAACGTCCTCCATGGCTTCCTGACCCTAGATAACGTGTTGACAAACAGGAAAGAAAGCCTCCTGTACGGTTTTTAAAATAGCTTTCCAGGGGCACCTGGGTGGCTCAGTCGGTTGAGCGTCCGACTTCAGCTCAGGTCACGATCTCGCGGTCCATGAGTTCGAGCCCCTCATCAGGCTCTGGGCTGACGGCTCGGAGCCTGGAGCCTGTTTCCGATTCTGTGTCTCCCTCTCTCTCTGCCCCTTCCCTGTTCATGCTCTGTCTCTCTCTGTCTCAAAAATAAATAAATGTTAAAAAAAAATAAAAAAATAATAAAATAGCTTTCCTGAGACGTTTATTTATATAACATCGAATTCACTTATTTTTTTAAGTATAAAGTCCAATGGCTTTTTTTTTTTTCTAAATTTATTAAATCTGGAGCCTATTTCTAGTCACACTTTATTCCTACCCCGGCCCCAGATAATTAATGACTAATCTGTTTTCCACCTATGGATTTGCCTTTTCTGGATGTCTCACGGATGCGGATTCACACAATGTGCATTATGTGCTCCCACGGGGCTGGTGTCTTTGACTTTGCATTCTGTGAGGCTCATCCACATTGCTGCATGCATTCACGCGGCACCCCCTCTTATTGGCAAATAATATCCCATCATATGAATTACCACATTTTATTATCTATCCACCAGTTAATGGCTATTTGAGTTGTTTTCACTTTTTTGCCTATTGTATTTTTTTTAATTTTTTTAATGTTTATTTATACTTGAGAAAGAGAGAGAAAGAGAGACAAAGTGCGAGCAGGGGAGGGGCAGAGACAGACAGAGACAGAACCTGAAGCAGGTTCCCGGCTCCGGGCTGTCAGCACAGAGCCCGATGTGGGGCTTGAACTCACAAGCCATGAGATCATGACCTGAGCCGAAGTCGGACGCTTAACTGACTGAGCCACCCAGGCGCCCTGCCTGTTGTATTTTTAACACACACCCCAACCCCAAGTGACTGGTGACAGCTGCCATGCATATTAAGGATTTTGTGGCCGCATCTAGACTCAGTGGAAAGAGTGCCCTTAACAATTACTGATGCCCGCCCCTGGTGGGTGAATAGAGAAGTGTGGTGTGCAAGAGTGCAAGAAATGATTACACCCTTTCCAAAGAGGTGAGTTCTTGACCTAAACAGAATAATCACAGTTCTCCCAAGAAAAGAGTCAGAGGAAGGCAATATGTTGCAATGAGGGAGAACTGGTCCCCTCTGGGAAGAAGGACATACCTTTTATGGTGCAGTTTATTATTAAACTCTCAGTGGTTGGGCTTCTTTAGCATATTTTTCTGGAAAGGCAACGGAGCCATAATGCCATGGCTCCTCAGGCCAGCCCCTTCCCAGGGTCAGGACTGGCACTATTTATGTGGCCAAGGATTGGCAAACTCTGCCACATTATGGCCCCAAGTGGCTGATGGGTTAACATTCCTGGTGATCCTATCAACAGCCAAGATTTTTTTTTTTTTTTTTTTTTTTTTTTTTTTTTAGTAAAACTAGGGAGGTTTGTTCTCCACTTTCCTCTTGGGAATGGAAGAGTACACTTAACTGCTTCAAAACTCAGTGGGCTTGGTGGTGTCTTTGTGTTGTTGGCTCTGAGGAAAGAGACAGATGGGGGTCAGAATGAGCCTCGTGGAAGAATACGGAAATTGTGGTTTGTGTGGACATGTCCCAAGCAAAGAATCTGGTGTTACTTTAGGAGAACGCAAAGAAAACATTGTTGATGTCAGGGGGAAATGGGTAGAAAAAGCAAAGTATTACAGAAGAACAGGAGACAGGAATGGATAAATAAAGAGTCGAACGAGTCATAAATGTTAATCTCAACCCACAACCGTTTTCTCCTGTTCCATACGGTCTAAAAAGAAATGAATTGGTTACAATAGTTAAAAATCAGGAGACTTCATATAAATTTCCGAGTTTCCTATCAGTTTGGAAAGAAGAAAAAGAAAAAATTTCTGGCCAACTTTTTGCTACGGTGGAGTAGTGGCTTCTCCCTGTAGAGGGACATGCTTGCTCCAGTTTGCCACAATCCCCATCACACCCTATTGCTTCTATTGAGCCATATAACAGGTTTGTGTGACCCCCTGTGTCTGCAGTACTTGTTAAGTATTGTGACTGTGTCCACATTGGCTCAACCATCCCAGGTATTCTGCTGGGCCGCCATGTTATCTTTCAAAGAGGAGAGTGAAACACATAGAGGTTAAGTGACTCCCCCAAGATCACCCGTCCATCAGTAAGGGTCAAAGCTATGTCTCCTCTTAACATATCCAGTTTATCATGCCGTGACAAGCAGAGAAAAGAATTGATTGAACATAAAGCAAGGAGAGAGCAAAAATGAAGGGAAAAACCGAGGCAGAGAAAGGGCAGAGAGTTTTCAAAGAAGAGGTTACTAGCTCGTTGAAAATCAAGTTATAGCACGGACTCAGCCAGTAAAGGGCCAAACGCGAACCTGGTTGGAAATACGTGTTCTTTGTCCGTGTCTCTAGAACCAAATGCAGGCCTCCCAGGGAGAAACAAAAATTTTTCTTTCTTGACTCATAAAGACAGTTCTGAAAACAAATTTGGGAGTTGGTTTAGGAGAAAAATAACTTGTTCCAATTCACCAACGTTTCCCAAATATTTCTTAGAGAAAGAGTCTAAACCTCGTTGGGTTAGCATAGTAGCCAGGTGGCTCCAGAAATACAGCCCAGGCCAAAGTCACTAGCAAGTGGTATAACCCATCTCTAAATCAGTCTCTGGAACAGGCCCGGTGCTATCAGCTGTCGGGGTTTATTGGGGCAGGCATAAAACCCTGCTGCCCACTTCTCTGGCCCCTGCCAGAGAACCTGAGACCTCCCCTGAGGGTTACCACGTGTGCAGAAATGGGGGAGAACAGAGAAAACAACCGTTTCTTTTTGCAACTTCAAAATCTATTTCTGGGGTTGAACAGAAGCCATTAAAACATTCCCATGACTCTGTGCCAAGCCCCCAAATTACTAATGAGAGACATGCTGGCTCAAAGGGAGTCATTGCTGGCAAATATCCCTTTGGTATCTTGTTAATAGTAATAACCCCGAGCCTTTCATTGAAAGATCTCAAAGCGCAGTGCAAGACTTAATTGACTCCCCCCCCCACAACTCTGTCCCCAAAAAAGGTAATTATCATCCTATCCCTCAGACAGTTTACACAGGGGTCAAATGGGTGACGGAGGTTGCACGATTTATCCTTGTTTCGGATTCTAAATTGAAAGGAAAAGTCTAAATAATGGCATAACTTGGGGGGACCTCAGCTGTACGGAGTGGGGGAATCAAAGCAGACAGAACAAGGGCCTGGTGAGGTTGACATGTTTAGAAATGCCTCTGCCCCGTGGCCGCGGGACCAGCACCATGCACAGAGGTGCTGATCTGAACTTAGTTTAGCCTACGGACACTATCCGTAAGCTCCGGTCCAGGTTAGAGGGAGAAGAGAATCAGATCCAGAGTCCTGGAAGTGGAAGTCCCTCCACGTCACGTATGTAGAGTCCAAAGTAAGAGTCCACACTCCGCAGCTTGAAGAGAAATAAGGGTCCGGTGCCTTGGAAGAGCAGTATGACACGAGCTAGAAGCGTACCTGATCCTCAAAAGGTGAGGGACTCATCCCGGAGAACTTGAATGCCAGGCATAGCATCTGAGGCGCGCACCCAGATGGAGAACCTAAGCCACTGTGAAGTTGAGCATCACTGACCTCACAAACCTGTTCCTCCTCCTGTAAATCCCCATCTCGATAAATGGGACCACGTGCCATAACCGAGGTGCAGGATTCACCTCCTCCGCCACCTTTTGAATGGGATCCCCAAGGGCTGATGACACAGTATATCTTCCAAAGCCCCATCACCACCACCACCCCCCTTTGACTCCTTTGAGATGCCATCGCATCTCTTACCCATTCCTGGTTGCTTTGAGACTTTCCCCATCTCAAACAATTCTCCCTAATACTGTTTACAGGATACTCCTGAAATGAAGATATGGAGAAAGTCATGGCATTTGCGAACTGGCCTGATTAAACCCTTGACTTCCCTCCCACAGGGCAAAGCGCAAAGGAAAACCACCACCCTAGAACTCCATATCCCGACAACACTATAGTTCAAAAAATAAAGAGGACATAACATTTTAGATGCATAAATGATGCAATAATTTAACTCCGGCAGAACTGCGGTAGCAGAAATATTGAAGAAAGTTCTTGAGGTAGACAGGAAATGATACCAGATGAAAACTTGGATCTACGCAACAGGAATGAAAAGCATCAGAAACGGTACACGTGAGCTGAGAAACCTGGGACGGTGCCATGTAAGTGTGCCTGCGTATTTATTTGTTTGTTTTCTGTATGTTTGAAGTCTTCATTGTTTAGGTAGCGATCAATAAAGAAAAGAAGTAGTGGGGAGAAGGAAAAGAGCAGGGTAAGTGGAGATAAAAGAGGACAAGCATAGAGGTGCCTGGGTGGCTCAGTGGATTAAGCGTCTGACTCTTGATGTAGGCTCAGGTCAAGATCTAATGGTCGTGGGATCGAGCCCTGCGTCTATCTCCATGCTGAGCATGGAGTCTGCTTGCTCTCTCTCTCTCTCTCTCTCTCTCTCTCAAAAATAAATAAATAAACTTAAAAAAATAAGAGTATTAAGTAATTCAAAGTGTGGGGTAGGATTATTAAATGAATATAGCATGGGTGATTGGTTCAACTTTGGGGGAAAAGTTATGCTGGGAAAACACCGCCCCCATTCTCATACAATTGACCTCATACGATTTACACCCGATTAAAGATTCAAACAGTAAAGATGAAATGTGAAAAGAACTGGCCAAAAAACAGTGATGTTTCATCTCAAGGTGGAGGTGTTATAATGGTAAAAGCAGAACATCCATATAGAAACTGTTTTGAGGGGGTTTCAATTTTTTTTTTTTTGCTTTATTCTTTTTTTTAGAGATTTAAGTTTTCTATGGCTAGTATGGGTTACTTTATGTATTTTACTTGGATTGTCAGTTATTAAACTGTGATCTATTCATTGTAAGAGTCAAGACATATCGGGGCGCCTGGGTGGCGCAGTCGGTTAAGCGTCCGACTTCAGCCAGGTCACGATCTCGCGGTCCGTGAGTTCGAGCCCTACGTCGGGCTCTGGGCTGATGGCTCAGAGCCTGGAGCCTGTTTCTGATTCTGTGTCTCCCTCTCTCTCTGCCCCTCCCCCGTTCATGCTCTGTCTCTCTCTGTCCCAAAAATAAATAAACGTTGAAAAAAAAAATTAAAAAAAAAAAGACATATGTGAAGGAATATAAAACAAACTAAATGCACTTTTTCACCCCACTGTCCTACCCTGTTGTCCAGGAGTACAACCACAATTTAAGTGCGCTTTCAGAGACAAATCCACGGAGGTACACGGATATCATGTACGTACAGAAACATCAGATATATGTGTGTGTGTTTAGGTATGTAGTGTGTATATCTAGGTTACTTTAACTTCATATATAATTTGGTGCAAATGTGTGTGTATATATGTATTTTTTTTTCCACCATTGTATCTAAGGCTTTTAGGGAAGACGGCTGCTGCTGATCTGTCTACTGGCACCTGGAGATGGCTGGGTACACTCTGGTTCAGATTACCACCTGTCTGAGTTATCTCCAGCTAAAATAATGCCATGTCACCAAAACCTGCAGGACCTTGGTGACATCCTGCATAAGGGTGCTTCTCTGACGCTTCCGGGTGAGCTGGGAGGTTATCTAGAGGTCCTGCCGATCTTTGGCTGGGCATGCTCACGTGTCTCGGAGTGGCCTGGCTTCTCAGTGCTGGTCTCAGCTTCAGCAGACAGACTGGCTTTGCCCTGCTGTATGTAGCTCTTACCCTCCAGCGGCAGGCCCAGCACAGTTTTGGGTTTGGAGAAGGCAATGATCCACACGTGATGATCCCAGCCAGAGGTTACCGTAGATGTAAACACAGATACTTCGGTGAGGAGCTAAAATAGAGGTAAGAAGGTGTGAGTGGAGAGCTCTGAGCTGGGTGTGATCCTTTGTAATGATGAAGTATGTGGATGGAGGTAGGAGGGTGGAGGGTGGAGGGTGGAGGTTAGAGGTTGGAGGGTGGAGGTTAGAGGTATAAGGTTTCTTGGCGGAGCCAGACCTTGACTTGGAAACTGAAAAGGAAGATGGACTTTCCAGTGAGAACTGGTCATGGGTGGAGACAGGAAAGGATATTTTTGGCTGAGGGAGGAGGCGAGCTTGGGAAGTCGTGAACGTGATCAGGCCAGTTGGGCCTGGAGATTATGGAACTCATGAGGGAAAGCTAAGACACGAGAGGTACTTTCAGGGCTGGTCTTAGGGGATTTGGCCGATGTGGATGCCAGATATTAATCCGCAGGGGACTAGAGCCCTTTGGTGACTCTGAGGAGAAAGACTCTGTTGCTGACGGTGAAGCGGACAGACCAGGGAGGCAGGGAGGCACGTCAGGCCGCTGTTAAGGAGACAACAAAGGCCAGAGCCCGGCATTCTCACTGGGGCTCGAAAGATGGGAGGGCGACATCAGAGAGATCGCGGTGCACCTGGTGTATCTGAAGCCCGAGGAGCACGGCCAGGAAGGAGGGAAATCATCAGAAAGTGTCTTCACCCCAGTTACATTTCCAGATACGTGATAAATGTGATTAAAACCTTTTAAAAGAAAGTATCTTGTAACTTCTGAATTTCCCCTGTTCCTCTCTCTACCCCGGGTCAAAGCCCAGAGGGACGTAAGAAACATGTAGAGGGGAGGCTGGAGAATGAGACCTGGAGGCACCCCCAGCGTGGCATACAAGCCTCACTGGAAGGCCGCAGGGGTGGCTGGGAAAGCACGCAAGTGTGTCCAGTCCCTTGACCCTGCTGGAAAATGGTCAGAGAATGAAATCCACAGACTTGGGGTCACTTAAAGGACACCTATTTCCTGAGAGCCTTCGGCTTGAATGGGTCTCCATGTGCCCCTTTCCACTCTCTACATTTTTGCCTGGACCCCTCAATGGTGGCACAGGTGAAGGGATGAATATTGTCATGTTTTGATCTTTGCAAAAAAAAAAAAAAAGAAAAAGAAAAAAAAAAAGGGCTCTAAAAACCAGCCTGCCGCTGAGTTCATGTATGTGAGGCACTTCGAACATTGTGCACAGAGAAAGCACTCCATAGCTCTTAGCTACGATTATGTTTATTTGGATTTAAATGGAAATACCGTATTGCAGCTCTAAAGGTATCTGTCCAGCTTCTCAACCCTCCAGCCAAGACAGCCCTAGATCTTTCCAGAGAAGGCAGATGAGCCTAGAATTACCCTGGCTGTCTTAAACTTGGGGTCCCCTGCGTCCAAAGTGGGTCTGTCTGTCATGCCGTGTGGTGTGGGTGAGTGGGCTTTGACTCAGGCCTGCTTTGTACTTGGGCACCTTGTTTAGAACTGACGCCCTGTCCTGACCTCCAGACCACTTGGCTTGGGCCCTGACACCTGTTGGGCCTTAACAACCTCCCCCACACATTGGTGGCATTCTCCAAACTGGGCAGCCCGCCCAGAGCCTGACCTGGCTTGACTGTCACTCCTAGGAGACTCCCACTGTCCTCCTCGGCCCCCAGAGCCGACCTCTTTAGACATTCTTTCCGGATTGGCTCAGGCTTGGTCACCATGCCTCTTTCCCATTACCCAACACGAGCCCTGTCCCTTCCTGGCTGCATCCCTTCTTGACACACCCGAGCTTCTGGATTCCCAACCTGACCCCATTCAAGGCATGGTGCCGTGGAATCTTAGAATTCCAAACTCCCTGCTCTGTAGATGAGGACCCGTGTTCCGGGACGAGAAGTCCCTTCCCCATGTCACACCCTGAGTGTGTGACAGATGCAGGATAAAATCCAAGCCCCTGAGCAACATTTGTCTTAGAATATTGTTACGATTCCAAAGAAGCAGGGCTTCTGTTTCCTCAGCTTGCCCTCACACGACCCATGAGAGGACCTCTTTCTGAGACTCTACTTAGCAGGTAATTCCTTCTCACATCAGTACTCAAGGTCCTCAGATTAAATACCCCTTCCCCCTGGCATTCAGGAGTCATCAGAGTATTCGAGTCTGCCAGTAGCCTATGGTGCCTGCAACAGGGAAAGAGAAGAATCATTGGAATCCTTGAAGCAGAAAGAAACATCAGATGCTTCCCTTGGATTTCTGGCAAGAGCAGGTCTAGGAACAAGGTAGCCCTATAATTGTTTCAATTCCCCACATTGTGTTGGCTCTGTGACGGAGCCTTGTAACTGACACACTGAGATATTTGATGGGTCTGTAGGAGTCCTCACGGTCACTGCCAGAGCAGGGTGGAGATATGCCAGGCAGACATACAGAAAGCCATGATTTAGCAGGTCTGTGGCCCACTGGGGGGCCTTCTGCACTCCAGTACGTGCTGCTAGACCACGTTCCCAATCCTGGGCATTTCCATACTTGGCCACCGTCTGCGTCAGACAAAATAAAGCACCAGAGGGACGAGTTCTACACCTGCGGTAATTCTGAGTCCTCTTCTCCATCAGTTAGCATGTGGTTTCCAAATACATGACCCCATGAACTGCAGCGTCCTGCCCGTACAATTTTTAAAAATTAAATAAATAAACTTTATACACAGAATTCAACCTTCTAGCTAGACCAATTAGGTGAAGATGCTTTGCACGTTGCAAAAATGAAACCAACATGTGCAACTTCCTTTTCTAATAACCAGTCCGGATCTTCCAAGGATAGTAGAAAACAGAGGGTGTCAAACCGGGACCGAGAGTTGGAATCCACAAGCTTAAATGTCCTGTTCCTTCATCTGTAAAATGGAAACAAGAGAAATGTCACTTTATGAGGATGTTTTAAGATTCCAAAGACAGGGGGCGCCTGGGTGGCGCAGTCGGTTAAGCGTCCGACTTCAGCCAGGTCACGATCTCGCGGTGCGTGAGTTCGAGCCCCGCGTCGGGCTCTGGGCTGATGGCTCAGAGCCTGGAGCCTGTTTCCGATTCTGTGTCTCCCTCTCTCTCTGCCCCTCCCCCGTTCATGCTCTGTCTCTCTCTGTCCCAAAAATAAATAAACGCTGAAAAAAAAAAATTTTTAAAAAAAGATTCCAAAGACAGTGGTGAAATAGGAATAAAAATCATGTTTTAATAACATGAACTCTAGAACATTCCTTGCTGCTCCAGCTGATCTTGGGGGGGGGTGCATTTTTTCCTGCCATCCCCTGAGGTGAGCTCATTCCTGGACTCAGCAACGTTTTCATGATAACTTTCTAAAGTTCCAACAAGGCTTTCTTAAGGTCTTATCAACTGAAGTGAATAAACATGTAAGAAGTAACCAGAAATGCCCACTTACAAGATGAGGAGTCTTCCCACCTTCAGCTTATAGCTCAGAGCAAACCAGCCTCTCCCCAGGACCCCCCACATCTCCCCGTGAAAGAGGCCATCTAACCCCAGAAACCCTGGGCCCCACCCTAAGACATCAAGTCTCCTCAAAGACTGAACCAAAGTGAAAAGACTGGAAGGTCCCTCGCCATGCTTCCTGAGATGGAATTTTTCAGCGAAGCGTGGCTTGGTCCCCAGATGATGAACCCTAAGGGTGCCTCCTTCCTTTGGGGGACGCTAAGCCCTCCCACAGGGACACAGGTTTACCAAATAGGCCTGAAGGGGTGCCGAGCAGCTGTCTGCAGCACAGAATATAGACACAAGGTGGGGGAGAGAAAGGCGGGCTTCCCAGAGCAGCGTCATTCAGATGCAGAGGGCCAGGATCACCGTCAGGTGTTTTGTTATTTCCTCCGCAAGAAATAAAAGTGGCAGCAAATAGCTCCACAGGGAAAAATCCTACGTCTCAACAGAAAAATACAAATGGGGAAGAGGAGTCTTAGGACCCAAAGGCTGGAGAAAAAGGAGATCAGCCCTCCCATTTAGGATTGAGCTATGCTTATGTCCCCTGAGAGAGGAAGTCCAGTCGGCGAAGGGCAGGAGACTTTGAGAAGACAGGCTCTACGGAAGGATTGTTCCAGAACGAGCAAGAAATCCTCGGTCTAACTTCACTTCCCCCCAATCCCCGCCCCACTCCCCAGCCAGGCCCGTCCCTGTCTCTGCGTATATATGTATATGCAGCTCCCGTCTTTACAGCCAAGACAACATAAAGGGAGAAAAGCCTCCTGCCACAGGACTTCACCTGCATAACATTCATAATAAAGACCCCGTCACTCATCAAAGAGGGCCTCGCCGGGCTCTCTGATCCCGCAGCCAGCTCAGGCTGTAATTGCAAACACCCTGCCCCTGGGATGCGTCAGCTGATGTGTAGACACTCGGGCTTTGCTGGAGTCTGTAAATGCAAGTTCAAGGGGACTTTTTAACATCAGAAGCAAAAATGTGAGAGTCAAGAGACAGGTCCCCTGTGCCCCGTAGAGGATCACAGTAGAGATAAGAAGAGGGAGGCAATCGCTCTGAAGGTGGGGAAAATAATTTGAAGGCAGTGGAACAGACACAAGGTAATTACCGCTCAGACACAGCGCAGGCAAAGAGGCCCTTGGTTTTAGGAAAACAAGAAGTGAGCAGAGCGAGGTGGGAGGAAAGGCCTGGCTCTCCCGCAGAGGGGGAAGAGTCAGCACTGGCTTCCCGATCGGAAGACAGAGAGAAGTGAGCAATGACCGCGCCCCGCCCCCCAACAAGTGCCCTGTCACCATTAATGATTGTGTGAGCTGAGTTAGATAAGAGTTTTTCTCATTTTCTCAACTCTTCTATTCTCTTTCAGAGGGACGGTGTGTGTGTGTGTGTGTGTGTGTGTGTGTGTGTGTGTGTGTTTTCAGATGATGGAAGGGATGTGAAGATTTGGGGGAGAGGGAACAAGAAAAAGACATCTAAACAGCTATCCGCTGTCTGATTCCAACTACATGAGATTGTAGAACAGGAAAAGCCACAGAGACACTGAAAAGATCAGTGGTTGCCAGGGGTTCGGGGAGAGGGAGGGAAGGATGAACAGATGAGGCACGAGGGATTTTAGGGCAGAAGACCTCCTCTGTACGAGACTGTAATGGCAGACACATGCCATTGTATAATTGTCAACCCTGTGTAGGTGCAATACCGAGAGTGAACCCTCATGGAAGCCATGAGCTTTAGTCAATAGTAATGATATACTGGGGCACCTGGGTGGCTCAGTTGGTTGAGCGTCCTACTCTTGATTTCGGCTCAGGTCACGATATCATGATTTTGGGACAGGTGTACCACACTAGTGTAAGATTTTTTTACATTTTTTTTAACATTCATTTCTTTTTGAGAGACGGAGTGCAAGCCAGGGAGGGGCAGAGAGAGAGGGAGACACAGGATCCGAAGCAGGGTTGAGGCTCTGAGCTGTCAGCCCAGAGCCCAGTGCGGGACTCGAACCTACAAACTGTGAGATCATGACCTGAGTTGAAGTCAGATGCTTAAGTGACTGAGCCACCCAGGCGCCCCTAGCGTAAGATGCTAATGAGAGGGGGTATCTGCATGTCAAGGAAGAGGGGATATAGGAGAAGTCTCTCCTTTCTGCTAGTTTTTCTGTAAAACTGCTCTACAAAAATAAAGTTTATTAATTATAAAGAGAGAAAAGTCTATGTAGCTGAGAATGTGGGATTACACATTTCAATAGCCCTTTCCCATCTGCACAAAAACTTGGCAGTTTTGTAACCAGAGGAAAATTGGATATTAGGGTCCAGGAAAGACCCTTTACCCAAAACGACGAGAGTATCTGAAACTCAACTTGGTTGTAATCTGATTTCTCTGAAGTCCAAAAGATAGCTAAAATCGTCCTGCCCAGCAAAGAAAAAGAGGAGAACTTCACCGAGGATATTACATCAGTGCTTCCTGAACTCTCTCTCTCTGGTGAAGGGCTGGTTGCACATGGTCATTGTTTATGTCTTTCATTCCAATCCATCCCCATCCAATACTTTAGTAAAATAAAATAAAAATTAGTTACTAGAAGAGAATGAGGATGTACTTGGAGGTCAAACTCTTACTGAAATTTATGAATGCTTATTCTCAGTCTCTGTACTTATCTAAGGGCTGGTGACAAAAGTCCACAAACTTCAGGTCCAAATAAGTACAGTTAAAAAGCACTGCATTTGAGGAGTGTGAATCTACTCAAGACCCAGGCACTCCACAAATCTAAGCAGCTGGCAAACAGAAGGAAAAGCATCTAGGAAATATGGTTAGTGGTTACCAGCAAGGTCTCTCGAAAGCCAAGAGCACCATATTCACATCAGGGAAGAGCCCCAAATCTCCTTTCAGGAAAGAGAATGGCAATAATTACTGTAGAGAGCCTCAACGTTTACTTTCTCTAAGCATCTGGAATGAAGATGAGTTCTTTAGTCTCAAATTGGAACAATCAGAAGAAGTTTAATTCTAAAAACTTGACAGAGACCAGGGGAAATCACTTGAGGAGAGAGAAGCCAAATGTTCCGACCTTCTTGAATGAGGAGATTTAGTCTTCACATCAATCTAGTGGTGTGGGCTTTCTCCTCACTTTACAGATGAGCAGACCGAGGCTCAGAGAGGACAAGTCGTCTCAGCCAGTCACACAAATAGTATGCAGCATCACTGAGTTTCAAACCAAGGTCTACCTGCCACTAAATACTGTGCATTTTGCACATGATCAGCATCGTTTCCACTCCTAGGTGGGTGGAGCAGGTGGTTATTAAGAGGAAAGAGAGGGGTGCCTGGGTGGCTCAGTCAGTTAAGTGTCCAACTTCAGCTCAGATCATAATTTCACAGTTCATGAGTTCAACCCCTGCATCTGCATCTGGCTCTGTGCTGACAGCTCAGAGCCTGTAGCCTGCTTCAGATTCTCTGTCTCCCTCTCTCTCTGCCCCTTCCTCCCCCCACCCCTCTCTCTCTCAAAAATAAATAAAGCATTAAAATTTTTTTTAAAAAGAGGAAAGACAAAGGTAGAAGGCAAAAAGTAGAACATTTTGACTCTACATTTGCAAATACATATTAAAATTGAACTACTTCTTAAGAATTGGCCTTGACCAATTGTGCAGCACATCAGGAACTGTTTTGTGTGTATCATCTGCTTAATTCCTATCAGAATTCTGCAAGGCGTCTATGGCAGATTGTACTCATGTTCTCAACCAAAGACTCTCCCATGAGTCATATAACTCATGGTGCTTCTTCGTAGACAGACGTACTTTCCTGTCCCAATAACGGGATGGTCCATGTGACTTGCTTGGGTCAATGAAAGGAGAACAGAGCTCAGGGTTGGCATGTTTCAGAAGCTCTAAGAGGCTTACACATATCTGCCTTCTTTCTTGCTTCTGTCCCAAGAAAGGCTGGCATGCTCACACCCTGGGTCATCAGATGAGAAAATACATGGATCAGAGCCATAGCAGTCTACCTACAGCTGAATGACCAAAAAAAAAAATAAAGTTTCTTGTAAGTCAATGAGATCTTAGAGATGTTTGTTACTGCATCCAAGCTGACTAGTACAGTTGGTGTAGAGATGTTTGTTACGTCATCCAAACTGACCATACAGTGGTGTATTACAAATGAGCAAATGGAGCTGGAAGACACATCTCTCCCCAGCTCATACGACTCCTGGTGGTGAACCCTAGATTTAAACCCATTTCTATTGGATTTAACAGTCTGTACTCTTAGTTTCAAAACCCTCTTGCAAAGCCCAGAGAGTTTAAAATAGCTTAGATGAGGGGCGCCTGGGTGGCTCAGTCGGTTGAGCGTCCAACTTCGGCTCAGGTCATGATCTCACAGCTTGTGAGATCGAGCCCCACATCAGGCTCTGTGCTGACAGCTCAGAGCCTGGAGCCTGCTTCCGATTCTGTGTCTCCCTCTCTCTCTGCTCCTAACCCACTCGCATTCTGTCTCTGTCTCTCTCAAAAATAAATAGACATTTAAAAAAAACTTTTTTTTTTTTAAATAGCTCAGATGAAACCACTACCCGCACAGGAAAACAGAGCACTGAGTCTAGAGGCCCCATTCTTTCCATGGTTCCTGTGGCTTCTCCATCCTTCAAAACCCTGCCAGGGGGTCTGCACTCTTGGTGAAGGTCATCTGGATTTCTTGCAGGCCAGTGTCCCTTCTCCCTTCTCACCTCCTTAGCACTTATATTCCATGCCCCTCATTTCAAAGCCTGATCATTAATACCTGTGTTTAGAAAGCAGACCCAAAGCAACATGGTATTGCCCACAAAAGAAAGACACAATAAACAAGCGATTAACTGAGTAGGAGAGAGATGAGTGTTTGAACTTAAGAGCAGATTTCAGTTTGCAACATCCACTTGCCCGGTCTGTCAAGTGTGAATACAATCTCTGACCCTACCGCCTCTTCTGAGCCACCATCATCTCTTCCCTAACATTCCAGAACAACTTAATGAGCAGTAGACCTGCTCCTGCTATTCCCCTACAGATCCTTCCTTCTTCACCCTGCACTTAGGGAGGACTTCTAAAAGTGATCATGACATTTCCTGGCTGAAAACCTTTTTTGGTAGCTGCTCACAGCTCTCAGAATCGAATCCTAAACGACCTGGCTCCTGCCAGCCTCTCCTAATTCATCTCAGAGTGTCCTCCCCCTTGCTTGTTAGGTGCCAGATATAATGGCATCTTCTTAATCATCAAATAGGCCAAGCTGTTCTCCCCAGCTTACAGCCTTTCCGTGTGGGATTCCTTCTGTCTTGAAAACTCTTGTATCTCATGTTTATGGTCTCAGTTCCCATGCCGATGATTTCTGCCTACCCAATCTATTTCCCTACTCCCCTTCTGGATCACCCAGGGAATGGACTTTCCGGGCTGCTTGTCGTTCCGTGTGGTCGTGTGACTGGTTCTGGGCCGATGAAATGTAAAATGGAGGTGATGTGTATTAAGCAATCCGGGCTGTACCACTCTCCAACTTCCTTCAGATCCTGAATACGCCATCCATTTACATCTCTACCATGGCACTGTCTCTGCATCATTTTTAATGTTTCACCATCTGAAATTACCTTCGTAATTTACAGTTACCAGATCATTTCCTATCTTCCACGCCGGACTCTGAAATCTAAGAGGGGAGGGCCTTTGTGTCTTTTGTTCATAGTTGCATCCTGGGACTCAGCACAGTGTCAACTTAAAATAGACGCTCAATTACTATTTTTGAAATATACACACATATGAGTGAATAAAAGGATAGAGCTCTTTTAATTTTTTTAATGTATTCATTTTTGAGAGAGAGATACAGAGCACCAGCAGGCGGAGGGACAGAGAGAGAGGGAGACAGAATCTGAAGCGGGCTCCAGGCTCTGAGCTGTCAGCACAGCCTAATGTGGGATTCAAACTCATGAACCAGGAGGTCATGGCCTGAGCCGAAGTCGGACGCTTAACTGACTGAACCACCCAGATGACCCTGGATAGAGCTCTTATATAAACAAAATGAGTTAACTGATGAAGGCAGTTAGCACAATGCCTGATAGAGTATAAGCACTCACCAAATACACCTACTTAGGGCGTAAAAAATGGAGTCCAAAGGCCTTTCCTTTTGTTTTTGTACTGTGGAGAGGAAAGGAACAGAGACGAGGCTAGGGCTTGAGACCAATGGTCCATACGAGGCAGCCTCAGCCTTGAACATCAGAATCACCCAGGCAGGCAGAATAGAAACAGCCTCTGAGAGCAGTCACTGGGGAGAATGGGCTCCACTCCACAAGTCTGAACTTTTCTTCCTAACAGCAGCGTGAGTCTAGAATTGTTAGTAAGGGTCTGGTGTGCTGGGGCCAGGACATCAGCCAACATCTACATCAGCACCATAGAGCCCTTCCAAAGAGGCATTCCATACATTCCAAATGCACTTGTTGGGCTTAGACCATGTGCCAGATTTTGGCTGGGTGCTGCATTTAAGAAATAAATAAATCACCATCACTGCTTTCAAGGATCCAGAGGGAGAGACAGACGTGCATTCAAATAATTTAGGGGCGCCTGGGTGGCTCAGTCGGTTAAGCGTCCAACTGTGGTTCAGGTCATAATTTCAAGGTTCGTGGGTTTGAGCCCTGCATCGGGCTCTGTGCTGACAGCTCAGAGCCCGGAGCGTGCTTTGGATTCTGTGCCTTTCTCTCTGCTGCTCCCCACCCCTCTCAAAAATAAACATTTACAAAATTCAAATAATTTAAAATAAAATATGGTCAGTAGAGTGAGAGAGGAATGGACAAGAGTATGCCGGCGTAGAGAACACAGAAGAAGCACCTGTGTTTATGGATTCATGAAGGCTAAGGAGACAACCTCTCCTTTGGACCTAAAAAAAAAAAATAGTCCAAGTTTCCCAGGACGACAGAGTCGGCAGGGCATTCTAGGCACAGGGAACAGCATATATGAGGCATGGAAATAAGAAAAAACCTTCACAAATCTTGGAAAGAAAAAGAAGTCCTAGTAATTGAAGCATAAGGTGAGTGCACCTCGTACATATTAGAATGTTTTGCTGTTTGCATTTGAATGGCATGTGGGAGACAGACACAATTCAAAAAATTGGACACAGAAAATATTAATATGCTGAAAAAAATATACTAATTGTTTTTGGACATTTTCTTTTTTGCTTGTTTGTTTGAGTTGAAAATAGAGCTAATTTCTGAACTCCAATCTTCTTTGGGGTTCTTTTTAAAATTTATTGCTCAGTGTTATGCCAGCAAAACAGAAAACTCAGAATTAGAGAAGAATGGCCCAGAATGCCATCACCCTAATAACCACATGTTCATATTCCCATGTTCCTTCAAGGCTTTGCTTTGACTGGCCCATCCTCCTCTCAGGGGACTGAACAAATGGAAACAGGGCCGGACTGCATTTTAATCATGGCAGAACACCGCAGGGGCCCCTGAAGGAGATGCACAGAATTCCTGTCCCTGGAGAACTTAGACCAGAGATTGATTATGTATGAGCCTGCCTGAAAGACGGCTGGCCATTGTCCAGTCTTCAAGTTATAGCTTTCCAGAATATGGAGAGTCAGTGTAAGTCTCTCGTTCATAGAGATCATTTTTAGATCTTGGATCCAACACATACGATGTTCTAGTCCATTGTGTTTGGGGGTTGGGGTCCATGGAGGGTTTCCAGGAATCCAGAAGTCATCTGAAATTGTGCACCAAAAATTTTGTAAGTTCACAAGTGCATTTTCCAGGGAGAAGATACTCTGGTTATCAGGGAGTTGGTGTGTGACTTAAGTTGGACTTTTTGCATGGTTGTTTTTTGTTTACTCCCCACACGACAGTGGTTCAACGCGTTTCTAACTTATTGTTCTGAGCCCTGGGATCTGAACAAAGTTGGCTCCTGGTTCTTGGCAAAGGATGGAGCTCCTTCCTATGCAGTCCTTCTGAAAATCCAGGTGTCTCTACTTCCGAAACACATCTCAAACTTGACACGTGTCTCCTTCCCCATCTCCTCAGCCCTGGTCAGCCCACCATCGCTGCCTCCCACCAGAACAAACGCAACAGACTTCAAGCAAGTCTCCGTGGCTCCCCTCCACTGCAATCCAGTTATTATAGAGTCTCTTGAGCGCCTTGTTTCATTAATGAAATAAATTATGCTGGTATGCCGTACTGAAACCACTCCAATTAGTTTTCTTAGTTGCCTTCAGTATAATCCAAGTTCCTCAGTATGGGCCATAAGAAGCCCCACATGACTTTCTACTTCTACAACCCCATCTGGGGCCACCTTCCCCCTCACTCACTAGGATCTAAGGAGGGGGGAACTGAGTTCTGCTCCTGAACTCACCCCACTATTTCTCGCCTCAGGGCCCACACCCACAGTGTTCTATTGCCTGGATGCTCTTTTCCTCTCTTCACACGGTTAGCTGCTTGCCCTCATACAGGTAGGCCTCAGCTTAAAAATGTCTCCTCCACAGATGAACCTTTACTGACCAAGTACAATACTTTCTTCATCACATTCATTTTTTTTATTATCGAGTTTTCTTCACTTGTCATAATAATTATTTTTAGAATGTATTTTATGCTTGTTGGTTTTTTGTCTGCTTTCCCAATGAGACTCGAAGCTCCATGGGGGCACAGGCGTTGACTTTCTTCTTTGAGGACACATGCCCAGTCCCTGACACAATATCCGCCAAATGGTAGGACCAGGTGGTTGGATGGATAGAGCAGTTGACGATAAATTAATTAATTAATGTCTTACAAACATCCTCGTGCTCCATCCTTATGTGTAGAACTGGTCACCACCTCAGTGTGTTGTGTTCTCAGCTATGCTGGGATGACCATGGTGGCCAGCAGGGATATGAGTCAGTGAGAGCCGGGGAGGAGTGCTAAGGAGAGTTAGAGGCTATCCATTAGAGGCTGTGCCTACGGTCCAAACCACTGGATCCTCAGGGGCTTGGTGTGCTTGTGTTTAATTCAAAGAAACTTCTGGAGCTTGGATGACCATGGGAAGAGGGGATGGAGTAGGAAGGAGGGCTTTCAGACTGAGTGTAGCACACTACAGGTTTAGAAGGAACATCCGGAAAGGCTCTAGGGGACTTTCTTTGATATGTCTCAGAGTAGTTTTAGAAAAGCAAGAGGAGGAGAAGGGTGGAGTGGAAGTGGTGACCATCCAATACTCACCTAGGGCTCACCTCAAACGGCACAGGGATGGAGGGACAGAAGGTCACCTTTTCCTTTTCTTCTCCCCAGCCTGAAAAACCTACATACCTCCCAGTGGGACCCATGAGGCTCTCCACTTTTTCTCCTTAACTTCCTCCCAACCCGTGCCCATCAGTGTCAGGTTCAAATCTCCAAATCTGTCTTCCTCCCATTCCGGCCCCAACGTTGCAAAAACTGGCAGATGTGTTTGTATGAGGTCCCGGGCCCCCTTTACACCAGCTTTGCATGCTCCCACCTTTGGTTCTCGCTCAAGGTGGGAAGGTTCTGGAACCTAGACTCTGACTAGGGGGTTTGGGGTCAAACCATCTTCATCCTGTGACCCAAAATCTAGTCAGTTCTGATCAGCTCTGAAGTGGGAGGTTTGGAGGCCTTCCCATTCTTATTAATTTTTGTAACTTTATTCTTCGGGAGGCAGTATAGCTCATTGGTTAAAACCACGGGCTCTTGACTCCTGGGTCATGCTGTTAACTCAAAACCCAGCAACTTTACTGAGGCACAACCAACCAAAGTGATTTCTCTTCTCCAAACCTCAGTCTCGTGACTATAAAATGGGTATGAATAGTCCCTTCCTTATTGGGTTGTTACAAGGATTAAGTGCAATAATGCCTTCGGCACTCTACCCAGCCCCTTGGAGCTTTCAAGACCTCATATAGATTTCCAGCTCCCACAACCAGCCTGAGGGTCAGTTTGCTTTTAAAATTTGGCCCAAACAACAGAAAGTTTCATTGCGTGTGTGTGTGTGTGTGTGTGTGTGTGTGTGTACATATGGGCACATGGAAGTCCAGAAATGCTCAGGAATCTCACCTCGAGGAGCAAGCTTCAACCAGTGACCTTGGCACCCAGGGTGTGAATACCCCAGCTCCCTGACTCCTCAGGTAGGACGATTCTGGAGCACGCGTACCACACGGTGTTCCAGAGCGTCGCCCTGGGAGTGAGCCCCAGCCACCCGCTCGCTCGGATAGCTGGCACGATTCCACACTTCATTGTTGCCTTCTTTCCCTCATCTCTGTTCAGCTCCCCAAATAAACTACTTGGACTGGGATCTTGGTCGTGGGGCCTGCTTCTGGGAGAGCCCACACCAAGCTGTTGAAATGGCTTCCGTATGAAATGGCTCAGCTGTTCTCGTTACGGAAGGATCTTACACCTCATCACATCGGGGAGACCTTGCTGCATACCACCCAGACACCAAAGAAGGGGACAGACGGCTCATCGGAGTGAGTAATCAGCCTGGGCCTGCCTGCAAATCACTTCTGCCTGCGTGGATCACCAGCCAGGATGCCTCCTGCTGTGAGCTCAGAGCCTGCTCAGGGAGACCACCAGAGTGTTCCTCCCTGGCACAACCCTCCAGCCTCCAGGGAAGCTGACTGCAGGCCTGTGAATAAACCTGTCTCTTCAGGTGAGGCAAGAAGCTTCCCCGCCCTGCCCTGGCTGGCCAGAACAGGTCTGGCCGGTGGTTGTTCCTTTGGTCCAGGTGCCAATCAAAGGCAACGCCAGGGCACTTTGTCCAACGCTTGTATTAAGAGCCTCAGCCGGGCACGAACGACTCCTGGGAATCTGTCTGTACATCTCTCTTTGCCTTCGCCTCTTGTCCGTTTGCATCCTCAGAAGCCACCCCCTATAACTCTGTTTCCCATAAAGAGAATTGTAGGAGGGATCACCACCAAAGACCCTGTAATTTCGCAGGCAGGTTGCAGACTCTGCTAACTCAGAGCCCAGCCCAGCTATCCTGGATGCACACTCTTTATTCCTCTGACAAGCCCTAAGGCTGATTCTGGGCTGAGCGCAAGCACACACAGGTTCTGTAGAATCACGCAGGTTCTTGGCAAACCCCCGCCTCGAGTGGTATGGATTCTCCCAGTGCTTACAGAAACAGCCACGGGCTCTTTGAGCTGACTGGCTGCTTCCTGGCCACCAGGAGTATTTGCGACTAGAAGGACAAGGACTTTTCCACAGCTTCACGCAAAGACGTCGGTAAAGAAAATCTTCAGGTCCTCTCTGATCTGTAGGCGTCTTGGCTTTAATTCTGAATGTGAAAACATGCCCAGCAGCACATGCTCCTTTTACAGCCTGACTCCAGATTTCTCACCCGTCTTTCATCCACCCTAAAGAATGCTTCTTGTCCATTTCTCTGTCTGCCCCCCGGATGGATAACCTAAACTAAACCGGATCATAGCTAATTTGTAGAAATTGAGCCTCTATTGCACAACTAGCCATGCTTGAAGCATCATGCGGTCACCGAGAGAGAAGCTTCTGGAGTCAGGGCACCTGGCTTCAAATCCCTGTGCTGCCTCTTCCTCGTTCTGAAATCCCGGGCAGGTTAGTTAACCTCTCTGATGCAGCTTTTAAAACATGGTACCCAGGCCTGTGACCCTTCTGTCACTGAGAGCTGGAGACTTTGTCCCCTTCCCTCATGTCTGGGTGGCCTTAGGCAGGAGATTCTAGGTGACTTCCAAAGATACATCACAAAAGACCATGTCATTTTGGTTCCCTAGTAACACTCATGCTTGGAGTCCTGGGCCACCAGACACGAAGGTTGACTATCCTGAGACCACCATGTAGAGCAACCATGGCCGATACTCTCGTCTACACTTCTAGCTGAGCCCAGCCTTCGGCTAACCCAGCCCAGGCAGCTCGCAAGGGAGTGAAGGAGCCACCCTGGAAGTGACTCCTCCAGCTCAACCGTCCCAAGCCTCCGCTGTTCAGGTTACCCCAGACTTCAACGAACCCCCAGCCAAAGCCCCAGACCTCGTAGAACAAGGGGAAGTGTCGCGCTCTTTCTAAAGGCCTGATCCACAAAACCCGTGAGCTTTACTAAAACAGATGTCGCTTTGTGCCGTTAAGTTGTGTGGTAGTTTGCCGGGTAGCGGTACTAATCAGAACATTCCCTAAGCCTCAGTGTGCTCGTCTGTAAAACGGTGCCGTTAATGGTGCCCGCCTCGTGGAAGTGAATGTGTGCCGTGCACGTGGCTGTCATGATGATGATGGTTATTATCGTTTTCACCTACACTGTTCCCCTTGGCTGAAGAACACATCGGTTACATACATCTGATGAAGATCCCCCAATTATTTCTTGTGCACACTGTCTGTTCTAATTAGGGGAATACAAGGCATTCATTAAAAAGATGAGCCCCACGTTGAGCTAAAAATACTCTTCGAAGGTGCTAATACGGAGTTGGTAAACGTATTTGCGGTGGGGAGGGTGGAATAGTATCTGGGTGAATCGGGGACTTCACGTTCTCCCCGCGTAGGAGCTTACAAACTGGCTGGCACAGAGGTGAGAAGAGGCATCGGGGTCGTAAGGAGGTACACAGGCACAGGCTCACAGGAGCCACTGCAGCGGGCAAAGCGCCCACGGTGGTAACTGACACTCTCATTAGCGGGCTCCTTGCTCCCTTCCAAGCCTAAATGCTTCTATTTTCTCGTGCACAGATCGATACGGCTGGCAGGTAAGTGTCTGTGTGCGGCGTCGGAACAGTGAGACCCTAGCGGGTCAGAGGGCCTCGGCCCCTCCTGGGGGCGCGGGGGGCCCAGGCCCGCTGAGCAGGTGTCTGAGATGCGGGCCAGACCACATTCGAGCATCCAGCCGTCAGCGTACAAAATCAGATCTGATCGAGCCTGCGGAAGATAAATGAGCCGGAGTCCCCCAGCCCCAGATTTGGTCATCTCTTTATGAGCTCTGAAGGGCCTATTAGCAGCTCTGATGAGTTCTGGGGGAGATGAAGTGGGCCTCGAACAACGTTAGCTGGCAGAATCAAATCACTCCTGATGCCCCTAGGGAGAAGGACCGGCTGCCTCGCAGACGCCTCGCCCTCCCGTCTGCAGCGCCCAGAAGGTTTATATGAACACTCAGTGGGGGGGAAAAAAACCGGTAAGCACTTTTTTTTTCCAGCAGAATCGCCTAAGAATTTCCTCATATATATAATAGTTTCTCCTCGAGCGATTTGATGTTCCTGCTTTCACACGTGTGCTCACACTTTCCCCTCTCGGACTCTCTTGCTCGGGAAAGGCTGTCCCCGTCCAGAGCGGCCAGCGGAAGCCAGTCCCCCGGCACCCTCTCCCAGCCCTTGTCCTACTTCAGTCGGCCCTGCAGGTGCCGGTTCACGGGGGGGCTCTTCGTGCTGGTCGCCGTGAGCCATCACCCCTCTCCGGCTGCGGTCAACTGCCGTGTGAAACAGAGACAGCAGTGCCTCTCAGTGTGGCTGTCGTGAGGACCGAAGGGAATCACGGAATCACATACACTCGTGCCGAGGAGACAGTGGTGGGAGGAGACTCCCCTCCCTCTCCTCTTGTCCAGCGTGCAGGCTGGGCCTGAGAATGCCGTCTGGTGGAGGCCATCAGCTACCTCGAGGGTCTCAGCAGCTTATCAAAGAGAAGAAGAAGTGGTTAACCCTAGATCCCACTGGCGGATGTAGGGAAACACCTCCCTGAAGAAAGGAAAACTTCATGCTAATTAATACAAGGGTGCCACACACACCCCCCAACCCCCACCTCTCGGGTCGGTCACACGAAATAGACGGAGGAAGACGGACTTACCAGCTGTGGGACCTTGGCCTGCTCACTTCCCCTCTCTGCACCTCAGCTTCTATTTCTGTAAAATAGGAACAAGATATTTGCTTACTATTTATTATTAATAACAACGGTAGTGTTTGTGTTGAAAAGCTGCTGTGCAGAAAGTGTGCAACATACGGGACGGGCAGCTGGCACCCAGTTCGTGCTCCGTAAATATCAGTTCCTTTCTCCCTTCTCTTATTTCTCTGTCTGTGCAAGGTGGACCTGTTTGCTTACATGCCATGCTCCGCACTCTTGCTGCCCACTGTGATTCTGTCCCTTTGACACTTGAGTTTTCATCCGCTCTGGGGTCACCCTGACTCTGGCGGCCTTCTTGCTCGGCAATCCCACCAGCCCCCTATGACGCAGACACACGCCCGTCACGTCCTTGGTGTGGCTGTGTGTCTGTCTGTGCCCTACTCAACTGTGAGCTCACTGATTAAATAGCGATTTATTTAGAAGTCTTAAATGTCTGCCTTTATTGTTTTTAAGGTTATGTATTTACTGTGAGAGAGAGCGGGGAGGGGCAGGGAGAGGGAGAGAGAATCCCAGGCAGGCTCCGCACCGTCAGGGCAGAGCTGGATGCAGGGCTTGATCTCATGATCCCCGAGAGCATGACTCAGGCCAAGATCAAGAATCGGATGCTTAAC
The DNA here is from genome assembly GCF_022079265.1 of Lynx rufus. NCBI lineage: Eukaryota > Metazoa > Chordata > Mammalia > Carnivora > Felidae > Lynx > Lynx rufus. Next base: position 19,771,394 of record NW_025814896.1, on the reverse strand, counting down.
TGACAGAGCCACCCAGGTGCCCCTTAAATGTCTGCCTTTGAAATGGAGAGACTATTATATACCAAGCACCGTGCCAAGGAATAGGAGAGGGCAGAGACTGAAACCTGGCCTCTACGGGCATAAATTCAATGCGGGGAGGGAAACGGAAACCAAAACAAAATACAAGTGAACAGTAAGGTCATGAATATTTGTCATATGTCCTCCCAAGGGTGGGAACCAAAGGACTGAGGCAAGAGAAACTGAAAGAAGATGATCTGGGCAGGAAAAGCTTTCAAAGGAAACTCCATTCAATGAGGATGCCACAGAAGCCACAAAGGATGGCATCTGATGTGCTCTCGTATGACATCAAACATTATAGAACCATCCAGGCGAAGAGGTGGAGGCAAGTGGATATGCAAAGGTCCTGAGGTAGGAAAGAGCTTGGTGGCTCTTGAGATAAAGGGAAATTTTTGTACTGGAGTGGAAGGAATGGGACAGAGAGCTGTGAACGGTAAACGCAACAAAGGAGGCAGGAAGCAGGTCACAGGGCTCGGTAGGACAAAGGGAGGCATTTTGATTAGAGATCCGCAAATTGGTTTTTATAAATAAAGTTTTATTAGAACATACATAGCATACGTGCGAATATACATATTGTCCTTGGCTGCTTTGAAGCTACAAGAGCAGAGCTGAGCAGCTAGGACGGACACCTCATAGCCCACAAAGCTGAAAATATACATGATCTGGTCCTTTACACAAAAACCTGGCAGACCCCTGGTTTAGATTATACAAAAAGATGCCGGTTTGGAGGGTTTGTAGCCGGTGGGCGGGGGGCGGGGGGGGGGGAGAGGATGTGGTCTTAGCAGACACTCGAAAGAGTGCTGAGTGCACACTAGGTCCTCAAACGTGCTTGTTGAACGAGTGAGTGGATCCTTAGATAAATAACGCTTCATTATCCACGACCATATGATATTAGCCCCTCTGGTAGCACAAATAATCGACAGGTTTACAGGACTGAGCGGGAGCCCCCCATCCATCCAGGCAGACTACGTTTTTCACAGCGTTAACAGCTGACGGATACTTAGAAAATTGAATGTTTTATGCAGCTTCAGATTGAAAATAGCAGTGTGGTTTTCACCACAGGGAACCCTCTTAATGTAAATCCAACCCAATTACACACACGCAGGCAGGCGCCGAAATTTGCAGCAAGACTGAGTTTTGCCCAGCAGCAAATGAGGCACAGCTCGGGAGAGGGAAGGCAGTCCCGCTGGGCAGGGTGCACCCCCACCCTGGGGGGCCGCTGCGTGTGACTCATGTGTGGGGGTGCTGGGTGGCTTACAGAACCCGAAAAGGAAAAGGATAAAGTGGCTTATGCAAATGCGTGGCAGACTGTCCTGTGCCGTTGCAAAATCATGAATAGGGGAAATTGCTCGAAAACCATAACTAACTTCTGGCTCCTGAAGGCCATTCCTCTGGCCAGTTACAGATGACCAAAGCCTTACAGGAAGTTAGGCACTGGGACTTTTTTTTTCTTCTTGATCAATGGCAACAGACTTTGTGGCCACAAGCGCGTGAGATGCTGGGTGTTCTCAGGCTCAGGTGGACTGAACACGGGAACTGGGTCCTTGAAACAGCCGTGTCGTGGCCGGTGTCCTCATAAAGGCGGGTGCCTCTCCGAGTGCCGGAGTGCCCTGCATTCAACATCCCCTTCCTGAAATAGAGACATGGGGACCCTTACCACTGCCCGCTAAGCATGTAGGGGTCCCCTAAGCTCTTAGGAGGTTGGGTTGCTTTGTTGGGACTGCCATAACCAACCACCGCAAACTGGGTGGCTTCAGTCAACAGAAATTCATTTTCTCACAGTTCTGGAAATGAGGAGTCTAGCATCACAGTGCAGGCCAGGCCTTGCGTTTCATCATGACTCTAAGGGGGGCGCCTGGGTGGCTCAGTCGGTTAAGCGTCCGACTTCGGCTCAGGTCACGATCTCGCAGTCCGTGAGTTCGAGCCCCGCGTTGGGCTCTGGGCTGATGGCTCGGAGCCTGGAGCCTGCTTCCGATTCTGTGTCTCCCTCTCTCTCTGCCCCTCCCCCGTTCATGCTCTGTCTCTCTCTGTCTCAAAAAAAAAAAAAAAAAAAAAAAAGACTCTAAGGGAGGATCATTCTATCTCTTTCTGGCTTCTGGCGGTGGCTGGCTTGGCACCCATTCCTTGGTTTATAGCTGTATCCGATCTCTGTCTCCACTGTTACATGGCATTCCCACGTGGTCCCATTGCCCAAATGTCCCTCTGTTGATAAGGGTACCAGTCACTGGATTAGGATCCACCCTGATCCATATGGTAGACCCCATCTGAACTTGATTACATCTGCAGAGACCTTATGTTCTAATAAAGTCACGTTCACAGGTGCCCATGACTAGGACTTGAACATATCATTTTGGGAGACGCAATTCGACCTGTAAAACGAGATCCTATGGAAAGACCCTACGGTAGGAAAAACGCATGGCATGGATTAGGAATTATCCCCACTGGCTAGACAGGATCTTGGAGAAGGTGGTCATGTTCCCACTTGTGTGAAGGCTCTGGGTGTGGGTCATCTCAAGTGTCCATTCATAATGAAGACCAGGGCATAGAAGACTGGAACTGCGACCCAACACAGGTGCCAGCCCCCCCCAAATCAGCCTTTTCTCAGAGTATCTTTTCTCAGCCCTTTATCTCTGCATGTCCCAGACACCTCACTCTCTACCTCTTGCCAACTCAGGATTTCTGGCATTCAGACTCTGCCCTCCACCATATCTGCCTCTTACTCACGTCAAAGGCCAATTCTCTTCTCATCCTTCTATGGCCTTTGGTGGTCCGTGGAAAAGCCAAACAATGCTCAAAATATGAGCCCAGACTGGTTCCCCTTCATCAAAAGTAGGAAGGGCTCCAGCATTTTTTAGGGCCATAACAATAAAAATAATAATAAACATTGATTGATCTACCTTCCTGGAGTGAAGACATTTTTTTCCCATTTTAGGGAAATCATCATTCTACCAAGACATGTATGGTCACCAGTTTCTGACACAGCGAGGAAGACAGATTGAGAATCACAGAAATGAAGGTTGGAAGTTCCTCGGTTGATGCAAACCTTTGGCAAACACCGTGCGAGGCACCTAACCTCTGAAATGTTATGTAAGCAGGTAGCCCCCTGAAAGGTCTATAACCTAATTTTAAATGGAACCATCCACTCAAAGCTAAGGGATTAGAAAAAGGAAAAGCCATCTGCATCAGTATGTCTCAATCTGCAATGTGCACACAGATCACCTGGGGATCTTATTAAAATGCAGATTCCGGTTTAGTAGGTCTGGGCTGGGGCCTGAGAGTCTGTGTACCTAACAAGGTCCTAGAAGAAGAAAATGATATTATTCCCTGACCACACCTTAGTGTTAAGGATCTACATAAGCCCCTGGGAAAGAGATGATCTTTTTTATAATTGCTCACCCTAAAGCATGTGTGTTCAAGTCAGGGGAAGTCTAACTGTCATGCTGATCCCCCTTAGTCAATGCAGGAAATTATCCAAGAAAAATGGCAATGCACGCTCCCGCCCTCACGGGATTCTCTAAAGGTACCTTCATCCTGAATATCAGGTAGGGTTTATAAATAAGTTTCTGTTCTCCCAAACTGGCACCCCTGCCAACCAAGTTTCTGCCACTGTGTGTGTGTGTGTGTCTTTATAAAATCCTGCCATTCTCGAAGTAAGAAAGATTTTGTCATTTCACAGTGTACCTGATTTGGGCAGGAAGTGGAAGAAACATTTCATATTGAGGTGTGGGTACATGCAGTCGCATTTAACCTTCATTAAAACCCGCCAGGAAAGGGGAAGAAACTGAGACCCGGGGAGACTAAATCCAATATGGCTCCAAAGGCTAAAATTATTTCACTGGAACGTGTAGGCTCTGGTGGTCTCTGGGCATTGGTTCCTCGCTGGTTTGCCCTCATTGATGCCCAGGCCTGGTTGGTCCTTCTGTGGACCCAGTGTAGGGTCAGACAGAGACACGTTTGAGTCCCCGCTCCCCCTCAAACCTCAGCACGCTCACTCTGAAGCCAAGATGTCCATAGGATCCATGTCCCAGAGGTGGAGAGAGAAGCAACCTTAGTTAAACTGCTCTGCATGGACTTCACACAAAGGAGACACTGAATGCCCACTCTCCACCACCACCACCACCCCCCCAGCACCGCCATGGAGGCAGAAGGAAGGGCAGGGCAGGAGCCCACAGTCACTGTTCCTGGGGTCCCAGAAACCCACTGCGTAGTCATTTCCTGCATGTGCCAACTTCCTCTCCACGGCACCCTGTTACGAGGCTCCTTGCCCGTGACAGCAGGGCGGGGAGTGGCCAGGGCTGAAACAAAATCATGACGAACTTCTGAATAAACCACGGGGATGCTGGGGTTAGGATCTCCACCCCCATCCCATAACCACTTGTGTGAAGGCTCTGGGTGTGGGTCATCTCAAGTGTCCACTTATAATGAAGACCAGGGCCTAGAAAACTGGAACTGCAACCCAACACAGGTGCCAGCCCCCCCAAATCAGCCTTTTCTCAGCATGTCTTTTCTCAGCCCTTTATCTCTGCATCTTATTTTGACATTTTATGAGTGGGGGAGGAAGGCAAATCAGCACGTATCTGGGGTATCTGAAAGTGCCCACTCCTGCTAAATCTGCCCATGCCTCGCTTTACCGGGTAAGACCTCAGCTCTATGACCCGGCGTGGAATCCTGCCTCTCACCGCCCAGGTGTTCGATTTGGGTCAAAGTAACCAGGCTTTCTGTGCCTCGGTTTTCCCGCCTGTAAACCGCATGAAGTTATCGTCAAGGGCATGTGAAACAACCCGCGTATTGCACTTGACTTCATTCCTGGCTCACGTAAGCCCTCAAGACCAGTAGCAACTGCTATCACTTTTACTTCACTGTCGTCTCTGGCATCTCCCTGCGCTGAGAGCTCATACCTCTTCCTCAGGACTCCTGGCTGCTTCTCGGTCTGGGTTTACAGAACGAAACCCTCCTCAAAACTCTTGTCTTCTCTTTCCCTTCTTTCCTCCAGTAAATAAAGCCAGAACCCAAGAGTTTTCTTTTTTTCCCCTTTTTTTTGTATTTAGTATTTATTTTAATGTGGCAAAAGACAAACGCTACTTTTTCCAGCTTTATTAAGATATAATTGACCTCTAATATGTATATATACACGATAAATGGGTGTGTGTATATGTGTGTGTGTGTGTGTGTGTGTGTGTGTGTATAGCCAGAGTTTTCAAATGGAATGACCACTGGAAAAAAATTCCTTTGAGTTCTAGAATAGGTTAATCTTGAACAAAATAACAACCAAGTCTCATCTTAAATGCTAAACCTTATAGGAAGGAAGGTGATATGTTCCAGGAACATGGTGTTGAGAATGATTCCTTACTTTGGCTGAAGAGAAAAAAAAAAAAAAAAAAAAAAACAAGACAAAGAAATAATTAACTGATGATGTCTAACATGGCTACAGAAATGGGGAATTAGCGACAAAGCAAACGTGCTACACATTTGGCTTTCCGTACAGTGGAGAAGACAAGAGTACCAGCCTTGGAGTCAAAATTGTTGATTCAAATCCTGACTTTGCTCCTTCACGGATGGTGTGGCTTTGGACAACTTACCTGACGTTCCAGGCCTCAACTCTTCATTTTTATAAACAGGGGCTGCTCTGAATGTTCTACGATAATAACGTATGTAATATGGTTTTAGACAGAATGACAGTGGTATCGAACCTCTCCCTCTTCCCCCTCCCTCCCTCCTTCTTTCTTTTTCAATGTATACTTTCTTAACACTGACTAGTTCTCCCAATCCTTTCCCCAGTGACCCATCCCCACACAGTTTTCACTTGAACGGGAATATTTTGGCCCTTCCCCCAGAGCACGTGTTGACCCCCAGTTTTAAACCTACAAGACCGGGGAATCTTACCTCATTGCTGACAGCATTCTCCCACCATTCTTGCACAGAATAAGGTAATGTTGCTAAAGCTTAACCCCTCACAATCCCTGATAGCTATTCTGGAAAACAGATAAGCCATTCAATCACTGTCATTGATTAATTAAGCTCCTACCTGCCAGCCCTGCTTTGGTCGTTGGGGATACAGAAAGGAAGGAGATCATTTTGTGCTGGATGTGCCCAGTAACTAAATTATCTTAGGGGTTGAAGACAGGATTCCTAGAGGAGGTCACAGTCAAACCAGATCTTAAAATTATTTCAGCAGAGCAGAGATAGTACATGGAAGGCATGAGGACTCCCAAGCATAAAAGCACAGATTCCCCGGAAGTGTGTGCATTCTAATACCAGCCTTTCTCCTGGGAGCGCCCTTTCCCCACTCCCAAGACTATCCTGCCTCCCACCCCCACCCCATTTCCTAGAATTCACTCTCCACCTCCATCCAGGCTCATACATCTTGTCCCTGGTCACCTCTCCCAGCATGAGTCACTTAGCCTGTGTTCCAAGCTCTCTGGTCTAACTGCCGGAAGACCCACCAACCCAGTCCAGTGAAAGGGTGATCCAAAGGCAACACCCACATCGCAATCACCTGAGGACCTCATTAAAAATGCAGTGTCCTGGGCTGCAGCCATGATTTACTGAAATCAGAGAAGACCGCAAAAGTCTACATTTTCCCAAGATCTCCCAATGACTCCACTGCGACATCCAAGGTCAGGAATCGTGGACTCCATCCTTGTGATGATAGCTTATCTCTCCAAAGGGGAACTGATTGGGCACCTTCTATAAGCCAGAGCTTCTGTGAGAAGCATCCACATGCATCATCTCTTTAAGAGTGACCATGCCATTAATTTGCGCCCTGGGATGAGCCAGGTTCAAACATCATTGACATTTAATTCTCTCAACGACTTACTTGACAACCGCATGGCGTCGGAATAAACTCTCTTCCTCCTAACAAGTTTGAAGCTGGAAAGCAACATACATACCTCTGGGTGCCAGAGGTTGGCCATGCGGATCCACCCAGTCTGGGCAAAGAGCAGAGAAGAAGGGAAGGAAGGCAGAGCAATGTGGGTCGGGCAGGCCCAGAAGGACTCAGACATTGTCCCCTGAACTTTCTTTTCAGCCTGGGGTCCTGCATCTTGGACAAATGAAATAGATAATGGCAGGGAACATTCTTGGCAACCCTCTGCCCGTGCTTGTAGTGGGTGGGCTATCTGGTGCAGGGTTCTTAGGAAGAGAGACTTGGGTTTAAACCCAGGCTCTGTCACTGCTTATCTGCGAAAGCTTGAGTGAGGCTGGTGAAATCTGTATGACACTGGATTTAATTTACCCCAAAGGGTTTTAGGAGGATTCAAGTAAATAATTCATGCAATGTATCCAGCGCACTCCGGGGTTTCAACACGTGCTTTCACGAGGACCATGGTAGACTTCACGACCCCTCGCGCTAACATTCCCACCTGGCCGCATTTCTGTCTGTGCTCAGGGGATCCCCACACTGAGACCCCATTGGCCCACTTGCAGAGAGATCCCAGTCGTCTGCTTTCTCTTCTCTTTGTTTTCCCCTGAAGCTCAGACTTGCTGGGCAGGAAGGCAAACTGCCAGACAAGAGGCCCTCGTCGCTTGGGGATCAGCATGAACTGAGAGAAATCCCAGAGGATGCTGGCATGGTGTTCAGCGGGTCTCAAGAGCTGGAGTTGGAATGAGGGATGATAGGGAACCACCTCTCACTAACTGGCTGCCTTTAGCCTGGCTTTATAGAAATTGTGCTGAGCTGAGAATTGTGGGCGCTGGCGAGAGTGCTGGTTATGTGTGCATGCGTTGGGGAGGGTTTCAGCTGTTTCCAGTGAGGACAGACAGCCTGATGAGAGGGAGGCGGACTTGAGAGATGTGCCCGGAAGGGAGAAAGAGCTCCAGTCGCTTGCCAGGAAAGCACACTTCGCCCTCAAGCCCTCAACATACACATGAACCACTGTAGGTTATAAGTGTGGCTCTTGCCCGTGGTGGCAGGGGCCCCATCCACCTCATTTACCTTTCTAACCAGCACACAGAAGAGTAGTGGAGTGAACGAAGGAACCCAAAGAACCAGAGGGAGGCTCAGCCCTGGTTTCAGAAAGATCCTCCCAGTTCTGAAATATCTTTGCTGGGAGAAGAAAAGTGTTGATGTCTCTAAACGTCAGACACTCCACTGGGAAACGTACACACATTCTCTCATTTAATCTCCGCCTATCAGCTCCACTAGGTGGACATCCCCATATCATTCCACTCATAGGAGCCTGACCTGCTTCAGAGAGCTGGGCTGCCCAACATCACACAGAAAGAGGAGCTGGCTGTGAATTCATCATGTTCTCCCTCAAATGCTGGTACTTTCTCCACCCCTCCACCTCAAGGCACTGGACGCCGCGGTGAACATCTCACCAGTCAGGGGGGATTCGTCTGTTTATGCCCTAGAGTGAGCTAGAAGGACTTTGGTTTGTCTTTTTTCTCATTGGACCATTTTCATCTAGGTAAACCCTAGATCCGTTCTACCCAATAGAAGCACAATGCCAGCCAGATAGGCAAGTTTAAATTTTTTAGTGGCTACATTAAAAAGAAATCAAACAGAAACAGGTGAAGTCAATACCAAAAGAAGATTTTACTTAATCTAATACAATATAGATTTGATGAAGTATGGTCAGCCCAACGTGTCACCGACACGGAACGTTACCAGTGAGATCATTAACGCTACTTATTTTGTTCTAAGTGTTTGAGACTCGGTGTGTACTTTGTGTTCATAGCACTTCCCGAGTTGAACGAGCCACCTACCAAGGGCTTAAAAAGCCTATGTGCCTAGTGTGGAACAAAGACTCTTCCAGTAGATGCGACAGGGTACTGGTCAGTGTCGAGGATGGAATGGGCAGGAGCAAGGAGCCTACGGCCCCGTCCCTGGGAGGTCTGGTCTCGTGGACCCTGTTTCTGGTCCCCTTGGGTAAAAAGAAGCCTTGTGGGTGGCTTCGGGTTCCTTTATATTCATATTCCTGGGGGAGGATCAGAAAGGTCTCCAAGATAGCACATCCAGGGCCCCTTATTTCCCCCAAGAGGTCCCCCAAGAGGTCCAAAATCTGGCTGAGCTCCTCCCCTAGGAGGGCATGGTTTCTCCCTGCGGGCTTCTCTTTCTTCTGGTCCGGAGAGCCAGACTGCACCCTCCCCACCCCACCCCACCCCACCCCACCCCACCCCCCAGGAATCCAGCTCTACGGGCAATCGAGTGGCCCAGACCAGCAGGAGGGCTGTGAACCGGGGGTCCTGGGCCCAGCGAGCAAGGCAAGAAATCCTTCCTCCCCCTTCCTCCTCCCACACCCTCACTGCAGGAGCCTCCCGGCAGCAGTCAGGAACAACGTTTGATCCGCCTTCCATACTGGAAGCCGTTCCTCACTCCTATCTCAGGCCTGGCTGGGCCTCTATTTTGAGCGTCCATAGCTAGACATGGAAAGCTGCCAGGCTAAGCCGGGCTTGGCCCACAGGCCTGGAACCACCCCGTCCCTTTGTTAGAGAGAGCAAGTGCTTCAGGCTCATTAGCTGAGATGCCATCCACACCCACCAGGCACCTGGAAGCTCCCACGTTAATAATAGCAGCTAGATCATGTTTCCTGAGCACTTACTACAGTCTAGGCCCTGAGCAAAGCCCTTGACGTGGAATACTTCATTTAATCCGTTCTCTAGCCGACAGCCCAAATGAGCTTTCCGAAACACAAAACTGATCATACAACCCCCTTGCTGAATTCCCAGTATGTCTTGAATAAAGACTCAAACCCTTAGCGGGGCCCCTGAGGCCGGCCAGACCCCTGTAGGCCTGGCGGCCTCTGCCCTGCCCGCTCTCCCCTCCTCCCTGCACGCCAACGACCATCCTCACCGCCGCCAGGGGCCTTGGGAGGGCTGGGTGTGGGGTTCTGCTGGCTCAGAGACGACGACACAAGTTTGTGGGCTCTCTCCCATATTGACTGGCTGTCCCCACCTCCTTGGTTGTCACCCAGGGTGGAAAACACGAAGCAACCAATTATTATTCACTGTGACTTCACACACCGAACACCAGCACAGACACACGCCCGGAACACTCTTTCAGTTTTAAGCTTCTTTGACGTTGCTCATACCGTAACTCGCCAGAAATTCCCAGCGCGTTCTCCCAATTAGTGCAGTTCCCGTGTCCAGACATCACTGCCTTGCTGGCTGACTGAAGAGCCCACGCTTCGGAATGAAAGGACGCTTGCCTCCCAGGCCCCAGATGCAACTTGCCCTGGCGGATAGGCACCCGTGCCCCGTCTGACCCGGGCGGAAAGTGCGTCCAGCCTTCCCCTCGGCCGGCCTCACGAGACAGCCGCGCCCGTCCACACAGTCCATGATTATTCCCACTTAACAGATGAGGACACCGAGGCTCAGAGGTACAAGGCGACTCGCTCAAGGTCATCTGGTCAAGGAGCAAGAGAACGGCGCCTTGAACGTGTCAGCCTTGGAAGGCAAGGCTGGCTGTGCTTTGAAGGGTCTGGCGGGAGAGGCTCTGCTGAAGGAGTGAGCCTGCGTCCTGAGGGCTGCACGGGCCACAGCGTCAGGCTGAGAGATGCTTGCCGGCCCTTGCTAACTATGAGGGCGCAGGCTCAAGCTTTTCTCCTGGCAAGCCCACGTCAGCCGGTGCCCTTCTCAACGCCTCGTTCCATGCCCCAAGCTTTGAGCTGAGGGTCCTTGCTTTTTCGCCAAAGACCTCCCGGGCTACCCTGGGGTCTGAGGGATTCACTGAAAAGAGAGTCAGTCCCTCGGAGGCTCCCCCAAAGCCACAACCAAGTGCGATCCATTCCATCTTCAAGGTGTTTCCAGTTTGGCTCCGCCCACGGCTTTGCCCAGTGCCCTATCCGGTCTGCGGCCTAGGGTCCCAGCCCTCCCTGGCCTCCCGGCCCCCAGCCCGGCCACGTCCAGGCCAGCCGGGCTCTGGCTGTGCAGAGCTGGGACGGCGCGCACGGTCCGTGGCAGAGCGGTGGCACCGTGTGGCGGGTGAGGACCCCCCGCGGGGGGTCTGGACTCACGGGGTCTGGATTCGGGTCTCTGCTCTGCCATTTCTTCTCTGAGCGGATTACTTTCTGGGACTCGGTGTCTTTGTCTATTAATTGCCAGCAACTTTTTCTCCATTTTTTTTTCTCATTAGAATGGATATGGGAATTAAATGGGTTAATAAGTCCTTAGGATAACGTCAGGTACGTAGAGTATGCCATTGTTTCGTCTCCCCCATCACTGCAGAAATTGCTCCTGACGATTGCTCCCCTGTCCCCCTTCCGACCTCCCTCTCGGCTCTGGCTCCCGCCTCACAGCAGAACCCCCCAGAACTGAGTCTGCCCTCTCTGCCCGGCACCTGGTGATTTCTAACAGAGTTGTGATCCCCCCACCGCCTGGGGTTCTGGTCCCGGGGCTCTCCCCCTTGCTGTTTGTCAGATTATCCCCTCAAGCCCCCTAATGCCAGCATACCCCCCAGCCAGGACGCTGGCACCCCGGAGCCCCCTCGAAGGAACCGCCCGAGCCCTTGTCCCGTGTTCGCTCTCCGTCACCTGTAGCTCTGTTTCTCCAGGGCTTCCTCTGACGACGTGTGTGATGTCGTCCAGGAGCTGGCGGGGGGGAAAAGGTAGATTCCTGAGCCCCTGCCCCAGGGCGCCACCCTTTTAACAAACTCACCGGGCAACCTGCAAGTCTGTGGAGACTGGCACCCCTAACCCCCAAGCCCCTGTCACGCGCTGCGGCCCGGTGCACGCGGCAGCTGGGTCCAACCTTGTTCTCCATCCTCATCTGCCCCAAATGCCCACAAAACACCCCTGCCTGGGAGCCCAGTCCCCTCTGTCATCTGGGGAATGTCTGTCCTTCCTCCCAGGTACAGCTCCCCGGCCACCCCCCTCTAGAAGATTCCCTGGCTCCGCAAAGCCAAGCTCGTGCCTTTTCTCTGTATATTTAACAACAGTGTGCTTCTCATTGTATGATGTGCCCAAATTCCTCATTGGGCCTGGAGATCTGGAACCACCCAGGCAGGGTCTTCTAACTTCAGAGCAGACAGGAGCGGGGGAAGACGTGAAGAGAGTGACCTGAGCAGAGGCGGCCTTTTCTGAGCAGCTACTATGCATGTTTGTATTTTCTGATGGCTTCAATCTTTCTTTCTAAATGTGAGGCGGGCGTTGGCCCTCAGATTTCACAGATGAGGAGACTCGAGCTGCAACCAGAGAATGTGCTCCTGATATGTGGCAGAGTGAGTTCCCCCACTTAGCTCCACTGACTTGCAGGGACATAGTGAGGACATCGCTCAGAGCTGGAGATGGGGTCATGAAACAGCCGACAACGGACCAAAGACCTTGATTCTTCTGCTCTGCATACCCAGTCCCCGAGGACCCACCTTGGCCTGCCGCACATCCCCGGCTCTGAGTCAGACTTTAACCCAAGGTGACCTTGGTCGAACCCCAACATCATCATCACAAGTGTGGGATCCATCCACCGCTTGGAGTTACAGACTGGCTTCATACTCCCACAGAAACGCAGTCAGAAGTGACCCTTGCCCCTGGCATCCATCAGAAACCTCTGTGATTTCTTTCTTTATTACAGGGAACGGAAGGGTTGGCCGGAGAGGCGGAGGGCAGAGATGGAAGAGAAATTCATTTGATGTCAGGCTTCCACCGCTGAGCCACTAATCTAATCAGTGACAACTTACCCTTTGAGATGTACGGCTTTCCAAAAATTAGAAATATCCTCTTTTTCCAAAAGGCTGTTGGAGAGGAGATAATTACCCCAATACAATCTGTGCTTATTCTCATAGTTGTGTTTTTCTTTTTTTTAACACGACAACATTTCCTACATGTGTTCAGTGAAGCTGAAAATGCTATTTTGATAATGGGCCCACAGAACGTTTAACAGGCCTGGGTGACAATGTGAGACTTTCTTAAGGAAAGAGAAGGCAATGAAAAGCTATTATAGGAGGCATTAATGGGAACTGGGAGGTCTGCCGGAGACATCACTGCAATTCTCAGTTTTGCTGTTTTCTTAATAAGGCTCTTTGGAGATCAGTTCGGAAGCGTGATCTATACAAAACCCGGAGCCCTTGGCCATATCCTTGCTCAGCCTGACCTCCCACCCTCCCAAATACCAAGACTGAAACTCCCTTCCTCAAATCTCTCCCCAACCACCGTTTCATAAAAATTGACAGAGTACCTACTCTGGACCCATTTACTTACCATATGCAGGCATGAAGTTAAAAACCATCTTTGTCCCTGCACGTCACAGCCTTGAAGAAGGCAGATGAGAAAGGAGAACAGCAATCCAGTGTGATGGTTCTGGGATGGGGCACCCAGCACCCTGTGGGAGTAGAGGGTAGGGAGCGGCTCCTACTTCCTGGTCTTGGAAGATGAGTACGACTTACCCAATGTGAGAAACTGAGCCTTTTACTCTGGCTTTGGTCCCAGATCCATCCCTGAAACTGAGGCCAGAAATATGGGAGACTTTCTGGTTGGCCACAAGGTCACATGTCCATCCTTGGAAATGACAACAAAGTCAACCCCTGGGAAACTCATTGACTGAATGAAGATAGGGGAAAGGTGGTTCGTTGGGGTAATGTTGTGGTCTTATTACCAGAAACAGGGGGGATGGATGCTAAAAGGGCAGCCGTAGCAGCTGTCCCCTAAGCAGGGGGCCACTTATTATCCCCAACAGAGGTCATACTGTCTTCTGTGTTCTGTAGATACAGGAGCCCACAGCACCCAAGACTCGTGTCCAGAGGGAGTTTCTCTCAGGCAAGCCAGTCACAGTAAAGTTCAGTCCTAAACCAAAGGTCTTGATTCTCCCTGGGATCGAGGGGAACTTGCTTCTTTGAGATTCATGGTCTCACTTGTTCTTCCAGAGGGAAAAGAGGTGAAAATTACCTTGCCATTCTTTCTGATTTCCTACAATAATGAAACAGAGTTGTGTGGATCGAGACACTTTCCAGCCACACTAATAATAATGACCCAGCAGGGAAACAATACTCTGAAGGGTATACCCTGGAAGCCTTGAGAAAGGAGTGATAAACCTTGCCACGAAATGAGCGAGGAGTCAAGTACACTTACAGAGAAGTCTTGCCAGGAGCCGGAATGCAATCCTTACAGAAATGAATCGTGATACATGGGCCCAGGTAGGAAGAACCGACGAACAACTGGTTATGCTTGGGGATACCCAGAAACTCTCACACCCACGCCTTCACTTAATACTCCAAAATAGCTGAGAAATGGGCAAGGTTTCTACTGGAGAAAACTTGTAGCCCCAAGAAACCAAGTAAATTCTGAATTAGTTATGGGGGAGGCTAATTGAAACCATACCCAAGGGGACCCATTAGTGTCTATTGTATTGAAAGGATTATAATGAGGTAGAAACCATTGTGTATCCAACCAGTGGGGGTGAGAATTCCTTAGAATTTCCTCTGTGTGGGAAAATCCTTGATTAGTTCCTCGTAGGTCTGGACAACCCCAAGGTGGAGAGGTTGTTCTGCATGAGACAAGGGGGGAATGTATTGACTTTTCTCACAACCCGGAGGAGGCAAGGAGGGTGTGGGGAGAGGGAAAAAGAAGGCAGCCGGAAGGATCCCAAAGCATCTGGGGAATGGGGCTTATCTTATCCCTTGAAATTTGCTTATGTTCCTGGGATGGAAACACTTCCTCTCAGTTTGACCCAAGCACACGGCCGAGTGTTTGTTGTGGTTGTTTGGATTTCTGTGTCAGTGGATTTCGTTTGGTAAGAAGTGAAGAGCCTTCTCCGAGGTCAAACTCAATTTGGTTCGAACAAAGATGGCATATTTTGGAGCGGGAGGCCATGAGTCAGAGCAATTATGAGTTTGGGGAGGCCCCAGAGAGGACCACAGAAGGGGGGTTTGAGGCCATCTCATCCCGGTCCCAAGGCGTTGGCTGACATCCGGGTTACGGAAATCAAAACAGAAGAAATGAAAGAATTACTGTCCAAGGCCCTTTTCACCATAATATACGCAATACACATAATATCATAATATGCACATAATCTAATTTATCTTCTGATAAATCCAAGTAGTTTTCATCTTTGTCTCCCGCATATCAGACTTTCTAGCACATTAACTTCGTGCAGGTAACCAGGCCCTCCAAAAACCTCCTAAACTCGGAGAGAGTTCTCTCTGTCTCATCTTGCTCCACTTTCCCTCTGGGTGGGCTTTCTATAGTAGCATCTGCCCCAAAACGTACTGTAACAGCTCTGATCACCTAGGACATGCCCTTTAGTCCTGCAGAGCTGCAGAAAACCAGGAAGACGGAGAAGCCACAGGTGGAGACTGAGGGAGGATATCAGGGAAGGCTAGAAGAAAGCAAGGCTTCCGTCTCACAGGGTAGGGATGTGACAGGCCAGCCCTGAGCTCCACGAGGGCAGGAGTCCTACCGGCCTTGTCCATTCCAATGTCCCCGGCACCTAGGAGAGCGGCTGGTAAAATGCATAGGCACTCAATACGTGTTTCTCAAATGAATAAGTGAATGGACGAATTCCTCAGTGCCTTGTACGTTAAGCAACATGATTCATAGAGGTGATGAAACTGAGGTAAGGCGGGTTTCTCCAAGTCACAGAATGCGGGCGCCGGAGGAGAAATCCAGGTAGGTCTGGCTGCAAAGCCTGCCTGGTGTTCAGTCCCCCATGCTGCTCTTTCTTTCTTTTCAAAGAGGTGTGGTTCCCGTTGCCCTGGCCCCCAACTTGCTGCTCGCGGTGACCTCATCCTCAGCTGATTGCAACACTTACTGGTGTGGCTGGCCGCCATTAGAAGGCCTCAGAGTCACGTAGAGAGCAGATAAACACACAGGTGCCTGGGTCCCACTCCCAGAAATACCTGTGCCGCTGGCCCAGTTGAGAGTGGGCAATCTGCAGGTTTACCCGGGTCCACGACATGACTTTATAGAAGAACAATTTGGATGGCGCGGCCAGATCCTGGCCAGATCCCCTTTTCCTGTTTGTAGGTACCCCTTGGCTTCTGTGGTTCTTGTGCTGTGCAAGCCCACCCTGCCCACATATACAGAGAGCTGGAAGTTCCTAGGAAACGATATTCCCCTGGGACACTTGAGACCGTCGTGGGAAGTTGTGTGAAACCCTAACTCCCTTAGGACACCTCTGAGGTTTAACTTATGCTTCAGGAAGGTGGTGGGCTCGAGCTGACCTCCATCAGACATAGTCTGAAAACATACCCTCGCTCCGTTCCCCACCACTTCCTGTCTGACTTCCCCTCCCCTGCCAGGTTCCCTTCGTAAGTTACCTACATGTGAATCCTTATCTCTGGGTGTCCTTCTGGGCATCTGACTTAAGACTCGCTTCTTCATTACTTATGTCCTGCCCCTGCCCCTTCTCAGAGCCAGGTCTTACAGCAAGTTGAACGTAAAACCACCCAACCCCGAATCAACACAACTTGAAGCTTGAACGTGGGTTCTTCCCATGCTCCCTGGGGACCACATAGATTTTTTTTTTTTTTTTTAAGGTGACAATCCTTGTCACCGAGGGAGGCAAGCAGGAGGGTGGGAGGAGGGGCGTCTCTTCCAGGAAGGCAGAAATCCGAATTTCCACCTTCGGGGTCGGAAGAGTTGGGTCTGAACCGCCACTGGGGGCTGGTGCAGCACATCTCCTGTGAGACGTCCCCTTCTCTCCGGCACACCTGAGGTGACAGGCTTATCTGCAAAGACCCCTCCAAGCTCAGCTCCCGTTTCTCTCCCCGTCCCCTGTAGGAGACATGAGCACGACCTCCTCATAAAGACCCAAGAAGTTTATCGGTCATTATTTTCTGCACTTTCAAAAAAGAACGGGGAGAAGAAGAGAAAATGTGTTTCTTCATAGGGAACTGCGTGACTGAGTGACACATCTCTCTGTTGTGAAATCTGAGCTAATGTCATAAAGATCTAGAAGAAACGGGAAGAAAGGGCCAAGGTGGCCTGAAGAGGAAGCATGCTCACTATATATTTGCATTTCTATGGAAACGGTCTTGGGCAGACATGGCCTTGGTCCTCTGTGGTCAGAGGAACATGAGGTCAGGTGCCTAGCAGCTGGTCAGATGCTGCTGTAGCAGCAGTTTGCATGGGATGGGCTGGCACAAGAGAACGGCCTCTGAAGGCCTCCAAACCTTCGATCAACAGGAACCAGGAACTCATGGGTTTCTCCCTCCGTGTGTCCAGCTGGTCTTGTGACAGTCTCCTCCTGGGCGCCCTCACAAATAGGCCCCCCTCTCTGTCCCCTCTCTTCTTCTGAAGGGACCGTGCTAGGGCACCGGGGAGGCGGGCATCAGGGAGAGAAGACCACGGACTGCCAGAGGACCAGAGCGCGGAGGGAGAAGGAGGAAAGTGTTTCACCTGTACCAAGAGGACCAGGTGGGGCTGGTTCCAGGAATGCAAGGAAGGTTGTCTATTATCAGCGTCAATCATACAGATGAGTAGGGTAAAGGAAAAGGGAAGAACGCGGGATCACTTTGAGAATTGAGGAAAAAAGAAAAAGCAGTTAATAAGAGTCCATTCCCGATAGGGGGAAAAAAATCTTATTAAAGTAAACATAGGGGAAAAAAATGTTGAACACGATGATGCTGCTAGAGTTTTACAACCATATTATACCTAATGATGAAATACCAGAATCATCCCCGCCGATGCAAACGACAAGAAAAGAAAGAGGCTGCCGCCATCATTTAGCATCTTCTGAAAGCCCTAGTCCCCACAATAAGAAGAAAAAAAGACAATAAAGAGGTTTAGCTCTTGGTAAAGAATGGGAAAAGTTATCACTATTTGCAGATGAAGCTTCTGTATAGAAAATCCAAGGGACTTGGCTAAAACAATGATATTTAAGGAGAGTAGAAAGAGACGCGGTATAATATATATATATACGTTTGAATGCCGACATGTAACATGATGTGGTATAATGTATATAATAATATATATAATATATAATACGTATAATAATATATATACATTTGCAACATGATGTATCATTTTAATCCTCACTGCAAATTAGCGATGTGGGTGTAACCTTCTATTCTTTTCTTTTTCAATGTGTATTTATTTTTGAGAGAGAGACAGACAGACCGAGCACAAGTGAGGAGGGGCAGAGAGAGAGAGCGAGACACAGAATCTGAAGCAGGCTCCAGGCCCCGAGCTTTCAGCACACAGCCCAATGTGGGGCTCAAACCCACAAACTGTGAGATCATGACCTGAGTTGAAGTCGGCTGCTTAACCAACCGAGCCACCCAGGAGACCCTACCCTTCTATTCTTACAGATGACAAAACTCAGCCCCAGAGAGGCTTAGTATCTTAGTCAAGGTCACACAGCTTCTTTTTTTTTTTTAAGTTTTTTTTTTTTTGAAGGAGAGAGAGAGCACAAATGGGAGAAAGGCAGAGAGGGAGGGAGAGAGAGAAGCCCAAGCAGTCTCTGCACTGTCAGCACGGAGCCCTATGCGGGGCTCGAACTCACGAACCGTGAGATTATGACCTGAGCTGAAATCAAGCCTTGGATGCTTAACCGGCTGAGCCACCCAGCCTCCCCAAGGTCACATACCTTCTAACTGCTGGAGTGTGAACCCAGGATGACTCCCTCCTAACTCGCATTCTTTATGTGCTAACCCAAACTGACTTTTCTTTTCAATATAGACAGTACTATGTTAACAATAGCAATACTTTTTAAAAGCTATCTTTTATGATACATTTTGCGCACTGTAAGCGAATGATCTCTGCCTCCCCAAAGACCAGCAAGGGTTCCTCAGGGTTTCCATGGTCAGTGTACATTTTTTCAACAAATAACATTTTAATGCTACCAAATTGCTTGCTTTCCCTAAATATGATTAGTCGTTTGTAATCCATGATCAGAGACGTGTATCATTTGGAACCAGAATGGGTCAAGAATCATGAAGGAACTGAAATTTATAGATGTTTCACTTGATGTCCCTAACAAATTTTCAAGACAAATAGTATTATACGGTTCAGATAAAGGAGGCTGAGAAAAACGGAACATTCCGTAGTCAGAGGCGAGATTCAAATCCAAATCTAGCCACCACCTCCTGGTGCCATTTCACGAATTAGACTTCACTTTTCTGGTCACATACCTCAGCTCTGACAGGAGGCACGCTTCACTGGTCTTCAGGCTCCCACCCCTTCTAGAGCAAAACTGGGCGTTTGGCCCAGAGAAGATAGGAGATCTTTTCCACACCCAAACATAATTACCAAAAGCCACCCCGTCAGGGGCAGCTGCCATTTACGGAGCGTGTATCACGTGTCAGACCCTTTACCTACACAACCTCGTCTTCTGTTCACGGCAGCCTCGATAGGGAATGCTGTCACCATTCCCATTTCACAGCTGAGAAAGCTGGGGCTGAAGGAGGAGATGTGCCTTTCCCAAGGTAACACACTTAACAGTGCAGCCACGACTCGTATCTAGAGCGATCGGATACTAGAACCAACTCATCCACATATTCTGTCGTGATCCCAAGTGTGTGGACAAATCTGCTGAAAACCAGCCTCCGCCTGGGCCCCCAATCCCTGCATCATGTGGATTCCTCAGACCTACACCCAGAAGTTCTGCTTCACAAGGTCTGGGAAAAACCCAGAAAGCCAGAGCTTCAAGAACGCACCGGGTGACTGCCAAGTTCATCAGCCAGGAGACCCTCAGGCCTCGGGTCAGGATTTGGTTAGGAAAACCCACCACCAGAGAAGAAGTGAGCTAAGTCTGTTTTGCTTTTCTCTGGAAACGATAGCCTCTGGAGGTCCCTGGCCGTGCGCGCCCAGAACACGTACTGTGGAGACGAGAAACAGAATGCAATAGGTTCTGGGGAAAGACTGTATCTTGGAAGATGCCGTCTCTCAGGAGCCGGAGACATGGCTTGTGCCCTACCTGGGGAGATGGCAGGGTGCTTCTCCTACTCAGCTGCGATGACCACGTGGAGAGGGGAACAAACAGGCCAACCCAGGGAAGTTAGGTGCGGGGAGTTGCGAGGAAACCGGTCTACCTAGGGCTTGGGAGAGCTGCCGGCCTATGTCCAACGTGCCCTGTTTGTCTGGCACGTTCTGCAGACAAACAACCTTGTCTGCTCTCTCCCGCCCAAGAATCCCTTACATGCACCGTGCCGCAGCCACATCCTTCCTGTAATCGACCTCCTGCGTGAAGCAGAGATTTCTCCTGGAAGTAAAGCCTATCTGGCCGTCTCGGCTGCCAGGTTGGCATCGGAAGAGTGGAATTTTGCAAGCTGCAACCCTCCCCCCCGGACAGATGCTGCCACGTCGTGCCTTTTGCCGGGGCTGCTGTTTCCAGCAAAACGAGCTGCGTGCGTGGTCCACTGCCTCGCCTGGCATGTCCGGGAGCAGGAAGAAGGTGCCCCCCCCCACCCCCCGTGCCAGAGGTCCCAGCTTGACTCTCCTCCCTTCTCTGATTCCAGCTCCCCAAACCTGGTGCGTTGCCTTCAGGAAGACCAAGAATATTCTGTGGAAGGGGAAGGTTAAGGGAGACAGGATGCATGTCGGTGCAGAAAACTGTTTCTAGACGCTTATTCCTTAAAACCTGGTGAGTGCACAGTATGTCCAAAGACAGGTCTACACCAGCAAATGCTTCTTGTTGAGCTACTTCTAGCTGTTGCCAGCTCGGCACAGTCGATCTCTCCAGAGCTAGAGAGGAACGCAAGGCCCCAACTCTCAAAGCTCAGCTAAAAGTCTGTTCAATGTAGCCCCTCTTCTGCTGGCAAAAAAAAAAAAAGAAAGAAAGAAAGAAAATGCAAGCAGACACATAAATATGGTTACTTATCTGGTGACAAGCTATCCCTGCAGCCCTCCATAATTCGTCCCACCTTCCCAGAAAGGCTCTGCACTCATAAGATCAAGGTTGATGATGAATATCAGGGTGGGGTGGAGACCAGAGAGCCTGATTCTACAGTGTGGCTGTAGTTCATTCATTCATTTATTCACGCTTTCACTGAGGGAACAGATATTTATGAAACATGCCAGATGAGCAAGATAAATGTCTATGCAGCCTGGTGAGGGTGTGAGAGGTGACACAGCATTGCTGTTGGACCACGGAGGCAGGATCTAATCTAGCCTAGCTGCAAGGAATCGAGGCAGGCTTCCTGGAGGGGGCAATCGCCTACGCTGAGATCAGAAAGATGAAAAGAGCACTGCGAAGAGCAGGGATTAGGGAGGGGGCCCCCGAGGAGCTAGAAGACATTCAAGGGTAGACACAGGGTGGCCTTATGAGAAGTCTTGTTCACGAACTCTACAGACGAGGTTTTACATCACATTGGGCCCAATGGGGAGTCACTGAGGTGTTTTAGAAGAATGGTATGAGCAAGTTGTGTGCTTAGAAAGGCCACCTGGCTCCAGAGTGGAGAATTGACAGAAAGAGTGATCCAGGTACCAGGAACCTACTAAGAAGTCTCTGCAACGACCTGAGACCAAGACAGCAGGTGCACAACCATGTGATGTGTTGATGCGGTAAGAGAACTGGATGAATTATAACATATTTCAGACACACAGTTTTTTTTTTAACTTGCACATATACATTTCCATTTTCGATGAGATGAAGGGCAGAATAACGGCCCCCAATCATGGCTACATCTTAATCCCTGGAACCTATGAATTTGCTACTTTATAGGGCAAAAGGGACTTCAAAAACCCGTAAGGATCTTGATGATTCAGTTTGGCCCAATCTAATTACAAACACCCTTAAAAGGGAAAAAGAGGGGCGCCTGGGTGGCTCAGTCGGTTAAGCGTCCGACTTCAGCTCAGGTCACGATCTCACGGTCTGTGAGTTCGAGCCCCGCGTCGGGCTCTGGGCTGATGGCTCGGAGCCTGGAGCCTGCTTCCGATTCTGTGTCTCCTTCTCTCTCTGCCCCTCCCCCGTTCATGCTCTGTCTCTCTCTGTCTCAAAAATAAATAAAAATGTTAAAGAAAATTTTTTTAAAGGAAAAAGAGAGGCAAGAGAAACAGAGCCTAAGAGGGAGAGATTTGACGATGCTTTTCTGCTGACTTTGAAAGTAGAGGAAGCAGTCGGGAGCCCAGGGGTGCAGGTGGCTTCTGGAAGTTAGTAAAGGCTAGGCAACTGATTCCCCCCCCCCCCCCCGCCACAGACTTCCAGAAGGAATGCAGCCCTACCAACTCATTTTGGGCTTCTGATGTCTAGAATTGCAAAATAATAAATTGTGTCATGTTAAGTCACTAAGTTGGTGAGAATTTATTGCAGCACAATAGGAAACATACCAGAAAAGAAACTAAGTCTCTGCCCCAATAGGTATTTAGTAAGTACGTGTTTAATTAATGAATAAATGAGGCTTAGGAAGGAACAGTCGATCCTCTAAAGTAACAAGAATTTTAAGTCCTCAAACTCACCCTTAAAGTTTAAAATGGTCCTTAACTGATAATGATAGTGTCTCAGGGAGGAGAGGAGAGACTTTTCACTACGTTAACTCATCGTACTGTCTGAATTTGTTACCATGTGCTCATATTACCTTTTAAAAAAAAAATGGGGACACCTGGGTGGCTCAGTCAGTTAAGCGACTGACTCTTGATTTTGGCTCAGGTCATGATCTCAGGGTTTGTAGGATCGAGCCCTGCATCGGGCTCTGCACTCTGCTTGGGATTCTCCCTCTCCCTCTCTCTCTCTCTCTCTGCCCCTCCCTTGCTCGCATGCTCTCTCCTCCCTCTCTCTCTCTCTCTCTCTCAAAATAAATACATATACTTAAAAAGAAAAACAATGATCCTTGTCTTCAAATCAGGGGGTTAAGACAGGTCTTACAGATAAAAATGGAAGAGACAGTGGTCAGTAACCCAACTGACACATTCTGAATGGACGAGGACATTATAACTCCGTATTTATTCATATACTCAATTGTTTAATAACTATGTCTGTTGTTAATAAACGGGAGCTCCGTTTGCTTCCGTGTCGGCCGTGTGATCTCATTTTCCACAGCGGCCAAAGCTCCCATCTTATGCCTCATCCTCTGGAAACTTTCTGTGGCTCACAACAGAATTGATTTCTGTCTCATCCTCCCACTTTTCTGTCTCATTTGATTTTTTAATCCGATAACTTGATATTCTTGCAGTGAGACACAGCCACAGGCCTGTTCTGAACCCAGGGGATTTCAACGGCCTGAACCCGGGGGTGCCCCAATCCCCCTCCCCAAGACCTCAATCAGGGCATTTGGCCCACTTTCTTCCAGAAGAGTCTTCCCTGTTCACCTGCATTTCTGCAGCTCTGCCCACCCACAGTTTCTTCCCGATCCCTCACCCTTATTATTCTCTAGCACTTGTCCAACTGATTCTGTTGCTTGCGGTCCCCTCCCCACTGATGCAAGTTCGATGCCCTTGACTGTGTTGTGCCCACTCGTAACATGGGGTCTGCCATGTAGTAGAAGCTTAGTAAATATGTTTACTTAGTAAACATGACTTATGAAATGCATGAATGAATGTGAGTCTCGCTGGAAAATGCCAGATGGAGCTGAAAACCCACTCCGGAGTTCATGGGCCTCTGAGCATGCTCTCCCCAGAATGATCGTGGGACTCACGTAAAAGCGTGGGTTACAACGCGCACACACGGTGCGTGGGATAGGAGAAAATTAAGATAGCTTAACCGTCCGTGTTTTGCTTCTGGCTTGACTGGTGAGTGATTGGCTCCCAGTGAAAAAGGCATTTTTTCGCTTGGTGATGAACACGGCCACAGGCAGCTTACGATCATGGTGAGGGGTTCATTTCCGTAGCACTCACCTGCCGTGGACTCCTGACCATGGCGGGGGGGCGGCCAGCCTAAGCCACATGTATTGTGACCTGTCAACACTGCCTACAGGTTCAGACAGCAAAACAGAGCTGCCTGGGGAGCACGGGGCCAGTAGCTAGAGCCGGGCCACATCCACCACAGTAGGGGAGTGGGTGGGAGACTGTAAGGCTAAGACACAGTTCCTCAAAGGTCTCTGTTCTCCATTTGGGACAGGCAAGCCTTCTGTAAGTCGGTGCAACTGAAGCTGGTCTTGGGTATTTGAGACAATTAGGGCTGGGTTCATAGGCCTATCTTTCCATCTCGAGTGGGTTGCTTAATCTCACTCAGCCTTGGTTTTAACATGGGGATAATAATACCTTCATGATTACAAGGATTAAATAGGATAACATATGTAAAACACCAATACAGTGTTTAAAACTGAATAAGACTTCAGTAACCGTTAGTCCCTGCTGCTGTTAACATCACCCTCTTCCCATACTCTTCTCTGTGTTTGAGAATTGTTTATATACATGTTTACCCCATGTCTTTCTCCATCCGTCCACCTGTCCGTCCATCCGTCCATCCATCCATCCATCCATCCATCTATTCAGCCAGTCAGGAAGAATTTGGCTTCAGTTGTCAGGGTTGAAGTTGAATCTCTGAATTTCCATAACTACTCAAGTGAGTCAGTCTATTTATTAAGCATTAAAAGAAGCATCTTTTCACATATTATATACCATTGTTCTCATTTGATAGATCTGTAAGAGCCATTGTGATGGCTTGTAAGCCACCCTAAAGTTTTCTGACTTCTTAATAAATCCATTCATTCAATAAATAATGCTTTTATTCAACAACTATGGACCAGGTACTCTGCCATATCCTAAGGTATAGAAAAAAGGAAGTGGTTCCTATTCCCAAGAAGCTAATAGTCAATGGGGAAATGGCCTAGGAAATAGACAATTATGGCACAGTGTGAAGAAATGTTGCAAAGTGAATATTTGCTCTATCTTTTATGTAACTGACTCACAGACAACATGCTCCTAAAGTTTAGTATTTGAACAACAAACTATTTAGTTTGCCCTTAAAAAGAAAAAACTCAGGTTTTGCCTTATTATGGTATTGGCACATTGAATATTTAGCCACCCTCCCCTTAACTACCCCCAATGCGCGCGCGCACACACACACACACACACACACACACACACACTATCCTGCATGTGAGTTCGTCTTTAGACTTATAGGTCCCAACCAGGGGCAAGCTTACCCCGCAACCCAGGAGATATTTGGCAATATATGGAAGCATTTTTGGTGGCCACAACTTTGTATGAGGGTGCTCCTGGCATCTAGTGGGTAGAGGCCAGGGATGTTGCTAAATATCCCACATTCCCCCCCACCTCACAACTCACAGCAGACTTTTCCAGCCCAAAATGCCAATCAGTGCCAAGACTGAGAACCTTGTCCTAGACCCAGAGACTTATATATGTCCATAAGCACACGCATGTCCAAGATATGGTTGGACCCACAGATCATCTTTTTAGCCAACTCTCTAAACCCTGCTCATGGGTGTCCATGTACCAGTCTGACTCGAGAAGGCCCTGTTTTTCAACAGTTTTGACATTTGCTGGACAACCTCTTATGAAGCTAACACTTTCACATCCATTCTCTCATTTAAGAAGTATTGCAAAATCCCGTTTTAATAATGAGGAAGCTGAAACTCAGAGAAGTTAAGTCACTTGCCAAAGTTACACAGCTGGAAATTGCAGAGTCAAGGTTCAAGCATGAGTTTCCCTAAATCATGCTTGGATGTCTTTCTTCGGGCTGCTAGCACTAAATTTGTTTTTTCCAGAGAAACCCAAGACAACTTGCTGCGAGTCAGTGCCCCAAAGAGCCCCCGTGGTCACGCGACTTCCCTAAACCCAGAGACAGAGTGTCCCAAGTGCCACCATAAAGGGCAGAAATACTTGCTCCTGCAATGGAGACACTTCCATCTCTCCATGTGTTTTTGTCCCATATAAATACTCGTGTTTTTTGTGTTTGGTTTTTTGTTTTTTTTGTTTTTGTAGTTTCTGTATTTTGTGCCTGCACAACGTGGAACAGTCCCAGCCTCTTCTTCTGGCCTCAAAATCTGTGACCGTGGAAGGAATCATCTACAGACTACTAGACTGGGGAGGAGAGAGGACTTTCCTAGGAGGGTGTACCTAGAAGAATCCCTCACCCCAGGTCTCCAGCACCCCAGCACCTTCTTTTCCGGAAGTATGCCCTTAGTCTTAAGCAGGACAACTCCAGGGTGGATAAAGTGACATCAAAAATCTGCCTGTCGCCAGAAGCCGTTATTGTTCCCAGTCCCACGGAATAGAATGCTTAACTCTTTCTTGCCCTCCCTGTGCAAGTGACACAGCCAAACACATGGGCACATAGTAAGTACACAGTTAATCTCGACAAAAAGGAAACAAACAATAAGTGAATAACGTAGACATACAAGTAAGAAGCATTGCTCTTCTTAGAGTCCTCGCTTTTTAAAAGGCTTTCCCGTTGTTTAGCTCATCCATTCATTCAACGAATAATTATTAAGCTTCTATGAGGCTCTAAGCTTTGAGCTAACACCAATCTAAAGGAAAAAAAAAAAAAAAAGACGAGCATACGCAGGCAAGCCCCTGTCCTTCCAGAGCTTACAGTCAGTGGCACATCTGGATTTTGGTCAAGCCTTCTTTAATGCACAATTATGAATCATAAGAAGTGATCTGAGAAAGCAGCATAGGGTCACTGAAAGTGTTTATCGGGAAAACTTCATCAGGTCTCACCAGGCTGGGCAAGGAAATGTTCCATAAGGATGGACCTCAGACTCGAGCCTGAGGGAAGATACTCCAATGTGCCCAAGAGCTGGAGCGAGCCACAAGAATGACCCCGGAGTACGAATGACCGAGTACGAATGACCAGTTGAGCCCTTGCCAAGAGGCAGAGCCGGGCTGACCTTCCAGTGGCCAGCAGCAGGACCTGAGAGCAGTGACCTTCAAGCTTTTTGCTTGCTTACCCACCACAAGAACCCTGGTCCTTCCCTGCAAAGGGTACCATTTCTGGTATGTTGTGAACATTGACATTTTTGTAAGACAAAAGTGTAACACACAGCCCATAGACTCTAAAAAAAATCCTAGTAATTTCATAACACTCTCATCTATTAAAGAAGAGAACAACTCTTGTGTAATAGTTTACATTTTTCTATGTCTCCAAGGACTAATCGTTTCATTTCACTTCCCCCACAGAAGTTTAAGCTCATTGCAATATACTTTGATGCTCGAAACTCCTCTATTGATCATTTTTATCTGCTACAAAAATATGTACATAAATTGACTTTTAAATTTTGTTGGTAATTCCTAGAGTCATCGGTGCCAAGTATTAAAATAAAGTAATTCTTCTATGTGGAGATACCATTTTTTATTATTACTAAGCCATGCGTTAAAACAAGATGGCTACATTACAAATTTTGATAAATATTTATTAAGCAAAAATAATACAATTGTATTGGAAATGCATCTTTTAATGAGATAGATCCATGAAGCTGTTTATGTTTCTGAGGATGATCAGGACTAATTATACGAAAGAAAGGGATTCAGTATTGATTCTTCTTCTCTTTGTTTGTTTATCTGCCTTTATAGATGTTAAATGCTGAGGAGATTTGCTCACAAAAACAAGTAGATAGAAATGGAAGTTTCTTTTTTAACCATTGTTAACTCAAGTTATTCAGACAACTGAGTTAGGTGCCCAAAACCATAGAGGGATGGAAAGTAATAAAATACTTTTAATGTTTTGGAGATTCTCAATGGGTAAAAGGTATGCTCTTTTCTTGTTTAATTTTTTCCTGGAAACCACAAGATTGTAAAAGAAAAAGGAGAAATTCAAGGAGCCTTCTCAGTGAGACCAATATCAGAGGAATTCGTATGGCAGTTGGTGATCCAAAAACAAATTTGTTTATTCATCTTTTGGAAAAGGATTTACGAATCTGTATATACTTCAGCTTAAACACCACTGGCTTTGAGGGTCAGCTAACACGCCGCTCAACCCCAGAGGCTGATAATATCCTTAGTTTCATTCCAACACGCTGACCTCCCAAGATGGAGAGAAAGGCCATCTGGATGGGTGTGGCTAAGCCCCCCTTGCCTTTCTTCAGGCTGAAGGACTCCCTCCAGACTCCTCCAGACCATGCACCAGGGCAAAGAGGGGTCCTCTGTCAGAAATTAAATACCAGGAAGGGAACAGGCAGGTGAAATGAGAATGGAAGACATAACTCGATCTTGGAGGTCAAGGGAAGCTTATCAGAAAAAGAGACATCCGATCTGCGATATAACAGACGAGCAGAAGTCAACTGGGCCATGAGAGGAAGTAAGAGAGGAGGCCATTTTAGGTGGACTGGTACATGGAAATGAACCGAAGAAGGAAAATTCATGAAGGGTCTTGTAAGCGAGGGGGAAGAGGGTATATTCTCAGTGCAATGGGAAGCCATCAAATTGATTTTTTTTTAATTTTTCAAACCTGAGTATAGTTGACCCCCAACGTTACGTTACTTTCGGGCATACAACTTAGTGATGCAACAACTCTGTATCCTATGCTATGCTCGCCACAGGGGTAGCTACCACCTGTCACCATACGACATTAGCACAACACCATTGACTATATTCCAATGCTGTGCCTTTTATTCCCATGGCTCATTCATTCCATAATGGGAAACCTGTGTCTCCCACTCCCCTTCACCCATTTTGCTCATCCCTCTGCCCCTTTCTACTTTGGCAGCCGTAAGTTTATTCTCTGTATTTGTAGGTCTATTTCTGCTTTGTGTTTGTCTGTTCGTTTGCTTTGCTTTTTAGATCCCACGTATGAGTGAAATCATGTGGTATTTGTCTTTCCCAGCCTGACTTACTTAAGGTAATACTCTCTCTGTCCATCCATGTTGTCACAAATGGCAAGATTCATCCTTTTTATGGCTGTGTAATATTCGTGTGTGTGTGTGTGTGTGTGTGTGTGTGCATGAAAACCACATCTTCTTTATCCATTTATCTATCAGTGGAAACTTAGGTTGCTTCCATATCTTGGCTATTGTAAATATTGCCGCAACAAACATACAGGTGCATATTGAATGATTTTAAAGGAGGGACTGACCTGATCAGATTTTCACTTCACTAAGGTCACTCTGGAAACTACTGGTGGCCAAGCCCCAGAAAGAAGCACAAATCCAGAAAGGAGGTAAACTGGCCATCCCTGAGCAGTAAAGGACTGTCACCTCCTTCATTCTAGACAGCAGACCTTGTTTTATGCAACCTAAGATTATTGCTTAACTGTTCACAATCCTTTCACACTGAACCCCGGCCCCTTGTCTCCTTCTATCTCGGTACTTTTTAGTTACTTCTTCCCAACCCTGTCTGTGAACATTTATTTGCCTCTCTGGTCCTGGAGTACGACTTTACTATTAGACCTGAGCCCTAAAGGAATTCCAACACACGTGAGCCTGACTCTCCTTCCCCTTTCACTCTGGCCACAGACTTGCAGCCGGCTGTTGGGGCTCCTATAGATTGATTCCCTACTGTCTCCTCTTCTACTGCTGGCCTGTGCATAGGTATCAGAGAAAACCACTTTTTACAAATTTTCCAAGCTACAAAACATTTATAATTGAGAATTAAGATTCTGAAGGTGCCATACAGACCTCCATCTCCATATCTTTATCTCTATTCCTTTCTCTATCTCTACCCATCACTTTACACACACACGCGCGCATGCACACACACACACACACAACACACACACACACACACACACTCCAGATGTGGATCTCAGCTCCATAAGAGGTAAACACAAACGATCAAACCTCCATTGTATTCCCAGAGCTCTGTGAAAACCCCACAACTTCCTGAGAGACCTCCAAACTCCCACTCCCACTAAATGCTTCAGTTTAGTGAAAAGCTCCCAGTCACCCCCTTAGTGTTATACCCCATTCGTTCTGCATTGACCCACACGACTATTTTAAATTCCCATCTAATTGGACATTAGTGCACAGTGTGTGAGTGTATACAAATCCCTGATGATAATTTTGGGAAGGTGCAGGGATTTACGTTATAGCAATACAAACAGCTTGAGGTGGATTTTGAATTGGTCAAGTCCCTAACAGTTAGTAAAATTCTAAAACTTAAACCCCAGGCTCCTGCCTTATGCCTTATCGCTTGGCGTATTTCTTGTCTTGGTGTATTTCTTTCCTTGTTCTCTCTTCCCAAACCAAACTACTGATCTCTCCCTTTCTTTCATGACGGTAGTGCCTGGTGATATGTACATTTGGGTCCCATCCTCCCTGCAAAAGACTTCTCCAAATCCCCTTCCTTTCCTAAACACAGGGCTGGTGTGAGCTGTTAAAATAATAAATATTTTCAACCCATTACACATGTGATCAACTGGGTCGATACGGTACCTATGATATACTTTATAATGTAACATAACACCACATATCTTTAAGACTTAATCATAATATATCCACAATGTATGATTTATAGCCCCAAACAAATATGTACATTAATAATAATTATTATTTAAAATATTTTTAAATTGTTTAACGTTTGTTTATTTTTGAGAGACAGAGCATGAGTAGGGGAGGGGCAGAGAGAGAGGGAGACACAGAATCTGAAGCAGGCTCCAGGCTCTGAGCTGTCAGCCTGATGCGGGGCTCCAACTCACAAACCGTGAGATCATGACCCGAGCCGAAGTCGGACGCTTAACCGACTGAGCCACCCAGGCACCCCAACAATAATTATTATGAGATGTGTATCTGACTACTGAAAACCCCTTTTGGATAGAGTGATATTCTAGGTTAAACTGCTTTAGTGTTTTATAACATATGATGAGAAAAATGCCGGATGCATGGAATGTGGAAAAGGGCTAAGTGACAAAGCAATATATTGTGGATTAAGTCTGGGATGCCTTGGGTTGGGGGTGGGAGGAACATGACCCATTCTCTTTCCTATATAACTTCCTAGAGGCCTTATTATGTCACATGAGGGCCCTTACAAATGTCTTGATATGATATCCAAAATTTTTCAAACATGCCTGACCACAGAACACTTTTACCCAAAGCATGTTTCTGGCTGCTGTTCTGAGAGCACTCCTCGGAAAACATGATAGCTGGAGGGTAACTCAAATTGTATCTGCTTCCTGGTGCCCCGGGATTCCCAGCCTCCACCTCAACTTGGTAGCAAACCCCCTTTCTTGGCGGGGACATCTTTCATCCCCCCTTCTACCTTCGGGTGATCCTTCCTGGCCACTTCCAGGACAAAAATATTTGGTCCAAGTTCCAGTGATTCAGATTGATAACCCCTGTGTATTAAAAGCCCGTTTAAAACACGAGGTAGACTCAGTGAATAACTTTCTCGAGAAAATTGAATTGAATTGGATAATCTGAGCTCCTTATGAGCAGGAACCAAATCTTCGCAGCCAGCTTATGGTAAACACTTAGTAAACAGTTGCTGAATGAATGAATAGTAACTAGCCCATAGTAGGTATTCTGCAAACTGTCTCCCTTTACCCGCTTCCTAAGATAGAAAATAAGACCTTGTGTGAGCTTGCATAGTGTTGTTCAGGGACTGACCTTAATGATATTTGCTACAAATTTTCATTGGGATCACAGTCTCCAGGCACCGTGAAGCCGGACTTTGCATCTGTGAACTTCGCGGCCATGTAGGACACCATTCCAGCACTCTCACATCTGTCTGATTTCTTAGAAGTTGCATTTGTCTTTGAGTTGCTTACACACTCTCCAAGTTCTAGGCAAATGATTCAGGATAATCCTTCTCCATTTTTTTCACAAGTTCTTGGCCAATTAAGATGAGGAGTTTGAAAGCCGAACTGAGGAAGTAAAAATGTAACTTGAACATCTGAAAAAAACCACTCTAGTTTCTAAATGCATTGACTTTCTTAAGTTACAGTAAAAAAGGAGAGAAAAGCACATCTTGGAAACTGCTGTGGGTGCACATTTGTAGTTTGGAGCCCTCCACCCCAAGAAAGTCATGCAATGCACTTCCCGGAACAGCGAATACAGGCAGCAACGTGAAAGGGGTCGTCCTGGGCCACTGCCATATGACTTCTCTTACCTCTTCAGTTGGGCGTTGGAGTTTCCTCTCCCCTGGTCTACTTGAAAAGGCATTTCATTCTTGAACAGAAAATGTCTGGACAGGGACCCTCTTCCCTGACTGCTTAGTGTCTAGTCTTGGGGTAGAAATGGGGTCACTACCACTTCCCCAAATAGGTATCTGGGGTCATCACCATCCTTTCCAACCGGTTCTTACCATCTTCTCTGGAAAGCTGAGCCAGGCCTTCTAATGGAGGTCTCTCTCCTTGACCAACTTTGGCCAACTGTCCATAGGCATGTTTATGGGAGGTTGTAAGAGTAAGAAAATATAAATACTTCCCTGAGGACCCCAGACCTACTTACTACCTGGAAAAGGAGTATTGATACTTGGACTTGCATTTCAGATACCGTGAGTGTTGGGTTCTTTCCCCTCTAGCTCTGTCTGAGAAGCAGAGTATGCAAGAACACAAAAGTTGGTCAAACAGAATTTAGTTCAATACAGGTCCCATCATTTCCCAGGAGATCCTAGAATGTTCCAGATACAGTGATCAGTGATAAGTTTACAAAGAGGAGTAAGAAAAAGCTCTGATCTTGAAATGCTTCCAGTCTAGTAGGAGAGGAAGGGATGTGAGAAAATGTCTTAGAATAGCTATATGATAAGAACATTTCTGAGGGAGACATCAATCTAGATTAACTTCATCTTTGATCCTCAGGAGATCTAAACAAAGATGTGACTGTTTTCAGTGGGTTTAAAATATAAGTAGGGGTTTTCGTTACAGTTGGCTGTATTTTTCTACAGGAACAAAACACTCTCTGAGTAGAAATGGAAAACACAATAAAAGTTTGTTTCCTGCACAGTTTCTTTCTTTGCACAGTGACCTAGATTCCCATGCTACATGATGCAACTGGTTCTACTACTAGGACCTCAGAACCCTTCTTCTGGATTTTCACTGGATCTTCTCCTTCTGTACAGTGAATACACAGAACATAGGCCTCTGCAGAGGCTTTAGAGCTCTGTACAATTTGCCTCACATCACTGCTGTCCACATCATCCTAGCCAGCAAGTCATGGTTCCATTTAACTGCAAAGGAAGCTGGGAAATGTAGTTCTCCTATATGCCCAGGGGAGTAGACCAGTGGGTGTGGTTAATTCACAGTACTGAGGGTGCCAGAAGGGGAGAAGGATTTCATGGGAAGAGAGGGGGAATCTAGCTCTGGCAATATAAGGTGGGTGGTCACTCGATGGGAGCACTAAGCAGACCTTTTTGTCAAGACAAGTATATTTGGAATCAAGTCAGGAAAATTAAAGGAAGAGCTTGAGATTTTGTTCAACAGGGTTGAAAAGAGCAGAGTAAGAAGTTGGTCTGGGAGTCAGCTGGGATACAAGCTAAGTTATCCAACTTGGCCTCCATTCCCTATACAAAGGGACACGTTCCCCAAAAAAAGTTCCCATAAGGATGGTTTGACCTATTTAAAAACATGAGCTTTTCATTTTCTCTTTCTCTTTCACATGTAGAGACAGACCCCAACGTCAGAGACCCAAAGACCTTCAAGTGGGCTAGAGGCACACCCCTCAGGGCAGTGGCTTTCACCCCTGCCCTGAATCCCAGGCAAAATGCCCACACTATTGTGGCCTAAAGTATCCAATCCTTGAGTCAAAGGTCTAGATAGTTTCCAAGTGGGTCCCAGATGTTGGGCTCAGAGAAAGGAACTATGAAGAACAATGGAAGCATGGTCTGAGATATAGGCCAAGGCCCTGCACAGGAGAACTCTGGAAGAAGATGCAGATCTTGGCAACCAGAGCTGATGCCTACACTATCCCTTCACCTACCTTTGGCATGTTTGGAGGCCAGCTGTGCTGACTGACCCTAATTTCCAAACACCTTGTCAAAGAGCATGTCTTTTTTGAAGTTTAAATGATTATTGAGTTTAATTGGTTTTGCTAAATTACACAAAAGAACACAAAATTTCATGTAATACAAAAAAAAATTTTTTGAAGCTACCTAAAATCTCACAGCTTAAAAATTGAGCATCAAATGAACATTTTCTTAGACCTCTTTTTATAAATAAAGATAGACAGGTGGAAGGAAGGAAAAGAGAGTGGGGAAAGGAAGGATAAGAATATATTACAATGGAATTAGACAGCCTGGTACCGTACTTCCATGCTTTAAAAAAAAATCAATGATATTTACTGATAATTCAAAACACACACACACACACACACCACCTCAGAGAAACTTTTCAACTCATCCCTCATGGCAATAAGAATTCCTTCACCTAAGAAGTTTCCTTAGCCACTGAAACCACCATGCCACCCCTCATTCTTCAGCCTTTCATAATTTCTTCACTGACCAAATATTTATTGAAGACCTATCTTGAGCCAGGCATTAGGCC
The DNA here is from genome assembly GCF_022079265.1 of Lynx rufus. Classification (NCBI taxonomy): domain Eukaryota; kingdom Metazoa; phylum Chordata; class Mammalia; order Carnivora; family Felidae; genus Lynx; species Lynx rufus. The sequence goes on along the minus strand of NW_025814896.1, from coordinate 19,737,218 downwards.
AGTGCAGGGAATAAGAAGCGAGCAAGACCAACGTGGGCCCCATCTCCGTGGAGCTTAGGTGCTGCAGAGTGTTTCCTGGAGTATGGTTCACCATCTTGGAGTATGGTTCAACATCTTAGGGCATCTGGCTTCATGGTAAGGTGTGAGTTCCAGGAACCCACATTTTCAACAGCTGCACAGGAGATTTGGATGCACACTGCAGTTTAAAACCACTCTGCTGGTAGGACATTGCCCAAAAAAGGCATGGCAGGTATACATGACCAGCCCAAGACAGTAATCCAGGTCAAGAGAAGACAATGGGTCAGGCTGATGGAGCTACACATTTTGGGCAACACCATGGTGCGATTATGAGTCTCACCTAACTTATGGGCAGATCAGAGTTACCACTGAAATGGAGGAGAGGGGTATTTTTTTTCATGGAAAGCAGCCTCTTTGCCAGTAATGCACTTTGGCAGATGTTTAAGGCAGGTTACATCCTTTGGGTAATCTGGTGGACACATTTTCAAGAATTTTAAAGCAGGAATGTTAACCCCAATTTCTATGAATATCTGCCAGCCATGACTTCTTTGTTCCCTGACAAATGTCATGAGGACTTAGAGTCTCTAGACAAAGATTCCCAGAGGAAGACACAGTGTGCTGCTAAAGAAAAAGTTGACTTCCCACTAAAAGCATATTTCCTTGAAATATGCAGCTAAAAGATTTTTTCCTTCCCTATTTGGGTGAAAACGTCCCTATTTGGGTGAAACACCCTATTTGGGTGATCTACACTAAATGCACAGGAGAGGTTAATACCCAATATATATCCTGAGCCCGTGGGAAGAAAGGTCTAGTTGAGAGGAAACTGTGCTTTCTACACCTAAATGACACCGCTTAACATTGTAACATGAGACCAGGTGGGAATCCACTCCCAGGACTCATGCAATTATGTAAATTAAATGAATACACTATTTGGAAGATATATAATATTCAGATGGCAACATTCAATTTTTAATCACCCTCCAGCCCTTTTTGTTTTCTAAAAAAAATTTTAATGTTTTTATCTATTTTTGAGACAGAGAGTGACAGAGCGTGAGCAGGGGAGGGGCAGAGACAGAGGGAGACACAGAATCCAAAGCAGGGCTCGAACTCATGGACTGTGAGATTATGACCTGAGCTGAAGTCGGACGCCCAACCAACTGAGCCACCCAGGTGCCCCAAGATATGGTTTTCTAAAGACAAATTAGCAATATTATTTTATAAAACATGGAGGCTATAAGGGTCTGTATAAACCTCTGTTACATAATGACATTTATTATTTCAATGAGGGAGTGAATGAGTGCTTGAGAAAATAAAATTAAGAGAATGGAAATTAGTTGTTTTTTCTTAATCTCTGAAATGTTAAATAATTATTATAAACCCCATACCTTTTTTCCATACTAGCTTATGACCTTTGTTAATACATATTACCAGCAAGATTTAGTGTCTCATTGTTTACTGAAATCAGGTTAGGCAGAAGAAAAGTTTGGCATTTCTGGACTCTGGAAAAAATAAAGATTCATTGCCACAAGGGGGTTAACTGATAGGCCGATAATGAGAAAAGAAAGAAAAAAAATGAAAAAAAAAACCCCACAGATGTAAAATTCTAAAATCACAGATTTCTGGTGGCATTCTGTATAGAGACAAGCAGCTCTCAATATCCTCCAATAGTTTTGAGATCACAATACAGTGCAATAATTAATATTTATTGTACTAATCACTGCAGGCTATCAAGAAGTTCTGTGATACATCCATATATTCCGACTCAAAAGATGGGGAGATATATGACACAACTAATATTTCTTTCACGGTTGCTTTTTAAAGTTTTGCTATTTTATGGGTTTGGCTTCCTTCATGGGTAAAATTCACTTGACCAGAAAACCTCTTTCTCCAATGACGCAGGTTGCCAGGTTTAACAAACGAAAGTACAGGATGTGGGGGCGCCTGTGTGGTTCAGTTGGTTAAGCACCCAACTTCGGCTCAGGTCATGATCTTGCGGTTCATGAGTTCAAGCCCCACGTTAGGCTCTGCACTGACAGCTCAGAGCCTGGAGCCTGCTTCGGATTCTGTGTCTCCCTCTCTCTCTGACCTTCTTTTGCTCATGCTCATGCTCATGCTCTCTCTCTCTCTCTCTCAAAAATGAACAAATATTTAAAAAAGAAAGAAATACAGGATGTGTAGTTACGTGTGAATTTCAGATAAACAACAAATCACTTGTCAATATAAATATATATTGCATCCAATATTCAGGACACACACTAAAAGAAAAAAGTTGTTTTTTACTTGAAACTTAAATTTAATTGAATGTCCTGTGTTTTATCTGGCAGCCCTATACCAATGACTCAAAAGGAACCTGGTGTTGCCTCTCAGAGTTAGTACATTCTGGAATTGTTACACTTGAGAAAGCCTGGCTGATTCTATGAGTCAGCTCCACTGAGCTTTCCAGAAGAAATCTGTAGACTTTAGGACAAAATAACTTCATAGGGGAATAATAAGCTGCCTCTGACATCGCAAGTCAAGTGAAATCAAGGCTTGAGATGAACCTGCAGGAGGTATGCAAATAGAGGTGAGTTCTAGAAAAGTAGGTTTGCAGGAGTAAGTTAACTCAGTAAGGCTCCTCATAAAATCACCTCCATGGAAGCCACTGGGCTGCATTGAAGGGAGTTGCAGAAAAGGCCTCATGATCCCATTGCTAAAGCTGCCCCCGTATGTTGGGACCCCTCAGTACCCTGCTTCCCTACCTCAGGTCTGACCTGTCTGGAAGTCTTGTCTAACTCTCCTAGGCTTCTCCCTCTTCTGGAAGTTGTCATTTTAGCCCCATTTTCGTATTTCTGTAATTGTCTGTGTTGTTCTCTGTGATACTGTGATTTATAATAAAAGATGATAGATAATCTTCGGGTTTTGTCCCCATTTCGGGCACAGAGCTCCTAAAACCTTTGGAATTTCCTAAGTGATGAGAGTGATACAGGTGTCTTATGTTAATGAGGTGACTTCCGGACCTCACCTAAGGATGAGGGCTAGTTGCCAGGGAAACCAACCAGGTGAATAGAGGGTGGTAACTTTTAGTCCCACCCCCGGACCTCCTGGGAGGGGAGAGGGGCTGCAGGTTGAGTCAATCACTAATGTCAGGGGATCAATCCAGCATGCCTGTATCATGAAGCCTCCCTAAACGCCCAAAAGGACAGGGTTTGGAGAACTTCCGGGTTGGTGAACTCACAGAGGCACTGGGAGAGTGGCGGCTGGAGAGGGCACCGCGACCCTTCCCCTACCCCTTCCCCGCCTCCTGAAGCTTTTCCATCTGGCAGTTCCTGACTCATCCTTTGATAATTAACTGGTTACCTAGTAAGGGATGTTTAAGTTCCAGGAGGTGCTTTAGCAAGTTAATCAAATCTGAGGGCGGTGGGTACCTCTGACTTATATTATAGCCACTTGGTCAGAGTGGTTGGCATCTGAAGCAGAAAGGGAGTCGTCTTGTAGGACCGAGCCCCTCAGCGTGTGGAATCTGATGCTGTCTCCAGTAGATGGTGTCAGAATTGGAGTGATTTCTCAGACACTCTTCTGGTGGCCAGGATTGTTTGGTGTTGCGGGAAGCCCTACACACACACACACACACACACACCACGGAACTGGGTCCAGGAATGCAAAAGTTTCTCTCACTATTCTGTAAAGGACAGAGAACGTATCTTGTAACTTTATTTCCCCAGCGGTTGAACACTACCTGGCCTGCCGTGAGCACACAATATGTGTTTGAATGGATGGAAGAAAAGGTGGATGGATAGACGATACAGTGGAAAATATTCCCTTGAGTTTATAGAGAGGAAAAAATTCGCTCTTATGCTTGTATAAGCCAAGTCACTTTATTCATATCAGGCAAAAGCTGAAAAAAGCCACTGTGTCCCCATTAGGAGGATGCATAAACACACAGTGGTGGATTAACCCAATGGAATCCTACTTAGCAATAAAAAGAAACTATTAATGCACACAATAGATAAATTTCAGAAGTATTATGCTGAGCGATAGAAAGCATACAAAAGAGTACATGTAAGTCCATTTTTGAGAAGATCTAAGTGGACAAAACTAACTTAGGGAAGAAAAAAATAGGGACAAAGTTCGTCTGGGAGGTGGAAATGGTGAGGATTGACTGGGGAAGGGTCATGAGAGCTTTCTGGGGGATGATGCTGTTCTGTATCTTGGTAGTCATTCAGATCGCCAATTGGCATCTGCCTTTGTCAAAACTCACTAAATGCACGTGTGAGACCTGCGTGTTTAATTGTGAGTACCTTTTGCCTTATAAGAAGAAATACCTGTAAACAAATATTGAAATCTGGTTCCACGCCAAACTATTTAGGGGGAATGTGGTCTTAGCTGCATTTGGCTTTGAAATGCATCCCCAAAAGGGAAATGGACTGACGGCTGGCTAGAGGAATACACAGATAGAAGACGAAGCAGGTAGAGTAAAATGTTAATGGCAGAATCCAAGCAGTGAGCATATAGGTGTTCACCATCAGATGAACTATGTGCTGGAAATTTTTCGTAAAATGTGGAGATAAAAAGAAACTTCTGGTTCACGTAACTATTGGAGGACTTCACGCTAGAAAGAACTCTGAAGTTCTCGGGAGATTGGAGAGCATTTCTCAGGGCAATCAGTTACCTCTGAGGCATTCTGGGGGAATTGGCCCCTCTCTAATGAGACCCTCAAATACCAGGGATCCAACCTGGGCACAACTGGTGACAATTCTACTCAAGTGATTTTTTTTTTATCACCTCGTCTGTTCCCGCACTTTCTCCCCTGAAAACGTTGCCCATTTATTTCAAAATAAGAAGAACCCCCTCCCCAGGGCTCCCCTCCCTCCTGCACCCAGCCTCGTTGGTCTTCGACCTTTAGTGCTTTAGTGTCTGGCTGAGGGAGATCGTGTCAGCCTCGATCAAAGGTCAATGACAGGCACCTGACTCCCGGGGTTCATGCCGGGCAAAGCTGCTCCCTCTTGCAGAAATGGTACCTGAAGATCACTCTCCCTGACATGTTTCTGCAGCTGCGGAAGAAGAGCATTTACTGGAGTGAAATTTCGGCCCGAGGGGAACTTGAACATCATGCCCACAATTAGAAGTGACATGTGACCGAGGATTAAAAAGCTGGCTGCCAGAGAAGGGAGCCAGCTGATTCTTTTGAGTTGCTCAGATTCGGAAAAACTGCCTTTGTAATTCCATCTGTGAAAGGTCCAGAGACTTCTCAGTTTGATCTGTTAAAAGGAGAGAGAGAGAGAGAGAGAGATGAAGATAAGGGATCCCTTATAAAAACAAAACAAAACAAAAATGTCACAGGCTCCCTGTAAAGGGAAGAGAGGAGAGAGGAGGGTGGAGAGATCAGTCCTTGTTCAGCGGGAAATGTCTGTGACTTTGTGTCACCTCTTGGCTGCAGGATGTGGGAGAGAAGTCACAGCGGAACACCTCACTCTTGAACTTCAGAGTGTCCCCAGTCAGGGAGTTGCAGAATCAAGCAGCTACATTGGATGCTGGGTATTCCGGCAGCGCTCTCGTCAGGAAGTCTGGGTTAGGTGACCTTCTACTCAGAGACAGATTTAAACTCTACACCCTGACCCAAGGCAGGGAAGGGTGTTCCCCATCACCGGAGGTATTCAAACCGACACTGGACCAGAATATGAGGAATCACTAAAGACAATGAAAGGATAGAGTGATTTTAGGGGCTGAATTATGTCCCCCCCCCCGACACACACAAATTCATATGTTGAATTGCTAATCCCCAATACCTCAGAATGTAGCCATATTTGGTGATAACCTTTATTGAAGTGATTACGTTAAGCGATGGCATTAGAGTGGCGTTCTAGTCCAGTACAACTGACATCCTTACATGAAAAGGTAGAGACCACCAGGGGCACGTACACAGACAGATGATCAATGAAGAATTAGCAAGAGGGCAGTCACCTACACCCCAAAAAGGGCCTCACAGAAAACCAACCCTCCTGCCACCTTGATCTTGGACTTCTGGCCTCCATTGCTGTGAGAAAATAAACTTTAGTTATCTAAGCCCGCCAGTCTGGGTTATTTTTTATGGCAGCTCGAACAAGCTAAGAGTAGATGGCTTTCCGGCTTCCATCTTTGAATGTAAGCTGCATGGAGGCAAGATCTTTGACTTGTTCGCTATAGGATTCCAAACACCCACATATTCCTTGACAGAGTAGGCATTCCATAAATAATTGCTGAATGAATGAATCTTATGAGACTTTCTTGAGAATTCTATGTTAACTGGAAGTTCATAGCCAAGTATAGTGCCTTTTTTTTTTCTTTATTTTTGAGACAGAGAGAGACAAGCGCAAGCAGGGGAGGGGCAGAGAGAGAGAGGGAGACACAGAATCCGAAGAGGCTCCAGGCTCTGAGCTGTCAGCACAGAGCCCGACGCAGGGCTCGAACTCACGAACCGTGAGATCATGACCTGATTCGAAGTCGGATGCTCAACCGACTGAGCCACCCAGGCACCCCAAGTATAGTGCCTTTTAAACTTACCTGTTGGCCCTTGATGTAATTCTATTCCATTTATTATAGCATGTAACATTTTTTCTGGTTTGATGTTAGAAAATGTGGGAAACACGGGCATTAAAAGAGAAAATAAAAGTCTTCTGAAATCCTGGCCCTAAGATAAAACTATTTTTGAAATTGCATTTAAGGAAGCGAAGTATTTTCCCATGTTTTAATTGTCTATTTGAATATTTCCTCCTTTTTTATGATTTTTTTTATTGTTTTATGCTTTGAAAAAAATGTCCCAATTGCCCAAACAATTAATTAATCATTTCCATTTTCTTTGGGGATATTTCCATTACCAAACCAATGTATGTTCATGATTCAAATTTTGAAAATACATGAAAGTTAAAAGAATAAAAAAAGTCATCTCTGACCTTTTATTGTTTTCCTTCCCATCAATTTTCAGTGTAAAAATATACACAAATATGTATTTGTTATCATAATGTACCTATAAAATTTTATATGCTAATTTAAAATTTATCTATATGATTATAAAGTGAACATCTGATCACTGTATAAAATCTAGCGACTACACAGTATTACTTGGAGAAAATGAAAACAAGTAAATCCCAATCCCCCAGGCAGAACCACTGTTAACATTTAATATACAGCATTTCCTTCTAGTTTTTCCTTGTATATATTTTTACATAATTGTAGATCTTGTGCAATATCCACAAGATTACATTGATTTTAATCATTTTTCCATCTAAAATTAATACATACTCATGGTAGAAAACTGTATATCCAAACGCGTAAAGTAGAAAATTAAAATCATGAACAGTGGTAACGTTCAAAGAGAGTCACCTTTAATAACTTTGCATATTACCTTACAGAGTAATATTCACATGACTTCTTTGAAAGTAACAAGAGAACATACATGTAAATCACATAAGTGTATATGTAACACATTTAAGGTAATATTCACAGCTTTTCTATGTAAGATTATAAACTGAATAATTAGTATAAACTAATCAAGTGGTTTAACGTTTGTTATTTTCTCCTGAATTTTGAGAGTCCTCAACTTTGTTCTCCAAGTTGCCGACTTGATTTTCTGCAGAGCAGTCTACCGTCTACTCCCTCCAATGATGATTTGAGTTCTCTTTTTGCAAATGAGCTTCCTGTGTCAGCCAGCTAGTCACCGTTTTTCTCCACTGATTTTTGTCTCATGGTTTTCTGCTCATCATTCAGTATTTAGATGAGAGTGTTTACTTTGTTTTTGTTTTGTGTCTTTGAAATTTTCTCTGGCTTATTTGTTGTTGTTGTTGTTTCTTAATCAGACTTTTTACCTTTGCTAATTGTAGTTCATATGCAGTTTAAGACATAATGCAGAGAGATCCCGTGTACCATTTCCAGGTTCCCCCAGTGGTAACGTCTTGTAAAACTATAGTCCAATTTCACGACCAGGATACTGACATTGATACAGTCAAGATACACAACTCTTCTGTGTCCTTGTTCTTTTGTACTCATGTCCACCTTCTGTCACCCTCTGTCTGCCTCCCTTTTTCCCTGACCCCTGGCCACCATTAATCTGTTTTCTGGATTTCTATAATTCTGCCATTATAAGGAATGGTATATAAATGAGATAATGTGTTACATAACTTTTTGAGGTTGGTTGTTTCACACAGCATTATTTCCTGGACAGTCAACAAAATTGTTTTGTGATTTTATGTTTTGAAACATTTACATAAATGATACAAAATTTTGGTGAACAGACCTTCAGATGGCTCCCATAATCACCACTCCTTGGTATTCATGCATTTGTGTAATTCCCCTCATGTGTCACTGGGATCTGCAACTTGCTTATAATCCCTGAAATGAGGTGAAAAGCGATGCAATATATGTGATTACACTTATGTGATTGTGCAAGAGTGTAACACCATCTTGTTAGAGTCTCTTTATCCTTTGCTGGCTTTAAAGAAGCAATCTGCCATGAAGCAAATGGCTGTTTTAGGGAAGCCCATGTGACAAGGAATCATGGATGGCCTGTCAGTGCTGAGGGTGACCCCTTGAAAAATCTGAGGACTTCCATCCTGCAACCACAAGGCAATGAATTCTACAACATTCTCAGGGAGTTTGGAAGTCACTCCTTCACCAGTAGAGCCTCTGATGAGACCACATCCCTCACTGATGCTAGGAATGCAGTCTGGCGAAATACTGAAGCAGACAACCCAGCTAAGCCATGCCCAGACTTCTAACCTACAGGTACTGTGTGACAATAACTGTATTATTTGAAGCCTCTGAGTTTGTGGTAAAACTAATACAATAACCTAATGGAACTCGCCATTCTTCACTCAGCATTGTTTTCAATATTTGATATATTATATTATTGAACTGCTTTATAGAATTTCAACATATCCAAACCACAACTTCTCCATTCTACCTTTTAAAAGGATGCATTTCCACTTCTTAGACATTAAAAACAAACGCTATAGGGGATATCCTCATACATGCTTCGCACATATACAGCAGTTTCTTTAGAAAATGTATCTCAAAGTAAAATCACTAGCTCAAAATATATGTGCATCTTCAAACACTACTATGTATTGTCAATTCACTCTCTAAAGTGGTTGCATAATTTTTGCACAGGAGAGTTCCTGATTCTCTGTATCTTCACCAGCACTTTACATGATCAGACTAAGTCATTTTTTACTAATATAATCTTATGATATGAGCGCTTTTTGTTCCGTATCACTGATTACAATGAGGTTGGGCTTTTCACATGTTCATTGGTCATTCAGATTTCATCTTATATGTAGATTAACTATTCATGTCCTTTGCCTAATTTTCTATTGAAAAGCTTTCATGTGTTTTATTGATTGGTAGGAAGCTCTTTTGTATTCTGGATATTTCTCTTTCATTAACAATGAGCTGACATAAAATTGTCCTAGTTGGTAAATGGTCTTTCATGTTTGTGTATGGAATTTGGTGTGTGTGTATGTGTGTGTGTGTGTGTGTGTGTGTATATATATATATGTATGTATATATATTAATTTTAAGGTATATATATATATATATACACACACACACAAATATATATTAATTTTAAGGTCAAATATACGCATATTTTTCTTTATAATTTGTGCATTTTGTGTCCTGCGAAAAAGTTTTCCCTTCCTAAAAGTCATAAAGATATTTTTCTACATGGCTTCTTAACCTTTTCAAGTTTGTTTTCATAACTGGGTCATTATGCACTTAGAATTTATAGTTTCACAGTGTATATTATTCAGCCATGTAAAAGAAGGAAATCTTGCCATTTACAACAACATGGATGAACCTGGAGGACATTATGCTAAGTGAAATAAGCCAGATATGGAAAGACAAATATGTATGAGTTCACATACATATGGAACCTAAATACAGCTGAACTCCTAGAAACAGAGAATAAAATGGTGGTTGCCAGGGCCAGGGGGAAATGGGGAGATACTTGTCAAAGGATCCAAACTTTCAGTTATAAGATAAGTAAGTTTTGGAGATTTAATATACAACATAGTGACTCTACTGTTAATAATAATAATAATGATGATGATATAATACTGTATTGTATGCTTGAAATTTGCAGAGAGTAGATCTTAAGTGTTCTCACCACCAAAAGAAAAAGTGACTATGTGAGGCGATGGATGTGTTAATTAACTTGATTATGATAATCATTTCACAATGTATACATATATCAAATCATCACATTGTACACCTTAAACATACACAATTTTTATTTGTCAATCATTCCTCAATAAAACTGGAAAACAATGCCCTTTGTACCAGACATATTCCTTTGATAGCTGGCATAAGGCTATGTTGTGTGTGCGTAAGAACGTCAGCTTTCCTAGAAATATTTCAACAAAGCTACACAAATCGAGACAATCACTGAGTATTATACTCAGTGAATGTTTTACATAGCATTTCATTGACTGCCCTTCAACTTATTCTAAAAAGGAGGATCCAAGGTTTCGCCACCATTGTAGAGATGGTAAAATGGATGAGGCGTAAGTGAAAAGCATTTCCGAGTCCATTTCCTTCACTACTTGACCATATTGGTTCATTCCGCTTTATTTTTTCAAAAGTCTATCTTCTTCACAACCATGCTGAATTCTCTGATGACAGGTTAATGCTGCCAAGCTGGCAACTTGAAATGAAGTAATTTTAAAACCTGCATTCTAATAATGGGAGTCGCTCACTTTTGAGCCTATAACTAATTCAAAAGCAATTGAAGTCTCCCAAAGAGAGCCCACTGTAGTGGGAAGCAATCCCTCCGGCTCCAGAGTGAAGCCGTGAGACAGGCTAACTCCATCAGGCGGGTATGCAGGCAGGCAGGCTGTCTCCTGAAAGAGTGAGAGCCCAAAATAGAATAGGGATAGAGTTGATCGCACGACAGTCAGGCTACCTGATCAACTCCCTTAAAAGTCCACGTTCCTACAAAACAAGCTAACGCTGATGCATTGCACAGACTACAAGTGGGGCTTATACATGTGCATATATCTCTCAACAAATGCTAACAGAATAATACCGTTTAAGGGTGGGCATCTCTTATGCACTGGACACTAGAAAACATGCCTGCTGTATAGTTTTGAGCAGCCCGCAGTGGTTTCTTTAAACATTAACTGAGTGACTTCCATGTGTTCAATGCTTCTCCTATCAATGTTGAGATTTCATGAAGATGCACACACGTAAAAGAACAATTACAACCAAATGAAAGTGTCACTAACAAAATATACAAAAAGAATGGGGGAAATGGCTCTGTCAGAGTAAATGTGTGATGACTCACAGAAAAAGGAGATGCTATTGGAGTGGAATAATTGCCAAAAGTTGTGAAAAGTGGGTAAATAGCAACTGATTTGGGGATTTTAGTTTTCTGCAGCCCTTCATCCACACGGTCGTTTTACTACTCCCCAGAACAATCAACAAAACCAGAAGAAAACCTGCTGAACAGGAGAAGATATTTGTAAATGGCATATTTGACAGAGGGTTAGTATCCAAAATATGTAAAGAACTTATACAACTCAACACCCAAAAAATGATAATAATCAAATGTTTAAATGATCGGAAGACATGAGCAGACATTTCTCTGAAGGAGACATCCCGATGGCTAACAGACACATGAAAAGATGCTCAACATCACTTGTTATCAGGGAAATGCAAATCAAAACTATAACGAGATACCACCTCCCACCTGTCAGAATGGCTAATATCAAAACCAAAGAAACAACAAGTGTTGGTGAGGATGTGAAGAAAAGGGAATCCTTGTGTACTGTGGGTGGAAATGCAAACTGGTGCAGCCACCGTGGAAAAGGGAGTGAGGGCTCCTGAAAAAATTAAAAATAGAACTACACTATGATCCAGGGATCACACTACTGGGTATTTACCTAAACAATACAAAGATACTAATTTGAAAGGATATATGCATCCCTGTTTATTAGAGCATTATTAACAATAGCCAAATTATGGAAGTGGCCCAAGTGTCCATCAATAGGTGGATGGACTAAGAAGATGTGAGGTGTGTGTGTGTGTGTGTGTGCGTGTGTGTGTGCGCACACACACGCGTGTGTAATGGAATATTATCCAGCCACGAGAATAATGAAATCTTGCCATTTGCAAAAACATGGACAGAGCTAGACAGTGTAATGCTAAGTGAAGTAAGTCAGAGAAAGACAAATACCATATAATTTCACTCATATGTGTCATTTAATAAAGAAAACTAATGAACAGAGGGGGAAAAAAGAGAGATATAGAGTCAAACCAAGAAACAGACTCTTAACTATAGAGAACTGCTGGTTACCAGAGGGGAGGGGAGTGAGGGGATGGGTGAAATAGGTGATAAGGATTAAAAAGTACACTTACCATGATAAGCACTGAGTAATGTACAGAATTGTTGAAAAAAAGAAAAGAAAGGGAAGGCAGTTTTCACTGCTCAGCTCTGAATTTCAATCTAAACTTATAAGTCCACAGCAGATAGTCTTGAGGGGTAGATTTCCAAAAAGAGAAAAGGATTTGCTTAGACTTCCCCAAACTAGGCATTTACATATCAGGAAGTAAAGCTTGGAAGGAATAACCGTGTGGTAGATCTTGGGCAAGGACAGGTGTAAAAATGGCGAAGGGCAGTATCTCCACACAGGAAGGGTTACGCCATCCCTGTGCTGGAGGAGGGCACAAGAAACTAAAGGGCACAGGGTGAAGGAGTAATAAATACCCTCTCCCCACGCTTTGGAGGAGGGGTAACCCCCCCGTGGGCAGGAGTTGAAACATCTGTATCAGAATACCAGATGTCATTCTTCCAATGCCACAAGGATGCATAGACCCTCCACCTGTATCCATATGATCTCTTAGCAAGGAGGCAACCTGGGGGGATACAGAACCTCGATGGCCAGGGGAAACGGGGAACAACTGAGTCATCAACCTAAAGACAGAGAGATCGGGTTTCAAACAGATGATGTATCTTTGATTGGTAAGGCTGAGTCTTTTTCACCGAAAGAAGTCTTGGTGATTTGAAAGCACCACGAAACCACTAGCTAACATGGACTACTTCTCCTGTCTGACCTATGCGATCAGCATCTTGGATTCCAGAGGATAATGACACCAGGAGAGGTGGGAAGATACATGGGGGTGGGGGGAGAAAGGAAACAGCAGCCACCACCCAGGAGCTCAAGCAGGGACAGACTGAGGATTAACCAATAGATGCTGATCCACTGGGTTTTGCGCTGGAACAAGCTCAAGCTTCCCTTTCACTCTGCTTGTGGACGAGCGCAAAGAGAGGGACACGAGCCTTGGTGTCAGGATCTGTGGGTTGCAGTTACGCACTGTGACCTTTAGATGTATCACTTAAGCCACCTGCGCCTCGGTGTCATCACCAGCAGAATGTCCTCCACTGCCCTGCTGATTTTACAGCAAGGGATGCTGTAAGGATCCAAGGAGAAAATAGCTCTGAAAACTCTGAAGCATGATGCAAACATGAGGTATTTCTATAAATGAGATTTAATGCTATTAATTAGATCCATTGCCATTCATTGAATCCACAGCCCCCTCAAATTACTTGATGAGATAAAAGGAAACATTTTATGGCTGGAAGTCATCATTACCCGTCATGTCACAAGTACGTGCTTTTCCAAAAAGGCGTGTCCAGTGTTGAAACCCAGGGCACAAAGAGCAGAGTGTCCCAGAAGTTTCCCTGAGCCACAGAAAAGAGGAAAATACAGAGTAACATGAATCATCTAAGCCTCCTGGCCTCGTTTCCAGATCCACAAAATTGGAAGATGTGGAGCACTAGTTACTGCGTTCTTGACATTTTCTGGGGGTAGGAAATGAAGAGAATTATCCATTACTCATCACCTGCCATGTGCCAGGTACTCGGTGAGGGTATTTTCTGTGTGTAGTCTTTATTATTCCTTTCAAACTTCCCATGAGACTATGGAGAAAGGGACCGATTTTCAAGGCGATATGCAATATTATAACGTGCAAAAGAGGAAGATGCTAAGATTAGGAATTAGGAAGATGGCAGAGAATGTGTGGTGGTTTACTTCACAATTTGAAGTAAAAATAATGAGGCAAAACATGTGAGAGAAGAAACAGGCATGAGGTACTGCATGGTAAGGGAGGGTTCTCATGGAGGATGGAAGCGTCATTTGGCTGGAGCATAGCTGTATGTAGATAGTAGAGGAAGGTGAAATTTGAGCATGGAGCTGAGACTCTCTATCAATCATGGTTCAATCAAAAAATCAGAGCCAGTAGGATATACACAAATTCACTACAGGGAAATTCTTACATAGTTGTGGAAGCCAGTTAAATAATCTGTTAGGCTGTTGTGTTTGCCTCCGATGCTGGTGCTTAAAATCCCCAGGGCAGGCAGTTAGGAAGGGAAGATGAAGAAAAGGCTGGAACTTCTCATAACTCGGTAATAAAATAACTAATCCAATGTAAAAAAGGGTAAAGTATCGGCCTAGACATTTCTCCAAATAAGACCTATAAGTGGTCAATAAGTTCATGAAATGATGCTCCACAGCCGTAGCCAGTAGGGGATACAAATCAAGACCACAAGGAGACACCACTTCGCAAACACTAGGACGGCTGCCATCAAAAAGACAGATAATAATAAGTGTTGGCAAAGATGTTGAGAAATTAGAATCCTCATGCATTGCTGCTGGGAATGTAAAGCGGAGAGTTCAGTTCTTCATAATGACCATATAACCAGTCATTCCACTCTTAAGTATATACCAAAGAGAGGATGTGAGGGCGATCTGGCTGCGACATCTGTCACCCCATTGATCGCCAGGGTTGATTCGGCTGATCTGGCTGGCTAGGTGGGTGTCCCCTTCCTCCCTCACCGCTCCATGTGCGTCCCTCCCAAAGCTGCACGCTCGGTCGAAGAGGACGAAAAAAAAAAGTATATACCAAAGAGAAATGAAAGTATTTGTCCACAGAATCACTCGTACACAGATGTTCGTAGCAGCGTGACTCATCGGAGCTAAAAGGTGGAAACAACGTGAAAGAAAAGATAAACCAAATGTGGTACATTCGTATGCCAGAATATTATTCACCAGCAAAACAGAATGAAGCAGAAAACATGCTACAACCGTATATGAACCTTGAAAGCATTATGCTAAAGGGAAAGGAGCAGAACCCATGTTGCATGTTTCCATATACATGAAATGTACAGAGCAAGCAAATGTATAGAAACAGAAAGTAGGACTAGGGGTGAGGGGCAGGGGGTGTGGGAATAGGCAATGACTGTATTGGGTATGGAGTTTCTTTGGGGGATGATGAATGTTCTACAATGAATCGTAGTGATGGCTGTGCACCTCTGCAAATATACTAAAAAACAATGAATTGTACATGTAAATGTATGGTATATGAATTATATTTCACTAGAGCTGTTAAAAACAAAAAAGAACATGCATGAGCTAGACTCCAATAAGGGTAGACTGAAACACTTGTCCTTTCTTACTTTGGAACAAGGGAATCCTGCAGAGGCTGGGTGTCTTCGTCATGGAACTACCCTCACATGCCTGGCCTAGGAATCAGAGAGGCTAAAGGAGGGTCCAAGGGAAGGTAAAGCAATTCAGGCCCAGACTCTGTTTAATGCCAACAAGGTGAGTCAGCAGATCATCAGCAATGGACATGCGCTACAAAATGTCAGCCAGCTCCCTTATTCCCACCAGGCTTCAAGGACCTCCCTTGTGCCTCACCCTAGCTGGACACATAAGGGACTTCTGGGAAATGTAGTTCAACCTAGACAAGTTGAAACATTCTCAGGCCTTTAGCTTGGACTGAATTATACCCCTGGCTTTCCTGAGTCTCCAGCTTTCTGGAGATCATGGCATTTCTTAGCCTCCATAATCATGTGAGCCAAGGCCTCATAATCAATCTCTTTATATATAACCTATTGGTTCTGTTTCTCTAGAGACCCCTGACTAATTCCGTGGTGTTTCAGGAAGAGGTAGGTAATTACTTCCAAAAACTGAAGGCAGAATCAAGGATTAAACGTTGTCAGAACAGAAACTAGATTGGGGCCGGAAATGCTGTGGAATAAGAGGGAGAATTTTTTTTTATCAAGGCTTCCATTAAAGAGTTGATCCCCTGGTTCATAAATACAGAGTGGGTAGACAAGGCGAACACCGTAGAGTGTGCATTACTCCAACAGCTAAGGAAAATATACTCCAGTAAGTGATTTTTGTGGATGTTGTACATAACCATGCTCTCCCTGGTGGAATTGTTGAAGGCCACTTAATGAGGGATCCAAATCTGGCTCTGACAGCAATCGTGGCAGCAGCTTTAAAGACATTTTGCAGAAAACACAAGCAAAACAGATAGTTGCTCAGAGTTTTCAAGAGCTGAAGGGCAGTCTGTAGAATGGAAGAAAGTTGAATGTATTGGTAACCATCAGAATGGACATCACTCAACACAGACCTGGGATGACGTAGTCTCACTGTGGATCTACTGGAAAAGCTGATGAGATGGCAAAGGTGAGGAACCGTGGGAAGATGGCAGGGTCCATGGCATTCCCACTTGTGCTTGTCACCCACCCAAAAGTCACCTGCTGACTGAAAAAGTTTCAAGTCCTATTTGCCTCAAGGGGAAGCCACCTTGCTGAGGACGACATTCCCGCCTGAAATTTCCAGATCCTGTTTCCCTCCATTTCCCTAGAAATGATATCTTAATTGACTTTTAATTATTTTCATTTCTCAAAGTTAATGACCCTCCAAAATTATCATCTCGGCCAAATCACTCTGCCTGCCTCTGTGTAACGTGTGTATGGGTGCGTGTGGGTTTGTGCTTTGGGAGCATAAGCAAGTACACGCGTTTATAGTCATCTGTGATTATCCTTCTTGGTCAAAGACAATTGTCAGAATCTCGATTCCACATGTGTGACAACAGCTGAGAACAACCTTTCGGTACAGGAAACAACAGCAACTGGGAAATGTCTCTGTGCTTGTGCCTAGGATGGAATTTCTCACATTTTCGCGGTTCGTGACCTACTGGGTGTCTCAGAAATATTTTATTTTCATGGCAACCCTAGGCCAAAAGAAAAGCCCGTTCCCTTATTAAGTAATTAGGTCCAAAGAACTTAATAAGTAGTTATGCCCTACCAACTTCGCGGCCATTTGAAAAAAAATAAATAATGCACGTAAATGAAAGGAAGTTCCCGATCGCCTTCATTATCTGCACCCTCAATCGCCCCATCTTCATTCTGCCACTCCTCCCTACCTGAAGCACCCACCCCGTTCTCTCTCTATACACCGTTTCTGTCTTCATGATACACTCAAGTATTACCCTACCTGCCTGTCACATCACACCGTCCCCCACTCTGCCGTGAGAATTTCTCACACTTGGCTCCATGCTTCCGGAAGACTCTGTCCGTGCCCTTAACACAATATCGGTTATTCACCGATGATAGACTGCTTACATTAAAAGTGAGGGAACATGTTTCATTCCTGGCTCTCTCTCAGCTCCTCACGGGGTCTGCCACCTTGTAATTGCTTACTACATGTTTATTCACTGGATGAATGATGGATGTTACCAATCTCACCAAGAAACCTTTAGGTGACACTGTGAGAGAACTCTAGGTGCCAGCCTACATATAAAAGCACAGCCATAAATATGTGTGTGTGTGTGTGTATATATATATATATATATATATATATGCATGTCTACATATACACATGCAAACGTATGTAGACATTTGCATTTATACTGCACATATGCATGTTCACATAAACATCTGCCTCCATCCCAGCTTCCTGAATATTGGTTCTGGATCCCTTTCCTGAGAAGAGCACAGAGAGATTAAATTACACAGCTAGGACATGGCAGAATTGGAATTCAAACCCAGGCAGAGGCACCTGGGTGGCTCAGTCGGTTAAGTGTCCGACTTCGGCTCGGGTCATGATCTCCCGCTTGATGGGTTCAAGCCCCGCATCCAGCTCTGTGCTGACAGCTCAGAGCCTGGAGCCTGCTTCGGATTCTGTGTCTCCCTCTCTCTGCCCCTCCTCTACTCACACTCTGTGTGTCTCTTTCTCTCTCTCTCTCAAAACAAATTTGTTTAGAATTCAAACCCCGGCAAATTAGCTCCTTGTTCTTAACCAATATGCTCTCTTGCCCCTCATTCCTCCTGGCTGAAATTCTGTCACAGGAGTATGTATACAACAGGAAGTCTTTCCCAAAACAAGTCAAGTGAGCGGCTTGTACTTTGCCCCCCCAGCCTCGCCCCTGTTGCCCACTACTTCAAACACGCATCATCATAAAATCTCTGAATTCAATAAATTCAGCAAATGAACAAGTAGTGCCCTAACCTGTACCAGGCACCGGGGTACTGATCTCAGCAGAGCACGGCCCCCGCCATGGCTGAAAAGAGAAAACAGGCCTCATGGGCTATACAAAGACAATATATAAGGTGTATACGGAGAGTGGAATAGGACGTAGCATCTCATCGTGTTAAGAAAATCACAAAAGACCCCCCCCCCCGAGGAGGACACCGGCCTCCCAGAAAGCAGGGTTCCTATTCAAACCAGTCAGGTTGAATTCACTCCAACATACACAGTCAAATTCTGAGTGACACTGGTGCATTTAAGGCAGCACCACACTGCTCCGAGACAAGGAGACAAGGGAGCCCACTCAGCTCTACCAAAGCCTTGGGCAAGCCATTCCCCAACCCCGGGCCTTGATTTCCTCCTCTGCAGATGCTGCGTGTAGTAGGCTGAACTAAATAGACTATCTTTAGCTCCAAAACCTCAGCCCATCCTATATTAGATTCCAAATATGTAATCAAATATTCATCATGGTTCTCCAAAAATAAGGAGAAAGAAGAGAATTTAAAGTAGATGCAGTTATTTCAGCTTTTGGCAGAAGAACCCAGAGACCAATGGCCAGTGGCCACGAACCCATAGGGATATAGAGTCTTTCAACCCTGGCCCGCTAGTCTTCTTGAGTAACAGAGCAGCAATACTCAGATTGCTCCCTGCTGCCCCTCAAACTCTGAAACTTACCCTGTTGGTGAGCAATACTTAATATCACTGAGCACTATCTTGTGCCCAGAGGTGTATTAGACCCTTCGTATCTATTGCCTTGCTTCATCTTCATAGCAACGCTGTGAAGACAGGCTACTTTCACAAGCGAGAAAACAGACTCAGAGGAAGTAAGTCATTTCCCTAAGGTCACACCACAAAAGCCAGCCAAGAATCCAGATCCATAGTATTCTACATTTGATGTTCCTTCCACTCTGCGCATGGCTGGCTTTGATGGGATGTAATGGAGTAGAGGAGTCAAAGTAAGAAATGAGTCAATAATAAGGGATACGCTCTGAAGACAAAGCCCAGAAAACCAAAAGATTATATTCCATCAAAGCTTTGACAACATATTCATCCTCTGTTACAAACAGCAGGTAAACGCTTTGAATATTCAACTTATTTCAAAAGAAGGGAACTTATATTATCTCCTTGCCGTGCCTGTTTGCTGCTACCTTGCTTGCTCTCAGTTGCTGCTCACAACTGGTTTTTCGTCCTCTTCCTTTTTTCAGATTTGCTAAAGAAAATGCCTCCAGTGAATATCAACACTGAGCAGCTTCGGGGTCCTTTGAGGAAAGGATAAGGGGTGCCAAACATCACACTGGAATTCCACCGTTCGTCGTACCAGCCACTCGAGAGTCAAAGAAGTATGCATCAGTTTGTGACCTCTGAGAGGCAGGCACCAAGATGGAAGTAGACGCTCAAGAGATCGGTTGGGTGAAATACTTGTGAAAATAAAAGTTTTGGAAGAGAGAAGGGAAGTAGATTGGACAGAACCTTCAGACTATAATTCAGGTCTGAAACCCATGAAGGGAAGGAAGGAAGGAAGGAAGGAAGGAAGGAAGGAAGGAAGGAAGGAAAAGAGAGGGAAGGAGAGAGCAAGGGAGGAAGGGAGGGAGGGAGGGAAACCATCCACCAAAACGATAGGTCTGCCACAAAGTTCTCCATATAAAAGATACCCACTTGAATGAATGAATGAATGAATGAAACATCTCCATATTGAAGCTACTAACCTATGCCTCAATGTCGACCATTTGAGGCCATTCAGTCAGCCAAGTAGATATATGCAGCTACTACGTACCAAACATAATATTGGACAGTGGGGTGCTGAGATATGTGTTCGTGGCTCCTGCCTGCAAGAGATGAATAGCGACCAGAAATAAGACCAAACGTTTACTTTTCTAATTGGTCTGATAGCAGGATACACAAGGCACTTAGATGATTGCTATGGTTAGCATGTGTCTGTTGCAAGGCACATAAAACCCAACTTGCTGGGGCTTAAATAGGATGGCTATTGCTTCCCATAAATGCTTTCATAACAAAGTTGTATTTTCCTTTCGTTCCGGGTTCAGAAAGGGCATCTGCAACCTAAACCTTTCTCTTTACAGGACCTCTGCATCCATGCACCAATATCCCCATTTTTTCTACCAAGTCCACTAATGCTACAGTCTTGATAGTCTCTTTCCCAAGGCGCAAGAGCCAGCTGATTAGCCAAGCAGAACCCTCTGTTTTGCCCTTCATGCCATCTCAACCAATTCCATACTTTAGAGTGTTATTAACAATGCCCCACTTTCTGCTAGCAAGGTTTCTATAATTTGAGATGCCTTGAGTTATGAATAATAAAAAAAATTAACCCAGAGTGCTTTTCACTATAAAGAGGATATACGGGTGAATAATGAAGGTCTCGATGCAGGGCAGTGTTGGTTTGATTCGGCAGCTCGACGATGTTATCGTACCCATCTCTCTTCTGTTTGTCATCGTGTCAACTTCATTCTCACCCAGGTGGCGTTTTGTGGCTACAAGATGACTGCCAACAACTGCCACGCTTTCTTGTGCCGCATCAAGAGAGGGGGGAGGACAATTGCTATTAGAAGCTCTCTAAGAAGAATGAGGAAGTGTAGTTCCAGAAGCTCCTAGAAAACAATTCATCTCATTTCGTTGGTCTCAGCGGGACCACGAGCCCAGCCCTGAGCCAATCACCGGGGCCAGGAAATGTGGTTTTACTAATTAAAATAGTACTGAACCATGTAAAGGGCTCAGTCTTCTTCCCACAAGGCACGTGGATTTGAATACGAAGGGTGTTTATGTCTGAATAAAAACTGCGGTTTTTATAAAAATAGATACTGGGGATACAAACCCCATTTCCATTATGATGCTGACGATGACGACAGCAAACTTTCTCCGCACGAGGCCTTGCTAAGACCTAGTAAACAATATAATGGACACATCCCTGCTTACAGCATATTCTCAAGAAATCCAGCCAGAAAAGCCCAAGCCTAGCCCTTCTGAAGCAAAAGCCCAGTCAGGTTCAGTTAAATCTCCTCTCACCCCTTTCCCCACCTCAGAGCACCCGTATTTCACTGCTTTGTTTGATTAAAGTCTGAGGCAGGCATAACTACCAAATTTAGGTAAGAGACTGAAAGCACCCCACAGCTCTTTTTACTCAAACAGAAATCATTTATTCTGACGAGTCCCACTCATCACCTCCTGACCTTGGAGCTCAATTAATTTTTTGCAAGAAAAATTCTGGGTGCCTCTGACCCCTGCTGTTAAAGACGTTCCCACTAAGAAGGTCATGGTCTCCCTCAGCAGGGACTTGACTGGAAACTGGCTACGAGGACTTTATAACCGGGCACTGAAGGCAAGTAAGCTGGGTTTTCTGAAGCATCTGGGAAAGAAATGGAAATCAGGTCCCACCTGAGCCAGTGAGCCCCACCCCCCCAGTTCAGAATCATCTTTGTGCCACTAAAGTTTTCCAGGAATCCATAAGGAAACAAGGATCTGCCCAGAACTGGCCCACCACCTCTGCCTTCCTTCCCTTGGCTGACGCCCCTTCACCCCTCAGTACTCATGTAGCTTGTCTATTCCTTCAGGAAGTCTTGGAGTCTCTTACCTCAACCTCACAGATTGTATAAGTTCCACTTTTGACCTTTGCTCCACTCAACACCCTTTTCCTCTCCACTCTATACTTCCTCCATGTTTGCAAAATGGCTTGATGACTTGTCTCTGACCCCCACTAGATTATGGATGCCTAAAGAGTAGGAATAGAGTCTATTTTCAGCAATATCCCTAACCTCCTACTACAGTGGAGTAGTAGTGAATTATCACAGAAGGAAGAAGGAAGGAAGGAAGGAAGGAAGGAAGGAAGGAAGGAAGGAAGGAAAAGACTAGGTAGACAGACACCCAACCTCATCATAGAGGAGTCTTGACTTGAACTTGGTGCTCTCTTTTTTAATCCTGCAAACTTTGATGGTGATGAGATATTGTCTCTGCCTGCCTTCTCCAGTCCCAGATTCTGGGAGGTCAAGGGAGTGGCTGGCAGAAAAAGCCTGAAGGGGGTGGTGCAACACCAAAATTCAACTGGGAAAACCAGATATTCTGCTCTTGGAGGTGTGGAGTGCAGATAGGGCGCTGACCTGCCACCCCCACTGTTAGAGAGTTCTTTCCCTCTACCTTTCCCACAGCATGAGGCATTCAGGGGAAGAAAGCATTTCATGCCAAAATCAATTGGAGAATCACTGGCTTAAACAGAAGTAAAGGAGGTTCTTTAATGGGGAATCTCTTAGAAGTTGAATACGCTATGGGATACAAATCTGTAAGTGAGATAGGAGCAGAAGATTCCATTCTTTCCCCCAAATTAGCAACCAACTGATTCTGGGGGGGAGGGGGGAGCAGGGGTTACCAGTTCATTTAATTACTGTCTTGTAGAATAGTGCTTCTCAAACCATTTGTGATAGAGAACAAGTTTAGGTGGTGGTTTTTTTTAATGTTTATTTATTTTGAGAGAGTGTGTGTGTGTGTAGGAGGGGCAGACAGAGGGAGAGAGAGAATCTCAAGCAGGCTGGACACTGTCAGCGCAGAGCCCAATGCAGGCTCAATCTCACGAACCGTGAGATCATGACCTGAGCGGAAAACAGGAGTCAGACGCTTAACCAACTGAACCACCCAGGTGCCCCTGGGTTTATTTTTAATTTCCAGTTTGCCTGGCCTTACTCCGCGTGACTAGAGTAGCACAGTCCACATTACATGCCTTTCGCCACGTGTGTTTGACGATATCTGCAATTATTATATTTGCTTCAAGAAAACGAGTCCACTGAACACTTGGATGTTGGAGCTATGTGTAAATTCTTACTCTAGATTTCTGTATTTGCCTTATTGTTTATCGGTACAAAAGAATTCATTGAGTAGCATTGCCGTTAAAAACCTGCTAGATAAAATTCCTCTTTCTTAAAATCTCTCCTGCCAAGCTAGATGTCCCAAAGTATCTCTCTCTCACCGTCTCTCTAACAATAAATAAATAAATTAATTAACTGAAGAGTGAGCTGGTAGACCACCATCTCTCAGGTTCCCATATTAATTTCCAGGCTCCCAATTAATTGATTTTTCATCATTGAAATCCCATAGTAATAAGTAGCTCGTATATAAATTTGACAGGTATGCTGGGTGGATAAGAGCATGCCATGGACGTGTAGTGGCATTATTAATGATCTTGTCATCAATAAAATTGCAATTTTAAAAAAATAAAGCCTTAAGCTTAGCTCATGCATGTGTCTGAGACCTTCGTGCATGCCTGAGAAAAGTTGCTGATCCTAAAGAGTTTTTTTCTCTTTGTGTTGCAACTTGAGCTTCTTTTGATGTTTGCCTCTTTGGATATTACTTAAATAATTAAAGCAGCTATTTTTGACCTACTTTACATATAGGAAGTTTAAATTCCATTAGTGGATTATAAAATTATCTAAAGGCGCCATATTAAATAGAGAGAACATACTAGATAGACAGATAGATAGATAGACAGATAGAAAGAATGAATGAACCTGGGTTTTTTCATGAAAAATGTGGCTGGCATGAAATCCAGATGCACACAAAGCCCCGTTGTGATTCTCTGCAGCCCCCAGGTGCAAACTTCCTGCTAACTTCAAAGAGAATTGAGGAGGAGGAAAGTACAGCGCCTTGGGAACGCACCCCAGGCTTTCGCTACCTGGCGAGAAGATTGCAACGTCCATGTGGTTTCTGTCTACTACAGGACCTGATGGAAAAGTTCATCTCCCTTCATGGGCAGCCCTCCCACCCCAGAACCACTTCTGTAGTGAAGAGGAAGCATGGCCACAAACACAGGCCACTTTTGAGCCCTAGCTCTATTAATCAATATCTGTGGAGTCCTGGGCAAGTAACTTCTCTGCACCTCAGTGTTCTTATATATAAGATTGAGATAATAAAGCTGAACTTCTGGAGCTGTTGTGGAGATTAAAAGTAAAATTTTAAAGTTCCCATCACGTCACAGATGGTCAGTAAGAGGTATTTATTATCATTACTGTTATTATGTATGCCTGCAAATTCTCTTCTCCTCATATAAAATCCACAAGGGTCACCCCTCAACCTACTTCTTCATGAAATCCAAGTCTTTATACCCTCAGCCTGTCAGCCCAGCTTCCCTACCCATGGCAGCCCGGAAGAGACCCACATGACCATGACTCCGATGTCACTAACAAGGCGGTCCCCCTTGCAGTGGAGAGGATCTCTCCTCACTGGTCTTACCCCTCTCTGACTAGTTTCCAAAAAACATGGCCTCACTCACTCCACTTGATTATAGCCCTCATACGTATAGCCCAGTTGGCAATGACTCAAATGCACCACGATTCCATTACCTGGCATAGCCCTGGAAGATGTTTAGAAGATGCAAGAGAACCCAGCCCTGACTTTTATGATGGGGGAGGAGGTACTCTACGCATTCAGACAGGACTGCTGTTTATTCCAGTTGTTCTTCAGTCCTGTTTCCTATGTCCAGAAGATCAGCCACTCATCTCAAAGTCTTCTGGTTTCTCTCCCCACGTGGAACTCTGGATGGCCTGTCCCGTTAGGGTATGCTATGCTAAATGAGAGCATTAAACTCTCCATTCTTCCTCATGCATTTGTTCAACAACCCATTACTGAGGCACAGTTCTAGTCTCTAAAGGAATCAATGATGAAAGAGGAAAAAAAAGATGCCATCTCTATCCTCATGAGAAAGGCAGACATTAATCGGATAAATTACATTCCAATTTTGTTAATGTGCTATGGAGTAGTACACGGTAATATTAAAGGGAGAAAAATAAGGGGATGGACTTGGTCCAGGATCTCCAGGAAGCCTTGTCTAAGGCAGTGATCGTAGGTAGCTTCAACCTGAAAGATGTGGACCATTAACTAGATGACGTGGAGGCAGGAGTGGAGGTGAGAGGTCATTCCAGGTAGAGGAAATATATATTTGAAGGCCTAAGGCAAGAGGATATACAGTGTATGCAATTGAATTCCCCAGGAAATGAGGAGGAGTCTCATGAGACAAGTAGGCAACATCTATATTATGTAAGACTTCGTAGGACCTCTTACGGATTTTGGTTTGCTGCCCAATGGCAGTAGGAAGCCGCTGAAGTGATGTAAGTGGTTGGAAGATGATACGATAAAATTTGCACTTTCGGGACGATGTTATTGGGTTTTTTGCTAATTGGACATCAACCATCTCCATAGATGTACTTCCAAGACCAACCTCTTAGCTGGCTCTGAGACAGGAAACCAGAAGGAAGCATGAGTCAGGGGCTCCCTATAATTGGATGCCTCTAATCTCTGCTGCCCTGTTGGTGATGACTTGGATACACCATGATCTCACCACCTTCCCTATCTTGGCTTCTGGTGCCAAGGAGCTTTCAGCATATCCAGCTGCTTTCTGCCTGGAGGGCAAGGAAATCATCATCTTTGATGCCAACATCGTCCTCTCCTCAGAAAGGGAGCAAAATCCTGAGATTCAGCCTCCTCAAAGGTCAAACTCATTGATGAGTAATCCCTATTAAAAATTTTATCATTTTGGATTATGTTCTCCCTTGTATTTATCGGCAAAACCCAACATATTAATAACTAAACCATAGGTCTATGAAACACAGACCTCTTTTTCCACTGTTTTAGGTCCAATTTGCTGCACCGTAGTTGCTCAATAAATGTTTGTCTCTACCAATGAACCTTAAAATGCTTTTCTAAGAAGACATTAAATTAATAAGTCATTCATCATCTTACCATGCTAAAATAACTTTCCATTTTTTTTAGAATGTTTTTGTTCTTGGGTTTACAGACATGTATACTGCATTAACTTTTTAGCATGTAATCCCAGATTATATATGATTTAGGCCTTGTTTCCCTTATGTTATTATCATAAATATGTGAGTATACCTCTTGATTAGCCACTTGGATCTCCCCGGTATATATGCTGATGGGCACAAGTTACATGCATGACTATATATAAATTAGGTAGGAATGTATTTATTTGAGGCTATAAGCCCATAACTTAACTGGGGCCATTTTTCGCCACACAGAGGCAAAGGAAATGCAACATACCCTCAAGGGAAGAAAAAAAGAAAGAATAAACTGAAGTTTAGGAATCATAAATAAACTAAAAGCTGAGATGTTTATATTATTTAAAAAAATTTATGTTTATTTATTTTTGAGAGTGAGAGAGACAGAGCATGAGTGGGATAGGGGCAGAGAGAGAGGGAGACACAGAGTCCAAAGCAGGCTCTGGGCTCCATGCTGTCAGCACAGAGCCCGACGCAGGGCTCGGACTCACAGACCGTGAGACCATGACCTGAGCCGAAGTCGGCAGCTTAACCGACTGAGCCACCCCAGGTGCCCAGATTTTTATATTTTATATTATTTAAAGCTTTGATCACCATCTTTTCAGGCAGAGAAATAGGATTCTGAAGATAAAGCATATTTGTCCAAGATTACAGATCTAGGAATCTTCTGATCCCTGAGCCTGGTCTCCTGGCCAACTCTCAGGAGCCTCTCTCACTGACATCATATAAGCATAAATGGTCTAAAGAAATGAATCATTTTATGTAGTGTCAATGTAGATTATAATAATGCATCAGAAACTTCACATTTTAAGAATGACATCAGTCCACATTAACATCCCTGTGTGGACTAGTTGACATAGTTGAATCAAAAAGTTTTGAGTTATTGTGACTCAAAAAGTTGAAGATTGCACACTGAGGTGCAGTTAGAAGAAATATTTTGTGTATTCACTAAAAAGGAATCCGTCTTCTATTTTAATAAATGAATCATCTGCCTATTTGTTATAGCATCAGATGACAGAGTCTAATCTGATTGTCACAAAATCTGGGAGGTAGACCCTATGTCTGGAATAGTTTGCCTTAAAATATCGACTCTGTTACGTGCGGAGAAAGAGGTAATGAACATCTCAACCAGATCTACTGATCTGTTCAGAACCAGATGGAACTGAGGTCCAGTGAGTGGTCCTAGGAACTGACAACCAAGGAAGACAGGCTATGCTTTATTAAAGGCTCTAGGGGAAAGAAAACAAGCAATGCCTTCAAACACCAACCCTAAAGACAGAAGATCAGATGCTACAAATTTCAGGCATTAATTTTCAGTTGAACTGTTGCAAGGAGCTACTAATTTCATGATGGCCATTTGATTTTCCTGAGCCATGATGGGGAGCCTACCATAAAAAGAAATTCAGCTTTTAAAGGGAGCTTTATAAGTGGTAGTCATTATATGATTAGAATTCATTAGTGTATGATGAACCATATGTTTAGCAAACTGTTGATCCTATCATAGTCTTGGACATCCATCACTCTCAAGAAGATGAACAAGTGTGGAGTCTAGCACCCCTGAGAGGCTGGGAGGAATAAGACAGAGGGCTTTGTGCGCCACTAAGAGTCTAATAAAACCAGGAATTAGAACAGGAAAGGGGACTGGAGATTAGCATTCAAACAGCCCCACAGAATGGCCAGAGAAAGGCAAATCAGGACTAGCTAGGTAATGTAACTTGGAAGATCTCACAGCAGCCATTGCTAGGGGAAGCTTCTGCTGCCTTTCTGGTTGAACTATCTCAACCTCGGCTCAAGCCTCTGCTCTCCCTTCTTCTCTGTCCCCAGCCCACACCCAGCCAGGTGAATGATTCTTAACAGCCCCCTCTTCTCACCATTAGGGTCTCTCGCAGGTTCTGTTGGAAGTATGGACAACAAATAGGACTGGGGTAAGCAATATACCTGAAAAGAGCCTGGAGTGCTCAGTGGGGGGGGGGGGGGGGAAGGCTAGGATAGGAATGAGGAAATCTAGGTTCTACTCTATATTTTGACTCCTATGCAACTAAGACAAATCCCTTCCCCTTTCTGAGAACGTCCAGTACAAATCTTAAATGCTTCCTCAGTCCCTCCATGGAGGCTCTTGTCTCCCAGACTCTGCTGCCTCTGATGTGCTGATCAGTCACTTTTCCTTGGAATGCTGAGCCCTCAACTTTGGCGACACCTGCACAGCTGCATGGCCAACCAGCCACATGCCAGGCTTTCTGCCTCTCCTCCACTTCTAGACTTAGAAGGAACACCATCCCACATGGTAGCCTCTGAAAAACTGAGCAACCACCAAAGAAGCCAGAAGACATGATCCAGAAGCCAGAGAATCAACAGTCCACAGAATGAATTTTGACTAATGGGAAAAAGAAGATGGCAGGGATTCACATAGATAAATTCCCTTCTCACTGCCTCCAATGAACTACTCCATTTCTCCTATAGTCAATCCACAGAGGTCCTTCCTAGAATGACCTGGCCCATCATGAAGGAGTATCCAGCCTGGTGATAACTTCACTTCTCATTGCTTCACTGGGTTCTTTCTTTATTTCCCTCTGTCCACATTCTTATTGTCCTGGGTCTGCACCTCCCAGGTAAGAGACATCAGACCTCAGTGTTCTCAAGAACACAGACTAAGCCTGAAGCTTTGCCTTCAAATAAGAGAGATGGAACCTACTAACCATATAGTCACTGCTGGGTCTGAGCTTCTGGAGTCCATGTTATAACCATCAACAGAACATTGACCAAGAGTTTCCAAAGGGCGGACAACTCTTGCGTTGTCCACAATGAACTACTCAGGTTATGATACCACTTCCTGCATTAGGAAATATTTCTATGAGGTTGCTAACATCACTCTCTTTTACATGGGAGGAAAAGCTTAACTATTTGCCCAATGTCATGGAATAAAAAAGGAGAAGAGCCAATATTCAGACTTAATCTGATTCCCAAGCCTGTGCTCTTTGTCCTACAATCTACTGAAGCCACTTGATTATGTGAATCCCCCCAAAATCTGGCGCAGGCAATTTACCACCAGCAAAATTGCCCAGCACAAGGGTCAAAGAGATACAAAACAGATAGGGACTCCCCACTGGCCGCCTTGCCCAGAAACGTGTTACCTTTCCCTCCCAACAATTCCAGCCCTCCCTGTGGCTCTTGATTCTTCACAGATGGCCCCCTGTCTTCCCCAAGTAAGTGGCATGGGTTTCTCTTCAGGCCCTCAATACATTTGACATCTTAAGGAGGTTACTGAGATGAATTCTTTCATCTCACACAAGACAATTCTCCCACATACACTTCCACACAAGCACACAACTGACCTCGAGGTTTGTGAAGGTGAGCTCAGTCTCAGACCTAACAGTGACTAAAGCAGGAGCCAGGAGGTGTTGAGGCCCCAGAGGTGTGGGCATTACAGCTTAGGTAGGAGCCCGCAAAGGGAATGCACTGGGACTCGTTGGGGTTGGGGATTGGAATTCACACGAAGTCACAGACTTCATCTTTTGAAATTCAGTCAAAGACCCAATTTCATCCTTGCATCTCCAGGAATTTGAATATCTTAGCTTCCCAGGACAGATGTTATGAACACTTCTCAGGAAGTATTGATTAACTGATTGATGGATTAAATGGTTGAATTCCGTTGTTTCTTATCCACCATGAGCACAAATTGCTTCTTCCTTGGAGACAAGGAAACATTGTTGCCCCTTTGAGGTCAGTCAGCCCTGTGACTCCTAGTTTTGCTAGGTTATTAGCAAGTAACTTTACTCTCACTGAACTTTGCCCCTCACCTCATTAAGAAGGATCATGGGGCGCCTGGGTGGCTGAGTCAGTTAAACTTCTGACTTTGGTTCAGGTCATGATCTCATGCTTGGTTCATGAGTTGGAGCCCCGCATCTGGCTCTGTGCTGACAGCTCAGAGCCTGGAGCTTCAGATTCTGTGTGCCTCCCTCTTGCTCTCTGCCCCTCCCCCACTCACACTCTGGCTGTCTCAAAAATAAGTAAATGTAAAAAAAAGTTAAAAAAAAAAAAAAAGGAAGATTATTATCTCCGTCTAAAGGCACATCGTAAATACTGGAAGGGTTCATGCATAAATGCTATCTGGCACACAGAGGGGCTCAATGGATGCTAGTTTCCTTTTCTTCTCCTGAATTACCTGAATTCCTTCTCTTTTTTTTTGAGTTTATTTATTTTGAGAGAGAGAGAGCTCACGCAAGTGGGGGCGGCGCAGAGAGAGAGTGGGAGAAAACGAGAATCCCAAGCAGGCTTTGCCCCACCAGCGCCGGGCTCGAAGTCAAGAACCCCGAGATCATGACCTGAGCCGAAGTTGGAAGCTTCACCCACTGAGCCACCCAGGCGTCCCTGGATTCCCTTCTCAATAGCACAGAGCCAAGGGCAGTGCCCATTTCTGACCAGAAGAGGCTGTACCATAGAGCCCTCAAGATCACAGGCTCTGAAAGCCAACTGTGTCCATGTGAATACCAGCCCTATCCCTCATAACTGTGTAACCTTAGCTAAATTACTTTACCTCTCTGAACATGTGTTTCCACATCTAAAAGATGGGGAGAACCGTGCTTACTTTGAAGGGATTTTGTGAACATGTGTAGAGTTTAGAATAATATCTGGGCTTAGAACTATTTAGTCAGTGCAACTATTATGTCATGTGCATAAATCTCTACTTGAAATTTAAACTCCTCAAGCCAAGAAGCAGTCTCTTTCTCTCCAGCTTGCTCAAGCCTACGGTGTTTTCTCTCCTGCCTGACCCCCTAGGAATCGCCTGGGATTGGGCTGATGATGGTTTGCTCTCCCTGCCCTGTGCTGCCCAACACCCCATCCCCCCAGACCTCAGAGATCCTGGGGACTTTCAGAGCAGGCCCCAAGGACTGGAAGAGAGCCCCTGCACTGGAGCAAGTCCCCGAGGCCCCTCTGCAGAACCCCGGGTCTCAGGAGCATAGCAAGGCCCAAACGAACTTCCTCCGAAGCTGCTTCCAGCAACATCCACTACTCCCCTGCACGTCGGGCTGAGGTTCATGTGGAATTCATGAGATTTCTAGCTTGAGGATGGGGTCTGAAACCACCTCCCCGCCTCCCCAGTTTTTCTATGTGTTTCTGTTTGGGTAAATGGGTGCATGAGGGCACATTAAGGTTTATTAAGTAAGAGGCAGAAATGCTTGCAAACTTTTACTGCTCCTCCTGGACCTATAAACAGTTGTCCCCAGTCCCTCTTTCCAAGGCAATAAAACCTGAAGGAGGTGAGCCCTGGGCCCTGGGGGTGAGGGTGGCTCTGCTCCCAGCCTGAGGCTGAAATCCAGGGTGAAGCCACATCAGCCTCCCCCTTTGCTCGATCCTCCATGGGAGGGCACTTAAGGGGGAGTCCACAGAGCCGAAGATGTCCAGAGAGCCTGAGTCCCGCCAGAGTGTATGTAAAAGCTAGAGACGGAACAATCTCAAGGAGGCTGGCGGGGCGGGTTGGGGGGGGGGCAACATGGGGACCCAGGAGGAGCCTTCGAAGGCAAGAAGGTGATATAATGCAGGGGCCGAGACTGCAGGCGATGAGTCAGAGTGCCGGGTCCCGATGCAAAGCTCTGCTACCCTCTAGGCAAGTGACGTGTCCTCTCTCGGCCCATTTCCTCCTCTGCCATGAGGATAATGGGCTATCTGGATGAATGCAGAAGACGATGGATGTAAATCAAGTAACAGTGTGCTGAGGATATAGTAAGCACTAAAGAAATCGTGACAAATCATTCCATAAAATGTGGGTTGAACATACATCCCAAAGGATTTGGAGCACGAAGCCACAAATGGTTAATAAGAGTGGTCACAGAGCTCGCCCCTGTGTGTCGGCCTCGGTGGCAGGCCTTCCATCTTCCTGGAGAGCCCCGAAGAAGCCCTCAAGGATGCTGGCAGACATCAGCGGTGCTAAGAAGACAGGCCAACGGGACGTGGCAGCTGGGGGGGTCCGCCTGTCGCCGCACCGGCTCCCAGCACAGGTGGCCTTGACATTGTCCAGTGAGCACCGTGAGCACAGAGTCAGCAGGGCCCCGGCCTAGGCCTTTCAGGGACATGGGGCGACCTGTAACCCAGCGACAGGCCAGACAGCCCATGGTGTGCCCCTCAGCCAGGAGGACCGTAAGGGGGCACACAGGGTCTAAAAACATAGCTGCGTGAAGAGAAACTGGGACCCGTAGGTGAGGCATAACACCCCAGGTGAAGAGCCAGGGCCCTGGGCTGCCAGTCATTTCTCATTTGCTCCTTCCAAGAAATTGGATTTCTCACTTCTCGTCAGTGACATCTCCAGTCGCGGGGCCTGTGCACAGAAGCACCGTGCATTTCAGACACTCAGGAGACGCGGTAATAGATCACTGACCGGTGCACTCTTGTTGGGCAAGTTGTGTGGGGTGTGTCCTCTGCCCGGCTGAGAGCTGAAGCTAAAACCAGAACTCAAAAATCGTGTCAAAACGTGGCTAGTGAGCCCTGAAAGCAATGAAAACGCAGGTCAAACTAGATCTTTATTTTGAGCTTGAGACCATATGCCAAAGTCAAAATTAATTTTTGGAAGGGTCGAGGTTTAATGCAAATAACACCAACAATAAAAATTCTATACCAGTATTTTCTACCTAAAATTCCAGGGGCGCCCGGGTGGCTCAGTCGGTTAAGCATCTGACTTCGGCTCAGGTCATGATCTCGCGGTCCATGAGTTTGAGCCCCACATCGGGCTCTGTGCTGACAGCTCAGAGCCTGGAGCCTTCTTCGGATTCTGTGCCTCCCTCTTTCTCTCTGCCCCTCCTCTGCTCGTACTCTGTCTCTTTCTCAGAAATAAATAAACATTAAAAAAATTTTTTTTAATTCCAGAGCCCATTAACAAAAACCATGAAGTAAAAGAGAAAAACAGGAGGATGCTAACAGAGAAAGTACAAATGCACCAGAAACTGTTATTCAAACGGGAAGAGCTAAATTTAAAACAGGGCATATAAGTTGAAACAAAGTAAAGAATATAAAAGCATTAAAACACTCAACAAAAAGCAAGAGACCAAGGAAAAAATAAGGACATGTAAATATAAATTCTAAGTCAAGATGATAGAAGAATGAATCTAACAATTATAATTGTACATATTGAGGTGAGTTTAGAATATATAAAAACAATAATGTATAGAAATGTTGAATCACTGGGGCGCCTGGGTGGCTCAGTCAGTTAAGCATGCAACTCTTGATCTCAGGGTTGTGAGTTCAAGCCCTGTGCTGGGCTGCATGCTGGATGTGAAGCCTACTTTAAAAAAAAAACATTGTTGGGGCATCTGGGTGACTCAGTCGATTAAGCATCTGACTTCAGGTCAGATCATGATCTCATGGCTCATGGGTTTGAGCCCTGCATCAGGCTCTGTGCTGACAGCTCAGAATCTAGAGCCTGCTTTGGATTCTGTGTCTCCCTCTCTCTCTGCTCCTCCCCCGCTGACACTAGGTCTCTCTCAAAAATAAATAAACATTAAAAAAAATGTTTTTAATTGTTGAATCACTATATTCTACCCTGAAACTAATATGACACTGTATCTTAGCTATATTGGAATTGAAACTTAAAACTTAATTTAAAAAAATAAGAAAGCGATATAAAATATTTTCCAAGAGTCAGTGAAAAAAATAAATAAAATAAAATACATAAAAGCAAAGATTCTTTTTTTTTTAATTTTTTTTTCACATTTATTTATTTTTGAGACAGAGAGAGAGCATGAACAGGGGAGGGTCAGAGAAAGAGGGAGACACAGAATCTGAAACAGGCTCCAGGCTCTGAGCTGTCAGCACAGAGCCCGACACAGGGCTCGAACCCACAGACCACGAGATCATGACCTGAGCCGAAGTCGGATGCTTAACCGACTGAGCCACCCAGGTGCCCCACAGATTCTTTAATTTAATCAGAATCCAGAACTAAACAAAGAGGCATGAATTTCCTTTTTAGTGGATTATCAGCTTTAAATGAAATTTAAAAAGGAAACAATAGCCACAATGTTCCCGTCAGACTAACGGTTAACTGAACAAGAGAAGCCTGCTTTCTAATGTTAAATGGTCAACAACAAAGAGAAAAAAAAGAAGACACAAGGAATAATCATCAAAAAGTTAACAGTGTTCATCTCCCAGTGTTTTAATCACATGTGAGTTTTATTTTGTTATTTTGGTTTATATGCATTTTCTCTATTTTCTTTAATGACCGTACAGAGAAAATAAGTTACAACTCCTTCCCTTTACTACTGTCCCCATTCTCAAGCAAGCTGACACAGCTCACATGTCTCCTCTTCTGGGAGATTTCCCCTGACATTACAAATCCCACTCTTACTTGGACCAAGGATGTGCTAAGCCAGCTCCTGCTAGCTAGCAAGTGGGGTGTGTGCCCCTCTTCCAGACTGGAACCACCAACACCAGCTCTTCCCAGCATCTGCTGGTAGCTTGAAACCTGCTAAATGCTAGTATTTAACCACCGAAATCAACAAATGTTGCAAATTAAGGTCTCCCCTCGAAAGGGAGAGCCAGTGGTTAACCATTGATAGGCTGGTCACTGTTCATCTTCCCAGAAGTCTGTATGTGGCCCTTCATATGGCTCTTGTCATCCACCGGTTTGTCTCCACCATTAATTTGTGAACACTCAAGAGGCAAGACATTTCATCAGTGATCTCTAAACTATGCCACAGAATCTAGCACATCATTGGTGGAAAGAGGGAGAGGAAGAAGAAGGAAGGGAGGGAAAGAAGAAAAATGGAAGGCAGGAAGGGAGAGTGTGAAAGGAAGGAAGGATGACTGCGTTCTTTCTTCAAATGTAATGAAATTGGCTAATTTCTCCCTAAAATATCAACCGTAGTCATTCCTTAGAGCATGAAATTCTCCAACTAACTATCACCAAGAAAATCTGGGTTTCCTCATTCCTGATTTCTAGGAAGAAAAAATGCTTTGAAAAGCTGCCATTAACCTCTGGATCTTCCAGCCAGACTGGGTCAGGAAGGTGGAATGCAGTTATTGTTGAAGAGACATCCCGTAATCCCAGTTGGGATGACAAACCCCAATTTTGCTTAGCACACTTTATGAGATGTAGCAACTCTGAGTCTGTTTCCTTATTCAGCACCTGGGAGCCATGAGAACTCTCCCTCCCTCTCGCCTTCCGCCATTTCACTGAGGACCAAGTACTGAGAAAGGACTTCACAAAAATAAAGTACTTGAGATATTTACCTATTCTGTTCCTACTCCCTTTCAAAATGTCCTGGAATATCTTCAAGAATTGTTCTGCGTTCATAGCCTATTAGGTAACTTTGGGGGAGTGATTGATCTAAGTAATATGTTCATTGTGTCAGTATACCCTAATATGTCACCATTAGTGGAAACTCCCCTTCTCCAGGAATATGTAGATCCAGGCCAGAAGAAGCTCCAAAGCCAAGAAACTTGTTGAAGTTAAACAAAACAGAAGAGAAAACAGTAGCTAGCTCAACTGGTTTGGCCAGTTGTGCAGATGCTTACTAGTTATATCCAACCAAGCTATGATTTCCATCCTCCTATTCAAGTTCCTTCAGGTTATATGTGAAGTGTGCGCATGGCTTCTGCTGCTTACAGAAGGAAATGAAAACCACTAATTATTGAGTAGCCACTGGATTCATTCATTCGTTCAATACCTATTGATTGAATGGTATGGCAGGCTTGGGCCCAGGTCCCAAGGATACAGATGAATGAGACAAACTTTTGGTGTGCACAATCCATTGGAGGAATGGGCCCCAGAGAAGCAATTAAAAAACAAATAAATAACATTAAAAAGATTATAATAAGTCCTAGTAAGGAATGAAGCAAAGCCCTGTGGTGCATCGTAAAGGAGAGTGATGTATTCAGGAAGGAGAGGAGAAAGGATTGTATTCAGGAGGCAAGGAGAGCAAGGAGAAACCAGAAGCAAAAAGCCTGAAGATGGAACAGAACTGAGCCTGCTCAAAGAACATAAAGGAAGTCTGTGTGGCTGCAAGAGTGAGCATGACCAGAAGTGGGAGATGAAGAGAGAAGGCAGACAGACACCAAGCACACAAGACATGGTAAAGAATGTAGATTTTAATGTAAACAGGGAGCAATTGAGGCATGTGAAGCCATGGAGAGACATGAGCTGGCTTCAATAGAAGTTTTCCTCTGAGTTCTGTGTGCAAAGCAGACAGGGGACATGGAGATAAAAGCAGAGGGACTAGACAAACTAGATACACTGTGTGGATTTCCTTTCATCAGATTGAAAAGACACTTCTTAGTCCCAACCAGGCAGAATTTAATGCATGCTCACTAAATCCAACACAAAGTTTTCAACGTGGATCCATTTGCCCAAAGGAAACATTTAGTGTCTCCACACCTCTGTCATACTTGCAGCTGCGAAATCTTGGACAAATTACATCACCTCTCAGAACCTCAGTGTCTTCATTTGTAGAAGCAAATTTAGCTGAATCTTCCAAAGTATCCAGTAAATGTTATACTCCTTGGTTTCTTGGAAAGGAAAATGACTCATATCTGCTGGAAATAGACCAGGTAGCTCCAGGCAGTTCCCTGGGCCGGGCCACAGCCAAGCTTGGGTGGAGCCTAAAAGGGGCCAGGGTGGAGACCCAGAAAGGCCTGGGTACCTGATGATGCAGTGCAAAGTTTCACGTCCCAGGCTGCAAACCTTCAGCTCAGGACTGTAGCTTGGGTAGGGCCTGCTAGTGATGGACACAGCAAAAGAACACCAGGAGGCCCCGAAAGAAATAATGCTGATGAATATTTAAATAACTGCAGTGTAGGGAAACATTTTTTGCTAAATTGAAAAGCAAAGTATAAAGGCAAATATTGGTAGAATTTCTTTTATGAAAAATCCAAGATTATCGTACAAATCAAAAATAAAATCATGAAAAAACCAATTAAAAATGGGCAACAGACATGAACAGGCATTTCACAGAAGACTCATGGTCGATCAACTTTGGCAAGACGTTAAAGAATATTGATGATCAGGAAATACAAACCAAGGCAACTATGACCTATAATTTTATATACATTCAATAGGCAAAGATCATAAGTTTACAATACTAAGTTTAAAGTTGATTTAGATCCACAGACTCTTTTACTTACTCTGGTAGAATGAAACATTATATTACCACTTCTGAAAATTATTGAATAGGGTCTTCTAATAACAAGTATTTGTATATTCTGTGGTCTAGCAATTCCGCTCACAGATGTAATTAAACATGTATACCAGGACATACAGCCAAGAAAATTCAGAGCTACATTGTTCACAATAGTGAAAACCTGAAAACCACTTGAATATCCATCAATGAGAGATAGATTAGCAACGGCATATGGATTAGTAAATGGTAAACATGGTGTATTTTTACAATGGACTATCACACAGTAATCAGAATGAATGAGCATGATGACATGGCATGCGACCATATGGAAATATTTTAGCAAAATGGTATTAAATTTATAAAGTACTAAAAGAGGGCCACCTGGGTGGCTCAGTAAGTTGAGCATCTGACTCTTGATTTCAGCTCAGGTCATGATCTCACAGTTCATGGGATCAAGCCCCATGTCAGGCTCTGTGCTGACAGTGCAGAGTCTACTTGGGATTCTCTCTCTGTCTCTCTCTCTCTCTCTCTCAATAAATAAATAAACTTTAAAAATAAGATTACAGGGGCACCTGGGTGGCGCAGTCGGTTAAGCGTCCGACTTCAGCCAGGTCACGATCTCGCGGTCCGTGAGTTCGAGCCCCGCGTCAGGCTCTGGGCTGATGGCTCAGAGCCTGGAGCCTGTTTCCGATTCTGTGTCTCCCTCTCTCTCTGCCCCTCCCCTGTTCATGCTCTGTCTCTCTCTGTCCCAAAAATAAATAAACGTTGAAAAAAAAAATTTTTAAAAATAAGATTACAAACAAGTCCTTTAGGCTCCTGGAAAAGTTCTATAACTTGGAATGAGAGGTAGATACATGGGTATTTACA
Source organism: Lynx rufus (assembly GCF_022079265.1). Lineage (NCBI taxonomy): Eukaryota > Metazoa > Chordata > Mammalia > Carnivora > Felidae > Lynx > Lynx rufus. Next base: position 19,699,115 of record NW_025814896.1, on the reverse strand, counting down.
TAAGTAAAAATTATTTCTTCCCCCAAATTTAATGAACTGCATACTTAATCCTTTGTACACTTTGTTGTATGTATATTACAAATCAATAGTAATTGTCCTAAAAAGGATTACATATCTTTTTATGAAATTACAAACCACAAAATTTTAAAAACTATTCTTTTAATACTACAACTCCACTTTTATTTAATTAAACTAAATAAAAAGGGATTTAGGATGATGATGATCTAAGATGAGAAGAGGCACGATGATGGACTAGCAGAAGACAGCCAAACATGCTCACACATAGCTTCTTTTTTTTTTTTTTTAATTTTTTTTTCAACGTTTATTTATTTTTGGGACAGAGAGAGACAGAGCATGAACAGGGGAGGGGCAGAGAGAGAGGGAGACACAGAATCAGAAACAGGCTCCAGGCTCTGAGCCATCAGCCCAGAGCCTGACGTGGGGCTCGAACTCACGGACCGCGAGATTGTGACCTGGCTGAAGTCGGACGCTTAACCGACTGCGCCACCCAGGCGCCCACACATAGCTTCTTGTTGGGTAACGTACATAAATTTTGAATGATGAGATTCAAACATAGGTCAGCCTGACATGAATTCATCATCCTTGATTAATGTCAGGGACCTGTCACGTCCCTGGTCCAACCAGAATTCTGCTGCCAACCGTAGGAACTTAACATTTTATTCTGAGTTATCTGGAGCCTGGAATGTCTATCACTGCTCTACTACTGTGAAGTTACTCACCCTATACGTTCACTTCCCACAAAGTGGGGTGCTAGATTTAAGAAAGCCGCAAATTTGCTTGACTGAGAGAATTCTGCGGCAATGAGATTCTGGGCTTCTGTGGTGTCCCAAGAAGGCTTTCGTCTTCCACCTGGACTTCTTGGAACACTCTTGGAACTCTGCCACCCTGTCCCGGAGAAGCCCAAAGAACCCCCTTGGTAAGGTCCACTTGAAGAGAACTGGGTCCTCCAGCTGACAATGCCTAGTGGAGCTCTAGCACCAACACTTAGCCTTGTGAATGAGCCATCATGGAAGTCAACCCTCCAGCCACAGTTGAACTGGCTCAACTGACAGTGTGGAGTGGAGGAGAGCTGACCCACCAACCAGGCCCTAGTTGCTGATACATGAGATACATGCTGACAAATGTCATTTTAAGCCACTTAGTTTGGTGTCGTTTGCTATGCGGCAAGAGACGCCTAAAATGGTCGATACTCTTTCTTAAGCGATGAAGGGAGGAAAGAAGGGATACAAGGAGAGAGGCATCAGGGGAAAGTATTTGCTCCTGCATTCCATGGAGAAAATTGCAAAAATGACTAAAATTCTCTTAGTGAGTAAAGGCACCCTGACTCCTGGGCTTCTGTGATCCCACTGGGCAAGAGAGGGGTGCAGTTTTGGCTCTACACCAAAGAGCAGTTCGGGCTGCCCCTTAGCTGCTTTTTCGTCCTCAGCAAGATCAGAATGGTAAAATGATGGAAGTTCTTGGTGCAATCCTATGCTTGTCCAAGCAACTGCGAGGGCAACGTCTACAGCAGAGCGGCAGAAGTTTTATTTATGCACTTTCTTGTGTATTTATCGGACCTGTCAAAGACATCTTCAAACTTGTCATTTTAACCCCATGGCATTTTTCGTCCATTTTGGAATTTCAATCACCATGTCACTGAGTGGTGAAGGTGATGTAGGGGCAGCCAAGCTCCTTTGAGCAGCACAAATCCCATGGCCTCTGCCTCCAGGTAAGTTCGTCCCTAGGGACCCGCTGCCAAAAGCATTCAACCAAAGGAAGCTGGACCCTGGCCAGGAAGTGACATTCCTGTGCAAGATGCTCATCTGAATGGTGGCTTCCTTCTTCTCCTTGAATTGTGATTCAAGCCCCACAAAAAAGACACTCTTTTCAGGGTCTCTAACTTTTGGAGTAGCAAATGGAATCAAAGCGTCCATCTGATCCGGACACCTGACACAAGGCTGAGAAATAAATAAATGTCCCAAGGCACCTGAAATGTCAGTCATTTGCCTGTTTATTCTCAGATCCATTCCGCATACTTCCTTCCAGCTCTATGTCATAAAGGGCCGAATCCTGCAAATTGCATTCCCCAAATCCCTCCACACTGGCTTCCGATTAGGGTTGACTAATCCTCATCAGAGGTACTCGAAGGAGATTGGAAGGGAGGAGGAAGGGAGAAGCCAATATTTCTCCCCATCAGCCTTTCTTTCGGGCCAGTGACTGGAACTCTTACATGGCTCCCATTGGTGCGGGGTGGTCCTGGCTCCCAGGTTCCTGGGCCCTGTTAAGCCCACCTCCTCCCTTTACATGTGTACACTATTTCTAAGCTATCGATGTCTTATTCCAGATGCCCTGGCATGAACACTCATGTGTCCACCACCACTTCCTTGACTTCTTCTATCCAGATTGGACCTTTCAAATTCCCACATCTTGAAGTTGCTGAGATATTTTACAGCGCAAGGAAGACCCTCACCATTCTCCTCTTTTTCAACCTCGTACGATCACCCATCAGTCAGTTCAGCTCTTCTGCTGACCCCTCATCGATCTGCATTGGACCTGATTGGACCTGAATTCTTCCAGGCAGTGTTATTCAGTTCTTGAAGTGTTCCATTTTAGGGGGCAAGTTTCCTTCTGTGGGTAAGCGATGCCAGGTCAATTTACACAAGTCCCTGAAGGTTTTGGACGGTGCTGCATCTGTATTTCTGTCACAAGCACCCTGTCATTATCAGAAATCGAGTCTTTGAGACGGGAAAGCCTAGCAGGTAAGTCCTGGCCCCATCCATTCTTCTCTCTTTTATGCATGTAACCGTCCACCCACCCATCTATCCTTCCATCCAACCACCATGCAATCCCTCATTGATTCAAGTGAGTTTACGGATTAAGTATAGAGATTTTGGAATCTGAAAAAAAAAAAAAATGAGACTCAAAACACAACCTCACCACTTTTTTTTTTTAATTTTTTTTGACGTTTTTTAATTTATTTTTGAGACAGAGAGAGACAGACCATGAACAGGGGAGGGGCAGAGAGAGAGGGAGACACAGAATCGGAAGCAGGCTCCAGGCTCTGAGCCATCAGCCCAGAGCCCGACAAGGGGCTCGAACTCACGGACCGTGAGACCGTGACCTGAGCTGAAGCTGGACGCTTAACCGACTGAGCCACCCAGGTGCCCCACTCACCACTTTTTAAAAATATGTTATTTTGGGGCGCCTGGGTGGCGCAGTCGGTTAAGCGTCCGACTTCAGCCAGGTCACGATCTCGCGGTCCGTGAGTTCGAGCCCCGCGTCGGGCTCTGGGCTGATGGCTCAGAGCCTGGAGCCTGTTTCTGATTCTGTGTCTCCCTCTCTCTATGCCCCTCCCCCGTTCATGCTCTGTCTCTCTCTGTCCCAAAAATAAATAAACGTTGAAAAAAAAATTTAAAATAAAAATATGTTATTTTGACAAATTATTTGCTTTTCTGAACCTTAGTTCATTTTCTATAAAATAAGAGTACAAATAACTACGTCATATAATTCTTGTAAGGATTAAAAATTATGATGTATAATGTGTCTATAATTAATAAAAGATAGTCATTCTGTCATTCTAATAAACAGCTACTCACTGGATGTCCCGTGCAAACCTGGCTCCGTGATGGATAGTGAACTAAAAGATTTTCTCAGGTTGATCTGGGGCCATTTAGACAGTCAACAATCAGAAAGAAAGAAATCATTTATCCATGCCGAGTCTGTTTTCCACCGTGTATGATGGTGGTTGCTAATGACTACTGTTGGTAGCCGTTGTGAGAAGTCAGACAGGCCCTATGAAGTACCTAGCAGACCACCCGGAATATAGGTAGCACTAAATAAATTTGTGTCAATTCGAAAAGGAATAGGAGGAGGGGAAGGAAGAAGGAAGAGGAGAAAGAAAAGAAGAAAATCAAAATGATGATGCTGTTCCCGGGAGCAAATCTTAGATGCTTTTCCTGGAAGTGAGTCCAGATAAACCCTTTACAAAGCCTTGGAAATTCACATGAAGCAGTCCGTCCAGCTCCTGTGGTGTGAACAATGCCAAAGGCACATGGAAAGCAGAATTCATGATGACAGACCTGGCCTGATTTCCATGGAGAACAAAGTCATACAAGGTGGAACAAGTTACTGATGGGCCAGTAAGGGATGCCAACCCTTTGTATGATGAGTGCCAAGACTAGCCCTCTGTGAGCATGAGCCTCTCCATGAAAAGACAAGGATACCACAGGCCTAGACCCGACTTACTGTAACACAGCAGGGCTGGATTAGATAATGTCTACAAAGTACTTTGGACTCCTTGGAGAATGGCCATCTATAAATAGCAGGTGGTGGTATTATTATTAATCAGGTAACTTCAGCTTCTCATTGAAGCTAATTGCTACTGAGGCCGATGGGACATTTACTTGGGTGTAGCCTAAGAATCAAGCTTTCCAGCAGCAATCCATGATTTATTCATCATTAGATTAGTGGCCAAGAAAGAAATGCATCTCATAAAGAGCAGTGGTATTTATTGTCTAAGGAAGCCCCAAAAGGGAAAAAAAATCATACTCTGTTTTTCCGGACATAAAGACTTGTGTTCCAGGCCAATCTCCACCTCCACCTGATTGGGTACATGAATGAGGTGACTTACTTCTCTTTTCTGAGCCTCAGTTTCTTTGTCTGTAAAAGAGAAATAATAGCTCTTATCTCAGGTAGGGGTGTGAAGATGAAATGAGTGAATATTTCATCCCAACCCTACCGTCAGTCATGGCATCACCGTAGTAGCTTGTAAGATCCGTGTCAAATGCCTGGAGCTTATTATCTGTCACCATAAACTTCTAAGCTGTCTTGTCTACGCCACACTTTGCCTTATCAAGTCTGGGCTTATGTAACCAAGGAAATGTGCCCAGTTTTCGGGCCAAAGAAAGAGTAGAGAGCTATCTCAACAGAAATCAAAGAGTAGACATGCTTTGTGCTCCTATGCCTTACTCCTCTTTGAATAAGTTTCAATAACCCTGCCCCCCCGTTATGACTGCAATCCATAAGGAATGCCTTTTTTGCGGCCTGAAGTCTAGGCAATAGCTGCCTTCTCCATTCACTCCTTGCTTGCCGGTAATTGGAGGAGAAATTACCTTATATGCTTGGACTGACCAATGAACGAGAGGCAAAAACCACAGTGAGAGGCTGCCTTCTAGGTCTGCAGAAACCATAAAGCTGTTTACGGTCAACACTGCCCCATTCTCTGTAAGGAACCGAGGATCGCTACATCATTGCATTATTGTAGCGCAATCCCTGAAGCTCAGCAGAGCATAACTAACAAAAAGAAGGAGAGAGGGAGGAGGTGGGGGAAGGAGGAATAGAGTGGGGACAGGTGGAGAAGGAGAAAGAAAGGAAAGGAAAAGGAAAATAAGGGAAAACAAACAAACGAAACAGAAGCCCACTGCATCCATAGTTTTCTATTGCTAGTATAATAAATAATTTCAAACTTAGTGATCTAAAACCACACAAACTGAACATCTTACAGTTCTATAGGTTAGAAGTCTGACACTGGTCTCACTGGGCTCCAGTCAAGGTGTCCGTGGGGTGGTGTTCCCTTCTGGAGGCTCTACGGGAGACTCCATTCCTTTCTCTTTTCCAGCTTCCAGAGTTCACCCGCCTTCTTTGTCTCATGGAACACTTCATTTATCTTTAAAGCCAGCAATGTCACTCTCCTCTGACACCTCTTCCATTGTCACATCCCTCTCTGACCACAGCCAGGAAAGCATCTTCATTTTTTAAGCACACATGTAATAACATTGGGCTCACCCAGATAATCCCAGATAATCTCCCCATCTCAAGGTCAGCTCCTTAGCAACCTTAATTGGATCCTCAACCTTAATTCCCTTTGCCGTGTGAAGCAACATTCTCACAGGTTGGTGCATGGGCGTCTTTGGAGGGTCATTATTCTGACTATCATAGCCACTCAGCCAGTTGTTCCTAAATTGTAGTCCCTGGGCTATTTTTATTTGAATCACCAGGGGAGATTGATAAACATGGATGTTCAAGGCCACACCCAAGACCTTTGGTGTCCAAGAGTTTGACTCCTTGAGGGGTGGGGCCCAGGCATGGCAGGTTTTTATCAAGCTCCCCAGGTATTTCTTAGGCACAGTCAAGCTTGAGAACCTCTGTTCTAAAGAGTCCCCCAATAAGGCCATTATGTCTCATTGACAAATTGAGAAGTTTCCACAATTTTTTTTCTTTGTTTGAACTTGTTTCTCTAATCAATTGATGAGGTTGCTTGTGTTTAGAATAAAAGATTCCAATTTTAGACTGAGAGTCTAATAAAGTATCAAGTAGATGAAGTATGTGCACTGAAGAAGATGGCACTGGTTTCAGTCCAATAAATGTATCAACATATCACCAGACTTTTCTTCTTTTTTTCTTCATGCTTCGAACAAGATCTTTGGGTGGGGTATATCCTGTACTTGCGGACAGGACACTTAGATCAACTTGTAGCCTATATTAAAAAGCCCATACAAGGACGTCTGGGTGGCGCAGTCGGTTAAGCGTCCGACTTCAGCCAGGTCACGATCTCGCGGTCCGTGAGTTCGAGCCCCGCGTCGGGCTCTGGGCTGATGGCTCAGAGCCTGGAGCCTGTTTCCGATTCTGTGTCTCCCTCTCTCTCTGCTCCTCCCCCGTTCATGCTCTGTCTCTCTCTGTCCCAAAAATAAATAAATGTTGAAAAAAAAATTTTTTTAAATAAATAAATAAAAAGCCCATACTCTACTGAATGGACTCACATGCCACTTGGCCTGAGTCTTTGAGACTCTAATCTATTGCTTTCTCTCCTTGATCCAGTGTCAATCCATTGAGAACATCAGCTGTATCGTGCTGTGTTCTCAGCTTCCCAGAATGAAGTCTCCTGTGTGCCCAGTCCCCCTTAGCCAGTTTCCTTGACAGTAACTGGAACATCCAGACATCTGGACTCAGGATACAAAGTAAAAAATTATGTTGCATCTCAGCCTTTGGACCCTACACACGCTCAAGGCTGAAGCTACCTTCTTGCTCAGTCATGACCACAGTCAATGGAAGAGGGTCACAAGAAAATAAAAGCACACAATGCCTTTGTGGTTCTACTACGCTGGCTCTTCCCAGAATCTCATTTTGTTGCCATAATTCGGCAAAGTGGGGCTGACTGTGTAAATTTACCCATGGGGAAACTAGGAATCAGAGAGGTAACATTTTGCTCATTAACAGCTATTAACATCGGCCCACCTGGGATTCAATAAAAAACTCCTCTCTCTCTCTCTCCCTCTCTCTCTCTCTCTCTCTCTCTCTCTCTCTGTCTCTTTCTCACTGGTAGGACATGCCCTGAATGTGTCTGAACCCTGATGGCCATCAGTGCTCCACTCTGGTCACGTTTGTGAAAAACAAAACTACAAACCAGACCCATTTGACAAGAGAATTGGAGGAGGCAAGATGCTTGGTTAAAATATCCAGATTTGGGGGGATAGAATTTTTTACTTCCCTTTTATAACAAAGAACTGGCTTAAGTCAAAGAAAGGTGCAAAATTCTGCATGCTTATGCAACTCTCAACACTTTAGAATATGTACAGTCAAGAAATTAGATGGTAAAATCATAGGCGGCTGTCTCTCAATCAATCTAAATTTCAAAAGAACATGCTGTATTTCTACCATTTGCCAGACATTGGTAGGCACTATGCCTCACAGAGCTTAGCGTCTAGGGGTGAGCAGACATCATAAGACATCATACAATGATTTGTTTGAGTCATATGAAATTGTTGACATTCGACTATCTCACCTACAGAAATGGCATTTCATATACTTCAAACTAGAATCACACAATGAACTAAGTTGGAATTCTGATTAGAGCTAGGGACACTCTAAAGCAAGAGGTGAAAACTGAAAGACAAGCCCTGTGTCATGAGCAAAAGAAGTCTTAGAGAGAGACTGGCAGATTACGCATCCAAAGAGGAGGGTGAAGAGGTCACGCAGGGTCATGGGGACCAAGGTAAGGATTCTGTACTTAATTCTGGTGTAATGGTAGCCGTTAAAGAAATTTTTCCCAGCATTTTCTTGTGAAATTTTTCATAGAAAAATGTTGAAAGAGTTGCACAGTGAATCCCCATATGCCCACAACCTAGATTCTACAATTAGCATTTTGCTACATTTCCTTTGTAACTTTGTATCCTTCAAGCCATCCACCCATCCATTCATCCATCTGTCCATCCATCCATCTATCTTATTTTTTGAGGCATTTCATGGTAAGTGGAAGTCAATAGTACAGTTTATCCAAATTTTTCAGCATGCATCTCATTAATGAGAGTTCAGTATTTGCACACAATTCTCAAGGAACGTTTCCATGACATGAAGTCACCAATCTTAGGCGTGTCATTCAAGAACATGAAAAGACTTTTAACCAGGGGGGTAATTGAGCCAGATTAACATTTTTTCCAGGTTACTCTAGCTTGAGGTAGTTAATGTCTAGGGAGTATGAAAAAAGGAGAGCAATGAGAGAAATCAGTTGACAGCAGTGAAAATGGTTTTGTGGGGAAAGATGGTGAGGGACTTACTGGTGGCCATGGGGGCTGAGACAAGTGGTTAGATTTAGGAAATGTTTTAAGGGTAAAATGGATAGAACTTAGTGGTGGATTTGTTTGGGGTCAATGAGGTTGTCTCTGGGTTTCTGAGTGGCGGCGCTGCCTTTTTCTGAAATGAGTCAGACTTTGGTAATGAGAATGGGGAGAAAGTCATGAGTGCAGGTTTGGACATGGACTTTCAGGTGCAGATTTTAATTGGAAAACAATTAGCACTGAATGTGGAACTACCTTGTCCTTCCCAGTCAAAAAAAAAAAAAAAAAACCCTTCTGTGAAGGATTCCATTCCTGGTTAGCATTTCCAAGTGCACATCTAAGGAAGCTCCAGCCCTTTGTTTGGGTTCAGAATACAGAGTTCTGAGTCACTATCTGAAGTCATGCTTAGCTGCTTTGGAATCATCTGGAATCTCATCTTTTTATCTTTAAAATAAGCACCTTCCTTCATTTTTGGAAGAGCTGAGAGTTGAAAAGACCCAATCTGGCACCTCTCAGATGCTCTTCAAGAAGTAAGACCACAAACCAAGGGACGCCTGGGTGGCTCAGTTGATTAAGCATCCGAGTCTCAATCTTGGCTCAAGTCATGATCTCACAGTTCGTGGGATCGAGTCCCATGTTGGGCTCTGCGCTGACTGCACGGAGCCTGCTTGGGATTCTGTCTCCCTCTCTCTGCCCTTCCCTGCTCATTCCCCCTCTCTCTCTCTCTCTCTCAAAATAAATAAGTTAATTAAAAAAAAAAAAAAAGAAGTAAGACCACAAACATGAAGAGCCTTAATGGAAGAAGCCCTTCTAGGCAGCCTGGCTCAGATGTTCCCAGATGTCAGGCAGGTCTTGGAATATGAAGACCACTCCTTTCTTTCACCCAGTGTCCCAAGGGGAATGGCTGTTCCCCCAACTCTCACACTCCTGTCCCTTAGTTCATTCTGAACTAAGCCCCTGGAAGACTGGGGCTTTACCAGCCAGCCCAGCAGACACTGGCAGACTTTTCCCAGCGGATGGGGTGGTTGCCCCATCATCTCTGGTGTGAGTCCCCTGAGGGCACTGACTGCTCATCTCTGTACCCACCCATAGATGGGCAAGACATGTTGGAGGAATGAGGGATGGAGAGAGGACATCCCACTCATTGAACTTTTATGAAATTCCAGGCACCAAGCTGAGCACAGAGAGCAAAAAGATGCATCAGTCTGTACCTGGTTGAACAGACGGGGAACGGCCGCTCGACAAAGATGTCACGCTGCATCGCGATCAATGACATGATCGAGGTACATGAAAGGCAGAGAGACGACGAAGGCCCACTCCACCAGATGTGGGGTTCCCAGGGCAGGGGGCACGGGTGACGGGTTCTGACAGGTGGCCAAGTGGACCTTCAATACGGGACGGATAGCATCTGCGAAGACAGGAAGCCTTTCAACGCAGCTCACGTATGGCCTCCAGAGCCAGGCATCTGAGGACTTTGATCCGGCGTTGACACTGTGGCGGGCCCGGCACTTTCCCATAGCCCTCAGATGGCAGGACAGACCTTCCAAAATACAATATGCAAAGGGGCTTTGAAATATTAAGCTGTTTTCTTGCCCTATCGCCTTTTACCTCCTCTCGTTCTCTGCATTGAGCAAGCAACAGCAAAGCACAGCAGAAAAAAAGGAGGCTGTGGGTTTGAATCCCAGCTCTGCCTTTGAGAGTCTGTGTGACGTTGGGCAAAGGAAGTCTTTTAAAGAAGGTTGATTACTCCTGTCTCACATGGCTGTTGCAAGCCTGGGGTGAAGTAACATATGCTCAAGGCAGGGGATAATAACAGCCGATCTTTACTGGGTCCTTATTGCTACTTGATATGATTTTCTCATTGACTCCTTACAACACGTAGATGGCTAGATGCCGTCATTTAGTTCACCTTACATAGGAGGAAACGGAGGCACAGAGGTGGGTGAACTCAACAGAGACAATATGACAGTCCAGGCAGGCTGATGCCAGAAACAAAATGCCTAATAGCTATGTTATAGCTCCTTCTTGTCCGCAGAAACGCTTAATGATTTGTGGGTCTTGGAACCTTCTGAGAACCAGTCTCTCTCCCAGGAAAATTTCGTGCATTTTGTATGCAAGTTCAGGGAGTTCCCGGAGTCCCTAAAGCCCACACGTGGTCTCCAAATTTATAACCCGTGGAACACCAACCACAAGGCCACATTGTGTGGAACTCACCCACGGCCCCCGCCCAGGTGAGGAGGAAGTAGAGACAGAACCAGAAAAGTGGCCCAGGGAAGGTGCGTCCAACTTGCCCAGACTAGTGGAAGCTGCGGTCTGCCAGGGGAGGAAGGAGGCGCGGAGCAGCCTGCCCCGGGAGGAGAAGGAGGAGGACGCATCGGATGACAGCCAGAGGCAGGGTGAGGCAGGCTGGCCCTGAGCCAGAGCAGCACCTCCTAGGAGCCCAGAGCATCTGACTCAGGGCAGAGGTCAGCGAGGCCGTGGGGCCTGCCAGGAAAGCACAGGGGAGAGGCTCGCAGGAGCGGGAGCGGTGTGCATGCAGCAGCCACCGCAGGGCTCAGCCTGGGCCCGGGGCGGGGTGGCGCCGGCACAGCCCAGCCGTGTGTCTGCAAACCGGACCTGCCCTGGCCTGGGGAGGCTTGAGGAAGACCTGGCAGGACCCACTTCCACGGGGGGAGGCTGACCAGGACAGGCTCCCAGGAGGCCTGGGGTGGGGATGGGCCGGGCCGGGCCACACTACTTCCCAACAGCCTGTGCGGATGGGGCGGTGGCAGGGGGGTGGGGGTGGGGGGGTTCTCAGGCTTCCCCGGGAGGATTAATTCAACCCACGTTAGACTCGGGGTTTCAGGGCTTGCCTTCTTCTCCCTTCTAATCCAGAAACATCCAGAGTATTTATTTTTTTCTGGCAGAGGTTTCAAGCAGTTACGACGTTGTGTGGGTTTGTTTTTTTTTTTTTTCAACTTTTTATTTTGAAATTATTACAGACTCGCCAGAAGTTCAATAATAGTAATAGTAATAGTCATAAAACACAGGGGGTGTCCCGAGCCCTCTGCCCTGCTTCCCCCGGTGGTGGCATCTGATAACTGGCATACGGTAAGCAAAAGCAGAAACTTGGCACCGATGAAACACGGTTAACTAGGCAGCAGCCCCTACTGCATTTGCAGACGCGAGTGAATGCAATGGTTTGCATTTACAGGGCAGTGTCTCTGTGCTGAGCCACCTCCCAGGGCCGATCCCTGGGGGTGACGTTGGTGTCGGTTTGATCGGGAGGCAGGGAGGGCAGGAGGCAGGCAGAGGGTTGGGAGAGAAGCAGACACACAAGCAGCAGTCATCCCTCAGGTCACAAGTGTTATCGCACCGTGTGGCTCAGACGCAGTGAAGCTTGGCCCAGCTGCTTCTGTGAACCAGCCACGCCGTGGCACACAGATCTGGGGGGATCTCGGCACGCACCCACTGACCCCCACGCCCCCTCTCTTGGCTTATGTGGTTTGAATCATGGCCTCCCAAAAAACACATGTGTGTCCAGCCCCCAGAACCTGTGAATGTGACCTTGTTTGGGGAAAAAAAAGGCCTTTGTACATATAACTAAGTTAAAGACCTTGAGATGAGATCATCTTGGGTTAGCCTCGTGGGCCTTGAATCCAGTGACGAGTATCCGTACAGGAGAGAAAAGCACAGAGGTAGGAATAGAAGGCCTCCAAACAAAGGCAGGGATAGAGGGGGGCATCCACGAGGAACATCGGGGGCCCCCGAAGCTGCAAGAGACAGCGAAGGATTCTTCCCTACAGCCTCCAGGGAGGCACAGCCTTGGAGCACCTTGCTTCCACACTTCTGGCCTCTGGAACCGGGACAGAATACATTTCAGGTGCTTGAAGCCACCAGGTTTGTTGCCATTTGTCACGGCAGCCCAGGAAACTAACACGTCTGTGATACAAATGAGCCTTCGCCTTCCCCAAGCAGGCAGACGGACGTTATCCGGTTGCTGTCTTACCTGGGCAGGAACTCCCGTCCCGGCTTCCCAACAAGGAAACAGAGTCACAGAGCAGCCCTCCCGTTCACCCGAGGAGGCACAGCTGCTAACTGGTTGTGCTGTGGCCCAAACCCATCTCTGGCTCACTCCCAAGCCCACCATCCTCGCTGAGGTCTTTGAGGGCCTCGTGGACGGACAGCCAGTTGCCTGTTGGAACACGTTTTTCTTCTAAAGCTTTGACCTCTCTATTTAAAAATAAAAAGAGCAAACTAACAGGTCTGAGGAACCCGGAGAAGGACATGTGCTGAGTTATCCGCTCGCTCGCTGTACTTCCAGCTCAGGTGAGAGGCGAGAGGCCTTGCCAAGGAGGAGAGTGTGTGGGTGCCCGGCCCCCCAGGCCGTGGGAAAGGAAGGGGGAGCCTGGGTTGTTTCACACAACGCCCGCTGGCTTCCGCTGCAGCTGTGGGCAGCTGCTCTCTCCCGAAGGACCCCCGAAGGACCCTCTGAAAGCCAAGTTCTAAGCCAGCCAGTCCCCTCCGTGCCAAAGACCAAGTTGGCCAAATTATTCTTGCAGCCCCGTCCTGGCCTGTGGGAACCTGTTCTCCTTGCCCATTTTCCCTTGGAGTCCAAAGACGTTATTGTTTCGTGTGTGTGTGTGTGTGTGTGTGTGTGTGTGTGTGTTTGGAGAAGATATTACATATACATAAGAGAAGGAAAAAACAGTTCAGAAAGAGCAAACAGGAAACATTTCCTTCCCACCCAAGACAACTGAATTCTCCTCCCCCAGAGAATAACCATAACTAGTCTCTTGGGTTAGCCAGGTCTCTATGCAAGCAGGTACAACTAAACACATCCTTCTTTTCTTCAAGAGAGAGGATCCTATCTGTGTCGTCCCACACCTCTTTCCATTTGATGTAACTTCAGGACTTTCCCACGCCGCACATTCTCACTAACAGCTTCCATAGTATTCTCTTGCATAAACAAACCATAACTTCCGGAACCTGCCTCTGCACAGCAACACTGGGGGTATTTCCAATATTTTCTTGCTGTAAACAGTGCTGGTCCACGTACCTTCACACATATGTAAGAGTGTATCTGTAGGACCCACTCCTCGAAGAGGAACGTTGCCTCGATGGGTCCATGCATTTTAAAATTTAACCGATACTCTGACACTGCCCTTCTAAAGGAGTCTGATGAATGTATACACCCAGCCAGGAGTATCTGTTTCCTTGGGGTTTGTTCCATAATGTTGTGTTATCAGGTTATTGTCCTTTGCAAATCAGATAAGTAACAACAAACACGAGTGCTACCAAGGAGCTAGAAGTATGATAGGAATGTGCACATATGTGTGCATAGGTAAAACTATACACTTAAAATTAGTGTGTTTACAGTGCTTTAGTGTATGCATGTTATACCTCAATAAAAAAAGAAAAGAAAACAATGTGAAAAAAAGCAGGATGCCAAGATTAAAGAATATCCTTCTTCAATAGGAAGGTCTTGAAATGCCTTCCTGAAAACCTAAGGATGATGAGGCTCCCACACGGGGGTCATACATGTGAAAGAGGGTATCAGACATAAGGAAGAGTGTAGTCAAAGGACAGGGAAGGAGCCTGACTTGTCTGAGGAAGTGAAAACAGCAAGCTAGGGAGACTGGTCCCAGATGAGGTTCAAGAGGTTATCAGGGGCCAGATCAAACAAGGTCTCTTAGGCAAGAAGTTTGGGTTAGTTTTCTCATTGCAATGGGAAGCCATTGAAGGAGTTGAAGCATGTGAGTGGCACAATCCATTCCATATTTAAAGAAAAAAGAATCGCGTGGCTACAGGATAGAGAGTGGATTTTAGGTAAGCAGAAATGGAAGTGAGGAAAACATGTAGATGGCTACTGCCTTCAAGATGAGACGTGGTGGTGGCTTTGACCAAGGAGGTGATGAAAATGGAGGGAAGAGGGTGGATGGCAGGCATAAATAAGAGGAATGATCTGTGGGACATCTGTACAGGTAATCCATAGAGTGAAGTATTCATGGGGGGATGGGAGAGAGGTGCAACCAAAATACACTGCTAGCTTTCTGACCAAGTGGATGGGTCATGGCACCACGTTGCAAAACTGGAGAAGGCTTAGGCAGGTCTTGGTTGGGACCATGGGGAGAAGAATTAAAAGTCTCGTCTTGATCATATTAAATTGTAGGTTGTCTAGCAGGCAAGAGACATCAAACAGGAATCATCCAGGAGGGAGTCCTTGAGGATTGTGAAATGTCTTCCTGCACACACAATTGCACATAGACCCAAACCACCATCACTCCTGCCTTAAGCTAAAACCTCAGGATTTGTGGGCACTGTCCTTTTTTGTAGCTAAGGCATCAGACGCTTCCATTTCATAGGCATAGCCCTTCTCTCCATGTTTTGACTCTAGCTCTTCAAGGGTAGAGACTGAGTATTAAGCCTCCTAAAACCCCAGGTCCATAGAACATGCTCCCAAAATGGGTATGTGGCTGACCTGAGGGTTCTTCACAGATTTCGTTCAAGGAATCTCAGAAGATAGCCATAAACTAAGCTCAGATCATAATCTAATAGGGGCAACATGGACTTGGCCATTGTCAAGAGGAGAGAAGAAAGTCATCTCAAGCAACAGAGCCCACTGGAATCAGAAAACCCCATTGGCATTGCTTCCAGTATCCAGATGACCACACCCAGAAGCATGGTCAAAGGTGATGGGCCAGGTGCCACCTTCACCAAATGGAAACTTTAGAAGGTTCATGCAGTTTCACAGAAGGCCTGTCCCATCTCTTGGGCCAGACCACACCAGCACCCCATCAAATCCATGTCAACTATACCATCAGGAAAGTCAATAAGTTTCCTGAATAAGATTTCTTTTGTCCATCCCCACAACTAGCCATTACCTTCATTACCTATCCCCCACCACCTCCAAATTTAGTCCTTCCAACCCACCCCCTGCATGGATGCTAGCACACAGATCTGATCTTCTGCCTCTGTCCTTACCCAGCCATGCATGGGGTTTTACAATCTGGCCTCTGCCAAATTTTCCACTACCTTTTCCATCCTTAACAGCTTGAGTTCCAGACTCAGACTTTCTTCCTGTTCCCTAAACATTCCAGGCCCCACAACCTTGTTTCTTGGCTCTTTCCTTGAAGAGGTTAGTCCTTATTTTTAAATATATATATATGAATATTTTTATGCATAATATTTATGAACATTTATATTCATATGTATATATATATGAAGATGCTAATCTTTATCAGTACACAGGGGAATAAAAATTAAATTAAAATAGGATAGTCTTTTCTATCTATAAATTGGTAAACATTTAAAAAGATTTAGTATATCCAGTAGTGAAAGAGAGGAAATCTTCTGCGCATTACTCTGCTGGTAATAACATATCAACATTTAGAAGGCAGATGTGATTTGAGCCCTGCCATAAAACTTCCAGAACCTTCTCCCATTAAAGTACTCAGACAAATATAAGTATAAAGCATGTTTACTGTAGCCTTATTTGTCATAGAAAAACTAGGAGACAGTTTAAATGTCACCCTCCCACCCATCTCCCCCCTTCCAAAAAAAAAAAAAAAGACAAGAACAGACAAGTCACTTACGGCACATCCAAATTGTTGACTTCTATGAAGTTGTTAAAAAGAATGAAGTAGATTTGTATGGGCTGATTTGGAAAGATGAGCGTTCTATATTGTTAATGCCAAGAAGAGGTTGTAAAACAGGATAACATGATCCCAGTTTTGGCAAAAAACTAAGAGAGGAATAAAGAGAGAGATCTGGTATACACATCATTTCTGCTGATGATAGTTTCCCCTGGGCGGTAGGAATGGGGAGTCACAAGCAAACTGGAAAGATTTTCCCTTTGTATGTTGCTGTATGATTCGCATGTTTTTCCACAGGCACACACTCCTTTTGAAATTAAAAGAAGATATATAGATACATATATATATATATTATATTATATATAATACATATATATAAATATATATTATATTATATATAATACATATATATAAATATATATTAAAAAATAATTAATGAAAATCTTTAAAGGGCTCCAGGGCAAAGAGCAGCAAAGATTGCTTGCTGATAGCTCAGGAAGAGTCAAGTCTCAAAGAACACGTGAGATTGTTCTCCAAGATCTGGAAGAGGGTGATGTGGGGGTGGAGGGAGGGAGAGGAGGGCCATTCGCACTGGCCTCAATCCAAAGAAGCCTGCGAGCTGCAAGGGCACTTCCAACGACGTGTTCGTGCAAAGGAGCAGCAAGATGTCACAAGAACTGACTGAGATCAAAATGTGAGCAGCGTCTGGGCCCTTGTGAGGATCTCTCAGGGCTGCCGATCTCTCCTGGATCCCATCATCTGGCCATCCCTTAGAGCTATCAGCTCTGCACCCGGTCCTACCGGAGCCAAACCTTGTCCCTGCACACGTGAGCTGGTGTAAGCATCTAACAGAAACAGAAGTCCATGGTGAGCACCTGGGGAGGGAAGTGACACCAAAGAAAATGAAATGGAGCGAGTGCAGAGAACGGAGAGGTGCCTGGACCTCAAATCCACCCTTAGTCCGGCCCTAGATTCTCCTGCCCAAGTCCTAGCATGAGGAAGGGGTAAAGAATGGAAATGGCTGGGGTGCTAGTGGTATTCTGTGCCTTAATCTGGAAGCAGGTCACGTGGGTGTGGTCAGCTTGAGAAAAATCGGCAGCTGGACACCTAGGATATGTGCATGTTTATGTTATACTTCAATGGAAATTATTTATAAAATAAATAAAATAGAAAGAGATGTATCAATTGGAACACAGAGACAGAGAGAGAGAGACGACAGGACCAAGGAGGTAGGATTCTTTACAACCCAGGAGAACAAAAGGAGAGGAACTTCTTGTTTATTCAGAGTATCCTGAGGGTCCCAGTGTCAGGGGAGGCCACAGTGACGGCAGTGCCCTGGAGCCACATTTGGATTTACAGATGCAGCTGTAGAGACAGACGCAGACAGAGGTTTAGACACATGGGGGTTGTACTCATACAGTTCACGTTGGTAAAAAAAGTTCTGAAAGGTCACATACTCAACTAAGGACAGTGGTTAGTTATCCGGAGTGAGTCATTTTCATGTTGTGCTTCGTTTATTTCCTCATCATTTGGTTACTTTTACAACAAACTCGTTTTAGAAATTACAGTCTTGTAAGGTATTTTCTCTTCCTTCTTGTTGACAGCCTTGTAGAGCCTCTAAAGTGTAGTATTGTCCCCATGACATTTTCTCTGACTTCTTGGTCCAGACCTTCTTGAGGCTGTCACCCTCCACCCAGACCACTTGTCCCAGAATCGCCTGGGGGATGGCCCGTATTCTTGGACTGCCCCTCCCAGATTTTCTGAGGTAGAATTCCTGGGGCCCAGACTGTGAGCCCCGGGAGAGAAACAATTACATCCAATTCAACTCGGTTCCCTCAGAGTCAGACACAGGACCACAACATGAGGCCGTCAATAAATATGTGCTGAATGAATGAATGAATCAATCAAACAAACAAACAAACAATCTCAATCATCACCCAACCATCCCCAGGATGAGACTTTCCCGGCGGGCCCAGTGCAGACACAGCTCTGGGCTTGGTTCAGGTATGTTTCTGTCACTCTGAGAAACTGTCACCTGTGGTCTCATGCTGCTCTGGGTACAGACAAGCCAGACTTGGCAGGACAAATGGGGAAACCCCAAAAGCCAGTGGAGTCACCAGAGGAGTGACCCAGTTACCCAGATTATGGGACTCAGTTTCCATAAGTTGGGCTCTCTCTTCATCAACCTTAAAGGGACCGTGGCATAAACCGAAGACTTCTCAGTTCTCAAAGTGTGGGATCCCGAGACCAGCAAGGCCAACCTCCTAATGGTACAGAAGCCTGCACCGTGGGGCCAGCGACCTGGCTTCCATTTCTGGCTCGCTTTCTAACTGCAGGTTTGGGGTTGGCTCCACCAGAGGCCTCTGTTTGGAAAAGGAGAAATTTATAAAATGAGAAAAACAATACTTAACTTAAAGGGTTGTTGTGTCACATTAGATAATTCATGAAACAAATATTCATTAAGCCTCTACTGTGTTCCTGGCACTGTTCCAAGTGCTAAGGAGACAGCCGCAAACAAAACAGGCAAAAAAAAAAAAAAAATGTGGGGTGCCCGGTGGCTCAGTTAGTTGAGTGTCCGACCCTTGATTTCGGCTCAAGTCATGACCTCAAGGTTGGTAAGTTCGAGCCTACATCAGGCTCTGGCGCTGGGATTCTCTCTCTCTCTCCCTGTCTCTCTCTCTCTCTCTCCCACTCCCCTGCTCATGCATTCTCTTGCTCTCTCTCTCAAAATAAATAAATAAACTTTTTTAAAAATCCCCTGTCCTTGAGGGGGTTAATTCCTGTGAAGCTGAGTCCCCAGCCCAAAATAACTTCTCCGGAAGGTCGCAGGAGACCTCAGCTCCTGGAGCTAAGAATCAAGACACCAGAGAAGAGGCTAGCAAAGGTCACCCCCAAGATTCTTGGCAACGGCCAACGGGGTTAATGTCAATGTCTGATAAATAGAAACTTTAGAATGTGCAACTCTTGGGGCGTCTGGGTGGCTCAGTCAGTTAAGTGTCCAGCTTCAGCTCAGGTCATGATCTCACAGTTGGTGGGTTCGAGCCCCATATCAGGCTCTCTGCTGTCAGCACAGGGCCCACTTTGGATCCTCTGTCCCTCTCTCTCTCTCTCTCTCTCTCCCCGTCCTCCCCTGCTCTCTCTCTCTCTGTGTCTCTCTCAAAAATAAACATTAAAAAAATTTTTTTTTAGTGTGCAACTGTCTTCTGCTCAGCTCACTCTGGTGGCTCACAGAGGCGGTGCCTCTTAGGGCCCCAGAGAAACAGGAGCTGTGTAAACTGAACACCGGGAGAGAATCAGATGCCAGAATGCGCCCAAGCCGCAGCCGTGCGGGTTCAGCGAACCCCCCTGGCTCCGCTTCTTGGAAATAAGTATCTCCCTTTTGCCAGAAGAAAATAAACTCAAACAGGAAAGCGCTTCCTGATTCAGTGTGTAACTCAGGGCCTCGGAGTGGCGAGCGGGTCTGATTAGGTGACCGTGGCTTTCCACGCACCCCAGCACGTGCGGGAAGAAGCAGGGGCTCCTGGAAGAGAGCGAGGCCTGTGTTTGCCCCTGTGGACGGCTGCGTCCGCTCACGTGTACATATGTTCGCGTGTGCCTCTGCGTGCTTGTACACACACACACGGGTGCGTGCGCTCACATGTAGGTTTGCGGGCATTTGTGCCTCTGTGTGCCTTTGCCTGGACTTCTGAGGATCTGGTTCTGTAACGTCTACGTGCGTTCCCGTGAGTGTGGCCGTGGGCACCTTCATGCGTGTGTGTCTGTGCTTGAGGGAGGAGCTAGGGGAGGAGGGACCACAGAGATTCGAGGAGAGGGTGGGGTTCAGAGCCTGCCGGGAAGTGGGGATATGTGCCCGGCAGGGACTTGAAACGTTCCTGTCACTGCCAGGGATGTGGTGAGGAAACAGACCCACAGAGTGTCCCGCCAGGGGTTCCAGAAAGGGCATTCGGGCTCTCTCAGGTCGGGTGGTTGCTCCGGCCTCAGGGAATGAGGCAGCCTCCTGGGGGTACAAAAGCCCAGGGAGGCCTCCGAGGGGCTGTCTGTGGCCCCACCCAGGGGACCCGGCCCCGCCAGTCACCAAGACAAGGACTCGCAGTTGGAAAAGTCACGACACTGCCTGTCAGCCCCTGACTGTGGGAATGGAGACTCTCTGATAGGGGAACTGAGACCGCCCCCAGCTCCCGGGCACCGATGAGGGCCCCCAGGGAAAGAACGAGCACTCTAACCCGGCCTGTCCCCCGGGGCCCTCGTGGCTGGCCATCAGCAGGGAAGCCATGTTGATGACATTGCAGGACCCTGCAAACCACCCAGGGGAGCTGCACCCAGGCCTGAAAGACAAGAAGAAGCTTTTCCTGTAGGAATTGCGATGCCGGGGGGGGGGGGGGGGGCACCATCCACCGAGGAAAAACAGCTGCCAGGGAAAGAGCCTCTTGAGAGTCATGGCGTGGGGATGATCGAGGACAGAGATAGGATCAGTGCTAAGGGGACCGAGAGGTGAGAAAGAACATCCCCCCACAGAAGGTGCAGGTGGCCGGGACCCTCCCATCTAAGGAAGAGGGCAGAATTTAGAGCAGAGAACACATTTCCACTCAGATGGAGGCAAGGGGCCTGTGACTGCCACCAAGCTGGGAAAGCCTGCAGAGCAGTTCACGAGGACAGTTGCCCCGTGTCCCCAGCTGCTTGTGTTCTGGGGGCTAAGCTGCCCCCAGGCTGTGGCTTCCTCGGATCAGTTTCTTCTGAGAACCTTCCTGAGCCTCCAGCACCTGCTCCCCAGCCAAAGCTCACGTGAGCTTCGTGAGGAGGAAGGGTCTGCCCACCTTCGGTCCCTAAGCTCAAGCATGTAGAACGAGGCCCAGTCCTGAGACAGATGGTTGTCTAACCCCGCCCTGGGATTTTCTGACGGGACTCAGCCTTGGGGTCTATTTTCAGCAAGAAGTTCTAGCAAAGGACCTTAGCTGTCAAGGTGGGTATGTAAAGAGCTGGACACCTGCCCACCTGCAGAGGGGGGCACTCGGTGAGGATGGGGTAAGGACGGGGGCCGTGACTTTTCCGGGAACACTCAGACCACACAAGCCAGCTGAGCCCACTGAGCTGACCCCTCCCCTGCTGGCCCAGCCCTCCTGCCAATGCTGTGACCCATCCTCGACCAAGACACCCCTTGCCCTCTGACGGATCGATTCTGTTTTAGGGCCCGGGAAGCCCCCCACATGTCTGCCTTGGATTCACAGCTTAGATAGAATTGGAACTCAAGCCTTGACCGCAGATGGTCCGGTGCTTCTGTTTCTCCTCTATGTGCGTCCTTTCAGAAAACACCTTAGAGAGCCAGATGCTAGGCACATGGTCATCTTACTCTCACTGCATCCCAATTCCTGTCTGCAGGAAAAGAGAGAGAGAGAGAGACCGCTGTGCCCTGGCACTGAGACCGGCGAAGGGTAGTGAGCATGAATTATGTATCACACAAGCGATAGAGATAAGAGTGGAATGGGGAGAATCATAACCCTATTAATAATGGAAGTGCAGTTTGTAAACTCTCCACCAGGAATAATTTGCATCGCAATATAAACAGGGAGTCTAACACAGAGCAGCTGGCAATGGCACTTCGGTAAAATGTAAAAGCCACCATTTCAAACATTGAAAGTCATGATTAAATTATAAGAATTTGTTCAGCACAACGTACGAGGAGAGGGCATGTGCTCTGACTCCGTCTGAGCGCAGGGTCAGCCCTGTCTCCCCGCGTCTGCCGGGACCGTGAACCAAGGGCTTGGGTCCTTGGGACCCTGGCAGTTATCATTACCATTAGGACCTGCTGCTGGGGTTAGGGCTGTCTGTGCACACCGTTCGGAGCATGCCGCATGTCATCATTCGTTAATTCTTTTTTTTTTTTTTTTTTGTATGTATGGGTCTTATTTATACAAAATACATACGTATTTTACTGAGGCATGAAGCTGATTCATATTGGACTTAAACTCACATTGTCTTAAAATGTGCCAGATGAACACTGTCATCGTGTAACAAAATACCCAGGTAAACGGGGAACTACAGCTAACTAGCGTGTGGCAAGTCCCCTACGAAAGAAAGCACGTGGTTATAGAATGCAAAGCCAGATTAAGACGCAATTTAACCCAAAACAGTCTACGTAAACGAAATAGATTAATCCTTTAAAAGGAAACCTGCTATGTAGCTACACTTTTATGTTTTTAATGCAATTTATTGTCAAATTGGCTAACATACAGTGTGTAAAGCGTGCTGTTGGTTTGCCGGGTAGGTCCTCGTGGGTCATCGCTTCCATGCAACCCCCAGTGGTCATCCCAGGCCGCTTTGGCATCTCCGTTTGGAAAACGAGAAAAGTGAGGCCTGTGGGGGTTAAATGGCTCGTGTTGGGCCGTGCCGTTGGTACGTCGGGAGTGTTGTGGTGCAGGCACTCTAAGCGATGAGTCACGGGCATCTACCCCCAAAACCAAGAGCTCACCGTTTACACTGTATGTTAGTCAACTTGACAATAAATTATATCAAAAATAAATAAATAAATAGATCGATCGATAGATAGATAAAATTAATAAAATTAAAACAAACATTCTGATCTCTGAGCCGACCCTCCGGTGCCCCAGTAGCTCTCTGTTGCTACTCGGGTACCTCTCAAACAGGGCTGGCGGGATGGACAATTGGAACCGTCCTTTTAAAATATAATTTGGGGCGCCTGGGTGGCGCAGTCGGTTAAGCGTCCGACTTCAACCAGGTCACGATCTCGCGGTCCGTGAGTTCGAGTCCCGCGTCAGGCTCTGGGCTGTTGGCTCGGAGCCTGGAGCCTGTTTCCGATTCTGTGTCTCCCTCTCTCTCTGCCCCTCGCCCGTTCATGCTCTGTCTCTCTCTGTCCCGAAAATAAAAAAAAAAAAAAAAAAAAAAGGTTGAAAAAAAAATTTTTTTTAAAAATAAATAAAATAAAATAAAATAAAATAAAATAAAATATAATTTGGCAGCGCGTTAGGAGCTTGGTCAAGCTTTGGTCGAGGTGTTCTCCATTCCTCGGAATCTCTCTGAAAAAAAAAAAACCTGATTATCATTCTGATCTTTATTAGCTATTAAGGGATGTCACGATTATTAGCTATGTGTCTATTAAATCTATGGGTAAAGAGGTAATTTTTACTTCCGGGTTATCGTGTGGAAAATGTAGAAACAACTCAAATGTCCGATAATCGTTGAAAAGAGGCACAAGCGATGGTGAACTGCTATGCTTCCAAAAGGGGGGGAGTTAGTTGATAAAGAATTTGTAATAACATGGTGGGGGGGGGCCGGCGCCTGGGTGGCTCAGTCGGTTGAGCGTCCGACTTTGGCTCGG
The DNA here is from genome assembly GCF_022079265.1 of Lynx rufus. Lineage (NCBI taxonomy): Eukaryota > Metazoa > Chordata > Mammalia > Carnivora > Felidae > Lynx > Lynx rufus. Next base: position 19,675,656 of record NW_025814896.1, on the reverse strand, counting down.
GTCACGATCTCACGGTTCGTGAGTTCGAGCCCCGCATCAGGCTCTCTGATCTCGGCGCAGGGCCCGCTTCAGATCCCCTGTCCCACTCTCTCTCCACCCCTCCCCTGCTCATGCTCTTTCTCTCAAAAATGAACAAACATTTTTTAAAAAGAAAGAAAGAATGTGTAATAACATGGAAAATGCACCTAGTAAGTGAAACAAGAGAGATATAAAAGGTTAGACTCACTATGAACCCACCTGGGTAAAACAATACATAGGAAAACATGGGAATGTTCCTATGTGGTTAATAATCTTCGTCCCTTCATGTCGAAAACTTTGGAAGTTGCCTTTTCTCATTTCTGTACTTCCAAGCTATTTACAACAAGCATGTTACTTTTCAAATAGAAAAACTATGCAGACAAATATATGTGTGTACATACGTGCTGTGGTACTTATTAGCATATGGACATTTGAAGGAGCCCTCACCGTCTCACCAACTGTAGACACAAAACAGAATGGGAACAGCCCTCTGTGTCCCCACCTTGTCGTCTCCCTCCCACAAAAACCCCCTGGTTCCCGCCATGCCAGGAGTTTCTCCCCCTCTGTGATCAGCTCTCTCACTAACCTGCTGGCTCAGAGCCTCCCGGGCCAGAGGATCGCACGCTGTCCTCCACACAGGTGGGCAGTGCTCCACCTCTCGGGGCATCACCAGCAGGCGAGCACCCGCCATCGTGTGTCTGCAGAGCTGGAATTTGACAGCCCATGCTTACCACCAGGCAAGCAGTGCGAACAGCTGGAGCTGGCTGTGCCCGCCCCCGGGGTCAAAGGCACTAGCCTGAGAGGTGGTGCCAGCCGGGCACTGCCCACCTGGCCCGCCTGGCCGTGGGACGTCCTGTGAGTCCCCCGAGCTCCCTGTGCTGCGGTTGTCCCACCTATAAAATGAGACATTTTGGAACACGTTAAAGCCCTTTTCCTCCCATAAGCCTGTATAAACATAACCTCGTGTAATTGTGAGCCTAATCTCGATGTGAAATATTTTAATGCAGTTCCAGAGCATTCTGATGCGTGGTAACGTGGGGCACAGCTGCCCGGGCCAGTTCGGTGGCTGGCTGCAGACCCCGTGAGGGCAGCTGAGCCGGAGCAAGACGGCACAACAGGGTGAGACTGTCGGGAGCCTCGAGCAGAGCGGCTGGGCTCCCGGCCCCCGCACCCGCCAAACTGTTGCCACCTGGAGCCAACTTCTGTTGATGTCCCCGCCCAACATCCTGGGAGAAAGGGAAATTCTAGCAATGGGCGGTCAGGCTTCCCCTTGCTGGATGGTGGATTGGCTCTCCGGGACGGGAGAAGCAGTGTGCCACAGGCCTGGGGACCTAGGAGCCCCCAAACGGCCAGGAGGGCTCAGAGGCTCTGAGCCCAGGTTGGGAGGCTGGGGGTGCTGGCAGCCGACCACACTCCCCCACTGTCCTCAGCACATTATTGACATTCCAGAGGGGAGAGGCAGAGAATTAATTTCATGCTGACTGCCTCCCCCCACACCCATACCTCCCCTGCCCACACAATCCCCAGCCAAGTCCAAATGAGGGTCTGCGTCTTACACGAAGACAAATGATCACAATTAGGAAAAATGCTTCGGGGCCCCCACATTCCATTCCTCTCCTGCATCCCAGTGAGGCTGTGTCCCCAAGGGCCGGGCACGGTGCATGCAGTCGGTGCTCAGTAAATGCCCGTTGGCTTGGAGCCACGTGGGTGTTCTCTTAGCTCTTCTTCCCTGAGCCTCAACCAAAAGAACCTCCTTCCTTCCACTCCTGACTCCTACCCCTTGTGAATTCACCCCATCCTTTTTAATCCTGTTTGTCAGATCCTAAACGATCGTAAGAAAAATTGGAGATTTTAAAGGTTTTTCTCATCGCTTAACATCAGTCATTCAAATAACTACCTTCGCTGGCTGGCTTCAGAAGGATAAAAGCACAGCCTTTGTGTTTAAGAGCTTTAATACCTGAATTAGAGAGAAAAAGAAATGATAAGGAGTTGTATGGAAAGGATCGAGGGAAAAGAAGTATTTACCAAGCGTCCACAATGTCCCAACACTGTGCCTTGTGTATTATTTCATTTATCCATAATCATAAGCTCGTGAAGGAAGCATCATTGTCCCCCTGTCACATATAAGGAAACTGAGGCTCAGAGAATTGATGTCACTTACCAAGTATAGATTTCCTTCTCTTTGCCTGGCAATGAGTAAGCTGGACCTTGGACTGGGATAGTCTAGAGCCTTGCTACTCAAACTACAGTCCATGCACCCGGTACCAGCATCATCTGGGAGCTTGTTAGAAATGCACAATCTCAGGGGCACCTGGGTGGCTCAGTCGGTTAAGCGTCCGACTTCAGCTCAGGTCATGATCTCACGGTTCGTGAGTTCCAGCCCCGCGTCAGGCTCTGTGCCGACGGCTCGGAGGGAGCCTGGAGTCTGCTTCAGATTCTGTGTCTCCCCCTCCCTGTCCCTCCCCGGTTCTTTCTTTCTCTCTCTCTCTCTCTCTCTCTCAAAAATAAATAAACATTTAAAAAAAAAAAGAAATGCAGAATCTCAGTCCCATCCTAAACATATTGAATCAGAATCTGCAATTTAAGACACCCTTGGGTGCTCATTTGGAGAAGCCCTGATACAGAGCATGGCTTTCCGTCTTCAGAGTGCATTGGTATCCCCTGGAGGTAACCCCGGTCCAGAGTTCCTGACTCTGACTCTAGCGTAGGACCCTGAGAATCTGCACTTCTAGCTAATGCTAGCTGCGGCTGCCACTCTGGAACCAGGGATCGCATTTTGAGACGCCAGATCCAGAAACGTGCCTCGCAGCTCCAGCCACCACCCTTTCTTCCATGCATTTGACAGGCATGTGTTGAGGTCCTGTTATGTCCCGCTTGGCATCCCTGAGAAGCCACTGGGGGTTCAGGCACGAGAGAGAGTCCAGGCTCCAGTTCCAACACAGGAGACAGATATGACAGCAACCAAGCATAGATCGTCCCTGTGCGCCAATGGAAGCTGGGTGCTACTGAAACACGAAGGAGGAAGGTGCCAGGGGAGTCTGGGGCTGAGTAGAGGACAGGTTTGCACGTAGGTCACAAATAAGCTGGAGGGTCTCTTTCTTGGAGTCCTTGAGAGGGTAGGGTTGTTTCGCCCACGGGGCGTTACAAACTCAGTGCTCGTGGGATTACTCAAGGGCCTCCAAAAATAATAGGACTTTGCAAAATATGGCTCCAACGGATCAGTAGGAAAAAAATGACAACAAATAAATGTTCATGAAATGTCTGCAAAATACTCCAAATGGCGACTACTGAATGCAGCTCAATTTACATGCTTGATTTGAGATGTGAGTGCGTTTTGAAATGTTTTTGATGATGCAGGATGGAACCTCCAAAAGCTGGGGACCCTCAAACCTCCGAATACCCTCGGCCTGTCCTGCAGGAAGGAGAGAGCACGTGCTATTAATTCCCTGCTTACCGGCACCTCCCCTCCTGCTGCCTGGCCTGTGAAGGTCTCCCACTGGCGGTGTCCCAGGGGCTCACGGTGGCAGGAGGCCTGGGGGACTTCCTCACAGCTGCCTTCAGCAGTCTCCTTCTGCTTTCAGTCCAGCCATACTCGTGATGGATGCTGTTTGTCACTCGTCACCCAGGGGTCGTGGAGAAAGCTTGCCCAGGTGCCTGTCACAATCCAGGGACAACCATAGGTGCTGACACCTTGTCACAGCATCACCCCGATCTGATTTTATTGGCCTTTACTTGTCACTGCCCACAGAGACGTGAGGAGACATTGGTGGCCAAGAAAGGGGGTCCCAGGAGCCCTGACTCACAGCCCTCTATCTGTGACAGGGAGGTAGTCACAGGAAAGCAGGGAAGTAAAGGCACAGCACTAAAGCCCTGGGCTCCTGGGGCGGTGAGGGCGACTGAGAGAGAAGGAAAGGTCAGGGAAGAAGGTCTGTCCGGATGAGGCACAGAATCGCCCAAATATCCCTGCTTTGGGAAATCAGTTATAAAGAAATAATCAAGCACATGGCCAAAGGTTTCTGTCCCACAATGGGCATTTTGGTGCCATTTAGAAGAATAGAAATTTGCAGGGGCGCCTGGGTGGCTCAGTCAGTTCAACATCTGACTTCGGCCCAGGTCATGATCGCATGGTTCGTGGGTTCGAGCCCCACGTCGGGCTCTGTGCCGATAGCTCGGAGCCTGGAGCCTGCTTCGGATTCTGTGTCTCCCTCTTTCTCTGACCCTCCCCTGCACACGCTCTGTCTCTCTCTCTCTCTCTCTCAAAAATAAAGAAACACTAAAAAAGCAAGCATAGAAATTTGGAAATGCCATCAGTGAATGGGCCACCTGGGGCCAGAGGCTAGCTCTACAAGTCTCAGTTGTATCCTCTGTAAAATGGGGGAAACAACAACACTCAATTTATAGATTGGCTGCAAAGATTAAATGAGATAATGCATGGAATGCACTTCATGCAGTCACCGAGTAAAGGTTCACTACATAGCCACTGCTGACGTTGTATCCAAAAATAATAAAAAATAAACAAATCAGTTACACAAAGGGTAGTGTGCCAAAGAGCGTGAAACACCGCGACCCAAGGTGGTTTTCTTTCCAAAAAGATTTACCGATAAGGGGGACAAACTTACGGTATAATGCACAAAATATTTCCCTGTCTTTTTCTGTATAAAAATGTGCATATTTTATAATGGAACTTCAGGGCTGTGAAGAGGCCGTCTATGGCTGTTTCACTGCTGAGGGCAAGAAATCACGACCGAGGGCAGGAAGGGCCCAGGAAGTCAGGTGGAGGCAGGAAGCAGGTTTTGCCTGAACAGCTAATTTCCACCTCGGACAAACGTTTTCTGGCTCTCCCACACTGATTTAGTCGTGTCTGTGTGTGTGTGTGTGTGTATGTGTGTGTGTGTGTGTGTGTGTGTGCGTCTTACAGCACACGGATTCCCCAGTGCAGTATTTCCAATTGTTCTCTGCCACCCAGGGACTTGTTCAAAATACAGCTTTCAACTCCTGCTGCCTGGCCAGAATCCCCTGGGAGTGAGGACAGGGAGCGTCCTGAACTCTGAATGTGAGACTGAGCCCACAAGGGATTTGTAGGCACAGCGCACAAAGAGTTTGGCAACTTTGCAGGAAGGGACCTTACCCTGTGCGCTTTCAGTCACCGGTGCCTGACACAGGACCCAGTTCATAAGAGGCTCAACAAAAGATTGTTCCATGAACAGATTAATCTATTAATCGAACGAATACATTCTCGCATCTTTGGGGAAAATTCACATATCCTGAGCTGTCCCGGATCGTTCAGTCCCCAAGGATGGGAACCCAGAACACCCTGTACCTGGCAGTGTCGACGTTCAATCATTTCTTGCGGAGCCAGACTCAGGGACCCCGGCGATGAGCCCCGGATGCAGGAGGATGAACACCCAGCGAGAGCATGGCCAAATCTCACCTTCACAGGAAAAGACCAAAGGAGAAAACAAAACAGGCAACTGTAGCCGCAGCCACCTGTCAAACGTGCATGGTTCTCCAGCGTTGACAAGGTGCTTCGCCTCACTGGAGCTTTGCCACGACATGCTGGGGCGAGTCGCATTATCACAGATAAGAAAATAAAGCGCCTTCCCCAAGTGTCTTCAGTGACTCCCCGGCATCCCCAGGCCACATGAATCCGATTTCAGGATTCTTTGCTAATACAATGATGAAAGACCGTCATTCTCCTTTGCTTACTCTTCGCAGCCCAGACACAGGCAGGTCCAACCGCAGGAAGCAGCCAGCCAAATGTGTTGGCTGTGCCCCTCCAAGGATTTAAGCAACAAAAGATTATCTCACAGGTGCCTCTGATTCACCAGCTTTAAACAGCCTGACCAGTTCAGCTTGTTTGCACACAGATGCAAAAGCCATGAGGAAGCCCGAGTCCCCACACCGTGGATTTTGCTGTAAGTCCCAGTGTCCCAGAACGGTTCCCCTTACTTATCGGGAATTTCAAGATCGTGCAACGAACGTAAGTTGCCAAGAAGATAAAGAATAATAATGGCAATGCCAGAGACAAAAGCAGAAAGAAAGACAATATTTTTCAAATGTTTTCCCAACTGTCACTTTAATAATGGCCTAACAACAGAGTATGCTAATTTGCCTCCACAGATACCTGTGAATGTAAATGCAAAACAAATAGTAATTAATGTCTTGGTGCGAAAATCAAGCAATTGGTATTAACTTTGCATCAGACCTGAGATTATGCACATTCAAAATCATGATGTGTTTTCAACAGCAACAGTGGCAATCACGAAGAGAAAACGGTGAGGGGAGGCTCTGGGGTTAATAGAATCCACAAAGCCACCCCGGTGTGACCTCTCCCAGCTTCCCTCCGAAACACACATGGAACATTCAGAGCTAAAAAGCACAATCAACCAAGTCTCAAGTTCTGAGCGGAAGTTTTACCAACTACCTCCGGGGAAGGGAACGGATAAAACCGAATCATTCTCGATGCGCGCCTCTTGCCTCTTGAAGCAAAGCGTCAAGGCTGATAGGCACAGTCAAACCCCAGTTCACAGGCAGAGACCCCAGATCTTTGCTGAAAACAGAAAACAGACACCCTGTCATGTGCTCAGAGAGCCTTCTACAGTCGTCTTCCCTGAAATCACCAGGAAGGGTTTTCCAGTCGGTTGAGGGACCATCACATGACTGCACAGGGGGAAGGAAGGGGAAGAGGTCCAAGGTGGGATGCTAGGCAGACAAAGTCATGAAAGGAGGCCAGGAAGTGATGCTTCTTAGAGGTCGTGAGCTTTCAGATATTATTTCTAGAAGAGGAAAGAGACAGACTATCTCAGAATGTCCAGAAATGAATTGTCAGAGAGCCAGGGGGACAGAAGATCTCGGGACAGTCCAGCAAAGCACACTGGCGTCCATGCATGCAGGAAAATAGAAATCCACCAGACCCGTGCCGTCTGTCCTCTATGGTAGGTACTAGCTCCCGGTGGCTGTTTTAATTTCCATTCATTTCAATTACATAAAATGAAAGATTCCGCTCCTAAGCCCATGGACACATTCTCGGTGCTCAGTAGCCACATGTAGCTAGTGGCTGGCATATTAGACAACATAAGTAAGGAACATTTCCATTACTGCATAAAGTTCTAAAAGACAGCTCTGATCTCGAGTCTAGGAACCTAAACTCCAAGTGCTGGATGTCTTTCACTTACTCATCCTTCCCCGCTCTCTGCTGTGCCCCCAGGAGGGAGACCTGTATAGGAGGCAGTGAAAGAATCCTTTGTCCTCTTCTTTCTGGTTGACTTCAGCCATTGGGAGACCCCCGCATGGTACCTCAGGACAGGAGAGAAAGGTCAGGATATATGTTACTCTGGCTTCCTCCCTACTGGTCACCATGACTTCGATGCAGGTCTCTCTCTGTTGAAAGTCGCAACTCGTGTCAAGCGACTTTCCATACAGCTCTCCTCTCTAGGTTCTGGTTCCCTCCTCTCCTTTCCTGACACCTTCAGGACTAGGGTAGATAAGGGTGCCTCACAGGTACTAAACTTGGGGTACTGCAACATCCCTTTTTATATCCCTGAACTCCTTCCACACCTTTGGAAATAGTCCCTTAATAAATATTTTATCAATAGCCAGAATGAGTATGTTATCCCTTTCCTGTGAGTACCCTGATGGTAAGCTCTGTTTGAACTTAAATCTGAGAGAATAACATCTACAGAGGCAACGGGACCCATACCCTTCTGGGGTCAAACAATGGAAAATCTGTCTTCACGTCACAATGATTCAACAGAGGAGAATAGTACAGGGGTTGGCAAAGTTTTTCCCCAAAAAGGCCAGGAGCAATATTTTAGATTTTTGTGGGCCACACACTCTCTGTCATAATTACACTGCAGTGTGAAAAAAAAAAAAGCAGCCATAGACAAGATATGAATGAGTCAGTGTGGCTGTGTTCCAATAAAACTTTATTTACAAAAACAGGGAATGGGCCAGTTTGTGGCCCATGGACCATGGTTTACCCTATATTGCTCTGGCATGTGTCCCTAAAGGTACAGAGAAAAGAAATGCCTCTAAATTTGTTTACTAAAAAAATGGAAGATCTTAGAAAGTACATGTAATTTTTTTTTTCTCAATACATTGCAAGAAGGCAAGACTTCTAGAGGGGGAAAAGAGATTAAAAATGAGACAAAATACAAAAGGAATATATAGGCTGAGATGAAGAAAAGTCTGGCCAAGTTCCCAAATCAGGCAAAGAAACTATAAAAGCACTCTTAGAATCACAGTTTACATTAGAAGGAATGAAGAGCAGAATTTATACTGCAGAAAACTGAGTTTCAGAGAAATAGTAACTTTGAAATATATCTTTTAAAATCTAGAGTTGAAAATAATGAGCAAACAGATGGCATATATGAAGAACAGAGAAAAGTGATCCAATTTACAAAAGGAAAAGAAGCACGTGTTCCTAAAAAAGTGTTCCCAAAAGTAATGACACTGAAACACCAATCAAATCTATAGAACATTCTTGAACTGAAAGAAATGGTCTAAAAATGCAAAACAAAATGATCTATGCTGCACCCAGCATAACTGATAAAAAAAAAAAACCCACAGCTTAACATCAAGAAAAATAAATAAATTATAACTATCCCAGGCAGAAAACAAAACAAAGCAAAGCAAAAATAATAGAAGACACGTTGTTTGCAAATGAGTTGTTTTTAAAAAAAAAAAAAAAGTAAAATCAGGGTGGGCTGACCTCAGAACTTGCCTCGATAAAAAATAGGGGCGCCTGGGTGGCTCGGTCAGTTGAGCGTCCGACTTCAGCTCAGGTCATGATCTCACGGTCCATGGGTTGGAGCCCCGTGTCAGGCTCTGTGCTGACAGCTCAGAGCCTAGAGCCTGCTTCAGATTCTGTGACTCCCTCTCTCTCTGCCCCTCCCCTTCTCTCTCTCTCTCTCTCAAAAAAAAATTAAATAAACGTTAAAAAAATTTTAATTGAAAATGAATACAGTGGCTTACAATGTGGGAAGATTAGGTGTATTCACAGTGCAACCACATGTTAGAATATTATGCAACCATCGAAAGCAATGCAGAGCAGGTATTTTTAATGAGATGAGAAAACGTTTATGGTAAAATGTTAGAAATAAAGTCAGACCCTAAAAACACACAGAAAATGCATGGAGGTGCATTAACATAACTGTAATATTTTCTTCTACTGTTTCATCTACCTGTACACACAAGTAGAAAAATACCATGAGTGCCATCTAGAAGCCAGACATTTCACATCCTTTACTGCCTTTATCGTAGTTTAATTTTGTCAAGAAATCTGATTTATGTTCACAGCTCAGTTAAGGACACTAATGTCAGAGAGGTCACAAGCTTATCCAAATCATGTGGTCAGCGGGTTAACCAAGATCCATTCAAAATCTAAAAGGGCATTTGTCCGTGAGGATGGAGACTGAGCCCTGGGTGAAGGAAGGGACTGGGAGGGCTGGAGGGACATAAGTCCTGAGGACTAAGCCCTGAGGTTTGGGGAACTATCAACAATAGTAAGGCTGGCCACGCGGGACAGGACTACGATTTCTTTTCCCAACACCGCCTTGAGATTTCCCCTTCAACAGTGACCATCAACAATGACCCATCTGCCTCTGGTCCTGATTCACCCCTTTATGCCTCTCCCTAGAACATGGAAGGGCCAACACAATTTGGTGAAAACCCCAGAGCTGGCCAAGTCCAATGAGTGATGTCTTAGCCATTTGTAGGGGTGTGAATTTAACATTGTGACCTCCTTAGACCCCCTTAAGAATTGTGTGTCCTAAACTTACTTTTGCTCTAAGTAAGCAAAAGCCTAGGAAAAACACTAGTGTCCCCCGTTCCAAGAAAAGAGATCTGGAGCCAGCTACAGAGATCTTACACAGCTCTGAAAGGTCTGCTTCTTCTTTTTTTTAATTTTTTTTTCAACGTTTATTTATTTTTGGGACAGAGAGAGACAGAGCACGAACGGGGGAGGGGCAGAGAGAGAGGGAGACACAGAATCGGAAACAGGCTCCAGGCTCTGAGCCATCAGCCCAGAGCCCGACGTGGGGCTCGAACTCCCGGACCGCGAGATCGTGACCTGGCTGAAGTCGGACGCTTAACCGACTGCGCCACCCAGGCGCCCCAGGTCTGCTTCTTCTAATGGAACACTTTATAAAGTCAAATGTCTAGGCTGGGCTTGATGACGGCCTTAAGTCCTTGGGGAGTTTTATAGACAGACTGACAAAGCAGTCAAAAAGGGAAAAAGAAATTAAAAAAAAAAAAAAAAAAAACCTTCCCCCAAAGAGGGAACCAGTAGAGGAGGGAAATATTGGTTCTGGATTTTCAAGTTCCTCAAGGCATGAAGAGCCTTTGTTCTTCTGTTCATTCATTCATTCACCCTACACATTGTTATACAGCACCAGGCACAATGTTAGACTCACAGGATGCTAAGGGGCAGAAGCAGTCTGGAAAGGGTCAGGGGAGCAGGAAAAAAAGAAAAAAGGAAAGGGAGTCTCATGACCTGATGGGCAGTTTAGAAGGCTTACTCTGTGACAGAAGCAAGTGGCAGAACTTTCTCACGTTGTGAAGCCATTTTTTTAAATAAAAACAAAACACATCCAAAGCAAATGTTATACACATACGTAAACATATAAAGACATGAATTGACGATTGTATTTATGATATGTGGCTGCCATCGGGGAAGGAAATAGAATTCAAACAATTATAACATAGAGGTGCCTGAATGGCTCAATGGGTTGAGTACCCATCTTTGGCGCAAGTCATGATCTCATGGTTAGTGGGTTCGAGCCCCGCGTCAGGCTCTGTGCTGACAGCTCCGAGCCTGGAGCCTGCTTTGGATTCTGTGTCTCCCTCTCTCCCTGCCCCTCCTCCCCCACTTGTGCTCTCTCTCTCTCTCTCTCTCTCTCAAAAATAAATAAGCGTTAAAAATCATGATAAAATAAAAAATAAAACATAGAGGACTTCACATTTATCTTTAAAAACGTTATTCTGTAAAGGGAAGATTCAGAACAAACACGACGTGCAAAGAGCACATATCGAGGGACTACATTTATGTGACGTTCAAAAGCAGGCAAACTACGAAGGGGAGGGGGCTGAGGGATGGGCAGAATTGGGCAAAGGGGAGCGAGAGGTCCAGGCTTCCGGTTCTGGAATGGATAAGTCGTGGGAATAAAAGACATAGCATAAGGAACATAGTCAATGACATTGTCATAGCGCTGCATCAGGACAGAGGGTGGCTGTGCATGTGAGGAACACAGCATAATGTGTAAACCTGTTGCGTCACTGCGTTGCATACCTGAAACGAATGTACTATTGTGTGTCAACTATGTAGTTTTTTTAAATGCGACCAGGAAAAAAAAAAAGAAAAGAAAAGGCAAAACAACCCATGCCATAGCCTGATGACGGCAGTTCCCTGTCGTGGGGGTGGGGGGTAAGGAAGCAGAATGACCAGAGGAAGCGAAAGGAGAGGCTGGTAATGTTGTTTGTTTTCGTGGTGCTGGTTACATGACTGTGTCCACTTTGTGAAAATTCAACAGCTAGACAACTGTGGTCTGCATGTTTCCATGTGTACGCTGTGTTTTAATAAAGGATCATGATTATGAAGATAGATGATAGATAGATAGATAAATGATAGATGATAGATGGATAGATAGATGATAGAGAAATAGATGACAGATAAAATATGGCAGAAGGCATTTGTTGATTTGAAACGGTAAATATGTAGGTGTCAGCTGTAAGAGCTGTGCACTTTTCTATATTATTTTTTTACATTTTTTTCTAATTATGTAAAATAATGAAAAACTAGAAAAGGCCACTCCAGCTGTACTATATAGGACGGTAGAGACTAGAGTCAGGCTGACGAGCCAGGAAGTGATTGCAGGAGCCGCATCGGAGACGAGAGGACCTGAGCCAGGAGAATAGTAGCAGGGGGTGGGGAGAACATGGTGGGAAGGAACCTACAACATTTGGTGACCACCGGCTGCCCCCCCCCACTGGGTGCTCTGCAGACTATGAGCACTCCATCTGCATGATCAACACCTCTGCTGCCTCAGCCATTCTTGAACATGAAAGAGCCCCTTCTTCTTTGTGGGGTGAGATGGGCAAGCCAGCGCTCACCGGACAAACCCGCAAACGTCCACGTGTGGGGGGGCGGGGAGGGTCCCTGTGGGCCCATGCACATCCCCCACAAGGGCCTGTGAGCTGGAGACACTTCAAGCCCCTAGGCAGAGGGTTTCCCCTCCTCCTTCTCAGCATGGGCATGAGCACTTCTTCTCCCCAGCCTCACGACCCCACCCCCATCCCGTGGGAAGTAAGATGCGCCATCTGATTGGTGTATGGAAGAGTCCAACCCTACCCCTCATTTCACAGACAGGATCGGGGCTCTGAATCGTGAGGCTCTCTACCCATCTCTTCCTCTCGCATTCTCAGTACGAAGGAGCCCACTTCTCTGCATCCTGCCCCTGGCGTCCTACCTTCTCAGCCTGCAACCGGTTGAATAAACTCAACCAGCCCACCACGGAGGTCTGGGGAGAAGCAAACCCCCTTTTAGCCCAGTGGTCCCTGTGACAGATGATGCTCTTGTCCCTGATTCTTTACCCCTTCCCAAATCTGTGCCCTTTGTATGTGCCTTCGGTGTACTTCTCACCGAAGACACAGTGTATTTCCCCACCCCACCGAGCTCGGGCCGGTCCTCAGGATTTGTTTTGGCCAACAGAATGTGGACGAAAGTGACAGAGCGCCAGATCTAAGGCTTAGTGTTAGGTGGCAGCTTATGTTTCCGCTCACGTGCCACTGCCATGAGGTGAGCACACCCCAGCTGGCACGCTGGTTCATGGAGAAGGAGAGACACGTGAAGCAGAGCCGGACCCGACCGAAGCTTGGATCCAAGCCCCCCCGGGATCGAGTGAGCCGTATACTAAGTGAGAATAGATGATTGTTGCTTTAAGATACGACGTTCAGCCGTTCGTTGCACAGCATATTGTAGCAAGAGCTGACTGATATGACCCGTCGTCCTTTGCTCTCCAGTTCAGTGGAGAGAACAGCCACTCTGGACTATAATCTAATATTTTGTCCAGTTTGGCTGAATTCTGGTTAGTGTTTTTACTCTAATGCCAGACCCATGGAGGGAAATTTCAGTAAATTGTAGGATTAAAGCCCTAAGTCTAGAGTAATCATATGTCCCAGTGAGCTGGGAAGTCCTGATTTACACCTGTTATCACCCCGCACACACACACGCACACGCACACACACACGCACACACACACACACATGCATCATGATTTGGATGATTAAATTATACAGTCATCCTCCCTAAACCCAAAGAGACCCATCATGCACCATGGCCTCCCTACAGCCACCCAGGCACCCCTTTGGGGTCAGTACACACCACAGAAATTGTTTCTAAAGTCGTGCTCTGGAAGGCAGGAAGCCTGGACAGTGATTCTCACGGCAGCGGGTGAGGCAAAAATAATTCTTCTCCTAAGTGCAGTCTCTCTACGTAAGGTTTTATAAAAGTGCTATGGGGTATTTTCTAAGAAATAAACTCCTTAATATGACTTCATGGTAAGAGTTCTATTTCCTTTATTCTCTGGAGTCCTGGGAACGAAAAATATGCCCCCTGGCAGTGTTCCATAAAACTAATGATGTGGGGGAATACGTGAATAATTGCCTGAATCACGGGGCTACATATCTGCAGGAAATCTCTTGGCAATATAAGGAAGGGGCTCAGGACAGGTAATTGGAGTCAAGTGAAATAAGGTCCTGCTGCATCAGCTAGACACTCTCGTGGGTCAAGAGAACTGTGGCAGCCATCTCCATAACTTGAGAAGGTAAGACCTCCAAATAGTCTCTGGTCACAGCCCCGGGGACCTACGAAGAGGGGAGGAATCAAGGAGAAAGTAAGGCATGGACAAGGCTTCGCAGAGGCGGAAGGGCATGACAAAACAAGGCAGAGAGGGCATCTCTGGGCTTGCAGCTCAGAAACTCGGACCAGTGCCCCTAGCATTTGTTCTAAGTGATGGGGAGTCCGGAGGTGGTGCCTGAAAGAGGGACAAGGGGTCTCAGCACAGTGACAGCCACCTTCCCCGACTAAGGAGCATTGTGCTTACTTCCTCTGTCCCTAATCACGGGCAGTTCAGAGGCCTCAGGGGACCACAGACAGGAAAAAGTGCCCGAGAAGAAAGGCCAGTACTTGAGGAGATAAAGAGCAACAAATCCTAAACTTGTTCCAATATGATTCAGTAGTAACTAAATTCCTGAACCCTGGTACCCGGGGACTGTCTGTGGAAAATGACACGAGATAATGTGCATCGTCAATTAGAAAAAAAAAAAATCTGGCAAGCCTCAATAAACGTTGATGTGTGCGTAACTGCACTAATATATTCTACAAATATTTATTGAACACTATTTCTGTGCCAGGCACTGCCCGAAACACTGGAAACGTGGCAGAGGTGGAATAGACATGGCCTCTGCTCTTGTGGAACCTTAAATCTCCACCCTGGCCACGCAGGAGTATCACCTGGAGAGCTTTGATAAAGCACCCATTCTGAGTCTCTCCCGAGAGGAATCACATCAGGCACTTCAACTCCAGTTCCAAAGCACTTGACTGTAGGTAGATATAGATCGACAAGTGAATGAATTCTAAGCGTGAGGTTATTCCTTCTGCAATATTGATATCGCGCTTCGTAAAATCACACTTCCAAAATTAGTACAACGGAAGGAAATAAAGCCCTTTGAGAACGCCAGGTGAGGACCTCAAAAACCCATAAAACAAGGAGAACTATTTCTGAAAAAGGTGACTGGCCCAACTCCCGAGTCCACTCCACTCCCAGCTGCCAGAGAGGACTCACATTCAAGGCACCAGAGACCGTCCAAGAGAATATTTTAAATAATGCCCCCAGAGTCACAGGAGACTTTGGGTGAAAGACCTTGAATTTGAATAAGGTAGACAGCCAGCGTGCCCAGCCCAGGACACCAATCCACACCCTTTATCCGCAGGCATTTGGTGCAGATGCGTACGTGCGTCCACGCGATTTGGTAAATCATCTTTTTTCCTCCTTCTCAACCATCTGCCTTCAAAGTAAACTGAGGAATTATCTCAATGGGGCCATAAAACTCCCCATATCCCAAGGCATACACATGGACCCACTGTGAATTTTCTCTCCCACGTTGCACCTGAACTGTTTCGAACCCTCTACTCAGTTGACCAAAACAGCAAACTCAGATCACCCATTGCCACTGCCTCTCCTCCCCCCGCCCCAACCCTGGTCAGCTCTTCCTTCTAAATCTCTCAGGAATCCCTCCAGCTCTTCCTGCCTGCAGCCTCCCCCACTCTCCCCCAGGCCCCCATCCAGGTGCCCTGGCTGACAGGAGAGCCTCCCTCTCTGATGGGATCTCCCCTTTAAGTCTCCCCTGCACACAGAAACCAGAATGATCTTTCCAAAACACAAAATTTCCCATGTTGATTCCCTAGAAACCCACCAACGGCTTCGTGCCGTCTTTAGGGTAAAATTCAAATCCTTTTGAGGGGCTCTGTACAATCTGGCCTCTGCTTGGGCAGTCCACCTCTCACCTGACTCCCCGACTCTTACTGCGTAGGGTATCCTCAGTTCCTCCTGGCTCCTTGCTTTCCCTCACTTCCTCTTGGTGAACGTTCTCTCCATCCAGTCCTGTCTTTGCCCATCCACTGTTCCTTCACTCCACGGGTCTGGGTGAGGCATCCTAGTCTATCCTCCAAGGCAGTCTCCCCAAATGCTCCTGAGCGATTGCTTACAAAGCAGCGTAGCGTTAGTTCAACCAATTCCCTGTCCTCCCCTTGCCCGAAAGATCAGAAAAGACAAAGCCAGGTCAGCCTTTTGGGGATTGTATTTCCAGCACCTAACTCACTTCCTGCCACAAAGCAGGTGCTTCAGAAAGACTTTGGGAACACAGCATACATGCATGAGCTGAAGACAACTATCTATTCCTCCCACATATATTAACTGAGGGCCTGCTACGTGTCAGGCACAGTTCTCCGTGTGTGGGATACATCAGCAAGCAAGAAGTAAACCCTGCCCTGGTGGAGTTTACTTTCTAGACAGAGGGAGACATTTATTTACGTTTTCAACAAACGTTTGTTGGGCCCAGAATCATCACACACACACACACACACACACACACACACACAAAACCAAGGAACCCCTGAGCAAATGACAGCCTGTCTCATGTTTTAATATAAGGTTATTTACATAGTTGCCTAATTATTATGTCTCAATAGAGGAGGCCAAGCCAAGTGTTTTTCTAGTCTCTATTGGCCTTAAAGCTTGGAGTGTAATAAACCGTCAGTTTTATTCTTAATTGGTACACACTTCTTATTTATTTATTTTTTAACCAATACCTGGTTTGTGATACCTTTCATGGAGAGTAAAGTCCTGTGGCTCGATTTATTATCCTTATTATCAAGATAATCTGTCAGCATGTATCCCTTACAGGGGCAGACGGACCGCCCCCCTCCCCGCCCCGACCCCGATCAGGTTTGTGCAGCTGGTGTCAGACCATATCTAAAGTTAAAATTCTATCCAGACTGCTGGATACACTCACTGCCTCTTTTGCAAAAACCCTGGGCTGTGGGTCTGGTCTGCCGAGGCGGGGCTCCCGGCATCTTGGAAATGCTGGGCCCGCCCACCGCCCACTGCCCAGGCCGTGGCTCTGCCCCCACTGAGCTTCGGGAAGTGGCTGCTGCGTTCCCACCGAGTCTGGCCAGAGGCAGAGGCCACTGGTAACCTTAACCCCACGTGGGCAGGCCCTCATCGGAGCCTCCCTCCAAACCTAACATTAACTGGCAAGCTTTGGGAAGGGAGGTAGACAGGAAAGTGTGGGTCCGTGTTTGCTATACAGAACCCAAAGGAAACAGGATTCTGAGAACAGACTCCTTGGGCCTGAAAAGCTGTAATTGTTGAATGTGTTCAGGCCTGTAAACAGAGCTTCCCTCCCCGATCTGCAGGGCAGGCAGATCCCGATCTGGGGTGGTGTGCTGGCCTAGGTAGGGTCCCGCACCCCCTGAAGGATGTCGCGAGGACGGCATGTCCCTCCGGGAGGGAAGAGGGTACAGCATGGGCAAGTCTAAACTCAATCAGCAAGCGAAGACGCGACATGTGACAGAGGCTGGGTTCACGTCCCGCATGCAGATTTAACACACATTCCCTGTGCACCCTCGTTGTGCCCATGTGGACCAGACGGTGTGCCTCAGTTTACCCTCTGCAAAAATTGTATGATGTGGGCATATTTATTCCTATTTTATATTTTTAAGTTTATTTATTTTGAGACAGAGAGAGAGAGAGGGTGCAGGGGAGGGGCAAAGAGAGAGAGAAAGTATCCCAAGCAGACTCAACGCTCAGTGCAGAGCCCAGTGCAAGGCTCTATCCCACAAACCGTGAGATCGTGACCTGAGCTGAAATCAAGAGTTGGATGCTTAACCGATTGAGCCACCCAGACGCCTCTTTTTCCATTTTATAAATAAGGAAATCAAGGCTCAGAGAGGTTAATTAACCTTCTCAAGGCCACCCAGGCAAGTGGCAGGGCTAAGATACACAAGCAGCCTGTTCCAAGCCTCATGTTATCTTTACTATGCCAAATGACACTAGCAAAGAGGACAGCATAAGTGATGCTGACGAGCATAGGCTCTGGAGTTAGATGGCCTGGGTTCCACTCCCGCCCCTCATTAG
Source organism: Lynx rufus (assembly GCF_022079265.1). NCBI lineage: Eukaryota > Metazoa > Chordata > Mammalia > Carnivora > Felidae > Lynx > Lynx rufus. Next base: position 19,657,945 of record NW_025814896.1, on the reverse strand, counting down.
CTGTGTGGCTTTGGGCACGTGACTTAACCTCTCTGTGCCACAGTTTTTTCATCTGCGAAACAGGGACGATAGTTGTACCTTTGTCATTGGGTAACCAGGGCAAGATAATGTGTTGATATTTGTCAAGTACTGAGAAGGCTACATGGCACCCAACAAAGACCGTTTACGTGTTTCATGTTTACTGGAAAAAATAAATGAAGAAAGGGATCTCTTTCTTCCAGGTTTGTTTATTTTTTTGAGTAATCTCTACTCCCAATGTGGGGCTCAAACTCATGATCCCGAGACCAAGAGTCACACGCTCTACCGACTGAGCCAGCCAGGGGCCCCAAGAAAGGGATCTTTTCGTTCTCACTACCATAGGGCTCATTTTCCAATATCTGGACTCAGACCATGCCTTACATGCTCCTAACATCATGGTGTCTGCAAAGCGTTTTTGCTGCAATGACTTCATCTTATTGTCACAACAGCGGTCCCAAAACATTGTGCCCGTGTTGCAGAAGAACGCTCTGAAACCTGACCGGGTGAGGGCTTGGCAAGTGAGTAAAGGGCAGAGACTCCAACCCAATCTCTCTATGCACACAAACCAAAGAACAGCACGAACTCCATGAGTTTGTGGATGAAAGCTTGGCCCTGCATCCACATGGGACCTCGGGGCGGACTCCTGCAGCCATCTTGCCCTGGCTCCCTGATGGCACGTGTTCTGGTAAAAGGGCCCGACCCTCCACGTGAAGTCAGTGACCCCCCTGGTTTCAAATGCTGCCGTGAACCCCCACAACATCTCTCCTCTGTACTGAGAAGATGGAAGTTTCTCTAGCACCGACACATCCGTGATCGCTTTGTACCCCAGACAATCTATCTAGCCATCTCTTTTTGCACACAGAACAAAAGGAAGCTTCAGGAGGATGAGTGATTTATTCAAAAGTCACATGACTTCAGTGAGTAGGGAACTGCACCCAGAGAAAGAGCTTCCAGTGAATTTTATGAACATTATGTGTGTTGCTCAACATGAGCATTCAACCCTACGGTTCCCTGTTTTTTTGTGCAATCAATGACCCAAATTCTAAGGAAGTCGGGTAGGGCAAGGGGGAAATAGGGAAAAGTAAAAAGAAAAACTAAATAAGTAAAGACAAAACAAACACACACATGTACTCAGCTTCGTTTGAAGGAGAGGGAGGGAAACTGGAAGCAGAAGGAAGAGGTTTAGGGGACTGGGGAAGTCAAGAGTGTCTAGGTCCTTGGGAAGAACCAACGCCAGAATTTGCACGGACATGGGAAAGTAGCTGGTAGCAATGCTCATGAAGACCCAACAGCAACCACCAATCTTGAACTTGAGGATCAATACTTGTGTATTAACGCTGATTATTGTTCCAAAGTTAAATGTCAGTGCTCCTATCTGTACCATTCCTCTGATGGGGAAACTGAGGACCAAGGGGTTGTGTGAGCTTCAGAGCCCATCCAAGACCTTTAGATCCCAAGCCAATGGCCATTCCACTCGTTCTGGATCCCCCCTCCAGGCGGTGATGCCTAACCCCCCTGTCCTCCAAATCAGGTCAGGGCCCCAGTCTGCTGCTCGAGGGACTGACAGTAAAAATGCCCACATTTCAAATGCGTGCGTGCTACAATTTTCTGATTGTAAAATCAATACAGGCTTATTTGAAAAGAACTTGGGTCTGCTGGCATATGCATATATTCTGCAATGAATCAAAAGGATTTATTATCAATGGTTTCATTTGGGAGGCTTGTGGCTGGGAAGGAAGACTTTCGGTTTTGTTTTTGTACCTTTTCATACAGTTTTAAACTGAGCGCTAGGCTCATGGTCACTGTGTGTGTGTGTGTGTGTGTGTGTGTGTGTGTGTGCACGCGCAAAAGATATCTGGGAGGTGGTGGGATATCGTGGGCCATTTGTGTTTTTGTTGTCATTTACTTCTTTACATTGAAGGATGGGAGAAGCAAGTGAATAATGATCTATTTTGAATACTTTGAAAACTAACAAAAACATTCACATCTACGGTAATCACACCATCCAGACCCAAACAGCCATCATTTTAGCGTATGTCCTTCATGCTTAAATAATGAGGGCTATTCTAAATTCTGGCTGTTGTTTATTCTTATTTTTATTTTATACTATGAATACGTTTACGTATTTAAATACTCTTCACAAACTCTTCTTTCGGTAGTTCGCAAAATAATTTTTCAAAATCCATAAAGGCTCATGTCCACTGAAAGCTTCTTAGGGGCTTCTCTGTCTCCTCCTCATGGAGGATTAAAAGGGTCCGCATCCACAAAGCACTTAGCACCGTGACAAGAGTGTGCAACCAAACGAGTTCTTGCCAGAGCCCGTGAACTCAAGTGCCAGCCTTCCAGAAGCAGCCAGATTTCTTTCGCCAGCTTTCTCTTGTAGAATATTTATATTGTTCCCAATGTGTCACTGTTAGGTCATTCTGTGATGATACCTCTGCCCATACATCTTTATGTTTCTGAGTATTTCCTTAAGTGGACACTCTTAACAAAAGTAGCATTTGATCCATAGGAATAAAACCTTTAAGGCTCTTAATACATTTCTCTGAGTGATTCACTTACACCTCTGCAACAGGGTTTAAGAGAGTGAAAGTGAGGGGGGCCTGGGTGGCTCAGTCGGTTGAGCATCCGGCTCTTGGTTTCGACGCAGGTTAGGATCTCACAGTTCTTGGGTTCGAGCCCCACGTCTGGCTCCGTGATGACAGAGCAGAGCCTGCTTGGAATTCTCTCCCTCTCTCCCTCTCTCTCTCTACCCCCTTCCTTACTCTCTCTCACTCTCAAGATAAATAAACTTTTTAAAAAAGAGAGAGAGAGCAAAAGTGAGATATCATTTTCATTTACTTGTAACTTACTTTATTATACTTAAGATGACTTCTCCGGTTTGTTAGCCATTTACACTTCTTAATGGTCAACATACTGTTTCATAAAGCCTACCTCACTGACACCATAATAAATTTGCTATTCCCTAAGCATAAGTGTGGGAAGTCTCTTTAAAAATGAATGACACTCCTGTCTGCAGAACTGAGTCGTTATTTTCTAGAACGCAGATGCACTTCAGGGTTGTGTTGGTGAAAGTCCCGGGAAGAGACAGACGGCACGCTCGATGGGGTAACCGAGGAGCGGGTAGTAAAGGGGCAGTCACAGCGGGGAGAGCGGGGTTCAGCAGACCCAGAAGAGCTGGAGAGCTGGTGTGGCGTCCTGGGGCTGGCATCACTGAGAAGCCGTGACCTCCCCAGGCCTACGGGGAAAGGAACCGTTGCAGGGACCTAGGCGGGACAGCTGTGGCCCGAGGAGAGGACCACCGAGCAGCAGCCAAGCTGGAGGGAGGCGGTCAATCCTCAGAGGCCCTGCAGGGAGGAAGCCAGGGAATAAATGATCCCTCTGATCACGGCCTGCGAGGTGACAGGCCAGCCTCCTGGAGCACCAGGTAGGGTGGGGAAGGATGGAGCAGATTTGGAAGGCATGGGCTCTCTTCAGTTTCTGATCTTTCTGTGGCTACACGGACCCCACCGGGATTGAACCTCCACAAAGGAAGGCCCTTAGTTGGCCCCACTCGCCGTGGTATCCCCAAACTAGGACCCACACCTGGCACACAGATGTCCAGCAAATGCCTGCTGAGTACGGCATGCGTGTATGCGTGCGTGCGTGAACGAATAAATGAAAAAATTCCAAAGCAGCCCTGCTCTTTCTTGGTGCTTCCGTCAGAGAAAGCTCCTTGTGGCAAGCTACAGATGTCCATAGAGAAGGAATAGGAAACCCCTTACCTGTCCCTTAATTATTATCTGGCCATATGAGCCTGACGGGCCACCTCCCGTGCCCATCCTCCACCATTCCTGGAGTTCAGAGTTTCTTCCCACCTCCTCCTCCAACTTTCTCCCCTAGGAAGTTCCCTCCCGGGGGGACATTTTGTCCACTGCTTCTGGGCAGGATGCTCACAGTGACTGGTGAGGGCTCAGGGGGTGCTCCTACCCACCACTTTGCCTGACAGGCTCCCTTGGAACCACTAAGGGGACTTCTGAAAAACACAGATTCCTGGATCTCGCTCCCAGAGATGCAGACTCAAGAGGTCCGAGGAGGGCCTGGCAGTCAGCATTTTTTTTCCCAAAAGGCATAGAGGTCATTCAGACCTCTATGGGCTGCTAGGGTCAGACCCTGGTCTGCTTCCAGGGTGACCGTCTACCCCAATGTAGGCGGGAACTCCAGTGCTAAACCCAGGCAAGTCCCAGGGAAACCAGATTGAGTGGGTTACCCTACCTGCCCTCCTGCCCTCCTGCCCTCTTCCTTACAGCTGAAGGTTGTAGTTACCTCGTGGTAAAGCAATGATGTCCGAGACCCAGAGCCTCACATTACCAGGAGAGGAGGCCAGTGAGGGCTTTATCTAAAGCAAAAAATCATTCTCTATACGCATGCTCCCAGGTGATTCACGCGGCCATCCAGGGACAACGCTGTAGCCCATTGGGCATGGCTCTGATTAACTCTGCCTCCCCTGTGCATCTCCCTCTGTATTCTTGAAGAAACGTGCTGGTGGGTGGAGGGCAGGACTCAGGTTTTCACTGCACAGTTCGTAGGAAAGGCCAAGTAGCTATATTGTTCATTGGGCGTCGACCCCACCCCTCATTGGGCAACTTCAATGGCCCCGTTAGACCACCTCCAAATGCCACGGGAGGGGAGCATCAAATCCCGCTCACAGAGACCCGAGAGAGAGAGAGAGCAACACCCCCGTCCTGCTTCCCAGGGCTGCCCTGCGCCAGCATGCAAGGAAATCCTCTCTGGTACGAATTAAGTCTCCCTGAGCTCCTGGCAGAGATGAAGGAGGTCAGCGAGTTCCCCAGAAGCAAGTCCTTGGACTTCACTTTTGTCCGCCAGGTGACTTAGGGGTCTGTCCCGGTCTCCTTTGACGGATCATCGGCAGTATTGTGTAACTGCTTTCATGTACTGGGTGCCAACCTCGGGTCAGACACTGAGCCAACCGCTTAATTGTCCAAACATTTCAACAAGGCAGGGACTGTGTTCATCACCATTTGACAGAAGAGGAAATTGAGGCACAGAGAGGTCAGAACTTGCTCCAGTCCATCCAGCTCATGAGTGGGAGAGCTGGAATTCAAAACCAGGTCAGTCCAGCCCCAAATCCTCCACATGTAACCATCGTAGTGCCTCGCCCTAGGGGAAATAACACAGTCCTGGATCGCAAACCTGGTTTGGCCTCAGATTCCTCCTCTATTAAAAGAAATTAATTTTTTAAAGCTCCTGGTGGCGTTAACGCTCCCTGGGCTTTTGCAAAGGTTAGGGGCCCTGCCTGCCTTTCCCCCCATGATCACGTGACCGTGGTTTGTTTCTTCAGACCTCTGCTCACCTCTGAGCTGAGAGGGCTTCGTGGGTGACCCTAAATAAAAGAGCAAAACCCCCACCTCCCCGCCCCACCGCCCAGACACGCTCCTTGTTCTACATTTGTTTCCAGAGCACTTAACACTCGCCAGCCCCGCTGGTGAAATTGTGCACGCATGTGAGTGTGTGTGTGCCTGTGTGTGCCTTTTACTTGTTTAATGACTAACCCCCACGCTACATACTGAGCCCCAGAAAGGCAGGGTCCTCGTCAGTCTTGCACACTAAAGTATCCCCAGCGTGAGAATGACCTCTTGGCTTACGGGAAATGCTCAAAAAGTATTTGAGAAATAAGTAAACAAATAATGAATGGATAGGGAATGTGAACTTAAACTATATAGCACTTGGCACATAATAGTTACAATTTTTTTTTATTTCGTTGCAGTAAGGACGCTTAGCATGAGATCTGCTCTCCTAACCGAGTCCTAAGTGTGCGATACAGTATTGTCGTCTACAGGTATGATGTTGAACGGCACATCTGTAGAATGTCCTCTTCTTACGAAAATGAAATTCTGTACCCTTTGACCAGCAGCTCTCCATTCCAGCCACTGGCGACCACCACTTTATCCTCCGCAACTATAAATCTGACTATTTTCAGGGCACCTGGGTGGCCCAGTCGGTTGAGCATCCGACTTCAGCTCAGGCCATGACGTCGTGGTTCATGAGTTCGAGCCCCGCATCGGGCTCTGTGCTGACGGCTCCGAGCCTGGAGCCTGCTTCCGATTCTGTGTCTCTTTCTCCCTCTGCCCCTCCCCTGCTCACCTCTGTCTGTCTCTCTCTCTCTCCTTCTCTCTCTCTCTCTCAAAAATAAATAAACATCAAAACATTTTTAAATAAACTTTAAAAACCTGACTCTTTTGGATGCCTTATATCAGCAGACTCATGTAGGATTTTACTTATCTGACTCTGAATCCCAGGTGATTTATAATAAGAGCTCTGATAGAATAGGAGTTTTTTAGAAGACCTATCCAAAACAAAAAACAAACAAACAAAGGAACAAGTATGTGGAGGATGAAGAGAGTGTAAGTATTTCAAGAACTTCTTTTTTGATAAAAGTTATGACAATTCAGTACAAGTTTATGAGCATCTTAGGGGCCAAGGCAAACTGATGAGATGCCACAGTTGTATTGCCCACAGAAAGCAACCTGCTCTCAGCCAGCCCTGGCATTCCCCCTGAGAGCATTGTGCGAGCAGGAGGGTATGACTCCTGCTCGTGGCCTCAGCAGATCTGCTTGAAAGAAACGACCCAGCATTTAACCTCTGTTGCGTGTGGTCACTCGGACCGCCGTCTCTTCTTTCCCAGTCTGCAACCCCATCAACCGCTCCCTCGTAAGAGGAAAACGCCTGGCTTCTTAGTTCTATAGCAGACGCGTTGAACGGGATGAGATAAATGTCCATCTCCTGAGTGGGCCGGACACCCCCTGAGTTCACGATGAGATTTCCTGGCAGGAGTCAGTTTCCAAGTGCAGTGTGCCCACTCAAGACTGCAAGAACTCTGAGGGAGATGCCTCGGGAGCACCAGAGACTTTAGAGACAGGAAACACCACAATCAGGTCAACCTGCCCAAGGCAGGGGCCGTCTTGCCTTGGAAACAGTAAACTCGCACAAACTAGAAGGTTCCATGGGGGTGTGCGTGAATGTGGATTGGTTTTCTGCTAAGTATAGACACTGGGAAGCAGCTGCTGCCCAGAACCTGGGGAGGGGTCCCAACAGAGGCTTCACCGACACGCTGCCCAATCGCCTCTAGGAGGCGCCCCAGCGCAGTGGGAGGACCTTTGGAGTCCACCAGACTTGGATTCAAATCCACCCTTCCTACCCACTTGCCGCATGCCCTTCAACAAACGATTTTACTCCTCTCCACACGGTTTTTCCACCATCTGCGAAATGAGGTCATGACCATCTTCCCCGTGCAGTGGAGGAGGTAAGAATGCAGGTCTGGAGCCAGGCTGCCTGGGCTGAACTTCAGGCTTACTGATGGGATACTCTTGGCCAAGACCCTTTATGCCTTTGTCTTGATTCTCTCAAGCATAGAATGGGTATAGGAATACGATCTACGTCCTATGACTTTGGGAGGGACCATATATGCACTGAAACATGGAAAGCCATTAAGACAGTGCCTAATGCATATACACCATACACTAAGTGTATACACTTAGTGCATAATGGATGTTACTCTTCTTACACTCGTGTTTCGGACTTGTCATGAGACGTGCGTAGAAGAACACGTGAGTACAGGGGCGCCTGGGTGGCTCAGTCGGTTCAGCAACCGACTTCGGCTCAGGCCATGATCTCACGGTTCGTGAGTTCGAGCCCCGCGTCGGGCTCTGTGCTGACAGCTCGGAGCCTGGAGCCTGCTTCACATTCTGTGTCTCCCCCTCTCTCTGCCCCTCCCCTGCTCCTGCTGTGTGTGTGTGTCTCTCTCAATAATGAATAAACGTTAAAAAAAAATTTTTTTTTGAAACAAACAAAAAGAATATATAAGTACACACCACAGTACCTCACACTTAGAGTCTGCACCCCTTTCTTGGGGAAAGTCAGACCCTGGGTCTAAACCCACCTTGGGAGGTAGGGTCCCTGGCCCAAATCCCCCAAGGGGTCCCTGGGGCAGCTGAGTGAGGAAAGCCCAGGCCAAGATTTTTCCTTGGAGACGGCAGTGAGAAGAGAACGCACCAGGAAGGGTTTGGCCTCCCCGCCCCCCCCCCAAGGGAGTCATCGGAACAGAAATAGGGAGCCCCAGGCTGGTATTTACAGTAAGTCCTCGGCCCCTGACCACATTGTCTTGTCTGTGGTGCATTTATTTTGGGGACAAGCACTGAAGTCACTGCTGCCCGAAAGTGCTCCAGGCTGGCCCGCCTCATCTCTGCTTTCCCAGGAGACCCTGGGGCGAGGGAACCAGACCCACAGGCAGGCCCCGAGGTGCCCCACGTCTGGCAGGCCGACCGCAGGCACAGCTCAGGTCCCTGCACAGGAACGGACCCGGGCTCCCCGTGAGGCTTCAAGAGGTGCTCACAGCGGGAGGGCCAGAGGAGGAGGGAGCAGCCCCCTCCCGCCCACCCCTGCCCTTGATCTCACTTTCCTTTTCCTCCAGCGGCTGCCTCCGCCTGTCTTCCTGGCTCTTAGGGCCCTTCTCTCTCCATTTCTTGTAACTCAGCAGGCAAAGGGGAAGTGGATTCTTCAAAGCTTCTCCCCGGCCTTGATGAGCAAATCCACCGTCTGAGACCTGGGCTGGGGCCTAGACAGGACTCTGTTAGTGGCTCCCAGGGCTGAAGGACAGGCAGTCGGAAGATGCTTCGCTACCGAGACCTTTGGTTAGCTGGGACCGCAGAGCTTCTCCAGAGGCGAGCCCCAGGCTCCGCCGGCAGCGGGGAGTCCTTTCCGGGACGTTGCCCTGGCCAGAGCCTTCACGTTCTGCCCCGGCCCTGAGAGACGGGGACACCTACCCCTGACCCTACAGGCCAAAGAACCCCGAGCTCTGGTGCCAGCTCTGCCCCGTTCTCGCAACGCAACCTGAGCTCCCCAGTTGCAAAATGGAGAGTTTGAATAGGGTGCCGGCTTATACCTCTCTTTATCTTTAAAGAGAACCTTCCGTGGAACCTCACTTTGTACCACGGGGCTCATCTGAAGGCAAGGAAGTACCTGTGGCCGTGTGTCCCTACCTGCACCCTCACCCTCCTGACGAAATCGGCTTTAAGGAAGCCCTTGGGTAGACCCCCCAAAGACAGCTGTGCAGGTGACAGACCACATGACCTTAGGAGGTGCCGTCCACATTGTAGACTATGGGGACGGCTCCTCCTAGAGATGGTCAGGGCATAACCAGACATGGCGGTCCCATCTATAGGGCATCACAAAGCACTGGATTCAGACCATGACTTGTGAACTTGGAGAGCTGACACTCCTCTATCACGTCAGCATTAAGCTGTCACTTCACTAACTCTTACTAAAGTGTGAGTTCTCAAGGGCTTAATCTGCTGATATTCCTCGGGGTCCTTGTACATTCACCGAATACAAAACTTTTTTAATACTCACGTTTAAAGGGCATTGTTGGAGGATTCTGGGCATCGTCTAAGGCACGAAAAAGATGCTGAAAGTCCAGCAATCTTTTTTGTGCCTGACGATTTATTCCAGAACACACATGTCTTGCCTGTCTCTGACTGACACGTTCCTAGGGCCAAGAATTGTGCCTTTTGGGCTTTTTTACTTCCCCAGAAGACAATGTCAGTTTTACTAAACCAAGGAGAGGAAGAAACAGATTTATCCACCACCTATTTTTGGCCAGAAATTGGGTTCGCAACTTGACCCATATCATCTCATTTATTTTTACTACTAACCCCTCTAGTCTTTTATTATTTATTACCTTTTAAGAGCAAGGAATGTGAGGCTAAGAGCAGTCAAGTGTTGTTACCCAAAATCACAAAATGATTAGAAAGCAAATCCATGATTCAATGCCACGTCCACAGACGCCCAAAGCCTGTCCTTGATCCCCAGCACATGGAATCTCTCCTGTGGGCTGGGCATCAGGATCCCCTGCAGGGTGTGCTGAAATGTGTGTTCCACTCAAAATCTGAATTTCTGGGGGCGCCTGGGTGGCGCAGTCGGTTAAGCGTCCGACTTCAGCCAGGTCACGATCTCGCGGTCCGTGAGTTCGAGCCCCGCGTCAGGCTCTGGGCTGATGGCTCAGAGCCTGGAGCCTGTTTCCCATTCCGTGTCTCCCTCTCTCTCTGCCCCTCCCCCGTTCATGCTCTGTCTCTCTCTGTCCCAAAAATAAATAAACGTTGGAAAAAAAAAAAATCTGAATTTCTGGAAGGGAGTCCCGGTAATTTCTATTTAATCCCCCGGAGGACCTGATGCATAACCTGGAGACTGTCTGTTTTGGAAGGTTCATTGGCCTTTGGCAGTAGAAATAATGTCACATGCCTGCCTTCCACGCCTTTGTTCATGCATCCTCCTCTGCCTAGGAGGAGGTCTTTACTCTTCCATCCTCAGAGGCCCAGCCCTAACTCATCCTTGTCCAGTAAGCCTTCCTGGACTGCTTATGGAACACGTGGTCTCTCCCCTGTTTCCGGCAATCATCTCCTTGAGCCTCCCAGATGCACTGCCCCGGCACACCCCGTACAGGAGACCTGTGTGCCTCTGCCTCGCCTAGACATTTTTTTATAATTTTTTTAATGTTTATTTTATTTTTGACAGAGAGAGACAGAGCATGAGTGGGGGAGGGAGACACACAATCCGAAGCAGGCTCTGAGCGGTCTGCACAGAGCCCGACGCGGGGCTCGAACTCAAGGACCGTGAGATCATGACCTGAGCCGAAGTCGGACGCTCAACCGACGGAGCCACCCAGGCGCCCCTACCTCACCTAGACTTGAAACCCATCCTGGACAAAACCTGAGTCTCACCTATTAGTCTCCGTGCTCCCCTGTCCCCACAGAGGACATCAGCTGCCTGGACAGACCTCTAGATGGGAATCAAAAAGCTTTCACTGAATTGAGTTGGGCTGGATCTAGTGATCAAGACGCTTCGCTAAAAGCCAGTGTCCGTGTGGCCAGACCGCAGACCTCTCACAACCCTTGACTGTTTGGGGCTTTTTGCCGTTTATGTCCCAAACCCGTTGACCAGAAATTCTCTCTCCAACCTGGCGAATTTCTCTTGCTACTTCAACCATCTTCTCTTTTGCAAAATCACGCCCGCCTAAGGCGACATTCCTTACACCCGCTTCTGTGAACCTCAGCTAGGACACTACCTACCACAAGTATGGCCTATTTTCTTGCAGCCACTGGGCTACACCATTCCCGGGCATTGTCTAAGGCAGCCAAAAGATGCTGAAGGTCTCGGAGTCCTGAGAGCAGGATTCGTTTTTCTTCATTCTGCATTCCTAAGGCCTCAGCATTTGAACCAGCACATAGTAGGGGCTCATATGAAGAATGGGTAAGTGAAGTGAGCCAACGAATGGATGAGATACTCACTTGCTCTCAGGTCTGAGTAACGCAGCTTGCTTAACGGACCGCTAACTCTTTCTCCCTAGCGTCAGGGTTGCAGAGCACGAACAAAGAGCAGCCGCCCGCTCCCCAAACCCAGGCTGCACAGACTTTTCTGGGAGTCATTTGGTAGTTCTGGGTGGGAACAAGTGTTCCTAAAATCGGCTGCCTCGCTCCCTGCCTCCTGGAGATATGGGGTCACCCTCGACCTGCTGCCCAGCACCTACTCCAAAGCCAGGGACACAGAAGACAGTCACCCATCCTTCCTTCTCGCCTTCCATTTCTTCTTTCTCACTTTGCATTGTCCCCTGTACCAGGTGCCTCTAAGGGGGCACGTTCCTGACCGCTGGAGGCATGTCCTAAAGTGGAGCCAGAACGCGAGAATGACCCTCCCAAAGCCACTCATGCAACAAAGCAGGGGCCTGGCAGGGGCTTCTCCCTCTTGCCCCCCGACCCACGTTCCCCGGGCATCCAAAAGTGACACACACCCAGGTCCCTAGGGCCTCATCAGCACGTCCAGATCCAAGTCACGAGGTCAATATTTGTCCCTATTTTTTTTGCCCATAATCAGTAACAAATGCAGCAACAACTCTCAACTTGCTTTTCTAGTACTTTTTAAAAGACCTTTAACCACAGAATTTTTATTAGCTCTTTTTTTTTTTTTGTCATTTAACAAATGAGAAAATCCCTGCAAATTGAAGCCAGATGCTTTTGCATGGCTCTCAAAGCCATGATATTTTTATCATGTTCACTTTTATTTACTCAGTCCCCTTAACTCTCTGGTCATGGGGTTCCAGTGTTTCCTGGTTATTCTGAAAGCTAGTGTGTGGTGTGGGTCGATTCCCCAGCAGGCCCACAAGCCCGAAAGGTCTGGATGCTTCTTGGTCGGGGAAAGTGGGGGAAGCGCGTAAAATGGAAATCTCCATTTCCATGTGCTCAATCAAACACGCCATCCTGTACATATAATTAAGCCCTGATATATATCATAATTGTGAAACTGGCACAATTTTGTATCTCATTAAAGTAAATGGTGTGATTAGAACAGTATAATGTACATCATATAACTGCCTCCTCCCATGTATAAACCGGGCCAGGTTTTTATGGTGTCTCAGAGCTTTTACATAATCAGGCCATCCCAGTGAGGCTGTGGGCTCAGGGAGATAGCCACAGCCCTCGTTCACTGGCATTCATGCAAGTGGCCACCACACCCACAGGCTTGGTGTTCAGACCTGGAGAGACTCATCTACTCAGCTCCGTCCCAGGCTGAGTGAAGAAAAAAATCAATATTCCTAAGTGGAAAAAGACCCAACAAGTTGCTGAAAAAGTTACTTCCATTTATATCTTTGCTGCGAAGGAGGCCCTCGTTCGGGCAGTAAAATGGCAAAGCGGTCAGCCCGGAGGAGGTGGCCAGACCAGCCCCCTCCATCTCCCCCTCCCAGAGCCGACAACGGCTCCCGGGCTGCCTTGCAGCCCCAGAAACTCAATTAACCTCCCCAGGCCTCATTTCTGTGTTCATTAGTATTTATTTATTTGATTTTCTTAAGCTTGCTCTTTGTGGTTTAAAAAAAAAAAAAAATCACCGTAGGGCACAGGCACAAGAGAGTAACAATTAATTAAAACACATAAAACAGAGCCGAGATGGCCAATAGCCTTGAACTTGGAGGCAGCCAGATAAGCGTTTCGGAAGATCTATCCCTGTACAGGAGAGGGCCAAGAACACAGCAACGAAGAACTTACCAAATGGGGAGACAGGCTTCCGTGTCCGTAGATGTGTCAGGACGTGTTAACAGCAGTGGCCGCTGACCACGCGCTCCGCGGAAACTCTATCTCAAAAGTGTGGATGTTTCTTCCCAGCTTTGGCGTCTACGTCGGAGCTACTGAGAATCTGGAAGAAGATCCGGCTGAGAATCTACGCATCCGCGCAAGGTACTAGCCCTCCTGAAGTGAGCGATCCCTGCTCCCAAGCCAAGCCGGGACTCCTGCTAGAGGTTTGAAAGAGGCACAGGGGCTCACGTCGGGTTTCTCCTGAGAACGGGCATCGTGAAGCACAAAAGAAGTGCAGTGGTGGGCTCTGTCCCTGGAGGGGTTCCAGAAAAAATGGAGACCTTCCATGTGTCCGAAACCATGCCAGGTACTCGGACAGCTACTCCCAGGGAGCCAGAACACCCAGGTTAGGAGGGACCATGCCCAGGGGTGCTTGGGTGGCTCAGTCACTTAAGCGCCTGACTTGGGCTCAGGTCATGATCTCACGGTTCATGGGTTCGAGCCCCGAGTCGGGCTCTGTGCTGACAGCTCAGAGCCTCGAGCCTGCTTCTGATTCTGGGCCTCCCTCTCTCTCTGCCCCTGCCCTGCTCGTTCTCTCTCTCTCTCTCTCAAGAATAAAAATAAACATTAAAAAAAATTTTTTTTTAAAAAGGGGGGACCAGCCCAGACGATGAGACACAGCTCAATCTAACACTAACCCCCACAAAGTCTTTTCCTTGGAAATGCTCTTGCAAGGCTGTGTCTACAGAGCTTGCTGTGTGTATCCTCCTGTTCTCTGTTTCTTCCACTTGACAACATATCTTGGATATCGTTCCGTATCGGTCCATGAACAAAGTCTGCATCCTTTCCAATGGCTCCCATTATAGGCATCTAGAAACGTATCATTTCTGAAATTTAAAAATCTCCCAAATACATACGTTGAGGTTCTCTCCAGTGACCTGTTATCACAAACACGGATTCAATAAATAATTCTTGTGCATATGCCATGTAAAAGTGTATCCGTGGGTCATATTTCTAGAAGAATTGGTGGCCAAAGAGAACGGGCCTGCTCACTTCTGATGAACATCCTGCCTTCATCAGGGGCTGGTGCCTTTGCTGAATACTCGCAGAGAACAGAATTATCACACGGTGTCCCTGAAAGCGGAATGCTAGCTGTATGTGCTTCCGTGGCCGTACTTGGCTTCTTCTCGCGAAGCGTTTCCAGGCTATCAAGTCATGTAGGCGTAGAGCTGCAACCCCAGATAAAACCTAGATCTCTCTTCCTGGAAGCCTTGAGCACATCCTGAATTCTTGGGCCCAAGAGAGAAGCCTAAAGAGGGAATCTCTCCAGTCACAGGTGTGGCTTCCAGATCACCAGATCCTTTTTCGGGATCTGCCTCCTCTCCGGGTGACTCTTACACATAACATTCATCCCTTTCCCTTCATGAGGAGGCAACCCCAGACTCAGCCCCTAGACAAACACAGCAGAATACACCACCCCAGCATCCGTACCAGATTTATGCACACGGTGCTTCGTTCTTGGCAGTCTTCTGTCTCGGATGCCCTCTAAAGGAAATGTGTCGTGTTTAATAAAAGGCCCTTGTCCTGTTGAGGATGTTGATAAGTTTTTTTTTTTAATTTTTTTTTAACATTTATTTATTTTTGAGACAGAGAGAGAGAGAGAGAGAGAGCATGAACAGGGGAGGGTCAGAGAAAGAGGGAGACACAGAATCTGAAACAGGCTCCAGGCTCTGAGCTGTCAGCACAGAGCCCAACGCGGGGCCCGAACCCACGGACCGTGAGATCATGACCTGAGCCGAAGTCGGACGCTTAACCGACTGAGCCACCCAGGCGCCCCGAGAATGTTGATAAGTTTAGATAGATAAGTACTGACTGAAGGTAGAGTTGGAGCCGGGGACAGTCAAACATTTTTGCACAATACCAGAGGAATCTGGAGGTTCCAAGAGCGCTCCGTGAAAGCGGGTATGAACAGGAGAGCTGGAGAAGGGGAAAGAATGAAAAAGCCATCAAGATTCCAGAAGGCTGAGGTGGTGTTGGCTAGGGAATGGGCCAGCGAGCCTTCTCCAGAGCTCCTGGGACCCAAGAATATTTTGACTAAGTGCATCGTCTAACATTCGCTCGAAAACAGCTCGTGATGCCCCGATCGAAGCTGCTCTCGGTGCCCCTACTGCCACTCGTCCCTGAGGTCTACCACCCTTACAAATGCTTGGAGGGCGACTGGGCAATAGGCTCCTGGTCAGCAAGCCCTTTCCTTGTCTGCCCAGCTACAAGCACAGCCCCTGCTCCATCCACACCCTCGAATCCCATGTTGTTTCTCAGCCAGAGTACATCTCATTACCTGGCAGTGTGCGTGTGTTTATTCCTTTACTGCTCATCTCCCCCACGAGAATACAAGCCCTGTAATAAGAGGGATGCTGTCTGCTTCCTTCGCCCCTTTGTCCCCATGGCCTAGAATTCTGCCTAGCACATACTAGGTGCTCAATACACATTTGTGGAATGGATTGTGTACACAAAGAATAACCATAATACACGGAGGAGAAAACCTTAAAGCATTTGGATGTGAAACCTCAGCAGACTAGAGGCGCCTGGGTGGCTCAGTCGGTTAAGCATCAGACTTCAGTTCAGGTCATGATCTCATGGTTCGTGGGTTCAAGCCCCACATCTGGCTCTGTGCTGACGGCTCAGAGCCTGGAGCCTGCTTCAGATTCTGTGTCTCCCTCTCTCTCTCTGCCCCTCCCCAGCTTATGCTATCTCTCTCTCTCTCTCTCTCAAAAGTAAATAGACTTTTAAAAAAAATTAAGGGCACCTGGGTGGCTCAGTTGGTTAAGCGGCCAACTTCGGCTCAGGTCAAGATCTCAACATTCATGAATTCGAGCCCCACATCAGGCTCTGTGCTGACAGCTCAGAGCCTGGAGCCTGCTTCAGATTCTGTGTCTCCTTCTCTCTCTGTCCCTCCCCTGCTCATGCTCTGTCTCTGTCTCTCTCTGTCTCTCAAAAATGAATAAACATTTAAAAAATTAAAAAAAAAACCTCAGCAGACTAAAAGTTAAAGTGTCCTAATGTAGCTGAGAAAACATCTATTTTATAAGGAACAGAGCGAAATTAAAGTCTGAAGGTTTAAATTAAGGGGGAAAAAATGGTCCCGTTATCCTCATGTTTCACAGACTAATAGTATTCACAGACTTAGGTATTTAAAAGGACTTTATGAATTTCACATCTTTTGGCCTCATATGACTTCCTGCCATGAACAGAGAGGGTGTGGGGCCTGTCGAGGTAGCCATGAGCATCCATGAGTAATTGTGACCAAGATCCCATTACCAAGCCAAGCCTTGCACTAGAAATTAGGCATACATCACTGAGGTCAGCACTTGGCTCTTCTGTCCTCTGTTCTGTGCCAGCCCAGACAACTTACTCCCCACCAGCGATAATACAAACTCTGCTCTCACTTCTTCTCCAACTACAGAAGTGGAGAACATCTTGTGGTTCGTGGGAAGAAGGAATCCAAGAGTTCCTGCGTTTCTACCATCGAAAGGTTAATCTTCCACTCACCCTGACCCGTTCACCCTTCTCCCTTGCGTATTCAGAACAAACATCTCTGCAAAATAGGATGCCGTCAGCCAGAGAGTGGGGTCATTCTCTCCTAGGTGGCCTCACCTTCCTCGAGAATTGTTCTCCCCTACCCTTCACTGAGACCACCAAGGTAAGGAGTGTTGGTGGAAGAAATATACGTAGACACAAATCCCAATGTAGCAGTGCTGTCCTCAGAGTGACAGAAATAAAACCGTGTTTGCGATCCTCAAAAGTATCTGCCAATATGACATCCTGGCATTGGTCTTCGGAGGGAATCTGATCCTCGTCTGCTCAGATAAATTAACGATCTCATTTCGATTGTCTCTGTGGGCAGAAACAAACAGGTCATTACGACAATCTGGGAATCGACCCACAAGATCTCTTCTGAGAAAATAAAAACTGTGCAAACTGTGTGTGCAAAGTACTTTGTCACATTTTAACACCAAAATGGAAGTGGTTTGGTTTTCTTTTTCCTCCTCTTTCTTTCCACCTAAAATCTCTTCTTCTGTTGCACTCTGCAGTAGCATTCATAGGAAGAGGAAGAACGGAAAAGGAAAGCGGGCAGGCAGGTGTCGGAGATGCGCGTCACGATTTATCGAGGGAGGAAAATGACACTTGACTTTCTATATGAAGTATTAGAAATCCATCAGTCGACCATTCATTTACTTATTCTGGCTGAACATCCAACATCTGGTATTCCATCATAACGTGTTATCTTTCCTCATTTCCATACTATTTTTTTATGGATACAGTCAAAGTTAATCAAACAACCAGTTTATAAAAAACACTTGGGACATGACACATTTGGCTGCCTTCTCCTAGTTTTTCTATTAAACTATTATTTTCTGCTTTTTGACTGAGGTGTAGTCTATAACCAGTAAAACCTTAAACAAACAGCTCAATTCGTCTATACTTACGTATAAACCCATGCCACACCACCCAGGTAGAGTATTTCCATGGCCATTCTCAGCAAGTTTTTTTTTAATGCCCCTTTATTTATTTTCTTAAGCCCAACGTGGGGCTCAGACTCATGACCTCAAGATCAAGAGTTGCATGCTCCACCACTGAGCCCGTCAGGCACCCCTCAGCAAGTCTTCTCTCCCCTTCCCAAGCAGGATCTACCTTTTATCCCAGAGGTCAGCACCGATGAACATTTGGGCTGTTTCTAGTTCCCAGCTGTCATGGAACAGCTGCCATGAACATTCTCCCGCAAGTCTTTCTTTGGAAATAACTACTCCTTTCTCTTGAGAATGACATTGCCGGGTCTTAGGGGAGGCACACATTTAACTCTATTAGAAACTGCCAAACAGCTTTCCAAGGTGGTTCCGCCACGCGCCTACATGCTTTGAAAACGTCCAGGTCTTAACTAAACACAACTGGCACCCGCTTGTCCTGATTGCCTTCCCTCCCTCTCATGAGCACACAGACCCTGAAGGGTACCGTGAGGGGTCACAGGGTTCAGAGTCGGACAACCCTCAATACTCCATACCCTCACTTCGTAGGGTACAGACCTCGTGCAAAGTACCATTTTTAATCGTACCGTCTCAACATTTCTTTGTAAAACAGCTACGAGACATCTACTTACTCTGTAGGTTCTCTGTGAGGGCAGAGTGAGGTGACACAGGTGAAGCTATCCAGCACGGGTGCAGACATGCGGCAGACATCAGATAGAACCTAATTCCCCTCTCTCCCCACATTTTTTGACAAGCACCTTCCCCCGCAGAGTGGGTTTGGGGGTCCTACAGAACCATCTCTGTCTCTCTTTCCTAGGCCCCGGGGGTCGAAGAGGAAGGAGACCTAGAAGAAAAAGAGCCTGCAAGAGAGAAGGTCAGGGGGCCGGATGCAGAGTGGAATCCTTCTTCCCCCAGCAGAAGGGAAAAGCTCTGTTTACAGTAGGACCCAGATGGAACTGATTTGTTCAGAACCATCTTATTCCTGAGTGTGATATTTGTCCACATCATAAAACCACAGGCTACAATGTGTCTGACATTATACCAAGTGATATAACCCCTCCTAATGATATTATAATAAATCCCAAATGAGGCAGCCATCACTGGGCAGCCTTTTCAAAGTGTTCCTGAAATAGTTTTTACAGAACAAGGGATCTGCGGGCCAAATGCAGGCACTCACATGAGGCCAGAGGAGTCAGCTCAGGCATACCCACAAACACAACACTGCCTCAGTTCTTGGCTGGGAACTTTTCCTCTTTATATTCATCTTTTGGCTTTTATGAAAATCAAAATGCTTCTTTTTTTAATTTTTTTCATATGAGGGATGAAATCGAACATTTCTAAGTGCAATAAAATGTCCCCCGGGGTGCCTTTTTTATTATTATCCTTTAAATCAGCAGTTTCTGTGCATCTTCATTAGGAAAAGCCGGTGACCTTCCATTCTGGCCCCACCTCCCTGGGTGCTCAAAGAAAGCTGACCACATTTCCTGCCATCCTGGTGGTGGAAGCTTGTTTTGCTCTGGTTTTCTGCTAACGTGCACAGGCACCTTATGAGATACCGTGTGATCTGCTTCCACAGCCCCGGGAGTTTGCTGACTCAGGAACCCTTGGATTTCTTCTCGGACGAATGTGCCGCCCTCCCTGCCCTTCAAGGCAAGAACCACAGGAAATCATGTGTCTCCACTAATGGGGTTGGAGGCACCATCCTGTTGGACTGTGGTCTTGGGCTCAGTAGGACCTGGAACAAGAAGGAATATCTGTTCCGCCTCACTGTCACGACCACCAACACCTCGCCACAAGCGGCATCACCACGTCCTGGACCACGTGCACCAGCACGTTGTGTTTCTCTCGTCCTCACCATTGCCCCGCCCACCTTCCCCACAATCCCTGTCCTTCCAGCCCTCTCCGCTGCAGTGAATCATCTATTGTTTGGGTCCTCCCGTCACACCTCTTTCTTCTCCCTTCTCCCTTCCCCATCCATGTGGATCTGTCATCAGTCTGCATTTGGGTCCAAGACTCAACCATATTTGTTTCACAGCTGTTCTTTTCGTTCTCTCTGTGGGATCACAAAGATGAACTGGGTAAAGCCTAAAACTGCTAGAGACCCTCTAGGGCCACCAAGTAAAGAGAGCTTACTTAAAGTGATGCGCACACCGGAGGCAACAGGTCAGAAGGAAGGAAAGAGGATTCCTCAGGAAATCAGACCCCTTAGATCTGGCCACGCCTATATCTTCAATCACTCACGTCAAAATGTTGCCTGTTTTGCTTGAAACAGGGTTTGAATGGGATTTCTTTCACTTGCAAATGAAAGAATTCTGATCAAAACAACTATCCTGTCATCTACTCTACATCATTCACCCTCACCCCCAAATACACTTAGGGTTGGCATTCCATATTGGGGTTTTGTCTGCTAAGCCAGAGCCCGGGCCAGAGATTCTAATGGCTGACTACCTTCTCCTACCCAAGTTAGCCCAAAGAGAGTGGGATAAGATGAAGCCAGATTCCACAAGGAAAAGCAGGCACCTCATACCAAGGCGACCAAACACAAGCGTCAAGTCTAGAAGAATTAGGCTAAGATCAGGTTCGCAACGAGAGCAGACAATCTGAGACAAGTGCTCCCAACGCCAGTGCAGTGCAGTGAGCTTCCTCTATGGATCGACATTTTTGGTAGTAGAGGTAAGGGTCTGACTTCAAAAATACAAATCAAGATGGGAGGTACCACCCTCACCAGCATCAGGATCTACCAAGTATCAAAAGCATCTATAAATGTCTATGCGCCGAATACCGGAGCCCCCAAATATATAAAACAATTACTCATAAACATAAGCAACCTTATTGATAAGAATGTGGTAATTGCTGGGGACTTTAACACCCCACTTACAGAAATGGATAGATCATCTAGACACACGGTCAATAAAGAAACAAGGGCCCTGAATGAGACACTGGATCAGATGGACTTGACAGATATATTTAGAACTCTGCATCCCAAAGCAACAGAATATACTTTCTTCTCGAGTGCACATGGAACATTCTCCAAGATAGATCATATACTGGGTCACAAATCAGCCCTTCATAAGTTTACAAGAATTGAAATTATACCATGCATACTTTCAGACCACAATGCTATGAAGCTTGAAGTCAACCACAGGAAAAAGTCTGGAAAACCTCCAAAAGCATGGAGGTTAAAGAACACCCTACTCACGAATGAGTGGGTCAACCAGGCAATTAGAGAAGAAATCAAAAAATATATGGAAACAAACGAAAATGAAAATACAACAATCCAAACGCTTTGGGACGCAGCGAAGGCAGTCCTGAGAGGAAAATACATCGCAATCCAGGCCTATCTCAAGAAACAAGAAAAATCCCAAATACAAAATCTAACAGCACACCTAAAGGAAATAGAAGCAGAACAGCAAAGGCAGCCTAAACCCAGCAGAAGAAGAGAAATAATAAAGATCAGAGCAGAAATAAACAATATAGAATCTAAAAAAACTGTAGAGCAGATCAACGAAACCAAGAGTTGGTTTTTTGAAAAAATAAACAAAATTGACAAACCTCTAGCCAGGCTTCTCAAAAAGAAAAGGGAGATGACCCAAATAGATAAAATCATGAATGAAAATGGAATTATTACAACCAATCCCTCAGAGATACAAACAATTATCAGGGAATACTATGAAAAATTATATGCCAACAAATTGGACAACCTGGAAGAAATGGACAAATTCCTGAACACCCACACTCTTCCAAAACTCAATCAGGAGGAAATAGAAAGCTTGAACAGACCCATAACCAGCGAAGAAATTGAATCGGTTATCAAAAATCTCCCAACAAATAAGAGTCCAGGACCAGATGGCTTCCCAGGGGAGTTCTACCAGACGTTTAAAGCAGAGATAATACCTATCCTTCTCAAGCTATTCCAAGAAATAGAAAGGGAAGGAAAACTTCCAGACTCATTCTATGAAGCCAGTATTACTTTGATTCCTAAACCAGACAGAGACCCAGTAAAAAAAGAGAACTACAGGCCAATATCCCTGATGAATATGGATGCCAAAATTCTCAATAAGATACTAGCAAATCGAATTCAACAGCATATAAAAAGAATTATTCACCATGATCAAGTGGGATTCATTCCTGGGATGCAGGGCTGGTTCAACATTCGCAAATCAATCAACGTGATACATCACATTAACAAAAAAAAAGAGAAGAACCATATGATCCTGTCAATCGATGCAGAAAAGGCCTTTGATAAAATCCAGCACCCTTTCTTAATAAAAACCCTTGAGAAAGTCGGGATAGAAGGAACATACTTAAAGATCATAAAAGCCATTTATGAAAAGCCCACAGCTAACATCATCCTCAACGGGGAAAAACTGAGAGCTTTTTCCCTGAGATCAGGAACACGACAGGGATGCCCACTCTCACCGTTGTTATTTAACATAGTGCTGGAAGTTCTAGCATCAGCAATCAGACAACAAAAGGAAATCAAAGGCATCAAAATTGGCAAAGATGAAGTCAAGCTTTCGCTTTTTGCAGATGACATGATATTATACATGGAAAATCCGATAGACTCCACCAAAAGTCTGCTAGAACTGATACATGAATTCAGCAAAGTTGCAGGATACAAAATCAATGTACAGAAATCAGTTGCATTCTTATACACTAACAATGAAGCAACAGAAAGACAAATAAAGAAACTGATCCCATTCACAATTGCACCAAAAAGCATAAAATACCTAGGAATAAATCTAACCAAAGATGTAAAGGATCTGTATGCTGAAAACTATAGAAAGCTTATGAAGGTAATTGAAGAAGATTTAAAGAAATGGAAAGACATTCCCTGCTCATGGATTGGAAAAATAAATATTGTCAAAATGTCAATACTACCCAAAGCTATCTACACATTCAATGCAATCCCAATCAAAATTGCACCAGCATTCTTCTCGAAACTAGAACAAGCAATCCTAAAATTCATATGGAACCACAAAAGGCCCCGAATAGCCAAAGGAATTTTGAAGAAGAAGACCAAAGCAGGAGGCATCACAATCCCAGACTTCAGCCTCTACTACAAAGCTGTCATCATCAAGACAGCATGGTATTGGCACAAAAACAGACACACAGACCAATGGAATAGAATAGAAACCCCAGAACTAGACCCACAAACATATGGCCAACTCATCTTTGACAAAGCAGGAAAGAACATCCAATGGAAAAAAGACAGCCTCTTTAACAAATGGTGCTGGGAGATCTGGACAGCAACATGCAGAAGGTTGAAACTAGACCACTTTCTCACACCATTTACAAAAATAAACTCAAAATGGATAAAGGACCTAAATGTGAGACAGGAAACCATCAGAACCTTAGAGGAGAAAGCAGGAAAAGACCTCTCTGACCTCAGCCGTAGCAATCTCTTACTCGACACATCCCCAAAGGCAAGGGAATTAAAAGCAAAAGTGAATTACTGGGACCTTATGAAGATAAAAAGCTTCTGCACAGCAAAGGAAACAACCAACAAAACTAAAAGACAACCAACGGAATGGGAAAAGATATTTGCAAATGACATATCGGACAAAGGGCTAGTATCTAAAATCTATAAAGAGCTCACCAAACTCCACACCCGAAAAACAAATAACCCAGTGAAGAAATGGGCAGAAAACATGAATAGACACTTCTCTAAAGAAGACATCCAGATGGCCAACAGGCACATGAAAAGATGTTCAGCGTCGCTCCTTATCAGGGAAATACAAATCAAAACCACACTCAAGTATCACCTCACGCCAGTCAGAGTGGCCAAAATGAACAAATCAGGAGACTATAGATGCTGGAGAGGATGTGGAGAAACGGGAACCCTCTTGCACTGTTGGTGGGAATGCAAATTGGTGCAGCCGCTCTGGAAAACAGTGTGGAGGTTCCTCAGAAAATTAAAAATAGACCTACCCTATGACCCAGCAATAGCACTGCTAGGAATCTACCCAAGGGATACAGGAGTACTGATGCATAGGGGCACTTGTACCCCAATGTTCATAGCAGCACTCTCAACAATAGCCAAATTATGGAAAGAGCCTAAATGTCCATCAACTGATGAATGGATAAAGAAATTGTGGTTTATATACACAATGGAATACTACGTGGCAATGAGAAAAAATGAAATATGGCCTTTTGTAGCAACGTGGATGGAACTGGAGAGTGTGATGCTAAGTGAAATAAGCCATACAGAGAAAGACAGATACCATATGGTTTCACTCTTATGTGGATCCTGAGAAACTCAACAGGAACCCATGGGGGAGGGGAAGGGAGAAAAAAAAAAAGACGTTTGAGTGGGAGAGAGCCAAAGCATAAGAGACTGTTAAAAACTGAGAACAAACTGAGGGTTGATGGGGGGTGGGAGGGAGGGGCGGGTGGGTGATGGGTAGTGAGGAGGGCACCTTTTGGGATGAGCACTGGGTGTTGTATGGAAACCAATTTGTCAATAAACTTCATAAAAAAAATAAAAAAAAAAAAAAAAAAAAGCATCATGGTGGCCATCCAGCATTTGGCCTTTTCCTTGGGCTTTTGGTTCTGGGAGATACAAAGGAGGCCTTTGCTTTGCTGACATATATGCTCCAACAGGGTGGAAATGCAGAAAGACAAATTCAACAAATAAACATTCATATGCAGCAGAAGGTTATTTTGTCCTAAAAAGAATGACTAAGATAGGAGGTATAAGAGAGCAGAAACCCGAAGAAGGGTGTGTGTTCTCCTTGGGTGATCTGAGACACATGGGAGGTGACATTCTACCACCATGGTCATCACTTCTACTGTCACTAGAATGCCTCTGGAGTAAGGCTGGGAAGGATGACAAATCCTTTCCCACAACCGGTAACACTTTGCTAATAACATATTTCCTTTTTCCAATTTTAAAAGTAAAGCATGTCTATTATTTACTATTAAACGCTTTCGGTTGCAAGTAGCAGGAACCAACGGAAGCCAGCTTATGTCTAAGGGGAGCCTGTGATAGAAAACGACATGGGTTATATAGAACCCAGAGTACAGGCACCAGCCAAGCGTCAGGACAAGCTGGAACCAGGACGTGCCGGCACGTCCCCTCTCTGCTCCTCTCACCGTCCTTCCCCCGGTTTTTGCACATCAGATGCATTTGCTTTCTCCCAGTGGTTCCCAGAGCAGCCGGAGCCTGGGCGGACAGAACATTGAAAATCAATGACCATTGTGGAAGATCTAGAGACCTACCCGCGGAAACAAAGTATTATTCTCAAGTCCCATTACCTCCTAAAGATGGCTGGTTCTATTAAAGGAGGGACCCGAGTAGCTGAATTTCACTTTCTTCTGGGTGCCACTAAAGGGAAGCCGTGCAGTGCAGTGGGTACAAGCCTGGTGTCCACAGCCTGATAACTACATGACTTCAAGCAGGCTTCCCAATGCTGGGCAATAAAAAGAAATAATGCCTTCTTCAGAGCAGTGCCCAGGAGGAAAATACTGCATGAATGTTGACTCTGGTGATGTCACATGGAGTAGATGACCACGTCTTTTGGCTGAAAACACTCTGATGGGTTGTGGACAGTCAAAGATAAGGCAGGAGCTAGCTTCAAAATTAGGAACCAGAGATTGAAGGATCAATCACATTAATAGAGTTGAGAAGGATTCCACATTTCCAGAAAAAAAAACTGGAAGGAGAGAAAGGGAAAAAGAGTAAAGAAACATGGTAAGAGAACAGGGCTTAACATGGCCTCCGGTAGCAGAACAGGCCTGCCTGACCAGGGTTCTTAACTCAGGGCTCATGGGTCCCACATGGCCCAGACAGAACTCAGGGGATCCTTGAGATGAGGGAAAAGTTACATCTTGAGGCGCCTGAGAGGCTCAGTCAGTTGAGCATCCGACTCTTGATTTTGGCTCAGGTCATGACCCCAGGGGTTGTGGGATCAAGCCCCGCATCAGGGTTCCACACTGAGCGTGGAGTCTGCTTGGGATTCTCTCCCTCTCCCTTTGCTCCTCTCCCCTACGTGTGCTCACTCTCTCTCTCTCTCTCTCTCTCTCTCTCAAATAAATAGTAAATAATAAATAAATAAGTAAAGTTACAGCTTGATATTTACCACTCTCCAACTGAAAATTGGCATTTTTAAAGTTATGAACATAAACAACCCATATCGACAGTAGTTGCAATCTGTACAGCTTTGTAACCAATAGAAATCACAGATATTTTTATAGCATAGTATGGTTGTTGTATTTATATCACAAAATACCACTTATATCTACTGCTACTTTCACATTATACTCAATTGCTGGCTAACTAGAACTCCTTGCATATCATGTAATGCATTGTTAATGAAGAAACACATGCACCACCATATCACAAATTTGTTTTTTCTTAAATATTCAACGAGTTTGTTTCAATATCATTCATTTTCTTGGAAATCCTCTGTATTTTATTATATGCGTTTAAAAACATTACACTTGGAAGAGGTCTACAGTCCTCATAAGATTGCCAAGAGGGTCTAACAAACAGCAACAACAAAAAAATCTTTTAAGTCCCTCTGGTCTAATATGGGACTTAATTTGACTACAATATTGTACACGATAACCCGTCTCCATGATGGGACACAGAACAGAGATCTTTAGTAAAAGTCTGGTACACGCAGCAAGTTCCAAAATGTTTGTGAGAAGATTGGAAGTCGAAATAAAGGGGAAGGGACTGTGGCCCATGTATCGGGCAAGATGCCCGGGCAGGTATCGAAGAGGAAGCACAAAAGACAGGAGCAACACGATTCCAAAGATAGGAAGGCCCTCACAGAGGTTCTAATGGGAATGAAAACCCTCAAGGAGTCAGATGGAGACTTTCCACAGGACATGAGGTGACAGTTACAGTTCACTCTTTTCAGTTCAAAATGGCAAGGTGACCCGCCTCTGGTACCTGTGGCTCCAATAATCATTATAATATGAAAAACACCAGAAACACAATAACTTCCAAGAAATAATCACCATTACTATGCTCACGTGTAGTATTTTATGTATATATATATGTACATAGAAAGTTGACTGTATTCAAATATACGTATGAATTCAACATATGCAATACAACGTGTATATGGGAATATACATACATATGTATGAATGCAATCAACTTTCAAAGTTAGAATTACAACGACCACACACAAATCTACTTTTTAAACTTTATATCCTCAAACATGAATGTAATCGTTATATAATATGCCATCATATGGAGATGATGTCATTAATTTCTCTCATATTGGACATTTAGACTAGGTCTAGATTCTCATTTACAAATAATGCTATACATAAAAATCTTTGCGCCTAATTTTTTGTGTATGCGGAATTCTCATTTTTTTCTTAGGATAAATTCCAAGGTATTGAAAAACTAGGTCAAAGTCTATTAACGTTTTACCCCTCACGGATTGCCTGGAGAGAGCATGGAAACCAACTTTTTCCCCAGACCTCACCCTATGGATTTATTCACCTGGATGTTGATTCACACCCTTTATCATACCCTTTAATAAACTGGTTAATTTCAGTAAAATAATAATTTTAAAAATATTTTACCATTCATGAAATACGTTGTCAAGTCTTTTTTATTATATTTTCAATAGACCCATCAGCAATGTGTAAGAAAGTCTATCTTGCCATATTCTTATCAGCGTTGGGTATTATCCCTTTTTTCTTTTTCTTAATCTGTGGTTTTTATTTTTAACTATAACATGTGTTCATAGCAGCTTGTTTGCAAAGTTGTCCCCAGCAGTTCCTCCCACCTCTGCATGCACCCCACTTTTCAATGTGACTTTGCAGCTTCTTCCATCAAAAAGAAGGATTTCAGGGGCGCCTGGGTGACTCAGTTGGTGGAGTGTCCGACTTCGGCTCAGGTCGTGATCTCACAGTTCATGGGTTCAAGCCCCGCATCAGGCTCTGTGCTGACAGCTCAGAGCCTGGAGTCTGCTTCAGATTCTGTGTCTCCCTCTCTTTCTGCCCTCCCTCTGCTCATGCTCGCTCTCTGTCTCTCTCTCTCTCTCAAAAATAAACATAAAAAAATTTTTTAAAATAAAAGAAGGATGTCACAAGAAACAGAGAGAAGATGTGCCTCCTGAGGTCTCTAGATGAACCAGCCCCCAGCGGACCCACAAGCTGAATGCAAATTCGGCATTTAATCACATTTAATCACAGCATTGAAACAGCAAAACGTGTGGCCCTGGGCAAGAGCAACAGAAGAAAGGCTCATCTGAGCTCAGCACAAATGGTTGACCTTTGGAATCGTGACCAAATAAAATCATTGTCATTTTAGCCACTAAGTTTCCAGATGGCTTGTTACACAGCTCTGCATAACTGATACAATGTTCGATTCTTTCATTTTAAAATGCATATTAAATTTTAAAGGAAGAATAACAAAATCCACCCTTATTCTACCACCTAACAGACAGGAGACCACTGCTAACAGTTTGATTTATTTTGCTTCCATCTCTTATAACAGTATGCATGTACTATATTAACATCAGAGCTACAAACGTATCTTGCTTTTAACGATTGTTGCAAAAACTCTCAAAGCACACCGGCAAATTTAACTCGTTGAAATATAAAAAGCATAGTCACTCAGAACCAGTGATGAAGAGATTATTTAATGCTAGGAAATCTGTTACAAATATATTTATCAGGTCAACTAAAATGCAATCATCTTAACAAATATGAAGAAGTAATTGGTAAATTTGATGCCCATGCCTTTAAAAAAAAAAAAATTACAGAATATAATGAATAAGAATATCCAAGTCTAGGGGGCACCTGGGTGGCTCAGTCAGTTAAGTGTCTGCCCTCGGCTCAGGTCATGATCTCACAGTTCGTGAGTTTGAGCCCCGCGTTGGGCTCTGTGCTGATAGCTCGGAGCCTGGAGCCTGCTTCAGATTCTGCGTCTGCCCCTCTCTCAGCTCCTCCCCCGCTCACACTCTCTGTCTCTCTCTTTCTCTCAAAAATAAATAAATGTTAAAAATTAAAAAAAAAAAGAATAACCAAGTCTAATATATCATGACTGAAATATCTATCTCAATTTCATAGTTAATGAAACTATATATATAATATATATATATAATGAAATATATATAATGAATATATATAATATATAATGAATATATATAATATATATATATAATGAAACATATATAAACAGCACTGCTATTAAAAATAAGAGGAAGACAAGAATATTCCCTACAGTATCACCACTAATAATCACTCTGGAAATTCTAGTCAATGAAATAAGGAAAGAAAAAAAAACTGATGTGAAATTATTTAAAAAAAAACAAAATTATGAATATTTGTTCATGATATAATGGCCTACCTCAAGCTCAAAGAAAATCAACTAAAAATGCATTAATTTAAAAACTGAAATTTTTTAAAATTTTAAAGGGGCATCATATGAAATAAATATACATTTTTCAATATTGCAATAATAACATATTAGGAAATGGAATGGAAATCTCTCAGTTTTACAACTGTAAAAATATAGATCTCTTATATCTGTCTTAAAACATAAAACATCTGGTAATAAGCTATCAATAAATGGGAGAGACATTTATTAACAAACTGTAATGCTTTCCACCAGACATGGAAGGAAATAATACAGTAGAAAAGCACCTGATTTTACTACATGGTAATGTGAATTGTCTTTCCATTATTTTAGTCACATTAATTACCTTCCTTTATATCCCTTATACATAAGGCTATGACTCCAACCCAAGACAGCGATGGCGGCAGGACCCCATTGGGTCTAAGGCCAGAGCATCAGGTCAAAGAAGGTTATTCTCAAGCCTTAAGCTTTCATGGTGTTTTCTCTGTTAGGTTTTGGACTTTCACAGGACCTGTTAACCCTTTCTTCTTTCCTATTTCCCCCTTTAGGAATGGGGATACCTATTCTATGTCGCACACTTACATTTTGGAAGCACCTAACTTGTCTGATTTCACAGCTCCACAGCCAGAGAGCAATTTGCCTCAGGATGAATCATACCTGGAGTGTCACTCAGCTCTGATTTAGATGATATTTAGATGAGACTTTGGGTTTTTAGCCCTCCAAGTTGATGCGGGAATGAATGAAGACCTCGGGGGTAGTAGGGGCGTGTTTTGCACGTGTATTTTGCTGTTTGGGAAAAAGGCAGGGAAGGCAAACCGATATCCAGAGTTCCAATGACATCCATGTTTCTATTCCAATGAGATCAAAGCATGGCCCCGTCTATGATAGAAACAATTCAGTGCACTCTCTCTGCGACCGGGCTGGTCCCTTGGGGAACAGAACCATATTAGGGGCTCAGAGTTGGCTGTTCCCAGCGGCAGGTAGAGCACCAAGCAGTCTCTTTAACCAGATTAACCTTGGCGGATGAGAGTCCCTGTTCCTGAACCCATGTGAACCTCCATCCCTGACACTGCAGCCATTTGGCTGATGAGATTCGGGCCTCAGGTAACAGAGGAGGTTTCAAGAGACTCCCGGGTCACATCTCATTGTGCTGGGCGGACAAAAGAGCAAAGCAGGACGTAGCGGGAAGGGACAATGGGAACCAGGGAGGCCAGGACTCTGGAGCGCCCAATGGTTGCGCGTGGGTGAGTCACAAGAGTCGGGGTAATATTATCGTCTTTCTCACGGTGTTTTCCAGAAGTATCTCTGAAGGGCACAGCGCTTGTAAGTGATCGGCCACATGCATCTGCCCACACACCCCACTCAGCGGGCATTCCCCAGAGGCAAGCCTTTGCCCTGTCCCACGTCCTGGTGGCATGGTTTGGGGGACCCACAGAGAGAAGTGAGTGCATCAGAGCTGATGGGCCCTCCTGTGGCCCATGCCCTTCTCTGTTCCGCGACCTTCATGGCTATTGATGGCTCCTTCATAATGGACCTCCCAACGGACCACATCAAAGTGAAGATATAATTTGTGCACCCACCTCCCTCCCTTCCACCTTAGCCAAGCTTTTCACTTTAAAAGCCTCAGAGAATAGTCCTCTCCTTTGCTTTACATTCCGTCCCTCTGCTCCTGACATGGCACCTACCGAGTATGACTTAACGGCAGAAAATAGGGTGGCACGGAGTGCGAGACCCTCCTCTCTCTCCCCCTCATCGCTGCCCCCAGCCCTCACCTCTCTTTTTCTTTCCTTCTCTCCGTTCCATGAGATCGCTTAGCACGGCCATATGCACGGCAGTCTTGGGACTCCGAACACACATCCCACTGGCCCCGGAAGTTCACCCCCCTCTAACCCCCTGACATCAGGTGGACAGGTGGACACAATGTTGCTCAGACAACAAGCTCTTCCGAAGGTCAGGACACTGGACTCCTAAGCCAGGCTCTGCCACTTTCTGGCAGTGAAACTTTACCTTGACGTCCCCGCTTCCCAATCTGGACCACAGAGAGGAAAACAGCCACTGGAAGAGGCTTGTAGGGGTAAACATTTATCCCCTTGTACAAGTAGTGCAATTGTGTTTCCAGGAGGGGCAGAGGGCAGTGCACTGAAGTTACACCCAAGCCAGGAGAGGTGATGGGCTACACAGCCACGGAGACTGGCAGAGAGCCAGCCTCAGCCGGCCTCTCCGGAGAGTCAACCCCGAGGTCCTTACAGCTGTAAGGGATACCAATGCTCTGAGTTAAAAAATGTTTGTCCTTGGAATTGCTCTTTACCCCTTCAAAGCAATCATTTCCAAAGGGTTCTTGTCCTAAGAAAGGGGGAAACATGGCTTATACGTTGAGACCCAAGCCATTCACAAAGAGGCCTTCATTCTCAAGGTGTGATCAAAGCTACCTGCATCAGAACGCTCTGAAATACTGTTTGTGCATTTCAGGCCCTGGCATCGACCGTTACTTCATTTCTCTGAGCCTCAGCTTCCACGTCTGAAAAACAGGCTTAGTAGCAGCCCTCACCTAAAGCGTCAGTGGAAGAGTCTAGATGGAATAAACGAGCAAACGCAAAGAGGAATGGCTTGCGAGGGGAGGGGTGTAATTTGCAGCTGGACGAGCTGACCCTAAATATCCCATCAAATCAGGCCTCCGTGACCCCAGATCCCCGAGGATGTCCTGGGCCTCCAACAACCAACGGGAGTGGTCCCCGTTCCTGTCCACGATGCATCCCGGCCAAACGCACAGGAAGCGGACCCTCTGGCCGGGCACTCAGCCAAGGCTGGAGCAGTTAGGAAATAAGAATGTGCGTATTTATTGGGGAAAATAAAAATGTGCATGTGACGCTGCACAGAGGCGATTTATGGGGTTTTATGGAAGTGTCACCAAAAGGCCCACTCAGTCACTGCCAACATCAGGTCTGCAAACACCTGCGAGCTCAGGCAGTAAAGCTCCCTAATGGAGCCGGGGGGTGGGACTCGCGTGTGGAGGGGACTGTGAGCCATTGGGGGCAGGTGTCTGCACCCGTGCCGGGCGTGCAAGTGTGTAGCAGGGTGAAAGTCAACGTGCACGCGCCAGTGGGCGTGCAGGGGAGCTAGGGTGGCTGTGAGCCCCTAAGAGTGGGTGCCATGGGTCACCCCAGGGGACTACCAGGACAGGAGGCCAAGCCACAGTGCAGAAATGTACCCATTACTCACGCTGTCTTCAAAGGACAGCAGAGTCCTGGCTGCTCCCACGAGGGGGTTAGTCATCGCCTGTTGCCGAGACTGAAGGCCTTGAGGATGCCAAGAAAGCAGATTCTCAGGGGAAAACTTTCTGGGTTGAGCATTCGAGAACCAGTGGAGTCTGGCCAGAGGGGGGAAGAGTGATGTCTCTCGTCCTCCACTGGACCCAGTCCCCACTGATGCCACGCCTATTTGCTCCAGGTCTCTGAAGCCTCTGTGGGTTCTGCGAACCAGCCTCATGCCTCGCTGCTCTCCTGCGAGCACGGCCTCCTCCTCTACGCTGTCTGCCCAGCCCATCTGCCAAGCCTGACAGAGCCTAGACGGGTTCCCTGCTTTCTGAGGGCCACCTGCTGTGGAAGAAGGCTCAAGGAAGCACCTAGAAGGTGTGTTGTTAAAGAGGAGGAGAAGAGGGGGAAGGAGAAGGAGGAGAAAGCGGAAAAGGAAGACAGACTTTCAGGGCAAGTTCCTCAATCACCCCGAATTCCATCCGTTCTGCGTTCCCACAGCCAGCAGCAGAGCCCTGCAGACCACGCAGGAACGAGGGACCCCTGCTTCCTCTCTCCCCCTCACTCCTGCACAGCAGCGAGGGAATCGTCAGTGTTGCAAGAGCCCTTTGTCTTCTGGGCACTTGAGGAAGGTCACTTCCCTGCAAGACGGTGAGGAGCTCGGGCCAAGTGTGGTTTGTGAAATGAAACCAGATCTTGTACTTCACCGTCCATGGTGCGCCGGGATGGATGGCCCAGCTCGCAGTCTGAGGTCAGGGGCCAGGAGTCTACGAATGCCAATCACCCACCACATCCTCGGCTGGGCCCCGTCTAGTGCCCATCCAAACTCTGAAGGAGGGACCTAGCACAACCTTGACATGGGCCACAACTTTGAGGACCCAAGAGACTGGTATTTGTTCCCAGGCACAAAGACAGTGAATGACAGGACTGTCTAGTATTTAGAACCAGAGACTCCTCCTTTCCTCAGAGCCCACAGCTGCACAGGAGGTACTCATGGAATGGGAGAGAGAGAGAGAGAGAGAGAGAAAGAGACGGGAATGTTCGGTCTTATCAGCATCACCACTTCTGACGTCAGGACATAGTCAAGGCTCTCTGAGAGCCAGGAGGAAAATGTAAGGGCCAACATTTCTGCGTGTTCTCCTCTCTCTCTCTCTCTCTCTCTCTCACACACACACACACACACACACACACAGATTCTGCCCCCACTTCCGCCCCAGAGCATCTCCTGGTGGCAGGGAGTATGACAGCCAAAGGGATCGATTTCCAGCCCCCCACCCTCAGCCAGAGCAACACCTACCCTGGTGAAACGTCCATCTCACCCTCCCCGGCAGCCTTGGCTGGTGGTTCTGGGAGCTGGACAAGGCAGGGATCTGTTCATCTCTGTGCCTGTCCCCAGGGACCGGCACCTGGGCGTTACCCAGCAGATACTCAGGGTAGAGGGCTCGGTGACCCAAAATTGTGCCATAGAGCTGACCTGCTCAGAGTTGTTGGAAGGGGTGAGGAGGAACCAGGGCTGGGGCTGGCTCCACTCCTCAAGGTCCAGGCTGCAGTCACTAAAATGACCGGAAGAAAATCTAATGGACGGATTGCAGTCATTGGTCCTACTGACCTCTGATCCTCCCCCAAATCCCTTGCCAGACGTTGCTAGGGTTTTTGGAACTGGGAGCTATCAGTGGACAATCTTGACCGTGAGCAAACATGATACACGTTATCAACTCTGAACTGCAGCATGCTGGATCGGTGCTTCTAAACGTCTGTGTGCCGGTGAACCACCCAGGGGTCTTGTTAACATGCAGACTCCGACTCAGGAGGTCTGAGGCGAGGCCTGAGATGCTGCGTTTCTGTGCAAAAGCCAGGCGACGCCTCTGGTCCCAGATCACACCTGGAATGGCAAGGAGCCTTCTCTCGAGATGCCTGGTGCCAGGTGCCTGGGATGGGAAGACCCGAGGCCCCTGTGTTGCAAGAGTCCTTCCCGGCCAGGACCCCACTGCGTCCCCCCCACCCCCACTGTGTTCCACACACACCAAAGAGCCAGCTCTACCCCAGGTCTCCAGCCCTCTTCCACCTGTCTGTGTTGACACCCGTTGCCCCCAACATGTCCTCTCTTTCTCGGCGGCTTTAGAAACTCCTACCCATCCTTCCTCCAACCTCAACACCTGCTCTGCTTTTGCTCCTTGCTGCCTGTTGAGACTCCAGAAAATTACTGCAAGTACTTTAAGCAAGTTCCTGAACTATAAAATGGGATAGTAACAATGCCCACCTCACAGCGGGCTTTCTCAATATTGAATGAGATGATACAGGTAAAATGCTTAGCAAGGTGCCTGAGACATACTAGGTAATGAAAAAGTAAATAAGTCACCCAACTTGAATGTTACCTCCTCTGCGGAACCTTCCTGGATTTTTCCACGGAGCCATTTGCTGGTGCTTCCATGATATTTGGTTTCCATTTCTCTGATGGCCCTTATGACCTGGTGTTGCACTGGTTTATTGACTGGACTATTTTATGTCATAAGTCATGAGCAGCTGGAGGTCAGGACCGTGTTTTACCCATCTCTGCTTTTCCAGGATCTGGTACCTGACTGAACATGGAACATATACTCAATAAGAGGGGCCAGCACGGCCACAGCCATTGCATTCAGGGGGGACTCTGTGCGAGGGTGCCCTATCCCACAAGAGCAGTGTGGTTAACTGGAATATTCGGGGAAGCAGAAGCTCTACTTAAGTGAGTTTTCCAGATAACTGAAGGTTTACACCCAGGGAAAAATCACTCTTCATTTTTAAACTTTTTACCAACTTTTTCCTTAATGTGTTCCATAATGAAACAGAGCACAGGGGTCCTAATATAACCTTCCCAAGATAACTTGAGGACATCAAGAAGACATTTATCATTGCCCCCGGGGTGACCGCATAGCTACTTTGTTGAGACGGTTCCGTTTTGCACTCATTGACTGGTGTTGTTATTATTCAGGCCATTCTTTCTTTCCCCTGGTGAGTCCCAGTTTGGGAAAAAAAAATGACCAGGTCACCTTAACCAGAGATAGACTGTGCTGGACCAAAATGATGGCCTGAAGGACCCCTGAGGTGAATATGAATATTTGCTATGGGTTTTTTTTAATATGGCCCCCAAATTCTTTGACAGCTGTCTCACTGAGAGATGGGGTCTCTGTCTCCTTCCCTGAATTCAGGCAGGTCTATAACATCTGACCAACGGCACACAGTAGAAGTGGTCCCGTGCAGTGACCAGGCCTTCAGCAACTGGCAAATTCCAACCCCCATATCTTAGGCTGCTCCCTCTTTGGGACCCAGCCTCCAGGCCGTGAGGAAGCCCACGGAGACAGTTCCTGCAGAGAAAGACCCAGAGCCAGAACCGACTTGCCAGCCATGTGTGAGTCACCTTGGAGGTGGGTCCCCGGCCCCGCTTGATCCGCCCCAGCCAATGCTACGCGGACAACAGCTGTCCCTTCCATACACTGCTCAACTGCCGATTTGAGAGCCAAGTATGTGATGGCTGTTTCCAATCACCTGTTGGGGGTCATCTTTATGCAACAACAGAGAATCAGAGTAGTTGCCCAAGAGGCAAATGCTGCTGGAGAATTCACTGTTTGGAGTCCCGGAGTCTATTAGGAACCAGCCCGGCCCCTGCCTTCTCCTTCAAGGCCAGACCCCGTGCTGTCACTTCTAGGAGAGTAAGTGAGGATAATTACAGGTTCTGAACATAGAATCTCCGAGTTCTGGTCTCTCTGAAACCTCAGGGAAATTAACCATCTTCTCTGAGCCTCGGTTTCTTCATCTGTAAGGGAGTGATGATAGGACCTAGGTCATGGTGTTGCAATAAGGAATATAAAGCAGAGACTGGCAAACCCCTTTTGTGAGGAGGCAGATGGTGAATATTTTAGGCTTCAAGGACCCTACGGGCTGTCACCACTCGATTCTGCCATGACAGCAAGAAAGCAGACACAGGCGTCCATAAACAAATCGGCATGGCTGTGTGCCAGTAAAACCTCTTTTACAGAAACAAGATCTGGCCTGTGGGTCAGAGACTTCAGACCTCTGCAATAAAGGATTGGGAAAGTTCCCGGCATAAGTGCCAGCCACCATTAGCATATGCATTATTGTTGTTGATATAAATGCAACTGTCTTTAGGCAGCAGAGTTTGTTGGGGATTTCACCAGCCCCATAACCACAGTGTTCACCAAAAAGTGTTCACGCTGACATAACGAGCGGCAAGCCTAGCGACAAGATGAGTCACCCTAAGTCAGTGACACGGAGGAGCTTCAGAAGCTGCTCCGCCACCTTCCTTGGGAGCAGTCTTGCCCAAGTCGCCTTACCTCTGGACACAAGGCAGTTCTCTAAAATGAACATATGCGTCGCAGGCCTTCCCGGGGAAACTGATGCTTCAAATCCAGAGCTAAGACATTGTCTCATGTGTCATCACGTCTTTCAGCCGAGAGCCCCTGGGCAGGGATTTTGGAAGAGTCCAGCTTTAGGGTAATAAAAGGAAGGAAGGAAGGGAGGAGAAGGGGGAGGGCCCGGGAGGGACAGTAGTGGTGAAGAGGCTGGAAGAAACGTGCCCCCCATCAATTCTTCTCTCTGGGCTGCCCGTTCACGCACTCGCTCACTCAGGTCTGTGTATTGCTTGCCAGCTGGGAGCCAGGTCCTGGGCTGGGAGTGGGGTCACTGCGAGTGACGGAGACACTCCGAATCCTGCCTCAGGGAGGGGGCCCCCCTCCAGCGAGGGGAAGAGGCCATTACGTAAGTCGTGGCAGTAATAGTGTTGTGTGTTGTGAAAGGGGAAGTGGAGGGTGGGGACCACCATTTGGGGGTGGGGGACCTGGCCCAACTGGGGGTCAGGGGAGGTCTTCTCAAGGAAATGACACTAAAGCCAAGACCAGGGGAATGAATGGGGATTAGTCATCACCCTCTGCCTTCCTCCTCTTCCTGAGTTTGCCCTTGTGCTCAGACAAACCCTCGCCTGCCCAACACCCATCCATGCAGAAGATCACTCTCCCTCCCTCCTCCCGGGCCCAGTCCTCCCTTGCCTGCACTGCCTTATAAAACATCTCTTTTCCCTCACCTAAACCTTTACTGAAGTTTCAATGCTTTTAGGATAAAAACTTAAAGCCTTCATAACATGACCCACTAGGCCTTGTGTGACCCAGTTCCTGATACCTCTCCAGCCTTACCTCACAGTCTCCCATTGGTAACCCTGCTCTGGCCACCCTGGATTATTGTCCAGGCCTTCCTACCACAGGCCCTTTGCACATGCTCTTTCCCTTCCTTAGAATACTTTTCCCTTGTCTGTTTATCTACTTGTCCTTCAGATATCAGATCACTTGTTTCCTCAGGAAGGCCTTTCCCGACCTCCCCCAACTCATTAAAAAAAAAAAAACCTCTCTTTTTAAGTTTTCAAAGCCCCTCTGGTTAGCACCTACCACAGATGCAATTTCCATGATCAGTGGGAAGACTTAACTAATGCCTGTCTCCTCAAAGACACCATGAGCCCCAGAGACTTATCTGTATTTTTTTACAGCTTCACTCTAGTATCAGGGCCCAGCACCCAGTGGGGGCCTGGTTAAAATATCTATTCCAATGACTGAAATGTTGGAGGAAATCTCTGCTGCCATAGCATTTCTACATTACCTGGAGAGAAAAAAAAAAAAAAAAAAAGCCCGACCCCCCCTGCTGAGCGTGTATATATTTTCGGGTTTGAGCGGGTGTGGCATGGTGAGGGAAGAAAAATCTACTGCAGAGTCAAGAGAGCAAAGTTGGAGTCCCATCTCCAAATGCTCTTTGGGTCTAAGTTTCCTCATGTGTGAAGACAGTGAAAGAACAACTTCCCCCCTCCCCAACCTCCTCCTGGACCTGCTGTGCACAGTGAGACCCTTTCAAGGATGGACACGATGAGTTCATGGTGGCTCCGCATCCGCCCGAGAATCACGACAGAGGCTTGAGCCCACGGGGCCCCACTGCTCTGTGCAGACACGTCCAGGAAGACGAGGACGTCTGAATGTACCTGTGCCACCACGAGCCCAGCAGCATTGATCGCCAGCCTTGTAGAGGGAACATTTGCCTTTCTTCCCCTTCCAAATAATTAAAGTATAATATTTTATGGCCTGATAAAATTTACTGGGACCCTTGGCACGTAATTATAGTGCTTCTTTAAAGGAGACCCCATAAAAGATGCATGATTAGAAAGTTAAGGATCTGGATAGAATTACAACGATGTGACAAATAATTTACAAGTGATAAACTGTCCGAGGGGGAAAAAAATTCCAATAACCTCTGATGAAGACTAACAATTAAAATAATAAATCCCCCAAGAGCAAGGGTAAACCTTTCTTCTTGGTCAAAGGCTTACAGTCCATGAGCCCAGCAAGACGAGCAGGGCTTCTCATCAAAGTCAAACCCTGGGCTCACCGGGCGTCTATTCTTTCTGGACGTATGTATTTATTTTTGTACTTAAGCACTTACTTATTTAATCTTTTCAGTCATTGACTCATCTGCTGATCTATCCTTTTGTTGTTGTTGTTTCTAGCCCTTCTTCCGTTCCATCATCACATACATTCATCATTCCTTCCGTCCCTCTGTCCACCCACCGTTCCATTCATTCATTCATTCCCCTACCCATTCATCTATGCCCATCTGTTCATTTATCCATTTATTAGCGACTTGTTAACTTGTTCATCTATTCATGTATCCGTCACGCATTTATTTTTCCTCCACTTACCCCTCCATGTGTCCACGCCGTCCACGTGTATTGTTTTTCTGTGCTACAAAGGCTCTTCTCTATGTCCTAAGGCAGCACTGTCCCACAGAACTATAAAGTGAGCCACATAAAGCATTTTAAATTTTCTAACAGCCACATTAAAAAATAAAAAAAGAGGGGGCACCTGGGTGGCTCAATCAGTTGAGTGTCTGACTCTTGATTTTGGCTCCGGTCATAAACCCTGGGTCATGGGATTGAGCCCCCACTTTGGGCTCTGTGCTAAGTGTGGATTCTGCTTAGGATTCTCTCTGTCTCTCCAACTTCCCATTCTCCCCTTCTTGCATACTTACATACCCCCCCCTCTCTGTCTCTCTCTCAGTAAAATAAAATAAAAAATAATAAAAAATAAAGTTAAAAGAACCAATGAAGTCAATTTATGTAATAATTACATTCTTTAATAATTATTGTTGTTATGGAATGGTGTAAGTCTTTTAACATACGTCACATATTTATTTTCATAAAAAATATAAATGCTATTTACTGACATCGTCATTCATTTTATTTTAACTCCGTATAGCCAACGTATGATCATTTCAACATGTCATCAAGATAAAAACATTCACCAGTTATTTGACATCTTTCTTTTCATCCTAGGCTTTCAAAACCCAGTGTGCATTTCACACCTGCAGCTCAGCTTGGCCGGACTAGCCACAGTTCAAGTGCTCAACAGCCGCACGTGGTCCACGGCTACCATATTGGACGTCCCAGTTGTAGATCTCTGAAGATGAATCTGAGAGCTTTTGCCCTTGGGGAGTTCACACTCAGGTGAGGACAGAGCGCTGAGATTTGCTGACTGTTGGGACACAGTGTATCTCAGTCACCATCTCACTTCATCTTGACATTCAAGCTATAAGATACTCCCATTCTATCCTTGGGGACGCTAAGACTCACAGAGAAGTGGTAAAAAGTTCTGGAATAAAATAAATTGAGCACCCCCAAAACACTGCTCAAATGGGCAGACAGAGCAGGGACTCAGCAGGTAGGGAAACTTGAAGGGGGTTGCCTAGCTCGGTCCAAGGCCTGTGAGGGCCTGGAATCAGGCACTGAGCCAACCTGGAGGTAGGGGAGAAGCCTCACCACAGAAAGATCTTTCCAGACAGAGCAGACACACAGAGAGAAAAGAGAAGAGTTAACACTCTGATGCGACCAAGCTCTGGTCCCCGAAATCTTCAAATATCTCACGGCAGGGACACAGGGTGTAAAAGAACGTAGTTGGGAGAATTTAGAAAGAAAGAAAGAAAGAAAGAAAGAGCTCACACAGGTCACGACTAGCCTTTTGCACCCAAAATCACCGTCTTCTATCCTTTCATAACGCAGCACGCGAGGATTCTGTGGCCAATCATCTTCATGGCGTCCAGGCCTGGAGAGGGCGACGGTGTCCCTGATGGCAGTGATACAAAGGTGATGGTCCTAAGAGTCACAGGAGCTCACATTACCGAGCATTTTCACCGTGTTCCAAGTACTCTGACTGCACGGTTCACTGACCCCTTTATTTCAGAGATGGGGAAACTGAGGCGTTTTCCCAAAGTCCACTAAATGCCATCTGCCATGTGTTCCCTGCAGAGACCCCCGAATGAGCGTTTCACTGGAAACTGGCCCTGCCAGACGGGATACGGGCTGGGGGGGACGGCCGCTGGGGACCCGGAGCTCCTCTGGGTCGCTGTTTCCACCAAGTTCACGGTCCAGTGGGGAAGAGGAATCTGTGGCAGATAAAGGCCTGTCAGAGTTCCCGGCGCTGTGCTAGATATCCCAACACAGCCAAGTGGAAACAAAGAGGGGAGCTAGCTGTCTGTCACCCCCCCCCCCACCCCGTGGGGCTGGAGAGGCAGTCAGCAAGGCTCTACTGAAGGGGTGATACTCGGGCATCACCAGGCTTCCTGTGACTCCCCCGGCAAGAAGTAATCTCTCTCCCTTCCACAAATTAGCCCCTTTGTCAGGTCCTCAGAGCCCGGGCCGAGCCCCGGCCCCCACTGGGACAATTTCCGCTGCCCTCCCTCTCCTTCCCCAGCACAGCTTGCTCATTCTGTAATCCCCCCGCAGGCACCAGGGAAGCTTTATACTTACTCAACGTCATAACAGATCAATGGAGAAATACAATCGCTGGGATTTTGGAGAATGTATATATTTGTTTAAAAACCCCTGTCTTTCTCCGGGTGCAGACAAAACACTGCCAGCTTAACACCTCCCAGAGATGCCCTGTGGGAAGATTTCGGGGCTTTAAGCTGTCAGTAGCAATATCAGTCAGACGGGCTTCGCGGTGGCCTCTGCTCTGGAACAGGAGAGACGTGGCAGGGGAGTGGGACAGGGGAGATAGACGGCGCTGAAGTCAGTGGAGACAGAGCGAGAAAGGGAGAGAGACGGCAGCGGCACTCGGGACGGGAGACGACGGCTGAGAAAGGGCAGTGCCGACTCGGGGGCCCTGAGCCACTTGGGTGGGGGAAGACAAGAGTCAGGAAGACACAGGCCAGGCTCAGACGAAGTGAGCCAGGAGCCAAAACGGGACAGACATCAAGTCCTCGGCGAGATTGGGAAGGCGAGGCAGACGGACAGAAAACGAAGGAGGGTGAGGGGGCCCGGTGGGATGTCTAGAGCACACGCAGCCCCCACCTGAGGCCTGTGCTCAGCTGTTACCCCTGCCTCGAGGATGCTTTGCCTGCTTCTTGTATCGCTGCCTTTTTCTCCTCTCTCCTCAGAAAGGCCTCCAATGGCCACTCGAGGCAATGAAGGTCTGCCCTACTTGCTCCTAGCTATTGTCCTCCAACAGAAAACAACACTCAGTGGGTTTCTTTTCTAGAACTTGTTAGCTTTTTATTATTCACTTGTTTATTATTCATACCCAGGGCCACTGCTGTCTTGTCATAACCTCAGGGCCTAGAATAATGCCTGGCATAGAATAGGTGGTACTTAATGGTTGAAAAACATAATAAATGGAAGGAAGGAAGGAAGGAAGGAAGGAAGGAAGGAAGGAAGGAAGGAGAGAGAGGGAGGAATGAAGGAAGGAAGGAAGGAAGAAGAGAGAGGGAGGAAGGAAGGAAGGAAGGAAGGAAGGAAGGAAGGAAGGAGAAAGAGAGGAAGGAAAGAAGGAAGGAAGGAAAGGAGGAAGGAAGGAAGGAAGGAAAGAAGGAAGGAAGGAATGAAGGCAGGAAGGCAGGAAGGAATAAGGAAGGAAGGAAGAAGGAAGGAAGGAAGAAGGAAGGAAGGCAGGCAGGCAGGAAATGAAGGCAAATCAGTCTCCAGCTACTTGGTCATGCAGGTTGGAAGACCAGGATTTGGGGCAGGGTCGGGGCTGACTGGGAATGGATGCCTGTCCTCTGCAGCTGGGCACAGGCAGAGCCGTCTGTGACAGAGACCTGTGGCAGCAGGGGGCAGGGCCTGCATCCGACACCGATGGGCATCAGCCAGACCAAAGAGGATCCTGGGAAGAAGGCTGATGGGGAGCTGAGCACTTTCCCTCCCGCTCTGAGGGTCCCTCTGGAGTTCCGTCCGGATAGAAATGGTTTCATCCATGACTTCGCTTTGTCTAAAGTTCGAAATGGTCCTGTG
Organism: Lynx rufus; assembly: GCF_022079265.1. Taxonomy (NCBI): domain Eukaryota; kingdom Metazoa; phylum Chordata; class Mammalia; order Carnivora; family Felidae; genus Lynx; species Lynx rufus. The sequence continues at coordinate 19,615,397 of NW_025814896.1, read as the reverse complement.
GGCAAAAGTGCATGACTCCCACGTGTGCTTCTTGGGCGGTGAAAGTCCCTAACTTAATGGGACTCCCATCAGCCCCATTAGGACTCACGCAGCCTCCCTCCCATGCAGGGCTCTCTGCCTCTATGGAAAGTGCTCTCAGGAGCCATTTTGCAAGACCAGCCCCTGCTGACCAGTGCCGGAAAGCACCTCAAGGGAGAAGCTTCCAGTCCAGATTGGAGTGCTTTGGCTTCCCGGAAGTCCCTGGTGAAGACCAGTCCTCTTTCGGAGGCCAGACAAGAGGCCATTACGTGTGTTTGCACCTTGAGGCTAGCACGGAAGCAGTATTGGCCTGCTGGGGTGATCTGGCTGCCGGAAAGCCAGAGAGAGGCTGGGCAGCTTGGCAGGAAGGAATCTGGGTATGAAATCCCAGGGTGAGGGGACTGCTCCCGGCCACTTATAGTGTGCCCCAGAAATAGTGACTCAATTCAACAACAACATCCGAAGCCACCCACAGCCCCTCCCCCACCCCTGCCACAACGACTCTTTCTTTTTGCCTCCCTGCCCTCGCTCACATTTACCCAAACGTGACACTCTTGCTTTCGCAGAGTAAATTGCAGGTCACATTTTACTTTCCTGGTAATTGTGTAATAAACATCTTGCATGTTTCAACGAGACCTCCATCACTGACACTGTTGACAAGTCCATTGATGTCCCGCTTCACCTACCAGTCCCCTGTAAATGATCCTCTGAGGGTTACCCAGGTGCTTGCCCCGATAGACATTGATGCAGCAAACATCTCTGCTTACGCCTGTTCCTTCCTTCAACATTCTTTTCTCGGGATAAATACCAGGGTGCGACAATAAATTGTCACATCATCCCCGAAGTTTGTAAGAATTTGGATGGTCACAAGCAGTGTTTGTGTATATGATTTTTCGACCCAACCTCACTAGAATCGGGCATCATTGCATAATTTTTTTTTCCTTAGGTGATTGATGTAAGTTATTGTAATTCCCTTGGACAGAATTAAGAATGAACATTTTTGGGGGCGCCGGGGTGGCTCAGTCGGTTGAGCTTCTGACTCGGGCTCAGGTCACGATCTTGGCAGTTTGCGGGTTCGAGCCCCGCATCGGGCTCTCTTCGGTCAGGCCCCACTGCAGATCCTCTGTCCCCTCTCTCTCTCTGCCGCTCCCCCTTCCCCTGCTTGTGCTGTCTGTCAAAAATAAAAACAAACATTAAAAAAAGAAGAAGAGGGGCGCCTGGGTGGCGCAGTCGGTTAAGCGTCCGACTTCAGCCAGGTCACGATCTCGCGATCCGGGAGTTCGAGCCCCGCGTCAGGCTCTGGGCTGATGGCTCAGAGCCTGGAGCCTGTTTCCGATTCTGTGTCTCCCTCTCTCTCTGCCCCTCCCCCGTTCATGCTGTCTCTCTCTGTCCCAAAAATAAATAAACGTTGAAAAAAAAATTAAAAAAAAAAAAAAGAAGAAGAGTGAACATTTTTTAAATGCTTGTTTATTCTTCATATTACTTGTATGTGAATTTTGGTTTACAGGTCGATTCAGCTCACCTTCTCACTCCTTTTCTGCGTCTGTAAGTTTGGGCGTAAATCACCCCCCTCTGGGAAATAAGGAATGATCTATTCAGAGGTTGGCATCATAAACGACGGGCATCACTCAGAGCTTGGAATACGGTCCTCACCCCGGCCTGGGGGCAGCCACACCGAAGGACAGCCATATTTCCTCCCAGCCCGTCATCTGCTGACCTCTGACCGGGCTAGGCTGGGAGGCTACTGATGTTAATGCACTCTGTGCGTCAGGCACCGTGTTCAGCACTCTCCATAAACGTCTCACTCAGTCCCTCCACTGACACTGAGAAGTAAACATTAGAATCTCCATTTTGTAGACGGAATGGAGGGAAGTCAAGTTACTGACACAACACCACCCAGACCAGATTCGAACCCAGATCTATGGGTTGATAAGGCTCACGGCATAACCACTGCCCTAGCCTTGGATGGAAACTATGACCAAAGGGTGTTAAAAGTTGTTGGTGAACATGATACCATTTGTATTAGTTCGGGTCCTCCAGAGAAACAGAACCAATAGACTCTACAGAGATGTGCATGTAAGAGGAAATTTATTCTAGGAGCTGGCTGATGTGACTGCCAAGGCTGAGAAATCCCGCAAGCTGCCATCTACAAGCTGGAGTGGCCGGAAAGAGGGTGGTGAGATTCAGCCGAAGGCCGAAGGTCTGAGAAGCCCCACTGGGAGCTGGAAAGCCCAAGAACCAGGAGTTCCGAGGCCTGAGAGGGTAAGATGGACGTCTCAGCTCAAGTGGAGACAAAGTCACCCTCACGCTGCCTTTTCCTTCTGGTCGGGCCCTCGACAGGTTGAATCACGCCCCCTACTCCATCTTCGTTACTCTGTCTACTGATTCTGCTAATCTTTTCCAGAGATACCCTCACAGACACACCTACAAGTGCTTCACTGGCACCCCTTAGCCCTGTCAAGTTGACACATAAAATGCACCATCACATCGTCTCTACCCTAAAAGAGCTCACAGTCCTCGGGAAAGACAAGTAGGAAGAGTCACAAAACCACGGGTAATAACGACACGTGTGGTCAGGGAGCTGTGGGGGCACCGTGAGAACCCCTTGCTTTGGAGCTGAGGAAGGCTTCCTGGAGGAGGTGATGCCGCATGGGGTGTTGAGCGCGAAAGACGACTTGCTTGGTGGACAAGGATCAGACTGTGGAGCAAAGGGAGAGCTGAGACCTGGGCCTCATATGTCTGCAGGGGGAAAGGGCTTATGGGTAAGTACGGAGGGGAGGTTTTGGAATCGGACAGACCCCGTTTCGAACTCTGCCTCGTCTCACCAGCTGTGCAGTTAGTCATTTCACTCCCTGAGCCTCAGTGTGCCCGTCCTTAGAACAAAGACACCTGTTTTGCCAGTTGCTGAAGGGACTAAGGAGCCCATGAAAGTAAAGCACTCAGTCCAGCACCTGGCCAGAGAAGTGAGTGCTCAGAAGTGCCAGGTTCTTGCTGCCACCTCGGAGGATTTCCCACTTCCCCTAACCGACCTTCCTTTCCACAAGCAAACCCGGGAGTGTGACCCGTGAGGAGGGGCTTCCAAGGACACATACCTGTGAGCACACGCCTTTCTGGAAGCAACAGAGGGCAATGAAAGCCATCTGGGCTTTGAATTCAGCCACATCTGACTTCATCCCGTTGCAGCCACTTTGCAGCTTGGACCTTATACCTTGGACAAGTCACTTACCTCCACGGAGGCTCAGTTTCCTCCTCTGTAGAAAAGAGCCAGAAAACCCTGCCTTAGGAATTCTCCTGGCCCATGAGCACAGTGGCCTGCACATCCACAGGCTCTCAGTGGTCAGCGAAAGCCCCGAAAGCCCTCGTCCTTTTGGTCACCACGCAGGCACTCACAGCGGTGGTCTGATGCAAACGTCCGGGCTTCTATTAATCTACACAGGGGAGCAGCAGCCCCTTTGGGACTTCCCCAAGGGCCCCGGGGGCCGTCACCCTCTGGGACACCCAGCCCGGCAGGGTCTAAAGGCAGTAGCCTCTACTCCCCAGCCCATCGTCTCCACATCCTCCCCTAACTATTGCGGGAAGGAGCATGACTCATGGAGGGGAGACTACTGGCATCGTCTCCACTCTCCCCCCACACCCCCACACCCCCCCGCCCCTGCATGGGGCCGGCCAGCAAGCTTGTGGTTAAAGGGCCTGCCTGGGTTGCAAAACAAGCCAGTTTGCTGTGTTCGGCATCACGTGACTCAGCGGGCTCTGGGATGGCCTTTTCTTCCCTCACTCACTGACTCACTGCAGGCTGGCTTGCAGTCACATGGGTTTCTGGGCCTCAGTTCCCCCCCGAGCGCTCCTGGCTAAGGAGCTAGAGAAGACTAAATGAGAAGAACTGCTTCATTTTTCCTTGTGTTATTGCACCATGAATGTGTAAATATATTCTCGTTCTGAACAATGTAAAGACAATCAAATATAGAACACGAGAAACAGGAAGCCACCCCTTTGCAGCAGCAAATCTAGTCAATATTTTCCTGAGCATGTTCAAGAGCCCTGTTATTTTTTTAAGTACTTTTAAGTTACATAGAAATCTATAAATGCACCCTTCTTTTTTTAAGTTTATTTATTTTTGAGAGAGAGAGAGTACAAGCAGGGCAGGGGCAGAGAGAGAGAGGGAGAGAGAGAGAATCCCAAGCAAGCTGCACCCTGTCAGCGCAAAGCCGGATGCAGGGCTCAATCTCACGAACTGTGAAATCAAGAGAACCTGAAATCAAGAGTCGGACGCTTCACCGACTGAGCCAGCCAGGTGTCCCAATGCATCCTTCTTTTTAAAAAGAGTAGAATATTACTGGGAAGGCCGGTACCTCCAATCCTGATCCAGTCCAGAGGCAACCCCTAGTGTCAATTATTTCTCTTGCAAATCTCTGTTCTTTGTATGGTGTTATGTGTTACATAGAAGCTCATAGTAAAGCCTAGGGGCCGGTTGGGGGAGGGAAGGGGGCATTTCTATTCTTAGCGCTGCACAATGTATCTTTCTACAACTTGCTTTTTTCATCCATCACAATGCTTCCGAGATTTGCCCTTTGAGCACCCAAAGGTTCCACTTAGTTCTTTTAATGGCTACTTAGTATCCCATACTGGGCGTGTGCCCTAGTCTTTACCAGTTGCCAAGTCCAGACTCCAGGGTTTGCACTGCTCATAAACAATGTTAACATGAACACCCACCCACACTCTTCTTTTGCCCACTGCAGGTAGTTCTCGAAAGTCGATGCCAAGTGGTAGAATCTGCACACCCCAGCACATTTAGGTTTCGTACGTAGCACTGCATGGTGCTCCCAAGACAGCAGTTCCTCTCTGCTTTCCAGGGGTTTACAGATACGTGTCCATGTGCGCATGGAAACTCACTTTTGAAGGGTTCATAGTAAATGGTACTCAGTGTCCTGTTGAGAGGCAGCTCAGGGAGTGAGGAAGGCCGGCAGAACATCTGCTCTAGGTGAAAATGATCAACCGCTGAAGCCAAACTCACTAGGGAGAGGGGGAAACTGAAGCCTGGCCAAAGAAATTGACTTGCCCATTAGTTCCCAGTCCCTTCTTGCCAAGCCTACTCTCAATGGTTAAGAGGAAGCAAATCCTCCTACACAGGAGTCAGGGGAATCTTTTTCCAAACTTAAATAGAATCATGTCCCCTCCTTTGCTTGAGATATTTCATTGGCTTCCTATGCTCTAACGTCAGGACCCTTTGCTCTCTGTCTCCAGAGAGCACCAAGATGTCTCCTGCCACAGGGACTTTGCATGTGTTTTTGACTCTCTGAAACATTTCCTGCTCCTCCCCTTCCACACTCACACTCACTTTGCTGATTCCTTCTCCTGTCTGAGATCTCAGTTAAAGCATTCCTTCCTCAGGAAAGCCACCTTGATGATCCCCTTGACCATGCCACAGCCCTCTCAGAATCTCTCTTAGTGTCTTGTATTTCTCCTTCAGAGAACTGCCCACGGATGCGATTTATACGTTCTGTGTAATACTTGAAAAATATCTGACTCACCTACTGAGTCTCCAAGGCCAAGAGCTGGGTATCGCTTTGCTGGATCTCCGGCATTTCAGCCACATAGACGCTCAGTATTATCTGAATGAACGAAGGAGTAACTTTCCTCCTCTCTCCTCACCACATGGCCTTTTGGTCATACTCTCCTCTGGGCCTTCCCCTTCCGTCACCAAGGTTCCCAAGGGAGGCTGCCTCAGCAGGCACACCTCGTTCTGATCACAGGAGACAGAGGGTGGTCTGAAAGTCACCTTGGCTTCAGATTTGCCATTCCTGATTTCAAACCCCATTTCAGCAAATTGGACATGTCACATTTGTTCTCTGGGACTCAGTTTCTTCATCTGTAAAGTGGGCAGCAACCCCCCCCCACCCCCAGCCGCCCCTTGCAGGATTGTATGGAGCCTGAGTACAAGGCCTAGCCCAGCACCCTGAGCCTCGTGTCGGCTCAGTCCTGGGGGAAGCCCTCTCAAACCACATCTCTCATAATCACCTCACTGTGGTCTGAAGCAGATTTCACACTTAGGTTAAGACAACGTTGACCTTCCCCACACTTTCAGATCCTTGCCCTGAATCCAGCAAGGGGAGCTCCATCATCTACCTGATAAACCAAACACTGTCACCACCAGATGCAGGCACTAAGGGCAGACAGGGGGTTAGGAACGGCCCCAGGGACCCCCTGTGATGCTCTAAGACCCGAAGCATTCAGCCAATAGGGAGCAAGCTGGGGTTACCTTAAACCCACACGAGCTTTCTCCCTTCAGAGTAACAACACCGCTCTTCCTTGATGACACCTGCAAAACTCCCTAAGGGGCCAAGAGATCTTTCTGGATCCCCGGAAGAGGAGTTGATGAGGAAAGGAGAAAGAGGGGCACCGACTGAGCTGCAGCCTTGGGGATCAATAAGGGACAGGAGAGACTAAGGCTAGGAAGGACATCCTGCGGCCCTCACAGGAGAGGCATCTGGATCCCCAGAGCTGCGTCCGTGGCCAGGAACTCCAGAACGTCCCAGAACGTCCCAGAACATCCCCTGCCCCTTTTGTTTCTCCCTCACCTCTGGCTGTGGGCCTTTGCTTTAAACCAGCCTCATCCCCGGGGCCTCATCTCTCGTCCCACGTTCCTTAGTGCCAGGTCCCAGCCAGACCTGGAGGTGCCCTGGGAGCACGACTGATGTGGCCATGCTCTCGCAGAGTTCACAGGCCAGTGGCTTGTTCCTGCAGCAGCAGGCAAGGAAAACTGGGGGAGCCGTGAGGGGCTACTGGCCTGCTTTGCCGGGTCTGGGGTATCTGGGACCTCGGGACAATGGGATATTAAGGGTATCAACGGAAGCAAGGAGGAGACCGAGGTCTGCCCCAGACGAGCCAGCCACCAGCCTGCCGTGAGGGGGTCTGGGCAGCCCCCACCCCATCCCCCCTCTCTCACCTTCTCCAGCTACTCACCCGCGATTAGTGAGCACACAGCAGGCCTGTTTTCTTTCACTAATGTGTCCCCGGGATCGGCACAGAGCTTGTCACAGTAAACACTTGGAAGGAAGAACAAGAAGGAGGGTTGGGAGGACATGGCTTTGCAGGAAGGGAAAGAAACAAGAACGAAGAAAGCAGAGAGCCCTGCACACATCGATTGATTGATTGATCCACTCTTTACTGTGCCGGACATTGTACTCGACTCTGGGGACACGGGTAAAGCAGATGAGATCCCCGCGTCACGGAGCTTGTGTCCTGACACTTGCAGGGACACCGGCACGCCTTCCTCCCCGTGCGTCCCCGTAGAACAGCAGTCCCACAAAATGCCCAGCACTGTGCTCCTCTGTCAGATGAGCCTGAATCTGCTACAGCCCTTGCTCCCACCTTGGACTTCACCTCAGAGAGTGAAGGCTCTGAGAAGGTGTGCAATTAGAGAAAAGCCTGATGAACCCGGTCTGCTCTAAACACTTTCTGCCCGAAAGCCGCTTTTTCTCAGAATTACATCCCACGGTCTTAAAGGAACCCGGCAGAGGTCACCTCCTGGTCGGCGCCCCCGGGGCAGGTCTGGCCCTTCTGTTCGGCCGCACTCCTCCTCTCTCTGGGCTTATTCCCGACAGCACGTCCCGTGGATGGGTCCCGCAGCCACAGTTTCCGTCCCTGGGTTTCCTGGCACCGGGGAACTGCTCCTTGACTGGGCTCCAGGAAATCATGCTCTGTGCCGTCTTTCTCTGCCGGGGACGGGGCTGTGCGGACGCCTCCTGCTGTTCTGTCCTCGGGGCTCAAGGGCCGGGAGAGGCAGCAGGAGAAGCCAGAAGCCGCAAGAGGCTGGGACTGGGATTTGAACGGCAGGAAGGGAGGCCTGGCCTGACCGGAAGGTCCACACTATTCTGCCAGACCTCCAGGTTTTGACGGAGGCCGAATCCCGCCTGCCAAGGGAACTCAGAGCCTGCCAAACCCCCACGAGGATGGAGACAAACATCAGCCTCGTGTTTCTGATTCACACCATCTCAGCTCCTCAAACCGCTATTTGGTGAAAGCTGCTTACGTTTCGACAAATCCAAGGACCCTCTTTGCAAACGGTGATTTGGCTTTGTCCTGAGATCTCCGGGCCAGAGTGGGACGATTCCACGCCCGCTCTGCCCCCACAGGCCTCTCCCCCTTCAGAGAGAATTACAGCCTCTAGATGCACTTCGAGAAACAAACGTCACCTTTCAAACCTCGGTTTCCTCCTCCGTAACCCGGGAGCGGCCCTGATCTCGCAGAATTGCTGAGATTAAATAGCGAACGCGTTATTTAGGCCCCAGGACTTAATAAGCCCTAAAGAAGAAGCTATACATTATTAATCGTAGTATTAGGGTTATTACCAGCATCCTCATCATCGCTGTCCCGTGATTCAGTGAGCCCTTGGAATCTTGGAAACAGTGAGTAGATTCCTGGAGTAGATCTTCTTAGTAGCGACCCCAACAAATAAATCCCCCTTCTCAGAACCCACACTAATGTGGTCCCCTCGCCCACACGGACGCTGGCATTGGCCACGTGATCCGGTTTGGCAACAAGGGGAAGGTCAGGATGACCCAGGCACTGGAGGAGGCTCAGGCATCCAAGACTTCCAGGCGGGGCCCGGGGCCAAACTGGATGGAGCCCCATGGTGAGCCCCGCAGAGAAGCCTCCAGTCAGATGAGCCGCTGCCCTGAACCACCGAGTCTGGGGCAGTGTCTTACGCAGCAATAGAGAACTGATAGAGAGGGCCTACCTCTTTGTCCTCTCCTCCCCTCGGTCACTAGGCCCCCTTTCTCAAGCCTTCTGGTTCAACTGGTCTGTCTCTGTGGGCTGGAGAAATGGTCAGCCTGGAGCCTGGTGAGGGGTCTTGGGTTTATCAACCTAATTCACAACATCCGCCGTCCACGGCTACTCAGACAGACTCCCCGGAAGCAGATGTCCCCCAACCCCCACCTTAGAGCACAGCCACCTGCCATTGAGAACTAAAACACAAGTGAGTTTGAAGTGATTCCAGACACTGCATTAATCCGGGCTAACGGGAGGGAAGACCAGTCAGAATAAGAAGTGAACTGCACTTTTTCAAAAAAGGTGACCTGTAGTTTTATGGCTCTCAAACTCATACGGTAACTCAAGCTAAATTCTCAAGCGCTACCAACAACTTGCCCCCTAGGGAAGGTCTGCTGAGTGCAGTAACTTGGTTTGCAACTGGCATATTAATTGCTTGCATTCTGATACGTTCCTCCAAAGAACCCACCGCTATCTGTGGAGAGCTGATGCCCTTCAATGCTTCCACGTGAACCCTGCGAACATTTACCCTGCGGGCAGGAGCGATGACCCCACGAAAGTGAATCTCCCGTCCCTGCTCCTTCTAGACTTCGGACCTGTGGTAACCATGCGCTTATTGGAACATATCAGAGTGTATTCGAGTAGCAGTGGGAGAGAGCTGGCCGGTGCCCATCACAGTACTGACCATTGTTCGTTTCATTCTCCCCGCCACCTTGCGACATAGGGTGACTGTTCATCCCCGCTTCGCAGGTGGAATAACTGAAGGTCAGAGGGTTAAATGACTTGCCCAAGGTTGTGCCGTGTGCCCACTGCCCCAATCAAAGGGGAGCACAGTGAAGCGAGGCTTTAATCACCGTCCTTGCAAGAGCGGGTGTCTGATGGACAGGCACAATCAGGCAGTCGCAGCAAGGCAATTTGTCTCCTGGCATGCAAGTCCCTCCCCTGATTCCTCATTGGCTGAGGACTGCAGAGGTCACAGCCTTACCCGGAGGTCCCCTATGCCCACGTAAGGCAAAAAGTACATTCCTTGAGGTGGCACTTCAGTTCTTTGACTCATGCCCATTGCAAATCCCACGAAAAGAAGTCCACGAAATGGAGTGGGGGGAGACGAACCAGGAAGTGAAATGTCTAAGGGTTTGGGACTCCATTGTGGGTGGACGGGTGGTTCGTACATATTTCCAATAGGTTGTAAACCTGTTGTTAACTAGACAGCACTGCTTTTATTTGCCATTTCTGAAAATGAGTCGTCTCACTTGTCACATACACGTTGGTCTCCAGCCCCTCTCCACTGTCCGTCCCCTCCTCCCTGTGTTTCTTCTTCAGTGTCTGTGTCCATCCAAAGGTCCATCCAAACCACACCCAAGCCATCTGAAAGACCTCCTGAAGCCCTCTGACACCCACTCTGCACCCCACACCTACTCTGCGCCCACTCTGCCACTACCCCAGTCCAGGGAGACCCCAACACCCCCTAACTGGTCTCTCTCCAGCCCTGCTGTCTTCCTCGCATTCATTCTCTTTGTGGCAGCAGAGGGGTCTGCCTAGCCATGCCTGTGCACTGCAACTTGTAACTCACAGGGAGGAAGGGGTGATGTTCACCAAAGAAGAGCATAAAGGTGGCTAGGTGAGAAACTAGAAAAGTCAGGGGCCATGTAGGCAGGGACAGGAACCTGAGGGAGGAGAACCAGACTCAGAAGTCAAGGGGACACCCACAGAGATTACTTTACTTGTGAAGGCAAGGCACCAGAAAAAGTCGAAGTTAACCATACTTTCAATCTGTGCTCCTCCTCTGCAATAATTTACCTCTGAGATGGCCTTTACTCTCTAGAAAAAAGATTATGTGATGAAAAAAAAAAAAAACCAGTGGACAAGACCCTGAGGAATCTGTCCCTTACAAGCTAGAGGACCTTCCAGCCTGATTCTTCCACACACACTGTCCTTTACAAACAACCCCTAAGCCTGTCTAAACTTCTTGAGGTTCCCGCAAAGCCCCCGTGCTCTCTCCTACCTCAGGGCCTTTGCACGTGTACCTTCCAGAACCTGGAATACTTTTGTTTCTCTAGCAAATTCCTACTCCTAGTTCAGATTTCAACTCACACATCAGTGCCTCCTAAAAAAATCACGCCTGAGTCCCCGGTCCCAGTGAAATGCATTTCAGATACAGCCTCCTGGTTAACTTCCCCCTCATTAACTATCATTGTGTTCTCATCTTTTTTTTTTTTTTTCCAAATGTTTATTTATTTATTTTGAGGGGAGAGGCACAGAGAGAGAGGGAGACCTGACGCAGAGCTCAATCTCACAACTGCGAGGTCACAGCCTGAGCTGAAATCAAGAGTCAGACACTTAATCAGCTGAGCCACCCAGGCGCCCCTGTATTCTAATTCTTATTTCTGCTGATGGTGGTGCTGAATTAACATCGATATAAAGGAATGGGTGAATGATTGGTTTATCAACACCGATTTTGCCTTGCCCTGTCTGTGGGGCCCAGGCAAAAGAGGGCCCAGGGCACACCACATCAGAGACAGACTTCTGTCCGAGGACAGATTCTCTGATCTCAAGGTTCAATAAAAACTTGTGTCCAAAAGGAGGTCTTTGACATCATGGGCTCAAGTGTGAGCATGCTGGGAACACACTGAAGGGTGAGGGGAGACAGGAGGAGGCGCGGGGTGGGGGGAGCGGGAGTTGGGGAAACGAGCTATGGTCAGGACCGAGACATGGGGAACTGCCTCTATTTTCAGTGGGTCTCCGAGGCAGGTAGCACTTAGTCCAAATTTTATGTCCTACTGGGTCGTGGGGAATAGTGCTAGCTATGGAGAACCAGCCTTTGGGAACAGGGGGTAAGTAGGGGTAAAAGCAGAAATTAAGCAATGACACAATGACACAAGGCAACCTGGATATCTTACTTTGGGAGCACGACTCACTCCAGACGACCTGTGATTTCCTGGTCCACAGCCCACATGTCAGATAGAAAGTGTCCCCAGCCAGCTGCTGGACAGAGCAGGGCAGTATCTCTGACTTCTGCTTCTTGGGCTCGGAGATTGGCTGCTAGTTTGCTGTTTCTCAAACTACCCCAAGGCTTCACCCATCCCTCACCTCTCCCGCTCGGCCCCTTCTTCAGCCTGATGAGTGAGCCGGCCCCATGAGTGTTTGGGGAGGGGGGGGGACACAGCCTGGGTTTGCAAAGAATGATTGATAATCTTGCATAGCAGCTTCGGGAAAACAATGCCCCCATCCCGCAGCCTCAAAGACGTGATAGTGATAGCACGCCTTCAGGTTGATGGCAAATGGAGACTTCCGGGAAGCTGGCAACCACACGGTGGACAGGTGAAGCGTGCAAGGCCTCTTGCCCACCTGTGTTCATAACAACGTGACTCATAATCGCTGAAACAGGGAAGCAGCCAGGGTGTCCATCAGCAGATGAGCAGATCAACAAAATGTGGTCTCTCCACACGGGGAATATTTTCCAGCCTCAAAAAGGGAGGAAATTCTGACCCATGCTGCAATCTGGACAAAAGTTGAAGGCATGATGCTAAGGGAAGTAACCGGAAACAAAAACACAAGTGCTGTATGATTCCACTTACACGAGACACGTAGAATAGACAAGTTCGTAGAGATGGAGTAGAAGGGTGGCTTCCAGGGCCCGAGGGGAAGGGGCTGGGGAGTCAGTGTTTAATGTGCACAGAGTATCAGTGTCGAGAGCTCTGGAGGACGGTGGCTGCACAACAGTGTGAATGTGCTTAATGCCCCCGAGCTGCACCCTGGAAATGGTTAAGATGGAAATGGCAAGATTTCATTCTTTGTGACCACCAGGTAATATTCCACGTATATACACACCACATCTTCTTTATCCATTCATCAGTCGGAGGACACTTGGGCTCTTTCCATACTTTGGCTATTGTTGATAGTGCTGCTATAAATGTTGGGGTGCACGTGCCCCTTCGAATCAGCATTTTTGTATCCTTTGGATAAATGCCTAGTAATGCAATTGCGGGGTCGTAGGGTAGTTCTATTTTTAATTTTTTGAGGACCGTCCATACTGTTTTCCAGAGTGGCTGCACCAGTTTGCATTCCCACCAACAAAGCAAGAGGTGAAATAAGTCAGTCAGAGAAAGACAAATATCATATGATTTCACTCATATGTGAAATTTAAGAAACAAAACAGATGAACAGAGGGGAAGGGGAGGAACAGAGAAGGAGGCAGGGTGGCTGGGTGGCTCAGTCGGTTAAGTGTTGGACTCTTGATTTTGGCTCAGGTCATGATCTCACAGCTCGTGAGTTCGAGCCCCGTGTCAACCTCCATGCTGACAGCTCAAAGACTGCGTGGGATTCTCTCTCTCCCTCTCTCTCTCTCTGCCTCTCCCCTGCTCATGTGTGCACTCGTTCTCTCTCTGTCTCTCTCTCTCTCTCTCTCTTTCAAAATAAATAAACAACAACAACAACTAAAACCAGGGAGGCAAACCATAAGAGACTCTTAACTATAGAGAACAAACTGAGGGTTGATGGAGGGAAGTGGATGGGGGGATGGGCTAGATGGGGGATGGGCATTAAGGAGGGCACTTGTTGGGATGAGCACTGGCTGTTATATGTAAGTGGTGAATCACTGAATTCTACTCATGAAAACAATACTACACTATATGTTAACTAACTTGAATCTAAACTTTTTAAAAAATGGTTAAGATGGTGAATTTTATGTTAATGTATTACCCACAATGAAAGAAAAATTTAAGAAAAGGTAGAAAAGTAGTAGAAAGAAAGAAAGAAAGAGGAAGGAAGGAAGGAAAGAAGGGCAAAAGAGAGAAAGAAAGAAAAAAAGAAAGAACGAATGAAAGAAAGAGGAAGGAAGGACAAAAGAAAGAAAGAAAGAAAGAGGAAAGGAAGGAAGGAAGAAAAGAAAAGAAAAAAGAAAAATTAAAGAAAAAAAGAAAGAAAAAAATTAAAGGAAAGAAAGAAAGAAAAAAGAAAGAATGAAAGAATGAAAGAAAGAGGAAGGAAGGACAAAAGAAAGAAAGAAAGAAAAGGAAAGGAAGGAAGAAAAGAAAAGAAAGAAGTAAAGAAAGAAAGAAATTAAAGAAAAGAAAGAAATTAAAGGAAAGAAAGAAAGAAGTTAAAGGAAAGAAAGAAAGAAAAAGAAAGAAATTAAAGGAAAGAAAGAAAGAAAGAAATTAAAGGAAAGAAAGAAAGAAATTAAAGGAAAGAAAGAAAGAAAGAAAAAGAAAGAAAGAAAGAAATTAGATAAAGGAAAGAAAGAAAGAAAGAAAGAAAGAGAAAGAAATTAGACAAAGGAAAGAAAGGAAAGAGAAAGAAAGAAAGAAGATAAAGGAAAGAAAAAGAAGAAAGAAAGAAAGAAAGAAAGAAAGAAAGAAAGAAAGAAAAGGAAAGGAAGGAAGAAAAGAAAAGAAAGAAGTAAAGAAAGAAAGAAATTAAAGAAAAGAAAGAAATTAAAGGAAAGAAAGAAAGAAGTTAAAGGAAAGAAAGAAAGAAAAAGAAAGAAAGAGATTAAAGGAAAGAAAGAAAGAAAGAAATTAAAGGAAAGAAAGAAAGAAATTAAAGGAAAGAAAGAGAAAGAAAGAAAGAAATTAGATAAAGGAAAGAAAGAAAGAAAGAGAAATTAGATAAAGGAAAGAAAGGAAAGAGAAAGAAAGAAAGAAAGAAGATAAAGGAAAGAAAAAGAAGAAAGAAAGAAAGAAAGAAAGAAAGAAAGAAAGAAAGAAAGAAAGAAGAAAGAAAGAAAGTAAAAGTTGCGGGCCCTGAAATCAGACCCACCTGGTTTGACTCCCAGCCCCTCCACTGGTAGCCTGCGGTCTTGGGCAAGTTTCCTGTCTTCCAGCCTTGCACGGCCCGAGTCACGGTCAGCCCAGGTCAGAGGACGGTGAGAGGCCAGGAGGTGGTCAGGAGGACGGGGGTCTCTTGCCAGCTGGCCCCTGCCAGAGCCCAGAGCAGAGAAGGGGCTCTCCACCACCCCCTCTGCCTCCCTCCGCCTGCTGTGGCTGTGCAGGACTCTGTTCTCGTGCGCTCAGAGCATCAGACCCCTCACGTGGCCAAGAGCATTTCTCTGGTTTTGCTTTAAAGGAGGTACAGGCTTCACCAGCCACACACACACACACACACACACACACACACACTGTGTGACTGACTTTAGCTTCTCTGTGCCTCAGTTTCCTCATCAGTAAAATGGGAATGATGAAACCCACCTGGTAAAGTTAATGCAAGGAGTGCCAGTCAAAAGCACAGGGCAGAGCACACAGCAGATGGTGACTGTCCCCAGCGATGCTTTCCCACCAAGCCCC
Source organism: Lynx rufus (assembly GCF_022079265.1). Classification (NCBI taxonomy): domain Eukaryota; kingdom Metazoa; phylum Chordata; class Mammalia; order Carnivora; family Felidae; genus Lynx; species Lynx rufus. Next base: position 19,600,326 of record NW_025814896.1, on the reverse strand, counting down.
ACTGCAAAGCGTCACTCCCGTGTCACCGGCTGCCCCCTCAGCAGCTGCTGCCGGGACCCACGGGGGCACCCAGGCCTTCTCGCCCCAGGAAGCAGCCTGACCCTGAGTATCGGGCAGCCTGTGCCCGTGGGCGGCAAGAAACGTTCTCAACGGTCGCAGCAGCCCATGTGAGGCGACCCAGCCTTGGCCCTACGGGCCCTGACCTGTGAGGCGTGACCTAAGCTCTCCCCTGGAGCCCCCCCCCGCCACAGAGGCCAAGAACGGGGACACTACGGCTCAGGGCAGCTCCCCCTGCGTTTTCTCTTCGTCCTTAAGAGTCTCTGCACAACTCGGGTAAAATGTAGAGAGGCGGGGAGGGAGGTGCCTGAGGATCTCTGCCTCCCCAAATCAACATTTGTGAAAGTATGTGCTGTGGTTTCCTTCCTGCCTCCCTCCCTTCCTTCTCTCCTTCCCCCTCCCTCCCTTCTCTCCTATTGCTCATCCTGACCCCCTGTGCCTCCCTCTGCCTGTGGATCTCAAGGTCCCCGCTTCTCTCTGTCTCCATACAGTCTATGGGCACAGCCCTGGGAAGCCACGTCAAACCAGTGAGGAGCAAATTCTGCTCTGGGCCATTGTCTGCACCATGGGAGGCCTATAATGCTCACTTCAGAAGAAAAGCAGGCTTTCACGTGTGTCCAGGGCAAGAGAGACCAGAACCCCAGTCCTCAGAGACCCCGGGCACGTCATCGGCCCCAGCTTCCAGAACCAACTGGTGCTGGCCAGACAGGTCAGGATGTCGGCAGGTCAGGCGTCACCATTCAGAGCAGAGGTTCAGCAAGGTGTGGCAGGCGAGAAAGCAGGAGGTGGATGTTCAGACCGGATGGTGTCATTAATGCCAATTAGGAAAATGGCCCATTATCATCATCTAGTCATCACAACCACAGGGGCGTCCCCCTGGACACCCACCAGGACGCAGCCATTAAATTTCCACCCCCTCCCCTCCTCCTCCTCTTCCCCCATCCCCTGGGGGTGAAGGCCATTCCTTGGCCACACCTTTACTCAGCCAGGGCTCCGTGAAACAGGATACTCTACAACTTGGGAAAGGGGTGCCTCACAAGGGGAGTGAGCTGCCCGTCTTGGGAGATATTCAAGAGAGTGATGACTTCTTAAATCTAGGGTAGGGAAGATCATCACTGAGCTATCTTCCAAAGTCAAAACCCAAGGACCTCTAGGAAAGCCGCAAATTTTATTAGATATATACGCTCACAATCCCCACCTTAGAGAAGTGGTCGCTATAACTGAGACAGATTAAAAGGCTCAGGTACACGGTCTGAGGTCTCAGAGCCACATCGCTGTGACTCCGAAAATACCTGGCTTTGTTCTTCCAAATTCCATTCAAAGGAGACTCGTGGCAGCTTGAGGTTAAGAGCCCAGGCTTAGGACCCAGACAGACCTGGGTTCAGATATGTCACCCACCAGCCCTGCGTCCTTGAACAAGTCACTTCACCCTCTCAACCTCAGATTCCAAACAGGGACAAGTGCCCACCTCCACGGTGGCAAAGGGTAAATGAGTGACTGTGTGAGTCTCAGGCTGCCAAGCCAGGTTCTGGGCACATAGTAAGTGCTCAGTAAGTACCGCGTGTCTGCTGGATGTCTGCTACCATGACTGAGACGAAGGTTCTGCCCCAAAGGGGGATCCAGGAGTGCCAGACAGTGGTGGTGACAGTCCCCACAGCCACATGACTCAGACGATGTAAGAATCTTGCCTTTAGGGGCGCCTGGGTGGCTCAGTCAGTTGAGCGTCCGACTTCAGCTCAGGTCATGATCTCATGGTTCATGGGTTCGAGCCCCAACGTCGGGATCTGTGCTGACGGCTCGGAGCCTGGAGCCTGTTTCGGATTCTGTGTCTCCCCCCTCTCTCTGCCCCTCCCCTGCTCGCACTCTGTGTCTCTCCCAAAAATAAGTAAACATTTGAAAACAAAACAAAACAAAAGAATCTTGCCTTTATCTGAGCAGACACTATAGACCCTCTCTCCCTGTGCTCCTATGACACAGTGCACCTTTGTGGGTCGAGCCCCAAGTGTCCCTGGCCTGCCCTGTGCCAACCGTCCTCAAGTCTCCCTGTCTTCTCTAGACTTGACACGAATCCTTTAACCATTAAGCACTGAACATTGTGTTTTCCACCCTCAGAGGTTTCTAAACAGTAATTAGGCAGTAGAACACCCTGCCAGGGTGGGGAGGGTAAATATCATTAGTGTAGGAGGGGGGCGTGGGGTAAGTGCAGGTACTTGGAGGCTTGGGGCACAGCAGCGACCGGCCTGGCACCAGGGTGGCCAAAGCCTGGCAGAGCCCTTCCACTGCCAAACCCCTAGCTGCCTAGCACTTTCTTGGGGGAAAATCGTTGTGAAGCGGCACGGACAAGCGATAGAATAGAGGGAACCCTAGTCTTTGTGTCAGAAAACCAAACTTTAAAATCCATCCCTGCCATTTTAAATTGGACGTAATATCTAACCAGTCGAGGCTCGTTTCCTCATCTGCAAGATGGGAATGATTCTACGGATCCCATGCAGGAGCGGTAAGGATTTAGGGAGATAACGTGTGTGAAGTACGAGGCACAGGGCTTAGAACAGAATCAGGTTCTGTAAATGGCACCTGCCACAGCTCTAATGGAGCCAGCACGATGCAGATTCTAAAGTCACAGCATCAGGTGACAGACACGAGTATCCGATATTCCCCTTTAAACAATCTCCGTATCAGTCAGGATGTGCTGGGTTATGCCACTATAACAAGCAAGCCCAAATCTCGGGTGAAACCACAAAGATCTCTCTCTCCTCAGCGCCACATTTCTCACAGGTAGGCAGGGAGGTACCATCTGTCATAGTCACTTAGGACCCCAGGCTTACAAAGAAGCCACCAACTGCCACCATGCCAAAGGGAAAGAGACAGCTTTGGTGGCTCTTGCCCTGGCAATTAACTGGTTTGCCCCAGCAGTAATGCACAACACGCATCAGTTAGAACCTATCACACGCCCCACCCAAACGCAAACTTGTACAGTCTTCGTGTACTCAGAAGAAAAAAAAGAATTGGGAGCTAGCAAGCATCATTAATCACTACCAAAGACCCATGCTGGGGGCTGGGAGCTCACACACCTTTTCTCGATCTGTCCGCAAGGCCAGATTTTCTCTCCAGTATTGGAATAACTCACCATTTCTTCACTTGAGCACTTAGAGGATAAAATAGATGTGCACCCACGGCAATGTTGTGTGAAAATGTTCAAATCTTTAACTCCCAGAATCACAGCGGGTGCTGCAAGACACTTACTAATGGAAAGGCACATGGACTTGAGCTGACACCCAACTAGCCTGTTAACTTCTCCCCCCACCAGCTCACTCCGTGCCGACGCTCCCCGAGAAGGTCAATGGCCAAAATCACCGGTGCGCTTAAATGTTTTATTTCTTCTCTTCCTTTTTGTTTCAACGCTGAATTGTTTAAGTTAAATGCCTATAAGATATAAAGCGCTTTCCTGATTAAACTTTCTGAGGTTCAGTTGGCCTTTGTGGCAGGAAGAAGAGATTCTCCAAGGTTGTCTTCGTGAAGTTCTCAGACTGAGAGCTGTGGGTGAAGAGCTTCTCTCTCTCTCTCTCTCTCTCTCTCTCTCTCTCTCTCTCGTCTCACCTTCAGAGTCTGAGATATGACTCCTTCCTTTTCCCCTGTCCTTCTCTTTCTACAATTACAGCAGAGGGTGTGATCCCAGCTTCCTCCATGATGAACAGTCTATGGACCAACCTCCTACTGAGGGGAGCACTTGGCCAGTGACTCCAGCTCAGAGGACAAAAGATAGTCTTGAAACTCAGAAACTCGAGCTTTCTATGGAAAGCCTTGGAATCCAACTTCCCAGGCCCTTGGCCTGTGTGTTCTCATCCTGTGGATTCCTTGGTTCTGAAAGTTCTTTGGAGCCAGAAGTCAGTCTCTAGCTTAAAGTGAGGCAAGTTTCCAACTAAGATAGTACAAACCATATTCCACAGTATTTGTGTTGTGTGCATGTATATGCGTGTGTGTGTGTGTGTGTGTATCTTTATCTATAAAATGAAAAATGAGCATTATAACACTTACCAGACACAGTTTTTTCTCCACCTAAGAAATGATTTGGGGCTATCATGGAAGCCAAATTCAATGGAATCAAATGAACATTTATCAAGCACCTACTATGTGCCAGGACCAGAGCTGGGGAGTTTTACATATGACTTATCTCACGAGCAGTACTCGTTTCCATTTTATAGATGAAGAGCCCAAGTTCTGAGAGGCGAAGTGACTCATCAAACCCCACCGGTTGAGACTTGAGTTCTGATCTGTCTGTCTCTGAAGGTCATGTCTCTTCTCCTCCACTCTCTTGGATGCGCCCTGGAAAAGAAGTCCTTACGGCCTCACCTAGATTTCAAGGCAAGCAGGGAGGAGCAGTGGGTTAAGAAAGAGAGCAGAACTGCCAGGTTGGTCCTTGGAGACCAGAACCTGTGTGGGAAGTTGCCAGGAAAGCTGGAAACATGCGTCAGCCCCACCCAGATGCTTGTTCTGAATCCATTGGTCCATTTCTTCAGAAAAAGGCTTCCAAGCCTGGACTTGTAATTAATTACAGGTGCAATCTCCCTACTGTGCACACAAACTGGGTGTTGAGGCCTAGAATATCCATGTGTGCTAAGCCTGATACCTTCTTTCACAACCACTTAGACAGATGAGTGAGCACCGGTGAACATGGGACGCCGTTTCTCCTGCCTGTTCCACCTTGAAATAGGTCCATTCCCTCCTTCCCATCTCCATGGCCACACCATTGCCAGGTGTTTGCAATAGCTTCCTGGCTGGTTTTCTCGCTACCAGCCTCTCCTCCCATCCACCAAACCTTCCTATAAGCCACCAGAATCATCTTCCTAAAATGCAAAGCTGATCCCGTCTTATCCAAATTCAAACCAAACAAAAACCTTCAACAGATTCCCTTACTCTTAGGCTCAAGTCCAGAGTCCCAGTCCTTGGCCTCAAGGTCATTCACAATCCAGCCCCTTTTAACCTCTCCAACCCTATCTCCCTCCTACTTCCTCATGAGCGTCCCCAGCTCTAGTCACAGCTAAGTGCACGGTGTTCTTCTATGATTCCATGCCTGCATACGACCTTTGTAGGCTGTCCGTTTCTCCAATTCCCACCGTAGTGAAACCCCATTGAACAGTAACAAGAACAGAAAATATGAGTATTCAGGATCTTCTTCCCTCCCCACTTCCTTAGAATCAGGGCAACATCCCTCGTTAAGATGCCTACAGAATTCAGGGACTGAGTTACCCATTGAACAACAAGCTGAAGTATAGGTAATATGGAGGAGATGTGTTTTTAAAAAACATGAGAGAGTTGGGGCGCCTGGGTGGCTCAGTCGGTTGAGCATCCGACTTCAGTTCAGGTCATGATCTCACAGTTTGTGAGTTCAAGCCCCACGTCAGGCTCTGTCCTGACAGCTTGGAGCCTAGAGCCCGCTTGGGATTCTGTGTCTCCCTCTCTCTTTCTGCCCCTCCCCCACTTGCGCACGTGCTCTCTCTCGCTCTCTCTCTCAAAAATAAATAAACATGAAAAAATATATGAAAGAGGTGAGAGTGGGATGGAGTGGATGGTTGAGAGTGGGACACAGAGGAGGTTGGGGGAGCCTCCATGTAGAAGATGTTGAGTTGGGAAACTGGAAGGATATTCGTAAGAGTAACCCTCTACCATCAGCACTTCCCCCAGAAATTGAATAAAGACTGAAACCACTTTTAAAAATTACATTTACTTTTTTCACTACCTCTTAAGTCACAACACCAAAATTGGACTGAGCCATGTGGGATGTCAAGATTTCTTCAGGTTGCAAGTTCTAGAGAATTTAAATCAAAGCTCTTGAAGCTTGCCCCAACCACCTTCCCCGACCCAGCAGAATTAGTCATTCCTCTCTACGTAAAACCACAGCCCTTGATTATATAAACCCTGTTTTAAGTCTTCACATTGAGATACATTATTTGACTATGTGTCCTCTCTGGCATCAGTTCTTGAGGTCCTAAGAGATCAGGGATGGCCATATCATCCCCATTTCTGAATCTTCAGTTCCCAGAACAAGTCCTGACATAGAAAACATGGCCATCCATTCTTGTTGGAGACATCCGACTGCCTACCGGGCTCTTATGAAGTCTTCACCAAACTGGCCCACCACCCAAGCCTCACCTTGGCCAGTCTGAGATGAGAGGCTCCACTAAAGAGAGGTCAGCCTCCCTCCTAGGTGCCACCGCTTTCAGTTTTGGTTCTGACCACTTTCCGGCTGAAGAGAGAAAACAGAAGTTAAGAAAAAAAACAAAAACGAAAGTGTCTGAACATTAAGGACTACAAAGACGAGTTGTCCAATCGGTTCTAAAAATGCGCTTTGTGCCTCTCCTTCCCATCGGGTTCAACCTGGCCCAGTAAAAATTTGCGCAGCTCCCACTCTGCCTGGTAGAACAGATCCCAGCAAGGCACCTTTGCCACAGTCGTGTGTGCAAGCATCTCTGAAGAGTCTGGAAGGAAGTGAAAAATCAGAGAGGGAGGCAAACCATAAGAGACTCACAAATGCAGAAAACAAACTGAGAGTGACTGGAGGGGAGGCGGGTGGGAGGATGGGCTAAATGGGTGATGGACTTTAAGGAGGGCACTTGTTGGGATGAGTACTGAGTGTTATATGTAAGTGGTGAATCGCCAAATTCTACTCCTGAAACCATTATTACGCTCTATGTTAACGAACTTGGATTTAAATTAATTAATTAAAAAAAAAAGAGTCTGGAAAGAAAATAACTTCCAACCCCAAGCACCCTTCTACAGGTCAGGCTTCATGCTATCACCTGAGTCTGGGAAGAGAATTGACCATGGCTCTGTTCCTTCTCCCTCACGGGCCTCTGACATTGTCTGAGTGTTGGAAGGACTTCCAACCTATGCTCCCTCCTCATTGACTGAGTTCAAGGGCTTCTCTCTGGGCTATTCTATGAACCCCAAGGCAGCAGTACAGACAGCTGGAAATCAGGCAACTTCTTGAGTCCTTTGCTCTTCAGAGGACAGGCCCCAGGCACCCCCTCCACCATAATGGATGCCAAAGAAAAAAGGAAAGTTGGAAACACCCATGGGAGACCCAACTTCATAGAGGGTAATACCCTCCTAGAGAAATACCTTCCCGGGAAGTTTGAATGAATCCAGAGGTTGTGAATCCCTGGAGGAAAGCAACAACAAGGTCACCACCCACAAAAAGATGGAGGGGCTCCTGGGTGGCTCAGTCAGTCAAGTGTCTGACTTCGGCTCAGGTCATGATCTCACAGTTAGTGAGTTCGAGCCCCATGTCGGGCTCTGTGCTGACTGCTCAGGGCCTGGAGCCTGCTTCAGATTTTGTGTCTCCCTCCCTCTCTCTCTGCCCCTCCCCTGCTCATGCTATCTCTCTCTCTCTTTCAGAAATAAATAAACGTTAAAAAAATAAAAATAAAAATAAATAAATAAATAAATAAATAAATAAATAAATAAATAAAAAGATGGCAACAGCCCTCCCTTATTTCCTGCCTGTGTCCTGCCTGTACCAACTGTGTCTGCTTTTCCAGGGTCTCTCCTCCTACCTCCTGAGAACCTGCTCATGCCCTTGAGGAAGAGAACAGAAGGGAAGCTTGAGGTTGCCCCTTGGTGTCACTCAGGTTGCCAAACTTTCAGGCGGGACCAGATGGGGCCCAGAGTCCCCTGTGTCTGTGCGCTGTCCAACCATGAGGTCTGCAGTCCAAATCTGTCCTCACCACTGGGTGGCCAGGTGCCCCATGGGCATCACTTCACCTCCCAAAGCCACAGTTTCTTTCAAATTTGGATTTCAGTGGCTTGCGCGGGGGATTTCATGAGATGGTGCATGCGAGACACCAGGCAGATAGGAAGGCGTCAGTAATTGTTAGGCATTATTATTGCTGTTTAAAACCCCAGCGTGCTTCGTTTGAGAGACTGCACCGAACGCTGCATTCCCTTGTGTTCATCCCCACAGCGCCCTGGCCCTCCCTTCGTCGACACCTCCACCTCTGCCATCTCTGCTCAATGTCTGTCTGTCCTCATGGCCTGTGAATTCTAGGTGTGGGTCAAGGACCACGCTTCTCTTGTTGCCCTAAATCCTATTCAGTGCTCACAAAGTGTCTTCGACCTAATTCGCTCACATTCCAGCCATTGTCACGGAAGCTTCTCTTGTCTGCGGTTTTTGCCCGTTTCCACATTAACCTCCACCCCCCCTCCCCCCGCCGCCCCACCTGTCTCTCTGCCAGTTTTGAATCTGGAGAAGCCTCTTCTCTTCCGGAGCGGGTGTGTTGAAGCCTCCGCTGACCTGCGTCAACAGGTTACCTGCATGAATAAACAGAGACCCTCTTGGGCCTTTTCTCCTCAGGCCCCCAGGTGGATGCTGGAAGAAGGAGCAGGGCCAGGCTCAGGTGAACCGCTCTGGAAGCTTGGAAGTCGCCTCCCTTGGAGGAGACTCAAGCATGGCGATGGGCTCTGCGTCACGTTGGCAAACGCAAGACGGGGAGAAAGGGGGAGAGGAGAACGCCGGGCACTCTGACAGACGTGACAGCCAGGTGTTATTATCCCCCATTTTACAGATGAAGAAACTGAGACTCAGGAAGTTGAAGTCACTTGCCCGGGGCAGTTACACCTCCCCGGACACTGACTGGGATGCAGTCGAAAGAGAGCGTCCGGGTAGGCGGGCAGCTGAGCTCGCTAACACGCACCCCTACCTCTCCACCCTGGCCCCCGCCCCAGAAGGTACCGGATGGCATCCGTAAACCCAGAGAATGTAGTGTCGTCCAGCTTAGCCCAGTGATGTCAGACGCCAGATTGAGCAGCTCAGGAGTCCCTCCACCCTTGAACTAAACCCTGTTCATTCTGGACACACGGTTCCGGCAGCTTTGTGATGACAGATGGGGGAAGAACAGGAGCCCATCCTACCCTGTGATCCCAGAAGGGAATGTGAGGATTCAGACACACCGGCAGCCCGTCTTGACCACCCCACACTGGTTTCACCTGCATCGATGGAGACAGTTGGCGTGGGGGGCGGTGGGGCGGTCTGAGAGTGTCCTGGGAGCTCCACACGGGGACCAGCTAGAGGCCAAACACAGGTTCACAACTGGATCTCTGCTGTCCTGAGCATTCCTGGCTACTTTCCACCCCCTACATCTCCCTTCTGTTTCTTCTTTCCCTCTCCACAGTTCTCTCCCTCTTCCATCCCAGGGGAATCAACACCCAGTTGGAAAATATATATATTGCAAACTGTTTAGTATATGCCCGTCACAAGGTATTGACCTGACTGCCATATCTGAACCACAAAGATGTTTTAGTTGTGCCACATAGAATGTTTCAGAAAATTTTCAGGTAAAAATCCAGTTTTCTGCCTTCTCATGAATAATGGAAAACTAGAAGTTCTGAATGAATAAACCTCTCATGTGGCAACAGTTGGCTAAAGTTGAAAAACATCTGCCCCTTTGGGTCAGGATATTTTCCCCACAGCATTGTTTCCGTTGTTTCCCGCTTCACTCATTTAGCTACCTGGCCTCTGTATATGCTTGCGTTTAAGACTTTGTCATCTTTGCTTAATTAATTTATTTTTTAAGGGGGGCGGGGGTGAGAGAATCCCAAGCACACTCCATGCTCAGCATGGAGCCCCAAGCGGGACTTGATCTCATGACCCTGAGATCATGACTTGAGCTGAAATCAAGAGTCGGAGGCTTAACCGGCCCAACCACCCTAGCATCCCAAATTTGTTGTGTTCTTAATTCCCAGATTCCCAGTATACAGAAAAGAAGAGAAAACCCGAGGCACCGAGAGCTTTACAACTTGCCGAGGTCACTGATGGGTAGCATCCCCAGGTCTCCCTGGTAACTGCCCCTCAGCAACTCCCACGGGAGAAGGGAGAAAAGAAAGCCTCAACTCACCTTGTTCTCTAACCTTCCACAGCCCTCTACCGCCGAGCCTAGAGGCCAGGAGTTCCAGAAGACCCAGGATGACGTCGGTGAAAGGCGGACTCCGGTGCGTGGGTACTTGGCCCTCACTACAAACACGGTCTCCTCCCCTGCCGGTGGCTTGTGGGGGTGGAGTCACCACCAGGGCGGGTGAGGACGGATCTCAGGGCTACGCTGTCCTTACATGCCCTCTCAGAGCCAGGTCTCCCAGGGGTTGGAACCCCTGCACCATAGCAGGGACTCTTCTACCTGAGATGTACTCACAGTCCCACCCTCAAGGGTGAGTCCCAGCGCTGGAGAACACACACACACACACACACACACACACACAAATGTATACATATACATATATACACACACATACACACACCCAAGCACACACATAAAACACACATGCACACATACATGCACAAATACATGCATGCACACACAACAAACGTATACACACAAACACGTACACATGTACACACACAAAATTCTGACAAAGAAGGGAGGTGAGCAGTAAGAGGGTGGAAGGAGGGAAGCGAGGGAGGGGAGGGAGGAAGGAAGGGAGGGAGGGAGGAAGAGAGGAAGGAAAAACTTTTTAAATTAGTGTATAGTGAGTATTTACTCTGTGCCAGGCAATGTACTGTGTTTTCCATGCTTTATGTTATTCACTCCTCTCAACATCCTTTGGAAGTGGGTATATTTTTCTTTCCTCTTTTCAGAGGAGGAAGCGGAAGCTTAGGGAGCTTGGACAAGCAGCCCCAGATCACACAGCCAAGACGGTTTGCTCTTGAGCTGAGGTGGGAACTGGTGCCTCGGAGAGTGTATTCATCGTTGCAAAGTCTCCTAAAGAGCCAGACTCTGTGCCAGGCCTCAGGAATATAGAAGTGGGGACCATTCCTAGCACCTACCCTCATGGGGTTCCAGTTTGGGGAAGGGGACAAATCATTATGCAAATACCACACAAATGCAAATATCCAATGCCCACGAGGTTGCAAATGTGATAGGTGCCATAAATTAGAGCAGCATGCGTGGAGGGGCCCTCACTTAAACTTAGGGGTGAAAAAGGGCCTCCCTGTCGGAGCACTGGGACCCCAGCCTAATCTCCCCACTTCTGGTTAAACACCTCATCATCACCTGCCTGGGAGGGAGCTCCTTTAAACTCAAATCAGGAAGACGGTTTCAGTAGCAGTTTTAGAGATGATCTACCTTAACCTCCAAAAGGCTTAGGAATCCAACTGCTAGTCCTGCTCTAAAGAAAGCCCATTTGGGGGCTTCCTGGGCCCATTCTGGGGGTCCTCACCCCTGAAGCCCACCCCCAGGAGCTGCACAGGGATACAGCCAGCAAAGACAGGCCCACTTGAGTGTTCCAGGGCTCTTTAGGCTGTGCAGGACTGGTGTTCAACAGCGACACCATGTGGACAGGACCAAAATGAAATTCCACAGAGCCGGGCAGAGCTTCTAGTTCCTCTCACCTGACATCAGGAAACAGAGCGGGCCCCCCTCCTGACTGAACAAGACCCCAGTTGACCCTTGCAAATGGGGGGATTCATGCTAAAAATGTAAAGGGAGACCCAAGTGATTGATGGGAAAAAATGAAGTAACAGTGACCCTATTGCTATTGTCCCTCAAGCTGTTCAAATGGCCCCTATTGGCTTCAAATGAGTTTCCAGAATGTTCTCTGGGGCTTCCCAAACACAATTTGCATCCTTATTTACCTTCTAGAGATGGAGCAACCACACATAGCTAACCTGTTTCCCCAGAGGGCTGCTCACAAAAGTTCTCACCAGTATAATGGGGACAAAATAGGTTTGGATGAGATAAATCTGATTTTGAACACCAGATCCGGTACCTACTAGGTGATAACTGTAGCACTTCCCTCAGTCCCTACCAGAATCTGTTTTCTTAAAAATCGTGTCGTCTTCACAGGCTGTGGAACGTGTATTAGTTTCCTACAGGTTATTTGTCATAATGAATAAACTGGGAGACTTAAAGCAACAGAAATTTATTCTCTTGCAGTTCTGGAGGCCAGGAGCCCAAAATCAAGATGTTGGGAGGGCCATTTCCCCTTTTACGGCTCGAGAGAGGGGTCCTTCCTTGCCTCTTCCAGTTTCTGGTGGCCGCTATCATTCCTTGGCCACCTTTAGCTCGGAGGTGCATCGGAGGGCTAACAGGACGGCATATGTAGACAAGGCATGCCACAAACACACAGCTAACTTTATCTGCATCTGAATTTGGGTGTACTGTGCCCAGTTCTGAAGTCCTTTGCTTCATTCACCAGGCGGTCAACAGTAATTTTATCAGTATAAAAATGGTCACATCACTCTCCTGCTTACAGTCCTCTGTGGCTCCCCAGTGCCCTTAAGAAAAAGTACATCTTGTGAATAGCCTGTAAACCCTCATTACCTGGCCCAACCTAATCTCCTACTCTTTCAGTTACCTCTGATCCTTCCATACCGAACCAGTCAGCAGTCCGTGAGAACTCCACACATATTCACACTTTCAAATCATGCCTTATTTTGTATCTGTCTCTAACCCTCCACCCAACCCTCTTCTTCACCAGAGAAACCTTTTTTTTTTTTTTTTCATTGTTCAGCACTCATCTTGTATCCTGTCCTCTGTGAGGATTTCCCAGAGACCCCAGGACAGAGTTAGAGCCTCCCATCTAGGGGTTCCTACAAAGCTCTGTATCCGACACGAACATGGCCTGCCCACATTCCATTGTCATTTCCACTGCCTCTGTGTCCCCTGCCGGGCTGTGAGCTCCTTGAGGACAGGGACTGGGTTTTATTCACTCTGATCTCCAGGTCCAGCCCAACAGGCCATGGACCCCAATCAACCACTTACTGAAATGGACATGAGATCAGAAGAGGTTCTGAGGACTCTCAGATCCCCCAGGGGTGGACAAAGGAACCACCAGGTTCCCTCTGATGTCTGTGACACCACTTAGAACAGTAACGAGAACCAAATCTGAATGACTTTGGATACCTGGGTTCTCCCTCCTGCATGTTCCAAACCTCTTAATCTACCAAAGTTTCCATTTCTTCGTTTGTCGAAGTAACGCGTGCTTCTAAGCGGATTTAGAAATGTCACCTGTTTTCACCCTCACAATGACCCAGGTACACAAACACTTTGTCTTCATTTCACAGAGGAAGAAAGTGAGATCCAGAGACATTAAGTAACTTTCCCACTTTACCATAGCTAGTAGGCAGCAGACCTGGGATTCAGACCTATGTTCCTGAACCCAGAGACTCTACTTATTCATTCACTGTTTCATCCGAAAAACTCTTTACTGAGCACCTACTGTATACCAGGCACACGTCTAGATGCTTGGGCTACAGCGGTGACCAAAATGAGCAAACATCTCCACATTCACGACACACATTTTTCCTCTGTCACGCTGGCACTCTAAAACTGGTGGCACCAATGAGACAGACAACAGGACTGCAGGGAGCCCAGCCAGCCCAAGGACACACACCAGCCTCAGAAGGAAGGCAGCAAGACTCACTGGCCAAGGCCAACCCATAGGCAGAGCTGGAGCCTGACGAGGACCGTGTCCTGCCTGCTGGGAAGGGCAGGGTGAAGTTGTTCAGCACCTGTGGCCAGGCTGGGCCAGGGCAGGGAGGGAGAGGCAACCTGGAAACGGCAGGTCACAAATCTGTCCTCCCGCCACCTGGAGCCCCCTCCCCACCCTGTTCTCAGCCAAGCACAGAAGCAATCGCTCAAGTTTACGAGGTGCCGCGTGCGAGTTGCAGACCTACCATCATCCGTAATGGGTTGTTGTTTTTATTTTCCATTTATAGGGGAGCCTGAGTTACTACCTGTGGTCACCGTGGCCATTAAACTGCTCCAGGGGCTGAGATTTACATATCGGCCACGTGACCTGCAACAAGCTTAGCGGGAGAAAAAAAAGGGGGGGGGGGACGTTTACAGTCTAATTAGAGCTGGTGATTGATACACAGGGCTGGCAGAGACCAGCCTCGTCAACCCCAAGAAACCCAGCCCACAATGCATTCTCAGGTGATAAGCAGAGTGGATCCTGGGTCCCGTGCGCTGGAAGGAAGGCCCACAGATAAGAAAAAGGGCTCTGAACCAGTGGGCCCCCTTTCCCCCTGGAGTGGCCCGGGAGTGCTGGAAAGAGGGTGGGGAGGAAGCAGGGTGGGAGGGCCTTCACTCCTCTCCACCACTGTGTCCAATTAATGCAGTAATTAAGTCTATTACCTGCACAAAGGTTGCTGACAACCAGTTAATAACACGCTGCACCCTCCACCGCTTTCATCCCGAGATCTCCAAACACGTTATAAATAATTAAATGCTATTATTTAGTGATTTGTGTAATCAAAGAACTTTACAGCCATCTTTTTTTTCTTTCACTGCACACAGCTCAGCACCATGACCTTCGGTGAGGAAACTGAGGCACAGAGAGAGGCCAGGGGAGTTGGCTTAGGTCACGTGACACCTCGCCATGGCTCTTGGTGCCCACCCAAGTCCCTCCTTCCCTACCGACCAGCCTTCAGCCTGACGGCTCTCCCGGGCACAGTGGTGCAAGTGTTCCCCGCTGAAGCCATCTGCATTCCCGCTGGGGCAGGTGGAGGGACCCCACAGAACAAACCAGATACCTCTTGTCCTGGCCTCTGCCTTGACCCCCTTTTGCCGTTTGAACCCTCCGTATTGAACCAAGTCACTAAATTGTGCCCCTTTTTCATATGGTTTACCAGAGGGGCAGCTTTTGATCATTACAAACAAAGTCCAAGTTTCCACCGAGTGTCCAAAGCCATCTGTGGTCACTTAGATGCCGCCTTCTGAAAGCTATCTTCTATGTCCTATGACTATCACGCGTGAGGAGCAAAATTCGCACACGTGCAGAACCTTCCATCTAAAGCAACATTTCATTATCATATGCCGTTGGGGCTGTAGAACTCAAGCCAGGACCCACTCAGGCCAAGGGCTGTGGGAAGCTGACAGCATAAACCTAGACCGTGGTAACCCCCCTGCCCGACCTGGTCCAAGGCCCAGGGTAGAGTTAAGTAATTAATCCTCCCACAGCGCGCCTTGGACGGACCTCCTCCGGGATGCGAGTATTATAGATCATTCTGATTACTCACCTGTCTCCTCCATCAGCCTGAACTTCTTATCTCAGGATCTTTCCTACAGTTTCTTAATACTCTGAACAATGCTGTGTGGTAAATATGATTATCCTAATTTTACAGACGTGGAAACTGAGGCTCCTGATTTACCCAAAACCTCATAGATCGTTGATGCCTTAATCATGATGAGACTCGGTTTCTTCAGCCCTAAGTTTGCTGTTCTGCTCACAGCCCTCCAGATCTCCCGTCCAGTCCCCCTGACTCATGGTCAGAGTAGTCAATCTGACTAACTCAAGCTCACTCCTGCACCGGAGCTGTGGAGGACCAAGGCCACATCCAAACTACAGAGCGAAAAGGGTAACTGGCAAGTAGCCATCTCAGATATCCCAGCCAGAGTATTTGGAAGCGAAGGAGCATTCTCATTATCATAATTGCCAACACAAATACAATTGCCTAGATCGTGTCAGCTTTCTTCATTGCCTTGAAGACATTTAGCTGTATCTGCACGTAAGTGAAATTATAGCACCTCTTAGCCAATCATCTGGTCTATAAAGATGAAGCAACCGTGTCTTGTCTGTGATCTGTGCCTCATTTTCATTCGGCACATGTTTATTGGGTACGAGGGATGTGCCAAGCCCTGTGCTGGATGGCAGGATGAATGCATGACTGAGACAGTCCCCACCCTTGGAAAGTGCCCAGTCCAGAGAAGCCACGGGGTGCAGCTCCCAGGAGGAGTGCACTGAGGCAGGTGGAGAAAGACAGGGAAATCACGCAAGCCCAGGGCACACCAGTCACGACTACGATGACGATGAAGCTAGCTACCAACTCTGAAGCCACCAGACACAATAAAGGGGACAGCAAGGGTTTAGGTTTGTCTCTCCCTCCTCAGAGCCTGGCACGACCACCGGTAAAATCTTCCTATAATAAATAACTAGCAGTCCTCATGGGTGGGAGCCTAACAGGATACTAGGTGCCGGCCATTCTGGCCTCACACGTCTGCTCGGGTTCCCCTGTTCGTCTCTGTGATCACGTTCTGTCTGGGTTGGAGAGGACCCCGTTCCCACTAAGGGGACACACTATTGGGTGCCCCAGCAAACCAGGGGTCATTCCTCACTTAGGGTGAAGTCCAAGAGCATCCTATCCAGGTAACTCAGGCCCCAGTCATTCTGAGGCTAGATTGCCTGTTAGGCAGTCGAGCAGTGGACGAAGTTACGTAGCTCCTTCAAGTAAGAAAAGCACCCTAGCGCCACGCCTTTGTTAATCAGACGCCAGCCTGCAGCGGACTACTGGCCATCATCGTTCTGCTGCAGAGTTCATTGAGAAGATTAGAATTCAACATGTAATTTGATTGCAGGAATGCACTGGTATAGACAGAAGAGCAGAGTAATTGAGGACTGCCATCCCTGCTCCCTGTTAGATGGGCCTTGAGAGAGACAATAAGTCCCCAGATAAGTAAATCCTTTGACAATAATTATGGGTGTCCATTAATGGGTCAGACCCTGTGCTGGGCCTTCAGAGGCAGATGAGGGCAACACACTCCCTCTCCTTAAGGGGCTGATGCCGGATGGGAGGAGAGTACAGCCAAGGTTAGCAGACCATCCTAGGAAAGGACATGAAAAATACAGTGCCAGGAACTGGAGAGGCACAAAGGAGGGCTGCAAATTCTATCCACGGAATCTAAAGGCTCCAGAGAGGATGTGACGTTTGGGATGGGCTTCAATGAAACAAGCAGATCATGAAATAAATGAGAAGCGAACCTTGAGACATGCCACATCGGGTAATGCTGACACTCGTGATTATACAGTCAGGCTTTGTGGGATTCTAGATCAGGCCAACTCTACCTTGGTGATGGGGCCGGATTGCTCTAATCTCTCCATTCCTCACTTTCGCCATCTGCAAAACACCATTATTCTGATCATTAAATTAGACCATCTAAGGCTAAGCACCCGACACAGAGTCTGGGAACGAGTGTCCAAGAAACGTCGGCCATTATCATGTACGGATGGAAAAGTGTGAAGGAGACGAGCAAGCCCGTGTGGCTTGAGGCTTTAATGCAAAATGAAGGGTAGGAACTGTCCAGTTTAGTACGTTGACATTTATCCCAAAGTCAATGGTAAAAATGAAGTCATCTCTGACCTGGACTATGCCACACTGGATTAGATCAGAGACCACAGACAGGCCTGGATGCAGGGCCATCAGAGATGAGCCATTGACCTTGAAGTTTACAAACGAAGATGAAGAGAAGATGAGGGATTCTGAAGATATTAGGTGGTCAGTTTTATGTCTCGACTTGGCTAGTCTACAATACCCAGCTATTTAATCACACACTAATCTAGAAGTTGTGGGAGGCTGGGGTGGCTCAGTCAGTTAAGCGTCCGACTTCGACTCAGGTCACCATCTCGCGGTCCGTGAGCCCGAGCCCCGCGTCGGGCTCTGGGCTGACGGCTTGGAGCCTGGAGCCTGCTTCCGATTCTGTGTCTCCCTCTCTCTCTGCCCCTCCCCCGTTCATGCTCTGTCTCTCTCTGTCTCAAAAATAAACAAACGTTAAAAAAAAATTAATCTAGAAGTTGCTGTGAAGGTATTTTGCTGATGTGATTAAAGTCTAAACGGTTGACTTCAAGTGTGGGAGGTGCTCCTGTATAATTCGGGTGGGCCTCATTCAAGGTGAAAGGCCTTAAGAGCAGAGCTCAGATTTCTCTGAAGAAGAAATTCTGCCTATGGACAGAAGATCTAGCCCATGTCCAAGTTCCGGAACTGCCCTATGGATTTCGAACCTGCCAGGCCAGCCCCGACCATCACATCAGCCAGTTCCTGATAACAAATCTTAATACCTATCTGCTCTCAGTTCTGTTTCGCTGGTTGAATCCTGGCTGATACAGTAACTGATTAAAAGTAGGGGTAAAAGAAACCACATCAGTCCTAAAGATTCTTCCCAAAGCCCTGGACACACGATTCCTGCCTCATCCTATGCCAAAGTCCATAAAAATCTCCCTTTTATGCGGCTGCCTTTTCTGGAGAAGGCAACATTCCCGCCTTGGTTGGCAACTCTATAGAGCAGATCACGGAAGTTCGGCCTTATCAACTCTGACATATGGATCACGCTCCTGGGTTGAGTTTTTTTGTTTTGTTTTGTTTTGTTCTTCATATATATAGTTTTATATGGTTTCTTTTATGTTTTAGGCTGAGTCTTTGATCTTCCCAGGAAAAATCTTCTCCCCCTTGGAGTTCCTTTTAATCTATGAAAATCACTGACCACAGCTGTGGACCAAGAAGGGTTCTGCAGAGACACAGGCCACGCCGAGTGAGAGAGTGTGGACCCAGATAACGCGGAACAATGTGTTGCTTCGGGGCCCTGCAGCATGTGTTGGGAACTTTCTGCAGGCCTCCTAACCCCTGGGTTCAAGAACGTGTGGCTGATGAATGGGCAGGGGGGACAGAGTCTCTGTTCACCGTACGAGGCTTGGCTCAGATACCCAACTTCAACCCTGGCTAAGCCTGATCAGGCACGCACCGCCCCCCCTCCCCATTCTAGTTAACAATTGAGGAAAATGAGGCCCAGAGAGAGTCCAAGGTTCCGTTCCCTAGAAGTAGACCTGAGACAAAGGATCCTCTAATCCTGACACAATTTTAAACTTAAAGAAAAGTTTCAATAATTGTGTAAGAAGCTCCCCTATGCCCTCTATCCAGACTTGCCAATGTTAGAGACATCGTGTACCTTTATCGCTATATATGTCGCTGTGTACGTCCTAAGCACTAGAACATTCTTTTATACAATCATGGTGCAGTGATCAAAAACACAAAATTTAGCATTGTTTCGATGCTACTACTCGTGCAGCCCATATTAAGATTTGGTCGATCATCCCAATACTGTCTTTTATAAGCTATTTATTCTTCCTGGTTCAAGATCCCATCCAGGATTATGTGTTGCATTTAATCATCGCAACTCTTTAGTCTCTTTTAAGTGGAAATGTCATCTAAATCTTTCTTGGTCTTTCTCAACCTTGACATTTTTGAAGAGTATTGGCCAGGCACTTTGTAGCATGTCTATCGGTTTCGGTTTGTCTGGTTGAAAGCGTTCCCAGGAAGAAAGCACCCCCAGGTAGTAAGAAATAGCAACGAGAAACACCGAGGTCAGCACGGGTGCACACTGAAGCAGAAGACCCCTGCAGGCTGAGTCTGGCTCAGACCCCAGGGAATCTCTCCAACAGCGTCGTCACACCTCAGTGTTGTCCTAATTGGGGGACCAGCTACAGAAGATATACCCCCTGTGGCCAGTGGTCACATTCAGCTCCAGTTCTCCATGCACGCAGGCTCGGGCAACTTCTGCAGCCAGAGGGCATACGTGTTGGCTACCGGCCGGTGTGTACGAAAAAACAGTAAAGGGATCTGGGGGCACACAGTTGGCACAATGACAGTGTTGCTAGAAAGAGTTTGACTTACCCAGAATCATAGAGCTGATAAGGAACAGAGCTAGAATTTCGGCAAGCTCTGTGCCACTGACCCATACTCCATCACCTCTCTGGAGAACTACAATCACACAGGAGACAATGGATCCCGCATCATGACTTAGCTGGAGAAATGAGATATTAAAAATAATTTAAAGCAGGGTCACATTGTCTCTCCATTTTGGATTGCAGGCAGTTGGTTATTATTTGACCTTTGTCTGTTATTTTTACATGCTGTTCGATGAGTGTATATTCACATGACCACCGGTAAGAGAAGTATGTTCACGTGATGATCGAGATGCAGATACTCGTGTGTCCACAGGGTGCACAGGTGGCTGGGAAGCCCAGCGTCTGAGAGCTTGGGCTCTGGGGCTGGACTGCTGGGTTCGAGCTCTGGCTATGCCAGTCACTAACGCAGTCACCTCTCAGAATAGCTTCTCAGCATCTGTAGGGAGAGTAACAGTGCCAACCCAGGAGGTTGGGTGAGAATTAGATGAGACACGGTTTATAAAATTCTCAAGATAGGGCCCGACACATGGCGAGTGCTCTATAAATGTTAACTGTCTTATTAACATCTTGACTGACCCACAGGGTGTGACGGGTCTGCCCTACCCTCATCTGATTCACCTTTGTCCCCACCCCCTCTCAATCTCTGTCCAGCAGGGACCTGCCTCGCACACAGTGGCCGCCGACAAGGGTTCCAGAGGGGGCTGGCAAGAACAGTGAGAGTATTCAACCATGGGTCAGCTAAGACAAAATTGGGGTCAAGGGGATAGAACCCATAAGAAGAAGCCCTAAGGATGTGGAGAAGTGTGCGGGTCATACCCGAGATGCCACCACCATTCTCCCATGGACTGTTCCCCACAAGCCACCTGCCTTCTCCCAAGCACACCAGGCTCCTCTGCTCTGTACCGTTGCACAAAGTTTCCTGTTCCCGTCAGACACTTCCCCACGGTGGTCAGCAGATTCTAAGACCCGCCTTCGGATCTTTTCCCTTTGTGACTCTTCCTTTGAGTGTGGGCTGGACCTAGTAAGTTGCTTCTCCTGGGAAACATGAGGGGATGTCACTTCTGAGATTAGGTTATAAAAAGACGGTCTCATTCACCCTTTCTTGCTTTCATGTTCTGGTGGAAGCCAGCTTCCATGTTGTGAAGAAGGAACAGAGGGACGCCTCTGTGACCAACAGCCAGTGAGGAAGAGAGACCCCGAGTCCGACAGTCCAGGAGGAATCAAATCCTGCCAACATCCACATGACTGAAACTGGAAGGGTATTCTCCTGCCGGCTGAGCCCTCAAATGAAACCTAAGAACCAACCAACACCCTGATGGCACCCTGAGCACAGGACTCAGGTGATCCGTGCCCTGACTCCTGACCCACAGAAACTGTGACATAATGAATGTGTGGGTTGTAGGTCTCTAAGTTTGGGTTAACCTGTTACACAGCAATCAATAACTAATACACATACTTTCAACCTGCCGAAGTCATATTCACTCAGGTATTACATATCCGGGGAGGTCTTCTGTGGTTTCCTATCCTTGACCCTGGCTGGGCTAGGTAGCCCTCCTGAGTGGTACCACAGTTTCTACCCTCACAGCCTCAAACACATTATACTATACTTTTCTGGTAATTTATCAGCCCTTCCCTCTGGAATATGAGTCCTTTGCAGCCATAAGCTGTGTCTCATTCATCTCTGTCACCCCTAAAACAAGCCCGGTGCCTAACTTACTAGTAATGATAATACCTCATATTTAATGAGCACTTACTATGTGCCAAAATCATTTTGCTTTTCAAACTCAATCTCACTGAAGTCTCCAAACAAGTATCATTAAGTCCATTTTTACTGATGAAAAAAACAAAACAAAACTGAGGTTCAAATACTTGCCCAAGGAGCTAATACATGGCAGAACTAGAACTTGAACCCAAGCCATGTGGCTCTAGAGTTATGACTCTGTACGGTAGGCGTTTGTTGACTGACACCCAACTAAGGACCTGCTATGTGGCCACAGGATTGACAACAGACCCAACATGACTGGCCATTTGTGTATCTGCCACACAGAGGAGCGAGAGCCCCACAAAGTTATAGAGATCAGTAAGGAATAGCAAAGTCAAGACTGAGAACAGCTGGGTTTGGATTTCCTGGAAAGCCTGGGCCAGAGGCCAAGACAGAATCCAGGGAGCAAAGTTGAGTGGTTGTCAGGTCAACGAGCCCATGGAGCCAGGAGAGGACACAGCAGAGGCTGGGGGTGGGAGACAGCCATCTGGGAGACCCATATCTCCGAACACTCATGAGCACTTCCCCATTCAATCAATTCCTCTGACATTTATTGAGTATCTACTATGTGTCAGATACTGTCTAGGGTGGGGGCTATCGCGATAAATGCATGAGACAAAAAAAAAAAAAAAAAATCCCTGTCCCTGTGGAGTTTACATTCTAGTGGGTAGGGAGAGACTGCCCGACAATTAAAGCAAATATATATATATATATATATATATATATATATTATAAAGTAGAAGATTTTAAATGCTATCTAAAAATAAAGCAAGAAAAGTGGGAGGCAGGGCAGGAGGGGAGATGTGGACACATTCCGTGGAAGGATGTCGCCCGTGAAAACGTAAAGAGCTTGGACGATAAGTGTTATTAGCATTGCGATTCCCACTGTGAGAAGGTGGAGGGTCTTAATTTGTTCTAATGTTGATTCTGCATGCTTTGGAGGGGGATGTCCCCTATCTTTAGTATCAGGATTTAGCGAACCAAGCTCGTGAGTATTAATCTGGGTTGGTTCCAGCAGAAAACAGATTTCCAAGCCGTGCGAGGAACTCTGGTAGGATACAGGCGGCCATAAACATCCAAAGAGGGCATCTCCGCGGGTACGAAGACCAGGGAGCAGGTGGAAAGAAAGTTTAGGGTTCCACCTAACTCAGTCGGCTGGACACAAGCCAACAGCTGGGTCTTTGTGTGATGACAGATCCAGAAGCCACCTCTAATCCCCTCGGGCAGTAGGGGTGCGGGTCAGAGGAACAGAGGCAGAAGCGGAGACCTGAAAATGGACAAACGCACCGAGGCAAGGGATATCAAGGCCTCCCTGTGGCCTTCACCGGGTGCCCACCGGCCGTGCGAGTGGAGGTTCAGCCCCCGTTGGAGATTCGGTTGGGACCTCGGGCAGCTGCTGCTTCTCAGGTCAGGACGGATCCTCCAGACGCGGGCTGAGCCTGCAACCAGCATCGCCATCCAGCTCCTGACTTCTCGCCACGTTCTGTGACAGGCGCCACGCAGGGCTCGCAGACTGGGACTTTGTATGGTGGCCGAGTCGCAAACCTAGCCTCGTCCTTCTCCAGCCTGGATCTCTTCAACCACCCCGTCAAGCCCATTGCACTGCACCTTGCACCTTGCACTCCAGGTAGGGCGCCAGAGGCCCCCACACCATGCCAGGTTTGTCTCGGAAATACGTGGTTGCTTCCCCCCGCCCCCGCAGTCCCTTTCTTGTCACCAGCAGTGTCCTGGGCTGACTTCTAAATCCCCTAATCCTGAGAGCACCTTACTAAGGACCTGCACGCAGGTGAGGCGACTGCCACTACAAGACAGCAGGCAACCCAGTAAAGGAAGCTCGCAGTGGATTCTGAACCAGATCCAAGCGATTCGGACCCCTGCTCCCCGACGAGGCTACGCAGCCTCCAGCCCACGCTCCTCGTCTGTCAGATCGGTCCAGTCACACCCACCTCATCCACGTGCCGTGAGGTTTCAGCGAGAATCTGCAGAGCCCTCAGAACAGGCCCTGGACAAGGCCTGCCCAAGTACAAGGCAGCCGGTGGTAGTTATAGACGTCACGTCAGCTCTCCGCCCTCCTGAGAAATTCTGCTCATTGCTTTGAGAAGTCACGGGAAGGACACCCGTAAATTTGGAACCCTTACCTCCTGCTCCCCAAAAAGGAAGCTGCCCCCCAGCTTCTGAGCTCTTGGAGCTTTAACCCAGCAGGTGCTCACTCGTGAGAATCAGGGCGGCACACACAGCCAGAGCATTTGTTCAAGAATTAAAAGTCGGCCCGTATGGCCCTGCTATTAAACTCCCTGTGGGTGAGCCGGGTTAACGGTGGGGCCTCGTGTGATAAGCCATTAATCTCCACGTGTAATGCAAGAGCCGTACAACTCACTTCAGCCCTAATCTCCCATGAGTTACAGCCTCTTCTGTGATTCATAAAACAAATCAATCACACCTCCCAGGCTCTCATCTATTTATTACTGCTTTTTAAATGCTCGGAGAGAGAGAACGTGGAGGGTGTTTTTCATCCTTCCCCAGCTCAGCCGACCTCTGCATGCTGCAGGAAAGCAGACTCTATCCCCCTTCCTGGGGTCACAGGCCAAGGTTAGTTGCGTTCTAAGGCTCACAAGGAGCTGGTGATTCTTAGCATCCTTAGGGGCTGCAAGGAGCCTCCCCGTCACTCTCCATAGGGGCTGGGTGCACAGACTTGACTGGGTGACAGTTCCCAACCCAACAATAAAATGGTCGTTTCCCAAGCACTAAGTCCAAGGGGAGGGGGGAGTTGTTAGGCAGCGGTCGGAACTGTCAGGGGGAACACGGCAGTAGCTGGACAAAAGGGAAGCATTCACTCTGTGCCTGCTCTTTGCCAGTCACTTTGCCGATGTATTTTCCATCGGTCTTGACCAAAAGCCAACAAGGTGGCTGCTATTGTCCCCACTTTGCAGAAGAGGAAACGATGGCTGTGGAGGGCAAGGCCACACAGCAAAGCCATTATCTGCCAGGGAAACCCAGCCCAGCCCACACCCCGTCCCTCTGCCCACCCCGACGGCTAACCAGCCTCACCCGAGTTCTCTGAGCATTTCTGCTACTGCGCCTGACATTCTCAGCATTGTAGCAATTTTACCTGAACAATCTGCTGACATTGGCCCATTGGCAGTGGGTGTGGGGGGACCGTGAAGGCCGTGGCTTCTTGACCACAGGTTCAGGAGCTTGACAATGGTAGGCGCTCCCCTGCAGCTCTCAAACTTAGGGTCTCAGAGTCAAGCTGGCGTGGGAAGGGCCAGGATCCCCAAGGCTCCCTCTGCCAGTCCCCCGCAATGGAGATTCTGAAGGGAGCAAGCACAGGGCAGGCAACCACAGGGGCAACCACAGGGCTCACCCTTGGCCCCATGAGCCCTGGAGATCACAGCGCCCCCTTCTCCCTTCCAGCAATGTTGGCCAGCAGACCCAGGCGACAGGCTGGTGGGTTTCATTTCCTAGTCTTCCCACAAGGAAGTTGCTCAAACACAAGTCTTTGCAAAACCAAGGTCCAGCCTCTCAGCCCTACACTGTACAATCCCTGCAGACAGACGCTGTAGGCAGGGACTTTGGGTAGGGGGCAGCTTGGCCACTCAATGTCCCTCCGAAGTGGAAGAGGACATGGCAAGACGTGAGCCATCAGGCGAATCCCCGGCCCGATTTAGATGGCCCCAGATCCCACAGTCTCTTCCCCACCGTCCAGCCAGAGGAGCCTTAAAAAACTTTTGTTAAGTTTATTTATTTATATTTTGAGAGAGAGAGAGAGAACAAGGGGGGGCAAAGAGAGAGGGAGAGAGAATCCCAAGAAGGCTCTGCACCGTCAGCACAGAGCCCGACTCGGGGCTAGAACTCATGAACCATGAAGATACAACCTGAGCCAAAACCAAGAGTCGGACACTTAATGGACTGAGCCACCCCGGGGCCCCAGAGGAGCCTTTAACATCAGTGAACCAGATCACGTCCTGCTTCCACACCTCTTCCCCTGATTAAAACCCTCTAATAGTGTTCCCCCCACCCTGGGAGGGGGGCAGAAACCCAAACTCTGTCCCTTAGCCCAGCCAAGACTCCAGCTTGGGCTTCACCAGGGTCCCCTACAGGCACCACAACCTAGAGTTTCTGATTCAGAGGCTCAAGAATGCACATTTCCTTCAAGTTCCCAAGTGACGCCGAGGCTGCCCATCCAGGGCCACACCTGGAGAACCAGGATCCAGTATATTTCGTCTCATGCTCACTTATTCCTGATCTAACTTTCTCACCATGTCCAGGCCCTAGAGACCCCCATGAGGATCTATAAACCCCCCAGAGGATTTCTTAGTGTCAGAGCCCTCCCGCTCAGGATACCCTGGACTCTTCCCCCTGGCCCAGTCTCCCCAGTCCTGGATTCTTCTCATCCCCCTGGGCTCTGGGTAGTCCCAGCCCCTGCTCCTCACTCCCCACCTGCCTAAGGATGCTCTCACCTTGGTGCCTTGTGTCGCGGCTTTCCATCCACTCGCTTCTCAGCGCCATCCAGCATGCGGGGGAATCGCAAGGCCCTGTTGATTTGCTGGGCTCTCTCTGTGAGCATGTGTGAGAGTTTTCTATCTCGGCCTTTAGACTGTGGACTTCTTCCATCCGGACTCTGTCTTAACACTAACCCAGCACACAGCTCAGTGCCTGTCACACAGGGGGTGCTCAGAAATGCGTGTTAAGGGTCGCCTGGGTGGCTCAGTCGGTTAAGCATCTGACTTCGGCTCAGGTCATGATATCACAGTTCATGGGTTCAGGCCCCGCGTCGGGCTCTGTGCCGACAGCTCCGAGCCTGGAGCCTGCTTAGAGTCTGTGTCTCCCTCTCTCTCTGGCCTTCCCCCGCTCTCGCGCTGTCTCTCTCTCTCAAGAATAAAATAAAAATATTTAAAAAATAAAAAGAATCTGTCTCTCCCTTTCCCTTGACCCTTTCTCCTGCTCATGCTCTCTCTCTCTCATTCTCTGTCTCTCAAATTAAACATATATATGTGTGTTAAATAGATGCTTTGCCCTCTGTGATTGTCATGGCAACCCTGTTAGAAAGGGAGCATTAAGCCCATTTTACAGATGAGGAAACAGAGGTGTAGTCACATGCCCCAGGCCAAACGGGTATCGAACCCAAGTCTGTGGACTCCAAAAGTCTTAGCCGACACTCTGCATATCCTGGTGGGAGAATAAAGGGGCAGGGCCAGGACGCACGGGTGGGGGGAATGGTCTGAAGTCAAGGTGCCAGAGAACGAGAATGGGCGGGCAGCAGAGTCGGGCTGAAGAAGCAGGCAGGAAGGTCAGCTGGCATAGCCTCCCCATGGAGTTCTGGAAGCCTGCCCTGGTGCACCGCGGGGGGGCGGGGGGGGGGCTGCTATCCTGACTTTAGGCGTGAAGGTATTTCCACCCCCACCCCCCTACCGGCGTGCTTCTCCCGGTCTCTCATTGGTCTGGGCAGTAGGTGGGGCAGACCGTGAACACTGGGAAGGGGCCAGGTTCAGGGCAAAGGCCGGTGCAGGACCTGAGGTGGGGAGGAGCAGAGCTGAGACAGGCTGGGAACAGGGACTCGGGAAGACATCACCATGGTCTAAACTGGTTCCAAAAGCAGAGTTCCACAGTCAAAGGTCTTCAGCTCCGTGGCATGGATCTCATGGCCAGCTGTGCACTGACCGCCCTGGGCTTGCTCCCAAGGGCTGTGCTCTAGGGGCCAGGCTCCCTCCAGGGCTGCAGCCCAGCCTGGGGCCCACAGCTGTGTGGTGGCTGGAGGTCTTCTTCCAGGGAGCCTGGAAGGAAGGAACCCCCCCACCTGAGACTCTGAGTGGGCGGAGGATGGGAGGGAAGGAGGCATGGTTCCTGCCTCAGGCTCCCCAGTCTGAGCACCAGCCCACATCGGAGCAGGAACTGCAAAAATGGGGCACAGGCCGTGAGATTCGGGCTAAAGGAGCTCCCAGATTAGAGGCTGGTCAGAGGCAGAGGTGATAGGCGGGTGCACAGATAATCCCAGGGCCCCCTGAGAAGGTAGATGCCTCTAGAAGGCAATGCATTCTCTCAGAAGCGGCACAGAGATCTGTTTCTCCCTCTTAGACCAATTCAGAGGCCATGTCTACTAACAAGGGCCAAGGAGCTCTGGCCTAAAGACAAAGAATAGATCTGAAAAGGTGCTGCTCATTGCCTCTGTGTGTGTGTGTGTGTGTGTGTGTGTGCATGTGTGTGCAAGTGTGCATTCACAAAACAGAGGAAGCAGGTGGTGGGTGGGACAAACATTGCACCCAGCTAAGATCTGTGCAGACTCTACGGTGGCCCGTAAGGAGCAAAGTGAGTCCAAATCCACCATGAATCAGTCCAGTGATGTCTACTGAACATTACCATACGCCAAGCGTTGTCTGGGGTGCTCGGGACACAGCAGGAAATGGCACAGGCGTGAGGCCCGGGCTCCGTGAAGCCCACAGTGCCGTTGGAAGCCCAGGTGACAGGTGCATATCGGCTGAATGCCACAAGTGGAACGGCGAGCGAGTGAATGTACCCCAGGAGACGCCTCCAGACGGGGGCATCAGAGAGGCCTCCCCGAGGAAGCGCGATTTCAGAGAACTGCGGGAGGATGAGTGGAAAGTAACCAGGAAAGCAGCAGGGATGCAGGACAAGGGGCCCACGTCTTTCGGATGAAGAACAGAGAGCAAGAGAGAACAGGAGGTGGCTTTAGATGAAGCCAAGACAAATTGGAAAGGATCTCAAAGAAATAGAAGTAGTAATTATTACTCTAGAGCACACACTCAAACTAGCTTAACAAAATGTTGCCGTAATTATATCTACCTTAATGAACAGATAAAAACAGTTTGCAATTAGTTCTGTAATTGGTTATGTGAAAAGAGATGCTTCTTTGAGTTCCAAAGCACATTGTCTCGTAGACGGTTTATGAGAAAGAAGATGCTTCGAGTATAAAGCACGTTGTCTTAAAGAGCTGTCCTGCTCTAGTGTCCTGTGGACATCTTTTCTGCAAGGGCTCTGCAAAGGTAGACGACCCTAGTCATTCCTAGAGTGGGGAAAAAAAGTTAAAAAGAGGGGCAACTGGGTGGCGCAGTCAGTTAAGCATCCAACTTTTGGCTCAGGGCATGATCTCACCGTTCGTTTCGTGAGTTCAAGCCTTGTGTCACGCTCTGTGCTGACAGCTGGGAGCCTGGAACCTGCTTCAGATTCTGTGTCTCCCTCTCTGCTCCTCCTCTCTCTCTCTCTCTCAAAAAATAAACATTTTTAAAAAGTGTTAATGTAGATGTGAGTGACTTTACCTGTAATCGAGAGAACAGGCTCAGGTCTCACTTCTGTGCCTCAAGAGGACTTTTTTTTTTTTTATCTTAAATGGAAATGCTTAATCTTGAGGGCAAAGAATGCTTCAGGGGGCCTCTGGACCCCCACTATTGTATTTAAAAGTGTGTGCATATTCGGGATATCCATTTCCTGAGGGAAGGAACCACAACTTTCAAAAAACCAAATAACACTCCTCAAGGAGATTAACATTTGCAAAAACAATTCTTAGGAAGCACTGGGGCTCCCAGAGGCAAAATGCAGCCCACAACCTGTCTCTGCGGGGTAGAAAGAGCTGTGGGAAGAGAAGGCCCACTCTCCCTGCAGGCGCCTCTTCGGGGTCCATCTGAGGCTTGCTCCGTGAGGATTAAGGCTCACCAAGACTGCAGGCTGAGTCCTCCAAGAGTAAGAGAGAGCCTTGCCCCGGCCACACCCGTAGACATTCCTCCTTGTGGTCTCGCTGCCCCGCCAAGATGAACTATGACAACACCACTGTGTCCCCAAAAGACCTACAGCCCCCAGACAGGATCCCCAGACATCTTCAGTGTCACCCTGGGGCAACCAATGCCTTTGAAATCCACAGATATGTCTTCATATTCAAGACCCCAAATATCGCCTCAAAATGGACCTGCTTAGACCTTCTAAGCCCTGTCTGAATAAAGATCTGCCATAAAAGTGGCTACATCTGGCCGACCAAACCCAGCCCCCTATGGCTACTGAGTACTTGCAATATGGCTGGTCAAAATCGAGATGTGCTGAAGTTCTTTCTTTTAATGTAAATTATCTCAATAATCTTCTATTGATCATCACATGTTAAAATGATAATTATTTTTGGAGGATTGGGTTAAATAGAATGTATTACTAAAATTAATTCCATCTGTTTCTTTTTTTTTTTTTAATATAGCTCCTAGAAAATCTTAAACTGCACATACAGCTCACATTATATTTTCATCGTATACTCAGGTCTGGCTTATTCTGCTCTGTATGAGCATGTCTCCCCAAAACCAGGCCAGCTCTGTGGAGCCACATCGCAGCCCAGCAGACCAGCCGCCCCGGAGGGCCCCCACACCTGCAGGAAACAGACCGCCCCGGGGGCCCCCACACCTGCAGGAACTCCCAAGCTTTTAACACTGGATCTAAAAGGGCTCATACCAGTCCCTGTGGTCAGGTCAGATTCACAGGCCTGAGCAGGCTGCTACCTGTCCCCAGTGCCAGCCCAACCCTGAACCCCAAAGACTTTTGCAGTCTTGTGCCAAACTGAAGAGATGGCCGGCACCCAGTGATGTGCACCCGCAGCTAATCACTTAAGAGCAAGGGTCACTCGGGAACGGTGGCCAATTTCTTGGGTTGCCCAACAATGAGGGGTTTCCTGGGCACTGGGACTTCTCGTTTTAAAAAGAGGACAGCCCCGGGCAAACCATAGTGAGCTGGTCACCTGGACGCAGCCTCTGAGACCCTGATTCTCAGGCACCCCAGAGCAGACTGGCCTTCCCAGCCACCCACCAAGCCCTGAGATGTGTAAGGACGAGCAGAGCATGTGTAAAATCCCAGCCGCTACAGGTGTCCTCTGAACCAGGTGAAAACCCAAGTTCTCAAGCCACACCCACTGCGGCAGCAGGAGGAGAATTGGCTGTGGCCCTTTGGCTATGCTTGGGGATCAGACTCCTCCTTAAATCGTCCGGCCTGGTGGAGCTGGCCTCGTGATTGATCAGCAGGCTTCCCTCCACTCCCTGGGGGCAGGGGGAGGGGGGAGGGGGTGTCCGCCTGGCTCCCCGCCTGCACCACAGGCGTGTCTGTGAGTCACGGGACCTGTCCCTTTCTCTCCTTCAGCTGGGTCCTGTTGGGCTACAGGCTGTGCCTCCACAGGCACATGGTGGATGGGCTGCTTTGGCTGAGGCCAAGGAAGGGGCTTTCTGTCTTGAGTTCTGCTCACAGTCAGACATTACTAGCCCCGTGATCACCCAGCTCTCTCTCATAGTCTCCTTTCAACACATAACAGTGTCTTCCACACTAAGTCACTCAGGGAGGGGCAGGGGAGGGACAGAGACTCACACGCTTCTCTGCTTCCCTGTGGATTTGGAGACCAGCGAGGCTGATTTCCCTGTGAGGAGAATGAGCAGAATTTCATTCATCCATTCAAACATTCACTGGGCTCCTGGCAGGTGCCAGGCATCGGAGCAGTGCTGGAAACAACAACGACCAAAGTGCCTGCACTCGTAAGGCTACGGTCTCGTAGGGGAAACAAATGACAGAGGAGTCATTACAAAAAAATTGTAGGTGTGATGAAAGTTAAGGAAGGAGAAGACCCTAGTGCTATAAGAAGGCAAATCCAAGATCTAACCTAGTCTGAGCAATCATGGAGGACTTCCAAGGTGGAGGTGACCTTTGTGTCAAGACCCCCAAAAAAGCAGAGTTCATTTACCCTTAACGCTGTGTCCTTGGACCCTCAAGGGTAGGGAGTCAGTGAACAAACAGTGAGAACTGGAGTGTTCTCCCCACTGCGATGTTGGATTTGACTTACTTCTTGGCTGACACACTCAGGCCTCAGAGCAGGGACTAAGCTGTCCCCAGTCAGGACCACTTCTAGGACCTAGGATGAGAGTCTTTTCAGGCGGAACCAGGGGCTCAGGCATGGCTGAGTAGGAAGTAACCTCAGGAACCAGCACAAAACTTAGATGTGGGTTTGGAGCCCAACCAACCTGGGTTTGAAGTTCAAGGTCATCGCTCACTATTCTTACATCACATCTCTGAATCTGTTTCCTCATCTGTAAAATGGAGGTCAAATGGCACCTCTTTCATAAAGTTGTGAGAATTTTAAAAGACAGTGAGTATGTGGGGAGAGCTTAGTGTGGTCTCCATAGTAAGTACTGGATAAAAAGTGAGATTTCCTGCTTTAAGTTATTAATGCTACAGTAAAAAAAAAAAAAAAAAAAAAAAAAAGATGCTACGTGCTGTGAGAACTGACTGCCTCCTATCATTTATCTTACAGTAACAATTATTTAAAAGAAACTCAAACTGGCAAAACGCCACATTGTGTCTCCAGGAAGAAATATTGGAGCTGAGCCTGGAAGGGTGGATATTTGACTTGCAGAGATCAAGGCGAGGTTTGCAGGCAGAGGAGTATGAAGAAAGGCAGGAAGACCAGAATGGGTGGGGCCTAGGCAGGAGAAGCCCCGGGGCCTGGGAGGGGAGAGGGCAGGGTGGCTCGGGAGGGCCCCGTAAGGCGTGCTAAGGAATTTGGACTTCACCTTGAGAGCAATGGCTAGACTATTGAAGACTTTGGAGGTAGTCAATGATTTGGTGGGGTTTGTATAGGCAAAATGGGGATTGCCTGAGAAAGAAAAACACGAGGCAAGGGACCAAGGAGGAGGCTGATAGAAGCATCTAGAGCAAGACTCAGCGAATTTGCTCTAAAGGGCTACTCCAGACACCCCCATCACCAGCATGCTCAATGCTACTTGGTGGCCCCATGCCTTGCGATACATTCTTCCCTCTGCCTGGAATTTCAACAAAGTTACCATCCAAAATTAACCAAGTCATTCATCTCTTCAACTCATATTAATACATTAATCACTTAGTCTGTGTCAAGCTCATAATCCCCGTTCCCACATAATTAATCGTCGAGTGCAAGAGTCAGCAGGCTTTTCCTCTAAAGGGCTGGAGAGTAAATATTTTAGGCTTTGAGGGTCAACATGTCTCTGTCTCAAATACTTGACTCTGCTATTGTAAAGCAAAGTTGGCCATTGACACCGTGTAAACGGATGAGCCTGGTTATGTGTCAATAAAACTTTATTTATATAAAGAGGCACTGGGCCAGATTTGGCCTGAGGGGGCTGATCGGCCTCAGTAGAAACATAATGTGAGCCACAAACTTGAGCCATGACATATTTAAATTACACATGGAATTTAACATTTTCTAGTCGGCACGTTTTAAAAAGTAAAAGGAAATGGGTGAAATTAATTTTATTATATTTTACTTCGTCCAATATATCCAAAATATTACCATTTCAAACCTGCAATTAAGGTAAAAAAAATCATTAATGAGATTTTTCTTATTTTTTATTCTAGATCGTTGAAATCTGGCATGCGTTTTACACTTAGGGTACTTCACAATTCAGACTCCCCACATTTCCACTGCTTAATAGCCACCTGTGGCTGCTAGCCACCCTATCTAGTAGAAGGGGGCCCCTGCCTAGGGAGTGACCAGGAGAGAGGACAGGACACTATCTGACATCAACTGAAGGCAAGAATTAATTATGATTCACATCCAGTTCAGCCACTTGCTTGCTGGCTAATTCAGACATGGTCCTTAACCAACCTGGTCTCTTTTAGGCCCAAAGTATCAAGTGGACGGTTGCCTTCAACCTCTGGATTTCTGCCACCTCTCCAATGTACAGACTCTGGGATTCAGACTTTGCCAGAAGCGGTTGTCAACTTGGACTTTCTTTGCTAAAAAGCATCTTCAATAATACAATCATCTTGTCAAGATCAGGGTGAGGCTCTTCGCGAGGCTATCACCGCCATTCACCCCACCTGGGGGGGTTGGAGGATCCTTGTCTGTCTTAAGATGGAGAAGGAATAACAATCACCATCCCCAGCTTCCCGGGGGAGCTGTGACCCCCGTGCACACATGCACAAGCACACACACAGGAACCCAGCTGTTCCCTCCCCGGAGTGACAGCTGTGATCTCCAGCCCATCAGGGAGCAGAACGTGGGAACAGAAATAGACTCCACCTGAGTCAGAGGATGAGTCAGAATGTTCTGGAGAGCTTCAGAAGGGAGCAGCAGGAGGGGCTGATGGTGGGGAAGGGAGCCAGGCCCCCAGGGGAGAGGGAGGGAGAATAGACTGCTTTCCTGGGCAGGGGGCCAAGGAAGCACATTCTAGAAGGAGTGGGGTCCACTGCCGCAGGCAACTTGTGTCCTGAAGGAGGGCCTGTGCTGGGCGAGGAGGGGGGGGTCGCGGAGAGAGCGGCGGTGCAAAGTGGAGGGGCATTAGAAGGACATGGCTTTTGGAGGGCCGGGAAGGGAAAGATTCAGAAAGGGGTGCATGGGAGGCTACTTCGAGCACACAAGACAGTCACAACGACGACAACCAGCTCTCCTTCGTTCCAGACCTTTTCGCTACAATAGTAGCATGTCATGAAACTTACCCTGCCAGGTGAGCTAATAACCCACGCTGAACTGGGGAGTCCGAGGAAGAGGCAATACTGAGTATCCTACCTGGCCCGGGGTGGGCCTCTGCCCGTGGCAGAGGCCCTGAGAAGCCCACAGGATGGGGGTCCATGTGGCCCAGACTAATTCAGGCATACAGTCAGTGCTGGGGGCCAGCCATGCTGCCACATGGGGACCCCGAGAGCTCACCAAAACACCAGATCTAGGTGGCAGACTGGCAGAACCACATGGGAGGACAGGATGAGGACACCCTCACGAGAAGACAGGCTCCAGCAGGTCAGGGGCCACAGTGACCTGCATCAGAAGCCTGACCCCAAGCCACCATGGAGGGGTGTGTATTGGGCAGAGACACAGAGAGACCTCTGGAGCGTCCCCACACCACGGTGCTGGGTTTGATTTACCTCCTGGCTGACACACTCAGGCCTCAGCAAAGGGACTAACTTGTCCCTAATCAGGACTGATTCTGGGGCCTGGGAGAGGGACCCTGAAGGAGGAACCCAGAGCCCAGGCATAGGTAGAGGAAGCTGAGGAGGCAGAAATGGTGCCTCCAACTTATTCCCAATCTACCCGTTCTGTGCTCACTGTGTTCACATCACCCCCATATAACCCACCTTAGTATGGGGACCCCCAAAAGCAGAGCTTGAGACAGGGGTTTTGATGCCAGCAATTGATTCGGGAGTTGATCCCCGGAAGCATGCGTGAAGGAGCAGAAGGAGGGAGACAGGAAGGGCCCACGCTGACCGGAGGGGACATTACTGAGGTCGTTATGGTAGGCAAAGGGGCTGGAGTGCACCAGGCTCTCTGAGAAGTGCACAGAAGTCTCCCTAGAATTTCCCATCTGAAAAACAGAAGGTTGGAGCCTTTATCCACCAATTTCCATCTCCTCTGGTTGAAGGTGGTCCCCAAGAGGACTCATTTCCTGCTGCCCCCGCGCCCTGTAGTTCTGGAGAAAGCCCTGGGGCAGAAGAAAGCCAGACACAGAATGCCTGGGATGTGGGGATCAGGCAGCACCCGGAATCAGAGCAGACACTGGGGACACCTGCCACGCCCTCCTATGTCTTCCCGGCGCACTTCCTATGAAATGCAAACCCCCTGGCACCCTCAGGTCTGCCCCCTGCCTGCTTTTCCAACATCCTCTCCCCTCACTCACCACACCACAGCTCTCTGTACCCCTGAACAGCCCCCATGGGTCTCCTTTCCCTTCCCAGAAACAACCACGCCTCGGGACTTCACCCTTGTTCTTCCCTCCACACCAAACTCCATGTGCTCGATTACGTGGTCGACACCTCCCGGTCCTTCAGGTCTCTGCAGAAACACCTGCTCCTTAGAGACGCCTCCCCTGACCTCCCTGCCAGAGGTCCATTCTTCTGTTACTCTCTTGTGGATGCCGGTGGTCTGCTGGTAAATGGGTTAACAACCGGCTCTCAAAGAGAAACAAAAGCCCTAACTTGTTGTCTTTGCCAGTTTTGGTTGAAGACTCCCATCACGGTCCATGTCACGCCAGCAGTGTGAGGTCACTGAGTGTGGTGTCAGGAAGAGAGGCACAGTGACACATCATTAGAGGGTCTGTCCACTGTATGGATACCACCAGAGTGAATGATTTCAAGGGCACAGATAAATAGTATAGGAACTAGGAAGTGATGCATTTTACTTTTTTAACATCATTCATTCATTGTAAACTTACAACAATGTAATGTTTCATAATGGCTATGTTTAACCACCAGCTCACAAAACTCCTGGATTTTTAACAGTTGTCTCTTGTGAGCTGAGAAGAGTCAGCTCCATAACCACTAGGTATCAGGGAGCCTGGGTGGCTCAGTCCGTTAAGCATCTGACTCTTGATCTAGGCTCAGGTCATGATCCCACGATTTGTGAGTTTGAGCCCCATGTCAGGCTCCATACCGGCAGTGCAGAGCCTGCTTGAGATTCTCTGTCTCCCCCCCGCCCACCGCCCCGCACCCCGCTCTCTGCTCCCTCCCCTGCTCGCTATCTATCTCTCTTTCTCAAAATAAATAAATAAATAAATTTTAAGAACACTGGGTATCACCCCATTCTTTCCTTCTGCGCACCTTTTAAGGTGTGTGACTATTTTTTCTCCTTACTATATTCTATTTATGCGGGCCCTCTCGAGTGTGGGTTCTGTGAGGGTGGAAGTTATGACTGATTTATTTTCAGATGCATCCAGCACAATGGCTAGCCTACAAGAGAAATTCAGGAAGTATTTGTTGAAAGAAAGTATTAGTGCCTGAATGAATATGTAAAGGAGGTCGATGGAGGTCATAAGGTTGGGATCCCTGCTGTGGACAGAAGAGGGAACACCCGCCTCAAGAGACCCACACTGAATCCCACAGAGCTTTTTGGGACCCTCCTTACGGGGCGTGGGGAGCAGAGCCTCCAGGCGGGACAGTCAGGCTGCAAGGTAGGAGAGGTGAATCTGGAATCCCACAGCTCAGCTGGCCCACGAGTGAGCGCAGCCCTCAGACACATCTGGAGCTACCACCGTTCTCCGTCACAGCCCTCCCTAAGGGCCTTTGCACGGGAGAACTAAACAGGCCTGGTCTGCCCTGGTGTATCTGGGATCCCGGCCATTCACAACCTTTGTGCCAGCCGTCCCCTCCACGTAGGGTAGGCGAGGACTCCAGGAGGAACAGCAAACTCGGCTAGCCTGTGCCCATTAGCTCTCCAGTGTGTGGCCCTCCAGCCTGGGCCTGCTGCTGTCACGCACAAAGGATGCCTGGCTTCACCTATCTGTCTGCAGTTCCTGGCATGGCAGAGGATACTTGCAGCATGAATGAGCCAATGAGTAAGGTGGCTTCCCAGCAGAGCAAATGTGAATCAGAGGCATTTCCCACTCAGGCCAGTCCCCTGCCTGGTGCTGGGAAAGAGCACAGAGATGCCAGGCCCGCTCTACCCATAACTGCAATCCAGGGAAGAGGTTTAAGAACCCAGCCCCAGAGCCAGCCAGCCCGGGGTCACGTCCCAACTCTTCCACTCCCCAGCTGGAACCGTCATTTCTTCATCTGTAGAATGGGAATACAATATTACAGGTGCTGGGAGGATTAAATGAAATGAGACGAGGAAGGGTCTTGCAAATTTCCTGGAACAGTGAAAGAGCGCTTTGTCCCGGAAACTGCTCTACGCGCCTTGTAAATATCAACGCATTTACGATCGTACTTGCTATACCTGCTTCCGACTGTGTTTTTTTCCTTTTGTTTGATTAGTTGGTTTGGTTTGATGGGAAGTTTTGCTGTTATTGTTATGGCTACAGAAGAAGTTTCTTCCTCTCCCTAAACCTCAATATTCTTAACTGCAAAATGGGGCACTGGATTAAATGGCCTCCGATCCAGCGTGTCCACTGCAGTCACGCTGATTTCCCACTTCTTGGTTCACAGCAGCTGCTCATGCCTTTCTAAGTCCCTGGGTGCAGAGTCGACTCCCATCACAGGGCCCTGAGCGGGGATCCCAGCCTCTGTTGCCAGGAAGATACGAGAATTGTGGCCACTTTGCTCTACTGCAGGGGCTGGGGACCCACATGGCTATGCTCATCCCTACCTGGGCTGCTCAGTCGGTTAAGCATCTGACTCTTGATTTCAGCTCAAGTCACGATCTCACGGTTCGTGGAATCGAGCCCCACGTTAGGCTCTGCACTGACAGTGCAGAGGACCCTGCTTAGGATTCCCTCTCTCTCTCTCTCTCTCTGCTCCTCTCCTGCTTGCTCTCTCTCTCAAAACAGAAAAATAAAAATAAAAAAAATTATAATAATAATAAAAAAGAAAATCCAACGCTGCCAATTCCATGCATTCTTAAGTCGATAAACATTTATTGGGTACCAACTGTATGCCAAGGGCTGTGCAATGCTTTGGGAACAAGGTAGGGAACAAGACAAGAAGACTGTTGCCTGCATCCGCTGAGCTTAGTCTACTGCAAGAGACAGAAAATAAACAAGTCAACAGATAAGAAACAAGTAGACTTCAGAAAGAAGAATCAGGGGCTATAAAGAGTATAAATCAGGTTAATAAGACAGAGAGTGGCTGGGAGGGGGGGTCAGGGCGGGCCTTTCCGTGGAGGAATAATGATGAGCCAACCAAAAGATGAGCTGGGGAGGGGCTGGGGGGCTTGACCTGTTAAAGGAACAGGCCTGGGTGGCTCGAGTTCAGGAAGCACGGTGGCCCATGTCCACTGAGCTCATCAAGGCCGCAGGGCAGAGCAGGCAAATCAGCCTCAGGAGCTTGGATTTTCTTCTAGGTATTTTTGCCTGCACACAAGCTCTGCTCCATAATTTGTGGGGCTGTGTGCAAAATGGAAATGAAAAGCCCTTTTTCAAAGAGTATTAAGAGTTTCAAGATGGCAACAGGAGAACATTAAATCATGCACGGGCCTTTCTTTTTCTTCTTCTTTTTTTTTTACTGTTTATTTATTTTTAAGAGAGACAGAGAGAGAGAGAGCGCCAGGGAGGGGCATAGAGAGAGGGAGAGAGAAAATCCCAAGCAGGCTCAGCACTGTCAGTATAGAGCCCGATGTGGGGCTCGATCTCATGAACCGTGAGATCATGACCTGAGCTGAAACCAAGAGTCGGACGCTTAACCGACTGAGCCACCCAGGTGCCCCAGCACAAGGCCCCTCTAAGCATGGGGCCAGCCCTATCGGGACAAAACTCTGTTCGCATTAACAAAGCCTTCTTTAATTCGACAAGTATGTATCGAGGGCCCAGAATAAGCCAGGCGCTGTGCCAGGCTCTGAGAAAAGCGAAAAAGTGAATGATCAAACCAAGAAAGCCGCTCTGACCTTAACTTTTCCATTAGATTTTCTCCACACACACACCAGGCCAGAGGGCTGACCCACTGTCACATATTTGACGGTGGGCAGAACCACAGAGGTGCAGGCCATCCACTGAATTGGATTTGACTTGATTCCTTTGTAATAACGGGATCGGTTATTACACATCTACCATGTGCCTAGCACATGCACAAACTCCCACCACCACCCGCTAACAAGAACCAAGCAAGGGAGACGAAAATTCAAGCTCGGAGAAAAGAATGAGTTTTCCCAAGTTCACACTGTTACTGGTAAGTGCGGGGCACGTTGCCTGGGACCCAGTTCTCGTTGGATCCAGAGGTCCCATCTCGAAGCGTACAATCCTTACTCCCATGTACTGTGCGTTCCGGTGACTGTTTGACAGGAAACGATGTCGACTGAGGGTCTAACATATGCCAAGTCTTTCACCAAACTCTCCATCAGAATCCTCTCATTTTTTCCTATAAATAACCCCTTTGTGCACAGAGCGCAACTTCTCCACTACCTCCTGGTGGGGAGACTGAGATGCCGAAAGGTTAAGTACCTTGTCCGGGGCTTCCCGGTCAGCGTGCCGTGGAGTTGGGGGCCACATCAACCCATGTGGGTCTCTGCTGCTGTCCCACTCTGC
Source organism: Lynx rufus (assembly GCF_022079265.1). Lineage (NCBI taxonomy): Eukaryota > Metazoa > Chordata > Mammalia > Carnivora > Felidae > Lynx > Lynx rufus. The sequence goes on along the minus strand of NW_025814896.1, from coordinate 19,561,179 downwards.
TCTGTCTCTGCTAAGGCCCTGCACGGTTCTGGCTGCCATGGAACCCCTGGCCAGTGGGTCATTTTCTTGCTGCCAAGGTCAGAGTTCAGAAGTCCAAGCAGCCAGGCCCAGAGAGAAGGTCTGGGCTGGGGGGGGTTGACCTGGTGTCAACATCAGGCCTGAAGATTGCTTCATGCCCAGCCCAAGAGGAACCGGAAAAAGTCTGACTTCTCCCCTAACCATGGGAAAGAGCTCCTTTTCTAAAAAAAGCAAGGCCAGGACCATGAATGTGACATGTCAGGCCCTTTCTGCTACAGTTTTCCCCTCTGTCTTGGCCTTCTGGGCAACGGAGAGGGCTATCTTGAAAGAGGAAGGCTTGCTCACCCTTGGTTTTCTGACCAAGGATCTGAGGGACTTCCGTAAAGAAAGCGCCTGGCAGAAAGGTTCTGGGCCCAGGCGTGGCCCGGGAGCCTCAGCCCCTGCTCTGCAGTGCAACCTTAGCTGGGATCCTCGAGTCACGACTGGCAGACACACTTTTGTCCAGAAGGAAGGGCTGGAGAGGGGGCAGGGGCTTCCTGAGCCCCCAAACCTCAGAAAACCCAGGTAGCCCGACAAAATGGCCACACAGGTGCAGGGGGCTGGGTCTGTCCCAACGCTGCTCTGGGGTGGTGTCCTCCACGGTCAGGCAGAAGCCGTGTCTGGGAGAGCCCAGGAGGAATCCCACACCACCCCTCAACTGTTGTGGGACCTGGGCCGGTCCACTAACCACTCTGGGCCTCCTAACCCCTACTTTCCCAAATTAAATGCTACAACCCAGATTAAGGAAAAGACATAAGTAATAGGGACATACATTTCTTGGTGTCAGGGACGTTGCAGAAGCAGAAGAGAGTAGCAGAAAGAAGTATTGAGAGTTCACAGACACCACAGTGGAATCCACAGCCCAGATATCTGATTCTGGGGTCTGCGTTTCAAAAAGAAAGAACCCCATGTCCTTTAATACCAGAATTTCCCACTCCCATTTTCTCACCGTTGATTTGTGTTACACCTCCGTTCTAAGTCTAGTCAAGTCCCTGGACCCTAAAGAAGGTCTGCCCGTTCCTGGTACGAAGAAGTCTTCAAAATTCTTACGTTCTGATCTTCTTCCTTCGAAACCTTGGAAGGACTCGTCCATTTTTAGAAAGCAAAGGAGAAGCCTCGACACAGCTGATTTTCACCTTCTTTTAGAAGACGATCTTTTTCTTCCTTGATGTTTATAGTATAAAAACAAGTCCTCGTTACAATTGAAATATTTTGCGTTCAAAATTCTCAGAGCCCTTTTTGTTTTTTCTTGGGATGTAAATCTGTCCATTTTGCGTACTCAGTAAAGTTTTCTGAAAGTATTGTGAAAAGCTATCACTGACGAAGCATTTAGAGCCCCGTTTTAAAAATTAACTCGTGCAAAACTTAACAAAAATCTTTATCAAAGAGCAATTAACGAGGGTCGTGACTGGGGTACCTCGCTGGCTCAGTTGGTTAAGCATCTGCCTGTTGATTTCCCCTCAGGTCATGATCTCATGGGTCTTGAGCCTTGCATCAGGCTCCATGCACACATTGCAGAGCCCGCTTGGGATTCTCCCTCTCTCCTTCTCTGCCTCTCCCCTGCTTGTGCTCTCTCTCTCTCTCTCTGAAAATAAGTAAACATTTTTTTTTTTTTAAATGAGGGTCATGGCTAAGAGTATTGGATGTGAAGTCAGGCTGTCTGGGTTTTCCACCCAGACCTGGAGCCTTTCCAGCCAAGTGACCTTGGACGTGTTACCCAAGCATTCTGAGCCTCGGTTTCTCACCTGTAACACGGGGGCAGCAGTGCCACCTACCTCGTCATAGCAGTGAAGATTAGATACTTCAAAGCGCACCACCTGGCACCTATCAGGGAGTCTACAAAGGCTGACTTCTAGCATGAAGCTCCTTTTCCTTTCAAGGAAATCGGGGCTTTGAGAAGCTAAGCAAGTGACGTGCCCCAAGTCATACAACTCGAGGTAACAGAGCAGGGTTCTAACCCAATTTTTCTAACCCTAACGTCCACTCCCGTAACTATCAGAGTTAAGGGTCCGGTGCCCAGCGTCTGCCTGGCATGGAGTCAGCTAAGAACCAAGAGAACGTCCTTCCTCTCTTGTCAACCATTAAGCACAGGCAACAGAACAGAAGCTAAGGGGGAGCTTCACACACCTTCCCCACGCGGGCCTTGGGATCAGTTATCCTCAGTCTCTCTGCACCGACCAGGCTGAATGTTCTAGAAGCCGCACCAGCTGGCAGCCTGGCCCATGTGTACCTGTCTGCCTCATTGCCTTGTGTCATCTGTGACATGTTCTTTGGATTTACTTCTGCTGAGGAAATGGGCCTGCTCCCTCCCATATGCCGAAAAATTATATGTAGTGTATAAAATATAAATATTATATATGTACATGTATATGAATATAATGATGAAAAAACACCCTCAGCATCCACTCGACGCTGCTTCAGGCAGCAACAGCAGGCAGAACAGAGCTGTGAAACTAAGTCTACTTGCTGTCCCTGGCAGGGACAAACAAGGAATCAGAGACAATCGTCATTAAAGTATTTATTCTGATGGGCACAAGCACAAGGCGCTGTAGAAGCACAGAGGGAGAAATGAGTAAGCCTCACAGGCTGAAGGTGTCAGGTCGACTTCCTGAAGGAGGTAACATGGGCACTGGGTGTTGAAGGATGAATAGGAGTTGGCATGTTAAATTTAAAAAAAAAAGAAAGAAAGAAAGAGGGCTGTGTGAACAGAGACAGAGGGGTGTGATGGGCATGGCGGGAGGAGGTGAAGGACTCTGCCATTATTTACTCTTACTTCCTCATCCACTCATGCCTACTGATGAGCCCCAGGAAGTTGCCAGGCCCTGTGCTGGCTACTGAGAAAGTCAAGGTGAACCTAATCTCCAGCAGTTCCGGGTGTGACCAGTGAACAGATCGTTGGGACACAGCGTGGGAGGTGTGCCCAGGGTGTTTCCTGTGGGTGGGAGTGAGGAGAAGGGACTGAATCTGCATTGCAAATGGGAACAAGGATGGCTTTTGAATTCCATTTGGGGGGATAGAACATGCAGGTCTCTGTGACTGGTTACCTCCCAGGAATGAGGGATGGAGAGAAATCTGTGAGAGGACGGAAGGAAGGAAGGGAAATCTGTTGGGGGAAGTTAAAAGCAAAGGCAGCTCTAGAACCGGCTTTCTACACCCGTGAGTCTAGGAAGTCTTGGAAACTCTTTGCGGGCAAGAATTAAGGTCATGGCGCCCTCAGGTCCTTGCACCTGCAGCTGGGTAGACACTGGGCGCTCAGTGAGCGCTTGATGGTATGACTCCTCCTGCCCCATTCCACCCTGCAGAGCCTTCCGGAGCAAACCCACCCTGGTCCACACCCCACCTGAGTGCCAGTTCCAGAAGCTTCCGAGCATCGCGGAATGACACAAAACTGTTCCTCTTTTCAAAAACCGAAACGCTCCCAAGACTGAACGAGCGAATGCTTGTGTGGCTAAATCTCGACAAACATCTGCTACCTTTGTGTGGCAAACGCAGTCTCTTTAGAACAGTGCCTTTGATTTCAGGGAAAGACAAATCAGGCTGCACGTTTTTGTTCTGAATGCGTCTCATCACGGGAGGAAATTTTCGGCAGCTTGGGATTCTGAATGGGTGAAAAATGGATTTTCTTTTTAAACAAAGAGTTCACGATAAAGAATCAACAAGGTTCCTGAAAGAGACGAAACCAGTTCTCTATTCCTGGCCCTTCCCCTTCCCTACCTCGTCGTCTTCTGGATTCTGCGGGTTCTTTCTCATCTGTGTTGCCGTTTCCGGAGGTGGCGGCGATTGTGGCCTCAGAGCGCGGGGTCCGGGCTGGCAGTGGCCCGAGTGGCCTCTCTCCGTGCAGCGAGCCACAAAACAAGCTGCGAGTTCTTCTCTCCTGGTGTCAGACCTCGAAGACTGTGTTTGGAAAAGGACCCAAGCGAAGAAGGGCTGCCCGAGTGTGTCTGGGGCGGAGGCCCTCACGTCCACGGCCCAGTCATAAGGGGCTGGCATCACCACCCCCGACACAGCAGGTGCGGGAGAACAGGCTCAGGTATGAGCATGGGGCTGTGTTGATTCAGCTCCTCTCCCGGCTGCCTTCCAGCTGGGCGATCCAAGCGGCCATTTCAGACTTGCTGGATCTCAGGTTCACCGTCTATCAAATGCACAACCGCAAGGCCCGCCACGGTCAGAAGCCGGTGGGTGATCGTGTGCGGGACGACCCACGGTCCCGCTCTCTACAAGGTGGAAGGGTTTCCCAGGATGTGGGACTCTCGGTGACCACAGCAGGAAAGTCCCAGCCACACGAAGACTGTCACCCTACGTGTCTTCAAATAGGGCGCAACCCCATTGTGTGGCAGGGGTGAGCATTAAGGTCATCAGAGGGGCAAAATGAATTTTCTGGAAAAGTATACACTGACCGATTCCATAAACTAAATAGTCTGAGAACGTTAGGACCCGGGCTCAGCGGGGCCGCTCCTCTTGGCTGGGCCCACTTGGGGACCTCAGTCAGATGCGGGTCAGCTCGCAGGTGCTCTCAGGGGGTGGTTCATGTCAGTTTCCCATGGCTCTCATCATCCCGCAGGCTAGCCTCGTTTACGTGTGGGCAGGACAGGGCTCTGACAGAGCATCCCAGCCCCCACGGCCCCTTGAGGCCCAGTCTCAGACCTGGCACGCCAACCCGTCCACCATTCTCTGGGCCAAAGCAAGTCACGGGCCAGTCCGGATTCCAGGGGTAGGGAAATGAGACTCCCTCTTCTGATGGCAGGAGCTGCAAAGATACATTTATTTTTTTTTTTCTTAAGTTTATTTATTTATTTTGAGAGAGAGGGGAGAACAAGTGGGGGAGGGGCAGAGAGAGAGGGGGAGAGAGGATCCGAAGCAGGTTCTGCACCGACAGCAGCGAGGGCTTGAACTCACGAACCAAACCGTGAGATCATGACTTAAGCCAGAGTCAGATGTTTAACCGACTGAGCCACCCAAAGATACACTTCAAAGGGGTAGAGATACAGGAGGGGCGTGAAAATAATTTACAACAACATCTTTCTGATTTATTTCATGAAACATTCAAACAAGGGGCTTTACTATGATAACTGATTGTCACATGGCTACCACCATCCTGGTCATTCAGGCCGGAAACCTTAGAATTCTCCCACTCCCTCCATATCCAACCACCACCACGCCCTGCTACCGTCGCCTCTAAGCATCCCTCAGGGTGCCCTCATCCCTCCATCCCCACACCTGGGGCTGAATCCAGGGGCTGCTTCTGGCTCCCTGGGATTATGGTGGCAGATTCCTAATGCTGCTCCCTGTTCCCTGCCCCACCCTCTCTAGTCCTTTCTCCCTGCAGCCAGGGGGCCTTCCTACAATGTGCCTTCGGGTATGTGGGTCCTCTGCTCTAGAGCCTTCTTTAGCTCCTTACTGTTCCCAGAGCCCATCAGCCAAAGCTTTTGGACACTCCCTCCTGCTGAATCGCTTCTCCTCGTGCCGAAACCAGGATCTGGGCACCGTGAACTGTCTGGCTTTTCTTAAGCAAATCATGCCTTGCCATGCTTTTGAAAATATAGCTCCATCTTCCTGGAGTATTTCCCCAAACCTAGATGTTTGTTACCAGATCTAGACTACAAACCTACCTCCATGCCAAGAGGAGTGACCGTGTTTCCATCTCTGCTACGGGGTCTCCCTGATGATAACACAAAGCATCGGTTTGTTCTACTGGTCGGTGTTCTCCAGAGACACAGACCCAATAGTGTGTGTGTGTGTGTGTGTGTGTGTGTGTGTGTGTTTATATTTGGTCTCTCTGCCTATAAATGTAGATAGGTGGAGAGAGAGGGAGAAAGAGAGACAGAGGGAGAGGGAAAGAGAGAGAGAGAGAGAGAGAGAGAGAACAAGGGGCACCTGGGTGGTTCAGTTGCTTAAGCCTCCAACTCTTGACTTCAGCTCAGGTCAGGATCTCATGGTTCATGGGATCCAGCCCCACATCGGGCTCTGCATGGAGCCTGCCTGGGATTTTCTCTCTGCCCCTCCCCTGCTCGTGCTCTCTCTCAAAATAAATTAAAAAATAAACTTAAAAAAAAAGAACATATAAAAAAAAAAAGAACATATAGACAGAGTCAATTCCTCATAATAAACCTCTTTGTGTATGTGTATATATACATACACATATATTTACATTTGTGTGTACACACACACACACACACACACACACACAAAGATTTAGGAACTGACTCAAGTGGTTATGGAGGCAGGCAAGTCCCAAGGTTTGCAGGATGAGTCAGGAGGCTGGAGATCCAGGAGAGCCAATGGCTTAATTCCAGCATGAGTCCAAAGGCCTGAAAAGCAGGAAAGCTGAGGGTATAATTTCCATCTAAAAGCTAGCAGGCTCAAGACCCAGGAAAAACCAATGTTTCCATTTGAGTCTGAAGGCAGGAAAAAGGTTGATGTTCCAGTTCAAAGGCAGTCAAGCAAGACAGAATTCTCTTACTCAGGGGAGGGTCTGCCTTTTCTAGTCAACTGATTGGCTGAGGCCTTCAACTGATTGGGTAAGGCCCACCCACATTGGGGAAGGCCATCTACTTTTCTCAGTCTACCAATTTAAATGTTTATCTCATTCAAGGAAAAAAAAAAAAACCTTCACAGAGGGGCCCCTAGGTGGCTCAGTTGGTTAAGTGTCTGGGACATGATTTCAGGCACACATTGGGCTCTGGGTTGGACATGGAGTTTATCTAATAAAAAATAAAAATAAATTTATTTTTAACTTCACAGAAACACCCAAAAGAAAGTTTGATCAAATATCTGGACTCCTCATAGTGTGCTTACGTTAACACATGAAATTAGCCATCACGATGATCAATGATTTAATTGGTGGGGGAAAAAATGATGCTAAACTATAAGAGAAATGAAATCTACAGATTGCTTAATGGAAAGAAATACTCATTCACCCTTCTTTGTTTGAAAAATGCCCATAGTGGTAACTATGGTGAGCAATAGATTCCAGAATTAATTATAGAGTCCCTCTGGGCATGGACATTTGTCATTCACGTAAGCACCCAAAAGAAAGGCGTCAGAGTCAATGGCCACCACTGCCATCTTGGTCCAGGCCTCAGTACATCTCCCACGGAAAATTGCCACATCCTCTTTACTGGACTCTTCTACTCTTGGCCTCCTGACAACCTATTTTCTACACAGCAGTCAGAGTGATCTTTTTTTTTTTTTTTTTTTAATTTTTTTTTTCAACGTTTATTTATTTTTGGGACAGAGAGAGACAGAGCATGAACGGGGGAGGCGCAGAGAGAGAGGGAGACACAGAGTCGGAAGCAGGCTCCAGGCTCTGAGCCATCAGCCCAGAGCCCGACGCGGGGCTCGAACTCACGGACCGCGAGATCGTGACCTGGCTAAAGTCGGATGCTTAACCGACTGCGCCACCCAGGCGCCCCAGAGTGATCTTTTTAGGTGACAAATCAAGACAGATCATTCCCTGTTCCAGAACCTTCCATGCCTTCCCAGTGCACCTGAACAAAATCCACCGTCGCCTACATGATCCAGCCCCTATGGTCTCTACAATCTCACCTCCTATCACACTCCCCCTTCCTTACTGAGCTGGCACACTGGCCTCCTTCCTATTCCTCAAACACACATCCTTAGGACCTACACATGGGTGCAGCTGTCCCCAGTCGCCACCCAGCCCTTTGCATGACGGGCTGGCTCATTCATCAGTCTTCCCTCAAATGTCACTCTTCAGAGAAGCCCTCCCTAATGTCATTGGAAATTACCTTGTTTGCATATGTGTATCCTTGATTGTTGCCCGTCTCCCCAACTGGTGTGCAATCTTCATGAGAGCTGAGACTCCATCTGTCTTATTCTCTGTGTCCAGAATCCAAAACAGTGTACTCAATAGAAGTTGGTTAAACAAATCAGCAAGTAGATGAATGTCATTTATTAAAAATTATAAAAGAAAGATGTATATTTGCTTGGCCGGGATAAAGGTAGATGGCCACCTCCTACTCAATAGAACGCTTCCTTCCAGCACCACACATGTGAGACAGAGCCCTCTCTCAAGGGCATGTAGTCTCAGGGCTCACCCAGGAGGCCTGTCATGATGGCATTTCATTTTATCTCCTTAACAGCGGTGATAAATACAACCAGGTTTACCTCTTCTTGGAAGAACCACATTTCCTCATTCAAAAACCTTAATAGGAAAGGGAAGGAACTCACATGCCTTGGCTATGGCCTGATCGAAACTCAGCAGCAAGAGAGAAATCAAGCTGAGGTTTCAGGTTCCAGGATTCATCCTCCAGAGAACTGTGGGGCGAAAGGCACATGCACATACATCTAACTGCTTATTAGCATCTGCACTCAGATGTCCCACTCTGAAGCTTATGGGATCCAAGGCCACCTTCTTTGTCTGCCCCCCTCCACCCCTCAACCTCACCTTCTGTTAGCATGCTTGGTGTCCCTAAGTGGGGCCACCATCCTGCCAGTGGCCAAGCCAGAAATGTGGAAGTCTCCATGGACAACTCCCTTTGCCCTGATCCCCCCATCCTACTGATGCTACCTCCTAAGTCCACATTCTGCTCCCCGTCTCCACCACCCCTGTGTGTTTAAGCAACCATTGCTTCCCCCTGGACAACCAGCTTTGCCTCCTCACTGGCCTCCCACGTGCACTCAGGTATTCTACATTGTCCCACAGCAGCCAGAACAATCTTTTAAAGATATAAACCAGGGCACATGGGTGGCTCAATCGGTTAAGCAACTGACTTCGGCTCAGGTCATGATCTCACAATGAATTCAAGCCCCGCCTCAGGTGAGCACCAGCCCCGCTTTGCATGAGCCCTGCTTGTCTCTCTCTCTCTCTGTCTCTGTCTCTCTCTCTCTCTCTCTCCTCTTTGCTCATTTGTGCCCTCTCTGAAAGAAAGAAAGAAAGAAAGAAAGAAAGAAAGAAAGAAAGAGAAAGACAAAGAAAGAAACCAAATGGTATCCCAGCTGCTAAATCCCCCTCTATGACTTCCCACTATTCTTAGACTAGAAACCAAATCCTAACCTTAGCCAGCAAGGTCCCGCACAGTTGGCCACTGCCTGCCTCTCTAGCAGGGCTTGAACCCTGTGGCCCTTTCATGTTCTCACCCTACGGCTTTTGTTTACTTCCAGCTCTCCACAGAGACTTTGTGCGAGCCATTCCCTTTGTCTGGAACATTCTACCAACCATTCATCAAGTCTCTGTCCGGTTTTATTTCCTAAGGGAACTCCTCCTAGATCATCCAGGCTAGGTCAAGTCCTCATGGAACTATTTTTTTTTTCCTCCAGAGCAACTGTATCTATGTGCAGTTTTGGATTCATTATGTCCATAGTGTGACTATGTGACTGTCACCTCTATCTCCTACCAAACTATTAACTCTGGAGGGCAGGGACTTGTCTCTTTCCGTCCTGCATGGCACCCCTAGTGCTTAGTACAGGGCCGGCACAGAGTAGAAGTTCAAACCATTGGATAAGTTAATAGCTCCTCTGTGGAGTTGGGTTCATCCTCCATGAGCTGGCCAAGATCCCGTGTTGAGCAATCTTTCTGGGGTACGGACAACTAGATGAGCTAGGAGTGAAAAGTGAAGGGAGAAAACTGACAATCGTTGAAAGATTTAGAACCCTGTGGTGAAACCAGCCATTGTTTCCCTGCCACTTGCAAGGATCCACTGTGATTTGCATATTTCTGCACCGAGGAAGCGAGTAACTGACTCCCAATCCCTTCCAGATGGATGGCACATGGCCTTTCTCTCTTTGGGAATCTTAGGTTGTGTAGAAATTGGAGGAGAGAGGTGGGCAGCGAGGAGAGGGAAAATGGGTTTGCCATTGTCACTGTGCCAGAGAAGAGACTTACTAACACCTAAAGGATGTCCCCAGCCACCCGCTTTACTCAGCATTCCTAAGAAAGAGCGTGCGCACACACACACATACACACACTGTAAGAAAGAAGCAAACGCAACTTCAAACCACCGGGTCCAATGGCCTTGGGTTACGTAGATCTGCTCAGCTTTAACCTTGGGCCAGTGCTCTGCTGGGTGCTTCTCACAGCAGAGAACGATCCTTTGGGCCCAGCTCCTTCCCTCATGGGCCTACAGTGTGGCGGGGGCTGTGACTTTGAACAGGCATTCATGCCAGGCTGCAGTAAAAGCTGAGAGGCAACAGCAGGGGCCCAGGGTGTATGGGGAAGGGACGCCTGTGCTGGCCTCAGAGGCCCACAGACACTTGCCAGAGGAACTGAGAGCAAAGATGCACCACGGTAACCCCGCCAGGCTGTGACTTTCTGGCACATAAAATGGAGACAATAAGTCCCACCTCCCAGGGTAGTGAAGAGTGACAAACTTAAAAATAACAATAAAGCTGCCTAACATCTCACAACGCCTTATTCTGTGGCAGCTGCTGGGCTGAGCACACCTTGTGTATTAGCCCATTTAAACTTCATCACAACTCTAGAAAATAGGCACAAATATTATCCCCGTTTTATTGATGAGTAAACTGAGGTTTAGGGAGCCTCTGGTGACCCAGGTCTGCCTGCCACCATTGCTTTGAGACAGGGGACTCTGCCACCTCGTTAATGTGACCATGAAAAGCACTCAACCCAGAAAAAAACCATCGATGAATTTCGGTTCCCTTTCCCCCTTGTCCCCTCCTTCCCTTTCCTCCATAGAGGAAAAAACAACCACGAAGATCTCAGAGTTATGTGCCTTTAGCTGATGTCTCTGGATCCCATGAAGCCAGCTTTTCTGCATAAATAGAGTCTTTGAAAGGGCCTAGAGAGGGAAAACCAGAATATGGAGAATTATTTCCACCTCAAGAACAATAAACTAAATTCCTGAGTCCATCTGTGACCTCAACCTTCACCCAGGGAATGTCCTGGGGTGCAAGGATCCAAGCTCTGCTACCCCTGGGTCTGGGAGGTCACTGAGTTTAAGGCCTGGCTGCCAAACATTCCAACGATGCAGTCCAAAAATTAGCCAAGCCCGAAGGTGCTTGGAGTCAGACTTTCCCCGCAGTCTCCTGTGGCTTGTGTTCTAGAAGATGCAGCTCCAGCTGCTGCTCTGCTGACCCCTCTGTGGGACGTGGCACTATCCCATCCACCAAAGCATCACCCCACAGGCCTGGCCCTGCCTTCCCCTCTTCAATCTATGCCCAGCCGCCTCCCTGTATTCCAAGGTTTGACCTCATAGAAGATGTCTCCATTTGCCCATTTAATTTGTTCGTTCCCTCGTTGTTGGGGGAGGACCTGTGTGCACCTGTGTCCATGCACATGTCGAGTCCCCGTTGTGCTGACGTTGTGAGTGTGTGCGCAGATAACATCGGAGGAGGAGACCTGACTTCTGGCATGTTGCCACATCTTTCGCTTGGCCATGAGCGTGTGCCGCCAGCTGTCAAAGCCTCCTCCCTGCACTCGATTCCAGAGATGCAGAGGTCAGAGCCATGGAGTGGATGCTGAAACTGTTGGAATGGTGTCCTGCTTTCCCTAGCTCAAGACCAGCCCCCCAGATCGATCCAAGCACCCCTGGCAGACAGTGGCCCCAGTAAGCAGGGGCTGAGTTTCCATGTTCTCTTGCAGAGAGGCAATAAGACTTGGTAGCTACTGGCTTTAGGGGGCCCTGGGGTCCCCAGAAAGCTCAGAGAATCAGTTCCCAAGCCATGTTCTTTGTCCTGACCTACACGCTCAGTTGGCCTGACCTTTTTATTCCCAACAAAGTAGTCAAGTACACAGGCTTTGGAGTCAGCAAAACTTGGGCCCACAGTCTAGCTCTGTCCCTTTCCAGCTTGGTTAATTTGGGTAAATTGCTTCATGTGTATAATCTGCACCTTCCCCACTGTAAATGGGGGATGCTGGAAATAATAGTAGCAGCTGCTTCATAGTGTCGGTTTGGTTATTAAATGATATAATGCATGTAGAAGGTATAACCTAAAGTTTCTCAACCTCAGCACTAGTGACATTTCATGCGAGAAGAATTACTTGATGTGTGGGGTACCCTGTGCATTGTAAGACTTTTAGCCCAACCTACACTCACTACGTGCCAGAAGCACACCTCCTCCTCCCCCAACTCAGTTATGACAGCTAAAAGTGTCTCTAGACATTGCCAAAGATCCCGATATCATTCCTGCTTGGGAACTACTGGGTTAACCCAGTGCCTGGGAAATATCCTCAACTGGGGCCCCGGGGTGGCTCAGTTGGTTAAGCACGTGACTCTTGACCTCGGCTCAGTTCATGACCTCATGGGTTCCGGAGTTCAAGCCCCACATCGGGCTCTGCCCTGACAGTGGGGAGCCTGCTTGAGATTCTCTCACTATCCCTCTCTCTCTGCCCCTCCCCTACTTGAGCTGTCTCCCCCTCTCTCTCTCTCTCCCTTTCTCTCTCTCTCTCTCCCTCAAAAATAAATAAATAAACTTTAAAAAAGGAAACTATGCTCAATTAATATTAATCATTATTATTATTATTGACTGCTGAAACCCAGCCTACTTGGGTGGTCTCTGGCCCCATTCAGATCTTGCCAGCACTGCCCCCTGAGAATTATTCCTGATCCCAATCTCCTGTGTACTAGAAGGACCCTGATTTGAGACACCTGGAACTATGGTACTTTCAAAAGCCTGAGAAAGCCTGCAAAATGTGTCTTCTATGACATACAGAACAGATAAGACCTGTCCCCCGGGAATACCATGACCATAAGAAAATCACACAAAGGTATAATCAAGAGGTAAGTTTCCTGAGGCAACAGGACACTAGCAAGAAGTGGAAATCACTGCTGAGAATGTTGGAGAGCACTAGGAAGAGGGCACCATTTCACCAATGCAATAAGACATGGAAAGAAATAGACATGACGATGTACTATCAAGGGGAGGCTAGAACCCTTGATGGCAATACACCCCGTAAGTGAAATAAAATGCTTCTATGGATATAATGATGCCTAGCCCATGACCTGGCCTATTATAGGCCCTCAGTAAAGATCATTTAAAACTGTCCTCCAGTATGACTTACTTTGGGTCAGGAAAAATGCTCAGTCAATTGACTTAGTGTCCTAGAATGTCAGAGTTGGGAGGGGTCTTTGAGACAATCTGACCCAGCTCCTTAATTTTACAGCTGAAGATATTTACATGGAAAGAGAGAAATGGGTTGTAGAGTCACATGATGGGAAAATAGCAAAAACTAGAAATAGGACTAAGTTTTCCAGACTCTACAGGTGACTATAGAGAGCCACCTAGACGTACATAACTATGCTGACTCATCCTGGGCCTCTCACTCAGGTTACCTGGCCATCAGACTCAGTGGCTAGAAGAGACAAGAGCAGGTGCATCTGGACATGTAGTCTTAGGCCACCCCCTACCCTCTGGCCTTGGCACACCCCAAACTATCATCCTGCCCCCTCTTGACTCTGTTCCCTGTGTTTCTGGTCTCGCTTCCATTTTTATGCCTCTCTTCTCCCTACCTTCCTCCCGACAAAGCCTGGTCAGGCATTATCGTCACCATCTGGTCCCATCAGAGTAACCTAACCCTTTATTATTTGGTTTCATGCACCTTCTTGACAATAACTAGTTTTTATTGAGCACTCACTATGTGCTATGAATTTTTTCTGCAAAACCTGTCTGTGCAATAAGGATTACTATTATCTCCATTTTACAGATAAAGAAAGTGAGACTCAGACAATTTCATGTGTGGGAAAGGAAAGCTGGAGTGTTAATAAGGTAGACGTAAAGGACTAGTAGATTAAAGCTCCAGCAGTGGGAACATGAGTGTCCTAGAGTAACAGGTGGAGGTGGTTGAATTCCTGGAGAGAGTGAACTAGTTTAGTCTGAAGAGGGAGGTGGCAGCTGATGAATGTACTTTTCCTTCATGTCTAGTAAATACAGATTCATTGAGGAGTGGAGCAGTAGTGATGCTAGGACTCCTGGTCGGGGGGTGGGGTGGAACTCACAGGCAGGCTCTCTCTTCTGCCTCAAACCCACCCAGAAGCTGACATCCCACTCAGAGGCAGGCCCATTGCCTGGCTCTTGTCTGTCCTCACCAGGTCCACAAATCACAGGTAGAGTAGGGATCACAGGGCTCTACCTGTCTTGGTGCCGCACCTCCAGCTCCTGACCCACTTCTGACTAACCCACCTGTGGAGTCAACCAGGTCTATGACCCACTTACCACAGGCCCCTCCCCAGACATGCCTCCGTGTGAACCTTCTCTGTGCCCTGGAGTTCCCGCAGCCTGCAGGCACCAGCACCGCCGGTTCTGGACAGCTCCACCCAGCCCCGCCCTCACCTGGGTGTCGTCGGCTACTCCACCCTCTCCTTTCCCTTCTCAACCCAGGTCTTGTGGCTCCATCCGCCCTGGCCCAGAACTGTGTCTCTCTCATGCCTTTTCAACAGCTGCTCCTCCTGACTCAACTTCTCCCTTTCTGATATCTTCGCCCCTCAGAAATGCAGATCCGTTCATTTCAGGTTGCTGCTTAAACATCTGTTGCAGATTCCTCTTTCCTCTAGGATAAAATCCAAGCCCCATAGGGTGGACATCTCACCCTGAAGCAGAATCTATCTGTTTAGAATTTCCTCTGCCCCGTTAGCCTAGAGAAGATAGAGTTGCTTACGCTAAGCACTGAGACTTCCCAACAGTTCACCCTGTGCACAACAACCCTTAGATCTTAGAATCTTACATTTTTTAAAGGGACCTCAAATCAACTCCCCATCACCACAAACTCAATCTTTTCCTGACCAGTGACAGGGTGCCCACAACATCATGAGGCAGCACATTCTGTCATGTAAAGGGTTTTCTCATTATAGGGTCCTGGAATCTTACACTTGTAATACACCCAGAAGATGATGACCATCCACCCACTGGAAACATCTCTCTGCAATAAACTTACAGATAACCTGATTAATTACCTTGAACTTCCCATGCTCTGGTGTCATTGTGTTTTTGAACCCAATCACAGGACTTTGCCTCTTTCCCAAACAAATGTCTTCTAACACACAAAATATATTTGGATTCTGAATTGTACCATCAATATGATACTCCAACTAGCTCTTTCCCATCAAATGTTTGATGCACTTGCTTAGGAGTGCAGGCCCTAGAGTCAGACTCCCCACATTAAAATGCCATCTCTGGGGGCGCCTGGGTGGCGCAGTCGGTTAAGCGTCCGACTTCAGCCAGGTCACGATCTCGCGGTCCATGAGTTCGAGCCCCGCGTCGGGCTCTGGGCTGACGGCTCAGAGCCTGGAGCCTGTTTCCGATTCTGTGTCTCCCTCTCTCTCTGCCCCTCCCCCGTTCATGCTCTGTCTCTCTCTGTCCCAAAAATAAATAAACATTGAAAAAAAATAAAATAAAATAAAATGCCATCTCTGCCACCTACAAGCTGGGGGACCTTAGTTGAGTGACTTAATTTCCCTGAGCCTCAGTTGCCCCATCTGCAAAGGTGATACCTGCCTCTTATAACTATTATGAGGAGTAAAACAATATGTATAAACTGCTAAGCATGATGTCTGGTCTATGCAAAAATTCAATAAATGTTATCTTTTGTTATTATACTTAATACATTTATCTGTGATGTCAATGATGGCTTTCAAACATTTTTCCTAGAATTCCAATGTTTAGTATAGATGAAAGCAGTATTTCTCCAGTGACAGCATGGGTGAGGTGTCCCAGCGTTCCATTGCTTCTGCCTTTCCCTTCTCAACTTCCTTTCTTGGTGGTCTCCTAAGACACCCCACTGGAACCCTGCCCAGTCTAGTTTGGAAAACTATTGGTCCATGTCGTTAATAAAGTGCTTCACTAGAAAAGGCCAATTGCAGAGACACATTGAATGTATGCTAATTTCTTATCGCTGCTATAACAAACGCAGTAACTTAAGCCACACAAATTTATGATCTAGCAATTCTGTAGGTCAGATATTCAAAACAGGTCTCACCAAGCTAAAACCAAGTTGTGGACAGGGCTGCCTTCATTCTGGAGCCTCTAAGGGAGGATCTACTTCTTTGCTTTGTCCAGCTGCTGAAGGCCATCCACAGTCCTTGGCTCATGGCCCCCTTCCTCCAGCCTCAAACCCAGCAATGTAGCATGTCTCTGGCCCTGTTTCAATCATCATATTCCTTTCTCTGACTCTTCCACTTCCTTCTTCCACTTTTAGGGACCCATGTGCTTATATTGGTCCCGCCCAAATAATCCATGATAAGCTCCTTATTTTAAGGACAGCTGGTTAGCAGCCTTAATTCCATCTGCAACCTTAACTCCCCTTTGCCATATCACCTAATATATTTTCAGTTTCCACGGGTTAAGATGTGGATATCTTTGGAGGCCCATTATCCTGCTTGGTGTAGCTTGTCACTAGAGACTTCCTTGGACACTAGCCTGGAAAAATTACTCCGGCAACGACCTCACTGCAAGGGAGCCTGGGAAATTGAGCACATGGCATCTTGAGTTTTGCCACAGAAGACAGGTTCCACACCTCACCAAGACCCATAAAAGTGAGAGTTCCCCCAGATCAGTTCAAATGGTGGGAAAATGAAAAATAATAACAAATATCCACAGCACTAATCTAGGGCATTTTCAATAAAGAACAAAAGATATTTTAGAATTACCAACTCTTGGTGAACCTGTGATGGCTCCAAACTGATTCCTACTTCCTCGTCTGATTGCACATAACCCCTATACCATTTAAATAATCATTTCTAGTTCATCGTCAGAAACTGGATTTAAGACTATAATTTCTAGAACTCACATTTTGAAAATCAAGACAAGACGTGCCCATCCCCAGTCTGCTGGCGTCTCTCCCTCCACACTTCTCCAAATAAGACAGACAGGGATCCCACAAAGACCTCTGCAAGTCCTTTCAGGACCCTGGGCTATAATTCATGTGGGATGGAGACCTGAATTAATTAAGAGCAGTGAGGTGCGCCTTCTGCCTTTCCCCTATCTTCAGTTTCAATCTTTCCAGATTAAAGGCTTTTGTCTTGATGAATTGAGCACCTCTCTCAATTCTCTCCGATGACTGTCAACGTTGTGCCATCATACCATGCTATGGGCTCTCCTTCCTTCTCCACCATCTGTCTCTGAACAAGAAAAGCCCTCGTTTTTATTCTCAGTGGCTTTTCAAAGGCCTTAGCTGCCTTCCAGATTAGCCTTTCAGACACCATTTTTACAAACATGGGTAATTTCCCCAGGTGCTTGGCTGTGTGCCCCTTCTTAGGATTTGTGGTTTTAGAACCCAAGCCCATCGGAGGTGATGCTGAGGGGTCACGTTGCTTTCGAGTTCGCCCATATCAGGATTATACAATGAAAGGAACACAGATGCCGGGCTCAGATTCACAAGGTCTTGAACTTCACCTGCATCTCTCATTAGCAGTGTGAGCTCTCTCTCTCAATTAGGAGAATAATAGCTATTCAATCTCATAGAGCCACACAGTGTGGGTATCTTTGTGACAGCCCCTTGTGGGCTGGCTTTTATTGAATTTATCTTAGGTATTTTTCCCTTCAGTGAACACAGAGTTTTGTCTATTTGCCTGAACTCCTACTATAACACCACTTAAAAACAGATGGACAGATATCCACCAAATTTAAGAAGTTCTTTGAGATAGTCCAACATAATTGTCAGCTATGCAGCATGCAGAATGTTCCCTTTGGAGAGTCAGGGGCATTTCAAAATATTTATAAAGGCTTCCTCCAGAGCAGAGCTATTCCTAGAGTGTATGGGGCCCTGAGCAAACTGTTGTGGAGTCCTGACAAATAATTTAATTTAAAAATATAGTATAAAATTCACAGACCCTTATGAGATATAGTGATTTATCAATGAAGAATTAGAACAATTGGTAAAGAAGAGGTGATTATGTACTTATTTACTGTCCAATAGAACACAAGAAGATTTTTCTTAAGGTCCAGGCACGATCTCTTCCTGTTTGTGTCCAGGAACCATTCTTTGTGTTCTTTTTTTTTTTAATGTTTATTTTTTTGAGAGAGAGAGAGAGAGAGAAAAAGCATGAGTGGGGGGAGGGGCAGAGGGCAGGGGCACAGAATACAAGCAGGCTCCGGGCTCTGAGCCATTGGCACAGAGTCCAACATGGGGCTCGAACCCACGAACCACGAGATCATGACCTGAGCCGGAGTCGAACACTCAACCAACTGAGCCACCCAGGCACCCCTCTTTGTGTTCTTTATTGTCAAATGTACCATTTCTGGCTGGTTTTAGATCTCCTACAATGAGAAAAGAGAAGTGTAATGTTGTTTTTCCTCCCAGTGACATGGCATTTCAGAACCTGCTTATTTGGAGACAATACAGATCCTTGCACCCATGTTGTTCCCTAGTAACGTCTTTAATGCCAGTTGCATCATTACTCACAATGCTGCCTCATCAATCATGCCACATGTGAATACTGGCTTCCAATGACTCAAAGGTTATTACTAAGTTTCATTGATGAAGACCACAAATGCAAATCTTACCCAGAATGTGCAGGGAAATGTGATTGATGATTCATTCCAGCTATGTCAAATTTACCACTTGGAATTTTATAAACTGCACATAGGAAAAGGCATCTTCCAATCATATCTGGAACTCTTTCAGCCATAATCACTGCATTCCTAGAACATGACCTCTTTCAGTGTTGACCACAAGACTGCCTTCCACTCATAGGTACTAGTGGTGAGCATAGATGAGGGACCCAGAGAAAAGCAAGAAGCGTGGTTCTATTCACACAAGAAATGTCTCTCCCTTGTCCACATGACTTAAGACCAACCCAGAAGAGCATATTACACATCCATCATGTGCAAGGGAGGCCACTGGTGAGATGGCTTTTGGCCATCTCAAAAGCCCTCAAAGCAGGCAGGCATAGCCACCTCTGGAAACTATTCAGGGGATGAGACAACCACCTTGGGTGCCAGCAGCAAGGATTACAAACAGGTGGGGGGAGAGTAATAAAGTATGAGGCTTGAGAGGTCAACAGGGATCAAAGGTCAGCAGCGTCAAGTGCAAGAGAATTGGGAAGATGGGCAAACCAAGCAGTAGAATCAGCATGTGGAAAGGCATAGAAATTCAAAAATAGAAGGTGCGTCCAAGAAATATCAGATGATCTCTTGTGGCAGGCTTCATTTTAGGCTAGGAAATTTAAACTTTATTCTATAAGCCATGAAGACCTCACATGGTATCTTCAAGCAGGGGAGACATGGTTAGATTGGGCTTTTAGGAAAATTGCTATAGCAGCAAAGGGAAAGTCAACCTGGAAGAGGAGGGATTGGTGGATGAGAAACCAAGTCAGAGCAGCGTCCAGTACAAGATGAAGTAAGTCAGAACTGAGCTTGGGAAAGGACTCATCAGTAGCAGAGAACAGGGTAGACTCTAGCCAAGCAGGGGCCAGGCAGGTGGGATGTGACAACTGACGGACGTAGGAGTGAGTCTTGGCTAGGAGCCCAGAATGACTCCCAGGTTCCAGCCATGGTGACTGGGTGGGGAATGGTGTCATTCCTGAAACAGGGAATCAAAGATGAGAAGCAAGTCAGGCAGGAAAAAGGATCAATTCAGGCTGGGACTTGTCAAGTTAAAGGAGCCGTGGGATATAGAAGAGGAGGTTTCCAGAAGCCAGGAAACACATTCAGACCCTGACCTGGTGAGGGTCTTGGTTGAGTTGGATGGAGCCCATTAAGAGGCTTCTGGAATGAGATGGGAACTTAGAGAGAATCTGGGAAACACGGACATTGAGGGAATTATTATGGAGTTAAAATCAAGGGCACTCAGGGACAAAAGCCCATCGTCCACATAGTGGAAGCTTCACCAAGTTCCTTGGCCAACTTTTCATAATCAGCTATCTACATATATCCCTATTCCCTCTTTTCTTTTCCAATCATGAGTGAAAATACCACTTGTATCCTCATCACATATGCAAATTTTTGGTACAAAATTTCTCCAGAACCTAATCTGTGTGCCTTCTTGAGTCAACACCCATGAACGTAGCCAATGGGTTTGCCAATGGTTGACTTCAACAACATGGTAGGAGATGTCAATGAGTTGGTCATGAGGGTCTACCAGCCAGTTACCAGCCCTTCAGGGTGACTTGAGCTTAGACCTCCAGGGCAAGTAACAGCAGAAGACCCTTAGATTTACTCTTGTCTTCCCCATTTTCAGATGGAGAAACTGAGGCCAACATACTGGAACGCTCTTTCCCAAAGATAGTAGTAAAACCAGTTGACCACATCAGTGTGACTAAGTTTTCTGAGGTTGATTAAAATGTCTTAATGGGCAGAGCATTTCCAAAGTTTCTCTGCCAATGCCACCAGATGCCACTGGCCTAGTTCAGAAACCAGTGAGTCTGCAGTTCCTCCAGCTCATTCAGAAGCTGCTGGGATGAGACACAATCCTGGCAAGACAGGATATCTCCACTTGGAAGGGTGGAGAAAAGATGCAAGTTATCACCTCCATGGGGCTCCATACACTGTGGTTGCCACCTATCCCTCTATCCCTAAGGCCATGAAGATCTGCGTTTGTCCTGGGCAGTGTATTAGGGGTCACTTAATGATCATGAGAGGGGGATTCAACGAGGGAATCCAAACCTGTTTTACCAAAGTGATCTTCCTTGAAATCGGCTTATGTAGGGATGCTCCTCCCTGAAAATTGTTGTTCCTGGGTCTCCCTCTCTGGCATCACTGCCTCTGGTCTTACCCTACTTCAGGCCCTCCCCTGCACAGCTGTCAGAGGGATCTTTCTGAAGCATCCATCTGATGATGTCAATGCTTGGAAACTCCCAGGACTTTCTCCCACCTTGACCAAGTATTTAAGACCCTGACTCTGGTCTGAGCTTCAGCCTTTCCAGCCATCACTTCTCTCAGGGTTCCTAGAGTTCTGCCACTTTGGGTATCATCCAGTTCCCTAAACATACCAGACATTTTTATGCCCCAGTGCCTTTGCACATGCTTTCTGGAATTCCATTTGCTTTCATATCCATTAAAATGACTCTTATTGGGGCGCCTGGGTGGCGCAGTCGGTTAAGCGTCCGACTTCAGCCAGGTCACGATCTCGCGGTCCGTGAGTTCGAGCCCCGCGTCAGGCTCTGGGCTGATGGCTCAGAGCCTGGAGCCTGTTTCCCATTCTGTGTCTCCCTCTCTCTCTGCCCCTCCCCCATTCATGCTCTGTCTCTCTCTGTCCCAAAAATAAATAAACGTTGAAAAAAAAAATTCAAAAAAAAATAAATAAATAAAATAAAATGACTCTTATTTATTCTTATTAATTTTTGTATCTAGACTTTAAATTCCTCAATGTAACTGATATCTTACCTTGCTATCCCCAGCATACAGTTCAGGATTAGTGGAAGGCTGAGAGTAGTATCTGTAAATAATGTAGGACCAGCCTTCACATAAGTATGGGAGAGGGAGACAGTTTAAAAAGTTACCATGAGGTGTCATGGTAGCCGTGTTTCCACCCAGTAGGGAAATCCATTTTTGGCTCAAACCTTATTGTGGAAGTTACTTTTCCTACCAGAGAGGTACCAGGCTAGAACCTTCAGAAATTCTTCATGACAACTCTTTTATTTTTTAATTTTTTTAATGCCTATTTATTTTTTAGAGAGAGAGAAAGACAGACCACAAACAAGGGAGGGGCAGAGAGAGAGGGAGACACAGAATCCAAAGCGAGCTCCAGGCTCTGAGCTGTCAGCACAGAGACTGACAGGGCTCAAACTCAAAGGGTGAGATCATGACCTGAGCCAAAGCCGGACACTTCACCGACAGAGCCACCCAGGCGCCCCGTGACAACTCTAATCATAGATGGACCACAGGAAGTGGGGAAGCCCAGATTATGGATCATAAGTGTAGTTCTGCACACAGTGAGTAAGGGAGAAGGCGGTGGTTCACTGGAAAACAAGAATGCAGGCATTCTCCAGTGAATATTTAGAAATATCATTGATGGGCCATAAAGTAAACTTTGGGCAAAAACATAAGCAGAAGCAGAGAATTTTCTGCAAACAAGCAGTCATGTGAGACCAGACATGTGTGAGCAAACAGAATGACCTATCTTCAGAAGGAAGTCAAACATGTCTCTGGGAGGAACTAGACGGAACCCATTCTATTGGCTGTGGCAAGCCTGGAGTTTTTACCAGGTGCCTAGTGAAGGTTGAAGCGGCAGCTTGCACAGACCCGAGTATGGCCTACATAGCTTTTTCTATACTGATGTCCTCTAGCTGCCAAGTTATATAGGTTTCTTATTCTACAATATGGGCTCAACGTTCTCTAGTAGCATTTTTGTTGCCTTCGTTAAGTCCTAAATTACAGAGTCCCTCCAGTTACTATTTAAGGGTAACTGAGTTGGGTGCCTCCGACCTGACACATGAAAGCATGATTTGGATGCCCACACAGGACATTCATTCATTTGACAAGTGTTTGTGGATCCACTACCTTGTGCCAGATACCGGAGGTACAACAACAAGCAAGGGGTCCTCTTGGAGTTAACAGTCAAATGGGAGGGGAGATGCTGACCAGCGGCCAAGACTTACACTGCAGGGCACTCTGTGTTACGAGGGAGAAGCAGAAGGGGACACAGAGGCAAAGAGAAGAAGCATTCGAGCCAGACCGATGGGGTCAGGGAAGGCTTCCTGGAGGAGTGATCCTGAGACATCCCATTAGACAACATGGGAGGGAAATGGAAGACGGATGCATGGTCCAGGCAGGATGGGGTGGGGAACTGAGTGTGCCAAGATTTGGAGTCAAGGGAGGGGAATGTGAGGAGAGCAGGGCAGGTCCAAGTATGGAGCCAGCCAGCTTCAGCCTGTCTATACACATTGCCAAGGAAGAGAATGGACAGTAGGATGCAGAGCCTCGGCTCAGCCCGCACATGACACCCCATTTTTACCCTAGTCATGGGCTTAGAGAGTCAGCTCCACCAAGCCCGCTGGGCCAAGGTGGCTCTTATCACCCCAGCCCAGCAGCTCAGAGACCTCCCAGTCTTCATCACACGAGGAAAGTCCCAGCCATGGCTGGAGTCCTGTTTGGCCCTCTCCTTCGTTCCCCGCCCCACTCTGAGCACAGTAGTAGCTAGCAGGAGGGCCGCCATCTTGGACAGCACTGCATCCGGGGTGGCGGTGAGCGTGGGAGATCCAAAGGCCTGGCCGGTTCGGTCAGGAAAGCTGTTCGTCACTACGTGGCCCAAGGAAGAGACGACTGGCTGTATCTCAGGCACAAATGTAGGCAGTCAGATGTGGTATGGCTCTGTGCAAGTGCTCAAAAGAGCCTTCTGGAAGGGATTCTTATTATCTCTCCCAGCATCCAAGAGTCATCTCCTTGAGGACGTGCAACATGGAGACCCAGGATTGGGACAAGGGCAAAGCTGCTTTAACCATATTTTATAGTTTACAGACATGACGCTCTCCGAGCACAGACTGTGCTCTGGGCTTCCTTCTAGGTGTGTTAACATCTGCATGAAGCTGTCTCCTCACAACAAACCTATAGGATAGGCACTGTATCCCCATTTCTCAGATGAGGAAACCGAGGTCCAGGGTGGCGTAACAAACTCGCCAAAATCTCGTTCCTACGTGAAAGAAAGAAAATCTGAACCAATCTGAATCCTGGCCTCCTGCTTCTCTCACTCCCCTCCCCCATTAGCTCGTGCCATCATCCCCAGAGGCCTGGCAAGTTCGGCAATATCAATGGTCTAGGCTGAAAAGAGTGAGCCCCTCATGGGTGGCAGAAGGTACCAGAAACTTGTGTTTCAGTCTGATAAGTTTGGAGCGGTCAGCACATTTTCTGAGGCAGCTCCCCCTCTCTGAGCACCACCTCCTATCATTTCATTCTGACCTTTTAATGAAAAATAAACGTCCCCCCGCCTCCGCCCTGCTTACTAGTCCAGATCAGGCAATTATACAGTGTTTGTGTGTGTCGGGGGAGGGGAGGGAGGGACGGGGATCTGAGACACCAGGTCGGCAGTGAGCGGTGATGGCGGTGAGGAAAGCCAGCTGGCCCCCCAGGGCTTTCCCAGGACCCTCGGCCACGTCTGCTAATGCCCAGAGCCGCCCGGTGCCTTCCCGGTAAGGCAAACCCACCAGCCCACCTGTCATCCCCAAACTATAGATCTTACTTTCCAATCAAATTCTTACACAAGGCCATAGGCACACTGGTTAAGGGCACAAGACCTGGCCTGACACTGACCTTCACTCTGAGCTTGGACGAATGGCTCCATCTATCAGAACCTAAGTGTTGTCTTCTATAAAATGGGGATAAGAGCAAGAAGCTTACAGGATTCAATGAGATAAGTCACATCAAGAGCCAGGTTCGTGATGAGCACCCAAGAGACGGTAGTCGTCAGACCGTGTTGTTAGTTTACCCCGAAGAGTAATGAAGAAAAATGCACATATCGTAAGAGCACAGCTCACTGTTTTTCACTAACTGAACACACCCGTGGATGCAGCACCCAAAGCAAGACACAGAGCAGGCTCAGCATCCCAGAAGTCCCTACCCTCCCCCCACTCCACACCTTTCTGGCCTCTACTGCCTCCCAAGAGTGACCTCTAATCCTGCTTCTGGTTTTGCCTGCACTGAAGATGGCTGCTAGGTCTGTCACTACTGTGCGATCCAGGCCAGTAGTAACAGGACAAGTAGTAACAGGACAAGATCCAGGACAAGTCCTCCAGATGGAATTATCTTCTACGGTCTCCACAACAGCCCTCTGATATGTGTACGCACGTCCCCCCCATGTTACAGATGAAGAAGTGACGAAGATGCTACGGAATCTACAAGAATGTTGGTGGAACAGAGTTTAGCAAGATCACGGCGAGCGCCTCGAAATGCGGAAGTCAACGGCAGTTGTTCACACCGGCGACAAACAACAGGGGACCGAAGCTTAAAGCGTCATTGCAAAATACTTAGGATGAATTCAACAAAATATGTACAAGCCTACGCGGTCAGAATCGCAAAGCGTTGCTGGAAGCATACAAGGAAGACCAAAAAAAGTGGGAAGATACACCGCATTCACGAATCAGAGGACTCCAGAGTGTTGAAATGTAGATTTGCCCCCAGTTGATCTATAATTTCAGTGTGATCCCAATCGCATTTTTTTTTTAAGAAATTGAAAGCGGATTCTAAAACTTATGTGAAAGTGTGAAGAGCCTAAATAAACAATTTTGCAAAACCACATTTTGGAAGATTTACATGACCTGATTTTCAAACGTACCATACAGCTACTGTGATCCAGGGTGGTCTCAGAGTCAGGACAGACAGACGTCTACATCAAAGAAACACAGTGGAGAGTCTAGACATAAACCCACATAAATACATGGTCAGTTGATTTTTGACAAATATGCTAAGGTAACGTGATGAGAGGGAAAGTCTTTTTCACGATTGGTGCTGGAATGATTGGATTGCATACGCAAGAGGAAGGAAGGAAGGAAGGAAGGAAGGAAGGAAGGAAGATGAAGAGAGAGAAAAGAAGAAAGAAAGAAAGAAAAAGAAAGAAAGAAAGAAAGAAAGAAAGAAAGAAAGAAAGGGAGAGAAGGGGAAAGAAAAAACGAACTCAAATTCGAATCTTGAGATTTGCCTCTCACCCTAGCCATAAAGTTAACTTAAAAACTGATTGCAGGGGTGCTCAGTCGGTTAAGCATCCGACTTCGGCTCAGGCCACCATCTCACAGTTGGTGAGTTCGAGCCCCGCATCAGGCTCTGTGCTGACAGCTCAGAGCCTGGAGCCTGCTTCAGATTCTGTGTCTCCCTCTCTCTCTGCCCCTCCTTCACTCGCACTCTATCTCTCTCTCTCTCAAAATAAAATAAAAACATTAAAAAAAATTTTTTAACTGATTGCAGACATAACTACAAAAACTAAAACTATAAAAGTTTTATAAGAAACAGAAGAAAATCTTTGCAACATTGGGATAAGCAATATTTCTTAAATAGGACCTAAAAATAAAAAACAACCACGACCCACTTTTTTAAATGATCAATTGGACTTCATCAGAATCTTTAAAAATGCCTTCTTTTTTTTTTTTGCAAGTCAACATTAAGCTACATAAACAAAAATAAGGTACATATTGGAAAAAATATTCATAACGTCTGAAAAAGGACCTGGGTCCAGAATATTGAAAGAACTCTTACAACTTGATAATAAAGAAAGAAACCAAACTTTTCATATGGGCCAAACACTTCACAAGAGAAGATATACAAGCAGCCAATATGCACATGAAATGATCCTTAGTCATCAGGGAATAGAAGCTAAGAGCAAAATGAGATAACGTGGCATGTCTGAAATGAGAATGTCTAAAATTCGAAAGACTGACATCACCAAGTGTTGGCAACGGGGAGGAACAGGTGGGATTCTCTCACACTGTTGGTGAGAATGCAAAACAGTACAGTCACATTGGAAAACAGTCTGCCAATGTCTTCGTTAAACACACACCGTATATATAACCCGGCAATCTCACTTGTAGGTATTTGCCCAGGATAAATTAAAACAGGTGTCCATACAAAGGCTTGTGTGTGAATATCAGGTCAGCTTTATTCATAGTAACTGAAAACTGGAAATGACTCAAATTCCCATCAACTGACAAACAGATACACGAATTGTGGGATCGCCCATTACAATGGCATCATACTCAGAAATAAAAAAGAACACAGTGCTGATATCATGCCACAGCCTGCATCAACCTCAAGACACTTTGCTGAGCAAAATGATTCAGAACCTAAAAGACTACATACTGTATGGTTTTATTTAGAAGTTCTAAAAAGGATAAAATTAATTTTTTTCAAAGTTTATTTATTTTGAGAGAGACACAGAGACAATGTGAGTAAGGAAGGGGCAGAGGGGGGGGGGGAGACAGAGAATCCCAAGCAGGCTCTGTGCTGCCAGGGTAGAGCCTGATGCGGGGCTTGAACTCACGAAACTGCAAGATCGTGACTTGAGCCGAAACCAAGAATCAGACATTTAACCGACTGAGCCACCCAGGCGCCCCTACAAAGGATAAATGTAATCTAAAGGGATAGAAAGCAGATCAGTGGGAGACCAGGGTGTCTGGGAAGAGATCCAAGGAGCCTGTGGGCCGTGATGGAAATGTTCTATTCTCTTGGTACTGATGGAGGTCAGTGGGTTTACTGATTTGTCAAGTCACTGGACTCTTAAAATAAGCATTGTATATATACTACGATAATTATCCCCGAGTTACTAACAAAATGATTTCTGTAACAAGCAAAGAATGGAAGCTGTTGGTTTTATTACTATTATATGCTATGTCCCCCAAACTGCACCAAGCCCTTTATGGGTATCACTTCATTTAATTTTCTCAACAGCCCACTGCTATATGTACACCAATGTTATTCCCATTTCATAGAGAAGAAAACAGAGGCTCCTGGAAGGATGTGGAATAGGTGGCCAAAGTTTCGCTGCTAATAAGTAACGCAGAATTAGAACTCAGGCTCTCCCTGTGAGTCTACTGCCTCCAAAGCACAGAGGAAACCCACTCTGTGCACTTAAGTTATTCCCACTCAATACATGGTTGTAACTGATACTGTTCCAGAGGTGATAAGTAAAGCACCCCCCTGAAAGTGTAAAGCTCACGGGCACGTGAGTCTGTGGGATGCCTCCAACTTGAACCCCACCTGGATGGGGCAGATTTCATCAGAGACCTCCGTCAGAAGAGAACGGGGCAGGGAAACTGAGGCAGAGGCTGAGCTGAAGGAAATGTGCACACATAGGGAAACATGGGGAACATGAGTATCACGGGAACACACACCAGGCCCGGGACCCCCAGGAACGAGGAAAACTCCAAACCGCACCCCAGGTGGGGCAGAGGTCCGGAACTGACTTCCCAGTCTGGGCAGGGCAGGACAAGATAGCCTGGAGAGCTCAGGGTGACCAATGTGGCTGTTCAATTCCAGTCAGTGTGAGACAGGTCACTCCTGGCAGAGTGGAAAACATGCCCACGGCTCCCTCTGACCTCAGATTCTCCCCCTCGTTAAAACACCAGGAAAGCTTATCTTTGGAAATGACCCTGCTTCTCTGAGTCTGTGGTTGCAGAGGGTGACATCACACCCCGTAATCATGACTTTGGTCCTGAAACAATTATTCATCCTCTTCTATTTAAGATTGGTGGCCCCCACTCACCGGGTGACGAACCGTCCCCCTCTCCTGACCTGTGCTCTCATGGCTCCCAGTCTTCCTGGATTTTGCCAGGTGCAGCTACATCCGGCTGGTTTGGGAACCGGGCAGTGAGCACTAGGCACCAGCTAAGGAATTAAGAAAACATTAAATAATAATCATAATAAGGGGGAAAAAGACCAACGCTTTCTTCAAAACCTTGGGAGCTTCACGAGGGGCCCTTGTCGATAGATTGCCATTGATCAGGGTAGTATATGGGGCTGCTGAACCCAGAGGTGTGGGCCTTAGTGGTGAGATTCCTGGCCCAGTGGAGGAGATACTGGGAAAGCTCGCACCCAACTGTCCCCAAGGGAGCCACGTGTGTGCCCTGCATGTGCCCTCGGTCAACAGGATTGTCCCTGCCTTCTGCTGCTACTCTAAGTTGTGTTGGGTCCATGAGAGGACTTGGCTGCCATCCTCCAAACTGTCACGCAACGGCTGTCCCGGCTGAAGAACCGTCCAAAGGACAGAGTGTGAAGGACCGCAGCGGGTGGCCAAAGCCCTAGGACAACGCGATCAGAGGGTTGGCTCTGTTTGGAGCTCACTGGAGGCAGGAAACAGCAAAGACATTCAGCTTCCAGGCCAGCGTGGTGCCGAGTGGAAGGGCCAAGCCAGAAGCTACGCCAGTGCAGGTAACGGCAGTGGCTTGCAGAGAAATCGGGTTTCTGGCGTCAAGTACTCAGCGGCAGCTTCGACCGCGGCCCCGCCAGCGAGCCAGGTTCGCCGTGATTTTACAGGTCCTTAGAGGCTTGGCCTCCGGCCAACTCTTCCATTCTCACCCATCAATTCTGGGAGCTACTCCGTATGTTTTCTTCCCAGGCACGTGCGCTGCCATTTGCAACCGAGAAACAGGGATGACGCGATTCTTAGACATCTAGGGACAATATCAAGAGGATTTCGTGACCTAGTGGCCCAATGACTAGAACAGTGACTGACACAGAGCAGATACCTAGTAAATATGAGAAATCTTATCTCGTGGACAGAAGGAAAGGAGAAAGGAGGGGAAGGAGGGAGCAAGGGAGGCGGGCATAGGCCAACAGTGCGCATGTGGTACAAGAGAGGAAAGAGCGAAGGTGGTCCACAGATTTCTGACGCGGACAGCTTCGTGGATGGTGTCCCCATCCCTTCGACACGGAAGACAGAAGATGCAACAGGTTTAAGGAGGAAATGGGAAGTCAGGTTTGGGGGGGTGGGGTGGGAGTTTCCTCCAGGTACAGCTTTTTCAGCAGAGAGTTGGATATTGAGATCGAGAGGTCAAGAGGAAGCTCCAGCGACATGATGATGACCCGGGGGTGACCAGAACAGAGTGGTAAGTGAGCGTCGCGAGCAGAAGAAACCCCCTGGTGAAAAGAGGAAATGGCCAAGGATAGAATTCTGAAAAGTACCAGCATTTATAGATGACCCGAGAAAGACTTGCTTACAACAGAGACTGAGAAAAACCGTCAGGAGTTCAAAAAAAACCACGACCAGCTCTGAGCTGAGCCCGTGCGCCAAGATGCACTCAAAGGCGTGCTTTGCAAGGACCCAGGCAAGACGAAGACACCTTTCTGCTTCTGCCTTCGCAGTGCTCCGGCCAAGCTCCCGCCTTCCCGGCCTCCTTGCTGTCCACAACGTGGAAGGTAGACCTGCACGCTCAGCTACAGACGTGCATGGGCACCCGCTGCGGGCTAGGCCCTATGCAGGGCGGTCTGCATTTGTTGTCTCGTGTATCTTTGCACCACAACTGAATCGTTACCCTTGGTCCCATTCATCTAGTGAGGAAACTGAGGTTCAAAGAAGCAAGCTGATCACGTGCCCAACTTCCCACTGGGGTGGCTACCAGAATTGTTCCGCGAGAGATTCTGAGACTGAACAAGGATGGAGGCAGAGGCAGGAAGCTTCCAAAAGAGCAGCCACTTTGCACTGTGAGGCACTGAGGCACAGAGCTGCTACTTGCCTGACGTCGCACGGCTAGTGGCTGGGTATCCGCCCTGGCTCGCTGCCTTCAGGATGACGATGATGACGCTGACAATGGTGATGATGATGACAGTAACAATAATGAATAACAATAATCGCTGCTACGATTACAAGGCACCTGTTATGTACCAAAACCAGTGTTCCTGGTATTATCTCATTTAATCTTTATGACAACCCAATGAGGCAGGGGTTATCATAAACCACCCTTTGACTGTGGGTGTAATGGGGCCCGAATTGCCACCATGAGCTGTGAAAATCTGTCTACCGGGCTCGGGGCCGCAGGGGAGCATGCCGGACGGGACAGGGGGACAGCGAGCCCAGCAGGGCAGATCCAGGCTCCTCAGACCTGGGAGCAGCCCCTGGGAACAGACAGCCCAGCCCGGCCAGAGAGGCGCTCTGCCCAGACAGACCACAGAAGCGTCTGGGTAGCTGCTGGCTCCTGCCCTCTGTGAGCCTGTAGCAGCTTGTGCGGGTCTCTGGGATGAGGCGAGCAAGGACTGGCCCTCCCGTCCTCAGTGCTGGCCAGGAAGCCGCACTGCGCTGTGGGGCTCATGTCTCCGAGCCCGCCCAGACCCAAGACCTTGAAATGAGTGGGGAATAGGGGTCTACAGGCTGGGGCGGTGGGTAGAATAGGATCCCCAGATAGCAGACCCTGGGGAGGATTTCAGCACCACCACAGAGCTCTGTCCTTAGTCTTTTCTTAGTCTTTCTTCCAGAACTAGGGCCTGCTGGGAAGTTTATTGCCTTTCCTTTTCAGTCACATTTGAAATAATATTTCGGTGATATTCCTAGCAAGATACTAGACATGGTGAGGATCCCAGTGCCTGCTTGCTACTTAGTATAAATAAACATTTATTGAGCATTTACCATGTGTGAGGCAAGGAGCCATGAACCTTGCGATCGTTGTCTCTAATGGTCACTACAACCTCATGAAGCAGGTTCTAGTAAGATCTCCATTTTACAGGCAAGGAAACTGAGGCTCGGAAAGGTGAAGTAACTTCCTCACAGTCACATAATTAAAATATAGCAGAGCTAGGATTTGACAGGAGCCCATGCTCACAACTGTCCCACTATAATGCCATTCCAGAGAGTGGGGTGTGCGTGTGTGTGTGTGTGTGTGTGTGTGTAGAAAGGCAGCTAATTTGGTGGAGACTTTTGGGAACCTCAGCCTTGAGACTTCTTGCCACCCTATGAAGGCTGTGTGACCTTGATGAAGGAACTTCACATCTCTGAGCCTCAGGTTCCTCATCACTTTTTCCAAACATCTAGTATGGAAAGAGAAGAATACATAACCCCCTAAAGTAACAAACACCAATGCAGTAAAAATACAATGCATGAGTGAGTATACGTAGATACCTGTGTGCACGTTTGTCTATGAGTGTAGCGGTTCCCCAGGCAGGTGTGTGAATGCACATGCGTGTACGTTCATTTGCAGTAGGCACACTCAGCCGGAACTCATGTGTGTCCCCTCTCTGCCCCTGGTCATGCACTGCAGGTCCCGGAAAGGTATCCAGAGCTCACTCATACCCATCTGCCTACTGTACTTCTAAACCGTTCTCTCTGCAAGAGATGACCGTCACCTCCCAGCTGTTAAAGTCTGGGCTGTGGCATGAGCGGAAGCGAAAGTCTGCCCCCAAACTGAAGCCACAGCCTGCCCGTTCAGCCCCCTGCCCGCCTGGCCCA
This sequence comes from Lynx rufus, assembly GCF_022079265.1. Taxonomy (NCBI): domain Eukaryota; kingdom Metazoa; phylum Chordata; class Mammalia; order Carnivora; family Felidae; genus Lynx; species Lynx rufus. Next base: position 19,529,417 of record NW_025814896.1, on the reverse strand, counting down.
CTTTGCCTTCTCGTGGGCCAGAACTGACCACTGGGAGATTTCCCTTAGACTGGGTGAGGGAGCCAGATGTGACCCCCTAAGGAAAAGGGGACGTCAGACAAGGTGAAGGGGTAAGGGACAGGGTACTTGCTTTGGGCCCCAGTTTACTCTCTCAGGAGTCTAAGTAAATGCATCTTCCACAAAGGCAGGGACCTGGGCTTGCTCACATAGAATGAATGCTCCAGAAATATATGCCACATATATAGATAGAGACATATAGATGATATAGATATAGATATAGATATAGATATAGATATAGATATAGATATAGATATAGATATTTATTAACAACCCTCAAAAAAAGCTCCATTTTATATATGAGAGAACTGAGGTTCAGAAAGGTTAAGTAACTTACACAAGGTCACACGGCATCGAAGCAGCAAAGACAACATTCCAACCCAGTCTCTCCTACAGCAAAGCCTGTCCTTATTCCACTGTGCCCAGGAAGGTATCAATCTCAGGCAATCCGGTGAGGTCAAATGTAAGACAGCTAGGCTTTCCCAATCTGCCCTGACATGGAGCCACAGCCAACGAGAACGGGTGAGCGGGCACTGCCCCAGCCCGAGACTGCAGCCAAGGGAGCCATTGACACAGAGGCCAGCTTAGCAGTGCTCTGAGGGGCAAGGGCTGCATGCTGTTTCCCCAGCCAGAAACTGGTCTAATGCACCACATCTCTCAAGTTCGGCTGAGACTGAAAGAGTGTTCCAGGCAGGGAGATCAGCACATATGAGGTACGGCCAGAGTGTGGGGTGTGTGTGCTTGGGGGACAGGGTCAGAGACGAGGCTGGAGAGAAGGACAGGGGTCAGATCCCAAAGGGTCTGTTGAAGCCACCTGTTTAGTTTCCCAAACTAGGTGGCTTAAAACAACGGAAATGTTTACCCTCACGGTTCCAAAGGGCAGAAATCCAAAATCAGCTTCACTGTCAAGGTGTCAGCAGGGACTGTGCTCCCTCCAGGGGCCCTAGAACAGAATCTCTTCCCGGCCGGCCTCTTCCAGCATCCGGTGGCTGTCAGCAGCCCTTGGTTTCAGCCACCTGGCTGCAACCTCTGCCTCTGTAGCATTGCTTCCCCCCTTCCTTCTGTGCTCTCCTCCTCTGTGTGTGGCAAAATCCCCCTCTCTCCATCTTATGAGGATACCTGGGATGGGATTTAGAGCCCATCAAGATAATCCAGGATAATCTCCCATCTGAAAAGCCTTAATTTAATCACATCTTGCAGAGACTTTTTTAAAAACGGTAACTTCTGGGGCACCTGGATGACTCAGTAAGTTAAACGACTCTTGATTTCGGCCCAGATCACGATCTCACGGGTCATGAGTGCAAGCCCCGCATCAGGCTCTGAGCTGACTGTGCAGAGCCTGCTTGGGATTCTGTCTCTCCCTGCCCCTCCCTGCTATAAATAAATAAATTAATTAATTAATTAACTAACTAACTAACTAACAAAAATTTTTTAATGGTAACATCTTCAGGTTTCAGGGATTAGGACTAGATATCTTTGGGGCCTTTTAAGTACATTTCCACCTTGTCTTGCTAGCAGTGGGGGCCATCGGAAGGTTTCAGGTAGCAGAGTGCTATGCTGAGATTGCTTTTCTTAAATGAATGTGGATTTCTCTGCGTCTGTGGGAAGTTCAGCTGCCAGACCAAGATTTCTGAAAAGTCCCAGACACTTGCAATCTTTGCTCACTGCTGGCTCCCTCTTGCCCTGGATTCACTTTTTCACGTAGGATCCCCTACGCTGCTGTTCAAACATAGAATCAAATCTTCCTTCCTTGATCTTCACCCCCACCAAAAAGAAAAGAAAAGAAACTCACGCAAAACGCTGGTATGTGCTGATGACTTCACTGAAGGTCTGCAGTGTCAGAGGGAGTTTGCGTCGTGCTTTGCAATTTTAGTAAATATGAAAGGCCTTGTTCTTCTATGGCCTTGAGCCACTGTAACCACCTGGCATCTCTCGCTGGCCACCTTCTTCTCAGACTGTCCCCTCCTGCCATTGCCCAGCCCCACTTGTCTCTATTCTCTCTTACCACCTCCCTTTTCCCTGCTAACCTCCCCCCCACCTCCAAATGCCTATAACTGATAAAACTGAGCAGTTAGGATATGCCTGGCCCTCTCCAAGTGAACTAGTATTTTTCTAAGCAAGGGTAACTCCCTTCTCAAGAGGTTCTCTAAAATCAGCAGCTAAAATAAGAATTTTTCATTCCACTGCACATATATATATATATATGCATGTTATAGGTAAATAAATTTAGAGGGTTATTGTATATGTAAATAGACACACACCTACACAGACACACACACACACACACACACACACACAGGCACACATGCCCCAAAGGTCACAGCTCAGTTCCAACTTGAAAGAAGCATGTTTTAATATCACCACCACAACCAACCGACCCGTCTGGTTGGAGCTGTGGTTGGCAACAGGTAATTAGCGTTCACCAGGATGACCAGGCCCAGTGCTCCATCACAGATCCCAACAGACTGCTTCACAGCAAGAGGCTCAGCTTTGGTGTAATTACCTATGCCCTGCACATCGGTTGCCCTGGTGTGATGTCAGTCCCTCCACATTGTTTATTTTAATTAAATCAGAAATTGTAGGTCTCAGGTGCCTGTAATTACAGCCTATGAACTAAATTGACTGAGGCCCCTAATTAACCTGAAACACGTCTACCTGACTGGAGGTGTAAGTTTGGACTTGACTGGTGCAAGGCACTGCATCAGCACTGAAAAGAAAACTGGGGAAGACCAGGTAGAGACTGGGATAGGGCAGCCCTCATCCAAAAGCAGCCACATGACAGCCTGTACCCCCTAGACCACATAGTGGGTTCAACTGCATTCCCAAATGTGCCAACTAGCACAGGACACGTTCAATAAAAGTGCACTTACAACATCCGAAAGTCAATTAATGTGATAACACCATATCACTAGAATAAAAAACAAAAACTACATGATTATCCCAATAGATGCAGGAAAAAAAAAAAACACTTGACAATATTCAACACCCTTTCACGATAAAAACACTCAACAAACCAGGAATAGAAGGGAATTTCCTCAACTTGGTAAGGGACATCTATGAAGAACCCACAGCTAAGATCATACTTAATACTGGATGCTTTCTCACTAAGACTAAAAACAAAAGGATGTCCACACTCACCATTTCTATTCAATACTGTCCTGGCAGTTTCAGCCAGGGCAATAAGGGACAAAAAGAAATAAAAACATCCAGATTGGAAAGAAAGAAAGAAGTAAAACAATCTCTAGTATAGATGACATCCTCTTATACAGAGAAAACCCTAAGGAATCCACCAAAAGACTCTTAGAATTAATAAATGAGTTCAGCAAGGTTGCAGGATACAAGGTCAACATACAAAAATCAAATGATTTTCTATATATTCGCCATGAGCAATCCAAAAATAAAATTTTAAAAACAAGCCTGTTTACAATAGCGTCAAAAACAATAAAATACTTGGGAATAAGTTTAACAAAAGACATGCAAAACTCGTAGCCTGAAAGCCATAAAACATTGCTGAAAGAGATGATAACAGACCTATAAAATTGGAAAAGCTTTCCACGTTCATGGATTGGAAGACTTACTTCTGTTAAGGTGGCAATATTCCCCAAGTTGATCAACAGAGTCAAAGCAAAATCCCTATCAGAATCCCAGCTGGCTTCACTGTAGAAATTGGCAAACTCATTCTAAAATTCATTTGTAATTGCATGGCCCTCAGAATAGCCAAAAAAAAAATTTTTTTTTTTTGAAAAAGAACAAAACAAAGCCGGAGTACTGACACTTCCCCATTTCAAAACTTACTAGAAAGCGGAAGTAATCGAGGCAAAGGAGAGACCAATAGACCAATGGAATAAAATTGAGAGTCCAAAAATAAGCCCATGTGTCTATGGTCAACTGATTTTTGGCTAGGGTGCCAGCCCATTCAATGGGGAAAGAATAACCTTCCCAATAAATGCTGCCGAGGTACCTGCACAGCTACTTGCAAGAGAACAAAGGTAGACTGTTATCTCATGCCGTGTATAAAAATTAACTCAAAATAAATCAAAGGATCAAATATAAAGGTTAAAACTATAAAAATCGTAGAACAAAAAACATACTGGTCGATCTTCACAACTTTGGATCTGACAACGGTATCTTAGAAATGACACCAACAGCACTGGCAGCAAAAGGAAAAAAAATACATACACTGAACTCATCAAAATGCAAAACTTTTGTGCTTCCAAAGACTCTACCGCAAGAGTAGAAAGACACCGGGCAGAGAGTAAAATATTTGCAAATCATATGTCTGATAAGGCACTTACACTGGAACATAAAAGAACCCTTACAACCCAATAATAAAAAGGCAAATAACCCAATTCAAAAATGTGCAAAGGATCTGCATGGGCCTTTCTCCAAGGAAGACCTACAAATGGCCAATGAGCACATGAAAAGATGCTTAACAGTATTAGTCATCAGGGAAATGCACATGAAAACCACAACGAGACACCACTTCACACCTACTAGGTAGCCTGGATATCAACAAAAGTCAGGAAACAACAAAATGTCAGGATTGGAGCCTTGGAGAAGTTGGAAGGCTCTCGCACTGCTGGTGGAAATGTCAAATGGTACAATCGCTTTGGAAAACAGCCTGAGAATTCCTCAAAATATTAAACACGGAATACGAATATGACCCAGCATTTCCAAGAGAAATATATACCTAAGTCCACACAAAAAAACATTTACACAAATGTTTATACTGTAATAATTCATAATAGTCAAACGGTAGAAACATCCCAAATATCCATCCACTAACGATGGTTAAACAAGGGGTAGAAAATCCACACAATGGACTATCGCTCAGCCATGAAAATAAAGAATGAAATACAGACACAGGCTACAACGTGGATGGACTTTGAAAACATGATAAGTGAAAGAAGCTGGTCACAAAAGGCCAAATGTTGTGTCATTTCTTTTGTACGTAATGGCCAGAATAGGCAAGTCATAGAGGGAGGAAGTAGGTGAGGGGTTGCTTAGGGCTGAGGGAGGTAGGGGACCAGGGAAGTGGCAGCTCAGTGGTGCAGAATTCCTTCTCTTGAGGTGACAAAAAATGTTCTAAACTTGACTGTGATGATGGCTACATAGATCTGTAAATATACTAAAAAAAATTGAATTGTACGGTATGTGAATCAGATCTCAATAAAGCTGTTTTTATAGGTATATTGAGTACCTACTATGTGGCAGGCACTATATGCCAAGTGCTGAAAGAAAAGCCATTTCAATCTTGTTACGTGATATCTTTCATTTTTTAAAATTATTCTTCAATTTTTGGAAAATTAAGACAAACCATAGGAAGAAAATGGAAATCATCCAGGAGTGCCTAGATGGCTCGGTCAGTTAAGCATCTGACTTGATTTCAGCTCACGTCATGATCTCATAGTTCATGGGATCGAGTCTGGTGTCCAGCTTTGTGCTAAGCATGGATCCTGATTAAGATTCTCTTGGGGCACCTGGGTGGCTGAGTTGGTTAAGTGGCTGACTTTGGCTCAGGTCATGGTCTCACGGTTTGTGAGTTCGAGCCCCACATCAGGCTCTGTGCTGACAGCTCTGAGCCTGGAGCTTGCTTTGGATTCTGTGTCTCCCTCTCTCTTTGCCCCTCTCCCACTCATGCTCTCTCTCTCTCTCTCTCAAAATAATAAATAAACATTTTTTAAAAAGATTCTCTCTCTCCCCCTCTGCCCCACTCTCTCTCTCTAAAAACAAAAGGGAAAGAATGAAAGAAAGAAAGAAAGAAAGAAAGAAAGAAAGAAAGAAAGAAAGAAAGAAATCATCCATAATCATACCATCCAGTGACAGCCACAATTTATATTTTCATGCCTTTTCTTTATCTTTGGCATGCAGAAACCCTTTAATGCTTTAGGTACCATCTTAAAGATACATATATAACGAACTCTTATGTGCTTCTCAACCAACTCAAGGAATAAACATTATTAACAAAATAAAACACCATCAGTATGCATAACTCCACTGAGAAGCTAATCAAAGATTATCAAAGACGTAAGAGAATGCTCACCACGGTATCACCCTTCACAGCAAAGCAAATGCAAACTTAAAACTATCTCAGAGAAGTTTTTTCTGAACTTTGTTAAGTATAAAACAAAATTGTTATTTTCATTTTTAGTGTAAATTTTTAGTTAGAATGAGAGATTTTTGCAAGTTTATTATAGTCTCTTTAGAGAATCTTTCTAAGGGACCTTATGTTTCTAGAGCACGTTTTGGTTCACAGAAAACTTGAGCAGAATACTGTAACTTTATACTTCAGCAAATTGTATGTACAAGTCATAACCATCTGTCTTTAGTTTTTGTTTTTCACATTGATCTGAAAGATTTCTATGTCTATTAAGGGTAATAAGCCTTTCTGCAAGTATTTTTCTAATTTGACATTTTTCTTTTACTGTTGCTTAGAATATTTTTGAAGGTGTAGAAGTTCCCTGTTTTAAGCAGCCAAATATATTATTCTCATCCTCTGAATTTCTTTTCTTGCTCTTGGGCTCAGGTCTGTCACCATCTGAAAATCAGTTAAATATTTATTACACATTATTCTAGTTCTAAAACAAGCAACCTTAACTTTTCACAATGCTGTGTTAAGTAAAATTTGTGCATATCATAACCACCCAAAGAAAAAACTGCCTGCATTTTTAAAAATTAACTCTTTAATTCATCTGTAACTTAATTTGGGAGATGCTGTGAGCTAAAGTCTTAATTTGATTTCATTCCGACATTTTTTGAAAAATGAAAATTGCCCATCAAACAATTCATAGCACATCTTTTATCTTCTATTAAGTTCACAGTATTCGATGGCGCACATTTTAATGACATTCTCATTTTTGCTTTCTTGTAATTACATCTCAATGTCATTTAGAACCACTCTGAAAATCAAAACTCCAAACTATGTTAAACATCTGAATTAATGTGAGACTAACATCTTTGCAAGGCACACTCTTTTCAGCGGGCTATGTAGCTGTCTTTCCATGCATTCTTTCTTTTTCATGTCTCTTGAAGTTTGCAACTTGGATTTTAAGTTTTCCAATACTTTATAACAAAAAGTTTTGGGTACAAAAAAGTTGAAAGAATTTTATAGCAGCACTTCTAGAGACACTATCATTAACACTTTACTCACTCTACCGTGGATCTATCCATCTATCCATCCATCCATCTTGATTTTTTGATGCTCTTCAAGTTATATCACATACATCAGTAGACACCCCCCTAAATATTTCACGATGCATATAATTAACAAGAGTTCAGTATTTGTTGACAGGTTTTTTCTTTTGAGGTAAAATTTACATATAGTGAAAGGCACAAATCTGAACTGTACATTCATGAGTTTTGACAAACCCTATACCTATGTACCAAACCTCTATCAAAATATAAGATCACAGGGCACTGGGTGGCTCAGTCAACTAAGCATCTGATTCTTAATCTTGGATCAGGTTCATGAGTTCAAGTCCCATGTCAGGCTCTTGGCTAATGGCGTGGGGTCTGCTTGGGATTCTGTCTCTCCTCTCTGTCCCTCCCCCACTCATGGTTTCTCTCTCTCTCTGTCTCTCTCGCTCTCTCTCCCTCTCTCACTCTTTCAAAATAAGTAAATAAACGTTTTTTTAAAAAGATATAGGCATTGCATCATTCCAGAAAATTCACTCATGCCCTTTCCTGTCAATGAGTGAAACAGAAGGACTGTTTTTTTCCACCATAGTTTTAGCTTTTTTTTAGAACTGCATGCAAATTAAATCATACAGTATGGACTTGTTTGTATAGCTTCTTTCACACAACAAAGTATTTTGGGATTCATCCACATTGTTGCATGTATCAGTGATTTGTTCCTTTTTTATTGCTGCGTAGTAGTCCATTATATGCATATACCATAATTTGTTTATCCATTCTTCTAGTGAGGGACACCTGGGCTGTTCCCAGTTTTTGACTATTGTTAATGACGTCCTGCTAGAGACATTCTTGTACAAACTGTTTTGTGGACACGTAGTTTCAGGTTTCTTGGCTAATTACCCAGATGTGCAATTGTTAGGTCACGGCATAGATACATATTTAGATTTTTGAAAAAATATCAGATTTCGCCAAACTCCCACCAACGGTGTATGAGAATTCCAATCGTTCCACATTCTTGATAACATTTGGGATTGTCAGTCTTTTTTAATGTCAGGCCTTCTCAAGGACGTGTACAGGTACCAGATTGGGGTTTTCCTTTGAAGTTCCCTTGATGACTAAAGATATTGGGCATCTTTGTGTATGTCCATTGGCCAAATGTTCATCTTCTTTTGTGAAACTCCTATCCAATTATTTTGTCCATTTTCAATTTTTTTGTTTTTTTGTTACTGAATTACAGGAGTTCTTTCAATGGTATCTTTGCTGGATACCAGTTCTTTGTAAAATATCTGTTTCCCTAATGTTTTCTCTCAGTTTGTGGATTGCCTACTTATTTTCTTAGCAGGGTCTGTTTATAAGCAGAAATGTTCACATTTTGATGACTTACTGGTTTTTCTTTTATGAGTCCTATCTAAGAACGCAGTCTATCTTGAAGTCATGATGGCATTCTCCTATGTTTTCTACTGAAAGCTTTTTGGTTTTGTGTACATTATGAAGTAGGAAATGAAGCCCCCTTTTTTTCCTTATGAATAACTATTCTAGCTTCATTGGTGGAAAGACTTTCCTAAAAAAAAAAGATTTTTCTTTTCTGCATTGAATTGCTTTGGTGTCTCTGTCAAAAATTAGTTGGCCACATTATATTGCACACCTGAAACGAATACAATACTGCACATTAACTATACGGGAATTAATAAAATTTAAAACTTAGCAAGATTTTTTTTAATTCGTTCATCAGTTGATGACGAATGGATAAAGAAGATGTGGTTTACATACACAATGGAATACTACTTGGCAATGAGAAAGAATGAAATCTGGCCATTTGTAGCAACGTGGATGGAACTGGAGAGTGTTATGCTAAGTGAAATAAGTCAGGCAGAGAAAGACAGATACCCTATGTGTTCACTCAGATGTGGATCCTGAGAAACTTAACGGAAGACCAGGGGAGAGGGGAAGGGGGGAAAAAGTTACAGAGAGGGAAGGAGGCAAACCATAAGAGACTCTTAAATACTGAGAACTGAGGGTTGATGGAGGGTGGGGGAGAGGGGAGAGTGGGTGATGGGCATGGAGGAGGGCACCTGTTGGGATGAGCACTGGGTATTGTATGGAAACCAATTTGACAATAAATTATACATATAAATAAATAAATAAAAGATCATTTTCTATTAAAAAAAATTAGTTCGTCAGTTGAATCCTTTTCTGTGCTTTGGGTTCTGTTCCATTAATCCATTTGTTTATCTGTAAGCCAGTACCCCACTCCTGATGCTTAAAGCTTTAAAATGAGTTTTGAGGTCAGTGTAAGTCCTCCAACTTTGTTCTTCTTTATCAGGATTGCTTTGGATATTCTGGGTGCTTAGCATTTCTAGATGTTAGAGTCAGTTTGCCAATTTCTATGAAAGACCCTCCGGAATTTCTATTGCAATCAAGTTGAATCTAGTGGATAGTTTGGAAATAATTAATATCTTAACAACACTGAGTTTTCCTATCTGTAAATACCCATTGATTTTGGTCTTCTCTAAATACCCCCAGCGATGGTGTATGCTTTTCAGTGCAGGTCCTACACATATTCTGGGAAATTTAATCCTCAGTATATTTTGTTTGTTTTTGATGCTCTGGCAAAGGGATCTTTAAACTTCACTTCCCAAATACTTGTTGCTGGTATATAAATAATAAAATTGATCTTTGTATATTAACCTTGAACCGTATGAACTTGCTAATTCACTTATTAGCTCTAGTCGTCGTGGGGTAGATTTCTTAGGATTCTCCACATAAACAATCATAACATCTGAAAATAAATACAATATTATCTCTTCCTCTCCTATCTGTATGCTCTTTTTTTGACCTTTTTATTTCTTTTTGCAATTGCTACAACCTCGGTACAGTATTAAACAGGAATGGTGAGAAAGGACATTTTGCCTTGTTCCCAATCTCAGTGAGAAAGTCTTCAGTATTTGACCAGTAAATATGTTTGCTATAGCTTTTTAATAAACAGCTTTTTTCAGAATGATAAATTCTCCTTTTATTCCTAGAGTACTGAGTTTTTGTCATGAATAGATGTTCATTTTTGTCAAATGCCTTTTCTCCTTAACATATGTTTCTTCTTAAGTCTGTTAATGTGGTGGATTGTACCATTGGATTTGCCAATGTTAAGCCAACTTTGCTTTTCTGGGATAAGTCCTACTCGGTTGTGTTATGTTATCCTTTTTGTATATTGCTGGATTTGTTTAGCAATATTTTGTTAAGGATTTTTTAGCCTACATTCATGCAGAATTTTAGTACTTCTTTCTCCCTTTCTTTCTTTCTTCCTTTCTCTTTAGGAATTTCTGTGAGGTTTTGTATTATAACTTCATAGATGAATATTATAAAATGAATTGTGAAGTGTTTCCACCTCCTGTAGCTTCTGAAAGAATTTGTGTGAGATTAGTGTTATTCCTTCCTTAAATATTGAAAGAATTCACAGTGAAAATATGTAAGCCTGGAATTTCCTTTGAAGAAGGAGGGCTTTTTAACTTCTTTGACTCTACATTTACATAAAGAATTTGGCATTTGTTTATTTGTGTATTTGGGGAAGGGGGTTATTTTAAAATCAGTTGTCCATTTTTTTTCAGCTTTGTATCTAATAGAGTTCTTATCTAATGAGGTGGAATCTTCTCCATCTTCCACTGCCTTACTCTCTGACATTCAAAACCAGCAGAATACATTAAAATCTATAGTCTCCAGCAGACCCTGCTACTTAGTTTCTCTTTGTCTCAACCCTCATCTATATAACTTTCCCTGGGGTGTCTATTCTCCCTAGGATCGGTGTAATATGGACCCAACTGTCTACCCTAAAAACTTCAGAAAAAACATATTCTCCAAAAGAAAATATTGAGGATGGCAAGAAAAGCAATACTCACAGGCTTGAGAGATGGCCATGCAATTTTTTAATTGCTGCAGATACTATGTTTCTAAGTCAATGCAAAGAGGGGGATGAGGAAGGAGGGTGTCCACTTTTATGGTGGTGATGCTGTGCTGTTTCTACGTCTTTATTAGAGAGGTTAATTGGAAAGCAAGGGAGGCTGTGCCAGGGGTAGCTGTAGCTAGCCAGATGCCATTTTAAACTGGAAATGTTCCAGCTGATTTCTTCGAGAACCCACACTGCTTTGCTCCAGAGACACACAGCTGGCTGGCACACAGTGTACGTTCAGCCCACAGGGGTTCATTTGTCCCTTCCTTCTGTTGACATTCTGCCCGAGTCATTGCCGATCTATATGCACCTGCCCTGACTGTTCTTTTGAGGGAAACAGATCAGTGTGTTCACAATTCCAGTGGAAACCAGATGATCACGTCCTCAACTACATTCAGAAATGAAGAGTCCCTTCAAGAATCAGAATGGATTGACAGCCATAGCCTCCGGGTTCCAAAGTTTTTCCTAACTCAACTGCACCCCTGCTTACTCCAGAGTTTTTATAAGGTCCTGGAAATACCATCTGAAGGCCACTGGAAAGGCCTGAAGATCCTGGAAAGTCCACCGAAGATCCTACAAAGGCCCTCTGAACCCATTCAGTTCCCTCTGATTCGTGTGCCTCAGTTACCGTCAAATTAAAACTTGGATGTGAGGTGTCTGTGAAGGAAGAAGAACCATTTTCCTATAACTGCTACAAATAATATACAGGTACTGTGCACTTACTAGCTGACAAGTACGTTTAAAAGGATGATTTCAAAGATCAAAAGAGAGGATACTCCAAGAAGGCCCAATCCTGAGGAGCCAGAAGAAAGAGACGCATCAGGCAAGGTGTTTAGAGAGGCACACAGCTTCCACACCCTTTCTGAACATGCATTTTTCCAGCACTCCACATGTTCACCAACCTGGAAGCCCCTTGAATCCCACAATTTGGGGTTTTTTGATCATTGGCCACTGACGATTGAATATGATACTCCAGCCCCTTTCCCTTTGCAGGAGGTCAGGGGGTGGGGACTGAAAGTTCCAACTCTGTAATCACGTGGTTGATTCCCCTGGCAACCAGCCCCCATCCTTAGGGGCTTTCCAAAAGTCACCTCATTAACATAAACTCAGGTGTGTTTGAAAGGGGGTTGTTATAAATATCGAGACATTTTTATCGCTCTTATCACTTAGAAATTCCAAGGGTTTTAGGAGCTCGGTGTCAGAAACTGGGATGAAGACCAAATATATATTTCTTATTATAAATCACAATGTCACACTCCCTTACCTTCTTTGCTGCCTCCCCTGGGTGAGTTTAACTCTTCAGTGGTTGAGGAGCGGGGGGAAGAGTGGGGAGAGATAAATGAAAGCAAAAATTTGCCGTAGTTGATCGGACCCCAAGCCAGTTTTCCAAAATCTCCAAGGAGATGACTTCCACCTTCTTCAGATCCAGGGCTGTTTTTGTTTTTGTTTTTGCTTTTGTTTTTCCTGAACTGGTGCTTTCAAGTAGAAAAAGTGACACAACAACGGGGCTCCATGAGTAATTGATTTATTTGCTTGGGTAAAACCACACCAACAGGAGAAACTAAGGAGAGCTCTGTAAGAGCAAATTCATTATCGTATCTCCAGTGCACCCAAGAAGTACGGACAAATGATCGAACAAATGAATGAATGGATGGATGAATGAATGACAGATATGAGCCATACACAAGAAACAGGCTCAATGATTCCCTTATTAATCCACAACATAAACCACTGTCTACAAGGTCTCAATTCTTGACCTTGGAGTAAAACTTCCTCAGTGCCTCCTCTCTTGTGGTCACAACCTGGAGTCAAAACTGTGCAGTTTCTGGCTCTTTACTAAGTCTACATCTTCATTCACTTCGTTGACCAAGATGTGATCATCCTGTTCACCAAGTCATGTTCATCTATTTCTTCTATCTCATCAACTCTATTCTGTTTCCTCCAACTAAATGCAACATTAAAGGGGCGGGGGGAGGGGGGGGGAGGTCATGCTTGTACTATATACTCTTGCTCTTGGTTCCAGCTTATCAAGACAGAAGTCAACATCTGATTCAGACCAGGCCAACCCCACTTGTCTTCCAGGGATGTGGAACTCCAACACACTCCACACTGGTCACTGGAAAGGAGATCTTGAGAAGCCTGAGATCAACCCAACATGTGGCCAGAAAAACAGAGAATGTCAGTGTTCAAATAAAAGAGAAGAGGCACATACACTGAAGCAGGGATGAGAGGCAGAAAGTAAGAGCTCCCGAGGTTCCAGAATGTTCCATATGTAGTTCCAATCCCTCCCTGAGGACAAGCTGCATTCTGTGAAACAGCTCTGGTCCCTTGTAATCAATTGTCTGATCATGACAGCTTAAGCTAATACAAGTGGGCTTCTGTCATTTACAACTTAAGAACCCAAACAATGATGGTATGGACTCATGGTGCCTACCTGGACTGGTGTGCTTGGTTCTTTCCCATCATTGACTGAGAGCTCCCTATGTACTAGGCAACATGTTAAGTACTCTATAGTATTTAAGCACTATATAGTTTTAAACTATATCAGAATTTTATTACAAAACCCAATAAAGTAGACACTATTGCTATCATCCTTATTTTATAGAAGAGGTCCAGAGAAACGAAAGCAGCATCCAAAATCAGAGTTAGCAACTGGCAGAACAGGATTAAAAGGCAGATGGTCTGATACCTGAGACCACATTCTTAACCACTGGGCCATAGCATGGTCATGGATGCCCTTGGAAAAGCACTGGGGTAGCTAATAGGTCTGGAGATAACTACCTGATGCTATGAGTCTCTGGATTTTGCAGCTATTGAAGCCCCTCCATGAGATGAGTTCTGTGCACCCAGCACAAAGGGAAGCTCAGCAAGTCCATTCAAGAGGCCTGGCTAAGGGGGACAGCCTAGGCAACACAGTGGGTCCCTGTCTGGGATAGCCATCCAGAATTACAGATCACTCAGCTCCAGGAGTCAGGAGCCAGCAGTGAGCAACAGGTTGGGATGGCCAGGCCCGAACTGGGCCAGAGAGGCTCTGGGTTCAAACTTGGCAGTGACGGTCATCCAAGAGACACACTAGACTTAGGCTGTGGTTGAGGTTTGGAGGATGTGTGCATGTAGCAACAGACTTTTGCCTCTGATTTCCAAGTGAGTTAGTAGGAATAGGTGGTTGAGGGGATGAGGGGCAAAAAGGCTTTCTCGCAGCAACATTCCAAATCTGATGCTCACAGTCTAATGCCAGGCAGGAAATGAGGGACCAAAATGCCCAAATGGCTTAGTCCTTGGAAGAACAACTAACTCGGCCAGTAGAGTTGTTAATGTCAAAGCAAAGACGAAACTTTCAGAAATGACATCCCTGCCAGACTTGCTGGATATTTTATAAATTATTTACAATGATCACGTACTATCAGAATAAAACAGCAACCTTTTTTAAAAAAGAAATTGGTGGGGCGCCTGGGTGGTGCAGTCGGTTAAGCGTCCGACTTCAGCCAGGTCACGATCTCGCGGTCCGTGAGTTCGAGCCCCGCGTCAGGCTCTGGGCTGATGGCTCAAAGCCTGGAGCCTGTTTCCGATTCTGTGTCTCCCTCTCTCTCTGCCCCTCGCCCGTTCATGCTCTGTCTCTCTCTGTCCCAAAAATAAATAAACGTTGAAAAAAAAGTTTAAAAAAAAAAAAGAAATTGGTGTGCAGAAAGGGATTTTCCACTACACCTGTGATTTCCAATATGGTAGCCACACATGGCTATTAAGCACATGAAGTGTAGCTAATCCGAACTGGTATGTGCTCCAACTATAAAATACACACCAGATTACAAAAACTCAGTATGAAAAAAGGAATGTAAAATATTTTACTAATAATGGCTCATATACATTGTATGTTAAAATGATCATATTCTCTATTTCTTCGGTTAAATAAAATATATTACCAAAATTAAATTCATCTCCTTTTTTAAACCTTGCTAATATAGCTACTAGAAAATGTTTAATTACATAAGTGATTCATGGTATTTTTCTATTGGACAGTTCAGCTGTAGAGACAATTCAAATAAGGCATGGTGGGGAAAGTCCTAGGCAGGTCTGTTAGTTTGCTAGGGCCGTCATGACAAAGCACCACAGACTGGGTGGCTTAAACAACAGAAATTTATCTTCTCACAATTGTAGAGGCTACAAGTCTAAGATCAAGGTGTTGGCAGAGCTGGTTCCTTCTAAGACTCTCTTCTTGGCTTGTAGGTAGTTGTCTTATCCCTGTATCTTTACATGGGCTTCCCTCTGCATGCATCTGTGCTCTATTCTCCTTATAAACACTGGGTCATACTGGGTTAGGGTCACCCTAATGACCACATTTTAACTTAACTGTCTCTTTCAAGACCCTATCTCCAAATACAGTCCACTCTGAAGTACTGGAGTGTAAGACTTGAACATATGAATTTGAGGGTAGCGGTGGGAGAGGGGAGACACCATTAAGCCTATAACAGTATGACACTGTCCTGGGTCTGAAACTTGTGTTCAGCATTTACTAGCTATATGGCATGCAAGGGATTTCCCCTTTCCTTAGTGAAATTTCTTACCTTTAAAACAGGGATAATTCGGGGTGCCTGGGTGGCTCAGTCAGTTAAGCATTCGACTTTGCCTCAGGTCATGATCTTGGGGTTCATGAGTTCAAGGCCTGCGTCAGGCTCTGTGCTGACAGCTCGGAGCCTGGGGCCTGCTTTGGATTCTGTGCCTCCCTCTCTCTGCCTCTCCCCCGCTCGTGTTCTCTCTCTCTCTCTCTCAAAAATAAATAAACATTTTTAAATAAAACAAAGTTCTATTTACTGTTTCTCCTGATCACCAGAAAACCTGCCTGTTTTTTTTTTTTCTCAAAAATAGATATGGACAGAAAAATAAATCCAGCTTCAGTCCCTGTACTCAGAAATAACCATGAAACCTCTAGTTTTCCATGCATATTTTTAAGTAAATCAGGACCGCACTGAAGAATGCTTTGTATTGTACTTTTTGTGCTTATTATTTTATCACGAGCATTTCCTCAAGTTATGAGGGAGCTCTCTACAACGTGAATTCGGAAGACTGCGTTTTTCCATTTTTGTGAATGTATCAACTCATATGTAACCAATCCACTCTCCAGATAAAAGTTGCTTCTAATTTCCCACTATTACATATAATGCATTAATAAATAACCTTAAAAATGACTTCATTTAGGGACTCCTGGATGGCTCAGTTGGTTAAGCGTCTGACTCTCGGTTTCAGCTCAGGTCGTATCATCGTTCGTGAGATCAAGCCCGAGTCAGGCTCTGTGCTGGCAGCGTGGAGCCAACTTGGAATTCTCTCTCTCTCCATTCTCTCAGACCCTCCCCCACTCGTGCACTCTCCTTCTCAAAATAAATAAATAAACTTAAAAAAATGTCTTTATTTATGTCATTTACATCTCTGATATTTCCTTAGTATAACTTCTGAGAAGTGGAATGGATTTGTCAAAGGATATGTACCTTTTAAGATTTTTTTTTCTATCTGTTGACAAATTCAGGAAGTTGAGACTCCTACTAGGAGTACAAAATTTTACTTTTTACTTTTTTTCCCACATCCTGTGAAAACTAGATATTACACTTTTTTATTTTTGTTTAAATTTTAGTTAACATACAGTGCAATCTTGGTTTCAGGATCTATTCTTTTTTTCGTATTGGTCAATTCAATGGATGAAAATAATACTTCTTATTTAATTTGAACTGTTTCATGATTTCAACAATTTAAATTATTAAAAAAATAATAATAAAGTACCCAAATAGAAAAGGCAGCAACCCACTGTCTGGATAGCTGGAGAACTTCACAAAGTTCTCTGGAGTTCTGATTCTTGGTCACAAAACAGTAATACAGCTCCACAGAGATTTCCTATCCCATTTCGACTGGCTTACATTACACTCCTATATGTTCAATTCTTCATTTTTTTTTAATGTTTATTGATTTATTTTGAAAGAGAAGAAGTGGGAGGGGCAGAGAGAGAGAGAGAGAAAGAGAGAGAATCCCAAGCAAGCTCCGCACTGTCAGCACAGAGCCCGACTCGGGGCTCAAACCCACCAACTGTGAGATCATGACCTGAGCTGAAACCAAGAGTCAGACACTTAACGGACTGAACCACCCAGGTGGCCCGTGTTCAATCTTTTAAAACGCATCTGTACTAGTTTCCAAGGCTGTCAGAACAACTTACCATAAACGTAGTGGCTTACAGCAGAAATTTATTCTCTCCCAGGTCTGGAGGCCACAAGTCTAGAATTGAGGTGCAGGCAAGGCCGTGCTCCCTCCAGAAGCTCCAGCAGAAAATCCGTCCTTGCCTCTTCCAGCTTCTGGTGGCTGCTGACATTTCTTAGCTGGTGACAGCATCCCCCAGTCTCTGCCTCTATCTTCACATGGCCTTCTCCCTGTGTCTCTGCGTGTCTTCCCTTTTCTGTCTTATGAGGACATCCGTCACTAGATTCATGGCCTGTCCAGGCAAATCCTTGCCTTAATTACATCTGAAAAGACCCTATTTCCAAGCAAGGTCATATTCACAGGTTCGGGGGATTAGGGCTTGCACATGTCTTTGCGGGGAGATCCTATTCAATGCACTCCAGTTCTGGAGCAGGGCCCTCACTCAGAATGTCCTTTGAGGTTCCCTATAAGATGCGTTCACTCAAGTCCCTTTAGAAGAATATCGAGTGACCTGTCCCCGCTGAACGTGGAGTAAGAAACCAAGGAGAAATAGCTCTCAGCAGAGGAGGGAGTTGTCTTGTTTCTATAACCCCAAATGAAGAGTTACCCTTCTTTTTGTTTTCATTGTTTTTAATGTTTATTTATTTTTGAGAGAGAGAGAGAGAGAGACAGAGTGTGAGCAGGGGAGGAACAGAGAGAGAGGGAGACACAGAATCTGAAGCAGGCTCCAGGCTCTGAGCTGTCAGCACAGAGCCCGACGTGAGGCTCGAACTCACAAACGGTGAGATCATGACCCGAGCCAGAGTCAGATGCTTAACTGACTGAGTCACCCAGGTGCCCCTTTTTGTTTTCATTTTCAACCAACGCTTGTTGCTGTGAATCAGGTAACCTGCCAACTTAAGGTGAGCAGAAGCCAGAGCAGGATGTCACGTGTTGGCCAACACGCAGCACCTACTCCAGAAACCTCAGACTCTAGAGGGAAAAAAAAAAAAAAAAAAACAAGCCGATTCTAATAAAAAGCAATAATATGAGCATAAACGAGAAGCATAAGCCAGTGCTTCCCACGGCAGAGAAAGGAGTGTTTCAGTTCTTACTGAGAGAATGCCGAAGGTGGGAGGCATCTAACCCGGGCAACCATCAGGTGGATCAGGAGGGAAGGCATTCCAGCAGAGGGAACAGAGCGTCCAGGCATGAACTCAGATGCATACACAGGACCTTTATTGACCAAGAGGCCCTCCTGATATATCTGGACACGGAGGGAGCAAGGCCAGGCCTAGTGTAACCAAATCAGGAGGTCTTAATTAAGGGAAAAATGCAAAACTATTAGTAACACAAAATGAGGTACAATGCTGACCTGCGCCCCCTCGCCAAAACAAGCCAGATGCGAAAGGCTACTGCGTGACTCCATTTATATGAAGTTCTGGAACTATGTGAATCTATAGTGATGAAAAGTGCATTAATGCTTGCCTGGAACAGGAGCATGCAGGGAGGCTGACGAAAGGGAGAAGAGGGAAAGGTCGGGTGGGGCTGATGGAAATGTTCTAGGTCTTGATGGCTACCTGGGTGATACATTCGCCAGAGCTCGCAAACCATAGCTCGCAAACCTATTTCATTGCCTATGAATTATACCTCACTAAAGATGATTTTTAAAATAAATAAAAATTGAGGTACAAAGGAAATATCCATTTAGGATGAGAAAAGAAATAACTGCTTGCAAGTTTTAAAAACTGACAAATACCATAAACATTGCAGCATCCAGAAAAATAGCCATACTGTGCGTTAGCCGACGGCTTGACCTACGTCTATAATACTTTTTTCGCAACATATTTTGGCTTCATTCTCTTTGCCCTTGTCAATGTCACATTTTTTTTTTTTTTTAGTATCGATGGTTGATCCAATTTGGTTTCTTATTACTCATCGTTTAGAAAACGTTCCCCAGCTTCATCACGCATTATTAATGTCTCCCATATTTTTAGGATTGTTAGACCATTTGGCAAAGTCTCTCATACGTTTTTTCATACTTGGGGTCCGGGACTTATGAGACTTTCCCACAGACGAGCTTCTGGTTCTGTACATTTCTCCATGGTTTCTCCTCCATATTTTGGGTGTCATAGGACACGTTCATGCCATGACACAGCCACTGGCCCCGAACCTTCCTGTCACAACACGTCACGTGTCCCATGGGAGTCGGCACATAGGTGGTACAAGTTTCCCTGGAGGCGATTTCTACACCAGGATGACTAGGGATTACTTAACAATACAGGGAAGCAACTGCAAATCACATAACCATAAACCCAAACTCGGTGTATCCCCAGCTCCACTGCTCCCAGCAGAGTCCCTGGAGCCACCCTGAGAGTAAGAAGAGATGGCGGGATAGTTCAGCCAATGAACACAGTCGGCGGCTTTAAACTACCTCTGTTAAAAAAAAGTATCTTACTTTTGCAGATTTAGCAGAGACCTACAAGCCTGGGAACACATGGCTAGGACCCCTAGCAAGGGTCCTGAGCAGGAACTTCAGTAGGTGCACAGTGAAGCTGCCTCCGGGAAGGGGGCCAAGTCGAGGTAATTTGGGGTGGCTAGGACCAGACTGAGGAGGGCTTTGAACGTCAGATGATGGAATTTCGTCTTTAACTTCCATACAGCGGAGAGCTACAAAGACTCTTGCTTTTATAAAAAGAACAGCACGACGGGGCTCTAGGGGGTAACGTTGGCAGTGATAGAAAGTTGTAGGGGGGTTTCCGGTTTGCTTTAGTTTCTTCCTTTAACTTATGACGTTTCTTATGGGCTCCCCTCCCCGCCTCCACAAACAAACTAGACTTGTTTATTCAAGTACACTTACATTGGGAAAACCATGTAAAAGACATTGAAAATCAGGTTGAGGGGAGCCTGATTGGCTCAGTCGGTCGAGCGTCCAACTTTGACTCAGGTCACGATCTCACGGTTCGTGAGTTCGAGCCCCGCCTCAGTTAGCCCCACATGGGGGTCTGTGCTCACAGTGCAGAGCCCGCTTCAGGTCTTCTGTCCCCTCTCTCTCTCTCTCTCTGCCCCTCCCCGCTCATGCTCTCTTTCTCTCTCTCAAAAATAAATAAACGTTAAAAAAAAAGAACATCATTTTGAAAAGAAGACCCCACCTCATTCTACCGCACGCACCTAACGAAGTGAAGAGAGTGCTTAAGGACACAGACTATGTAGCAAAATTCCTCCCTTCAAAACTTGGCTTCACTGCTTCCAAACTCTGTGTGTGACCTTAGGTGAACTGCATGGGCCCCGTGACCCTCAGCTGCCTCGTCTGTCAAATAAGAGAAATCGTTGAACCTGGGCGTAGGGTCGCTGTAAGAATGAAGTGAGTGAATGCATAGCGAGCACACGGCACGGTTTCTGACTCAACCACTGTTAACCGTACTCACTACATTTTGACCGGTCCCTTCTCCAAGCAGCTGCGTCTCATGGGCTCCCCACCCCTGCAGGGTCTCTCTTCATGGTTCCTCATCGCCACATCGGTCACTAGAGCATTCAGAACCAGGCCAAGCATTCCACGTGATGCAGCGAGTTGGACGCGCTGCGGCCCGTTTCCTGAGCGGAGGAGCTGGGGGGGGTGGGGGGGAGTGGAAGGTGCCGGGGAGGTGAGTCACCACTCAGAAGGGACGGAGGGAGAACGAGAAGCCAAGACAAACTGTGTTAGTCAGGATCCTTTGGGTTTCAAAAGACAAAAGCCCAACTCCCACAAATTTAAGAACAAAGAGACAATATTGGCTCCCACGACCTGAGAGAATCAGGAAAGCTGTGTTGCAGGCACATCTGTATCCAGGAGCTCGCAGACTGCTGTCAAGTGGCCCCACTTTTTTCCCTGCGTTCCTGCCTCTGTGTGCTCCCTTATTTTCTTGTCTAGCTGTCGTGAGGCAGGGGCAGATGGGAATGCGCCCCCAAGCCCCCGGGCTTACAGCATTGCCACGTAGCAAACCGAGAGGAAAGAGGGAGTGCCCGTGTATCAAAAGTGAGGGAAGGGCTGGTTGGCTTGAGTCACGTGGCCACAGATGGCCAGATCCTGTCCCCGGCAACGCCACCGGACCTCCAAGGATGGAAGGCTGGGTGGTATTCTCAACAGAAGGGATGAAAGAACGCAAAAACAGAGATGACAGAGGCCAGTTCACGAGAGCTCATTTCCCATCACAGGATGCGGGCTCCTTGCAGGCTTCTGACCCTGAGAGTCTGTCACCCGCCCGGACTCTCCGGCAAGCTGCCACCTGCTTTCCAGCAGAGGCAACCTGGCTCTGAGGCCTGGGCTGCGGCTGTGGGCACCGAGTCGGGCACTGAGCCTCCGTGGGCCGGGGAGGTTGCTGACTCAAAGGGCCTCGGGCCTCGGCCCAGGCTGCTCAGGCCTGCTGCTCTCAGCCGGGCGGTACCGAGAGACCCGGAGGCCGTGCCCGGCTGCTGTGCCCACTAATTGGGAGGTGGCGAAACGTTCAGGGAGGATTCAGGTACCAAATGCCTCTCCTAGAGGTGCGTTAAAAGTGTGCAGTAATTGAGCAACCCCGACAGCGGGCAACCATGGGGGTTTCCCAGCAGAGGCCCCAGGGGATCAGCTCTCCCTCCCAGGAGAGGGGCCTTGCACCCACACCCAGGTCTGCCTCGGCCGCTTCCCACCTGTAGGATCTCACCTCTCCGGCCCTCTGTTTCCTTATACACAGAACAGAAATTGCACATTTTATCTGGAACAATAAGACGATGACTACAGATCTCTTGGACTTTTTTTTTCTTAAGGCAGGTTTGGTAAATTATATTTTTCTTAAAAGTGTCCCCTTCAAAAAGATTTTCCAGTGTTTTAGTATAAACAGAATCACATATTCTTTTGCAATGTCTATCTCCTGTAGATGAAGTCAAGCTCTCTTTTTCCTTTCTTGCTTTGGTAGTCAGCTTTTGATGTACGGATCCTTCCCAATGTTGTCTGTGTTTATTATTAATTTTTGCTCTTATGATACTTCTGCCTCGGTTACAAAACCTTTTGGGAGTTTAATCTATTATTTTTTCCTGTAAGAAGCTACAAACACCACCCCGAGTACTGACCAGATACATTCTACAAGTTTTGATACACAGAATTGCCATTGCTATTCAGTTAGAAATCGTAACCATATTCCATACTTTATGATTTCTCATTTGAGTCATGCGTTATTTAGAAATGGGTTTTTTAAGCTCAAAAATATGTGTACTTTTAAGCTACCTTACTCACCATGGTATTCCCCCTACTTACAGAGCAGGAGACCTGGTGTATAATAAACAATTGAAGATGATTGGGAGACAAAGAGAAAGGGAAGGAGGAAGAGAGAAAAGGAGGGGAGGATGTAGGGAAAGATGGAGAGACAGAGGTCATGGAGTGACCCTGATTGGTTTAAGCAAAGCACGCCTCTGCCCTGCCCCCGCCCCGGGCACTCCGGAACTGCAGTAGCATACAGAGTAAAGGAACAGCCTGGAAGACTGGAACCGAGTTTGGGAAGCCGGCAGCATGTCAGGGATATGAGCAAGTTCCCTGCTGGCCGTGGAGATGGAGGTGGAGATGACCACCTTCCTTTTGTGTGTGTGTGTGTTTGTCTCTCTCTCTCTCTCTCTCTCTCTTTTTTTTTTCTTAGAGACAGGGTGAGGGAGGAGCCAAGAGAGGAGAAGAGAGAGAATCTCAATCAGGGCTCCATCCCACGACTCCGGGATGGTGACCTGAACCAAAATCAAGAGTCGGCCCCTTAACCAACTGAGCCACCCAGGAGCCCTTTCTTCTGTGTCTCTTTTAAATAGCTGTTGCATGCCTCAAGGAGGTTCAACAGCCATGGACCAAACATGATAGCTTCAACCATTATTCCCTGACAGTGGAATGACAGTGGTGGCCAGTAATCAGCCAGGCTGGTCAGACACAACGTGCCCCACCCTGTGTCCCACTTTGCTGCACACGGCCTTTCATCAGTGCTCCCAACATACCCTTAACTCTGAGCTGGTCGATCGCCCATCTGATCTCAGATCCCTTCCTGCCCTTCCTCTGCTCCGCTCTGGGAACAGCCTTCCCCAGGGTCCCAGGTCCCCTGGCTTCCTGGTAGTTTGGACCAATGGGAAGCACTAAAGGGGGGATGGGGTGGTGGGGGTGGGGGGGGGGAGAAACCAGGGTGTGTCCCTCCCTTCTTTCTGCTCCCTGAGGCATCTCTAACAGTGACTACATCTCCTCCGTGGAGCCCCCTCCTTCTGGGCAGAAACCACCTTGGTTTTAGCTTCTGCTGATGGTGCTAACTCCCAGGATCTAATAACAATGCCTCCTCCTTTGTTCCTCAGGCCCTAAGGGCAGCAGCTGCTCTCCACTTACGTGTGGGGTGCCTTCCTGTGTCTTCAGTCACCTATGTGACTAATTCCCTGTATTAAATTCCCTCGGTTGGGGAGAACCAAAAGCCATTCCCATTTCTTGGCTGGAAATTGACTAACACCAACCCATTTTACAGATGAACCCTGAAGCAAAGCTCAGAGAAGTTGAAGAAGGCATGGACATATCATCAGTAAAGACAATACCAGCTCAGAGCTCGGAGCCAGGTCTAACCCCAACAGGTGCTGGATGTGACATCTGAGCTGTTTTCCCAGTGGCAAATGCGGACGGAGAAGGGTGTTGACCCCGAGCGTATGGAACTGTTGTGAAGAGGAAACCAGCCAATATCTACAATATTTCAAACAAGCAGAGAGACTGGCACGTGGTCAGAGGACTAAAAAGTGGCAGAAATGGGATCCAGCTGTCCTATTCAGTGCTCACTTCCCCGTACCAAGTAGCTGGAATCATGCTGCTCTCGAGCTAGATTCCAATAAGGGACTTCACATCCCAACCTCGCCGACAGGATCCTTTCCCCGGAGATTTTCCCAGAGGTACTTCGTCCCCCTTCGTGTGTGATGAAGTCTGAGCTCCACTTCTCTCCTCTGGGAGAAATACTTCCCTGCCCATCTGTGCTGTAGCCCCTGTCATCCACCGTCAGCTCCAGGAATGACCCTCTGGGAACCCGCAGAGGCTTGGACCCAGGAAGGGAGAATGCGGGAACATACTCACTCCTCTACGGCCAGGGTGACCTAAAGGACACCCCGGAGTAGCTGCCCCCTCAAAACAGCCCATCCGGAGCTGTTGGTTTGCTCCCATGGAGGGGGGGACGTCCAGGTCCCAAGAGCAGCTTATGCATATGGTGACTGACATGCTCTTTCATTCATCAAAACTGCCATGAGTTTTAAAAAAAATTGTCATGAGTCCCAACAGCACCTGACCTGTAACAGAAGAAACGTGTCCTGTATTCTGTTGTAAAAAAAAGAAAAAAAGCACTGCAGACTCAAATCCATCCTTTTATGAGCTGAATCATTTTCATCATTTTGGTGCCTCTTAATATTATTCTAAAAATCACATCCTCTGAAGTCACACAGGAATACTATTAAAAAGCTAATAATCTCCCTTAACTTTCAGAGTCCCTTTGTGTTAATAAGCTGCTAGAGTCGTATGTTCTTTTTACTATATTTATAAAACATGTACAGGGCTGGAGGTTTAGGGAAATGGTTTGTTTTGTTTTCTGCTTTGGTTTTACAAAACATGGGATCCTATTATGTAAATTACAAATTGCTTTTCCTAGCCAACGGATCATACGTTGCACTCATACGTGATCCCTTCCAATAGCTGTATTCATACGCAATATCACAACAGATTCAACCATTACCCTGTTAATGAGTGGGAAATACACGTCCACAGCGTTAAGTCACTGACATTTGTAAGCTAAAGCAGGTAGTGTTACTCAAACCTAAGTATGGCTTTCCAAGTATGGTTACCAGACCAACCAGCAGCATCAGGAGCATTTAAGAAATTTTTAGAAGTGCAAAATTTGGGCTCAGTTTCAGACCTACCATGTCAGGAACTCCAGGAGTGGGAGGCAGGGAGGAGGTGTCCCAGCAATCCGTGTTTTAACAAGCAGGTAATTCTGACGCATGTTCCGGTCAGAGACCCACTGCTCTAACGTACACCATGTCATTCACAGCCTGCAAGGACCACGTCCATTTGTCCCCCACAAACAATTGTGGCAATCCGGAAAGGGTTTTGTCTGGGTATAAGGATCCAAGAAGTTTCTAGACATGTAAAGTTAGATGAGGTACGCTAGCAAGCTGCCCAACTGCCCATTAATGGGTTAACTCATTCACTTTTCCAAGATGCGTTGAACTCACAGTTACAGACTTGAAGCAAACATATGCCCCCATCTAACATATTGAGAAAAACAGACAAGCAAATTTTCCCTGAATGGCCCGGATGCCCGACGTAATTCTTCCTCAGGTGCAGAGATGGCAGTTGCTGAGTTCTGTCTGCAAGAGAGCAACCATCTGGAAGGTGCAGACATGGAAAAAATAACAGGGCCCAAAGTCCCACCACTTATCGGTACCTCTGAACCTCAGCTTTTGCTTCTCCAAAACTGGGGGACGATAAAACCTACCTGCAGGGCTGTTGGTCCAAACTGTACTTTGTGGCCCCCCAAGGGAAGTTTGTCTGACGGCTTTGTGTCCAACCCATCTCTGGGACAGTCGAGAGAATGAAGAAATGAGAGGAATGAATGAGTTGTCTCCTGAGAATACCACTTTCCTATGGCTGCCTTCATCCCAAGAGCCTGAGCCACTGCTTTGTTCTGTTACAGGTCCCTGGGAGGCAAGGTTGGGGTGGAGGTGAGGATGGGGGGCGGGGGGTGGGGGTGCGGTGTGCATGAAGCCACCTGGGGGATCCTAAGTCTGGCTCTCAATTCAGGAGTTATGAAAAAGGAAGGTGTATAGGTTGGGGCCGGGGGTTTCAAACTTTTACATGCGTCAGAATCCCCTGGGGGCTTATTAAAACACAGATGGCTGGGCACCACCCAAGAGTTTTCAGATTAAGGAAACCTAGGGTAGCATCTGAGAGTTTGCATCGCTAACACGTTCCCTGGAGATGCTGGTGTTGCTGGCCCAGGGGCCACACTTCGAGAACCATTGCGTTACAGTGATGCCAGATGTTGTAATAAACAAACTCCAAAACGTCCATGGCTTGTCGCCGTGAAAGTTCATATCCCACCGGGGAACTGTCCGATCCAGGTGTTCTTGGTTGGTGAGGCGGGAGGGGGGTGGGGGGTGGCTTCTCCACTCAGTCACACGCTGGAGGCTCTGTGTCGTCATCATTTCCTCTCAGACGCGCTTGGCAAGGACTTGTGGTCACCCCCGCCTTATGCAAAAGGACCCGGGAAATACAGTCCTTGGACGGGCAGTTGCTTTTCCTTAAGAATCCACTCCTTCCCTGGCTGTGCAAGGACAGAACGAGCCAACGGCCCCTGCTGCACAGTAGCAAGTTCTCTCCCATCTCCAGCCCTGGCCTGGCCACTGGCAAGTGGGTGAACCCAGCCACAGCCCCAGAGCTGAAAGCCTCCGGCCAGCAGAGCTACTGTGGCAGCAGAGGGACAGAGGAGCAGAGTCTACAGAGAGGTGGCTACCGGCCCTGCCCCTCTACGGGTCCCTTCCCAATGACAGGGGCATGAGCTCACCGATGTCTCCACCCCCTGCCCTGTCCTCTCAGGGTGCAGAGTGATGCAGCAGGACCACGGGCTTGTGGCCAGACGGAAGAACCATCACCGACCACTGTACGACCTTGGGTCTCTCCAGTCCTGGCGTTCACAGAGCGCCCAGCACCCCGGCCCCATGTAAACTTCGCCACTCCCAGTCACTTCGCATGTGGACGCCTGGCTCCCACGCTCAGCTGCGCATCACAAACACTTGGGGAGCTTTAAAAACACGTAAAGCAAAAGTTGATTTTAAAATATTGCATTTCGGGGCGCCCGTGTGGCCCAGTGGTTAAGCGTCCAGCTCTCGATTTCGGCTCAGGTCACGATCTGACAGTTTGTGGGACGGAGCCCCCAAGTCAGGATCCGCACTGCCAGTGCAGAGCCTGCTTGGGATTCTCTCTCTCTTTCTCTCTCTGCCCTTCCCCAGCTAACTTGCCCTCTCTCACTCTCTCTCTCTCTCTAAATAAAATACACATTTTTTAAAAATGTAATATTACATTTATCCTGAAGTTCTAAATCACTTGGCAACAAAGGAAGCCATCTCTGGGCCCAAAACTCCGCTAGGTGATTCAAACAAGAACAGATATTGGAAGCCAGTGATTTCATGGCTGGTGGCGGTGCTGTGGCAGATTTCCACCGAGTGAAATTTAGCTAAGCTGGGACTACATTTAACTCCTCCCTGCATAGTTTGGAGTCAGTTCAGGCCCCAGGAGACATCTTGCGTGAGGTAAATGACGCAGTGACAGGCAGATCCCTTTTACACTCAGAAGGTCTGCAAGGGACCCGCGGGGCTGTAGGGCCTCAATGTCGTTGCTGGTCTGCAGGCTCACCTGGGAGATGTGACGTAACCCCTGGACCACACTTCCTCCAGCCCCCAACCAGCTCTCCTCCCCCAGCTTCCCCAATTCTTTTTTTGTTAATGTTTACTTATTTTTGAGAGAGAGAGAGAGAGAGAGAGCAGGGGAGGGAGCAGAGAGAGAGGGAGACACAGAATCCCAAGCAGGCTCCAGGCTCCGAGCTGTCCGCACAGAGCCCGACGCGGGGCTCGAACCCATGAGCCGTGAGATATTGACCTGAGCCGACGACGCCAGACGCTCAACCAACCGAACCACCCAGGTGCCCCCCAGCTCCCCCAATCCGTAGGCTCAGAGCTGGTGGAGATGTTGAGCTCTGGGACACAGGGCCTCAGCCTCTGCAGGAGGTCACCTGCATCACTGAAGTTGGGGACCCACAAGTCCTTGTGTGTTCCAGCCTGGGTTCCATTTGCCCTTGCTCTCCGCTCACGTCTGTCTTTCCCTCTTGACCACTTGCCCTATTGACTTCAAGCCCAAACACAGAGGCAACAATCTCCTGGAGGCTGTTTCCCCCTCCCCCGCCACCGGGTGGGACCAAATCCTCACACTCAATTCCTTGCTTCGCATCCCCCTCAACGGTTCTGCTTCTCTGCTTGAAACTTGCCAGGTGCTTTTCTTTCCACGTTCTCATTTAATTTCCACAACAACCCAAAAGGAAGGTCTTGTTCCCATTTTAGAGATGAGCAAAAGGAGGATGAGAGAGGCTGAGCCATTCATCCAAGGTCCCACAGCCAGGGAGGGGGGAGGGGGATGGGACTTGAGCCTACGCCTCTCAAACTCCAAAGTGCTCTTCACCACTGTGCTATTTTGGGGCCCCACGAGATGGTCAACACTGGGTCCTAACCTACGTCTAGGCCAGGATCCTACCCCCATGGCGCTGGGGAAGGAGTCTTCTGGACCAGGGTCTGCTACCTGCAGAGAGCCAGTGGCCACTGTCTTCCCTTCCCTCTTGCCCCTCCAGCTCTGGCCAGAGTTCTGGGTGGGTCGATGACACCATTTGATCATAAATCAATAGGAGATAGAAAAAGGCTTTTTTGGAAGATCCTACACATAACTCAAAGCCCAGGAGAGCACCTCCGCCAAAGCTGTTCTGCTGTCATGTGTGAGACGCATACCGACGAGGGATGGGGCCCCCGCGGGGAACAGGTGCACAGGCCTGCCCCTGAGAGAAGAGCCAGAAGGTGGGCAGAAGGAGAGGCGGGAAGGCAACGGATCAGGTGGACAGCATGCCAGACAGGAAAGGAACAAAAACAGCAAAGACAAGAAACGAAGAGACGGGGTGGGAGAGAGAGGGATAAGGCGCAAGAGAAAACAGAGAAGGAGTCAGAGACAGTAGAAACAGAAAACAGGATAGAAGGGGAGCACTAGGCCCAGAGGAAGTGATAGAGCTGGAGGAAGGAAGGAAGCGAGAAGACAGGAGAGGAGACAGAGACAGAGAGATGAAGAGGGAGAGAGACAGAGGGACAGAGGGAGACATGCCTGTCAGGATCCTGCCTAGTAACACTTCCTCTTGGTTCCGAGTTCCTGGGGGGAGGCTGGGGGGGTCTCCAAGACACCGGGAGGGGAGGGAGGGGCTGCGGGGCTCCAGGCCGGGTGCTCTGGACACTGGCTGCACTGGGCACGCCTCTCAAAGACAGCACCACTGAGTCAGCTTCTTTCTTCATAGCCCCACCTGCCCCACCTCTGGGGCTAATGTTCCAGGGATAATTACAGAAAGCCTGCCCGACTGGGGATTTATGAGCCCAGAGACAGCCCGGCTGCTAGAGGGCTGGGCAGGCACGAGGGGGACCATGCTCACAGCCACCCACCGAGCTGGGCACTGAAAGTTTCTGGAATAGGCTTTCAAGCACCCACAGACAAAAAGGGTCTGAGGCCCTTGACTTCAAGCCCAAATACAGAGGCAACAATCTCCTGGAGGCTGTTTACCCCTCCCCCACCACCCCCTCCCCACCAAAAAGGGAGGCCTGTCCAGACCAAAGCCTGGGCCACAAAGCCAACACCCCCATCATTCAGACAATGGTCTGAACCTTCCACCAAGCCCTCCTTCTACCGACCCCTCGTCTTTCCACTGAATCCCTCGCCCATCTGCCATCTTTTCCACCTCTTTGCCGATCCTTCTTCCCATCTGCCAGTAGGAGACTGCCTATCTGTCGTCTCCTCCACTGAGTCACCATCCTCCATTGACCTACCTCCACCCATCTGCCAAACCATCAGTCCATCCAAAGCCCCATGATTCAGCCCATCCTCACCCATCTGCCAACTGCTCTACCCAACTGACGACCCTTCCTCCACAACCCCACCCTCCCTCATCGACCACCTTCTCCACCGCTCCACCGATCGGTTTAGCCTCGCAAAACCTCCAGTCGCCATTTCTTCTACCACTCTGCCAACCCCTTCATCTTTGACTCAGTCCTTGTGTCTCCCAACCCATTCCCCATCTGATATTCCCTCCACCTATGCACCACCCTCCATTTACCTTCCAGACTCCTCCGTCTACCCACCCACCACCCCTCCACCCATCTGCCAGCTTCTCCATACATGTGCCAACCCTCCCCCTTCCTCCACCTTCCCAACTACTAGCCCCTCTATCCCTTTCCAAATCTTCTCTCTCTCCCCCCAAATCTCCAACCTCTCTGTATGCTTACTACCCACTCTTATCTATACCTACACCCACACATCCATTCAGGCACTGTCCCTCCCTTCATCTACGTGTACAATTCCTTGTCCAATACCTACCCTCATCCACCATCCCAGCCAGCCAGGAAGCCAGCAGCCCTTCTATTAATATGCCACTCTTCCTACGATGCTTACTCCTTCACCCACCAAGCCCGTAACACTTCAGCTACCTCTCAGTGCACCCACTAACTTCCCAAAGGCCCCAACCCAGCCCTCAGGGCGGCTCAGTGAAAAGAAAAGGGTTCTGTGGAGCTGCACACCTGGGATATGATCTTGGTTTGGCACACGCTGGCAATGGGGCTCAGTCCAGGGCTCCCCCTGCCTGGTCACAGCCTTGGGAGAGTCCTCAAGGCCACTAAAGAAGCTGGATGGAGTAGAAAGGGGAGTGGGAGAAAGACCCTCTCACCGCTCTTCGGGATGCTGGTAAAGTTAATTACAGCCATCTTCACACCCTCCCAGCTAACTGGACAGTACAGAGGAAGCCTCACCCCACTGATTTCTGCCCTGGCCTGTCCTGCCTGCCCTGATGGGACACATTCGGGCCACAGGCCCCTCCTCTGCCAGAGCTTGGGGCTCTGAACTGGGGCCAAAGACTCTGAATAGGAAAAGCCATGTTGGACCAAGGCCTAGAGTTATAGGTGGCCCCAGCACCGCAGTGAGCCACTTAGACCTATATGGTACCATCCATCCTCTTGAATATGAGCCAGTCTTTTGATGACTTACGGACTGGGTTAGACCCAACACAGATAGACTGCAGGTAACACAGAGGGAGTCAGCTACATCAAACCTAGATGCAGGCTAAGGAATCGGCAAGTCGTGCATTTGTATCCTGGTTGCTCTTCCCAGCTGTGTGATACTCCCATATCACTTAACCTCTCTGAGCCACAGCCTCCTCATCTGTAGAATGGGGGTCAGAAAGTCCCTACCTACTGCCTGGGATTGTGATTAAAGGTATGCACACGTCAGGGAGCGCCTGACACATAGTAGGCACCCATCAAAGATGGGGTTGCCTCCCCCCAACTTGCACTGGCCCTGGGAGCTGAGGCCTGGGCTTCCAGGCACAGAAGGGAAAACAGGACACATTTCCACCCCCAGCCAAGCCTGTTTTGACCACAAAGCTAAATCTTCCCTCCTAGAGCTTCCTGTATCATCATTTCCACTGAAAAACCTCTGTTTTTAGGGAATTTTAAATGCCTGGAAAATTTTTCTTTGGGATGAACCGTAGCCAGAGCCAGAAACAAATTTCTTTTGTAAATCCCCCCCCCCCACACACACACACGCTTTTGGCATGTGGCAGCTCCTCGCCAAAATGCCAGCTGACAGGTCAGTGTGTGAGTTTCTTTGACTTGAGTTTCCAAAGTGGAGTTCAGCAAGTGATCAGTCTAATTGCTTTTGATATCTAGAAAAGCTAATTAAGGTAATAATACTTGGCAGTTGTATAATAATAATAAATATAATGACCCTTTATATGTAAAGAGCGTCTTTCATCCAAGGATCACAAAGCCTTTACAAACATTAATTAATCCTCACAACTCACCTGTGAGGTAGGTATAATTAGCCCCATTTTATAGCTGGATGAATTGAGGCACAGATAGGGTAAGGGATGTGACCGAGATCACATACTGCATCTACTGCCAAGACTGGGATGGCTCTGAAGATTCCAGAAGCCACCCTGAGTTCCCCATGCTCTCTGATTGGATCCTTCCTCCTGCCTTTGGACTGTCTTGGGGAGCTCCCCCAAGAGCCACAGCTTTCCCTGACCAATCACTGAGAAAAGCAGAACACCAGGACCACCTCTAGCTGGGTGGCCTTGAGTTGGCCTCTTCCCTTCTCTGAGGCTCTATTTTTTTCCCCATAAGCCAAGAGGTTGGGTCCCCAGACCCAGTGTCCAGTCCCATGGCTTGTTATCTCATTTCTAGCTTCACTGGCAAGTTTTCCCAGCCTTGAAGTCACCAACAAAGAGCCAGGCTCAGCCTACATCCCACAGTAGTTGGGGAGCCAGATTTCACAAATAAAAATGCAAGACACTGAGTTAGAGTATGTCCCACACAATATTGGGACATACTTATACGAACACATGATTTCTCATTTATCTGAAATTCACATTCAACTGGGCATCCTGTATTGTATCCAGCAGCAACCCTGTTTATTGTCACTGCGTGCCAGGCACGGGGTGGATGTGTTCATATTGCCAGTGTCATGTAACCCTTAGCCTAGCCCTGGGAGGCAGGCACTACTATTCCCTGGAGCCCCCCCACCCCCTAGAGATTCCCCAGTACCCAGAAAACAAAGTGCAAAGCTCCTGATGGAAACCTTCCAGGCCCTGCAAATGTTGCCCTCAAAACCTCTCCAGCTTCATGCTGGCCGCAGGGGTCCCCACGGCACGGTCATCTAAACTCAGAATAATTAGCAGGGTCCTGCACTCAGCATCCAACTTTGTGCCTCTTGGGTCTCTGACCTTTACCTCTGTCGCTCCCTCAACCTGACATGCCCTTCCTCTACCTTCTGGAAAATCTCTACACGTCTGCGAGACTCTGCTCTATATCACCATCTCAAGGAAGCCTTCCCTCACCCAAAACCCCCTCTGTTATATCCATCTCTGGGCCCTCCCACAGTCCCCACTTTGTGTGTGTGTGTATGTGTGTGTGTGTGTGTGTGTGTGTGGTAGGGGGAGACGGAATATTCTCTGAACTCCAACCACTCCAAACACCCCCATCACCAGCACACCCTTTGCTATTTCTTGGTCCCATGTCTCGGGACATGCTGTTCTCTCTGCCTGGAGTTCCAAAACACCTTTCAAAATTGATCAGGTCATTCATTTATGTAACTAATATTTATTAAGCACTGGCTTTGCATCAGCCTTATAAGCCCCACCCTCATGAAGTTAACAGTATAGTACAGAGGTCAGCAAACATTTTCTAAAAACGTTAAATGGTAAATATTTTACGCTTTACAGGCCATCGGGTCTATGTCACAGCTATTCAGCTCTGCTGTTGTAGCACAGAAGCAGCCACAGAAAATATATAAACAAGTGGGTGTGGCTGTGTTCCAATAAAACTTTATTTACAAAATAAATGTGGGCCGCATTTGGCCCACAGGCCATAGTTTACCAGCTCTGGGTCTAGTGTTAGAAACAGATATCACACAAATATATATCACACAGATCCCTAATAACTTTGTGATTTTTTTATGTTTATTTATTTTTGAGAGAGAGAGACAGAGCGCAAGTGGGGGAGGAGCAGAGAGAGAGGGAGACAGAACCCAAAGCAGGCTCCAGGCTCCGAGCTGTCAGCACAGAGCCCGACGTGGGGCTCAAACTCATGAACGGTGAGATCATGACCTGAGCAGAAGTCAGATGCTCGACCGACTGAGCCACCCAAGCACCACAACAGATCCCTAGTAACTGTGAATAGCAAACTGTGTTCAATGTTGTAAAGGCAAAGATTCTACTGGAGCTCCTCCTCTCCATGAGGCCTTATGTCAATGGCCCTTCTGTTCTGCTCCCCCAGCTCTGGGTTTAGAGCACATATCTGTGGTCGTTCAAGGCAGGGACCTACATTTTCAGCCCAGAGGTCTTGGACCCACGGTTGATGCTGTGCCTAATCCTGCCTGAGATCAGCGCTCGCTGACAGCCGATGGGGCTGGGCTGCAGGTGGGGCCGGGCTGCGGGCCGCCTCACTGCCAGGCCCAGGTCCCTCCCTAGCAGAGGGGAAGCTCGACTCGACTCGCGCCTCACCCTTAAAGACCATCCTATTGTCACACCTTCCAACTGCCCACCTCTGATTAATAACCGAGGCTGGGTGGGACCAGGAATCTTTTTTTTTTTTTTTAAGTTTATTTTTTTATTGTGAGACAGAGAGAGAAGGAGCAGGGGAGCTGCAGAGGCACAATCCCAAGCAGGCTCCACCCTGTCAGCACAGACGCCAACGTGGGGCTTGATATCACGAAACGTGAGATCGTGACCTGGGCCGAAATCGAGAGTCGGACGCTTAACCGACCGAGCCACCCAGGCGCCCCTAGGAATCTTAGTTAATAGAGAGTACGAGTGTTCATATATTTGAGTGTAAAGTATCACATTTATCCGCCGAGAGAGGTGTATTTATAAGCACACACATGGACACACACGAATTCCTGCTTCACAAGTATGCTAAGAGCACTCACACCCAAACTTGGCCACAAACACAGGCACAGGTAGAGACACACAGACCCTGAATTCTTGTCTCACACCCACCCCCCCACATATATGTGTGTGTACGTGACCCACTAACATGTGCGTGCAACTACACACATGTACACATACACGTGAACTATACACACGCTTGTGCACACATATGAATGCACTAGAGCATTGCACACACACACACACACACACACACACACACTACATCCTCATATACCGTGAATTCCAGCCCCACCATGTGCCTTGCAGGGGGAACTGGCCATGAAAATCATCGCTTTGGCATCTCCGGGCTGCCAGCTCTGTTTAGGTTCCTGCTGCCAGCCTCAGCTCTGAGGAGGGCCACGGGAAGTTCCCCATTTCCCTGGCTGCCAAATCCCAGCCACCTCTGACCCCCAGAGGGACGGAAACTCCTCCAGCTTCCTGCAAGCCCCCACAGTGCTCTGCGCCCACCGCTGCTAGCGGGCCTGGAGCGAGATGAAGCGCGGCTCGGTGTCCATGCTCCTGCCACCAAGGCAGCTTCCTTGGCCTCCCCTGGGTGTCAGGGCCTCGAGCGCCAGGGCCGACAGGGCCTCCAGGGAAGGACCTTGGGCTCAGCCCGAGGTCAGAACGTTCCCATTATCTGAAGGACACCGACAACCTTCCTGCCCTGCTTTTCCCAACACATCCAGCAGCCTTGAGGAACTCGCCGCTCCCCCCCCCCACCATGCCACACGCCCATGCGGCCAACGCCTGCTGCCTCCTGAGCAACCCTCTTCCAGCCTCTGCCACCTGCCTGGCTGGGAGCTGGTGGCACGGAAGGCAGTGCTTAAGAAGTTGCTGAACTGACTCCCAGCCCCTCTGTTGAACTGGTCAGCAGGATTTGGGCCCCCGGTGGTGTTTTCACGCTGAACAATTCGCTCATTCGTTCATTCATTCATTCAAAGCACATGTGTTGAGGCTGTGCCTGGTGCCGGGCTTCATGGAGAATAGGCGAGCGTCACTGGTTTCATTGAAGGGATCGAAACCTGGTACCAAGGGAACCCCCTAACATGGCCTGCTGCAGTCAAGAAGATTTCACAGAGGGGGTGACATTGGACTTGAGGCTAAAAAGCCAAAGAGAATGTGTGGGGAAGAGCAAGTTAGACAAAACCACCAGCAAGTGCAGAGGGCCTGGTGTATAATGGGTGCTCCAGAAAGGTCTGTCGGCTGAATGAATGCATGAATGGCCACGGGAGGCATTCACGTAGCAAAGTGACAGCGACTCTTCTCGATAAATCATACTTTTTACCATTTCTGGGGACCCTCAGGACTCTGCCTCTCACAGGAGGGCCTCTGCCCAGGGTGGATGGGCCATCTCCCAGGGGTTCACTATCCCACGGACTCCCTGTGCCCTCTACCCACCACACACCTAAGTATGAACCCACGCGGGTCACGTGGCTGAAGATGCACCTGTACACGTGGGCCCCCGACACACAGAGCTGTGCAACTGCGTGCGGTCTGTGTCCATGTGTCTACAAAGGATGATAATAGCAAACGCTTTGATCACACATTTCCATGGGCCAGGAGACCGGGCACTGTTCTACATTCTCTGCATTTATTAACTCAGCCCTAAGGTAAGACGGGCTGTGGTCCCATTTTTCACCAAGTAAGTAAGGCACGGAGATGCAGGTCATTTGTTCAAAGTTCGCAAGCGGCAGGGGCTGCGATTTGAACTAAGCTATCTGATCCCAGGGCCCACGGTCTTAGCAAAGCAAAGTGGTCTTGACCGCCACCCCCAGCCTCCCTCCACCCCTACCCCTCCACACTCCACCCAGTCACGTGTTAGCGCAGCCACACTGAATCCATCCCCCAAACACCCGATTCCCTGCCACATTCACCTCTGTCGCACGTTCCCTCCTGCGAGTCTCCAGCTTTATGTGCCTCCTTTCGAGATCTGTTTTTATTATTTGTTTATCAGACATTTGCAAAGCACAGATTATGGTCAGGGCTTAGTGCTAAACATTGTACGTGCTTCCTCTTGTTCAATGCTCACTGCAACCTCATGAAGCTTCTATTATTACCTTCATTTTACCGGTGGCTAAAGTGAGGCACACAGTGGCTAGGTCATTTGCCCAAGGTCACAGATGGGCAGGGCTTGAAATAGACCCAAACTCTCTGGACTCACGAGCCTCAGCCGTTAATCTCATCTTGGGCTCCGTCCTGCTCAGTTTGCCTAAATGTGAGGCTCTTGGCCGTCACAAATCCTTGAGTGTGGACGAACGAGGTGGGTAGAGGAGTCTTGCACACTTGTTACATCTATTTTATTGTGAATAGTTTGGAAATACTCAGAAGTATAGAAAAGTGGAAAGAACTGTGCCACGAACACTCGTAAAGCCACCACGTAAGGCTGGCGATCAGCATTTCACTCGGCCGGCTTTATGGCGTATCTGTCCAACCTCCCGGCCGCTGATCCGCTTAAGACGGGGCCACACCTTGCAGACAAGGCTGAGCTCCCTTGGGAAAATCACTGCAGTGATTTGGGGTTTTTACTGCATCCAAGAGCCCTGCACAGTTCACCTGTATACACACAGGTGTCCACAGATGCACCAGTGTGTCCACGTGTAAGTGTGAGCGTGCACACAGAAAGAACAAGGACACGAAGAATAAGGAGAGCTCTGGGGCCACCTCAGTTGGTCACTTGGCCAGTTCCTTCCCACCCACCGCCCCCCACGGGGGACATCCAGGCCCACGTGGCCCCGTGGCCCCACCGAGGCTGCCAGGAGCCGCTGGAGCTGAGGCTGGGGGTAGGGTGTTTCCCTAATTGGCTCGTTCCCCCAGCAGAGGAAACAGCCGCTGGCTGCAGCCTCCAAATGACAGGAAACGCCACGGAGGGCTACTTGGGCAGTAATTACTACTTTGAGAAAGGAGGGAAAAAGCTGAGGGGGAAACGTTCCAACTCAAATAATCTGCTCATTGGGGGGATGGGAGGACATTTCAAGGAAAAGACATTTTGAAAAGCCTTCAATCAATCTGACAAGTAATTATCTGCTTAGCTGCTGGTACAAATCCCCCCCGTGATGGGGGGAGGAGGCTGGTGCCCCTCCCAGGAAAACAAGAGCCCCCGACTGACACCCAGCCCCCCAACCCCCGCCGTGCCCCCCAGCAGCCGGGGTGGGTATGTGGACACAGATCCTTCCCCGGGAAACCTCAGGCTCTGGGGGCAGCGAGTGGCTCGAGGGGAGTGGCCGCCTGTGTCCCTCCACCTTTCACACCCACGTGTAAACACACACACACACACACACACACACACACTCTACCCAGTGTGATGCATGCCCTGCCCCACTGCTGTGGGATAAGCCTGATTCAGACGATACTTCCCCGGGGAAGCCATAAGCATTGTCACACTTCATTAATTCATTCAACAAACTTTTTTCTTACAAAGAAAATTCCCCAGGACATCCGATGAGAGGATGAGATGAACCCATGGCCTTCAGAATACAGTTGGGGAAGAGAGTCATTGTCACAGCTTTGTGGCTCCTAACCCGGTTTGGGAGAAGCCGCAAGGGGGACTGGAGAGAGCCTGGCTGGAGTGGGCAGGAGAGCTGAATTCAGACCAAAGTGTGCAGAGCAGGCCTGCACCGCCCTCCCCAACCCCGTCTAGAGCCCTAGGAAGCCAGGCTGCCGTGGGGGCGAGGGGAGGGCGGAGGGTGGTGAGAAGGGGAGTGGGGGTGGGGTAGATCTCCTTTCTTTTCTGCCTGCCCCAGCCCCAGCCCCAGCCCCAGCCCTCCTCCTCCTCTGACTGCCCCCTGGCCCTCCCTCTTGCTCAGAGAATCGTGGCACTTAGCTCTGGAACAAGCCATGCAAGATAGGGAGCAGCTGAGTTTGGCCACTGGCCTCCCAGGAAAGAGTCTTGCCCTTACCCTGCAGTCCTGAGCAGAGTCTAAGAATGGACCCCCAGCAGCATAGAGCCGGGGCCTGACAGGCTAATCCTCTTCCTTCCGCCCTTCATGCCTCCTCACTCATGTCCCCCCCAGCCTTCCGTCTCCCTCCCTCTCTCTCTCTCTCTCTCTCTCTCTCTCTCTCTGTTTCTCCCTGCCTCTCTCTCTCTCTCTGTCTCTCTCCAACAGTGTGCTGGGCATATGGTGCAAAAGCCTATGCAGGCTCTCCGTTAACCCCAGCCACCTGTGAGGTTCAAAGCCTGTGGCTACTCAGGTGAGGGGATGAAGCTCAGACAGGCGACATGCCCTGCCCATAGTCACCCGATTATTAGCAGAAGGGTCAGAATCTGAACCCAAGCGTTGCCAGCTCCCGTATCCATGCTGTGAACCACTTTGAAATACCAACAGCCTGAGTGAGATTCACATTGAACATGGAACCAACATCAACAGATTTTGGTCATATCTCTCATTGGGCACCTCAGAACCCAGAGAAGGTCACATTGGCAAAGCCGGGTGCCCTGACAGGATATACGTGGAAACGGGGGCCCTGCGTTTTGTACTTGGATGTC
Organism: Lynx rufus; assembly: GCF_022079265.1. NCBI lineage: Eukaryota > Metazoa > Chordata > Mammalia > Carnivora > Felidae > Lynx > Lynx rufus. The sequence goes on along the minus strand of NW_025814896.1, from coordinate 19,490,374 downwards.
AGGTACAGATCGGGAGCTGAGCTGAATGCCCAGCTGGTGGGGTCCATGAGACTTTACGGCAAACAACCCATTTCATTCCAGCCCCAGCCTTGGTGGGCCAGATCCGCCGGCCAGGCACTCTGGCCAGCGCTGGGCGGAGAGACAAATGCTGACCCCAGCAGGCCCTGTCCGATCTTGCAGACCCAGGATGGGGGCTCCTACTTCCCTCCACTGTCTACTGCCTAGAAAAGAGGCCGAGCCCACCCCTCCCCCAGACACGTGGGCCCTTGCAGCACCCGTCACACTCACTAGCTGCTCCCCTACGCTCTGGGACATACGCAGGACACGTTATCTCCCAAGGCTGTCACAGGGAGAGGAACGCATATGTATATGCAGCAAAATGATCCTGCTTCGCCTCGTGCGGGAGGGAGGTGGCTGCTTGCTCTCCCAGGACGTGTCATTTTTCGCCTTCGGTGTCTGGCAGGACGGATCTGATGTACTGGCAGGCACATTGCTCACTGTGTCCCCAATGAGGACACACCCTCGTGTTTTATGACCAGAACAACTCAAGTACAGGATCAGCCCCAAGTTAAACCCAGCTCCCATCGCCCAACTGCGCTGCACAAAAGCGGAAACTCCCTGCTTGCAACAGAGCTGGGGAGGACATCCAGCCATCTGTCCGTCCGTCTATCCATCCAGTCGGTCAGCATTTATTGATGCCTACCCGCACCCAGCCCTGTGCTAGACCCTGGAGATGCAGGGGAAGGTAAGACACTTTAGAACTTGACATCCAGACATGGAGACTGGGAACATGACGATGCCATTTGGAGGTATGGCCCTAGCGGAGCGGAAACTTCGGCAACACACAGAACTGGTTTCAGATTCCCGCTCTGTCCTGTCGTGGCAATGTGACCTGAGCAAGTTACTGTCCTCAGCAAGGCCCAGCCTTCACCCAGTGGAGTGGGGGTCACAGGCACACCCACCTCCTCTTGTGGCCAGAACCATTCGATAGGAAACCACCCGTAAAATGCTGAGCACTGTCTGGGCACGCTGAGATGCTCCATTTGTCAGCTTGTGTCACGTGTTACTGCCTTCCGTGAAATGCATGTAACAACTCTCAGGCTAGCTGCCTTTACAGTGTTCATATCAAACAGGTAACATGTGGGGAGAATGTCTTGTAAATGGAAGAGTGCTTATCACTCACTCCCGCAGCAGATGTCCCTTGAGCGTCTATGATGTGTCCTGGCAGGTGCCAGGCATGGGTGAGAAGGCACAGATGTGGCCGCAGGTCCTGGCAGCTTCTGGGTAGGAGGGCCAACTTGTGAACAGGCGATCACGGGCCCGGTGTGACAAGAACAGCCATCAAAGTCTCCACAAAGGCGGGCAAAGGAGGGGTCATTAGCTAACTGGAGAGGGCCAGCGGGCTTCCTGGGGGAGGGGGACCTAGCATGGGCACCGCAGGGGTGAACACGCATTGAATCTGAGTGAGGTGCTCATCCTCTAGTTAGAGAGTCGGCATGCCTTGGGTGACACAAGAGGGGTGACGCACACGGGTTTTGCTTGTGACCCATCGAGTGCACGGGAGCTCTGAGGACAGCAATCTGAGAAGCTTTCGTTTGAACCAACAGGAAGAAAACTGTCCAAGGGAAGCCTTGTGAGTGTGAGTAAAGAGAGCAGTGCAGGTAAGGACAGTGAGGACACCAGCCTGGGAGGGACAGGCCCAGCTGGGAAGCAGAGGGGGCAGGACATGTTGCCTGGGTTCCTTGACGTCCCTCAGTCCACCGTGAACCCGGGTCTGGCTGTTCATATCTCTCTGTCGGGCCCAGGAGGGATGCTCAGTTCTGGGCTGGGCTATGGGACTCGGCCTGGGATGGCCAACCTGAGCACCAGTGACCCTGCCGCAAATCCTCCCGATGGACCTGTGTTCATGCATCTCATGCAGATTCCTCTCGCTGTGAAGTTCTTCCAGATTGGTCCTTTTCTGCTGTCTGTAGAAACCAGACTCCACCCACCCACTCCAAACTGCACCCCCCTCCCTAGCCCCACAAGCATCCTGTCACCTCCCCAAGTCCGCAAACCACTTACGGTGTCACTAGGACCCAATGCAAGTCACAGGGGAAGCCCTTGGCTGACATCCACCCCAGGAAGCCACATTAGCAATTTCATTAATCAGGGTCAGGTTTGCGCTTCTATTGTCTGCTGTAATCATTTGTTTATTTCAAGTTCGGCAGCCCCAGTTTATTACAATTATTACTGTCAGGCGTGGAAGACAATACGGGCACCTAGGAACGGCATTCTTGCATTTTGTAGCAAGAGACTTGTCTTACTCAATACACCAAAAATATCAGATAATATTGAAAAGAGAATGTAAACCCATGAATACATATAACATATATGTGCATTTTTCATTCACAAAGAAACATGAATTAAAATAAAACATAAAGGAGTCACAATATATCTCCTAGCAAACAAAATCGTCAACAATAACACCTAATGCTGGTGAGGTTGCCGTGAAACTGCTAAACAGGCAAAGCAAATTAGAACAGGCTTTATGGAAAGTAAATTGGAAAATATGTATCACAAACCACAAAAATGTCCCTACCCTGAGACTTACTGATTCCACTTCGGGGAATGTATCCTAAGGAAATGAGACCAATAAAGAGAAACACTCTGTGGAAAAAGAAACCTGTTCATTAAAGCGTTATTTAGCATAGAGAAAAATTGAAAGCAAAATTCAACATCAATTTCATGAAATAATAGGTGTCCACTGATATGATCATCTGTAAGGCCGGGAAGGCAGGCAAAGGTGCTTCGAGATGGGAGGTGAGAAAGCGGTGTTCACGGTTCCCGTTTATTATCAAGACCCGCACGTACCCACTGTGGGTTAACATGGAAGTCACTGCACTTGCGATACTAGGCTGGTGACCTAATGGGAAGGATGGGTTTTTTTCCCCCTCGCTTTCCAAATTTTCAGTTGGGTCGTATATTGGTTTTATAGTTCCTTTTAACTGGAGCTAACAAATGATCGTGCTTCACAAAAGAACAGAAACAGAGCTTAATTAGACAGCACACGGCTTTCACAAGACCCTCTGCCTGTCTGGGCCCCATTTCCGTCTTCCTTAAGATCATCTGCCCCATAAATGTCATGTGGGCAGTAGGCAGACCTGGGAAGGCTTTTTAAATCTTTGAATCAAGTGCTATGAGGAAAATACTGGGGAAGGATTGTCAAACACTTAATACCGATCCACAACCACCTCGCTAAGTGGATGGTATTATCCCCATTTTACAGATGGGATAACCGAGGCTCGGATGCCCTGGAGACCTAACCAAGAACAACACTGGCGGTGAGGAGTAGAGCAGGGACTCACATCCACGTCCCTTTGTTCCACAGACTCTGCTTTGTTATTGTCTTGTTTCCCAACCCATGTGGGTGACTTTTCTCAAGTGGATACATTTTAAAAGAAGCTGATTCTTTAAAAGAAGCCGGAAGTTGCAGCCTGAAGGGAACTCAAGGCAGCCCATTCAGTCTGCCAGGGAGGACTTGGAAGTAGGAAACAGGGCTTGGCTGGTTCGCTTGAAAGAGGACCAGCACAGCCAGTGGCTGCAAAACCCACTGGGTCCAAGCGTTCCGAAGGAAGGCAACCACGTTCCCAAAAACGTACGTTGACAACCGCAGAGAGAGGCCCTAGAGGAGACAAAAGGGCAGGGGGAGCCCCCAGCTGGCGCCCAGTGATGGCAGGCCCCCACCCAGAATGCCCGTAAGAGCGGCCTGCTCTGGAGTAACTTTATGGGGGCCCTGGTGTCTGCACCCTCTCTCCTTGGCAGCCAGGCCGGCGTGAGAGCTCCTGCTGGCCGGCACCCCACCCGCCCCCCTCACGTCCCCAGCCTCCCTGCCCTGGGCCTCTTGCAGCCTATAATTACCCGCAGGACTGGCTTTATGGGCTCCCGGAGATGGGGGACCAGACGGCAGGAGGAAGTTCCTTGAAAGGGACCCAGGAATCTTTTCAACGGGGCCCCTGTCCCAACCCCGCTGTTGGGGGCTCTAGAAAAGCAGAGCTGGCGGCCCGCGACGCCAGGCCCCCGCAGACCCTCTCCCAGCTCCCAGGCCCTCTAACTGGCCCCATCAGCACACATGCCCCCCCCCACAACAGGCCTATGGGCTGGTCCCCAGGGACAATATCCAAGTCTCTGTGTGGTCTGGGGTCTGCCTCACCTCTCCCTGCTCCCCTGCCCGCCTCGGCCATTCCTGGCACACCACGTGCCTGCCCCAAACCTCCCCAATGCCAGTGCCTCTGCCTGGAACACTCCTCCCCTCCTGCCCTCCTTAGTTGCCCACTCCCTGCTCGCCCTTGAGTTCTCAATGTCCATCTCTCTTCCTTCGGGGATCCTTTCTGGACCTCTGTCCCAGCTAGGCAAGGTGCCCCTCTCCTGGGCTGGCGGAGTCCCCCAGGTTTATGCCATCACTTAGTTACGGAAGTAGGGAGTGAGACCGGGGATGAAGGCAGCCGGGAAAGGGTATGCACCCGGGACATTACCCCTGCCGGCGCTGAGGGTTCAGTCGGCAGCATCCTGGACCATCTGCCTCCCCTGGGGGAAGGAGCCCGGTGTCTACCCACCAGGCCTGTTGTTGTTTGGGCCTCTCCCCCTTCCTGGCCCTTCCACCTGCCCAGCCATCACCTCTTCCCTGCTGTCCTGTCTGGTTTGTGGCTGAATTCCCGAGCCCAGCGCAGTACTGGGCAAGTCAAAGTTGTGTCCTGCTTAGGGAGAGTCCCCCAGCCCAGCAGTGGCTCAGGGGTCCTATCAATTGAACAACTTTCGTTATTATCAGCATTGGCCGGAGACTGCAAGGGTCATTCCTGCCCCTGTCAGGTCCTGAGGCAAGGACAATAGTGAGCAGAGCTAGAGGCCTGGGTTCAAATCCCAGCTCTACCAACGACTGTGTGGCCTTGGGCTTGTTGCTTAACCTCTCTGTGCTTCAGTTCTCTCAACTGTAATCATCCCATGAGGTATGCACAAGGATTGGCACTGAGACCAGGTTCAAATGAAATGATGTATGTGAGATGCTTGGTCGTCATGAAAATAATTCCTACCTCCTTGGCAATTGAGGGGCTACCTGGAGCCAAACAATTCTTTTTTTTTTTTTAATTTGAGAGAGAGAGAGAGAGAGAGAGAGAGAGAGAGAGAAACAGCAAGCACACGAGTGGGGGGCAAGAAGGGGCAGAGGGAAAGAGAGAGAGAACCACAAGCAGGCTCCCCACTCAGCACAGAGCCAGATACAGGGCTTGATCCCACTTCCCTGGGATCATGACCTGAGCCAAAATCGAAAAGCAGACACTCAAACCACTGAGCCACCCAGGCGCCCCTAAGCAATGATGCTTACTGAGCAACCAAGAGAGCTCTGATCCTGAACGGCCCCCCAGTGTGAGCACCTGCTCAATGCCAAGCACAGCGCTGGAGGTGCTATGCACACCCGACCACTCATCTGCTACAGACCTGCTCTCAGCAGCACTTCTAGCCCTGTGCAGTTTGAATACCCCCCGTGTCAAGAAGCTCACTACTTCACAGGGGAACCAGATCAGCTTCCAGACGGCTCCAACTGGCTAATATCAGGTCAAGTTCTGCCTCTCGGTGAGCATGGAGCTCTCTTTGGCCCCCAAGTTCCCCTCGGAGATTGAGGGGGTAATCTGCCTCATTGGCCTCTGTCTCCCATGGAGTGCCCACCCCCATGCTTTGAGGTCCTATGTCTTCAAGGTCTTTCCCCTTCCCTCCCTTGGATGGACTCCGGCGAAACTCAGTGAGAACCACCCCTTCGAGGGATCTAATAGCCACGGAACACAATGAGTCTCTGCCATGCTCAGGGCACTTCGCTTCCGTTCATGCAGTCAGAGGCTGCATTAGCACTTCGGCAGCTCCGTGCCATGTGGCCCTGGACGAACCACTGTGTGGCTTCTGTGAGTCTCAGGGTCTGTCTATAGAAGTGGCACAATACAGGGCCCTACCTCATTAAGCTATCGGTTAAGTGCTGCATGAACAACCTAGCACAGTCCTGGAGAAGCAGTAGATAGCATGGGAAGCCAGCTAAGAGACACGGCTGTGCCTTATTCACAGGGATCTTCTTGAACTGGCTTTCTCCCATCTTTGGTCATTCCCAATGACGTCAGCAAGCTGTCGGACTCTGATGAAATGGGTGATCAATACGTGGACTGAGACAGGACCAAAGGAGACCTCTGCCGTGACCCAGGGTCCACGGGGCACTGCGCTGTGGGAGTGCTCTGCACCACCTGCCCCCCATCTCCCCTGGGCCCTGGGTGTGGACGTCCCAAGCTCTGTTGCGGTCATCTCTGTATCTCCAGATCCTTGTGGAGCGGTCCGAGAACAGAAGTTGAATTCACCCCTACGCGTGGATGGCAGGAAGCTTGTAAGGTATTATTCTTACTGTCATTTACATACAAAAGCATCCATGATACCAAAAGGTAGCCGTTGTTGACCACTGACCATGCATTAGACCCTCCTCTATTAGCTCACTAAATCCCTGCTGCAGCACCAGCCTGAGGAAGTGATGACACTCACCTCTGTTTTTCAGGTAGGAAAACTGAGACTCAGCCAAGTTAGGTGACAATACCAGGATTTGAACTCCGGCCTACGTAGGTACAAGCCTCTCCCCTCCTCTGCCCGGCAGAGTTCAAAGTCCTTCTCAGATGCGAAGTTTCGAGGGAGACATCACCGTCTGCTCGCCAGCCGAGTTCCCCAGATCTGCAATTGCACTGTGGTTTTATTTTTTTAATGTTTATTTATTTATTTTGAGGCGGGGGGAGAGGCAGAGAGAAAGGGAGAGAGAGAATCCCAAGCAGGTTCCATCAGCATGGAGCCCAATGTGGGGCTCGATCCCATGAACCGTGACATCATGACCTGAACCGAAATCAAGTGTCGGATGCTTAGCCGACTGAGCCACCCAGGTGCCCCAAGGTGTTGTGGTTTTAAAACACAGCCATAAATTCTCTGACACGACTCCCACTGAGATGTGGGGCCTGGGCTCCCTCCCCTTGGAATAGGGACTTGTGACCACTTTTGACCAACAGAATATGGCAGAAGTGACACTATCTGACCTCCTAGGCTGTGTCATAAGACTTTATTCAATTGCTCTGGGAGTCCTGCGACACCGTTAAGAAATCAGACTAGCCTGCTATCCTGAGACCACACTGCTAGAGGCCACAGGCAGGTGATGGTCCCAGCTGAGCCCAGCCTCCGGCCAGCCCAGCCCCAGCACCAGACACGGAGTGAAGAAGCCATGTTGGAAGTGGATACCATTCGAGTCATCCGGGCTGAGGCCCCAGACGTCATGGAGCAGAAGAGAGTTGTTCACCCTGTGCCCTTGCAGAATTCCTGGCCCACAGAACCTGTGAGCCTACCGGCAGGTTTTGTGAGGGTTTATTCTGCAGCAATAGATAATCAGAACACCTTCTGGCAATGGTTCCTCATTTCTCCGTGCTCTGAGCTTGTCGGTGGAAATGCACGGTCATTTTCAAAGTCTCAAGCTCCACACGGACCATGCACAAAGACATGTCTGACCCAGGTGTTTGGGTCCAGCCAGAGGCCAGGCCTGCTGGAGACCTGGACTCCGGCATCCTGAGGATTTGGGGGGCTCCTCCATTCATTCCTCTGTGGCTATTGCATCGCTGCATTGTGTCCGGCCCTGTGCTAGGGATGGGGATACAGTGACAAACAGAACGAACACAGGTCCTGCTTTCATGAGCTCACAGTCCAGGGCAGGAGATGGACCTCAAACAAGTAATTGCAGGTTAGAAACGGAGACACATAGCATCTAACCTTGTCTGGCAAAGGGAGCAGGGAACACCTACAAAGGTGACCATCTGGGGTCCAAGGCAGAGCCCATCTCAAGGAGAAGAGGAGGGGAAAGAGAGCTGCAGGTGGAAAAAACAGCCTGTGGGGAGACCGGGGTTGGGAGCAAAGGAGTGAGGGGGCATTCAAGGGTAACCCCCAAATTTTAAGAGACACTATATGAAGTCACAATACTTCTGAAGTCACAATACACGAGCATGTTTCACCTGAAAGAAACCCCAGCAACTTCAATAATTCAGCCTAATATGAGCCGACGTCTCTCTCAAGATACTTTGCACAAGGTGCAATCGGCAAATCGAGACTCCACACTCGTTACTCACTGGGGTTTGCAGTCTCAAGTAATCTTCCAAATACGAAGTTGTTTCACACTTTCAAATAAAATTCTATAATATGCACCTTCTGAATTCCACCTTGCCCCTCCAGTGACAGCTCCCAAGAGGGTGACACCCCGTCTCTCAGGGATGAGACTCACTGCTCTGCTTTGGAGTGGAAGTTCTCACTCCCGGCCCAAGCTTACGACCCCACTTCTTCGAGGTGAGGGGCACGCATCCCGGGAGATCCCCCAGGTGCACGAGAAGTTCTGGAGGGGCCTGAGGAAGACAGCAGGCTGGGAAGGGTGGAACTCAAATGAGTTTGGGGGTGACCCCAAGAAAGGTGGGCAGAGATGAAATCTGAAAGAAACGCCCGTGTGTTCGTCTCCACCCCAAACACAAGAATTTGATTAAAGAATTAAGGGGCTAAAAAGACTCTAAGGTTTGCTCCTCCCGGCAGCCAGCCAGACCCTGGTACAGCCAGAGAAACTGAGGCCTAGAGGCAAGAAGGGATGTGCACCAGATCTGGCCTTAAGGTTAGGGCTGGGGTGAGAACCCATGCCTCCAGGCGCTCCGTCTGTCCCTCCACCCACGCAGAATGGGGGTAGGAGTCCTGAGTGGCCAGCTGGCCGTGTCCATACCTGAGGCCAAACGCTGCTCACATGCGCGGCTGTTTGCTCAAGGGGGCGGGCCGGTGGCCATCTGGCCACATGTCGGGCATCCAAGTGTGAATGGCCAGGCAGAGGCGCAGGGGTGGGGGTGGGAGGAGCTGCCCCCAGAGATTCTGAGAAATTGGGTGAAAGTGTACCACATCTTAGGCCGCAGCCACCACGGGGCAGAGACTGGGCACACCCCGCCCCAGGACAGCCCTGCGCCCTCCCAGGTCGGGGAGTCCTGGATTTCTGGCACTCGTGCTAGTCCCTAGCACCAGCCTGCTCAGAGATGGAGAATGGCACTGGGCCTTGGAAGAGCCTGTGTGGTCAGGTCAGGCCAGCTCTGACCAGGTGTGTGTGTCAGAGAGAGCCACGGGGACAAGCACAAAGAGCCGCTCTGTCACCCTCAGTTTATTGTCGCCTTTCCTGTGCCCAAGGGAAGAGAGAGTAAATGGGAACCTCCTCTACGCCTAGAAGAAATTGACAGTCCAGTGAGGGAGCTGGGGCCTGGGCAACAGCTATAAGCACCTGCCGTGCACCGAGCGCCAAGATGAGACTTCTAGAAGAATCTGCCCAACAACGCCCTGAGGGAGGGGGTATTTCCCATGTCTCAGCTAGGGAAACTGAGGCTCAGGAAGGCTAACCGACGTGTCTATAGGAAATCCTCCAAGAAGCAGCCGCCGGTCTGCCTTTGCTCACCATTTAATTCCCGGCGGTCAGCACATCAAATGCAGATGCCCAGTGAATCTTTGTTGAGTGGGTGAGGGAAGAGTCAACTCAAGATGAGAACCCAGGTGCCCAGGTTTGCCTCCTGCAAAGACCCAGGAGCTCTCTGACTTGCCAACATGTCAAATGCTCTAAGAGAAGTCCGTGCAAAGGAGTATGGAAGCGTGGCTCCCAGGGGGACAGGGGTGGCGCAGAGAATAAGAACATTTGACTGAGGTTTTGAAGTGTAGATAGGCATTGCCCAGGCTGACCATTCATTCATTCCTCAAATATTTAATGAGCACCTATTGTGTGCCTGGCATTTCCATCAATGAAGGTCAAGAGGATCAGAGAGAGAGGAAACCAGAGGCAGAAGGAACCACACAGGTAGAAGTGGGAAGGCGTATCTTGGGGTTGTAGAACATGGGGTTCACTGGGCGAGGTAGGTAGAACCGAGACTTGAGAAGACATGACTGGAGCCATGGGCCCAGGGGCCAGAGCATTCTGGGTGCCTGAGAGCAGACGGCAATGAGGGAAGGGTTTTTTTCAACCCAATGGCCTGGTGTCTTTGACTGTGTCAATGGTTACCTTTGTATTCTTAGTTCATGTGTTTCTCCCCTAATTCAAGCCACGGATACCACCATGGAAACTCTAGGGTTCCAGAAGTTTTTAGTGCCATTTAAGAAAAAAGAAATTAATTTTTGCCCATTATTCATCTTTTCATAGTTTATATTGATTTCTGTATTGAAAAATATTTACTTCCACATTTAAAGCTGGAATCTGTATGTCAGGTACCCAGACTCCAGCACGGGCAGTTACGTTGCTTATAAAATATGTGACATGTTTTAATTTCTTTAAATCAATCAATCAATCATTCGTGATGTCTTTGGCAGCAATAAGATAAAAAACAGGCTTTTATTTTATTAGGAAGCTGAGCTTGTCAACATTTCAAATGGGAGGTTGCCTGACCTCCGTTTCTGCAGATTGTTGGGGAAAAGTGAACATAGACAACTCGGGAGCTGAATTTGAATGCGGATCTATGGAGGAGGGTGGGCAGGGGGTCTCGGGTGCAGGTGGGACCCACGGGCTCACTGGGGTGGGGGGACAAAACTTGGGACAACTCCTTGGCACGTAAGCAGAAATCCGGAGCAGATAATCCACCTCCACTGAGTTCAGGTTGGTCGAGCTGCGCGGTCAGATCACGAAAACAATTCCAAGGATCCAGTGACAAACAGGGAGGTAGAAGAAATGGAAGGAAAAGTAGGCAGGAACCATCAGGGTCTCTGTGATCCAGGAATGAGGAGTGTGGTGAGGGCGTTACAGACATGGGTGGGGTAGGGGCCAGGGTATTCAGAGGCCAAGGAGCAGGCAGGAGCCAAATAATCAGGGACCAGCACAGAGCCTAATCCATAGCAAGTGTTCAGCAAAAATCTATTAAATGAGTGATCTTGAATACCAGGCTGATGGCTTTATTTATTTTTTAAGCTTTGATAAGGTGGCTTTTTAAGTGCTCAGAGGTAACCTAGCTAAAGGCCTTCATTCCTTCATTCATCCATTCATTCATTATCTCATTTTACAGGTGAGGAAACTGAGGCTCAGTGACACTAAGCGGCTTAGCCAGGGCCCCAAAGCTGGCAGGTGCGAGAATCAGGACTTAAACCAGTTCTGTGTGAGTCCAGAGAACCCAAGTTCTTTGTCTCCTGGGACTTTGTCCTGCAGGAGAAGAAAGTGAAAAGACAAGGCTACATCATGACTTTCGTGTGACCTAGGAACCTTTGCTTCAATAGGCTCCTACTTTCATAAAAATATACTAAAAATTATAATTTATGACTGTGTTGGCATAAAGGAAAATGTAATCCAGGCTGAATTATATTCATATTTTTCATCTGAGTTTAAAGAAATTAAAACACATCCATGGGGCTCCCAGGGGCACCTGGGTGGGTCAGTGGGTTAAGCCTCTGATTTTGGCTCAGGTCATGATCTCATGGTTCATGAGTTCAAGCCCTGCATCAGCACAGAGCCCACTTCAGATCCTCTGTCCCCCTCTCTGCATCTTGCCAGTTCATTCTCTCTCTCTCTCTCTCTCTCTCTCTCTCTCCCCCTCTCTCTCTTTCTCTCTCTCAATAAATAAATAAACTTAAAAAAAAACATTATCTGCCATCTCTGCAGGGCAGGGAGCAAGGTCTGTACAAGGATGTCTCAGGGATGTGATCTCTGCGCCTAAGAAACTGGTCCATCCCCTTTCAAACTAACCAAAGCCACTCTTTGGGGTGTAGACCTTGGAAGCTACCCAGAAGGTCAGAGGAATCCTCCCCTGGCACATGCCGGAGCCCTGCAGGGGTCCTCCCAGACCTTGAGACATGTTCACATCTTCAGCTGGACCGTTGAGAGGGAAAAGCTCAGTCAATGGTGGGGGCGGGGGTGGGGGTGGGGGGGCTCAGACCACACCAATTTTGTGCACACGGAGAAACAGGGAAAATCCAGGCTGCCCCAAGTCCCGGCCCTGCCCTTCCCCCAGCACTGCAGGTGGGGAGATGCCTGGGCTGCCCTCTGCCCTCCACCCTTACCTGGCTTCCTGGAACTTCTTCCCTGGGAGGAGCTACAGGCCCATGGGTGACCTTCGGCATCTCTGACCTCTGTCTTCTGTCCCTAGCCCCACCCCTAATCCTTAGAGCTCCTGGGCAAGAACAGGGGGCACGGTGGGGAGGGGGATCCCAGAGCCTGCCCAACCCCCTCTCAACATCCCCCTCAGTCTCCCTCAGCATCTGTACTTCTCTTCTAGAAATCAAAGCCACTCTTCCTGGGGCTTCCTGACAACTCCCCACCTCCCTACCAGCCCCAGTCCTTAACTTTCTGAAAGAAAATGTGAATGATTTTCAATTTAATCTATGCCGGGCTCTGTGCTGAACACTATACTTCCTCAATGCCCCGAACAACCCCACAAAATAGGCAGTTATCATTGCCGCACAAGGGAGTCCTATGGGTTAGGGGACTTGCTCAGGGTCACACAGCAGTAAGTGGCCTGGTCAGGGTTCAGACCCCCATGGCTGGCTCCAGAGTCCTGGGTGCTTCTTCAATGTCTCCTTAGTCCCAATTCCCTAGCCTGACTCTCATGCCTGTCCTTACCTGGCCCTTGTCAAGCCCTATAAAGGCGCCCCACCACAGCCCCCGCCCCCACCCATCAGGCACACTCCCAACATTCAGAGCCACCGATGATTCTTCAAACTCCAGTGTCAATTCATCCTCCTGTGCCTTTGGGCCCACTGTTCCCCCAGCCTGGGACACCCTTCCAGACAGAGGAAGTTCTCCAGTGGATTGAACGTGGCATTTTGACAGTCTGGCCTAAGTCTGAATCCCACCTCTGCCCCTGGGTCCAACATGTGTGACTTTGGGGGAGTCACCTTCCCTCTCTAAACACTGATTTCCTTAACTGTAAAATCGGAGCCACAAGGCCACCTCGTACTGTTTGCATGAGAATTCACTGAGAAAGGATAGGTAGAGGTACAGGCACAGACTAGGGATTCCAGGGACATTCTCTAGGCAACCACCCCTCCACCACCTGCCCCCATCACCATGACTACCTCTTACCCTTTAGACATCACCTCCTCTGAGACGCCTTTGGGGAGTCCCGCGGACAGTGGCAGTGGATTGCCCTTTGGGCTGTGAGCTCTGGGAGGATCTGAGTCTCCTTTGGACCCCAGCCCAAAATGTGGGGCTGGCTGTGTGTGTTGTGATGTTTGTTGGAAGGAGGGAATTGTTGGAATGAGGAGACAGAGAAAGGAGGGAGGGAGGGAGGGAGGGAAGGAAGGGAGGGAGGAAAAAGGGATGGAATAAGGAAAGAAGAGACAGGGAGGAGGGAGGGAGAAAGGAGAGAAAGAAGGAGGGGAGGGAGGGGGAAGGAAGGAAGGAAGGAAGGAAGGAAGGAAGGAGGAAGGAGTAAGGGATGAGGGAAGGAAGGAAGCATGGAAGGAGAGAGGGAGGAAGGAGGGAAGGAAGGGAGGAATGAGGGAGGGAGGAAGGAGGAAGGAAGGAGAAGAAGGAAGGAAGGAGGATAAGAGAGGAGGGAAGGAGGGAAGGAGGGAGGGAGAAGGAGGGGGAAGGGAGGACAAAGAATGAAATGCATCAGAAGAGGGCAGTTTGGGGTTGGTAATAGGTCCGGACATGGAGATTAATAGTAGAAACATGATTTGAGCCTTAATTATTTTGCTAATTAGGCCCAAAGTGTCTGGGGGCAGGAAGAAGGCAAGTGCACTTAACCTGATTACCCAATAGCCACCGGTCCCACTGCTGTTCAGGGTCCCCACTGAGTGGACCCCGCACCCCCTTCACCCAAGGCGCCTCAGACTTGGAGCTCCCAACACCCCTCACTGGACCAAGGGGTGGCCTCAGGAAGCAGAGCTGGGCTCCAACCCCTGCCTGGTGGGCTCCCTGGGATGTGGGGGATTCTCGAAGTGGCCTTCCCCCTCGTGACAGACCAGAGCCCATGCTGAACCAGGGAACACGATTTAATCCTTCTCCTGGGACTAGAGGTGGGGGAGGGGTGGGAAGTGGGGAAACCTGCAGGCCAGGTCACAAGTGAGCCCAGGCAGAGCCCTGGCCCTCCTCCCCCTCCTCCTCCTCCCCACCCTCCTCCTCTGCATCCCCAGCCCCAATCCCCCATCTCCCCCACTGCTCCCCATCCCCCATCCCTGTCCAGCCCTCCCCCTCTCCCCTCCAGCTCTCCATCCCTTCCCAGGGAGCCCTGGTAATAACAGCCTCCAAACCAGCCAGACAGGTTCTGGGGGACCCAGCCCAGCCCCAGAGGCAGGTAAGGAGGTAGAGCGGTGATCCCCCCACCCCCCCAGCTGCCGGCTGCCTGAAAACACCAATTATCTCTGCAGTCCGTTGGCCTGCTCTGCCGGCCCAGCTCCGTGGCCTGGGGTGGGTGGGGGCGGGGTGGAGAGGAGGACACCCTGGACGCAGGCTCTGTGCTTCCAGACCCCGAGGTCCCCGAACCCGCCAACCAGGGATGCAGCTTCAGAGAGCTCTCTTCTGAGACCCGACAGTCTGCGGAGTTCTGCCCGGCCAGACACATTGACTCACATTTAATTACACATGGAACCAATCATCTGGTTGAAATGAGTGAAGTCTCAGAAAGGAGGTGTGAAATTGAGGGGGGGGGTGTGGGGATTAGCAACTTTTTTTCTTACAAATACCTTGTTTGAAGCTTGGACATGAAAACAACCCATGAAAATCCCTTTGATAGCCAGGGTTCCCAGACTCGATTGTCTCCACCTCATGCCCCTTGGCCAGTGATAGGAGAGGAGGAAAGGAGAAAGGTCAGAGCAGTGGCAAGTCAGTGTGTATTTTGAGTGGGAATGCGACGGACGTGTGTGTGTGTGTGAGCATATAAACGTAAGCCACGTAGCCTGGGTTCAAATCCCACCTGTACCTCTTCTTAGCTGTGTGACCCTGGGCAAGTTAATGACCTCTCTGTGTCTCGGCTTCCCCATCTGTAAAATGGGCAAACTAAGTGTTACCTGTCTCCTGGAGTTGTCATGGGAACTGAAGGAATTCATAAATGCACTTGGCAGAGGACCCATGGTGGGCCTCATTTCACTGCTTCCTGTCACTACTCCCATTGGTATCATCAACCGAGCACGTTTGCGTGTGTGTGTGTGTGATATGACCAAGGAAGGACCCCGCAGATGAATAAATGGATCTTCATGGACAAATGGAGAGCAGATATGACAGCTTTAATTACCACTCTATAGGGGCGCCTGGGTGGCGCAGTCGGTTAAGCGTCCGACTTCAGCCAGGTCACGATCTCGCGGTCCGGGAGTTCGAGCCCCGCGTCAGGCTCTGGGCTGATGGCTCAGAGCCTGGAGCCTGTTTCCCATTCTGTGTCTCCCTCTCTCTCTGCCCCTCCCCCGTTCATGCTCTGTCTCTCTCTGTCCCAAAAATAAATAAACGTTGAAAAAAAATTTTTTTTTAAATAATTACCACTCTATAGATTGCAAGTTTGACGCTAAAATCAAGCTGCGGGCAGGAGGCTCTAGGAGAGAATCTATCTCCTTACCTTTTCCAGCTGGTGGAGGCCGCCTGCACTCTTCCTCCCCTTCCCGAGCCTGCTTCCCTACTCATACCTCTTCTCTCTGCTCCCGGCCACAAAGGTCCTCCACCTTTAAGAACCGTTGTGATGACATCTGCCCCACCCAGGGCACGAAAGATAATCTCCCCAATCTCAAGGTCATTACCTCTCATCACATCTGCAAAGTCCTGTCTTCCATGGTAAGGTAACACGTTTACAGGTTTTGGGGATTTGGATGCGGACATGGTAGGGAGGCCATTATTCTGCCCCCCGCCCGCAGGAAAAGCACCCTCCTCCCCCCCCCCCCCCCCCCGCCGCCGCCTGCCGCTCTAAATGTGTCTAAATGTGTTGAATCACACTGTAAGCATCTGTCTGTCTTCTGGAGCTCTGGGCACTGCCAGAGGCTGGAGGTAGGCAGACTGGCAATGGACAGGCCACCATCCCCTACAGTTCTCCGGTCATCTGGCCAGGTTGGGGCAACTCTGAAAGTGTGGCGAGGTACGGATGGGGCTCTGCCCTCACACTGCCCTGTGTGTCTGTCGGGACAATGCTCCCTGTCTGAGCCTCCAATTTCCTCCTCTGGAAAGCATTCTGGGGACCACGCACAATGACACATGACATTCCTGGGACAGTGTTGGGCATAGAGCAAAAACTCAATGGGCGTTTCGTTACACCCGTTCCACACCCCTGGGACGTGAAGGTCGGGCTCACATTTACGACAGCAGTTGGAGTGTGAGACAGGGTTGTGTGTGTGTGTGTGTGTGTGTGGATGTGTGTGTGGAGGAAAGCGTGTGAACGTGTGAGCATGAAGGTGTGTAAGAGAATGCTTCCCTGCACGGAGAACTTAGCCCTGTGCTCTCTCCTCCGGGCCAAGGCCTCCCGCCAAGTCGGAAGGCCCAAGCAGGCGTACCCACAGACCCCATCCTTCTGGGAGCCTGACCACCGTGAGATGCCCCGGGCAGGACACTTCTTTGAAGTTTCCTGTCGCACACATTCTGCTCCGCATATCATCCACTGCTGCTCTGTGATAAAGAACAACGTTTCAAGCGGCAGCTCTTTGGAACACTATGCAACTGTTAAAAAGGTAGGTCAGACTTTGTACAGGCGAGATGTCGAAACCATACGAAGCAAAAGGAAAAAGGGAGTTTCATAACACTGGGCATAGGTTGGACCCATTTGGGTTTTAAAAAAGAAGTGCCCCTCTTGCCAAGTGTCAGAAACGCAAATGCTTTCAAGGTACAAGGCAGAAAGTGGGCGGATAGAAGACTCCAGAGGGGGGAGTTAGACCAAGTCGTGTGGCGCAGGGGGCCTCCACATCAAACATTCGAATGCCAGCTCTCAAGGTGGACAGTCAGCTTTTGGCCTCTGGAGTCTGTAGAAGGGTGTGTGTGTGTGTGTGTGTGTGTGTGTGTGTGTGTCTGGGAGGGGTATAGAAATGACGGTTTTACAGTGGGAATGTCGGGTTTCAGTGCCTCTAGCCCTTTCCTTTTCTGTTTACACTTTGCCTTTCCTTAATCTTTTGAAACAAGCTTACACAGGTATCACAAAAGTCTCAGTACAGTTTTAAGCTTAAAAACCAATATTTCTCTAATCATAAAAAATGAAGACGCAGAGGTAAATACACACTCAAATATTTGTGCAAAGGTGGTACACCAGGAAACCCGATGATGCTGACGGGGCGAGCGCACCTGACGGGGACACCGACCAAGGCTGGGCAGGAATCTGGGCTGCCTCCTCCAGCCTCAGGGGCGGCTGGGCCCTGCCCACGCAGTCACCGTCCGGGCCTCGGGGAAGGTCAGCAGGGTCTGGAGCTGAGACGCGCTGAGACGCGAGTGTCCCGAGGCCTGAGCACTCCAGTGAGCTCACGCTCACACACCCATGCGCGGCTCCGCAAACAAACACCCTGTGTGATGCGAACGTTCCGTCCTCAGCGGGCACCGGTCTAAGAGACGACAGATCAGGCGTCCGTGGCTGACTCTGCCCTTTGCCTACTGAGACGTGCCATTTTCACTCTCTGACCTTTGATTTCTCCATCTGCCAAATGAGGATAAAAGATGATGCATGAAAAATGCCCAGCGCAGTAGCTGCCCAGTCGATAGGGTTTCTAAAGAAGCAAGGTCCTAGCCTCTCCCCGGGCCCTGGCCTCCAGCCAGGTAGGAGTTCATCATCAGAAGTAGGCGGGCTGCCCAGAGAGAGCAGAGTCCGCTGGCCTTATCAGGCCAGCCTGACCCGGCCCCACAGAGAGCTGGCCTCTGCCCTCTGACTACCTACATCTGAATAGTTCTGGGACATGTACCACATGACCCCGTGGCCCTAAGGCTGAGGGTCTTCCCTGCCTGCCTGGAGGAAAGCAAGATATCCCCATTTTGTAGATGGGAGCTCAGAGAGGCTCTGTAACGTCTACTCATACATCTGTCTTCATTCATTCGTTCATTTGGTGTTTAAATGAGATACTAATAAGGACCAGGCACTGTGTTAGGCCCAGGGCAGGGGGAAGAAGCAGTAAACTGCACCAACAATGTCCTTGCCATCACAGGATCAGGACCAGCTTCATGGGCATGGGACCTGTGCCGTCACAGGGGGCCCTGCAGCTAGAAGGGGCAATGCTCACTCTGTCGCATCTTAAACTTCTTCATAATTGTGAAACAAGAGCCCCCCCCCATCCTCATCTTGCACGGGGCCCTGAAAATCACGTAAGTGATGGAGTCAAGAGGTCACGAAACTGAATAACCAGTCCCCAGGAGATAAAATGTACAGGGAAAGGAACCTGAGCAAACCTTGGAGAGGTTGGGGGGAGGGATGGTAATGGGTGGGGGATGCTTGAGCTGCGCTGTGACTTTCCTAAGAGAGCACCTTTCTGGCTGAGCCTGACAAATGAGTCAAAACTGACCTGGAAAAGACGTAGAAAGATAAGATGACTTATAGTTTTCTTAACTCCAAAAAAGAGTCCTGGTCTTACAGGACCTTACAGTACGGACCATTACGAGGTTTCGTACAATTCATTCATTCATTCCATTCATTCATTCATTCATTCATGCATTCGGCCAATATATTTCAAGCACTCACTCCACAGCAAGTAATGAGCAGGCCAGCAGAACAGTACAGGACAAAACAGACCAGACCTTATGACACACGTGTCCTAGCAGGGAAATGGCCGTTAACACAACTTATTGCGCAGAATTATGTATCTATTCCTGGGATTTGCGTGAGGAAGATGTACAGGATACTAAGGAGCACATGATGGGGACTGAGCTGTGTTGGGGGACACTTCCTGCCCCACCCGGGGCCAGGCACAGGGGAGACCCTGGGAGAACGTGGGCTTGGGGGGTCCTGTCTCTGAATTCTGTTCCACTGCGGACATCGGCTGGGCCCTGCTGACTCCAGGAGGCACCATGCCAGCAACCACCTGGCCGTGCCCTGCTCCCAGGGGCAGTGGGTGGACCTGGGGAGGAGCTAGCCCATGGCCGGGAGAGGGCAGGAGAGCAATAAAAAGTGTAATTAAAGGGAGACAGCTTTCAGAAGGAGGGTGAGAGAGAGGCTAGGCCTTCTGACCAACAACAGTATGTCTGGGACTTCTATCACGAATGTCAAGCCACCTTCAGAGCCCTCTAAGCAGGTGCCCCATGTTACAATAGAAGAAACGAAGTCTCAGACAGGCTAAGCAACCACCTAAGGTCACAGTGAAATTGGCAGCAGAATCCAGTCTCTGACTCCCAGAGCAAGATGCTGCCTCCACTCACCTCCTCCCTGACCAGAATCTCTCCAGGTACGTGGCAGTCCTCCAGGGAGATTTCCCTCCAGCCCCAGAACCAGCAATGCCTACATTTCTCCTGAGCAGTGGGTTTCTTTGTGTTTCTTTAAGGAGAACTGCAGGGTCTCAAAGTTGATCTTTTTTCCCTCTTCCCACTGGCCGCCAGGAAGCCCAGAGTCCACATGGGGGCCCATCACAACACAACTTTATATCGGATGGGAACCGTAACATCACTTCTGCTCAACCTTACTCTTCTACGCTGCTTTTAATTTCCTATTTTTTACTAATTTGTGATATGGTTTGGCTCCCCGCCCCGCTACCCCCAGTCATATTAAGCCGCCTTCAACCTTTTCAGCATTCTCTACGTGACTGCTTCCTCCCCGCCTGTCTGCAGAGAGCCTTCTCTGACTCCTCCCGCACGAGGCCCAGGTGATGTCGCCTGGCTCCCTGTCCTCACCCTTTCTCCCCGTTCGAGCTCCCACAACACCCTGACCGGCAACCCAGCACCCAAATTCTAATTTCCGGGGAAGCACACACTTCTTGGCCCAGCTTGGGTCAGGTGTCCACTCGCAGTTCAAGCAGCCGCGTCCGCGTGCTGGACCGTGCAAAGGGGCACGTGTGGGGGGGCTGCGTGTCCCAGAAGCAACATGGCAGCTAACACCCTAACTCGTCATCATAGTCAACCCCTTAGGACCTGCGTGCAGCCTCCTCTTTCCAATCCTAGACATCTTCCTGCACCTCCCTCTCCAGCCAAATAGGGCACCTGGATAATCCAATTGCTGTTCCGGAAACTTCCTCCGCTGCCGCCTGTGGGATTTCACCCAGGCTGACTCCTCTCCCGGGGCAGCCCCTTCCTCCAGCTCCGTCTGTCTGTCCCGGTGGATCACCAACCCAAATGCTGCCTCCTCCCTTTCCTGAGCCTGCTTGGTCCGGTCCAGCAGTTCTGGTCCTCCCCCTGCTCCCATTCGGTGCCATCTGTCCCCCCTGTGCTGTGTCTATTTCCACCCTGCACCACGAGTTCCCACAAGGCTCTGACAGCCTTCTCAAGATGCTGGACTGCCAGACGGCAGGGACTCCAAAGCAAGGAGGCAAAGCCACGTCCCTTGGGGACAGACAGACCTCAGTTCAAATCCTGACTCAGCCACTTCGCAGGAGGATTTGGGCACACCCCTGCTGGCTGGGAAGGAGCCAGGTGTCATCACCGGGAGGCAGACTCTGGGGAGCAGGGCCCGTTGCTCACCCACTACCCAGAGTGCCTTGAGAGGGACAGGCCAAAGCTGACAGTGCTTTGTGAACAGAGGGGCCAAGGCAGGGGCCGTTCGGGCAGGACTTGAATTTGGAGCCATGTTACCTTGGGTGATGCCTGGAGACTTCACCGGACATTTCTCGAAGGTCTGAGCTTGGAGTGCCTTAGAAATCTCCTAACCAGCCAATTTTCCTCTGGAAAAGTCAGTGGGTACCGAAAATGGCGGACAAGGTAAGGATCACGAGAGTGAAGATGGAGAAGATGAGGTGGTGATGATGGCGGCCATGAGCTAACACACAGAGCACTACGTATCCACGGTTGTAAGCGCCTTCTGACACAACCCTGTGAGGCGGGGGCAAATATCATCACCCCATTTTACAGATGAAGACACTAAGACGGGGAGCAGTGAAGTAACTGGTCCAGAATCACACAGCTAGAGCATGTTGGAACGGGCACTCTGGTTACAGAGTCTGCACCCCTACCTGTAATATGACTAACTAGATTTACACTACAGTGAAAATAGCTATCGCTATTTATCAAGCCCCTACCATGGTCGGGAACCGTGCTAAGCACTCTCTGCAGGCACAAAAGAGATTCAACTCTGACAGGATCAGAGTTCCTGTTCAGCTGATGGAAAATCTGAAACCTCCAGGTGAAAGCAGCCTTTCCACGGGGCCAGTAAGTTCAGACGTGGCCGTCATACCCAGCCAGCCTGACGCTGGGTCCCCCACCTTAACCACAGACACGCTGTGGTTCTGCAGCTGTGTATACGTGTGCACACACGCTCTTGCATAAGTCCACGTGCACATGCACACATGTGTACCAGGCCACGCTTGCCCCACGCAGACTGATGGAAACACAGCTTCCAAAACGCAACGGTGCTGTCACCACGTGAGGCACCCCAGCCCTTGGCCTGAAGACTCAAGATGTTCTCTCCAAAAAGTGGCTCCCTAAGTGGGAGGCAAGTTTGCATAGCGACCATGCCAGAAAATGCTGGCAAGCCCTGTCAGTCAAGGCTCTCTGGGCTCTGAGCATCTGGAAAAAGCCGGTGGGGGTGAGAATATTCGCACTCGGGGCTGAAACTCCAGCTTCTTTCCCACAGTACGTTCACAGCTGTAAAGCCTACTTCCCAGGAGCTCCTGCTGGGGTTTGCACACCGCCTTCCAGGGGCCTTCCCTGCCAATCAATTTCGGTGTGAATTCAGCCAGAGATCCCGGCCAGCAGAACCGGTTAGACCTGCCTGACAGTCTCCGTGTTGCAATGCAGGAGTCTGGGCTTGCGGCTAAGTCTATCCTTCCAGATTGCTTCTGGGAGCATTTCCTGAAGTCCCACCTCCCTCCCAGCCCTCTCCCGAGCTCGCATCTTCCTGGGGTGACCCCTGACCAGACCAGCCCTGCCTGCGGTAACCACAGCACCCACCAGCCACCAGACATCTCCGCACATCCCTCCCGCAGCCGGAAGAAGAGGGCAACATACTCTCCACTTTACCAAGAGGCAACGGAGGCTCAGAGAGGTGAACTGAATTCCCCAGGTCCCCAGAGCCAGGGAGAGGAGGTGCTGGGTTTACACCCCGGTCTGTCTGGCTCCACAACTCGAATTTCTTCTAGCCGCCCCCCCCCACCCGCTTCAGCTCCCGTGAGGGTTTCAGAAACCAGACAAGGTCTTCCTTTTGGCATCTGTGACCCAGAAGTGATTGAGAAGGAGATGACCTAGAGAGGGGTGGATTAGGGGTGGCAGAGAACTTCATGGAGAAACAGCTCAGGTCAAGGGGCAGAGAGGCTGGAGAAGCCAAGGCAGGTGCTGGGGTCAGTGTGGCCAGAGCTCAGGATGTCGAGTGAAGAAGAGAGGGGCAAAGGCTCACAACGCAGGGCCCTGCAGGCCAGGCCATAGGATCTGGAATAGGTCCTGGATGTGATGGAGAGCCATAGATGGTTTCTGAGCAGGACTAGTTGCCATTATCTCAGAAAAATTAATGTGAAAGCAAAGTCTCTCCTCATCCCAAGAAAAGAAAACTATACCTACGTACCACGACAGATGTTAACTAGACTTACTATGGTGATCGTTTTGCAATATATACAAATATTGAATCATTATGTTGCACACCTGAAACTAATATAAAGTTACGTGTTAATTATACCTCAATAAAAAGAATTTTGTGAAAAAGCAATGTCCCTAGTGGAGCACAGGTGGCTCAAAAGGATGGTGGAGGGTGGTCTGGAGGGATGGGAGGTGCTCTCTTCTCAGAGTCAAGTTTTCACTGAATAAAACCCCAGAAGCATTTTTCACCCAGTTACAAATTCTACGTCACCTATCATCCAACCCCCAGGCTTAAGAGCATAATAGTTAAAAGCACAGACTCTGGATAAGAGCCTGCATTTGAATCCCAGCACTGCCACTTACTAGCTGTGCATCCTTGGGCAAGTTGTTTAACCTCATCCAGCAGAACACGACTATCTCCCTGCCTCCTAGAGTTAGTGTAAGGGTTACGTGAGCTAATAGCTGCAAAAGCACTTCACTGCCAGGCGTACGGAAAGCGTTTGGAAGATAGGGACCTTTGGGGCCACAGCCCCTGGTCTGCCCTTCAGAGGTGGACACAGGATGAGCCTGACATGGAGCCTGACCCGGGTCCTGGTGACCACCGAGTGCCTTGCTACCCACATACCATCACTTTAACAAGTCCTGGCAGAATCCCAGGCACCAAAGCCAGGCTCACAGGTCTGCAATCTGCAGAATGAATCCAGTTCATGGCAACAATTTCATTGGATTCAACCTAATGCTTCCACTTTTTTTTTTTAATTTTTTTTCAACGTTTTTTATTTATTTTTGGGACAGAGAGAGACAGAGCACGAACGGGGGAGGGGCAGAGAGAGAGGGAGACACAGAATCGGAAACAGGCTCCAGGCTCTGAGCCATCAGCCCAGAGCCCGACGCGGGGCTCGAACTCACGGACCACGAGATCGTGACCTGGCTGAAGTCGGACGCTTAACTGACTGCGCCACCCAGGCGCCCCAATGCTTCCACTTTTTGAGAGCAGGATTTCTGGAGCCTTCTTAGTCTGGTGCACTCTCCTCCCACAGGCAAATGGAGCAAGGAAGGCAGGCCATCCAGGAAAACCCAACGGAATCAACCTTTTTGGCCATCCCGAGCAAAAGAAAGGTGTTTTAGATATATGAAGCCTGATTTCCAACTGATACGTGACTTCCCTACTATACACAAGTATACAACCCAGGGAGCGGTCACTCCCTGCTGACTCTGAAAGAGACAGAAGCTGGATGGGCAGGCAAATACGGGTTCCCTTTGAGGTTTTCATCTGAGGGTCAGGACAGACTCTTCCCAGGGGCCTCTGTGCTTTGCTCCTGCCCTTTGACCTTCCCCAATTCGCCCCAGAATCTGGCTCAGCATCTTGGACTGCCAGAGCCACGGTGTAGGTGGAACTGAAATTTGAAGCATTGCTCTCTTCCGGGACAAGGACAGACTAGCGGGGCTGTTGCTTTTGCAAACAAGACAGTGACAAGACCAGAGGTAAGTTTTTGGAAGAGGACCCTGGCAGTCTGCGAGGGGCCAGTCCAGGGTGGGGCCTGGAAAGCGAGTTTATGAGACTCTGGGAACTGACCCAGAACAAAGTGGGGACATTCCAAACTGAGGTGCGGTGGTGGAAAAAGCCAGAAGCGTGCATCACAGAGGGGATATGAAAGCAGGTCTGCCCCCAAGAAACTGGCTTATTTCTCAAGAACCAGAACAGCACAAACTTGGAAAGGCTCACTTGCCAGTGGTCTTAGCCATCACCTGGAGACACACTCTCTCCCAGCTCTGCCCGGAAACAGGAGTCCCCTGACTCTATTTACCTAGCTATGAAATGGCCCCGATGCCTGATCCTTTCCAGGATGAGGTAAAGAGCCAAAAGTCCTAAAGAATGCAAGAGGGTGGGGTGGGGCCCGGGGCTGCTCACAGATGTGTATCAATTTCCCAGCCCCAATTATCCAAAAGAAATGTCCTCTGGAATCATGTCAACCTCTCTTCCTCTATATTCTGCTTTCATCTGTTTTTTTTTTTGTTGTTTTTTTTTAAGGTTCATTTACTTTGAGAGAGAGTGAGCATGCGTGGGGAAGGAGCAGAGGGAGAGGGAGAGAGAGAATCTTAAGCAGCCTCCATGCTCAGCACAGAGCCCAATCCAGGGCTCGATCTCATGACCACGAGATCATGACCTGAGCCGAAATCAAGAGTCTGACACCTAACCAAACTGGAGCACTCAGGTCCCCCTGCCTTCCACTTTTAGAAAGCCTCTTCCTGCATCAATGAAACACAAAGCAAGAGCTTGGGGGAGGTTGATTTTGACTTGAGGACACTGAATACAATCTTTTCTGGATGTTTACAAAGTGTTTACCAAGCAGCCGGCTCTCCAAACCCTAGCAATTGCTTAAAACAAGAAAGCTGTTGATTTGCGCAGTGTTTTCTTTAAAAAAAAAAAATCATCACAAATGTTAGATTTAGAGACATTATTTCTTTTTAAAAATAACTTGTCAAGGGTACAAAGTATTTAGGAGGTTTTCTTCTTAGCTCAGAAAGCAACAGGGAAAGGAGCCTTTTTTTCTGCATGAGATTAAAAGGGGGGGGGGGGGGAGGGAGGGGTAGATAAATTGGAGAAGGGAGGGGGATCAGAAACAGGAGTGAGGCTGGTTAGTTCCCTGCCCTCTGAATCCCAACAAGATTCATCTCTGATCCACCCACCCCTGCCTTTTTCTCTTCAAAGACCCACCAAGAATCTGGAGGGAACAACCAGACTGAGTTCCATTCTGCCCCCCCTCCCAGCCTTCCCTCCCTCCTGTCCCCCCCCCCCCCACCGCCCAGTGCTCCCTGACCTGCCTCTCATATCAGATGTCAGCCTCTCTCTTCACACACAGATACCAGAATGTGTCCCAAAGGGTACCACTGAGGGATGCAAGATTTTAGTGGATGATACACAAACAATGTTGTTGTTTTTTTTAATTAGCAGTATGTATTTTAAGGAGTATCAAAAAACTAGATACTGATAGATGATAGATAGATAGATAGATAGATGATAGATAGATGATAGATAGCTAGGACCTCAAAGCCATGCTTTCACAGACATTACCCCTTTCCTTTTTAAGTACATTTTATTCAACACATATTCATTCAACCAATTACTGGGTTATTGGGGTCTTACTGAGTGCCAGGCACCACTCATAGTGCTTAGGGACATGGGTGAACAAAAGTCATCAGACATTGACCTCACAGAGCTTATGTGCTGGCAGGAAAAAGCAGAAAATAAGCCATAGATGAATAAATAATCCAGTGTTCCAAGGTGATTAGCATTAGGTGGGGAGGGGTGAGAAGAAAAGGGACAGTGGAGCAGAATAAGGCAGGTCGGAGCGCCCAGGGAGGCGGGAGGGAGCAGGTTGCCAGATCAGGTAGGGTGGTCAGGATAAACCTCATCAGGAAGGGGAGACAGATCTGAGCAAGGAAGTGAAGGGGGTGAGGGAGCTGGCCACAGCTCTCTCTGAAATAAGATGGTGCAGGCAGAGGGAGTACCAAGCACATGTCCTGAGCAAGGAGAAAGAAATTTCCCATTCCAGAAAGAAATTTAGACCTAAAATGTTCTTCCCTTACCCATCGGACTTGGATAACGTTTATCAGGCTTCATATCCTAGCTCAAATATCACCCCCTCCAGGAAGCCCTCCCTGATCACTCTCCCCAGGCTAGGTCAGCTTCACTTTAGTACAGATGCTCTCAGAGATCTGGGTTGCTTTCTCCTTTTGAAACTCTGCACCGATTCCTGTTACATCTAACTGCTCGCACGCTCTCTCTTTCCTGCTAGACTGTAAACTCCACGAGGATTGTTTGCTGGGATTATTTCTGGTTTTGTTCATTGTTGTATTGCCAACACCTAGCACAATGCCTGGCATATGGAAGACACACACAAATGTTTGTTCAGCGATTGAATGGATAGTCTTAGGTGGCAGGCCCGGAAGCAGATTATTCGCTGAACGCAGGATTGTAGCAGTTGTGGAGAACTGGGACAGTAGGCTCCTTTGGGACCCAAAGTTTTGGTGGGCCAGAGCAGCTCCAGAAGCTGGAGCCCCTGCCATAGCAAAGCTGGATCAGCCCAGGAGCCCCACCTCTCTCTCGCACCCACCTGTTCACAAGCCGCCCCCCACAGGCCGTCTTGCCAGGATAGCTTCTGTCTTCACTGGAGAAGCCAAGTCTCAGATATTCAAGAAGCTTTTGCTCCCCCTTCAACTCTGCACCTGCAGCAGCAATGTTGAAAGGCTTCCTTTTGAAGCACGCAGGAGAATCCTAGGAGTGGCGACCAACCTGGGCACATCTGCTGGGCTGCCTGGCCAGGCACGGAGTGGGCCCTGTGCACCAGCATAAAAGTGACCACCCTCACGGTGGTCATACTGTACAATCATATCGTATGGCTTGGCTGTGACAGGTAACATGCAGCGGTACATGATTGACGGGGCTTGTGGGGTGAGCTTTCCTCTCTTGTTTCCAGAGCTTTCCTCTCTTGCTTCCAGATCTCGAGTGCTTCACATAAATATTTATGGGAGTCTGGGCCTCCATTAACCCCGCCACTGCCACATTTCACTTGTTACACGGTGCTTGGGGGGCGGGGGGCGGTGTGAAGGCCAGTGCCCGATACACAAAGCACATATGCCTGTGGATGAGAACATGCAAAGACGATCATGGACCCAATTGCATTTTGTCAGGGTGTTTACACATATGTAATCCTTGGCTTT
The DNA here is from genome assembly GCF_022079265.1 of Lynx rufus. Taxonomy (NCBI): domain Eukaryota; kingdom Metazoa; phylum Chordata; class Mammalia; order Carnivora; family Felidae; genus Lynx; species Lynx rufus. The sequence continues at coordinate 19,463,037 of NW_025814896.1, read as the reverse complement.
CAATGCAAGCATAAATCCATACAGGTATATGCACAATCGTGTGCCTTTCGTGCACACGGTGTGAGAGTGCAGATACAGCAGATAAGCGCATGGGGATTTAAGCGTGTGCACATACATGCCTGCCTGCCTCTGTGAATTTAAGTGCGAGCTGCATACGTGTTTATGCGCGTGCCTGCCTTAAGAGTGTAAGCACATCGGTGTGCAGGCAGGTTCGAAGTTTCCATACTGCACCAGAAACAGCTTTGGTTAAACTAAGGATGATTCCATCAAAACTGCCTCACCTAGAGGCTGCTGCTTTTATAGACACTTGCTCTGCTAATTATGATCCATTTGCTGGAAAGTTCAACTGAGAACAGATGAAAGGTGAGGGGTCTGTTGATTATGAAAAGCATCAATGTCCCAAGCTAGCAATGCCCAAGTGGGCCCCACCACACACACACACACACACACACACACACATGCACACACACACGCACACCCCAGGACCACCATAAGCTGCTGGCTTCTCCGTGAGAGACTGATGCTGTAGTTTCCCTCTGATCCCCTTATGTTTGTCCTGCTGTATCTCCAGGAGCCCATCGTCCATCTGTGTGTCTGGGCAGGGAGACTTGTGGGTGGAAAATGGTAATTATACCCCCAGGAAAGAGACTACCCTGTGCAAAGGGAATTAGAAAGGAAACTCTCCTCCACAAGGGCTATTTGCCACCCCTCCATATTTTCCCCCACACTCTTCACCACCACCACCCCCCTCAGGTGTTTCAGATAAGGGATGTGAACTTGTGGAATTTGATGCCAAAAATACAAATTTTGGTGGGGGGGGGGACTCAAGTTTTACATCTTCTGCTGGGCAAGAGGTGCCTGGTCTGGGCCTACTTCTCCGTCTTCATGGACAATAGTAGCCCACACTTCAGAGAATTAAGTGAACCATTTTAACAGGACTAACCTCATGATCTGGCCACACCTCTTGTGCCCCATGACCTCGTGACCTCGCTGCCCCTTGTCCGTGCAAAGGGACATGTGTACCGGGCTCCAGCTCCCAGGACACCGAGGAGGGCCGATGCCGAGCCTTGCATTGGGAGATGCAGACCTTTGCGGCCCACTCAGGGAAAGCAGAGCTGAGTCCCCAAGACCAATCCAAGCCCAGGGCCTCGCCTGAGTAGGAAACAGGTGCACGTAACCCTGGCAGGGTCAAGGCAGTGAAAGTGACATGAGAAGAAACAAGGGGACTTGAGAGTGAGCTCCTGATTCCCGATGGAGTCACAGGCCAGGCTTAATGCCTGCCTTGCTCTCTCCAGCTCTGAAATGAGCACCCCTAAGCTTCCCACCCCCCTGCCTGTTTACTGAAAGAAGTGTAAGCCCCTGTAAAACGCACAGAGCCCCACAGGGAAGGCACGGCGATAGAAGTTTTGAATTTGTGGACTTCTGCCCCTTTCTCACGCCAAAACTGGCTTCTTCCAGAAAGTATCAGGCCTCCTCCCATTGCTTCTGCGGCTGCCCCTCCAGCCTGAGGACAGGATCCCCTTTTTTGATACAAATAAAAAGGAATGTGTAACAAGCGGCTGCTACTTTACAGGAAAATAACTTCACAGGCAAAGAATGCAGAAAGGCATTCTGAATTTTGCCTCGGAACAAACCCTTATTAATAATTTAGGTGGTTTTCCAAATTGGAGCGGCAACTTATCTCATACATTTAATTTCTTGCAGGTGAGAACAGTCAGCTCTGATCTTCTTATCTAAATTCATCTTTTAAGGTAATTTGTGTCGCACGATGGAAAAGGGGACTTTAGATGCTGGAGAGACATAAGGTGTGGAAAATGCACAGGGAACACGGCGAAGGCGTGCAAGGCACAGGGAATGCGTGCTCCCCAGCTGAGAGGAATGCCCTCCGTGGTCTGGATGCCTGCTCCTAGGAGCAGACACAGAAGGGGCAAAATTCTAGCAGCAGCCTTCTCCAACAGAAAGCTAGTCCTCTGAGCCAGGTAAGCGCCAGCCTCGGAAGCCTTATGGTGACTTCCTCCGACAAGCCGACAAGCCGGTCCACCCTGGATCAGGGACTCTCCCTTCGCTGCTAGCTGGCAGGTCTCCTCAGAGGATTGCGCTGGGCCCAAGCTTGGGAGCAGCTCTAGGAACCAGACTGACTTCTTCTAGGAGGGCTGCTGTTGGAAAAGACGGTGTCTGCAAAAGGCACCTTTTGAGGACTTTTATTTTGGTGGGGGGAGGAGGAGCAGAGTAAACCTCTAATCCTCCCTTCCTTACATAACAAATCCAAACACTGCTATCTCTGGGATGGAAGGCCAGGCCAGCAGACAGCAGGCTGTACAGGGAAGGGTTACGCAAGAAGCCACTTCTGGGTTTTCCTTTCTGAAAACAGAGGGGCAACGAAGCGGGGTTTGCATCTGCAAGTCTGCAAAGGCCCCGCTGGAATCTCCCAAGCCAGCTGTTTCCAGGGCCCTACCGAGACCGAACTTGAGTAGGGGTGGGTGGCAGAGGGAGTGGAGGGTTTGCCTGGCATGGCAAAAGCTGTGACTCTAGTCACAGAAAAGCCCAATAAATGACCACACTGGTGTGGTTCCTGGCACGCCCACGCTAGGCCTAAGAGGACAGGCGCGCCAGGAGAGTGGGTGGCATGGAGGTGGGCACCTCTGCCCGGGACTGGGATTGGCCCTGCCACAACAGTGCCCAGAGACCCTGGATCTAAGGAAGGCGGGCTGGGACCAATAGAGGGATGTGGGTCTAGGGCCCAGCCCCAGCTGCGCCGGCTTCTGCCACGGAGGGCCCGGCTTGGCCGGCGGGGATCCTGCAAGAGGTCGATCCCCACCAGCCGGGCTGCGGGCGGACGACGCGAGGGAAGGCTGGGGAGTTGAAGCCGTCCAGGCGGGAGAGCCCAGAGCCACTGGCTTGGCCCGGTGCCCCACGGAGGCTCGGGGACCCCGGAGCCCGACTCCACCCCCTCGCCGCCGCTGCCCGCACTTACCGGACACCGCGGCCCCGGCTGCCTTAGCCCTTCCTCGCCTGGTGGAGTCTGAAGGCAGAAGGGACGTGGGGCCAAAACGCAGGGAGAAAGTTTTCTGCAGTGAAGAGTTCGCCAAGGAAGGGCTGAAGGAAAGGGAAATGGCAAAGCGTAGGGCCGCGGGAGACCCCACCGAGCGGGGCTGCAGCCGCCACCCCTGCGCGCGGGCCGGGACCCCAGGCTGCAGGTCCGCCGCGCCGCGCGCCGACCCGACCCCTCGCGGAAGGTGGCGGCGGCCGATCCCGCCCGCACGGCCTCCCGCACTTTTGTGCCACCCGGGGGGGCGTGGGGGCTTCGCTCCCGCGACCCGACGGGGGCCGCCCCAACCAGGGATTCGGCCCGGAGCGAGCCACCGTCCCGGGGCCGTGTGCGTCTCACTCGGCGTGCATCCCCGGCTGCAGGCGCCAGCCTGTCTACGTGGGACCAGTGCGGGCAGGGACGAGTCCCGGCGCAGGGAGATGTGGCCCCCGGGGTCGTGGAGGAGCGCGAGGACCCCGCGAGCAGGGCGCAGCGGCGGGAACCGAAGAGGAGCCGCGGGGTCGGGCCGGGCCGGGCCTGAGGGCCTCGGGACCCAGTTCGCTCTTCCTGCGCTCGCGGGCGCCGGCTCCGCGGCGTGGTGGCGGGTCGGGACGGCGGGCTGCGGGCTGAGACACGGCCAGGGCCTGCCCGCCCCGGAGTCTCTCGAGGTCCCGGCCCCCTCCGGTGCGCCGCCCGCTCTGCCCGGCTCTCGCCCGCGTGCGTCCCGGGGCCGATTGGTGCCCAAACAGCGGGTGGGTGCTGGGACTGACAGCGCCCGCCCGCGAGGGCGTCGGTGTGGGTGCTGTGTGTGTGTGTGTGTGTGTAGGACTGCGAGGTGTGGTTGTAGGCTTCTCAGAGATGCAATTGGTCACTCTGAAACTGCCTGACCCACCATGTCATTCTAGATGCTGGTCGCTCACTGGGTTGGTGTCTGTGTTTCCGTGCTCTGGGGAAGGGAAACCAACGCCTTGGAGTCTGTGACCCTTCCCAGCCCAGAGGCTTTTTCAAGCAGAGTCCAGGTGGCTCTAGAAGTGGAAGAAGCCAGTCCGTTTGGGATTATTCCAAAGGGAGTCAAACCTCCGCCAAATGGAACCCAGGTGATCCCCCTTGGTCTCCAGGTTCGGACAGCGGGGTTTCTTCAAGCACTCAGCCTGGCCAAAACCGCTTTCGCCCCACAGGGGATACACTTGTACATTTGGCCGTGCTCTTATCAGATTTGTGAACGTGCCCTTGAACACACAATTACCCAACTAATCACACCCCCTTGCTCCTTCATCCATGTGCACTCAGGGAGAGCGACTTCACAGGCAGACGCGGCCACCATCCCTCTCCCCGGCCTCAGCCAAAGCCTTCTGTGCCAGGCGTATCTTTGGCTTGGTGAAATGACCTGGGCCTTGGAACTTAATTCAAGCTAGAATTCTACTAAACAACACCAAAACGCTATTAAATGGATATCACTGCCGGTAGTATTTGCATCCTTACTTTCCGGATTTTTTCCCCTGGTCTGTCCTTACCAGACCGGGACCACCACGCCCAGGATTCCGGGAATCCCAGGCCAAAATCTATTCCCTGCTAGTTTCAGCCTTCCCTTCCTTCTCCCTGGCTCTTCCCAGCTCTAGTTCCAAGATCTGCTGCTGGGGTTTCTGACCTCTCCCCATTCAGGTCCTGAAGTTCCATGTTAGGAACTCTGGGCCACAGAACCCCAGGGCTGGAAGGCTGAGTCTCTTGGACTATAGATATTGGGTCTGAAGATACCAGAAGCCCGTTGGACCCAGCCACTGCCAAAGGAGCAGAGAAGCTTTCTGGATTTGGGGGCAGGGGGTGGGTAATCCCACGCCCACTCTCAGAAATATCTAAGGCCAACTCTGAATTATAGACAGGACTGCAAGAAGGCTGAGAGGGGTTTTGGGTAACCTAGACGGGAGATCTTGACTCTTCTGAGCGTCTGGAAAAGGGAAGGTCTGGGCCCACCTCCCAGTCAAGGATGTCCAGTTTGCAGGGTGGCTACACCAGAATGATGCCCCAAGCCCCCTCTACCTCCCAGTTTGGCAAGTCACTGAAATCCTGGTCAGGACATCCAGTGCCCTTGTGGGTCTGAGGGCTCCAGGCCTGAGTGGCATGTGTGCCCAGGGCACACCACCCCCCAGAAAATAGGTCTGCAGGAAGGGCTTCCTGTCTGAAGAGCCTTACCCTGAAAGCCCTGGTGCTGGGTTCCACCTGCTTCTCCAAGTCCTGGGGAAGGAGGCACAGGCCTCCACTCAGGGCAGGCAGGCGTTCTCACTCTGGGCAGCAAGATATGCTGGGCAGGAGAAAGTTGAGAGCCTTGCAGCCCAGGGAGGAAGGCCAGAGTGGCAGGGCCAACTGAGCCTGATTGCCAAAAAGACCCCTGTTTCCCCAACAGGAAGCTCCGGCTTCTGGGCTTCTTGGGATCGGCCGATCTGTACCTCAGAGCCCGCAGGCTAGCAGGCCAGTCCTGATCCTCAAGCCTGAAAGCCTCCCCAAGATGTGTCCCCTCTCAGCTCACAAACCCGCTCCCAAATGAGGTCTCTACCTAGAGTGAGAAGCAGGAACATATTTGGGGCTCATGTACATACACACTCACAAGCAAGGGAGAGAGTTGCCCAGACCTGGTCTGTTTCTCCATTGGCCAGGGAGGGTGAGTGTCCCCAAAGTGATTCGACTCTTAAAAAGGCAAGAGAAGAAAGTCAAAGTCAGGCGCACGCAGAATCCTCTAAATAAACACCATTTCCATGGGTTTAATAAGCAAAATAGGAAACCATTTTAATAACCAAAAAACAGAAACCAGTCTGAATAAAACTACAATAGACTAGGTTTTAATATTTTCATATCATAAGCAGGGTTTGAAATTGATCCCTTATTTTACATGAAATAAAAACAAATTTCTGTTGCAGCAAATTTGATTTCAACACAGTTGAATCCGTAAAAACCGAAGCTCGTTTCTGATGCAGGACGAATATCCACAATATTTAAAACTGCAAGCACCATGCGGTTCATACAATCTTGTTATTACTGTTAATTTATCAACTAATACAAACTCAAAAATGCATCCGGCCAGCAGCGCCAGCAATCTCAAATGGGAACTAAAAAATACGCTTTCGTTTTGGTATTTTTGTCAGTGCAACTTAAATCCTTTTACTGACCTGCAGGAAAAAAAAAAGGTAATAAAGAAAAACACCCAGATTTTCCCTATAACTACTATACAACTGAAGGGGGTGGGGGGGGGAACTCACCTGCTAGCTCAAAAGCAGGGAAAGAAACACACAGAACATGTTGGTCTAAAGGACGCGCTTGAAAGTTGCAAAATTACTTGCCAATGGTTGGGTTTCTGGTACTTTCTGAGTGTGGCGGTAGGTTCAGCACACGTTTGGGTCACCATTGGGCAGTGTCCGGGCTGGTGAAGCCACTCACCCTAAGAGCACCGCAGCCACAGCAATTAGTGTGGATGGACCTGGAGGGCTGTGAAGGGACCCTGGGGTGATTCCGACTGCATTAAAAAGCACATAAGATCTGTTTTCCTTTCCGTTCTTGTTAAGGGTGTCAGTTTGGGACACCCAAATTAGCAAGGTAGGAGTGAAGACATTCCTGGGCCGTGCTCCTCCCGGGTGCAGAACTGGGCAGCTACCCTCTCCTGATATTCAGGAACTGGGACCCGGGTCCTCTTTCTGTGGACACCCACAAAACTGAAAACTGAAGCGGAAGGGACAAGAGGACCGAATGGAGACGGGGAGAGGGGAGAAAACATGCAACTTCCAATGGTGCCCCAAGACAAAGTTGTTTTCTGATGCAAAATGCCCAGAACTATTTTTTTTTTTACTTACAAAAAAAATAATGCCATAATAATAAACCCAAACGAAGACACTCAGCTTGCTGCCACGTTCTCTAAGCTGTTTGGCGGGGCGGTATTTACAAGCCGACAGCCGGGACTGAACCCCGGCAAGCAGCCGCCGGAGTTTCTGAACTGCCATCCCTTCTCACTCAAAGAAACAAGGGGGTTATGATCCATGATCAACAACATGCTAAAAGTTAAACAAGAAAATGGTACAAAATAGAAATTATTACCATACATGTCCAGCATGCAGGATTAATATTTTTAATGCAGATTTTCGTATTTTTTCTATATAATGGAGCAGGCAATAAAACTGATGAGAATTGCGCGCAGAACGTCCTAACTGAGGCCCGCGTCTCGGGGCTGAGAGCCAGTGTTCTCCGGACCCTGGACAGACAGGTCCGTCTGTCCTTCCTTCCTTCCTTCGCTCAGCCTCGCCTCGCGCCTGCCGGACGCCAGGGTCCCTCTCCTCTCCTCTCCTCTCCTCGCTGCTCTCTTCCTGGGTTGGACTGCGCTCCGGGCCGCGACGCAGCGGCCCCGGCTTAACGCGCAAAGTTCAGAAAGCCAGGAGTCTCCAGACGGCCTTGGCGACTCCTCGGGACTATGCCTCGCCGCCCTCCAGCCTGGAGGAAAGTTGCTCCGGGACTTCCCACCCCCTCGTCTGGCTCTGGCTCTGCTCGAGTCTAGGAGGCGGCGCTGGCGCGCGCCGCTCTCCTCTTGGCCAAGGTCCCCTGCCTGCCCGCGCGCCCTCCCGTCGCCCGCGTCCCGCGCGCCCTTCCTCCCTCTCCCTCAAGTCAAACAGGTCAAGGCTGGGGCCGTGGCAGGGACAGGGTCCGGGGGGAGTCCGGGGCGGGGGACACGGGACGGGGAGTCCGGGCCCGGGGCATAGGGCGGGGGCCGGGACCGGCCACGACTCACAGAAAGAACTCGGGAGAGGAGGGGCTGTCGCTGGTGGAGCCCGCCTCCCTGAAGCCGGAGTTGGCGAGTTTCTCGCACTTGACCTTGTAGGCGTCTCTTTCGCGGGCCAGCCGGGACACCTCCTGCTTAAGCTGCTCCACCTGCTGAATGAGCTGCGTCTTCTCGTTCTCCAGGTGGTGTTTCTGCTGGACGCGTTTATACCTGCACGACTGGGCGTAGCCCCGGTTCTTCAGGGTCCGCCGCTTCTGCTTCAGGCGGATCACCTCGTCCTTGGTGAAGCCCCGCAGGTGGCGGTTCAGCTCGCGCACGGACATGGACACAAGCTGGTCGTCGGAGAAGCGGTCCTCCACGCTGCCGCTACCACCAGCCGCCGTCGCCGCGGCGGCCGCGTGCGGCCCGGGCCCGGGGTGGCTGGTGGGCAGCTGCTGCGCTGGGCTGGCTGCGCTGGACGGCGGCGGCGACGCTTGGTGATGGTGGTGGTGGTGCGGGTGCGCGTGCGGGCCCAGCTCGTCGTGGGGCACGCCGGCGCCCGGGTATGCGTGGTGCGGGTGTGGGTGGTGGTGGTGGTGATGGTGGTGCGCGCCGCGGAAGCCGTCGAAGCTCTGCAACGGCTGTGGCACCGGGTGCGAGCCGATGAGCGCCTCCACCGCATCCTCAGGCGTCAGGTTGAGCGCCTCGGGGTTCATCTGCTGGTAGTTGCTCGCCATCCAGTACAGGTCCTCGAGGTGAGTCTTCTGTTCGGTCGGGCTGAAGCTGGGCGACGAGGGCACCGAGCTACACGGCGTGCTGAGTGGTGTGGATGACACCGAGCCGGCTGGCTGCAGGCGCGTGCAGGGCCGGCCCGGGCGCTCCGCGCGCCCCAGCGGCTCCTTCTTTACGTCGAACTTGAGCAGGTCGAAGTCGTTGACGTACTCCATGGCCAGCGGGCTGGTGGGCAGCTCGGGCCCCATGCTCAGCTCCGCGGCCATCGCTGACGCGAGGCGCAGCCGCCGCTGCCGCCCGGGAAACTTTGCGGCCGGCCGGGGCGCGCCGAGCCGAGAGCGGGGGCGAAGAGCCGCGAGCCCGGGAGGCGGGGAGCCGAGGGCGCAGCGGGCCGGGGCCGCCGGCCAAGCCTTTGTCTGGGGACGCGGCGGCGCGCCGGAGAGTCCCGAGGCTGCCTGCGCCGCCCCAGAGCTCGGGGCTGTGGCCGCGCCGGGGCCGGGCCGAGTCGGGAGGGGCGGAGAAGCAAGCGGGGCGCGCGGCTGGGCGGAGGGGAGGCGCCGGGCAAGCGCCCGCCGCTCGCTCTCTAGCTCTCCTGCTCTAGGGCTCTCTCGGTCGCAGCCGCTCGCAGCCCGGCGGCGCAGCTGTGCTGGATCCGGCGCCGCCGCCGCCTTTTATCGCCTTCCTGATGTCACCGGGGCGCGGGGGCCAGGGCGGCCCAGAGCTCTGGCCAATGGCTGCACGGCCCCCGCGGCCCGGCGGCGCAGGGCGGGGCGCGCCTGACAGCTCCTCCGCCCCCCGCGTCAGCTGACTGGCGGCCCGAGCCGCCGGAGAGCCGCGGAGGCCTGGCCGAGGGCTGGAGCCCAGTGGGACGGCGGGCCCCGGCCCAGCCCCCAACACCCTCCAGGTCCCGGTCCCCGCCCGCTTGCCTTTGGGGCGCCCCCCCCCCTCCGTGGGCCTGGCCGCCGCTTCCACCCCCTTCGCGTGCTCCCCTCGCTCTTTACCCCTCGCTCCCCACCCCCAGCCCCTGTCACCCCCAAGGAGGCTCAAAAGGAACGCCGGGACGACACCTCTCGGGCCCTTTGTTCCCCAGCGTCCCCCGCCCAGTGGGGGACGTTCCGTGCGCCGCGCGGCTGCGGGGCCGTACGAGTGTGTGCGGTGGTGCCTGCCTGTGTTTCCGCAGGTCTGCGCGTAATTTGTGTGCTGGGGGTGGGTTTGCGGCTCCAAGAGTTGTGTTCAAATCCAACTCTTAGCCTCAGGGGACCCTCGGGCTAAGCAGGGGCAGTTCCCCTCCTGGCGGCTGCAGGGGCCGAGACCCGAGATGGGACTCCCTTGCCCAGCCACTCCCCGCGCTCGCCCCACGCACAAAAGCACAGGATGAAGGAAGCGGGAAAGAATCGGCCGTAAGGCTCTGGTTTCCTTTCCCCAGCCCGACGCACGGAGCCCTGAGCTCCGGAGGCTGGGGGCTGAGGCCAGCTCAGGACGGTGCTCCGGGTAGCTCTCGGCTGCTGGGGAACCGACCCTGTTTTTGTTTGAACGTTTTGTAACGATTTAGCAGATCTCGGCGTCAGCGGGCCGCGAGAGGCTCAAACAGGCATAAAGTGCGACCCCAAGTGGCCACTGTGCGCAAAGGCGCGCGGAACAGCCCGGCCCGCGACTGGAAGGCTTGGACGACGCTTCGGACCCAGCTGGGTCTTCCTAACCGGTCCAACCCCGGCTAGCCCAGAACGGAGGCTGTGTGTGCACCGGGGCCCAGGACAGGTTCCCCTAGAGCCACTCACGGTCCCCGGGTCCCGTCCTGGGACTCAGCCGCGAGTTCGGCGCGGATCACGGCGCTTGAAACTCCAAGCCCCAGCTCAGGGTGCGGGGGAGAGGGGCTGGGGGTGCTGGGATCCCCCTCGGCAGTCCCCTGCGCGGGACGGTCCTGGGCCGAGTTTAAGTCTGTGGCTGAAAGCCGAAACGCCACAGCGAGGGGGCCCAGGGCTGTCCATGAGAAACCTCAGAGCGCAGACGGGGAGCCCACAGCGCTCCGCACTGGGGATCCAGGCAGGGCTCGGGCGCCGTGCACCCTCCCAACTTGGACTCAGTCTGGCCCGAAATAAGAGCCTCTTCCCCGAGACTCCGGCCCGGGCGCAGAAACCGGATAAATCGCAGATTCGCTGTACCCGGAGACCCGACCCGCCTCCCGCGTCGCCTTCTGCTCTTCAGCTTTGGGCGCGCGCAGCGAAAGGCAGGAGAAGCGTGCAATGGGTGAGTGTGTCCCAGCCGCTGCCTGTGCAGAGCCAGCACGACTGACGGCGCGTGTAGGGGCCAGGTGAGCCACACCAGTGCGGAGACAGCCAGGTTTTTTTTTTTTTTCAGTGTTAGAAGGTAAAATAGTTTGCCTCCAGCTAATCTGAAAACTCTCTTCTTTTGCGCCCTCGGTCAGGCTGGGGTGGGGTGTGGTCTTGAGCCGCCCAATTTTTAGTAAAATGAATATATTTGAACCAAAACTTGGACTGAAAGGTTTGGATCAGCAACTGTTATTCTGGAAGAGCCCGTCTTCAACCCTTTGCGAGAAGCGTGCTCTCCGCAGAAACGATTCGGCGATCTCCGGGGAGAGTTTGGGCCCTGCGGCTGCTGCGCCCCTGCCCGAAGCTGGGCTCCAGGGACGCGCACCCTCCCTGGCCCGGTAGTGTTTGGACGCGGTGAGAGGACACTCGCACCGCGGCTCAGCGGGGGAACGTTTCCAGGCCGTCTGGGGTCTGCACAGACTAGGGCTCCGACTTGAGGCGGACAGGGCGTGACAAACGCACTAGGCTCTCTCGGTGCCGACTGACCCCCAGCCGTCGGCGACCTCCTTCTGGGCACTAAAGAAACCCGGTGGCGCAGAGGAAACGCCTGACGCTGTGGACTTCTGCGTGCGCACCGCGGCGGCCGGGCCAGGGTCACCCCGGTCTGCCTGACCTTGGCTGTCGAGGACAGAAACCGGAATCTCAGCAGTGTGGCCAACTAGGCCCTAAGGGTTCCTTCGGCCCGGGGCTCCGCGGTTCCACGCTTCCCCGTCTCCTGGGGCGATCCGCCGCCGTCTCAGGGTCTCTAGAACTCGGGCTTTGTCTGGGCAGATGCTGTCCTCTTTGTCCTGTGTCTCCGTCTCCGTTGCGGTCAGTCCCCTCCCCTGGGCTCGGACTGCGATATCTCCGTCCAGCCCTAGATCCACCGTCCCGCCAAACGCGGTTTTGTGCTGCTGTCCCAGCCAAACCAGTCCTTCCTCTCTCACCCCACCCCCAACCATCTCCAAAAAATGTTGGAACTGAGGGAGTAAATGAGGCACGAAGATTGCTCCGGAGTGAAGGCCGCTGCAGGACAGCCGACCCCACTTCTCAGTGAGACCCCAGGCCGGCACCTGCTACGCTCCGCCGCGGAATCTCGGCGCCCCAAACCCTATGGCCTCCCGCTCCCGACAGCCGCTGTCCGCCGCTGCCTCCCTGCGCCTGGGGCGTGCGGGGCTTCCGGTCAATCGGTCTACGGGCAGTTCCTGGAGGCTGCACTCCTTGCCTAAAAGACTAGCTGGGAGAGAGGCGGGGGTGTGGGGGGGGATGGAAAGAAAAGAAAAGGAATGGTGGGAGAAGTGGAGAGTGGAGGAGAAGCGGCAAAGGGAAGGAGGCCAAAGACACAGGAGTAGCGCGCGGAGCCCCAAGCCTCTTTTGAATTGGAGCCGAGGACTATCGGCGACGCCCAGAGCCCTCTACCGAACAGTTTGCTGTCTTTTGCCCCCAAAACTCCAACCTGAAGTTTTCACCCTGACGCGACCTCCTCCCGCTACCCACCCCAAGTTGGGCCAGAGGGGATGCGTCCTGGGCGCACCACCTGGGAATTCTTCAGCTACAGTTAATGAGCGAGGAGGCTCTGCGCGGCCCGTGCCACTGCGCGACCTTGGGGTGCTCGGGGTGGGGGTGTGCGAAGAAGTTATTCCTCAAGGGAGCACGGGGTCCACCGCCAGCCGCCGGGTTCGAGGTTCGCTGCGCTGTTCCCACCCTTCCTGTTCAACCATCCCGCTAACCGGAGAGTGGCCCCGCGGCGCGTTCCGCTGTGCGCATCCAGCCCAGCGCGGCGCTCCCGGCCGGCCGCCGGCAGCCCGGTTCAGCCCCAAGATGCATTGTACACCCGTCGTTCCCTGAGAGCGGCAGGGTTTTGGTGCGTGAGTGGGCGTCTCTGTGCGTGCAAGGGTGAGGTGGGAGGTGTGCAGGAGGTGTGTGTGTGTGTGTGTGTGCGCGCGCTTGTGTGTTGAGTGGGGAAATAAGGCATGCTTCGAACCGAAGAGCCCGGAAGCCCCTGACCTAAGCACCAACTGTACTATCCGGGGTCTCCAAAGAGGCCCATGTTCCCAAACGCCTCAGGATGCTAGCTCCCTGCTTCGGGCATCACCCAGGAGGCCGAACACTAGTCTCCTCCAAGGAGCCCGGAGGCCTCTGCCCCCTTCTTCCAGGCCTGGTGGAAGGGAATTCTGTTGCCCTCACTCCAGGATTCCCAAGGCCCAGGGCTTGCGAGAAAAGGAAGGAACGTTTTCTCCCTCCTCTTCCTTTTTCCCAAAGGCACCTGTCATTTCCACTGCCCCCTGCCCCACACAATGCCCATCAGATTCCAACCCAGTGCTTCCAAAAAGGTATTCTTGGGCTTCTGGATCCTGGTAGCCTTGAGCACCCAAAGGACTCAGTGAGTCTCAGTAGGGGGCCAGAGATCCCCCCTCCTCTGCAGAGCCCTTTTCCCACTCCCTCCCTTGGAAACCAGAGACACCCCCCCCCCACACACACACACACACTTGGGAGTGGAAATTTTTTATTAAAATTATTTCACCTGCTTCTTTTTACTTTGTTTTAACATAAATACTAGAAGTTTTTTTTTTTTAATTACATTTGTGCCTTACATTCTATTCCTATTGGACAGCAATGTGTTAGACACCCCCGGGCAGTATTGCCTCCAATAGAGATGAAGTGTTTGATCGTAATATTCACTCCTATCTCTATGGGGACTTGCAAAGCCTGTATCATTCACTTTTTCCTTTAATTCTCACAACTCTATAAGGTAGCAACTATTGTTATCCTTATTTTACAGAAATGTGTAGACAGGTAGGTAGGTAAATACAGATACATAGCAGTGTCCTAAGAGTATCAACTCATTCTGTCCTCGCCACCGCACTTTCAGGTGGGGAGGATTATCCCCACCTACACAAAGGAAGCTCAGAGAGGTTAAGTGATTTCTTTAGTTGCACAGCAGCAATATTAGCCAGAGCTTCTGGCCCCAAGGCCGGTATTCTGAATACTATGTAGTACGTGGTCCCTGTCTGGACCCGGTGGCATCCTGGGGACCCAGGTGTCAGCACATTTCCCCAGCTGCTCTCTGGGTCAGGATTCCCAGCTCTCCAGACTCCACAGTGGTTCCATTCAGGTCACAGCAGAGCCTCTGCTCAGTGCCAAGTCTTTGCTGAGGGCTGAGCTAGAAGGGCAGAGATGAACTTGCCTTCTTGTCAAAGGCCAGTCAAGCATCCTTGGGTTTCTTCGCCTTCTATGTCCTCTTCCCTGGCTGTGCAGGGCTGGAGGGTCAGGATGGGAGAGAAACCAAGGCTGCATGCAAGCCAAAGGAGAGAAATCTTGCAGAGTCCTCTTACCCTGTCCTTTACCCTTGGCCTCAGCATGACCTTCAATCTTGGCCTTGATCCTTGGTCCTACCTCTCTCTGGTCTGAGTTTGACCTTCAGCCTGTTTGACCTTCAGCTTCCATTCATTCATCTCTTAAGTGTCAGAAGAGAGAGAGAGAGAGAGATGGCCCAATGCTGATGAAGTTCGCTACCACTCAGAGCTGGTGAGGATGTCCTTCCCACCACTACCTGCCCAGGACCCCAGGACCAGCACTGGAGATCCTGAAACCTCATCATTGTTCTTCAGGGCCAAGGCTTTCACCTCCCGTAGCCCAACCATCACCTATCTGCCCATCCCTCTACCTCAAGATCTCAGTTTCTCCATCTCTTGCCTTTACCCTCAGCTTTTGCTTCAATGACTACAGAGGCCTTGGCTCAGACTTCCTTCTTCTCCACAGTGTCATGGAGCCAGTTTTCATGTTATATGAATCTGATCACCTTCACCCCCTGCCCCCTGGCTTACCTACAAATTCCTTCAGTACTTAGACAAAAACCCAAATGCTTTAGCATGGCCTTCAGGCCTTGAATGACCTGCTCCTGCTCACGTATCCCACCTCATCTCTCCCTGAATTTCCCCTCACAGTGTGCCAAGCACACTGCTTTCTGTATGTTCTTCCACAGCCCAAGCAATATTCTTCCACAGGGCCTTTGCACATGCCATCCTCCCTGCCTAGAATGAGGCAGTCTCTTTGTTCGAAAAGACTTAGAAGAGGTGGTCTGTGGCTCTTGCCAGGCCTCAGAGGGACCTCGCTGGGAACAGAGGTGGGGAGAAGAGTCCAGGAGCCAGAGCAAGGTTCCAGTCACTCTAGGGAAATCTCACATATCTTACCTCTATCCCTTCCCTCTCCAAGCTACATCAAGCAGACCTTAGCTTTGGGAGAGGACTTAGAAGATAACACGGGTCAAGGAGAGGCTTTGGCCAGTTAGTCCTAATGCTTTCCACTCGAGAAAATGTGTTTAAGACACAGATTCCTGAGCCACAGTCTGACTCTATAGGTCAAAGGAGAGCCCAGGAACTTGCATTTTAATAAGTTCCCGAGGTAACTCTGATGGTTGGGGTCCAAGAAATACACTTTGAGAAACTAGATGGAACTTGACCATGAGCTCCTGGAGGGAGCCATTGCAATGAGCTCCTGGAGGGAGCCAGTGGCCATTGCAATGCCCATCCCAGGAGGAACTCAGTTACAGTTGTGGAAGAATGAATGAATGAATGAATGAGTGAAGGCAAACACCAATGCTTCCTTGCATTATGACCGTCTTAGAACCCTCAGGTCTTTTCTGCATGCCCTCCAGTCCTCTCCTCTCCCCTAGTTAACAGTCATTCCTGAACCAGTCCTGCCTCCTTCCTCCTCAGACTGAGGAACAACTCAGAAGACATCTGTATGATGAGTGACCCTGCCCTGCTGGCCTTCCCTCTTTTCTCCCCCTCTATCTGAAAGTTCTTCGGGGCCTCAGGGGTCTAGCTTCCCACCGAATGCTCATCACAGCTTGGGGAGGAAGCCTTTGGGTACAGGGGCGTGGGTGGCACTGTCCCACCACTGGGACCTGCCGGCTGGGGCTGATGGAAAGAATAACGCTGTTTGGCTGTGCCTGAGCCCAGGCTCATTTCAGCCCAGAGCTGCTGTGGTCATTCAATCTCTTTCTTACCTTTCGTCTTTTGAAAATGAATTATACAAGGCGTACAAGCCTCCTTTCTCATTGTAAAAAATGCAACAATGTAGTTTTAACATCTCTGTCTAGAGCTACAGCTTGCTTTTTATTTTTACTCAGCAACTTCTGCGTCAATACACAGAGATCTTCTTTCTTTTTAACTAATGCATGGCAATTCGTCCAGTGGATGCTCTGTAGTTGTTGGGTTTTTTTTTTTTTTTTAGCCAGTCTTGTATTTATGGACATTTAAGCTATTTCTGATATTTCACTACTGCAAACAATCCTGCAACGAATAGCTTTGTACATGCTCCTTTTTGCATGTGGGCAAGTATTTCTCTAGAAGAGATAGCAAGAAATAAAATTTCCAGATTGAAAGATGAACACAATTTGTAATGTTCATGCTGTCAAATTATCCTCTAAGAAGGCTATATCTACTTAATTTCCCATCCAAAATATGTGAAAGTAAACTGTTTCCCCACAGCCACACCAACAATGGATTTTGTCAAGATTTTTCACTTTTGTGCCAATTCTATCTACGTCCCTTCAATGACCAGACTGGGAGACGAGAGCACAGGAATGGGCATGGCTTCGTTCTTCCCCTCCAGGGAATTGCAAACCTTCCCGCTGTAGCTGGAGTGGTGGTGTAATGGAGAGGCATCCATAATGCTGGTGGATCCCCAGCAAATGAGCCCTTGGTTCAGTGGGGGGGCGGGGAAAGGAGTTGGCTGATCTGGGTTGCAAAGCAGAGGTAACACTTAACTAAGGCTTTGAAGGCCAAGCAGAAATTTGTCAGAGAAATGCAAGAAGGTCCGGTGGTAGGCTCAACCCAAAGGCACAGAGCAGAGGCAACGTCTCGGGCACTTGGGGAGATATTTCTGAGAGGCTACAGATAGACCTTCATGCTTCCGCAGGAACTAGTGTTTAAAGGACCTGGAATGTCATGTCAAAGAGTAAGACCCCTATCATTTTTTTTTAATTTTTAATGTTTATTTTTGAGAGAGAGAGACAGAGACAGAGAGCAAGTAGGGGAGGAACAGAGAGAGAGACAGAGACAGAGACAGAGAGAATCTGAAGCAGGCTCCAGGCTCCAAGCCTGACGTGGGGCTTGAACTCTCAAACCGCGAGATCATGACCTGAGCCGAAGTCGGACACTTAACGGACTGAGCCACCTGGGTGCCCCAAGTCAGACCCCCGTCTGAAGGGCTGGAAGATCCTTTCCACATGGGCAGGCATCCTTTCTGGTTTACTATCTGTCACATACTAGGTGCTCAATAAATATTTGTAGAAATGAGAAGGAGCAACCCAAAGGCATTTAAGCAACATGTTAACTGGCTTTCATTTCCCTCGGAGACATGCTGTGCTTAGTGCCAGGGACTGTGAGTCTGGCCGAGTTCTGCATGCCAGAGGTATGGCATAGACAAGCTGGGCTCAGGAATCCATTCCTGGGCCTGAGCCCCCCATTCCGGCCTGGTGCCAGGTCCCTTTCACCCCTGCCTGTTAGAGATTGCTTTTGGTTTCTGTGTTGACAAGCCCTGTTTCTGTGTTTGGAGCGGCTGTTCAGTGCCATTTCCTGATTTAATATCAGAGCCAGCACAGAGCAAGGATGCACAGTTAGCACTTTTTGCTCCAAGTATTTTTCAAGTTCCTTTTTGATGTAAGGGTTGGGTTTGCAGCTTCCCTGATCTTGCTGAGCAGGGAGGGAGAGATGGGAGAGAAGCTGGGAGCCGGAGGGGAGAGAGGAGGGGAGAGGGCCCAGAAAAGATTCATCCAGTAGAGCAGAGCTGAGAGAGAGGCTAAGCTCCTTTCTAGAGAGGGGATGGAAGAGGGCTCAGCAGAGACAGAGAGGCAGACTGTAAGGTCTGCTGGCCGGGGCAGCCTCCGTGAAGCCAGGCTGCTGTTTCTCCTCTGGGTGGGCGTAAAGACGTATACATACGTTTATATGTATGTCTCTGTCACACACACAAAGGACCAAAAAGCTTAAATAAGCCAACGATGCAATTCAAAATACCAGAAAATGAAGACGAAATTTGTTCAAAGGAAAATTTAAGATAGATACAGGTCCCAGGCACTCAGGTATTGTGACTGAACATCTTCCATGCGTGAGGCCTTCTGCAGGACCATGGTCTGGGAACAGACTGAGGAGCTCATCTTCTTCTGGTGGAAACAGATTTTTTCACTGTACTGTAGTCAATGCAGGGATGGAAGTGTGCACGGGGCGAAGGGGGGGCTGTCCACACACACACACACACACACACACACACGCATACACACACACGTGTGTGAGCACACACGCACTTCAGGACAAGACCTGGGGAGAGACTGGAGTCTTTGAAGGCCTTGACCCACCCGCCCCCACCTACAGAGAGGCACCTGTGTGGCCTGGTATTGGGTCTCGCTTCTTTTTTTTATGTCTATTTATTTGTTTTGAGAGAGTGTGTGTGGGTGTAACAGCACGGGAGGGGCAGAGAGAGCAGGAGAGAGAGAATCCCAAGCAGGCTCTGCACCATAAGTGCAGAGCCCAATGCAGGGCTCGAACTCATGTAGCATGAGATCATATAACCTGAGCTGAAATCAAGAGTCAGGCACTCAACCAGCCGAGCTACCCTAGCACCCCTCTCCTTTCTACGTCCGCTGCCACTCACCTCTCAGACTCTGCCTCTGACCCTCTGTGTCATTTGGGGTCTACTGAGAAGCAAATGCCAAAATGAGATCTGACATGCAAGAGGTTTACTGGGGAAACACCTGTGAAGGATAAAGTGCTGGGCGCAGGGGGAGGCAGGGAGAGCCTTCGGACCAACACCAGGCCTGACATCTGTGGGAGGGGCGGGGAAAGAAGGCGGCTTGGGAGGGAAGCCTGTCAGGCTTCAGGCTTGTCTCAGAAAGTGTCAGCCAGGCTCATGGGACAGTCCTGGGCCAAAGTCACCTCCTGAGAACCCCACATCTTGTGGGAACGGGCCAGCACGAGCACCGCCCTCCCACCACGTGCTCAGTCACTGGCTGGGAGCACCTGGGAGGAAGTGCACAGTGGGGGAGTGTCCATCAGCGGTGCTCCCCACAGCAGTTTCCCTTGAAAGAGACCTACACAGGGTATTTCCCTGACCATCATATGCTCTCTTGTCCACCCAGTCTTTGCAGACTTTCCAGGTAGGGAAATCATAGCAGCAAGCATCTTAGGGAGCATTTTCTCAACCTGAGGGCCTGTGCTATCTAGGGCTAGCATCATCTCACTTCAGCCTCCAATATGACCTTATAAGATAGGAGCTATTGTCATTATCATCCCCCATTTTACAGACAAGAAGGCTGAGGCTCAACTAAATGAAATCACTTCCTAGAGGCCACACCTCACAAATGGCAGAGAGGAAGCAGGCTCTAGACTGTTTTGGCCAGGAGGAGGCTTAGAAAGGGTAAATGGGAGGCTCATTCCTCTCTGTGTATCTGTCTCACCTGCTGCTGATTCCTGTGATATGTTAACAAGACAGCCTCCAAGAAGACCCCTCAGGTCTCATCTGGGGTCAATGCCAACCCATTCCAAGCTGGCCTTCGGATACCAACCGTCTGCCAGCCAGCTCCAAACAAAAGGCCCAGAATGCTCACCTGAGGTAGGCACTCTCCAGCAGCCATATAGCTATCTGCCTTTTTCTCACGCATCGCCTCCTCCAGAAAGCCTTCCCTGACTGGCTCGTGTTTCCACGGCACCTTATGCTGAACTCCATCAGTGCATCTATCACACTGTGCCCAGAATGTCTGTTCAATCTGTTTCCACTACCAAATCGGGCCCCTCCAGGACCCAAATCAGGTGTGAGTCATGTTGGCGTACCTAGTGCTCAGCACGTAGGGCCCCGGGACTAGACAGGTGTCAATGCATGGAAAGGAAACTCTGGCAAGTGAAGACTAGTCCAGGCCACCAAGAAGACAGCCTTGGAGGGCATGGGCCCCTTGTGACAACCAGACCCTGGCCTTCAGAAGAGGAGTCTGCATTCCCCAGCCTGGCCGCCAGGGGCCTCGTCAACCCCCAGGCAGTGTTAACACTGGTCCTTGCTTCTTGGCAATAAATCCATGCCTCCCACCCCACCCCAGCATCTCTGCGGGGGGCCCAGGCCCAGGCCGTCCAAGACCTGGGCATCTGCTCAGCCGCCAGTGGCCCAGTGGGTAGCCCCAGCCGAGGAGGAGAGTTATTTTTATTTATTTCTTCTTAATCGTGAACTTAATTTAGCCGCTAATCAGGTTACCATGGTGACTTGCGCTGGGTTTACAGCAGTTTCCTAAAGCGCCTTTTCCGCACTCTTTGGGTAAATGAATAAAATTTGGGCGATGAGCAAAGCGCCTAAGTATTGGGTGTCCTAGAAAAAGGTCAGATGCTTCCGTTTTGTATTGCCGATTCCCCTGCCTACTGTGCTTACGGAAGAGCCATGACTCTGGGCTGACTCCAGTTTCCTGTCTTCTGCCCTCCCTTTGAAACCTTCAATGGATCCCTATTGCCAACCGGGTAAAGTCTGAGATTTTTGCATTCCTCCTCTAGCTTCACCTCCCTAATGCCCCATCTTCCCTTTCCCCTGGGTTGCTCTCTGTGTGTTTGTGCCTCGGTGCCTCTGTCTGTGCTGTGCCCTGGGCCTGGAAAGCCA
Organism: Lynx rufus; assembly: GCF_022079265.1. Lineage (NCBI taxonomy): Eukaryota > Metazoa > Chordata > Mammalia > Carnivora > Felidae > Lynx > Lynx rufus. The sequence continues at coordinate 19,442,597 of NW_025814896.1, read as the reverse complement.
GGGCGGTCTCGGGGGTGGCCCAAAGGGTTAAGTTCTCTCCCCTCTGTCTTAGGAGTAAAGGAAACCTGGCTTGTCCTGGGACCACACTGCGCCCCGATAAGGTATCTGAGGACACCTTTGAGCACTGTTCCTGGGTCCACTATCACGGGGACAGTGGTGGAGAATAACAGCTAGCCAGCCCACGATTGTAGGGCAGAGGAGCAGCAGGGAGGAGAAATGAGGAGCCAGGATTTCGACAATTTTCTGTATTTTACGGTCTGGGAGGGTCATTTAGTTTTCTGCCCTGTTGCTGGGGGGCACACTGTTTATTTCCCCTCACCCGGTGAGCTCAGAGGCACTCCTGCTTGGATGCAACCAGAAGCCCCCCTGTGGCTCCCAGAAGGGAAAGTGTCTCCAGGCTGGAGGCAATCGTTTCCAGGTTTCCCCTGAGGACCTTGAGGCTGGCGGCCAATCAGACCCGGGATCAGCCACAGTCCATTAGCGAGTGCCCAGGGCTCAGGGCGCCAACGGAGCCACCAGGCATCGGTGCCAGATCCTGCCCAGGGAACCCAAAGCCATCTTTAATTATCATCTTGTCCTTCGTAAGCAGACAAACTGCACCTACAGACTGTAGGCTGGCTCACTGGGCTCAGAAAGCCCCCCAGCCACCAGCCCCAGTACCCTGAGTTCACCGGACACCCTCCGGGTCTGGATGTCTGCCAACAGGGACCACTCTGTGCACCTCCAGGCCTGTAGGAAGAACAGCCAGCCCAGGCTGCAGCCCAACTGCAGGCAAGGCTGTGTGAGTTCACCGCGAGACCACCCCTCTCTGGGCCTCGCTTCCCCCATCTAGAAGATGGCAGGCGTGCTGGCCTCACTTCTGGCCCTGCGGAACTGGGAGTCAGAAGAACTGGGTTCAAATCCTGGCTCAGCAGGGTTGGATTTTGCTTTAAGACTGAGGCCAAGGGAGAGGACAGGTCAGTTCCGGAACGCCTTTGGGAGGGTGAGGTCAACAGGCAGAGACACGTACAGTGGCGACCAAGAGAGGGATGTCTACGACGTACCAGAAGAGACCGAAACAGCTACAGTGACTTCGGCAGGCGTGTTTGTCCATTTTCACCCCCAGAGAGTTCTGCCCACATGACTCAGGGAGCGTGGGAGAGCCCTGGCTACACAGGCATGGGAGGACCTGGAGATCCAGACACAATAGCCCAGGGCTTGAGAGATCCTAGCTCAGTGGCAAATTTACTATGTGGCCTCAGGCAAGTCGCTTAACCTTTCAGGGCGTCAGAAGAGTTTTCCTCTGGGTGGCTCAGTTGGTTGAGCGTCCGGCTCTTGATTTCAGTTCAGATCATGATCCTAGGGTCATGGGATCGAGCCCCGTGTCAGGCTCCATGCTCACTGCTTAAGAGTCTCTCTCTCTCTCTTCCTCTGACCCTCTCCCCATCTCAGGCGGTCTCTCTCATCAATAAACAAACAAATAAATAAATCTGTTTTTTTTTTTTTTAAAAAAAGAAAGAGTTTTTCCAGGAAGATAAAATCCTACCAAACTGAAGGGGGGACCTTACATCTCCAGACCGCTCTCCAGCATGTGAGTTTGTCAAGCTGGGTCCGGCCCATCTCAAAGTGGTGAAAGGACAGAAATTATGACTTTGTAAAGCTCAAAGAGCAAACCTCCTTTGGCCACTGGGGGTACCTTAGTTCACCCTCATACACACCTTAGCATAGAAACCATTTCCTGCAATGACCGGACAAGCATCTAGCATGGGAGAAAGCAGGGAACCTCCCGCCGACTCAGTGGGCATTATACAGCATTGCATTGAAGAACATGGGCTCTGGAGCCCACTGCCCAGGTTCACATCCCAGCTCTGCCACTTACAAGCTATGCTGCCCTTGGGCAAGTTACCCAACCATTGTGTCTCCCCCACCCACACATGTATAATGGGGCTAATGGCGCATACACCCCATGGGACTGTTAGAAACATTAAATGAGCTAATACACAGGAAACACTCAGTTCTGGGCGTCAACAACTAGGTACCAAACATTTCCCCCATGTGTTGGCTCTCACAACTGCTACTATTAGTCCCATTTCACAGTCAAGGAAACTGAGGGGCAAATAAATTAAACGTCTTATCTGGAACTGAGACTTTAAATCAGGGTATTTGCCACCAGACCTTGCCTCTCCCACAGCTGCTCGATACCATCAAAGTTCTCGACTGACTTTTCTGCAAAACAAGGTCATATAGCAGCGGAAACAGAGATGGGAGCAAGAGTTCATTGGGAAGGCAGGTGAGCCGCTGATCAATCCTAACATCTTTAAAGAACATATGGTTAGGACAATGGGAGTGCAGAGTGCTCTCCCCGACAGCTTCTAGCCGAAGTCAGATGTGACTGCCTGGCATCCAGGAAACACAGGGGACAGAGGAGCATGCTGGATGACACCATGAGGAGGCCCTCAGCTGGCACGGGGGACAGTATGCAGGATACATGACTCAGACTTACCAAGAAATAAATGTTATTTTATTTTATTTTATTTTTTTTTAATTTTTTTTTTTAACGTTTATTTATTTTTTTGGGACAGAGAGAGACAGAGCATGAACTGGGAAGGGGCAGAGAGAGAGAGGGAGACACAGAATCGGAAGCAGGCTCCAGGCTCTGAGCCATCAGCTCAGAGCCCGACGCGGGGCTCGAACTCACGGACCGTGAGATCGTGACCTGAGCCGAAGTTGGACGCTTAACCGACTGAGCCACCCAGGCGCCCCAAATAAATGTTATTTTAAAAAAGAAAGAAGGGCTCCTGGGTGGTTCAGTGGCTTAAGCATCCAACTCTTGCTTTCGACTCAGGTCACGATCTCACAGTTGGTGAGTTCGAGCCCAGTGTCGGGTTCTGTGCTGTCAGCACAAACCAACTTGGGATTCTCTGTCTCCCTCTCTCTGCCCTTTCCCCACTCTCTCTCTCTCTCTCTTTCTGTCTCTCAAAATAAATAAATAAAATAAACATTTTTTTAAAAAGAAAGAAGGGCACCTGGGTGGCTCAGAGAGTTTAGCCTCTGACTTCAGCTCAGGTCGTGATCTCGAGCTTGGTGAGTTCGAGCCCCGCATCGCACTCTGTGCTGACAGCTCAGAGCCTGGAGCCTGCTTCGGATTCTGTGTCTCCCTCTCTCTCTCTGCCCCTGCCATGCTCACGCTCTGTCTCTCTCTGCCTCTCTCAAAAATAAATAAAACATTAAAAAAATTAAAATAAGAAAAGAAAGAGAGGGTGACATTTTAAAATGTGGGGACTGTTATAGATTAAAAGAAAGTTAAGAGATGTATTAACCAAATGCAGGGTTTATGGCCTGATTTGAATAACCTAAATGTTAAAAAGACATTTTTGAGACGGTGGAGAATATTTGAATAATGACCAAATAGTAGATATTAAAGGAACGGGGTTTTAAAAATTATTTTTTTGCGGTGTGATAATAGTATTGTGGTCATGAAAAAAAATTTAAGTCATTATTCATTAGCAATGTCCCCCTAAAATATTTATGTATGAAGTGAGATGGTGTTTGGGATTTATTTTGAATACTCCAGGGAGGAAGGGTGGGGGTAAGGAGTGCTCAAGGCTTGATTATAATTCTCTCTACTTTTGTGCTTATTTGGAAATGTTCACAATAAACAGTTTAAAGGGAAAAGAAGGGCAGAAAATGGAACAGGCCACTATATAGGAAGAGCTCCATGCACAGGTCTCAGCAACCTTGGTTTTGAGTGAGATTTGGTCCCCCTGGAGATGAGAGGGACGGGGGAGACTCCCTTTCCCCCTGGCTCAAGATGGGAAGAACAGGTCTTTGCACACGACCCTAAAAATCATTCATTCATTGGCTCACTCATTCATTCTACAAGCCATTCATTCATGTGCTCACTCATCTACTCTCCAATTCATCCATCCATCTGTCCATTCATTCATCCACCTGTTGAGAGCCTACGATGTGCCAGACGCTAAGAGAGGCACTGGAACAAAGGTGACCGCCTCTGTCCTGGAGACACTGACAGTCAGGAATGGGGAAGGGGTTCAACTTGTAAAATCACACCAATATATCTGCAGAGACCATTGCGTACTAGCCGGGAGCATAATGTGGAGGGATGCGGTTTGTTCCGGGGTGGGGGATGGTCAGGGAACGCCATCGGTAACATTCTAGCTGAGACTTGAACAATGAGGAGACGACCATGTGAAGAGCCCAGGGAGGGGCGTTCAGGCCAACAGGACAGCACGAGCACATGTCCTGGGGCAGGAGGGAGTCTCAGGACTGTTAAGTCTGGGAGGGTTGGCAGGAGCAGACAGCAGGAGCAAGGAGACAGGTGTGAGATGATGGGGAAAGTCTGGGAGCGTCAACAGCTTCGCCTGAACCGAGAGAAACTTCTCCCCCATAAACAGAACATGCCATGTAGAGACGTAGCCTTGGGCCAGCTGACAAATGCAAGTTATTGACACAAGCGCTGGGAAAGCTGGTGTAAGTGCCATCTAGTGAAAATGCTCTACTTACTTAGAGAGTGTTAATCCAGGAGCCTGGTGGAGAGGAAGGGAGGGAGCCCGCCCTGGGGCGGAGAGGAGGCCACTACAAAGGGAACCACTGGAATCGCTGAGTAAGGAAGACTCCCAATTAGAGTTTTAAAAACCCAGGGTGAAAAGCAGCCCTGTGCCCCACTCAGCCCCTCCTTCCGTCAGCCAGCCCCGCCGGGGGAAGGAAGTCCCGGCCAACTGTGGAGACAGTTGTCCAGTGATTTATGGCCCCGAGACAAAGCCTCCCAGGAAAGGCCCTGGGAAGCGTACACGTGTTGTTGAAACAATCAGAGCCCATCCATCTGCCGACGTCAGCACCATATCCGGAAAACGGGCCCAGTCTTCCCGTGGACTTTCCATGTGGTCGACGGGCACAGAAGCCTGGGAGCTCAGGGGGACACGTCCCGCTTTTCAGATGAGGTAACTGACACTTGGAACAGTGACTTGCTCAAGGTCACTGGGCAGGAGATTCAAACTCGCGTCCCTTTGCGTTCCTGAGTTCTGACGCCACACTCTTCTTGTCGTATCTGGCTGCCTCCCCAGCTGTTTCTGCAGCTGCCTGGGATGGCTGGTCCCGTGCGGGCCACAGGGCCTTTCCTCCAGGTTTCCGAGACTGGGCTGCTGTTGCCCATGCGGGAAAACTTGGCTCCCGGCTTCCAGTCCACCGTAAAAACCAAGCTGAGCCGTCCAAAGCCATCAGCAGCCTTCTCTCCTGTGGAAGCAGGGACCTCACTTCCTCCTTTGAAACTATGATTCTGCAGGGACTTTGGAGGGGTCATGAGGGACAGACCTCCGCCTCCAAGCCATCTGCAGAGCTCTGGGCCATCGTGAGAGGTGAAGTGGTTCCCTGCAGGGCACACGCACATCCCTGTGAGTGGATGCCAGCCCCTCCCCATCGCAAGTGCTGTGTCTGATTCAGCTCGGAGAACCCAGCACAGGCCCTGGCCCAGAGGAGGCACGTAGCACGCATTTGCTGAATAAAGAAATGTGCCTTTGGCATCGGAGGTGTTACAACAGACCCAACTGAGAAAGGAAAATGAGGGATGGCTATTACATTGAAGAAGAGGTGGGGGGACACGCTTACAGTATGGTGTCCACTGTAAGAAGCCGAATGCAAAACCGCAGACCCCAAAAAGCCCATGTAACTCCGGTCTGATTTGAATTGTGTCAAACAGCATGCATGTGTGCAAAGAACTCCTAGAGGAGAAGGCAGATCAAAATACTAACAGTCGTATCACTGTGCAGTTGGCTTCTGCGGGGTTTTACCGGCTTCCCTCATTTTTCTCCAGAATGTACTAACAGAGCATGTGCAACTTCCCAAAGAATAAAGAAAGGCCGTACCTAATTATTTTTTAGTAACATAGTTTTAGATAAAGTTTAGGGCACCGTCTGCCTCTCTGAACCCAGAGCCAGCTGCTGGGTGCCAGACAAGGCTTCGATGTCCTGCGGGCTTGAGGACAGCCGCCCAGGGCCTGCAGGACGCACACCGTGGCACCAGGAGCTGCCTGTCACCTGTCCAGGGCCCTCGGGCCAAGAGTGTGGATGCTGGGCCTGACAGCCATCTGCCAAATCCTCACCACAACCAGGCACGTTTCCACAACTCCTTTCCCCTCCAGCAAGTCAGTAAATCAAACCGCGTCTCGTACGCAAGGTGGGCCCTTTCTGGTAAAACACAAAAAAACTTAATCTTTGGTCCAGAAGCAGTAGATTGTGGCGGTAAGTCAGCAGCCAAAACCATTAATCTTTGCCGCGTTCCCCAACCGGCCCGAGTAGTAAAGAAGATAATACCCCAGCAGAATCAGTGACCCACTACAAATTGGTCCTGAAAGGTCCACCAGCATAAATAGACTTTTGCTGATCCAACACTTGTTAGGAACCCCAACAAAGAGACTATTGGCTCATCTGATGAGCCGCTTGCGATGGGCCCTTGCAATGGCTGGTGATGGATGACCACCCTCCCTTGGAGGGGAAGATGCAGCTCCTGGTATGGGGCCCTTTCTCATCTTAAATTTGTCCTCAATAAATCACAGGTGCAGAGGAGCCGGCATCAGTTTCATTACACCTACATGCTCCAGTATCAATCATGCCACCATGGCGGCCTGTCTGGGCGCAGTTCATTTCAAGTGGCTTTTTCTGTCCTGATTCCGTTTCCACCGCGATCCAAGGGGCTAGGGGCCCTGAGGGCGGGAGGAAGAAGCTTCTCTCTGAAGGTCTGTGCTTCCTTGGGCTCAGCGCCTAATTCCCTCCTCCTTCTCCATTAACCATTTCCCAGACGGGAGCCATTTGAGCTCTGAGGCCACAGCCGCGGTGCAGACTTTGAGTCAGAAAGACTGGTTTGGGGACAACGGCTCTGACACTTGCAGACTGGGAACACGTGGCCTTACTTTACTGAGGTTCCGTTTCCTCCTCTGGAAAATGGGGCTAATAACAAGGACCTGCTGAGACTGAACAGAGTAATGCGTATCAGGAGCCTAGCAAAATGCTGGGCACAAAGGGGACCCCCAGCTGATCTTAATCCCATGCTCACCCCTGGCTTGGATGGTGGCTAAAGAGAAAATACTGCAGGGTGGCTGGTCCCGCTTTCCCTTCGGTACCCAGGCCCCGTGAGAAAATAGAAACCTCGCTGTTCCTTTCGCTGTGTCCACCTGCCTGGACCATTCCCGGTGCCAGCCAAGGTGTGTCAGTCACAGCTCAGAATTTATGAAGATGCCACCACAGCTCATTTTTTGTCTTGTCCCTTTCATTGTAGGCAGTTAAAATACACTTAAAACTAAGGACACCAGACAGCTCTCAGACCTCTTCTTAATGCAATAATCAAATACTTTGATGTCATTAAATGCATGTGCAAGGCTCGTCATAAAAGCTGTGAACTTCTTTTTTAAAGAATCATAAATGAGAATAGATGGTTTCTTTTTAGGCAGGTCCTAAGCCGGTCTGCCCACCGTCACCAGAGGCAGGGCCGACACACCCCGCCAAGACGGCCCTCTGCCTCCTCCGAAGGGCACAGCCCAGCTGCCTCTGCTCTGGGGTGGGGCACTCAAGGCCCAGGGGGCAGCCCTGTAAATCTTTAACCACATGAGCAAATCTTTGAGCGGAAGAGAGGAGAGTGCAAAGGACCCTGCTCCTGAGCTGGTCAGGAATGTCAGACAGAACAAGCTCTTCAAAAAGACACTTCCATTCACTCTAAACCTACAGGAGAGCTGGAGTGACAGGGCCATTTATTTGCAGAAGAATTGGGGAGGGGGTGGAAAGGAGAGGCAGAGGAGGAGGAGAAAAGTAGGGACAGGAGAGAGAGGCAGGGAGAGAAGGAGGAGGCTCCGAGAGCAGGTAGGGAGAGACAGAGACGGGAAGGGAAATGGAACCGACTTTCCCCAGCACCTGGCGTCTCACCAGCACGGCACGCTGGCTCGGTCTGGAGCCACATACACACGCAACACACGCCAGAGAGGAGGCTCGCAACGACAACTACGGCGATGGTGATATGGAGAACTTACTGTGTGTCCCGAGTTGTGTCGAAGTCCTTTCCAGGTACTTCGTTCAATCCTCCCAGAACCCTGTAAGGTGGCCACCACATCTCATCGATTCTAAGATGGACACTTCCTTTTTCCCATTTTCACATCCCTGAAGCCGAGATGCTTTTTGCAATCACTGTCAGCCGGGCAGCAGTCTCAATGTCATTGTCACATCTGGGAACACACATCAAAACTTGCAGAACGGGTATCTGCGGCTTAAAGTCCCGAGGAAAACAGAGGAGCGGTTTTTAAAGAAACCCCACTGCTAACACTTGCGACACTACAGAAGAGAAACGTGTAGGAGCCAATTCTAAGTCCATCTCTGAACATGAAGAGGTTTTAGTAATACCTTAAATTACTTCACTTGTATTTTCCTTTTTGTGTATGTACAAAGGACTCATGATAAAAATCTATGTCTAAATAAGGTACTTTCCATAACTGTAAAATTAAAATTCTAAGGGGTAAGAAAGTATTGTATCATAGTTTAGTTGGCAATGATTTCATTTTTCTTAGTGTGACAAAAAACAATGGTGCAACGTACCTTCATTGGCTTCTCGGACTTTGAGAGATACAGTACTGTCCCATCTTAAAGATGAGCAGACTGAGGTTTGGATGCCTTTATTACTTGCCCGAAGCCACACAGAGAGTCAAAACCCCAGATCTTTCTGATTCCAGAGCCATGTTCTCAGCCATAATTGCCATTCCTCTTCAACATCTCTGGAGCCAAATCAACACAGGCTCAAATTCCAGCTTGGCCACCTACTGGCTTTATGACCGAGAAAGGGACTTCTAGTCTCTGAGCCTTAAGCCGAGATGCTAATGAAATCCGCTTCGCAAAGTTGTGTGTGTGTGTGTGTGTCGGGGGGGGGGGGGATCCTCGTGGGAAAAGGTACAGCACTGTGCCTGGCCCTGAGGAGATACCCACAATGTGGGGGTTGAGTGAGCGTCTCCATAGAGGTCCATGGTGCACTTGAAGAGTGTCCCCTTCCCCTTTGCCTCTGTGGCACCTGCCTGGAGAGGCAGATAGCACCAGGAGGCTGGGTCTAGCACTGGGATACTTTCATTGCTTATTGTTTTAAGTCCCATCTCAGAACCAGCCAGTCTATGCACACTTCTCGCTGCCTACGGGATACTCGGTCTTCCTTCCTACTAACAAAACAACAGCCACATCCTTACCATCTTACTATTATTATCACCGTTCACGTTTATTGAGTGCCGATACTGTGCCAACACTGTTCGAGGGTCTTTACACATATTTTGTGCTCACAGTAACCCTAGGAGGGGGCATGTTACAGATGATGAGGAGACTCAGAGAGCTGAAGGACACACAGCTTGCTTTCAGGTGTCCCGGGCTGTGCAGGGAGCAATGCACCTAGTGTCTTGGGTTCATGCGGTACTCTAATGTGGGGCCAGTGATTCACCCCCATTAGGCAGGAAATTTAAGTTGTGAAGTTGACTTTTAAAAGTCATAAAGGAGGAGCGCCTGGGTTGCTCAGTTGCTTAAGCATCCAACTCTTGATTTCTGCTCAAGTCACGATCTCATGGTTAGTGGGATTAAGCCCTGTGTCAGGCTCTGCGCTGACAGCATGGAACCTGCTTGGGATTCTCTCTCTCCCTCCCTCTCTGCCTCTCCCCTGCTCATGCTCTCTCGTGCATTCTCATTTTTTTTCTCTCTCTCTCTCTCTCTCAAAATAAATAAACATAAAAACAACAACAACAAGGGGCGCCTGGGTGGCTCAGTCGGTTGAACATCCGACTTCGGCTCAGGTCATGATCTCACAGCTTGTGGGTTCGAGCCCCGTGTCGGGCTCTGGGCTGACAGCTTAGATCCTGGAACCTGCTTCAGATTCCGTGTCTCCCTCTCTCTCTCTGCCCCTCTCCCACTCGCTCTGTCTCTCTCTCTAAAATATAAATAAAAACATTTTTAAAAATTTAAAAAAACAACAACAAGAGAGTCATAAGGATGTTTCCTGCCTCCAATTAGAAGCCAAACATGTTGACTGTAGAAAATTTCAAAAATACTTTATGACAGAAAGCTATGACTACTCAGAATCCCATTACAAAGAGAATGCCCCATGGTTCACGTTTTACATTTCTTTCCATTCCGATTTCTCTCCATATTTTATGTGATTGACATTATTCATGCAATTTTATAATCCTGCTTTTTCCCCCAGGATAGGTATTTCTCCATGGTATTGGAAACCCTTTGACAACATCATTTTAGTTTGTTTTTTTTTTACTATTTCACTAAATGGGTTGACCATAATCCACTTAACCATTCCCCTAATGTGGAGGATTTAACCGTTTTCCTGTGCTGTAGCACAGCTGTGTGCCTAAAGGTTTGTTTATATTTTTATTTCCTTGGGATAAATTACTTATCGTGGCATTACCGGGTCAAGTGACTTGTACATTTGTTAAGACTCTTGCTAGAGATTGTCAAATTGCAATTCCTGTGCAAGAATGTCTGTTGCAACCCATCCTCGCCAGCATTGAATATGAACATTTTTTAAATTCTCTATTAATTTGATACATGAAATTTTTCTCTGTTTTAGCATATTTGTGTTTACTGGTGAACATGAACTTATTTTTCAACTTCATCATCTGATTATATCTGTGAATTCGTGGGATTACAGCAGACTAGTTAAGTGCACCTGCTAGATCAAGATGCCTGACCTCGAATCCTGGCTCCCTGCTTCCAATCTGTATGTAACTTTTAAAGCTTTATTTTTCTTCATCTTTCTATAGGGGTGAGAATAGTAACCCCTGCCTCCTCCAGTCTTTGTAAAGAATGAATGAAGAGATCCCATGCAAATTATACCCGGTACATAGATGTTTAGTAAATATTAGCTACTTCAATTTCTTTTGTAAATTCTTTTTCACACACTTTTCTCATCTTTCTCTTGGACTCTTGATATCTTTCTTATCAATTTGAAAGAGCTCTTTTTATATGAAAGATACTTGTTAGCCCTTTGTGACATTTGTGGTGAATATATTTGAGTGGGCTTTTAAAGGTGTATTCCTTCTGCCTTGATGGTCTAAATCAAATCATTTTAGTGCCATACATATCTAGTGTGGCTGCATCTAGGAGTTATTTCTATTAAGAAAAGATGTAGAGAAAGGAAGGGGGGTTGGTGTGCCTCAGAAGACGTGACTTCAGTTCACAAGGCTGCATTTCTCACAGACGGGGTGGGACTGGATGGGATTTCTCATACCCACAAATGCAGCCTGAGCACCGGGACGCAGAGAGAACGCTGCCACAGCTCGGACATGGTGATTCCTGAACCCTGCACCTGGCACTTCATGCCGGGGAAGGAAATAATGGAGCTTTCTGGGGCCCAGTCCTTCTCATCCTCAGTTCTGAAGCTGTCCTTGTGTTCACAAGGTAATTTTGACACACGCACACGCACACACACGCACACACACACAGGATCTCCACTGTACGTACATCACCACTTCCGTGCACTCAGTATTTTTCTGTCAACGAGGGTTCGGAGGAGTGAGAAAGCCCCTGTTTTCATTTTTTATGTCTATTAAAAATAAACATGCTGAGAAGCTGCCTTTTAGTCTCTTTATCAAGCCCCAAACGACGTGTAGCCCTTGTCAACTCGGCGTTGACGAAAGCAACCAGCACGATTTATAAGACGTCAGGAACAAACTTAGTTAAGGGCGGGTTTCCCCTCCATTGATCAAAACGGGTTTTAGCCCAATGATGGGCAACCAGTCCCTCGACGCAGCTCCGGCAGTCGGGCAGGCAGGACGCTGTCCCCAGCCCACCAGCCTGGGCACAGCTCACGGGACTCTTGGCAAGCTCTTGGGCTGAGAAAGCTGGGAAGCCACCTCTTTATGGGTCAGCACAAACGAGATCCATTTCATGCTGAGTCAATTTAATCAATACACTTCTTGCTTTGGAAACTCAGGGCATTTAGAGAGAGCAAAGCCATGATACAGTAAAGCAGCTTTAAAGTCTAATGAGCTTCTCTGTGCTAATTAGTGACTTTGCTAACTGGAAGCTTTCTTTGTTAGAAAACACACCCTTGCCTTGGAGTGACACTAAATGCCAGCTTTTCTACTCCCAAACGTACCTCCCTTTAGCTTTCATCAAGCCACAAAAGGAAGCCCTCGGTTCCTCTCACCCTGTTAGAATTAATACTTGTTGTTGTTGTTGTTGTTGTTGTTTTAATTTAAGCAACTACCATTGCGTTTTGCCTTGTAAAACCTAGAAAGGGCAAGAGCTCAATTTCTCTTAAATTCCACCTGCCACCCTCCCGGCAGGAACCAGTCGGTGATCTCTGGAGGGTAAACACAGTACCCAGCCCAGGCGCTTCTGGAAGAGACACGATTGTGTGCCCCTCCCGCCGCCTCCCATTTCACGGTGAGATTTGGTAATTTGCAAATTGAGCAGCCTTCATTATTTTCCGAGGCACAAGCAGGGTCTTCACTCCTTGCGAGGAGAATGTGACCCAATCATTTGTCACAGCAACGCACGGATTCTAGAGCACTTGAGAATTCTTAGCCATAAAGCTGATTACTAACACAGGAGTGGTGGGGAGTGGGGCGGGGGTGAATCTTTTAATCTGGGAAGGAGGGGAGGACGGAGGCAAAATGGGAAAGACATAGAGCCCGCTGGTGTGGTTACAGCCCCAAGCGGAGCTTTTGGAGAATCAGAATTACAACTTGGATGTGTGAGTGAAATGTCCTTCCTTCTCGCTTTTCTGCCTCGTTTTCGTCGCCGTCTGGGTCTCTCTGTCACTGTCTCCATCTCTGCTCTTCTGTCCTTCCTGAGCACTTGCTGAAGATACCCTGCCTGGAAATAATTGCATTCAGACCCCTGAGTCCCACTTAAAAGTCTTTAGGACTGATCGAGATAAACTCAATCAGGCTTCTGTTTCCACCCAGAGTGCCCCCATCATTTATTAGACGAATTAAAGTATCAATTTCTGTTTAAACATTAACAGGGTGATGCCAAATATTAGTCAGTTCCTAATAATTTTGAGGGATTAAAAAGATAATAAAAGTAATAGTCCATTACATTACCTACTTCAGCAAGATTGTAATGAACGTAATAAATTCTGGATCAGGGTTATAACAACTTCCATCTATTTAAAATGAATTTGTAGGGTTACTTTCATTAACTATGTATATGGGGGAAAATGATCTGACATATTACTTTAAAAGAGCTGTAAAACCGATTAGGAGAAAATATGCTTTCCAGACAGGGATGCAGGCCACCGGGGACACGCGCATCCTTGGGAAGAGGGGGTCCAGCTGCCGAGACAGGCCGATTCTGGGTTTCTCATCCTGTGCCCTCGCTGCTGGGGAGAAATGAGGGCAGAATCAACGCCAGAATGAGGGGAAAGGAGGCTTTTCTCCCCCATCTCTCTCCTCTTTTTTTTTTTTTTTTTTTTTTACTCCCCAGGTATATTCCCGCTAATGAACCGGGGCTTGCCATGGGAAGTTCTGCAAGGAAATAAACCCGGAGGCCTGCCCGCCGCCCAGCCTGGCCTCTGGGCCCCCAGGGGAAAGCTGCCGTATTAAAGGGGCCCATGCCCTCATCGCTGGAGGAGACAAGGGAGCGAGCACTTGGCTGCACCACAGAAATTACTGCTGTACCTCGAATGCCCGCTTCATTTATCAATTTCATAGCAGAAAAACCCATATGACTGCCTTGTTCACTCGTACGCTAAATCTCGACACGAAAGCTCCCCACCGCCAGTCAAGTGTGTTATGTGTGGGTCTGGATAAAGTAACTTGAAATACCACTAATGATTTATACTTAATTGAACCTCTAAGTGATTAAAGTGGCAGTAATGAATGAATAACACCCTCCCCATTCCCTCGCCCGCTGGGCCCAGCGTCTCCAGGCAGAGTGGGCCTCGCCTGGGGACATCAGCTCGGACAGCCAGCCTGAGCCATTCCCTAGGCTTCCCCCCCCCCCCCCCCCCCGAGCTGCTCGTCTGGGTCCTGGCTAAATTGCTCTCGCCTGCAGTAAATGACTCCATAAGCACCGTATCAGACCATTGATCCTTTTTATTAGATTACCCAATTGTAAGGTTAATGCATTTGCATTTGGCAAACGGAGTGGGTCGGCCTGAGTCCCACGCGGGGATCGGTGTTTAAACGGACACACAGGAGAGTGGCTCTATCAACATATTGATTTGTTGGTAGCAGTAACCAGATGCTGATGCCCTTCCCCCACCCCACCCGCCAAAGAAAGTGCCAGGAGAACACAGTTCCAGGGCTATGTCTTCCTTCCAGAAGCCCTTCTGACAGCCAGGAGACCAACTCTAGTGCCGACCCCCGATACTTGTGTTTCTAGAAGAAGGAAGGGTCCTGCAAAGGCTTTCAGTCACCTCAGACAGGGATAAATGTGGGCCCCTCACCTCGGACCAGGAACGCAGCTGATTTCTCTAAATGAGGGAGAGCCAGGACTTAAATCAGTGACAAGGACACAGCTTCAGAAGCCAAAAATTCTTCTTTTCTGAAACTCATAGAGTCAGACCAGGGCAGCCATTTCTACCTTGGTTACTATACTCGACATGAACTTTTTCTTGGATTTTCTAAACGCATTAACCAAATACCGTTAAAATGGTCCACCACTGTTAAGGCTTTTCTAGTAAGTAAATTTCTAAGTTGGAAGAACATACTTTGTTAATCTAACATGAGTTCTACAATGAAGATAGTTTTTTGCAACTAGAAGCTACCCAGAGAAATCACTCCAGAAAACCATGTTCCTTTATAGATGGGGAAACTGAGGCCCAGTGAGAGAATGAATCTTACCTGAGACCCCCCAGTGAGTTCATGGAAAAAGTCCCCAGTCTTCAGCCTTCCAGATCAGCCTCTGGTAAGAAGGCAAGACTCCTATAAGAGGTGGCTTTGAAGCTGTGACACTGAAGAAATAGTCTTTTTATACAAATGTCTTAAGACACGAGCCATATTTCATATTCAGCTGCATGAACTAGGTCTTTGTCTGAATCGTCCTGCGGAGTAAGATTCGCTGTGAGTAGTGCTTACAGGATGGATTTGTTCAGCATCCTGCATCTGAGGACAAGGAAGGCAGTTTCCTCAGTACAATTCAGTTCCCTTTTTCCCCTCTCCACCTTCCAAAGGGAGCCAGGAGCCTGGGGAGGAGCCTGTCCTGTGAAGTCAGACATAGAGAGTTCAAGCCTCGGCTCAGTCGCTTGGGGGTCAGGTCATCTTTCTGAGCCTCAGCCTCCTGATTTGTAATAATCCTTCCCTTGCCAGATTGTTTTGAGATGCAGTGGGTTTATATGGGTAAAAATGACTGGCTTGGATGCAGCCCTCGTCCATGTAGGGCTTCTTATCTGTCGGTTCCCTCCCTCCTGGTTTCTAGGACAATGGTGATCCCCTGGTCCCTACAGGCAGTAACTGGTGGATGACAGGGAGCTGGGGACAGCTCACACTAGTGAAGGGAGCTGCTTACCTATCCAGCTCTCTCCTGCTGTATAGGAGAGGCCCAGACCCTGTCCTGGCCTGAGTGTCAGAGGACCTAAGAAGCCACAAGGAAGAGGGTAAGGCCATTGTTAAAACAATAATCTTATTCACTTACGTTTTTAGAGCACTCTGTCATTTATCAAGGGCTTATTACATGCATTTAACCTTGTCTAATGCTCCCAACAACACTGTAAGGTTCAGATGGTTATGCCCACTTTACAGAAGCAGACACTGAGGCTTGTGAAGGCCAAGTGACTGTCCAAAGTGACAAACCTAGGAAGATCCAGGGCTGGGATTTATACCCAAGCACATCAGCCCCCAGGATCTGTGTTCTGTCACTGTGCCTACCCCACTCCCCACTCCCCTCCCAGGACTGGAGGTAACTTTGCAGCAGGGGACAAACCAACATTCAGAGACCCTGCTTCTCCTTCCCTTTCTCGCCTGCTCTTCCATTAATCAACAGCCCTAGTGGCAGGCAAGGGACAGGAAGGCATTTGTCCAGAGCTTCAGATGTGAAGGGGAAAAAAAAATCACTGAGTGAGCAACAGTTGGCCTTGGTGAGTTATTGAGAAAGTGCTGAGGTGGCAGGTGAGGTGGTGACAGGTCCCTGGGGGCCCACGGGAAGCAGGGTATCTGATAGGGAGCGTGATGCGGGTAGATGCCATCTGGAGATAGTCGAGGCTGGTCTCTCTGGGAAAGAGGACAAAGAAAGGCCCAGATAGAAGAGGCTATTTATCCAAAAATTTCTCAGCGTTAGAGCTTGGTACCCAATACGCTTTGGCCTGAGCAGGCCAAACTCCCAATTCCCATAGGCCAATTAGTCAGCTACCGCTTCTGTTCTAGGGAGGACGCTCAGAATATCGGGGTAGGGGAGCTGGATAACCCGGAAAAAAGTGGCCTGTATAGACATGGACAGACTTTTTGTCTCCAGGTGGGCCTGTGTTCATCTGCAGGGATGTGCGTGCATGTGTGTGTGTGTGTGTGTGTGTGTGTGTGTGTGCACGTGCAGCACATGACACTGATCGTGATATGTGGGACAGTGTCTCTGCGTGTAGTTGTGTCTCCAGGAGAGGAGGAGGAGGGTGGTGGGCATGTGTCTTAGTGACTGTGGCTACTCAGACTGCCTGTCTGCATATCTGTGGACACGTGAAGCTATTATGCCTCCATGAGAGGTTTAATGGCCACAGCCCAGCAGAGGTGAAGGACAGTGGAGGAACTTGGCCCTCTCAATAATAGGAATGTGACCACTCAGAGAATTCTGTGCCGCAGGGTCAAGGAGGGAGGGTCTGCTCTATCTTGAAGAGTCAGGGAGGGATGTCTGGGGGAGGGGCATTTGTTGATTGCAACTTCTTCCCGAGTCCCTGATGGGACAGACTTGAGCCAGAATTTGTGGAAATTTCTATTGCCAACCAACGTCATATTTGCTCTATTGTTACCAGAGCAGACTGAAATGGGGACACCGCCCAGGCCACACAGCATGATGAGCTAAGGCAGTTAACCAGCTGTCTCCCCGGAAGTGTAACATGTGCTTCCCACCAGGCCCCATGCACATGGGAGGAGACAAGAGGAACCAGGACAGACCCCTGGCCGCCCGGCCGCCTGGACTCCTGGACCTGGGGCTTCTGAGTACTTTCTCGTGGGTGGGTGTTTCGAAGTCTGAGCTGAAAGATTCAGAAAGACACCACAACACAGAAAGACAGAACCCTACCCAGAGCTGGACACTGGCCTGGATGCAGTGGTACCTGAATACCCCTTCTGGCACCATCTCTCATGGCTATGTGCCCTTTCAGCGACGCGAGCCTCAGTTTCTTCATCTGCCCAATGGGGATGATTATTCCTCCCATGGAGTTATGCACATGGGGGCTGGAGTCCTGACCCTTAGCAGCTATACAAATCACGAAGCCCTCTGAGGCTTCGGCTGCTCATCTGTGAAACAGGGATAATAGCAGCAAATGAGATAATGTGGAGGAAAGCACTTTAAAAATTTTTTTTAAATAGCATCTGAGAGAAGTCACCTGTGAGACGGAAAATCTCAGCTGGATTCTCAGCTCTTGGCCTGGTCTGCATTGCTGGCTGGGCATTTCTTAGAGAATTTGGCCCTCTTGGTGTTGCCTTCAGGGGGTGAGGAAACCCGCAGAAGGGGGTCCAGGACCCCGAGGACAGGAAGGCCCAGGGACAGAGTCTGCCGGCCAGAAGGCACTGGCCCGTGGCTCCCTGGAGCTGCACAGCAATGATTCAGGAAAAGGCTGACAAGGATATTAGCAGTGTGGGTTTTTTTTTTTTTTTAATCCTGAGCCCAGAGAAAATGCACGGTCAGGAAGAAAGGCGCCCAAGAGAGCAAGGAGAAAGAGAAATAATCAGAATTAGCCAGCGGGCAGGCAGCGTGAGCAGGGGCAACTGAGCCCCACAGAGGGCCGGGAGCCCCCGCAGGACCCCCGGCTGGGGAGGCGGCCAGGAAGTGGGCAGGCCTGGCCAGGCACACGAGGGGTGCTACTCCTGCAGCCGGGACCTGGGCCGCTGGAGCCCAACAAGCAGGCGCAGTGAAAGACAAAGAAGCCATCGCCAGGTGAGTCCAGCAACCCCTGGGGCTGCCATGTAACCCCTGGGACCCCTCCAGCCACAAGGTATGGAAAGGGTCCCAGCAGAGGGCTTGAGTTCTCTGTTCCCCATTGTTCACGGGGCTCTGGATGTCAGCGCTGGGGTTGGGGCCGGCCAAGAGTCTGCTCAGACACTGCAGAATGTCTGCAAAGCCTCTGCAGACAGGAGGCCTCCGTGCCCCCTCCCTCAAGGCTGCAATGAGACAAGATGACAGAGACCATGGCCCAAGAAAGCCACTGGGGTGCTTTTTCTGACAGGTGGAACGGGTGTATCAAGGTATTCCAGAAGGTGGTTCCCAGTGCCTACTTTAAGAGCGGAGAGTAATGGATTTTGATGAGCTGGGGCTGAGAAATCCACTTAAGTGGGCAAGGGAACTGACATCCTTCCTAACTGAAACCTGCTTTTCACAAGTCATGTTAGACTATCGGATTGCTTAAGGAAAAAAAACTCTGTCCCAAGAGAAACACAACACACACACACACACACACACACACACACACGGGGGGTAGAGGGGGGGAGAGGGAGAGAGGGAGAGAGACGGGGCAGAGCAGAATTAACGCATCAGCCCCTGATTCCACTCCAGATTCCAAATTAATGGAGTATAAATTAATGACAAACGTGTGTGATATCCTGGAAGTCAGATGCTTCTCTACACCCCCTTGCTGTCCTCAGGCAAAATGCTTCCCTTCCCCGAGCTGCTTTTCTGAGAACATGATAACAGGGAAGGGGGGTTGTATACCCCCAAGTCACCCAGGCCGTGGTGGGAACCCATTCGGCCCGGCCTTTATTCTACGAAGGGCATTAAATTAAGATTTGACAGCGTCTGTGTGAACAGAGCCGTTATACAGAATTAAATTTTGCCCGTGTTAAAAGCATCATTTCCTGAATGCTACACTTACTACACCAAAATTTTGGTAACACCATCATGGCCTTTTGCCCCCAGTATTTTACTGTTCCAGTGAATCTCGATAAATGGAAGCACTGGTGCCCGTGTCACCCTCTGATCTCTGAACCCCATCTCCAGCTCCTGTAACGTAGGCTCCCTTCCCTCGTGATGTGAGGTAAATTGGGATCTTATCATTCAGATGAAATATAGAAGGAAGAGAGGGTGTGCTTTCCCCGCAGCCTTGCTGACTGTCCAAACCTCTCTGTGCAAAGCTCTAAATTACACTTGCTCACGCGGAGAGCCCAGCAGACGTTCCCGAGAACCGCCTCGAGCTCCGGATGGAGCTGTCTCCCGCCAGAGCTGCTCTGGCTCACCGCAACCAGCTTTTGTGTTCCTCTCTGGGGCACCAGGTCAATGCAAGGGTCATCCGGACCCTCACCTTCCCAGCCCACTCTCTATGGGTCACCTAGGTGAACATCGAGCCCAAACAACAGCCCCCCAAATTTAATTTATTTCTACCTAAACAAGTTCTTTTATCATAAAGCAATAAATTTGTCTTGGTGCTAGCAATTTGTTGCGGGTGACATAACATTGCAAATTGATTAATCGCTACCGTACGGGGCAAAATGAGAAAAGCAAGGAATTATTATGAATAGCGTCCGTCTTTTACGGGAGGGATTCATTATTCAAAAGTGCTCACTGGTGCTTACATGTGCCCTCGGTGCAGATTACATCCATTTGCAGACTTCCCACATCATGCTTACACAAATCAACAAACGTGCATTTATTAAGACATAGAATGAAGGCTATTTAAAAGTGAAAAATGGCCTTGTGCCGTTACTTTTCTTCAAGGAAGGCAAATCTGCGTGGGATGTTCCTGGGAAGTGACACCGTAGCTGTCACACGAGCGTCTCTGGGTTCTGTGCACGCGGGCTCATGCAGGCGCTACCAAAGCAGCCAGTTCTGCCACTGACAGCCCCAGGGTCAGAAACACCCCACCGGTGGTTCTGGAAGCCTTGCTCTGGCTCAGGAGACTTCAGCGATGGGCTGTCACCGCCTGCTGGGTGAGGACCAGCAAGTAGGAGTCAATTCTCTGAGAAGGAGCCTCCTAACCACCCCCCCTTCTGGGATGGGAAAGGAAACAAATATTCACTGAGCACCTACTCTGTATCAGACACCAGGCTGAATGCTTTATTTGCATTGAATAAGTAAGGCAAGCCCTTTTACTTTTCTGAATTTCACAGGGTGGTTGCAAAGACCAACTGAAATCATACAGGCACATAGTCAATGCTCAACACATGTTAGCTGTCATTGCTATTCTAATTACCGTCAATCATGCTCCAGGTGTTATTATCACCATTTTCAGATGGGGAAACAAAGGCTTAGAAAGGTTGCAAGACTTGTCGAATGGCGCAGTGAGTACGTGAGCAGGACCGAGCTTCAGTTGAGGATATGGCTCCAAAAAGTCATGCTCTTTTTCACTAAACCGCCGCCACAGCTCGACGCTCGGAACAGGGCGCATTTGCTGCCTCTGCTCGAGCAGGGGAGGCCACACAACACCCACGATGCTGCCCCCCACTCTTGGCCTTCAGGAACCAGACGGGACGTGGAGAGGGTCTGGAGGTTTCATGACCTTCCCCATCTCTTCTCCTAACTGTTCCCCACATCCGCAGACCCCCATCTGCCCCTGACAAGTCCCCTCCTTCTCCTCCCACTTGTCCCTCATCGAGGACTCATCCTGAAGGAAAGCTCGTGGCTTGCCGCAGCCCCACTATTGATTATTTCTGCTGAACCCATGCTTTGTTTAAAAATAGACCAAGAGCTCAACTTTCATATTCTAATTAGATTTCAAAGCAACTTTTATAAAATGAGAACACCTCCGTTATTTCTCTGCTGCTTATGGTGCCCTTAACCACTCCTGGCCAGGGTTAAGGCCCTTCTCATCCCTATCACCCATCAGATGACAGTAGTTACTCATCCTGTCCTGACAAACCTGTACGGAACCACAGACCTGTCTCCAGGTACCCAGAAGCCAGGCAGGGTCAGGTGATAAGCCATGAGCACATTTCACAAGACAATGTCTCTCAAAGGATGCCCTCAAACTACAACTCTGGGCCTTGTAAAATATGCGAGTTCTGGGCCTCGCCCAGGCCTGCCACAGAATCAGCCAGGGGTACGGCCTGACAGCCTGAATTTTTTATAAGATCCCTGTATAATTTTGTGTGCGTGCACCAAAATTCGTGACCTATTGTCCCAAATACTTCCCGGACTCCCCGCACAACTTTTGATGCTATCAGATTGAATCTTTGATTACCGTTAATTCTCGTTGCCCCACTGACAACGAGAGAAGGAGAGAAGACACAACCTAAGAAGGTGTTCACTATCTTGAGGCCCAGGTGGGTCCCTTCTTTTTAACTGCCCCCATCCTAGGGGCACCTGGGTGGCTCAGTCGGTTGAGCGTCTGACTTCGACTCAGGTCATGATCTCGCGGTTCGTGAGTTCGAGCCCTGTGTTGGGCTCTGTGCTGACAGCTCAGAGCCTGGAGCCCGCTTCGGATTCTGTGTCTCCCTCTCTCTCTGCCCCTCCTCCACTCATGCTCTGTCTCTCTCTCTCAAAAATAAACAAACACTTAAAAAAGAAAGAAAATGTTAAACTGCCCCCATCCTAGATCTCTCAGGGCATCCCTGGGTATTCAGCAGGATGAGTGTGCTCAGGCTGAGCTAGGTGATAGTCACTTGCTGGATACTCCATTATGCTGCTCAGTCTAGGGACAAGGAGAGAGCAGACTTCCACACAAGATGGAAGTGAGATGGGCATTTCTGTGCAATCCTGGGTTCTGTTTACAAGGCCCAGAACCTTCAAGTTATCAGAGACCTCCGTCCCTGGCTCTTGCAAAAACAGTCTGTCATTGTTTTACGTGCCCTCCAGTATAGTTCTCAAAACTTAGCCTGCATCTGAATCACCGTGAGGGCTTGCTAAGACAAGACTGCTGGGCTTTCTGACTCAGTAGGTCTGGAGTGGAGCCTGAGAATTTGCATTTCTATCAAGTTCTCAGGTAATACTCTGATCCGAGGAGCAGATTCTGAGACTAGATTCCAAGCTCCGTGTAACCTCCCCAGAGTCCACATAGTAGGTGCACAGTTTCTGGTCAAAGAATGAATAATTGATTAAATTACATGAGCTGCCTTCCTGAGCCCTCTAACTGAGGCTCCTCGTTCCACAACATCTGTGAGACATCTGTAAGAGCGCCCAGGAGGAATATGTGTGGTGGAACTGGGCTGAGGGCTCCCCAGCTGCAAGACTGGGCTTGTGGCTGCTCACATCCACGGGAACAGGCCTGGCTCACCTAGGAGGTTGGCGAGCTATGGAGGGAGAGAGGCAACCCATTACAGCCTTGATGAGTGTGATGGCGAGTCTTCCCACCTCAAAAAGTGGCCAGTCACTTCCTGGCCAGACATTCACCTCTGTGAAGTCTGGCATTGATCCTTATCTCCAGGGTAACTGTGAGGGTTCGCTGGGGCTGTGCGTGCAAAGGGCCCAGCAGTGTCCGATGGGTTCAGACAGCAGGTGTCTGTTCCCCGGCTCACTCACCACAATCCCCAACCCCTGTGAAATGAGTCCCAGAGATGTTTCGGGGAGTAATGAATTCCCTCATTTCAGCTAAACCACCCGTGATCCTGGTTTTGCAAAGACGTACGGCGGAACATGATAAATTATTGTTTTAAGGAGAAGCTTCATTCAAATATCCATTTCCCTGTCAAGTTAATTTTGTTTCAATGTATTTTCTAGTGGGTTCTGACTGGGAGCATAGATCGTACATAAACAGAAGAACATTATGTGTTTGGCCCATTCCCTGAGTAATGGGGACCATGGCATGGGGGTGGGAAGGTCCAGGGATTGTGATGGACAAGAACCCACATTCCCTAGTCTCCATGAATTGGTGGCAGCTCTGAGGATTTATTCTAGGATGCTTACATTTGTCCACAGGGCACAGAGGCACCAGTCGAAAGGCTGAGTTTTTCCAGCCAGGGGCATATTTCCGGGAAACACCCAAGAAAGCAGCCTCGTATCCAGTCTCTAGTTGTGTCCGGAGCCAAGGCCTCTGATGCATTATCTCACTTCCCTCTTAACCCCTAAAGACTTTAGGGTGTGTTTCCTAAGAACAAGGACATTCTCTTACATAATCAGAGTACAATGGCCAAGATCAGGAAATCAACACAGATGCAATACTCTTATATAGTTCATGGTCCATATTCAAACTTTGCCAGTTCTCCCATTCATGCTCAAGTTGACTTATTTTCCTAGTTGAGAGTCTGGTCCAGGATCACATATTGCCTTTACTTGTCACGTCTCTCCAGACTCCCTTCCGTTTAGGACAGTTCACCTCTCACTGTCTTTCATGACCTTGAAATTTTTGGAGGAGTTCAGACCTGTTATTTTGCAGAAGGTCCATCAGCTTGTTGGCTTGATTAGACCCGCGTTATGAATCTTGGGCTGAAGTAACAGAAGTGATGTGTCTTTCTCAGTGCGTCGTATCTGCCCCATTATTGGTGATGTTGACTTCGGTCACTTGGTTAATGTGAGGACCTCAGGTTCCTCCACTGTAAAAGGTATTGTTTTCCCTTTGTTATCTGTAAGTAATTTGTGGAGAGATATATAACTATCCTTGCACTCACTCGTTTTATTGTCTGTTGATGACTCTTGCCTGAATCGGTTATTACTGTAATGGTGGCAACATGGTGATTTTTCTAAATTTGTCATGTATTCTACATTTCCCAGCAACATTCTACTGTAAGAATACCATAAGAACTTTCCCTTTTCCCCATCTATTTATGTGAATATATAATACATGAGTCTATTTCTTTCTAACTCTATGGACTCAGAAGTTCTTCTTTTATTCAATGTGTCCTAATCCACTGCTATCATTACTTGATGCTTGAATCACATGACCTCATTTAATCCTATGACAACTGGGTGATATTATCAGCGACCTCCAGATTATCCTCTTAGGTCTTCAGCTATATCCGAAGGACTCTGCTTCCTGACTCCCAGCCCCAGGCTCTGTCCTTGTAGCTAGATGTCCTTGCTGGAGAGACAGGAGGCTACACATTGCTTCACCCATCTCTTATATTCTGACCTCGTTTCTAAGTCCCATGCGAATGGGCCTACAGGGTGGAGGGAAGCCTGACTTCCCCAGCACTCTTTTTCTCTGTCTGACACAGATCAGTCTGGAGGCAAAGAGGCCTGTTGTCTGATCTGTAAAATGGATCCACTTATTGGGATGCCTGTTGTCAAGATGCCCACAGGCCACTTGTTAAATCAGTGAGTCTGACTGCATGAGCCTGGGCACTCTTGAGTTCATCATTCAACAAATATTTGTAAGCACCTACCAAATTTCAGGCTCTGGGTTAACCTGGAGTTATAGCAGTGAGCAAGTCAGACAAGGTTCCTATTTCAGAGAGCTCAGATTTGAGTGGAATAGATAGCAATAAATTCATCCCCGCAAATAAAAGTCTGATGGCAGAAAGGATAAGGCCTATAGAGGGAGTAAACATCTCTAATAGGGGAACATGACCTTGTTTTGGGTGTAGCAAAAAGCTGAGACTCAGATTCATTAAGTAATTTACCCAGGGTTGCACAGGAATGGAATCCAGATTCTGGGTCTACCGACTCCCCAGCCCATGTTGGTGTAGCTGTTCTGTCACAGCGGTTTTCTGAGGGTCTCTGGGGATTCTAGGCAAAGGGTCTGTGTTCAGCTGTCCAGCTTGGCCCATTTTGTTTCCACTGTGACACTGCAGAGCCCAGATAAGTGACAGCAAGGAGGAAAGGACTCTGATAGATCCCACATTTTCTAAATCCCTTTTGTGGGGGGGGGGTGTTGTTGTTTGTCTGTTTTTTAAGGACTAAAGCCAGGAAAATTGAACAAACCTGGGCATTAAAATAAGGGGAATAGACTCATGCCTATGGTTCAACATCAGAGGTCTATAATTGTGTACCAGGCCGTGAGCTGAGCACAGAGGAAGGCTGGGAGTACCCAGATGGGTCAGATGGGCCTGAGGCCAGAGCCCATGCTCTTCGCCACTGTACTGGGCTACGTCCCTGGGGATGTCCATCTGTCTGTCCGTCTGAGAGGGTAGAGACAAGGCCTCAGCACTCTGAGCAATCAGGTGAAGCCTAGGAGGGAGGAAGGATGCCCACACCTGCCCCCACCACGCAAGGCATCAGGAAGAGTTGAGTTTATGCCCACACAGTACTACATGCCCGCACGGACACCCCGGCCTCCAGGTCACCTTTGGCTGGCCTTGACTGGTCCTGGCTTGATACCTGATCCCCGTGGAAGCTGACACCTCAGCATGAGAGGGATCAGGACAGACACAGCTGCCGCCACCAGAGCCTTGGCCGACTTCAGGGAGAGACTCTGAGGACACTGGCTTACGAGCTGCCTCCAGCTCCTCGCCCAGAGAAACGTGCGCATAAATTCTCGAGAAGAACAAGAACGGCAGGAAAAGAAAAAATTTCGACTTAACTGACTTGACTAAGTTTACACAGCTGGAAAACTGCGCTCAACATCCAAGTCATACATCTTCCGAGCTTACACATTTAACCTCTTGTTCAATAAACCACCTCCCTATACACAGGGCATGATATACACGCATCCAGTGCCTGGCATATAGTACGTTCCCTGCAAGATTGGTTCCATGCCCAAGTGCACGTGTGTGCACGTCTGGGTTTGTGGGTGAAAGCGACTGTGAGCGTACGTGCAGGATGGCATAGAACGCTGAGATTATTGCAGAAGATTCAGTGAGATCAGCAATGGGATGCATGTGCTTACTTCTTGCCTCTCAGCTCTTGCTTCAGCTGGCACTTTTCCCTCTAAGGACACAGAGGAGCATAAACACCCTTCAAACCCATTTAGGACAGGCAGGGGGATAGCCCAAAACCTACCCTAGGCCTAGCATGGGTGGTTCCATTCTCATAGCGCATGCAGCTTGCACAGGCTCTGGAGCTGAGAAGACCTGCTTTGTCTCCCGACCCCACCCCTTCCTTGGGTCGAAGTAACACTGGACAAGCCACTTCGCTCCCCTGGGCTGCTAATTCCTGGAAATGGAGAAGATAATACTTACTCCTCAGCATTGTTATGAAGTTTCAGTGTAAGAAAATCTCCCAGCACAGTGCCTGAAGCATAGTAGGCTCTCAGCATATGTAGCAGCGTTCATAGACTCCTTCTCAGGGGAGAGAAGGACAATGGTGTTTAACCTCTGCTGAATGTCGCAGTCCCAAGGGAGCTTGAAAAATTCCTGAGGTCTGGGCCCCAACCTGAGAGGTTCAGACTCACTTGGCCTGGGGTATGGCCTGGCCTGGGAATCAGGGCTTTTAAAAAAGCTGCCCAGGTGATCCTAATGGACAACCGAGATTGAGAACCTTTCGAACATAGGTTCCCCCTGCCATTTGTTAGGTTCCACGTGGGGACAGATCTTGGACAGCCTGCGTCGAAGCCCCTCTGCCTGAGTCTGCTTTGTCAGCTTAAGCCAAGGCAGAGACGAGGGAGAAACTCATCCCATCAGAGGCTAAAATCCTCTCCCTTGATTGGGGCTTGGACTTCCAAATCAAAATGCAAGACTCTGCCCAATGAAAAAAAGTTTTTTATTTGTGATTGTATTGATATTAAGGTGTTTTAAGAGGGGTGCCTGGGTGGCTCAGATGGTTAAGCATCTGACTCGATTTTGGCTCAGGTCATCATCTCATGGTTCGTGAGTTCAAACCCCACATCAGGCTCTGCACTGACAGTGTGGAGCCTACTTAGGACTCTTTCTCTCCCTCTCTCTCTGACTTCCCCTGCTGTCTCCCTCTCTCCCCCCACCTCAATAAATAAATAAACAGCAAAAAAAGATAAACACGTCTTAGATATACATTTTACTGTCTGCAATGTTCTGGATACTGTATCTTCCATATTCTCTTAATAGGCATTGCTCACAGCACCCTCTGAGTGTGCTGGGGCCGGTAGGGATAGTTATGTAGAATATAGGCATATTACCATCTCCCGGGCCTAAACTCCTAGTCCTTTATACCTAGGCCTCTCCACAGATTTCTGAGTCATTTTGGAATTTGCATGTAAAATAAAAGCTTCCTACATAATTGAAATTATGGCCAATTGACCGTGAAATGGAAGCGTCCATGACCAATGAGGTGTTGGGTTGGGGAAGGCTGTTGTGCTCAGAAATGGGGCCTCCAGAGCCCCAGGGCTGGTTCTCCGGCTCTGGGAGAGAAATCCTCCTGGAATCCTTGTTGCTTCCAGCCAGTCCAGCAGCCTTACCTTGGTCCCTCCCTCTGGTAACAAGCAGTTTGGTGCATCTCCAAGGAAAGACATTCTGTTACGATCTTTTCTTTCTTGGTTGAGAATCCTTTTAGGGGAAGACCCAGGTAGAAATATCTCCTCTCTTAGGCCATGGCTTGTCAAGTCAAGGACCTTCTGACCAAGACTGGGGTGTGGGATGCCCTGAGGAAGGGAGTGGGAGATGATGCCAGAAAGGTAGACACAGATCAACTGTAGATGGAAAGTTTGAGCTTTGGGAGGCAGTGGGGAGCCATCAAAGTACTGGCAGAGGAGTCATATATATAAGCTGTGTTTTACAATGATGGCTTCGCAAAGAGGATTCGATGGGGAGCAAATGGAGGCAGGGAATCCAAGGCGTCAGCTTCAACAACAGCCCAGCAAACACAACATGTTTGCATGGACAGCGTGATGATGAAGAAGGGGGAAAGATGGGAGGAGACTGAGGAGATGACTAACTGAGACACAGAAAGGGAAAAAGAACAAGTGTCATGAACTACTATCACAACAGGGTGAGGAGGCATTGTTATTCACCTCTTGTTAAAGGAGAAACTGAGGCTCAAAGAGGTCATACGTGTGGCTAATAACAAGCAAAGCCAGGAATTAAATGAAGGTCCATCCACATTTTAGAAATGTTAATGAATAGATAAGTAAAGTATTAAGACAAAAAAGGGCTGGGGCGCCTGGGTGGCGCAGTCGGTTAAGCGTCCGACTTCAGCCAGGTCACAATCTCGCGGTCCGTGAGTTCGAGCCCCGCGTCGGGCTCTGGGCTGATGGCTCAGAGCCTGAAGCCTGTTTCCGATTCTGTGTCTCCCTCTCTCTCTGCCCCTCCCCCGTTCATGCTCTGTCTCTCTCTGTCCCAAAAATAAATAAATGTTGAAAAAAAAAAATTTAAAAAAAAAAAAAAGACAAAAAAGGGGACAATGCTTTACTCTGGTCATACCACACACATTCAATTCTAGAACCCACACTTTATTTTTTTAATATAATTTATTGTCAAATTGGTTTACATACAACATCCAGTGCTCATCCCAACAAGTGCCTTCCTCAATGTCCATCACCCACTTTCCCTTCCCTCCCCCCCCAATCAACGCTCAGTTTGTTCTCTGTATTTAAGAGTCTCTTATGGTTTGCCTCCATCCCTCTCTGTTTGTAACTATTTTTTTTCCTCTTCCCTTCCCCCATGGGCTTCTGTTAAGTTTCTCAAGATCCACATATGAGTGAAAACATATGATATCTGTCTTTCTCTGACTTAGTTCACTTAGCATAATACCCTGAGTTCCATCCATGTTGCTGTAAATGGCATGATTTCATTCTTTCTCATTGCCAAGTAGTATTCCATTGTATATATAAACCACATCTTCTTTATCCATTCATCAGTTGATGGACATTTGGGCTCTTTCCATAATTTGGCTATTGTTGAAAATGCTGCTATAAACATAGGGGTACATGTGCCCCTATGCATCAGGACTCCTGTATCCTTTGGATAAATTCCTAGCAGTGCTATTGTGGGTCATAGGGTAGTTCTATTTTTAACTTTTTGAGCAACCTCCACACTATTTTTTAGAGCTAGAACCCACACTTCAAAGACAGATTTTGATTAATGGAATGTATACAGAGAAGGGCAATGGGGGTGGTCCAGGAGTTGAAAATTATGTTATATAAAATGAATGTTCTGGGGGTGTACAGGCCGGGAAAGAGCAGAACTAAATGGCAAGTGATAGTGCATTCAAATGTCCCGAGCCCTCCTGAAGCCCCGGGAGGGAGCAGGAGCAAACCTCTGCATGGGTCAGCAATGGCCAGAGTGGGCATGTTATAGACAGGTCTTTATCTTGCAGGCAGTGGCAAGCCACTGACAGTGTTTAGCAATCAGTAACACATCTTTAGTTTTAAAAGATCACTTTCTGGAAGTGGGTCCAAGGATACCCTTTTCCATAAAACTGGATATGTATATATTGGATATGTATATATAATTCATATGTATTCCAGTACATATCTTGGTTCATTTATTTCTCACAATTTTCTATTACTATTTCTATTTTCTATTACAGTCACTACTGGGATAAAATCTTTTGGTTCATTATATTTTCTAACTAGGTGTTATTGGAATTTTGGAAACATTTTTGTGTACATATTTATTCCATATCCAGCCACTTTTTGAACTCTTTTCATTACTCCCAATAAAGATTCTAGGTAGTTAATTCTTTTCAGCTTTCTAGAAAGCTGCTAAACACATCTTCAGCAAGGAATGACGATTTTTTTCTTTCAAAAGTTGTAATTTATAATTTAAAAAATCACATTGTCTCATTGCATTTACTAGATTAAATTAAATGGTCTCATTGCATTTACCAGAACTTCTAAAACAGTGATTCTCAACTAGGGATGGTTTTGCCCCCCAGGGACCAATATCTGGAGATATTTTTGTTTATCACAACTAGGGAGATGTTTCTGGCCTCAACTGGGCAGAGGGGCATTCTTCTTCTTGATTTCAGTGAAAATTGTTTTTGTGTTTCACCATTATGTATGGATTGACTATTGGTTTTAAGACCAAAATTTTGTTGAGTAAGGAGTCTTTAAACCTGTGTTAACTAAGAATTTTAAAATCATAAATAGATATTGAGTTTTACCAACTTCTTTTACAGTCTTCATCAAAATGTAATATTGGGTGTTGTTTTTTGTTTGTTTGTTTGTTTGTTTGTTTGTTTTAACATTTGACCTGTTCTTACATTATAATTGACTTCTTGGCTCCATTGACATTACTTTATAAAATCATTGGCCATTGTTAAATAAGCAAATCCCCATTGCTTCATCCCTTGTGGCATACACTGCACATGTGAGTAGTAGCTTGGTTACAAATCAATGCCCGTAATTTGGAGTATCTATCCTGTGGCTTTCAATGAGGACTCATATATGAAGCCATTGTTTCCTCCACTCTGATTTTTAATATGGATACCATGGGCCTCTCATTGTTCTCAGCTTCTCTGAAGGATGACTGCCAGCCTTCCTGAGATTGTCTCAGAATTCTCCATCCCATGGTGTGAATTTTTCATATTCCACAGAGACAGTCAATAAAAGGGCATACAATCTCAAATCTCAAAGTTCACCCAAGCATTTTCACCTGACAGAGTAGCAGACAGAAACTTAATTTTTTAATATAGATTTCCTGGTTTTAAGCTACCCTGCAGTCCTAAAATAATTCTTATATGTTCATGGTTTATTATTCTTTTAATATTAGACGTGGTGTTTTACATTTTTTGGTATCTACATTCAAAAGTAAGATTGACCTTGAGTTTTCTGTCTTTATATGGTTCGAGTATGAAATTTTGCTAATTTTGCTTTTCTCTTTATGCTATGAAACAATTATCAATGAGATTAAAAATTAGACTATAAATCAGAAAAGATGTACCTGTAAAACCACCTGGGTTTGGTTTTTGGTTTATCATTGTTAAAAACTATCTTTGTGATGTTAACTGCCCTTTTTCACTTCTAATGTTCTGTATCCATAGTTTGATCTTTTTATTAGTTATGAAAGAGATCTTATTGACATCTCCAGAACTTCCCTTGCATTTAGTTGGCAATTTTTCTGTTTCTACTTTCTACATCATTAGTTTCTGCTTTTGCCCTTGAATATCACTTTTCACCTGTTTTCCCAAAATGCATGTTTTCCGCTAATTTCTTGAATAAAATGCTTCTCTGATTTTTGTGTTATTTTAACAGTGAATTCACTTGATGAAATGTATTTATCTTTGTGTACAGTTTTGGCCACGTTCCTTAGGTTTCCTAAATAATGTTCTCATTCCTTTCACCTAAATATCTCACAACTGCTAGGTAGCTGAGGTTCTCTTCAACCCAAAGGTTTGGTTTTCCTTTCCACTAATTAATATTTTCCCTCTAATCTTTCCTTTCCTTAATGTTTCCTACTTTTATTATTTTGAGTTCTAACAATTTGACTTCTATAGCTTTTATTTTAGGTAAAGCATTGAGGTTTTTCTTTCTGGTTAATATAGGATCAATTTGTCTTATTATACAAGAGTTCCTGAAAAGAAGTTTTTTTCTAGAACACAGTATCCCCTTTAGGATGTGCATCACAGAAGGGAACACAGCATTATCTAATAGGGGTCATGATCTCACGGTTCATGGGATCAAGCCCCACATCAGACTCCGTGCTGAGCATGGGAAACTGCTTAAGATTCCCTCTCTCTCTCTCTCTCTCTCTCTCTCTCTGTCCTTCTCCCCCACCCTCTAAAATAAAAAATTTAAAAAAAAACAAAATTTGGAGGCAGTTGCATTATCAATAATAATAATAATTTTATCAAGAGATTGAAAGGCTTTGTTTATCAGAATTCTAAGGAAGGTAGGGAAAACAATTTGGATTCATAGGGGCTGGTAATCTGGAAAGAACCCACTGAAATAGGGGGACCAGATGTATTTCCTGGGGTCATATCATACCCTAGGAAGAGTACATGAAGAGTATGGGCTTATGGAAAGGAAATCACTTCTGAAGGGATGGGCAGAGTACTGGGCACTGAGCTATGTGATCCTTCCATGTGGCATGGCCAAAATCTTCTAGAGAGTTACTAACTCCAAAATACTTGGCTTAACTGGGTTTTTCATAGAAACCTGTGTACAGATCACACAACTCAAAAAAGAAAACCCAGAGAAACAGGGAAAGGTGAGGTTGATAGGTTTTAGGGAGCATCTGACAGCCCTAAGTCATGGAAGTGGGAACTGGAAAAATTTTATCTATATCTCCAAGGGTCAAGAAGCCCTTGGTGTGATAGACACAGGCAAAAAATACATGTTTCTCAACTCATCAATATCCTTACTTATATTTTATCTACACAATCTGTCAAAGACAGAGAGAGGTATATTAAATGCCACTGCCACTCCTCTGTTTTATCACTTTTCTTTGTATTGCTAACAGTCTTCATTTTATGAATTTTAATGTTATGTTATTTGGCACAACAAGATTCATGACTATTATTTTTCTTGTTATGGATTGCTTCCTTATTAAAATGGAATTATTTTAGTTTTGTGCTTTTTAAAAAAATTATTTATTTAAATTCAAATTAGTTAACATACAGTGTAGTTTCAGGAGTAGAACCCAGTGATTCATCACTTATACATAACACCCAGTGTCATCCCAACAAGCACCCTCCTTAATGCCCATCACCCATTTAGCCCATCCCCCCACCCAATACCCTTCCAGCAACCCTCAGTTTGTTGTCTGTAGCTTTGTGTTTTTTATGTTAAATCCTATCTTATCTTTCTGTGTCATTTTGACTTAGGTTTAAATTTTGTACAAAGCTTATAGTTAATTTCTGTTGTCTACTTGCTTGCCTTAATCCAATCTAAATGGCTATATGTTGATAAAATTTTATTCCATTTAAAGATCCAGAATTTTAGGTCTTACTGCACTGCTATTTTATACTTTCTGTTCTTCGATTTTTTTTTTGCCATTAGTTATATTTTCTATGAGCACTGTGCCTAATTTCTGAATTTTGAAAAATGTTTAAAATATGAAAAAGCATGAGTAATAATATACAAAAATATTCCCATTAACTGTGTTCTGTGGTTTCTTTTGAAGAGTATAATACTTTCTTATATTTCTCTAAGGGATTGTCTTTTCTTTGTAAAATTTGTACTTGAACCTGTATTTGTCTGTTCATCAGTGCAATGAATTAAGTCATTTTTATTGGCTCCTCCTCTAAACAAGGAGCAAAGAAGCATTTTAAAATTTACCTCCAAGGGGCACCTGGGTAGCTCAGTCGATTAAGCGTCTGACTTCAGCTCAGGTCATGATCTCACGGTTTGTTGAGTTCGAGCCCTGAGTCGGGCTCTGTGCTGACAGCTTAGAGCCTGGAGCCTGCTTCAGATTCTGTGTCTCCCTCTCTCTCTGCCCCTCCCCCACTCACACTTTGTCTCTCTCTCACAAATAAATAAACATTAAAAAAAATTTTTAAATTTACCTCCAATTCCTTCCTAACTCACTTTCATGTTTTCATTAATATAATCTAGAAATTTTAAACCTGGATTAATAATTTTTAATTATATATTTGTTTATATTGTGCTCATCTTTTCCAGGAATTGTTTTTAGATAATAGCACCATTGCTAAGTAACCATATTTACGGTTATTAAAATAATATAATGGACTCAGTTCTATGTTTAACTGGTTTTAATATTCTCTACTCTGACTTTACATCTTGATTTACCCAACTTTGGGTAGGTCTCCAACTTTGATTCATCTCATTCATGTGTAGTATACCTTCAAAGATTTTATTTGCTTTGTTTTTGTATTTTAGGGGGAGCTCATCAACAGTACACTTTGCACATCCATCTTTCTGTTGTTTTCACAAATGAACAACTTGACTGAGAATAGTGTTTTTGTGTCATAACCTTTTCCTCTAAAAACCCATAGATATTGTCCTATTGTCTTGTAGTCTTCAGAGTTGTGGCGGAGTCTGCCAGCAGTCTGACCCTTGTCCTTTATAGGAAACCTGAGGTTTTTTTTCCTGTCTGCCTGTAGGATTCATTCATCTACTATTTCACATATTCAACATGTATCTGTTGGGTGCCTACTGTATGTGAAGCAATGATCTCAACAGCAGTGAATGGAATAGAGACAGATCTCTGCCTTCATGGAGCTGGCATTCTAGTGAGGGAGAGATGAGCCAAATAGAGATTTTGATGGTGATACATGTTGGAGCAAGGATAAAGCTGAGGAAAGGTATAGGGAGTTGGACACGTGGACATTTTCAACAGGGTCATAGGGAACCCTGCAGTCGGATGTCTGAATAAAAACCTGAAGGAAGTGAGGGAGCTAGTTGTGTGGCTCTAGCAAAGAACATTCCAGACAGGGAACAGCTTATGGAGAGACCCTAAACCGGGAGCATGCCTGGTATATCCAAGGATTAATGGGGAGGACAATGTGACTGGGGTAGAATGAGAAGGGGGAGAGTAGAAGCTGCTAAGATTAGAGTTGTAACAGAGAGCCAGATCATAGAGGGTCTAGTTAACCTGGTTGTATGTAGGTCAGCCTTTGCCAAGCTGGGGTTCCAAGGAAAGTAGGCATTGGGTCTTGCTCTCCAAGAGGGAGATGGGGTAAGCAAAGTTTAAGCAAAATTAAGTTGTCTGTGGAATCCCATTAATATACTTTGTTTTTTCTTAAGATCAAAAAATTTCCTCTAGTTCACCTTCGATGGTTATTTCATTTGTTGTTCTGACTTCTTTTAAAATTTTGCTTTTGGGGCACCTGGGTGGCTCAGTCGGTTAAGCATCCGATTTCAGCCCAGGTCATGATCTCACAGTTTGTGAGTTCGAGCCCCGCGTCAGGCTCTGTGCTGACAGCTTGGAGCCTGGAGCCTGCTTCGGATTCTGTGTCTCCCTCTCTCTCTGCTCATGCTCATGCTCATGCTCATGCTCATGCTCACACTCTGTCTCTGTCAAAAATAAATAAACTTATAAAAAAATAAGAAAATAAAAATAAAAATTTTGCTTTTATTTTGAATTTTTTGGAAATGTGTCAAAGTATTGCATGTATATGAAATAATACACTCAATGGTCTGTTCTTTAGGAAAGGCAGTGATCTCTGATGGAGCACCATTTTCTGTCTGCTATATATTTAATCTCTGCTTTTTTCTCTTACTATTTTGCTGGTTTTCAAGTTTATGCAAGATTTCTGATTTCAGGTCTAATAATATTTACTTTGCCTACTATTCGTGCAAATGCACAATAAAATATATTTAAAACCATTTCTTTTGTGATCATATTAGTTTTTTTTAAATTAGAGGTCTTTTAAAAAGTTTTCAGAGAGAGGGAGAGAGAAAGAGAGAGCACGAGCAGGGGAGGGGCAGAGAGAGGAGAGAGAAAATCCCAAGCAGGCCTCACATGTCAGCGCAGAGCTCGACCTGGGGCTTGATCTCATGACCCTGAGATTATGACCCGAGTCAAAATTCAAAGTTGGACATCCAACCAACTGAGCCACCTAGGCACTCCCTATTAAGGTTTTTAATTGTAAAATTAATGGCAAATATTTATTAAAGGCGTGCCTCATCCCAGATATTCTGCTAAGAGCTTTATATGCTTTATTTCATTTACTACTCAAATCTACAGGCACTTTTATCTGCATTGAACAGATAATGACACTGAAGCACATATAGTTTAAGTGACTATTGACTCTATTTTCTGCATTGCCAATTCTGCCTTTGTGCTGCATCTAATGTTCATGTTAATTTTATTTCTTTATATTTCATCTTTGTCGATTTTGTTGATGTTTTCTTTTATTTCTAACTCTTCTCAACTTTGCTCCCTTTGTGTCTTATATTGGTGTATCATCAACTAGTTTTTCATATCTTGCATCACGAAACTGCATGTTTCTCTGAATTTTGCTGAAAAGACAAATTTAGATGTGTCATAAAATGGTCTTTAGTTTACCATAATCGGTCTTTTTCAAAAGTAAGTTCTTCCTCTGCATCATGAGTTCTCTATTTTATGGCGACGATTTTCTCAGAGATCCTACAGCCTTTTTTCCTCCGTATTTACTCACCCTTGACAATGAAGGGAGGCAGGGAAGAAAAGTCTGTCCAGACATAAGATTTTTCTGGTAAATGACGTGAGATTTTTCTGAGTCCTCCTCACTGTCCACCTGTCTGCTATTTGAGTCCTCGGACCCAAGACACATGCCAGTGAGCTGGCTCAAATGACACCCTCTAACCCTGTCTCTAACTTTCCAGTTTCTGCCTCATATTTATGTGAATCTGATGGCTCGTGCAGAGTGAGGCTCTCATGAACCAGCCAGCTGGCCATGTCAGAAGGTCACATATTCCTAAAGAAATTGTGCAAGGTGTAATTTCAGAGTCCAGCCCCTGAACTCCCATGTTTGTCTCAGGGTCAACCTCTTCCCTGAGCCAACATCACACCCCAGATGCCCCTCGGCTCCCCTGATGCACTCCCACCCCGGTAGC
Source organism: Lynx rufus (assembly GCF_022079265.1). Taxonomy (NCBI): domain Eukaryota; kingdom Metazoa; phylum Chordata; class Mammalia; order Carnivora; family Felidae; genus Lynx; species Lynx rufus. The sequence goes on along the minus strand of NW_025814896.1, from coordinate 19,406,333 downwards.
AGACAGCGCGGGTAGCTCTACGCGGTGGGGGGAGTGTGGCTTGGCTGAGGAGTAGGAACTGAGGATTCTGACCTCTTGAGAACACAAGTCCCACAGAATGGGGATGGGAGGTTGAAGCTGCCTCCTGCCTTTTCACCCATTCGGCCCCACTTTCTGCCTCAAGATTTATTCTGAGTTTCGGTTGGTGGTTTGATATGTACATATCGCTGAATGGTGTTCCAGGACCTGGAGCCGTCAAACATGGCCATATTTGTGTTTTCATAAGCATTCCATCGGAAAGGTGGGGAGATAAAACTGGTTTGGCCAACGTAGGAACAGGGAAACAAGCTCACATGAGGGATGAGCAGCTCTCTAAGCCAGCCATTCCCAGACTCCCAGCCTTGCCTTACCCGCACATCTTTTATCCCCCTAATCAGTAAGGTGAGCTGGAGTTAGAAGCAAAATGTGACAGTTGAAAGCATGGACGCTGAAACCAGATTGCGTGGGTTCAAACCCAGGCTCTACAACATAGTAAATGAATGACACTAGACAAGTTATTAAAACAAAACTTCCTGTGCTTCAGTTCCACTCCCCACCCCCCGTAAAATGAAGGTAGTGATAGAAACCCCCCCCCTCTCTCTCTCATAGGGTTATTGTGAGGACTAATGATGCACTATTTGAAAAGCTCTTATATAGCCCTTGGCACATAACAAAATGCTATGTATGTGTCTGATTGATTAATTGATTGATTGATTGATTGAAACTGGGTAGCAATGATTACCACTGAGCCCCTTCTGGGTAAGCACAGTCCATCTTCATGAGCTACATCCTTGATTTCCTTTGCTCAGATTGGAGCTCTGCTCAGGGCCACCTGTTTTGCCTTGCCCTGACCTCTGGCCAGACTTTGCCCCTGAGGCCTGAGCCAACTCCTTATCCCCAGGATCCCCAGCATCCTTTAGGAATGGGTGTTAATGGGGCGCCTGGGTGGCGCAGTCGGTTAAGCGTCCGACTTCAGCCAGGTCACGATCTCGCGGTCCGTGAGTTCGAGCCCCGTGTCAGGCTCTGGGCTGATGGCTCGGAACCTGGAGCCTGTTTCCGATTCTGTGCCTCCCTCTCTCTCTGCCCCTCCCCAATTCATGCTCTGTCTCTCTCTGTCCCAAAAATAAATAAAAACGTTGAAAAAAAATCTTTTAAAAAAAAAGGAATGGGTGTTAATGAAAATAATGACCAAGTGCCAAGGGCTCCGTGTGTGCAAGCCTTCAACACCTCGCCTGCACAAATCAGGTAACCCTCACATCAGCTCAAAGGGATTGGTGCTATTATCCTCCCCACCAAACAGACAAAGCAACAAAGACTTAGACGTTTCGCTGCCAGTAAGCAGAGGAGCTGGGATTCAAACCTGAAAAGCCTGAAGTGCAGAGCCACTTCTCTCTTTGAAGAAAAGAGAGACTCTGGGACTTCAGAGACAGGCCACTCCTTTAAGAAAGTTCCAGAGCAACGTAAAGGGCCCCCAATCCAGCACAGATCTGGTGCACTGTGAATATCTGCCCAATGTCTGTAGAGTGAGAGCCTTGCCCTAGATCAGGGGTTCTCAACTGGGGGCGATTTGGGCAATGTCTGGAGGCATTGTTGGTTGTCACAACGGGAGGGGGGATGCTACCGGCATCTAGGGGGTCAGGGGCAGAACCCTGCTAAACATCCAACAGGGCAGAAGCCCCGCAACAAAGAATTATCCATCCTCGTAACAGCAGTGCCGAGACTAAGAAACACAAAGCTTTGGATTTGGGTAAATCAGTCCCCCTTCCCCTTTTACCTCTGACAAAACAAAGAAAACTAGAACCCTACCCCCTGTGCCATAATCCTCCAGAAGAGATCTGGGCCTCGAACTGACAGAACTGACCGCGGTGGACAGGGCTCTCTCTGTGCTCCCTTCCGTTCATCCCCTTGTCCCGTATCTTTGGGACAACCTCACAGCTGCGCTCCAAGACAAGACATTGTGAATTTCAGAGAGAGAGAAGGGGAGCATCTTGTCCTTTGGGAAAACTGAGTCACTGGATTACAAAAAAAATAATAAAACTTGGCCGGCAGCCCCTCAGAGCTGAGAGAGGATATAGCCTAGAATATTTCAGATTTCAGAGGCTGCCAGAGAGAAGTGACTCTGCTCCTTGCATCCCAGAGCTTTTGTTTTGCATTTAAATGACAAGATTGCTGCCTGGGAGAAGCCCTTGGCTGGGCTGTCCTCTGCCAGGAGGGAAGCTGGCGCCCCTCTGAAGTGGCTGCCTTAATGTCATGTCATTACACCGTATTGCTGCACAGGTTAATATAATTGGGTGACTATGTGTGAGCAATGATCCGTGGCGTGTTCCAGCTCTGAAACAAATGACATTTAACCAGCCGGTCTGTAAGGTTCCTCGTTATCTACATGGTGAGCGATCGGAACGGAGAAGCAGACCTCTCCTCAGAGCAACTGATGAATTAGTTGTTGGGTTTCCTCGACAGTCTGGATTTATAAGAGCACAATTCTAACATAATTTATTAGATCTATAAACAGACAGATCCGATGTTTTTACTGAGATTACATCTTGTCACCCTCAGATATTGTGTCACTGACAGCCCTGTTATAATTTAATTTTATTATTCTGATAAGGTGTTGTTTCCGGGGGCTTTTTCAATTTATTTATTTTTTTTTTCCCCCTGAGAAGACATTTTTGTTTTTAGCTGGAAAGGAATCAGAAAATTTCATGCCGGTTGTGTCTGGTGGCCACCCAAACAGCTTTTCTGGTTAGTGACTGCGAGCGTCTCAAGGGTAGGAATGAAGGTGTGGCATGAACTAGTGTAGGGTCCCTGGCCTGGGGGACCCACAAGTACATGCAGGGTACGGTGGGCCTGTGGGGGTGGGAGGGGCTTCTATCCACCGAAACACCAGGCAATGATATCATGACCTCCTTCCCTAGAGTTCTTCACCTTTGCCAACCCCTGTCCAGGCCCACCCATCAGCCCAGGACACAGGCAAATTCACCCCAGATGCAGTCACCATTCACCCGAGATTGACTGAAGCTGGGATGGTGGGAGAAGGTCTGGCTATCTGGCCGAGGGAGCTTCCGCAGAACTGCGCTAAGCCCATAGCCCCGCGCTGACCACGTAAAAGGAGAGATGTGCGTGCCCACTCTCAAAGGCTCTGAGTGACCAAGACCTTCCAGTAAGAAACAGTGGCCGTCCCAAGAACTGCAGAGGAAAATGAGTCCAAGAGCTGTGGGTCCAGTCCAAGCGGCATACGATGCTGGGGAAATGCCCCCCTTAGAGGCAATCAGATAGGGGTTTATGCCTGTCCAGTAGCTGTGACCTTGGGCCTTCCATAGCTGAAATACAGGGGGAATGATACCTGCCTCACAAGTCCCAGTGAGAATAAAATGAGATAATGAAGACAGTGACATTTTAGAAGTTAAAGCACTGTGCCTAAGTGAAGGGTGTATTTATTAGCAATAACATCTCTAAGCTCTATTTTTTTTCATCGGGGAGAGATATATAACTTTAGTATTGTTATTGTTTTATAATAATAATCGACAGGCCGCTTTACATTTTACCAGGTGCTTACATGTCTTGTAAGGTGACGTGAGCTCATTTTAATCCTCCTCCTTATACGGTGAGGGTGGGTGACTTTGTTGTCCCCATTTTGTGGAGGAAGAAACGGGCTCACGGGAGATACCTGCAGTTACTCAACTAGTTACAGGGTTTTAAGTCGCAACTGAGCAGCCCTACACCCATGACTTTGCACTTCTGATGAAGTTGGGGCTCTCTCTGCTCTGAAAGCCTGCTCATTCAGGGTTCCGACGGGGCTGGGCCCGGCTCGGAGGACATCAGAACCAAAGTTGGTCACCTGCTCCCCAATCTCAGGAACGCAACTACATACAGCTTGCTCGTTGAAGAGTTGATTTGGGTCAATTCACAGGGAGCCTGGGGTGGGGGTGCTCTAGGACTTCAGCACCATTTGCTTTCAGGGCCAGCTTCCGTCCTCAAAGCCGGAGGCAATTCTTGGAGTCTTTCGCAAAGCCCTCTGTGCCTCATGGGGAGAGAGGAAATTAATATCAGACGTGGCAGAGTCTGAGTGGCAGCTTCGTAACAGGCTTGAACCCCGACCTCTCGGCTACAGCTGGGAATGGCTCAGTCAAGCACGTCATTGACTCCCGGGGCCCTGGAACCTGAGATGTGCATGTGGGCCTGGAGGTCATTCAGTCCAGCCCCCTCATTTTACAGATGAGGAGGCTATATCCCAGTGAGGGCAAGGGGCTCATCCAAGGTCAGACGGTGGGTCGGGGGACAAAATCAGGGCCGGAACCAGGTCTCCTGGTTCAAGCCTCTTTCCAACATGGGGTGCCCCATCAGGCACACTCTATCGTTGGATGTTTTTCTGAGGTCCAGTAAAACACAAGGCCCATCGAAACACCAACTACTCAATACGCGGCCTGCACATACTCGTTAAGGCATTGCTGCACAGCAGTGGGCTCTCAAGCAGGAGGGAGACATTCACCCTGTGACCCTTCATCACCCTAGCCTTGAACTTCTTGCCTCACCCCACCAGGAGATCCAGCCTAACCTCCCTCTCCCACTCACCACCGGCTCCTCCTCAAGACTCAGTGCCACGATGTGCTGATTTTCTGGATTGCTTCTCTATTCTCATTAAAATTTTCCTTCCGGACGCTCCTGTCTCCCACCATGCTAGTGAACATTTTCCAGTCTCACCTGATCCTCAGGACACCCTCCTAGTAGCTGGAGGGGGACAAAAGCAAAGCTTCCAAAATACAATTTCAGCTCTAATATCCCATCCTCAGAGAAGCCTCCCCTCACCTCAGCCACCTCCACCAAAGACCAAATCCATTTCCAGCATCCTCGGCCAACTAGCTCTGACAGTTTGTGACGAGATATCGTCGGTGCGATTTCTTGATGAGCATGTGACTTCCCCCATTAGAGTGAGCTCCGAGAGGCCAGGCTACTGCGGGCCCTGTTTGCTGTGATATTGCCAGAGCTCCATATGCGGGGCAGGTGCTCAATAAACACCTGCTCAATGAAGGAGACATAACAACGAAGCACATCCCTGCCCACCCACCCCAAAGAGAGTCCGCCTCGGTAGATGGGGAATTCTGGCTGCCCTTGGGGAGTCCAAAGAGGATGCACCTCTGAGCCAAAGAATCCCTCTTCGGGGGGTCGGCTTGGCTGACACAGAGCACAGAGAGCAAAGAGATAGCACCCTGTCCCTGCTGGCCCCCATCCCTAAGGATGAGTGTCTCCAATTGTCCCCAGCCAAAAGGATGCCCCACGTAGGGATAGGGGCAGGGGTCACCCAGGGATGTCTACAGCAAGACGCTCCCTCCTGCCTGCTTCCCAAGATTGCTCAAGCTTGCTGGGGCCCCTGCTTGGAACCTGGCAGCCAGTCAAGGTAGAAAAGGTATGAAGCAAAAAAGGCTCAGCAGCCTGGTCTTGTGGGTCAGCCAGGGACAAGGCCAGCCACCATGGGAAGCAGGAAGAGAGGTCCCATGAGGCCCCTCTGGAGCCTGTCTTTGGATCCAGAGGGAGAAACCATGAGCCCTGGGGCCTAGCACAGAGGCTGTGTCTAGATACTGCTGGTACCTGATCAGCAGAAACTTCTCAGAGGAAGCAAAACAGCACCTACAGCCACTGTTCTTTGGAAACAGCTGGCCCAGGTCCCAGAGGATCTAATTGGACTCACAGTCTGGTCAAGAGAGGAAGGATGGCTCATGCCTCCAACCTGGCCATCTTCAGCAATAGGGGTTACTGGGAAAATTTTGCTGAGGACGCAAGTACGACGTCATTGAGAAGGATGCTACCAGATCGGCCCCCTAGGACAGTACTGTCTGAAAAAACAGAATGCAAGCCCCATATGTCAGGTTTAAATGTGTCAGTAGACACATTTTTTTATAAAGTGAAAAGTGATATATCCTATTTAACCCAGATATATCTAAAATACTAACATTTCGACGTGTAAGCAAAATAAAAAAAAAATGTTAAGATATTTTATGCTCTCTTTTGAAATGTGGTGAATGTGCGACTACACTCACCGGGTGGCTCGTTTTGGGCTAGCCGTATTTTAAGGGGTCAGCAGCCTCCTCTGGCTGGCGGCTACTACGTATGGGATAACACAGCTCTAGAAGGTCAAGCCAGGCTTCAGCTTGACAGTCCTATCTGGAAAGTGGGCTATCTCAAGGTTATCAGGCGTCTGAAGGCACCAAAAGTAAAATGCAGACCTGCAAAGGAGGTGCAGAGATAAGGGATTTCAGGGAGTGCCAGAAAGTGCTCACTCAGACCCGAGATTCCCTGAGCCAACAGAACCAGGCTTTTGCAGGGTTCCAGCGGAACTTTTCTGGCTGGAGGCACCCTGGAGCTGCAGCCTCCGTGGCTGCCCTCCGGAAATTCTCTGCTTTCAGCCTGGGAAATGGGGCTGTTTGAAACCGATCCAGGTTTTCAGCGGCCTGGTCCCTGCGGCCCATCTGCCAAGCACCAGGAGCGAGGCAGATGCTGGAAACACATCTGTCAACCTGCCCTGATGGTTTCTGGCACATCCCCCAGCTTTTCAGACACTGTGTCCCCCATCCTGGAAGAAGTCACGCTCACAGGGCTTAACAGTTCCTGCCCCACCCCCACCCCCACCCCCACCCCGTCGGAGGGCATCCCGGGCACCTTTAGAGTTGGCTGCCACAGAGGGCGGTCCCTCTCTCTAGGGTACAGATTCCTCAGTCTGCTCTGCTGCTTTGCTGGTGCCCACTGCTCCAACAAGCCCCCTCTGAGGTGGCGAGTGGGGTGCAGACCCTAGAGGGTCACAGACACAGTGAACAACTCTCAGAAGGGGCTGCGTGTGTTTCAGTCCTGCAAATCCCAACATGGAGCAGGGCTGGCACCTGCGTAGCCAGAGGCCACACCCTTTCTGCCTCCATTTTCTCTTCTAAAATACAAGTTGTATTGAAGATGAGATGAGAATACGCAAATAAAGATGCTGACAGTCAGCATTCATCAGCTTCTGGGTAGAACAAGACAGAGCGTTAACAGAAGCTCCGTGAGCCACGGTGAGATCAGGGCTTCTTTCCAGGTTGGGGGGTCCGTTGCCCCCTCTCCTGGCCAGTTCAAGTCACCATCGTTGGAAGTTCCTAGATGATCTCAGCACAATGTACATTGTAGGGAAAGTTGGTCAGCCTGGTTGTGCATATCTGGGTGTATTTTATATGTCAAAAAATCTTCCGGGACTAGACAGCCTAAAGCTGTCTGATTCTCCTCCAACCACGCCAACCCCCAGATCACGGCCAGCCTGGCACGGGTGCTCGGTTACTATGCCTAATCAAACAGGTGAAGGAAAGGCAGGGAGAAGGGAGGGACGAAGAGAGAAAAGTGAAGAACATTTGGTCAGGGGCAAGGGAGAGCCACAAGGAGACAGCAGTTGAGGGGGAAGATGAGGCACAGAATAATTGTACCTGCTACCCCAGCCCTAGGTCTGTGCATCCCCTCGGCCTCCTCCTCCCAGGGGGCAATTGGGTGGCTTGGCACAGTGGGCTGGGCACGCTGGCTAGAGCTCAGTGCCTTTGGCTAACTCTCCATGTTTCTTCTTGAACCATCAAGGAGTTTGCACGTCAGCTAAACACAGTACCATATGTGGAAATACTCATTCTGATACCCATGTTCTCCTTATAAAAGCACGTTGTTTTATGTGTGGGCAGAAGAACTCATTGTAAACTGTTAAATATGATGTAAATGCTAATTTCTCTGCATCGCCCCGTAAAGGAACGCCCTGTGAAGTGCATCTCGGGGAAGGGCCATAAAAGAAAATGGTCAAAATAAATTAGGGAGGAACGCGGGTGGTAGCATACGGTGTGTGTTTTGCCAACACGCAGCCGTGAGTCCCTCTCCACGCTCTGGCCTCAACAAGAGAGGATTTGCATAACTGCGGCGACAGATGCCACCGCTTCCCAGCGGCCACCCGGCCTTGACAACTTTCGGGAAACAGTCTGCCAGGATTTGCTTCAAACAAAAACATTTTTTTTTTAATCGCCAAGCATTTCTTCCTTTTGCAATTCTTCTTCTTTTTTTTTTTAATGTGTATTTATTTTTGAGAGAGAGAGACAGAGCGCAAGCAGGGGAGGGGCAGAGTGAGAGGGAGACACAGAATCTGAAGCAGTCTCCAGACCGTCAGCACAGAGCCCGACACAGGGCTCAACACGGGGCTCAAACTCACAAACCGTGAGATCACGACCTGATTCAAAGTCGGACGCTTAACCGACGGAGCCACCCAAACGCCCCTGCAATTCCTAATACAAATATGTTTTTTAAGTGCTTTAGATTTCAGTCCTGAAAAGAAGAGGCACAAATGGAAGGCTGGGGATGCGCCTTCTATAAGTGGCGCCTTAGAAAGTATCCTAGGGTTTGCGTTTGTTCCCCCAGGCTTGCAGTCAACACCCACCTTCTCTAAAAACTTCAAATGCGTTTTGGCCACATTCAAAGGGAGAACGCGGTATAATGAGAATGCATGACAGGTGTCCTCCCATGGCTCTTCGTTCACCGAACCCAGCTCTGGATTTTAACCACAACCCAGATTCCGTCACACACACACACACACAAATTAGAATCCCGGGGTCACGCAGCTATTTGTGGAATGGATATTAGTACATTCTTTGCAAATGCATGATGTATGAACTGTATATATTTCTTTGATAAATTGTTTTTAAATATTTCCTCCTTTTTATTAATTGAAGAGGAGCCTCATGTATCAATGCCATTTCTTCCTGTTTTTCACATAAATTATTTTCTTGCAATGTTCGTTTGTATTATTATTGCCGATATTAAGGCAAAGACTTTTTTTGCCTTGTAAACAAGATTTTGCTTACAGCTAAATGAAAAGAAGTGAAGTTAATCACATTGAAATAATAGGTTTAAAAAGGTAATTCAGTGGTATTGGAATGAAGTTTAATCTTCAGCAATAGAAGCCGTGCTGAGAGACACAGCAGAAAAGCCTGTTCTGTAATTAAATGGTATTTATCATTGGCAGGTCAGCCCTGCTGGGTGAGAGGCACCAGGTCTCCGCAGGGAAGGGAAAGGCAGCTGGAGCAGACAGAAAGGACCCAGAGCAGAGCCTGGGGACTCCAGAGTGGGCTGGGAAGGAGAGCCAGGTGTAGATAATACCTCCTGGGAACAGGCTTCACCACCCCGCCCGTGTGTATCTCAGCTCACAGCACGGAGTCTGACAAAATGGGAAGAGCGCCCTCCAGAAGGGACCCACCCCACAACCTCCCTGGTCAGCTCAGAATTGAGAGAGACCCAGAATCCAATCATTCCTTCAGGGACAAAATGAGAAAAAATGATACATTAAGCTCCCGGGGCTATCACAGCTAGTCACCCAGGATGTGATGAGCCATGTCCCACGCATGGCAGTGTAGCAATAATCAGTACTACCAGCGTGCTGAGCTTCCAGATCTCAGGCAAAGCCAGCACAGGTTGAGAATCTCCAGCCTGACAAGAAGGCTAGAATCTCAGACAGATGGTTCTCAGGCAGCCTTCTGCCGATGTAGGCAAACCCATCAACACAGTATCAACCCTTGTGTAAGCTGAGGGCATCCAGCCTGCAGCAGAGAAGGCCGAGGTGGGATTTCAAGACGGTCCTCGGGGTGCTTGGCTGGCTCAATCAGAAGACCATGCAACTCCTGATCTCGAGGTCATGAGTTCGAGTCCCATGATGGGTGTAGAGATTCCTTAAAAAGTAAATACAACTTGAAAAACAAAACAAAACAAAACAAAAAAAGATGGTTGTCAAACAAATCTCGGCAAATATGGTGAAACCCAGGACCAAAGCAAGTCATCAGGTCGGACCTTATCCCTGATTTCTCTTTGCAGAGCTGATCTCCTCCTAGACTGGGGGATCAGAGTCCCCAGAGAGCTTGGCGAGGCTAAGACAATGCCTTCTACAATTTGGGCCCGGGTTCAGGTCCTGAATCTACCGCTTGCAAAGGCGTGATGGTGGACAAGCAAGCATCCAAAAATGGGAGAAAGTGACAGTGGCTGGTGGTGATGAGGATGAAGTTAGATAATTCAGGGACAACAGTCCTTACTCTTCCAAAGGCCAAAACTACAGCTTGTTGCTAGTCGGTGGCTCTTTCCTTGAGGCCTTTTGACTCAAACTCCACTTCATCCATGAGATTCTCACACCACTGCCCTTTCGAGAGACCAAAAGATCTAGCAAAGGCTGACTGGTTTGAGGAAGGACCTTCCAGTTTTTAACTCTGATGTGTCTGTTGGTCAGGACATTTGCTGACAGGGAATTCGAGCATTCCTGAAGCTGCCTTCAAGGATTCCTTTTCAACCAGGCCTATTCGATGTCTGTGGGTCCCTGGGGCTCATGTGCTGACACAAGATGCCTTAAAATCAACCTAGTCCTCCACTGGCCCATGCGTCCTCCTGGAAAACATACCAGAACATTCTTTAGCATCAGAACAGCTGCATCTGGCACTGCTCCAGCCTTCATCTCCAAGAAGCTCGAATTCGGCCCCTTTATTACCATTCCCATTTTTATTAGTGTTCCGGAGCAAAGCGTCTGCAGCTAAAGTTATTGAATTTTCACTAAAACCTAAATACATGCACGACCCTTCTGTACTTTCATGTTCAAAAAGGTACAGACTTCCAACTGCTGTCTCCTGCCTCTGCCCGTGTCTTTCCTCATTACAGGCTGTGGTCCAAAACCAATACGGATTAAATAAATATCCCACTGAGAACCGCACTTGGGAGAATTGTCTCATTACCGTACAGATGTGGGCTATCTCCAAACGGCACCAACATCTTGTATTTTATTTTATATTAAAAAAAAAGAAAGAAATTAAAATCCGAACAGTATCCAGGAAGGAAGTGTTTGCACGGGTGAATGTTTGATTTCATTTTTCTCCCAGCATGCCCTTTTCTTTTATCCCATAATGGCTCTTCTCAGTTAATCTGTCTTGAAAACCCGCAGGTAGAGATGTTTATTGATACAAGCCCTACGTGCAACTCGGTTTACAGAGACCATTGAACGTGCATGTAGTAAATTTCGCTTGATGTCTCCTTATTAATGCAATTCCACTCTGAACATTTCAACAGAAAGAGGTTTTGCCAGATGGGGGATAAGTCTTACGTTATAGACATATATGGAAGAAAACATTTGGTTTCCATTCTGAACGACTGATCCAGGCTGTCCCAATGACTGCATTTTTCAGGGCAGGTCACCAAATTCAACATCAATTATTCTGCCTTTTAGCAGAGCTTAAGAGAAAAAGAAAAAAGTTGTTGTTGTTTAAATCACCAAAATTTCATAAAAACATTTCAGCCTCCCATGTCGTACAAACAACAACAAATTACTTTCATAATTTCACAAAAGCAACTTTCACCATGGTTCGCACAGAAACATCCTGTACCCTGAAACCACAAATCCAACTTCCCGGCAGCTGGTAAACGTGAATCCCCAACATAATGCCCACAGAAGTTTGTTCCCTTCGACCCACCCAGGATCCAATGTTGGTGGACAGAAAAGCAGGGCAGAGGAACTTACACTTCCTTTATGCAGATTGTGGAGAAATATAGCGGGGAGACATGCACTCTACAAGGCCTTGATGGTCCATCTGTGGAACTGCAATAGGAAATCAATGGCTAAGTCCAGACTAGGGCGCGGAATTCTTCCAAGTAATCGTTTTTCCCTTCCTCCCGTCTCTGGCCCCTCCTCTGTTAAAGACTTAACATCGCCTTGCTCATTTAGAGCATAATTGAGACTCCACTTTTATTTCATCATCCTTCCCCTTTCATTGATCATTGCTAATTTTCTGGCTCAGTGCCATCTAGGGAATGGGTTTACATAACCCCCCCAGAGTTTCGATTGGAGTCACCCGGAGAAAAAGAGGGTTGTGCTTTCACAAACCGACAGCCAGTATGAGGAGTTGACTGAGGACTCAAGGATGTCTCCTACCCTCAACCCTTCTACCTGTCTGCCAGACCACCCAGATTTAAGAAAATATCTGCCCCGCCCCCAGACTCAGCCTGGCACCTCAGATTGTGACCTGAGCATCCCCTCGCCATGCAGCCCCATGAAGGAACCAATCCCTTCCCCCACACGTGCAAAAAAGAGTGGGTGGCCACATACAGCTGTGCCTCCAAGTAGCCAGATGTGAAAAACAGCACATCTGTCTGCAGTTTCTCTGTTCAAACCAAATCACTGATTTTTCATTCATGCCTGAGAACATGTGCCAAGGAGAGATTTAGAACCACAAAGTCTCATCTCCCCCTTCCAGATGCACCAGTCTGGGGGCAGGGAAAATTTACAAGGTGCATGTGGCAAAGCCTTGAACTTAGGCAAGTATAAGCTTGGAAAGAGGGAAAGCCAGCCTGACAGAAAGGATCAGAGGGAAACAGTTCCCAGCATGGTATCCCAACATGCCACTCTGCCATCCCAGGAGGGGAAAGAAAAAAAAATCACAACTGTGAGAAATGTGATGAAACCGTCAAAAGCATATGAAATCAGCACCAGGGATTGGGACCCACATGTCACACATCTATTTGTTCTGTAACAGGGTAGGAATGGCAACGTTTCCATCAAGAGAGGAAACAGAGGTAGTGACATCACAAGAAAAGACTTATCAATGAGGCATCCAATTATCTGTGCACCCTCACCCACCAACGTATCATCATACACCCATGAGGATGGGAGCCCACTACAATTTCACCATCCCAATCTAGCGAGGCGTTTGAAGATTTGGAAGCAATGGTGTGCGGGACTCGTGCCTCACAGAGCCAAATGTCAAGTTTTCAGGAAATTTGCAAGTTAGTTAATATGTTGGTAACTTGAAAGTGACCACATCAAAGGAATATTTACATGGAGGGAATGGGCTTTTCTCCCCTTCTTCAGAGAGCAGGTTGTTCAGCAGGTACTAAAACCTTTGGTGGGAGGACTCTTCACCTGAGATCAGTCAGCAGAAGGGCTAGAGTCACTCTGTCCAGTTCTCTTTCAAGGTCCCCAAACTACTCAAGCCCCAGACTTTCTAACTAGCATCAGCAAGTATCTAGCATTCCCAGAAATGCCCAAGGATAGGCAGGGAAAGTGACAAGGGGAGGAACAGACCTTTCAGGTCCACCTGATTCACCTCAGCTTCAGCTGTTAGAGTAGTCTCCACTTCAGGTGTCCTGTCCAGGTTCCGCCTCTCTAAAAGCTTAGCCTAATGCAGAGACTGCTTCCATGGTTACCTATCTGCCTGTTGCATTCTTTGGAGAATAGTTACTTATGCAAGGTCGCACCATGAGTCCAAGGCTCTGGGAGAAGGACCCTGGGTCCTAGACTGACTTGTTGTGGACTCGTTGTGTGACTTTAGACCAATCTATTTCCCCTCTCTGGTGACCGGGGTGTGGGGAGGGGGGGTGGGGTGGACTTGGGGGTCTGTGACTAAGGCACTGCTGTCTTTGACACTGACATTCAACCCTGAGCTCTTGGTCTAAATGGACTCTTGAAGGAGTGTGGAGAAATATAGGAAACAGACGGACAATTGCTGGGTCATAGGGTAGTTTCACTTTTAACTTTTTGAGGAACCTCCATACTGTTTTCCAGGGCGGCTGCACCAGTTTGCATTCCCACCAGCAGTGCAAGAGGGTTCCCCTTTATCCACATCCTTGCCAACATCTGTTGTTTCCTGAGTTGTTAATTTTAGCCATTCTGACAAGTGTGAGCCCCCTTAATGTTTATAGCAGCGCTATCAACAACAGCCAAATATGGAAACAACCCATCAACTGATGAATGGATAGGATGTGGTTTATATACACAATGGAGTATTACTTAGCCATCAAAAAGAATGATATCCTGCCATTTGCAAAGACATGGATGGAGCTAGAGAGTATAATGCTAAGCCAAATAAGTCAGTCAGAGAAAGACAAATACCATATCATTTCACTCGTACATGAAATTTAAGAAACAAAACAGATGAACATAGGGGGAAGGGAAGGAAAAATAAGATAAAAACATAGAGGTAGACAAACCATAAGTGATTTTTAACTACAGAGAACAAAATGAGGGTTGATGGACGGGAGGTGGGTAAGGGGACGGGCTAGATGGGCAATGGGTACAAAGGAGGGCACTTGTTGGGTTGAGCACTGGATGTTATATGTAAGTGATGAGTCACTAAATTCTACTCCTGAAACCAATACTACACCATATGTTAACTAACTTGAATTTAAATAAAATCTTGGAAGAAAAAAAAAGAAACAGATGGGCAAATGCCATTGAATTTTACAATAGAAAACATGAAACTGTGATCAATGATCCTGGACTCCTGCTAAGTCTGAAGACCTGCTTATTTTCTGAATGACCCATGAGCCCTTGAGAGGAAAGTATCAGGACTCCACATGAGTGCTATAGAAACAACTCAGCCAGACCATTAGTTGGGGCATCTGAGTTATACAGATCTGGATTCAAATCCCAGCTCCACCACCTGCATGCTAAATGACAAGGTCTTTCCGACCTTCTACTACCTCATCTGTAAGATAGGTCATAATAACCCCCACTCTGTAGGACTTTTGTAAAAATAAATGAAGTAAACCACATGAAGCATTTAGCATCATGCCAGCCCAGACTAAGCACTTAATAAACAGCAGCTATTAACATTATTATCCTCAGATGGTGGGGCTGAATTGAGAGACCAGAAGAATGAAACCGATTTGGAATCTGCAGTCCTAGCTTTGACCTAAGTTGAGTCCATACCTGGGGTTCATTTGGACTTGGGTTTCTAAGACAGACTGCTGACTATATTGGGCTCTTAAGGCAAACTTTTGGGTAGACTGGCTGGGAGGTGATTTGTACAAGTCAATTTAGATTGGAATCAGTCACATCTCTTAAGTTCAGAGTGAAAGGAGCAAAGACATACGCTACAGAGGCCATGATGGACTTATTCAGGTCCAGGACCTGAACCAAGACCTCATGCCCCATGGTCCTCTAAGAAGAAGGTTCAGGAAGAGGCTGGAGTTGCTGAGAGCTAGTGCTCCAGCCGTCCTCCTGACGGACCCACACGACAGCATGTGACCCCAAGAAAGGAAGGCTACACTTCTCACTTCTGCACCAGATTAAATGCAGTTTAATCAACGGGATACCAAGGACTGGTACCAATGTCTGGGCTAATGCACACTGAATATGGGAATTGCATTCTTGTGGGCCATCCCAGCAGCAGGCAGAGTAGTGAGGTCCTTCTCCACGGTGCATGGACTGCGAATGTCAGCAGGAAAGGAGGAGCTGGAGAGAAAGAACTTGGCCAACTCCATTCTCTGGGGAAGGAGACACTCCTAAGCACACAAGGGACTCCCCAACAAGACTGGGAGGACTGTTCAGAGGCCCATCTAGGCAGGGCCAGGGCGAGTAAAACAGATGGAGGTCAATTAACGTGGTCTCAGGTTTAACTCCAACCTGGTAACCTGGATAAATTTGGGTTCTGCATCTTGTGTCTGGAATGAAGCAGGCAGCCATGTAACAGGTGCTTTCAAGATGTCCTTCTGTGAGTTGGTGCTAGTGCTCCAAGGTGGATCCACGACTGATTGAATGTATCTAAAAGGAGACTGTCACCTGGTTGAATAATTAGAGTCACCTGTAGAACTTTTAGACAACACTGATGCCTGTCTCTACCCTTGATGGTTTTTATTTAATAAATATGAGAGGAGACCTGAGCCTTAACTAGGGTTCCTATCATCCCAAGTGATTCTCATAAGCAGCCACGGCTGAGGAGCAGTGGCCTAAGAGGACCAGAAGAGGCCACGAGGAATCTCTCTGATTCCTTCCTGGTCAATATTAAGTCAGTGGCCTTGATGAGGCTTTCCAGGTTCGTGGTTCATGTGTAAGAGGACCTGAAGTCAGAAAAGATCGCCAATGGACTCACTGATGGCATCTGGATCCAACCGGATCTCAACACTCTACTTTTCAAAGTAGCGGGTTGCCCATCAATGGATCTGTTCAAGGAGAGAGTAGCAGTCCTTCTATGGTCCCTGCCTATAAAGCACTTATCACATCTTATCTTCACCATAACATGTGTGCATGCATGTACAGATAAGGTTTCGAGCAGGTAAACAACTGTCTGAAGTCACCCAAATAGGTAGCATCCCAAAAGGCCAGTCCTCCAAGAAGTTCTAGGTCTCAGCCCAGACCCTCTGACTCTTAGACCATCTCACCTGACTCCAAAGCTCCATCACTGCCTCTCTTGGGTCATGGGATGCTCAAAGCTCTAGAGAGGATACCCTCAGGGGGAAAATGGGCCACAGGACCTTGAAGGATGCTGCCAGCTCTGAATGCCTGTCAGCAACTCTGCCACGGAGGCTGCGGCTGCCTCAGCAACACACCTTCCCCAGGGCCTGGCTCCTGCCAAGGCACGGCCACTTCCTGAAGCCTTCTCTCAGGAAGGAAATCCCAGTCATCATAAAAGGAAAATAAGGAAATAAAATCTTAATAGGATTTCATAGATGATATAAAATCTCTACAACTCTGGGTGACAGACACTAAAAAAGATCATTTAGAGGGAAAAAAAGCTTTCTAAGACTTCCTGTGGGATTGGTTGTCTCAAGAAGCTCGGATGGTGGTCATATATAATGTCATCAGTTCTAGTTCCCAACGGGAGGCTGTTCTAGCAGGGCCTGGGCTGGATGGGGTGAGGGGTTCAGGAAAAGTTACTTGGAAGCTCACACCCAAGACGCACACAGAGTTGTGGGATGACCCTAAAACATAGTCTTGTCGGCCTGACCACCTCCTCTACATCCCTCAAGCCTCGGCTCAGCTGCTACGCTTTCTGCAAGACTTCCTTGAATCCCAACAGACTCAGGCCCTGCACATCCTCCCCGGTACCCCTGGGGCATGCTTCCCTCTCACAGCAGCCTTTCTCAGAATGTTCCATGGAACACCGGCACTGGCATCAACAGTGGGTGTCTTGTTAGCAACAGACCCCTGAGATACACCCCTACACTTGCCATTTCAGGATCTCTGGGGGTGGAGCCCAGGCACCTGCATCTCTAACACACCCCCAGGTATAGGTAGCATTGCATCTCAGACCTGGTGGCGGGAAGGAGCCAGTCATGTGAAGCTCTAGGAGCAGTGTGATCCACACAGAGAGAGAATGGCAAATGTAAAGGTCCTGAGGTAGAAAAAGGGTTTGGAAAGTTCGAGGAACAGCCACAAAGGCATGGCTAGAAATGGGTGAGGGAAAAAGTGGCAGAAGTTGAAGTTTAGAGGGGCTAGCCTGGGGCTAGAGACTGAGGGGGTTGAAGTTTAGACCTTATTCTAAGTTTAATGGAAAGCCACTAAAAGCCTTTGTTGAAGATTGAATTATTGGTCCTAATTCTTTATCTCACCACAACTAATTATATATCCACACCTTCTTTATGGAGTTATGGTGGAGTGTACTTCCTTTCTCCTTGACCCTTGGACTTGGCCCCATGATTTGCTTTGAGCAATCAGATGGTGTTGGATGTGTTGGGAATGAAGCTTGAAATGTTCTTGTCAGGCAAACTTGCCCTCTAGTGTCCCTGTTTTTCTCCAGGATGAGAATATGCCTTGAGTAACCACTGGACCAAAGAGAAAGACAGACATAGAGAGCAACCCTGGGCCCAACCTACAGTCTGCAGCCAAACTCAGCCCAGATCAGCAGAGCCTCAGCCAACCCTTGGACACATGAGCAAGAAAACATGTCTATTACTGTGTAGCACTGAGTTTTAGGGTGAATTATTACACAGAATTACCTTGAAAATAGCTGTCAGATAAAGGCTTGCAGCAGGGGAGTGTTTGATTTTATTTCGGTTTTGTAAAGACCTCTCTGGTAGCCATGAAGAGATTAGATTGTGAAAGACAGATGTGGAAACAAACACAGAATTGTGTTGCAGTTTCCTGGGTAAGATTGTGATGGCAGTGGTGGAGATGAAGAGAATGACACGGATTCTGGAGGTACTTGGGAGATCAGAACTGACAGAACTTGCTGATGGATAAATTTGGGGAGATGAGGTCAAGACCATGTCGCATAATTCCGGGAGGAACCATATATATGCAGTGGTGCAACAAGGTACCTTGCAACATAGTGAAGGAAATAGAGAAAGCAGAGATAAATGTCTTCTAGGTTTTTGGCTTATGTGACTGAGTAGACAGGCCAAGATAGGGATGACCTAGGAAGAAGAAGTCTGATGTGGGGGTAGGGGGGGAGGGCAGGTGGACCAGTAGCTCTGTTTCAGTCGTTCTAAGTTTGAGTGTCCATTAGACATTCAAATGGCGATATAAGTAGGCAGTTGGATACATGGGTTTGGAACCCAGTAGATTGCTCAGGGCTGGAGTTGCAAATGAATGCACCAACATTTGACCTTAGTGTGGCGTATCTGTGCTCAAACTGTTCCCTTTGCTACCTCTCGTAGGTCACTAAGCTTCTATTTCTCCTTTAAGGCCCCAAACTTCTCCTTCACCTCCCAGTTACTTGTTCTTACTTCTGTGCTCCCAGAGTTTGTAGTAAATGTCCCACACGATACAAAATAGTCTACCTCCCGCACTCGACTGCAAACTGGAAATCTTTATGTTGCCAACCCTCAACTGCATGCGTAGCTCATGGTCAATGTTCAGTAATATCAGCTTTCCTCCAATGGGTTGGGTACTTTTAGAAGCCACAGTCCATCTAAACTTCTCAACAGCACAGCAGGTATGATTATCCTTCCATTTTAAAGTTGATGAGAGTGAGGCCCCGAGCTGTTAGGGTCTTGCCCAAAGTTTCTGGAAGTGGAAGAACCCGAATCTGTCTCGTTTTGCTGCCGGGGCTCTTTCCTTGTTGGCTCTGCCCCATCCCTGCTCCCCCATCCCCTCCCTCCTCCCTGGCAGGGCTCCCACGCTGCCTGTGCCTCCACACAGGATGTGCTTCCTGAAGTTCCTGGTCCAGATGGCCCGCGGAAGCTGCTCCTCATAAATCACTAGGCCTCGCAGAGCTGCGCTCAGCCACTTTCTCCTCTCAATCTCCCCAGGTCCCGGTGCGTGGGCCCCATCTGCCCAGTCAGCAGAACTGGCTCCTCTAGTCTGGGGAGTATGGCTATGGTCCCCCTCCCTACCAGGTCCAGGAGCCAGAGAACAGATTCCTGAGAGCCGGTGAGAGGACTCACAGAGTATCTTGTTAGGAACTTGGAAGTGACTCAATGGGATGGGCAGGGGCAGGGAGAGCAGTGCTTCAAGCTTTGTCCCTGGGGGAGGTGCAGGTACGAAGGGCTATCTAGTCCACCTGCCAGCCAGGCCCCACCACCACTGGATACTCAGACCCCTTTGTTCCCTAAGCAAGAAGACAACACGTCACAGGGTAAATGCATACTTGGCACTGTAGAGTCCCCCAAAATTTCCAAACACAGATCAACAGCTTCAGTGACAACCACTGAAGGGCCAACACACCTTGGACAAGTCATTTCTCTTCCATAAACTTCAATTTACTTGTTTTTTAAATTGCAGGTAATAACACCTACCTCATAACATTGCTAAGCTATCAATAGATACTATTTCAAAAAAGGCACATGGTGGACCCTTGGTACGTGGTAGGAATATAAACGTGAGGCATGCCAAGGTATTGTACCATTCAAAACTGGGGGAGAAGGGGACAACATGGACCTCACTGACTGAGGTTTTCAGAAGGCTCCTCCTTCCTTTCCATTCCACTGCCACAATCCCCTTCGTGTCACTGGAGCACAGATTGACCAGATGTGTAACTCTCCTGCCTAAAACGCTTCAGCAGCCCCACAGTCGCCTTTGACAATAACTCTTTGCTGTATTTTTAGGCTATAACTCTAATACCTATAGTTTGGGGCAGCTTGGTGGCTGTGGCAAGTTAGCTAGCTGTCCACCAAGATGCATGCTCCCGTTCCACAGCATGGAGCTGTCGGACCATCGTTGTTCAGCCAGGACCACAAATTCCAGTTCCCCTTCCGCCTAGATGGAACCAGTGGAATAGGAATGAAAGTGACATGCACCTCCCCTCCAGGCAGAGATGTTTAGGAAGCAGGCACCCCTCCTCCACTTCTCTTTTCCCAACTGCCAGCTGCAGGAAAAGACTAAGACACAAGGAGATGGTGGAGCCATGGAACGGAAGCTACTTCAATCCCTGAATGCCTCTGTAGAGCAGAGCCCCAGTACCGCCAATCAATAATTCGTATTTTGGACTACACCTGAGGGAAAATCATTTATTTGTGGGGGTTTTTTGTTTGGTTTTGTTTTGAGAGAAAGAGAGCATGTGGTGGGGTCAAGGGCCAGAGGGAGAGGGAGAAAGACAATCTTAAGCAGGCTCCATACCCAGCACCAAGCCTGACATAGGGCTCAATCTCACCACTATGAGATCGTGACCTGAGCTGAAATCAAGAGTTGGGACACAACTGATTGAGCCACCCAGTTGCCCAGAGAGAAAATTTCTTTAAGTCGATAATATTGCAGAATTTATCTCTCATAGCGACTGGAATTACCCTAACTAATAAAAGGGGGTTAAAATACTCAAAATGGCGTGAAACAAATCAATAATAATGACAATGTGATCATGGCTACAGTGTAACAATACCTCATAGAATCTATAAAGGCACCTACCACTGTCTGATGATTCAATGGGAGACCTTTCAGTACCACAGGTCAGTGTGAATAGATTGGGTGCCCCGACCATGCTCTCTTACATACTCATGAGGCAACCTTCTTGACTATCCTACTAAATATGCCCGATTTGCATCTTGTCACATGACTGCTGGTGGTGTCAGCCTCTTATTTCCATCTGAGCATCCATCCCATCCTGATTCTAAGTCTAGGGGTTCTAAGCCTGGCCAAAGTTCTACACCCACCAATGGCAGTGATTGGCCTAGAAGGAGGCACATGATCTACATGAGTTGAATCATCCATCCAGTAAGTATGAAGACTGTGTCTGGCTCCACCGGGACAAACACAAGTACTTTCTTCTCCTGGATTCAACCCTAGAAAGAGGCCAGCAACCACAAGGGGAGAGCCTAAGAGAGGGTGTTGCCAATATGGCAGAAGACAGAACAAAAGAGAGTGAATAGATGGACAATGATTAAATCAGACCATGGTCTTTTCCTTTATGTAAATCAGTAAATTCCCTTTTATCCTAACTCCAACTTTGAATGGATTTTATGACTGACCGGGACTAAAGGGCCACCATTTGGAGCTCGCCTCTGAAGGACTGGAAGCTACCAGGAGGGAGAACGTCTGGCCTGGAGGATGGAATTCAGACTCAAGAGTCCTGTGCACCTCTCACCTATTTCCCTGCCATCTTCCCAGCCACCACACCAACGATGTCAAAGTCCCAGAACGCAGAGACCCTCCTCATACGCCCTCATCTCTGCCATTCCTGATCCCACTGTCCTCACCCACCGTCTTAGCCACCTGCTCTTTTCAGCCTCCCCCACCTCTCACTCCTCTCAGAGCCACAACTTGTTTCTAATTAATCAAATTCCTTCTCTCTCTGTCTCTCTCTGTCTCTCTCTCTCTCTCTCTCTCTGTCTCTCTCTCTCGTTGTTCAAATCTATGTTAGTTCTCTACCAAAATAATCTGGCCTTAAAAAAAAAAAAATACCCAAGGAGGCATTGGCCCAGTTTCAACATGAGGTCTCATTGAAACCACTTCAGGAAGGATGACAACACCACAGATTTCCTGGGAAGAGAAGATTTAAATCCATCTCAGAAGACCAGAGGAGCGAAGAAAATGGGCATCACTACTCATTCCCAAGGTCTGGCCTGAGAAAAACTCAGGAGAGGCCAATTGCTAAAAAAAATAATAATAATACCCACAGAAAGGAAGTCTTTTCTTCAGGAGGAAGACTGACTCAGGCCCTCGACCCACATCTCTTCCTGTTTTCCTCCTTACACCTGCTACTCCAGCTACATGGCATCTCTGCTGTTCCACAATCAACAAAGCGTGTTCCCACCTAAAGACGTGGAGTGGTTGTTTATTGCTGCATAACAAATTAATCCAATCTGTAGCTGTTCACAACAATACACTTTTTTTTCCTCTTTTGATCTCACAGGGCTTCTGTGGGGTCAGGAATCTGGGACTGGCTTTGGCTAGATGGTCCCGCCTCAGAGTCCATCACAAGATTATAGTCAGGATGTTAATGGGTCCACAGTTACTTAAAGGCTAGAGGATCTTCCTCCGAAGTGACTTACTCACAGCCTGGCAAGTTAGTGCTGGCTGTTGGCAGGAGTCTTACTTCCTCCCCACGTGGACCTCTCTGTAGGGCAGCATGAGCGTCCTCACAATATGGCAGCTGGCTTCCTGTGGGAAGAGCCATCCAAGTAAGAGCGAGGCCAAACCCGTAATGTCTCTTGTGACCTAGCCGTGGAAGTCCAATTTCCTCAAAGTCTTATTACACAGGTCAGCCCCATTCAGTGTGGGAAGGGGGCTACAGGAGGGTCTGAACACCGGGGTCATTGAGGGCCCTCTTGAGGGCCGGCCACCACTGAGACCTTGTACTTACTTTCCTTAACTGGTGTATTCTCTCCCCAGATATCCCTCTGGCCCATGGCTTGCCCTTCTTCTTCCATCAAACCTTTGCTTAAATACCATTTTTTCAAAAAGACCAGACTTTTAAAAACTACAACACTTCCTCCTGCCTCAGAGCATTTCCCTGATTTCTTTATTTCCTGAGTTATTCTTCATCGTGTGTGTGTGTGTGTGTGTGTATACACAAGTACTTATATATGTGTGTATATAGCACACACATATGTATGTATACACACATACACTTTTTTGTTTAAGTATTAATTTTAGATGCACAGGAAAACAGCACAGATAATAGAGAAAGCTCTCATATATGCTTAACCCAGTTTCCCCCTAATGTTTGCTCTGGTTCATTTTTGTTTTGGGTTCTTTCTCTCTTCCCTCTTTAGAATGTAATCCCCATGAGAGCAGGGGTCTTTATCTATTGTGTTCCCTGATGTATCTCCAGTGCCTGAAACATTGCCTCACTCACAGCAAACGCTCCGTAAATATTTGTTGGATGAATGAAACTACATTCTAACAGCTCAGAGAAAAGCCGATGCTGGACTTTTGACCTTGAAGTTCTTACGAGAATCACAGAGGGTATTTAGCACAGCAGATCATGGGACTCCGATGATTTAAACCCAGCTGGGAAAGGCTGTGGGGGAGAAAAGCAAAGCCTAACTTGTTATAAGATGATCGCGTAAAGCAATGACCCTCACTTATTCATTCATTTGCCCTCATTTTCAGTTACTTCCTTTGGCATGGTTTGCTTTCTTGTTGATAAAGTAAATTACTTTTTATTTGTGTCCGTCCGCTAGCTCCATTTATCCACAATGCCGACGCAGTATTTCCCTGGCAGAGGCTTAATTGGACTAAGCCGGGCTCCACAGGGGCGGGGATGGCCTCTGAAAAGCCCACGAGAATCACCCACCCTGGGGGTCCCCACTCTAGTAGAATCGTCCCAGCTCCCTGCAGACCCTTCCCTTGTATGGCCTCCTGTCTGGAAGGCTCCTCCTCTAGGGTAATTATCCCCACAAAGCCAGCACAGGATGCATGCCGTGTTCCCTTCTCCAAGTTCACCTCCACCTATGTTAGGAAGTCTCGGTGAATTCCCACCGATAGACTAATAATGTTCACCCCTGGCCTCTGAGCCCTCCATGCCCTGCAAGCCCCACTCCCAGATCCTCAACAGCTCCAAACCCACCCAGTGCTGGGGCACCAGGCCGTGGCATGGGCAGTGAGTCTGTGTCAACCACCTGCCATGAACCCAGCATTGTGCTACGTACTCCACAGATAGCTCATTTCACTGCGACTCAGCACCACAGTGATTTACAAGGGGAGGAGGTGGTCTCGAGTGAGGCTTCCAGAGTTAGGAAATAATAGCTCCTACCTTGAGAGCTGTTGCAAAGACCAAAGAAGCCGATACAAAGGGCTAGCACTATATCTGGCACTTGGAAAACACTCTGTCTTGTTGGTTGAAACCAAGGACAGTTTACAGACGGGAAAGGCGGGGCCTAGCAAGGTGAAGGAGCACAGCTGAGGTCACACAGCTGCTACAGTGGGATTTGGGTCCAGGTCTGCCTGCACCGAGCTCTCGCAATGTCCACTGTACTAGCATCCCTGGAAGAACGGCACACGGACACCTGCCTCTGAATCTCCTGGGGATCTGCTCTAGGAGGCAGATTCCCAGACTATCCCAGACGTCCAGAACTGGAACCTCTTTGGGGTGAGGCCGAGGGTCTCCATCTTATACGACCTCGCCTCCTGACCTCAACTGCATGAGGCCAGCCTGCGTCTCTTGGGCCCAATAGAAGCTGAGAGTTTGTGCTTTTGTCCCTTGGTTAGTTCAAACGCAATTCATGGGCAGCACTCTGGAATTTTTTCCTGGGGCCTGGCAAAAAAGGCATTAGAAATGCCTAATTATGCCTCCCTGTGAAACAATAGGCCCCCATGCTACAGGAAACACCGTGTCAGGGTGCTTTGGAATGGAAAAGGGATTTCTTTGACGTGTCTCTCAACAGGATAACGGGCAGAGCCGAACGTAGGGCATATGTCCATCAAACAGGCAAGCCTTGGATTGTGCCTGCAGAATATCTGGGGAGTCTTTGCAGGGGCTCCTGGGATGGCAGGCCTCGTGAGGGCCTCACCCGACTCACGTCAACTCTGGAGGACAGTTGATAGGTTGCTCAGTTGATAGGTTGAGACTTCAAGGCTCAAAGAGAGGAGATCTCTCATTCAGTGTCACACAGAGGAGGTGGTGTGGCTGGGACTCACATTCAGATCTTAAGTGGTACCTTCCCAGGCAGCTACAAGGAATACACTGGGGGAGAAAGAGAGAAGCCGTTCTGTGACCCTCCAACATGCCCGCTCAACAGGCTGGAAATCTGTACCTTCGTCCCTCAGGCAGCCAGCCGCTTGATCTCCAGACTCCAGGTTTGAACAGAGGCGTGTTTGGGGGTCACACAGACCCTGACATGGGTTGGAACTGAGGCTCGATACCACGCGAAGGCATGATGGGTCTGGATGAAATTCACTCCTGACCCTTAAAACCTTAACCCTTTAAAGAGAGGTCAATACTGTCTTCGTTTTCTATGGCTGCTGTAACAAATTACCACTCAGTGATTTAAAGCAACACAAATGTACTCTCTTACAGTTCTGTGGTCAGAATTCCAAAATGGGTCTCACTGGGCTAAAACCAAGGTGCCAGAGGGGCTATGATCTTTTCTGGAGGCTCCACGGAAGGATCGACTTCCTGGCCTTTTCTGGCTTATGGAGGCCACCTGCATGGCAAGGTCCACAATCCCCCACCATCTTCAAAGCCGGAAATGGCAGGTTGAGTCCTCCCGTGGAATCACTCCTACACTGACTTTTCTTCTGCTTCCCTTTTTCATCTTTCAAGGGCTCTGAAGAATTCAGTGGGCCCACCAAATAATTCAGGATGAACTCCCTATTTCAAGGTCACTTTCATTGGCAACCTTAATTCCATCTGCATCCTTACTTCCCCTTTGTTACGTGACCTAACATTCACAGGTACTCGGGATCAAAACGTGGGTATCTTAGGGGACTGGGCAGCAGGGGTGGGCAGCACCATCCTACACCCACAAGCCCCCATTCACCTCCCCATGATGATGGGCAGGGGAGGGGGAGGCAGAAAATAGCATTCAGGAATAGCCTCGCCACAGGTCACGGTTCTGTCTTTGGGGCCACTAGAAGAATCCTCTGTCGGGGCGCCTGGGTGGCGCAGTCGGTTAAGCGTCCGACTTCAGCCAGGTCACGATCTCGCGGTCCGTGAGTTCGAGCCCCGCGTCAGGCTCTGGGCTGATGGCTCGGAGCCTGGAGCCTGTTTCCGATTCTGTGTCTCCCTCTCTCTCTGCCCCTCCCCCGTTCATGCTCTGTCTCTCTCTGTCCCAAAAATAAATAAAAACGTTGAGAAAAAAAAAAAAAAAGAATCCTCTGTCACCTCATGCTCAGCTCTGTGCTCATGTGTCCCAGGCTCACCAGTAAGCCTCAGTGTCTGGCTCCTGATCTGCCCCCCCAGTTGGACCAGGCTGCCAGGTGTCCTGGCTCACCCCACTCTGTGTACAAGGTCTCTTCATAGGTTTTTTTTAATCTTAATTATCACTGTTGCCTTTCTTGTTATTGCCATTCATGCTAGTTAAGGATACAGATTAAGAGAAAAGTTCTTGGGGCTCCTGGGTGGTTCAGTCCATTAAGCATCTGACTTGGGCTCAGGTCATGATCTCCCAGTTCATGGGTTCCAGCCCCACGTCCTGCTCTGTGCTGACAGTTCAGAGCCTGCAGCCTCCTTCGGATTCTGTGTCTCCCTTTCTCTCTCTGCATCCCCACTCGTGCTCTGTCTCTCTTTCTCTCTCTCAAAAATGAATAAACATTAAAAAAGAGAAAAGAAAAAAGTTCTTAATCTCTACTCCTCCAAGGACTTTTTAAATCTTGTTTCTTCATAAAAATGAGGCAGTACTATCAACTTTATGTTCTAATCTTATTTTCTACTTAGTCTGGGAGGGACCTGCTCATCTGTCTGGAAGACACGGTCTAACTCACTCATAACAGCTGCCTGGGGTTCTGGGGTTGGATGACTCATTCAACCAGATCCTTTCTGATGAACATGCAGATGATTCCAGGTGATTTACACTTGCAGGTTCTCGAGGAGAGGCAAGTTCCCACACCCCAGTCCAGCCCCATGGGGTCCACATAGGCCAGCCTGGCCCCCACCTTTTTCTCTTCCCATGGAGAGTACGGGGCCTCAAAGCTGAGGGAAGCTGAGGGTGTCTCCAGGAGCAGAGAGATCAGCAAGATGGGTGCCACCAAGACATCCAGAAAGATGGAGACCACCTGGTGCCCACAGGATTTAGCGACCCAGAGTCCCTTCTGGGGCCTTCAGGGGGCAAGTCCAGACTCCTGGGGAAGAGGCAGCAACATGAAAACCCAACAGCCGTCCAAACGGCTGCTTGTCTGGCACGTACACATGTCCCGATGCCTCACGCCCATGGTCACTTCCCAAAACAGCCCTGCAAGTAGATTTGGTTATTCCCATTCTAAAGACCAGGAAACTGAGGCCCAACGATCTCACCTGAAGTCGTGTGACTGAGAAGTTACAGAGCCAGAGTTCAAATGCAGGCTGCTCGGGGCCCACAGCTGGGTCAACTGCCCAGACTTGAGGGGTGGCCCAGCCAGCCACCTGTGGGCTAAATGACCCCCCTGCGGCTCATGAGTCAACTGACCATCCAGACTCCTCCAAACCATCTCAGGTTTCTGGGCTGAGTTGGCTGCTGATTTTCTTTTATCAATGAAAAAATAATACAGGCTCATGGCTAAACAATTCAAACTGTACAGGAAAGTAGAAGCCTCCACATCTACTCTCTAGAGAGAACTCACGTGACCAGTTTGGGGGTCGTTATGTACATTTTCCAGGCACTGTGTGTGTGTGTGTGTGTGTGTACCTGATAACTGCTCTGCCCATCCCCTTTTACAACTACCCTCCACGCATCAGACGCTTTCAGGAGCACTGTTCCGTGTCATCCTCATAAGCCTCCTGGGACCTAGACATATTATTACCATCCGCACTTTACGAATGAAGAAATTGAGGCTCAGAGAGGCTACGCCACTGGCCCTGGCTCACACAGCTAGTAAGGGGCAGGACCGGAATCAAACCCAGGCCAGCTGACTTCAGGCCACACATATCCACCTACAAAGAGCAGTGACCATGAAGAACTGCCCTGTGTCCTCAAACAAAAGGCCCAGGAGGTCCAGAGTTGGGAGGACAAAGCCATCTTTCAAGCTCAGCAGACATTAGGCACCTAATGCCAGGCGGCGTGTCCTTAGGTCTCTCGCAGTGACACCCCTAAGAAAGGCCATCCTGATGAAGAGTCACCCCCGGGGCCTCCCTCAGGACCCGAAGCATGACTTGACTGGTAGTGACAGAGGCAGAGGGAGGGGAGGGACATACGTGTCAGCTCCAGTGGACACGAGTAAGAACCAGCAGAGCGTCCTTGGAGTGGGGGGGCCTCAGGGACACAACCTGTGTGGGATCTCCCCTTTCAGTTATTTCTTCTTTTCAAGCTCTCTAGAAAATGCTCGTGGCAGATCTATCTGGGTCACAGGACCAAAATAAACATTATTTGAATAATCTCGGGCTGGCAGCCTTGGAGGATGGACAGGAAAATTACCCCCTGGAAACGTAAATCTGAGCACGTCACTAGATGCATCTAGAGCATGTGTCAGTCACCTCCGTGCCTCCTGGGGGCACTCTCGCTCACCCCAAGCCCTCAGCTGGATGCCCAGGAGAAGGAAATAGCAAGACGCACTCAGATGAGTGGAGCCACAGGCTGACACGCCAGTGGCTTCACCACTGCCACCGAAAAGAGGCAGGACTTGAATCCAGGTCTCCCCAACCTCACTCCCCCTCTCTCCTTAGAGGAGCATGTGGCACATGGGTGGCACATCTCTGAGGCAGCTGGATGGCTCATTCAGGGTCTCCACGGCAACCAGTGAGACTCCGAACCCCAGCGGCAGGATGGTTTACCTGAGCCAGCCACACTCTCTGGCCAACCCGCTGCTTGGCTGGCATCAAAGGTAAGATTACTTTCCAGATAAGCGAGCTCAGCAATGGCGGCCCATGGGCATGAGGTAGCACGGTGCCAGGAAGAGGACAGACTCTGGGCCATGTAGACGGGAGCCCCAGCCCTGTCCCTTGCCAGCTGAAGGCCCTTATCATGTCTATTGTCACTCCCCGAGCACTGGCCATCTGCCGGGCCCTGTGCCTAGTTCTTTATTTGCAGGATCTCGTTTTAACCCCATGAATTAGTAGGTCCTAACATCTTCTCCATTTTGCACATGAGGGAATGGAGGTTCAGAGAGATGAAGCAAATTGCCGAAGACACACAGCCAGTGAGGAGCAGACCTAAACTTAGGTCTTTCTGTCTCCCAAGCCCATGCTAAATATAGCCACAGGATTATACCACTGTTGCAGAGATGAGCCAGCAGCATAGAGCAGAAAACCTGGGTTCCTCTTCTAGAAACCCCACCCAGCAGGAGACCCAAGCTCCCTCCTGTGTCCACCTGCACAGATGACCAGATGTCTCTGAGTCTCAGTTTCCCTATCGGTAAAATAGGTAAGAGTCATGGCTGCCACAGAGGTCAGATAAGCAACACCAAATGGGACGACCTCGATAGCGAGAAGCCCCCAAAACCTGTCAGTCCTGGCCGGCAAGCTCTGCCCGTCCCCGCTCCCCTCCCGACATCCGCACTGGCTGGGCCAGAGGTGGTGCTGGCTGGCTGGACCAGGCGCGGGCATTTCTCTCTTGCTGAGCGTTGCGGATCGCACCAAGCGTTTCTTCTCCTTTTGTGTGTGTTTTTCATGACCTGCTGCCAACAGCTCTTTGCTGGGCGGCTGCCACCATTTACCCAGCACAAGAAAACTGCCTTTCTTCCCCCATTTAGGGTCTGGTTTTAATTTCTACAGTATTCTCTTTAATAACAATGCCTAATTAAAACATCTGTTAAAAAGTCTGTAACATTAACTTTACAGGGAGAATTTAATAGAATTATATTGGAATTGCAGGCATTTAACGGGCTTCCTAATTAGGCTTTTCTTTTTTTTTTAAAAAAAAAAAGGAAGAAGAAGAAAGAAACATTCCACAAATTAAAATCCAGCCTCTTTTTTATGATAATGGACGCTGATGGTCCAGTGGCTGGAGAGGACAGGCAGAAGCTGGAACAGAGAGAGGGGCCAAGGTGATGCAGGGTAATGAAATCTCTGGAATGGGGAAAGAGAAGGGACAGGGAACCTACACACACACCCTCATTTATAATCTCAATTATATCCTGATGCCAACCATGGATTAGTATTATTACCCCACTTCTTCACCCACTGGTGAAGAAACTGAGGCACAGAGGAAAGTACTTTGCTCAAAATCACACACACACACACACACACACACACACACACACAGCCAGAATGAGGCAGAGCCTTCCAACTTTGTGTTTTTCCACTGCTCCACACAGCCTCTGAGCTTTGCATCAATAGGGTTTTCTAGAACTCTCTGGGGTCCATCTTGATTCAGCCACTTCTCAGTGATGACCACCAGGCTGCCTCCCATGGCCACCCATGCACTGCCCCAGAGCCCTGTCTGCAAAGCTCCTGCCTGAGAGGCCCTAGCCTTGGCTGTCACCCCACACCCCTTGAACACCATGCTGGGAGGCTGGGGGGTGGGTGGGTAGGAGCACTGCCCAGTGCCATCAGGAACATCCTCCTAGAGAAGAATCAAGAGATAAACGTCCAAAGTCATTATTCTGGTCAAAGTAAAAAGTCTAGTCCCTGAGCCAGCAGTGTCAATATCACCTGGGTGCCTGTTAGAAATGTAAATTCTCAGCCACCGCCATCCCACCCACCCCACCCCGGACCCCCTGAATGAGAATCTCTGAGGGTAGAGCCCTGCAATTTCTGTTTAGGTAAACTTTATGGGTGACGCGAATGGGACTGTGGGATTGCCATCTCCAAGCGATAGGCAAGACTGAACCCAACGATTTTGCTGGAAAGAACCCCAGTGTTTCTTCCCAGCCAAACCAACTCAGTTGCCACTCCACTGACCTCAGATGCCCAGAAGGCACCGTGGGAGGTGGACAACCACCTACGGGCTGCTCAAGAGGCCCCTCGGTTTAAGCAGAAATTCCCAAAGTCAAAGAAAGGGAGTTGCCTCCAGTAATGATTTTCATATGCTAGTGCATCCCTGTTTCCAATCCCCCATCCCACTGACCCACCACCAATACCAAAAGCTGCCAGGGGACCAAATCCTGAGGTGGACTTAAAATAATTCAGACCCAGTCCAGACCCTAACAATCAAGCAGTCTGACAACAGTCAGACAGACAGACAAGTCCCATTAGCACATTAGTGAGGCGCTCACAGACCGTGTCTCAGGGCCCATCTCCAGCCCTTTGTGAATGGTTTACTTTTGTCCTGATGGACAGGCAGTGCGGTGCGATGGATAGAGCAGGACTGGGGAGTCAAATGAAGCTGAGTTTGAAGCCCGACTCAGCCACACATTGGTCACGCCATCTTGGGTAGATGGTGTTTCTTGTTGAGCCTCAGTTTCCTGCAAATGAACAAGGCACAGAGTTGGTGTCGGATTGATCTGACTCTAACTCTAACAAAGGAATCAAACGTCTGAAGCCAGGGATGGGCAACCAGATATGGCACAAGGTGATGCGGCCTCTCCTGCTCAAAACAGAACCTGAGCTCTGTGGTTGAGGTGTGGAAACAGAGCCTCCCATGAGGAGTGGCTCTGGACCACACGGCCCTGACCCTGTCTTGAGTCTCACCCTCTGTAGGCATTCTATTTGATTTCCTCCTCCCACTGGCAAGTGAGTTTCCGGCCCTGGGTCCCACTCTTCTTTGTTACTCCAGTCTAGGAACGGCCAGGCCCTCCCTTCAGCCCCCAGCATACTTAGGAATCCTTACAAGGCTTTCCTAAACACCAAGAGAGGACACCACAAGAGAACAAGAAAACACAAAGAGGCACTCTGGAGTAAGGCTCGACCACTTACTTACTGTGTGACCTTGACCAATTTAATTAGCCTCTCTGAGCCTCAGTTTCTTCATCCATTGAATGGGAATAATAATATGCCTACCTCTGCAGTTGCTGGGAGGATTAAAGAAGTTAATATTTGTAATGCGCTTAGAACAGCGGCCATCGTACTATAAATGCCACAGAAGTGTTTGTTCAATAAATAATAAATGAAAGCATGAATGCAGCCCAGCTCTCAGCTCTCAAACATCAGCGAGGACAGGTTCCCAGACCCGAAAGCCCCTCCCCAACCCCATCTCCATGCTAGACGCTAATAGCCAGGGGTCCCTCACTGGAGGCAGCCCCATCACTTCTGGTCACTCATTCATGTGGGCCGGAATAAGGTCCCTGCAGGAGGGAAGCAGGCAGCCCCCACCTGGGCGCCCGTGGCCGTGGCCGTGGCCGTGGCTGCTTGGGGAGGGCTGGAATTCACAGCTGAGTGCGTGGGCAGATTCAATTGGACAATCTCCTGTGTGATGGCTTCCTCTGTTCAATTACTACTAAAATTCATCAAATGGAACCAAGAGAGGTTTTAACGCCGGTAATTGTGGTGCAAAACGCTCTGTAATTGGTCTCTCAAATGAAAGTGGGGAGAACGAGGCTGCCTTGCCCTTGAACGGTTGGAGAGTGATGGCTCAGACGTGCTCCCCACGTTGGTCTGCCACCCCCATCCCCCCTGAGACCCCCACCCACTGGGTTCCCCTGGGGAGTGGGAGGGTAGGGGGTCGCTCAAGCCTCTCTCTCCCTGCCTGCTCTGGGTGCGGTAATGGGGTGGGTACACCCCACGCTCCTACAGGCCTGCCTCCACCCCGGTCACCCTTGGAAATTCAGGTCTGCCTACAGACACTGGGAAGACTGACAGGTCCCTATGCGGTGGCCTTTTTATTCCTTTAGATGTGGATAATTTCACGCCTCCAGGCCTTCCGTCTTGCTGATCCTTCTGCCTGGATTCTGTTCCCCACTTCTTGCACATTCACTTCTCATTGTTCCCGTACCGTCCCGGATAGAGAGAGCATTCTCCGCCTTCTCTTACACCCTAGACACGACAACTCATCCCACTGCCAATACCAACGCTTACTCTCGAAGAAGACGGACTTTTAGTTCAGAAGCTGGTGGCAGAATTCCTCCATGGTGGTTTGTCTGCCAACACGGCCGCCAGCGATTCCTTCCAACCCTAGACCCCGCTCCCCACATCAAGAAGGGGAGTCCACTTTTCCTCCCCCTTCAATCTGGACCGGTCTTGAGACTTGTCTTTGGTGGAAGTGACACTGTTAGAAAATCCATTACCAAGCGCTAGCCGGTGTCAGCCCTCTCAGGACCTATACTGGCCCAGTTAACCCTCACAATAGCCCCATTTCACAGGTGGGCAAAGGCTCCGAGAAGTTACCTGTCTGAGGTCGCCCCGTTCACAAAAGGCAGGGACTGGATTTGAAGCCGGGGTGTCTGTCTCTGGGACCCATGAACTTCACTCCTTCTAGGACCTCTGCTGTGTGGGAGCAGAGGACTCAGTCTTCCTGATTCAAATATCCGAACAAATCCAAGCAGCCACAAGATGGAGAGATGCAGGAAGCTACCACCCAGTCACATTCCCATTGGCCGGGTGCCTTGGGGGCCCGCCGGGCATGCGCTCCCACATGATGTCTTACCCCATTGTCACAACAACCCCAGGGGGTAAATTTTCATTATTCTCCTCATTTTACAGATTAGGAAATTGAGATCCAGAGAAGTTAATCAATGTGCTCCTAATCCGGCTGGTAAGGGGCAGAGCCAGGTGGAACCCAGGACTGGAACTAGTCCCCTAGACCAGTTCTTTATTGTGCATTTCAATCACCCAGGAAGCTTGTTTAAAGGTAGGTTCTGGTTCAGCAAATCTAGGGTGAGGCCCGAGATTCAGCATTTTTTTCCTGTTGTATTATATTCACTGAGATCGCCTCAAAGACAGACATGTGCGGTTCCCCCGTGTGGCGGCGTATGGCAGGGGAGGCTCGGGATCTGGAGGTTTGCAGTCACGATCTGGTGGCAGAAAGGAGGTTAGGAGAAGAGCTGGGGAGGCTCCCTTCTAGTACACGCACCTGTGGCCACACCTTGCACCCCCACAGCGCAGAGAAAGACTCACTTTTCTGGTATTTTTACCACCACTGTTACAGCCTCAGGAGGGGAGGTAGCTGGCCCAAGGACACCCAGCCGAGGCACCCATCCAACACCACGTCCTGCGTCCTGCCCCGCCTGCCCGTGGAGGAGCCGGGGCTCGCTGATTCCCATCCCCTCCCTGAGCCCTGGGCCAAGCTGGGAGCCCGGGAAAGGACACACCCGGAAATGCGTGGTTTTCGCCCCCATGCCCTGCCACGGACCACAGCCACCCTCCCTTTGCTGCGAAGTTCCTACTTCTCTGCTCCACGTGGGGCAACCCAGGTGGTCTGTGGCTGGAGAGGCTGAGCCAGCAGAGGGGCCCACGCGATGTGGGGGGGGGGGGCTGTGTCACCACAGGCTGAGAACACACACACACACACATGCACAAGTTTTCCCATGGGAATCCAGCCCAGCCACTGCCTGCCCCACCAGCCAGGACCACCTCCACACCAACTTTCTCAGGAAACCTGGACGGCCGAGGACTCAGGAACTGGCACGAGACACAACTGGAGGCCTCCGAGGGGGGAGAGAGGAACCACAGCTGGTGTCTTGTGGGCAGAGTACGAGGCTTCTGCTGATCCCAGCAGA
This sequence comes from Lynx rufus, assembly GCF_022079265.1. NCBI lineage: Eukaryota > Metazoa > Chordata > Mammalia > Carnivora > Felidae > Lynx > Lynx rufus. Next base: position 19,372,048 of record NW_025814896.1, on the reverse strand, counting down.
CCAAGTGCCTCCTGTCCCCACAGAGAACCCAGGGACCGACGGCTGGAGAAAGAGGGCTGGCGGCCTGCCCAGAGAAGTCAGAGACAGCAGAGGGCAAAGAGAGAGACAGGGAGAGACATCGGGAGGGGAGAGACGGAGGCTGAGAAAGACTTCATGGAGAAGAGAGGTCAGGATGGAAAGTCGCAGGCACATGGGGTGAAGGCAGAGGGACTTATGAGGCTGACCGTTCTGGTCCCAGCCAAGCCCCCACTCAGCAGGTGCTCCCCACCCCAGAGCGATCAATACCTGCTGGTGACCTTAGCCAAACTGGCAAGAGGTTGTGGATGAGCCACGTGTCCATTCACTGATGATATTTGTAGAACCTGGGACACTAAGCACCTACCAAGTACATGCTGAATGCCTACTAAGTGCGTACCAAGCTCTCAACGCAGGTGAGCTGAAGCCCTCTTTAACGTCCTTGTTTTAGTGAGTGGCTAAGGGATTGATGAGATGCCCTGGGCAGCCCATCCAGAACAAGAGCTGGGCCCGAACACAGGCAGTCAGCTCCAGTGGCCCCAGGACCCCAAGGCTGTCCCACCCTCCTCCCTCCAGGACCCCCACTCAGCCCCTACCTTCTGTCTCACCCACACCACCCTGGCCTGGGAATCTGGCTGCCACCCTCCGGCCAGAGGCAGAGCTTTGGGGGCCCTTCCTCAGGAAATGAGGCCCCAGGGCTGCCAGGGCACACCCCAGACTGTCGGATTTGTGGACCCAGAGGCTCTTGTTCCTGTCACTTGAAGCACTTCGTACCCAGAAGCACTCTGCATGCTTCCCAGCTGTCAGCCCAGATCTGCTGTTTATGTCGAGCAGGCAGAAGAATTCTCCGCTGTGTCTATTTCTTCCCTTTTGGCTCTGCAACATCCCAATCACCCAGCCTGGCAACTGTGCTGGGGCTTTTTGCCCGTTCTGAAAGACGGAGAGACCCATCTGAGGCTCCTGACACAGGTCACAGGCACAGCACGCACCACAGCCCTTACAAGGGAACCCAGGAGGACAGACCCCACCGGGACGTGCTCTTCCCCTAGCTTCCCGGCTGGAGCCCACCTGGCACCCCCCACCCTGTGGGCAAAGACTTGGCATCTGCTCAGAGCCACATAAAGGTCAAAGACCCAAGGAGGAGATGTGGAATGGTTAAGACTCATTCAGCACGAATGAAGACAATGTCAGCTCTACACACTGCCCCTCTTATCACCTCCACTGTCCCCACCACCATCATTGTTTATTAAGTACTTACTATGTGCCAAGCACTGTGTTGAGCACTTTATATGAGTCTTCTCAAGCCTTTTCATCCCCACGACTACCCTATGAATTAGAAACTGTTATTATCCCTATTTTACAGGTGAGAAATGGAGGCACAGAGAAGTTAAGTCACTTGCCCATAGTCACACAGCAGGATAGTGATGGAACCAGGATTTGAACTCAGGAAGTTTAACCCCAGAGCTCTCCTATTTACTCCCAAAGGTCACATCCATGCCCCTGTGAGGTAGGTACCTCTTGCAGAAGAGCTAGCTGATGTGTGAGGACCCGTGGGCATCAGAGCTGGGACTCTGTAGATCCCAGAGCCAGCATCCACGCCCAGGCTTTGCTGCCCCCTCTCCTGGGACGGGTCTTGTGTCGAGTCCAGGAATGTCCTCAGCCTTGGAGGACACAGCTGGCAGCCATGGAACCCAGCCCCAACCTGATCTCTTAATACTTGAGACACCTGGCCCAAGCCCCACCACCCGGGCCTTCGATCTTTCACCCGCCCGGCGCCCAGCAGGCACCCAGCACACCGCATCCTTGGTCTCCTGGAGCGGGTTTCTGCTTGGCTCAGCATTCGGCAAATCAGAGGCAGGGCTGGGAGAACATTGCTCCTCCAGTGGCCTCTACTTGCCACAGGGCCGAAGGAGTCTGCAAAGCTGTTAGGAGGATGGTCAGGGTTGGCAGGAGAGGAGCTGCAGAAGGGGTGCCCATGCCCCCGAGCTTCCAACTAAGGATCTCTTTTGCAACATGGCAAAGGCCTCGGTTGCAAGTGCAGGAGGAAACACAGCACTCAGCATGGCCTGGATCCAGGGCCGAGCAACCTAGGAGGACAGAGCCAGGTAAGCAGGAAAGCAGGGAAGCAGGGAAGCAGGGGTGCAGAGGTGCAGGGAAGTGGGGTGAAGGGCTGCGGGGAAGTGGGCAGGAAAGCAGGAAAGCAAGTATGCAGGGAAGTGGGGTGAAGGGTGCAGGGAAGCAGGGGTGTATGGAAGTGGGGTGAAGGGGTACAGGGAAGCTGGAAAGCAGGGGTGCAGGAAAGCAGGAGTGCAGGGGTGCAGGGAAGCTAGAAAGCAGGGGTACAGGGGTGCATGGAAGTGGGGTGAAGGGGTGCAGGAAATCAGGGGTGCAGAGGTGCAGGGAAGCAGGGTGAAGGAGGGGTGCGGGGAAGCAGGAAAGCAGGGATGCAGGGGTGCAGGGAAGCAGGGTGAAGGGTGCAGGGAAGCAGGGGTGCAGGGAATCGGGGTGAAGGGGTGCAGGGAAGCAGGAAAGCAGGGGTGCAGGGAAGTGGGGTGCAGGGAAGCTGGAAAGCAGGGGTACAGGGGTGCACAGAAGTGGGGTGCTGGGGTGCAGGGAAGCGGGGTGAGGGGTGCAGGGAAACAGGAAAGCAGGGTTGCAGGGAAGCAGGATGAAGGGGTGCAGGGAAGCAGGAAAGCAGGGGTACAGGGAAGCAGGGGTGCAGGAGTACAGGGGGCAGCAAAGGTGCCAGAGCCAGCAGTAGAATTTGACGGTGGTACTGGCCTTTGAAAGGGGGTAGTTTGGGCCAAGTCCCCCTGCCCCTCACTGCCCACTGCTGACATCTGGGGCGCCCTCCAGAGGTCTGCATGGAAGCATGTGGTGGGGAGATGGGGGAGGAGGGAGATGGTAGAAACCAGGACCCCCTGCACTAACAACTGGACCCACTACAGGCCCCCCCCAAGGTACCCATATTTCAAAAGAGTCTGTCTAACAGCACCCTAAACAGTTTAAGTAATAATCCGTTCATTTCCAGACATAACCATCCAGAAATTCTCTGGCCAGTAAGATGACCCCATCAAACCGGCATAATTCCTGCCCAGGGCAAAGCTCAGTGTTATAGGTAACTTGGGTGGCCTCGTGGCAGCTCGTCGAAATATTAAATATAGTTTGAGAACACTTCCTGGCTGTTCTGGGACTGGGTCTGGCTTGTTCAGACCTATGTTTCCAGGGAAGCTGGCACATGAAGGGCCTCAATAAATATTTGTGGAATGAATGAATGAATGAATGATCCCCAGGAAGCTCTTCATAATCCTTTCAGGGTCTGGAAACTCCAGATTCCTCATCCAGGACTTCTCAGCAAAATATGCCATGAGTTTGCAGTGTCATTGATTCTGTCATGGTCACAGAGAGGCACACAGGTACACACACACACACACACACACACACACACACACGGTATGTCCAGGTGCGTGTGTGCAGGGCACACACACACACACACAGGAACAGTGCCGGGGGCTGTGAGAGCAATGGTAGCAGAACTGTGGATCCCAATTAAAATCAGAGTTGAAAAGGGAAGAGAATTTATCTGCAAAACTGCAAAGCCACAGAGAGGTCACCGAAAAAGCCCCTAAACTTGTTTGCAAAAAATATGCAATCATGCATTAACCATTCTGTGATAATTGCACTGAGCACTTCTTTTTAATCGCCTCACTGTTAACCACTCAGAGGAAGAAAGGAAGCTGTCTGTGCCCAGAGGAAAGAGAGCAGGATGTGGAGGACCAGATCATCGATTAAATTCTTGCCTCTCAGCTCACTGCTGATGGTGTGATCAAGCCTCAGTCTTCTCCTCTGAAAAAATGAGGATCAGAGTGCCCATTGCTCAGAAGAGGATGCGAGCACCTAAGCTAAGGCTTCCAGAACAGTGTATCCAGCAGCCCATACACATTGGTGGTTCAGGTTCTAACAGGAATCACAAACTCCTCTCTGATGCCTTTACAACAAGGCTCACGGGACCCAGTAACTTCTTTGGGCAAACTGTAGGCACATCTACCCACCTAAAGCCCCCCCCCCCAGTTTGCCTTGGGAAAAGAGGTTTCCAAAAGATGCCAGGAACATCTGAGAAAGAGTCTCTCCAAAATAACAGCTTTAGCTAACTCTGGGTCTGGCAGTGTGTCATTCTTTAAAAAGAAAAATAAATAACTTCCTCCCTGAGACGAAGTTATTTTATTTTCTCTATTCACATTTCCTGGCTACTCTCCTGGTTCAGACTGTTTGAGGAGTCCTTAGGAATTAGCAACTCAGAGAGCAGTAAGGAGCAAGAAATAAAACTCTCGAGGTTCTCCTGTTCTCCAGGAATCATGCTATATCACATCGAAGATTACAGCTTCTAAGCCTCATTTTAGACTTGTCTCATCTCTAAAATAGGAGACTGAAAGTAACTCTCTCATTTGCACCCGACGCTTAATAATCATCCAATAATTTTTGCTGTAATTATTATTCATAATTCTCACAACAACAGAGATCATTTGCAAGTAAAGGCTCAGAGAGGGCAAGTAACCTGCCCGAGGACACACAGCTGGCAAAGCAACCAAGGTGGGATTTGAACCCAGGAAGCCAGAGCACCACCACCCTGTGCTGCTTCTACCTGGTAAGTGTCCATTCATCAGCTTCTATTACACTTCCAGGGACCTGAGCCCAGGCAAGAGGTCTAGGAATAGTGGCTTGGGATTTTCCATGGTGGATGGCCAGGAGCACACAAATACTCGTGTGTGCAAGGTGATCAGAACCAGGGGGATCTTAAGAACTACATTTTGCAGATGGAGAAATGAGGCCCAAGAAGAAACAAAGCCAAAAGTTCCTCCGAGACTCCAACCACAGTCTCTGGTCTTCAAGCACTCGGCTCTAAAGCTCATGAATGAGATCTTTGTCCCTCCACTGCAGTCTGGCAGAGCTCAAGTCACAAGCCACCATGCACCAGATGAGTGAGCTTGAGGGGCTTCCTTAGCCTCTCTGTGCCTCAGTTTCCCCATCTGTAGAATGGGGATGAAAAGTAACTTGCCAGGGTACTGTGAGAAATAGCACTACTTAAAAAACACAGGCAATGTTCTGGGCCCCCCATAAAGTTTAGTCTAATCTGACTTAGGTTTTGTGGGGGTCGGGGGAGGATTACTCTTGTGTGATTTCCAAATCAGGTGACTGCGCCCCACTCCTTGCTGGAGAACCACTTCAACGCGATCCATCTTTGCCTTAGAATCGATACCTTCCCTTGGCAGAGGATGTCCGGGCATTGGAGAGAGTGGGCTGGTGTCACGGCTCACCCCCTCTTGGCCTGCCTTTCCCAGGCTTCCCTCTCTGCTTCCTCCTTCCCGTCTTGCCGCCCCATTTTTCTCACCAGCAAAGACCTTTTCTCTCCAGGCCCACGGCACAAACCCTGCACTTCCAAAGGAAGCAAGCGCTGAATAGATTTAGCAGGTTCTGATAAATGTCACGTTTATTTTGGTGCCAATGGAGTCACTGCATTTTAATGAAGACCCCACCCCACCCCCTGCCCCAGATGTTGGCGCTGGTGGGAACACCACACGCTCCGCTGCCCCCTGGCACGTGAGGTTCCAATGAGCTGGCACTGGAAGGGGATGCCGGGTTTGGCCTCCCTGGCCCAGAGACGCTCCTTCTGGGGGCTCACTTTGCCAGCCAGCACCTCTCAAGCCTCTTTCCCGACCTCAGTTTCCTCATCTGAGGATGATGCACGCCAGTGCTCCTGGCTGGGGGCTGGGTGCCTTGGAGATGCTCAGGGCCTGGTTGTTGGTTTTAATGGATTCCAAAACTCTAGGCCCAGGGACCGGGTGGGGAATTGTTGGCTGGAAAAGCGTGACACAGGAGGGGCTGAACCGGCAGCTGAGCAGGCAATTTCCTATGCCAAAGAGTGAGAGCCACGGGGCCGTCTGGGTGGCTCAGTCGGTTAAGCGTCTCACTTTGGCTCAGGTCATGATCTCACTGTTTGTGAGTTCGAGCCCCGCGTCGGGCTCTGTGCTTATAGCTCAGAGCCTGGAGCCTGCTTCAGATTCTGTGTCTCCCTCTCTCTCTGCCCCTCCCCAGCTCACTCTCTCTCTCTCTCTCTCTCTCTCAAAAACAAATAAATATTAAAATTAAAAAATAAAAAGAGTGAGAGCCACAGATTGGGCCCCTTCTCCTGAAGGCCCCACCCAGAAGGAGGACCCTGGCCGGGGAGGGAGCAGGGTGCTGGGAAGGGCAGGTCTTCCTTTCCTCCCAGTTCAAAGTGACCGGAGGAAGGGACAGCAGAGCCACAGACCTGGCCCCACCATCTCCCCCACCCTGCGCCCTGCCCTCATTGCAGCCACCCCCACACCCTTGGGGCTGGAGAGCTCACAAAGGTGATGGGTTGGCATTCGGAAGCAGCCCCTTGAGAACTGCTCCCACACACACTGTAAAAGAAAACCCACCCTTTCTCTGCATTTTGCTGAGCCTAGGTGTTCTCCGGGTTCCTATTGTCCATGGGTTTTATGCTCCAGAAGCTGTTTTGCATTAGTATCAGGAGCCAAAGCCTGCATGAAAACGCCATACGGTTGGGCAAGAGGGAAGGAGTGTGCGAGGGGCAGTGTCAGAGGGAAACACCAGCGAACAGTGCCTGGCACCTCCGTAAGAAACCAGATGTCATGCTTTGGGCCCCCTGGAAGCAGACCCTGACACAAAGATTCCAGGGTACGTGGGGTATTTAGGAAGCATGAGTCAGGGAGGGAAAGTGAGCCCGGGAAGGGAGGGGAGGCAAGGAAGCGTGCATGGTCAAGAAACTTAGTGCCCAGGGAACTTGGGGGGGGGGGCGCAGAAGAAGATGCAATTCTAAGTTATTCCACCCGAGGAGCTGTCTGAGGGCATTAGTTCCAGATTTCTCTGACCCACCCTCAAACAATCTATAAAAGGGCCTGGGGCGATGGCCAGTTATTGTAACACGAGTTACTATGTTCATTTCCGAAGTAAGGTCACAGAGGCTCAGAGAGGCCAAGAGCTCAGTCCAGCCTGACATAGCTGGGAAGCTGCTGTGAAATAAAAGTTACTTATCTTCTGAGTCCCAGCTTGCACGCACCTACTCCCTAAAACTCGTGACTGCCCACCCCGTCCCCGCGGAAATCCCGGTTCCCACGGCTTCGCAACTGCACTTCACTTAGGACGCTCGTCAAGCTGCGTTGTAACGACCCTCCACCCGTCCGTGTCCTCTGACGCACTGAGAGCCATATGTAAAGTACCCAGCATATGACAAGTCTGGCAAAGGCTTGTTCCCTCTCCTCCCACCTCCCTCCGACCTCATATCGCCAAAAGCGGGCCGTGTGCGTGAGACACATAAACGCTTTACTGAATTGCATTAAACCACCAAGTAACTCGGGAAACAAAACTGTCCTCAGTGTTCGTACCAGAGGAAGAGTTTCTCTAGATCTGAAGGTACGAGGAAGAGACAGGGAGTAAATCAATGCAGAAAGAACCTGCCAGGTGGAGGGAACAAGCTCTACAAAGGCAGGTTTTGAGGGAACCCCAAATAATTGTGTATACGTGAGTGAGAAGTATACACTCACTGAGAAGTGAGCAGAGGCCAGACCATGCGGATTTCTAGGCTGAGGAATAGCATTGCCATAATGTGCACAGAGAAGGACTTTGTTCCAAAAGTGCCAATAGGCCCGGATAAGCCATTAGGACTTAGAATGGGAGAGGATGCTTCTGGCCAGAGCCATTACCAAAGCTCAGGAGAGAGGCAGTGCATTATGGGCAGGTGATAAGACCAAAGCTGCAAGGTCCTGCGATCACTGACCACTGCAAGCACACTGGGGAGGACAAACCTCCCACAGGCCATGTTCTAGGAGGTGAGGGGAAGAATTAGAACCATTTCCTAGTCACCCAGGGCTCAAAGAAACAGGAACTAAGGACCAATGAAACATTAGAGCCCGTGAAACAGAATCTCCTAAAGGAGGAAATCCGCTCTCTGCCAGAACCCCAGGGAGGACCCTACATCACTGGAAACAAAGGCAAAGGACCCAGCGTAGCTTTGCTCCCAATGCTGTATCTACAAATAGCAAAGACAAATCAAAAGCACGGGAGAAACAAAGTAAAATATAATAATACATTCGCTTTATTTTTCCACCAATCAGGTGATGCCTTTTCATTGTAGAAGATTTGGAATGTACTGAAAACACAGCGAAGAAAGTAAAAATCACGTGTAATTCCCTCCGTAGATTTTCTTCTATGCTTTTCCCAGCCACTGCATATCACATAACCGTGTTTCTCTAGAACTGGGAGTAGGACACAGACACAGTTTTACTGGCTGCTTTTGCCACTGAACAATGTATCACAAACATTGTATCTGTCGTGACTAACATATTAAGAGTTGCATGTTTCAATATTATCTGGTTTGTTCAATCCCCTATTTGCTGGACATTTTGATTATTTCCAGTTTTTCACTACGGTCTGCAACAGTGCCACAGACCTTCTTCCACAAACAACTATTCCTTAGGGTGCATTTCCGAAGGCAAGATTCCTAGGTCAAAGGAGATGAATATTTATAGGGCTTGTGGCACTTGCCTCGAAGTGGCCCTTTAGAGGACTTCTGTCCCCTTGGAGAAGACAGGCCAGGCCTGTGCTGGCCAGTGTAGGACCACAGGCCATTCGTGACTACTTACACTTAAATTAATTAAAATTACATCGAGTTACAAAGTCCTCAGCCTCACTAGCCTCATCTCAAGCGCTCGATAATCACATGTGCTAGTGATGACCAGGTTGTACAGCACAAATACAGAACATTTCCACCAATGCAGAAAGTTCTATTGGCCGGTGTCGCCCTAGACTACAGGGAAGACGAAAAGGCAATCCACGAAATAAGTAAGTCAATTATACAGTATGTTACAGAGTGATACAAGCCATAGAAAAAGATAAGGCCCAGTAAGAGGGCTAGGGAATTTCGGAGTGGGAAGGGTTTGTCATTTGGATAAGATAGTCAAGGAAGGCGTCTCTGATAAAATGACATTTTTTTTTAAGTTTATTTATTTTGTGAGAGAGAGAGAGCCAGTGGTGGGGGGGGGGGTGTTCAGAGAGAGAGAGAGAAAGAGAGAGACTCTCCAAGCAGACTCCATGGACTCCATACTGTCAGCGCAGAGCCCGACGCAGGGCTCAATCCTACAAACTGTGAAATCATGACCTGAGCCGAGATCAAGAGTTGAACGCGTAACCGACTGAGCCATCCAGGCGCCCCAATAAAATGATATTTTAACTTCAGCGCATAGGAAGAGAAGACACAAATCATGTAGATTATCTGAGAGAAGAGTATTCTGGACAAAGGGGAAAGCCAATGCAAAGGCCCTGAGGTCAGCGTATGCCTCGTGAGTTCAAGGAAGAGCAAGGAGGCCAATGTGGCTGGAGTAGACTGAGAAGGTTAGAAAGAAATAGATGAGATCAATGAGGGATTCTGAAAGATCACGTGGGTTCTTACAAAGCCATTAAAGGACAGTGACTTGTACTCTGAGTGAGACGGGGAACCACTGGAGGATTTTGAGTAGAAGGAAGATACCATCTGACATTTTTAAAAAGCACTCTGCTAAGTTAAGGACGATCTGGGGAGGAGACAAGAGAGCAGGAGCTAGGAGACGCACAGGGAGACTGAGGCAGAAATTCAGCGGTGGAGGGGGGTAGCCAGGGGCGGTGGCTGGAGCCCAGGTGATGGACGTGGTGAAAGTGACCGCATTCTGGACAGGGCTTGAGGCTGGAGCCCACAGGATTGGTAGGCAAACAGTCCTCAGCTACAGAAAAAGATTACAGGGAGGAGGGTGTCAGCGGTGATTCTAGAGAGGCAGCCCCTCTCAGAAGGGGACCTGGGAGCCTTGGTCTGAGATCTGAGCAGGAGCTCCTTTGGTGACGACTATACCAATTCCTTGTCCAGTCCTCTACAGCCTCCTGACAACAAGGAGAAGGAAGGGAAGTGAGTGGCGGCCGCTTTCCCCCGGGAAGACGGGAAACTTTGCCGCAAAGAGCTGGAGACAGCCCAAAGAGCCGTGTATGTATCTGCAACCCAAACAGCTTTGCTGTTATGGGTCTGTTTGTCATAGATCAGTTAGTGGGCAGATTGCTTCAGCTGGAAATGGAGATTTAGACAATGCCAGAGCGGATAATGGTGCCCGCACGCTGCCAGGCGCTAATCAGGACTCGGCAACGATGCTGCTGTGAGCATTTGGAGTTATTACTCAAGGCTCGTCTCTGCAATTAGATGATTGCATAACCTTAATATGATCAATCCTGCCGGATGTGAATTGTGCAGCTGTAACCACAAAATAAGGTGGCATTTCTGTTTTCTTGTTGAACGCAAACATTATATATGCGCAAGTCATAATTTTATAACGGTTGCTTTTGGCAAGAAAGAGCTTTGTCAGTCAGAAGACGCAGTTGAGAAAAGAAAATATGTGTGTTGGGGTGGGGGGGACACTCGCATGCCATGCAAGAGCTTAAAGAGACAGTCCTAATGTCAGGCTTCGTCTTGGGAAATATTGCTCTGCGGGTTTAGCTTCTGCTCTTGTTCCCTTTGTACACGTTGACTTTGAGGCCAGGAAGTTGGGAAACTTGGAGCCCCTCTGGAGCCCTCCCGGGACAACACAGCTTTGCTCTCCCACATGCACCACATTGAGAGTCACAGGGAATCAGCCGGATATTCATCAGCAATTGCACGTTACACCCCGTTCATCAAGCCTCATTGTTCGGTGGGGACGTGAGCTACGACTCAGGCTCTTCCGATTCGAGATCCTTGCAGAAATCTTAGCCCAGCCCCCCGGGGGCCCAGCTCGAGGGACTGCAGGGACACAGCCCTCAAATGCCCTCTCCACCTCACCGGCTCAGGGGGCCTAGAGCGAGCGGTGACAAACCAATGCGGAGACCAATGTTGGGGATCTCCAGGTGTCTCCTCTGTCTCTGGCCCCATCCTCCGGGGACACAGAATCCAGAGGAAGGAAAAAGCCTGGAGGTCAGGAGTTGTTCTGTGTTGGGTCAAGGCCTCCTCACGAGCCAGGAGGACGAGACAGAGAGAAGGAGATGGGATGGGAGCAAGGGCGCACAGAGAGGGGTTAAAGAAAAAAGCAGCAGGAAGGGGTGTCAGAAGACGAACCCCGGGGGCCAAGTGAGTGCCTAAGAGGTGGGGGTGGGGGTGTTGAACGACAGTATCTGACCCGGGGTTTTAATGTCATGACAGGAACGAACAACAAAGCCAAGTGTGCAGGCTGGCTGCGGTCCCTGGGGAGCGGACGCAGAGGTGCAGACCATCACGCAGGAGGTCTCTCGGGGCAGGGTGGAGGGGGGATGAGCGTGCCTGGGGCCAATGCCCGTGGGGAAGGGCAGGTGGGCACAGGGAGAGATGGGTGGTCATGAGTCCCAACCACACGCCCTCAGCTGGCGTCGGGGGAGAGCTCCGAAGCCGGGATCCCCCTTCAGCGTTGTTCTAAGCTGGGGCACAGGGGCCAGGCCTTAACACCCTGCACTGACCAGCCCCCCCCGCCCCCATGCAGGTGGCTCCAGGAGGGACACGTGACCAGCCGGGGAAATTCCTGAAGACGGCTGACAGTGGAGAGCTACCAGCTGCCAACCTCCCCGGCGGCCGGAGGAATAGAGCCTTCGGCCCCGGACGACGGGCCAACGCCAAGTAAGGAGTCTGAGAGTATTACGAACTAAAGCCGGGAGGAAGCCAGAGACTGTCCTGAGGTGACCAAGAATCAGGTGTGGGCCAGGGCGCAGGTGTTAATTAACGAAGTGTGAGCCAATGAGCTGCTTGCTGCTTCCAGGACAGACGCAGGCTCACCTGGGGTCCCCCAATTTCAAGCTCCAACTCCCCCCCAAGCCACCACCTATCTTAGACCTTTGCAAATGGCCAAGCGGGTGGAAGCAAAAGTCTAGAAGGGCAGGCACCTGAGGAGCACGCCCCTCCCACAACACGACCAGCATGATCATCTGGCAGCTCATGTTTGCAGAGCACCCAAGGTAAGCAGTCCTCACCAGCCTTGAAGACAGGCTTAGGAGCGGGGCACCCGGGTGGCTCAGTCAGTTAAGCGTCCGACTTCGGCTCAGGTCATGATCTTGTGGTTCCTGAGTTTGAGGCCGTGTCTGGCAGAGCCTGGAGCCTGCTTCAGATTCCGTGTCTCCCTCTCTCTCTGCCCCTCCCCTGCTCATGATCTCTCTCTCTCTCTCTCTCTCTCTCTCAAAAATAAACATTAAAAAAAAGGCTCGTAAGCAACCCCACAAAGATCACTGGAGTCAGAGGCAAGGCTGGGTTTCCCCGTAGCCAGTGAGTCCTCATCCTCCACCTCTAACTCACACCTCTCTCCTGAGTGCCACATCCATGCACTCGTTCCCCCATAAACACCTCTGCTCGGACGTCCACAGGACACCCAGACTCACGTGTCCCAAGTCACCCTCGTCTCCTGCCCTCAAACCTGGGTGCTGTCTTCTGTTCCGGATTTCAGTAAATGGCGTGACATCCACCCATTTGGACAGGGCAGAGCACATCATATCTGACTCCTGGCGCCCCTCACATCCCACGTCCAACGGGTCCTGTGGGGTCTACCTCCTTTCCAAGTCCAGAACCCACATCCCTCCCTGCCCATCACTCTACCCTCTGTAAGCCCCCCTTGTCTCCAGGAAGCAATTCTCCCAGTTAAATCTTCCTGCCCCCAAATGTGCCCGCCTCCCAATACCTCCTCTTTGTATATCCAGAGGATCTTCCTAAAACGTGAACGTGATCACAACTCTCCTTCGCTTAAAACCCTTCTCCATCTGCCCCACTGCCTTCGAGATGAAGTCTGCATGCCTTTGCACATCAAAAACTCTTCCCGGGGTGCCTGGGTGGCTCAGTCGGCTAAGCGTCAGACTTCGGCTCAGGTCTCGATCTCACGTTTCTTGAGTTCGAGCCCCACGTCAGGCTCTGTGCTGACAGCTCAGAGCCTGGAGCCTGTTTCAGATTCTGTGTCTCCCTCTCTCTCTGCCCCTCCCCCGTTCATGCTCTGTCTCTTTCTGTCTCAATTTAAAAAAAAAAAAAAAAACTCTTCCCGATCTTTTTTGTGGCTCCCATGTCTATATGAAGTCCCATCTCTAGATATTCTCTCTCTCCCTCTCTCCCTCTTCTCTCCTTCACTTTCCCTCTCTCTCTCCCTCTCCCCAGCCCTCCCTCTTTCCCCATATCTCCCTCTCTCTCCCCCTCTCTTCCCTCCCTCTCTCCTCTTTCTCTCTCTCCCCATCTTCCTCTCTCTCTCTCTCTCTCTCTCCTTCTCACCTGCACACACACCCCTACACCTACAGTTACACTCCACATTGGTACTGCTCAGTGCAGAGTCATTAGTCACACAGAGCTATTGGGCACTTTCGAATGTGCCTAACCCAAATTGAGATGTGCTAATATTTGGGTTAATTAGCATTAATATTTGGTTAATTAAGTGGTTTTACCTGTTTCTTTTCACTTTGTAAATGTGGCTGCTAGAAACTTTTAAGTCACACACATGGTCTGCCTTCTGTTTCTGGGAGACAGGGCTGCACGAGCCCCTTCGGGATGGAAGGAACACCCTCCCATCCACCAATTCCTAGGACTTTTCTCAGCTCGGGAGGCAGAGAACATGTCCCGTCTATGCAATTCAACTGACCTAAAGCAAAGGAAACTGTCAGAGTCTCAGCCTCTGTCTTAAAGTGGTAGTCAGCAGGGGGGTCCCCCTCTCTCGGGTACCGGTAAGCCCTGGGCAGACCAACCACAGAAGAACCGGGGTTCTGCCCACAAGTGCCAAGGGCTATCCCCCACTGTGAGAGGAAAAACCAGCCAGTCTGACTCTGAGAGCCACTGTTTCAGATCAGTGAGTGCCACACAGTGTGGGTTCGGATAGCATGGTGGGGAAGGGATCTACCCCCACAGGTCAGAGGGATGGGGTCACCCCAACATGGGGAGTAGCTGTTACTGGGCTCCAGAGAGGACTAAACAGAATGGCTCTTTCTCCAAGGCAGAAGGAAGAATGGACCTTAAGAAAGGGAGCAAGGTTCACAACCCCCTCTGAGCACCTGTTTTATTGTTGCTATTCTTTCTGGGGCTCCCTGAACAGCCATACGCCACGGAGTTCTGAATGTTTCCTATCAGCTACCATCCACACTGCAATAATGTCTACCTCACGCGAACAGCCTTGCACGGCAGGAACCGAGGGGGGGGGGCGGAGGCAGGAGAGGGAAGTATGGTCTCCCCCTCATGCTACTTCCGAGGGGCAGCCTCACACTGATGGGTCCAGGCCTCCCAGGGCTCCGGGAATGAGCAGATGTCCACAGGGCACTGGGAGCAGCCAGGAGGAGCACTGAGCAAGGAGCTGAAAAGTGGTGAAGAGGTTCAGGAGCAGCTGTGAGACAACCCCCCACTTCCCCAGTCCTCTCTGGAGGAAGATGGTCCTGGAAGGGAGACTCGCTCTTACCCCATCCCGCTGCCCCTTCTTTCTGGGCTTCGCGTCCCCCCCTGGCTGCTGCCACCTCACTCATCTTCGGATCTGAGTCCAGGCATCACCTCCTCCAGGAAGTCTTCACAGATGCCCTCATCCTGGGTGAGGCATCCATCCTCAATGTTCCCATCGGCCCCATCCCCAACTCCATGGTCGCCGTCTGCCTGTTTGACTCAATTCCTCAGCTGTGGACGTGGCAGGAAGGGCAGGAAGCTGATGTGATTTATCCTTATCATCCAGTGCCCAGCTCAGGCTCTAACTCACAGTAGCTGCTCCGTGAATGTTTGCTGGGTAAATGAGTGGTACCAGACAGATCTCGGATACGAGAGAAGCATCCTACACGTGCCCTGTCTTCAGGCCCGTCTGAAGTTTGGCTCCCTCCTAGCTCCAAGGAACTGCCGACTTCCAGCTTGACCATCTGCACTTTCCAGAAGCAGCCCCTGCTGTCTCCAGAGCTCCAGGCCAGGAGGGGACGATGGGCACGTGTCAAGAGGCCCTACGATGAGAATTTTTCCTAATTCTCCTGTCACTTAAACAAACTGGGATCCTGATTGATAGAAGAGCCATTTTTACAAAGACTGGGAAAAATGGCTTTTAATATCAGTTTTTAAGGAAGAAAGTATGGCCCCTATAAACTGTTAAACTTCGCTTTATTGACCATAAATCTGTATTTTGCTCAATGCAAAAGTTTTTCATCTTGTACACAAAAATGCTGAAGCAGCGGCAGCTGCCGAAAACAAGAAGTTTTCTCTTACGGACAATTTATATGAAAAAGTTATTGAATTTCTGGTTAGGGAGGCCAGGCCAGGCGTCTCATGGTGCATGCTGGACACGACCCTTTGCTGATCAATGTCAGGAGAAAATTAACCAACTGTGAGTCTATTAAGTTGTGGGCACCAGGGATTTCAAAGCCCGGAGCAAAGATGGGTTTCTCCCTAAGGACATGAACCTGAGGCTCTCTTTGCTGAAGGTGCAGCCAGCCTTTCTGCCAAAGGAGGGGAGGCAGGAGCTGGTTGAGGGGAGCATCCACCAGCGACTGGGTGCTTTCCTGGTTATAGTCTCTTTCCATCCCTGGAACCACCCCAGGAGGTAGGCATCATCTGCCACCTTTTGGAAATGAGCAAATGGAAATTTAGAGAGTGTGAGAAATCCATTCAAAGCCTTGCAGCTGGGAAGTGTCAGATTAATTTCTCTGAGCCTCAGTTTCCCTGTCCATAAAATTTATCCGAAAGTACTTAGCCCAGGACTGGCATGCAGTTGGTGCTCAGAAGATGTCCGCTTTCTTGCAGAGGTCAGGGATCTGAAGCCAAGTCTGGCCGACACTAACACCCAAACTTTCTCTCCCGGAGAAATTGCCTCCTTATCAATTTCCCTGAAACCAGTTTCCTTAAGGAAGTGGGGTCGTCGGACCTCCTGGGTATACATGAGGCAAAGGAGCAATATTCTTTCTGCACAAAGGAAGTCAACATATCATGAAAAGTATGCATTTTGACAAGGAGCTCGCAGGCTCCTTAAAAGTGCCTCCTCTCAGTGCTTCAAGTGCCAGGAAATTTACCATTAGAGCTACACATTCTTGAATTAAGACATCATCCTGTGTCAAAATGAAAATACTCCTGGTTGAGCTCACATCTGGCTGAGTGTCCAACTCTTGATTTCGGTTCAGGTCATGATCTCACAGTCAGTCATGAGATCGAGCCCTGCATCAGGTTCTGAGTTGGGTGTGGAGCCTGCTTAAGATTCTCTCTCTTTCTCTCTCTCCCTCTGCCCCTCCCAGCTGCCTCTCTCTCTCTCTCTCTCTCTCTCATAATATCAGAGCTAGAAAGAGCCCTCTGGGATTATCTAGTCCAAAAAGAGCATGTAGAATACATCTAGTGAATCAAGTCCTACTGATTGGTTGTTCCTGCCCAAAGCACTGTGTTAAGATTCTGAGGTACGAACTAGGCTGTAGAAAAGAATGCAGTATTCTATTAGTAAGGTCTGCTGTAGGCAGGAAAGCAACTTGGCAGAGAAGCCTGTGAAAGCCTCTTCCATGGTCTCCTAACCTCCAATCTCTGCTTTCTCCTTGCCTCCTGCAACTTACCGCCTCAATAAAGCTGCCAAAGTGACCTTCCTAACACACAGATATGATCACAGTGATCCCCCAATTCAACACCCTTTGATGCACCAGTAGGACAAAATGCAAAGCCCTTCATGACCCATCCCTGCTTCTCTCTCTAGCTTCACCTCCCACCACTTCCTTCACATGTTATACCCAGGGAGTCCTGAGCCGCTCTGACTTGCCCAAGACGCCCGGTTTTCTCACACCACCACATTTTGCACACCAGCCTACATAGAACAGTTCCTCTCAACCTACCCAAACAGCAAACTCCTATTCATTCCTCAAAACCCAACTCCAGAATGAACCCTGTGAAGCCTCTCTTAACTCCCCCAGTAGACTTATGTTCTCCTCCTCCAGTGCTGCCCATGCACCTTTTATATTCCTCCATGAAGCCCTTATTGCATTGCTGTGAGTCTCTGAAGGGCAGGGACACAATATTTAATTTTCCTCTGTGCCCTAAGCATGCAGCTTAGACCCCAGCACAACAGCAAGCAAAAATATTCGAGTGTATGAATGGATAATTGAGTGTACGAATGGATAACTTTCCTTCCCAATGCATATGCCTGTTCATCAACCTTGGAAACCGGACTGATCTTTCAAATATACACATTATTCTGCTGACAGACTCTTACTGAGGTCACTGCTAGGAGCAAGGAATTATGGAAGCAAACACAGTCTCTCCCTCATGGAGCTTGTAGTCTTGTGGGAAAGACAACTAACACACAAGAGAGAGACAAGTGCATAAGTAATTACAAATGAGGAAGGTGTGGTGAGGATTAACACAGCGCTGTGATGGTAGGAAGGGGTGAACCGCTTAGCTGGGGTTCTGGAGAAAATAATAGGGTCAGACCTGCAGGATGCAAAGGAACCATCTGTGGAAGCTGGCAGAAAGGATCCTAAGCACACAGCACCCCAGGCCCGCAGAAGAGATCTGTGAAGTTGTCAAGTCACTAAAGAACTCAGTGTGTCTGGACCTGAAATGTAACCAGAGAGGCAGGAGTGAGTGAAGGAAGGGAAGGGAAGGTTGGGCTAAGGCTGGAGAGAGGGGCAGAGGCCCAATCCTGAAAAGCCTTATCCAGGAAAAGAGGTTGGATTTTGTGCTAAGGGCAATACGGAGCCACAGGAGGGATTTGAGCAGGAGAGTGTCAAGATCTGATTTACTTTTTAAAGAGATCACCCTGACTTTTATATAGTAAATGGTTCATTGAGAGGACATTGCAGTCACTGGGACAAGAGATGATGTTAGCTTGGCCACAGGTGGTGGAAAGAAGTTGATGGACCCAGAGCATGTTTTGAAGAGAAAGGCAATAGGACATGATATAAGGTCTACACCCACCTGGCTCCCTTTCATACAGTTTAGCACAAAAGCCCCAAAGACAGCCTTTCATCATGTGACACTATCCCCCTCACCACCACCACCGCCACCCCCACTGCTCCTTTGGTCTTCTGACTTTAGTTGAGACAGTTTGCTCCATCCAGGAAAAGACAAGTGGACAAGAAGCACCCAGCACCGGGATGAAATCACTCGGGTGGAGGGAACCCCTGCCCAACCTGAGCCACTGGAATCACTAAGCAGAGCTGGCACAGAGTAAGCCCAAAAGCAATTGTCACATATAAAATAGAAGATGCCCCCCTTTCTAACCATACCTTGTTAGCAGTTGAACTCAAATACCAAAAATGGTGGTGTTGGGGGGTGTGGGCTTCAAAGACCTATAAGCGATGCAGAAAAAAAAAGTATAGGGCAAAAGAAATTGACCACATTGGGGTAGGCCTGCTTCTCCTTCTAGGCCTTAGAGAATAGATGAAGATCTTCACGTCCAGTTTTTGAGTTGGGTGTTGAGGTCGCAGACGTTTGTTTCACCACTCTGTATAGCTTGGGTATAATATATATTTATCTGTGTGCATCAAATGCTATATCTTTAAAAGGAGGAAGATAGCTTTTGAGGGAAAAAGGTGGACTTACTTCCATCTACTCAACATCCAATGAGCAAATAATGTAAAAGCTGAAGCAACATGGTTAGCAGCTTTGAGTTCATGAGCTGAGCCCTAGTAGACAGGTCAGAACAGAGGTTTGGATTCAAATTCCTGGTTCGTTTTTTCACTCAGTAAATATTGGCTGATGCGAGCTCTGTGCTAGGTGCTTAGAGCCGCCGCTGAAGAGCTTCCGGGCCAGGGGGCAAGGCTGAGCCGGAAAGAAAGCATCGCTGGAGGACTTAGTGTTAAGTGCTGATTAAAGCCTGTTCCAAGCCAGCCAGAAGGGATTAGGGAAGGCTTCCCAGAGCAGATGACAAAGACACTGATCCTACAGAATGCACAGAAACCTTTCAAGGGGACAAAACAGTGGTGAGCCGGTTGGTGCCAGCTGGTGCCATTGAACCAATTATGTGTGTTCTTTCCAATTTCTCTCTGTGCATCATGTAGGTAACTTGGAATCAACTGTGTCAGGAAGAGTTACACCACGGAAATTGGCAAATGCTATAAATCAGGGTTGGGTTTTTTTCCCAGCACACCACTGGAGGTGAGCACTGACAGATCCTGGAAGACTTGTGTTGTGCATGATGTAGGGGCATGGGGAAAGGTGAGGACAAAGTCAAAGGCCATGGAGGACATTCCTGGGCCAAGACTTTTGGGGTAAAAGGCAGTCTGGAGTGCGACATACCTGAGTTTGAGTCCCAGCTTTGCTACTTCCCGGAAGATGGTCCTGGCAAACATTTCACCTCTCAAAACCTCAGCTTCCCCATCAGGAATGACAATTGGGCCAGGTGCTGTAGGTAAAGTGCTTACCACCGTACCTGCCGCTTTGTGAGTGCACAACATCGATGACCTACGCTTAGGCTGTAATTTTTATTTAAGTAGGCTCTACACCCAACGTGGGGCTCGAACTCACAACCCTGAGATCAAGAGTCACATGCTCCACCGACTGAGCCAGTCAGGTGCCCCTAGGCTGTAATTTTTTATTTAGTGTTTCAAGGATAAGAAGCAAATGTTGGCAATGATTAAGGGAGAATCTTCTAATCCTACCTGCCCGTGAATAGGTACTGGTAAAAGGGCAGCTCCCGGGAAGAGAAGTGGTTTATAAAACACTCAAAATTTAAATAAAAAAAAAAAAACCTCCAAATTGAAATTGTCATGTGAAAGAGGAGAAAATGGCATTCAGTATGTGTAAACTCAGCACCGATCCATAGTGAGTTTTTAATAAATTACATAGCTTTAGTCCTTGTTTCAAGGAACTTCCTCCAGATGCCAGATCAACACAAAAACCTCAAATGGGGCAGTGCCTTTTTGAAGGTTCTCCTCACTGCCCTGTATCAAGGGAGCTCTTTCCACTGTGGCCGGTGGCAGCAAGAACCTTTCCCAACTCTGTATAAGCTGTGAGGATTATAATGCCTGCCCCTTTCCACTGATCCTTTCCCCGGCCACGGGTCGTTTCTGCACACCTGTTTACAGATCATTCATTACTCAGTCAGAGATTCAAGAGGACCCTTCTGCAACCAAGATCTCTCTCTCTCTCTCTCTCTGTCTGTCTCTCTCTCTCTCTCTGTCTCTCTCTCTCACTTTTGCTTCCATGCTTGCCCTCTCTTCTCCAGTAGTTTTTTCCCCTGAAAATTCTAGCAAGCTTGGTCTCCCTGAACTGCAAACCCTGTCCTGTCCACTCAGTGAGACAAGTGGGCTCCATGTGGGTTTTGCCTCTCGCCACTAACCCAGAACTCTCGCCAGCAAGTGAGCAGAAGCCATCATACGGCTCACCTGGTTTGCTTCTCTTTTCTAAGGGAAAACCGTGTACCCTCTGCCATGCGAAGTCTGGACACTTTTCATTTATTTGGATGTTTCATTATTTAAGGCAAGAGGGTGAATTCAGTCAGATCATGACCAGAAGCAAAAATCTCCAGAAGGATGTTTTAAAGCTACAGAAAACAGGGGAGCCTGGATGGCGCAGTCGGTTAAGCGTCCGACTTCAGCCAGGTCACGATCTCGCGGTCCGTGAGTTCGAGCCCCGCGTCGGGCTCTGTGCTGATGGCTCAGAGCCTGGAGCCTGTTTCCGATTCTGTGTCTCCCTCTCTCTCTGCCCCTCCCCCGTTCATGCTCTGTCTCTCTCTGTCCCAAAAATAAATAAACGTTGAAAAAAAATTAAAAAAAAAAAAAAGCTACGGAAAAGGGGACGGAGTGGAGATTACATGCAAAGAGCACAAAATATGTGGTCAACAAACATCTGTTGGATCAAAAGGAACAGCCACTGACTAAAGTCAATTTAAATTTTTTATTGGGAGAAACAGCCCTGCCTAGAATAGGGTGGGAAGGAAACAGCCACATACAGTCCCTGGGGAGTTCCTGTGTGTGTGTGTGTGTGTGTGTGTGTGTGTGCGCGTGTGTGTGCGCACGCGCACGCACACACGCACAGCAAGCCTGCTGAAGCTGATCAGCCAAGGTCATAAGGAAAAGATGAGAGAATCGTGACCTTGGGATAAAGTCCATCAGGGAAGATAGAAACCCATGCTTCTAGAGACCAACGATTATGAGACCTGACCAGAAAGCACAGTGCGTTGTGGAAAGACCTGGTTAAGGAGATGACAGACAGCACAGAACATTAGACCAGGAATACCAAATGCATGACAAACTTACTGCCATTTCTTCCTCCCATAGCCAGGACACATATCACTTACCAACCACAGCTCTCGCATCACGGAGCCCACGGCTCCGCAAACCATCTCTCCACCACCTGGTCATGGCCGGCTTGGAAGTTAATAATGTTTATTTATTTTTGAGAGAAACAGAGAGACAGAGAGAGCTCGAGTGGGGGCGGGGGACAGGCAGAGAGAGAGAGGGAGACACAGAATCCGAAGCAGATTCCAGGCTCCGAGCTGTCAGCACAGAGCCCAACGCGGGGCTCGAACTCACCAACCTTGAGATCATGACCTGAGCCAAAGTCGGACTTAACCGACTAAGCCACTCAGGTGCCCCAGCCAGCTTCGAAGTCAAAACCACTTTTCCTTACCAGATTCAGACACGTATATACCATTTTTGTGGCAGCCGTGTTGGTGTGGTGGTGGGAAAAGAAATGTAAATATGAATTTCTAAGTACTTCTGCATGCATTCGTATATTCTCCGATAGTCCGTAAGCACACACGACGTTTACACGTGTTTACATAAATATTTACTTATCCATACAAGAGAGCTTTACCATTAAAAACCTGTTGGAATGAAATGAGGTACAAGAGAAGAGAATGCTCTAGAAAGCGTAAGTGTCTGTACTTCAGAAGACCACATCATGGGTCTTCTGTCCTCTGTCTGTCTGGCTTCCTGCGAAGATTAAGGAAATCTGTGCTCTATCTCCCAGATTCCTGGTGAAAAATGGTGTCTCTTCCCTCCTGATCACACACCCAGCTGTATATAAGGTGACTGGCCATCCCAGTGTGCCTGAGATGGGGACATTCGGTGCTAAAACGAGGGAAGTCCCAAGCAAACCAGGATAAGTGGTCACCCTAGATGTGGGGATGAAGGAGAGCCAGCAGTCCTGCCCCCTCTCTGGGATACAAGCCAGAGAAAAACTAGGACCCAAGAGGGCATTCTCTTTAACACCGTCCAACCCTCCACTCCAGCTCATGGGAGCTGAGCCCCCAGATGCCCTCCCCTCCCATAGGATCCCAGAGGGGATTTCACATCATTGCCCCTCCTCCGATGCCTGTGCCCTTGCCTCCCTGCCCATCTGTGCTCCTCTGTTCCCTCTGGGTGGGTCTCCCCAACCAGTGAGTACCTTTTTCAAGTTTCCGAAAATCAGCCTGCTTCTCCCCATTTCTACCAGCCTTCTCCCTCATCTTCCTATTTTACCTTCTCCGCAACACTGTTGAAACAAAGCAGAGGATGTCTTAGTCCATTCAGGCTACTTTAACAGACTACTGCAGCCCGGGTGGCTTGAAAACAAGAGAAATGTATTTCTCCCCATTCTGGGGTCTGGAAAACCCAAGATCAAGGTGCCAGCATGGCTGCATTCTCTGATAAGGGCCCTCATCCTGGTTCTTAGCCGCTGCCTTCTCTCTGTGACTTCACATGATGGAAAGGGCTCAGGAGTTCTCTGGGAAGGCATTCATCTGCTCTCAGGGTCTAAGCACCTCCCAAAGGTCTCCTCTCCTAACACCATGATCTTTAGGAGTGAAGATTTCGACATATGAACTGGTTGCGGGGGTGGGGGGAGGGAAGCACAAACATTTAGGTGATCCCGAAGGATAAAGAAATGAATAAAAATTTTGAACCTGAGCACCTATTTTATAACAGACCCTGTGCTGGCTGCTTGGATACAGGGCACAAAAACAAACACATCAGGGCCCAGCCCATAAGGAGGTCAGAGCTAGGAGCACAGGGGAGAGGAGAAAGGTGGATGACGCCTAAACAATTATACTATAATATTATACTAGCTAATATGTATGGAGAGCATACTCTTTGTAGAAGACACCGTGTAAGTCCCCACAACAGCCCTCTAGATTGACAGTCTTCATTTTCCACCTGAAGAAACCAAGATTCAGAACAGTTAAGTAATTTGCTCAACCCGCTCAGTCCTAGCGAGTGATGGAGCTAAATTTGAACCTCGGCTTGCCACAAAACTCACTCTATTGTGGAAATGCAAAGGGAAGAGAATGTTCTTTCTACTTGGCAGGAGGGAGATCAGAAAGGCTTCATAGAGGAGGTGACTCTTGAGCTGTATTTTTAAGCGTGAGGAGTTCACCAGGTGGACAGGAAGAGGGAGACAGAGGCATTGACGGAACTCAATTGAGAACTCCCAATATTGAGAGGACAAGTAATATACTAGCATCACAGTTTCGCCGCGGATGCATATAGGGGAGAGGCGTGCAATGGGGCAGAGAGGGGTGGAAGTCAGATCCTGAATACTGCATTGCTAAGAAGCTTGCATTTGACCCTGAAGGGACGGAAAGTCATTGAATGCTTTAAGCTGGAGAGACACACGATTGGATTTGTATTTTAGAAACACATCATGATATGGGGCGCTTGGGTGCGTCAGTCGGTTAAGCGTCTGACTTTGGCTCAGGTCATGATCTCATGATCCATGAGTTCAAGCCCCCACATCGGGCTCTGTGCTGACAGCTCAGAGCCTGGAGCCTGCTTTGGATTCTATGTCTCCCTTTCTCTCCTCTTCTCTTCTTTTCTCTTTCTCTTTCTCTCTCTCTCTCTCTCTCTCTCTCTCTCCCCCCCCTTCCCACCCTTTCTCAAAAATAAATAAACATTTTTAAAATTTATAAAACAAAAGAAACACATCATGAGAGAGATGGAGTTGGGGTGGGCTGATCTGAAGGCTGAAACAATTATCCAAGGAAGAGATGTTGGAGAAAATGAACTAAGGCAGGGCCAGTGGGGTAAACCAGAGGTAACAGATACAAGAGAGATTTAGGAAGTCAGCCTGTCCATTGGCTATTGGCTGAGATGAATGGAGGCAGAGAGGCAGGTTTAGAGGGGAAGGTGCCAGCAGCCTGAGCTTGGCTATCTGGGGGACATCCAAGTGGAGATGTCCCCCAGGCATGTGCAATAGGGTAAAAGTCAGGAAGGAGGGCAGCACTAAAACATGGACCTCAGATGAGATCCGTAGGACATCTGTGAGGTGCATTCCAGTGTCCCACCTGCAAGTGCCTCCCTATGACACAGCAAGCGGGACCCCAAGGACCTGCCTCCCCCACCACATCTCTCTCACTCTTCCAAATGGCACACCGAGAATGGAGTGCCTTCATGGAAGCTCCAACATCTTATTAAGAAATAAAGTCGGGGGGTGCCTGGGTGGCTCAGTTGGTTAAGCCTCTGATTCTTGGTTTCAGCTCAGGTTGTGATCTCACATTTTGTGAGTTCGAGCCCCATGTCCAGCTCTATGCTGACATGAGCAGAGCCTGCTTGGGATCCTCTCTCTCCCTCTCTCTCTGCCCTCCCGTGCTCACTCAAGCACTCTCTCGCTCTCAAAAATAAAAAAATTAAATTAAAAAACATTAGAAGTCAGTCACCTGGATGGCTCTTGATTTTAGCGTCTGACTTGAGTTGAGCATCTGACTCTTGATTTCGACTCAGGGCATGATCCCAGGGTCGTGGGATCAAGCCCAGCATCAGGCTCTGCACTGAGCATAGAGTCTGCCTGGGACTCAATCTCTCTCTCTCTCTAAGTAAAACTAATTAATTCATTCAAAGAAAGCCAGAATCCTAGAGGCCACATCTGTGGTTTGTTCATTTCCTTTCATCCTCACACACGTTTCTAGTAGTCTCTTCGTCTGAGGAAGTAAGTCAAGGGGAATGAACAAGGACTTGGCCATTATCATATGTTGGGGACCTACCACCCTGGTCACATGGGTTAACTCCTTCAGTCCCTGCAACAGTCTCATCCCCGTTTTGCAGGCCAGAACTTCAAGGCTCGAAGAGGTTGCTAAACCTCCCTGGGGCACATAGCACATAAGTTCCCAGGTACTATTGGAACTCAAATCTTTCTAGGGCCAAAGCCTTAGCCATGACTTCTTTGCTCCCACATGCCCGCCCCAAAGCACTGATGGCATGTGATGACATCTTCACTCTCCCACAACACAGGGGGCCAAGCATTCGATAGACTTGCGTGATTGTCGACTGCTTTGCCCCAGGGCGAACTTCCTTTCTCTTGAAATCGGGTTCTTCCCGTGAACTGACGGGTGTTAACCTCATTTTAACTTAATTGCCTCTCGAAAGCCCCTACCTCCAAAGATGGTCACCCTCTAAGGTACTGGGGGTAGGACTTCAATATAGGAATTTGGAGGGGTCACAGCTCAGCCCATAACAAAGATACCCTCTGCAAAGCACTCTCGCCACCTGTGCTCAGGAATGGGCCGTCTTTCTGGTCAGTGCCCTCTCTCGACCAGAGAGATGCCCACTGCATCTCCCTATCTGTTTTCCACCCTCTCCACCCTCTCCTTCCAAATGAGGCCATAATGGAACCATCCAGGCCTTCCAAGCTAGACCAGAAGAATGGCAGATTGCAGGCTCTTTGTTCGCTGGACTCATGGACCCTCCCGGGGCTTCCTAGCACACACCGTCCCTAGTGGCACCCATGGATGCCAGAAGTCAAGGCCCTCCGTGTGGCTGTGTGGTCAGGCAGAGACGTGCTTCCACAGAGCAAAGCAGAGATGCCATCAGGGAGGAGGCCCAAGAGTCCCGAAGCTGGACTATTAGCTGATGGCAAATCGAACCATCCCTGCTGACAGGATGTCCTGAGCCCACGGGTACAAGCCAAAGCCTGCAGGTAAATCCTCCTGGCCTGATCCAGGTGAGGTGACCAAGCGATAGGTGAGGAGCTGACAGCAGGCTCCAAATCTCATGCCTCCAGACCCAGGCACCCCGACGGCTGAAGAAAGGAGAGAGCAAATCACTCTGTGTTAGGGCTCCCTGCGAGCTGACAGCTTTCGCATACCGTCCTTCGCGAGATCCTGGCGACAACCCATTTTTAAATTAAGCAGCTCAGCAGGGTGCCTGGGTGGCTCAGTTGGTTGAGCATCCACCTCTCAATTTCCGCTCAGGTCGTGATCTCACAGTTCATGAGTTCGAGCCCCACATCAGGCTCTGTGCTGATGGCGTGGAGCCTGCTTGGGATCCTCTTTCTCCTCTCTGTCTGCCCCTACCCTGCTTCTGCTCTCTCTCTCTCCCTCTCTCTCTCTCTCTCTCGCTTGCTCTCAAAATTAAGTAAATAAACGTTAAAAAAATAAAAAAAAAACAAAATCAAAATTAAAAAAGCAACTCGGGAAAGCCAAATCACAAAGCTTGGAAGTTGATGGAGCAGGATTCAAATCCAAGTCGATCTGCCTCCAAAGTGTGTTCTTTCTTTACTCCACCTTCCATGAAGAACCCCTCTCCCTCATCTCTAAGGAATACAGAGGAATGTGAGGGGCTCCAGAAGTCTGGAGCATGAATATCACCACCCCCAGGGTAAGTATGG
Source organism: Lynx rufus (assembly GCF_022079265.1). Lineage (NCBI taxonomy): Eukaryota > Metazoa > Chordata > Mammalia > Carnivora > Felidae > Lynx > Lynx rufus. The sequence goes on along the minus strand of NW_025814896.1, from coordinate 19,345,500 downwards.
ATTCTGGAAACTGTAGGCAAGAAGAGTTTGGTGACCGGGTTTGAGGAACATGCACCGAGATGTTTCTCTGTTTTCCAGCAGCTTCTGTCTCGCATCAGCCCAATCTCCACCCTCCCCTGAGACAAGGGAGCTCAAAGATCAGCTCTGTGCTTACAATGGAGGGGAGAGAAATGCGGCATGAACACAAACAGAAGCAGCAAGAGCCCTTCCGGCCGGTGCCCACCGCCCCGCCCCCCTCACCCCTCACCCCTCACCCCGACATTCCTGACACAGGGCAGCCAGAGGCTCTTCCCAAAATGCAGGTCTGAACACCTCACTTTCCTGCCTAAATTCTCAGTTATGATCACACTGTGGTTCAGGATAAAACCCAAACTCCTCACCCTCCAAGGCTCCTTCCCACACCCCCAAGACTCCACCCTGCTCGTCTTTGTCTGCACAAACACACACATCTGAGGGCAGGACCGTGGCCCCAGTCGCCGGCACACACAGAAGGCGCTCGGCGAGGCCGGGTGACTGGGTAGATGGCAGAGCGAATGAACCAACAGCAGCAGAGGGTGTGAGGGGTCCTGGTTTAACTGCTCTCCAGGCCGTGACACGGGGCGGGGAGTCCTCCTTCTGTGTCTCTGGCCTAGATTCTCGGAGCGCCCCCCACCCAGCCCGCAGATGAAGACAGACAGGGAGAGATTTGGGGCCCTGAGCAGCGAGCATCACTGCCCCCCGGGGATTCCCTCAGCCTGAGTGCGACAATGGCCACTGGCCGCAAGAAAGGGGTGAGCCCAGGACAGAAAGGAAATGGGGGACACAGGGCAGGCACTGGCAAGGCCCAGAAGTCCCCCATCCACACCGGGCTCTCTCAAGTTCACCAAACACCAACTCAACCTGTCGCCTGAGTCTCCCTGCCCCTGTCTCTTTGGGCCTCTGGCCCATTTTTCTCTGCGTCTTGTCCCTTCCCTGTACAAAACTGGTATGATCTTAGAAACAAGGGCGAAGGACGGGGATGAGGCAGTGGCATCATTTTCTCGGAGGGCAAAGCCTGGACTCTGGCCCCTCTGGCCCGCACGCTGCAAGGCCACCAGGCCGGGGGCTGTACCCACGGGGACCTTGTCTGCCGCTTCCCTCACACCAGGGTCCAGAAGTGTCTAGATCACGTCAGCCGACTGGCCGAGGCAGCCGAGTTACGGGCTTCGCCTCCACAAGAACGTCCGTTTTCTCCCAAGAGGTTCGGGAGGTTTGGCTGATGCCTGTCCCTGAGCCCCGGCAGCCCGGGAACGGGGAGAGGACAGACTGAAATTTCACGTTCTCAGAAACAGCAGATTCAGCAGCTGTGGCTGCTACAGGAGACACAGATCTGCACCGGCTTGATTTCTCTCGGCCTTTATCGCCATACAAAGAGCAAGAGCTATTACGCCCTGTCCGGCGGCCAAGGACTCACCTCGTCTGGCACTGGTGAAATGATACCCTGGCCTCCAGGTCGCCAGACGCCTCCTTCCCCAACACTCACATTGCCGGGACCCTTGCCGCCCTGCCCCAGGAAAACCCAGACAGACCCCGTCCTTGCCGTCCACGGCTCCCAGAGAACGAAGACCCCTCCAGAAACCGAGCAGGGTTTGGACCCCGCAGGGAAGGCTGTAATGGGGGCCGAGGGGTTCCAGAGACTGAAGCCGCCCTCCCTCCCCACCACTGGCCTGTGCTTTTTTATTTTTTTTTTTAAGATTACTTATTTATTTTGAGGGAGGGTGGGGAGGGTCAGAGAAAAGGAAAGGCAGAATCCCAAGCAGGATCTGCAACGTCAGCACAGAGCCTGATGCGGGACTTGAAGTCACGAACCCTGAGACCATGACCTGAGCCGAGATCAATAGTCCAACGCGTAACCAACTTTGCCACCCAGGTGCCCCTGGCCCAGGCTTTGAGAAGGGGCAGGGGAGCCTCTTCCTCTGGCTTCTCTGGGTTCCGTCCTCGATCCTGGGAGCCCCTGGGAAGTTTGAACAGCTGCTGAGAGGGAGGGCACAGGCTGCCTTAGGGAGGGAGGCCCCTTCTCCGAGCTAGGAATTCTGTGCCAGTGTTTGAGATGCGTGGCTCCAGTCCTCTGACTGGCCCAGAACCTCCTGGATCCCCCCAGCCCTGGTTGGGACCCTGACGCAAGGTGAAAGGGAGTAAGAAAGAGGGAGACAGACAGGACGAGATGCCTGTCACTGGATGCCATCTGTCCAGCACTGATCCCCTGCCCCCAGGACTCCATCTCAGCCCGGGACTGGGCTTCTGCTTCCTACTGTTGGGCCTCTTGAGCTGTGCACCTTCCTACTGTCGGGCCCCTTGAGCTGTGCACCTTCCTACTGTTGGGCCCCTTGAGCAGTGCACCTTCCTACTGTCGGGCCCCTTGAGCAGTGCACCTTCCTACTGTCGGGCCCCCTGAACAGCGCACCTTCCTACTGTCAGGCGCCCTTGAACAGTGCACCTCTTGTGTCTGGCTCACGTATGCCTTGCTCCCCCATTCCCATAATCTGCCCTTCCACTTCACCCCAGTGTCCTGTCCCACAGCTCACCAGCAGCTGAGACATCCTCTTTTTTATACCTCCAGGCAAGGATCTACAGGGTCTGTCTGCTTAACCCACTTACCAAGTCTCTTGGAAAGTCCTGGATGTTTTTCCTTCATTCATTCCTTAAACAAACCCTCCCTAAACACCTAATTTGTACACAGTCCTGTGCTCAGCTCTGGAGCTAAAAACTGCCCAGCACCCCTTCTCTGCCCTCCACAAGCTCTTGAAATCATAGAGAAAGGAGATAAGAATTAAAATAATGACAAGGGCGCCTGGGGGGGCTCAGTCAGTTAAGCGTCCCACTTCGGCTCCAGTCACGCTCTCACGGTTTGTGGGTTCACACCCGGTGTCGGGCTCTGTGCTGACAGCTCAGAGCCTGGAGCCTGCTTCCGATTCTGTCTCCTTCTCTCTCTGGCCCCCACTTCAATCTCTCTTAAGAACAAAATTAACATTAAAAAATTTTTTAATAATGACAATGAGAAGGTGGTATTCACTGTTTTTTGAGCACCTACTATGGGCCAGACCTTATAAAATATATACTGTGCATAAAGAATATGACCAAATCCCTAAAAGGGAAAAAGGGACGTCAACACACAATTTCTCACTCTGAGAAATAGATCCCAAGAAATACTGAGAGGAAAGACCACCTGTTCCCAAACCGTGGTGTGTCCATCTGGCAGGTGACTCGAGAATACATTTTCGGACGATTGGGAGTGGGTAGCAGGTATTGTTGGTACACCAGTCAGGTCTGCAAACATCGAAGGTTTCTTACTGCAAGTACTGAGAGGCCCTCCCGGAGCATCTTCTCTGGCCCCAAGAGCTAACTGAGATCCCCTGGCTGCAGCACCCGCTGACACCCCCACCCCAGGTAGGGCAGGCCAGAAGCACTGGGGGAATGAATGCCCTCCCACTCAGACCAGCCCTCAGCAGTGATGGAGGAGAGTTCCCTCCCTTTCCGGGGTGGTGGGCAACGTGGAGGTATGTTCCACGTGGTCTCCCAGAGGCCCCAGCAGGGTCATGCCCCAGTTGCCCAAAGCAACAACGTGCTCATCAGTGCACCCCATATCGGCTTCCCTTCCCCTTGTTCACACACAACCCCCACCAGTGCTTCCTGGGATCACCTCCTAAGGCAACCTCTTACAGCCGAATCCTTATCTCAAGGGCAGCTTTGAGAGGACTCCAGCCTAAAGCGGCATTCAAAGCCTTCCCCACATCCTGGTCTCCACCCACGAGTTCCTGCTTGGCCTCTCAGAAGGCCTCTGCCCAAGCTGGCTCCCTCCTCCTCCTCCAGCACACGGCGCCTTGGCCCGGACTATGGATCCAACCTGGAGCCTCCGTCCCAACCCTCCCCCCGCCATTCCCTGATGCTGCCCCCAAAGAATTCTTTATTTCTTCCAAGACAAATTTGAGTTCTGTCTCTTCCACGAAGCCATTCCAGCCACAGCGGTCCTGGGGGCGTAATGCAGGTGTCTGTATGTATTCATACGTGTGCACACATCGCCTCTCCTCCTTCCCTGCCTTCCGAGGGGAACTCGGTTACAGACCGAACCCTTGAACCCTTGCTATGTAAACTGAAGAAAGGGCACGGGGTGGAGGACCAAAACATACTGAGAAACAGATTTCTCTATCTTTGAAATCCTTTCTTGAATTAGAGAAAAGGATAGATTCAGGGGGTGGGGAGAGAAGGGGCAGGAGCCAGCAAGGGCTCAGTTAGAGAGAGGGCTTGGCGCGGGGGGGGGGGGGGGGGGGGGAGGGTAGCAAGAGAAGTAGAGGAAGGGGGGAGGGGGAGAAAAGAGAGGAGGGGAGAGGAGAACACAAAGGACAGGAGGAAGAGGAGAAAGCAGGGCGTGCTCTCTGCCTGAAATGATTGACCACTGGGGAGGAAACAAATAATTCTTCCTTTTTTTTTCCATTTTAAGTTTTGTGTCCTGTGAAGCAAACCTTTCTTTGTTATTTTTTTTTCAGGCTTCCATAAAAAGATTCCTGTTATTTGTGGATATTGGCAACACCAAGGCCACAAAACGGGTCAGCTTTATGCTGAACCATGTCTTAAAACCTTAAAGTGAAGGCTAAAAATTTCTATTTTAACCCAGAGACAGAGGTCCCCCCATTCGGGTCCTTTCCTCGGCCCCTGATGGCTTAACTGTCCAGCTGTGGGAAGAGGAGAGGGCAGTGGCCATCCTCGGCCCTTACCCCCACCCCGAGGGCCTCCCAGCTCGGTGGTCCCAGCCTTCTCCCTCCTCAACCAAGTCTGACAAGCCACCCCAACGCATTGACCGTGGCCTTTGCTGGAGGGGCTAAATATAAAACTTTGCTGTGCTCCCCTCATCAAAGTTAAAAGCCTTTCATGTCTGTGTTAATGTTTTTTCTGTCTTCTGGCTCCAGTGACAGATGCAGCATCTTGCGCTGAGTAACTGGAGAGTGAGTGGCTGGCAGGGGCCAGGGAGGTAGGGGTAATTTATCTCGGAGAGTTTAAGCAGGATGACATGGCTGGGAACAGGAGCGGGGCGAGGCTGTCACCTGATTACTAATTCCAAGATTTCTCCTCTGAGAGGGAGAAGGAGTGAGCGAGGATGAAAGGAACAAAAAGCAAATCAATAAACAGGTTAGCGTCTGCGTCATTATTAACTCTCGGCCTGTCAGCACCCCATTGAAGCGATCGCTCGAGGCGGCCTCGGATTTAATGGTCAGTGCAATAGATTTACTGTAAATGTTATCAGAGGCAGGGGCGGGGGCAGGGGGCGCAAGGAGGCCTTCATTGACAAATCATTGGATTGCGCCTGGATGCATGAAGCCATTTCTGAGCGTGCATAAATAACCCAGAGCTTAGGTTCTGGCTGGCAGTTCCTCCCTCCCTCCCTCCCTCCTTTCCCCAAATCCTTCACTTCTGGAATGTTCCAGGAGCCAGGTGTCCCCTAAATCTTTCCAAGGGCCTCTTGGTCTGGCCCTTGCAAAAGATGAAAAAGGCCAGGCAGTAGGTCTGCCCCAGGAGCCTCTGGGATCCAAGCAGAGTCAGAGAACCAGAAATGAGCCCAGACCCCAGAAAGGGGGCCCAGGGTCTAAGGCTGCACTCTACCAGGTGGCAGGCCTCTGAAAGGTCAGTCCTAAAAGAGGCACTCCCTGAACTCAGCGTCTAAGGGTTGGGGATGCCTCCTTGTGTCCTTCCAATCACTCACCAGTCTCTGCTGCTTCTGATCCTCCTGCCTCCTATACTTACTAACAGCAATTGCTTTAGACCCTAAGGTTGGTGGGAGAACTTTTCACTAGTCCATTCATCAGAATGTAGGTTGTTGGCCTACTCTATCGCCAGGAGCCATGGCAGAACAGGAATCCAAGAGCAGGTAGAAACAGTGGCCAGAGAGGACAGTAAGGCGGCCTGCTTTTTTCGAAGGCAGGGCTGCTGTGGACAGTTGTTGAGGCCGTACACTGCACAAGTCTAGGGATGCCATGCACGTCATAATCTGTGCATGTGGCGATCTCTGGAATTGTGCAGCAGGCAGACTTCACAAGCACATGCAGCAGTCCTAACAAAGAGGCAGTGCCAGTGTGGCCGGTGGAAGGTAGCAGCCACCCACAGAACTGGACACTGGCAGCCTTCCCTGTAGATTCCAACTGGAATCAGAAGGGACAACTAGGCCACCAGGCATGGGTCGTCTAAACAATTGCAAGGGTTTTAAAGGACCTTAGGAACTTGGGCCATTGAGAAGGGGCATGTTTTGCTGACACTTGAATGAGAACCAGACCATGAGAACAGCTACCTCAGGGAATGAAGGCTTCGTGTGAGCTATGCTGACCATATTCCTTCAAACCAAGCATGGAGACTCAAGTTCTTTTTTTGTTGTTGTTTTAATTATTTTCTTAACCTTTATTTATTTTTTTGACACAGAGAATGAATGGGAGAGGCAGAGAGAGCGACACACAGAATTTGAAACAGGCTCCGAGCTACGGGCACGGAGCCCGATGTGGGGCTCTAACTCACAGACTGCGAGATCTCGACCTGAGCCGGAGTCAGACACTCAACCGACTGAGCCACCCAGGCGCCCCAAGGAGACTCAAGTTCTAACAAGAGGTTTTTGCTCTACGGATGGAGACAAAAGCCTGGATGCAGAAAGGCTCTCCTCTCTCTGGCACTGAGATTGTTCCTGAGGTCAGAAGCAGAGCACTTGGCCCCTGATTCTCAAAAGTAACACAAAGAGCTGGAGTCAAGGACCCGCCCCCCCTGCCCTGAGACCTGGAGCAGATAAGCCCTGTCTCAGCCGGGGTTCCCTTAAATGGAGTCTCTAAGACAGGGACTTGGAGAGAGGTTGTTTGTCAGGGAGGTGAACCAAGAAAGCAGGTTGAGCAGGTTCCTTTGGTCCTTTGGTACCAGTGAGAGCTCTCAGGCCTGGAGAAAGAGGGACATAGGGCTTAAGAGACCAAGGAAATTGGCCGCAGCCGCAGGTGGGCCCGGAGGTGTGGGGCAGGACCTCAGTAGCATCTTCTAGAGGATCCAACTTCAGCAGCCACCAGGACTGCCTGGCTACCCACCCCCATTCCTCTCCTGTAGAAAAGCCAAGTGCCTCAGAATACCACTGCACCGTTCAGACAGACTGCCTACCGCCTCCCGTGGAAAGAGCCGGGAGAACCCAGACTTACTGAGTGTTCCTTGAGGACTTTCCACCAAGCTTATGCCAAGGAAGATCTTTTATCCAGGACTGTCCCATAGTGGTAGGTTTGGGGATATTCCTTTGAGGCTAGGATGCCTCCCATACTTAAGTGGGGCTACCTTGAAGGTTAGCTTTTGTTTTTACTCCAGGACATTCTCAGGGGCAGACACAGAGGATAAACAGCTACTTGCGTGTGCAGAACTTTACCCCATGGCGCCATTTTCGTTTCACAACCATCTCGCAACCTTAGCATCAGAATCCACGTGTTCGTAAGCACCTGCAATGCCCAAAGTGATTTTTGCCAGGACACATCCCAGGAGCCTTCAGTCAGAAGCTGGTGGCACCCTAAAGCTTCCCCCAGGACAAAGGCCACGTGCAAAGCTGGATCGATGACAGCCACCCAGAGGGATGGCTGTCACCCAAGACCTATCCCTCCAGGCCTGGGGTGGTGGCGGTTTCCCTCTGTCACTAATCTCCAGACGGCCTCACATTCCCTGTTGAGTGTCTCAGCCCTTAAACTCCCTAAAGGGGTTTTGAACCAGAGTGTTGGTGATTGCTAATATGATTTTTATTCTTCTGTGTGACCCCTGGCTGGTGCAGACCCCTGTCTTCATTTCCTACCCCCCTCCCTGCTTTATTTGTTCTCTTTAGAATGTCCAACATATCATACATTTGTCTTTCATTCACGGTCTGTCTCCACCAAGACAGGAGCTGGGAGCTCCTCTTTCTCTAGTCCTCTGAACAGTCTCTGACACACGGAAGGTGCTCCAGGGACACTTGGCAGATAAATAAATGCAGAACCTGCTGGCTGCTTCCATTTGGTACCCAGAGGGGAGCCTGGGTGCCTCCGTGCAGATTCCAAGCTGCCCGGCCCAGATGCCCTCCGCCCACAGCCTGAATCCAATGCCCCAGCTGCCCGCCATTCACCTCCTGATGCAGCTGTCTGAGTGTTTGCCCAGTGAGGCTGGGGGAACCGGCACGAAGCGGGTACTCGCAGGGGACGCCGGTGGCCTTTGCCTCCATGCCCTGAAGGAGACACACAGCCAGAGAACAGACAAGGCCCATGAGAGGCGAAGTGGGGCCTCCGAGCTGTTTCCACACCCGAGGGGCTCAGCACGCACACGTGCACACACACACAGAAACCCATCGGATGCTTCCATCTCTACTCACCTACAGCTCACTCCCTCCTTAGCTGAGCTGAGCTGAGCCGCACTGGGCACACTGGGCCCACCTGTGTCTGCAGGGCCGGAGCCTCCGTCCCTCATCTCGGAGAGCTCGTGCTCTCAGGCCCTTCCCAAAGCGGCCATCCCAACACCCGCCCCCCTACCCCAGGAGGTGAGACCCCCAGAAAGGAGCCCGTCCTCACTCCCAGCAGACCGGAACGTTCCGCGAGGAGGGGATGAAGGGCAAGAAGGAAACGGCCCCGCACGTCCTGAGATTGAGTGAGAGCCCCTTGGAGGTGGGAAAGGAAACCTCTTACTCCTTCAGACTCCGGTGCTGGGTCTCTGAGGATTCCGGTAGACTTCTGGAAGAGGGGTGGGGGCGAGTAGGTGTTTGTGTGGATGGGGGAGGTTATGTGATGAGTGCCCGATGTGTGTGACATATGTGTGGATCTGAGCTGCTGTGGTGTGCATGGGTGTAACTGTGGTGTGTATATAGTGTCCATCGTACGTGTGTTCATTCGTGCGGCACGTTTGGGTGTGTGTGCATGTGTGGTTCTACGTCTGATATGTGCACTTGCATGGTTTCTGTGCATGTTTGTATGGTGTACATGATATATGTATCTACGTCTCTGTGTGTGTGTGTGTGTGTGTGTGTGTGTGTGTGGCGTGTGTTTGGTTCAACATACAGAAGCACCCATGATGCCTAAAGAGAATCACAAAGGGGGCCCCGCAAAGGCAGCCCACCCTGCTGAGGACAGAACCGGGCCCCAGGGCACCCCAAACTGTTCAGTGAGAACGGGCCCATCCAAGCCTGTCACTGCAGGCAGAAGCTACGAGGCACAGTGTTCCCTGAAACTCACACTCCAGTGTGAGGGAAGGGGTGGGTCCTATAGGCTGGGGAGGGGGGTCATACGGAGGACCTAGAAGAAAACGGTCTCTGAAGAGGGGGCAAGCCCAAGGAGGCCCGCGAGGGACCCCCACTCAGAAGTACTCCTCCGGGGTTTTCCCGGGCTCGGTACCCACGTGCCCCGCTCATTTAGGTCTTTTAAGAAGCCTGACCCTGAAGCACAGCAAGCAGGCATGTGTCCCCTGGGCTGGAACCAGCAAGAGGGCAGAGGAGGGGAGACAACTGGGAGGTGAGGCCTGCCCACAGCCCCCTCTGCTGGCCCCTGCACCAGAGCATCCTCAGGAGGGCCTGGGGGGTGGGGTGGCCTGCAGCACTGGGAGGGGGGCAGGGAAGGAGCCTAGAGGAACGGCCACTTGGGTAAGAAGACTGAAAGACCCAAGTCCCGGTTGGCTTATGAAGGCAGGCGGTGGCCTCCCAGGGGACGGTGAGCTGGACGGGAGTGCCAGCAGCACAGGACAAGGTGACCTCCCCCAGCTGGCACGGGGTTCCTCATGGGCCCATCAGCCCCGCCCGCTTCCCAGCCCGAGTGGGGCGGTGGCTGGGCCAGGCCATCCGTGGGGGATGTGCCAAACAATTACTTTCCTTATTGAATATCTGATTAATTATTCAGGAGCCAAATCAATTATTCATATCTCATTTAAGCAAGGGGGGAAAAGCCACTGCCCCTTGACAGAAGCTTCTCAGCGCCTCCCAAGGCCCTGGGGACTGAGTCATCAGCGGGAGAAATTGTCACAGCAGGAATGTGGCATTGCCCCGGCTGCTGCAGCCACCGCAGCCCTCCTCCCGCATGCACCGTCACCTGGGCGCACACACACTCGATCACACTGTCTCACACACACACACACACACACATACACACACACACACACAGCACCCAGGAGGTGCCAGCCAGGTACAGCGGTAGAAACAGTGTGCGGAGATGATCACGTTAATGCCTAGATACACATCTGACACCCCGATAATGGAAAGAAGAATGTGGGCACACAGAACAAGAAGCCAGTTCCTTGGGTCTTCAGAGCAGGGCCCAGGGAGGAAATGACATTTGCATTAAGATTTGACAGAGGACAAGGCAGGGAAGGTAGGGAAGGGCATCCCAGGCTGAGGGAACTGCAGGTGCAGAAGTGCAGAGCTATGAGACAGCATGTCGGTGACGCAGGGGACAGATGCATGGGAGGAAGGAACAGAGAGCAGAGACTGGATGACCTGGAGATAGGGGTTCCCCCCCGTGGGGAGCCACTGCAAGTGTGGGGTGTCCAGGGGGATGCAGTCTGGAGGCCAGGGCCCCATTCTAGGCACTGGTTTACCATCTCACCCCCCCCCATTCTGTCCAAGGGTGCCTGCTGGTGGGAGCTGCTTTTAGAATTCATCTCAGCTGGAGTCAGGAAGCCTGAGGCTTTCGTTCATGGCCAAACCCCTGCCACTTACCACCACCACCCCCCCAGCCAGGGTTCCCTGCTGGAAGTGGGGGGCGTGGGGGGCAGGGACCCAGAGAATCTTAGACTTCCAGGGCAGGGGGCAGGACTTACAGGCACTTTCAGCAGATGGAGAAACTGAGGCCCAGACCAAGAGCCCTTGGTCACCCAGAGCCAGGCCTCAGGCGGGCAGCAGATAGACTCCTGAGAGGCCGTGCAGGCTACGAGGGGCAGGGACCTGTGGCTACCTGTCCTACCTGAACCCAGGCCCTCCCTGAGCCCCAAGGGAGGGCTCTGCAGAAAGAAGGGAGCCAGGGACAGGCAGAGACAGCCATTCCTCTCTGTCTTCCTCCTCTTTGTTTCTGATCTCTCACGTGCTCTGTGTGTGTGTGTGTCTTTCTCCCTCTCCCTCTGTCTATCTGTCCCCACACCCCCCATCTCATTCTCTCTCCCCCTCCACCCCTTCTCTTGCTCTCTCTCTTTCCCTCTTCTTCTCTCCCTATTATTCTGTCCCTCTCTCCGTCTCTACCCACCACCCATCTGTGCCTCTCTGTCTCTCCATTCTTTGTGGCTCTCCCACTCTGGCCTTGCTTCTTCCCCAACTCATCTTTCTCCTCCCCTCTCCTCCCCCCTCACCTTCTTCTTTCTCTCCATCCCCAGTCCCATCCATGGCTGGGACCCAGCCCCTTCCTTCCCCCAGCCTCTCAGCCTGACCAGACCCCGGCGCCCCACACCCACTAATCAAATCTGTGACCTGATTCAATTACACCCAGCAAAAACCCAGACGTGTAACCTTGTTAATATCACGTTTATTAGAGGGAGGGGAGGAGAAAATTAAGATAGACTTCGTGTTGCTGCTAATTAGAAAAATTGAGACTTTACATCTGCGTAACGCCGAGCAACATGTGGTGGTAACAGATGTGGGCTCATTACACAGCTGCACGGGGCGGGGGGCGTGTGGAATAGTTCCCAAGCCCGCCTCCCTCCTGAGCTGCAGCCACCCCAGCCGTGATGACACCCTGGGAAGCAGCAAGGCCGGGACCTGGAAGAGGAGGCTGTACGGTCCAGGAACCAAGGCCCCAACCCTGGAGTCAGATCAGAATTCAGACCCTAGCTCCGCCATGTGAGCTGTGTGACCTCGGGCCAGCCCCCAACTTCTCTGCGCCTTGATTTTGTAATTTACACGCAAAGATGCCAGCAGCACCAGCTTCACAGACCTGTGGGAGGATGAAATGAAATAAGGCAAGTCCACTGCCGAGTACCAGGTCCGCACATGCTCAGACCTCCAGTGCTGGCTGCAGGGCAGGGAACAGCTGAGATGCCATAGCTCCCCTGCATGCAAAGTGTGCACCCCCCTGCCCACACCTCCATCACCCTACCCCTGCAAAGGCCAACAGGAGCCAGGGCTCAGCCCACCGGCCCCTGGGGACTTTGTGGCTCTGAAACAGCCCCGTTCAGAACTCTTTAAGCTTGGACCCTAGGCTTCACTTGTGAAGGAATCTTGGAGGAAGGGCAGGATTCACTGAAGGCCCTACTTTGGGGGCCAGTGGAGGGAAGGAGGGAAGGCCAGAGATTGTGTGGGGACAGGGCTCTCAGGTGTTGCATAAAAGAAAACAAACCAGGGGCACTTGGGTGGCTCAGTCGGTTAAGCGTCTGACTTCGGCTCAGGTCACAGTCTCACGGTTCATGAGTTCAAAGCCCTGCATCTGGTTCTGTGCTGACAGCTCAGAGCCTGGAGCCTGCTTCGGATTCTGTGTCTCCCTCTCTCTGCCCCTCCCCTGTTCATGCTCTGTCTCTCTCTCTCAAAAATAAACATTAAAATAATTTTAAAACAACAAACCAAAATAAATAATAAATAATAAAAATAAAAAATAAATAACCAGGATGCCCACTTAAATTTGGATTTCAGATAAATAACAAGTCATTAAGCATAAGTATGCTCCATGCAACATTTGGGATATACTGATGCCAAACAATGATTCAATGTTCATCTGAAATCCAAATGTAACTGAGCATCCTTAATCTTATCTGGCAACCCTAAGTGGAGAGTCAGAATAAACTGGAGCTGGGAGAGTGCCCCAGGCTCCTGAGTGCCCCCAGGCTACCTGAGCCCACAAGACATAGGTAACCAGCTGTGGTGGGGGTAGGGGTGGGGCAAAGAGAGGCTAGGAAACTTCCCCTCCCTGTGCCACCCCAGGAGCTGAGCCCAGGCCCACTCCCCACCATGCCTCTCTCAGAGCTGAGTTAAAAAGGATTCTGGCCCCAGATCCCTTCAGGTGGACAGGCCCTGGACCTGGGGGAGCCCACCTTCCACCTTCAGGACAACCCGCAGTCAGAGCCATATGATGGGCAAAGCATGAAAGCTCGTGAAATGCTGCCTCCTTGTCTCCTTCTGTCTCTCCCTCCTTCCAGGGCACCCCTTTGGCCCTGGGTCCCTTAATGGGGCACCCCTCTAGACAGCTAGGAGCACAGGTCCCACAGGAGCCCCTCAGGAGCTCACCATTCCATATCTGCAGGCCTGCACAAAAGGGGTCACAAAAGCAAAGGAAAATCTCTTCAGTGTGTCGTGAAAAGTCCAGTGCTAAGGGGACTCGGGGCAAAACAGGGGCTGGGCCACCTTCTCCCCAGACAGAACCCTTGAGGCCTCCCTGCCCCTTCTGGCCCACTTGTGGGGTCAGAGCCCAAGGGAACCAGGGAGGCAGGGGACACGAAACAGGGCTGACAAATACACAAGGGATTCTGGGTCAGGCAAGGGTGGAAAGGCCCAGGGTGAGCCTCCCCCAATATGTCTGAGGTGAGAGTGGGGGCCAGCCCGGGGTGAAGTCTCCCAAGGGGCACCAGCCCACAGCCAGCCTGGCCCTGTGGGCCAGCCACAACTCCAAACCGGAGAGCCTGAGACCTTCCCAGAGGGAAGCCCTACCCTGGGGCTAGAGGTTTGTTTAGTTTGGGTGGTACCCCCAGAGTCTAGCACAGGGTTTCACATAATGAGCATGTCCTGCATATTGGGCACTGTTCAAAATGCTTAGCAAATATCCACGCACTCACTTTCCTAACACCTGCTGTTTGCTCACTACCCCCACCCACTGCCTTCATCCAATCTCCAACCTTCTCCGCCAAGCTCAGTGCCCCAGGAAGCTGACCTCCTCCTGCTGTGCTGCCCTTGCCCTCCAGCCTTGGGGAGGTTTCTGCCAATGGGAAGCACCTGGAAGAGATAAGTGGACCTTCTAGGATTCTAGCCATGGATATGGATCAGGTGGGGCAAGGAAGAGGCGTTCAAGACTCTGGCCCTCATGAGCCTCTGGAAACACCTTCCTTTCCCTTGCCCCTTCAGCCTGGTGGGGGGGGGAGGGGTCCCCGTTTGCTAACCATATGGCCTCACCATCCCTTATGTTTCCTTAAACCTGCTCACACCATGTAGACTGTCCCTTCAGGACGTCCTTTTGAGGAACCTTTTGAGTGTGCCATTTATGTCCTCCCAGAATCCTGACTGATCTAAGAATCCCATGAAGTAGGTTATGATTGTCATTGCCATTTTGAAGATGAGAAAACTGAGGCACAAAGAGACTAGTAACTTGCCCAAGGGCACACCAAGCAGTGACTACTCCTGGTTGCCACAGGTCCAGCTCCTTCCCCCACACCTCTTGGGGCCCTCTACACACAGGCCTTGTTCACTCCCCCTCCTTGGGTCCCTCTCTCACCCCACAGGGCTGGGTTTCCGGATGTCAGGTTCAGACCTCGTCTGATCATTGAATAAATGAGTCCTCAATCCCTAGAACAGGGAAGGCATGGAGGAGGATTCCACTCATGAAGCCTCATGAAGCCTGCAGTCCCAAGTCCCGCACCTTAGAATTAGGATCATAAGACCTATGACCAAGTCCAAATCTATCCACTGAGACGGGTGTGGGGAAACGCCTGGCCAGGCACATGGTGAGCTTCCATCATTGTTCTAAACTAGGGTTTCTCAGCCAGGGCACTTTGCCCTCTGAGAGACACTCGGCCAAGGTCTAGAGACGTATTCAGCTATTAAAACTGGGGGTGGGAAACTCTGGCATCTAGCAGGTAAAGGCCAGCGATCCTGCTAAACATCCCACAATGCACAGGACGGCCTACAACAAAGAATTCTCCATCCCAGAATGGCAATAGTGTCAAAGATGACAAACTTAGGTTTCCCCACTCAGAGGACCACAGAATCTCAAGACTCTCAGAGGACATTGGTCCTACTGCAGATAAAGATACTAAGAACTAAGAATATCTCAAGTCACTGTCGAATTAGGAATAGCCAGCATCCAAGTCCAAGTCAACATTTGACCTCTAAAGTAGCACAGTACCTTGCACAGCATGGGATGGATGCTTGTTAACCTGACCCAGCTTCTCACTGCTCCAAGAGGGTTCTCAGCTTGTTCTCAGCTGCCTTTCCCTGCCAAGATGAGGGGATATCTGGGACAGTGGGTCCCGGGGGCTTCCTTCCCCTGGAAGATGAGTCCAGAGGGCTTTCCTTTGGAGTTCTTCCCTCCCCACAAAGGCTCTTGTCAAGGAGGCCCACTTGCGCACGTGCACACACACGCCTCAGGCACATATGCACACACTCTACGGCCTGAGCTGTGACTACGTGAATAGACACCAGCTCATCCACACCGCCATGTTGGCCTCAAAGGGATCCCTTGGAGAGCCCTGCACTTATTCTGACAGTGCTGCCAGTGGTCTTCAGAACTGTGTGGACAACCTTGTCAAGGGCAAACTTCGATCCTTCAAAGGTAAAAGTGATTTTGGAAACAGCTCCTGGCCACGACTTATTCAGGTGTGCTCAGTGGGAGAACATACTGGATCAGGCCATCCCAGGAGAGTTCTCAGAGGAAGCCATATATGGAAGTGGAGGTTTTGTGAAGTGGTTCCGGAGGTGACTGATGGGGAGTCAGGGCCATCCCCAGCTGGGACCATGGGTACGTGATCCAGGACAGGAGAACCAGGAATGGGATGAGGATTTCGTTGAGCAGAGGCATCACCTCGATGGCCAGAGGCAGAATGAGCCAGAGGCCAGCCCCAAAACCACACACCCAAGGAGAAGTCAGATCCATGGCTCAGCCTATGGTCCAGAGTAAGGCCTCTCTCTTCTTCCACCCTTTGATCTCCTGCTAGTACCTCCCACTGGCAAAACCCAATGGGAAGCCTCCAAGCAAGTTCTTTCAGGGCCAGAGAAGGGCAGAGAAATGAATGGGGAAGAGGAGGAGGGTGAATAGAGAATAACTGGCACACCTGTCCTCTTTGACCAAGACATGGGCACTAACCCTAAACTAGACTGATCAGACCTTGCTCTCACAGGACTCTAAACCCCAACCAGAGAGATGGAAGAAAAATCCATTCATTCCCATAACAGTGCCTGTACCACCATCATACCCAGACCACACAGAGGAGCCGCAGTGAAGGGACATCAGCCAAAGAGCCCTCGTCCTGTCCCACTCATCTCCACCTTCAGGACTAGTCAGCCAGAACTTACTGGTGAGAAAAGGATATCTCTGAGCAGCTCCTGCTGATGGCTTTATAACAGGGTCACCTAGACACCTTAAATCACACTAATGAACTGCAAGAACCCCGTGTAGGGTGCTGGCAGGAGACCACACCATTGCAATGGCCAGAGGGGAGACCTTTTTATTTCTTTTCCCCAGAAACTACTCGATAAATGCTTTTAGCATCTTTTTTAAATGAAAAAAAAAAGGAATGAAATGTAAGGGGCATATTAACATCACTCCCGTTTTCAATTAGTCCAAATGATCATGTTAAAAGCTATTAATAAGCCACTGTGAGTGGAGGCCACTGGTAGAAGGGTTCAGCGGGGAGCACTTGGCAGCCCACGGCAGAGTTTTGTGCAGCTGCTAAGGACCCCTCCTCGCCTCACCTCCAAAGCCCCAGGGAGCCACCATGTTCGGGCCATGCAGGGAAGGGTGGGACAGTGGACTGGAAGCACCGAACATCCAAGGAAAGGAAAGGCTCCCACACCCATGGCACCTGCTCAGACTGGGGAAGAAACAAGAGCCAGGTTTGGAGTTAAACAAATAAATGCCTGGTACTATCAGTTCTTATTGGGAAAAATGGCCACATGGGCCAAGCTCAGGTCATCCTTCATGGTCATGCCAGGGATGCCCCAGGTTAGACACGATTGTGTCCAACTCAACAGTCAGGTCAAACTCTCCTGTGCCAGCTGCAATCTGTTAGTGGTGGCTGCTTTGGTGTTCTGTGCTGAAAAGGATCCTTTTGTCCTCCACTGGGCAAAGTGGCTAAGTTGATGAGTGATATCTGCCCATGCAATGGCAAAGAGGGTGGTGGCATGTTGCTACCATGGATCCGCCATTCCTGTTGGGAGAATGGCTACCCCTTTGGTCCATCCACCGGCAAGAGGGGGCTTTCATTCCAACTATGCCCAAGTGAGCCAAAGCCCTCCTTCCTGACTCCTCTCGCCCTGTGCCTTGTTTCTGGCAGAACAAGGACCAAG
Organism: Lynx rufus; assembly: GCF_022079265.1. Lineage (NCBI taxonomy): Eukaryota > Metazoa > Chordata > Mammalia > Carnivora > Felidae > Lynx > Lynx rufus. The sequence goes on along the minus strand of NW_025814896.1, from coordinate 19,328,348 downwards.
ACCCAGCATTTCTTCCCAGTGCCCAGCTGAGCACAGGGACTCGCTTTTGTTGTTCCCAGCCATTCCAGAACCAAGAGAGAGGAGCAGGAGGAGGGGACCTTTGTTTCCTCTGTCCCAGAGACTTTCAGTCCAGAATTAGGACTCACCCTTCTGGTCCCCACTGGTGTCACAGTCCCAACCCCGTCAACCCTGGACTCATGCAAGGCTTCCCCAGGTTTCTCTACCTCCAGCCTCACCCCACTGAAAGCTACTCTCTCACTATCTTTTTTTTTTTTTAACGTTTATTTATTTTTGAGACAGAGAGAGACAGAGCATGAACGGGGGAGGGGCAGAGAGAGAGGGAGACACAGAATCGGAAGCAGGCTCCAGACTCCAAGCCATCAGCCCAGAGCCCGACGTGGGGCTCGAACTCACGGACCTCGAGATCGTGACCTGAGCCGAAGTCGGACACCCAACTGACTGAGCCACCCAGGTGCCCCTACTCTCTCACTATCTTAGAATGATCTCCACAAAGCACAGTTCTGACCATGTTTCTCTCCTGCTGATGACACCTCCATGGCTCCCATTGCCCCCACATAACACACACCTCCCAGCCTCACCTCTGCTCACCAGACTCTCCAGCCATTCCAAACTCCCTGCCATTCTCTGACATTATCATGCATGGTGACACCCCCAAACTGTGTGCTTGGAACTTTCCTTTTGCTCCCACTCTGCCAGATAACTCCTGCTTATCCACGGAGGTCCAACCTAGAGGTTACCTGCTCTCCAGTGCCCACTGGAATCTTCTAAGGCGGTATAAGCCTCTCGTACCTTGATTGTCATGATCTGTTTGTGGTCCCTCTCCCCTACATGACTGGGGCCAATGACACAAGCTACTATCCAATGCAGAAAGGCCTGTGGACCCCAGAGGCAGGCCCTGTGCTAAGCCTCACCCCTGCACTCTGATGTCATGTTCTGCCTTCCGCATCCCAGACTTGCACAGCCAGCCGAGCAGGACCCCCAACAAGAAGGGGATGCCAAAGGAACCCAAAGGGTCCAAAAGGAGGTTGCAAGGCTCTGGCCAGGACCACATGGCCATTTCACAAGTTGTCCTTTGGCTGTGCCCCTAAGAAGGAGAAAGTAGCCTCTGCATTCTGGACTCTGGGCCCACATTCCCACTTTCCCTTCTCCATCCTCACTCCACTCGTTAGACCAGATACCAGAGCCAAAAGAAGGGCTGACCGTGGACCAAGGCCTGAGGACTCAGATGGAGGTGGACAGCCAAGCAGTGTGGCCCCCTGAGGGACCCAGCCCCAGATGGACTAAAGCACCATCTCTGTTTGCTAACCGACTCCCACCCTCGCACCCCGTGATTGATGGTGGGCAGACGCATCATGCCCCCACTTCGTCTCCCGCAAAGGATTTTTTTTTGTTAGGTTTTGCTAAAGCAACCTGCAAATTAATTTAATATCCTCCTTTGGTTGGGAGCTATGAAACCGGGCCCGAGGCTGATGATGCATGAACCATCGGCGGCAAGTATTTAATCTCTGGACAATGGATAGAGATGTTAGTGCATGCCACACTAAATTCTATTTACGCTGCCTATTAAGGGCAGTCAAGCTGAAGGGAATCGGTGCACATTACAGGCCCTAATGGGAGAGGAAGCTCCACAACAGTACATTAAAGGCAGAAAATGAATTAGGAGGGGACCGCGGAGGAGAAAACAGGCAGGCCAAGGGGACGTCTGGAGATAACTCTTCCTGACAGCCCAGCGCACACACCCAGTGCCGCGGGTCAGATACACCAAGGAGAGAAGCCCTAATGGTTCCCCCAAAGACCTTACCTGTGGATAGCACTCCACCTAGGGCCCAGGGACATGGGAGCTATGGTCCTGCAGGTGAAGAAAGAAAACTTGGAATTATCTGAGGCCACCAGCAAAGCCTCCCTGCCCATTCCGGGTGGGTCCCTCTGAAGGTCTGAGGCATTCTCCATCCCTCTGGGCTCACTGAAACTTCCAGCCCTTCCGCAGGCAGGAGGAAGTAGAAGATCTGTGGGCTTCTGCTGCTGCTGCTGCTGCTGCTGCTACTGTGACATTATTGGGCAGACTTTGAGGACAGTGAATGATGTACAGGAGAATAGAGCTACAGAGACTTCAGATGCATCATGTGATCTTTTCAAATCCCAATTTCCTCAACTGTAGCGTCATGACAATGCTCTCCTTCTCAAGTAAGGTGAGAGTTTGAGTCTTCCTGGGCTCACTCAACACCTCAGTCCTCTCCTTGTCTGCCTGTCTGTCTCTCCTGCAATGTCTTGCTTTCCCAGAACCCAGCATATATCTGTGCACAGAGAGGACATTAGCCAATGCTTGCTCACTAAAGAAAGAATTTGCCCAAGGTCACCCAGCAGGTGAGCACTTTAGCCAGGATTAGCAACAGATCTGTCTGACTCGCATAGCACCTCCCTTCTCAACACCCCGCCTGTAAGCAGGTGGCTCCTGGAGTACTTGGGAAAATCTGAGCAGACATTCTCTCCTCAAAGCCAGACTGCAGAGTCTAGGGTCTGCAGGGGGTCCCAGGCTCCTGCTTCCTGCAATGAGTGTGGACAGGCTCAGATGAGGAGCCTCTGAGAGAGATGATGCCTGCAAAGGGCTAGTATTTCTGGGCTATCAAGTTAGGGAAGGAGGAAGAACGAAGTGGCATAAGCTTCCTCAAACAAAATGAAATGTTAGGACAGCACCATCATGGGAAGATATTCATAGTCAGCCAACCTCTGCACTATCCAAGCACCTAGAAGGATGCCCAGAAAGACCCGGGATCCTGGGAGAGGGATAATGACAGCCTCTGGGAACTGTCCAAATGACCAGAAATGACGGGATAATCATCACCTTCAGGATAAGCCCCCATCTCCCTAATACCTCCACAATCCTTAGGGTCAGGTCCACCACATATCTCCCCTATTCCTTGCCCTAGATGTTCCAATAATACCAAGCTACCTGGAGCTTCCAGAATGCACTCTGACACTTCGCATCATGCATTTTCACTTGTTCCCTCTATTTGAAATACCCTTCCTTGCATCTCCTGAACTATCCCTACTGGTCTTTGAAGACTCAACCATCTCCTCCAAGTTTTCCACGAACTCCAGAGGCTGTTAGGTGCCCATCATTTATTCTGCAACAGTACCCTGTGCCACCTTCTCATAGCACTTACTGTACTGTTATCATAATCAAGACACACATCTCTGGTTTGCTCTATAGTCCCAGTTCTTAACACAAGATAGGCACTTGGTAAGACATGGCGGGCATTTGTTGAACTGAACTGAAATGATACACCGATTCTGGTCAGCCATTCTGTGCAAATGTATTATAGCTCTTGTCATGAAGATTACATTCATACAACACCATAATCAGGTATAAAAACACTGAATTACGTAGGCTTATATACCACTGTCAATAACTAGCTATATTCGTCATAAACTAAAAAAATTACATATTAACCATTGGGAGTAAGGAGCCAAGGCAAGACTGGGGTGGGGGGGGACATTTGTAGTCTTGATCGCACCTATGAGAGAACATGGAAACAAATTATCTTGAAGGACTTCTGGGTAAATACAACAGATTAAAAACACACATCCAGCTTCCAAAACTATATTGCTATTGCCTTTCCTATTCACTCCATCTTTGTGGGTTATGCCTTTTAAGTAAATCCCTTTGCAATTGTTTTCCTGGGGGCTTGGGACTGAATTAGCACACCTGCTGTGACTATGTGGCAGCCCTGAGAATGTGTTCTCCCTCCAACTTCACAGTAATGGGTCAACTGCCTCAGCTGCTATGCTCTGAATCGGTCACCACAGTCACTCCTAGCCACTGGCAGAGCACAACAGAGCTACTAAGTCAGGGGTATTCTGGAAGACATGAGACTCCTCTGATAGTCGATTCAGTCTCAAGAAGTCCCCCACCAGCTTTGCCGAAACTTTCTTAGAACTGCACAGCCTTCTACTGCTTTGCTCTACCCAAACTTCCTTCCTTCTCTCTCTCCTTCAAAGTGGTTAAACATGCATCATGAAGCTGACAGCTCTCCCAGCCTCCTCCAGGTTCCTCCCCATTCTTCCCTCATGGGTGCCTTCCCCAATAAATCTCTTGCACCTTTTTTTTTTAATTTTGTTTAATGTTTGTTTACTTTTTAAGAGAGAGACAGAATGCGAGCAGGGGAGGTGTAGAGGGAGAGGGAGACACAGAAGCCGAAGCAGGCTACAGGCTCTGAGCTGTCAGCACAGGACCCAATGTGGGGCTCAGACTCATGGACTGTGAGATCATGACCTGAACTGAAGTCGGATGCTTAACTGTCTGAGCCACACAAGTGCCCCAAATCTCTTACATCTTTAATCTCATCTTGGTGTCTACTTCTTGAAGGACCCAAACTATCACACCCAAGAAAACCGGATCCTAAGCCAGCAGTAGGGAGAGCTGAGAACCAATCTGATTCACCTTGGAATTTCTGAAAGATTTAGGCACTGAAAGTATCAAGTACCACTGTACATGGGGAGTGAGAGATTTAAACGTAGGAGAATCTGTAAAAAGCTTAGAAAATACCTGGCTGGATATGCAAAATGGTGCGGCCACGGTGGAAAATGGTATGGAGGTGCCTCAAAAAATTAAACATAGAGCAATGATATGATCCAGTGATCCCACTTCTGGGTATTCTTCCAAAATAACTGAAATCAGGGTCTCAAAGAGAGAGGAAAGAGATAAGGAAACAACCTAAATGCCCATTGACAGATGAATAGATAAAAAAGATGTGGTATAAATATATAATGAAATATTATTCAGCCCTAAAAAGAGAGGAAATTCCTGCAATATGTGACAATAAGGATGAACCCTAAGAACATTATGCTAAGTGAAATAAGCCAATCACTGAAAGACAAATTCTGGGGGCGCCTGGGTGGCTCAGTCGGTTGAGCGGCCGACTTCAGCTCAGGTCATGATCTCGCGGTCCGTGAGTTCGAGCCCCGCGTCGGGCTCTGGGCTGATGGCTCAGAGCCTGGAGCCTGCTTCTGATTCTGTGTCTCCCTCTCTCTGACCCTCCCCCGTTCATGCTCTGTCTCTTTCTGTCTCAAAAATAAATAAGTGTTAAAAAAATTTTTTTGAAAGACAAATTCTGTATGATTCCATGTATATGAAGTCTCTACAATAGTCAAATTCAATGAAGCAAAGAATAGAACTGTGGTTGCCAGGGACTAGAGGTGGGAGAGAAATAGGGAGTTGTTAAGCAATGGTTATAAAACTTCATTTATGCAAGATGAATAGGTTCTAGAGATCCAATGTACAACATTGTGCCTATAGTCAGGTCAGGTCCAGTCCACCATATCTCTCCCCTATTCCTTGCACTCTTCACTCCAGTCACATGGAACTACCCAGAGCTGAGAGCCAGAAGTACAAGGAATAGGGGAGGGGTGTGACGGACCTGACCTGACCATGGGCAAATGTTGAGATAACATGTTGTACTGAGATAACAGATAACAATCTGTTAAGAAGATAGATCTCATGTTAAGTTCTCTTACCACAATAAGATTTTAAAAACTGGAAAATTTAAAAGTACCTGGAATGGTAGTAGTTGGATAAATGTGTTTTGAATAAAAATAAATAAAATTGATTAAAAGTATTTTTAAGAAGCAGTCAGAGCCCTAGACCTTCTCCCTACTCTTCCATAGAGAAGCAATTGTTTCTGCCCTATATCAGCAGATGAGTGGAGAATCTTTCTCCAGAGATTATAAGACAGAGGATCTCTAGAATAAGGATGTCAGCCACCATTGAGAGCAGGGTTCCCAATTAGAAATAGGAGAATCAAGTGAAATATGTACTTTGGAGGTTGAAATTTCCTCTTGCTGGTCTCCTACTTGGATCTAGGGACACTGACAGCCAAAGTTTTACCTCCAAGTAGGAGGGAGACTAAAAGAATCTCCTCTAGGAATCTTGCCATCCCAAAAAGAGGTTGCTTAAAATGATGACTTCTGAGATTGTTCCACCAAATAAGCTATAGGCCATCCAGTAGGGAAGCTTGGAGTCACCAAGTCCCACTCATGCACCCAAAGTGTCCAGTCAGCTGGTTAGTGCCCCCTTCTTCAATGAGAAGAGACAGCCAGTGGCCAACAGACATCTGAGAAAGGGCCCTGACATGGAAGATAGAGACCAAAGCAAATAAATTCAGGACAAGAAGCAAGTAGAAGAAAGCAGGAGTAACACTATCCAAAATATGTATATATGTTACTTATATGAAGTGTCCGGAATAGACAAATACAGAGAGACATAAAGTAGATTAGTGATTGCCTAGGTCTGGGTATGGATGAGAGGATTGAGGAGTGATAAGTAAAGGGTACAAAGTTCCTTTTGGGGGTGATGAAAATATTCTTAAATTGATTGATTGTGGTGATGATTGCACAATTCTGTGAATATACTAAAAACCATTGTATTGTACATTTACATGGGTAAATTGTATGAATTATATTTCAATAAGGCTGTTACCAAAAATATATATACATCTAATATTCTACATCATATTATAATACATACTTTATAGTATATACATAGTATTTTCAGAGAAATTAGAAAAGAGGCTGCATGAAATAAATGTAGAATAATATAAAAAGGAATATTCCAAACACATAAAAAGGGGGCCTGAGAAATTTACATTGGAGGGGTGCATGGGTGGCTCAGTCAGTTGGGTGTCCGACTTCAGCTCAGGTCACAATCTCATGGTTCATGGGTTCTAGAACCTTGTCAGGCTCTGTGCTGACAGCTCAGAGCCTGGAGCCTGCTTCAGATTCTGTCTGTCTGTCTGTCTGTCTCTCTCTCTCTCTCTCTCTTTTTCTGTCTCTCTCTCAAAAATAAATAAACATCAAAAAAAAAAGAAATTTATATTGTAGCAGAGTTTAAATAAAAACATTAAAAAGACTTAGAATATAAAGGGGGGAGGTATTCCCCAGAATATAGAGCATAAAAAACAAAGCAGAAAATAAGACAGAAAAGAAGAGAAAGTTAAATAATTCAAGATGTCCAGAATCCAAATTATGAGAATTCTAGAAAAAGAGAGCAGAGACAATAAAGGAAGAAAGTTACTGAAATTATTTAAGAGAATTTCCGAGAACTAAAGAATATGAATTTCCATTGAAAGGATTTACAGAGAGAATGAAAATAGTCTCACTAGACATCATAGTGAAATGTTAGGAAAACGTCAAGATCTTGGATACAAAGAGAAGAACCTCTAAGCTTCCAGAGGGAAAAAAAACAACACAGGTCAAAGGATCAGAAATTCAGAAATGCTTCAGGTGTCTCAACAACTAGAAGACAATGGAACAGTATATATTAGTCATCTATCGTGCATAACAAATCAACCCAAAACCTAGCAGCTTAAAGCAACAATAAACATTTATATCACATGGTTTCTGTAAATCAGGAATTCAGGAGTGGATTATCTGGGTAGTTCTGGCTCAAGGTCAAAATGTCATAGTCAAAATGTTGGCCAGAATTGCAGTCATCTGAAGGCTTGACTGGGGCTGGTGGATCCACCAAGATGCCTCACTCACATGGCTCACAAGCTGCATTGGCTATTGGTGGGAGGTCTCAGTTTCTCATCATGTGAACCTCTCCAAAGTCTGCTTGAGTGTCCTCATGGCAGCTCACTTCCCCCAGGAAGAGTAATCCCAAGAAAGCAAGGCAGAAGCCACATGTCTTTATGGCCACCATTACTCTAGTACCCCACTGGTTACACAGGTCATTTCTATTAATAGGGGACTATACATAAATACCAAGAGATGAGAATTACCATGGGCTATATTGGAACTTGGTTGCCAAAGACTGGCTTCAAAATTGTGAAGGAAATGAATTCTTAACAACAACAAAAATGTACTCCCAGCCCAATATACAAGTGTGAGAATAAAATAAGGATACTTTCAGATATGAAATGTCTTTAGTTGTTTACTCCTGTATCTCTTTAAGACACAACTAGACAAAGTGCTCTACCAAAATGAGTATGTAAACCAAGCAAGAGGAAGATAAGATTCAGAAAACAGGAAATCCAACTCAAGAATGCAAGATAATACTTCCCCATTTCCCCCCTCCATCAGCCAGGCTTTGAGAGTAAGACAGATGGATTGATAGCATGGCTTGGCCACTAACTGTCTGTGTATTTGTGTATTTTTAGGTTTAGGCAACCCTATAAAAATATACAGAGAGGGATAAAGAGAGAGAGAGAGGGAGAGAGGGAGGGAGAGAGAATACAATTATCTATGTGAAAAGGATCAAATGAGGGAACATACATGAAAGCATCTAGCATACAAGATGTTCTCAATAAATACCAGATTCCTTTCTTTCTCTTTATGCAGTTGGGAGAAATGAAGAAGGAGAAGAAGGAGGAAGAGGAGGAGGGGAGGAAAGACAGGAATGAGGAGGAGGAGGGGAGGGGAAGAGGAAAATAGTGATGATGATGTTGGAGGTGGGGGTATTGGCAATAACGATGGCAAGCTAAGATTTTTACCGTATTACCTCATGTAATCCTACAGAAACCCTATAAGGCAGGTGTTATTATTATACCTATTTTACAGATGAGGAAACAGAAGCATAAGGAGGTTCAGTGAGCCATCCAAGGACATAAGGGTCATTACACAACCAAGATTGAACGCAAACAAACTTCAGACCCAAGAATATGACCACTTTTTAACACTGCCAGAATCTCTGGAGCACATTATGTCTGAAGCCCTTCTTCATAGCCTCCATGGAAACAACCTCACCCCCCTATGCACTCCACTGCCCTCTGTTCCTCACAGCAATTCCACGTTGAATTCATGCAATTCAACACATACATGTTGAGCATCAGCTAGGTGGCAGGCACCAGGCTGGGCACTGGGAGTACTGAGTGAGCCAGCCAGTCATGGCCCTGGTGCCCTCAAGGAGGAGTCCGACAATAAACATATCATTATACTCAGTATGAGCATGCTGTCAGCCACCTGAGGGGGCCTAACATGCCTGCAGTCACCAGGGAGGCTTCCCTGATCTGAGGAAGGAGATTCTGAGGCCAAAGGATGGGCAGTGGGCCAAGCAGAGGGAGAGAGAGGTGATGGGGAACATGTAAAGGGTTCCAGGTGGAAGGGTGTCTCGTTCAAAGACCTCACATTTTTTAGTAAAGAAATCTGATTGGGTCCAAAAGATAAAATGAAGAAGAAAGAAAGTGGTCCCCAAATGTGCCATTGAGAGTAGTAAGAAACAGTCACAGGGCTCAGCGGGGCTCATAGACTTTGGAAAGGACTTTTGCCTTTATCTAAAGGAAGTGGAAAGCCATGAGAGAATTTTAAGCAGGGGAATGACAGTCAGGTGTAAATTCCAGGAAGATTATACAGGACACTTTGAGGAGGAAGGACTGTAGGGCCAAGAGTGGCAGCAAGGAGACCCACAAGATGGTTGTCAAGGTCTTCTAGGAGAGAGGCGGTATGGGTTGGAGCAGGGGTGCTGGAGGGGCTGGAGAGACATAGGCAAGGGCAACACATAGTATGCTTCGGAGACACACTGTAGGCCTCCGAGGTAGAAGAGATGGTAGAAATGGGTTCTTGGGGGAGGTGAGTAAAGGAAGATGAAAAACCATGATGGAAGTTTCCAGCTTAGGCCTTTGTGGGGTGCTCACCCTGAAATTCCCCTCAAATAACTTATGGGCGTTATCCTTTTTGCCAAACTGAGCCATTCCCATGGGCAATTCCCAGCCTAGAGAAATAGCAAGGGACAAAGGGAGGGGGGGAGAAAAAAATACCCGCAGGATAAGGTTCCTGCCCTTGAACACCCTTCCTGCCCTCCCAGCCTCCCACCCCCCATGGCCTATTCCTTCAAGGACAACCTCTGTCGCAGCTGCCGGCAGCTCCCACCCACCAGCTGCAGCCCCACTGCTGGAAATTAAGCTGTAGTGTTTATGGGACTCAATTAACAAAATCACTCATCATCCCAGGAACTCATTGACTATCTGGACATGACAACATTCGAAATAAATTAGTCCGGTGCCCAGTGAGGTCATCCTCATTCCAGTCTGGGATCCTCGTTTGCCCCACACCCTCTGGCCCACCTCTGGGCCTCCCTTCCACCTCCAGTCCCCCCAGGAGCCCTTGCAATTAACAGCTAATTAACAAACAAAACAAACCTGTCAGGTGGAACAGCAGAAAGACATTCTCAGCCCACAAAAGCAAGTAATTATTCGGTATGGTCACGTCTGGAAAAAAATATCATTCATGAGATAAATCAGTGGCTCTCCCCCATCTTGAGGGTCTATTAGATGGAGGAAGCCTCCTCAAGATAAGAAAACTGATTTAAAGGAAAAATGAAGCCTTGCCCGTTTTCTCTACAGCTAGCCACAAACCAAGATGTCCCAAAGTCTTTGTTTTTCCAGGCTTCTTCTAGTCACATTGGGGATGAAGTTAAAGTGTTCACTTCAGGGGTGCCTGAGTGGCTCAGTCCGTTGAGCATCCAACTTCGGCTCAGGTCATGATCTTACAGTTCGTGAGTTCGAGCCTCACGTCGGGCTCTGTGCTGATAGCTCAGGGCCTGGAGCCTGCTTCGGATTCTGTGTCTCCCTCTCTCTGCTCCTCCCCAACTCACACTCTGTCTCTCAAAAATAAATAAAGATTTAAAAAAAATTTTTTTTAAAGTGTTCACTTCAAAAATATTTATTGGGGGCGCCTGGGTGGCGCAGTCGGTTAAGCGTCCGACTTCAGCCAGGTCACAATCTCGCGGTCCGGGAGTTCGAGCCCCGCGTCGGGCTCTGGGCTGATGGCTCAGAGCCTGGAGCCTGTTTCCGATTCTGTGTCTCCCTCTCTCTCTGCTCCTCCCCCGTTCACGCTCTGTCTCTCTCTGTCCCAAAAATAAATAAACGTTGAAAAAAAAATTTAAAAAAATAAAAATAAAAAAAATATATATTTATTGTGCACCTACCATGAATCAAGAGATAGAGAATGGAGCAAAACAGACATGAGTCCTGCTCTCATGCATCTTTATATTCTAGAGGTTTGGAGACAGACAATAGACAAGAAAACAAGTAAGATCTTTTCAGGTAGTGATAAGGGCCATAAAGGCAATTAATAAGTGATGTGATGAGGAGCATCAGGCTAGGGACTACTTTATAGGTAGCATGATCAAGAAGTTTTTCTGAAGAGATTACAGTTGAACAGAGCCAGTCATGCTAAGAGCAGAGGAGGAACACGTGTGCCAAGGGCTAGAATGGCTAGTGCAAAGGTGGGAAAGATGGTGGCGATTCAAGGAACTGAAGGAAGATGGCTGGGACTGGTGCATAAAGAGTGAAGAAGAAAGTGGGAAGTAGGTAAGTTTGGAGAGTGGGCAGACAGGATCTTTACAGGCCACCATAAAAGGGATGTTTTTATTATAAAAATCTGGGAAACTGTTGGAGGAATTAATCACGGAGTAACAAGACAGAATTAGAATTAGGGTGTGTGGACTCAGGGCATTTCACATCCCTCATGTCACATGTTAACCCGTGCCCTTACCCCAAAAGTCTTAAACACGCCCCAGGTATGGGCCTTTGTAAACTATGACAGTTTCCAAAAGGCATCACCGTCAACTTCTACCCCAAAGTTACTTATTCCACAGATGGAGAAATTGAGACATGGTGAGTGACTTCCTGATATAAGCCAGGGCTTTCCATTCATAGGCTCATGGAAACCTCACAGCAGCCCAGTGAGGCAGGTAGTATTATCCCAATTTAACATATGAGGAAGTGGAGACACAGAGAAGGTAAGTTGCCAAAGAAGTTAGGATGTACTGGGAGCTAGGCTTCAAACACTTCAAACTCTGAGTCCACAGTCCAGTTCTGACCCCAACACCTTACTGCCTTTGCGGTGTAAATTATTTCCCTGAGATTTCACAGCATACCCATGCCTAGGACTGAAGTCTCTTCATGGCCACCTGCATATATATGTCCAAGAAGAGGCTCCATGTGTCAGGAATTGACCCCTGAAGCCCACAGTATGGCCGTGGAGGGTTAAATAAGCAACAGATACAAAGTACCCACAACAGTGCACATCACAATGCCTAGCGTTTAACAGAAACTCAATAGATTTTTTTTTTCCAGAAAAGAAAAACATATCTACTCATGTTAGAGCAGAGGCCCATTTTCTGTGAAGTTAGGTGTGGAGGATGGTATGGAAGGCAGGAAACCCATTCCTTCACTATTTCCTAGTGAGAGCCAGCAGAACACCACCACTGCAAAAACTGGATCTTACTTTTAATAAAAATATTTTAAGGAATAATTTGATTTGTTTCTAAACAAATATGCTTAATTTCACCTAAATGTGTGTTAGATGGAAACTGATCTTTTTTAAAAACCTTTAAACAGGGCTCTGGTAGTACCTTAAAACTCCAGCAGGCCAAGAACAGTGGTGCAGCCAAGTGACTGCCTTTGGTGCCAGCCCTCAGGTGTTCAGAGCAGGGCCCTGAACCGGTATACTTCCGACCCCATGCGAGAGGCACTGCTCGTCCATATGTAACCTTTGAGAGGCAGAAAGTCTCTCCTGGGAAGCAGAGAGAGTGACTCTCCTACCTACTTTTCTGGAAGTGTCCTGACCAAGAGCCTGGTGGCTTGGTGAGATTCATGCCTCTGTGGCCAAGAGCAGAGAGAAGGAGGTAAGCAGTCCTCCAGGGTTCATGCCTGAGAGCAGAGCAAAGGCTGGACATAAGATGAGCCTCATGTGTCTGGCTCAGTGACTTGCAGAAAAGCCAAGAACCTTCCCTGCTAACCTGGCAAGATGAAGAGGTCTGTTTCCTCCCTTTTGAAGGCTCTTGCTCATATGATGAGATCCCAATGAAGTTGGCACATCCTCCACCCATCCTACTCCTTCCCTTCACCACCATCTCTGGGTACTACTCCCTTCCAACCTTGCCATCCTTCCCCTGCCTCAGTGTCTCCTAGAAAAGTCCTTCAGGGACTCAACCAGAAGTACCTGGGTCAGTGGTGAAAGGCACAAGAGGCCACCAGCCCAGCTCCCCTACCTTGAGGACACTCAGGGACCGTCCCCATATGCAAAGCAGCAGGCGCCTGAATTCATAATTGGATGTTCCAAAATGTAATTATGAAAGATGAAATGCTCCTCTCAATGAGAAGGCTGTAAATAGAATAATTAATTTTGTGTTTGCTTGAACAATTCTGTATTATGGACCTTACAGTGGAACTGAAATTAATTAAGTGCACCAGGATTTATGGAGGAGGTGAAGAGAGAGGGAAAAAAAGAATTAATCCAAAGTAAAGATAGATGAGTTTGGGAGTGTAATGATGTGTTAGCCTGGGGTATTCTTTAACAAATTTACCAGGCACGTTCTGGGTACAAAAGGCATGCATTGACAGAATTATCTCAACTAATACAGTTGCTGGTCAAAAAGCCAGTGAGCAGGAGGTAGATGGCTTGGGCCAGGAGGTCCCCCCAGGAGAATTAGAGACAGGGGCTATTTTTGAGCTGTCCAGGAAGGGGCATTACCAGAGGGGGTAAGGGGGCAGGCAGGAGCAGAAGCCACCACCCCACAACAATGCAGGGGACAGTGGAAAGATCCTAGTGGTCACAGAGACGGAAATCAGGAGGTCCAGAAGTCTAGGGGGATCTAACCATGGGAGAAAGTCTTCAGTATCCCTGGGGCCCTCCGGAATGATCATTCCTACTCACGCTGCATTGACTGGGCGTCTGTAAGTTATCTCACATATTGCCTAAGATGATTTGTCACACATGTGTCTCCCACCTGAGCACAGTTCCCTGATGGCTGTGACTCAGCGCCCACTTTGATCATGAATGAATGAAGAGTGAACCTGCCCGGAGAGGTTGATGGGGCTGAATCCCAGTTTGACAGAGGCCAGAGAAGTTAGAAAAGGAAAGCCGTGATGTGACTGTCGATGAATAAATTGATTGGTCTTCAAAATGCCACCTATGCGTCAGGCCATAAGCTACGGGGCAGTTTTCCTGTTATTCTTTGGACCCATAGGTTGTTCAGGAGCTAGGGAGGGAAGAAGGGGGTACCCAGCTCCTGGTTCAGGCCCTGTGGCAGATGGTATTTTCCAAAATCAGCCTCAGCAACATTTCCAATCCACACATTCCCCTCCCCTTGAACCTGACAGGAGGGGTGCTGCGTGACTTCCTGAGCTAGGCCATAAAGGAGAACGTAGCTTCCGCCTGCCTTGCTCCCTATGGGTGTCTGCCATTTGAACCCAACCTCCACGCTGCGAGAAAGCCCAAGGTAGTTCACACAGAGAGATGGCACAGGGAGGAACAGAGGCCCCTAACCAAAAGCCAGCATCAGCTGCCAGACATGGAGGAGAGTGATTCCTGTCCCAGCCGGCGAGGCCTCTGACAGATATCATGGAGCAGAGGCAATCCATCCTCACTGTGCCCTGTCTGAATTCCTGACTCACAAAAACTGAGAGATAATAAACGATCGCCGTGTTCTAAGCCAACAAGCTTTGGATGATTTGTTACACGGCAGCAGATAACTGGAACGGGCCCCAACCTCACCAGAGTGGCACCCTCTTTCATCTACTCTTCCTATCAGGATCCCACATCTGATTTCTCTTTTTTAGCTAAAGAAGAATCTGTGGCTGCAAAGGTTTGAGAATGCACTGATCCGAAGGAGGGAAAAATACACTGGTTTGGAGTCACGCAACCTAGGTTGGATCCTAGCTCTGAGCTTCCTGGCTGTGTGAGCTTTTACTGCTCACATCACCTCTCTGAGCTTCCTTCTCTGCAGGGATAAAACAGGAGGAGTAATACTGGCTCAAAGAGTTGTCGGGGGGGATTTTAGCACCATGCAAGCACCCCACCCAGAAGCCTGCCAAGCACTGCAATTAAAAGTGAGGCTCCTGGGGCGCCTGGGTGACTCAGTCGGTTAAGCGGCCGACTTCGGCTCAGGTCATGATCTCGCGGTCCGTGAGTTCGAGCCCCGCGTCGGGCTCTGTGCTGACAGCTCAGAGCCTGGAGCCTGTTTCCACTTCTGTGTCTCCCTCTCTCTGACCCTCCCCCGTTCATGCTCTGTCTCTCTCTGTCTCAAAAATAAATAAAAACATAAAAAAAAATTTTTTTTTAAATAAAAGTGAGGCTCCTGAGTCAGGTGAACTCAGGTTCAAATTCCAGCTCTGGGCTTTCTGGCTGTGTAACACACACAACTCACTTCTCTGGACCTATTTCCCTTCTGTGTAACATGGATGATAATGGCACCTGGTCCCTGGCATAATGCAAGTCAAGTGTACATAGCATGTGCTCAGCAAACAAGAGCCTGTCATTGGATTGCAGCTCATCAACCCAAGTTCCTTCACCTTTCCTGCTCAAGCCCAAACTTGTTCAATGCCCACAACCATCAAAGCACCACCGGACTGGTGTCCCTCAAGTGCCTTCCTCTGAAAAGCCAGATGTGAGTACCCACGGATGCTCCCAAGAAACCCGCACATCCCTGACGCTGTGTCGGCAGCAGACGTGTGGGGAAGAGCAATGTGGGCAGCTCTGGGTACCAGACACCTGTTCCCACCCCAACATTTGTCCTCTGCATGCAGGAAGATGACCAACAGGAAGTTCAGCGTGACTGCTCCACATGCGTCTCAATGCTATTTGTCAGACCACAGCTTCCTGGCCCGTGAGCTGGGTGATCTTACAGAGGCCCAAGCCAGCCAAGTGGAGGGAGGCCCTAGACTGGGTTTGCATCTGGGCTACCGCAAGGTGCCAAACCACTGGGCGGGTTCTTCCTGTCCCGCCCCCTGGTGCCAGGTGAGCATCCCCGTTGCAGGCTCCACCCCCCCAGGGTGGTATTAAGCAGGCATTTAGATACCTGGCGTGGAGAAGGGTGATGGATGGCTTTATTAACCCACTGAGGCGAAGCTGCTGACAGTGAAGGACTCCCCTGTCAGGGGATGCATCCCTCGCCCGAGGGCCCCCTCAGTGGCTGGCCTGACAGCCTGAGCCCCTGACGGATGGCCGCTCCTTAGAGAATAAGAGAGTGGCCTAGGGATGGACGGGCATCCCTCCAAATGCCAGGCCTCCTTCCAGGCCCACCCCCTTGAGGCTGAGTGCCACCAATGCACCTGACCCTGAAGACCACCAGCTGTCATTGTCACCCATCCTTACTGCCTTTATTGCATAACTCAGAGGGCAGCAGCCACCTTGTCTTCCATGTAAAAGATGCCCCCGCAGTTGTGTGATGCATCCATAGACCCAACTCTGTGCTAAGCATTCCAATGACCTCTACCCACAGCTTTTGAATAAAGTGGGATTTGAACCCAGATCCACTGACCTCCTCCAACCCCTCTCTGCCCCTGACACTGTGCAGAAAGGACCATCCTTGGGGGGCCGTTTCCATGGTCCCTCCCACCCTCCCATCCTCCCATCCTCCTCCCCACTCTGGTCTTCCAGCCTCCTCCTTCCTCTGAATCTATCACGGAACAGACCAGAAGCCTGTTAGCTGCTGGGGCCTTCAGCTCCCTGAGGCTGAGGCCAGAAAGGACAGGTCGAGAGTGAGGAAGGTTCTGCCCACTCCTTTTTCTCCAGGGGCCCTCCAGGAACCCCTCCAGCCTTCACTGCTGTCCCATTGCCCCAGGCACGACCTCCTCAGCAGCTCCCTCAGGATCTGAGTGAACTTCCACCTCCCTTCCCTGGTTGCACCTCTCATGCCAAAGTTGCTGCCTGGTTCTTTCCCACCCTTGTCTGGATTGCTGTGGCAGCTCTGGCTCCCCCACCCCATCCCCCTCCACATACGCAGGCCCCACCAGAGTGGTCTTTCCAGAAACCCAAACTCCATCCTGCCCCACCCCCAGACCCGGCAGAAAGCCCAAACCCCTCAGCCAGCCAACACCCTCCAAAGACCTGACCTGCTCTCTTTTAAGCCCTGACTCCTGCCTTAACACCCCACTGCATGCCAACCACACTGACCCTCGGCCGCTTCGCACACACACGTCGGCCACCCAGACCCTCCCCTCCACTCAGAAGGCCCTTCTTCTTCGGCACCTGAAGCTCCCGTTCATCTTTCTGACCCAGATCTCCTCCCCTGGCTCCCCACCCACTAAGGGAGCCACTCTTTCTGCAGGATTCCATAGTGCTTTGCACCTCCATTCATCATACCCCTCAGAATGCACGGTCACTTGCTCACGTGACCAGGCACTCCCCACTTTTCTTTGAGTCCTTCATGGAAAAGGGCAGTGTCTCGTCCTCCATCCACCTCCCCAGGCTAAGCTCATACTAGATGCTCAAAACATCAGAGCTCTTATGATACACTATTATGATTACTCTTTCAAATAATCCTCTGCCCCTGGCAGAGCAGCTCCAGAACAAGCTTGAGCTGGCCTCTGCCTTCACCTTTGACCTCACGTCTTCCCGAAGCCTCTCTCACCATGTTCCGGTCATGCCACCCTGCTGCTGGCTTCTTGATTCTATCCAATTCACTCCCACCTCAGAGCTCAGAGAGCACATGCTGTCTTGACTTGGCCAACTCCTACTTATCCTGCATAGCTCAGCTAGTATGTCACGTCCTCAGAGGGGCCTCCCATGACCCCTGGATTTAAATTAAGTGCTCTCTTCTACATGAACAGGATATGCTGCAATAGACTGATTGCATCAGTGCCCCAGTACTTTGCCACCCCTTCTCTCCCTTCACCCACAGTCTTCGCCTACAACTTTGCAGCCTCTCTCCCTAAGGAGGTGAAGTCATTTCTCCACCACTAAAATCTAGGCTGACCTTGGGACTTGCCTTGGCCAACAGAATGAAGTAGAAGTGATGGTGTGCTGGTACGAAGCTTAGGTCTCAAGAAGCATTGCGCAGGTTCACCTACCCTCTTGCTCAACTGCCTTCATCATGAGAATATGCCCAGGCTGGCTGGTGATGAGATATATGAACAGAAATGAGTCCCCCTACCTTGGTCATCCCAGCAGAAGCCATCCAGATCAGCCAACCCACTGCCAACTGCCTGTTATACAAGTGGCCGGGCCATGACCAGTAGAACGACCAAATTTTAAGCTCAGCCTGAAGTGCTAGCCTACCGACTCATGAGTTAAATAAATGCTTGTTTTTTAAGGCATCATGTTTTGGGCTGGTTTGTTATGCAGCACTTTGTGACAATTGAGAACTGATACATATCTGAAATCTCCCTTCCTAGCAGATCACAACTGTGATTATAAGTTCATTAGTGTATTTATCTTCTAAGAGCTTTTCCTCGATTAGACTATAAGTTTCATGTTGGTGGCTACCATGAGTATCTTTTACATTACTGAATTCCTTAACCTGACATAGTGCCTCACACATAAGAAGGTGCTCAAAAAATTCATGGAGTGAATTAATAAAATTGAACGGCTGAATGGGTGCATAAATGAATGCACCCCATTCACTCCTCCTGCAGCCCTTTTACTCCCACTCCCCAAACAACCAGGACGGAACTAGTCTCCAAAGCAATTCACAGCAGAGGGATGAAGTCAGAGCAGTTGACGCTTTACTCTTGAGCCTATCAGCCATGAGAACCTGACCCCCTGTGAGCCAGTGAGAGCCTCCGACACAAGGCTTTCAGAATTTTGTAATTCTGAAAGTTATGCCCATCCACGAATGGGTTCCCTGCCACACCTCCTTCTTAATTGTGGCAGCCACCCCATTCTGTCAGCACCAGGGGACAGAGGGAGGGGAACTCATGCAACAGAAGGAGGGAAGCTTCCTCCCCTTCAACCACCAAACCAGGGGCTTATGCAGGGCAAGCATGCATGCTTTCTTATTCTCTCTAAGCTGGTATGGAGCCTGTGTGGTCTCAAGGAGACCTCTGCCACACCCTCTCCTACCTTGCTACCAGGGTCAGCCCCTCCCCTTCTCCCAGTCCCAGCAAGAAGCTGGTCTTTAGAATCCAAACCACCCTCCTCCCTTCCTAGATCAAAGTAGAGAGGAGGAGAGCAATTTTTTGCAACATTCAGAGATCTTACACTGGACCATTGGGCACCTCTTCTCAATAGAGTCCCCCATAGCCACTTCCATTCTTTTTTTTTTTTTTTCAAAATGTAGTTTAAAATCCAAACATATGTATAAGCAAATACATGAAGACACTGTTTTGGATTTTATTAAATTCATAATGTGGGGGAGAATTTAGTGAACAATGTCTCTTCATGCAAAAAACAGAGTGTTTCCGTCCACATCTTCTACTTTTCTTTAATTTCCCTTATTAAGAGTTTTCTTTAGGGGTGCCTGGGTGGCTCAGTCGGTTAAGTGTCCGACTCTTGATTTCAAGTCATGATCTCACTGTGAGTTCGACCCCCACATTGCTCTCTGCGCTTACAATGCAGAGCCTGCTTGGGATTCTCTACCCCTGCCCCCCCCCCGCCCCGTGTGTGCTCTCTCTCTTTCTCTCAAAATAAATAAACTTTTTTAAAAAATTGCATTTAAAGAGTTTCCTTCACAGAGGTCCTACGTCACTTCCATTCTTATGGCTATACATTTAAAGTCCTTTGTACAAGCTATTCTGGAAATGGACTGGCCCAGTATGCTTTCCTGGCACTTACACAATCAAGCAGGGATCAACAAAGAAAAAAGCAATTTTATTTATTCCACCTAGTCATTTATGAATATATTCAACAAATATTTTATTAAGCACCTACTATATATTCCAAGTCCTAAAGATACAATGGGTTGTGAGAAAGATCATGAAGCTTATAATACAATACAAAGGCAGGCAATGAGAAATAAGAAAATTTATTTTCTTAAATTTTGTTAATGTTTATTTTTATCTTTGAGAGAAAGGAAGAGACACAGCATGAGCAGGGGAGGGGCAGACAGAGAGGGAGATACAGCATCGGAAGCAGGCTCCAGGCTCTGAGCTGTCAGCACAGAGCCTGATGCGGGGCTCAAACCCACGAACCATGAGATCATGACCTGAGTTGAAGTCTGGTGCTTAACCAACTGAGCCACCCAGGTGCCCTTGAAAGAATTTAAATAAGGTGACATAATAGAGAGTGACTGAACAGAAAAATAAAATCTGAGGAGGTTGCAGAGAAAATAGCAAATCCATAGCCCTCCTAGAGAGCTCTGTTTGGCAAAATTTTTATCTCCATAAGCCAAAGAGAGAGCTGAGTTTGTCAGTGATTCAAACGTAAATTATTCTCCCTCAACATGTGTTTACAGGGCACCTACCAGGTTCCTAGCTGCTATAAAGCGGCAACATTAAAACTTGACCTAATGACTCTAGCTTCAAATGAGGAAGGAAAGAAGCAAAGGAAAACAAGCATTTACTGAGGACTTACTATGTGCCAGACATGAGCCATGAAATTTTGTGCATATTTTTTCACTCAACTCTCATGTGTTACAGAAGTAATAACTAAAGTCATTCCTGTTTTCCTCCAGCTAAGGGAGTCATCTCTACACATCTAGAAAGCGGTACCGCTGCGACTCGGACCTGTGCAGGTGCAGCTCTTATCTCCACAGTGGGCTCCCTCCTCAGCCTCTTTTGAATTGAATCAAATCACCAGAATTAAAATCATCTTTATTTTTATAAGAACGTAAGAACATGATTCTAAGAAGAATATATTGACAATAATAAGAGAGGCAATTGCTCTTAAGAGTTTAAGGACAATTCCATGCTCTTCTCCATCACCCAGCCAAAACCCCCTCCATATAGTTTCTTCTTCCCCCCACAATGTCTAGTCCTCAGGTATGACCAGTCTAGACTCCTTGCTATGTGTTTCCTATCAAGGAGCCGAGGTATATCTTCTACACGGCACCTGCCTGCATCTTTGAGGCAGATATTTTTATGCAAAAAATTCTTGCCATAAGGAAAGCATGATTAAAATATCTTTTACAAAATGCATTAATTCCCGGGCAAAGATAAAAATTCCATTTGACTCAAATAGATTTTCTATGGTGAGCTAGCTCTGTATTGAGGGTAATGGATGGGGGAGGGGTAGGCTTCTGGCTCATAAATCAAAGGGGAGATGGAAAGGGGGAAAGGAGTTGATGGAGGGGGAAAGAGGCACTGGTGAAAATCTCAACCTGTGAGAGTGATGCTTCTACCCCTTCCCCCACTTCTTAATGATCTCATCAGGGGTCCAAGATCGATTCCCAGCCTTGTTCATCTATCCCCTTCTGCATTCATTATTTTAATAGCATCCACATAGGACCATTCAACATTTGCATCAGGCCAGCATTAATGGGAAGTTTGTTTGGGAAGCTCAGGAATCAAGGGGAGGCAGACATCCGCGATGGGGGCCAGGACAGTCGAAAAGGGAGCATGTGTGAACATTGGGGAAATATGGGAGGAGGAAATTTACAACTAATGGTTCTGTACAAATCAGACCAATGTGACTGAGTTTCCCCTTCACCCTAAAAAGCCCCTCTAGCCCCAAGACCTCTTAGCAAACCAACAAGCATAAAACTTGGGGATGTATGTTTAAATGAAAGGAGTCCAGATCTTTGAGCTGGACCAAAAAGACTGTCATTCAAATTCACACCATAAACACTTCCCAGGTGCTCTCTGAGCCAAGCACTGTGATAGGTTTGAGGGATGCAGTGTGAAAAAGACCAGGCCTGCCCTTTAGGAACTCCAGTCTAGGCAAATGAAGACACATATAAATGCTATGCTAGAACCAAGCCAGGGAGGACACGGTCAGGAGCTTTTAAGAAACAGTGATGTTTGAGATGAAATGTGAAAGTCAACCAATAAGCATTTTCTGGGCCCACCGGAGTAGATGTACTTCCCTAGCAAAGAGAGTAGCACACGGAGAGGCACGGAACATGAGACGGGATGCTGTGTTTGGGAACTGCGGGAACCTGGGAGTCCTGGAAGACACAAAACTGGCAAAGAGGTGGGAGAGACTGAAGCGGTTGGTCAGAACCTTGTGTGCCAGGCTGCAGAATGAGGCTTCATCCAAAGGTCAAAAAGTACTTCGGGAAGAATAGAAACATAAAAATAGAATTGCATGATGAGAAGCCATGTACAAAATAGATTTAAGGGGAGAAGTTTAGGACAAGAGGCAGGTGGGATACATTCAGCAGTCCTCTTGGGAGAGGATGAGGCCTGAGCTAGGGCAGTGGCCGCTAAGCTAGAGGGGAGAGGTGAAGTCTAGCGGTATTCTGAAGTGAGCGCCAAGGGTCTGGCCCCACCTGGTTGTGACACTCCTCTCTGACCACCAGGCATCTGGAGGATGAGGAAAGACAGGAAGGAAGGAGAAGGCAAGGGGCAAAGTCAATGAGCCTGGGGCTGGAAGCTGGATCCTCAGAGGAGTGGTTGAAGAAACAAGGGACATAGCAAACATTTTCAAAGCTCCAATGGGCTATTGTCTTAGTCTGAGTTCCCCCAAAGCAGAATTTAAGAACTTAGATGCAGGTGGTTTACGTAGGAGCTGACCCTTGAAATGAGGAATAAGGAGAGTGAGCCACAGAAGGATGGACAGCCAGTACTATGTGGGTTTGGCACCACTACGGACAAATGAAGCTCATTCCCACTGGGAGCTTTCTGGGGAATTGTGAGAATGCCTCTCAGAGTTGTCTCTCGAGGGAATAGGAAGCTGGGCATTGACCTAGTACTGCAGACTGCCCCCCACCCCCAACTGTACCTGAGATTCCCCCCCCCCCAGGTTTTGGAGAAAGGCCTGAAACAAGGGAGCTGAGACACACAGTGAGGACATAAAATGGAACTTTGTACGTGTGCCTGGAAACCCCCCACTGCAAATACAGCTGAAGTGAGAGAAGGGACAAAGGGATGTGTCCACAGGCAGAGGGAGCAGACAAGTCAGGAGTTGATCCAGAGGCAGAGCCAGGTGACTTATTCACCATCCCAAACCTGGAGAAGGCAGAAGCAGGGTCAAATGCCCTCAATGCAATACATGGCACTCTACAGTAAGGCCTTCCTGGGGTGCCTGGCTGGCTCAGTCGTTGGAGCGTATGACTCTTGATCTCAGGGTTTTGAGTTCAAGCCCCATGTTGGGTGTGGAGATTACTTTAAAAAAAAAAGGCATCTCTTTGTCATTAATTATAAGAGCTACAATTTATTGCATGTGTATTGGCTGACAGATGCAGGGATAAATTCTTTCCATATGTATCTCATTTAATCCTGAAACAGCCTTAAGAAGAAAGTCCCATTAGGGCCACCTGGGTGGCTCAGGTGATTGAGTGTCTGACTCTTGACGTTGGCTCACATCATGATCCCATGATTGTGGGATCAAGTCCCTCATTGGGTTATGCACTGAGCATGGAGCCTGCTTGAGATTCTCTCTTTCTCTCTCTCTCTCTACCCCTCTCCCACCTCTTCTCTCTCTCTCTCTCTCTCTCTCTCTAGTAAATAAATAATAATAATAATAATAATAATAATAATAATAAAAAGAAGGTCCCATTATCATTCCCATTCCATAGAGGAAGAAGCCAAAGTTTGGGTGGAATATATTATTTATCCAAGGTCCCCAGACTAAAAAGGGAAAGATCCAGGATTGGAACCAGGTTCCTTAACCCCAGATCCAGCCCCATGCTGCTCATTCAAGAGCACTTTATCCACATAACTGGACAATTGGTGAGGATTTGGATAAGGTTTTTGGTTAGATGATAGTATATCATACTAATTTCCTGATTTTGAAAATTCAGCTGCAATTATGGTCACATGAGAATTTCCTGGTTTTTAGAAAATACACATTGATATGTTAAAAGCAAAGGGACATTATGTTTACAGCTTACTATAAAACAGTTCAAGAGAAATGTTACATGTATGTGTGTGCATGCACACACACACACACACCGATAAAATAAATGTGGTAAAATACTAAGTACGTGAGAATTTAGGTAAAAGATGTATGTCAATTATTTGAATTATTTTTGTAAATTTCCTGTAAATCTGAGATTATTTTAGAATCTTAAAAGTTTTCTAAAATCACCTAATCCCATGGAGATTCGTTTGCCTCACTTTTTCAAAAGAGGAATAAAAAAAAATCCCACTCCATTGCAAAGAGCAACAAAGAAAGGATTATTATTGGCATGGGAAATGTCTTTGAGGAAACTATCAGAAAAGAGTCTTGGCCCTGAAGGGTTTCTTGGATATTTGAATATTTTCTTCCCCTCAGGATCTTATATTTCTTTGGTGGCTGAACCTTGAGAATCAATGCCCAACATCATGGCCCTACAAAGCCAAGAAGCAGAGCTTGCAGACCTGCTGGTCTCATCCTGTGCTTGCCAGGTTTAGCCACTGGGAGGACAGAATTTCAACCTACCCTTTCCTACCTGCCCCATGCATGAGCAATTCAGCTCTTGGAATCTTGTCTTGTGTGAATCTCAAGGCTGAATTTGGCCTCGAGGTCCCCCAGGTATGGTTCAAGCGGATGTAATGCTGAAAGTTGGCAGAATGCCAAGGGTTTGGAAAAGGGGCATTGGGGATACCCCAATACTGGAGGGTATCAGGGATCAAGCCCGGTTCCAGCACAGACTCCACTGCTTAGACAATTCCTTCAGACTCTCTTGGCCTCATTTTCCCCATCTGTAACAGGAGGACTCCTAATATCTGTATCACAGCTTTCACGTACTCATTCATTCCTTCAATGGCATTTTCTAAGGACCCTCTGTGAGCCAGATGCTGAGCGAGTCACTGGGAATAGAAGAGTAAGTTGAGAAGATGTGATCACTCCCTTCTGGCATTTTATCACCTTATGCGAGGAGACTGACAGCAAGCAAGCAAGCAGATAAGTAACTGAGATTCTATAGATAGTGAAAAGTGCTAAGGATGAACCAATGGCAGACTGTCAAAGAATAAGAGGATGGTGATCTACTTGGAGAGGTGATCAGGGAAGGCTTTTCTGAACAGATAGCACTTTACGAAGACCTGAAGGGGGAGGGATACCAGCCAGGTGAAAAGGCATTCTTGAGATATTAGAGGTGATCAAGAAATAGTCTTGAGATGATTAGTGCCTCTTTCTTCCTTCCTCCTTCCTTCCACCTTGGCCAAGGCAGGTGGCCATTTAACAAAGGGGCAAAGCCACATTGTCCAAAAGGTCAGCAGCCCTCTGGGCAGCTTGCACTGGGTCCTTCCCAGGGACCTCCCCAACTTCTGTCCCTACACACACAGGAGCTGTGCCAGAAATCAGTGGGGGGAACGAGAAACTCCCTTACCATATGGTTTTAAGATGCTGGCAGTTCCTGCTGGGGAGGATGCTAAGCTAACTGCCTTTACCTGCACCCCTCCCATGCCACAGGCAGGGCAACCTCTCTGAAATGTCCCTCAAAGGGACTAACAGGAGTTGTTGGATAAATACCCCTGCTCCTTCACCCCTCAGGTAGAATCATACTATCTCTCAGAAGTCCCCATGGCACTGAACCCTGGTTTCTCAGCTCACGAACGCTTCCTGTATTTACTTGCTTCCCTCCCCTGTGTCACCTTCCTGCTCCCACTACTGTTTGCTGGGATTGCCTCCCGAGTAAATCATCTACATTCCTACTCTAGTGTCAGGGTCCACCTCAGGGGAGGCCAACCTACCACAGTATTCAAGGATTACTTAGTGATCTAAATGGAATCACGGGCTGCTAAACTTGTAAGCCCCTCAAAGACTGGGGCAACCCGTCTTTTAGCTCATGGTTGTATCCCCAACGTCTCACACAGTGCCTGGGACAGAGCAGGTGCTCAATAAATGCTGAATGAGAGACTGAGCTCACAGAGCTAGGCAAGTCCCCACAAGGGCAGACATTGGACCCAGCCTTTCCCGGGAGAGAGCCCTGGGGGATATTTGGCCTCCAGGGGCCTCAGACACCTGGCCCAGGCATGGAGAATGCTCCACTAAGGGGACCAGAGTGAGGAGCACTGCCAACAGTTAGGGGAGTGAGGCTGACAGGCAGCATTGGGCTGATGCGGCCCGGCCTCTACTCAGTCTCCTCTGCAGAGGGTCCCAGCTCTACTACACATGGCTCACCGTGGTGAGTGTGCAAGCAGCCACGACACAGGGGCCATTTCAGTTAGTTCAGGAAAGGTACAAGAGCATGACAAACATATGTAATTTGAAAATTGGCCAGTCTTTTGCAATAATTTAGAGGCACTAGTTAGGAGCAATAGAAACCCCCCAATTACTGATGTTTAAGGCTGGCACTGTTGCTGGCTGAATATTTCATGCATAAATGAACTTCCGCGAGGCCACCCGCTGCTTCTGATGAGGCTCTTGCGGGCTTTATTGCCCGGCGCCCAGCAGGGTCCCGCCAATGGGCCCCATGACGGATGATGCATTGTTTTGTGGCTTAAATAATGCAGTGCGGGACAAGCTCAGTGCTGGTGCACTTTATTTACATATCAATTGAGTGGCCACTCTGAATATGAAGAAATATGAGAGGAGAAGTCGCTGGCACTGAATATTTCATGGCCGTGAGCCCTGCAGGAAGTGAATGTCCCCAGCCCAGAGCTAGGCCTGGCCGCGTGTGCTAGGGAGAGCTGGCATTAATAGTCTGGGAGATGAGGCAAGAACAATCTCCCGAGCCAGGAGGGGAGCCGCTAACCGGAATTGATGAGCCCCCTATCATCTGGACACAGCCCGCCGTGCTTTTTCAAGTCAGCAAAATATCTGCTTCCTGCCTCTACCTTGTGGTTCCTGGAAACTTCCACAAAGAAGGGACTTTGTTCAAGCCATCACATTCTGACTTCTCAAGCCACGTGGATGAAGCAGAAGTAAGCAGAGTGTGGAAAACGGCATGTTCCCCCAGGGAGGCCCTCGCTGTTTCTGAGGGTATGCTGGAAGATGAGTCAGGGGGCCCAGCTCAGCATCTTCCCTCCGAAACGCCTCTGGGATCTCCCACCCCTACAATCCTTCACTCACCGATTATCACACGGTCCTCCACTGTGTATGTGCCAGGCGCCTTGCTACGCGCTGCAGACACAACTGTGAAGAAAACAGTCTCTGCCCTCATAGAGCTCACAGTCAAGTGCAGAAGACAGAAAACAAAATGAGAAATTATATTGGCTGGATGTATCAGCTATCTATTACTGCTTAACAAACTACCCCAAAAACTTAATGACCTAAAACAATAAGGGTTCATTATCCATCCTGGCTTCTGTAGGTCAGGAATTTGCAAGTGGTTTCACTGAGTGGTTTTGGCTCAGAACCTCTTATGAGATTGTAGTCAAGATATTAACCAGGGCTGTGGTCATTTGAAATTCTGATGAAGGCTAAAGGATCTGATTCCAAGGCAACTCATTCACATATGGAGAAAGTAGGTGCCAGCTATTACCAAGAGTCCTGAGTGCCTCACAATACTGACCTCTCCATAAGTCTACTTGAGTGTGCTCCCAACATGGCAGCTGCTTGAGTGGCCTTGCAGCATGGAAGCTGGCTTTTTCCAGGTTGAGTGATCCAAGAGAGCGAGCTGGAAGCAGCAATGTCTCTTACAGCCCACCCTCAGAAGTTGCAAACCATCATTCTACCGTATTCTACTGGTCACACAGATAAACAATGTAGGGGGGCACTACACAAGGCATGGATACTAGGAGACAGGGATTGTTGGGGGTCATCTTGGAGGATGGTGACCGTGTGGAGTAAGTGGTTGCACAAAGAAAGGCAGCTGGTCTGGTATAAGGGAATCTTATAAGGCTTCCTAGAGAAAATGACATGTGGTTAGAGACCTAAAAGACAAAGTTATCTGGGCAAAGAGGAAGGGGGAAAAGAGGGCAGCAGAGGGAACACCCAACACACAACAGCCCAGAGCCAAGGGTACGGAGAACCCAGGGAACTAAAACACAAATTTCAGTTTGGCTGGAGCTCAGAGAGGGCATTAAATGGCTGACTCCATTGTGAGGGGTTTGGGGAGAGACTCTGGAGGGTTTGAGACTCCCCTGGGGGTATGGTGGGCACCAAGTTTGCTGCACCCAAGCAGTGGTAGGTGAGTCTGGGTGAGTTTGAGAAGATGCACTGGAGAAATGGAGATTGAACCCTGAGTCAGCCCCAAGCTGTAGCATAATCGATAGGATTCAGGTTAGGGTTAGAGATAAGTTAGACATACAGTTAGAACTACAGAACTGGACAGAGGTTCTGTCTCAAATGCCAGCATGCCACACTCGCTGCTCTGTGATCCTGGGCAAGTCACTTACCCTCATTGGACCTCGGTTTTCTCATCTATAAAGTAGGGATAATAGTAGCACCTGCTTTACAAAGTTGGGGATGTTGATTGAGATGAGGCATCTGGCACATAGGATCCACTCAGTAAATTCTTGGGGCATGAAGGAGGCCTTCACCTATGTCGAAGTTCTTCTCTCTGGGACCTAGAACCCTCCACCTTTCCCCTCCACCACCTCCTCCCCAACTTCCAAGCACTACCTAATATTCTGCTCCTGAGAGTCTTACTGCCATGCTCCTCCACCAGATCGGAAGTCCCCCGAAGTGGGCAAGGCCAGACTAACACCCTTCTTTGGGACTGACCATACTCTAACAGCTCTGTGCTCAGCTAGGTGAGTTTCCTGACTCCATTATTCTCTTCATTCTAACATTTTCCTTCATAGCAATTATCACACCTTATGAATTTTTAGTTAGTTGTGCACTTGTATGGGCATTGTGGTTGTTTTGCATTATTTTTATTTTGTTCTTGCTCAGTCTATCAACCAGAATGAAAGCTCCATGAAGTCAGGGACCACCTGCCTTGCTTACTCCTGTAGCCCCAGTGCTAACACAGCACCTGTCAACAACAAAACCGGGCAGATAGAAGTGGAGAGTCTGTACCAGGCTGCCAGGGTTTGAATTCCAGGACTGGTACTCTCTAGCTGTATAGCTTTGGGCAATAAAGCATCTCAGTTTTTCCCTCTGTAAATTGGGGTCAATAATAGCACCTATCTCATTGGGAGGATTAAATGGTATTATATGTAAAGTCCTCAAGAACAGTGCTGGAGCATAGTAAGTGCTATACAAGGGCTTGTTTGATATACAGATACAATGAGGTGTAGACATAGAGAGATATAGACATAATAGTAGGTGCTCAATAAATATTTGATGAATTAACAATGAGCTGAGTTTACGAAAGGGACAGAGTCCTAATTGGGGCAGAGCCTGAGAGAGCGTTGAGGACCCTCACACAAGCTAGTTCCTTGATCTGAACAAAGAAACCTTGAACTTGGAGACCTTAGACGTTGGTGGCAGTGGGAAAGGGCAGCTACAAGCAAAGGCCTGGCAGGATGGGGCAGGGGCCAAAACAGACCCTCTGCAGAACCCCCACCTGGGATTGCTAGCCAGAGTACAGCTAAATCATACATTATTGATTTGTCAAACGTATTTGCATATAAATAAGCATGATCATTCATGGCGGCCTGAATGGTGCCGCCTCCCCTCAGTGCCATGATTACAGATGGATGGCCCTAGTTAGACACGAGCCAGGGACGCGCTACCCCTGCCGCAAAGTCAGCGGCTGATTTAAAACTACATTTATTGGAGCATGTAAGTGTGACAGCCTAGTGGTGAGTTTGGGATAATTAGTCTAAAAGACAAGATAAACGAGCCCTAAAACTGGTATTGTAACGAAGATGCCCCCCCTCTCAGGCCCCCACCACCAGCTCAGCCCTGATGCCAAAAATACAGCCGATGATAATTAACTGGGAAATGTTAACAGGCAGGATTATGTTCCAATTGCATTTTTTCAAAGGACTTTAGAATTTTACGCCCAAGTTGATTGTGTTCCCCTCCCCCTGGTGATTAGACTGGAGAGGGGGATTCTCCACTAAAAGCAGCAGCTGGGGGTGGGGTCAGACAGGCCCAGGCAAGGCCTCCAAGGCCAGGCAAGCAGGTGGCTGCAGCCAGCCGTCCCCAAGCTTGTACAGAGACAGATCTTCAGGGTGAAGCACACTGACCCAGGGAAATTATATCTGCCGTGTTAATTCATTCCATGTGGGAGATCGGCCACGAGGTTGGATGCTGGCATCGGCTGCCTCTGATGGATCAAGGGACCCAGCTGCTCAGCTCTACACCATTCTAGAAGCTCATCATTGCAAGGAAACACACTGCTTGCTAACACTCCGTTTTAATTGTCCCAAATTACACTGGGCGACTTATAGCCCAGCAGGGCCAGCCAGCAAATATCAGACATTACCTTGAAGATCAGCTGGGCCTAGTAAGGAAACTGTGGTTCCAGGGCTGAGACTCAGCACAGTGCTGGCACAGAAGGAAGGGGCTCACTGACTTTTGGTTCCTGTCACAGGCTCCAGGCTCCCAAGAAAGGAGTAAGGGCTGCCTGTGACTTCTGACCCATCCTATCAGCCCTTTTGAGGACTTCTTTTCTGAGATTTAAGCCTTATGGATCCAGACAGAGAGAGGGAGGGCCCTTTGGGGTTTGGTTGAGGCCCTCAAAGAAAATTCCAAATAGGGGCTCCTGGGTGGCTCAGTTGGTTAGGTGCCTGACTCTTGATTTCGGCTGAGGTCATGATCTCACAGTTTGTGATTTCGAGCCCCGCGTGGGGCTCTGCTCTGACAGCACAGAGCCTGCTTGGGATTCTCTCTCCCTCCCTCTATGTCCTCCCCGACTGGTGCATGCTCTCTCTCTCTCTCTCAAAATAAATAAACACTAAAAAAAAAAGAAGTCTCCAAGTGGAAGGCAACACAGCAAAGTCTGTAGTCAGCAGAATAATGGGCCCCCAAAGATGTCCACATCCTAATCCCCAAAACTTTACATGACAAGAGGGCCTTTGCAGTTATGATTAAGGATCTTGAGATGGAGAGATTATCCTGAATTTTACATGTGGGCCCAAAGTGATCACAATGTCCTTATAAGAGGGAGGCAAGAGGGTCAGAGAGAAAGAGATTTGAAGATATTACACCCCTGGCTTTGAAGATGGAAGAAGGGCCACAAGTCAGGGATACAGGCAAACTCTAAAATGTAGAAAAGGCAAGGAAATGGATCCTCTCATAAAGCCTCCAAAGGAAGGCAACAATGCCGACACCTGATATTAGCCTTCAGACTTTGACCTCCAGGACTGTAAAATAATAAATCTATGCTGCTTTAAGCCACTAAGTAATCTGTTACAGCTACAGTAGGAAACTAATAGAGTCCCCAGCGTTCCCACCCGGACCTCACTACATCCCACTGTGTGACTTTGGATAAGTCACTGAACTTCTCTCTCAACCTCAATTTCTTCATCTCTAAAATAGGCAGCTCTAAAATAGAACCTACTTCATGGGGTTCTTGTGAGTATTAAATAAGCAAATGCCTGAAAAGTGCTCAGTGCATAGTAAGGGCTCAGTAAATAGCACTTAGTGTTGTGGCTGTGGTTGCCATTGTTGTCCCTTGATGCTGATCCTGAGACCTTTCCAGTAAAATAAAATTGATAAGAAGATACATATAGCCAGAGCACCTGGGTGGCCCAGTTTGTTAAGCATCCGACTCTTGATTTTGGCTCAGGTCATAATCTCACAGTTCATGAGACTGAGCCCCACGTCCAGCTCTGTGCTGAGCATGGAGACTGCTTGGGATTCTCTCTCTTTCAAAATAAATAAACATTTTTTTAAAAGATGCATATAGCCAAATTAAAGACTGATATAATCATCAGATATTTATTAATCACTTCTGTATGCAAACTACTATGTCAGGTACAGTGAATAAAATAGCAAGCAAAAAAGAGACCCAGCACCTACCTTCATGGAGTTTATAATATGGCAGGGGAGATGGACCAGATTGTATAATTAGATTCTACTATATTATAATATTATAATTATGTGGTATGTTATATTATATTTATGTTAAATAATCTCCCAAACAAGCGGTGTGATTGAGAGATAATAAGAAGTACAAAATGGAGAGATATATCCAGGGAGGTCAAGGAAGGCTTCCTGGAATAAGCTGACTTGAAATATTTCTGACTTGAAATATTTCAGCACATTTGGTTCTCTGGGACCGTAAGAGCATGGACTCTTCTAAGCTGTGGGAGGAAAGACTCTGCCTATACCTCTGGGGTTATGCTCAGGCCTCTGAGGAATCTAAGAGGAACTCTGTCCAGGCCTACAAATGCCCACATGGTGGGTTCTGGGAAGGTAGACAGACACTGGCCACAGGTTGTCAAACAGGAAACGGAATGATCAAGTATGACCTTGATCTGTTTAAGGGTGAGCCTATCTCTTGGATGTTGGACCCTTATTTGACTCCAAATATCAGGCCAGACTTTGTGTGGGGGCCCTAACCCTTAATGCACAGGTTCTAGCTGGAAAGGTAGAGTCCCTACCCTGAACCACAACATCTGGGCCTCCTGTGGTCACCTTAGTTAGAGCTTCCCTCCAGCCCATCCCTGGGCTCAGCTTGCCTTCAAGGAGATCATATCAGGGAACTTGCCTAGTTTTGGAAGTATCCTCAAACTCCTAACATGATTTGATCTCTTAGAAACATAAAATCCCAGCTATTCATTTCATAGCACAAACTATAGGAAGTAAAGCTTGATAAAAACATGCCAGCCAGTGAAGATGTCCAGAAGACAGTAATGATCATAGGGAGGAAGAGGGCACAGTTCCTTGAGGATATGTCATCATCTCTGAGCTAGGGCGAGGGGTGTAAGAGATTTGAGTATTTGTCAAAGAAGCCTGGGTTTAAAATGATTGTGTGGCCCTTTGGTATAGCCTTCAAGGAGCCTTGTGTGTCTGCCAGACTGTGCATCAGCCAGCTACTGCTGTGTAACAAGGAACCTCAAAATCTCAATATATACAAGAATAATCACTTACCTTTCAACTGTGGGTCTGAAGATCATCTGGGATTTGACTGCTCTAGGCTAAAATTCCTGGGCTAGGCTCTAGGCCAGAGGTTGGGCTCTTCTGACATTCCATTGACCAAAGCAAGCCAAAGAGCCAAGCCCCAAGTCAGGAAATAAAGAAGTGTGTTCTACCCATCATGAGTCTGAAACAGGACATATTGCAAATCCCAATTCAATAGAGCAGATTACTATGCTCCTTCCACGGACATGGGAAAGAGGAAATATTTATCTGACCACCAAGTAATTCATCACATACCTTAATACTCTGTCTGGGTATAGTAGAGTATTCCTCTCTTCTCGGGATAGAGAAAAAGGTCTAGGGACCTCCCCTCATTCTGTGAATAAGTTTAGGCCACAAACCTCCATTCTGTGTACATGCTAAACTTTCTGCACACCACCTGACTCCCATGGTGACTCAGGTTGGCTGTGCTCCAAAGCCCCTCATCTGTACTTGTTTCCAAGCTTAGATAGTCACTACACAAAATCATAGGCCTCAGCTGAGCCTCAGCTGCACATAGTAGATGTGCAAGAAGCATTTATAGAATGAATGAATCTTCTGCCCACCCCTTGGACACCATCCATTGGCCTATTGGATGTCCTCTACCTAAACTCAATCCCACCTCCATTCCTGCTGTATACACAGCTTGGCCAGGAATATCATATCAGACTCCAGAACCCACCCACCCAAACAATGACTGTTACAAGCTACAGACCCTCTCTTTCCCAGCTTTCACAACACTGGCCGTGCCATTGGCAGAAATTCCAAAACAGCCTACAAAATGAGAATGTAGGAGACCACATCCACAGAATGTTTTGGCAAAAAGCAAATATTGTGACAAACAATTGGAAATGTGGTGCATTTATCTGCACTTTCAGTAGCTGCTCATATGTTCACATTAAAACAGTTGAAAATGTATAATTAAAAATCTGTTTCAAAATGCAGAGAACATGTAAAAATAATTTATCCATTCGCAGATGAAAAACAAAAACAAGTAAGTGTGAGCCATGGGAAAAAGAAAAGAAAAGAAAGCAAGCTCCTTCAGGATGCAGACCCCAATGGATGGTTGACTAGAATATGTGTCGTAGCGCAACATGCCCCCGTGCCCTGATGTGGGATCCAAAGGGTCTGCGCAAAGCCCAGAAAAGACTGAAGCCTTTTCAAGCTGGCCAATTCAATGCTTCAGATGCTGTGTGTGAGAGGCGTTGTGGGGACAAACACTGAGTGAATATTTGGTGAAAAGCCCTTTGCATGGGACTCATGACTCAGATGAACAGGATGCAGATCCAGCCTTGAAGTCTAGCAGGACAGACAGACAGACAAGCACCAGAGTGAAAAGACATATTAAATTGTAAGTGTTTGCAACCTCCCCACCTCCCAGATTGCTAAAAAGAAGTTAATCTTTGGCCATTCTGAACTTCTTTCTCTTCCCCTCTCTCAGGGAGATCTTGAGTCTGCCAATAATTTCCCCGGAATTTTTTTTTTCTCTTCTATTTGGAAAATTGTAAGGCAAAAACACTTAATAGAAAAGAAGGACTTGAAAAAGGAAAAGGAGTAACCAGGAAATCAAGAGCCATGAATGGGTTGGACTAGAGAGTTAGAGTTAGTTTAGTTAGAGTTAATTAAGAAGGCACCTGTGGAGGAAAGGGGACATTAAAAGCCAGAAGAATGAGGAAAGAGAATTTTAAGTACTGCTTTGATTTATGATTTGGATCCTCTTTGACACTCTGAAAGATACCAATAAAATATTGAAATTGCTTTAAAGTCTTTTGTTATATGTGATTCTTTGAATGCAATTCCATGCTGAGACTGAACCACATGAAGCCTTGGTTTTATCCGGGTTCCATGAGTGAATACAATTTGGTATACCCGGGGAAACATGCTCCAATAGAAGTGTGGACACAGTCCCTTGAGAATATAAAAAACAAGACATCCCAGAAGAGGAAAGAAGGCTTTCCTCAAAGGAGGTAATGTTTGAGTTGGATCCAGAAGGACATAATCACCTTACAGGCACAAATTGCAAGGGCATTTCTGGTAGAAGAAATAATATCTGCAAAGACACAGCAAGTTCAGGGAAATGTGAAAGTTGTGGTGGGGTAAAGAAGACACCACAAAGCTCAATGGATGGACAGGAGCCACCTGGAGAAAGTCCTCAAACGCCATTAGGAGAAGCTTGGCCTTTATCCTGTGGTCAACAGAGAGCCTTAGGAGCACAGGAGTGACACACCCATGGTGTCGTTCACTCAACCGTCCTGCTAGAGAAGCTGCAACCCCTAACGCCATCTTCCCTCTTCTGAATTCCACCCCCAGCAAAGAGACCAGGCGAAATGGAATCGAGGCTCCAGCAGACTTCAGAGGTCACTCAAAGTTTGCAGTGACCAGTGAAGAAAGAGATGCACTCTGGAAAAATAAAAAACCCATCTTTCATCATCTGAATTCATATGCAGGGAACACATTTGTCTCCAGTGAGCATGTTTCACAAACGTGCTTAAATGAAAATGGACTTGATTTGAACGGCAATGCAGTCTTGGTAGCAATCTGATGTTTTATTTTATTGTTTGCAATTAGTGACAAGTGAGGGAAATATTCAGATCGTGCCATATCGCACAGAGTGTGTATTATCCAAGCGCATCGTTCTGATGGGAGGATGGGGGCTGGGGGACGCAGCCATGAAGAACCTGAATCCCAGAACCTGAATCCCAGAATTCAAGCTCCTAACAAGAGAGGAGGCATTGTTTAAAGTAAAAAAGAACAGCTGGCTGCTGGGATGTAGAGAACATCTCTGAAGGAAATTCTCTCCAGGGACAGGATGAACTGGGTGTCTAGGGAGCCCAGGCCCTTGCCAAGCAAAATCTTCTGTGGCTGGCAAAAGAGAGGCCTCTGACTTCTCTGCTCACTGGCCATGAGTGGTTAAAGGGCCAGTGGTTACTGTCCAGTGTCACCCAAGGTGGGGTTCCTCAACCTCAGCACTACTGACATTTTGAGTTGGATAATCCTTGGGTTGGATAATGCACAGTACGGCATTAAAGGATGTTTAGCAACATCCTTGGCTTGTACCCACTAGATGCCAGTGGCACCCCACCCCCAGGTATTACAATCAAAAAATAGCTCCAGGGGCACCTGGGTGGCTCAGTCGATTGATTAAGCGACTAACTTTGGCTCAGGTCATGATCTTGCAGTTCATGAGTTCAAGCCCTGCATCAGGCTCTGTGCTGACAGCTCAGAACCTGGAGCTTGCTTTGGATTCTATATTTCCCTCTCCCTCTTCCCCTCCCCTGCTCATTCATATTCTCTCTCTCTCTGTCTCTGTCTCTGTCTCTGTCTCTCTCTCTCTCTCTCTGTCTCTCTCTCTCTCTCTCTCTCTCTCTCTCTCTCTCATAAAAAAAATATTTAAAAAAACAGCTCCAGACATTGCCAAATGTTCCCATGAGGACAAATCACCCCCAGTTTGGACCCATCTGGCCTAGACTTTGATTATCAGTTCCAAATCTTGGCAAGATGGAGAAGGAGTACAGGGTGTGTGAGACAAAGGTTTGATGGCTCAGAAATGTTCCATTCTGAAGAATCTAAAGATCCTCAGCTTACCTCAACAAAGCCACCACTGCCCTCCCATGGACCTGGGTGGGGGCAGGGAGCACAGAGTCCCCTAGCTTTGATCTGTCTGGGACTTCAAAAAAGCCTGCAGGAGAGCTAACTAGACGGCATGGACTAATCGCATGAGAATGGATTTATAGTTCTAAGGACCTGGGTTTAAACCCAGGCTCTTCACTTTGCCAGGTGTGGTCTGTCCTTCACCAAGGTGGACACTCCTTTCCTTACTATGCTTGAGCCACTTTGGTCTGCTGGCAGCTTTTCATATAGCCTACATTTAACCTCAAGGCCTTTGCACATGATGTTACCTCTGCCTAGAACATTCTCAACCCCCCCATATATACACATACACATAAGCACAGACACATACACCCATAAACACACACACACACACACACACACACACACACACACACACACACACAGCTAGTACACTCACCCTGCTCACTCCTCTGATGACTGGACTTTTAGCCTCTCGTGGTGTTCACTTCACAGAAGCCCATGCTATTCACAATTTAAAAAGTACTGTAGGGGGGAAAAGGACAGAGGGAAAGGTTGATAAAGAGAAAAAGAAGTGGGGCGCCTGGGTGGCGCAGTCGGTTAGGCGTCCGACTTCAGCCGGGTCACGATCTTGCGGTCCGTGAGTTCGAGCCCCGCGTCGGGCTCTGTGCTGACGGCTCAGAGCCTGGAGCCTGTTTCTGATTCTGTGTCTCCCTCTCTCTCTGCCCCTCCCCCGTTCATGCTCTGTCTCTCTCTGTCCCAAAAATAAATAAACGTTGAAAAAAAAAAAAAGAGAAAAAGAAGTAAGCCTGAGAGAGCATGTCTAAGAAAGAAAGAGAGATAGAGACAAGGAGACAGAGAAAGAGGGAAAGAATTCCACAGTAAACTTTTTTAAATGTGAAGATTAAAAGACAATGCAATAAGTTAGGTTTTTCTCATGAATATGTATGTATGCTGTCAACTGCTTTCCTTCTAGCGTAAAACTAGACTTGCAGAACCTTCTAGATATAAGTGAGGGGTACCATCTGCATAATCTTATTCCATGTTTATATCGATCCCAACGGATAGGAGCCACCATATTCCTATGTAACATGTGGGGAAGGTGAGGCTTAGAAAATGTGTGTAACTTGCCCCAAGCTATATCACTAGGGAGCAGTGGAGTCAGAATTTGGATCCAGGAACATGGGGTTCCAGAGCCTGTGCTCCTGGCCACACACGATGTGAGCTGAATGAGTTCAGCCACCAGGAGGGAATTGGCCCGACACTGGGCTGGGACACAAAGCGGACGTTCAGTAAATATTTACTGAATGAGTGGAACCAGAAGTGGGATTCACTTCAGGGAAATTTTAATCCAGTCCGGCTCAGCCCTGTCCCCGCCCCCGCTCACTTATCACCATGTAATTGAAATAATGCCTATCGACAGAGACTCACAAACAACTGCTCAATTTTCCTCAAAATTCAATTAAACTTCGTTTATTCTGGGGATCGATCCAATTAAAAGAAGGAAAATTTCAGATGGTCTGAGCAACACCATCCATCTTCAAACATAGTGTCTACCCCAGTGATGTAATAATTCGCCCAATCAATGCTTTAAAAGCATTTAGCAGTCTTGATAATGAACTTTTGTCAAAACAGCCTTGCAGAGCAATAAGTGCCTGCAGATTAATATGAAGTCATAAAGGGCTAATGCTTTGGGGGGTAGCGAGTGGCGACATGAATCAGTGAGAGCCATGGCCTGGAGCTTCCACACCTTCTCGGAGCTAGTCATGGGCTGTGTTTTCAAGCCCCAGAAAATGCTGAATGCACTTCCCCATTTCTGCTATCTGTAGGTGTCTCTCCCTCCCAGGTCTCGGTCTGTCCAACTCCACCAGCCAGGCGCCTGGGACACCCCAGACCCAGGTGGTCCCACTCAGGCTGTCGGGGCTACTCGCCCTGTTGGAGAAAATGTCCAAAGTAAGGAAGGCTCTGCTGGAAAGGGCTTTCACTGACCATCTCTGAAAGCTCTTGCTTTAAAAATCGTCTTTGAGCTGCAAGAAACCCCTCTTCTACTTCAGATCTCCTCTTTCTCTTGGGGGTATTAAACTTATTAGGTGTGATGCTGCACAAGTTACTTCAGGTCTCTGAGCTTTAGCTTCTCCATATGTAAATTGAAGATGATAGCATTTATTGACCCTCAGGGCAAGGAGGCTGGGTTGGATCTCTGGGTGGCAAGGTTGCAAAGAGTAATAAGATTCAGCCTCCATCTTGAAAGAACTCAGAGGCACTGGAGAAAAGTAGGTGAAACAGCCACAATGCAAGACGCTAGTGTTGTTAGAGATGTCTGAACCCAGCACTGGAAACCGTGCCTGAAGGATCACAGGGGCCCTCACCAGGGCGGTGACTCTTGAGCTGAGTCTTGACCACAGAGCAAGTATTTTCCAGGTGAGGAAGAGAAGAGAGGATGTCCGGGCGGAGGGGACTACAAGGACAGAGGCATGGAGGATGACAAGGATGGACACACGCAAGGTGCGCAGCTGGAAATGGAGTCAGGAAATGGAACGGAACAGGTGGGCTTAGCCTCATCTTCAAAGGTCCCACTTGCCAGGCTGAGGAGGTTGTCCTTTTCTCTAAGAGAAATGGGGAGCCGTGGAAGGTCTTAAGCAGAGGATTGATATGAGGAAAATCACACCCAGGAAAGTTGGGTTGGTGGAGATGGGACAGTTGAAAGGACTCAGGTGAGATACAGTGGTGGCCATGGTGGTCTCGCCACACAGCCCCGTTCCTCCAGGAATCCCCCCAACTGCCCTCTACCCACACTGAACACACTCCCAACCTCCTTGTTCCCATCAATAGTGTCCCTCTATCACCAGGCAGGAAAACCAGGAGTCCTTCTGCACACTTTTCTTCTCCATTCCTCACAATCCCTGGGATTCCATCATTCACCTTCTACCTGGACCCTGTGTGGAAAGACATGATGTCCCATCCCCAAAAACTTAACTTAAACTCGCTTTTAGTCCAACAAGACCCCCTTACCACTCTGAGAAGGCAGCCAGGATGCCAAGTGTCCCCTGCACCAGACCTGGACACACCCAGAGCTATCGCTGATCCTGGCAGCATTGGTCCAAGGAAGAGGAGGGTCCAGGGAAGGTCAAGGGCATTCACCTCCAGCATCAATGCATGGCAAGTCACTTCTTGCAGAGCTGGGCTGGGCTGAGCTGGGTGAGCCCCTGGGGCTGGAGTGG
Organism: Lynx rufus; assembly: GCF_022079265.1. Classification (NCBI taxonomy): domain Eukaryota; kingdom Metazoa; phylum Chordata; class Mammalia; order Carnivora; family Felidae; genus Lynx; species Lynx rufus. The sequence continues at coordinate 19,288,872 of NW_025814896.1, read as the reverse complement.
TCCAGGACCCATCGAAGGCTTGTTCTCCATCTCCCACACCAGTCCATCCAGGCTGGAGGACACCTTGGGTGGTCAGCGTTCTCACCATGGGGAGCCAGGCTGTGGCTCCAGCTTCCAGCACTAAAAAACCTTTCATCCACTCCTCTCCAGGCCTAACTATCCCTTGAAAAGCCAGCAGAAAGTCTCAGGGGTTGGCTAGTCTTTTAAAAGCTGGGGGATCTGGGCAGCCAAAGGGAAGAAACTCTTGCTCTGTTTGCCAGAAGTCACTGCACCCCTAGGGGATGCCAGGCTCTGACCTGCCATCACAGAGGCACAGGATTTGGAAAGAGGAGGATTAAGAATTAAAGAAGAGGGCAAAAAAAAAAAAAGAAAAGAAAAGAAAGGGGGGAAGGGGAAGGCTTGTGCTGCTAGATCAGGGGAGTATTAAATGATCCCAAGTCCAGAAATGTCTTTTCAAAGACTTCAGCCATTAGGACTTAATATTAAATTTACTCCTTCTGTGCCTTAAAAAATAGCTAATTTTTTTTCAAAAGGTGCTTTTGATGCCAAAGGTATGGCTTAGGCTGAAAGGCACCGGTACATCAAACATCATTTGGGGGATTTCAAAGGGCTGTTTCAGCAGGATCCTGTTCTCCTGATCCTCCTTCTCGGCTGATGAAGTTTCTGAGCTCCCTGAAGTCAGATCTTGTGTTCTTGGCTATCAAAGGCCCCAGCAACACTGAGTCTGTCTGTCCATCCCGGTAAAACTTTTGCATAGAAAGCCTCCCTTTTGCACAGAGATCTGAGGGGGGAATAAAAAGGATGCTGATTTGCCAGGAAACAGGAGGGAAGCCCTGCTGAGCTGATAGGAATCTTCGGACCAGATTTGAATACATTTGGCCCAGACAAGGGGGTGGGAGAAAAAATCCATTACTTTGGAGAAAAGCCTCACCGGGTTTCAAAGGGAAATATGTTAATGCTGGGAGAAATCATTTGTGTGGGTTTGCGTGTGAGTGTTTCCGCAGCCCCACAGTTTAACATCGTCAACCGGGAGCAAAAAAGCAAAAGCATTGGAATTAAGCTGCCACTGTTCAGGGGAGGCAAAGGAGAGCTGGAGGGCTGGAGGGAGTCTGCAAACCACCCCGGCCCTGCCCTAGCAGTCTCAGCCAGCCGGTCTGGGGTCTGAGACTCAGACAGCAGCAGAGCCCCCCACCTGGATCCCCCAGCAGTGTTAGAGGGATCTTCCTTTCCTTCCTTAAGGTCTTTCCTCAGGAGTCTGCAGGCTGCTGCCCACAGATGTCCCCCAGACGGTTCCCAGTGTCCAGATGGGAAAACTGAGGCCTGCAAGGGGAAGGGCACTGCCCAAGGGGCTGCACTGGTCAGGCTTCCTGACTCATCTGCACCCCTGCTCTCCTCCAGACCATGTCCTACCCACCGGCCTTCTCCCAATAGCCCCTGCTTGCCCCGGCACCTGCTGTGCTCTCTGAAGACTGCACCTGGGTGGCTGTATTTACCTCTATGCATAGCCTCTGTGGACACCCTAAAACTGAGGTGTCTGTCATATCTGACCTGAGGCCAGGCATCTCTATGACCAGGCATTGTCCCAGGCCCCATAGGAACTGAACAGTTGTGTCTGGATAATCATAGGAAAGCTCTCTCTATGGCTACAAGAGGCAGCATGCCTGGATTCAGGAGTCCCAGGTCCTGGGCTCAGCTTGGTCTTTTCCCGTGGGCCTCACTTCCTTCCCCTATAAAATGAGGACCATTCCATCATCCCTGTCTCTGCTTCCTAGGCCTGCTGTAAAATTTCAGTCAGATGGGGAACAAAAGCTGTGGGCAGGGAGTCTTCAGAACAGGGCAACAGGAGGCCCGCTCGCCCCTCCAGCAGTCAGGCACAAGCAGGAAGAAGGAATGAGGCTGTTTTGAAGGCTGTACTGCATGGTTGTTGCAAATGCACCTGAGTCCCTTGGAGGCCCTGCACACCCCACATCAGTGCAGGACTTTTCATGACACTTTGACAGCTCTTTTCTTCATTAGGAGAATAGCTGGTCGAATTTAGAAAAGAGCCTAAGGACTTGTTTCTTGAGATAAAGATGAGGGACTGGGTGGGAGTCAGGTGCTGGAGCTGCCTGATTCGGACTCCTATCCTTGGCTTATTACACAAGGAATTGGGGGCCAGCAAAACTTGGCACTTGAATCTCAGCATTGTCTTTTCGCGAGGAGAGGGAGAGGAGAGAGAAAAGAGAGACAATAGCTCATCATTAATGGTCTTGAATTAATATAAATTAGTTGAGCACATCTTGGCTGCTCCCAGTCAGGCAGAGCAGGGGGCTGCCGGGGCCAGCATGGAGGTTTCTTTCACCTCACATTCACACAGCCATCCATAACACTGCTGCTGACCATGCACTCCTCCCCGCCTCCCTCCCTGCCCCCACTACGGGATCCAGCTCTGGAGGTGTAAAACAGGTGTAAAACAGGGGCAGCCCCCCAGAGCCTGTGACCTTTGGAATAACCTTTGGGAGATTGCCGCCCAGAGAATCGCTGCCATTAGGAGCAGAGGGTGTCTTGAGCTCAGCCACAGGCCAGACCCCTGCCTCCCCCATCTCACACTGTCCCTCGGGACCACAGAAGCGGCAGGGTTGCATGTCTGTGCCCAGAGCCAAGGCCACAAACAGAACAATGCCTGGCAACCAGAACCACCCAGAATCACCAGAATGTTGCTTAGGACTGTAGGCTGCCCGGGGCACTGGCATGTTTGTTTGAACACACAAGTTGTGAATTCTGTCCCTACAAGGGGTCTGAGTCAGGCTGACCTTTCCTCCACCGCATCGGTGCAGTTATAATTCAAGGAATATAAAGCCGCCCATCAGGTAGCACAGGGCAATTCAGTACCAGCAAATGGGCCTCGGATGAGACTATGGGTGACCACAGGTGTCCTAACTCAGGATGGCCCACTTAGGCACACTGAGGCCACCTAACCCAGGCCTGGCCCACTGGGACATGCTGGGACCACCTGACCCAGGCCTGGCCCATAAGGCATGCTGGGACATTCTCAGGACCAAGCAGAACATTTGCTGCTTAGCCCAAAGTTCAGAGGTCAAAGGGCACTCCCAGTATCCCTGGGAGATAGGAACTTTTAAGCCCACTTACAGGGAGGGAAACTGATGCTCAGAGAGGCCAAGTCCCTTGTCACAAGGTCACACAGCCAATAAACGACAAGGTCGGGTTTTAAGCAGAGACAAGAGCCAACTTTATCCATGTGGCAATTAAAGCTTTCTAAATGATTCCTCGGACAATTCTCAGGACTTTCATGAGATGGAACTAGTATCATCCCAATTGTATACACACAACAACTGAAGCTCAGAGAGGCTGAGCCACAATGGCCATGGTCACACAGCTGGTAAGTGATAGAGCTGGGATCCCAACCCGCAGCGGTCTCCAGAGCCCTGGCGGCATGGCACAGACCGGGAGCCAGCCTGCCTGGCTTCAAACCCCGCCTTTTCCACTTACCAGCACTGGGACTTTGGATGAGTTGTTCAGCCTCAGTTTCCCCACCTATAAAATGGAAATCATAACCACAATATAGCAGCACGGAGGACTGAGTTATCGGTGTCCGTGGACGTACAACACGGCCTGGCCGGTACCGAGTGTCACGTGTTTGTCAGACGATCTCCGTTCCGCACAGCGCTCACTCCACTAATTCTCTAAGCATTCGAGTAAAACCTGGCAGCCCGGAGGACCCTCTTCTCCAGCCCGTCCCGGGCCCCGTGGGTCCAAGGCTCGAGGGAGGCACACAGCCGAAACACGGCACAGACCCAGCGTCCGTAATGTTCCTGTCAGAGCAAACGAGGCCATTAACAGACGAGCTCTGTGATGGAATTGTCCTGCACGGTATTTATTACAGGGTCCTTTCCCTGACGCCTCCCCGGGAGAGAATATTAAATATTTAATGCGCACGAGGCTGCTCGTTTGTCATCCCCTCTTCAGCTCTCAAGTTGGCTCTGGGCTGGGGGAGCGCCAAAGTCCGAGGCCTGGCATCCTAATGCCTTCCCTCCTCCCCTGCAGGGCACCAGGCCAGACCGGGCCGGGGAAAGCGACAAGGACCCCCGCCAGGGACTCTTGGGGTCGAGGCCCAGATGGGTCCTGGGGAGGTGTCCTCCATCACCCAAAGTCTTGTGAGTCACTGGCCACTGGAGCCTGGGAGCCTTCGCCACACCCAGCCTGTCCCTCCTCCTCCCCCCCGCCACTGCCTCCCGCACCACCTGCCCCTCTGCAGAGGCTCCTGTCCCGTCCACACTCAGGGAGCTGGAAGTGGCAGGGAGCAAATGACCCTGAAGCAAATCTCCATCAATGATGGGCTGTGAGTTGATGCGTAACAGCCCCAGCTTCCTCGCCCCGTGTGTTGGATGGCTCAGGGGTACGTGTTCCACACTGGCCCCAGAGGTCCCCAGTGGGACTGGGCTCCTGCTGCCCACAGCCTTTATGAGTGGGCTTCCTTTCCCTCTCTGCTCTCATGTCCCCTCTCCCCTGCTAGCCCAGGCTGGGATTATCCCCCAACCAAACTGCCTGCATTCCCATCGTGGTCTCGGGGCTGCTTCTGCAGGGACATAAACTAAGGTAATGCCACGGCCAGGCGGGGGACTATCAGAGCACACAAGACACAAGCCTCGTCTCCCACTGAGCACTGACCCGCTCAGGGCAAAGCCCTGTGCTATGGGACTGGGGACCCAGAAAGGACCCCCAAGATCTGACTCCTGGACCCCCAAGAGCTCCCAGACCGCATGGGGCACAGTCACAAGACACTAACCACGGTGCAATGTAACCAGCTCTCACTTCCATCAAACTAGCCCAAGTGGTGCCCTCCTGCAGAGAGAGTCGCCCTGTGGCCTCAGCTCCCTCCCTGGTGCAAGCGTGGGGCCCCTCAGTGAACGCAGCCCAATGAAAAGGATCTTGTCAGTCACGTTCATATCGATTTTCCAGCTTTTCTTGGTCTCTTTCTTTCCCTGATGACTTCTAGCCATCTGTGTGATATTTGGGTGTTGGCACAGTGTAATCCCATTTGAGAGGAGAGGCTGTGGGAGAAGCTAAAGGCATTTGACAAACATCCGCATGTGAGGGAAGGGACAGACGTCTGGATTCTCCATCCCCAGAGCACTGAGCAAAGGCGTGTTCCCAGCAACCGGCCTTGCACGCAGGGCAGGGTGGCCTGGAGGGAAGGGGAAGGCCTGTCGTTCAGGAGGAGCACAGGAAGTCAACCAGACTGCAGGCCCACTGAGTGCCAGGCTTGGGCTTCTACCTCCATGACCTCCTCTACTCCTCACGACAACCACATGCAGGTGCTATGGTCTGGGACTAGGGCGCTGCTCCCCTCTTCCTGCGGCAGGGCTTGGCTTCTGCAGGGGCTCCTGCCTAAGCCCTTCTCCATCTCCACTCTTGGCTTCCTTTTCCTGTGGCCAGCCCATTCTCCAGGTTCAGTATCAGCCTACCTGTCATCTCCCCAGAAAGTGCTTCCCTGACCTCTTACTCTGGGTTGAATTGTATCCCCCCAAAAGACAGGTTCAAGTCCTAACTCTCTGTACTCATGAATGTGACTTTATTGTAAATAGGATCTTTACAGGTGTAACCAACCCAAGCGGATTGGGGTGGGCACCCATCCGGTGACTTCTCCCTCACAGTAACAAGAGAGAAATTTGGACCCAGAGAGGAGAGGGTGCCATGTGAAGACAGAAGTTTGAGGCCACAAGCCAAGGAAGGCCTAGGGCCACCAAAAGCTGCAAGAGACAAGGAAGGTTCTCCCCCAGAGCCTTGGCAGAGAGCATGCAATACCTTGATTTCAGACTTCGAGCTTCTAGACCAGGGAGAAAATAAACTTCTGTTGTTTTAAGTCACATGGTCTCTGGGGAAGCAGCTCTAGGAAGTTAATAAACCCTTTCCTAAGGTAAATCTCCTTTGCCTCCTCTATCACACATCTTCCCTTCTCCCTCCTTCATGCCACTAATAACAAAGTACAATTACCCTTACGTGTTGTGTTCATTTCCCATGTCACTTGCTAGACTAGGAGCCCAGTGAGGGCAGAGGCCTTGCCTGCCTTGTTCTTTACTATATTCCTGGTATCTGCCCCAGTACCTATGGGGCCTGGTACATAGTAGGTGCTAAATAAGTGTTCACTTATTGACAAAGATTTAATGGATGCCTATGATGTGCTGATCTTGCTCTAAGTGAACAAAATAAACAGTCTTCTCTTTATAGAGTTCACATTCCACATTCAATAAGGACCATAATAAATAACCCTAACATCCTGTTAGAAGATGATGAGGTCAGGATGAGGGGCAGGGCAGGATAAGGGAGATTGAGCACTGGCATAGAAGAGTACAAACTGAAAAATTAACTTAGGTGGTCAAGAAGGCCTTGTCGACAGGTGCCATTTCAACAAGGTTTCAAGAAAGTGGTTTGAAGGAATTAGCCATATGAGATTCTAGGGAAAGAACACTCCAGGCAGAGGGCATAGCCAATGCAAAGGCTCTAAGGCAGGAATATGCTTAGTAGTTCAAGGAAGAATACTGGTCAATGTAGATGGACTAGAGTGAGGAGGGGGGAAGAGTTGCAGGAAAGGAAATCGTATATTTGATCAAATATTTGTTGGATGGATGGATGGATGGATGGATGGATGGATGGGATGGATGGATAGAATAAAGAGGAGAGAGAGAGAAGGGAGAAATGGTCCATGTCTAGGAATCTAAGATAGGTACTAACTCTGTCCTCTAACCATATATTAGGTCAATAATTGACCTAACGACCAAAAGGGTCCTATCACTCAAGAAATGTAGCCAATCACAGAACAAACAAAGTCAGCCCTCCACACCCTTTTCCACCATAACACAGCATCACAGAACAGGGATGAGGATGTCTAAGAAAATAGGCTCAAGCTTCTTGGGGACCAAGGGTCCCAAGTAAGGGCTCTTTCCAGGGTCTGGGATCCTGCTTATCCAGCTGGATATCCAGAGCCCCCAGCTGGATAAGCTCATTTAGAGCTATGAACCATGAGGCTGAGCTGGTCCAGGTTCCTGATAGCTAACAGTGCATCTATCCCAGAGGAATTGCTAGTGAAGCCACTTCTGATACTGAGTCCCTGAAGGACATTCATAAAAGTCATTAAAAATAACAGATTTGAAATGAAATCATGTGAGTTTATTAAAATTGGGAATTTCCTTTTCCTCCCTCACCCCCAGCTCCAGCTGGCTCAGATTAGCATCCCCAAGGGGCCCCAGCAGAAGAGGAACCCCACTGCCAGGAATCTCCTGCGTGAGCATGTGACCCAGAGCCTGAGTCAGGGGCAGCCCTTTGTCTCCAGAACCTGGTCCTCTTCTTCCCTCATCTGTCCCACCTCTCCTGCTCTGGGAAACATTTTCAGCCCTCCAAACAGAACACACTGTGTGTGTACAGACTTTCCCTACATGCCTCATCTGTCCCCTCCATGGGACACTCAGCTCTCATGTGTCCTGTGCCACATTTTGCCCAGCTGGCCACATCACCTGGTAGAATCTTCTTTTCTTGATTTCCACGACATCACACTCCCCTTGTGCTCCTCCCACCCCTCTGTTTCTGTGAGGTCCCTGTCACCCTACACCTTTAAAGTGTCAGAGCGCCCCAAGGGCTCCATCTTGGGCTCTCAATCTCTCTCTCTCTCTCTCTCTCTTTCTCTCTCTCTCTCTCTTCCCACAGTTCTCTCCTTAAATTATCTCATCCATTCCCAGGGTTCAAATATCATCACGATGCTGACAACTTCTAATATTTTCATGTCCAACCCCCGCTTCCCCACTGACTCCAAGACTCCATCTTTACCCGGACTTCCACAGGCCGAACTCACCGTGGCCAAAATGAACCAATCTTCTCCGTGTTTCCTCTCTCAGTAAGCAGCACACCCCCTCAACCCGCAACTGGAACCAAACACCAGGGAGTCCTTCCTGACTCCTCTCTCTGTGACCCCGTCCCCTCTTGTCCTCAGGTCCCCTCTGCACTCACTCCAGGACCCACCTCAAATCCAGCTTCTTCTCTTTCTACCTCTTCCGTCCTAGGCCAGGCCCCCTTCCACTACTCCACTCCAGCCAGAGCGGTCATGGGCTAGGAGAATCTCCTGGAGAGCCCACACCCGAAACTGTGGGCTCTGCTGCAGGGAGAGGAAACAGCGACGGCCATGCACGCACGTAGTCCTTGGGTGCCCTGCGGATCGAGGCCAGCTGCAGACCTCCAAGGAGAGAGCCACGCAGCGATGCAGGGGGCAGCCCTGCACCCTGCACCACCCACACTCTCTCTGTAAGCCCAGACGAAGAAGCTGGTGTCACACAGCCCAGTGTGCAGAGCCCAGCATATCCTAGCTATTGGTCACGAGTTATTTTCATCTTCACTAATGGTAATAATAACGATATCACTCTTTGCCTTCATGGCTCCCTTTACAGAGAGTTTCCAAGGGCAGTACTGTCACGACTTCTTCACCAACCCCTTGGGATGGGTGTGATACCCTCAGCCACAGGTGGGGGCCCCACCGTGGCAGACACAAGGACTCCATGCCAGGCCATATGAACACAATTAAAACTACAGGTCCCAATTCCCACCACGCCCCACAGTCTCTGCTTGTAATAAGCATTTCCATACTCCCTGTAATAAGCTCGCCACTCCAACACCCAGTTAACTCTGGGAACATCGGCAGAAATCCTTCACTGGCCACTGATTCCTAGGATGGGCTTGGGACAGTTCTTAGCACCTACCATATTGCCCAGCAGCCCTGCACCCAATTGCTGTGTTCCGGAAGAGCCTCATCGAAACCAGAGCTTTATTTTAAGTTCAAGGGAACCCTATTTCACTTGCTCATTCTCATCATTCTCGACCCTGGCTGCACCTGAGAATCTCCTGGAGTGCCCACATCCAAAAACTGATTCTGTTGGCCCGCAGTAGGGCTGAGTTTTGATACTCTCTGATTTGTGAAAAGAACAGGCAGCCATAGTTGAGAACCACTGATATTTGATCCACAAACACATATGGAGCACTGGTTGAGGACCAGGGATATGCCTTCTGGAAGCTTCTACCTAATATGGGAAATAGGAAGGTACGTGGATTATTAAAATGAACTATCTTCCAGGTGTTGGTTTTTGTTAATGTTTTTAACTTAACACACATTTCTATTACTTGCCAGTTGTCGAGCAATGTTCTAAGCACTATACAAATGTAATTTATTTAGAACTTGGAACAACAGTGCAAAAGGTACCATCATTAGCCCCATTTTCCAGATGAAGCTACAGAGAGCTTAAGTAACCTGTGTCAAGTCACAACATCTAGCAAGTGGTTGAGCTAGAATCCACACGCAGAGAATTGGATTCATCTTTCCAACCGCTGGTCTCTGCAGCAGTGGCTTCTAAATCTTAGGGGGATTTGCACCGAAACACAGATTCTTGACCTCATTCACTGCACTCCCCACCACCCTCAGATTCCACTTCAGTCAGCCGAGGTGGGACACGGGAACCTACATTTTTTTCATGTCGCAGGCGATTCAGATGTGGGTATCCTAAGGACAGTCCTCTGAGGGACTCTGGTTGTAAACAAAGTGTGGTGGTTTTAAAATGTGTCCACAGGGGGCACCTGGGTGGCTCAGTCGGTTAAGCATCTTGATTTTGGTTCAGCTCATGCTCTCACGGTTCATGAGGTCAAGTCCTGTGTCAGGCTCTGTGCTGCCAGTACGGAGCCTGCTTGGGATTCTCTCTCCCTCTCTCTCTGCCCCTCCCTCACTCATGCTGCTCACTCTCTCTCTCTGTCTCTTTCTCTTAAAATAAATAAACTCTTAAAAAAATTTAGAAAGTAAAATAAAATGTGCACAAATTCCACAACATACCCTCCTTTAAAAGATGGAAGTTAAACCCACTCTCCTTGAGAAGGGGATGCGTTTAGTGACGTGCTTCTAACAAACGGAATAAAGCAGAAGGGATGGGGTGAGGTGTGTGGCTCCCAAGAGGAAAGGGCAGGACAAGCGCTAGCCCATTAGCCGGCTGGGGTACAAGAAGCACCATGCCGGCCCTGAGAGAACTGCAGCTTCCTCCTTCGCTCTCTCCCTCAGGTCACTCCTTGCTGGGGAAACCAGTGGCTGTGCTGTGGGGACACTCAGGCCAACCTGTGAGAGGAGCTGAGGCTTCCTGACAACAGTCAGCACCACCATGTGAGTCGGCCATCTTGAAATTGGATGCACCAGCCTCCACTGACATCTTGATACAACCTCCTGAGAGATCCTGAGCCACAGCCACCCAGTTAAGTTGCTTCCCAGTTTTACTCAACTGTTGGATAATAAGTGTTTGTGGCTTTAAGCAACTACGTTTGGGGGTATTCATTATGCAGCAGCAACAGATGACGAATACAGAGAAACAGCTTTCACCATTGATAAGAGTCAGGAGGAGCTGCACATGACAGATGCCAAGGCTTGAGAAACACAGGCCAAAATGGGGAGAGAGGGCATTCATTCCAGGTAGAGGGAACAGCATGTGCTAAGGCATGGGTGAGTGCAGTGAGCTGGTATTTTCGGGCTTTGCTGGCAGCACCTCAAGAGGCACCACAGTGCATGCCTAATGATGCGTCAGGGGCCAGGTCAGGATGGACAGAGCACACATACATCCCCGTTTGCCCAGGACAGTCTGATTTACGCCTATTACCCACGCATCCCATGTTTGTGCTAGATGCAATCGTCTCCTACCCTAGAGGCAATGGGGAGCCATGGAAGGGTTTTAAGCTGGGGAGTAAGCCATGGAAGGGTTTTAAGCTGTGTTTTGGAAAGATCCGTTTGCAGAGAATGCACTGGTGTGCAGGGTGAACTGCTATGGAAGGTGGACTGGTTTGGAGTGAGGGTGGAGGCTTGACCAGAGTAGAACAAGATGAGAAACCAAGGAGGACCTGGGGACAGTCCCCTGGTCAGAGTGGTCAGTGATCATGACAGCCTGTATTGAGGCCAGAACAACAGTAGTGGGATCAAGGGAAGTTTAGGAAAATGTAGGAGATCTTGAACAGACCCTGTCGCAGTCAGACATGGAGGAGAAGAAGCTAGCGGGAGAGATGCAGAGGCTGTTGGGGAGCATGGCCCCCACATTCCAGGGACCGGAGCTCCGTCTAAAAATAGCTCTCAAATGAGTCACCTCAATCAGAGCCAACAAGGATTTGGCTGGTTTGTTTCCGAACCGCAGGGGGGTTTGGCCAAAGGAGCTGAAACCACACGTAGTCTTGGCTCGAGCAGGTCCTGTTGGACCCGGTCTCCTGCTAAGGGCGATGCCACAGCCCTGATGCCTATGAGCTCCTCTCCAGCACACAAGACTATGACAACGCGAGAACTATTCTTCTCATTTTGCAGTTAAGGCCTCAGGCCTGAAAGAACCCGCCAAGGGTTTCCAGGGCACAGGTTGTAGAAGCAGCACAGCCGGGACGCGAACCCAGATCTCCCCAGATATTCAGTATCAGCCAGAGAAAGCTTTTTGGGTAAAATCCCTAGAAACACACTCTTGCCTCCTCCCAGCTGGGATACCTTGGCTGAACTTGAGTCATCCTCCTAATAAAAATTCCATGTTCCATCAGCAGAATGCTTCCAGCCCAATTAGATCAATTTTCTCTAAGTAGCAATAAATGTGTTTTCCTTTCAGAGGCCAGCCCGACACATTAAGCAGGCTTGGGGCAGCCATTCCCCAGGCCGCTGGCTCCGTGTGCGCAGGGTCAGGGGTCACAGTGCCGCCGCCTCCAGCTCATTAGTGGGGCCCATTCATCTTTGCTGGGGACACCAGCACTCAACATGGTGGCAGGGCTCAGGGCGGGGGAGTGTGGGCAATTCATCAGGGACTCAGGTTCGCTGGAGACAAGAGCAGAAAAGCAGACCTGCTCGCGGCCGGCAGGATCCCCAGGCCCAGCAGCTGAGGCCTGGAGCCGCCTGGTTAAAGGTTAACCTGGTCCAGGATGTCTGTCTGTGGGGGCCGCAGCCACCATGCAGGGAATGAAGGGCCCCGGGGAAGCCCCTTTGAAATGCACCTGGCTCCCGTCTGAGGTTCCCTTCCGGCCGCTTCCCTGACCCCCAAAATCCATCCAAGCAAGGCCTACAAGGGCCTGGAGAATGACACTGTCACTTGAGACCCCTGTGGTTCAGGGACTTGCCTGGAATAGACCCTTTGATTTGCAAATCCAGATTCTAGGAATGAGAGGGCACTTTAATACTGCCTTACCCTGCCCTGCCGGGACCCCCAGCCTGGTGGAAGCTTGGCAGAAGGAATGAGACCTTTCCGCCTCCCCGGGGCTGGCGCTCAGCCTTCCTCACACATCTAGCGCTTGCCACCCTGGGCCAGCAGAGGCCACAACCCGGAAGCAGGATCACCAGAGGGCCAGCTCACTGTAGGAGTTTGCCAGGGTTGCAGTAAGGAAGTACCACAAACTGAGCAGCTTAAGCAACAAATCTTCATTGTCTCACAATTCTGGAGGCTAGAAGTCCATGATCAGGGTGTCAGCAAGACCAAGATCCCTTTGAAGGTCCTCAGAAAGGGTCTGTCCCGGGCCTCTGTCCCCAGCCTCCAGTAGTTCCTTGGCGGCTGGAGGGTGTAATTCCAATCTTCACGTGGCATTGCATATGTGTGTGTCTGTGTCCAAATGTCCTCTTTTATAAGGACCCCAGTCGTATTGGATTAGGTCCCACTGTCATGACCCAAATCACCTACTTGAACTGAATCACCTGTTTGGAGACATCATCTCCAAATGCAGTCACATTCTGAGTCACTGGGGAATAAGTCTTCAACATATGAATGGGGGTGGGGGCGGTACATAATTCAGCCCACAGTAGTCCCACTTTGGGCCACAGGAGAGGTGAGGCCCAGTGATCCTGCCTCATTTGGGGATACAGATGTGTGTGGCGTCGCCACCGGGCCCTGCAGGAGGTGCTGATGCACAGTGAAGATCTGGAGGGTGCTCCGTTGGGCTCATAGGTGGCAGGGAGGCAGGCACGGGTCAGTCACACACGTAAATGTGCAGTTGCGATCTCTGGTGGGTGCCTTGAAGCCCAGGGGTGGGCAGCTAGAGACGCAGGTCACCAGGTCACGCTGCAGGTAAGCAGTAGAGCTGAGTCTCAGGCCTGGCTTCCCTGGGCTCTTGTTCAGTCCAGCTGACCCCCACCCCCACATCCTCCTGTCCTTCTGGCCCCTAGCATCCTCCCAGCCTGATGCCTTTCCTGGAAGCCAGATTAATAGCGTCTGAGCAAGCCTGGCCAGGAAGCACAGCTCAGGGTAACCTTTCCACAGAGCTCAGGGGGCCTGGCAGAGGTCTTCCTGATTTACACTGTCCCGGCCGCACCGCCCTCCTCCACCGTGGAGAGCCCCTCCTTCGGTGCTCCAGGCGTTTGCGGCTCAAGAGGCGCTCTGTCCAGATGGCCATCAGCAGGTCCTGGGCCCAACTGTCACCTCCCCGGCGAAACCTTGCTGACCAGACTCCCCCGGCACCCCCGACCCCAAACTTCTCCTCGGCACCCTAAGCACAACTGAAACTAAATAATGGATTGCAAAATTAGCTGTTCTGTGTCCGTGTCCCCTGGAGGCCACAAGCTTTCTGACAACAGACACAGTTTTCCCATCCACTTCCACATGCCCCAAATCCAAGCCCGTGCCCATGACATGGTAGTGGTCGGTAAACATTGGCCGAATAAATAAACAAAATAATTGATTATTTAATCAACCTCCTACTTCTCCCAAAGCCACAAGCTGACCTGGGGGCTTGGGGCAAGTCTATGCCATTCCCGAGGGCACCAAGGGGGATAAAGATGAAGAACAAGAGGGATGGTGTTCGGGGTCGGCGGGAAGAACCTGGGCAAAGACAAGACAGTGAGGATGTGCAAAGTGGGTTTGGAGAACAGTGAGCATTTCGGTTCGGACAGAGCAGGGCTTGAATGCTGGGCTTGGGCGTCACCGAAAGTTTTTGAACACTGATAGGCAGAGCAGGTGCGTCCACACGACAGTGCAAAATTCAAGACCAAAAGTCAGGAAAGGGGATTTTGCTAACGCAAAAGTTCACGAGCCACCCCACAGGAAGGGCAATCAAGGTCACTGGGGGAGAGCAGAAAAGGGGGAAATGACACTCATTCTGGGGACTCCTGTAGCCCAGGGAAGTGGGATTCAGTAGAGCAGCATGATCAGGAAAGCAGAGAAGGAATGACCTGAGAAGGAGGAGGAAAGCCAGCAGCCCCAGTGCGCTAGGAGGGAGGCACTCAGGTCATTCTTGTATCTGCCCACTGTGTGGGTCAGGGGACCTGTTTTCAATGTCCAACCGTATCAGGGACTGGCTGTAAAACCTGGACAAATGACTGCATCTCCAGTGCTCTCTTTTGTCATCTGCAAATCAGAACTGGATAAGCCTGTTGAAGAATACAGCATGTATTCATAGACACGTTGGGACCTCCAGCACAGGCCCCAGCCCACAGCTCCCTCTGGGGCTCTCCGGCCACACAGTCCTGGTGTATCTCAGGATTTCTCACCCTCAGCCCTGTAGATTTTAGGAGCTGGGTAAGTCTTTTTTTTTTTTTTTTAACGTTTATTTATTTTTGAGAGAGAGAGACAGACAGACAGACAGAGTCTGAGTAGGGGAGGGATAGAGAGGGAGAAACACAGAATCCGAAGCAGGCTCCACACTCCACACTGTCAGCAGAGAGCCCAAAGCAGGGCTCCAACCTACAAACTGCGAGATCACGACCTGAGCGGAAGTCAGACACTCAACCGATTGAGCCACCAGGGCATCTCAGAGCTGGCTATGTCTTTAATGCCCACATGCATTGTAGGATGTTTAGTGCCATCTCTGGGAGCCAAAACTGTCTCCAGACATTGCTGAGTGTTCCCTGCAGGGCAAAACTGCTAAGGCAACCACACAGGTCTGTAACCAACCCTTTCAGGAAAGCTGTGTGCAAGGAGAGGAATTGTGTCTTGTCTCCCGGAGGAGGTCCTTTGTGCCCAGGGCCCCCATGCACCTGACCCACAGACATCCTCTGAATACTTAGTCTGTGCCAGACTGAGCAGAACAGTGACTCTGCTCTCAGGGATTTTACAGTCAGCAGGAGGAACCATGTTGATATATGGGATCACATGGGATGGTGGGCAGGGTAACGGCCCCCAAAGATGCCCACAACCTAATCCTGAGAACCTGTGGATATGTTACCCCACATGGCAAGAGGGGGAGCTTTGCAAATGTGATTAAATCAACGGTTCTGAGCTAAAGAGGTTGCCCTGGATTATCCAAGTGGGTCCAGTGTAATCACAAGCCTCCTTATAAATGAAAGAGGGAAGCAGGTGAGTCGGAGTCAAAAAAAGGGAGTGGAAAAGAAAGGAGGTGTAATGACAGAAGGAGCAGTCAGAGTCAGGGAGTGATGAAGACCTACAACACTGGCTTTCAAGGTGGAAGAAAGAGCCAAGGAATGCAGGTGGCCTCTAGAAGCCGGAAAAGGCAAGGAAATTCCCCTAGACCCTCCAGAAGGAATGCATCCCTGCAAACACCAGAATTTCAGCCCAGTAAGACCCACTTCAGATTTCTGACCTCCAGAACCATAAGAGAAGAAACTTGTGTTATATCGAGCCACTTAGTTGTGGTAGTTTGTTACAGCAGCAACGGGAACTAATACAAACAGTCACACAGTTATGCAGAGGGGCATGGAGAATCTCAGAGGAAGGAGGAGGGCTGCCATGTATGGTTGTCCAGGTCACGCGCTACTCAAAAATAGTCAACGAGGAAGGTCATTGGGCTGAAATTTGACCCATAGGCCTCTTACCTAACCATGAGCCCTTGTGAGGACTATGGCTGTGGGGCTGCAGGAGGGGGTAGAAAACACCTTCTTCTAATTCATACGCAGGCACTTTCCATTTGCCAAAAGATGTGACTGAGGGGAAGTGGGTGGGGGTCTTTAATTTGCACCTGTAACTGTGGCCCTGGCTGGAGACTTTGAGTCTTCCTGAAGTAGTCAGGAAGGGCTTCACAGAATCAGACATACCTGAGCTAGCTCATAAACAGCAAATGGGGAAGGAAATAGGAAGCCATTCCGAGGAAATAGGATGGCACAGAAGTCTGAGGACCTGATGCACCTGGAGGAAGATGAAGAAGCCCCACCGGCTGGAGCAGCAGGTATGTTTGAGGGGAGGGGATCCAGAGGTGTGGGGCTCCCTTTGGGACCTGCAGAGTCTGAAGGGCCTGTTGACATTCATGGGGAAGCAAAGAGGCCTGGCAAGAGGTCTGGGCTGTTCCACACCAGCCTCCAGACGCCCCTCCAGCAGCCTGGCACAGACCAGACTCGGGTTCCCCTCCCACCAGCCCAGCCCCGGAGACTTCTGCCCCATGGCTCTGAGGGGCACCCGGCTGCTGGACAACTTGCTTTTAGGCTCTAGTAGTGAGTCCGTCCCCTCAGTGCCCCCCGCCTTCCCAGCACTTAACTCAAGACAGGTATTGATGACGCCGTGACCTTCCCTAATATATTGCCACAATGTGACGCGGGCCAGTCCTGCAGTCCCCGGCCAGCCACAGCCCCTCCCTGGCCCTGAGCAAAGAACAAGGAAAAACCATCAAGCTGAGCACGAGGTTTGCCATACAAATGACAGTAAGTAAGTTGTTTTCAGGAGGCCGCAAACGGGTCCCCATAGACTAATGGGTGTCCATGGCTTCCTCCCTCCCCCTCCCTAGGCCTCCCCCTTCCAGAGCTGGCCCAGCTGGAAAGCTCCAGCTCTCCCCCCATGCCCCCCCACCCCCAAGCCCTTTTGCTGACAGTATAACCTTCAGGAACCTGAAATTCCTGAGTGGTCCCCAGAGCTCAATGCATCTTGAAAGAAAATTTGTGTAATGTCATTTCAGGCTGTCCCTAATCCAGAATTATTGAGGGGGGGCTGGGACCTGGGAATTGCCTCTGACACTTGACAAATACTTGGCTTTGTGCAAATGGACAGGCTCCTGAAATAACTGCCTTTGGATGTCACATGAAGAGAAATTAATTCTTTATTAACTTCCGCAATGATAATCTAATAAACCCATCGGGCCTCCGGGCCCCTGCACTGAAAGAGCTTGGTGGTTTGGATGCAAATGTCTCCCGACCCCATTTTGTCAGGAATGTGCTCACAGAGAGGAGAAATAATCAGCTCTGGAGGTCAGATGTCAGGTCAGAGTCAAAATGGGTGACTTTCACGGCTCCACACAGCTCCCAAGATTCAGGAGACTCAGGCCCTCTCTGTGACAACCAGCTGTTCTGGATTTTCTGAGACAGACCTCAATTTCAGATATGCTGTCCTTTTGTCCCCACAAGAGCATTTGTTCTAGCCAGAGGATAGTCTCTCGTTTTTGCTTAGATTATGAAGTCACCCTCCAGTTCCAAAGGACGGTCATCCATACTTTCAACCCCCAGGTACCTGCCATGCGCCAGACATGGGAATACAAGTCCTCTGTCTTTGGGAGCTAACGGTCCAGTGGAGAAGCAAACAACAAAATTGGCTGTGATTGTAAACTGGGGGACATGCTATAAGAACAAAGAATATCCAGGAAAGAAGACAAAACCCACTTCTCCTCAGAGATGAGCCTAGCCCCCAGTCACCATGCAGGTCGGCAGTGTGAGCAGTAGGTGGCCGACTGAGAGGCCTTCGGGTCCAGCCTCTCTGGTAAAGTCCTGGCTGCGCACATCCCACCATGAGCCCCCACAGAAACAGAAGTCTGAAGGTCCTTCCTGGAGGTAGAAAGAGCAGGAGAAGGAGGGGAAGGAAAGGGACTTATCATTGCTCCCCAGAGCTGAAGGGAGGGTGCAAAGGCCTTCCAGGGCAGGCAAATCAGAAACCTCCAGTCTGTCAGGGGCAGACGATCCCAGCCTGAGGTGGTGCTTTACCCACTTACATATCTCCCATCACAGGGCACTCACCACCTCTCAAGGCACCCAGAAAACTCATGGCTATGACTGCACAAATTCTTCTTGAACAGACCAGTGTGGGTGTGAAAATGAACTAAGAGCATGCTTAAAGGCATATCACAAACTAGCAAAGAGACAAAGGATAAAGGATTATTCAATCCACAGTCCTAGATCAATGATCTAACTATATGAGATCGCAAAACGGACTTAGAAACTCAGTAAAAACCAAACAAGACAAAACACATGGGTGAATGGAATTTGGGAAAGGATTTTCTAAGCATAAAAGCAATAGAAGGTTCACCAAGGAAGAGACAATGAATACGACTGCATAAAAATTTTACATTTCTCTATGTTATAGACTCAAGCATAATAATAAATATACCCCTTTTTAAAGGGGGCAAATGTCAAAGGAGAGAATTCACAAAAGAAGAAATATAAACAGCTAATATGCATGGGCGGGGGGGGGTGGGAATGTCCGATCACGTTCATAATCACAGCAATGCAAGTTAAAGCAGCCATAAGGTGTCAGCTCTCACCTATCAAACTGATTCTTAAACCACGTAATGCTATTCAATGCTGTGCATGAGATGTGCACTCCCTCACGTTGCTGGCAGACGGGCGCAAATTGTTACAACCTTCCTGGAAATCGGTTTTCTAACATGGATTGAGAACTGTAAAACTTTGTATACCTGCTTCCTCAACACACAAAGAGCCAGGTTGCAAAAAGAGAGAGGTAGTGTGGTGAGAGACTTACCAAGACTTATCAACCAAAGGCAGAGCATGGACTTTTGTTTGGATCCCAATTGAAACAAGTTGCCTGTGGGAAGACATTTTTGAGACAACTGAAGAAAACTAGACCTGGCCAGATATAACGATACTTAGGAATTACCGTTCATTTTTTTAGGTGTGCAAATGGCATTCCGGTTACACTGTAAGAAGTTACTATACCAATTTGAGACGCAAAACTTAACTTTTACAGGGGAAATGCTACAACACCGAGGTCTTGCTTTAAAACATTCCACGTGGGGCGCCTGGGTGGCGCAGTCGGTTAAGCGTCCGACTTCAGCCAGGTCACGATCTCGCGGTGCGTGAGTTCGAGCCCCGCGTCAGGCTCTGGGCTGATGGCTCAGAGCCTGGAGCCTGTTTCCGATTCTGTGTCTCCCTCTCTCTCCGCCCCTCCCCCGTTCATGCTCTGTCTCTCTCTGTCCCAAAAATAAATAAAAACGTTGAAAAAAAAATTAAAAAAAAAAAAAAAAAAAACATTCCACGAATGGGGCGCCTGGTTGGTTCAGTTGGAAGAGTATACAACTCTTGATCTCGGGATTGTGAGTTCGAACCCCACATTGGGTGTAGAGATTATTTAAAAATGAAATCTCAGATAAATTAAGCAGTTAGTCAATTAATTATTCCAACAAAAAAATAAGGAGGGTTAGATAAAACTGTCAGAATGTCAGCCATCTTGAAAGCTGAATGATAACGCAGGGTGTCCAGTTCATGATTCCCTCCTACATGTATTTGAAATTTTTCCATAATAAAAGGTGTTTTTATTTTACTTTTTTTATTTTTGAGGGAGAGAGAGAGAGAGAATACAAGTGGGGAGGGATAGAGAAAGAGAGGGAGATAAAGAATCCAAACCAGGCTCCATGCTGTCATCAGAGAGCTGATGCAGGGCTTGAACTCATGAACCAGGAGATCATGACCTGAGCCGAGACTAAGTCAGATGCTTAACCGACTGAGCCACCCAGGCTCCCCTCCATAATAAAAGGTGTTTTTAATATATCTGTCCCAATGACATTTTCAAAAATGTGCACAAAGATTTATACAGAAAGATATCAACAAGAAAACTGGTCACAAAAGGAAAAAAAAATCCATTAAAGCCAAATATCACATCACAAGTTGTAAAACAGCCAGAGAATATATTGGGCCACTGTTGTAAAAAGATATTAAAAAAAAAAAAAACACATATTGGCCTTTGGAAAATGTTCATATATTAAGTGATGGGGGAAGGGGAAGCAAGATACAAAATTATAATATTCACTATGATCCCAATTATCTTAAAAATGAATCCATTTGCACAGGGGGGAAAAGGCCAAAATGTTAACAGTGGTCATCTTCAGAAGGTATAATTACAAATGATTTTTATTTGCTTCTTTAAACTGTTCTACATGCAAGAAGGTGGAAAAAAATGTAATTATCTTAAGAGCTGCTGCCAAAATTCCTCTTGGAAAGAATCTGCCTTTGGAGAAACACCTTGATACCTACCTGGGCTAGAAACTGAATCCTTGAGGGCCTGGCCCCAGGGGAAAGTGAGGCCAGCCCAGCCACATCTCAGGGCAATGTGGGCTGGGTCTAAGAAGTGGGGGAGGCTTGGAGAACGTACACCAGAGGGGAACACCCAGAACTCCAGGCAAGAGTTTTGTGTGCCCCCTGCTTTGGGGACGGAGGGGCTAGCTCCTTCCACCTGGAACTCTGAGAGGCAGTATCTCTCCCTGCAGCCCTGCCAACACCTCAGGACCCTGTATGTTCCAAGGGTTCCACAATAACAGGTATTATTTCTAAAGTCAGAAACAAAATGAAAGTTTTATTTTTCTTTGTTAAGGAAAACAAAGCCTTCTTGATCCCAACCTGGAACCTGCCTTTCTGGAGCCATCCCCGATTGTTACCCACCTGGAACCATCCAGAGCAAGTTGGTTGTGTGTCTCACCCGCAGCCTGAGGGGAGTGAAGATGGCACTAACTGCCCCAATGACTTGAATTCTTGTCTGGTAGTGTTGCCCAGCACACTGCTTCACCCCAGCAACAGCGCTGCATCCCAGTCACAGAAACTGGATCCGGTTTGTGGGGGTTTTTTCAACACTTACAGAACGGGTCTTCGTGTCCCCTTGCTGCCCTTGCCAGCTGGCATTTCCTCCTGGGGGTGGTCTGAGTCCCATCTCCTTGAGGCTCCCCCTCGCAGCTTCTAACTTCCGGGGCACCCCCTCCACCTCCACCCCCTGTGATGCCTCAGTGTTCACTTTTTACCTTTTCCGTTTGCTGAGGACCAGCTGTCCTTTGTATGAAACACTTCCTGTGAAAATACCTGCTGTGGTTTCCACCTCCTGATTGGACCCGACTGATGGACTCCTGCTAAGTGTCACCTTCCCCCACTGTGTACCTAATGGGTCATTTTCTAGATGCAACTGTTAGATTCCCTCCTGTGAGTTTGGAACCTAGCTCCCACCTGTCTAGAGACTGTTGGATCCTGTCTTCAACCCATTTACTATCCCTCCCAGTTCCGTGCCATCTGCCAGTGTGCTCAAATGACCTAGAGCCCTCATCTAAGTCACTAATCAAAACACCACCCAGGGTGGAGACCTCTGGGCAGCACTGGAGAGCTCCCTCCCTTCCCGCCTCCCCCGAAGCACCTTCCAAGAGGCCTCACTCTCACCTGGGTCCTCACAAATCACATCAGAGCTGAGACACATGGAAAGCCACATGTGAATCATCCTGAAACTGTAATCCAGCACAAGTGGGGCATGGCCGGTGTCAGCCAGCACAGCTTGGGTTGCCTCTGGGGAGAATGGGCCTCCAAGGTGAGAACCTGATGTATCTGTCATCTGGTGAGCCACACCTCAGATCAGAAGCCGCTGGGTCTCTTTCCCTTGGAGCGTCTTCACCCAGGTCCAGTGTTTATGCTGTTTACTAACTTCACAGCAAAGTAGCAGCACAAATAATATCAAAGGCCTATTTTGTAAATTGCATGTAAATTATATAATTTTCCCAGGAATGATTTTTACATCTAATTAGCACAAATTGTCTTACCAAAAAAAGGAAAAAAAGTTACATCCAAAAATAGCACGTGGGTTTTGGTTGCCTTAATTAGAAATGCTTCCTTTAAAATGGAAATAAGCAATCTTGCAAATCGAAGGGACTCCAAGGTCATGCTTAGGGACCCCAGCCTCTCTTGGGGAATCCAGGAGGTGCTTGAAAGAGAGATCTCATTGGGAAAAGATTTCCTATTTGGGAAAAAGAAGGTCACCCAAGATGACCTCGCTTCTAGTGTTGGGGAGTTGTACCCCAGAAGGAAAAGAAACATAAATAGTGACCAGGCATATCCTTTATGTCAGGCACTGTGCACTGGGTTAAACACCTCCACACAGATAATGTGGTCTTCTTCAGGGCCTTCTCCAGGGCGGTTGTTCTCCAAGCAAAGACTTCAGGGCCTAGACACCTTTTTATGCCAAGGCTCCACCCTGAGTCCCCTCATTCAGGCAGCAGACAGGAAAGGAGAGGACGTGTACAGAATGCACATCCCCACTTAACAACCTCAACTCAGAGGTGGTTCCCATCCCTTCTCCGATATTCCACTGTCAACAAGTAGTCAGAACGAAACGGCAGAGAGAACAGAGCCAGAACATTCCCAGTGAGCCTTGAAACATTCTTTTTTTTTAATTTTTTTAATATTTGTTTATTTGTAGGAGAGAGGGAGCACAAGCAGGGGAGGGGCACAGAGAGAGGGAGACATAGAAACCGAAGCAGACTCCAGGCTCTGAGCTGTCAGCACAGAGCCCGATGCGGGGTTTGAACCCACAAACCATAAGATCATGACCTGAGCCAAAGTCAGACACTTAACCAACTGAGCCACCCAGGCGCCCCAAGGAACGTTCTTGATATGAACAAGAGACACACAATGGTGAGCCCCTGACATGTCTGCCCCAAATCTCAGCACAGGACCAGGTCCTAAAGTCTGCCCCCCCACTGACTGAAGTTGGCCCCCTCCCCCCATCATCCATTGGCTGGATTCCTGGTCCAGACTCCAACAACTCCTCAGGTAGCCACCTGCCTGGGAAGGCAGGTCAGGATGAAGCTCCTGATCACCATCTACTCCTCCACCCTTCCTGCCCCCCATGGCTGAGTTCTGCATTCATTACCTAAAACTGTTACAAACAGAGAGGCTTAAACAACACAAACTGACTGTTTCACTGTTTCAGAACCCATGATCTCAGCAGGGCTGACGCCTCTTGAGGGTTGGAGGGAGAATGTGGTCCGGGCCTGTCTCTCTCTCCCAGCTTCCAGTCATGTGCTGGCGATCTTGGTGTTCCCTGGCTTGTAGATGCCAACCCATCAGCTTCCCTTGGCATTCTCCCTACTTCCTTTCACACCATCTTCCCTCTGTGCGTGTCTCTGCGTCCAGATTCCCTCTTTGTAAGGACACAGTCGTATTGGATTGGGGCCCACCCTAATCACCTCGTTTTAACTTGATTATCTGCCAAGCCCCTATGTCTAAATAAGGTCACATTCACAGGTACTGTGGATGGGACTTCAACATTCGGGGATGGGCAAGGAGGGCACAATTCAACCCAAAACAGGGTCCCAGCATGCTCTGAGGTCTTGACAGCCCTGGGCTCTTCCCACCTGCCCACCAGCCAGAGAGAAGAGAGCAAGCTCTTCTGACAGGAACGCCCCACGTCCCCCTCCCCAGGCCGGGAGGAGTGGCTGTGGGAGACAGGTGTGTGAGAAGAGGAATGGGAGCAGCCAAACTGGAGCCCTCCAACATCAGTACCCTCATGATGATTAATAATTATTAAGTTATTAATAAAGATTCATCTGGATCCCTCTTAAGAGCTGCAGAGGAGGCTGGCTCCTCGCATGAAACAAACGGATAAAAACAGCTCAGAAGAAACCTGCCCACTAGCCCGGGGACCGAGTGCCCCCGTATCGCCTCCTGGGGCACACGGCCTCAGAAGCAGACCTGGGCGTGAATCCCACACTGTCACTTTTTGGCGGAGACACCTTGAGCAGGCCCAAACCGTCCTCCCAAGATCGAGTGAGCCCTGCATGAGAGGCGAGGTGCCCGTGCAGATGGCCGCTCTGTGTTTGCTGAGTCTCCCAGGGAAGGCCTGAGGCTGGAGGCTTGCTGGAGCCTGAGCCCTGAGTCAGGGCCTCGCAAGCTGAGGCATCGTGGAGTCCTAGTACATCACCTGACACAGAGGCTGCACAAGACTTCTTTCTGCTCATTGCTGGCTGCTGAGTCAGGAACACCTCCAATGGACACAGCATGGCAGTGGAGTTGACAACAGACACACACACACACACACACACACACGCTGCCTGGGTTCCAGAGCCCATTTGGGGCCAAGAGCCATCGTGCCCACTGTGCTCTATTTCACTTTCCTTCTCATGCTTTCCTCCCCTTTGGAGGTTCTCAGCAAGTTTATATTTGGGAATAATTGTAACGTAATTTGATACATAATTAGGGCAGAATAGAAGACTGCATTTTTAACTACCCATACATCCCCATCTCATTTAAATAATTCCTAATATATCCAAGCCGGCTGCCCGTGCGGCACTGATGTGTATTGAGCTGAGGATAATGAAATAAGGGATGGGAGAGGGAAAATGCTATTTCAGAGTCTGAAGATCACCAATTAATGACATGAAAAACCGAGAGGGACTCTGTTCGCTTAATGTCCCCTGTGCAAGGCACAAATGCAGACCCCTCATGGGCTCCCCGTTCAGCTCCCCCAAGGCAATTAAAATAAGCCAGAGGGACAAGGAGGGAGGCGGGGAAAGGCAGGGGCCAGTCCTGAGGGGACAGAGCTGGCTCGAAGACAGCCCCTGGCCCTTCCCCCACCAAGATGGCCATTTTCACATCCCACTGTCCCTCAGCCCTGACCCAGCTCCCCCTGATGCCCCACCTCGTTCTCCAACACACATCTATTGGGCACCTACTGTTTTATGTTAACACTGAGATCTGGAATAGATTCACAGCCCCGTTCTAACAAAACAACCCACCTACTCAACCCACCTGCTCCTCACAGCCCTCTGGCCCTGAGGGACCTGGTCCCCATCTGCACTTCCATCCCAGGCCACAGGCCACGCACTGGGCTCTAACCTCACAAGCTCAGGGGCTTGGCTCATGTTTTCCCTCTGCCTGGACACTGCCCCAGCTCCTCCAGGGCTATCTCCCATCCATCCTCAGGCTTCATTCACACATCACCTCCTCAGATAGGCCTCCCCGCCGCCACTCACTCTCCCAGCTCCCCACATATCTACTTCACAGCCACAATACGTAACTTACTTCTATTCCCAAACTCTATGGGGCAGGGACCGTGTCCTATTTTCTCCTGCGTACCCCGAGCCTAACACAGAACAAGCACACAGTAGGTACCAGTGAAAGCGCTTCACATATGTCGATGGATGGATGGCTCCAGAGGAGAGAGGTGGTAAGCAGTGGTGGCCCCACATTTCGGCTCAACGCCCCCCTCCAGCCTCCTCCATCACACGTTTCCCTGGATACCCCACCACCTGGCCCTTAAGGAGATTCACACCTCCTGCTAGTGGCCTTTCTCTCTGCCACCCGAGACCTCTGCATTCCCATCACTTATACCCCCTCAGCCAGCTCTGGGACATTACAGTGCGGCCTCTCCAAGTGTAACTACCACACCCAGCAAGGTCCCACCACCGTGCAGAGAACCAAGGCGTCTGGTTGGGGCTGGAGTGGGTCAGTGAGCAAGGCTTCCGGTAGGAGCTGAGATGGCGTTGCAGGAGACAGAGTCACAGCTTGGGGTGGAAGCCCAGGCCAGCAGCCCTCAGTGGCTGGGCTTTTGGGATGGGCCAAGAGACAGCGGCTAATGGTCCCGTGCTCTTAGCTCTGCATTCTCTTAACAGAAACGAGAGATCCTCCAGTGTCCTTGTGCCCCTCCACCCCCACCACACACACATACATGTATACACATACGTGTACACACACACACACACACACACACACACACACACACACTCATTTTTCCAGGACCAAGACCTCAGTCCACAGTGCTGTATCCAGAAAATATTTGCACTAAAAGCCTTCGTCAGCACAGCCCACCGGGCTCCCAACGGAGAGAATTTGGGCAGATTTCATTTCTCTCCCAAATGGTCTTATAGCAGCAGATTTGACTCCTAGGATCTGGATGTGCATCCTTTCTCTGCAAGGAGCCTGGCACTTGCAGATGATCGAACTGTCCCACAACCCTCGATGGAAAATAGGCCAAAGTGGTTCCTGCCCGGGAACTCAGCCTTATCTCTGGTCCTTACTCCTCTGCCATCACCCAGGTGCCTGCTTGTGGCTGCGGTGTGGGGCCGCTTGGCAAAGCATCCTGGGCTGCAAGTTCCAAAATGTATATCCTCCCTCCCTGACCTCCCACTCTGGTCCTCACTGGCCTGGGAATCTTGGCAAGTACCTCAGGGGTCATTAGCTATGTTCCTGGACAAACAGCAGGGCCCCACACACCAGAAGCACTGCCCACCTTAAGGACAGACTGGCTCCTTGTTGCCAGCCCCTCTGTGGACCAGACAGACCAAGAGGTCCGGGACAGGCCCCATCTTAAACACATGGCCCTAAAGACCACCATGTTGAACAGTGAACATGTCAGACTTCATCATCCTGGTTTTCAGTTCAAAAAACCCACTCGCCACACTGGCGTCTCTTCCAGGCCCCAGGCAGCGCGGTGCAGGGCTGAGAGCTCAGACTTGGAAACCAGACTACATAGCTCCAGATCCAAGCTCTCTTGCCCTACCCCCACCCCCAGCTTTGTGGCCTTAGCACATTGCTTCCCTCTCACTCATAAATGGAGGTAAATGCAATGCCTCTTTCCCAAGAGCTGCTGTGAGATCAAAAGAATTAATGTTTGAATTAATATTCGGGTTAATACCCATCTGTCCTGTTTTGCTTGGGACTATTCCCAGATTAGCACTGAAAGTCCTGCACCCCACGAACCGCTCACCCCCTAGACAACAAATAGGGGTGGTCACCCTAACTAGATATACATGTACATTTATGTACAAGGTGCCTGACATATGGTAAGTGCTAATTTTTTTTTTTTTTTAAGCCTGTGTTGGGCACCAGTGACATCACTTGCCCAAACATGCCCCTGCCCGGACTTGCCCAGAGCACACCCCATGGGAGGCTCACAGATTGATTTGGGGCTAGGCTCCTAATTCGGTGACTGGAGCAGGCCTCTCCAGGCCCCTGTATGAGGCAGACCCCCTTCCCCTGCCCGCCTGGGACGCCCGGAGGGGTCCCCGCACCCGGAAACGTCCTGTCCTGTGGCCCCTCCTCTGGTGTCAGAGTCTCTCGGCTCCAAATAGATGGGCCCCCAGGGGCCACCCCCGCAGCCTAGGAAAGCCCCAGCCCCTTTCACACTCAGGTAAAACTTTAACCAGAGGCCTTTGGCGGTGCACTGGGCCCTGGGCTCCCATTCAGGGCATGATAAATGACTACTGTCAGCACGACATGAATGCCCATATTGAAGAGCCCTGCTTTCTGTCTCCCTCCCTTTCAGGCCGCCAACTTCTTCTCTCTTAAGCCACTGAGTGTCACTCACGTGTCCCCTTTTCCTGAATGCCCCCCAGTCAGAGACCCTTGCTCCTGCTGCCCCCTGCCTCCCACCTGCCCACCCTTCCTCTCCCCCACTCCCTCCTCCCCTCCCCTCCCCCATCCCCTCCTCCAGCCCTGACTCACCCCATCCCAGTCCCTGGGCAGAGGAAGCTCACACTCCTTGCCCCCATCATCCACACTGTCACCCCCAGCACAGTCGACCCCAGATACGGGAACTTGCCATCACTGTGTCCCACCGGCACCGTGTAGGCAGTCCTAAAGGGAAGGAAGGCAAAACCAAACAGGAACCCCAAAAAGTAAATGAGAAGAGAGCAGACTCATGGCAAAAACAAGAGTTTTTACCCCAAATGCCAGGCTATTTTGTATTCGGCTGAGTCTGGGCTGTGTTACTCTGAGGAGAACAAAGAGTCCATCAGATTCCCCAAAATGGACCAAAAAGTGCTGCTCAGAGGCTCTGCTCATCCCAAGAGGGCCCAACAGCACTGGAAATCCCAAACTAGCTCCACACTGCGGTATCAAAGCTACACTATTGAGACAGAGCACGCCCGTGTCGGAGGCCTCCATCCAAGTGGGTCTCCTCCGTCACCAACCGCGTAAGAGGGAGCCACACGGGGACAGCCAACGATAACAGGAGCCAGAACCCCCTCAGAAAGGAATGCTCCATTGGCATTCCCGACTCCGGGAGAAATGCTGTTTCCTTTGGGAGGAGGACACGGCCACGTACTGTCCTGTCTTTGTCAGAGCCCTCTTCAGCCCGGCAGCTGAGGAAGCTGAAGATGGGCTCCACGCGGTGGGGCTGCTCCGTAAGCTACCTCATTGGCGTGTTCAATAGTAAGATGGCTTTCATTCAGAAAAGTGCTACTCATTTCATCACTGAGGTGACCTTCAAGAGGTTTTTGGTTTAGTGACAGACGAGCTGCAAGGCAAGAGACGTGAGAAGAGCATGGTGACCTCATGTGTGCCAGGGCCCCTCGAGACCACCTTCCAGCTGCATTTCCACACCTGCCCAGGGACCAGAATCCCAGGGGCTATCTTGAGACTCTTTGCATGTTATGAACCCCTGTGTATTGTGGGAGATATGTGAAAGCACACATGAGGCATTGCTAAGTCTACTGTTCCCCAGAATTCACACAATGCAGGAGAAATGGAGGGGCTTCCCTCACTCTGCACCCCCACTTCAAATAGGGAGCCACCTCTAAGACAGAAGAAGAGCCACGTGTGGGCCTACCACAGGACACAGGTGGCCACTGGTGGCTTCCCAAATACCGAGGTGAGACAATGGACATAGTCCCATGGAATGCCCTCCAAAATAGAATTCTATGGTCAAATACATTAGGGAAGCACAGCTTGTTAAAACTCCTTTCTTAGAGGGCCACAATGAAGATCAGCTTATTCTGGGCTCTGAGGAATCCTACAGTAAACAAACTTGATAAACCCAGGGCTTCCCAAACTTACTTGACAGACAGCTGAGCTCTTTCTTATGTAGAATGCCCATCAACATTCCTAGAAACATACAAGGCACATTGCCTATGTGATCTCACTCTATACCAATAATTACTCTAGGTGAGTATAATTATTATCCCATTAGACAGATCAAGGTCATGAAGCTCTAGAAAGTTGAGTGAATTGTCTCAAGTTTCTACAGCCAGTACCTAGCAGAGCTGGGATTTGTCTGACTACTAAATGGGTTACCTGACCATCTGACTTTTGAGGCAATGTGAGAAATGAGCTTACAGAAAATAGACACCATCCCCATCAGAAGCAAGGAAAGAAAGTAGCATTTTCTGGACTTGATATAGAACCTGCTCAATGTCAGGAAACGAGAAAGGATGAAAGACGGGAAGAACGCCACAGTGGGTTCTGAATACTGACATAATCTCCCCCAAGGAGTCTTGCTTGTGAATAGTCTCATCAACAGTATCTGCTTCCAAGCATCTTTCTAGTTGCTGCAATCTGGAGGTTTGCCTGAATTGTGATGTATTTCATGCATTGGTTTATTTCACCTCCTGATCAGGCCTAAGGGTAGCCAAACATAGACCAGCCTCTCTTATCCACTTCAAAAGAAGCAGAGAAGATGTGAGGAGGTCAGACTCAGGGCAAGAGGTGAACATCAAGGGGCAGAAGCTGGCCTGAGCCCAATCTCTGAGGCCCTACAGCAAACAACTCTCAAGGTTTTCACCCACCGCAAGTTCCAGAACCAGAGGCTGAGTAGCCTGAGCCAGTCAACACCTGGCATTCTCCTGCTAACTATTATGGGTCCAGGGATGATGGGCACATGACAAAGGTTGGCCCAATCCCTTTTTCCCTCTGTATGAGCTATCTAATGCTGTGTAACAAATTATCCCAAAACTTAGTGGTTTAAAACAGCAACAACCATATATTATGTCTCAAGATTTCTCCAAGTCAGGAATTTACAAGTGGCCTGATTGAGACGTTCCAGCTCAGGGTGTCTCATGAGGTTGAAGTCTGATATCAACTGAGGCTGTTATCTGAAAACTTGACTGGAGCTGGAAGATCTGCTTCCAAGGAGGCTCACTCGAATGCCTAACAAAGTGGTATAGGCTGTTGGTGGGAAGCTTCAGTTCCTCATGGGCCCCCCCCCCCCCCACAGAGCTGACTGAGTGTTCTCACAGCATGGCTCTTGGCTTTTCAAAGTAAGCCATCCAAGAAACCAAGGACAGCTGACATGACCTTTATGACCCAGCCTCAGAAGTCACACCACTGCCTCCACCATGTTCCAGTAGTTAGGAACATTCATTCAAGTATAGAAGGATTAGACCCCACCTTTTAAAAGAGAGGAAGGCCAACACCTTTCCATTCAGAGTTCCTCTCTCTCCCTTGACACTCGCTCAGGCCCAGATGGAGTCCAGCTCCTGTAGTCTTTGTGTTCCTTGACATAATTAATTCCCCCATTGACTAAGCCAGTTTGAATTTGATTACATGCTACTTGCAGCCAAAGGCATTCTGACAGATACAGACTCTTAAGCAATTTTGATGCAATGTGGTAAGTGTCATAATCAAAGTATTCACACAGTTTTTCACTGAGACAGCAGAAGAAAAAATCGGCTCACAGGGCTTGGGGAGGACCAAGACAGGTGATTCCTGAATTACAGTGATGATTGGGGTGCTGGTATTGCTGATTTTGGTTTTTGGTTTTGTTTTTTATTTTGATTTAAATTTTATAAGAATTAACTTCTATTTCTAGGCTACATACTTAAGATAAAACATTCAGGCATCTCTCTTGATGAGTAGTTCTGGATTTCTGTTACAAAAAGAAATCTCCAGGGGTGCCTGGTGGCTCAGCCAGTTGAGCATCCAACTCTTGATTTCAGCTCAGGTCATGATCTCACAGTCATGGGATCAAGCCCCACGTCAGGCTCTGCACTGAGCATGGAGCCTGTTTAAGATTCTTTCTCTCCCTCTCCTCCTCCTCTCATACATGCACAAGCATGCACACACGCAATCTCTCTCCCTCTATCTAAAAGAAAAAAAAAAGAAAGAAAGAAATCTCCCACTGTTAAAAGAAAAAAAGCCTTGACAATTCTGCTATGTGATTTCAGTATCTCATTTCTCTGCATTAGGCATCTCAACCCTTATTAAAATCAAATACAAAAACAAGAAAACTTAGCAAACTTGAACCTAAAGTGAGAATCGCTTCATTATCATTAATGAATAATCACCCTCACATTAGTGAACTAACTTTAAAATATCAAGCTTAACTCCTAATTAACCTTCAATCGATGCTTTAAATAAATTTTATTGTAGTTACTTTACAAAGTAAAAATATCATTAATAACACAACATGTTCCATGTTGTCATCTTCCATATACTGTGACTAATAGAAAGTATCTCTTTAATTTTCCAAACTCGCTGTTTTAAAATGATATTAAGGATGGGGACGGTGGGGAAGAGCAGAAGTCAGATCATGGATGTCCAGCCAGGTCACACTGACACTGGGCAATGTCCTGAGGGCTAGGCCTGGTGAACACACGGTAGCTACACTGTTTGTCCATCAGAAAAACATCTGGGGGCACCTGGGTGGCTCAGTTGGTTGAGCATCTGACTCTCGATTTTGGCTCAGGTCATGATCCCAGAGTCCTAGAATCGAACCCTGTGTCAGGCTCCATTCTAAGCATGGAGCCTGCTTGAGATTCTTTCTCTCTCTCCCTCTCCCTCTCCCTCTCTCTCTCTCGTTCTCTGTGTCTCTCTCCCCTTCTGCCCGTCCCCCACTCATGCTCTCTTTCTCTAAAATTAAAAAAAAAAGAAAAGAAAAACATCTGGCTGGGGCATGTTAGGGTCAGGGCCCAAATAAGCACCCCTGAGTTCTTCTCGATACCTGCCCCAGCTGGTCACATGGAAATAACCCCAAATCCAGATCAAAGGGAACCAGGCAATCAGTGTATGTCCTAGTTACCAAGACACAAGAGCAATCCTGTTCTTTCTTCTCAAGGATAGAGAGAGGGTCCTCCCACAAAATCCTGCATCCGAGACACTTGGTATACTACCGAGAACTAAGGAGCTATGGTTATCATTATGGAAGACTTTCCATGTGCCAGCCCTTCTAAGAAACGCTCTGTAGGCATTATTATATTACATCTTCTTAATGACCCTGAGAGGTAGGTATGGGGGGGGGACCATCACCAAGTGCCGATACCCATGTGTTCCTCTATACTTCCTCCCCAGCAGCTAGTCTGAGGTCATCAGCCTGAGCTGTAGCCAGTGGACTATAGGCAGACGGGATGGATACCACTCCATGGCTTAAGTCCTAAAGCCAAGGTCTGCAAACACTTTCTGCAAAAGGCCAGGTAGTAAATATGTGAGGCTCTGCAGACTCTATGGTCTGTCAACAACTGACTCAACTCTGCCACTGCAGAGAGAAAGCAACCATTGACAAAAAGTAACCTAATGGGTATGCCTGTTCCAATAAAACTGTATTTACAAAACCAGTCAGAGACTACATTTGGCTCATGGGTGTAGTTTGCCAACCTCCGTTCTAAAACATCCCACTAAATCCTCATCCTTGGCTGGCTTAATACAGAGGATCCAGCAGAGAACCCTGAGGAGGGGATGACAGAGCTGCAAAATGGAAGAGCCTAGCTCCCCGAGTCACTGATGTAAGGG
The DNA here is from genome assembly GCF_022079265.1 of Lynx rufus. Lineage (NCBI taxonomy): Eukaryota > Metazoa > Chordata > Mammalia > Carnivora > Felidae > Lynx > Lynx rufus. The sequence goes on along the minus strand of NW_025814896.1, from coordinate 19,256,504 downwards.
GACCACCTAATCCAAATTGTACTGCAACTGAAGCAAGAAATTACTTGTGTGGTGTTCAAGCCACAGAAATCTGGGGAGTGTTTGTCATGCCCTCTTGCATTAATTAGCGGGATTAACAAATTAGGTTTAATTGTTCCTTGTATATAATTGTCCACCTCTTTCCAGCCCAGATAACTGGCTTTATCCACTTTTGGGGGAGGTTATAATTCAGTGAGAGCTCACCCAGTATAGACCCAACTATGCATTATCCCTGAACTGGACAATAGCCTTGCGTCCACACGGTCCTACAGCTTATTCCACACCACTGGCCTTGGACAATTGTTCCTTTGTGACAGCTGAGAAAAATGAGGTTCCAAGAGGGAAGTGATCCTCCCAAGTTTACGAAGCAAGGAAATGGTAGAGCCGGGTCTAAGATGACCATAGCTCCAGGTTTGCTGGGACTTTCCCGGGTTCAGCACCAAAAGTCCCATATCAATCCTGCGCAATGGTTCACCACCCAGAACTCAAGCACAGGTCTGTCTGACACCAAAGCCCATCCTCATGGCCAGCAGGAAGCCCAGTTCATCTTGGTCCAATCCCTACGGGGAGGCCTCACACACCAGTGCCCACTCCAGGTGTGCTAGACCTGGGGGATCAGCAGGGAGCCAGGTCATCTCCTTCCCCCCAGGCCTTGGGCCTCTTCTCCGAAGTGGTGAGTCAGGCATGAATTTTAAATATACACTAGCTTGAGTGTGGAAGTCAGCCCTGACATCTATAAAATGGCACTAAATCCTGCTTTTATGAGCTCTTGCTACTTTCTGCTGAGTGTTTTATCACACTCACTAGAAGTTTACTGAGGAGAGTTAATAACCCAAAAACACTGTGGCCTGCCCGTCTCCGGATTGAGGAGCAGTGGAACACCCAGCTGGTGATGTCAGAGGTGCTATGAGCACTTGTGCCATGGACGCATGCGTCCCCCCTTCCCCCTTGCTCTGCTTTGCCTCGGCCCAGCCCACCATTCCTTCTTCCATCTGTCCATCCTGCCATATGCACTGGGCCCAACCCCAGGATGGGTGCTCAGGTGGTCAGGGAAGAGCTCTCTGAGAGGGTGAAATCTGAAAGTTGAGAAGAGAAGAAGCTGCTAATGCCAGAAATGAAGGGAAGAGTGTCCCAGGGAGATGGAAGGGCATGGACAGAGGCCTTGAATCCTGTGACACTTTACCCAGCAAGAAAAGGCTTTCCAGAGAGGAGAGGAGATGGTCAGGACAAATCCTGGAACACCAGACTAGAAGAGACAGGCGGAGGAGGGAATGTCCAGAAAGGAGACAGAAACAGAACAGAAAGCTGGGAGGGAAAACCAGGCCGGAGGGAAGTATGCATGATGAGGCAGGGGGCATCTCAGGAAGACAAAGCTCAGTAGTGTCAGTACAGAAAAACTGAGTAAGAAAGGGGTCCCTTGTCTTTGACAACATCAAAGTCACAGTTATTAAGTGCCTACTGTGGGCCAAGTTCTGTGCCAAGTTCCAGGGAAGGAGATAAAATAAAACACAGGGGTTTAAGGAGAGGGGTTGGGGAGCAGAGAAATATTAAAATAATTACAGTGATATGAGTACGATGTTATGGGATCCTACAAGAGGAGCAGAGGAACTCTAGCTGGGTAGTTGAGGGTTCTTGTGAGAGCAGGGCACATGTGATTTGGGTTGTGATGAGTGAATAGGAGTTTACTAGATAGGTAGAGAGACAGAGGAAACATCCTGAGGCAAGCAGCAGAGGCATATGCTCAGGAATGCAGGGAGGTCCCTTACCCTGGGAGAGCGAGGAGACAAGGCTGGGGAGAAGGGTGGTGGTAAAGGACCCCCCAGGCCCTGCCAAGGAGTCTGGGTTTATTCTCCAGGCAACAGAGCAGCGTGGAGGGAGGCAGTACCCAGTTTGCACCTTAGAAAATAGTCTCGGGGTGCCTGGGTGGCTCAGTAGGTTAAGTGTCCGACTCTTGATTTCGGCTCAGGTCATGATCTCACGGTGTGTGAGTTCAAGCCCCACATCAGGCTCTGCACTGACAGCACGGAGCCTGCTTGGGATTTTCTCTCTCTTTCTCTGTCCCTTCCCTACTAGTTCATATTCTCTCTCTCTCTCTCTCTCTCTCTCTCTCTCTCTCTCTGTCTCTCTCCCCTAAAATAAATAAATAATAAACATTTAAGAAAGAAAATAGTTTCGGCTGTGCGTTCCAGCCCCAGCTTTGACACTAAGTCCTTCCATGCTCTGGGCCTCAGTTTCAGCCCTCTGAGTGGGGAAATGAGACTATTCCCCTCCCGTCCTTATAATCTGAGGGCTCTGCGGTTATTTTAAGAGTCAGCTATTCTGAGAGTACCTTTCGTTTCTGTGCATCCGGTAGAAGTAAATTCATCACGTAGATTCAGATTTTCAGAGTCATAATTTGCCTTGAGTTTTTGAGAAGTTTTTGCCTGAAAGACTGCCTGGGTCAAGCATGCCACCAGCACATCTAAGAGGCTTGTTCCCAGTTCCCCGGTGAGGATGAGAAGTGAGAACTCCATCGTAGCCCAGGGGAAGGGCTGACATTTGGTGAGATGTCTGTATTTAAATCCCACCACTTGACATCTGTTTCCAATTAATCTGCCCGTGTAAAGAGGGATGCTGCCAGGAGCACAGGATTCAAGCTCAGTTCGAGAGGCAGAGGGAGGCAGCCTTAAAGACTTAATGCAAAGCCAGTGCACTGGCTCCCTCCCACTCACACCCCCAGGGGCTCCCACATACCCCCGGGAACCTGGCCTGCGAGGTGCCTGAGGATGAGCTCCACTCCTCTCTCTGCAATTTACACTTCAGCCATAAGGGGCATGATGAGTTTGAAGAACTAAAAGCAAAGCCAAGGTCTCGGATATACAGAGCGGAGACTGGCATGAGGTGGGTGGGCAGGTAGGCAGGGGCCAGATCTCGCAAAGTCTTATAGGCTGAAAGGAGGACTCCCATTTTTTTTTCTAGGTCTGGTGGGAACTGAGATGGTCCAGTTTGCATATTTAAGAGATCCAGCCTCTCCATGGAGAACGGGTTGGACAGAGCCAAGAGTAGAAGGGGAACATCGTTTCAAACGACACTGGAAAAGGCAAAACTGTAGAGACAGTAAAAAGACCAGCAGTGCCCAGGGTTCGGGGGGAGGAGGAGAGAAACAGGTGGAACACAGAGGATTTTTAGGGCAGTTGAACTACTCTGACACTGTAAGGATGGACCCGTGTCACTATATGTTCATCCAGACCCATAGAACGTACAACACCGAGAGAGAGCCCTAACGTAAATTACAGATGTCGGGTGATGATGTGTCACTTGCAAGTTCATCAACTGTAACAAATGTGCCCCGGGGGGGGATTGTGCCTGCGTGGGGACAGGGGTGTGTGGGAAACCTCTACTTCGCATTCAGTGTTGCAAAACCTAAAACTGCTCTACAAGATAAAATCTATTAATCCAAAAATATTTAAAAACCATGGGCACCTGGGTGGCTCAGTTGGTTAAGCGTCCGACTTTAGCTCAGGTCATGATCTCACAGTTCGTGAGTTCGAGCCCCTCGTTGGGTTCACTGCCCTCAATGAGGAGCCCACTTCCGATCCTGTCTCCCTCTCTCTCTGCCGCTACCCCACTGTCTTTCTATCTCTCTCTCAAAAATAAACATAAAAAATTTTTAAAACATTAAATTCACCTGTTTCTGTTCACTTATTTTAATGTGGCAGCAAGGAAATACGACCTCTCATGTGTGGCTCTCACTATGGCTCTACAGGCTGGCGGTGAGTTAGAAGGGATGGTGGTTATTTAGACTAGGGTCGTTAGCAGCGGTAAATGAGAAAGGAGAAGCCGTGTCTGAGGTGTGGGTCAGAGGTAGTATTGGCAGGTCTCGCTGATAAACTGGGTGTCGGGAAGGAGCAAGGGAAAGGGGGATATCAGAGATGATGGCTGTGGGTCTGGTCTGAGCACTTGGATGGACGGTGGTGTCATTTCCTTGGATGAGGAGGGAAGACAATGGGAGGAGCAGTGAGTTCCTCTGGGACACAATGAGTTTGAGACGCCTCCGAGATGCCAAGTCAAGACGTCAAACAGACAATTGGATACACCAGCCTAGAATATTCAGAAGCAAAGTCTGGGGAGAAGACCTAAATTTGGAAGCAATCATTTGGAAAAACTAGGTCCCCCTTCTGTGTATGAATCTCACCAGACAGACAGACAAACAGAGCCATTAACCGCACTCCTCTGCTCTCTCCATTACAGCAAAGCCTTCTGAATATGCAAATCTTCTCTCTGGCTTTGAGTCTTCTCTGTATGTCACCAGCTCTCTCCTCTTCACTGCCCCCACCAGATAAACTCTCTTTCTTGGTTCGCCCACCCCCCAAACTTGCCAGGCAAAAACTGTGGCGAAGGCACCCATTGCAGACAATCTTCATCGGAGGACTGTGGGTCAGGATGTTTGCACAAATGCCTCACAGCATCATTTATCTTGAGGGATGTCAACTCGAAAAATGTTAGTTCATGTCACTGTCGGTGTAAATGCCAAAAATTAGCTTTCTTTCATCAGAAAACGGAATAATTAACTTTGCAACTGTTTCCAAAACTGCTAATTAATGGGTTTTACCCACTTGATTTGTCAGGCTACATTGCGAGCTGAGCAGCGCCTGAGCCCCTGGAGGATTCCCGTCCTCCCCTTCTCTCTGTCCCCTGCAGCCGGAGTCAGGAGAAGTTGCAGGTAAACAAGTGGAGAAAAGCAAGACCAAAGGAAGGCGCTGCCATTTTGGAGTCGAGCAGTTCCTTTTCCTTTCGAAATAAGTCTCCCGCCACTTTTCTTTCGCACATGACCATCCCCCACCCAGTTGATCTCAAAAGTGCAGGACTCAGCCTTAGTTGACAGGATCTCCATCCACCTGTCACCCAAACTTGAAGGTCAAATGGCCTGCCTCGCTCCCTCAACCAAGGTGCTGGGCATGGTGGTTAAAGACTTAGGCCCTGGAGGCAGGCCAATGTGGGTTTCATGGCCAGGTTGAGTTCCTCCCAGCTGCGCATCCTTAGGCAAGACACTTCCCGTCTCACTACCTCGGTTTCTTCATCTATAAAATGGGATTCACAGTAGACTTAAGTCATGCCGTGGTTGAAAGCTTAAGGGAGATGATAAATGCACGGTCTTGGGCACAGTACTTCAGATATCAAGTCATCAACAAACAGGGCTCTTAGTACATCTCTTACTCCATTTCCATCTACAGGCCCACTCCCCCTCACCTGGACTGTTGCCTCTTCACTGAGAGCCAGCCCATCCCCCACCGGGATTGCCAGAGAAGTGTTCCCACCATGCAAATCTGAGCATTTAGTGAACTAGATCACTGGTCCCAGTTATTCCTCTACTACATCAGGATTATACATCCATATCCTTCACCTTGTAACTTTGCAGGGCCTCCTACTGTAGATGGAGTGTACTTCCCCACCCCTCTGATATTTTTCGTTTCTTTGTTTAATTGTAGTTAAATACACATAAAATTTACCATCTTCTCTTGGTATTGGCTGCTATCAATATTGACTGCTAATAGATTTCACCTCCACCCTGCTCTGGAGAATTGCCATTGGCTAACCGGGATCTGTCAGCTTGTAGCCAGTGATTGATTGACAAGGGAGGGGTGTATCAAAGGGGATTAAGGTGGATCCAAAGCAGAGGTACACGTTTTGCTCCAAAACTCTCCACCGAACCAGCTGAAGCCTCTCTCCAGCCAACACCACGTCCTGACTTAACTTTCTTCCTCTGTTTTATTGTATTTCCTTAGCTTCCCTTCTCCTGAAAGTGGAGAAGTAAACAGTAAAACATGTTCCCAATAATCCTCATGAGCGTAATAAATGGTGGTTGTCTTAAGCCACTGAGTTTTGAGGCGTTTTGTTACATGGCATTAATAACTGATACAATTAGAGCACGTAACAGGTGGAATACCATCCAGCCATTAAAAATGATGATGGGACTCTGTGTATCGCCTCCAGAACAATGACTTACTCAAAGCAGTGCTGCTTAAGAAGAATCGGTCACAATAATGTATGAACAGCGGTGTTCTTTCTGTTAAAGAAAATTAGTACATGGGTATTCAGGTACAGAGAAATGTCCAGGGGGGACTGCAGTGGTTAACAGTGTCTATCCTTGTGTGGTGGGCTTGTGGACAATATATTATTTTTGTCTTTGCACTTATTTTATACCATCTAATATTTAAATTGAATTTTCTTTTTTATTTGAATTAAAGTTCTTCAAGTCAAAACAACAAAATTACCAACTTAACCATTTTTTAACTGTTCAGTCCATTAGTGTTAAGTACATTCATGTTGTTGTTGTTTTTTTAATTTTTTTTTTTTACATTTATTTATTTTTGAGAGACAGAGACAGAGCGTGAGTAAAGGAGAGGCAGAGACAGAGAGAGACAGAATCAGAAGCAGGCCCCACGCTCTGAGCTGTCAGCACAGAGCCCGACACGGGGCTCGAACCCACGAACCGTGAGATCATGACCTGAGCCGAAGTCGGACGCTTAACCGACTGAGCCACCCAGGCGCCCCAGTACATTCGTGTTGTTGTACAGTAAAACTCCATAAGCTTTCCCCTTGTAAAACTGAAACGACATCAATCAACCAACCACTCCCCATTCCTCCCTCCTCTCAGCCCCTGGCAACCACCATTCTACTTTCTATCTCTATGAACTTGACCACTGTACGTACTTCATATAAGTGGAATCATCCAGAATTTGTCCTTTTGTGTCTGGCCTATTTCACTCAGCATCACGTCCTCAAGGTGCTCTCATGCTGTAGGATGTGTCAGAATCTCCTTCCTTTTTAAGGCTGAATAGTACTCCTATTGGTGTTGGGCTTAGCCATGTGACTTGCTTTGGCCAATGAAATGTTAGCAGAAGGATGGGACGCATGCAGGATCTTTATATATGCTTGCATAGCTTGCCTTGGCTTCCTGTGCTCCAGACCCACAGAGCTGAGGAGGGGAATCTGATGATTATTCCCCCACAATCCCATCCCTGCCCAGAGCCCTCTCTAGATGCATTAAATGTGTTCTTCCCATTTAAGATGGAGGCTCTTAGCTTAAGAGAGCTCTTGATAACCCATCTTATCCCAGCCAAAGACCTGCCTTCTCCCATCACAAGAATACCACCAGGCAATAAACTCACAGGCCACAGAACAGGAAGGCTCACAGACCAAATTGAGATGCTCAAACCATGCTATTCGCTAAACCAAATAAGACACAAAGCAAAAAAATCAAAAATAAGACCATGAGGTTAGTTGACACATTTGAGATAGGAGTATGTAATGTTCATATGTCCTATGTCCTTCTCTATCACATCAGCCTGCCCCGCTGATGTGTGGTTCAGAGGACCAGAGTTCAGGTTTGAGCACGGGGTGTCCAACAGATGGAAGGTGCCTGGGTCAATCATACATAGACTCTATGGAAGAGACAAGGCAAGAGTGTATGCCTGGCCACTGCCGTAGTCTTACCACTCACTTCTGAATCGCTGGGTTTTATTCTTATTTCTTGGACAGAGCATAGGTGGGGACAGAACAAGACCAGGATTGGTAACACCAATGGGTGAACAATTTAGGGAGGACCTGTTGGAAATGGTACAATCATGACTTGATCTTTCCACCCATTTCTATTAATAGTACTCTTGTTTGTTTTACCATAGAAACCATTGAATCCATCTCTGACAAGCAGATTGCTAACATTCTTACTATCTATATTCAACACATCTTATGAATTCTGCCGGAGTCTCAGAAGCTTACTCATTGTGTGTACTTAACACATCCTCCAAGTTTTGCCTCTGTTGCATAAGCTAGAAGCTTATGTACTATCTACACCAAACACTTTGGAGAAGGTTCACCCATCTTATTTGTTTTTCTTATCCTTGTTGGAAGAATTACATATTCTCAAGGAATACAGTAAACACATGTTACATTTTCCAAACCACCCACATTCCTGCCACTCCATCACCTCCACCTCAGTCCAAGCTGCTACCATCTCTCACCCAATCCACCTGTAACTGGTGTCCCCACTGCCACACTGACCACCCACACGGCAACCAGAGTCCCATCTGAAAGGGAACTCTCTTCCTGCTCCGCCCAGCCATAGAGTCTGAAATGCCAAGTGGCATTAAGGCCTATTGTGTTATGGCCACAACTACCTCTCCTCTCTCTGTGTCCCACTGTTACCATCCCTCCACCATGCACTCTCAATTCCAGCCCTGCCTAGAATGAGCTACTTCCTGAGTGCCTGCTCAACTCCTACACTCCAATCCAGAACCATCTCAGGAATCACCCCCTGTGATGGCTAGTTTTATAAGGCAACTTGACTACTAATATGTCCTATCTCCTTCTCTGTCATATCAGCCTGCCCTGCTGATGTATGGTTCAGAGGACCAGAGTTGAGGTTTGAGCAAGGGGGTCCAACAGATGGAACGTGCCTGGGTCAATCATGTATAGCCCAGAGAGCTGGTAAAACATTATATCTGGGTGTATCTGTGAGGGTGTTTCTGGAAGACATTAGTATTTGATTCAGTAGGCTAAGTAAAGAGATCTGCCTCCACGAATGTGTGCAGGCCTCAGCCAATCCACTGGGGATATAAATGAAACAAAAAGATGAAGGAAGGGAAGACCGATCTCTCTCTCTCGCTGTCTCTCTCACTCTTGCTCTCTCCCTCTTCTTGGGACATCCATCTTTTCCTACCTCACACATTGGAGCTTCCGATTCTCAGGCCTTAGGGCTCTAAGACTTATACCAACAGCTCCTCAGTTCTCAGGCCTGTGGCCTGAGACTGAATTATACTGCTAGATCTCCGGATATCCCAGCTGGCAGCAGATAGCGGGACTTTTCAGCCTCTATAACCATGTAAGTCAATTCCTTTAATAAATGTCTCATATCTATCTATCTATCTACCTATCTATCTATCATCTACCTATCTACCTATCTATCCATCCATCTATCTGTCTACCCATCCATCCATCTATCCATCCATCTACCCATCCATCTATCTATCTACCCATCTATCTATCTATCTATCCATCCATCCACCCATCCATCCATCCTATAGGTTCTGTTTTTTTTGGAAAACCCAAACTAACACACCTCCTCTGGGAACCAGTAAATATTTGGGGAGAAAATAAAGAAAGGAGAATGGCAAAGGGAAGGGAATATGGAGGGAGAGAAGGATGAAGGGAGGAGAGCTATAACCATCATGCTATAGAAGGAACTAACCCCAGAAGTGATCATTGTCCTGCCCCTCTAGGTATTTAAGCAAAAGACTGAATGATGTCTCAGAAAAAAAAAAAAAACAGAAATCATTCAAACATAGAATGTGTAGTCAGACAAGCTACAGTCTATGATCTTTCCTTGGATTATGGGTGTTCTAATTATCTCTTGATGCAACAAAGTACCCTGATAACTTAGTGGCTTACAACAACAGCCATTTAATTATGTTTCGTGATTTGGTGGCAAGGTTCACCTGGACCATTTTTCTGCTCTCTGTGGCACTGACAGTGGGCACTTGGTGGTTGGTATTCAGTCATCTGGGCTGGGCTGGAGGATCCAAGATGACATCACTCACAGATCTGGACATTGGCAAGGACTAGAAGGCTAGACTCAGCTGAGCACCTCCCCTTCTCTGTGTAGACTCAAAGCCTGTCCATGAAGTGTGTTCAGAAGTGTGGTCAGACTTCAACAGCAGCTCAGGCTCCAGGAGACCAAGCTGAATGTTGCCAGTCCGTTTAAAAACTAGACTGAGAACTGGCATGGCAGCACTTCCTCCATACACATTTTTGGTCAAATCAGTCACAAGCCAGCCCAGATCCAAGGGGAGAAAAAATAGACTCCATCTCTTGATGAGGTGAATGTCAACATAATCGCAGCAATTCATAAATTCCTGGTGCAGAACCAATGACCACACCTCCAGAAAGACTTACCAGGACTGGGACCAGTCCAGGGAAAGCAACTCCTGAATCCCTGACCCATGGCAACTGTGAGAGATAACATATGTTTATTGGTGTTTAAAGCCACTTAGTTTGGGGGTCATGTGTTACATAGCAACAGATTATAAAGACGGGTGCCTTCACCAAACTGTCTTGTCCAAAACTGAATCCTGGGTAGAAGGCAACCAGGGACTGAACTTGTGATGTATTTTAGGATAAGAACTTCAAGGAAATTATCAGACCAGATCTTCAAAATCTGCTATCTCAGGGACAATTCTCATTCATGTATTCATTTAACAAATATTTATGAGTGCCCACCATGTGCCATGCACTAAGCAAAGTGGTAGAGACAGACGGATGAGTAAAAATAGACATGGTCCCCCAATTTGCAGACCTCTATGAGAATATCCCATTCTGGGCCCTGTCCTGCTCTGTACACCCCGCAGGTGTACACCCCGCAGGCTGGTACTTGGTCCCCAGGCAGCTTTGATCATTCACAGCCTCTGACTAAGCCCACCTTGCTCTCTGCTCTTCATCCCTGGGGTCATTTCTTGTAAAGGGCCGCCCTCTGCCCCATTGCTTGGACCTAGCTCTCTGACCTCTGGCTTCCCCCCGTAGGGGGAAGAGTCAGGTACGGCAGCACCACCGTGAGCCAGCGCTGTAAGTCTAGACCACCAGTCTGGAAGTCGCTCGGGCCCCATTCTTCCCGGCACCTCCACGGACTGCTTGCCGCCCCAGCTGAACCAAGACACTTATCCCTGGTCTGGGCTGTCTCTTCACTTCCCCTCGAGCCCAGGAGCCATTGTCCCCAGCCAGCGAGGCGCATCTCGGACGCACCATGTCCTCGGGCTCTTTTTCCTGCTCTGCCTGGATTGGGCTCATTTACTAAAAATTAGTTGGGAATGAAAAAAGCCCCTAGTTTATTAGCGTGCTATTATTCCCCTCCCGCCGTCCCCCTGCCGCATGATGGATTGCCTGGTGAGGGGACGCAGCCCCAGCCGGGGAGTGAGCGAGCTCGGCGCGGTCCCTGGCGCAGACAGATGGGGAGGCCGAGTCCTGACCATGATTGATTAGCTCCACAAAGCCTGTTGAGCGGAGTTCCATCAAGATTGATGCTTTCTCCTCATAACAGCATTTCCAAAAAGTTTCTATTACATTTTGATTATGTTTATAGAATCTCGCTGGTCTGGGGGAAGATGCAATCTCGTTCCCAGTGTGTGTGTGTCTGCGTGGGCCGTCGCAGGGCCTCTGCCCAGGGCCCCTCACTTTGCGGACAGCAGGAAGGACCTCCCTTGCCTCCCAAGATCAAGCTGGAGGAAGCCAGTGTCCACTCTCCCGTTCCCTGAGGTTCAGTCTCACGGCAGCTCTGGTTTGGGAGGGCAAGTCCCACAGGTGTTCTAAGCCCTGGGCCGGAGACCGACAAGAGGGTGGGGAAGGGACTGGGCAGGCCCTCGTCAAATGTCCGGTAAGCTCCGTGTTCAAATATGTATCTGAACGTGTCTATCTGTGCATGTGTGTGTCACACCTTACCCCATGAGGGATTTGGATGATTAACAGGAAACAGTAAAAAGATAAAATAAAAAATGAATAGAGAACAAGAATGAGGACCAGGGGAATGCAAATCAGCCCAGAACAGCAAGTCCAAAATGAAGAAGTAAAATATGTATGCAGTCAAGTAAGGTCCCACAATCTGGTCTGAGTTTCCTGAGAGTCAAAGAGAAAAGGGGAATAAAATCAGTTTACTTAGGTCTTACTGTCCTTAATAAAAAAATGAAAAAATCCAGTTCTTCAGAGGACTCGATTCTTCCATTGAGAGTTTCTTCCATTTTAATTCTAAAACTTTTTTTTAATGTTTATTTATTTTCGAGAGGGAGAGAGACAGAGCATGAGCAGGGGAGGGGCAGAGAGAGAGAGAGAGAGAGAGAGGGAGACACAGAATCCGAAGCAGGCTCCAGGCTCTGAGCTGTCAGCACAGAGCCCAACACGGGGCTCGAACTCGTGAACCATGAAATCATGACCCCAGCCAAAGTCGGACGCTTAATCAATTGAGCTACCCAGACACCCCAAAACCACAGTTTTAAACCTGTTTTATCTATCAGGTGGGCAAAGGTCAAAATGTTTAATAATGTGCTGTTGGTAAAAGCTGGAGGAAATAGACACATATAGTGCTGATAGAAACAGGTGCACTGGTGTTCACCCTTGGAAAGCATTTTGGCAGTATGTATTCAGATTTTAAATATGGAAGTCCACGTTGGGTATTTATTCCACAGATATTCTCATCTATGGGCACAAAGATACATCAACAAGACTGTTCATGAAAGCATTCTGTTTATAGAAAAGTTTGTGAACAAGCTGGATGTCCACCGCTACAAACTTCTTACACAGATAATGATACATCCATGAAAAGAAATGCTAGGCGGCAGTTAAGAAATAAGGATGGCTGTTGAAAATGCAGTGGTAAGGAATGATCTCCAAGATAAGTGAAAAAAAAAAAACAAAGATGTGTAGAGGATACTAAGGAAACAGGGATATACAACTATGCCTTTCATGTCCATATCCTATTTTGCAGAGCTATGCACACAAACCTGGTTACACGGATTTTCTCTGGGAAGTGACTATAAAGACACGGAATGAAAGATGAAAACAAGGGGCGCCTGGGTGGCTCAGTCGGTTAAGCGTCCGACTTCAGCCCAGGTCACGATCTCGCGGTCCGAGAGTTTCAGCCCCGCGTCGGGCTCTGGGCTGATGGCTCAGACCCTGGAGCCTGCTTCTGATTCTGTGTCTCGCTCTCTCTCTGCCCCTCCCCCATTCATGCTCTGTCTCTCTCTGTCTCAAAAATAAATAAACGTTAAAAAAAAATTAAAAAAAAAAAGATGAAAACAAGACTTACTTTTTAATGAATACTCTTTTGAACTGGTTAGATATTTTTTTATCATGTGCATGTAACTTTTCAAAATGAAATACTTAAAAAATGTTTAATAAAAAAATACCCAATTGCACTTAAAGAAATTTATTCTGTGGAATTAACTGGAGACAGGTGCTAAAATTTATGCTCCAAAATATTTATTATAATTTTATTTCTAATAGTGAAAAATCAGGGGCGCCTGGGTGGCTCAGTCGGTTAAGCAGCCGACTTCAGCTCAGGTCATGATCTCACGGTCTGTGAGTTCGAGCCCCGCGTCGGGCTCTGTGCTGACAGCTCAGAGCCTGGAGCCTGTTTCAGATTCTGTGTCTCCCTCTCTCTGACCCTCCCCTGTTCATGCTCTGTCTCTCCCTGTCTCAAAAATAAATAAAACGTTAAAAAAAATTTAAAGAAAAATCAGAAATACCTAATTATAGAAGATGGATTTAAATAAATTCTAATATATCCATGCAGTAGACTATTTTCAACCATCGAAAATCACATTCATAAAGAATGACTTACCGGGGCACCTGGGCGGCTCAGTCCGTTAAACATCTGACTCTTGTTTCAGCTCAGGTCATGATCTCAAGGTCATGAGATCAAGCTCCACATTAAGCTCTGTGCTGGGTGTGGAGACTGCTTGGGATTCTCTCTCCCTCTCCCTCTGTCCCTCTCCCCCACCAACGCTCTCTCTCTCTCAAATAAAAATAAAATAAAATAAACTTTAAAAAATAAAGAATGACTTAGGAGGTGAGAAAACGATCATGAGATATTGTGGGAAAAAAAATCAGGTACAAAATAATATGTGTGGTATGATCCTGATTTTTTTCAAACACACACACACACACACACACACACACACACAGAAATGTTTATGAGATTGAAAGGGTATTCCCCACATGTTAGCAGCCATGCTAACTCCATACTTCATACTGCTAACTTCATGCTAAACTTCATACTTTCTATATATTCCACATTTCCTATGAAGAAATATTAATTTTTTAATAAAAAGGCATTAAATGTTATATGAAAAAAAACATAAATTTCCACTGGCCCACTAACATTGTATGAAAAAGAAATTGATTTCCACTTAGATGGATACCAAGTTCCTAGACACTCCATGGGGCTTAGGGTCTGCCTTTATTAAATAAAAAGACTGAGTTCTAGTGGGGGATTGTTTGGGGGCCAGCCTAATCTTGGGTGAAAGACTCAGTCATCCCAATTAGAGGCCATGTCTCAGTCCCATGGGAGTCACGTTTCCCATGGGAAAAGGAAGACAGATGTTCTGTCCCCTTGATATCACCTGTAACTCTTCCCCACATGTTTTTGGCTAAAACCACTACCTCTATTTCCAGCAGAAAGCTATAGCAGCTCCTCTAAATCCATCAAGCCTTTAAAGCCCACCACATCTAGGCAGCCTTCCCTGATACCACCTCCTCTGCTTTCTTAGGACACGGTGTGGACACCTCTCTCCAGTCTCCAGTTAGTTACTGTACTGTAAAAGTATTTTAAATTTATTAACAACACCTGCCATTCTGTCCCATGCTTTCTGCGAAACCTATTACACCCATTCAGTCACTCAATCTTCATAACAACCCTATGACAAAGCCTCTATAAATCATAGAGTTGAGGGGCACCTGGGTGGCTCAGTCGGTTAAGCATCCAACTTTGGCTCAGGTCATGATCTCATGGTTTGTGAGTTGGAGCCCCACATCGGGCTCTGTGCTGACAGCTCAGAGCCTGGAGCCTGCTTCAGTTTCTGTGTCTCCCTCTCTCTCTGCCTCTCCCCTGCTTGTGCTCTGTCTCTCTCTGTCTCTCAAAAGTGAACAAACGTTAAAAAAAAAAAAAAATCATAGAGTTGAGCAAACTGAGGCACAGAGGAACCCAGTTACTTACTCGGGATCTTGCAAACAATAATGTTAGCACGAGGTCTCAGAATTAGTTCAGTGATTCCAAAGACCATAATCTCAACTACTATGAAATGCTGAACTCTTTCCCGATATGCAACTCAGAATCAGAGAGTCTTTCTCCTGGGCAGATCCAGCCAAGGATTCATTTCTTCTTCTGACAGCAGCAACTGAATATTGCCTTGGGAGACACCTGAACCTCATTGCAGGCAGCATCTCTGGGGCTATCACACAAGGTATCCCACCTTTCCTGGTCAGGGGACCCCAGCCGAGTCAATCATGCTCATTTCCAGGACTTGGAATTTCAGGTGGGTGATACAAGCACAGAAAGGACAGAGGCCCCTTGATCCAACTCGTCTTTGATTCCTGATAACTGGACTCTCCTGATAACTCCTCAGGGCTGAACCTATTGACTTTACCTGTACCATAAAATTCCTAGTTTTGCCTGGGTTAGCCAGAGTTTGCTCAATTTAGTTTGCAACTTGACCCTACCTAAAAGGGCCAGTATCTACAATATAAAAAGAACTGTCAAAACTCAAGAGTGAGACACAAAAAAACACCAAGAAAATAAAAATGTTACAGCAACATTGACCAAATGGCACTTATCCCAGAGCGCAAGTTTGGCTGAACTTACAAAAATCAACCAATGCAATATCATATTAATAGAATAAAAGACAAAGACAAAAACCACATGATCATCTCAACAGACATACAAAAAGCACTTGAAAAATCCAATACCCATTTATTAACAAACTAAAAATATACTTAACAAACCAGTAATATAACTGAAACTTCTCAACCTAATAATGACCATCTAGAAGAAAGAAAAAAAACAGCTACCATCATACTTAACGGTGACAAACTAGATGTTTTCCTTCTGAGATCAGGAACAAGACAAGGATGTCTGCTCTTGCCAATTCTCTTCAGCATTGTACTAGAAGTTCTAGCCAGGATCATTAAACAAGAAAAAGAAGTAAAAGGAAGACAGAAACAAAAGCCATATTTTCCAGATTGGGAAACAAGAAGTAAAATTATCTCTATGCACAGATGACATGATCTTACATGTAGAAAATCCTAAGGAGTTCACTAAAAATGTGTTAGAAAAAGTAACGAGTTCAGCAATATTACAGGATACAAGATCAATATACAAAAATAGACTGTGTTTCTATACACTTGCAATGAACAATCCAAAGATGAAATTGAGAAAACAATTTTATTTACAATTGCATCAAAAAGAATAAAATACTCAAGAATAAATCTAGCAAAAGAAGTGTAAGACTCCTATGCTGAAACTATAAAGGTATCATTGAAAAAACTTGAAGACCTAAATAAATAGAAAGATAGCTAATGTCAATGTATTGTAAGATTTAATGTTAAAATGGCAAATACTCCTCAGATAGACGAATAGGATCCCTGCCAAAACTTTCAGTTGCTTTTTTTTTTTTGCAGAAATTGACAAGCTGATCCTAAAAATATATATGGAAGTGCAAGAAAAGACAAAAACAATGGACAGAAGAGACAAAATCATCTTGGAAAAGAACAAGATTGAAGGACTCACACTTCCCAATTTGAAAACTTACACTATAGCTACAGTAATCAGGACACTGTGGTACTGGTATAACGATAGAAGTCTAGATCAATGAACTAGAATTCAAAATCCAAAAATAAACCCTTCCACTTATGGTCAATTTATTTTCAAGAATGATGCCAAGAAAATTCAATAGAGAAAGAATGGCCTTTTCAGAAAGTGATGCTGAGACAACTGGGTATCCACATGCAAAAGAATGAAGTTGGGCCCCTACCACACATTCTATGAAAATTAACTCAAAATTGATCAGTGACCTAAATGTAAGAGCTAAGTCTGTAACAGTCCTGAGAGAAAACACAGGAGTAAATCTTCATGTCCTTGGACTGGGTAATGGTTTCTTCGATATGACACCACAAGCACAAACAACCAAAGAAGAAAAATAGATACATTAGGTTTCATCAACATTAAGAACTTTTATGCATCAAGAGACACTATCAAGAAAGTAAAAAGGCAATCCACAGAATGGGAGAAAATATCTGCAAATCATATATTCGACAAGAGACTTGTGTTTAGAGTATATAAAGAACTCTACAACTCAATGACAACAAAAAAGAGAAACAACCCAGTTTAAGGATGTGGAATAGACATTTCTCCAAATAATTTATACAGATTGCCAATTAGCACATGCAAAGATGCTGAACATTATTAGTCATTAGGGAAATGGAAATCAAAGCTACGATGAGATGCCACTTCATGCCCACTGGGATGGCCATAATCAAAAATATGGAACAACAAATGTTAGGAAGAATGTGGAGGGATTGAGGCCTCATACTTTGCTGGCAAGAAGATAAAATGGTTTATCCACTCTGGAAAACAGCTTGGTATTTCCTCAAAACATGGAGTTTTCATAAAACCCAGCAATTCCATTCCTACACGTATACACAAGAGAAATGAAAACATGCTGGCACAAAAATTCGTACACAGATATTCATCAGAGCCCAAAAATGGAAACAACACAAATGTCTATTATCCACTGTTGAATGGATAAACAAAATGTGATAGATCCACTTAGTGGAATATTATTCACCTATAAAAACGGATAAAGTTCTGGGGTGCCTAGGTGACTCAGTCATTGGAGCATCCAACTCTTGATTTCGGCTCAGGTCATGATCTCATGGTTCATGGGCTCAAGCCCACATCAGTCTCCGTGCTGATGGCACAGAGCCTGCTTGGAATTCCCTCTCTGCCTCCTCTCTCTCTCTCTCCCTTTCTCTGTCTCTAAAAAATAAATAAATAAACATTTAATGGGCACTGAGGAGGACACCTGTTGGGATGAGCACCGGGTGTTGTATGGAAACCAATGTGACAATAAATTTCATAAATAAATAAATAAATAAATAAATAAATAATAAAATGAAAATGGGTGAAGTTCTGAAACATGCTTCAACATGGATGAAGCTTGAAAACATTATAAAAAGTGAAAGAAGTCAAATACCAAAAGTTATATATTATAAAATTCATATAGTGTTTGCCAGGGACTGGGGAAAGGGGAATAGAAAGTGACTGAACGGGCATGGGGTTTCATTCTGAGTTGATGAAATGTTCTGAAATTAGATAGTGATGCTCAGTGTACAACTTTGCTAATATACCAAAAATTACTCAATTGTACCCTTTAAAAGAATGAATTTTATGATATGTGAATTATACCTCAATAAAGCTGTTTTTTTTTTAAAAAAAGGAGGTCAAAACAAACTCAGTAAGAAAGCAAACAATCCAATTAGAAAATGGGCAAAAGCTATAAAGAGACATTTTACAAAAGATGATATACAGGTGGCAGAGAAGCACATGAAAAGATGTTCAACATCATTAGCCATTAGGAAAATGCAAATTAAAACCACAATGGAACCCATTAGGATGACAAAAATAAAAAGTAGTAACAATACCAAATGCTGACAAGGATGCAGAGAAACTGGAACACCCTTACATTGCTAGTGGGACTGTAAAATGATAAAAAATCATCCTGGAAAACCATTTGGCAGTTTGTTATAAAAAATTAAGCATACAATTATCGTATGACCTAGCAATTTTATTCTTGGGTAATTATCCCTAAGAAATGAAATTTTACTTTCACACATAGGTGAAATGTATGAAACCCTATACATGAATGCTGTGATAGCTTTATTAGTAATAGTGCAAAACTGGAAATAACCCACATAGCCTTCAATGGATGAGTAAACTCTGGTACGCCCATAGCATGGAATACTACTTAGCAAGAAAAAGGAATGAATTGTTGATAGACACAACCTGGATGAATCTCCAGGAAGTATGCTGAGTTTTCAAAAGCTTCCCAAAAGGCTGCATACTGTATTATTCCATTTATGTAAGATTTGGGGATAGGGGAAGCTTAGAAATGAATAATGAATTAGAGATTGCCAGGAGTTGTAAACTGGGGGCTGGGGAATAGGAGGGAGGTGGGGATGATTATTTAAGGGCAACATAAGGGATCCTTACAGTAATCCATCTATCTTGACTGTGGTGGTGGATACCTTAACCTACCCATGTATTAAAATTGTAGAGAACTAAAGGGTGGCCCAGTCGGTTGAGTCTGACTTGATTTCAGCTCAGGTCATGATCCCAGGGTCATGGGATCAAGCCCCACATCAGGCTTCAAGCTGAATGCGGAGCCTGCTTGAGATTCTCTCACTCTCTCTCTCACTCTCTCTCTCTCTCTCTCTCCCCCCCTCCCTACCCTTCTCAAATAAAAAAAAATGTACAGAACTAAATACATACACACACACATAAGTACAAGTAAAAGTGGGGAAATATTAGTAAGATCTATAAATTGTATCAATGTCAATATCCTAGTTGTAATATTGTACTACAATTTTAGGAGATGTTACCACTACAGGAATATGGGTAAAGGGTACATAAGATCTCTCTGTGTTATTTCTTACAACTGCATATGAATCAACAATTAACTTAAGACAAAAAAAAAGTTTAATTTTAAAACCCTCTACCTGATATGGTGGAAGGAACGGTGGAAGGAAAGGAGGGAGTGAGGGAGGGAGGGAAAGAGGGAGAAAGACAGAGGAAAGGAAGAAAAGTAACATTTGCTGTGGATTTGCCTTGTTGTAGAATCCAGGCTCTTTAACACCTGGCTGGAGATACATATTATTATTATCCCCATTTTATAGATGAAGAAACTGAGGCTCAGAGAATAACTATCCTGTTCTCAAAGATACACTTTGAGAATTCAGGATGCAAGCTCTGCTCCCTGGCTCTCCCTCTGCCTGCCTCCATCCGTTACGCAAATACAGCCATCAATCAAATGTAGGCAATGACTGCATTACTCAAGAGGAAATTGAAGCCAGACTGTAAGATGCAGTCCACAAAATTCATGATTTCTTCCCCCACCCCCGCTCCTTCTACTTGGTCCCTTTTTCATATGGATTGGGTTTTTATTTCTGCATTTATTGCACACGCAAATTACAGATGAGAGCATCGACTACACAAGTCATTACTCAGAGTAGCATCTCCCCAACTGCCACCGGACGAGGACCGAACAGCTTGTGGTTAATTTGCTATATAATCACTGGCTGTGACAGGGGGGCAGGGCTGTGCCTGTGCTAATATTTGGAAAGAGGAAGCTGAGCAGAGAGGACTCCTGGGGCATGGGGAGGGAAAGTGGGATTGGTCGGACCAGGGAGAAAAGAAGAGAGCTGGTGGGGAGCAGAAGAAAGGGGCGCTGCCCCAGTCAGAGGCTTCTGGAGGGTCTGCTCCCCTGCCAAGGAGTACTGTTGCTCAATCCCATTAGTCACATCTCCATGGGGGAACTAACCAGAATCCCCACTCTCCCAGCCTCCATCGTTCCTGGCCACTGCCACTGTTGCTTCAGCGCAGAGGAGGGATATTTGTACGCACAGGCATCACCATGGGAATGGGTCATGGGCTGGAGGAAGTTTACCAACAGGCAAGAGTTACACCACTCTACCAGTGTGCAATAATCCAACAAGAAAAAAAGGCCAACAGTTTGATAAAAAATGGGCAAAGGATGTGAACAAGCAGTTCTCAGATTAGGAAGCTTATGTAGCCTCTAAACATACAAAAAGATGCTTAACCTTGGGCTTTAAAAAAAAAGGAAATACAAATGAAAACCACAGGGAGATGCCATTTTTTATTTATTGAATTAACAAAGATCAAGATGTTTGATCACACACTGAACTGGCCTGAGTGTGGAGAAGCCACCAGCCTTTGAGAGCAGTAGATGGCAATTCAGCATTCTCTGTCAAAATGTTTGACGCACATACCCATTGACCCATAAATTCTACATTTCTAGAATGTATTCCACAGCCATACTTGCATATATGTATGCAAAGTTGGATATACAAGGCTATTCACTGCAGCACGGTTTATAATAACTGAAGATTGGAGACAGCCTGAATGTCCATCAACTGGGGACTGCTTAAATAAATTGCCATACATCCATACAATGGAAATCTTTACGGCTGTTAAAAAAGAATGAGGCAGCTCTTTATGTACGGATATGAAACAATCTCCAAGATATATTGTTAAGTGAGAAAAAGCAAAGTGCTGAACAGTGTGATTAGAATGTTGCTATTTGTGAGGGTTTTTTAAGGATATAGACACATACACATCTACAGTTAGAGATGCAGAGCATCCCTCTGGAAAGATGACAGTCTTTGCAATGTTTGGTTCTGTAGAGGGAAAAAGGTTCTGGGGGCTGGGAGCAAAGAGGGAGGGAGGCTCATTGTTCACTGTTTACCATGTGAGTGTATAATCAATTCTAATTGGTTAGTAATAATTTCTAAAGCCTCTGTTAGTTTCTCTTATCCAAGAATCAGACCTCTTGGCCTAACACCCAGACTTCTTTTGGGTTTGATTTTAGCCTATTCTCCTTGGTCCCCTGACACACCACCCTTAAAACACTCCTCTGTAAACATACTGAATTCTCACTTCTCCCAAATGCACCATGCTTTTTCACACCTCAGGACCTTTGCACTTACTGTTTTCTGGGCCTGGAATGCCTCCCTCACTTTCATTTGCCCTACACAGGCTTACTCATCTTCCAAGACCCAGAACAAACATGACTCCCAGAGTGTAGCCTTCTCTGACCTCCCCAAGGAGAATTAACCTCCCTTCTCTGCCTTCTCATGGCATCCTGGACAGGCCTCCAACCTAGTATAACTGGGATTGCACCTGGACAAAAGTCACGTGGCCCATTTTCAAAAAAAAAAAAAAAAGGCTACTGATTTTGTCCCTACTGGGTGCCAGCATCTGCATCAGTCCAGTCAATGTGAACATCCACCTCCTCAAAGAGTGACCAAAGTAAGAGAGCTGCATAGCCCAGTCCAGGAAGAAAGATCCT
Organism: Lynx rufus; assembly: GCF_022079265.1. NCBI lineage: Eukaryota > Metazoa > Chordata > Mammalia > Carnivora > Felidae > Lynx > Lynx rufus. The sequence continues at coordinate 19,234,824 of NW_025814896.1, read as the reverse complement.
GTGGACCCAGAAGTGGAGACCTCAATGCACATTAACACATTTAAAGTTCCGAGGAGTCCTGCAAAGAAAAAACCTGTTAAGTCTGTTTAGCCAGTGTATCTCTCGCTTTTTAACCGCAGAATCTGTTTCCCTTAAACACCTCGAGAGATGTGGTAGCAGTGGAAGAAGAGCGTGTGTGGTTAGGGTGAACGGTCATGACAGAGGCCAAGGTCAGAAGCACATACGCAGTGAGTGACTCGCAATGCACCAAAGGTCCATGCCTTCTGCACAGTGGGGAAACCGCTTCAAGTTGGATCCAGTCTGGAGGTTCATCTTCCCACTAAAACATTGGGGGCATCATCAAACCCTTTCCCTTGGTGACAACTCAGCAGGCAGACACACGGAACAGATCAGAGGGAAGGAGGGAGAGAGACCTCACTCTTGAGTGGAAATAACCAGAGGCAGGTCCTGCCCGCCATCTCATGGGGAAAAAAAGGTTCCTCTAGATTCTTTTTCCGTTGAGGGTAGAAATAACAGGAGCCGCAGAGATAGTGGTGAAGACGAGTGGGAACAACGAACAATTGCATCTGAGTCTGAGAATCTTCTGCACTGGGAGTCAAATCCCCGATACCACACAGGGACTGCTCTATGCAACAGGTGGGCTGGGACACCCACCAAGGGACACAAGATCCCATCCTGGCATCCATGATAGACAGCACACAAGAGCTGATCTCTGGGGAAGGCCCCACCTGTCCCAGCCCTTCAGAAACCCTGCACCTCAGTGCAGACTCCCTAGACCGTTCATCCCAGCCCTGCAAATGAGACTCAGACACGTCTCCCCTTCTTCACCACCACGGCCTAGTCCAAGACCTTGTGCTGTACCTGGTAACATTTTCCCAAACCGCTTCCTGATTCCATCCCTGCCCCTGGTCCACACAGCTGTCAGAGTGCTTAAAAACATAATACGATCAGGCCATTCCTCTAGTTTTAAGCCATTAAATGGCGTTTCCCTTTACTGTTTTATTTTGCTTTGTTTTTAACAGCTTTATACCATACTATTCACCCATTCAATGGTTTTTAGAATATTCACAGAGTTGTGCAACCATGACCACAATCAAGTTTAGAGCATTTTAATCACACCCCAAAGAAACCCCTCACCCCTTAGCCATCAGTCCCCAGCCATCTCAGACACACAGCCTGCAAACCACCCATCTACTTTCCGTCTCTATGGATTTTCCCATTATGGACATTTCGTATAAATGGAATCATACAGGAGGAGGAGCCAAGATGGAAGAACAGCATGGAAGTTTCACGTCCATGAAATAAATACAGCCAGACCAACACTAAACCATCCTGCACACCTAGAAAACTGATCTGAGGATTAACGCAACAATCTGCACAACCTGAACCACAGAACTCGGCAGGCACGTGGCGCGGAGAGGTGAACTTGGGGAGAGAAAAGCTGCAGAGGGCAGGGAGCCACTTTTGCATGTGGAGAGACGATGGGGGGAGGAGGAAGACAGGAAAAGCACCCCCCCCCCAAAGCAGCGGGAGAGAGAGTGGAAAAGTGGAAACAGCCGCAGGGCTGAACTAAAAAGGGAGAAAGGAGAAAGGAGAGGGTTTAAATTCCATGAAGACTACAAACAGGGAGAGCACAGAGTCTGCAGCTCGATACCTGGCGGTGCTCTGGTGGGAAGGGCGAATCCCCAGGAGCAGAGTGGAGTCCGGGGGTCTTCAGGCCACACGGGGAGAGGCAGTTCCCCTGCTGGGAGGACACCTGGTAGAGGCTGAGTGGGTCCCCCAAAGGCAAGGCCCCAGTGGACCCGGGAGAACAACCACATTCGCTGGTGCTGGAACAAGGTCGCTGGGGGTGAAGCCTGGTGCCAGACGCGTGTTGTGTTTTTCCATATTCCCTGAAGCGCTGCTGCTACACGATCGCGTGAACTCTTTCTGGGGCGGGCTGGCACCCGGCCGCGGTCTCTGGGCTTCGGCAGCAGCACGGTCCCACCAACGTTCCTGGGTGCGGCTGGCATCCAGCCGCTGCTTGGTGAGACCCTCCACAGAGGGGCAGAACGGGTCAAAGCCGCAGTCCCTCAGAAGTAAGGGGTCTGGAAACACAGCCGCATCTGAGACAAAACTCGGAAAGGAGGTGCTGCCTGGGGCTTGGTCACAGACTGTGTAAAAGCGGGGAGTAGATGAAAGCCGAAGACAAGCACAGGTGCGGATTGCTGATTGGAGAGAACAGAATTCAGATACGAGAGATGGGGAAGCTGAGTGACGCCATTTTCACCGCTACCGCGCATGCGCATACGCACCTACAAGCGCCACAACAATCTACCCCCGTAAGCTAAGCAGCGCCATCTAGTGGACAACGGAGCCATTGCACTAAGTCCCTCACAACTGGGCCAACCTCGCTCTTCAGGAACACAAGTCTCTGCATGTTTAGTTTATGGACGACAAAGCGCTGCATAGTTTGACTTCTAGGGGAAAACAAAGCAATTTCAGTCGTATTTCAGTCTGTTCACTGGTCCATCTATTCAATTTTCTTCTTTTTTTTTCTTTTTTCTTTTTTTCTCTTTTTCATTTCTTTTCTTTTTCTTGAATACAGGAAGAGAAAAAATTTATTTTTATTTTCAATTTCTAATAAAAATATTTTTTAAATTTTTTTCTACTATATTTTTTACTTTGGTGTAAATTTTTTCAAATTCTATTTTACTTCCATCATTTCATTTTAGTCCATTTCAGTTGTATTCATTTTTTCAAATTTTCAAATGATTTCCTCTTTTTTTTCTTTCCCCTTTTTCCTCTAATTTATCAAGCCCCTTTCAACACCCAGACCAAAACACACCTAGGATCTAGCATCATTTATTCGATTTTGTGTTTGTGTGAGTGTGTGTGTTTGTTTTTAATTTTTTTAATTTTAATATTTTTTAATTTTAATTTTTTTGACCTCATTAATTCCTTTTCTCCCTTCAAAATGATGAAGTGAAGGAATTCACCCCAAAAGAAAGAGCACGAAAAAATGACAGCCAGGAACTTAACCAACACAGATACAAGCAAGATGTCTGAACCAGAATTTAGAATCACAATAATAAGAATACTAGCTGGAGTTGAAAATAGATTAGAATCCCTTTCTGCAGAGATAAAAGAATAAAAGCTAGTCATGATGAAATAAAAAATGCTATAACTGAACTACAATCTCAAATAGATGCCACGGTGGCAAGGATGGATGAGGCAGAACAGAGAATCAGCGATATAGAGGACAAACTTATGGAGAATAATGAAGCAGAAAAAAAGGAGATTAAAGCAAAAGAGCATGATTTAGAGAAATCAGTGACTCATTAAAAAGGAACAACATCAGAATCATAGAGGTCCCAGAAGAGCAAGAGAGAGAAATAGGGGTAGAAGGGTTATGTGAGAAAATCATAGTGGAAAACTTTCCTGACCTGGGGAAAGACACAGACATAAAAATTCAGGAAGCACAGAGGACTCCCATTAGATTCAAGAAAAACTGACCATCAACAAGGCATATCATAGTCAAATTCACAAAATACTCAGGCAAGGAGAGAATCATTAAAGCAACAAGGGAAAAAAGTCCTTAACCTACAAGGGATGACAGATCAGGTTTGTAGCAGACCTATCCACAGAAACTTGGCAGGCCAGAAAGGAGTGGCAGGATATATTCAATGTGCTGAATCAGAAAAATATATAGCCAAGAATTCTTTATCCAACAAGGCTGTCATTCAAAATAGAAGGAGAGATAAAAGTTTCCCAGACAAACAAAAATTAAAGGAGTTTGTGACCACTAAACCAGCCCTGCAAGAAATTTTAAGGGGGACTCTCTGAGGGGAGAAAAGATGAAAAAAAAAATGAATAAAGACCAAAAGCAACAAAGACTAGAAAGGACCAGATAACACCACCAGAAACTCTAACTCTACAGACAACAATGGCAATAAATTCATATCTTTCAGTACTCACTCTAAATGTCAATGGACTCAATGCTCCAATCAAAAGACATAGGGTAACAGAATGGATAAGAAAACAAGATCCATCTATATGCTGTTTACAAGAGACCCACTTTAGACCTAAAGACCCCTTCAGATTGAAAAGAAGGGGATGGAAAACTCTCTATCATGCTAATGGTCAACAAAAGCAAGCCAGAGTAGCCATACTTATATCAGACAATCTAGACTTTAAAATAAAGACTGTATTGAGAGATGCAGAAGGGAATTATATCATAATCAAGGGGTCTATCCACCAAGAAGACCTAACAATTGTAAACATTTATGCGCCAAATGTGGAAGCACGCAAATACATAAAACAATTAATCACAAACATCAAGAAACTCATTGACAGTAATACCATAATAGTAGGAGACTTCAACACCCCACTCACAACAATGGACAGATCATCTAATCAAAAAATCAACAAGGAAACAATGGCTTTGAATGACACACTGGACCAGATGGACTTAACAGATATATTCAGAACATTTCATCCTAAAGCACTGGAATATACATTCTTCTCCAATGCACATGGAACGTTCTCCAAAATAGACCATATACTGGGACACAAATCAGCCCCAAGTAAGTACAAAAAGATCGAGATCATACCGTGCATATTTTCAGACTACAATGCTATGAAACTCGAAATCAACCACAAGAAAAAATTTGGAAAGGTAACGACTACTTGGGGACGGAAGAAATCCTACTAAAGAATGAATGGGCTAACCAAGCAGTTAAAGAGGAAATTAGAAAGTATATGGAAGTCAATGAAAATGATAACACCACAACCCAAAACCTCTGGGACGCAGCAAAGGCGGTCATAAGAGGAAAGTATATAGCAATCCTTCCTAAAGAAGGAAGAAAGATCTCAGATACACAACCTAACCTTATGCCTTAAAGAGCTGGAAAAAGAATAGCAAATAAAACCCAAAACCAGCAGAAGACAGGAAATAATAAAGATTAGAGCAGTAATTAATGCTATCAAAACCAAAACAACAGTAGAACAGATCAATGAAACCAGAAGCTGGTTCTTTGAAAGAATTAACAAAATTGATAAACCACTAGCCAATTTGATCAAAAAGAAAAAGGAAAGGACCCAAATAAATAAAATCAAGAATGAAAGAGGAGAGATCACAACCAACACAGCAGAAATAAAAACAATAATAAGAGAATATTATGAGCAATTATATGCCAATAAAATGGGCAATCTGGAAGAAATGGACAAATTCCTAGAAACATATACACTACCAAATCTGAAACAGGAAGAAATAGAAAATTTGAACAGACCCATAACCAGTAAAGAAATTGAATTAGTAATCAAAAATCTCCCAAAAAACAAGAGTCCAGGGCCAGATGGCTTTCCAGGGGAGTTCTACCAGACATTTAAGTAAAAATTAATACCTATTCTCTTGAAGCTGTTCCAAAAAATAGAAATGGAAAGAAAACTTCCAAATACCTTCTATGAAGCCAACATTACCTTGGTTCCAAAACCAGACAGAGACCCCACTAAAAAGAACTACAGACCAATTTCCCTGATGAACATGGATGCAAAAATCCTCAACAAGACATTAGCCAACCGGATCCAACAATACATTAAAAAAGTTATTCACCACAACCAAGTGGGATTTATACCTGGGATGCAGGGCTGGATTAATAGCCACAAAACAATCAGTGTGATTCATCACATCAATAAAAGAAAGGACAAGAGGATCTATGATCCTCTCAACAGATGTGGAGAAAGCATTTGACAAAATATAGCATCCATTCTTGATAAAAAAAAAAAAACCTCAAGAAAGTAGGGATAGAAGGAGCATACCTCAAGATCATAAAAGCCATATACAAAAGACCCAACACTAATATCATCTTCAATGGGGAAGAACTGAGAGCTTTCCCCTAAGGTCAGGAACAAGACAGGGATGTCCACTCTCACCACCATTATTCAACATAGTATTGGAAGTCTTAGCCTCTGCAATCAGACAACACAAAGAAATAAAAGGCATCCAAATAGGCCAGGAGGAGGCAAACTTTCACTCTTCGTAGATGACGTGATACTCCATATGGAAAACCCAAAAGATCCCACCAAAAAACTGCTAGAACTGATTCATGAATTCAGCAAAGTTGCAGGATATAAAATCAATGCACAGAAATCAGTTGCATTCCTATACACCAACAATGAAGCAACAGAAAGAGAAATCAAGGAATTGATCCCATTTACAATTGCACCAAAAACCATAAAATAGCTAGGAATAAATCTAACCAAAGAGGTAGAAAATCTATACACTGAAAACTATAGAAATCTTATGAAAGAAATTGAAGAAGACACAAAAAATGGAAAAAGATTCTGTGCTCTTGGATAGGAAGAAAAAATATTGTTAAAATGTCGATACTACCCAAAGCAATCTACATATTCAATGCAATCCCTATCAAAATAACACCAGCATTCTTCACAGAGCTAGAACAAGTAATCCTAAAATTTGTATGGAACCAGAAAAGACCCCGAATAGCCAAAACAATCTTGAAAAAGAAAACCAAAGCAGGAGGCATCACAATCCTGGACTTCAAGCTATACTACAAAGCTGTAATCATCAAGACAGTATGGTACTGGCACAAAAACAGACACTCAGATCAATGGAACAGAATAGAGAACCCAGAAATGGACCCACAAACGTATGGCCAACTAATCTTTGACAAAGCAAGAACACACATCCAATGGAATAAAGACAGTCTCTTCAGCAAGTGGTGCTGGGAAAATTGGACAGTGACATGCAGAAGAATGAACCTGGACCACTTTTTTTTTTAATTTTTTTTTCAACGTTTATTTATTTTTGGGACAGAGAGAGACAGAGCATGAACGGGGGAGGGGCAGAGAGAGAGGGAGACACAGAATCGGAAACAGGCTCCAGGCTCCGAGCCATCAGCCCAGAGCCTGACGCGGGGCTCGAACTCACGGACCGCGAGATCGTGACCTGGCTGAAGTCGGACGCTTAACCGACTGTGCCACCCAGGCGCCCCCACTTTTTTACACCATACACAAAAATAAACTCAAAATGGATGAAAGTCCTCAATGTAAGACAGGAAGCCATAAAAATCCTAGAGGAGAAAGCAGGTAAAAACTTCTTTGACCTTGGCCACAGCAACTTGTTACTAGACATATCTCTGGAGGCAGAGGAAACAAAAGCAAAAATGAACTATTGGGACCTCATCAAAATAAAAAGCTTCTGCACAGCGAAGGAAAGAACCAGCAAAACTAAAAGGCACTGACAGAATGGGAGAAGATATTTGCAAACGACATATCAGATAAAGGGTTAGTATCCAAAATCTAGAAAGAACTTATCAAACTCAACACCCAAAAAACAAATAATCCAATGAAGAAATGCACAAAAGACATAAATAGACACTTCTCCAAAGAAGACATCCAGATGGCCAATTGACACATGAAAAAATGCTCAACATCACTCATCATCAGGGAAATACAAATCAAAACCACAATGAGATACCACCTGACACCTGTCAGAATGCTAACATGAACAACTCAGGCAACAACAGATGTTGGCAAGAATGCAGAGAAAGAGGATCTCTTTTGCACTGCTGGTAAGAATGCAAGCTGATGCACCCACTCTGGAAAACAGTATGGAGGTTCCTCAAAAAATTAAAAATGGAGCTACCCTACAACCCAGCAATTGCACTACTAGGTATTAATCCAAGGGATACAGGTATGCTGCTTCGAAGGGACACATGTACCCCCATGTTTATAGCAGCACTATCAACAATAGCCAAAGTATGGAAAGAGCCCAAATGTCCATCGATGGATGAATGGATAAAGAAGAGGTGGTATATATATATATATATATATATATATATATATATATATATACATATATATATACACACACACACACACACATATATATGTATATACACATATACACACACACAATGGAGTATTACTTGGCAATCAAAAAGAATGAAATCTTGCCACTTGCAACTACGTGGATGGAACTAGAGGGTATTATGCTAAGCGAAATTAGTCAGAGAAAGACAAAAATCATATGACTTCACTCGTATGAGGACTTTACAACACAGAACAGATGAACATAAGGGAAGAGAAGCAAAAATAATATAAAAACAGGGAAGGGGACAAAACATAAGAAACTCAAATATGGAAAACAAACAGAGGGTTACTGGAGGGGATGTGGGAGGGGATAGGCTAAATGGGTAAGGGGTATTAAGGAATCTACTCCTGAAATCATTGTTGCACTATATGCTAACTAATTTGGATGTAAACCAAAAAAATAAAATTGAAGAAGAAGAAGAAGAAGAAGAAGAAGAAGAAGAAGAAGAAGGAGGAGGAAGGGAGGAGGAAGAAGAGGAAGAAGAAGGAGAAGAAGGAGGAAGAGGAGTAAGGGAGGAGGAGGACAAGGAGGATGAGGAGGATGAGGAAGATGAGGAGAAGAAGGGGGAGGAGGAGGAAAAGAAGGAGAAGAGGGAGAGAAGGAGGAGGAGGGGGAAGAAGAAGAAGAAGGAGACTTCTGTTCTGTGGTCAGATCCCATCCCGCTCCTGCACTCTAGAGACATCCTCACTGCGTCACTGCCATGGTCAACTCTCACATCTATGTGGCACAAGCTGTCATGACACCTGCCACCAAGAACCTGAGGAAGGAATACAGAGGCCAGCTAAAGGGGGTTTGACTTCATTGGAACCATATGCCACAGAGATTATGTGCTGATGGTCTGGGCCTGCATTCTGGATCTCCTGAAAGCCCCCAGTTCAAAAAGTACTCTTTATTCTGCTTTATCTCGCCCACTAGGTGCACGTCTACAACTGAACGCTCCATCAAGACCCCCTCCAGATGGAGGAGATCCAGCCAGGAAAAACCATTTTCACTCACCACAGCTTCCTCTTCCTCTAGCAGGAAGCTTCCAAATGGCAATGGTGAAAATGTATCTCCCCTCTCTCCGTAGCTTACATTAGGGGAATGAATGATGGACCCTTGTGGTTCAGAGACCTGAAGGCAGGTGGAGGTTTTGCTTTATAATCAAAAGCAAGACCTGGTCCCTGTGTGTGAGTTCTCTATGCCAATGGCACAAATATTATGCCATTTTACAGATGGAAGAATTACAGCTTGACTCTGTTAAGTCAAGAGCATGCGGTTATGGAACTGAGAGGTAGGCTGGGCTCGGGATGGGGGTTCTCGGAGCACTTTGTATTGGTGCCTCAGGCTTCCTGCTCAGAAGTGTTGGGTCCAGTCCAACACACCAGTCTTGGGCCTGGAGCCCTCCCCAGGCTAATCAGGAGAAGTGGCGGGGGGGGGGGGGCGGTCTGCAATTGAAAAGCAGCTGCACACACAGCAGATGGTAGCGGCTGCCTCTCAGATGGTTTTTTTTTATCACGTAGCTTTTTTTCTTTCACATTAGGATTTTTTTTTTCAAAAATCCTCTAAAAACATGAGTTTTATAGCAACAGAGGTGCTGAGTGCTTCTAAGAGATCCAGAGCCCAGACTCAGTGTGCAGCCTATGGGGGTCTTGGCCTCTGTGACATTTGAATAAAGTAAGCTCAAGTTCATTGCCTAGAAACAGTCCCTGGAGGTGGGCTGCTTCTTCTTCCCCTGTAGCTAGCAAAGCCCTGGAATTCTGGAAAATTATGCCACAGGACCATCTTGTCTCATGCCCTGCGGAGTGGTGGCAAGCCCGGAAGGGCAAGGATTCAGTGGAACCAGCCGCTGGTGTGGTGAGAAAGTTCTAATCTCCAAACACACGCATTTCCATGGGAAGGAACATAGAACCACACAACCTCAAACAAGTGACCTAACCTCTCTGAACCTCAGTCTCCTCATCTGTATAGTGAAGACAATAATGGTATCTACCTCCTGAGGTTGTTGGGAGGATTGAATGAGGATTGAAAGGACCACGAACATTGCCAAGGAAAGTTAGTTTTGATGATGATTTTCAAGCTACAGGTAAGAAAAAAGACCATCAGTGATGTAAAAGCCAGAGAAGATGAGACGTTAAAGCCCAGATGGCAGGGTTATGAATAAGCTGGCTTGGTCAGAGAGGTCTTTGACCTTACCCAGCAGGAAAGAGTGGCTGCTCCCAGGTAAGCAAGAGAAGGAGGAAGGGCTTGGGCAAGTAAGTCCCCAGCCCAGCACGGCTCCTACCTCAGCTCTTGCTTCTACTGCAGAGAAGTCTTCTTGTGCACCCCACTAGGTTATACTGGGGAAATATTGGAAGACATTCTTATAGGTGTGATGTGTCCCATCCTTTAAAGATGCCCTCTGTTCAGTGATACTGAGAAGAACATTCTTCACACCCCTATCAGGTATATCTGCAGAGGGAACAGGGCGGGACCCCCTGGGATGTGGTAGGTGGCCACGTAAGCACATGCTCCATATCGGGATCACGGCATCCCAGCTCCAGGGGGACCTGGGAGTGCTCAGAATTCCAGGAGCCTGGATGCAATTCACTGAGTTGCAGAAGGAGCACAAGGTGTGCTCCCTGGTGAATGGGGAGGAAGGATGCGCTGGGCCCCTTAGACAGTAAAGTTCCCTGGGTCAGGATGGGACCTTCAGTTTGAGCTGGACCTTGAACTAGGGGCCTTCCAGAGAGGAAAGCCTCACTTAAATGGAACCCTCCCAAACAACTCAGTGATCTGAAGATTATAATTCCCATTTTATAGATAAGGAAAAGAAGCTCCAAGAAATGAAGTTACTTCATTCATTCATTCATTCATTCACTCAACCAATTACTTTAATATTGATCATATAATATGTGCCAGGTATGGTGCTAAGCACTGAGGAATACAATTGTAAATGGGCCAGGTGTACCCTGACCACACAAAGCATGCAGTCTGGGGGGAAACAAGCAATTAACAAATAATCAAATAATGAAATAAATCATCAAGTATTCAATGTGATCAGGTGCAGGATATGGAGTAGGTTGAATGGCCACAAGTCTCCACTCTTCTTTATGTCAAGACTTTACCATACAACATTGGGGCATCCATGCATTTGGGGCAATATTTTGACCAGAGGAATGTGAGTAGGCATGACATAAGCAGGAATTTGGAATGTGCTTGCCCAATGAGGCTTGTCCTCTTATACTTCAGCCATAGCTGTGAGGACATACCCTAGCTAGCCTGCTGATCCCAGGAGATGGATGAAAGGAGAGCCCCAGCTCATGATTGAGACAAATATTTATTATGGAATACCACTGAAATTCTGTGCCTTTTTTTTTTTGTTACACAACAACAGCTGACCAATGCAGAATGTGATGATAGATAACAAGACAGGAAGATAGGCTATAAAGAAAGACTAGATGCAGATAAGAGAATCAAACTCCCTGGAAAAGAAAAATTTAAACAGAAAAATGAGTAACTCCTAGACACAAGAGTACAGAAGTGGTGAGGAGAGCTTTAAAACCAGAGGGAAAAACATATGCAAAGGCCCTCTGGTGAAAAAGAGCAGAATACACTCCAAGAAGTCAAAAAAGACTGGAAACAAAGGGGATTTGTCAGGATCTGTCAGGAGATCAGATCAGAAAGGAAGTTGAGAAAAAGAATTAAAAAAGAACATGCAGACCTCTTGGTTCTAGGTTTCACATGTAGTGCTATGATTTTTACTGAAAATTCACACACAATACAATTCACCCATTTTAATTGTTTAACAATTTTGTGGGGTTTAGTAAATTTGGGGTTGTACAATCACTGCTACTCTCTAATTCCAGAACCTTCCCATCACCCCAAAACGAAACCTCACACACACATTAGCAGTCACTTCCTATTCTCCTCTTTCCCCAGCCCTTGAAAACCACTGATATCCTTTCTGTCTCTACGGATTTGCCCCTTCCAGAAATTTCGTATAAATGGAGTCATAGCATATGTGGTCTCCTGTGTCTGGCTTCTCTCAATTAGCATCATGTTTCCAAGGTCCATCCAGGTCGTAGCATGTATCAGTACTTCATTCTTTTTTGTTGCTGACTAATATTCCGTTCTATGGATAGAGTACATTGTGTTTATCTACTCATCAGTTGATGGACATTTGTGTTGCTCCTATGTTTTGTCTGTTATGAATAGTGCTGCTATAATCGTTTGCATACAAGCTTGGTCTTGGACATTTAGGTTGTTCCCATTCATTTGTTTCATTTAAAGACAGTGAGAAGCTATCAAAGGTTGTTGAGCATGGCAGTGACCTGATAAAAATTCCCTCTGGCCTGTTGAATGGATAATGGATTACAAGAGTGGAACTGGACTCTCATACAATGCTGGGAAGACTATAAAATGGTACTACCATTTTGGAAAAAGGTTAGCAGTTTTCTTAAAAAGTTAAACATATACCAATAAGCAATCCTGACATTTCACTCCTACGTATTTACCTAAAAGAAACAAAAACATATGCTCATGCAAACACTTGTGCAGGAATGTGCATAGCAACATTAGTTGTGATAGCCAAAAACTGGAAATAATCCAAATGCCCATCAACAGGTGAATGGAGAAACAGATTTGTAGCATATTTATACAACAGAATACTATTCAAAAATAAGAAGGAATGAACTCTAGACACACACAACAACATGGATGTATCTCAGAATAATTGTGCTGAGAGAAAGAAAAAGAAAGAGCGCATAATGTATATTTCCATTTATATGAAATTCTAGGAAAAGCAAACTATAGTGACAGAAAGCAGGTCAGTGGTTGACTGGGGATAGGAGGAGAGAGACTGGGAGGGGGAGGAGGGAGTATTTCAAAGGAGCCTGAGGAAACTTTTGAGAGTGATAGGAGTGTTCATGGTCTTGAATGTGGTGATGGTTTTCCAGGTGTATAAATATGTGAAAACTTTTCAAATTGTACACTTTATATACATGCAATCTATTGTATGCCAATTATACCTCAATAAAGCCATAAAAAATTAGGAGGACTTATTGATGGATTGGATGTGCTGGTGAGGGGAAGAGAAATGTCAGGTGTAACCCCCAAGTCTCTGGCTTCAGCCACTGGTGGGTGGAGTTGCCATGTCCTGACACAGGAATACCTAAGAAAGAAGATGACTGGCAAAGGTAGGAGGGGCCACTGTAGGCAGGCAGGAGGGAGAGAGGTCAAGAACTCAGGTTAAGACATGTTACGGTCGACGTCCCATGGAAATGTAAAGAAGTTGGTTGTGCACATAAGTCTGTAATTGAAGGGAGAGGTCACGGCTCGAGAACAGGGACAAGGCACTCCATGTGGAAAGAACAGTAAGCTAAGGTGTGGAGGATGGAAACAGGCAGGAGAAAATGAGACAGGAACCCGCGGTGGGAGAGGATGCGGGTGGGTGGACAGAAGTGGGTAGGCAGGGGGAGGAAACAAGGCAGAAGTCACCTTAAGTGGGGGACTTTCTGTAGGGCCAGTGGGAGGGTGAGCTGAGAGAGAGGCACCCAGCGGCCTCTGTGGGACCTGCTGGATTCACAGTCAAGGCAGAGAGGATGCTAGAAATTAGGAGCCCCAGAAAGGGGACCTATTTGGGTGTTGGGACAGGACAAATGGGGGAGTCATTTTGGGGGCTATGGCATCGGGTGGAGACATTCCACAGGCAGCTGGATTCTTGGATCTGGATGAGGGAGGAGAGGTCTGGGCTGGAAAGAGGCATTTAGAGCTTCCCTGGGAGTGAAGAGATGGGGTGGAGAAGCAGAAACCCCCAGAGTGCAAGTGAGGCTGGAGATACATTCAGGGCCGGGGGGGGGGGTGGTCGCTGGGGTGGGTAGGGGTGTAAGAACCAGACCCAGTCCCCAAAGGCCTTACAGGAGCATCTCAGGCCAACGATCCAAAGCAGGCAGCGCCCAGGGCTGGTCCCCAGGCCTAACAAAGGAGATACCCTTGGAAGGAAACTGGAAGGAAGGGGATGTCCTAATCTCCCAGGACCTGGGACATATATCTCCACATTGAATGCTCACAGCCCCCTCATGAGATAGGTGTAATTATCCCCATTGGACAGACAAGAAAACTGAGTGTCAGAGAAGTCAGAAGACGTCTCTCAAGGTCACAGAGCTTGTATTTAACCCACATCTGGGGGATCAAGCACTCCTTTTGAGCAGCAAGATGCCCAGAATAAGGGTCACCAAGGCTGGGTTTGAACTGAGCAACCACTAACATCCCCCAGGCCACAAGCCCGTCTGGAACAGTTAGCGTGAAGGAGGGAGTATAGCTAATTGCCTGTACAAATTAACTCTAATGTGGTCGGCATCGATGTACTGATCTTTCTTTAATTACATTAATCAATTAATGAAGAAGATGGTTTACTCTTATTATGATTTCCAAGGCCCATATGTTCTCAGGAGTCCAGCTGGAGCTTGGGTTTCTTTTCTGCCCCGGCTTCAGTGGACATGGGGCAGGCACCAATAGGAGACCCTGCCCCCGAATCCTCCTCTACCCTGAAGCTAAGCTCCAAGAGGGGAGAAGAGAGAAAACAGAAGCGGTGATCCCAGGAAAGGTAACCAGAGGAAGAGGCCCAAACTCCCTAACCTGGCATTCAAGGCTGCTCTCCAGCGTTGTTCATTGCTCCCTTGACCTGCGTTTATCGGCCTGGGCTGATTGATTTTCCATGAACATGCTTCAGCCTCCCCCTCCCCCATAAGTGCCATTTCCTACACTGGGAAGGCCAGCTCCATCAGTCAGGGGTACAGGAGAGGCCAGCAGATTCCAGTCACCTCCCCACTCCAGCGCCATATGCAATGCTTGCCTACAATACCTTCCATTCAATCATTTTTGATTCAATAAGTATTTACGGTCCCTATCATTGTGTGGCTTCCAGCCCTTTGGGACAGACAGACATTAAACAGATCCATGATTACATAGAACAGTGGTTCTCAGTCCATTAGAATCACCGGGGTAGCTTTTGAAAGTATAATGCTTGGGGCACCTGGGTGGCTCAGTTGGTTAAGCGTCTGACTTTGACTCAGGTCATGATCTCAGGGTATGTGAGTTGAGCCCCGCGTCGGGCTCTGTGCTGACAGCTCAGAGCCTGGAGCCTGCTTCCAATTCTGTGTCTCCCTCTCTCTCTGCCCCTCCTCTGCTTGCCCTCTGTCTCTGTCCCCAAAATAAATAAACATTAAAAAAAGTACAACACTCAGGTCTCACCCCAGACACATTCAAGCAGAATCTCTGCAGGTAGAGCCTGGGCAGCAGTATTTTTTTTTAATTCCCCAGGTGATGCTAATGTGCAGGCAGGGATGAGACCCGTACCTGCACGGCTGCCATCAGGGGTTACCTTCCCCACAGGGTTTTGACGGTATGATCAACCCATTGTGCCTTTTATAAATTCTCTGTTTAAATGAGATGAACTCACATTAGGGACTCTGTTTCCCGTGTATAAAGAAGTGACACATCGGAGCACCTGGGAGGCTCAGTCAGGTAAGCATCTGACATTGGCTCAGGTCATGACCTCATGGTTCGTGAGTTCTAGCCCCGCATCGGGCTCTGTGCTGACAGCTCGGAGCCTGAAGCCTGCTTCGGATTCTGTGTCTCCCTCTCTCTCTGCCTCTTTCTCATTCATGCTCTGTCTCTCTCTCCTTCAAAAATAAATAAACATTAAAAAAATTAAAAACAAAAAGAGAAGGGACATATCATTGAGAGTCTCTCAGTGCTTCTCAAACTTGAGCACACATCAGAATCAGACACCCGAGGGCCTATGAAGACACAGATTGCCGGGTCCCACAGGTTTTAATTTCTCACCACAAGGTGATGCTGATGCTGCTGGTCTGGGAACCCCTCTGTGAGAACCACTGAATTAGAGCGAGGTTTACCAAATTCAAGTGGCTGTGTACTTCTCCTCCTCATTAAACCTCGCTGTTCACAAATTCTCTTTAATCAAACTCTGCTTCTTTCTCCCAGGCCAAAGAAGAAAACAGCGTCCAGCTGCCCCTTTCTAGAGGTAGAGGTCCGGGAAGCTCATACCTCCATCATACAGGTTCCTACTGTAACTGCTGGGTGTCTGATGACCGAGGTGCTTCAGAACAGGCAATCTCTGCCCCTTGTTTACCAAGTTTGTAGCACAACAGTGGCTCTCAGAATGCACATCACCTGGGAACGTGTTAGAAGTGCAGTTTCCCAGGCCTGCTGAACCAGAATCCTCTGGAACTGGACCTCAGGCATCTGTGTACAAACAAGCCACCCAAGAGTCTCTGGTGAACTCGTGAATTTTCAAACCACTGGCTTAGAGAAAGTGTGTCAGTTGACTATTTGAACTATTCAGGACCCTACTGACTCTGATCATTTGTTTTTTTTTTTGTTTTTTTTTTTTTTTCATTTAAAAAATAGAGCATATGCAGGGGCACTGGGGTGGCTCAGTCGGTTAAGCGACCAACCTTGGCTCGGGTCATGTTCTCATGGTTTGTGAGTTTGAACCCCGCATCGGGCTCCACACTGACAGTATGAAGCCTGCTTGGGATTCTCCCTCTCTCCCTCTGCCTGTGCCTCCTCCACTCACACTTTCTCTCTCTCTCAAAATAAATGAATAAACTTTAAAATAATAATAATAATAACAATAATAATAATAATAATAATAATTAGCTTCCTAGGTGCCAGGAACCTCACATTACTGATCTTGTTCAATGATCAGAACAACCCAATACTCGTTTAATCTACTTTATGGATAAGGAAGCTAAAAGGCAGAGAGGTTGAGGATTTCTGCCCACCTGTTAAATGGCAAACCCAGGTGGGTAGGGCTCTTTCCCACCTCACCCTGCCTTTCCCAAACAATAACTGCCCACGCTTGTGTCGACACCTCCATTGTGTAAGATTTTAACATCTCATCCCTTTTTCCTACCCAGATATTCACTTTCTAAAGCTAGAATTCATTTGAAAAAAAAAATAATAACTTTAAAAAAAAAAACTTGAGCTTCAGTTTTTGAGCTGCTTAAAATTATCTGTTGATGACCCTAACATGTTACACATTGTCCTGCTGTGGACCTTGTGGAACTCAGTTCACCTGGAAGCCTGGGACTCACAGCTAAAGGTGTTTTAATCATCCAGTCACCCCAGCAGTCCCAGGTGGCTGAACTGGTCAAAACTTGGCTCCCCCCAGAAATGTGCTACAGGACAAAGATTATTCAAAGGCAAGGTGATAACTAGCTGGTGTCTTTAGCAGGAGAAATGATTGATGTGTCTGTGTTCCGATCACACACAGGCAGCCTAGGGTGACAAGCTGTCCCTGCCTGGGACTGTCCTGATGTTAGCACAGGAAGTTTTGCATCCCAGGAAACAGTTGCCCTCACGACACCATGCCTGGCTCGCCTCACTGTGCATGGGAAGGAGTAAGAGGCTTCGCTTCAGCCAGCCTCAGGCCTGGTTCTAGGGCTCTGAGAGATGGCCCATGGCTCCCCATGGGACACAATATCCTGGCCAGGACCAGTGTTGAACGGCTGCTCGCAAAAGGGGTATGTCTTCGCTCAGGCCATGGAGGTTGGGTTTGCAGAGGGGCATGGCAGGAGGTGTGCACGGGACTGCGCACCTGGGGCTTGTGTGCCCTGCCCTGGGAGTTCGGACTCGGTCCTGAGGGCAGTGGGGAACCACGGAGGATTTCCAGCAGGGAGGAGACATAGCTCATAGTCAGATTTGTGATCTTGACAGACTGTGAAGCATATGCATGAGGATTTGAGAGGACGGGTTGGGACACCCACTGGGAGCCCCTCCCCACTGTCCAGGAGAGAGGCAAACACAGCCTGCGTTAGGAATGAACTGGGGGGGGGGGGATGCAGAAAGGCAGGCCCCGGTGAAGTTTCCAGCAGGGTTGCCTTATGACTTCTGTGGACCCGAGACACTTTTGCTTTTCTTGGCCCCTCCCCCAATAATAGATATTTTCATGGGTCCTAGAAATCGTGTTTCTTTTTTTTTAAGGTTATTTATTTTGAGAGACAGAGAAAGACAAGGTGGGGGAGGGGCAGAGAGAGAGGGAGAGAGAGAATCCCAAGCAGGCTCTGTGCTGTCAGCTCAGAGCCTGACGCGGGGCTCGATCTCAAGACCCTGGGTTGAGACCCTGGGATCATGACCTGAGCCAAAACCAAAGTCGGGTGCTCAACCGACTGAGCCACCCAAGTGCCCCCAAATCTTGTTTCTGATAAGAGAAAAAAAGTGAAATGTTTTTGTTTTCTCTAAAAGTTAATTTTTTTCTGATTTTAAAAGAAATTTAAAAATATGAAAATCCTGCTGTATGTCAACATGATGACCCTTGGGGACATTGTGCTAAGTGAAATAGACCAGTCACAGGAAGACAAATATTGCATGATCCCATTTAATAAAAGGTATCTAAAGTAGTCAAATACATTGAATCAAAGAATGGAATGGTGTTTGCCAGGGGCGGGGTGGGGAGGGAGAAAGGAGGAGTTACTATTTAACCGGCACAAAGTTTCAGGTAAGTGCACCTTAAATTTATGCAATGTTATATATACAATATATTTCAACAAAAAGCTTCAGTTAAGATGAATAATCTCTAGAACTCTACTGTTCAACATTGTGCCTGTTGTCAACAATATATTGGACACTCAAAAATTTGTTGAGGGTAGATCTCATGTTAGTGTTATGACCACAGTAAAAAAAATAATAATAAGATAAAAAGAAATTAAAACATTTTTGGCCCCTAAGGTATTAGCATGGTGCTCCTGAGCCTAATGGAGAAGTTGGTGCTGGTTTCGAGGAAGGACACATCTTGTGCTTTTGATGGCGGAGGGCGGATGTGAGACACTTCTCCCCCTTCCTCCTTCAGCCCCTCCCACTGCCTGGTGCCCTGAAGGATAATACTAATGACCGCTTATTGAGCACTTACTATGTCCAAAGCATTTTATGTGCCTTGTTCCTTTTACTGCTCACCACCCTTCTTTGAGGTGGGGATGATTATTCTTCCCACTTGGTAGATGTGAAAACCAAGGCCACACAACAATGGGGGAGGGGAGGGCTGCACAGGGGAAAGAAAAGATGGAGGGGAAGGACGATGGACCAGTTCTGAGCAGGCCTGGGTCACAGCAGGCAGGAAGTGCTTAAAAACAGCTAGCATTTACGGAGCACTCACACAGTCTGTAGAGCCCCCTAAGCACCTACCGGGATGATCTCCTCAGCTCATTGTCTGGGCTTCTGTGCCCCTGCTCTTGAGGTGACCATGGCCTGGGTCAGGCCAGCAGCCCTACATGCTGCAGGGTAGCCCTGCCAGCTCAGAAGGCCCAGGGTATTAGGGCCAGGACACTCCCCCAACACCTTGCAGCACCTCCTACCCAGAATGCCCTTTCCCCTGCAAACTCCTAGCCATCCTTCAAAGCCCAGCTCCTGTAGGAGCAATACCACACGTTCACCATGTTGTGATTTGGGGTGAATGTGTTCTAGAGGTCAGGGGCAGTATTTCTTTTGTCCCATCCCTCCAACCACCATCCCAGTGCCTAGCTTCCAGCTGGTGTCCAATAGTGTTGGTGGAGGCAGGGATGACTGCCCTGTGGTCACTGGCATCATCCGGGCCCTCCTCTGCCCACCCCAACCCCAGCCCCTGCAGCCCCGTGGTTTCCAAGTGCAGAGGGACACCCTGTGGTCCTGCCCACCCCTACCTCATCTGGCCAGCTGCGAGTGCAATATCTCCAGGTGCACAGTTGGCCGACTAGTCCTAGATGAGTGAGCCTGTAGCCTTCACCAACACCCATTCCAGGAGAAGCCATCAGCCAACCAGCACCGTGGGGGAGGCTTGCCACACCAAGAGAATCCCAGGGGCCGTGTTTGGAGACCTGGCCAGGGATCAACAGGCCTGGTTCAGCCTTGGTCTGCATGTGACTGTGTACCCCTCTGTGCCTCAGTTTCCTCATCTGTTAAGAGTGGGTTGGACTAAAGCCTCTAAAGAAAGGCTTCTCTGACTCTGGCCCCGAAAGCTCTTCCAGGGCCTTCCAAGTTACCAACACAGAGGGAACAGTGCCACCTACTGACTCCCAGACTCCCTCCAGGAACACTGAACAACGAACCAAAGCGATCCTCAAAATATGCACCCTTCAATGTGAGCCCTTGTCTGTACTGTCCCTTTGCATAGCCACAGCCCCCTCCCCTTGCATGGGGCCAAGGGACACCCCCTCCAGTCTGGCCAAGGGGCTTTAGCTGCCCTGGTCCCATACCAGCCCCAGCCCCCAAACCTCAGGAAAGCCAGGAGCCCTCGTGCTATCCTGTCCCCCAGTACCAGGGCAGCCCCCCAGCTGCCAGCCCCCCCTCGCACTGGGCCGGCGGCTGGAGGTGGAGAACAATGATCTCTATTGTGACTAAATTTCCCCCTGAAGATCTCATTCAAGATGTTAGAGTGAGCGATCATAAAAGGAATTAATAGTTGATTCGCTGTATAATTTCCTAGTTCAATATACTTTAGTGCGGCAACTAAATGAGCCGTCCCGGCCGTTCGGTGGGGCCAGATAGCGACTTTATCACTGGGATCTCAGGCTGAGGAATAAAAGCAATTCTTCTGAAGTAATTGCGTCTAATTAAAAGAAACATTTAAAAAGTGTAACCAAAAGGAATTCATTTCAAATGGAAAATTAATGCTGAAAAATAGCCCTGAGCTCTCTTGTCGCAGCTAATAGCCAGGCAGCCGCAGAATAATTAAACTGTTTTGAGATGTCGATGCCATCCTCCTCGGGAGAAGATGGGCCCGGCTGAGCACGGCTCGGGCACCAGCACACGGGGCGGCTTCCAAAGTGGTGGCCAGCACTGGGACTTGGGGTCAGCCAGGGGCTTCCATGCAGGGTGAGAGCCGGGCCACCTCGGATGGGGCTGCAAGAGGTTGGGGCTGTGACACTTAATGGGGGCATCACTGTTCAGGCATCTCGAATGCCTGAGTGTCCCAGTTAGTCCTCAGGATAACCCTGCAAGTCAAGTCTTAGTATTAGTTATTATTAGGAGCATTATCATCATCCATTCAAAAAGAGGATTCCCGGTGACAAGATACCTTGTCCGATATCACAACTAACAGGCAACAGAGCCAAGACTCCACCCTAGCTCCACCTGGCTCTGGTGTCCTTGTTGATTCCTCTACATTGGCTGCTAGGACTCAGCATTGAAAAAGAGGCCCTGTGCTCTCAGATGTTGTGGCTCTCGGCTTTGAAAGACCTGCCCCAGGTTCCACTTCCAGACACGCTGACTTCGTTGGTCTGGGGAGTAGCCTGGGCATCAGTTTCTTTTTAAACTGTCCAGAATTGAGAACCAGTGGAGTAGCCCCCAGTTCTGTAGCACATTTTACCCCGTGGACATTCCCTGGAGTCTTCCTGTCCATTTCCCCGTGGCAGGAGGGCTCACTGCAAAACAGCAGTGCAAATATCCAGGATGGAAGAGGCTAAGAGAGACTCATTGAGAGCCGGGCACTGAATAGATGCTAAACAAACGCTAGTTTCCAAATGGAGGGCAGCAAGCAGTAAGAACCCAAGATGAAATGTCTAGCAAGTCTTAACCATAGCTTCTACTCTGTTAAAATCTGTGGGGAAAACTAAATCTGAACAATTTAACAGTGAAGATGCTCTGGTCGAAAGGGCTGTGTTCCAACTTGAACTCAGAATGCAGAGGTCATGCTGGGTTTAGAACCGAATCTGCTTTATTGAATATACACAAAAACCACATTTTTTTCAAGGGCTTTGCAGTTACTCAAACTGAGCTAAGGGTTGCCTGTGATCAGTGATTAGGGGGCATGCTTTAGTGAAATAGAAGACTAATTTGTAATCCACGAGTTGTTTATATGCTGACAAGCAATTCTAAAGACCTTGGGAATGCTCACAAAGTAGGTTTAAAGATGCACCTAAACCTTATTTACACCATTAAGATTCTTAGAAAACACATCCTTTATACATATGCAAAGATCACTACCCCCCCCTTTCTGAATTGCAAATAGATTCCAATTTTCAAAGATCACCGGCAAAGCACCCATCTGCTTTGTTAATGGCTAAACCCCTTAAAAGGCAACTCTGTTCTCTAAGTTTAGTAGAGACCTTTGGAACCAGGAGAAGCACCACCTCACCTTCTGATGAACTGGGACCCCAGAGACACAGTGACCCCAGGATCTCTGAAGGTGTAAGGGACTTCCACAGTATTGTTTTTGCCACTTCTTTGCCTGAGGACTTTCCTCTGGCCATTGCATCCACTTTGTCCATTGTGTGACAGGACGGAGGTGACACCCACACACCGAGGACAGCTCTCAATCAAGGAGCAGTTTGAGTAGATTGATAAATACCCCCAGCTCCCTCTGGATAAGCCTGTGGTATGCTCTGCAGCTCCCTACAGTCTCACTGGCTGGGAACCGGCATGATCATGCACCCTTCACTGGCCGTCTCCCCCTACCTATCTCACTTCCTCGCCCCCTATGGTGTCTTCACCTCCCAAGTTCATCTCCTTGCATTTGAATCCATGTCTACGAGACAGAGTAAGAACAGCATCTTTGGGGTCAGCAGATTAGCAGTTGTAATGGAGATCCACCCAAACTGGCCCTGAACATGCTGCGCAGGAAAACGTATGGGCTTTTGGAACACACATGCCTGCGCTCCGAATCGGGCCCAGACATTTACCAGCTGTGTGACTCAGGAGCCGTCAGCCTTGCTGAGCCTTTCTTTTCTTTACTGTGAAATGGGAATAATAATGGAGCCACTGCACATGGTTTTTGAAAAGAGTCATGATTGCATGCAGGTTAAGCCCTTGGCACAAGCAGGTATTTATCCCACAACTTTTGGTGGAAGACTTATTCCAGGACACGCTCAGAGAATGGCACAGTATGGAGGCAGAGTTGCTCCTGGGGAGAGAAGAGTTAAGAAGACAAGTCAGTCATGGTGTTGCCATTCACCACGCTGGGAAACCAGTGGGCTGGTGGCAGCTGAGGGGCTGTCCACTATGAAAGCCGGTAATCATATGTGGTTATCTAAATTTTAATTAATTAAAATTAAATACAGTTAAAATTCAGCTCCTCGGTCGCACTAGCCACATTTCAAGTGCTTACGAGTCACTGCTATAGGCTGAATGTTTGTGCCCCCCCCCAAAAAAAAAAACATTTCATACGGGGAAACCTATTCCCAATGTGTTGGTATTCAGAATGGGGTGTTCGGGAGGTGATTAGTCATAAGGGTGGAGACCCCATGAATGGAGTCAGTGGTTTTATTAAAGAGACCTCAGTGAGCTCCTTTGCCCATTCTGCCAAGTGAGGACACAGTGAGAAGATGGCCATCTGTGAACCAAGATGCGGGCCCTCATCACATAAGGCCAACGCCTTGATCCTGGACCTCCTAGCCTCCAGAACTGTGAGAAATAAGTTTCTGTTGTTTATAAACAGATGCTGGCATTTTGTGAAAGCAGCCCAAACAGGCTAAGCCATGACCACCCTGGGCAGCACAGATGTAGAACATTCCTGTCATCACAGGAAATTCAACACTGGCCCAGAGTCAGATAAACCCGGGCTTAGACCTGGCACGGCCTTTGTAAGATTTGGACAGGGCACCTGACCTCTCTGAGCTTCAGTTTTTCCTTCTGTAAAATGAGCTCTATTAGCCATCTCACTCTCTGGGCAGAGGGGTTATCCCAAGGGGCAACTTAAAAGTTATATATAAAACCACCTAGCCCAGCACCTTGTCTGGCAGACCCTAGGGGCACAAAAAATGTTGACCGAATCTACTTCAGCATTTAGATTTGCCTTTCTTCCTCTGCGATCGTTGGGCCTTAGCTGCACCTTCCTCCCAGTCCATCCCCCATCATCTGTCTCTCTCACACACACCTCTCTGCCCACACCATCAAACAGTCCCTGGGGCCTGCACAGACTGAACCAAAGGCTCCAAAGCATGGCAGGTGGGGTGTCATGGAGAATGGCTTTCCTGGGGTCTGAGATAAGCCTTAAAAAAGGGATGGCCTTAAATGCATATTACTAAGTGAATTATTGGTCCATCTGAGGGGACTACATACTGTATGATTCCAACTGTATGACATTCTGGTAAAGGCAAAATGTAGAAAAAGTAAAAAGATCAGGAGTTGTCAGGGGTTTGGTGGGAAGGAGGGAGGAACAGAGGGAGCATAGACATTTTGGGGGCAGTGAAACTATTCTGTATAATACTATAATGATGGGGACGGGGCGCCTGGGTGGCTCAGTTGGTTAAGCGTCCAACTTCAGCTCAGGTCATGATCTCACGGTTCGTGGGTTCGAGCCCCTTGTCAGGCTCTGTGCTGACACCTCAGAGCCTGGAGCCTGCTTCAGATTCTGTGTCTCTGCCCCTGCCCCGCTCATGCTCTGTCTGTCTCTTTCTGTCAAAAATGAATAAATATTGAAAAAAATTTTAACACTATAATGATGGACATATGGCATGATACACTTGTCCAAACTCACAGAATGTACAACATGAGGGTGAACCCTAAAATCACCTATGGACTTTGGGTGATGCTGACTGTCCAGGTGGGTTCGCCAATTGTAACAAACCTACCACTCTGGGAAGGGATGTTGATATCAAGAGAGGCTTCCTTGTAGCAGGGAATGTGGGAACTCTGTATATTCCTCTCTGTTTTTCTGTGAGCCTAACACTGCTCTACAAAGTAAAGTCTATAGAAAAGAAAAGAAAGAAAAGAGAAAAGGAAAGGGAAAAAAAGAAAAAAGAAAAAACAGAAAAGAAAAGAAAGAAAAGAAAAGAAAAAGAACAGTCTTTCAGTACCTTGGTCCAGAGCAAATGCCAACAACAGTAACCATATTAGAAGGTCCATCAAAGGAGTGTCTGGGTGGCTCAGTCAGTTAAGCATCTGGCTCCAGCTCAGGTCATGATCTTACGGTTCGTGGGTTTGAGCCCCGCATCAGGCTCTGTGCTGAGAGCTCAGAGCCTGGAGCCTGCTTCAAATTCTGTGTCTCCCTCTCTCTCTGCCCCTCCCCCACTTGTGCTCTGTCTCTCAAAAATAAATAAATGTTAAAAAAAATTTCTTAAGGAAGAGTCACCATGTCAGGAGGGGAGGAAGGACCACAAATGAAAAAGACACATTCTGACTCATAATTGCAAAACTAGGAACACAGAAAAGATCCAACCAGAAGGGGAAGGCAAAAGCACTTGGCTTAAATCCACGGGCCCAGCCCTCCCGGGTGCCCTTGTACTTAGCCATAGCCAGCCCTGGTCCAGCAAAATCAAGCCCTTCGGGATGGACGGTCCCGATTTTCTAGCCCTCGGTCTCTGCACGACACCTTCGTTTCTCTTTATTTGCTCTTTTTCCATCCACCACAATATGCTCAAATCATCCAAAACTTTCCCTTTATCACTGAGCCTCCCTAATTAAGCTAACATTATTAGAAGGTTGAGAGAGAAAAAAAAAAAACCCTCCCAAATTCTCTTTGCGTCTCAGTAGCTCTTTAATATGCGAGGCAACCAGAGATGAGCTGCTTCTAATTGCCAGTCCCTGGAGTAGCCAGTCAGAAAATGAATTGATGCGTTTTTTCCTTATGAACAATGCATGTAGCACAAATTGCGGCGGCCGTCACCAGAGATTTAATTACAAAATATCATTACTTTCACACATCATTTCAGATTTGGCCTGATCAAATCAAAGTTAGGGCAAGGGGGAGAGAAAACTGCACCCTTAGCAGGGTCATTCATTCAGGGATGGCTGGAAAGCCAGTGGGAATTGGCACCGTGGAAATGTCCTCAGGGCCCCTGCAGAGAAAACACCTGCCAGAGATCCACGTGGAAAAGGAGATGCCCAGGGCCCAGGGGTTCTGCAAAGTGGAGGCTGGGGGCTGCGGGAGGGTCCCCAGGGTGTGGAAAGGACCCCCTCAAGGGAGAGATCGGTGGCAGAGAAACATCCCAGCCTTGCAGTTCAGAGGTGCTCCAGAAAATTCCTCTCAGCTGTGGCTTCAAGCAGCTAACGTCTCCCGTTCTTTGCTTCCGCAAATATTTCCTGAGCATCTAGTGTGCCGGACATGGTGCTCGACCCAGTGGCTGCAAAATAGTATCAGACGACTGTGGTCCCCGCCTGCCTCAGGTTCACACTGTGCTTGGAGAAACAGATTTACACCAAAAGAGTCACAGAATGGTGACCGGGGCAGGAGGGGTAGTGGAGCCAGGCTTCCTGAGTCTACACCCATCCGTGCTCCAGCATGTCAAAGCTGCGTGACCATGACTAAGGCCCTGGACCTCTTGGTGCCACAACTTCATCATCTGTAAGGTGGAGAGAATGCCAGTACTTACCTTATGGTGGTGTTAAGGATTTAACATTTATGACACACTTGGAACAGTGCCTGGTAAGCTCCATGTAAGTGTTTGTTAAATAAATACAAATTAAAAATTACAACTGTAAGAAGCAGAATGGAGTACCCTGAAAGCCTATTAATAGGAGAAGTCAGTCTAGCCAGGCAAGATGAGAAGAGGTTGAGTTAAAATGTGAAGAAAGGGGAGACGTTAGTTAACAGAAACACCAGCAAAGAGTGGTCTTGGCACAGGAGAGCATCATGTGCAAAGGCCCTGTGGCTGCAGGAAGCATTTTAACGGCAAGGTACTGAACAAAAGGCCAATGTGGCTAGAACGGTGCAAACTGAAAAAGAAGCTGGCAGGTCCAGTCCATGTAGACCCTTGTAGGCCTTGGTCAAGAGTTTGGACTATAAAAATTACCCGTGTGCACTAGAATCGTAAAAGCATTATTTCTCATTTGTTGCAATTTTTGCCTCAATTTTTTATTTTATTCATGTTTGTATGAGATATTTACTTCAGGGGTGCCTGGGTGGCTCAGTCAGTTAAGCATCTGACTTTGGCTCAGGTCATGATCTCACAGTTTGTGAGTTGGGCTCTGTGCTGACAGTGTGGAGCCTGGAGCACACTTAGAGTTCTGCAACTCCCCCTCTCTCTGTCCCTCCCCCGCTCATAGTTAGTTTGTCTCTCTCTCTCTCTCTCTCTCTCTCTCTCTCAAAAATAAATAAACATTAAAAAAAGAGTGATTTGGGGCGCCTGGGTGGCGCAGTCGGTTAAGCGTCCGACTTCAGCCAGGTCACGATCTCGCGGTCTGTGAGTTCGAGCCCCGCGTCAGGCTCTGGGCTGATGGCTCAGAGCCTGGAGCCTGTTTCCGATTCTGTGTCTCCCTCTCTCTCTGCCCCTCCCCCGTTCATGCTCTGTCTCTCTCTGTCGCAAAAATAAATAAACGTTGAAAAAAAATTTTTTTAAAAAAAGAGTGATTTACTTCAATTATTATACTTAAGATGCTAGTAAATAATAATAATACACAGTGTAGGGGCGCCTGGGTGGCTCAGTCCATTAAGCTTCTGACTTCGGCTCCGGTCATGATCTTGTGGTTCATGAGTTCAAGCCCTGCATCAGGCTTTCTGCTGTCAGCACAGAGTGTGCTTCATATCCTCTGTCCCCCTCTCTCTGCCCCTCCCCTGCTCACCCTCTCTCTCTCTCTCTCTCTCTCTCTCAAATGAAGACACATTTTTTAAAAACTAGTACACAGTATGAATTTCATACAGTGATGTTGCTTCTCTGTATCATATAGGGATCACTTTATAGTGCTAAGAACAAACATTGTATGGATAATCAAAGTTGCGATAGATTCATTGCAAATGTGGACCCAATTTTCCCTCTCCTTATATCCACATCCCTCACAATGTGACTTAATAGCTACTTCCAACAAGGGATGAAGTCCACTTCTCCATTCCTTGAATCTGAGCTGGCCTTGTGACTTGCTTTGCCCAACAGAATGTGCTGGAAGTGACATCATGCCAGTTCTGAGTCAGGCCTCAGGCAGCATTGCATGCTTCTGTCTGTTCCCTTAGAGCACTGCTCAGCCACCATTAAAACAAGTTTGGCCTCACCTGCTGGAGGATGAGAGACCACAGAGACAAAAATGAGTCATCCCGACCAAGGCCATTATTAAATAAGTCAATAATCAACTGACATGGAAGGGCCCCAGTTTAAAGGTGTAGAACTGCTCAGCAAACCATCAGCTGACCTGCAGAATTATGAGTTTGATAAATAGTTGTTGTTTTAACCCACTACGTTTTGGATTGATTTGTTACACAGCTGTAGCTTGCTGATATACACACTTGGTAGGCAAGGGAATTGGGCATCGTGAGGTGGGGGCTGCTATAACACGTGCGGTGCTGACAGACCTAAGATATGCACAGAACAATGGGAACACACAGGAGGGAGGACTTAACTTCTGCAGGAAAATAAAAAGAGCCGCTGTCAGAGGAAGCTTTTGGAAAGAGGAAAAAATGAGCACGTGTTTGTCCAGGGAGAGCAGGTGGGAGAAGTCCACCAGCTAGAAGGAAGGAGATGGACAAAAGCATGAAGTCGTGAAAAGAGAGGGTGTTTGGTCAAAAGCAGGGAGCTTCAGGCTCCCCTGGGACACGCAAGGGGGCAGAGTTAAAGATGGAGCACCCAGCTAGGGAGCACCCAGCTGGAAGGAGGTGCTCCTGCTCTGGCTGCAGAAGACAAGGTGAGGGGCTTGGACGGGGGCTTCACGACTGGTGCTGTCAGGGCTGGAGGGACAGGGGGGAAGCACAGCCCCTGCACTGGGCTCACACAACTCCTGGAATTGAGGCGGGTCACAAGGTGGATACGGGACCCCAACACAAGACCACTTCCCCCTGCTGTGTGGCCTCGGGCAGATCCGTCCTAGGTGAGCCTGTTTCCTGCACAGCCTGGCTTCTCAGCGGCAAGGAGCTCATGAAGTGACATCTGGGGAGACGCTTCGTGAACTAGAAAGCCCAGGTACTCGGATGGGGGGAGGGGGAGTATTCTCTTCTTCTCCCAGTGCGTTTCCTTCAGTTTAATCCAGAAAAGGAAATTTTCCCGGAAAACTGTGCATTAATGGGTATGCTACAGGAAATAGATGGTAATCAAGGGGAGTATAATTCTTTTAAGTGAGCAGGATATAGAAAAACCAACCGTGGTGACATGTCCCCAAGGATAGCAGCAGCGAGGAGACCCAAGGGACGAGAAGAGAAGGGAAATGGTTACTGAGATAGAAAGGGAAAAGGGGAAGCTGATGACAGACGTGGCTCCCGTCCCTGCCCCGGTAGGGACGATGCAGGGGAGACGTGGGAGAAATAAATGCCCCAGCCTCCCGCTCCTCCCCACTACAGTCTCCAGCCAGAACTTCTCATTGGTTGAACCCCTCCAGAGAGTGCATGGCAAGGAACTCCATGCCATGGTCCCTAATGGGTCAGTGCACAGGGTTTGAGCAGGGGGGAAAGTAGCCAGGGAACCTGGGGGCACTGGGAGATGTCCAGCACCACGTCCACAGAGGCTAGGTGGGCTGCAGGAGAGGAGGCAGAACTCTGTGAGACCTGCCATGACATCCACCGGAGACAGGACTACGACCTCCTCAACCCCAACCCCTTCTCCATTCGGCCTCATCCCAGTGGTTCTGAGATGAGTACGGTCTGAGGACCGCTAGGGATCCCTGGGATCGGTTCAGGAGATCCACAAGGTCAAGCTTATTTTCGTAATAATGCTAAGATGTTATTTGTCTTTTTACTTTCCTTCACTCCCAAGTATATACGGTGGGAATTTCCAAAGGGTACTTATGTGAGGAAGCCACAATCCCCTGAAAAGTTTACTAAAATACTCCTCCCTTATGCAGCTGTGTATTTGAGAGAGGCATCCTTCATACATTTGAACCAAAACAACTTATCCCCGGGCGCCTGGGTGGCTCAGTCGGTTAAGTGTCTGACTCTTGATTTTGGCTCCGGTCGTGATCTCACCATAAGCCAGAAATCTTTTAAATTTTTTTAAATGTTTATTTATTTTTGAGAGAGAGAGTGTGAGTAGGGGAGGGGGAGAGAGAGAGAGAGAGAATGAGAGAGACAGAGAGAGAGAGAGAGAGAGAGGATCTGAAGTGGGTTCTGCACTGAGAGCAGTGAGCCCAATGCAGGGCTCAGACCCACAAACCGTGAGATCATGACCTGAGCTAAAGTCAGACGCTCAACCGACTGAGCCACTCAGGTACCCCTAAGCCAGAAAAAATGTTTTCATGTTTATTTATTTATTTATTTATTTTTGAGAGAGAGAGAGAGAGCAAGAGAGAGAGAGAGAGAGAGAGGGAGGGGCGGAGAGAGAGGGAGAGAGAAAAGCCCAAGCAGCCTCCCTGCTGTCAGCACAGAGTCCGACACGGGGCTCAAACTCACCAACCGTGAGATCGTGACCTGAGCTGAAACCAAAGAGTCGGACGCTTAACCGACTGAGCCAGCCAGGCGCCCCTAAGCCAGAAGTGTTTTTTAATTTGCAAAAACGTAAAACAATGCCCCTCTTCTCGCACTTTCCTTGTTTGGGAAAATACAGATATTTTCTATTGAAAATGTGATTTATACGGACATGTAACGGGTTGGTTCTTGTTACCATAGACGCATTCGAAAAACATTCTTTTAACTTTCTGTTTTAATTTCTAATACAGTAAATAGGGATAAATGTAGACCACGTGAACAAAAGCTCTTTGGGGTCCTCAATGATTTTTAAGTGTGGAAAGGGGTCATAAGACCATGAAGTAAGATCCGCTGCTCTATCGGACGCTCAGGGCAGTGATCTCTACCCACAATCGGAACTGGAACCATTGCGGTCGACCTGTTAGGGAGAAGGATCCTGCAGCTCAAAGACAAGGCCATAGCCACCTGGGCTCACCCAGCTGGTCAGTGGCACAGCTGGAATTTGGACCTGGGCTGTCCATCACCAAGGCTCACACGCTCTCCTTTACCGCCATGCAGCAGGAAGCTGGGGGAATAGTGAACGATGGAACAGCATCTGTCTTCTGCCACCTCCTCCAAGGAGGGAAAATGACAGGGATTGATTGATCTCAATGATCAGCTATAAATGGTCCTTACATGTGGCCATGTTAATCAGCTCCTACCAGCCAGGATCTGACCAGTTTGAAAGGTTTATAGCAACAATGTGGTGCTGATTTATTTCCCCTTAATAAAAAAGTGATCAAGTGAAACCTGCATCTATCATTCTATTTATCACTCGGGGTGATTTATTAACTAATTACACTTGCAGTGGCCGCTGGCTCTAAGTATGGACGATGTGGGGAGGTGGGGTCAGTGTGGCCATCGGGGCTGCTCACCACCCTCTGCTTCCAGCCTCGCTGCTCATCCACGGGCAAGCCCGAGCTCTCAGATGTGGCTCCTGGGGCTCTGAGAGAAGGGAGAGGAGAAGAAGGGGACAGGGGAGAAATGGAGGGGCTGCCTGGTCCCAGCCATTCACTCCTTGTCCCCAGAGAAGACAGTGCACCAAGCATATCTGCTCCCCCATCTTCCTCCTGGTTCTCTGGAGGGAAAGGGAGCCTTAAGGCAAGATCCCGGGGGTGCTGATGGCTCGGGGAGAGGAAAGATGAAAAGCCAGCAGCAACAGCCCAAGGAGGAGATCTCAGGCTAGTGAGAACCTGCCAGAGGGCCCTCCTTCCCCTTCCTTGCAGCCCCAGGTAGAGTTGCACGTAAAATACAAGTCTGAATCTCAGAAAACAATGAATAATTTTTCAGTGCAAGAACGTCCCAAATATTGCACAGATGTCCTGCAAAATCTGGCACCCCAACCCCCAGGGCTGTGAGGGAGCTCGTAGGGTGTCCAACAGCCTTGACTTACAGGAACTCCCAGGGTCCACAACCATGGCCAGCCTCACTCTGCCCACCTGTTCTCCACCTGCTAGATGTCCCTGGGTCCTGAGGGCCTCCCCCCGGGGGCTCCAGGAGGCCGTGACTTTCCAGAGCTACTGGGCAAACCACTCAATCTCGCCAAACCTTATCTGCAAAATGGGGACCCTCACCCTGCCCCTGTCCTTCCCCAGGGGCTATGCAGAGCTGGAGGGGGGGGGGATGAGTCTGAACGATGACTGTATGGGGGGTCCATGGCAGGGATGGGACTGTCACAGGGCTGTGGCTCCCACCCACCCTGAAAAGATAGGTTTCCTTTTAGTCCTCTTGGGGAAATAACAGCTATAACTGCCAACTTTTTTTTTTTATTATCTGTCCTGAGCTTTGGGTTTGTGGTAGAGAAAGTCAGAAGCTAAGCTGGCACAGCCTTTGTGGGAGACGGGGTAGTGTTAAAATTGAAAATAAAAATTGAAATAAGCACAAGCCGCTTCTGGTACGCAGAAGTTCCAGGTGAGTACTCGGGAGTCTATCAACCAACAACCAGCTCTTTGGCTGAGCCATCACCCTCTCCAGCGTCCACAGCGGGAACCCCTCCACTCACACACGCTGTGTGAGCAAGGTGTTCCATTAATCCAAAAACATCAGAGGCACTCTGAAAGTTGTCAAGACAGAATTAGGTAAGTGGACAGTGATGCTCAGACTCTGCTGAGGTACAAAGAATGAGGGAGAGATACCTACTCGCCTGCCAAGATGTGCACGATACAATGTTTTTTAGAAGGAACGTTCTAGAGCAGGGAATTCTCAACCTCGGCACTGCTGACACTTTGGGGCCAGATCATTCCCTGGGCACTGCAGGTGTTAGCACGGCCCCTTTCCTCCACCCACTGGATGCCTGTAGCAGCTGCCCTATAAGTCGTGATGACGAAAAGATGTCTCTAGGCATTGCCAAATGTCCCCTGGGGGGGGGGGGTAAAGCGCCCCCACCCTGCCACATGAAAACCACTGGTCTAGACAGCATCAGGAGTGTGTATGTGAACAAAGCAAGCACCAAAACTATTTTTAAGGTTCTGAGTACACAGAGAAAAGTCTGGTTGGCAAGATGGCATCTTGGACTGGCTGGATGGCTCCCTCTAGACAGGGAGCTGGGGTTGCCTCTGGAGAGTGGAGGGGAGAGGAGGGTCAAGGGGGACTGTCACCTGATGTGTTTTATCTGTTTGCTTGCCAGTGACAGGAAAGGAAAGGAGGAGGAGAGGGAAGGGGAGAGGAAGGGAGGGGAAGAGAGAAGAAGGGGAAGGAGGAGAGGAAGGAAGGAAGGCAGGGAGGGAAGGAGGGAGGAGAGAGGGAAGGAAGGGAGCACAAAAGAGAGAGGAGAAGGAAGAAATAAGGAAGGGAGGAATAAGGAGAGAGGGAGGGGAGAAGGAAGGAGGGAAGGAGGGAAGGAGGGAAGGAGGGAAGGAGGGAAGGAAGGAAGGAAGGAAGGAAGGAAGGGGAGAAGGTAGGAGGGAGAGGAGGAGGAGGGAGCAAAGGGGGGGAAGAGCCCCAGAAGCCGAGTCTGGCTGAGGGGCTGGGGGAGTCCTGTGCTACTTGTCGTCTCTGGTCCCCAGCGTCCTCAAAGTGAAACGAGGGGTGCAGGAGCCCCCTGGCCCTCTTCAACCAGCAAGCCCAAGGTGACCCAGACCCCTCCCTCCCTCACCCCGGCAGTTTCACAAAAGAAGCCTGAGGTCTGGCTCCCTCTCAGCGGCTCTAACTGATTACACCTCCTGGGGGAGGCGGGGAGGACGGGGTCTGGTCAGCCGCCCAGCTCCACACTGAGGACTTGGTCGGGCTTGATTAAATAATTGCACAGAACCCAGCGAGTAATCACGCCGTCTCAAGAATCGAGGAGCACCTTCCGAGGGAGGCCCCATTAGTGATGTGGGGGTGTGTGAGTGAGCGTGTCTGTCTCTTGCCTATGATAAAATTATCATCAGAAGACCTCGTTTGCAAAATGCATCCATCCCCCCCATCTGGTCGATTGCCTCCCAAACCCGGGTGTATGCACAGCGTGATCCCCGTTTGACACAAGGCTGGGGAAACCGAGGCGCAGAGAGGTCTGGGGCTGGCTACGAGCCCACCCCTAGAGTGGGGGCAAGTCCTGCTCTGTGTGACCCAGGGGGCTGGTGCCGAAGGAGGTCACACGCCAGGAAGTCCACACAGAGCCAGGCTAGGGCTGGGGACTCAAAGATCCTAAGAGAGGTTTGGGTTTTATTTGCCATTGTTTTGTTTTGTTTCCCCACTGGGATTATTTCTCCTCTTGATTTTGGAAAACAAATCCCAAACCATGGGAGTCATGTGAGCCTTCCTAAAGTCTGCTGCTGCCAAGAGACCGTCTCAGTGTGTGGGGTGAGAAGTGGAACCCCACTGCAGCTGCCCACGCGCCGCCCCCCAGGCTGAAAGGAGGGCTGCTGGATGGGGGGGGGGACCCAGCCCGTTCTGGGGCCTCTGTTCTCAGGCTGGGTCCTCCCCGTGCTCCATGAGCCACCCCCTCTCCACCAGCAGGTGGCGGACAGACAGACTAAGCACCCTCCTTTCTAGCCAAGGGTCTGGTTTAACTGGGAAGAGAAGTAAATGGCTAAAGACAGGCTACTCTGTTGGGTTCTCTGGCCCAAAGGGAGATGCCCACTGCCTGTCCCTTGCTCCTCACGCCATCTGCCCCCAGCCCCATTGGCTCATTTACACTGGAGCAGCCCAAATTCATTAATAATGATTAGTCTCTCCTCGAGAAGAAGCATGCAATCAAAGGGCCATTAAAATTAAGTGCAGGAGGAGGAGGGGCAGGGGACAAGGAGGGGGAAGGAAGGGTAGAAGGGGGATGGGCAGGCAGAGCTGGGCAGGAATCTCTGCCGGACTCAGACACCTCCTTGCTGCAAGACCTTGGTTCGGTCACATTTCATTGCTGCTGAGACTCAGTTTCCCCATCTCCGAAATGGAGGGGCAGGAGTGACCACGGTGTCGGTAACAATGTGCAATGCAAGCACCCAGTGGAGAAGCATAAGCATTGGCTGACCGATATGAGGCCCAGGCACCACGACCTTGTGAGGGAGTTATGGGAGAGGGGTGATGTCACCTGCTAGGTCAGAGTCCTGAGCAGCCGCTTCTCACTGTCCAGCTGCCCTCATGCTGGTCCCTGGGCACCACACACTGCCTGCCTCACCCAGTCCCAACAGCCCGGGGCAGGGCCACAGCTCTGCCCTCACTTCTGGTCTGTGGGCAGGAGCAGCAGGGGAGGGGAGGGGACAGAGGGGGGAGCCAGGACATCCCCAGACCTTGGAGGGGGCTGGGTCAGACACGGCTTCCCAGCCATTGGCAGCCACTCAGCCCTCAGCTCCCCTCTGGGCCTCTGGTTTCTGGGGAGGCCTCAGGCGCAGAGAGGAAGCTCAGGGACCCCACACCTGGGTGACGAGAGACCAGACATAGCCCTCTGTGGGGCACCAGGACATCCAACATTGAGGCCGCTGCCCAGAGGCTGGGAAACGCACCCCTCTCACTCAAGGAACAAAGAAAGGAACCAAAAGAAGTAACCTCCTGGGTCCATGCCCTCCTTGGGAGAAGGCAAGAGGCCAGACCTCCAGAGGTGCTGATCCCTGGGTCTGTGTGGACTTCGATTCCTCTTGAGGACAGGAAATGAGATTTGACAAAGGCCCCTCTCATGTGCCAAGTGCTCAACCTTGTTCCTTCACATGGCAGCCCCAAGGACCCCCCAGGAATGATATTAGTCATTCCTGTTTTACAGACGGAGAACTCGGAAGGGCTTGCTCGAAATCCCGTGTCCAGGACAGTCGCAGTGACAAAGCAAGATACAAGGTCAGTAGCGGCAGGGTCTGAACTGCTTCTTCCACTCTCCACTCGGCAGCCAGGCACCCAGCTCCAGGGATCAGGGCATGCAGGCTGGAGGGACCTGCACTGTGGGGACACTCCCCCGCCCCTCCCTGGATATCAGGCCGCAGCTCCCCAGGTGTGAGTCGCACCATCCTCCCCAAAACCCCGGAGGCCAGGCCTGTGACACCCATACTCAAAGGTCTAGGGATGTCCTAGGAAAAAGGGACTGAAGGAGACAGCCTATAAACTCCCCAGGGCAGAACAGGGTCTGGCCCTGTTCCCCACTGGGCCCCACTGACACAGCGCTGGGACGCAGAGACGGATCAATAAATACATGATGGGCGGAAAGGGGACCCAGTCACAGGAGAGAAGGATGACAGGTTAGCACAGCAGTGGAGGATATGGTCAAGAGGCAGGCGTCCAGAGCCAAACTGCCAGGGTTGGCTCGGGGTTCAGACCCCAGCTTTGTCACTTTTTAGGTGCAAGCTTAACCTGTCTCTGTGTCAATTTTCTTACCTGAAAATGACAAATAATAATAGCTATTACCAGTTAAGGCTCTTCAGAGAAGCAAGTGATTCACTGTGCAGCGGGGCACCTCGTGAGCGCTCTAGGCCAGTGTGGGTGAGTGGAGGGCAGGCTAAAGCTTTGGACTGGCCCACAGCACGGCCCAAGGCGTCCTGCTGAGGCCACCAGCAGTGGTCAGATTCCACACATGCACAAGCCTCCTTAAGCTTTGCACCCTGGGTGTCTCATCTGCCTCACCCTGGCCCCACCCACATCTGCCAGCTACTTTGCATCTGAGCTCCCCAGTCCCCTAGGGTCTGGCTGCCCCCACCCAGAGGACAGGGGCTTTCAGAAACCAACCCCACAAGGGTCTCCAGCCTGGGAACAGTGAGCTCCCCATCACTGAGAGGTTACGGCAAACGCGGGATGGCCACTTGAAGACCCACAAATAGGATTCCCACGGGGAGGGAGGCTGGAAACCGCTCTGAAGCTTTGCGAGCTGATGGGCTGAGCATCACCTTTGTGAATGATTACAGCGCCACCTGGTGGTAGTATGGGAGACGGCCCAGCAGGCCCCAGAGGGCAGAGAGTGTCCAGGCCACCCCCACCCCCACCCCACCCCACCCCATCCCCACACTTCAATGAGTTGTTTTCATATCATTGAATTCTAGCAACACTCCAAAGAAGGGATTGTCATCCTTTTTACAGATGAAGGCACTGAGGCCCAGAGACACAAAGTGACTTGCCCACAGACACACAGCTAGCAAGTAGCAGAGCCAGGATTTGAGCTTTGGTGCCACAGCCTTCCCTCCTAATTGCTAAGCCTCAGGGGATCCGGTGAGAAAGAAAACAGACCCTCTCCCTCGTCTCATGAAGCTTCCATTCTCACTGGGGAACAGGAATCACAAATGTATTTTTTAGGTGAACTCTGGGCACTCGATGCTGGGCTAGGAAGAAGGCGGCCAGGGTCCCTGCCTGAATGAAGTTTGCGGGGAAGAGGGACAGGAGTCAAAGGATCACACGGATAAATACACAGCAGAGACAAAAGATGTCACTAGATAGGAATGGGTTCTGAGACCAGATATCAGGGTGCTTACCTGGCCTGGGGGTCCGGGGAGTCTTTCCTGGAAAAGTGATGTATTAAGCTGGGATCCCAAAGGTGACCAGGCCTTAACCAGGCAAAGAGACGCTTATGTGTTCATCAGCAAATGGATGTGTCACACGGCCAGGTTTTCACTTTTTGCTACACATAGATAAATCCATAACCAGTATGCTGGATATATGCTTTTGCAACACTCCAACTCCATATCCCTCTTCAGATTTTTGCCCTTCGATACATGGAGCCATTTGCTTTAACTAAGGAGGCCATCATACCATTGACACTGGCCACACACAGTTTATTTACCCAAGCCCTGCGGATGACACTCGAGTGGTTTCCAAAGTTTCACTCCTACAAACAGCCATAACCTTCCCGGTGCATATGCATCTCAAAGTGACGCATGTTCGAGCTCCCCTGAGGTATGCGACCGACCGCATTCTTTCAAGGACATTTCACCATCATTTTGATGGGAGTAAGGAGAGCACACGTTTCTATTAATGAAAAATGTATACAAAAACAAATTCATTTACTACTTCATTTACCCTGGCTGAAGCCAAGTTAAGGTTCTGGAAAACATTGGCCACAATGTTACCAGTGTTTCTGTATATCTTGTTCTTTCTTTCCTTTCCTTCTAGAACTTGTCCAAGACAGACAACTGCTTGGGAGACATACGTAATGGGTTTCAAAGAATTTTTTTTTTTTAGGTCACTTGTTTCGTTAAACAGAATAACCTTTGCAAGCCTGAGTTCAGGATTTCACTGAGTATTCTGGCTTTCAGGTTGTCTGGTCTCAAGGTTGGTGACCGCCCCCACCCCCACCCCCTACACACTCCTCGTGCCCCCACCTCCAACCCTCTGCTGTGGCTATACCACATGACCATGGTCTAGTACCTAGAGATCGGTGGTGCCTGGGGAAGGGGCTTGTGCATTTGCATGTTGGACCAGTTTGCACGGTGCCCAGTCTGTGAGAAGCCGCATAGGATAACCTGAGTTAACCAGCACCATACTTCCTGTCGATCCCTATCATGAGTCACGGCCCCTGTACGTGGCTCCAGGTGTATGTGCACACTCCATATTGGAGGGTTCTAGAGTGCCAGGTCTGAGGGAGATCTTGAAGTCCATGCTGGTCTGTGGGTGGGGTAGGGGATGAGGGGTGACAGCCCCTTTCCAGGAGACCTGGCATCTGATCCAGAAGCAGTTTCAAAACTTGCCACCAGGTGGAAGCACCATTCCTGGCCCAGGTCCCTCACTGGCTGGGGGTCCACTGGGACTCTCACATCGGCACCCAGACCCTGCCTTGTGGTTCCACCGCCTGTCTCAGCTGTGTGATTCATTCTGGCCCCGCTGGCCCCATCGCAAAACCCCTTTAGCTGGATAAGACAGCGCAGTCAGCTGAGGCACAGAGAATCTCCTGCGCCCCTGAGGGTCTGTTGCAAAGGAGCCTGTTCTGTTCCATCATTTTGGATGCCTAGGGCGGGGCTACCAGACAGCCCAGGAAAACCCAGGAGGCCACATGAGGAGGCCCACACGAGCGTGAAACAGAGAGACGACTTCCAGAGCCCAATAACATATCTCTCTCCCTGCCCCAAGTTCTGTCCCTTCACCTGTGGCCATAGGGCCTTGACCCTGGCTTAGCTTCACTCCCACAAACAGGGTAGTCTTGAGCCCAGCCTCACCGAGGGAGATAGATAGATACAAGCCCAGGGGTCAGTGGTCTGTGGCCACGTTCCAAGCCCTGCCTTCTTCTCTACCCACCATTCCAGGCAGCCCTGACCTCACCAGCCTCAGACCCCTACAACTTATGCATTAACACAGGCGGGCCCCACGTGTGGCCCTGGATCTCTGAACCAGCACAGACTCATCCGATGGCCCCTGAGAGGCTGTCCCTGGCCTGGCTTCCAGCCCCTAGCCCCCCACTCTCCAGTCAGGCAGACCAGCCTGGATGGGAAGGTCGAGAAGGACTGGCCACAGCCTGGAGGGCTGGCCCACAGCCCAAGGTCTGAAGCCTGAGATCGGGTAGGTTCCCAGCTCCACACTCACAGCTGCCTGCACAATCCCTTCGTCACGAGCACGGTGATCGTAACTCCATGACACGCGTGCCTGGGTGACCTTTTAATGTCCTGTGCCCTCCTAACCTGTAAGCTCCATAAAAGGAGGGGCCGTGTTCACCCGTATAATCCCTGCACTGAGGACAGGGCCTGGCACATAGTAGGTGCTCAGAAAGTAACTGTGGAATAATAAAAGAATAAATGGATGTCTTCCCAGAAGAAGTACTTCCAACAGTGATTCCACCTCATCCTCCCCGCCAACCTACTGGGTAGCTTCTGTAACCACCCCCACATTACAGCATATTCATTCCCTATTACTGCAGGAACAGCCATAAACTTAGTGGCCAAAACAACACAGCCTTATGGTCTCACAGTTTGGGAGGTCAGAAGTCCAACACAGGTCCCGAGGGCTGAAATCGAGCTGTCGGCAGGGCTGTGTTCCTTCTGGAGGCTCCAGGGGAGAACTCATTTCTGTGCCTCTTCCGGCTTCTAGAGGCTGCCCACATGCCTTGGCTCTTGGCCCCTTTCCTCCATCTCCAAAGCCAGCAATGTCCCATCGCCCTCAATGAAGCCAGGAAAGGTTCTCTGCTTTTCAAGCCTCGTGCAATTAGATTGGGCCCACCTGTATAATGTGGGATCATCTCCCAATCTCAAGATCTGCAACCTTAAGCACAACTGCAAAGTTCTTTTTTCCATGTGAGATAACATTCACAGGTTCCAGGGATTAGGACATGGACATCTGTTTGGGGGGTGTGGGGGCAGAGGTTGTTATCACCCTAGCACACGCAGATTCAAAAACACAGGTGAATTAACTTGCCCCACCCTCCCTGCTTGTGACTGGCGAAGTAGGGGTCAAACCCAAGTCTTTCAGGCTGCAGAATCTGAGCTCCTTCTCCCCTTGTTGCCTTTCTATGTAACCACCTAGGGTCTCTAGACCCCTTTTCAGGAACCAGAAGGGCAAGACATATCAGCCCAGCCCCTTAGAACAAATACATACTTCCATTTATGGGCTTT
This sequence comes from Lynx rufus, assembly GCF_022079265.1. Taxonomy (NCBI): domain Eukaryota; kingdom Metazoa; phylum Chordata; class Mammalia; order Carnivora; family Felidae; genus Lynx; species Lynx rufus. The sequence goes on along the minus strand of NW_025814896.1, from coordinate 19,194,773 downwards.
TTTTTTTTTATTTCATGCTTGTCTAGGCAGTGGGAACACGTGCAAAACTTTCATTTTATTTCCCTTTATTGTCTTTCTGTTGACATAAACATTTCTTTTTCATCTAGGGAAAGAAAGGATTAACCCACCTTATTGGCTAGGGTTGGGGGTTGGGCATGACGCTCCGCCACCGAACTTAATGAGGCTTTTCTCTGCAATTAAACAAATGGCCAGCAGATGGCGGGGCAGGCCCACAGCAGACTTCTCACTCCCTTGTCCCATCCCTCTTACGGGGTGCAAGGATATCAGGTGTAGAGGTCTTTCTCTTCTTTTCTCCAAAACCCACTCTAGGAGGAAATGTCCAGAGGAGTCCCAGCAGGGTAGAGCAAAGGCACAAAGTCCAGAGAGTCACCCAACCTCAGGGAAGCCAGTTTGGGGGCCTGCACTACCTCTTGCCCCATGCCCCGAACCAGGCACAAAGACCAGAGATCAAGTCTCCACAAGTTGAATGGCTTGGTCACAGGGCAGCAGAAGGGAAGCGCAGCTAGTTTACAGGATGCTTCAGATAGCCAGGTATCTTACATACTTATATGCACATTTATTATTTCATTTCATCTTCCCTGTGGTCCCAGCACAGGACCCGGCATTAAAAATCATGAACTGGCTGGGGAGATAGTAGCAATGCCAGCAACTTTTTTGAATCTCTCCAAATTCCCACATAAAAATAAGCAAGGTAGGGGCACCTGGCTGGCTCAGTCAGGGGAGCATGAGACTCTTGGTCCTGGAGCCATGAGTTCAAGTCCCACACTGGGTGTGGATCCTACTTAAAGAAAGAAAAAAGCAGGGCAAATTAGGAAAAGCAAAGCCCACAGATAGCATCTGCTTCAAAATTAGATGGCAAAGGTGTCCCCATGAGCACCAAAAGATGAGTGGGGGAGCACAATTACCGGTAGCCACCTGTATGTTATCAAGATGCCCTGGGGGGTTGGGGGGAGATGGGGTGCCATTCCAGGCTTGGCCTCTGGCCTTTGGCACCCTGTCTGATGGCCAGCACAGGGAAGTAAGAGGGTATCTGATGGAGCTGAGAAGAACAGGGAGGGATGATCTGAGAAAAGCAAATGGGACTAAGAGGGGTCTTGCCCCTTCCCATAGTCGGTGAGATCAAGAGGAAGGACTGATGGGCCAGAGCCCTTCAACCCTTGAAGCTGACCCACTTGGGTTCCCTCCCAGGACAGGCTCCCATACTGAGGGGAAATTGCTTGGAGCGGGATCAGAATGGAGGAGGCTGATCAAAACCATCAAGAGGAAGGAAGGAGAAGATCCAGATAAATTGGCAGAAGGAGATTGAGCCAGAAACTTCAGGACACCAGCCACCAAATGTGCATACACCGTGTAAAAACAAGAGAGGGAGCTCAGGAGGTTAGAAATGCTGACCTGAACATCCTCAGGTTTAGGAAGGCTAATTTCACACAAGTGCGAACAACAGAAAAGTGTTGAGGTCAGATCCCACACAAATTGAGTTTGAGCAAAAGAAGAGTCAGGAGCAAAATGGCATCTCTCTGAAGAGTAAACATATTCCAGAAAGACATTGCTTCAGAACAGATCGAAACCATAACCTTTTATTTCAAAACGACCTAAAAGGCATTTTTTTAATGATCCAACCCTAGATGAAAGAACAACATTAATCAGAATTAAAACAGTTTTATGAAGTGGCAAAAGTCAAGGAAGACTTAGAAATACATGAAAAGAAATATTTCTAGAAAGTCTAAAATGGGAAAAAACACAAGAGCACATTAACTCAACCTTAAGATGATGCTGTTCACAAAGGCAAAAAGGGGGGAAATATTTTGAATCAACAAGAAATGAAGGAAGAGATATTTTAAAATATTTGTGAGGAAGGGACAGATATTGAAGTCAGGCAAAGAAGTTCCAACACACAAATAATGAGCCCCTGAAAAGAAAATCAGAACCAGAGAACAGAACAAATACTAAAAAGTACCATTCAAGAAAACTTACTGACATGTTTAAAAATTGAAATTACATATTGAAAGAACACACTGCAGTACCTGAAAATCTCAACCCAAAATAATCAGACATATTCGAGACATTTTAATAAAATTACGATACTTTGAGGAAAGAGGGGAAAAAAATCCTTCAGTCATCTAGGCAAAAATAACACTACCAATAAATAACTGACTGATAAGGAAAATAAAATAGATTGTTACCAGGTTTTTCAAGAGTCATGCTTTATGCCAAGAGAAAAATGAAGTAACATATTTAAGATATTCAAAACAGGAAAATGTAAGTGGGTCATTTTCTGTCCATCAGAAAATGTCCGTTGTAAGTATAATGGACTCAGACAAATGGTTACTGACTCAGGGAATGTTGCTCTCATGAGCCTTTCTTGAAGAGCCTGCTAGAGAACAAGCTTCAGCCTAAATGACCAGAAAGCCTAAAAGAGAGAGAGAGAGAGAGTCAATGAACATGAAATGTACAGTTACTGGTAAAACCAAAGCTAGCCTGGGATCAAAAGGAGGTAATGGTGAGGGTGGTCTGACATGTAGCTACAAGACCACGATTAAAATACAGAAAGCTCATATGCCAAGAAAAAAGTGTTTTTAAATGTTCTCAGTAATTGTATTGCTGGTGGTATTACTGTTGTAATTTTGAGACTATCATGTGTGTAATGTAGGGTAAAGTAGATAAGTGATTATGAGAGATTCTAATTCTATTATCCCCCGTACCCTTGAGAGCCCAATTCTCAGGGTAGGAGAAAGGAGAGCTGTAATGTAGCCGTAACACACAAGAGAGAAAAGAGAGATGTCATACAAAAGAAATCAAGTAAAAATCTTAAATGCAAATTGAAATTATCAGTATGCATGCAGGGTTTTGTCCTCTTGGTTTCTGGCTGAGGTGATAAAATATATTTCTTCATGGGGCACCTGGGTGGCTCAGTCGGTTGAGCGTTCAACTCTTAGTATCAGCTCAGGTCATGATCTCGTGGTTCGTGGTATCGAACCCTGCATCGGGTTCCATGATGACAGTGCAGAGCCTCCTTGGGATTCTCTCTCTCTCTCTCTCTCTCTCTCTCTTTCTCTCTCCCTCTCTCTGTGCTGCTCATGTGCACATGCCCTCTCTATCTCTCAAAATAAATAAACTTTATATAAAATTTATTTGTATGTATCTATTTCTTCATAACCAAACTGTTAGCAATGTCCATCTCTAGCACCCAGACAGTGGTTTTGAAATATCGTTTTCCATTTTTCAAATAACAATAAAAGACCTTCTTGGAGAAAAGGCTGATTCCAGGTCTGGAGCAGAAAATGTGCAGTATGAGTCTGGTCCTTCCTGTCACACAGAAAGCAAGCCACCTCTCAGAGATGATTAGGGTTATATTGAAAGGACTCAAGAGCCACCTTGACGAGGCTCTCGCTGGCATGGTACAATGGAATGGGATCGTTTGAGCTTCAAGAAGAATAATACTTACAACTGATTATTAGCATCAAGTGTGTTTAAATCCTAGCGTTCAAAATGATATTGAAAAGAAATCAACTGGTCTCCTTCAGAGGATGATAAAAAAACAATTTGTTCTTTTGAAAACTGGTAAATAAAGAGAAAGAATGAAGCATGTGCCCTGCTTCATGTGTTCTATGAGCTGTACCATTGAGTAACAAAGAGTAAATGAGGGCAAGTGTCTCTTTTCCAAAAGTCTCTTTCCCACTGATAAATGGGAAAAATGGATAAGATTGGAATGTTACCACTTGCAACCCTCAGTGAATTAATGGATTCACTGATAATCAGCATCAATACTTGCCAAATAAGAAAGAGGGACCACCCAGCATCACGTGCTGTCAGACGAAAGAACACAAGGACACCGAGAATCTAGCCAAAGGGATTGAATATTACATCTGATCAAGCCTCTGGATCCGTCTGCCAACTTGCAGAATGCACAGAGGATCCAGGAGCACGTTGATCTGCACGATGAGGACAGAGTCAGCAGAATCCTGACTGTGGGAAACTCTACAAGTCAGATAGAAATCCTTCAACAAATAGCTTGTAAGGGTGGGGGTGGGGGGTAGGTAGACGGTGACCTGTGGATTAAAAGAGACTTTAAAGATGTATCATTTTCTTTTCTTAATGGTAAGTCTAAGCAATAGTATCTACAGATAACACTTAGGTGATAAAGTACTGCAAGAAAATCATTACAAACTCAGGCTAGTAGTTAATTTGGTGGTGGGGGGGGTGGGGGTGATGAGACAGCTCAGATGGAGAAGGGGCACCTGGAAGGAGTTGGGGAGGGGAGTGCTTGCAAAGATCTATTTCTCGACTTGGGTTGCGGTTACAAAGGTGTTTGCCATGAGATAGCTCATTAAACCATACATTTGTTTTGCGTGATTTTCTGTATTCATGTTTATTTTACAACAAAGAATTTCAAAAGAACAAAAAAGAAAACAAGACTGAAATGCCTGAATGAAGAGCCCTAGAAGGTCTCACTGTTCTCTTTTGATGGATGACAACAGGAAAAATCAGAGAGGAAAGCAGTTTGCCAAAGGCCCCACAGCTGCTGAGCTTCTCAGCTGGGCTCCAAACCCCAGAGTTTCATCTGTGCATTGACAAACAGTTGCAGACCCCTGCTGAGTTGACTGCAGACAGCTGAGTGACAATAGCCAGACTTGAGGTTCCCCGTGCTGCAAGGGAGTGGTGGGGGGGGGGGGGGTTGTAGGGAACAATGCTGGTCTTGGAGCCTGGCTGGGTGGAGCCGTAGCATGCCCCGGGGCCCCTCTCCTGTGCAGGGCCCACACCCACTCACTCCGGTCTCTGAGCATGGAAATGTATTGGACTTCACCTGACCGTGTATCTGATGAAATTTCACTTCTGTTTCTCAACACCTCTCAGATTGTTCTGTCCCCCGGAGAGAAGGGAGGGTCTGGGAAAGATCCTGGCCTGAAACTAAGAGGTCAGCTTGACCCCTCCTGATACTTCATCTGGCTGGGGAGGGTCCATCAGTGAGTTGGGGCAAGTGGGCAGAAGATGAAACTGTGCCTTCAGCCCTGCAAGCTGGAGCCCCTCCCTTATCTGCCTTGGTTTCTAGTACCCCAGGCATCTAACACTCGGTGTCATAGAGGGCAGGAGCACAGGGGCGCCTGGGTGGCAACCAGCTTTTGATTTCACCTCAGGTCTTGATCTCACGGTTTGTGGGTTTGAGCCCCAAGTCAGGCTCTGCACTGACAGCACAGAACCTGCTCGGGATTCTCCCTCCCTCTCTCTCTACCCCTCCCCCTCCCAAGAGCTCGTGCACGTGCTCCCTCTCTCTCTCTCTCTCAAATAAACTTTTTTTAAAAAAGCAGGAGCACATGTTTGTTGAATGAATGCATGAATTTGACATATCATTTTTTCTTTATTTCACAGAGTCCAAGGTTCAACTAATACTCTAAAAATACATCATCTTGGGGTGCCTGGGTGGCTCAGTCGATCAAGTGTCAGACTTCGTCTCAGGTCACGATCTCGCGGTTCATGAGTTCGAGCCCCACATCGGGCTCTGAGCTTGCTTTGGATTCTGTGTCTCCCCCTCTCTCTGCCCCTCCCCAGCTCACACTGTGTCTGTCTCTCAAAAATAAATAAACACTAAAAAATTTGTCAAAAGATACATCATCTTTCACTTAAAAATTGGAGTTATGCTAATGCCTCCCCCTAGGGTCATCGAGAAGATTGAATCCGTAAATGAACATAAAACCCTTAGACTAGTATCTGGCACATACTGAGTCTTCAATAAGTTACTCCTGTAAAATGAGAGAAGTTTGTTTAAAGTTAGGATACAGTCAGTGTGGGATTAGTGGTCAGTATGGGGCCAGGGTCAGAGGTCAGGAGGCGGAGAGAGCTAGTTTAGGACAAAGTAGTTAGGATTAAAGGACCATGGGGCACCTGGGTGGCTCAGTCGGTTAAGCGGCCGACTTCGGCTCAGGTCATGATCTTACGGTTCGTGAGTTCGAGCCCCGCGTCGGGTTCTGGGCTGACTGCCTGGAGCCTGTTTCAGATTCTGTGTCTCCCTCTCTCTGACCCTCCCCCATTCATGCTCTGTCTCAAAAATAAATAAACGTTAAAAAAAATTTTTTTTTAAAAAAAGGACCAGTTTGTGGCCAGTGAGCACATACTTTTAATGTTTATTTATTTTTGAGAGAGAGCACACACAACTGGGGGAGGGGCAGAGAGAGAGGGATACAAAGAATCCAAAGCAGGCTCCAAGCTGTCAGCCCAGATCCTGACGCTGGGCTTGAACCCACAAACTGTGAGATCATGACCTGAGCCGAAGTCCGATGCTCAAGTGACTGAGCCACCCAGGCACCCCAGCAGATTTTTTAATTAGCCATCTATTTGTTTATTTCTCCCCACATTGTTCCAGAAGGACTTGAGGCAACTTTAAGGAATATGGACTGCAGAAGTCAGGGAAGAGAGATGGTTGTGAATATGATCCTGGGCTGGGGCGTCCATGCTGCCACCGAGGGCCCTTTCAGCAGATAGCCACGACAGCATAACCAAATCCCAGGACCCTCTCTGGCGACTCCGAGGTCTACACTACACTGACAGCCCCAGGTTGGGCAGAGCCTGCCTCTCAGGGTTCTGGTGAGAATCCCCTGAGTTAACCCATGCAACATCCTGGCACAGAGCAAGTTCTCAATAAATGTTCGCTAGTGTGGTCAGAACACAGGGCTGAGGTGGACCCAAGGGCCCGTTTGGAAGGGGCAACGAGCAATGTGGACTGGCATTTTCTCACTGGCCAAACCAGCACATCTTTCCCCCATGAGCAGCCCCCACCCCCAAATCAGAGCCAGAAGATGTTCAATTGCATCAGGCTGGGATGGCCACATCCACTCCATCAAAGCTGCCCTGACCAGCAGCTCCAGGGATCACAGAAGCCCGCTGGCTCCAACCCCCTCTCCTTAGAAGGTGCCCGGACGGACCCTGCCAGACTGACCTCAGCCCTCAGGGTGCCTCTTTTTCTTCATACTGCTGAATGTATTCGGCCAGATGAGGAAAAGTCCACAAGATATGATCCGCAATGACCATGCATGGGTGTGTTTGGGGTTGTATTAGCTTTCTGTGTGTATTGTAACAACCGAATCACTTAAACAACGCATGTTATCTTATAGTTCTGCAAGTCGGACCTGAGCTCAACTCAAGGTGTCAGCAGAACTGTCTGGAGGCTGGAGGGGAGAATCTTTTCCTTGCTTCTAGCAGCTGCCTGCATTCCATGGCTCATGGCCCTCCTGCATCTTTAAGCCTGCAATCACAACACATGATTCTCTCTTTCTTTTTTTAGTTGATTTATTTATTTTGAGAGAGAACGTGCATGTGGGGGGGTGGGGGGGATGGGCAGAGAGAAACAGGAGAGAGAATCCCAAGCAAGCTCCACGCTATCAATGTGAGCTCCATACGGGACTCAACCCCAAGAACAGTGAAATGACGACCTGAGCCAAAAGCAAGAGTCCAACGCTTAACCAGCTGAGCCACCCAGGCGTCCCATAACATGATTCTGTTTCCTGTCTTCACATCTCCTCCTCTGACTCTGACCCTGTCTCCCTCTTATCATAGCCTTGCAATTACATTGGGCCCACCTGGATAATCCAGGATACGCTTTCCATTTCAAAATCCTTAATCACAAAAGTTCCTTTTGCATGAGGTAACATATCCATGGGTTCTGGGGATGAGGACAGGGACATCTTTGGCGGGGACATTATTCTGCCTAGCACAGGAGCCTAGTGTTAAAAGTTCCTAGGATGTTGTAAATCCCCTGCTCTCTGCTCTATCGAGAGGGGAAACTTTGGAACAAAACAAGCCCTGCCTCTCAATTCAAAGAAATTTCGGTAAAATGCCACATGAGAAGATTTTAAAAAAGCGAGAAGGGGGTGAATCACCTATTTGGATCCTTCTAGAGTTTGGACAAAATATTACACCCACTCCCTGTGGTCGCAACATTCACCTGTGACACCAGCCCAGAGGCGAGGGTAAATGACAGCAATCCGGTATCAAGTTTTCACCTGCTGGGGGAAGTCCAGGCGCTGTGAAAGACTTCGCCATACCTCTTTGCTCACTTATGATTAAAAACATCAGTTCTGGGGCGCCTGGGTGGCGCAGTCGGTTAGGCGTCCGACTTCAGCCAGGTCACGATCTCGCGGTCCGTGAGTTCGAGCCCCGCGTCGGGCTCTGGGCTGATGGCTCAGAGCCTGGAGCCTGTTTCCGATTCTGTGTCTCCCTCTCTCTCTGCCCCTCCCCCGTTCATGCTCTGTCTCTCTCTGTCCCCCAAAAAAATAAATAAACGTTGAAAAAATATATATATAAAAACATCAGTTCTTTACCAACCGAGATGGCCCAAAGGAACAATGGCCTGTGAGTCATTCTGAGAGGCTGCTTTCCAGCTCTGCAAAAAGTATAAGCCAGACCCAAACGAAAAGGTGTCGAGTGCCTAGCGTCCCTGATGCATGTCCTGTGTCCCACTTTGTCTGACTTGCTGGCGCTAGGTCTGGACTTCAAGTCACAGTGAAGGACCAGTGAGCCAGAGAGGCTCAGGAGACCCTCCAGCCCCCAGCCTGTGAAAGCCACCACAGCTGGGAACCAATCAAGTATCCCTCTCGTAAAAACGGTTCTTTTAGTTGCAAGTCATAAATCTCCTCTTGTTTAAGTGACAGGTTGATCGTTGCCCTGCTTGCAGGAGACACATCTATAGGAAGATCAAGCTTCATGGTCTGAAGGAGAAAGTTGGTCAAATACCAAGATCAAAACCAAACCTATTAATCACTGGTCAGGAGTGTGGAGAGAAGGCCATGCTGTGGAGTGGAGACCCCTCTAGGGACTCAAACCCAGGTTTGACACCCAGAAACTGTCGTGTCTCCACCCTGCTCCAAACAGACTGGGCTGACCCCTCCATTTAACTCTCAGAGGCAATCTTGTTACTCTCACTTCCATGTTCTTGAGATGCCCACTTCACCGTGTCCCTCAAGAACCAACAATTCAAGAGTAAAAAAGGTAAAAAAAAAAAAAAAATTAGGAAGGTGAAGAAATAGGGACAAACGGGAAATGGGAACAGGAAAAGTAAGAGCAACCAGAGGTGAGGTTAGTACAGACAACACAGCTTAGCATCCTAGGCACTTAGAAAGCATGGGCCACAGGGGCGCCTGGGTGGCGCAGTCGGTTAAGCGTCCGACTTCAGCCAGGTCACGATCTCGCGGTCCGTGAGTTCGAGCCCCGCGTCGGGCTCTGGGCTGATGGCTCAGAGCCTGGAGCCTGTTTCCGATTCTGTGTCTCCCTCTCTCTCTGCCCCTCCCCCGTTCATGCTCTGTCTCTCTCTGTCCCAAAAAATAAATAAATGTTGAAAAAAAAAATTAAAAAAAAAAAAAAGAAAGCATGGGCCACAAATCTGGACTCTGAGCTTCCTAGAAACCATTGTGAAAAGGGAAACACATGATTCATAAGGTCTGTCAGCTAAAAGCGAAATCGTTTCCCCCTGACGAAAATGCCTTTTCCCATCATTAAAATGTGGAAGAAATTTGTTCTGGAGTTCTCATGAAGAGGCCACTGTAGACAAAATGAACACTATCCTCAGCAAGATCTTGACCGTAAATCCAGAAGCCGGTTTCCTAGAGTTGTTATTTATAACTCTACTTCTTTTTTTTTATTTTTATTTTTTGAGAGAGAGTGTGTGTATGCACAAATGGGGGGGGAGGGCAGAGAGTGGAAGACACAGAATCTGAAGCAGGCTCCAGGCTCTGAGCTGTCAGCACAGAGCCCAGCGTGGGGCTCAAACCCACCAACAGTGAGATCATGACCTGAGCCAAAGTCAGATGCTTAACCACTGAGCCACCCAGGCACCTCAGATTTATAACTCCTCCTGATGAAGGTCCACAGTAGAAAGTTGAAGGATCATTTAGTGAAAAACAGTTACTTCCTGGTCCATCCTCCAAGATTGAGTGCTATGAAACACCTGTTCAGATAAGGGTTACTAAGAACAAGCAGTTAAGTGATAGAAATGGTCCTTTATGAGTTTATGAGTTTGGCAGATGCATAAATGTTTGTCTCCATGCTTCCTGCAAGTTGGAAGCTGGTTCCAGATGCTTGATTAGAGTTGGGTTCAATCCTCTTGGCTACATTCTCAGTGGGCTTGTGAAACAGACACGGATGGGTATGAACTATCAACAACCACACAGAAATATGGATGAAGTTCACCCACATAACGTTGATCAAAAGAAACTAGGGGTGCCTGGGTGGCTCAGTCGGTTGAGCGTCTGACTTCGGCTCAGGTCATGATCTCATGGTTCATGGGTTTGAGCCTTGCATCGGGCTCTGTGCTGACACTCGGAGCCTGGAGCCTGCTTCAGATTCTGTGTTTCCCTCTCTCTCTGCCCCTCCCCTGCTCATGCTCTGTCTCTCTCTGTCGCTCAAAAATGAATAAACATTTTTAAAAAAATTTTTTTAAAGAAATAAAGAAACCAGACACCAAAATGTATATACTGTATGATTTCAAGTACTTAGAAGTATAAAAAGCTGAGACAACTAAAATACCCTTTTAGCAGTCAGAATAGTGGATAACCGGGGCGCCTGGGTGGCGCAGTCGGTTAAGCATCCTACTTCAGCCAGGTCACGATCTCGCGATCCATGAGTTCGAGCCCCGCGTCAGGCTCTGGGCTGATGGCTCAGAGCCTGGAGCCTGTTTCCGATTCTGTGTCTCCCTCTCTCTCTGCCCCTCCCCCGTTCATGCTCTGTCTCTCTCTGTCCCAAAAATAAATAAACGTTGAAAAAAAAAAAAAAAGAATAGTGGATAACCTTGGGAAATAGTGACTAGGGGGAGTGTGAAAGCTTCTGGGATGCTGACAGTAGGTGTTTGATACACGGACGTGCTTAGTTTGTGAAAATTCTTGTGATACAGGCACTTCTCTCCATGTATGTTATACCACTTCCATAAAAGGTTTTTTAAAGTGCTCTCAAGTCATTATAGCACAAATTTAACATTAGGGGTGGTGTTTGGGGGGACAAGGCCTCAATCTGTGATCAAGTTTAGAGATCATTCTAGGGATGAAGTCTAGGCTCAGCTGAGATAAGGTTTAGGGTGGACCCAGGGTCAAGACCCACCTGTGGCTGGATCACGGCTCACCCTAGCATGAGGGCTTCTCTCTCCCTGACATCAGCTTGACCGCTGCCATTCCCAGGTCTGACCACTTGATGTCTCCACTCAACAAACTGCTGAAGGAGGAGACCAGCCTGGATAGAGCTGCCTGGACCCATAATGGCCCTGAGCTGGGCGAGGTTGGAGGCCACAGCACAGAGCATGCCTGGGAAACACCAGAGAATTAATCCAACTAGAGCAGAGCTGGCCAGTCTGGGGCTGAGGTCCAGGCCACATGGAACAGTGGGCAGCAGTAGAGGAGAACGCAGAGGCAAGGCCTGCTCACAAGCCCTAGCTTTGTCCCCTACCTCAGTCAACGTTATTTCATTCACTCATTCACTCCTTCATTCATTCATTCATTCAACTATTATTGAGCCCCTGCTCTGGGCCCAGCATTGAGGATTCGAGGAGGGCAAATGGGCCACAGTCCCTGTCATCACAGAGCTCACGTGATACTCACACCTCCTCTCTCCTTTCCTGGTCTCTGAACACATCTCCCTGCCCAGCGTCCACACTGCTCTCCAAGCCCAGAAGAACTCCTAGTATTAGCATCCACCTGCCAACAAGCTTCTCAGTTCAAACCACCTCTCCCATTGGGATATGTGTGTCTTTCCCATTAGGATACATGTCCAAAGGGCAGCGGCCTCATCCGCCTTGTAGACCCTGGTGTTCTCAGGGTCTGGCCTGGAGTAGATGACCAATAAATATTTGTTGGATGGAAATGGTTCAAATGGTTTCCTGTGCAACCAAGCAGAACAGAGCAGGAGGCATCTTGTGGTCTGGGGAACCAGGCTCCCCAAATCTTGTGATTCTGAAGGAAGCCTCTGACAGGACGGTTCACAGGGTGGGTGTGAGTGCCTGAATAAGACTGAGAGCTGGAGGTTTCCAGGCCACAGAAGAACAGTGCTGTCAGCCTGGCTCACAGACCCTAGGGCAGTTCCACTTCCCCTTTTTCAAAAGTAAACATGGTGGGGGAGGGGAGGGGCAGGCTTCCGCACCACCCCCCGATGGGCCAGCGACCAGGCTGCAGGAACAGGAAATATGAGCCAGCAGAGATTAAGTAGGAGCCAGCTGGGGGTGCCCTGCCTTCCTCAGCCTCTCAGCAGCCTACAAGCCACGTCGATCCAAGCTTGGCAGGTGATAAAGGGCAGATGGACCAGCTGGATTGGGGCCTGCTAGGACCTCGGGGGAAAGACCTGGGGAGTGAGGCAGATCATGACTTTGGGGGAAACAGGCCGGAGGGAAGGGGGTGAAGAGCTGGAGCTGTAGGCAGGTGCTACCTAGAAGAGGGAGGAGGGAGTGAGAGCCTGAGACCCAGGCTTGGATGGCCACATGGATGCGGGCAGCTACCCTGGACCTTCAGATGACCAGTTTGGGCCTGTTTCCTTGGGCACCAGGGATGGGGTTTTAGCATGGGGCCTCCAGCATTGGGGTCTTCATTCTGCTGCCCTACGCCTATCCAATCACATCTGCACATGCTGCTCCACGGGGGTTAGAGTGGGCCAGCATGGTCCAGTGGAACTTCCTGCAATGATGGAGATGTTCTCCAGCTAGGCCCTCACATGACAGCCACTAGCCACCCAGACCAGTAGCTACTATACTGGCCAGCATAGCTCTAGACTCAGCGTAGGATGAGCAAAGTCATCTTTTCTCCTTCTCCCTCTTCCCACACTCACGTTCAATTCTTCCTCTTATCCCTCAAGCTCTCAGTCAATAACCATGTTGTAATGGGTTTGAATTTCACAGGCCATGAACAAAAATGAATATACAAAATTCTTTATTTTTCTATAATTGAAGGTAATATCTATCCCAAGTATCCATTCAGGCTAAATGCAGTCAAGTGAGCGTTTCCTCCCTCTTTTCTCTCAGAGTACCTCTCAGGCTCAGGGCAGGACAGAGTGTATAGGTGGGCCCCAAGCCCTAGGAGGGGGGCAACATTTGGAGCCTGTGGGGGCTATTGTCCATGCTGGCATCCAGCTACTATAAGTCCATGTCTCATTCATTCAATCTCTACTTTAATCTCCAAACTTCATCTCTGGGTTCTACCATGCCTACCGTTCCTGCAGGGGCAGGAGGGACAGGCACAGAATCCCTTCTTGAAATGCATCCCAGCATCGAACCCAATTGTTCCCACCTGCCCACACACTCTGCTACTTCCTATCCCTTGTTAAGGGTGATCGAATACCTCCTATGTACCTGGCACATTCTAAGCACTACAAAGCATCTTCCCAGCCACTCTCGAAGGTAATTACTGTTATCATACCCATTTTGCAGGTGAGAAACTGAGGTACAGATAGGAAATGTGAAAAAAAACCCACGCAGAAGGCATTGAAGGCCAGGACTTCAAAATAAATTCCGGATAAACTTACCCAAAAACACTACTTCTGGGAGTTGATCCCAAAAGCTGTGGACAAGATATAGCTTGTTATAGCACTCGTAGTAATAGCAAATGTTTAGGAACTACCCACATGTTCATCAACAGAGGAGTAGGCAAATAAATAGTGGTGCATCTACACAAGAAATACTTCGTGGCTGTTAAAAGGAATGAGAGCTATCTCTATACACTGTCATAGAGCAATCTTCAGAATACATTGTTTTCTTTTATCTTTTTTAATGTTTTATTTATTTTTGAGACAGAGAGAGAGCATGACCAGGGGAGGAGCAGAGAGAGGGAGACACGGAATCCGAAGCAGGCTCCAGGCTCTGAGCTGTCCGCCCAGAGCCCGATGCGGGGCTCAAACTCACAGACTGTGAGATCATGACCCAAGCTGAAGTCGGATACTTAACCAACTGAGCCACCCAGGCGCCTCCAGAATACATTGTTAAATAAAAGTATATATGATATGTTACAATTTATGTAAGAAAGGTGGGATATAAATATACATATATACATAAAAACTTATAGATTGTTTAATTACAGAAAAAAAAAAACACCTTTTTTTTTTTTAAGTAGCCTTCACGCCCACCACAGAGCCCAACCTGAGGCCTGAACTCACAACCCTGAGATCATGACCTGAGCTGAGATCAAGCGTTGGACGCTTAACCAACTGAGCCACCCAGGTGCCCCAACAACAACAACAACAAAAAACTTAAAACAAAATGATTACAAATGGGAGAGGAAGACCTGGAGGGGAGGGAACAGGTATAGAAGCTATACTTACCTGAATATACCTTATTTTGAAGATTTGGCTATGGAATGGTATAAATGTTCTACATAATTATTAAAGCAAAATTGAATTTTAAGTAATCCCTAAAACTTAAAAGCAAAATGAAACAGATGTATCAAACTATGAATTAAATTGGTAGTATAACCACTTAAAAATTTTTTTTACATTTATTTATTTTTGAAACAGAGAGAGAGCATAAGCAGGGGAGGGGCAGAGAGAGAGGGAGACACAGAATCTAAATCAGGCTCCAGGCTCCGAACTGTCAGCACAGAGCCCGACGCGGGGCTCGAACCCACAAACCGCAAGATCATGGCCTGAGCCGAAGTCGGACACTCAAACGACTGAGCCACCCAAGGCGCCCGGTAGTGTAACCACTTAGAAAAGAATTATTTTGAGTAGCTTTAGACACAATAATTTGATTGTCTATTCCTATCGGAATATAGTCAAAGGACATGAAGAAGAGCAAAAAAAGAAAAAGAAAAAGAAAGGTTTTTAATATTAAAATGTTTCCAGATATCATATTGTTAATAAAATTGTTATTTTTATACATCAGAGGCTAAAGCAAATAAATCTAATGTTTATTGACTTTAGAAACCAAAACTCTTGGGGGTCCCTGGGTGGCTCAGTCAGGTAAGCATCTGACTTCAGCTCAGATCATGATCTCACAGTTTGTGGGTTCGAGGCCCACGTTGGGCTCTGTGCTGACAGCTCAGAGCCTGGAGCCTGCTTCAGATTCTGTGTCTCCCTCTCTCTCTGCTCCTCCCCTGCTTATGCTCCGTCTCTCTCTCTCTCCTTCAAAAATAAATAAAAACATTTATAAAAAGAAAGAAAAAAGAAACCAAAACTCTTGGGCTAAGAGAAAAGAAATATAAAACAGAAGAAATTTAGTAAAAACTCTGAAAAGGAACTATCAGTGTGAACTCAAGATCTCTTTTTAAAAAATTCTGGGGGCACCTGGGTGGCTCAGTCTGATGAGCATCCGACTCTTGATTTCAGCTTAGGTCATGATCCTAGGGTAGTGGGATAGAGCCCCATGCTGAGTGTAGAAACTGCCTGAGATTCTCTCTTTCTTTCTTCCTCTGCCCCTCTCCCCTTGCTCCCGCTCTCACACTCTCATGCTCTAAATAAATAAATAAATAAATAAATAAATAAATAAATAAATTCTGTATCCACTGAAAAGGCCTAGAAACAATTACCAATATAGTAGCTATGAGCAACCCTAGGTAAAAAAGTGTGAAAGGTCAAAATACCATTTCCCATAAAAGAACCAGGGCTCCCTGGAGAAATGGCTGCCTTGAGGTCTGGGGCAAAAAAATGTACAAGATATACCTGGAACATCTTGTCATTCCAGAAAGCAAGGAAGCTATACGGTCATGTCAAAAGAGCTCAGAAGCCAATGTGAAGAAGCTCTAGCTGGCCAAAGATGAGACTATTTAAGCAACAATATGGTTTAAAATCAAACCAGTTTAAAATCCATGAATTCATATGAAAGAGGGAAAGAAAGAAAGAAAGAAAGAAAGAAAGAAAGAAAGAAAGAAAGAAAGAGGGGAGGAAAGGAGGAAGGGAAGAAGGAAGGAAAAAGAAAAAGGGAAAGGAAGAGAGAGAGAAAGAAAACCTCATTGGATTTCCCTTGAACATGTTAGGAAACCTACTCATCATTTGAAAATTGGTCAATGAAAAAACCAAGCATTTTCCTACTTTTCCTATATGAACTGAATTTCACTGTAACTGAATCTCATTGTAATCAAATAATTGGTTAGAGAAAAGTTCCCTGATCAAAGTGTTTCTGCTAATAAATGAAAACAAAATTTTAACAATTAGAATTTTGCATTTTGTATTTTGCAAACTTTAACAAAACATTGGATTTGGGCCACGCTTATCAGTCGCTAGGAGTTTCACAGAAAGAAAGATAAATATGTGATGTGTCTCCTGATACAGGTATACAACGTCACCTGTGAGGTATTTTTGCTGAAAAAACACTTAACCTGACCCTAGCAAGAGTCTAGTCACGTGGAATAAAGGGGTTAGGGAGTATATTAAATGATACCACAGGGATACAATTAGCAAAATCCAGAATGTGGGAAACTCCACAGGACAAATACCTCATTCCTTCAAAAAATAAATTGAAGACAAAGAAAGGGAGAATTCCTGTCTATTCCACTCCCACACATTCCACTTTATAAAGAGAGAGCGTTTGGGGCACCTGGGTGGCTCAGTCAGTTAAGTGAAAGGCTCTTGATTTTGGCTCAGGTCATGATCTCACAGTTAGTGAGTTCGAGCCCTGGGCCGAGCTCTGCACTGACAGCTTGGAGCCTGCTTGGGATTCTCTCTCTCTCCCTCTCCCTCCCTCTGTCTTTCTCTCTCTCAAAATAAATAAATAAACGTTAAAAAAAATAAAATAAAATAAAAAGAGAGAAGGGGAGGGAAAACCTATAGGTTGAAAGAGACTTAAGAGACATATCAATGCAATGTATATATTGCAGTGCATCCTATGTTTTAAACTTAGGCAACAACTGCGTATATTTCTACACTGACTGCATGTTTGATAATATTAAGAATTTGTTGTTGATTTTTTAGGTGATAATGATTTTGTGGTTACATGTTTCAAGTTCTTTTATTTATTTTATTTTTAAAAAAAATTTTAACATTTATTATTGAAAGACAGAGAGAGCCAGCATGAGTGGGGGTGGGGGGGCAGAGAGAGAAAGAGACACAGAATCCGAAGCAGGCTCCAGGCTCTGAGCTGCCAGCACAGAGCCTGACGTGGCGCTCGAACTCACAGGCCGTGAGATCATGACCTGAGCCGAAGTTGGACGCTTAACCAACGGAGCCACCCAGGCGCCCCTCAAGTTCTTCTCTTTTAGAGAGACATAAGGAAACGTTTACAGATGAAATTATATGATGTCTGATACCTACATCCAAATAACCCAAGAAAGCAGAGGAACAGATGGGCGTATAATAAGTTCATCCCTGGGTTTATAACTGTTGAAGCTGGGTGATTGGTACATTTCATTATATTATTTTCCCTACTGTTGCATATACTTAAAATTTCCTATAATAAAGTTTTAAGGGAAAAAAAATAACATTAATTTATTTTTGTTCCCTGTGCATTTCTTCTGTCAAAACTACCTCTGAGGCCAAAGGTACTAGTGTAAACCCGAGAAAGGTAAAGGAATAAGAGACTTTGTAGAAAGAAAGAAAGAAAGAAAGAAAGAAAGAAAGACAGACAGACAGACATGGGCTAATACTCCAAACATTTTTTTAAATTGAGATGGAGTTCAACTAACATAAAATGAACCATTTTAAAAATATTCAGCTCAGGGGTGCCTGGCTGGCTCAGTAGGAAGAGGATGCGACTCTTGATGTCGGGGGTCGTGAGTTCGAGCCCAACGTTGGGTGTAGAGATTACTAAAAAAAATAAATAAACTTTAAAAATATACAGTCCAAGGGCTCCTGAGTGGTTCAGTCGGTTGAGCATCAGACTTCGGCTCAGGTCATGATCTTGCACTCGTGGGTTCAAGCCCCGTGTCGGGCTCTGTGCTGACAGCTCAGAGCCTGAAGCCTGCTTCAAATTCTCTGTCTCCCTCTCTCTCTCTCTCTCTACCCCTCCCCTGCTCGTGCTCTGTCCCTCAAGAAATAAAATAAAACATTAAAAATGTTTAATCATATATATATATATATATATATATATAGTCCAGCAGCATTTAGTATATTCACAATATTGTACAACCACCACCTCTGTCAAGTTCCAAAATATTTTTGTCTCCCCCAAAAGGACACCCTATACTCATAGGCAGTCCCTCACTCCCCAGCCACTGTCAACAACCTGTCTGCTTTCTGTCTCCGCGGATTTACCTATTCTAGATATTTCATATAAATGGAATCATATAATATGTGACCTTTTTATGTGAAACTGTGTCCAGCCACACATTTGCCAAGTTCTGTTATGGACCAGGCACTGGCTAAGGACTAGAGATAAGATAGTGAAAGGACAGACGTGATCTCTGCCTTCATGGGGCCTAAGAGACTGCCATTACCCAAATAAATAGTCAACTATCTCATTAAAAATGTGCAGGGGCGCCTGGGTGGCTCAGTCGGTTGGGTGACCGACTTCGTCTCAGGTCATGATCTCGCAGTCGTGAGTTCGAGCCCCACATCGGGCTCTGTGCTGACAGCTCAGAGCCTGAGGCCTGTTTCAGATTCTGTGTCTGCCTCTCTCTCTGACCCTTCCCCGTTCATGCTCTGTCTCTCTCTGTCTCAAAAATAAATAAACGTAAAACAAAAAAAAATTTTTTAAATGTGCAAATGTTACAGGGTTAAGAACGGACTCTAAGAATGGGGCTGGTAAGATGAGGGGGCTGGCTACTTTGGGGGATGAAGGAAAGCTTCTCAAAAGAAGTGGCATTTCAACTGATCCCTAAAGAATGCCGGGGAATACTCCGGGGGAAGCTTGGCAAACCTTCCGGCCCAGATCAAAGGGACAAGCATCGGAAGGTCTAAACAGAGGACTCGTGAAACTCGATGTGTTTGTCTTTGTTTTTGTGGAGGTTTTTATTGACCGAAGTCCACGGTGTACATCCAGTCTCCCTCTTTGTACCGCACAGTTCACGGAGTTTTGGCAAACGCATAACGACATGAGTTCGCCACTACATGTCATACAGAACAGCTTTACTGCCCTAACAATACCTGTGCTTGACCTAGTTATCCTTCCCTTGTCCCTCCCAGCAGGTCTTTCCACTGTCCCCAGAGTTTCTTTCACCTCTTCCAGAATGTCGTAGAGTTGGAATCAGATGGTACATAATCTCTTCAGACTGGTCTCTTTCATTTAGCAACACGCATGCAAGGTTCTTCTGTGGGTTTTTTCCTCACATAAAGTTTATCATTTTAACCATTTCTAGGTGCACAGTCCAGTGGAATTCGGTACATTCACACGTCGTGCAGCCACTACCACTGTCCATCTCCAGAACTTAGCTCACTCCTTTTTATTGATGAATAATATTCCATCGCATGGCTGTGCTATCTGTAGTGCTAGCCACTCGCTTATGGAGAGACTTTTTTTTTTAACGTTTTTTTATTTTATTTTTGAGACAGAGAGAGACAGAGCATGAACGGGGGAGGGTCAGAGAGAGAGGGAGACACAGAATCTGAAACAGGCTCCAGGCTCTGAGCGGTCAGCACAGAGCCCGACGTGGGGCTCGAACTCACGGACCGCGAGATCATGACCTGAGCCGAAGTCGGCTACTTATAGATGGTTTGTTTTTATTTTTTTATTTTTTTTTAATTTTTTTAACATTTTTTTTATTTTATTTTTGAGACAGAGAGAGACAGAGCATGAACAGGGGAGGGGCAGAGAGAGGGAGACACAGAATCTGAAACAGGCTCCAGGCTCTGAGCCATCAGCCCAGAGCCCGACGCGGGGCTCGAACTCACGGACCGCGAGATCGTGACCTGAGCTGAAGTCGGACGCTTAACCGACTGAGCCACCCAGGCGCCCCAAGATGGTTTGTTTTTAAATAAGACCACTGGCTGCCATGTGGAGGACCAGCTGGAGGAGGGCTAAGCAGGGAGGCCGGGAAGCTGGGAAGTGGCTAATGCTGTCGTCTAAGCAGCTTCAACTGGGGTAGTCTCTATGGAAGTGGAGAGCAGTGGACAGATAGGAGAGAACGAGCAGGGTAGAACGGGCAGGATCTGAGGACAGATTAGGTGGGTTAGGGAGAGGGAGGAGTTAGGGATGAGGTCCAGCCTTCCAGCTTGGGTGACTGGCTAGGAAGGTGGTGGTGTCACTGACTGAGATGGGGAAATGAGAAAGGAAGGACAGATTTGGGGGGAAACCGCAAGCTCAGCTCTGGAGGCAATGTTTTGAGTTTGAAGCGTCTGATGGATGTCCGAGTAGAAACGTGAAGTGCCCCATCGAACATACGGGTCTAGGGCTCAGACCTCTGTACTCTCCCTCAGCAGACAATCCAGCCAACTGGCCTTAATTCTATTCCTGAAGAGGCCCAGTTTCCTCCAGCCTCAGGACTATGGTGCTGCTGTTCCCTCTGCCTGGAACACTTCCCCTGAGACGGCTCCACAACTAGCTCCTTCTTAACATTCCCATCTCAGGTCAAGTATCACCAAATCAGAGAATCTTTCCTCAGATCCAAGCTGACATCAGCGTAAGGAGTGAGCTAGGGATCCACACTAGGGATCAGGTTTTGCTGCAACAATGCTCCATAAAAAAACAGCTTCCAGAAACTCCATGCTTTCTGAGAAAACATTCATTTCTCACCCAGGGGTCTGCGGCGTGGCCAGGGCTCCTCGGGGCTCCCCCAGCTGAGCTGGGCTGCCTCACCGGTCTTGTCACTCTGGGTCCGGGCTGAAGGAGCCCCTGCTGCCTGGGACTCATGGTTCTCATGGCTGAGGACGGTTGCTCAAGATGGGTGAATGGAATACTCGGTGTCTTGGGGCTGGCCTCTGTCACTTCCACACACATTCTTTTAGCCAAAATAAGTCACATGGCTAAGTCCAATATCAACAGAGGGCGGAAGTATATTCTTTCCACACTGAGGAGGGCTGGAGGAAGTAAATATTTGCTCAACAATAACACAAATTACACAGGACCCCACTTGTTTTCCCCCTAGATGGCCATGTTTATGAGTAATCCCCCCATACTCCTAGGAAGTAAGAGTGTGTATGAATGAATGAATGAATGAATGAGGAAATGTACCTTTCAAGGCAGGAAGATTGTCCTCACTCAGTGAGGAACCTGAGGCTCAGATGAGGGAAGTGATTTGCCCAAGGTCACAGAAACCGCCTGTGGTAAGCCCAGCCTGCCTGGCTCCTTAGACTCAGTTCCCTACACAAAGGGAGGGAGCTATTCTCTGGAGCGGGCGTCGTATTACCCACTCCGCCCTCTCGCTTGACAGGGGACAAGTACACCAGAGGGTCTTGCTTATTCAATCTCCATTCTTTCTCTGAAGCCAAGTAGGACCTTGATTCGTCATTTCCGGGTCCCAGATCCCTGAATGATAAGTGTGTGGTGAGAGAATGAGTCATCAGTACAATGGTGGCTTTAATTGCTGATGAAGTGTTCTGTGAAATTCTGTGTCCCGCCCCAACTGTGCCTGCCCCTGAGGTACAGACAGTCATCTCTACTCTGCGGGGGCCTCCCCACAATGTCTGACACAGAGTGGGCCACACAACAGAGCTCAAAAACTAGGCGTAGGCATAGGAAAAGTCTGGAAGGACCCACCTCAGATTAACAGTGTGCACCTCTTTCAAAGCAGGATTCCTTAGGACTTTAACTTGCCTGCTTTATATCTTTATGTAACATCTGAACAGGGCACAATGAGGATAAGTTGCTCCTGCAATCAGAGAGAAAAAAAGGAGTCTGGAAATATTTTAAGTTCCTACTAGCGTGCAAAAAGCTGTCACTTGCTGGTTGGTTGGGAAACTCCTGAAAACCGTCTTCCTTCAGAATCCTATTCCCACATATCGTCAGAAGCCTGTTTTCAGAAACACTGAGTCAATTCCCAACCCGTCCTTCTGTCGGCATGCCAGTGAGCGCCTACCATACGGGAAGAGCTGAGTGAGCCCCCAGGGTGACTGGTGACAGGCTGGGGGACAGGTGGCAGCTAGAGTCAGCGAGCTCTGTGTCCGTGCCTATCGTAGCTGCACACTGATGGAGCTGGCCCATGGGCCAGACACTGTGCTAAGTGTTCCACGTGGATTATCACATTTAATCCGCATAACAAGTCAATGTGGTTAGGAGCTATTATTAACCTGTCTTACAGCCGTGGAAACTGAAGTGCAGAGGGGCGAAGAAACTCTCCCAGGGTCACATAACGAGCCGATGGGGGAACCGACATTTGATTCCAGAGCCTGTGCTCTGGAACCACTACCCCACACAGCCTCCCACGAGGAACCTGCCCGAATTTCATAGGCAGGAAGTGGAAGAATCAATCAAGGCTCGGTCAGCTTCCAAAAGATATGCTCTCTGTTTTGTTTTTTTAAGTGTATTTATTTATTAACGTAATCTCTACCCCCAGCATGGGACTCGAACCCATGACCCCGAGATCAAGAGTGGCTCGCTCCTCGAACTGAGCCAGCCAGGCGCCCAGAAAGATATGCTCTTAATTGCTAAGAGGTCCTTCTCCCTTCTACTTTTCCCTATTTCTGGGTCCAACACAAACATGTTGGGTGACATGGGTCACCTCCCTGAGACTCAGTTTCCACAGCTGGAAATGTAGGAACATTGCTTATCCTGGGGAGCTGAGAGGACAGTTCCTCCCGTGGAACATGGTAGGTATCCAGTTAGGATGTATCTATGTTCTTCCTGCTTTCCAGGAGTTCGGTGCAGTTGGCCAAGGGGACACAGGAGCAAGCCTGTCCCGTGAACTCCATGTCCAACGGGTGCATTAAGTGCTGTGGGGCCAGAGGCTGGGCATGGGATGAAAATGTCAGGGGTTACTGTGTATCCAGAAAACTCAGCTGAGGAGAAGCTGAAGTAAACAAGCCCCAGAAGAAGGGGGGGTTACTTCGTCATCCTTCCTGTTTTCCCAGCCTGGCACAGTCCCAAAGCCTCTTAATCTTGTCAGGATTTTGGCCCTTTGCCCCAGGAAGGAGCCGCCAGGAGGCCCGCAGTGAGCCAAGTCTTCAAGGAAGTGATGTCTTCTGTGGGTCAAGAGAAGGAAAGAGGCTTTCTGGGAGCAAGAAGAAGGCAGGGACAGGACCAGGGAGGGTCCAGCTGACAGGCCTCTCCTTGAGCCCGTGAAGAAACTGAGGCTTAGAGTAGGGCAAGGTTTATTGCTTTGCTAGGCAGGGTGGGAGCCAGCAGCCAGTGCAGTCTTCGTTTTGTAGTACCGACTGCTCACTCCCTTCTAACTCTAGGGCCACCCAGGAAGGGGGAGCTGCCTTCACTCCCCTTTCCCCCAACTTTTTCTGGCAACATCTCTCCATCGCTGCATTGGAAACTTCAAAAACACAGTTGTGGGCCCATGGGTAGTGAAGGACAAAATGGCAGCTGCAAAGATCATGGTGGGTTTGACCCTGTAGGAAACAGGGATGATAGACCCTCTGGAACAAAGAACCACACTATTCCCCTAGCACCTTCTGTGTGCCTGTGCAATGCCAGGCACATTCAACATGTTACATCATCTGATCATCACACTGATTCTGGGAAGTAGATCATGTCCCCACCTTGCAATGAGGAACCTCAGACTCATAGGGTAGCTGTTTCGTGTCAACTCTCCTTCACCATGGAACTCCCTTCTGAGCTCAGACCTCGATATCCACTTCGCCTCGGGCATCCCCATCTGTACACCCCCACACTACCCCAACTCAACTGGAACGATCCTAAACTCACCATCTTCCCTTCCCACAGCCTCCTGTGGTCCCATCACCACCTCACGACTCAGAAACTAGGATATCAACCTGGACTCCACCCCTCCCCTGGTCTCATCTCCAAGTAGCAGCCTGGACCAGTGGTCCTAGCTCTGACCCTATTTCCCACACACTGGGTTTCCTTAATTCCATGGTTTGTGGTATAGTCCAGACCTTCATCACCTCCCTCCTAGATGACTCCAACAGCTTCAGAATCAGCCATTCTGCCTTCAGTCTGTCCTTACCCCCATCTATGTCTCATCCAAATATCAGGGAGATCTTTCTAAAATGCAAATCTGCCTAGTCTCACCCAACTGAAAAGCCTTCAGTGCCTTCCCAATGTCCTCAAGACAGACCCCTTACTACAGCTTCCCAGGCCCCCCAAATCTTGGCCCATGCTGCCCTCTCTGTTCTCCACTCCCATGCCTCAGCCCTCCTGGAATACCCACAGTTCCTCTTTCACTTCAAGGACTAGGCACATGCTATTTTCACTGCCTTCCTCAGGCTAACTCCTTCTCATCTTTCAGGTCTCAGCTTTGTCACCACTTCCTGACCACCCCCCACCCCCCCCCCCCCCGCCCCGTAAGCTTTGTGAGCTGTCCCTTCAATGAATTCCCGCAGTTCCCCTGAACTTCCTCCATGACGCTACCAACCCCTCCCCCCCTCCATGTGCCAACTAAGCTTTCATGACCGGCAGGGAAGGCTAGGGCAGCACTTTCCAGCGGAAATATAACGCACGCTGCATGGATAACCATACACTTCCCAGCAGTCACATTTTCGAGAGTAAAAAGAAATTCTTTTTTTTTTTTTTTAATTTTTTTTTTCAACGTTTATTTATTTTTGGGACAGAGAGAGACAGAGCATGAACGGGGGAGGGGCAGAGAGAGAGGGAGACACAGAATCGGAAACAGGCTCCAGGCTCTGAGCCATCAGCCCAGAGCCTGACGCGGGGCTCGAACTCACGGACCGCGAGATCGTGACCTGGCTGAAGTCGGACGCTTAACCGACTGCGCCACCCAGGCGCCCCAAAAGAAATTCATTTTAATAATATATTTCAACCTGATTTTTCAAAAACAGCATTTTATTCCCACACAGAGTCAACACAAAATTATTGACATTTTGTGTTCCTTTTGTACTAAGACTTCAAAACCTGGTGTATATTTTACACTCACGGCGCATCTCAGTTTGAAGTCACATTTCAAGTGTTCGATATCCCCATGTGCCAGAGGCTACCAGATTGGACAGTGCAGTTCTGGAGAAGGCTTAAGGCTAGCTGGCCTAGGTCCTGTTCTGAGGGACACTCATTCTGAGAAATATGCATAGGCACTCTATAGAAAAGGATTCTAAGTCAAGTAAGTCTTGAAAACACTGACAAAGTGAGACAGTGTTTCTATGCTTCAAGACCTCCCAGAGTCTTATCTGAGCTCATGTAGGATGTGACACTAGAAACAGACCAGAGAGTGTGGAGCTCTTACCCAACTCACTTGAGCTCAGAGCTCTATTTTCATAAAGTATTTCTGGGGATTAGCATCCACTAGAATGTTCTTTGGTAAATGCTAGTTTAGCCACATCCCTGACTCAGTAAATCCCAGGATCTCCACAGAAAGGGTTTGGGGTTCAGGGAGCCTCACATGCCTCTGAGCCTGGCACAGAGAAAGCACCCAAATCTGATTACTGAATTGACTAGTTCTGGGGCGCTGCAGAAGGCAAGACTAGAATCCACGAGCAAAAATTGCAGTATATTTGAGCTCAAACAAGAAAGTTTTCCAGAGGCGTGTGTGTGTTTAAACAGTTTAAAACTTACTTGTCAGATCTGCCTGGAATAGGTAAGCTCATGAGATCATGATTTCTCCATCACTAGGAATGATCAGGCCAGAGTTCTGGAGGACAGTGCTTTCTAGAGTCTCTAATATCCTTATTTCAGAACTAAGAAGAAAAAGGAAAAAGAAAACCAGCAGCAGTGAGCATGAGAACTTGAACTGCAGAGGAAGTGATCAGGTGTGCATGCAGACAGGTGCTGGGCCCTTTGTTGAGAACATACTTTGAGATTCTGGAGCCCCAGCAGAGGGTCAGTTTATAGTTAAAGTCCCTTGGAGGCTACAGTCCCTTGGTTCAATTCAAAAGATTCTTGTTTTTGTTTGTTTGTTTGTTTGTTTTACTTTTTTTCAATGTGTATTTTTGAGAGAGAAAAACAGAGCATGAGTGGGGGGAGGGGCAGAGAGTGAGGGAGACAAAGAATCCGAAGCAGGCTCCAGGCTCCAAGCTGTCAGCACAGAGCCCGACACGGGGATCGAACTCACGAACCACGAGATCATGACCTGAGCCAAAGCTGGATGCTTAATAGACCGAGCCACCCAGGCACCCCTCAATTCAGAAGATTCTTGGTCCGTTTTGCATACAGTCAATTTCTGGTCAATCACTAATTGAATCCATGAATCCTCAGTCAATCAAAATGTGTGCCTGGAGGGTGGACAAGACGATGGTCTGTTTCTTTTAACATTGCTTTTGTCCACAAAAAAGGCAAGACCAACGTGTGCTGTTGGAAGTCATCAGGATAGTGGTTACCCTGGGGTAATGGCAGGAAGGAAGCACTAGGGCGGTTTGGGGGTGCTGACAAATTCTGTTTCTTGACTAGGTGCAGGTTACACAAATGTGAAAATTCCTCAAGCCGCACAGTTTCGATATGTGCACCTTTCTGTACGTATATTGCCCTTCAAGTCACAGTTTTAGAAATTGCTTTTGTGATGGGATACTCCTTTATCATGCTAAGAACAAAAGTATGACTATGATTAATACAACTAAAATTATCAGGCTGCTCTGAGATTTGAACTGAGGAGAAAGATGCAGCAGCCAGATGTTTCTCGGGAGGGTCTGAGCAGTGTTTTTGCTGGCTCAGCTGGCAGCTGGATCCTGGTCATGCTGCAGAGGGACCCCTGACCATCCAGAGACAGGCAGTAGATGGATTGAGGCCAATCATCGTAGAGCCTCCAAGTGTCCATCAATAGGACGCCTGGAAACACCCAGAAGCTAGGGCCTTTATAGCTCGGGTTCTGTGTCCCCGTGCCAAGCACAGGCCTGGTACAGGTGAGTTATCAACTAGATGTCCTCTCCCTTCCTCTTACCTGGATATCAGTTTTGCCAGTCCCAGAAGTGACAAGGCCTTCTGTCAGAAGCGGCTGTAAGTGCTCCATTTAGGGCCGGCAAGGGTCACAGAGGCTGTCACAGCTGGGCTGAGAGTGGGAAGGGAAACGAAACCTTTTTCATGGCTCACATGTGCTCAAGCAACTGCAAAGAAGCCACCTGTGGTCACTTGAAGTGGTGGATGGGGGAGAAAGAGGGAGCTTCCGAGGAGTGGGGGAGTGATGAAAAAGGTGCATTTCAGGTGGTAAAGACGGGAGGTTTAAAAAAAACCCAGTAGTTAAGAATAACAGGCAACACACCATGGGGTGGGGCGGTGGAGGCCAGCTTCACGTGGTAGAAGGGGGAAGGTCAAAGCAAACAGCAGTTTATAACAAAGAGGCAACACACCGTGGGGCAGAGGAAAGACACCGTGGACTGAGAGCTCTGTGGGATTGGCAAACGACGTGACCAAGAGTTCTGTCATCTGTAAAAATGGGACAATAATAGTTGCTTCCTCTTGGGGTTGTCGAGAGGATGAAATCAGATGACGCGTGACAAATGTTCAAACCTTGTAGTTGCTGTTAATAACAATAACACCATTGGTAATAATATGGTAAGGAGAAGATTCTGCTGCTGAAAGGAGACTGGGGAGATTGATGTGGAAGCCAATGACAACCAGAAATCTAGAGGGGAGGGGAGAAGGAGAAGAGAGACCATCTACAGGAGGAGTTCTTAACCGGGCTGCACTTGAACATCTATGCAAAATGCTGCATTTAAGAGTTCATGGGTTTTGGGGGCACCTGGGTGGCTCAGTCCGTTAAACGTCCAACTTCGACTCAGGTCATGATCTCATGGTTCGTGGGTTTGAGTCCCGCGTCGGGCTCTGTGCTGACAGCTCAGAGCCTGGAGCCTGTTTTGGATTCTGTGTCTCCCTCTCTCTCTGCTCCTCCCCTGCTCATGCTCTGTCTCTGTCTCTCAAAAAATAAATAAATGTAAAAAAAAAAATGTACATGGGTTTTTGGAGGAAGAAGGTCCATAGCCCACACCAGTTTCTCAAAAGGGTCTATGACCCCTCCCCCACAGTTGTTTAAGAATTACTGATCTAGATGGAACACCTGGGTGGCTCAGTCAGTTAACCATCTGGCTCTTGACTTCAGCTTAGGTCATGATCTCATGGTTCATGAGTTTGATTCCCACATGGGGCTGGGTGCAGACAGTGCAGAGCCTGCTTGGGATTTTCTCTCTCCCTCTTTCTGCCCCTCCCTTGGTCATGTGCTCTGTTTCTCTCCCTCTCTCAAAATAAATAAACTTTAAAAAAAAATTTAAAAAAAAGAATTACTGATCTAGAGAAGGGGAAACAGATGGGAAAAGAGGCCCACAATCATCCATGGGATGGAGCAAGCCATCACCATGAAGCCAAGACGTGGGTTTGGGGGTTGGAGGAGAATCTAGAAAGAAGAGGCAAAGGAGAGACTTGGAGAACCTACTGAACACACAGTGGGGGGCGGGGAGGAGTGAGGTAAGGGCAGGTAGGGGGTTGGCTTAGATCCGCCCCCCCCACCCCCCCACCGTAGCCTGGAGAAGGTTTGCGGAGGCTGTTGGCTGAAGGCTGGATGAGTGGATGGATGGGCAGGCAGCCCAACCCAGCAGCTGAAGTTGGGGAAAATAGTAGGGCAGACTGCAGATGTGGGGGGTGGGGAGTGGAACAAAGAGACCTTGCCTGTGTGTCTGGGGAACTGCATAGGGATTGAGTGGAGAAATTCTTTCCATTTGCCTAGTGTGATGGGAAAAAACTGTCAGCCAGTATACAGTGTTCTCCATCTGAAATACTTCTGTCTCTGTGGGTGAGGATGTGTAAGACAGGCACTCTGCCAGGGGAAGGGAACTTAGCTGTTCTGTAGCTGTCTTAGGGACACCCCAGGGCAGAGTGGGTGAGCAGAGACCTGTATACCTGACAGTTATGGGTTTCTGTCCCGATTTCATTCATGCATGCATGCAACAAACATTTCTTAAGCATCTACTATGTGCCCAGTGCTCTACCAGGTACTGGAGATGCAACAATGATTAAGAGATGGTCCTTGACTTCAAAAATCTTACAGCTGTCTGGGCAAATGGACCATGACAGTGCAGAACGATAGGTACTGGGGACATGCGCAGGTTGCTATGGGAACAGAGAGGCAGGGCACTCATACCCTCCATGCTTCTGTCTCCTTATCTGCTAAATGAGAACTGTGTTGCTCACTATAAGGGGTTTTCTGGCACATTCCAGGCCCCTGTTTGACACTTGTCAGGAGCTCATTGCAACCTGGGATTAATTAATTTATTCCACAAATATTAACTGAGTACCCTATGTGTGCCAGGCACTGCTGTAGATGCTAGAAACTCAGCATTAAATGAAGCAAACAAAAATCCCTACCTTCGTCAAGATTATATTCTAGGAGAAGGAAAATCAACAATAAGCAAATAAGTAAAATATTTAGTAGGTTCGATGGTGACAAGTGACTTGGTGACAAATAAAGCCTAGATTAAAGGTGGGGAAGTGATGAGGGGAGGGGGTTGTGACTTTAAACAGAGTAGTCAGAAAAGTCTCACTGGAAAGGAGATATTTTAGCAAGGATCTGAGAGAGGTGGGAAGTAGGCCGTGGAGATGTCTGGGGGAAGGATGTTCCAGGCAGAAAAGCTCTCAGATGCAAAGGTGCTGAGGTGGGAGGGTGAGTGGTGTTGACAAGCAATGTCAGAAGGCCAGTGTGGCTGGAGAGGGGTGGTCAAGGTGAAGGGCACTAGCAGAGGAGAGGGGCCTCAAGGGCCATTGTAAGTTTTTTGAATTCTACCTTGAATGAGATGGGAGCCATTGGGAATGTTTGAGCTATGGGGTGATGAGATCTGACATTTTCGAAGAGTCAGTTGTTCTGAGGATGTTCCATGGAAAGACAATATGGGGGCAAGGATACCAGTTAGGAGGCCCCTGCGCTAAAGCCGGTGGAGATGATGAAGGCTCCGGCTAAGGGGAAGCAGAGGGAAAAGGGAGAGATATTTAGCATCTGGATATTTGAAGGGGGTGTCCCCTAGATTTGATGACAGATTGGAGATGGGGGACCATTAACTGTGATGGGGGCAAACCAGGGAGGGGCAGGTTTGGGAAGAAAGAAGTGTGGTTGGAGGTGTGTGTTTAAGAAGCCCACTGGGGGAAAAAAGCCCACTGGAAACCCAAATAGTGATGTTGGGTATGCTGCTGGGTATACAAGTACAAGGCAGGAGGCAAGGTCTTGATTACAGATGTGAACTTAGGGCTTCTCCATATGTAATTGCTGCTTAAAGCCACCAGGAGAGGGTGAGATAGTGAATGAGGGAATGAAGAGAAGTGTGAGGATTGAGCTCAGGGGCTTTCCAATATCCAGCAATGGTAGCCTCACCTGCTTTGAATTTGGAGGTTCCAAGGCTAGACTTGGACATTCTATAAGGTTTTGTGCAAATGTTTTCCCAATGTTCTGTCTCCCAGTCCTGAATACACATGCTCACCAGAAAGGAAAAGTCTGCAGAGGAAAAAAAAAAAAATCAATTTGAAATAGATTGTGTCGCCATCTCCCCCCCCCCCCCCGCCCCTCACAAATAATAGGACAGCCAGGCTCTGGGTTGGTAGAGGCATTTAGAGTTTTCTACTTTCTGCCATCAAACTTTTGAGCCTGGGCTCCTGTAGAAGAGTCTGCCTGGCTTCCCAGCCCCAAGGACTGTCTCATGAAGCTCTAAGAACACTGTCTTGTAATTGATGCTTTACTTATATATCTCCTCTTCTGGACTGTGGTTCCTCTAGTCCATCACAGCACTACCAGGGGCTGGCACCAAACAGGCATCTGGAAATGTTAGTGGACTTAACAACATCATTGCAAAACCTGAGGAGGAACATCTATCCTCCAAATTGTGGGTATCTTTCTCTAGCTCCATCACCAGAGCTGGTATTTGTTCTGGCGAACCCTTTCCTTAGCACCTGCTAAGTCCTGAAAAGGTAGAGACAGATTACGCACCGCTGGACTCTGCCCTTTGGGAGGAGAATATCCCCAGACGCCTGGATGAGCCATCCTGAAAAACGAGTTCTCTGAGTCAACCCTTGAGTGAGTTCTGGTGGGAAAGGGCCCAGAATATTTGAAGCAGCCTGTGGCTTCTGAGAGGCAAAAAGAAGTGTCTCCTCCAAAGGGACCTGCCTCCTTATCTCACGCAGAAAGATAAGGAAGCATATAGGCTCAATTGTGCTGGCATTTTGTCAAAAGGATTGGGACGGTTCAAAAGACCCTGAACTAGAAATAATTTTTTTCTCGTTCTTATTAGATATGAGTATGTTTTGCCCATCATAAAACAAAAAGCCTCTTAACCCTAGATTATTCTAATTACTGTATGTTCCCCCTCCTGTTTATAGCTAAACCTCTTGAACAACTTGTCTAAACTTGCTATCCTCAACTTCCTCACTTTTTATTCACTTCCTAACTCAGACTCATCCCTAAAGTAAGGCTTTCCTTCCAGGTCCAGCCAGATGATCTCATCTAGTCCAATCACTTCAGCTATTGCCATTATGCTGACACTCTCCTGAACTCCAAACCCACATATCCAACCACATAGTAGACATCTTGACTTGGCTAACCTCAGAATTAATGTACAGAGCTGAACTCATTATTTTTCCCCCAAACCAGGTCACCCCTAAGTGTTCCTTGCCTTTGTGAATGACATCTCCATCCATATCCTTGATCTGCCCCTCTCCCTTTGTCTGACATATATAGTCAATTGTTCATACATCACTGCTATGTCATGAATGTCCCTCAGATGTGTGCGCTTCTCTTTGTCCTCATCGCTTTTTGGATCAGAACTGTCATCACCATCATTTTTGCCTACATGACAACATCAACCTTATCTGTGGTTTAACAAGCATCCAATCTCGACTACTTCAATCCATTGACTACCTCAAATCTATATCGTAGTAGTATTTCCTAAAATGCATATTAATTACATTCTTCCATTGCTTAAAACTCATCAGTGGTTCCCCATTGCTCTCAGGATAAATTCCAAATTCCTTCACCAACACAAAAGACCCTGCATGAGTTGGGCCTTGCCTAGCCCTCCAGCCTCATCTCTCAACACCCTGCTATACTCTACCCCTCAGCCATCCTGAATCATCCAAAGCTCCCCCAGTGAACCATTCTCTGCCCAGTTTCCAAGTCTTTGCCCATCTGTTCCTTCACCTCCAGTGCTCATCTCCAGTTGCCTTCTTTATCCTCCCTAACCTTAACCTAGCCAACTTCTGTTTCCACCTTTAGGCCTCATTTTAAATGTTTCCACGGAGAAGCCTTGTCTCCTCAATTCTAGCCTGGAAGATCCTTTAAAGGGCTCCTACAGCAAACATACTGTACTTTATCCCCAAAGCATTTATCATAGTAGATGGCAATTACTTGTCCTCTTGTCTGTCCCACTTACAAGGCCCCTGAGGGTAGGAACCATATCTGTCTAGTTCACAGCTGAATCCCTAGCACTAGGCATGGTACCTGGCTCATGGTGTGTGTGTGTGTGTGTGTGTGTGTGTGTGTGTGTGTGTGTGTGAGAGAGAGAGAGAAAGAGAGAGAGAGAGAGAGAGAGAGAGAGAGAGAGAAAGATGCAGTGAAGGGGCAGATGCCATAAGAACCCTGGAGAATGAGGGACAAATTATTATAGGGCTTGGCTGACTCTCAGAGATTATAGCCATTAATGGGATGTGGAGGACAGGATCAACTCAAGAGGCTCCCATGGTTTGAGCCTGAACAACTGGGAGCATATGGAGCTATTCACCAAGCAGTGACCATAGAAGGGAAAGGTAGGCTCAGGGAAAAGTTGAATTCAGGAGCAGGGGACTGTGGGGGCTATGAAACACACATACCAATAGACAGATGGGTAGATATTTTTGTAGCTCCAAAAAGAAGTCAAGACAAGAGACACCCATCTGAGAGGCTCTCTACAGAAGTCAATATAGAATCCATAAAGCTTCCAGGAGGAGGGTGTAGAGAGAGAAGAGAGGTTGATGGCAGAGCCTTGGGGATGCTTACAATGTGCTGGGAGATGAGGAGGAGGCAGGAAAATGGCATTTGCAGAGGTAGGAGGGAAATCAAGAGAATTCACGGTCATTGGAGCCAAATGGAATGGGCCCAGAGAATGTGCCCATCCACATCACTGAGTGCTACAAGAAGGTAGAGAATGTGGCTAAATTATTTGGAAACTAGGAAGTCTCTGATTAAAATGGAAGCCAGATCAGCAGTGTTTGAAGGATGGGAAATAAGACGGACAAGGCAGCAAATGTGGACTAGCCTTTCCAAACATGTCAACCCAGGCGAGGGGAACAGCGACCTAAGAACTGAGATAATGTAAGTGAAGCACTTAGCAGAGCAAGTAACTTGCCAATTGATGTAACACGTTGTCTTTAACAAGGTGGTAGTTGGGGTGGGGGGGAATGGGAGAGGAGAAGAAGTAGAAAAGTTGCTGTGTGAGGGGGAGAGAAAATGATGGAGTGAGCCAGACTCTGGTGGCGGGGGCGGGGGGGGTGGCAGTGTTGGCATTGGGACTGAGTATTTGGAGGACTTGCTAGGGAGCACAGGGAGGTAGATCTTGTCAAAACCTGATTTGGGTTAAGCTGTCACCTGCTGGTTGTTAAGGGAGGCTGCTGCTTTTGTTCCATTTTCTTAGAGAGTCATGCTGAGTCAGCCTAGGGTGTCTCTCGCTCCCAGAATTTTCCAGAATGTCCTGGAGCCCCGGGTTTCTGCCTCTTTGCCTCCCCCTACCTGCTGTTCTTGAGTTGGAGGCAGCTGGACCTGAGCAGCCCCAGGATGTCCCCAGCAGGCATACACTGTGAGAGGGAGTGTCAGAGAGAGAGAGCACTTTCACAACTTCCCCGTGGGTTGCCCTCTTTTAACAGTCTGCACCTTCACCCTGATTCCATGTGACCTGCCATGGTTAATGACACTTCGGAAGCACTTGCAAGGGTTTCCACAGGCCCACTGATGAATTTGCCTATCTCCCGGGTCAGCTCTGCCACACTGTCCCCACTCTGCTGCGCATGGTTGTTCTCACCCCTGCTCCAAACCCTGTCATTTTTCTCACCCTGAAGTAGTGCCACGGTCATGGGAGAGGCCTCCCCACCCTCCCAGCCTCCTTCTCTGGTGTATTCCACATGTACCCTTTGCTTCATTCTGACCAAACCTACTCTCATGCCTGTGACTCTCCACCTCTTCATAAAGTGCTCTTCTTGCTGCAATGCCCTCCCTTTTTTCCACAGGCCAGCCCCTCCTCATCTTTCAAGAATGGCATTCATCTGGAAGCCTTTCCCAACATTGCCCCTACTACAACCACTGGTGAGTTGGATGTGCTTCCCCTACCCCCAGCATTCCCATAGCAACTGGTGGCTGGCCCCCTCTTCTCTGTCATTCCTTGTACCTAATGGTAACAGTTGGGGAATGTCTGTCTCGTTGTCAGATTAGGAATTCCTCCAAAATGAGGATTAGGTCTTATTAATGTCTATATTCCCAAGGAATAACTAGTTCCTATCTACCACATAGCCCTCCTTCATTCCTCGGTGACCATTGGTTGAATGCATAAATGTCCTCATTACAGAATGGATGCCTTCTGGCAGTAAGATAAAGGAGGCATGTGAAAGTGAACTCTCCTCCTTGCCCTGAGACACATAGCCAGGCTCCTCCATCCTTGTCGCTATCCTACCCTTCCATGACTCAAGAGTTGCCAGTTTTCCTGTTAGTTCTTTTCTTTTTATTCCACAACTTTCAACCTTTGCTGAGATGTTTGTTACCAGTAGGCAAAAGGGTGTTTCTGGTTGTTACTGGGGTTGCTAGTCTGAGTCTCCTTCCTGTGTGTCAAGTAGACTCTTTTCTGAGGGTGTCCAAATCTCAACAGGGCAGCGAGTCCTTAGACAAGGTGCCACAGACAGGGGGGACTTCCAGAATATACCGCTGCCCAAGAATTGGCAGAGTCGAGACTGTGTCAGCATCCATGGTCAAAATGTTGGCAGGTGTATCCAGGTGCCATAACACGAGGGGTCCAGAGCCAGGTCCAAAGGGTGACAGAGGGTTTGAGAGTGCCCAGGAGTCAAACGTAGATTAGGACTGAGGACTATTCAGAACTCTTGGTCTTAAGTGACCCATTGGAGCTCAATTGAACAAAAGGGGGGAATTTATTCAAAGGTACAGGAACAGGAGTGAAATAAGGGCTGATGGAATTCAGGGCCTTCTCTTCCCCTCCTCCTTCTCTCCCCCTTTCCCAGCTTTTTTGGGCCCTCTTGACAGAAAGTACCACCAGGGCAACTCCCCAGTGTACATCCTATAGATCCATCCACAAGAAGAGAGACCACTCTCTCCTGCCCAGTTCCAAAGTCTCAAGGAAGTCGATCTGACTCATCTTGAGTCAGCCTGGGTCAAACAACTGCAGCCAGAAGGACAGCAGCATATTTGTTGTATACATGTGTATATTGTGCAGAAGAACAGGTCCCTGAAAAGTAGAGGTTGTTCAAGACAACCTCATAGGTGTTCAGTTCTGGAAGCCAAGAGTTGGGCCAAGGTGATAAGAAGAATCCCAAGAGACTGAGAAGCAAATAAGTACAGGCTGGATCTTGGGTGACAACCTAGATCAGGTGGCCTAAGTTCTGATCATTCCAAAGAGCCCAGTCTAAAAGGCAGTGTGGAAAAAAAGGTTTCTGGGCTTACATACATTTTGGAGATACTGCATTTCATTTCCCTCTATTTAAGATTTGCGTATGTATTAGAATATTGATAAATCTGAGAAGTCCTGTGAGAAAAGACCTGTTTCACTTTAAATCATAACAACGTGTATGCAGCCCTTCTTTTACTGGGATATCTATAAATCGTCCATCTTTCACAGTGCATACTTTGGAAACAGGCCCATAACATCAGCTGTCATCTGCTAGTTATTTTTATAGGGATTGGGATGGTCCATGGGCCTTGATTTAAAGCAGTGTTTCCCAAGCCACATTTATTTGCCTATGACCTCACTGGAGTTTGTCTTATATGTTCCCTCTTGTTATTATTTGATATATGTATTTTTAAAGTTTATTTATTTTTGAGAAACAGAGAGAGAGAGAGAGAGCGCAAACACATGTGAGTGGGGGAGGGTCAAAGACAGAGGGAAAGAGAATCCCAAGGAGGCTCTGTGTTGTCAATGCAGAGACCGTTGCGGGGCTTGATCACATGATCCATGAGATCATGACCTGAGCCAAAATCAAGAGTCAGACACTTAACCAACTGAGCCACCGAGGTGCCCCTTATTTGATATTTTTATCTAAATCAACTGACCAACTTTTTAGAGGTACAATTTTTTTTTGCATGTTTATTTATTTTTGAGAGAGAGAGCATGAGTCAGGGAGGGCAGAAAGGGAGACACAGAAACTGGAACAGGCTCCAGGCCCTAACCTGTCAGCACAGAGCCCAACGCGGGGTTCAAACTCCTGAACTGCAAGATCATGACCTGAGCCAAGGTCAGATGCCCAACTGACTGAGCCACCCAGGCTCCCCAATCAACCAACTTTTTAAAAGCCTGATCCAAAACAGTTATATCCTTAAAATCATGGATTTGATGTGGTGGTTAAATATTTTCCCCCCATACACATGGAAATACATCCTTAACAATTACAGTAAAAGTGTTTGTCCATGCATTATCTATAATCTTCTCAAGTACTAGGGGTGGATGGACCACATTGCAGAGACACTGATTTAAGGTGTCAAGAGTCAGGGTGGCTATGTGACAAAATGCCTGCACACCTGCAGGTTTGTGCATGGGACCATGCTTACTGTGCAGTTTTGGAGTCTATGATCTGTTTTTATGCCTACCCAGATCTTCTTTGGAGGGACCTGGAAATCAAATGCAGATTCTCCTTTGGCTTTGGGGGTTGGCAGTAAAGTAGTAGTAAGAGACTCTGTTATTCCTTAAGGCGGTCTTTGAATTATCTTGGCCTACCTGCAGCAAACAGATAGTATTGAAATGTCTCACTTGGTAGTCTAGGATTGATTCTGAGATGGGAAGTCTATTGAAAGACACCATTAGCAAGGCGAAACTCGTTCTGGCAGTTTGCCTGAGAGAAAGAGCATAGCTTTGGAGTCAGGCCTATCGGAGTTTAAATCCAAAATTCAGTACTTACTAGCTGTCTGTTCTCAAGGAACTTTTTTTTTTTTATAGTCTAATAAAATTCTACCATTATCGTCATTGTCCAGATGAGGAAACTAGGGCTCAGAGAACTTAAGCAACTTGTCTGAGGTTACACAGCTAATTAACAGCAGAGCAGAACTCACACCTAGATTGGTTTGACTTCCATGTGTGCACTCCTAACCACTGTATTACCCTGCTTTCATTCATTTATTGTATGCCTCTTTGGTAGGATCTGTTGCTAGGTGCTGGGGATCAAGTTTCAACAAAGACAGACCTTGGGTTCAATAGGGGAGACAGACATAAAATCACTTATTGCCCTCCTTAGCAACTTAATAACAATTGTGATAAGTGTTACAAAGGAAAAGACACTCTATGAAGGGCACTTGATCCCAGAGAGGAAAGAGGGAGTGAGAGAATGTGGGGGAAGGGGATCACTTTGAAAAAGTGATATTAATGTTGAGCTTTGGAGCATTCACAAGAATTAATCCCAAAGTGTTTACCACTAGATGTGATAGAGATATTTCAGTGGTCCATGGATGGACACTTTTTGTATTTATTTGTAAATGACTTCATAGACATTATTATTTCATAGATATTATTATTTAGGAGGAAGCTAAGTAAAGAAGGGGATCGATTAAAATAGTAAGTAAAATAGTGGAAGTGGTAAGTAGATATGGCAAAATTCACAGAGGTCACACTTGAATTAAGCAGGCTATGTGGCACCCTGGGAGCTACTTTAGGAAATTTGAGCTTTATGCCAAGAGTGATGGGAAGTATTGTGGGAAAGGGGTAAGGTAGACCCGCGTGTTGAAAAGTTCACTTTGGCTCCTGTTGGCTATCAGCTTGTGAGAGGGCCAGAATGGAGGCTGAGACCCTTGTTAGGAGTGTATTGTGATAATGCAAGCAAGAGATAGTGCAGACTTCGACAGATGTGTGGGCAGAAGAGGTAGATGGGTTGAAGAGAAGCAACCGGTTGGACTAATGAGAAAGGAAGGAGGAAGTTATCCAGGACGGAGCTTTTCTGGCTGGGTGGAGGAAGATGTTGAGTTCGGCCCTGGAGAAGCTTGTGAGGTTATCCAAATGTAGATGTCAGGTAGAAGGTTGTAGGTCACTTATCTCTGACACAGTTTGATAAAATAGCCCCACAGAGCTGTCGTGTTGGATTCAGAGCAGAGAACATAGTAGGTGGTCCCTAAATGGCAGTTCTTTATCCTGTGCATCTCACTTCTGCCCTATAGTGTGCTAGGGATGCAACGATGGACAGAGCCAGGTCGGGTTTACCCTGAGGTCCCATTCCCTTTGGCCCCCTGCACCACCACCCCTTTTCAGCACAATTCCTGACTCACAGTAGACGCTCAATAAATGTCTGTTGAATTAACGAAATAAATTAGGGCCCTTGTGACCCAGGACTACATGCACTCGTTTGGAAACTGGAGCTGCACCAGACCTTTGGTTTGTTAAAAAATTAAAATTAATAATAGTGTAAAATAATTCAGAAGGTTGAAAGGCATGGACAAAGGCTAGGGCGGGAGCTCCTGTCTCCTGGCGGCCTCGGCGCCCGGCTAGCGAGCAAAGAAGAGTTGGTGGAAGGGCCAGAGCCCAGGCCACCAAGATATTCGCTGCTACGAAAAGGAGCACGAGGACAGCAGCTCGGCCGGGGACTGGCGCGGTCCCGCCGCGGCCTTTAAAGGCCCACCACGTGGCCGCGCTGCCGGCCACGGTCCGGGGGCGGCGTCTGGGATGCGCCTGCGCACTGCCTCGCAGAGGAGTACGGCGTTCCGAGAAAAGGCGCGGGGAAACGAAAGGAAGGTTGCTTAGGGTGGGCGGCCCTGGGAGGAGTCGACTCCTTATGCAAATCACAGCGGAGCGCAAGGGCCAGGAGGCGGGGCTTGCGATGCAAAGCCTGGTCCGCCTTTGGAAGCGCGAGGGGGCGGGCCCGCAACCCTCGGCCTCCTTCCGCGAGTCTCTGACGTCGCGACGTCTCGTTTAAAAGCGGCCGCGCAGGCGCAGTGAGCCGAAATGCGAACTTAGGCTGTTACACAACTGCTAGGGTCCGCTCTCGCCGCCCGCCCGGCAGTCAGTCAGCGTCGCCGCCGCTGTCGCCGCCTTAGCGGTTCCGGGAGTCTCAGGCCCGCAGCCGCCGCCGCTTACCCGCGCCTTCGGGAGCCTCCGGGAGCTCCCGTCCGCCCGCATAGGCCGGTCTCGACCGTCTGCGTCTCCTCGGCGCCACTCGCCGCCCGCCGCTCTCACCGCTCCGGCCGACATGAGCGGGGACCATCTCCACAACGATTCCCAGGTACAGTTCGGCACGGTCCTCTCGGCGCCCCGGCCCCACCCCGGCTCTCCGCGACCCCCAGCGCAGGCCCCGGCCCGGCCGCTTTGACAGGCCGGAGCCCCAGGCCAGGGGCGGCCGGCCGGCGGAGGTGGGCTCGCTAGGCCTAGGACGAAAGCCGCCAAGTTACATATTGGGGTGGCGGGGGTGGGAAT
Organism: Lynx rufus; assembly: GCF_022079265.1. Classification (NCBI taxonomy): domain Eukaryota; kingdom Metazoa; phylum Chordata; class Mammalia; order Carnivora; family Felidae; genus Lynx; species Lynx rufus. The sequence goes on along the minus strand of NW_025814896.1, from coordinate 19,155,323 downwards.
GGCTGCCCCTTAAAGGCCGTTCCCGGGGGTCCCTTCCTCCCTGGGGCGCAGGGTGGGCTAGGCCCCCGGCTCCGCGCGCTCGCCGCTCGCGGGGTTAAATGTGCCTGTTTTGTTCATCTTCCCCCCTTTTCTTTCTCCAGATTGAAGCGGATTTCCGATTGAATGGTGAGTGTGCCCCCCGCCCCGACCCCAGGTCCTCCCGCCGCCGGCCGCCTACCCCGCGCCCCGCTGGAGCCGGGCAGAGGACAGACATGGCGTCCCAGAGACTAAGTCCCGGCTCCTCGCTCACCGGCCCCATTGTTCCCATCGGGCCGCCTCTGGACCCGCTTTCCGGGGACCCCAGCACCCCCAGATCACGGCCCCCCCAAGAGGGGGCAACGGAGACCCGGCGTCGCCCGCCGCCGGGCTTCGGGCAGCCTTTCCCGGCCCGGATTCCTCCCGGGAAAGTCGCCTTGTCGACAGTCGGGACTTAGTCTCTGCGCCATTTTCTTTTTCTCTCTCCTCTCCTTTCTGTGCCTGTGTCTCTTTCTCTCCCTCCCTCGGCTCTTTCCTTGAGCTGCCCAGAAAGAGCTTTCTGCAGAGCAAAGCCGTATAAATCATAGACTTCACCAGAGAGGGAAGGGTGGGAGACTGAATTGTTACAATTTTTTCCAAAGAGAACTTTATTTTGGGGGTTATTCCCTTTCTGCTGCTTGTTTGTTTCCTTTTCTGTTTCCAGAATGAAAGATATCCTCCGGCAACTGTTGAATTTGGTGGTGGTTGGGGGTGGTGATGGTGTAAGTTGTTTGTGATGGGAATTACGGTTCTAAAACTAAAGCTGCCCTTTGTGGAGTTCTTCATATTTTGAGATTGTTTTTTCCAAGTTGTGTTCTTTGCGAAGGTAGTAGTCCCTCCCTTCAGAAAGTTTGCAAGTGTGTGGGCCGTCCAATGTAAATGTTGGACCCAGGGAGATAGATTTTTTTTTTTTAATTAAAGTATTACTAGAACTTTTCATTGTGGCTGAGGTTCCTAAGGCAGCACTTTTCCCCCCTTTTTTCTTTCTTCCTTTTTTTTTATTTTTTAAAGAACCTCAGTTTAGTGTACTTGTCAGGAGGAAAGATTGTTGAGCATCTCATCTGGACTTGGTGTATTGGCCTTTTCTTTTGGGCTGTAGGGAAGAAAAAGAGATTTTATTTATTGAAACAAAGAGTGACCAGCACCCACCCCTGCTTCCTGTTCTTTTTTGGAGGTCTCTGTTTTTCAGGAATCAAGAGCTAGCTTGCTTTTCCCAGAACTTTATGATTTTGACCCCTTTTCAGCCAAATCGAGGCATTTATTTATCTTTGAGTATTTCCACTTCACTTAATGAAGAGTTCCCCCAATAAAAAGCTCACCCTGAGGGCTTTTCAACAATCTTATTGAAGGAGAAAAGTACCCTCTGTAGTGTGCTGGGAATTCCCACTGATTCTGATGGTACATAATCCTGCTCAATTGAGTTTGGGTTCCGGGAACCTCTCCAATGGGAGAAGCTGATGAGTATGTTTTCTGATGTTGTAATCAGCAGTCCATCGTGTTAGCCTGGTATACTGAGAGCAGCTTTATGTTCAGGTTTTGTAATGGGGCATCTAGCAAGAGATGGGACTCTGAAAGGAAAGATTCTGGTTAAATTCACATGTTGCATTTCTTGAGCACCTGATATGTGCCAAACACTGCGCATAGTGCTAGAGCTGAACCTTTGGCCACAATGCTTCTCTTGCCCTCAATTCAGTCTATCGAGAGAGACATAATTAGTTAATTATAAGGTGGGTGCTAAGGCATATGTATACCCAAAATGCTTTGAGAAACTAGGGGACTTAATTTTGTCTGGGGGTGGGGAAATTTCTCAGAGGAGGTGACTTCTGAGTGTTGCGCAAGACTAGGTGCTGAGTGTCAGGGGTTGAAGTATTTCTTAACTATGTTGAGCTAACCTATCAGGGTTTTAAAAGGGAGATGAGGCCCCTGCAGCTCAGAAAACCGAAAAGAGTGTAGATGTTTTTTAGGGATGTGGGAGCAAAGAAAGGACGTGGCAGGTGAGAATTTGTAAAGAGTCCTTTTGACCTCTTCGGGGAAGGTAGGAGCAAAACACAGAAAAAGTGTTCTTTTGACTTTAAGACCAGGCTGAGTAGGTCATGTATTTAGTAGTGAAAGAAAGTTTAGTCCTTTCTCATCAATGTTATTCTCCATGTTGCTCACTTAAATTATACAAAGGAACTATTGAGTATGTGAATGATTGTGGGCTGGGTGGGTTGTTGATCTTTAATGCTGTTTTTATAGAGATTGAAACCGACTATATTGACTTCTAGAATGTGATCACTTGTAATTGCAGTAATTGTTAATATTTGTTGAAAACTTACTGTCTGCCTGGCACGAATCTCAGCTCTTTGCATGGATTATCTAATTCAATTTAGTCCTTGGAAGGACCTTATGAGTTAAATACTATTATCTCTGTTTTATGGATGGGGAAACTGAGGCTTAGTATGTTTACTAGCTTTCCCAAGGGCAGGGAGTGGGGCACTCCAAAGCTCCTAGGTGTAGCCAGTATGCTATATATGTGATTGTAGTATGACAAAATTAAAAGCTGAACATCTCTATTTTCTTACAGAGCTGAAAAATGTGGGAGGGAAGGATTTGCTAGTTTGTCATTTGCTTACTTTTTAACTAACCTAATCCTTCAAGAGAAAAAGCATTTTAACTGCCTCCCTACCACCGTAAGTGTCTGACACTGGACTAATTATCTTTGTAAATATTGTTCAGAAGAAAGGTGTAGTGTTAGTAACTGTGTGCTTGCTCTATTAAGTAATAGCCTGGTAACAAGTGATTGATTTATGTAACCGTGAAAGACTGTTTTTAAAAAATAAAAATCAGTGTTTAATTGTACACAGACATGTCATTATTGATCTTTGTATTAAGAGTGTGCTGTAGCATGATTGTAAGTGGACTTAGCTGAACTTACAGATAACTGTGGAAGTTCATATATACTAACATCCCTCATTCTGCCTGCCCTCGTCCCTTAAGATCTGAAAGGTTTTATGCCCTTTGGAGTTCATTCTTTACAATAGTTAAAACTGTTGCTGTTCATTTGAAATTCACAACATTCTGGCCCATGCTTAACTGCTGGGAAAATCTGTTATTTGTGAAATGCTTTTATATTTAAAATATTGATGGTGAGCTTGGAGTTTCAGTAGTAGAAACCATAATCTTTTGACTACCTTTTTCCTAGGTGTTGGTAGCACTAACTGTGGTGGGTCTGAGTCATTATTACAGTAACTGCCAGGTTATCTGCAGAGTTGAAAATGGTAACATCATGTTGGGGGTTAGTGATCCTTCTGCTGTTTCAAGCTTTTGCCCATCCACTTTGCATTTGTGGGGTTCTTCCCTCCTTGGGATGAGCAAAGTATAATGCTTGATTCCATCAGTGACTGACTATTCTAAGCAATGTTATATGGGATCATAATTTGACATCATCTTGTGTTGATTCTGGTTTAGCTTAATAGATTCGGATTGTATAGAAGAATTAAATAGAAATTGTTTCTGATGCAGATAGATGTATTTCTATGCTGTTAGTTGCAGGTTGAGGTGGGGGGTGGGAAGACTGATGATGTGGCTATCTGAAAGTTACCATCACATTTTTAAAACTGCAAACTGATGGCGCCTTCAAATGACATCTGGCACATCATCTTGCTCAATCCAGAAGCACTTAAGTATCAGGCTCCAGTGTTTTTCTTTCTACAGCTAGACTCCTTGGGGCATCTTTTCAGAATTAGTGACTACTGTAGCATCTTAATACTATTTAGACTTGAAACAAAGTTGCTTGTCAACATGTGTTTTTTAGATTACTAGCATATCAGAACTTCCAAACAAATTTCAGATTCCGATGTTGCTGGTAAAACAAGAAAATCCAGGAGTTACTAAAGGAATCAGAAACACCTCATAGTTTGAAAGGTGAAACTAGGTAACATTGATGACACCAGCTCCAAAGTAGGTAAAATGGAAAATACAAACCCAGAGTTAGTCCCCAAATCTCACTTACCAATTGTAGTAAAAAAAGAATTATCTGACTTTTTTTAACATCAGCATGAAAATGAGGAATTGTGAGAGTTTGAAGGAGTGATTCATTAATTTGTTCTGGGTCCTAGTGAATTGGTATCCATTTATACCATGTACAAGAAAGAGCCAGGGATTCTTCACATGTTTTAACTCTTTTATTCCAAAATTAGGCCATTGGGGGTTTTTTGTTTGTTTTCAGCATATGTGTGTGGGGGGGGTGCAAAAATATCTATGTTTTAGAAAGCTTGGTGTCGTATATCAGTTATAACAGTTATCCTCTGCTAAGCGTATGCGAAATGATTCTATTGTACTTCATGGATATATTTCATTTTAGGAGGCTTCAGATTATACTGAATTTGCGCGTGTTGTATTAATTGGGTATTAATGCATATGTATGTTATGGATCTTTAACAACTTTAACCACATTTTTAGTACAAAATAAAACCTGATTTTTATCAGATGCAGAGTTCTTTCCCCAGAAGCATGTTTTTGTGAGGGATTTCATCCTTCCCATATGAAACTATGTTGAACTCCAATAAAGTTCTAGCTATATTTGGAAAAAAGGATTCAAGTGTAATTGTTTAGTTTTGAATGAGGCTATGGAAATGCTTGAATATTTGATATGGGACCCTGAGGTTAAAAAAAAAAAAAAAAACCCTTTTGAAAGAAGGTAAAAGGTAGTCAATTCATCGCTTTTGTATATGGGAGAGTCAGTTGAGTGACTTTTCCGTGTCCTGTGGTTTAGATAATTTGCCTCTTAAATATTTAGAGCCATTAACTTTGCATAACAAGGGCATTTGGGCTATTGAGAATTGAGAATTGGCTTCTTAAGGTAAAAAGGTTGGGATGGGAGAAGTTCCTAACTGGATTTTAAGAAGTGAATGAAGTATTGTGTTTAAAGGAAGCTTTCAGATTGTGATTAAACTTTGAGTAGTAATAGTTGGCACAAGTCTTTTCTCTATTTCCTTGTCTTGTAAATCCAAGTTTGAGATACAGCTTTCTATCCCTATGGCACCAGACCAGTCATCGAAGTGGGAAATCTAAAGAGAGGCAAGGAATAATTAGCGTTTTGCCAGCCTCTGCCCTTCCCCCACAACCTGCCTATCTAGGTGTGCGTTGTATGTATGCTCTGTGTTGATAGCACCAGTGCTTGGGTACTGTGGAGGGGGTTAAAGATTGCCGGGTGGAGGGAGGGAGGACGGGTAGCATGGAGGCCTGGGCTTTATTATTAGGTGGAAAAAAGCTCGTAGAATATGTTAGATATTAATGGTTATTTTTGGTAGGGTTATAGGAAATGACAGTATGCTTAGTAGCAGGTATTATTTAACATGATTTTTATTCTGTATGTTGAAGAAAGATGCTAAGTATTTTTCAAACTGTGAAGTGATTTTGCTGATTATGTCAAGTATATCTTCAGGTATATAGATTGTAGTATCAAGCTATTAAATGTCTTTGTCATTTATGTCTCTAAAATTTTAATCAAGAAATTCAGAGGGACATAAGCAACTTAGGTATTAAATTTCTTTTTGGATGGTATTCTTTTTAATTTGTTGGCTTAAGTTTTTATATCTAAGTTATCTCACTGCCACCTTTACCTTTGTATACTGTTCTTGGTAATTTTTCTGAAATTTATAGTAGATATTTTTATTTACATCTCCTTCCATGCCCTCTTAGGGCTTAGGGTAGATTTAGGGTAGAGGTGCATTAGATTTAGGGTAGAGGTGCAACTCTACCAGGCTGTTCATTCCTCTCTGAGCCTTTGAAGTTAACTTTGTTTCTGTGGATTGGAGGAACCAAAGAACTAGTTCATTAACATTCCTGAGATATACCTAGAGAAGCTCCAACAAAAGGTGTTAAAGCAGTCAGCATTACTGGGGACTTTAATTCTCTTGTCTTTGTTGATATTGTTGAGAACAGGTTTAATAGATCCCTGGGTATCTGACATTTTCCTATTTTTTAAGAACAAAAACAAATCAGCCAACTCTTGGTCTCAGTATTTGCATTTTTCTTAGCACAGCCTAGCAAAGATAGATGCTGGGATCTTTCTTGGAGAAGATATCTTTGGCTGTTTGGAATTCACCTTCCTCCATCCCCCTGAAAAGTTTTAAGGTGTAGGTTAATCCGCACTAGAGTACACTAGAAATGCACCCTTTGGGGGTGCCTGGGTGGCTTAGTTAGTTGAGTATCTGACGTTTGGTTTTGGCTCAGGTCATGATCTCACAGTTCGTGAGTTGGAGCCCCGCATTGGACTCTGTGCTGACAGCACAAAGCCTGCTTGGGATTCTCTTTCCCCCTCTCTCTGCCCCATCCCTGCTTGCACTCTCTCTGTCTAAATAAATAAATAAACTTAAAAAAAAGAAAAAAGAAATGTACCCTTTTGCTATTTTGTAAAAAGTACAGATTTTAATCTTATTACCATACGAATGCCTAGATTTAGAAAGGTTTGTAAGCAGAATACTGGCTGGGCAGAACTTAAACGTCGCAGGTTTCAAGATCAGTGGATTAGGGGATCTCATTGGTTAAGACCCTTTACTTTACCCAACTCCTATAAGATAGCCTCTTCATTTGTAGTGCATTATCTGAGCTCTTGCTAGGCAGTAGAAGGAGAAGTGGAAGGAAAGAAACACATTTTGAGAGCTTAGTAGACATCACATTTTTGTATTCATTAAATGGGAATTTAATGGGAATAGTACAGATTGTATAGGTTTATGGGAGAAGCTGAGACCAAGAAGGGAAAATTTTGCTTTTTACACCTTCTCAACTCCTCTTTTTGGTAGCATATTACCTGGTCTAGATTATGGAAATCACATACTGCAATTGGTAAGCTTTGGTATAGATGTCACAGCCTTCCCTTAATTATGTGCTGGTAGAGAAAGTTTAGACCCCTTGCACCTGGAGGGCTAAGTCTTCAAGAGATGATTTGGTGTAAAGGCTGGAACCAGAGTGCGACTGAAGGGTATAAGTGATGAAGAGGGAGGCTGTGGGGAGTACTTTCTTGAGCACCTGTGGTAAAATAGAAAATTGGAGTAGAAAAATCTAAGTAAGTCCCTATTCTTAGTATGAAACTTAACTCGGGCTGCCAAATTTTGTTTTGTTATCTGTAGATAAGGATGGTATTTCTATGCTTCACAAGCTATTGAGAATTTATAAGTATATAATGTGCCTCTTTGTCCATATTTTACAATTTAAGCTTTGGTCAGACAGCTTCTATTATGAAATAGATCTTTATTTTGAATGTTAGGTTTGACATACTGTTGTTGGTGACTCCTTCCTTCCTTCACTGGTATTCCCTGATAACCTTTTAAATCTTCCTGACATTTACACAGTGAACAGTAGCATATACCTAGAGTTGGTTGAGTCTTTATCTAACTGAACTTCACAGCCTACACTGATGTCTTCTGACTGTTAAGCAACCACTATAAAAGGAAAGGTGGTGTATCTATATGTAGGTTTGGGCTAAGTAGGAGCCAAATGTGTATCTGGTTCCTACTTTTCTAAGAATAAGGCAGGGTTGTCATTGCTGAAAGAACTACTTTTTCAGGGGAGATGGGCTTAGACATGAAAAAAACATACTGCTGTAGCTAATTTCTCAACCCTTTAATAGAACTATGGATTTTCTGTTAAAGATACCCAGAGCTTATATGTCAATTATATTTCAATTTTAAAAAAGGTACCCAGAGTTTTATCTTTATTAGATGCATTTAATAAGTGAAATGCCAAGTTCATTGTTGATGATTTTATTTATTTATTTTTTTATTTTAGAGAGGGAATGTGTGAGCAGGGGAGAGGGGCAGAGGGAGAGAGAATCTTAAGCAGGCTCCATGCTCAGCATGGAGCCCAATGAGGGGCTTGGTCCCACGTCCCTGTCGGGATCATGACCTGAGCTGATATCAAGAGTCAGATGCTCAACCGACTGAGCCGTCCAGGTGTTCCTGCGATTTTTTTTTTTTTCTTAACAACAAAACTCAGTATTTCTTGTGTCAACATGTTTTTTTTTCAAATGCTACTATTTTACTTCTTGCCCCAAAACATTTTAAACTCAGAAGACTGAAAGTGTCTAAGAGTTACCTACATTTTTCATTTATTCACATACTGCTTATAGTGACCAACTCAACTTCCTGTGAAATAGTTCATTCTTGGCAACAGAATGCCTTAAATAATAAAACTTAAGGGGCGCCTGGGTGGCTCAGTCGGTTGAGCGTCCGACTTCAGCTCGGGTCACGATCTCACAGTCTGTGAGTTTGAGCCCCGCGTCGGGCTCTGAGCTGTCAGCACAGAGCCTGGGGCCTGTTTCAGATTCTGTGTCTCCCTCTCTCTCTGATCCTCCCCTGTTCATGCTCTGTCTCTCTCTGTCTCAAAAATAAATTAAAAAAACGTTAAAAAAATAATAAAACTTAAGTATGAGAACTTAAATAGTAAACTCCATGTTAAGAGTTACGCAGGAGTATAGGCATTTGGGAGAGTCCATGAAAAAGTTTATTTAGTAAGCAGAAATTTCGATAATGGCTCATAAGTCTAGCTAATGCTGATTATTGAATTGCCTTGAATTTGTTACTTGGAAAGTGCTCCTTAAAGAAAATAAACCAAAGTCAGTTGCAGATATGTTTACAAATGTCCGTTAGATTCAGCCAGATGGATCTTAGTAGATACACCATTGATAAAAAAGGAGTACCACAGGGGCGCCTGGGTGGTTCAGTCGGTTGGGCGTCAGGTCGTGATCTCACAGTCTGTGAGTTCAAGCCCCCCGTTGGGCTCTGTGCTGATAGCTCAGAGCCTGGAGCTTTGGATTCTGTGTGTGTCTCTCTCTCTGCCCCTCCCTGCTCATTCATTCATTCTCTCTCTCTCTCTCTCTCTCTCTCTCTCTCAAAAAACAGAAAAAAACCCAAAAAACATTAAAAAAAAATTAAGAAAAAAAGAGTATCACAGAAGCATCACAACAGGAGCAGACTTCAGACTTAATATTCAGTTAAACGTGGGCCAGAGAAAATAATTTTATAGGAGAGAAATTACAAAATATGGTTTTATTTTATTTTATTTTATTTTATTTTATTTTATTTTATTTTTTTAAATGTGTGTTGATTTAAAGAGTCTTCAAAGATAAAATTTTCAGGATGTCTGGGTGGTTCAGTCAGTTAAGTGTCTGACTCTTAATTTCCGCTCAGGTCATGATCTCATGGTTCGTGAATTTGAGTCCCATGTCAGGCTCTGCTGACAGCATGGAACCTGCTTGGGATTCTCTCTTCTCTATCTGTCCCTCCCCTACTCACTCCCCCCCCCCCCCCAATAAATAAACATTTTAAAAGTTTTCAAAAGATAAACGTGTCCGGAACATGGCTTTTTGTTGTTGTTTTGTTTTGTTTTTTAATGTTTATTTTTGAGAGAGAGAGAGAGTGCATGAACAGGGGAGGGGCAGAGAGAGGAAGACACAGAATCTGAAGCAGGCTCCAGGCTCTGAGCTGTCAGCACAGAGCCCAGTGCAGGGCCTGAACCCACGAACCACAAGATCATGACTTGAGCTGAAGTCGGTCACTGACTGAGTTACCTAGGTGCCCCAGGAAAATATGGTTCCTAAAGTATGTGAAAAAAAATCCTAGAGTAAGTGACTGTTTATTAATACCGCATGGCTCTTTTGCCCTCGGTATGTGAGAATGTCCAAGATTGGATTAAAGTCTTCAAAGCTTGGGCTTCTTTCTCTTACCTTTTTTTTTTTTTTTTTTATTCCTGATTCAGAATGTGAATGGTTGGGGGAGGGGGGTGATTGTGTCTATCTGTGTGATGTGTGTGTGTCCCCATCAAATCATGATAGAGTGTAAAGGACAGAGATTGAGTCAAGGGGGATTTGAATTTAAGTTCTTGTGCTTCAATAGTGAGATCTTTGAACAAGTTAATCTCCAAGCCTTAGTTCCTTACCTGTAAACTAGGTCTAATACTTAACTCAAGATTGAGGATTAAAGAGCATGTGAAGATCACTTTAGAAAAGGTGACACTTAAAACAGAATCTTAGTTCCTTGCCACATCTTAAAAAAGAAAAATCCAAAACCCAGACCTTTTTCAGAGATTATTTTAGTCTTTTGTGCAAAGGGAATATCTTTAATTTTTAAATTGGGGTACCCAAGGGGGAGGGTCGCCAGGGAGCTTTGAATATGATACTGTTGCTGTGAATCCAGATGGGCTCAGGACAGTAAGACTTTGTGTACAAACCACTTTGTTTTTCAGAGTTAAATTGCAGTTTAAGAATCTTTGGCAGCAGTAACTTTTCCCCCTTTGCACTTGGGATGGTGCAGTATTTATAGTTCTACTCAGAAAACTAAAAATTTCATGTTTAATTGCAAATGGAAAATTTAAGCTGCCATATTCATTTGTTCAAACATTCGGAAAGTAAATACCAGTAACGACTAGACACAGATGAACGAGACAAATCCATATGGCTCTCAGAATGAACATTTTGAAGTGAGTACTTGTAGGTCTGTACACTCACTTCCTCTGTTGAGATGCCATCTTTTTCATGGGGCCACAGTATAAAGGCTCCTGACATAGGTTAAATGGGATGGAAGGTACTATCAGTGAATACTTAACTGTCAGTGAAAGAGGGACATCTCTATTTGAAGTTTTTTTTAGGATACCTGTAAACTCATTAAATCCTTTCACCTGGAATAGAAGAAGTTAAAAGTTCTGTTTATGGATTTCTCATTATTAGACAACAGTATTGCATGAGTTGTAGAGAAGTAATTTTCAGGTTTCCCTAAACTGGTAGATTTATCAGTGACTAGCAGTGTTCACATTGTGTGCAAGAGATCCGTGTGACAATAGCCAATCCAAGTATTTGCTTGAAATGGTTAAAATTCTTGAACTCAGTTGCCTGAAATAGAGTAAAATCACCATCTTCAGAAACTTGAAGAGCTAAGATCTTTGAGATTAGACTTAGTACTTAAAGTCCTGGGAAACTAATTTTGTGAAGCAGTTTAAATATATTACTATTTTTACTGCTTCCTAATCCATGAAGTGTCTTGGTATGAAAGCCATTAAACTCCTCAGAAGAAGGTTGAGAGTACATAATGGTATTACTTCCAGTGATCTGAATACTGGAAAAGTGATTGAGACTAAATGTTAGACTGACCATGCTTATTCTTACAGTGAGTTTTCACAAGAATGAATGCAATGTCACTAGTGCTTGCTACTTAACAACAGAAATGAAGAAACAAGAGTCTCTCAGAGAATTGAGACTATTTGTTAATTTTTCATGGTTCCAGTTAACCAGAAAAGAAAACAAAAGCAGGGAGGAGGAACAGAAGTTGTCTAGGCTTTGTAACTGCTGGCTTGTTACACTTGACTTCCAAGCAGAAAGCAATCCAAGGCCAGACCCCCAGCTCTGAGAGGTCTCCAGTTAGCTTCCTCAATGCAAGTTAAGCTGGTGGTGGTTTGACCATAATTATTACCTTTTCCCCTTAAAAATCAAATCACCTCCTTTCTCCCTTGAATGCAGTGTGATATAAAAATAGACACTTAAGCAGAACTTTATAGTCCTTTATAAATGTTAGCATCTTCCTAATCTCAGAATGTCAGGAGAGTTGTATATTAGCAGAGAATGCTTGTTTGCTAGCAAACTGTAGAAAAACAGATTCTAGTTGGGCAAACAAGCTGAAATTTTTCCTCCTATAGTCCTGAAAACACTATAGCACTTCTTTAGGACTGGAGCTAATCTGTAGAATTTAGATGTCAGATAGTGTTTGTGCTAGGCTCCAGTTTTTAGGGGAATAGTTTAAAGTACAGTACAGTGTGATTCAATTGGGTCCATAAGAGACTGAAAACAGTAAAAGTGTTTGCATCAGTAAGACTACCAGTATATTAAGCAGAATCCATACTCACTGCACATATGTAAATATGCATGCTAGTCAGTGCTATTGTACAAAGGTGAAGATAATTTTGTTAAGCAATTTTGTTATTGAAAACTTGATTTGGGGTGCCTGGGTGGTTCAGTTAGTTGAGTGTCCGACTCTTGATTTCAGCTTTGGTCATGGCTTTCAGCTTTGGTCATGGCTCTCATGGTTCATGGGATTGAGCACTGCATAAAGTGTGGAGTCTGCTTGGTATTCTCTCTCTGTCCCCCAGCCCCCTCGCTCCCCCTTAAAAAAAAAAAAAAGTCATTCCACAACAACTCTATTTCCCAAAAATTACGTTCAGTGTGTATTCTTCTCCCACAAGTCTATAGTCCTGTTTTGTTAAAGTATTTCTTTTTTTACCCTGGAATACCTTAGTCTTTAGGATTTGGTACAGTTGGATAAGTATCCCCAGTATGTATCCATTTTACTACCTATTTGGGAAGGCACTAAGTATTAAAAACTCCTTGAAGGTTAGCAACATCTCCGCCTATTTTAGTACTGAAGGCATAGTTTTGGATACTCCTTTTCCTTTCTAAGTGCAGTCTGTCTGCAAACACCACTTAATCCCAAGCCATAAGTAATCACTTTTCTCTGGCTTTGAGCCTTTCTTTTCCTCTTTTTCCAATTTTTTTTTTTTCTAGACTGGAGAAATTTACATGTTTTGCTTATTTACTAGGAAGTGTGTAAGAGCACGATCTCATCCTGTGTGGACAGTACAGATGCTTTCAACAAATGTTTAAATTGTGAAGTGGGAACCCCTCTCTCTCCTAGCTTGTTTGCTGGTTGAAAATCCAGTGAGAAAAATTGAGAGTTTTACACTAAGTTTTCTTTCTTTCTTTTGTAAAGATTTTATTTTTTTAATTTTTAAAAATATTTATTCATTTTTGAGAGAGAAAGTGAGAGCGAGCACGGGGGAGGGGCAGAGAGAGAGGGAGACACAGAACTCGAAGCAGGCTCCAGACTCCAGGCTGTCAGCCCAGAGCCCAACGCGGGGCTTGAACACAATGGTGAGATCATGACCTGAGCCAAAGTCGGACACTTAACTGACTGAGCCACCCAGCCACCCCTAAAGATTTTATTTTTAAGTAATCTCCACACCCAACATGGGGCTGGAGCTCACAGCCCCAAGATCGAGTCACCTGCTCCACCAACTGAACCAGCCAAGCGCGCCTGCACTAACTTTTCATTGCTGCCGAGCTAAAATGCTTAAGAATCACCTGGGAGTACTTGGTAAAAATACATATTTCTAGGCCTAAACCTCTTAAGTTGATTCTGTAGTGGCACAGACTGAGAAATCTGCATTTTTAATACATATCTAACAATCCTGGATGATTCTGATTAATACATGAGACCACAGATCATCTTTGGAGAAACTGATCTATCTGGACTTTACTATCTTACTTGCGTTAAGATGTATGTTTTTGCTTCATTTGTTCAGGGTACTCCATTGGTTAAGCTATTCAGTTTATGGGATTTTTAAAGGACCAGAACAGTGTTTTTCAGTATATGTTTATAAAAGGATTATATTTATCCTACTCTAAATACCTTCTTTCAATGAGTAATTCACCTAAATAGTAGAGATAGTTAACTGACTTTGCAGCTGTTTTCCTATTTATCTCATCAGAATCCTAATTCTTTCTCCTCCTTCCATGTTTAACAAGCCGTTTGATCCTGATGTCATCTTTTAGGATTGGGTGACTAAGCAAAGCACAAAGAGCAAGAGGTTGTTTTCATACTAATATCCCCAAAATGGTTAAGACAGGGACTTTTAGAAGGTAAGTGGAGGTATGGGTACAATTTAGTGGTCTTTAGCTACTGATGGCACTGATTGACATGGGAGGATGTGAATAGAGCAGTGGTTCTTCTAGCATGGTTTCCTGATCAGCATCAGCATTGTTTGAGAACTTGTGGGAAATGTAAATTATTGGGCTCATCCAGACCTACTGGCCTAAATTCTTGAGAGTGGGGGCTTAGCCATCTAGGTTTTAACAAGCCAATCAGGTGATATGATATACACTAAAGTTACAAAACCAGTGGAATAAAGTAAGACTTAAAATTCACCCTTCTGTTGAGCCTCACATTTTTATTTTATTTTTTAACTAAAAAAAATTTTTTTTAGCCTCACATTTTTAGGAGGAATGAAAGTTGACAAAGTCCACATGCTTACATGCTTGAAATCTAGACTTTGGAGTTAGATAAACCTGTTTAGCTGGGTGGCCTTAAGCAAGTCACAACTCTGATCTTAGTTTCTCATCTGTAACAGTAGGGATAATAGCTATCTCAGTCATATGAGAGGACATTTAATAGTATCTGGTACTATTATATCCCCAAGGTCAAATAATTGACAAGAATAAGATAAGTTGATCAAAATAAGCTTTTAGTCTTGACATTCATATGAAGCTTAGAACTAGTTTTGTGTAGTAATTCATCCTCTTAAGCAGTATTCCTTTTTTTTTTTTTTTTTACAAAGCCCATGGCTAGGCCTCCGTACTTATCCATGTGCTTCCTTACAGTTTTGAAGTTGGAGTAATTCATAACTGAAGCGTAAAAAGGAGCCTGTTAAATGATTAGCACTAGAAAGTGTTTTTCAGAAGAAGAAATACATGTATTCAGGCTTAGTCTTTCTCCAGCTAGTTGCCCAGAGAATGGCCTGTGCATTTCAAGCATGGTCAATACTCTAGACAAAGAGGGCCCCTTAGTTGAATTGGTAATAGGATGCATGAAACCACTGCATCAACACCCTTGACTCCTTTATGGGTAGACAAGGTGTGGACTTGTGCTTCTTGGTTGAATTAGTAATAGGATGCATGAAGCGGTGCATCAGCACACTCAAGGTGTGGACTTGGGTGCATTTTTAAAAAATTTTTTATTTATTTTTTTAATTTATATCCAAGTTAGCATATAGTGCAACAGTGATTTCAGGAGTAGATTCTTAATGCCTCTTACCCATTTATCCCTTCTCCCCTCCCACAACCCCTCCAGTAGTCCTTTGTTTGTTCTCCATATTTAAGAATCTCTTACGTGTTTGTCCCCCTCCCTGTTTTTATATTATTTTTGCTTTCCATCCCTATGTTCATCTGTTCTGTGTCTTAAAGTCCTTATATGAGTGAAGTCATGATATTTGTCTTTCTCTGACTAATTTCACTTAGTGTAATCCACGTAGTTGCAAATGGCAAGATTTCATTCTTTTTGATTGGGACTTGGGGGCATTTTGAGGCCCATGCCTGTTGTAAACAAAGGCAACTTAGGCTGAGCTGTGGATTCCTATGTAGCATAGACAGGAGGTTTATAGTCACTTTTACTATTTCCCAAGCATTAAGAGCTCACTTAATAGAAGCAAAGGAGGACAAGCCTGCAGGAATGGGCCTGTCCTAATTGAGTTGCCTGAGAAGGTACATTTTCAGGTTAGACAAGTCCTTTTTCCCTTTTAAGTTCTGCCTCTTGGGAAAGAAGCATTTTCAGTGCAGGGATGTCCTTGTGAAAACATGACTCACTGCAGAAGAGTATATGAAATATAAATGCCAATTTTAAGGGTCTTGTAACTGGTTAATTACTTTCAGAGGCAGGAGTAAAGCTTTCTAACTTTGTCTTGTATTTAGACAACACAGGTGAGTTAGTAAAATGGGATTTGTTTGTCATACTCCTTATGCTTAAAATAATAGCTCTATCTAGCTTTGACTTACACCTCAGTGGACTGATCGCTTAGTTGAAATCTTCTCTAGGCAGCACTCATTGAGGCCCTGATTCTCCAGGGACTCTGCAGAAGTGTCCTGCTTTTGAGATGGCCAGTTTAGCCAGGAAAACTTTTGGCTGGCCTTAAGAAAACTACACAGTATAGTACCTTGCCATGTAGGGAAAAGGCCCTTGATTGGCCTCCAGCAGAGGACTTGGTGGTGGGGTAGTGTTGGGACAAGGAAGTCTTAATCCTGGCCTCGTCAGGTGTGACCAGAGCAAATCACACAACATGGTGCCTTATGTTCTTCCTACCAGTAAAAGGAAGAAGCTGTTGACTTGGATTCAAGCTTTTCAGTCAACACTGTCCGATAGAACTTGCTATCATGATGGAAATGTTCTGCATCTGTGCTGTCCCATATAGTAGCTGCCAGCCAGATGAGACTATTGAGTCCTTGAAATGTGGCTAGTGTGACCAAAGAACTTAAAAATTTTTTATTTTATTTAAATTTAAAATAGCTACATGTGGCTAGTGGCTGCCATAATTGGACGACACAGCTTAATTTTTTTTAAGTTTATTTATTTTGAGAGAGTGCTAGGGGGGAGGGGCAGACAGAGGGGAAGAGAGAAAATCCCAAACAGACTCCGTACTGTCAGCCTGGAGCCTGACTCAGGGTTCAAACCCACAAACTGAGACCATGGACCTGAGCTGAAATCAAGAGTCAGACGCTTAAAACTGACTGAGCCACCCAGGTGTCCTTGACAGCGCAGCTTCAGATAAAATTTAGATAAGAGCAAAGAGATTCAGGTTTTCCTTGGAATATAGGTGATTGGGGCACTTGGAACTTGGAAAAATCCGAAAGTGGTGTGAATTTGATGAGCGTGAGTAACAAGTCTTCCTTCTGGATATCTACATTGCCTTATCCTGGGTGACCTAAGAGGACTTAATGACTGGTGCATACAGTTGTGTTTACAAGAACAGCTGGGAGTTTAGGCAGCTTTCCATTTTACTTGACCCCTTTAGTGCTACACAAAGATGAACATTTAAGGTCCTTTGGATTGAATAAATTCTCATTTTATCTCAGCAGCCTTATGAGATAAGTCGTGTCTATTTTTGTAGTTAACAAAACAGATTAACTTACATTTTATATACACCTTCATGGATCATTATTCTTTAAAATGGTTGGTATTCAACTTAATTTGAAATTGCAAGCTTTTAGCATGTTGTTATAACAAGAAGTTAATTTGTTAAATTGTAGTCAGTTAAATAAGCGAATGACTATAAGTGGTGGAAAATCTAAAATTGTACAGATAGGAGTGCCTGGCTGGCTCAGTTAGTAGAACATTCAACTATTGATCTCAGGGTCGTGAGTTCTAGCCTCATGCTGGGGGTAGAGTTTACTTTAAAAAAAAAAAAAAAAAGTACAAGCAAACAAATAGCACCAAGAGGTTAACTCACTCGAGGTGTTGGCTATAGTAAAAACAGATCAAAACTCAGTTTCTACAACTTATCTGGGAGTCTTCCTCTCATTTTCATGCTCATAGTGAATGTAGACTGCATCTCACTTAATACGTACTCTGGCCCGCAGTCAGCTAGACAATATTAGTCCAAGGGCTCAGAGTGGGGTTGTAGCCTTGGCCACTGTGAGGACCACTGACAATAGTGGACGTGTGAAGTCTCAGAGAACAACTTGGGTAAAATGCTTAAAAAGCAGGGACAGATCCATTTTCCTTCAGCTTTAGCTTCAAATTATGGTCATTTATTTTTGAAGTGGGAAGAGGAAATGGACTAGGGATGAAATAAATAACAGATATTTGAACATTTACTGTCTCCACTTTACTTTTGAAGAAACTGAGACTCAAGGCTGTGTAGTTTGTATGAAAGCCACAGAGCTGGGAGGCTAATTTAGGCTTACCTGATGCCACAACCTGAGTTCTTAAATGTGACAAAAAAAGTAAAGGGGAACCTGGGTGGGTGACTCCATTGCCTGCTGGGAATTCTGGGCTGTAGTGGAGCTACCCATATAGTATCAGACTGTGGGCTCTCAAAGACTCCCCTTAATTTACAGTGGATTTTTACCAGACTAATATCATTGACTAGTAGGCTTTGCTGAACTTCCCTATTAAGGAAAGTCTGCCTGCCTGTGCAGCAAAGACCCCACGGTAATTTCTTTTTTAGCAGATTGGCTTGTACTTGGATCCAGTTATTCCAGAAATCAGTAAAACTTCTTTTTATCTGAGTACTAAAGAAAAAGGTTCTTTTTGTTAGCCAAGGATTAACTAGATCCCTCACTTCCACCCGCCCCCCCTTTTTTTTTGAAGGATCCTGAAGTCTGCTTATTTACAAAGGAATTTCATCAGAGTTGGTTAGCAATATGTGAACAAGTTAAGATGTTCCCACTTCAAGGGGGATAAATAAATCAAACTAACTTGCTGTTTAAGAAGCAGGATTAGCAGTGGGCTCGGCATTGGCCTCCCCTTCAGTGTTCTCATTCATACAACTCACTTCATCTAGTTATGCAGAGCGGGAGTAGATTTTAACCGCTTTTAAATCATATTGCTAATGACTCTTAGCCCATTCATGGGCTGTTTGAAGGAAGGAGAGAGGTGGGAGTGGGGTTTAGTGTGGATATCCTTTAGGAGAAAGCTTAGGAATTAGAGAGAGGTTGCAAGTAAAGGTAAGGAGGATATTCTTCACTTACACACTGACCTTGAGAAAGGCACCTCTCTTCACAGGGTACGTTGGAGCTAGTTTCAAAAAGAATTAAATACACCTGAAACTAATTTTATTTATTATATTTATTTCTTCTGAGAGAGAGTGTGAGTGGGAGGAGGGGCAAAGAGAGAGAGGGAGAGAATCTGACAGCACAAAGCCTGACGTGGGAGTTGAACTCATGAACCGTGATCATGACCTGA
This sequence comes from Lynx rufus, assembly GCF_022079265.1. Classification (NCBI taxonomy): domain Eukaryota; kingdom Metazoa; phylum Chordata; class Mammalia; order Carnivora; family Felidae; genus Lynx; species Lynx rufus. The sequence goes on along the minus strand of NW_025814896.1, from coordinate 19,136,790 downwards.
GCTAAAATTGAGTCGGACGCTTAACTGGCTGAGCCACCCAGGCGCCGCCCCCCCCCCACACTTTTAAATTTATTTTCAATTTATTTTATTGAAACTAATCGTATATGTCAGTTATACCTCACTTTTAAAAAGAGGTTATTTCATGACACAGGAAAATTCTATGAAATTCATATTTCGGTGTCTATAGCTAAAATTTTATTGCAGTCTGTGTTCATCCATTTACATATAATCTGTGGCTGCTTTTGTGCTACAGTGGCATAGTTGAGTACCTGTTGCAGGAATCGAACGGGGTGCAAAGCCTAAACCACTTTACCACCCATCCCTCTAAAGAAAAACTTTGCTGATTGTTGGATTGGTGAGTAGTCTCAGATGCTTACCTGACTGAATGTATGTATCACAGGAAGCTCACAAGACTCTTTCCATATTACTTGGTAGCCTCTAGCCCCCAAAGAAATCTGTATAAGCCAAGTGTCAGAAGTTTACTGTGAACTTGAAGCTTCTTTAGGTCTTAATCCATTTTTTTCTTACTCATTTTCCCAACAGAGTCCTACTGGCCAGACTCAGGTTACCTGTTTCTCTAAGCATGGCTCTGCCCAGTGATGTCTAAACAACAAAGAAAATTTCTGTTCTAAAGAACTTGACTGTCTTACTCCTTATGTAAGCTGTGTCACCCTTTATGTAGCTCTTCTTCCTCTCAAATAGGGGCTGGGAGAGTAGCAGGTGAAAACAGCCTCTTTACTTCCTCAGTTGTAGAGACTCTGTATTCTTAGCTGCGGATGAATGAATGAATGAATGAATGAATGAATCAAGTCCCCAGGGACTGACTCAGCACCTTGTGCCTGCCTTTTAAAGGCACTGAAACCCAATTGAAACAGAAACTGGAAATAAAATCAGTAGCATGTCTATTATTGCAGGTGGCTGGTGTTTGGTATTAATTATTGCTCAAAGGACCAAGAAACAACAAGGCAGAATTTTTCAAAATAGGATTCTGGACAATGTAGATGATAGTCACCTGGAGAGTTTGTGTTAAACTCTACATAATCTGGGGATGATATAAGTCCCAGGTGTTAGGAAAGTTTGAGAACCACTGGTCTCAAGCATTCAATTTTTTTCTTTTTACCTTAATCTGTTTAAACTAAAACAATTTTTAAAGGTCATAGAATTCTTTGGACTGCAAGTGTAGGCGTCAGTAGAGGTCATTTTACAGATTGGGAAACAGACCAGAGCAGAGAAATAAATTAAGGACCCCATTAGGACATTGCATAAGGGACACTCAGAGTTGCTCTAAGAATTGACTTTTTAAATATGTGATTTAGTTCTCGGCATAATAATAATGTGAGCAGCCTGTTCTGGACCCTGATTGTGTCTAGAAACCACAGCTCAGAAGACCTTATAGTTAATTAGGTAACATACTTTTTTTGAAGACAATTTGGTGGTCCTATCGCTGAAATCTGAGTTCTTTTAAAAAATTTTTTTAGGGGCGCCTGGGTGGCGCAGTCGGTTGGGCGTCCGACTTCAGCCAGGTCACGATCTCGCGGTCCGTGAGTTCGAGCCCCGCGTCAGGCTCTGGGCTGATGGCTCAGAGCCTGGAGCCTGTTTCCGATTCTGTGTCTCCCTCTCTCTCTGCCCCTCCCCCGTTCATGCTCTGTCTCTCTCTGTCCCAAAAATAAATAAACGTTGAAAAAAAAAATTAAAAAAAAAATTTTTTTTTAATGTAATTAATTGGGAATGAGAACCAGAGGAAGAGAGGAAGATGAACTTGAATTTAAGGAGCATAATGGAAGGAAGGAGTAGGATGGGAGAGAAGGTTGTAAAATAAGTTAAAATAGGGTGCATAGACAGGAAGAGCCTGAAAAGACAGATTAAGGTAATTGTAGTGTTGTAAAAGCATAAAAGGAGTCCAAGAAATTTAAATGCGGAAGTAGACTGATTGGAAGAAAAACATCCTCTGACCATTTAACCCCTTTTTTGTGTGGGATTGAGGCCTAAAGCAAACCAGTTGGATGCTTCATTTGTGTCTTTTTCTTGACAAGCTCCTTAAAGGCAACATCTGGCCACTAACAGAGTTGCTGGTGTTTAAGAACCACAGCAGGTTCTCTTAAGGGTTTTTAAGTCAATGTGTAGCATTTCTTCTGAATATGTAGATACTTTGGGAAATGTGAAAGGTTTTAGAAATTTGAAGTTGTGTTGCTGATAAAAGAAGTTGAAAATACGAGATGTCTATCTTTGAGCATCTCTGAGTTATTTGTTTATTTTTTATTAAAAAATTTTTTTTTCCTAATGTTTATTTTTGAGAGAGAGACACAGAGCTAGAGCAGGGGAGGAGCAGAGAGAGAGGGAGACATAGATAGAATCTGAAGCAGGGTCCAGGCTCTGAGCTGTCAGCATAGAGCATGACGCGGGGCTTAAACTCACAAACTGTGAGATTGTGACCTGAGCCGATGTTGGACGCTTAAACAGACTGAGCCACCCAGGCGCTCCAACTCTGAGTTTTTTAATGCAGTGTACTTCTGAATTTCTGATGATGAAGTATTACCAAGTATTGAATATTGAGGAGAAAGACACAAGCAATTTGCAAAATAATCGGTAAGATTTATTTAAGTTTGACCCAAGTCTGTGACAAAAGGTCTTGTATATATACAGTACACATTTGGGGAAAACAAATACAAATGATAATTTGACTTTAAAAATTGGAAATGTTACTAGTCCCTTCCCTCATTCTTGATTTGCTTTAGAGCTGAATTCTCCCAACATTTTTCTTTTAAATTCCAGAGTTCTTTGAGCTTTTAGCCAGAACACCATCTGTCCTCCTTACTTTGAAAGGCTGTTAACTATGCCCTGGAATTTTGGAAATGTTCTCATTGAGAATTGCTGTAAAATAGTGATAAGGACTCTTCTGTGGGCTACAGATTTAAATCGGCCACTATTAGGATGGATCACAGAGCAGGTTTCCCAGGTTGAAACCAGATTACCATTGGTAAAGTCTGAATTTAGAGAGCTGGGGGGGAGGGAAGGGTAGAGTTCTTGCACCCCTCAGTTATTTTTCCTTCCTGCTTTTAGTTTGGCATTAAGTTCCTGGGGAGATTCACACACCCTTGATACTGACCACACTCCCGGATACCAGTCTTTTATCACCAAAACCAGCTTGTTATCTGTCCTAGACAAACTTTTAAAGTGCTGGCACATACTGGGTATAGAGTATTAAGTAGAAGTGTTGATTTTATTTAAACTCCAGCTTCTGGAGATGTGGTATCCATAGGTTTGAAAGTGAGGGAGCAAGGAGAAGATGCAAGGATTTATCCCAGTAAACGTGATTTAATAAATGAGCAGCAAGTGATGAATATCTTCTTTAGAAAATTAATTTCTTTGGGGCGTCCGGGTGGCTCAGTCAGTTAAGCATCCAACTCTTGATTTTGGCTCAGGTCATAATATACTGGTTCTGTGAGTTCACGCCCCAAATTGGGCTCTGCACTGAGGTTCAGTGCTGAGCCTCCTTGGGATATTCTTTCTCTCTCTCTCTCTCTCTCTCTCTCTCTCTCTTTCTCTCTCTTTCTCTCTCTTTCTCTCTCTCTCTGTCTCTCTCTCTGCCACTCCTTCATGCTCACTTGCATGTGCGTGCGCACTCTCTCAAAATAAATAAACTTAAAAAAAAATTAATTTCTTCACCCCGTGCTTTCACCCAAATGATTCCAGTGCCCACCTTCCTAACGCAGTGGTTGTATATTTATGTATCATCTCTGATGAGGTTATCTTTGGCAAAGTTGTATTGTGACTGCCTCCTTGGGGAGGGCAGCTTTTGGTTGAATAGCTATTCCTCATCCCCATCCTTCATACACTTGATGACTGTCTTTGGAGGAGGAGCCCATCATATTCTACAGCTGCATTAAGTCTCAAAACTTGTCATTAAAGGTCATCGAAAATGAGGTCTGGCTCAAAACATGGCAAAGAGCTCTTTATACCAGAAAAGTCTCTGCCTTTGTTTACAAGGAAGCAGAGGACTCTTCTCTCCTGCCCTGATCTGATTACCCTAATAGTTTAGGAGAATGGTGGAGTGGTAAATGCTTTTTTAAGGTCATGGAATAGTTGACAAAATGATCAGTAACATTTGCCAATTCCTTAGCCTTTTCTCATAGTGTAAATGTTTATGCTTGAGTTGAATAGTGATTGCATTAGAGACCCTGAGCAGAATAAGCTTGGCAAATACTGTTAGCCACCTACTGATTGCAGCTAAACTAATGCAAATGTTTCCATGCAGGTGGTGTTAACTGGTGTTAACATCCCTTAAAACTTGTAGGTTTTTTAGACTTCTGGGTACAGGACTGTTAGAGCAAGTCGGTTTGTTATTTCTTCATAAGTGCTTTTCTTACCTGGATCTGTAGACAGGTAAGAAAATCAGATACGCTTTTATTTGTCATTGGCTTGTTGTGCAAGATGAATGGGCATGATTGCTGCCTTAAATGCATGTGTAGAACCTGAACTCTGAGTTATTTGGAATGATTGAGTAGGCTTGATTTAGTTCTATGTAAATTAATCATGAAGAGGGGTCAGTAATAGTTGTACGTAATTGACAGTTTGTAATTTTGTGGCGCTTAGCCAGGAATTCCATTACAACCATACACAAGGAATTTGACTGACTTTTGAGATAAAATAAGGTCACTTAAATATTCTGAACCTCAGTTTCTTCATCTGTAAGAGAGGTGAGTTTATTTACTAAGGCTACAGTATCTGAGTTGATGATCAACAGAGATTTGAAGCTCTTAATCACTGACCTGTGCTGCCTTCTTATAGACCCAATAGTCAAGTGATGTAAAAAAAAATATATATATATTCATTTTGAGAGAGAGAATGAGCAGTGAGCAGGGGAGGGCCATAGAGAAAGGGAGAGAGAGAGAGAGAGAGAGAGAGAGAGAGAGAGAGAGAGAGAATCCCGAACAGGCTCTGGGCTGTCAGCACAGGAGCCTTCAAACTCCTGAAGCGTGAAATTATGAACTGAGCCAAACTCAAGAGTTGGACGCTTAACCTGACTGAGCCACCCAGGCGCCCCTAGTTAGGTGACTTACCCCAGGTCATACAGTAAGTGGACAAGAATTTGAATCAGCTATTTTTCATTCTGTTAAACTGGTCGGCTTCCTCCAGCTTCCTTCAGAAGTTGTCTTCCAGCATTCTGTGCTACTCTGTAACGTCCGTAATCAGCATTAGGGTTTAGCCATGATTTTTTGTGCTTACTGCGTCATTCTTGAACATATTTAACCAAAGTCTTTTGGTTTTGTTTTTCATATAATTGTGTGTGTGTGTGTGTATCTGGTTTTCTTAATGGGGAATGAACTCTTTCCTTATGCCTGGTTTGACACTGATTTGACAACATGGAGCTGACTCTCTACCTGGTTTCCAAACCTGCAGCTTCATTGTGAGCCTGGGATTAGACCAGCTTTCAGGGACTTGATAAGAGTTGGATTGAATTTTGCTGGACTTACTTGATACTGAAGTTTCTTATTCTTAGGAATTTGGTTTCCTTTCTATCTAAGCAGAAGATTAGGACTCTAAAGCTACAAGAAGTAGGAGTGCATCTATATCTTTTTTTAAGACACTGCTTTTGGAACACATGGCTTTCGAGAGGCAAATTAAATATAACTCTGGAATTTTATTTTTTTAATATGCCCCTTGCAAGAATCAATTCTGTCATTTCCTAGCTGGCAGAAAGTAGATCGCACTTAATTTTTGCTCAGTCATGAAGAAGATGAATTTTTCAGCAAAATCAAACAGTAATAATTGACAGTTGACTTCAATTGTTCATCTGGCAAGAATGCCCTCTCTCCTTCTACTTTCCTAACCCTTTTGCCTTTAGTAAGACTTAGGTCACACACTGCCTCCTCCAGGGAGCCTAAGTTTACTCCTCACTGCCCTCTTGGACCCTGGCTCTTTATTTCTTCTTGTTCTCTGGTTGTTTCCCCTCATCATTCTACTTTTCACTTGGAAACAAAGGAGTCATTAAGCCTTGTTTCAGTTATTTTTACTCTTTTTTTTTTTTTTTGAAGTAGAGAAATAGCACATGTGTTCAAGCTGGGGGGGAGGGGCAGAAGGGGGGAGAGAGAGAGAGAGAGAGAGAGACACACACACACGGAGGGAGGGAGATTCTCAAGCAGGCTCCATGCTCATCATGAAGCCTGACCCGGGGCTCCATCTCATGACCCCAGGATCATGACTGGAACTGAAACCAAGAGCTGGATACTCAACCAACTGAGCCACCCAGGCACCCCCAATTATCTTTACCCTTAAGATTCTTTTCAAAATGTCCATAAATTAAGTAATTCTGCTTTACTACCCTTAATGAAAGATAGCAGGAGGGCAGTAAAGTAGAAAATTCTGCCATCAATTAAGAGATGGGGAGGTCATGACATCCATATGTTTCATGTGTAGACTGGGGAAAATGTCTATTACCTTTATAAAAAGTTTGCATAGTTTCTGAATATGAGCATCATGATGCAATAAAAACACTGTTGCTTTAATGTTAATCATTTGACATTTGAGATTTTTGGGGTTAAGAAACGAAATTTAATCTATTTTAGCAAGTCTCAAATTTAAAAAGGTTTTCTCTGCCTTCACATATGCATGGAGCAGCATAAATTTTCTTTCTCGGGAGTGTGTCTTCAGGCTGAATTCCTAGATACGGGTTGCTGGGTTAAAAGAAGTTGTGTATAAGTTAGTTTTGTTAGACATTGCCAAATTCCCCCTCCACAGAGGTTAATGAACTATGTGCACTTTTAAGATGTTAAAAGAGGCAAAAATGTGTCTCAGATTTGAGGAAATTGGCACCACCCAGAGTTGTAAAAACCAGAGATGACATGTGAAGCCTACTAACTTGCATGGAGAACTCACCTAATAGGAGATAGCTATTAATATTATCTTCTATGAAACGGCGAGAATATTTTCTTAGAAGAGTCATAAGAAAATTGAATAAAACTGTGTTTCTGAGTGCTCTAGCATGGTTCTGGCACATATATTAGTGCCCCTTTTTTCTTGCTTGCTTTGGGCCGTGGTTGTTTGGCTCCGTGTCTTAAATATCTTACTAGATTGTAAACTCCTTGAGGGTTGAGCTCATGTCTGATGAATCTTCAGCAGGACGCTTTGGATTTAATAATATATTAAAAATGGTTGTACCTGAATTAACCCTAAGAATATAATTCTGAATCTAGTAGTAAAAGATTTCCTTTTCTTTTGCACACGAACCATCAAATCCTTATGTTATGCTAGCCAGCAACTTATCCTGAGAATTATGTCCTGAGGACACACAGGTATTTTCCTCTTTTGTCATTTGGAAGTGTCTTTACTTAAAATCTTTATTAACTTTAAGGAACACCTTAGATAATATTGGCAAGAGATGTTGATTGCTATTCTGTTTGTTCATTTACTTATCTGTCTTTATAACTCCAGTGAAGTCAGTGAAAGGAATTAGCAGTTAGCCTGTTTCCTCAAGGCTGCCTTCTTTCAGGGGTCATCCCCCCATGTCTTCTCAAAATTTTTAATGCTAGCCTTTGGAACAGTTTTGTCAAGTTATTAGGTGACCTGACTTTACAACCAATGAGGTTTTCTAGGGATTTTATATGTAGTGGTTTACATCTTACATTTCTAATCTATCAGTCAAGTTCAACACCATTCTTTTTGCATTAACAGATGCTTAAAGTGGCAAGATCCTTTCTCTAAAACATTTTTTTTCAACGTTTATTTATTTTTTGGGGGGACAGAGAGAGACAGAGCATGAACGGGGGAGGGTCAGAGAGAGAGGGAGACACAGAATCGGAAACAGGCTCCAGGCTCTGAGCCATCAGCCCAGAGCCCGACGCGGGGCTCGAACTCACGGACCGCGAGATCGTGACCTGGCTGAAGTCGGACGCTTAACCGACTGCGCCACCCAGGCGCCCCTCTCTAAAACATTTTAACAGTATCTATTCTTAGATGAGTTCCAGTTAAGGGGAAGGGGTACATACTTATTGAAGTGATCTTTAAGGCCTTTAGTCTGCTTTCTATAAATATTTTCACCATGAGGGACATAGATCAGTTTGCCCTTATTGGCTTCACTTTCTCACTTACTGGCTTCTCTTCTGACCAACATCTGTAGTTGGATGGTCTACTGTTACCCTAAGTATAATATGACTTGAGTTAGTTTTATCATTTCTCCATTCTTCCCCCTGACCCCCATCTTCGTTCTGCACAGCTTTCCTGTGTCTGTGAAAGCACCTTGTTCCCCTAATCACCTACACCCAGTCTTTGAGTTCTCTTTGACTCTTCCTCTGAATGTATTTACACAATCTATGGAGCTACTGGGACTGGGTTCTATTTCCATTTTCTTCAGCATGCTTTTACATTTTCCCTTTCTTTCTCCACTCCTTGCTATCACTTTTTCCTAGACTGCTTAAAAAACCATTAGCTAGTTATTTTGATTTTACCTTTCCATTCATGTTGCCCTTCAACTAATCTTTAAGTATGGCTTTTATTTTGTTCCTTTTCTGCTTGAAGTGGCTCCCTGTCACCCTTAGAGTAGGACACCCTGGCTCATGGGTTAATGTTATCTATCAAACTTTTCTCTCTCTGCTCCTTAACACAAATCCTTTCTTGGGCTAAGCTAGTCTTCTCCTTGTATCCTTATGTCATAAAAAAGTAAAGGATTGGAAGGGAAGAAGCTTAAAGATAGTGTTCAGCTTTTTATTATTAAAACTTTCAAACATGAACAGCAGTAGAGAGTAGTATAATGAACTCCATGTATCTTACACCCCCACTTCAGTAACTCAACTTTTTGCCAATCTTGTTTCATCTTTCCCCGTATCCCCCTGATTTTTTTTCTTGCCTTGAGCATATTTTAAAGCAAATTCCAGATAGCATTTACCTGGAAGTACTTCTGTATGCATCTGTAGAGGTTATTTATCAATTTACCTGGTGTAGATCATCTCTATAGTTTCTCTGTCAGTTGGTAATTGTGTTTGTTTATACACTGTTGATGTTCTGCAGGTGTCTCATTTTACCTCTCTGTCAGTTCTCCTTGGAGGACCCAGCCTGCCATGTGGAGCTATACTATAGCCATTCACATATTTGAAGTAGTCATATATTAGAGTTTCTGGTACCTGTCATGTCACACATAGCACAGTTTGAGCATATGATCGATACGATAGATATGTAATAACGTCTTTTGAAATTAAGGCACTTGGTTTTATATCTTTGACCTGAGTCTTATTTATATCATTGGATTATTAGCTACAGCCTTAAGTTTCTTACCAGACATTTTAGTTACGAGTTTTTAGATTAGCAATTGCTTTAAAAGACCTGACCTGGCTTTAAAATCAGTTTTGAAGTTTTGTGCCCTTAAAAAGATAATGTTATTGGCAGAATAGTTCCCTGAAACCTACCTGGAATTACTTTCAGTTCATCTTTTACTTAGTTTCCTTTTTTTTAAGTTTAGTGCTTTTTAATGAATTAAACTACTTTTTCCTTGTGTATATGAGTATTTGGCAAATCTTGGTGGTTTTTAAAAATAGCTTTTATTATATAAGTGATTCATCATGGGCAAAAATTGGAAAACAAGGCAAAGAAAGTAACAAACAATCTCAGTTTTCTCATAAATTTACCAACCACAGAGAGATACTTTTAACATTTGGGTGTCTGTCTTCTAGTCTTTTTAATATTGTTTGTTTATGTATGTGTTAACTTATACAGAGAGCAATTAAAAAAAAATATTGTGTCCTTGCCATTACTCTGGCCATAATAGCAGATCCTAATGTTCTGTTTCTTATTTGTTAAATCTGACCTGTAAACAAAATCAAAACACACAGACTTCATTCCAGGTTGTAGTGCTGGTGGCATGTTTTGTTATTCTTGTGGTTTTAACCGTAAGTTGTTAGTTTGGGGCGGACATAATATGGGTATTTATTACTGTCGTAAACAGGGGTCACCACCTTTGTGTATTGGATTGACTCAGCATTTTATAATTCTAGACTTGAGACTTCGAGAAGTTAGAGGGTTCTGTGTGCTAAGTGGAAGATTGGGTTTAAGTTCTTTTTTTTTTTTTTTTTTTTTTGACACCGTATGATTTTATTTTTCCCATCTCTTTGGGATGAGAATTCTTATAGCTAGGGATATGGTCATCAAATTTTTGTTTCTCTAGGGCCTGGCACAGGATAGATGCTTAGTGGATTATGCCAAATGTGGCTTTTTTTGCTGTGAGCCAGGAATGGGATGAGCATGCACATTGCCTGCACATTATTGTTAGTTATCTATTGTTACACAGAACATGTGTTACACAAAACATGTTACCTCAAAGTTTATAGCTTAAAACAACAAACACTTGTTTTCTCATGTAGTTTCTGTGAGCCTGGAATCCGGGAGCAGCTTAGCTGGGTGGTTTTGGCTCAGGGTCTGTCATGAAATTGGAGTTGTCTGGAGACATAACTGAAACTGGAGGACCTACTTCTGAGATTGTTTTCTCCGATGGCTGTTCTTAGAATTTCACTTTCTCACTGCATGGGCCTCTCCACTAGTGTTGCTTGAGTGTCCTAACAGTATGGCACCTGGCTCCCCCCAGAGCAAGAAGAAAGATCCAGCACCATTCATGACCTGGTGGCAAAAGTCTCATACTGACATTTCCATTTTATCCTGGTTTTTAGGAACGAGTTACCAGATCTAGCCTATACTCAAGGAGAAGAAAATTAGGCTACACTTCTTGAACAGAGAAGTGTCAGAGAATCTGTTGGACAGATTTTAAAAAACTACCACACATGTTTTGGGTACATAAACTTCCAATTGATTCATATTCAGCATTGGTGTGACCTGACCCCAGTGAGCCACATTTTTAATAGGCCCTTGGAATAATTCTCATATGCAATAAAATTTAAGAGTCACTAACATAAATATGCAGAGAGATACCATGTTCACAGATCAAAAGACCTAATGATTTTTTTATGTCACTTCTCCACATTGTCCTGTGAAAACAAACTTCTCAGCTGTTTTTTTTCTTTTTGGAATTTGGCAAACTGAATATAAAACTTTCATGGAAATGCAGAAGACGCAGAGTAGCCAAAACAGTTTTGAAAAAGAACAAAACTACTTTTATAACCCGATATTAGAACATACTGTGAAAAGAAAATTACTGTGAAACTATAGTAGTCAAAATAGTGTGTGTTTGTGTCATACAGTCCAGAAATAAGACTTAAGATTATGTGGTCACTTCATTTTCAACATATAGGCCAAGGCAGTTCAATGAGGAAAGGGCTATCTCTTTAAGAAACGGCGCTACAGCAACTGGATATCTTTATAATTTTAAAAATGTGCCCTATCCTTTACCTCTGTAAAATTCCTAGGAAAAATTCACAATACATATATCCAGCCAAAAAATTGTAATCTAAAGTGTATAAAGAGCTCTTATAAAACTCAATAAGAGGACATACATATATATATACACATACATATATGTGTGTGTGTATGTATACATATACGTACATACAGATATGTATATATGTACGTATGTATGTGTGTGTATATATATTTTTTTAAGTTTATTTTGAAAGAGAGAGCACACGTGCACATGGGGAAAGGAGAGACAGAGAGACAGAGAGAGAGAGAGAATCCCAAGCAAACTCTGCACTGTCAGTGTGGAGCCCAGTGCAGAGCTTGAACCCACAAACCGTGAGATCATGACTTGAGCTGAAGTCAGACACTTAACTGACTGAGCCACCCAGATGCCCAAGAAGACAAATGTTTTTAAAATGAGGGAAGGATTCGAAGAGATACTTCACCAAAGAAGATACATGAGTGGCCAGTAAGCATGTGAAAAGATGCCCATTATTTAATTAGGAAGCTGGATTAAAACAACAGTGAGATACCACTACATACCTGCTAGAATGGCTAAAATTAAAGACAGTACTGAGTGTTAGAGAATTTATAGCAGTTGGAGCTCTTAACGCATATTGGTGGGAATATATAATAGTACAACCACTTTGGAAAACAATTTGGCAGTTTTGTATAAAGTTAAACATATACTGGGGTGCCTGGGTGGCTCAGCTGGTTAAGTGTCTGACTTCAGCTCAAGTCATGATCTCACGGTTCGTGGGTTCGAGCCCCACTTTGGGCTGTGTGCTGACAGCTTAGAGGCTAAAGCCTGCTTCAGATTCTGTGTCTCCCCCTCTCCGTGCCTCTCCCCCGCTCATGCTCTGTCTCTTTCTCAAGAATGAATAAATGTTAAAAAAAATTTTTTTTAAGTTAAACATATACTTACATAACCCTGTGATTTCACTACTAAGTATGTACCCAAAAGAAGTGCAAACATGTCTACAAAAAGACTTATATATGAATGTTCATAGCAGATTCATTCATGATAACCTAGAAACGACTCAGATGTACATCAACAAGTGAATAAGTAAATTGCAGTATATCCATAACAGTGGGATTCCAGTCAGTAGTAAAATCTTAACCAGCTGCTGATAGATCCAGCAACATGGATGAATGTCAAAAGTATCATGCTAAGAAGTCAGACACAACAGTAAATCCTGTATGATTTCATTTATATAAAACTTTAGACATATCCATAGTGCTAGCAAATTAGTGGTTGCTTTCAGCAGGAGGGGGCTGGGGGGGGGAAGATGGGGATTGACAGGGAATGGATGCAAGGGAAACGTTCTGGGGTGATGGGATTGTTCTCAATCTTGATTGTGATGGGGATTACACCTGTGCATATGTTTGTTAGACTTACCACACTGTATCTTTAAAAATGTGTATGTTTTCTGCATAGAAATTATACTTTATTAAAGTTGATTTAAAAGCATATCTCCTAAGGTTTGTATTTTCCAGAACTTATGTAGATAACCATCTCGAGAGTCAGTGTTCAAGATTTATCCTTTTGTATCATTTATGACTTAGTCTCAATACTACCAGATACAGGGAGAAGAATGCCAAACTGTTACTTCCTTTTATAGTAGAATTCATTCCCATTTCCCCTTCATGTTTGTAACACATGTCTTGGTTTTAGAGGCAGGGTAATGGGATGCCTTGTCTGGGCGGCTTTGTGAAATCTTTCCTTCCAGTGGAGTGTGCTATTATGGCTACCTTCCATTTGAGTCGTGTCATTGTGCTTCTTGACCAACTTGTCAAGATAGGTGGGCAGGAGATAGCTTATGACTCTTCTTAACTGACTCATCTCTTACGGTTGCAGATTCTCATAAACACAAAGATAAACATAAAGATCGAGAACACCGGCACAAAGAACACAAGAAAGACAAGGAGAAGGACCGAGAAAAGTCCAAGCATAGCAACAGGTAAGGGTTAAACCAGCAAGTCCTTAATCATTTGGCAGTGGGTTGACTGTGGCTTGGCTCACCTGGAATAGGCCTTAACTTGAGCCATGGGTAAATAGCATGGATAGCAAAGTAAGCAGAGACTGCATTTGATTCCAGAGTTGCTAAGAGTATAGCCTTGATAATTCGGCCTTACTGGGAAGGCTATTGTTCACATCAAGGTTTACAAAGCAAGTATGGTGAATCCTCTTTCAATATATATTTCATTAGAAATATAATTTTTAACTAAGTCCGCTATGGATTCATTGTAACACATGAGGTCCAGAGAACTTTGCTTGATAAAAAGGTGTGACTGGATTGGAGACTCTCTATATATTCTTTCTGTACTTTAAGCAGGCATAAATTAAAATTTCTTACCTTGAGCATCCATGGTCTATGAGCCCCTGAAATCATTTGCAAAGGTTGGATATATGAGATTTTCCTGGAGAGAGCATTTTTTAGTTTCATGAGATTATCAGAAGGGTTCAACTCTTACAGAAGCCAGTGACCACCAATATAAATGAAACTCAGTAGTGCTACCTCAGGGATTCAAGCCTCAGAAAGATGTTTTCATTTTTGCTTTGCTCCCATTTTTTGATGTAGGAAGCAAGTGGTTAAGCCCAAAGACTCTGCGTATCTTTGGATATGGGACCCCTTGTTGAGGACTTATGCTTCCATTTTAAGTTAAAGGCAGTTGTTGGGGAACAGTGCTATATGATATCCTCAGAGTGGCCTAAGTTTTGTTAAAAGGAACGTAAAGATCAATTGTGTGTTGGAATAAGTACCTCTAGCCTAGAGTTTCTTAGAAGTGCATCATTCTTGGCATATTGTCTACAGAAAAGTCAAAAGTGAGAATTGTTTTTCCAAGTCTCTTCTTTATGAGCCACTAAAAAATGTTAAGATATTTCTAATGAATTCCTTTTATGAATAAGTCTATGAATCATTAAAAGTACCAGATTAAGGGCGCTGCCTGAGTGGCTCAGTCGATTTAGTGTCCAACTTCAGCTCAGATTGTGATCTCGCAGTTCACGAGTTCGAGTCCTGCATTGGGCTCTGTGCTGACAGCTCCAACCCTGGAGCCTGCTTTGGATTCTGTGTCTCCCTCTTCTCTCTGCCCCTCCCCTGCTCGTTCATTCTCTCTCTCTTTGTCTCATAAAAATAAATAAAAACATGTAAAAACTTTTTTTTTAAATAACCAGATAAATTTTCTCTAGTGGGGACATTGCTTTTATGTATCATCTACCACTCCTGTGGTCTTTTTTTCCCCCCACCACTCACTAATTTCTTACCATTCGATCATCTAGTTTCCATTTTCATTACTCTGGTGAATTTAATATCAGTAGTTGAATCCAGTCTCCATTCACGTGTATCTTTTCTTCTCCAGTTTATAGTTGTTCAGCCCGTATTAACATCTACCAAAGTAGATTTGAGAGCAGAGAGTATTGCCAAGAATAAGGAAGTTCATTTCATAAAGATAAAAAGGGACCAATTAGGAGGGCATAACAGTTATAAATGTTTATGTATGAATATCAGAGCCTTAAAATACGCAAAATAAAAACTGATGGAACTACAGAGAGAAATGGACAATTTATAGTCAGATTTTGCTAAGTCTTTCTCAATTGATAGTGTAAGCGGAGAGAAAAATCATTATGTAGAATACTTGAACACCACAAACTAACTTGATTTGATTGGAATTTATAGAATATTCCACTCAACAACAGCAGAATACAGATTCTTGACACCTAAAGCATTTTCTGAGATACACTATATTCTGGGCCCAGCCCTCCTCCTTAAAACCAGCTTCCTTGCTTTTCATGCATCTGTCCTTTTCCACCTTTCTGGCCACCTTTCTCCTCTCCTTCCAGTGCACGTAGCAATTCTCTGGCTCTCCATCTGCTACTTCTCTTGCCATTTACCCTTCTCTCATACTCCATATCCAGTCTTGGGAAACTTTTTTTTTTTTAATGTTTATTTTTGAGAGAGAATGGGCACGTGCAAGTGGGGGAAGGGCAGAGAGAGAGGGAGACAGAGGATCTGAGGCAGGCTCCATGCTGTCAGCGCAGAGCCTGGTAGGGGGCTCAAACTTACGAACCGTAAATCATGACCTGAGCTGAAGTTGGATGTTTAACCAACTGAGCCACCTAGGTGCCCCTAATCTCATTTGAATTTAACATGCTATTAAAATATGCCTTAAAATATGTGATTACTGTTTCTGGAGTACTCTGTTGCCCTCTTAATATCATTCTTTTAGTTACAACTTAGACTTCTTTCAGGTATCCTTTCTGCCCATCCCCTCATATTGAGTGTGACTTCAGTGTGCTCTCTGACACCTTGAATACATTCCTATCACAGCAATTGCCAAGTTGTGTTGGTGTTATAATTGTCTCTTTACTTCTTTGTATTCCCCATTAGACTCTTAAAGTCTCTCAGAAGAGAGCTCAAGTCTGTTTTGTTCTGCATTCTCAAGGCTTTGTATAGTCTCTGGTGGATAGCTGGCACTTACCTAGCATGTATTGGATCAGTGCATGGATGACCTGTGGGTACACTAGTTGCCATCTTCTCTCTTCTTTTCACATACTCTTAATCTTCGACGAGATAGTTCCCTCTGGCGCTTCCATTTTTCAAGCAGGTTTTTTCTGTGTTTTTAGTAAAATATACATAATGTGTTTTGCGCTTTCAAATGGCATTAAGTATATTTACAGTATTGTACGACCATCACCAGTGTTCATCTCTAGAACTTTTTCATTATCCCAAACCCACTAAACCATTCCTTCCCATTCTCCTCCAACCCCCATCCCTTGGCAACTTCTTTTCTACTTTCTGTCTCTGAATTTGCCTATTCTAGTACTAATGTAAGTGGAATCACAAAATATTTATCCTTTTTGTGTCTGGCTTATTTCCTTTAATCTGATATTTTCAAGGTTCATCCATATTGTTGCATATCAGGATTCCATACCCTTTTTTATTTTTATTTTTTTTAATTTTTTTAGAGAGAGAATGTGAGAGGGAGAAAGAGAATCCCAGGCAGGCTCCATGCTCAGCTCAGAGTCCAACACACGGCCTGATCTCATGACCCTGGGATCATGACCTGAGCCAAAATCAAGAGTCGTACGCCCAACTGACCGAGACACCCAGGCGCCCCTCCATTCCTTTTTATAGCTGAATAATACTCCCACTGTGTGTCTGTACCACATTTAAAAAAAGTCTCTTCCTATGTTGGTGGATACTTGGGTTGTTAGTACCTTTTGGCAGTTGTGAAGAACACTGCTGTGAACATGGGTGTACAAGTCTCTATTTGAGTCCCTGCTTTCAATTCTTAGGGTAAATACTTAGGAGTAGGATTGCTGGCTCATGTGAAACAAGTATTTTTATCCTGCCTGCTGTGCTTCTCTTCTGCTGGTTGATATGAAATACCAAAAAAAAAAAAAAAAAAAAGAAAAGAAAAATCCTTGACCACGAAGAACTTCATCCTGAGGAAAATGCTGTTAAAGAATGCTAATTTCTATGTTAGCATGAATCTGTCCCCCCCTCTCCCCCCCCACCAACAGATCTTAAGAGAAAACGGAGGTTAATGTTTAAAACAAGCTTTTTAAGATGAATCCCTTTTTCTCTGGTACATCTGATTTCACCAACCAAAATTTATCCTTGTGTGAGAAAAGATTAGGTAGAAGTGGCAGAAAAAGCTTTGGGACATCCGTTTCGCCCTGCTCCGTTTTACCAAAACTTCCTTTCTAAAAATAAAAGATATTATTTTGGTGTCCTTTTTCTTGGAAAGCCCAATGTAGCTTAATTGCCTCTGTCTAGAAGAAGGCCTCATCCTGGTCCCTCTGCTTAGGTCTCCCATGACCTTGCTCATTAGGTCACCTAACCTTTCTTAACTCCTCTTCAGTTCCTGTGCATCAATACACATTTCAGAGGGGACTCAGAGGAGTCAGGAGGAGTCTTTAATTGTGAGAGCTCTTTAACTGTGAACAGTTTCACAAATAGGAGGAGGTGGTATTTTGTACATCTATCAAGCATACTTTCCCAAGATTATAGCATAGGCAAATTCATTGAATATTTCATTTAATTCATTTAATATTTTCTTCATTTTTATCAAAATACTTAAGAAATAATAGCCTGTGTTTGCCAAGAGGCATTGAAAAACCTGGCCCAAGTTTTTGTTTACTAAATCTAGTAAATGACTAAATCTAGCCCTGGATCTCTAATTCACATGTAAGTTTAAGACAGTTTAACCAGATGACATGTTGTAAGCAGACTTCTAAATACTTCCTGTTTTGACCTCTACTGACATACTACCTCTTTGCAACAAAGCAAGTGAATTGGTTATATATTTATATTTCATTAAAATTCTGTACACTGTGTTCCCTTTTTTTTTTTTTCTTAAAGTTTATTTGTTTTGAGGAGAGCATGCACGCAGGGGAGGGGCAGAGAGAGAGAATCCCAAGCAGGCTCTGTGCTGTCAGTGGGGAGCCTGACTCAGGGCTTGAACTCGTGAACCATGAGATCATGACCTGAGCCAAAATCAAGAGTCGGACCCTTAACCTGATGAGCCATCTGTGTGCCCCTGTTTCAGTTTTGTGTTCCTTTTTTTTAAGTGACTTCTGATCTTTCTAGTAGTTTTGGGTTTCTTCATTTTCCTTCTGTAGCAAAAGCCCAGAATAATTAAGATTTATTAACATGTTTTCTTAAAACTTCATTTGATTCCAATATTCGCTAATCAGTTTGGCATGATTTTGTTGGTGTTATAAGGAAACAAGTTTTACACTAATGTGTTTCTGTGTCTTTTCTTTTCTGTTAGATATTAGCATCAGTTATTTCTCAGAGTACACTTAGGACCCAAAGGAGGTCCAGGAGACCTCTTTCTCCCACACAGTAACATGTGCTGCATACTTGGAATGCCAGAGAAAGGGAAACCAGCCTTTCTGCTGAGACAGGACGGGATGTGGACCCATCCCATCCCTCGGGAGATCCCATCTTATTCATATACATTCTCCTGTATTGTTCTTACTTAAGGTACAAAATAAGGGAGAGGGTATGAAAGATCATTCCATCTTATCTCTTTGTGTGGTCAAGAGTCTGAGGTGACATGCCCGAAGTCACATGGTGGTGTGGTAGCAGAGCAAGGATGAGAGACCAGGGCTTCTGAGTTGTGTTTTTTCCCCACTACATTATTCCTTCTAGTAAAAAGAAAAAAATCTCCCTGAGAAAGGTTAGTTGTATAGCTGAACTGCGTTAACACAAGCACTTCTTTCTTATATGCAGTGGTTGGCAGCTCAGGTTTTAAAATGCCAGACCTTTCAGGCACTGCCTCTTCTCTTTGGGCCCCAAATCCCTGAAAGTTTTGGTAATAGAAGTATTAATCTCATTAAGTTCCGACCCTATGAAGACCCCATCTCTGACTACTGCCTTTTTGGCCCGTAATAACACAGAGTTTATATCAAAGTCAAATAAAAATAATTTATTCTATTATTTATCTCTGGCACTGCTTCTTTCTTTTAGCATTAATATTGAGCCCGTCAGGTCCTTTTAAAAAATATATATATATAAATCTTGTCAAAAGAAACAAAAGGAATATTCTTTCTAGATGCTGAGGAATCACTGGGCTTGTGGAATCTCACTGGATACTTTCTTGAAAAGTTACAATCTTAGCCATAAATTATCTTTAATACTGGACCTGTTATGTAAACAACATTATTAAAAGCAATTGTGTGTGTTGAGGGGGGGTTGGTTTTTAGAAATAAAGGACTATCATACATTAAAAACAAGATTCCTCCTGCTAGAGTCCCTCCCCCCACCCCAGTCCCTGCTGGTTTTTGACTGTGCGTCTCTGGCCAATTTTAAGCCTGGCACTCAGGCTGGAGTGACAAATTTGTGGAAAGCCAGGGAAGATAGAAAAGCTTTGCTGTGAAATAGTAAGGGAAGTGCTTTTCCAGCCATGTTGGCAGTGCTAATCTGTACAGTGTGAGAAACATGTGAGGATAAGGATGCTTTTGGTTTCTGTTTTCCTCAGTTTCAAACTCTACCTGAATTAGAATTGAGAGAATGTATGATCTTAGGAAAATACACTGGGATTAAGTATCCATTTCTCAGGGGACCTTTTCTTAAAGGAATCAAATTTAAACGACGTTTTGCTTTCGTTTTTGTGAGCTATTTGCCAACGCCCTGCCACTTATCTGCAGATCCCTATATCAGCATGTGGGGGGGGGGGCACAGTTAACCTAAGTAGGTAGGTAAAGTTGAGTAGTTGAGAAACAAAACTGAAGTACCACCACTATTCACGTGGGAGTCAATGTTATATAGTAGAAGCACACAAAAAATAGAAGTTGAGAGTCCAGGTTCTATCATTTACTGTGTGTCCTACATTTACTAGTTGTGTGTCCTGATTCAAACCATTTTATTTCTTTCTGGATCTTGTTTTCCATTTTGGTCAATTGTTGATAGCAGTATTGGTCTGGTAAGCCTTTCAGGTTTGTTGGGGGGAGAAGTCAGTGAAATTAGGTAGATAAAAAGTCTTTGGAAAGTTTAACATACTAAATAATTGAGGTGGTGGTGACGGTGACCTTAAATCCTAGTAGAGTGTCATTCAGATAAAGTAGAGCTGTCAGTTTTCGTAATCTTAGAATCTAGTTTAGTAGTTGCTAATTGATAACATCCAATTTGGAGCCCTAGTTTTCAGTTCTGTCTAGCCCTATTATAATGAACTGTAATAATTTATTTTTAAAGATCTCATGGTAGGAAGAGGATTTGAGCTAGCCACTAAAAAAGACTGTTAAGGTCTTGACAAGGGAAGATGATGGCTAGAAAGATGACATGAGACAGCGAGAAGAGTTTTTTTGTTTTGTTTTGTTTTTTAAATTTTTTTTTTTAACGTTTTATTTATTTTTGAGACAGAGAGAGACAGAGCATGAACGGGGGAGGGGCAGAGAGAGAGGGAGACACAGAATCGGAAACAGGCTCCAGGCTCTGAGCCATCAGCCCAGAGCCCGACGCGGGGCTCAAACTCACGGACCGCGAGATCGTGACCTGGCTGAAGTCGGACGCTTAACCAACTGTGCCACCCAGGCGCCCCGCGAGAAGAGTTTTATACAAACATGGACAGGCTGTAATGTGCTTTGCTCTGGAAGGAATCCATTTAGGTAGGCCTTGGGTTAATAGAAGGTGGGATAGAAAATGGGACTCAAAAAAACAGCTTGAAGCAAAACTATTAAATGTTATTTTGCAAAGTTGGGACTTAATTCTGAAGGGAGCTAGAAGCCATTTGAAAACACTTGAGAAAGGAAGATACAGGACTTAGCCACAAATGGTATGAGGGGTCTATAAATACTTTCTAAAATTCCATTCAATACAAAGTTTTGATAATTCTCATGATTTGTTTAGTAACTTGTAATAGTGAGGAAATCTTCGTTTCTTAGAAGCTTTCAGAAACTGCTGGGTTCTTGATCCAGAGACAACTTTTGAATTTACCTGGAATTTTTTATTTAGCAAACGCTACTTAAGCCATAATTGCCTGCTTTCCTTGAAGGAGCCATGAATGTCCTCCTTCCATAGCTTTGAAGCTCTCTAGGCTCTCCCATAGGAATTCCCCATTGGCTGTGCTCTGCTTCCTTGAGAAATGGCCCAGTAGCAGGGATGAGTTTGTTCTCTTAGCCATTAGTGGCTAAGTCCTATTCTCAGAAGATAGAAAGCCTCCTTCTGTCCCTAGCAGTCTTTCTTTTTTGTTTTGAGAGGTGACATAACAGTGATTGAGTGCTTGACTCAAGCTAGACTGCCTGAGTTTAAATCTTTATGACTCTCATTAGAGGTATTCGTTGATGAGTTACTTTTCTGTGTCTCAGTTTCCACATCTGTAAAATGGAGATACTAATACTTATCTCAAGAGTTTTGTTATGAGGATTTAAACTGCTTGGAAGGGGGGATGGCACTAGTGCTGTTAAATTTTTTTTTTAATATTTTTTATTGTGTGTTTATTTTTGAGAGAGAGACAGCGCGAGATGGGGAGGGGCAGAGAGATACAGAATCTGAAGCAGGCGCCAGGCTCTGAGCTGTCAGCACAGAGCTCGACGTGGGGCTCGAACTCACGGACCATGAGATCATGACCTGAGCCAAAGTCAGACGCTTAACCGACTGAGCCACCCAGATGTCCCATCTGTTAAATATTTTTATTGGTGATAGAGGACAGTTTCTGTTTTCTTTAACAGATTTAAATGGTTTCCCATTGCCAACGTCCTAGCTTCCCAGAATATCGGACACAAGTTTGTTGTTGTTTTTTTCCCCTAAAGAGGTACCAAGTGCCTTCCCGGGACAAAAGGAAAATACTTTTTCCTCCTGGCTTCTTGCTGCCATCTCCCTACTTCCACACTTCTGCCTCAGTGCCTTAGAACCCTGGTCAACCTTCTCTGTTGTCTACTCAGCTCCAGCAGGAGGTACAGACCAAAGGTTTCACTGTCACTTTAAAAATAGTGTAGCATGGGTTACTTTTTTTGGTAGAATCTGGAGATGTGGCTTTGAATCTTTCCATTTGTTCTCTTTGGCATTGCCTTTTGCTTGTCCAGGCTCTGCTAGTGTGGTGGATCTAAACCCCAGACAGACAGGAGCCCTAAGCCAAGGAGCCAGCTTCTGTACCTAGCCAATAATTGGTACTTTCTCTCCCAGGATTCTAATGGTGAAATTAATATTCATCCAAAAATGTGACCATTACAGAAGTTCTAGGAATGTTAGCTACTGTCTGTATTTTGGCCTTCAGTATATCCCAGACTAAACTCATTCTTAAATTTTTTCCTTTTTTTTTTTTTAAATATTTATTTATTTTTGAGAGAGAGAGACACACACAGTGTGAGCTGGGAGGAGCAGAGAGAGAGGGAGACACAGAATCCGAAGCAGGCTCCAGGCTCTGAGCTATCAGTGCAGACCCTGACGTGGGGCTCAAACCCATGAACCGCCAGATCATGACCCGAGCTGAAGTCGGACGCTTAACCGACTGAGCCACCCGGGCTCCTCCAGACTAAACTCATTCTTAAAATGCATTTTTTTCTTATATTTGGGTTTCTTACTATGATCAGTAGTAAGCCTTTCTCCTAGTTGATGTCTCTTATGTCACCCCACTGAAATTTCTTCAGTGTTTCAGTCATCTGTTCACTGCCTCTGAATTGGCCAGTATATTAAAGTCTATTTTGTGACTTTGACATATTGTGTCTATTTTTTTAAAGTTTATTTATTTTGAGAGAGACAGAGACCATGCTAGTGGGGGAGGGGCAGAGAGGAAGAGAGAGAATCCCAAGCAGGCTCCGTGCTGCCAGCGCAGACCCCGATGCAGGGTTTGAATTCACAAAACAGCGAGATCATGACCTGAGCTGAAACCGAGAGGCAGATGCTTATGACTGATTGAGCCACCCAGGTGCCCCTGACATTGTGTCTATTATGTGTGGAAAAGTTGGAAGGATCAGAATAAAGATGAAGGTAATTTCTCTCAAGACAAGCCGTCAACATATGAACTCTTCTACACTGGTCAGAATTTGTATCAACTCACTATCAGTGGAAAAGATGCTGCTCATTAAGCCACCATGAAAATCAAACTAGTTTTAAGCCTTCTGGAAAAAGAGGTACATGTTAGGAAATCCTCAGTGATGATGAGTCAGTCTAACTGATCCCAGATTGGCTCCATTTATCTACCACTGACCTAATCCTGCTTCTAACCTTCCATGGTGCAGCCTTAGACATGCTTCTGTATCACAGGTCTTTGTACCCCACATGCATTTGCCACTTCAGGTAGATTCCCAGGAAAGACTGACACTGGGTCTTGCTCCTTGCCAGCACTCCTGCCAGCATGGGAGTTATGGATGAGGGGGTAGGACTCCAGTACTCTGTTCTCTGTTTTTGGACACAGGGACAGGAACAGCACCTGACAAGTAGACTTGTTAGCCTTGTGTTCAGGGATTCATAAACTCTAATTTTTAACAGTCCTAAATTGTCATCTGAGCTCACTTAGTATAAAAATCCTTACTGGCTCTCTTGCATCTAAACGATTGGGAATGGAAGAAAGTGAGTTTCTTTTGGTAAGTCACATCAGTAGTTCCCATCTCATTCTGGTCTTTGGTTTAATTATGACTTATAAAAGGGGTATTACCTAGCCGGTACTTTGAATTTCCTGAGTAGATTTCCCTCTCGTTATGTAGGCAGAGGAAGTATCATTGACTTTTTTCACTTTCCTGGGGGTGGCCTGGGTACTGTCACATTGCTTTGTTGTTTGCTGACTTCTTTTCCTTGATCTCTGTTTGGTATGATAATGAACAGCAAAGCTGAAAACTGGAGGGCTGTGTGTACACTTACAGGTAGGTTCCCATGCTGTGATGGCCAAAAGGCCAGAAAGCCAGTTTCCTAGCGAAACAGACTGATGTTCTTTCTAGGAATTGCTTTCATTGAGAAAGAAAGGAAAGTGGAAAGGAAGATGGAGCGTTCCTAAACTTAGATTCCTAAATTAACTGTTTATAGTTTCATGGGAAGAAAAAATAAGGAACAACTATCCCAAAGGTCTTATCATTTCAGATATCCAAGATGTCTATTCTAGAAAGTTTCTCCTTGATGGTACAATAAAGTTTTGACTTGTGTTTCAAATCTCAGACTGGCCATGCATCTTTCTCTAATACCGGTCTACTTTAAGTAGTAGGTATCAATTTCATGGACATGTAATGGTACTGATTTAGTGGAAAGTACTTTGAACTGGAGGTGGAAATACTGAATTAAATCCCAACTTCCCTTCTTTCTAACATTGTACCTTTGAATTAGACTTTGAAACACTGACTCTTCTGTTTCTTCATCAGTCTAAGAGGATAATAAAATCCACCTCACAGGTGAGGATTGCATGAAATGTATGTGAAAATACCAAGCACAATGCTTCTTTGGAAAGTGGGAGTTTTTCTTACTGTGTGTGGGGGGGGGAGGGGAGGTATTTATCCATAGGTATTATGGATGTAATTGTTCCAAATTTTTTGCTCTTAGGCAAAAACTTGTGTAGATGGCCATTAATTCCTCTTATAATTAATGTTTAAAAAGCACTAAAACTACAGTGCTCATCTAATGGAATAGTAAGCTCACACGGTTTGCTGTAATGGGATTTTGTACGTGTAAGCTTCTGAAGAATTCATGGCAATCTTGGCATCTTTGCTCTTTGGTTAGTCAGTCTAAAGTGGGAGAGAACTGGAAGTAAGAGTGTTAAGGGAGTCGGGAGCCGTTTTTGTACAAAGTAAAGAATAAATATTTTGGTAAAACATTGCATCTTGGTAAAAACCAGTTAGGAGAACACACTAAATGGAGGTGACATCGTTATCATGCTGAGCACAAGAAGCATGGTGGGACACTGTCACCATATGCCTCCAAGTACACTGAACTGGGCTCAGCCTTCATGAGTTAACAGAAAGTTTGCCTATGGAGAAACTTGTTACTTCATTTTGTGGCACATCTAAGTAACAACCTGATGAGAGCAACAGAGGGAGGAGTATATAAACAAGTGGAAGTTGACATCATTTTCTTTTATCTGACCGTTCCTGGATCTTCCTAACCCTGTAGTCCTGTTCCTACTAGTTCCTCTGTCCTCCTGGCTAGATTTCATAAAGCTTTTGCTTATTTATCACCCAAATGCCTACCTCGAGTTGAGGCTCCTTTCAAGCAAAGAGATGTGTGTGACAGAAGATGCCCTTTTGATCCAGTTTCTGTGCCTCTCCCCTAACTGGATGCCATCATCTGTTTCTCCCTTTTGGCCTTTTATGTACCCAGGTGTGCTGGCCAAATCTCTTTAGAACAAACCCCATGGGATGAACATAGCCTAATGAGATCATTGTTGGTAAAATCTCCTTTTTCTGGGCTGAGGCTAAATATGACAGATGGGAAATTCAGTGTGTGGTAGCAGGGTAGGCAGGAGCCGATGCTACCTATAGGCCTGACTGTCCCTGTGAGATGGGGTTGCTGCCAGCTTCCTGTGTCTAAGGTGGGCTCCCCAGTGCATAGCACTTGAGTTCACCCTCCTTTTGTTAACTTGTGGAATATATTGGTTGGTGCAGTAAACAACTTTCATAAACTACCTGCCCAGCGCACTGAAGAAAACACTCATCTAGGTCATGTGATGTTCTGCCACCCTAAATATGTGATTTTGCTTATTGCCTCTTTAGTTTTTATCCACATGCATGCTTTTATATAGTTGCACTCATTTTATATATTCCTTTTTTCCATCTGTGGTCATAGGCATTGTATGTATATATCTGTAGGGCTTACAAATTATAGCACGATAGCTGCATAACATCTTTATGCAATGTTATTTCCCAAAGAGAAACTTCCAGGATCTAGATCCTAGGGTATGAACATTGTTTTAAATGTTTTTATTTTTGAGAGAGTGCAAGTGGGGGAGGGGCAGACAGGGGGAAAGAGGATTCGAAACAGCTTCTGCATTGACAGCAGTGAGTCCCATCAGGCTTGAACTCACGAACCCCAAGAATACAACCTGAACCGAAGTCAGATGCTCAACCAACTGAGCCACTCAGGTGCTCCTAGGGTGTGAACATTCTAATGGCTCTTGCTTTGTAATGTCATATTTAGTTTTCCAGAGGAGCAGTTCCTTTACAGTGGTTACCAGTATGTCCACAAAACCCTTTAATTTTTTAATGAATTAAAAAAAATATTTTATGTATTTTTGAGAGAGTACAAGCAGGAGAGGGGTAGAATGTGGGAGACAGAGGATCTGAAGTGGGCTCTGTACTGACAACAGTGATCCTGATGTGGGGCTCAAACTCACCACTAGATGATGACCTAAGCCGAAGTCGGACGCTTAACCAGCTGAGTCACCAAGGTTCCCCGTCTACAAACCCCTTTAAAAGCAAGGCTTTAAACGTTTAGCACAGGATATGTCTTTGCTTTTAGCTAGGTCTTTTCTTATTGCAGGGTTTATAAGCCACCTCTGGAAGGGACCAGCCTTGGAACACCTGGGTGACTCAGTCGGTTAAGCGCCCAACTTTGATTTCGGCTCAGGTCATAATCTCATGGTACGTGAGCTCGGACCCCACATCAGGCTCTGTGCTGTCAACGCAGAGCCTGCTTCCTATCCTCTGTCCTGTTGGCCCCCTACGCTCTCTGCCCTTCCCCCCCTCTGCACGCGTGTGCTCACGTGCATGGGCTCTGTCTCTCTCCCTCCCCCTCTCCCTCCTTCCTTCCCTCCCTCTCAAAAATAAATACACATTAAAAAATTTTTTTTTAGAAGGGACGAGCCTTTCCTAGTTAAGCTAGCAGGAAACATCTACTGTGTTGGGCTGTCATTGGGTGTACATAGTCACCAAATGCATTTTTGTGTCATTTGTTTCTACCCTCTCACCTCAGATGTGATTGCTCAGTTTGGAGCTTCCATCATAGTTTTTGCTGGTAGAATATTGTAGAAGCCCAGTCTGTGTATTATTAGTCACTTAACAAAAAGTCCTGGTATGTTTAGAATGACTGTTTCTCTCTTTGGTTTCTTTGCTCCTTCGAAAACATAAAAACATCAAACAAGAATAAAGAAAGTACAGTAGCCAAGAGCTTCTACTTGAACCTTCTGTCAGGATTGTTTGTTTAAAGCATTATAAGTTTCCATGGTTTCATGTCATCTTAGGGTATCTTGTGAGTTGATCTTGTGAAATGAACCCTTGTGGTCCCTACTCTGGGCTAACTCTTTCTTTTCTTTTTTTTTCTTTTTACAGTGAACATAAAGATTCTGAAAAGAAACACAAAGAGAAGGAGAAAACCAAACACAAAGATGGAAGTTCAGAAAAGCATAAAGACAAACACAAAGACAGAGACAAGGAAAAACGAAAGGAGGAAAAGGTACAGAGCTTTCTTTCCAATGAGGAAGGAAGAGCTGTGAGATGTACTTTTCATTTTCTTTATCTATAAAAGCAGGTAATGAAAGTACCTTCATTGCATAGTAAAATCCCTTGGCCTTTGAGTGAAAAGGTCTCTATCAGGAGACTTCGGCGTCAGTCACAGTCTTAAGCAATGAAGACCAAAGCCCTTTACCACTGAATTTCACAGAACCAAATCTATCCATATCGTTATCTTACTTTAAATGGCATATGGATAAATGAAGAATGTAGAGTTTCTGGAAATGTCAGCTTTCTTTCGTGGGGAAAATAATTCTGTTTTTGGGAAAAGGCATAATGCCATGTTGGTCTTTTGTTGAATGAAGGTCCTTCCTGAGTGAAAACTTAGTGATGCTGGTGCCCTTTGTGGCTTTTGGTTCCATAACCAGTACAGACCTTCTCAAAATGGCTAGGCTCATCTGGCTGCAAATGAGTGGTAAATCATTAAAAAAAAAATCATTTTTATTTTAGTTTCTGAGAAAATAGTGTTGGTACTTGGTAAATTCAGACAATATGAAAGAGAATGTAATGAAAATTACACCTTCTTTCACCTCTTGCTCATTGTCCTTCATCTTTACCTTTTGTTTTGTTTTTTATTTTCTCTGCACACTGCCAAGGGCAAATCCTTGAGAGGTGGAGTATATTTATTGCGGGAGGGGGACCTGCCATCATTTAATGATAAAAAACTGTCATTTTGAAGGGAAACATTTCTTAGTAAATTGGATAATTCACCCTGAAGAACTGTAAAAAATGAGTCTTAGGAAAATGTCAAGACCTTTAGTTCACCTGTTCAGTTTTGCTAATAATAAGTCCGTCTGTGATCAAGAATTGAGACCACATGTTCTCAAATCAGAGCGAGGCTTCTTCAAATTTAGTCCTGTCAAGGTACTAACCAGTTACTATTATTTTCAGGTTAGAGCCTCTGGGGATGCAAAAATAAAAAAGGAGAAGGAAAATGGCTTCTCTAGGTAAGACTCCTCTGCTACCTTGGCTGTTCTTTCTCTTGGCCAGCTATGCATGTTGTAGTGTTGTATGAACTTAAATAAAATATACTGACTTGACCCACCTCTAGGTTCCCAAGGAGGTCAGTAGTGAGAGGACTTGCTCTAAGCCAATCTAAGCATTTCCAAAGTGTCATTTAGTGAAACTGACCAGCACATTGTCCAGAAGGCTATTTTCAGTGGAGAAAATTGACAGGAAGAAATTTCTAAAAATTCAGATATAATTTACATACCATAAAATTCACCCTTTAAAGGTGTACAGTTTGGGTGCCTGGGTGGCTCAGTTGATTAAGCGTCTGACTTTGGCTCAGGTCATGATCTCACAGTTTGTGGGTTTGTGCCCCGCATTGGGCTCTGTGCTGACCGAGCCTGGAGCCTGCTTCAGATTCTGTGTCTCCCTCTCTCGCTGCCCCTCCCCACCTCTGAAAAATAAACATTAAAAAAATTTCTTAAAAAAAAAGTGTACAGTTTATTGGTTTTTAGTGTATTCACAAGGTTGTACAGCCTCCCCCTACCCCACTTTCTAATTTCAGAGCATTTTCATCACCCCCAAAAAGAAACTTCATATTCAGTCAGTAGTAATTATGGATTTCTTGAAGAAAACTCTACTCTGAATTCCTCCTTAGTAATACAGTAATCCCCCCTTATCCACAGTTTTGCTTTCTGTGGTTTCATTTAGCCACGGTCAGGAAGTAGATGATCCTCCTGATATACCGTCAGAAGGGCGGTAGTAGTCTTAATGCTACGCACAGTGCCGACATCATTCACCTCACTTCATCCTATCACATAGGCATTTATCATCTCACATCAGCACAAGAAGGATGAGTATAGTACAGTAAGATATTTTTAGTGAGGAAGAGACCACATTCACATAAATAATTTTTATTAAAGTGTTTTATAATTGTTCTGTTTCATTATTATTATTAATCTCTAGCTGTGCCTAACTTATAATTTTATTGCAAGTATGTATGTATAGGAGTAAACATTGCATATATAGGGTTCAGTACTCTGCGGTTTGAGGCATCTACTGAGGGTCTTGGAACATATCCCCTGTGGATAAGGGGGCACTACTGTATTCTGAGGCTCATCTGTAGAAGCTTACTTGATATATGTTTTAGGGATTGGTGTAGATTTGAGTGGAGATACACGATTTCTTTTCAAGAAGAAGAGGAAAATGCACTCTCGAGTTTGGTTTTCCTGTACTGTTTTTGCCATTTTGATTCTCTTCATCAACCTTAGCTCCCTAAAAAAAACATGAAAGTCCCCTCTGGTTTCAAAAAATAAAAAGTTGATGGTCATATATTCTCATTTGTTCTATTGAATGACAGAATGGTTTTTCTGAGAATTGGTAGAAGGGTTTGCCTATTAACTAGAGCACAGTGTTGGGGAATTTTGCCTCCTTGGAACTTCGAACTTTCAGTTTCGTTTGAGAACAGTTTTGAAAATTCTGCTGTGTACTCTGAGTCCATTGACTAGGAGAAACAGGTGCCCTCTTCAGGCACATTTTGTAACTGTTCTAGGAATGCAGAATAATACAAGTCAAGAAGCATTAGAGCTGAAAGCTTCCCTAGGTGTTCTGATTTCTCACAGTGAGTACAGGGTAGCTATTTGCTGCCAAGAGACCACCTAGGACTTTCATTAAACTAACACTAAGATACGAATAGACTCTCTGGACTTGGTGTGTAGTCCAGGATTCAGTTTCAGAAATTCCATGTTAGAAGATCAGGAACACAGCCTTCCAGGCAGCCTTCCATTCACTTTGCCAGACTGCTTGCTAGCTTGCAGGTTTTTTTTGTGGACCAATCCAGATACTTTACTGGGTGGAACACAGTTTTACAGTAAATTGTTTTACAAGTTCTTCCTTCAGGCCTAGTAACCCTTCCCACATGTTGTTAACTTCACCCGTGATAGTACTAGGATCTAGCATTTACTTAACTAGTTGGGTGAATGACAGTGTTTCTTTCCTTCTGGTGCAAAGTGTTTGGAGATACTGGACTCTTGACACTATGTTAGTAATTTCCGTGGTGAGGAGAAGCAGCTATAGAGATTGGCATTTGAGGAGTGTGCAGGTGTAAGGAAGAAAAACTGATCTCTTTAAACATTCAGATTCTGTTACAAGCAAGTGGATCCAGTATGCTTGGGGAATTGGGGGGGTGGTAGCATTGAAACCCTGTGAATATCTTGAGTGTTCTTGGCAGCTGACTCTAGATGCTTATCTCTTGGACCCCTTAGAAACAGATGGTTTCATGTTGGGAGGCATTCCCTGTACTGAGTTAGCTTTGTTGTTGCTTCTGTCTGTGAACTGTGAGGTTCTGCTGACTTATGCCAGGCCAGGGAACATCCCAAGGTTTGGTGATTGCTGGTCCCATGGTTTTGTGTGTGTGTGTGTGTGTGTGTGTGTGTGTGTGTGTGTGTGTGTGTGTGTGTTTTGTTTTGTTTTTTTTTAACTTGTTCCTTCCTCTTTCTGGTTCAAAATAGTTGTCTAAGAGAATCATCTTTTTGTATTCCGAAGGCAAAAAGTCTTAACAAAAATAGGGCAAGGCACTCTCCTGTGTATAAAGTAAGTAAACTCTGGGAGGAAGTTGAACAATGAATAGATTTGGCTTGGAATAGCTGCAGTTTCTTGTCATTTAGCACATGCACTTCTTTTGTTGTAATGTGAGCTTAATTATTTTTCCATGTAACTAAGGTTATTTTCCATTAGAATCTTAAGATACAAGTTCGAGAAATAAATTTTTATTCCCTTCCTTATAAAAGCTGTATTTAGCTTTTGGTACTAGAATAATCAGTTCGCATCATTGGTGGGTTTAGATACATGTTCATGTTGTGGTTTGGGTCATGCTGGCAAAGACAGCAAAGATGCAGTAGGAAAGAATACTGACTTAGATTAAGGAGTCCTGATCCCAGATTTTGATATTGCCTGTTCACCTGTAAAATGGCGGGCAATACTGCCTACTTCACAGTAGATACTTCTACTGTTCTACTTCTCACAGTAGTGAGAATTAAGTGTAAGGAAGTGAAAACCTTTATAATTTGTACAAGTGCATGTTGTTATCCTTGTATTAACTACTTCTCAGTGAGATGATTTATCCCTACTTTGCAGTACTTAACAAACTATAGACATTCCCAGTCTCATTAACTAGTCTTTTTTCCCTCTTCAGTCCACCACGAATTAAAGATGAACCTGAAGATGATGGCTATTTTGCTCCTCCTAAAGAGGATATAAAGCCATTAAAGAGACCTCGAGAAGAGGATGAGTGAGTATTTCTTATTCCTTGATTTTTGGAAACAAAAAAGGATTTGTTTAAACAGTAAATGCGATGTATGTCTCTCCAGTTTGCAGAAAAATGGCATTGATTGACTAGTCATTTGGAATTTGTGATTAATGGTCTGGGCAGCTTAGTCATCTTTGATTTATAAATGTAGGCTTTGCTAAGCAAATAAGTAGTGTACCTGACTGATGCTTAATGCAGAAATATTTATCTTTTTATTATTTTTTCATATTTAAAAACGTAATGCCTGTTTATTGTACAAATTTCGGATAATATAGAGTTCATCAAGAACATTTAAATTATTCAAGTTACTTTAAATTTATTATCTCCTACCACAGATAAGTTTTCACTGTTAAAGCAATTTTTCCTAGGTTCTGTGCCTGTCCATGCATTCTTTTTTGGGTTTCTTTTTTTGTGTGTGTGTGCCTGTCCATGCATTCTAAGTGAAGTTTCAGTGTATAGAGATAATAAAATTGCTCTTAAAACAATTATTTGAGGCTTGTGTGTACCTCTTTCTCAGATTCAGTGAGGTTAAGTTCTACTCATTATAATTTCAATCTTGTATAGCTTCTTATACTCCAGGAATCTATAAAAGATTTATGATAGAAAGTGGGTGGAAAGGGAGGAGGGAAAATACTTAGTGAACTCATTTGTATTCACTTAGAATGCATATAGTATTTCTTTCCTCCCCTTTCCAGGTAGGTATTACTTTGTGGTAGCTGTTGTTGCGCTGGGCATTTGGTCCCCAGACTTTCATCTTCTAGTGGTGTCTGTTTCTGTAGATAGCCCTCCATCCCCCATCTCTTCCAGGCCTGTATATAATATAAATGTTTTGTTCTATGTAGGACTATAACTGTTAGTCCTTGTTAGGCCTTCTTGACTTTCTCCATTCCTGTTCTGACTGTGGAATCAATCCCCAGCCAAGAATAATAGTCATGCCTGCTTTGGAAGCCTCCAAGAGGAGTTTGGAGGTCCTGATCCTGTTGGTGAGAACTACTGAGTCAAAGTTGTGTTAATTGCATATTCATGTTCCCCTTTGTAGTGCTGATTATAAACCTAAGAAAATTAAAACAGAAGATCTCAAGAAAGAGAAGAAACGAAAACTGGAGGAAGAAGAGGTTAGTAAAGAGACTGTGGCCCTTGGAGGCTTGGGTTTGGAATAGGGAGTTTTCCATAAAACAGCTTTTGAAGGCAGGTGAATTTTAGGAATTTATTGGTCTTTCGTAGGGGAACTGCTAAGAAAGACGTGTAACAGTTGCTGTGGCACTGCAAGTTTTAAGATCTTTCTTAGCCTTCGTGGGTGACTGCCCATAGCTCTGCTGCTAGCTGATGTTCTTGGAGAAAGTACACCATCTTCATACCTGCAGAGGAAGTGTTAACAAGAAATCATACTTTGGCTTACAACCCAGAAGAGTTTTCCCTAAGAATGCTTTTTAGTGCTCTCATATCTAACAAAGCTTGCTCATCACTTACTTAGGGTAACTCTCCGTGTTTAAAGGTCTTTAATGGGTGCCGCTTGGACATATGATGCAATCCAAGCTCTTTACCACAACTCCTCCAGATCTGGCCCCTGCATCTGGTACCTTCCTTCATCTTGTGCCTCTTCTCTAATTTAGCTTGTTCCAGACACACTGAACTCCTTTGTTTCTTTTCCACACTGGATTCTTTTGTGCTTCACAGCTTTGTGTAGCACATGCTGTTCCCTCTGTCTGGAACACACATGCTCTTCCTCCCTTCTTCTCCTGGCTTATCACCTTCCTTAACATCTCAGCTCATCACAAGTACTTTTCTAGGGGTTTGGTTTTATGCTTATAGTAGATTTAAAATAATATGGTCCCTTCTTTTGACACTTCCTATTTCTTACACTAAAGAGTTATTAGCAAGTAATTCAAGTGAAAGATGTTAGAAGATCACAGGAGTCTTACATCTTGCATTCTCAGAAGGGATTGAATGAGTTCTTGGCTCTTATGCTGTGTTTGTGGTTAGCCATGGTCATGGACAAGATGGATTCACAGGTATTAAGTCACTAGCACATCAGAGTATGAGCAGTAAAGATAGTAATAGGAGCAGTGGGTTTTAAGAGTGTAATCTATTATAGTAGTAGTAAAATTTATAATAATGAAAATTAAACATAACAGATGTTTACTGTGTGTCAGACACTATTAGTGCTTTAAATAAATGATTGATTTCATTTCATCCTTACAATCACCTTTAAGAGGTAAATACTGCTACTATCGTCTCTCCATTTTACAGATGCAGAGACTGAGGTATAGAGAAGCTGAATCATTTGCTTGAGTACTATTTACTACTAAGTAGTAAAGCCAGGATTCAGTCCCATGCACTCTGATTCCAGAACCATTACACTAGCTACCATGTTATCTTGTCTCCTGCATGTCTTTGCTGATCTTTTAACTCCACGGGAGGGGAGAAGAGTCTGAAGTGAAATCACATTAAGATTATTAATGAGAAGGAGAGCCATAGAGAGAGATGATCAGGTCCTAAGTTAGGAAACTGGTTTTCCTGACATCTAGCCTGTTCTTAGCAGTGTCAGCTTATGAGCACCCTCTCAAGGAATCGAGAGTGAAATGCTGAGTGGTTGTGGTAGTCACCCCACTTTTGTGTAGATTATCAGTACAGACTAGTGGGTAAAGAAATACACACAACTTTAGCTTTTCGATGCTTTCTGTACTGCCTTTAGGCCTTTGCTGCACTAATGTAAAATAATACCTTTTTCACAGTTTAGAAGGAGGTAGTAATAACTGCTTTAAACCGTTTGGAAAAAGGACGCTTAACTTTATTTTTTTATTGTCCTTTTCAGCAACCCTCTCCCTACAGGGGAGGGAAAAAAACACACAGGCTGAAAGACCTAGAGTTAATACACAGTCTTATTATGGCCAGTACCCTAGATGGCAGGAGCAGTCCTGAAACCTCACTAACTGGCTGTGGTTTTTTTTCATTTCTGGGAATTGTTGGGAAGTCTCTCAGTGACTGATTATCCCATTTTGAGGCTTTGAAAACATACAGTGTAGCCAGTGGTTTCTTGATGGGACCATCTGCTTGCGTGTTTAGAAGCTGTAGGGAGAATGTCTTAACTGAAAAACATTTCCCTTTCCTGTGGTGTGTTTCAGGCTAAATAGTAAACATTATCTGGATTATATGATCCTCTAGTACTTTCTCCTCCCAAACATACATTTATATTCTCCATTCCTATTTTAAAATAGTTTGGTATCATAGTCCTTCCCCTTCCTTCTACCCCAAAAATCATTTGCTTTAAAATCCTGAGTTTGGGGCGCCTGGGTGACTCAGTTAAATGTCCAACTCCAGCTCAGGTCATGATCTCACGGTTCATGGGTCCGAGTCCTGCGTCAGGCTCTGTGCTGACAGCTCAGAGCCTGGAGCTTGCTTCAGATTCTGTGTCTTCCCCTGTCTCTGCCCCTCCCCCGCTCATGCTCTGTCTCTTTGTTTCTCTGTCTCTCCCCCTCTCAAAAATAAATGAACATTAAAAAAAGAGTTTTAAAAAAATCCTGAGTTTATCCTGATAGTTATATCCTGTCATGTAGTCCTAGAATGTTTATATATTCCAGTCATTCCCATGAGTCACACTATTATTTTTCTGGTAATAGCAGCTATATAGGACCTTGAACAAGTGACCAAACCCTGTTTTGAAGTTTTCCTTGATTATAACTGGAAAAGGTCAAACTTTCGATAAAGGTCTTGATTCAAGCCCTGCCATTCTGTAATTGATTTTAAGAGGACTCAAAACCACCTTTCAGAGCTACATAAAACTTGCTGAGTAAGAAGTTATCTTGGATAGTTAGGACAAAGGAAAATATTCTTTAAGAGTTTAGATCCTGTGGAGCAGGACCCCCACCTGTTGAATAACACACTTTTTACTGGATGTGTGTGTTTTGAGATTAATCTCCTGTGTTACTGAGTTGTATTTGTTTATGTTTGTGCCACAATGACAGCTCATCTAGGGTCACAGTTCAAAGAAGAGCCATAGAGAAATACATTACTGTACTAGAAACTGGTGATCATTTTAGGACCTCTCAAATACTTGTTTACTGCTTCGTGACTCTATATGCAAGCAACAGTGATAGTTAATATTCCCCCACTAGACTCCATCAGGAATTTCCTTTCAAATTGTATAGTAAGTGTCTAATACAAGGCCTATACCCATTATTTGATGGTGTTGGGAGAGGTTTAAAAACAAGTGAGTGTAATACATTGGGATTACTCTCTATTAACAGTGCTCTCCCAAACATTCCTCTGGGGCTAAAAAATATACGTATAATTTCCTAGACTCTTCCATGCATGGTGAATGTTTTTAACTACTTTCTTTTAGGTAATCATTTGTCAGGGAGTTTTGGGAAATAACTGCTCAAGAGAAAAGGACCAGTAAATTTTCATTCACTTATTAAATTGAGAGGATTGGATTTAAGAACCTCTCCACTTGTAATATTCTGTGGTTCCAGTTTTTCTTCCTAATGGCCCCTCAGAACTACTTCTTAGAATGTGATTGGTACTTACTTAAGTGCTTTCTCACCATGTTTCTTTGTAGGATGGTAAATTGAAAAAACCCAAGAATAAAGATAAAGATAAAAAAGTTCCTGAGCCAGATAGCAAGAAAAAGAAGCCGAAGAAAGAAGAGGAACAGAAGTGGAAATGGTAACATGGCAGCCCTGGTTATAGTGTCCACTCTTGGGTTCCACGGCCTAACTGAACAAAAGTGTTATTAAAATTTAATAGCCTGATAATTTGGAGGAGGAGGAAAGTACTTAAAATCTTTCCAGAATAACATGCTGAAATAAGTTTTCTAGGTCCTAGCAAACATCCTAGTGAAAGCATTAACTACATTTCAACGTACTGGTTGTCAAAATTTGGTCCCACCCTGGAACAGAATGAACTACAGAAGTAGAGAGAGAGAGAGAGAGAGGGAGAGAGAGAGAGAGAGAGAGAGAGAGTGTGTGTGTGTGTGTGTGTGTGTGTGTGTGTGTGTGTGTTAGAGGAATTGGCATATGAAGAAAGTTGCATTTAAAATGATAGAGAAAAGATGGATTATTCTATAAATCAGGTTCAGGAAACTGCCTATTTATAGGTTTAAAAAATAAACTCCACAAGAAAATCTGGATGAATATTTTATAATTGTAGAATAACGAAGACCTTTTGAAGCAGGATATATAACCAGAGCCATAAGGAAAAGATTTATAAAATTGGTCTATCGAAATGAAAATGTTGCATATGGCCGACAAATTCATGGCATTAAAAACAATCATAAGGGAAAATACTTGCAGAGGACTGAGATTCTTAATATGAAAAAAGGTCTTTTAACGTCAATATGAAAGGAACGGTCTTAGAAAAGTGATCAGTAAAACATCTTAGGATAGGGGAAAAGAAAGATGCCAAGAACAATAATCAATGATACATCTTTTTGTTTAATGTCTTTCAGATTAGGAAACAATGCGTATCAAAATATCTAGGGTTGTAATTAAGAAAACAAGTGTCATCGACAATGGGAGTGAAGATTTAGTCTTTATGGGAGGAGTTTAGTAGTAACAGGGTACTTCTGAAATGTGCTTAGGTTGGGAAATTTTATTTTTTAATAAATTTAGCTATTTAGAATTTTGAAATAAACAAGTATTTTTAATACTGATATGTTTTTTAAGCTATTTATTTGAGAGGGAGAGAGCGCACGAATGGGGGGAAGGGCAGAGAGAGAATCCTAAGCAGACCCCATGCTTGTCAGTGTGGAGCCCGACGTGGTGCTTGATCCCACGAACCATGAGATCATGGCCTGAGCCAAAATGAAGAGTCGGACGCCCAACTGACTGAGCCACCCAAGTGCCCCAATACTGATATTTCTTACAACTTTTTTTTTAAATTTTTTTTTTTAATGTTTATTTTTGAGACAGAGAGAGACACAGCATGAGCAGGGAAGGGGCAGAGAGAGAGGGAGACACAATGTGAA
Source organism: Lynx rufus (assembly GCF_022079265.1). Lineage (NCBI taxonomy): Eukaryota > Metazoa > Chordata > Mammalia > Carnivora > Felidae > Lynx > Lynx rufus. The sequence continues at coordinate 19,099,359 of NW_025814896.1, read as the reverse complement.
TCAGGCTCCAGGCTCTGAGCTGTCAGCACAGAGCCCAACGCGGGGCTCGAACTCACAAACTGTGACATCATGACCTGAGCCGAAGTCGGACGCTTAACCGACTGAGCCACCCAAGAGGCGCCCCTCTTACAACTTTTTAACTACTGTATAATTATATATGATTTGTAGTTGTGTTGAAAAAAATTTGAATGATCCAGAGGTGTACAAGTTAGAAAAAAATGAGTTCTTTTTCCCATTCTCGTTTTTCCTTTCCAACTCTGAAGTAACTACCATTCATAGTTTGGTGTGTAGAGTTTTAGACCCACTAGTATGCATTTCCTCTTTTGTAATTTGGCTTTTGTAATTTGGAACAGTGATCTCCCCAACCCAGCATGTCTGAGGAAAAGGGAAGGATCAGTCACCAGGGAGGTGACTGAGAGGAGCAGAGCTAAAGTGGCAGAAATGCTCAACACAGCTATGTAATTGGCATAGTTGGTTTGAGCATATGTGGGGTTAAAAGGAAAGTCTAGAAACAGAAAGTCACAGAGCAAAGGAATCCTGGGCCAGAGTCAGGAAACAAAAGGATGTGTGTTTTTATTTTCTTCAGAGTTTTTCAGAGATAGACTGTTGACTGTTTTAAGATAAAATGAAATGATTATGTAAATTAGGGGTTGTTATTAGGAGTCATGAGAATGGTGAGGTAGTGATCAGTTAAGTGTTTGCTGAACGAACAAGTTTATTTCCTGGTCATCACTAGCTCCCTGCTGCCTTCCCCCTTCCTGTGGAGCCTTGGCTTTTATTGGGCCCTGAAGCAGACATTCTCTTGTCCTGGTCCAGCCTTGTATGTGTGGAATTAGATAACCCTTGAAGAGTGTAATAGTCTCGTTTTGCTTCTGTGGTTGAAATCCTTATCAGTGTTGCCACACATTAATCCCGAGAGACCATGACCTTTGATTTTTATATTCTTATTTTGGCTTAAGTGGGACTGCTTAGTCTTTCACTGAAGATGGTTGGTTTGGGGGTGAGCTGTCTTTACTACAGCCTCCAATGCATGCTATCCTCATACATTGTTAAATTTTGTGCTTTCTTAAGCACATTGCTTGTTGGCACACTGTAAGTTTTTAGAAGTAGAGAACAAAAATGATTGGCCTCTTAACTGATAGCTTGCCTGTTCTTCCTTTCATGGTAGGTTGTGTACTGTACTCTGAAGTCAGTTTTCTAGTCCTCAGTGTCTGCCTGCCACTGGCAGCATAGTCAGGGACCTTAAGTGGAAGATACTCTCATTTTTATTATTCCTCTTGGCATCCCACTGAAAGTGTTACACACTTCACCAGGCACACATGAAGAACTTTTTTCTCCCCCACCCCTCTTACCCACCCCACAAAGTCTGCAGACTTGTTAATCTTGCCGAAAAGAAACCAGAAAACCTTTGATCTTTATCTTCCTCACTTTGGTAATTGTGGAGAGGGGAAAATGGTTCAGATCCCCTCTGGGTTTTATTTTTTCACATTTCCCCCATACAGACCATGTTACAAGTGCTTGTGGTATGCTCAGGCTTGTCTGTGAAGACCTATTTACCCAAGAGCCCCCCTGTTTTTGAGGGTTACTCTTTGTAGGTGTATGGAGTTTCAGTTCTTGAGTTAAACACACTTTTCTGTCAGGACTGACCTGTCGGAACAGAAGTCCCGTGTTTGTTCTAAACAGATGATTCTTCACAAAAAGTCCTAGAAACTGGGGTGTTCATTTGCTGTATTAGGTATGACTTTAAATGGAGTTTTCAGTCTTTTTCAACAAAGGCAAAATGCTGTAAGGATTTAGGATTGTAATGTAAGGAATTAGTGTTGAAAGACCAGGACTCAGAAATATGATCCGTAATAGTGATAATGAAATTTATGGAATATGAATTGATACTCTCCTCAAACAGAGAAACTGTCCTTGATTCCAGAGATTAGCTTCAGGAAAGCTGTAGTAACTGAGCTTTATTTCTGAAATTTTAAAAATTACGCATTTACAGTGTACTGTGAGGTGCTTCTTAACTGCGAGGGAGCTTGATTTCACACAGCACATGGATGTTTACCTTCCTGTCTTACATACATTTCTAGCACATTTCCACCTTCCCCTTTTCAAGCGTATTTTACTATCCATTGATACCTACCTTGAATTCATAAGTCAAGTCTGCCATAAAGAAGTCATTTTGGTGTCTAGGTACATGTTTTTCTTAACTTTATTGGTGAGCCATTGATGTAGGCCTAAAAGGGCAATACTACTGTTTTCATATTTACAGTAATAGTTGTTGATCCGATGATATCAGCCTGTTGAAGGATATGGTCTCTTTCTGTTTAAATTGAGGTTTAGTGTTGAGTGATTCACTGAATCTCTTATTTTACTTAAATGGTAGAGAAGTTACTGTGAGTCCTCAGGATGAACATGCTGGAATAGGAAGAATTATAAAAACAGTTTGGAGTCTTAATTTAAAAACCACTGGAGGGCGCGTGGGTGGCTCAATTGGTTAAGCGTCTGACTCTGGGTTCTTGGTTTCATCTCAGGTCATGATCTCACAGATTATGGGATCAAGGCTAAGGTCAGGCTCCACAGCTGGCAGTGTGGAGCCTGCTTGGGATTCTCTCTCTCTCTCCCTCACTCTCTGCCTACCCCTCCCCTGCTCATGCTGTCTCTGTCTTTCTCAAAATAAATAAATGAACTTAAAAAAAAAAAAAACAACAAAAAACACCGGAGTTGGGGTACCTGGGTGGCTCAGTTAAGTGTCTCACTCTTGGTTTTGGCTCAGGTCTTGATCTCACGGTTCGTGGGATCCAGCTCCCCTGTCAGCCCAGAGCCTGCTTGGGATTCTTTCCCTCCCTCTCTTCTCCAACCCTTCCCCCCCAAACAACAACAACCACCACCACTGGAGTTGATGAGAAGAATGGAACCGAGTCCCAGTATAAGGGAAAACGTGGTGTTCTCAGTCTCCTCACTGTCACTCTGGCAGTGCTGCACATAGGTGTCTTGCAGTTGCTTTCATATACATGCCTACACACATAATACATATATACGTACATGTGGATTTTTTTATGATTTGGAGAGTAACAGACTCTGGGATTTGGATGGGTTCCTGCATCTAAGCCTTTCTGTGCCAGTGTCTAGTTGGGAGATTCTGCCAGTTTCATATGTGGAAGTGGTAGGTTGGTTATTGAGGATCTTTGATGCAGTGCTCCTTCTAGATTTAAGATTCTGTTAAATCCTTGAGGTTTTTTTTTTTTTTAATTTTTAGTTATAAAATACAAAAACCTAGAATTTGCCATATTAACCATTTAAGTGTGCGGTTAAGTGGTACTAAGTACATTCACGTTGTTGTGTAACCCTTAGCACCATCCCATCTATCTCCAGGACTGTTTTCATCTTACAAAACTGAAACTGTCCCTCGTTCCCCTTTCTCCTGGCTCCTGGTAACTACCTTTCTGCTTTCTGTTCTTTGAATTTGATTACATAACCTCATGTAAGTGGAAATATACAATGTATGGCCTTTTGTGACTGGCTTATTTCACTTAAGAAAATGTCTTCAAGGTTCATCTGTGTTGTGGCATGTGTCAGATTTTCCGTCTTTCCCAAGGCTGAATAATGTTTCATTGTATGTATAGACCACATTTCGATTATCCATTCATCTATTGATGGATCCTTAGATTGTTTCCACCTTTTGGCAGTTGTGCATAGTGGTGCTACGAATGTTGGAATGGAATGTTGCTGTGAATTTGTTTAAATATCTGCTTTGAATTGTTTTGGGTATATTCCTAGGAGTGGAATTGCTAGACCATGTGGTAGTTCTGTGTTCTAACTTTCAAGCACTCATTCACTATACTGCTTTCCACAGTGGCTGCACAGTTTACATTCTCACCAGCGGTGCACAGGATTCTAATTTCTCCATATCCTCATCATCACTTGTTATTTTCTGGTTTGTTTTTGTTTTGATAATAGTCATCCTAATAGGTGTGAGCGAAATCTCATAGTTTTCTTTTATATTTCCTAATGACTGGTGATGTGGAACATTTTTTTTCAGATGCTCACCGGCCATTTGTATATCTTTGGAGAAGTGTGTATTCAGGTCCTTTGCCTATTTAAAAAAAAATTTTTTTTAGCTTTTTTTTTTTTTTTTTTTTTAATTTTTGAGACAGAGACAGAGCATGAGCAGGGGAGGGGCAGAGAGAGAGGGAGACACAGAATAGAAGCAGGCTCTACTCTCTGAGCTGTCAGCACAGAGCCCGACGTGGGGCTCGAACTCACGGAGTGTGAGATCATCACCTGGGCTGAAGTCGGATGCCTAACCGACTGAGCCACCCAGGCGCCCCTCCTTTGCCTATTTTCTAATTGGATTGTTTGTTGTTTTTATTGTTGTAGTTCTTTATTTTGGATATTAATCCTTTATCAGATAATAATGCTTTGCAAATTATTTTCTCTCATTTGTGGGTTGTCTTGTCACTCTGTTGATTGTGTCCTTTGATGTGCAGTTTTTAACTTTGTAGTCCAGTTGGTCTTTTTCTTTTGTGGCCTGTACTTTTGTTGTCTTAGCTAAGAAATCATGGCTTAATGCAGAGTCATGAAGCTTTTGCCCTTCTGTTTTCTTCTACGAGTTTTATAATTTTAGCCTGTATGTTTGTGTCTCTGATCCATTTTGAGCTTATTTTTGCATATAGTGTAAGGTAAGGACCCAATTTCATTCTTTTGCATGTGAATGTCTAGTTTTCCCAGCGCCATTTGTTGAAAAACCTACTTACTCCGTTGAATGGTCTTGGTACCCTTGTCAAAAATCATTTGATCATCTCCGTTGACTTTGGTTTTATAGTGATGCTCTTTTTACAGTAATTTGGTATGTGTAATTTTTATTTGATGTTTCTGAACTTCGTTTAAAATATTGGAGTTAGGGGCACCTGGGTGGCTCAGTCAGTTGAGCATCTGACTCTCAATTTCAGCTCAGGATGGTCTCACAGTTGTGAGATCGAGCACCAGAGCAGGCTCCGTGCTGGGCACGGAGCCTGCTTGGGATTCCCACACCCTGCCCTTCACTGGCTTGTGGGTGCGCTTGCTATCTCAAGATAAACAAATACTTAAAAAAAAAATAAGGGGCGCCTGGGTGGCTCAGTTGGTTAAGTGTTCAATTTTGGCTCAGGTCATGATCTTGGCAGTTGCGCGTTCAAGCAGAGCCTGGAGCCTGCTTCGGAATCTGTGTCTCCCTGACTCTGCTCCTACCCCTCTTGTGCTCTCTCACTCTCTCAAAAATATATAAACATTTTTTTAAAATTATAAAAAATAAAATATTGGAGTTGGAAAAAATATTGTAGTTAGAAGATGATAAATAATATGCATAGTTAGCCTTTAGGAGTATTCTGTAGAACTTTGGAGCTTTTTAATTTTAAAGTAGAAATAGTGAAGATTAAAATTTGTGAAGTTTTAAAATATCCTATTCTGAGGCATCTGACCCTCTCGATTTCGGCTTAAGTAATTATCCTAGGGTCATGGGATTGATTCTTGTGTTGGGCTCTGTGCTTGGCCTGGAACTTGCTTAAGGTTCTCTCCCTCTCTCCCTGCCTCCCCCCCTCTTTCCCTCTCTCTCTCTTCCTCCCCCCACCCCCCGCACTGTCCCACTCCCTCCCTCCCTCCCTCTCCCCCATTGGCGCTCTTTCTCTCTCTCTAAAATAAAACAAAAAGTAATAAAATATTCTATCTGTAAGACAACTGACTCTTAAAAAAACAAAATGGTGATGATGGTGAGAGGGTCTAATTCAGAAAAAGAAAGACTTTGAGACCTATCAGCCAATTTCAATGCATGATCCTTAATTGGATCCTGGCCTATAAAATACATTTTGAGTATAATTGGGAAGTTTTTAGTATGGTCTAGGTATTAGAATGAAGCTAATTTTATTAGATGTGATAGTATCATAGTTATGTGAGAGAATATCTTTATTTTTACAGGTGAACTATTTAGAGGTGAGGTATCATATCTGCAGTTTACATTGCTGAAATGGTTCAGCAAAAAATAGGAAACTTAGCATAATATTAGCAGTTGTTGAACGCAAGTGATGGGGATATGGTGTTCCTTGTATTTGTCTTTTTCTGTATGTCTGATCATTTTTAAGGTTTTTAAAAAACTCTTTGCACTAAACTTTACATTCAGTTAGTTACCAGTGTCTGCTAGATAGCTCTAGGTAACCTATGAGTACCTTAAACTCAGTACCCCAACTGAACTGTTATTTCCCAGTCTTCTGTTCCATCTTGCACTTTCTTATAGGGTTGTTTTTCCCTACATCTTCACCTGGCATCTACCTCTGTCATGTATACCATGGTGGTAAAACAACTCTTCCATTTCCATATCTCCCAATTATTGCCAAGGTCCTTGAGTTGGGATCCCTTGTATCCACTCGTAGAACTGAACTGTTGAACTGTATTTTCCTGTGTTCACTTGAGTATTCCATTTTATTTATACTGTTGGCTTTTTGAAGGTGAAGAATACTGGTTCTTTTGATCCAGGTCTTGAATGTGGCGCCCAGAGTTATTTTAGAGCATCAACCAATTGAACGATAAATTCTTTGGGCATTTAAAAATGACGCTTTGTATACTAGGTGATCACTGAACGGTGTTATACTTTATCTTTTAAAGGTGGGAAGAGGAACGCTACCCTGAAGGCATCAAGTGGAAATTCCTAGAACATAAAGGCCCTGTTTTTGCTCCACCATATGAGCCTCTTCCAGAGAATGTCAAGTTTTACTATGATGGTGAGTTATTCCAAGGTTGTCTAATTGTTGGCCAAGAAAAGAGCCTGCTTCTACTTAGGAATAGAAAACGTGGAGGGATCTTGTGCCATATAATCCTTTTTGTTTATTTCATTTTGTTTTATTGTCATTGTGTGGTTTGGGGGAATGGTCATCAGGTGTTTACTTACCTCTTAAAGGCTCATTTGGTGATGAAGGAACTGCCTTGAGAAAAAGGGACTGTTAATGTTTTAATTACATGGTCCCCAAAAGTTCCTCCACATAGCTTACAGCACTTGGTCCCCCAGTTAAATGTTTTTATCTGAACTTCATTTCTGAGAAGCCACTCTTTGCAAGATTTATTAGAAAAGCCTTACTTGAATGGTAGTATTTTACCTTAGCAATGTAATTCAAGCTGATAAGCTGCTCATCACGAGAAATAGTACTAGTATTCAGTTGAAGATTAGTCAGCCATCAGCCTCTAGGTAGGGCTGGTCGGTGTCAATCACTCTGTACATAGCACAACAATATGCCTTTACTATATGTGCAGTCAGATTTCATAGGCTGCTGTAAAGAACTGCCCTGCCTACGCGCTTCTCTCAGAACACTCAGAGTTGTCCATTAACTACCATTGGTGTTTCTGTCCTTGGGCTGAAGAATTGAAGAGTACCTTTGACGTTCTTCCTGTTTGCAGTGTAGCACTGTGCAGATGGGAATGTTCAACTGATCTCCCTCATTCCAAGAGTTCTATCCATTAATGGCTAGAGCATTTTCCCCCAGACCCTTACATGCTTAAGATTTGCTAGGTGGATCTGGACTCATTTAATAGATGTGGAATAGTATTGGGTGGTTCTGAACCAAGGGGTCTGCTGACCAAACTTTGAGAAATACTGGGCAGGAAAACTGCCTAAGGGCATTTGTGGTGAACACACTCAGGAAAATTCTCGTACATCTCTTTGTCCGCCAGTAATGGCCTTAGGGCTACAGATATTTATAGATAAAGGTAGTAGTTTATACTGGGTCTTGCAAGTGGGGGACGTGTCAAGCTTGGCAAGCTGGAATTCACTTTTTATTCAGTGTGCCTGTGTTAGACACCAAGACCCAGCAATGGACAATATTGACCACGCTCTGATTGCACAATATTTGCAGTCTACCAGGACCCTATAGCCTGAATGACAATTACTTGCATCATATAAACATTCTGACTTGTGTCGACCAGAGCACACAGGACACAGTTCTATTAGCCCTCATAGTTGGTTACTTAAATATAACTCCAAAGCCAAACTCCAATGAGGAAAAAGAGCCTAGAACCTTGGAAGAAGACAATCCTAAAAGGCCATGTATTTTGTAGCTCATGTCTGGACTTCAGAGCTTTAGAAAGCTCAACTAGTAAAGCCCTATTTTGAGGTTCAAAATGATTTGAAGGAAAGCTAGATTCTCTAGTCTCTGGGTTTCTCTTTTTCAAGATGGGAAGCCAAGGCCTGAACCAGTCATCACTGGTCACTGTGGTCCTTTCCTTCTTTCTTGGCCAGTGCTCCATTATAGGAGCTCCAGCTGTATCATTTTCTTAGTTGGGTTTCTCACCGGTATTTCTTCCCTTTGATTACGTAAACTCGCATTGTGCAGTAAATTAGGATGTTGTATTTGAATTATTGGTCCAAATTGATACTGTAAGTCCTGCCTGCTCTCTAGGGAAAAGAGTTCTCAGACTCCTTTGGAACTGCCAGGGAGGCAGGGCACCCGCTTGCTGAAGCAGTGATTTGTCTCTCTTGAGAACCTCCAGTTTTCAGCTCTGACTCAGCAGTTTCTTCTTCCTGGAGCTCAGGCTTTTCCACAAAGTGCTCCCATTGCCAGGAATCTTCTAGTCCTCTTCGCACCACTCTGCTGCTGGGGAGCTGTCATTTCCTCTTTTGACAGCTCATCTAAAACAGGAGGCATCAAAATTCCTTCCTCTGTTGGTACAGAATTCAGTAAAATTGCCCAAAAAGTCTCCATTTTTTTGTTTTTCAAATATTTATTGATACTGGTTTATGTCAAACAGACCTAAGAACAGTTTACATTCTTTTCTTGCCATTTATTTTATTTCATTTATTTTATTTTTAGTGACTTGAATATAGTGACTTAAATTTATAGTGACTTAAATTTAGTGACTTAAATTTTTCTTTATATCAGAAACATTACAGGGCGCCTGGGTGGCTCAGTCGGTTAAGTATCTGACTTCAGCTCAGGGCGTGATCTTGTGGTTTGTGGGTTCGAGCCCCGCATCGGGCTCTGTGTTGACAGCTTGGAGCCTGGAGCCTGCTTTGGATTCTGTGTCTCCCTCCCTCTGTCTCTCTCTGCTCCTCCCCTGCTCATGCTCTGTCTCTCTCTCAAAAATAAATAAACATTAAAAAAGAAAAAGAAACACGTTACAGCTTTACTGGCAACTCTAGTTCAGACCTGAGTTGGGGAGAGCTGAAGAAGTGCCGGAAAGCCTTGAAAGCTAATAACCCTGTCGTCCCGAAAATGACTTCTTTCAAAGGCAGGAGGTTGGGGGGAGGGGGAGGAGGTTTGAATGGGGAATGTGGTGCCACCTGTTGGCCTTTCGAGTTGCGGATTCCACACAAGTTCTGTCTACCCTGACGATTTCAGTTTTGTGCCATGATTCCCTATATCCCGCAATTAGGGATGATGATTTCCCAGCCATCATGAAATGAGTTATCTTCTGAGTTTTGAAATGAATGGATTTCTGGTTAAGATTTAGTTTTCTATAATGAAAGTGAAAATCCTTGGTGAATTTTAGTAGCTATGTAATAGCAAGACAGTGGGATGATATTTAACCGCATTTTAGGTATAGTCAAATTATTATGCCGTGGATTAGTTCCAGATGGTGTTGTAAAGTTGGATGTTCAAGAAAAAATGGAAATTGTCCCTAAGAGTACGGTTAAAGATACGTAGATTAAACTCCCAAGTACTTCCCCTTATTGCTTTATTATCTAATTAAGGTACACAAAGCCCGTAGGCCTCATTCAGATTTATGTTACAGTTAGCATTTTTCATTGTATAACATCAGGATTCCTTTAGAACAGCTTTTGCTCACGTGCACACTACCAAGAATCCCAGTCATCCCTTGTGCTCTGGATGAGTCTGTTTCCCTGAAAGAGGCAATTTCATAATGCCTGTGTTCCAGAGCAATCATCTCAAACTCTCGTATGCACACGAGTCACCTGAGGGTCTTTTAAAAATGCACTTGCTGAATCTATAGATCTGGGTTGGGGCTTGATTCTACGTTTCTAACAGAACTCCCACGTGATGCTAATGCTGCTGATCTGTGAGCCACACTTTGAGTATCAGAGTTCTAGAGGAAGGTCTTACTTAGATTTTTCGTGTGGGATATCTGGGCTTGCCTGCTGTGGATATATATTATTTTATTCATATTCCACCCACCTAACTTTAAAGAAGAAAGATGCCTATTTCTTTTCCCCACAATTCCTTTCTTCCACTCCCTGCCCTATCCCTTCCTCCCCTTCTTGAACAGAGGCTGCTTAGCTTAGCAGTGGCAGGAGTCCCTCTGAGGATTTGATTTTTAAAAACCATTGAAGAGGTGTAAAGGACCCTGCTTGCTGAAAGGAAAAGGAAGAGTGGCTGGGCCTCCCCCAGCTCATCCCTGTCCTGAGCAGGCACCTGGGAACAGTTTACTGGCATAGTCTCCAGAGAATGACCCAGGTAAATATCTGCTAAAGAGAAGGAGAACTTCTACAACTAGATATAAATCAGTGTATTGTCTTTGTTGTTGTTGTTACCATGTGTCACCAGACCTTGTATACCTTGGGAAGGTAAACCATTAGTTAGAAGATTTCTCCAGAGCTCAGTATTTATACTCAAAACATGAATTATACACCTCAATTTTTGGAACCACTTTTTCCTCTAGGTAAAGTCATGAAGCTGAGCCCCAAAGCAGAAGAAGTAGCTACGTTCTTTGCAAAAATGCTCGACCATGAATATACTACTAAAGAAATATTTAGGAAAAATTTCTTTAAAGACTGGAGAAAGGTATTGTAGCTCATGTATTAATATCCTAGCACCTCGCAAAGATATTAATCAAATACTAAATAGTAAACTGTAACTTCACAAAAAATTCTGATGTAAAATTTGAGCTTTATGAATTTTATTGTATTTAAAGTTTTTCCTTTTTCCCTATTTGTTAATTATGTTACATAGATTTTTCTATCCAACAAGAATATGTATATTTCTTTCCTCTCACTTTCATATGGCTGCAGGAGGGACTTTATCAGACCAAACAAAAAAACCTCAATTCTGGTTGAGCAAAGGAAACTTTGTCTCTGCAAGACTGCCTGCCCCTCTGTCTCCTATTGCAAAGAGAGATGTTAATGTGATGTCCCATTCCGTTTTTATTCTTACTTCCTTGCTTTTGGTACTTTTTGCTCTTGAAATCACATGTCCTACATCTGTTTAGGTGATTTTAAACAATCTACTTATTCTCAATTTGAATAATGTGGACAGAGGCTGAGGTGAAGTTTACCTTCTGAATAGCCCTGAAAATAACATTTTAAGTGAGTAGAGTAGGGATGTTTCTAAGAGAGAGTAAGTATGGAAATGTTTCTCTTATTGCTAAAGGAAATGATACGTATTCATGTTTCTCAACTATGAAATACACAGGCCTGTGGATATGGCAGGGTGTAAAGAGCTCAAATTACATAAGAGTTCCATGAGCTTTTTCAATGATAAATCATGTAAAGTTTTTTTCTATTAAATATTTTATAATAGCACAAAGTAATAAAATTATGTTTTCTTTTTTTTCGAAACTCACAAATTTAGATTGGCTACCTCTCCAAACACCTTTGGCTGAAAAAAATGGTGCTTTGCTGTAATCACAAAGAAACCTAGGGTATTAAATAGTGTATTTACCTTCTTCTTCTGTCTCCCCCCCCCCCCTTTTTTGACTAGGAAATGACTAATGAAGAGAAGAATATTATCACCAACTTAAGCAAATGTGATTTTACCCAGATGAGCCAGTATTTCAAAGCCCAGTCAGAAGCTCGCAAACAGATGAGCAAGGAAGAGAAACTGGTACTATAGAATTTCTTTTTTTTTCTTTTTTTTTTTTTTTTTAATGTTTATTTATTTTTGAGAGAGGCAGAGACAGAGTGCAAGCAGGGGAGGGACAGGGAGAGAGAGAGGGAGACACAGAATCCGAAGCAGGCTCCAGGTTCTGAGCTGTCAGCCCAGAGCCCGATGCAGGGCTTGAACTCACAAACCACGAGATCATGACCTGAGCTGAAGTTGGATGCTTAACATACTGAGCCACCCAGGCACCCCGGTACTATAGAATGTCTTAAACCTCTGGAGAATTTTGGAATAGTGATTAGTTCATCTAATTTTCTTCTTGGTTCCTACACAACTTTGACTTCAGTAATTTTACATGGCTCTGTACTGAAGATTTAGGATTCCTGGCCGAGTAAAGTTTAAATTTTCTTAAGGGCTTTACATACTGAATGTTGTGAATAATAGGCACTTTATTGAATGACTTAGTGTAAGAACCTGGTGCTCTTTTGATCCAAAACCAGTCAGTAATTCCAATAATACAGTATTTAAGGACGGGCAGACCTGCACAGTGACTTCTGGATATTAGGGTTTTAAACAGATAATATTGTTCCCATACCTCCCTGTTCTTGATCTCCCTGGGATCTAGGCATGCTCATCCATCTCCATCTTCATTCCAGAATGATCTTTCTAGTATCCAGTGAGATGTCATTTTCTTCTAGGGTACCAGTAGGCAAACTATAGGCTGTCTGTTTTAATTAAAAAGTTTTATTGGAACACAGCCACAGCTAGCTGTTTAGATATCCTCTGTGGCTGCCTCTATGAGGCAGTAAGAGAGTTGAGTAGGTCCAGCAGAGACCGTGTAGCTCTCAAGACCAAAATATTTTCGGTCCAGAGAAAGTTTGCCAAACCCTGATCTACAGAAATTCAGGCCAAAGTTTCTTTTTCTTTTATTCTCTTTCCTTTTCCTTTTCCTTTTCCTTTTCCTTTTCCTTTTCCTTTTCCTTTTCCTTTTCCTTTTCCTTTTCCTTTTCCTTTTCCTTTTCCTTTTCCTTTTCCTTCCCTTCCCTCCCCTCCCCTCCCCTCCCCTCCCCTCCCCTCCCCTCCCCTCCCTTTCTTTCTTTCTTTCTTTCTTTCTTTCTTTCTTTCTTTCTTTCTTTCTTTCTTTCTTTCGAGGTCCAGATGTTAAGGACTGTAAGGAATTTTAAAGCCCTTTAATTTCTATATTTTAAAGTACGTGCATGCTTATACAGCTTAGACAACTGTATTTATATAACTCATTGCTTGATGGTACCTATTTGACCTTTAGTTTAAAATTCGAGTTACTGTAAGAATGATAAATGCACCAGACTTTTCAGTCCCATTTTAGTCTTCTCAGTATTCCCAGTTAGTGAAACTTGGTTTATTATTTACTTCAGGGGTGTTTTAAAACTTAAACCACTTTGGAGCTTTGTTTTTGCAAATAGTGATCCAAAGATAGGACAGTTTCAGAAGTATCACCTTGTCAGAGCCCTGGCCAAGGACACCTGCCAGCAAGTTCTGAATCTGTTTCTACCTACAAGGCAACAGGACTTAGTTAAGTTGAATTTCTAAGTATAATACGAAAGAGTCAGCAGAGGGTAAGGAGGCTCCAAATTCCATACCCACACTCCTTTTTTGGAGCAAGGATCACAAAGTAGACAATGTATGTACCCATATACCTAAGAAAGAATCTGTAACAGGTATGCTTGAGTTGAAAACCCATCTGAAGTACTGTACAACTAAAATGTGTCTGGAACCTATGAGAAAACATGGAGATGTTTTTTATGAGGCCTGTCAGAGAGTCATACCCCTCTGCCATTTTGACACTACTCAACAAAATGACGTTAGTTTTAAAGTTCTATTTAGAAATACCTATGTAACATGTTCACACATAAATCCTTTAGGAGAATAGAATCAGTTTTGAATCTGTAATTAGAAGTCAAGCATAGATATTTTGGGGAATTTTTATTGTGTTTATGTTTGGAAACTGTTAGAGGTTATCCTTATTTGCATTTCTTTCCTTTTTTTTTTTTAATTTTTAAAAACGTTTTATTTATTCTCTACACTTATGGTGGGGCTCAAACTCATAACCAAGTTCAGGAGTCACATGCTATTCTGACTGAGCCAGCCAGGCACCCCTATTTGCATATTTCTTAGTGATTTTTAGACTTTCCTCTACCTTGACCTGTCCTCAAGAGATAAAATAGTAGGAATAGGGAACAGCAATTTGAATCCCTTTTGAATACTTCTTTGCTCTGTTCCAGAAAATCAAAGAGGAGAATGAAAAATTACTGAAAGAATATGGCTTCTGTATTATGGATAACCACAGAGAGAGGATTGCCAACTTCAAGATAGAACCTCCTGGGCTTTTCCGTGGCCGTGGCAACCACCCCAAGATGGGCATGCTGAAGAGACGGATCATGCCTGAGGATATAATCATCAACTGTAGCAAGTGAGCACAGCTCATTGTTTGGGCCAGAAATAGAGTCGGGGGCTTCATTTGTTCTTGGGAATATTGTTGCTGGGAGTATTTCCTAGGTTGCATAAGTCTGTTTGGGAACAGCACAGTATTTCCATATATATAGATCTCCTAGTATTTTTCAGTTACTGACTGGTGATGAGGAAATTTGCAAATACATGCTCAGCAGATTTACCCACTTTAGGTCACAAAAAGTGAAACTGTCCCTCACTTCTCCTCAATTCACTACCCTCCTACTTTGTTATTTCCACAGAGATGCCAAGGTTCCTTCTCCTCCTACAGGACATAAATGGAAAGAGGTCCGACATGATAACAAGGTTACTTGGCTGGTCTCCTGGACAGAGAACATCCAAGGTTCCATTAAATATATCATGTTGAACCCCAGTTCACGAATCAAGGTAAGAGGTAGCTAAGAGCTGCCCCAGTTAGTGGGGCTGATAATCCCTTGTTGAAATGTAGTGTTACTGGTCTCTAGAATCACTGTGACAAATTAAAAACTCTCCACAAAATCAAGTATTTTCATGCCTTCCTTAGGTGTATCTGTCTTCTGCGTCACATTATAATCTGATTCATTTATTCACAAATATTTACTGAAATCCCAGTATGTGCCTGGCATACCATATGTACGCATGGTGTTAGGAACTGTGTTGGTAAACAAAACAGATGCAGTCCCTACCTTCGTGTTGCTTACTATCCAGTGGTGGGGTTGTGATGAAAAATGCAGTAAATGTAAATTGGCTTCTGCTGCTTTCTTCCCCCCCTTTCTTGGCTCTGAAGAAGGGAGCAGAATTGCTCTGAATCCAGAAGTTGTAAAATCTAGAGTCTTACATACTTCAGCTTCCTAAGGTTACACCTGGATAGGTTCCACCAGGACCAGGTGAGATTATGTATGTGAAAGCACATCATAAACCATTGTATACCCCTGTGTTGTTATTTGTTAATACTATTATTGAAAGGGGAAAACTGTCTTGGAAGGACAGTCCGTTCTTGTTAGCCTGCTAGGCATACCCTGCTTGGGAGAACTTCCTCCCTCAGATGTACTGTGGAACTTTGCATAACAACCTAAAAGAGAGATGAGCTCTAAAAAGGCAGCCAAGAAATGAGTTCTTTGTAGACTATGACTGTTAACTTACAGAGGACTGGCACTACAGACACTCTTAATTTTGGTTTATAGGTTATTGAACATGGTGTAAGACATGAAAGCCACACCTAAAAAGGCTATGTGTTTTGCCAGCGCTATAAACTGCACACTCTCTAGCTTATAGTTCTTTGTTCTAATATGAAAAATCTCTGATATTTCCTGCCATTCAGTTGGAAAATGTCACTTTTCCTAGTTTAGAGTAAGTATAGAATCAGAAAGAAAACCCTCACGAGCAGAAGTCAGGTCTTCTAAAGGGGCATGTTATTTTCTTCCGAAATAAAGGTGGATAAATGGTGGTTTTAGCTCTCAACTCGTAGGCTAGTGGGCAAATTGGGTAAGTATTCAACTGTACTAGAAGAAAGGTAAGCATTACGTGCTTTAGAGAAATGCAGCAGTTATTTCCCAGCACTTACGGATGAGGAACAACTTTATGAAGGAAATTAGGTTACTATTGGTGTTAAAAGAGAGATATTCCAAACAGAATTATGTCATTATAGATGAAGAGTGAGAAGTGTTAAAAAGAAGTAACAAAAAGAATTAGCAAGTGGTGATTCTTGCACAACATTGTGAATGTGCTAAATTTTATGTGTATTTTACACATGGAAAAAAAAATAAAAATTTGGGACACCTGGGTGGGGTCAGCTGGTTAAGCATCCAACTCTTGGTCTTAGCTCAGGTCTTGATCTCGGGTGGTTCGTGAGTTCAAGCCCCGTGTTGGGCTCTGCACTAGGCATGAAGCCTACTTTAAAAAAAAAAAAAAAGGCAAAATAATGATACCAGGTTACTGATAAGTATTTTCACATAAGTTGATATTTGATTATCTTAACAACCATACCACATGTACTAATGCCACTGTCTTATAGAGAAATAAATTTAGTCTCTTGGAGGCCGAAAAACTTGCTCATGATCCAGTAGTTAGTTACTCACTCTG
The DNA here is from genome assembly GCF_022079265.1 of Lynx rufus. Taxonomy (NCBI): domain Eukaryota; kingdom Metazoa; phylum Chordata; class Mammalia; order Carnivora; family Felidae; genus Lynx; species Lynx rufus. The sequence goes on along the minus strand of NW_025814896.1, from coordinate 19,083,025 downwards.
ACTTAAATCCTTAGCCTCCTGATTGCCTGCGTGTGATAACCCTACTGCCAAATTGTGGCCAGCCTTAAGTGCCATGCTAAAGAGACTGGTCTGTGCTCTGCATCTGGTGAGGACCCATTGAAGGACTTTGAACAGAGGTGTGTCTGGAACATAGACCCGCTTCAGCAAGATTCCGAGGCTTTACACACAGTCACACCAGTAAACACGAGCTCTTGTAAATGATGCAAAGGGAAAGTACAGGGTACCATATAAGAATGTATCAGGGCATTCGATTTGACCGGGGTGGAGGGAAGGCCTTTCTGAGGAAGTGACATTTAAGATAAGACTTACAAGATGAATAGGATTTATCCATGGAAAGGATAAGGGAATGGATGTTCCAGATAAGGAAAATTGCCTTTTGAAATCCCTGAGGTGTGAAAGAGTTTGGTGGTCTTGAGGACTGAGAGAAGGTCATTGTAGTTGAAGTACAGTGAGCAGGAAGGGGACAGGAAGAGGAGGCTACAGGGGGATGCAGGCCAGATTTTCAGGCTGTTTCTTAAAATTGTTTATATTCTCCTAAATCCAGTAGGAAGCTATTGGGTTTTAACAAGAGGAACAATACCAGATTCGCATTTTAGAAACTTGTGACGTAACTGATCATTCTGAGCACTAACCTCTGTGAAGATTGGATTATATGCATACCAGAAGTACGAATATTGATCGGATGCTGTTGTATTCTAGGCAATGGATAGTGGTGGCCTGGACAAAATGATGCCAGTGTGGGTGGAGAGAGGTGAACAGATTCCAGATAAATGTATACTGCGTTCTCTTAATATCCAGGATTCAAGTTTATTATAGGAGAGCCTTCACCGGTTGAGATCTCCATTGTTGATAGGCCAGGTGGAGACCCTCCAGAGCTGAGAGCCACCAATTTATTCCTGACAATATCCAGATAACCCCCATGTACTGTAGGGATTTGTGCAAGTTTCTGAATGATGGTTATGGTAATGAACCTAGAAGTCACCCACAGGTAGGCCTGTCTAGAATCTTATACCCCTCACAGAGTGGCTGACTCTCCTCAGCTGGGTTGGGATCCTAAGAGTCATGAAGATGGTTAAAGGCTTGGGAAGTTGGAAGGGAAAAAGAAATGTGATTTCTCCAGCTTTTTGCCAATCCTTGTTGGCTGTTTCCCACTCACCAAAACAGTGAGAACATCAGAGGTTGGGGTTTGACAGTGTTTTGAATAGTCTTTAAATGCAGTGCCAGTAGGAGAAGCATTCTCTAGATAAAAATAGACAACTTCAGGGCGCCTGGGTGGCTCAGTCAAACGTCTGACTTCAGCTCAGGTCATGATATCATGGTTGGTGAGTTCGAGCCTTGAGTCAGGCACTGTGCCGACAGCTCGGGAGTCTGGAGTCGGCTTTGGGTTCTGTGTCTCCCTCTCTCTGCTCCTCCCCTGCTCGTATGCATGCGCGCGCTCTCTCTCTCTCTCTCTCTCTCTCTCTCTCTCTCTCTCAGAAACAAACATTAAAAAGAAATTTAAAAGAGACATTTGCAACTATGTGGATGGAACTAGAGGGTATTATGCTAAGCAAAATCAGTCCGAGAAAGACAAATATATGACTTCACTCATGAGGACTTTAAGATACAAAACAGATGAACATAAGGGAAGGGAAGCAAAAATAATATAAAAACAGGGAGGGGGACAAAACATAAGAGACTTAAATATGGAGAACAAATAGAGGGTTACTGGAGGGGGACTGGGCTAAATGGGTAAGGGGCATTAAGGAATCTACTGAAATCATTGTTGCACTATATGCTAACTAACTTGGATGTAAATTTAAAATAATAAAATTAAAATTAAAAAAATAGATACAAGCATTAGGGGTCTTATTTTTTATGAACTAGTTCAAATATACAAGAATAGATAATGTATTGAATACTATGTCCACCATCTGGCTGTGTCAAACCTTAACATTGTATGTATCCTGTTTGTTCAGTTACTTCATTTCCTAAAAAGTATTCTGATGAACACAATTGAACCCCACCCCCCATTCTCCTTCTTCCTTGGAGGTTACTATTACTGAACTTAATGTTTTCATTCTTGTGTATATTTTTGTTTTTCATAATTTATTTCTGTGTGCATAAACAATATGTAGTATTGTTTTACAAGGCACACTTTTAAACTAGGTAAGTTGAGATCATTCTGCAACTTCTCTCACTCAGCTTTTGTATTGAGATTTTCTTTTGACATATACTTCTAACTTATTTGTTTTATTTGCTACACGGTATTCTATTTTATAAAAAAAATTATTCTTGGGGTGCCTGGGTGGCTCAGTCCGTTAAGCGTCCAACTTCGGCTCAGGTCATGATCTCATGGTTCATGAGTTCAGGCCCCACATCGGGCTCTGTGCTGACGGCTCAGAGCCTGGAGCCTGTTTCAGATTCTGTGTCTCCCTCGCTCTCTGCCCTTACCCTGCTCCTGCTCTGTCTCTCTCCATCTCTCAAAAATAAATAAATGTTAAAAAAAAAAAAAATTCCCTTGTCAAGAAACATTTAGAGTTATTTATGATACTTTGCTATTATAAATAGTTCTGGAATAAACACATTTTCCTTGTATAGATGAAAATTTTCCTTAAAGATTCTTTATTAGATACTTTTAAGTTCTCTAAAGTGCCTGAACCAGTTTACATCACCATCATTCCCCCAACAGCATGTACACATTTCTGTCTCATGTATCCTTGTCAACATTTCTCAAGTTTTGCTTTTTGCATTTGGATCTTTGATCTATTCAGATGTATTTTTGTGTATGGTATGAAGTTGAGATCTAATACATTTTTTCAAATGAATAACCAGTTGTTCCAGAACTATTTAGTTGTATTACCCTGTTTATATATCAAATTTCTACATGTGTGTCAATCTGTTTCTGGGCTCTCTGTCCTGTTTGTTTGTTTCTTCATCAGTAGCTTACTGTGTTAACTACTGTAGCTTGGTAAGCTTTTACTGCATAGGACAAGTTTCCTTCATCTCGTTCTTCAAAATTGTCTTGACTGTTCTTTCCTCTCCGATGTTTTGCATTCATTTTGAGATAAATCTGTCATGTTCTAATGGATACTGTTGAGATTTTTTTTTAATTTTTTTAATGTTTATTATTCATTTTTTTTTTTTTAATTTTTTTTTTTCAACGTTTATTTATTTTTGGGACAGAGAGAGACAGAGCATGAACGGGGGAGACGCAGAGAGAGAAGGAGACACAGAATCGGAAACAGGCTCCAGGCTCTGAGCCATCAGCCCAGAGCCTGACGCGGGGCTCGAACTCACAGACCGCGAGATCGTGACCTGGCTGAAGTCGGACGCTTAACCGACTGCGCCACCCAGGCGCCCCATGTTTATTATTCATTTTGAGAGAGAGAAAGTGCATGCGCATGAGCCAGGGGAGAGGCAGAGAGAGGGGGAGAGAATCCCAAACAGGCAACTTAGGGCTCAGTCTCACGACTGGTGAGATCATAACCTAAGCTGAAATCAAGAGTTGGATACTTAACCGACTGAGCCATCAAGGTGTCCCGAGATTTGTATTGTATTGAATGTGTAGATTAATGGGGGGGGCGGGGGTGGGAATGTGTAGATTAATGGGGGGGATTGCTTTGTAATCTTCTCCACAGAAATTTTTCCTATGTTTAAAGCCTTTTTTTCTTAGAGAACTTACAGTTTTTAGTGCTACTGAATATGATTTTTTTCTACTACATTTCTGTTCTTCCTAGAGTGGTAATATATGACAACGTTGCTGAGCTCTTATTCTAAAAGCATCTGTCCTTTGTATTTTCTACATAGACAATTAAATTACCTGTAAATAAGGGCATTTTAAACTAATCATTTCCAGTTCTTACACCGCATACTTCCTCTGCTTAAGTTTTACTTCTTTTTTTACAAGAACCCACAATCATACATAAAATCCTAACTCTCTCTCCATTCAGCAGTTATCACAGTGAGATATATTTGATTAGTTTCTACACTCCATACCTTTCTCTAGGTATTTATTTATCTGAAAATTTCTTTATTTTCATTCTTACAATCTATCTTTTCTCCAGTAAAGAGTATCTTTATTACTGTATATCTAAATACGGATATACAGTAAAACTTTGGATTGTTCTGAGTGTTCCTCAAGACATACAAACTTTAATAAATTTTAACTTGATTAGTAAGCGATGTCTTGCAATAGAAGTAGTAGTATGTGGCACCAAATGTCACATGATCACGACTGAGCCAGTGGTTCTTGAAATTCGTTTTGATATACAAGTGCTTGATTACAAGCATATTTCCAGAATGAATTATGCCCACAAACCAAGGTTTTGCTGTTTTTGTATAGATGCTCAGACTAGACTTTGAATCAGATGACTAATGTATTTTTATTCTAGAAAACTCTCAGCCATTTTTCCACAGCTTCTAGATCATTCCTTCCATTTGCTTCTTTTGGAATTCTCTTAGATGAACATTGGAGCTTCTCCATCTACACTTTTTTTAAAGCTCTATTTTCCATATTCTTTTTTTTTTTTTTTTTACTGTTTATTTACTTTTTGAGAGAAAAAGAGACAGAGCGGGAGTGGGAGAGGGGCAGAGAGAGGGAGACAAAGAACCTGAAGCAGGCTTCAGGCTCTGAGCTGTCAGCACAGAGCCCCATGTGGGGCTCGGACTCACAAACAGTGAGATCATGACCTAAGCTGAAGTTGGACGTTTAACTGACTGCGCCACCCAGGCGCCCCTCTATTTTCATATTCTTTACCTCTAGTTCTGGTCTTTATTTGGGGAAGTTCTTTAGGACTCCCTTCCAATTTGCTAATTCTCCTTTTGATTATATGCATCCTGAAGTTTGTATCTCCCCTATAATTCATTTTAAGTATTAATTTTTGCTTTCAGAATTTCTAATTATTATTTCATGTGTACTGAATTTTATTTCACTTCATTTCTGTTGTTTTGTTTTATAATTTCTTGTCCTTTTTTGTGGCTGTTACATCTGTTTTCTCTTTATTCATAATTGATATATATGAGGAAACCTTTGTTAGATTGTTTTTTAAAATGTTGCCTGAACTGAATTTGTGTACTAATTATTGTTGGCAGTTTTTCTAAGTCATTTTTCTTTTGTCTTCTGGAATTTCTGTCTGTAAACTTTGGGAGGTGGTTTTTGTCCATGTTATCATTCTCATTTGTTCTTTGCTCTCCACTTCTCTGCTCCCTCCTCATAGCAGTCTTCGAGCCCAGCTCAGCCTAAACTAACACAGGCCCTGGCTTTAGGTCTCCCCATCTTGCTTGGAGCACTTTCATTGCTGTTTGAAGCAACCTGAGGATTAAAGTATGATTTCACTTAACCCCATCTAACCCAAAAGTCTATAAATAAGTTTTTGTAGTAGTGTGTTGAGTGGTAATTGATGGTTGTACTTCATCAGGGACTTTAGATCCAAAACATGGGAGGCTACCATGATGGGGCTTTGTTCTATACCTTTCTGCTCAGCCTCCAGAGACTTTTCTATTCTGAGATTCTTTTGCTTGTCTTTATTTTACTTATTCACTTCCCCTGTGTTATGTTATTGTTCTGTTCTACCCCATCTCTGTTCCATTAAGAAATTTAGCTCAAGCATGACGTGACTTAGAGATTTTTGACAATTTTATTTTTATTTCTTAATATTTATTTACTTTGAGAGAGAGAAAGAACACAAGCAGGGGAGGGACAGAGAGAGAAGGCGAGAGAGAGTCCCATGCAGGCTCTGCACTTGTCAGCCCAGAGCCCAGCACAGATCTCACAAACTGTGAGATCATGACCTGAGCCTGATGCTTTAACCAGCTGAGCCACCCAGACACCCTAAGAGACTTTTGGCAATTTTTTAAAGTTGGGCAGTCAAGGGTAAAAAAAAAAAAAAAAAAGCACAGCTGAAGTGTATCTTTTTAATGTCTCCCTTTCCGGAAACTTTGGCCTACTTGCAGTCAGAGTCAGGTTTATACTACAAACAGCCTCACAAGCCGTCGAAACAATAGGGACTTTTGAGAGCCGCAGGAATGTGTGTTTCAGGTAAAGACTGTCCTGAGCTCATTCGCATCTTTCTATGCTCATCTTGGTTAGTTCTGCTTTACCTTCCAGGATTTTCATTATATAGACATCTTGTTGCAAGTGTTTCCATTCCCTTCCTCTTCCACTCTGTACTTTGGTGCCCATGGAATCTGAAATAGCAGGAAAATGACAGTCAGCCTTCTGGAACCAGTGGTTTCTACAAAGCTCTCTGATCCTGGATAAACCATAGATCCAGAGGTTAAAAGGACTGCTTATTAAGGTACTCACTGCTAAGTCCAGCCCACTGCCAAGGTTGGAAACATGATCTAGTCTCATTACCTGTAAAGTAGCCCTTAGTAAAAATGAGGTTCTTCAACCGGTCTTAACTTTATGAACAAAATTTGTCATTTTTTCTTTAAATTAAGTACACCAAACTTTAGAATCCGTGTTGACATTACATTGCATTCAATCCTAATAAAATATTCTTAGGGAGAAATACACTTTTCTGTTTTTAGAGCTTATAATTTTGGGGGGTTTCAAAGATGTATATACCTACAAACTTTTGAATGTAACCATCTGGGGATTAAAGAGCTGGATTGAAGGAAAATGTCCTTATAAAACTTTATAGTCTTGGGAAGCTCTGATTTTGGTGAGTTTTATTAGAAAAGGAAAATAAGACATAACGCTTATTTTTTAAAAAGTTATATTCTGAATCTTTAAAATTCTGAATTCTAAAGTAGAAGGAATAAAACACTAGAACTTGTAGATGGTATCGTGATAGAACATCTACATGACCTTGTTGTAGATTTCCTAGGACACAATAAGCACTAATGATAAAAGAAACAATTGATAAAGTTGACTTCATTAAAACTGAAAACTTGTAGGGGCGCCTGGGTAGCTCAGTTGGTTGGGCATCCGACTTCGGCTTAGGTCATGATCTCACAGCTCGTGAGTTCGAGCCCCATATTGGGCTCTGTGCTGACAGCTCAGAGCCTAGATCCTGTTTCAGATTCTGTGTCTCCCTCTCTCTCTGCGTCTCCCCTGCTCGCTCGCTCTCTCTCTCTCTCTCTCTCTCTCTCTCAAAAATTGACATTAAAAAAATTAAAATTGGGGCACCTGGGTGGCTCAGTCAGTTAAGCATCCGACTTCGGTTCAGGTTCTGATCTCACGGTTTGTGAGTTCGAGCCCTGTGTTGGGCTCTGTGCGGACAGCTCAGAGCCTGGAGCCTGCTTCGGATTCTGTGTCTCCTTCTCTCTCTGCCCCTACCCCACTTGTACTCTGTCTCTCTCTGTCTCTCAAAAATAAGTGAATGTAAAAAAAATAATTACAATTAAAAACTTATGTTCAACAAAGGACAAGGTTAATTAAATATATGTTACAGGCTGGGAGAAGATATTGGCAGCATGTATATCTGACAAAAAACTTGTATCGAGAATATACAAAGAATTCCTATAACTCAATAAAAAAGACAAACATTCCCATAAAAAGCGAAAGATTTGAACAGATGCTTAACAAGATAGAGGTATGGCCAATAAATAAACACACAAAAGAGTTCTCAACATCACTAATTACTAGGAGATTTAAACCACAATGAGATCTCAGTTTCAGTTCTAGGTATTTTTGCCCTAAATGAAATTGAAAACCTATGTCCACAAAAAGAGTTGTACAAGAATGTTTATAGCAGCTCTGTATTCGTGCAAGTCTCAGAATGGAAACATCCTAGGGGGGTCCATCAACAGAATAAACACATGGTCTCATCAAACACATTAGGGATAGTCCTGGATTGTATCTATATACCAGCAATTAAAAGGAGCAAGCTACTGATAAATGCAACGACATGGATGAATCTTAAAAACGTATTGGGAAGCCCAGACACAAGAACCTATACTGTATTATTCCATTTTTTTTTTTAAGTTTATTTTATTCATTTTGAGAGCGCATGCATGAGCATGAGTTAGGAGCAGAAAGGGGGAGAGAGAGAGAGAGAGAGAGAGAATGAATGAATGAATGAATGAATGAATATATCCCAAGCAGGTTCCACGCTGTCAGCATAGAGCCCTACATGGGGCTCGAACCCACAAACTGTGAGACCATGACCTGAGCCCAAATCAAGAGTTAGACGCTTAACCGACTGAGCCACCCAGGCACCCCTGTAGGATTCCATTCTTACAATATTCTAACTTAGGCAAAACCAAGCTATGATGATACAAGTCAGATTAAAGGAATAGTGCTTGCTTAGTTGGTGATTAACTGGGAAGGGGCACGAGGAAACTTTCTCAAATGATAGAGAATATTCTCTGTCTTGATATGTATGTTACAGGGGTTATGAATTGTTAAAACGGATTAAACAGTACACTTAAAATTGTATAACATAAAATCTCTTTTAGATTTATTCAGAATGAAAGATGAATAGGAAATAGTGGACTAAAATGCACTACTTGTATGTGGAAAAGAATTTGAATATATATAACAACCTCTACATGTCAGTAATAAGGCAAACATCTAAAAATGAGCATATATGAAAAGTTGGTTGGATTTTATCTTTAAACATGGTATTAAATGTATGAGGCCAGTTTGTTGTATCTTTTGTTTAAATGTTAGATGTTTGGAATTCAGAATGCTAGTCATTCCTCTTTTGGTGCATCACCAGCTAAGTGAGAAGAGCCACTTATGGGCCTCCTGACTGGCTCAGTCGGTGGAGTGTGTGACTCTTGATCTCAGGGGTGTAAGTTCCAGCCCAAAGTTGGGTGTAGAGATTCCTTAAAAAATTAAAAAATCTTCCAACAAATAAAGAAGAGCCACTTAAGAATATTGGCAAATGTCATCGCTCCCCAATACAAATCTCTGAGAGAGGATTGGAGAACAGGAACAGCTCATTTCCCACTTTGTATCCTGAATTCAGATCCTGACCCCATTTACCTAGTATATATATATATATATTTTTTTTTTTTTAGACTTTTTTTTTTAAGTTTATTTATTTTTGAGAGAGAAAGCAAGTGTGCCAGTGGGGAAAGGGCAGAGAGAGAGGGGGAGAGAGAATCCCAAGCAGGCTCACACGGTCAGCACAGAACCCGATGTGGGGCTCAATTCCATGAGCGTGAGATCATGACCTGAGCCGAGATCAAGAGACACTTAAACCAACTGAGCCATCCAGGTGCCCCTATCCAGTATGCTTAATGAGTAAGCAGTTATATTAGAACCAGAAAATATGGTGAGCCCACTAGTTAAAAACAATCTCTCAAAGAATGTCACTTATAAGTAATCAAATTAGATTCTCATCCATAGAGAGGGTTGACTGGGTAGGGAAAGATGGGAGGGGGTTAAAGGCAGTTCCCCTGTGGTGGATACCTTGTTTCACTGCGATGGTTTTGAGGAGGACCCTGTCTGGAAGACCTAAATGGATATTTTTTTTTTTCTGGGAGTAGTCTGAGAAAGCTTGTTCGAGTGCATTTTACTGTCTGGATTCCGTTCAAGGAAACTGACGGCAGGGGTAAGCATACTTCCTGGAGGCTAGCTTTCCTTCCCCCAGACCTAGACAAGGTGGCTTCTGCCCCTCCGCCCCGCCTCTTATGTCCTTACTTGAGAGAATCCTGGATCCTTGGGTCAGGAGCCGAGCCAACCTGTGAGGAAAAGTTGGTCTTGTGGTACCCTCTGTGAATGGCTTATTTGTTGGGTTTTTCTAAACCTTGTTTCAGTGGCATAACTAAGGAATTGCACAAATGTGACCCTACAGGACTTGAAGACTTGGAGTTAGGCTTTAGTAGGCCTGCATGCATTAGAGTGATGGCCAAGAGCCCACTCCTGAGCGGGAGGCTGTGCTGTTGAAGATTGTGCGTGTGTGTCTCTCTCACACGATTGTCATGGAAATGGATTACTTGTATATGAGGACAGCTGTATCACACCTTTTCTTCACCCTGTTAAATTTTAGTACATACTTGGAAAAACCAGTGAGAAATTTTCAGCTTGCCATTGTCAGGAAATAGAACTTTGATATTTCTTCTGTATTGTATCAACAACTACTAAATCACCCACCCACAACAAGTAGTTCACTTACAAACAACTTGGCCACATACATTTGTGGCAGAGTGATGAACCCTTAGTGCAGCTGGGTGAGCTTGCAGTTCGGGGCGCTGGTGGAGCTAGAAGTAGATCTTTCTTGCTTTCACTTAGCCAACTTTCCTGCATGCTCAGAAGGCTAGTTACTTTGACCACAGTTCTGAACACTTCAAGGACCATGTGTCCCATGGCATAGGCGGGAACTAGGCTTATGTGGGTAAAAATCACGATGTCCCTCTCTCTCATAGGTGGGGGAATTAATTGCAGAGATTCTTGGGTTCTTGAATTCCATCCCTGTATTCATGTCATATAATCTGTTTTAGACCTTAGAATACTCCCTGACTCTCTTGGGAGTCCTTGGATTTTTTTTTTCCCCCTTTCTTACCTTTCTCACTTGACATTAGTATCAGCCCTTGCTTGTGAATTTCCTTTCAGCGTGGCAGCAGGACTAATCTCCTGTCACTGTTGGGTAGAGACCATCTTTTCACTCTCTTTCAAAAACATTTCATTGGTTTTAAAATCCATCTTAAAATTTTATATCAAAAGCTCTAATGTTTAAAAAAAAAAGTCTTCCTAGTAACATTGCTTTCCTCAATCTAATCAAGAATACTTTAAAAAAAAATTTTTTTTTTCAACGTTTATTCATTTTTGGGACAGAGAGAGACAGAGCATGAACGGGGGAGGGGCAGAGAGAGAGGGAGACACAGAATCGGAAACAGGCTCCAGGCTCCGAGCCATCAGCCCAGAGCCTGACGCGGGGCTCGAACTCCCGGACCGTGAGATCATGACCTGGCTGAAGTCGGACGCTTAACCGACTGCGCCACCCAGGCGCCCCTCAAGAATACTTTTAAAAGCAGAAGTTAGGGTTGATGGGTGGGAGGAAGGGGAGGGTGGGTGATGGGTATTGAGGAGGGCACCTTTTGGGATGAGCACTGGGTGTTGTATGGAAACCAATTTGACAAATTTCATATATTGGAAAAAAAAAAGAAGCAGAAGTTAGAAAATGGTGAATGATTACAGCTGTTCCTGGAAGTCATTGTGTTCCTTAGTAATTACAAGTTGTAATCTTTGGCTCTATTTCCTTGACACTTCCATCAAATTGTGCATGGTTGTCTTGAATGTAATGAAATTCGGTCTTAGCAGAAAACTGCTATTGGCTCACAGATTCAGGAGCAGAGAGAGCCATGATGCTGATGTGGGAATGGGGATGTTTATACCCTTTGTGTTGACAGAAGTCCGTTTTGGGGATGTGCCATGTGGGCTTTTCCCAAGAACATAAACAATTTAGCAATTAGGAGTCGTATGTGTGCTTGACAGTGAAACAGGACAGCATGAGTTCTCATCAGGTTAAATGCTTTATAGTTTCTCTTCAGTACTCTTTTTCTACCTTGCTTAAGCTCAGGCTTCTTTTCTTTGGTTCACAGCTCTGAACTTGGGTGTTCAAAGTCTGTTTTTACTCCACCATTCCTAAGCAATCCACCTTTGGGGTTGGGTCTCTGCAGGGTGAGAAAGATTGGCAGAAATATGAGACCGCTCGGCGGCTTAAGAAGTGTGTGGACAAGATCCGGAACCAGTATCGAGAAGACTGGAAGTCCAAAGAGATGAAAGTTCGGCAGAGAGCTGTAGCCCTGTACTTCATCGACAAGGTGAGCATCGTCCTGTCACATTGCTTAACATGTTCAGCTTATCAAAGATGTGGAGCTTGTTTACTCCTCCAGGCCCTGTGCTAAGTACTGGAGAAGCACCAACCTCTGGTTGAGTAAGGAAGGTAGAAGTGGAGAGAGAGGCGTTTAGAGTCTACTGCTATCTGAATCTGCCAGAAATACTGTGACATTTTCAAATTCTTTTTGACTATAAGCTACCAAAAAATTTTATTTTATATCACAGACCCAACACACAGATATATATATATATATATATATATATGTATACGTATATATATATGTATATGTGTATATATATATATATGTATACGTATATATATATATGTATATATGTATACATATATATATAGGTGTTTGTGTATAACTGAAACAAAAGTTGCACAAAACAATGTTTAGCTTTCTACAAGGAGTGAATTCTGACATTTTAAATTCTGTTTCTTGTTTTTAAAAAGGGTGGTTAGGGGCGCCTGGGTGGCGCAGTCGGTTAAGTGTCCGACTTCAGCCAGGTCACGGTCTCGCGGTCCGTGGGTTCGAGCCCCGCGTCGGGCTCTGGGCTGACGGCTCAGAGCCTGGAGCCTGCTTCCGATTCTGTGTCTCCCTCTCTCTCTGCCCCTCCCCCGTTCATGCTCTGTCTCTCTCTGTCCCAAAAAAATAAATAAATGTTGAAAAAAAATTTAAAAAAAAAAAGGGTGGTTATAATCCTTAAAACTGGTTAAACCACTAATGTATCACAACTACAGTTTGAAAGACTGTGTTTTAAAAATTTTTTTTTTTTATTAAGTTTGTTTATTTTGAGAGAGAGAGAGAATCCCAAATAGGTTCTGCACTGTCAATGCAGAGCCCGACATGGGGCTTGAACTCATGAACCATGAGATCATGACCTGATCTGAAACCCAAGAGTCTGACGCTTTAACCATCTGAGCCACCCAGGCACCCCTGAAAGACCGTGAGGGAGGTCAGTTTGTCAGTATCTTTTAGAAGATTTTAGTGCTGATTAGCTCAAATTCTGAGTTATCTAAAAAATAAGCAAAATTAAGAGACTCGCATGTTGAGTCTGATTGCCCAGAATAGGAATGCTGCTTTGTTTTATTATTATTACTTTTTTATAAACTGAAATATATCTCTTTAAGTAAAAAATGCTGAGAGAGCCACTCTTTTTCTTTTCTTTTCTTTTTTTTAAAAATATTTGTTTATTTTTGAGAGAGAACTCAAGCAGGGGAGGAACAGAGAGGGAGACATGGAATCTGAAGCAGGCTCCAGGCTCTGAGCTGTTAGCACAGAGCCTGACTCGGCTTGAACCCACGAACTATGAGATTATAACTTGAGCCGAAGTTGGATACTTAACAGACTGAGCCACCCAGGTGCCCCTGCTTTGTTTAAAAAAAAAAAAGAAAGAAAGAAAGGAACAGGAAGGGAGGGAGGGAGGGAGGAAGGAAGGAAGGAAAGAGAGAGAGAGAGAGAGAGAGAAAGAAAGAAAGAAAGAAAGAAAGAAAGAAAGAAAGAAAGAAAGAAAGAAAAGGAAAGAAAGAGGTTCTTTCCTCCATCCCCATTTGAGAGAACAGAATAAAGAGAAGCTTGGTTTTCTGAGAAAGGATAATACTATTTTGATTCTCTGTACTTCATTTTATTTGAAAAAGAAGCACTAGTGTAGAATCCAGAATTCCCAGGCCTTGCAGACTGATGCTCTGTCCCAAAGAGAATTGGGAGACTTATTTGGGTTTCTTGTAGATCCTGTGAGATTGAAGTATTTTCATTTGTTCTCATTTTTCCCTCCTCCCTGGACAGCTTGCTCTGAGAGCAGGCAATGAGAAGGAAGAAGGAGAAACAGCAGACACTGTGGGTTGCTGTTCACTTCGTGTGGAGCATATCAATCTGCACCCAGAGTTGGATGGTCAGGAATACGTGGTAGAGTTTGACTTCCTTGGGAAAGATTCAATCAGATATTATAACAAAGTACCTGTTGAGAAACGAGTAAGTTCCTGTGGCCTGTGCTCCCTTGCCTGTTTTTTCTTTCTTCCATTCAGTCATTCAGCAGTTACTGAGTGCTTTTTGTATGCTCTGCATTTTGCTCAGCACTAGAAGAAAATGATTTGAAAGGGAGGGGAGAGGTGTTGTTGGTTGTCCTGTGTACCTCCTTTTAGTCCCTGTCCCTCACCTCCTCTGCTCCATGCTACCTTTCTGGGATTAGGGGGCCACATCCTGTAGTAGTATTCAACAGAGCATGCTGTAGAGAGTGGGCCCTTATGACAAATTTCAGCATAAGATTTAACTCACCATGTTGTAATGATTCAACCATGTTTTAGTATCCCCTGGTCATGTTGCACATTTGTCACTTTTGTAGCTTTGCTCAGCCTCTCCCCAACTCCTGACTGAGCAAAGCAGTAGCCTGTTATCCTCAAACCTCTGAGCCCACAGCTGAAGACGGTGCTGCAGGGCCCCCATAATCCAGTCCTTTAACAGCCTGATGTCTAATCAGGTAATTGGGCTTTGCTGGCTGTGGCAGTGGTCCGTATTAAATGAGGCTAAAGAGACATGACAAATATAATACCTTACCTTAGATTGGGTTCCATACTGGGGAGGTAGAGGACATCACTAGGTCAGCTGACCAAACTGGACCACTAAAGTATGTCCTCATGCAGATTTATAAAGTTGATGAGTAGTGTGCATATGTAAGGCAGTATCTCTATCCTTAGAAAATTCTTGGAAATACCTTGAGGTATTTAAGGGTAAAGGATTATAATACAAGTACCCATAAATGGTTCAGAACAAACAATGAACATGTATATATACACACACATAGAAATGGGGCAGACATGTGTACTATGTGAGTGGCAAATGATGTGTAAAATGGTAATAATGGGTGAATCTGGTAAAGGATGTCAGTGTTCCTTGTGCTTTTTTGTTTTCCAAGTTTTTGTACGTTTGCAATTATTTCCAAAGTAAAGGCTTTTCAAATAATAGGTTCTTCTATTTCTTTTAGGTTTTTAAGAACTTACAGCTATTTATGGAGAACAAACAGCCTGAGGATGATCTTTTTGATAGACTCAATGTGAGTGGACAGAGTGCAGTGGGTTGGAGGAGGGGCCCAGCCAGAGCCACTCGAGCTCCTAAAGGAGAGGTTTGCCCAGGGGTGGCTTGGACTCTCCCTTTAGTCTGTCCTGTGCCATCCTATCCTAGACACACTTCCTCCCTCAGGCACATAGTGAATTCACGACCAAAGTCCTGAGACAGGTAGACAAACCCTGCCTTTTATCCTCTTCTGGCTCTTAACAGAGTCTTCTCTTGCTGGATGCCCAGCCACCTCTGCTGGAGACCAAAGCCCTCTCCCTGATAGCTTATCATGGAAGGTCTTAATAGGGAAGGACACATTTGTTTTATTGGCCTGCTTAAGATTAAAGTACTTCATAGGGAGGTATCATGCAAGCCTGTAATTTGGAATTCTTTTGTCCTTTTTTTTTCTAACTTCTCACTGGCAAGGCAGTAAACTTGGCAGAGTTGAGATTGCACTGGCATAAATGTCCTAGGGCTTGCTTGCCAGAAGGGGCAGAGTGGTAGGGCTTTTACCTAAATCCCAATATACTCTGTGCCTTGTCTCCTCCAGACTGGTATCCTGAATAAGCATCTTCAGGATCTCATGGAGGGCTTGACAGCCAAGGTGTTCCGTACATATAATGCCTCCATCACGCTACAGCAACAGTTGAAAGAACTCACAGCCCGTAAGTATTGTTTGGCCAAACAGGCCTGTACCCTTATTTGTACGTCCATTGCCCTTGCTCAGCTAGCTTAAGTCCTGGATCGGTTTTGCTTTTTCTCCCTAACTTTGTGACTGGAAACTTTTCCTTCCGTATCTCTAATAGAGAGCTGAGGCTTAGTTGTATAAACAGAAGGTCAGTGCTATTTCACCTTTCCTACCCCAACGTCAAGATTTATTTTCATGGAATGCTGACAGGAGCTTTTATTTGTTCTGAAAATGCCTGCATTTTATATTTTATATGTATGTTAATAAAGGTAATAGGATGAAAGTGCTATAATGTTTGGTTAAATTGGAGAGAACAAAGGTGTCATGTTATTTTGTAAAAGGAAAGCACATCCTTCCCCTGAAGTTTCTGGCATTTTTACCCCCTTAAGAGTTGATAGTAGGGGCGCCTGGGTGGCACAGTCGGTTGAGCGTCCGACTTCAGCCAGGTCACGATCTCGCGGTCCGTGAGTTCGAGCCCCGCGTCGGGCTCCGGGCTGATGGCTCAGAGCCTGGAGCCTGTTTCCGATTCTGTGTCTCCCTCTCTCTCTGCCCCTCCCCCGTTCATGCTCTGTCTCTCTCTGTCCCAAAAATAAAATAAAACGTTGAAAAAAAAAAATTTAAAAATAAAAAAAAAAAAAGAGTTGATAGTATTCTCCTAAAAACTAGGTGCAGGAGGTATGACCAACATCCACAAACTTCTTTTTCTAGAGCCCAGCCACTGCTAAATTTCCTCTGTCCTCTATGTCAAATGGCTTTAGAATATAAAAGCCAGAAAATCCAAAGAGGGTATTTTGAGGGTCAGTATTTTGGAGTGGGACAAAGGATGCCATGTGACATAAGTAAAATATTCCTCCAATGACGCTTTGAATTTTTCTTTGTAAAACAGATACCGACTTATGATTTTAAAACATAAAGCTTGTGATCCTTTTGTCTTGTCCTCCTCTACAGACCTTTTCTGTTCAATTCTACATTTTCTTCAGACTACATTGGGGGACAGGGGGTGGCCTTTCAGAGAAGCTGATGACTTGACTCTCAGTTTTGACCTTGTGTCTCAGGAGAACTTGATCATCTTAAGTGAGATGAGGGCTGGCAGAATCATGAGGAAGTGCTGGGGAAGCCATATGGTGTATTCTCCTCAGATATACAAATTAACTCTTTTATTGTCATGTTTCTTTCTTCACAGCTGATGAGAACATCCCAGCAAAGATCTTGTCTTACAACCGTGCCAACCGAGCTGTTGCAATTCTTTGTAACCATCAGAGGGCACCACCCAAAACTTTTGAGAAGTCCATGATGAACTTGCAGTCTAAGGTAATGTGGATCTGGATGGTGTGGTCGCAAAATGAAGGGAGCCACATCTGCTGTGGATAGATGATCTGCAAATAAGAGGCCTTCTGGGCTGGGATATGAGAAGGCCAGTTCTAGGTCTGTTCTGGAAGATACATCCATGCTAAAGATAAACAAATGGAAATAGGATAGGAGTTATCCCTGATGAAGATAACTGAGTATCAGGTAGTCATTGTTCAGAAAGTCTATTTCCAACTTCAGCTCAGGTCATGATCTTGCGGTTCGTGGGTTTGAGTCCTGTGTCGGGCTCTGTGCTGACAGCTCAGAGCTTGTAGCCTGCTTCAGATTCTGTGTCTCCCCCCTCTCTGCCCTTCCCCTGCTAGGCTCACGTGCGCGTGTGCACTCACCTGCTCGCTTTCAAAAATAAACATTAAATTTTTTTTTTTTTTTTTTTTTTTTTTTATATAAAGTTTGTATTCTGTGGACAGAACTCCTGCACTGGCCACTCTTCCTATTTTGAAAAGCTGAGTTTGATGTGTGCCCTCTTTTGAAATATTATTGTCCTTATTATACATGAGAATAATGGATATAAAGATGGTCTTCACCATTCCTTGCCACAGTCCAGAAATACAACTGTTTCTAAATTAGATTGCTTCAAATTAAAAAGATGATGAACAATGATATTTTATTTCCCCCTAATCCTAGCACAACTATTTTTATTTTTACACATTCCACATGACTCATATTTTTATGTAGTTCATCATCAAACATCTGTTGAATTCTGGCTGTGTGCCAGAGTTGCTGCCCTAGAGGGAGAGAGACATGCAAACAAGTAGATGCTATTCCTCTTCCATGTGCTTTTCTTCCTTCTGACTCTGTCTGGTACTGCACTTTCAAGCCACAAGGCACTAAACACTTCGGTGGTGAGCGTTTCTGTGTTAGCGATGGCTACGTAACTAATCCATTCCAACGTACTAACTCTCAGTGAGAACTGGCAGGTATTTCACTCTAGAACAGACACATAGGGTTGTCACAAAGGACCAATTATCCTGAAATACACTTACCAAGTATATTTTAAAGTCTGTGATGTGCTTCCTTATTAACTTATTAAGTAAGATCTGAAGGTGGGTCTAATAATCACTAAATTTCAAGGATAGTAAAGAATACATAAACAATACTTAAGATTTCTGCAACAATTTTAATGATCCGGAAATATCTGTATTATATTGGTGGCGAATGTATCATAGGTACTACTGATACTACTATGGTTTGTTGCCCACATTCATAATTGAAGACGAAATGATGAATTTCAAACAGAGGTTAGTGAAATTACAGATGTAATTCTTTTCCATCCACATTTACAGAATTCTGTACTAGGACAGGTGGAGTTTAAACATGACTTGTTATAGGGGTGCCTGGGTGGCTCAGTTGACTAAGTGTCCAACTTTGGCTCAGGTTATGATCTCATGGTTCGTGAGCTTGAGCCCCACACTGGGCTCTCTGATGTCGGCACAGAGCCCACTTTGGATCCTCTGTCTCTCTCTTATCTCTGCTCCTCCCCTGCTTGTTGTCTTTCCCTCTCTCTCTCTCTCTCTCTCTCTCAAATAAATAAATAAGTTTAAAATAAAAACTAAAAATGACTGCTATAAAGTGAGGCTCCATACACATTTTCAGGTCCATATATTTTCCTCCTGTTGAAATTTCTTCAAGATAAATACCCGGTAGTAGTATGTCTGGGTCAAAAGATACCCACAACCTACAGTTCATGCTACAGGTGCCATCTGGTTTTGCTAGAGGGATGCACATATGCACAGTAAATGAATATATACCCCTAGACCTCTCAAATCCTTAGAATATATGGTTGGCAGGCAAAGAACCCTATAGGCCACCCATCCTAGCAGCTCCTGTTCGCTGCCACTCTGTTAAATGGTGGTCATGTGGAATCATCTACTCTCCCCATGTTGTTGTTCCAAGCCAGAAATAAAAGCATGAATATTCAGGTGCTGTTTACCCAATTCAAGCTACCCATCCCCCTGGAGCATGAGGAGGTATTTTGTTGATCTTACTCTGGAACCACTGTTTGGGCAGCCCAGGGCCGCCTGCCAGACGAGCCCTCCAAGCCCAGGAACCCTCTCCTGTGTGCCCACAAAGCAAACACACGCCCCTGTTTGCCAAGTGAATCAATGGAGTCTTTGATGCTTTGAGAGAATTTGAAACAGCCTGCCAATTTAGCATCCACGGAAATGGTTAAAAGATTGTGGTCTGTTAAATTTCTAGCCCAAAAAGAATCTAGCTAGTGGTGTCTGATGCTTTTGTGTATAGAATCAGTTCCTTCAGCTTGACTTTGGACAACATGGATGTTGGAAGTAAGCCATTCATAGTAAAATACATTTAATGATTCTCTCACAATGGTGGCCTCTGTTTCCAAACTTGGGCTATATGTGTATATTTAACAGACAATTCTAGGCTGAGAGCAACAGCCCAGACTGTGTTGAATCAGGCAAGTATTTATTTACTCTGCAGAGGTTCCCTTGACCTTGTAGGTTAGGAAAGGTAAGAGCACATCTGAGGTTCTGCCCCCAGCAGCATGAGCTCCCTGGTTTGGGCTCTAGTTTCCTGGTGTTGCCTGCTGCTGTCCTTAAGCAAGAACTAAGAACTTAGGTTTTCCAGAGGCCCTCCAAGGGTTCTATAAGCAAGAAAGGCTGGAATTGCTTGTTTCATCCTTTATAAACTGGGATTCCATGAGATTTTATTTGGAAAAAAGAGCTCCATAGCTAAAAATGTTTTCAGACCTCTGTTTTTGAGTGATAACTGCTTTAATTTCCTTCCAGTCTCAGCTCCCTTTCATTTAAAATACAGAAGGCCAAAGCCAGGCTGTGCCATATATAGGTTTCAGCCGACTGGCTGAGCTGTTTAGCTTCCTGGGTTCCCTTGGGTATTCTCTCCAGTGCATCCTTTTTTCCTGAGAAGCTGGCAGCTCCTTCCCAGAGTGCTGGCAGAATCTGAGGAATGAGCTGGGTTCAGTAGATGCAAGGATCCTGTCTCAGCTTCATAAAGAGTTATCTCCTGCAGTATTTGTAGAAGGAAGGCTATATAACCTGACACAGGATCCATTTAGTAAACAGTTTTCATCTGTAGCCCTCCTCCCAGGTGTCTAAAACTAAAGCGTTATGTGATCAAAAGATTGGCACTCACATTCCCAGTCCTGGCAGGTTCTGTAACCTGAGCTTTTGCATTAAGGGGACAGGCCCTGGGTCACTGCCTATAGAAGGATCACTGATTTCTTGAAGGGTCACTGAAGAACATAAATGATGAAATAGCATTTGCATTCAGCAGTCACTGTGCATCTAATCTGTGCCTTCATGAAGCCACCCTGGGAGAGGGGGGAGGTTTATGTGGCATGCCACTGACATAGGCAGCCTGCCTGGTGGAGACAGCTTCTAGGTTTCATGTCTGATGGAGCTCTTTTCTCTCCGGGCTGATTTTATTTTTAAACCTTACTGTTCTTCCCCACCTAGATTGATGCCAAGAAGGAACAACTAGCAGATGCCCGGAGAGACTTGAAAAGTGCTAAGGCTGATGCCAAGGTCCTAAAGGATGCAAAGACCAAGAAGTATGTACCTGGTTGTTATGCAGAGCTGGGGACTGGTTGAGAGAAAAGCAGGGGTAATATCAGAGGCCCAGGGGCCCCAGCTTTTCTAGAGTTTCTGAGTGGTATCTTTTGGAAATCTCTGTATGTATTTAGGGTTTTCCTGCTTTTGCTGCCCCTGCATGGCCGGGTGGGGTTGCAGTGTTTTTGTCCGGAAGCTAGGCCTGGTTCTTGATGACTTCCATTCTTCCAGGGTGGTAGAGTCAAAGAAGAAGGCTGTGCAAAGACTGGAGGAGCAGTTAATGAAGCTCGAAGTTCAGGCCACAGACCGAGAAGAAAATAAACAAATTGCTTTGGGAACCTCCAAACTCAATTATCTGGACCCAAGGATTACAGTGGCTTGGTAAGTAATCTTTGGGCCCTTCTTGGGGTCCTGCTGCTGGCTTGAGAATGTAGTGGAGGGTTCAAGAGCACTGTTGGCCTTCCCATGCCATCCCTTCACCTCATACTTGGAAGTCCTTTGGGAAATCCTTGCTTTTCTACTATGCACACTGCAACTGCACTAGAACATCTTCAGTGACCCTAAATGGTCAGTAATGTTGTTATACTGCCTTGGAGCGTGTTTTTGTCTGTTTTTAAAAGGCCGTTGCAGCCTCTACCCCTATGGAACTTTAGGACAAGAATAGGAACTCTTGGCCCTTATTAAAGGAAAAATCTAAAAGGAGCCCATCTATCTACACTTGAACAAAACTTTTCGATAAATTTTTTTTACAAGTGAAGAAAGGAACAAGCAGAAAAAAAAAGACTGCAGATCTGAGCAACGTACAGAAAGAGTTAGAGGGAGCTTATAATAAAGATAAATTCTCTATTGCTTGTGTCCCCTTTTAACCCCACACAGTCATAAAATGACATCCAAAATAAGTGAGTTTTATTTATTTATTTTTTGGAAGATGCTTATTAATTAATGTGCATTTTTCTGAGCCTGACCTGCTCCTATGTGTCAGGGGTTCCACCCGGCTCTTGTACCCTTTTTGCTCTTTGGCCCTGTTGGGTGCTAGAGGTTGAGTTATATTGAGGGGCAGTATGCATTGTGGTTGAGAGCATGGACACCAGAGCCAGACAGCTTGGGTTCACTTTTTAGCTCCATCTCACTAGCTGCATGACAGGGTAAGCAAATTACTCAACTCCCTGCATTAGGTTTTTTTCATTAGTACATCTGTAGTAGCATCTACTTTAGAGGTCACGAGCACATGATACTGTTAGAATATGTTTGGCATGTTCTTAAAATTCATTCTCAGCAGATGGACACGAAGCAAGCATATTCAGGTCCCTGCCCTGGGTCTGGGCTGTTGCTCCCTGAGACACTAATCCCCCTTTTTCTCCTTTGTGTACAGGTGCAAGAAGTGGGGGGTCCCAATTGAGAAAATTTACAACAAAACCCAGCGGGAGAAGTTTGCGTGGGCCATCGACATGGCTGATGAGGACTACGAGTTCTAGCCAGTCTCGAGGGGCGGGCAGGGTTCTGTGAAAAGGAACAGTGTGGTTTGGGGAAGGTGGATAAACTGTGAGCCTTGCTTACCCTCACAGCTGAGGGAGAGAGGCGGCGAGTCTTAACAAACGAACATCTTTGCGAAAAGATAAACCTGGAGATATTATAAGGGAGAGCTGAGCCAGTTGTCCTATGGACAACTTATTTAAAAATATTTCAGATATCAAAATTCTAGCTGTATGATTTGTTTTGAATTTTGTTTTTATTTTCAAGAGAGCAAGTGGATGGGAATTTGTCAGAGTTCTGCCAGGCAAATTCACTGTTTCACTGAAGCATTTGGATTCTCTTAGCTACTGTATACGAAGTCCGATTATATTGGTGCGTTTTTACAGTTAGGGTTTTGCAATAACTTCTATATTTTAATAGAAATGAATTCCTAAACGCCCTTCCCCCTCCCCCATTTCAGGAATTTAAAATTAAGTAGAACAAAAACCCAGCGCACCTGTTAGTGAGAATTGTCACTATCTATTGTCATGGGAATCAATTTTCATTAAACTTGAAGCAGTCGTGACATCGGCAGTGTTTTGGTTCAGACACCTGTTCACAGAAAAGCATGATGGGAAAATATTTCCTGACTTGAGTGTTCCTTTTTAAATGTGAATTTTTATTTCTTTTTAATTATTTTAAAATATTTAAACCTTTTTCTTGATCTTAAAGATCGTGTAGATTGGGGTTGGGGAGGGATGAGGGGGTGAGTGAGTCTAAGGATAATGAAATAATCAGTGACTGAAACCATTTTCCCATCATTCTTTGTTCTGAGCATTCTCTGTACCCTTCAGATACCCATCTTTTTCATTTTAAACCCAATCTTTCACTTGAAAGATTTTATTGTGTAAAAAGTTCCACAAGTCAATAATTTAGAGGAAAATGAGTATTTGGTCCAAAAAAAGGAAAAATAATCAAGAATTTAGGGCTTTTATTTTTTCTTTTGTAATTGTGTAAAAAATGGAAAAAAAACCCATAAAAAGCAGAATTTTAATGTGAAGACATTTTTTGCTATAATCATTAGTTTTAGAAGCATTGTTAGTTTAGCGTGTGTGCAGAGTCCATTTCCCACATCTTTCCTCAAGTATCTTCTATTTTTATCATGAATTCCCTTTTAATCAACTGTAGGTTATTTAAAATAAATTCCTACAACTTAACGGAAACCTAGTGTCTGCCTCTTTGTTACACAAGGTCCCCGACCTGACTGGAGCAAAGTTGGGGTGGGGGGCGTTGGTGGGAGAGGGCAGGGCTCAGCTCTGTGTGGGATGTGCTCTCATTGCTCAGCTCGGCACTGGCGGCTCCCTCCCCAGGGGTTGGGTGGGGCCTGGAAGGGGCTGCACCTGTCTTGCTGCCTTGGGTGTGGGTCAGAGGGGAGCCAAAGTCCATATCCTAAGATAAAAGCGGGCCCAGGAAGTAAGGGAGGGTGCAAGAACTGAATTTGGAGCCCAGGGTAGGTATTGTTTATTGAGCAAGATAAAGTGAATGTATTTGGGAGACAGGCTTTCTGAGCATATTGGCCAGAAGCAGTAGGGAGCTTGTCTGGGTTTGCTTGTCTGGGTAAGCTTACAGTCAGGATGGCAGGAATTAAGGGTACTAAGCCAGTTAGGACACTGGATCCCAGAGGCCCAGCTGTAGGCTTCTCCTCGTGTTGATTGGTTAATTGAAAAAGCGTGGTCTGTGGCCACTCCCCAGGGCTCCTGTACCCACATTTGTAGGGTCCCTAAAAAATTGTTCCTTTCTTTATACTAGGTTACTGTTAAGTCTGGAATTTAGGGTGAAGAGAGAGCTTTCCTGGCCAAATGGAGCAGGAAGAAGGTCAGTGGTCAGAATTGGCCACTTAGCCCTGGGCCCTCTAGCTTGCTAGCATGCATGCACAGGTATATTCTGGGAGGAGAGCCATGTCCTGGATGGTCTCTCAGCTCCCTGGGGCTGGCGGCTGGGCTGGTGTTGGCCCACTGCAGAGAACCCTGGAGGTCCTCCTTGGCAGCCCGCATTTCATCGGTCAGTGAGGGAGGTAGCATTCACCCCAAGAATAAAGGAGGTTATATACCACCAGTGCTTTGGAGCAGATTACAACCACGTATTTTTTTAATCGTGTGGTGTAGAGGTAGCTAAAGCATTGAACATAAGAAATGGCAACAGAGGCTCTTGCAACACCTGATCAGTACACTGTACTTTATGGCTTGGGGGTGAGTGATGAGAACATGGGCCCGAGGTTTGGGACTGGAGCAGGACCTGCCACAACCAGGGGACAAATCTTAGTCCATAACTAGGAATTAGGGACAGGAGGCCTCACAGGCATAAGATTTTATTCATGGGCAGCAGCAACTCGTGCCTACCTTTCCCAGCAGGCATCTTCCTACAGGTCTTCTGAGGGCAGGTGCATGGCAACTAAATCCTGGTCAAGAATGATTGTGAAGGGCTCCCTCAGTGGTGGCAGGCCTGGGAGAGCAAACCAGAGGATGGGAAACTGACCTGTCCAGTGGGGATGAGGGAAGAGGCTGGACAGGTACGTGAGGGCCAGCTGTGAAAGGCCCTGAGAAATACTTGAGCCTGGAGTCAGGAGAGAACTCGCCTCACTTACTCCTCCAGTAGATTTGGTTCCCTCCTCACACTTCTGGCTTTGTCCAGGAGCAGAGGCCCGATGTGTAAGGTCCGAAAAAGCCCCTCCTGTCAGGGTCTTCTGGAATGCTCAAGTCCAGCTGTAGGCAAAGTGGAACGCAAGCCAGGTATCTGGGTGCTTGCTTGCTGCTCAGCAGCTCCTCCATCCATCAAATCCACCCTGGACTTACGTCACGTTTGAAAGAAAAAAGGAAGCTCCCAGCTCCCAGCCATCTCCCTCTCCCTCACCATCTCTCTCTCCATTTCACATATGAGTGCCTGGAGCCAGTCATCCGCACCACCAGATCACTCCCCACCCACTGCAACCAGCTTCTGTCCCACCTTGCCCCCAATTCCTCCCTCCATTCCGACCACAACCGCCAACAAGTGAGTGACCGATAGATGGGCTTGTACCGTGTATCTTCAGCTTTTTGTGGCATTTAGTAGCCCTACTGAAATATATTTTACATACCATAAATATCCACCTGTTTCAAGTGTAACATTTGTACCTACTGAAGGTTATGGCTGTCACCATAAGTCAGTTTTAGCATATTCTCCTCAACAGTAAGATCCCTCGTGCCCATTTAAGAGTTAATCTTAATCCCCACTCCCACCTCCAGCCTCCACTAAATCTACTTGCGCTATACCTTTGTCTTTTTCTGGACATCACACACACAAATGGAATTGTACAATACGTGCCCACTCCCCTCTCCAAGCACTTCTCTTTGGCTTCCACAATGGCACCCTCTCCTGGTTTTACTCCAGTCTCCGCCAGTCTGCTGCATCTTGGTTACCGCACCCCCACCCCACCCCCCCAGGCCTGGCTGCTGTGACTGTCTCCTTGGCCTGGCCAATTTCATTTGCATGTGAGGGTGATGACTCCCAGACCTCTGTCTCCAGCCTAGACCCCTTTCCTGAGCTCCAGACCCATGGTGGAGCTGCGGGCCAGGTCCCCAGGCTATTAGATCTACCAATTTCTGGAACTCGGCTCAGTACCAACTACACGGCCACTGGGCTGTTTCACATCCTACTGAAAGGCACCTCCATCCACTCTGCCCCCTCAACCAGAGTCTAGTGGAGCCACCATCCTTCACTCCTTTCTCTCACTTCCACACCTGGTAAATTACCAACTGAAATCCTCTCCTAAATACACCGAACATAGGTAGTTCCCCCTCAGAAAACTTAAAAAAACAAAACAAAACAAAACAAAACGTGTATTCTGAGAAAAGAGTTTACTTATTACATTTTGGTCTTTACAGAATCCCTCATATAATGGGATGCTCTCTCAACTTGTTTTGAACCAAAAAGCACTTTTTGGAGAAAACACATTACCCTGAAATGACCTCAGTCAAGCTAGTTTTGGACGATTACAAGTAGTCCCCTGACAAAATCAGTAAACAAAGAGGCAAAGAAATTTACCACAGACTTAGTAATTATTTCTCACAATCCCAAGTATTATGTATAAACAAGCCTCTCAAAGGTCACTTTAATAGCAATACGGTATTGATTTTTTTTTAGGTTTGGTAGAGATCATATATATATTTTTTTAAAACAGTTTCAGAAAACTACTGAAATACATATAACAGAATTAAGATTTGTGTCAGTATGGAAGGGGTTGGTTAGTAGGTGGAGTTTGACATGAAACAAGAGTGGCCATCAGTTCATAATTGAAGGTGGCCAATAGGCACAAGGAAGCTCACTATACTGTCCTGTCTACACTTAGATCCATTTGAAATTTTCCATAAAAGTTAAGTAGTTATGCAGTAATATATACCCCTGGGAGAAATGAAACCTGTTTTAATGTTATATATGAAAGATAATGATGCTTAGATTAAAATTTCTAGTAATAGCATAACATACTGACCCGAAAAGTACTCTCTCTGCAACAACATGAATGAGTCTCGAAAACATGCTGAACAGAGACCAAGGGTACATACTCCTTGATTCCAAGTATGTGAAATTCCAGAATGGGCACCACTACTCTAGTGATGGAAAGTAGGTTAGTGACTGCCAGATGGGGGCAGCGGAGATGGACTACAAAGAAGCACCAAGAAACTTCAGGGTGATGGAAATGTTCCATATCTTGATTAGGTGGAGGTTACAGGAGGGCATCCATTCGTCAAATCTCACCCAACTTTACACTTAAAAAAATGGATGTGTTTTTTAGTATGTAAGTTATTCCTCAATAAAACTGATTTTTCAAAAATGCTCTCAACTGAGAAGGCAGTGAAGGTGATATGCTTTCAGAAATTATATTAGATGAGTCAAAGTGGCCCTAATGGTGAACCTTACATAGAAATCACGGACTCATAAAGAGTTTGAACATAAATTTATTACTGGACAGGCAAGAGTGGGAAAAATCAATATTCATACATCAATATACTATTTTAAATAATACATGATTTAAAATACTATATGTGTGTGTGTATATACACACACACACATATATATACATACATATATGTATACATACATACATATATATGTATGTATACATACACACACACACACACACACACACACACACACACACAGGGGCACCTGGGTGGCTCAGTAGGTTAATTGTCCAACTTGATTTCAACTGAGGTCATGATCTCGCAGTATATGAGTTCAAACCCCATGTCAAGCTCCACACTGATAGTGCAGAGCCTGCTTAGGACTCTCTCCCTTCCTGCTCCTCCCCCTCCTCTTTCTTAAACTGTTATATTGGGCATTTGAATCACGCAGCTCTAAGAAGGTTTATATTTTAGCTGCAAAAAACCACAAAATATCTGGAGTGCCCTTATTGCATAAACAAGTTGATCGCCTTATATTTGGAGCTGCCATATCTTCAGGCATATATGTTATCTCTCACTTTGCTCTACCCCCACACCCACCAACAAGTGTCCCTTCTCAGTGCTCCAAGGGCCCTTACCACACTGAATTGTCATCTATTGACAAATGTCTGTTGGCATTTCTTTACCCACAACTAGAGTAAGAACTTGGTCTGATTCATCTCTGCTGTCTTACTGCTATAGAGGAGCATCAGGAGTGTCTGTTAAAGAAAGGAAGAGAAAGCGGAAAAACAGAGGTCAGCCTGGGCCATGGCTGGCAAGGGCTCTCCCCTTCTCTTCAGAGAAGCAATTATGGTTTCCCTGCCACCTCTCTGAAAAATCCTTATCTGGAGCCCGGCTCTCCTGCCTCAACATCTGGGACCTACTTCAGGAGCCCTTCAGCGAAGGGGAAGCAGAATCTGCAGTGAAAGCCAAGTCTTGGGTAGGCCTGGTTTTACCTGGAGTGATAGAAAACAGGAGGCTCTTGGGGCTGGGAGTCCATCCCAGGTACGGAGGGAAGCAGAAGAACGTGACCTAAGAAGTGTGAGATCCAACGACTAAGTTGGAGCCACAGATGGATATTGGGGCCAGAGGTCAAGAGTCTGAAAAGCAGTTGTGGGGTGGAGCTCAGGGTGCATTGAGGTGAGTATGGAGTACCAGCTATATACTGAGGTACAGGTTACAGAGTCAGAGATGGGCTGATCAGACACCTAACATGAGAAACTACCAAGCAAAAATTTTAAAGAAAAAGGATAAAGTTTTATTTGAGGAAACAAGATTGCAAGTCTATAACTCTGCCTACTCTCAATTGTGGAAGGGCTTCACTGAGCTATAGAAGGTATATTATATCTTCTATATTCATGCAAAGTCATTACAAGGAACAAATGAAAACTGCATCAGCATTTGCTATTGATCTGCTGGGAACATTCTACACTATATCAGTCAAGTAAGTGTCCAATTGAGAAACTTCTTTCATAAATTTTTTTTTAATGTTTATTTTAGAGAGAGAGAGAGAGAGAGAGAGAGAGAGCAGGCGAGGGGCAGAGAGAGGGACACACAGAATCTGAAGCAGGCTCCAGGCTCTGAGCTGTCAGCACAGAGACCAATGTGGGGCTGGAACCCATGAATCATGAGATCATGACCTGAGCCGAAATTGGACTTCACCAACTGAGCCACCCAGGCACCCCAAGAAACTTCTTTTAGAATTTAACCCCAAGAAAATTTTTCTCCGTCAGGGAATGTTACCAGAATAAAAAGTTTTTGCTTTGCCTACCAGGAAGCTCAGCCACATTCAATTCTCAGTAACAGTAGTCACGTTAACCCATACTAACCATATTATATTCCTCCTAATGGCACATTCCATTTCTACAGTGCAATATTTTTGTCCTTTGTTTTAAATACTCTAAACTTTTTTTTTTCAACTTTTTTTTATTTATTTTTGGGACAGAGAGAGACAGAGCATGAACGGGGGAGGGGCAGAGAGAGGGGGAGACACAGAATCAGAAACAGGCTCCAGGCTCCGAGCCATCAGCCCAGAGCCTGACGCGGGGCTCGAACTCACGGACCGCGAGATCATGACCTGGCTGAAGTCGGACGCTTAACCGACCGCGCCACCCAGGCGCCCCAACTCTAAACTTTTTTAAAGGACTGGAAAGGAATACATTTGAGGTAGGTATACCGATGTGCCACTCAGATTCTCCTTCAAGGAAGCACTTGTTGCCCCAACTGCTGGAGGATCTCTCAGCTCTCAAAGATCACCTCAGCTGCAGACAGCCATGTGACTGAGGCTGTGCTCTTCCCAGGGCTGACTGAAGTGGGGCTATGAAGGCCCAGCCATTTTCAAGCCAGCACCAGACAAAACAGCTCCCTGGAGGTTGGCTGCGGCTGTCATCAGGCCTGCATCACAGCTGAACTTCTCCCTGTGCCCTGTCCTGTTTCCTTCTCTCCTTTCCACAGTGTTGGTCCCAAGAGCACTCCCTAACAAACATTCTGCACACTAATCTCTGCCCCAGAGTCCGCTTCCCAAAGAACCTAATCTGTGACATCATTTAACCAACTATAGATGGTTCCTGATTTATGACAGTCTGACTTACAATTTTTCATCTTAATGATGGTGCAAAAGCGATATGCATGCAGTAGAAACCGTATTTTGGATTTTGATCTTTTCCTGGCTAGCCATCCGCAGTATGCTCCTCTCTCATGATGCTGGGCAGTGGCTACGACTCCCAGTCAGCTGTGTGATCAAGGTCAACAACCACTCTGCACCTGTACAACCATTCTATTTTTCACTTTCACTACAGTATTCAGTAAATTACACAAACCATTCAACACTTTAGTATAGGACAGGCTTTGTGTTAGATGATTTTGCCCAACTGTGGGCCTGTGTAAGTGTTCTGAGCACATTTAAAGTAGGCTAGACCAAACTATGATGTTCTGGAGGTTAGGCCCAGTAAATGCATTTTTGGCTTACTGTATTTTCAACTTACGATGGTTTCATTGGGCTGTAACCCCATTGTAAGTCAAGGAATATCTATAACTAAAAATAAAAAACACATCAGGTAGGGGTATTAAGGAAAAGGGTGAGAACACACAACAAAATAGTTCATACCTACATGAGAGGCAACATAGCATTGACCCTGCAGCCAGGATGCCTGGGTTTGAATCCCCTCTCTGCCACCTCTCAGTTCTATGTCCATAAACATGTCTCTTAATCTCTCTGTGCCTCAGTTTTTTCATCTGTAAATTAGAGATAAGAGTACTTATCTCATAATGCTATAATAAGTAAGTGAGCCAATGTGGGTAAAGCAGTTATAGAGGACTTACTATATGCCAAGCACTGCTCTAATTGTTTCGATAAAGAAACACCTATCAGATCAGGCCCACAGGGCCAGAGGGGCATCGAGCCGGGACTCTTACCCAGAATCCAGGCACAGGGATGGTGGAGACCTGGGCATGTTGAAGCATGAGTGCTGACAGAAATAGGCCCAAGCAGGGCTAGCCTGGGTGATGTCAGGGCGTGTGCCTTGTGTGGGTTCTGGGCTGCTCCCTCCAAGCCAACACAGCTGCACGCCTTGCCAGTAACACCCACGTACCCATATATATGCTGAGCTGGGGGAAGCCCAAACCAACCACACCCTCTGCATGCCCTGCTTTTCCTGAGTCTCTTTGGGTGGAGGGAGGTACCTGAGGCTTGGGATGCTGGTTCAGAAGTCCCAGGAGGAAATGGGGCCTTGTTTTCTGATTAAGGGCCTGGCAGCTGGCTGAAAATTTGAGCTCCTGTTGACAGAGATTTCTGGAGCCCCTGGGGGCCTGGCCCTGGAGGCAAAAGCAAAAGCAAGGAAGCATGGTCTGTGTTGGGAAGCTCTTGGAAAATGGAGAAACAGATTTTAAAAGTGTATCACAGCCTTCAGGCTGCCCAGGTCAGTACAAGGAGGAGGGGGGCAGGAGTACTTAGGAGGGAGCGTCCTGGACATATGGACAACATCAGATAAGCAGGGAGAGGCCCTATCCAGTCTCTGCCTATCTTCCTGGCTTTATCACCTCCCATGCTCCCCCTCACTTAGTAAACTCAAGCCTTCTTTCTATTCCTACACTCTTTAAGTTCTTTCTGGCCTCAGGGCCTTTATATATGATGTTACGTCCACCTGATAAGTACTTTCCTCCAACCCACCCCTAATAATTCACCTGGCCATCTACTCACATCCTGTAGGCCTATGCTGAGTCCTAGCAACGCCTTCCATGTCTACCAAGAGAGATCTAAAGTACGTGTTCCTTGTGTTTTATCTCCTAACCCTATGTGCTCTTCCTCCCTACCCGCCATCACCACTGTCCCTACATAACACCATTTCTCTGTTTAATGTCTGAATTCCTGGAAGGCTGGTGCTGGATTTCTCTTTTTCTTCCAACACATGGCACCAAGACCCAGCACATGGAAGCTCAGGGGGAACACTACTTTAAGCCCAAGTCAGCCCAAGCCATACTCTAGGAGCACTCACGTTCTGTGAAGTTCCCTGTGCTCAGGACCAACCATGGCCAGAGCCTCCCCTCATCTGTACTGACTGGCCAGCTAGCCTCTGTGCCCACTGACTGCTGACCACCAGGACCCACTAAGGCTCCCTTGTGAAGCAGAAAATGTATTAAGTCAGACAGACCTAGGTTCAAATTCCCATTTGTTTCTTACGTGGCCTTGGGGCAATTTGTAGAACTTACCTGAATCTCAGTTTCCTCATCAGTAAACTGGAGACAATAATCCCTGATTAGTGGGTGATTATGAGGATCAGGTGTAACCACAAGTGTAAGCCTAGGCCGGGTGGGTACCAGGTCAACTTTAGTGCCCTCCCTCCCACTTTAAAGGGTGGGCACTAGGTGGCAGTCCATCTCAGCCACTACACCTCCCTTCAAGTGGCAGAAGCCTGTAAGAGTCTCAACTTCATGCTGGATTCTCAGCTTCTTAGGAGCCACACTTGAGGGAATTAAAACACAAACCCACACAAGTTACCACTGCACCAAGACAAAGTCAGAGGCAGCCCCAGGCACTAGTCACCACTCAGCTGGGTAGGTTGTCTGAGCACACATATACTCACAAATTCCAGAAGCCTGGATCTTTCTCTGGCACCAGCTGGGTGCTCTGCTGGGCCTCTCGCCTCTGAAGTTGTCCTGCTCTGCCTGACTCAACATCTGTCAGATGGGCTCCACTGTGACCACAGGTGTCTTCAGTTTTTCTGTGACAGGGGTGTCCACATTGCAGGGGCAAGTCTAGGGAAATGGTTTCCGGAAGATGGAGTGTGAATTATTCAAATAACCACTTAAAGGCCTTGTGGCTGGAGAATGGAGAGTGAAGAGGAGGTGGGGAGAGATGAAGTGGGAGGGAAAGAAAGGGGCCAGACCACACAGGACCAGCTGGGACAGGAGTGAGTGTGAATTTTACATGCAATGGGAAGTCATGGAGGGTTTAAAGCCAAAGGTAGGGGATCACAATTTAAATTTCTTTTTAAAGACTGAAGCATGAAGAATAGACGCAGGCCAGACCAAGGAGGGTAAATAGTCTGGATGAGAAAAGACAGATGTTGGGTTTGTGGGAGGAGTGGAGATATTCCTTGGTAAACAGGCCTTACAAGATTGCTGGGTGGTGGAGGCCGGCTGAGGGCTCAAGGATACCTCCAAGGGTCTTGGCCCAAGCATCTTAGAAGAATTGGGGCCATGTTCTGAGAAAGTAACGACAGCGGGAAGAGCAGTTTGAAGAGGGACGTGGAGCCGGCAGTGGGATGCTTGGGAGATACAGATTTGGCGCTATGGGTGCCTGGGTCTGGGGGTTAAGCCATGGGAAAGGTCAGGTCGTCTTAGGAACTGGTTCAGGACCCAGCCCAGAGGAAGAAAAATTTCTGGGGCTGAAAGGCAGCGACCTGAAAGGAAGGAGGAAAACGCGGGGAGTTAGTCTGGGATAACCAAAGCTCCCGGAGAGCGTTTGCAAGGGAGCGTGGAGGCAGAGAGCGAGGTGGGGCGGGCAGTGGCTGATGAGTGGAGGGCGCAGAGATTTAGGCCACTGGGGGCCACGGGTCTAAAGGCCCTACAGGGGACGCCCAGGACTGGGGGGCTTCTCCAAAAGACCGGACTGTCAAAAGCCACACTGGCCGCAGGGGCGGGGCGGACGAGTCTCGGCAGTCGCAGGAGCGGCCTGCGGGCCAGCCCTGCGCGGCCGAAGGGGAGGGGCGGGACAAGCCTGCTGTCCGTCAGAAACCATCGGCCAATCCGCAGGAGGCTCCGCCCCCGCCCCTCCCCGGAGAGGGCGCGCAGAGGACCCGCCTCCGCTGCCGCCGCCGCCGCCGCCGCCGCCGCCGCCGCCGCCGCTACCGCCGCGGGTGTGAGGCGGCCCGGCCCGGCCTGGCTGGCTCCCTCCGCCGGGCAGCCCGCCCAGGTAACCGGGTTTGGCCGGCGGTCCTGGGGGCGCTCTGCACCCTCACCTCTTCTTCCGGCCGCTGTGCGGGTAGTGCTTAGGGAGCAGGGTTGAGGACACGGCTGCAGCTGGGCCTGTGCGGGACAGTGGGCTGGGCAGCCGCCTATGCGTGTGCGACTGACTGACGGGCCGGCGCGGGGCTGCCGCGCGTGACGGGGCCGACGGGGGCAGTGTGAGGAAGCTTTGCGGGACGGAAGGACGAGCTGGTTGAGCGCGAGCAGCGCGCGCGCTCCCGCCGCCATTGCGCCCCGCGCCCCCGCCCGGGGCCTGTCTGGGGGTCGCGGGGCGCAGGCGCGGCAGGCGGGCGGAGGGTCCTTTCCACGGGCGCGCGGGCGCCTTTGTTCCCGGCGCGCGGGCCAGGGCGGAGCCTGCAGGGCCGCCCCGCCCCCCGCTCAGGCTCCGCCCCGTCTCCGCCCGCAGGAGCAGCCGCCGGGGCCCGCTCGCCGGCCGCCTCAGCCACAGCCGCCTGCTCCCGCCGGCAGGGCCTGCGCCGCCGCCGCCTCCTCCGCCGCCGCCCCCTTCCCCCTTCCCACCACCCCCAGTGCCGGAGCCATGGCGGGCGCCGCGTCCCCCTGCGCCAATGGCTGCGGGCCCGGCGCGCCCTCGGACGCCGAGGTGCTGCACCTCTGCCGCAGCCTCGAGGTGGGCACCGTCATGACTTTGTTCTACTCCAAGAAGTCGCAGCGGCCGGAGCGGAAGACCTTCCAGGTCAAGCTGGAGACGCGGCAGATCACGTGGAGCCGTGGCGCCGACAAGATCGAGGGGGCCAGTAAGTGCGCCCCCCCCTTCCCGGGGCCCGCTGCGCGCGGGGGCCGCGGGGGTCCGCGCCCGGCTCTTGCGCGCGCCGCGGCCCGCTGCTGGAGTGACTTGGATAAACTTTCGGGCCCTCCCCCACACCCTCCGGTCCCCGCCCCCGCCTCGGCCCGGGTGGTCACTGGGGGCGGGGGGCATCCGGGTCCTCAGTCACCTGACAGGACACCCCCTCCCCCAGCCCGGGGTTGGGGGCGGGGTGGGGGGGGGGGGAAGTGTTCCAAGCGCTTGGCCCAGAGGCCTAAAAATCCTAGAGGGTCTAAGATCGGCGGGGCAGGGGTCTGGTTCTTCCAAGCTCGGGAGTGGTGTTGGCCAAGGCGAGGGAAGCCAAGGCAGCGTCAGCCCACCCAGCCCCAGAACCTGGGGCCAGACCAGACGGTCACCGCCCACCACCTTTTATTCCCAAAAGACAGTCTTGGTGAAACTTTCTGGGCCCCAGGCTGGGCTCCATTTGCAAAGGAACCTTTGGGTTCCCTAAGTAGAAGTTAGGCAGATGTTAGGGTAGGGTTGGTTTTGGATCAGAGCCAGCTCTACTCATCTCTCTTGGGGAGGGTGGAAGGTGGTCCTGTTTGGTTTGGAAAAGCCTGAGAGAAGGCAGTGGCTTTTTTCCCCTGTTGCTGCTTTTGTCCTGAAGCTGAATTTTAGAGGTCTGTGTGGGTGGGCAGTCACCCAAAGCCAGGGCAAGGACTCTTGGTAAAGGGGCCAGGCTCCTCTTGCCCTTGGAAGCACATTCTCAAGAGGTTGGCCCAGAAAGGCCAGCCTCAGTGCCTTGGAGTCAGGTACTTTTTTCAAGAGCGTGCAGCCAGTTTGGGGTCTAGCCCTTTGTGTACTGCGTCCTGTATTCCATGGCTGCAGAGAGCCGGGAGCGGCTACTTTTGGTTTCCTGCCTCTTTGCCTTCTCAGGACTGAGCTTGGCTGCTTTGGGGCAGGTCTCAGTTGGGAGGAGGGAGTTAGGGGATTTTGAAAAACCCCACAGGTCTTTCAGTGTTATTCCACTTAGCGCCATGCCTGTGCTGTGGCCGGATGGGCGCCCAGCTCTACCCTCCATTCCCCCGCCTCCAAGTGTGAGAGATAGTGCTGCTACCCTAGGTTGTAGGTTGCTTCCTGCAAGGACCCTCCCCCCCAGAGACTGGTGTTAGAACCAGGTCCATGTGGAGGAGGGGGGTCAGGAAGTGACACCCCCACAGGAACGTCCTACAGACCTCCTTGGGTATGGTGTACACGTGTGTAGATGGGTGAGAAGATTGGGAGGAAGGAAAGTCTTGTGGTGAGGCAGCCATCCTCAGCTACAAGCTCCAGATCTGATGCAGCTGCTGAACTTAGAAATGGCAGCTGCCTTCCTCTGTGCCTCCATCAGCCCTGTCAGCCATCAAGAGAAAATTTTAGTGATTTGAGAGACTGGATTCCAAAGTAGAGGAAGGACAGATACTACAGGGAGCTGAGATAGACTCCAGGCACAGCCCCTTCCTTGCTTTTATGGTGCTCCCTCTGCTCTGCTGAATTGGTGGCACTGGCTGGAGGTTCCTCGATAGAGATTTCCTGGGTAACTAACACTTCAAACCATGTGTGTGACCAGCAGGGGTAAGTGCAGCACACTGGTTGAAGGCAAGGCTGGATTTGAAGCCTGTATATTCGTTGTGTTTTCCTTAGCCAATTGTTTATCTACTCCCAGCTTAGTTTTCTTATCTGTAAAAGGGGAGTGGTAATATATCCACCTTATATGGTTGCTCTGGGGATTAAATAGGAAAATTGATGTAAAACATCTCACAGTGCTTGACACACTGTAAACGTTTAATAAGTGTGAGCTGGTTTTAATAATAACGATAGCATTAGTAGACTGTGACTGTCCTCCTCAACCCTGGACTGGAAATGTTGAGGGAGGTGGAGCGTGGCTTTAGGAGAGGGTGAGAGTATAGGAAGGGAGGAGGATGGGGACCAAGTTCACATTTCACTTAGATCACTACCCGGAAAAAGGGAGGAAATGGTTTTGTTTTGCTTCAACTCTTCTCCTCACCCACCCACCTGTCGTATAGAACAGTACATGACAGAGTAAAACTTACGGAGTAAATCTATGGAGATTTGCACATCTGACTCCTGGGTGTGACTTTCTTATTTGTAAGATGGGGCCTGAACAGAAGGGAGGGGTGTGAAGAGGGAAGAATCCAGTCCATGGTGTCTCCGGTCTTTGGAGGCTGGTGGCAGGAATGCAGAGGACCCACGGCCCTAGCCCCCAAGGGTAGATAAGCTAGAGAAATACAGATTCAGTGATCTTATCAGCTTGGAGCATAGGCAAAGACTATAGAAGGAGTCTAGGCCCTTTGATTTTGGAGGCCCAGGTTGAAGAAGTCTGAGTAAAAATGCTAGTAGATGCTTGTGTAGAGTTCACACTTTGTAAAGGGAGCCTCTTGCTGAAGCTGCCCCACTTCTGCCCATTCATGGGGGTACCTTGTTGGTGAGTTCTGATCCCTGCAGCCCCCTCTGCAGGCTTTGAGGAAGTTTGGGCTGCCAGCTGTGATCCCTGCCACCTGGCCTTTTCCTGCTGACTCTGCTAGGGTTCCGTATAGTGCTTGTAGCCTGGCCAAGGAGAGAGGCACTTCTCATACCCTCAGGGTGTCTGTGGACCTGAAGGAGGGATGCTGTGGTTCAGTGAAAATGCACACCGCTCATGCATCAGGCCTCATTCTGACCCAACTCCATGCTCTCTCACTTTGCCACTCGTGAAATGGGACCTGGCACTTGCTGGTTTCTAAGGTGATAGTTTGGCTAAAAAGAGGGGTGGGGAAGTGCTTTGGTGTCTGTTGTCATGGTGATGTGACAGGAACCAGGTTGATGTTTGGTTTTTTATGTTGCAGATACTGACATAAATGAATACAAAGCAATTATAGACTTCCTGCTGAGTGCTACAGAGACTTTTCATCATATTTTCTTGGCTAATCTTCACAAGGGTCCTGGGTATGTGTGTGTGTCTGGAGTCCTATCCCATTTTACAGATGAGGAAATGGAAATATAGGGAGTGAATTGTGCCATGGAGTGATAGTCCTAGTTTGTGACAGCCTCACTTAGACCCAGCTCTCCAGTCATTGGCTGGCCGGCCATCCCAAGAGGACTCAGCCCTAGGGTTGTGTTGACAGTGGGCCTCAGGCTCCATGTCCCAGTGGTCTCTGTTGCTCCTCTAAGGACAGATTTTTGTGCCTAGACCTGCATTACAGACAGCCTCAGCCTCTCTAGGTTCTGGCTTCACATTTTTCCTTCTGGTGCCTTTCTGGGGTGAGCTGGTTCAGTCAAGGGTCATTGTGGGCACAATGGCCTGTGTGAAGATTCCATGGAGGGTTCTGAATGACAGCCATGCTCTTCTGTGGAACTTTTGGAGCCTCAGGCTTTTGTCTTTGATTCTTGCCTACCCTTCTAGATGCTAGGCCCCTTAGATGGTAAATGAAAACAGGTCCTTGCTCTCAGGGAAACTAAAACAGACAATGATAATTCCTAGTGGTACCTTTGATGGGAGTTGGCCGGGGTAGGGAGGGAGGGGTCAGTATGGTGGCAGAAGAGAGTAAACCGCCCAGACTAGGCAGTGAGGCTCAGAGAGGAGGTGATATTGGGACCAGTTATCCTGGACTTGACCTCTGTGGATGTCAGGCTGGCAGGGAGACAGACCACAAGGCCTGCTCTGATGGCTGGGCCCAAGGCACCTGAGGTGGGCAGGCTGGGTGTCATGGGGGTTTTCTTTGTGCTGGCTGATTGCTCCCAGTGAGAGATGGGCAAGAACACATGTCCGGATCTCCAGAGCTAGCCATCCCTGCCTGTGTGTTTCCTGTCTGACTGTAGTTTTTCCAGGGGAAGTCAGACCTCTTAGTGTTTCCTTAGCACCCCACGCTTGCCCTGACGTGTGGGTTTCCAGACCAGCTCTGCCAGGCCCTCTTTTTAGCTGGGGCTCTCTTTCCTGTGAACGTAGGAAAGGGCCTGCTTCACAGATGACTGGAGAAGCTGAGCATACCCAGCACTGGGCCCCCCCACCCCGCAAGACCTTCAGCTGAGGAGAGCCCTAGGAGACGTGGTGGTGCGATAAGAAGAGGGGGAATGTTCTTGTGCACCTTGTAGAGTGTTTTATACATGGCGCCCATGCTTCCCTGGGGGGACATCTTTGAGAAAAGGATAGTAATAGGTGACAAGATTCTAGGCAGAGACAAGAGTAAGGAATGGCCGTGAGCAGCCAATGGTAATTGAGCCACAGTAACTAGAGGTTTGTGGCTAGAATCAGTCAGATCTGACTTTAAGACTCTGTGTGTGTGTGTGTGTGTGTGTGTGTGTGTGTGTGTGTACGTACGTACGTGTACATGACGTACATATACGTACATACATACATACGTACATACACAGATGATAGGCTTGAGTCACTGGTTAGAGATCTTGGCCACTAACCTTGTTTTGTGTAGCCTCTTAGAATGAGGAGCATTTATTCAATAAATGTTTGAACACCTCCTCTTTGCCCAGTGCTAGGCACTAAAGGTGAATAACACATGGACTGTGCCATTGAGGAACTCCCACACTCTTGGAAGAGACAGAACTGGGAACATGTAATTATAACCGTGTATCCTGTGTACCATAATAAAGGTCTATACCAAGAGCTCTGTAGCGAGCTCGGCTTAGTGAGCTGGGGTTGAGAGGAGAGAGCCAGGGAACGCTTCCCAGAGGAGGTGACCGGTGAGCTGGGCCTTGACTGATTGAAGAACTTGCCTGTGCCCACGCTGAGGCACTGGGGATCCTTATGTGGGGGTTGGGTATGCATTTAGTGTGGTAGAGGTAAGGCTGGGGGTGGTGGGGAGCAGTTCCGGGACAGCCACAGGGTGCCATGCTCATAGGTTACGCTCCGTCTTATAGGCCGTGCCTGTCAGTAGAGGCTGAAGCAGGGCTGTCTTGCATTTTATCTGGGAGAAGTTGAGGGAAACCAGTGGAGCTGCTGCACTTTTCAGGAGAGAGCTGATGAGTGGGGGCAAGACTTCCTTGCTGAGGCAAGGCAGGGATACAGCAGTGGTGGACGGGAGGGGGTCTGGAGGGATGAGCTAGTGGAGCATAGTAGTTTATAATTTAGCATTTGGGTTCTGAACTCACACTACTTAGGTTGTGTAACTAACTTGCTCTGTGATTTTGAGCTTGTGACTTTCTCTCTGGGGTCCTTGTCTACAAAAGATGGTTATAGGAATAAGCTGCACTTGTCTCGTAAGGATATTGTGAACATTTGAGGAGAGTCTTCATAAAGTGTTTCACATGGAGTGTGGCACAGTGGGTGTTCTGACAAGGAGGAAGATGAGGATTAAGTTCCCCAGGAGGACCCAGTAGTGGAAGACAGCTAATGTACCTATTGTATTGAGGGTGTGGTGCCTGGCCACCAACCCCTTTGGTTTGGAGACCAGGGGGCCTACCCATTTTCTCTCTCCAAGCTCTCAGCAGCCCTGATGTTGTTAGGGCTCTTTCCTGCTGCCAACTTTTGCAAGGTGACAGGGTAGTTGGCTGAAAGCAGCTGCCTTGGTATCATATTGGCCTATTTCTGTGTGCCTAGTCCAGAGAAATACTATCTGAGCACATTGATTGGAGACCCGTGTTTTCTGGAAGTGCTTTAATGCTACCACCTGAGTATAATAGGGCTGTCTCTGCCTCTGCTGTCACTGTTCTTGTCAGTCTTTGTTAAGTCATGGCCTCTCTTCCCATTTTGTGCTTTTTCCTCTTATATGGCTTCAAAGAGGTCAGAGATGAATAAGTCAGAGGGAGGAAGTGAGGCCTAATGTCACAAAGGTCTGATATTAGGGGATAGGAGACTTTTTGCCCCCTCTCTATTTCCTTAGAACTGGAGAAGTCAGTGGCAACTTTGAGGAGAGTCCTGGGAGAAATGGGGGTGACAAAGGAAGAAGGGAATGTGCTGGTGCTCCGTGTAGAGTGCTCTGTTCGGAGAAGCATGGTGCCTGTGCTTCCCTAGAGGGAACTCTTTGAGAACAATAAGGGAACAGATGACAAGACTCTAGGCAGAGCCAAGGGTGTTGAGTGGCCTTGAGCAGCCATTGGTAATTGGGCTCCATATGACTGAAGATTTGTGGCTCAAGTCAGATTTGGGTTCGAGTCTCAACTCTTCCTGTGACCTTGGGTAAGTTACTTTAACCTATCTGAAACTGATTTTCAGCTGTAAAAGTCACTTCCTCATAGAGCTGTATATTAGCAATAGTCAAATAAAGTTGCATATGAGAGTAAGAGATTTTATGTGAAAGTGCTCTGCATAGCATTTGGCACTTGTGGGCGCTTAATAAGTATTTGTTTAGTATGCTTTCGCCTTAGCTAACTACAGAGCTCAAGTTCTTTCCACCACCAAGCATGGCCACTGGTGGCTGTTCTGAAAGCCTGGGCTACAGATCTGTTTCCTGCTTGTTTTCTTTGTTCCTTTTCTGAGTTTGTGCATGGAGGACTGGAGAATGAGGAAAATTGGGTATTTGAATAGTGCAGTGAGTTTATGGAGCATTTTCTTATCTGTGGTATTGTTTATGTGCCGCCACAGCTCATGTATCAATGGAGGGCAAGAATGGTTAGCCCTCTCTCATAGATGAGAAACCAGGGCCGCCAGGGTAAGGTGCAGCAAGTTCGTGGCAGTGCTGGGACCAGAGTGTAGGATCTCTGATTTCCACTACAGTATTCAGTTTATTTTTCCACTCTTGAGAAAATGACAAAAAGATAGACTATTCTGGAGGACCAACTTGTTTTTTAATGTGGACAGAGTGATCTGATCCACTCTGCCCTCTGGCCAGATGTGCTGTTGGACCAGCCCAGGCTTCTGGCCGAGGACAAACTGGACGTAGACCCTCCATCTGGATCATCTGCCACCTTCATCTTGCCATGGCACCTCCAGCAGACGCTTTCCCACACTCTTGGCTGGGGGTGAATATAGCAGGTGATGTGAAGTGGGGGACAAAAAAGCCCTGCTCTGACTTGCTGTTACTGGCTCATGATGATGACTGCACCTCAGCCTCTGCAGGGAAATGAGGACCTGGGGCTCTGTGCTTGAGGTACTCTGAGAAGGGCCTCTTCTTGATGACAAGCTCAAATGCAAAGATTCATCCAGGTGTTCCTTCATTTGCCTGCCTAGCTGGTGTGTGTTAGGCCTGCTAACCTAGACGTGAGAACTGCAAACTCTGCCTTGTTCCCAGTGGTAGTAGGTCTCTAGGCCAGTGTGTTTTATCACTATAGCTACTCTGTCCTTAAAACAACAATAAAAAACCCCCAAACCCCAGCTTTCCTGGGCTCTTGTGACACACTGAACAAGCAAGGCAGCACCGTGCTTCCCTGGCTTTGGGCTCTGGCATTTGCTGACATGCCAAGCACCATGGGGTCCAGTAATAAATGTAAAGTTCGAGGTAGGTACAGCCAGAAAGACAGAAAAAATAATTGCAGGACCTGGGGAGTGCTGTGGAGGAAAGAAACCAGAGGCTGTTCTGTCAGTCAGGAGAGGTGAGAGTGTGTTCTGATAATGAGTAACCCCAGATCTCAGTTGCAGACAACAAGTGAGGCTCATTTTCCACTTCTACTATATGTGTGTGACCCTGACAAGCCACTCCACTGGTTCTCAGAGAATGGCCTCAGTGGCTCTGGGTCAGCTTCCTGGTGCAGGGCCCGAACGCTGGGCAAACCAGGCTGGAGAGGGCTTCGGAGACTAGAGGCTGGGGAAGAATTCATTTCTGTGTCTTGGCATGGGCAGTGGTGCAGGTGGCTCTGCTGTTGGGGCAGATAGACTGCTGCCCGTGTGGCCGTGCTCTCTGTAGTAAGGTGCCTTTGTGTTCAGAGTTGAGGTACCATAGCTGTGCCACTGCCTCATTGTTATCTCCCTGCTGTGCCCTCCTTGAGCTGCCCCTGAACCTATGATGTTGTGGCCATAGCTTCCTGCTGTTTTCCCGGAGATAGGGCCTCTCATTGCCTCCTCACCGATGCTCCTAGAGTCCTTTTGCTGGATATGCTGGCACCTCCACAGGGAGCCTTCAGGAGAGGGAGAGGAGGAGGAGAGGTAAAGAAGTGTGGGAAATGGGTCTTCCTTGAATACTCTGGGGTTGGGGAAAGAGGCAGTGAGAACATGGAGTTGGTTGCTTTGGAGGGGGCTGGGGTCCCAGGAGATGGGACTCTAAGAGTCTCTGCTTCTCATTTTCACTTAGCTCTTAACATTCCCCCCCACCCCCCTTGTAACACTAGCTCCTTTCGAGGTGGTGCTTGGCTAGCCTTTAAGAGGCTGCAGTGGCTGTGTGCCCAGGCACAAGTACTAGCTCTCTCCCCCACTCATCACCTCCTAGGAACCGGGCCCATCCTGGGGGAAGCAGGGAGGGCTCCTTTTTATAGCCACATGTAGGCTTTGTGTATAGGCTCTGCTGCTTCCTTCCGGGCCCTTCCCGGTGTTGGCGGGTGGCCCTGGCTTCAGTAAGACTCAGGATGCAGAATAAATGGGTGGGGCTTTCTTCTGCAGAAGACTGGCATCTCCTTTGCTGAGCCCATGCCTGGCACAGAGGACTCTGGGGGTAGCAAGCAAGTAAAGGAGGTGACTTGGTCCTTGATCCTGGGACGCTTGCAATCTAGAACATGGAGAAAACCGTGAAAGCCCAGAGCCAGCAAGAGGCAATTTGTACCTAAGGCATTATAGGCTGAACCCAAGGGTCCAGACACAGTCAGCTTCCTCTGTAGCAGCCCATCTTGCCCTGGTGGAGTCCCTCCTCCTGCTGGCTGGCATGCCAGCATTGGTTAGAGAATCTGTACAAAGGCTATGCGGTGCCTGGGAGCAAGGCGTGGGCACGGTGAAGAGTGGGCGGTCTGACGGAAGCTCCAAGCCCTGGCAGTGAACACTGACCAGACTGGTGAGGGGCCGGGCCACAGCAAGTTTGACCACTTGTTTGTGTGAGATCTAATTCTAACTCAGTAGGGGTGGGCCGTTCACTTTGGGGTTGGCTTCCTGTTTTCTTGGACACCTGGGGATATGGCTGAGCTGAGGGAAGTGGTTGTTTAAGGGATGGCCCCAGGTCACAGTGTCCTTGGCTTGGCCTTGTCTGTGGGGGGAGTAGGGCATTGACCACACTGGGCCTTTGGCTGTGAAGCTGTGGGTGTGTGGTGGGTAAATTCTAACCCCACAGGATTGAGTGACTTTAGCCTCAGGCCCAAGAGTGTGTGTCTGAGTTCATGGAGTGACTAACCCTGGGAAGGAGAAGAGGAGCTGGCCACAGGTTCCAAAGGCTTTTCAGCCTGCTTGGGGGCAGGAGGTCAGCAGTGGGGGTTGGCAGTGGTGGGGTGCGGGGGGGTGATAGATTCTCTGAGGCTCTGCAGACCACTTCCCCCAATTCCAGCTAATTTTCCTCCACTTGTTGGGAGGCAACTTTCCTCTTCCTACTAGTCACTTCCTCTACCCAAAGAAGTAGCAATTGAGTATAATGTGCCTGTTGGCCTTTCTTGGAAGCTCTCAGCATATCCACTGAGGAGGTTAGAAAGGGTAACATATGTCACTTTGTCTAGGATTTTACTCAGGGCCCCTTGAGACCAGCAGTGAAATACAGAGAGTATCCCCTCCAGTGACCAGAGAATACCTGGTGCCTGAACCATTTCCACAAGGATGTCCTAGTCCCTGGCCTGAGAACTGGCCCACAGTGGGAGGATGAGACTCTGCAGGCTGGGGTGGGAGGCAGCGAGGAGCCTTTAGGGGAGGTGAGGCCAGAAGCTGTCTTAAGTGGGTAGAACTAGGAAATTAAAATCAGGAGGGGGAGGTCCCAAGGTAGCCATTCCTGTTGACCAGCCCCTAGCTGGGCTTCCTGGGGAGGCAGTGAATTCCCGTCACCTTGGAGTGAGGTCAGAGGCTAGAAAATGCCTCAAGGCCTTGCCTGCCCAGGAAGTAAAAGGAGGACAAGAAGAGTGCCTTGGCTTGGTCTGGCATGGCCCAGAGGGAGTGTGGCCAGATGCTGAGGAGAGGTTGGCTCAAGCAGGAGAGCCTAGTGGGGTGCTCAGAAGAGGGTGTCTGGGTGAGCAGGCCTTGCCTTCATGACTTCTTTCATTACTTAGTACATTTCCAACCTCCTGGTCAGGGTTGACTCTGCTGGGGGTTTAAGGGCTGGCCCCCTACCTCCCTCCCACCCCGCTTCCCCCAAGAAGGAATAGGGCTTGTGTGGTAACACGGAAAGCAAAGAGGCAGGGAGCCAGGGCTGGCATGGAGCTTCACAAGGAGCTCCGCAGAGGAGGCCACTGCTGTCCCCCTCCCATCTGCCCTCCCACCTCAGCCCCTGTGGTTTGGATCCCCAGTCAGAGGCCCCTGTTGTTTCCTTGGGGGAGGGAGGCCTAGATTTTTTTGTCTTCCAAGGCATTCCATTTCCTGCTAGGCCCTGGGGACTAAAAGTTGACAGGCACAATCCAT
Organism: Lynx rufus; assembly: GCF_022079265.1. Lineage (NCBI taxonomy): Eukaryota > Metazoa > Chordata > Mammalia > Carnivora > Felidae > Lynx > Lynx rufus. Next base: position 19,038,549 of record NW_025814896.1, on the reverse strand, counting down.
GCCCTCACGGAGCTCACACTCCATTGGAGAAGACAAAACACGCATAGGATTCCTACTCATCTAGGTGCTTGGTAAACATTGTTGTGATAATAAATAAAGCTAGTAGGGCTTGTCCAAGGATTAGGTTGCAGGTGTTGAGAGAAAAGGAAGTGCTAAGAATGGTTCCAATGTTTCTAGTTCTTGTATCTGTTGGGAGGTGATGCTGTTAGCTGACCCATGAGGTGTGACAGGAGGCCTGGGTTTTGGTGAGAGAAATGTTGAAGAGTGTTTTTGGGCTTGAGGGGTTTACTTTGAGTTGTTTTTGAGGTGAGCACGTGGAAATGGCAAGTAGTAGTTGGACCGAAGGGTCTGAAGCTTAGAGGTGAGGACCGTGGTGTCTGTAAGAGGAGGAACTGAAATCTGCGCATCAATAACTGGGAAAAGGTAGAACATTGGGAGAGGAGAGGACCTTGGCCTCAGCCTTGAGAAAGGCCAGTGTTTAATGCGGATAGGCCTGAAGCCCAAGAAGAAGGGGGAAACTCAGGAGAAGTTATGAAGGAGAAGCCAGGGGCAGAGCTCCAAGCAGGAGGCAGGCTGTGGTCAACCTTGTTGACTGCTCTGAGGGTCAGGAAAGAGGACGATGGAAAAGTGACTTAAACTCAGTGCTCTGGTTCTCCTGGTGGCCTGAATATACTAGGGGGAACAGTTCATTGGACTTTTGAGGTGCTGGACAGTTATGGGACCTGGCCCTGCTGGGCCCTCAGCCTCTTCTGTAGCTGGGGCCTGGCAGACACAAGACATCTAGAAAAAAACTTGGACAGCATCAGCCTGTGGTGGTGGCACAGGTCAGAGTTTACAGGACCTCTGCTTGGGGGGCTGACCCATGGGCTGCTTGGGGAGTTATTTAGGTCTGGATAGGAAAGTTGGAGCAAGCCCTTGTCCATAGTGCAACTTTCCCCTGTTGTGGCATTGAAGGCCAGTGTAGGCCTGCTGTCCCTTACCCTCTTCCATGAAACTGAATGCCCACTCCCACCTCCAACATCCGAACTGCTTCATTGATGCCTTGGCTTCCATGATCCCCTCTGCCTGACACAGACAGATCAGCCCTTCAGACCTGCCTTCTACAGAGCAGTCTGAGAAGTCCCTGAGAGCCCTGCTCACTTTCTCTGTGCTGTCAACACCACAGACATCTCCCTGTTGTTCCATCTTTGCACGACCTTACAGTTATCTGCTTCCACATCTGTTTCCGCCATCAGCCAGGGGCTTTTCTGAAGGGCAGGAACTCAAGTGCCTTATTGATCTTTGTTTACCCAGGACTCAACCCAGGCCCTGATACTGAGTAGATAGGTGTCTAATACTTGTTTGATTAGATGATGGAATGAATGAATAAGCATAATAGGCAACTGCTCAGCTCTCTCCCAGCTTTGAGTTCTCTGGGTGGGGCCTCCTTTCCTTTCCTTCCTTTGTGGCCTAGGCATGGTGTTCCCATCTCTGACATCGATGGGATTAGTCTAGCATTATAGGCAAGAGGCTGCCTGTCTGGGTGGTGTGAAAGCTATGGGCCATGCAGAGGGTCCTAGTTCTGCCATGAACCACCATGTGACCAGCATAAGACCCTTTGGAACCTCCATTTTCTCATTGCTCCAAAGAGGAGATTCATCTAGAATCTAGACTTTGGATGATTCATGTGCTGGCAAGGATCCTTTACAGCTGTAACCTGAAGCAGTTAGTACATATGGGTTCAAGGTCCCATGTAGGAGGACCCTGCAGACCTCCATCCAGCTGTCTGAATGGCCTTTTCCTGTTTATCAAGGTGGGAGAGGGCCCAGACACCGAGTCAGACCTGGCTGCCCTTCTCAGTCAGGTGTTTGGGGAGGAGTGACTGATGAAACCCCAGCCAGAAGCAGAGGCTAAACTCTGCCCTGGTACATCCTGGACTCCCAGATTCAACCAGGGTTTCCTTGTGTACACCCTGGGAAGGGGCTGTGGCCTCTTTCCCCTGCTACTCTGGTTTGAAAGCAGCTGCTGCACAGGAATGGGAAGAGATAAGCCCCATCCTCACCTTTTCTTTGTTGAGTGACCCTGTGGCCCCAAGTTTCTGAGCCTCAAACCTTGTCTGTAAAATGGAGGTAGATAGCTACCACCCCTCCCCCCCCACCGTCCCCACTTTTGACTTCCTCTCTGGTGGGAGCTGGGAGCTGCTTCTGACTGTTTCTGTTGGAAAGTAAGAGGGGGAAGGTCACAGTCTCAGAACAGAGGGGATTGGGGGATCTGAGGGGAACTCTCCTTCCAGAGGCCTTGAGCAGCGTGGTGACTGCTGGCCCATTCCATGCCCCCTGCTTCCAGCTTTGTCACGTGTTTTTCCCACCTGTGCCTAGGTTCTGTCCTTGCCTCCCTTCCAGGCACCATCATCCTTCCCCTTCGGAGGTCTGCAGGCTGTGAAAGCTGTATCTTCTAGTTACAGCTGCCTGGGGGCAGAGTGTCTTTGTCTCTGGCTCCCTCTGAAGGGGGCTCTGGACTGCAGTGCCTGCCCTATCCTTGGGGCGCTGCACGGGAACTTGTGTAGGGGTGACAGAAGTAGGGGGCCAGGAATTGGGCACAGAGCAGTTGCTTCCCCTCGTGGCTTCCTTCCTCCATCTCAGCATCCTCTGAAAGAGAAGGGTCCGTTCCATTTGTGTTTCCATTTGTGTTCCCTCTCCCTGCATGTGTAGTTTCTTTAGAGGGTAATGAAAGAGGTGGTGGGGTGGGGTGGGGGCAACTGGGAATGGCCCATTTGTGTACCCCAGGCTGTACTTGGAAGGGCTAATGATGGAAGAGCATTTGGGAGGAAGATTTTTTTTTAAAGATTTTATTTTTAAGTAATCTCTACAGTCAGTGCAGTGCTAAAACTTATGACCCTGAGGTCAAGAGTCACATGTTGTACTGAATGAACCAGGTGCCCCACTGGGGGAGATTGTCCATCTCTCTGGACTTGCTCTTCTGAATCTCCTGGTGGCCTTGGCTTAGAGCCAAGGAGGGCAGAGTGCTGAGGGAGCCCTGCTTTTTCTGTTCCTCAGAGCTCCACTAGCTTCCTGTGGTTCCCATCAGCTGCAGCAACCTTTGTGTAGGGACTTCCCAGTATTTCCAGATAGCACTGGCCCCCAGGGGCCATGTCTCCCCCCTCCTTCCCAACTGTGACCACTCCTTCTTTCTTCTATCCCCGTAGTAAACCTCACCAACTTCTGTATTTGCATATTGGTTGTAGCTCCTGCCTTTGTTGCCCCACTGCACCACCTCTTCCAGGAAGCCATCCCTGATACCATCTTTGAGCATCTTTGGTCTTTGCTGCCTTTGTTAGATAACGAGCTTTGGAGTCTAACTCATGTGTTAATTCTTGCTCCTTAGCACTCTGTAAACATTTTGAGTCCTCCTAGGACCTAGGTTTTGGGAATGGAAAGAGCCAAATGTAGTATCTTCTTTGGGGAGCTAGCTCGCAGCCAGTGACCTAGGTACCTGGAAGCACTAGACAGTGTGACAAGAGTGGCAGAGCACTGGGTATGCCACTGGACTGGGCCTGATGGAGAGAAGGTGGGCCTGGCATGTGCAGAGGATTGGAGGGAGGAGTGTGGGCTGAGAGCTGATGGGCTGGGGTCCTTGCAGTTTGCTGCTTTGATTGGACCTGGCCCATTTGGAGGAGGGTTGGACTTTCCCCAGCTTCCCCCAGCGCCCTCTGCAGGCTAGGCACACAGGCCTGGAGGAGATCTGGAAGTCCACATACCACGGGTGGGAGTAATGAAAACCCCCAGACCTGACCAGATAACATTCACTTACCTCTTTCAAGCTCTCTGGATTTGGAAAAACAAACAAACAAACAAACGTTCATACTTACCATGAGTTGTAATTCTTATAAATTGCAAAATGTGTGTGTGTATAATATATTTCTGTATGAATAATTTTTGCAGTTTCATCAATTAGCTTGCCTTGTAAAAGGAAAAATATTTCACTGAAAGCATGTTTCATATCCAGAAATTTGTGATATGGGCCACTTCCTTCTGTTTTTTTTGTTGTGCTGGTGGTGGTGTTCTTGGCCATATGTTCATCATTTGGGGGTTTAATTTTCAGTGTGTCGTTCTGTCTCTTCCTGGTGAGATCACTTTGGTGTCTCTTATTGACATCTCATAGTAGCCCAATGAAGAAGGGGCCAGTAGTGGTGATCCCAATTTGCAGGTGAGAAAAATGAGGCCCAGAGGTGGGGCTGTGCCTCCTGCCTGCCTTTCCAGTGTTTGGTGTTCATGATCCTTCTCTGTACATCCTCCTTGCCCGATGGGTGGTTAATTGACCAGTAGGTTTGGAGGACCTCTATCTTTGTAGGGCTGTTTGGAAAGTGGCTTCACTGGGGGCAGGGGACGTTAGGATACTGGTTCTTGACCAAGAATCTTGGGTCTAATTTAGAATCTTGGATTTGATGCTGGGCTCCCTTCTCCCTGTCCCAGGGCCTACCATGGGTAGAATGAAATCTGCTATGGATCAGGATTGGCTGGTTCTCCTGAGCCATATCCATTAAGATACCCTGATAAAGGTTTGGTGTCTCCCCGCCCTTCCCCCTCCCCCCCCATACCCTTTCTCTTCTCTGTTGTTCCTGTACTGGGCAAGAGGAGGGCTGGTGGGGCACTTGTGGCTCCACCTGATGTCTGGGAGGGGTTGGGAAGCAGGATTCTAAGACCGGAAGCAGCTCTTCCCTCAGAAGAGCCTAGCATAGACAGGTCCTCTATGGTCATTGTCTTCAACCCCTTCTCAGGCTGCAAACTGGCTGCCTGTCATTTAGCTTGTCCCCTTCATGGCACCCTCTCCTCTCCTCATGCAGTAGATTGGGTGCTGTCCCAGAGTTAGGGACCTACTTTCCCACAAAGGCAAGTTCTAAGCTGGCCCTGAGAGCAGCAACAGTACTCTTTGTTGTTTGTCTAGCTACCCACCTCTCAAAGTGCATGGGATCAGTTCTGGGGCTCAGATGAGGAAACTGAGGCTGTTAAAGGGAAAGTGACTGCCATTACTGGTATGTCCAGAAGGCAGTTGCTCTTCAAGCCTGCCTGACCCAGCCATTCAGCATTGAGTAACTGCTGGTCTTTAGTCTCTGTGGCAAGGAGTCTGTCCCTGGGCCAAAAGAGGAGAGAAGGGTGGGGGTTTCCTTGTCTGGTCATGCAAGCTTTGGTTCTGCAGATTCAGTCTTGTGGCATTCTGCCTCAATGCTTAGAGCTGGCCCCTGCCACCAGGCAACGAGCCTGTTTCCTTCTGCATAAAAATCAATCCAAGGTTGGGGTGGTCAAGGCAGGTCAAGGTTGAGTCTCCTCTGTGAATATCTTTATGTCATAGTCTGTTTGCATGTGATGGTCAATTGGCTGTCCTAACAAAAACCTTCATTTTATCCATGGTCTGCCAGAGAGGAGAGCAGACTGAAGCCCAGCTATACGCTTGGAAACAGGATTTGAAAATTGATCTTTGTGATTTCAGATCTGTTTGTCTCCCGTTCTGATGCTGCACCATAGGGTACATATGCCTCAGACTCTTGATGAGTGTGCAGGTGGGGTGCTGTGGCTGCTGTGGCTGCAGGGACTGCAGGCTCAAGAAGCAGCTCCTGGCTTAGAGCATGTCTGCGTGCACTGATCTGAACTTTGGTCCCAGGAGCCCCACTCCTCCATGGTGCCCCATCCCCGTGAACTCCTTTTTTGAGCTAAGGAAATGGCTGCTTGTATTCTTTTCCTTTGGCCGAGGCAGCTGCGGCCTAGCTTTACCTCTCCTAGGTCTGGGTTCACTCCCAGCAAAGCCCTGGCAGATGGCTGCATTGGTTTCCCCTGCTGCTGGCCCCTTGGACTCCATGTTAACACATTAGGCACATAGGCAGGCAGGGGTCAAAGCTCCTTCAGACTCACTGGGATCATTGGTTCCTGGCAAAGCCCTTACTGCAACACTGTGAGGTAAGAAAAATTGCCAGTTTACTAATGGGGAAACCAAGGCCGAAAGAGTGAGGGCCTGCCCAGGGCTGCAATTTAAGACCTCTGCTAGGAGGTTCTCCTCTGCTAGGTGTGGGCAAGCCTTCAGGAAGGGGATGGTCAGGGCAGGCTTCCTGAGGGAGTGGGAGGAGGCAGATTGCCACAGGACCCCCAGGCTTCTGCCCGGAGTTCCAGGCAGCCTGGCCAGCAGAAGGTCCTCAGCCCGCAGAGCTGGCATGTGATGCCAGTCCCTGGCCCAGGTGCAGGTTACCCCAAAGCCTCTCTAGAGAAGGGTTAGTCTCTATATCTTCGTGAGGATGTGTGGGTGATTAAATGCCCGGGATAGTTTTATCTTTGTTACTGTCCACCACAGCCATGCTTGGAGTGGTGATACTCATGCGATTCCTAAAGCATGGGCCTCAGGAACCTGGTCCTCCAGCACACCATGCCTCCGGACAGGCTGAGCTTGGCCACATTGTGCTGATGGAACCCCAGGCCCTCTCAGGTTGGAGTGAGCTGGAAGATGGGCCTTTGTCATTGGTGAAAGCCCTACACTCTCTTGTGCCACACAGCAGCAGGCTGGCCTGGCCACAGTCCCCCTGGTTGTGAGATCCTGCCCTCGTCCTGTCTCACTTCCTTGTTTCCAGCCTACCGAGGGCCTCTCAGTACCCTGGCTTTTCTTTTCCCCAGTGTTCCTTGAACATTGTTTTCCCATGGTTGTGAGTGGGTGATGAGTGCTGGGTCGTGGGACTCTGGAAGCAGGGTGCTACTCTCCTGCTCTTCCAAGTAGTTCTCCTCTCCTCTCCAAGCTCCCAGGTCCTGGGAGGGTCTCTGTCCCTGCCCTTCCTGTTCTACTGCAGTTCTGACCCAGACAGCTGGGGTGGCTCAGCCTCCCCCTCCCCCCAACTAAGGCAGAGGCCATGCCTGTCCCAGGGAGTCTCCTCGCCTGATGGCAGTCCCTGGCGGACCAGTCCTGGCTCTCTTAGGAAAGGAGACCCTTTCTGTGTTTGTCTGGGAGGCAGGAGGATGGGAAGTGGGGTTGGGAGGTGACATAGGATATGACTTTTAAGAACGTAGTAAAGCATCTCACCAGGCGTTACATCCTTTTTAGCCTGCTGTTGCCTTGATGCACTTGGAAGGCATCAGGACCAGGCTGGCACTTCCTTATGTGGGGGAAGTATAAGGGATCAAGTGTGGCTAAGCGGGAGCTGGGGAGACTTGGACACCTGGCCTGGAGCTGCTCTGTAGCTGCTCGGCCTCCCTGGGTCTTGTCTTAGACAGGAGCCCATTCTGCCTCCAGCCTAGTCTCAGGGGAATGTGCCCAGGAGCACAGGACAGGACAGAAGTTCTTCTGGGCCTGCTGGCAGTGTGTGTGGGGTGTGTGTGTGTGTGCGCGCGTGTGCTTGCGTGTGCATGCACATGTGCTCGTGCACCCACACAGGGCTCCATGAGGCCTGGCCCCAAGCTTTTAACTGACCCTCTAGCTGCCTGCTGAGCAGTAGGCACGTCCTGGACTACTTCTAGTGATAGGCGGGCAGCTGAGAGGAAGGGCCCAGGCTGTGGAGCATGCAGGCCCTGGCATAGATGCATTTGTGTGTGTGAGGTTGTGTGCCTTTGTGAGAGGTGTGGGAAGGAATGACAGCAGCTCTGCACCGGAAAAGTGTGCTGGTTTCTGTTTCAAAGGGCAGGGTTTGTGGTTATTCTGCAGTTTCTGATCTGGGCATTTCCCCTGTTCAGCTCCTCCTTTCATCCTTGGAAACTATCTTCTCAGGCTGGGTTTTTGTGACTCAGTTCCCCCCACCCTCCCTGTTTCTACCTGAGTGTAACTCCTTGTTTCTAAACCCTCCCCCGCTTTTTGTGGCCCCTTCCCCCACCCGTGTGCCTGCTTTTTTCATTTGTTCATTCAGTCCTTCAGCAAGCCTGGCCTAGGGGGAGATGAGGAATGTTCTCTCTCTCCCTCCTCTCTCTCTCTCTCTCTCTCTCTCTCTCTCTCTGTCTCTCTGTCTCTCTCTCTGTCACACACACACACACATACACACGTATTGCCACGAGGAGTCATGGGTGTGATTGCTGTAGGATTCCAAGTTGGGTCTTTGGAGGGAGAGGATGGAGCCTGGGAGGTAGACAGTCCATCCTAGGGACTGGGACGCAGTGGGTGATAAGAAGCACTGGCCATTCTTGCGCTTGGTCCAGCTGAGTTTAGATGGAGCAGAAAAGATGGGAGGGAAGAAGCTGGGGGTGTAAATCCCTGGGCCCCACCAAGAAGGGCCTTGAAGGCCAGAGAAGGAGCATGTTCTCCTCAGTGAGCAACTTTGGGAAGGATCAGAACAATGTTATTTTAAGGATTCAGAAAACTTAGGAAGGGTGGCTCATGGGTAAAGAGGACTTGGGGGTGAGGGCAGGGGTTTCAGCAGGAGGACCAGGCCTAAGGGGTTGATGAAGGCAAGGGAGCAGGGAGTGAGGTCCAGGTAGAGCCAGTAATGCTGTGATGGGAGCAGCTGGGGTTGGGGCTAGAAGCAGTGCCTCTATTTCAGGTGGGATAGATGAGGCACACCTGTGGCTGGAAGGGGAGGAAGAGGGCCCGGTTCTGGACCCCTTAGGGCATTCAGCCAGAGTGGTGTACAGTTGGAGCTGGGAGGGCACTGGGGTGGACCGTAGTGTGCTAGAGCTACTCCGGGCTCCAGATCTTCTGGGCCAGTCTGGGTTGAGAGCATTTGAAGGGGCTGTAGTGCCAGGGCAGTGCTCAGGGAGAGTCCTCTCTGGTGGTAAGCCAGGCTTCTTCTGTTTGAAGAGATCTTCCCTAAAGCCGTCTCTATCTGGCTTGGAAAGTCTGCCCTCTCCAGGGTCACAGCCAGCACCAGGCGATCATGTGGGTGTGTGGTGGGAGGCAGCCCTTCTCTGTGCTGCGTGCGCAGTGCTAGGGCCCTCTCCAGGCCTGGGGCTAGAACCTGTGCCCCAAGCATACTTTGGTGAGGGAGCAGAGGAAGGGAGCTTGCATTGAATGAGCTCCGGTGTGCCACATACAGGGCTGGGCAGTTTTGGCTCTTAGGACTTTTGATCTTACTAGCACCCTCACTGTTACTTGTTACCTGTGTTAACAGATGAAACAGTGGGGTCAGAGCGTTTGTCATTGTGCTGAGGTCACACAGCTGGTGGGAGGTAGAGCTGGGATTCTAGTCCAGGCAGTCTGATCCCAGAGTCCATGTATGTTTTTCTACCACCCTGTTTACTAGAGAAATTCAGTCAAGCCCTTGGCCTTATATGTGGTAAAACTGAGACTGGAAGAAGTTAAATGAGTCACTTGGCATCATCTCCCTTATTAGTGGCTGAGGCAGGTTGTCTCCCATTCAGGCCCCTGTGCTTCCCCGATGTGTACTGTGTCAGGGCAGGGGAGCACCAGGCCCTTTGACAGTCAGGATGGGGAAACATCCCTTTGGATACCCACTGCCAGGCCTCTTGCTGAGACTTGCTTGGGCATGTCTTTAGGTGGTGAGCCTTTTCAGGGGTACATCAGTCCCCTGGGCCTGATCCCTCATTTCTCCCATGGATCCTGAGACAATTTGGGTCTTCCTAGCCCTGCCCTGGGACTTTACAGTTTGTGTGTTTTGTATCAGGAAATGGTCCTCACAGAAGAACAGCCTTAGTCCCCATTTCTCTCTCTCTTAGAGTCCAGCTTTTTTCCAGGTCAGAGTGACCTGCCTACATTCTCAGCAAGGGAAGGTACGCAGGATGGGGCTGTCTGCTCCCTCAGACAGCTCAGCTTTTAGTAGAGGCCTGTCCTTAGGCTTAGCCCAACTCTCTTTTACCACCTAGTGGGACTGTGAGCATTCCTGGCTCTGCCCCTGGACAGGGTGTCTCTCTTTGTCATTCTTCCCTGAGGGAGAGTATGGGAATGAGTGAGGAAACCAGGCTGCCCTCATTTTGGTGTGGACTCAGAGACCCCAGCCTGATCTTGGTCTCTTCTCTGTCTTCCTAGTTGACATTCGAGAAATCAAGGAGATCCGCCCAGGGAAGACCTCACGGGATTTTGATCGCTACCAAGAGGATCCTGCTTTCCGAACAGACCAGTCACACTGCTTTGTCATACTGTATGGGATGGAGTTCCGCCTGAAGACCCTGAGCCTGCAAGGTAGGAGTCCAGGGTCTGGAGGAGGTGTAGGGGGTAGTTAGAGGGAATATCTACTGGCTCCTGGCTCGGCAGGAAGTATGTGTCCTCAGTTCAGCTCTTTACCCCTTGATCACAGCTACATCTGAGGATGAAGTGAACATGTGGATCAAGGGGTTAACTTGGCTGATGGAAGATACATTGCAGGCGGCCACACCTCTGCAGATTGAAAGGTAAGAACCACCCCTGATGTGGTTAGGGTTGGAGGCATTAGGTTCTAGGGAGCAGAGGCAGGGACACAGGCCTTTGTGTGCCCGGACACTGCCTACTGACTTCCCCAGAACTAGTCTGGCTGGAGAAGTGTTCTCACTTCAGGCTTCTCTCCCTCCAGGTGGCTGAGGAAGCAGTTCTATTCGGTGGATCGGAATCGTGAGGATCGGTAGGTTTTGAGCTGTGCCTGTAGCCCAGCAGGTGGTTTGGGGCAGCCAGAACAGTAGCCATGTCTCTGAGCAGCTGCTGGAGAACCAGAGGACCCAGGGAGGCCTGCCTTTAGCAGAGCTGGGGGGCAGGCGAGTGGTTCTGGCACAAGTAACTTCCTGCAGAAAGCCCTCTAATGGCCTTGGTGCAGGCTGGTGAGAGAGGCCAGGGACTACAAGCTGTGTGCCCTGCCACTGGGGATAGAGACAGGACATGGAGAACTGGCTCTGGGTGTCCTACAGAGAGGGTCAGGGGCCTGTAGCATGTAAGGGGGTGCCTTCTGAAGCTCGTGCCTTTGAAGCTGTCCTGTGACAGAGGGGCCAAGGAGAGGTGGAGGACAGAGATCAGGTCATGGTAAGGGCATTTGACTGCTGCTGTGAAAGAGCTGGAAAACCACAGAGGGTTTTGAAGGGAGGCATCTGGTGACCTGACTTGAGTTGCACAGGAATGCTGGTGCCTCTGGAGAGTCCAGGGCAGGGCAGAGCCGGAGAGCTTGGCCAGGGAGCCGCTTCAGCATTCCAGGTGGAAGATGAGAGAGTTTGAGTGGGCGGGGGGAAGGAAGTGGTTGGATTTGGGCTCTAATGTTTTGTTTTATTTTTTTTTAAGTTTGTTTATTTTGAGAGAGAAAGAGGGAGAGAGAATCCTAAGCAGGCTCCGCGCTGTTAGCGCAGACCCCGACATGGGGCTCGGTCTCAAAAACCCTGAGATCATGACCCGAGCTGAGATTAAGAGTTGGATGTTTAACTGACTGAGCCAGCCAGGCGCCCCTGAGCTCTGCTGTATTTTGAAGATAGAATCCAACAGAATTTCCTACCATTGATTTTGGCATGCAAAAGAAAGAGGAGTCCAGGATAACAGTAAGCTTTTTGGCTGGAGCATCTGAAAAGGTGGGGTTGCCATTGACTGAAATGGGGAAGGCCATGGGAGGAGCACATTTGGGGAGCTTACATGTTCATTTGGGGTGTATTAAGTTTTATGATGCCCTTAGATGTCCAGGTAGAGCCATGGAGTTGGCAGGTGGGTAGAGTGAGTTTAAGGGAGAAGTTGGGGCAGGAGATGTTACCTCAGGAGTATAGAGATGTTTTCTTCTACAAGCCATGAGGCTGGAGATCACCTGAGGTGGGGGGTGGGGGTAAGCATAGCCCGAAAAGGGAAGAGGGCTAGCATATGATCCCAGGCTGCTCGGACACTGGGGATTTGAGAGGTGAAGAGGTGCTGGCCAAGGGAAGTAGCAACTTGTGAGGTAAGAGGAAAACCTGGCCGGGGTGGGGGGGGGGGGGGCGGGGAGTTTTGGAAGCCTGGGGAGGAGGGAATGGTCGGCTGTGCCAGGCCTTGTCAAGTGTGTTGAAGACAGAGAGGTGCCCTTTGGACTTGACAGCACAGAGGTTGTTGGTGACCTTGAGGAGTGGAGAAGCGAGTTCAGGGAAGGAAAGGGAGTGTGGATGGCTCCTTCAAGGTGTTGCTGTGAAGGGGAGCAGAGAAGGGGGTGGTAGCTGGAGGGGTTAGCTGGGTCAAGACAAGTGTTTTGGTCAGAGAGATAGCTTGCTTAGCTTGTAATGCTAATGGCAAAGAGTCCACAGAGGGAAAGCTTGGTGATGCAGCAAGTTTCCTAACCTGCAAAGCAAGGACCCTGACGGTCTCCCTCCTGGTGACTGGGGGTCAGAGATGAGCCGGTGCCTGCAGAGAGCAGGCACTTGCTCAACAGCACTTGCCAGCACCAGCTAAGACCACTCAGTACAGAGGTGGATCCTGGAAGGAAGTTTTGCTGCTGCCTGCCAGGCTCCTGAGCAGGAGGAGGAGGGGAAAGCTCCCCTTTCCCCCATCTTTTCCATTCTGCTGCCAGGGCCCAGCAGTGTCCCCTATCCCCAAATCCTGGGCCCCGGAGGGCAGGGACACTTTCCCGTCAGACCCCAGGAGAGTGCCCAGTCACCAGCAGTGGTAGTTCACTGAGCAGGCCCTCCCCCGCCCCTACTACCGCCACCAGTTCTGGGTATTGAGGCACAAACTCCCAGCATTCCAGGGTGACTGGGGAGGAATCACTGTTGAGCTGCCCCTCACAGGGAATATGTGAGCAAGCTGTGCGGGGCCTGGAAGTTCAGCAGGGGGAGGCTGCCTCCCTGTGTTCTGGGTGGACCAACAGCCTCTGGGAGAGCCTGGGGGACTAGAGGTACAGGCTTGAGTGCCTGACACCTAAAGATTGGCTCCCCTCCCCCATCCTGACCCACCTCCCTGGGCCTGTTTGCTCCTTTCTTGCCAGAATCATGACCTTTTTCTTTGCTCAGATGAGGAAACTGAGGCCCAGAGAAAGGAGGGGACTTCTCTTGGTCACCCCAAGGGTTCTGATTTAGTCTCCCCATCAGAAACATAGGTCCAAGGGTAGTGCTTACCTGTCCAACCCCAGGTGGACTCAGCCCATAGGTCAGAGGTCATGAGAGGTTGGGTGATGCCACTGGGGATGTCCCTCTTTCCTCAGTATATCAGCCAAGGACCTGAAGAACATGCTGTCCCAGGTCAACTACCGGGTCCCCAACATGCGCTTCCTCCGAGAGCGTCTGACGGTAGGGAATTCTCAGGCCATCCACAGGCAGGCAGTGGGGGCAGCCCGGGAGCCCCTTGCTGTGGGCCTGACCGGAGCCCTGTCCTGTGCCATGCAGGACCTGGAGCAGCGCAGCAGTGACATCACCTATGGGCAGTTTGCTCAGCTGTACCGCAGCCTCATGTACAGCGCCCAGAAGACGGTGCATGAGCCACCTGCCCTCCCATGGCCCCTGCCCCTGCTTTCCCACCCCAGCCCCCGCCCTGCTTGCCTCAGCCCTGCTGCCCCGCTTGAGGGCTTTTGGGTGCCATTTCTCCAGCTCTTCTCCTCTTGAGGCCCACCCCTGTCTGTTGTCCCAGCCTTTCTTCCTGAAAGCCCTTTTCCCACATGGCCTCCCCAGGGGCTCTCACTCTGACCAGGTTCTGTCTCCTGCAGATGGACCTCCCCTTCTTGGAAGCCAGTGCCCTGAGGTTTGGTTTGAAGTGGGGCGGTAGGGTTCTCCCCTGGTCCCTCCCCGTATAGGTGGGAGGCATTGGGAGGGGGTGAGCCATGCGGGACCCTTTGGGGCAGCTGTGCTGGCCGGGAGCTGGGCTCTGCCTTCCGAGGGGCCCCTCACTGTCTGTGGGCTGTGCCAGCCAGCTGGCTGCCAGGTACTTCCCTTCTTCCCCACAGGGCGGTGGAGCGGCCGGAGCTCTGTCACGTGTCCCTTCCTGAGTTCCAGCAGTTCCTCCTCGAGTACCAGGGGGTATGGCTGGGCTCGGCGGTGCCAGGGTGCCTGGCTGGGGGGTAGGGACTGGGCTCGTCACGGGCCGCGTCTCGTGCGCTCCTCACCACCCCACCCCCACCAGGAGCTGTGGGCCGACGACCGGCTTCAGGTGCAAGAATTTATGCTCAGCTTTCTCCGAGACCCCTTGCGAGAGATTGAAGAGCCGTACTTCTTCCTGGATGAGGTGAGCCCTGCCTTTTACTCACCAGAATGAGGGTTGCCGACCAGAAGCCCACCTGGGTCCTAGGAGCCAGATTCTCCTTAGGGGTGCTAGCTACCTCGTTCCCCTCACCCTCCCCCCCCCAACACACACTGGTTTCCTGGCCCACCACAGTAGACCGTGAGCATTCTCTCCTTCCCACCACTGCCATGCCAGCAGATTGGGGTAGGGGCTCACTCTGGCTTTCTTTTCCTGCCCATTCCTGGACAGTTTGTCACCTTCCTGTTCTCCAAAGAGAACAGTGTGTGGAACTCACAGCTGGATGCAGTGTGCCCAGAAACCATGAACAACCCCCTCTCCCACTACTGGATCTCCTCCTCCCACAACACGTGAGTGCCTCCCTTGGGCCCCACCTGGCCCACCCTTGGGAGGGAGGCATTCACCCAACCACGCTTGCCTCTCCTTCCCTGTCCAGATACCTGACCGGGGACCAGTTCTCCAGCGAGTCCTCCCTGGAAGCATACGCTCGCTGCCTGCGGATGGGCTGTCGCTGCATTGAGTGTGCGTGAGGGCCAGGGCTGGGGGAGGAGGTTGGGGGGGCCTGCCCTCTTGACTGTGGTCATGTTGCTCCCCAGTGGACTGCTGGGATGGCCCAGATGGGATGCCAGTCATTTACCATGGACACACCCTTACCACCAAGATCAAGTTCTCAGACGTCCTGCACACTATCAAGGAGCACGCCTTTGTGGCCTCAGAGTGAGTGGGAGAGAAGGGAGGAGGGCTGGGGTCAGCTTGGCTCCAGCTCTGTCCTGTGACAGAGGGTCCCCTCCAGTGCCCTGTCCCCATGCCCCATTTTTCTTTCGTCCTCTTGCTGTTTGCTTGACCCATTCTTCCTAAGCCCCTCCCTGTTTCTTACATCCATGGTCCACCCTCTTCAATGGTTTTTCTCTAGCCTGTGGAGCAAACTAAAGCTCTACCCGTCCGCAAAAAACACTTCCTTAACCCCAGTGGTCTCTTTAGGCCATTGTCCTACCAACCCCTTTCCCTTCACAGCCCAGAGAGTTGTCCACATCCCTACCTGCTGTCCTGCAATTCCTGTTCACCCCTACCTGTGCTCACTAGTCTCTCATGCCTCACTGAAGGGATCATCGGGGGCTCCGGCAACTAACTGGAGGGTGATTCCTGTCTCTCCTTACCTTCTTGGTGTGGGATGTCTCTTGCACTGCTGGGAGAGCCCCCATAGCTGGACCAACTCTGGGGACCTCTGTCTGCAGGGGTTCCACCCCTTTGTTCCTGTTGCACCCTTTGGTGCCCCTGTGGAACCTTCTTAACCCTTCCAGCAACCAAGGCCAGCATCTTCTCTGGGTAGCTTTCTTACAGACAGGGCCTCCAGGGCCTTGGTCCCTAACACCTCCTTCTCTGAGGGGGTGTTTGGACTAAGCATTGATCCCTCAGAATTGTAAGGCCTCTGTCACTGCACTGGCTCCTTACCCTTTAGGTACCCGGTCATCCTGTCCATTGAGGACCATTGCAGCATTGCCCAGCAGAGGAACATGGCACAGTACTTCAAGAAGGTGCTTGGGGACACACTCCTTACCAAGCCTGTGGACATCGCTGCCGATGGACTCCCCTCACCCAACCAGCTCAAGAGGAAGATCCTTATCAAGGTAGGGGTGAGCCCCCCACACTTCCCAGCACCTCTCCCAGGCCATTGCAGCCTGGGTGAGGAGGAGGGATGCTGGGACTAGGGGGCACTGCCATGTCCTGGCCTGTCCCCATAGCACAAGAAGCTGGCAGAGGGCAGTGCCTATGAAGAGGTGCCTACATCAGTGATGTACTCCGAGAACGATATCAGCAACTCCATCAAGAATGGCATCCTCTACCTGGAGGACCCTGTGAACCACGTGAGGGCCAGGCCAGGCCAAGCATGGGGAGGGGCACCGCGGGAGGAGGGCTCCATTCATGGGCCCCACTTCTGTCTTCTAGGAGTGGTATCCCCACTACTTCGTCCTGACCAGCAGCAAAATCTACTACTCTGAGGAGACGAGCAGTGACCAGGGCAACGAGGATGAGGAGGAGCCCAAGGAGGTGAGGGGCCAGCCCAGGGCTGGGGGCTGGGCTGGGGTCAGAGTCACTGAGTGTCTTTGCTGTTGCCCTCCCCCCACAGGCCAGTGGCAGCACAGAGCTGCACTCCAGTGAGAAATGGTTCCACGGGAAGCTCGGGGCAGGACGGGATGGGCGGCACATCGCTGAGCGCCTGCTTACCGAGTACTGCATCGAGACCGGGGCCCCTGATGGTTCCTTCCTCGTGCGAGAGAGCGAGACCTTCGTGGGCGACTATACACTCTCTTTCTGGTAACCCACTCCTGGCGCGTGTATACTCTGACGCGGCACCTCCCAGAGACCACCACGGTCCGTAGTTGGTCTCTGTCACAGGCTCTCCCATGGAACGTGATCTCATCACATGCATGCACACACATATACTTTTCAGGGTGCTTTGAAGCCCTCCTGCAGGGCCACCCACACCCGAACAACTTAGGTACCTCGCTTGGGCCCGGCCTGCTCCTCACTGCCTCCCTGTCTTCCCTCAGGCGGAATGGAAAAGTCCAGCACTGCCGGATCCACTCTCGGCAGGACGCTGGGGCCCCCAAGTTCTTCTTGACAGACAACCTGGTCTTTGACTCGCTCTATGACCTCATCACACACTACCAGCAGGTGCCCCTACGCTGCAACGAATTTGAGATGCGCCTCTCCGAGCCAGTCCCGCAGACCAATGCCCACGAGAGCAAAGAGTGAGGGAGGGGCCGAGGGCTGGGTGGGGGACGTGAGAGGTGATGGCCAGGGCTTGACTTGGGCCTATCTTCAGGTGGTACCATGCCAGCCTGACCAGAGCTCAGGCCGAGCACATGCTGATGCGCGTCCCCCGGGATGGGGCCTTCCTGGTGAGGAAACGGAATGAGCCCAACTCCTACGCCATCTCCTTCCGGTGAGGGGTGTGGCCTCAGGGTACTGTAGGTGGTGTGGGGTTATGCCTGAGTCTGGGCTGCCCTGACCCTGTGTGGCTGTTGTGTTAAGGGCTGAGGGCAAGATCAAGCATTGCCGCGTCCAGCAGGAGGGCCAGACGGTTGTCCTGGGCAACTCAGAGTTCGACAGCCTCGTGGACCTCATCAGCTACTATGAGAAGCACCCACTGTACCGCAAGATGAAGCTGCGCTATCCCATCAACGAGGAGGCGCTGGAGAAGATCGGCACAGCTGTGAGGGCCCAGTGCTTGAGGGGGCGTGGTGGACAGGGTGACCCTGGGCTAGCTGCTGGGCAGTGGCAGGACAGTCGGTATGTGGGACACAGAAGCCAGGGATGTTGTAGGAGCTCCTGGGAGGGTCACTCTGCCCAGCTAGGGGCCATGGTGCGGGTGCCGGGACGGTGTCCCAGAGGGAATGTCCTCCACAAGAACGTGTCTGCGAGGATGGGCATGCATTAGGTGAAGGCATTCGAGCAGAGAGCCCCCGCGAGCCGGGGTGTGGGGTAAGGCGGTCCAGGAGCTCATGCAGGGAAAGGTAGGCCCAAGGCCAGAAGCTTACTCAGGAGGTGTGAACTGGACTGTCGCCAGGGCAGGGGAGTTGGCTCCAGGAGGCAGAGGCATGAGGGTGAGGCATGTGAGGTAGAAGGCTACACAGATGGCACGGGGACAGAGAGGGCTCAGGACTTGGACTGATGGGGACTAGGGCGGGAGGTCTGCTTGAGACTTGGCATTGGTGAGCACAGGTGACCAGAGAGAGGACTGTGCACACTGGGGCCCGGGGCTGGGCTGATGGATAGGCAGCGTGGGGTGGGGGCGCCCAGTGGGGAGTGAGCGAGCCACTAAGCAAGAATGTCGGGCAGCACCTTGGGCCTTCGGGAACAGAGAGGTTTCGGAATCACGGGGTGGGCCTCAAGGGTTAAGAACTTGGGAGAGAGGGAAGGGCAAAGCCGTGCTGCTAAGGTCCAAGATGCCGGTGGACCAGGTGCCAGGGGAGGGGGCAGACTTGGCTTGGAGAGGAAGGCCATGTGGAGGCCTGCCTCACCAACTGAGGGGCACAGGGAAGCCAGCAGCCCCTGTTCTCTCTGGGTGTTAACATCTACCATTCGGTCCTGTTTCCAGGAGCCGGACTACGGGGCCCTGTATGAGGGCCGCAACCCAGGCTTCTATGTGGAGGCGAATCCTATGCCGACTTTCAAGGTACGACCTCGGGTGTCTGGGCACAGGAAGCTAGAGAGGCTCCTGGCTGCTCTGGGCTTGTATTTCTCTGCTGGGGGCGGAGGGGTGCATCTGTGGTCGTTGTGGAGAAGTGGTGTTTGTGGTTTTCCGAGTCCTTAGAGCTTGTGAGAGATGTGTGGTTGGTGTCTGACCACAGCTCTCCTGGGGCTGACCCCCTCCCAGTCCCTGTCCCTAGGGGTCAACACTGACCCCTCCAAACTGCTCCTCAGGGTAAGTCTCATTTACTTCCTGGGTGGCAGCAGGGCGGGGGTCGGCCACAAGGGCCAGAAACTTTGTTCTTTGCTGCTCACTCCCTTATCTTGTGCAGATCCCTCGGAAAGGACCTTTCTCTCTCTGCTTTTTTCTCTAAGGAGTAAGGAGTTGTGCTTTGTCCCTCAGCAGCCAGGGAGCCTGGGACAAGGTTTTTTCTCCTACTTTCCAGATGAGGAATGATGGGGTCCCAGTCATGCCCATAGGCTTTCAGGTCCTGGGGGAGGCACCCAGGGCACCTACAGACACTCCTAGCCTGTGAGCCCTGGCTTCTGGGGGAGATTCAAGAATCTCCCTGTGGCCCGGGCTGAGGGGCTTGCAATGTTCCACCTGGACCCTGAGGAGCTTCCGTGGCAGAGGCCCTGGGTCACATGTGTCCTGGAGCCTCCTGTAGGGCTCATGGCGAGGACTATGCTGGGTGGGCTGCCCCACGTCAGCACAGTGGTGAGGATAGACTGCCTGCTCTAACCAGTGTCTCCCCCTCTGCAGTGTGCAGTCAAAGCACTCTTTGACTACAAGGCCCAGAGAGAGGATGAGCTGACTTTCACTAAGAGCGCCATCATCCAGAACGTGGAGAAGCAAGAAGGTGGCTGGTGAGCCTGGTCCCCAGAGCCAAAGCCTCTGGCATGTGTGGCGGGCTGGGAGGCGGGGGCCCCCTGTGCACCTGCCACTGTGCTGTCGTGGTGTGTCTGTCCCACATACCTGCGCACCAGCGTTGCTCCTGCAGCCTGGCGTAGGTGCGGGGACTCTGACAAGGGATACCCTCCTTGTGGGAGTTTGGAGTGGTTGCTGGGGTCAGCACCCTGTGGCTTCCACAGGTGGCGGGGGGACTATGGTGGGAAGAAGCAGCTGTGGTTCCCGTCAAACTACGTGGAAGAGATGGTCAGCCCCGCAGCCCTGGAGCCTGAGAGGGAGGTGAGAGCAGAGCCATGTTGGTGCGACAGAATCCCCGTCCCCAGACTCTTCTTGTGCATATGCCGATCACACACAGTGTTGGGTGTACCTGTGCATGCACAGCCACCAGTCACCTGCGGTCCTGTCACACCCCTGTGGGGTCCGCAGTTTCCAATACACCTGCTGTGTTTGTGTTGTCATGGGTGTGTGCCTAAGGTGTGTTTGTTGCACGCACACAGACATCTCCTCCCATGCATCTATGTAAAGCAGATGTGCTGACGACCCATGGGCTTTGCTTTCCACAGCACTTGGACGAGAACAGCCCCTTGGGGGATTTGCTCCGGGGGGTCTTGGATGTGCCAGCTTGTCAGATTGGTGAGCCCCCGCCTCTTTCTCCAGCCCACGGTTCTTCAGGGTCAGGCTCTCCTTTGTGGCTCCCTTTGTGTTCTGTGGGAAGAAGCCAGTGGCTGGCCTCCCAAAGGCTGTCCTCACTCTGAGCTCTCCTTGTGCTTGGATACTCTCTTGACACGCCAGTCTCGATTCTTCACCTCCAGCTCTGACCCCCTGCATGCTTACCCTGAGCCAGGCACTGGGTGATGCGGAAGGCTAGCTGACCTCCACAGTCCTTGTAGGTTGGGCCACGGTGTGACGGGACCTTGGAGACAGGGTGGGGCACGTGACCCGCACGAGACCGGGGTTTGAGCCCTGGTCGCCTCTCCTGGCAGCGCAGCATCACCTCCCTCACACCCCGTGGGGTGGAGGGCAGGTGGTGAGGGGCTCCGAGCCAGTGCCTGGGCTGTAGTGTGGGGGACGGGGACGTCTTTCCAAGCGCTGTTTCTCTTGCTCTCCCAGCCATCCGTCCCGAGGGCAAGAACAACCGGCTGTTCGTCTTCTCCATCAGTATGGCTTCCGTGGCGCACTGGTCCCTGGATGTCGCTGCTGACTCACAAGAGGAGCTGCAGGACTGGGTGAAGAAAATCCGAGAAGTGGCCCAGACGGCAGACGCCAGGGTAAGGGGCATCTGTGGGGTGCAGGTGGGCAGCATGTGAACCTGTTGGGGGTGAGGCCTGCAGCACCAGGCCTGCCTCTAGGCTGGGACCTGGAGGAAACCACACACACACACACACAGACACACACACAGCAGGCCGTGTGGCTTGTTCAGGACAGAGATGGATAGCGGCCGTGGGCCGCCCTGTGGATCTGCATGGTCGGCAGTTGGACACACATGGGCCGAGCAAGAGCAGTCTTGTGCTGGAAGCAGGAGCGGGTGCCCAGAGGCTTGGGAGGAATGGGTGGTGTGGAGTGGGGAGAGGGTTTAACTTTGGAGGGTGTTGGTGGCAGGGGGAGCCTGGAAGGGCAGGGCCGAGAGGTGGATGGTATCTGATGTGTGAGGGCTGCAGAGGTACCAACGGGCACGATAACCTGAAAGTGCCCGGGGTTTTGGCAGCAGCAAATGGCCCTAGTGTCACTACTAGGAACCATGGTGGTGGGTCTCTATGGGGCTAGAGCTGGGGCCAGCTTTCACGCTTGGCTGTAGGAGGAGCCAGCAGAGAGGAGGGAGGCCACTTCCGCTGAGCCTGGGGGAGCGGAGGGAAGGATGTATTCACAGGGGTTAAGGGAATTCTGTGTGATGGCCATTCCCCGGGTGGTTGGTGTGGGTGGAGGGCGACAAGGCAGGTCTGTGGCTGCTTTGGAGGATGGGTACCTGTGAGCCGCAAAGAGAACAGAAGGTGCTGAGGATTTTATTGGCAGACTGGCTGGTTGAGGGGATGGATTCTGGGGTCTGGGCTGGAAGAGGAAGTAAGAATGTGAGTGTAGGAGCCCTTGATGGAAGAAAGTGGGCCTCCGGAGCTATGAGGACAGGACGGGATGCGCTTGTGAGTGGCCACGGTGGGTAGGTGGCTGTGTCGGGCAGGGGGGCATCTGAGGGTGTGAAGCCATTAGGCCCGCAAGGTGGGAGGAGTCTCCTCAGCACCGAGACCTGAGACCGAGCCAGAGACCTGAGTCCCCACTGAAGTCACAGGAGGCTGCCTTGCTTAAGGGAGGCTGGGTACCCGATGGTCACAAAGCATCACCAAAGAGTGCAGCCAACCCCAGGACCCTGAGCTGTCACTGGGGTGTGGGTGATGAGGACATCAGCCTCTAAGAGTCCTAGGAGGGCAAGTGTGGCCTTGGGGGCAAAGGAAGGAGGATTCTGGGGTGTACTGTCCAGTGGGGTGTGGGAGATTCGGGGGACAGGGCAGGGCCTAGAGAGTACCTGCACTGTGGGTATGCCTAAGCTGGCAGGGGCATCCTTCCGGGTGGGGCATCAGGCCATGTGTGTGTGTCACCAGCTCACGGAGGGCAAGATGATGGAGCGGAGGAAGAAGATCGCCCTGGAGCTCTCCGAGCTGGTTGTCTACTGTCGGCCTGTTCCCTTTGATGAAGAGAGTAAGGGCCGAGGGCTGGTGGGGGTGTGTTTGGGCGCCCTCCCATGTACGTGGAAGACGTACATTTTGTCCCTTTGTATGGGGGGTGGGGGAGCTGCCCGGGTGGGTGGGCTCTGCAAGCATTCTCCCTGTTTGGCCCAGAGATTGGCACAGAACGTGCCTGCTACCGGGACATGTCGTCCTTCCCGGAAACCAAGGCTGAGAAATACGTGAACAAGGCCAAAGGCAAGAAGTTTCTCCAGTACAACCGGCTGCAGCTCTCCCGCATCTACCCCAAGGGCCAGCGGCTGGACTCTTCCAATTACGACCCCTTGCCCATGTGGATCTGTGGCAGTCAGCTCGTGGCTCTCAACTTCCAGACCCCAGGTGAGAAGGTGCCCCGTGGGGTGGGGAGGGGCGCCATCGGGCCAGAGTCCACTGTAACTCGGCTCTTTCAGACAAGCCTATGCAGATGAACCAGGCCCTCTTCATGGCCGGTGGCCACTGTGGCTACGTGCTGCAGCCGAGCACCATGCGGGATGAGGCCTTTGATCCCTTTGACAAGAGCAGCCTCCGAGGCCTGGAGCCATATGCCATCTGCATCGAGGTGGGTGGTGCTCGCCTGTGGGCTTTAGGGTGGGCAGGGGTTGCTCTTCTGGGGCTCGTTTTTGGAGTCAGGGATGGGGTGCCGGTTTGTGTGACTGGCGGGGGGCACCGAACTGGCTCCTGAGCGTGAGGAAGGTGTGACCGTCCTCTGAGATAGGAAGGCAGCTGCAAGTCTCCACCGTGGGGCTGGGCCCAGAGTGGCGAAAGCCCGAGGCAGGTGGGCTAAATGCAGCCAGTTCTTGGCACTGAAGAGTCAGGCTGTCCAGTGAGGCCATGGGTAGCCGCTGCCTGGCAGGACAGGAAACCAGGGCCCGTGGTGAGCTATCCGCAGGAGCCAGCGGGATGGCACTTACTGGAACGGGGCTTGAGGGAGAGTGACCCCCACCCCCAGCTCTCTTTTAGAACAGTCCCTGAGCACTTGATGCCCCCTGGTGAGAAGCTGTGGGGTGCGGGGCGGGTGGGGCTGAGCAGTGTTGAAGGAGGTGAGGATAGCACAAGGTGAGTGGGTACTGCTTTCCCGAGAAGAGACTTCGATTTTTTTTTTTTTTTTAACCTTGTGGGGAAGTAACTTAAAAGATTTGCATATTGAAACAGACATGAGTTTGATGAAGTAGATTGCAGAAACTCCCATGAGAAGTTTGGCTGAAGCTTCTTCCAATAATACCACTGCTCAGGCCCCTGATGCCATGAGCCACTTAGTGGGCCATGTCTTTGGGGCCCAGCAGAGGGCGCACTGCCTCCACTGCATAGTGAGGACTTGGAGGGAGTGGAAAGGACAGTCCCCCAGCCCATCTCTACCCTGCCTTACAGGTGCTGGGGGCCCGGCACCTGCCGAAGAATGGCCGAGGCATCGTGTGTCCTTTTGTGGAGATTGAGGTGGCCGGAGCAGAGTATGACAGCATCAAACAGAAGACAGAATTTGTGGGTAGGTCTGCCTTCCCCACTCAACCACGCCAGTGACCCTGTCCTCTCTTGATGGTGGCCTGAGGCCTTCTGCCCTGACTTTTGCAGTGGACAACGGACTGAACCCTGTTTGGCCCGCCAAGCCCTTCCACTTCCAGATCAGTAACCCGGAATTCGCCTTCCTGCGCTTTGTGGTGTATGAGGAGGACATGTTCAGTGACCAGAACTTCCTGGCTCAGGCCACCTTCCCAGTAAAGGGCTTGAAGGCAGGTGAGGATCCTTCCTAGAGACAGTGCCCGGGATCTAGCTTGGGGACGGGGTGGGGGGTGGGGGGGCGCAGGCCCCTGCTTGGCTCCCTCCTGGGCTGAGGGCCAGGCCTTCTCCTAGGATACAGAGCCGTGCCTTTGAAGAACAACTACAGTGAGGACCTGGAGCTGGCCTCCCTGCTCATCAAGATCGAGGTTTTCCCTGCCAAGGTGAGCACGAGGAAGGGGGGCTGGGGAGGAGCCAGGCAGCAGCCTCATAAGGCCCCGGGGAGGCACTGATCTCTCGTGCACCGCCCTTGTTGAAGCAGGAGAACGGTGACATCAGTCCCTTCAGTAGTATGTCTCTGCGCGAGCGGGGCTCCGATGCCTCGGGTCAGCTGTTCCATGGCCGGGGCCGGGAAGGTTCCTTTGAAGCCCGCTACCAGCAGCCGTTTGAGGACTTTCGTATCTCCCAAGAGCATCTGGCAGACCATTTTGACAGTCGGGAACGGAGGTGAGGGGCTGGAGGATGGGTGGCCAGTGTGCAGCTTGGAGGCGGGGGATGGTGGGAGCGATGGGAAGAAGTGCTTGCTGCCCCTCTGGGTCCTTCTCTTGCCTCCTGGGTGGGTGGAAGTTACAGTTGTCTGGCTTTGGGCTGTCCCACTGCACTCTGAGGCCCCACCGCTGGTAAGGACACTCTCTCCTTGTGTCCAGGGCCCCACGAAGGACTCGGGTCAACGGGGACAACCGCCTCTAGTTGTGTGCCAGCCTCGTTGAGAGCAGCGGGTGCCATGCACCTCGTGGAGTGCCGTGAGCCGGGTTCTTGAGAAGTGGCCTGTCGTGGCAGCCTTCCTGGCCCCGTAGCCTGGAGCCTGGATTCCAGCAGTGACTGCTAGACAAAACCAAGCCATTAATGAGTTGTTTTACTGTTCGGGGCCTCCGTGCCCCAGCTCTGGGGGAAGGCAAACACTGTACTGTGTCTCAAATTAATTAAGCACACACCTCTGGTCCTGACTTCTGGAGATGGAGCTTTCCATCTATGGGGCCAGGACCATGGCTGCAGCCCCTTGGAGAGAGGCTGCCTCAGCCTGTGGCACAGGAGGCTCTAAGGAACCGCAGCAGCCTCATGGGGCCAGGGAAACAAACCCAAGTTTACATTGTCCTGTAGCTTTAAAACCCCAGCCGGGCAGGGGTGGGGGTAGATGCCCCCACGGTTTGGCCCTGGAGCCAGGGCAGAGGAGCACAGGACCTGCCTGGAGAGGGTCCCCCCCTGCTCAAGGAAGAGGACACAGCACAAGGGCATGTTGCCCGTGGCTGGGAACACAGCCCAGCCTCCAAGATACAGGGGATCGTGTTAGAAATAGCAGCATTGGGCAAGCCAGGCTGCTGTGGGCCATGGAGGGTCGCCCTGCAGGCCACTGCGTGAGGGGCCTGAGGAGGCCAAGGCCCAGGGCGCTGCCTGGAATGGGGACAGCAGCCCCTCAGGACCATGGGAGGATGAGGGGGACCCGGATGTCCTGCCCTGCCTTGGGCTGCACCACCTGCCTGCTGCCCAAAGCCGGGAGGCAGCCCAAGGTTGACACTCGGGATGTGAGCCTGGAATCCGGACCTGCTCACTAGGGTAGACGAGTGTGTGGCCGTGCTGGCCGAGCACAGCAGCTCCTGCCACGTTGGGAGGGCGTGCCTCGCTCTGACGCAGAGGCCACCGAGCAATGGAAGGTCTAACAGCAAGGTCAGCGGACTTGAGGCCTTTGTCGGAGATGGGTGCCGGCGTGGCCAGAACGGAGGAGCAGGTCGCAGGCCACGCCGGGGATTTTCCCCAGTACCTTCGGGAAGCTCCTGCACACAACTGACAGGCCCTTCTTCAAGGCACCCTTCAGCAGGTCGGCTAGGGGACCCCTCCCCCCCACCCCCGTCCTGTTCCAGACCGAAGACCACTCTCCCCGTTGCAGCATAAGACCTGGGCTCTGAGTCTGCGGACAGCACTGTGGGAGGATGTGGAGATCAGCCCAAATATTCATTAAACCAGTTGAAAGTCCTCTTGCTGGGCATCTGTGATGTTGGAGTATGGAATTTTAAAGGTTATTTTTTGCACACCGTTTCCTACCATGTTCATTATTTCACATAGGATGTATGATTTTCTCTGTCTTCCACTTCTAACCGGAAAGCTGCTTGGTTGGGGGGTGGGGGAAGCAAAACGAATGAACTGGTCTGTGCACTGTGGCAGAACTGTTATTTTTATGGATTTTACAGCTCAACTAACAGTGTTACCTTTTCAAGATTTATATATTTATATACTCTTAAGAAAAACCACTGAGCCGTTAAAGCCTTGTTATTCAATCCTAATAGTGATTCAGTTTTCTATAGTTTACTTTTAGGGTAGAAAGTAAATTATTTAACATTGCATTAAACTTCCCAGATCATGGATTGTAAACCGAAGGAAATTATACAATTTCTGAGAAAATGTATTGGTTTATTTAAACTAATTCTAAAGTTGTCTTTGCAAGTATGACCTCGCAATCCTGTCCATAGCAAACATATCTACATATGGCTGCCAACGTTTGGTTTATAATCAGAATATTAACAAAAATCGTAAATTTTATTAGAAAAGCTTTCCTTTTGAAAAGAACAGCAGTATTATTTTTCTTCTCAGTAGTATTGTAACAAAGTTAGTGACTCTCCTTGCTCCTCACCTTTGGAGGGCAACCTTGGAGCAGAGCCACAGGGAGGGGCCGGCGACCACCCGACACGTGGGGACAGCTGTGCTACAGATGGTAAGGCTGTCGGGAACGGGCCAGGGGTGGGAGGAAAACAGCAAAGCCTATTCTGGTCAGGTGATTTTTGTTGGAAGGCAAAGACAACGCAGTGTGCGTTCCCTTAGGGACAGAAAAGGGTTAAGGATCGGCCCGCTGTGTGGGCAGGTGAGGGAGCGGTCACCATGCAGCTGGCTGCTTCCATTGAGCTGGTGAGAAGACCCTGGAAAGGAGACGGGAAGGTTGGGAAGGCAGCCCCACGAAGGGGTGCAGGCCCGTGGGCACAAGGGTGCCCTTCGGCACAGCTGGCACTTGGCACACGCAAGCCCACTGCCCTCATTCGGCCTCAGTTGCCAGTTGTGCTGGCCTCTTAAGATCTGACTGCCACATAAATCGGCCCCGTGTCCTTTTAACTTCGGTGCTCTTTCACGGGCCCCGGGAAGCCGGTTGTCTGGAGACAACTTGTCAGGTGGTTATTGTGCGGTACAGGCAGGTGGGAAGTTTTTGGCAACTTCCCAGGTCAAGCATCTCTTCCCTCCTCTGGGCTACGGAGTGGGGTGAGAACACCTGCTCTTCCAGCTCCCCTGCAGACAGGATGTCCGGGGACAGCAGCCCGAATCCCTGCAGCTTGCCAACCCTGGTGAGCGGGGATGCAGCCGGAGCCCTTTCCCAGTTCACAGAAGCCTCCGCCTTTCAAAAGGAGGTTGCCGGGTGCCACTCTGGTTGCCTCGATAGCTTGCAACCAAATCTCTGCCCAGATGTGGTTGAAAAGGCACTGCCCTTACCTTCCTGTGGCTGTTTTCATGGTGGTCTGTGCCGGTGTAGGTCAAACATGATGCCACACACAGAGCTGCCTGCCTGGTGGATGGATGGGGACGAGCATAAAAAGCCAGCCCAGGGATCCTGAAAAGATGCAGGTAAGTGTAATCAGTTGGTTCTTAAGATGGTAATTAGTGTATCACTGGTGTGATAATTCACGTACCAAAGCATGGAGAGCAAGATTAAGTCCAAGGCTGATTAAGAGTTACATTACAGGTTCTGAGGGGCATGTGGGTGGCTCGGCCAGTAAGCCCCTGACTTCAGCTCAGGTCATGATCTCACAGTTCATGAGTTTGAGGCCCACTTAAAGGGGTGAGCTCGAGCCCTGCTTTAGGTAACATGAACCCTGGGTGATCCCCGAGTCTCTCTCTGCCCCCTTGCTCACTTGCGCCCTCTTCAAAAAAAAAGTTACAGGTTCGGAGCATCCCTTTCCTATATGATAAGTCAGACCAAGACCTAACAATTCCCAATTTGACAGATTGAGGGCAAGTCCTGGTTCATTCTAGTTCCCTCTGAGCACCACCCACTTGGAGAACTGGGATCAGTTTAAAATACTTCCTTTCATCCACTGAACTAGATATAAGAGCCAGTATCAGAGCGCCCACTGCTCAGGTTCTTGCTGGCCCCTTGGCTTTCTCCCTAGAGCTTCTCTGTCCTGTTCAAAAGGATGGTTCTTTTCCCAGCGACAAGGGAGTTGATGGAAGTTGGCCTGAACTTCTAAACTGGGTTTTCTTGCTCCAGGTTCTTGTGGCCAGGAGAGCTTGTCCAGTGTGAAGGAAGAGTTCTGTGCTGACCCCTCGGTTAGGGGCTGCCTGTCATCACAGGACATCCTTGGCTTTTTGGTGTTGACCATTTTTATTTTAATCAGGATGAATCCCCATTTACTGAACAAGTGTCTTTCTGGAGTATGACTTGGAGAGGAACAGCTCTGACGTCCCTAAGGCAGCTTCATGGACCTGAGGCACACTTATCTTCCAGGCTCCCGGGCTACACTACTTGGCTTTTCACTGCAAATGCCTTGATCTTTCTTCCTGGTAGAAAACAGGACAAGTCTCAGTCTTGCAAGCACACAGATCAGTTTCACCTCCTGTTTCCTCCAGACAGACCTGAGCTCATTAATCGACCCATGAGGCCCTACAAAGGGGAAGGGATGGGGGTGAGGGGAAACCCTCACTTGGGACTGAAGGTCTTGCCCTATGGTGCGTAGTTGCTTGCCTCGTCATGCATGTGGGCCACGTCCCTGTGGTGGGGCAGCTTGGATTGGCACGAGTTTCTACCCACTGGGTTACGCATCATCTGGGAAGCTTCTAAAAAATACCCGTGCCTACAGCCCTAGCATAGGTATTTTTCAAAAGCTTTCCCGGGTGAACTGAATGGAAGGTCAGGGTTGAGACGCTACAAGTGTGGGCAGAGGAAACCAGAAAACCACGGTCAGGAAGAGGAAGTCCATGGTACCAGGGGCAAAGATGAGAAGTGGACTGGCTCCCTGCAGGGGGAGTCTCCTCTCCTGCTGTCTCCAATAGGAACCACTCCTGGCTGGCTGGCACACCAGGGACAAGTAACTGCTCAGAGTTGCAGGCCTGCACTTCTCTCACCCCGTGCACACAGCACTACTTGCAAGGTCAGCAGCTTTCCGAAGCTCCTGCAAAAAGAGGAGTCAGGCAAGAACCCCTCTATAAAGGGGGAAGGCAGGAGCAGTTTCTGACTCCAGTTGAGGACAGTGCCATTAACAAGGATCTGTGGCCACAAGCACGTGGGCACAAGACCTCCCCGCCCCCCCCCCCCCACCTCCTGACCAGACACATCCTGAACATCATCTGGAGGCTGGAGCTCCTTAAAAACTCACTTGTCTTTAAGTTTGAGCCTGTCCTCTCTCGCCATTTCTGTTCTTTAGAAGGGAAAAACCATCATAAGCACTATCTGGTTATCCCACCAAAGTAGCTCACAGAACAGAGTAAGTTCCTGCTTCCTCACATCTCAGTTAAAGAGATCAAGCCCCGTCTCCGCTGGAGACTCCTCATTGGGTCTTCCTCTGATGATCCCCAGGGGACTCCTGCCCAGGAGTCAGGCAGGGGTTCTGTTTCCTGCCCGGAGGCCACTGCAAGTGCCCCCAGGAAGCTCAGCCACCCACAGCGGGCTGCCACTGCCCACTCTGCCCACAGTTGTGTCCCAGAAAGCCCCTGCCCGAGTCTGCACTCACCCCGGGCTCAGGCTGCCATACCGGGCTGCTCTTGCTTTACTCAGCACAAAGTTGTTTTCCCAAGACTTCAGCTGGCCTCTGGAAGGATCAAGTCGGGAACAGGCCCCCGTGTCCACCTGGGACCAGAATCACTGGCCAGCCTTGGTGTGTGTCTGCCCCAGGTGATTTTCTGTCTGGGCTTCCTTTTTCCTGTCACAGGCCCTCGGGGTCACCCCAACAAGATTCACTTGCTCTGAATCTTAGGAACTGGGCTTTTAGAAAAGATTTTGCCACCCAACGTGGGGCTTGACCTCAAAACCCCGAGATTAAGAGTCGCATGCTCCACCAACCTAGCCAGCCAGGCGCCCCAGAAATTAAGCTTTTTAAAAAAATCCTATTCTTTTAAGGCCTCCGCATCCTTAACCGATTCACCAGCACCCCCTTAGCAAAGAGGAAAGTGCTCTGCTTCTGAGCACATTCTCCTCACTGGGCGGGAGGAGGTGGGGGAAGGGACAAGAAAAGGACTTCCCAGCACCTTCTCACAAGACACCCGATGACAGTGAGTCTGACTCCTTCCTGCCTTTTGTCTGTTTAGCGTAATTCTAGAAACCTCACAGTTCTGTCACACAGAAGCCAGGCCTGTGGACACAGCAGCGTGGGAGACGGAGAGAGGAACTTTCCTGAAGCGGGCTGAGGGGAACGGCCTTGCTCATCCATCCAAGCTTAAGATCTGGCTTGCCCACTGAATAAATCAGATGTGAAACGTTTCTAGTTTTTCTGGCTCCCCCACACAATAAAGTCAGCAGATGTGAAACATATTTATGTTTTTATTTAGGAACAATCAAAAGATCTGAAGTACCATTTCGGCCCATATCAAATTGTATACGCAGTTTGTCCCTGCTCCCTCCCTTCTCCAAATCCACAGATACAAAATCTAGGAAATGTGCAATTTGCATCTTAGAAATAGCAGCATCCCCACAGGGGACCTCGTGAGGCCTGGAGGCAGCCCAGAGAGGACAGCCCACCCCCACCTCAGCATAGCCACTGTCCGAAGGCGAGTTATGGCTTTCTGTTAAAAACACGTACTCTGGATAAAGAACTCCCATTCCACCCAGGCCTGACCGACAGAGTGTGCCCCCTTGGTTTGGTCTCACCCTGGCCACCGCAGTCAGGGGACCCTCTTGTATAGTTTGGTGAAGTTGCAGATTGCCTCTGGGCAAACAGGGCAGTTGTCTCTTAGCACCAAGGTGACCACGTCTTTCAGCCATCTCTCTGGGAGGCGCACTTTATAAAGCTGACTGCACCCCAGCCATTCCCAGGGCCTCCGGTCACTCCGAAGACCAGAAGGTAAATGGATGGTAGAAAACCAGGAATCAGCACTCTCAGGCAGGACCCCGCAGCTCTGGCAACCTCCCTGACTTCCACAAAGACTGTGCTCAGTTAACTTTCAATGGACAATGGCCGGCAGGGGAGAGGGGAAGGTTGGTTGGCGTTTTCTTCGTAATAACGATTATGGCACAGTCGGGTTTTCCCGACACAGCTAAATGGCGCGGCAGCGCGGGAACGCCTCTGCACGGGCCACCCCTTCTCCCCTGGCCCGAGGACCACGCTGGGTCCGTACTGAGGGCGGCCTGGCTCCCCCTCCAGCCAGCTCCACACAGCCTGGGACTCCTGCCCCACCAGCATTTCAAGCAAACTGCAAGAATGAGGTCACTGTGTGGGGGTAGGAACCAAGGATGAGTGACCATCTCTCTCTTTAAACACAAATGACAGAACAGCTACCACGTGAGTAGATTGTTACCCTCCACCAGTGTATCTACTCTGGGGTTTGACTCCTGGGAAAGACGCACTTGTAGCTTTCTATATTCAGGGACTCCAAACAGTCTTTACCCTGGACAATTTACCTTCGGCTCCAGCCGAATGCTTCTTCCAAATACTCCTAAGTCACCCACTTACAGTGGAAAGGAACAAGAGTTATAAAAGCATTAGCCAGGAAAAGCTATTCATCGACATTCAAGTGCTCAGGGGTACGCACGTGCACACAGAGGAGGGCCAGGCTCCAGAAGAAGAGGCACTAACGGCAGGTGGACGCTCAGACCCCTCTCCGGTACCCTGGCTTGCCACCTGCCCCCAGCAGACAGCAGAAGAGAAGGCAGCTACCCCTGCCCCCGCCAGAAGGGCCCTGCTCGCTGTGCAGACCCCTCCTTCTGGCTCCAGCCTGAGCAGCCACAAGGGCCAGGCGCTGAGGGCTGCTAAAGCCTTGGGGCTGGTGACAGCAGAGCAGTAGCCATATGCTCTTTGCGGATCCTGGCGGTCCTGCAAACCAAGGAGAGCGTTTTTAAAAGTCAAGGCAGCAGGTGCTTGCTCCCACCCTTGTCCATGGGGTGACCAGTGCCTGCCTAGGCCGTGCCGGGCATCAGGTTTCTGCCCCTGCTCTGGACTTTGGCAGGTAGAATCGTTGCTTCCCACTGGATCCGGGCTGTCCGATCTCCAGTCTGGTGAAGACAGGCCAGGTTAGTGGCCAGTCTTCACAAGTGCGCTCAGGACTGAAGAACAGAAAAGCAGACCCTGGATCACCCCCCGGGCCAAATGCCCTGAGCCCTTTACTTTACACCCCCCACATACAGATGCTGGGTGGCTCAGTGAACTGCCTTCCTGGGACGACCGGTGCCAAGGTACACAACACAGGCCTCGCCATTCCACGTGGGACTTAGAGCTTGCCTGGGTGGCACTCATGATCGTCACCTCTACCCAGGCACTTGGCCCAAATCAAAACCCGTCACTTTGTTGAGACGTTGCCTAGTTTTCTCAGCCCTGGTGTCGCACAGCCTGGCTGTTCTAAGTGGCCAGAGAAACAGCACGATGGTTACCTCAGATTGAAGCCGGGCTTGGGGAGGGGTCCATTCAAAAGAAAGCTCGGCTCCCCACTCCCTGCTTTCTCAGGTGCCAGACGGTCCCCAAGCCACACGGAGATGCGCCCCAAGGTCTGGGCAGGAAGAAGGCTAGGCGAGCCTGTGCTCCTCAGCAAAGCAGTGGAGTCAGAGGACCTGGAGACGGCCCCGGGCAGTAGTGAGGAGAGCCCAGCCCTGTTTGCCTCCTGCCCCAGGAAGCTGCTGGCTCTGGCCTGGAAGTAGCTGTGTGGACCCTAGCACATCTACAGGACTTTTCTTCTCCGGCTTACAACTGAGCCTTCCACATTGATAAGATAAAGGAAAATGTAAACTTAATACAAAAGGTGGGTCAAATCAATAACCTGCCCTGAGTAAACTCTGAGCAAGGAAAAGGGGGGAAAATTAGAAAAAACCCAAATTTCAGGTTTGGTTTGGCTGGTTCTCTTCTACAAAGTGCCTTTATCCACGTGGACTGTGGCATTTAAACTGACAAAGCTGCTCAAACCCAAGGATCTCGGTACAAGAAGAGAACAGGCAGACACAAGGCAACAGGGCCGAGAGCGGGCAGCACAGGCAGGCTGCCGAGGAGGGTGTGCGGACAAGGCGAGCACCCAGCCAGAAAGGCCAACGCCCACCCTCCATGGAAGGCGGCCCGGCACAGATGTCCCAGAGCCAGAGGGGAGAGGGAGGTAACACAGGACCTGTGCAGGATAAGAGCCACAACTCAGCCTGGAAAACCTGCAGAAACTTCCCGGTGGGTCAGCCTCCCATGGCCAGCTTGGACGGCACCGTCAGTACAGCACCCTGCCCAGCTCCCGCACCTGTCCTTCCGGAAAGCAGGCCTTCAGGTCCTGGTGCTTTGGTCACCCACGCAGCTTGGCCAAGCCAGGAGCTCTAAGTCACATGATGCTACCAAACCCCAAACACCAACAGGCCATCCAACACTCTGGAACCCTCGACTCCCGAAAATGGGAACGCTCCTCTCAAATCAAAAAGCTCTTTAATAGTCAAGAATTCAAATAAGTAATCAAAATATGCAAAGTAGGGGCGCCTGGGTGGCTCAGTTGGTTAAGCATCCAACTTTGGCTCAGGTCATGATCTGGCAGTTCGTGGGTTTGAGCCCCGTGTTGGGCTCTGTGCTGACAGCTCAGAGCCTGGAGCCTGCTTCGGATTCTGTCTCTCTCTGTCTCTGTCTCTGTCTCTGTCTCTGTCTCTGTCTCTCTCTCTCTGCCTCTGTCCCAATTTGCACTCTGTTTCTCTCAAAAAACATTTAAAAAAATTTTTTTAATATGCAAAGTGTATGTATCATAAATTCAGATTTCTCTGATCAGAATGATGATCTAGTTTCACCCATTAGAACTGGATCTACAACTCCGTGTAAAAGTATTAATAAACCAAACGTGCAAGACAGGCAACAAGAAACACCAAAGATTTTACTACCGTGACAAGTCCAAGTGCGTCGGGAGAAGAGGGGAACGACCAGTCACTTTAGGAAACCCCGTCCCACCTCTCTCAGCTCTACAGCCCACAGACTGCCTTCTTAATGGAGGCGATGTCACAGACACCCTCCGGCGGTGTGCAAAACCGCAGTGATGTCTCACAGCAGGACAGGGGCCCGACGCACGGGGTGCAGTTCCGGTTCCGGGCCAGCGTGCTTCCGCGTGCCGGGGCAGCCGTATTCCTCAAGCGCCCAAAGCCCTGTGCACCTGCTGCAACATCTCCTGGGCCACCCGCTCGCTGACCTGTCTCTCTTGCCTTCACCTTTCATTGTCTGAGGCTCCAACCCCACTACCCAATCCGGTCCAAGAGCACAGTGGGGGGAGGAACCATCCAGTCTGCGGGGCTCCTTACCTGGGCGGTCCTGCCATGTGCGGGGTGGCCCTGGGCGTAGGGAGAGCGAACATCTGTGAGGAAAACACGCCCAGGCGGCAGCACCGGACGGAGCTTTCCCACCTTTCAAAGACAGGCTGGTGCCGAGGCGGGGTCCCTATGTCCTGCACCAACTTGTCTACCACGTAATTCGTTTTTTGTTTTGCTGTTTGGGTTGTAAATGAAATATGAACACAAATTAAATAACCAAGAAAACCCTCTCTAAAGACACAACGCTCTGGCCAGTATGTGCAGGACTTGGAGCGGGGCCCACAGGGTGGTGTCTCAGACACTGATGGTTTCCGGCTGGGCCACCCCAGCCGCACCTGGGATCCCAGCACTGCCTTCAACACAGGCTACTGTCCCCGGCACCCACACGCCACTAGATTCCTCAGGTGCACACCTCAGATGTACATCTTCTGAGTAAAGTATCAAAGTATTTGTCCTGTATCTATGTGTATATATAAATTAATCTGCATGTACATAAACACTAAAGGAAAAATCCCAGGTGTCTGTTCTCTGAAGGAAGAATCACTCACCACTCTTGGCAATTCTGGAAACAGGCCCTTGGGGCTAAAGAGCTTCACACTCAGATGGAAAGGACACAAACATGGGGTGCAAAACTTGCCAAGTACTCACTTGTTAACAACTAAGAGGTGGTCCCTACAGGGCCCGGGAGAAGAGAAGACACTTTAGAAGAACAGGGGCTCAAGGGCTTGGGGTTGGCAAAGACAGCCCCTCTCCTGGAAGGCAGAAGGCGCCACCACCACCTTCAGTCCTTGGAGCCAAGCCAGCACAGTGCCCCATGCAGTTCAGTTCCCGCGTGGGGTTGGGGAGAAGGACGACGCCTAGCCCACCACCAGGGTTTCTTGCCCAAAGGCCCTGCCACTCACCCAGCCTGGGCCCGGGAGGAGCATGATCATGTGGTCGCGGTGCTTTGGGAAGCGGGTGGTCCCCAGAAGGTGAGAAGTACACGTGACGGGCCTTCTGCCTGCCCCACCCTCCACCCGCTGCTGTCAGAGCAGCCCGTCTTGGGGAGAGAAGGATTTACCATGTAGTACAGCTCTGTAAGCAAGTTCCCCAGTGTTGCAAAAGCACCTTTTCCTGTGATTTTCTCAAAACAAAAAAAACGGATGGGAGGATTAGGCTAAAGTAGACCAAGATTTTGTTTCCAAGTTTTGGGGACAGAAATGCAGAACTTGAAAAATCCTCACAAGCACCCGTCCGGTGATGTCCAGCACCCAGCCAGGCTCTTGGCGTGAGGGCCGCGAGTACTCTGGGCGTCCCGCCAGGAACCCCCGCGTGCAAGCCCACCCCAGCTCTGAGAACTCCGGAGTCCCAGATCCTGTCAGCTCTCACTCGGACTACTGGCTGAGTGCAGGTCTTCCTTCCCAACCAAAGGCAGCCTTGAAGCAAGTGAGGGTCAAGGGCTCTGAACACCACAGCGGCCAAAGCCACCTGCCGGGGCTGCGCGCTTCCACTTTAAGCCCCCTTTTTCTCAATTTCCCTCTCACTCTCAACACATCTAGATTAAAAACAAAAACAAAAACAAAAATGTGGGCACATAGGTCAGTACATCAGGCTTGACAACAAACGTTTCTCTAAGGTGATCTGAGAACCGAAAAGTTCTGGTCCATGCTTCCGACGCCCATGAAAAAGGAGAAGGGCTGTAAGGACTTTCGGGTGGGACGAGCACGCGCCATCACGTACAAACTGCAGGGACCGGCGCTTCTGCACAGATTATCATCCCGCAGGGCAACGCGAGCCCGGCATGACGGCAGAGACCTCTTCAAAAGCCCTGCCTTCGTGGAGGAGCGCACAGGTACGCCTCTGAGTGTGCGGTGCCCCCGGCCCGCTGCCGAGGGGACGCGTGGCCCCAGGGATCTCTAGAGAAGAGACACGGGGCATGTTCAGAGATGACGTAGACGGCAATGTACTGCTTGCTAACCAAAGTTTCTATGTAATGAAAGTGTTTACAATCTGACGTTTTATTAAATGTATATAGGCAGATTTATATGTTAAAAACTTGATTTGTGTCTATGAATATGAAATCTGAACTATTTTATCCACTGGAAGGCAAAGGAAAGGTCCTACATTGTGGGAGGAAGAACTGACGAGGACTCTGCGATCCCCGCTGGCTGGCTCGCTTGGTGGTGGCGGGCCCAAGGTGGCAGTGGGCTCCGGGCTGGCAGCGAGGCCTCCAGAAGCTCTCGTGTGTGCCCAGCGGCGGGCGTGGGAACAGCATGTGGCAGCGGAGAGTCGGGTGGAGCCCCTTCACGTGGCAGGCGGCATCCCAGACTGGCCAGTCCTTCAGTGTAATCAGTTCAAATTCAGTCCGTTTCTGAGGAGAAAACACATGCCTGTCACCTCCACATCAGCTGCCGCTCGTATAGCCCCCAAAGCAGCCTGATCCTCGCCGTGCCAGGGTGCTACTGCTGGCTCCAGGGACCTCTTAATGCCACGAGCAATGCCTTCCTGCCAGCCACTCCTCCATTCTCCAGCCCAAGGGACCGTGACTCAAACCCATTCATCCCAACTCCAGGCTAGCCATTTTTTTTTTTTAGTTGTGATAAAATATACATAACATAAAACTTACCATTTTAACTATTTTTGAACGTACAATTAAATGGCTTTAAATATATTCACAGGGCTGTGTAACCACCACCCTATTTCCAGCTAACCAAGAATACACTTAAGGGAAATTTTAATTTAAAACAAAAAATGAAATCGGTTTATTCTAGTTGCCAGCAAGGGAGGGTGGGCATTCCCGAGGGGCAGGCCCAGGGCTGGAGAAGGTGCCTGAGGCAACCAGCCCTGTGAAGCCACTCCTGTTCCCTGGGGCCCATCACTCCCTATGAGGACCTCAGTGACTCATGGGAGCCCAGAAGAAAACAAGGTCAAGTCTGGAAATAACAGGTCCTGGAAACAACTTCTAAATGTCCCCAAATCGGAGAATCTGAGAATCCAGATACTTCCTCAGTTCCCACAGCCTCCTGTGAAGAGCTAAGTTTGATCGCTCCTGGCCATCCTGTGATGAGGGAGGCCTCTACGGAGACAAATACCCAAAGGTGGGGAGGGAAAGGACGGGCTGGGAACTCGGGTCAGGATCCAATACTGACAAGGTGACTTATCTGTGGCTACAAAACTACCTTCAATAAAATCATCTCAAGTTTTCTTTCAAGTTCTAATAATCCCAGAAATATGATCCAGAGAAACTGAGGAACAAAATGCAGGCTTTTGATTCCACAAGAAGGAAGATGACTTTCTATTACTTCAAATCAGAAAGAACAACAAATCAGAAAGAAATACAAATTTATAGGACTTTTATCATTTAAAAAAAAGGGCTTCACGTATCTGAGGACGATTAAAGCCCCTCTTTCCTTCTGCTCGCCAAGATGAGTTGAATTTCCTCAATAGCCCCACTGCTCTCTCCTATGCAGGGGTGGTGGGTCTGCCGGACTCAGATGGCGCTTTGACCTGTTCTCCGATTGCTAAGAAATGGCTAGAAAAGCTGGCACCCTCGTAGGTTCACTGTGTTCCCGCCCCCTGCACAGGTTTGGAGAAACGTGAAACAAAATAAAAACACAACTCTCCACCCTGTGTCAGAGTCACATCCTGTGCCGATTGCTCCTGCTGTGGGGCAGCCTCAGAGATGGCAGGCACCCACGGGCCATCGGGGACCTCCTACCCTCCCCACGGAGGATGGCCCTGCACTCCCAGGGGCCTCCTTACCCAGCTCCAGTGCAGCCTGGGGACTCGGCGCGTCAGAGGGCTCCGAGCTGGCCTCGGGGGCTCCGGGCTCCCACGACTCACTGTTCTCCGACACCTCCGAGTACCCGTCACCAGTCCCTCTGTGAGCCGCCGCGGGCTCACCGGCGCCCTGGTCCTCGCCGCCGGTGTCCGCCACGGCCCGGGTCTCCTCGCCCATCTTCTCAGCGAACCACTGCTTGACCTGCTGGGAGCTCATCTGGGTCTTGTCGCACAGGCTCTGCAGGTCCCGCTCGAAGAGCGTCTGGTGCCTCAGGTAGTAGTCCTGCAGCAGCTCCCGGCTGCCAGGGGCGACCGCCAGCAGCCCCGGGGGGAAGTTGCCCCGCTTGTAGTCCTCGTACCACTTGAGCTGGCCGTTCTTCAGGGCGTACCTGCTGTCCCCGAACCAGCGCACCACCTCGGGCCGCGGCAGGCCGGTCTGCGCCATGATGGAGTCGTAGTCCTGGTTGCTGGGCCACCGCGTCTGCACGAAGAGCTGCCGCAGCAGGTGCCGCTGCTGGGCCGTCTTCTTGCAGCTTGCCTTGCCCGGGGGCTGCTCGGCCGGCTCGCCGGGCCCGCCGTCCACGGGCTCGCAGGCACCCAGCCCCGGGAGCTCGCCCTTGCCGTTGGCTTCGGTGACTCGCAGGTTCTTGAGGTTGATCTTGATGGGGCTGACCTTGCGCTCGGCCAGCGCGTGGCCACCGGCCCCTTCTGGGGAGCCGTCTCCGCCAGGGACCCTCAGGTCGCCAGCCAGCTCCTCTTCTCCCACGTCGTCCTCCGCAGCCGCCGCCGCCTCCTCCGGAGCGGCGCCCTCATCGGCCCTCTTGGTGTCCTCGGCGCTCACTTTCTTGCGTCTCTCCGAGAACCAGCTGTCGATCTCCCTCCGAGTCATCTTGGTTTCAGTCCGCAGGCGGTCCAGCTCCTCATCGGGAGGAAGGGGGTTTTGTGCAAAACTGCTCTCCAGGGCTCGGAGCTGCTCGGGGGCTCGCTCCTTGTACCTGGTCGGCGTGAAGTCAGGGGTCTGGTGCCAGGCCTGCCGTCTGGCTGAAGGAGGGGCGGCCAGGGTGGCCGCCGGTGGGACGCAGGGCCCCTCTGGGGCCTTGGCCGCCGGGGCGAAGGGCGTGTCTGGCCCGGGGTCAAGGACGACGGGGCCATGGTCACCGGGCAGCACGGGCCTGGAGCCCTTCAGGTTCCGGCAGTGGTACCTGCGGTCGCTGAACCACTTGCGCACCTCTCTGGTGCTGAGGCCCGTCACTTTGGTCAGATGCTCCACCTCGCTCTGGCCCGGGAACTGGTTCCGACAGAAGCTTCCTTTCAGAGCCGACAGCTGCTCATGAGACTTCTTGTTTTTGTAGATGCTGGCGTCGAGGAAGGCCTGGGAGGTGATGCTGGGGCACGCCGTGAGCAGCGACTGAGCCGCGTTCACCACCTTCACAGCCGACGTCGTGTTGGAGCACACCGTGTTGATGGGCGCCACGGCGGGCGGCTTGGGGACAGACGTGACTGCCGGCGGTAGGGACGAGCCAGGCGCCTGCAGCCCATTGGCCATCAGTGGCTGAGTGACCAGCAGGCCACCTGCCGTGCCCTCTGGCTGCCCCACCACGTGGCCTGGGAGGGCGGCCTGGATGAGGTGTTGGACGCCGCTGGCGTTGGCAACCAGGGGCGTGTTGAGGACGGTGATCGTGGGCTGGGGCACAGACTGAATGACCGTATTGAACATCTTCTTCCGGGCGTCCTCGATCTCCTCAGGGGACCAGCTGATGCCCTGCTTCAGCCTTTGGGCCGTGAACCAGATCTTGAGCTGTTCCTCCGGATACTTGGTGACCACAGTCAGATAGCAGAGCTCGGCTTTGGTAGGGTAGGGGAACTTGTGGAACGAGTTCTTCAGAAAGCTGTTGGAGTCCATGGCTGCGTTGTAGGTGGGGATGCTGCTCAGGGGGATCATCACCTTGGGGAGGGACTTGGATGTGGGCGGCGGCTGGTGGTGGTGCTGGGCGCGCCCGGGGGGTGGCTGCTGCAGGGGGAGGAACTGGGCGAGGCCGGCCGGCAGGACTGGCACCGCTCCCATCGGGGGCCCGTTGGCCACGTGTGGTGCTTTCGCCGAGCCGGCGGCTGGCTGACCGACCGGGACCGCCCCGTCGACAAAGGAGTGGTCCCCCTCCTTCGCCTCGGTCTCCCCTGCCGACGGGTTTGGTAAGGCCGCGTCACCGACAGGCTGACTGGGGATGTTCTCCTTGAGCGTATGAATTTTTTTGGCTTCAGCTTTGCCTTTCATTATCTTCATGATTGGGGTTTTGGTAATAATGATTTCGGCCTGTCC
The DNA here is from genome assembly GCF_022079265.1 of Lynx rufus. NCBI lineage: Eukaryota > Metazoa > Chordata > Mammalia > Carnivora > Felidae > Lynx > Lynx rufus. The sequence goes on along the minus strand of NW_025814896.1, from coordinate 18,998,419 downwards.
GTCGGTCCCTTCAGTGTTGGGCTCACTCGAGACGTCGGGAGTGCAGGTGCTCTCGGGGACACTCTGCTCCACAACTACATGATTGTCTGGCTTGGCCACATTCCACACAAAGCTGGCTTCCCCCGAGTGACACTTGGCATTGTGCAGAGAAAGCCCCTCAGGAGTTTTTGCCAGAAAACTGCATTCAGTGCATACAAAAGTTGGGTCCTTGTTAAAGTCTGTGTGCTCTGAGTTCATGTGCCCCACAAATTGGGTTATGTCTTGGGATCTGAAGTCACAGTATCTGCAGGAATAGGAATAGCCGTCTAAAGTGCTCCGGTGCCCATTGGCCAGTGTGGTGCCGTCGGTACTGCTGGGCATCTGGGTCACCTCCCCACTGCCCCCGGCGGGCACTTCAGGGGGTGGCTCTTGCTGGGGCCCCTCAGGCAAGGTCTCAGCCGGCTGGGCCTCCACACCGGCCTCCTGCAGCACCACCGCCTTCACCGGGATCATACACGGGGTGGTGGATTTCCTCTTGCTGGCCATGGCGACCACCGCTGTGGCTGATCGGGGTCGGGGCGGGGGGGGGGGGGGGGCGGGTGGCAGGAGAGAGAGCTTGTCCTGTCCAGGGCCTCACTGTGGAAGTTCCAGCTGCTCCATGAGGGCCAAAGAAACGGTTTCTGAGGGCAGTTTTTTCAGTTGTTTGCAGAAGGCAAGTTTTTCCTATTAAACCTAAGGAGGAAGAGAAAACGGTGATTACGATCTCTCGGGCTCTGGCCACGCACTTCTCAGATGCCCACACACACTCAGCTGCTTGCCTCTGATCACTGGGGCCTTTTCACAAAGAAGGTCACCAGCAGCTTGAATGTGAAGCCCCCCAAACACTAACAAAATCATGCCCCGAAGAATACCCTGGGGGTGTTCCAGGGGATGTTCCATGCCCTGACAGACTTAAGCCATGCATTTTGTTTTGTATTTTCCTCTGTGTTCTTGTATTAAGTTACTCAGATTCAAAAGCCAAACAACAACAACAAAATAATCCTGTTTTGGACGCCCAAATTAATTCTGACCATGTCAGAGTGAGAACAAAACATCCTAGTGTAACTCTTGTTTAAATGTTTGGGCCAACAAGGGTTTTTCTTTTCATAGCCTTCCCACATATGACAACAAGACACCGCCTCTGCCTCCCCCAAGCCGGGCCCAGAGGCCAAGTCAGCCTCAGTGTGCAAAGTGGGTGCGGGGCTGCTGGCTGCCACAGGAGCCGGGCCTCCCTTTGCGGCCTTTCCCTGTCTGCTGCCCTATCACACCCGGTCCAGGCCACGGAAGGGGGAGCACCTCCTAGTTACTGGCTGTACCCCGGACTGAAGCCGAAGCTCGGAGGGCCAGGGGAGCCACGGACCCACTTTGCGGTGCAGGAGTTCAGACTGTAGCATCACCTTGGGTGTGCATAATACACGTGACCTAGCATCGTGCTTACTTCCCTTTATATTTCCTTTGGTGCCTTTTTGTTCCTTAAAAGAAACAAACAAAACACTTTAACATCTTTGATCATTTGAAATTTGTTTCAAGGGCGCCTGAGTGGCTCAGTCGGTTAAGCGTCCGACTCTTGGTTTCGGCTCAGGTCATGATCTCGCGGTTCGGTTCTTGAGTTTAAGCCCCACATCGAGCTTCAGGCTGACAGTGCAGAGCCTGCTTGGGATTCTCTCTCCCCCCCTCTCCCTGCCCCTCCCCTGCGCACGCTCTCTCTCTCTCTCCCTAAATAAATAAACTTATTTTTTTAAATTTTTTTTAATGTTTATTTTTATTTTTGACAGAGAGAGAGAGAGAGACAGGGCATAAGCCGGGGAGGGGCAGAGAAAGAGAGGGAGACACAGAATCTGAAGCAGGCTCCAGGCTCCGAGCTGTCAGCACAGAGCCTGACGCGGGGCTCAAACTCACAGACTATGAGATCACGACCTGAGCAGAAGTCGGACGCTCAACCGACTGAGCCACCCAGGTGCCCCAAAATTCTTTTTTTCAATTTTTTTTTTTTTTTTTTACGTTTATTCACTTTTGAGAAACAGAACATGAGCAGGGAAGGGGCAGAGAGAGGGAGACACAGAATCCGAATAAAAAGAATTTTTTTCAATGAAATTTGTTTCAAATGTTGGAGTGATTGGTTTATTTACATATAAAATCATTATAATTCTTTCATGAGATGCCATGAGAGAAAAGTGTTTCTGGGACCCCTATTATTAACATAGCAAACTGCAATACTGGTAATGACTAAAATAAATAGTAATTCTAATTCCAAAATCACCTTATCATCAGTATTTGGATTTAATATGAAAATGTAAAGAGACAAAATATCTCTACTCAAGTTCTTAAATACTCACAGCAAACTATTTTTCTGTAAGTCTAACCCTGATGATCATGACGATAAAAAATAATTCCTGTTAAAAAAAAAAAGTTGGGTGGGATAAGAATAAGCACACCAGACCTAACTACTTGTCACCATTGCTCCCACTGATTTGAAATATCATGCACACTTTTTTTAAACTGAATTTTTAATTGTTAGGTAAAATACCTTAAAATTGATATTTAAGATAAAATATCAGTATTAAATAAAATAGATGAAACTAAAACTACCTGTAATTTTGTATACCCTTCAACCTAGTCCAAATGTCTTAACACATATTTTAGTCATACAAGGCACATACTTGTGTTTCTTTTTTTTTTTTTTAAGTTTATTTATTTATTTTGAGAGACAGAGACAGCACCAGCGGGGGAAGGGAAGAGAGAGATGGTGAGAGAGAATCCCAAGCAGGCTCCACGCTGTCAGCACAGAGCCTGACGCAGAGCTCAAACCCACAAACCACAAGACCATGACCTGAGCCAAAATCAAGAGTCAGACGCTCAACTGACTAAGCCACCCAGGTGCCCTGTGTTTCATTTTTTTTTTAATTGAAGATTTCATCATAAACATTTTCATTAAGCTTCCTAATGATATCATTCAATAGTTGCCTAATAAGGTCCCACTAAGAACTTAATCACCCTCCCTGCTACTGAACTGGCTTCCAGTGTCCCACTGTCACTGACAGTGAAATGACCTCTGGGCATAGATAGGATGTATTTTTTCTATCATCCTGAGGCTAAAGGCACAGAAATGGGTTTATCACCTCCACAAGTATCAACATTTCTAACATCCTCTATTACTGGCAAACATTTTAAAGCAAGTGCTTTACAATTCCAAATCAGGAAAACTAAGCATAATGCAATTCTGTACACAGTGAGCAAATCAGATTTCCAGAGAAGTCACTGGGGACATCAAAAAGAATATCTGAAAGTGCAAGTTACATAAGAAAAACCAGGTGAATTGGACTCCGTCAAAATTAAAAACGGTTGTGCTTCAAAGACTGCCAGCAAGATAGTGAAAAAGACAACTCACAGAAGGGGAGAATTTATTTGCAAGTCCTCCATCTGATAAGGGGCTTGTATCTGGCATATATGAAGAACTCTTACAACTCAACAATAAAAAGACAACCCAATTAAAAATTGGTAAAGGATTTGAACAGACCTTCCTCCAAAGAAGATCTACAAATGGCCAATAAGCATTAAAAAGTGCTCAACATCATTAGTCTTCAGGGAAGTGAAAAACCAAAACCACAAGGAGATACCACTTCCCCACTGGGATAGCTACAATCACAGTGACAAATAACATGTACAGGTGGAGATGGGGGGAAGTCAGAGCCTTCGTACATTGCTGGCAGGACATAAGATGGCACAGCCACTTTGTAGATTAGTTGGCAGTTCTTCAACTTCAAGTTAAATACCGAGTTACCAGAAAACCCAGTAATTCCAGTGCTAGGTATATACACAGAAGTAAGAATATGTTCACACAAACACTCGCACACAAACACTCATGGCATCACCATCGCAATAGCCAAAAGGTGGAAACAATCTCAATGTGCACCAACAGATGGATGAATAAACAACATTTGGTATGTCTATGTAACTGGCTTATTATTATGCTGTAAAAAGGAACGAAGCACCGTTAAAATGCCCCAACACAGACAGAAACATGGTAACTGCAAGTAGGCAGCTCCAAAATGCCACATTATATGACCACATTTGTAGGAAATGCCCCGGAGAGGTAAATCCAAAGTGACAGAATGTAGAGTGGTGGTTGCCAAGGGCTGAGGGGAGAATGAGGAGTGACTGCTAACGTGTACGAGGTTTCTTTTGGGGTGATGAAATGTTCTAAGAACATGAAACGTTCTGAGATAGTTGTGATGATTGCAAAAAAACGTGAATATGCTGAAAACCACGAGAAGGACATCAAACCCAAGAGAGGTGGAGGACAGAAAGCTCTAGCACTCAGTTCTGTAGAAAAAGGGCATCATTCCCACTTATGAGGTCCCTATACAGGTGACATCATTTATCCGTGACACTTCCTAATTTACCTCGGTCCTCTTTTCTGTCCTGGGTTGTGAACATAAGGCTGGAGAGGAGGGAGAGAGGGAAGAGAATGCACAGCCACCAGCAAACAGCAGCCCCGGGGGCAAACGAAGAGACCATGTGCTCACCTGAAGGTGGCAGCCAGCAGAATTCAGGGGCAGGAAAGCGCACAGCTCTGTCTACAGGGCGCAGGCACCCGAGACACTGCCATCACTGAGGTTTGGGATGGGGCTGGGCTTCACTGAGGAAGAGTTAAATTACGTTCCTGGCAATTTAGGCTGGGAGGTGGACAACATAAAGATGATTTGATTGGGGGGAAAATACCCATGGCATTGAAGATTAAGTCTCAAAGTAGCCCCAAATTGTCATTCAAGTCAATGACCAAGGAGAGCAGTAACGATTCTGAGTGGGCCAGGGGTCAACGCTGAAGGTACCTGCAATGTAACGGTAGTGGGGGTAGAGTGGCCATACTTGCCAAAGTGTAGAGTGTTCGGTACTGTGGGAGGCACGTATATACACATCTTCTCAGTCCATTCCCACAACAAACCCTGGAGCAGGAACTACTGTCATTCCCATTTTACAGACAAGAAAGGCAAGGCTCAGAGAAGACAGTAACCGCCTGAAGGGCACACAGCTGGGAAGCAGCAGAGACGGCCCAGGAACCTGGCAGTCTGGCTCCAGAGCCGGCAGCCTTAACCATTCCACACACACACATTGAGTAACCACAACATTGTTGGAATAAGGGGTGTGCAGGACTTTCAAAAATGCTGTTTTCCCCTCAGTATTTATTAGGAAAAATTTTGAACATGCAACCAAGCTGAAGGAATTTTACAGTGAACACCCATATGCTCACCAAGTGGATGCTTACCGTGGGCTGTTTTTAGCAACATTACCTTACCTTTAGGTAAGTTGGGTTTGCTTACTTGTCATGCATTTTTAACAGGGCATCCAATAAAAGAGGTACTTAAAGGGTAAAGCCCCAATTATCTAAAAAACCATTCATCCACAAGACATTCATGGACCAGCTCTGACAAACGAGGCTCTAATTACCACGTGGAACTCCTAACTCAAGCCCTGAGTGACACTGGCGGATATAAATGCAAGGTTTTAAGCTGCCAAAGAGCCACAGACAAGGTCCAGGTGACAACTGCATGCTCATCATTCTTTGTAGAATCTTTTCTATACTCTGTCTTGAAAATTCATCTTGTAATTTTTTTTTAATAAGAAAAGCATCTAACTTAAAAAAATTTGTTTAATGTTTATTTATTTTGAGAGAGAGAGAGAGAGAAGTGAGCAGGGGAGGGGCAGGGGGAGGAAGAGGTAGAGAGAAGGGTGAGGAGGAAACATGAGTGGAGGAGGGGCAGAGAGAGAGGGAAAGAGAGGATCCCAAGCAGGCTCTGTGCTGTCAGCATGTAGCCCGATGCAGGGCTTGAACTCACGTACTGTGAGATCATGACCTGAGCTGAAATCGAGAGTTGGATGCTTAACCCACTGAGCCACCCAGGCACCCCTAGCATATAACTTTTTGAAAAGTCTGTCTTTGGGAATTCAGAGCCGCTCAATTCACTAAATTAGCAAAGTTGCAGTTATTAATCGCTACATTTCAATACTACAAAATATCCATGTGGGGCTTGAAAAAAATGTTTATAGATCAAATTCTTAAAGTGTTTAACTTTACATTATAGATAAGAACTTTTTTTTTTGGTTTTAATTCTGAGGAAGGAACTAGAAGCACAACGAGCTCAACAGGAGGACTCAATGTTTTGAAAGGCGACTCTTAGCAGACTCCTTCCAAGTCTGGCTGCCCTCCTAAACACACAGCCCACGACTTATCAGTAAGAACAGGAACCATGGGAGCAGCTGGCAGAGTTACAGAAACAGAACTTCACGGAGAGATTGTGGCATACTGCTCGTGGTTTTGAAAGATCAAACAGAGGACCACACAGACGAAGAACGTGACTTCTATAATGAGGCTGGTTCGACAGATATGGGTATAGTCGAATATTTTACAGTAATCATCTTCCTATTTCGGGGGGCACAGTATGCTTTATTGAGACTGCATGACGGGGCAGGGCTCCCCAAGCCCCTCCCCTTTTTTGGGTGTCTGTATGGAAACTGTGTAGACGTTGGGGTTCTCGGTGCATGGGCCCCGGAGGTCATCTGACACACCAAGGACTGGGCTGTCTCCTACGACTGTAACAGTGATACCCACTCTTCCAACTTGGCATTCTCTTAAAAACTGCCCTGGAACAGACTGCAAAGGCGGTCCTATGGTATAACAGACGCTATGTACATCTCAACTTTATCCAAAACAAAAACTTGCAGGTAGCCTTCTCTTTTTGTAAAAAAATTGTTAGCAATAGAGATTTACATTGAGATTTACCCTTTTTACTTCCTCCTTCAAATTATGCTCTTTATGTAGAAACTTCTCTCTCTCAGAAACAATGAACTGAAGTAAAATTCGTCCCTATTCACCCCAAAGACAGCTGGTGTTAACAATCTGGTGTCCATTTTTCAAGTATGTTTTCTAGGCATAGATTATTATAACCACTTTTTAAACAACAAAATATGGAGTTGTATTTTACACCCCATTCTGCTCCTTGGTGTCTTCCGTGACAATGGGAAGAGTGGCAGAGTCCACAGTTTATATCACGCTTTTATTTTTTTTACGTGTATTTATTTTGAGAGGGACAGAGACAGCAAGAGTGGGGGAAGGGCAGAGAGACAGAGAGGGAGAGAGACAGAATCCCAAGCAGGCGCCGCACTGTCAGCACAGAGCCCGACGTGGGGCTCGAACCCACGAACAGTGAGATCATGACCCGAGCCAAAACCAAGAGTCAGATGCTTAACTGAGCCACCCACGCACCCCTCAGCTCGCTCTTTGAAATGACGTTCTAATTATGGGTGCATCGTAATTTACTTAACCAATCCAGCTGTTAACAGACATCTGCACATTTCTCTAGTTTTTAAGCTATTACAGGCAATGGCTTAAAAACTGTCCCTGCATGTATTTTTGTGCTTTTGAGAATTTCTGAAATTCTGACCTTCTTATAAGAATTTCTTACTAGTAAAATACTGTTAGTAAAATACAAAGTTGTCCTCCAAATAGATACTGATTTTCACTCTTGCCACCAGAGAACTAGAGTGCCCTCACTATCACTGCATATAGTTACTATTAGTCTTTGCTAATTTGACACACAAAAAACTGGTCACGATTGTTTTAACTTGCATTTCTTTACAGGCATGGCTGAAAACCTTCTCACATATCATTGACATTTTGTAACAAATTCTTTTTTGTCCATTGTTCTAGGGGATTTTGAGAGTCCTCCATATATATTTTTTTATTCCAGGATAGTTAACATATAGTGTGCTGTATTAGTTTCAGGGGTACAACATAGTGATTCAACAATCCATTCATATAGTACTCAGTGCTCATCATGACCGACAAGTGTACTCTTAATCCCCTTCAACAGTTTCCCCCATCCCGCCATCCACCTGCCCTCTGGTAACCATCAGTTTGTTCTCTCTAGGGAAGAGTCCATTTTTTGGTTTGTCTGGGTTTTTTTTTTTTCCATTTCTTAAATTCCACATATGAGTGAAATCATAGGATATTTGTCTTTCTCTGACAGACTTATTTTGCTTAGCATTGTAGAGAGTCCTCCATATATTAAGGAAATTGGCTCATAATCTGTCATAAATGAAGCTGTGGTTTATGCCAAGATTTCAAAGTGTCTTAAATATTAGGAAATTTCTTTAAAAAATTAATTTCATTAATTAATTAAAGGAGAAGAACCAAAACAGCATTTAATAAGATTATACTCTCAATTTTTTTTTAAGAGAGAGAGAGAGAGAATGAATGAATAAATGAATGAATCCTAAGCAGGCTCCACACTCAGCACGGAGCCCGATATGGGTTCAATCCCACAACCCTGGGATCCTGACCTGAGCCAAAATCAAGAGTCAGATGCTCAACTGACTGAGCCACCCAGGCTCTCTCAATTTTTTATTGTGGTAAAAACCACACACTATAAAATTTACCATCTCAACTACTTTGAAGTGTCCAGCACAGTAAACTATATGCACATTCTCGTGTATCCTATCTCCAGAACTCTCTTCATCTTGCAAAACTGAAACTGTATACCCACTGAACAACAATGGATCCCTTTTCCCCCCTCCCTAACCCCTGGAAACCATCATTCTACTTTCTGCTTCTGTGAGTCCAGCAAATTTAGATACCTCATAAAAGTAGAAGCATGCAGTATTTGTCTTTGTGTGACCGGCTTCTTTCACTTGGGATAATGTCCTCAAAGTTAATTCGTGTTATACCATGTGACAGGATTTCCTTCCTTTTTAAGGATGAATAGCATTCCATTGTACATATATGCCAAATTTTATCCATTCATCTTTTGAAGAATATTTAGGATGCTTCCATGTTTGGCCTATTGTGAATAATGCTGTTGTGAACAAGGGTGTACAAATATCTCTCTGAACCCCTGCTTTTGATACTTTTGCATATATACCCCAAAGTAGGCTTGCTGGACATATGGTAATTCTATTTCTGATTTTCTAAGAACCTTCATAATATTTTCCATAGCAGCTACACCATTTTACATTCCCACCAACAATGAATTTCTCCACATCCTCACCAACACTTGTTATTTTCTGTTTGTTTCTTTGTTTGTTTGTTTGTTTGTTTTAATGGTGACCACCCTAACATGTATGAGGTGATACCTCATTTGGTTTGATTTGAATTTCCCTAATGATTAGTGATGCTGAACATCTTTTCATATACTTGTTGGTCATTTGTACAGTTTCTTTGGAGAAAAGTCTATTCAAGTTCTTGGTTCATTTTTCAATCAGGTTATTTGTTGTGTTATAGGATTTCTTTATATATTCTAGACACTAATCCTTATCAGATAACACAGTTTGCAAGTATTTCCTCCTATTCCATAGGTCACCTTTTCAGTTTGTTAGATTGTTTCCTTTGAGGTGTAGAAATAAAAAAGTTTGATATAGTCAAATCTGATAGTCAAATTTGTCTATTTGTCTATAGTCATTGTCTATTTTCGCTTTTATTGCTTGTGCTTTCCATGTCATATCCAAGAAATCATTACCAAACCAATGTCATGAAGCCCTCACCCCTATATTTTCTTCTTGAAGTTTTATAGTTTCAGCTTTTATGTCTAGGTCTTTCATCTATTTTGAGTTAATTTTTGTATACGGTGTGAGGTAACGGTCCAACTTCATTCTTTTGCATGTGGAGATCCAGTTTTTCCTGTACCATTTGTTGAAGGGACTATCCTTTCTCCATTGTGCAGTAGCCTTGGCACACCTGTTGGAAATCATTTAACTACATATGCAAGAGTTTATTCCTGGGCTATTACTCTGTTCCATTGGTCTATGTCCATCTTTATGCCAGTACCATACAATTTTTCTTACTGTAGCTTTGTAATATATTTTGAAATTAGGATTTGTTAGGCCTCCAGCTTTGCTTTCCTTTCTCAAGACTGTTTTGGCTATTCAGGGTCCTTTGAAATTCCATATGAATTTCAGGATTTTTCCCATTTCTGCAAAAAAAAAAATGCCATTAGGATTTTAATAAAAATTGCACTGAATCTGTAGATTGGTTTGAGTAGTAAGGACATTTTAGCAACATTAAGTCTTTTAATCCATGAACATAAGATGTCTTTCTTTTTACTTGGGTCTTCTTTAGTCTCTTTTGATACTGTTTTGTAGTGTTTGGTGTATGAGTCTTTGGGCTCTCTAGTTATTTTGTTCTTTTGAGGCGACTGTAAATGAGTCTGTTTTCCTATTTAGATTTTTCACTTCTAGTATATAGAAACACAACCGATTTTTGTGTGTTGACTTTGTGTCCTGCAACTTTGCTGAATTCTTTTGTTATGACAGTTATTTTTGTGGAAGCTTAAGGATTTTCTACATATATGATCATATCATCTGTGAAGAGAGATAATTTGACTTCTTCCTTTCCAAGTTGGATGCCTTTATTTTTCTTGACTAATTGCTCTAAGATTTCCGGTAGTATGTTGAAATAGAAGTGGTGTCAGTGGGCATCCTTGACTTGCTCCTGATCTTAAAGGAAAAGCTTTCAGTTTTTTACCATCAAGCATAATGTTAGCTGTGGACTTTTCATATATGGCCTTTATTATGTCGAGGTAATTACCTTCCATTCCTAGTGTTTGGAGTGTTATCATGAAAGATGTCTAATCTTATCAAGTGCTCTTTCTGCATCAATTGAAATAATCCTATGGTTTTGGTCCCTCAGTCTGTTAATGTGGTATATTACATTGATTTTCATATGTAGTACATTCCTTGGGTTCCAGGAATAAGCCCACTTGGTTATGGTATATAATCCTTTTAATGTGCTATTGAATTTGATTTACTAGTATTTTGTTAAGCACTTTTGTATCAACAGTAATCAGAAATATGGTCAGTAGCTTTTTTGTTATATCTTTGTTTTAGTATCAGGGTAGTGCTTACCTCATAAAATGAGTTTGGAAGTGTTCCCTTCTTTTCAATTTTTGGAAGAGTTTGAGAAGGTTTGGTGTCATTTTTTTAAATGTTTGGTAGAAATCTCCAGTGAAGCTGTCTGGTCCTGGGCTTTTCTTTGTGGAGAGCTTTTTGATTACTGATTCAAGTCTCCTTACTAGTTAGAAGTCTGACCAGATCTTTAATGGTTCCTCATCATCTAGTCTTGGTAGGTTGTGTGTTTCCAGGAATGTATCCATTCTTTCTAGGTTACCCAATGTGTTGGCATATAATTGTTCCTAATAGTCTCCTGTGATCCTTTTAATTTTTGTGGCATCAGTTGTACTGTCTTCTCTTTCATCTCTGATTTTTGTCATTGGGTCTCCTCTCTTTTTTCTTAGTCTGGCTAAGGGCGTGCCAATTTGTTTTAAGGGTGTGCCAAAGTTTGTGGATCTTTTCAAAAAACCAAGTCTGTTTCACTGGCTTCTATTGTTTTTCTGTTCTGTATTTTATTTTTGCTTTAATCTTTATTGTTCCCTTCCTTCTGCTAACTTTGGGATTAGTTTGTTCTTTTCCTAGTTCCTGGAGGTGCAGAGTGAGTTGTTGATTTGAGATCTTCCTTTTTTTTAATGTAAACATTTACCACTATAAATGACCCTCTTAGTACTGCTTTTGCTGCATCCATAAGTTTTGGTATGTTATGTTTGTATTTTCATTTGTTTCAAGATATTTTCCAGTTCCCCTTGTGATTTCTTTGACCCATTGGTTGTTCAAGAGTGTGTTGTTTAGTTTCCACATATTTGTGGATTTTCCAGTTTTCTTTTTGCTAGTGATTTGTTTCATTTCATTTCATCTCATTTCCAACCACAAAGAAATGTGGTTGGAAAAGGCACTTGGTATAATTTCAATCTTTTAAAATTTGTTAGGGCTTTGTTTTATGTCCTAATATATGATCCACCCCAGAGAATGTTCCAGGTGCACTTGAGAAGAAGGCGCATGCACATTCTGCTGTTGTTGAGTGGAGGGTTCTGTATGTGTCTCACAGGTCCAAATGGTCTCTACTATTGTTTCGGTCTAAACTCTCATTTTTTAAAAGATTTAGGAAATGAAGGAAAAAAGAGGGAAACGTCCTGAGATAAAGGATTTCTACCAGAAACCACAACAAACACTACACCTAGTAGTGAAACACTCAACTCAGGAACAAGATAAGAATTCCCACTATCATTATTTAACATTGTAATGGGATCCTAGACAATAAGATGAGACAAACTGGTGTTATTTGCACATGAATAAGAAAATCTCCTGAAAAACTTTTATAACTAATAAGAGGACTGGGTAAGAGGATGAGATAGGGGCTCCTAGGTGGCTCAGTCGGTTAAGCGTCCAACTCTTGATTTCGGCTCAGGTCATGATCTCATGGTCATGAGATCGAGCCCCACATTGGGCTCTGTGCTGATAGTGCAGAGCCTGCTTGGGATTCTCTCTCTCTGCCCCTCCTCTGCTTATGCTATCCCTCTCAAAACATAAATAAGCTTAAAAAAAATGATGAGATACAGTTGCAATACACACAAATCATTACATTTCCCCTATGCCAAAAATAATCCATTAGAGAAGGAAATGGGAGGGGGTGGTGGAGAGCCCATTCACATTAACAACCAAAACGGGAAAAGATCTCAGAGTAAACCTTTGTAAAAACACGGGCAATATCTATATGGCAAAAACTGCAAAACTCTAACAAGAACAAAAAAGAAGACCTAAATAAGTGGAGAGTCATAGTATATTCCTGGAGGCAAAGATTCAGAACTATGTAGATGTTAGTCCTCTCTAGATTAATCTCTAAATCCAGTACAATCACAATCACAATCAAAATTCCAGCAGGTAATGCAAGTACTGTAAAATGGGGACGGTAAAGTCTAGGTGATGAGGATGTGGGTGTTCACTATAAAATTAGTTCAATTTTTCTGTATGTCTGAAAGTTTTTATTAAAAAATGTTTGAGGAATTGCCATCAGGATTCTTTATAGAATTTGACAAGCTAAATCTGAAATTCCTCTGGAAGGCAAAAAGCACAAAACAGCTTTAAGTTTTAAAACAAAACTATTTAGATGAACTTGCTTTACAAGACATCAAAACATATTTTTTTAATGTTTATTTATTTTTCAGAGCACGCACAAGCAGGGGAGGGGCAGAGAGAGAGAGAGAGAGAGAGAGAGAGAGAGAGATGGAGACACAGAATCCAAAGCAGGCTCTGACAGCACAGAGGCTGGTGTGCGGCTCACACCGCAAGATCATGACCTGAGCCAAAGCTGGCTGCTCAACCGACTAAGCCACCCAGGTGCCCAACATCAAAACATATTTAAAACTTGAGGGGTGCCTGGGTGGTTAAGCATCCAACTCTTAATTTTGGCTCTGGTCATGATCTCATGGTTCGTGAGATCGAGACCTACCTTGGACTCTGCACTGACTTCAGGGCCTGCCTGGGATTCTCTCTCTTCTCTCTCTCGCTCTCTCTCCGCCCCTCCCTCGCTCTCTCTCTCAAAAATAAACATTAAAAAAACATTTAAAGCTTGAGTAATTAGAATAGTGTATTATCAGCATAAGAAATGATAAACGGATGAATAGATCATCTAGATACACTTTGCATATATGGAATTTTCAGAGTATGAAAACAGTGCTATTTTTAAATCAGTTGGGAAAGTGAGGCAAATTAATAAGTATTAGAGCAACTAAGTTCAATCCTCACCAATATTTTAAAGAAAAATAATTTCCAGGTGAATTTAACAGAGAAATACAACAAACAAAATCACAAACATATTAGAAAAAATACAGTAAAAGTCTTTTTAAGTTGTGCTGAAAATTTTTTCTGTGCAAGACTTAAAACCTAGCAACTGCAAAAGAAAAGGTTGATTGATTTGACTTCATAAATATGATAAATTTGGACTACTAAAGGAAACCATTAATAAGGCTTAGACATAAGTGACACACTGGGAGGAAATTTATAAGATGACGATAATGTTTACAATGTATATGACAAAAATACTAGAAAGGGGGCAAGGAAATGAACAAGCAAATTACCACAAGCTATTAACTAGAAAAGATGCTCAACCTCACTGGTAATTAGGGAAATGCAAATTAAATTAAAAATGAGGCTCGGGGCACCTAAGTGGCTCCTTCCATTGAGCATCTGACTTTGGCTCAGGTCATGTTCTCATGGTTGCTAAGTTTGGGCCTGCACTGGGCTCTGTGCTGACAGCTCAGAGCCTGGAGGCTGCTTTGGATTCTGCGTCTCCCTCTCCCTCTGCCCCTCAGCCTCTCGTGCTCGCTCACTCTCTCTCTCTGTCTCTCTCTGTCTCTCTCTCTCTCTCTCAAAAATAACATTAAAAAAAATTTTTTTTAAATGAGGCTCTTGGGGCACCTGGGTGGCGCAGTCGGTTAAGCGTCCGACTTCAGCCAGGTCACGATCTCGCGGTCCGGGAGTTCGAGCCCCGCGTCAGGCTCTGGGCTGATGGCTCAGAGCCTGGAGCCTGTTTCCGATTCTGCGTCTCCCTCTCCCTCTGCCCCTCAGCCTCTCGTGCTCGCTCACTCTCTCTCTCTGTCTCTCTCTGTCTCTCTCTCTCTCTCTCAAAAATAACATTAAAAAAAATTTTTTTTAAATGAGGCTCTTGGGGCACCTGGGTGGCGCAGTCGGTTAAGCGTCCGACTTCAGCCAGGTCACGATCTCGCGGTCCGGGAGTTTGAGCCCCGCGTCAGGCTCTGGGCTGATGGCTCAGAGCCTGGAGCCTGTTTCCGATTCTGTGTCTCCCTCTCTCTCTGCCCCTCCCCCGTTCATGCTCTGTCTCTCTCTGTCCCAAAAATAAATAAACGTTGAAAAAAAAAAATTAAAAAAAAATAAATAAAATAAATGAGGCTCTTCCTCCTTCTTCACAGATTGACAAAAATCAGAAAAACAGACTGTGTCATATTCATGCAATAGGAGAGTATAAATTGGTGAAATTTTTATGGAGGTCAATTTAGCAATAGCCATCAAAACTTGAAAAGGCCTTTCCTTTTATCTAGCCATTTCACTCTGAAAAGCCCACATAATCTGATGAAGTACAAAAATACACGCACATGATCGCAAAGATCCCAATCAGGTTATCCACTGCATCATTTCGTAGTAGCAACAACGTCCATTAGTCGGGTGGGGATGAAACACACAATAGAGGTAGCACTAGGAAATGAAACGCAGCCATTTAAAAAGGTTAAGACCTATGAGTACTGATGTGAATACATCTCTAAGACGTATTTAAATAATAATATATAATGTGCTGCAAAATATGTTTCATTTTTTAAAGGACAATCTTTGTAGACTTATATTTCTTGAATAGAAACAGAATTTAAAAGAACAAAGAATAAATACTGATCCATTGAATAGTGAGTGATTTTATTAGGACAGACAGGAACATTTACCTTTTTTTTGTAACTTTGTGCTTTCTATATTGTTTGAATTTGTAACAGTCATGTGTTGCTTTTTAAATATTTATTTATTTTTGAGAGAGCGCAAGTGGCGGCGGGGGCGGGGGGATGGGGTGGGGAGAGGGGAACAGAGGATCCCAAGCAGGCTTCATGCTGACAGGCTGACAGCAGTGAGCCTGATGTGGGGCTCGAACTCACGAACCGCGAGATCATGACCTGAGCTAAAGTCACTCAACCGACTGAGCCACCAGGTGCCCAATGTATTGCTTTTAATTAAAAAATATCAGTAGATATTAAAATAGGTAAAATTAATAGTGCCAGTGAGCAGTACACCCTGCAATGGAGAGGCCAGCATATGGGGTGGTTGTAAGTCGCTCACACAGAGCCAGGGAGGTTCGATGTGACATGAACCATCTGCGCAGGAGGGGTGCCCAGGCTTTGTCAACATGGAGCCCCTAAGTGGTATCACTATCTTGTCATTTACTTGCTAAGCCTGACTTGTGGAGGTCATTTGCCTGGAACAATACATGATAACTGCTGTGGCCTGGACTAGGGAGGTGGAGGGATGGTGACCACTCACGGTTCTTAATCCATTAACGAATCTGACCACTTCAAAGAACGCTTGACACCCTGAAATCCATAAGGGCACAAATGGAGGCAGAATCCTTGCAGAATTTCAATACTTAAAAAGAGCCCTACTTACAGAATTTTGATACTTAAAAAGAGCCCTACTTACAAACATCCTAAATATCACATATTTGCATGGAGTTGCACACAGTAGCTGAAAAAAATCAGTGAACCCCTTAAGCACCCGAAGCGTGTCAACAAGTTGTACTGGAGCCAGATGTGCGAACAAAACAAAACAAAAAACCCGGCAGGTTCTCATATGAATTCAGTCAGGGCTATAAGTGATCGAACGTGTGGATACCTTTCAGGATCACTGTTCAGCATGAGTCAAGTGATCCCAGCAGTGGGGATCAGTGGCTGGTGCTGTGAACCACTGCCAGAAGCTCCGAACTGAATCAATAGGTTCCATCTGAAGAGACTTCTGGAGTCTAAGATAACACCACACACAAGAGGATCAATTTGCACTGATGGCGCCACCGCTATGCTAGAAAGAAAGGCCGAGAAATTTCCATGACCAACTAGGAAACTGGATTTACTTCCATGTTATCACTCAAAGTGCTTCATAGCCTGCAAAGTACTTTCATTTCTTTTGATCCATCCCCCTAGCCTTCCAAGTCGCCGGTGGTTATTGTCCCTTCCCCCATCTTCGCACTGAAGTGACGTGACAAAGTCACACAGCAGATCTGTGGACGAGCCTGATATTCTGACTAAATCCCATGTTGTTTTTTAGACCATATTCACTCTGAATACCAACTGAATAATAAACCCACTACCTTTAATTATTTTTACATTATTTACATTATGAATTCTATTATTTTGAGCCTACTTACCAAGGGCTCAAAGGTTTTAGAAGCTGAATTATTCCAGTGTTGTCTTTTTTTTAATTAGGATTTGACAGGGCTACCATGATCCTTAATATGT
The DNA here is from genome assembly GCF_022079265.1 of Lynx rufus. NCBI lineage: Eukaryota > Metazoa > Chordata > Mammalia > Carnivora > Felidae > Lynx > Lynx rufus. The sequence goes on along the minus strand of NW_025814896.1, from coordinate 18,981,515 downwards.
ATAACATTTTACACTGTCAGAAGAGGGGGCACGTTATTTACTCCTATGTATGACTACAGAGTTCTGTTACAGCGGGGCCAAGTGACTAGACCAAGTCAGTCATCAGGAATCTATAACAAAGAGAACACAAGGGAACCGTCCATCCTCAGGAATGTGTGTGGGCAGAACCTTGGCAGGCCAGCAGATCTGCTGGCTACAATTATCAGGTTTTGCTGAAACAAAGAAAGGAATCACAAAGAGTTCAAGCCTGTTTCTAAGCCGAATCCTCAAGTGTCAAAGCAACGCCAAGTCCAGTGCTGGCCTCCTTTTACGCTCTGGGTTGTAAGGGACACGATACTTTGTGCATTTAGTAATCACCCTTCAGTGGAGGGCTTGGGGCCAGAGCCCTCTACTTGTTTATTCCCCTCAACTCATTCTTGTTTCTCTCAAGTCACCAACAGAAATAGCCTGCTCCAGTCAGATGTTATCACCTTTTCCGTGAACACAAATTTATTCCTTCTCAAGCTCAGAAAGGTGATTATGATATAAATACAGAGTACCCAGAATTAAAGGGATTTTAGAGACCACATCAGTCTCTAATCACTCATCTTTGCATGAATTATGTTGAAAATATCACTAACCAGTTAGGAAAGCCTATGCTTGAATACTTCCAGAGACAGGAAGGTCAGCACCTATTGAGGTTGAAAAGATGTTGGAAATGGTTCCTTGCAGTAAACGGAAAGCAATTACCTTCTTTTAGGTTCTGCTCTCTACATTTTTCACTCAAAATAGTTGAAGACTTACTATGTGCTAAGTACCATGTGCTAGATACTGGGTATATAAAGATTTTTAGAATTGTGCCACCCCTGTTCTCAAGAAGCTAATTGTTGAGGCTGTGAGGCTACTGGCCAATATTCTGGAGCTTCCTCGCCTACAGGTCACGTTGGATTTCCCTAACCACCTGCAATTAGTTATAACCAATGGAATGTAGACAAGTATGCCATCTCTAGGAGAAAGCTTTAAGAGAAAGTACATGTTCTGCTTCACTATTTACTCTCTGGCCCACAACTGGCAGTGTTCCAGATTGTGCCTACTCTGTTAGCATAAAGTGAGAACAAAAGCTGACCCACAATGTATACACACAGTGTGAGCAAGAAATAACCTTTGTTGTTTTAAGCCACTGAGGTTTTTGGACTTGCTTGTTACTATGGCATAATCCAGCCCATCCTGACCAATACACAGTATAAGGGAAGCCTGACAAATCAACCAAAGTCAAACAAGAAGCCAGGTACCATAGTGGAGGCACGCATGGGATTCAGTGAGGGTGTGGGAAAAGCCATACCACCTAAGTTATCCGGAGGACTCGGCTAAGGCGTCACAGAACAGGTAACCTTTGAATTAGAAGTTAAAGGATGAGTAGATACTGTTGAGAAGAGTGTTCTAGACAGGGAACACTCTATGTGAAGCCACTGAAGGAAGAGAAAACATGGTGTGTTCGGAGAATTACAAGGAGCTCAGTTTTGCTGGCATATGCAATCTGACTGGGGTGGATTTATCGTGAAATAAATGAAGCTGATGCTTTGGAGACCCTCACTGCACAGGCATCTTCAGTGGCCTGTATCTATTATTTTTTATAAATTTATACTTCTATTCTTTATACTTTTTTTCTTTAGGAAGGCCTCTCTTCTAACGTTCAGGTTGCACAAGAGCTAGATGTGCTTGGGATGGGGTGGAGGGGAGTAAGGAAATGATTCCAGGTCTACAGATCTTCTCTGTGGACCTAGTAATCTTCCACAGAACACCTTCTCAACATTTCAAAAAAGGAATCCTATTCCCTAGAAGTCTTTTCCCCATTCTTGTTCCTGCACTTCGTGTCACGGGTTGGACCGTCTGCACCTCCCCATTGCTTTTCTCTGAACGTGTTCTTATTTGTCTACAGCCCTCTTAGGAGCGGCGCCTGAATCGAAACTGAATCCTCCAGATACAGTCTGAATGGATTTAGCATTCTCCTTAATGGCACTTCTTGTGTCATACTTGATTTCTCCCCATGTTGTTACCCAAATGATGCCTGAGTATTTACACTGTGAGATTCCTCAAAAAATAGGGATGAGTGCTCCTGGATTTAATTCACATCACCAGTACCAGTACCAAAGTACACTTGTTTATTTTAGTTTAGGTTTGACAGACTCTGAGGAACAAGTTTGGTAAAGAAAAGAGAGACAGTTCATTTAACAACTGTTTGCTAAGCACCTACTCTGTGCCAGGCACTGTTCTAGATGCTTTAGTATGAGCAAGATCTAAAAAATAAATAAATAAAGATCTCTACCTTCCTGGAGTTTACATTCTAGTTTGGAAGACAGACCATAAAGCAAATAAATCAATCAAATTGTAAGTGCAATGGAGAGAAATAAAGCAGGGAAGGGAGAAGGAGTCCACACTGGGTGGGGAGGGATGAGGCCGCAGTGTGAAACGTGGTGTCTGGAATGGCCTGAGAACATGACACGGGAGCAGAGACCTGGAGGTGAGGCAGGGAGCCATCTGGATGTGTGGGAAGAGCACACAAGCTGGCATGGACCCTGAAGTGACAATGTGCCCGGCTGGTTCAAAGGCCAGCATGGAGGCCAGGACAGATGGATGGGAGGAGTCGAGAGGGTGGGAGAAGACAGGGTCAGAGAGGTGAGGAGGCCTACTGTGCAGAGCCACGTGCCATGACGACCTGGTTTCCCTGAGGTGGGCAGAGCTATGGGGAGCGCTTGGAACAGAAAGGGCTGACCCGATCCAACTTGTGTCTCCAGGTCGCCTCTGCTGGCTGCATGGAGAACAGACAGCAGGAGAAACAAGTGGAGAAGCGGGAAACCTGTCAGGAGGTTATCCGGGCAGCAGATGACAGCAGCGTGGACCAGGATGGTGCAGATGGAGGCAGAGACGTGGCTGGATTCTAAATACGTTTTCAAAGTAGAGCCGACAAGATTTCCTGAAGGACTGGATGGAGTGTGTGGACACTGTATCCATAGCAATCAGGGAGACCTCCTGGGTTTCTGATCTGAGGGACTTGAAGGACGGCCCTGCCATCAACCAAGATAGGTTTGAACCTGGGAAGCTTACTGCAAAACTCAAAAGCGAACCTCTGCTGTTAAGACTGGAAGGTTCCTTTCCAGGTGAAAAACTGGACGGGGCCAGTTTGGTCAGAAGCATTTTAGAGAACTAACGGTCAGGCCACTACTGAGCAGTGAGGCTGTGCAATGCCAATGCTCCGAGTGAAAAGACTGTGGTCTTTGCCAAAACCTGCTCACCGCAAAAGCCGAGGGAAGGCGGACAGAGGGTGGGCAGGGTGGGGGATGAGGAGTTGGGGACAGGAGGAGGCTGGGAGCAAACCTTGAGGGATCAAAGGATACCCTGAGAGTCAACCAGTCAGAGCCTGCACGCTGGGAAGCACGGGGCAGCTCCTTGCAAACTTAAACATTATTATGTTACTTGCATCCTAAATTTTGTTTCAAATACAAAAGTAAATCACTTTATTAAATTTAAGACTAAAATTTTTAAAAAGCAATATAAATGGTTTGTTCTGGATGTGGTTTTACTTCTGAATTACATTTGTTTTGTTTTAATTGAATTTTTCCAATGTGGGTGAGAGAGTTTACGGGCTAACTAGCTTGCAGGAGACTGAGCCTGCTTGAACCTCTCACGAACATTCATTTAAAAAAGAACTCTCAGGCTCTCTCCTGTGGATATGATGCTCCTCCCCCTCCTTCCAGGCTCAGTCTGCACCGATGACTTTCTTCAATGGCCTCACTACAAAGCCCAGCAAGACTGTACGCAGGAGAAAGGATACTGATTTCACTCCCAGTAAGAGAAATGCTAATTAAAAGCACTCAGATTCTTTCTTTCGCTTACTTTGGAAAAGCTCAGAATGTCTGACAATATACTGATTTGGCAAGGGTTTGAGGAAGTAAGGCACTCACACTGTTTGCAAGAGAGAAAACTGGTAAAACCTCTATTGAGAACTATATAACAATAGCTAACAAAATTACAAATGCTTATTCCCTTTGAGTCAGCAAGTCGGCCTCAAGGAACATGGCCTGCAGATATACTTGTACACGTGTGCGATAGTGGACATGCAAGGTAATCCACTGTCCATGCTGTAATAACACAGGACTGGAGATAGCCTCCTTGTCCACAACACGGCCAGTAGGATAATATGCACCTGTGAAAAGGAATGAGGGAGCACTTTTTATACTACTATGGATTAATCTTCAAGACATCTTGATACAGGTTTTTAATTTTAATTAAAAAAGTTTTTTAGAGCAAGAGAGAGGGAGGGAGAGAGGGAGTGTGTATATGTGCACAAGCAGAGGAGGGAGGGAGAGAGAGAAAATCTTAAGCAGGCTCCATGCCCAGCGCAGAGCCCAACATGTGGCTCGATCCTACGAACTGTGAGATAATGATCTGAGCCAAAATCAAGAGTTGGATGCTTTTTAAAAAAGCAAAGTGCAGGGGCGCCTGGGTGGCGCAGTCGGTTAAGCGTCCGACTTCAGCCAGGTCACGATCTCGCGGTCCGGGAGTTCGAGCCCCGCGTCAGGCTCTGGGCTGATGGCTCAGAGCCTGGAGCCTGTTTCCGATTCTGTGTCTCCCTCTCTCTCTGCCCCTCCCCCGTTCATGCTCTGTCTCTCTCTGTCCCAAAAATAAAAAAAAAAAAAATAAATAAATAAAAAAATAAAAAAGCAAAGTGCAGAAAGAAAAAAACACATGTGCTTAGGTATGTATACACTTAAAATATCTCTAGACAAATACATGAGAAGCTAGTAACCATGGTTGCCTCTGGACAGGGGAATAGGGAGTCAGGGAAGCTTTTCCCAGTGAACCCTTTAAAATTCTCAACAATGTCAATGTACCACGTATTCAAAACAATTAGAATTTGAATTAACATACAAATGGAAAAAATGTTAGCACATTTTCCAAAGTGTGTGGGCTGATACAGATAGCAACAAGTGAAAAGGTGAGTGGCTAATGGGGTTGGGGCAGAGGACAAGAACCTGTGATGAAGGTCAATGCCATGCGGCGCTCATTTACATTTTAAATTTCTAATAAATACAGATGGGCTTTTGGTTGAACTTCTGTAATGGTGTACATTGGCCACTTCATCTACAACTAAATATAACACAACATCTAAATATACTCCATCTGCTGCCAGCTTAAAGCCACTGTTCTAAAATAACTTAGAAACATCTAAGACAAAGGAATCAGACATATATGCAGACCAACATCCTTCCCAATTAAAGACTCCTACAGCAACCTGTTATCCAGTCTCTAGTTAGAGTAGCCCCGTGGTCCAGGAGCTCATTATCGCTTATAACCATTTATTGCAAAGTTCCTTTCTTAGTCAGGCCTGATTCCCAGGTTTCAGATCTGCCTTTTGAATGGACACAGAACAAGTGAACACCCTTCATTGTTCACTCTTCAGTCAACCACTCTGTCCACATAGCAGCCTGTGCACACTGGAGATGACCATTTCCCCTGTCAGCACTCACCTCTGCAGGGTAAGCATCCCAAACTCATTCCACACTTTCTGTAGTGACCTGCTCTTTGGATACACCTAATCTGTCCAGGTCACTCTCAAAATGTGGCAATTAGAACTAAGCATTCGAGATGCAGCCCCATCAGAAGACAATTACACAGGAGCAGTGCTGTAATGATTATACTATCACTACTAATACTACCAGAAACCTATCTAGGTGGATGTTTTACTTTCTTTTTCTCCCCATGCACATGAGGAATTTGAGGCCCAGAGGGGTGACGTGGCCCAGTGGAACAAGAGAACACTACTGGAATTTGGCAGGACTGGGATTCTTTCATCACAGGCCACTGGGCTGCACATTTTCAGACACTCGTCTATAATCCTGACAGAGGAGCTCTGGGCTTTCTTTCCCTTTGCCTCTTCGAATTCTACCTTCTTGTCTTGAGAGAATGTTTTCGTTTCTTGTCCTTTATTTCAGTCATGTTATCTGGATCAGCGAGGCCCCTGCAGACTCCCCTGGCGGTGGTGGTGGCGGCACACCTCTCTTCCTGAGAATCACAGCCCTCGTGAGCTCTTCTGGGAACATGTCTGCGTCAGGCCCCAACTTCCATGCTGACCAGTCCTCCACGCAGCACCCTGTCTCTTTCATAACATTTACCAAAACTGGTCACTGCATCTGTATTTACACCTTTTCCTGCTTACTGTCTCTCACCTCAGCTAGGCTCTAAGCTCTGTAACATCAGGGCCTATGGCCACGGTATCCTCAGTGGCGGGCACAGGGCCTGGCACATAGTAAGGATTTTCAGTGAATAAACGGATGAATAAGCGGAAGCTGAGAATGGGGCTACAAATCTAGTATCAGACAGGGCTGGGTCTGTCCCCAAACCCTTTCATTACGACCCGTGTATTCCTGGGCAAACAACTTCCTCTCTCATGATCGGACTCCCCAGTGGTAAGTGCAGATAACGATGCCTACCTCGCAGAGCTGGCACGCTGCTCAGTGAACTGATAGGGTTACAAAAGGATACAGCGTGCCTCCTGGTACACAGTAAGCACGCGGTAAGTCACAGTCACTGCAGCAATCCGTGCTGCTCTAACTACCATGCACAGGCTAGCCATGGGAGGATGATAATCTAGTGTAACAGCAAAAGGTACATCCGTTGATTTATCCTGCTTGTGTTTTTAATTACGGTAAAAAAAAAAAAACACTAAAATTTACCATCTCAACCATTTTTAAGTGCACTGCACAGTAGTCCAACTATATGCACACTGCCCTGCAACAGTCTTCAGAGTCCTTTTCCTCTTGCAAAATTGAAACTCTGTTTCCACCGAACAACTTCCTTTCCCCCCTCCCCCCAGGCCCTGGCAACCACCATTCCACTTTCTAACAGTCTGACTACTTTAATATCTCCTATATAGGTGGAACTACGCAGTATTTGTGTTTCTGTGACTGGCTTATTTCACTTGTAACAATGTCACCGAGGTTTATCATCTATGTTGTCCCAGGCAACATGATTTCTTTCCTTTTTAAGGCTGAATAATATTCCACCGTATACAGAGACCACATTTTCTGTATCCATTCATCTGTCAATGGACATTTAGGTGGCTTCTACCTTTTGGCTGTTGTGAATAATGCTATGAACATGGGTGTACAAATATCTTTGAGACCCTGCCTTCAATTCTCTTGGATATATATGTATCACTGTTTTTTTAAAGTTTATTTACTATGAGATAGAGCATGCACGAGTGGTAGATAGGCAGGGAGGGAGGGAGAAAGAGAGAATCTCAAGCAGGCTCCACACTCAGCAGACAGCCCCACTTGAGCCCTGATCCCACAACCCGGGGTCATGACCTGAGCCAAAATCAAGTCAGATGCTCAACCAACTAAGCCACCCAGGCGCCCCCATATATCACTATTTCTAAAGCTCTCCATAATCCAATGATGCCAAGCAGCACGGCCCCAGTCATAGCAGTCCCATTTGCCTCCACCCGGCAGCTTTTGTCACCAAATCATCTCCCTCTTTAGCTCATTCCCCTGTCCTTTCTGATGTCCCCCAGGTTTCTCTATTTTTAATTTGACAAGTCAAATTTCAAATCTATTTCCTTATCAAGAAGGGAGGAAAGCTAATTAAAATTTTCGTTCACCCTGTCTGTTGGAAAATCTCCAGATCCCTTATCCAGAGTAGGGCAGCCCTCCAGGCCTGAGCAGAACGGAGTTGCAGGAGCCCGAGGCCCGGTCCCCAGAATACTGTGGGACTGTGGTGCTACCCCAGGTGGTCCAGGACAGTTTTAATATGTTCACTCTATAAGTAATGTTTTGAATGCTGTTAGTATTTCAGAAGGAAGCTGTCAGTTTCCCTTGACAGGCATGATTAAATAATATTCACTGGGTTTATCAGTCTTGTGACTTAGAACCAGAGTAGTTCTAGGCAAATCCACCCCTTATCTTAGGGTGTCTAACCATAATGGACAACTGGATTTGATCAACAAGTTCCACATTTTCCTGTAACTCTTCAGGGTCACACTCACTTTCATGTTGTTGTCCTGAGGGGTATCAGGACACAGGTGTTGAAAGCTAGATGGAAGATGCATTTGGGGCCTCATGGGGGCTCTTGGATCCGTCTCGAGCAACCTTAAGATGCCAAGGTCCCCCAGGGGTAGGGACGAGCAATAGGTCTCAGCACCTGAGCCTCCTCTAGTCTATAAAACAGTAAAGTCAATGACAAATCATGAAAACAAGAGTGACCATGACTGTACAAATATAAAATACCAACAACCATCATCAAATATCCACAACCATCATCAAACTGGGAATAATGTACACGCGTCCCCCATTCCCATTTCAACTCTCTTCCCATGGTACACGAGCGCACACACACACACTCACCACTGCCACGCTCAGGAGAGTGTTTGGGGACATGCAAACTAGTAAGCATATTTATGTTTTTTCCATGAGATTTCCAGTGCCTAAATCAAAAGTTTCTAAGAACTTCTCCTGATGGCATATGTGAGAACGGATGTGATGTGTCAGCCATCATAAACTTGGTAAAAGTTGTATTTGTTTATCTGTTTGTTAGGGCAGCTTTAATATTACATATTGGTTTGGTGGTGGTGTTTCTATGACAATCTTGGACGATAAAATTCATCTGACTTTAGTTAAAATGCCACTTAAGTCTCATAAGAATAGAAGTCAGCCCTTTAACTGGCTCTCTCCCATCCTCCCTCCTCCCCCTCCCCCGCAGAGCCAGCCTCCACCATCCAGCTTATTCAACTTCCTTGCTCAGTCGGTCTTTGGCACCCTGCAGGCTCCACTGCCTCCTCCCAGTCTGTCCAAACTACTTGCACCGAGGTCATTGGTCAAGTGGCTCTTTCCAACTTCTCAGCCAGTCTCAAAGTCATTCAGGACCCAAAGGAGGTTAAGACCCACGCCTCTACAAGCTCTTCACAAGGCAACAAACTCCCCCTGCCCAGGACCTTGCAATCTCCTGTCCCCAAGTGACATAGTGACATCCAAAGTGTCCTTGCCAGCTCTAAACTATCTGTCAAGCTCCAAATCCATCACTTCCAACTGCCACTGCTCCCTGTAGTTCTTTAAAAGCTACACACTTAGTTTCTGCCTCTCCTTACCTGGCATTCACACCTCAAAAGAAACAGAACAAAATAAGCAAAAGACTCAGCCATCATGTTCTACTGCCTAGATCTTCATCTCACTTCCCACCATTCATCCAGATTTCCAAGCAACAGGTCTGATCTCCAAATCACTCCTGCATCCTTTATGCAGCCCTCGCCCACCTTCCCCTTATCTGGCTGTTGTCAAATCCTAGAAGTCTATAAATGTTTCACATTGGACCTTCTGTCTACATCCTTGAGAGACATAGTCCAATGGTTAAGGGCATAATATCTGGAGCCAGACGGGCCTGGTTTATATCCCGATTCTACTACCTATGAGCTTTTACTGGTAACCTGAGCAAGGTGCTTGTGTCTTCAGTGTTTGCATTTCCTCTTCTGTAAGTGGAGGTGTTAGACTCAATCTCTCAGAGCTGCTGCAAGAATAAAGTGGAGGCGTAAGGGGTGCAATACTATGCCTGACACCAAGCAAGTGCACCACACACAAGGGCTACTGGCACATCCTTGTGTGCTTTACTGTAATTCAGTCCCCCGTCTGCTCTGGCTTGGAGTCCAAAGCAACCCTTCAAGCTTCTAGCCCTTAGTTCTTTCTCCCCTTCTGTCCATTTCTAACACTGCCAGCAGAGTCAACATCCTTAAAAACAAATCTGTTTGTTTGGTTTAAAGAGTTTCTGCCAGGGTCAGAAAATTCTACACATACGCTGTTTGATACTGTAGCCATGAGCCACATGTGGCTACTCAGCGCTTCAGTTGTGGCTTGTCCAAATTGAGATGTATCATAAGGGTAATAATACACACGGGATTTGAAGACTTAATATGAAAATTAATGCAAAATAGAACAGAGTTCTTTATTTAAAGTAGTGACAGAACAAATGCTATCTAGTAGCTTTTAAATCACCCTTAAATTACCTTTTTGAATCAGTATGCTTATAGTTTTTGGTAGCTTATTTTTCTCAGTGCCTTCACTCTCATGTCTCCTTCATGTCTTTTCCCATTCTAAATGTTCATAGATGGTCTCAGAAGTTATTACATCTTTTTTTTGGAAGGAGGGGGATTTAAAAAATATATTATGGTACAATATACATAATGTGAAATTTACCATCTTAATGATCGTTCACTGCATGGTGGCATTAAGTACATTCCCACTGTTGTGTAACCATCACTACCATCCATCTCCAGAACTCTTTTCATCTTGCAAAACAGAAATTCTGTACCCATTAAACACTAACTCCTCATCCCCTCCTCCCAGCCCCTAGAAGCCCGCTCTCTGTCTCTATGAATCTGACTACTCTAGGTACTTCATGTAAGTGATGTATGTATACAAGGACAGTATGTGTCCTTTTGTTACTGACTTATTTTACTTAGCATAATGTCTTCAAGGTTCATCCATGTGTCAGATGTATGTATACAAGGACAGTATGTGTCCTTTTGTTACTGACTTATTTTACTTAGCATAATGTCTTCAAGGTTCATCCATGTGTCAGAATTCCTTTAAAAGGCTGAATAACATTCCCTTGTATATATCTATACACCATATTTTATTTATCCATTCATCCATCAATAAGACATCTGAGTTGCTTCTATCTTTTGGCTATCGTGAGTAACACTGCCATGAACATGAGGAACACAAATAGCTCTTTAAGTCCTTGCTTTCAATCCTTTGGGGCATATGCCCAAAAGTGGAACTGCTGGATCATATGGTAGCTCTATGTTCAACTGTTTTTGTTTTTTTTTTTAAGAGTGAGCAAGCAGGGGAGAGGGGTGGAGGGAGAGAGAGAATCTCAAGCAGGCCCCAAGCCCAGTGTGGAGCCCAATACAGGGCTTGAACCCATACCCCGGGGACTGTGACCTGAGCTGAAATCAAGAGTTGGACGCTCAACTGACTGAGCCACCCAGGCGCCCCCCTTAAACACTTTAAATCACAAATATGGCTTCCATTATATTTCTATTGACCAGCACTGCTCTCGATGCTCTGAACTGGGGCCACCAGCAGTGTGGAGGGCACCAGGTGAAACCGTGGGATTAAATGATAGTCTGCAAGCTCCCTTCCTCTTGTATTTATCATTACAGCGCTTATGGAGCAGGAGAGCAGTGTGGTTGAGAATCGAGGCTTTTTAATCAGGCAAGCTCAGGTTTCAGTCTTCACAACCCGCTCTGTCCAATATAGCAGCCACTAGCTATATATGCCTATTAAGTACTCGAAATGTGGCTAGTGCAAATTAAGATGCTGTGTATCGGATAATGACTAAATTTCAAAGACTGAGTACAGAAGAAAGTGATGTAAAGTATCTCATTAGTAACCTTTATATTAATTACATGTTAAAATATTAACATTTTTGATAGACTGAGTTAAATAAAAATATATTAAAGTTAATTTGACTTTTTATCTTTTTTTTTTAATTTTTTTTCAACGTTTATTTATTTTTGAGACAGAGAGAGACAGAGCATGAACAGGGGAGGGGCAGAGACAGAGGGAGACACAGAATCTGAAACAGGCTGCAGGCTCTGAGCGGTCAGCACAGAGCCCGACGTGGGGCTCGAACTCATGGGCCGTGAGATCATGACCTGGGCCGAAGTCCTGAAGTCGGATGCTTAACCGACCAAGCCACCCAGGCGCCCCGACTTTTTATCTTTAAAAGATTTTTTTTAGAGAGAAGTTTTAGTTGCACAGCAAGATTGAGCAGAAGGTATAGAGACTTCCCAAATCACCCCTACTCTCACATATACTTAGCCTCTCCCATTAACAACATCCCCCACCAGAGTGGTACATTGGTTACAACTGATGAACCTGCATGGACACATCATTATCATCCAGAGTTCACAGTTTGCATTACAATCCATCCCTGATGCTATACATTCTATGTGCTTGGATAAATTTCTAATGACATGTATCTACCATTATAGTATCTTACAGCATAGTCTTATTGTCCTAAAAACCCTCTGTGCTCTATCCCTCCCTCTCTCTAATCCCTGGCAACCACTAACCTTTTACTGTCTCTATAGTTTCTCCTTTTTCAGAATGTCATATAGTTGGAATCACACAGTATTCGTCTTTTTGAAAAACTGTCTTTTTACTTGGTAATATGCGTTTAAGGTTCCTCCATATCTTTCCAAGGCTTGATAGCTCGTTTCTTATTTTTACTTCTAAAATGTTGCTCTGAGAATTTTAAAATGACATATGAAGTGTACCTTATATTTCTGTTGGATACCTGTTGGCTTGGTATGGGCAGTTTTCAGTCTGGCATCTGCCTGCCTCTTCAGCCACTCAAGTTCACGTCTGGCCAACCCGAGGTTCGCTGCACCATGACACACCTCCTTGCCTTCACATGTACTCGAGTCCCCTCACTAGAGCCTTCTCTACCTCCATTATCCCTGAAGACTAATTCACGCTCAGACCCAGTTCAAATATGACATCGTCAATGAAGTTTTTCTTTTTAAAAAACTTTTTAGGTTTGTTTATTTACTTTTGAGAAAGAGAGAGCAAGAGCACAAGGAGGGGAGGGGCAGAGAGAGGGAGAGAAAATCCCAAGCAGGCTCCATGCTGTCAGTGCAGAGCTCCATGTGGGGCTTGAACTCACAAACCGTGAGATTGTGACCTGAGCTGAAACCAAGAGTCAGATGGTCAACCAACTAAGCCATCCAGACGCCCTTTCAGTGAAGCTTTTCTAAATTTCTACTGATTTGCCACCTTTTATAGCACTTTATACTTTATATTGTCTCTTTAAAAAAAATATGTGTCTGATTTTCCTTCTAGGTTGTGAGCTCTCCTTGAACTTAAGGAAGACGTCTTCTTCATCTTTGGGTCCTCAATCCCTAGCACAGATCCTGACACTCAGTAGGCACTCACAGATATTGAGCAAATAAATAAATGAAGGAAACACAACAAAATTCAGACTATCCTCCAAAAAGCTAACATATCCACTTAATAATCAGCTCAGAAAAGTATCTTAAATGCAACAAACCAGGCTGGGAGGGGGAAAAAAAAGCTATAATTATTCACAAGCCAAAATTTGTGTTTTAAGTCAAATCAGCACGTTAATCATATTTATAAAGTGTGTCACAATTAAGAGGTAGTAAACCATCCCCCTAATGGTTAGCAGATCCTGAATGGCTTGGAAATGTAGGGACTGGCTACAGAAACTGGATGGTTAAAACAACCACATTCTGAATTCATTAGCTGACAGCCCAGATCCCACCAGAATAGAGTCACTGAAGCTGAGCCTTTGATGTAGTTTCCACAGAAAGCCACCAAAATGATTAAAGGGTTGGAAATGAGATTTATGGGGAATGGCCACAGGAACAGAGACAATTTTGCCTAGACAAGAGAAAAGGCCGAAGGGTGACTTAATAACCATCTTCAATCATTGTTATTACATAGACGATGGTGACCAGATGGTCTCCATTTCCACCAAAAAAAGAATACTGGAAATGGACTTAAGCTGCAGCATAAGAAAAGTTGTCTAGTTTTAAAGAAAGAACTTAACAACTAAGAACTAGCAGTATATAGCAAGAGGACGGGAATGTCTGTGGTGTAAGCTACTTCCAAATGCCTTTAATTACGCTGAGAAAGCAGTAAATGGGTAGGGTGTGTTTAGGCCTTCGACAGTCTTTTGTTGAGGGCAAATCCTCAGCTGGTTAATCTTCAAACAAATCCCGTAACATACAATCTTAGGAATGGAAAAGAAAGAAAAGATATGAAAATTGAAACACAGCACCCTCTGGTGTACATAGCTTTCAGTTGAGGAAGATTCCTGACATTTATCAGTATTTCTCAAAATATAAGGTCCAAACCAAGAAAGAATCAAGAGAAGCTTGTACCAGGCGAATCCTGGTGTTCATTTAATCACTACCTCCATCTTTATCCAGCACTTACTGTGGCACTTATGCCTTGGGAACCAAGAAGGCTCTTACACAGTCAACCTGAACTTCTGTAGATGTTAAACATGGCTATCTCTAAATCAGCTGGCACACAAACATTTCATGTTGAAGCATGGCAATGCTTTCTACCAGATCATTTGAATATTGCCCTGCGCCAAAGAGGACCTTAAATACAGAACTTGGGGAACACTCTTCCAACAGGTGCCCCTGAGGTGTCACAGTGTACATGACCCTTCCTTATCAATGTCTCTTTGTCTCATGAATGACAACAGGCCACTTTTTACATTCTCCTAGGCTATATTGTCCAAAATGTTCTCCATATCCCTTCCTTTATTTTTAAGTACAAAAGATATTCTACGAACCCAAAAAGTCTGGAAATCACTCAAGAATGTTTTGAGGTCCTCTCCATATCTTCAGTCATCTTGGTGCTGGGTAGGAACTTCATTTATATGGCACAGACACTTCACGCATGTGACTCATCACTACTAGGCAGCTGGTATATCCTACGTGAACAAGACACAGGCCTGTGTCCAAGATTCACAGCCCAGTGGGGGAGACAGACAGATACAGGTGTAAAGCTGATGCTCAAAGCTATAAGTGCTAACAGAGAACAGGAAAAAGGCAGTGGAAACACAATAGAAGAACTATCTGGATGTTCCCCAGGACAGAGTAGAACTTAACACCCTGTGGGAGCAGATCTTAAAGGGTGGGAACGCATTGTCCAGGCAGGAGAGGAGCATGTAGCATTCTAGGTAGAAAGGCCTTAGGGCCTTAAAAACAACAAGAACAACAACAACTAAAAACCTATGGCCCCCAGCCATGTCACCACTGGAAGAATGGGGCCATGCATCACGCATTCCCTTCTGCCCCACAGGTCTCCTTGAGGAGACATGAGCAATGCACCTGAACAAGCACATACCCAAGTGGCAACAAGCACACAAGCATGACACGGACTGGGCACTGGTCCAATGGAGGTGCAAACACATTGGAGTGGAGGTGACGGGAGGCGAAGGGCTGGCCTGGCTGGGAAGCTCCTGCCTGACAAGTCAGCAGCCTTGCTGGCACGCCTCTCCCTTGCAGCCCTGGTGATGATGTGCCATCACTGTGTAACAAGCTTCCTCCCCGACAAGACTGCGGGCAGAGGCGAGGGCTGTATCTCCGTATCACTATGCCTCTATCGCTCAGGTGTATGGAGCCAAAGCACAGTTTGAGGAGTAGACTAATTAGTCCATATGCATGATTAGGATGTAAAGAGCAGAGTCCAGGACCTAGAATCCCAAATACCTTCCTCTACCTGCTTCACCTTGTTCTGTTCTTCCTCATCAGCTACCCATCCTCACCTGGTTCATATTTTCCTGTCCCTTTTGTTTTATCCTCATCAATCAACCCCCATCCTCCAACTGGGGAAAGGGGGCAGATATTCCTGTCCCCAGTTAAGAATGACCTATGTCAAACTGAAAAACAACCAAGCCAAAGAAGTACCAGGGAGCTGGCTTCTTGAGTACTCAAAAGAATGAGTGAGTACTGTGAGGGAAAAGAGAAACCCGAACCGGTTACAGGGTAAAAATAGGTCAGTGCTTGAAGACA
This sequence comes from Lynx rufus, assembly GCF_022079265.1. NCBI lineage: Eukaryota > Metazoa > Chordata > Mammalia > Carnivora > Felidae > Lynx > Lynx rufus. Next base: position 18,965,929 of record NW_025814896.1, on the reverse strand, counting down.
GCCCTTCAGGTTACTGGCAGCAAGCCCCTTTTGCTTCTGACTCCAGTGTCACAAGAAAGTGGCAGCACAGTCTTAGAATAAGGGCTCCACAGCCAGCTGGCGGCCTCAGCCTGGTCTTCTAGAAGCAGCACACAGGGGCCAGGCAAATACTGGGGAGCTCAGCAAGCTTATGTCACTGCTGACATGTAATACCAGACTTGGTAAGTTTTGTTTTGTTTTGAACAAATTAGGAAACAATTCAGGGTTGTCCTTATGATAAGTCTCAGGGATCTCCCTTGCATTCAGCTTTACTTTATTCACCAGTAAAGACACGAATGGGATTCAGCTAGCTCACTTACACCTATGCAGGGCCAACAACAGCCTCTTTTCCATGAGAGAGTTATAGTTATGAATTGCTGCAATGCTCTACTTGCAACAAATTTTATGTGTGTGTGTGTGTGTATGTGTGTGTGTGCAAGGCTGGAAGGGGTGTCAAAATTTTGGTTCTATGACAAGAAACCACTGTAAATGGCTCAAAAAAAAAAAAAGCTAAGAATTACTGGTCAAGAATCTGGCAAAATAGAAAAGGTAAAGAAAAGAGCATCTGAGAAATAGCAAAGAGCATATTTCATAATAGCAGTGATTGACATTTATAAAATGCAAGGTTCCAGTCTGGTCTTCTGACACAGTAGTTCTAAGAGGTTCCAGAACAATCACTGATATATTCCTCTATAAAAATAGCTCTGGTTCATATAGTATCTGGTGTACAGTCTTTCCAAAGAACAAGATCTGAGGTAAGGGGTCTGCGCGGGACCGCTCACCTTCAGCAGTGATGATGTGTACATAGCGGGCATCTATTAAACACACGAGTGACAGGAGTTCACCTGCAGTGTCCTGCTTTACTAGCAATAAAAAGGGGGTATAATTACAAGTATTCCCATCCAATACCCAATGTGTTGCATGAGATTGAACTTCAGTTCACTTCTCTTGCTATAGAAGCACTCAAATACCCAGTATTTGTTCACATGTCTGTATAGCTCACAGGTGCAGGATCTGGAAAGCTGAACTGAATCTTAATGTAGACATCTAAATTAATTAATTAGAATTTATATCTCAGCTATTTCTAACAAATGTTGGGATAACAAGACTAAACAGAAGGAGATAAAGGATGATAAAGGATTCAGAGAAAGAATTAGAGAAAGGAAGGGAAGGAGGGAGGGTGGGAGGGAAAAAGGAAACACTTAAGCAATGCCTTCTCTACCACAAAAAATTTTTACGGAAGTTTACATGACACTTTAACACCTATTCAATGTGAAAACACATGATAGAAACTTATACATTCAGTACTTTTACCTAAATTTTTATTTCACTAATCAAAATCTTCAGATAAATTTGAAAATATATGGGCAAGAAACTTCCTTAATTTGCAGAAATACATAAGCAACTCATGCTTTGCCAAAATGGAGCACTCTAACCTGTTCCCCCCTCCTCCAAGGTAAGAGTCTTGGTCCATAGATTAGAATCACTAATATATATATATATATATATATATATATATATATATATATATATATATATATATATATATATATATATAAAATAGAAAGAAATTTATCTACCAAGCACCATTTGGATTCTAAGGTACAAGTAATCCAATGCAAATGACCTATATTATAAAGGGGGTTTACTAACACAGGTCATGAAGAACCCACAGGTTGGGTTTGATTCCTTTGCTCTACAATAAAAGCAAGGCCTGTTTTCTTTCTCTCTACTCTGTTAGCTGTATCCTAGGAGTACCTTCCCTAATCAAGGCAAGATGGCTATAGCAGTCCCAGGCTTCATGAAGGACACAGAAGGACACAGAGAAGACTCTCAAAACACCGAGGAGCTTTCTTCCCAAATCCTCAGCAAACATTCTGATGGCCTGAACTGGGTCACATGCCTAGCACTGAACCTTGGCACTGACTGCCACTGGGTTAATCACTGTGGCAACATGCGAGGGGTTACCTGACTGGGTTTACACATCAAGATCCACCCCTGGAGCTGAGAGTGAGAAGGATCCCTCTCTACTGGAAGACAAAAATAAATATTGTCTGTTTGCTAGGGAAGGGAGTGGGGAAGTGGAAGAGATGGGGCAGGGGGGCGGCGGGGACAGTTACAATGTTCTCCACTTCTCACCTGGTACTATATTCAACTTGGAGATCTCTAGTTATCAAGGGCAAACAGGGAAATGCATTTTGAGTGGCACTTCATTATTGAATGAAGATGGACATTCACTCTTACACAAAGTGTCTTGGAGGTAAACTCAAGGAGAAACATATCTCAGAACTCTATGTAAGGAGAAATGGGTAATGGTGAGGACGCAGGCTAAATTTGGTAAAACACAAACAGCCACTCTTTACACTGACCCTCCAGAAGACAGAGGACATGGCAGTAAATCATAACCAAGTGAAGTTATTTCAGCAAAGGATTGAGATGAAATGGTCTAGATGTCTTCCCTTCAAATGATCTAAATTACTGCAAAGAGTAGGGACTGACTTATCTTAGATTCCTTCTTATGTATCAAATTTCTAGAAATGAGCTAAAACACTTTTAAAACATGACCTCTAGAGGTTTTTTTTAAAGTTATTGCCATTGTCAAATTATCCTCTTGAGCATGTGTTGTATGCAGATGTGTGTCCCTGTCACCATTTCAAATAAAAATATTTGAGTGCTATGAGATGGTCAGCTCTGTGCTAAGAAATGCAGTAGAAACAGGAGAATTCACAGCCACAATGTCTCTGTGCTTAAGGAGAACCCCTACCACCACCAACACTGACCGAAAAAAATTACTCTATGTCAGGCACTGTGCCAAGTGCTTCACATTTACTTCCCCATTTAATTTAGTCCTCACAACAATCCTATGAGCTAAGTATCATCAATCGATTTTCCAAGTTGAGAAACCAAAGTTAAATAGCTAAGTAACTTCACTCAGGTCACACAAGCAACAGGCAAGGCTGGGATTCAAATCCGGGTCTTCCTGATCTCAAAGCTACGCTCTTAACCCACCTCACATCTGGTTGGCAAGAAAACAGACACGAACATCCTGCAAGAGCGAATAGTACTAGAGAGTATGTTAAAGTGAAAAGCTCAGTCCCGGGACGTAGAGTTAAGTTCCCCAGGATTTGGAGGAAACCAAAGGCGGCATGTGGTGTGATGATGAACCATCATAAGCTGCTGTTAGTTGTGTGAGCCCTACCGATGCTGACGTCCAGCTGATCACACACCATCTATCCCCTGGCCTCTGACTCATGACCTACTCATGCAATATCTCTTGATTATTTAGCCACTGATAAAAATGGACGGCCGATGACATTTCTGAGGACGTTTTATAGCTATTGCCAAGGGTGGGATCAGTTCTTCCTTTGATATGCACAGCCTTATTCTCTGTTCTAGAGATAAGGCCATATATAAAAGGAGTAAGTTTGAAATTGTCTGGTAATGTTAGACGGTATTTCCACTGTTTGGATATTGAGATGGTTTCTATAACCCTAGCGCTAGGAATACATGAAAATTGCCTTTGCACATGGGATCTACTTATCACTAAACACTTAGCAGTGTGGAAAAAAAGGCAAATGTAATATAATGTCTGAACAAAATGTAAGACTACTTCCTCCGTGCTGGTCTTCATGTACTAGAAAGTCGTGGGAGTGAATGGATGCAGTGTCCTTCTCATGCCTCAGCAGCCTCCTTACAAAGCAGCTGACTTCTCCTCACCTCAGGTCAGGGTGACCTCCCAACCTTCAGGGTATGGTTCCAGGGCCCCAGAAATCTCAAAAGAGAAATATCTCCTTATAAAACAGTGGGGAGCCAGAAGCCAGTGAGTCAGTGGGAATAGGTGAAAATTTCAACACTCTGGTACTTCTACAATGAACAGGATGTGCTACCAGCCCGGTGTCAGTAGGGTTTCTCCTCATTCTGATGGGTGTAATGGTGAGGTGCCGCCTGGAATTAAGATTGCTGCTATCAAGGCAACGGGAAATAAATCCGTTTTCGGGGTCATATCGGATTCATTTTTCAGGTTCAACCCACATTTGACTGACTACTGTGTACCAGGCTCTGTGCTAACATCTCCTCACAGCCTCAAACAAACCCAGGAAATGGACGTTATCTCCACCTTACCTATGTGGAAGCTGAAGCTCAGGGAAGTTACTTCTAGGGCCACAGTGCTGGAATGTTATAGTTAGTTATCAGACTGGATCTCCTAATGCCAATTCCAGTGTTCATTCCATGTTGTATCACGGACTCTCCTAGCGAAAAAGATTTGGGGCCTTGGAATATTATTACTCTAGAAACTGGAGTTTGGATGGTCATCTCCATTTAAAAAAATTTTTTTTAACATTTATTCATTTTTGGAGAGAGAGAGAGAGAGAGAGAGCGCGCGCACACATGGGGGGAGGGGCAGAGAAAGAGGGAGACACAAGTCCGAAATAGGCTCCAGGCACTGAGCTGTCAGCCCAGACGCCAACGCGGGACTCGAATTCACGAACTGTGAGAACATGACCTGACCTGAAGTTGGACGCTTAACTGACTAAGCACCAGGCACCCCTGGATGGTCATCCTCGTTATAGCCAAGCTCTTACTCTACTCTCAAAAGAGAAAAAAGGGCCACATTGAAGGGGATTATCAGAAGGCAAAGGATGGTAAGTGTTGCCACGAATGGACACACAGAGTCTGGAAACCTGAGGGTGAGCACCAACTCTGACTGGGGTGGGGATTAACAAAAACTTCAGAGAGGTAAGGCCGGCCATCTACTGGGGAGCAAGAGCTTCTGAGGTTAACACAAGCCCCCAAGCACAGACACAGAGGCAGACAAGCACAAGGAAAGAAACATATGTGGAAAATCTCTTAGATCAGGGTTTCTCAAACCTGGTATTGACATTTTAGACCAGGTAATTCTTTGTTGGGGTGGGGGTGGGGGCTGTCCTGGGTATCGTAGGATATTTAGCAATGTTCTGACCTTCACCCACTAGGTGTCTACAGCACCTTCCACCCACCTCCTTGTTGTGTCCATCAAAAAGGTCTCCAGACGTTGCCAATTGTGCCCTGCTGAGAACCACTGCCTTAGATGAAGGGCCTGCCTGGGCATGGGGGCTGGAGAGTAGGAAGGGGAGCCATGAACCACTCAAGAAAGGGAGCAGATCTCCCCAGTGTCCACTCATCAACTCCTCCAGGTTTGGACTCCGACAACATTAGGACAAATGGGAGCCAGATGTGGTCCCACAGTGGGGTGCCTTCGAAGAATGCCCAGCAGGACTCTGGCTGGGAGGAGAATGTCTGCAGGAGGAAAGGATTCTAGATGTAGGCAACTTGGCATGAGCAAATCCTCACTCTCTTCTCTCCGATCAGTAACCTGAAGCAAGAGAGGAAGACCCACCAGGAGAAGATTTGAGGGGACCCAGATGAGAAGAAACGCTGGAGTGTGACGCAGCCACGACTGCAATGTCTCCCCTCTGCCCTGCACTCTCCCCCTGGGGCTGCCGCTGCCCAGACAAGGCCAAAGCAACTGGGAGACTCACTCATGGGAGACTGGGAGGAAAGGTTTGGGGGGGGAGGGCGGTGAAGAGGAGAGAATTCTGAGGTTCCAGGTTGAGATACTGACAGAGTTCACCAAGGGGGACCATGTTTATCAGTATTGAGAAAACAGAGTGGAACTGGTCTGGGGATCTTAGGGAAGGAAAGGGGCAGAGAATGGAACATTCACAAAAGCCCACGTTGTGCCAATTCTAGGGAAGGCACATTGCATGGGTAAGGCTACCACATTCAATTTTCACAGCATCGTGTAATACCTGCGGACCAGGTGGGTGTTATAATCTTTTCTTGGTGGAGGAAAGTGAGGTGCAGGAAGGCAAGTGACCTGTCTTTGCTCACAGACTGAGGGCAGCCCGCTTGAGCAGAGGCCACAGGCATGGCTGGTGGGGGCGGGGGGGCCTCGATGCTCCTCCTCTCAGCTCCGGGGCCCAAAGCCTCTTGCTTTGCGTGAGCAGTGGCCACCCGCTCTTCTGTCTGCTCCACTACACTAGACTGTCAGGGGCTGTGTTTTGGGTTCTGTGTCTCCAGCATTTCCTTCTGTGCCAGGCACAGGCCCCAGACCCTGCGGAGGAAGCAGGCAAGAGCTAAGGCCAGGCAGACAAAGAACCCGCGCGGCCCAGTGCTGTGAATTTACAGCCCAGCTAATGAGCACACCCACTTACATAAGTGCTTCTCCAGCCACGGCTACACTCTGCTGCGTAGCCACTTGAGGAAAGAAGGGCTGGCTTTTCCTGTGCTATATATAATCTCTGTTTTGGCGAGGGAGCATACTACAGTTCTGCAGCTCAGTCACATTAGATATTAATCCGGCAAATTTTCTTTTGCTAGTGATACCACAAAATCATAATACAGACTTAGCTTAAGACTTAGATACTTTTCCCACATTTTGAGCATTTTTCTATCGCAAAAACACTATTTTTGGTTCCACTTTGAGAAGCAAAAGAAAAAAAAAAGGGTGAAATGAGATGCTAAAGAGACAGCTTGCAACATTCCATAATTATAGCCTTTGATGCTAGAACCTCAAGGCTCCAGTCCCAAATGGGAAAGTATTTCCCTTTGGTAACTAAATAGGGGCTGATCCATTAACCAAGACTATATTTTTGATACAGAGTAGGCTGTTTGCTTTTGGTTCTTTCCCATCTGCCTCCTAGGTCCTAACCCTGGGATCCAAGACCTCGTGACTACAGAATCAATATTTCATAGAATCATTCATTCATCCTGGGACTTTACTGAAGATGGTTTTTACTTAGTAAACCTCTCCATCAGCTATAGTACACTTACCTGAAAAATGTTTTCTGCAACCTTTAAAAGCATTCATTTACTAAAAATTACCAAATTAACTTCATGTTAGTCCTAAAAGTTTCTCTAATCACTGAAAGCCATAGTTTATTATTCTAATGTGAGTTGTTATATACACATACTCACTTGAACATTATAAAATTACATTTTTTTTCATCACATTTTTTTAACTTGTTTTATTTTTTATTTTTTTAAATTTACATCCAAATTAGTTAGTCTATAGTGCAACAATGATTTCAGGAGTAGATTCCTTAGTGCCCCTTACCCACTTAGCCCATCCCTCCTCCCACAACCCCTCCCATAACCCTCAGTTTGTTCTCCATATTTATGAGTCTCTTCTGCTTTGTCCCCCTCCCTGTTTTTATATTCTTTTTGTTTCCCTTCCCTTATGTTCATCTGTTTTGTCTCTTAAAGTCCTCATATGAGTGAAGTCATATGATTTTTGTCTTTCTCTGACTAATTTCATTCAGCATAATACACTCTAGTTCCATCCATGTAGTTGCAAATGGCAAGATTTCATTCTTTTTGATTGCCGAGTAATACTCCATTGTGTGTGTGTACACCACATCTTCTTTATCCACTCATCCATCAATGGACATTTGGGCTCTTTCCATACTTTGGCTATTGTTGATAGTGCTGCTATAACATGGGGGTGCATGTGTCCCTTTGAAACAGCACACCTGTATCCCTCGGATAAATGCCTAGTAGTGCAATTGCTGGGTCGTAGGGCGGTTCTATTTTTAGTTTTTTGCGGAACCTCCATACTGTTTTCCAGAGTGGCTGCACCAGCTTGCATTATTCCTTGTAGAGTATTGAGTCATTTATACTTTTTGCCTATTTGGTTGGGACCTCTTCCATACCGATTCTTCCCAAATGGTGAGATTTTAAGAAATAAAATCATGTATCTGATATTTTCATGGATTGACAGGTTAAGGAAAAAAAGAAAAATAGGCTTTCAAAATATGAATTGTATTACTGTCAATACTAAAGTCTAAGTCTATTTGTAGGCACAGCTCTTGCAGAGAGGATGCAGGCATTGTGAGACGGCTGGCACGAGGGCCGGGCGGGGGCAGGGTAGGGCAGGGGGGTGGGTGCTCAGTTAGAGCAGAGGTGACATGTCTTTACTGTTAGAGTCAGATAAACTGGAGTTCCAACCCTGACTCGGCAACATTCTAGTGCAGGTCGCTTGCGTCTGAGGTGAAGTATCTAACCTCTTAAACCTCAGTTTTCTCTTTTATAAAATGGGATGTATCGCTGCCTACAGCACAGGGCTCACTAGGAAAATGAGACGAGGCAGGATATGTGACGGTGTCCTTGCCAGGCGTTTCAAGAGTTAAGCAGACGTCTCGGGGTTCCTGCCTCCTTCCTCACTCCCTGCCCTCCCAGGTCACCGAGGTGGCCGTGGCCCCTCTGCGAGATTTCTAAGCACAGTCCCTCTCCTCTTGTGTGCAGACTGCTGCGGGGACTTCAGGGATGTATGCTGCCTGCCCACACACGTCTCCCCGTGTGGGCTCCTGCATCACAACATTTGCGTTTCCAAAACACGGGGCGTGGCATCAGCACTGATGCCCCACAGGACAGGGTCCCTCCATTCAGCCTGGGGTCCAGGTCCGTTCTCAGTCTGGTCCAACCCGCCCTTCCTGCACTCATGCTGCCTTGCGGACCGACATCTTCCCACTCCAGCTCCTGGGGCCAGCCCTGCTCCAAGCCCTGACACAGCCCCCACGGCCTAGTATAAACTCCAGAGTGCTTCACGTGGCATCAGACACCCACGCTGTCTGGTCCCTGTCCCTCTCAGCTGCACTGACCACCACTCCTTCCCCACCTCAGACTCCGCACCCAAGCAATCCTACTAACGGTGCGTGGACACCCACACCGCCTCGTCAACTTCCCGCACCCCTCTCACTGCCCACTACATCCTTCTCCTCTCCTTCTGTGGGGCAAATTCCCACACAGCCTGCAAATACCACTCCAATGAAGTGAAGCAGGCCAGGTACTGACTTTGTGTCTTGTACAGTTTTTCTGTCCCTGCAGCTGCCAGGCTGTAGTTACTTCTCACATTTTCGTGGAATTCGCTAGCCCACCATAAATGTCTTGTTTGGGGGATGGGCCTGGGACTCTGTGTGTTGCACAGAGCTATCACTCAAGAAATGTTTGTGCTGTTGAACAGAAGAAGCTTTCGACCCACACCTAGTGGGACAGATCAACTCAAATGCGGGGCATACGTGCTCCAAGGGCAGTCTGCGACTCAGGGAGTGGGCAAGGGAGAATCCAACATTCCCATCTAAAATGTTCGAGTGCTGGTGACTGCCAGAGCCCAGAAAAAGAAGGCCCTTTCAATGTGGTTACAATTCTAAAAAGTCTGTTACGTTTACCTAGAGCCCATGGAACGCAAAACCGTATTTTTCTCCCCAAAGTGTCGCACTTTTATAAAAGTTCCCTGCTCTGTGGAACGATCGTGGGCAATTGCTTTTGCAGTTTCTGGCGATGCCAGTTTATGGCTATGTTTTTCTGTTCACTGAACTGGCTCATTTCTTCAGGAGAACAAACTGTTCTGCACTGAAGCAGGAATTGGCTGGGTTCTAACAAAAAGATTTTTCCCCCCTGACAGTGTTTTTGCAAAAGACCCAAGTCAATTTATAGCCAAGTAACAAAAGGTCAGAAAGGTTAGTCAAGCAATGGGCGTAATTCCTGTGTGTCACAGCCAATAAAGGAAATGGGTGGGAATAAATAGTATGCAATTTTAACCTGAAATTATTTGGGCAAAACTATTATGGTAAACTATACAAAGGGACCCGTGGCTTCTAACATAAAGGATTTCCCACTCTGATTTTTTTTTAAGGCACATTTACTGTGGAAGAACTGAGATGACCTCAAATTCCTCACGCGCAAGTGGAAAATGTCAAAAATTTTTTTTCACACTAATCTATAAAAAAAAAATTGGCTATTGTTTTGCAGCTCTGAAATGAAAAATGTTCACATAAAAATTAAATATCTCATAGTTAAATCATAATTAGATATAATTCGCATGGCTGAATTTAATACAAAACCTTTGCCAAAAGAGAAAGAAAATTGACCAAAATGATAGGCTAAGAAAAGGCTCTACAAAGGCAGCAGTTTATCTGTTTTAATCACGCTACAAATGTGACATACTACTGCATTATTCAGTGAGCATAAGAACACCATCAATAAGAAATGCCTGCTTTTGGAGCAGACGTGAAGAACTGACAGCAGCAGCCAAGCAAGCGGAAGACAGCTGAGGAACCGTCAGTGCTGGGCAGGCCCGCAGGTCTGTGCAGTAAGGAAGCCTTTCAGATCTCCAGACGGTTGGAAGCCACCCGCTCCATCATGATGTCTACAGAACTCACTTAAAACAACTGAATAGGGGCGCCTGGGTGGCTCAGTTGGTTAAGTGTCCGACTTCGGCCCAGGTCATGATCTCATGGTTCGTGAGTTCGAGCCCCGCATCGGGCTCTGTGCTGACAGCTCAGAGCCTGGAGCTTGCTTCAGATTCTGTGTGCCCCTCTCTCTCTGCCCCTCCCCTGCTCATGCCCTGTCTCTGTCTCAAAAGTAATAAAAATATTAAAAAAAAACTGAATAATCCAAAAAGACAAATAGTTGAATAGAACACCGTCACAGTTAAGGCAACATGGTATAAATGGCTTCTCTCTCAACCTCCTTGCTGAGTACAACTACAGACACTGGAAATAACACAAGAGGCAACCCAGGGGGAAGTCTGAAAGGTGGAAAAAGGAAGACAAACAGGTTAGTGGCCCCAGGACTGGAGGAACAACACAGCAGGAGAGCATCTTATGACAGCTGCCCACCCCTCCGCTCTCTCAACACCCCCCAAGATCCAATGTTTCCCATGCCCCAACCTAGCAACAGAAGGCAATCCAGGTGGGCTCATCCTTCCCTGTAATAGAATGGGAGTTCTGCTGGTGATACCAGGCCAGCTGGCAGCACCAACAAAGATGGATCAGGAGCCCACTGACAAAGCAGTGTGGGGAACCACTCTCCCTCCCTACAGGGCCCCAGGAAGTACTCTTCACCCAGCAGGATGGAGACTCCCAACCCCCACCTAAAGGCATCACCAGACAGCAAGGCCTGAGGAAACTCCTTCCCTCCATGAGATAGCACCAGCAAGGACCAGTGTGAGCCCCAGCTGTGTCAGATAAACCAAGGAAACCCAAACAGTAAAAACAAAGGCTCGGAAAAGAAACTGTCAAGAGAACCATAGCCCACAAAAGTAGATCCCAACCTGTGTGCTAAACCTAACTAGTTGACTGCCTGGTAAAAGAAATGATTAAATAGGACCCAGAGTCTCCTAACGTAACAGACAAAATGTCCAGAAGAGAACTGAAAAATCACCCATTATACCAAGAACCAGGAAAATCACAACTTGAACGAGAAAACATAACCAAATGACACCAATACCAAGATGAATCTGATGTTGGAATTAGCTTGCAAAGGATTTTTAAGCAGCCATCATAAAAATGTTTCAATAAGCAATTACAAATTTTTCTGAAACAAATTAACAAACAGAAATTCATCAAAGAAAACAGAAGTTATAAAAAAAGGAATCAAATGAAAATTATAGAACAGCCCAGAAGAGGAAATTCTTCTATTTTACATTGCCAAGTTGATACCAAGTTAACACCCCCATTTTCCTTTCTTTTTCAAAGCCATTCCCTAACTTTATTCAGGAGCCCTGCGATAACCTTCCTACCACAAAAGGCCTGATCCTTTTTCTGACATTTCAAGTAAGAAACCCTCAAAGTAATCTTCAATTCTTCCTGACCCTTTACTTCTATATCCAATCTGTTATTATAAAGGAGATTCAACATAGAATGCAGAAAGTAGCAGAGATAGGGGCGCCTGGGTGGCGCAGTCGGTTAAGCGTCTGACTTCAGCCAGGTCACGATCTCGCGGTCCGTGAGTTCGAGCCCCGCGTCGGGCTCTGGGCTGATGGCTCAGAGCCTGGAGCCTGTTTCCGATTCTGTGTCTCCCTCTCTCTCTGCCCCTCCCCCGTTCATGCTCTGTCTCTCTGTGTCCCAAAAATAAATAAACGTTGAAAAAAAAAATTTAAAAGAAAGTAGCAGAGATAAATATTTCTAAGGCCCCCCTGTTAGATATTTATAATTCTTTTACCAAATATTACCTTTACTCTTTTGTAACACAACAAATGAGCCCTATTAAAGTCAAAGTTGAAAGCTCTGACCAAGACTCGTGTGTAAGATGCTTGCTTCTTTGTTGGTATGGCTCTATTTAATAATCAATGGGACCATTTAATAATAAAAAATATTCTTTGTTGTATGGCTCTATTTAATAATCAATGGGACCATTTTAAGACTTCCTTTTTTTTTTTTTAAGTAGGCTCTACACCCAATGTGGGGCTTGAACTCACAACCCCAAGATCAAGAGTCATATATTCTTTTTTTTTTTCCTTTGAGAGACTTTGACAGCGCACGTGGGGTAGAGGAAGAAAGAGGAAGAGAGAATCCCAAGCAGGCTCCTCGCCACCAGCACACAGCCCAATGCAGGACTTGAACTCATGAAACTGTTAGATCATGACCTGAGCCAAAACCAAGAGTCAGAAGTTTAACTGACTGAGCCACTCAGGCACCCAGAGTCATATGTTCTACTGACTGGGCCAGCCAGGTGCCCCAAGACTTCCTATTTTTATCACCGATTCTGGAAAAGCTGCTTTTTTTCTCCTACTGAGGACATGGAATCCCATCTTTAGGGCCATACAGGACTCAAAGCCAACCTAGACCTTAAGGCTCTTTGCAAATACTGCAGGACTATTTTAATGACCCCACCTCGCCATCCACCAACATGAAGAGGTAACACAGTTTTACAAATACTTGAGCACATATTATTGGAGATCGTATTTGCTTTTAAGAGAAGCTTTTATTTTACCTGTTGTCTTGCTTTATTTGAGCTACAGTGGAAAAAGCATGGACTTCAGAGTCAAAGAGTCCCTATTACTTATTAGCTACACAAGTTTGCAGCATCTCCATCTATAAAATGAAATAATTATGCATACCCCTGCGAGGATTAAGTAATATATTACTTATAAAAATGCCTGGCATATCACACTGGAGCCAGGAGAGCACCTTAATATTCCTTAGTTTCTTTTTTTCCACCTATTTCTTGCTGAATTTTATGGATCTGAATGAGTCACCTTAAACTCTTTTGGAACAAAAAAAAGCATGTAAACATACAATATAAAAATAGTATACACTCCTCTGGGAATTAGGGGTGGGCAGTGACTAGGAAGGGACAGGACATGACTTTCTGGGTAATGATAATATCTTGGTAGGAGTTTGAGCTGCATAGGTGTATGCCTCTGTCAAAACTCAGCACAAGTACAGTTAAAATTTAACTGCAATGAAATGTACAAATCTTACCTCAAAAGAAAAAAAAAGTAAGCTTATAAATAATGACCTCTACTTACTGATATGTATGCTGAAGCACTGAGGGAAAATACATTAAAAAATATGGATAGATGGCTAAATAAATGGACAGGATAGAGTAAAATGTTAATGGTCAAAACCTGGTGGTGGGTGTATGGTTGCTCACTGTGGAATTCTTTCACTTTGCAGAACATTTGAAATTTTTCATAATAAAATACTGGGAAAAACCTTCCTACAGGAAAAAATGTAAGGCACTCAATACACATTAGTTCTCTGCCCAAATTCTGTCCCTACTGTTATTCATCCGATTGTTCATCTAGTTGAAAACACTTACGAGGCGCCCAGTGTAGTACTGCCTACAAGTGTCTCAGCCCTAAGCCCTCTGAATCATGGGAGTTCTGTGAGGATTAAGTAAGATAATAAACATTCAACATTAGCCCAGTTCCTGCCGCAGCTGGTGTTTGATAAATGCTAGCTGTTATTATGCCAGTATAGCATACAGCAAAGAGTATGGGCTTGGAGCATACCAAGCAGTGGTTAGAAGCCATGACTCCTAACTGACCACCTGGAGTCAAATCCCAACTCCACCACTTTGTAGCTTTGGGCAGAATTTTTAACCTTTCTGTGCCTCAGTTTCCTCATCTGTTAAATAAATAAAAAAGGATAACAATATCTCTCTCTCATTATAGTGCCAGAAGAAGACCAAAGACAGCTACGTGGGGGTGAGGAGAGGGTGGTAGGAACTGGATGATCTGGGACTCGAAGGCAGAGAAGGGCAGGGAAAGCTTAATAATGAGCAAGTATGTGGCACACATATGGTTAGTGTGACAATTAAACATGGTAATATATATAAAGTGCTTAGACAGTAGCTAGAACAGTACTCAATCACTATGCTGGATACACACAGAGAACATGTGGATGAATGCACAAGTCCCTGACACCTCACGGAGTTGATTGACAATCCAGGACAGGAGGAAGACATGTCAACAGAAGCATCACAGAATGGGGGCCGATGTGTGCCATAGGAGATGTGCTACAACGGGCCTGGGACACCAGAAAATAAAACGGATAACAATGCCAGAGGAAGACCAAAGGTGGATTTATGGGGGGGATGGGGGGAAGGGGACTGGATGACCTGGGACTTGAGGGCAGGGAAAACCTCATAATGCAGAAGTACACAGTACACAGCCAACCAGGGCATAAGAGAAGCTATGTAAGGGTAGGTTGGAAGATTTGTGGCTGGAGAGGAATCAGAATCAGATGGCGAAAAGCTCTGCTGATGAATGTGGACTTTGTTCTGCAAAAGTGCTTCAAAAAACTGACCAACCATTTATATACTCCACTGGGTTAGTAGAGGTGAGTCTTCCAAATTAATTGTCAACCAATAGCTTATCCTTGACTCTTCTGACAAATAAGGTATGCTGCTCATCATTTATGCACTGTACTTCTCAAATACAGTAACTAAAAATTCATAACTGTTAGTATTTTACCAACTCAAGGCGTGAGGACAAATCTCTACTTAAGAAAGCCCAGAGCCTCTGGAAGGAGGGCCAAGGAAGAGATTACTAACAGTTTGTGGAATCAAGTGAGTTAGCACCACTCTAGTTGGTCCATCGCTTTGAGGCTTAACTCAGAATCTGACCCAAGAGATTAAATTCAGGAAAGGAGAAATGTCTATGCAGCAGAGAAGAGGTGGCTCCCTCTGGACACTGCCAGCTGGCCGCGCTGCCTCTCTCCAAGCTCACTCTGCCTTGGTAAACATATGACTGATTGCCAGAAGCACTGAGCAAGCCCACTAAGCCTTCCCAAAGTGTCTTCAACATCAGAGCCTGAGGGGAATGGTCAGGAGGGGGGCAGGTTTTATGATTAAAGGCACCAAATACTACTTCAAAATTATGTATATGAAACATATGAAATACACATGAAAACACACCTTTTAAGTACTGTTGGAAGGAAACTAAAATAACAAAATATGTATAAAGAGGTTTTTAAATTCTAGGATTACATGTGGGCAAACTTTTATCTTGGTATAAATCAAGCCATTTTAGAAGAGGCAACTTTGAGTGAGTGGGCTGGCTGGTTCAGCCTCAGAGCTCAGAGGAACCGAGCTCCATGAGGGCAGGGACCATGACTGTCTTGATCACTGCTCTATTCTCAGGGCCTAACACAGTGCCTGGCACATAACGGGTGCTCACAAAATATCTGCTGACTGAAAACAGTCGAGTCTTCAGCTCGGAAGTACAGAAATACAAAGTTTGTTTGTCTTTTTAGTTCAGTGAGATTATTAAATTCTTAATTGGGTGGGCCAGAATTGTTTTAATACCAACCAAACTCAATGGAGACACACGAGATTTCCCCCCTCATTTTTAGAAGTGGTATAGCTTTCCAGGAGCCTTACTGTTCCTGCCATTTGTGCAGAGCTGTCCTCTCCTTACATCAGGGCATCTGGGAAACAATCCCTCATCAGGCTATACCTCATCAGGTACAAACCTGATATTCAACCTGCATATATATATATATATACACATATATATATAGTGAGCTGCATACATAGTGAGCTCAACTTTGCAGCAACCAAAATGTCAGTCCCAGCCTGGTGGGGCATCTTCCGTCCTGTGGACAGAGCAGTCTGTACTCTGACAGAGTCCAAATCCTCCTGGACTTCACGCAGACTCCCAGTCTGCTATCTCTTTGCAACGTTCTTCATTTGAACATGTTATAAACCTCTAATTTTTATGATTTTTCTGTTTACAAGACTTTAAAACTTGGCTGCTTCCTAATGACCAAGGAGAGACTTTCATCTACATATGCTTCCAGAGGACTGCTTGGGTTTGGTCATCTCTGCGTGGATGTGCGCCGATTTCAAGGCCCATTTTGGCCTCAGCAGCAGTGAGGCAATATCTTAAGAGAATGCCAGGGTACTAATTGATATCTTTGGACCCATGACTCTGTGTAAGTTCTGGTTTGGATTTCTGTTTTTCCTTAAGTGCAATATCTTGCACTGACTAATTTTCTGCCCACTTGGCCTCACAAAATTTTCAGAAAAATCTCCCATCAGCACAGCTTTAGAAAGGTCTAGGAAATTTAACATATTCAAAACTGAGCCCACAGGCAACACTGTGGCAAATCACCATTATCATTTACCCACTCAGAGAGGGGGACTGACCTCCAAGCTTTGTTCCTATTCTTAAGCCAGTGTCTACCCAGGACCAAATTGTTTCTCTAGCCTATGATGGCTTTTTACTGAAAAGAAAATGAGACAGGGAGAAAACAGAAAACTCTGGTAATGAATCCTATCAAAATTTTCTTTTTTAAACAAATTTTTTAGTTTCAGCTAATTTTAGACTTACAGAAAAGTTGCGAAAATAACAGAGTTTCCATATATCCCTGACCCAGCTTCCTGTAATGTTAACATCTTACATAAACCTAGCACATCGAACAGAACCTGGACATTAACACTGGTACAATACTATTAACTAAACCAAAAATCTTTTTCAAGTTGCACAAGTTTTTCTCTGGCAATGTCCTTTTTCTGTCTTATCTAGAATCCTATTGTATGTAGTTATTTCTTAGTCTACTGTAGCCTGTGACAGAACCTCGATCTTTCCTTGCCATTTGTGTCCTTGACACTTTTTAAGAGTATTAATCAGTTATTTTTCTGACTGCCCCTTGATTTGGGTTTGCCTGATGTTTTCTCATGACTACACTGAGGTTATGCATTTTTTTTAAGTTTTAATTCCAGTTAGTTAACATACAGTGTTATATTAGTTTCAGGTGTACAATATAGTAATTCAATACGCTCTATCCTCATCATGACAAGTGTACTCCTTAATCCCTATCACTTAGTTAACCCATTCTCCTGAGGTTATGCATTTTTGACAAAAATAACACAGAAATGATGTATTCTCCTTAGTACATCATATCATAGGGGTCATTATATCAGTATGTCTTCTAACTGTTGATAGTTCACCTTGATCACTTGGTTAAGATGCTTTCTCTGCTACAAAGTTACTGTCTTTTCTTTCCTTTATAGTTAATAAACATGTTGAGAGCTGAGACTATGCAAATTCTGTCAATCATTTCTTAAAATACTGTCCCCCTCATTCATAAGTCTACTCAATTTCCTTAAAAACAAGAGTTTAGTTGATATGATTTCACCTTATTATTTCTATCATGCAAACACTTAGATATTACCCTTTTGTTTGTTCAAGGAATTATGTTTTTCTTCTGCTTATAAAAATAGCACACCTTTGCTGTTAAAAAAAATCACTGTGGAGAGCTCATAACTATACCTTTAGGGGTTGGTACTTGTTATGGACTAAATGTTTGTGTCCACCCCAAAATTCACATTAAAATTCTAACTCTCCATGTAATGGTATTAGGAGACAGGGCCTTGGGAGGTGATTAGTTCATGACAGTGGAGCTCTCATGAATGAGATTATGCCCTCACAGAAGGGACCTCAGAGAGCTCTGTCTCCTCCCCACGATAGGAGGATACAATAAGAAAAAGGCCACCTGTAACTCAAAAGAGGGCTCTCATCAGAACCTGACCATGCTGGTACCTTATCTCAACTTCTGCCTACGAGAACTGGGAGAAATAAATTTCTGTTGTTTGTCAGCCACCCAGTCTGTGGTATTTTGTTACAGCAGCCTGAGCTAAGACAGCATTGTAGATAATTTGATGTATATACATCCCAGTGAACTTTTTCTCCTCTTTTAATACCACTGGAGTCACACACAGACCATGGGCTGAAATCCAACTCCATCATGGACTTCAAGCAAATCACTTAACTTCTGTGCACTGGTTGGCCAGCATCTATTATTTGCAGATGGGGTAGGCAAAATTAACAGTTTTTTGAAATAACTATTCAGTAAGGTAGAAATAAAAATTTTACAGCCTGTATTTTAGGGAGAGCAATGAAACACTGCCATAGGGAGGGTGAGGTCACACAACGGGCATCCAGATGTGGCATCTGGACCTAAGTCAAAGTTGTTCATTGCTGAATTACTTTAAAATCTGGAGGAATGCTACCTGGCTCCCAGAATTTACTTATTCCTAGTTTTTCAAGTAAGGCTCTAATAGTCTATAAAGGTATCACTTAGAATTTGCGTGGTCCGAATGATAATCAAGAAAAGGTAATCTCTCCTATTTCCTCCGAGACAACACCAACAGCAATAACAACAGCAGAACACATGACATGCACCGGACACTGTGTATTCTGCACGCTCACGATGCAGCAGTTCATTTAGTCCTCAGCACAACCCTTGGTATTATTATCGCCTCCAACCACAGGTGCAGAAACTAAGGCACAAAAAGGCTAAGTAATTCCTAGGGTCACTCAGCTAGTGAGTAGACAGCAGAGTCAGGATTTGAACCCAGGCAGGCCCTAGTTCCAGAGTACGTGCTCTCAGCACTGGGCTCTCCTGTTGTCAGAGTTTAAGAACAAATTCTTGTCCAGAAGACACACACAGGCTATGAATTAGCATTCTGGATGAAGCTGAATTGAACAAAAGATTCAAATGACAGAAGAAACCACTTCCAGAATGGAAAGACCTCAAAGAAACAAGGAGGAATTCCCAGGGTCTCACCTAATTAGCAATCAAAGAGGGTCACTAAGACACAGCCTGGAAATATCTAAAAGCAATGTGTAAAAGGGAAGAGAAAAAAAAGAACTCCAAGAAAACAAGTTAAACAAGCAGATTATGTGAAAGAAATCCAGCAGAGTTTTGATTTTTTTTTTTTTGTAGCAGAAGCCTAGAAACAAGGCAATGTAAGACATAAGACCTCAAAAAAAAAAAAAAAAAAAAAAGATGAGCAATTCAAAACACTTGATCTGTAAACACAGTGATGCCACCCGGCAGACCAGGTATCCTGTCAATCCTCTCCCACTGAGCCGTCTCCAAAAGCTGCAGTCAATAGCCACCTGCATTTCCTCAGCTTCTCCACACTCCAGTGAGAGCTGACTTAGGAACTCTGTGGGAACTGGGCAGGCTGGGATCGCTACCAGTTTTCTAACTGGGAAAACCAGTGGCTTGGCTTCTTATCCTACTGGACCTGTGGTGGCCACTGCCCCTTATAGGAAATCATCTCTTCTACACGGCTCTTTCTTCTTCTAGCATCGATTTGGCATTTTGATCTGGTTTGCAGTCCCACTAACTAGATTAGTAACAATGCCTTGGAGTCTTAGTTTTCTGGCCCACAAAGTAGAGTAGTAATAATTTCCATACACAGGGCTATTGAGAAGATAAAATAAGCCATGTGAAAAAGCTCTCACCACCCTGTGTGGGACATGTTATCAGAGTGCCCAGGACATCTCCATTTCCTGAACATAAAGAACTGGTCTCTGCCCAGAGGCCATCCCAACCCTTTTATTTTCTGTCTACATGCTCTACCTCCGGGTTTATGTCTATTCTCATGACTCTGACATCCTCAGAGCAAGTGTGTCCCACCCATTTATCTCCAGCCCTCACAACACACCTGACTTTCTGACCCATGCTTCTAACTGCTCCTAGATATGTTTCCCTACATCTCTTCAGGGTTTCCTGAATTCGACAAGTCCTAAAATGAACTCTTGTCTCTCCAAATAAGTCTCTGCAGCCCCCCTGCATCCATTACCCCACTCCATAAGTTGGCCAATATTTCCACTGTTGGTCATCGCCTTCCCTAAAACAAACCAACCAACCCCTCTCAGTCAACCACGAATTCCCAATCTCACCTGAGTCAGACCCTAGCGCTTTTAGACACTGCTTCGAAACACCTCATTCTCTCTTTTCCATCACCACTGCTACCACCTTGTTCGAGTTCCCAACATCTCTTACCTGGATGACTGCCATAGCTGCTTAACCGACTTCCTGCAGCCCATGCTTCACCTGAGAGCCACAGTTATCTTTCTAAATATAAACTCGAGCATGGTGCCCCCTTGCTTTAAAACCATTGTGATGCAGCCCACAGGATACGACAAACTGAACTTGTTGGACAGGCATTCGAGGTGCTTTACAATCTGGCCCAACATCCCTTTGTTCAGTCTCATCTCCAGCCACTTGGGTACCTTTAGGCTATGATGAACTTGGGTATCTTCAGGCTTTTGCCCTTTTGTTTTATCCTCTATCTTGCAAAGCTCTACTGGTACAATATAACTCAGCTCCCAGGATGCCTTTGCTGACTCACCAAACTTCACTCTCTCCCTCCCTCCGTGTCTCCGAGACACCTGACACATCACATCTTTTGCCACTGTTAGTCTGCATGCACGCCACCTCCTCAACCAGACAGGGGACCTTGAAGGCAGGGTCAGAACTGCTTTCATCTTTACATCTCCTGCACCAACCTCAGAGTCCGTCCAGCTTAGAGTGAGACCTCGGTGGTTGTTAACTAACCGAATCAAGAATAGCAAAATACTTGTGAGCACCAGGTTGAAGCTCCGAAGATTAGTACACCTCACAGAACAAATGTAAAATGTGAAAGGGGAAAATAATGGGAGTAGATAAGGAGAGAGGAAGCCAAAACAGGGAGAAGCAAAGTTTCCTTATATGGAAGGAAAGAAAAGTTCCTCTTTGCTTTGATGAGAGTAAATAAATATAGAAACAAATGTTATTTTTGGCACTAAGAAAACTCAAAAGATTGTTCACCTTTAAAATGTTTAAAAGTTAAAAGGAAAGAAAAAAAAAACATTCTCCAAAACAGAAGGTATAACAGAAAAGAGACAACTAATATAAAAATCAAGAAACAAATCATTTATAGAAAATATGACAAATGCAATAACAACCATGAATTAAAGAGGATAAATTTACACATAAGTTATAGAATCTTCAAGATTGGTTCAACAGAAGACAAAACCCAACAATAATCTGCTTGAAAGAGATAAGCTCTGAAATGACAATAATCAAGTTAGAAAATGTAACAAAATCACTACACAAGGTATCTATGGACAATGAAAAAAACATAAGACAAGCATTGCTTTGAGTAGTTAAGAAAAAAAAAAAAACAACTAAGCACACCAGCTAATAATATTGAGACACAAACAACAAAAAAAAACCTAGAGAAACTTTTTTTTTTTTTTTTAAAGAAAGGAGTTAGAGGGGCACCTGGGTGGCTTAGTCACTTAAGTGTCCGACTTCGTCATGATCTGACGGCTCGTGAGTTCGGGCCCCACATCCGGCACTGTGCTGACAGCTCAGAGCCCGCCACGTGCTTCAGATTCTGTCTCTCCCCCTCTCTCTGCCCCTCCCCCACTCATGTGCTCTGTCTCTCTCTCTCTCAAAAATAAACATTAAAAAAATTTTTTTTTTTTTAAAGAAAGGAGTTAGAGATTTTGAAAGCAAAACCCAAAATACTTTGGAAGGAACCTTAAGAAATAGGCAGGAGTTGCTGCGTAGGAGAGGGAACTGCCCACCTGAGGAGCAGGAGTGGAAACTGATTTTTCACAGCCTCTTTTTATATGTTAAAAGTTTTCTCATTTCTAATAATTAATAATTATTAATAATAACAACCTAATAAAGTTTTCTATTTCTAATAAATTTCCTGTGAACAGACTAAACATAAATTTAATTTTTTCAAAAAAGGAAATGATTGGGGTACCTGGGTGGCGCGGTCGGTTAAGCGTCCGACTTCAGCCAGGTCACGATCTCGCTCCGTGAGTTCGAGCCCCGCGTCAGGCTCTGGGCTGATGGCTCAGAGCCTGGAGCCTGTTTCCGATTCTGTGTCTCCCTCTCTCTCTGCCCCTCCCCCGTTCATGCTTTGTCTCTCTCTGTCCCAAAAATAAATAAAAACATTGAAAAAAAATTAAAAAAAAAAAAAAAGGAAATGATGAAGTTGGAAAAAGGGACATAAAGGCAATAAAATTGTAAGGGAGTGTCATGTGCTTAAAAAGTTTGGATAAAATTAAATAAATGGATTTCCTATTAAAAATGTAAAATTCTAACACTGGCAGAAATAGAATACCTAACTAGACTAACATCTTTAAAAAAATGACACT
This sequence comes from Lynx rufus, assembly GCF_022079265.1. Classification (NCBI taxonomy): domain Eukaryota; kingdom Metazoa; phylum Chordata; class Mammalia; order Carnivora; family Felidae; genus Lynx; species Lynx rufus. Next base: position 18,943,689 of record NW_025814896.1, on the reverse strand, counting down.
CCCACACAGCCACTAGCCTCTGATGGTTTATTAGTGAGTACTTTCAAACTCTCCAGAAACAAACAATTCATAATATAGAAATTACGCCTAAAATAGGCCAAGATATACATTATATAGTTTATTGTACTAAACTGGTCCTAAAGCTGGCTAAAGAAAAGAGAGAAAACTATAGACAAAGCTTACTTAGAATTTATGCTCAAATCTAAAAGAAAATAATAGTAAACATAATCTAAGAATAGCTTAAATTAAAACCGTGTCATGTTAACAGATACCAAAAATTCAGCCGTTAAAATTCAATACCTATTCCTAATTTAAAAATTCTAAAACGAATAATAAAGGTGTACTTTCTTCCCCTTATCAGAGTATCTATTTAAAACCAAATGCCAATATTATACTTCAAAGAAGAAATGAGCCATGTAATCATTAAAAATAGGCAAAAAATGAAGACGTATTTGATCATCACTGTTAATATAGTGTCAGGACTTATTTCCAATATGAAGTAACATGAAAACAAAAAAGAAATACAAATACTGTAAATCCAGAGGCAAAATGTTTTTATGTATGACACCATTTATATTCATAAACCCAAAGGAATCCTTTACATGGTTATGATGAGTTTAAAATGACCAGAGTCATCACCAATATAGAAAAATCAATAGTGTTTCTGGTCCTCACACTTGATCACACAGGGAAACCTCCCAGGCTGTTTTTTAAAGTGCTGATGCCTACCTAAAGACTCCACCAAACAAGTACTAGACCTGATAAATGAATTCAGTAAGGTTACAGGATATAAAACCAATATACAAAAATCTGTTGCATTTCTATACACCAATAATGAAGCAGCAGAAAGAGAAATAAAGGAATCAATCTCATTTACGATTACACCAAAAACAATAAGATACCTAGGAATAAACCTAATCAAAGAGGTGAGAGACCTGTACTCTGAAAACTATAAAACACGGGTGAAAGAAATTGAAGAGGACACAAACAAATGGAAAGATATTCCACACTAATGGATTGGGAGAACAAATATTGTTAAAATTTTCATACTATGCAAAACAAGGTACATTAAATAATGCAGTCCCTATCAAAATACTAATAACATTTTTCACAGAACTAGAATAATCCCAAAATTTATATGGAACCACAAAAGACCCCGAATAGCCAAAGCAATCTTAAAAAGAGAACAAAAAAACTGGAGGTATCGTAACCTCAGATTTCAAGACATACTACAAAGCTGTTGTAATCAAAATAGTATGGTACACATAGATTGATGGAACAGAATAGAGAGCCCAGAAATAAACCTATGATTATATGGTCAATTAATCTTTGACATAGGAGGCAAGAATATACAACAGGGAAAACGTCTCTTCAACAAATGGTGTTGGGAAAACTAGACAGCTACATGCGAAAGAATGAAACTGGACCACTTTCTTACATCATACAAAAACTAACCTCAAAATGTATTAAATATCTAAATGTGAGACCCAAAGCCATAAAAATCCTAGAAGAGAGCACTGGCAATAATTTCTCTGACATTGTCTATAGCAACATTTTTCTAGAGATGTCTCTTGAGGCAAGAGAAACAAAAGCAAAAATAAACAATTGGGACTGTATCAAAATAAAAAGCTTCTGCACAGCAAAGGAAACAATTAACTAAAAGACAACCTACTGAATGGGAGAAGATATTTGCAAATGACACATCTGATAAAGGGTTAGTATTCAAAACATATAAAGAGCTGATACAACTGAACACCGAAAAACACCAAATAATTCAATTAAAAATTGGCAGAATACATGAACAGACATTTTCCCAAAGACATACAGATGGCCAATAGACACATGGAAAGATGCTCAACATCCCTCATCATCAGGGAAATGCAAATCAAAACCACAGTGAGATATCACTTCACACCTGTCAGAATGGCCACAATCAAAACCAAGAAACAAGTATTGGTGAGGATGTGGAGAAAAAAGGAATCTCCGTGCTCTGTTGGTGGGAATGCAAACTGGTGCAACCACTGTGGAAAACAGTATGGGGATTCCTCAAATAATTAAAAATAGAATTACTACATGATCTAGTAATTCCACTACTGGGTACTTACCCAAAGAATAGAAAACCCTAATTTGAAAAGATATATGCATCCTTACATTTATTGAAGCAACAAATTATGGAAGCAATCCAAGTTTCCATCAATAGATGAATGAAGAAGATGTAGTATGTACACACACATGCGTGCATGCGCGCACACACACACACACACACACACACATACAGAAATATTACTCAGCTAAGAAAAAGAATGAAATCTTGCCATTTGCAACAACATGGATGAATCTAGAGTATGATGCTAGGTGAAATAAGCTAGAGAAAGACCAATACCATATGATTTCACTCATCTATGCAATTTAAGAAACAAAACAAATGGACAAAGAAAAAGAGAGACAAGCAAAAAACCAGACTCTTAACTATAAAGAACAGATGGTTACCAGAGGGGATGTGGGTGGGGGATGGGTGAAACAGGTGAAGGGAAACAAGTACCCTTATCATGATGAGCAGTGAGTAATGCATACATGTGTTGAATCACTGTATCGTACACTTGAAACTAGTATGACACTGTGTGCTAATTATACTGGAATTTTAAAAAATTACCAAAAAATTAAATACAAAATGCCAATGCCTACACCACATCCCAGATAAATGGTCTCAGAATCTCCGGAGGGATGACCAGGCATCAGTATTTTATAAAGCTTCTGAGGTGATTCTAGTGTGCTGTCAAGTAGAGTACCACCAGTACATGCTTATATGCTTAATTACCTAAATATCTAAAAAACACAACACAAAAAGTGTAACAGTTTGTGATATTTGCAAGTGAACAGGAGTTCCAGCCATATTGCTTTAAGGGAACATTGCTGTAAGGGAACAGGAGTTCAAAAGAAGAAACCTGAAAGGGGATATAATCAGCTACTGTGCAAATGTCTCCAGTCCACTGCAGTTTAGGCAAAGAAGCAGGCAGTTGCCCAAGTTATTAGAGGGGGACATGACACACAGCCACAACAAAATAATGGTAGCAAGAGCTAACGAGTCTCGGTGCAAGTGCCGTTGGGATAGGAAGTACGCATGAGGATTCAACAGAGGCCGAAGGGGAACAGGGCTACCTGCATACCTGCATGAGGTTAAACGTGAGATAAATTCCTAGAAATGCAATTGCTGGGTCAAATGGTATGTGCCTTTAAAAGTCAAAGATCAATTTTGAAAGCTCTTAAAGGTAACATAGAAAAAGCATGATGTATAGTGTAAACAAAACATCGTACTTGATAGGTACGAGTGGAGCAGGACAATGAGCTAGGCTGGAGCGAGGCAAGATGGCTCAGTGTCGCCAGGTAGTAGGTAAACAGACTGAAATAACAGAGAATTCCTCATGAGTCCAATTTTGGCTTTGCCTTTCCTATTAACTCTGTCCCCACAGCAGACACCTGAAGGTGAAAGAGGGCAGGAGTCATGTAGCTATCTGAAAGGATAAGATGTGAGGCAGGAACATTTCTGGGTTGACTCTGGATTGATTGCAGACAGCAAGGAGACCAGTATGACTGGAACAGTTGGCGTGAAGGTGAGCATTAGAAAATGTACATAAAAGTTCACGTGTGAAAAAGCTTATCTTATGCTCTTTTTAATTTAGAGGATTGACATGCAAGGCCACAAAGTAGTTTTTACTCAATCTACACTTCAAATTTAAAGAATGAGCAAGCTGGAATGTGTCCTATATCTAACAGTAGTCCTGCTGCAGTCTACCATAAGGCAGGAAGTTCCAGAAGCTCCAACAGTAGAAACATTCCCATGGACTGGGTAGCCCCAAACCTGCGGAGGAGTGATGTTGCTGTGCAGTTGTCTACGTCAGGACGCTGAACACAGAACTTCCAGCATTATATACCATCACTGACTCTGACTCCATTTCCTCCCCTTTCTTTCCAAAAACTTCTATTCAGCACACTGAAGTTCTTAACTTTATAATGAAGACTAATACAATAGATTTCCTTTATTTCATAAGTTTAACAACAACAGCCAACAACAACAAAATGCCAAAGTCTAAAGCTTGTGAGTGGCTTAGTAACAGAATAAATTGAGTTCACAACTTGATAAGTAAATGACCAAAAAAAAAAAAAAAAAAACAAAAACAAAAACAAAAAACACCCCAAAACCGTAAGTAGGTCACATCTACTTCAGCAAATGAAGGCTTACATTAATTGTTTGCTCGTCTGCTTTGTCTTTAGTATTATATTTAGCATTGAAAAGTGTTTCCTATTCCTGAGGGCAGCCTAAGAGTATGGTTTGGGTAAGTGGCATTCAAACAAGTGTTCTAGTTTTTCAAGTCAGTTATTTAATAAAGCAGAAGTATAAGTCTTGCACTCAAACTAAAAGCTGACCTCAGACTAAACCTGCACATCAGAGAGACACAATACACAGCTCAACTTTTATTATATCCAATAATCAGCCTAAGGTAGAAGAAGTTCCTATCAAGGCATCTAGGATTTCACCTAGATTATATATTCAATAAATATTTTTAGATTAATTAAAAAAATCATTTGATCAAAGAGCTCAGCAATAAAAACCAAGGGAGGAGAAAATAAAGAATGTTTAACCATAACACAAAGACTAAATATAGCTTTAAAGACTTAGGAGTTACAAAGTATGGCAAGAAACTTGTTAAAATTCAGAAGCATACTATTTACCCAGGAAACATGCTTTTTCCTCCCTTCATTGGTCTCTCCACTTTCTCCCTTCATCTCTTGCAGCCCTGTCTGCATCTTTAAAGGTCCACTTGTTGCTTGGGCAGCTGCAATTCAGCCCTGTGAAAAAAGCAGCATCTCATCACTTTGTGAGGAGAGATAAAGTACCTTTTAGGAAGCTGAGTAACCCAATCTCATCAATCTCCTTTCCTAATTCATTTCCATCAAAACTATACACAAACAGAAAAACCAGGGCCGGAGGCAGGGAGGAAGGAGAGTAAAATGTGGTTGTAAAAATACAAACTAGCAATTTAAAACTATTAAAATTCTAGCAGAAATGAAAAAAATATAAGCGGAAATAAAGCAAACTCAATTTTCTCTGATAATAGATCAGAACAAGATGATTTCTAAAATCTGTAATTTCAGGTGATTCATAAAATCAGTAATTTTAACACTCTTTCCACCAATGAGTTTCCCTGTCCCTCTTCTGGTTAAGTTTGAGATGGCTTAACAGAGAGGAAAAAATCAATGGATGTGGGCCTTACAACTTCAAGAATGCACACCATTAAGGATATGCTCTTTTCTGATGCTCTGCCATTCAAAGCCCTGGGGCTTTCCTGGCATGGATTGTAGTGGTACCAAAAAATGGTCTACCCTGTGAGTTCCAGGCCAAGGAACCATATTATCATCATCTGTGTCTCTGACCCTTAACACCGATGTTGTCCCACTCTGCCCAGGGCCAATGATGGGCACACAGTATCTCTCAGCAAATGAATGAGACAGTAACTATGTGTTTTCAACAAACCACTAGAGACGCTTCATGCAATCTTCAAATTTCTCAGGAAGCAGCTGAAAAACCACTGCTTTTGGGGCGCCTGGGTGGCGCAGTCAGTTAAGCGTCCGACTTCAGCCAGGTCACGATCTCGCGGTCCGTGAGTTCGAGCCCCGCGTCAGGCTCTGGGCTGATGGCTCGGAGCCTGGAGCCTGTTTCCGATTCTGTGTCTCCCTCTCTCTCTGCCCCTCCCCCGTTCATGCTCTGTCTCTCTCTGTCTCAAAAATAAATAAAAAACGTTGAAAAAAAAATTAAAAAAAAAAAAAACCACTGCTTTTGAGTTCGTTTTTTTTTTTTTTTTTTCCCCAAAGCATTCTCTTTGGTTGACATGCCCATTACCAATAAAATGGCTCTAAAGTGAGTATACCAGAGGCCCTCAGAACCTCAGATAGAACGGTGCACAGGCACATGACAGAGGGTGGGAACTATAGGGATCTGTGAATGTAAACACATAAAAGCACCCTTCACCAAAGTAGCTCCTAGCTACCTTTCACCGTGATTCTTAGGTCTCTAATGTTCACATCAAGCTTTTACTCTGTGTCAGGCACTGTTCTAAGAGCTTTAACTACATTAACTAATTCGTTCTTGGTAACACCCATATGTGATCGATTCTATTATTCTAATTGCCAAGGTGAGGAAACTAAGGCACAGAAAGTTTACGTAAACTGTACAAGGAAATGCACTAAGCTGCTGTTCAAAGGCAGGGTCCTGGAGCAAACAGACACCCCCAGTAAGTGGCAGCCTCATCTGCATAACTTGTTTTCTCCTGTGGCTGTCATGGTTCAGCAGTACCATGTCTAGTTGGTACTGCTAGCTCTTGTTGGAAATTTTTCCTAATTAATAATTTATTGAAAAACTTAACTTTGAATTCTCCACAACTTAAAAACTGACCCCTTATTTTAAAACATTATCCAATGAACATAACAAAAAGGAGATCTTCCTAATTTTGTGGAAGTCAGAAGCAATTATTTTAAGCTGACTACTCACACTTACGCAAAACTTCAGCTTATAATATTTATTCCAGACACTTTGCTACGCTTTTGCCAGATCCCCTCTAACTTTGAAATCGCAAAGCCTTTGCTCAAGTAAGGCATTTATTCTCTTACACTCCAGTTCAGTTATTGGAACATGATGATGATGATGATGCCAAAAGCTGTGGATTCAATCCACTGCAGACCAGTTAGCTTTGTTGCTTCATGTCTACAAACTCTAAGCCTGGATGGCATATTTTGAGTCCGATAAGGAATCAGGTAGGAGTGTGCAACACAACTAGAATAAATATGTCTGCTAGAGAAACAGGTCCACAAATAACACAGGGCCAGAAGCAGAACTATGAGACAAAAGCATCAATTTCATCATAAAGAAAAGCTTTATGATCACTGGTATAGCATTTCTACGTCTCTGAGCGAGAAGCTTTTCCAATGCCAGATATTTTGCCAAATCTAACCTAAAGTCCTTCCTTCAAAAACAAAACAGGTGTAAGATTTGAAAAAAAAAAAAAACCAACTAAGATTTTTATCACACAAGCCCACCTTGACTGATCTGAAAACAGAACCTTCTTATATCTGACACCAATTCCGCTGACAATACAAAGCACATGTGATGATTTTAGAAACTGTCACAAAAATCACTAGCAGTGCAGGACAACAAACCATCAGAAAATTCCAATTGCATATATATATACATATGTATGTGTGTGTATATATATATACACATACATATGTATATATATATATCATAGATTCTTTAAAATTACTCTTAATTTTCAAAAAACCAAATAATATACAGTTATTTTAAACATAGTTTTTTTAAGTTAAATGAAGAAACTAACAAACATTAGTTCATACCACATTTTAAAACAACCCAGGGCCTATTCAAGGTAGTTTTACCACCTTCTATGAATAAAAATTTGAAAACAAAATTATATTTCTCAATTGTTATTTTAGAAAGAAACCCACTTGGGATCATCCATCTTTGAGTTTTCCTGCCCACAGTTGGAAAGAACTTTCCCAACATACAAACGCTGCAAAGCCCATGGATTCCAACAGTCACAAGGTAACTATGACAGCAAAGCCACATTTATGAGATCATAAAAATTATATGACATAATTTTTAAAAATTCACATAACATGAAATCAACCATTTTAAAGTGTACAATTCAGTGACATTTAGTATATTCACAATATCGTGCAACTTTCACCTCTACCTAGTTCCAAACCTTGTTAGTCACCCCAATATGAAACCTCATACTCATTAAATAGTCACTACCATCCCCCTGCTCCAGGCTGGCCAACCACTAACAGGCCTTATGTCTCTATGGATTTACCTATTCTGGGTATGTGACCTTTTGTGTCTGCCTTCTTTTACTTAGCATGATGTTTTGAGGTTCTTCCATGTTGTAGCAAATATCAGTACTTCATTCCTTTTATGACTGAAAAATATCCCATTGTATGGATAGATCACATTTTGTTCATTCATCCACTGATGGACATTTGAGTTGTTTTCACCTTCTACCTACTGTGAATATTGCTGCGATGAACACTTGTGTACAAGTATTCGTTTGACTGTATATCTTCAATTATTTGCGGTATATATCCAGAAGCAGAATCGCTGGGTCATATGGTAATTCTATATTCAACTTTTTAAGGAATCGCCAAACTGTTGTTCACAGTGGCTACATCATTTTATATTCTCACCAGTGAAGCAGGAGAGTTCAAATTTTTCCACATCCTCACCAACACTTCTTTTCTGTTTGTTTGCTTTGATGATAGCCATCCTTGTAGGCATGAAGTAGTACCTCATTATGATTTTTTATTTGCATTTCCTTAATGACTAATGCATGTTGAACATCTTTTCAGAAGTGTGCTAGCCATTCTTATATCTTTTTTGGAGAAATTTCCAATCAAGCCCTTGCCCATATTTTAATTGGGTTGTCTTTTTGTTGTTGAGTTGTAAGAGTTTTTAATACATTGTGGACACTAGCGCCCTTATCAAATTAGCAAATGTCCTATCCAGTTCTCTAGATTTTCTTGCCACTTTCTTAATAGTGTCCTTTGATGCAGAGAGCTTTAAATTTTGAGGGAGTCCAATTTAGCTCTTTTCTTTTTTCTTTTGCTGCTTATACATTTGGTGTCATTCCTAAGAATCCATTACCAAATCCAAGGTCATGAAGATTTACCCTTATGTTTTCTTCTAAGAGTTTTAGCTCTTACAATTAAGTCCTTGAGCCATTTTGAGTTACTTGTATTATATAGTGTGAGGTTGGGATCCAACTTCATTATTTTGCATGTCAATGTCCAGTTGTCCCAGCACCCTTTGCTGAAGAGATTGTCCTTTCAACCATTGTATAGTCTTTGCACCCTTGTCAAAACTCAAATAACTATAGATATATGGGTTTATTTCTGGATTTTTGGGTCCATTCCATTGATCTATATGTCTAGCCTTATGCCAGTACCACACTTTTGATTATTGTAGCTTTTCTAAAATTGGAAAGGGTGAAGAGCCTGGGTGGCTCAGTCAGTTGAGTGTCCAACTCTTGATTTCAGCTCAAGTCATGATCCCAGTGTCGTGGGACTGAGCTCCACATTGGGCTCCATGCTAAGCATGGAGGCTACTTGGGATTCTCTCTCTGTGTCCCTCTGCCTCTCTCCCCTGCTTATGCTCTAAAATAAAAATAAATAAATAAATAAATAAATAAATAAATAAATAAATAAATAAATAAAATTGGAAAGTATGATTCTTCCAACTTTATCTTTCTTTTGCAAGATTGTTTTGACTATTCAGAGTCCCTTGCAATTCCATATGAATTTTAGGATCGACTTTTTCATTTCTGCAAAAAAGGCCTCCAGGATTTTGGTAGAGATTGCACTGAACCTGAAGATTACTTTGGGTAGTATTGCCACCTTTATAATATCAAGTCTTCCAATTCATGAAGATGGGATATCTTTCCATTCAAAGACATAATTTTACCTTATCTTAAAACGCCCTTGATAAGGTAATGCAATGATTTCCTTTAGTTGTCTCTATCTCTATGATAATCTACTAACACCCTAGAGTAATTTACAAATATGAAGTTTACACTTGCCACAGAGAACCCAATATTCATATTCCAGAGAAGGAATGTCAATTATTCAGGGTCTTATTGTTTGCTTTTGTCTACGGAAAAGGTCAGAACTCAAAGATGTTCATTTCCCTTATTTAAAATTAATTTTCATCATCCTCAGTTCCTACTAGAGGAATTGATACAGGAACCTTGTATGTTCGCCGATGAGAATAAGTTGTTTAACAGACTTCATAGAATGGTATCACAAATTTTCTTTCATATACTTCAAATCCCAAAAAATTGATTATGAAATATTAACTACTTTGCTAAAGAATGTGCTCAAACATCCTTGGTTATTTAGACCTAAAAATGTCAACTATACTTGGTAGGGAGAGGTGAAAGACTTTAAAAGTCTTTTCTCTAAAATTTCTTTGCTAAAGTCTAAGAGAGTATAATTGTTTGAAGTTACAAAAGGTAACGGACTAGACAAAATCTGCTCTTTGCTCTTGTATCAAAATTATAACTGAAGATAACATAGTAACCCAGGAAAAATAACTGTGGCTTTTCCTAAAACTAGTAATTTCAAGGAAATTATATATCCCCCAAAAGTAAAAGTCACCTTAAAACCAGTAGATTATTTATCTGATGGGCAGAGATTGCTTCAGTTCCCATGTTTGGTGTCAACTTATCAATGCTTTAATTTATATGTCCTCTCAACACATGTGTCACATGGGACTAATAGTCCACACTGATCCAGTAATATCAAAAAGGGTTTTAAGAATCAAACTGCTGGGGCGCCTGGGTGGCTCAGTCGGTTAAGCATCCAACTTCGGCTCAGGTCATGATCTCACGGTTCGTGGGTTTGAGCCCCACGTCAGGCTCTGTGCTGACAGCTCGGAGCCCGGAGCCCGCTTCAGATTCTGTGTCTCCCTCTCTCTCTCTCTGCTCCCCCCCTCCCCCACTCACGCTCTGTGTCTCTCTCTCAAGAATAAACACTAAACAAAAATTAAAAAAAAAAAAAAAGAATCAAACTGCTTATAAATAACTTCAATCAGAAAATACTATCTGGTTTTGAAATAAACAACTAGCAACTCAATCCTGGGGAAAAGACATTCAATTCCATGTGTTTTGTCATCTATAATGAAACCAAAGGCAATAAAAATATCTTTTGGCAGGTGCTCAGGGTCAGTGCCTGGGCAGGGAATGTTAGCTAACGCAAAGTTAGAAAGTCTGATATTTGTTTTGTTTTTTAACCAGAAAGTTTAAGTTGAAGAGGTCAAGGAAAAAGGAGGCAAAGAAAAAAATAGACCTGGACAAGAAATGAGGGCAAAAAGATAATCAGATAAGATTCTGACACAGTGAGGTAGCAGACAGACAACAGTCCAGGGAGGGGGAAAGCTGCCTAGGGGGTACAGAGAGTGAACTCCGTGCTGGCTGAGTCTGCTGCCAAGCATCCAAGGATCCCTTCAGCAGTTTCCAGCAAAGCTGGTCAGTGTAATATCCATGGTCAACTCCCTCTTCACGGGATGAGTGTTGCCATAAATTCTTCCATAACATGACAGGTGGGGGGCACCCTCTTCTTTGGTCCTGCCACTGCCTAATGAGGGCCCCCACAGTATCCCTTCCTCTAAGAGTGTTTTCAACAAGCTAACTGAGTAAGTACTTCTTCGTCCCCATTTCCTCAGCTCTGTTTACACTCAGTTAACCTGAACTGTGTGTCAAGATTCAGGAGACAGACGGGATAAAGGGGCAGTGCCCAAGGAGATGGGATAAAGGCCACATTCCCCTTGGTTGGTGATGGCACAGAGGGAAACGAACTCTACAAGGAATGAGGCTAGGTGACGAGGTGCTGTGTCCTGTTCTGTCACAGAGATACACATCCTAGACCTCTCAAATCTAGAACTTACAATTCCTGTTCTTGAGTAATTTACACTGTATGGATAATAACACATATATGGTAAGCACTTGAGTCTGGGGGGCGGGGAAGTGTTGCTTCCAGTTATCAGATGGTGTATCTCCAAGAGGTCATGGGTTTTTTTCACTTGACTCGTATCAGAAGAGCAGTCACAGGCTGCATAGCCAGTGCTTCAAGTCCTGCTGCAGCTCCTTACCCCAGAAGCCCCAGCAGAAGGGAGCCCAGATGGGCACTCAGGCAACACTTGCCGCAGGGCCGGCTGGGGTGAGGAAGGACCCCCCCCCCACCCTCTCTCCAGGTGGTCAACGCTCAGCACTCTGAGGAACCTGACACAGCTGCTGTGATTTGGTCTCAATGTGGTAGTGGCTGTCTTGGTCCCTGACTGGACGCCCTGAGCTCTTTCGCTGCTGAGCTTTGTCTTTCTTCTTTCTTTCTGTGAAAGGAGCTTTCAGTTCATCTTCAGGCCTGCCATTCTGTGCCCAGGAACTGAACTCCTGAGGCATCTGCCCTGGACTTGGCCAGCCGCTTTAGTTTTATTCTCTGCTCTCTTTGTGGTGGTCTTGGTGACAGGCTCCTAGAAACAAGCCCTGAACTGCAGGACAAATGCCTGATCTTCCAACACTGCTACATAGGAAAAGAGAAGCAGGGTGCACACTGGGCTTTATAACACAGCTACAAGCTAACCATTCCTGATTTTAAAATAGCCCAAGCCTGGGGGGCATGTGGGTGGCTCAGCTGGTTGCATGTCTGACTCTTGATTTTGGCTCAGACCATGATCTCACAGTTCGTGGGTTCGAGCCCTGTATCAGGCTCTGCACTGACCATGAGGAGCCTGCTTGGGATTCTTTCTCTCCCTCTCTCTCTCCCTCTCTCTGCCCCTGTCCCCCCACTCAAAATAAATAAACTTAAATAAATAAAATAAAATAAAATAATAATAAAATAACCCAGACCTGGACATATCTTACATGTCCATACATGAGGATGGGGAAACAAACCTTGCTATTCACACAACAGAATACTACTCAGCAATTAAAAAGAAAGAATCGGTTGCTGATATGCATACTATGGGTGAATCTCAAAATCATGTTAAGCAAAAGAAGCTAGACATAAAAGAGAATATATTATATGATTTTGTTCATATGGAGTTCTGGAAAAAGTGAAATTAATCTATGGTGGTAACAAGCAGAATAAAGATTACCTTTGAATGGTGAAGACTGACAAGAAGGAAGCATGAGGGAAGTTTTCTGTAGTTAAAAAAAAAGATCTACATAGTGACTGGGGTGGTATTCACATGGGTATAAATATTTGTTAAAACTTATTGGACCATACATTTAAAATCTGCACATTGTGCTGTATGTCAATGATATCTCAATTTTTAGAAATAAAAAGGCTCAGGGGTGCCTGGGTGGCTCAGTTGGTTAAGCATCTGACTCTTGATTTCAACTCAGGTCATGATCTCACTGTTCATGGAATCGAGCCCTGTGTGGGGCTTGCACTGAGTGTGGAGCCTGGGATTCCCTCTCTCCCTCTCTCTCTCTGCCCTTCCCCCATTTGCTTATGCACTCACATGCTCTCTCTCTCAAAATAAATATACATTTTAAAAAAACGTTTTAAAAAGGCTCAAAAGTCTTCATAAAAAATGGCAAAAAGACAGTTTTCCATCATATTGCCCTTATGTGGCCAACCGTATAAGGAGATAATTTGAGGTATGCAAATATACCTTAGACAAAACAAAGATACATCTCTTTAAAGTAATGTAGAAATTTATATCATTGTATACATTTAACTCTTAAGACTGAATTACAGGGGCGCCTGTTTGGCTCAGTCAGTTAAGCATCTGACTCTTGATTTCAGCTCAGGTCATGATCTCACTATTTGTTAGATCAAGCCCCGAGCTGGGCTCCGCGCTGACAGTGTGGAGCCTGCTTGGGATTTTCTCTCCTTCTCTCTCAAAATAAGTGAACATTTTTAAAAAATACTGAATTACATAAAGAGTTCCCTCAAATTTCTCTCATTCTAACATCCAAGTTAAATATTTTAAGCATATTTTATGAGCAGAAAGTATGCTTTAGAGGATGGAAAGGCTAATTTGATATTTTTTAATGTGTGAAAAAATTTCCTGATTATAAGAGCAACATGCATTTAATATAGGAAAACTGGAAAATACAAAATAGATAAGACTACAGGGGCAGAAAACTCACATAATCCAAATCATAAGCATAAAGAAGAAAATTAAAAGTCATCTGAAAAAATATCAACTATCCAGAGATAAGCACTGTCAGCATGTTGATACATACAATTTTAACCAAACTGGGATCACAGTATACATATTACTTTTTTCCCCCCACTTAAATATATGGAATAGGCATTCTCCATCTCACTGAGCATTATTCCCATTTTTTATTACTACTTAAGTTAAATATTTTCATGTGATCACTGGCCATTCTTATTTCTCTGTGAGACAACTTGGCAATTTAAAAAATATTTTTTTCCTGATTATAGTATACTTACTGTAAAAATCTAGAAAATACAGAAAAGTATATGAATACAGGGGGAAACCCTCACACAATCCAAGTTATAAAAACAATTACTATTAATTTTTACTTTCCTTTGCATATACCTTCTTATAGAATTGATATTCTGGATAAATCTGTTTTGGAGTATATATTTTTTTCACTTAGCATCCCTAAAAACCACATAAACATTTTCCCTATGTCTTTAAAGTCTATTTTTGTTAGCTTCATTTTGTTCATAGAATTTTGTTAGCTTCATAGATGTACCTAATTTAACAATTGCTCAGTGTCAGGCACTTGAACATGTTCATTTTGGTTTACTGTTTACTTACTTTATAATGTGGAGATAAATATCTCTATATAAATTAGTGTCTTAACCTATGATTATTTCTTTGAGATAGACTATTTTTAAATCCCTGGGTTAAAAAGTATGAATATTTATTTTATTTATTTTGAAAGAGAGAGTGCGTGTGTGAGCAGGAGAGAGAGGGGCAGAGAGAGAGAATCCCAAGCAGACTCTGCACTCTCAGTGCAGAGCCCAATGGGGGGCTTGAACCCATGAACCATGGGTTCATGACCTGACCAAAATCAAAAGCTGGACGCTTAACCAACTGAGCCAACCAGGCACCCCTGGAGATGGGTTTTCTATGTTGGAGGTAGGATCCGCAGGTCTTTTGGTAGACTGAACGTGCAGGACAGAGTTGTTAAGGATGACTTCCAGGTTTAGGACTTCAACAACTAAGTTCTTGAAAGTACCATTTTACCAAGATGGGGAAGACCAGAGATCAGCAAGTTGTCAAAAAATACCAAATACGAAAGCAGTGCTTTTGCTCTGGACTAATTTTTCATTTAAATTCTAGATCCTATAATATGCTGCAAACACCAAGGGCAATCACATAATTTCTCTCTCCTCTTCCCTACCAAGTAACAATCTTCCTCAGGCACAAATGGTTACGCATTTTTAATACTGTGCAATCAATGCCTCAGAAGTCATTAGACACAATTAGGCTCTCAGTACTTTTAATGAGGTCCACCTATAAATGACAGCCAAACATCAACTCTAGAAACCTAGGTCCATTACATTCAGTAAAACTAAGGAAACAAGAATCCTAACAAAATGTACAATGTCTTGTGACTACTTTTCACACGAGAATTATTTTGATCAACTCTTGACTGGTATAAGTAACACCCAAAATTCAGTGCACCATAAAAGAGATTTCAGAACTCTTTACATGTCCCATCTGTGTGTGTGTGTGTGTGTGTGTGTGTGTGTGTGTGTGTGATTTTCTAGTATCCTGGAAATGAGATCTCACCTCACCCTGCATCTGTCCAGCTGTGCTTCCCAAAGTACATAATGGAGCTTCAGCTACCCACTAACTATGCAGTTGAAGGACTTCCTATAAAAGATTACCCACCACTAAGGGCAAGGGCAAGAACATCCCCTGGGGAGGCCACCATGAAAAATTAATATAACTTATCTATGGTCTTTGTGAATCAAACACAAACATGAGGAATTACATTCTTCAGTCTCCAAACAGACTCTGTTCAGAACAAAGCTTCTCTAGGAACAGTATGTGGAAAGCCATAGAAAAAAAAGTCTTAGGTGGGAAAAGGGTAAGGAGAGGGGTAAAGGGGCAAACTTTACTCTTCACACTTGCATATTTTTGGCTATTAAAAGTTTGGCTATGTGCTACTCACATAATTCTTAAAAAGAAAAAAAGGGAAAGGTTATTACACAAAACCTCCACTTCCCAAATTTTTGTAGTAGAAAAGAGTTTCTCCAAAGTAATGAGAAACCTGTACTTGCTTCATGTTACAATTACTGAATAAGTAATGCTTATTACATAATTACTTAAAAAGGATTACAGTTGTTGATCAAATAAATGAATTCAAAAACTTCTATGTGGTACTTACAAGGCACCAAGCACCATGCCATCCTAGACTACCTCCCACTTTCAGACCACTTGCTTCCCTTGCTGACTTCCTCTGTTCCAATAGCCTCAAGTCCCACCTTACATGCCAAGAATTCTCAAAGCCAGTTTTCTCTCAACCACAGAGCTGGCTGCCTACCAGATATCTGCTCTTGGATGGCCCACTGCCTCACAAGCTCACCATGTCCCAAACCAGAATCATCATCTCCTTCAAGACCTGATCCATTTCCTTTATTTCATGTTTGATTGCAACTTTAGAGCCACTCACTCATGAACCTGAAATCTCCATGATGGTAGTGACGTTTTACCCAGTGCTATCATCCCTTCTGCCTAGAACAGTGACTGGCACACAATAGATGATAAATATTTGTTAAATGAATAAATGGTTAAAATTTTATGCTATAATATTAATTACAAACTTAGAAAACTAAAAAGATCTTGGGATGTTTCCCTACCCAATGCCAAAGTTTACTGGAAAGGTGACACAATGGAGGTCCACAGACAGAAACTAGACTGCAAAAGACAATGTACAGCTGGCCAGAATGTTACCTGGAAAAAAACAACCAGCCAACCAACCAACCTGTACTTCCAGAGAGGGCCCAAAAGTTCCCCATAAGGTAACTACCACTCCTATAACAGATAAGTTGCTACATTTATATTATATGCCCTTGACCCCCCTAGTCTATAAACATCTCCATCACCAGAGGTGTTGGGCACAGGCTGAGGGCATTTTTGCACTGTAAGGGTGACTATCCTTAACTATGTTTAAAGCCCCTTTGAATTTTGGGACTCTATAATTTTGTTTATTTAACTATATGTACTTTGTAATTATTTAACATTAAGGTGTTAAATCGAATAGATACAAATATTTGGAAAATTTTAAGAAGAAATCAATTAGTTAGCATGTTCATTTTTTAGATATGCTAAAAAATGGAACCTAACAAATGTTCTTGAATGTATAACCATTTTTGATCATCACCAGGCCACTGGTGAATAATTTAGTTTCAGTTGTGTTGTTTAACGTAACTGTGCTTCCGATTTCAAGTTCATGAGTGAGTGGCTCCAAAGTCACAAACAGAGAGGAAATAAAGGAGCTCCTTGTTTTATTTCAAATTTGAATTTAAAGGGCTGGTTACATCATTGCACTGTTACAGATCAGAGTGTCCCTCAGTACATATAATTTTATTAATGAAGTTATCTGTCTTCTTTCAGGTAATATATCAAGGATGAGATTTTGTTGTACCAATAAAAGTACTGGATATATCTACAAAACATCCAAAATTTTGCATTTTCCTTCCCGCAGTTTTAACAATGTTATTTAGTACTGTCACATTGTTGACATGATCCAGGGTACTGGTGAAAGCTTTTTGTCCCCTAAATTGCAAATGCCATAGGGCAATGACCCTGTCTTACCTGTTCACTGCTATATTTCTGGTGCCTAGTATGTCTGACAAATACTAGGTGGTCAATAAAAGTTTGCTGAATCAAATAAATAACAAAATTTCATTATGCACATATTCACCTCTATCCTAGGTTGTAATTTCAGCAAAAAGGACATCTGTAGACTAACAACTAGTAATAAGAAGTCCAAATAGGGGCGCCTGGGTGGCGCAGTCGGTTAAGCGTCCGACTTCAGCCAGGTCACGATCTCGCGGTCCGTGAGTTCGAGCCCCGCGTCGGGCTCTGGGCTGATGGCTCAGAGCCTGGAGCCTGCTTCCAATTCTGTGTCTTCCTCTCTCTCTGCGCCTCCCCCGTTCATGCTCTGTCTCTCTCTGTCCCAAAAATAAATAAACGTTGAAAAAAAAAAATTTAAAAAAAAAAAAAAAAAAAAAAAAAAAGAAGTCCAAATACATTTTGAGCAAAGGCAACATTTGAATAAGAGGGTTTCAAGATGACCGATTTGAAAGAAAAGTACTCATATGTTTGACAAAGTTCTGCTATGGTTGTTGGAAAATTTGATAAATCTGTGGACACAACTTTGAATGTTATTAAGCTACTAAAACTCCACAGCCTTCCTTTAAAAAAGACTGTGAAATCTAAAAAGAAGTAAAGGATAAAAACAGTTTGCTTTGTTGAATGGTTATGAACCAGGTACTGTGCTTGGCACCTTACACGCTTATTTCTTCTAATCCTCACAAATACCCTATGAAACAGATGTTTCATCTCCATGTTACTGATAAGCAATCAGACACAGAGAGGCAAAGGGACCTGCCTCAGGCTACACAGTGGCAAGGCAAGGATTTCAACCCAGAGTATTGTTCTTAACCACTTGGCTATGCTAACAGAGTCAAAGTTTCTTATCAATCAGATAAGAATCCTCTGAGTGGGATTCTCCTAATTTAACATCTAGTTACAGTACTCAACTTTCATGACATATTTGGAAGATGCTGTCTTTACTATTTAGGAGTCATAATTATCTAAACATATTAATCAACAGTGCCTAAGTGATCAACTCATTGAGACTAGCAATACTTGGGTTTTTGGTTTGTTTTGACAGAGCCAGACTCAAACTGTGTTTCATATACAGTATTTGGAATGAAAACTTAATTACATTTGCCTAGTTAAATTGTGGACATACCATAAAAGCTTCAATTATGCACCAGCATAGGTTCAGAATATTTGGTAAAGAACAAATTAGAGATTAACATTAAATTCACCCAGAAAAATCCACTGCTTAGTGCTGGAAATGTTGTGCTTCTTGATCTGGTGCTGGTTATACAGATCCATTCAGCTTGTGAAAAGTCACGAGCCTCTACACTTATGCTCATTTCCCCCTATGTATATTACTTCAACAAAAAGGTGGCAAAAAATATTCATCTGTTAGGTTACAAACTGAAATATCACAGATGAGATGATAAGATATCTGGAATTTGGTTTAAAAGACTAGAAGATGGGGGGGTGGGCAGAAGACCATGTGTGGTGGTAGGAAGGATAAAGAAGAGTAGAAAATAAATGAAACTAGATCATAAAGATGTCGATATTGTCGAGATTATGTGATGGGTTCATGGAGGTTTATTAATACATTTTTGAAAATTATTATAATGAAGAAAATTGTTAAAGGGAAGGCATGATTATTACTGCAACTGAGCTTGCACGTGAGCAGCTGAAAGAACAACAAAAGATCTAGTCGACCATGGAAAACCATCATCATGGAAAGGGAGGAAATTAATGCATAAACTACAAGAGCAACATGTCAACCTGTCCCGCAGATGCTCAAATGATGAATTTGGGGCTCACGGGCTTTGAGAGTGCAGGGGGAGGGGTTTTTTTGATATTCAGTGGGGAGAATACTTTCCAGGGTGTGGCCACACCTACTGTATTCAAAACAAAAGGAAAAGATGGTCTACAGGTCTACACAAGCAAAATTTAAGGGACTATATAACTCTGTGAATGTGTGTGCACACACGCAGGTTGTGATAATTCCAACAACCAAGCTATAAATTGCCATGACTAGGGCACTGGGTGGAATGCACTTTGAAAGTGACTCTGATATCCTCTCCCCTCAAGAACACTACATCCGAAAGGCCTGCTCATAAAAAGAGAACACTAGTCAATTTCTAAGCACAACCTTTGAGCTCAGAAGGTGCTTAACCTACAGAATGATTCAAAGCAAAACTTCTCTTTTAAGACCTTTAGCAGAATACTTGTTCTACTAATCCTACAGCTTTGAGGAAATAAGAGCCTATCTCACCAAGAGGTAGGGAATCCCTAATACAGAGACAACACTCTATTAAGCAGATCACATTGAGCTCTACAAAATAAGTGTAAATGCCTTTGTCGTCAAATTTTGACATAATAATCATCCCTTAAAACACCCTAAAAAAGTCCTGGACATAGTGTTATCTGCTTTGTACAAAAGCACCTGTCTCCTAAGCTAAAAGATTGAAAGCTTGCAGAAAAGGGGGATCAGATGCTCATGACCTCCCCAACCTGAGTTCTACAAAACTCACTTGCTAATCTATTACTGAAAGGCTGGCAGCTGCAGGAGTATCTTTCAGTTGAGGAATGTAATTTCAACAATGCATCCATTTTCTCCAAATTCCAACTGAGTAAAAAAAAAAAAAAAAAAAAAAAAAAAAATTGGATGCTCCATAGCATTTCTTATGAAAGAATTTTATCAGTAACACTATACTTTCTAACCAATGTTTTTAAAAACTGTCTCTTTAATTTCTCTTTGGGTAACTTTCTGGTATACAAGAGTATGCTAGATTAATAATAAAAAAATAAGTGTTCAGTATAGCTGGTCACATTATCAAACGTCCACATAACGAGAAACCTGAAAAGATACTAAATATGTTGGATAACAGCTTGCCGGGCTGGAAAAAAGGGTCCAATTAAATATGCATGGAGAGATACACAACCATTTGGAAGATGGTAGAAATAGCACCACTCTTGTTTCCCTCATTTACTTAGTGTGGAAGGAGATGAACCTCTGGGAATGGGGTCAAGCACCTCATCAGATAGTATCTGTTGGGGGCTCTGACGGGTACGGTTATCCAGACACCAAAGGATTTGTTTTCATGAACAACTCTAAAAACTGTGCCTCCCTACTCAAGCATGACTGGATAGACCCACAGCATCAGCATCACCTTGGAACTGATTAGAAAACTGGAATCTCACATTGCACACAGACCTATTGAACCAGAATCTTCATTTTAACAAAATTCCCAGATAATCTGTAGGCACACCACAGTTTGAAAAACATGGGATTAGGGGATTACTGTCAATTTGAAGGGAGGCTTCCACAGAGCTTTTTGTGGGCCACCCTTGTTCCTCATTTTTACTGAGGACTCACATGAGGATACTGAAGAGCCCCCATCAAATCCCAAGTGACACTAATCTAGAAGAAAACACTCAACAGTACAAGCACCTCTTAGAAGAAACTAGGCTTAACAGCAGATCACATGAAAAGATATAAGCAACTAGGGATTTGCTAAGGAGGGGGGAAAGTAATGCCCACTTGAATGTATGACTGCAAATCAGACCACTTATGGAGAATTGGGTGCCAATCTGGCCACATATTATAACAGAATGACTGACAGCCAACAGCAGCCACAGACAATGGTGAGAAACTAATTAAGAAGGAGAAGGCTCTGGAAATTCTTTCATGAGGAACGGCTGGACTGGAGGATATTAAACCTGAAGATGAGGTGACTAAGTTGGGACATCATGGTTGTATTCATATATTTGAAAGACTGTCTCAAGATAATTTCATTCTACAAATGTGTTTTTGAGCACCTCCTAAGTGCCAGGAGCTGTGCCAAGAGCTAAGGATGCAGAAAGCAAAAACCAGAACAGATCTCTGATTTTCTCAAGTTTCCTGACCAGGGGAATAAACATGACTGTTGCTCCAGAAAGCAGAATTACAGTCCATGGGAGGCGAATGGAAGGACAACGGCACCATACAAAGAAGCCCTTCTGGCCAGAGGGCCCCAGGTTAAAAAGGAGTGGACACACAGAAGTGGCCAGGCTCCCCAGGGCTGAACAGAATGGGTTAGGAAGGGGATGATCACCTTCCAGGGAAGAGCCCAGGGGACTGCCAGGCCAATGCTAATATTTCAGGGATGCAGGATAACTTGGACCAATACTATTAATCAAATACAAGATTTGTTCCAAATTATACTGCATTCAATTTAGCCAAAAACAAATTATTTTTTAAAGCTTAATCACAACTTAAGAGTTTCAGTTAAACTTTGTATGTAAATGTCAATGTCTAATTTCTCTTTTAGTAATAATTTTTAAAACTAGGATTCAATAACATTTATAGCAGCACTATCAATAATAGCCAAAGTATGGAAAGAGCCCAAATCTCCATTGACAGATGAATGGATAAAGAAGATATGGTATACATATAAAGTGGAGTATTACTTGGCAATCAAAAAGAACGAAATCTTGCCACTTGCAACTACGTGGATGGAACTAGAGGGTATTATGCTAAGCAAAATTAGTCAGAGAAAGACAAATATCATAGGACTTCATTCATATGAGGACTTTAAGACACAGAACAGATAAACACAAGGGAAGGGAAGCAAAAATAATATAAAAACAGGTAGGGGGACAAAATATAAGAGACTCTTAAATATGGAGAACAAACAGAGGGTTACTCGAGGGGTTGTGGGAGGGGAGATGGGCTAAACGGGTAAGGGGCATTAAGGAACCTATTCCTGAAATCACTGTTGCACTATATGCTAACTAACTTGGATGTAAATTAAAAAAATAAAATAAAATAAAAAACTAGGATTTAATAAAAATCCACATTAACATTTTAAGTGACAACCCTGCTTAATGACTCACTTTAATTGTTATCTTGCTTCTCTCAATAACCCCTAAAACTACCATATTTATGTTCTTTGATATACCTTCAGAGTTGCTCATCTCACTTCTAAGAAATTATCCTAAAAAAATAACAATTCCTTTCCCTCTGCCAGAAAGAACAAACGAGGGAGGGATGGGCAACTAGTGTACAAAGACGCAAATAAATAATGTTTATAAAGAAAAATAATAAATAAACCACTTCAATGTCCAACAAAACTGCCAATCTGTTTCATGACATGAAGCAAGGTAAATAAGTAATAATATTCAACAAGTAGGAGAATGCTTAAGGTAAAGTGATAAATTATTAATTATGAAGGTTAGATAGCAACATGGAAACACATTCATAAAGAACACAATATAAACTGGTACATTTCCAGCTATATAAAATTCATGCATGCATGCAACCAAAAGTAGGAAAAAAACTTTAAAAGTTTACTTTCTAGGGTGTTAGGATTCTTTTTTATTTAAAATTTCTACTTCACTGTTGACTATTCAAAAAATACTTTCACAATGAATGCATGAGGAGCTAAAATAATTTTAACTCATAAGTGTAATAATTTGTACATTAGCAAGAAATAAAATAACAAAGGTGACACACAGTTTGTGTTGAATTGGTTCTTTGTCTTTTATAAAGCTATTTAAGTTCATAAACAAAGTAAAAGATAATGAGATTCATGTTATGAAAAGTGCTTAACATTTGTGAAAAGTAAAAAGGACTTTGTACAGCAGCCGCCCGTGAACTTTGGGTAAAAGCAAAACTAAATTTCTGGATTCTATTTTGCTTTTCACCTTATTTGATCTCACTTAACATCATTCATGCCAAGTTGGGTTTTTTTCCTCCTCTTTCCCTGTCTCTTCAAGTTCACAGATGTGAAGGAAAAAAAAAATATACAGCCCTTCTTTTACAGTCCTTCCCTGTTCTCCCAGCAATGCCATCAACTGTGGATTTCTGTGGCTGCAGACAGAATCAGATGTGAGGGATATCTGGCTACCATCTGTCACCACAGAGATCACCAGGACTGGGCTGACTTAGGGCCAAGAGATTTGGGTTCAAATTTTCCACATATATAACAGAAATACTACTATTCACCCCAAAAGGTGATTGTACCAGGAGAAAGTCCCTAGCACATGGTGATGCTCAAGAAATGCCTACCTCGTACTTTTTTCCCCACCTTCCACATATAGACCACAGACTGTCAGTCCCTAAACCCTTGGGGCCCTGTGAACTGGGGGAGACGTCCTAGGCAGATCCGTATTTAAAAAAAAATTTTAATGTTTACTTAAGTTTGAGAGAGAGAGAGAGACAGAGAGAGAGAGAGAGAGAGAGACAGTGTGAGCAGGGGAGGGGCAGAGAGAGGGAGACACAGAATCCGAAGCAGGCTCCAGGTTCTGAGCTGTCAGCACAGAGCCCGATGCAAGGCTCAAACTCATGAACTGAGAGATCATGACCCAAGCCAAAGTCGGACGCTTAACCAACTAAGCCACCCAGGCACCCCAAAGCAGACCCGTATTTTAATTCCTCAGTCCAAGCATAGTTAATGAGTCCAGTTTTATCCCAAGTTAATAATGGTATCCAAGTCACCAATCTCTTGGGGGCTGGGGGAAAGAGCAGCCTCCCAAAGACCCATCCTTCCAACTGTGCCACTGTTTCAAGTGCGGAGTTGGGCAACAGGGCACAAAAACTTAATCTCCAATACCAAAAGAGCTATTTTAACCTCTGAAAGAGTGGGAAAGAGTGTGGAGTAACCAACACCCACCCCCATCCTCCTGCCTTTCTCTCTCCCCCCCAACTCCCAGGAAATGAGGACACTGAGGTCCCTAGAGAGTGTGTACGGCAAAGCCAGGACTGAGTACAGCTATCTGCCTGCCAGTCTAACTTTAACTACCACCACCACCCCTCTCTCCCATTTGATCCATGCTACAAGCTGCCCAAAGGCAAATCAAAAGTTTAGCCCAGCCCACCATGATGGCATTAGAATTTTATTGGCTTAAGAGGGTCATGTGGGGTCTGGAGGGGCACCAGAGAACAAGTCTAAAGAACTCTTAGAGGTTTAGTCTCTTTTTATTGGGTCTAGAGACCTAGAAGGACCTCAGTTCTACTGTAAGTACCCACCACGTGCAGGGCACTCTTCTAGTGCCCTGGTGAGTTGCAAAGAACAATCTAATTCTTTCTTTTCAAAATATATGTATATATATATATATATTTTTTTTAACGTTTATTTTTTTTTTTTTAATTTTTTTTTCAACGTTTTATTTTATTTTTTGGGACAGAGAGAGACAGAGCATGAACGGGGGAGGGGCAGAGAGAGAGGGAGACACAGAATCGGAAACAGGCTCCAGGCTCTGAGCCATCAGCCCAGAGCCTGACGCGGGGCTCGAACTCACAGACCGCGAGATCGTGACCTGGCTGAAGTCGGACGCTTAACCGACTGCGCCACCCAGGCGCCCCAGACGTTTATTTATTTTTGAGACAGAGAGAGACAGAGCATGAACGGGGGAGGGTCAGAGAGAGAGGGAGACACAGAATCTGAAACAGGCTCCACGCTCTGAGCTGTGAGCACAGAGCCTGACACAGGGCTCAAACTCACAGACCACAAGATCATGACCTGAGCCGAAGTCGGATGCTTAACCGACTGAACCACCCAGGCACCCCTCAAAATTTATATATTTTTAAAGTTTATTTATTTAGAGAGAGAGCGCATACTCACATGAGCGGGGGAGGGGCAGAGAAAGGAAGAGAGGGAATCCCAAGCAGGCTCTGTGCTGGCAGCACAGAGACTGACGCGGGGCTCGAACCCACGAACTGCGAGATCATGACCTGAGCTGAAATCAAGAGCCAGATGCCTAACCGGCTGAGCCACCCAGGAACCCCTCAAAATTTACACTTTAAGAAAATCAGAGAGCTAACTATGAAACACAAGAGAAGGGCATTGTACATAGAGCTTTACCCAGCAAAAAGGTGCTAAAGAAGCAGTATAATCGTGTATTAAGAGTTCAAGGTCTGGATCACACTGAAACGTGAAAATTGGGTAAGTCTCAACCTGTCTAAGTCTCAGTTTCTTCACCATCAAAATGAGGTCAATAACAGCATCCAGCACTGCTGTATTAAACTAAATGATATGCATAATAACAGTCCTTGGCACAGCGGCCGTCATGCTATGAGGGCTCAGTCAATGCTAGCTTTTATTATCAGACCCAAATGAAGTTGCTTACCTCTTCTGTGGCTAGCAATCAACCTCTATGGCCTTACTGGCATTGCACCAGCACCCCAGGACTTAAAAAGCCTGTGTTTTCTTGGGGCGCCTGGGTGGCTCAGTCGGTTAAGCGTCCGACTTCAGCTCAGGTCACGATCTCACGGTCCGTGAGTTCGAGCCCCGCGTCGGGCTCTGGGCTGATGATGGCCCAGAGCCTGGAGCCTGCTTCCGATTCTGTGTCTCCCTCTCTCTCTGACCCTCCCCCGTTCATGCTCTGTCTCTGTCTCAAAAATAAATAAACGTTAAAAAAAAAATTAAAAAAAAAAAGCCTGTGTTTTCTTTAAGGAGAAACATATTATAATATTACCAAATATAACAAAGTACTTTACTTTTAAGACCCTGAGATAAAAGGAGTCCATTAAATAGACATTTTAGAACCTCACTCAGAGGCGGGTTTCAGCTGAGAGTAAATTTAACAAGAGATTGAGCCACCTGAAAAAGTTAACAAAACCTTGGGATGATCTATGAGAATCACAATATGTAGAATAAGGAACATCTGAAAACACCAGCTATCCATCCTCTAGAACAAAGGGCCTGAGGGATGAAAGGGATGATAGCTGCCTTCACGTACTTGAAGGGTGGTATACGTTGTATATAGTGGGGGAAACTAAGTAAATTAAATGGGTCAAAGGTCACAAGACAGATTACAGCTTCCTGTGAGGAAGAATGTTCTTGGGCTAACAGAGAGGTCCCCCCACATGAGAAGGGGAGTTGGTGTCTCACCAGTGGGCATACTGGAAAACCCTATGTCACTTCCTATCTGAGAGTCTGCAATCCTAATGTCTTGTTTGGACACCAGAAGTAAACGTAAGCAGAATCAATAGAGAGTGGCTCATGTGTGAGCACTGCTCACCCTAATAACAAGAAACGCCTGAGAAAGTAAGATGGGGGCTCAAAGTCAGGCCACTGTTCTATATACTCAGGCAGTCTCATTTTATTTGAGAGATGTCTATAGTTAAAATAAATAACAACCTCAGTGTTTTTTTCCTAAAAAATAATCAGCTCCACACTATACCAAAAAGGCACAAGGACAAACTGTAGCATTATTTTGAGTAATCAAACTAAGTGTTGCACTTAGTAAAAGGTGTCTCTGATTTTTACTCAGTCAGGCTCAGAACACTGAACACTGAAAAAAGCAAGAAAGTTTCTAAAACTCAAGCCACTGGGAAAAAGGGATTCAATATTTAATTTTCTTTGTTCCACCTGCAAAAAAAAAAAAAAAAAAAAAGGATAAAGTGGGTTTGGAACCTAGAGAAGACAGAAAGAACTCAAAAGGGTAGAAGAAGTATGGAACCACAAAAGACCCCAAATAGTCAAACAATCCTGAAAAAGAGAAACAAAACTGGAGGCATCATGATTCTGGATTTCAAGCTGTATTACAAAGCTGTAATCATCAAGACAATATGGTACTGGCACAAAAAGACACACAAATCAATGGAACAGAACAGAAAACCCAGAAATGGGCTCATAACTACATGGTCAACTTATCTTTGACAAAGCAGGAAAGAATATCCATTTGTTATCCAACAAATGGTGTTGGGAAAACTGGACAGCAACATGCAGAAGAATGAAACTGGACCACTTTCTTACACCATACACACAAAAATAAATTCACAATGAATGAAAGACCTAAATGTGAGACAGGAAACCATCAAAGTCCTAGAGAAGAACACAGGCAGCAACCTCTCTGACCTCAGTGGGAGCAACTTCTTACTAGATAGGTCACCAGATGCAAGGGAAACAAAAGCAATCGTCAACTATTGGGACTTCAAGATAAAAAGCTTCTGCACAGTGAAGGAAACAATCAACAAAACTAAAAGACAGCCTACAGAATGGGAGAATATATTTGCAAATTACATATCTGATAAAAGGTTAGTATCCAAAATCTATAAAGAACTTCTCAAACTCAACACCCAAAAAACAAACAATCCAGTTACAAAATGGGCAGAAGACGTGAATAGACACTTTTCCAAAGAAGACATCCAGATGGCTGACACATGAAAAGATGCTCAACATCACTCATAATCAAGGAAATACAAGTCAAAACCACAATGGGATACCATGTCACACCTGTCAGAATGGCTAAAATTAACAACACAAGAAACAACAGGTGTTCGCAAGGATGTGGAGAAAGGGGAACCGTCTTGCACTGTTGGTGGGAACACAAACTCGTGCGGCCACTCTGGAGAACAGTATGGAGGTTCCTCAAAAAACTAAAAATAGAACTACCATATGATCCAGCAATTGCACTGTTAGGTATTTACCCAAAGGACACAAAAATATAGATTTGAAGGGGTACATGCATCCCAATGTTTATAGCAGCATTATCAACAAAAGCCAAACTATGGAGAGAGCCCAAATGTCCATCAACTGATGAATGGATAAAGATGACGTGTGGTGTGTGTGTGTGTGTGTGTGTGTGTGTGTGTGTGTACATACAAAGAATATTACTTAGTCACCAAAAAGGATGAAATCTTGCCTTTTGCAACTACATGGATGGAGCTAGAATGTATTATGCTAAGTGAAGTAAGTCAATCAAAGACAAATACCATGTGATTTCACTCATGTGGAATTTAAGAAATTAAACAGATGAACATATGGGAAGTGAGGAGAGGAGAGGAGGAGGAGAGGAGGAAGGGAGGAGAGAGAGAAATAAACCACAAGAGACTCTTAATAGAGAACAAACTGAGGGCTGATGGAGGGAGGTGGGTAGGAGATGGGCTAGATGGATGATGGGCATTAAAAAGGGCACTGGTGATGAGCACTGGGTGTTGAATGTAAGTGATGAATCACTGAATTCTACTCCTGAAACCAATATTGCACTGTATGTTAACTAAAATTTAAACTTTAAAAAAAAGGGGTAGAAGAAGACATTTGAAGGAGAAGAGAGCTTAGTGGCCTTGGCCACCTTGCTGAAAGTGCAGGGTTGTGACTTGCATGCCTAAGAGGATACTGTGCTGTCTCTAGTTTTTCACTCACACAGTGAGCCGGTTAGCAGGAGGCAGGGTATAAAGGCAGAAGCTGGTCTTTCGTTCACCCTGTTTGCTGCCTTCAAAGGCTATCACAATTCAGTCCAGGAGAACTTTAGTGCTCATCAACACAGAGGCAACTGTAACGGCGAACCCACAACTGTGGAATCACAAAATACGAGGCACATAGAACACATTTTTGAAGTGGGAACAAGGGTGTGGAGAACGAAATTACCAGGCATGGCAGGTCTTTGGAAGCTCTTCTGAAGCCAATTCATATTCTTAAATTCTCAGATTTCTTTTCCTTTCAGAAGATGGAGACAATTACTAATTCTTTTGAGGTAATTCCTTCTGTTCACAGAAGACATTATACCAGAATCCCAGTCCTCAGACCAAGTGAGAAATGACTGCTCTACTAAAGGACATACAATCAGGTGTAGATACCTTCATTACAAAGTGTGGCTTTCACCTAAACTACAGAAAGCAATCTTTGTCCTAGATCACAGGGCCTTTCGTTGTAATCCTATCCTTCAAGCACTATTAGACTGGAGAGACAAATAAGTAAGCAGGGTGCTAAGTGCTATCATATTCACTTCATGCTCCAGGAGAAATGAAAAAGGAGAAGGGGCACCTAACCCAGCCTGAGGGGTCGGGAAGGCTTCCTGGAGGAGAGGGCGGCTGAGATGAGGCTGGAAAGGCAAGTAGACATTGGCATGATGAAAGTGGGGAGGACTCTTTTGTTCAAAGAGGCACAGAGAGAACCCAGGAGGACCAAGGCCAGAAGGCTGGGGGAATACTATCATTTCAGGGCCCGGCTGAGAAGTCAGGAGACAGCAAAGGGGCCATAGGATGAGGAACCAGAGAGACAAGGGACTAAGTGAGAACATTCCAAGGCAGGAAGAGCTCACAGTGTTACTGGATGCAAATCAAGCCTTCAAGAGCTAAAGACTCAGACTTGGCTAACCACAAAGGGCTGCACCCTTTCCCCAAGACATCTCAGGAAAGCGGCAGTGACAGAGGCCAGAGTGCAAAGGGCTGAGCTGAGGAGGTGAGGAAGTAGATACTGTGGATAAGGCTACTCACAGGAAGTTTGGCTAAGAACAGGGAGTGAGCTAACAGGAAATACAGGATCCAATTTTCTTTACCAGCCTGAACCTCTGCCTGGAGCTCCAGACCCACTTCTACTCAATTCCTGCTTTTCCCACCCCCACTGCGTCCAATATATACCATGGCCTCCCCTCCACTCATTCTCCACAACAGCCAGAGTAGTCCATTTTTTTTTAACGTTTTTATTTTTGAGAGAGAGAGACAGAGAGAGGGGGACTGAGAGAGAGAGAGAGAGCCCGCACACACGCATGAGCAGGGGAGGGGCAGAGAGAGGGAGACAGAGATCTGAAGCAGGATCCATGCTATGACTGCAGAGCCTGATGCGGGGCTTGAACCCATGACCGAGAGATCATGATCTGAACCAAAACCAAGAGTCAACTGCTTAACTGACTGAGTCACCCAGGCGCCCCTCAGAGTTGTCTTTTTTAAACTATAAACTGGACCACCCTTTACCCTCCACTCAAAATGTACAATGGTTTCCCACTGTCCTTCGAATAAAATCTTAGCTCCTTGCCATGGCCTTACACCCTTGTGTGATCTGGGCCCTGCCTCCCTCTCGAACATCTTCTCATGCACCTCCCCCTGCTGCTCACCGTGACCAACCCAGTCCCCTTTCAGTACCCAAACCCTCTAAGCACAGTCCAACCTCAGGGTCTTTGCCTCTGCCTGGAATGCTCCTGTCCTGCCTGGCCTCCTCCAACTGAAGCAGCCAAAAGGTGAGTCACTCATAAAAGGTGCAGCCACCATGGAGGTCCTCCTCTACCCTGTGCCCAGGGGTTCACCTCCAACCAACCTCAGAGCCCAGTTCTTCCAGCTCTCTGGGTGGGGTACTTCCTGGCTCCCCCTCCAGGGGCTTTGATGTCAGAAGACTCAAGTCCTAGCTCATTTCTCTGCTGATACGTTGTGTGGCTTTTGTCAAGGCCACACCTCATCAGTGTTCTCATCTTAGGAAAGGTAAACAGTGTCTGCCTCCCCAGCTTTTAGAAGGTGTGTAAATACCCCAGTTCTCATCCACCTGTCTCCCCTGAGCCGGAGGGCTTCTCTCCCACCATTGCAATGCTTGCCTTCACCAGGAACCAGCCCCAGGCCCCTTGGCCTTCCCATGCCCTGTCTGCCAAGGCAGGAGTGGCCTGTCTGTCCTGTCGTAGGGATGCATAGGGCCAGCCCGATGCTTCTCAGAGCCCCTGCCACCATTCTGCGCACATGAAAACCTACATGCCCCAAATTTGCCTCCCACCCAGTAAATGCCTCCCTCAGCCATCTCTCTTTTGGCCTTGGTCACCAGCTCCCATCCTAAGCCTGGTGCATAAAAGCCTCCCAGACAGTCATCCATACTTTCTCTTCCCCCACTCCGCTGGCAGGACATGGACACCCAGAGCAATCTTGGCAACAACGGTTTGAAGACGGCAGCACATCCATCAGTCTGGGCCCCTTTCACCCCCACAGGTGACTGGATTTGAAATGGGCATGAACATGTCTACTGTTTTAAGCCACTGAGATTTCGGCGGGGTTCATCTGTTACAGGAGCTAGCATGTCTCTACGTAATACAGGCTGAATTTAGAGAGAAGGTGGAGAGCCCTAGTGGTAAAGAGCATTTATACAAAAGCCTGGAGCTAAGGTTACTCATGGCCTCATGACACCAGCTCCATTTATATACTACTTATCCTCTTCAAAGTACTTTAAAGTATGTTTTCTCCTCTGACACAACCATCACCACCATCCTTCATTATTGTTGTTATAATTAACAGTTTACAAATGAAGAAACAGACCCAGAGAAGTTAAGCTATGTCCAAGGCCCATAGCTAGTAAATGGAGGGGCCGAGATCGGACCACAGGACTGCTGGCTCTGAGTCTGATGGCATCCTCCCTACAACGCCCAGTCTCTCTAGGCCACACTCCAGCGCTACAGCAGACACTCCTGGCTGAAGTTCAAGTTCAAGGGTGCTGGAATGAAACAGAAAAGATAGGTGGCCTGGCAGAACTAGTTAAAGGGAGACTGTGGAAGACTGTACAAACATCAGACTGCGGAGCAAAACTTACATTCAACAGACAATGGGGAGTGATAACCAGCAGCAATAAGGTTATACCTTCACTCCTGTCTCAGAGACCTTACTGCACCAGCTCACCCTGGCTATCAGTTGCTGCCAAAGGTCCATTTCACAAAGAAAATAGAAGCTTTGACGAGGGCAAAACGTCTAGTCTCCTCCCATCTATAACTTACCTGTATCCCCATTACCTTTTCTCTTTCCATATAAAGTGAAACAGGCATTCTGCCTCTGGCAACACCTCTGGCCATCCCTTGTGCGGGTCCTTACACCCCCGGGGAGCACGTGAGCTTTCTCTCCCTTGCACCTCTGCCTTCTTCCTGTCTTCTAGCTCTGTCTCTTCACTTCTGAACATGTTGTAGCCCCTCCCATCCTAAGATCATCCCTTCCCACAGCCCCTTCTTGTCTTCACACTGCATAAGTGAGCTTCTTGAGGAAACAGGAGCAGCAAACATGCATCTTCATGTCATCGCCATGGACTCTGTTCCACCCACTGTAATGCACGACGACACTGAAACAGTCACCTCGATGACACCTCCCAGGACATATACCAACATTTCTCTTGACCTTGAGATGCTGGACAGTGCTGCACTCCCTCCGTGAAATTCTCCCCTGCCCAGATTTCCACAACCCCACTCTCTCCTGCTCTTCTCTATCTACTCCTTCTTGGTTTCCTTTCCCAGCTCCTCTTCCTCTGCCTCTCCCCTAAATGTTCGTGTTTCCTGGGGTTCCAAACTTCTCTATCCGCAGTCCAGACCACTTGTGTGAGTTCTCCTTGACCTGACTACATTTGCCTGCTGATATCTCCATGTGGATTCCACGGGCACCTCAAACTCAACATGGCTAAAAACCACACTAAGCATTTTGTTTACATTTGTTCTTCCTCTTTCTGCACCGAGGATGACAGCATTTGTTAAGTAATGTATCAGTCTGGGTTCTCCAGAGAAACAGAACCAATAGGATATATGTGTGTAAGTACGTACACACACACACACAGAGAGAGAGAGAGAGACAGACAGACAGACAGACAGACAGACATTAAGAGATTTTAAGCAACTGGCTCACACAATTGTGGCAACTGGCAAGTCTGAAATACATAGGGAAGGCCAGCAGGCTGGAAATTCAGGCAAGAATTGATGCTGTAGCCTTGGGCTCCTTCCCCACCAAACAGCCAAGAGTGTCTGGCCCTCTCCCCTTTATATGCCCAGCACCCCACACAATGCCTAACACATAGCAAAAGCTCAATAAATATTGGTGAATGGCTAACCAAGCATAAAGTGAAAAGCTATTTAATGAGAATGAGACCAAAAGATGTGGAAGGCACTGAATTTTAATGAGAAAGAATCAGGGGCACCTGGGTGGCTCAGTTGGTTAAGCATCTGACTCTTGATTTCGGCTCAGGTCATGATCTCACAGATCGTGAGTTTGAGCTCCACGCCAAACTCTGCATGAATGGTACTGAGCCTGCTTGGAATTCTGTCTGTCCCTCCCTCTCTCTGCCCCTGCCCCACTCTTTCTCTCTCTCAAAATAAAACAAACTTAAAAAAAAAATCCTAACGAGAAAGAATCAGGCAACCTGAACAAGGCTGTACTACAAATCAAGACACAGCCCTTCTGAGGCATTCATTTGCCAGAACTATCTGACCACTACACCTGTGGACTAATGAGAACCATCACAGATAGAAGCACATCCTTTCCAATCCTTTGTCTGGTCTGAATGTCTCAACTCTGTGAAGCAGGCATGGCAAAGCAAAGGCCACATTTTATGACTACATTGAAGTTCCGAAAGACTAAGGGTCTTGTCTAGGTTACTACAGAAAATATCTACATGAAAGGTCCTTCAGGGATATGCAGGAAGACTGACCATAAAAACAAAAGAAGGTTAGAACCAAAAAGGAATCTCGCAGCTCAAAACTCCTTATCTACCTAAATCTGTAAAAAACTAAAGATACCTCCTACTTCTTACCAAGGATACCTTTTATTTTATTATAATTACTGTTCAGATAAACTTGTGTATGTCTACTCCGTAATAAAAGTATGTATTAGACTGCTATTATCATATACATCCATTCTTGTAGTAATAAATTTCCAGTTAGAGAGTAAATATCCAGAAGCATTGTTTGCTGAAATAATGCCAGTACGTATTAAATCTACAGCTTGCTAGGGATGACTAAGTAGCCTACATTAACCCCAGGCACCAAAAATAGCTGGTTTTCTTATTATTTAAAAGCATTAGAATTCATGAAATATTAATAGTATTTAGTCCTAGTATTATATTTGGGGATTCTCTGAAGTACATGGCATTCTCTGAACCCACACACTAGTGGAAACCCTCTGTTAGCCATTCCTATTAAACAGAGCAGGGGCTGATGACCCCCACCTGTATCTGCATATACAGTGACTTGACCTTCTCAAAGCTCTTTTCTATGTAGTGTCACGTAACTATTATGAAACTCTTATAAACCGTGTTAAAAGAGGTTTTTATTCACGTTGACACAGAGTCTGTATTATTCTGAACACAGAGTCAAATGCCTAAGGTCATATAATTGGTAAATGGCAAAAGCAGGACTATGCACCACGCCTTTCTGTCTCCAGGCCTATAGTTATCTACAAATCTATCATGGATAGATCCATAGATCCACCAGACTATAAGTGGCACGAGGCCAGAGAAAGACCATGTCTGACTGTTCCCCACTGGTGTCTAGCATAGCATCTGACACACCGTTGGCATAAAATAAGTACATTATTGGTGAGTGACTGAATTCATTTTCTTAAGAGTTGCTTCAGTCACCTGCATGGTAAAATGGGATAGACAGCATTACCAAATATCTCAGCTTTTAAAATGCTATTGGCATTATCAGGAATAAACAAGGAAAATAGTATTTGTTTCAAAACCGTGTATGCAGATTCCCCAAAAAAATCAGAATTCTGAGCCAGGGCCCCATTTCAGCATAAAAGGTAGCAAATGGTATGTTTTTCAACTGCCTGGAAAATTAAGTGTTGAAATGACAGGGCAAGGACATGAGTGAAAATTCAGTCTTACATGGGAAAGGAAAAACTGGCTGCAAGGTCTCAGACCTAATAATAACCAACTGCAAGGATGACATGATGTCCAGTTGTAGCTAACCTACCATGGCAAGAAATGGGCCTGCCAAAGGAGTGAGGATTCACCCAGAGGGACACGTGTCAGCCAAAAAGCATCCACTCTGTCAGAAATATATAGCTTTGAAGCAGGCCACGCCCAGAAATAAGGCACACACAGACCTAGAGCGGGTAGACCCATTCTGTAAAACCCTCTGTGCTTGGCCATACTAGAACAAGGGAGAAGTTTATTATGGCCCCAGCCCACAGGGCTCTCCTGCCCTCATTGCCAACAATTCCTGGAAAAGACACTCAGAAACAAGACAGTGAGTATTCAAGAGGTCCCCTAACCGGGAAGACGTTTCTTTCCTACAAAGGCCTCACCATCTCACTTAGAGCTCCTTCTTCCCCCAATTCCTAAACCATATACCCAAACACATACCTTCCATTATCACTCTGGTTTTCTATTCACTACCATAGCACTATATTTCCAATTCTTTTAGAATTTGAGACATCTACTATGATCCCAAGATTATTTAAGGGCTCCCATAAAAGCTCTTCTCCACCACACATTCCTTAATACTTCATACTTAATTACAAAGAAAAATTATCAAAATAATTAAGGAGTGAGGCATTCTGGATGAGTGAAAGCTAATTCATTAAGCACCAAAGTATCTCTGTAGTCTTGCTAAAATAAATGATGCCTCCGTAAACAGAATATCAAATATAACAGTTCCAAATTCTACCCAATTCAAGGTCCTGTCTGAATACAAACCCTCCATGAAAGCACACCATCCCCTCTCGCCACGTCCGCCCACCACCAGAAATAACCTCCTTCATCCTTGAGCCTACATTTTGATTACACCTCCTTCACAGCACACAGGGTCGTCTGCTTGAGGTTAGAGATTTAAATGTACATTGTCGAACTTTTAAAAATATCTGAGAACAAAGACCTTCTTTTTTAACCCCCAAGGTGCCTAGTTCGCAGTAGACATAGAAACACTTCACAAATTGAGTACACTTAGTGATTCAAACGTTATAAGAGCATCACAATATAGTAGAGCCTTCATTAATACAGAATACAACAGAGTTCAGGGGTTCCTGGGCCCCATAGGGCAGGTAAGTGTGATAATAAAGAGCATGTTATTACTGTTAAAATACTCATGGGCCTCTGTTTAGTATTTGTTAGCTTTAGAAGATGTTTTTCTAAAAGGGAAAAATAGTCTGAATTCCCATTTTTTCTCTAAATGGCATTACTTTAAAAAAAATCTTAACTTGCAAATGGAAAGTTCGGGTTGGGTTGGCATTACTAAACCTCCATTGCCACATTTTCTAGGTCTCAAGATGTGCATTCAAGTGGCTCCCTGTAGTTCACCAAGGAGATGAGGCAGTAAGTGGAAGGATGTGGTGAGTGACAGGAATATAACCAAGATGCTATGCCATGTTTGGCACCCAGTGTGGCAGTCTGAAAGCCAGGCTTCTCAGTACCAGCTGTGCTAAAAGGAAAGAAGAAATAGGACACATGATAGAGCAAATCAAGTTTTAGGCTCAAGGTCCATAGCAACCACTTCTAGCAGGGCTGACATGATTTTCCCACAGCTTTGGTGTTTGGGTAGGACAAACTAGGTTGGAAGTATAGTTGAAATATTCTGAACAAACCCAAACCTCCTTACTAGCAATAGGGGGCTCCAAATGGTCAGCCAAGAATGGCTAACTCCAAATTTCCTCCCAGTAGCTATTCTTTTGCAGGATTCCTCTTCTTTTCCATGAAAAGGAACTGAATTTTCTTGGCGAAAATACAGAGAATGGGGTGGTAGGGCCGCAGCCATCATGATATTAAGCCTCTAATCATGTATAAAGCCCCTTGGGGATCATACTGCTCTTATCTTTAGCAGGTCATTGAGTAAATGTTTTAGTTCCATATCTTCAGAGATAGAAATGTATCACACAAGTTAATTTTATGGATAACTGAAGCACTAAAACATGCTAGTTTATGCTAGAAAGCTTTCTAAGTTGCATTACTTCCTTCTCGGCCTCCAGAACTAACCAAACCATAACTTGACCTATTCCTGTTGAGAACAACAATTATGATTAATGTATTCAGGGGCTACTGAGGCAAACAGAACTCTCTTCTACAATGCATGTCCTCCAAACTGCTAGACTTTGAATTATCTTATACAGTGTTTTCATCTCTGTCATCACTGGCTGTCTCTTCTTGCTGTGGTCAGTGTGTTTGCCTCTAATGGAGGGTCCCTTAATTCACTGCTTCTGATTGATACCAGACAGACCTGGAGAGCTAAGCTATGAAGAACCATAGGCTAAGGCTCACTCCTACCCGCCACACCTCTTTCACACCCTGGCTGTCAGCTTCCAGACCCCATGATCTTAAACACTACAGCTACATTTCCAAAACTTGCCTAATTATAAAGAATTACCAGGTACGTGTGTGGTGGTGGGGTGGGGGCATTTTAAAATGTACATTCTCAGTCTCCTTTCCTATAAATTCTAATCCAGTCGGTCTGGAATGGGACCCTGGAATCTGTATTTTTAACACACACCCTCAGATGATTTTCATGACCAAGTTTAGAAACACAATACAACATGCCATCGATGCAGCCCACTTCAATTGGGATTCCTTCCGAAGCATACGGGATCTGGGCCGAGGCCAACTCCTTCCAGAGAGACCTTGCAACCACTAAAGCTTCCAGGTCGTTGCTCTTCCACTGCCCTCAGGCAACCCCCCCCCCCATCTTCTGAGGTGCCTGCAGGCTGGTCATTAACACCTCTTCTCTTGCTAGTACTTCATTCACTGAAGACTTCACAGCCTTCCTTCTCTCCACCCTAATATCCTGACATCCTTGTGATTGGTTTTCTGACTACGGGAATGACCCAAACAACTCTCCAGCCTCTTAACTGACCTCCTTGACTTCATTCATCTTCACTGGGTTCACTTCAGGAGCTTGTCATGTCCAGTAATTAACTGCTCCAGCTCTGAAATCTTCCACTCACATGTCCCCTACCTAACCACGTCTTCCTATTACTCCATCACTCCAATATATGCAGCCCTTGCCTTCATTGACACCTCTGCTCCTTTTCTCCCCCTCATCCAGCCTAAAAACCCTTATCTGGCATGTTAATCACTCCCTGGACAATACCCGCAGATCCTCTGTTCCACTGTCTTCCTGCCACCAAACCCCAACCCTGGCTGAATCCAACCATACGCTCCTAAATCCAGGAAGCTGAACATGACTGATACCCCAATCCATCCATAGTCTCGTCTCCTACCTCAACAGAGTCCTGCATCCTGTCAGGAAATCATGGACGTTGCCCCAAGTTCACCCTTCCTGACCTCAATTATATGTCAAATCTCTTTGTTTTCACTCTGACCTCTTCCCACTTAGTCTTAGCAAACATCCTCACCCTCTACTTCATAAAGTTGATGAAAGTCACCAAGCGAGCACTTGATCATAAGCCATCCCATCAGAAAATTCAACTGTGCCTAGATATTTCATTGTGAGGGCTGCCCAGCCCACCATGCCTGTACCAGGCCTACTGTTTGCTTGGCTGTTTGAAGTAAGATATTCACTACTGAAGTAAACAGTAATGGTGAGTACCTTTCTAATGAAAGAGAAAAAACTAACTAGACACTCAAAATGACCAGCCTCTCAAAAGATCTCTCTACCCTAAGAATCTTTCTTAAGATGGAGAGCAGATTAAAAAGAAGAAAACTGTCTTAC
Source organism: Lynx rufus (assembly GCF_022079265.1). Lineage (NCBI taxonomy): Eukaryota > Metazoa > Chordata > Mammalia > Carnivora > Felidae > Lynx > Lynx rufus. The sequence goes on along the minus strand of NW_025814896.1, from coordinate 18,905,219 downwards.
CTCAAGCATTTTACAAATTTGAATCCAAACAATGTTTCCATACATCAGCAGAATGATTATAAATCACAAGCCAAATAGTTAATTCCCTGATCATTGTTATAAGTTCAAAACCTGAGTCAATGAAACAATACTGTTAGGTATTGTCTTTCACTCGTACCCAAACTCTAATTTGTTGATGGGGCTAAAGGTCTTTTCCTGAGGTTTCTTTCCCCTCCTTATAACATTAATAGCCACAGTCATTGTTCTTGTGTACTTATGCCACTCACAATGACCCTATGACATAGGAACTACTGTTTTTTGGGGTGCCTGGGTGGCTCAGTCAGTTGAGCATCCGACTCTCAGTTTTGGCTCAGGTCATGAACTCACGGTTTGTGAGTCAAGCACCACGTCGGGCTCTGCACTGGCAGTGCGGAGCCTGTTTGAGATTCTCTCTCCCTCTCTCTCTGCCCCTACTATGCTTGTGTGCATGTGCTCTCTCTCTCAAAATAAATAAATAAACTTGAAAAAAATTTTTGAAAAAAGAAGGAAAGATATAAATGAGACACCTGGGATTCTGGCGAAGTACTAAGCAGGAAATGCACATATACTAAGAGGGTACAACGCAGGTATGGGGGAAGAAGCTACCGTGGAACGGGGTGACCAGGAAAGGCCCCTCTGAGGAGGAACATTTTAGCTGAGAGCAAATGTCTGAGAGGGATTTTTCCATGAGGAGAGCAGGGGGAGGGGTGCCAGGCAGAGAGAAGGGCCTGTACAGAAGAGGAGGAGAACTGGCACATTTGCGGAACTGACAGTTCCAACCTGACAGAAGAATGGATGAGCAAGGGTCAGAGGCTGGAGAGAGAGACAGAGGCCGAGCACCTCTGATTAAGAAGTGTGGGTTTGGGTCTAAGTGCTGTGGGAAGCCACTGCAGTGGGGTGATGCAATCTGGATTGCTTTTTAGCAGCATCACTCTGGCTGCAATGGGTACGTGGGTTAGAAGAAGGCAAGGCTGGAAGCTGGGAGACCAGGTATAGGTTGGGACAGTCATCCAGCTGAAAGGACGGCAGCTGGATTATGAGGATGGAGAAGGGAGGATCTGAGGTATTCTGGCATCTAGGACAACAGTCTGTGCTGATGAGTTGGATGTGGGATGAGGAATCAGGAAGAATCAAAGACAACTTTCATGTCTTTGGCCTGACCAACGAGAGGACAATTAAGGACACTGCGATAGGGAAGGCAGGGGCCAGGGAAAGCTGGCAGAGAGTGAAGGCAGGAGTCAGGAATGAGGAATATAAATCTGGAAGTCTGAGAGGGAGATATTTTGGACATACGAAGATTGGGATTCCAGTGGGGCAGCAAGTAGAGATAGCAGGAAGGTGGTGGGTAAAAATGCAAGACTAGAACCAGAAAAAGGTCCAGGAGGGAGATGTGACTGAGGAAGGCATCAGCATTTAAAGGGTATTAAAGTCCTGGGAACAGATGAGATCATTTAGGGAGAGAATATGATGACAGAAGGGAGGCAGCCAAGTGACAAAAGAGAAGAAATAATAAGAAATCAGGTTGGTAATCTAAAATGGAACATGGTCATGTAGCCCATGCAAAAACACACAGAACTCCCCCCCCCAACTATGTGCTCAATAAATGTCTATGGAATAAAAATAAATTCTTAACACATTGCCTTTAGGCCTTTAAAAGAAAATTTTCATTTAGAATTTTCCCCCTAAGTTCTTGCATATTTGAGGCATAAGAAAAAAACGTTTTTGAAGGTCTCTGTTTGGATTGTGTTCAAAGGAATCCTTTTCCTTATGAGAAAAAATGATTTTTTTTCAAAAACTCATTAAAATTAAAAGTACCCTGGGGCACCTGGGTAGCTTGGTCGGTTAAGCGTCTGGCTCTCAGTTTCGGCTTGGGTCACGATCTTGAGGTTTGTTGAGTATGAGCCCCACATCGGGCTCTGTGCTGACAGTGCAGAGCCTGCTTGGGATTCTCTCTTGCCCCCTCTCTCTCTCAAAATAAATAAACTTTTAAAAAAGTACTCTAACTTGGGGGCACCTGGGTGGCTCAGTCGGTCAAGCGTCCGACTTTGGCCTAGGTCATGATCTTGCCGTTTCCAAGTTCATGCCCCATGTCGGGCTCTGTGCTGACAGCTCAGAGCCTGGAATCTGCCTCGGATTCTGTGTCTCCCTCTCTCTCTGCCCCTCCCCAGCTCGTACTCTGTCTCTTCCTCTCAAAAAATAAATAAATATTTTTTTAAAGTACTCTAACTTGAAATCCAAACCTTTAAAAAGCTTGCACCCACACTATATTCTTTCTGTAAAAATTCTACCCCACGATACAATTTGTCCCATCCCTATAAGGAAAATGCAATTATATGTTTTACTACAGATATCAATTCATCCTGAAAGATGAAACTGGTACTTTCAAAACAGTTCAAGAGTCACACAAGAGATGTAAAATGCTCAAGAGATCAAGGATTTATTTTAAAATGTTAAAAAAAAAATTAAGTGTACCTGTGAGGCCATCCAAAACCTGATAAGCAAGGAGCTGAAAAGGATAGAGTTGCCAGGAAAATAAGTAAATATACCAGCTACTCCTCAAATGAAAACACATTAAAGCTGTAATTATATCTCTGGGTATCTGTTGACACAAAAAACTCACTATGCTCTTGAGGCTTACACTATCACTAAGAACTACCAAATTGAAATCACAGCTGTAAACATAACAGGGATACTTTATACTTTTCAAAGATTTCCAAAGTGACACAAGGGATAATGCATAAAAAAGCCAGTAACATCTGCCAAAAATGTTTCTTCCCTCAATTGTTCAAGTTAAATCAAGACTATAATTCTTTCTAAGATTATAAGCCTCACTTGGAAAATTCTTCTTCTCAGATATGTAAAGGAGAGGACTTATCCTGACTTCTAAGGGATTGGTCCCCCAATTCATGATAGACCTATCTAAAAACTAGGAGGCTACAGGAAGGTTACAGGAATGGATGTATAATGAACATTCATTTACTCATTCATTGAACAAATATAAAGCACCTATAATGTATCATGTGCTGTTCTGAGCCCTGAGGATTCATCAGTGAAAAAAATCTCACACTCTTGGGTTAATGGAGGGAAAGAGACATAAACCAACATTTTAATATGCACTTACTAAGTGGTAGTAAATGCTATGAAGCAAGGTGGGTCAAGGAGGACAGGAAAGTGGGGTGTATTTTACACAGAGGGGTCAGGGAAAGCCTGATAGGGTTACATCTGAGCAGAGACCTGAGGCAAGAACCATGATATCCAGAGAACAGAGTTCTAGGCAGAGGGAACAGCAAATGCAAAGGCACTGAGGCTAGTATATGCTTGAAGTTTTTAAGTTGTTTGGCAAAACTGGAAGTGAAGACAGGGAGGTAGTCTACTCAGCCACAGCAAGGACTTCAGGTTTTACTTTAAGATGAAAAGTTTTTTGGCATGCTCTAAGCAGAGGCTCCAATTTACTTTTTAAAACTATCACAAAGGGAAGACAGGTTCTTACCCATACAAAAGTATTATGAGTAATGAATAGATTAAATATACCTATAGAGGAGACAATACCTCCAGCTGCAGAGTAAAGTTGCAAATCAGATTAAGCAAAGAATTATATATAATCACACCACTGAATCCCTGTCAACCATCCTCTCATGCCTTCATGTAGGAGGCGTACATACATAATCTACGTGTAAGACTGTACATAATCTGTAAGCAGGAAAAAAGCGTGAGTGTGGGGAAAGGGGCAGAAGGAGGGAGAGAGAGAATCTCAAGCAGGCTCTGAGGAGCCCGACATGGGGCTCGATCCCACCACCCTGGGGATCATGACCCTAAGCGGAAATCAAGAGTCGGAAGCTCAACCGAGCCACCCAGGTGCCCCTACTTTTGTAATTTTTAATGTTATCTTAAAACACACGCGCGCGCGCACACACACACACACACTCCTATGGTGAGACGACCCTAGTCTCACCTACCCTGAAAGCGTACTTAAATATGGAAACAAAACAAAACATGGGGAACATTTTCTCCAAAAGTTACCCCACTCCCCATGCAATGTTTACCTGTTGCCGAAGCACTGTGCAAATCAAACGCTGTTCAATGTATCAAGGTCACAAAACCAACTTGGTTAATATGTTTATCATTACATGTGAGCTCGGTCCTCTACAGCAACTTTGATACCATCTTTCCAAGGCAGCAAGAGAAGGGCCCTTTCATTAATTTCCTAGGAGTCTTTGATACTACTGTGCTGCTTCTGGATTTTTCCACTGTATGTCTCTTAGAAACAAATTAAGCCCGAATAAGTTGTTCCAGCTAATGAAGTGCGCTTTTGGCTCTTTCCCCGTGGTTGAGAACTATCCGGCAAAATACCAATTGTTTTAGGACGCATTTTCTCTTCGTTTTGAAATACTGCAATGCTAAGTTTACTACAAATAAAGCACATCAACATCCCAACGTACAAGAGCATGTATAAATGGAAACTACTGTAATCCTTTTTAAAACTGAAGCTGTGTGGAGTCTCATGAATAAATACTACGTGTTCACATGACACAGATGAAAACAGAAAGGAGTGTGCCCCCCCTCCTCCACCTAACCTCCCCTCCCCATCACATAACAGTTTCTCACAGGGCGCGAGCCCAAGGCAATCACTGCTCAGAAATGCCAACCGCGCAACTCAAAGTGACTCAAGCTCTCAAACACTTCCCACCCAAGCTCCACATCCCACCCACTCCCCAGTCACTTCCGACAGGCTTCTCTGAATGGAAATCCCAAACTGGGATTACCAAGCCCCAAACTCCGCTCACACGCCGCTCTGGGCATCCGGGGAGCCGGGGCCCAAACGAGGGTCCCGGGGTTCAGGGCTCTACTGTACCCCAAGCGGCGGGAGTCCCGGCTTAGCTGCCTCCTTGGCGGAGCGGAGGCTCTTTACACCAGGGGCAGGGGCCGCGCGAGTCGCGAGAGTCGGAGCGACCGGCTTGGGGCCGCCCGGCATCTCCGCCCCGCGCAGGTCAGGCCGCCCCCCGAGTGCCCATGCCGGCTCCCGGGCGCCCACGCGGTCCCGCACCCGCGCGCTCGGACACGCACCCTCGCCGGGACAGGCGGGCGTCTGCGGGCGCCCCCCTCCCCTCCGCACCCCCTGTTGCTCGCGTCGCGGCTGCGGCCCGCGGGGGCTACAACCCAGCCCCAGGACGCCCGGGCTGGGTGGGGGGGGTGCTGACAGATGGGGCGAAGGCGGGGCTTCGGGGGGAAGGGGCGGAGCCTGCGCGCATGGGGGTGCTGGCTGCTGACAGAAAGACCCGGGGCAGCGGGCGGGAGGGGCTGGCGGCCGCCGCGGGCAGGGCCGGGGGTCAGGCGTGGCGGGAGGGAGCTCGCGCAGACGCGGGGGAGGTGACAGGCAGAGAGACACACAGACACGGAGACTGACAGTCGCGGGGGCACACGGGGCCGGCGGGCCGCGGCGGGAGCTCACCTGGCAGCGGTGGCGGTGGCGGCGGCGCCCGCGGCCGGGCCGCTCTCCCCGCGCTCCGGACCTCCCTCCCGGCGGGCGGGCGGGCGGCCGGCGCAGGCCCCGCGGAGGCGGCGGCGACGCCGGAGCCTCGGACTGCTGGGCGGCGGGGACGCAGCTGCACCAACCGACTCCGGGCCGCTCGGCTCGGCTCGGCCGCGCTCGGAGGTGCTCGGCTCGGCTCGGCCCCGCTCGGCTCGGCTGGGGGCGGGGCCCGAGGCCCCCCGCCCAGGTCGCCTCTTGCGCCCGGGGGGCGGGGCTTTAGTGCGGGCGCGAGCCCCCTGACGTCGCGGGGAGCGGACCTTGCCCCGGACGCATGCGCAGGCGTCGTCCCGCTTTTCCCCGCGTGGAGACTGAAAGGGGCGGAGAAGGAGGGCACAGGGGAGCGGATGCTGCGACCCTAGAGGTTCCCGGCTTTTGTACTCTATATCCTGGTCTTTCTAGAGGACCACCTAAGAAAGGTCACACTAGGCTACCCTTTCGAAAGGATGTAGGGCAGGGATCCTGGTGTTTTCCAGCAAGCATCGCCGGGGAGTTGGTTTTTCTTTCATCCCATCAATGCTCCACTGCAATTTTTAATCTCTTCTATTTCTAAACGACAACTTCTGATGGCTTTTTAACATTAAATCTTCAGGGACTTGAGAACTTGCAAGCATCAGTCCCCTCAGGTACAATAATGTTGTCCTTTGTTTACAGCTTCTACTGTGGAACCTGTAACACCTAGGATGGGGTTGGACCCTTTTCTGATTTTTCATCACACAGCCCAGGTACCTGTTTTGTTATGGAGCCCAAGGCTGTGGCAGATATGCTCAGAAAGTGATCCCCACCTTTAGAATCTAGCAAGAGCTCTGCAGTCTGACCACACCTAGGTTGGAATCCCGGCCCTGCATTATATTGGCAGATTAATGATTGGCTGAGTGACTTTGGACATGGCATTTCATCTTTAATCCATGAAAGAGCATTGAAAATATTAGTAATTAAGCCAGTAGAAATGATGGGAAGATTTAAATGACAGCACACGTGGGGCTTTCCGCACAGTGCCTGGTGTTCAATAAATAAAGCTGACTTTAACTTCAGGTTGTGTTTTAACCTTCAGATTCTGAAAAACAGCATATCTATACATAAATATTGAGCAGTATGTCAAGCTTGACATATTCAAAGCCAGACTCTGGAACTTGCCCCTCAATTTGCTCCTCTCAGTCTCCCCCACCACAGTAAAGGTGAATTCCATCCTTCTGCTGTCTGTGGCCAAACCTTGAAGTCATCCTTGACTCCTCTTTTCCTGTCATCACATCCCACCTGTAATCCAGGAGCAAATACCTTTGAAATACCCCTATTTGAGCCCTCCTCTTCTTTTACCTAAAATATTGCAATAACCTCCTATCTGCTCTCCTCAATTCCACTCTGCTCTCAGCTTCTTCTCAAGCAGCCAGAGAGATTCTATTAAAAACTAAGTCAAAACATATTTCTCCCCTTCTCTAAAGCCTCCAATGTCTTTCCATCCCACTCAGGGCAAAGACCAAAATCTTTTCACCAAGGACCTCCAAGAACCTAAGTGTGAGCCCCCCTCTGCCCCACCTAACACCCCTCCCCTTCTCTAACTGCATCTCCTTGCACTCTGCCCCCTCACTCCATTCCAACCACACTCGCCTCCTTCCTGCTTCTGGAACATGAAGCCTCACTCCTACCTCAAGACCTTTGCACATAGTGTTTCTTACCTCCCAGATACCAGAAAGGCATGTACCCTTACTACAAATTTCAAAATTTTCAAAAGTCATCTCCTCAGAAAGTTATCTACACCACTCTACTAAAATATCAAGTCCCACCCCCCTCATCATTCTCTTCTCCCCTAACCCTGCTTTACTTTTCCTTATAGCCCTTATGACCTGAATATCATCTGGAATGTTCTGAGGGCAAGGACTCGTGTTGCTCATCTGCAGTATCTGGAACATGGCCTGGGATGGTTGTGTAGGCACTATATATTTCTTGAATAGGAGTAGATACGGGATATGTTGCTCTAATTTAACTTCATTTACTCAACAAACTTTTCTGAGCATCTATTCCAGTCCAGGCACTGTGGAATGTGGAGGCAAACAAGGCATTCTCCCAACCACTGAGGAACTCAGAATTTCAAGTGAGACAGACGTATAAAGAAGTATTTCTGGAGGAAAATATGTAACTCTGGATATATGTGCCACTTGCTTTGGGAAGCAGAGAGAAGGACATAATTAATACAATATAGGAGAGTGTAGAAAGTCTCCCCACAGGAGGTGACACTGGAGCTGGGTCTAAAGACTTGATAAGGAGAGGACTCCAGGCAGAGGAAACAGCATGCACTCAATACCAGTGTTGGGAAGTGGGTCGAAAATAATATTTACCCAAGGAGACGAGTTATTTACCTTTAAAAAAAAATAAGCAGATTCCAGGTGATCCCTATAATAATGTCACCTGAACTCACTCACATTCTGATGAGCTTTCTCAAGCAGAAAAGAAACTGCCAGAAGTATAATGGATGAAATAGAATTGCCACCTGACCTCTACTGGAATGGGCTACACCTACAACCTTTTTGTGTCGGGGTCCAGAGGCAAAGAATATGTATCAGTTAGGGGTTTGCTGCAAGTACCAGTAACCCCTCAGCCAGTTTAAAAAAAAAATAAAGGGGAATTTACCTTATGGCTTTTTAGTGGTCAAAGGGATGGGTTCCTCAGGCCAACAACAACCCAGATGGACTGCTGGATGGATTGGAAACAGAGCAGGTTTTGCCAGTAAGATTCTCCCCCACAAACTTGTTTTTCTGTGCTTCCAGGTAACACAATGGGAAATATGTCTACCAGGTACACATAGACTAGAAATTCCTAGTCATTCCAATGCCAAAATCTCAGAGAAGAGCTCTGACTCAACTTGAGTCAGGTGTCCCCCCCCCCCAGAACAATACAGGTCATGTAGTTCACCAGGAACCTGCCTCTGAATCAAGGAATCGAAAGAGGCTGTAAGTGACCCAACTTCAGTCAGGTGCCCCCATTCCCAAGGACAATTATGGCCACTTTACAGTTCATGGAAGTTCATCAGGAATCCACCTCTGTGGATCAAGGCCATGAAAAAGGGAGTTGTTTTGAGTTGAGATATCTTAATAGAAGTGCCTCGCAGAACTGTTGATTCCACTTAAAGGCAAAACACCTGGAAGATATTTGATAGTCACACAGAAAATGAGTATTGAGTTCCTGATTTCTGCAGAGTAGGGAGGCCTCTTTTTATGTAGCAATCAAAACAGGAAGTTATTCCTTTCCCAACAAAAAGTGGGCAGAAACTGGGGTGGTCTCTATAAGCCCTCTCTTGTGGGTATTCTGATGGCCTCTTGTGGTAGTTGACATTAATGCTAGCCACCAAACATTTCTGGTTTGTTTCCCAGGCACATGATGGGGTTGTACTTCCTTACAGCTTGGAGTCAGGAGTGTCCATGCCACTTGCTTTGGTCAATAATGTGTAAGTGGATATATTCCTGGGTCCAAACTTTAAGAGCTGGTAGGCAATTTTGTATACTCTCCCTCAGAAACAACAATAGACAGTGCTTGAGATGGTGATAGCTCCATCAGTCTGGGTCCTGAAGGGAGAAAACATTAAATAATGCCCCCCAGTGCACTCACAGTGCACATGTAGTATGAGCAAGAAAGATACCTGCTGTTATAAAACGATTGGGGCTTGTTCATCACCACAGCAAAACCTAACCTTTCCTGACAGATGCACCTTATAACATCCAGTGTATCCCACTCCCCATTGCACAACATTGAGGCTATTCAGCTGGGATAGGCCTCATTTTCCACATGTGAGTATGGACTCTGGCTGGACTAAGTCAATTGGAGTAATCCCATCTACTTTGTATTGATTGCTTCAAGAATAGACCTATTACCCAGGACTACAGCTATCAGTATCTAATATTTGCCCCTTCACAATAACTGAATAAAGTCATCATTGCTTCCCTGGATGTCAGTGAGGAACCATGTGTGGCTGGTAACTATTTTGTGACCATAAAGAGAGCCAGCCTAAAGATGAAGCCAACACATGGAACGGGGAAAAGCAGAAAGAACAAAAAAGAAACAGTTGGGAGTGCTGATCAAGGCTTGCCTGAACCAATAAAGTCATGTAAGTCAATAAATTCCCTGTATTGTTGACTGTAATTTGAGTTGGGTTTTCTATTATCTGAAACCAAAAGCATTCCAACTATGGCTATTCTACCATATCCACTGCATAGCTCTGAAGAGTAGCCAGTGCTATAGAATCTCAAGGGGCAAAATGTCTGAATTTTGAACAATCACAGGAAGAGAAGCTGAAAATTCTGTGATTTATATGCCAGCTCCTTTTCTAGAATAAGGTATCACAACACAGGCAGAGCACAGAAAAGGAACAGTAACCAGCTGAGAACCAAGGATTCGAAGAAGAACCCTACAGTATCAGGATAGTGACAGAGCCCCTAGCTTGATCAGAAGTACGTAGTTCATTTCATAGAGAAGGTTCTATCACTCTCCATGAAACTTTCTGTTGCATTTATGAAGTCTGGAGTGAAAGAATCCAGGAGGAAGTTTAATGCAGTATGGAAGTAAGATTAAATTTGAAACTCCTGGGTTTGAATCCTGTCTCCCCCACTTACTTGCTGTGTGAACTTGAGTAACTTAGCCCCCTAATGTAGTTAAGAGAATTGAATGAGATACTCCACGTGTTACTATTAACATGGTGTATGATGCATTATAAAGATTCAAAGGTTAAAAAGGATGTCCCATCAGCTTTTTTTTTTTTAATGTTTATTTACTTTTGAGAAAGAGAGAGAGACAGAGCTCGAGCAGGGGAGGGGCAGAGAGAGAGACACACACAGAATCTGAAGCAGACGCCAGGCTCTGAGCTGACAACATAGAGCCTGACGTGGGGCTCAAATTCACAGACCACGAGATCATGACCTGAGCCAAAGTTGGACGCTCAACCAACTGAACCACCCAGGCTCCCCTGTCCCATCAGTTTTTTTAAGAAAGTTTCTGAATCCAGTTGTGCCAACTTATTGCCTGTCAGCTCTAAAGCACACTTCTTTGCCTTGCCCCGTGATACTGAAGCTGAATTCTGTAAACATTCCCCTTTTGCCAGGCTTTGTCAGTAGAGAGGACTGGAAAAATGCAAAAAAATGGAAGCATACGGGGCTTCCTGATTCAGAGGCTTCCTGTTTCCAGTCTGCTCTTCCTGCTCCTACAGTGCATGGTTGCCAGGGGTCTATGGGAGACCCGGTGATGCTCACCCTCCAGTGAGCTTTTCTGCCACCTGGATGGCCAGCTTCTGACCTATTGCCTGTGGACTTCCAGCAAAGTTCTCCACTGTGCAATGGGCTGAATTCCTGCTCTCTCCAACGAGGCCCAAATCTCACCCTGGGGCTGGGGAAGAGGTGCTTGCAAGTTTGTTCTCTCCTTGGCCACTCTGTCTCAGCCCTAGAGATAATAGCTGCTGTCTATAGCCACTGTGCCTGTATTCTTTGGAGCTCTCTTTTGACCTTTTTAGTCACCAACAACCTTTCACTGGTTAATAAGTCTTCATATTAAATGTTTCTTGTTCAAATTACTGGTGTGGTTTCTGTCTCCTGAGTGGGCCCTATCTTATACACAGTGGCCCTGACTACCATTAGATGAGTTTCTGGGATTAAAAAGGGACTGGTTTGTGGGGGCAGGTGAAGGGAGTACAATTGTGTGTGTAACAGTATTTATCAAGTCATGACTTCATCCTCAAGAGAACACTATAAGAAAAATACAATGGTGAGGCCTGATGTCAGAGATGGTCTTCAGCTGGCCCTTGCAATTGGGGTTTGGCTGATCCAACCCAGCTCAGGTCCTGAGCCAAACATGATGGGCGGGATCCTGAGCCCTATCACAGGGTGGAGCCTAGAGTTACATCTTGATTACGAATACACAGTTTCTGTTGGACCAGAGATGAGCTTAAATGTCCATAAAACCATCCCAGCTCAAGGCATTGTCTGTCCCCACCTACCACTCTCCTTCCCCCAAAAATAGGTATCGTGCGCCTACTGTGTACCTACTTAGATTTTGATAATGCAGCCCCAAATAAAAGCAGAGACCTTTGTGTAGCTTACAGTCTAGTAAATAAGGCGTACATTGGTCAAATAATTAAAAACATAAATCTTACAAGGTGCATGGTACCATGAGATCCACGAATAGGTGGCTTTGTCTCAAAGATGTTTGGGGAAATAGTTGCTGTGAGATCTAAAGGGAAAAATAGGGGTTAAATGTATTAGTTTGCTCAGGCTGCCATAACAAAATATTATAGACCAGGTAGCTTAAATAACAGAAATTTATTTTCTCATAGTTCTTGACGTTGAAGGTCCAAGATCAAAGTCCCAGCCAATTTGGTTTTTGGTGAGAATTATCTTCCTGGCTTGGAGATGGCTGCTTTCTTGCTATGTCCTCATATGAACTTTTCTTATTATTTGTGCACAGGGAGAGAAGGGGAGTAAGCTCTCTGGTGTCTCTTCTTACAAGGACACTAATCCTACTGGATCAGGGCCCTACACTTATGACCTCATTTAACCTTAATTACTGCCTTACTCCAAACATAACCACACTGGGGAGTTAGGGCTTCAACATAAGAATTTGGGGGGGAATACATGCATTTAATCCATAATACTTGGCAAATAGCAGAAAGAAGAGTACTTCCTATAGAGGGAACAGCACATGCATAGGTCCTTTGGTGGTCAAGGATACATGGTGGTTTAAACAAAGAGGAAGAAGAAAATTGTACAATGAGGCAGATAATTGGAGAAGATAAAGCTAGAGAGGTGGACAGTGGCCAGATCATGCATAGCCTTGAAAGTCATGGTAATAATTTGAGTCATATTCTAAGAGCAAGAAGGCTTTACTGAAGTGATCTGAATAGGGGCAACATGCTGGGTGGAGACTAGAAGGCAGGGTTTAGAATGGACACAGAGAGAACAATAATGAAGTTGTCCAGCGTATTGAGGCTCAGCCAAGACTATACAAGTGGTCATTGGCTAGCCTGGAGGAGACGCTGGCCAGAAAGATTGCCCAGGGCCAAGGAAGACAACCAGTTTCTAGCCCAGGTGAACTATGACTTGCAACTTCTCTGCAGTCTTGGCTTCTCTCCTGCTATATATACTCTACCTGGTAGACCCCATGCCTTATATCACCTCAGTCAGGACAAACCATCTCTCTGAATAGCTCTGTTTCCCTAGCCCAGTATAGCCCAGCTTGCCTTCCTCCTTTTCCCATACTGGACCACAGAATGAAGATTCATCATGCCGCCCCATGACCAAGTAGATTGACCAGCAACTGCCCATCCCTTCTCCAGACTCTTCAGTGTGACATTCAAGCCCTGAGCAAACAAAACTCTTCACACTTTAATGTAGGATCTTGAAGAGCTTTAATTTAAGAGAAGATGTGAACTGGAAGTGATCCATTCCTTGCACAGATGTATCCTGGTTTCAAGTCATCTGAGTGGACTAGATAATGTCAAGCTCAATACAGAGTGAAAGGATCCTAAACTGTTAAGCACTCCTACGGGCTAGAAAAAAAATCTCTTTGGGAGAAGTTTACATCATCCTAACCTTAAAATAGTTTCTACTAACAATTTTTTTCATGCACTACAATGCTAATGCACAAATACAGCCAGACATATAAGAAGACAAGACACCATGAGAGAAAACAAGTAAAGCAACAAAGAAACAGACTCATGATGACCCCATATACAGGAAATTGTCAGGCAGAGACTAAAAAACAGCCAAAGGCACTATATTCATGGAGATAAAAGCCAAGCTTAGACAAGGAAAAATCATGAGATATCGCTTCACAACCATTAGGATGGTTATTATCCAAAAGAGAAAAGAAAAAGAAAAAACCAGATGTTGTAGTTGATGCAGAGAAATTGGAATACTTTTGTGCTATTCATGGGAACGTACAAGAGTGCAGCTGCCCTGGAAAACAGTATGATGGTTCCTCAAAAAAGTTAAACATAGAATTACCATATTATCCAGAAATTCTACTTCTAGGTAACATATCAGAAAGAACTGAAGGCAGGAACTTAAACAGACATTTCCATACCCTTGTTCAGAGCAACAGCATTCACAATAGCCCAAAGGTGGAAGCAACCGAAATCTCCATCAATGAAGATGAATGGAAAAACAAAATGTGGTCTCTATACACAATAGAATATTATTCAGCCTTTAAAAAGGAGAAAATTCTGACATATGCTGCAACCTAGATGAACCTTGAGGACATGATGCTGAGCAAAACAAGCCAGTCACAAAAGGACAAATACTGTATGATTCTATTTATATCAGGTGTCTATAATAGTTAAATTCATAGAGACATAAAGCAGAATGGTGATTGCCACAGATTGGGAGGAGGAAAGGATGGAAAGTTGTTGTTTAATAACATTTAAAAATGTTTCAGTGTTGCAAGGTGAAAAGAATTCTGGAAATTGGTTGCACAAAAATGTGAATGTAATTAAGACTAGTAAACTGTACACTTAAAAATAGTTATCATGGGTTATGTTGTGTTTCTTTTACCACAATGTTAAAAAATCTAACGAAGAGGGTAAAATCAGGTAATAAAAAATACTTGGCTGAAACAAAAGAAGGAAGAAAAAGAGGAAAACGGGAACAAAAACCAGGTAGAACAAAAAGAAGACAACAAGATTACAGATGTAAATGGTTTGGAACCGTGTCTGTAATTATGTCAAATATAAGTGGACTAAGTATTCTAACAAATAGAAAAATATTGTCAGGGCAAATTTCTAGAAAATTTTTAAATGTTTATTATTTTTTTTTTTCGAGAGAGAGACAGAATGCAAGTGGGTTCGGGCAGACAGAGAGGGAGGCACAGAATCTGAAGCAGGCTCCAGGTTCCGAGCTGTCAGCACAGAGCCCGACGCGGGGCTCGAACTCATGAGCTGTGAGATCATGACCTGAGCCAAAATTGGACGCTCAACAGACTGAGCCACCCAGGTGCCCCAATAGGGCAAATTTAAACAAAATATAAGATTCAACTATATGATGTTTATGACATACTTTAGTATGAGGACATATAGGTTAAAAGATCATGAAAATATTCTCGCTAAAATTTTAAATAAGAATACTATTTTAAACAAATTCCCTTAGAAAATAGAGGGAACACTTACCAACTTATTTTATAAGGTCAGCATAATCATACTACCAAAACCTGGCAAGAACATGACAAGAGAAAATATCACTATCTCTCATGACATCAATACAAAAATCCAAAACAAAATGTTAGCAAATCAAGTACAGCAGCAAATTAAAAGGATAATAAGTCATAACAAAGTAGAGGTTATCTCAGGAATGCAAACTGGTTTAATATTTAAAAATCAACCAACCACATTAACAGAATAAAAAGGAAAAATAATTTGGCTATCTGAATAGATGCTAAAAAAAAGCATTTGACAAATTCAACACTTATTCACAGTAAAAACTCTTAGCAACCTAAAGATGGAAGATAGTTTCCTCATTCTGATACAGGAGATACAGGGGGGATCAACTAGAGCTAACACCATTCTTAATGGTAAAATAGTGAGCATTTTCCTCTCTAAGCTCAGGAACTGACAAGAATATCAGTCATCACCACTTCTTTTTTTTTTTTAATTTTTTTTTCAACGTTTTATTTATTTTTGGGACAGAGAGAGACAGAGCATGAACGGGGGAGGGGCAGAGAGAGAGGGAGACACAGAATCGGAAACAGGCTCCAGGCTCCGAGCCATCAGCCCAGAGCCTGACGCGGGGCTCGAACTCACGGACCGCGAGATCGTGACCTGGCTGAAGTCGGACGCTTAACCGACTGCGCCACCCAGGCGCCCCAGTCATCACCCCTTCTAATCAACATTTTATGGGCTGTCCTAGCCAGGGCAATAAGACAAGAAAAAGAAAAAAAAATCAAAAAGCTAAGAAAGAAAGAAATAAAGCCGTCTTCAAAAATGACATAATGGTAGGGGCCCCTGAGTGGCTCAGTTGGTTGAACATCTGACTTCAGTTTGGGTCATGATCTCCCCATTCATGGGTTCGAGCCCCGTGTCCAGCTCAGCTCAACCTGGAACCTGGTTCGGATTCTGTGTCTCCCTTTCTCTCTATCCCTCCCCAGCTTGCTCTCTGTCTCTCAAAAATGAATAAACATTTAAAAAAATTTTTAACAATAAATTAAAAAATGACATGATTGTGCAGGTAGAAAATCCTAAGGAATCTCAAATAAATTATTGTCTTAGTCTGGCTGCTGTAACAAAGTATTATAAACTGGGTAGCTTATAAACAATAGGACTTATTTCCCCTGTTTTGGAGTCTGGAAGTCTGAGGTCAGGGTGGCACCATGGTCAGGTTCATGGTCAGGTTCTGATGAAGGTCCTTCTCCAGGTGCATAATCAATATGCCAAAGTCAACTTCTGTCTTCCAGCAAATGTCAGAAAATAGTGTTAAATAGTCAAAACAGTTTTGAAATAGCAAAAAAATACCAAGTACCTACAAATGGGTCTAACAAAAGACATGTATGACCTCTAAGGAGGAAACCATGAACATTTTAGTAAATATTAGAGAATAAATGAATAATGGAGAGAGATACCATGTTAATAGATTAGAAGGCTCAATATTGCAAAGCTGTCATTCTCTTCAATTGGTCTATAGATTCAAAGCAATCCCAGTTGATTTTCATATGGCACTTGACATGGTCATTCTAATTTATATTAACTTACATTAAACTTTATAGTTTATATGAAACTGCAGAAGGCCAACAATGGCTAAGGTACACTTGAAGAAGTACAAGGTAGAGGGGATTTAGTCTATCAGCTAACAAAACTTATCATAAAGCTCTAATAATTAAGACAGTATGGTATTGTTATAAGAGTTGACAAAAACCAACGGACAGGAGACCCCCCCCTCCAACCATATTAATGTTAGAGATAGCATTGCAGAACAGTGTGGGGAAATGATCTTTTGAATAGTGTTAAGTCGATTGAATGTCCACATGGGAAAAATGACATTGGAACCCCATTGCACACCATCCTCAAAAGCCAGTTTCTACACATTATGGACTAAAATATGAAAGGTAAGCCAGTAAAGCTTTAGAAGATAACATACAATATCTTTATGACATCAAAGGAGGAAAAGTTTTCTTAAGACAGTAAAAGCACTAACCACAAGTGAAAGACCGATAAATTGGACTTCTTTATAGTTAAGACCTTTCGTGCATCAAGAAACATCATTAGCCACAGAAGAGAAAGATTTGCAATGCACATAGGTGGCAAAGGATTTATAACCAGAATATATAAAAACTACTATAAATGATGAAAATATAGAGCAATGGAAAAATGGGGAAGAGCAGGGTCTGCACACAAAAAAATCCACATGGCCAATAAACATATGAAAGGTGCGCAGCCTCATTAGTAATCAGGGAAATGAACCAGAGAGAAGAGGTACTACAGACCCACCAGATGGCTAAAGTACAAAGTCTGATAGTACCAGTTGCTGGGAAGAACCATTGGTAAATGTACAAGGGGAACTCTCATATATTGCTGGAGGGCGTGTACTTGTATAATCATTTTGGGAAACAGTTTGGCTTTATTTTTTTAAGTTAAGCATAGGAATACCTATAACCCAGCAATTCTGCTCCAGAGTATATACCTAGGAGAAATACATGTCCAGGTGGATACAGGTGGACATGTAGAAGAATGTTCACAGCAGCATTCTTTGCAATAGCCCCAGGCTGGAAACAACCCGTATGTCAATCAGTAGAAGGGACAGATAAATTGTGGTATATTCACTTGATGGAATGCTTTATACTACACAAAACATGAATGAACTACAGCTGCACACAGCAACATGGAGCTCTTATAAAAAACGTGAAGTAAAAGAAGCCAGACACAAAAGAACAAGGACTTCTTTTGTATAAAGCCCATAACCAGACAAAACTCAACATGCCCCTGCCCCCACAATCTTCCACCCCTCCCTGTACCTACGAATACATGAAGAAGGGTAATAAAAGATGGATTTGCGGGGTGCCTGGCTGGCTCAGGAGCGTGCGACTCTTGATCTCGGGGTCATGAGTTCGAGCCCCACATTGGGCGTAGAGATTACTTAAAAAAAAAAAAAGATGGATTTGCAAACAAGTTGGGGAATCACTCTTTTGTCCCAGCCACAACTGCCCCTCTGCTGAATTGTCTCCAGTCGGAAGGGATGAGAAGAGAAAATGGTCCTGGGGGTGAGCTGAAGGAAATTGTTGACACAGCTGTCTGACGTGGGGATGGAGAACAAGAGTCAGGCACCCCTCATGTTGGAGTTCCTTATGACAACCTCAGTGACATTTTAATAAAGTCACTCAAAGTTAGGAGGCCATACTGACACATTGCTAGTGTGTTAACCTTCACTGGAGACCACGAGGTGGGACAAGCGGCACGGGCAGTTTCTGAAATGCAAGGTACACCAGCCAAATAAGGCCAAGCAGTTTTCACAAGATTCCCAACAGCGAACATAGTTTTGTTTTGTGCATGTTCTTCCAGATGTCTTCAGGATATCTAAACATTTTTTTTATTATTATAACTACAGGATTATATTACAGACTGTTGAACTTTTAAAAATACTTAACAACAGGTGCTAGACATCTGTCCGTTTGAATACATGTAGACCTACTTCTTACTTGGGGGTGATGGATATACCCATTATCTTGATAGTGGTGGTGGTTTCATGGGTAGTGAAACATGTTGAAACTCAAATCCTTAAGTGTGTGTGACTGTACATCAGTCATACCTCAGTAAAACCGGAGAACTGTTGTGCCTTCTCGCTCTTCGGCCGCTTTCCCTGCCTGACGCTGTAAGCCCCATCCATTTTGCTGTGTGTACATCTATGCCATCTCTTCACAATGCCGTGCAGAATCTCCCGGCAGGTATCCGTGGTTTACTAGCTCCTTCCTTCGGCACTTCCCTTGCCTCCCGTTCACCTATGCCATGAACATTGCTCTTCTAAATATCCTCCTCCTGGTGTTCTCATGTATCTGAGCAAATTTTCAAAATACATTTCAAGGTGTTAAATTGCTTACCTCTGTGCCCTATGCGTACTTAATGTTACCGAGAACTATGTGCTTATTTTCCAGGAGGGCTAAGCAAGTTTCCCTTCCTGCCAGCTGGCCATGGAGAGTTCCCAGTCTTCGCTTGGGTTTCTGACTCTTCATGCTGCATGGATGTTGGTTCCTCATCCCTCCCCTCTCCCTCGTGTAGTATTGACTTCATGGTTACTGACAAATCTTTAGGTTCTTTTGGTTTATATACCACTTCAAGAGCCTCTTTTTTATTATTATTTTTGAGAGAGAGGGAGAGAGTGGGTAAGAGGGGCAGAGGGGGAGAGGGAGCAGAGGAGAGAGTGAGGGAGAAAAGAGGAGGGGGGGAGAGAGGGATAGAGGAGGGGGAGAGAGGAAGAGAGAGAGAGAGAGAGGGAGAGAATCTTAAGCAGGTTGTACGCGGCGCGAAGCCCCACATGGGGCTTGATCACATGACCCTGGAATCATGACCTGAGCTGAAATCAAGAGTCGGGCACTCAACTGACTGAGCCACCCAGGTGCCTTTTCATGGTTGCTGACAAGTAATTCGTCAGACCATGGCACACGGCTGTGGCCATTCCCTAATCCTTAGGAGATGGAATTTCTTTCCATCTTTACTTGGTTTATAATCATGTTTTGGGGGAGGGGTGCATGTTAGAAACGGGAGCTGTATAGCCTGTCTTTCTGGGCATTCCCTGGCCGCCTTGAAAGGTCCCATCCACATGAAGGAACTGGGCCTTGGTGCTGGGGCCAGTGTTTTAAGCTGCAAGGAATGTGGTGACTCAGCTGGTCGCTCAGGGACACCTCTGTGAACAAGGCCGAGGGAAGGAAGTCATTACACAGGCAGCTGGGCTGTAAAAAACAAAAATACTCCACACACCAAACTCTACAAAGCAGTGTGGCTGTGTGTCCCATGACTCAACGGGACTGTTTCTGCCACGTGGCGCCCAGCTCAGGATATGTGGCACACAGCCTTCACCTACTGCCAGCCGCTTCTCTGAGCTGCTTAGAAAGCTGAGTGGGTGGGGACCCCGAGAAAACCTGTGACTGTCTTCTTTCTCCTCCCTCTCCACTCTGGCCATTGCTTCCCCAATCATCTCCTTCCTCCTTCCTCTCTAATCCTCTTGCTGTTACACAGAGCAAAAACAGGAATTTAGTATTTCATGCCTGCTGGAGACGCGGCGGGGGACACAGTGAGGTCAAAACACCCGCACCCTAGGAAGGCCCTCTGGAGTCAGGCAGATGACTGCCTGACAATTCATATCACCTAGACAGGGGCTGGAGTACCGGAGAGAGGGGCCAGAAGGAGGTGGGCCAGCAGCAGAGGATGGAGACTTTGAGTCATGCGCAAGATCATCAAAGATGTGGACGCTCACCTCTCCTGGAGACCTACTATGTGCCAGACGCCACTCTTGGGATATATCAGTGAAGACAGGTCTTGTCCTCACAGGGGCTTACATTCTCGTGGAGGGGGAGACAAATGCCAAATATCATAAATAAGTAAAACATATAGCATGTGAGACGGTGGTTCATGTTCCTGGGAAAGATTAGAACCAGGAAAGGTTGGATGGGAGTGGTCAGGGTAGAAAGGTGACATCTGAACCTGACTAATCTTGGCGTGGGTGAGGGAGTGAGCCATGAAGGTGTCTGGGGAAAAGCACTGTAGGGACCTCCAGGGCAAAGGGGGAAGTGTCTCTGGTGTGCTCATGGATCGGGATCCACGAGGAGATGAATATGGCCGCTGCAGAATGGGTGAAGGGGGCAGAGTGGGACAGGAGGGTGGCAGTGGGCGGTGGGGAGGGCTCTCCAAGCAGGGCAGAGTTTGGTTTTAACGGCATCCCGCAGTCAGATGGCTTTGACCTCTGGGAGTATGGCGCAAATGGAGTACAAAATGAAACTACAAATCTTGCCAAAGATGTAGAATTTATGAAGCCGATGAGAATGGTGTTGGCAAACTGTGGGAATCACACAAAGCATTAGCAGATGAGGGCCTGTTTGGGTCAGGTCAGAAAAGGACAGTGACGGGGAGGAGTTTCCAAAGAATGATTTAAGTAAGAGGTAAGTCTTTGGGAAAACCAAAGGAGCCCCAAAGTATTTTTGGAAGGTTGTACTTTTTAGAAAATACAATGCTCTACGAAGGAGGTCATACCATGCAATCTACACCCTGCTCCCAAATCATTCATTCTGTAGTCATACTAAAAATTAGGATATGGTGGCATATATAAACCAAAATGTTTACTTAGAAGATAATAAGATTTTGTTTAGTATACCTTTAAGTTTATGTTTTTTTTTTTTAATTTTTTTTTTCAACGTTTATTTATTTTTGGGACAGAGAGAGACAGAGCATGAACGGGGGAGGGGCAGAGAGAGAGGGAGACACAGAACCGGAAACAGGCTCCAGGCTCTGAGCCATCAGCCCAGAGCCCGACGCGGGGCTCGAACTCACGGACCGCGAGATCGTGACCTGGCTGAAGTCGGACGCTTAACCGACTGCGCCACCCAGGCGCCCCTAAGTTTATGTTAATAACTGGTTTCTTGGGTGGCTCAGTTGGTTGAGCATTGGACTTCGGCTCAGGTCATGGTCTTGTGGTTCTTGGGTTTGAGCCCCTCAGTGGGCTCTACGCTGGCAGTGTGGATCCTGCTTGGGATTCTCTCTGCCCCTACCCCGCACACACGTGCTCCTCTCTCTCTCTCTCTCTCTCTCTCTCTCTCTCTCAAAATAGTAGACTTTGAAAAAAATACCTTGTTTCCTTTTCTTCCTATATAACAATGGTTCCCACTTAGCCACATTGTAGTAAAGATTAAAAAAGAGCACTCACTCACTAACACATGAACTAATCCTTATTGTAGGTCTTCTTCCACGTGTCAGGCACCGAGAGAGACTCTGGGGGTAAAGTGATGAGCAAATGTGTCCTCATGAAGACATAGCATTCATCAAATGGTATATACAAAGTGTCACATAAAAGGATGAAAAAGCACTTTAAAAAGGAAAGAAAAGGCACATAATGCTATGAGAGCCTATGTAAAGGGGTTACCCTAGCCGGAAGGTGCATCAGTTAGTTACTGCTCTGTAATAAATCACTACCGACCTAGGGATTCTCAACAACAGAGATTTATTATCTCAGTTTCTGTGAGTCAGGAGTCTGGGCATGGCTTAGCTGGGTCTTCTACTCAGGGACTCCTAAGGCTGTGCTCAAGGTGATGGTGGGACTACATTCTCACATGGGGGCTCAAGCTCCCTCAGATTGCTGGCAGGATTCATTTCCTGGTGGCTGCAGGACTGAGAACGCTGACTTCTTGCTGGCCGTCAGCAGGACCTAGGGACCACCCATAGCTCCTTGCCACTCAGGCTTCCTCAACATGGCTGTTCCCTTCCTCAAGTCAGCAAGGAGAGTGTCAGAACTAGTCTGCTAGCAAGACTCTATGTTACATAATCATGGGAGTGACACCCCATCACCTTTGCCATATTCTAAAAGCAAGTCACAGGTCCTAAGTCACAGGTCTAAAAGCAAGTCACTCAAGAGGAAAGGATTACACGAAGGCATGAACACCAGGAGGTGGGGAGACAGGGGGTCACCTTAGAGTCTGTCTGCCATTGAGGGTTTCCCAGAGTAAGTGACAATGGATCTGGGATCTAAAAACTGACTTGGCATGAACTGTATAGATAGGGGGCAGGGGGAGAACGATGTGGGCAGACAGTGCAATAACATTCACAAAGGATCTAGTACAATGACCAACAATATTATCTCTCTCCTGCTCAACAACCATCCATGGCTCCTCAGTGCCCATGGTTTTGCCCAACACTGAAGGCCAGACAGGTCATCTCCTGGGCACTTACTTTCTCTCTCCATCATCTGTGCCTTTACTCACTACTTTCACCCACTTAGACTGCCCTTGCCCTATTATATACACTCCATCTATATATAATTCAGGGCCCAGAAGAAATTGATCTTCCCTAAACAATATTTTTGAATACCTATTTAAGTGGAGGGCACCACGCAAGACCCTTCTTGAATTGCAAAGCCTAGTGACTTTCATCCATGGTCCTGGATGTCAGCAGGTCGGGGCAGAAGGTATACCCAAATAAAAAGAGGAGGAACGGAAATCCCTTGCAGAAGGTCAAGCCAATGGGGCAGCTGGTAAGTCCTGCAGAGATTTTGGACACACAGAAAGCGCTGCTTCCTACGGTGGTTAATGGTCTTCCAGTAATCCTCCCCGGGCTAGAAATCGCAAACGGATCCTAAGGTTCAGCCAAACTGACGTTTTTCCGGGAAGGACAGCTGGAATCGGGAACTGCCCAGCCTCAGCCCACACTGCCAGGCAACCTGGCCAGGCTGGGTCAGTCCTCCGCTGGCAACAGAGGCTTCGTTGGCAGGAAGAGGAGATAGCTACGGAAGTGTCCTGCGCTCCAGCCCAGGAATCCCTGACCACATCCAGGGCCTGTCCTTGAAAAGCTGAGAGAAGAGGCCCCAGTAGCCCCACGGCCGTTGCCACATCAGCAGGAAAAGGCAGCATGGGAGGCAAAAGCGACTTAGGCCAGTAGCCCAGAGCCTGGCTGCCTCCAGCCGGAGGTGGAGGGCGGAGCCGGAGGCAGGGGGCGGAGCTGGAAGCAGGGGCGGGGTCGGCGGATGGGTGGGGCCGGCAGAGGGGAGCGGTGACCCGCCCTGCTTTCCCAGTCCCGCTTGTCAGTCCCGGAAGGAGCTGGTCTTAGACTGCCGGTCCTGGAACTGAGCACCTGCCCGCTGCTGCCATTGGGGGGTCGAGTCTCCGCAACGGCCTGGGGAGTGGCGGGGGCAGACCTAGGGGCGGAGGAAGGCCTGGAACCCCCTGCATCCCAGTCCCCACCCCCATCTTCCCTAGTGCCATCTCAACACCCATTAAAGCTTTTTCCTTTGCTCTGGGGGCAGAGGACCCTCCCCCCACCCCCCCCAATCTGATACTTCCCCCGCCCCCCCCCCCCCCCCCCGCTCTCCTCACCTTCATCTTCAAGACTGAACTACCCCCAGGTAGCTCTGCAGGGCCTTTGCACTAACCAGTCCCTACACCCAAAACATCATTCGCACCCTTCTTCATCTAACTAATTTCAACTTATTTTTCAAGCTTTTCAAAGCCCTCCTTGACCTGTCCCATCTTGCTATGGGTTTCAGGGTTTGGTCCGGCTAAGCCTGGTCATCTTAAATCGCAACTGCCACTGCCGGACTACCTGTCTATTCTTTCTCTTCTACCCACCCCCCCCACCCCCCTCAAGACTGTGGGGTCGCTGCAGCATCTCTAGTGCCTGGCCTAGGTATGGTGCTCAGTGAGATCACAAACATCCTGCCTGGGAGTCCTCTGCGATCCCCTAGACCTCTGCCTGGTGACAAACTCCTGTGGTCACTTCACCTGTTAGAGCAGTAGGTCTCAAACTAGAGTGTGAATCAGAAACACTGAAGGGGGGGAGGGGTGTCTTATTAAAATACAGGTGACTGGGCCCCACCCCCAGAGATTTTGATTCCTAAGTGTGGAGCAGAGGCTGAGAGTTTGCATTTCTAAACATCTCTCAGGGGCTGCTGCTGCTGACACAGGAACCAGGTTTAAGAATCACTGTTAGGGCCGGGGTGCCTGGGTGGCTCAGTTGGTTAAGCTGCCTTAACCAACTCTTGATTTCCGCTCAGGTCACGATTTTACGGTTCATGAGGTTGAGCCCCACGTGGGGCTGAGCCTACTTGGGATTTCTCTCTCTCTCTGCTCATCCCCCGCACGTGTGCACGTGCTCTTTCTCTCTCTTTCAAAATAAATAAACATTAAAAAACAAAAAAGAATCACTGTTAGGGCATCAGTTTCTTCATCAGTAAAATAGGATAACTACTGTCCATATGCCGTATGAGGTTTTATGAGAACGAAATGAGATTATGCAGATGAAGAACTAAGCATGGGGCCTGTACCCAGGAGGTAGTCACTAAGTGTTTGCAATTGCTACTGGGAGTGGGAAGGACACATGCCATCAGGGGAAACATGAGCAGAAGAGGTGGGTAAGGGTCCAAGCACGGCAGCTGGGCTGGCAGAAGAGCAAGGCCCAGCACAGCAGCCAGGGAGTCAAGGTTGTGCTATGGAAGCAGGGAAGCAGCTGGGAACCATGCACAGTTCTGGAGCAGGGCAGTGACAGGTGGAAGCTGAATGTGGCAACATTGAGCAGGAGGGGCAGCAGCAAATTCCCTGTGCTGGCTTTTCCTTGGCTGTTTGGCCAGGCATAGAGCTGCTAGATTTAGCAAATAAAAATGAAGGCTATCCAGTTAAATTTGAAGTTCAGATAAATAATGATTTTTTTTTTTACTATAAGTATATCCCAAATTGCATGGGACATACTTATACTAAAAAAACTTTTGTTATTTATCTGAGCTTCAAATTTAACTGGTGTTCTTTATTCTTATTTGCTAAATCAAATAATCCTAGCGAGACATCAACTCCCTAGCCCCCAAGCCCCAGGACTCCATGCTGGAGGGAGCCAGCCACAGGTTCTCTGCCTCCCTCCCCATTTTCAATGAGGCCACCAGGCCACCAGGAGTGACTGAGGAGCTGTTCCAGGCTCAGTCTGGCTGTCATAACAAGTGGTCACAGCCACAGGCCTAGGTGAACAGGTCCTCCCACTTCACACCGGGTTCACCCAGCAAAAAAGTCGTGAGGCACAGTAAATAATCATTGGGTCTATAATTTATTGAAGCACCTAAAGTTACCAAGTCCCATAAAGAGGGAGGTGCCACGTGCACTTGTGGGTTACTTAAAAGTCAAACAGTTGCCACTGGCATAGGCCTGCCTGGTGAGGGTACCCAGGGAGAGGAGAAAACAGCCCCTGTCCTCAACCCCAGACATGAACAAACATAAGAGCCCAGGGTGCTTGCATGCTCAGAGCGTGCCTTGGAAATAGTTCTATAAACTGCAAGCTAGAACAGGGTGGTCCCTGCCTCATTCAGTTCCGTTGGACGTTGGGATAAGTTATATTACCAGCGGCTGCCTCTGTCTCCCCCACCCCCATGATCACCAAATCCCGATGATTCATAGTTCCGGAAACAAGCCTGTTGGAAATCCAATTACTGCAACAACCTTTATGTCAATTTATTTCTTCACTAAAGAGGAACAATGAAAACAATATGTGCTCCGTTTTTTTTTTTTTAACGCGCTACACATTTTTGAATGCCTAGTGTGTGCCCTTTGTGCTAAAGCTCAGGAGTTCTCAGCCTTGGCTGCACAGTGCCATCACCTGAAGATTTCCCAGGTGATCCCAGTACCCCAGGCATCAGTATTTTCCCCGGGGTATGGTGCTCTCAATGCACAGCCAAAGTTGAGACCCACTGACTGAGTTTGTCCTGCTTAATCCTCACAACACAATCCTGCAAGGTAGGTTTTATCTCCATTTTGCAGATGAGGAATTGAGGCTCAAAGAGGTACAGTAACTATGGCATCAGTAGCCATCACCTTGGACCTTTCCTTTCCTCCCAGGCTCCCTTGTGGGATTCTTATGTTTCCACGATTTCACTGTTAAATATAATAGTTACGTATAATGCTTCCACAGATATGTTGGAGGCAGCGCTGCCCTCTGGCCAGCTTGAGACACCTCTGCTCCCAACAGGGCTCTTTTGAGATACAAACCAGACATGGTTTGGGTTTAGGACTGACACTAAATGGCTTTGCTATAGTGAGGACAACTGGAGACAGTCACCCCACCCAGGTCCCGTCATCTTGGGTCACAGAACAATGGCGGCCACCTCTCACTCCCCACCACCCGGGACCCTCTAAGCCTGGCTCTTTACAATGCACCCCACTCCTCCAAGCGTCTCGGTGCCCTCGCTCTTCACAGCAAACTCCCTCACCTCCTGATTCCTAGCGCATCTTTTTTGCAGGAGCCGTACATCCACACGGTTTGTCAGAAAGGCCTTTGATCGAGGACAGGCCACAGATCCGAGGGGAAAGAAAACCCGTGTCCTAGCCCGACTCCTCGCCCTTGGCTCGCGGGCCCGCCGATTCTTCAGACGTGCGCGCACCTGGGCTCACCTGTCCCGCTCCAGCCCGGCCTGCCGGCTGAGAGGAAGGGCAGCAGGGCGAAAAGGCTGGTCACCGCCTGCCCTCTGCTGGCCGATAGCAGTATTGACGCTCCACCGGTGCGTCAGATGGGTGGCATGAAGGAGAGCGGGCATCTATTGAGCTCCCGCTGTATGTCAGGCACTGAACTGGGCGCTGGGGTGTAAGGATGAACGCGACCTGCTCTCACAAAGTTCAGCTTCAAATGAGGAGACGGACAAAAATCAAACAGTCATTCAAACAAATATGAAGTTACAGCCGTGGGCTATGTGAGCTTATGATGCGAGGCTCCTGTCCAGTCTACGGGATGTGTTGGGACGGTCAGGGAAAGCTGCCCCTGAAGAGGGAACGTGTGAGGGCCAAGTGCCCCACAAAGTCGTTTCATGTAATCTCGGAAATCACACGAGGTGGCTATCCGCTTTGCCAAACAGAAAACAGGCTCAGACTGGGGAAAACTTACCCAAGGTCATACACCAAGCAAAGCCAGGAGGGCCTAAGTCTGCCGGATTCGAAAGTCCCCGCTTTTCCGCTGCTCCTGGCTGTGGGGCAGGTGGGGGCCACCGGGACGTCCCATCCAGCCGCTGTAGGGAGCGGGGCGGGGCCGGGGTGGAGCCTGCGCGGGGCGGGGCCTGAAGTCCGGCCCGCCCAGCCTTTATAGGTGAAAGGGCGCCCTTGGGCGTGGGGACTGGGCGGAGGCGGGGTCTTTTTGCGGGGTGGAGCCTGGACGGACTGGGGCCTGCAGACACTGGCCTTAGCTCGTGGAAGGGGCGGAGCCGGGATCTCACCCGGTCCTAGAGGAGACGGAAGCTCCAACTGAGTGCGGGGTCGAAGACACTTACCCTGTGCACTCGGGCAGAGACTGCGGTTCGGGGTCCCGGAGGTCCAGTGGGCAGCTCCCCAGGTAGGGCCTGACCCCGGCCTGAGAAGAAGTACCCCCCCCACCCCTGCCCTGCCCCGCCCTTCTGTCGTACCATCTGACCCTCGTTCCTTCCTGTCCGCGGGCCTGAGTCCATCTCCAGTCTTCAGAGGGTAGCTCAGGCGTGGAGGAGCCGCTCTCACTTCGTCTGTCTCCCTGGCCCAGCCGTTGCGGGACCCCGGACATCCAGAATGTGGGATCAGGAGATAAGATGCCAAAACCTCTCAGAGGAGGCTGGCGCAGCTCCACCCCAGCCTGACTGTGTGACCTTGGGGAGATCGCCCACCCTCTCTGCTACTGAGTGTCCCGTGCCTGCAGACTGGGCGAGTCAGCTGGCGTAGCTGTGAAGGCTGTTGGGGATCCAGGGGTGCAGCTTTCTCCCTTCTAGGACTATAGGAACACTTATCCTTCTGCTTCTTCTGGTCCTGGGTGAAGAGCTGTCTCCCAACCCTTCCCAAATCTGGGAGTCTAGAAAGGCCGAGAGCTCAGCCCCAGGGCAGTTCGTTCTGGCTTCCCTGTAGTGGAGTTGTGTGCTGGCCTAGGAGGCCTGTGGGTGTTCCCAGAGTGGACTCTGAAGCTTGGGCATCCTGCGAAGCCTGCCCAGAGCCCACCTGCTCACTTTGCAATTGGTGGGCCACCAACATGCAGGGCCTCGAATGCTATGTAAAGAAGTCTAACCTCTCAAGGATGGGCAGGGCAGGGCAGGGCATTGGAGTCTGACCTGTAGTGTGCCCTAAGGACCAGCCTGGTGACTGGGGCTGTCATGATGCCAGAAAAGATACTACTGTTGATAGGTGACACATATGGGCATTTATTGCATGCTAGTGCTTTACCTGAATTATCTCATTAATTACACATCCCTTATGCCCATTTCAGAGGCTGAAACCAAAGCTCGGAGAAGTGAAGTGATTTGCCTAAGGTCGCAGCTAGTAAATGTCAGGGAGAGAATTAGAACCCAAACAGTCTGGTAGTCTGGTACCTTACCCACAACGTCCTGTTGCCACCCAGGATCTGGGCATCTGGTAGTAAAGCCTTGACCAAGGACAGCAGGAGGAGCAGGGGATTGGGGAATAGAATTCAGAGGGCTCGGGAGGAAGGGACTCGCATAAGTCCTGAGAGGAATTCAGCTGGCCTGGGTCCCCGGGGGGAAGTGAAGTGTTTGATTATAGACATACTAGTTTGGGGTGAAGGGAGGTATAAGGGAGCTGAGCAGAGCTCTTCATATGGAGAAGACCAAGGAGGCAGAGCTGGGTCCTGGGGGAACAGAGATGCCTTCAGAGATGGGTGTAGGGCTTGGCTCACAGGAGTCCCCCTGAATGCTGAGCAGACAAATGTGGGGGGCATCTGTGTGTGGGGGGGGGTGGACAGTGGGAGGAATGAATTGTTGGCTGAGAAGGGTTTGAAAAATTGAGGCCTTGTTTCATAAAGGGGAAACAGGCTAGCAAGTCACTTGCGTGAGGATACCCTGTGGCAGGATCAGAGTAGGACCCAGTGCCCCTTGGGTGCCATCTCTGCTGTTAAGCTCTTTCTCCTACATCAGTGGCTCTCTACCAGGGGTAATTCTCTTCCCCAGAGGATGTGTGACAATGTTTGGAGACAATTCGGTTGTCACAACTGGAGGTGGGGTGATACTAGTATCTGTGGGTAGAGACCAGGAGTGTTGCTAAACATCCTACAATCCCCCCAAAGCAAAGAATTATTCAGTCTCTAATGGCAGTCGTGCTGAAGTTGAGAAACTCTGTGATAGGTAAGCTGGACCTGTCATTATTTCTCCAGCCCAGCTCTTTTGCCCCTAGCAGGACAGATAGCTCAGGCCTGAGCCTCCACCTGGGCAGACCTTTGCCCCCACTCCTAGTCTGCCCCTCCCATGCTTGCTGCCTTGTTCCTGGAAACTTCTGAAGTCCTCTCTGCTTTTCTTGGGCACAGTGGCCTAGAGCCCTGCCCATCACATGTCTGTCCTTGTCTGTCTTCCTAGACCTTTTATTCACAGAATTTGATGTGGTAGGGAGGAACCAAAGTGGGAATTTTCACCTAGCACATAGTAGGTGCTTTGCAGATAAAATATTTATTAAATTTGAGTGCCATTTTTGGGATCAAAAATCTTCATTTTATCCCAGGTTTTCATTTTAACAATTCTAATTGTATCTTATGTTTGTGAAGCTCTGCGTTCCTAACAAGCACCCCACCCCCCAGGTGATGCTGACGCTGTTGGGCCATGAGCCACATTTTGAGTGGCAAGGCATTGCAGGGTTGTGCAGAGGTGGGCTGGGGCGGGGCTGCACCCCCTGCAGACAGCTGTGGCTGTGGTTTGAGGACTGTGGAGTGGAAGGAACCATGGTATGGAGTCAGGAAACCAGGACACAAATCATTACTCCCTTCCCCCCATCTATGGGCTGTTAGCCGAATAGAGTTTGGATAAGTCACTTAACTTCTTTGAGGAGTGGTCTTGCATGGCGGGTCATCCGCCAGGGGTTCTGATGCAGGGTCTGAGAGATGGGAGTGCCCTGTGGAGGTGGGATGGCCTGGATCCTGGCAGCCAGAAGGGCACTAGGCCACTGACCTGGCCAGCAGGGAAGGGGCAATGAGCTGATGCTGGCAGGGCGGGCACCATGCCAGCATGGAAGCAGCTCTCATTATGGCCCTGGCTCTTCTCCATGGCTGCCACAGCCTTCTGCTTCTGGCTTACCCAGCTCTGCCTGGTGTGGGAAAGCTGGAGGGACCGGTCTGGCTGGGGGAAGGAGGGGCAGCTTTGATGGGTTCAGGGACGAGCCCAAGGCCTGAATGTGGGTCTCAGGGCCTGACCAGCTGAATGAGGGCCTCAGAAATGGGGGTCAGGCTTGATACCCATGGCCTAGAGACACTGGGATCAGACTGTGGACCCGTTCCAGGGAAACTGGGAAGGAGTTTGGTATTTGAGGCCATAAACCGAGAGCTTACTCTACCCCCAGCTATAGGGGATGCCCTCCTTCAAGCCTCTGACCCCAGGAATAGAGCTGGGCAGAGCCTTAGGTACCTGCTGCACCCTACCTCTGGTTCTCCACAAGTCAGCCATGATGGCCCAGCAAGGCCCCTTCCAACTCCTAAGACCAGGAGGCAGCAAGACAGATGAACCCATTTCCCAGATGGAAGAACAAAGACTCTCTCCTCCTTACTTCCTGGGAAGATATCAGTCTTTAGGGCTGTCACCCATTACCCAGCAGGGCCCTGGGCCTGATATATCATGAGGCTGCCTCCCCCTATTCCCACAGTTGGGCCAACCCAGTGGTTCACACTGAGGGTTCTGCAGCCAAACAGGCCTGGGTTTGAGTCCTGGCTCCTCTCCTTACTAGTTGTGAGGTCCTGGGCAAATCACTCCACCTCTAAGCCTCAGGTGGCTTGTCTGTAAACAGCAGTAATGACACCCGCTTGGCCAGCCTCGCAGGTTGTTGTGAAGTTGAAATGAGCCCTACCACTGAAAACCATGGTCATTATCATTACTCATGGCATTTCGAGACGCAAGCCTCCCCAGATCGCCTTACCTGGTGCTCTCATTTGACAGATGTGGAGATTGGCACTTGGAGAAGGAAGGCAGCTGCCCAAGGGTCTCACAAGCAGGTGGTGGGCAAGCCAAGACTAGAGCCCACACTTACAGACATACCTCCCGTCCCACAACTGTTGCCCATCTGCAAAGGCACTCCGAGGGCAACGCACTGTAAGTCTGGGGACCTGGGGGGTCAGGCTGCAGAGACTCCCTGCAGAGGGAGGTGGACCTGACCTTTGCCCCATCACCCCCTCCCTTTGCCAGCACCAGCCATGAACTACGTGGGGCAGCTGGCAGAGACGGTGTTTGGGACAGTGAAGGAGATATACCGGGGCCTGAACCCGGCCACACTGAGTGGTGGCATCGATGTGCTGGTGGTGAAGCAGGTGGACGGCTCCTTCCGATGTTCGCCCTTCCACGTGCGTTTCGGCAAGCTGGGTGTCCTGCGGTCGCGAGAGAAGGTGGTGAGTGCTGGCCGGCCAGGGGCCACTGTAGGGTGGGCTCTTAAAGCCAGGACAGCCACTGCAGCCCCAGGAGAGGACCGAGGCCTCCCTCAGGTGGGGATCTGTCCATGGGACAAGCTTCCGTTCTTTCGCATTTTCTTTGAAAGTTTTGGGTCAGTCTGGGGATTTGGGTCCAAGAGGGTTCCCGTTTTCCTGTGGAGGCAGCACAGCGGGGCAGTCCCTGGTACTGGGGCCATCACACCTGGCTCTAGCTCACTGAGAACTTACGTGGGTTTTCTTGGTAAGTCTTTTCACCTGTGCAAATGAACACACTCTGCTCTACCTGGTGCTGGAGGGGTGATTTTGGAGCATGACATAGGAGCTGATGACACTGTCGAAGGTGACACTCAAAGGTTAGCTTCTCTCTTTTAGGAAAGCTGTGCTGTCTTCTCTGGGCCCCAGCGAACATGACACATTTTTAGTTAGCACTGAGGTCGGGAGTATGAAAAGAGGTTTGGTGGGTCCAAATCCCTTTTGCATTGGAGCCACTGGGGACTTGCCAGAATCCTAACAGAAAAGTGTAAGCTTGTAGGGGACAGTAGGTAGCGAGGTGGTTAAGAGCTTGGGTTGTGGACCCAGCCTTCCTGGCTCACAGACAGCCTCCCTCGGCCACTTCCCAGTATATTACTTAACACCCCCGAGCCTCAATTTCCTCATCTATAATGTAGGGGTAGTGATAGGAGCTACTGCACAGGGTTGCTGGAAGGTTAAATGGGAGAGTCCCGATAAAACTCTCCATTCAGCGCTTAGAAAATGGTCATTCGGACTATGGTACGTGTATGTAGTCAGCAAGTGCTCTGGCACTATCCTGGGGGTTGGGGAAACAGCAGCAGCAGCGACAGGATGGGTCATGACTTGTTCTAATGGGGTGTGGCAGAGAGAAGAGTTAGAAACCACGGCAGACACAAGAATACTGAGACGGTTATATGGGCAACAAAGCCCAGAGAACGGGGAAATGGTGGGGGAGGGGCATGGAGAGTTCAGCACAGCCTCTCTGAGAAGGGGAACTTGAGCAGAGACCCTCAGGGTGGGGAGGAGCCAGGGTCTGGGGTGGGGTGGGGCTGAAGTTCCAGCGAGTGCAGTGCTCCATGGAGGCAGGCAGGACAGTAGACTAGAAGGTGGGGGTAAGGGAGAATGGTGGGGACTGTGTGCTATCATGCCTCGTTACAGGTAGACATTGAGATCAACGGGGAGCCCGTGGACTTGCACATGAAGCTGGGAGACAGCGGGGAGGCCTTCTTTGTCCAGGAGCTGGAGAGCGATGATGTAAGCGCCTCGTGGCACCTGCACCTTCACTAGTGCCCCCTCTGGCTGGGCCCTTGGGACCGGTCACCAACCCCACCCCTGGGAATACCCCAGCAGCAAGAGCCTGATGCAGGGGGACTGGTTAGGGCTGGCACTCGAGGCATGCTGTTGGAGCCTGGGTAGAATTGGGAGGGGGGCAGCAAGGGTTGATTTCCTTCCCGGGGAAAGTTGAGGGAGGTTTCTCAGAAGAGGACGCCTGAGCTGGGCCCCTGGAGGGTGGAAAGGAGGGCTTCCCAGGGAAGCTTGGAAAGGAAGGGAGTGCTGAGGAACTGGCTGGGGGGCTGGTGAGCATGAGATGCGTGGTTCTGGATCTGGTGCTGGCTCGATGCAGTTAGAACATAGAAGTGTGTGGGTGAGAGCTGAGCAGAGGCGTGTTTGCAGAAGGGGGACAGAGCCCAACACAAGCCAGCGGAGGTGTTTAAACAGTTTGAGCTTCACAAACTTCAACTGAGCCCCTACTCTATGCCGGACACTGTGCAGTGGACTCGGATGAGGGGTGATCCCTGTCTCCAAAGAAGCTTCCCAGACTAGCCTAGGAGACAGATGTATAAACAACAGATGATGGAACTACATAGTCATTATAATGAAGGGAGTTGGAACAGGGGCTGGGGGTAGTCAGGGTAAACTTCCTGGAGGAGGTGATGCCTGGCTGAGTCTTAAAGGAAAAGCAGGTGTGGTCAGAGAATGAGTAGCCAGTGTCCAGGTTTCTAGCTGGACAGTGTGGTTCATGTAGCACCTGGCCCGCCATGAACTTCCTGGGGTACATGCAACCCCTGGGATTGGGGCTGCTCTCTGTCTCTGTCAGGGAGCTCGGATGCCAGTGGTGTTTGCAAGGCCTTGCTGCTGCTGCCTCTGGCCAGCCTCCATGCCTGTTTTCCTGACCCCAAAGGAGCTCACTCCAGGGCCTTGGGACTCAGGCAGGGCTCAGAATGATTGAGTGGTGAGGGTGGCCCCCCAGGCTATAGCCCCTCGTCTGCTCCACAGGAACACGTGCCTCCCCGCCTATGCACATCACCCATCCCTTGTGGGGACCTGTCTGGGTTCCCCTCAGACTCCCAGCTGAGCACAGACAGTGAGCCTGAAGCCATCACTGAGGGGGTGGCCTCCACGGGGCGGAAGAAGAGGCGTCGCAGGAGGAAACCCAGGCGGAAGGAGGACACGGTGGCAGCCAATTCCAGTTCTGAGGAGCTGGAGACAGGCGCTGAGAGTGAACTGTCTCTACTGGAAAAGCCAAGGCTGGAGCCCCCAGGGTGTGTGGGGACCAGGGTGGCCAAGGGTGTGGGGATACCAACCAGGGTTCAGGCACCTTTTCCTTTGCTGATGCTGTGTGACCCTGGGCAAGGGCCTTGATTTCTCTGGGCTTTACCTCCCCAAACCCCTGACACCCAGGCTCCCATGCCCTTCCGTGGGTACCCTGTCCTTGTCAGTGACCATTTATTTCCTTGTGACCCCTCAGCAGTGTCGAATCCGAAGGGGAGTCCTCACCGCAAGCCAAAGACTTCTACCCCTACTCTGATGGCGAATGGTGCCCCCAGGCCAGGTGAGAGTCTAGGAGGCCTGCAGGCAGGGACTCAAGGCCAAGGTCTTAGAGTGGCTTTCATTTACATTTTCCTAATGAATGATATAGAACACATTGAATGTGTTCATCAGCCATTTCTGAATCTCCTTTGCTAAGCATTTATTCAAGTCTTTGCCCATTTTTTTTTTTTTACTAGACTGCCTCATTATTGTTGGTTTGTAGGAGTTTTTCATATATTTATACATTCTGGATCCAAACATAGGCATGAATACGTATCACAAATATTTTTTTTTCCCCAGGCTGGGGTGGGCAGCGGTGGGCGGTAGGCTGGCTCGAGGGTCTCTAAGTTCTTGTTTCTGGCAGCCTCTTGCCGGGTGTGCTAATGACATCCCCAAAGAGCGACTCAGAGCTGGAGCTGCGGACCCCCGAGCCCAGCCCCCTGCGAGCTGAGTCCCACATACAGTGGGCCTGGGGGAGGCTGCCCAAGGTGAGTTCCTCCGTGTCAGCCTCCCGAGCCTGCCTTTCTGCGGTCCCTGTGGGTCAGAAGTGGAGTGACTGATACCCGGGACCCCCAAGGCCTTTTGGGGTGTGGGAGGCAGGGCCTGCACTGGTTTACACCCCCCGCCCCCATTTGTTTGATTGAAGGTGGCCAAAGCAGAATGGCCCGAGTGCTCGAAGATCGCTGATGGTGGTGTCAGGGCAGCTCCACCTCTTCAGGGAGAGCCCGGTACCCCCTCTGCTCCTGTGGCTGGTGTGGACCCTTCAGGGCCCCTAATCCTGCAGACAGGGGCTGGTGCTGACCTTCCTCCTACTGACACGGAGCCTCCTGCTCTGGTGGGTCCCCCTCTCCCCACCCCTGAGAGAAAGAAAACCAAGACTCAGAGCCAAAGGGATCCAGGCCTCCCTCCTCCCTCGAAATCATGGAGCTGGGCCGCCCTGGAGGGTCCACTTCCCACCAGGCAGCCCGAGGGGGTCTCTAGCAGGAAAGGTGAGTAATGGCTGGACCTCTCCCAGGCTTTTCCTGGCCTCATGTTACCCACTGGCTGGACTCTGGTACTTCAAGCATGTTTTGAGCACCTACTGTGTGCCAGGCACTGTGCTTGGCACCAGCGCTCATGGGCTCACAGCCCAGCGAGGCAGATAGACAAAGCATGTGTGAACAGGAAGAGCACGTCGTGGGTGACGCAGGACAGAATCATTGGTTGGGACAGAGGCTGTTTAAATCATGTGGTCGGGGAAGGCCTCTCTGAGTGGGTGATGCGTGAGCGGAGACTCCAACAATAAAGACCCAGCCAAATAAGGATCAAGGGAAGAGAATTCTAGGCAGAGGAAAGAGCATGTGTCAAGGCCATGAAGTGGGAGGGAGGCTGTGCGCCCAGGAACGGAGGCAGCTGGTATGTCTTGAGCAAGGCGGGGGTGGGGAAGGAAGAAGCAGATGCTGGATCCTTGGCGCAGGAGCTGGGGTTTATCCTAAGAGTGTGGGAAGGCACTAGGACTCACCGCCAGATCAGTAGTTGCTGGCTATCTATGGCTCTGTAAAATTTAATTACAATTAAATCGCATTTAAAATTCTGCTTCTCCGTCACACCACATTTTCATGTGCTAATACAGGGATGTGGCTAGCAGTTACTGTATTGGACCCGTAGATGCGAGACATTTCTATCGTCCCCAAAAGTCCTACCAGACGGTGCTGCTTTAGGGCGTTCAGAGACCAGACACATTGTTCACGCTACTAAGCACATGTCAAGTCTATAGGTGTCCCCTCTGCCCTCAGGCTCCGTGAAGAGAAGCCAGCACCTGGGCCCCAGTGACATCTATCTGGACGACTTGCCCTCTCTGGATTCTGAGAATGCAGCCCTTTACTTCCCCCAGAGGTGCCTGCGTTCTGGGTTCCAGGGTGTCTTGGGATTGGGGCCGGTGAGCCCAGGGGTTGGCCAGCAAGGGCCTGGAGCGGTGGGCCCCTCCTCACAGCCTCCTTGTATTTACATCACTATTGGCTTCTTTGCCCCCAGTGACTGTGGACTGGGGCCCAGAAGGTGGAGTGAACCCAACAGCCAGAAGCCTCTGGGGGACCCCATCCCTGAACAGGAGCCAGAACCCACTTTGGACATGATAGTGCTTTCCCTCTGTGGTGGACTAGCTGACAGCCGGGACATCTCCCAGGGTATGTCTGACCATGGCCTGAACCCTTCCAAGGATTGGCACTGAGCCCAGGGGATGGGGGAGGGCAGGGAGGCCCCCAGAGTAGCAGGCGGCCATGGTGTGAGGCTAGGCTGAGGCCTTGCTGTTCTCTGCCCTGTGGAGCCCCATGCGGCCAGCGAGGGCAGGGCGTTCCCAAGACCCTGTGAAGCAAACACTTAAGGCTAAGCTGTGACTTATCCTGTGAATCCAGGATGGCAAATACCTGGGGTGGGCACAGCAGATGCAAAAACCACAGGTAGGGAGAAGCCCTGCTAAGTATCACACCCAAAATGCAGGAGGCCTGATGATAGAGTGTAGATGGTAGAACGGGGCCTGATGGTCCCGTTCAAATGTGTCAGCCTCATTCCTTACCCTCTGCCTCTGTGCCCAGAGAAATTCAACCAGCACATAGTCTCCTACGAGGACCTCGTCCAAAACCCTGGCCTCCTTGAGCACCCGAACCTGGTGGTGAAAATCAATGAGAAGTGAGTACCAAGGCTGAGACCCTGGCAGCCCCAGAGCCCCCCTGCCCGCCACCACCCTGTGGCTGCTGCAGCCCTGACTCCTCCTTCTGTCTCTCCAGACATTATAACTGGGCTGTTGCTGCCCCCATGATCCTCTCCCTGCAAGCCTTCCAGAAGAACTTGCCCAAGGTAATGGTTAGAGCACCAGCGGGCCTGCTGAGGGTAGATGGTTATGGCCAAGAAGCGGACAGTGGGCAGAGATGGGTCTGGGGCTGACCGGCTACAAGACCACTCTGAGAGGGGATGCTGAGTCCCCCGAAGCCTCACCCCATGACGTGTGGACAGAGCCCCACCCTTCCCTGGCTTCCTGGCATGGCTGAATCCTGGCAAGGGGACACTGTACTCCAAAGGAGCTCAGGGCAAACCAGAGGGGGATGATAACCTTCAACAGGAGGCTTTTAGATCTAAGAGATGAGGCTTGGCAGACAGAGGGCCCACTCCTTACCTTGCCCTGGCAATGTCTCCAGGCTGGACTGTGGGCACTTGCTTGCTTTATTGGCACGCATTTGTTGAGCACCTACTTTGCGCGTTTTTTGAGCACGTACTGTGTGCCAGGCACAGGCCGGAGCCAGTCATGCCCTCCCAGAAAGACAGTTGTCAAAGACTCAGCCAGATGAATGTAAAATTCAACCGTGAGTATTGGGAGTGAGGCTGGGGTGCTTTGAGAGGCTAAAGTGGGAGTTTGCTCAGTGAGTGCCTCCTGGGTAGAGATCCGAAGGATGAGTAATCTATAAGCAGACGAGGGGAGGGGAACAGCATGTGGTGATGCTCAGAGGTGGGAAGGAACCCAGTCTCTTCAGTCCCTCCCAGAACTTCCACTCTCTGACCTGCCCCTGCCTCTCCTATGCCACTGGAAGTGGTACAGGGCCCTGCCCTAATCTGGCCCATGGTTCCCAGATCAGTTAGACTTGCCCAAGAACATCACTAACCAGATGTTGACAGCAGGTGCCTCCCTTTCGTGACACTCGGCTCCACCCTTTGGCTGGCTCTGGGTCTGAGCTAGGACCAGAGCCTATGGGAAGGAGGAGGGCCACTCTCCTGCTTGGTTCTCCTCACTGTCCTCAGACAGACCCACCACCTGAGGCCTCTGGGAGACAACCCCAGTCTGTTTCCAGCTCAAGGGGGTACCCTGGCTGACCCACCTCCAGGTCATGTCCTCCTGACTTGGGTTCACCATTCTGTTTGTAGGAAGCTGATAAGTCTCCTGGGAGGGTCTTGGCCCCGGCTCTCCTGGCCTCTCCCTGGGGCTAACTAGCACACATCTAATGAGCATCTTCCCAAGGTCATGTTCTCCCACCAGACAATCGTGGTAACACAGAGAGGGGGGCCATCCATGGGATAGAGTCACTGACCTTTGGGGTTGCCTATGTTGGTCTTGGAGGTTGAGGGGAGTACTGGCTATGGATTGTTCTTGCAGCTGTCACTTGGTGGCATCATGCAGAGAGTACTAGATCCTGAGAAACGTCAAAGCACGGCCTTCAGCTGCTCTAGTAGCAGTACTGGCCCATAGGATCTGGAGGCCAGGCCAAGCCTGGGCAAGAGCTAGGGGGTCAGAGCTGGAGTAGAGTGGGGATTGGCAGGAATGGCCCTTGGTCTCCTGTGCTCAGCTACATGAGTCACTGTTTGGAAGCCAAGGATGGAGGTGAGGATGCTTCCACAGCCTCCAGATATTGACAGCACCTTGCTCTAGGGTCAGCCCTAGACTCTGGGTTCATGGGGGCCCCAAGGGCAATGAAAAGTAGGTTTGGTGGTGCAGGAAAAAAAATGCCATGGCCTTTATCTGCCCACAGAGCACTGTGGACAAACTGGAGAAGGAGAAGATGCCCCGGAAAGGTGGACGGTGGTGGTTTTCCTGGCGACGCAGGGACTTCCCGGCCGAGGAGGTGAGTGATCATGGTCAAGGGGGTGGTCGGCACAGTGTGGAGGCGGGGTTTACTAGACGTATGTTCTTCCCACAGCGCAGTGCCCAGGCAGAGAAAAGCACAGCCCGGGAGCAGCAGGGGTGAGTTGGATCTCTTAGCTGGCACTCTGCAGCTGGAGCTGAGCCTGGGGATGATCCCTGTGGGGGCAGCGGTGGCGCCAGCAGCCCTCCGCCAGTGATGGTTGTTTGTCACTACCCAGTCGCTTCTACACCCTTTCTTTTTCTTGAGAAATAGCCCCATTTCACACATGGGAAAACCGAGGCCTAGAGCTGCACCAAAATTTCCACAGCTGGGTACCGGTGGAGCTGGAACGGGTGCCCAGACTCCTGGCCCAGACAAGGATTACTGTCTTAAGGAAGGGTGGGAGGGGTGGGGCCTTCCCCTCTTTGCCAGGGGCCGGCTGACCTTGCCTTCTTCACAAGTGACTACACCTCAGCTTGGGTATGAGTGATGACCAGGGGTGGGTCTGCTGAAGCCAAAGCAGGTGGGATTGGGAATAAACTCTAAGACGCACACCTGGGTCTTTCAGGTAACCATCTCCAAGGCTAGCTTGGCCATGCACTAAGGGCCGGGAGCCCTGGCCCCTTTCTGGGCATATACTGCCGACCTGCACCCTTAATTCTGCTACCCCTCTCCAAATG
The DNA here is from genome assembly GCF_022079265.1 of Lynx rufus. Lineage (NCBI taxonomy): Eukaryota > Metazoa > Chordata > Mammalia > Carnivora > Felidae > Lynx > Lynx rufus. The sequence goes on along the minus strand of NW_025814896.1, from coordinate 18,865,538 downwards.
GGTGGCACCTAGAAGGAGAGGTTTCTGATCCCCTGAGTGGTCTCTGGAGGGGCAGCGATAAGCCCCAGGTTCCTTGTGGCCTGGGCCAAGGGGTAAGCATCTGCTGGGAGTGCAGGGCATTGGCAGAGGACAGAGGCCTGAGAGCCGGGCTGCCTGCAGGGCGAAGACTGATGTGCCGAGTAGTGAGGATGACGCCCCAGAGAGCCCTGTGATCCTCGAGGTCCCCTCCCTGCCACCCTCGCCTCCAGCCTACCCTCCTACCTACAGGAAGTCCCTCCGCCTCTCCTCCAGCCAGATCGTGAGTGTGCGCGTTGGTGTGTCCAGGTGGGGGTGGGTGGGGCTGAGATAATTAGGCTCCAAGGAATTTAAAAGCCCAGAATCCATCCTCTTGGCAGCCTCCCTAAGAGCCTCTGCTTGAATACCTTCAGGGTCAGGGGGCTCACTTCTTCATGTGCCAACCCATGTCTTTGCTGGATGCCCTCATTGGAAAAGTGTTCTCTACGTCATCTTAAAATATCTACCTGCGGTGGGTTGTGGGTCTCTCTTAGAGGCCACTCTGAAGGAATCGAAGGCTGATGACAGCCCCTCAGATTTTGGCAGTCCCTGCCCCTGAGTCCTGCCTTTGAGCTCAGTAACTGGCCCCTGAGTGTGGCTCTGTCAGGGAGGGGCCCAGGAGGGCCAACCTGGTACAGAGCAGCTACCATCTGTGTGGTACCCCTGTGTGACACCCACCTTGGGGTCAGCCAGGGTCCAATAGCCTTGGTCACCGGCTATGGCTGAGAGCTGCCCTAGGGACCAAGCACAGGGCTAGATCTCTCTTTGGGGGGATGTCACAAGTACTTGTGAGGATCCCCAGGAGGTCCCTTCTATGGAGTGGGGTGTCTCCCCACCAGGAGCAATGCTAGCCTTAGGGCCGACCTGAGAAACCTGGGTGGGAGCCACGGGCCAGGCTTTGTCTGTGAGCTTCATCCTAAAGGGGCAGGAAGGGAGATTAGGGCTCCCGTGCCTGCCGGTGCGGACCCCAACCAGCACTCTCGTACTGCCTAACTGCCCAAGTTTACCCTCTGCCTGTGTGCACGTGTGTGCATGTGGCTGTCTCTGATGAATTCAGGCAGGTTCTCTGAGCTGGGAGGAAGAGGAGCATGAGAAGCCTGTGGGGTTCACAGGGCACGGTTTGGGGTAGGGAAGGGGGACACACCAGGCTGGGGCACATCACAGCTTCCTCCCTTTGCCCGGCCCCAGCGGCGCCTGAACCTGCAAGAAGGTGCCAATGATGTGGTCTTCAGTGTGACCACCCAGTACCAGGGCACCTGCCGCTGCAGGGCCACCATCTACTTGTGGAAATGGGACGACAAGGTGGTCATCTCGGACATCGACGGGACCATTACCAAGTGAGGCCTGGTTGGCCAGGGGAGAGAGGGAGGGCCTGGGACTGGCCTCCTCTGTGCCGGGGGAAGGGGGACATCAAGAAAGGCCCTCTACCTGCAGTGCACCATCCTGGGCACTGGGGGCTGTGGCACACGAGGGCTACATGGGGCTGCCTCGGAGTGACCCTTCTTCTGTGGCTCTAGGTCGGATGCTCTGGGTCACATTCTGCCCCAGCTAGGGAAAGACTGGACACACCAGGGCATCACCAGTCTCTACCACAAAATCCACCTGTGAGTGCCTGGGCTGGGGAAGGGCCCTAGGGAGGGAATGACAGGATGTTAGGCCACTATGGCCTTTGCCCCAGGAAGCCAGGCTTGGGGACCAGGAGGGCCCACGAGGGAATAAGCCCCAGGCATGTCCCTGGAGCACAGTAACCTACTGGCTGGTCTCCCATTCTCCTGTGAAAGACCGGTCTCCTGGCGTCTGAGTCTAACTGCTGGTCTTTGTGCTGTAGAGAAGCCTACGGACTTGCTCAAACCTTTGTTCATCCCACTCCACCTGGGCCTCAGGATGCTGTCCGTGCCCCTCCTATGTGGGACAGCAGCTGAGGCCACCTCTGTCAGCCGTTCTTCCTAAGTCCCCTCCCTGCAAAGGCCTCTGGGTCTGAAGGCCAGAGCCCCGGGGTTGAGCTGAGCTGGCCGAAGCCAAGAGGGTGGGGCAGGGAATGGCTGGTCTCTGACGACTCTGTGCCTCTCCTGTCCCCCACCCCAGAAATGGGTACAAGTTCCTGTACTGCTCGGCACGGGCTATCGGCATGGCGGGCCTCACCAAGGGCTACCTGCAGTGGGTGAGCGAGCGGGGCTGCGGCCTCCCTGAGGGCCCCCTCCTGCTGTCTCCCAGCAGCCTCTTCTCCGCCCTCCACAGGTAACCACCCCTATAGGACACAAGCCCACAGGCTCTTGTGGGGGGGGGGCAGGCTCGGGTGTCGGTTGAGTCAGACCTCGCGGCACCTGACCCTGCCATCCTCCAATTGCTCCCCTTCCTGCTCATGGCCCTGGCTGCCCCAGGGAGGTGATTGAGAAGAAACCAGAGGTGTTCAAAATCGCCTGCCTGAGTGATATCCAGCAGCTGTTCCTGCCCCACGGACAGCCCTTCTATGCTGCCTTTGGGAACAGGCCCAACGTGAGTGTGTCACCTCCCCAGGGGCAGGGCCACCTTCTCCCTATCTTATCTCCCAGCCCACAGGCCCCTCCTTTGTCCCCCACAGGATGTCATCGCCTACCGGCAGGTGGGCCTACCTACGTCTCGAATCTTCACAGTCAACCCCCGGGGAGAGCTCATCCAGGAGCTCATGAAGAACCACAAATCCACGTGAGGCCAAACCCTGCCATGCACCCCCATGCCGCAAGTCCCCATGCCCTAGCTTCTCCCTGGGCCCCGGTTCCACCCAGGGCTCCCAGGCAGGATGCAATGTTTGCCCGACATGATGGGGGCTGGGGCCTGGTGGCAGCTCAGGCTCTCGGCGCTGACCCTGTTCTGCCCACAGGTACGAACGGCTCGGCGAGGTGGTCGAGCTCCTCTTCCCGCCCGTGGCCCGTGGCCCCAGCACAGACCTGGCCCACCCTGAATACAGCAACTTCTGCTACTGGCGGGAGCCCCTGGTTGCTGTGGACTTTGATGCCCTGGCCTGACCCTGCCCCGGCTGCCCCCTCCTCCCTGGCCAGGTGTTCTAGGGAGTGGGTGTCCCAGGGATCAGGACACTGGAAGCTGGGTACCACGGGGCCAGTCCACTGAACGGGAGGAGGGGGCTGAAGGCTGGTTAGTAGCCACAGAGACCCCCCCCCCTCCCTGTCCTGTCTCCTGCCTTTGCCAGCTGAGCTGCAGGAGGTGGGGGGCAGCTGCTCCAGGCCTCAGCACAGCCCTGGCCTGTAGCAATTAAATGACTGTCACCCGGGCCCTCACAGGATTCTCCATGCCCTTGACATCTCTGTCCCTGTAACCCTGGTATGTTGTCCCAACTGCTGATAGGACAGGGAGAAGAGGGAGGTCCCGGGAGGCTTGAGACCTGTAGGCACGGAAATGGCTGGCGGCAGCAGTGGGGAGGGGTTGAGTGCCCTCTGCACAGCATGGATCATAGCCTCTGAAGCCCGATTCCTCCATAACCCCGGCCCCTTCCCACAGCTCTTGAGCCAGACCTCACCACTCTCCCTGGCACGCCGGTATCTCAGCACACCCCAAGCCAGGATGCTCAGACATCAAGGAACGAGGATTCCCAGGCAGTGCGAGGGCTGAGGGAGTGTGACTCCCACTTGGCCTGGCCCGTACCCAGCTGCTGCCCTTGTTCCCCTGAGTACCTCCCCTAAGGACACAGCCCCCAAACCTGCCAGGGCCAATGGCAGTGACCTGCCAACCCTCCCTAGACTTTGCTGGTCAACTCAGGGCCCACAGAGCTGCCGAGCAAGCTCGTACGGGGATGAGGAACTTTAGGAAGTGGGGCTGGCTCCCCAGCAGTGCAGCCTTCCAGCCTGCTGTCCTTGGGGAAGAAAATACCTTTAGATGGGTTAAAAGCTTTAATCCAGGCCTGCCCCCCCCCCCCAACAGCACCACAGTGGAAGGAAGAAACCAGAAGGCAGGGCTATAGGGACCTGCAACACAGCACAGAAAGCCCTGGGCTGCTGTGGGGGAACTGAGGCCAGGAACCTCAGCAGAGATGGGCATCAGGGTCTCTGGGAACTCTGCAGGCTGGATGAACACTGTGTTTTCAGGTTGTCCCGTGATGGTGTCGTACCTGAATTTCTCACCATTTAGTGAACATCCAGCAGAGGCTGGGGTTTTGCCGGGATGCTGGAAACAGGGCTTGGAGGCCTTCCTCTCCTGTGGCCTCCTGTTCAGAGTCTGGCCTCATTCAGGCCATGACATATATGAGGGCTATTCTCTGAAGAGAGGCTCTAACCTGGGCGGGTGGGGGGTGGGCAGGATATTCTCCCATATGGAAAGGAGGGGAGGGTGTGGGGACCAGAGGCCCTGAAGCATTTTTGGGAAAGAAAAGGAAAAGGATAAATTGGGGTGGGGTCTCTAAACAGAGCCTGGACCCTGTCCTTTTTCTCAGGGAATCTACAGCTGCCTAAGCCCTCACCTGAGGGGAGGGTCAAAAGAAATAAAGAGAACTGAGTCTTTGTGTTTCTGTTCTCCGAAGGACCAGGGCCGGTGGAAACCTCTGGTCCTTGGTTTCAGAAACCATATCCACGAAGCTGCCGGGTGTGAGGACAGTGCCAGTGGGCACCATCTTCCTGCAGAAACTGAGCCCAGACAGCAAGGGAGAGAAGCCAAGGGGACAAGGGAACCAGAAGCCCCCACAGGCTGGGGGCTATAGCCTGGGGACAAAGGGAGATGTGGACAGGTCACTGTCTGTGACCAGACCTGCGGGTCTTTGTACAGGTGCTGACCCTGGTGTGTCTGAAGAGGGACAATTTGCAGACTGGATTGTGAGGTCAATTAGGTCCACCCTGGCCTTCAGGCATGACGTCCTTGCCTTGACCACGATGTTGAATTGTCCAGTTGGTACAGCACTGAGTGTGGATTTTGGTGGCTGGGACAGTCATATGGAGCTGGACCAAGGCTATTCCTTCTGTGGCCTCTGAAGTGGCATCCATGCTGGCCAGGGGGGGCTGGGAGGCACTGCTGGGCAAGGCTGGGCTCTGGAGGGACATCCCCAGGGTCAGCGGGGTCCAGGGGCGGGTCCCGTCTGGCCTGCCTAGTCAGCTTGCCGGGGCCGCGCCTGCTCCGCCAGCTGGGCCCGGCAGTACAGGAGGTCATCCCGGAGGCGGGCGATGTCCTGCGCATGCTGAGCCAGTGTGCGATTCAGCTGGTCCACGTAGCCCCACAGGCCCTCCCTGTGGGCAGCCAGTAGGCCCAGCCTCCCGCAGGCACCCTCCACCTGCGCCACCCTCTGGTCGAAGCGGCCCAGCACGTGCCGCAGGTCCTGGGCTGTGTGCTGGCAGCGGCTCAGCCCGCCCGCCACATCGGCCACGCCGGCCTTGAGTCGCTCCAGCTCCCCCCGCAGGCTCAGGACCTGCCTGTGGCCGGCCTGAAGCCGAGAGCCCTGGCTGCTGACCTGTTCCTGGATGGCGTGCACCTCAGCCTCCACCTTGCGCTCTCGCTCGTCCAGGGAGGAGTTAGCCTCCAGGAAGGCATCGGAATACCGGCTGACGGAGTCGCTGAGGCCCGTGAGCGACTTGCTCACAGAGTTCAGATTGACCTTGAGCAGGGTGATCTCGCCTTGGAGTGAGCTGCCCGTTGCTTCTGCCAGCTGCTCCTGGACCTCAGCCACGGTGCCGTTGAGCTGCCGGAGCAGGGCTGCGTGGCTGGCCACCTGGTGTAGGAGGGCCTCGCTCCGGCTCTGCCAGGCCTTCACCTCTGCCGCGAGGGTGTCCAGGATGGCCGAGGTGGTGCTGGGAGTGCACGAGGACTCCAGTGAAACCAGCCGCTGTTCCAGCACCGCCAGCTCCGTCTGCACCCGGGGCCGGGCCGACCTGCCCGGTGGGTCGCTGTCATGGCTCAGCTCCCCAGCCAGCGTCACCAGGCGCTCCTCTAGGCTCTGCACTCGCTCTTCCAGCAGGGTCCTGAAGCTGCCCACGTCCCATCCCCCATCCTCCCCCCCCAGGCAGCAGCCTCTCCCTCCGCCTTCCGTCCCATTGAGGGTCTCCAGGCCCTCCAGCAGCCGGTCCGCACCCCCCTCGAGCATGGCAGCAGAGAGCCGCTCCAGCTCATCCCTGGTGAGGGGGCCATGGCCCCTCTGGGCCTCAGTGACAGCCTGTAGGTTCCTCTCGAGGTTGTCCACACGGGCGCTGATCAAAGACAGCCGGCCGCAGCAGCCGCCCCCTCCGGCCATGCTCAGCCCCTGCAGCCTCGACCCGAGCTGTGACAGCTCCCGGCGCAGGGCCAGCTCCCGGCCATCCAGGCTCTGGTGCAGCCTCTGGCTGGCTGCCTGACCCTCCTCACACTGCTGCCGCACCTCCTGCACCCGCAGGTCGCAGGAACTCTGGACACCTTGCAGCTTCTGTTCGAAGCCATCCAGTAGGCTCCCCCAGAGTCGGTGCAGCCGTCGGTCCACGTACTCATCCAGAAGCGTCAGGGAGGTGAGTGGAGACGGAGGGGCCTCCCGCAGCCGCTGTAGGTGAGCCTCGTGACCCAGGGCCAGCCCGTGCACCTTGTCCAGCAGCTGCACCTTGGTCCGGAGGGTGTTGCTCACCTCTGTCACCTTGCTCAAGATCTCATCCAGGGGGGGTGTGAGTGGCCCTCCAGCTCTGTCTCTGGGCTTCACAAACCCCTCAGAGACGATCCCGAAGCCCACAGGGGTGGCAGGAGCCCTGGGACCACTGGTCATCCTGTTGGGGTCTTCATGGCTGGCCACCAGGCCACTGAGAGTACCATATGCTTGTGCCAGGCGCTGGACATCACCCTCCAGGCGTTCTAGCCGCTCACCAAACAGCCCTGGACCTTTTCTTCCTGGAAGAGAGAACCCCAGGGGCATCGCTGGCCTGCCTCCCTCAGCTTGTCCTGTAGCCAGGCCACCTGAGAGATTTTCTGTTCTAAGCGCACCTTCCCACTGGGCATAGCTCTCTCAGCTTTGGGAGGGGCTCTGGGAGCTCTCCCTCAAGCCCAGCATGAGATGCACCCTCCCCAGCCCTGCCAGAGCTCAGCCTACCTGGCTCAATCCCCTCCCCGCCGCTCCAAAAAAACCTGATCACCTGGTAGGGTCTCCTCCAGGCAGACTCACCATAGGGGCTGGGGACCGCTCTGCTAGAAGAAGGGGGCTGGGACCCTGGGCCCAGCTGCCCCGAGGGAATCTGGGGCTGAGGCTCTGGCTGGGCTGGGGAGGCCCCATGGTCGGTGAGGTGCTCGGGGCAGCCTTCTCCAGTGAGGCCAGGGCAGCACCGCCAGGTGAGGTCCGTCACTGTCTTGTAGCCGACCTTGTATCTGGGTCTGAGCACTGTGCGGTACCTGGGCCAGACAGGGGGAGAGGGCGCTGCCCTGTACCTGTGGGCTGAGGCTCCTGCCTCCTGGCTTAAGATCTAATTATCTCCCCACCTCTATACCACCATCAAAGCCTCCCTTTTCTGTGTATTCTGTGACAGGGCAGTTGGGGTGGAGGCGGGCCTTTCAGGGCTTCAGAGAAGGGTTAAGGAGCAGGTGCAGGTGAAGTCCCATCCCATCCTGTTTGCTTGGGGAGAACACTAGCAGGGACTTAGCCCCAGTGTCCCCAAGACCATTTTGGATCCCCTTGAGCTCATGCTGCCATGAGAAATTCCACTCTGGCTTTGGCGATACCGGGAAGAATTCTGGCACAATCTCAACCCCTCCCCCGTGGGGTGGGGTGGGATGGGTACTGCCCTGGAGCCGGGGTGCACAGCCCTTCCCAGTGTGCAGGGGCTGCTCTCGGCTCCCATCTGTCCCCTCAGTTCTGTCTGCTCCTCTGTAGCCTGTTCTGGGAACTCAGCTCTGGCCACCCAGGCTGGTGGATGGCACCTTGGATTCTGAGCACAGAAGGGAAGGCCCAGGGGTGCAGGGCAGGGCTCGCCAGGGCCCCTCCCTCGCCTGCTCAGCCACGTGCCTGTCTACCCACTGACACACTGGAGCAAGTGGGTTTGTTTTCAGACATGCACTTAAACCTCTCCAAGTATAGACCTGTGTGCATCACACCTGTGCACCGTCCTACATATCCTCACACAACCCCGCCTGTCCGGCCCAGGCCCTGGCAACCTGGCCTCCATCCCCTCACCCTTGGCCTTCCTTTTCTACAGTCACCACAGCCCTTCTTGGGTCTTCCTGGGGCCCTTTTGGCATCAACCATTGTCAGTGTGAGCCTCTGCCTTTTCTGTTCACCTCCAACCCTCTTTGCCTCTGCGGCTTCTTCCTTGCCTAGTTCTGTGTCTCTTTTAGGAATCCTCCCTTGGTCCCTCTGTGGGCCCTAACCTGAACCTGCCTATGTCTCCTCCCCGCCCCCCCGTTCCCTAGCCAGCCTGTGTGGGAGCTGGGGTAATGGGCTCTTTGCAGTCCAAGGAGGTACAGCCCCTTGTGGAGCTGGCTGCCGCTCTTGGGGGGAAGGCAGGCCTGGGGCTTGTGCCCAGCAGTCCTGAGTGGGTGGCATGGGGGTGCACTCACATGACTGTCCCGGGGCACTTGGGCCCCCATCCACACTGCCGGTACTCAGCCTTCACATAGCTGTCTGCTCCCTCCTGTAGGATACAGGTCACGTTCCTGTGCACCACGTAGGCGCAGAGGGCCCTGTAAGGGAACAGCATCCTTGCAGTATCTGGCCTGAGCCAGGCCCACTGAGGCTCCTAGACCCCCCTCCCTATCTGTAGGTCTCCCCAGGAGACTAGATTCCCATCTCTCTTCTGTCTCTGTTCTTTGTTCCTGGAGGCCAGGGCCCTGGCCTGGGGTCTGGACCCACTGCTGGTCAGTCAGATCCCAGACTTCCCAGTGGGTTGGTCACTGGGGTAAGCACTGTAGTGAACCAGGGGCTGCCTTTCCTGTGGTCTGGCCTCTGCCCTCCTTACCTGGATTCCCCAACAAGAGCCTTGCTGTATTCTCACCCTCCTCCAACTCCTTCACTGGCTCTCAACTCCTTATCTTGGCATTCCATCCTTCTGAGATCTCAACTTAGTGCCTCTGTGCCTTTGAGACCACACTTCTCCTCCTTCCTTCCCTGACTCCTGGGGAAATACATGCCACCTCGTAGTTTCTAGCCCCTGCCTTTGCTCCGGGTTTCTCAGTCTCTGATCACTTCTGGTACTGCCTCCTCCAGGAAGCCAGCTCTGATGTGCCAGGCCCACTGAGCTATGGGCTGAGCACTCTCCTACAATACAATTCAGCCAGCATCCCAGGTAGAGCCCCTAACTCATCTGACTGGGGCCAGTTCCCAAGCCACTGGCTACTGAAGACCAGAAGCTGAGGCAGGGGTGAGGCAGGAGCCAGCCTCACAGGTTACAAGGGGTGGGGAGTGGCTGCCTGGCTAAGCCAACCACCCATGCACTGCTATTGGCCTCTGGAGCCACAACACAGGCCCGGGACCCAGGCGCCCCCATCAGTTCTGTGGTCCAAACACGCTGGGGGTTCCCAAGGGGTGCCCGGGGTCAGGCTAACCGCCGGAGGGGGCGGGCTGCAGGGCGCTGGGCTCCATCTCCTACCTGGCGGGGCAGGGGAGAGAAGGGGGGCGCGGCGCGGGTGGGGGCGTGGGGGATTCCCGCGTATGCCTCGCGTCCACCGTCCTCCCTCCGCTCCCTCTACCTGGTCCGCTTGCGCCGGGAGTTTGCACACAGCGCAGCTGGAAAATGTTACTTCGCTGGAAAGGTTTCCGCGGGCACTGCCAGGTCCCAGCCGCCGCGCCAGGCCCCCTCGGCTTATTTTTCTTCGCCAGCCCCGCAGCCTCCCGGAGCGTGGGGGCGCCCGCCGGGGCAGGGGCTCGGCCTCGGGAGCCCGGATCCCCCCTCTCCTGCGCGCGGTCCGGGCAGGTGGGAGCGCCGCCGGGGCCCCATCCCTCCCGCTTCCCGCCCGGCCGCGGCCCGCGCTTACTTGTGCGGCCCCGGGCGCAGCCGCGGGCGCCATCCCGTCGTGTAGAGGCTGTAGCGGGGGGCACCGGGCGGCGCGGGCCGCGCGAGGAGCGGGGTGCCCTTGGCCTGCGCCCCCGAGAGCAGCGCCGCGACGGCGCACAGCCACACCGGCAGGCGGCGGCCCATCGCGGCCCGCGGCTCTCCACCTGGCCCCGCGCGGGGCCCCCGCCCGGCGTCCTCCCGCCGCCCCGCCGCTCGCCCGCCCGCCCGGGTCCCGCCGCCGCCGCCCGCGGCCCCCGGAGCTCGCTGGCCCGGCCGCCTGGCGCTGCGCAGCGGCTGCGTCCCGCCGAGTGGCCGGCGCTGCTCGCGGCTGGGGCCGCGGAGGGGAGGCGGGAGGCGGGCTCTGCGCGGATTAGCATAAACTTGGGGCCGCGTCGCTCGCCTCCGCCGGCCCCCTCTCCGCCGCCAGCCCCCCGCCCTGGCTCCGAGCTGACGCCCGAGGGGCCGCCTGCAAGCGAGAGGTTAAGAAGGGAGCAGCCCCGGGGTGGCAGGGGCGCGGGCAGTCGCGCCCTGGGGAGGCCCCCGAACGCACCCGTCCACCACCGTCGCCCGCGTGCAAGACAGGGAAGCAGAGCCGGACCCCTGGGTCCCGCCCTGGCGCGGGCCGCCCCCTCGCTCCAGGAACGGCGCCCACCCGCGGGGCACACGGGTCTTAAAAACCCTTGCGTGCCTCAGCTCTGGAGCGGAGATGACCCTGTCTGGGGGCGCACCAGCAACATCTCCGCCGCCACCTCCTTGGAATAGGTTCCAGAAGGTCCCTGTTGGCTAGCTGTGCCTACTCTGCACCGTCTCCGTCTCCAGGTGGCCAGGACAACTGATAGCTGTGCTGCCCCTACCTGGGGCATCTTAACCTCTCCCTGCAGCCCAGTGGGTGACCAGGTCGTTCCTGTGGTTCCCTGGTGGGGTCCGTGCTTCCTCTCTCTTAGGTATGGGGTGCAAGGAGACCCAAACACCCCTCGCCTCTCCAGTCCAGCAGTGGATGCTCTGCTTCTCTTTGTGCAACTAAAGCTCTTAACCAGCTGGACCCCGGCACTGGTTTACTATTTGCAACCGGTCAAAGAAAACCTTTGGGTCCTTCTCGCTGCTGTTAAGGCAGGCTCCTCCTTATTCCCCTTGTGAAATGGTCCCTTGGAACCCAAGAACTGGCCTTTACTGTCATTCTCATTCACCATCATCTCGATGGCCTTCTAACCTGCAAAGAGCTTCTTGAATCCTGCTTCTGTCATCCAGCAGGGTGGCATTTCTTCCTGCCTGTCTCATCCACACAGGTGACTGCAGCCTTCTGTCTTTACCCAAGTAGCTGATAGGTGTGTGGAAGGCATAGAACTCTGAGGCATCCCGGGAGAGACCTTCCTGCAACCTGAGATGTGAATCCGTGCCCTTTGATTAAAGTGATGATATGAGGGTGCAAAATGGGGACAGCTCTGAGAGTCACATGTATGCCCCCTGCCCATTCCCAGCCATAGTATGTGGGTCCCTGGTGGGGGAAGCAGATACCTGACCGAAATGGGCCAACTGTCCCCTCTCCTAGGCTTTGGTACACAGGTGCAGGGGGATCCAGCCTTCAGGCGGGAGTTTCCTGGTCTCTTTGATTCCTAGGGCTGCCATAACAAATTGCCACAAACTTGGTGGCTTGAAACAACAGAAATTTACTCCCCCACAATCCTGGAGGCTAGAAGTGTGAAATCAGGTGTAGCAAGGCCACAGTCCCTCCAGACTCTAGGGAGGAATTCTCTGCCTCTTCCAGCCTCACTGGCTCCAGGCACTCCTGGGCTTGGAGGTGTATCACTCACTGCATCATCTGCTGTCTTCACATGTTCTTCTCCCTTGTGTCTCTACAGGGCCTTTTTTCTCTGTGTCTCTGTGTCCTCTCCTCTTCTTATAAGGACACTGGTCACTGAATTTAGGGCCCAGTCTAATGCAGTATGACCTCATCTTGACTAATTGCATCTGCAAAGACCCTGTCTCCAAGCAAGGCCTCATTCTAAGGTTCAAGGTAGACAAGAATTTGGGGGAATACTATTCAGTGCACTCCAGGGCCCCTGAGGGGTGGTGAAGGGACAGCCCGTGGCATGCTGTGGCCATAGCTGTGTGGGACTTACAGGGAAGCTAAGGAAGAGAGTTTGCCAAAAGAGAGTTTGATGGGGCCCCTGGGTAGCTCTGTTGGTTGGGCGTCCAACTTTGGCTCAGGTCATGATCGCAGGGTTCGTGAGTTCAAGCCTTGCATTGGGCTCTGTGCGGACAGCTCAGAGCCTGGAGCCTGCTTCCGATTCTGTGTCTTCCTCGCTCTCTGCCCCTCCCCCGCTCACACTGTTTCTCTCCCTCTCTCAAAAATAAATAAATATTTTAAAAATTAAAAAAAAAAATGAAGAGAGTTGGTCGAGTCTATGGTGCTCACCCAGGGAGAGGTGTGGGAGGAGCCATTTGGTAACTGGCTTTCCCTGTCTGCTTCCCATAACCCACCTCACTTGAGCTAGCTTGAATGGGTTTCTGATCCCTGCAAATGATGCCTAAGACAGCCTTTTATCCTCTGACCCAAATCCACCAAACGTGCTATTATATTCTCTTTAACAGAGATGTCCATCTGCTGGGGGCAAGTTACACGGTATCCATAACATGCTCTTGATCTTGCAAGCACTGAATTTCCACTTCTCAGACAGTGAGAGACATCTGGGTGGGACATGAACAGAGCTGGGCTCCTGAGTGGGTTCTGATGCCTGGCAGCACAGCCCTGGTGGTTCTGGAAGAACTCCCCCACCCCCACCCCTGCATGCTACAGAAGCTGTGATCCTTTACTAAGGGGCCCCAGCCCTGCCTCTCACTCCCTTTCCAGCCCAGATGTGGGGCCCACAACTCAGAGGGAGGAGGCTGGACCCTGTCTGAACTTGGAAAAGGCCACATAACAAGGGGCTGAAAGAACAGTTGGACCCCACTTCCCCTTTTCCCAGGTGGCTGACATCAAACACCCTCTTTAACTGGAACAATTCGGGAGCCAGCCCTGGGGCCCCATCCTGGGGTGGAGAGGAGGACGTCGGCAGAGGAGATAGATGCTCAGGTTCTTGGTGGGATCCGGCCAGAGTCTGGGTCTCCCCCACAGATGATGAGGACACTTTGCATCTGCCAGACAGGAAATTGAGGGAAGCCAGAGGCAGGGGAGGGAGGCAGTCGTGTCCTCCCCCCACTCAGCCTGGAGTCTCTACACCTGGATCGAGGTAGGCTAAGGGGCCACAGACAGGATCACGATTTCTGTTCACAGGGGCATGCACGCCCATACCCAGACACATTCTATCTCTGTCTCTCTCTCTCACACACACACCCCACTTCCATACACACACACACACAGAAAGAAGCATATGTTCCCAACCTTTACTAGCCCTTGGTGACAGATGTGCCACCTGTCCCTTCAGGAAGAATGGAGGATGCCATCAGGAAGACAAGATAACCCTGGGCAGGGAGAAGTGTAGCCTTGCGTTTCGGGTCCATCAGGGAGTGGCACTGTGGGGGAACAGGAGTGGGGGCCCCTGCCAGACACCGCCACTTTCCCCCCTCCTCTGTGGGCTTCCTGGGGCAGAGGGAAAGAACTGGCCTCTGGGGGCAGAGAGGATGAGAGAATGGATCCCTGGAAGCTGCAGAGAGGCAGGCTTGCCTGGTGGTAAGTTAATGAGGGACTCTGGTGTTTGGCAACCCACCCACCTTCCCTACCTCCATGCATTTCTCAGAACCCAAGGAATTGCATCCCCCCTCTCCAGGCTTCTTCCACCTTACCCAGGAGGTTCCCCCAGCTTTATCGAGGCCTTCCATGTGAGATCATTGAGAGCTTCACCAAGTTTGATGGAATATAGTTCCCTGAAAAGAGAAGGAATGGGAAGCACTGGAATGACCAGCTCTCTGGCATAAGCCCTTCTCGCTACAGATGAGCCCCCTGCGACCAAGGGAAGCATATCCCCCACCCCCCAGGCAACCGGTGATGACACCAGCCTTAGGATACGGGCTGACTGCACAGGTGCTCTGTCCCTGCCCACCACCCTGCCCCATCTCCTTTCTCCTGAGTGCACAGCTCGGCCTCCCTAAAAGGGGCCACCTTTGGAAGTTCTGTGTAGCAAGGCTCTTTCCCCGGGGCTCACTCTCTCCCCAACATAAACATCAGCATGCTCAAAGCCCAGTGAGCATTTTGATTACACCCACACCATCAAAACCAGTTACTGTCAAGTCCACATGCATTTCTGGGGCAGGGGTTTGGAGTGACCCCTTCCAGCTAGGGCAGAAGCAGGGCTTCTCCAGGCCCCCCCAGGGTGGGTAGATGTGCATACTCAAGGTGAGGGCCTGGGAGAGACTCCAGAAATCATGGAAACTGGACTCTATAAAGCCCGGGTGGACTTCTATTGAGTGAGAGTTCCTTAAAAAGCAACTTACAAATTGTACTGACGGGGCTTCATTGTGGACACATGCAAACCAGATGTAATAATTATGCAAATTATATGCAAAACACATGCATGGGCCTCCCAACTCTTGCGAATGCCAGATGCAGCCCCTGGGGATCCTGACTTCAGCTGAGTCTTGTTGTGGGGCAGAGAGATGACCCTGGGCTTGCCAGTCTCTTACAGTGGGCAGGAAGGTCTTAGCTCCAGGGCCATTCACACCCTGGGAGAAGGAACCAGACGGGGGGTGGGTGGCTCTGATCCAGGTTTGAATGCCAGCTCCTCCCTTCACAAGTTGCTTGACCTTCATGGAGTCACTTCACCCCTTTGAGCCTCTGTCTTCCTGTCTATGAAATGAGGGAGCCAGAGAACACTGCCTAAGCTCCCATCTGCAAAGTCAGGCAGCTACGAGACCTCAGTGAGGGTCTCCCCTTCCCTGGGAGGCGGGTGGATGTCTGGGCTTCTTTCCACTCCTTGAAATGGAGACTGCCACGGGCAGCACCTTCTCCACGGGCAGCAGCACAGCTGTGGGTTCAGGGAAGGCCAGTGCTGGACGGGCCCAGAACCCACATATCCTTCATTTCTTCAGAAATCTGTCCGAGGTCCCACTTGACTGTGGGGTGTGGCAGATGCTGTTGGTACCCTGCCAGACCCCTTTTCCCCGGCCTGTGCACCCATCATCCCCCCACGGTGGGAGTGCTGGCTGTTAATACTCATGGCCTCCTATTGCAAACAGTCCCTGGCTGATGAGAGCCTCTCCCCGGAAGTTACAAACCCTCCCACCTGTAGCCAATGACTGGCTGCTTCAGGGTTACAAAAGGTTGGTCTCCTCCCCCCAGGGGGACAGCTCAGCAGCGTAGTCAGGGTCTAGAGCCCTCTGGATCATGCCACATCTAGAGGCTACCTGAGATCCCATTCTTGCTCTGCACGCCCCCTCCCTCGTGTGTCTCCTGAGAGCCCTCCCTAGTAAACTGCGTGTTCCTGAATCCTTGCCTCCAGCTCTGCTTCTGGGGAACCTGATTCAAGACAGGAGACAGACCTGCAAACAGAGAAGGACAATACACATGATACCATTGCAGTCAAGGACCCTCAGGAGGCATGGGCTCTTGAGGCCCAGGGAGATGTGTCTGGGGTGGAGAGGAAGGGTCAGAGATATCTCCCCAGACAAGCAATACTGCAACTCATCTGTGGAGAGAAAGCATCCCAAGTGATAGGCGCAGCCCGTGTGGGGCACAGAGGCAGGAGACAGCCTGGTATGTTTGGGGAATACCAAGAGCTCTGTGTGTTTTGGGGGGGGGTGGGCGTGGGGAGGCTAGGTTCCACAAGAGGTTGGCAGGGGCCATACAAGAGGAGCCTTGAATACTCCAGTGAAGAGTCTGGACTTAACACCCAGGTAACAACACATATAGAATAGTTGTGGAAAATGTCCCTTGGTCACCATTACAGAGAGCAGGTGCTGGAGGCAGGGTGCCAGGGAGGCAGCGGCTGCAACAGTCGCAACAGCCGCAAGGCTGACAAGGCTCTGGTGGGGATGACAGGGGGTGGATTCCAGACGCTGTCAGGAGAGAAAGCTGACAGGCCCTGGTGGCTGGTCTGGGGGCTGTGAGTATGGGAAGGGTTTGGAAGGTGCCAGGCAGAGGGGAGACACAATGTCAGGCCTGGGGTGGGAGTGACCCTGTGTGGTCAAGTGTGGGGAGAGGGAAGCGTTTAATGAGCTGTCCAGGCCAGGGGTCCACATTCCCCACGCCTGCTGCAAGGCAGCCACAGGCCGGGGAGCCTTGATGGGGAGGCCTTGATAGTGATGGTGGGTGTTCACATGCGTGGCTGGCACAGCCGGCATTCCAGGGTGGGGAGGGGGAGGGCCCAGGGCTGCTCCCTGCAAGCGGGTGGTGGGGGTGTGGGGGTGGGCACAGGGCCTGGGCTCATGCCTGCTCTCCTCTAGCTCTTCTATTCATAAGCACAGGAATAAAAACCACACAGGATTACCAGCTGGTAACAGAGGATGCAGGCATGTGATGGGAGGGGGGAAGGGGGCGACCCTCCCCTGAGGGCAGGGGCCCGGGTGGGGGAGGGGAAGGGGGGGTGACCCTCCACTGGAGCAGGGGCCAGGATGGGGGAGGCAGGTCGTTGCCATGGCAAACTCATGCTTGGATGGGCAGAACCTGACCTCCACCCAGACAATGCCCTTATCTCAGACCTGCTCTGCCTTAATTCCTTAACTCTCCAGGACATTTGCTGGGCATCCCCTCCATGCTAGAAGCACAGGCAGGTGGGCGCCAGGCTGTGCTTAGGGCACCTGAGACTTGCGGGGGCAGAGGTGGCTGAGAGTTGGTAGGAGTCCCAGGAGGGGACCGGGGAGGGGTCTGGGGAGGGGAGGGGGCAATGAGAGTGAGGTGGCATAGGAGGGGTGTTTGTGGGGTTCTTCAGTATACAGGCTGAGGACTGGAGAGGTGTTTACAGAGATGCCTGGGCTTCAGCCCCTGTGAATCCACTCACCTGCCAATTCCTGCATGCTACTGTCACTGTTACTGCATAGAGGTCCCCTCCTGACTGGCAGTTACAGATGCAGGGGCCACCTGCTGTCTGTGTTTGTGGAATGGTGAACTGTAGGTTGCAGACAGTCCCTCTGTAGCCATGAGGAGGATGCACTGGGGAGGCTGGTGCAGGAAACAAGGCAAGAGATGCTGGTGATGGGAGGGCAGGAACCTGGGAGGAGGGTTGTGGGGCTTTTGTGGACTGGCTGGAAAGATGGGTCAGGGCCAAGGTCACAGTTACGGACTCAACACCCCAGCGGCGTCCTGGGCCTGTCTCCCGCCCGTCTCCCACTTGGCCCTAGACCATACATTTGGCATCTATTCAGGGGGCTCCCTGCCATAGCCTGATGGCTGCGACTCCCCAGAGCAGCCCACCCACCTGCTCTTGCCTTCTACCATGTGACCAGCAGGGTCCTCCCCAGCCTGAGCCTCTTGTAGCCAGGGACTCCCGCATTCCTGGCTACGCTGGTATTGGCCTCAGTTCCTTTGGGAAAGGGCAGGCAGGAGGCTCCCACGGTGGGGGTGGGGCGTTATCCCTCCCTTCTCTCTCCCGCCCCAGGGCTGCACTGGGATGAGGACAGCCTCTCCCCCGCTGTGTCATCCCTGTGCCTATCACCCCGCCACTAGACTGCATCTGTCCTCCTCCCCTCCCACCTCCTCTTCCGTCTGTCTGGTGAAGGGCCCCATTGTGCCTTCAGCCACCTTGTAGAGCTGTGGTGGGGAGGGTGGGGTGAGGAAAGGAGTCTTGGTGCTGGTTCAGAGGCTGTGCTGGTGCCTGGGGTCAGAACTGCTACCGTGGAGTTGGGGACGGAAGGAAGTGGAAAGCATCCAGAAACATCAGGAGAACGAGGAAGCCCTGGTGATTTCCGAGGGGCTACAGGATGCCTCCAGGCTTCCGGTGTGGGGGCCCTTTTGCTGAGACAAGGCAAGAGGGGAGGCACAAGTTTGGAGGGAAGCCACGCTGAACTGGAGGTGCCTGCAGACACCCAGGAGGAGGGAGGTCCACGATAGGCAGGTATTTGGGGCGTCCCAGGTGTCCGCTGCCCCTTCCCAGTTTGGGGGGCTGGAGGGCGCTCAGCGAGTCCTCTAGTGCAAGGTCAGGATGTCTGCCCCACACATACCCTGCTGGTATCTCGGGTTCCTACTGGAGCCACAGGGAAGTGCCCGACCAGTGGTCCTGGTCACCTCATTCCTCCCAGAGGCCTGGGTTCTGTCTGGGCAGGTGGCGGAGGCCCTGAGCGCCTCTGCTGCCCCTGGTCGCCTGACCTGACACCTCCCAGGCAACTGCTCCACCACCAATGCCACTCTTAGTTTTGGGTCCCTGGTGTGTCCTCATCCTTCCTCCTCTCTCCCTGGATTCTCCAGGCTTCCTGCCCAGGTGCCCTCCCTCTCTACTCCCCCAAACCTCCTTCTTCTCCTTTCCCTGTAATTAGGACGAAACTTGATGGCCCCAATGTATTCAGGGCTCAAACTGGCAGCAAGAGAAAAAGTCATTTTCTCCACCTTGAGAGCTCAGCTTCAGACATTCCGGGGCCAGGCACATTTCGCTCCCAGGAAGAGGTGGGAGAGGTCTACATTCTGCCCTGGGGAGGGTCACCCTCCCCAGAATGGGCTGAATGACTCTTCATTCAGGGGGAGATAAAGACAAAAAAATGTTTTCCTAACGAAAACAAATGGAAGGTTCAAAGCCCTATCTGATTTATCTGGATTCAGAGAGATGTTAATTCATTGGCAAAAGCTAAAGCCGTGGGAACAAAGAGGCATCCCAAGAAGTTTGTGTGATGTAAAGGGAAGCTGGGACATTTAAGGGGAAAACCAAGGAAGAAGAGTCAGTGAAGGAGAACAGAAAGATGTGGTCAGAGGAGTAAGCCAGCTGGGCCAAAGGGCTGTGGGGAGGGAGAGAGAGAGAGATGCCAGTCCAGACAAGGGAGAGGAAGTTTCCACGAGATGCAGGGAAGCTATAGGTGAGACCTTGGCTTTCCTGACCCAGAGAGAAGGCGGGAGGCCCTTTATGTGGGCCAGGCTGGGCCAAAAAAGGGCAAGCAAGGTGGAGTGGGGGCGGGGAGAAAACACAGGAAGGGAAGGCATGAGTTCCAAAGAGGACTGGGGATCTGGGATGGAAGAGCTGGGGGAAGAAGCCAGAGAGAGGGAGGCAAGGCCCCTAAGGGGATGGGACTCAGGCCAGAGGGAGGAGGTATGGGAGGAGGGAGATGGCCAGGAAGGCGTGGGAAGCTGAGCACCTGCAGGAGGGACAGGGGGCTGAGTGGGGAGCAGGAAGCAGAAAGCGCTTCACTTGATGGTCTGGCTTCTTGTGCTACATAGCAGGTGAGGTTGAGATCTGGGGTGGGGACAGAAGGATATTTAGATGGGGCCAAGGATAGGGGCACCTGGGTGGCTCAGTTGATGAATTTCAGACTTCAGCTCAGGTCATGATTTGTAGTTCATGAGTTCGACCCGCATCGGGCTTGCTGCTGTCAGTGCAAACCCTCTGTCCACCTCTCTCTCTGCCTGCCACCCCCCCACCCCCACCCTGCCGCCCCGCTCATGTTCTCTCTCTCAGACAAATAAATAAACATTAAAAAAAAAATAGATGGGGCCAAGGAGAATGCAGAGGCTCCATCACAGTGTGCACGGCAGGGCCACCCTCGTTTGAAGGTGGGGGCAAAAATGTGGCTTGTAGTGCATATCCAGGGCTGTAGGTGCACATCTGGGGAGGGAGGGGAGGCCCTGGCAGAGTAGGGATTGGATGCTCCCCGACCTAGGCTCCCAGGGAAAAATTTAGGATAAGTAGAAGCATGACAATGCCTTCTAAAACTACCTCACCCCGTTGTGTACATTATAAAACATGGGTCTATTCTGTAAAAAAAAAAAAAAACCAAAACACAAAAACGCAACCACCCATTTTCATGAGAAAGAAAAGCAACAACAGAAGAAAACATGAGTGGGAACAACTCGACTGGTGCTGGTGTTTCCCTGTGCCCTTTCTGCCCTGTGTCACCAGTGTGCCCATCCAGCTGGCCTGTTTATCGCTGTGCTGGCAAACATCTCCTATGCTGCAGTTTTCAACGTCTTGACCAAAGCTGGCTGTGGTTTCCTTCTTAGGAATTGTGAGTGTTTAAATGCAGCCTGTTGTCATTTTCCACCAAGAATCTAGAGGCTGTCCAGGGAATTAAGTGATGGCATGCACTTTTCCAGAATCACTAACACCTGGCACCAAAAGAGTGTGTGTGGTACCATTCCAAGACAGGTGTCACTTCTTGAGTGAAGGCAGCCCATCAAAAAACACAAGGTTTGGGGTGCCTGGGGTGCCTGCCTCAGTTGGTTAAGCGTCCGACTCCTGATTTCAGCTCAGGTCGTGATCTCACGGTTTGTGACTTTGAGCCCTGCATCAGTCTCTGCGCTGACAGTGGGAGCCTGCTTGGAAGTCTCCATCTCCCTCTCTCTCTCTCTCTGCCCCTCCCCCGCTTGCTTGCTGACTCTTTCTCAAAATAAATAAATAAACTAAAAAAAAAAAAACAACCCACAAGTTTTGTGCAAATTACAGGATTTTTAAGAGTCTTGATAACTAGAGAGGTTTCGCATTTTGTGACTTTTGCCAGTTTGTCGACTACCAAAAAGTGAGCTGTGGGGAAAGCTAAAAAGTTTATCAGGGAAAGGGCGTGCCTCGTCAGTCCTTTCGTGAAGGCATATTTCCGGAGTTGTTGGATATCGGAAGAAGAAATAAGGGAAGAACTCTTCATCAATGAGGACAAGTGCTGAGTTCTATGTAAGTGTGCAAATTCTAAATAAATTGCTAGGAAACGTAAAAACCGAAATGTTGCAGAGTTTTGAGACCATCAAGTTTTCCCTGGCTTTTTTTGGGGGGGGGGGATGAGTAACGAACCTTAGCTTTGGGTCCACAGAGATTCCTTGTGGTGTTCCCTCTCTTGCAGTGTGTGTTTAGTAGTTTCCATAATAAAAGTGTTTTTTTTTTTAATTAAAAAAAAAAAGGAAAGGATGGAACAAGTGACAATAGATGCTGGCCACTCCTCTTTTCCCTTCCCATTTGGAAGCTCCACTGTATGTTGCCTTCACTAGCGCTGACCTTCCCTTTTCTGGTTTTTGGAACTTAAACAAGTTCTGTTACAAGTCAGCCAGGTACCAGTTCATTCCTCCCACTGAGGGTTTCTCTTCCCGTCTCCCTTCCCCCACAGCCAATAAGAGGTATTACAATGCTTTCACCGGCGCCCTTTCCCATGTTCATCTCCCACCCCTTACCAGCATCATTTAGTGCTTTTAGCTGCAGGCTACCAGTAGGTATTATTATATTTCTCTTCTGTTTTGTTTAAGCTTATTTGGTGCTTATATTACAAACTCAGTCTCACTGATCATTACCCACTTGGAACTAACTACACATGAATTGGTAGGATCTTGGCTCCCTATGGATGGCTTCCTCTTCTCTTCATCTGCCCTGTGTGCAATCAGATTGGTTCATTGCCTGATTCCACTCCTTTCTCTGGTGTTTTCCCCTGTCCAGGGAGCCTCCCCAGAGCCTGACATCTTATCTATCCTGGGTAGGCGAATGGCACCTTGGTGGGCATAGGATCCTTTTGTCTTTTCTCGCTTGGCAAAGGAGATGTGCGTTTTCAGTCTGGTGCTCTTTTCCTCCCATGTAACTTGTTCCCTCATCCGGGAAGCTTGTAAGAGTTTTCCCTTTAATCATGGAATTCAGGAATCTTCCCAGGCCGTGCCTAGATGTCTGCTTTTTTCCATCGCTCCTGCCTGGAACTCAACAAGCCCTTTCGAACCAAAGTCTTTCTTTGCACCACGGAAAATTTTCTTTCTTGTTTTAAAGTTATTGCTTCTCCTCCATTTCCTGGATTCGTCTCCCCTTCTAGGCTTTTTATTATTCACATGTTATGTCCTCTGGGTCTGTCTCTTCCTAGGCTCTTGTCTTCCTCTGTACATGTTCTGTCTTCTTCCATTTTTGCTTTGGGTTTTGCATGATCTCTTCCACTTGGTCCCATTTCCTCTCCTCCGGTTCGTGTTAAATTTAAAAACATGCTTCCTAGTTCAAAACAAGATATTTTCTTTTGCAATTGATTTTTTAAAAAAATATTCTTATCGTTTTGTTTTCTTTGTGTCATGGTTGGGCAGGCTGTGGTCTGTCTCCTCCCGTGCCTCTGAGTGAATCGCGGGCTTTCTCCTGACTGTTGGTTCCCTTGGGTGTTCACTGTCTTTTCTTTGCCTTCCCCCCCCCACCAGAACATCAATATAAATCATATTAAGTTCACTTTTTCCCAGCTTTCCTGATAAAAATTGCATATATTTAAGGTGCACAAGGTGGTAATCTGGTAGCAGCATGCATTGTGGAGTGACAGCCACAATCAAGCTGATTAACACATCTGTCTCTTCACAGTTGTTTTTGTTTTTGTATGTGTGAGAACACTCAGGATACACGGTACAGTTTTGTTAATGATGTCCACCATGCCACACGCCAGGTAATCCTGCATAACCAAAGCTTTGTGCCCTTTGACCAACCTCTCCCCCTGTAGGCACCCCGTCAGTCTAAAACTTGACGTTTTTAGATTCCACGCAGAAGTGACATCGTGTAGTATTGCTTTTCTCTGTCTTGCTTATTTCACTTAGCATATTGCTTTCTGGGCTCATCCATGTTGTTGTAAATGACAAGGTTTCCTTCTTTCTCGTGGCTGAATAATATTCCATTGTATATGTGTGTATCATGTTTCCTTTACCCATTCATGGAAATCATTCCAAGTAGCTTTTCTAGCCACAATGGAATGCAACTAGAAATCAGGAAGAAAATGAGAAAATTCACATTGGCAACAATACGGATGGAACTAGGGGGTATTAGGCTAAGCGAAATAAGGCAGTCAGAGAAAGACAGATATCATATGATTGCACTCCTGTGTGGAATTCGAGAAACTCAACAGATGAACATAGGGGAAGGGAAGGAAAAATAAGATAAAAACAGAGAGGGAGGCAAACCATAAGAGACTCTTAAATACAGAGAACAAACTGAGGGTTGTTGGAGGGGAGGTGGGTGGGGGGATGGGCTAAATAGATGACATTAAGGAGGCATTAAGGAGGGCACTCTTTGGGTTGAGCACTGGATGTCATATGTAAGAGATGAATCACTGGGTTCTACTCCTGAAGCCACGAGTACACTGTCTGTTACTAACTTGAATTTAAATTAAAAAAAAAAAGAAAGAAAATGAGAAAATTCACAAATACTTGGGGACTAAACAGTATGCTCTTGAACAATCATCGGGTGAAACAGGAAATCAGAAGGGAAATTTAAGAACATCCTGAGACAACTGAAAACAACATGCCAATCATACAAACAGACCAACATACATAACATACCAAAAACTTAACGGGATGCAGCAAATCTGTGCTAAGAGGGAAATCGGTCCCTGTGCATTCTTGCACCTCTAACTGCCCCAAGTCTCAGGTCCAGCTGACAGGCTGGCTGTGCGTGGAGGTGCCCCAGGAGGGTGTGCCCTGTGTCCCCATCCCCCAGGGACAGGGAAGGATTCTGCAGGTCCTCCCAGACCACCCAAGTCTGCTGGCCCCAGCTCTCTGGCGGCCCCTTGCACCTCCCCGCACCACGCTCTCTCCTGGAACTGGGCGGCCCTGATTCTCATCCGAGAGGCTCTCCGCTGTTGGCCCCCACTGTGCGGCTGGAGGGACCCAGCACCCTTATTCTAGGGCGCTGCCCATCGGCCACGCCTGGCTGCGGGCTACCTGGGAGCCCGCTATAGCAGCACATTTAGGGTTGGGAAGCAGGGCAGCTCTCCTCCAGGACGTTAGAGGTTCTTGGGTCTCATGAATATTGACGCATGACCGAGGTGGATCATCTATCTCATGCAGGGTTATAAAAATATACCCGTGAAGAAAAATGGCAGCCAAGTGAAATCGACTTGAACGTGCTACGAGATCCATGACAACGCATCTGGAAGGTATAGAACGCTGAGTGGCACGGAGGCGGTTTGAAGAGTTCTGCACATCGGTTCTGGTAGTAATGAAGTTCTGAGAGGAAAGGAAAGACCTCAAATGCCCTTGGTGATGTTCTTGGCACAACACAACGTATCTCCTGCAAGAATTTCCCCAAACTTTTGGAAGTGGGGTGCAGATGAAGCGTGTGGGAGGCAAGGTGATTTCTCTGAAACACCTGGAGCTGTGAGGAGCAGGGTTCAGACGCCGTTGGGCCATGGCCCGTTGTAGTGAAGGCGGCATTCAGTGGGATGGATGGCCCTGTGTCCAAATTTGAACTTCTCTTGCATTTTAAGTTTCTTTACCACATGGTAAGTGTCATAGGAATATTTTTCTGAAGAGCTTCAAAGTGAAACTATAGATGCTTTCTTTCTTTGTCTTGAAAATCCAAAAAAAGATCATCATCTGAGAGAAATTAGGAACATTTCAAAGCCGCCTGGGACACAGTGGATAAATTATGCCAAAAACCAATTCCTAAGGACTTCAAAGTTGAAAAGTATTTCTTTCAGAAGAAAGGAAATTCTGAAATAAAGTAAATGGCGGCGATTCAGATTATGCATTTCTTCGGCTTTGTTAGAGGAAAAGTATTCAATTAGTATCTGTTCTAAGGGATAGGTTCCTAGTTTATCCGATTTAAATTTATACTTTCCTAGAAGCGATCATGAAAAAGTGAAACAAATTTCTGAACTGCCCTGTTCGGATGGAACAAAATAACAAAAAGAAAAGGTCAAACATGTGCAAGGCTTGTGCAGACTGGGAGCACTCTGGAGCCCTCATTCCTCCAAACCCCCCGTTCTGTTGGGATTGCATCGGGCTAATTGATCTTAGCGGCTTGTTGATTTGACATGGTCTTGACCGCCCTGCTCCTTGGTCCCAGCTACCATGTAGGGCAGTGCAGAAAGCTGATCTTCTACTCTTAGTGGCCTAGAAATCCACTTTTTCTGCCCTCTCAGGAGAGAGGTTCTGGCTTTGATGGCTGCTGACTGGGACAAATCACAGCAGCAAAGGTTTCCCGAGTCCTCACTACTTCCAGCCTCAGAAGCAACCTGAGTACATTAGCTCATTCGGTCTTCAAGCAACCCTTAGGGAAGGGATGATTAGCCTCACTTCCTGGGTGAAGAAAACGAGGCTCAGAGAGGTATAGTGACTTGCCCAAGATCACACAGCAAGGAAGACTCAAATCCAGGGCCCTTGACACCAAAGCCAGTGTAATCACTATGTTATTTGTAACCAAAGGGATGAAGTCCCTGTGACACCATAGATTTGTCTGCATCCACTGGGATTAAAAAAAATGCAGTACTACTTTAATCTCATATTTAGGCCATTTCAGGAAGTATGCTGTGTTTTATATACATTTTAGGATGATTACACATTCGAGTACAGTTCTGAAGCTCCCTGCTGAGTAGGGCTGACTGTCCTCTCTGTTGGTGGGATGACACAAAAGAGAAACATGAGAGGGAAATATTATGAAACAATTCCTCATTAAAAAGTAAATTTCCCAGGACGCCTGGGTGGCTCAGCCCGTTAAAGCATCCGACTCTGATTTCGGCTCAGGTCATGATCTCATGGCTCGTGGGATAGAGCCCCGCATCGGGCTCTGTGCTGAGAGTGTGGAGCCGGCTTGAGATCCTCTCTCTCTCCTCTCTTTCTGCCCCCCCCCCCGCTCTCCCTCTCTCTCAATAAATGTAAACAAACAAACAAACAAATAAATAAATACATTTCCTTTGCTAAACAAACTGTGGGATATTTATACAATGGAATACTACTCCACAATGAAAAGTATGGATTCGTGTAGCAGCATGGATGAGTCCCAAACGCCTTATGCTGGGCAAATTAAGCCAGACACAAAAGAGGACATAGTGTACAATTTTTATTTACATGCAATTCTAGAAAAGGTAAACCTGGTGTATTCTTTTGCTGCAGCTGCCACAGACAAAGTGGCTGAAACAACAGAAGCTTACTTTCATACAGTGCTGGAGGCCAGAAGTCAGAGATCAAGTTTTGGGGAGGGCTGGTTTCTTCTGAGGTCTCTCTCCTTCCCTTGGAGATGGCTGTCTTCTCCCTGTGTCTTCACATGGTCTTTCCTCCCGTGTGTGCATATCTGTGTCCTAATCTCTTCTTTTTAAAAAATATTTAAAAATGTTTATTTATTTATTTGCTTGTTTATTTGTTTACTTATTGACAGCACGCATGAGAGAGAGAGAGAGAGAGAGAGCACAAGTAGGGTAGGGGCAGAGAGAAAGGGAGAGAGAGAGAATCCCAAGCAGGCTCCACACTCTCAGTGCAGAGCTGGACTCAGGGCTCGAACTCACGAACTGTGAGATCATGACCTGAGCCGAAATCAAGAGTCGGATGTTCAATGGATTGAGCCACCCATGAGCCTCTCCTAATCTCTTCTTAGAAGGACACCAGTCATACTGGATTAGGGCCCACCCATGTGACCGCATTTTAACTTAATTACCTCTTCAGAAGACCTGTCTCCAAATACAGTCACATCCTGTGGTCTGGGGGTCTTACTGTCCACTTAAGACTTCCACATTTCATTGTATGTCAATTTCACCTGGAAGAAAGTCAGGAACAAGTACCAGACCCTAGTGAGCGATTTGCATGCACAGTGTTTAGGGGTGAAATATAGTGATGTCTGTAAATTGCTTTTGAACTGATTGATGGGTGGAGAGATGGATAGATACAGCGGCATGTTAACAACTGTAGTATCTAGGCGGTGGGTTTATATGGTATTCATGGTACAATTCTCTCAACATTTCTGTATGCCTGAAGTTTTTCATCATAGGACGTTGGGCAGAAATATTTTTAAAAATAACATTTCCGGGGTGCCTGGGTGGCGCAGTCGGTTAAGCGTCCGACTTCAGCTCAGGTCACGATCTCGCGGTCCGTGAGTTCGAGCCCCGCGTCAGGCTCTGGGCTGATGGCTCGGAGCCTGGAGCCTGTTTCCGATTCTGTGTCTCCCTCTCTCTCTGCCCCTCCCCCGTTCATGCTCTGTCTCTCTGTCCCAAAAATAAATAAAAAACGTTGAAAAAAAATTTAAAAAAAAAAAATAAAAATAAAAATAACATTTCCATTGCAAAATGTTAGTCAGACATTTCTCTTAAAGCCTCTTCAGTGCTAGATCAAGTCCACCCATAGAGAGAACCACCACAACCCCATGCCGTGTCACTGGTAGGTCATTGGTGTTTTTAGCCCCTATATGCCGGTGTCTGGAGGGAAGGGTAGGAAGACAATTCAGAGAGAAGCTTGAGGATGCTAGGAAATTCCAGGGACTGGCTAAGGTGTCAGGGGAAACTGAGGCGCAGCGTTGTTTAAGCTTTGTTGTTTAGAATCCAGGGCAGACCATGATCTGTTTTCTTAAGCCACGATGGAGTAATTAAGCTGTGGTGGATGTTGTGGGGGGGGGGGGCAAGTGAATGATAACGAGTTGGTAGCACACAGTAGGCTCACAAGTGCTGAATAAATATCTGAATGAAATTGGAAAGTGGCCTTCTAAGCACGTGGCCCTCAGGAGATAGTGAAGTCGCCTGTCTGGTGGAAGGGAGTCTGTCCCTGCCTCTGCCCTGGCCCACCTCTGGCCTGGCCTGAGTTACCTCGAGAAATGGGCCCAGGAGAGGCGGCCTGGTCTCTGGGTTCCTGGACAGCCTGGGTGAGGGCGCTTTGCCACATTCTTAGGAGAGAGCACATCCAAAACAATTTCTTTTTCTAAAAACTCAGTGCTAACATGTTCCAGATGTCCATTTGTTATATAATGGGGTTTGTTTTAATAGCGTCAACTTCCAGATGTGCAGCCTGGAATCAAGAAGCCCATTGGCCCCCTGAGGACACCACGGGCCAAGCTGAGAGCTGCCCGGGGAGGGGGGGAGAGGCAGACGTACGTGCAGAACCAGGCACGAGAGAAGAGCTGGGGGTGCCTTCCCGCCTACTGGGCCACTCACCTGCCCAGTGGCTGCCCCCAACGGGGGACTGGGTAGGGTGGTCCAGCCCTGTCCCTGAACAGGGCCTCCCGGGGGACAATCACGGAAAGACAGCCTGAGGGGTGTGTGCCTTGGGATCCGGGGTGCACCAGAGCTGCTGGGTGATCCTGGTTGGGTCCCTTGGCTTTGCGGAGCCTCTCCGTCCTCAGACGTAAAGTGGGTCAGCACCACTGCACCCTCAGGGTCACGGGGGAGGACAAGGTGAGGTGAGGGGCACAGAGGAGATACTGGGAAGCCTTGGGCCTTTCCTCAGAGTGGAAGGACCAGGCCCTTGTAATCCAGCATCCTGTGTCCCCCTGCCCCGGCTTTCCCACCAAGCCGGGAAGCCCCTGGACGGCACTGGTGACGTTTTCCCTGGAAGGCTGGAGAAGTGCCATTCGTGGAGCAGTCACCACCGCGCCCCCCCCCCCACCCGCCCCGGGGCTTGTTTCATGGCCTTACAGTTATTCTTTTGTTTGCCACGGGGTGACGCCCAGAGGTGTAAGTTTGGCCCTCTGGAGCCTTGCTGAGCCCGTCACTCCCTCCTGTACATGATGGCCCTTGAGTGCCAGAAGACAGCAACCCTGTCTCCCAAACCTTCTGCTCTTGGGTGGCTGCAGCTATAACATTTGAGGGATTGAGGTTTGAGTGCCCCAAGAAGGGGTGACCCAGACCTCTGACAAGAAAGATCACAGAACCTTGATGTAGTCATAAGAAGCACACACGCCTTTATCCACAACAGAAAAACTCACTGCCGTGAAAGACAATCACCCCCAAATTAATCCATGCAAATAATGCGATTCCAATAAAATTCCAATCAAACGGGGGGGTGGGATAATATAGAACAGAAATGGAAAATGAGTATAGAATAATAATTGCTGTGGACTGAATGTCTGTGTCCCCCGAATTCATATGTTGGCATCCTAACCCCCAATGTGATGGTATCAGGAGGGGAAGCCTTGGGGAGGTGACTGGATCCGGGGGCAGAGCCCGCTGGCACGGGATTAGAGCCCTCGTGGAAGGGACCCAGAGAGCTCGCTCACCCCACTTCTGCCATGTGAGGACACAGCGGGAAGCCGGCGGTCCGCCACCTGGAAGAGGGCCTTGCCTAGAACCCAGTCGTGCTGGCATCCTGATCTCAGACCGTGAGAAACACAGTGCTGGTGTTTATACACCACCCGGTCTGTGGTCCTTGGTTACAGCAGGCCGAACGGAGACGGTCGCGGTACCTCTGCCAGTGAAGACCAGTAAGGGGGGCACCGACCCCGCCAGCTGTTCAAGCACGTGGTAAAACTCCAGTGCTTCACACAGTTTGCGCCCCGGGACCCGTGGTGCCAGCACTTGCATAGCAGAGAGAGAAATGGCCCACCAAACTGGAAGTCTGGAGACAGACCCGTCCACAGAGGACGGTGTGGGATGTGGGAAGAAAATGCATTTCAGGGGGCGCCTGGGTGGCTCAGTCGGTTAAGCAGCCTTCTCTTGATTTTTGCCCAGGTTGTGACCTCGCAGTTTGTGGGTTCGAGCCCCGTGCTTGGGAATCTCTCTCTCTCTCTTTCTCTGCCAACTCTTTTGCACCCTCTCTCTCAAAGT
The DNA here is from genome assembly GCF_022079265.1 of Lynx rufus. Lineage (NCBI taxonomy): Eukaryota > Metazoa > Chordata > Mammalia > Carnivora > Felidae > Lynx > Lynx rufus. The sequence goes on along the minus strand of NW_025814896.1, from coordinate 18,836,055 downwards.
AAATAGATAAACATTAAAACAACAACAACAACAACGCATTTCAAACCAAAGCCAATGGGAAGTGTTGGCTGGTTCCCTTCAGGGAAAAGGACTTGCCTGGGGCAGTGTGGAGAGTGAGAGAGGAGGGCTTGGTTTTCACGTTGTCTCTTTCAGGACTGTGACTTCTCCAACACTAGACGTGTATTACCTTTTGTTTAAGGTCAACATATTTTTATGTCAGTTACGTGTTTTCTAGAGCTCTTGATTCCTTTCGGTATTTTTCTTTGTACATCTCTGTATTTAAGCGAAACCTAATAAATGTTACTACACTAACAATAAAAGGATATATAATAAGCTGCTGGTGGTCATTATTTCGGGGAGGTGGGTTCAGGAGAGGGCTTTACCTTCTGAGTCAGATCTTTCTAGGACCATCGGATTACTTCTTCTCATCCTCCTCGCCTCATCTTCTTGTCCTCTTCCTCTTCCCCCTCCTACTTCTCCTTTTCTGTCTCTCTTTTTTGTTTAGGTTGCAAGTACGACTTTAAAAACTGAAAAGATGAGGAATTTTGAACAAAATAAACAAACCAGTGCAGGAGTGATGGATTACTCACTGAATGGGACTGGACAACTGGCTAACAATTTGGAAAAAGTAAAGTTAGATTCCTGCCATACACCAGAGTAAACCTAGATGGCTTACAGATTTACGCGCTAGAAGTTAAACCATAAAGAATCCTAATGCCTAGAGGCACCTGGTGGCTCATTGGTTAAGTGTCTGACTTTGGCTCAGGTCATGATCTCATGGTTTGTGGGTTCAAGCCCCACATCAGGCTCTGTGCTGACAGCTCAGAGCCTGGAGCCTGTTTGGGATTCTGTGTCTTGCTCTCTCTCTGCCCTTCCCCTGTTTGTGCTCCCTCTTTCTTTCTCTCTCTGAAATAATAAACTTTAAAAAAATCCTAATACCTGTACAATTTTACAATAAGCAACGCTTTTCAAAGAAAATGTCAAATGAACAGATTGGTGGATTGGACAACAAAAATATATAAGGCTCCTTTCCATCAAAGCAAAATAAAATTAAGGTCAAACTGCACAGAGAGAGAGAGAGAGAGAGAGAGAGAGAGAGAGAGAGAGAAGGAGGGAGGGAGGGAAATGACAGACAAGATATCTATGTAACAAAGAATCAAGAATTTCAATATACAAAGACCTCCTACAAAAATTCCTGCCCATAATTTTTTTTTCTTCCAAGCCAAGAAGAGAAGGGAATTTGACCACAGTGCAAGCTGAGTTTCCTAGCACAAGCTGCAGGTGGGGCGGGTGGGGCTGAGCCAGAGGGTTCAGAATGGGAGCGAATAGCTCCATGGGGCAGCTCCAGGGCCAGGGCTGGGTGCCCTCCATGTGGCAGGGGTTCCCCAGTCTCCCTGGCATCCACAGGCCCATCTGGTGCCAGCTTCTCCAGCCCAGCCTGACACACGCCCCGCCCCGGCGCATCTAACACTTCCCATTCCTTCACACACATCAGGCGCTTCCCATTCCCATGACTTGTGTAAATGCTCGTCTCCTGCCTGGTTCACCCTCTCTCATCTTTAACCAGAAAAAAAAAAAAAAAAATCCAACTGCTCTTTGAAAGCTCAGCTCAAATGTCCCTTGTTCTGCAAAACCATCTTGGAGCCACCTGTGCCCCAAGGAACCCCCCTCAGGCTCCCGCAGGGCCTGCCCAGTCCTCTGTCTGCCCAACCACACTTTCCGCCTACCTGTCCTCGTCCCCCGCTGGGCTCTTCTTCTGGGTCTTTCTAGACAGGGCTCTCGGTGGGCTCTCGGTGGGCTCTCGGTGGGCTCCCTCTGGGCCGCTCCAGGTCTGGCAGGGAGCCGGCATTCAACCCATCAACAATGCACAAATGAATTGTACCGCGAGTGACAGGGCAGAGCACTTGAACTGCCACTCCCCACACTTGGCTGGTTGAACTTCGTTATTTTCTAAAACAGTACAATTCTATTAACAGTAAGGATACAAGGTATTTGACTGCCATGCAATTATGAGAGATATGTGAGAAGAGAGGCACCAAGTTACAGTAAGAGCAAAAGCTAGAAACCCACCAAGGGGCAGTGGTAGCTGAATGCACCTGAACTTCTGAAAGCCACTGCTGAGTCTGACAGTAACGGCCTCATACCAGGCTCGGTGCCAGGCATGCCCTGGCCTTCAGATACCCCAGGGAAGAGGAAGAGCTACGAGAATGACATTCCCGGCTTTGTGGTGACACCGTGAAGGTGTTTGCAGGTTGCAGATGCAGGGAAGAGCCCCCAGCAGAAGGGTCCTGGGACTGTCGGGACCCACCTCCGGAGGGTGTCCCTAGACTGAATCCTCTTGAGTTAGAAAACGGGACTGTCCTCACTGGGGGTTCGCCAGCAGAAGACGTGGCTCTGAGGTGGAGGGAGAGAGTGGGGCACCGGGCAGCAGGGCCAGGACCATGAGGGAGGAAAGGGACCAAAGGGAGGAGGGGAGTCACAGAAGCGTCAGATGGATTGGGTGTGGGCTCCACCCTCCTCCCTGTGGCCAGAGCAGCGGGCGCTCCCCCGCTCCACCAGGCCCAGAGACAGCTCGTGCAGAGCAGAGGCGGCTGTGGACTCCAGGAGGAGGTGTGCCTCTGTCTGGGCTTGGAGCACTGTCACAGGGGCTCCAATGAACACAGGGCTCAGGAAGGTCTGTTCTCAAAGCCACCCAGCTAGCGACAGAGCCAGGATTCAATGTCACATCTTTCTAATTCCAGAGCCTGACCTTTCTTTCACTCTGCTAAAAAAAGCGAGGCCACTGGCACAAGGCAGCCGTGGAGCCCCGGGGCCGGAGCCGGGCCTCAGTCTGGGTCAGTGTAGCACCAGGGCCAGGCTTAGAACCATGGGTCACCCTGGGGCCAGGCCCAGGCGAGGGCAGGGAACCACTGCCTTCCTGGGCTCCGTGCAGCCGGCAGAAGACAGCATCTGGGGGTTATGGCAGGGCCTGCCTGGCCCCCGCGCCCTCGCCCGCAGCCCCGGCCCCGCCTGACCTTCCTACCCAGAAGCGAGGAACTGGCCTGGCCCCGGTCCTGGGGAAGGCTGCAGCTGCTCCCAAAGCCCCGGTCCCAGCAGACAAAGGCGCTTTCTTTCCCAGCACAAGGTCTTGATTGCGTGTTGCCCTGGATCCAAAAGTTCCTATGAAGTAAGTGGTTCCCGGCCAGGGTGTGTGTGTGTGTGTGTGTGTGTGTGTGTGTACATGGGTGTACGGGTGTGCTGGGCCCAAGGGAGCTGGGTTGTCAGCATGGTCAAGCCCTCTCCCTGCCTCCTGGGTCTGGCTTGGTATTTCTCCATATGCATCCTTTGCACACGTCTTTCGCTGTGTATTCCATGTGCACACGTGTGGGGTGGGGCCGTATGTGGGAGCATGTTTGAGCACGTCTCTGCAGCTGTGTGCGTGACCGCCTCAGTGTATGTACCTGTGCAAACGTCTGTGCACGCCAGCATGCCTCCCTACATGCTTGCATCCCTGTGTGACCCAGTCTGCACCCAAGCGCTTTGGGGGTGTGTATGTCTCGCATGTGAGTCTACATGAGACACCTGGGACCGGACCTCCTCCCGCTGCTGCCTCTGCCTGTGCCTCCTCATCCTCCCCCTTCCCTGGCTGTGGCTCCACAGTGTGCGAGGCCTCCTGAGGTAGCCCCCTTCCTTCTCCCCTCCCCTCGCCCCCGCCCCGCCTCTGCATTCGTCTGGGAACAACCTGGCCCCTTTCAGCTCTGGGAGGAAGACAGGTTTGTGCAGCTTGGCTTGGCCCATACACTTTCCAAAAGTTCCCTGGCTCCCAGCCGATTCTTTATAAAAAGGCTCACGGGGAATCGCCTAACAGGAAGGTGGGGACTCACGAGGGGGCTCAGGACCCCCGCTCCTAACCCCAAGATGAAATGGGAGCATCAGTCAGCTGAGCCTCAGCTAGAGAGGGGGCCCTAGGTCCTGAGGGTGAGCTTGGTCTGAGGACACTCCACTCTCAAGGGAGGGACACAGCAACTCAGGCTCCCATGCCCAGGCTGGCAGAGCAGGGAGGGACTGGGCACAGGGAAGGCGAGGCCCACAGAGGTGCCCCAGGCCATTTAGGGAGCTGAGCCCCTCCCAGGCATCCTGCTGGCCATGTCCCTAGGGACCCTTCTGTGGGCATCCCTGGGTCTGCCCACCTTCAGGGAGGTGGGTGCTGCTGCCAGTCTCTCGAGGCCTCAGAGGGAGGTCTGAGGCCTGCCCACCCCTTGCTCCTGGCCCACAGAGCCTCTGGACCCAATCACAAAGTCAGTCTTTGTACAGTGCTGGTGTCTTAGGGTGGGTTTTACCCGGCAGCCACCTGGCTCGGGCTGGTTTCTCCCAGCCCCACCAAAGCACAGGGGTGGGGGCTTCTGCCCTGTTCTCCCTACACTGAGAGCTGATATGGGGGGCACCACCCTCTAATGGCACGGGGGTCCTGGAGGCCCTAGGGTGTTGGAAGGAGGGTTGCTCAATGGGGTAAGATCTGATCCCGGGTGAAGTTCAGGACACAGGTAGCAGCCGCTCTCCCTGTCTGTCTGGGGGGGTTGGGGGGGATGGGGGGGAGGGGACACGTGAGCTGGTGCTGAAAGAGGGACCACAGTCACAGGGGGAAGGGCAGGCCCGGGCCACCCAGAAGAGCTCCCAGAAGCGTGCAGTGTAGATTCGGCTCCAGGAGGCTCCTGGGTCCTGGAGTTGGACAGGGCGCACTTGAGGAGGCTGGTCCTTTTGTCCTGTCCCCAGACCCCCCAGCCCCCAGCAGTCCACCTTCTCTTACCTGTCACTCTTCCAGGCCAGGGTCTGCTTTGGGAACTCAGAAGCCAGGCAGAGTCTCGTCCCTGAGAACTGAGCACAAAGGGAGGGTGGCACCAAGGATACAGGGGTAACTAATAAAAACAAGGTCAGGGTTTTGAGAACATTGTGCACCCACTGTTGACCCTGCAGAGGAAGTACCACTTTGGGTGGATGTTTTATGTCTTTTCAGACCTGCTCCTTTTTAGTCCTGCTGGGGTGGCTGGGTCGGTGGGGTCTAGGCAGTGGAACATGGCCCCTGTCCCTTGGGCTTGTTTTGGGGTGCTGGGTTGTGCACTGAGAGCGCTCAGCCTGCCTCTCCATGCCCTTCCTGCAGGGGAGGCTAACTATCTCCTACTCCTCTGGGGAAGGGAAGGAAGTGGCTGCAGGGGCTCAGTCGGCAAGACTGCCTGCTCCAGGGCCACCGTCACTGTCCTCCACCCCTCTGTCTCTGTCTCTCTCAGATGCACACCAACACTAGGACTCCTGGAGTCAAGGCCTTGTTCCTTAAATGCATATACTCTGCTTCCTGATGGGGACATTTGACAAGGGACTGAGTCAGAATAGGAGGGTCCTCCAACCTGGGGAGCCCAGGGGCCCCAGGGGCTGGGGTCAGGGCCTTCCTCAGGCCCCTGTGACCTACCTGACAGGACTGCACGTGTCCCCTCGCCACTCCCCAAAGGCATTCACCCGGGCCTTGGCAGCCCCTCTGGCTCTTTGCTGGCCTGGAAAATTTGGGATCTGTGAATGGAAAAGCCCGGATCAGAGCTGGAGTGGGGATGGGAGTGAGGGGGGTGGGTGGGAGCGGTGTCTAGAGTTTTCCTAGTCTGGCCTCCTCTTGGTCAGAGCCAGGAAAGAGGCTTAACACCTCAGCAGCCCTGAGTCACTGCCTGCCCTGCTCAACCTGGGCCCCCCCAGCCCCTGCCTTCCTGTTAGCCTCCCCCGACTCACACCTGCAAGGTGGCCCTTGGTGGTATCCCCCACTCTTGGGAAGTCCCTGAGGATTCTTGGGGACTCCCAATGTGCTGGGGATAGAGAAATGTGGGGCCCAAGTGTCATCTTGAGTGGGTGATACAACAGGCACATACACCCCACAAGACCAGAGTCAAGGGGCCTAATAATTTGCCTAAGGAGGTTTTGCCAAGCTGCTTCAACCCGGCCTCTTGTCTGCTCCCGGCAAGTGCCCAGCACCTCCCCCACGTGGGGCCACAGCGTCTCCCTGGACCCCCCCCCCCCCCCGCCAGGTGGAGAGCCCCTCTGGGAGGGAGATGCTAGCTGCCAGGATTGCACTGACCCGCACTCCCGAGCTTTTCCTTGTGTCCTGAGAGCCGGCGGGACTCCCCAGTGGGAGACAGGACAGTCCCCTCCCTTAAAACACATCCCCGATTCTGTATTCTCCCAGGTCACCTGCTGGTTGTGTCAGGAACCTGCCAATGCCCACGGCTCTGCAACCACTCAAGAAGCAAACTATGTGCTCTGTGCGTCCTGGATCCAATCTGCAGACAGATACTTGCTCAGTGGATTTTGTTTTTTTGAAAACTGAACTTACCGCATACGTTGAAAAGTCCATCTTCTATTGAAAAAAACACTCAGGGTATTGGGGAACACAGAGCCCGCCTTCCTGCATGGCATCACTGGTTGTCGCCGGTCGAAGCTGTCCCTTTTAGTCGGGGCATGATCCCCTCCGTTTCCTATTGCCTTATATTTGGCCCCTGTCCCTCACGTGTGTCGTCTGCCTTGCCCGGTAGGTGTGGGAGTCTACAAACACTGCCAGACTTTGAGAAGCGAGCCCACGGGCCACTGATGCCTCCCCAGATGCACACAGACCATTGCTTAGTTGTGTTCGGGCACGGCTGTCCAGGCAGGGGCAAAGCCCACAGCTCTGCATTTTGCCTGTCACAATGGAAACCACACTGAGCTGCTCTGGTCACCCAAAGGGGATGGAGGTGACTGTGGCTTGACCTGTTCTTGATGCACCCTTGGCACATCTTTAAAAATCCTTTCTACAGGGGCACCTGGGTGGCTCAGTCAGGTAAGCGTCTGACTCTTGGTTTCGGCTCAGGTCATGATCTCATGGTTTGTGAGTTTGAGCTCTGCATTAGGCTCTGGCTGACAGTGCGGGGCCTGCTTGGGATTCTGTCTCCCTGTCTCTCTCTGCCCCTCCCCTACTTGCTCTCTACCTCTCTCTCTCAAAAATAAACAAATCTTAAAAAAAGATCTTAAAAAAAATCCTTTCTATAATTTTGCCCACTAGGATAGGTGTCACATTGACTAGGCTGTAGTTCCTGGATCGCCCACCTTCCTTTCCTGAAAATGTCAGCACTTCCTCCCTCTTGTCTCCCACACCTCTGCCGCCACCCACGACTTCTGGGATGCAGCGATGGCCATCCCATTACAGATCCTTTTGGCTCCCGTGCGTGCATAATCCCACCACTGGCCGGCAGGAGATGTCTAGCAGATGTAGCTGTTCCTTCAGTCCGTCCTGTCCTCCCAAAAGGAGGTCCCCAACAGCAGAATGGTGTCTGATCTGCCTCCCCCCAAGCCCAGCCTCACTTGGTGCACAGCAGGAGAGGCTGGAAGTCCCCAGGCAGTGGCCGAGGGCCCACTAGCTGTCAATCAAATGAGGGTGGAGCTGGCCGCGGTTGGGGCCCGAGGAGGGAGGGGCCGGCTGCCCTGAGCTGCAGGTGTGGGAGGGGGAGGGATGGAAACTCATAGCTGCATAGACCGGGTCTCCGCCGCTCTTTCCTGGGTTCCTCTGAACTCTGCTTCCAGGATGTGGCTGCAGTCGGCCTGGGCCAGGGGACCCCCCCCCCCCCCCCCCCGGCTGCCAGGGCTGCTACTGCTGCCCTGCGCTCTGCACTCCCACGTCTGGCCTTCCCGTTGCCTGGCTCCGGGTGGGAGTGAGGCCAGTGCTTTCCTGGGAGGCCTCCCTTCCAGCCACTCTGCAGGTAGACAGCGCACCGCCACCAGCCACGGACCGGACCCGGGTTGCCGGCCCCTTCCCCAGGCACAGACGGTGTTGCCTCCTGGTCCTTAAACCCACGTCCTGTGTTTCACTCGGGCTGTGCCCTCCTGCCTTTTCTGGGTCCTCTCTCTAAACACTGCCTCTTCTCCCACAGCGTCTAATCCGTCCTCAGGCTCTCCTGAGCGTGGGGGCAGGGCAGTCCTAACTTTTCCTCCAAAGTGACAGTGCGCCCTGGGGGTTTGGAGGTGGCCCCTCAGGAGGCAGGCCCTCGGTCCAGGGCTACTTTAAAGCCTGCTTTATCTTCACAGGTGTCACTCTTATAATGTGCGTGCAAAAACACGGTCAAATAAATATAAGAAGACTTTAAATGACTTACTTTCTGCACTGAATCTATGAATAAAACCGATGCTCTAGGCCAGGGGTCTGCGAGCTATTTCTGTGAAGGGCCAGATAATAAACATTTTCGGTGTTGCAGACCACGTGGTCCTGTGACAGCTCTCAACTCTGCTCGTGTGGTGCACAAGCAGCCACAGATGGTACGTTCAGGAGCAGGTGTGGCTACGCTCCAATAAAACTTAATTTATGGTCTCTGAAATTTGGATTGGGTATGATTTTCACATGTCAGGAAATATTCTTCTTCTTTTGGTTTTTCCATTATTTAAAACGTAATGTCCACTCTTGGCTCGTGGGCTATACAAAAACGGACGGGGGCTGTGCTCTGTGGACTCCACGCTGCCATCAGACCCACCTCTAAATTCCAGCTGAAGGCAGGTGGCAGCCTCCCTGAGCCCTGTCCTCATGTGGAGGACACGTTTGGGGATGAGCTCCTGCATGTCAAGGCCTGGCACAGTGGGCAGAGCAGAGGAAATGGGCACCCAGGGGGCCGTGCTGGAGCCGCCCTGGGGGGAAGGTCACGGCCAGGGCCTGGTGGGCATGGAAGGAGCGGTGCTGCCTCCCCCTTCCCAGGCGGCTCGTGCTGCACCCAGCACACGAATGGTGGGCGATCGTTGAACATGCTGGGGTGAGGGGGGAGCACACCAGAAAGCTGGATCAAAGCTCTCCCAGTTGGGTTTCTGGTCCTGCTTACTCAAACCTTATAGCAGAAATTAGGCTCCAGCCTTTAGAGATGGTCTGCTGTCTGGGAGGCTGGTTTCCCTGTCATTTGCGAGATCCCCCTCCTCTCGGTCCCGGCCAACTTCCCTCTGGCCCTTCCGGCTGAGAAGTTACACAGACCCCTGCCACTTCTTTCTAAGACTGGACGCTGCTTCTCGCATGGCCCCTTAGGCCTGGGCCTGGTGTGTCTGAGCACCAAGAATGAGACTCCAAGAATGACCCTAGCCTAGCACAGCAGGATGGGAAGGAAACACCTCCCCTCCCCCCCCACCAGTTACCCCGCTCAGGGCAGCTGGCCCCCCAGCCCCTTCCCCTGCTCACCATTCCTATCACCCTATTTCCCAAAGCTGCACCAGAAGGCAGTTTGCTTCATGCCCAGACTAGATGCCCATGCTGATCCCCTGGTTGGCTAATGGCTCTGCAATCTGTCTTTCTGGGTCCCCAAATCCCAGCTCTTGTCGTTTACAGGTTGGGTGCCTGGACAAGTTATTTCACCTCTCTGGGCCTCAGTTCTCTCATCTGTAAAATGGGGACTTTTGAGTGAGTGAGAGGATGGAGGGGATGGCCATAAAGCACTTAGAACAAGCTCTAACTAGAGGAGGTGCCTGCTAAATAAATGTGCACTGTTACATTGAGTGAGGTTATCAGAGAAGATACAGGATGCCTAGTTAAAGTTGAATGCCATATAAAAGTTTTTTGTGTAATTATGTACAAAATACTGCTTGGAATATACTTATACCAAGAGAATTAGTTTATCTGAAATTAAAACTAACTGGGTGTCATTTTCTCCCCTCCATCTGGCAAGTCTATACTGAAGGAGGCCCCAGAGATCCAGGAGGATCTTGGGACTGAGCAAGACCTTCCTTATCCCTGATCCGATTACCCTCCTTCCAGGGGACAGGAGACTGGTGCTCCTCCCCTCACCGGCTACTCAAAAGCGGTAAAGATACATGACTCATATGCAAGCATACTTTTCAGCACCCGACACTGGTCATTTTGATCAATCCTTTAGGTTGCGAGGTACAATTAGCCCTGTTCTACAGATGAGGAAATGGAGGCTTGGAGAAGGTAGGGATGTGCCCCTCCCCCTGACCCCAGAAGCCCCATCTCTCTTCCCTCTGCCCCCCTCTCTCCATCCTAGTTCATTCCTTTGTCCTTGGGCCTCGGGCAAGGGCTGAGCCAGAAATCCGACAACAGGACTGTCTCGGCAGCGTTAGCTTCAGGCACATCCAAACCGATCCCACGAACACCTTCCTCGCAGGAGCTGTACTCGGCTCACCCCACATATCCCCTCAAGTCTGGATCATGAGGGTGGCCCCAGAACTGGCCACCCAGGCAGCATGCACCAAGGTCCTGAGCACCTGCCCTCATGCTTCTGTACCTCAGAGACTGGGTTTTGAGAAGCCACGGTCTGGAACCCAAGGTGCTGGTCACTGGGCTGGGTGAACCCCACTACTGACCTAAGAGACCATCCTTCTGTGGTTTCCAGACCAGGCAAATGAACAGTAATTCTTGCAAGAAACCATTTTAAGGAATTCACTATAAATGAATCAAGCATAAAGTTTTCCAGAGGGTGTGGCCACAACTGTTCCGTTTTCCTCGGTGCCAATTTTTCCCGAGAGTCACTCAGTCAGATCTGGTCTCTGAGGCGGAGGGGGTCCCAGGCTGGCATCACAAAGGCTGGCCTGTTCCAACCTCAGGCTGGAGGGACGGAGAGGTTAGCCCCAGCTCTGCTGTGATTGATGACACAGCTTTGCTGTCTTCCAGTGGCTTTCATTAGGCACACCGGATGCCAGCGCCCTCTACCCAGTAACCAAGACGCTCTGAAGACAAATGAGGTCACTTATGGCAAACACACACAAAACACTGCAACACTAGCCCAACGTACTAAACTAATTGCACTCCTCTGCCCTCACAGAAGCAGACTCTGCTGGGGCAGCCTCGGGGGTTAAGAGTGAAACCAAGACTATTTATTACTTATTCTGCATAAATTATTCCTCTTCCCAGAAGAATGGCTCCCCCCCCCCCCCCCCCCCCCCCCCCCGTCTGGACTGGAGGGCTGCAAAGACTGGAATACACCCTGACTTGGAAAACCACAGCAGAGGACTCTGGGGTCTTAGAGAACAATGCCTCACCCATTCTCCAGGCTCTTCAGCCGCCATCCGTTGGCCCCTAGTGGTGACCCAGCAAGGGCGAAACTGGTGGGTGTCCGGCTGTGTGGCCAGGGCTTCAGCACTTTCCTGCCAGTCTCCTCGACAACTTCGGACACAGTCCTTCTGGGGCTTGAGAAGAAAGCTAAGGGCCACCAAATTCTTAACAAGCCTTAAGAATTCTGAGGCACTCCTGTGTTTTGGGGCCTGTTCCGATCCCACAGTGGTTCCACCGTCCCCCCACCCCCACCCCGAGGTCCCAGGTATGTGATTTGAGGCGGGGCTTCTAGAAAGTGGCGCAGTTGAGGCGTCGGCTGGAGCGTGGAGCGGCTGGAGCTTTCGGGCCCCAGGCCCGGGGGCCCCAGGTCCGGGAAGCAGGGACTCTACTGCTCTCCCTTCTACGGCACGTGTTTTAACCAGGTGTGCCGGTGGGTCAAGAGATAAGGCAAATCAACCCCCGTGAATATCCAATTTAACAAGCCCCCAGTAGCGTGCCCAGAACAAAGTGGGCACTCGGAAAGACCGTGGACTGCTGTGTGCAGATGATGTATTTATACAAGGCCCAGGCAGCAAGAGACATCCAAGTGCCACTGAATTTGACTTTTAAAATTGTTTTTTTTTTTTTTTTTTTAAATCCAGGATCAAGACCACAGACAATTTATTATGTAAGACACGGGGTGAAGAATGACCAAGGAAAGTTATGGCTGTGAGTGACATGGAATTTAGATGAAAAGGCTCAAGTTTGCTGAAGAGAGTTTAAATTTGGCTTTTGCTCTTGGAAACGTCAAAATAATCATAAGAAGCACTTATGCCTTACAGAGCAAATAATCCACAGAGTGTCATTTTCATTTTGCAAACAGGGACACAATAGCAGTCAAATATAAGCCTAAACACCCAGAGAGTTAAACATACAGGTTCGGTAAGATATAACAAGGGGTTTAGCATGCTGGTGGGTTTTTAAATCAAATCCATATTGAACCCTGTGACCTACTGGAGGTTCTAAGTGGAACCTAGGGAAAGCAGCTTTTCCATACGAAACAACAACGAGGACAACAAAGGAAACCCAGGCTCTGCTGGATGTCTATAATACTCATTTGCAGTAAGGCTTTCAAGATACATGAATTTTTATAGCATTTGTATTTTAAGGATTTAGGGCAAATACATTTTTTTTCTACTTGATAAAAAGAAAATTAGTACTTAAAAGGTTCAAAAATATATCGATTGAGTGATTTTTTTTTTACATAAATAAATTATATTGATTTTTAGGATTTAACAGCTGAAAAAACCCTTTCTGCTTCCACTGGAGGCAAAACTGAACAAAATGTTAGTTAAATAGAGAGCAGCATTTCTAAGAAATCTGTTGTCAGCATTATCGACCATCTACGCTACAAAGATGTCATTAAATAGGATTTGTTCAATCAACGGATTCTTTCTTCTTATGCGATCGGTTACAGAATTTCTGATTTTTATCTCTGATTCATAACTCCACCGTTCGAAGATACATCTTATTTTTTTCTTCGGTCACAATTTAACAGACTTCTTTGAGATGCTCATTTTAACATTTACATAATTTATAATCCCAAATGTATAAAAGACAATGACAAAAGCATCATAAATAAATAATGCAAACTGAAATAGTTATGTCAAACTTTTGGACCTTATGATAAATTAGCAAAACTGTAACAGGAAAAGTAAAAAATACAGTAAATTGTGGCAACACCAAGTGAAACTGGTACCAATAGCACTTCCAATGTCTCCGACGGCCCCCGCACGGGCCCTGTGCCCCCCGAGTCCTGAACCACGAGCTTATTTCCAGCCTCAGAGCATGACCGGCCCTCTGGAGTGCGGGACACAAGTGGGAGGGGAACGCAGGCAGGGTAAGCGCCACTCAGGCAGGTGCTTCCCGAGTGAGAAGGGAAAACGATGTTAATTTGCAACAGTCTCGACTAACCTGATCTGGAATCTGGGTCCAACTGTGTAATGGAAACCGAATAGAGAAAAAAAAAATGGGAGAGAAGAAACAAACTTTCACAGTCGTTTTATAAAGGTGGCACACACCAGTTCGGACAACCTCAAATAATCTGACGAAGGGACCTAGCAAAGTGTAAAAGTGTTGAGTGACTATATCCTCGAAGGCTCCAGAAAGAGCCCTACTCTTGGTGAAGGGGAACACAAAGTAAGAACTTGTGAGGGCCTGGTGGTGGCTGGAGCGATTCTTGAGAGTGAGGTGAGCAGTGTCCAGCCCCACAGAGGACGAGCCCCTCACCTGCCCCCACTGCCGGCAACAACCCCGGTGTGTAAAGCTTTTCCATACTGTGAACGATCTTTACGTGGGGGAGACGGCATACATATGTATAAAATAATGCCTCGTCAGTATTCCTTCTTGCCGCAGGTGTCTGAAAAACCATTAAGGGGGATGTCCTGTTACTACCAGTAAGGTTTTTGCTTTCTAAAGAAATGAATATATGCATTTTCAACCATTAGTTATATACTTCTGTCTACACTACTCATTTAGTCCTCATGATAAAATAGGGAAATATCTTAACTAAAAAATACGCACGAGCACTTTCTTCTTCTGTGCTTTTTGGTTTCCCCATTAGATTCTTCCCATTCAACACAGCTCACGGAAAAAAGAGCTCCTCTCTGTCTCTGTTCTTTGGCCCTTTGATGGTAAATCCCTAGACAGCTTTCTTTTGCCACTGTCCCTCCTCAGGTGAGTGGGAACTTGGAAGAGAAGGGGGGGAGGGTGTGTCACCACATACTGTATTAGCTACGGTTGCTGGAATGAACAACTGGGTAACAGAATGAGAATTCTGTGCCTCCTACACTAGGTCGACGACACTCAGCTAATGAAGTGGCAAGACCCTGCAACTATTAACATCTGTGACCACAGTTCTCAGAAAATTAGGTAGGTAATATTACTTATGGAAACACAGGTTCTTATGAAGGTGGAGTGAGGGAAGTAACAAACCTTTATGGGATAAGAAACTTACAAGTCACAATCATTTCTTAAATGAAACAGTTCTAATTGGTGTCACTGTTGGAGTCTTTGAGGCCCCCTTCCCTGGCCTGTGCCACATGTCCTCTCTCTGGAGGGATGGGGGCCCTGGGTTCGGGGCAGTTCTGATCGCCGCCTGGCTCCTTTTCGGACCCGGGAGCAGGCTCTGGGTTGGGGTTCAGGCTGTCCCCTTTTGTTTTCTTCTTCTTCCGCTTCTGGCTCTCCAGACCTACTGCTTCAGAGTGTCTGGCCTGCTGCATCGCCGGCAGAGCCATGCCCATGCCCGGGGACAGAAACATGGATGGGTAAATGAGTCCAGGAGACACTCCTGGGATGAGAAAGGGGTTAAAAGCCACAGGACTACTGGTAGTTATTGCAGGTTCGGACTGATCAGAAAACGGACCAGGACCAGGCTTGTCTTCAGCTAACGTGTCCGTTTTTACATCATGGCTACTCGGCTTGTCTTCTACAGTCTTTTCGGTCGCTGCTGTGCCACTTTTTGTTGTGCTTGACAGAGGCGCTGGAGCGGTGTTGGTGCAGGCAGTGGCCATGGGTGCGTTGAGGAGTCCCCCGACACCGAACATCTGGGGCACTGCGGCCATTCCCGGCAGCATCATGGGCAGCATGCTCAAGGTGCTTTTGACCTCTTCGCCCGTGGGCATCGTGGCGAAGCCGGCCGGGAACCCCACCAGGCCCGTGAGGGGGATGCCTGGCAGATTTCTCATGTTCTGGAGTCCTACCAGGTCCATCCCAGCGATCAGTCCGTTCATGAACAGTGGCCCCATCCCAGAGGGAGAGTCCGCCACGATGGCAGGGGTCTTCAGGAGCTCGCTCCGAGGCCGCCTCCCCCTCCTTCGGGGGCCCGCATCTCGAAGAACAGGCTCGGCCAAGGTGTGATTGAACTTGTTTTCTGGGAGAAATCCCTGTAAAAGGACAAAGAGATGCCGAAGGTTACTGGGGGGCAGGATGGGCTGGGGATGAAGACCAGGGTTCTGTACTGGGCCAGACTGCCCCTGTTCTGCCAAGGATCCGAGTGGGAGCCCCCTGCCTACCTGCCTCAACGGCTCTCTAGCCTAGGTGCGCCTGAGGTCGTTGGCTTGGGAGGCCGAGAGCCAGCCACCACCAGCACACGACAGCAGCATCCACTTCTTGGAGGAGCTCGTCAGAGAGCTGGGAACTGGAGCCCAGCTAAGGACACCCAGGTCTTAGGCGAGACTTACAGCTGCAAGGCCTTGACCAAAGCGAGCGTTCATCTTCCTTGTGACACAGGAAGCTTTTTAATGGAAGCAACAAAGCAGAGTAGGGGAGACAGAGTTTTGCAGGAGATGGACCTGAATTTTGGTCCCAGCTCTGTAACTAGCTGGAGTTACAGAGGGAGTCGGGCCACCTCAGTTAGACTCGCAGAGTGTGAGTGAGAAAGGACCATGACATCTCTCTGGCCTTACCGGAGGCGAAGTGTGCAACACATTACCCGACCCACAGGAACAAGTGCTTACTGGAGGGGTGCCAGTGACCGCACACACCTCACTCCCTGTGGGTCACAAGTTCCTGCAGGACAACTCTGTCACCAAACAGGGTGTCTACATGTTTGCTGAGGAGACGAGGGCATTCTTAATGTGGCTGGGGAAACGCATCATAGTGACTGGTGTTCTGGTTTCCCTCAAGGGAGGCAGTCTAGTTTCCCTCTCATCGGAGGGCTGTGCTCTAGTTTTCCCAGCTGGTGGAGAACTCCGGGGCTAAGTACCACGCGGCCCGCCATCCAGCTCTGCTGCACGTGGGTCACCCAGCACCACGCATGCTCTGCTACCGCCGTGCGGACGATTTACTATGGGGAATCAGGGAACCTGCTGCTCCAACGGCATCAGTGAGTGGTAGGCCACACGGCGGACAAAGCACCAGCCTGGCAGCGGGCTTGCTGCAGCCGCATGCGCTCCTTCCTTCGTGACCGTGGTTCAGGGGCTCTGGGGGGGTGACGAGGATGTACCAGAGCCTGCCAGAGAGCCCACTCTGCCAGAGCTTCCCGTCTGGTTGCAGAGAGAGAATTAAACAAACCGGTGCAATTACAGCGTACCTAACTCTGAATCTGTTCCCAAAGCAGCACGAATAATCCCCATAGCAAGAGAAAGGGAGAGATTTCTCTCAGGACCCTCTGCGTGGAACCCCTGCGTCACCCGGGAAACCACACCTTTCCCTCTTTCTACTGCCTCCCGCTCCTCCCTGCTGTCATTGAGCTCATGGAGGCGGTGCGTGTCCACGGGCTCAAAGGCACGTTGGGACAACTGCCGTTGAGCAGTCTCAATCTTTGTGGAGAAGAGCATGGAGAAAAAGCCCTTCCCTGTGGTCCCTGGAAGTCCTCTCTCCTTTCTGAGCCATTGAAGGAAAGCAGCCTTAACTGCCTGGGCTTCTCCTCGTGGGTCCTGTTACAAAGCTGGTGTGATTCTGCCACCTTCTCTTTGATCACAGCAACGATGAGGCTGAAGATGTTGAGTGGCCATTAGTGATCTGTCACAGTGGGTTTGCACTGGGGACGCAGGTCACCATCAGGGCTGGAATGTGGAAGCCGGGACAGGCCCCAGCACAGCAGCATGACATGGGAGGGCCCAACAGTGAGGCCCCCCGCGCTGATGCTGGAGGAGCCCACGCTTCTCTACGGCTGACTCTGCTGCCTTCTCAGGATGCTCAGCCATTTGTATGCACGCCTTCCCTTCCTGCAAGTCTGCAGTGGGGAGTGGGGACCTGATAAGACACAGTTGATACTCCACCAGTCTACTCTGAGGCTCAGATGCAGGGCCCCAGCTGCAGTCCTTAATGGAGCATACTTGGAGTGAGAAGGCAGGGACAGATCGCACCAAGAGACACCAGAAGGGCCTGAAAAATACTTTCATTAGGGCCAGGACTGCTAAAGAAAATAGGAAAGGAAGTCAGGAGTCCGCGGACACCTAAGGGCTGAGACTGACAGCCAGGTCTGAGAATAGTTAAGATGACTCTTCACAACCTTGGGGCACCTGGGTGGCTCAGTCGGTTGAGAGTCCGGCTTCGGCTCAGGTCATGATCTCACAGTTTGCAAGTTCGAGCCCCACATCAGGCTCACTGCTATCAGCACAGAGCCTGCTTTGGATCCTCTGTCCCCCCCTTCTCTGCCCCTCTCCTGCTTGCACATGGGTGCATGCTCTCTCTCTCAAAAATAAACAAACATTAGAACAATTTTTGAAGAAAAAAGAAAGATGTCTCTTCACAACCCTCCTAAGGACCTCTACTTCAAACTTTAATCCAGGAGTTCTGGCATCTCCATTCAGTTCCCTGCCTCTCTTCTGCCTAACTGTTAAAGAAGCAAACCCTTAGAAACTCCAACAGATCTCTGCTTAAAGGGGCAGCTGTAGAGATGTGGTTAGTTGGTGACACGGGTCCTCGGTGAACACACCTGTGTGGTGGGCTGCCAACCAAGAAGCGGCTGGGAATGGAGGCATGGGGACCTCAATAGTGGCAGTGTGGACAGGACTGTGGCCATCCCAGAGGGGCAGTGGGGACTGGAAGAGCAGCAGGAGTACCGACAGTGCACTAAATGTGCACCTGCCCTGCGTCAGGCAGACATTAAGGGTTCCATGTGCATTAGTCATCCCACCAGCCCTGAGGGGTCAGGACAATGGTCACGGCCATTTCACAAAGGATTTACAGATCCATACATGTGAAAGATGTGTATTTGAATGTTCCCAAGTCCCCAGGAATAAGGTTATTTTTGAAGTCCTACATCTCTCCCTCAATTTCCCAGAGAATATTCAAGAAAAACCCAATCACGGGCAAAAAGCTTTATGATGGTTGACTACAAGAAAACTCTTCTCCAGAAGGCTCGGTTTAGACTAGCAGAACTGAGGGAACAGTGATAATGTCATGCTTAGTGCCCCCCTTCTTTTTTTTTTTTTTTAATTTTTTTTTCAACTTTTTTTATTTTTGGGACAGAGAGAGACAGAGCATGAACGGGGGAGGGGCAGAGAGAGAGGGAGGTACAGAATGGGAAACAGGCTCCAGGCTCCGAGACATCAGCCCAGAGCCTGACGCGGGGCTCGAACTCACGGACCGCGAGATCGTGACCTGGCTGAAGTCGAACGCTTAACCGACCGCGCCACCCAGGCGCCCCGCGCCCCCCTTCTTTCTCACAAAGTGGGAGAAGCAGGGATCTGCCCCAGGGGCACAGCAGACCCTTCCCAGCTTGGCTGTCGCATGCACCTCGCCACACTGGCTCTTACTCCCACCCGTGACCAGTGCCTGCTCTTCGCTGGGCCAGTGTGTCCAGGGTGCTGGGCAGCCACTCACCCTGGCTCTGGGGATGATCACTTGGGGAGCAATCCCTGCCTGGTTCCTATTTCTGAACAGAAAGAGTAGCACTTGAGGGACCGGGGCCAGGCTAAAAGCAGAACTTGTAACGCACACCAGTCAGCCGAGGGCCCCAGCTAGGGGAGCCGCAACAGGACCACAGGGCTTTTCCAGGACCTCTTCCCTGCAGCCCAGCCACAGCCGCGAGCCAGAGAAAGGTGTTGGGGTGTGTCTTTTTCCTTTATACCCACAAAGTTCCCTCCTAACTCTCCAGTAGAGGATGTGTTTGATCTGAGAAGCCTTTCTGTTAGGAAGTAAACCCAGAGCTTGATAAACAATGCCTCCATCTTCTTTTCAAACAATTTGCTATAAACCAGATGTTAACATCTGGGCATCTGGGGCATCTAGGGCTAGACACCTCGTCAAGCCCTATATCCCGCAGGACCTTTGGCATGCCCCTCCGGCATCAGGATGTCCAGAAATGTTCCTCCCCTGCTCTTGTTGTGAGCCTCTGACATAGAGAAACTGATGAGCCCTTTCAGAACTGGGAACCTGCCAAGGAGGCATACTGCCTTCTCCCCTTCAGACTGGATGAGCAGCAGCAGAAAGGTCCCAGGGGTGAAGACAACGGCTCTTCACCTACTGCCATGCGAGAGGGGTGCTCGCAGAGGAAGTCAGCTCTCACCACTTCCTGTGGGAGGGATGGTCCCTCCAGCCGCCCAGCTGCTGCCCACCCTAGTCAGGTGCCCCTCCCAGCAGCTCGGCGACCACACACAGCGGCCAAGTTGGGCTTTGGCAGCTTTCCCTCCTGGTAATTATACCCTGAGAGCAAATCTGCTTCCTCCTCCAGGGAAGCCTGGGGAGAGGGCAAGGAGAGCAGGGAGCAGGAGAGTCAGACGTTAAGCAACACTGGAGGTAAATCTGCTCTTCTAAGCCTAGAAGGACATCTTCACCAATACACAGAAGCACGTATTCCAAAGCCTGTGGATTCTAGCTCTCAAACTTAACTCCTGGTAGAGGAGGAGGAGAAGGTGGTGACCAGAACTTCCTTGCTCCTCCCAGGAAGGTTAGGAGGGTTAGCCCACAAATATTCATGACTGAAGAGAGACCTAACAAACCAAAGGAGGTGTGTGTGGAAGCAAAGTTAAAATTCCTACACACAAAACAGAATGAAACAAAAACTAGCCCTAGAAGATGTTTTTGGGGCAATTTGGGAAATCTGAATGTACACTAGATATTAGATATTAATATTCACATGTGTGATAATGTTAGTAGGTAGGAAAATATTCTTAGGAGACACAGGCTGAAGCATGTAGGGGTGAGGGCTCACGTCTGCAAGTTACTGTCAAATGGCTCAACAAGAAAAAGAAAATCTATACACGCATCTAGACAAATGTAACTTACGTATGTATGTGCATGCACACACACACACGTCTCATGAGCGCCCACTATGTACTGGGCATCCTGAAAGCTGAATCCCACAGGCTTACTGTGGCTAGTGGAGCTTGCCCGGCTGAGCCACAGCACACACAGCAGAAGGGCTGAAGGAAGGAAGAAGTTTCTTGATTTGAATCTGTTTTCCAGAAGCAGGGGTAGGATGGGTGGGGAGTGAGGTCTCCATGGGAAGACACCGGAGGGCTCCTGTCCCAGCAGGAGCTGTGGGAGACAGCGTTGAGGGGAAACTGGCCCTCCTGGGGTCAAGCAGCGTGTTGCTGTCTGGGCCTTGCTGGCTCTTCCCCAGTGGCGAGGCTGGGCAGCCCTGAGGACCGGGTAGACAAGTGCTTCCTCCCCTGGCCTTACTGCAGGAAAAGGGCCTCCGAGGCAGGGACTGTGTTTATTTAACAAGGGAGGAAAAGTGCATCTCTGGTAAGAGGCTGGCTTGCAAGAAGGGCTTAGAAATGGGTTTTCTGGCAAGGGGTCAGCATCTGTAGGAGAGTGATGAGCATTAATTTCCAGAGAACATGAGGGAAATTGTTAGACATAGAAAGAAATAAGAGGGCCAAGGAGGAAAGCACGTGGTTTCTCTGACACGTCTCTAAACCAAGAGCTCAGAGGCTACAACAAAGCAAGGACCACAGTCTCTCCTGGATGCCTTCCATGTGACGCCCTGTGTGGAGACACAAGGAGAATGTGGGGAGACGGCATGAGGGCTGGAGAAAGATGGCTGGGCTGAGAACTACAGTTGTGTCAGCTTGCACAGCACAAGGAGGTCTAAGAAAAGGGGTGGGAGCGACACTCTCTGACAGTAAAGCAAGAGAGGGGCAAAAGGGCAGCTTTTCCAGTGTGATAAGCTTTCTGACAAGCGGCCGACCTTGGGACGGGGCCCCAGCCCCACTCCATGGGGATGAGGGGGGAGCAGGTATGTGTGAAGGTATGTGTGAAGAGCTGCTAGACCAACCCACCAGGTGACATCGGTCACAGCCTCCTTTAAAACACTAAGTAACAACTTCCTTCTGCAAGAGGAGGAAATGACTAGGGTGGGTGGTCTTCTGGAGCTGAAAGAAGAAAATCACATCCAGGCAATCCCACTAAGCAGGGAATTCGTACCCAAGGAAAACCCCAGCTGGCAGAGCCTGGAGGAGAAGGCATTTAGGAAAGCCCATGCTTTTGGGGGGACAACCCGAGAGGGGCGGATGCCCAGGAGGCTCTTGAGAGGCTCCCTGTTTGGGGAGGATGCACTTTTAGGAAGTTAGAAGTGCATTTATGTATGATTTGCCTAAGCTTGACATTTTCAGGTTGAAGTGTTATTACTGCCCCCTAGAGGTTCTATCTTTGCTATTCCAACTCTACTCTGAGCTATAGTTAACTCAGATGCATTAGGCTACAAGTATTTCACAGATGGCTTTGAAGTCTCTTCCAGGCTCATGATTCTATACGAGGAATAGGACAGGGCTTGGAGTCAGCTGTTTTTCATCACCAGTGAGGATGGACTAGGAGGAAATGTCTTAAATGGAAATTTCCAATAATGACATTTGTTAACACTAGAAACAGACTCCTGACAGGGGTTAAGGTCTCCCTGAACTCTCTACACTGTAATGGGGAAGGGGGGATTATCAAGTTTTGGAAATAGTTAAAGTACAAATTTAAACCAAAAGTTTTGGAGGTAAAGGGTGAAAACAAAGGACGACGGGAAGTCCTACTGCTGCTCAAGAGGCCCCAGTACCACTTATCTCTACTTATCAACTTCCTCCCGTGCTGGCCTCTTGTCCTCTCGGGAGATGCTGCCTGGCTCCCTACTTCCCAGCTGGAGCTTTCCCCAAGTCCGCAAGGCTTGGCTCCACTGGGACACGTCCCTCTTCCTTACCCTTAGTCCTGGCTCCTTGGGGACAGCGGGAACCCTCTCTTCCCCACTCAGGGAGTTGACGTCTAATTTTCCAGGTTCCTTACAGCGTGGCCTCCTCTGCTTTGGTTTGTCTGAAAAATTCTAGGAGGCAAATGGAAATCAACATTACAAAACATTCTGTCACAGATTCTTCTGAGGAGGGTGGGGCTTTTCAGCTGGTTTTGCTCTTGTCTCATTAATGGCCCTCTGTACAGGACCCAGTCAGGTTAGGTTGAAAGACACAGCTACCAGGCCCTCAGCGAGGCTTTCTTTGAGGCCACAGTGTTCCTACAGCTGGAGAGCAGGATGTGTGGGCTTCCTTGTCAGACCTGAGCTGACTCACTAGTCTCCCAGAGTACTGTTTAATCTCTAGCTGTCACCTCCTCATCATTTCCCCCAATTCTCTCTCCCCACTACCTACCTGGTGGGCTCTGTCTGTCTCTGGAGGGTATGCATCTGTGAATGCACTCTCCTCCTTTTCTTGTGAGCTCTCTACCTCCACATCTTATCAGTTAGATGTACCCAGGACAAAGACGGTGGTGGGGTAGACGAACAAATGAGAAAAGGAAAACCAAGAAGAGACCTCAGTGGTCATACAGATTTCTAATCTGAAGGATCTGGGTCAAAGGCCGTAGAAGGACTTGAAGGACGAGTCCCAAAGCAGTAACTCGAGCTAAGAGCAGACACTCCTCCCTACAAAGTGGTCATATTTTCAAGTGGAAAGAATACATAGGGACATGTTCATGAAGCGGCACTGTTTATGCAACATAAAGATTTCTCTGTGCACTTAGGGTCTGGTGTGGTCGTTCTGGGAGACAGGGGCACTGAGTTTAGGCAAATTCTGTCCTCATAAGGTTTTGTGCAACGACTTGGTACAGCATTCTGACAGGGGCTGTGATTTGTTACTAGAAACTCAATGACAATTTAAACTTAAAAAAAATCCCAAAAAACAAAACTTTAAAATGATGTTCTCAGTTAACACAGATCTCTCCCAAACTTCCCAAGCTCCCCGAGCATGCTCCTCGTCAAACACAGCACCCCATCAGCGGGAAGGAAATGGCAGGTCGGGCAGAACCAACAAAACTTACTGCTCCAAAGCCAGGAACCTCTAAGGAGTAGTCGGCCTGCTGCCTCAGCCAGTCAAGGAGACTCTTGCTGGGAATGGCCTTCTCAGCCTGGCTGCCAGCTGCTGGGGCTGGCTCAGGGGCTGAAGCGGCAGACACCGGCCCTTCCGGATGTGAGGCGCTTGAGGGCGCCTGCCCTGGGTCTTCATGGACTTCCTGGACGAATGAGAAACAAGTACGTGCAGTTAACCATGACAGAATGAAAACCAGTTTCTGAAAGGAAAACACGTAAGGTGTTCTTTGTACCTTTCCATCCATTTCCCCCCGAATGTTACTGTGCTGGGGTGCTTGAGTAAGAATCTTCCACGCCACTGACCCACACGCACGCTCCGGCAGGGGCTGGCGTTCCCTCCACCCAATGCTCCTCTCCCTGTCTTGTCTGCTTGGTAACCTTTAATTCCATCCTGTCTGCTTAGGTTCAGTGTTACCTCCTTTGCCACCATCAATGACCATCCCAGAGAGCACAGGCCACTCTACTTCCTGCTCCCCCACGGCGCCCTTCACAGGCTTTCCACATAACCGGAAATGCCACACTGCAATTTACTTACCTCTTCTTCCTTCTACAGGTTGAAGAGCTGTGTTACTCATCTCTGTATTCCCAATGCCTATAATCGGGTCCATGAAGTACAATATGGTGCCAGATATATGTTTGCATAATACATTTTTAAAAATACTCTGAGGCCAAGAGTATTTGTTTTCCTAGTCATTCCACTGCTAAATGTTTTCCTAGTCATTCCACTGCCAATCTATGATCACTACAAAGAAACTAGGGCCTTGCACCTCTAAAAAAATGAGACAACGGTCTTAAAAGCTTGCAGGACTGGGCAGGGAAAGAACCTGCCACTTCAGCCTCCACATTATACAGAAAGTCTAAGAGGAAGACAAAACTTTAAAATATACCAAATAGCAGAGCTTAAAAATAAGGCCCTCAGGTCCCAGTGAACAAAGTCTTTGGTTTGGTTCCCTGATCTGCCACTTTACTGGATAATCTTGGGAAAATTATTTAATGCTTGTAAGCCTCAGTTTCCTCATCCATAAAATGGGAGTAACAACACCACCTTCACAGAGTTGTGAAGATCAAATAGGACAATCACACAAAACCCTGAACATAGTGCCTGGCACACGGTAAGCACTCATTAATACCGGTTACTATTATTCCTTTTACAATTAAACATGAAATGTGATTCCTGTTTTGGAGCTTGAAATTCAGTAAGTAGGAAAAACCAAGACACAAAGAGAAGTCAGTTGTCTCTGACACATTAAGAAAAGTTTATGGGGATCTCTCCTGGCCAGGCACATGGCTTCTAACCTTGTCTGTTGTTTACAATAATCTCCTCTGGGTTTAGGGGGTCCTGGCGTGACTCTGGTGAACCCTCCTCATGGCAGCCCTCTGTGGGAGATGCTGTGGGCCCACTACAGAGCAGTGAGGCTCAGTGGTGCACCCCATGTCGCCCACTATGTCAAGCAGTAGAGCCAGGATCAACTTTCAGGATCCTGACCCCCAGCAGCTCCTGGAAAGCCTGCCAATCCGCATGCCACTGCCACAAACTCAACCCTGCCATTTGCTTTAACTCCATCACCAGTGGCTCTTCCAAAACACTGGGGGATATGGGCTGTTTGTACTGGAAATGTCAAGACCCCTGGCTCCTATCTCCAGGCTGCATGCAGGTGAAGGGTCCATAATGGATTAAACGCGTTTCTAGAAAAGACTGAGGGCAACTTACAACAAGAGACCCCAAGTGGGACAACTGAAATAGGGATAAAAAATCCATAAATTAAAAAACTGGGTGTCTGGGGAAGGGTCTGTTGCTCAGTGTAGAAAGGTCAGTGTTGGGGCGCCTGGGTGGCTCAGTTGGTTAAGTATCTGACTTTGGTTCAGGTCATGATCTCACGGTTCATGGGTTTGAGCCCCACATTGGGTTCTGTGCTGACAGTGCGGAGCCTGTTTGGGATTCTCTCTCTCCTGCTCTCTCTGCCCCTCCCCTACTCTACCTCTCTCTTTCCCTCAATAAATAAATAAAAACTTAAAAAAAAAAAAAGTCAGTGTTTTTTACTTAATGGCATCATATACCCACCAAGATTCCTGCCTGAAGTGTCTGCTCCTTCAAAAAGATGAGGTCCATCCCTCCTTCAACATGTTTCCGTCTCCCTCTCCTCCTCCTCGTGGCAGCGTCATCTCTTCTGAGGCTTCCGTTGACGATCTGTCCTGTCACGGGATGGATCAGGCCAGCTTGCAGAATCCCAGACAAGTCCATGCCGAGGGCTCCTTGAAGTGAACCGATAGCCCCGATCTTAGGGGTGCTGGCGCTCAGTGGGAAAGGAGACGCGGCTCCTGGGGACCCCTCTGAAGTGCAGGAGAGGTCTATTGCGGACTCCCCGTGCCAGCCATTGAGGACGATGGGGGGGTGCCCGTGGGTGGCGGAGAACTGGTCCAGACCCCGCGCCTTTGCATCCCGCTCCACCTCAAACTCATAGGGCCGTCTGTGCTTTTGGTCATCCTTTGTGAATACTGGAGCCAGGAAGCTCTCCTGTGAACATACACAGGGGGCAAGAGAGGGGTGAATGCCACTTCCGTGGCCATATGGTAGCTCTTTCTCCCGGCCTGATTTCCTGGAGCCTAGTAAATTCCTAATCAACTTCACAGAAGTTCTTTCCACTCAAGGTTTCTCAACCCTTAGCACCAAATCACCTGGACAGCTTGTTAAAATGTCGATTCTACTTTAGTGGGTCTGAGATTGTGCATGTCTAACAGGTGTCCAGGTGCTACTAAAGCTGCTAGTCCATGAACTAGATCTCAGGGAAGCTCAGCCTCAGCTGTGCATCAGAATCTACTGGGAAATTTAAAAAAAAAAAAAAAAAATTCCAATACTCAGTCTACACCCTGGACCAATTAAATCAGAACCAGCAGCTTTTCAAGGTCCCCAGCAGGTTCCACTGTGCACTTGAAGGTTGACAGCCAGCGTGCTAACAACGTACCTCAAATTAGACCTTACTTGTAAGCCTGAGTTTATAAAACCCATTGTGATTTCCCTAGTTTCTATCAGCTGCCATTATTCTCGTGTCCTTCCAAGTACCGAACACACCAATCCGATCCATTCACGCCTCCTTTTCCTTATCCGTTTATTAGTTATCAAGTCATGCTTTCCACCTCCCCCCCACCCCCGCCCCACGCTGTTTAGATCCATGCTGCCACTAACCTGGTCTAGAACCTCAACTCTTCATCAGACCCACCCTTGGCCTCCCAGCCGCTGGCACCCTTCTTTCCTGACGCTCACGTCCCAAGAGCCCCGCACACCCCTCCAGCTGAGCTGTAAACTCTGCTCTCGTCATGCATTTCCCTGCCCTAAGACTTTCAGTAGCTCCCTGCTGCCTACAGGATAAAATCTAAATTCTTCAATTAAACTAATGACTGCACAAAAAAAGAATAAAAGTCCTATCCATTCAGTCAGTGTTTGCTGAATGAATGACTTAACTGAGAAGAGCCATGTGTCCCTGTTCTCTGCTGCACAATCAGCCCCACGCTATGGCCTCACCTTCTGGATCTGGGCCACCAATGCTGCACCACTGCTGAAGCTGTGTTCTGATGTTTCTGGCTCCGAGATGCTGCTTCGAGAACCAGCACTGCTGGTTAACACAGGGGTGGGCAGTGTGCCCGGGGGCTCGTACTGCTGGCTGGAAGGCCACTTCCCTTTTAACACCACGTGGCAGATATTATCCAGGCGGTTGATTATCACGCGATCCTATAAAAAAGACCAAAAGCTATGAGGAGTAATCACCAAGCTACTCAAATTCACTAAGTCCCTTGAGATCACGTGTCAAGTTTTCTGAGCAGAAGGAGTTGATTAGAAAAGAGCACACTCATATGTACTCACTTTACAAGTCTTAAAATAAGTTCTATGGTCCGGACAATGAAAATTAAAGCCATAGTGCTGTAAATACGAAGACATTTTTATAGTATCGTCTAATTAGTCGAGTGTGTATGTGTTTAGTGTTCAAATGTTACCATTACTAATACCTTTTCAAGATATTACACATTTCTCTGAATTTATTATTCAGAAATACTCTACAAGCTGAGAAGGCTTTAGGTAGAAAACGCACACTCTGTGAGGTACCTTTGGCCACTCAGAGAAGGAAAAGAGGGTCTTCTCCTGGAGCAGTTGAGCAATGGTGGGAGCCCGAGCCTCCTGTAGGTCATCCCCGAGGTCTCCAGCAATGCCTGATGCTGAGCTCTTGCTCTCCTCTTCAGAGTATTTCCCTGGGTAATCTGCAAAGAAGGGTTTAAAAAAATCAATTTGGTACTTGGGAGACAGTAATGATCTGAAAGATTAGGACACCTGATCTGTCTTTTCAAAAAATTAGCTCATTCGGTGCTAACTTATTTGAAATTAAACATTAATGACCATGCCTTCTCTTTCCAGAAGGTTCTGGAAGAACCAAAATGCAGATCCTTCTTTAGGGCTATCCATGCAAGTCATGTGATAACTCTGCATCCACACCCCAACAAAAACAACAAAAGAGGAGACTGTCCTGTGTATCCAAGAATGAGAGCAGGCTGAGCAGCAGAGGCTCATGTAGAGTAGCTGAGGAGAGGAAATTGAACATTGTAATATTTTGATGCATTGAAGGCACAGTCCACAGCAAGACGCTGATGTTAATGAAGGATGGGAGGTCCTGACACTTACAACAAAGGCAAAATAGACCTGATTCATGTCAACAATGATGCAAAGAACCTAGAACATTTATATCATGATGGAAACAAATGGAAACGCAGCTCATTCTTTCAAGTTTCAGTAGTGAAAGTTTATTATCAGTGTGAAATGGATCTTCAAAGATCCACTTACCAGTAATGATAGGGAATAAACACAGGGTAGCAAAATGTCCAGGGCAGGAAAAGCTGTGTGCCTCTTTCCTTGTGAAATGACAAGGAAGGTCGATCCTCTGAAACACAGAGGTGGAGATTTCACTGCTGACTGTGCACCAGTCTAGGGAGCTGTGGGGACCCCTGACCACAAACAGGGCCTTGCCAGGCCATTGGATTCAAGGATATGCAAGACAGATGTGGCCCTGACCCTCAGGCTCTTATGATTTCATCGGGGAAAGACAGGAAAATAGTAATGATAAACGAATAACTACAATTACAAACCATGGCAAATGCTTTAAAAAGAAGCAAGGTGTTATGATAGGGAAAAAGAGCTTTGGAAGGACCTGCTGGTAGAAGGTAAGGCCGGTAAAGAGGGCTTCTTGAAGGAGAGAACACCCAAGAAGAGGAGGAGGATGCTTCTTTTGGACGTGCTGAGGAACAAAGAGACACATCCAGGGGAAAAGTACAAAAATGAGGCTGGATGGGTAGAATCATCTAGATGATGCTGAATCCTGTAGGCCATGATAGAAAATTCGAATTTTACTCTAGATCTAATGGGGAACATTCCTGAAAGGTTTTAAGCAGAGAGCCTGGATTTAAGTTTTATGAAAAAAAAAAAAAAAAGAAAGAAAGAAAGAAAAAAAGAAAAAAGATGTATGAGAGAAAACCCTGGAAAAGAGCCAGGAGACCTGGGGGCTGGCCCTGACAGCTGTACCAATTACTGCCCAACCTGTTCCACATCTCCTATTTGTGGAGGACCCCCTCTGAGGCCTGCTAAAGCATATATGTTATGTGTGTGTGTGTGTGTGTGTGTGTGCATTTATTTACTTATTTATGAGAGAGAGAGAGAGAGAGAGAGAGAGAGAGAGAGAGAAACAGAGTGAGTGCGTGTGCAGGGGAGGGGCAGAGAGTGGGGGATGGGGGTGGACAGAAGATCCGAAGCAGGCTCTGTGCTGATAGCATCCAGCCTGATGCAGGGCTTGAACCCATGAACCACGAGACCTTGACCTGAGCTGAAGTCGGACACTCAACCCACTGAGCCACCCAGGTGCCCCACCCCCACTTAAAAAACATTTTTTTTTTAAAATTTAAAACCATTTTTAAAAGCACTGGTGCAAGGGGGCCTGCCCGTGAGTGTGCCACTCACCAAAGCTCATCAAGCTGATGCTGCACCAAAGGGCCTCAGAGCACAGAGGTTTCTCCTCTAAACCATACCCTTCTACGCCCTGTACTCATTTCACCGTCTGGATTTCCAAGGACTGTTTGGTGATTTTCCCCATAACAAGGTTCAAAACACAATGTGGGTCACAAAGCAGTGATCCTTTGTAGCCTAGGCTGAGGATGCACAAGGTCAGAGACTGGCTCCCCTTGGGTCACCTGGGGCTACAAGTCGACCTAAGCTACTTTCAGTGGCCTGTCATTATCCCAGGTAGCATGTAAAGTTTAGCTTGGGTTTGGAACTCGTCCCAAGGGACATCACAATGACTAAAGCCAAAGGTAAGGGGCTTACAAATAAAAGGAGGCTAGATCATGCAGGGGGGCTCAGCTGAGCTCCTCTCCCTTTTTCCTGCTTTGATAGAAGGGCACTGTCCCAGAAGGAGGAAGCTGTGTCTGTCTCAATCTCTGAGCACCACACCTGGCATTAGGCCAAGCATGAACTGGGTTTTTTTGTCTTTTGGTTGTTTTTGACAACGACAAGGATAAATAGAATTGTTTTTGTCCATTGTAATATGTCCTCTTGGGTCTGAAGGAGTAAAAACACCAGTGAAAAAGGTAAAAACCAATTCTTGTTGCTCAGAGTCTCTAATCAATGTATCTTTGCAAAAGCACAGAAATATCTGAGTCAGGTAGATTCTTAACATTTAGAAAGTCATCTTAACTTGAAGCCTTATCTAAGAATTTATTTAAAAAGACCAAATCTATTTGTATTTTTGTTGAGTTACTTGTAATTTTGTATTCTTATTCCTGTTAACTTACTAAAATGAATTTAAATTCAATGCACCAACATTGACTCACGGGTTTTGACGATAACATGAATAAATGGTCCTATCTTTGCTCACCTTAATAAAGATCGCATTTATTTGTATTTTTGTGGAGTTCCTGAAAAATTAACTGCACCTACACAAAACTGCAGGTTCTTGATGTTCCCAGGTGTTTTTACTTTGACCAGTTTGAAGCACGTCCCTTAGCGGAAGAACAAGTAACTTCCCCCAACAATGTATCTAGCACCTACTGTACAGAAAGAAGCCTACAGCCCTGCCCAAATCACAAGGCTGGTGCAGCAAAGGTGCTACGACTGTCCATAATCATCTTCAGTTCTAGAATGATCAGAGTTGAGCTACTCTGTCTCACTTTCAGACCAAGGCCTGTGACCTTTGATCTTAAACCACAGGAGAGCGGGCAGGTCCCTCTCAGAAGCCACACCATCTCCTGACCCTCCCTCCACCCTGCCCCCTCCCTGTCACGTGAGAACTGGCTTACCCAGAACACCACAGACTGTGCAGACTATACCTTGAGCATGGCTGTTCCCATCTCTGTCGTAATCATCTTTACTCTCAAAATCCATGTCTTCGGACTTGAGCTCACTTGCTTCTGGATATGCAGGGAAACCTTTTTTGCCTTCTGCATTTTCCTTCCAAGGTTCTTTTGACAGCTCGTGCTTTCCCTGAAAGGGCTCTGATGGAGGAGCGGTGGGCTCACCCTCCACTGTGATACTATTCGTTTTGCTTCTGTACAGGTCTGGGGTATAACCCTTGGATTTGTCCACTTCAAACTCCTCGTTCTCGAGGCCACGTGCCCACCTCTCCGTGTGCTTGCAGTGACACTGACAGGCTGCTGGAGGAAAAGCCCCCTGTGGTCTAGGATGCTGGTTCATGGCCTCCAGGCTTCCTCTCTTGACCTCATCCACAGGGAGGCCTCGGCTCTTTTCCCTTAGGATATTAGCAGTGGGCTCGGCTAGATGCAAAACCTCGGGCCTTTCCCTCAGGCCTGTGGTCACACCTACGTTCTCCTCCTCATTCTCTTCCTCTTCCTCCTCCTCTTCACTGTGGTTCTGACTCAAAACCAATTTACTTTCTAAACTTTTGTTTTCTAATAAATCAATTAACTGCTGGTCTGATGACAAGCTTCTTCTGGAATCACAGACACTAAGATGGCACATATCTACAAACCCACTTTCATTTCCCTGATCCAAGGAAGGGGAAGCTAAGTGTTTGGCTTCTAGCTGCCCAATGCTTTCAGGCCTCTGCCCTGCCTCACTGCAGACATCCCCTTCCCTTGAAAGAGACAGCAACAGATGTTTTCCATTTTTGATGTTCATCTGAGCTACCCCTGCTTCTAAGCTACTCATAAAAGACGGCCCTGAAGGTATTTCTGCCTCATGGCCAGCAGGCCGGCAGTTCCCATCTTTGCTTGCCGAGAGGGCCAGAGCATCCTTTCTGGGCTCTGTGTTTGTACTGGGGCTCTCCTGGAGAGAGCCCGGCTCTCGAATGAGAGCCTTCTTCCCATACATCATGCTCTCCAAGGACTCAGGCAGCAGACTTTCATCGTGGGTGATGGAAATGACATCCTGAACTTTAGAAATAAAGTTGTCACAAGTCATGTCAGATAAACTGCCTCCAGGTGGAGCGAGATGATCATCTCTACTTTCTATTTTCACCAGATTCTCAGGTTCATTTTCAAGGGGCTCTGAAGTCCTGCTCATCTGAGTGTACGTAAGAGATTCATACAGCCTGGAGTTGGTCTGGTAAAGGCAACAGAGACTTTCTGGTGCCTGGGCGTCCGTT
Source organism: Lynx rufus (assembly GCF_022079265.1). Taxonomy (NCBI): domain Eukaryota; kingdom Metazoa; phylum Chordata; class Mammalia; order Carnivora; family Felidae; genus Lynx; species Lynx rufus. The sequence goes on along the minus strand of NW_025814896.1, from coordinate 18,804,626 downwards.
CTCTTATGCTGGGCGTAGTTTCTGTAGGCATCCAGGAAGGACAGCTGGGGGTCGGTCATGATGTAATAGTCAGTGCGGTTCAGCCCATGCTTGGCGGTGCCGACGAGCAGGTCTCGGTCGTGCTTCCCACACTCCCACCAGACTGGGAGGTAGAGGCTGGGCCTGCAGAGCTGGAGGCGCTCGTGCAGCTGAGGACACCTCAGCACTTGCTCTCGGACCTTCCGCAGCAGCTCAATGCGGTAAAGGGTTCTCGCGGCCCGTTCCTCCGTGATGGGTTCCACATAGATGCTGGGATCTGGGGGACCTGGAAAGGCCAACACAGAGCCCATCACTGAAGGCAACCCCAGGACAACTGCTGCCCACCTGAGCCCCTGTATCTCTGGTTCTGCGTTTAACTCGCTGGCTCCCCAGCATGCAGTCCTAGGTGAGTGTGCCCCTGCTACACGGAAAAGCTACGACAATGGAAGGTTTTTATGAAACAAGGACAGACCCAGTAAAGGTGAAAGGAACACGAGAACTTCAGTTCTGGAGGTGACATGAGTTCTCATTCAGTAAGCATGTACTCGGTGCCCTGTATCCAAAGTCCTTTACGTGCCCTTCGGCTCTCATGGCTATGCTACGCTACAGCATCGTCAGCCCTGCCTAAAGGATGGGGAAGGAGGCTCAAACACGCTAACTTGCTCCACAGGGCAGAACCAGGATTCGAGTCCAAGTCTCATCAGTGGGGCTGCAAGGCCCGGCTCCCTGTGTTCTATCCAGCTCCTTGGTTTTAATGAAAACACCCTAACCGTGTCACGTGGGGGCAGAAGCGGGGACGTGTGTGCATGCTGCCGTCAGCCCAGAACGCACGCTGGGTGGGCTCTGTATTTGTTGTAGCTTTCCTACAGTACAGTCCTATGGTCCAGACCAAGTTTATCTACAAACAAAGGCAGAAGAGGGACATCAAGGAAGAAGCTGTTGCAAATCTTAACCAAGAAGCAATTACTCTGAAGGCGTCCCTGTTGGAGCAGGGGATGTTTAAAACAGCCACTTCCTTTCTATAGCTACAATTCAACACATGGAAAAATAAAGTTACTAAGATGTAATCTAAGGACGGAGCAAAGTTCACCAGAGAATTCAATCTGTACGAGACTTAATGATCCACTGGAGGTTAATTAACAGCAGTCTCCCAATACTTCTGTGAGATGTTTATCTGAATTTCAGTTTTTGTTGAAGCTGCGTCATTTTGGGAGAGAGATTTTATTTTATGAGGGTGGACCCAATTAGCAGTTCAGGAACTTGTGAAAACCCACTTGACTTTACCTGAATTCTTCAGGTAGACTCCACTCTCATGATCAGGATTACCTGAAGTGATTCTGTACCTTGAAAATAAACATGCCCCTTTCCTGTGTATCGGGGATACACAGAGAATTTGCTCACCACCATCTTTCCATGTGGGCAGACGACAGACGTTCCGGCACATGGCCACAAAGCTATAAAAATAGTGCTCCAGGCTCTCATCCGACTTCTTGTCCAAACGGGAAATGATGCGGAACTGCGTCCAGTCAAAAGTTTTCTTTTCTTGATCATAAACAACCCCAAAGGAGGACACTGCTCTGTAGAAGTCTGCTTGCTCTCTCCTAGTCCACCTTGGGATTTAATCAGAAAGGGAGAGTGAGCTGTTTTCCCTTAAAAAAAAAAAAAGCCAACATCTACTTATTGAGTGCCTACCTACTAGGAGAGCCCATAGAGTCAAGAAAGCAGGGAGGGCGGTTTGCCTACTTTATTATTTTTATTTAAGTTAAATTGGGCTGAGAGGCTTATAATGAAAACAGCCTATTACCTTACCACTACTTTCAAATCTTTCAACTTCTTATGGTATTTATCTCTCCATTTCTAAGTCACATGTACAGACTTGCTATCTCTTGATTCATTAATTTTAGATTACCTAGTTTGTTTCCACTTGTTGGAGATGAAGACTCTAAAATCTTCATTTTAGATGAAGACGCTTCAATATTTTATTTATTTTTCCCCCGGTAACACAACACAGAATCAGAGAGTCCTGGAGGGCCTTAAAGCCACCTCCTTGCTTTTCCAAATGAGGAAACTGGTCCAGAGAAGGGAAGTGACTCCCTCAGCCACACATCTCCCCCATTTCACATAGGCTTTCTTCCAGTTTTATGTAGGTAGGTAGCCCATATCTAGGACACAAAGGTTCTCTAGTCTCTACATCCTGCAGGGTTAAGATAATGATGTAAGGTGGCTGGAATATTATACCCGGCCCAGGGTCTTTATGAGGGGCTCTTGGGCATAGTACTTTCCATCCCCGGAGGGAGTTAGGCCAGGAGTGGGGTGAGGGAGTCACAGGAAGAATGAGAAGCAGGCAAGAAGGGCTCAGGTTCTCTTCGGAGCTGTGAAAGATGGAAGAAATATTTTCTCTGAATTACCAAATTTCATAAAGTCAGAAGGCATACACAGAAGTAACTGAGTTTGCTATTTTTTCTCTTTGGTGTTCTTTTAATTCAGTGGATGCTACATCAGAAGGATGGATAGATGGGGTGCCTGGGTGGCTCAGTCGGTTAAATGTCCGACTTCGGCTCAGGTCATGATTTCACAGTTTGTGAGTTCGAGCCCCGCACTGGACTCTGTGCTGACAGCTCAGAGCCCAGAGCCTGCTTCAGATTCTGTGTCTCCCTCTCTCTCTGCCCTTCCCCTGCTTGTGCTCTCTCTCTCTCTCTAAGAATAAACATTTTTAAAAAATTACATAAGAAAAAAAAAGATGGATAGAAAGACTAAAAGAACTGCAGCTTTGTTCATTTTTTTCTGGTGGCATCATTCCTAGACTGTGCTGGCCTTCTGTAGCCATTTTAATCGTAATTCTCAGATTGGCAAGTAACTCCTGATAATTTATCCCCTCCTTCTGAGCAGGCATTTTATAGGGCTTACTGCTTTCAAAGTCTTGATAAGGACTGGTAACTATAACATGGCACCTTCATCACACACTGGTCACTTCGCTGCTAAAAGAACACGGTCTGATATATGCTAATTTTAAACCACATTTCCAGGGACTGGGGTCCAACTTAGGAAGGGGGTCAAGCTGGAAAATCACAGAAGTCTGGGACTTGGGAACAAAACTGTTTCCTAGATCTCACCAACTCTCCAGTCAGTATGACCACACCATCGCAGTTGGAGCCTGGATTGGATTAATTCTGGAGACCACCTAACTTCACGTGAGAACATTAAATACACTTGTTCTCCAGCGATCAGCTCTCCCTCGTCACCTTTACTCAGTGGGCAGTTCCGCATGCCCTTTTGGTCACTGGCTTTTACCTCTTTTGAGCTTCCTTGTTGATGAGATCCATTTCTGAGGTTCTCCTGAACATCTCTTCCTGGACCCAGTATCCTTGGTTACCTGGTCCCAGGACTTCCGGTCGGCAGAGTTCCTTGCGGTTACAGCGCTGGTACACGGTGACCAGACGTCTGAGCCGAGCCGTGAGAGCAGACGGAACTGGCCAGGGTGATTTGTCTGGGTCGGAGCCATCCTGGGCTTCAAACATCAGTGAGGATATTAGTACTTACAAACAGAACCAAAACAAAGGTGGCTGTTTTTGTCGTTTGGGTTCAATAAAAACAAAGCTGACTCAAGAAGCTGATCTATCAGCTCAGGAGCTAAAGCACAGCTGGAAGGCCCGTAATGCCGCGGTAGGAACAGCTTCAGGCTGCGGCTGGCTTTAGCATCTCTCACGTGCAGGACCAATTTGGGGGCCTTGCTCTACGGCGTGGGGACAAGGAGGCCCTGTGTGGCCTTCTCCATATGGAACTAGGGGCTTTGTGTAGCTGGGTATTCCAACCAAGTCTTCCAGGTCTGAATTCAGAAAAAATGAACCACACCAAACCAATCCTCCCTAACTTTCCTCCCCTTATATTAATTAAACGAATAATACATCAATGAAACCACAATTCTTCTTTCTCTGACTCCATCCTGTCCTCAGATATCATTGACCTCACTTCCAAATTTTGAGGACAGGTGGGGGAAGCTTGCCAGAGCCACATTAAAGCTCCATGTGTGACTCCAGGAGACTCTGATGAAGGCCAACTTTCTAGGCTCTTTAAAAGAGCCTCCTTAGAAAGAGCACTTTTATTACACATGAACTCCAGGATAACTACAAACTGGGACCTTACTTTGCTCTGCCTTCAGAAGGACACAGTCTCACCTGCCCGGCTGTCATCTTTCTTTTCGCCAAAAATGCCATCACCTCCATCGCTGGAACTCTCCTAGGGACAAATGGAGCATAGCTGCAGCCCAGGACAAATCAGCCCAGGCAGCCCCCAGGCAGCAGGAGACCTCTCCTGCCCACGAACAGCTCAAAGACTGAAATGGTCCCCGGTAAATAAAGCTTACTTGTGCAGTTTTAAAAGAACCAGAAAGCAGCTTATTTAAAATAAGCATTTCTTCTTAGAACGGTGTAGAATGATTCTGCCTGCAGAGAATTAGCTTAAAGAGCGACGAGCTGGCATGCTCTCCCTGGCAATTACATTTTACAAGCACTATTTTAGCTGTGAATTTAAATATTTGCTTTACCATCGTCTCTTGCAATTTAATACTGTCATTTCACAAAGGTTGTGCCTGCATTTTGGGGTTTTCATTTTTTGCTGTGAAAAAGTATGCTCGTGTTCATTACAGTTCGTTTACTTCACAGCAACAGATGCTCTTTTCCTAAAACGTGACTGCTCCAGACATGAGACCTGATGGCGCAAAAACCCCAGGAATTTAAAATTGAAATCACAACTGAGGCTCCAAGTGAATCTGGAGTAATTTCACAGGCACAGAGCTTATTCATGGTGGAGCATTTGTCAAACTGGCTCTGATGGATTCCTTTACAAATCCTTTCTTGGTCTCAGGAAGGGAACTCTCAAAGTTCTTTATATGTAAGGCGTGTGGGAGAGTTTGGGGGTGGGAGAGGAGATAGTGCTATTTTTCAACTGGACTCCATTTTTAACATGAAAACTTACTGTCTTTTTGATTAGCATCTTTTGACTTGAATGATGAAGAGAATAGCCCCAAGATTCAAGACTCTGGCCATGTTAGGGAGGGTCAGATGGGAGTAAGGATCAGTAATCTATGGTCTACAGGCTGCTTTTGTGTGGCCCTTGAGCTAAGATTAGGTTTTACAGTTTTTTGTGTTTTTTTTTTTTTTTAATGTTTATTTATCTTTGAGAGAGACAGAGTGCAAGCCGGGGAGGGGCAGAGAGAGAGGGAGACAGAATCCAAAGCAGGCTGCAGGCTCTGAGCTGCAGGCACAGAGCGCGATGCGGGGCCTGAACCCACAAACCACAAGATCATGACCTGAGCCAAAGTCAGACGACGCTTAACCGACTGAGCCACCCAGTGCCCCAAGTTTTTACAGTTTTCACACCTTTGGAGGTTAGAAGAAAAAGAAGAGGAAGAAGAAGAAAAGGAGGAAGGAGGAGAGGGAGAAGGAGGAGAATATGCGACGGACTGGAGGTAGCCCCCAGGCCTACATACAATCCGCTTCCTGGAAGGGTGCATGCAGCATATCATCTAGGTTCGGTAGGAATGGAGAGACACCTGTGACTGGCAATAGTCAAAATCATCACCATTCTCTTAGGTCCCTAATACCATGGAAGAGGCTGAAAGAGAAAATTCTAGAAAGGCAACAAGGAGCAGGGGTACGTTTTCTCTCTTACAAAATAGTGATAATAGCTAACATTACTGAGAACTACATGTTACTTAAGCACTGGGTGAAACCTTTTACGTGGTTTATCTCATTTAGTTATCGGAACTGCTTCACGAGGTAGAGACTATGACTCTCCTCATTTTACAGATGCAGAAAACAAGCCCTAGAAAGGTTCTGTAACTTGCCCAAGGTCACATGGCTGGCAAGTGGCAGGGCTGGGTTTAGAACACAGTAGTCAGGGGCGCCTGGGTGGCTCAGTCCGTTGAGCATCCGACTTCGGCTCAGGTCCTAATCTCACGGTTCGTGAGTTCAAGCCCCTCGTTGGGCTCTGTGCTGACGGATTTAGATTCTGGACCCCGCTTTAGATTCTGTGTCTCCCTCTCTCTCTGGTCCTCCTCCTATACACTCTGCCTCTCTCTCAAAAATAAATAATAAAAGCAAAGCAAAACAAAACAAAAAACACAGTTGTCTGATGACTGCCTACACTTTCCAACCATTCTAACCATCTAAAAATAAAGGGCAAAATGAGAGTCTGGGTTGAAACTTTGTTTTGGAAAGTGAAACATATTTAGAATTGGAGAACACCAGTTCAAGCTCTCTTCCCCAGCCCAAACTGTTTCCTGCCATTTAGTATCAGTGAAGAGTGGAACCCTCAAGCTGATCTACTATACCATTAAAAAAATAAAATGTTTACTTATTCATTCTGAGAGGAGAGAATCCCAAGCAGGCTTCACGCCATGCTGTCAGCGTAGAGCCTGTGTGGGGCTCGATCTCACAAACTGAGAGATCATGACCTGAGCCGAAATCGAGAGTCGGAACCTTAAACAACTGAGCCACCCAGGTGCCCCTGTATTGTACCATTTAAATACGCATTTAAATACGCCATCTCATCCTCTCCCACTATTTAAGTAGCTAAAAAAGAAAAAACTACCACCCATGTCCTATATCCTTTCCTGCCGTTGAGAACATTTTTGAGTATCCTCACTGTATCCACAAAGATCCTTCGAATGCTGAAATTTATAATCCTAGACACTTCCAGATGGAGAAACGTTCTACAGCCTGTAAAATGTGGGAGTGAGGCTCCCACGCTCCTTCTGATGGATGGGGTGGTTAACTTGGGCGTCACCACACTCCAAATCCACAAGGGCAGCTCCCAGCTTGGGGTGAGGCAGACACATGTGACATTTGGGTCTCCCTTCCAGTCCCTCTACCAGTTTCTGTTGGTGCACAGTTGGGAAGCATGAACAGCCTTAGGCAAACTCTCAAGTAAGGCAAGATTCTGGTATTGACAAGTGTCTTTCTGTGTACCCTGCCCCGTCTTAGAGGCACTTCCTCTCTCTGGAAATGACAGAATGGAGAAGACCTGGCTTATCAATAGCCCAAGTGGAAAAGATGTCATAATCTTGTAAAGTGAGTGTTTCGTGTGGCTGCAGTGACAGGCTGGGACCAGAGGAGGCACACGGAAAGCCCTGCACCTGAAGTGCACAGTTGAACATTCAGTCTCAACGTCTGCACACATGAATCCATCTGAAAGAAAGACTCATCTTTGAGGAGGTGTGAATCTGTCATGTCAACATGAAGGGCCCCAGAGAGTGCTGACACCAAGAACCTCAAAACAAAGGAAACTGAAAATGACAACAACAAACAGAGGAAACCGACTGGTTACAATGTGCAATTTCTCCATCTCAAGCGTGCATGTGATTTGCAGTCTGACAGTCCACTTCTCAATCTCACAAGCTCATTTCTTCATTTGCAAAAGGAGATAATAATACTTCAGAGGGTGACTGTGGGGCACAAATGTGTTGATTATGTAAAGTGATGAGCCAAATGCTGGCACAAAGCAAATGCCTAACACACAGTACCTGGAACTATGGGAACACTAATACACAGTCCCAACTCCTAGAAAATCAATCAATATCGCTATCTTCCAGCTAAAATGTGTGCTGTAAGGAAGGCTTTAAGGTAACAGGAGCAATAACAACACAGGTCTACTGGGACCCAGGTAAGTGAGTTGCCAGACACTATACCAAGTACTTTCTATGCATTTTCATTTATTCATTATTCCATTTAGACAGGAGGAAACTGTGGAATGGGGCAGTTGGCAATCTCATCTAAGATCACACATAATTGTTAAGTGGTGAAGGTGGAATTAAAGCCCAGAAATCCTGATTTTAGAGGATGAGCACTAACCACTGTACTACATTGCCTCTGGCAGGTAAAAGACAATTTGGCAAGTGGGCCGAATCAAAAGCACTGTCCATCAGCCAAGAGTCCAGACATGTCACCTCTGCACTGGGGGCAGGGACGTGCACGGACTCCTAGTTACTGAAAACAGAAGGCACCGTCTCCCTTGTGTGTGGCTGGCCCCTCCAGGCCTGGCCGCTGCCCTATTTGGTCTTGATGTGGGTGCGGGTGGAAGCATCAGTGGGACCTGCAGATCCAAGGAATTTCTTCTGTGCTCTTACAAAACCCCAGGACCAACACAACAGGCAAGGAGCTGTCTTCTTATATTGAGCAAACGAGTGTCCCTTGCTCTTGAGTGCCAGAAGCTGTGCCAGGTTCAAGGGCTGTAACAGGAGAAAAGATGGAACCCTTGTCCTTCCAGAGCTCACAGTCCGGTGGTCATGAGACATGCAGAAAGATACTGGCCCTGCTTTGTGATAACTGCTCCTAAACACAGCGGGAAAACAAGAGTCACCAGCCCTGCCAGACCCAAATCAGATAGGGGGAAAGATACCCACAAAGCAACTTTTGAGCTTGCTACTGAAGGACACATAGGAGTTTGCCAAGAGAACTTGAGAGCCCTCTGCGAGAGGTAATAGGATGTACAAAGGAGGAATTAAAAAAGATCCCACAGTGACTTTCATTTTACAGGAAAAATCAAGCATTCTACTTTTTTAAAAAAATGTGTATTTATTTACTTTGAGAGAGAGAGAGTGAGGAGCGCCTGACGCAGGGCTCAATCTCATGACCTTAGCTGAAATCAAGAGTCGGACATTTAACAGACCAAGCCACCCAGGTGCCCCCAACTATTCTATTTTTGCATAAATGTCATGTTAGAGAGTAGACAGACACCAAATGTTATTAACATAAAACGCAAGGGTTTTATTATGGAAAGACCGCAGGATGTAGAAGACTGAGTAAGGGAGACACTGTTCTTGTGTCCTCTAGCCAGAAGGACTTTCAAATAAAAATTTTTTTAACATTTATTTTTGAGAGAGAGAGAGAGAGCAACAGAGAGTGCAAGTGGGGGAAGGGCAGAGAGAGAGGGAAACACAGAATCTGAAGCAGGCTCCAGGTTCCGAGCGTCAGCACAGAGCCCGACGCAGGGCTCAAACCCATGAACCATGAGATCATGATCTGAGCCGACGTCGGATGCTTAACCGACTGAGCCACCCAGGTGCCCCAGGACTTTTGTTTTTAATGTTTATTTATTTATTTTGAGAGAGAGAGAGAGAGAGAGAGAGAGAGAGAGAGAGAGAGAACAAACAGGGGAGGAAGAGAGGGAGGGAGGGAGAGAGAGAGAGAATCCCAAGCAGGCTCCATGTTGTCAGTGCAGAGTCCAACGTAGGGCTGGATCCCATGACCCTGGGATCATGACGTGGGCCAAAATCCAAGAGCCAGACACTCAACCGACTGAGCCACCCAGGAGTCCCAGTAGGACTTTTTTTTGCAAGTGATGAAGAAAAATATTTCAGCTTCCTCCTCTCTAGAATGGGATAAAGATAATGCCTAACTGAAGGGGAACATGCTTTGTTAGCTTGGAAGTCGTCCACATTCAAATATTACTGTTTGAGTCTGGAGCACCCTCAAACTCTGAACTTGTAAAGAAAGGCAGAGAAACTAGGGATACTTCACCTGAAAAGACATTTAAAGAGATTACGGTAGCTAGCTGGCCTCAAGAATTTAAAATCCCATCAGAGAGGAAAGAAAGAATAGTTTTGTTCTTTGCAGTATCATAAGAAAAGGAAACAGAATCCATGGAACCAGCTGGAAGCCAGATTTCTGCGGCAGTATAAGGAAGTTTCACCCTACGATGAAATGGGCTTCCTTGGAGGACAGCACACTTTCCCTCTTCTTCCTATGGACTCCCAGAATTACCTCAACCTACTTGGAATGACCTCTGACGGCAAGGCTGCAGAGGGGATGGAACATTCAGAGACCACTCAGACGTGTGTTAGGGTTCCTTACAATACTGGGATGGTGCCAATCTACTAAACGTCCCGTCTGTGCCCAGATCTGTTTATTTCAGAGGAATTCGCCTAGTTACGGACGACACGCTCTTTGGGCATCTTTAACCCTGCCTGTTAATCTGCCCGAGAACAGAACTGGGAGAAGGAAACACCTACGCAGTGTCTTTGGGGCAGGAGGTCTGGGATGGGAGAGAAGCAGGGGTGGGGCAACAGACCAGGTTCAGATGTTGGCTGTTCCTCTACGTTTGTTATTTTAGCACATGGACTAGAAGTCAAGCTTAATCTGTATACAATCTGTCCACCTCAAAATCTGGGAGAAGCCACTCCCCATTCTTTTGATTATATTCTATAATCAAAAGGGACCTCAAAAGCAAAATAAATAATACAGGCATTAATTACATGAATGAATAAAATGTCATTCCAGAGTTTAACCCTACTGTAAGGAAACCTGAGTTATTTTGCAATTCTGGCATAACCCCTTCAGTGCCCAGATCTCTCCAAGGCTGAAGACTGATCAGCTAAGTGTATAAACATGACTGAACAGCTTTCAGAGTTGGGCTGGCCTACAGTCGGTATGTGGCTGTCTTTCCACAGAAGTGCAAGTGCATGTATGTGCAGCTGAAATGCCTTCTGCTTTCCTGAAAGAACACTTGATTAGAGAACATAAAAGCAGAATATCTAGAAAATGTCTAGTCTGAACTCTATCCTTTGGTAGCTGTGAGAATTTGGCAAAATCCTTCAAACTCCCTGGGCCTAAATGTCCACAATAACATCGGAAGTGTTTAGTGTACTTGGCCAAGGTGAGGATTGATGGAAACAAATAGAAAAAGTGCTTTGGAAAGAGTAAATTTGCATCAAGCATAAGGTATTACTTTCATTTCTTTGGTACTTGACTTGCTTCTATGGAAAAACACATCCCAAATTCCAGACAAAAGGGTAACAGGATTAAGTTAGGGACTGGAATGGCAGAACTTGGATTTTAATTGTCAACATCAGAACCTAACTTCCTTCAGGTCAGGGTCAGAAGTTTCATGCTGATCTGCTTCAATCCACTGCTTCTCAAACCATGGGGAGACATGGAAACATATCTCTGAACAATAATCATTTCCTACTTTGGGGAAGTGATATCATTGTTACTGTTATAGGAATCACAGCTGATGGAAGCCAAAGTAAATATCCCACATTCTCCCAACTAGAACCAAAAGAAAAGAATCGACAACTTTTGGGTGGTGATGAGAAGATGAGAGATTATCCTGGCAATGGACTCAGTTGGGGACAACTATACAGTCACCCCTGGGATTCAGAATCCATGAAACTCTACCAGATTCATTTACTCCACAACTCAAAGCCAGAGAACATGTGTGGTCAAACGGTGCTGGGGCCCTGGTAAGGTTTCAGTCTACTTATGCAAAGCCCCAGAAACTCATTTGTAAAACGTAATGCAGACTTGTACTTCTGGGAGAATACACATTTCCCTATTCCTCACTCTAAGTGTAGTTAAACCCCCTGGACGTTATGTATGAACAAACATAAGAAAACTCTGAAAGGTGAAGACAAGGCAAACAAACTAAGGATTCTGGGACCCAAGGAATGACACAGTGGTGAGCTCCATGGGTTTTCTTTTTTGCCTTATATATCCTATATCTGGAAGTAAAGAAGCTGACTACCTGGAAATGCCAAAGTGTGCAGATTAAAAAAAAAAAAAAAAAAAGCCCCAACAAAAGTCTGCTCTCCTTAGCTAGGGACCAGGAAAAATGCAGGTTAGGAATATACACAATGTTGAGGCAAAATCCACTATACTCCAGCCTGACAACACATAACACTGGCTCAACACATCCATGCCAGCAAAGGCCAAGTTGAGAATCTAGACTTCCACCCTTCATAGGCTATAAGATGGCACCCCATGCCCCTGCTGCAGTGGTGTCAAAAAGCCAAGTAGGGATCTGGGACTTTCATCCCTGAGAAAGAGTAATGAGGTCCCCATCCCTGCCCACGGTGTCAGCAAAGAACTTCCTCTGCCCAGCAATAATGAGAAACATCACCCTCAGGTTTCAATGGGAGCAGACTGGGAACATGAACTTCTACTCTTACCTGGTAGTGACAAGGTGGTACCCGCCCCCTACCCCATTCCCCTATGAGAGGTGTCAGAGGTAGTCAGCTAAAACAGAAGTTTTAATTAAGATCCTGAGTCTTACAATATAATACCAAAACGTCCAGACTTTGGTAAAAAATCACTTATCATACCAAAAGCCAGGAAGACCTCAAACTGAATGAAAAAGGACAATAAATGCTGCCACCAAAATGACAGAAATCTTAGAATTTGACATAAGGATTTAAATAGTCATCAATGAGCAGTTCTGAACATGCTTGCCACAAATGAAAAAACAAAGTCTCAGCAAAGAAACAAAGATCCAAAGAAAAACCAGAAAGAAATTTTAGATCTGAAAAATATAGTAACCAAAAGCAGGCCCTCAAAACAAAACAAAACAAAACAAAATAAAGAACTCAATCTCAATGGACAGGCTCAAGAGCAGAGTGGAGGAGAAGAAAATCAATGAACTCAAAGACGGAAAAATAGAAAGAACCCAATGTAAATACCAGGGAAAAACAGATTAAAAAAACAAAAAACAAAAAACCAGAGCACCAAGGACCCGTGGGACTGTAGCAAAAGTTTTAACATTCATATCATCAGTCTTGGAGAAAGGGGGAACGAAAAGACCCAAAGAAATAATAGCTGAAAACTCTCCAAATTTGACAAAAGACTTAAACCTACAGATTTAAGAAGTTGAAAAAAATCCCAAACAGGATGAAGTCAACGAAATCCACACACACACAAATAATCATGGTTAAACTTCTGAAAGCTAAAGACAAAGAAAAAATCTTGAAAGCAGCAAGAGAGAAAAGACGCCTTACCTATGGGGAAAAACAACTGGAATGACAGTGGATTTCTCATCAGAAACCATGGAGGCCAGAAGAAGTGGCACAGCATTTTTCAAGAGCTGAAAGAAAAGAACTGTCAACCCAGAATCCTACATCCAGTGAAAATATCCTTCAGGAATGAAAGGGGGATTAAGACAGTCTCAGACAAAGAAAAACTAGGAGAAACGTCAACTAGACCTACCCTAAAAGAATGGCTAAAGGAATTTCCTTTAGAAGGAAGAAACCTTGGAACACCAGAAAGAAGAAAGCATCCAGTAAACAAAAATACAAGTAAATACCATAGACTCTCCTTCTCCTCTTGAATTTTCTAAATTATATTGACAGTTGTGGCAAAAGTATAACATTGTCTGATATGGTTCTAAATGTAAGTATAAGAAATATTTAAGACCATTATATATATTGTAAATAGGGGGAAGGTAAAGAAACAAAACTGGAAGTGAGGTATCTACACTTCCCTTGAACTGGGGAATGATGATAGCAGTGGACTGCGATATATTATGTATATATAATATCTAGAAGAACCATCAAAAAGCTGTTAAAAATATAAATGAAAAAGGAATCATAAAGTGTTCAAGTAACCCAGAGGAAAGGAGGAAAAAGAAAATAGAGAATCAAAACTTGGAGAAAATAATAAAATATCAGACTTAAAACTTACTGTCTCAATAATTACATTAAATATGAATGACTGAGGGGTGCCTGGGTGGTTCAGTCAGCTGAGTCTCCGACTTCAGCTCAGGTCATGATCTCACAGCTCGTTAGTTTGAGCCCCATGTCGGGCTCTGTGCTGACAGCTCAGAGTCTGGAGCCTGCTTCAGATTCTGTGTCTCCCTCTCTCTCTGCCCCTCCCCCACTCATGCCATGTCTCTCAAAAATAAATAAATATTAATAAAATTTTTAAAAAATATTAATGGCTGAATACACCGACCAGAAGATTGGCATAATGCATGAAAAAGTATGATGCAACTCTATGCTGCCTATAGGAAACTCACTTCAAGTATAATGATAAAAGTAGGCTTAAAGTAAAAAAATGGAACAAGTTGTAAGATGCAAACATTAATTAAAGGAAACAGGAGTAGCTACATTAATGTCAAGTAAAATACACTTCAGAACAGAGTAAGCTATCAGAGGCAGAGATGGACATTACATAATGATAGCAGTCAATCCACTTAAGAAGACAAACCTAAAATGTATGCACCAAACAACAGAGCTGCAAAATATGTGAAGCAAAACCTGATACAACTGAAAGGAAAAATAGACAAATTGATAATTATTTAGAGATTTCAATACTCCTCTCTCAACAACTAATGAAACAACTAGATGGGAAATCATTAAGGATACAAAAACTTTTTTTTTTAAGTTTATTTATTTTTGACACAGAGAGAGAGAGCAAGTGCGAGCTAGGGAGGGGCAGAGAGAGAGAGGAGACACAGAATCGGAAGCAGGCTCCAGGCTCCGAGCTGTCAGCACAGAGCCAGCCCAAAGCAGGGCTCAAACTCACAAACTGTGAGACGATGACCTGGGCCGAAGTCAGACGCTTAACCAACTGAGCCACCCAGGCGCCCCAAAGATACAGAAAAACTTAACAACACTATCAACCAACATGATCTAATCGACATTTCTGCAATTATGTCAACATAACTGCACCCAATAACAGTACGATTCACATTGTTTTTCAAGTGCCCACGGAATGTACACCAAGACAGATCATATCCTGGGCCATAAAACAAACCTTAACAATTTTAAAACAACTAAAGTAATAGTTTGTTCTCTGAACATAACGGGATCAAACTAGAAATAAAAAACAGACTTAAAAAAAAAAAGATTAAAAAAAAAAAGTGGGGCACCTGGATGGCTCAGTCAGTTAAGTGTCCGACTCTTGGTTTTGGCTCAGGTCATGACCTCACGGTTCATTAGAGCCCAGAACTGGGCTCTGTGCTAACAGCACGAAGCCTGCTTCGGATTCTCTTTCTCCTACTCTCTCTGCTCCTCCCCTGCTTGCTCTTTCTCTCTCTCTCAAAATACATAAACTTAAGAAAAAAAACAAAAAACAGAAAGAAAATAGGAAAATCTCCAAACACTTGGAAACTAAGTAATAAACGTCTAATGATCTGTGGATCAAAAAGGAAGTCTCAATAGAATTTTTTAAAAAAATATATTAAGTTGAATGAAAATGAGGATAGAACACAGCAAAATTTGTGAGATATAGTTAAAGTAATATTGACAGGGAAATTTATAGCACTGAATGCATACATTAAACAAGCAGGGAAGTCTCAAATGGTAATTGAAGCTCCACTCCAAAAACAGAAAAAGAAAAGGAAAATAAAACCGGGGCAAGCAGAAGGAAGGGGATAATAAGGAGTAGAAATCAATGAAATTTAATAATTTTTAAAATTTATTATCTAGCTAGCTAGCTACCTCTTTGAGAGAGAGACAGAAAGAGAGCGTGCACACGTAAGTAGTACAGAGTGGGGCAGGGGGACAGAATCTTAAGGAGGCTCCATACTCAGCATGAAACCCAACGCAGGGCTTGATCTCATGACTGTGAGATCATAACTGGAGCCAAAATCAAGAGTCGGGACACTTAACCGACTGAGCCACTCAGGCACTCCTGAAATCAATGAAGTTTTTAAAACAGAAGACAAAGAGCTGATTATTTAAGAAAATAAAGCAGACAAATCTCAAGCAAGCCAGGTAGAGAAAAAAAGAAGACACACATTACCAGTATCAAGAATGAACAGGGAATAGCACTATACTTCTGCAACTATCAAAAGGATAAGAGAATACTACAAAGAACTCCACACACATAAATTTGACAACTTAGCTGAAACAGACCAAGTTCCTTGAAAAACACAAACTATCACAACTTACTCAATATAAAATAGAGAACTGGATTCATAATTTTAAAACTCCCTCAAAAAAGAATTTCCAGGCCAGTTACTGGGGAATTCTACTAAATATTTAAAAACTTAATACCAACTCTAAACAACCTCTATCAGAAAATAGTTGGAGGGAACACCTAACTCGTTTATAAAGTTAACATTATTACCCTGATATCAAAAGCACACAAATATAGTACCGAAAGAAAATTATAGACCAATATCCCTCATGAACATAGATGCAAAAAGCCTTAACAAAATATTAGCAAGTAGAATTCAATATTAAGAATTATATACCATGTCCGAGTGGAGATTATCCCAGATTATCCAGGGATGCAAGGCTGATACAATATTTGTGAACAATCAATGTAATCTAACATATTAATAGGCTAAATAAGAAAGACCTCACAATCATATTAATTGGTGCAAAAATGCATTTGACAAAATTCAACATCTATTCATGACAAAAATTCTCAGAAAACTAGGAATGCCTCATTTTCAATAAAGAACATCTACCAAAAACCTAGAACTAACATTATACTTAATGATGAAAGACTGAATGTCTTTCTCCATCAGGAACAAAGCAAGAATATCTGCTCTCAGCATTCATTCAACACAGTGCCAAAAGTTTCAGACAGTACAATACAGCAAGAAAAAGAAATACAAGGAAGATAGATCAGAAAAGAAGAAATAACGCTAACCCTATTCACAGATGACATGAGTGCTGATATAGGGAATTTCAAGAAACCTAAAAACCCCTAAAACTGATAATTGCATTAAGCAATTTTGCAGGATAGAAGATAATTGTAACACCATTTACAATCGTGCCAAAGAAAATGAAATAGTTAGATGTAAATCTATAAACAGAAATTGTTTGCTGAAAAACTATAAAATGGTGATGAAAGAAATCAGAGATCAAAATAAATGGAGATATATAGTAAGATCCAACAGAGTAAAAAAAATCAATATAGTAAAGGTCAATTATCCTCAAAGTGATATATGAGTTTAATGTGATTCCTAGTAAGATCCCAGCAAGAACCTTTATAGCTATAGATAAGATTATCCTAAAACTTATATGGAAAGGCAAAGGAACAAGAAAAGCAAAAACAATTTTGAAAAAGAAGTGGAAGCAATCAGTCTAATCAATTTTAAAACTTATACTATAGCTACAGTAATTGATATTACATGCTATTGGCAGAGGAAGAGATAAATAGAACAAAGAAACAAAAGAGAGAACCCAGAAATAGATCAATCGCTCAAATGATATTTTGACAAAGGTATAAAAGTAATTGAATGTGGAAAAGATAGCTTTTTAACCAAAGGCTTAGAGCAAGTAGAGAGCAACAGGTTAAAAAAAGAACCTCAATCTAATTCTCTCCATTTATATGAAAACAAACTTAAAATGGATCATGGACTTACATGTTAAACTAAAAAACTTCTAGTAGAAAACACAGAAGAAAACTGTCAGGACTGGAGACAAGCAGAATTCTCACACTTAAAACCGGCAACACGATCCATAAAAAGAAAAACTGGTTAAGTTGGACTTCATCGAAATTAAAAACCGCTGTTCTGCTGAAGTCAATGTGAATCAGATAAAAAGACAAACTACAGGTGGGACAAAATACTTGCCAACCACATGTCTGACAAAAGACTGGTATCTGGATTATATAAAGAACTCTCAAATACCAACAGGAAAACAAAGAAACAAACAATGCATTTAAAAAATGGGCAAAGGACACGAAGAAACATTTCACCGAAGAGGCTTCCAGGTAGCAATTAAACCTATAAAAAGATAAATGGTGACAACACTGAAAGCTAATAAAAGATGAGGAAGTGCACCACTCCTACATGGCCGGTGGGAATGTGAAGTGGTACAGCCACTCTGGAAACAGCTTGGCAGTTTTTAAAAAAAACTAAACACGCAACAACCGTATGACCCAGCAATCGTACTTCTGGACGTCTATCCCACAGAATTGGAAATGTACAGTCACACAACATCTGTATGCAAACGTTTACAGAGGTATCTGTAATAGTCGAAAACTGGAGACAATGCACATATCCTGCACATGGATGAATGGTAAAACAAAGTGGGACATCCATACCAAGGACTGCTATGCAGCAACGAAAAGGGAATTACTGTTACAGAAAACAACCTGGATCGGTATACAGGGAATTACGCTGCGTGACAAAAGCCAATCCCCAAAGGTCACACAGTGTATGTTTCCATTTAATATGTATATTCTTGGGGTGCCTGGGTGGCTCAGTCGGTTAAGCATCTGACTTCAGCTCAGATCATGGTCTTGTGGTTTGTGGTTTCGAGCCCCACGTCGGGCTCTGTGCTGACAGCTCAGAGCCTGGAGCCAGCTTCTGATCCTGTGTCTGCCTTTCTCTCTGCTGGTCCCCTGCTTGTGCTCTCTCT
Organism: Lynx rufus; assembly: GCF_022079265.1. Lineage (NCBI taxonomy): Eukaryota > Metazoa > Chordata > Mammalia > Carnivora > Felidae > Lynx > Lynx rufus. Next base: position 18,786,520 of record NW_025814896.1, on the reverse strand, counting down.
CAAAAATAAATAAAAACATTAAAAAAAATTTTAAAGATAATGTATGTTCTTAAATTCTTATATCTTATATCTTCTATCTAAAAAACAGTTTATTTATTTTTGAGAGAGCAAGTTGGGGAGGAACAGAGAGAGAGGGAGACAGAATCCTTAGCAGGCTCTGCACTGTCAGCACAGAGACCAATGTGGGGTCGAACTCACAAACAACGAGATCATGACCTGAGCTGAAATCAAGAGTTCAATGCTTAACTGACTGAGACACCCAAGCACCCCACCTCTTATTATATATCTTAAGTAATAATCTTAAAATGACAAATCATAGAAATGGAGAAGAGGTTAGTGGTTGCCATGGATTAAAGAGGAGGTGAAGGTAGGAGGGAAGTGAATGTGGCTGTAACGGGCAACAAGATGGACCTTTGTGGTCATGGAAACGTCCTATCTTGACTCTATCAATGTCAGCACCCTGGTTGTGATTCTGTACTACAGTTTTGCAAGATGTTCCCCTGGTGGGAAACCGGATAAAAAGTACGTGGGATCACTCTGTAAGGTATCTCACAAACGCATCTAAAATCTATAGTTATATGAAAATCAAAAGCTCACTAGAATGAAAGTGCAATGCAGTCTGTATGTTGAGAATTTTTATAATAAAATCCCCAAGCCCACTGCCAAGATGGGGGTTTCTCTCTCGACACTAAGTAAGGACTGTGTGGACCAACACAGCACATGTGACTCACCATTTGTTTCTGCAGGCCATCTAACTTGTCTTCAGTGTTGTCTTCTTTATCCGTGTTGCCTCTAAATAAAAGTAAAATAAAAAGCATCACGCACCACCTAGGAGCTATTTTGCAACCAGGATGCTTGTAAGAAAACCATCTAAATCACTGACTACAAAAATATTAGTGGATCCCTTTTCCCACAGGCCTCAACATCTGTTTTTTTTTTTTTTTTTTCCTAGTGTCATAACGTCTACGGGCAAGGACCTCCACTCAGTACTAAGACTTCAGCATGAGACTCAGGATCTTCTCAGACAAGTTTAGAGGCCGGCTGTTTGACAGTGATACTGTCACAAACAAGAGCATTACTGCCCATCCAGAGTTTCCTGAACATGGGTCTTTGATGAAAGAAGAGACTCCAGAGGTTGAGGCCTGTGCAACAACCCCCCACCCCTAATCACAGTGGGGTGAAGCTTCATGCAGAATCCCTTACCTGGTGGCATTCACTTCCTTGGGAGGAAACGGGGCTGCCACTGCTATTAAGGAAAGACATTTTTCCCTCTTTCCCATCAGACACCTGCCTTGAGCTTAGCTGCCCAATGTCTTCTGTCCTGTGAGCTTAACTATTGCTAACGCCTGTTTTTCATGATTTGTCTTAAAACTAGCTTTGAAGTGTTCGTATCTCAAATACTCTTATTGTTGCTGCTCAGGTCCTGGAGGCAGTACAATCTCCCACCTTTACTGCTTAACCACACAAAAAAGAGCCACCCACAAAAATGTAAGCTTTCTGCCCCATTCTACCTCACCCACATAGTGCCTTCCCCCCACATCCAGTATTAGTATCACCACTCGGGCTTCTGTTAACATCTTTCCAAATGTATCTTTATTATCTGCTCACAGGAAATTCTCTTTGGTACAGAGAATGTTACAGTAGCTTAGTTTTCATTAGGGGTTAAGGACAGATGAAAAATGCTTTTCACTCTTTTGTTGGCTTTAACAGGTGGTTAGGAGCTCCTGGCTAGGCCTGGCCGCAGTCCTAGGCAATGCAAAGCGATATTTGCTACTTTTGGGGAGAAGATGAGCTCAAAGTTTACCAAACACAAGCTAAGAGATATGTATTACGTCTTCCAAATATATATATTTTGGAGCACCAGTTTCTGGCTGTTTATTTAGCTCTCTTATGAATTTACACATTTGGGAGTTATGCCAACAGTAGATAAACTCAAAGGAGACGTTTTCATACCTTTTTTTTTGCACACGACCCATAAACAAGGCCTAAATGCCACAGCCATCAAGCAGTGGTTCCTAAATCCACCTTACTCATGGACAACGCATTCTTAAATAATGCCAGAATTTCATCTGAGGAATTTCAAGATCAGGAAGCCTGTACTTGGGGTACCTCTTAGTTTCTGTTAGGTATGAGAGGTCTAGCTGAATTCATCCTCAAGAATCCGCTGATCAAGTAAGAGACGAGTTGGGTAGGATGGTGGGCAGCTTGGGGAATCCATGAAGAACAGGAACTGGTATTTGGTTCAAAATGCTTGGAAGTCAAAAAGGCCTAAGGTGTAACAGAACGTAACCAATGCAGCAGTTTTGAAAAGTAGTTCCCAGAGGGCAAGACTGAAGGGAGATGCTGGGAGAGGCTAGCAGAATGCTGGATATGTGGAAGGGGTCATAGATTCATGGCAAAATCTGTCACCTCACAGATGACTCACCGCTCGGGAATGTCTGAGGTCCCCTCTGTAACACCCTGTTCTGCAGAAAGAGACTTCTCATCTGGCATCCCGACTTTCTCCAGGAAGCAAAGTGCTGGGTCTGCTCGCATGGCATTGTACCTCTCATACCCTGATCGGGGGCAGAGAAATGTCAGATGATAGGTTAGAACTCCCCAAATCTACCCTGGGCCCTGGACAGCCATTTTTGTTTTGCTTATTAAATGAAAAATAAAACAATCAAAAAACACTATTTAAGATTAATAGAATCCTATCAGATATCCTATCAGAGGAATATCCTTGAGCTAAAGTAGATGCCCTGAGTAGTGCTTGACCAAAAATAAAAGCTTATGCACGTATTCTGTGTCCGTAGAGATACAAGGCCTAGATACAACACTTACTCGTTTACTTCTTTTGGACAGCAAAAGTAATCAGGCAAGTTGGTTCTATAGCTTCTTCCCCTCAACCCCCAACTCCGGACAACTTGTTACCTCCTGAACGGGCCCTGTTTTCTGATAGTCCAATACCATCCCATGTGTTAGGAACAGCAATTGAACAAAGTGATGCATGCAGGGGATAAGACACAGGGAGGGCTGCTGTGGTTGTTAATCAGATTAAAACCGACCTATTGCTTCCATAATCATCAACTCAGTATGAAATCCTAATCTACTGGCAGGGCTTTGGAATTACCTAACCTCACCACATCCCAAAAGTCAAACACAGGATGAGCATTTTTGATGCAGAAGAGACTCCCAAAAGGAAGCCAAAACCGTGAGATAACATCACTTTTACTGTGATAATCCCAGGCTTGAGAATTTGTTACTATTTTACTAAACCTAATGCCATCTTATAATGAGACAGGATTTGGTCACATACAAGATCCAAATCTATTGTTATAGCAAATTATCTTGGGTGAAACTCCTTCAGGATCGTCAAAACCCTTTCCATGTTGCTCCTAGGAAGCAAGGTTCATTTCTAGCTCTGGAGTACATACACAGAGACCCCCGTGATGGAAAATGCTGTACCTAAAATGAGAGCCAGCATGGGTGCTAATAACAGACTTTGTTTTACTTTGCTGGGTACTTCACCTCCTTGTTGGCTTCTGTTCTACCATCACTGTTGACGCACTTCTGTCCTCCACCCTGTAGGCAGCACCTGGAACTTGTTCTCTGAGGAGCTGCAGGTACTTTATCTTTTAATCCAAAGTGACTCTTGTGCCATCTCAATGACAGGTGCTGCCCGCATGAGGCATATGGCAGGAGAAACTGCGATGCCTTATGTTCTTTACTCGCTATTCCTCAGGGCGATTACTTGATTACTGTCAGTCACATGTGATTGTGGGCTCCTTAGGAAAAGAACCTGGGTCTGTTTCTTATCAGTACACATTCAGTACCCAGCGTGGGGCCCAACACCGTGCACGCTCGAGAAAAGATTGCAGGAGTCAGCTTTGTCCAGATTCTCTTCCAATAATCGTTGTAGGCAGAGCCATTCATACCCTCTCCCTGTGTCCTACCTCAGCTCACAGGAAAACAAAGGCCCTCCATGCTCCTGCTGCCTTGAGGAAATTCCTGCCGCTAGCTCCACCTGCTGCTCCCCATGAAAAGAGAGGTGCTTCATCTGATAGGTGAGAGGCTGAAAACCTCCTCCACCAGCCCTTTACTACTGAGGACCATGTGTCCTGCCCTCTGGTGCTCTGGGCTCAACAAGGGCATGAAGCAGTTCTTTCAGCAGCCGACTACCTGGGGACGCTTCTGTTGTGCAGCCCTTCTCTGTCTTGTGTGGCTCTCAAGTCTAGAGAGATTTTGCACTCCTATTTCTCAGTGAGCTACGAAGCTGGTGGCAAGGAGGAATGACGGATTCAGTCCCCTAGAAAACCCGACAACCTCCCTGCAGAGTCGCAGGAGCTGGAAGAGCAGTACCAATAAATACATAGTAGATGATGGCCTTTGAGGGTGTGGGCTGCTTGCAGAACATGAACAAAAATACTAAACTCCTTATCTTGATGAACTTTTTAAACACAGGCTGCCCTAGAGGGCTGTAGTCAGTTAACACAACTGACAGCTGTCAGGAGCATCATTCAGAAGAGGTTTGCTACAGGGCCCTTCTTGTTGCAAACAACCAAAGGTTCAGGCAATTCTTCCCCAGGGGTCAGCTTGGAGATGCAACCATGGCTATATCCTTCTAATCTAAGTAGGGTTGTAGCGGGCTATGTCTGGGGCAGACTAAAAGAGCCACAAAACTACAGACAATGAATGGCTGTGTGTTTCTTAACAAAGAAAATGGCTGTAGCGCCGCAGCTCATACTTAGGCCTCCACAGGATGAAGGCGAGGCAGAGGGCTTCCTGCCAGAAATCCCTGAAAAGTGAACACCAGATGGCTTGGGTGTCTGGAAGCTTGACTGTCAGCTGGTAAGACCTGGTAAGACATGTTATGTGGGCTAAGTTATACAGGGGTCATCAGGTGTATTCTCCAGATGAGCCTATGCTCATGGAATGTCCGATGGGCATTTGGCCAGGGGCAGGATCCAATGTGGATTCTATAAGACACCAAGGAGGATGAGCACATGAAACCAACCACAAGCATCTGTACAATGTCATCTAGGTAGAACCAATGTTACCATCCAGCTAAAGAGGGCTAGTTCTATGCAGGAGTGAGCCAGGTACGCATGTGTGGTTTAGGTCTAGTCCCCCAGCACTGGGTACGGAGGCTGGGTTTTCCCATCTTTATAATGTGTCTGCTAGTCATTGTATGCCACAATGAGCCACTGTAGGCATCGCACACATGCCCTCAGCCCTGATTTTGACAGTGAGTTCACCTCAACTGGCAATCTGGGGGAATCTGAAAGGAGTGGGTGATGCATCATCGTAAGACTGCACGAGTGTGCTCAGGAAACACTTAGGAGTTACTAACTTATACCCTCCCAAACTGTTTCATAGAGCAGAGGAGCATTAGACATGGAAGTTATCTTAGACATCATCTGACTGGCCCTTGAACATTTCCAGTATAAGACTAAGATCAACTGATTAATCCACTACCCTAAGCCTTCATCAGGGACAAAAAAACTAATAGGTATGGTGCCAGCGTTAATTTGCCTTTCCTAAGAGAGAAAGGGTCTTGGCTCCACTTAGAGTCCTGTCTTCTTACACATTCTGAGGTTACCCTGCTAGCCACACCTTTGTAAGGAACTACACTTATCAGCAAAGTATAACGACCTTCTTTATCCCAAACTATCCTTTCCTTAAAGACCTTTTGTAGGACACTGATCTTGCCACACTAGGTCTCTTGTGTTTTGTTTTTGTTTGTTGTTAGCATTGGTCTGGGATATCTTGTTTTACTGCTTACAAGGCAACCTCATTCTATCTTCCACATTTTCTCCTCTTTCGTGTCCATAATTTATCTCCCATGAACATGTTCTTCCAGCTCTGCATGCTTGGGCCAAAGGGCCTCTTCTTGCCCTCCTTTCCCAGAGGGCTTGTTTCTTTCTTGCGTGTGGGCATTACAAACCCAGTCTCTCTGGTTTGCTGTCCTATCAGTGAACTTCCAGCTCTGGCTTTAAGTAACCTCTTCATTCGGGGATTTTATTTGTTTCATGTGTAGCTAGGTGGTTTCACACTGTTGTCAGAATCCACCCAGGCTTTCTGTATGTCTGTGGTGTGTGTGTGCTGGGTTGGAGGAAGGATGGAGGTGAAGCGTGTGGCTGCCATAATGCTGGGACTTCAGGTTGTGAGGTCTTTCCACATCACGTTCTCTCCACCAAGGGTCGGGCAACATACCCTAAAACTACCGCCGATAGGAGACCCAGGGTCAATGGACTTTCCTACACACTGAGTTCAGATGCTCTGAATCTGCCTGTCTCCAACAACTTGTCTTCCTTTGAGTTCTTTCCAAAATCAGATTAAACCAAGTTTTGGTTGTACTGTGGGCTCCTTGTGCTTAATCTTCATCCCACTGCAGAGGTGAGTTCTGGCCCTGCACTGCCCCAACGAGGAGCCACATGTGGTTATTTAAATTTCAATTAATTACAATTACATAAAGTTAAAAATATAGTTGCTCAGATGTACCAGTCACATTTCAAGTGCTCAAGAGTCACATGTGGCTGGTGGACCACACAGCGGACAGCACAGAGACAGGGCATTTCCACCATCACAGGCAGCTCTTGCTAACAGCATCGCTGCTCCCACCTAAACCAGCGGTTTGACAAAGGGCTCTCAGCAGCCCTGACCTCCCACTGCAGCACCCAAATCCAAGCGTCGAGGGGATTCCTCATTAAAATATGTACAGGCATGGCTCTTAAGGAAGCGTGGCTGGTTGGCCTCCAGATTTGAGTCCTACTGATGAGGGCTGTGTGAGAAAGCGACTTTCCACGGGCAGAGCAGCGAGTGGCTGCACATAAGTGGCAGAGCAGCACTGAACATGTCCTACACTGGCACGTACCGCCTGGCACTGCCCTAGGCAGTCCACATATAGTGTCTCAAAGAGTCTTCAAACAACCCTCCGGGCAGGCTGTTTCGATACTATCCTCGTGGTACAGGTGAAGAAACAGGTCAGAGAAATTTATAATTTGCTCAAGGTCCCACATGTAGTAAGTGGCAGAGCTGACAGTGAAAGCCAAGTATAACCAACTCTTCCCACTTTGAGTCCTGCTCTCCAGTTTAAGATTTCAGTTACTTCACTGGGCAGGGAAGGGGTCTACCAGCCACAATACAGTGACTATCACGTGGTGCTTCCATCATTCACCTTAACCGCTGGCTGAAGGCAAGGGCAGGTGCCTAGGACAGTTCCAGAAGTGAAGAAAGGGGCACTTATTTAGTTTTTTTCCAAGCTACTCAAATACTTCTCTCAGTCCCCTAGACTCTTAGTTACCGTATTTTTAAAAAACGATGTCCATGCCATCTTGTATTCTTAAATTTTTATACCAGTGGGGCAAAAAGATGCACTCCAGGAATATGTAGATTATCTAGACTGATCTTAGAATTCTACATACATACGAAAGGTTAAAACCTAACATTTTCCCATTTACTTATTCTTTTACTCAAGCAATGCTGTATGCCTACACGTGCCAGGCATTAGGCTAGACACTGGGACTCTAAGAGTGAAGGAGAATGAGGCAGTCCAAGGTTTGACAGTGTGGACAGGCTCTCTGTAACCACAGCAGCTCTCTGCGAAGCTCCTCACTGATATTATTTAATGTTCGCCCTATTTTCATGACTCACACGTTCATCTGAGAGGACAGAGGAGAGGTGAGGCTTACTTTCTACCAGAGACGTGCAGCAAGCTATGGAGTTGCTCAGGAAAGGGAGAGCATGCACTGAAATACACACCGTGTTTGAACACGCCTATCAGAAGGGACTTATCGGCCTCAGCATCCCACCAATCCACTGGGATCTCCATGTAGTCGATGTCGGGCAGGGGTACGTCTAGCTCCCTGTGGAAGGAAGGGCATGGGCTCAGAGTTCCTTCAACACAGACAAAAAACAATGCAAGAGCTACTGGCTGAACCCTGATATTAAGCCACACCCCAGTCACACGCTGAGAGGCTGAAGTTACAAGGACTCAGAAGGCTGTGGGCTAAGGTTTCTTAAACCAGGACTTTATCACATTCACCCAGTGAGCTATTTCATACATGTACTTGATTTCTAGGCTCTACCTTAGACTGACACAGAACCCTGAAGAACCTCTTGGAGAACTCATCAGTAGGTCTAGGTTGGGGCTTGGGATCCTTATGTGTAATGCCCATCTTCAGCTGGGAACCACAGCAAAAGCCATCAATACATTGGTCAACTGAAGGTAGAACACTCTCCACTTGGCTGAATTCATACACAATCAAATGTTGGAAAGTGCCCAAATCATCCTGGTTCAACATGTGGAGATCTCAAGCACTGTTTGAGAACAAGACAGTCAGCACTGGTACATGCAGGGAAATAAAGACCGCCTGTTCAGAGGACAGGTCTCACAGCAGCTGGCCTCCTGGCACGTAGGGAACTGACCCCGGGCTGGGTGCAAACACGGGCCTCCTGAAGCACAAGTAGGTTTGTCCGTCTCCATGAACGGGACTATATGGTAGCTCTTTAACACCAAGAGCCATGCTGACTTGTTTTACCTGGCAGGGGTGCCTTCAAACGCTTTATCAGCTGCCTCTCCCAGTATTTCAGCTTTTAGGTAGTACAGCATCCGGACTCGCAAAAGGACCCTGTGAAAGGTGAACACATCAATGCAAACGTATCAGAGCCCATGAGCTGCCTATAACCTGCCACCCCCAAGTGGACACATGGAAATTCCGGGCGCTCCCAAGTTATTATGATGTGAAGTAATATATGAGAAAGCACTAGAAAAGCAAAACCCAAGGTATTGATGGCAGATGCTACTGTGATTATCCCCACTTCACATGGAAAAATGTATCTCACCAGCCCTGTAATCACCCTGTAAGCCCTGGAGGGCAGCAGAAACACTGTTTCTCCAGATCCACAAGAGTACACACCACCTCTATGGGGCCATAATGACCTCTAGGGCAGAGGTGCCTTCCAAGAGGCTGGTTACCAGTTTATTGATCTACTGAAGAGCAGGTCATGTTGAATGGTGCTGTTTTCCGTTGCATTTGCATGTGTTAAAAATGGATATTTACAAGTCTTTTTCATGGCAATACTCCCAGACAGTAATCATGCCTTCTCTCCTGAGGTGCTCAGTTCCCTGGATTCTGCTCAGAGCATACTCAAGCTCCAAGGGAGGGCATGCGCCAAACATGTCCGAGACAAGGAAGTAAGCGTTTGTTGGGCAACTACTGTGTGCCCTGCACCATGCTGGGTACTGTGAGGCACAGAGCAAAAGCAAGCCTGTTTTTGAGGAGCCCACAGCAGTCTAACAGTGAAATGAGACCAACCACGAAAGAACTACAGCATGGAAGATGACCCTGGGAGTCGACGTATGCAAAACGGGGTGAAGGTAAGGGTAGGCACAGAGAAGCTGGCCCCATTCAGGGAGAGGCTTCATATTCACGGCTAAACTGCAAAGAAGTTTAGAAGAGTACTTGTAACTTGTACAATACCAGTCAAGACTAAAGGCTAGCTATTAAAAATAAAGGCCTACTTACACAGATAGGGACAGACCTCCATCTAAGTTATTTTAAAAGGAGAAAGAGAAACAGCGCAGAGCACGAATAGTATGTAAAATACACATTATTTTTGGGAGAATAAAAGGAGGATGTACATTCATCTAAGCTGGTCCATGTACAGAGTATCTCTGGAAGAACCTGGTTAGCAGTGGCTGCCTCTGGAGGGGGAAATGGGAATTGGAGGTGGGAGGAAAGGTTATTTTTGGCAATTTTTAAAAAACACATAAAGTGCCACTCTGGGCTCGAGTAGTAGGTGGCAACACACACACAATTTTTAGAATGGAAAGAACCCTTATTTTTCTGGTATGCCATCCCTTACCTCAGCTGTCAGTCAACTCAAATAATTTCAAGGTTTATTTTTTTTAAAGCTCAGATAATAAGAGCTCTAAGAATTTACAACAGTCGTTGATCGTTCTACCTTGCTGACAGTGCCTGCTGGCCTCCTCAGTAAGAACTTCAGTGAGGAGGTCTTAGATATGGGAATCCCAGCCTGCTTACATCTAGCCCAATCAGAGGAAGGTTTTCCTGATGATGTAAGATAGAGTGGTCTCTACTTCTTTAAACCGAAATGTGTTGACACTTGGTAGCATCTATGGCATGAGAGAATAGAATTTTAAGTGAACAGTATTCACTTATTCTCCAAATGAGAAAGAAATCAATTCAGAGGACAGATGGGCAGCTCCTCCCCGAGTGAGAGGATAACCCCAGCTGGCATCTAAACTCAAAGGGAAGGAGGACTGGGGCACGTTTGTAACACCCTTACTTCAGCCAGACAAAACCCACCAATATTTCGGTGGCATTACTGCTCTTTCCTTCATCTCTTTCTTTAAAATAAAACACAACACCACATTTTGTTGATATGAAATACACTTCCAGGAAGTGCACCTTAGATAAACATACAGCTTGATGAATTTCCAAACTGAACACACATGTGAATCCAGGACCCAGATTAGGAAGCAGAGCATGTCACCAGGACTCCCCTGACTTCTCATAGCCTGGATCTGAAACAGCTGTTATTTAACTTTTTAAAGTTCTTTTGCTGACAATTTCCTGTCCCTAAATACTATACCACTACTACTACTGAACAATGCTTTGAGTACTTATCACATGGCAGCATGTATTAGCTCACTTAATCCAAACAACAATGCTAAGAGATGGAAACTATTATTACCCTCATTTTCTAGATGGAAACTATTATTATCCTCATTTTCTAGATGAAAGAAAGAAGGCAGAAGGCACAAAGAGGTTAATAATTCACCTGCTCACAAATCCAGGCAGTCCTGACCCCAGACCCTGTCTCAACCTTTATCTGGTATGAGGGTGGCAATAAATTTGCTAACAGAGCCTACAATTCTAGAAGCTCCCAGTCCACTTTTTTTTTTTTTTTTTCAACGTTTATTTATTTTTGGGACAGAGAGAGACAGAGCATGAACGGGGGAGGGGCAGAGAGAGAGGGAGACACAGAATCGGAAACAGGCTCCAGGCTCTGAGCCCTCAGCCCAGAGCCTGACGCGGGGCTCAAACTCACGGACCGCGAGATCGTGACCTGGCTGAAGTCGGACGCTTAACCGACTGCGCCACCCAGGCGCCCCTAGTCCACTTTTGCTGAAAGAATTCTGCCTGTTCTCCAACGTACCTCAGGGCAAACCAGGACCCAAGATCAAAGGGTGGAAGTTTCAAGGAAGCAGACTTCAGATTCAATACATAGAAGGGTGATTAATTAGAATCTGGTAATTAAATGAGCCTTGCAGAGAAATGGTAAGCTCCCATCGCTAGGAAGGCTCGAGCGCAAGCTGGCAGACTCCCTGGCAGGGTCCTGCCCCCAGAACTCCCATGCTGAGTGCAAGAGCTGCAAGGTCCCTGCTGGCTCTTGCTGAGCCAGGACTAAAGAGGACAGTTGTCCCCTTTGGATTCAGAATAATAAACAATAGTCAGCATCTCTGAACTCAGATAAATGCTTTACTGCATTCTTTTCTCTTTCTTTTAAAGATTTTATTTTTTTTAACAGTAATCTACATCCAATGTGGGGCTCTAACTCACAACCCCGAGAACAAGAATCACACACTCCACCGACTGGGCCAGCCAGGGGCCCCTATTGCATGTGTTCTTTGATTCCCAGCATCAGGCACACATTCAGGAAAAGTCTTGGGGATGGCGGTTAGAAATGTTAAGGAATTCCTCAAAGGTCCAAACTGGTTCTGTTCATCAGCTGTGATCATCTCTGCAGGTATCAAGGGAAGTTCTATGCCAACTTCTCCAGCTCAGCCTGTTTTCAGTGCCCCACACCCACATGTGCAGTAAGGAATGGAAGAGCCACATACTGCCACTGTCACTTAGCAGGGTACAACCCGAGTCCTTCACCTTGCACCTCACTGTTCAGTGAATGTAAGGACTCTGATTCTGTTCCAGCTACAAGTACTGTTATTCTCCTAGCCGGTAAGACTCACAGTCATGAGTTAGCTGCTTTCTATATTCCTCATCACATATTACGGGTTATTCCCTAGTTGTGTCATAGTCGACCCTTTCTCCCCAATTCTACAGTTGGCACCTTTCTCTAGATCCTTATGATCCATACTTACATTACGACAGAACTCTCCTAGATGGCCACTTAGCTCTCGGTTTACCCAGTCCATCTCACTGTTGCCAGATAAAGTTTTCTCCCCAAACATCATTTTTTTACTACATGTCTCACTTATTAAAGAAGCATGGCTGCTTAATCTACAACAGAATCCTCAGCCTGCAGTACAAGATCTCCTAGGAGTCCTCTTAGCTAGGCAGCCTCCTCTTTCTGTCTGTCCCCTACAGGTGACTCTGAGTCAGTCCCATGGCACATGCTACCAGGTCCTCTACCAGGCAGGTTCTACCATCAACAGCACGCGCCCTTTAATTCTCAGCTTGAGAACTACTGTCCCAAAGAGCCTGTCCTTCTGTGCATGGTTTTTATTACTGTTTTGGGCACGAGACCTATCTTCAAAGATTTGGAAAGATGAAGGGAAAAGGATCAGACTTCATCTGTAAATGGTGAAGAACACAACCTGACAACCACCGCAGGACCATTAGGCTGATGTCACAGGGAAGACACACTAATTTGTAAGTTGACAAACGCTTACTTCTCACTTAACTTAGAAGGTCGTACCCAGAGGTGAGGCAGCAGAGACCTTCTCACTGCCGAGCAGGAGTGCTGGGGAGACATGCCTGCAAGGCCTACGAAGCTGGGCTAGGTGGTTTCCAAGGGTCCTTTTCGTCCTGATAGATACTCCGTATGGTGATGCAAATATCCACGTGCAACTCGTCACTGTTTGGTGGCTGAGTGCCCTCTAACTCCCCAAACTAAACTTCACAAGAGCAGTTTCATTTTCCATCACTCTTTCCTTTGCCCTGCCATCCACCCTGCACGGTGTTGGCCCAGGGATATAAAGGGTAATATCTCAAATGCAAGTCTGTCAAATGCCTGGAGGCCATGAATGGCAACAGCAAATCAGAAGAGGAAGCAACCTGGCATGGGGGAGTGGGGCTGAGAGTAGTGGCCACTAAGGCCAGTCTTCTGCTCTTGCTAATGTGACCTCAGGGGCAGAAGGAGAGAAAGGGAAAGGAGAGGAAGCAGTAAAATCACAATGTCCTAACTGGATTTTGACAGTCAGGTCAGAAGTCCCCTCAGGGGTATAAGGGGCAATGGTAGAGAGTCCAGGTTCTGGGGGAGAGGAGATGTTGCCAAAGGAGGGAGACAGGCTTTATGTGAAGGGATCCCAACCAGGTTAGACCACATACCCTGCCTTTTCAGACCCTGCATGGTGGTACAGGAGCATCAGGTGGTCCCCCACAGCCCCGAGGGGATCCCAGGAGCCTGAACGGTCTGAATGGAACTGCCGCGAAGGATGGGGAGGGGCACACTCACTTGTTGCAGTGCTGTTTGAGGTGTTTCTTATAGCCGTCATCATGCAAGACCACCTCGGGGTTGCAGGTGGCCAGCCAGTCTGCATTCTTCAACTCAGGGAGCAGCAGCTGGTTCTTCGTCTTCTTCCCCTTCCTCCCTCTGGGGACTGGAGCAGACAACCCTGAAACAGAAAGGAAGGCCCATGAGCCTAGGCAACTTTAAACATGGGGGCAGAACAGAGTTGGGCTTAGGGGCCCAGGAGGCAGCCAGGCTGTGCATGGCGGCCCTACGTGACAGATCCCCCTCCTCGGCCCACCAAGTAGTGCTAGTGGTGAGGAGATCTGCCTGGGCTCCAGCTCAGTAAACTCCAGGAATGTTCAGTCAGGCGGTAAGAATTTACTGAGCACCCCATGCAGACTAAGAACATCACCTGCACCCCTCGGGAACTCACAACCCGGCCAGGGAAAAAGGGATGCTCGGTCCGAAACGTGAACGTGAGCAGTGGCCAAGCACAGGGAAGGAGAAGCACAGCACAAGAAAAGGCAGAGACAGGTAGAACTGGGGCACAACAGTGACATGCCAGAGAAAAACCAGAGCACATGGCGTGACCCCAGTTCCGTGCGGGAACCCTCGGGATGCTCTGGTCAGCACACAGGACTGGCATGCGGGCCCAACTGTACTCCCGCAAAATACTACAGGCAGCACTGGATCATTCTGAGGGAGAACTGAAGGAAACCTCTTGCTCTCCCACAGCTAACATTCTCAGATAACATCTGAGGAAGAGAAGCCTCCCAAAGCACAGCAACCTGGGCAATGCAGAAGGACGGGAGCACACAGGAGCTGCCGCTTCTCAGGCCAGCCCTGCTGCCGCTCACCTGAGTGGTTCTGGAGGGTCTGGGCCTGCCCGTCTTTGGTAGGTGTGATCAGTTCCCAAATGAAGCTCTTGATCTTCTCGTCCCCCTTGTAATGCTTGACACAGTAGACCAGCAGGGCCCGGCAAATCATCTCCATGTCCTTCTCATTCAGATGCCACTTGAACCGCCCGTGGGTCAGGATGTCCTTCCACCGGCCCCAGCTGGGAGTGGAAACACAGAAGGGCGTTGGAGGGAGGAAGGGCCATGTGTGCCCTCAACACTGCAGGACAAACAGGTGCCAGGAGTGCTTCTCATCGTCTGCTGAGTCTGCTAGTCACCCTGAGGGCTTTGCCCTGAAAGGCCTTCAAGGACCACATGCTGTATCACACCGAGGGTCACCGAGGTGACCTGAACCCTGAGAGCTTCATATGGCCACTTGAATGTTAACAAGGGAGGGACAAAACTATTTGGAGAGGGGAATAAATTTGGGATTAAGACAGTCCAGCTGCAGTATTCAAAAGCAATGGTGAGCTCCCAGAAACTAAACCTCGTACTTCAACTAGAACCAGAGCCCTGCACGAATCATGCCCTAACCGCAACATCTGCTGTGCTGACTCCATATATATCCTCGGTGGGGGGAAAGCAGGAAATCAGTACCAGGCAACAAATTAGTAACAGAGATTTGCCGTGACAAGCACACGAGAAAATCATGGCGCGTCTACAATATGGCAGCAGAGCGTACAACAACTGAGGGGGGGCCATGGGCGAAAAGCACGGTTCTCTCCTGCTCTAACGGGTCCTCCGTCAGCCCGGAGCGCTAGAGGTGACTAGAGACACAAACTGGACAAATCTCAGGGACTGGAAAACAGCAACACACAGTCCAGGCCAATACCCACCCAAAGATGAGCAGGTTCTTCTCTACCCGGAAACACTCGGCTCGGAGGTAGCGCCTGGTTTTGTCATTGAGGCGTCTGGACCTCGTGGGCCTTTCGTCTGAGTCGCTGTCTAGCTCCGAGAACTCCATGAGCTCATCCTCCTCAAAGGAGTTGTAGTGTTTGGTCTGCTTTCTCACTCGAGGCCGGTCGATCACTAAGCTCTCCTAGAAACAGAGAGGAACAGTTGGGGAGAGGACCCTTCTTCGTTCTTCCCCCATCACGATGCATACATACACCCTGTCGCTGGTCCTGGGTCCTGAGGACACATCCGGCAGAGAACCACACCCCAGCCTCGTCCTCCAGCAGGTAAGGCTCTTCCCAGCACACCTGCCGTGTCCACGACAAGCAGAGGGGATTCTCTGAGACTCGCTGGAGTTGGAGTGTTCCCCAAGCCCCCGGCGCCGGCCGCCACCATCTGCTGTTTCTGTAGTCTTTCTAACAGTGCAGGCGGATGGCAGGCAAGGCCCCCCAGCACCCAGAGTGGCGGCTGCTCTTGCCAAAAAAGGCAAGAGTGGGGCACCCCAGCTGTTCTGCCCAGCATGCAGAGGCAGCCTGCGCTCCGGAGACAGGATGAGTCGGACAGTTCCATCTGCTCGGCGACTTTCTCAAGATGCATACATTTCCTGCCACTTCATTCTCTGCCTTCCATGGGCGCTAACTCCTAACCTTTTGTCTTTCACTGAAGACATAATCTCCAGCCCAGGATCTTCAACTCCTTCTGGCAGCTCCCCTACCAGAACCATCACCTCTTTTCCAGTCCCCGCCATTCCTGCTCCTTACCCCTTCACCCCACACCTCTTCCTAAAGCTTGGCTAAGCTCTGTGTAGCCCAGATACATTGGGGCATCACTCCTGCTTCAGTCACTTTGCTTTCCGCCTTCCATGCTCCAGCTGCTTCTAAACGTCTCTACGACAAGAGCTTTTTCCTCTCCGCCCTCACCCGCCATCCTGTGCACAGAGTAACTTCTGGATTGTCACCTTATAAAACAGGTTTTACTAAACAGGTTACTCAAGGGACTTTAGACTCTTCCTACTAAAGAAAACAGGTTGGACTGAGAAAGCTCTGGGGATGGGATAGAAGAGTTAAGGCTGGGTGTGAGTTACTGCATCAGCTAGATAGGAGCAGGGACTGTCTCCTGAGCTTGTGGGTTCACGAGAGTTCAACATTCACCCAAGAAGACCAGTAGAAAGGGATGTGCGGGCACTCTGGAGTGAGGTGACAGGGCCAGAGATGGAGGGAAGGGAGATGAACATTTCAGGGGTGCCTCCCAACAGGCGAGGCAGGTGTATTCACAAACCTTATCTCCCAACTCTGCAAAGGGGCATCACCACCTCTTTTTGTCACATGTCTTGCTCACTTGTCTCAGTGGGGTCAACTGCCTTGCCCAGAAGAGGCATGCAGTCAGGGGCAGACTGACATCGGACTCCAGTTTCATTCCACAGCTATTCTCTTTCTCATGTTCAGAAGTTAGAAAATTCAAGGTACAGAGAGAATGGAGGAGAGACCAACAAACCCCTTCATTCTGCTTAGCCTCCCCTGGAGTATCTGTCAGAGGTAAAGTTTCTTTCACAGGAAGTGTTGAGGCAGAGGTAAAATAGTCCCTTGCCAAGATGGGATGCTGGCCTGGGTCTGAGGGCTGAACTTGACCTGTGTGGCCAGTTCCAGTTCTAATTGCCTTTGTCACATTTCCCAGGTGCCCAACAGACTGTAGGTCCCAAGAAGTCATTTTAAAATTGTTAACAGTGAGAGGCGCCTGGGTGGCTCAGTCGGTTGAGTGTCCAACTTCAGCTCAGGTCATGATCTCGCAGTTTGTGAGTTTGAGCCCCACATTGGGCTCTGGGCTGACAGCTCAGAGCCTGGAGCCTGCTTCAGATTCTGTGTCTCTCCCTCTCTCTGCCCCTCCCATGCTCATGCTGTTTCTCTGTCTCTCAATAACAAATAAACCTTAAAAAAAAAAAAAATGTAACAGTGAACATTTATCAAGCTCTATGTGTCAAGCATGCTTTAAGTGTGTTACATATAGGATCTCACTTAAGAACTAAGGCTCAGGAGTGAATAATGACTTGAGCCATGTGGGAATTTATGGTCCTACAAGCCACAGCAAAATGTACAATGGAAGAGAACATTCTCAGTACTGTACCTTTTCATTCTTTGCTTCGGTGTCCAATTCAGCTATTTTAGCCCATTTTTGCCAAAAGTTTGGGTCATCTAAGGAAATATCTGTCCTGTTTCCTGAAGCCACAAAGCTAGCCTGTGAAGATAACAGAAGTCAATAAACTGCTCTTGAACACAGTACAAGCTGATAATACCACCTGCATTATTTCAAATTTACCAGAATCCCAAGTATGTTCTCCAATTGCATTTGAAGCCAAAACCCCTAAAAGAGCCTCCCAAATGAATGTGAAAATCTCAAGGCTGTTCTTTTTTTATTTTAAAGATTGGGTAAGGATATTACAATTTCCACCTCCAGGATCATTTTTTGGAACTTAAACTTGGAAGCAGGAAGAATGCCCTGGAACACAATGGCAATGTGTTACTTGGTGTCTAGCTCCCTGCAAAAGGGTTGCTTTGTGAGACTTCCCTAGATGCAATTTTTCTTTCAGTTCACCACTTTCCAAATGTCTGCTTTGGGAAACGCACCGGGGTTGGGCAGTATGAGGTATACTGAGATGACCAGGCACTTATAAAGCACAAAATGTCCTATTGAGGAAGTCCTACATAAGCCACCAAACAGGAGACTCAAACAGGCCACAAAGCTCCCAGAGCCCACGGCCGGAGACACCTGAAAGTGATTTGGTAAGTGGCCTCATCAGTCAAATTTGAAATCCAGTGAGGTGAAGAGCAGGGGAAAGAGGCACCTAGAGTAGCAGCTGGGAATCTAGACTAACATCTTTTCTCATGGAACGAGCAAAAACCCTTGCTTCAGTTTGAGGAATGGAGGGTTCAGCGGAATTTCAGTGCGTGGACAGTGATCACGGGGTGCTCTACAAGGAAATCCAGATGACCATTCAAAGGTTTTGGAGCAGTCTTTGCAAACAGTGAACGGTGCAAACTGTAAACCGAAGTGTCTGTCCTGTCTGCTGGAGACAGCTCCCACTGGTCAGGAGTGGGGTTTTCTTTCTATAGCTTCTGACTCATTACTCAGAAACCCTCTAAAGAGTCTGTATTTTCTGTCTCACACAAAACCCACGTGTAGACAGATAATCTCAACAGTTTGCATATTGAAAAAACAAAGCCTGGCTGGTGAAGGTCAAAGAACAGTGTTTTCTTTTTGCTCCCATTCCGACACGGACTCTGGAGAAAGGTGCCATACCTTGGCAAAAGTAGATCCTTTCCCTTCAGACTGGATGGTGATGGTGTGGGTTCTCCTCTGCAGAATCTGGTCTATGTCTTCTTCACAGAATTTGGAGCCTTCATCTTCCTCGTCCATCAGGGCTCCATAAGCCCCTTTCCGGAGCAAGTCCTCTACTTCCATTTTTGAGAGCTGTTGTACCTGGACAGGTCACCAAAGGCTACTCACAATGTGGAAAATGCACAGGAGAAAAACAGCCTAAAATCTGGCCTTCATGATCCACTTCCTCCACTAACTGTACATGTCGGAAGACTAAAGATATGGGCCACAAGTTTTAGAAAATTAGAGCCCAGATAAAGATACTCAAGAAAACTATGGGGAGGGCAGACAGATAATCCTCTATAGGGAGCTCTGGAATCAAAGCCAGCACATGACCCAATGGCCCTAACATTCCTCAGGACATTGATTATTATCACATGTCACAAGCTATTGAAATTATGCACCACTGAAGAAGGTATGTTTAATGCTTTAGTTTGAGTCTGTATCTTTAAAAACCTCCAGATGTACTAAACAAGCTACAGAATGATGATTTATTCATTATTAAATAAATACATGAGTATTGGAAATGATGTCATTTCTCAACTAAAGAAAGGGTCCTGTGCCAAGTGTGATCTTCTCAATTGCTTGTTGAAAACAGGAAATGGGAGTTCAAAACACCCTTTCCTGGTTCTAATTAAGAATCTGGTTCTCTCTCTACCAATCACAAGAGGGAGTTCCAGGACTCCCAGCACTGGTGAGCTGAAGTATTAAACTTAGCAACACATGCATAGCTAAGAGGATACAGAACATCTGGACTGAAGACAACTCATTGGAAGGTTTTAATTCTCAACCTTTGATGCCCTGAGTCCAGAGATTAAGGAGATACTCTGTTTTGTTGGCCTATAACTTAATACAATTTAAGAATCTTAGCTGCATTTTTTATCCCTGTGTAGGGGGGAAAAGATTTTATTAACTGCCATATTGCAAGCTGCTAACTTATTCATTTTTTTTTTCACTGACCATCATGCATTGAATATCTTTAATATGCCAAGTACTGTTAGGGGCCATGGGTGATACAGATAAAATAGGTTTCATTATACCCTCAGGAAGCTCAAAGTCTGGAGTATGAGATAAGACATGGTGACAATAGATATTCAGAGTGTTAAACGTTAAGATCTACGGACTTCTAATGGGCACTGTTAAAAATTCTGCTTACCGAAACGTTACTGCATGCTGGGCAATCCTACCACACCACTGCGCCTACAGATTTCCTTTATCCATCTGTAAAAGCAGAGACCTGACCCTGAATTATCCTCTGCTGTGGGGAATGACTCAACAAAGATGTGCAACTGGATTTAATTTAGTGAAAGTGAATCTTAAAACAGCTGTAAGAAGGGAGACCCCAGAGGGGCCCGGGCTGTGTGGCGAGTGTCCTGGGGGGCTCTGAGCAGGTCCCGTCATACTCACCCCATTGGTGCTGCCCTTTCGGTTTATGTCCTGAAGAACAGCCTTGTCCAGGCCCAGCTTTAGGCTGGCTTTGTCAAACATTTCCCGCTCATAGGAGTTCCGAGTAATGAGACGATACACCTTCACGGCTTTGCTCTGGCCTATCCGGTGACATCGGGCCTGAGCCTGGGAAGGAAGGAAGGTCATACATATCCCGTCACCAGATATAATGGCAACAGCCCAAGGAACAGGGAAATGCCATGTGGTGTGAGTGGCCAGCTCTCACAGTTATGAGTCACGGGACCAATTTTGGAAGAAAATTCACCCAGATGTCGGCTGCCCCTCCAAACTCACTCATTTCTTCACGCATTATTTATTGAGTGACTACCACATGCTGGGATAAAGTGATGAGAAGGACATGACTTCCTACACTCCCCAGCTTGAGGGCTGAGTGCAGCTACTCATTCCCAGGATGCTGTCCTGCTTTCTGGGCAAATGCCTCAGAGCTGGCAACACCAGTTTTTAAACTTTTTCATCTTACTAGAAAGAAATTTTCACACAAAGACCAAAGTAGAGAAAAAGCAGAATGACCTCTTATGGATGATCCATTTTTTTTTTCAATCTCTACTATGTTCCCACCCTCCAAGACTATTATGAAGCAAATCCTAGGCATCCTATAGTTTCATACTTATGTATTTCAAAAAAAATTTTTTTTACATTTATTTATTTTTGAGAGACAGAGAGAGACAGAATGCGAGCAGGGGAAGGGCAGAGCGAGAGAGGGAGACACAGAATCCAAAGCAGGCTCCAGGCTCTAAGCAAGCTGTCAGCACAGAGCCCGATGCAGGGCTCAAACCCACGAACCATGAGATCATGACCTAAGCCAAAGTTGGACGCTTAACTGACTGAGCCACCCAGGCGCTCCCATACTTATGTATTTCAATATATAATTCTTTTTTTTAATCAGTGCTGATTTTTTTAAAGTTTATTTTGTTTTTAGTATTTAAGTTTATTTATTATTTATCTATTTATTTATTTAAAGTTTATTTATTATTTTGAGAGATAGATAGATGGATAGAGATAGAGAGATGGATAGAGAGCGAGCAGGGGAGGGGCAGAGAGAGAGGGGGAAAGAGAGAGAATCCCAAGCAGGCTCCACACTGTCAGTGCAGAGCCTGACGTGGGGCTTGAGCTCACAAACCGCGAGATCACGACCTGTGTGGAAATCAAGAGTCGGACGCTTAACTGACTGAACCACCCAGACGCCCCTCAATATATAATTCTAAAGATAAGGACTCTTGTAAAATAATGCTGTTGCCACACCTCAAAACATGAACATTGGTACTAACAATCTCATCAACGTCCCAATTTCCCTGCTTATCTCATGTGTATTAATAACTACGCTTATTTGGATCAGGATGCAAATAGGGCCCATACGTTGTACCGGACTGATAGAGCTCAAGTCTCTCTCATTCTGTAGATATCCCTTGCCTTTGACCTCTCCTTTTTCAAATGCAGGTTTTTTTGTTGGAGAGACCAGGTGTCTGTCCTCTAGCTTCTCAGGGCTCACATGTTGCCACCTGTATTCTGGCTGTGGTGTTAAACAAGTTCCTCTGGTCCCTGCATCTCCTCTAAGTAGGTCATTGTTTCTAGACCTATTCAGTGGGCAAAAACAGAAGTGTTTGGGTGTGTAGAGTGTATACAATTATGTGCATATACAAGACAAAATATGTCATGAGATCAACTTAATTCAAATTTATAACTATGGGACTTTAACTTCACCAACCACACATCTGTATCTCTTTTTTAACCATGTCAAAAAGCTCAATTCTCAACCACACGAATATCATTATTCATTTGATTTATCCCACAATGTATATAAGAGTCTCAGAAAAACTGTACCATCAGGAACTCCCCAAAACATAATTACTGAGAACAATGCAAGATCTTTGTTTTCCTCCTCTCAGGGCTATATCCCACTAAGTATGCATGCTCCACTTAAAATGTTTTAAGAACTACCAGCAGGTAGGTTTCTTTTTCTTTCCCAGTGTAGGGTCAGCAATTCTGAAACTACTTTCTGTGTAATACAGGATTGAGGAAAGGGGTAAATATAACAGGGGTCAAGGCTTTCATTGTTGAAGAAGGACGTTACAAATATGGAAAGAAAAAAAAGTAGAATAGCCGTATGGTGGTGTTTCTATGGAAATAGGTACAGACATGTGTGTGTTTACACGTTATTACACGTGTATATATACACGTACATATGAATGTATGTTATGTACCTGTGTATTTATATTCTCTGTGTGTATGTACTCTAGCTATATCCACTGAATGGGCCTAGAAGCAATGGCATCACAGCAGCAAAGACCATAACTCCCAGATCTTGGTTTCTAAATATATTCTCCATCAAGACAAAACCAAAGCATGTAAGAGAAATAATTAATTCCAGGACTGGGGGCAGAAAAAACACCGGATGAGTCCCAAACATATTACTATGCCAGAAAATAACGAAGTACTCAAAGAATGATGGAGACACACCAAAAGAACACTTCCAACTTGAAGAGGTTTACCACTGGCTAGGCCCAGAACGGTCTGAATATCAAAATAAACATAGTAGTGAAATATAACCCACCAGATAATAATAATAATAAAAGAATCAATGAGTACATAA
The DNA here is from genome assembly GCF_022079265.1 of Lynx rufus. NCBI lineage: Eukaryota > Metazoa > Chordata > Mammalia > Carnivora > Felidae > Lynx > Lynx rufus. Next base: position 18,763,879 of record NW_025814896.1, on the reverse strand, counting down.
TGACATAACTAAATGGGAGAAAAAGGAAAACTCTATTATAGTAGAATAACTAACAGACATAGAGTAACAAAGTTTAAAAAATCACCACTTTGCAACCAGTCAGCGCTGACTGATACGGGCAAAAATAATCAACAGATACTAAAACCAGTGGGTTAAACTTTGATGAGGAGCAGGAAATTTATATAGTCTCAAAGTATCTTTCCAAAATTGCTTATTAATTTCAAAGGGGAAAATGCCCACTTTTTAGTGTAGACATCTGGTAGATACCACTTAACTAAGATATCCAAGTACATATTATCAGACAAACAGACATCACGTTCCTCCTGATGTGATATATTGAGAAGGACACATCATTTTGGTGTTATTAGTAAGACTGAATCCTACCCTGAGGAAATACAAACACAAACTGAGGGATAATCTATAAAACAACTGGCCTGTATTCCTTAGAAATAACAAGGTCGTATTGTTCCGTATTCCCGGAAAAGGGAACTCTTTCGGATTCAAGGAGGCTAAAGAGATATGGCCAACAAGGTGACAGGTGCTCCTTTACTGGATGGATCTCAGAGTAGGGGGGAAACAGTGGCTATAATGGATGCTGAAATAAATAATAAATTTGAATATGGACTCTGGATTGAAGACAGTTTTTGTATTTCCAATCCTGAGAACTAAGCTGTGGTTATATAAGAGGATATCCCTGCACTTAAGAAATACATGCCAAAGTACTGCGGGGGCAACTCACTCTCAAATGATTCAGACAAACAATGGCGTGTGTGTATATGTGTTTAAGTCCATGTATGTACTCAGAGAGGTCGAGGAGCTAGAAGGCAAAGTGATAGGGTAAATGGGGAAAATGTAAAGGGTTGGTGAATCTGGATAAAGAGTATACTGGAATTATAAACAAATTATATCAAAGTGAAAATGTCAAAAATATTAAATACAAACATTTGAAATGTCTCTCTTGGGGTTATGCTGTCCACTTGATAAACAGCTAGATTTCAACTGTTTCATTTTGCTTCTAAATTTTGGGGATTGATTTTTTCCCCCCACATTAATTTAACCATAATGAAGGGGGTGGGAAAGAAGAAAACCAAACCAAGTAACTTTGGAAAATGATATTTTGATTATATACTGTAGGACTAATGACAACCCCCCCACATTACAGCCCAATATTATATATTGGTAAATTTATTTATGTTACATAGAATATGATTAGTAATTCTGCTACTTTATGTACACACTAGGACTGAACAAATGAGTAAAAAAATATACTGTGTTATCATGAGACTGAAATTTCTCAAAGCCAGAGAAAGGATTTACAAGTGAAGAAGAGAGCAAGGATGGAGTGAATCAGCAGCAACTCACGAAGGGTGAAGAGAGATGGGCAAGTACAGCCATGTGGTGTGAGTGCTTCTGTCAGTACACATACACGTATTTCCTAGCTCTGTCTGCTCACAGAATCTAGAAGCGCTAACACTCTAGCAGCAATGGGCACTCCTAGTAGCCAGATCTTGGTTGTTAAATGCCATTCTTGAATAAAAGGAAGCAGGGATCCTTGGAGAAACTGTCAATCCCATGGCTGTGGCAGGAAAAATGCAACATGAACCTGAACATCATGCGGTGCCAGAAAGGAAGGAAGTGCTCAAAACCTGACAGGTGCACATCAAAAGGACACAGGAACCAACCTAAAGGACCTCCTAATGACCAAGTCTGAACAATAAAATAAATAATAAGAGTAATAGATTATAACCCATAAAATGAGTTCATACGGATATAAATAAATAAATGGGGAGAAGGGACAGCTGTTCTTTATAGAATTCCAATTAATAAGTGTATAAGAAATGACTGAAAGAGAAAATTGCCATTAGCCAAACCCCATGGTAATAATTACTGAAGGCAAGAACCATTGATGGATGCTAAAATTAACAGGTGAAAGTAATGGTGAGAATCAGGAAATGTATGGTCTCAAAATATCTCTTCCCAAGATACTGATTAAATTTAAAAGTAAAAACAGTTATTTTACAGTGAAGAAACCTGGCAGATACCACCTCAACTAAGTAATCAAGGTTATCATCGCAAGCAATAAGATGTATTAACATCATGTACCCCCTGAAATGATGCACGGAGGAGGACGTAACATCACTTCTATGATATTCTTGCCAAAAATATATAACCTCAAATCTCATCATGAGAAAACACCAGGCGGACACAAACTGAGAGACAGTTTGTCAGGACCCTTCAAAATTGTCAAGGTCATGAACGATAAGGAAAAGACAGGTGCTGCCACAGACTGAAGGAAGCTAAGGAGTCAGGATTTCTAAATGAAATATGAGAATGTGCATTAGATCCTGGACAAGAAAAAGAACATTGGGAGGAAACTGAAGGAACATGAATAAGGTCCATAGATTTCTGTGTCAATGTTAATGCCCTTATGTCAATAATTAGACTATGGCTTGCATAAAATGCTAACACTAAGGGAGGCTGGGAGAAGGGTCCTAGAACCCTGTACTATTCTGCAACTTTTTTAAAGTTTAAAATGATTCCAGAATAGTTTTTAAAAATTTAATTTTGTTTTATGGTGTTATAAAATACTGAAGGTGGTTCCAAAGGCAAATATACAAAAAGGCATGTTTGGAAAAAGTAGCTTCTTTTCCTGTCTCTTCCATCTTATCCTGTCCCCTTACTCCCCCTACAGCTAAACCATTTAATAATAAAGTTTTTTGTTTTATCTTTCAGCTGGGAGGCCAGGGAGGAAGACACACACACACACACATACACATACACACAGCTTTTTTAGATAATAGCTAGCATAGCATACATACTTTTTTCCACCTTATCTTATTTTTTTTTTTCCACACACCATATACTCCAGAGATGACCCCCTAGCAATATATGGAGATAATCATTCTTCTATCAAAGTTTTATCCACTACGGTTTAGTCAGTCAGTCTTCTATTGGTGAACAACTAAGTTGTTGAGCCTTTGGCTATTATAATTAGTTGCCACATCTCCTTTCAGTATCTTTAGTGGCAGTAAATCTATGAGAAGATTTGATGGATAGTTGGTAAACAAAGGAAGTGATCAAGGTAACTAATATGGTTTATGGAACCTATAAAGCACTAATAATAGGTGGCTACAAGTAGTGACACTGATTTTCTTTCTCTGGCTCATCTGACATCGTAGGCAAATTACAAGAAGGAGTTTAAAAAATGTTTTGAGCAAAGGTCCAATACAGGATCAGTGCAGACGCTGCTAATTACCTTCTTGTTATCCACATGCCCCTTCTTCCTTGCTCCCAGAACCCTGATGCTTGTAGAGGGCAGCAGTGTGTTCACCTGAAACCATCTGCAGCCTCCCAGGGATGATGAAGTAATACAGCCTGGACAACGAGGTGCAGCAGAAGTCTATCAGGGACATCTGGAAAAGTCCTGCCCTCCTGACAGAAGCACCACACCTTCCTTCCTGATCTTTCCTGTCTGGTCTGAAGTATCCATCTTGGAACAAAGAGGTTGTAACTCACACTCCCTGAGGATGGAGCAGGAAAACAGAAGGAATCTGGGACTTGGATGACACTGTGAAGCCACCTTACCCTGGACTGCCATCTCCAGACTTCTCATTAACTAAGAAAAACAAACCTGTTCTGGGGAGTGGGGGGGAGTCACTGTCACAAGCAGCTAAATGACACCAGGAGGTAACATGTGGTCTCCCGAAATGCCTTACCTGAAAGATAACAAGGGTGACTCCTATCACATTTAAGAGACTCATCATTTTACAGCTAAATCTCACGGACAGGCCTTACTTATTTCCCTGATCAGAACTCACACACAAAACACTGTGGTAAAGAGAGAAACGCTTGCAACAAGGGCAGCAACTGAAACGAAGTCCAAACAAGATCCTCAGCAAAGCTGAGTAAATGCAGAACTTCTAGAGCAGGCCACAGGGGCGGGAGGCAGTGGTGCGACCCACCCTCACAGGAAAATCAGAGCTCTCACGCTCTCCCAAGGCATGACGCGCAAGCTCAGAGTCTGTTCTTCACTGATTAATACATTTGAGTCGAACACAGCCAGGCCTACAAGAAACAACTAGTGATGGTCAGAAAATGAAAAACAACCAACGAGGCACAGATCCCAGGGACTGCAATGGCAAGAAGGGGGAGCCGCTTAGTTGAACAAACAGTGACAGATTTCAAATTGATACCAGCCTCTGACTCACTATTGTCAGTTTCAGGTCCAGAACTTGGCAAACCTTGTCCTACATTTTTACAACCACACAAAAATTAAATAGCTGGTACAAAGATCCAAGCACAATGCTGACTCCTCTCTTGACCATAACAACTTTTTCAAATCATTTGCTACATTTTAAAAGTACATTTTCTTTAATACTTTAAAATGCTACTTGGTCCTTAATGAAAATCCACATTTCAGAGAAGTTAAACACAATTGCCTACAGTCCCACCTGAACCTAACCACGTCTAGCACAGTGGTATAGCTTCCTAGCCCACCTTCTCTGCCCAAGTATTTTATTTCGGGTCCAGCAATTTTACATTTCTTCTGGCACTCTAAAAGTGCGTATCCGCAGGCCAACTACTTGTGCAGAAGAGGACTCAGGGGCTCTCCCTGCAGTAGGAATCAGAATGCATTAGATGATGCCCTCCCCTAACTATCTCCTTTGCAAGCCTGCTTTGGAATTGGAAGTTTCCGGATCGAGATTTATTCCTTGGGGAAAGGTATTATCCCCTCTTAAAATGTAAACATTTTGGGGGAATAGCACAGATACCTGCTCACTCCATTTCTACTATGTGACTCAATTTATCACCCAAACCAAAGTCCTGGGCACTGTAGTCTCCCCAGGGCCTGGCCTGCTGTCTAGGGCTCAATAAATGTGCCAATAAGTCAGTCAAGAGCTGGCTGACTACTGGAAGCAGAGAGGAGTTAGTAGCATAACAAAAGGGTGCTTTGTGGCAGCCAAAAAAGAAGTGGGGAGTGAAAAGGAGAGGCCACTGGAAGGAGAGAGAGGAGTGTACTCAAAAACCTGACTCACTTTATTTGGGGTTGATGCTGTAGTCAGTGCCCATTCCATCTGCCTCAGGGGTGCCACCTATGCTCATTCTCACCTTTTTTTGTTCCCTTGGTCTGTAACATTCTTCTGATCTCATATTTGAGATCCTGCCTTGTAGTCAGGTCTCTGCTCGGATGTCACCCTCTTAAAGAAGCGTTCCTAGATCATTCTCTAAGTCAGGACACCAACCTCCACCATTCTTTTATTTTTTATTTTTTTAACTGTAGAGAGCCTGAGAGAGAGTGAGAGCAGGGGAGAGGGGCAGAGCCAGGGAGAGAAGAGAATCCACGCTCAGCATGGAGCCTGATGTGGGGCTTGATCCCTCGACCCTGGGATCGTGACCTGAGCCAACATCAAGAGGCGGATGCTCAACTGACTGAGCCACCCAGGTACCCTGCAACCCCTGCCATCCTCTTAGTCTGTTTTACTTCTTTGTAACAAGTATGCGATCCATTACTACCTCATTTATTTTTCCTTGTCACCCCATGAAAATGGAAGTTCCATGAGAGCACTAACCATTGGTCTTGCTCACTGCTGTGTCTCTAGTCCTTTGAACAATACCTGGCAGGTCCCAGTGCTCAGCAAATACTGAACGAATGGACTACACAATGGAACATTCACAAATTCCGAACTTTCTTCCAGCAAAGAAAAGTAAAGCCAGTGGTATCTAGCTCTCTGAGGTCAGGGCTGGATTCCCTCTCCCTTCCCAGATCCTGTGGACAGACAGCTGCTGCATTCCCCTGTGGCAGTGCCCTCTGCCAGTGGCCCTGTTCCCATGCTTTCTGAATCCTCCTTTTAGGGACCTTATCAACAGGACAGACAAGGAACCTTATGGACCCACCACAGTTACCCAGTCCAACCCACAGGAACTCTGGCCTTAAAGAGCAGGAAGCTCCCAGAGGAGAAGGAGTGTCACAGAGCAATGAGAAAGCAAGGTGCTCATGGTCTCGGTGAGGGGATGCGTGGTACCCTGGTACCCTGCTACTCCCATAGGCCTGTCTCTGACCTCTGAGCTGGTAGCACTGCTGGCTTCCTGCAGGGGAGACAAGAAACCTGCTTTTCACTGCTCTTCATCATCCTCAAGCTACTGTCAACACCCTTTGCCATTTCTTAATTTGGGTGCTCCAGGAAACCTGATGCACCAGGACTGGGTCACAGCTATGCCTCCCAAACAAAGGTGACATAGAGTGAATCTACGCTCCTGATTTTCTTATACACACGGACACTAACATAGACATATTCAAGGTGAGAGAGAACAGGTGCATTTACCTGAGACCTCCAGGTAAGGTCTGCTTATTAAAGGGACCTCAAGTTGATTCACCTCGGAGATTGCTGCAGTCCTTTGGTGGTCACTTTATTCTCTCATTATCCCTGAGCAGTGCCTGGTTCCTATCCTAGATCCTAATGAACTTCACTTGTCTGGAAGGTTTGGGAGGGAAGTGCTCCCAGAGTAGATACTATAGGAAGAGTCCTAGTTCCCTCTCCTCGTGCTTCCACAGGGAACGTCTGCTCCCAGGCAGGAACATGACAGTCTGTCTCTCTACCCTCCTTGTCCTCTCCCTATCCTGAATGGAGGAGACCTGACTGATCAGTGAAACGTAAGATCCGGTCCGAGCTCCTGTGGACTCACCCCTTCCCCTCGTCTTTTCTATCACTGGCGGTCCTGAGTGGGCAGACTCTGCTCTGCAGATGACTGCCAGTGGTTCTCTGTGGTGAGGGTGTACGAGCGCAGGAGTCTGAGGGAGCCCCATTCCGGCTACAGGTCAAGCTGTATCATCTAATCCACCTTCACAGTCTATTAAGCTCATCTTTTGATCCTCCACTGTATTACCGTGTCTATTTCTTCATTGGTTCAGATTTAGGCATGGAAGACAGATAGAACTTACTGGACTCCTCAGGTTCTAACAAGACCAAAGGAAATAGCATGTGACACTTGATGTCATTTGTTTTATGAAGACCTAGATTAAAAAAAAAAAAAAATTTCTAGCAATTCCTAAGCCTAATTCTATCCCCATAGCACAGAAAACCCCAGCAACATGGTCAAAAGAGAAGGCTGAATGAATGAATGTTTGAGAATAATGAAGCCTGCACCAGAAATGGTAACACTGCTCTCTGACTTTCAGCTGACTTCTCAGAGAAAGAAACTATGTTCTCTAGCTGTGAAAGCTGGTTGTCTGCAGACCCTTCTCAGGGCCTCGGGCCTACTTAGCTGAGCCCAGCCTCCCCTACTCAGGTTGGCTTCACTTCCAGCGCTCTGAGAGGGTCTGCCTTGGATCAGTCAAGAAACAGCGTCCCAACATTGACACTGCTTCTCCATGCTGGCTTGCCTGGGGATAACCACGGACTGCACCAAATCTTTCCAGGCTGTTTGAGTCCAGAGTGAACACTCACACTTTCTATCATCTGAACTTGGACCTCTGGAGCTATGCTGAAATCCCACTAGGGTAGGGCGTGAGACCCTATTCATAATGAGATTCTCCCATCTGTGGCCCTGACATTGATACCAGGCAGAATACATCTCAGTCTACACACAGATAGGTGTTCTATGCCAAGGCCATCTCCCAAGAGAAATACAATCATCATCTATCAGATCTGGAATTGTAGTTCTTCAATAACCATAAAGAATTACAGATGACTGAAAGCTTTCACGCATTTAACCAAAAATATTAGATTATATACACATGTGTGAATGATTGTGTGTAAGTTAACATGACGTAACTAGCAAGGATAGTACTGGGGAGCAGTCCGGTTAAGTTTTCTACTGTTAGGGTTAGGAACACAGCTCACTGATGTTCACAGCTGCGTTCACCTGTAGTTCTGGGATGGTCTCAGGGTCCCAGTGTCCAGACTCTCTCCCTGACATCGTACTTACGGCCTGTGCTATGAGGGCACATGGCAGGGAGAGGGTGGAAGGTGAGCATGCACCGTTCTGTGGGCAGCCTCCAGGCCCCGTGCTCCCTCCCACGCCAAGCAAGCACACCACCTCCATCTCTGCAGGTGACTCAGAACTAGACCTTCCTTTCACTGTCCCATCTTCCTCACAGCCCCCCAACCCCACTCCCCACTAACACGGATCCCTGCCCTAACATTACTCTTCCCAATCTTTTAATTTCTACCCCAGTCTGGCTGACATTTCAAAAATAAAGGACTGGTCCCTCTAAGTTACAAAACTTTTACATGAAAATAACAATGACAACAATAGAGCAGAGAGCAGTAGATGTAGAAGGCACAGTGGCCAGTCTGGAGCCCACGGGTTGAGGACTTCTAACTAACTGGGACCTGCAGCTCCCACTGTCACTGAGGCCCTCACTCGTTTACCTTCTGCCACATTCCTGGCTCTTGTCCCCTCCCTGCATAGCCTGCAGTGCTGGTGGTCTTTGTTCCTTCACTGAGGCGGAGCGTTAGAGGAAGTTCAGAGACTGACTCCACTGGAAGTCTCACACAGACCAATTTCCATGTGACTTCGCTGCTATTCCTTTGTTCATCTCTTGCCAGTTCCCCAGCAGTGGACATTAAAAACAGGTTTTCCAAAGCTTCTCCCTTTTTCCCAGACCCTAATTCTGGACAGCCCCACGTACCCCCTCTGGCTGCTACACATACAAATCAATCACCTCAAATGACTTCACCTTCTCTACCAGGCTTGACCATTCTCGTTTCTGCCCTTTCCTATCAGTTGGCATTGGCACCTATTTGCAACTGGTAATGTCTAGGATTTCACCTAGATCAAGCATGGTGATCCCCAAATCTCTGCCTTGACCATGACTTGCCTCCAAATGCCAGCCTTATGTTTCCAATTTCCCTCCTGGAAATTCCTCCAGGCATATCCAGCTACCATGGCCTCAAATTGGCCAGGTACCAAGCCTCATAGTCAGATGAGCACTGCAAAGGAGCACAGAACTGGACTTAGGAGATCACCTGTATCGGGGTCAGCAAACTTCTATAATAGTGAATATTTGAGATGTTGTGGGCTATGGTCTCCATTCCGATACTCTGTCACTGTAACATGACAGCACCAAAGATCATATGTATACGGATGGGTGTGGCTGTATTCCAGTAAAACTACTTAAAACTGGTTAGCCAATGGGCAACAGTTCTGCACCACCTAATCTATATCACTACCTAATTAAGTTCTTGCTAGTTACCTAATCAAATACTAACTTTTGTTTATTTTTATGTTAGTGCTGAGTATAGCATTCCTTTAAAAATTGGTTATTCATTATATCTAGCAACTCACCTTTGACCCAAATATCCCTTCACCAGTAGAAAGGCCTCATGGGGAACTAGTCATGTCCACTGATTTTCTTTGAAGTTGGATGTTGAAACAGTGCCACACAATTTGGTTTACAAATGAGTTTCCCCCCCTGGGTTTCAGCCAATTGTCACCAATTTAATAATTTAAAGTGCCATCTAGTAGACTGCTTTCTTCAAACAAAATTTTATTTGGAAACTCATTAAATGAAAAAGGCAAAGCCAAATGACTGTGAAGTGGTGGGTAAAATGCCCCCAGCTGAGCTCCTTTCCCAGTGTGTGTTCCCTTGCAGCATCCCCTAAGGCACCTCTTCTGTTTTGTGGCACAGCAGCCTCCAACCTTCTTTTATCAATCACCTGTATCATGAAAAAGGTTCTGAGCCACCCACCACCCTCCCCACTCACCATATTGGCATTAGCAAATATCCCAGCATTCAATATATACTTAGGGCACAGTTGATCATTAATGAAAATGGAGGTAAATCTAGAAATGGTATTCTTGACAAGTTAGAATCTTTTTAGCAGACATACTGTCCTATCTGGCCAGAATGCTACTGTTTTTACTTTGAAGCAGGGTGGATAAAGAACTCTGATCCAGAGAACTGTTAGCTCTTTTTCTTGTTTATGCTTTTTTAAAAAAACTGTATTAACTCCAATCTTTACAAGAATCTTTTAAAGCCACCAATTATCTAGTCTGGTTAAAACTAACAAACATGTCTGCAAATTCACTCAACTGGGCACACAGAATCTCTAATATGCAGATTAGGTAGACAGCAAGTGAACTAGGGAGGGCGCCTGTCACCCTGGCCACACAACGGAACCTGGGGTTAGGTGTCTCCTTTACTATCTAGGACAGAAGACCATCTCACAAACCAACCAATGAAAATGCCTGAATCAATCTACATGTCAAAAATTAGAGGATTAGTCAAGCTTAATATTTTTCTTTATGTCTGATAATAAATAGCTCTATTCTTTATCTGGAGGTTACCACTGTGAAAAACCATTTGGTTTAAAGCAAAAAGAACCACTCTCTGATTAGTGGGAAAGGGTGACATTTACTTTTCGTTCAGTTTCACCCCCTGGCCGAGGCTCTAAAAGCCTGCGGTCCAGCTGATGCCCTAGCATGGAGCATGGCAGACACTCTCTAGCAAGCCAGGCCCTATCGTGACGTTCTTAGATGCAGGGGCAGCTAAGGCAAACAGCAATCATCCTAATGGTTACCTGCAAGTCATTTTGTGGGTTCCAGTCTGAATCAAATATGATGCAGGTATCAGCAGCCGTGAGATTGATCCCCAGGCCTCCCGCTCTGGTGCACAGAAGAAAGACAAAGCGGTCTGAGTCTGGCTTACAGAACCGGTCGATGGCTGCCTGGCGCAGGTTTCCCCGTACTCGCCCATCAATTCGCTCATAGGTGTATCTGAGGGGACCCAAACGAACGAAAGCCCAGGTGTTAATCATGACTTCAATGGAGAGCAGCAAACAACGCAGGAAGCTGTTGACCCATGGCCTTAATCCCTCGCTTCTACATTGGGACTAAACTAGAGCAGTCCACAAGGAATCCCACCCCCCACCCCCAGCCCACATATTCAGCAGGGCAGACACCTAAAACCGCATTGTGAAACGTACCCCCCACCAAAACAAGCCAACAAAAACCAAACCAAACCAAAAGTGTCAGCCACAAACTAAGGGACTAGAAGAATTGTGAACATAAAATATCAGTCCCCACAGCCTGAGCAACTTATTCTCTGGTATTTCCCAGTTTTTACTTGCACTGAATCTAATCCTAGAACCAGGAAAAGCAAACAAAAGCCTCAAACACCTACTTTAAGTAGTGCTCTTAAGGAATCAAAGTTCAAATCAGTGTGTAGCTGCTACAGGGTAAAGTGAAAATGGGAAGCAGACTGTACTGACAGACAGTCCTTGTGCGTCTGGGCTGGTCATTTCCAGCCTGTCAGTTCTCCCAGGCAGTACACTGCCACGCAGATAAACCACAGGGAAGGTTTCTGAGCTGTGTTGGGGGTTGGGGCACAAAAACTGAGGACTTTTTTGAGGAAAATAAAACAAGGAAGCAAAGCTAACAATCATTAAGAAGGCACATACCTGTGTGGAAACAAGGGCGAAAAGCACGGTGGAGGAGAGGGTAAAAGGAAGGAGAATAAAAATAAAACTGCTATGGGAGTGCATTACTACCTGTCCATCCAATAAGCATACACAGAAGGGATCTTTATGATGGAATCATGTGATTAATACAGAGTTAAAATACGGTAGCAAGGTGGACAGCTGCTGAGCACCTAATTCTTTTCTTATTTACCCTGAGCAGGAAATGGTTTATAAAGTATAACTAAAAGGAACCTCGTAAGGAAAGGACCAAGTCACCCTGGACTCAACAACAGCCAAGAACATGAATCCTGACAGAAACCTTATCAGTAGCCCAGAACTTGGGAAATCTGATCCCTAAAACCTCAGATAAATAAGTGGTAAGGGAATAAGGATAGATAGACACTTTAGGGTCTCTGTGTGGTTCTAGAAAGTGGAGTTTGGCTACATAATCCTGACTTCCCTGAAGAAAAGGAAAATCCATGTAAAGAAACCACCCAAGGAAATAATATGTAGAGAAACCAGACCAACTCAGACTCATAAGGACACATATAAAGCAAAGAACCAAGTGAAAAGGGGGTCTTCCTTTTACAAAGCTATAGTGCACCAACACCTGGAATTATAGGTGTGGATTTTTTCCTTTTTCTTCCTTTTTAATGTAATAAACGTAAGAATAATATGTGGGACTACAGAAGCAAATAAAACAGGAGGTGATGACTTCTATAAGGGCAGACTAGGAAGAGCTGTGTCAAGATAAAAGTGAAGGCTGTATGCCTAAATTTTATAAAACCACAAGGCAGCTAGATATAATGGTCATTCTCATTAATAGCAGCCACAGCAGTAGTATTAGTAGCAAGCTCTTAAGCATCAAGCTACGTGCCAGCCAGCCAGGCACTGTGATACACACTTGATCTGCACCATCACTTTATAACACCTCACGATAATCCTAAGGGATGTTTTTCTTATCATCCCTATTTTAGACTCTAGGAAACTTCCAAAACAAAAACAATAAAACCCCATACAAGCAAACTAATTTGCTCAGTCACTGAGCAGGTGAGTGGCTTGAACTGAGATCCATTTGACTCAAAGTCCACATTCTTTAAAAAAAATTTTTTTTAATGTTTATTATTTATTTTTTGAGAGAGAGAGAGAGAGAGAGAGAAATAGTGTGAGCAGAGGAGGGGCAGACAGTGAAGGAGACACAGAATCCGAAACAGGCTCCAGGCTCCGAGCTGTTAGTACAAAGCCCAACATGGGGCTCGAACTCATGAAACATGAGATCATGACCGGAGCCAAAGTTGGATGCTTAACCAACTGAGCCACCCAGGCACCCCTCAAAGTCCATATTCTTAACCAGTTTGCTGTATGGCCTTCATATTGTACCCTACATTTCAATGCAGGAGAATGGAAAGACTGCCCTAAAAACTTAAAAGAGACAAAAATAAATAAAAGAATTTAAAGAAAAATTTTAAAGGGGCACCTGGGTATCTCAATCGGTTAAGCATCTGACTCTTGGTTTCGGCTCAGGCATGGTCTCTTGGTTTCGTGGATTCGAGCCCCACATTGGGCTCTGTGCTGATGGTGCAGAGCCTGCTTGGAATTCTCTCTCTCCCTTTCTCTCTCTGCCCCTCCCCCACTCACATGGTCTCTCTCTCAAAAATAAAAAATTTTTTTTTAACTTAAAAGAGAAAATTAAAGATAAATAAGAGACACCAGTAAATTTAGGAAGGTGATAACTCTAGTGGAAGGTGGAAGAAGACACTATAGGTACCAACATGGTTTTGATAAACCAGTACACTGAGAACCTGCACTGAGTACTCAGAAATTTGGGCATGTGGGTGATATGATGGAAGTACAGGATTTGGAGCCAGAGGACAAGGTTGAGATTCAATTAAATGAGAGATGCCACCACCCCCACCATCATACATGTGAACAATTAATGCTGCAGGCACAGAGGATTCGTGTTCTTTGACAAGACACCTCTAGCCATCAGAGAGAAATCAGAAGCCCATAGGTCGAGGGAGGCAGGGAATTAGCACAGCGTTAAAGAGGAGGAAAAATCAATCGTGATGCTACAGTGATGCTACAGCTCAACCGTCAGCCAGGGAAAAAATTCCCATAAAACTATACTGTTTTGCCAGCTATGATACAAGAACAGTTTTAGAAATTGTGCAGGATGACTGGAACATTAATTCTCATTTCCATTCTTGTTCAGTTTCGAGGAAGTGCTTTCAAAGAACACAAAACTAAAAATCCATCCCATTATTTGAGCTCTTTTAAACTGTTCCTCACTCCCCTCACTCCTGAGCCAGATCCCTTGGCTATGCCCTCACCCCTGTATGAGAATATGGCATGAAATTAAGTGGGACCAAAACCAAACTGACAGCTGGAGAGGCAACAAGGCTCAAGAACAAAGAACATCTTGAAGGCTAGTAAGTCTGAATGAAGAAATCAGACATCAAAAAAATTTTCACACAAAACATCAGTGCAGCAATTAACCCTCTGAGTCAACTATATTTTGAACAAAATCCCTAGGAGTTTATGTGGCTCATCAAACCGTGATTCTCAGTCACTGTCAAATTTCAACAAGAAGCAGGTGGCTGTCTAGAAAACCTGTGTGCTTTGTTTTGGGTGGGGGGGGTAGTGACATGTTTTTTGGCACAACAGGAAATGCTGACCTCAGAAGGCCTGAAGGAAAATGAAAAACTTTCTCATCTCTCAGTAATAACCAGCTGGAAAACAAAAAGAATTAAAAAAAAACAGAATCCCACTCACAATAGCCATACACATACAGAATACTTAGGATTAGGCTCAGAGAAAGAAATATGTAGGACTTGGCAACATGACTCTAGGCGCCATGTTGGTTTGTTCACCATGTCCCTAACACCTCCAGAGGTTCTAGCACAAGGCAGGCATGTCATAAATATTTAGTGAACCAACAGTGTATATGGAATACCTGAATACGTACAGTGAATAGCAGATTCTTCAGTTTTGCAAAGATGTCAATCCTGTCCTACTAAATGTATAAAAGCCAATCAAAATCCCAACCAATGGATATATGTATACATAAACACAAATATGCACATGTGTGTACCCACATACATATATACTTTTTCTGTAGTCAGAGGTAGATTAAAAAAGAATAATTCTGAAGTTTATCTGCAATAATACATGAGCAAAGGAATAGAAATACTGATCAAAAGAATACACAGGTTAGACACACACCCAGCATAAATAGTATTTCAGTATATTTTATGGACAGTGTTTTATATGAATGGAGGAATTATTGAATTAAAAATGAGACACATTTGGGAATAAATTAGACATTCATTATATGCCATTTACCAAAATTACAGAAAGACTAAAGACTGAAATGTAAAAAAAAAAAAAAAAAAAAAAGAAAAGAAAAGAAAAAGAAAAAACCAAAGAAATCTAAAGAAAGATTCTCAGATTAGAAATAATTCAATACTGAATGTCCAAAGGGATCATGCATTGGTGGCACCAGGTAACCCTGAAAATGGGGATGCAAAGAGTCTAAAACAGAGGAACTGGCTTGAGTGTTTGTGAAAGTATCAGCCTACAGATCACCCACCCCAGCCTTGAAGAGGGTAAAATAGAAGACCTTTAGCCCTCTCTCCCCCAGGAGACACCAAGCACCATTAGAGGTACTATACTGAAAAAAGGGAAGAGAGAGAGAGACTGAGAACTCCCTATTTCTCGCCACCCGTTCCTCACAACTGGCTCCCATTACAATCAAGCTCCCATCCTCTAGGCAAAAGACAGGAAGAGAAACACCCCCAAAATACAGACACTGGAGGTTCCCCAATGAGATGATCCAGTTAGATGGATAGTGTTCATATATGGAGAGTAAAACCCACAGTCAACAGCCTGGCCCACATACCCAGAGCTTCTAACCAGCCCACCATCTGCCAGCTAAGACCAGACATGAAAGGAAAGCCTCTGATCTGAAACACAGAGGCTCTGCTTCTGGTATGGAGGCAGAAGTTCCTAACACACCAGCCCTCCAGCAAATAACAACCACAAAATGAACAAAATACAAAAAAACAAAACACAAATTTTTAAAGTGGAAGATAAAATATAAATTTTCCAGAACTGAAGGAACACAGGTTTCAAATGAGAAAGACCTGTTCGGTATCCAGGTCAACAGATCCCATACAAAGGACAGTTCGCTGTGCAATTCCACAGATCTGGGACAAAGAGGATAAATCAATGCTTCCGAATAGAAAAGCATGTCACATACACAGACCAGGAAGCACAAGGGCTCTGAACTTCTAAGCAGCAACCGTGGAAGCTAGAAGACAGTGGACTAAAACCTGAAAATTCTGAGGGGAAAGGATTTCTAACCTCCAATCCTAAACCCAAACTGTTACTCAAGGAGAGCAGACTGCGAACATTCCAGACAGTCTCCACATGCATCTATCATTCACCCTTCCTCAGAAGCTCCCCAAAGCCATACACGGGATTCACCAAGGAGGTTTTATTCCAGAGGGAAGGAAAGGAACTTGTCAGTGTGATGAAGGAAGGGAGAGCCCAGGTGGCAACGTGTACCAGGTGGGAAGAGCACTTGGCCAGAGAAGGCAGGACGAGCAGCCCCACCAGAGGCGGCTCTGAGCCCAGGAAGCTGACAGGCTTGAACGTAACAAGAGGAGATTTAGACAACCAGGGTCAATTCTGGAGCTGAAATTATAATAAGGAAATAGAAAAACAGGCAATAAAATGAAAGGAGAATTTTTAGCTTCATGAAAAATAAAAATTGTGAGAGAAAAAAATGTAAACAGCATACTATAGGTCAGAGCTATCACTCAGCATTTGTGTAAGTCATGTGGTGGTTATGAGGGGCAATGAGAAAAGATAAATGCTCATCTTCCATAGTGGGAACAGGTAACACCTAAAACTAAACATCATCAAGATATTACAACTACTAACACTACTTAGGTATGGCTATAAATCCCAAAAGAAACAGCATAAAGAACTTAAAGTCATCGTTTCTGGGGCTGGAAAAACGGGCTGGGAGGGAAGGGTGCTATCAGGAAAGGCACTTTTTTAAAAGTCTAACAGAACAATTTGGTTCCCTAAATTATGTGCACGTATAACTTTGCTGGAAATAAAAGCTAAATTAAAAAGAGAAAAGTGGGGCGCCTGGGTGGCTCAGTTGGTTAAGCATCCAACTTCGGCTCAGGTCATGATCTTGTAGTTTGCGAGTTCGAGCCCCACGTCGGGCTCTGTGCAGGCAGCCGGAGCCTGGAGCCTGCTTCAGATTCTGTGTGTTCCTCTCTCTCTGCCCCTCCCATGCTCGTGCTCGGTCTCTCTCTTTCAATAATAAATAAACATTAAAAAAAAATTTTTTTTAATAAAAAAAAAAAAAGAGAAAAAAGTAACCATGATATTAAGGCCAGAAGAACCCTGCTGGATGCTGCTGGGGTGAAGAAACCACAAAAAAAAGTGTAAAGAAAATACTTGAGAATATTTATATAATTGCATGGTTTTCCAACCCATGAATTTAAGTATTTAACCTTACCTTTAAGCATAAATAAGCATTTAAGTTTATACAAAGCTGCTTTAAGACTGCAAGTTTTGACTATTTCAAAATTTAAAACTTCTAAAAATAAAATAAACAAAAACTCACACCTATAAACAAAAAGTCAAAAACAACACTGGGGAAGTATTTGTGCTCTATTCTTTTTTTTTTTTTTTTAATGTTTACTTATTTTTTGAGAGAGAGAGCACGTGTATGAGAGCACGTGAGCATGAGTAGGGGAGGGGCAGACAGAGGGGGAGGCACAGAATCGGAAGCAGGCTCCAGGCTCTGAGCTGTCAGCACAGAGCCCCACGCAGGGCTCAAGCTCACAAGCTGTGAGATGATGACCTGAGCCGAAGTCGGAGGCTTAACCGACTGAGCCACCTTGGTGTCCCTGTGCTATATTCTTAAGTAAACAAATAGTTCTTATAAATAAAAAGGCAAAGAGCAACAGAAAATGGAGAAAGAACACGAATGAGCAATTCAAGCCCACAGAAATACAAATAGCTAATATATATATGGGAAAATATTTACTCTCCTTATTAATCAGAAATACAAATTAAAACAAGATAATTTTGGCTTATTGAATTAGTTAAGATTAAGCAGCAAAAACAGTATTAATCAGAGAATGAGGGGGGAAAAAGCATTCTCATACACTGCTGAAAGGCATAAAAATAAAAATATCTTTCTAGAGGGTGTTTTGGAAATATGTACCAAATGCTTTTTTAAAATCAGAATTTAGCCTAAGGTAATAACTGGAAACATTCACAATGACTGTAAAGGGACAGCTACAGAGTTCCTGAAAATGCTGAAAAACTGGGAACAACCTATGAGAAAGAATATTATCAAAATTATGTTGTGGGAAAATGAGTTTAAAGAAAAATCCATGATATATTAAATAAAAAGGAGAATATATAAAATTGACAATGAAACTAAATGTTTGCATGTGCAAAGTAGAAGATAACTCCCTGAGTATGAGTGGGAGCTTTGAGCCAGTAGTGGTGTTATGTATGTCCATATATTCAAGAGAAATTGTAATACCTAAATAACTTGAAAATAAAATGAGCAATAAATGCTAAGGAAAAATAGCATAAAAGGGTGCTAAGTAGAGACATCTGTACTTAGCAAAAGTCTATTAGTTACACCGTTACTCATTTTGGAGGGGTTCTCTAAAAAAAACCAAACTGTTCACTAGTAGTTGCAATATATTTTGAAAAGTAAGATAATATATATATTTATAAAAAGCAAGTGTTCTGGAAATGGGTTCCTAATCTATAGTGAATTTACAAAATGTGAAACTACTTTCACTAGTTTCGATTTACTCATTATAAATTCCTCAAAGAAAAAAATAATGTAAGTCTCAAGAATTCTCTACCTAAAGACCTCCACTACAGGGCTCTGAGAAATTCTTTTTATTGTCTAATTTGATTTGAGAATTATTCATGTAACATCAAATGTCAGCGTATCCCATAGTTGAATCTGTCATTTGTTTTAATACTCTTTCTATAAATGTTATAATAGCAAACAGAATTTTTAAGGATATTTAAGACAACTGAGATTTGCTATAATTACTATACGAAAACAAAGATTTCCTTTAAACTCAGCAATGCGAAAACTAATAGTTTCTATGACCTTAAGTCTTTTCTCATTGCATAAATTCTTAAAAATCAACTTATCATTCGGATCATTCGGATCATTGCTGTGTCCCAGTGACTGGAAACATAATGTTCACTGGATAAAGGAACAAAGTAGAACCCACATGAATCCAAACAACCCATATAACATAACCCCACATACTGTTCACCTGCGTGAGTAATGGAACTTGGACTCAAGGAATTAACAGGAATATGAACAAGACAACAGACTGGAATGCTATAGCTAGTGTATCATAAAACCTTAGAAGGTTTGCTGAGAAAGGACAGAAAGTGTCCCCAAGTTCTTTTTTGTGGGCTGTCAGCTTATACTCTTAGCAACTTGATACAGGGATGTTTTCCAAGATATATTTCTCTCATCATTATTAAGCAAAAAATAAAAAAGGAAATACATTGTTTTCTTAACCTTCTCTAATGCTTTTGAATTCCGTGTCTTACAACTAGAGAGAATATAAATAAACATGCAGAATTTCTTTTTTAAGCAAAGCAAGGGCTCCACATCATCGGCTGCAGCATTCACTTTAGGCAGTTAAAACTGGGCATACTTGGTCACGGGATTTAACTCTGAATTTCAGTCAGTCTTTAGGAGGAGATTCCTTTTCTCCGTGTTTGAATGCTTTGTTGTTGTTACAGCATAATTTCTGCATGAATCAAAAAGGTATCAAAACAGGGAACCGCCTGCAGCTTCTGATGAACAGCTCTGACACAGGTTCTCACCTTCTCTGGATGAGATAATCTTCCAGGATATCGAGGCAGCGCACCATCTGGGAGAAGATGAGGACTTTGTGACCACCTGCAATCAGCTTAGGGAGCAGTTTATCAATCAGCACCAACTTCCCTGCTGCTTGAATCATGGCCTGCAGCTGAAAGTCAGGGGCATCGGGGCTGTGGGTTTTTCGGAAATCTTCCAGAATTTTCTCCTCTGCCCCTGAAAAGGAATGGGACAAAACTATTCCTTGAACAAACTATGAGGATAAAAGCTTCTCTCTGCTTTACGGGTCCTAGAAAAATGAAGTGAATTCCTAGGTCCTGGACCAGCAGGCCGGTTGGTGAGGCAGTACTGTGGTGCATACCTGGTCTGTGCCCGCAGCAGAGGGGCTGCAGTGGCAGCAGGGCCATTTTGCAGAGAACACAGGTGCTTTGCTTTCCTGGGAGATCTCATCAAGTAGAGAAAGAACTTGAGATACCAAGCTGACCCACGCAAGCAAAGAATCTCCACAGAGAGCTGACAAAAAGACATACCTCTCGACATCACAAAAACTAGCTACAGGCAAATCCAAGTCACCTTTTATTTAAAATTTTATCAGAAAATTTTATGTAAAAAAAAAAGCTTCCAACATGTTCTCTACTTAATATAGTTAACTGTTAATTCATCTGCGGAGAGTTTTAGTCTCATTGCATGGCGATCATTTATTCAGCTAAGTGATAGTTTCCTGTCCCAAAGTGCACAGTGTGGGCCAGACTGCAAGTAAATAAAGGGCAGCAGGCTGCTGAGTGCTATCCATCTTCTGAGGGCAGAGAGTTGGTAGAGGCAGGTTCAGAACTTAGCTCCGTGCACTCACTGCTAGATGGCTTACCCAGATCTACCAACCTCTTTGAGCCTCAGTTTCATGCTTCATAAAAAGGTGAGCAAACATACATCCTAGCATCTAATGGAACTCAATACCTAAGACTGTTGGTTATTATCAGCTTTTGGCACACCACACCAGGCCCGAGTTGCTCCCTGTTTCCCTGACTCACCATTGATCAGGTAGGGATGGTTACAGCACTTTCTCAGCTCCATCATGGTGTTGATGAGATTGGGCATATTGTGTTGATTTGCCCCCTTGGTCAGGAAGGAAAAGTTCTTCTCCAGGATGGCACGGTAGTACTTTTTCTGGATATTGGTGAGCTCTACTTCAATGATCGTCTCCTGTTTAGGAGCAAGGTTCTTTTCCACATCATCTTTCAGCCGCCGAAGCATCATTGGTTTTAGGATAGACTGCAGTTTCTTCACCTGTCCAGGGAAATGAGACCTGTTCACCTGCCCCACTCTGATTTTAATGACTGATTACCGGGCTATTCCAACCTTCACTACACTCTCCTGCGCATCTATTCATAGCACTGCGGTGGTAGACTATATGAAAGATCACACTGATACCCTGAACATGGGGAGTTTATAATAGGATCTAAAGGAAAAAAGGGATCTGGTTGTAATTCCCAAGTAATTACAGAGAACCTAGGTGACAACCTCACAGGAGATAAAGGGAGAAAAACATGAAAGACAGTACCTATTCTCTGGATGGAGAAACCAAACCCTTCTCGCTCTACCATGCATTCATGTGAGGCAATTACCTGAGGACAACTTTAGCTATGTTAGGAGGTACAGGCGACACATTACAAAAGGGAGACTTAGATGCTAAGAGAACAAAGTAAAAAGTAGAGGCAATCTGGGCATGGGCAAAATGTGTGTAGGGGGTTAAAACTTTCAGTCATAAAATAAGTTAAGTCCTGGGGAATGTGATTTAGATCATGGTGACTACAGTTACTAATATTGTACATTTGGAAGTTGCTAAGAGAGGAGATCTTAAAAATTCTCATCACCAGAGAAAAAAACTGTAGCTATGTATGGTGACAGAGGCTAACTAGATTTATTATGGTGAACATTTCGTAATGTATACATATATTGACTCATGGTCATGCACACCTGAAACTGAAGTTATATGTCCATCATATCTCAGGTTAAAAAAATAAAAAAAGAAGTAGAGGGCATCTGGAAGCAGACTCCTCCTACAACTTCTAAGTAATGGCAGCGAACACGTTTGGTGTAGCAGCATTTACAGTTAATGTTGTAAGATGATGTCTCCCATGCCATCACACAAGCTGTCACATCAGGGGTCCTTTGAGCTGACAGTGGTCTTTGCTATGATTTGTCTGTTTCCTTAGCAGCCCAAATCTGGACAGCAGGTGTCCGCTAACCTGACTGCACTGGCAAGGCCACTTGTTCCGTCTCCCAAGAAGACAATGACAGACAAGGGATGCAGAATCAAGGCACCTGACTTCACCCTGAGCTAAAACGTGACACCAATAAGATTAATCCTGCTGGGAAAATAAAATAAGAAAGGGCAAGTGCAAAAGATTGTTGCAAGTCATAAAGGGCTGTTCAAAAATGCCTTAAAAGGGGGTACTTATTTACTGCATAAATAAGTCGGGTGCAGTGTCAACGCTTCCTGAAAGAAGTATAAAGTAATTTATAGACAGTGATTTAGAAGAGTTACCGGTACAGGTTTTAAACACTGATGAATATGTTTCACTTTGGAAACAGATGCTTTGTGGACCTTTTATTTACTGTGATTTAAAATTTAGACATCTGTGGCTACTTTTTGTGGTTTTCTCCTAAATAACCCCAATCTTCAATATAACCCATTCGTGAGATCTTGATTTTACCAACCATGGTACTTAGGAATCTATCCCCCAAATGAATTAGGAATTACTGTATAAGAACCCAAACAGGAAAGACACACCTAGACAATTATTAAAGATATGGACAAATGTCAATCTGCCACATGCTGGGTTCAGCTTTGCCCTTGACTTGGTTCATACCTTGAATCATTTAGAGTATACTACATGCCAGACACTGTGCTGGTCAATACAACAAACACAACTTTGGAGAAGAGGTGGGCCTTGTCCTCAAGGAGGTCATTGTCTAGGAAGAAGAAAAAAATGCATACCACAAAATAAGTGCAACGGGAGAAGAGGACACATTGCCAATGGTCCAAAAATGGAGAGAGGGTTGGGAGCTGGCTTTTGAAAGATCAATAGATACTGCAAATGCAGAGAAGTGGAATTAAGTTTGATTATTCACTGCTCTCAAAGTCTGACTTGCCACAGAAGTAGAAACAAACAGACCGGAACCTGAGAGTGTGCTCCTGACACCTGTTAGTGAAATTTCCAAACCTTGTCAGTCCCCAAATTCTCTGTCCCAACGCATTCTCACACCACTGCGAGGTTAATTTAGCAGAACTAATTATGTCATCCCTGCAATCAAAGCCTTGCATTGCTTCTCTAATACCTACCGAATTCTTCAAGCTGTCTTTTAAGATCTTCCCACAATATAACCCTCAACCCCTCTGGCTTCATACTCCACAATTCATCAACCCTGTTTCCAGCTCAACCAGATGATTCCCTAGGATGGAATAAATTCCATGGTTGATTATGCTGGGTGGGTTTTTTTTTTTTTTTCTGCGCAAAGTAGTCACCATCTTTTCTCTCTCCATGACTAAAAATATACCCACCTTTCAAAGTCCATTTCCAAATTGTACTCTCTCCATGAAGGCTTTCTTTATTCCCAAACAGAGGTGACCTTCTCTCTTATAAAATCCCCAATTCTATTACTTGCTCCTCTTATGGCATTTCAATTTGTCTGGCTTATTTCTGGAACCTCAGTCAAGATTTTTACCCATCATAGATAGGTATTTCTTAACTTTGGTAGTTTTGACTTAGCTTTGAGTCCAATAAGCTGGTCTCAGGACCAGATCTTTGAAAACTGAGGAAATCTGGTTGATTTGGACAAAACTGAACTTAGCAACTACTCTAGTATATGACTGCCTTCTTTTCCTCACTACCTGTGTATTTTGTTGTACTCGAGAACATAAGCCTGGGAACACGCTGCAGATTATATAGGAGGAAGCAGGAAGGATGAGGAAAGCAGAAGAAAGCACCACGCTCCTGAGTCCAGGGCTGAACAGAATCAAAGAACTTACACATGAGATCAGCAAAGGCAAGAGGCCTGATGTGCTAACACAGGATATTTTGGATGTGGACTCATTTATCCTCTGGAGTAATAAGAACTCCTAATAATCAGTTTAACCTCCTCAATGTGAACAAACAAATTAAATCAAGGAGGTAATGCTCATTTTAGGAGGGATGTGAGAACTTGTGAGTGCCTGTCCCCATGGTGACAATGACTTGTCCTTTCCCTGACGGTGAAGGTAATCACCACACCATCTTCTCAGTCCTTTAGGCCCCTATTTACCTGTTCCTCAGTTTTCAGATCTCCAAATTCCTCCAAGAAAGCAGTCTCTGAAGGAAACTGTGATGGCTCCAGAAAATTCAGCAAACTGAAGAGCTCCTCCACAGAGTTCTGTAACGGTGTCCCAGTGAGCAGTACTTTGTGTTCCTGCACAAATTAACAGTCCACCATGAGCAGTGTGCGAGCCACCAACATGATATGCTTTGGTGGGAAAATGAAGCCAGGGAATTCTGTGCTCACTTTGGGGCAATTCTGTTTGGCTTTTATGCAAAGAGAGGACGCCGCCATTTCATGAGGGTATGGTCAATAAATAGATCAACCTTCCTTTCCCATCACTGATTCCAGCAGCAATGTCATGTTAGTGAAAGCAACACTCATTCATTTGTTCATTCATTCTTATTGAGTGCCTACCCTCTACATACTGGGCACTGTGCCAAGACCACCATCTTTGGTACCTGGAAATAAGCCAAAACACCTTACATTTCCAGGTCACCAATTTCATGGTATTTCAGATTCCCCCGGTTCCCTTTGGGAATCTGTTTGTGGCAAAGGTCAAATAGTTGACCTAGTTCATAACAAAAAACCTTTTGATTCCTACACTATCACACATATAGAGGGCAAAAAGAGAATTTAGAGTAAGCAGACTATGCACAAGTAAGCTACATGCAGAATGGCTACAGAATGCCTCCTCCACAGTGAATACACGGAACCTGTGTGGATGTAAAGAGCTTGCTAGCTCTCACCAGGGCCATGAGCTTTAGACCCTCCAGAAGTTTGCAGTTCCTGTTCTTCAGTCTGTGGGCTTCGTCAATTATCACACAGCTCCAGTGAATCTTTTTCAGCTCTGGGCAGTCTGCCAGGATCATCTCAAACGTTGTGATGACAACGTGGAACTTGAAGACTCCTGAAAGGGGGTTTCCCTGAGGGTGACACAACGGAAGGCGAAGCTTTATGCCATGACTACAGAATTCCGCTAATGCGTTCCCGGCGGGAGCAGAGGAGGCAGTGCGGTAAAATGCCCGGGCCTAGGTGACAGAAGCCAGTAAGCACTGCACTTCCTCGTGTGAGGAAAGAGAGAATACGAGGATGAACCAGCCCTTTAGACAAAAGAGAGACCTTATTACACCGATGACACAGAAGTAAGAGACATGGGCCCTCACGATGCTGAGACATATACGCAAATATGGAAGATACAGCAAGGAAGCTTTTTGTTTATTAACTGCCATGACAAGGAAAGCAGACGGGTATTGATTTGCACATTCCCAGCCATGAGCTGGTCTCAACCACACAGAGCTTGAAGACCCAAAGGAGACCTTTTTCGCTCCTTTTCAGATATGGTTCATTTCACCTTGTAACTGGGGTTCTAGCACAAGTTCAAAGTAATGTTCCTGATTCACCTGGGACAAGAGCTACCAGACAGGACACATGTCTTTTCTCTATCTTAGTGTTGCTATCACACTGAAAGAGCAGAGCTGCACTGTGTTAGAACACATCATAAATTTCTTCCAAGTGTCTCCTTTTGCTGCTTTATGAAGTCCCTGGGGGAGAGCACTGGCTTCCCTCTGGCTGGATTCATTTATATTTTCACCTTGCTTGATTAGAAAAACCAGTGGCCAGACAGGCTTACAAGCATACTCAGTAAAGTGATTATAAATAACAAAAACCAAACAAACACCACAATCTATTGTGCTTTTAACAATGTGAATCCTATCTTCTCTTTATCCTTCCCTGTCAAATGTGTTAACCACCTCTCCAAACTCCCTGGCTAGGAACCCACCCTCTGTACACTAATTCTTCCCCCCCACTTTTTACACTGAGCATGTAACAATTCAGATAAAATCTTCTGCACGTAAAAGAAACTTCGTAAGCCAACCAAGAAGCCAAGCTTTCAGTATCCCAAGAAGAGCCTCTGGCATATGCCAGAGAGTGTCAAGTATGCCTTACAAATTCTGTGTTTTATCAAAGTAAACTACCAAGGAGAAACAAAAGTCGACCTCCATAAACATAAGACTGTACAAAGTCAGTCAACAGCAACCTAAGGTGCAGGGCATTAAAACTCCTGAAGACAAGTGACGGGAAGGCTGTTCTGAATGACATCAGGCTGTCACCGGGTCTCTAAGACCCATGTAAGGCTCACCTGTGCGTCTCGGTACACCATCTCATACTGCTGGATCATCTGTCTGCTGATCTGGCTGCCATGGTACACAATGGCATTCATCTCTGTCCACGTCCGGAACTCTCGCTCCCAGTTCGTGATGGTGGAGAGTGGGGCAATGATGAGAAAAGGGCCATGGATTCCTCGGAGGAATATCTCTGAGAGGAATGTGATGGACTGGATGGTTTTCCCCAGCCCCATCTCATCAGCCAAAATACAATTTTTTCTGTAAAGTAAGAAATACAGATAATTCATCATCGATATAGGAAAGCGGCAGAGGTTGGGCAGAACTAAAATGATACTTGAGAAGCACACCCTGACCTATAAGGTCATCAGTGAAGGGCCTTATCAGCATTTTCCAGAGATGCAACTGAAGCAAGTTTTTATTCTTATGATTCACACCCTGACTATTTCCAAAAAGGAATTATGGCAACTTGGGAGAAAATACAGGAAAGAGGTCCATATATAAACTGAAAATACCAAAAATTAAAATAATAGTGAGCCACAAGGAGAGAAATATGCCTCAAACCTAAGCCAATTTCTGTACCTGACAAACGTCATGGAAGCCAAGGCAAAAATAAAAAGATTAAGTTACGTGAATTTCATGGTCTACTATTTTTGTCATCAAGGGTTAACTTTTAACCCACACAATAAATTCCTTGTCAGAGTAAGAATGTTGGTCTCTTCTGGTGACCCAGAATCACAGACTGCACAGAGCTGTGACATTCGAAGGGTGTGGCCCCTGTCAGTCTCGCCCCTCACTGTACAGATGGGGAACCCAATACCTGGAAAGGCCACGTGAGCCGCACTCCGAGAGGCTCTGTGAGTAAGTGGTGCAGACTGTGCTAGAACACAGGTCACCAGTGTCCCATCTTGTGTATTCTCCACTGCAGCATTCTGTCTTTAGAATCCATACTAGGTGTATACTCTAGAATGTTACAAAAATCTCAAATTTCATCTGTTTCGCCTAGATTCTGACAAGACCTAAAGCACAAAGAGTCCAAAATTGAGAATTACAGCCCAAGTTTAGAACATCCAGGGCTCATGAGTAAGTAGCAGAGTTGGGACTAAAATCCAGATCTACTCCCTTTTAGAGCCAATTTTTGCTAAAGACTTAAAGATAATGACCTTTCGGATTTTGTTTCATCTAGGTTGAGTCTAACCTTGTGGCTAGAATGGACAAGTAAAAAGCAGCACAAAGTCAATGATGTCTACAGACCATTCTTTCTGGTTGGAGAAGCACCTGATGTAAAGTCTTGGCACGCATCCTGTGCAAAGATTAGCACCCTAAACCGATGGCTAGGTTGCACACTCTCACCACCTTGCTACTGCTGCTCTGAGCAGGCTAAGGTGACAGTCTAGCTCCAGGTACACACTTGGGAGGAAAATCATCCATGAGGACAGCCCTGGTTCTGGTTCCTCACCTGTTATACCAGTTAAAAAGAAGCCAGTTCATCCCCTCCAGCTGGTACTCCCGGAGCTGGTTACTGTTCTTATACTCTCGAGACTTCTCCAGTTTCTGCCAGGAGTCTGAAGCAGGCCGCTCCTAGTGGAGGAAGGCAGAGAACACAAAATATGTTGAGAATAACGTCTGAGGAACATAACATGAATAGGGACATAGGATAATAATGGGGAAGGTGGCAAATCTCAAAACACTGCCCTAAAGCTGGCATGAAACTGCAGCTACTATTTTCTGACTAATGTGCAGGCGAGACCCTGTATTTTCTTGATTTCACCAGATTAAATTAAGAAAACCTCAGGGCACCTAGGTGGCTCAGTCGGTTAAGCGTCCGACTTCGGCTCAGGTCATGATCTCATGGCTGGTGGGTTCGAGCCCCATGTCAGGCTCTGTGCTGCCAGTTCAGAGCCTGGAGCTTGCTTCTGATTCTGTGTCTCCCTCTCTCTGCCCCTCCCCTACTCACCCTCTGGGTGTGTCTCTCTCTCTCAAAAATAAATAAATATTTAACAATTTTTTAAAAAAAGAAAACCTCTATAAAATGTGCAAGCAATTAATGAAGAAGACAAACACACCCACCTAAAATCTTGGTGTTACATAGTTTGACCCAAACTCTTAGATGCCACTCTCACTTAATACCTCCATCTCCCCTCAAGCCAATATTAGGTTTTTGGTTTCTATAGATAATTTCTTTTTGTTATTTCTTTGTGCATGTGGCATCACTCAGGAAAGTACAGTGGGTCAAATATTTTGTTGATTAGTTCCGAGAGTCAGTATGAGGCAAAAAGCCTGTAAAATCAAAACTGCAAATTCCTTAAACTCCTCATAAAAATAATAGCCGTCTTATTTTCCCATATAAAACACTGATTTCTAAATACAATTGATCTTTTCTCTACTGATATGAAATGCCATATTTATCACATGCTAAGTTTTAATGTATCCATGGAGCTCTACCCAGATTTTTCATTCTGTTCCATGGGACTGTCTAGTGCTGCAATAAAAGCAAATTTTTAAATTACTATAGCCTTTTATCTGATTAGGGAATTATTTTTCAAAAGTGTCCTGGCTATTCTATCTTATTTACTATTCTGTATAACTTTAGAATCAACTTGTCAAGTTCTCTTAAAATGCCATTGGAATTCCAATTATAATCAGAGGAAAATTTAAACCTTCAGGTGTAGAGGCTTCCCATCCAAAAATCTTATTTAATTAGGCTTTATATTATTTGGAAAGCAACTTGGCTATTTTGCTTATAGGCAAATTGAGCCCCCAAGTTACAGTTTATAGTCTTATAAATTAAAAATCCCTAGCTCTACCTGTAGTTATAAATGAGAATTTTGAGACTATAACTTTTCTAAACAGTTTTAGTTTTTGGTAATTCTACTTTGGAGTTCTACAATATAATTTACACCTGAAATATGTTATTACCTGAAACTAAACCATTTGCATGTGAAATTAACAAAATATCCCCAATTATATCATTGACATTTGGAGTTAAGTATAATCTGTCCATGATCTTTCAGAAAAATACACATTACAGCTTACCTACAAAATTACTACAGCTACAGTTAGGGTAAGCCTTTTAAAATAGGGCTCTGTTGAATATTATTATAAGAGCATAAGTATAGGTGCTTTTAAAATAAGGGAGAAAATAATTTATTATGTAAAAAATAATGATTTTAAAGAAAAAGCTTTTAAGCAAAGATATTCCTATATAAACCCTCTTGCTCTGTTCCGTTAAAGAAAATATATTCTTCTTAACCTACAGGAACCAGTCAGGCTAGATCCCCAAAGTCCATGTACCTCTTTAATCGGGCATGCTCCTCTACTTCACTAGATACTGTGGAGAGGCCCTCTGGAATGTTCCTCCAGAGACTTAGTGGCTCACTCTCAGTATTGTTAAGTGCTGGAGGATGGAATTTCACTGCAGATTTCTACTTTGCTGCCTTGGTACAACTCCAAAAGTAGAGGCATCACTCTGTCATCCAGTCACTCCTCTGGGTTTCCCTCTTTCTCAGTGCTAAAGGTCTTAGTTTAACATCACCTACTGGCCAGAAATTTCAGCTATCTGAGCCTAAGGCCTGAAATCAGCTAGGAGTTTCTGGTATATTCCTAAGTGGTACAGACTACAGGAAAGAACTTACCCAAGGGCTCCACCACCTTCAGTGACTACTTAGTTAAATTTGAAAGAGGAGAATTGATTCTCAGAGCCCCCCAAAGTGGGTTCTGCCTATTAAAAGACTCTTTCTTGGCACAATCATCACCAATGTCACTTCTTGCTTTCTAAAAATTCCATATTTTACCTATACATAACCAATTTTTACCAAAAAGCTTTCAGATGCAAAATGTCCTATATTCATCAAGACTGGTAGGGTCATGTCTCAACTTCAAAGCCCAGAGTAAGATCCCTTTAAAAATTTATTCGGGGCAGAGAGGGTTCTAGGTGGCTCAGTCGGTTAGGCAACCAACTCATGATTTTGGCTCAGATCATGACCTCATGGTTTGTGGGTTTGAGACCCCTGTCAGGTTATGCACTGAGAGTGCAGAACTTGCTTGGGATGCTCTCTCCCTCCCTCTCTCTCTCTGCCCCTCCCCCGCTCATGTGTGCTCAAGTGCTCTCTCTCAAAATAATTTAAAAAAAAAAAAAAAAAAAAAAAAAAAGAACTATTGGGGGTGCCTGGCTGGCTCAGTCAGAAGAGCATGTGACTCTTGATCTCCGGGTTGTGAGTTCGAGCTCCATGCTGGGTGTAGAGATTACTTAAATAAAAACTTAAAAAAAAATTATTCAGGTAAACTACCATTTGGAGCCAGTCTTTTCCTTAATACATAAAAAGACAGCTTTAATTATATTGCTAGCTGCCATTCCAATTTAGAACTTTTGGAGTAAAATTTCTAAAATGTGCATTTTAAACGAGAGAACAAATAAATTAGAAACAAAAAGACAAGCGTGAAATACTAGCATGGTTCATGAGAGATAATAGTGGCATGGCAACAGCAAAGTAAAGGAGAAGTGAAATTGCCTGAAGACACTTGAGAATTCATGTTCTTACCAATCTGTGTAGTCAGTCAGAGGAAATAAGTGGGATTCGAGCTGAGAGTGTAAGAATGCTGATTACTTCAAGATAATAGCTTACAATTAGCTGCAGAATGGAAATGCTCTCTACTCTCCGCCCCTACACTAGTTTGTCCCTGCGCTGGGCCACATGTCCCAATTAGTCTGGGGCCACGTGTGTCCATACACATGCCTTTTCCATTAACCTGTGCACTCCTGAGGGCTCGGCATGCAGCTTCCTTCTTACTCTATGTCACTGAAGAGTCAACCAACAGGAGATGTTTAATAGGTCGTTGATGGACTGAATTAACAAAGGGCAACAGTCATAAGAGAGGGCTGAAAGAGAAATTTATTAACTAGTCATGCAACAAAACACCATTAAAAACTATGTAGATTTCTAATCACAGTTCTACACCTCAAGACTCCTCCATACACTTCATATGCTAAAAAACTAAAACAAACACTGCTTTTGAGTGGACTCTGATAGAGATCTAAGTTCAATGTTGAGGTCTCGTCTTCTGAGTCCTAACTTTCCAGCAACATAAAAACAACAAATAATACTAATAAGGAGGTGGATAAGGGTTTTTCATGTAAAAATGGTGATTTTTAAAAGAAGGTTTATTTATTTTGAGAGACAGAGAGAGAGAGAGAGAGAGAGAGAGAGAGAGAGAGAGAGAGAGAACATGAGCAGGGGAGGGGCAGAGAGTGAGGAAGAGAGAGAATCCCAAGCAGGCTCTGCATTGTGAGCACACTGCCCCATAGGCAGCTCAAACCCCTGAACCGTGAGATCGACAACCTCATCCGAGATCAAGAGTCAGATGCTCAAGTGACTGAGCCACCCAGGTGCCCCAAAATGGTCATTCTTTTTTTAAACAGTAACTTCATATTCCAGTCTACAGCCATGTTCAATAACTTTGATTCTCTTCCCAAGTGAGTTAACATCTTAATCAGGCTCTATCCTAATTCTACCTCCTTTTAATTATTGATACTTTATATATAACTACTTGCCAGATACCCTGGGACATTTATGCATCTTGGTGGGAGTTCTTCAGAATCAGAAAGATAAACTGATTAAATAAATGTATGTTGAAAACCTATGTTCCCTCTGTGAAACTCATGGATCTACAGATAAAAGATAGCTCTTCCCCTTAAAATATTCCAGTTGAGTAAAGGCAAAGGATAAAAACAAAGAAAAAAGATCATCACCTTTTGCTGATGGAACAAAAGATAACAGGAAACAATATTTCAGGCATTTCTTACACATTCTATCTTCCTGACTCCATATAGCAGCCATATACCAAGAAACCTAAGCTCATATTCATTTTTCAGTGTCACACACATCAAAACAGAGCCTAGATCTAATGTTGATCTGAGTGCCAGCAAAGTCTGAACTGCAGGTTCAATGGAGAGTGGCCAAAGGGAAGGCACCAATGAAGACCACTTCTGAGCACAGCCCAAAAGACATCCAGGACTGCCAAGTTCATAAAGTTACATGTTGTAAGAGGTGCCAAACAGCGACACGGATACATTACCACATGCTTAATTTCAGGGAGAACTTGAAGAGACTCAAATTCTTTAACTTTTGCAGGATCCACATCTTCCTCTAGTTCCCACGTACTTTCTTCATAAGGCAGTGAGCACCACTTCACCAGGTAATGCGTCACCTCCTGGTGGGAAACAGGATAGCAGCTACTGGATTAGAGGAGCCAATCGTGCTCTGGCCAACCACTGGAAAACCCACCCGGTAACACATGAATGCCATTAAAAGGAAGACCACATGTTAACAAAACAAGCAAAACATGTAGTAAGAAGGGAAGACACTATAAGTGAGTCAAAATGGCCAAACACCCACCTCTCCTGTTTCTGCATCTTTGGTGTGGGCTACCTCCAGGACGCGATCAACTTCTACATAGTCTGGGTTGAACAAGTCTTCATCAGGCTAGTACAAACAAAGGAGAAGAGTTAGAAAGTGTCCCCCTTCCCTCAAAACCAACACTCTGTGTTTTATCTTTAAGTCACCCCCTACTCTGGGCCTTATCAGGAAATACACAATAGAAGGGGTAGCTTGTGAATAAAAGTCACAGCGCAGACATTTCTTCCCTGTCCCCAAACCCTGCTGTGACTGAATTTCCAGGTTACATCAGGGCCAGATGTAAACTTCCCTAAAGGTCATTACAGTACTGTGCAAAAACCAGCACAAGAATTCCTTTTTTCTTACTGCTTCTCATTACAAAGATAACCCTTGGAAACTCAGAATTAGTTTCTTTTTCTTTTAATAAGCCAATAATAATAATAAACACTGGAAGGAGGCATGAGGGGAAGGTTCTTGTTTTTAAATTTTTTTTTTTTTTACATTTATTTATTTTTTGAGAGACATAGAGAGACAGAGCACAAGTTGGGGAGGGGCAGAGAGAGAAGGAGACACAGAATCTGAAGCAGGCTCCAGGCTCCGAGCTGTCAGCACAGAGCCTGACATGGGTTCGAACTCACAAACCGTGAGATCATGACCTGAATCGAAGCTGGACGCCCAACCAACTGAGCCACCCAGGCGCCCCCGAGGGGAAGCTTCTGGGGGACTGATAATGTTCTATTTCCTGACCTAAGTGGTGGCTACCCAGGTGTGTTTATTTGGTAAAAATTCACTGAGCTGCACCCTCAGGATTTGTTTACCTTCATGTACATTATGCTTCCCAAAAAAGTGTACTTACGAAACAACAATAAGCATCACCTGGAAATATTTAACGTGTGCCCAGGGTAATGCTAAGTGCTTTATGTCTCAAAACTACTTTATGGACTAGATGCAATAATTACTTTACAGATGAGGGAACTGACTCAGAGAGGTTAAATAAGTAATGTGACCAAAGCCACAGAGCTGTGTGAACTGCAACACTTACCCAGGACTTTCTTACCCAGAAGCCCTCCTCCTGGACTTCTAGAATGTTCTTATTGCCCCTTTGGCTGGAAGGCACTTTAGGGGCTATCTAGTTTCATCTTCAACACAGGAATACTTTTTATAACATCCCTGGCAACCCTCCCTCAGATTCCATTATTCCCTGTTTCGGAATTTACTGCCCTCTAAGACCTGACCCATTGCCAAGACAGCTTTACCTCTGCCTGCTTGGTGGTGGCATCATGATCTTTATCTTTATTATTATTATTAAATTACAGCCTAGTTTCCTTCCTGTAATGGGGGCTCGCTGGTGTCACTGCTTCATCCACAGGAGCAGCAACAAAGTTAATTTTCATTCTATGCTGGCTCTTCAACAATCTCTACCCTATCTGGGTGAAATTACCCAAGGTGCTCAACTGTTGTTTGGGTCCCAAGTTTCTAGTTCCCTTAATGATGCAGAGAGCTAACATTTATGAACAGTGACCATGGGCCGGGCACTGTGTTAAGCACTTCTGTAAACACTGTGTCATTTAGTCCTTGCAGGTATTCTGTGAAGCTGATATTATTAGGGGTTCTGCTTTACACAGAGAAGGACAGTGGGTTTGAAGGAGCTTATGCAAGTGGCTCAAGGCCACCAAGCTCTGTGTGTGTGTGTGTGTGTGTGTGTGTGTGTGTATATGTGTGTAACCTGTACCCTGGTAGTTTGGCTCCAAGAGCCCAGGCTCCTAGGACCGTGCAGTCCAGTTTCCACATCTGCTGACAACACTCAGCTGTGCTTCCTTTACCAGTGTTACAGTCCTCCTGCAGCTGCACTCAGGTCCCCAAAGTCCCCCACTGGACCCTGATACCCAAAGGAACAGAACACTCAAGAATGAAAGAAAAGGCACAGCAGGACTGTTCTGCTGGTATGTTCTAAGATTACCGTTGCTTTTTAAGCAGCTGCACGGCCTACTCCTGGCCAACAGGAAATTTGTAATTTAATGGGCTTATCTTTTCTCCCTAGAACTGCTAGTCAGTCATTTTCCCCACCCAGAAGTTGTAAAGATTTTAAAAATACAAATGTAAAACATTACATTTATTTACTGCCATTCTATTTCATTCATCCTAGCCTGTCCAGTAAACATGAACTTTGATTTTGTCATCTATTCTCCCAGTGTTGGGTCTGGTTTTCAGGAATTTGGGCTTAGCCAGAAGGCCTCTACCCCTGCGGAGCATGGAAGTCTTAGCCTCTCGAGCCTGAGCCTCCTTTACATAAAGCAGCTAGAAATAATAGATATGAAGAAGCTCGATTCAAAACTAAGTTATTGTTGATCTTATTAGAATATCACTTATCCAAGTCATTAATAAAAACGTTGAACAGGTCAAGACTGAAGACCATATTATAGGAACTACTCCCCACTTTTCCTCTTCCTTAATCTCAAGATGTCCTCTGGTCTTCTCAAAAGTCTTTCCTCCCTACGGGAGTTATGAGCTCCTGGTATGTTATTTCTATACACTTGAACATAGCTTTGGCTCTCTATTCCCAGCCCAGGCAAAATCTCTCCCTTGAGAATAAAGCAGAAAACAGACACACGGGGCTTTGTAGGCTATATTAAGGACTGTGGACTTTATTTCAAGAAAATGTGCTAAAGAGTCTGGAGCAGGGAAGAGCATAAGGCAACCTCACCCCCTTACCAAGGGGGCAGCCAAATATTTCCTGAGCACTGACCCTGTGGCTAGTACCAGGGATAGAAATACAAGGAAGACATGTCCTTGTCTGTCTCACTGGACTTAAAATGGAAGAAAGAGACATGTAAACAAGTTACTATACAGCAAATACTTGCTAAAATAGAGGTGCAGATAAAATGTTCCAAGAACAGAAGGAGAACAGTATCCAGTGGGGCCTTGAGATGGTTTTCCAATTCCAGCTGTCTTCTTTCCCCAGTCCTTTATGAGAAGAACAATGCCACGAGAAACAGCCTCACGTGCTTTAAAGCAATCCCGGAGAGAGCTGGGGCCAAACACTAAAGCTAAGGACAAAGGACCGCACCCTGGGACAAGAAGAATGCTTACTGACATTATCCTAAAATAATTTTTTGTCACTTGTGGAGAAGGAATACAACACGCAGAAGGAGCTGATAAAGTACTGCAGCGATGTACTATGGTTTCAGGGCACCTGAGTGCACTTGAGGCCTAGTGCTTGCCCCTACATTTTAAGAGTAACTTTTATCCCTTCTTTTTTTCAAAGTTATCTGCACAAAAATTTAAACGTATGTGTTACACAGAAAAGAAAAAAATAAAAGTCACCGTGATCCCATTAACCGGAGAAAATGACGGCACATTTTGATGCACACTGACGACATTTTCCATGCCTTGCTATGGTGCCTCTTTTCCCCTCCACTCCCCATACTGGAGCTGCCACACACACTGAGGGGGCCTGACATTTTCAACTAACAACAGCTGATAGCGCTAAAGCCGCCTTCCAGGTCATTAACAATGTTCTCCAATATCATTCTTCCTAGCTGCACAATATTCTGCTCTATGGGATATATACATAATCTAGCAAATGTCTGCTATCTCATATTCTGTTTGTTCACAATTTTCCACCAATATAAATGACTGAATGTCACAGCTGATTCTGCACAAAGACTCATTAGCTTCCTTAAAATACATGACAGTATTGGAATTGCTGGGACAGAGGATGTGAATAGTTTGAGATATTTCATGTCTGTTGCCATACTGCTGGGACAGGTCTTACCAGGTTATATTACCATCCACTGTACACAAGAGTATCTCTTCCCTACACCCTCCCCAGCGGTGGGT
Organism: Lynx rufus; assembly: GCF_022079265.1. Classification (NCBI taxonomy): domain Eukaryota; kingdom Metazoa; phylum Chordata; class Mammalia; order Carnivora; family Felidae; genus Lynx; species Lynx rufus. The sequence goes on along the minus strand of NW_025814896.1, from coordinate 18,727,923 downwards.
AATACTTATTTCTAAAACCTTCATGGGGGACCTGGGTGGCTCAGTCGGCTAAGTGTCTGACTCTCGATTTCAGCTCAGGTCATGATCTCACACTTCGTGAGTTTAAGCCTTGCATCGGGCTCTGCGCTGACAGTGTGGGGCCTACTTGGGATTCTCTCTCTTCCTCTCTCTGCTCCTCCCCCACTCATACTCTCCCTCAAAACAAATAAATAAACATTAAAAAAAATAACAAAACCTTCAAATATCTGGTAAACAAAAACCAGAAAATCTCTATTTTAATTAGCATTTCCTTGACTACTAGTGAAATTGACCACAGTTTTGTATGATTAATGATAAGCATTTCTTATCATTAAAGCTATTTGTCGTGTGTATGTATATGTACGTATAAGCAGGAAGGTTCCTTCACCGGATAAAAAGAACATATGCCACACATGTAAGTATATAGTTAGGAAATATGCGTATGTACATGATGCACATATGTCCTATTTACTTTAAGATTTGTATGAAGTATTTTCTAATATATAGACATTACAGATTTGTTTAATGTCAAAATCCATGAATTGTTCCTCTCGCTGTAGGTACCATACTTAGAAATACTCAAGCTTAGAGGCACCTGGGTGGCTCAGTCGGTTAAGCCTCCAACTTTGGTTCAGGTCATGATCTTGTAGTTTGTGAGTTCGAGCCCCACGTCAGGCTCTGTGCTGACAGCTCAAGAGCCTGGAGCCTGCTTCAGATTCTATGTCTCCCTCTCTCTCTGCCCCTCTCCCATTCACATTCTGTCTCTCTGTCTCAAAAATAAATATTTAAAAAAATTAAAAAAAATACTGAAGCTTATATAAAGTTACTTATTTCCTTTCTCATATTTTAGCTTTGTTTTTATTTTTTACATTCAAACTTTAAGTCCTTTGGAACTTGCCGTTTTGGGAAGTGAGGGGAGGAGGGAATGAAAAGAGTTGTGTGCACATTTCTCTCACCCTAGCTATTTATAGATTTTCTGACCAAGATACACGTTCTTATGAATTGCCAGTTTATAAGGCTCGATCCTCATAACTTGGTGGATAATTTTTTTCCTTCAGCTTAAACCTGGATTGGTTTTGCTGCCAATCAGTGCACATTTAGTGACATGACTTGAGCAATAATTCTGCACAGAACTTTGACTTAAAGAAACTTAAACTCAGCATTTAATACTACAAGAAGAGTAGTGGTCAAATTAGTTGGCAAATATTGCTTCACCTCAGTAAAAATGTGCTTCATCTGGGCTTGTTTATTCCTGAATCGCTTGATCTTCTGTGCAATGCGAGGATCCTTTTCCAGCTCTTCCATTGTGGCCCATTTACAATGCAAGTAGGAACTGTCCAAAGACACACAAATTGTGAGACAAGTGCAAACCACCACACCACTGAGCCCTACAGCGTTTCAGCAAACAGGGTGACTAACCCAGAAGTAGCGGTTTGTGGTGAAACTGCCAGAGATTAGGCTGCGAAGGGCCTTGCACTAACGGGACAACAAAATAAGACAATGAAGCGATTAATTCCAAATGACCGATCCCTCTGCAGCTTCTACACAAACTGCCTGAGAGCAGAGGGAGGGTAGGCATGGGCAAGCTGTCATTAACACACATTAGTGAAAGTGGGCACGAGGCAGAGGAAGAAAGAAAAATCTAAGAGGGAAACAGTGCGAGCTACAGGACAGTGGTTCTCCACCAGGAACAGATGAGAATGGCTTGGGGAGTTTTTAATAAGCACCAGTCCTTGGGATCTACTCCCAGAGTCTGAGTCAGCTGGTACTGAGTGGAGCAAGGTCTTCCCCGGTGACTATCTGCACAGCCAAAGGTAAGTACTACTGCTTAAGGTGAAGTTGAGTCAGTCAAGATCCACAGGTAGGCCTCAGGGGCCATTCTTGGAAAATACAGAAGGTGATGTGATGAGGGAAAGGAAATTTTATTCATATAAAATCCAAATACAAATAATATATGAAGAACACGTACAAATTTCTATACTTAACGTAGAATAGCTCCAAGTCGAATGGGGGCTCTCCGGGGTGAACCTGTAATCAACAGCAAGCAGTTAACAGCTCAGACCCCCACAGATCGCCCTGACGTTGCACAAGAAAACAGGTAAATCAACACCTCTGCTTGATTTTCGTACAGACTTCCTGAGGATGTTTTCAGTTTCCCCCTTCTTTTCCTGACAGCTACTGAGCAGCTTTCCCAAAGGATGAATGCACAGCTAGCCAGAAGGTAAAAAAGAAAATGATCCTCCTGGTGTCCTTCCAAGGTCCAGGCTGGGACAGTGTTTGGCTGATAAACCCAAATCGGCCCAGGATCTGAAAGCTGTCAGGCCCAAAGCCTGGCGTGCAAGTGAAAACACAGGTCTCCGGCACACCCCCTGACCACTATCCCGAAACATCAGTGGTGCCCACTCTCAAAGTAAGGAAGTTTGCTCTCATAAATATTTGAAGATAAAACTATGTTCTCACCAGTGACAACTTTTCTTTCACTCAGGTATACTCTCTGGATCTCCACAATGGTCCTGAGATATCTAAAGAACCCACCCTCCAAATGTTTTCCTTTCTTTCTTTTATTTATTTATTTTTTTTGTAGCTGTGGTTTTATTATTTTTTTTAATATGAAATTTATTGTCAAACTGGTTTCCATACAACACCCAGTGCTCATCCCAACAGGTGCCCTCCTCATTGCCCATCACCCACTTTCCCCTCCCTCCCACCCCCCATCAACCCTCAGTTTATTCTCAGTTTTTAAGGGTCTCTTATGGTTTGCCTTCTTCCCTCTCTGTAACATTTTTCCCCCCTTTCCCTCCCCCATGGTCTTCTGTTAACTTTCTCAGGATCCACATAAAAGTGAACACATATGGTATCTGTCTTTCTCTGTATGACTTATTTCACTTAGCACAACACTCTCCAGTTCCATCCACGTTGCTACAAAAGGCCAGATTTCATTCTTTCTCATTGCCACGTATTCAATTGTGTTTATAAACCGCAATTTCCTTATCCATTCATCAGTCAATGGACATTTAGGCTCTTTCCATAATTTGGCTACTGTTGAAAGTGCTGCTATAAACATTGGGGTACAAGTGCCCCTATGCGTCAGCATTCCTGTATCCCTTGGGTAAATTCCCAGCACTGCTATTGCTGGGTCATAGGGTGGATCTATTTTTAATATTTTGAGGAACCTCCACCCTGTTTTCCAGAGCAGCTGCACCAGTTTGCATTCCCACCAACAGTGCAAGAGGGCTCCCATTTCTCCACATCCTCTCCAGCATCTATAGTCTCCTGATTTGTTCATTTTGGCCACTCTGACTGGCGTGAGGTGATATCTGAGTGTGGTTTTGATTTGTATTTCCCTGATGAGGAGTGACGTTGAGCATCTTTTCATGTACCTGTTGGCCATCTGGATGTCTTCTTTAGAGAAATGCCTATTCATGTCTTCCGCCCATTTCTTCACTGTATTGTTTTTGGGCGTGGAGTTTGGTGAGTTCTTTATAGATTTTGGATACTAGCCCTTTGTCCGATATGTCATTTGCAAATATCTTTTCCCATTCCGTTGGTTGCCTTTTAGTTTTGTTGATTGTTTCCTTTGCAGTGCAGAAGCTTTTTATCTTGATGAGGTCCCAATAGTTCATTTTTGCTTTTAATTCCCTTGCCTTTGGAGATGTGTCAAGTAAGAAATTGCTGCGGCTGAGGTCAGAGAGGTTTTTTTCCCTGTTTTCTCCTCTAGGGTTTTGATGGTTTCCTGTCTCACATTCAGGTCCTTCATCCATTTTGAGTTTATTTTTGTGAATGGTGTAAGAAAGTGGCCTAGTTTCACTCTTCTGCATGTTGCTGTCCAGTTCTCCCAGCACCATTTGTTAAAGAGACTGTCTTTTTTCCATTGGATATTCTTTCCTGCTTTGTCAAAGATTAGTTGGCCATACTTTTGTGGGTCCAATTTTGGAGTCTCTATTTTATTCCATTGGTCTATGTGTCTATTTTTGTGCCAACACCATGCTGTCTTGATGACTACAACTTTGTAGTAGAGGCTAAAGTCTGGGATTGTGATGCCTCCTGCTTTGGTTTTCTTCTTCAATATTACTTTGGCTATTTGGGGTCTTTTGTGGTTCCATACAAATTTTAGGATTGCTTGTTCCAGCTTTGAGAAGAATGCTGGTGCAACTTTGATTGGGATTTCACTGAATGTGTAGATTGCTTTGGGTAGTATTGACATTTTAACAATATCCAAATGTTTTCAATATGGCTCTTTTTCCATGTTCTCTTCTTGGCCCCCTGAGGACTTTCCCTGGGCTGCAGAAACTAAGGGACAAAAATACCTTCTGCTAGCATCACAATGGAGGGAAAAAATTATTTGGGGCTATATTCAAATATTTAAGAATTTTAGGACCTAAAATCTTCCATGGGGGTAAGAATAATAAAGAATAAAAGAATAAAAGAATGACTAGCAAGACAATATTCTTGCTTTGCTCTCACTCTGGCCAATCAGGACCATTCCAGGTTGTCTAGCCAAATCTCTCTTCACAGAGGGGAGAACCTGTGATATAAAAGCTGACACATAAGCCACTAACCTCCTGGACGGTCTTAGATGCCAGGATCTTCTCAATGATGTTTGCGTCATCTTCTGGAGGCTCCTGGAGACAGAGGTTAAGAAGAAAGAAAATTACTGGCACCACAGAATCCAAGAAATAATTCTGTAAGAAATGCTATAGCAGGTACTACTTGGTCTGAAAGTTCACCATTGAGTGCTGAGGCCTCCCTCCCTATCAGTCCACAGAGTGATCAAAAGATCACAAACATTCTAACATCTGGACACAACCTAACACCTCCCCTTCCACATAAGCAGAGAAGTTATGCGGCTTTTCAGACTCTTAATTTCAGATCTGCCTTTAGCATCACTAAAATTGGTCCCAGGACTTCCCTTTTCTGCCAAACCTGCCTACGTGTTGCTGCATAAAATTTTCAGAAAGGTGTAACAGAAAGGAGTCTGGGGGCCTTAGAAGCAAAGAGTCCTAATTCTAACACCTACCAGCTACTGACTTTGGGTAAGTCAATTAACACGTCTTCGTTTCCAAATCTATTAAAATAGGAGTTAAATATACTTATCTCACTGGGTTACTGGGAGGATAAAACGGTATGTGAAAATATTTTTGGAACAGTAAGCACTATGCAAATGCAAGGCATAATTATTCTCTACTAAACGATACCGTCTTTCCCTTCTGTGTCTGGAAATGGCTGTTTCACCCATCATCCTTTGCCTATAAATCCTAACTCAAAACAAATTAATTTCTTCCTTTCTACCCCGGCTACACATCAACATTTCTAGGCTCCTGATCTCCATGAAATCTCTCTACAGAGTATTTGATTAAATAATTACAAACTTAAAAAGGATGTGTTGAGTCAGAACACTCTTATGTTTGATGTTCTTTCTGGGACTTTATTTGAGCCATCCTATTTCAGAGGTTTTGTATGTACTATATGACCTCCTCAGATCTAGTATTTGTCCACAACAGGGTACTCAGAACAGAATGAGAAGAATGCTCATCACAATAGCCGTAGCTCCCAAAATAACTTGGGTTCCTGATCAGAACTTCCCCAAGGATGACTTCATGCTGCATTACTACTGTCTTCGGTCCTACCCATTCCAGGGGTTCGCCTGTCCCAGAGCCACACCATTACAGAAAATGGTATATAAAAGTACTGAAAGAAAGAAAGGAAGAAAGAAAGAAAGAGGAGGAGGGCAGATGGTAGAAACGAAGTATGGCGATCAGCAGGCGATGACAGATGCTCCCAAAGGTTACAAATATTTATTACATTCCCCTAGACACATGGCATGGTGCTAGGTGCCATGCCAAAGTTAATCCAAAGTGACAAGAGTCTACTCCCACTGCTCAACAAGAAGACAAGTTGATTGTGCCTACCATATAGTAGGAAGAAGGGATGGGGATACAGACTAAGCTTTTGTTTTTCTGCTCAAGTGTTCTGCCTGATTCTTAAGCACAAGTAAGGAAAGGAAGAGGCGGCAGGTGGCTGTTGCCTGCCTTCTCCCATTACAATGTAAACCTTCTGAGGGCAGGGATCCTTATTTGTTTTATCCACTGCTATAGCTAAAGCCCTGAAAAGGCCAGGCACCAATGGGTGACCAGTATATATTTGTTAATGCTAAATACAAGGAAGAGGAAGAGAGAGGAAATACATGAGGAAATAAAGCATCTAAGTCACCAGGGCTACAGACTGCAGACAGTTAATATTCTTAATCTACGTCACTTAATTAAAAATTCTCCTCCTTCTTCATACACTGGGACCTAGCCATACTGTCAGGATGGCCAACGGCAAAGGGCCAGAGCCTGGTGTAGTTTTCTTAAGCCAAAGATCACTACCCCAACCTTGCAACCAACAAAGGAACAGGTGCCGGTTAAGAGAAAGTAGATGAATGAACAAACCTTCCTAATTTCCTACTTCATTTCCTTCCTAAATTTCTTCCACATTATTTACTGTCTTTTAGGTTTATTCACTGGTCTTACAGAAATAGATGAGCCATAGTCCTCCTCAGCAAGGAACTACCAGATATGCTAACATAACACTTTAAAAGTTATTGAAGTATGGCATACATACAGTATATAGAGATCTCAAGTGTACAACCAATGAATTCTTACACATACACATACCCACTTGTATAAATATCACCTAGACCAAGTTACATAACATTCCCAATGTTCTGGGAGGCTCTCGCGCCCCCACTGGAAGTAACCACTATTTGGATTTCTACTACCACTGGTTAGTTTTGCCTACTACTAAGCTTCATGTAAATGGAACTATATAGTATGTGGTTCATTCTTCTGTATTTCTGCATAGTATTTAGTTGTATAAATATACTACCATTCATTTATCTGCTGTTGAGGAATATTTGGGTTGCTTCCAACATTTATATACACTGTGTATATTTTGGTGGACAAATGCACTCATTTATCTTGGATATATACCGAAAAGTGGAATTGCAAGGTTATGAGGTAGATTATATGTTTGGTTTTAATGAATGTTGTCAAAATTTTTTCCAAACTGATTCTGACAATTTTTATACCCACCAGCCACGTATGGGAGTTCCAGGTGACTTAATATTGTCAATCTTTAAAATTTTGGCCATTCTTGTGGCTAAATTCACATCTTTAAATTTAATTAATTCACATCTTTAATTCCCATCTCCCTAGCAATTGAGGATGCTGAGCACCTTTTCATATGCTTACTGACTGTGTGGATAACCTCTCCGTGAAGCTCCATTCATGTCATTTGCCGATTTTAAAAATTGTCCTTTTTTTAAATTTGTAAGAGTTCATTATACATTTCTGAATAAGTGTCCTGTCAGTTATATAGATAACAAATATTATCTGCCAATCTATGGTTTGCCTTTTGCTTCTATAAATGTGTCTTTTGATGAAGAGAAGTTCTACATAATCCGCCTTATCAATCTTTTCTCTTATACATTCTTGTGTGTTGCTGAATCATGTGGCAGCAATGTGGCAGTGTTGTTGTGGCAGCAATGGCTGCCACAAAGGTCACTCATTAAGCCACATAAAGTAATTTAAAATTTTCTTGCAGCCACCTTTTTAAAAAAGTAAAAATAGGGGCTCAGTCAGTTGAGCTCCCAACTCTTGATTTCAGCTCAGGTCATGATCCCAGGGTCGTGGGATTGAGCCCTGTATTGGGCTCCGTGCTGAATGAATATGGAGCCTGCTTGAGATTTTCTCTCTCTCTCTCTCTCTCTCCTCTGCCCGCCTCCCCAACTCGTGCTCTCTCTAAAAATAAAAATAGTAAAAATAAACAGATGAAATGAATTTTAATATTTTATTTAAAGCAATATATGCAAAAATTTATTATTTCAATGTATAACCAATATAAAATTATTAATAAGATACTTTATATTCACTCATTAAGTCTTTAAAATCCGATGTGTACTTCACACTTAAAGCACATCTGAATTCAGACTACCCATATTTCTTTTTTTTTTCAATATATGAAATTTATTGTCAAATTGGTTTCCATACAACACCCAGTGCTCATCCCAAAAGGTGCCCTCCTCAATACCCATCACCTCCCCTCCCCTCCCTCCCACCCCCCATCCACCCTCAGTTTGTTCTCAGTTTTTAAGAGTCTCTTATGCTTTGGCTCTCTCCCACTCTAACCTCTTTTTTTTTTTTTTTCCTTCCCCTCCCCCATGGGTTTCTGTTAAGTTTCTCAGGATCCACATAAGAGTGAAAACATATGGTATCTATCTTTCTCTGTATGGCTTATTTCACTTAGCATCACACTCTCCAGTTCCATCCATGTTGCTACAAAGGGCCATATTTCGTTCTTTCTCATTGCCCTGTAGTACTCCATTGTGTATATAAACCACAATTTCTTTATCCATTCATCAGTTGATGGACATTTAGGCTCTTTCCATAATTTGGCTATTGTTGAGAGAGTGCTGCTATAAACACTGGGGTACGAGTGCCCCTATGCATCAGTACTCCTGTATCCCTTGGGTAAATTCCTAGCAGTGCTATTACTGGGTCATAGGGTAGGTCTATTTTTAATTTTCTGAGGAACCTCCACACTGTTTTCCAGAGTGGCTGCACCAGTTTGCATTCCCACCAACAGTGCAAGAGGGTTCCCGTTTCTCCACATCCTCTCCAGCATCTATAGTCTCCTGATTTGTTCATTTTGGCCACTCTGACTGGTGTGAGGTGATATCTGAGTGTGGTGTTGATTTGTAATTCCCTGATGAGGAGCGACATTGAGCATCTTTTCATGTGCCTGTTGGCCATCCGGATCAGACTACCCATATTTCAAGTGCTTACAGCCACATCGGGCTAGTCGGAGCCCTACGGAGCAGCGCAGCTCTGTTTGGTTCTACTTGTTTTTATAGCAACACTACCTTGTCTTCATTACTGGAGTGTGATTAAAAGTCTGGATTACAGGGAGTCTTCCAACTGAGTTCTCCGTAAAGATTGCCTGGCTATTCTAGGTCTTTTGTGTTTCTATCATCAATTTCCAGCAGAAAACACCCTGCTTAGATTCTGACTGAGAATGAACTGCAGACATCTTTAACAATATTGAATACGTGTATGTCATACATTGCTCTATTTATGTAGGTCTTCTTTAATTTCTCTCAGCAATGTTTTTCATATAGAGAGGGCTTGTATATCTTTTGAGAGCTATTCCAGAATATCTAATATTTTTGATGATGTTACAAATGGCATTTTAGAATTTTTCTTTCCTGATTTCATGCTGCTAGTTCACAGAAATAAAGTAGATGTTTATGTATATTGTATTTGTATCCAACAATTTAGCTAAATCCACATTTATTAATTCTAATGGTTTGTCAATTCTGTTGAATTTTCAACACACACAGTCATGTCATCTACAAATACTGAATCGTACTTCTTCCGTTCCAATTTTTAAACTTTTTATTTCTTTGTTTACTTATAGCAATGGCCAGGACCTCCAGTGTATCTCTTTTTTAAAATTTATATTACATATTCTTTTTTTTTTAATGTTTATTTATTTTTGAGAGAGCAAGAGGGGGAGGGGCAGAGAGAGGGGGGGGACAGAGGATCCGAAGCAGGCTCGATGCTGATACCAGACAGCCCAGCAGAGGGCTCGAACTCGCGAACTGTGAGATCATGACCTGAGCCTAAGTTGGATGCTTAACTAACTGAGAAACCCAGGTGTCCCCTGCATTTCTGAATATAAAGATAACAGTGGGATTTTTTTCTTACTCCCAAATTCAGCAGGAAAGCATTCAGTATTGTACCATTTAATATAACGTTAGTAGTCAGTTTTTATCTAGTGGATTTTAAGTCTTTGGTTTTCTACAGTTTCAGATGTGCCTGAATATGGTTTTTGTTTTTGTATTTTCCCTGCTTGGGAGTTACCTGATGCTGAATGTATTGGTTGATATCCCCCATCAGTTTATGGGAGTTGTTGGCCATTTACTTTTATCATCAAACACTCCTCTGCTCCAATCTCTCCTCCACATCTAGGACTCTAACCAGAGATACACAATGCACTTTTTCACTGCACCCCAATTGTTTCATATGCTTTGTTCTGCTCTTTCCATTCTTTTTTCTATGTGGCAGTTCAGAAATTTTCTATTGATTTGTCTTCAAAGTCACCAATCTTATCTTCTGTTGTATCTAATCTGCTTTAATTTTTATTTCAGGTTATTTTAATTTTTTACTTTTTAGATTTTAAAAAGTTTTTAGACTTATACACACACACAAATATATATATTTTTAATGTTTATTTTTGAGAGACTGAGACAGTGTGAGCGGGGGAGGGGCAGAGAGGGAGACACAGACTATGAAGCAGGCTCCAGGCTCGGAGCTGTCAGCATAGAGCCCAACATGGGGCTCAAACTCATGAAGTGCAAGATTATAACCTGAGCCAAAGTTAGACGCTTAACCACCTGAGCCACCAGGCGCCCCTCTAATCTGCCTTTAAAGTCATCCACTGTATTCTAAGTTTTTTAAATTGGAATTTTCAGTCCAGCCTGTTGAACCGATTCTCTTTACAGATTCATTTCTTCACTGGAATTCTTCATTTTAAAAATTTTTTGGCTCATTTTCTTTTATTTTCTTTCACATGTTAATCAGTTATTTTAAAATTCTTTTCTGTTAAGTCCACTACCTGGATCATCTAGGGTCTGCTTCTATTATATATTACTTTTACTTTTTAGTCACATTTTTTCCAGCTTTTTCAAATGTGCAATAGTTTTTTACTTATGGTAGATATTGTGAATAAAGGAAACTTAGCAGCTCCTAACAATATTTTCCACAACTATTTCCTATTTTCTCTGTGAGAGGGGGTGGTCCCTGGGTCCAATGAGACACTGAATTGGGTCAGGCCTGGGTTACTGTTAAGATTTATCTCTTGCTTAGCAGGGGTAGCTGGGTGGCTCAGTTGGTTGAGCATCTGACTTCAGCTTGGGTCATGATCTCACAGCTCATGAGTTTGAGCTCCGCATCGGGCTCTGTGCTGATGGCTCGGAGCCTGGAGCCTGCTTCGGATTCCGTGTCTCCCTCTCTCTCTGCCCCCAACCCACTCGCATTCTGTCTCTGTCTCTCTCAAAAATAAATAAACATTAAAAAAATTTTTTTTAAAGATTCATCTCTTGTTTTATCCTGTTTCTCAAGCATGAATGTCCAGGACCACTGACTGAATGTGGCAGGTCTTTCTATTCCTGAGCCCTGGAGTCTCCAATCCCAAGTAAGTTAAAAATCTCTCACTCTCTTTTTAAAAATTTATTTATTTATTTTGAGAGACACAGAAAGAGAGAGAGCAAGTGCGAGCGAGGGAGGGGCAGAGAGAGAGAGAGAGAGATAAAGAGAATCCCAGGCAGGCTCCGCACTGTCAGCACAGAGCCTGACTCAGGGCTCAGTCTCATGAATCTCAGGTGAGATCATGACCTGAGCTGAGATCAAGAGTCGAACACTTAACAGACTGAACCACCCAGGTGCCCCTCTTAAAAACCTCTCTTCAGGGAGAGTTAGTTTTTCTACACTAAGCCCATTCCTTTAGTGAGATTTTCCCTCTAGGTACCATGATACTGTGAGATTTCAATCTGCCTTCTGAATGAGCCACTAACTTCTTGGGCTACCCCAGAACTCCCCAACGTCCTGCGGAGAGCCCTTTGCTTTGGGGATCTTCTAGTTTCCAATCATTTCACCAGCAGGGGCAGATGGTGATGGTTTCTCTTCAACCCAGAGAAGTCTGTTTGAGCCAAGCCTGATCCTCAACCTGCACCTAGAACTGAGGAATGTTTCCAGAGAAGAAATAGTTCGCAACTGCCGGCTCATCTAGTAATAAACAGCTCATCACTGTCTGGAATTTTAGTTAATCTAATTCTTGTTGCTTTCACAGATATCTGATGTCTTTAAAGACACATTCTCTTTTTTTCCCTTTGCAATGAGTGTTGCCCTGCCACGACCTACTGTCTCTTCCCTGGAAGAAGGAATCCTCCCACATCAACTCTCATTCCAGGAACTCCCTAGGGCCTACTTTTTACTCTTTTCAATTCATACTCATTTTTCTGGCGATCTTGTCCAGTCTTGAGGTTTTAAATAAGGGCTACATCATGACACCAGCCAAGTTTATGTCTCCAGCTCAGAACCTCCCCTCGATTCATAGACTCATATATCTAATTGTTACCTGCCATCTCCACTTGAATATCTCAGAGGTATTTCACACTTAAAATGTCTAAAATGTAAACTCCTGCTATCCTAGCCAACTTCCCTTCCCTACCCATTCCATCTACAGTTTTCTCCCAACTGAGTGAATTCTATCCTTCTTGGTGTTCAAACCAAAAATCTTGGTGTAATTCTTGATTCCTCCTATCTCTCCACACACTGTGTCTGATTAGCCAAGAAATCGTGTTGGCTATATCTTCAAAATATGTACAGAATCCAGCAATTTCTCACCACCTCCACTGCTTCTACCCTGGTCTAAATCACCTTCATTTCTCACCCAGATTATTCTCAACTGCCTTCTACCTAGTTTCCCTGCTTCCACTCCTGCCCAACTAGTCTATTCACAATACAACATTCAGAACTGCCATTATAATGTCTTTTGCCTAACCTGCTTACAAGGCTTCTCTTTTAGAATAAAACCAAACATCTTTTAAAGGCCTACAACAAACCCTGCTGGAGCTCACCAAACATCCCATCTCCTATTACCTTTCAGGTCTCCCTGTGTGTTCCTCACACACACTAGTGGCCCATTTCTACCTCAGAGACTCTGCACAGGCTATTCCCTCCGCCTAAAATGCCTCCCTCTCAAGATTCCCTCACTCCTTTATTGCCTTCAATTCTTTGCTCAAATGTTACCTTGGTGAGGCCAAAACAGACCACCCTAATTAAAACTGCAACCCTCACTCCTCAATTCCACATCACTCTTCTCCTGATTTTTTTTCTCACAGCACTTACCACCATTGATGTACTACGCAATTTTATTACTTTTTAGATTTGTTCCCAGCCTCTACCTAGGTATTTCCACCCTTTGGAAGCTAACTCGGAGTTTGGCTGTTTGGCCTCCTCTCCCACAGGTTCAGAATCCAGCAAATGTGAAGAGGAGATCAGTTGCATGGATTTCGTAGGTCCCCTCTCCATTTATTGTATGCTCCCTCTGTGAGAGCAGGGAGTTTTGCCTCTTTTGATCCTTGATGTTATCTCCAGCACAAAACAGTCCTTGGCAGGTAGTAGGTCCTCAAGAAGTATTTTTGAATAAATAATGTTAAGAGATTTTGCAACATAAATGGTAATATCAGCATAAAGCAAGTGCTGAGAACCTGCTGAAATCCCACAATTCAAGACAGGGCACTTCGGCAAATTAGGAGAGCCTCTGAAAGTGCAGCGACATCTGAGTTAGATCTCTGTTAACCAGCACCAAACTTTCATAATTTCTGATTACCTTTCCTACCCACTCCCAAGTCTGTAGAACCCAGACTAACCAGGGAGCATTCATACATGTACACATGTACTGACAGGAACAATTATGTCTTCCTCACTACTAGATTGCTTCAAACATTCTTATTCTTATCTACCATTAAGAATAGAAAAAAGATGGGTTTTAGTGGGAGGATTTTGATAATGTTATTTCGAGTTTTTACTAGGACCAGCCAAATCCAAGGAAACGTTAACACACGGACAAGAAAGGACAGTACTTTACTCTGAGTATTAAAAGGATGAAGGGCTTCAGGGGCACCTGGGTGGCTCAGTTGGTTGTGTGACTGACTCTTGATTTCAGCTCAGGTCATGATCTTGCAGATTGTGGGATCAAGCCCCACGTTGGGCTCCTCGCTGGGCATGGAGTCTGCTTGGGATTCCTTCTCTCTCTGTCTCTCTGCCCCTCTCCTGCTTGCACATGTGCTCTCTAAATAAATAAATAAATAAACTTTAAGAAAAAAATAAATAAAAGGATGGAGGGCTTCAAACATTCTTCACCATAGAAAATTTTCAAGTAAAAATTAAGGAATGTGAAATAAAATTTCAACTTATCTTTTTTTTTTTTTAAAGGTCTTTTTTTTTTTTTAATGTTTTATTTATTTTTGAGACAAGGAGAGACAGAGCATGAACAGGGGAGGGTCAGAGAGAGGGAGACACAGAATCTGAAACAGGCTCCAGGCTCTTGAGCTGTCAGCACAGAGCCTGACGCGGGGCTCGAACTCACAGACCGCGAGATCATGACCTGAGCCGAAGTCGGTCGCTTAACCGACTGAGCCACCCAGGCACCCCTCGACTTATCTTTTATAGGAAGAGCAATGAATACTGGAATTAAAAAAAAAAAAATCAGTGAGGGGTGCTTGGGTGACTCAGTCAGGTAAGCATTTGACTTTGGCTCAGGTCATGATCTTGTGTTTGGTGAGTTCAAGCCCCACATCAGGCTCTGTGCTCACAGCTCAGAGCCTGGAGCCTGCTTTGGATTCTGTGTCTTCCTCTCTCTCTGCCCCTCCCTGGCTCACACCCCTCCCTGTCTCTCTCTCTCTCAAAAGTGAATGAACATTAAAAAAAAAAAAAAAAGGAAAGAGGAGTGCCTGGGTGGCCCAGCTGGTTAAGCATCCAATTCTTACTTTTGGCTCAGGTTATTATCTCACAACTCTGTGGGTTCGAGCCCCCACATCGGGCTCTGTGCTGGCAGCACAGGGCCTGCTTGGGATCCTCTCTCTCCCTCTGTAGCTGCCCTTCCCCTGCTTGTGCTGTCTCTCTCAAAATAAATAGATGAACTTAAAAAAAATAAAGAAAAAGAAGAAAGAAAAGAATAATTCCTTTAAAAAAAAAAAACTGATTATCATCAAAACACTGAGAGCAGGCTTTACTCTATCCCAATAAAAGGAAAAGGGAATAGCATTTCCAAAATACACATCAAAGCAGGACGGAAACTAGGAAATCAGGACTTTTCTAAACAGAGATTGTGCATAAGCACGATCATGTGTGTATCAACACTCCGTGTATACAGATACACACAGATATAAACTAAATCTGCTTGCCAAACACACTTCCATAACAACCATCTGTTCTCAGCTACTTGGAATTTTCTCAAATTATCCTTCAAAGAAGGCCATTTTAATTCATTCTCTTTCATGTCAGAGACTCAGATAACTAAAAATTTTTTTCTTAGGGAAAATTTCAAAAATTGTCAACCCTAGTCACCCCCAACCTCAACCAACCACCTGATTTAGTTCTATTTAGCTAGGCACAAGGGAGAGGTTCTAGCAAGAAGCAAATCACTTTTCAAATCACCAAGTATGTGAGGGTACAAAAGTAGCATCAAACGAGATGCCCAGTCTCAGGGGCTTACATTCGTGTAGGGAAAGCAACATAAAACATTTTTATTAGAAACGTTGCAGGTTAAATTCTAATTGGTGTGACAGTAACCTCAAGTCCAGCAAGAGTGCAAAAAGCAAGAACAGCTTGGATTTCACAGAATAGGTAAGGTTTTAGTAGGGCCCTAAGGAACGGTGGGTCGTAAGAGGACAACAAGCAGGAAGGAAAGCTGAAATGAACTGGAAGGATGAAAGAATGAGTCCACAGGAAACATGATGCATATACGGAATACTAAGTAAACAGTAGAGCAAAAGCATTAGAATGAGGTAGGGAAATAAACGGGAGTAAACAGGTAGTGTGCGGTCACATTTAAAACAAAAATCAGGCAGGAATTTTGATTTAATATCGGAGTTGAGAAACAACCACCTTAGACCATAGAGCAGGGGCACTCTCCCCCAGCTCAGGGAAGGAAACGGGGCTTCTGGGGGAGAAAACAACTGGGCTCAGCCCATCAGGCACGGCAAAAGGTTAGACAAAGCGGAGGGCGCTGGCCTCAGAGACACAGAGTGAGGCACAGGAGGGCACCAGGAGCTGAAGCCTCATTCAGATTAAAGCCCTTTGTTCTAAAAGGCAAAATCACACAAACTGCACAAACTGTAGGAGGCAGAAACTGAGACAGCCTTGTAAAAATCTACACAACAACTGCGAAAGTCTGTCTCTGTTCCAGACACCAACATCCGTTTGACAAAGAATAAGAAAGCAAAGACTTTGCTCACTGTGACGTGAGGATGGAAAGTTATTTCCTGCCCCCGAATCCCGTATCCCAGTCAGGGGACCGTCCCTCTGGCTCCAGAGCAGGGCCGTGCTAGCATGCCAGTCCTGGCCTACCACGAATCACATGTAAAGATGTTTCCAGCAACTCCCCACTAGACAGCCAGTGCTGAGGCTGCAATCTGGGACTGGGCCAGGGGCCACAGAACAAGGCAGAGCATGCTGAGAAGGCACTGCCCGAGAAATGCAGCGAGGGAGCAGCAGGGCCTTTCTGCTGGGGACTCCACACGGTTCTTGGCCCCAAGCTACAGCCAGCAAGCAGGCAGACAGCCATCCAAAGGGCCTCGGGAGAAGGACACAAGTAAAAGCCTCATCTTCTTCAACTGATTTTCTGTGCCACTGGGTACTGAGGATTGTCTGGAATCCTAGATGAGATTCATGGCTTTCAAGGTTTGCCATCAGCCTGGGAAATCTTTGTTCAAACCTCACCAGGAAGCCCAAAACGTAAACCAGAGGCAAATGCGGTGTAGTCGGGCAGCAGCTAGGGCTCAGCTGAGGCCGGCCTCTGAAACCCACCCAATCCCCCTACAGGCCGTCTATCTACCCTGCATGCTAGGCCAGGCCTGGGACACAGAGGCCAGATCCACGTGCTTGCCAAAGCCACATATCAGGCCTCTTTCTGCTTAAATTTCATAACAATTTTTGAGGCCTAATTAATGAAAATTCAGATTCTATCGTATGTTAGCTCTCTCTCTTGTGTACCTTGAAGAGGATAAAAAGAGCCTTGTTAAGATACATAAAATTTCCTGAATTATTTCTGTCAGATCAGCTAAAGCCGCCCTTCAGGTACCACAAAAGAAGTCATAACAACAACTGAAATATGGTTAATGACGGGCTGAATGGCTACTAGGAGAAAATAAATTCCCTTCTAATGTTTTAACTACCAAACCAACCATAAATCTCCAAGGAGGGAAAACCCATCATAAAGCAATATAATCCTATCACCTCATGGCACTCTTGCCAGAACTACTCTTAACTGTTTGCTTGAAAAGCACTACACTGATAGTACATCAAATTATTATTCCTATTAAGTGCTATGTTCATTGGTTGGATAACTCTTGGCAAAGGGACCTGAAATCAACTCTTACATGCTAGTCACTGGTTGACTACCACTAGGGTGTCCCATGACCCAGATCTTTCTGTGCCTGCTTCTTGGTTGTTAAACCAGGGACGACGACCCCTCCTCCTAGCTACTGTCCATGCAAACACAAGGTGAAAGGATATGTGAAATTATGTGAAAATGCTTTAAGCTGGAGGAAAGGTGGTTTAGACAGATAAAGTATTACCGGCTTTGCTAAGCCACCCTAGTGTCTGGGAGGAAGGACAGGTATTTGTGCTCTGTCGCACATGCAGAGCATGAATTCTGCCAAGTCAGCGTCAGGGACTCCACAACAACAGCCAGCCTATGTCCCAGAATGTGCTGCTGGCAATGATGCCCTTCCTATATGCACAGCCTGTTTCTTCTTTTGCTTCTAATGTCTTCTCTGTAAGCTCCCTGGCACAGACCTCCTCCTTTTCAATATTTACCTCTCTTCCTTCTAGCATCTGGTTATCAGGTCCCTCTTCTTGAAACCGCTGCCAATGGAAATCCCTAAAATACAAATAGGGCCATCCTGCTTCTCTGCTGGAACCCTCAATGTCCCCTCCCCCCTACCATTTGCTCTGCAGTATTAAGGTCAAATACTTTAGCTAATCCCTAGGGCCTGCATAATGTGACTCTTCCTACCACTCAATGCTCATCTCCCACCACTCCTCAGACCAGATCCCAACATCCAGCCGAGCTGGTCTATCACAACACCACCCGCAACACCATCCAGGCTGTGGATGTTCATGTTAGAAATGCCTTTCCTAAAATCCTGACCTCCCCCTTTCCTGTCCACTCCCCCATGTAGCCACTGTATCCAGCACATTCTTCTAAGGCTGCACTTTATCACAGTGTTCATATAGCCATAAGCCCCTTCTTCTTGGAGCCAGGGACCATGCCTTGATACTCATCCTTGTATCCCAAGACCTGGTCTTGTATGGACTCTTAATACACATTTATTGAATCCAAGTTCCAACTGTAATTACTAGTGCGTGTGATTTCATCCAATGAATGGCTGTTTAGCATGTTATCAGACTTTCACATTCTAATGGGAAAGACAAAGAAATAAATGCAATCAGAACACAATGATCAGCTGTGGCAAGTGCTATGAAAGAAACAGACAAGGAGTGAAACTGAGAATCATGGGGCTCAGAGGCAGAGATCTACTCTAAATACAAGAACCAGGAAAGACCTCTCTGGGGAGAAACCATTTTAGCTTAAAAGATGATGAACCAAGTCATGTAATGCATGTGAAGAAGAGATATCAGGGCAAGAAGGTGGGAAAGAACTGTTAACCCAAGGCTAGGGAGTGGGGAGAAAGTCATTTATATGCTGAAGGAATTTGCTGAGACAGAGAGAACCCTGCTGGGCACCATAGCCAGGAGTGAACTTCATTCTAAATGGATTAGGAAGCCAACTGAAGGTTATCAGCACCAGTTACAATAACCTAACCTAGCTTCAGCGAAGAGCCACAGAATAACTATCAAGTGGGCCAAAATGATGGATCAAGCCAAGGTCAGCACCCCAGCCATAGGCCGTACCTCCGCCTGCCATGCCAGTGTAGAAGCCGAGAGGGCGGACGTCCGGCCGGCTCCAAGAACGGCGATTGTCTCCCCGTCATCGTCCACCACCTTGAAATCCAGGTCCTCGTTATATTTTCTGCGCTTCACCTGCCGTCCTGAGCGTCGTTTCTGCAGGGCAAACACACCCATCGGAGAGATGCTCTGTGAGTCAAAGGCAAAAAGCTTGGACAAGAAAGAATACCCTCATCTACACTCACTGACATGCACAAGAGACCTGTCCTACTTTACAAAAGCAATCTTCCTTAAACACAACTCTTTTAAGAATTAAATTCACTCAAAATGAAATCTGGCTGAGGGAGGGGATCCAAATTGCCAAGATCCCCTGAGAAGAAGGTATAGTCTCAGAATCCAGTGAGATGTGTCTTGTTCATGAATGATAGTGACTTTCCTTTTCCTTTCTGGAGTCAGTTTCTATTCCAGTAAAACGGGGATGAGAGGTAAACTCCATCATCTTTCAGGTCCCTTCCAGCATAGCTGGAAGCTCTGATTTTAGGGTGATAAGATAATGTTTCAGTTGTGGTCAAATTCACTGTACTTACAATATATTCTTTAAAAACTAAACTAATACCAGTTTTATTAGGACTTACTTTGAGAATCTCCTTGAAATGCAAGGAGACATATTAAGTGTGACAAAACAAGATTCATGAGTCACCATCTGAGGACTCATCTATAATTAAGTAACTCCTGACCTTTTAGAGAGACAACATTCTACAACAAAGCAGCCCAGTGGCTTTCCTCAAACAGAAAAACACATGGTTCATCTCATGGACACATCCTATCCAAGCAGCAGAAACACTTCTGGGAACCACTCACCAGCTAGCTCACTCTCCAGTACTTCAATCTTAAAAAACAAAACCAAAGCCAAACACCACCTGCCTTATTTTTTAAAACATACCTCCTGGGCCTCTCTCTGTTCTCCCACCATTTCTTCATTATGTTACCTCTATGACGTTTAGTTTTACATGAGGGATTCCACATGAAAACCTGTCTCCCAATCCCATGTACATACAGATCACCACCCTGGAAACACTTAAACCCCTGCCAACTCCCATCAACCCAACATGCCTGCTGCTCTGCCCATGAGGACACCTGACAGCCACTAGCCCGAGTTCAGAGACAGTGATGGGGGGGGGGGGTTCTGCTCTGATACCCCAGACACTACTACTTATTACCACTGTGACATTAGAAGCTGATACCTTCCTACAGTGAAGACCATCTAGGAATCTACGAGGATCCAAGGATACTTGAATGTGCAGTAGTCGGATGATTTTACATGGTCCCCTTTCAGCAGGCATAACCCAGGTAAACTGTCATGGATATCAGAGGAAACAGCACTTTCAAATATTAGAACTCCTATCCAAGACAGGTTGCCTCAACTGAGGGAGAAAATTCCTACCAATGTCATGGGCATGCTTAGTAATGGCTTTAAAAATCTCATTCAGGTGGGCAACTCTTTGTTTCCATGTTTGGCCAAACTTCCTTTACTATTTCGGCAAAATGAATACACACAGCCTTGACTTTTCCAGCATCTGGGATTATAAGAATGTCCTTATGCAGACCGGCCCAGCCCTCTGAATCTTAAAAGCATTAGCTGCATTGCAAGTCAGGCCCCCGACACCTTACTCAGAGTGCCCCACAATTCAATTTTCCATATTCATTCTTTCTACAGCCTAATAACATGCTACTTCCCAAGAAGAAAGCAAACACCACTAAAAAAACCTGGGAGATCATTAGTATAAGGATCAGGATGCTAGGGGGAAAAAGCCTGTGGTCTTGGTGCTCACCCACCAAAACAGTGAAAGCCCAGCCCGGATCTATGCGCAAGGGGTGCAAGGCTGGAGATGGAGAGAGAAACGCAACAGGACGCGCGTCAGCAAGATCTGTGCGGCAGCCGTAACCGCCCGCAGGGTTCCCGGTCACAGCTGTACCTGGCTGTCTGCAGACTCAGTGGACTCCTCAGGACTCCGCAGGGATGGGTTCGGCAGGCCCTGATCCAGCTCTAAACTCTCCACTGTGGTTTCACTTTTCCTCTTTCCTTTCTTCTTTCTCTCCACTGGGGTTGGTCCTTGCTCCTTGCTACAAGGAGAAATTCAGAATTAAAACTCTTGGGCAGTTTTTAAAACTAAGAGTTCTCACGTGATCAAAGTAATGGTATCACATAAGGATATGGTATCGCAAGGAATTCTTGTCCTAGGGGTAGGCTTTAATGGAGAATCTACAAGAGTTTCTTCCCAGAACTATACACAGAAATATGGGAAGAAATACCTACATGGCTTGATGCAGAGTTCACTTTTTTACACCCCTATCATGATTCCTGTGGCTATGATTAATGTGGTAAGAAATAAAATAATATGAACATCTTCAAAACCTCACTTTCAGTTTATATAAATGTCTTCTCTAGTAAGCTTAATTGCTAGATATTGAGATATTGAGAATCAACAATTTCAATCGCCCTTTAGGTTACATGGGAAGAGACGTGTCCTTAATCTGTCACCATCCTCTACTGAAAATGGTCTACATAAGACTTGGAGGAAGTACTAGGAAGTCAAAATTGAAAAACGATACTGTCCCTGTCCTTGAGGAGGTTATGAATATGAAAATCCTACAGGCCTCCCAGAGCAATAGCTCAAGGCAGTAGCTAAAAGCCTCCTGAGAGAGGTGAAGATGGGCAAGATCCATCCATCCTGCAAGGTCCTGCTAAGATGGCAGCACCTCTAAAAGCTTTTTCTGACCATCTTAGCTGATAAAATCTCTTTTCTATACTCCCAAACCACCTCAGCTATGCTTTGCTTAAGGTACTCAAACTCTGATCTTTCACCAAAGTTAGTTATTAACTATGATATCAGCCTCGGAACCACACAGTGCTTGAATCCTCTGTAGTTTCCATAAACATCTGCTGAGTAGATGAATATTTTATACTTCTCTGATCTCTCCTACCAGACTCCAAATTCCTAGAGGACAATATGTACTTGATTCAAGTTTGTATTCTTAGTCTTATGCCTTATACATAGTAAGTATCTAATAAATACTTATTGAAAAGATAGATGGATGCATCAATGGATGGATTAAGTCATTGGGGAGATTTGGGAGAATGCAACTGAGCAGAGATGTGCATGGAACAGTAATAATAGTAGCAGTACTAATAATTAGAGCTACTAGCTACATAGCAGTGATTACATGCAGGCACAACTCTCTAAGTATTTTACATGGATTATCTCCTTTAGTCTTCATATCAATCTTATAAGGCAGATAGTATTACTATCCTCATTTCATCAAGCAGCAGAGTGAGGTTCAGTTAGATTTCCAGGGTAAGATGGCTACTAAACAGTGAAGAAAGGATTTGAACCCAGGCATGCTCTTAACTACCGTGGCATTGTTAGGGAACTGAAGAGTGTTAAGGGCACATTTAGTAAAAGACAGTCTGTATGGCTGGATGACAGGGCAAGTGAACAGAAGCACTAAATAATGGAGCTGCAAAGCAACTAGGTATGTATACCAGTCAGAGAGTTTTGACTTCATTCTGTGTGACAAGTGCCGTGATGGCAAGCCAAGGCAAGAGGGAATGAAGCCCCAGGCTAAATACAACCAATGAAAACTCAAAGGTGAAAATCATTTGAAGGATCCAGCAGAAATACAACCATTAAGTCTGAGGAAGGGACAGAATGTGGAAGATGAGGAAAGAGTCAAAATTATTGGCATTTTCTATCAGTTGGGTTATTGGAAGGTGTGGGGGAAGAGAGCTTGCCCTGTTTAGAGATGGGAGACCCAGCATGATGAACTGTTGTCAGGAACGCCAACCAGTGCTGACTGCTGAATCAGCCTGCCTCTCTCTTGAACACCCTTCACTCCTCATGGACTCCCAATCAAGTCAGCACAAACAGCCCACCCTCGTTTCTCCAGGCTGAAGACTGGCTTGCCTACTGATCAGGAAAGTTCTTTATGAAAATTATTTTGGTCCAAACTGAGGAAATGAAATTCTAGGGGTCCTGCCATTTTTAACAGGAGACTTGTACTCTCAAACACAGAGGGAAAAAGCAAATGTTCTACTTATCAGTGCAGGACAGGAGACACAGGTGAAACAGTTTAAAAACGTTCTAAGTTTTCGAAGGAATATTTATCTCATGTCATATACTCCTAAGAAAACTGTATAGCAATTTATATTCTATAAAGCACTTACGTGTTCTGTGTCTCATTTAACTGTTACGACCACAAGGCCATGAGGGAGTATCAAGGGCAGATAGATGAATCTCATGTTCCAGATGAAAAAACAGGTTTAAAAGCAGCAAAGGTCCCAAAGTCAGCAGCTGAGTAGCAGCAGAGGCCTGCACTCAGCTCATCTGACTCACAGCCTATTGTTTTTTTTTTTTTTTTAATTTTTTTTTTTCAACGTTTATTTATTTTTGGGACAGAGAGAGACAGAGCATGAACGGGGGAGGGGCAGAGAGAGAGGGAGACACAGAACCGGAAACAGGCTCCAGGCTCTGAGCCGTCAGCCCAGAGCCCGACGCGGGGCTCGAACTCACGGACCGCGAGATCGTGACCTGGCTGAAGTCGGACGCCCAACCGACTGCGCCACCCAGGCGCCCCACAGCCTATTGTTTTTAACACCATATGTTTTCTGTCTTTTTTTAAAGCCCCGGTCTCCCTTTTAATGAACGCAAAAACTTCAAATCTCCTTTAATGTTATTTGAATCTCAAAATAATGACCAAAAGAATTAACAAAATATTCCAATGACCCAAATACACAGAAAAAAAATCCATAGTCGTTGACAGTTTTTTTAAATGGATCCCTTAACAAAATAAGCCTTGTGCTATTTTAAAAAAAAGGAGGGGGGGCGCCTGGGTGGCTCAGTCAGTTAAGCATCCAACTTTGCCTCAGGTCATGGCCTCATGGTTCTTGAGTTCGAGCCCCCATTTCCGCCTCTGTGCTGACAGCTCAGAGTCTGGAGCCTGCTTTGGATTCTGTGTCTCCCTCGCTTTCTGCCCCTCCCCCACTCGCGCTCTGTCGCTCTCAAAAATAAACATTAAAGGGGCGCCTGGGTGGCTCAGTTGGTTAAGCGTCCAACTTCGGCTCAGGTCATGATCTCGCAGTCCATGAGTCCAAGCCCCGTGTCGGGCTCTGTGCTGACAGCTCAGAGCCTGGAGCCTGTTTCAGATTCTGTGTCTCCCTCTCTCTCTGACCCTCCCCTATTCACGCTCTGTCTCTCTCTGTCTCAAAATAAATGTTAAAAAAAAAAAATTAAAAAAAAAACATAAAAAAAAGTTTTCTCCTTAATTTTTTGGACACTGATTAATATACTAAGAGTCATCATAATAATCACATGAGCAGGGCCCCATTTAATCTCCTAGAAAATCTGAAATCCTTTCTCCCCACATTTGAAATCAATTTTACCTACTAAATATAACTTCATTATATTAGAAAACTATGTCTATATGTTTAATCTTACAAACATACACACTCAAAACTACTCAGCTGCATTCAAACAAACTCATACTCAAACTAAACCAAGCTCAAGCCATAATTAAGGAAGAGAACCTCCTCAAAATATGAATCTTTACTATAAGACTTGTATATATTTTACATCTGCCTTCCATTTTTCAGAATCACATTAAATAACAAAAGTAAGGAGGAGTCACAGTGAGGCACTTTCAAAGTCAAGCCTAGTAGGCACTACTAGGCACTAGTAGATTTTCCTAGCCAGAAACTGGGTGTAGTATGGAGTAGAGGGAACATCTTCTCAAATATATGTCCAATGACTGGTGAACCCTGCTTGCTTATTTGTGGATAAATAAGAAGATACTCTACCAAAGTGATTTTCTGTAGGTTACCTTTGGCAACACAATCAATTTTGAGTTCCAAAACTTCTTCTTGGAGCTCTTCTGATAAAGACAAGTATCAGGGAGAAAAGATTCTTTGTAAGCTTATAAATGGGATTTTCAAATAGGACACAAGAAAATATCACCTGAATTCATCCTCTAGGAAGACTACATGAAATGTGTTTTTTCCCTCTTTGGAATAACTTTTGAAAACTTTATGCTTGAGATTTTATCAAATGAAGACATTTAACCTCTAAATGGCTCTATCTATAGATGGATTTGGTCCATGAAAGCTTGTTTGCTCCCTGAAGTTCCAGGTTCTTCAAAAACAGTGGTCAAATAATATGTAAAAAAAACTATGTATGATATATATACCCTTTGATCTAGCAATTCCATTTCTAGGAATACACTCCAAAGATACACCTCCAACAATATGAAAAAATATATGCATGAGGTTACTCACTGCAGCAAGTGCAAATTAATAAAAATAATGTACATGATGAAATGTGACTGAATAAAGTAGGACAGTTACAATGGAGTACTATGTAGCTCTAAAAACCATTAAGACTCCAACTGATCAGAATATGGAATCATTTCTAAGCTACACTGCTAAGTGAAAAAGGAAAGTGCTGAAGAGTATAAATGTTACATTTTGGGGAAGAAAAAAGAGTAAGAAAACATGAATATATCTATGTATTTTTAAAGTTTATGTATTTATTTTGAGAGAGAGAGAAAGCACAAATCAGAGAGGGGCAGAGACAGATGTGTGGAGAGAGAGAATCCCAAGCTGGCTCCATGCCGTCAACACAGAGCCTGATGTGCGGCTCAAACTCACAAACCATGAGATCATGACCTGAGCCAAAATCAGATGCCCAACCGACTAAGCCACCCAGGTGCCCCTATCTATTTATATTTTTAAAAGAAACATAGGAACGATGAACCAAAAAACAATGATCATCCATAAGAGATGGTTAGATGGGATACAGGAAGTGAATGATATTTCTCAGAGAATCAATCTTTTTATAAAAATTTGACTTTTGGAAGCATGTTAAATTCTACATATTAAAAAATAAAAAAATTAAAGATGAAAACAAGCTGAAACAAATGAATCCAAGTATTTCAAACAAATAACATAACCACATTGAATGGAGGGGGAAAATCTCATTAATTATGAACACAATAGAGCTGACCCTTAAATAATACAGGTGTTAGGAGCACCAATCCCTGTTCAGTCAAAAAGGTTTGTGTAACATTTCACTCCTCAAAAATTTAACTACTAGTAGCCTACTGTTGACCAGAGAAGCCTTACTGACAACATAAACTGTGAATTAACACATATTTTGTATGTTATATGTATTATATACTACATTCTTACAATAAAGTAAGCTAGAGAAAATGTTACTAATAAAATGTTAAGGAAAATACATTTACAGTACTGCACTGTATTTTTTAGAAAAAAGTCTGCATACAAGTGAACCCATGCAGTTCAAACCCGTGTTGTTCAAGGGTCAACTGTATTTGACTATGTACTCTTAGCTTTTGGAACAGTGAAAAAATCCTGAACTTTTTGGTAGGCATATGGGTGAAGCAATTTTGAAACCATTTTAGATGTGATACAGGATTAAGCAAATGAGTAACTGTGTTGATGTGATTAGCCAGGGAAGTTCTCATGGAGGAAGAGGGAAGATGTAAATATGCTGTAAAACAAGGAAGATAATACGGCATGAATCTAAACTGGAGACATCAGTGTGAACTCAGGTTTTCTAAAATAAGTATACATATATGAACACATGTACATAAATGTGCACACATGTATTATGAATATATGTGTATGTGCATATAGGTGTGCATACATATGTGCATGTACAGAGATGTCTATGTACACACGTGTATGTATTTTTTGCCTTGACAGCTCAAAGAGCTGAAAAGTGAAGATGCCCCATTAGCAATGTGCACACCTAGCACTCGGATCTTGGTTTCTAATACCAAAGTTCCTTAGAGAAACAGGTGATTCCAAAGCTAAGGTAGAGAAGATAAAAGATGAGCCTGAAACATCTTGCTATGTCAGAAAGTAGGGTATACTCAAAAAAATGAAGGCAGCATGGCAAAAAGACACAGGAGTCAGCTTAAAGAGTTCTTGTTGGTTAAAATTGGGACCATCTGAACACCAAAGTAACTAAGGACAGTAATGAATTATAAGTCACTGAAAACAATAGGAATACATACCAGTAATGGATAGATAGATAATGAATAAATGAGGGAGAAGAGGGAGTCCTTGCTTACTACAGAACCCAAATGACGAATGCAGAGGAAGTGTGGGGTTGGAAAATCATTTTATAATCACTGCAGGAAAGATGAGTACAGTCCAGGATCATCTAGGGAGAACAATGTAAAGATGAGCAGGATTTTTGCATGATCTTAAAGTGTCTCCCCACATATTGCTTATTAGTTCCAAGCGAACAAAAGCAGCAACTAGACAATGATTATGTAAGAAAATGGCCTTACTCTTAGGAAAGACACACTGGAGTATTTAGGGATCAAAAGGCAATGACATATGCACCTTATTCTCAAAAGCTTCACGAAAAAACATATATATAAATATATTTATTTTGAAATATACCTATTCCATGGCTGAAGTGGATACTGTTTGATCAGCAACTTTTTGCTGATAACCAATATGGACCCTCCTGACTATAAGAGTGGGTGGAAGGTCAGGCTGGCTATGGTATCCTATTCCTTCTACCACAGTGATTGGTCCAAAGATGGACATATGACCCAGCCAAGCCAACTTGGGAGTCCTTCAATAAAGAAGTAATAATTTCTGGCAGGAGTGCTTTCGAAAATGAATCTTTTACCTTCTAGGTCATAAGGTTGTTAAGCTGTGGGCCCATAGTTTCAGGCAGCCACAATTCAACCACGAGAAGAAAACCAGTTGCCAAGGATGAAGAGAGGTGCAGGGGAGGACTGGAGACAAAGAACATTAGTGGAATCCTCAATTATACCTCCCGGTTCTGATTCCTTAAGCTCGTGAACCCCTTTGTTATTTTTTTTTAACTTAAGTTAATCCAAGTTGGGTTTATGTCACTTGTAACCAAGGGAGTTCTGAATAATACAAAGGCCTAATACTCTCACCACTTAATGGCACTGGAGGCTGAATCAAAGCAATTTTATTTTTATAATCCTCTTTTCTAGCTTTCAGAGTTAGAACAAACTAAAACTTGCAAGGACAGAAAAGAAAAATGGCAGATAAGATTTTTGAGGCTCAAAGCACTTATTTTTAATAACAAAAATCATATTTGATTTTACAATAAAACTTATTTCTACTTTAGAGCCGGCCTCGCCCCGAAGTTCTCATGCTATCTTCTAAACGGCTTCATCAGCCAAGAAGATTTATACATCTTCACTTTCTAGTAGTTTGTATTAGGAAAATAGGTAATTTAGGGGCCTTCCAAATAGGAAATTACATTATAATAACTACTTATAGAAAATTCCACTAAAGCCCTACACACACAAGTCTTTCTCAAAGTTTCTTCCCAGCCTCATCTTCGATCCCCAACCTCCAGGTTTCTTCACTAGAATTGAGAGTTAGAAACAGAGCGCTGGATCCGAGGATGAGGAGAAAGATCTGGGTATATGTCACAACATTGTCTTACTGTGAGCCATAGATTACTCTGCCCCCATAGATTCCAGGTATTAAAATTTTTATCTATCAAACCCCATTATTTCAAAATGACTGACTCATCATCCCATTTTTAAATTAAATCTTATAAAATATCCATCAAAGTCAGCAGGAAAAATCAGTTATTGCCACAGTGAGTTGCCATAATTCCCAAATTCAGAACTGAAAACAGCACGTGATGCTAGTTACTGCCTTCACAGACATGCACATGGCTGGGGAGTACAGCCCAGGAACCACCTCCGCTCCAGGAACAACCCTTCAGAGAAGCTTCCAGCCCAGGCCTTGCCACAGGCCCTGATCCTCTTCCCAGAAGTACAATCTGAAAACATGGACATTATGCCCAAAGAGCCCGTCTGCACACTTACTTCAACTTTTATTTAATGCCCATGTTAGTTCAGTCTATACACAGAGAACCAAGTTGGGCACACACTGTGAAGATACTGGTTAAACAAAAAATAAATACACAGAACTAATTGTTCCAATACAGATGTGGTCAGCTGTAGACAAAATGAGAAGAAAATCTACCCCGTCCTCAGTCCCTTTAACTGCATCATTAGCACCATCAAAACAATCATCCTAGTTTGTGATGTTATCCTATAAAAACTGAAAAAAAAAGAAAAAGTTATATACTTATAAGATGAAAAGGCAGAATTTCAAAAAGTAACCTTGGGGCACCTGTTAAGCATCCGACTTCAGCTCAGGTCATGATCTCTCAGTTTGTGAGTTCAAGCACCGTGTTGGGCTCTGTACTGACAGCTCAGAGCCTGGAGCCTGTTTCAGATTCAGTGTCTCCCTCTCTCTGCTCCTCCCCCGCTCATGCTCTCTCTTTCTCTCAAAAATGAAAATAAACATTAAAAAAATTTTTTAAGTAACCTTATTAAAAGTTGTAAAAGCAAATGAAAATAAAACTTCAAAAAATGTAGAAGGGTTTCAAATGACAAGCCATCCCTACACTTGCACCAAATCCCACGTTCCAGAGTGAAGTGCCTTCAAATGATACCACCCTAACTCCCATATGTTCATGCCTCTAGTTCTTTATCAACAGCAAGCAATACCTGGTGACATCCTGATATGAAAGCTGATTAATTTATTTTTTTTTGTTTTGTTTTTTTTTTTTTAAAGTTGAATTTAAAATTTTTATTTTTTTATTTTATTTTTTTTTTAACATTAATCACTTTTATTTTTTTTTTATATGAAGTTTATTGACAAATTGGTTTCCATACAACACCCAGTGCTCATCCCAAAAGGTGCCCTCCTCAATACCCATCACCCACCCGCCCCTCCCTCCCACCCCCCATCAACCCAAAGCTGATTAATTTAGATCTAACATACCTCCCCTACTCTTTCCTCTGTTTTTGTTGAATTCTTTTAGTTTAGGCAATATGTTTTAAATTTTCACTAATTGTTTCTTGTTTTCTGACTGCTCCTGTTTCCTAACTCATCCTTGTTTTGCAGACAAAATATCATCTTGAATCTGAGGATGCTAACTTAAAATCTTCACAAGTTTTTTTTTCCTGGACTTCTTTCTTATGAGGACAATGTTTCTGCTCATCATTCCTTTTTCCTCTTCTTTGTTGCTCAGTTTTCCTCTGCGGTCTCACAATCTTTGGTGGATTGTTCCTATTTCAAATGAACGAGGCTGATAATACAGGTGACTGGTGAGATTATGTCTCATCCCTGAATGAGGGGCCTGGCGTAGAACTCTTGTCCCCTTTTAGGGCCTGGCAGCCCCTCTTGTCCCCTTTTAGGGTATGGACAGGGAAAGAGCAGTAGCTCCTGAGTCTCCCTTCTCATCTGTGGGAGTCTCCACTTGGGAGTCCCAGACTATCCCCAGGGCAAAGGCTTAGTATCTTTAGAGTAACTACCTGACTTCAGCCTGGAGCTGATGCCATACGACCACTCATTCTATAGGCAGTCCCTTCATCATCACATCCATTTCTGGCCTGCCTCCCGTCCCTTCTCCAAAGCTGCCAGGTCCCTTGTGAGGAAGAAGCATTTCTACCTCTGCTACAAACAGCTCCTGCATGGACTCTGAGTTGGGACTCCCCCACAGCATTTATCCACCAGTATGATACCCAAAAATTCACATCTCTCATCTTTAAGGATTTATTTCCCTCTGCCCTTCCTGTTGTTTCGTTGTTATTATTTGGTTAGGAAATGAAAATAAAAGTATGCCTGGTGGCCATCTTAAACCTAGAAGCCCAACCCCCTCTATGAATTCTCCCAGGAGCCAACACACTTCCTCTTCCCGTAAGCAGCCTGAGGTGATCTCTGAAAATTGTTTGCTATTCACTTGACCCAAAAAACCCTACAAAATCATGCAAATCAAGAGATTAAAATCTTTGTGTTCACTTTAAGAATGCGCGTGAAACTGCCCAGGCCATCCAGGGTATGCACATCTGAAAAAAGCCACAAGTATCTGAAGGATGTCACTTTACACAAACAACGCATGCCATTCTGGCGCTACGATGGCGGAGGTGGTAGGTGTGCGCAGGCCCCAACAGTGGGGCTGGACACAGGGCTGGTGGCCCAAAAACTGCTGAATTTTTACTGCACATGCTTAAAAATGCAGAGAGTAATGCGGACATAAGGGTTTAGATGCAGATTCTCTGGCCATTGAGCGCATCCAGGAACGAAGCCTCCAAGATGTGGTACAGAATTTACAAAGCTCATGGCTGCATTAGCCTATACACGTGCTCTCCCTGCCACACTGAGATGATTCTCACTGAAAAAAGAGAGCAGACTGCCCCTGAACCAGAAGAGGAGGTTGCAAAGAATAAAAAGATATCCCAGAAGAAAGTGAAGAAACAAAAACTTATGGCCTGGGAATAAATTCAGCATAAAATAAATGCAAATAAAAGTAAATGCAGAAAAAAAAAAAAAAAGAAACGGAAGCCCCCCAAAGAACATTTATTTAAATGTCTTTTGGTCTTTTTGCTTTAAATCTTTTCTCACTATTAATTCCTTTAATACCTGGCTCAATACTCACCATGTCCAAGGGACTCCCTGGACCACAATTGAAACACTCTTAATCCGCCAAATCCTTTCAGCTATTCTGTATACAGTTATACTACATTCTTTGATTTGTTTCTTTTTACCTGTTTTTTGAACACTTGCAAGACTCTAACTCGTGATAGCACTTCAGTGATAGAGCTCAAAGATGATGTGTCTGTGACACCTTCCTTCCTCCACTATCCCACTCCCACCAAAAGCACTCACAAATAAAGCAAGGCACACAGGAGGCACTAAAAATACACTGAATAAATAAATAAGCAGGTATTCATCAAGCGTTATTATTAACTGTTTTCTTTCGGATCAGGTCAAAGTCCACTACGTACCCAACCCTAATTTACAAAGCCCCGGGGATTAGAGTAAGCGCTCCAGGTGCTCTCAGAAGAATGGGAATGGAGACCTGGTCCAAAGCCTCAGAGGTGGGTCTCTGCCATTCTCATTCACATATCCTCCCTACATCACAAAAAAACCTAGCCGGTTCCAACCACAGGTCTCTACTCAGAACTCATACTTGTCTTCACATTTGTCTTCTTTCTTCTAATAATTGATCAGAATATAAAAGCAATTCCCTCAACAGAAATAATGCTGTTAATACACATTCCTAAGCCTAATAAGCCCAGCTTCAATAAAGATCTTCACTCTTAACAAAGACAGGTGATTTGACCTTCAAATAGAGAGGGAGAGCTGAGCTGACTGAATTTTACTGCCCTTTCTGCATCACAGCGTCAGCTGACTCACAGCTCACATGGTTATATAATCAGAAGATCTGGGCTTAACTTTCTAGAAGCAACCGTCAAAGAAGAAAATCAGAAAAGGCAAAACCTTTCTTCCAGGGTGTTACTAAACTTACTGGATTTGGGAGAAAAACATTCTGCTCTGTTGGCTCTTGACAAGCCAAAACAAATGGGGGTAAAATCTGCGGCCCGAAACCTGGGGTTTGTTTTGGGGGAAAAAACAAAAAACAAAACAACTCCTACCAACAAGCAATTCTCAGACACCAGCAGGGTGTCGGAGAATTCAACTCAATTCTGACATTGTCTACCTGGAAGGGCACCAGATTCCACAGGTCCAGAGTTCAGCACCACAACACTGCACCCACCTACCCTCCCACTTCAGACACCAGTCATAAGCCCAGGTTTCCTGCTCTCCTGACCAACCACTATATACTGGAGGGTGCAATGACCCCCTCCTCAGGTTTGATGGCTTTGCTAGAGAGGCTCACAGAACTCAGGGAAACACTTCCGTTTACCAGTCTATTAAAGGATACAACAAAAGATACAGAGGAATAGCCAGAGGAGGAGATACACAGGGCCAAGTCTGGGAGGATTCTGAGCACAGGAGCTGAGGAGCTGAGGTGCGGAGCTGAGGTGTGCCAGGCATGTGGATGTGTTCACTCACCTGAAAGCTCCCCACACCCCCTACTATTGGGATTTTTTTAATGGAGGCTTCCTCACATAGGCATGATCAATTATTAACCCCGCCTCCAGCCCCTCTCCCCTCTCTGGATAATGAGGGGTGGGACTGAAAACTCCAAGCTTCTACTCCTGCTTGGTCTTTCTGGTGATCAGCCCCCACCCAGGAGCCCACCCAGAGTCATCTCACTAGAACAAAAGATGCTCCTAGTGTTCCTATCACTTAGGAATTTACAAGGGTATGGGTGCCCTGTGTCAGGAACAGGATCAGAGACAAGTATCCGAACAAGGGATGCTACGAGTGTTCTTACCACTTGGACGATTACAACAGTTTCAGGAGCCCTGTGTCATAGTTGCATCAAAGACAAAATACTAGGATATGAGAGAAGACAAGTATTCTTATCACTCAGGAAAGTACAAGGGTCTCAGGAGCTCTGTGCCAGCAACCAGGGCAGAAACCGATACGTGTATTTCTTATTACTTCGTAGGGCTAATCACACTATCCATCTCTTTTCCTCTTTTTGGTTTTCCATTCCTAACAGATGTTAAATTTAAAAAAATGTAAATATGCTCCAGGGCGCCTGGGTGGTTCAGTCGGTTAAGCGTCCAACTTTGGCTCAGGTCATGATCTCGCAGTTCATGAATTCGAGCCCCGCGATGGGCTCCATGCTGACAATGCTTGGGATTCTATCTCCTTTTCGCTCTGCCCCTCCCCCACTCGTGCACACACATGCGCGCTCTCTCTCTCTCTCTCAAAATAAACAAATAAACTTTTAAAAAATGAAAATATGCTCCATTTTCCCAGGAATCTCTCAACTGTGTCTCAAAGGATGTTCTAAGAACCAAGCACACTCTAATTATCTGGCAGGCTTTTCGATTACAGATTCCTGGGTCCACCTCAGACCTAATAAATCAACCTCTCTGGGGACGTAGTCTGGGAATCTACTTTTCTAACAAGCTGTCCAGGTGATTCCTTTGGCACAGCAAAGGCTGAGCATCAGAGATCCAAGTAGATGTTCCTCCACTTAGACCAGCTTGCTGATTAGTTTCTTGACTTTCAAGAGAGAATATAAACCATCCTGACATGTGTAGAAATTCCAAAGCTTATGCTCTGCCTTCAACCAACAAAATGAATACCAACACTTAAGAAGACTCTAGCTTACAACAGCAACCTCCAGCTCAATCAAAATGCCTAGCTTCTGATTTAAGAGAGTGCAGCCTAAAGGGCTATCGACCTACTATTCAGGCACTCCTCCCTAGACACGAAGTAAGAACACCAGACAGCTTCACACACACTGGAATGGGTCGTCTTTCCTGCTCACTGAGCCGTGCTTTAATGCCATGAAGCTTTTACTAAAGGCTATTTCAAGAAAGAGAAATATGAAATTCAAAGGCACACAGAAGCACTGGAGCCCAAAACTGTTGTTGAGGACAGTATCCATTACATCATGTAATGTTTCTCAGTGAGAAATTTCTTTGGCCTCCCTAAGGAACTGCCATGGTGCTTTTCTAATACCAAAGTATTTTCCCAAAGCACTATCAACATCATATGATGCCCCAGGATCTGACCTGACACTTGCCTACCTTTCTGATCCCTTTGCTGCAGCTATACAGGCCCTGTGTGTCTACCTATGTACAGGTCTGTGTATATGTTTGTATGTACACACACATGTGTATCTTTGTGTGTCTTCTTATGCCAGTGGTCCCTTCCTCTTTGGGAAAAGGGGTTGTAACTAAAAAACAGTAAAAGTAAATAATCTATACTAAGTGGAATTTAAATTTCAGAGTCAGGGAAACAACAGCCTAACTTGGCTTCCTGGAAGAGCTTTCTTGCTTAAGTTTTATACAATAAAGAAGTGAATTGTGCTCACTCTCCAATATAATTTGAAGGGAAAGGAAGAGATAGTCGTTCAAAAAAAAAAGAAAGCTTCTTGCCTCTCTTACTTGGGCATGTCAGACTTTTATCCCCTATTCAGTAAATGAATATTCATCACTATTGATGTCATCCTTGAAAAGGAAAATCTGTTAGACGATCACTTGTTTAAAACAGGAAACATGTCCAGTTATCTACTTGCTGGCTCAAGTGCAAGAGAAACTGCACAGGGAAAAGCTGGAGCCACTTTAGTCTTTAGAGGATTAGAGGGCATTGTGCAGTGTGCAAAATGAAATTCTACAGAAGGGCCGTGTCCTACAAATAAAAAACCAATTTCTCTGACACTGGAATCTCCCCACTGCTTTCCATTCCCGACATCCTCTTGTGAGGCATAAATAGGTGCAGAGCTGAAGGAGAAAAAAGTGGGAGCCCAGAGTCAAATCCTAACAGTGCTGCTCATTAGCTCTGTGCCTTAGACAAGTTTCTTTTAAAATGTTCATTTCTTGGGGTGCCTGGGTGGCTCAGTTGGTTGAGCATCCAGCTCTTGATTTCGGCTCAGGTCATGATCCCAAGATTGCAGGACCAAGCCCTGAATCGGGCTCTGAGCTAAGTGTGGAGCCTGCTTGAGGTTCTCTCCCCTTCTCTCTCTGCCCCT
The DNA here is from genome assembly GCF_022079265.1 of Lynx rufus. Lineage (NCBI taxonomy): Eukaryota > Metazoa > Chordata > Mammalia > Carnivora > Felidae > Lynx > Lynx rufus. Next base: position 18,692,672 of record NW_025814896.1, on the reverse strand, counting down.
CTCCCTGCTTGTGCTAAGAAAATAAAATAAAAAAATAAGAGGCACGTGGGTAGCTTAGTCGGTTAAGCGTCCAACTTCAGCTCAGGTCATGATCTCACAGGTTTGTGGGATTGAGCCCCACATGGGGCTCTGTGCTGACAGCTCTGGGCCTGGAGCCTGCTTCCGGTTCTGTGTCTCCCTCTCTTTCTGCCCCTCCCCTGCTCATGCTCTGTCTCTGTCTCTCAGAAATGACTAAGTGTTAAAAAAAATTTTTTTAATAAAAATAAATTAAAAAATAAAATGTTCACTTCTTTAGTTAAAATTGAGACACCACCTACAATTATTTAACAATGAGAGTTATATCTTATATGGTCTTATTTACAGGAAGAGCTCTATTTGTTCTAGGAAAACAAATTAAATACATAAATAGAATATATATGTGTTATATGTAGTTTATAAATATGCAAAGTATATGTTACATATATAATATATAAATATATAAACTCAATGTGTCCAACAACCTGATAAACCTCTAGTGACTGACTCCTGAGAGCATAAAAGACACAAAGTATAGTGGCCCTGACCCTAGGCATTTAACTGATGCTGATGAGACAAGTCATACACACAGGACGATAACAGTTTCTAATCGAGAGGCACCTTCCAAGAGGGAAATGTACAAGACTGGGGAGCAGAGGTCCGAGTTTATGACACACCCTTGTAAGCAAGACACTTCTCAGTGAGTCCTCCCTTTCCCCAGCTGCAGTACAACAGGTTAGACTAGCTCTCCTTTAGTTTTCCCAGGAGTAAAAGTCTCTGATTTACAATGGGGAGCAAGGCTCCAAGTGCTATGGAAGAAGGGACATGCCAGCACACTGGTCTGGGGAAGCTCTTGGGAGAACTGGGACTTGCATTCAGACCTGGAAATGGAAAGGACTTGGGATACTGGGAGAAACACAGGGGCAAAATGTTGGGAGAACCAGCCAGAGCAACCCAGGAGAAACAAGTCAAGTGTCTTTAAGGGCCAGGAAGAGCAGTCTAACTAGTGAGGTCTGTTGTCAGAGAAGTGAGGGAGGGGTCAGACCCCAAAGGGTTTGAATAACAGAAAAAGGAGTCTGGATTCTGTCCTGGAAGCAGTAGGAGCAATCAGAAGTTTCAAAATTAGAGGATATGAGGATATCCCATTTCCCAGTGCCCACATTTTACTCCCAAGGAAGGACTATTACTGGCAACATATTTTCAACCCTTCTTCAAACTCCTCCCACTTCTCTGATCAGGGACCCGACTGGAGAGACTGGGAAAGGGCACAGAGCATACCTGCCCCAGCACGGGCTCCAGGCTTCAGTGCCTGCAGTTCTGGTGGGAAAAACTCAACCAAAGGGAGGAAAAAGCAGCTCACGTCCAGCCACAGCTGGTGGAGGTTCTTCAATCCAGTTTACAGTTAAGAAAGCGGATCACCACACCTCCATCTCTGCTGACTACTTCCAAACTGATTTGGAAGGAAGAGAGAGGATGAAGGCATTTGATTCACCACCTTTTCCAACTAAAAACAGAAATAAGATTACAGCAAGTACTTCAGAAAGATGAGCCAGGTGGAAGCTGGTAAGAGGGACTGAAGGCAGAAAAGGCTGGGAGCCCTCAAATTAACTGTGGAGCTCCTACGATAATCCAAGCATTCAGTGAATGATTTGCAACCACCAAGTATGATCCAGGGCTAATCAAAACATGTACTTGAGCCAATCTGCAAGAGAATAAATCAAAGAGCACAAAAAAACTGAGAATTGCCAGCATAATTTTTTAATTAATGTCCTTTCATAATTAAAACTGCTTCTGTTGACTAGTGGGATCTTTAATTTCTTTAATTAAAGGAACCAAAGCAATAAATACAAAAAGAACAAGAAATGAAAGGCTCACCAGTACAGAATCCTACCAAGCTACATAAGGATTCTCTATTACAAGTCAGTCTTACACAGGTCCCCAAATCAAAAGAAACCCTCATGTAACTTGCCCACACTGCTGAGAGGTAACCAGCTCTATCAACATCCTCGCAAAGGGTGTCTTCTGATGTCAGAAGTTAGCAGCCCCTGAAAAGACTACCAAGCACTTCTCCACGTCACTTATAATTGATCACAATCAGGTTCCCTTAGTATTGCTACACACATATAGGACACCCAAACTTCTTTTGTGAAATGCCTCTTATGGCCCCCAAATGGAATTTACAGCAACGTCTATATACTTATTCCCTTGTTTCACAGCCCACACAGAAGTCCTTTAAGCAGGTAAGTACCAGAGACCAGAGCTAGTGAGCTCAGATACCTATGGCGTTCTATGGCCTTCTACAAACCAACCAGAGTCCTCAGCAAAGCTGTGAGAACCCTCCTCCAGTTACCCCAATTCTAAGGACTCAGGGACTCCTCTTTGTTCTCTAAGCCACCCCACTAGCTCACATCTGATTCTCCCTCACATGTGCTAGCTCCCTGAAGAACCCCTTCTGCTTCTCCCAAGCAACTTGCAGATGAAAATTATGGCAGAAGACAGAGACTCACTATGCTACCTCACACACGCATCAGAGATCAGAGCATGCTCACTGGGTTCACTGAGAAACAGACCGTAAGTTTCCCTTTGTGAGAATCCTGATTTTTACATGCCTCTCTTGACCTTCTGTAAAGTACTTTAGGTCCACTGTCTGTAAACTACATTCCCAGGATCCCCCTCAAGCCTTTCCCATGGACAAAAGATAAAACCCCCTGTGGGGCAGAAGGGAATGAATATTATAAGGCAGTTTGCACTTGGATTATGAAATTAACCATCTGTTCCCAACAAACTGTCCTTCTGAAAATTAACTGAACCATATAGTAAATTCCTTGTCGCAGCACAAATCACCCAAAATGCTTTCTTCTCTTTAAAGCTTACTTCCTAAATGCCTGACCCCACACAGGTCTGATGGTCTAATTACTTTATGTGAGTGTTCATACCAGTTTCTGTGCTTTTATGGGTGCTCCTGGTCTACATCCTGCCACTGCACTTAGGTTTTAGAAACTTAAATTCCTTAAATTCCTTTTAAGTATATAGAGATTATGTATTTTTTGTTTCACATTTCCTCAGAAAGCTTAAATATAATGTTCTCCACAAAGAATTTAGAAAGAGACAAAATGAAAACCATTCCATTTGTATACAGGTGACCAATACGGAGTGAAGAGTACATCTGGATCCCGATGGGATCTCTAACCAGGACCCTTACCACCCACCCTGCAGTGAATGTGTACCCACACCCTCCGATCTCTCTACAGTCACTGTGGTCTCCACTAGTCTCTTTCACTCCTCATTTCCCAAGCACCTGTTGGCGTGTCAGGCACTGTGTTAGACACAGAGGGAGAGAAATGGACCAGGAGCAGTCCCACACTAGAGAGCTTGTGGCTGCAGGAGGCTGAGCAGGTGTTCCCTGTCTGTGCACAGCTCTCCCAGACTGCCCGCACACGAATTCCCAGGTCCGGGCACCTCCTACCAGCTGCCCCTCTGCCACTCCACACTGCTGCCGTCCCCCAAACCGCTGCCAGCCCTGCGTCACACCTCTGACGTCCCTTCCCTTACACCCTTTGTGTGTGACAGTATTTTAATTCTTCTTAATCCAAAAGGAATGGCCAGAAATTGCAGGGCCAGTATTAAGGTTATCTTTCTCTCTTAGGAGGGGAGAGTAGCTCATTTTGGATGAGAGCGGTAAAGTTATGTCTGAGGGCTAGAGGAAGGCCCAAAGCAAACCTTTGTGTGCAGGCAGAGCCAAGTGCTCCAAGCGGGCAGAAAGGGACACGCACCTGGCCTTCTTGGACTTCGTCCTGGCTGCAGAGTCCACGCCACTCCTCTTCTCTTTGGCCTCCTTGGTACCCGAGGCCTCCCGGGGCTTCCGTGCTTTCTTGACTCCATCCTTCTGCTTGGGCTCCTTGGGCTCCTTGGCCCTCTTGGGCTCCTTGGCCTTCCGGGCTTCCTTTGGCTCTCTAGGCTCTCGCTTCCTCTTTGGCTTGGGCTCCCTGTCCTTGCTTCCCTTCGCTGCCCCCTCTTGCTCTCCCGGGTCCTTTTTCTTCCTTTTCTTCTTTACTCCAGTGCCTCCTCCTCCACTGTCCTCCATCCCGTTATGGGACGTCATTTTCCTAGGAAAAAGGGTCTCAGCTTCCTCTTCAGCAGCATACAGGTCCTTCTGAGGCAGACAGTGACTGGCAACATCTTCGATCTTCTCTTCCTGATCAGTGCCATGGTCAAACGGGGAGGGGGATTTGTAGTCAAAATTGACAGAGGCATCAGACATTGGAGAGTGATTCAGAACTTTTAAACTTGACAACTGTGAAAGAGAGAAACGAGCTTGTTAGTTTCCCAATGCATGCTTCATACGAAAGAGCATTATGAAGTTTGAATGCATGGATCTGTTCAACATTTACTGAATTCCTATCACGTGCTAGCTCCTCATGTGCCAGGTCTTGGGGAGACAGTGGCAACCAGGACATACTTTGTGTCTGCCTTTGCCCTTGTGGAGCCGCACCAAGCCACCGTTACCATATACAAAAATTGCATGTGAAAAAACAACTCTCAAGGAGTTGTTATGTGCTAAAATCTGAGCCCCATGTCTAGTACAGGCAACAACAGTGGTGTCCCCACAAAATACCTCTAGATCCTAGGCACACAGTTCTTACCCAGAATGGCATTTCTCATGCTGATACACAAAAGTTCTGTTCAAATATGCTCCTAAATAAAAGTGGCATCACTGGATGACAAGGATGCAGGGACAATCTCAGTGTGTTGCTTTATCTCCCCACATCTTTGCTCTCATGTATCTTCAGGCAGCACCAACAATCAGCTGGTTTGACTTTCAACAAGAAAACTACATCTTTTAGGGGTACCTGGGTGGCTCAGTTGGTTAAGCGTCAGACTTTGGCTCAGGTCATGATCTCATGGCTCATGAGTTCGAGCCCCACGTCGGGCTCTGTGCTGACAGCTCAGAGCCTGGAGCCTGCTTCAGATTCTGTGTCTCCTTCTTTCTCTGCCCCTTCCCTGCTCGCTGTATGTCTCTCTCTCTCTCTCTCTCTCTCTCTCTCTCTCTCTCTCAAAAATGAATAAAAAACATTTTTTAAATTTTTTAAAAATTCTAAAACTACATCTTTTATTTTTAACTAAAGGTGCTGTTCCTCTGCATGATCATCTAAGCCTCCAGACTCAGCACCAAATAACCTTTGGCCACTTACAAAAAAACAACTGCCCCTACAGGGGAAAGCTTTATTATGATACATGCCATTAAGAAAGAATGTGTCACAGATGCTGAAGGCATCTTCCTAAAAAAGGAAGTTCTGAAGCTGTTTTTGAGCACCATTAAAGGTACAGCTTCCCCGAGGTGACCACTTTCAGGAAACATCCCTTTGGAAGTAGAAGTCACATCTCATACTTTCAGGTCTGGTATCACAGTACATCTGTCATTTCGTAACCAAGCTAAGGCTGGCAATAATCTGATACTGTGGGTGCTGGTTTCAGGAACAGCACCCTTCTGGGTCAGGAACAAAGAAATAACTCAAGGAGAGCCTGGGAGGGACAAGCAGGCTTTCCAGGAAGCCAACTACAATCGTCTTTGCATGATGGCTTAGGAACAGCACCATTTGTGAATAGTCTGCTCCCCTAACAAGAGGCCTGGCGTGTGCTGAAGGGCACAGACACTTGCCTAGGTGGCGTGGCTTCCTTCCAGTGTTCTGGTTACCCGATCTGTGCTCAGACTTCCTGGCCCACCCTAGGAGTGATGGAGTGCAAAATTCAGCTGCATGGTCCCCCTTCTGTGCCTTCCAGCTCCCTACCCTAGGCCAATACTCCCAAACATAACACTGAGAATCCCAGGAGAAAAAGATGAAAGAAAAGAAGAATTTTTTTGTATCTTTATCATAAATAAAGTCCAGCCTCATAAACAAGCCTAAATCCAGAAAGAACTGGTCATTCTGGCAGCATTCACTATGAAAGAAAAGAAAAGAAAAGAAAAGAAAAGAAAAGAAAAGAAAAGAAAAGAAAAGAAAAGAAAAGAAAAGAAAAGAAAATTCAGTTTGACTACCTCACTGCTGATTCAGTTCTTAGGATGGCTTGGAAAAAGGAGAAGCTAAGCAAACTTAAAAGGAATTTAAAATCAAATACAAGAAAGTGCTCAAGATGGTAAATTTTTTTACATGTAAATGGTTATATTTTTTTTTCCACAATAAAAAGGAAAAAAAAGAAGAGAAAAAGAAAAAAACAAGGCAACAAGAACCTCAGAGGTGCATAATAGGCACCTAATTAAAGCTCAGATCTTAAGAGTACACTGCCGTCCCTGGGATGTTACTGAATTCTGTGCCAGGGACACCTGACCCTCAGGACACAAGTATTTGCTTCACATGCAAGGGTGGACACACTAAAAAAGCAAGAGATACAGGTTAGTTTATTAAAGAGGCTTTCAAAGGCAACACATTAAAGTCCTAATTCCACCAAGGCAACACTCTGTAGATAAAAGTGGGACACTCTTTTCAACTCATACCTCATCTCAAGGTCTATCTTTTGAAGGCTAGGGCCCTCCAAAGCTGAGGCGGATGGAGATAGGTTGTAGAAACTGGACACTCAATCATTAGTCAAGAACAATAGCAACAGCTAACATTTATGGGACACAAATCATAAGGATCTACCTGGAATTATGCAAAGCATGTTCCATGATATCTCCCATCTTTACAAAAATCCTAAAAGGTTAGTGTAAAGACACCTATTTTGTGTACGAAGAAACAGAAGATTACTGATGTTAGATGAGGTACTCACACACATATACCTAGTAAGTGGAGGAACTTGGACCTGGACCTTCTGCCCAAAAGCTAACACTCATTTCACTGAGCATTTTATGACCTACATCCCGAGAAACCATTAATGACTGCTAGGCCACCAGACCAGTATGATTAGACTTGGTGAGAAATGTTAAATATAAAGACCTATACAACCAGTTGGGGAAAAGTTCAGGTAGTTCTTTAGAAACATAAACACGCAAATACCTGTCATTGCAGCAATTCCACTCTGAGGAATCACAAATAGTTATCTACTCTACCCCTCATTTTATAGATAAGATAATTGGGTCAGAGAGATGAAGCAACTTGTCAAAAGGTTATATTCCAGGGAGTGGCAGAGCTGGACATCCTATAGGAAGTAGGGATTCCCAAGAAATGCAGCACAATTAAGTCAATGTTTCCAAAAAGTTAGAAGTATCCCAAAAGACAGATTATCAGTATTAAAAAAATATAAAATTATAATCTCCAAAGTCAGTAATACACCAGGAATATTTTTATTTTTTCAAGGCACCTTGGTGGGGGCTTGGAATAGATGTCTGTTGAGAATTTAAAAAATATGACAAAAAATATTTTTCATTTGTCTCAAGGTCAGTGGAGAAAAGACAAAGAGCCTTAATAAATTGTTTCAGTTTCTACCAAGAAGGACATTAAATCACCACTTCAAAAATGGCCCCAAAGGGAATGGATTGGAGATGATGGATCACGACACCACCAATAATTTACATTATATTGACAATTTACTAAATAGAGATAAGCACCTAGAACATAAGATGAAATGGAGAGGAAAACTGATAAAAAAAAAAGACATCCAACAATGCTAGCTCATAAACCACACCGTTAGCAATAAAACCCACTTCGCTGATTCAAAATTAGCAACCTAGGATATTCCTGGAAAAGACACTTAAACATATGAATCCAGATAAACTAGATTTGGGTCAACTGTAAAGGATTTAAGAACCAATGGAGATATTATGGCCTAGGTCAATGGTTCCCAAACAGATTTAAGGACAAACCTGGGTTATTTCCCCAAGAATCACTGAAGTACTTGAAAGTCAAAATAGACTTTAATTAAGAAAATCATCCATGGTACAACACGGATAGACCTTGAAAACATTATGCTAAGTGAAAGAAGCCAGGTACAAAAGACTACATATTGTACAATTCCATTTATATGAAATGCCCAGAATAGGCATATCCACAGAGACAAGAAGTAAATTAGTGGTTGCTAGGGCCTGGGGGAAGAGGAAATGAGTGTCTGCTAACATGCATATGGTTTCTTCTGGGGGTGATGAAAATGTTCTGGCATCAGATAGTGGTGATCTTTCCACAATCTTGGGACTACACTAAAAACCAGTGAGTTGCACAATTTAAAAGTATAGTAGAATTTACAGTATGTGAATTACATCTCAATTTTTAAAAATCCAATATAAGAATATAACGAAAATGGTCCGCTCATATGTTGCTGACAGCTGCATCAAGTATTAAAAAGCCTTTTTTGCAGGGGCATGTGTTAACAATATTAAAATTTTAATTATGGATATGCTTTTAAACTGAGCAATTTCTCTTTTACAACATAAATTAAGGAAATATTTAGGTACTCCAAAGACAGAATATCTGATGCAGAATTTTTAATAAAGGAAAAAACTATAAATAACCTATTGGTCAATCTTCAGTAAAATGTTTAAATTAATAGCATATCCATTATATGGAACAGTATTATGCAGCCATTGTGACATTATTGTATTATATATTATTAATTACAAAGTTTTAGTTGACATAAAAAAAAGTCCACAACATGTTGGAAAGCGGGCAAAAAAAAAAAATCTATGATCTAATCCCATTTTTATTGTTTAAAAAAAAATTTTTTTTTTAAGAGAGAGAGAGAGACAGCATACAAGCAGGAAGGGGCAGAGAGAGAGGGGGACAGAGAATTTGAAGCAGACTCTATGCTGACAGCACAAAGCCTATGTGGGGCTCAAACCCATGAACCGTGAGATCATGACCTGAGCCAAAGTCGGACTCTCAACCGAATGAGCCATCCAGGCGCCCTCTCTGGTTTATTTTTTAAAAACGCTATTTATTGGGGCGCCTGGGTGGCGCAGTCGGTTAAGCGTCCGACTTCATCCAGGTCACGATCTCACGGTCCGGGAGTTCGAGCCCCGCGTCAGGCTCTGGGCTGATGGCTCAGAGCCTGGAGCCTGTTTCCGATTCTGTGTCTCCCTCTCTCTCTCTGCCCCTTCCCCGTTCATGCTCTGTCTCTCTCTGTCCCAAAAATAAATAAACGTTGAAAAAAAAATTAAAAAAAAAAAAAACGCTATTTATCAACACCAGTTTTTAAAAATAAATTTAGGACATGTATCAGATATTAACCATCATTACGTCTGGGTGACAAGACTGTAGGTAACATTCCCTTCTTTTTTTCTTTCCTGAGAGTTTTTGTTTCTATCTGTCTCCCATAACTAGAATGTAAGCATCATGAGGCAGTGACTGCGGATTCCCCACTATCTTTGTGGCTTACAGTAAATCTCAATCATATGATTACTGGATGAAATGAGTGTTTTCAATTTGAAAAACAAAGGAGAAGTCAACAAAATTGTGCATGTAAACAAAATGAAAACAACAAATTCCTGTGTATAGAAGAACGAATGGAAGAAAATCAACAAAAAGTGAATAGTATTCATTTAAGGCTGTGGAAATTTGGTTGTTTAATTTTTCTAAACAGTAACAAAGATATTACTTTCACAATACTTGTAATAAAAATATCTTTTAAAAATTTTTATGTTTATTTTTGAGAGAGAGAAAGAGAGAGAGAGAGCAAGCATGAGCGGGGAAGGAGCAGAGACACAGGGAGACACAGAATCTGAAGCAGGCTCCAGGCTCTGAGCCCGACACGGGGCTTGAACTCAGGCACCAAGAGATCATGACCTGATCCGAAGTGGGACACTCAACCGACTGAGCCACCCAGGCACCCCAAAATATTTTCACAGGTATATAATAAAAAATTTTAAATACTTTAATAATGAACAGGAAAGGCTGTTTTGCCAGACAATTTACACTCCTCCAAATTATCACGATTCAGGAAATCAAAGGCAGAATATGGGAGGCACTGGCACTGTGACCACATTTGACTGAGTGCTGGACAAAGACAGTGCTCTTTGCACTCAAGCCCAAAGGCCCCCCCTGCACGCCCTCCATATGCACCTTGAACCTGACAGTGAGTACAGCCCAGCCAGCTGCTGCTGTTGCCTGCCTCAAGCTCTTCCATCTTCTCCAGTAGGAAGGGGACAATGTTCTATGTTCAGACTTACTTAATATCAAGAAATTAGCTAAACATAAAAATGAGTAGAAAAGCTTATCTAAATTTGAGACCTTGTGACTTTTAAAGTCCAAACAATAAAAATGAAAATACAAAGAACTGCTACTATTATGAATGAGTTGGTGTGCAGACATTTCAGGTGGCAACTGCTATTTTCCAATTAAAATGAGGAGTGCAAAAAAAAAAAAAAAAAAAAAAAAGAGGAGTGCCTTACTCTTTCACCTTCACTGTCTTCTGAAAGAATATTCCCTATGGTTACCTGACTGTGGGATACACTACCGGCGAAAACCCCACATATCCTCGCCTTTATTACACTGCCATTGTGCTGGGCTCAGTTATCTTGCAAACAGAGCTTTGCTGGGTGAGCAAGACCCAGGAACAAAGTCCAACTGTGTGTGTGTGTCCTGTTTCCTCCTCCATTTAGAATATTCCATTTCTCTTCACCCAGGAGTCCTGTGCTCTGGGTGATAAAGCAGGCATTCTGACCCTGACATGACTCCACATGTAGTCACAGCTGGTCAGCACCAGGAGGAGGAAAGATCAGTTTCAGGCATCTGATGATAATGCAGGGAGTGGTGTCCAGGAGGCTCTCAGGTATACTTTCCAAGAGTCATTTTTATAAGAATGAATGAGACTACCCAGGAAGAATGAATGGACAAAGAAAAAGAACAGGACCAAAACCTGACAAACACTGATGTTTAAGGGCCCCCAGAGGAGGAACCTAGAGAGAGGGTGAGAGGGGGCAATCAGGTCAGTGATGTGGTGGGGAAAAGAAAGTGTGAGTGTCACAGAAGCCAGAAGATGAGAGCACTTGAAGACACAATGATTATAGGCATTGCATGCTGTGGAGAAGCTGGTAAGTTAAGGACTGAAGAGTGGTGGACAGGTTTGCCAACTGTCTCTCACCGAAATCTGTCATTTCTAGTCCCCAAATCTATTATCATATTTTCGCATTTAAAACTGGGGGGGGGGGAGGGGGTTTTTTCCCTTATGATGTTCCAAGAGTATTAGAAATCTGAATTCTCCAGATCTGCAAAGTCAATCTAAACCTTGTTAATTCCAGGCAGTAACAAAAACTGGGGGCAGGTAGATTATTAAATTTAGATGCTGACAGGGAATAAACAGAGGAAACAATACTTAATAAGTGCCTTGGCCTATCCTCCAGTTAATGCTCTCCATGTGACCATTTGCATCCACAGGTTCAGCAACAGATACATTTAAATCCCTTTTCTCTACAGGATGTTTTTAAATCTTCCTTTTTAAAATACAAATCAAAACCACACTCAGATATCACCTCATGCCAGTCAGAGTGGCCAAAATGAACAAATCAGGAGACTATAGATGCTGGAGAGGATGTGGAGAAACGGGAACCCTCTTGCACTGTTGGTGGGAATGCAAACTGGTGCAGCCGCTCTGGAAAACAGTGTGGAGGTCCCTCAAAAAATTAAAAATAGATCTACCCTATGACCCAGCAATAGCACTGCTAGGAATTTACCCAAGGGATACAGGAGTACTGATGCATAGGGGCACTCGTACCCCAATGTTTATAGCAGCACTCTCTCAACAATAGCCAAATTATGGAAAGAGCCTAAATGTCCATCAACTGATGAATGGATAAAGAAATTGTGGTTTATATACACAATGGAGTACTACAGGGCAATGAGAAAGAACAAATATGGCCCTTTGTAGCAACATGGATGGAACTGGAGAGTGTGATGCTAAGTGAAATAAGCCATACAGAGAAAGACAGATACCATATGTTTTCACTCTTATGTGGATCCTGAGAAACTTAACAGAAACCCATGGGGGAGGGGAAGGAAAAAAAAAAAAAGAGGTTAGAGTGGGAGAGAGCCAAAGCATAAGAGACTCTTAAAAACTGAGAACAAACTGCGGGTGGATGGGGGGTGGGAGGGAGGGGAGGGGAGGTGATGGGTATTGAGGAGGGCACCTGTTGGGATGAGCACTGGGTGTTGTATGAAAACCAATTTGACAATAAATCTCATATATTAAAAAAAAAAATATTCCCTTAAAAAAAAAAAAGACTTTATTTTTAAGTAATCTCTACACCAATGGAGGGCTCAAACTCACAACCCCTAAGATCAAGAGTTGCATGCCAGAAGCCCCTAAACCTTCCCTTCTTTAGGCTACATAATCGTAGTTTCATCCATCATACTTCACATGAAATGAGTCAATGTTCTTTTATTTATTTATTTTTGAGAGAGTGACAGAGACAGAGCATGAGCAGGGGAGGGGCAGAGAGAGGAAGACACAGAATCCAAAGCAGGCTCCAGGCTCTGAGCTGTCAGCACAGAGCCTGACGCAGGACTCGGACCCATGAACCGTGAGATCATGACCTGAGCTGAAGTCGGATGCTTAACCGACTGAGCCACCCAGGCGCCCCAAAATAAGTCAATGTTCTTTTACCGTCCTGGTCACTATACTCTGGCTTCTCAAGTATGTTTCAGAACACAGAACAAATTATGACAACAACAAAAGTCTGTCAAGGTATGTCAAAACATAGAGAAAAGGATTCAAGGCTCAGATTGCTTTCTTTGGAAGAGGGAGAATTTGGATACGGTCCATTTTAAGTCCTTTTGAAACATGACTCCAGGGTGAGGCTGTTTAAAATCCTGGTTCTACTAAGCAATTTACTAACACTCCCTCTTTAGGCATGTTCAAACCAAATGGAAGGTCTGACTAGTATTAGCCCTTAAGACCCTCTGCAGGGTGACACTGAAAAGTCTAAGAAATGAATTATTCATCCATATGATCAACTGTGCTATTTATCTTTCACTACTCTGAACTGTGGGTCATTACCTGCTGATCTCTTATTAGTGTTACACGCACCATCCTCGGGATTCAAATCCTCACCTCCCCCTAGTAAAGAACAGGTAGGACCAACACTTTTGGGAATTTGGTGGCCAGCTAAATCCACCATGCTTTTTATCTTAGTTTATCGTAGGTCACCACCCAAAATAGTACTCCGCACTAAGGTCATGGGGTGTGGACAGAAGGTTCTCTCATAATTACTGCAAGTCTGAGTTAACTTTCTGGTCACAGCTCCAAGTTTTACTCCTATTCACAGTATTACCTATTCCTATTGTGTTCATGCTTATAAACCTTCCTCTACATTGGATTTGTGCCCCCCCGCAAACCCTCTTACCTGCATCTTATATCAAATAATTATTTATCATACTTTGTACTTTTCTCAGTACCACACAAGGAAGCTGGGATGAATACAAATGAGTATTTCCTTACCATAGGTTTGTCACTGCTCACATCAGCAATGATCTGTTCCCTTACAAAGAAGTACTTTTAGGAGTGCCTGAGTGGCTCAGTTTTGATTAAACATCCAACTCTTGGTTTTGGTTCAGGTCATGATCTCACGATTTGTGGGTTCAAGCCCCACACCGTGCTCTGTGCTGACAGTGCAGAGCCTGCTTGCAATTCTCTCCCTCTCTCTCTGTCCCTCCCCAACCCATTCACTTTCTCTGTCTCTCTCAAAATAAATAAATAAACTTAAAACACACACACACACACACACACACACACACACACAGAAGTACTTCTAGCTGCACTATGCGTCAGTAGTGCTACAAGTTTTCAATGATTAGAATTCACATTTTCTTCCTCTTGCAAGATGTTTTTCTGCATAATATTGCTTAGTCTTTTTAGGGATTAAAATATATACATAGATTTCTTAGGAAAAAAAGTTTATTTTTTGATTATAGATAAAAGACTATAGCCCCTGATGACTCATTCTTAAATGTTTTATTATAAAAGTCTATTTTTCTTGCAACACTTCTTTAGGCAGTACAGTCAATCTCTAAACCCTTTGTTCTTGGCACACTACTCTTGCTATGTCCTTTCTGGTTAAACAGTAGTATGATTATTTATTACCAAGTTTTGATTAACTTACAAAATCTTTCATCTCGGTTTAATTTACCTTGATAAAATTTTGGACAAGGAAATGAGTAATTTTCAAGAACAGAATGTATTTACATGTCATTTTCCTCCAGAGAAGAGGAAAAAAGAATTTATAGGAATGAGGGTTTTTAAAGAGTGGACATTTTATTTGGTGTTACTTCTTTTTTCTTTTTTTTTTTAAGTTTATTTATTTTGAGAGAGAGAGTGCACACATGCATGCATGAGCAGGGGAAGGGTGGGGATAGACAGAGAATCCCAAGGAGGCTCCACACTCTCAGCACGGAACATGCAGGGCTTGAACTCACAAACCAAAAGATCGTGACCCAAGCTTCAATCAAGAGTCAGATGCTTAACTGACTGAGCCAGCCAGGTGCCCTGCTGTTACTTCTAACACTTTAAAAACATGGTTAAGGGAAAGGACAAACTGTGGTGGTTAATTTTCTCATTCTACTGGACGATTTCCTTGCCACTGACACACTGAATGGCAAACACTTGATGAGTTATCCCATTTAATTCAATACCTTGTGAGGCACATATGATTGCTCCCACTCAAATGATAGAAAAAAGGTGTGAACTTGTCCAAAGTTACACAGCAAAGTGGTAGCTAGTTTCAATTCTATCTACCAGAATCAAAGCCCAAGTTCATTCTAGAACATGGGCCTCCCCTCTGTCTCTATGCACATGCTCAATGCTGGTACCTATGGATTGCTTTGGCACGAAGGGAATTTTCTATTTCCGTGCTCTGCAACCAGTTTAGTCACAGTTTAGTCACCAGCATGGCCTATCACCTGCACCTGAGAGAAGCAGGATCGATTCCTCCTGGAAGTGGCTCCACTTAATTCACTTGCTCCCCTATCACAGCTAATACCAACTTTCAAGTATGAATTCCACCCCATTGATCAACACTACTAAGTGAAAACTCATCTAACCTAAGCTGCATAATAGCTGGCTGACACATTAAGGTCTTAATATGAACCAGTAAAATCTCAAGAGAAAGAAACCTGAATTCATGTTGGTATAATTTCGGTAAAGAGTATTTTTACTGAAGGGCGCCTGGGTGTCTCAGTTGGATAAGCATCCGACTTCAGCTCAGGTCATGATCTCACGGTTCGTGGGTTCAAGCCTTGTGTCGGGCTCTGTGCTGACAGCTCGGAACCTGGAGCCTGCTTCAGATTCTGTGTCTCCCTCTCTCTCTGCCCCTCCCCCACTCATGCTCTGTCTCTTAAAAAAAAAAAAAAAAACAACAAAAAAAAACCACAAAGTGTTTTTACTGAATAAAAGCTTACCTTAAAGGATGTTTAAAACATTAAATATGCAGAATGTTTTAAGAAATATAAACCTGCCCGTGTATCATAAATGATAATAGTTTTGAAGGCTTGGGGTTCTCTTCACTAATGTGTTCTTTTTAACAGAGGTTTTAATATTCTACTAGATGGATGTGCTATGATTTAAATAGTCCCCTTTCTGATGGACGTGCAGGTTCCTTTCCATTTTTGCTTCTATAAACAAAGCAGCAGCAAAAACCTTTGTTCACCCATCTGACACCTGTCTGAGTCTACCAGTAGGATAAATTCCTCACAGAAGGCGCTGCATTCTCTATAGTGTTTGTCTACCAGCTGATGGCGCTACAGAGCCGGGATACAAAGAAATCAGTGTGTGGATAGCGTTTAGTCACTGCTTTTCCTGTTAAGAATTGGCAGCAAATGAGTCAATTATTTCCTAAAACAATTTGTTTTGGTTTGGTTTCACAAGGACCTATCCACTGGGAGAGAACAGAGAATAATCCTTGTAACCATATCCCTAGGTCACCCTGTATCTAACTAGTCAGTGCTCTCTAGCAGCAGAGAGCAAAGTGGCTGATCCCACCCAACCTCTTCACACAGTCTCTGTGAAGGGCAGGGGTTCAGATACTCCCAGTTACCAGGCTATCTTCCAATTCTGTAAAAGCAAAATAGCCCATCAGAGGTAGCATGTTTCCAAGAGATGGAGGGAGGTCCCCCCTCTCACCTCCTCCCTGAACCACACTGGTTGGAGTCTCTGGGTTCCTTTGAGTATGGAACCACCTGGAACACAGAAGCACCAACTAAGGAAAAGATCTTGGCAGGGTGGGTCACACAGGGTCATAAACGTTTTTATCAATTCTCCTCCCCTTCAAGAAACCAAATGCCCAGTAGCTGATGTTTACTTCCTTCCAATTAGTTTATTACTTTGTCTAGGAGGAAATTTCTACACATCATTATGAGTACAAATTTTATAGATTTTAGATTAACCAAACAAATAAAATGATGAATACATAAAAACTATAAAGAATTGATCACAGGGGTGCCCGGGTGGCTCAGTCAGTTAAGCATCTGACTCTTGATTTCAGCTGAGGTCATGATCTCACAGTTCATGAGTCCAAGTCCCAAGTCCAGCTCCATGCTGAGTGTGGGGCCTGCCTGGGATTCTCTCTTTCTCCCTCTCTAGCTAACCCTCTCCCCCATTTGTGCTCTCTCTCTCTCTCTATCTCTCAAATAAAAAAAAATTTAATTAAAAAAAATATGTGATCACTTACCTGCTTCTCTTTCTTTTGTATTTTCATTATCATCTATTGAAGGAAGTTACTTATTTCTGTAAAACATAAAAAAGCCAAAGATTATGGTAAAACCCAAAATAAAACATTTTTTTTTAACGTTTATTTATTTTTGAGACAGGGAGAGACAGCATGAACAGGGGAGGGTCAGAGAGGGAGGGAGACACAGAATCTGAAACAGGCTCCAGGCTCTGAGCTGTCAGCACAGAGCCCGACGTGGGGCTTGAACTCATGGACCATGAGATCATGACCTGAGCCGAAGTCGGAGGCCCAACCGACTGAGCCACCCAGGCGCCCCCAAAATAAAACATTTAAGGTGATCTCAGGATTAACTGTGACACATGAGGAAAATACAGAAGAGAGTTTCCTTCTACAAAATATTCACAATCTTGTAACAACAGTCAACAGCCAGCCCCCAGAGTATGGTCCTAAGTTTACCTGATTTATTGCTTCAGATGGGTGGAGTCAAAAAGACACTATCTTTGTAGACAAAATAAGTTAGAAAAGATGCTAGCATATGAAATTACAAAAGAAGCTAAAAGAGAGACATAAAATAATGTTATGAGGCATAATGGCATAAAATATACCAAGAGGATTGGAGGAGAGGGGGTAAAAATAAACTATCCTCATTTCTTCTGGAAGGAAATCAATAAATCATATTTACTACTGATAAATCAAAAAATTAAAATATACACAGTAAAAGAGAGAGCTAAAAGAGTTAAAAGTAGTTCTCCTGAAGGACTGAGAGAGAAGCTGGTGTGAGACAGGATAGGTCACTCTTGCATTTCATCACATGCCCCCCATACACTTTGACATTTTAAACCGTGTGCATACATTACTTGACAAAATAAGTTTCATTCCAACATTTAGTATGATTTTAAATGACTGATTCTACTGTACCCATATTTAAGCCCCCATCTCCACTGAGTGTGCCCATGATGCCCATGATGACACTGAACTTTTTCTCATAAGTGACTTTTGAGCACCACAGCAATAAGAGCCCAGCAATTTGGCTCTGGAGGTCGAGAAGTGCATTGGGGCATTGTGGGAACCAGAAAGAACCTGAAGAAACCCGAAATTTGGGGCTGCCTGAATCACTAAAAGGTAGACTGGCCCAAGTCTAAAGCGCTCACCTTCCTCATATACAAACAAGGGAGGGATCCTAGAATCTCAGCTTCCAGTTCTAGCCCGGATGTAGACACCGCCTCATGTTTACTTTGTACTTTGATTTCCTGGACATCTCACAGAGCTAGAGAACACTGCTCCCTCAGGAAACAATTCCAGAGGCACATAATTATCCTTATGTTCATAATTATTTCTTATATCCAGATGAATGTGATGTGTGTGTCTGTCCACTTAGGTTTTTTTCCTCCAAGAGTCAGAGGGGTTTTCTGTAAGAAGAACTATAAAAAGCTCATGAGCATAGCATCTAAGTTGCTAACAAGCTGCAAAGTGGGCAGAATCAGGGGAAAAAGAAGGAGGACAGAAAGAATTAGCCAAATCAAGAAAAGGGAAGGTCAAGTTAGTAAATGATGATGGAACAAGTATTCACTTCAAGAAAACCGTAAACTCCACAACCAATATCAAAATAACACATTCTTCACAGAGCTAGAACAAACAATCCTAAAATTTGTGTGGAAACAGAAAAGACCCCAAATAGTCAACACAATCTTGAAAAAGAAAACCAAAGCTGGAGGCATCACAATCCCGGACTGGAAGCTGTATTACAAAGCTGCAATCATCAAGACAGTATGATACTGGCACAAGAATAGACACTCAGATCAATGGAACAGAATAGAGAACCCAGAAATGGACCCACAAACGTATGGCCAACTAATCTTTGACAAAACAGGAAAGAATATCCAATGGAATAAAGACAGTCTCTTCAGCAAGTGGTGCTGGGAAAACTGGACAGCGACATGCAGAAGAATGAACCTGGACCACTTTCTTACACCATACACACAAAAAAAAGTCAAAATGGATGAAAGACCTCAATGTAAGACAGGAAGCCATCAAAACCCTAGAGGAGAAGCAGGCAAAAACCTCTTTCACCTCGGCCACGGCAACTTCTTACTCAACATGTCTCCAGAGGCAAGGGAAACAAAAGCAAAAATGAACTACTGGGACCTCATCAAGATAAAAAGCCTCTGCATGGCAAAGGAAACAATCAGCAAAACTAAAAGGCAACCGACAGAATGGGAGAAGATATTTGCAAATGACATATCAGATAAAGGGTTAGTATCCAAAATCTACAAAGAACTTATCAAACTCAACACCCAAAAAAACAAATAATCCAGTGAAGAAATGGGCAAAAGACATGAAGAGACACTTCTCCAAAGAAGACATCCAGATGGCCAACTGACACATGAAAAAATGCTCAACATCACTCATCATCAGGGAAATACAAATCAAAACCACAATGAGATACCACCTCACACTGTCAGAATGGCTAACATGAACAACACAGACAACAACAGATGTTGATGACGATGAGGAGAAAGAGGATCTCTTCTGCACTGCTGGTGGGAATGCAAACTGGTGCAGCCACTCTGGAAAACAGTATGGAGGTTCCTCAAAGAATTAAAAATAGAACTACCCTATGACCCAGCAATTGCACTACTAGGTACTACAGGTGTGCTGTTTTGAAGGGGCACATGCACCCCAATGTTTATAGCAGCCCTACTGACAATAGTCAAAGTATGGAAAGAGCCCAAATGTCCTTTGATGGACGAATGGATAAAGAAGGTGTGGTATACATATACAATGGAGTATTACTCGGCAATCATAAAGAATGAAATCTTGCCATTTGTAATTACGTGGCTGGAACTAGAGGGTATTATGCTAAGCGAAATTAGTCAGAGAAAGACAAATATCATAGGACTTCACTCATATGAGGAATTTAAGATACAAAACAGATGAACATAAGGGAAGGGAAGCAAAAATAATATAATAACAGGGAGGAGGACAAAATATATAAGAGACTCTTAAATACAGAGAACAGAGGGTTGCAGAGGGGCTGGGGGGGATGGGCTAAATGGGTAAGGGACATTAAGGAATCTATTCCTGAAATCATTGTTGCACTATATGCTAACTAACTTGGGTGTGAATTAAAAGATAAATAAAATAAAATAATAAAAGAAAAGAAAGGAAAAGAACATCGTAAACTCCAGAGAAATAGTGAGCGCTCAAAATTTGGACAGTTAAAATAATTTTACCCCTAATCTTCAACAGAATAATGCCAATTCTAAGTAAATTATGTTAGTACAAGTTTATCTCCTTTATCTGTCAACTTCAAACTATCAGGCCCTAGAAAACCAACCTTCTGAGCCATTACAAGTGGCTACACGTTCTGAAATGAAGAGAGAAGTTGGAAAAACAAATTCCAGCTAGTAAAAAAAAAGGATAGTATCAATAACCGGACACATACTCAAAATTCTACCCAACAAAATGAAGATCATTTAAATAACACAGAAAACCCCACCAATGATGATAAAATTTATTTTTTAATATCTAAAAAATAAGTATAATGCAGTAAAGCCATCACAAAAAACACAATTTCCGATTAAGTACCATAAACTGGCATGCTTACAGAAGCAAGGCCACAGCACTGCCAGGAACATGGTGGAAAACAGGTCCAACTTATCATTGCTAATGGCACTTGCCTAATTGCTTCAAGCTTTCTGAAGAGCACTCAGGCAATGTGCCACTAAGTCTATAAACTGTTGAGTCCTTTTATCTGCCGATTCCACTTTAAGGAATACATCCCAAGAAATAAGCCTGTAGGAAATAAACCTGGGCCATAGAGGAAGCTCAAGGAGGAGGTAGGAAGTGTGAACACATCTATCACAGCGGAGCCTGGGCACTGGAGAGGGCCATAAAGATCACAGGCCCACCACCCCATGGGCCTGCATCATCACAGGACCTGAGAACATCAGAGAAGGCAGATGAGCACAAGCAGGAAAGTCTAGGGAAGTATGGCTTGAATTTGATTACCCAGCAAAGTGAAAGCTTGTAGGAAAAGAGGTGGTAAAACCAAATCTCCCCACTGCCAATTTGTTCACACGCAAGATATTACTAGGGGCACCTTTAGTGATATTCATGCTGCATAGATAACCCCACCCCATCCTATGAAAGAGAGAAAGGATGTGTGTGTGAGATCCAAGCGAGTGGGAATGATGTTACTATAAGAATAACTGCTCTAGTTCACTAAAAGCAAGCTTTGACAAACTTCATGAAATTATTTCTAGCACCCTAATGGATTGCCGCACACCAGGCTGCTGCCACCCCACAAAATGGCAGACATCGTCAACCATGCAGGGGTCCAATAAGCATTTATTGACTTTTATTTCTCCAAATAGTATCGATCAATTTACAAAGCACTCCCTCAAGTTACTTCTACTTTTTTACCTTTTATGGCACACGTTTAAAAAATACGAAACTAAGCAGTATTTTCCTAAGGCAAAATTTTATGTTGCAGGAATGGATAACCAGATAGACCCTAACAGATGTACTTCTCCACAATACTAGACATGGTTTTACTGCTTCTGTTGCTATGTTGCCATCACTCAAAAGTTGTGACTAGATCCTCTGGGCTCAAATAAAGAACCAAGTAACTTCTAACTTCAGGGTACCACCACTTAATTAGAAAGATAATACAGACATACTGTGAACCACCTAACTGTGTGGGCAAACCAGGAAATTTGTCAACAGGGGCAAAAATAATGTGTATAACTTCTGAATTATATGAAAACTGGCAGGCCTCCTGCCCTCCTAACTGTGTTTCAGTGCTTATGTATGAAGGTAGGATTTAATTACCTTCACAAGATAAGCTGCTAATAATGTAAAAAGCAAACAATATAAAAATTCCCATTTCCCTCTTACACTTACCCACCTAACAACGTTTCTATGAAGAAAAACACGGTGCCAGGTTTCAATAGTAACATTTTGAAATTTATTTTTCTTATTTCTCTCTCTCTCCAGTTCAGAAATTCTGCAACAGTGCCTGTGCCATTTCCAAGTTCCTCAGTGCTGAGTTACAGACACTTAAAAAAAAATAAAACATCAGGTACATGCTATTCCACTATTCATTCAGAAATTATTTACATTTACTATATATACCTTGAGAATTCTGCCATTCTAACAATCCGTGCTCAGACCAAGGGGTCTATTTCATTTCAAGAGCATGCGTTTTCACAAACACAGACAAGTGCACATATAGCAGACTGCTACCACAGTCCTTTATATTCACCAGGACGGCAGAAGGCACACCTGATGGCAGGAAGAACAAGGACCTTTGCTGTTCACAGGCTCCCAGCCCCCAAACTATTATCAGGCCCTTTGGGGCAAAGAGTACAAGGGAAGCAACTTTAAAAATCAGATAAGCCTTGGAGCACCTGGGTGGCTCAGTTGGTTAAGCATCCAACTCTTGGTTTTGGCTCAGATCATGATCCTACGGTTTCGTGCGTTAGAGCCTCATGTCACACTCTGCGCCAACAGCACGGAGCCTGCTCAGGATTCTCTGTCTCCCTCACTGTCTGCCCCTCCCCCACTCGCACTGTTTCTGTCTCTCCAAATAAATAAATTAACTTTAAAAAAATCAGATAAACCTTGAAGTTTCCACAATGAATATGTATTTTTACCATCTAACTATGCCCACCCTCAACCTCGAGAATGGTTCCGAAGAACCACTTTGACAACCACAGGCACAAATAAGGCAATCCCACACTATTACAGCGTGGGGATTTTAGAAAGGACAGGAGAGGAACAGAACATGGGGAATACTCGCTCGAGGAGAGTTAATGAAAAAGGCAGAGAGGTCTTGGGGAATGCCACCTTCCTCACACGCCTGTCGTAACACCTCTTCCCAAGATTCCTTACATTCTGGACCACGGAGGGTCGGGTCCCATGGGCAAGACAGCCCTCCGTTTCTCACTTCCCCACTCTCGCACCCTCCATAAACTGCACAAATTTATCTATGTCTGTCGCTAGGCTTGGAGCAACCTACAGGAGGACAACAGCAGAGTGTGAAGGGCCAAAAAGCAGTGAAAATGCAGGCTCTAATAACAATTAGCCAGGTAAAACCTCTTCCAGTTTGGTTTCATCACCTGTAAAATGGTGACAATACTTACCTCAGAGGATTTCAGGAGAATTCAAAGGGATGAGAATCTCTAGTGTCTGTCACACGGTGAACATTAGCCATGTGGCAGCCACTGATGTTGCTTGCCCTTATGCGCTTCTCTCCAGCATCAGAGGAAGACGGCTCTCTCGACAACTAACTCTTCCATCAATGCTTGGGATCCATCCTCTCCCACTTCTCAGCCACCTCAGACCCTGGGTTACTTTGCAGTTAGTCTTTCTTCATTTCGTTCAGGGGTCTCCTCAAATGTTACCTGGACATTGATGCCCTCCCTAACCACCCCATAGAAAACATACCCCTACCCCTGTCCCCACTCTCTATCCTCCTATCTTACTTTAGTTTTCTTTCTGGCACTTGTTACTACTTGACATTATAGTATGTCTGCTTGATTACAAACATACTACCTGTGAGACATGTGCACGTATGCACACAAGTGTGAGCTCTGTTTCGTTCATGCTGTACCCTGAGTCTGGAACAGCACCAGGCTCACAACAGGTGCTCTTCATGAACATTTTCTGAATGGAAGAATCCTTTCCGCTCCTATCACTAAACCTTTCTCTTTCTACAGTTCTTTTCTCCTCAACAAACAGGTTCAACCCAATCCTAAAATAGTGACTACACTAATGAATCCCCCACAAACCTGTATTTTCTCTTCTTCCCATATTACTTCCCTACAGTTGCTCTTAGCAAGGACTCCCTAGGAGCCAAATCCAATGGACATTTTTAACCTCTATTATAACTTCCTCGCAGCATTTTAAGCCATGAACCATTTCCTCCTCTTAAAATCCTATTCTCACTGGTTTCTTGGAGGGCGTGCTCAGCTGATTTCCCTCCGATTGCAAGCTTCCAAAGCTCAGCTTCTTCCCTAGGCCTCTCCTACTGGAAGTCCTATTTATTAACTGTCAGTGTCCCCAGGATTCAACACTGTTACTACCCCCAGGGCTTACTGAGGTCTCTACTCAGTTCCCAGACTTCATCTCTCTACACCATGAACATTGTCCATTTCCAAACCCAAGCCCTCCTGCTGACCTCCAAGCGAACACTGCCAATCTCATGCTGGCCAGTTCCAAATAGGTGTTCCACAGATTGCACAAAAAACCCACAACTCCTTCAAAATCAAACTCTATACTACTTTTACACACATACACACCTGTTCCTATGTCCCCCACCATCAGAGGCTAATGTCCCACAACGTGCCACCCAGTCCTGGATTCGGTCATCCTTAACTCCTGCCCTTTCCCCTAATTCCTTCAAAATTCCCGAATCCCTTGGTTCTTCTCCAGTCCACTTTATCTTTGTACTTGACATCATTTCTGTACTTCAAATAGCCTTTTAAGTACCTTTATTCTTCATGCCCCCTACTCTCATTCCATCCCCTCATTGTACCAAGAGTACATTTTCCTAAAACGTAAAGAAAATCAGATCCTATCTCTGTAGTGTCCTCAGGAAAAAAATACAAATTCCTCAAAGCACAGGGCCCTGCATAGGCAAGCTGGCCCTTGGCTTGTCTCCTACCAGCTCTGACATTACTTTCTCCCATTCATCCAAGTATACTGAACACTGGCAGGTTCTGAAACCAGCACTGTTTGCTGAGATCTTTGTTCAGGCTATGCCCCTATCTGGAAAATCCTTCCACTGCCCTTCCTCTCCAGTCTCATCCTATAAAACTCAGCTCTGGTGTCATGTTCTCTGGGATGTCTAACCTAACTTCCCTAAACCCTGAAAGCATCTTGTGAAAAGCACTAAATTATAGTAGCCATATCACCGTGATATCATCTTTTCCCGTTTTCCCTGTCTGCAGTGCCATCGGCTATTAAGTGCCTAAGTGTCCTCTGGGAAGGAACTCTGTTCTGCCGTATCAAGGTTGATATTTGACTTCTGAATGATTATCTACAGAATGAGTGAGTGAATAAATGGGAAAGCTCAGAAAAGGCTTTGAGCTCCTGTCTTCTTCATCTGAATTGGTGGACTCCATCTTTTTCCTTTCCTGTTTTTTCTGTTCTCCTAGTCCAACCAAAATTTTCAGTATTCTTCATTCACACTTTTTTCAAAGTAATACAAGTACTTAGCTCAAGAATTCAATAACCTAAAGCTTAACAGAAAAAGTAGCATTCCTGGAGCATCTGACTGGCTCTAGTTGGTAGAACATGTATGTTGGGTGTAGAGATTACTTAAAAATCTAAAAAAAAAAAAAAATAGTATTCCCCTGACTCCACTCATCCCCATCCCTGATTCACTCTTCCCAGAGGTGATCATTTGATCTTAAGCTATTCCTTCTGCTTTCCATTATATTTCTGTAAAAAATGCTAATACCTCTATTAGATTTTTTTCTTCCAATTTTAAACATTATTCTATTGGCTTCTTCCTGTGAAACAGGAGGTGGCAAATATTTTTATAAAAGGCCAATAATAAATATTTTAGGCTCTCAAGCCACATGATCTCTGTTGCAACAATTCAATTCTGTCATTACAGCACAAAAATAGTCACAGACAATATGCAAATGAATGGGTCTGGCTGTGTTCCAATAAAACTTTATTTATAAAAACAGGTAACCTCCTGTTATGGAAGATGGAAGTGTTACCTTCCCAATATACTTATTATCATCATTATTTATTAAATCAATATTGGACTCACAGCTAACTATATTGTGCTAAAAAAACTGTTTTGTGTAATTTTTTCTCCTACAGATAATAAGTATATCATTTTAAAACCTGTGTTGTTGTCTATGAATCATTAACTTATCTCAAAATGTTCTCTTCAATCAGAGAAAAGCATTTAACTCCTAATCTGGTGATAAAAATCCACTTGGTTGATAAGAATCACCATTAAGGGCAGTAGTAGAAGCAAGCCGCCAGGCACTACCAGAGCTGTATCAAATATCACACTGCAAAGGAAAACCTGACGGTACTTTTTTGTTTATCATTAGACCCTACGCCTTCATGTCAACTGATCCGGATCAGGAATGATCACATCTGTGAACACAGGACTGAAGAAACCAATCTCGTGACAGCAGAGCCCACTCAAGGTTCAGAGCCCTGAAAATTCAAGCTATAACCTTTGGGGGAAGACAAAGGATTTAACAAATGACACACCAATTTCATTCTCAAGAGACCTCACCAAGTAACACAAGACCTTTCGACTCATTACACTCTAATGCCTGTTTTGGAGGAACAGGAACACCTGGAGACCAGGGAGTGCAGATATCTAAATTCTGAACACAAGGGTTGTATGATTTGTACAACTGATTCAATCTCCCTGGGTCTCAGTTTCTTCATTTGCAGAACAGGGACAAAAACCACCATTTGGGAGAGGAAATGGAGTTCTATTTTGGACATAAGTTTGAAGGACTGGGGAAGGAATTTAAAGCTCAGGCAATGCAATCCTTTTATCTTAAGACAGGAAACTAAGGGTCAGAGGAGTCTGATGACCCAAAGGCTCACAATTATTCCAAAGTACAAGAATTGGATTTTCTGGGTTCCAATTCAGCTCTCAGCACTACAATGAGCTGCCTTGAGCAAATGAAAGGCAAATGAAAATAGCATAAGTGAGAGGTCGGGATTTGGAGATGTTCTATTTGGGGTACTCAGAAAGTAGGCAGAGGTTAGACAGATATTCCACAGATAAATTACAATAGTCTAGAAAAGGAAAAAAGGAAAGTCCATGAAGGGGAGGGGCGGGGAGGTAAGCAGGCAACAGCATAGGATGACTTTGATCCATCCACAGGGTGAAGAGGAAGCAATTAAAACAGCTTGATCAAACTGTCTTTCAAGAAGACTTGTTAAAGCACATTTTTAGAGAAGATGGATGGACCCTTCAGATAACATTACATACAAGGGCAAAATAGTTCATGAAGTAATTCATATGATAAACATAGATAAAATCTTCAGGGATAGATAACTGCAAGTAATTCTGTTTAAATTCTTTATCTACTTTCATAATGCCTTCTATCTGAATTTTGAATTGTTACGTAAATTTGTTTTGGACTAATTTATAGTAAGGAATAAAGTCTATCTGATAGCTCTATCCAAGACAGCGGGGGAAACAAAGTAAACACATTAACAGAATTATAATACAGACAATCCTCAGCAGAGTTTGTACTTTGGGATAAATAATAAAAGAAAATCACATATTTATGATCATCCAGGCTCAGCACTCTTTATTCTACAGGAAACAAAAGAGCCAGTCCAAGTGCAAACCAAGCTATAATCTAAAAACATCCAATCACCTACATTTTCAGAATTCCTAAAACTAAAAAGATGGGCTTTCCCCCTACTTCTACAACTCTGCTGTTTTAAAGTAAAATAAATAAAGTGTCAACATGTTTCCAAAGAGTTTTTTTCTGTTGTGTAAAGACAAGACAAAAGCCGGTTTCTGAATCTGACACACATTTCCTTTATGTTCCACCTTTAAGATGAAATCCTGAAACCTAATCTGCACACCCCTCACAAAATGGCCAGCTGCAAACCCAGGAGGAGGCTGTCCCTGATGGAGTCCACAGCCATTAAAGTCCCTAAAAGCTGTTCAACTCTGGCACCTCCTGCACTTCCCTTAGGTCTAAGCATTTAAAAGGAATTGAAAAGGATTTTTTAAGCTATGAATTTTTAAAAGATGAAACCATTCTCCAATCCTCTCCCCCTCTCAACTCCTCCTTCCCCAAAATCTAAAAGGAAGAGAGGGCTGGGATAAATGCAGAACCAGGCTGCAAGGGGAGGGGGGAGGGCCACGGAAAGCAAGGTGTTGTGTGAACGAGCCCCGTGTAAAAAGTTCTTGCAAAAGCAAGCACAGACAACCCTGGCCGAATGGTGTGGTGGGCGGCTGGCATCAGGAATCCCTTGACAACAAAATGTTCTGGCTCTCCAAAGCTGGTGGGACCACACTGAGAGCAGAAACTGCAAGCAGTAAGCAGAAGAGTCAAGAAACCACCTTAGGCAAGTCGAAGCCAACTGACTAAAATCTGTTAACACCATCTACACTGTGTGTGGTTCACCTAATTACAAATTGGTATAGATGGAGCCATCTATTTCAAAGTAACATATTAGCAAACAACATATTGTTAAAACAACTACAATGACTTCTCACACCAAAATCATGGCTTACCTGGAAGTACAACTCAGTGGCACTGTTTTAGGAGGACTGGTCTGAGAGTATCAGAATCATACCACAATGAGCAAGAAAGCCGCAGAGAAAGGCCTTAGTTTACTTGGCAAACGGTATGGATTTCCAGATCAAAAGACAACCATTTTGAAATATAAACTTCTTAATATCCAAAATCCTGTGCTGATATTATATTATGTTTGTACTTCCCATTCCAATGCCCCCTTCCATCATCAGCACTAAGAACCAGCTGTAGTGATGTGACTGCAGATTGTTCTACATACAGATGACCAGTTTGGAGGACAGAAAATTTCCAAACTGTCACTCTGGAGTATATGTGCAGAATGAGATTCCTACCTTCGGCCATCCATGGGTACCCTTTCTTTAAAATGCTAAATTTGCAAATGAAGTCCTTTATCAGTGAGACAGTATGAGCCCAGACTAGTAATAAAATGAAGTAAGTAAAGTCAGGAAACTCATTTGCCTGGATATGAAATCCAAGTATAAGATCTGAAAGGCTCAAGAGAATCCTAAAGGAGTTGGTGACAAAGCTGTAGGTCACAGACCAGTATGATAAAGGCGGCCCTCAAAGAGACGAATACACCTAGGGCCTAGGGACTGCATCAGATTCACCTTTGAGTCCTCAATGCCTAGAACAGGGCCTATGATACAGTGAATACCTGTAAGTACATGCCTGAATTTATAAATGAAAGGCTAGTTTCACCATACACTATTTTATTCCCTTCACCTTCAAATGACTTAGGGTCAAAAAATACAAGGGAACAATTTTTGCAAGGGAATCTCTCTAGGTTCTCAGCCTTCTGTGTTACATGTTTGTGGTAACTCTCGCCTTGGCCAAAGCCTCATTAGATAAGGGTACTACCAACCATTCAAAGCATGAAAACAACCTCATATCCTATCAATGTGGAGATCTCAAGCTCTGCACACAAAAGTAGGTAATTCCAAGTCTATTACTGTCATTCACTTTAATTTAATAACAACTGGGCTTTAAACAACTAGCCCCACTTTAAAATTCACCCTAAATTCTATCCACAGTGTATTGCAGAGTTTCTTAGCACCCTTTGCTTTCTGGGAATGTGCCTCCTGTCCAGATTCCCTATCTACCTCCTAGATCCAGGTTCAGCTCCTAACGTGGTGGATTCCTTCCATTCTGTGCCCAGTTACTACTCCTGAACAAACCACAGTACTAAGCTGCTTTCGTTTAGAGGTTTTAAAAGCCACGTGCTGA
The DNA here is from genome assembly GCF_022079265.1 of Lynx rufus. NCBI lineage: Eukaryota > Metazoa > Chordata > Mammalia > Carnivora > Felidae > Lynx > Lynx rufus. Next base: position 18,663,578 of record NW_025814896.1, on the reverse strand, counting down.
GTCTGTCCTACCACCAATTCCCGAACCAACCATCTACAGTTATCATTATTCACCCCTATGTGGAAGTTACCATTGTGGGCCTCCCAATCTCTCAGCCAGGAAAGAAGGATCTGGTGATTTGTCAGCAGCGACAAGAAGAAGGGCGCATCATGACAGAGGTTAAAGCAAAGATAATGTTTACAGAGGAGAACAGTGGTATTTTATTTACACTGCATCTGAAACACCATAAAAAAACTAAGAAGCTGCTGTTCAAAGAATCAGTAAGAAGAATGGCAACAAGAGGAAGTGGAAGTTGCTCTATCGGCAGCCTCAGCATTAACAATTTGATCCCAAATGAAAAGAAAGGTAGTCTGGCAACAAATACTTCTGCTGAATGAACAGTGACAGATTTTTCAATTTTAAGACGTACAACCCTCAAGCAAGTTTTTAAAAATAAGAAAAGGGTGAGTTACCCAGTATTATTTTGTATTTCCTCTATTCTAGACAGGATCTTGTATTTAAGCTTTTACTTTTGGAATTAAACTATACCACATTTTAACTTCTATCAAAGTATATAATACACACTAAAAAAAAAAAAAGTACTAATCTGCACAAACACACCCATGTAACCAGCATCCACATCCAAAAAACATTATTAGCACAACGAAAGGCTCATCCATGCTCTTTTCTGGTCACTACTACTTTTCTCCAAGGGTAACCACTATCTTGACTTCTAACGGTATAGATTCGTTTCCCTGCTTCTGTATCTGATAAAAGTGGAATTATATAGTGCATACTCTTGTATCCGGCTTTGGTGCTAGTTATTAATTTATTGCCTCTCAACTCCAAATTCACCCTTCAGTACCTGCTCTGTGATAACACACAGGGCTCTTGAAATATTTCTCCTTGACAGATAACATGACATTAAGCTTGGCCAGTAGAGGGCACTGGAGGGGTGTCACAGGAGGAAGGGAGCTCCTTCAGATTCAAGAGAGCAGTGCTTTTGTTTGTTCTTGCTTCTATACCATGGTCACCAGTGAAAGTATATATAGGGACATCCAGTGACATGCCCAGAGCTTAGACCATTTTCTCAGAGTTGATCTGGAAGCTTCAGTTTGCCAGCATAGGTCCTACCTCTATGTGAGGATAATGAAATCATCCTATGTTTTCTCTTCTAGAGGACAAATATCCCCACATACTTAATATTATTTAATACCTCATATATTTTCTGCTATCCCCTGAACTTTCTAAGTTCTGTATGTTCCTTAATTTGCAAAGTCAAAAGTGGAACTAAGATACTTTATTTGGTTAAAGTAGTTATCATCACTTATAGATATCTATCTGAAACCAAGTCAAATCTTATGGTGAAATGTCCAAGGCCACCCTATTAAGTCGGGAAAAAGACAAGGATGTCATCCATCAAGAGCTGCTCTGGACATTCCAGAGAATATGGGAGAAAAGTATGAGATGTACAAACTTGACAGAAAGATACAGAATTTTTATGATGTGACTGTTTCTCTTGTAAGCCCATTAAGAAACAACTTTTAAAATTATGGGAACCAAGAAAAGAGTTTACAAGACAGCTAAGAAAAAATATATTTACACAAACATCAATACCTCTGTGGAAAGAAACCTCAGGTTTTCTTCACGTATGCACTTGCTGCTGGTTCATGTCCCACATGCCAAGTGAAACCACCCCCACTGCTCTGGTGGGACCGCCTATTCAGGGGACTGGTGCCAAGGCAGAGGCCCCACTTGTACAGACCAGACACGAGAGGCCAAGCTCCCAGAGCACAGTTTAGCCCCCATACTGGAACGACCCAATCAGCTGACAGGCATGTTTAGCTGGTCTTTTTTAACACAACCCTATATGCCCAACATAATATTCACCTTGAATTTCTAGTACACCAAATTCAACCATGTCTCAAAGTGGCCCCTCTCATTTTATGGTTTCTCACATCTCCAAGGAGATGGTCACTTCACTCAGCAACCAACAAGAGAAGATACGCAGGACAGTCACCAATGAAACTGAAGAACTAACGGTCTCTTCTACTATAAAATGAAAGCACTGACCCAAGATTTGGAAAGCCCTCTCCTAGGGATCCTATGCCCTAAAATCCTATAAATCTATGACCTCAGTATATAGAATAACTACATACCAAGAGGAAAAAAACTACAGAAAATGAATCCTGTGCAAACATTACTATGTCCTCTATTTTACTGAGTTCTCCATTCTCCAGGTGAGTAAGAAAGAAATTCTTTTTCCAACCGCACCAAGAAAACCTTACTAAAAAGGAAAGGCTGCACTGACATCAAGAAGATGATTCAGGAGGGGCAGGCGCCTGGGTGGCTCAGTTGGTTAAGTGTCTGACTTCAGCTCAGGTCATGATCTCATGGTTCAGGAGTTCGAGCCCCACACAGGGCTCTGACACCGCGGAGATTAGGATTCTCTCTCTCCCTCTATGCTGACAGTGCCTGGGATTCTCTCTCTCTCTCTCTCTCTCTCACTCTCGTTCTCTCTCTGCCCCTCCCCCACTCACACCTGTGCCCGTGTGCATATGCTCTCTCTCTCTCTCAAAAAAGATAAATGAACTTAAAAAAAAAAAGATGATTCAGGAAAGGTTTCTGTTAGAAACCTTCTGTTAGAAGGCATGAAACATGTTAAGTATTTCAGGAAATTCTCCAAATTTGGGAAAAATTAAGGATGCAATGATTACCAAAATTATATACAGTGTCAACATCTGAATCTGTAACTAGAATAAATAAAATTAAGCAACATGTTGTCTGTAAGTCCATCTCCTCTCTTTTGCCTAGAGAATCAGTCCCGTGAGGCCTTTTCTATTAAATTTTACCACTGGCACATAACTGCTTGAAGCTTCAAACACAGACTAAAAGACACTAGATAAATCCATCTCTTTTGGCTCCTGACCTGAGGAAGCTTCCTCATTAGTTCTGTGTAACACATCCCTATCAGTGATACCCAACTGCTCAAACCATCAGATTGTTACAACAATGTTCAGATTCTTGAGGATCTAGTCATTTTTTTATTCATACACATTAACCTCTTATCAGACTAATACAAAACAAACACAATTCAATTTTTTAAAAAAATTTTAATGTGTTTATTCATTTTTGAGAGAGAGAAACAGAGCAGAGAGAGAGGGAGACATAGAATCTGAAGCAGGCTCCAGGCTCTGAAGTGTCAGCACAGAGCCCAACACAGGGCTCGAAGCCACAAACGTGAAATCACGACCTGAGTCGAAGTCGGCCGCTTAACCGACTGAGCGCCCCAAAACAAGGACAATTCAAACATAAAAACAGAGAAAGGTAGAGATTTTCTTGTGAAAGAACACGACTGTTCAAATTATTCATTATTCCCATCTAGAATGACATTCAGTAGAAATAATAAATTCACTTGCTAAAGTAAAAATAGAATGAAGGACAGCAAAAGAGGTGAAGAGAATTATTGAAGTTTGTTAAAATATGAGACCCATTACCTCATTTAAAAAAAAATTACTTAGCAAAGAGCAGAGACACACTTGGGACAAGACAGTCTGTATATACATTGCCTCCTGACTCTTGGTTCTATAATCGAGACCTATCACTGCTATTTATTATGATTTGGAGAATCTGAAAAATTGTTTCCATGGTGTTGAATACTAGCTATATGGCTTTCCGCTCCATAACTAACCTGAAATTGTATAGGTAAGATCTGGATGGATGTTTAGAGAGCAAGCAGCCTGAACTTCAGGGCAAAAAGGGTCCAAAGCCAGAGTAGTATCTTGTGTGAATCTGTGATCTCAAGCTGTCCGCTAGGTTACCCTTGTGACCTTGCCATCTCTTCTGACCTCATAAGTCCTTCTACCCCAGGTGATAATACAAGAGTCTGGGGGCTGCTTCCACCTCCATCTAAAGTTAAGAGATTCAAAAAAACGTCTTAGGGTAAGAAAGACCTTCCTTAAGGGAAAATTCTACCTGTCTGCTCCTCCATGTAGACATAAGTGTGTGTGTCTCTCTCTGTATAGATACACACACAAGCAAACAACATACACACATATATGCAGATTATTTATATATGAATACAAATAAATTATTCTCCAGGACTAGTAGGTACACTTGAGGCATTTTTCTAGTAATAGAGACACTACACGATCCACTCTATCCTTCTGCTACAGCAGAACACAAATTCTACAACTTAACTGTCTAGGCCCAAATCCTGGCCCTTGCCATTCATTAGCTGTGTGACCTGGGCAAATTACTTAATCTCTCTGCCTCAGTTTCCTCATATATAAAACAGGGATAATCATGTGAGGATTAAACAAATCAGTACATGCAAATTACAAAGTACAGCATCTGGCACACAAGAAGTCTTTTATAATGTCAACTATTTCTACTGATACCACACAACAAACAGCCTTCTAGGCAAGCTTACAAAAGAAATATGTTACCACAACAATGAGAAAAAATGGCCTACATGAATTCAAGTGACCAATGTGGATTCATGACCCATAATCCCCAACCAAAGTAACCTTAGAACTTTACTATACTTGGAGCAAGACCCAACATAGATAAAAATATTTCACAAACGCATAATAATGCAAAGCAAGAGTCTAACTCAAAATCTGTTCCCATAAAACCTTTTAAGGACAACTCATTCAAAAACAAATACAGGGTAATTAAATTTAGCTAAACACATAACTTTTAAACATTCTTTCCTACACAACAGGTCCTTTATAAGCCATAATCAGAGAAAAACATACTTGGCATAAACTAATTTTCCAGACACCTCACAGTATACTTGCATTTTTTTAAAATTCTTAATAAAAAAATTTCCTTTCCTTTTCTACAAGTTACTCAAGTCTTCTTAAAATGTTAACAATAGTGAAATAAATTATTCAGGCCATAATCATCAATGATTATTATATTAAGACCATTAGCTAGAAGGTGAACAGACCTGGAAATCTATAGGTTGTCAGAATGTCACCCTATGGATTTTGTTGGTCAAATGGGGAAACACACCTGACAACAAAGCTATGCCAAATGAGCCCATCAATCAATCAATTAGGATACAAAGTAGGACAATCAAACATTATGGCCTACCAATGTGAACAAGTATGCCTCCAAATCTAACTACCTGTTTATAGATAATATGGAAAAAAAGTAACATGTTACACAACACAAGGACACAATCAGCAAAATCCATGATGTGGGGTAGGGGGACAACTTAGATTCTACAATAAATAAATGGCATAACCAAAAAAAAAGATATATTATAGATTTTAAAAGATTGAATTAAAGAGATGTTATCAGTCAAATGCATTAGGTAGACCTTATTTGGACCTGATTCAAAGAGTTAACTGTAAAAGACATTTCTGAGAAAATCAAGGGAGGAGATTCAGTATTAGATAATATTAAGGAATTAGGTTATAAGGAATTTGTTGGGTATGATAATGTGCCTTTCTATACAGTCCAGATCCAACAGACATACACACACTAAAATAGTTGTAAGTGAAATAATAGGTTGTCTGGAATTTTCTTTAAAATAGGTCACAAAGAAAGTCAGAAGGGACACATTAAAAAAAAAAAAGAATGGTGTGAGAATTTATCATATTATTCTCTCTACTTTTGTGTGCATTTGAAATTTTCCATAATAAAACATTTTTTAAAGGTTAAAGGGAAAGAAGAAACAGGAATTCATAACCAAATCTAAGTTTGGCTACCATCCATCCATGAGGCATGAAAACTTGCAGAAAGCCTGTATGTAAAACAAACACAAAAAAGCTGACAGTAGTGGCTTCTAAAGACCGTCTGCGAGATACTCTGGACAGATTTCTTTTGTCAGCAGAAATTCTACAACATTCCCGTGGAGGTGTGCTTTCCATCAGGCAATGTTCCATTACCAAGGTGTCAACAAGATGTCCTGGTACCAAACTGAACTCTTCAGCCTCCTTTACTGAGAAAAGTTATTCAAGGAAACTGACTACCAAAACATATATAGTTGACCTTTGAACAACATGGGTTTGAACAGTGCAGGTCCACTTATACGCAGATCTTTTTTCAATAAATACAGCATAGTACTGTAAACATATTTTCTCTTCTTTATGATTTTTGCAGTAACATTTTCTTACTTCACTATAAGAATACAGCATGTAACACATGTAACACACAAAACGTGTTCATCAACTGCTATCAGTAAGGCTTCCAGTCAGCTGTAGGCTATTACTGGTTAAGTTTTTTTGAAGAGTCAAAAGGTATATATGGATTTCTGACCATTGAGGGGTCAGGGCCCCTAACTCCGACATTGTTCAAGGGGCAACTGTAGTTTTTAATGGGGTGCATGTATTTCTAAGTCTTTGGCAGTTAGTCTCTTTATACCTTCCAGTTTCTCCATTTATATAAATAAATATTGTTTTCCAAATTCAGGAAATAATATTTGGCACAATAAAAAAATTTCACTGTGTTAAAAAAAAATTTATTTCAACCCCCTTTCTTCCAATCCCTTCCCCACTCCCATTCCTCCTAACATAGTTCATGCTGTGCTAGTATCACCTCATACTTGCTATCAGAATAGTTAATACATTACCTAATTATACCAGATCTGTGGGTCAAATTTGTCACCTATTTCATTCCAAAATGTGAAAAATACATGAATAATTATCATTGTCCCAGATATAGGAGTGTACTGCATTTACAGAAAAGGATACTGTTCAAACGTCCTAACTACTAACCTAATAAAGGGGTTCAGTGATATAGGCACCAAAGCTATCCAAAGAGTAATCCTCTTTGATCCACGACTGTGTTTTGTACTGCTTCTTGTTAGGTAAGCAAAACTGTGAATCCAGAATATTGTACCATACCAGCCTTAAAAATATTTTCCCAGCAACTGTCTGTCAAATATTTTTAATAACTCTCACCAGGCTATCATCACCCTTCTACGATTCCTTCTGGGCTTTACATATCTATTTAAACATAATTTGATCAACAACGGTGGTAAAAAAAGAAGACTACTCTATAAAAATAAACAACAATAAATAATACCTAAAGGTAAAGATGAATATGATTTTTAATTTTTTTAAATGTTTATTTTTGAGAGAGAGAGACAGAGCGTGAGCTGGGGAGGAGCAGAGAAAGAGGGAGACATGGAATCTGAAGCAAGCTCCAGGCTCTGAGCTCCGAGCTTTCAGCACAGATCCCAACATGGAGCTCCAACTCACAAACTATGAGATTGTGACCTGAGCCAAAGTCGAGCACTTAACCGACTGAGCCACCCCGCACCCCAATAATTTTAGTATATAGTTGAAAATGAGCTATAAGATAAAGTACCTTAGGTTGCAGAAAAGGCTGATCTGGGAAATCTATTTCTGTACTGATCTTATTCCACTGGGAATAGGGCACATTGTCCCTAGGATAAGAGAGCGGGTAAATCAATACAATATATTATTGCCAGTAAAGGAGAAAACTACTCAGCTTTGTTCTCTTTGCACTGTAAATATTCAGACCAAAGGTTATTTTCTTAATTAACAGAGAAGTAGTTACATTTATCCACACTGAGATAGATGGTTTTAAGATACTAAGTGTCCTCCTACTGAAAGAACTTAGCTTAGTAAGAACTTAAAACTGGATTCGCCTTTTTAACATGCACTGTGAATAATAAACTGGAATGCAAGAACTAGCACTTATTGCATTATTTTCTTTATTTTTTAAAAAGTTTATTTACTCGTGCTCGCTTCGGCAGCACATATACTAAAAAGTTTATTTACTTAGTATTTGAGAGAGACAGAGGCAGCACGAGTTGGGGAGGGGCAGAGAGAGAGAAAGAGAAAATCCCAGAAGGCTCCGCACCACCAGCGCAGAGTCTGATGCAGGGCTCAAACTCACAAAACCATGAGATCATGACCTGAGCTGAAACCAAGAGTCAGAAGCTTAACTGACTAAGCCACCCAGGTGGCCCTGGATTATTTTCTTAATAATCATAATAATCTCATGAAATAGATACCATTATTATTCCCACTGTATAGATTTAAAAAAGCAGAACAGAGGATGTTAAGTAACTTGCTAAAGAAAACAGAGCTAGTAAATAATGGAGTAATAGCACCATCATCATTACTCAAAGATTTTTAGGGATAGAAAAAGCAAAGCTGTTAGTAACTTATATCCAAAACCATTAGTATCATTAAATCTGGTAAAGAAATATTTGCTGAGCATCTACTGTATGCTCAACATTGGGCTGGTTACTAAAGGATACCCGAGAAGCAGAAGACTGCTATTTTTTCTCAAAACCTTACTGTCACAAAATGTACACATAAAGGGGCACTTGGCTGGTTCAGTCAGTAGGGCATGCAACTCTTGATCACAGGGTTTTAAGTTTGAACCCCGTGTTGGGTGTAGAGATTACTTAAAAAATAAAATCTTAAAAAAAAAAAAGTACAGGGCACCAGGGTGGCTCAGTCGGTTAAGCGTTGACTTTGGCTCAGGTCACAAGATTATGAGTTGGGGTTCGAGCCCAGCGTCAGGCTCTGTGCTGACAGCTAGGAGCCTGGAACCTGCTTCATATTCTGTATCTCCCTCTCCCTCTGCCCTTCCCCTGCTCACACTCTCTCTTCTTCAAAAATAAACATTAAATTTTTTTTTTTTTTTAAACAGAACACATAAAACTAGTACAGGGGCACCTGGGTGGCTCAGCTGGTTGGGCATCCGACTTGATTTCAGCTCAGATCATGATCTCACAGTTCATGAGATCAAGCCCTGTGTTAGGCAGGCTCCGTGTTGACCGCTCAGAGCCTGCTTAGGTTTCTATCTCACCCACTCTCTCTCTCTGCCCTTCCCCTGCTCGCTCACTCTCTCTCTCTCTTCTCAAAATAAACTTAAAAAAAAAGAAAAAGGAAAACAGTAGAGAAAAATGTTTGTCTTCCCTGTGTAACAGCTACCTCATCATAAATTCATACATGGCCAGCCCTCATAACTCACCCCAGTGCATTTTTTAGAGACATCACAGCTGACTATGGAGTATCTTCCCACTAACTGGTGGCGGGAAGGGCAGTGTGGATTTCTGGCTGAGAAATAAAATTCATTTCATAATTTCAACTCTAACTTTAAAAAGACATATCTAAAATGTATTGAAAGACCACAGAGATCCAAATATAAATAAGATACCCTACCTACTTTTTTAAAAAGTGTATTTATTTTGAGAGAGAGCAAGAAAGTGCATATGCGTGAGCAGGGGGTACAGAGACAAAAAGGGAGAGAGAAAGAATCCCAAGCAGGCAGCATGCAGCATGATGTGGAGTTCAAACCCACGAACCGGGAGATCATGACCTGAGCTGTAATCAAAAATTGGATGCTTAAACGGCTGAGTCATCCAGGTACCCCAAACACCCTTACCTAATTTTAAGAAATTATAGTCTAGTGAGAAAAGACAAACCTGTTAACAAATGTCATTTGTTATGGAAGACAACAGAACTAAGGAAGAGTTTCAAATATAGTGCAAGCCAAAATAAAGGAAAAAGAAATTACAAGGAGAAGTTCTGATAAAGTAACTCCTACGGATGCTACAAAAAGAAAAAGATTTAGAAGTGCAAAATTCTATAATAACTGAAAAATATAAAATTATGCTCCTAGTCCTAAAATAGGTCCTGAATATTCTATATACACAATATGACTTCTCTCCCCCCAAACCTACCCCTAATGTAACAGTAGTCTCAACAATATGTGATGTCCACCTCAGTCTCTTAAATCTTTTATAACAATATGCAGCAGTCAATCAAAAATTACAAGATAGGGGCAAATGGGTGGCTCTATCGGTTAAATTTCCAACTCTTGATCTCAGCTCAGGGCTTGAACTCAGGGTTGTGAGTCCAAGCCCTGAGTTGGGCTCCATCCTGGGTGTGAAGACTACTTAAAAAATTTTTTAAAAAGATACACAAAAGAGCAAAGCGGGTGGGGGAAAGAGACAAAGCAATCAAGAGGACCAGGCTGAGAGATACCCAGAAGTTGTAACTAAGGCAATTAAAAATAACAATGATTAATAAGTTAAAGAATTTAGTACACAATATGTATGAATAGATCGTAAATTTTTTTTAAGTTTATCCATCTTGAGAGAAAGAGAGAATAAGCAGGGAGGGGCAGAGAGAGGGAGAGAGAGAGGACCCCAAGCAGGCTCCGCGCCATGAGCACAGAGCCCAATGCAGGACTCAAACCCACAAATTGTGAGATCATGACCTAAGCCAATCAACAGTTGGATGCTCAACCAACTGAGCCACCCAGGAGCCCCCAGATTATAAATCTCAACAGAAAGATAGGTTATGAAGCCTATCAAATAGAGTCAAAGAGAAATGCTTTTTTTTTAAAGTTATCAGAGATGAAAAATTCCTTTGCTGGGCTCACCAGAACACTCAATATAAACAAGGAATCAATGAACTTGAAGACAAATCACTAGAAATCACCCAAAATGAAACACAGAGAGTTAAAGAAGTGTGCAGGGGACATGTGCACAACAGAAAGAACATTGAAGGGCTCTGGGATATGATCAAATGATATCATATACATGTAACCAGAGTCTCAGAAAGGGAAGGGAACAAGGCAGAAATGTCATTTGAAGAAAAATGGCTGAGACCTTTCCAAAATTAAAATCATCAAACCACTGATCCAAGAAGCTTAGAGAACCCTACAGAACAAATATAAACAAGTAAGCAAATAAATATGACAAAAAATATATGCCTAGACACTTGACAGTAAAAGTCAAAGTGAAATCTTAAATACAGTGAGAGGAAAAAGAAATTACCTTCTGAGGAAGAAAATTACATTTTCAGCAGACTACTCATTAAAATTTATACAATCCAGAAGATAATGGGGTGAAATCTTTTAAGGTACTAAGGACCGGGGAGGGGAGGGGGGGTACTTCATGACTCATGACTCACAATTATACAGTCAGCAAAAATATCTTTCTAAAAACAAAGGCAAAACAATGACTTTTCAAACAAACAAAAGCTGAGGTAATCCAATGTTAGCACACTTGCCCTACGAGAAATGGTGAAGGAAGTTATTCAAGTAGAAGGCATGTGATACCAGAAAAAATGAGGATCTACACACAGAAATGAACAGTTCCAGAAATGATAAAAATGGAAGGAAATATAAGAGGCCCTTTTTCCATATTTTTAATCATTCTAAAAGATAATATCAAAGCAATATTAATACCAGTGTAATGTGGATTCATAAAATATGTAAAAGTAAAATGTATGACAACAATATCACACTGGATGGAAGGGGAAAACTAAAAGTATACTGTGTTGTGAGGATCTTATGTTGTATGTGAAATGTGAACTAGTATATTATGTGAAGGTAGACTGTGACAAATATTGTAAACTCTAGGGTTGCCACTAAATTTTTTTAAAGAGGTATAACTGATATACCAATAGTAAAGATAAAAAGGGAATTTAAAAACCCTCACCTGAAAGAAGGAATAAAGAAAGGAGGAATAGACAGGACAAAAAGAAATCAACTAGCAAGATGACAGATTTAATTCCAAACATATCAATAATCATGTTAAGTGTAAATGGTTTAAAGACCCCGATTAAGAGGCACAGATTAACACAAGACCCAGTTACATGTTTTCCATACAAACCCACTTTAAAGACATAAATAGGTTAAAAGTAAAATGATAGAAAAAGACATGCTGTGCAAATATTAATCCAAATAAAGCCAGAGAGTCAGCATTAACATCAAAGTAGACTTCAGAAGGGATATTAAAAGAGATAAAGAGAATGACTCACATAATAAAGGAGTTAATTTATCAAAAAACATAATAATCCTTAATTTGTCTGCATCTGACACAGAGCTTCAAAGCATATGAAGCAGGGGTGCCTGGGTGGCTCAGTCGGTTGAGCATCCGACTTTGGCTAAGATCATGATCTCTCGGCTCGTGAGTTCAAGCCCCATGTCGGGCTCTGTGCTGACAGCTCAGAGCCTGGAGTCTGCTTTGGATTCTGTGCCTCCCTCTCTCTCTGCCCCTCCCTCACTCATGCTCTGTCTCTGTCTCTGTCTCTCTCTCTCTCTCAAGAATAAATAAAACATTAAAAAAAAAAAAGCATATGAAGCAAAACCTGATGGAACTCAAAGGAAATATATACATAATATATGTAACTAACAAAACATATACAATTTTATATATATATATATATACACACACAGACACACACACACACACACATACACACACATACACATATATTATAGTTGGAAAGTCAACACTCCTTTTTCAGTAATCCATAAAATGAGTAGACAAAAAACTTATAAGCATACAGAGATATGTGTAAACTATCAACCAACTTGACCTAATTAACATTTATAGCATACTCCACCCTACAAGAGAAGAATACACATTTTTTTTTCAAGTGTACATGGGACATTCACCAATATAACCTATATTATTGGCCATAAAACAAATCTCAACTTTAAAAGAACTGAAATTTTACCAAGGTATATTCTCTGACCATAAAGTAATTAAATTTGAAATCATTAACAAGAATGTATCTGGAAAATCCACAAATATTTGGAATTAAAATACTCTTCTAAACCACCCTGGGTCAAAAAGGAAGTAATAAGGGAAATTAGAAAATATTTTGTATTAAACGAACATCAAAACATAGCATGAAAATTTATGGAAAGCAGCTAAAGCAATGCCTAGAGGAATATTTATAGCATTAAAAAATTATTATAAAAGAAAAAGGCATCTGATAAATTAAGCTTCTACCTTAAGAAACTAAAAAGGGAGACCACAGTAAACCCAATGTAAGTAAAAGGAAAGAAATAATAGAGAATAAAAATCAGTGTAATTGAGAACAAAAAAATAAGAGAAAAAGTAATGAAACCATGGTGTGCCTGGGTGGCTCAGTTGGTTAAGCGTTCAACTCTTGATTTCAGCTCAGGTCACATGACCTTGTGGATTGTGAATTCGAGCCCCACACTGGGCTCTGCGCTGACAACGTAGAGCGTGTGTGGGAGTCTCTCTCTCCCTATCTCTCTGGCTTTCCCCTGCTCGCTTGCTCTCTCTCTCTCAAAAAATAAGCAAATAAACTTAAAATTGTTTTAATAAAAAGAGAAAAAGTAATGAAACCAAAAGCCAGGTCTCTAAAAGATCAGTAAAACTCATAAACCTCTAACTAGAATCATCAAGAAAAAAAGAGAAAAGACACAAATTACCAATATCAAGACTCAAAAAGGAGACATCTCTAGGGAGCCTACACAATTAAAAGAATAATAATATTAACTTTATGCCTGTACATTTGCATAACTTAGATGAATCATATAAGTTCCTCAAAAGACACAAACTAGCAAAACTCATTTAAGAAGAAATAGAGAACTGGGGCACCTGGGTGGTTCAGTTGGTGAAGCAGGTCTGACTCTTGGTTTCAGCTCAGGTCATGGTCTCATGGTTTGTGAGTTCAAGTCCCGCATTGGGCTCTGCACTGACAATGAGAAGCCGGCTTAGGATTCTCTCTCTCCTTCTCTCTCTCAAAATAAATAAATAAACTTAAAAGAAGAAGAAGAAGAAGGAGGTGGAGGAGAAGAAGGAGAAGGAGGAGGAAGAGGAGGAGAGGGGAGGGGGGGAAGGGGAGGAGAAGAAATAGAGAACCTAAACAGGGCTTCATCTATTAAAGATGTTGAAACTATAGTTAAAAACTTTCCAAAAAGGAAAACTGCAGGGCCAGACTGGGCATCAGTGGTGAATTTTACCAAATATTTAAGAGGAAATAATACCAATTCTACATATACTCTTCCAGAAAACATAAGAGGAGGGAACATTTCCTATCTCATTTTATGAGGCCAGTATTACCCTGACACCAAATATAATACAAGAAACCACAAGGCAGACACAAAGATCAAAACAAAGACACTAAAATCCTTAACAAAATATTAGAGCAAACTGAATACAGCAACAGATGAAAAGGATAACACATCAAGACCAAGTAGGATTTATCCTGGGTATGCAAGAGGGATTCAACATTCAAAAATCAATTAATGTTATTCACGGTATCAACAGACTGAAGAAAAAAATCTATATGATCATCTCAATAGATATACAAAAGTATTGACAAAATCCAACATCAATATATGATAAAAAACTCTCAGCAAACCAGAGTAAAAAGTTATGGAACTGTATTATTTTTCCCTAAACTCAGGAACAAAGCAAGGATGTCTAATCTCATCACATCTGTTCAACATACCAGTGTCCTAGCCAATGCAATAAGACAAGGAAAAAAAAAAAAAAAAAAAAAAGAAGGTATACAGATTAAACAGAAATAAATAAATGATCAATGTAAAAAATTCCAAAGAATCTACAAAAAAGCTTCTAGAACCAGCAAATTAGCTTAATAAGGTCAACAGAGTATAAGATTAACATATAAAAGTAAAATATAGGGGCGCCTGGGTGGCGCAGTCGGTTAAGCGTCCGACTTCAGCCAGGTCACGATCTCGCGGTCCGTGAGTTCGAGCCCCGCGTCAGGCTCTGGGCTGATGGCTCAGAGCCTGGAGCCTGTTTCCCATTCTGTGTCTCCCTCTCTCTCTGCCCCTCCCCCGTTCATGCTCTGTCTCTCTCTGTCCCAAAAATAAATAAACGTTGAAAAAAAAAATAAAAAAAAAAAAATAAAATAAAATAAAATAAATAAATAAAAGTAAAATATATTCCCATATATTAGCAAGGAAAATTGTAAATTCACATTTTTTAAAAATACCATTTATAATACCCCAAAACATGAAATATTTAGAGATAAATCTAAATTAAGCACAACCTTATAATTGTTATAAATCACCTTTAACTTGACCAGTCTCTTCCCCTATACTATATAACAACTCTGGGAAAGCCTAAGTGGCCTAAAACTTCAGAATAGGTGGACTTATTTTCTTCTCAGCTCTGAAAGGTTTGGTAGAAGTTGATTTTTCTTCCAGTATATCTCTTTTCTCACATTTTCCCTTGAAAGAGGTTCATCCCAGGGCACCTGGGTGGCTCAGTCGGCTGACCATCCAACTTCAGCTCAGGATGTGATCTCACAGTTCACGGGTTCAAGCCCTGCATCATGCTCTCTGCTGTCAGCACAGAGCCCACTTTGGAGTCGCTCTCCCTATCTCTCTGTCCCTCCCCCGCTCTCAAAAATAAATAAACATTAAAAAAAAAAAAGAGTCCATCCTGAGAATTCAGGCTGTAAGGATGGTATCTTAGAACTAGGAAACTGAAAAATGGGATGCAGCCCCCCAAAATTAAAAGCTTCCAAGAGCCAAGTTAAAAGCTTCCCCTCTGGTGAACTGACAAGCTTTAACACTCACTAAAATCCCCAGATGACATATCACACTGTGTTAAAGACTTGTCTTATCACTAAGCCTTCCACACATTCACAACCTCTATTAGTAAGGCACGCACAAAGCAGCTATGTATTTCAGACACATTCCTCCTCCCAACATACCCCTAGACACATCTAACTGGACTGAAAGCAGATCCCTAACCCAAGGGCACAAGGGCAGTCAGTTCCTAAAGAGGCCAATGACTGAGGATGTGACATTTTGGGCAGGGGGTGTGACCTACAAGGCAAAATCAATTTACTCTCAGAAATCTGAAACGAAGTGTACCTAAAGAACAAGGTATTAAGCAAGAGGAGTAGAAACTGAGAAATCATGAGACTGAGAGCCTGAAGGAGCTATAAGGGACCTTGGTCATGGGAAAGTCAAGACAGAATATAACATACAAGTAAGCAAAAATTATAAAGTAAAGACAAGCAATAAGGTAGAATGAGGGAGCCAGAAGTTGGGAAGAGAAGGGTGGGGCAGATTCACTGGGAGTCCCGTAAATGGTAAAGTACTAGGAGAAACTATCCAAAAAAGACGGCCACTAAAAGCCCTGGAGCTGTCCTGGATCCAGCAGGATTACTGTATTAGTCATCTATTGCCAAAATAATGCTTCACAACAGACCACAAAATCTTGGTGGCATACAACAATAAGCATTTAACTTTCCCTCAGGCATCTGAGTTGGGTTGACTCTGCTTTAAACTACGGGTCTGCTGGGGTGGCCTTCTGCTCTCTCACTCTGAGGTCCATGCCTAACAGGCTGCAGCTACCCAGGGCTCTTCTCTTGGCGATCACAAAGGCATGAGAGGACAAGTCCATCAGCACAAGCATGCTGCAAACTTGTGCTTTCGTGTCTACTAACATGCCATTGGGCCAAAGCAACTCATACAGCCAAGCCTAAAATGAAGGGATAGGGATAGAATTCCACCCATCAAGTTATGCCAAGAGTATGAATGTAAAATACTACTGCAAAGAAGTGAAAAAGAGGGGCCAATGACTCAATCTACTATACCATTCACACCACTCTTCTAAACCAACTTGGCCTAAATCTGTATCTTACAATTAAAAGGATCTAACTAAA
Source organism: Lynx rufus (assembly GCF_022079265.1). NCBI lineage: Eukaryota > Metazoa > Chordata > Mammalia > Carnivora > Felidae > Lynx > Lynx rufus. The sequence goes on along the minus strand of NW_025814896.1, from coordinate 18,647,184 downwards.
ACACAAGAATTAAGAAAATACACTGGGAGCTCCCATTCCCCAATGCAATGTAACCTATGGATGCCATTTCTCCCTTCTCCCCTTTCAGAGGTCAGATACCATCTGAATTGTTTTGTTGAAACATTTCTACTTAAAAAGGGGTTAAAAGGGGCACCTGAGCAGCTCAGTCAGTTAAGCGTCTGACTCTTGATTTTGGCTCAGGGCATGGCTTCATGGCTGGGAGATGGAACCCCTTTTTGGGCTACTCACTGGGCATGGAGCCTGCTTAAGCTTCTTTCTCTCCTTCTCTCTCTGCCCATCCCCCACTCGTGAGCATGGGCACTCTCAAAATAAACATTTTTTAGAAGTTAAAAACGTTTTCTAAAATTTATTATTAAAAAATAATAAATTAAATAAATTAGAAAGGGTTAAAAAAAAAAAAAAAAAACCTCTTAAGAAAGTCAGGGGCACCTGGGTGGCTCAGTTGGTTAAGCGTACCACTTTTTGGCTTAGGTCACCATCTCACAGCTCGTGAGTTTGAGCCCTGCGTCCAGCTCTGTGCTGACAGCCTGGAGCCTGCATTTCTCTGTCTGTCTGTCTGTCTGTCTGTCTCTCTCTCTCTCTCTGCCCCTCCCTGCGTGCCCTCTCAAAAGTAAACAAATGTTAAAAGAAAAAAAGCAAGCAAGAAAGAAAGCAAGAAAAAGGTAGTTGACACGTGTCTAGAAAATATGGCAGCAACAGCTCAAGGATTTCCACAGATGGAAGATGCCTAAAACACGCACGCTACTCTACTAAGATACAGAGTTTCGAATCAGTCTGTCCATCCAGTGGTCACAGGTTTTCTGTACCTCAAGCTTTTGAGTCCTGTCATCACCTTTATGGTTAAAAAACACTTTTCTATAATAGTAATATCTACCTAGTTTGTAAAAAAGAAAAATGTCACAAACCACAAAAAGGAAAAAAAAGAGTGAATAGCGTCAAATCTAAGACTAGAGTAGAATGAAATGGCAGAAAAGGGAATGAAAACAAAACAGAAAAAATTGGAAAGTTAACACATTTAATTTTCTGGGGGTACAAGAAATACCATTTACTGGCCTAAACACAGAAAGTTTTGAGAAAAACAGTCTTGTTTCTTTAAAAAGAAAGCAAAATGCTGAGTACACTTCTCACCTATGACCCATTTCAAACAATGAACTCACTCCATGTTAAGTGAATTAACAATGACTCAGTGATATCTGTTAAAAGAAACTCATTCGTCAGTAAACAGCCAAGCAAGTCAAGGACAACACAAATAGTTTAATATAAACAGAAATCAGAGTCACAATGCACACTACATTTGACTGTTGTTCAAATGCGTACTTCTGACCCAGACCATCCTCACAAAATGGAATTCATGGTCAATCAGCCCACCACACTATAAAAGATGGAACAACATGGCAACAGAACTGCACTGGCATTAACAGGGATGCGGCGTGAAAACACTGGCCATGCTGTGACTTCCCAAGATCCCTGCTCCATAGCAGGCTAAGTCTAATATGAGTGGGCGTTGAGCTAACACATCTCATTCAACTCTGCATGAGTTAGTTCTCGTAATAGCCTAGAAGCTTTAAAGATCTAACTCTGGAAAAGGGTCTTGTAACAGCGACTCTAGGATACAGACCATTATAACACCGTTATAATAAACATCATTACCCTGAAAACCAAAAACTTCCAGTTCCCAGGTACCTATAACAAGCCTCATCTGCTACCACAGCATTCCAATGCAGATTACAACAAAAGCAGTCCCTCCAAAATTCATCCTGATAAGAGTTCTCTGTGTCTCTAAAGAAACAAATTTAAGATGTGACTATCTAAAAGCACTTTCTTAAAAGAGGCTTCATTAACATTAAGAAGAATCCTCACCCATCCACCACCCTCTCAGTGGCCACCACAAGAAAAAATTCAACAAATCTTTCCACAATTTCCTTCCCCCCCAAGGAGGGGGAGATTGAGATGATCTGATTTAGAGACAGCTCTTTGGTATTTAAGCGTTGCGATAAGGAGAATGCCAAGGCTGTTTAACGCCAGCCCAATCGAAGAAAAGGGTTAGGTGGCAGATGAGAGGGACAGGATTTGTTCAGAACAGGAACAGGTTATTAAGAGTTATGAAACTACCTTCTTTGTGATATCCACCTGGCGTTCGTAGTTTAGGTTCTGTTCTTCCCAGTCCTTATTTTCACTCTTTATTAATTGATAAAATAGCACAGTGTGGACAGTGTTAGACGCAGTAGCCAAGGCTCATGGATCCGTGTGTGCAGATGAACCATTATGAACTCCATACATGGCCACTGAAGAGCAAGCCCAGCCCTCACGGGGGTTACACCAGACCGGTCTACAACCTGCTTTTCTTGGTGCTGTCCTTGTCCAACCCCCCTATCTCCCCCAGCTGCTTTTCTCGGGTGACAACCCTCACATAGCCCAACAACATTATGGCGAGTTCTCAAACACTGGTGTTATGAATTGTGTAACCCCCTCCACAAGCCAGATTCATATGCTGAAGCCCTAACTCCCAGTACCTCAGAATGTGACTATATTTGAAGACAGAGCCTTTAAAGAGGTAATGAAGTTAAAATGGGGTCACTAGAGTGGCCCCAAATCTAATACGGCTGGTGTCCTTTTCAAAAAGAGATTAAGACACAGATAACACAGAGAAAAGCCCACATGGGGACATGGTGAAAAGGAGGACTGCAAGCCAAGGAGGGCCTTCAGAAGAAACCAAACCTGCCACCTTGCTCTTGGACTTAGTCTCCAGAATCGTGAGAAAATTAATTTCTGTGAACCCCACCCACCTGTAGTATTTTGTTACAGTAGCCCCAGCAAACTGATACAACAGGGAACACATTTGGAACACATTTTGCTACAAAACCCCATGACTAAGGACAGACGCTCCATCTGGATCCACCCTCAGGGAACTTTTGATGGCTTTAGGGGACATCTCAAGTCATCTCAATTACTGAAAAAATACCATGTTCATAATAAGCATCTCTGTAGCTTCACCTCACCTCATAAAACTCTTCTTCAACATCAACAGTAAAGCACTGCCAGTTGTTCCTTAGCTACAACAATCACCAAATTTCACTTCCATTCCCTGCCTTCTCCACAACGATACAATGATGATCATTCCCTACAGTGGTCTTCTCTCATGGCTCCCGCCTAAGACAGAGGTCAAACAAAGGTTTCCTCAAAATTTCTTCCCAAAGTGATAGTTTTGGCATGCCTACACCTCTTGATCAATCTAAAATCAAAGTATCACTACTGCAGGTCTCCAAAGACACCATGCTGCTTCATACATCCACACCTGTGCTATCACCTTCTGACCCCCTGGAAAACTTCTAGTAATCCTTTGAGACTATCAGAAGAAATTTCACCTCCTCTATAAAGTCTTTCAAAAACCATTTTCACCCCTAAAAGGCGACCAATTCTTCACTCTCATAATTATGTGGGTAAGTGTCCATCTCCTTCACAAGACTCAAAGCCCCCTGATAGCAAGAAGTTATTTATCTTTGATCCCAAGGCCTGTGCAAAGCACCTGGTATAATGGCACTTATAAACGTATGCTGAATAAATGAATGTCAGTCCTCAATGGCGTAAATCATATGTGATTATTCTAGGTCTCTTCCTAGCAGGGTCACGTGACCAGTTAATAATCAATGGTCCCCAACAAGGTGGATGAATCTCACAATCATAAGGTTGAATAAAAGAAGCCAGATACAAAACACTACATTCTCCAGGATTCCACTTAAAGTTCAAGAAAAGGCAAAATGAATTTTTGGCGTTAGATGTCAAAATAATGCTGGGGAGGACTGCGGGGGGGCAGGTATGAATATTATCAGAAAAGGGCGTGAGGGAAGCTTCTGCGATGCTAGAAATATCTCCATCTCGATCTGAAAGTTGTGGTTACACAGGTATATTTACATGTAAAAATCCAGCAAGCAGTATACTTGAGTACACTTTACTGAATACATGTTATACTTCAAAAACCCAAATTTTATGGTCCTCATCTACCCTCCACCCCAAAAACTCAAGTGCTCAAAAAACATTTGTGGCTGAATGACTAAATACCCTCTGAATGACAGTAATTAACCAACTATTTTCACATAAGAGAAGAAAAATCTACTCAAGCAAATGCAATCAAAGCCTTGGGTTAGAGCTAGGCTACAGGGAACACCATCATCCCCTCACACAAGCAGGACATTCACTTCTGTCCAAAGTTGCAGCGTGCCTGCAGGTGCATGGGTAGCATCTTTCCCTCTTCCAACTGGCCCAAAGCATAATCCTTAGATGTACAGCCCTACTGCTGAAGCCTAGGACCTCAGTGGCATTTCAAACTACTAGGAGAAAAAAGGGAATTTTACAACTGGAACTTCTTTCTACTGCATTAAGAATCTAGACACATAGTTGGGGCCCCTGGTTGGCTCAGCTGGTTGAGCGTCTGACTCTTGATTTTGGCTCAGGTCATGATCTCACAGTGCGTGAGTTGGAGCCGCTCATAGGCCTCTGTGCTGATGGTGTGGAGACTGCATGAGATTATCTCTCTCTCTGCCTCTCCCCCACTTGTATACACACACTCTCTCTCAAAATAAATAAAATACAAACACTAAAAAAAAAAAAAAAAAAAAGAATCTAGACACATGGTCAACTAATGATTGACAAAGCAGGAAAGAATATCCAACAGAAAAAAGACAGTCTCTTCAGCAAATGGTGTTGGGAAAACTGGACAGCAACAGGCCGAAGAATGAAACTGGACCACTTTCTTACACCATACACAGAAATAAATTCAAAATAGATGAAAGACCTAAATGTGAGACAGGAAACCATCAAAATCCTAGAGAAGAACACAGGCAGCAACCTCTTTGACCTTGGCCACAGCAACTTCTTACCAGACACATCGCTGGAGACAGGGGAAAAGCAAAAAATGAACTACTATGACTTCATCAAAGATAAAAAGCTTTTGCACAGTGAAAGAAACAATCAACAAAACTAAAGGCAGCCTATGGAATGGGAGAAGATATTTGCAAATGACATTTTGGATAACACGTTGGCATACAAAATCTATTAAGAACTTATCAAACTCAAACCCCCCCCACCCAAATAATCCAGTTAAGAAATGGGTAGAAGACATGAATAGACATTTTTCCAAAGAAGACATCCAGATAGTTAACAGGCACATGAAAAGATGCTTAACATAGCTCATCATCAGGGAAATACAAATCAAAACCACAATGAGATATCACCTCACACCTGTCAGAATGGCTAAAATTAACAACACAGGAAATGACGGATACTGGTGAGGATGCAGAGGAAGAGAAAACTTTGGCATTGCTGGTGGGAAAGCAAACTAGTACAGCCACTCTGTAAAACAGTACGGGGGTTCATCAAAAAGTTAAGAATAGAATTACCCTATGATCCAGTAATTGCACAACTAGGTATTTATTCAGAGGATACAAAAATACAGATTCGAAGGGGTACATGCACACTGATGTGTTTATAGCAGCATTATCAACAACAGCTAAACGTGGAAAGAGCCCAAGCACCCATCGACTGATGAATGGATAAAGATGTGGTATAAATTTATAAAATGGAATATTACTGAGCCATCAAAAAGAATGAAATCTTGCCATTTGCAATGATATGGAGGGAGCTAGAGTATATTATGCTAAGCAAAATAAGTCAGTCAGGGAAAGACAAATACTTTATGATTTCACTCATATGTGGAATTTAGGAAACAAAACAGGTGAACATATGGGAAGTGGAAAAAAAAGAGGGGGGGCAAACCATAAGAGACTCTTAACGCTAGAGAATAAACAGGGTTGATGAAGGGAAATTGGTGAGGGATGGGCTAAACAGGTGACAGGCATTAAGGAGGGCACTTGTCATGATGAATCACTAAATTCTACTCCTGAAACCAGTATTACACTATATGTTAACTAACTAGAATTTAAATAAAAATTTGGAAAGGGGTGCCTGGGTGGCTCAATCGGTTGAGTGTGTGACTTTTATTTTTTTTTTTTTCAACGTTTATTTATTTTTTTGGGACAGAGAGAGACAGAGCATGAACGGGGGAGGGGCAGAGAGAGAGGGAGACACAGAATCGGAAACAGGCTCCAGGCTCCGAGCCATCAGCCCAGAGCCTGACGCAGGGCTCGAACTCATGGACCGCGAGATCGTGACCTGGCTGAAGTCGGACACTTAACCGACTGCGCCACCCAGGCGCCCCGAGTGTGTGACTTTTATTTCAGCACAGGTCATGATCCCAGGGTAGTGGGATGAAGTCCTGCACTGGGCTTCGCACTGAGCATGAAGCCTGCTTGGGATTCTCTTTTTTCTCCCTCTGTCCCTCCCCCCTTCTCTACCCTTGCTCGCTCTCGCTCTCTCTCTCTCTCTCTCTCTCTCTCAAATAAAAAAAATAAAAACTTCTTAAGAATAAGGAAAAAAAGAATCTAGATACATTGGCAATAACATCAGAAGGGACCTTCTGTCCATCTCTCTAGCAACTTTCACTTCATTATTCTGCAACTGTCTACTTACCTGGCAAACTCCTATTTACCTTTCAAAACCCAAGTTAGACGAGCACCTGGGTAGCACAGTCGGTTAAGCATCCGACTCTTGATCCTGGCTCAGGTCATGATCTCTCAGTTTGCGAATTTGAGCCCCACGTAAGGCTCTGAGATGCCAGTGCAGAGCCTGCTTGAGATTGTCTCTCCTCCTCTCTGCCCCTCCCCTGCTTGTGCTGTCTTTCTCTCATTCTCTCAAAATAAATAAACTTAAAAAAACTTTTTTGTAATAAAATAAAAAATTAAGAAGCCCAAGTCAGATGTTAACTCTTCTGGGAAGTTCTTCCTAACCTCCTTACCATCCTCTATGTTCCTTTTTCTGTTCTACTTACTTAGTTTCACTGCAATTCAAATACTGGTCTTATCTATCTCCCCTACTACACTGTGATCACATTTATTACCGCCAGCACCAGCACCAAGTACATGGCAGGGCACATAGGAAGCATGTAAGGGTCTGCTGAAGTGACTTGAAATAGGACTACCACTGGACAAGCCCTACCATTTAAGTGTCCAACTCTAGAGTCCTAAAATAAGTGGTATTTCCCAGATAAGGCACAGTCTGTACTTAAGAGGGAATGAAAAAAACTATAAATATTCTCTAGGACAATGTTATTTTTAGTATTGTGGTCAACAGCTTCTAAGAGTGAACTTCAAGGTGGCAACCTGAAGATGAAATGACTTAAATGAAGACCATAGGATGTGCCAGGTAGGCTATTCTCCTGAAAAGAGGTATGGCACAGAAGACATGGTCCCAGCAGCGGTGGGTTCACTCACTTCAGGGCAGGGTCTCCAATGCCCTGCACATTTCTATTACATGCAAGAACAAGTAACCATGTGCTCCTGAACTAGTTTCTTTACCTCCCTGTGCCTCAGTTTCCTCACCAGTAAAATGAGGGGGTAACAGGTTACCTATTACCTCACACTGTTGGAGAGGATTAAATGAGAGAATAAATCTAAAATGCTTAGTACCTAGCATATAGTAAGCACTCAATCAAAGTTTGCTCTAATTATTCTGCTGCTATGGGATGGGAGGCCTGAGCTTTATTCCTGCCCTGCCTGGTGCTGGGACCAAAATTAAAGAGAGGCAAAATCTCCTTTCTTGGCCTTTCTACCACTGGCATCCATGTTTGCACAGCTGATACTCTCTAGCTATATGCAGGGCTTCCCTCTGACCATGAATACACTGCGACAAAGCAAGCTACACCTCATTCTTTACACCTCTCCTCTTCCGTTCTAATAAAACCTAAGTAGTTTCCTATTTCATTTCCTCGGTGCTCTACACTCTTTTAAGAGATTAATGACAGCAAATTAATCAAATACACAGAAACTTGTAGTCACTCTCTCAAATATTCCTATGAATAAACCCATTAAATACTGAGGATCTTAAGAATTTCAGGCTTGGGGCACCTAAGTGGCCCAGTCGGTTGAGCGTCCAACTTTGGCTCAGTCATGACTTCGCGGTTCTTGAGTTCAAGTGCTGCAACAGACTCTGTGCTGACGGCTCAGAGCCTGGAGCCTGCTTCAGATTCTGTGTCTCCCTCTCCCTGTCCCTCTCTCCTGCCCACACACTCTCTCTCTCAAAAATAAACACTAAAAATAATAATAATAATAAATAAAATCTTTAAAAAAAAAAAGAATTTCAGGTTCTACTATCGAATGTTAGATCAATCTTCCACCAGCCTCCATCCCCCCACCCCAACCTCTCTTCCTTCCTTTCTTTCTTTCAAGGGGAGCAAGGGGATGCTGGCACCACAAATCAAAGAATGAAGTTGCTCATTTCACCTTCCTGGGAGGCAAGCTGTTTGGCTGCCACCAGAGCAGTTTTACTTGTGGGCTTAAAAACCTCACTGCAGCCCTCCCCTGCAATGAGCTCCCCAGGCTTCATTCCCTACCAAGGAGTAAAACTGCTGGTGTGATCAAGTTCAAGGGCATTTACTGAAACAAAATCCAATGACTACAGTGAGTACAGAGGCTCAGGCTCTGCCCACCTCTTTCTTCTTGCCTCTCTGGAGGGTGTTTGGTGGTCTCTAGACCCGCTATGCCTAGGCACTGCTCTTCCTGCTGGCTGTCATGCTTCTGTAAGTCAGTGTGTCATGGGGGGCCTGGGTGACTCAGTCAGTTAAGCAACTGACTTTGGATCGGGTCACCATCCTGCAGTCCATGAGTTCAAGTCTTGCATCGGGCTCTGGGCTGACAGCTCAGAGCCTGGAGCCTGCTTGGGATTCTGTGTCTCTGCCTCTCTCTGCCCCTCCCTCCCTCCCTCTCTCTCTCTCTCTCTCTCACTCTCTCAAAAATAAAATAAACATGCTTAGTGGGTAACAACCAGCATTTCTTTTTCTTTCTTTCTTTCTTTCTTTCTTTCTTTCTCTCTCTCTCTCTCTCTCTCTCTCTCTCTCTCTCTCTCTCGAGTGCAGTACACAGTGGGGGAGGGGCAGAAAGACAGAGAGAATCTTAAGCAGGCTCCATGCTCAGCACAGAGTCTGACACAGGGCCCAACCTCACAACCGTGAGATCATGACCTGAGCTGACATCAAGAGTCCACACTTGGGGCGTCTGGGTGGCTCAGTCGGTTAAGCGTCCAACTTCAACTTGGGTTCTGATCTCCCGGTCTGTGAGTTCGAGCCCCACGTCGGGCTCTGGGCTGATGGCTCAGAGCCTAGAGCCTGCTTCAGATTCTGTGTCTCCCTCTCCCTCTGCCCCTCCCCCGTTCATGCTCTGTCTCTCTCTGTCTCAAAAATAAATAAACGTTAAAAAAAAAAATTTAAAAAAAAGAGTCCACACTTAACCAACTTTGCCACCCAGGTGCCCCCAGCACTTCTTTTTAAATTAAAAACTTTACCAAATAAAAACAGGTGACTTTAAAGTAGAAAATTATCTTAATAAAACTATTTTCTTAATACAGTAGATACAGTGCATCATGAGTAGTAAGAATAAATACTGAGTATTAAAACCTTTGAATTACATATGTGTGTGTACATCGGGCACAATATACAGTTGTTATTACTGGGAGTTGTGGCTACAGCAAGATTACAGAACTAGTTACAGCGGTCAGATGCAAGCCTAAAGTAAATTCTCTGCAGACAGGAAAGTTAGCAAGTGGACTCTTCAGCTGCTTTGTTTCTAGCCATTAGACTGCCTCCAGTCTAGGTTAAAACAAGCATTCTCAATTGAGCAGTATCACTCCAAAGGGACAAAAAGTGGTTCTTGAGGGTTAAAATATCTTAACTTGTTCATGTGTGATACAGATGCACACAGTATATACACATATACACTATATATTCGTGGTATTAAAATTTCATGGGTAGGAGGGTAATAATGCTAAACAAAAATTGTCTAAAAGGGCTTCTTAGGGTAGTGATAATAAAAACAAAGGTTGAGAAACACTGGGTTAAAAGAATTCATTCCAAGAAGCCTAACTTCCAAGACTCCACACAGAGCAGGAAATGGTAGTGATAGCAAAGCCTTGCCTTTGGCTCACCTGTTTCCCTTGAGGTATTGGGGGAAGGGGAGATGAGGGCAAGGGCTGATAGGGGACAGGAGCCTAATGTTCCTAGTTCCCTAATCAAATACCACCTCATTCTCATCCTCCAACCAATATTCAAACCAGCGCTCTGACTTAACGAACAGACACGGAGCTCAGCTTTGCATGTGGAGCACACAGCTGCAGGTGCCGAGATGTGGCTGGAAAGGAAGGTCTGGAACACAGAGGATGGTGAGGATGGAAACAGAGATCCCAGGGTTATAAAGAGTTGAAGCAACAGGAAAGAAGTCTGCCTAAGAAGGAATGAAAAGACAAAAACACACAACCACTGGCATATTTAAAGGGGGCAGGGGCAGGGAGGTCCTACTAGTTAAAAAAAAAAAGAGAAAGAAAAAGAAGACCCCATGAATTATAGAAAGACAAGGTCATGATAATCAGTGGTCCTCAAGAAAGAGCAGAAGACAACTAACTTTTAACATTCAGATGATTTACAGTCAACTATGAAAATCTTTTCTCAAAGTCCCGTTGACACTATCACATTTTCTTTTTCTTTTTTAAACTACATTTTCTTAATTAAGCACCTGGGCAACCGGAATGGCTTTGATCCTAAAATGAAAACTACCTCTGTTCAAGATAAAGTCCCTCCTGGCCTCAGGAGGATGTGCACAGTCAGGTCTGCATTAGCTGCTGGGTTCCACTTCAGAACTCTGCCTTCCGTCTCCGAGGGCCAATTCCCAGCCGGCTGCGAGAGCATGAAGGAGGCCAGCTGGGGAGAAGGATGAGAAGCTCGGCCTCACTGCCCTTACAGAGGTTTTCACTTCCATTCCTGAATTCTGCAACTACTGGATCACACTAATCAATACTGAAATATAAGGACACATGACAACTTAGTACAATGCACAGTCCTAAACTGGATTGGAGAACAGGAATAAAAAAGCTAGAGAACAGGTGAGTGGTAAGATTTAGACACAGACTATATATTGGTTATATGTCAAGTGTCCTGAATGATGTAATTATAATTATGTACCCTTTCTCTCACAATAAAGATGCAAAAGTATTTAAGAGTGAAGTGTCATAATGTCTGTCTGCAAGTAACTCCCAAAGGATATGGCTAAAAACAGAGCACGCACAAACAAGCAAGTGAAAATTTGGCAACAGTAATTGGTGAATCTAGGTGAAGGGGAGATGGGTGTTAATGGTAACATTCCCATAACTTTCTATAGTTTTGATGTTTTTCAAGACACAAATGTCAGGAGGGAGGTATAAACGACATCAACTATATAAAAGTTTTTAATTCCTGTATGTTCTGACTCCCCTGTATTAGAACAGAGAATGAAGAGTTCACACAAAAATGATTCACAGTGGGGGCGCCTGAGTGGCTCAGTCGGGTGAGTGTAGGACTCTTGATTTCAGCTCAGGTCATGATCTCATGTGACATCATGCCCCATGTCAGGCTCTGCACTGACAGCGTGGAGCCTGCTTGGGATTCTCTCTCCCTCTCTCTCTGTCCCTTCCCCACTCATGCTCATTTGCTCTCTCTCCCAAAGAAACCATTTTTAAAAAATGATTCACAGCATTTTTTAAAAATATTATCCCCACTCAGAAATAAGTGTATTTGGCAAAGAAAAATTATTTCAAATATACTCTATACCACATGGTTAAGTTCCTGAGTTACACAGATTAACAGAATCTAGTGTTAAGGTGCACTTTCCACATGTTGTTGTAGAAGATAAACCTTAACAATACTTTAAGAATATTGGGGTGCCTGGCTGGCTCAGTCGGCAGAGGGGGCAACTCTTGATCTCAGGGTTGTGAGTTTAAGCCCAACATTGGATGTAGAGATTACCTAAAGGCAAACTTACTTATTCACACTAATAAGGAAAGAGAGTATGGACAAACCAAATCCATATGCAGACTAATTGTTTTAATCATTGAATTTTAACTTCCTAAATCTTTAATCAAAACTATGAGGAAGTAGAACAGACCAAAAGGTTTCATTTCCATTCACTCACATCCCTAAAGGAACTTCTATTTAGTAACAAAAAGGAAAGAAGCAAAAGAAATAGAATGCCCTGAATACTCAACTATGAGTACCTGAACAAAAGAAAACTAATCAAGGCAAATGTTTATTAGGAATCTACTATTGGGGCGCCTGGGTGGCGCAGTCGGTTAAGCGTCCGACTTCAGCCAGGTCACGATCTCGCGGTCCGTGAGTTCGAGCCCCGCGTCGGGCTCTGGGCTGATGGCTCAGAGCCTGGAGCCTGTTTCCGATTCTGTGTCTCCCTGTCTCTCTGCCCCTCCCCCGTTCATGCTCTGTCTCTCTCTGTCCCAAAAATAAATAAACGTTGAAAAAAAAAAAATTAAAAAAAAAAAAAAAGAATCTACTATGTACAAATCTCTGAAAAGTTCAAAGTACAAAGACTGGACTTTGCTCCCCTGGGGGCCACCATTTTGTTGAAAACAGAGAAACTGAAGAAAAATAATGGTTGGCTCAGTCTTCCCTTGTCCCCGTTCCCAATGCCTCAAAGACTTCTCTTCCAGCCAGCCTCCTCATTTATTAAACTGCCATCAGGCCTTTCAAACCACAGGTTCTCAAACTTGGGTGGCACACTGCAATCACCTGGGAAGTTACCAAAAATCCAACACCTGGGTCCCTCGAGGATCTAGACAATCAGGTTTTATTGTGTGTGGCCTAGGCATTGGTATTTTCTAGAGCTCTCCAGGTAACATGCAGCAAAATTTGAGCACCATTTGATCTCTACTGCCCAAGTACAGAATATAATCTACTCCCCAGCAATAAAACCTCTGATGATTCCTCACTGTCCACACAAATCTCAACTCCTTACCATCATTTTCAAAGCCTTTCTTTTTTTTCATTCTTTTTTTTTTTTTTTAATGGTTATATTTATTTTTGAGACAGAGAGAGACAGAGCATGAGCGGGGGAGGAGCAGAGAGAGAGGGAGGCATAGAATCCAAAGCAGGCTCCAGGCTCCAAGCTATCAGCACAGAGCCCGACACGGGGCTCGAACTTGTCAACTGCGAGATCATGACCTGAGCCGAAGTTGGACGCTCAGCCGACTGAGTCACCCAGGTGCCCCATTTGCAAAGCCTTTCTATGTCTCCAAACCTACTTCTCCAGGCCTCATGCCCACCACAAATCCACAGGTCTCCACTACTCCTCCAGCTACACTGAACTTCCCTGTCCGCACCGCCCCCTCACAGGATACTGTCCATGCATAGAAGGCTTTCTAAACTCACAGACACCAATTCCAGTCTCTGTGATCCAAATCAACTTTCAAGAACCAATTTTAAAGTTTCCTCCTTTCCAAACTCTTAAACAACTTCCCTGAGTAGGTGGCTGCCTCCCCTTCTTGCTTCCAACAAAACTTTGGACATTTATCCAATTATCTAATTTGACATTTATCATGATGTTCGTAGTAGCAGTTTACATTTCTTTCCCTTCTAACAGACTGTGCATTCCTCAAGGGCACAGACCATGTGCATTTATCTTCAAGTTCCTAGTGCCCAGACATGGCTGAAACACAATGCAAGTCCAATAACTGTTTACCAAATGAATGGGTATCACATACTTGTGAGATAAACAATGAACAATTTGAGAAAAGACAAAGGCAGTTCAATATGAAATGCCAAATTAGTTACATGGGCCAAACCTGACTCCAGAAGTGCAGAAGGGAAAGAGGGTGCTTACAAGGGGGATGGCCCCATGAAGATTCCGGGTCCCGAGTTCAAGTTTCAAAGAAAGGAAATTATCTAGACAGGCTGAGAGCAAAGAGCAGAGAATTATGAGCATGGAAAACGGCACAGATATGGCCTGGTGCACACGAAAAAGCCATTTAGCTCAGCTTCAGGTTTCCTCAAAAGATACCCGAAGAAAAATATTAGAAATGAATCATGTTTTTTCTTAGTTATAGAAATCTGTCTCGTTAATCCTCTTCCTAGTCCTTACCACCACTTGATACGTTATGGTTCTGTATATTCAAACACTCACTATAATACAAGCTCCACAAGAACAAGAACTTCCTTCTGTTTACTGCGGCATCCCCAGGGCTTTTATCAATGCCTAGTACATAGTAAATGCTCACTATATATCTGCTGATTGAATGAACATGTTTATTACAGGCCTCTGATCTAATGCTTCCTTTCACCTGGCGATTTCTTCCAGTCTCCACTTCCAAATCCCATGTATCCTTCCACCACTAATAAAAGCTCCGACTCAAAGTCTTCTCTGATTCCTCACTTCCCCCTTTTCTGAACTCCCAAAGGATACTTTTTATGGGCTACCTTGCAGTAGCACAAGTATCAGCATACAGGTATTTATGTATATCTTGGCTCCCCTTTATACTATAAATTCTTTGAGGGTAAGCTCTAGGTCATTCCCCACCCCACCCCCCAGAGCATAGTGCCATGTAGAGCTGTTCAGCAATTCCTGTTAAATAAAAGAAAAAATTAAATTAAATGTGGCATAAAGCCTTTAATATCTTAATATCAGAAAGATTAAGATCAGTAATGTCTTATCTCCATTCATCTGGGCCCTGCGATACCTGATCCTTTGAAACTATAATATCCAACACTTATGCTTACATGTGCCAGGCATTGTTCCAAGTCTTTACGTAAATGAACTCAATCCTCAAAACAACGAAATGAGATATGTATTGTACAGATGTGGAAACTGAGGAACAGGGAGGTTCACACAGCCAGTGAGCGGCAGAGCAAGGATTCAAACACACAAAAGATGGAATCCCAGAAGGCAGTAAAAGTAGATAACAGACAACAGAAAAGGAATGGAGGTTTCTGTAGTGCAACACTGAGAAAAGTAAATCCTGGTAAGAGACCCTTGGACCTGGAACTTCAGGAGTATCTGTAAGAAGGGATGGAACAGAGAAGTAAACATAAGCTCTGGCAGGACATTATCATGGGCAGAACCCATATTCTATACACAATAGTGGGTACTGAGTTGGTATAGCATAATCAATGGCAGCAAACAACAGTGCTTAAGAATGAAGGGTTCAAAGTGCCTGGGCCACTAGTTCTGCCACACAGGTAAACTTAATTCCTTTGTCTCCATTTCCTCAACTGTAAAATGGGCCAATATCAGTACTCAGCCATGAAGATCAATGATGGTAATACGTGTATATTTACATTATTCAGGATGAGCTTGATTTATGCTGCAATTAAAACTCCATTTAAAAACCTCAGTGGCTTATGGGAATGCAAGCTGGTGCAGCCACTATGGAAAACAGAATGGAGGTTCCTCAAAAAGACTTAAAATAGAACTACCCTATGACCCAGCAATTGCACTACTAGGTATTTATCCAAGGAATACAGGTGTGTGTACTGTTTCAAAGGGACACATGCACCCCCATGTATATAGCAGCACTATTAACAACAGCCAAAGTATGAAAAGAGCCCAAATGTCCATCGATGGATGAATGGATAAAGAAAATGTGGTATATATATACAATGGAGTGTTACTCGGCAATCAAAAAGAATGAAATCTTGCCATTTGCAACTACATGGATGGAACTGGAGGGTATTATGCTGAGTGAAATTAGTCAGAGAAAGACAAATATCATATGACTTCATGCATATGAGGACTTTAAGAGACAAAACAGATGAACATAAGGGAAGGGAAACAAAAATAATATAAAAACAGGGAGGGGGGACAAAACAGAAGAGACTCATAGGGGCGCCTGAGTGGCTCAGTTGGTTAAGCATCCGACTTCGGCTCAGGTCACAATCTCGCGGTCCATGATTTCGAGCCCCGCGTCGGGCTCTGGGCTGATGGCTCAGAGCCTGGAGCCTGCTTCCGATTCTGTGTCTCCCTCTCTCTCTGCCCCTCCCCCGTTCATGCTCTGTCTCTGTCTCAAAAATAAATAAACGTTAAAAAAAATTTTTTTAAAAAAAAGAGACTAATAAATATGGAGAACAAACTGAGGGTTACTGGAGGGGCTGTGGAAGGGGGCATGGGCTAAATGGGTAAGGGGCACTAAGGAATCTACTTCTGAAATCATTTTTGCACTATATGTTAACTAATTCGGATGTAAATTTTAAAAAACTAAAAAGAAAATTTAAAAAAATTCAGTGGTTTAGGGGCGTCTGGGTGGCTCAGTTGGTTAAGCGTCCGACTTCAGCTCAGGTCATGATCTCACAGTCCGTGGGTTCAAGCTCCATATCAGGCTCTGTGCTGACAGCTCAAAGCCTGGAGCCTGCTTCAGATTCTGTTTCCTTCTCCCTCCCCTCCCCCGCTCACGCTCTGTCTCTGTCTCTCAAAAATAAATAAATGTTAAAAAAAAATTTTTTAATAAATAACTCAGTGGTTTAAAGCATAGGCTTATTGCTCACACTACATAACCACTGAAGATTTCTTTCAGAAAAAAAGAGGTATTTGCCTAGAAGTGTCTCACATCACTTGTACTCAACTTTCAATATCCAAAGCAAGTCACAGAGCCATGTTCAACTTCAAGGTGATGGAGAAGTACTATTCTACCAGGTACCCAAAAGAGAAACAAAAATAGGGCATCAGTGAACAGCCCTAAGAACCACACCACACAAGAGCCTAGCACCATACCTGGCATACAGTAAGTGTTCAGTGATTGGCAGCTGCTATGATTATCACAATAATTAAGGGGTCTGGGAAAAACCTATTGTAATAATCCTAAATTAACTGAATGTGTATGCAGATGTGGGGGAAAAAACTATCATTCACATTATTTGCAATAAAGCAAAGGTAAATTTACAAAGAATTTCACAATGATATCATGGAGGGATATGCCAAAAAGTTTCTAGTAAATAAAAAGTAGTAAACAAGAGTTACCAAAATAGTACCACAAGCCTTTTACCATGATATAAAAGGAAAGGACATGCCAAAATGTTTCTAGTAAATAAGACATAGTAAACAAGAGTTACCAAAATAGTACCACTCATTCCTACTCATTTAAGACATGTAAAGTTTCATTGATATCTTTGTTTTATTTGAGAACATTAAAAAAAATTATTCAGCCTTTCACAAATTCACTTCTAATCTCAGAACCCAACTTCCTCATACTATCCCCATAAGTTCTTAAGGTAATTCTCCCACAGGGGGTTTCAGGACCTTCACCATCAGAGTCAGGGAAAGAGTCCTATTTAGTAAAATGAGAATTGAATTCTAAGCCTGACTTGGCCGCAGACCAGCTCTATGGCCCCACAAAATACTTATATGACTAGAAGTCCATTCTGTCATCCATAAGATGATGAAATTGAACTAGATGGCCTCTAAACTCCCTTCCAAAACTACTCTCGCAATCCTGAGAAGCCAGAAAGAGGCTTTGGTTTAGAGGAATCTAGTTGAGATGCTGAATTATGTAAGACCTGATAATGCATAAAGCTTAAACTAGAAATAACTCCACAAGCACAGCTCTGATGGTAGCAACAAAGCTTAGTTCAAGAGTGAGCACAGGGGCAAGTCAGAGCACCCAGGGAGAGCCCTACTAGCATGAAGTGCTGCGCTAGAGTGGAAAAGGGTGGGCAGAGTACGACTAGTATGTGTAAATAAGGAGACTGGTATTTGTCCATGGCTTATGAAATCAGTCTTTTAGTAACATGTCATACCACATTCCAGTCACAGCTCTAGGAACCAGTGACAGTGATGGAAACAAACTGGAAGCAAAGAACCTGCAAACATTTTAAACTTAAGATCTGTCAACTATCAGATCTCAGTACCAACAGACTGTATTTTTCAATTCCAAAGCAGCAGTCCAAATATATACCTAGAGATTAAGAACTTGAAACTCTTTGGAGAAAGTCAGACAAAAGAGCCCAAAGCACCATGTTACAAAATGTTGAGCCACACCAATCAGTGATACTCGTGTCATTTTCAGCTACACAGAAGCCCCTGCCGAGACAACCTACCAGGACATCTTCACTCGCTGAGAATATAAGACAATCCCTACAACAACATGGGAAATGGTGCTTTTTAATGAACACCAATGGAAGATAACACAACATTAATTCATGCCATAAACACAGTAACTGACACTGTTGCATTGACAATTTTGTGATTCCTGCAGCCCTATCCACGATCTTTAAGGAACCTACCCACTCTAAGTATATCAACACTCTGAGTGTATCAACAACATGGAATACCCTTTACTGTCTCTTATGCTTCAAAAGTCATTGCCTGTATGACTAACAATCTCCTGCCTGAAAACCTAAAACCTGGCAAATATATTTAATAAAATTATGGTCCTATTAGAAAAGACTCACTGTGTGTGGACAGCATTTCAAAAAGCTATGATTCTACATGTGCATCTTCATTTACTTTTATAGCTACGTTTCCTTCCACTTGTCAATCAGAAAACAATCTCCAATACTGCAACGGATACTGATCAATATATTAGAGTCAATGCTATCCTTGACTTTTAGGAGTTTAAATATGAAGTACAAGTAGATGGAGAAAGAGGCAGAGAAGCATATACAACTCTGTATGAGTAAAGGAAATGTTTTACCAATCAATTTTTAAATGTATTGGAAGGGGACAGAGTATAAGGTTCAACCTTTCAAAGGATCCTTGGTGGATATTATTAAAAACAAAGATTACCTTTATAAAATGAAAAACTATCCTCTAAGTAACCAAAAATACTCTCCATATGAAAAAAAATCTCCATTAACTAGTCTAACGTAATGAGAACTCTCCATAACTGGTGCTTTATAATGAGAACTAGAAAACTACAATGTTGCACTTAAAAGCTTAAATCTTTATATGAAAGAAAAAAGCCTAAGAAGTCATATTGCAAGACATTATGCATGTTAGTCACAGCCATGAAGGATCACAAGGCCTCACTAAAACAGCTACCCTGCTGTTTTCAAAACCTTTGTGACACGGATCTAAATTTATTTTCTGACCCTACTATTTTCTTAACGTCAAGTCAACTTTTAGATAAAAAGAGGTAAATATAAATGGGCAAACAGTGCCAACTTTTATTATATGATTGGCTTAGTCTCATTTGAAGTCTAAAGGATAGTCTTGTCCTATATTCTAATTTCTAAAGGAATGGAAAAAATCCACTTCTGCCCCCCCCCAAGATAGGGGTACTCTAAAGGATCTAAACCTGTGCTATCAAATGCTAGTGCCACTAGCCGTATGTGGCTATTTAAATTAACTAATATTAAATAAAATGTAAAATTCTATGCCTCAGTCATACTAGCCACCTTTTAAGGGCTCAAAGGCCACGTGATGAGTGGGTCTCACATATATAAGACATTTTTCATCATAGCACAAACTTATACTGGACAGTGCTGATTTAGCACAAAGTTTCTTTTTTTTTAATTTTACAACAAAGTTTCTTAGATTTAAATGTGCCCAAAGATCATTAGTACAGCTCATTAAAACAAAGATTACTTGGTCCCTACCCCAGATAGTTTATTTCAGTCAGTCTGGTAAGTGGCCCCAAAATGTGGGCCATTTCTAAACAAGCTGCAAGAGAATGGTGATGTTACCTATCACCTTGAGTACTGCTCCCTATGGTTAAGAACTTTTTGTTTTTTCCCAATTTATCATAGACTTAATTCTTTTATAAAACACCAGAAAAATGAATTATCAGGAAAAAAAATTTTTTAAACAAAGACTACTATAAACTTACATTTTTTTTATTATCAGACTCAACAGGCAAATCATTTTTCTAAAAAATGCTGTAAAAACATCTAAATGCTTCAAGTTCTGTACTTAACCTGGTCGCAGACAGGTAACAAACAACCCGTAGACCTGCACAGATCTGTGGACTAACACTGATCTAGATCTAGCTCTGATCTAAAAGAACTTATTTCACATTTTTACAATTATCTTTTGGGAGCTGGTCATTAATGATCTCTTTCATATCCTCTCATTTCCTCAACATAGTTTTACAACTCAAGGTAAAAATGCTAATTCTATTAAGCACAATATGGAGTCCCTTAAAAACAATGCTATAAAGGGCCAACTAAGAGAAGCAATCTGGGGCACCTGTGTGGCTCAGTAGGTTAAGGGTACAACTCTTGATTTCGGCTTAGGTCATGATCTCAGGGTTTGTGGGTCAGAGACCCACATCAGGTTCTTCACTGACAGCTCTGAGCCTGCTCAGGATTCTCTCTCCCTCCCTCTCTGCCCCTCCCCCACTCACATACTCTATTTTTCTCTCTTGCAAAATAAATAAACTTTAAAAAAAAAGCAATCTGACGGTGTTACTGTTTATAACGTGATCTGATTCTGCCACATGGTCAATAAGGATGATGCCTTGACTTCTTCAGGCTAACCTACAGTTGAATTTAGACTGCTACCTTTAAAAGAGTCGTTTAGGTCAAAATACACAAATGAACATTAATAAAGTCTTTGTGTTAAATTATATAAAATTTCTTTCAGTAAATAAAATCTATGATTTGGACCTAGCTTACTGGACATAACCTTTCAAAGAATTTTTTTTAAGTTTATTTATTTTGAGAGGGGGAAGGGCAGAGGGAGAGAGAGAATCCCAAGCAGACTCTGCACTGTCAGCGCAGAGCCTTATGTGGGGCTCAAACCCACAAAGGCTGAGGTCATGACCTGAGCCGAAATCAAGAGTCGAATCCTTAAGCAAATGAGCCACCCAGGCACCCTTCAAAGAATTTCTTAGAATACTGATGGTTTCCTTGAACCCAAAGTAAATAGTCCAAGCCAACTTCTTTACTCATGTACACTTAGGGAAGGAACAAATCAAACAGAATCCCCTCATAGGAGTCCATGCCCTTCACGGAACTGCCTCAAGCTTAAGGTGTTTTCCTCAATATTTATATCAAACCAAAGAAATGGATTTTTCTTCTAGTCAACTTCTGGTCTGCCCAACAAATGAACTTCTCTAAGAAAACTTCCAGAATTTCTCAAGTTTAGCCATTTCCTAGAGACTACTTTTAGAATTTTGTTGTAGCTTTAAATATTGTTTTACCAATTTGCTTCATTTTTTCTTAAGCAAATTATAAAATAAGGCTCTGAGAATTTTAACATTTCATCCTCTTGCCTATAGTAACATCTGGTTTAACAGAACTCAACATATATGCATGTTATCTGCAAAATAAGCTCACATGTTCAACCAGAAATTAAGAAAAATTCCACTTGAAATTAACAACATTGACAGAAAAGTTGCAAGGTATCACATACAAAGTCTGGGGAATATAAAAACGGAGGGGTTATTTTTTAATTGTTCCTCTTAACCCCTTTTTCCTCCTAACATATTGAATGAAGCAGTAACTGAATGAGTAAGTAGTATTCAAAGCAAGAAAATGTCAGCTTTTGCCATGGCCACCCCTCCAGTCCCATCTGAAGAGGCACATGGCTGCAGCAGAGAGGCCAAGGACCCTCTAAGACTGTTTTGCAAGTGCCCTCACGCCTCCTGCTTGAACCTTTACTCTTTTATCAGGCTGCAGGGGAAAGGGTGTGGAACAGCTTCCCAAGTATAAAAATAAGGCAGGGAAGAATTCCAGGGATAACCCTTGCCTGGATGCTACCCGGAGTGATTCAGAAGTACTTCACCAAGCCCAAGCCAACTAATTCAGACTGAAATCGCAATACCTCCTGAAGGGCAAAAAAAGCTCAACAAAGTCAGCCTCCTGGAAAAGGTTTTGCTCATACAAAACAACTAGCTTTGAAATGACCTAAATCAATGATCCTTAATATTGTTTTTGCATGTGGATAGGAAGAGACAGAGGGGAAAAGGGGGGATGGGAAAACATGGGGGTACAGGAAGGGAAGGTGGGAGTCACAGATGCCTTCAAGAATTATGAAAGGAATGGATTCACTGCCCATAAAAGTGCACACACAAACAAAATTTTGCATACTATTTTGGAGAGTTCACAGACCAAAGAGTCTCTAGGGGTCCATGAGTCCCAGGATAAAAAGCCTCAACCTAAACAGGTAGGAACTAAAGACCAAGGTTACCACAGTAATTAGACCTTCTTTTAACCTGAAGCCTGACCTTTTATGTAAAAACAATCTTACAATTAAAAAATATAGAGATTTCTGAGCACCTGGGTGGCTCAGTCGGTTAAGTGTCCGACTCTTGGTTTTAGCTCAGGTCATGACCTCATGGCTCGTAAGTTCGAGGCCCACATCCAGCTCTGCACTGGCAGCATGGAGGCTGCTTGGGATTCTCTCTCTGCCCCTTCCTTCCTCACTCTCTCTCTCTCTCTCTCAAAATAAAGAAAAATCTTAAAATATATATATAGAGAGAGAAAGATTCCAAAAATAAAATACTTTGGTCACATAATGTAGGACAAATTTTTAAATATATTTAAAATTTACTGATAAAATAATATATTTAATCCATAAAAAAGATCAGTGAAAATACTCCCTACAAAAATCTTTAATTAACAAAGGAGTAGAAAAAGAGAAATCTCCCTTTACTTATTTAGAAAATTCGAATCCAACTTGTTTCAATTCATGTCCTGAAGTTATCTTAAAATTCTACTTCCTAATTTTCCTGAAATTTTCATATACTATCTTAGTAGGTTAAGTTCTGAAATAACTAGCGGATAAAAGCATCATGGCAATCTACTGAAATATCATGGTTTTTTCCTTGCTAAAAATTTAAGTCCTTTGTTATGACTATAGAAAGAAAAGGTACATCAACTGAAAAAAATGATTCCTCAAAACAGGAACTATTTATGTCATATACATTATCAAAGATTCTAAAAGTCTCGACAGCAAACGACATAAAGAGTAAGTACACGAGTATGTAAAGAATCACTATTACAAACTATAAAAACCAACTAATAGGGGTACTACAAGCAAAAAGAAATGCTTTTCTCTGGATTTTATGCAAATAATTCAGTTCAGAAATGGGAACAGGGATGGATATTTTAAAATAACTCCATTTTACTACCTTCAGGACTTTTATGGAAGTAACAGAATTTCTCAAGAGGGTATCAACGCCTCCACAAAATGAACTAAAGAAAAGAACATTTTGGCAAGGAAAAAGTGACTGCATTCTCCCTCTGCACTTCATGGTTATTAGTACCAGGCCAGGGTGAACTCTTAGGTGCCCTACAAGGACCTCTCCTACACTTTGGAGACAAGGACGGTAAAGGGTACCCTTACTGTATTCTAATTTGCTTTTTCAGTGACACATTCTTGAAATGAAGTAGTAAAAATGAGTGAGTGCATAGAACAACTTGTTAGTTGACTTAGCCCCATACCACTAAAACATGACAGCACATTCCAGCTTTTAAAGAAATCTTTAGAGGCTGGTTGGTGAAAAGAATATGTGCTTTGAATCCAGATGATCTGGGTTCAAATTCTGGCTCCAACATTTACTAGTTTTATTGCCTTTATATACTAGCTTCATAAGTTACTTCATCTTTCTGAGCTTCCGTCCATCCTCATGGAATGGCCATGAAAATGAGACATTTTTTCATCTCTGAAGCCCCAGTGCCTGGCTAAGTGCTGAACACACACCAGGTATTCAACGTTAGTGCGTCTTGCACGCTTCACAAGTATGTCACGTTCTATTGGGGAAAAAGAAAAAAAAAAACAAAAAAACACAACACAAAACACCAAACCTGTTCTCTAGGAAACAGATAGCTAAGCCCTACCTATTATTTTATCTATTTCAAAGAGTTTTCAATGTAATAACTTGGTACAGGGGAATGCAGGCAATTCCATGGAATTCACTGCAGCTTTTCATCTGAATTAAACTAAAGCTTTGTATGAGGAATGGAAGTATAAAGTGTAACACTAAATATTTATTAAAAATAAAGCTATTTCCAGGGTGCTTGGTTGGCTCCATTGGTAGGGCATGCGACTCTTCATCTCAGGGTTGAGTTCAAACCCCACTCTGGGTATGTAGATTACTTTAAAAAATAAAATCTTGGGGCACCTGGGTGGCTCGGTTGGTTAAGCATCCGACTTCAGCTTCAGGTCATAATCTTGTGGTTTGAGTTCGAGCCCTGCATCGGGCTCTCTGCTGACAGCTCAGAGCCTGGAGCTTGTTGCAGATTCTGTGTCTCCCTCTCTCTCTGTCCCTCCCCCGTTCTGTCTCTCTCAAAAATAAACATTAAAAACATTTTTTAAATCAAATCAAATCTTTAGGGGTGTCTAGGTGGCACAGTCAGTTGAGTGTCCAACTTCAGCTCAGGTCATGATCTCACAGTTGGTGGGTTTGAGCCCCAAGTAGCGCTTTATGCCGATAGCACAAAGCCTGCTTCAGATTCTCTGTCTCCCTCTCTCTCTCTCTGCCCCTCCTCCACTTATGCTCTCTCTCTCTCAAAAATAAATATTAAAAAAAAAATCTTAAAAATAAAATAAAATCTTTAAATAAATAAAACTATTTCTAACCTTGTTATCCTGGGGGGGATAAAAGGGAGTGAAAACACAGTCTCCTCGGTTGACTTAGATATTGTCATTGTCAAATACCGAAAATCTTTTTGCAGGTAGAATCCTCGAAACCTCTAACCTGTTCAAAAGGGTCCAGCCATTACCAATACAACTCCATTCAGCCATTACCAATACAAAGTCTTGCCATGAAAGCTGAAAAACATAGGCCCCTACAGTGAGAATCAAGCCTGAGAGTGAGGAACCCTTTTTCCTCATGGTTTAACACAAGAAGACATAACCACAACCTCTGCTTGGGGCAAAGCCATGTTTCCAAGAAAACCGAAACACTTGTTTGAAACTTCTATAAGTCAAAGAGATCTCTAAGACACAGTGGTCCAAGCATCTATTGTTTCTGACAAGTTTTCTGTAACATAATGGCAAAAATCACAAATGAGATCTGGTTTCTAAAGAGACAGGATTCTGCTTGAGATCTTTGGTATTTGAAATAGTTATAAGAAAAGTAAATCCATAAATATAAAAACTAACTGCTAAAGGATCTTCCAGAAATACAGTAGTGTTACTTATGGCTCTCCCATTTCACTCCAAACTGGTCTTTCAACTTCTTGTGTGGTTGGCAAAAAGTAACACAATGATGAGTTCAGAGAACTTCCAACTATATCAATAAATTATAAAAATAATCATAAAAATAGAGAATATTAAAAAGTTGTGGTATAAGTGATCACACTGAAAAACCATGCATGCTGTTAACAACAGAAAAACTATGAACAGGCAAGAAAGAACTGCAGGATAAAAGATGTGACTCCAGGCAGACTGATACCACGATGAGACACAACTAACTTCACAAGAGATTGAGATTTATTTTGCTCATGACCAGACTACAGCAAGAACAGTATCATATTCTAGTTACTATAAAGGAGATTCCAAAGTTAGCAAAAAGGAAAAAAAAAAAAATTGTAAAGGTTAACTCTTAAAAGTCCATTAATGAAGAAAAAGGTTTTAATAATCCTTCATAATTCATCAAGGAGATCTGCCCTGGGACAAAAAGAAGTCCAAAATTAATCATTTTACCACTCCCCATTTTCCCAGGCCTTGGGTTACAGTCACGCATTGCTTATATGAAACCACCTGTTCCGGTTGGCATAAAACATGTTACTTGAATATTCATGCCTAATCATTTTTCATACATAGATCTCAAACCTTCTTTGTACTGTCCTAGAGCCACAAAGTTCACAAAAACTATCTCCCGGAGGTTGTCAACTTGATCTACCAATTCAGCTTATCAACCAACTACCATGCCATGCACAGTCAATAACTACAGATCTCCAGTAAGAAAGACAGTTCACAATTAGCCTTGAGAGCACAGTACTGTGGTCCCTACCAGGACTTAGTTCTAAGTACCACAAGCATGCCCCATAAAGTATGCCGAAATTTGGGGCCTCATGGGATTGTATTCCAATACGCCATCTGAGAAACAATAACTGAATCTCGGGCAGTATTGCACACACTCTGAAAATTACAAAAATTTTTAAATGTGTATCTTCTCTGTTCATGGATCTGTTACAGCAGAAATAAGCACTTCTGAAGGGGTGGGGAAGAAGGTACATACAACAGTTCCAGGGATGCCTGGAGATGCCAAGGATTCACTGGAAACCTCGGCCAGATTACTAATGGTCCATAAATCCTAATTTGGAGAACACGGGCCTACAAGTTGAAAATTGAATTATATTGCCTTATTAGATCCCACACTACCGAAACCACAGTCATATCAGTCATAACTGGTACTAGGAATACTTTATGTACACAAATATAAGTGCCTGCTTATGTATTTTTAATTGGATCAAATAAAACTGAAGCTGAAAACAAACTCAAATTTCAATTATCTCACTAGTGAGGGGATTTCCTAACAGAGTCTTTTTAAAAACCAAGTAGCTGCCAACCCTCTGCACATCTGACAAGCATGTCTCTGGAAATTTGGGAGCAAAAGACGCCGTTACTTCTCAACAGTGAAGGAAATACCCTAAAGGGGACAGATTCCTCTTTTTTTTTTTTTAAACCTCAAACATGCAATCTAATAATGCACAAAACTTGGCTGCGGGGTTGCTGGACACCTCCAGGGTTCCAATTTTCGGGGCGAGTGCGCGCTAGTGCGTAAGAAGGGGGCGGAGGGGGAGCGCGCTCCGAGGACGCGCCGGGGCCCCCGCCCCCTCCCGGAGCAGCAGCCTGGCACCAGCCCACCCTCCTCCACCCCTGCAAACAGACGCAGGACGCCAATAGAGCAACTTCTCCGCGGGGGCGGCAGTGGAATAGCGGTCACCCCCGCCGCGCGCGGCGCTGCCCTGCCCGCCCGGGGGTCCCTCCACGGCCCGCCCCGGGGGGGCCTCCGCACGCCCCGCCCCCGCCCGCCAGGCTCGGGGCCGGGGGCTGCCCGGACCCCCGCCCCTCTGCGCCGCCCGCAGCGGCGCACTCCCAAGGACGGCCGCCCGGCCCGAGCGCGGCCTGAGCGCGAGCGGGAGCGGCGTGCGGCGGAGGCCGGCTCCTCTCCTCAGGCCTCAGGCCGCCGCCTCCCCTCCGCCAGGCCGCCCGCCGCCGGCCCCACTCGGACCCCGGCCGGGCCTCGGCGCCGCCGCAGCCCCTCATCCCGGCTCCATTCATAGGGGCACCCTAGCCCGGCCAGCGGGGCGGGGCCAGGGACCTGCGGACAAGGCCGGCCAGCGAAGGCCGGGGAGGAAAATAAAAAGTTAAGAGAAGAACTTACCTAAAATGGCTCCTGCAGCAGCCAAAATACAAACAGCTATTATTTGGTGAAGTTTAGCTCAGACACCCTGCAAGGACACCCTAACCCAGCTCAGGCCCGCCTTCTCTGCCACGCCATTGGGCTTCGCCGACCCAAAACACAGAGTCATTGGTCAGCCTGACTGCCGCTCAGGCGGAAGCCCATTTCAAGCTTGCTTGCAGGGGCGAGTGATGGGCTCGCTCCATTGTGCTCGTATTTGCATGGATGTGATCGCGGCGATGATTGGCCGGCGCCGGGGCCGCCCCGCCCTCTGCCTCGCGCCCCCCGCCTTGGAGACGCCGCTGCGCGCGGCCCCGCCCCCCGGGACTGAGCGGCGGGGCCACGGGGGCGGGGCGGGGCTGGGGTCCTGCGGGCCGAGGGGGCGGGGCGGGGTCCTGCACGCGGCACTCCGCAGGCAGGGGGCGGGAACCTGGAGCACGCGGGCAAGGAGGGGGTTCTGCCCGCAGGTGGAGGTCTCACAGGTAGCTGGCCGACGGGCTGGAAGACGCTGGGCTGGCGTCTCCCAGGGTGGGAGAGGTTGTAGCTGGGGTCCCGCGACAGAGAGGGATTCCGCTTGGACCGCGATCCCGCAGACAGAAGCGAAGAGAGGCGAGGGTCCCGCAGGTCAGGAAAAGATTCCGAGAAACCAAGCGAAGAGTCAAGGAGCTCCATCCTGTGTCTCCAGCCGCATCTCCTGCCGCTCCGCCTGACTCCTGGCATTCTTGGCACACGACGGGCTTCTTCCCAAGGCCCCCCTACTCCCCGGGAGTTTTCACCCCCAGGGATCCTGCGGCGCCTTGGATATACCTCCGAAAAATCAGGTGTCGAGCTATGGTATATTTATGTTCAGGCCTATTTCCCCCATTATCCTTGTAGCATCCTCAAGGACAGGGCCCAGCATATTGCAGAGATTCAACTAATTGTTTAATATTCTTTAATTCGTTAGCAGCTAATTTTTGCACATCCAGTAAATGTCACGCATTGATCTAAGACAGGGGATACAGCGGTCAATAGGACAAAGGCCTGGCTCTTGTGGAATAGGCATGCTAAGGGGAAAGGAAGACAATAAATAAATACCAGGGGCATGTAGTG
Organism: Lynx rufus; assembly: GCF_022079265.1. Lineage (NCBI taxonomy): Eukaryota > Metazoa > Chordata > Mammalia > Carnivora > Felidae > Lynx > Lynx rufus. The sequence goes on along the minus strand of NW_025814896.1, from coordinate 18,618,927 downwards.
GAAAATGCTGTGAAGAAAATATATGGAGCGAGGGAGGGAGAGTTATCCACCTGCCTGGCTAAATTCCATTACTGGCCTCCTTCCCACCCAGTGATAGTCACCTGTCCCTCTCACTCCCTGCCTGCCCCCTGATGGGTGTTTCCTTAGCACCCACTAAAAAAAATAAAAGGTTGGATTCTGACTGTAGAGGCTCATTTTATCTCAAAGTAGGAATGGTCTGAGTCCTGGTGATTCCAAGAACAGTTTGTTGGGTACATTTAAGATGAACATGGCTTGACTTTGTCAGGAGTAGCTGTAATGATGCAGCCAAGCCTTACCGCACCCCCAGAGAGAGGATATTTTTAGTTTCTTTGAAGCCTCAGTGTTCCTATGGTTTTCAACCTATGACCCTAACTCCTTTCTGAGGACCACTTCTTGACTTCTTGGCAGACGCCAGAGGTTTTTCCAGTTTGAAAATACAGAGATACCAGCCCCCTGACCCCTGTCTACCTCACTTGTGCACATTTCTCTCATTTGACTCAAGACTAGCCAAGATGCCTCATGATTCTTCCTTCCTCCTCTTTAGTCCTTCCTTAAAAAAATATTTCTTAAGCACCAACTAACTGTGTTCCAGGTGTTGTCCTAGACACAAAGGCAGACAACATCCCTGTCCTCAGGGAGCTCATAATCTAGCTGGGATCAAGATGGAGATTTACGCATTGATCCTGAGGGTCTCCAACCCTGTCAAGCTCTTGGTAAGCAAGTAGACAGCTGCTCATTCCCCCTGCCTCACAGGGACAGTGGGCTTGCTCTCCTGAACAAGCTGCTGCAGAAGCTGAGGCAGGACCAGGTAATTGGTAGGCACAACCTCTTTAGTCCAACACAGGATCAAAGGGTCTAAAACTCTCAAGAATGCTCAAGGGGCTCAGGACTGTGCACTTTAGTTTCTAGAAAGGGGCTGGGAAGAGAGTTATATCAGAGACAGACCGTGAATCCTACATGGGAATCAAGTGGCCCTCCCTTTGCAAAATCATGCCCCTCGCTCACAAAAGATGAAATAACATAAACGAGGTAGAGGAGGAATGGAACTCCAGGCAGAGAGGGAGCAGCATGTATATGCAAGGCACATACAATACAGCAATGAGAGGTGTTGGAGCAGGAGGGAGGCAAGAGGCAAACCGGTCAGACAGTAATTCCTGTTCTTAAACTTGAGAAAAGTCTGTAGTACAAAAGAAGTCAAACATAGAGATACAAATGTTATGTTACCAAACAAGAAATCAATAGGCACACACAACTGATCCACAAATGAATAGTACAGGTACAAGCAAAGGAAGGTTCTGGAGGCTCCACTCAGGAGAGGCAGTAGGCTTGACCTTCACAGAGTCAGGTCTGCAGAACTGAACAGGGTTAGTGGAATCTGATCCTTAAAACCCTTCTGCAGCAGGGCACCTGGCTGGTTCAGTTGGTAGAACATGCAACTCTTGATCTTGGGGGTGTGAGTTAGAACCTCACATTGGGTATAGAGATTACTTAAATAAATAAATCTTTTTTTATTTTTTTTAATGTTTATTTTTGAGAGAGAGAAAGAGAGAGACAGAGTGTGGGGGGGAGCGGGGAGAGAGGGAGACACAGAATCCGAAGCAGGATCCAGGGTCTGAGCTGTCAGTACAGAGCCCGACGCAGGGCCTGAACTCATGAACTGTGAGATCATGACCTGAGCTGAAGTCGGACACCCAACCGACTGAACCACCCAGGCACATCAAATAAATAAATCTTAAAAAACAAACAAACAAAAAAACACTTCTGCAGCATCCAGGGACCTGCAGATAGGCATGGGAGGGGAGACTGAGACCTCTGGGTGGCTTCTAGCTGCACCCATTCATGGGCATGTCTTAGTCTGAGTTTTCTAAGATAGAGAGCTTGATTCTATAGGGCAGAAGTGGGAAGCAAAAGGAGGCAGGTAGGGAAGGGAGAAGAGCTGATACCAGGATGGTTATTCATCTGGCCTCTACACATTACTGATGGCTCCTGCTCAAGGGATTATCCTCTCAGAAGCCACATAATATGAGTCGTAGCATAGCTTATGGGAGAGGGAAAGGAAGGAAATTTATCCACCAGCTCATCTCCCATTGGATAAAGATCCACTCCAGTTGTTCATGCAAAGGTGCCAAGTGGGGCTTTGCCATGTCCCAGAACTCAGTGTTAAGAGGCTTGCAGCAGGGTTGTGAGGCAAAGATTTATCAGGATACAGCTGTGTAAAATCAAATGGAGCCCGTGCAGAGCTGGTACCGCGGAAGCTTCTGGGACAAGAGATGGTTAGCACTAGCCCTGGAGGTCTGTCACAGAGGGGGCAACAATGATGTGCAACTCTCTGTGCCACTTAGTAGGTCCATATTTACAGAGGGCCCCAAAAGAGCAATCCTTAGGAGGCTCTGAAGGGGAGCCACGGAAGGGCTTCCAGCAATTCTAGAACTTCTGTAACTTCAGGTTACATCCTGCCTGACATGTTCTCTCTTACCATCTGCCTCTGTTGACTTGTCTGTTTCCTCCATTAGACCATGAGCCTTGCCATTGTTCTTATTTATATATCTGTCACAGAAAAGACTATTTTCACCAGCCCATTTCATTTTCCTCCTAGGTTCATAGCAAAATTACATTTCTCAGTAATCAGGTAGGTTCATGTGACTAAGTTCTGGTTAATGGAATCTGGACAGAAGTGACAGATATATCTCACTCCTAGGCATCCCCCCAAACCTCCTGTGTGAGCCTCCAAATTCTTTTCCTTTCCTCATCTGCTGGCCAGATAGAGAAATATCCAGTGGAGGACTTAGGGGCTCCCCAAAATGGCAATGGAATGACCCTGGGTCCCTGACAGACTTCATGGAGCAGAACCCCTGTGCTTACTTGCACTGGACTGTGCCAGGAGTGAGAAATAAAACTTTCTTTTTTTTTAAATTTTTTTTTTTCAATGTTTATTTATTTTTGGGACAGAGAGAGACAGAGCATGAACGGGGGAGGGGCAGAGAGAGAGGGAGACACAGAATCAGAAACAGGCTCCAGGCTCTGAGCCATCAGCCCAGAGCCCGACGCGGGGCTCGAACTCACGGACCGCGAGATCGTGACCTGGCTGAAGTCGGACGCTTAACCGACTGCGCCACCCAGGCGCCCCTGAGAAATAAAACTTTCTTAATGTCAAGTCACTGAAATGAGAGGATTGTTTGTTACGGCCATTAGCACACTCTGACTAATACAGCACTTGTCTAACTTCATTTGATTTGATGTCCCTCCAGGGCAGGGATTATGTTTATTTGTTTTTGTAACCCAAGTACTAGTGTGTTGCCTGATACATAGTAGGAATTGCTTAAAGCATGAATGGGTGTGAATGAGTGAATATGTCAGCCTGATCTTAAAGGATCAGAGGTAGAATGCCAGTCAAGGTGGCAGGTAGAAAGTGTTCTACTCACTACAGAATCAAAGAGACCGGGGAGAACATGCACAGTTCTCAACAGTGCAAATGGTTCATGATCTGAGAAGGAGATTGCTAGGGTGAGCCTAGAGAGAAGGCAAGGGCCAGATCACAAACGGTCTTATTCATTACATAAAGGAGTTTGAACTTGATCCTACAGGAATTATTCAAAGATTTTAAACAGGTATGTGATATAATCAAATTTATGTTTAAGAAAGATCTTTCAGCCTAGAAAGGGGATGAATTAGAAAGGAAGAGCAAAAATGTAAATGTTCTAAAGCAACATTTCCCATTGCCCCTAGATCATTCATCCCATGAGATGATCCAATAAAAAGAGGTTTTGGGGTCAAGTTGGTTTGGGAAATTGTGCATACTCTAGCCCATCTTGGAGGTTGCCGTTACTCATTAGCATATTAAAAACTCTGAGAGGTCTTGCATTAATGAAATCTGTTAAACTTTAATAATTTTCAAAATTATCTGACACAGAACACTCTTTTCATTTAATGCCTATTAAAACTGGTATTAGGATTAGATTTAGCTACATATACCAGGAAAAAAAAGTCATAATAAAATTAAAGTTTTTGTCCTGCATAAAAGAAATATGGGAAGCTTTACTTTTTTTTTAATGTTTATTTATTTTTTAGAGAGCACAAGCAGGGGACAGGCAGAGAGAGGGGACAGAGGATCCAAAGTGGGCTCCATGCTGACAGCAGCAAGCCTGATGTGGGGGAGATCATGCAAACCACGAGATTATGACCTGAGCTGAAGCCAGATGCGCACCTGGCCGACTAAGGCGCCCAGGTGCCCGAAATACGGGAAGCTTTAATATTTTTGCACCACCATCTTTAGTTTCATTCCCAAGGTCCAGGATGTCTGCTGGAGCACCAGTCCACATTTCCTTGGAAGGAAAAAAGGAAAGGCAAGAGGGGAAAAGTGGAGCTCAGTCATGTCCCTTAAATAGGCTTCCTGGTAATTACACAACACTCCTGCTTACATCTCATTGGCCACAACTTGGTCACATGGTCACATAGGGCTGCAAAAAAATATATACGGTATTTTATTTATTTACCCTATTTTATTTTTTAAAAATGTGCCACATTAAAAATTGAGGTTCTCTCAGGCACCAGGGTGGCTCAGTTGGCTGAGTAACTTTGGCTCAGGTCATGATCTCATGGTCGGTGAGTTCGAGCCCCGTGTCAGTCTCTGTGCTGACACCTCTGTGTCTCCCTCTCTCTCTGCCCCTCCCCTGCTCACGCTCTGTCTCTGTGTCTCAAAAATAAATAAATGCTAAAACAAATTTTTAAAAAAATTGAGGTTCTCTCACCAAAGAGTTGAGATTCTCAACTACCAGTCCCTGGCACAATGTCCCACAGAAACAACGTTCCATAGCACATAAGTTGGGATAAAATGAATCAGGACATTGATTTTTGTAAATACTTTTAACAGCTTTATTGAGACATAATTCACATGCCATACACTTCACCACTGCAAATGTATAGTTTTATAATTTTTTTGTAAATTTATACAGTTGTGCAACCATCACCAGAATCCAATTTTAGAACATTTCCATCACCTCCAAAAGTTCCCTTCTTCCCACATGGAGGCAGTCCCCACTCCTACCCCCAGGCCAAGGCAGCCATGGGTCTGCTTTCTTCTTTGCAGTGTTTCCTTTTCTAGAAATTTCATACATATGGAATAGTACACTGTGTAGTCTTTTGTGTCTGGCTTATTTCATTTAACATAATATCTTGGGGGTTTATCCATGTTGTAGTACATGTTTTTCTTTTCTTTTTCTTTTTTTTTTTAATTTATTTTTGGGACAGAGAGAGACAGAGCATGAACGGGGGAGGGGCAGAGAGGGAGGGAGACACAGAATCGGAAACAGGCTCCGGGCTCCGAGCCATCAGCCCAGAGCCTGACGCGGGGCTCGAACTCACGGACCGCGAGATGGTGACCTGGCTGATGTCGGACGCTTAACCGACTGCGCCACCCAGGCGCCCCCATGTTTTTCTTTTTTATTGCTGAATGGTATTCCACTGTATGGATGTGCCACCTTTTGTTTATCCGCTTGCCAGCTGATGGACATTTGGATAATTGCCACTTTGCAGCCATTACGAATGTCACTGCTAGGAACATTGACATACCATTGTTTGTGTGGACATATGTTTTCATTTCTCTTGGGTAGATACTTAAGGAGACTGATGTTGAAAATTGAACACATTCACTGAAAAAACATTTACTGAATGCCTATGACTGACTTTCACAGCATTGTACCAGGTGCCAGGGATACAATGATGAATAAAATTCGGCACAAACTCAGTTCTTGTGGAGCTCGTGCAGTCTATGGAGGAGACAGGCATTAGTCAAATAATCGTGCAAACGAATGTAACATTACACCAGGGGTGAGTCCCATAAAGGAGGGGCACATGGTGCCATTGAGAATCTATGCTGGAAGGATCTGCCAGGAAAGTGGTCAAGGTCAGGAAAGTGGAAGTATGCCAAGACTTATCACCTCCATGAATTTTGCCCTTCAAAGTAATATCCTTGGAGGCCATGTGCTTATTTCTAATAATGCTGCCCTTGCAAACAATTCTGAGCCAGTTTATAGGTGTGCTGGTCCTGGGCCTGTTTGTCCTCAGATAAAGTCCTTATGTTTTAACCTCTCAGAGTTTTTCATTTTCTGATTAAACCATGAATAACATAACAAGCCACACAAGAAAATCAACTGCATTCCTTTAGAATCACATCTCACAGATAAAAATGGAATTCCCCTGCTAGATCATGGACCTCATTCCCCAGAGCTGGGGGAGAGGGGTTCATGGCAGTCTACAAAAATAAAGTTACGGACACCATCTGTAAGAGGAGGAGAGTGGACAATGTCAACTCTATTCTCCCTTATAGCTCAAATTATGTCTTTGATTTGCCAGTGAGGAGATTCCAAACAGTGACCCATGGTGTGTGGAGGTAACTCCCAAAGAGGAAATGAAAGAATGTGTGTAGCCAATGGCAGTGTCCTGGCTTGCCAAAAGCACCCTTACCCAGGACAAAACTGGATAAGAATAGTTAAGCCCACAGGCTTTGGAGGCCAACAGATCTGGTTCAAATCCCAGATTTAACCACTAGTGAAGTTTTTTGATTTCGATAACAGGGCTGTTGTAGGGATTAAATGATTCATTCAAACTACTTACCACATGGTAACTGCTCAACAAACTGTTAATTACTACATTATTATTATATCCTTTCCTCTGGCTCTCATCCCCTGTACTGTGTAGACCGTCCCCCTTCTGTTGACTTGCTCTTTTTGAAACACACTAATTCCACTGATTCGACTGAAGTCAATCTCTATTCTTCTTGCCTTTGACCTGGGGGACATTTTGTCTTTTAAAATTGCTTCTGGTAATAGATGGCTTCCATCTCTTATGATTTAACCTGGTTTAACTCTTAAAGTGCTGCGGAGCTCTTTCACTCATATATAACACTACTACTATTTTTTTGTTAATGTTTATTTTTGACGGAGAGAGAGACAGAGCATGAGTGGGGGAGGGGCAGAGAGAGAGGGAGACACAGAATCCAAAGCAGGCTCCATGCTCTGAGCTGTCAGCACAGAGCCCGACACGGGGCTTCAACCCACAGACCACAAGATCATGACCTGAGCTGAAGTCGGACGCTCAACCGACTGAGTCACCCAGGCGCCCCACTACTATTTTTTTTATCTGAGTTTATACATATAAATGACTGGGCTCACTCTTAGTAACTATGATTTATGAAAAGTCACACCTCAAATGTTCTTGGGCAGGAATTTTTTAAAACATTGGCCACCCTACCCCGAAACAATTCCATAAATCCTTCATTCTCACTCAGCAGTGTACTTTCCTGCAGCGACAGATAATTTTAGCCATAAAAACCTGCTTAAGCCGAGGCTTTTCACCAAGCTTCAAGTTGCAGTGGAATCCTTTTCCTCATGAACTCAATTCTGCCATCAGCATAACTGACCGACTCAGAGAGACTACCACCTGCAAATTAACAATAAAGGAAGCATCACTGTTTTACACTCTGGGAAGAAGGCACTACAGTTTTTTTTTTTTTTTAACTAATTAGTTTCCATGTTTTTGCTGAGGAGAAGCATGGTAGGCATCCTTATATCGTCCCCACCTATCCTGAACACCGCCAGCTAGGAAATTTCACAGCATGAAAATTGTTTTGTCATCTCTGGACATCAGCTTTCTAGATGTAGTCATTTCATCTATGTAATGGGGATATGCCCCGTCTATGCAATTTCTCAGAGTTGTTGTAAGGATCAAATGAGGTGTAGCATGTGAAAGAGCTTTGGCATAAACCTAAGAATTATTGTTGAGGGATTTCAAGTAGTGTTTCATACAAGAGACTTTAAAGTATAAACCCTTAATGTACAATTTGCACCTGTCTTGGTGATAGCCAGAGCCCATATTCATAAACCAGTGACCTCTTAGTGTTGGAATGTCAGTGCATTCAAAATCTTGTGATTCAGGGCCCTAGAATCATCCAACTGCTAAGAAGTGATATCTTGCCACACCAGACTGTCAATCGGTCGTAGAGAATTGCCAGAGAATTCCCCTCTTCATCCATTTCTGAAATATTCTTCTGGCCAAGACTTTGTGAGCACAATTTCCATCAAGTCTTCCTTACAGTTTTTGAAAAAGTGTAGACCGTGCCCTCAAAGGGCCAGGTTTGAGCGCCATGAAGATGTACCAACACGTCTGCTCACTCAACGAATTCATGGTATCTGCAGGACAGGAGCCAGTCTACCAAGACTTGATCAAACAATGTAATTCCAGTTGTGCCCATCGTGGATTTTCAGCCTTAAACATATAGGAATCCATCATTTAGTCATGGTTCTCAGTGGCCGTGTCTTGACATGGTCAATCATGATGGACATGGCAAGTATCTTGTCACTGATGCTACATAAAGTACCATAGTCCAACGAGATACCTTTTAGAAAATAAATAAATGGGAGCAGGTACTCTTATAATAGTGTCACTCCCATTCATTTGTATTCCGATGTGCTCTCCTGAGCAACAGAGCATGGGGTGGTGTTTCAGCTGAGTGCTGGGAATGTCACACAGCCTGCAGTCTACCTTATCTATGTCTTTGCCTGTGATGAGAGACCATTATCAGTCTGACAACTATATACATTGTGGTGGTGTTTGTGAGTGAATAGTGATCTTGTAATTATTGTCACTATTACAACTTTTGCTCCAGTAATACATGCTTTCTTACCTTATTAGTAGTATCTGTGGGGGGAAAGTCTGAGGGGGAAACAAAACGTGTTAAAAATAAAGTTTGCCGTATTTATTTAGTTTTTCCTTACCTAATGGCAATTTTTGAGATTTTTAAATTTTTTTCATATTTTCAAAATGCTTTTTTGACCATTACACCACAAATATTTTTAGTACTAGTTGTCTTATTTCCCCGTGGGGGAGAAAATCAACCTAGATTGTGAAGAGTATAGGTTTCATCCAGACCTTTTTATTGGGAGCGGGGATAGTAGAGCAGAGAAAACACTGAGACACACAGCTCTAATCCAGAACCTTCCCCATGCACACACACATACTGCGGGTTTGCTTATTCTCCTCACTCCTTCTGGGCATAACCAGGAGAAGGCCAGATCAGGGTCAACACAGAGTCAACACAGGCAGGGCTCCATAAAGTAACTAAGATTACAAGAAGACTCACTGGCATGCAGCCAGTACAAATTACTACAGGCAAAACTGAGAGAGAGGTTTAGGATTCAGGAGCTCCAACTCATTTGGAGTTAGGATCAGAAAAAGAGGTGGTTGAGAACAAATTATCAGATAGGATGATCTGTTTTGGTAATTAGGTTTAAAGTGTGGTGTGTGTGTGTGTGTGTGTGTGTGTGTCTGTGTGGTCTTGAAAGGGTACTGTTTAGTTAATTAAAAGGTCAGAGGCAAGGTAGATAAGGGTAGTTCATGAATGATGAGATGGATGGTTGGATAGGTAGATAAATTGATGTATGAATGGCTGGTAGGCGAATGGATATTGAATGGATAAATGGAAATAATGAAATTATGATGTATGTTTGATATGACAGATTAATGAGTGGTGGGAAAGTGAATGATTAGTTGGATGAATGAATAAATAAATGGACAATTGGATGGATGGATGGATGGATGGATGGATGGAGAGGTTGATAGGTGATAGATAGATAGATAAATAGATACATGAATACATAGATCCATAAATAGATGAGTCAATGGATGACCAAATTTATGAATTGGCATATGAACATAAAGATGAACTAATGAATGAATTGGATGGATGAATGCATGGATGGATGGATGGTATGGAAAAAAGAATAATGGTCCCCAAAATGTCTATGCCTTAATCCCTAAAATTTGTGAATATGTTAGATTATGTGGCAAACGGAAATTAAGTTGACTAATCAACTGACCTTGAAGTGGGAAGATTATCCTGGATTATCTGGATGGGCCCAATGTAGTAAAAAATATTTTAATAAGAGCAAAGCGGAAGGAAAATATTCAGAGGGAAATTTGAAGACGTGCATAGATGCTGGTTTTAAACTTTGAAGATTTGAAAATTTAAAGATTCATGTAGATGCTGGTTTTAAACTTGGAGGAAGGAGAAAATAGATCAGGAATGCAGGTAGGCTCTAGAAGCTGGAAAAGGCAAGGAAACTGATTCTTCCCAAAAGGACTACAACTCTGCCAACATTTTCATTTTAACCCCTTAAGACTCATTTTGGACTTCTGGATTCCAGAACTACAGTTCTTCCTCAACTTAGAATGGGGTTACATCCTGATAAACCCATCATTAAGTTGAAAATACCATAGGTCAAAAGTGCATTTAAGACACCTAACCTACCGAACAACATAGCTTAGCCTAGCCTACCTTAAACATGTTCAGAACACTTACATTAGCCTACTGTTGGGCAAAAACATCTGACACAAAGTCTATTTTATAATAAAGTGTTGAATAACTCATACAATGTATTGAATACTGAAAGTGAAAAACAGAATGGTTGTATGGGTACAGAATGGTTGTATGGGTTGTTTACCCTCATAACCATGTGGCTCACTGGAGCTGTGCTCACTGCCACTGCCCAGCATCATGAGAGAGGAGAGTATCACATATGGCTAGCCAGGAAAAGATCACAATTCAAAATTCAAAGTATGGTTTCTACCGAATGCATATGGATTTTGCACCGTTGTGAAGTCGAAAAATCTCAAGTTGAACCATCCTAAGTGGGGGACCATCTGTATAAGATCATAAATCTGTGTTGTTTTAAGCCACTAAGTTTGTCCCAGCAGCAATGGAAATGGATGAATACATTAGTGAGTAAATAAATGGATGGGAGATGGATGAATACTTGGATGATTGAATGGATGATAAATGGAAGAATACATGGACGGATGGATGGATGGATGGATGGATGGGTAAGTGGAAGAATGGGTGAATGGATACATGAATAAATGGTTGGTTGGTTGGTTGGTTGGTTGGTTGGAAGGTAAAAAAGGACTTGTTTCTCCACTCATAACACTTCCGACACCAGATGTATGCAGTTTTCCTCAAATAAACAATTCTGACACTACCTGAAGTTAGCCCAGATCCCACATGCTAGGGACTCATCCCTCCAAGACTGCCCCCACTTCAGATGCCAGTCACAAGTAGTGGGCTTCCAAGTTACCCACACTTCTGTCCAACTTGGCTACAAATTGGGACTTCCCATGACCTTCTCCTCTGGTTGGAGAATTTGCTATAATGACTTATGGAACTCAAGGAAATGCTTTACCTACATTTACCGGTTTATTATAAGGATACAGATGAACAGCCAGATGGAAAGGAACAGAGGGCAAGTTCTGGAAGGGTTTCAAGTGCAGGAGCTTCTGTCCCTGTGGTAGTTCAGGGTATCCACCCTCCTGGTATATGGATGGATTCACCAACCCAGAGCCTCTCAAACCTCATGGCTTAGGGATTTTTATGGAAGTTTCATTACATAGGCATGACTAATAATTAACTCAATCTCCAGCCCCTATCCTCTCCCCAAAGAATGAGGGGAGGTGAGGCCAAAAGTTTCAATCTTCTAATTATGGCTTGATCTATCTAGTGACCAATACCCATCCTGAAACTATCAGGAGCCCACCAAGAGTCACGTCATTAAAACAAATGGTGCTCTTACCACCCAGGAAATTCCAAGGGATTTAGGAGCTCTGTGTAAGACAATTCTATCACTCCCATCACTCAGGAAATTACAAGGTTTTCAGAGCTCTGTGTCAGGAACTGGGGGTAGAGACCAAACATATTTCTTATTATGTTGCAGAGGGAAAGATGAGTAAATGGATACATGAATGGATAAATGAATAAATGGATATGTGGGTAAATGACTGGATGAATAGGCAGGTGGGTGATAGATAAATGGATATATAAACACATGGAGAGATAAAATGTGTGTAGATGTATAGATACATGGGTTGATGGGTGTTTGTGTGGTGGATGGGTAGACAGACATGTGGATTGATAATTGGTTTGATGGATGACTAAATGGATATATGAATAGGTAATGAATGAACAGATAAATAAATAGATACTTGGGTGGAGGTCTGATTGGATAGATAGATGGGTACTTGCATGCATGCATGAATAAATGAAAAGTATCTTATGCATAAAGACAGAAACATGATCTTCAACTTGAAATGTGGACTTGTTGACCAGTTAGGAAAGGAGACATCCAGATGGAATGTAAAAAGTGTGCAAAGCTCTGATTCTGCACTAATCCTCCACCTTCCAGGATGAACCATTTTAAAGCATGGGACCTTTGCACTTAATGACTTCTTTGTCTGGAATATAATACTCTTCTTTCAAGTAGTTAACTGTACTTATTCCTTACATCACAGCATAAGCATTGATTTCCTTTTTTAAAGTTTATTATTTATTTTGAGAGAGAGAAAAAGTGAAGTAGGGGAGGGGCAGAGAGAGAGAGAGAGAGAGAGAGAGAGGGAAGGAGAGAGAGAATCTCAAGCAGGCTGTGCAATGTCAGTGCAAAGCCTGATGTCAGACTCAAACTCACAAACCATGAGATCCTGACCTGAGCCCAAGTTGGGTGCTTAACTGACTGAGCCACCCAGTTGCCCCTAAGCGTTGCTTTCTCAGGGAAGCCTTACCTTATAGTATTGTGTAACTTTCCCTATGAGCACTTGCTAAAATTTCAGCTTTATATTTATTTGTATGACCCCGTGATTAGTATCTGTCTCCCTCACCAGACTGTAGCTCCAAAGACCAGGGATCAAAGTATTTTGGCATGCCATTTGGTCCCCATCACTTAAGTCACGTCTGGCACATAGAAAGTGTGTTTTTTGTAAGGGTTGTTGTTGTTGTTGTTGTTGTTGTTGTTTTGAATGTATTGAAACCTCCCTGTGGCTTTCTCACTCAAATCATCAGGAAAGATCTTGATGGGTTGCTGGGGCATTACTGATACCATGGTGACTAAGTCTTGATTTACTGATGTAAGACTTTGACAAGGAGAGTGCTCCTCCAACAGGGAGGAGTCATCCCCTTGAACTCAGTGTCCCTACTGTCCTGGAGAGGCCAGATACCCTGTCTCTTTGCCTTAATTCAGTGGCTCAGACTCTCAGCTGTACTGGAGCCAGAAACCTCTCTGACTGGATGAGGCCCTCCAGCCATCCTCACCCTGACCAACATCAGGGCCAGCTCCAGCGACCTGCTCCTGCCCTGCTCCAGGCGGGTAGATACAGAGGCTACACCACTTACTAACAGCTATCACAAACTCTTCTGTCACCGTAATCATCCTTCTTTTCTCTGGTCTCCCATTTAGTTTCACTTTCACCTTTTCAGGTCTCTGCTAGGCTGAGGTTGGAGGTTTGTGGTCTTTTCTTCCTTTCTGGACCTAGTGCACTGAGGGTCCAAAAGAACTGCCCTCAGATCCCAGCTCTGCATGAATGCGCTCAGCTGTGTGCCCTTGAGCAAGTTACTTAACCTTTCTGAGCCTGTTTGCTAATCCACAAAATGGATGCAATAAATCTACATTCCCAGATAGTTGTGGAGATTAATAAACAGGATGATATAAAGGATGGATCTAGCACGGTTACTGGCAATAGTAAGTGATAATCAATTATTAATTCCCCTTCTTTCTCTCCAGGTTTCTCTCTCTTGTTTCTTCCTGTGGCACAATGCAGTCTCCCTTTCTGTTTTCCACTTTTCTGTCTACCGAACATTATTTCTAGACCTCATAAAAATAGCACTACATAAAACAAAATTGCACAGTATTTTTATATCCTCCAAATAACTCAATTCAATTATAGACTGGTCAATTTTAGTTATCTGAACATTACTAAGCCACCTGAAACTGGTAAAGTTCTATATTCAGTCAGAAAATAAAGAGCTAAATCAATACTTTAAAAAACACTAAAGGAAAGACATTTTCCTGGAGGCCTAAGGCCTCATATGGAATGTGTCAGCCTATTGCTGCTGCTTCTGGCTGGAAGACAATGCACAAGAAACCCTTTATATTTTAAATTTGACACAGCAGCCATGACGACAGTGGAAGAATGGATGCCCATATTTCCCGGGAAGAGGGATTTGGCAGGAGTTCCCTATGTGTCACCCACAGGGTGCTCCTATGTGTGAGTTAGTGCTGGAGATTTGAAAATTCAGAAAGAAATGAAGAAATTAGTGAAAAAAAAAGTTTATCAACTTATTTTTGGTGTAGTTAGTGGCATGATTAGGTAACAGTGAGGATCTCTAAGCTAAAGGGAGATTTCAAGACAGGATCATAATCCACTATTACAAACAGAAGCACTGAGGAAAGCAGATGGTCCCGGATTCAAACACTAGCAGCACTACCTTCTGACTTTGTAACTTTTTGTCAAGTTACTCTGTCTCTCTGCACCCCTTTTCCTTCACCTGTAAATTAGAAACTGTTTATATTATGTTGAAATGTAGCTGTTAAATAGTCCATTATACACACCAAGAAGAGTCCCAGGCACCTAAAAAGTACTTAATTATGGGGTAGGTATGATTATTAATTATTATCAGTTATTATCACCTCCACCACTTATTACTGAGAAAGATACTTGCATAGCCATGGAAATGCTGGGAATTATCTCCAAGAAAAAGTGGTGAGATTGACATTTCTCAAAAAGTTCTGGATGGAGGTGAGGTGCCTGGGTGGCTTGGTCGGTTAAGCATCTGACTCTTGACTTCAGCTCCAGTCATGATCTCATGGTTTATGGGTGCAAGTCCCGCATTGGGGTCCATGCTGATAGTATGGAGCCTGCTTGGGGTTCTCTCTCTCTCCTCTCTCTGCCTTCTCGCTCTCTCTCTCTCTCTCTCTCTCTGTCTCTCTCTCTCCCTCTCTCTCTCTGTCTCTCTCTCTCTAAAAATAAGTAAGTAAATAAACTTAAAAAAAAGTTCTGGAGGGGCGCCTGGGTGGCGCAGTCGGTTAAGCGTCCGACTTCAGCCAGGTCACGATCTCGCGGCCCGTGAGTTCGAGCCCCGCGTCGGGCTCTGGGCTGACGGCTCAGAGCCTGGAGCCTGTTTCCGATTCTGTGTCTCCCTCTCTCTCTGCCCCTCCCCCGTTCATGCTCTGTCTCTCTCTGTCCCAAAAATAAATAAATAAACGTTGAAAAAAAAAAAGTTCTGGATATATTAGCACAACCCAGAGTCCAACTCTTGGACTTATATATAGCTTAGGAACCCAATTTTGTCAGCACTGAGATTAAGGCAGACTCACACTAACCAAACTCATTAGACCAATGTATAAACCAGATCAGTCAATTAATCTTCAATGAGAAATGCAAGTTTGAGAAGACTAGAATACTCAAGTCTGTGTGATAAGTGCATTTTCTCCCTGGATTCGCACCTATGTTGGAAGCCAAGTCTACATAGGAAGACTATATAATGAGAAAATTCCAGTCAGAACAGTGAGACATAAAAAATCTAAATGTAAAGTGGTTTCAGTCCATGCTACCGAAGCCAACAATCTCATATTAGGGACAGCCTCTCCCATGTTGTGTATTGTGAAACTTTATCCTCTTTGCCATGCTAGAAAGTAAACATTCATTGATGATTTTGACCACTTATAGATTTTTAAACTTCTATACAGCCAAAATACCATAAACAAGTCAAAAGACAACAAACTAGAAAAGTATGTGTAACACATATGGCAAATAAAAAGTTAAAATTTAATATATAAATAGCCTTTATGAGCCAATAAGATAAAGAGCAACACTATAACAGAAAAATGGGCAAAAGGTATGAATAGGTAGTTTATATAAAAAGAATACAAGTGGTTTATAAACTGTGAATGGAAGCACATTGTGGTTATGAGTAAATAGTTTATAAACTTTGTCAAAGTAAGTGGAAATGATATTTTATTACTGTTATCATTTGCCTTTTTTCCCCTTTGTTTCCATTTGCCTTTTTTGGTTAATGAAGTGTGTATGCATGGCTGTGTATTTGTGTGTATATGGTATTGTATTTGTAATAGCCATTACTGTAGCCATTTATTAATTGCTTCTATCTTATGCCTATTTTTCTATTGGAGTATCCTTTCTCTTATTGATTTAAAAGAGCTCTTGGGGCACCTGGGTGCTCAGTCAGTTGAGCATCTGATTTTTGATTTTGGCTCAGGTCATAATCTCACAGTCATGGGATCGAGCCTCCATGGAGCCTTGCATTGGGTTCTGTGCTGGGCATGGAGCCTATTTAAGATTCTCTCTCTCTCTGTCCCTCCTCTGCTCGTACACACACATGTGCATGCATGATCTCTAAATAAATAAATACATAAATAAATAAGTAAATAAATAAACTCTCTATATAGATACTCAGGTATCCCTTTATATGTGTTGAATAAAGCTTTCCCTCTTCCTTGGATGTCTTGAGACAGGATATGGAGGAGAAGCAGAATACTCACTGTGTGCCAGATTCCTTCATACAAGTTATCTCACTTACTCTCAAAACAATCCTAGGAAATAGGTGCTGTAATCCCTATTTCACAGCTGAGGACCCAATGACTCAGACAGACTGGGTAACTTACTCAAGAACACATAGCTAGTAACGATTATTTGAACCTCTTAGTCATGCAAGTGCCTTTTTAGAAGTGCCTCCCGGCTCTTCTGACCATCACCTAATCTCTAACCTGCTCCAATACCTGGGGACCCTGCTGCAGGGTTAGTCCCAGCTCATTCTTAAAGCAACACAAATTGGGCAGAAGTCATAGATAGACAAACATTAATCATATACTGTCCTTTTTCTAGCATGTTGTGTGTTTGGGGTTGAGTCCTGGACATCTGAGTGCCCACTGAGTTGCAATTTCCTTTCCTTGCTTGCCTTAGCTTCCCTGTTTCCCTGAGGCCAGGCCAAGTCAGACTCCTATGCTTAAAAGAAGAAAGGAACTCATACTAAACAGGAGCAGGCTATCACCCATTTCCTCTCCTTTAAGAGGAAGATTTGTAATTTGGTTGAGTCAGACATTAAAGCTATGTGGTGAGAATCCATATTACTAGTAGGTAGGATCACCAAAATCAGGAGCACAGCCCTATCTTCTGCCTCTCATCAATATCTGCAACATTTCCTGCCACACTCTCATACACACCCAGTGTACCCATCCCATCTAATGACCTGTAGCACCCAACAGGCTCAGTTGTGACATACTTCATGCCAGTACACAGGTTTCCCTTTTCCACCTAGTAAATACTTTTACATCCTTCAAATATGAACTCACCTCTACTGTGAAGGACCCCCAGACCTTCTCCTCCAGTGTGAAGGACCTTCCATTGTCTCCCCTTTACTATGAAGGACACTCAGACCTTCCCCTCCATTTTTAAGGACACTCAGATTCTCCTTCCACTATGAAGGATCTCTAGACCCTCTTACCAAAGAGTCAGAGTTAGGTCCTCTTTTTCTGTGCTACACAGCACCTGTGCTGACCTTTGCCATAGCTTTGACGGAGTGTCACTGTAGTTTGTTATGTGCCTCGCTTCCCCACCACATTCAAACAGGGCTTCCCTCTATGCCAGGAATCATGCTCAGTCATGTCTGCATCTTCAGTGTGCAGCACAGGGTGCGGAATGAATGACAGTGCTTCTGATCCTGAGGTCTCTCCCCTAAGCCAGCCTATGCCCAGACTCACAGGGCTGGTTCCTGCTTTAACTCTCTCTAGTTTGCTCCTTTGAGTAATTTGCTTCCTTCCTTCCCCAACATTCTGTGAAGATTAGTTCCTGTCTCCATCTTACTGTGAGGGTCTGATATACCTCTTGCTTTGTATTATCTGCCAGCTAGACTCCCACCACTAATTCTGCCTGCTTGGTGGGAAAGTCTCAGAGCCTGGGCTTTAGTGAGAACCCTTAAACTGTTAAGTCCTTCCTGAACTGGCTGAGTACCCCCAGCCCTGCTCATACTCCCAGGGGAGGTTCAGGACCTGGTCCTAACCTTTCCGGCCCTCTCCATGGTCTTGTGGGCATGAGGCCAGGCCTTCTCATGACTATAAGGTTCAAAATGTGGTTCCAGCTTGACCCCCTACCATTCTGCTCCCCCCATACCACTTCAAGTATGTCAGAAGGCAAATCAGCTGAGTCACTCCCAGACTAGGAGTCCTGCAGCATCACGAGCGAATGCAACAGAGCGAGAAGAAATTAGCTCATTCCACAGAGAGGCACTTAAAGCAACCAGGCAGCCTACAGCCCCCGGCAGGCCAGGCAAAGGACCATCAAGACCACAACTGTGTTCTCTCAGCTCTTGCCACTCTCTGGAGAGAAGTGCTCTCGGGGTCAAGCCTTCAGATCCATTCACATTGAGAGCAGTCTTGGTACAGGGAGAGGACTGGAGGATCCCACCAGGCTACTGCCAGGACCCTCATTTCTGCACATCTCCTCAAGATGAACTGCTGGACCAGGGGATGGGGGACTGCATGTCCTGAGCTCTAGGGGAAGGATGTTTGAGGGTCATTGCTGAGCTGGTCTTGAATACTCATGAACATCCACTCTGAGCAAGCCCCAAAGATCACTAAATCATCATTTCTTCCCAGAAAGGTTCATAGTCCAGTAGATGAGGATGTTAAAGCATTCCAGATTGGGCTCTTGTAGAGAAAAGAAAATATGAGTAGAGACAGAGAAGTCCAAACAAAGCCCCCTTGTATGGAGTGTGGCTGAAAGGAAAGAGCATTGGCCAGAGGGTAGGAAGAGCTGAGTTCATCTCAAGAATTATGTACTGAGAAGTTCAGATGGCTGTGGTACAGAAAGAGTGAAGACAGATGAAGCTGGGGGACTGGGACAGAGGGAGGACTTCATTTTGAGGATCAGATCACTATAGCAAAACAGAATACTCACTGAATTCCGGCACACGGAAGAAGCAATGAATAGGGAGTAAAGCTGACATGCTTAGGCTTCTACAATTTGAGTCTGAAATGTTGGGTCCAAGTGGAACCCATTAGTTCTGTCTGTTTGCCACATTTTAGCCCCCCTGAGCCAGGTGACCACAGACCCAAGGCCTTGGGGGCAGGGCCCTCTATATAAGGAGTGATTAACAGATCTAATGACAGCTTCTTTGGGATGCTTGGATCTAAGAGACAAACCCAAAGAGCAGAGTGGCCTGCAGGTGGACAGAAACACAGAGAAGAGGCAGGGAGCAGAAGCAATGAGGTGGCAGTCTCCAGGCAGAAGAGGCCACGGGGCAGACAGGGGTGCCTGGAATGAAGCTGTGACCCAGTGAGAGTCAATGCTTGGGAGGGGTAAGAGGGAGAAGCCATGAGATAGAAGTGGAGATAGAAAATCATTCAATCACAAGCATGGTGAAGTGACAAAGGTGGGAAGATGTGGTGCCCAATTCTCAGGGAACCACGGAATACCTGGGAAGACAAGAAACATTTTCCGTTCATCCACAGCCGCTAGACTCCAGGGAGAGGTACAAGGCCCTCTGTTCCAGGCTCTGCCTCCAAGCAGGAGGCATGCCAGTATGGATGGGCCAAATGCAGGGTCACAGGGTGAAGGATGAATCGCCCTCCTTTATACTGGCAAGTTTTTGATACTTCACCTTCTCCTCCTCCCATGTGCCTGAGAAGAAAAGTGGCCTGGGTTTGTTCTGACTTAGGAACTGTGTTCCCAGCCCATCAAGGAAAGCCTGGAGTGAATGGTTAAGTCGAGACGAGCTGTGGATCTTAGGATCTCTTTCCGCTCAGTATACTCGTCTTTAGGCTTGCTATTTAAAACACACACACGCACACACTCACTCTCTCTCTCTCTCTTTTTCTCTCTCTTTAATGTTTATTTATTTTTGAGACAGAGAAAGAGATAGAGTGCAAGTGGGGGAGGGGCAGAGAGAGAGGGAGACCCAGAATCCGAAGCAGGCTCCATGTTCTGAGCTGTCAGCACAGAGCCCGACACGGGGGCTTGAACTCACGAACCCCGAGATCATGACCTGAGCTGAAGTCAGATGCTTAACCGACTGAGCCACCCAGGTGCCCCTAGGCTTGCTATTTGACACCAGTGGGGTGGGGAGTGAGGATGGGCTCCCTAGTGGGGCTACAATACAAAAGATATTAAAACATACAAGATTTCTGGTCTCTAACAGTAGAGACTGTACCCAGTCGTCCTAAAGAGAAAGGGATTTCCTGGAAGAATATCAAGTAGCTCATAGAACTGATAGGAAGGGTGGAAAATGCCTCAGAAAAGCCAGCTAGGATCCTACTGCGGGAACCATCCAATTCAGTCATTACTGCTGCTCCTGGACAAACACCTCCAATGTGCTGGGCTCTGGTGTCCTCCAAATAGCATGAACGCTCAGATACAGAGCAGCCCCAGAAAGGCACATGCCATCTTTTGAGGTTAGTTAAGTCTCCCTCCAGCCCAGGTCAAAGAAATCCTCCACATTGTTCAGTCGAGCACAATGAGAGGCCAGAACCTCAGAGAAAGAAAGCGTGCATTTGTCTGGCCTTGTTCTCTGGGCACATAGTTCTTTATCACAGTCTCTGGGAAAAGGAATGAGCAGTAGTGGTTGTGGCAGGATAGGTTTCAGGTGTCGGGGAATCCTGGGAAGCCTCCAAATTCCATCATCCCCAACATGACTTAACTCATCACAGTTGACAACCCTGGCCAAGAGAGCGCCAAGCCGAGACCTGAAGGATGAGTAGCTGTTGGCCAGGCAAAGAGATGGGGGGAAGGATGTGCCAGGATATGTGAAGTCTTGGTGCATTTAAGTAACTGAAATTGATCCTGCATGTCTGGGAAGACAGGCAAAGAAGACTGTGGGGTGAGATTTGCTAGAAGGCATAATAGGGGGTTTGAATTTTATACTGAGGGCAGTGGGATACCATTGATATTTTAAGTTGGAGACCGATGTGATATTTGTGCTTTAGGAAAGACAACTGACTTCTGTAAGAATGATAGTTCCATTGGGGTGCCTGGGTGTTTCAGTTGGTTAAGTGTCTGACTCTTGATTTCAGCTCAGGTCATGATCTCATGGTTCATGAGTTCAAGCCCTGAGTCAGGCTCTGCACTGACCGTGCGGAGCCTGCTTGGGATTCTCTCTCTCTCCCTCTCTCTCTGCCCCTCCCCCACCATCTCAAAATAAATAAACTTAAAAAAAGAACGGTAGTTCCATCGAGAAGACTCTGTTTTGCTTACTACTGTATCACTAGCACTGAACACAGAGAAGGTGCCGGCTACACACTTATGAAGTGAATGAGAGCATGACCACTCTGTTGAAGATCATCAGTCAGGAGGTGACGGTTAAATAATATTAAATATTACGTAACTTGTGGTGGTCTGAACTGTAGTGATGGGCGGGGAGGTGGAGAGAAGTGACCAGATCTTGGGATGTATGGGAAATAAGACGAATTGGATGCTGGTGTGGGTGTGATGATGCTGATAGGGAGAGCAAGGTATCAGGGATGCCCTGGTTCCTTTATATACACAGATGAATGGCTGGGGGTACCATCACTGGAGACGGAAAAGATGGGAGGAATAGGTCTGGCACAGAGATGAACAAACTCATGTGTCAACACATTGTTTTACGCATGTCTGGAAGAGGGTCCAGGTGGAGAATTCCACTGGGAAGTTCATTCCAAGAGGTCCCCAGGGAAGCACATCTATATCCAGAGACACTACAGGTGGGGACGGAGCAATAATCCAGCAGTGCTAGGGTCTGTGCCAGCTGGGACACCTGAGCACAGGATGCTGGGGCCCTGGGAAGTCCCATGGCCCAGACCCTGGCCCTGTCTCTGCCCTTGACTCTGCCATTAAACATTTATGTGACAGACATCGAGGGCTCACTCTGTGGCCACGCTGATGTCTTCCCTTCCCTCCCCAGGCTCACCACTTCCTTATGACTGCGGGGAGGACGGCCAGTTCTGCTCTTAGGGAGACTGAGCTTAAACACTGCCCCAGAACCTTTTTCTCAAAATTACGTAAGCTAGCTCAGACAGCACAGGCTGATAAAACTGAGGGCTCACGTCACATGCTTGTATTGCTTTTATAGTTAAAATTGTAAAACTAAAACAAACCACCTAACAAAATGTTGCTACATATTCTAATGGCTCCTTATATAAGGAGGAGGATCCTGTTTTGTCACTGTACTGCTGTTATGTCATTGTGCTACTCCCGTTTCTCAGGGTTCAGATGTGAGGCCAGCCTGTCTCTCCTTCACACGGGGGTGGGGTGGGGGGGGGATGAGCCCGGAGGAGGTGGGGGGTGGGGATTTGGGGACGGGGACTGAGTGATCTGTGTTACTCAGTCACCGGTGGACACTGCCCTGTTCTCTGGCTTTTCCATGAAAGAGGATTTCCACTGCCTCCGCTTTGACCTCCAACTTTCTAATTGATTAAGTTCTCCTTTCCGGCTTATCTCTTAACTCAGGCAAAAGACCCTGCAGGCAAAGCATCCCTGATGGGAACAGAAACTACCCCCTCAAGCAGTAAGGACTGCCCAGAGCCAGCAAGACCCTGCAGGACTGACCCCAGGACAATGATCCACCTGACCTTCACTGCCCCCCTGCGCGTACCCACAAACCTTTGTCCCACATTTGCCTTCTATAAACCTGGAAGTATTTTCGGCACTTTGCAGTCTTTGAGACATTAGTCCACTGTCTTCCTGGTGTCAGCCCCACTGAAATAAATTCCTTTCTTGTTTCACCTCCACTCATTTCTCAGCCTTTGGATTTTGTCATCAGCGGGGGGCTGAACCTGATCTGTTTGGGCCCCCAGAGCCAGTGCTCTTGCACCCCTGTGTCCCGGCTACGTCCAGGACCTGAAGGTGTGGGGATGCTGGGGTTTTGCTTCTGCCACTGATACTGCTATTGGGGGGTTACTGTATCCCTTTACCGTACAGGATTATGAGTCAAAGAAGTGTCATTCACATGAACAATGGATTATGTTGACAACATGGTCCAGATACAGAGATTTTTTCTAGGAGAGAAGATTTTCTTTTTTTTTTTTTTTAATTAAAAACATTTTTTTTAAATGTCTATTTTTTACAATTTTTTTTTCAAATTTTATTTATTTTTGGGACAGAGAGAGACAGAGCATGAACGGGGGAGGGGCAGAGAGAGAGGGAGACACAGAATCGGAACCAGGCTCCAGGCTCCGAGCCATCAGCCCAGAGCCCAACGCGGGGCTCGAACTCACGGACCGCGAGATCGTGACCTGGCTGAAGTCGGACGCTTAACCAACTGCGCCACCCAGGCGCCCCTAAATGACTATTTTTTAGAGAGAGAGAGACAGCCTCTGAGCAGGGGAGGGGCAGAGAGAGAGGGAGACACAGAATCTGAAGAAGCAGGCTCCAGGCTCTGAGGAGTCAGCACAGAGCCCGATGCGGGGCTCAAACCCATGAACTGTGAGATCATGACCTGAGCTAAAGTCAGACACTTAACAACTGAGCCACCCAGGCACCCCTAGAAGAGAAGATTTTCCTATTTTGTTCTGTGTGATAACTCAGTAAGAAATTAAAATAGTGCATACATTTTGAACCTTATATATTCATTAAGTGCTATTTAAATGCTAAATTCATTCAGTCTGAAAAATTAAATAATACTCTAACAAATGTAATATAAGTAATGAAGCATGTGCTGTCCAAGGTCTGTTCGCTCAGTTGCAACCTGCCTTTCCCCTGCTTTGCTCTGTGTCACGGGGTGGGGGGGGGGGTGACCCCACAGGCTCCTCTATCAGCTGGGTTACAGCTAGGTTGAGCATGGGAGGCACTGGCAGCAGCCTGGAGAACAGGAGGAAAGGACATTTAGGCCACAGCAGGGGATGGAGAGGGGGCCATCCCTGTGGAATTCAGTAGGATTCTTTGGTAGCAAGCAGCAGACACAGACTTCAGCTAACTTCAGTATAAATAGCATTTATTGGGAGACTACAGGAAAAGTCAGAGAATTGTTAAAAAAAAAAAAAAAAAGCCAAACAGTTTTTGGAAAGATCCACAGCTCTGAGATCTAGGGAGAAGGAATTAGTAATCTCTTTAGGAAGTTTGGAGGGCCTGGGTGGCTCAGTTAGTTGAGCGTTGGACTTCAGCTCAGGTCATGAGCTCACAGTTCATGAGTTCGAGCCCTGCGTCGGACTCTGGGCTGACAGCTTAGAGCCTGGAGCCTGCTTTGGATTTAATGTCTCCCTCTCTCTCTGCCTCTCCCCAGCTCGTGCTCTGTCTCTCTCTCAAAGATAAATAAACATTTAAAAAAAAAAAAGGAAGCTTGGTTGGAGTAACTGTACTACATAATAATCACTTTTGTCCTTGGATCATTCTGCTGAAGACTCAAAATCCAGGAAGGAAGGGAAAGGGTCCAATCGGCTCAGCATGAGTTAAGTGCTCATCCTTGCCCAGGGAAAGCAAGACCCCAAGGCCAATGCAATGCAGGCAGAGAACTCCCACCCCCCCCCCCCCCCCCCCCCCGCCAAAGTGAGAACAGGTAGAGAGTTGTGTTATTTGCACCCTGGGCCCACAGTAAAAATAAGATGTAAGTTAAAGCTAAAATTTAAATAAAAAAAAAAAAGTAGGGCATGAAAAAGCGGCCCCAAAAGGAAGCAAGAGAATCATCCTCTCTGGCCAAGATACTAACCAAAAACCAAAATGGAGGCCAATCCATTTGGAGGATGAAGTGGCTGCGGCTGGAAACACTGGCTGAGGAACTGATGATGCATTTGGACTTACTTCTTCCTTTGAGCCAAACACAGCTGCCTGCTTCCATGTAACTTGGGGCCTGTCAGGGGAATCCTCAAGCTAATCAATTCTGGGGTGGATGGGATGGGGGTGGGGCAGGGCAGGTTCCCAGACAAGAGGCCAAAGAATTGTGCAGGGATAGGGGCCACTTACTTTGTTCCTAGGGTGTGTGAGAACAGCTTTTGTTTGTACTCAGAGCTCATCAGCACAGAGTTATTTATCATGTGGTAGCATTGTCCCTGGAAGCCAAGCTCTGAAGAAGCACCCAAGGGCCCTGGTTAATGGAAGAAACATAACGTTACTCTTCAGGTGGAATCAATGGGTAAAGACACAGTTCCTGAAAGAGACTGCAAAGGATTCACTGGGATTAAGAGGGTAGCAAGGATGCTAGCCTAGTCTAAGCTGTCCCCACACATGGGGTGAAAACACATTTGGTTATGTCTCTACGGAACTGCTGGGCTTGTCAACCAGATATCTTATTGACATGAGGATATGAGGGGCTTCCCAGGAGAAAAATCTCCCTAAACCAAGAAGGAACCAGAGAAGATGACGTAGTGAATGAGGCCCTCATCCTAGGCAGTTCTGAGTTCGGACAGATGTATGTCCAATGAACACATATCTGAATCTAATGGCAGGGTGAGGCCAGAGAGAAATTCTAAACTCTGGAAAATGAGAAAAGTAGAATTGCTACCCTAGAGACCTTGTAAAGCCCTTTCCTCCTGCATAGTACAGCTGCTGGGCTTCTATTGGTTCCCATGGCATGAACCTTGCTACCCCCGTGCATCTCAGCATCATGGGCAGTGACTGGAGGAAGCCATGTAACTGTACCCATGGGAGGGTAGCTGGAGCCAGAGAAGAATCTACCTGCAGATGTCTCAGGATAACCTCCCAGGCTTGGAAACAATGTGAGACACCCCAGGGCGCCTGAATGACCTGGTGTGAAATTCTTGCCTGGAGGTGGGAGTTTTGTGTTTGAAGCTAGGGTCAAGAGCCATCAAGATATAAATTATTGGATAAGGAACATTCAAAGCAGAGGGGGGAGTAAGGTATTTAGACAAAAATAAGCCAAGTGACTGTATCTTCCAGGACTGGCCCAATTGCTGTCACTTAAAAAACGTCTAGCCATCTTGAGCTCGGTGGTGAAAGTGCAGCGGAAATACCTTGGCTGCTACACGCATTCATGATGGAGCAGCCCTGTTTCTTGAAGGCTGAGCACCAGTTCAGCCTGGGGGCTGGCTGGCCTCCCTCCCTCCCTCCCTCCCTCCTTCTTTTCTCTCTCTTCTTTCCAATGTCTCTTTCTTTCCCTCTTCAATCTTTTCCTCCAGATTTCTAGACCTTGTTGCAGCTACTTTCACAAAATCTGATGGCTTTATGCCTTCCAGGAGGGGAAGTTCAGGAACCGCAACAGAGTTGGTGTGTGTGTGTGTGTGTGTGTGTGTGTGTGTGTGTGTGTGTTTGCTTTTGTTTTTTGTTTTAAAGCTGTGCAGCAGGATCACAGAACCTACAGATTTGCTGCCTGCTCTGCGGGACAAAGAGAGCAGAGAGAGGAGATGAAAGCCTAGCCGACCAGAAGAAAGGAAACTCAAAGGAAGCTCATTGAAAAGGAGGAGGAGACTTTGCTTAAGCCATTGGGGTGGGAGGTGGACGCTGCCCCAAGCTCGTGCTGTTTCCATTGTCCAGATGGTATCATTTGCCCTGCAAAACAAGTAACTGACATGATTTGGATGCTCAGAAATAAATGTGTGAGTCGTGTGGGAAATGATGCCTGCGGCCACTATACTTAAACAGAAGAGATGGAACCATATTTGAAAGCTACTACCCTGCCATCGCTGGCCTCCAGTTCATTTGAATTCTCTATTTACATTGTTACCAGCTATATTTGCACAACTAGAACTTCCACCTGCTTGTAATTTACCTAGGACACATATTGTATTTACACGGTATAGACGGGAGTGGGAAAACTGGTCATACCAGTTTGAGTGCTGGGAATAGTGGAAGCTCAAATGGAATGTTCATCTTGGTTTCCCCAGTTCCACTGTCCTTGCCACAAGTGCTGGCATATAGTAAATACAATGTAGTAATAATAATAATTTCTGATAGAATGGGTTACTATGTGCTAGGCACTATTCTAGAGCTCACAACAGTCAAGTGAAGTATGTGCCATTATTATCCCTATTTTACAGATGAGGAAACTGAGATAAAAGAGTTTCCATCACTTACCCATCGTTAAGCAGCTAGTACATGGAAGAGCCAGGATGCTAACACCCACGTTCAAACCCAGCTGGTCAGGATGCACATGCTTCAGTACCAGTTATTAATCAACATTAAGACTTCTGGTTCTGGGGCGCCTGGGTGGCTCAGTCAGTTGAGCGTCCAACTTCGTCTCAGGTCATGATCTCATGGTTCATGGGTCCGAGCCCTGCATCAGGCTCTGTGCTGACAGCTCAAAGCCTGGAGCCTGCTCCAGATTCTGTCTCCCTCTCTCTGCCCCTCCCCTGCTCATACTCTGTCTGTCTCTCTCTCTTTCTCTAAAATAAATAAACATAAAAAAAAAAAAGACTTCTGGTTCAAGATGGCAGATTGAACAGTGTGATTGATTACTAACCTTTCCCCAAACCCAACTAAAATAATAAGTCCAGGAATTTTGCAAAGGTTTAGGTCTACAAAGACAAAGAGGGTGGGAGAGGAGACAATATTCCCAAGCAGCAATAAAATTTTAGAAGCTGGAAATCAGATGAATGTATGGTGGCTACCTTAGGAGACCCAGAAAGCTGAATCCTAAACTGGTTGTGGGAAAAGCCAAGAAACAGCAACCTGTTTTCACAGCAGAAACCCCCAAAGCTCAGAGATTGGAGGCACCACTGGATGGGGCTAAAACAGGAAGGTTGGTTTAAAGTTTAAGATGAAGACCCCTGGTTCTTCTCTATGACCCCAGCAGAAGACTGTATGTCTATTCTCTGGATAAGGTAAAAGAGGGCTTCTGGATTTGGGGATACCAGGTACAATTGAGGGTAGGGGTCTTCTCTGCTGAAAGCAGAGGAGTTAGGTGTAAGCTGCATACTGAATGTTGAAACTCCCACCCTCTTCTTCTCTCACAGCAGCTAGAGTGCTGGTTGCCAGGATCATACCCTCCAAGCAAGAGTGGGCAACCCTTCTCTATGGGAGATCTTATCAGTTTAAGAAGAAGGATTTTAACGAAGAGATCCTGGGGGAACTCCTTATAATGATGTTCACAAACCACATGCTCAAGTCAAGTACAAAGAGCTTCTGAAAGGTTTTTTTGGTAGTTTACTCTTAAATATGATCAGACAATCTAAACTTCTACACCTAAAACTAATCAAAACATCCAAACAACCACTAAATGTCCCCAAACATTTGAGGAAAGCCTGCAATGTGAAAGAAAGAGACCCAAACTACCTACCTAACAGGTGCAATTTGAAGGAATTTGAGACAATAAATAGAGAAGACAAGATAGGAGTTGCCCCCTTGGAAAAGGACAAGGTGTGTTCTAAAAGGGGGATCAATTAGATCAAAAAGAGGTCTTGGAAATGAAAACAGCTACAGTGGAAAGGATGAAGTAATTTTTCTTGGATATTTAGAGGGTGTTGTTGCATAGTCTTCTATCTTCTACTGGAGAAGTCTGATGCCATTACAATTTTTGATATTTTCTATGCAAACTGTTTTTTATTATCTGGAAGCTTTTAGGATCTTCTCTTTGTCACCAGTAATCTGATACTTCCCAAAGATGTGACTTGGGGTAGAAATATTTACAGTGTTTGTTTTGACCCTTCTGTGGAACCTTTTTTTTTAAGTGTATTTATTTATGAGGGAGGGAGGGAGAGAGAGAGAGAGAGAGAGAGAGAGAGGATCTCAAGCAGGCTCTGCACTGTCAGCACAGAGCCCGATGCAGGGCTCCAACTCATGAACCATGAGATCATGAACTGAGCCGAAATTGAGTCAAACACTTGACTGAGCCACCCAGGTGCCCCCTTTCTTTGGAATCTTTGAAGCTGGAAACTCATGCCTATCTTTTCCAGGATATTTCAATTATTTTCAACATATCTCTATTATGTCTTTGATAATTTCCTTCCATCTGTCCTTTATTTTTGGAATTCCTATTGTTCAATTGTTGTATCTTCTTATTGGTGCTCTGATTCTCTTATATTTTGTCTCCTATGATCCATCTCTTTATCTTTTTGTGCTTTACAAAGATTTCCTCATTTCCATCTCATTTCTGGGCAGGTCCTGGGGATGGAGCTCCAAGAATCCTGGTTTGGAGAATCCAGGGAGGCAAGCCCTCCAGGGAGACTGTGATATCCCCTGACGTGGCATCCATTGCCGTGAAGTGTTTGAACTGCAGGTGTGGGGAGGTGGTGTTGGGGAAAAGCCTGTCTAGTTCTCTTGTTGCTGTAGTATGGGGACCCTGCTATACAACCCTCTTGTTCACTGCCCCTCTTCACCCTTCCTATCCTCCAATCCAAATCCAAATTCTGCCTTTACAATGGAATCTATGGATAGAAGTGGGAGGATTGGGGATATAAGATTATCTTCTGAACCTTGGTATATTAAGGCATTCCTTTAATTTTTTTAAGTTTATTTATTTTGAGAGAGAGATAGAGAGTGCAAGCAGGGGAGGAGCAGAGAGAGAGGGAGAGAGAGAATCCCAAGCAGGCTCCATGCTAATAGCACACAGCCCAACATGGGGCTCAAACTCATGAACCATGAGATCGTGACATGAGCTGAAATCAAGAGTTGAATGCTCAACCGATAAGCCACCCAGGCGTCCCTATGAATACATTCCTTTAAAAGTCACTCTTGGGGTGCCTGGGTGGCTCAGTCAGTTAAGCAGCTGACTTCAGCTCAGGTCACGATCTCGCAGTCTGTGAGTTCGAGCCCTGCATTGGGCTCAGTGCTGGCAGCTCAGAGCCTGGAGCCTGCTTCCAATTCTGTGTCTCCCTCTCTCTTTGCCCCTCCCTTGCTTGCTGTCTGTCAATCTCTCTCTCTCAAGAATAATAAACATTAAAAAAAAAAATTTTAAAGCCACTCTTAATACTGGCCACCCCCAAAAACTGGATTCCATGAATTCCAAACTCCAATTTGGACACTCCTTTCTAAGAGCCAGTGCATGTGTCAAAAGCAAGAATCAAGCTGGTAATCCCCTATAGCAGTAGGGACTCACAACTTGTCGGAAACATGGGACAGGAAGATTTTTGTTAGGCCTCAGGTAACACACCACTGCCTAGGCCTTGCTGCGTCCTGGGATGCCAGAGGACTTGTTTCCTTAGCAACGATAATCATGTGACAGGAGCACACAGAGATCCGGAGATGTTGCTTAGCAACTATGCTGCACCTGCTGGGGCTCTGGGCCGGCAGCTTGGGCCAGGGAGCCTGGCTTTGAACTTGCAAACTCCTATTGGGGCTGGCAAAATGAGGAAAACCTAACTGGGCAGGTCCAGTTTGGGCCCTGGGCTTTTGTAGGGATGACAGAGGCAAAAATGGAGAAGCTAAGGCAGATAGAACTCACTTTCCCATAGTAATGGGACGTGGGAACTAATGACAAATGTAGGAGGAGCAGGGCTAGGCAGGAGAAATGACTGTTGGGCTGATGGGGAGAGCAGTTCCCTGAGTGGTCTACATGGAGAAAACTCTTAGAGAATGGGTCTCCAGAACCCTGAGGAGGGACGTTTCTGGCTCAGGACCCAACTCCATAGGGCTTATTAGGGGCTTGAATCAAGCCAGGGCACCTGGTCCCTGGAGTCAGTCCAAGGAGAATTTCCCTCTGTGAGAAAGCAGAGCTCTTCACAAAGGGTGGATGTTGGTGGTGGTCAGGAGTAACAATGAATCAGTCCCAGGAACCTGGCTATTAAACCATAGGGTCATGGGGAGCTGTCCATGGTTTGGGGTGGCCTTCCTACCAGCTCTCTCTGACCCTCTGCCAGGACCTGCCTGACTGGGAGTGGGACGGTAGAGACAAATTGCTCAGATTTTAATTCAGCTTCAAGAGCTGAATTAATTCTGTTCCAAGAGCAAGGAACTGAACTTGGTGTTTCAGTTTCTCTATCTGTACAATGGAAATGATAAGAATGACCATTTGATGGATCATCATCAGGATTAAATGAGCCAACCAACCCATATAAAAGTGATTATTACATTTTTTGGCATATAGTAAGTGCTCAGTAAAACTATCATCATCACCCCCACCCCAACTCTAACGCCCAAGCAACTGACCCAGGAGGCAGACTCTCTGGCCAGGTCTTCTCCAATCCCTCTTGATATCCCCCAGAGCACATGGGGGTATACACTGGCAAGAATTTTAGACCTGCCGCTGTTGCAGATGAACTATCCCTTCCCCCGAGGAGATTGCTGAAGGTTTGAATATCCTTGATCAGCTGACTTAGTTTAATGAACCAAGTGCTCCTCCAACCCTTGCTGTCCCAAATACTCCAGTTTGTTCATTTGTTCTTTCTTTCTTTCTTTCTTTCTTTCTTTCTTTCTTTCTTTCTTCCTGAGAGAGAGAGTGAGAGGGTGCAAGTAGACGAGGGGCAGAGAAGGAGAGAGAATCCCATGAGGGGCAGAGAAAAAGAGAGAGAGTAGGGGGGCTCACCCAAGTCGGGGCTAGAGCTCAGCCAATGAGGGACTTGAACTTATGAACCGTTAGATCGTGACCTGAGCAGAAGTCGGACGCTTAACCGACTGAGCCACCCAGGCACCCTCAAATACTCCAGTTCTTCATCCTGATACTGCCCAGAATTTGCATATGTAGCATGTCACATTAAGAGACAGAGCGGGGTGCCTGGGTGGCTCGGTCAGTTAAGTGTCTGGCTCTCTTGATTTTGGCTTGGGTCATGGTCACACAGTTTTGTGAATTTGAGCCCCCTATCAGGCTCTTCGCTGATAGTGCAGAGCCTGCTTGGGATTTTGGGATTCTCCCTCTCTCTCTCTCAAAGTAAATAAATAAACTTAAAAAGAGAGAAAGAGAGAGAGAGAGAGAGGGAGAGAGAGATGGCAAGGGTGTGAATTTGGGAGTTGAGCTCAAATCCCAGCTTCTGCCATATCCTAACCATGAGATCCTGAACAAGTTGCATTGCTTCTCTGAGCCTCAGCTTTTTCATCTGTAGTACAGGACAGTCATTGTACCTCACCTCCCTGGTATGAGATATGCTTGGCTCCGGATCAATGTTAGCAATCTTAACACACGTCAATAGCTAGAAACAGGACCTAAGAGTTCTCTCTGTGTGTGGCCTAACATCTTTATAAGCTGGCTCCCAGTGAGAATGTGAGGACCAAGGGGGTGAGAGGCCTCATGGGTCCCTCAAAGGGAGAGAGGACACAGAGCAGCTTGTATTTCAAGTGCCCCCATTTCTTCCCCGAGGTGGTGCTGGCAGCTGCATTAGCAGCCTCGCCCTCCTGGGCCCATGCCCCTGACTCTGCTGCTCTCCGGTGCTGAGGGAATCCCAGCCAGCTTGCCTTAGGCACCCTTCCCCTTGCCTTCCACTCCAGCCAGTCCGGGGGCCCTCTCCCCATCTCCCTCTGAGCCAAAGCAGAGAGGCTCCTGCTTGTGCTTCCTCCTTTCTCCACTGAGCTTGTTCCCCAGATGACCCTACAGCTGCGTCTTTCTAAATTTAGCTGGATCCTGCACTTGACTCTGATAATTAATTACCCAAATGGAGAAAATTGAATAGTTAACTGGTTCACAGGAAGATAATTAGCTTTTCTGAGCCCCTGTTACAGGCAAATAAAGAGGAGGATTGTTTCTCAATTGCCTTCATTAAAGGGAGTCCCTCTCACCCAGAGGCCCTGGCCCAGAGGCCCTCGGGGCCCTGTAGGGTTCCTTAGGGCTCCTGGTGCTTCATCCCCCAAACCGAGCAGCAGCTGGTACAGTGTAGCCAGTGCAAGCTTCTGACTCTAACAGGCTGGTGCTCGGGGCCCAGCTCCACCACTTGTTACCATGTTACCCTGGACAGTGATACAACCTCTCTGAGCCTCACTTTCCTCATCTGAAAATGGGGATAACAGCGTGTACCCCACAGGGGTATTCTAAGCATTAAATGATGTAATGTAAGTAAAATGTTTGGTTCTTTGTTCATTGATGGATTTGTTGCTGATAAAATTCTTCACGCAGTTCAGTGTTCACTGATGAAGCGTTCATTGACTGGGAGCTGTTTGATCATATCAACATTATCGCTACCATCATGGCGCCATGACCTTCCATCATGGAAACAGAACAGATTGTGTCAGCCAGTGAAACACACAGAAACCAAGGGAACATTAAATCAAGCATTATATGGTGATTGATGCAGAGCTTACCCAGAATGGGGAAGACATGAGGGGCTCTTCAGTTTACTCAACTTGTCCCTCTTCTGGTCCTAAGCTCCCTGGGTCACCAAGGGGCCAGCCCTCTCCCAGCACCAACTCCCCACCAATCCTCTCCTAAGCACAGCATTTCATCCCCACCTACCTGGCCACAGCCCCTTGCCCTTTCCAAAGTGTATTTCCTTCTCTCAAGCCCAGCCCCCTCTAGTGATTATTTCTGACATGTCTAATATGTATAGATATATAAGTAGAATTCAAGAGCCTGGAGCCAGACTGCCTGAGTTTGAATACAACTCAGGCATCTACTATATTACTTACCTTGTGCCTCAGTTTCCTCATTATGGAAGGGACTTAATAATAGTAGTACCTTCTGCATAGCATTATTATGATTAAATACATGGGGGGTGCCTGGGTGGCTCAGTTGGTTAAGCATCCAACTTCGGCTCAGGTCATAATCTCACAGTTTGTGAGTTCGAGACCTGCATCTGGCTCTGTGCTAAACACATATGAAAAAAATTAATGACTAAATATATGTGAAGTGTTTAGAGCAGGTCTTGGACCTTGTAATTACTCAAAAAGGGCTATCTATTCTTATTATCCAATTCTGATGCTGGATTATGGCCAGGAGAGGTCTACAGAGAGAGTGGAGAACGGCATGAACAGAGGTTTTCACCTGTCTGGACCATCTCTATTGGAAGATTAACTTCTGAGTATCATTTCTCACATTATCTTAGGTAACTATGTTGTACTGTCTCATTTCTGCTTGAATCCCCCCAATTCCTCCTCCAGACTCACTCTCAGCTAACTTTCCTTCTATTTGCCCTGAGACTATACAAGTGATTGGAAAGGAGCTCCAACAAGCTCCTTTCCACATCTCCTCCCTCTCACGACTCTGTCCATATCTTCTGCTCTCCTCACCATTCCTGTAGATGAACTGCCTGTGTTCTTTTCTAAGGCGAACCTTTAGCTTATGGCTGGATCCCATCCATTCTTGCTTACTCAAGGACATCACTTCAGCAATTTGCCCTCTTTCCTGCATCATCAATTTTTTTCTCTCTCCTGGAACATTCCCATCAGCATAAAACATGCTCTTCATGGTAAAACAAAACAAAACAAAAACCCAAAGTAAACCCTTTTAATCTCACAACCCTCCAGCTATTACCTTATTGTTTTGATTCCCTTTTCAGCAAAACTGATTGAAAGAAGTTGTTAGCAATGCTGTCTCCAATCCCTCCCCTACCATTTTCTCTTGCATCTACTCCCCACAGGCTTTCACACTTACCACTCTGCCAAGACTGGATTATCATGATCACCAATTGCTTCCATATTGCTAAATCCAATGGTCAATTCTCAGTTATCATCTTGCTTGACCATGAGGTAGAGAGGGGTATGCTATTCATCAAATCTCTCCTTTCCTCCTCTGGGGTATTTGATTTCTTAATTAGTAGTTAGATGTGGCCATATGATGGGGTTCTGACCAATGGAACGTGGATGGATGGGACGTATGCGCCTTCCAAGTCTGACTCATAGAAACACCCCATGTTGGATATCCGCTTCTTTAAATCTGCTCTTCACCTTTCTCTATCCTTCTCTGGGCCTTGGGCCTTGGGAGCCTAGCCACTAGGGATTTTGCTAATGAGCCTTCTTGTTTCTGATTAGGTTGAATCATTGGGAACTACCTGCAAGAGATTGGAGGGAGGGATGGAGGAGGTCAGGGAATTTGTTCCCCTGGGTTACTCTCTGCTTGCTTTGAGTTGCTGTCTGCCTCTACCAAAGCTTCAGTCAGGCATCTCTCCCACATAGTTCTTTCTGTCTCCTGATTCCACTAACCATTACTTTCTCTTGTCTTTTCAAGTCTAGGGTGGTAATA
The DNA here is from genome assembly GCF_022079265.1 of Lynx rufus. NCBI lineage: Eukaryota > Metazoa > Chordata > Mammalia > Carnivora > Felidae > Lynx > Lynx rufus. Next base: position 18,584,123 of record NW_025814896.1, on the reverse strand, counting down.
GCTGCTATTATTAACCATCTCAGGGTTATGGAAATCCCTTGACAGTTTTCTTGCCCCTGCTCTTACCTTTACAGGTAATCTCTTCATTAAACCTTTCCAGGGGTGCCTGGGTGGTTCAGTTGGTTAAGCGTCCGACTCTTGATTTTGGCTCAGGTCATAATCTTATGGTTCGTTGTTTCAAGCCCTGCATTGGTCTCTGTGCTGACAGTGCGAAGCCTGCTTGGGATTTTCTCTCTCTCCCTCTTTCTCTGTCCCTCTCCTGCTCATGTGCATGCATATGCTCTCTCTTCCCCCCTCTCTCTCTCTCAAAATAAATAAATAAATAAACTGGGGTGCCTGGGTGGCTCAGTCAACTAAGTGTCTGACTTTGGCTCAGGTCATGATCTCATGGTTGGTGAGTTTGAGCTCTGCATCAAGCTCTGTGCTGGTGGTGCAGAAGCCTGCTTGGGATTCTTACTCTCTCCTCTCTCTCTGTCCCTTCCCTGGTTGCACTTTCTCTCTCTCTCTCAAAATAAATAAATTTTAGGGGTGCCTGGGTGGCTCAGTTGGTTAAGCGTCTGACTTTGGCTCAGGTCATGATCTCATGGCTCATGAATTTGAGCCTCATGTCGGGCTCTGTGCTGACAGCTCAGCCTAAAACCTGCTTCGGATTCTGTGTCTCCCTCTCTCTCTGCCCCTCTCCCGCTCACACTCTGTCTCTTTCTCAAAAATAAACATTAAAATAATAATAATAATAAATAAAATTTAAAAATAAACAAATAAATATATAAATTTTAAAAAGACCTTTATAAAATTACCTAATTTGAATGTGCCCTCTATTTCTTTCCAGGCTCTTACCATTACATTTTTTGTATACTATTTTCATCTCCGGCTCCCATTTACTGGCTGGATATTGATACCTTGAGTGCCCTTAAAAGCCACAAGTTGAAGATAATTCAACCTCTGTCAACATGGACCCTGAATATTTTCATGGAGCAAAGAACTATTTCTCCCCTCTTTGTATCCCTCTCCTCTGCTGCGGAATATACTGTACATGAATGAGAAAGAACTTTATATTGCCCATGCCACTGAGATATGAGGATGTCTCTAATGTCTCTATTACAGTAGCTAGTTCTACTGGGACTAATAAACTTATCTGCAGCATTTGGCAGTTGATGACTCTGTGCTCCTAGAAATACTTTCTGTGCTTAGCGTCCATGACACTGCATTTTTTTTTAGTGTTCCTTCTACTTCAATGACTGTTCTTTCTCAGTTTCCTTTGTTAGTTCTTCATCATCTCCCCATCTAAATGTTGGATTTCCTCAGGCTCAATCCTTGTTCCCCTCCTTGTTTCCACTTACTTCCTGGTCACCTCATCCAGGCTCATGGTTTTAAACACTCCCATATTAATATCTCCCATCCAGGCTTCTCCCAAGAACTCTTGGCTTGTATGTCCAACTACCTGCTTGATGTCCTCCTTTGGTGTCTGATAGCATCTCAAACATAACATATCCAACATTAAATTCTAGTCCTCTTCAAAGCTTGCTCATCTATAGCTTCCTCCATGTCAATAAACAGCAACTTGATGTTTCCAGTTGCTCAGACTAAATACCTGAGAGTCATCCTGATCCATCCATCTCTTTCTTTCACCTACGTTCAATTTGTCAGCAAGTCTCATCAGCCCTGCTTCCAAACATATTCAGAATCTGACCAAGTCTCATTATTTCCATCTTGGTCTCAGGAGGTACCAGGCTTTGAGGAGAAAGGGAGGAAAATATGGAAAGAAAACAGTCCTGTCACCTAACTGTCACCATCATTATTACTGAATCCTAGTCTTGGACTGGTTTGACATGAAGTCTTCTAAGAAGAACTCTTCCCCAAACCTCATCAAAATCTTCCTGATTCCTGTCTCAGACACAGATCTACAGACCAGATGGTTTCCAGAGAACTCATCCTATCATCTCAGCAAACACGGGGACATCAGGACCTTCCACAGGGAACATTCATTTTAGCACCACTGAACTGGTTCCAGGGTGGGATAATAAACAATGCTGAGGAAATCTGCACTCAAAACCTCAAACGATGGTCACTGGGTCTTCATCAAGTTCTGTTTTCCTAGAGCAGAAACCGGCTTTCTCCCTAGGACTCCCAAGAATACATCATTCACTAGATTAAAATTCTACCAACAAAATGATGGATATTGATGCTCTTGGGAGCTCACCTGGGAAGGCTAGAAGCTACAGACGCCAGGATGGTGCTTCACTGATCCCAATAATGTATTTAAAAATTTTTAACATTTTTATTCATTTTTTGAGAGAGAGAGAGACAGAGTATGAGTGGGGAGAGAGACAGAGAGAGAAGGAGACACAGAATCCAAAGCAGGCTCCAGGTTCTGAGCTGTCAGTACAGAGCCTGATGCAGGGACTGTGAGATCATGAACCCATGAACTGTGAGATCAGAGCCGAAGTCAGACACTTAACTGACTGAGCCACCGAGGCATCCCCTCAATGATGTATTTTAAGCAGAAGAATAACATGAGTAGATTTGTAATCTAGAAAAGATTAATCTGAAAAACAAGACAAAATAAAGGTACTGCCTTGGAAGCTGGTGTGAAGAATAGATAGAGGAATGACAAGACTGGATGGAAAGACCAGGAGCTTTGCTGCAGCAATCCACATGTGGGGAGGGGGATGGTGGGGGTGGGAAAGGGGATGCAATGAAAGGCAATGCAAATAAGGATGGAACAGAATGGGTGAATTCAGGAAATAGTGCTCTATTTTCTTTGGAAAGAGGGATTTTCTAAAAAACAACTCTAATGGTATGACTCCAGTTTAAATTCTTCTATAGCTACCCAGGGCCTCCAAGTTGAAGCACAAAGTCCTTAGCATTGCTTTTGCTCAGACCTCAGCTCTCCACGTGCACTATAGCTCCACCACTGGGAAATGTTTTCAGTGTCCCATAAGCACTAGGGGAGCTTAGGCCCCCAAATGTTTGCACAAAATGTTCCCTCAGGTCTTCCAACATTTCTGTCCCGTGGCTTCTGCTCTTTTCCACTAAAGTACTATCACTAAGTTCATCAATGAACTTGTTGTTAAACCTAAAATGCATTTTTGAATTCCATTTTATTTGATCTAGGAAGGGTAGAAGTACAGGAGCCCCAGCAATTTAAGGAATAAAGACCCACGAAACTTGGTCTGTTATTATTTATCCTAATCTTGGAGGTCCTAGAAAATGCCAAAAAAGAAAACGAAATAACCTACAAAAGCTATTATTTGACATGAAAATATAAGATATTCCAGTGATATATGTATATGTATACGAGTAAGATAATTTGCTATAAAATATCTTATTATAACATAAATATACAAAAAACATAGCATTTTCCTATTTTACCAATAAATACCTAAAAATGGAAATGAGAAAATATTTTATTTATAATAGCTCCAAAAACTACAGAATATTTAAGAATAAATTTAACAAGAAAAGCATAGAAAAGTTATATAAAAAACTATAAAGTTTATTAAAAGACATAAAAGAACTAAACCAATAAAAACTTTACCATGGGGTGCCTGGCTGGCTCTGTTGGTGGAGCATGTGACTCTTGATGGAAAGTGAAACTCGGGATTGTGAGTTTGAGCCCTATGTTGGGTGTAGAGATTACTTTAAAAAATAAAATCTTAAAAAAAAAACTTTAGCATGTTCTTGGATGGGAAGGCTGAATATAAAAGTTTTAATTTTCTCAAAATTTGTATATCAATTTGTTATATTATAATTCCATGTTTAATCCCATAGAGTTTTGTTTAAGTTGAATAAAGTGATCTTGTTGTGTGAAAGAACAAATGTCTGAAAACTATGCAAAGAAGGGATAGGAGTCTTACATTACCAGATATTGGTTACAGTCTAAGAAAAGCAAATTGATGTAACAACACTTTACATCCTCCAGACTGCTAAAAAATAAAAAAGAACTGTTGCTGGTGGGGATGTGGAGAAATGGTGCTCTCATACACTGCTGATGGAAATGCAAGTGTTTCAGGCTTCCTGGAAAGTAACCTAGAAACATCTATGAAAATTTTAAATGCATACCCCTTCATCTTGCTGACTTACTCCTAGGATTCTATCCCTTGGAAACAAGAGCATCAGTAGACAAGAACATATGTTTATTACAGTACTTCATTGTTAATAGTGAGAGAAAAATCAGAAACAAAGCAAATGCCCAAGAATGAGAGGATGGGGGAATAAATTTTGTACTTTTCTGAAGCCATCAAAAAATATGTGTTCGAACTATACTAATTGAAGTGGATAAAATTTCTCAAGTGGTATCGATTGAGGAAAATAAGATGAAGAAAGTTGTTTTCTCCCTCAAAATGATGGCAGAAACCTACATAAAACTTGTGTGTGTGTCTTTATATAGGTCTGAATATAATTATATTAATTATATAAGCATGGGGAAAATATGAAAGGTTATTGTAATAGGGTTAGATTCGCCTGTGAACAAAGAAAAACCAAAATAACAGCGGCTTAAATAAGATAGTTCTGTTCTCGTTCATGTTAAGTTCCAGACGTAGGCAATCTGGAACTGATGTGGTTTTTAAAACCTCTGGAAACCAGGTTCCTTCCAGCTTTCCACTGTGCTGTTACTAGAACGTGACCTTCATTCTCAGGGTCCAGCCTATACATACTCCTCCTCATACATCATTTCCTAAGCAGCTGGATAGAGAAAGGGTTACAGAAGGGAAATGATGCATATAAGCTGTTTTTAAACAGGTTTCTGGATGTAGCAACAAACCACTTTCATTGGTCGAAACTTGGTCATATGAACACATCAAGCTGCAAGGGAGAATGGGAAATGTAGTCTTTGTTCTGTGTGGCTAAGAGCCCATCCAAAATTTCTTGGCTTCAAGCATACCATCTTCCAGACAACGTTAGAATCAATCTTTCAAGATCCAAAAATAATCCCATAGGGGTTTGAATTTAAATTGCATTAATTTCATACAATTCAGGGAAAACTAACATTTTATATCTTGAAATGTAGCATCTCCAACTTTTTAAGTTTTTTTTTCCCTTTCAGAATATTTTATAGTTTTCTTCATATAAGTCATGTTTTTATTTTTAATCATAGTCAGACACACAGGTATTCTAAAGTTATTGTTGCAATTATGACTAGACTCTCCTTTTTCCCCCATTATATTTACTAGCTGGTTATTGTTAGTATATAAGAAAGTTGTAGATTTGTCTATTTATTTCTTATATTAAGCCGTTTTATTGACATCTCTTATTATTTCCTGTAAAATTTTCAGTTGGTTTTTATGGATTTTCTAGGAAGAAAAGAATATAATCTGGAAATAAAGATAATTTGCCACTGAAAAAAAAATCGGTCCTTTTTATCTCTTTTTCTTCACTAATGGCATTGTTCTGAGACTTCAGAAACATTTTGATTAATAGCAATAACAGTGAGCATCTCATTTAATTGAAACACTCCCAATGTTTAATGTTTTGCCACTAAGTTTGCTGCTTGTGGCTTCGGATTAAAAAAGAAAGTATCCTTGGCCCATCTGTTCTTTGCTTACTAAGGTATTTATCATCATCATTATATCATTATCTGAAATAGATGTTGTACTTTAATTAATGCATCTTTGGCATATATTGAGGTGATCATATGCTTCTTTCCTTTCACCATCTGATGTATTATAGAATACTGGATTCAACACGGATTTCTTAATAATTCTTTCTGGAATCAATACTACTTGGTCACAGTGCACAATTCTTTTAAATACACTGCTAGATTTAACTTACTAATATTTTATTTATTTTATTTAAGATTTTCATATCTGTAGGCACCTAGTCTTCTATATTATAAAGTGCATTGCATTTTTGTATTATAAATTACGTCTTTTCCTATGCTAGTTTAAATATCTACTGTAAGCAACATAGACATGGTAATTTATTTTTTACTTACTTATTTAGAGAGCGCGAGTGGGGGAGGGGGCAGACGGAAAGAAAGAGAGAGAATCTTTTTTTTTTTTTTTTAATTTTTTTTTTCAACGTTTATTTATTTTTGGGACAGAGAGAGACAGAGCATGAACAGGGGAGGGGCAGAGAGAGAGGGAGACACAGAATCGGAAACAGGCTCCAGGCTCTGAGCCATCAGCCCAGAGCCTGACGCGGGGCTCGAACTCACGGACGGCGAGATCGTGACCTGGCTGAAGTCGGACGCTCAACCGACTGCGCCACCCAGGCGCCCCAAAAGAGAGAGAATCTTAAGCAGACTCCGCGCTCAGCACAGAGCCTGACGTGGGAATTGATCTCATGACTCTGGGATCATGACCCCAGCCGAAATCAAGAGTTAGACACTCAACTGACTGAGACACCCAGGCACCCCTAGATGTGGTATTTTAAAATAAGATTTCCTAGAAGTCATTCATAAAAACCATCTGGGGCTCTGTTGCTTGGAGGCACTTTTCCATTTAATCAATGGGTTTTGGTAAATTCTGGTATATGGGTTCATTAGAATCAATTTTAGGAACTTATATTTTCAAGGAAAACCATTTCTGACAAATTTTCATGTATATTAACATAAAGTTTAACATAGAGTTTTCTTATTTTTCCTTCTCCTCTAACATAGAATTTTCTAATACATTTTAGTTTTTTATATCTGGAAGTAAAGACTCTATTCCTTATACCTAGCATTGTGCTTCTCATGTTTGATCTCTTATCTTCTGCTTTGCATAGTTTTTCTTTCCTTCTTCTTTTTCCCTCCTTGTGTTCAAAGAACCAGCTCCTAGTTTTATTTATCAAGGCTACTTTTTTTTTTTTGCTTTCTAATTTATTAATTTCTGCTTCTAACTTTAATAATTCCTCCCTCCTAAAATATCCTTGTCCTCCCCTTACATCTGCTAATAGCTCTTCTGGGAGAGTTCTAATTCAAAAAATACTTTTTTCACAAAGAAATAAAAAAGTCATCATTCCATTATAATAACAATGAGATAAAATTATTCATATTAGCAATGCATAAAAATATCCAATGATGTCAAGTGCATGAAGTAGGGCTGCATATTGATATAAGCATTCTGACAGGCAATTTAGTGGTATGTATGAAAAGGTTAAGTGGGTATGCATTTAAACAAACTATTCTCCTTCTAGCAATTTATGCTTAGACAGCTAACTAGACCTGTGGGCATAGATGTATTTGAAAGGATATCTTTAGAGTATTATTTCTAGTGGTGAAAATTAAGAGACTGAATAAATGATGACATACCCATATAAGAAAATACAGTGCAGTGTAGCCGTTAAAAAGGATGTGATAGGTTTATGTTTTGAGTTGATATAAAAAAGCTGGTTAAATATAACAATGTATGATTCTACTTACATAATTACATTGCATAGAATCTGGAAGGCTATTTATTTTTATTTATTTAAAAAAATTTTTTTAATTACATTTATTTATTTTTGAGAGACAGAGTGAGACAGAGCATGAGCGGGGGAGGGGCATAGAAAGAGGGAGACACAAAATCCAAAGCAGGCTCCAGGCTCTGAGCTGTCAGCACAGAGCCCAACACGGGGCTCAAACCCACGAACTGTGAGATCATGACCTGAGCTGAAGTCAGACACTTAATCAACTGAGCCACCCAGGCACCCCAGGAAGGCTATTTTTTTAAGTTTATTTATTTATTTTGAGAGAGAGAGGGTGTGAAAATGAGAGGGGCAGAGAGAGAGGGAGAGAAAGAGGATCCCAAGCAGGCTCCGCACTGCCAGTGCAGAGCTCAATGAAGGGCTCAAACCCACAAACCATGAGATCATGACCTGAGTTGAAACCGAGTCAGATGCTTAACCAGCTGAGCTACCCAGGCACCCCTGGAAGGCTATTGATCAAAGTGTGAAGGTGGTTATTTCTGCTGGCATGCAGTGCATCTTTCATATTCATCATTTTATGACATTCTTTCCAGAAGTATGCCTTATCAGAAAAAAAATTTAGAAAAGAATTCCAGTTGTTTACACTTTTGGGGGTATAGACAATAAACACTTATTAGATGCTATGCTGGGCATGGGAGCTGGGCATGGGAGATGATAAGGAAAAGGAGAATTAGCGCAGTTCCTTACTTGGATAGTGGAGTGAAGTTCATTTTGGTTCCCTAGAGTGCACAGAGGGTTGACGGAAGGGGTATTCCCCCCAGGAAGTACAGACTTGATGAGACAAAGCAGGAGTCCCCTGAAAATCCAACAGGGAGGGCAGGCCTCTTACCTTGCCAACTCTATTGAGATATTTTGGGTTTCCTCCCATCCTGAGATATAGGCTCCCTTCTTTCTCTCCAGACTCAGCCTCCTGCACACACTCAACATCTCTCACTAGTGTCCTGGGCTCCCGTCCTTCAAACTACCCACAATTCCCTAAGTGTGCCACATATCTTGTGTCTCCCTGTCTTTCTTGATGTGGTTCCTCTCTATGGAACACTAATTCCTTCCACTTCTCCCTAGAATGACATCCTTTGTTCTCCAAGATCCAGCTTGTGGTAGATTAGATGATTATTCAGGAAATATTTACAGTTTTTCACTATAGCTCCATGTAAGGAATGTACTTTATTATACCTTGACTTTGGACTTCTGTGATATGACCTACTTTGGCCAATGGGATATTAGTACACATGATGTGATCAGAGGCTTAAAATGGACTTGCATGTTGGACTTTGTCTCTTGTATGTCTGTCTTTTGCCATGATAATGAAGTAGCAATTGGTCCAAGGAGGCCCAAAATGCATAGAATAGACTTGAACCAAATTCATGTCCTGGAGCCAAGCCCATAAAAGCCCAGATAAGATCAAGGTCAAGTTACCTGAGTGAGAAATTTACAAGTATGTATTATTGTTTGACACTGAGATTATTGCAGTGTTTGTTATGCAGCAGTAGCTGACTGACACACAGTTAATAAGGTCTCTTGCTCTTGTTTGCTGCATTATGGACTTCTTCTCTAGGGTCCCCTCAAATTCTATCTCCCCTATGTATATCAGATAAACCTTTATCACACTGTATTATGATTTATACCTGGTTACATGCAATGTGAACTTCTAAGTACACCTAAATGTTCTGTGACATTTTTAGTCAAATTTTCATTCAACTAAGCATTCAAATAGTCAAATGAACATTCAACTAATAGCTAAAAATTGTGATTAGTGACCAAGTTACACCAAGATCTCTGAGCATATATTGCAACAAATGTTAACATATAATGGCTTGATATTTTCATGTATCCCCTGGAGGACAGTGAGAACAGCCCATTGAATCTGTCTCAAATGACTGAAAAGAATATGGGAAGGCACCATGAATTTGGCCCTAGGGGAGGAAATAAAAGGTCCAAACACCTCCCTCCTTTGAAGCAGTGTCTTAGTCTGTTGGGGCTACCATAACAGATTATAATAGATTAGGTAGGTGGCTTATAAACAACATAAATTTATTTCTCACCGTTCTGGAGGCTAGGAAGGCCAAGAGCAAAGTGCTGGCAGATTTGGTGTCCAGGGAGGATCCACTTCTGGCTTCATAGGCAACCTTCTTTTCAGTGGGTCCTCACATGGTGGAAAGGGTGAAGGTACTCTCTGGGATCTCTTTTATAAGGGCACTAATCCCATTCATGAGGGCTCTACCCTCATGACCTAATCATCCCCAAAAGGCCCCACCTTCTAATAGCATCACAGTGGAGATTAGGTTTCAACATATGAATTTTGGGAGTGATACAAACATTCAGTTTATAGAAAGCAGTAATTGAAAATTATAGGGCATCCAAAGCTGTCTAGGTGTTTGAAAAAAAAGCAAGTCTTCACCAACAAAGACCGAAGGCAGTGTGGTGAAAGGTGTTTACTATTGTCTGGGTTGGGAATAGACGCATGCCAGAATGATTTATGACCACATTTTGCCTTGCATTGTGAGAAACTTCTCATCTTATTGTTGATTTGTAAAATACCAAGGCCAAAATTGAGTCTAGTCTGAAGGAAGGAGTCACCTATGATTTTGGCAAGGCTGTAAATCACCAGAATCTAGTCCAGGGTCAATACCAGCACTTGGCACATGTTTTATATAGGTGTGTAATTGAACAAATCAACAGACAAATGAATATTTAAGTATGTAGAAAGGAGATTAGGCAGGTCCTCTACAAACCAATCAATCTGCAGAGATATTCCAGAATGTGAGTGTCTCCAGGCACCCTGGAAAAACGTGGGTGACCCCATCTTAAATCTGAGAATCAACTTAAAGAAGTCCAGTTATGTGGGCAGTATTGCTGAACGACTTTTTTTCCACATATATTACAAGCCTTAAAAATGTCAGTGCCCTTTGACCTAAAGTACTATACCTAGGGAGCTCTCCTGAAGGAATTAATCAGAGATGTAGATAAAGATCTAAAATCATGTTCATAACATGGTTATTTGTAATAGCAAAAGAACAGGCTTGTGAGCACAAACTGCTTTGTGACATGTCCGTTACTGTGGGTACTGTTGAATGTGCTGCATCATGTGGCTTCAGAGACATAGGCCAATTTAATTCAAAGAGACCAGCCTGGAAGAAGGGAGAGGGAGAGGGAAAGGGAGCCGGGTCGACACAGAGAGAGAGGAAAGGAGGAGGAGAGAGACAGGGATGGAATCAGGGAGAGAGAGAAACAAACAGAAAGACAGACGGGGACAGAACAAAGATAACAGTTCCTGGTGAGTAGCATGTGGTGAATAAATGTTTGTGGAATAAAGACTTGAAGGGAGAAAGAGTCAGAGATAGGAATGGACTCAGAGGCAGGTCCCCAGCTCCCTGACCACATTAGACCTCACTGATCCTGGAGCGCCCACTGTTAAGGTCCTGGCCATGTGGGAAGGAGGCTGGCAGCAGGGCCAGGAGAGGGAGAAGAGGGCTCTCTGCATGGGGCTGTGGAGCCCCTGGGTGAGCAGTGGAGGAGGAAGAAGTCCCAGGGCCGCCCTGGCTCTGTTATGGATTGGAGGCAACAGAGACCAGGCTCAGGTCTTTCAAGGGAGGAGGATGCCATGTTCTAAGACCCCCACTGCCTTAGCTTGTGCTAATGTATCTCCCACCTTCCATGAACTCCTGTTTGCTGTGGGAGTCAATTTACTAATTTTATTTTTTTGTTTTCCTTCCTATACATTTTAAACAAATTTTACTTTTTAAAAATTTACTTCCAAATTAGTTAGCATATAGTGCAACAATGATTTCAGGAGTAGATTCCTTAGTGCCCCTTTCCCATTTAGCCCATCCCCCCTCCCACAACCCCCCCAGTAACCCTCAGTTTGTTCTCCATATTTTTGAGTTTCTTCTGTCTTGTCCCCCTCCCTGTTTTTATATTATTTTTGTGTCCCTTCCCTTATGTTCATCTGTTTTGTCTCTTAAAGTCCTCATATGAGTGAAGCCATATGATTTTTGTCTTTCTCTAATTTCACTTAGCATAATACCCTCCAGTTCTATCCACGTAGTTGCAAATGGCCAGATCTCATTCTTTTTGATTGCTGAGTAATACTCCATTGTATATATATATACCACATCTTCCTTATCCATTCATCCATTGATGGACATTTGGGCCCTTTACGTACTTTGGCTATTGTTGATAGTGCTGCTATAAACATGGGGGTGCATGTGTCCCTTCGAAACAGCACACACACCTGTATCCCTTGGATAAATACCTAGTAGTGCAATTGCTGGGTCGTAGGGCAGTTCTATTTTTAGTTTTTTGAGGAACCTCCACACTGTTTTCCAGAGTGGCTGCACCAGCTTGCATTCCCACAATTTATGAATTTTAATTGAGAAATGCTGTTCTGATGTTGAAGATGCCTTTGTATATTCTTGGGATGATTTTAGAACTTATCCTTCAATTACTTCAAGTTGGTCATTTCATGCATTATTCAGATCTCAGAAGAGGGGGTATTTTCTCCTTTTCCACCTCTTGGTGGACTAGTGTGTGTACATGTATACACATGCAGATGCATATGTGTGGGGGTGGGGTGGGTACACGTTTGATGGATTGTGTTTTCCTTAGTTCTTTGGCTCAGAGTTCCTGCTTCCACTGAAGGAGTTCAGCTTTGGGATCGTCTTGCCTTCCCATCCTGCTCTCTGGTCTGCAATGCAGCATCGCATCTCAAATAGCCTTTTCATTGGATCTCCCCTGCCTCCGACATCACACCCACACACTGTGTGTGTGTGAGTAGCAGTCCTTATGGAAGGCTTGGTGCAATAGAGAGGTTTCATACAAGCGGCTCAGCCGCTTCTCTGCCTCAAGCTCCCAGCTTCCCCCCCTTTTTGCCATGCCAGGCACCCTTCAGAAGACTGATTCTCTCCCTTCAACGTAAAGCAACAATTTAAGTCTGCACCCTTTCCTCAGTCTCAGGGTTTACATTTCCACACCTGCAGCATCCTCACTGTGCTTTATAAACAAAAGACTACCCTGTCCTTCCATTTATAGTAGCAAAGAGCCAGCAAGGACTCTGAAATATGAGGCTGTCTTAACTTGAGCTTCCAGAAGCTGACTCGGAGAAGAGGACTCACACGAAAATTATTTATTTAAGCATTCCCAGAACAAGAAAATGGGTGGGTGGGTGAGGTGGGGGGGGGGGGGAGGGTGGATGGGAACGTGGAACCTGGAAAGGAGGCCAAGCAAAGATGTGACAGCAAGCAGCATCCAAGGAGGGCGGCTTTGGCTCAGTCCCTCATGGGAACTCTGGGGACACCTTAAAACTGCCCCCACCAGGGAGCAACAGAGCTGGAGGACTATTCCCCTATGTTTGCCAGTCATTTGCTGGGGCTGGCCCTAGGGGGGCAAACCTTCTCAGGGTGCAGGCATGGGGAGAGAAAGCACAGGAGGGCCAGCCAGTGTAAAACACAGCCCGGGGGCAAAGCACTGACAGAGGCTGCTGCCCAGCCTTTCATTCCCCTCCCTTACCCAACCACACAAAGGAAAGGGAGTTGTGTGGAGAATAATTTCCTCACTGATGTGAGTCACGGCACCCCATGGAAAGCAGAAACCGCTATCACTGAGGATGAGGTGTCGACCTGTGTGCTATGATAAAAAATCTATTTGGTTTCCATGCCCAGTTCCTCACACAGAGCTCCTAAAATTCTTGTAACTTCTTAATTGATAGGAATACCTTTCATTATTTATAACAAGCCCTTTCTTAAAATAAATTTTCTAAGTCTATCTATTTTGAGAGAGAGAGAATCCCAAGCAGGCTCCGTGCTGTCAGCACTGAGCCCAAAGTGGGGCTTGATCCCACGACCCTGGGATCACGATCTGAGCCAAAATCAAGAGTCGGAGGCTCAATAGACTGAGCCACTTAGGTGCCCCCTATATCAGGCCCCTTTTAATCACAACTGAGTTTGTGCTAATAAGGTGACTTAGGATGGGGCCCCATGTAGACACCTAGTCACCAGAAGGATCAAGCAATTACAGGACTGGAATTTTCAGCTCCACCCACCGATGTAAGGAAAGTAGGCGCTGCAAATTAAGTTCCATAAAAACTCTTGAACAAGGAATCTGATGGGCTTCTGGGTTGGTGAACACATCCACGTGCCAGGAGGGTGTCAACCCCTTGATCCAGGGGGACAGGAGCTCCTGAGCTCAGGACGTTTGCTGATTTCACCCCGTGCACCTCTCTGTTTGGCTATGCACCTATATCCTTTGTAATATCCTTTATAATAAACTGGGAATTGTAAGTCAATATTTCCCTGAGCTTTGTGAGCCGTTCTAACAAATTAATCAAACCCGAGGACGAGGGGATTGTGGGAACCTCTGATTTATAGTTCAGTTGGTATCTGAACTGGTTTCTGAACAGGGGGCCATCTTGTAGGACTGAGCCCTTAGCCTGTGGGATCTGCTGCTATCTCTAGGTAGACAGTGTCAGAACCCAGTTCAAGTGTGGGACACCTGGTTATGATTCAGTGAGAATCAGAGAACTGCTTGGTGGTGTTGGAAAAACAGTCCAGGGCATGAGCTATAGTCTTCCAGGCCCTTCTTCCATTTTCCCACCCCTTTTAGGGTTCTCTTCACTTCTTAGCATGACTGCAGGGCACTCATAACCAGAAGACAAGGGTGAGCATCCATACCAAGTCCCGGGATCCGCCCCTCAGAAGCTGCACAGGGAACTGCTCAGCAGCCCTCATAGATGGGGCATCTCGGGCTCTCTCTGAGACAATGCCCCCACCCCAGGCCACGGAGCCCTGGCCACACAGCTGGCAACTGCTCTTTCAGATTCTGCCCTGTCCGACTCTGGTTGCTAGATGCAAGGGGCAGGCTAGCGTCCTGAGATGCAGTTGTCTTGTTTGTGGCTCTCTGTTTCACACTGGAAGCAAGGTGGCCAGTGTTGTTAACCAGGCCCTGGCCTTTGTGGGCTCTCTGACCAGCGATGAGAAATCTGCTGTTTTCCCACTTCAGGGATCCAGTCTCAGGTGCTGGAGTCACCTGCATCGACTCCTTGAGTCTGAGCAGGGGGCTGCTAGTGGGCTCTGATCTCCTGGGCTGTTCCTCAGAGCACCCAGTATTGCCTCCCCTGGAATTAACTCTCCTAACAAGGAAAACAGGGTGGGTGGGATTCAGCCCGGATCTTGGCCATCAATACTTTTCCAGGGAACTTTTGCTCTAGCTGAGCCTGATTCTCTTCCCTCAGTTCAGCAGCACCTTTCTCTGCTGCTCTTTGCAGAAGTGTCTCTGGGCTGAACAGACACATGGAGAATTCCTCTCTACGCACCACATAACTGAATACCGTGTTGGGCAGTCAGCCAGCCACAGAGAGGCCTCTGAAAACCAGAGTCGGCCGCAGACCCAAGAGGGGCCCTACAGACTTTCTGTGGTTTTCTGTGCTCCTCCCCTCAGGTACTATATCCACACCATTGGGGGAGTGACATTGAAAACACACGCATTTATTTCCACCTCCTCCCCAGAGCTTCAAAATACTAGTAGAGAAATTACAACTGAAAAAGCATATTGAAAAAAGAAACAGCATATATCCACAAAGACAAAGAATTGGAGAGTATACAGGAACAGATGACAGATGTCAAGAAAATTTTGGAAGCTAGAAAGTCACGGTAGTTGATTTCAAAGAGCAGAGAAAGCTGAAATTTAAACCTGCAAGGGGAGGTCGTGTGTATAAGAAGTAGCAAGTGGATTCCTGGCTGCAGGATTCCAACTGGAATGTCCTTGAAGATGGGGATAAGAGGTGGGGCTGAAAACAGGAGGTACATCTTGGCTGTCTGTCTGAGGGGCAGTGAGACACCCAGATGTCTTCTCCCATCCGACACAACCTTCCCTCACAGCGAAGAAGTTGGAGAGTTCAAACCAAGAGGGTCTGGACTGAGAGTTACCAGACACAATTTAGAACAGGGAACTGTACTGAAAATGGGCAGTAAGTGAAAGTCTGTGAGTGGCAACCACCTTCCCCTGCCCCCCAATTCACTCAATTCAACTTCCCACCCAACAGCCGGAGCGATGGCAGACAGGCTTACATCATCTGGGAGGAAGAATGGAAGTTTCCTCTCTGGGGAAACAAACTAGGCCAAGAGAGAGAAAAGGCCTACTGACAGTTGTTATTGTCCCCGTGGAACAGCTGGGTCCCCGCCTGATCACCCTACTGTGAAGACCACTTGTGGATGAGCCCCACCCAGACACCCGGACTCTAAATCAGCATTTTGGTGCCTTTACACTTAAATCTAAGCAGATGGCCAAGCATCACGTGACTTTGGAGGGGAGCTTCTGACATGAAAGAGACACAAATCACCAATCATTCAACCAACCACAGCAGGGGGAAGCTGAGAATGCAGAAAGCAAAAGACAATTGCAAGTAAATCCTAAACCTCATAAGTCTAGTATCTAAGAAAATAGGAGAGGGGCGCCTGGGTGGCTCAGTCAGTTAAGTGTTCATTTCTTGGTTTCGGCTCAGGTCATGGTCTCTCAGCTTCGTGAGTTCGAGCCCCACATTGGGCTCTGTGCTGGCAGTGCGGAGCCTGCTTGGGATTCTGTCTCTCTGCCCCTCCCCAACTTGCACTGTCTCTGTCTCTCTCAAAATAAATAAATAAACTTAAAAAAAAAAAAACCAAAAGGGTAAGCTATAAAAATAAACATCCAGAGAATAAGAACTCTTAAAAATTCAAAATATGATAGAAATTTTAAAAGTTGAGTAGATGAATTTGGGTATAATTTGAGGAATTCTCTCAGACTGTAGAAGAAAATTACAAAGAAACAGAAGACAGGAAAGGAGAGGTAAAAATATTTAAGGGTCCGGGAACCTGGGTGGTTCAGTCACTTAAAATGTCCAACTTCAGCTCAGGTCATGATCCCATGGTTCGTGAGTTCAAGCCCCATATCAGGCTCTCTGCTGTCAGCATGGGATCCTGCTTCAGATCCTCTGTCTCCCTCTCTCTGCCCCTCCCCCGTGCTCTCTCACTCTTTCTCAAAAACAAATAAACAATTCTTAAAAATATTTAAGGTTCAGTCCAGAAGATCCCACAACTAACGTAAATTTCAAAGAGAAAATGAGGGAAAGAAATGATCACACCAGTAGACATGATAGAAAATAAAAACAAGCACAAACAAACAAAAGGAAATAACCTAATGCCTATAACTGAGAGAACAGATAAATTGTGGTGTCTTCATGCAACAGAATGCTATACTACAATGTAAAGTTAACGAACAATAGCCATGTGCATAGATGACTCTTAGGAACAATGTTGAAGGATATTCAAGCCACAGAAGAATGTCATTTCTGTGTGTGATGCCATTTCTATGGTGTTCAAAAGCAAGCTAAAGTAAACAAGCTATGGTTTCACGGCACATACACATGTAGTAAACAAGAAGAGTGAATTAGGGGCCCCTGTGGGGCTCAGTCAGTTAAGCATCTGACTCTTGATTTCGGCTCAGGTCATGATCTTGTGGTTTTGAGTCTCTCTCAAAGTAAATAAACTTAAAAAAAAAGAAAAGAAAAGAAAAGTGAATAGAAAAAAAAAATACCATGAGAGTGATTCTGTGGCTGGTGAAGAGTGAGAGGATGGGCTCAGCACAGGAAGGCAGGGTAGGGACTGGCATCAGAAAAGAACATATAGGGAAGTTCAAGGAATTGGGAATATTCTATCTCCTAAGTTGGATGGTGGGTTCATGGGCATTTGTTTTACTGCTATGTTTCAGGATTTACATTACTCATATTCTTTTATATATGTTCTCTCTCATACACACACACGTTCTCATGTGCATGCACACATGAGCTAAGAATTTTTCCCTTCGTTGAGGATGTGAGTTTCCCAATTAGAAGGCCCCTAACAGTCCAATGCAACACAGGATATAATCTATACCAAAGCATATTTTTATAAAATTTTAGAGCATCAGAAGTGAAGAAACTATCATAAAAGCAGTAAGACAAAGGAAAAATACAAAAACCTGAGTATCAGGGGCGCCTGGGTGGCTCAGTCAGTTCAACGTCCGACTCTTGGTTTTGGCTCAGGTCATGATCTTGTGGCTTTGTGGGTTCGAGTCCCGCATCAGGCTCTGTGCTGGCAGCGTGGAGCCTGCTTGGGATTCTCTCTCTCCTCTCTCTCTCTCTCCCCCTACTCCACTTGTGCTGTCTCTGTCTCTTTCAAAATAAATAAATAAACTTAAATTATTAAAAAAAACCCTGAGAATCAGAATAGTCTTGGTCTTCTCATCAGAAAGACTGGAAATAGAAGACTACATTCCTTCTAGATTCTGAAGGAAGACAATTCCTATCTCAAATTCTACACCTATCAACACAGCAAATGAGAGAGCAGAATTAAGATAAATTCAGACAAGTTAGGCTTCAAAAGTTTTATCTTCCATGTACCCCTTCTCTAAATGAAAGAATGTGCTCCACCACAAGAAGCCAGTAAATCAAGAAAGAGGAAACCGTGGAAACCAGGGCACAGGGATTCAGATATAGAAGAGACAAAAAGAATATAAAGGGTTTTAGTCCTCAAAACAGCTGGAAGCAGGCACAGAGGACAGGGCAGTTTGGAGCAAGAGAACAAGAGAATTCCAGGAGAAAATTCTCTACAAGAAACATGCAACTGTTCAGTTACCTAATATTTAAGTGAATGGAGAGATTTATAGTTCTATGCAATAGTTTCATGAAGAATTATTGATTGGCAATAGGAAAACTAAGGAAACTAAGGAAACTTAGGAAAATTAAGCCAAAACAAACATAAAGAGGCGATTTGTTTACTCTAGGGAAAGTCAAAAGTTGTATAGGAAAGGATATGTAAATATAAGATTCTAAGTGGCTCATTAGTATGTAATATTTACATAATCCTGATAATGCTGAATATTGACTGAACCAAGAATTATGATATAATTATGTAGGCAGAATGAGGGCAGTAGCAGTGTGTTTGCGGGTGAGAGTGTGTGGAATTTAAGAGACCTGAATCTGTGTCTTCTGTCGTTGTAAACAAATGTTTAATTTCCAAAATAAAAAGAATCAACCAAAATAGCAGGATAGGGAACACTCCTCAATTCAATTTGTGAGGCTATCTAGCCCTGACCCAAAGCTAGACAAGGTCAGCAGAAGGTAGGGTTTTACAGCCAGTTTTGCTCATAAGCATAGATGCGGAAGATTTAGTGAAAATGTTAGCATGCCGAATGCCAGCAGAACCAAGCTGGTTCTATCTTGGTAATGCAAAGTTGGTCCAATTTTTTTAAAAAAGTATTAATATAAATCATCACAATAACAGCTTAGAGGAGAAAATCTACATGATTATCTTGACAGGCACAGAAAAAGTATTTGATAACATTTGGCACTCATTTATGTTAAACATAGTCTTAGCCAACCAGGAGAAGGATATTTCTTTAATTTGATGAAACTCTCTAACAATATTTTACAGAAAATAGAGTGCTTTTTCTTTTTTTGCAAATATACTACTTAAATGGTGAACTATTAGAAACATTCCCTTTAAAAGCAGGAAGATGAGGGCACCTGGCTGGCTCAGTCAGTGGAGCATGTGACTCTGGATCTCGGGGTTATGAATTCAAGCCCCACGTTGGGTGTACAGATTACTTAAAAATCATTTAAAATCAGGAAGTGATGGGGCGGGGAGGCCCTAACACCTTTCTGTTCAACATTGTACCTGCGGAGCCTAGCCAGGCAGAACAGTTAAGAAAAGAAAAATAAATAAATGATACAAAGATTGTAAAGGGAGAAAAAAAAAAAAAACAACTCTGTCTTGTTCTGAGGAAACAAGATTCTGGCTCAGAATTCTAGAGCCACCAAACTCACAAATGAGAGAACAGAATTAAAACAAGTTAGATTGGTCTCAAAAAATTCATCTTCTACGTGCCCTATGTTAGTTTCTCTATTGCTGTTGTAACAAATTGCCACAAATTTAGTCACTTAGAATAACACACATTTATTCTCTCGCAGTTCTGGAAGTCTGAAATTAGTTTTACAGGGGTTAAAATTAAAGTGTCAACAGGGCTGTGTTCCTCTGGGAAGCTCTAGAAAATCTGAGATTTCTCGTTTTTTCAGCTTCTAGGTGTCACCCATATTTTTTGGCCTGGGGCGCCTTCCTCTATCATGGAACCACACCACTGCAAAATTTGTTCCCACTATCACTTCATCTCTCTCTGCTACTGTCATCACATAGCTTTCATTGCCTCTGACCCCTCCTGCCTCCCTCTCAAAAGGACCCTTGTGGATTGGACCCACCTGGGTAATCCAGGCAACTCTCCCATCTCAACGTCCTTAATTTAGTCACATCTACAAAGTCCATTTTATCATGTAAGGTAACATATTCATAGGTTTTGGGGATTGGGATGTGAACATCTTTGGGGGTTCACTGTTTGGCACATCACTTCCATATCATCATTCACAGGTTATATGATTGTTTATACAAAAAAAGCCAAGATAGGGGCACCTGGGTGGCTCAGTCAGTTAAGCGTCTGACTTCGGCTCAGGTCATGACCTCACAATTCATGGGTTCAAGCCCCACATCAGGCTCTGTTCTGACAGCTCAGAGCCTGGAGCCTGCTTCGGATTCTTGTCTCCCTCTCTCTCTGTCCCTCCCCTGCTCACACTGTCTCTCTCAAAAATGAATAAACATTTAAAAAAATTAAAAAAAAGAAAAAACCAACATAATTTACATACTATTATAATTAATATGAGAGTTTAGCAAGGCAACTCTTTTCCTATGGCTCAGACACACAGATTGGAAAGTATAATTTTTAAAAAGATGTTCACTTACAACGTTAAAAAAGAAATTATATTACACTTTAACAAATCTAGAAAAATATAAATTCTAAAAATAAAATTTAAAAGGATTCTCATTAAAAAAAGAAATTATAAAATACTTTGCAATAAATCTAACAAAAGATGCTTAAAACCTCTATGAAGACAATTATAAAAAATGATAGAAAAATGTTAAAGATGAATTAAATAAACAGGGAAACATATTATGAACATAGGAAAAGTTAATATGATAAAGATGGATTCAAATCCAGAATATATAAATAACGAATAAGTCAATAATTTTAAAAAACTCAATAGAAAAAAGTAAAAAAAATAAACAGGCAAATCATACAACAAGACACCAGAATGGCTAATATAAAAGATGCTCAACATCATCATTATTCAGAGAAATGCAAACTAAACTATCATGAAGTATCATTTTAAATCCATCAGATTGGGAAGTTAAAGTCTGATAGTTTCAAATGTTGCTCGTCATATGGAGAAATGGGAACTCGCCTACTCTGCTGAAGCAAGTGTGAGTTGGTACAAGCACTTCAGAGACCACACAGGCAATATTTACAGGTAAGATGCACAAGGATACATATGCCCTGTGACCCAGGATTTCAATTCATCAGTATATGAATCACAAAGGATGCCACGGGTGTATATACCCTAGGTCCTCACACTTGTGTATGAGGAGACATTTATAAGAACGCTCATTACAACACTGTAACAATAAAAATGGGAAACAATCCAGATATCTATCGAGAGGAGAATGGATAAATAAATTTAGCTAGGTATGTTCAAATAATGAGATGCTGTACGTCAGAAAAATTAGTGAACCACAGCTATACATATTACTGTGGATGATTCTCAAAAACACGTTAAGAAAAGAAGTTTTTAGGAAGTACTGTGCCATTTTTATAAAACTTGAAAACACGAGAAGACAATACATTTGGTAATATAGACATATCTAGTAAAAGTATAAAAAGACACATATGGGAATATTAGACACTGATAAAAAGCAAATATGGTTTTGCTTTGACAGGGGGAATGAAATCAGGGAGGGTAACACAGAACTTCCATGATAAATGGAATGCTTTATTTCTTAATAAATAAGAAATATTTATTTCTAGTGATGGGTATTCACCATTATTTATCTCTTAGAATGAAATAGCACTGTATGCTTCTTGTTCAGAAACATGAAGGGAGAGGAGAGTGGAATTGAGGGGGAGGTGAAGGAAGGTACAGAAGATTCTTGCTTTTTAAAACCTTGCACTCCTGGTTGACCTTTTAAACTATACACAATTGTGGCTTCAATAAAAGTCAATATTATAAAAATAATAAAGGTTTGAGACGGGGAGTAATATGTGACATATTTCTGTAAGACCTTTATTTGTAGATGCTTTATCTCAGCACTCTTCAAATTTGGTCATTAGGCAAGTATGGGTTGATGATCCTGTCTGCCATGAGCTAGATACAGAATCGAGCCTAAGTGTTTAGGAGATTTTATAGCAATTTTAGACAGACTTTACGCATGCTAAACCTAATAATTAAAAATGGGGATTATATTTTATATTTCATTATAATTTCACTTTTTTCTAGAAATAAACTCTTATTTAACAAAAGTATTAGAGGGCAATGAATTGAAAACAAGCAACTAGTCCTGATCCATTGCTCTTTAATGAAAATTGCTATCTACATGATTTCTATTTCTTTTTCTATAACACGTAGGTTTTGTTCTTTGGGGATCTTGTGCTCTACTCCTAAAATATTAATGTTCAGTGTGGGAGTCCAGAATTGTTTTGTTTGGTGCTGGATATGCGTCTTGCATAAAAGGTGTGGCTATTCAATGCGTGCATTTCCCCCATAGACACATGTAAATATAGTTGCAACTTCCTGTTAGTAAACAGTAAGTCTTTAAATTTAGAATTAGGTGGCGAGGTTGACATGTAGAAGTGTAATAAACTGTATTGCTTTCAAAGCACTATCTTTTCAAGTTAATTGTTAACTCACCAGGTTGCTGCTTTTCTTAATTATATCAAATATTACATGGTATGTGAAAACACTACAGATATGGTTTAAGGTATTTCATGGACTTTTTGTATGATAAACGGACCTTATACTATAGAGAAATGAAAAACATACATTAATAAATATTATCATCCTATGGAACCAGAAAGGATCCCGAATAGCCAAAGCAATCTTGAAAAAGAAAACCAAAGCAGGAGGCATCACAATACCAGACTTCAAGCTGTATCATCAAGACAGTATGGTACTGGCACAAAAACAGACATTCAGATCAATGGAACAGAATGGAGAACCCAGAAACAGACCCACAAACGTATGGTCAACTAATCTTTGACAAAGCAGGAAATAATATCCAATGGTATAAAGACAGTCTCTTCAGCAAGTGGTGCTGGGAAAATGGACAGTGACATGCAGAAGAATGATCCTGGACCACTTTCTTACACCATACACAAAAATAAACTCAAAATGGATGAAAGACCTAAATGTAAGACAGGAAGCCATCAAAATCCTTGAGGCGAAAGCAGGCAAAAACCTCTTCGATCTTGGCCGCGGCAACTTCTTACTCAACACGTCTCCAGAGGCAAGGGAAACAAAAGCAAAAATGAACTACTGGGACCTCATCAAGATAAAAAGCTTCTGCACAGCAAAGGAAACAATCAGCAAAATTAAAAGGCAACTGACAGAATGGGAGAAGATATTTGCAAATGACATATCAGATAAAGGGTTAGTATCCAAAATCTATAAAGAACTTATCAAACTCAACACCCAAAAAACAAATAATCTGAAGAAATGGGCAAAAGACATGAATAGACACTTCTCCAAGGAAGACATCCAGATGGCCAACCGACACATGAAAAAATGCTCCACATCACTCATCATCAGGGAAATACAAATCAAAACCACAATGAGATACCACCTCACACCTGTCAGAATGGCTCACATTAACAACTCAGGCAACAACAGATGTTGGCGAGGATGCGGAGAAAGAGGATCTCTTTTGCATTGTTGGTGAGAATGCACGCTGGTGCAGCCACTCTGGAAAATGGTATGGAGGTTTCTCAAAAAACTAAAAATAGAACTACCCTACAACCCAGCAGTTGCACTACTAGGCATTTATCCACAGGATACAGGTGTGCTGTTTCAAAGGGACACATGCACCCCCATGTTTATAGCAACACTATCAACAATAGCCAAAGTATGGAAAGAGCCCAAATGTCCATCGATGGATGAATGCATAAAGAAGATGTGGTATACACACACACACACACACACACACACACACACACACACACACACACAATGGAGTATTACTTGGCAATCAAAAAGAATGAGATCTGGCCATTTGCAACTACATAGATGGAACTGGAGGGTATTATGCTAAGTGAAATTAGTCAGTCAGAGAAAGACAAAAATCCTATGACTTCACTCATACAGGATTTTAAGAGAGAAAACAGATGAACATAAGAAAAGGGAAACAAAAATAGTATAAAAATAGGGAGGGGGACAAAACAGAAGAGACTCATAAATATGGAGAACAAACTGAGGGTTGCTGGAGGGGGTGTGGGAGGGGGGATGGGCTAAATGGGTAAGGGGCACTAAGGAATCTACTCCTGAAATCATTGCTGCACCATATGCTAACTAATTTGGATGTAAATTTTAAAAAATAAACAATAAAATAAAATAAATATTATCATCCGAGGAGAACCAAACCAAATCTCCTCACCGGTGCTTGGCAGCATGACTTCCTGAGAAGTTTCAGGCTCTGCGTGGCCTCCACCCTGGGATCCAAAATCTGCTTAAGGGCCCATGTGGCAGCTGGAACCAGTCTCCACGGGATTCTGCCTAAGATGCGGCACATCAGGGGCTTCTGAAATGTCCAAACATATCTGTTTTAGATCTTTTCCCCTGAAGACAAGACTCCTTTTTAAAAATTACTTTTTTTTGAAGCCAGAGTACTTACTGATTTCCAGGGTTCTCTTTAGACCTGCCACTTGCTAAGGGAATTTTTTTGATAAAAATCTTTTAATCTTTCTGGAAGGCTAACAAAACATTGCATATGCCCGGCTTCCTATCGGACTTTTTCTATAATCTTTTCTCATCATAATGCTTTTTTCATCATAATGCTTTCTAAAGGACTTTATCGTTTGCTCTCTGGGCTCATTTAGCTATTTTAACATACCAATTTAGCATCTTTGCTACATTTTCTTGTTATTTCTCATTTCGTTCTTTATACGCTACTTAACACTTCTGTTTGAGTA
This sequence comes from Lynx rufus, assembly GCF_022079265.1. Taxonomy (NCBI): domain Eukaryota; kingdom Metazoa; phylum Chordata; class Mammalia; order Carnivora; family Felidae; genus Lynx; species Lynx rufus. The sequence goes on along the minus strand of NW_025814896.1, from coordinate 18,559,667 downwards.
TTGTTATCTTCCACTCTTATACCAACGTGCTATTCTCGCATTCCCGTAGTTAATGTTCCACTTTGCATTTCATTCTCACACTCTTTTTTTTAAAGTTTATTATTATTTTTTTTAAGTAATTCTACACCCAAACTGGGGCTTGAACTCAGGACCCCAAGATCAAGAGTCCCCTGTTCTTCCGACTGAGCCAGCCAGGTGTCCCACTCAGGCTCTTTTAAAAGTAGGAATGTGAGGGGCCCCTGGGTGGCTCAGTCGGTTAAGCGTCCGACTTTGGCTCAGGTCATGATCTCTCGGTCCCTGAGTTCGAGCCCCACGTCCGGCTCTGTGCTGACCGCCCGGAGCCTGTTTCAGATTCTGTGTCTCCCTCTCTCTCTGCCCCTCCCCCGTTCATGCTCTGTCTCTCTCTGTCTCAAAAATAAATAAACGTTAAAAAAAATTAAAAAAAAATAAATAAAAGTAGGAATGTGAGTGGTGCCTGGGTGGCTCAGCCGGTTAAGCAACTGACTTCGGCTCAGGTCACGATCTCATGGTTCGTGGGTTCCAGCCCCGCATTGGGCTCTGTGCTGACAGCTCAGAGTCTGGAGCCTGCTTTGGATTCTGTGTCTCCCTCTCTCCCTGCCCGCCCCCCACTTGTGCTCGCTTTCTCTCTCTCTCTCAAAAATAAATAAAATGTAAAAAAAAAAAAATTAAAAGTAGGAATGTGAGGTGGAAGCCTTTAAGAGGACAAACGTGGCATGGAAAGCAACAAAGATAGCCCTTCCAAAGCCTTGCACTCCTACCAGAGGTCTGGGCAGCTGACTCCCTGCCTCTGCTTTTTAAAAGCCTCCTCACCTCAGTGCCGTCCCAATCCACTGAGTTGAGGGTTTAGCTGAAGTCGGAGACCTTGATTCTAGTGTCACCAACGCATGATTAGGTCATGTGGTCCCACTACACCATGTTTCTGAGGTGACACAGGTGAGGACAAGGTGGTGGAGTGAGAACAGATAGTGGAAAAGGTCCCCAAAGATGAGGCGATCCAATAACTGATTAATGGCTTAGTCACTAAAGCTCTGAAGCAACTCGAGTGGCTCAGTCTGGCTGCTGCAGAAGCCAGGGTAGAAGAGGATGGTGAGGTCCTACAGAGCCTGCAAGTTGACACGAGGTCACGGAGAGCCACAAGTTTAAGTACAGGAAAACATGCGGACAGCGCCGCGTCGGGCCAACGAGGCCAGCTCAGGGACTGAGGAGCCCAGATCCAGAAGTCGAATCCAGGGGCTGGCAACAGCTCCAACCCACAGTTCGGACCCAAGCGAGAGCGAAGCCGCAGGACAGCTGACTTCAGAGGTCACGTGACACGCCCCAGCCCGGCTCTAATTGGCTACAAAAGCTCGGCCTCCCTGACGGGTCTTCCCGAAGTCTTTTTTGGAAACTACATTTCCCAGAAGGCTTTGCGGCGCTTAGTTTTCCTACCTGGGTAGATGGGGCGGTGCCCGGTGTCCCCAGAGTCGACGGGTCTTTGAGAGGCAGGGGAAGAAGGCGCCCCGGGGGAGCGAAACCTTCTGGATTAAAACAGCCCATACACTAGAGGCAGGGAAGAGAGCCGCCACTCTGTCTCCTTCCTTTGCGCAAAGACCTCTGGGGAATGTAGTGCCATGGAGGTCTTCGGAGCCCATGGCTCTCACCTCTCGCTGGGATCTCGGGGTTCGCGGATGGGGCCGAAACCAGTGGGGAAGAGGAGGGCCCAGAAGGGCCTTCCACACTGGCTCTCCCTTCTCCACCAGGTGGCGCCTAGCGCAAGCACCGACCCATTTGCCTCTTGGTTATCCCATGCTGGGAAAACATTCTACCCTATAGTCCTGAGAATTCAAGCTTAGATTTCCACTAAGAACTTTTTAGAGAGCTCTGCTGAGAAATGGGGAAACTATTTTAAACGAAACAAATGACAGCGGCCTTAAATTAGCCCCATCCTCTGCTGCTCGCGGGACCCTTTATGAGAGTACACTGAACCATGGCGCTGTGCATATGGGGGATCCATTTTACGTCTGGACCTCCACCGGCCGGTGACTTCCGCCCGCCGTGAGTGTCAGCTGTTCTTGCCGGTGTTCTCAACGCCAGGCTGGCCTCAGGGGCTACTTTACGACCCTCGGCCCAGGCCCAAGCCCAAGCCTTGTTTCTGCCTTGGAGGACATTCGTTCTGCCCAGCTGCAGGGGTGATGGTCTCATTTTACTCAGGGGAAAACCGAGGGCGTGGTGGGTAAGGCTGTTGACCTGTCCGGGCCATACAGCGAGCTGTGTAGTCAACTCAGCACGGTTGGAACGAATTCGAATTCTGGTCTCACACCTGTCCTGTCCACTTCGTGTGGTGTTAATCGCCTTTTCTCAGTTTTGCTGCTACTGCCTTAGGTTAAGTCATGATCATCCCGGCTATTCTAACCATCTCCTCCATCCAGTATTTACTGAGAGTGCCAGGTGCCAGGCAGTGTGCTTGGGTGCTGGGGACGCGGTGTTGAACGGGGCAGACATGACCGCACCCTCACGGAGTTTACAGTCTAATGGGGAAGACAGACTGATTACAGAACACAAATGAGAATAAAGTTTCAAATTGTGGTAAGTAGAAAAAAGAAACAGGATGCTACAAGAGAGAATAATGGAGGGAGCCATGAATGAGATTGGGGAAAGCAAGAAATGCTTGATCTGAGACCTGAAAGCTGAGAAAAGGGAAGCTCTGTGACAGCCAAGAAAGGATTAATCAAGGCAGAGGGAAAAGCAAGTGCAAAGGCCCTGAGGTGGGAAAGAACTTGGTATTTTGTTATTCAAGGAACTGAGAAGGTCTTTGTGAGCTGGAGCTCAGTGAGGTAGGGAGCAAGTAGAGAAAATTGAAGCCAGCCTCTCGTCCCCCAGTTTTGCCTCTTTTAAGCTGTCACACACTGACAATATAGAAACATTTTCAAAACTCAAATATGATTTTACTCGCTTTTAGAGGCTTTGTGTTCCCTACAAGCCAAACTCCTTGGGCCAGTGCTCAAAGACACTCATAACTGGATTTACCTTGCTTTCCAATCTCCCTTTCTTGCATGTGCTCCCTTTTTGCCGCTGCTTTGGTATGCCCTATTCCATGTGCTTGCTGAGCAGGCCAACTTTGATTCGCCCTTCCTATCTTGGCCATGATATCACCTGTGTGCTCTTCCTCCTGTGTACTCTCCACCCTAGCCATATAATCACTGGTTTGCCTACTAATCTCTCCCACCAGACAGTAAGCTTCTCCTCTCAGGAACTTGTTTTCTTTCTGTATATATCATGCAGAACATGAGCCAAGGCAGTTGTTTTCATAACAGATGTCCATTGAGAGAATGAGTGGAACAGGTAGCCGTCACTAGCCTCCAGCTGGTACCTGACGAGAAGGTGACGTGGGGCTCCTATCCACATCAGACTAGAGAGTAGCATCCAAAAGGGTGAGAAGAGATGAGTAGGAAATCTGCATTTGTCATGGCCAGGCACCGTCTCATCCACTGTCTCATTTAACCCTCATAACAATTGTGGGTCTTAGATTCTTTTTGCAGGCAAGAAAGCTGGTGTCCAAAGCCTTGCCCAAAGATCACCCACTGATAATGGGGAAGTTGGGATAGGAACCTAGATCTTTTTTTTTTAATTATTTTTTAAGTTTATTTATTTATTTATTTATTTATTTATTTATTTATTTAGAGCATGCACGCAGGGGAGGGGCAGAGAGAGTGGGAGAGAGAATCCCAAGCAGGCTCCACACTGCCAGCATGGAGCCTGACACAGGGCTCAAACCCATGAACCATGAGATCTTGACCTGAGCTGAAACCAAGAGTCGGATGCTTGACTGACTGAGCCACCAGGCGCCCAGGAACTTGGATCTTTCTGACCTTAAAAATTGAGGCCCTTGATACTCCTTCTGCTCCTTTTGCCTCTATTCTGGCACCTTCCACCAGCACAGGAGCTATGCTGTGAATTAAGTTTAAGGAATTTAAAGGAAGTTTAAGGAACTGAACTCCAAGTGTCCTCTATCTCATGTGGGTCATTTTGTACCTCTGAGGATATCAGATCTGGAACAACCATTGTACTGGGGCTCTGCCCCTTCCAGAAACCAGTGACTCCTATCTGTCTCTGCTTATATCAGTGTTTACAGGGCCTGGAGGAACTGGTAAAACTCACAAGCAGAAACCCCAGGAAAGGGCACTGTTGGCCACAGCTGCCCTATAGAATTCTCTGAGATGATCAAAATGTTCTATAATGTGATAGAGTTCTTGCTTAGATAGTAGTGTCAGCCCTTCCCTCCCCTAGTAGTCTCTGACTCTAGGCTGTGTCCAAGACAGCTCAGTCTGAGACTACAGACCCCTGGACTAGATCTTCACGGGCCCCCCAGACCCCAGCTACACCTTAGCTGTAGCTCAAGCCGTGTCTGAGAACACACATCAGAGTTCAGACAGAGATGGCCAGTACATTGGCTGATCTAGCTAGTCCAGCATCCTGCAGGAGCCTGGCCCGGAGCAGATGCTAGGTTAACATTAGGTGAATGGATTTATCTTCTCTGCCCCAGGCTGGGGCTCCCTCAGCTACTGGGATTGGCTTCTAGAATCCCTCCTTATCATGTGGACTAAGGGCTTTTGCCATCCAGGGAAGGTGAATGAAACTAGTCCTTCATACCCATCTCCATCCTGACTTTTTTTTGGGGTGCGCCAGGGTGCAACTGAAAACCAGTGAGTAATAATTCCTTGCAAACATGCTGGATCCAGCATTTTTATGTGACGATCTGAATTTTATTTTGAAACTGTGCAAAATGAAAACCCAAATAAGCATCTGCTATGTATGAATAGAGGCAGTGTGGTTCTGGGGAAAGAGGACTGCTCTCGGGGTCACCCTGGACCTCTGGCTAACATGCTATAATGGACAAGGTGCTCAGTGTCTTTGGGTCCCAGTTTTCTCATGAGTAAAACAAAAACATTAGACTCTAAGCTGCTTCCTACTGTTAACGTGAATGCTTAAAAAATGCCTGGTCACATCTGCAATCAACCCACATTAAGTACCTTTCAAGTCATCATTTGTCTGAATCGAGTCTATTTTCATTGTTTAGCTTTTCTAACACCTTTCACTTAACCCTTTCACCACCAGCGCCTTCTCCATTTGCAGGGTTTTCACTAGTTTTGGGCTTCTTTAGATTCCAATAAATCCTGTTGGATTCCAGCCACCGAATCACCTGTTCCTTTGCCCTGCCTGGAGTCTCTAAAATCGCCAGCAGCCTTAGTTCCCTGACAAAGCACAGAGAGAGGTCTCCGTCTCCCTCCTTTTCCATCCCTCCCATTACCTCTTCCCTGAAAAAACAGAACGGAAAAATCCAGGAGGTTTCTATTCTGGCAGTTAGCACTCTTACCACTAGATGGCACATGTGTGCAAGCCATCAGTCTTTGGGCAAAAACTTAATTTTTAAAAAATGTATTAATATTCCACCTGAAACCATAAAAGCTTTGAGAGGAATTATACAAGTACAAAATATGCAAAAGGATAAAATGAAAAGTTGAAGGAATTGGAGACAATAGAGAACAAGTGGAAGAGGTAACTCTGGGATGGGTTCTCAGGGGGAGGACACTGAACAGTGAAGCAAACACCGGTGACGTCACTGGAGCTGTGTCTGTGAGTCCGTCTGTGCAGGCCTATGGTGTGATGCTAAGTGGGAAAACGCAGTTCTCTGGGGCTCCAGCACTGGGTTTCCAGGACGGGGTGAAGAGTGAAATTTGCACCCACCCCGTCTCCCCCACTGAGGTTTGGGTGGAGTTTGGGACCAGGAAGCTCTCCTTGAGGCTGTGGTGACCAGTTTGTAAGGTAGCCCCCAATGACCCCCCCGCTTCCTGGTTTTCACACCCTGTGGAGTCCCCACTCACATATCAGGGGTAGTCTGTATGACCAGCAGAACATGAGACGAGCGATGACATGTCTTTTTCTGAGGTCAGCTTCTAGAAGACACTGCAGCTTCTCTTTTGGTCTCTCTGTGTCTATCTTTGTCTCTGTGTTTCTATCAGATCATTTGCTTTGGGGAAAGCTAGCTGCCATGTCATGAGGAACTCTCTGGAGAGACCCCCATGTAGCAAAGAATTAGGCCTAGCAAGAGCCAACATTAACTTGCTGGTCCATGTGTATGAACCACCTTGGAAACAGGTCCTCCAGTCCATCTCGTACCTGGACTGAAACCCTATCAGAGACCTTGAGCCAGACCATCCAGCTAAGTCTGTCCTTAGCTCTGTGAGACAGTGTTTGTTATTTTCAGCTGCTAAGTTTGGGTGGTAATTTGTTACATAGCAGTTGATAACTAATACAGAGGCCAGTGGAAACCCAAGGCTACTGTATCAGGTAATTTTGCATGGGTAGGTCAGCTTGGTTTTAGACACCAAGGAAGTATTTAAGAAGCAATGTATGGGCTTTAAATCTGATACATGTGGGTGCCAATTCAGGCTGTGTTTGTGGAAAAACAGAAGTAGAGGGTCCTATATAAAATGTCTGCAGGGGTTCCTGGGTGGCTCGTGTTGGTTATAAGCATCCAACTTTGACTCCGGTCATGATCTCACAGCTTGTGAGTTTGAGCCCTGCATCGGGCTCTGTACTGAAGCTCAGAGCCTGGAGCCTGTTTCAGATTCTGTGTCTCCCTGTCTCTCTGCCCCTCCCCTGCTCATGCTCGCTCTCTCTCTCTCTCTCTCTCTCAAAAATAAACATTAAAAAATAATAAATTAAAAAAATAAAATGTCTGCAAAGGAGGTGTCTTATGGGAGTAGGGTTCTTAGGTCACCATGACAAGTAATTTCTGATTACCGTTTGTCCAATATGAGGATAAGTTTTGCTCAGGATACTGGGTTTATTTTGTGCAGTTTTGTTTCAGGGCCTGCCCTAAATTTTCTTCTTCTTTTTCCCCCCTTTCTTCTTCCTGAAATGGCTAACGCTAAGTAATAACAGTTCAGTTTCCCTGTGATGACAACTATCGAGAGTCTATTTTCCCCTTTCATATTGACTTTGGTGCTGATTTTAACCAGATTTTACTGTAGTAGAAATGTTCTGGGGATGAAGGAGCATCAGAGTGATTTGCCTCAGACCTTTGTCCCCCGCTTCCTGCCCCCTAAGTCTGTGAACACTCCTTTCTCCAAAAGCCAGCTCTGCACTACTTCTCCTCCCCCTCGTCCTCCACCACCACCATTATCACCACACAGCTATTATCTATCGAGTGTTTACCACATGCCCATCCTGTGTTATGCAGGTGTTACATGCGTTATTGAATCTGTGCTGGAGACTATGACTTGCCTTTGCAATTTTGTTAGCCCAGGTCCTTCAAGAAGCAGACACCAAGATGGGATTAATTGTGCAAGGGTTTTACTAGGGGGAAATGCCTGTTTCAAAGGAATTAGGAAGAGAGCTAGAGAAGTCCAGGAGGACCATCAGACCCCAAGTGAAGGGGAGCGGAAGATACAGTTGGGTCCAAGTGTCCCAGAATGTCCTATATTTTAAGGAAAATACAGTCTAACGAAGGTTGGGCAAAGCTATCAGAGAGTCCTTGAGCCAAAGCCAATCAACAAAGGAGTCCTTTGTCTCTCGAACTGACTTTGTACCCAACCAAACTCAGTCATTGGTGGCGGGCGTGCAGCCAATGAATTTCAAAGCACAGCAGCTGGCGTCCTCAGCTCTGTGCAGTAGGAAGTCTGTGGAAGCACATTTCTGTGGCTGCCACACCAATGTTTGTTCTCCTAAGTAACAGAAACTTGATTTATTTGGGTGGCAAAGACCTGATGCTGAACTAAAACATTTCAGTTCCGTGCCTTCCTTGCAACTAGTTGTGACTCTATGATTATATATATGTCTTCTGGTCATGCAATATATGTAGAAGTATTATGAGGACCTACCACTAATGCTCCTTAAGGGGATCTGACTCAGCTGGGAGGTGCATCCCTTCTTTCCTTCTCTCTGCCAGGACTAAAGACAAAATGGCTGTAACCTCAGCAGCCATTTTGCACCAAGAGGCAGTTTATTAATAATGAATGGGCAAACAGACATTTAGTAAGGGTCTTATCTGAAGCGGGCTCTGCACTGACAGCAGTGAACCTTAAGGTTCACTTAAGCAGTGAGGCTTAAACTCACAAATCATGAGGTCATGACCCGAGCCAAAGTCAGACACTCAACTGACTGAGCCACTCAGGTGCCCCTGAGAGAAAAACCTTCTGTTCAAGCTATTGCTACTTTGCGTTATAAGCAGGGAAATCTGGGGCGCCTGGGTGGCTCAGTCGGTTAAGCGTCCGACTTCGGCTCAGGTCATGATCTCACAGCTTGTGAGTTCGAGCCCCACGTTGGGCTCTGTGCTGACAGCTCAGAGCCTGGAGCCTCTTCAGATTCTGTGTCTTTCTCTCTCTCTCTGCCCCTCCCCTGCTCACACGCTGTCTCTCTCTGTCTCTCAAAAATAAATAAACATTAAAAAAAAAAGAAATTAATAAAAAAAATAAGCGGGGAAATCTAATCCTAATCAGTATAGTGTCTAATCTTCACCATGGCTCTACCAAGCAGGTATATCTGTGCCCATTTTACAGATGAGGGAAATGAAGCTTAAAAGGATTAAGTGTTAGACCCTAAATTGGAGCCCAGGGTAGTGCTTAGGATACTTTCAGCTGTGAATAACGGAACAGTGTTTATCAGTCTTCCCTGAACATAAGAATTGCCTGGGAAGTTGCTAAATGTACAGATAGCCAGTCCTCTCCCCTGGAAATCCTCGTTCAGTAGGTTCAGGTTAGGGTCTGAGAAGCTCCTTTATCTCAAACATACAGTCCAGGCCATCGTTGTCCTCAGGAAAGAGTGTGAATCCCAGTGTGGGTGGAGACCACCAACAGGCAGCTCAAACAGTGAGGAGTTCAGTGCTTCCTATAAGAAGACTTCTGTGAGCATAAGAGTCGTTTGGGGAGCTTTGTAGAAGTACAGGTTCTGGCCTTTGCCTTCATGGATTTGGAGTGAGTAGATATTTTATGGAACCTGGGGATGTGCCCTTTTCAGACACTCCCCAGGTGGTCCTGTGCCTGTGCTTCCTACAGTCCAGCTTGTGGGACCCTGGCTTCACCATGAGGAGCACGCTGTTGGTGTAGAACGAGCCTGGGTTTGAATTCTGATGCTGCCATGTGTTGGCTAGATGACCTATAGCAGGCTACATAAGCTGTGTGTCATTGGTTTCATTGTTTGGGAATTGAAGAAAATAGTAAGGCCTGCTTCACAGAGTTGTTGTGAGGATTACATGAAATAATTTATGTAAAGCTCTTAGTTTTGCATGAATAAGTTTTCAGTAAATGGTGCCTGTTGTTACTATCGTAGCTCGTGCATACATCTTGCAAAGAGTATGGACATAGAGTTCTGTTACCATGGGTAAGTTATACCAATCCCCAGGGAACCAAGATTCAGCAGCGGCTGATACTGTACCTGGGACTCCCCCTTTCTCTCTCTAACTACATCTGGCCTTGGCAGTGACTGACCTGCCTGTGCACGAAGAAGTTGAGCAAAGGTCTTCTAGGACGTGCTCTTGTGCTCCCCCCAACTTCCCCCTCCCCCCGCTCCAAGAATCTGCCCAAGAATCATCTACACTCAATGGTGCCATTTTCTTCCTCTTGCTTCCTCCTCTGCCCACCACAGCCTAGATGCTGCTGGCATCCCTGCTTTGCTGATGTGACTCTCAGCGAGGTCTCCAGTGGGTTCTGTGTTGCCAAATCCAATGGATATTTTAAAGCCCTCATCTCATTTGAGTGCTCTTCTGCATGTGCTGCCATCAGGTACTTGTTTCTTCCTGGAGCTTTGTTTTCTTGGCATCTGGGACTCTCCTGCTCTATTTCTCCTTCAATTTCTTTGTCGGTTCCTCTAGCCTCTGCTGAACCCATGCCTCAGTCCTTGTCTTACAGAGTCTACCCTCTGCCCTTTTAATCCTTCCTTTGCCTCTAATTCTTTTCGTGGTTCCTTTTCTTTCTCTTATTAGAGCACACAGTCATTTAACTCTTCTAAGTTCATCTCCCTTCATAGGACATCCTGGTCTAATGCAACCTTTTCCTTCCTTCCTCCATGGGATGGCTACTACAATCAGGCCCAGACAGTGTGCTTCAGACTCTCCTTCCCATGTCTTCTTAAAAGGCCTAGTAACATCCACGAAAATGGAAAATGAGACCCATATTTCTTGCAAATCAGACCCCGGGTTGGGGGGACTTTGAAATACCCTTAATTGTTCCAACTTAACACTGGTATTGGAGACAGAGTCACTCTGCAGGCTGAGTATATATCCATTCATCCCCTTAGCTCAGACTCTGAGGTCTTCTGTCCAGGTCATTGCTCCTTTCAGAGGAATTGGACCCATTCCTACTTCTACCATTGACTTGTTTGACTTTGGACCTAGCTTTTACCTTTCTGGTTTCAGTTTTTCCCATCAATGAAAGGCAAGAGTTGGACTAGTTATCTCTGAGTTCCATTCTAACCACTAACACCATCACGATCAGCTTTTTCTCCTTGATTTCAACCTTGGGAATCTGTAACAGAAAAGCTCTTTCAAGTGCATAAAGATGTATGCATACAAGAATACTTACTTGTAATAACCTAAGTGCCCAGCAAGAAGGGATTGGTTAAATAACTTATGGTGTACACACTCACTGATGGTGTTGCTCAAAGTAAACGTTCTGTTTCTTATTGGTCTACTAGGAGATAAGGAGCTTGAGCTAGAATGTAAATCAAATCAGTGACTTTATCAAGAACAACAAATATATATATATATATATATAAATATACATGTACACATATTATATTTATATAATTACATATACATAATTAGATATATAATTAATATACATATACATAAATATATATAAATATATATACAAATATATATAAAATATATTTATATATATATATTTGTATGAATGGTTTGCATTCTTGTACATGTTCTCCCTTATCTTTTCTCAAGCGTGAACACATACTTCCTAGACTAGCACAGGTACACAGACCACACTTTGAATAGTGTTGGGGAGAAAAAAAAATTCCCTCAATTCTTCTAAGTTCTTTGGCTGGTCTAATAATTAAACTGGCATAGGACAGACTAACAGGAGAAAAATGAACAAAAATTTAATAACATGTACACCTCCTGTTATTCATCAGGAAAAACAGTAATTTGCTGAAATGCCTAAAGCCATCATCTTAAATACCATCTTCATTTAAAGACAAAAGAGGATGTTGGGGATGGGGAGTCAGATATGGCAGGTCACCAAGAAAAACAGAGTGGACAAGGGTAGAGTTGTTATAAAGATTTAAGTCCATGCCTTCTCCATTGATAATAGTGATTTAGAGTGATCCCCAACTTCCTGGTACATCAAAGGCGACACCCTTAGAAAGGGAGATTTCCCTTATACATGTGTATGCCTCTTACAAAAGGGTAACTTTGACTTTATTTTCAGAGCTTCTCTTGTGTCTGCAGTTTCCTTAAAAATAACCAGTTTAAGGGGTGCCTGGGTGGCTCACTCTGTTAAGTGTCCAATTCTTGATTTCAGTTAAGGTCATGATCTCACAGTTTGTGAGACTGAGCCCTGCGTCCAGCTTGGCTCTCACAGTGCGGAGCCAGCTTGGGAGTCTCTCTCTGCCCCTACCCTGCTCATGCTCTTGCACCATCTCTCTCTCTAAAAATAAATAAAAAGAAAACTTAAAAAAAATAACCAGCTTAAAATAATCAGGATGCCAAAGAGGCATACCTTGGGGTGGCAAAATTTTCTCCCTTTCAGCAGCATTGTTCAACCTTCACAAAAATGAGGTAACTCTACTTCTGCAGATGTAGAAAGATGTCTAAGATGCATTATTAAAAAAGTATGGGGGCGCCTGGGTGACTCAGTCAGTTAAGTGTCCAACTTTGGCTCAGGTCATGATCTCACAATTCGTGGGTTTGAGCCCCATGTCGGGCTCTGTGCTGACAGCTCAGAGCCTGGAGCCTGCTTCAGGTTCTGTGTCTCCCTTTCTCTCTGCCCCTCCCCTATTTGAGCTCTGTCTCTTTCTCAAAAATAAATAAACGTTAAAAAAAATTTTTTTTTTAATAAAAGGAAAAAGTATGCTACAGAATAGTATGTTGTTTTCAAAAACAGGGACCTATACAAAAAAGGATACATAAGTGCACAGATATGCTGATAGATGTATAAAACATTTCTGGAACAAGTTTTTTGCTTTTAACTTTTTTAAAAATGTGTATTTATTTTTGAAAGTGAGAGTATGGGCAGGGGAGGGGCAGAGGGGGCGGACAGAGGATCCAAAGCAGGCTCCATGCCTGATGTGGGGCTTGAACTCATGAACCGTGAGACCATGACCTGAGCCAAATGTTGGGACACTCAACTGACTGAGCCGCCCAGGCGCCTCTCTGGAACAAGTCTTAAGAAATTAACAGCACTTCTGGAGACTGGAGCTGGGATTCTGGGATGAAAATTTTCTTTTCTTTTTTTTAATGTTTATTTATTTTGAAAGAGAGAGAGAGCATGCACGAGCAGGGGAGAGACAGAGAGAGAGCGGGAGAGAGAGAATCCCAAGCAGGCTCCATGCCATCAGTGCAGAGCCCGATGTGGGGCCTGATCCCATGAACTACAGGATCATGACCTGAGTTGAAATCAAGAATTGGGTATCCAACCAACTGAGATGCCCAGGTGCCCCCCAAAATTTCTTTTCTGGTGTATATCCAAACTGCTATTCAGTGGGTCTTCCCTAGTACCGTGTCTAGAATCTGTTCTGACTGGTCTGTGCCCTTCTTGACAGAGTTGTTAAACATGTTGTTGTTGTTGTTGTTGTTGTTGTTGTTGTTGTTTAAGTAAACTCTACACCCATTGTGGGGCTCGACCCTGAAATCAAGAGACACATGGTCCACTGACTGAGCCATTCAGACATCTCAGTTGTTAAACATTTTGGTTTTTTTTTTTTTTATGTTTACTTCTGACAGAGAGAGGGAGAAAGAGAGAGAGAGAGAGAGAGAGAGAGAGAGAGAGAATGAGCTGGGGAGGGGTGAAGAGAGAGGGAGACAGAATCTGAAGCAGGTTCCAGGCTCTGGGCTGTCAGCACAGAGCCTGACGAGGGGCTCAAACTCATAAAGTGAGATCACGACCTGAGCCAAAGTCAGACGCTTAACCGACTGAGCCACCCAGGCACCCCTAAACATTTTGAATGTTATTCCTGCTGTACCCTTTTACTGTTTTTTTTTAAAACCAATGTTCATGTATCACTTTCATATTTTTTTTTTTTTTTTTTTAATTTTTTTTAAATTTTTTTTTTTTTTTCAACGTTTATTTATTTTTGGGACAGAGAGAGGCAGAGCATGAACGGGGGAGGGGCAGAGAGAGAGGGAGACACAGAATCGGAAACAGGCTCCAGGCTCCGAGCCATCAGCCCAGAGCCCGACGCGGGGCTCGAACTCACGGACCGCGAGATCGTGACCTGGCTGAAGTCGGACGCTTAACCGACTGCGCCACCCAGGCGCCCCTCACTTTCATATTTTTAAAACAAACTAGTTACAGTGCAAATATGGATGCTTCTAGAGCCTCTATTTGCTGGATAACAAGCCTCCCTTTTTTTCACTTTTTATGCACATTCCCTCTGTTCTCACAAGCTATATGAACGAGGCAGTTCTCTCTGTCCTGTGCCTTGGAGCTCTTCTCCTGCAGATACATTCACAGTAAGTCATTGTGGTTCACAGCCTAGTGATGAAGAAGGCCCAGGGGCCAGAGGACTGATTACAGTTCTAATTTACAATTATACAGTGATTTTTCACACTGCTCATGAAATTCTTACTTCCTCCTGTTTGAGTTGGATAGTTAGAAGGATCCGATTTGATTGAAGCAGTATAGGCTGTGATTATCCTAAGAATTTGGCATATTAAATTGAACTGGGGAGTTCTGGGCAACAAATGTAAATTATTTCCTCACTCCCATACAACTGTGTATTTACTGTTTGCAGCTGACCCTGTGCAGAAAAGTGAAATGACTTCTTTTAATGCCTTTGAAATGGGAACTGTTGAGACTTCTAAGTGGCCTCTTTAAACTCAAGATGCAAACAGATTGTGCTGCTGTAGGAGACTGAGTGGAGTGGAGACAATGTCCCTGGAGTCTGATAGTTTTTGATTCAAATGCTCTAGGCCTATTTGCTGTGGTTCTTGATAGAAAAAAAAAAAAAAAAAAGATTTGTTTTTAAGTATATTTTGTTTTATTTCTATGTTAAAAAGAATGTGGCTGGCCCTTGTCCCTGATCCCTAGGGATAACCTCTAAAATCCTTAGAATTTCCTGAGGAATAAGAGAGTCTTTGTTATCCATGGGCCCTGAGAATTTATACTGATGAAATGACTTAGACTGGGGATGGGCCAAGCCAGAAAGACCAATGCTGTGATTAGAGAGTTGGAGCTTTGAGTCATCTGATATCGGCTTGACTACTAGGGAGGAGGGGAGGGGTGTAGATATGTAATGAAACCTCAATAAAACTCTGGACATTCAAGTTTGGGTGAACCTCCCTGGTTGGCAATACTCTGTGTATCGTCACACCTCTGTGTGTGAGAGGATAACAGCTCCTGACTCCAGGGGGAAAGAAGAATGGGACCCTCCCTGAGCCCCCTTTGCCTGTATGTTTCATCTTTTTTGACTGGTTCTGATTTGCATCCTTTTGCTATATAAAACAACTTGTAAGTATATCACTTTCCTGAGTTCTGTGGGATGTTCTAGTGAGTTACCAAATCCAAGGTGGTAGTGGGAGGTCCCGAATTTGTAGCCAGCTGTTCAGATGTGAGGGTGGCCTGAGGACCCCCAAACTCATGGCCAGTGTCTGAAGTGAAGGCAGTCTTATGAAGTGCTGTATCCTTGTAAACTCTGGCCCAACTCTGGGTTGTTGGCCTCAGAAGTCATTGCAAGTTCCCTATTTATTTGAAGACATATAAAAATTAAAATTTATAAGAGTAATGAGTATTTACAGTAAATGAGTATTTACAAATACTCATAAAACCTTCACTTAGACTCCCCATTTGTTAATATATTCCAATATTTGCTTGTTTCTCTCTCTTCTTATATATATATATACATATATATATATATATATGTATATATATATATATATATTTTTTTTCTTCCTAAACAGTTGAAAGTTACAGACATAATATCCCTAAACACTATGTGGCATATACTTCCTGAGAACCAGGATATTTTCCCACATAACCCCACACCTAAGAAACTTAGCGTTGATATGATAAATATTCTCTAATATACCATATTTATTTCCCTACTGTCCCCCAAATATCTTGTGATTCTTTTTCTTTATACTTCTGATCTAGTCAATGATACATATTACATTTAATTGTCATTTTTCCCTCCTCCTTTAATCTAGATCCTGGATTTATTTTATTTTTTGCTTTTCATGACATTGATACTTTGGAAGGTGCCCCAGGCTACTTGTCTTGTATATTATCCTATGATCTGGATTTGTCTGATTGTTTCCTCACAATTCACTTCAGAATATATATCCTTGGCAAGAATACAAACTGATGCAGGCTGGCTGGGTCTGAGGACCCAGAGGGGGTCCCGCAGGATGAGCCAAGAGGGTCCTTGGCTTTGCAGAGGATAGAAATCAAACAGCCGAGAGGAAGTGAGAGAAGAGTTTATTGAAGATACAGAGATAGAGCAGATACAGACAAAGCATCTGAGAGACTCAGAAAGGATAGAAAAGTGAATCTCCTCTTTGCTTGGGGTCTGGGGTTTTTACTGAGGATGGTGGTCTGATATACATGTCCTCTCGGGCATCTTGGAACTGGTTCAAACAAAGACATGTGCTCAGATAGATGTCCTTCATAAGTCACTTATGCCCTGGAACCAGGGATCTTGGCCTAAGGGTGTCTGGAGTCAGGTCGTGGAAAACGTTCATGACAACTCTGCCCAGTCACACCTAAGATGTTATCTATTATGCAGGAAGGCTCCAAAGAAATCATTAACTCCTTAACCTTTACAAGGAGGACATACATCATCAGTACCATAAGGCACATGTAAGGTGGGGGCGCAGGTCCTGATAAACATAGAAGCAGGAAAAGGAGCAAAAAGTAGTCCCTTCAGTTTCCCTGTCTCAACTACACAGATGATGTGCTGATCAAAGGTTTGGGTTGGAAAAGGGACAAAGTACATCAGCAGTGCGGTACAGATAGGCTGCATGTGGCATGAGGAAGAGCTGCGTGCGCCCAGGGTGGAGGGGATTTCAGAGCAGGAATGTTGGGATTTGCCTGAAGCTTCTGTCTTCTCACTCTCTGACAAGACCTCATCCTAACCCATCCCAAGGCGTGGAGGGCTCTCACCTGTCCATCTCCAGGGCAGACTGCTTCCCCAAACCCAGTCCTTGTTTTCTTCTCAAGACTGTCTCTAAGGTTCCTCATACCCAGCATGTCCAACACTGAACCTTGAGTCTGTACACCAGCCCCTTGCCTGGTGTGGTTCTCCTCTGGTCTCACCATCTCCGTGAACGACAGCACCCCCTTCCGTTACGTGAGCTAGAAACCCAGGCATCATCCATGACGCTTGCGGCTCTTTCCCCTCCTGTAGCCAGTCCAGTGGCAACTCCTGCTGTTTTGACCACCTAAAAAATTCCCGTCGATCCATCCATTGTTTCTGTCTTCTGAGCCACCACCTTAGTCCCCGCCCCCTTACTCCACGCCTCCTTAGTCCACGCCCCCTTACTCCACGCCCCCTTGCTCCACACCCCTCAGTCCATGCCCCTTTGGTCTATGCCCCCTTAGTCCCACAGCCCCCTAACCGCTCTTCAGGTTTCCACACAGGCTCCCTTCTGAATCTGCTCTCCACAGAGCAGCCCAAGTATCTTCTTAAAATGCAAATTTTCTGATGGCATCACCCCCCCCCCTTCTTAGAATCCTTCAATGTGTTAAAGAAAATTTCAACTGAGAGAATTCGAAGATGTAATTGGCTTTATTAAGCAATTCATGAATGGGCAGCATTCTTGCGTCCAGCAAGTAGAGCGATGTTTCGAGGAGTTGTGCAAAACGCAAGGTTTTCCTAGATAGGGTGGGGCACGGAGGTTATTGGCAAAAGGGAAGAAAAGATTGTTTCGGGTCAGGACATCTTTTTGGGGGGAAGGGAATGGCAGAGTTGTTTATCATACAGATCTCACTGGTACTGATCAGGAAATTTCAGATTGACAGCTAAAAGGTCACAGTCCCAGAATTGGTTGAAACTGCAATTAAGTCTTGGTTTGCTGTTGGGGGGTGGGGGGGGCAATGAACCCATTTGGGGCTTGTTTCTTTTTTGAAACAAATAGATACTCGTTGCTCTTTCAACAAAGACTAAAATCTTTGCTAACCCCACTGGCCTCCGTGTGCATTGTTTCCCGTGCTCTCTGCAGCCACACTGTCCCTTTTCAATCTCTTAAACCCCAAACAACTTCTCTCCTGCTCGCCCCCAGCCCCAGGTTCCCCAGGATGCATGCACGTGTGTTCTCACGTGTGTTCTTCCCTTCACATCTTTGCTCATTAGTCTTTTTCCCTGGGGGAGGCTCCCCTGTTACACAATCTCAGAGCACTGTATTTTTTCCCCCTCTTAGCCTGTATGACAGATTGTATTTCTGCAGCCCTTCAGTGTTTCTTTAGATCTGTCTTCCCCACCGCCGAGCCCCGAAGGGCGATGCCCACATCGGACTTCTTGGTAGCCCCAGCATGTGGTACACAGTGCCACCGTCAATAAACATCTGGGGGCGCACGACCTCGGCCTCCAGAGAATTCCAAAGGGTATGCGCGCTCATGCAAATGTGAGAGAATTCATTCCACGCTCTCTTACAGTCTTGGTAAGTTTGATAAAATATTATCTATTTTATCTGCTCAGTCTGACTTCAAAAGTCCATGGGGAAATTTTTATTTCAAAGCAGTTCCTATATTTAAACTTTGAAAAGGAAGAACGACCAGCATTTCTCCCATCTTCCCATTTCGTCTTGAGCCATCTAAGCTCGGAGGGTGGCCAAGGCAGCAAATGAAGTAAGAGGCCATTGATATGCAAATATGCCATTAAGATTGGAGGCCCCACCCCAGAACTCCATCTCAGTTCTTTCCAAGTCAAAGCCAATTTGCATTTAAAAAAATGAATCTCCCAAACTTGAAATTATTCTCCAAAGCTAAAATGCATAGAAATTAAACTATGGAAAATACTGAGGTTTCCATATGACACATTGCTGTTTTTTGGAGAGAGAAAGCTGGCTGTCCTTCAACACCTAGGTTCTGTTTTGCTTGTGAAGGGCTGCTG
Organism: Lynx rufus; assembly: GCF_022079265.1. NCBI lineage: Eukaryota > Metazoa > Chordata > Mammalia > Carnivora > Felidae > Lynx > Lynx rufus. The sequence continues at coordinate 18,541,388 of NW_025814896.1, read as the reverse complement.
GGTTAAGGATGGACCCTCTTGACCTTGGACTGCCTGGTGTTTCCCTGAAGCATGAACACACCAAGTAGTTAAGGTAGATGCTTCTGGAGACATTGCTACCATTTTCAAGTTATGAAAACTGAGACTCAGAAGGATCAGTTGATGTGGTCAAGATTCAAACCCTCGTTTTCAGATTCCATGTACAGAGCTCCTTTCTCAACACTTTTAAAACGGTTAAATCCCCCAAAGTGCTGTGATTCTCTTTAGTGATTCTCTTTACAGCAGAGACCAGACCTGCCAATGCTGCTCATGCCCACTCTGCCCAACAGATTTCACAGGAGCTTTGGCATGTATTTCTAATCTCACAGAAAAGAAGCAAAGCAAATTCCTTCCAGGTAATAGCATGAGGGTGGGGAGCCCTTCATCTGTCCTGCTGCCTAAACCTGGTTTCACACAAAAGCCCCAAGGGGCTGTAAAATCACTCTGTGGCTGGATGCCAGGGTCAGAATTGATGATTTGAGAGGCAGAGGAGCAGAGCTGCTGTGTGATTTCAGAAGAATAGGATGTGGCTGATGGAGCCCAGAGCCCAGCTCCCTACAAACCTAATCCCTGGTTGTCAGCGCTTTCCCCCTACCGCTGATGGGTGATGGGCCAGGGGCTCCATCACCTGTTGTCAGCTCCCATCTCTGCTTTGAGCCTGAAGCCATGTCACTCTGAATGTTTTCTCTTGGGGCACCTGGGTGACTCAGTTGGTTAAGTGTCCGACTTCGGCTCAGGTCATGATCTCATGGTTCATGAGTTTGAGCCCTGAGTTGGGCTCTGTGCTGATAGCTCAGAGACTGGAGCCTGCTTCGGATTGTGTGTCTTCCTCTCTCTCAGCCCCTCCCCTGCTCACGCTTTGTCTCTTTCTCTCTCTCAAAAATAAATAAGCATAAAAAACCAAAGTATGTTCTCTGATTCAAATGATTCCTGTCTTCTCTGTAACAGGGTCATGGTAGGAGCAATGTAGTGCGTGGGCTTGCAAACTCAGCTGTGCACCAGCTCTGGGGTCTTTAGCAAATGACTTCTCTGGCCCTCAGTTTCCCTATCTGTAATAACAGACCCTATCTCATAGGTTCCCATGAGAATCAAATGAGATACTGTAATGGGAAACACTTAGCTTGGTGTCTGGTGTCACAGATGGACAAAGCTGGACACTGGTTAAAACTGGAAAGGACCGATTTAAGCAGCAACATACTATTACAAAAGGGAAGGGTCCAGTGTGACCTGAACTCAACTTTGATTTGTACAGAGGTGACCGGGTGTTTTAAATGGAGAATGAAGGGTTAGGGAGGGGGGTGAGCAGGGGCTCAGTACCACCAGGGCAGTGAAAATTTACAAAAAAGCAGGAGGGGGTTTGGTCCATGTGAAACCCATCTGGGTTTGTTCCTCCTCTCCCACCCAGGCTGGAGACCTGAGCCCTGTCCTCAGCTGTCCTCCGGAAGAAACGGTCAGTTCTTTTGGAAGCCTTGCATTTTCTCAGGCAGGCAATTTAAGGGGAGGCTAGAGTCACCTTCGGGATGCAGCCTTGAGTATGTTAGTGTTTGTTCAAGTCTTTTATTTTTATTTATTTATTTATTTATTTATTTATTTATTTATTTATTTATTTATATTTAATTTTGAGAGACAGAGCGTGAGCGGGGGAGAGGCAGAGAAAAAGGGAGACACAGAATCAAAAGTAGGCTCCAGGCTCAGATGTGTCAGCACAGGGCCAGACGCGGGGCTTGAACCCACCAGCTATGAGATCATGACCCGAGCTAAAGTTGGCTGCAAAACCGACTGAGCCACCCAAACGCCCCCAAGTCTTTTTTTTTTATGTTTATTTATTTTTGAGAGAGAGAGAGCCCTCGAACGTTGGGGGTGAGGGGGGTGGGGGGGCATGACAGATTCGAAGCAGGCTCTGTGCTGACAGCAACGAGCCAGGTGCAGGGCTCAAATTCAGGGACCCCAAGATTATGACCTGAGCCAAAGTTGGATGCTCAACCGACTAAGCCATCCAGGCACCCCTCCCAGCTTCCATCTTTACCTGGCTTTCTCCCCTGACTCTGAGCCTCCTGTGAGCCTCTTACTAGGCTCTGTTGTGATTACACTGGGCCCACCCAGATAACCCCGAATGATCTCCCCATCTCAAGAGCTTTCACTTACTCACATCTGAAAAGTTCCTTTTGCCCTGTGAAGTAACATCCATAGGTTCCAGAGTTTAGGATGTGGACATATTTGGGGGCCCTTATTCAGCCTACTGCACTAACCGTCTCCCTGGTGGGTCCTGCCAGGCTGACAGGGTGGCCACACTGGGAAGAAATGTTCTCATCCAGCCTCCCCTCCTTGTGCCAGTGCCACGTGGTGGAGTGCACAGCAGCAGTGATGGCACTCAACGTAGACTACAAATCTGGAGTCTGGGCCACTGGTTGAAGGACATGTGTTTCCCTGAGACCCACCTGTTGGGGTGCAGCCGTAGGGCTCCATCTGCTGGAGTCACCTTGCCACATTCCCGGCACCTTTAGTTGAACCTCACACCTTTTCTGAGAGGCAGCTAGGGCTATGTGGGCGTGCAGACATGTTCAGGTGGAACTGTTACTTCTGCGGAAGACTGACAGTAGGAACTTGGTCTCATGCTCCTTAGAGAAATGGGGAGAAGGCAAGGAAGCAGGAGACAGGCCTTTCAAGGGAGCCAATGGCAGGGGCCCTGAAATGTCACATGAGCCAAAAGAAATCAATACTAATCCATTACAGGGGCGCCTGGGTGGCTCAGTCGGTTAAGCATCAACTCTTGATTTTGGGTCAGGTCCTGATTTCATGGTTCATGAGATGGAGCCTTGAGGCGGGCTCTGTGCTGACAGCAGGGAGCCTGCTTGGGATTCTCTCTCTGCCCCTCCCTCTCACTCTCTCTTTCTCTCTCTGAAAATAAATAAGTAAATATTAAAAAAAAGTACTAATCCATTACAATAACACCACCAACAACAATACTGAACACTCTTGGCACTGAGTGATAAGCACTTTATTTACATTATTACTTATTTAATTGAAAATGATAAACATAAAATTGAAACAGTACAAGAAGATATGCCAGAAAATATAAGTCCCCCTCCCACCTGTTTCCCTCCTTAGAAGCAAACATTGCTTCTTATATATTCTTCTAGAATTTTTACATCCATGAACCACCATACATGGGCATGTCCTTCAAATAAAAGATGGTTGCATCTCATACATTTTGTATTGCTCCTTTGTCTTTTGCATGTTGCAATATATCTTGGCCATTTTTCCATTTTGGCCCAAATAGATTTATTTTATGTATTTATGTTTAGAGCTACACAGCATTCCATTTTATGGATGTGTCATAATTTCTTAAACCACTGTCCTTTTGAGGGATGTTTATGTTGTTCCCAGTCCTTTGTTCTTACAGAAAACAGGGCAGTGAAAATCTTTCTATGTATTTTTTTGTATACAAGTGTGAGTTTATCTGTAGAATAAATTCTTAAAAGTAAAATTGCTAGGTCTTATCTCTTTAGTCCTCACACAGCAACCCTGGGAAGCACGTGCTCTTATTATTTCCATTTAATATACAGGGAATCAGAGATACAGAGAGGCTAGGTAACTTGTCCAATAAATTATTAGTGGAGACTGAATTAAAACTAATTCTGTTGAGCACTGTAGAGACTACAAAAGACTTCTACGCACTCTAGATGACGTCTCCTCCTTCTCCTTCTTCCCCTTCTTCTTGTTCTCCTCCTTCTCATTCTTATTCTTCTTCAGGGAAACTCTACACCAAATGTTGCGCTTGAACTCACAACCTTGAGGTCAGGAGTTGCATGCTGTACTGACTGAGCCAGCCGTGTGCCCCTTGACCTGTTATTAGAAAGGGTTCCTTTTATTTATTTACTTTTTTTATGCTCAGGATCATATGAGAATCTGCATCTATAGCTGTGTTAATCATGGTAGGATAGGCTATGCTGCTGTAACAAATCAGTCCTCAAATCTGAGTATTTTAATAAGAGAAAAAATAATTTTTTGCTCTTGCAGAGTCTTATGGAACCTGCGGATGAGCTCCTCCATCTGGTGATTGAGGGATCCAGGCTCTCTGAGATGCTCCAACACATGATTGTCAGCTTCCCTCAGCAGGGAAAGAAACTAAGAGGTAGCAGGAGGCACACTAGCTCTTATATATAGGTTTCAAAGTGACACGGGTCACATTTGTTCACGTTCCATTTACTGAAACCAGTCATGTGGCCCTAACTTAACTGCAAAGGAGAGTGAGAAATAGTCTTCCCTTGTGTCCAGGAAGAAGAAAGGGTATGGTGAGCATTAATTCAGTCACATATGTACATATCCCTACCCAACTTGAGTAGGGAAATAGGGAATTTTAGGGAGCTTTGCTGTGCAATGTGCGTAAAACTCCCATCTCCATTTCTCTAAGGAAATTTCAGGAAAGATTCCTTTGTCTTTCAGTGCCTTGGGAATCAGAACCATACTTTTTTCTGGTGTGGTACTGGTCTGAGACTGGAAAAAATGGCCCAGAATCATTTAAGTTTCATTAATAACATTAAAAGTATCAATATATTCAATGATTTACTTAAGTTAGAGCAGACTCAAGATTATTCCTATCATGTCTTTCTCACTCACTTGATCCCACTGTGCTTTTGTAAGAGGGAAACAAAGGAGGCGGAGTAACTCCAGGAATCCTGGCTTACTTTGTGCGTAATTCATTTCCATCTTATTTTTGCTACAGTCACAGTAAATGAGTTGTTTACAGGCTCTTACTCAATAGCTATGAAAGTTACAAATTATTTTAGTATTTTAGTTCTCCAAAAATTGTTTGTTGTTATCATTTCAAGGCTCAGCCTTGGGAGCAGGTGGGGAATGTGCATGTCTCTATGGCGGTGAGGGCAATGTAAATGGTCCCCAGGAAGCTGGGAATCTGGTTCTAGGAGGCCCCAAGCTGAGGGATGCAGTTTCTTCCAGTTGTGTTTGGCTGTCTGGATGGATGAGTGGAGAACGATGATAGTTGAACTCACTGAAGGTTGGGGTTCTCTTGGGTAGAAGAACAAAGAGGTAGATGTTGAAGTGTTAGCAAGAGTGCAGGAAGGGATGCTTTAAGCGGTTCAGGCTGAAGAGGGAAGAAGATGAAGAGGTAATTTTATAAGAAAGGTAGGAGTCCTGGGGCCAAGGTGTATTAGTGAGGACAAAGAAGAGGTATCATGGGGTTAAGGAATGGAATGAGATAGGAACATGGGCAAATATCATCAAATAAGTCAAGGAGAACATGTAAGGTTTGATGGGTCTTATAAGAATGTTGAATTCTCCCAAGATTCTGGCAGGAGAACTAAAGATAACCCAACAGTAGAGGCATGAGGCTCAAAGCAGAGAGGGTATTCTTATTACTGTTTATGTACTTATTTTGAGAGAGAGAGAGAGAGTGCGCATGCACATGTATGTGAGAGTGTGTGTTGGGGAAGGGCAGAGAGAGGGGAGAGAGAGAGAATTCCAAGCAGGCTCAGCACCGTCAGCACAGAGCCTGGTGTGGGGCTCAATCTCACAAACCTTGAGATCATGACCTGAGCCAAAATCAAGAGTTAGACGCTTAAACGACTGAGCTACTCAAGTGCTCTGAAAGGGTGTTTTTGACATACGTGAAAATGTAGTGATCTGCTAAACTGTTCACAGTGGTTATTTTGATGGGGAGAGAGATACCAGTGGCTATTTATTTATACACTTCTGTATTAATTGGCTTGTCATAATGACCAGAATTGCTTTTGTAGTCTGAAAGCAAATTTACTAAAGTCAAGAAAAAACAAAAACAAAAACTGAAGACAACTAGAAAAACTAAAAAAGAAAACTGGTGGTCTGGAAGAAGTGCTTGCCACATAGTAAGCGCTCTATAATTGTTAATTATCAACATTGCCACTATTATCTTGGTTAATGGCAACACCCTTTAGGCCAGCATGCTAGAACAGACTCGTGCTGTCTCCTGATTGAATTCCTGCAGCTGCCTTTGTCCATTTCCCGAATGCCATGCTGCTGATGGGTAACGAGACTCAACCCTACCGGCTCTCCCTCTCCATGCTTGCTTCATCGTGCTTCACACTGAGTTGTGTTCCCGCACCATGCAGTGATAAGATCCTGGTGCTTGGATTTGGTTTTGGGGAGAGAGAGAAGACCCTACTCAGGTCCCATAAACAGCTGTTCCACCTCTTCATTAGCAGACATTTATTGTCACCAGTAGATACCATTAGTTTTCTACCTTTCTAGCCTTTCACTGATTCTTCTCTGCTAACAGAGTCTTGATTTTGCTCAGGCAGCAATGTGCCCAGTGTCAGTCCCTCTTCCCTTTTGATAGCGATTGGTCTGGAAGTGGATGATGTGCCTCAGCTCTGGAGAATGAGATAAAGGGATGTCTGCTGGGGCTTCTGGGAAACTACCTTTCTGGGAAGACAGAGCAGCCATTTAGCTGTGAGTCTGCTTGGTTCTTGCTTTGTGACTTATCCTGTGAGGATGGTGAGGATGTGTTGACTTGTTGAAGCCATCCTAATGTCATGAGAGCAGATTGGAGGATGGCAGGGTGGAAGGATTCCAGGAGCCTTGGTTCTTGGTAACATTGAATTACCCCTCCTCCAATCCACTTCTGAACTTCTCAAGGAAACAATAAATGTTCTCATGGTTCAAGCCATTGTTGGTTGGGATTTCTGTTACCTGGAGCTGAGAACATTTCCTTGTGCTGGAGGCTGGGGGTTACAGCTGAATTGGATTCATCTCCTGCTCTCAGGGAGTTCACAGCCCAGTGGAGAATCACCCCCTTTTTTTTTTTTAAGTTTATTTATTTTGAGAGAGAGAGAGAGAACAAGCAGGGGAGGGGCAGAGAGAGAGGAAGAGAAGAATCCCAAGCAGGCTCTGTGCAGTCAGCACAGACTCTGATGCGGGGCTCAAACTCAAGAACCAGGAGATCATGACCTGAGCCAAAACCAAGATGCTCAACTGCGCCACCCAGGTGCCCATCTGGGCCTGAGCAAAGTGCATGGACAGGGCTGAGCCGGACAGAGCATGGACGGAGTTGTGGTGATGCGGAAGGGTTGGGCACCTGGCCTATGGGACATTCGTGGGCTCACTCACCCTTATGTCCCATCATCTGTAGTCCCATCAGTCTCTCAGGACACAAGCTGTGATTGCCAGGAACTGGGTAGCTCTCTTTTTGAAGGCAGACGCATACTTTTCAGAGAAGCATTCAGATTACACTAGTGCTACAAATTAACACATTATTTTAGGCCATTTCTGGGCCGTAATTTTATCCTCCCCTTAGCTATTTACTGCATGCAAATTTTCCACTCTATGCAAATCACTCACTTTATGCAAATCTTTTACCGTATGTTACCAAGCCTTAGCACCTGCACCAGGCAGAATTGGATGATTCAGGCCTTGGAGCGTTAAAGTGCAAACACTTAACTCAAGTAATCTCTAGGGGGTGGGGAGATAGTTGAGCACTGGATGCTGGGGACAGCAGCCTTTGCAAACAGCCTGCTTCCCTTATAAGGGTGTGCTGAACTCTGCTGCCTTCCCCACCCCCTCTTCCTTAGTTACCTGCAAGCCCCTTCCAGGTGGTAATGACTATTTGGAGTAAATATTTTGATGTGAATGGAATGATTAAGTCCCGGCTGGCTCTGCACAGAACCTTAAGGCAATTAGGTTTTCCAATCAGTGCAGGCGAGTGCATCATTGTGCCTGGCTGGGCTCAGTGAGGGGCAACGGGGAGACTGTTTCTCTAAGGTAGGTCCCCGCGGGGGAGGGTGGGAAGCAGTGGCTGCCTAACCTTGGATGCACACTGCAATCACCTAGGGAGCTTGAAAAAATACTCATGCCTTGGTCCCATCCTCAAGTATTCTGATTGAATTGATCTAAGTTGTTATTATGCCTTAAGTTTGAGTATCTGTGGCCACATAATACAGGCCACAGGAAAGCCTCACCTAGGGCACTGTTGAGTTTCTCTTGTGTTCCTCGCTGCCCTCCAGTGGCCCCAGCATAGAGCCTTACAACGTTGGCCTCTTCTGTGGGCACCACAGGAAAAACTCCAGAAACTGTTCTGTGTAACCTATAATTTATTCACTCCAACCCCTGTGGAAGATAGTTTCATTTTAATGATGAGGAAATTGGCTCAGAAAAGTGGGGGTGCCTGGATAGTTCAGTGGGTTAAGCATCTGACTTTTGATTTTGGCTCAGGTCATGAGCTCACAGTCGTGGCCGTGAGAAATGAGCCCTGCATTGGGCTCCACCCTGAACGTGGAGCCTGCTTGGGATTCTCTCTCTCTCCCTCTGTCTCTGCCCCTCCCCTGCTCGCTCGCACACACTCTCAAAAAATTAAAATAAAATAAAATAAAATAAAATAAAATAAAATAAACAAAAAAAAAAAAGAGAAAGAAAAGTGGCTCACCTAAGGTCTCCTAGCTAGAAAGTAGCAAACAGTCAGGATTCCTGCCTCTAATTGTACAGCCAGTCAGTCCTAAGATACTGCTCTTCCTAAGATTTGAACCCTGTGACAGCCACCTCACTTTTGGTCCTAGATTGGGGACTGTGCACATTTAAAATGCCACTTCTCAGGCTATTGCCCCTGACTCTCTGTAGATAGGAAATCTGGGGTTCCTCCTTCCATCCCTGGGGCCATCAGGAGGCCCAGCACAACCTGAGGGGCCAAGTCAAGGGGACAGGAAAGAGCCTTCCCATCAGTTCTGTGAACCATCTCTGCAAAGAACAGAGCTGCCTGTCAGAGGAAGGTCCATGGCACCAAGTGGGCCTGTTATTGGGTGGGGGCTCTCTGAGTGGACGATTAACAAAGACAGCAGTGGAGGACGATGGATTTGGAACCCAACAGACCAGAGAGATCCAATCCAGGCTCTGCTCTTTGGCGCATGAACCTGGAGAAGTTTCTTTACTTCTTTGAGCTTCAGTTTCCTAATTTATATGAAGAGGATTATGACCACATCTTCCTTTTGGGGTTGTGGTGAGGACAGCCTAAGATGATGGATGTAATGCCCCTGGAACAGTGCCTGGTGCATTGTAGGTGTTCACCTTATGTTCTTTCTTTTCCTCTTTCCCTTTTCCCTTGATTTCCTTTGGTACAGCTGACATAGATTGTAATTTTTAGAGAGCTTGTTACTATATAGCAAACAGGATACAAAGGACATAATCACAGAGATGCTGAAATGGGGACATTATTGATTTAATTCTTTAATGTTAAAAAAATTAAGCTTCTAAAAGAGCCTTTCAATCAAGCATATTGTGTGTTTCCGAAAACCTCAGCAGGATGAGCTTAGGGCCTGCTGTTCCATCCCACATCACAAATCTGCCTCTGCTGGGTTGTTCCTAGGACAGTAGTGAACGGGCAGCTCAGGAAATCCGCAGCTGGGCATTGCCACACACCCCGGAGGCCCCACAACTCTTTCCTCCTTGCCAGTCTTGCGGTGTGGCAGCTGAGCATTCTGTGGCCATCTTGCTGGTGCCCCACTGTCCTATCAAAAGGCCTTTGCATGACTATTGGATCCAGGAATGAAGAAAGGAAGAAATGAGTGCTTCCCGGGTCTTGGAACCAGAGGAGAGTTTCCTCACCTCCAGAGAGACTAGGGTCGCATGTGGCTTTCTGAGCACAGGGACTGGCAGGGCTGATAAGTTCTGTGTGGTCTGCAAAGAGCGGCTCCTCCCAGCCAGCCTGCGCTGGGGCCTTGTACATGGCAGCTGTTCTCAATCTTTGCCTCCTCCAGGTTCCTCTAGGCTGCAACCATTTCCCCGATCTTCTGGTCCTTAGTTTTAGGGGCCCCTGGTCCCCTACGTTCTCATTTTGGCTCCATACCTAGTTCTTTCAAGCTTCAGTCAGTTTCTTGAAGCTTGGCTTGGCCTCATTCTGTTTTTCTCCAGGACATGACTTCTAGCCTCTGTGCGAGCCACAGGTACCACTTCCTTCAGTGGCTCCTCACGCTTTGCCTTCCCCCCGGCCACAGGGGTCAGTGTTCTCCAGCTTGGGAAGCTGGTTGATTTGGATTTCGGTTCTAATTCCAGCATTTACAAGGTACGTGCACGTAGGCATGCTGTTTTGTCTGTCTGAGCTTCGGTGAAAGAAACTGAATCTCAGAAAAGGAAAGCCATTACCTGTGTTGAGTGAGAGGCAGAATCCCAGACCCTAAAGCCAACACAGACTTCACGTTCCCTACATGAGGATCCATTTCTTTCCACCTTAAATTGGAATTTTTTTTCTTCCTCCCCTGACTCCCCACCTCTGCTTTCTCCTTCTTCAGACAAGGATGGGCCATTTCCAGGCATGGCTCTCAGCAAATGATGAAGTTTCTAGCAGTATGACCATGGGCAAGTTACGTATACTCTGTATTTCTGTTTCATCTTCTGTAAAATGAGGGATTCTGTGGGATCCACCTCATGCCATATAAGGTAACATTCGCAGGTTCTGGGGATGAGGATGTGGACATCTTTGTGGGGGCCACTATAGGAGGCCTTGGGTCCTGCTTCCCTCTTCAGGTCTCTGCCATCCTTCCCCATCAGCTGGATGCCTGGCAGTCGACTCATCTCACCAAATCTCACTTGTATCTAGTTGAGTGGACAGAGGTCTTTTAGGGACCTGCTTCTGGCCCCCCTGGCCACCCAAATGGCCCAAGTGCCCCAAAGGCAGATATTTAAAAACTTTTTAATGTTTTCTTATTTATTTTTGAGACAGAGAGAGAGAGAGGGAGAGACAGAGGGCAATTAGGAGAGGGGTAGAGAAAGAGGGAGACACAGAATCCAAAGCAGGCTCCACGCTCTGAGCTGTCCTTGCAGAGCCTGATGCGGGGCTCAAACTCAAAGACTGCGAGATCACGACCTGAGCCCAAGTCAGACGCTTAACCAACTGAACCACCCAGGCGCCCCCCAAAGGCAGATCTTTAAATGACATTCTCCAGGTGCCTAGAAAACACATGCCTCACTCTGACCCCCGTCCCTTCTGATCTTTGCTTTCCTGTGTAGAGGGGGCTGTCACTTTGGCTGCTTCTCTGAGGCTTTGGCATTTTCCAATGACTGGGAATTACCATCTGGGTTATAGTGTGGGCATGTAGCTGGGAATTGCTGTAGCCTTTTGTCTCCATGAGGGCAACAGCCTCAAAATAACATACAGACATGGGCCTAGCCTAGGGGATTTGGAGGAATGCAGCCGAAGCAGTAGATGAAGCTGTCTCTGGAGCCCATCTCATCTCCCTTATACACGAGCTCCTGAATGTCCTTATTTAACAGGCCAGCTTGAGCTGGTTTTTCTGTTACATGCAGCTGAAAGCATTCTAAATGATACAATGTGGATGGACTTCTGGCTAAAGATGGTGGGTTCTTTTTTTTTTTTAATTAAAAAAAAACTTATTTATTTTGAGAGAGAGAGAGAGCATGAGCAGGGGAGGGACAGAGCGAGAGGGAGACACAGAATCTGAAGCAGGCTCCAGGCTCTGAGCTGTCAGCACAGAGCCTGACGCGGGGCTTGAACTCAGGAGCAAGATCATGACCTGAGCTGAAGTCGGATGCTCAACCAACCGAGCCACCCAGGCACCCCTGAAGATGGTGGATTCTTGATATGTATTCATCTCTTTTCCCTTCTGGTGCCCCATTATAGAAATGAAAAAGGAAGAAAGGTCCAATGATTCAAAGAATGGGAGAAAGGCCATTCATTGGTGGGTAAGAGATTTTAAGAAAGTTCTAGTAGATGGGAGGCAGGTGGTGGATGGTGCCTGTGGAAGCTGCTGCTTGAGTCCATGAGCCCTGAAGATGTCAGCTACAGCAGAGGGCAAGAAGGAGGCATGTGGCTGAAAATAGGAATCAAACAGAAGTTTTGTGTATAGGAACATTGATACCTCTCCCGCAACTCACATAGGCGAAGCAACAAAATATGTTCTTTTCTTGAAAAATTGAATGGTCTCAGAGAGATGGCCCCTGGCATCTGGCACCTGGGTCGGGTGGACTTATCCACTAGGCATCGTGTCTAGGCCCATGATATTTTTAGGGGCTCCCTAAAATGTTTTAATTTGAATATGTTTTAAAAATCAGAAAAATATAGTAAATATAAAACAACAAATCCAGCCTGAATTTTTTCGTCTTTATGGCAGCACAGTTATACATTTTTAAATACTATTTTATGGAAGAAGGGACCAGGAAGGCAAAAGTGCCTAAGGCCCATGAATATCATAATGTAAGCCTGATCTGGGACCCCCTGGCATGAGTTCCAGCTTCTAACCCATCTCTCCAAAATGAAGTCCCACTCAGATTTTTAGTGATTCACTATTAAAAATTAAGTGAGATCAAAACCTAATCTGTTATTGCATCAGCTCAAACAGTACTCGAGATGGGCAAGGCTGTGTTCAAAATCTTTAAGACCTAGTCACTTCAGGATCCCCCTTGGGTGTGTGGAACAGACCAGAAAGCCACAGTCCCCTCGACCTCTAGGGTAGTTGTCAGGCTAGCACAGATGGCTTGAGTCAGAAATAACTCGCATGTTCATGTGAGTTTACTGAACTGGGACCCAGGGTTGAGTAAGAGAAGACTCCTGTCCTCTGGTGTGCCCCGTGATCTTAGGGGCCAGGAACCAACCTGATACTTACAATACTGTCACGAGTGCCCCAAGAAAGGTGTGTGCTGTGTCAACTCAGAGGCTTGACACCGATGGACATATTTTCTATTTCTTAAAAATAGAATGAGAATATTTTTTTAAAAGTAACTATTGGTTATTTTTTAAATTTTAATATTTTATTTTTAGAGAGAGCGCACATGAGTGGGGGAGAGGGACAGCGGGGAAGAGAGAGAGAAGAGAAGAGAAGAGAGAATCTTAAGCAGGCTCTATACCCAGCAGGAAGCCTGATCCCACAACCCTGGGATCATGACCCGAGTTGGAATCAATAGTCAGAGGATCAACCCACTGAGCCACCCAGGTGCCCCTAGAAAGAGACTTGACAGGCAGTGAGAGATAGGGGATTTTTAGGCATAAGGAACAGTATGAGTGGGTGCTCAGCAATGTGGAAGTCCACTGCATATTTAGAGAAACGTGGACAGCGTACTAGGGCTGCTGTGGCTGTACGGTTTAGTGGTTAAGTGTGTGGATTGTACGTGCCTACTACCTGGCCTTTATCCTCACTTCTGCTATTTCTTACCTGTGTGACCTTTGGCACATTTCTTTTTTTTTTTTTCCCTCCTTTTTTTTTTAAATTTAATTTTTTTAATTTGCATCCAAATTAGTTAGCATATGGTGCCACAATGATTTCCGGAGTAGGTTCCTTAATGCCCCTGACCCATTTAGCCCATCCCCCCCGCCACAACCCCTCTAGTAACCCTCTGTTTTCCACATTTGAGTCTCTTATGTGTTGTCCCCCTTCCTGTTTTTATATTATTTTTGTTTTCCTTCCCTTATGTTCATCTGTTTTGTCTCTTAAAGTCCTCATATGAGTGAAGTCATATGATATTTGTCTTTCTCTGACTAATTTTGCTTAGCATGATACCTTCTAGTTCCATCCACGTAGTTGCAAATGGCAAGATTTCATTCTTTCTGATTGCCAAGTAATACTCCATCATATACATATACCACATCTTCTTTATCCTTTCATCCATCGATGGACATTTGGGCTCTTTCCATATTTTGGCTATTGCCGATAGCGCTGCTATAAACATTGGGGTGCATGTGCCCCTTGAAAACAGCACACCTGTGTCTCTTGGATAAATACCTACTAATGCAATTGCTGGGTCATAGGGTAGTTCTATTTTTAATTCTTTGAGGAACCTCCATACTGTTTTCCAGAGTGGCTGCACCAGTTTGCATTCCCACCAGCAGTGCAGAAGAGATCCTCTTTCTCCGCATCCTCACCAACATCTGTTGTTGCCTGAGTTGTTAATGTTAGCCATTCTGACAGGTGTGAGGTGGTATCTCATTGTGGTTTTGATTTGTATTTCCCTGATGAAGAGTGATGTTGAGCATTTTTGCATGTGTCGGTTGGCTATCTGTTTGTCTTCCTTGGAGAAATGTCTATTCATGTCTTTTGCCCATTTCTTCACTGGATTATTTATTTTTTGGGTGTTGAGTTTGATAAGTTCTTTATAGATTTTGGATACTAACCCTTTATCTGATATGTCATTTGCAAATATCTCTTCCAATTCTGTCGGTTGCCTTTTAGTTTTGCTGATTGTTTCCTTCGCTGTGCAGAAGCTTTTTATTTTGGTGAGGTCCCAATAGTTCATTTTTGCTTTTGTTTCCCTTGATCTTTGGCACATTTCTTAATCTGTTTTACAGCTTCCCCATAGGTTAGGTTAAGAGGATAATTAGGGTACCTACCTGAAAAGACTATTTTTGGGATTAATAAAATATACATCCTGGAATAAAGTAAGTGCTATATAAATGTTACCTGTCCTTATTACTTCCACCTGTTTGGACTATGGCAATTTCTTCTACCTCCACTGATGAGCTGTGAGCTCCTTAGCGGTAGGAACAATGCCTCTCTCACCTCTGTCTCTCTCAGGACCTTATACTATGTAGGCGCTCAATAAAGGCATATTGAATTGAACCAGCTTCTGGAAGAATGATACATATAATCAATTAGGCATTTTTTTTCTTGGTTCTGAGAGAAGGAAATTTAGAGTTTATCCCCCCCCCCCCTCGGTGATGTCTTCTGTGTTGCCCGAAATGCAGATGGGGCAAAGAAGGGCAGCGTGTATGGAGTATTACTGGGGCATGGTCCCCTGGCTAGGTGCATTCACATACCCAGCTTCATTTACTCCTCCCTACAACAGTGGGGCAGAGGTTTCCATACCCGTTCCTTAAAGGAGGAAACGGGCTCAGAGAAGTGGAGTGACTTGTGTGAGGTCACCGAGATAAGCGGTAGAATCAAAGTCTACCCAGGGAAAAATCAATTCAAAGTCTGGGCTTCTCTCTTCCAGAGCCTGCAGTGGCCTGTCTGGTGGAGGCCAGTATTCAAAGTTTACTGGTGTGCCCTCCTCTGGCTCTTCCTGTTTGCGCCATCTTTGCTCTAAAGGCACCGTTTGGAGATGGTATCAGAGCTCATCATCTCATCAGCTCTGGTCCTTCCTCAACCTGATGAGTAACCACTGTAATTCACATTTCTTTCTGTCATGTTTGCTGGGCCATCTATTTTCTCTCCACCGTGGCTTGGCTTGATTACCGCAGACTGAAAGGGGAGCGGGGCCCTTGTTCTGTTTGTTGTTGCATGTGGATGGAATGAGGCTTCCTGGGTTAGCTGAGTCTTCATGCCCACCCGTAGTATGTTAGCCAAGAGCCTCTTGGGTTTGGATGGAGAGATTGTTGGGATTATTGGCTCTGGACATAGTTATTAAAAACGGAACAAATACAGAGACAGAGGCCACTCCCCCTACCTGGAGAAGTGTCCTCAGGGAGCAGGGAACTTGGCTGGAGGCAAGACAAAGTCTCCAAACTAGGCTCAGGCTGTCAGCAGGACTAAAGACTAATTGCTAAAAGACTCCGAACGATGTCTGTTTAAAACATCTTGATTTCTTCCCTGGAACTCCACCTAAGTTCTTTGGTATGGACCACTAAACAGAAAGAACCTGCTCACTCCTTTGGAAGGAGAGACAAAATTGCTCAGGCAGTTCCGGGAGGGAGACAGCTCCATCCCTTTGAAGGTGGCTGTTCTGTGGGGACGCTGCAATTTCTGGCTACGGCCACCAGATGGCAGCGTGGAGAGCAGAGCTGAGAGCAGAGCTGGTTCTACTCTGGATGAATTTACCTGTAGGAGGGAAGAGGAAGCGCTTGGGCTTCCAGGGACGCTCTGTGGAGGCTACAAGCTGGCTTGGCCTGGAAGAGTGTGGGTTTCTCAAGGGGAGAGGAGCACTCCTTTGTTCCTAGGTCCTCAGATCAGGGACTTGCCTTGGAATTCCGGGGTTGGATTCTGGGAGACCAGCATCCCTGGAGATTTCGTGGCTCCTGGCTGCCCGCTGCCCTCCCCCACCACCACTGGGCTCGGTCCATTCATCAGGAACCCCCACCAGGTGAAAAAGTAGGAGAAGTTTATCTTTTAGATAAATGTGTCCATGTTGCTTGGAAACAACGATGTGACTTCCTGTACTGGCATCTACCCTAAGGCTGGACTGTCCCTCCTCAGCCGTCCACACTAGCTCATCACTGTGGGTCCCAATTAGCTGCTCCCTGATCACTCAGAGAAAGGTTTGGCAGCTTTCTGAAGATCAGAGCAACTAGACTATTTGCTTCTGTAATTTCATCAAATGAAAGGGCAGGGAATGCATTGCAACAAAATTCACTCTTTGCTTCATTCTTAGAATAATGTGTCTGGAAATGAATTAGAAGCTGATTTGACATGGATTTTAAAAGAAAAGGTCAAAGACACTGCAACTCAAAATATTCCTCTCTGTTTAGTCAGGCCTGACAGTCTGTGTCACAAGGGCAGCCCATCGAGAGGGGAGCAGACACTGGTGCTCATGGGTCAGGCAGGTGTTAAGTGCTTTCATCTATTTTTGTCTTTGTGAAGGAGGCATTATTATTATGATCGTTCCTATCTTACAGATGAGGAAAGTGAGGCTCGGAGAGTGTATTGGTTATCTATTGCTGTGTAACAAATTATCCCAAAACTTGGTGACTTAAAATAAACATTATCTCATGCAATTTCTGAGCATCAGGAATCTGGTGGTGGCTTAGTTGGGTGGTTCCAACTTAGGGTCTCTCATGAGGTTACAGTCAAGATGTTGGCTTGGACTGAAGTCATCTGAATGCTTGAGTGGGGCTGGATAATCTGC
The DNA here is from genome assembly GCF_022079265.1 of Lynx rufus. Lineage (NCBI taxonomy): Eukaryota > Metazoa > Chordata > Mammalia > Carnivora > Felidae > Lynx > Lynx rufus. Next base: position 18,524,600 of record NW_025814896.1, on the reverse strand, counting down.
TTTCAAGATGGCTCATCAAATGGTGTTGGTAGGAAGCCTTAATTCCTTGTCATGCAATGTCAATGAGGCTCTGCAGAGGTCCTGAGTATTGGTTTAACATGGCAGTTGATTTCCACCAGGGCTAATGATCCAAGGAAGAACAAGAGGAAGCTGCATTCCTTTTTCTGAACTAGTCTTAGACCACATATTATCACTTGTGGCATATTCTGTTGCTCACACAGACCAACCAAGATGCAGTGTGGAAGGGGACTCTACAGGGACATGAATACAAGTAGCTTGGGATCATTGGGAACCATTCTGTAGACTGGCTACCATAGAGAGCTTAAGTAACTTGGCCATTGAGTGAAGAGGCAGAACGTTACTCAAGATATTCTAAGTTTCTTTCCAGTATGAACAGAGGCCTTGGAGTGACATTCAGATAGGCTAAAGATTTAATAATTCATGTTTTTCCCATTCAACTGAAAAAGTTGAAAAATGCTAGTAGTTCTTATTTGTCAGAATATGGGGAAATGGTCACTTTCATTCACTGTTGATGGAAAAATGATCAAAACTTAAACTTTTGTTTTTTTTTTGAGAGAGAGAGAGAGAGAGAGAGAGTGTGCGCACATGTGTGCACAAGGAGGGGAGGGGCAGAGGGAGAGAGAATCTTAAGCAGTCTCCAGGCTCAGTGTGGATCCCAAAGCGGGGTTCTATCCCACAACCATGGGATCATGACTTAAGCTGAAATCAAGAGTTAGATGCTTAACCAACTGACCTACCTAGGAGCCCCAAAAGTTAAACTTTTCTTACCCTTTGACTCAACCATCCTCCTTCTAAGACTATTTTATATCTATCTATCTATCTATCTATCTACCTATCTATCTATCTATCACAGAAAATATATATGGCAGAATATGGCAGAAGTGATTATTTACATAAATATAGACACACAACACACATGTTTTTATAAAAGTATCATTTATAATAGGGAAAATTGGAGACAAATCTGGGTTTGGTTAAATTTTTTTTTTTATCATTTTAATGCAATGTTATACAACTACCAATGTCTTTTTTTGCTTTAGAATCCAGTCTAGGACACTATGCTGCATTTAGTTCTCATGTTTTCTTAATCTCCTTTAATCTGTGAGAGACAACTACCAATGTCTTTTTTTGCTTTAGAATCCAGTCTAGGACACTATGCTGCATTTAGTTCTCATGTTTTCTTAATCTCCTTTAATCTGTGAGAGGGTGTTTTTTTGGTCTCTTATAACTTTGATACTTTTAAGAGTACTGGTGAGTTATTTTGTAGACTAGACCCTTAATTTGGGTTTGTCTGGTGTTCTCTCATGATTCAGTTGAAGTTCTGCTTTTCTGGCAAGAATACCACACAAGTGATGTGCTCTCTTCTCAAGGTATCCTATCACTGATGTTGATATGTCTTATTACGTGTGGTATTAACCTGGGTCTGCCAGATTCCTTCACTGTAAAGTTACTATATTCCTGTTTGTATTTAATAATTATCTTGTAGGGTAGATACTTTGAAGTTATGCAAATATACTCTTTCTGACTGTACTTTCCAATGGTACTTGCTTGTGACAATTATTACCATGAAGTTTGCCTACTGGTGATTTTCTATTTCCATCATTCCTTCTATATTTATTAACTGGTATTCTTCTATGAGGAAGAGGTCTTTCCCCTAATTTATTTATTCAGTGATTTACTTATGGCAGTGTGGAAAATAAATTCTTGGGATGCTTGGCTGGCTTAGTCAGTAGAGCATGCGGCTCTTGATCTCAGAAACATGAGTTCAAGCCCCACGTTGGGCTCAGACCTCAACATGTTGTAATGTTCTTTACAACATTAGTACAAATTTAACATCTTGAATTTTGAATTTTTTTTCTGAAAGAAATAATCAATAATATTTGGTAAAACAATCCTCTGTCATGCAGGGCAAGAGAGAGAGCAGTGGCTTTCGTGGGTAGGAGTCCAGCCTTATGGGCCAGAACAGAGCCTGTGCCTCCTTGCAGCATAGAGACTTGCAATTTCATTTTACAGATCTTGAAATGGCTCAGACAAGTTAATTTGGCAACTAATGCTGGAGCCAGGGTTAGGATCCATGTCTGTCTGATCCCAAGACTCACACCCACTCCACCATCCTCCCACAAACATCAGAAGGAGGGGAACCGGAAGGTCCCTGGATTTATGCACCTAGGAAGTCTCCTAGTTGTGTTAAGCTATAACCCCATCTTCTCTTCATAGGGGACTCAGGCTGGAGACTCACTGTCCTGGGGCAGCCTCAGTTCTGCTGACTCCCTTTGTCTTAACCTCAGAGATGAGGTTTTCTTTCAAAGAGCCTTACAGTTCTTCCACCTGAGCACAACTCCACCTGACTGCAGATCTCATCTGCACATAACATAATTCCTCTTCAACACAAGGAAATGATAAATCAGCCATGCATTGTGTGTACAAGTGCACGTGCATGTGTGTGTGTTGTGTGGTGGTGGTGGGGAGTGAAAGGGGACAGACTAAACACCCCCAATACCGGGGGGGAGGCAGGCAGTTCAAGTCCCATTGTTCCCGCAGCCATCTCCCATCAGGCTTGTTGAAATAATGGCTTGAAAGCTCAAGTCCTCTCTGAGTTTCCTGGAAGACAAGGCAGACTTCAGTTCTCAGCTTGAGCGTTGTAGAGGAAGTCTCACTTGACTCCCTAGACTACATCACACTCCCACCTCATCACACTGGCTCATGGCACTGGTGTCCTCCTTCAGAGCACTGTCCCAGGCACTATTTCAGGAATTACTTGACTTCCGCCCGATATCCCTATTGGACAACACACATCATGGTGGACAACTACCATATTTCCTTTCATGAGCAAGAAAGGTGTACCTCCATAGATAGAGAATGGAAGACTTGAGAAGTATAGTCTTTCTGTAAATTGCACCTGAGAATTGCATGCCAGTTAGCTCAGTGAATGTGGATTTACTGTGGGATGCTCTGAGTTTTCTGAAAACACAAAGGTTGCATGTCATTGAATCCACACTGAATTGGAGATTGGTTTTACGGTTTTTTTTTTTTTTGATATTTACAAAGGGTGACAAGCGGATCAGATTGTTAAGTAGCAGGGCAGACGTCCTTATGAAGATATCCAAAGTTGTGAATTCTCAGAGACCATGTGCTTTACACACCCAGACAGGGGTGGGAACAGCCCAGTTGTATTCTCAAAAGAGCCACAAGATGGCATTGCTGCTGCTTCCCAGGCCTGACCATGGAGCCCCCAGTGAGGAGCGGCTGCAATAATTACTGTAAAAAGTAAGCAGTGATTGCCTAATGGAAACCCTGCTTGATTGGCCTGGAATTCTGACTAGTGATGGAGACTTCCTCACAACGAAGACTTTTGGAGGAGGCTTCAGTGAAAAGCTTGTCTTGGCTGTTTGCTAAAGGCTGGGTCTTTCCTAAGAGGAGATGTGGAGCTGCAGTGAGTCTTTTAGCATCAAAGCTCCCACTGGTTGTTCTCTCCAGCCCAACCCATGTCAGATGAGTTTGTCCCTCCCGGTCCCTTGCATCTTCTGCCACGGATCCAAGTTGCAAGTGAGGGGGTGTAACATGGAGCAGGGCCCCACTGGCGGTGTGAGTATCTGATCTAGTTGTCTGGAGTCGGCCGGTCAGCATCTGTTCATTCACTCAGTGTGCACTGAGTTCTTGCCGTGTGCCAGGGACCGTGCTAGACACCGGAATCACAACTGCAAGTTGTGACTGCAAAAATCCCAGACAGGGATTTGGACCGAAGGTTCCCCTTGATTCAACCTGATTCTGGCCAGCCCTTGCTCATAGTGGAGACTCCTTTCCCTCTGCTCCAGTTTCCGGCTGGGGGGCGTGCTGAGCCCAAATGGCTGTCTTGCATTTGGTAGCTTTAATCTTGCCCTTGAGCTAATCCCCAGGACCCCTGCCCATCCTGAGGCACCTCATCTGGTGGACGAGGAAGCTGACCTGAGTTAGGGTGACAAAGTGACCCACTTGCTTGGGACTGGGGGTACGTGTTCCAGGATGCAGAACTTTCATTTTATTTATTTATTTATTTATTTATTTATTTATTTATTTATTGAGAGTGCATGTGCATGCAAGCAGGGGAGGGGCAGAGAGAGAGAGAGAGAGAGAACGAGAATCCCAAGCAGGTTCCATGCCCAGCGTAGAGCCGAATGAGGAGCTTGATCTCATGATCCTGAGATCATGACTTGAGCCAGAATCAAGTCAGACGCTCAACTGACTGAGCCACCCACCCAAGGTGCCCTTAGAACTTGCATTAAAAAAAATTTTTTTTAAAATGTTTATCAATTTTGAGAGAAAGTGAGAGAGACAGAGTGCCATCAGGGGAGGGGCAGAGAGAAACAGAGACACAGAATCTGAAGCAGGCTCCAGGCACCAAGCTGTCAGCACAGAGCCTGATGCAGGGCTTGAACTCACAAGCTGTGAGATCGTGACCTGAGTCAAAGTCGGGCGTTCAACCAACTGAGCCTCCCAAGTGCCCCTAGAACTTTCATTTTAAAACAAGGACTGATGGGCTTCCTGGGATGTGGGACTTCTAGTGCAAAAACCTGAAAAGTCCTGGGTAAATCCTGATGAACTGGTCACCCTCGGCCATATCCCTGACAAGCCCATCCTCCTTTTCCTCCTACCACCCAGGGTTTCTCATCCAGCTACTAGACTGGGAGAAGAGATCAGAGCACCGGAAAGAGCCAGTGGACTGTGGGAAGGCCCCTTGCTTCCCTGGGCTGCAGTTTCCCCACATGGGGGGAGGTCTGAGCATGTGCCTTGTTGAGCATTGCTCCTGAGACTCTAGAACCCCCCTTGCTTCTGAGTCCTGTTCTTCCACATTTTTGATGCTGATTCCTGCTCCAGGACATGCTCCTGGGGTCAGGCCTGGAGACTGCGGTGGAGAGGAGGACAGCCCCAGCCATGGGGAGGGGCGGGGCTCACTCAGATACCCAGACACTCCAGATACAGTCAAGGGCTTGTGCCCAGTTCCTGGTGCTTCCTGACTGTTGGCACCAAACCCTGGCTCTGCCCTTACGGCTGGTAGGACTGTCTCATATATCCTATACCCACTGGCCCATGAGATTCATGGCTTGTACTTAGTCTCCCCAATGCCTTCCCTGCTCTGACCTCGTTCCATTCCCTCCACTTCCTCTTTCTTTCCATGACCCTGACTTGAGTGCAGACCAGGGGTGTACATTAGCCACCTCCAGTTTGAACCCCCAGATTCTGACTTCTTTTATTCCTCCTGCTATCTTGGATAGAACTTGCTGCTTAAGATCTTTCCTGGAAGATCCCCATTCCTGGTGGCTGGAGGTCACCCAGAACAACTGGTCTCATGTAAGGTATGTGTGTGGATGGGAGGGGCATTTGGGTGGGCACCATAGGTCTTAGGAGAAGCAGAACTGAGGCTGGGTCAGGTCAGTATGAGGGGTCCTGGCATAGAGCCAAGCTGTAATTAATCTCTGAGTGTCATTCTAGGGAAGACTGGGATAGGGGGAGGTCCTAGCAGGATTTACCCAACAGGATCACTCCAGGGCAGTCAGAAACTCCAAGTTTAGGATTTAGCCAAGTTAAGAAGCAGTGAAATGCCCGTCTGTAAAGGTGAAAGTAGGTGACTAGTTAAAGTGACACGCTGTGTGTGTGTGGAATTTTGTTAAATGCTTTATTGGTTCAACAGTATCTTTTCCCCTTGGACATGATGCTGGAGGGACAATGGATGGTGCCAACGCCAAAGTCCTACCTGACCCACCTGCAAGGAATTAATAGATGCCCTTGTTGTGTGAGCCTAATGAGAGAGCTGGAGCCTCACTGGGGAGAGGACCCACTGTAGCTGTAAGACGGAGCTCTGAGGTGCAGCTGAGTGAGGCCCCTAGCGGGGGGTAGCATCACTTTGAGATGAGACCAGGGATGACCAATGAGAAGAGCTTGAGAACTTCCATCAGGGTCCTGCCAGGGAAAGGGAGGGATCCAGGGGCTGCTTGCCGCTAGTGAAAGAGAGAATGAATAACCACAGAGAGAAAGGATAGTGCTCTGTTCCCCCCGGAAGCACCACCTGCTAGCCAGGCCCACTTCCACTGGGCAGCCTGCGACCCCAACAGCTGGGCAGAGCCTCTGTAGACATATTTCTTTTGAACCACAGCTCTGCCCTTTTGGACACTGAATGTTATGCATCACCGGAAAAGGACAGAAGAGCGTGGGCCCCTTGGATTCCCACTGAGGAGGCTAATTAACCTCCGAGAGCCTCAAATTTTCTCGTCTGTAAAGTCCTTTTCTTTTTTTTTTAAATAACAATTTCCTTGCAAGTTTGCTCTGAGGTTTAAATGAGATAAACAGTTCTAAGAGGTCTGGCACAGTGTCTGGCTCACGGTGAGTGTCCCGATTCCAGACCCACTGAGCTCGCAACTCCCAGATTTGTTTCATAAACCTCGGCCTTTCTTCCAGGCCCCAAGGTCACACTTGCATTGGCCTGCTGGGCAGAGTCAGCCTCGCTGTCCCTCTGGCCTGCCCTGCGTAGCACCACAAATTCCGTCTCTAAACTCACAGGTATTTGAGAAGGTGTCAGTGCTAACAATAAATGGTAATATTTCACACTGCTTTACAGTGTTTCCACATCTTTGATTTTAACTTAAGTGGCATTAAATCTTTTCTAGAACAAAGATGGGGTATAAATGAACCTTAAAGCAAACACACTTTGAAGTGCTTGTGTGGCTCAGTCAATAGAACATCTGACTTCTGCTCAGGTCGTGATCTCACGGTTGGTGAGTTTGAGCCCTGCATGGGGCTCTCTGCTGGCAGCTCAGAGCCTGGAGCCTGCTTTAGATTGTGTATGTGTGTGTGTCTCTCTCTCTGCCCCTCCCCCGCTCATGCTCTCTCTCTCTCTCTCTCTCTCTCTCTCTCTCAAAAATAAACATTAAAGCGAAACCACTTATATAATCTTTTTATTTTTTAGTTTTTATTTTTTTGAGAGAGAGGGCGCAAGTGAGTGAGGGGGCAGAGAGAGAGAGAATCCCAGGAGAGGCAGAGGGAGAGAGAGAGAATGAGGGAGAGAGAGAGAAGTGGGGTTCACTCCATGCAGGGTTTGTGTTTTTCTGATATGGGGCTTGAACTCACAAACTGTGAGATCATGACCTGAGCCAAAGTCAGATGCTTAATGACTGAGCTACCCAGGCATCCGGAAAAGGTGATTTTATTAAAGCAAGGGACAGGACCCATGAGCAGGAAGAGATGCCCACGTGCATAATCTTTAGAATAACTGGATTTGATATTATCCTCATTTTATTTTATGTTTTTAAATATTTATTTTGAGAGAGAGAGTGCGTGAGTGAGGGAAATGGATAGAGAGAGAGGGAGAGAGAGAATCCCAGGCAGGCTCCATGCTGTCAGTGCAGAGCCTGATGAGGGGCTCGAACTCACAAACTGTGAGATCATGACCTGAGCCCAAATCAAGAGTCAGATGCTTAACCAACTGAGCCACCCAGGCACCTCTATCCTCATTTTATACATAATAAAACATTAACCCAACTATAAGACTGGGTATGATCTTGTATATCCACCCCACCCCCCTTTAATTTCTCTCACTGAGAACCAGATTCTCTCCCCTCCTTGCCGCTGCTGGGTCAGTCCTCCTTGTCTCTTACTTGGAGTGTTTTGTATAGTCTCTGTTCTTTCTACTTCAAATTTCCCTCCCTCCATCCTACTGCCCAAGGCAGTTGCTCTAGAGTAAAAAGTAATCATGCTACTACTGTTTGAAAAGACAGAAACCAGTCCCAAATGTGCCTCTGGACAGAGTCCACATTCTTTAGTGTGACACACAACACTCTCCATGATCTGGCACCTGTCTACCTTCCCAGCATTATCTCTCATCACACCTTGCCTGGCTGCCCGCTGGTCCTTCATCTATACGCCAAGGTAGACTTTGCACAGCCTGATAGCATACTGGTTTATCTATTTTATTATTAATGCCTTTTGAAATATGAGCTCTTAGAGCTTTTAAAAAATAACTAGTTGAGGTCTTTTTCTGTTTTCAAATGAATTCACTCCTGTTATCTTTAGTTATTCCTCCAGTTCCCTCTAGTTAGGATTTCTTGGCTGTGTCTGCTCCCCGTTGTGCTCCCCACTTCAGGTGGGCTCGGTCTCCCTTGGCAACAGTGAGAGTGGGAAGAGCATCCCAGAAGAAGTCTTCCCTGCCTGTTTTGATCTTAGAATTTGCCTCCCCCATGCACAGTTAATTCTATGTAGCCACAACATCCGGTTGAACAGTCGCAGCAGTGTGTATGTGAATTTTTATATGCATTGCATTGACCATCGAAAGCCTGTAGGAGGAAGTCAGTCTGTAGTGTCCCCAACGTTCTGAATCCTACAAATTTGGTTTCATACATTTACAAAACCTGAAATCCTCCTATTTTTTTCTCTATTCAGGTCCCTATTTGTTTCTCTGTTAGGGATCTTCCATTGCCACTTATCCTGAAACCATATTAGGCACACACTTCTTGTTTCTCTTATCATGCTATTTTTAAAATGGAGTTTGAGGTCCTAGACAGCATTATTTGTGGTCCTAGGCAACATTGTTTGGTACCTGTGGAATAATAATGAGAAAACTACAAATCCTACTTGTATAGGACTATAGAGTAGCAATAACTTGTACAAGCTGCAAAGATGAATGAGTAAAACTATTCATTGCAACAGTGTTTGTAATATTCGAAACTGGAAGCAACTGAAACATCAATCAATAGTTGACTTCTTAAATACATATGATTATACCCTGAATATATAGACTTACTGAGAGGAGCCTATATGCACTAATATGGAAAATGGTCATTTATATGGTTAAGTAAAAACAAAGAATTTTATGTCAAGTATGAAAGTATCATTCCATTTCAGTTAAAAGAAGATTATTATATACATATATACTCATGTTAATAGCCTAGAAAAAAGTTGAAGGAATGTTCAAACAGTAACATTAGTTATGAGAGTGAGAGGTGTGGTGGGGTGGAATTATACAAATAGAGGACTTTCTCATCTAAGTTATACATTACGGAATGTTTACTTTTTTATTTACAAAAAATAATATGTTACTTTTATCATCAGGAAAAAAGCTTTATATGTCTTCTGGGATACAGCCAAAGCTATTATCAGTGGAAAATTCATTGCCTTTAATACTAGGCTCATTAAGCAGAAGGAATGAAAACAAATTTCTAAATAAATAAATAATATATAAAAGTAGGATTCACTGAAGTTTAGAAATAAATGGACATAAGTAAAAGATAATAAAGAAAGTACAATTAAATGTATAAGGACAAATAAAAGGACCCAGGTTAGTCTCAACACCAAATGAATCCAGAATACCAAACAAGAAAGAAATCCAGCATCTAGCTAGTTATGCTTTTGGACAAAAAAGTGGTTTGCAAAACACTTAAAAAGAACAACCAGGTCTTAGAATTTGTGGAGATTATGGTCTAGCACAATTCAGTTTTGATTTCTGTTTGAGACAAAGATTGTTCAAGAGAGAGTTTATTTTGGGGCACCTGGGTGACTCAGTTGGTTGAGCATCTGACTCGATTTTGGATGGGATTGAGTCCTGCATTGGGCTCCACACTCAGCGTGGGATTCTCTCTCTCCCTCTACCCCTCCCCACCCCTCCACCCCCTGCATGCTCACTGTTTCTTGCTCTTTCTCTCCAAAAAAAAAAAAAAAAAAAAAGAAAGGAAAAGAAAAAAAAAAGAGTTTATTTCCTAGTGATTTGGCTTTTTTCTTTTTTTTCTTTTTGCTTGTGTCAACTTTTGTGTTAGTGTTTATCATTAAGTTTGACTGTATTGTATTTGAAAAATGTGCCATGTGCAGTTTCTATTTTTGTGAATTTACTGAGGTTTTCTTTAGAATTCTATAAATGTCCCATGGGTACTTTAAAAGAATATGCTTTTTTGGAGGGTGTAGAGTTTGAAACTTACCTGTGGATCCATCTTATCAATCTGATTAATCAGGTCTTGTATAGTCCCACTTACCAGAGTTTCCTTGATCTATCTTGGGATAAACACTCTGTGTCCCCTTTATCCCCCCAGGTTCTCCTTGTATTTACAACAGTTTTTGCACTATGTATATGTATTTTTGCATTGCCTATTTTGATGACACATGCTACTTAGTACTTAAAAATTTTAAATGTCTCCATTTTCATTGCAGAATAAAACTTCCATTATATTTGGCCCCATTCTTCCAATTTCATATCTTTTTAGGTTGGATTAAATTTTGATCTTATTGTCAAGAACATTGATTTTTTTTAATATCACAGCTTCACCGAGATATTCTTCACAAACCATGCAATCTACCCACATAAATCATACAGTTGTATGTTTAATGGGGTTTAGTGTATTTAGAGAGCTGTGTAATTATCACCACAATCAATTTTAGAATATTTTCATCACCCCAAAAAGAAACCCTGTAGCCTAATTAGAAGTCACTCTTCATTTCCCCCAATCCTCTGAGCCTTAGGTACTCACTAATCTGATTTCTGTCTCTATAGATCTGCTCATTCTACACACTTCATATAAATGGAATGATACAAGACAGGGTCTTTTTGTGACTGGCTTATTTTACTTAGGATCTTCTCAAGGTTAGTAACTCCATGTTGGATCCATGAAGTAACAATACTTTATTCACTTATTGCTGAACAATATTCCATTGTATGCATATATCACATTTTATTTATAGACATTTGGGTTGTTTCCACTTTTTGGCTATTATAAACGATCCAACTAAGAGCATTTGTACAAGTTTTTGTGTAGACATATGTTTTCGTATTCTTGGATATATATCTAGGGATGGAATTGCTAGGTCATGTGGTAACTCCTTTTTCTTTTGGTGGTGTTCATTTTTCTCCTTACTTTTGGGTAAGAGTTTTCTGTCTTTATGAGTAATGGTAACCTTTTGTCTGTAACATATGTTGAAAATATTTTCCTAAGTTTATTTATTGGTCAAACAGAAGGTTTACATTTTTATGTAGTACAATCTGCCAGTCTTTCCTGTTTGGTTTCTATTCTTGACTTGATGTTTTAAAAAAAAAATGTCCTCACCGGCCTGGAGTCATAAAACTATTTACTTAAATGTTCTTCTGGTATTCTTCTGCATACCCTTTTAATGTTTACAACTTTGATTCATTTGGTTTCTATTTCAGTGTAAGGAGTGAGATTGGCATCCAGCTTAATTTTCTTTTCCCCAAAGGACTAGTCAGTTGGAGAATTTTAGCAAGTCTGTTTTCCTTTATCTTTTCCTATGTCTTGGTTCTGTGATGGTAGCAGCTTTAGCTCATTTCTGGCTGCTCCTTCTTGCCTCCTGGGATCTGAGGAACCACCCTGCATGCAGATTTGTATGCACCAAAAGTCCACAGTCCCTAGCTGGGCAATGAACATAAGTTATCAAGGAGGGCGCACCAGGGTTTGGCGAACCCTCTAGGGCACTTGGGTTTAATGGGGCAGGTGGCAGTGGGGCTACTGGCATCCTGCTTCCTCTCCACTTGCATCAAGATGAGATGGAACTGGGGGGCCCTTGTATTTCAAGGGGTAAGTTTCAGAGAGTTTTGTCAACACTTTGCTTTTTTGCTTCTTTTTATAGCAGTATTTTTCCCCTGCCTTCCACAATGCCACAGATTTCAGTATCACCTCCTTCCCCCACATCTTTCCTGACCTCTAGCAAGGCTTGCACGGCCTAATACCTGCTCCCTGCCTCAGACTATAGGGGGAGTGTTATACTGTTCAATACAATGAGGCTGGGTAAGAGCCAGAGAGAGGGAGTGACTTAGCCACAGTCACTCAGCAAATGTATGGCAGAGCCAGGGCTACAGCTTAGATGCTTAAATCCCTGCCAGAGTGAGGGCTAACACTTGCGTGCTTCAGTGCTGAGATTGAGGGTTTCTTCTATCATTTTACACATCCACCATGTTATGAGGACACATTCTAGGCACAAGTGTGCCTGAGTTCATATTCCAACTCTGTTGCTTATTAGCTGTGAGAATTTGAGTAAGTTACTTTAGTTTCTTGAGCCCTTTTCCTTATCTGTCCAATGAGGGTAAAATAGCACCTATAGTATCATTGTGAAGCTTATGAACTACATACATGTAAGGCACTTAGAACATTGCCTGTTCAAAGTGTTAGCTATTTTTATTATGTGGCTCTGGATACAGTGTCCACAGCAGTGGGAGATCTTATCTTTCTCCTGTCCATTGCTACGAGGTTTTGATGGTTTGAAGAGTTCCCTAATTAAAAATCGAGAATTGTTTGTACAACCGTGAATGGCCTCAAAACAAATAATAAAAATAAAAATAAAATAATAACCGTAGACACTGGCTCTCTCACGTGCCCATCTGGAAATATTGGGAACAAGAGATGTGGGTCTACACTGTGTCCTTGACTATAAATTGCAAAAGCCAAGAGAACTCATGAATAGATCCAATCAACACCACTCCTTGCTCAATTCCAAATGCAAATTGCAAAAAGAACTGGGTTGGAAAACCCTCAAGCATATGCTCAGATAATTTCCAAAGTTTGTTTTCAGTCTGCATCCTAGGGGACAGAACTTTGGCAAGAGAGCAAATACTTTCTACAGGGGTGGCAGTGGCGGGGGTGTGTCTGAGGGATTAGCGGTGACTATGTTTCCTTTTTTGCACACACTTGGCCTATTGATTGTTTAATAATCAACTCTCCAATACACTTCCTACTGGCTTCCTTTCATTTTCAAGTTCCCTTAGTCGGTGCATGAACACATACTTCCCACCTCAAAGAACTGAATCTGTCACTATGCTATATTAATATCACACTGATGTTAAGACAGAGTTCATGCTTCTTACTATGGTGTAAGATCAGCTCAGGGAGAAGTCTAGTCTTTGCAGTATGTGAGAGGGTAATTCCAAGACAGTAAGTGTCTCTCTCCCAGTTGAGGCAGGAATGGATGTGGTGCAGTAGAGGCTGCCCCAGCCCGGGACTGGAGGTGCCTGTTGTAAATGAGCAGGGGGGGGGGGGGAGGGGGTCGGCATTTCCTTGCTAATGTGTGTTGTGGCTGTGTGAAGTGTAATATGTACTGTGAGTCCCCCAGAAGATGCTGTAAAGAGGCGTGATGTGAGCTGGAGGCTGGGAGGAGATGTGGGATGTGGTTTGTGTACAAATAAAGAGACAAGTTGATAAGCAGGGAAATGATAAAAGGAACAATAAAACAAAAGGCACGTAGGAAACCAAGGTTCTAGAAGATAGCCTACTTTGGATGAGTGGGGGTAGAGTACGGGGATGATGGGGCTCAAGGACCCCGTGTGGATATAGGTACAGGGGAAGCTTGGGTCAAGGGTGCTGACTTAGAACACTCTGCTTTCCTTCCTTCTCCAGGACCCAAGGAGGATACGTACTGGTTCAATATGGGATTAGGGCAGGGGTTCTTTATTTTCTTTTCAAATTTCTATTTAGGTTCTCCTTAGTTAACATACAGTGCAGTATTGGTTTCAGGAGTAGACTTCAGTGATTCATCACTTACATACAACACCCAGTGTTCATGATAACAAGTGCCCTCCTTAATACCCTTTATACCCATCATTAGTAAGGATTCTTAATTTGGAGTTCACCAAAAAGTCTTGGATAGAATTATGGGAGTCTGTGCACTTATAAGGGAAAATATTATATTTTTTTCACTAACATCTAATTAAAATTTACCATTTCCTTCATTTATTGAATGTAGGCAACAACTTTCACAGTGTTAGCACTATCTGTGACTTTGCTCCCAGCAAAAGTCATTGATATTTTAATTTTACTTCACATTGTAGTTGTTGCAGATATCTCAAACATTATTCATGCTCATCACTAGTTGGAAATTATGGAAGTTAGTAGATCCTCTGATAGATTTCGTTGTTTAATGCATTAATAAAGAAGCACATATGTTCCTATATCTGATTTTAAAAACATGTTGATAACTATATTTCAACATCTTCGATTTCTTCTGTTATTCACTGTGCTTTATTTTATGCATTTAAAGATATTATTCTGAGAAATAGTGTGTAGACTTCAACAGATTGCCAAAGTAGTCTTTGGACAGAAAAGGTCAAGAAAGTGGGTTAGATGGTGCAGAAAGGGAGCAGATACCTGGAGACACTCTTACCCTTGAGCCTAGGGGAAGGGATTTTGGTCAGGGAGAAAAGTGAGAGGGTGCTCTGAGAGGTGCTGGGACCCACGTGTCTGCACATTTTACCACCTGTTACTGCTGAAGTCTGTTCCTGGATGGTCCTCAGGCCTATCCTGGTCCCTGGGGCAGAAGATGGGGCTGGAAGGAGCTGGGTCCCAGGGGCTGTTGTTCAAGGCTGGTGGACCTAGGTCTGGGAGGATGAGCTGGGATGGGGATGCTGGCTCTCTCATTGGTCCCAGATTCTCCACTGATGAGTGAGTTGGCAGATCTGAGATCAGAGCCAGGTTTCACCCTGGACTCACTGCATCAGCTTAGACCAGCTGTGGAACTTCTGAGCCTTGGTTTCCTCGTCTATGAATTGCCACTCATTCAACTAATTTTGAATAAACTCTGTCTGAAAAGGGATGTTCTCCTTGAAGAAGTGTTCCTAAACAGAATTGTCCATTTCTTTTTGTTCCTAGTCAAGTTGCTCTTTGAAGAGAAGAACCTTGCGTCCTACCCAAAAGGGTCCAGCCTTTGGAGTTTGCAGCCCTGCTGGCTGACCCTTCCAGTCCTTCTGATGACGCAGTGTAAAGTGTCAGGACCAAATTCCAGTGCTTTCTGCCAGATGAGACCAGGCTGCTGGATTCAATTAGAGCTGTCAGCCTGGCCAACAGGGTGTGCATTGTTATTTATGCACTGAAGTACCCTGATAATTAAACTCATTCAAAGTCACAATGATTGGTTACTTAAGAGGCCCCAGTAATCATAAGTGAGGATGGTAATTTGAATGTACGTCACACTGTTTGGCTTGGAAGTGCAGCACAGTTTGTTGCAAGAAGGGCAAAGGAAAAAAAATGTTCATGTGTAAGAGGCAGAGCAGGAAGTGGGGCAAACCCTTCTGTGATCCCAAAGGTACCCCGAGGCATATCCTGATGACATGTCCTACCTATCATTCTCTTGGTAGGACAAAGAGGGTGCACCAAGCCCTAAGAGCCCAGGTGAAGGCCTCCAGGAGACAAGATGCTAGGCCATCGCTGAAGATGTCAACCTTGGCTGGACCTCACCTCTTCCGTGGCCTACCTTCCAGCCCTGGCCACCAGCCCCACTGGCTGCAGAGACCACTGGATGTGATGCTCTGGCAGCAAGCTCTTCAAATCCCACCTCTTCCACTGACTAGCTGGGTCACCATTGGCTAGTTGCTTAGCCTCTTTGAGCCTCAGTTTCTTTATCTAAAAAAATGGGGATAACGGTGGCTATCCTATCAATTTTACTAAAAATTATGTGAGAGAGTGTTGATAAAGCACTGGCTTAGTACCAGGCCTATAGCAAATGCCAAACCTGTGTCATGGTTGTTGGTGTTATTGGAGGCTTGCTGTGGGTGGAAGCAAACTCATCGGTGCTCCCTGGTTGTGCTGCTGTCTCCTCCCCCTTGTCCTCTGGCATCCTGTCTTCTGTACCGATTGGCTCCCTCCCTCCATTCATGGCAAAATTTGAGCTCATTTCTCTCTTGCCTTTCAGTTTAAAAACTTGGCTTGCATTCTTCCCAGGAACAGAACAAATGGGCCTGTGCTTACAGGGGCTAAAGGATTCTGATAGGAAAGTTCCTCAGGATCTTGGGGCAAGATCAGGAAAGGTTGCCTTCTTATCTCAGTGCTTGGAAATTGGCATAAGCGAGAACAGGTGAGGGGGGGGACTTGGCCACTTTTTAAATGGAAGGGACAGTTGTTCCACTTGTGAGCAGTGAGTTCTTGGTAAAATGGTGTTAGCTTTCTGAGGCCTGGGTGGTTGTGGCTGAGGCAGCTCTTTGTCTACCACAGACGCATTCTCTCCCTTCTGCCCTTCCCTGGTGAGAGGTGCCTGTATAGGCAGAAATCCCTCGTTCTGGCTGTACTTTGTTGAAATGCAGCCATATGACTCTCTCTAAAGAGATGTGAGTGGCAGTGATGTGTGCCACTTCTGAGCAGAGGCTCTCTCTTTCCATTGGCAGGAAACGAAGGACTCCCAGGTGCTGAGGGATGGCGGGACCACAAAAACGGAAGGTGCCTATTCAACATGTAGAGGAAAGCCACCTGTCAACTAGGAACACTTGTGTTGGCCTTGTAAGTGAGTGAGGAATATATTCCAATTGGGTAAAGAGAGTGAAAATGTGGGGTTTGTTGTAGCGGACAGTATTATTATAACTAATAAGGCCATCATATGTAAAGTGGTTGTACTGGGTTGAAGTGCCCCACAAATCCAGGCTGCAAATACCCCATTCATTGATTTATTCATCTGTCCATTTGTAAAAGCAAATATGTATTTATTAATTTAGAGTGTGTGTGTGTGTGTGTGTGTGTGCACGCGTGTGCATGGGGGAGGGGCAGAGAGTGAGGGAGAGACAGAGAGAGTCCCAAGCAGGCTCTGAGCTACCAGCACAGAGCCTGATGTGGGGCTCAAACTCACGAACCATGAGACCTTGACCTGAGCTGAAATCAAGAGTCAGACGCTTGACCGACTGAGCTACCCAGGCCGCCTTGCAAATATTTATTGAGCACCTGTTCTAAGGTCGTGTTCTGAGAGCTGGAAG
Source organism: Lynx rufus (assembly GCF_022079265.1). Lineage (NCBI taxonomy): Eukaryota > Metazoa > Chordata > Mammalia > Carnivora > Felidae > Lynx > Lynx rufus. The sequence continues at coordinate 18,507,889 of NW_025814896.1, read as the reverse complement.
TACTACAATGAACAAGACAGACAACAATGAGCAAGACAGACACATGCCATGCTCTACGAGGAATTTATAGTTTGTTTGGAGAGAACGCAAACAAGTAAACTGATGACGAAAGTAACTTTAGAAAATGTTAAGGGCTACCAAGAAAGCCAAACAGGGTGAGGTGATGGGAAATGGTGATATTTTGGTAGGAGGGTTAGGAGAGTTCTCTCTGAGGAGGTGGCGTGTGAGCTGGGACTTGGCTGGGGACAGTCATCATCTCCTTTCCTTCTTCCCGCATCTTTGATGCTTCATCCCTACCATTTTACTTGCCCTTCTAAGACCATGCACTTCCCTGCCCCCATGCTACCGAGCAGTCTTCTCATCCTGTGAACTGCTTCTCCTTGTAGACCCTGCCCCCAGGAGATGGATCCTTAGGCAGAAGCAACAGTTCCCTTCTATCCATGTGCCCGCCTCTCCGACAGCCAGCTGTGTTGTATTCTATTTGTTTTTTTATGCATCGATTTCCCGCAGCAGCCTGTGACCTCTTGCTCATTCATCTTTGTATTTTAGACTATTGCACAGTGCTGGGCACACAGCGGGGGCTCACTGAATGTTTGTGGGTTTGATTTGAGTATAAAACCACCAGAAATGATTATTTAGTTCTGTCAGGAGCCTGCATAATGCATTGTGTTTTGAAAGCGGCTTTTGTTTAGTCTCGATGTCTAGAACACCAGCCCCTTTAACTGTGTGCATATGGCGACTGAGCCAATTTCAATTAGTATGTGCATAAATACTCATATTTCTCAGACACAAGTCAGAATCTTTGTTTTCTTGTTTCTTTTCTTTTTCTGGTTGCAAAACACATCCTCTCTAGCTCTTGGTTAACCTGACAACACTTGCTCAGGTTGACAAAACAGTCCATTGGCTCCTTGATGAGGGGGACATGAGGGTTTGGGGGTAGGGGTAGGATGAGGTGCATTTCCATCTGTGAAGGCCTAGACTTTGATGTTCCCTCTTCAAACTCTAGTCAGACTGGAGACCAGAGATGCATGGGTGAAGATAAAACCATATTTGGGGAATCTTCTCTTCTGTTTAAGATAAAGGTCATCCTGTTGTCATTTCCTGGGGGACCTGTTGCAGGAAGGTGGGGAGGAAGAGAAGAGAGCTCCTATTTGGTGAGAACTCTGGTTCTAAAATGTCCTAGGTGTACAAAATGCCAACAAGACAGGTCAACACTGTGGTGTTATTTATGCTTCAGAGTCCCCCATGGATCAGGGCAGTGCTAGACTTGACCCCAAACCCCATCCTTACTGGGGTCTTCTCCGTCCCTCCTGCCTTACAGGCTTCCCCTGAGCACATCCCCTCAATGCCTCCCATTTGTCTGAATCCTTGTCGTAGGCTCTGCTTCCAGGGACACTCACCCCCAGGTATCTATTCAGTGCCAGGTGCCACAGCCGGTCCTCACAACCAAGCCTTGAGGAAGGAATGACCCACACTGCCCCCTGGACACAGGCTTCCAGGCTTCTGGGAACCCATCTACTGCTTTGGGGACACAACTGGCCAGAGCTTAATATTCACTGGGCTACATCTTGCTAGTGAGTGAGGTTACTGCATGCCAGTGAGCCAGGTGTCTGTTCTGCCTGCCACTGGGAGGTAGGGACTGGCTATCAAGGCCCACATGGCTGGTGGGGTCTGTTCTGAAGACCTGGTCATATCTTTCCTTCCGTGGGGTAGCATGCTCATCCCAAGATACAAATCTGGGGGCAGGAGGTAGGGGGCCTCCCTCGGACTCCAGACTTGACTTGTCTGTGCTCTTCCGTACTGCCTTTCCTAGAGACCTTTGCACTCAGTCATTGTACATATGCCTGCCTATTCACGCAGCCAGGATTCTGTGTCTTATCTGTTTGTGGATTCTCAAGTGACTGGTTTCTCAGCAGAAACCTAGAGGGAGAAGAGGAATGAGTGGTAGAGTTTAAGCACCAAAACCCTATCCTGAACACCTGACAAAGCCTACAAAATCAGTATGATTTCCCATTGGATGACTAATTAAGCCTGACTAACTGAGGCTTAGGAAGTTTAGATGGCCTGAGGATGTAATTAATATTGTCTGAGCTGGGATTTGAACCTGGGATTGCCCGGTTCCAAAGCTCAGGTTTTTTCACCCACACTAGAGGTTGACAAACTACAGGTAAGATTCTGTGTTATTGGAACACAGCCATGCCTGTCCATTATGCTATGGTATGGCTGCCCGTGTGCTACAGCAGCAGAGATAAGTGGGTACAACTGTGACCATATGACTCATAGAGCCTGGAGTATTTGCTATCTGGACCATTACAGATTGTCAACCCCTGGTTTACACTCTACTCCCTTAGGGAGTGTTCTTTCTATAATCCAAGAACCCCGAGACGCTGAGGGGGTGGAAAGATACCTGATCTTAAAATCAGAAGATCTTGGGTACCATTCTGGCTGTGCAACCCTAGCCAGGTCTTGATCTTCTCCTAGCCTTGGTTTATTCATCTATAAAATGGAGATAAGAACAGCCACAATATAGTTTCATTTTACAGATCAAATAAAGTAACAATGGTAATTGATGATTTTAGGTAAAGATTACTGAGTGCTTACTCTGTGCCAAGTATGTGCATACAGGCATGATCTCTCTGATCCTTACAAGTGTCCAGCACATAGTAGACATATAACAAGAAGTTGTTGAAGGAATAAGGGAGGTACTCTTATTCCCACTTCTCAGATAAGGAAACTGAGGCACAGAGATGTGACATAACTTCCTCAGGGCTTGGCTGCCTGTAACAGTAGAAGCTGTTGGGTTCAGGGCAGGCACAAGGTGGGAAAGGTGATGAAGGGCAGTGTTGCCATGCTGGGGACAGGGTGTTTCTCCTGCCAAGAAGACCCGTGATCTTTGGGGCTGGTCTCCACTGTGGGAAGGGAAGATTGTGTTCCTCTCAGCTTCGCCTCCTTGGTGGAAATTCTGCAATTTAATCAGATTCTATTCTGTCCTCTTCATTTTCCCCTGCATTTTCTAGTGACTGGGATTGTCAGCAAACCCATCATCTTCTTGTTGATGCGCGTCAGCAAAACAGAGATTAGCTGCTTCAGGAAAGTGAGCACTTGGGAGTCATAATTATGAGAATTGCTTTTAGTTTTGGGTCCATTTGAATGAGTTTGAACCACATGCGAGCCAGACTGCATGCTTGAAAACCTTTCTAGTTGTGGCACTGGTTATCTTGGTTGTGTGAGATGTGGAACAGTCACTCCACCTTCACAGGGCAGGTAAAGCTACCTCTATTCACCTGCTGCTCCTTATCCAGGTGCACACTTGGAGATGGATAAATAGAATTCCTGAGAACTGCTCAGTAATGTTGTGGCTTCACTGAGGAAAGCATTTTGGTTCTAGGAAAAGGGAAAGGAATTGAGTTGATTGAGGGAAAGATCATTGTCTTAGTTTGGGTTTCCCTGGAAGCAGACTCTGAGACACGGATTGGAACGCAAGGGCCCTATTTGGGACCGGATTCCAGGAAACACCATAAGAAACACCGAGAGGTGAGACAGGGGAGGGAAGGAAGTGTATACAGGATGTGTTCTCAAGCAGATTGCCACCACGGGCAAATGAAGATTAATTTCACTGGGAGCTCTGAGAGTCAGAGCAGTAACACACTTCCAAGTTATCTTCTCAAAGGATGAGGGAGCTGGGTATTTGCAGACGAATTCCCATCGGTTGCTAGTTGAGGTCTGACATTATTAATTCCCTTTGTTGGAAGACCGCACAGATAGAAGTTGGTTGGCATGCCCTGAGATGGTATGGCTCAAGGGGATATGGTGGGGGCACGTACATATTCTGCTACAGGCTCTGGCTCTGAAATCGGACTGCCTGAGTTCAGCCCTCAGGTTCTTCTTCCTATTTGCTGTGTGACCTTGGGCAAGTTACTTCACCTCTCTAGTCTTTATCTGCCAGATGAGAAATGTTCATTTAGTAGGTGATGGTGAAGATGAAAAGAGAGAAGCCATGGAAGACACTTATAGGGCCCCTGGCACAAGGTAAAAACTCAGGAGCTTTTAACTATTATTATTAATTAGTCTACTAAAATTGAACGGGGAACAGTCAGACATAGATGTTATGGGGTAAAAGGGACAAGGAGCGAAGAGTCAAGGCAGTTTCCAAGAGCTATGCAATGTAGAATAAAATAATTAATAAGGAAAGCCCTAGGGACCAGTCCTTAAAGTGGCCAGAAAGTGGGTTGTTTTGAGAATGGTGGACAGGAAGTAGCCATGGAAGAAAGGGTGTTGGAGTCAGGCCACATTCAGCTCAAATATATTCTTTCTTCTGCCTAAAATTTGGAGATCTCTACACCCCCTTCTGCTGATAGGGATGTGGAGTCTCACTGCAGAACCCCACCTCCACAACCTCTTGTGTTGCATGGAGCCACAGCAGTGATTGGGGACAGAATTATTTGCAGCAGCAACTGGAACACAGAAGTCATTTTACTCTAGAACTTCAAAGCTATGAAACTGAACTACAAAGATAACAACTTGTCTGCAGTAGATGGCATTGCATGTATAGTGTGGCTTGGGGCCACTGTGAACATGTAAACTCTTCAGCTACCTTTCAGGTCTTAGCTTGCTTGTAGTAAGGTCTTCTGTACCGTTGGTGATGCCCATGTAGCTTGAATCAAAAGCTTCTGTACCCATGAACTTGTAGCAAACTGACCTGTATACTAGGGGATGACGTCCAGGATGATGGGAAACAGCTGGGATGCGGGTCATAACCATGGTAACAATGGGTAACATTTACTGAAAGTTTTCCATGTGCCCAGTCGTGTGCAAAATGCTTCCCCACTTTTTTCTTCTCCCAACAGTTGGAGGGAAGGGTCTCTGCTAGGACATCCTGCACACCTCCCTTCCATGGGGCATATTAAGATGACCTCTCTCTGTACCCAGTGGCTTTCTCGGGGGCCTTTTCTCCCTCTGGCCTTTCTCACAAGCCCCGAGGAGCATTCTGAGTTGTTGGGCTGGAGAGGGAGGAGGCATTCTCTTCACCCAGCTTTGTGTCCTGCTCTCTTTCCCAAAGAGCGCATGTGCTGCACTGGGGGAGAACCTCTGGCTCGTTGTCCTGGGCAAAGCCTAGGCAGTTGGAGGACTATTTTGTCTCTGGGTTCAGCAACCCTCCTAGTGGTTAGCAGACAGCAGCATAATGGCCAGCCAGTGTGAAACCGTGCAAATTGCCTCATAAATAACTCGTAATGCACAAGCAACAGGGAGAGACTGTAGCGTATGGATAAATGACTCCCTGCCATTTCGGGGTATTAAACCAGGGCTAATCTGGACCTCTCCATGGGGATTCATTAACTGCTATGGGTTTCCTGCATGCAGACCTGCTGGGACGTGGGCACGTCGCTTGGCACTTCTCTCGATGTTGTGGTGGGGGCAACATACTTCTGGGCAGGGCCACTAGGAGGGGAGAGTAATCAGTACCTTTAACAAACAAGCTGCGGTGGGGGAGCCGTGCGGGAGCAGTACATTTTCTCTGGAGAACTCACTTTCTGAGGAAGTCTCTTCTTTGTGGGGTAGAGAAAAACATAATAATAACAGCTAACATTTATTGGGTGCTTACTCTCTGCCAGACACTGTGCTAAGTTTTCTCATGCATCAGCTCATGTAATTCCTACAAAAATCCTTTTAAGCAAATCCTATTATTTGTCTATTTTTTATAATGGAAGGAACTAAGGCTCGCAGAGGCTTTAGGTAATGTAGCCAGTATCTGCTGAGTGTGTTAGTTAGCTTTTGTTATGTTGTGTAACAAATGAACCTGAAATCTCAGTGGTTTAAAATAACGGGATTTTTTTTTTTTTTACTCCTATCTTATGCCACTCATGGATCACGTGCCTTACTCTATCCGTCTTTATTCCAGGATCCAGGCTGAAAGAGTAGCTCCTATTTGGGATGTGCTATGATTGTGGTAGAAGGAAGCAAGAGTAAGAAAATTGGTGGAGCCAGCCAGGGCTGTTAAAGCTTCTGCTCAGAATTGGGATACATCACTTCTCACATTTCATTGGCTAAAGAAGGTCACATGGCCAAGCCTTCTTTCAATGGGGCAAGGAAGTTTAGTCCTCCCACAGGGGGGTGCTGTTTAATGAAGTGGGGGGGGATATTTAATTCTCTTACAGGAAGGCAGAGAATAGAAAAATCATGTAATCCACACAGGTGATTGAACTCAGATCTTTGTATTTGTTCTGTTCTTTTAATCTCTGACTTCATAGATTTGGAGCTAGGAGACCTGTGTGTGGGTTGTGGCTCAGCACTGAGAAGCTATGTGACTAAAAGCAGATCTCCTTCCCTCTCTGGGCCTTAGTGTTCTTGTCTTAGCTAGATACCCTCAGAAGCAGGGCAGAGACAAAGATTTGAGTGCAAGTGGTTTATTTGGGAGGTGGCCCCAGGAAGCCCCAGTAAAGATGGGAAAGGAAGATAGAAGAAACGAAGTCAGTAAGGTGTGTGGTTATCAAGCAGGCTACCCACAGTGCAGCGGGGACCTAGTTCTGCTGAGAGACAAACCTGGTGGGTGGGTTGGGGGAATACACGCCCCAGAGTTATCTCACCTGAGGCGGGAGGGAGCTGGGCTATGTATGTACCAGCTCCCAGGCCTTCATTAGGTGAGGGCTATTTCTGGGGGCATTTTGAATCTCCTGCAGCCTTGAAAAAAGCCTTTGGGGGAGAATTATGTGTTTGAAATAAGCATCCCTTTGTATGCAGAGGTGAGAGCTGAAGTCCCAGTCTATACAGAGAGCAGTGTTGACTAGGAAAGCTTTAAGGGCCCTTCTGCTTTTTGTCACCTGTGTCCATAGCCCTTGCCTGTCACTGGGCCAGGACCTCAGTAATGGGTTGAGTGAGGGGTGATGGGTATTTGCATCTCCCCCCCCCCCCCCCCGCCCTCCTGTGCATTACCCTGACCCACTAGCAGCTCTCTTTCTTCCCTTTCCAATGCTTCCTCTCTGCTTTGCAGGATGCTCCGTCTGGCTCTGGCCCGGCAGCCCTTCCCCTTCGAGGCTCTGGCTACCCCCCTTTCTGGGCGCTGCAGCCCTACTGCTCAGCTTGAGCTGAGGGTGCTCTTCCCCCCACATCCCATGCTTTCCACAGTCACAGGGAGGCAGCAGCAATGATGTCCTCATTTCCCACTGCCACTTGCAAACCAGGCTCTCCCATTCTATGCAAGATGCTCTTTTGCTCTGAAGCCCTTGCCCTGGCTCTCTCCCAGCCACTTTGCTCTCATCCTCCATTCGCCCCTCCCCCCACACCCCCTACCAAGCTGCATCTCCCTAAGGCTGGCTTCCAGCCTGCTTTCCCTGTCTGAGCCATCGTCCGGGGCCTCTCCCTTGTCTACAAGGTTGATGTGTTCCACACCTGGAGTTCTTGCCCTCACATCCCTGCCTAGCTCAGGCCATCTACACCTCTCTCCAGGACCAGTAAGACAGCCTCCTCACCAGTCTCCTGCTGCGCTCATCCCTGCCTCAATTTTTGCCTTCCTGTTCCTCCCTACTTTGGCTAAAGTGACCTCTCCAAAATATGAGTGGGTAGAGAAGTAAGCAAAGTGTAGTGGTTGAGAATGGGGACTCCAGAGACAGACTGTCTGGATTTAAATCCTGTATCTGCCAGGATTAGGAACTGTGCAAGCTTGGGTAAGCCACTTACCCTCTCTGAGCCTCAGTTTCCTCATCCACCAGCTGGACCTACCTCATAGGATTGTTGCAGTGACAAGTGAGTTAACATCTGTTACGTGCTTAGAACACCACCGGGTGCATAATTCTTACTATGACTTTGCTAAATGAATCAAATCTGAGGATGACATCTTCTCCCTGCTTCTAAGCTTCCAGGCTCCCTCCCAGTCACCACAGGGCAGAGTCTGAGCTGACCAGTCTGGCACTTGGGGCCCTGGGTGAATTAGTCTCTTTTGTCAAAATCAGCCCCCTTGCTGCTTTCACCCCACATTTTATGATGAGGCTTTGCACATGCTGTTCCCTTTCCTTGGTATGCTGATCCCTGCCTTGTCTACTTGCCTATTTCCTACTGACCTCTCAGGACTGGCTGAGCCAGGGCTGCAGCAGAGTGGAGGGAGGGGGATATACTTGAAGACGGAAGCTAAAGGGCCAGAGGGAGGGACTGAGGGGCTTCCCTGAGGCCCTCACTAGCTCAACCTCCAAGCTTCTTGAGCCTCTCTTCTCCAGGAGCTACTGCCTCTGGCAATTTGAAGTCCTGCCCCAGGCCGCTCCTTGTGGCCCTGGAGGCCTTGTGGGTGTCTCACTGAGCACGGGGTCTGATATTAGTTTCCTGACTTCCACATGCCGTGATTGCTGACTCACTCTTAATTCTCTGTCTGGCAAGGCGATACAGCTTAAGACTGTGGGCCTTCAAGCCCTGCTGCCCAGGTTCAAATCCCAGCACTGTCTCTTACAAGCCATATAGCATTAGGCAAGTGACTGAACCTCTCTGTGCTTTAGTTTCCCACTTGTAAAGTGAGCTCATACCTAGGTTGTTATGAGGATCACACCGGGCCGGAGTGTGTGAAGGCACAATGGTGCCTGCTCCAGTAAGTATGATATCAGTGTTTTCCTCTTTCCCCTCCAGTTGGCTGGCCTGAGGCCCTGATGCGAGGCTGACAGTCGGGCACACGGAACCAGACTGAGCATCCGCTTCTTGTCAGGGAGCACTGTGTGGCTGCCGGCTACGTCTCTGGTGAGTGCGCCTGTCTCTGTTCTTTGAAGGGCTTGCTCTGCAGGAGAGATGTCCTTGGGCAAGAAGCAGGTCTGCTAACTCCATCCCCCTCCCCCAACGCCCCCCCCCCCCCCCCCCCCCCCCCGTGCTTCTGCCCACCCTCTCCAAGGCTCTCTCAGAGACTTCACTCCTTGTTCGGCCTCATCAGCGCTTTATTATCAAATCCTTTTCCAGCTCTCTGTCCAGAGTCATCATAATTATAATCACTACTGCAATCACATCCAACTTCTTAGCCCCCCACTGAAGCGTGAGAGCATCAGCACTGGCCTAAGAGGCCTGTCTGTCCCACCGCAGCACCCTGGGAACTGCGTGGCTGTCCCCTCCCCATCCGTCCGCCCATATAGTAGTGGTCGTGGGGCCTTGTCCTCACTCGTGGAGGTGCCTCCTTTATTCAGACACTCTGTCCCAGACCTCACCACTCTGGGAACAGTGTGCCCCCTGGGACAGTGGTGGCCATGGGGCCTTGCCGCGCATCCTCAGAGAGGTCTCCTACATTTAGACTCTCCAATCCCAAGTGCACTGCTCCCTGGAGCCCCGTCTGCCCCTGGTGGACCTGCACCGAGGAACGTGGACCAGCATCACACCAGGTGGGGGATGACAGTTTTTCTTGCGTCCTTCTGTGATGCTCTTTTGGCATTTCTCCTGCTGTTCCTGACATGAGTGCTTCCTGAAAAGTGCTGAGTGAAAGGCAGATGGGGCTGCTGACAGGGGGTGGGGGCCTTCCTGGGGCCTGGGTGGAGGAGGTGAGATCCCTGGGGCAAGAGAACACGTGCTGCCTTCACGTGACAGAAGTGACAGAATCGGGTGTGCCAACATTTCACAGGGTCTCCAGAGAGCTCCATGTCTCCAGGGTTTCCACACCGTGAAGTGCTTTGCCCTCTGTTAGAGGCTGAACTCTGTGCCCCCGCAAATTATATGCTGAACTCTTGACCCCCAGGACCTCAGAATGTGGCTGTCTGGAGTAAAGGGCCTTTAAAGGGGTGATGATATTAAAAATGCTTCTTGAGGGTGGGTCCTCATCTAGTGACTGGTGTCCTTATAAGAAGAGGCAATTGGGACCCAGCACAGAGGGAAGGCCATATGGAAACACCTGCAAGCCAGAGAGAAACCAGAAGTCAGAAATGCCCACACCTTGATCTCAGACTCCTGCTAAGCAACACCCCCCCCTCCCCCCCAGCCCCCGGTCTGTGGTACTTTGCTATGGCACCCCTAGCAGATGAATACACCTGCCTTTTGTTCATTTCCTTTTGGGCACATGGGGGGCCCGCATGAATCAGTCTCCTGAGATGGTCACTTAGGAGGCAGGGGCTAAGTGGATTAAGTGTTGGTTCAGGAGAGATTTTTCCAATAGCCAGAACACCCAGACCACTCAAGATGCCCTCTTGTGGTGCAGGGTTTCTGGGAGGCAAAGCAGCAATTTCTTGCTTGTACAGCTAGGTAGCAATCATTCATTAACTGCATTCTCTGTGCGGGGCACTGTGCCCATCTCTTCATGAGCATTGTCTATTTTATCCTAATAGTAATCCAGTGAAGCAGGTTCTATATAGAGCCTCATTTTGTGGAGGGGGAAATTAAAGCTCAGAGAGGTCAAGTAACATGCCCAAGAGCACACGGCCCCGGAGTGGCAAGGCTGGTATGTGAACACAGTGTTGTGTCCTGCTGCTCAGGGACTATGTCATCAGGACTTTGAAAAGTCCTAGAGGTCACTCCTGCTTCCCACAAAAAAACCCCTTCAGATGTTCTGTCTGTATAACCTTGCTTTTCTTTCATGGGGCCCCCTGAAGGGGAAGCCTTACCTAAACCCCAGGAGATGCTGGGAGCAAGAGGTGGGTGTCCCAGGGGCCTGTGTATTGGCCCGTGGCTAGCGGTCAGGGTACAGCAGTCTTCCCTGTGTGTGGAAAAGTGCTATGCTGGTGACTTTAGCCCCGTGGAGCACCTTCCATACACATTGGCTGTGTCACAGTGTGGCTTCTAGGTGGAGGGCAGAGGTCAGTGTCAGTGGTTTGCCAGCCTTGGAAGTCTCTATAGCAGACCCGCCCTGCAGCTAGAGGCAGAGCTGAGACAGGAGGTAGCCGAGATGACTGGTGTAATATCCTAGGTGGTGAGATTGTCACCCATTTTTATTCCCAGATTGCCATGGCCTGGAATTTGGGCAAATATTAGTAATGGTTGTAAAAGCAGCTCCTTGAGTGTTTGCTCTGTACTTAGCATGCCCCAGGCAATGCGTTAATGTTTCTGAGGTACTAAGACATTTAATCCTAACAACGCTTTGGGGGAGAGTTGTTATCAGCCTCCTTTCACAGCGGCTTCGAGAGGTTTAAGCAACTTGTACAAGGTCACTGACCCAGGAAGTGAGGAAATGTCCCAACAAAACCAATGTCTGTCTTGAAAGTTCATGTGTGTAACTGCCAGCTGAACCTGTTACTAGAAGCCTGCATGCTGGGTTCAGTGTGTGGGTGGGCTCAGGGGCTCTAATGATAGTAACGTACCTACTATGTGCCACATCATGCAGTTCACACGGTTCATTTAATGGTTATAACAAGGCTCACAAAGGCTGACAAGGTGCAGGTAGCAATTGCTTCATTTTTGCAGAGGAAGAAACTAAAACGCAGAGAGGACAAGCCACTTGCTCATTATTGACATGCTGGTGACTGGCTACAACTGGGATTCAGACTCAGCCTCTCTGACTCAAAAGTCCCCTCTCCTCTCTGCCTCGTGTTCGTGGAACCAGCAGGGAATCCATGGGGAGGTGTGCCATGAACCCCCCCCCCCCCCCCATCACCCGATTGATTTCAGCTGCTTTCCAAAAGACCCAAGCCAGGGTCTGGGCATCCTGCCTGTGCTGTGGGCAGAGGGCTTCCCATGGCGGCCCTGAGAGCGTACACCCAGCCCACACGTGGGAAGGCTGAGCTGGTTCCCTCTCCACTTTATTGATGTGGAGTGAGTTGAAGGTTATTGCAATGAATAATAAATGAGCTATCATAGCGAAGCCGATTATTCCGAAGTGTTACCGATGTTTGTGCTGATAAAAATGAATAAATGGCTAAGTGTTTGCAGGGAATGGAAAGGAAAAGGCATAAAGAGGAAATTCATATGTGCCTCTGATAGTTAGAAACAATGAGTCTTGAAACAGAGGCAATCAAGGAATGGGATAAAGCAGCTTTGTGATTTGTTATGTAGGGGAAATAATGACAGAATCTTTCATCTTTGGCCATGTTGGCTGCAAAGAGGAAATAGACATTGGCTTTGAGCAGAGAAGATAAGAGACCAGGAGGAAAATAAAGTTCAGAACAGTGAATAGGAGAGCCAAATTGTAGCTTGGTTTTTCTCACAGACAGAAGGCATATAGAAGAAGGACATGGATACAGCCATGACTTCTTTGCAGATAGAAGAGAGGACCTTCCTGGCCCCAAACGTGAGGGACGGTGACTCCCAGGATTGGGAGCCATGGTCAGATGCAGGAGGAGTATGAGAAGTCAAATTCAGTGGATGGGGTCCATCAGCCGTGGGGTAGCTCTTTATACTGATTACTCTCAATCAACTGTTTGCACCTTTTTCCTCTGTTAAGATACATCCCCAGGGTCATTCCCAACATGCTGGCCACAGCTCTTCCTCTTTTTTTACTGCTCAAAAAGGCATACCCGAATTCAAGAGAGTGAGGATGTCTGTGGTTCCCAAACTGTGTGCCAATGTGCCACAGAGCCCCACAGCAAACTGAGGGGTGCTTCGGGATATTTTAATGTTTTCAGGGAAACTTCACCTCCTCCAGACATTGTGCTAACCACCAGCTGGAGGTGAGTCACAGTTCCAACATTAGATTGTGCTACCTTCCTTTTGATGATGTCATACCTTTGCAGAACTGGGTTTTCAGTTATTGCTGTGATAAGAATCAGGTCTGGTGGGTACATCAGTGTGGAGCACGCAATGAGGGTGGTGGTGTCCAATCTAATTACAAGGTTTGAGAAGGCATGCAGTGCTCAACATTGCTAAGTAATGGTAGTTATTTGAGAGTGAAATAAAAATGTTTTCTTTCAATTTATGTGCATTATTAAAAAGATCACCTACTAACGTAGTTATGTTAGGATACAAATAGTTATTAAATTATTTAAACCTAACTACTCAGCAAACATAATTATTAGGTATTTCTGTTGGCCTGGTACTCTCATGGAAAAGAATGCAGAGACACTAAGGATTCTGTAGATAAAAACTTTGGGAACTTGCATGTTAAGAATCAGGCAGGGGGGTGCCTGGGTGGCTCAGTCAGTTAAGCTTCCGACTTTGGCCCAGTCATGATCTCACGGTTTGTGGGTTTGAGCCTGGAGATGGGCTCTATGCTGACAGCTCAGAGCCTGGAGCCTGCTTCAGATTCTGTATCTCCCTCTCTTTCTGCCCTTCCCCTACTTGTGCTCTCTCTCTCTCTCAAAAATAAATAAACATTAAAAAAAAAAAAAAAAGAATCAGGCAGGTCATTGTGAGAAACTAATGGCACACTCCAACTGGGTAATTTGAGGAGAGTTTAAGAAAATCATTCTTTCCAAAGGTGTGGGCAGCATGTGGAGAAATCACAAGGAATAGGCAGTATCTTGGGATTAGTATTGGGGGGAAGATTTTGGGGTCAGTTAGGAGAAAGAAGGAGGGAGAAAGCGCTGCCTGAAAGTGTCTGTGAACTTCAGCCAAACAACACAGTCAGCTTCAGCTCTCTGCATGGAGGGATTGCCAAGGTGCTAGATCTCACCAAATTCAACCTGTAATACTGACCCGGCAAAGCCACACGGCACCAGTGGTTCTCAAACTATGCCCACAGGGAACCCTGAGTTATTCACATTCTTTCAACACTAAAATCACGTCTCAGTGGTCTTTACCAAACTCGTCAATAACATCAAGGTCTCAGGATAGAACTTCCTCAATTTTAAGTTTTTCTCCCACGAATCTTCTTTAAACCGAGCCCAAAATGAATGAACAATAAATATTAATGAGAAATTTTAAAATGTGGTTTTTAAAAGGAGTGTTTTATGTATTGTTATTTTTTGACATGCAGAAACCTGCATGCATATAATATAGTCATATTTTCTGCCAGTAAAATTGTTCCTGACTCGTGTGACAGAATTAAGTACATCAATTTTTTTCATGTGGTTATGCAGAAAGCATACTATCTTCCCAATGTCTGAATGAATTTGAAACTGTTTTGATAGAAAATTTGCATATGGTGTAAAATTTAAGTTCTAGAACATTGTGCATATCACTGTCATCATCATCATCATCGTTATCACCATCATCTCTCTACAAGGAAATCATAATGTGCCCTCTCCATATTCTTGACTACATTATCTTAAATAGTGTTTTTAAAAAAGTTTTATGTATTTATTTTGAAAGAGAGAGTGCTCATAAATGGGGGAGGGGCAGAGAGAGAGGGACAGAGAGAATCCCAAGCAGGCTCTGCACCAGCAGCACAGGGCCCAACATAAGGCTCAAACTCACAGACCGTGAGATCATGACCCGAGCCTAAATCAAGAGTTGGATGCTTAACCAACTGAGCCACCCAGGCACCTCTAAACAATGTTTTTTAAAGTGAGGCCATTGGACCAGGAGCATCAGCAAATGCAAAATTCCTAGCTTGTGAGCTATAAGAAAACAGGTGGCTGGCCAGATTTGGCCTGTAAGCTGTTGTTTGTTGACCCCTGTACTAGGCCATAAACTTCAGGAGGGCGAAGGGAATCTCTCTTGTTCACTATCATGCACTCAGCATTCAGCACAGTGCCTGATATATGGTGGCCAGCAAAAAAAAAAAAAAAAAAAAAAATCTGTTGAATGATCGAATAAATGAATGAATGAATATGGTTCATTGTCCTTTGTTTCCTCTTCTCTAAACTTGTCCAAAAAATTCTGAGACAAGGGAGTTAAGAGGGAGTAAGCAGAAGGTATTCAATGCCTTCTCTTGTCTACATTTTAAGTAGGAACTTAATTTTAATTCTTCCTATTTCAGTGAAAGGAAAGATTAAATAGAAGTTTCCTGTAAGGATTTTATTGTCAATCTGGTACGAAGCTCCAAAATGCTAGACCCAGAGCTCAAATATGCCAGTGTTTTTTAAAACCTAAGAGTGAATCCAGAATTAGAAAATTGTTTTGTATTTAAACCCAGAAGGAATTTTAAGATTAGATTAAGCGTGATTGTTTATAGTTGGAAAGTTAGTAAAAATGTGTTCATAATACTAAGAATTGTGCGCTTTTAAATGTTCTAAGTTGTGAATTACTTTTTAAATATATGGTAACTAGATATGAGTAATTGGTACTGGGGTGGGATTGGCAGTTTCTGTAAAATGTATTTCAGGCTGCGCAGTTGAGATGTAAAGGGAAATACTGACATTTCCTGTTAAGTACCAGCCGGGCTGGAGGCCACAGCTGAGCCTCTGCTGAGCATTCTGGGAGCGAGTGACATCAATGAGCTCTAACCAATGAAGCATCCTGGAGAAGCATATCTGAGAAATTTAAAAAGAATGGGTTTCAAAGAGTGATTACACACATGGGAAGAATTAATAGGAAAGAGCCTCAAAGGTTGATCTCCTTCCTGGGATACGACGTGTGTCCTAACTCACCTATGTGAAGGGAACAGAACAACTGTTGCACCTGGCACCAGGGTTGTGGGTACTCACAATAAATTTCTGCTGGTTGGAACTTCCCACTGCTCAGGACCATCCCTTCCTGGCTCATTTTTTTTTTTTTTTTAACATTTATTTATTTTTGAATTTTTTTTTTAACGTTTGTTTATTTTTGAGACAGAGACAGAGCATGAACGGGGGAAGTCACAGAGAGAGGGAGACACAGAATCCGAAACAGGCTCCAGGCTCTGAGCTGTCAGCACAGAGCCCGACTGGGGGCTCGAACTCATGGACCGCGAGATCATGACCTGAGCTGAAGTCGGATGCCCAACCGACTGAGCCACCCAGGCGCCCCCCCTTCCTGGCTCATTCTTAACTATTATTATTATATTTTAATAATTCAGTGCAGAGTGTGTGTATAGAAAGAGCTTAACCCGGCAGAAGAAGACATTTGCTCTGTTTATGGGAATCCCTTCTGTTCAGATCGTTACTCCACAACCCAAGGGTAGTGGGAATCATTATTTTTTCCGTGTCTGCAGCACGGGCGTCCCCGCTCCCTCAATTTAACTGAAGCTGCTTCCCACCCCCTGGACCAGGCAAGCACATTTTCCTGGCCTAGCCAATCAAAGCATTACACTATCCTGGCCATAGCGATTGGTTCCAGGATGAGCATGTGACCAATGAGCACTGTTGCCAGGGCTTCTGCGAAGAGAGGATCAAGCGGTGCGTTCTCCTGCTGGGGTAGTTAAAGGACTTAGGCTGCTGGTAGGAAATGGCTGCACGTGGTCTTACCATGACGAGGGAAGGATCTCCTGAGAGGGGAGGCGCCATTGATGATGGCTATTGTCAATTCACTTTACCTCGTGGAACTTTTGCTTCCTAATCATTTTTTTTAATATGAAATTTATTGTCAAATTGGTTTCCATACAACACCTAGCGCTCATCCCAACAGGTGCCCTCCTCAACGCCCATCACCCACTTTCCCCTCCCTCCCACCCCCCCATCAACCTTCAGTTTACTTTCAGTTTTTAAGAATCTCTTATGGTTTGCCTCCTTCCCTCTCTGTAACATTTTTTTCCCCCTTCCCCTCCCCCATGGTCTTCTGTTAAGTTTCTCAGGATCCACATAAGAGTGAAAACATATGGTATCTGTCTTTCTCTGTATGGCTTATTTCACTTAGCATAACACTCTCCAGTTCTATCCACGTTGCTACAAAAGGCCATATTTCATTATTTCTCATTGCCAAGTAGTATTCCATTGTGTATATAAACCACAACTTCTTTATCCATTCATCAATTGATGGACATTTAGGCTCTTTCCATAATTTGGCTATTGTTGAAAGTGCTGCTATAAACATTGGGGTACAAGTGCCCCTATGCATCAGCACTCCTGTATCCCTTGGGTAAATTCCCAGCAGTGCTATTGCTGGGTCATAGGGTAGATCTATTTTTAATTTTTTTGAGGAACCTCCACACTGTTTTCCAGAGCAGCTGCACCAGTTTGCATTTCCACCAACAGTGCAAGAGGGTTCCCATTTCTCCACAACCTCTCCAGCATCTATAGTCTCCTGATTTGTTCATTTTAGCCACTCTGACTGGCGTGAGGTACTTCCTAATCTTTAAAGTGGTGGAGAATAATATCTATTTCCCAGAGTTGTTTTGTGGATCAGATGCCAAACTGAGCAGTTGAAAAGCATTTTCATCTTCTTTTCCGTGCTTCCTCCCTCCCTCCCTCCCTCCCTCTCTCCCTCCCTCCGTCCCTCTCCTTCCTTCCTCTTTTCTTTCTTCCTTTCCTTCCTCCTTCCTTCTCCTTGACCCGGAAAGGGAGATTGTTTGGGTACAGACTCAACAACTCTTATCAGTGATTGCTTTTGCAGGGGACTGGGGCAGTCATGGAACAGGCTTCTTGGAGGCTTCAGTGAAGGTGATGTTTGCAGGGCTGGTGTGGCTGCCCAGAGGGTGCAGGGCTGAAATAGGGGAGGGTAGAGGTTAAGGGGACAGATCTTTGTTGACCATCAGGAAGAAGTTCCCTTTTTTTAAAAAAAATTATTTTGAGAGAAAGCACAAGCGGAGGAGGAGCAGAGAGAGAGAGAGAGAATCCCAAGCAGGCTCTGCGTTGTGGAGCTGACATGGGGCTCAAACCCACAAACTCTGAGATCACCACTTACGCCAAACTGAAGAGTCAGATGCTTAACTCACTGAGCCATCCAGGTGCCCCCATAAGGAAGAAACTTCAACCCAGAGCTTTCCAATGAAAGCAAGGCCATCTTGGAGGGTGGTGAGTTTCCATTCCTGGAGGTATCCAGTCAAAGATGGATGGCCATCCATCAGGGATGCAACAGAGGGGACTTAAGTGCAGGGGGCAGTTTGGACTAAGTTTCCAAGATGGCTTCTGATTTGCAGACTATGGTGTATGATTTCCTCATCTAATGCTGGGACAAGGTACTCTGTTCAAGCTGGATTGAGAAAAATATGAGGTGGTAAAAGTATTATTTCCCTATGGCAGTGTTTTTCAAACCCTTCAGTGCATCAGAGTCATCTAGAAGACTTGTTAAAACACAAATTGTTGGACCATGACCCCAGAGTTTCTGGTTTAGCAACTCTGATATGGATCCCCAAATGTGAATTTGTAACAGGCTCCTTGGGATGTTGATACTCTGGTCCAGAGACCATACTTTGAGAACTACTGTTCTGCGGGTTCGCTAATATTTGAATGAAAGCTGGTGTACTGTTGAAAAGCCCCAGGCTAGGAGACAGGAGACCTGAGTTCCTGCTACTCTGTGAATCTTTGTGCAAATCGCCTACTGTCTCTGGGCCTCATTTTACTCATCTCTGAAAAAGAGACATTTCATCACCTTTTCAACAGTGCACCTGCTTCAATAAGCTTTTCCTTTTTGTGGGTACTATATATTCACAGATTGTTTTTCCCCCAGAAATATAATCTGTAATTAAATAACAGCATGGTTAACCTTTTTTTTTTTTTTGCAAATATCTAATTTTGGGGGGGGCCTTTTTGACCAAAGACAGTAGTAGCTCAGGTACCTGTGTCCATAACCACTGAGTTAAATGACATTTAAAGTTTCTCCTCAGAGCTCAAATATGTGACATTCCAGAATATTCGGGACACAAAGCCAAATCTTGAGTTACCTTTTGGGAGGGTGGTGAGCCTTGTTCCTGCTGTTGGCCCACGGCTGGTTGAGGATATGGCTGGTAGCTTTCAGGCATCAAGGGGAAGTTCGAGTGGCTTCGAAAGCCTCTTCCTCAGCTCCCAGGCTGTGGTTTTAGGTCCCCATGACCTCTCCCAGGTCATCTTTTGGGGCCCCCCAATGAGAATTTGGGACGGGTACTGATGGAAAGACTTTTGGGGTTCATGAACCAGGCATATTCTCCAAGAAAGCCGCTAGTTTTCAAAAGAGATGAAAGAATTAAATGGGTTTAGAAGTTTCCTGTTAGAGTTGATTTAGATTCTTGTTCATCTGAATGAGTGCAGATGTGTCTTATGTTGATAAGTATATCACCTGTGCTTCACACCCCGAGAAGGGGTGGCTGCTGAAATGCGGGCCTCTGATGGCTGCCACGAACCCTGACTCTGGTACTTGGTGACACCTCCATACCCACATCTTTTCCAGCAAAGTGAACTGTTAGCTTATGCTACAAACACATGTGAGCTTGATAATTTACATGCAGTGCGTGAAGCAGAACTGCTACTCTCCGTTGGTGGGGAGAGGGGGGCTTGCTGTTTTGAATATCTTTTTCTCCTTGGGAGCACATGAGACCAAATGTGTCCGTGAACTGGACTGATTTTTTGAGGCTTTCCTCGTATGCTCGAATTGATAAGATTTTTTTTGTGCAACTGTGTGTTTTTGTTTTGTGTTTTTTTTTTTTTTTAAGAGAGAGAGAGAGTGAGCAAGTGGGGAAGGGAGCAGAGGGAGAGAAAGAAAATCTCAAGCAGCTCCATGCATCAGGGCTCCACACTGCACCCGATGTGGGGCTGGATCCCACCACCCTGGGATCACAACCTAAGCCAAAGTCAAGAGTCTGATGCTCAACTGATTGAGCCGCTCAGGCACCCCTTCGTGTGACTGTTTTCTAAGCACTAACTCCCGCCTAAGCTCACGTGAGGTCCTGAGAAGATCCTGTCCCCTCCCTCACCCCACCCGGCCATTCCTCACACTTGAGCAGGGCAGCTGGTCTCCAAACAGACATTAAGGGAAACAGAAGGTCAAGCGGGGACTGATGAAGAAGAACATGGCCCTGCTGGGGATCTCAGGAATGGCTCCTCTTCAGGTCAGCTGAGTAGCTAACTTGGAGGATGGTGCAAGCAAAGTAGAAGGTTGGTGAAATAAATCGATGCTTTAATGCTGCATCTTTGAAGGCGGTGGTGCTCACCAAGCAAAAGGGGGAGACTTCCCCAGCAAAGGGAATGGCATGTGCAAACTCACAGTCTCTTTTGGATGAGTCAGAGGGCTATGTAGTTGGGTACAGATGGAAGGCGGGGAGGTGGGAGTGGGATTGGGTGTCTGGAAGGTCAAGACTAGCGCCACATTTCTTTTGTGCCAGGCTATAGAGCAGTGGTTCTCAAACTTGAATGTGCATCAGAATCACCTAGAGGATGACATGCAGATTGATGGGCCCATCCTTGAGAGTTTCTGATTCTGTAGGTCTGGGTGGGGACTAGAAACTTGCATTTCTTTTATTTTTTTATTTAAAAATTTTTAAATTTAATTTTTTTAAAAAATTTTTTTTTTCAACGTTTATTTATTTTTGGGACAGAGAGAGACAGAGCATGAACGGGGGAGGGGCAGAGAGAGAGGGAGACACAGAATCGGAAACAGGCTCCAGGCTCTGAGCCATCAGCCCAGAGCCTGACGCGGGGCTCGAACTCCCGGACCGCGAGATCGTGACCTGGCTGAAGTCGGACGCTTAACCGACTGCGCCACCCAGGCGCCCCATAAATTTAATTTTTTAAAAATTTACATCCAAGTTAGTTAGCATATAGTACAACAATGATTTCAGGAGTGGATTCCTTAATTCCCCTTACCCATTTAGCCCATCGACCCCTCCCACACCCCTCTAGTAACCCTCTCTTTGTTTTCCATATTTAAGAGTCTCATATGTTTTGTTCCCCTCCCTGTTTTTATATTATTTTTGCTTCCCTTCCTTTATGTTCATCTGTTCTGTATCTTAAAGTCCTCATATGAGTGAAGTCATATGATATTTGTCTTTCTTTGACTGACTGATTTCACTTAGCATAATACCCTCTAGTTCCATCCACATAGTTGCAAATGGAAAGATTTCATTCTTTTTGATTGCCAGGTAATACTCCATTGTATATATATATACCACATCTTCTTTATCCATTCATCCATTGATGGACATTTGGGCTCTTTCCATACTTTGGCTATTGTTGATAGTGCTGCTATAAACATGGGGGTGCATGTGCCCCTTCGAAACAGCACACCTGTATCCCTTGGATAAATACCTAGTAGTGCAATTGCTGGGTCATAGGGTAGTTCTATTTTCAACTTTTTGAGGAACCTCCATACTGTTTTCCGGAGTGGTTGCACCAGCTTGCATTCCCACCAGTAGCACAAAAGAGATCCTCTTTCTCCACATCCTCATCAACATTTGTTGTTGCCTGAGTTGTTAATGTTAGCCATTCTGACGGTGTGAGGTGGTATCTCATTGTGGGTTTGATATGTATTTCCCTGATGATGAGTGATGTGGAGCATTTTTTCATGCATCGGTTGGCCATCTGGATGTCTTTGGAGAAGTTTCTCTTCATGTCTTTTGCCCATTTCTTCACTGTGTTATTTGTTTTTTGGGTGTTGAGCTTGATAAGTTCTTTATAGATTTTGGATACTAACCCTTTATCTGATATGTCATTTGCAAATATCTTTTCCCATTCCGTCGGTCGCCTTTTAGTTTTGCTGATTGTTTCCTTCGCTGTGCAGAAGCTTTTTATCTTGATGAGGTCCCAGTAGTTCATTTTTGCTTTTGTGGAAACTTGCATTTCTGACATGTGCCCGGGTGATACTGTTGGCCTAGGGGCCGCACTTTGAGAAATTCTGCTTTCGAGTTTGCCTCTTTGAGTAAGTGGATGCATCTGAAAATGTTCTAAGGGGTGTGACAATATCAGACTTGCATTTTGGAAGGAGCATTCTGGTGGAAATTGTGGAGACCACGTTGGAGTAGGTAGTTAGAGGACAAAAAGATCAGTTAGGTGGTGGCTGAGGTAGTTGAAGCAACAGATGAAGGGGGAGGCCCAAGTAGGTGTATGTAAGGGGGTGGATATGTGGGAGGCTGAATAGGGCCTTTGGCCTGGATTCACACTTCACGTTATGAACCTCCTGCTGGCACCCAGTCTGGTCTTCCTTGCCTGATGAGTCATTCTGCAAGTAGGATCATCGAGGCTCTGAGTCCTGCACCAGGTCCTCCCAGGGCTGCATGAAGGGCACAATGTTGCCTCTCAATGACAGGGAATAGATATTATTTTTAGCCGAAATCTGCAGGATGATCTATTGCGGTTTTCATTCTCTCAGCACATTTTATTCAATTTTATTAGGTCATTTAACAAATAATTTTAATTTTCTGCCTAGATCAGAATTTCAGAAAGTAATGTACTGTTGTACTGTTAATGAGTCCCCTAATAAGCTCTAGGAGAATGCGATTTGCAAATCATTCCCAAATATAACTGTCACTCAGCCTGGTTGCCAATTAGCACAGTCCTCTGCCATTCTCCCTGAGAGGGCATAGAGATTTCTGGAAGATTCTTGTACCTGGCTGAGCCTCCCATGGAGCCTCCCATGAAGCCTTGGTGGGAGGGGAAGCAGATAAGGGAGCCAGAGCTTACTTCGGTGCTGAGCTGTGGCACCTGCTATATTCTTGTTCCCTCCCTGGGCACCTGGTTCATAATCTCAAAACTGAATGGTGCCCTGGGTTGTGTGGGTCAAGTAATTGTAACAACTTGGCAGGCTAACCATGAAGGCATTCTGGGATTTTAGCTGCAGTATACTGGTGGAAAAGGGGATAAGGCACAAAATTTATTGAACACTGTCTTATGCTGGGTGCTGGATTAGGACACTCCATTTATTAATATTATTTTGAATAAAAATAATGCATTGAAAGGTTTTTTTTTTTGGTAAATGATTTTAGCAATAAACAATTCACTTTTCACTCTGCTAACAGAGTAAGAAGGACAAGGGTTGGCAAACTACAACCCATGGGCCAAATCTATCCTGCAAATTTTTTGTGTGTGAATAAAGTTTTATTGGAAAACAGCCACACCCTTCCAGTTATATATTGTCTATAGCAACTTTCATGCTGCAACGGTGAAGTTGAATAGTTGTGACAAAGACCGGATGGTCTACAAAGCTGAACATATTTGCTATCTGGTCCTTACAGAATTTTGCCAACTCCTGATTTAGATTATGGACTCTTTGCCTTTTTCTATTGATGTATATACTGGGCGTGTTCATAGCCTCTAATTGTGCACATGATTGAGGTTGTACCATAGGCATTGTTACTATACTTGACTTTTTTTCTTGATTATATATCTTGGGGATAATTTCATGGCAGAATATCATGCTCTTGATTTATATTTTGTGGCTACATAATAACCCATAATATAAATATCTTACAATTTATTTGTGCTTTCTTTTCTGGCATTTCAGTCAATTATCTTTGGAAGTTTTCTTAAATATACTTTTTATTTTGGAATCATTTTGGGTTTTACAGAAAAGTTGTGAGGATAATACAGAGACCACCTATATATTTGTCACCCAGTTTCTCCTAAGGTTAACACCTTATATTACCATGGTATATTTGTCAAAATAAGAAATCAACATTGGCACTTAAAAAAATTTTTTTTTCACATTTTTACTTATTTTTAAGAGAGCGCAAGTGGGGAAGGGGCAGAGAGAGAGGGAGACCCAGAATCCAAAGGAGGCTTTAGGCTCTGTGCTCGGCCTGTCCTCAGCTCAGAGCCTGACACGAGTCTTGAACCCACCAACTGTGAGATCATGACCTGAGCCAAAGTCGGACGCCTAACCGACTAAGCCACCCAGGCACCCTGGTACTATTTTTTTTTTAATTGAAGTGTAGTTGACACACAAGTTACATTAGTTTCTGGTGTATAACATAGTGATTCCACAACTATATGCTTAAAACTATTCTCACCACAAGTATAGATACCGTCTGTCACCACACAACACTATTACAATACCAACATTACTAACATTTATTAATTTTTAGTTATACAGTGATGTATAAAAACCCTTCTCCCTGTAAAAATAAAACAGTGTAGGTTAGGTTAAAGTTCTCTTTGATCTTCTATCCTAATCTCAGGACCCTCACCCCAATTTCTGCTGCAACTCTGGTATTCATCTTTCAAGACTTCTGCATGCGGTCATTGTACACACAAACACATGGGTAAGATTGGAAGTGCGCTACTGTTTTGTGGCTTAAAAATATAAATTGTATCACGCCATGCTTATCATTCTTCCACCTTTACTTTCTCTAAAGTTCTTGGACAGCTGTTCATGGTCATGTACAGAGACTGGCCTCATTCTTTTACTGGCTGCATAGCCTCTCCATAATATGAACACGACATAGTCTGTTGAGCCATTTCCCTATTGATAGCCATTTAGGTTGTTTCTATTTTTTTTTTTTTTTTACTGTTATGAACAATGCTGCAATCAGCATCCTGTACATTCAGCTTTTTTTTTTTTTTGCACGTGTCTAATTATTTTTTTTTTTTTGAGGGATAGATTGCTGTAATTAAAATCACCGGGTCAGTGGGCATGTATGTACATTTTTCAGTAGATACTTTTACAAAACTGTCATTTGAAAAGCTTTATCATCATGTATCTCCCCCACAATGTGCCTTTTCCTAATAATTGTCACCATTGAAAATTTGTGTTTTTTTTCCAGGTTGAGTAGTGCTATATTAATAATATAGATAAAGTAGACTGCAGAATGAAGAAAATTACCAGAGACAGAGAGGAACATTACAGAATGATAAAAGGGTCAATCCATGGAGAATACATAGCAGAGGGCACAGTTATGTTGTGTAGACATGGCCACAAAGATATATAAAGGACAACAGCAAGACTAAACATAGGCTGCCTCATGAGGCAGCAGTTCCAGTCCTGGATACAGATGTCAGAGACGTGAGTGCATATGCCCCCTATACACCGATGGCTAAGACAAATGGGTGTATGTTCATACAGCGTTATTCACAACAGCCAGAAAACAGAAAAACACACAGTGTCTGCCAACGTTGAATGGATATATAGACCGTAGAGTATTCATGCATTGGGATACTACACAGCAATGAAAAAGAATGAATACCATTACACACAATGACTGGATTGTTATGTTGATGAAAAAAGCTAGTACCAAAAGTACATACCAAAAAGTAATTTTGAACATATTTATATGATGTTCAAAACAAGGAGGGAATATTAATCTATGGTGTAGAAGTCAGTATAGTGGTTCCTTTGTGATACGGAATGAGCACGAGAAACCTTCTGGGGTAGTGTACTACATCTAGAAATGTACTATATATTTTGATCTGAGTGGTGTTATGTGTATGTACCCATTGGGGAAAACTCACTGACCCTTAAGACTTGTGCCCTTCATGTGTATCTTTTTTTTTAATGTTTATTTATTTTTGAGAGAGAGAGAGAGAGACAGACAGAGCATGAGAAGGGGAGGGACACAGAGAGAGGGAGACACAGAATCTGAAACAGGCTCTAGGCTCTGAGCTGTCATCACAGAGCCTGATGCAGGGCTCACACCCATAAACCGTGAGATCATGACCTGAGCCGAAGTCAGACGCTTAACTGACTGAGCCACCCAGGCGCCCCATCTTCATGTGTATCTTAGTAAAAATGTAAACAGAAATATAATACATGACAGATTCTGACTCGAGCAACATTGTTAATTATTTATGCCAGATACTCCCGAGCTGTGGTCATCTCCTGAGTTGCAGTCTTCCCTCATCCCTGGACACCTGCCTCAGTTTCTCTTCTGCATTCTAATTCCTTGCTGGATCTGAGTGTCTCTATGAACTTCAGTCACATGACTGGCCTCAGATACTCAGCCTCTGCGAGTCCTCCATCCTCGGGAGTGTCTATGAGTCTATACCTCCTGTCATTTGCTGGGCTTGATTCTTGGCGATGCTTCATAGATTTCCTGTTTGCTCTTGTTCGACCGTGAATATTCCTTCTGTTTGAGAGGTTTGCTGCTGATTCCAGCCCAAGTAGTGGGTTTCTTATCAATCCATTAGCTTGCACAGAACACCTAGGACACTTGGCTTCATTGCTGAGGGTCGCCAACCCAGCTAATTGTTCCCACCATCTCTGCTCTCCACCTTCCCCTGCTTCTGGACCCTCCCTGCCCAGTCCCTGCATACACCATTGCAGGGTGCCCCTCTCAGTGGTCATAAACACCTCTGTGTGGTGCTTCACAGAGCTTCTGTCCCAGTCAACAGGCGTCAGCTTGATTACCGCTGAGAGCTGACATGGTCCCACTCATGTCCCCTCTAACTTCCCCTCTAATGAGCCTCCTGATTTTAGTGGTGCTACTTCCTGTGGGGCTAAAGGAAGATGAGATTTGTATCGAGGGATGTGCCTGAGCCTCATCGTTGCCGGTGAATCCACCCGGGAGTCTTTGCTGCAAATGTGCCTGTTTGTCATTTCATGCCTTGCTTGGAGCACCAGCTTTGCTGCCAGGAATGATCAAATCTCCTCTTGCAAAGCTGCTGCTGGAACAGATAGTTGGAAAGATGACCCCACTGACAGCCCATTACTATAAAAATTCAAAAATGATTCAGCAGTTTGGGGCTGAGAGCTCCATGGGGGCGCAAAGCATGCTCAGCCTTGGCTGTGGGTGGAAAGGGAACCACGGTCGTGGGCAGGCAATGCCAGGTGCTTTGTTCCTGAAACAAATGTGCCTGTGTGCCAGATGTCTAATAGAGTGCTAGCTGGACCCGTCTGTGGGCCAGCCCAGCAGTGTCTGGGCTGGTGGGCCCAGGTTCCTTGTGCCTAATTGCTCTTTTTCTTTGTTTTCTTTTTCTTTTTCTTTTCATATGGAAAGAATAAGGAGTAGTTTATTAGTCAGTTCACTTTGGCCAGTTCCCATTCCTTCACCAACTTGCAATAATTTATAGTATTTCTGGAACAAAAGCAGCAGAGGGCTCCCCTGGAGTTAATACTGGTGAATGAAATTCCAAAGCAGAATGGTTATCAGTTATGCAGGGTAGTAGGAAATATGCCTATATTTCTGTGCTGCAGGGCACTGGCTGTGCATAGCTGTCTTTGCGGGAGGGGGTGGCCAATAAGTGCCTATATCCTGGCAGTAATCTGCCACCAAGACACCAGGGTGCTGGGCCTGGCTGGAGGAAACCAGGGGACCATTTTCTAGCCTTTCGACCTCAGACAGGTCACAGAAAGACATGTTTATAGAGTTGGAATGGCTCAGCTATGGCTTGTCCCCTCTGCCTCAGCTTTGCTTGTCCATCTTTTATATCTATTTGGATGTTTCCAAGACTGGAGCACTTATTACCTCTTGAGAAGAGCCTAATTCAATAGCCGAAAAGTCTGAATACCACACATGGAATGGGAACTCATTCATTCCTCTGTTCATTGGATGTTGACTGTGTTTGCAACCAGGTCTCAGGTTCACTGACATGAGTACACGAATAGTCACGTCTTGTCCATTATAGGAAGGTGGTCCCTGTGGAGTCCTCCTGGAGTTGTGACATGTCCATAAATAGACATGTTTGTGCATTTTTAGGAGAGGAGGAGGAGAGAATGCCTGAGAACATGAGGTGGGCATGAGATTTGAGCAGGGGGAGGGCTCACACTCCTGGTAGCTCCAGCCTCCCTTGTTCCCAGCAAAGGCAGCAGGTGGACCGATTGGCCAAGAGCAGTTCACTTTTCCTCTGTTCACATCTTCCCTCCAGAAACCACAATCTCCAAATCTGAGTCCAGGAAGAATAAAGCTCAAGTTCATCTCAAGAGATTGAAGAGATTGGCATCATGGAAGACGGGGCACAGGACCACACTGTGGGCATGGATGGGACATTTTGGGGCTTGTTGACTCCACATGAGGAATCACACTCTGCTGGCCTCACGCCGCACTCCATTCCATCTTACTCCATTCTTCTTCACATTCCTATTGAAGTACAGGTTAAGACTCCCATAGGCACTGACCCTAGGTGCTTGGTGCTGGGTTGGAAGGCTGTGGGACTTTTTCTGGGGAGTCCTGAAGCAGGGAGGCCAGAGAGAGAATCTGGAGGTTAGACAGAGAGGAAGGAAAGCCTGTGGCTGAGAGATGGGGTGCAGATCAAGTGACCAGAATTTGGCAGAATTGAAGGCAGGTTGCACTGTGGCTTGCAGAGCTCATCAGGACAAGCAAGCCAGGACTGAGAATGGCAAAGAGGGCACGGATGTGTTGGAGGCCTCCTTTTGTGCTCTGTGGGCGGGAGTCTGGGTTGGCCTGAATGGTTGTTGGAGCCATGTAGGAATAGACACTTTCATTTTGTTCCATGCCAATCAGTTGGGTTCGGTTCTGCCTGTTTCTTTCTTAAAAAATTTTTTTCAAAAAAATGTTTATTAAGTTTTGAGACAGAGAATGAGTCGGGGAGGGACAGAGAGAGGGAGACACAGAATCCGAAGCAGGCTCCAGGCTCTGAGCTGCCAGCACAGAGCCCCACGCAGAGCTCAGACTCATTAGCCACGAGATCATGCCCTGAGCTGAAGTCAGATGCTCAACCCACTGAGCCACCCCGGTGCCCCCAGTTCTGCCTGTTTTTAAAGATCTGTTGGACATCCCCACGTGTACCCCCTAATAGTCACTTCTTACTTCTTTTCATCTCTTGCTAAGTCTGTTTTCCCACCTAAATATCCTTTGAAAACCGTCTCCTGCCCTCCCTGCTCTGTGTCAGCCGGTTCTAGTGTTTCTCCTCTGGGCGAAACAACCTCCAAGATCCTTCAGTTTCTGCTTCCTCTCTTGCAAATCTGCCTCTTATTTGGTCACCTTTCTATGCCCAGACCTTAAGCATGTCACTTCCTCAGCCAGGATGAATCCTTGCTGCCTTCAGAGTAATGTCTAGACCTTGCATGACCCCTGACACCCTCCGTGAGTTGCTGAGGCATCTGACTCCATCTGGCTCCATCATCCCACAAGCACTCCTATTTTTCCTCATTGATAAAGTTCATGGAGCACTTATGACATGTTGGGTCCTGTGCTGAGAGCTCCACATACATTGTGTCATGGATTCCAAGAACATGCCCATCCGTAGGTCTGCCTGAGCCTTGACCACCACATGGCATGGCTTCCCTCTCTGGCTCTGACTTCTCCCAACAATCCATGTCTTTTGGAAAGCAATACATTTACATAGACTTTGTACTGAATCCTGACTTTTTCACTTAGAAGCTGGGTTATCGTGTGCATGCTATTTAACCTTCCAGTGCCTCAGTTTCCTCATTTGTATGATAGGGGTAATGATAGTCCTGCCTTGTAATAGAGCTGACTGCGTAGTGCCTTTGTGAGGACTGAAGGAGACTCCAGACTACAAAGTGCTTAGCACAAATTCCGGGTATGACTCTACATGCTCTCTATACCCATTCTTCCTCTGGAAGTGTCCTAGACCACCCGGACAGTCTGGCTCGCTCACTGCTCGTTCTTCAAACTCATCCCCCCCCCCCCCCGAGGCCTTGTGCGATCCTCTCAGGCTGGGACAGGTACCCTCCTTAATGGTCTCAGAGTGTCCTGTGCTTACTTCTGACACAGTACTGAATCCCACTGGGGCAGTTGTGGTTTTCTGGTTTCTGTGATGTTTGAGTCTCTCAAGGGCAGGGCCTGTCCTTGGTCATCTGTGTGCCAAGGGGCCAAGCACAGAGTGTGACCCAGAGCAGGTCCTCGGTGAGTTCTTGCCAGTGGACGGAGGGAACAAGCAAGCTGTCTCGAGATCCCAGACAGAGGAGGCATGCCTTCCCCGTCAGCTGTTTCACTGAGTGCCCTGTCCGACAACATGACGTGTGACGGAACTTAGGAGGCTTGTCACACCTCTGACCTCCTGACAAATTTAACATAGATTTGGGACTGTCTTTATCCTGGATCCCCCCTCACTCACCTCCTAGAAGTAGAGCCACATTTGCATACCGCAGCCATGATCAAGTTAAAAGAATAGTGGAGATGAAAGGAGCCAAAAGCCAGGTCTCTTGGGCAATTTCCCCCGTAATGCAGGAACAGAATTATCCAAGGAGTGATTGACAAATTAGAAGCACTTTGCACCTAATTTTAATGCATTTGGCTCCTTGAGAGGAGGAATATGTTAAACTTAAAATTATTCACCTTGCAGTAGCTTCTGTCTTTCAAATCAAAATCAATCTTCACGTGGGGTACTAAATCTTAAGGAAACAAATTGCTTTCTATGGTACATTGCACTCTTTAAATGGCTTTATTTGGAGGGCCAGCTGAACAAGTTAATTTCAGCGGCACAGCTGGCTTGCAATTGTGGAGTGGGCACACTCACATATCGTTGGAGAGAGCCTGGTCTGGTGCTCAATAACCACCCTTGGATTAAAGAAATGGTGAGAGTAATTGGCAAATGCACTGGACCATGGGGTGGAGGTTAAGATGGAGTTTCAAGACCCAAGTTGGAGTGTTGATATACAAGATTGTGAACTTGGTCCTCGGAGCATCCTTTTTCTCTCCTGTTCTGTGGCTTCCAGATACAGGAGTTTTCATAGCTCAGGACCATATTATCTCCCTTGCCAATCACCATGGAAATCTATTCTTGGGAAAGGATCTTGTAGACTTATTCACATGAAGCTGATCATAACTGATAACAGCTTCAAGTATAGCTTTTTATCTCAAATGATAATTTAATATCAAAAGAAGATGACGCCAAAGGAGTTAATCTCTAATTAGGGAATTTTTGGCAAGAATTGGTGAGCAGGGAACTGATGCCATCCTGTATAGGATTTCCTACTCTACAATCATTTTTGAGCTGGAAGGAAACATCAGGGTTTTTCTGGTCTCATTTCCCATAGAAGGGGGAGATTTCGTTACAGAATACGTTGATAGTTACCTATTTTTTGCTTGAATGTCTTCAGTGGTAGAGAACTCACTACAGCATAAGGCAGCCTGTTATGTTGTTGGGTAGTTTTAATTTAAAAAAATTTCACCTCATTTTTAATTAAAATTGGTCTCCCCAAAGGTTCCACCTATTAGATCTAGTTCAGC
Organism: Lynx rufus; assembly: GCF_022079265.1. NCBI lineage: Eukaryota > Metazoa > Chordata > Mammalia > Carnivora > Felidae > Lynx > Lynx rufus. The sequence continues at coordinate 18,477,282 of NW_025814896.1, read as the reverse complement.
ATTCTGGACGAACTGTCTTCCAAATGATAGTCCTTCAAATGTTTGAGGGTGATTCCCATGTCCCCTGTTTGCCCCTCACGTGTCACCTCTCTGGGTTAAACACTCGCTGTTCCTTTAGCTGTCTCTCTCACTACACATCTCCCAGCTGTCTTTGAGTCCTGGCCCTTTTTCTTAGGACATATTCCAGTTTGTTCATGTCCTCCTTAAAATGCAGTTGATGTAATTTCTCTAACTGTAGCCTGGCTTTGGGGGAGATTATTTCATCCATGAAGCTCTGAAACTGAGCCTGTACATTCTGGAGTGGTGCAGACAGGCTTTCGTTGTCTCCCAGGCAGCCTGGACTTTGTCCTTAGACCTATTACATTTGATTTGGTCTGTTCTGGTCATCATTCTCTGCCGCTCTACATGCCTGCCATTCCCTTCAGCGGCTTGCCATCCTCACAGTTGATGAGCTTTCTTCCTGCCAGTCTCTCTGATGAGATATGAAAGGCCCTTAAGAATAATTCACTTGGTAGTGGGAGGGAGTGGCAGCTGCTGTAGCAATTAAAAAAAACAACAGCCTTCTTTTAAAAGTCCTGTGTGTTTATTTAAAACATAAACACAAAGAAAATAACAATTATCTATAAAAAAGCAATTTTTTGTGCATGTCCTTTCATAACACATTTATCCAATGGGTTCATATATATTTTTGCTTTTTCACTTATTATGACTATTTTCCCATGTTGTTAAGCAATCTTCTACAAGACTATATACATATATATATATATATATATGTATATATATATATATGTATATATATTTTAGTGAGAGAGGGAGAATGAGAGAGAGAGAGAGAGAGAGAGAGAGAGAGAGAACGTAGGGTAGGGGCACAGGGAGAAAGAGACAGAATCCCAAGCAGGCTCCATGCTGTCAGCTCAAGAGTCCGACACAGGGCTTGATCTCATGAACCATGAGATTGTGACCTAAGCCTAAATCAAGTTGGATGCTTAACTGACTGAGCCACCCAGGCACCCTTCTACAAGAACATTTTTTAAAAATGTTTATTATTTTTGAGAGAGAGAGAGAGAGCACATGTGCCCACATGCTCACAGTGGGGGGGAGGGTCATAGAGAGAAAAGGAGACAGGATCCAAAGCAGGCTCTGCGCTGACAGTAGAGAACCAAATGCAGGGCTCAAACTCATGAGCAAACTCATGAGCAAACTCATGATGAGTGAGATCATGACTTGAGCCGAAGTTGGAGGCTTAAGTGACTGAACCACCCAGGTGTCCCTACAAGACCATTTTTTAATGCCCTCATTACATGGGTATACTACATTTTAATGAATCCTCTATTGTTGGACATTTAGGTTGTTTTATAATTTTTCCTTCTTGGGAACTGTGCTGCTAGGTTCTTGCACTTGTCCAGGATAAATTCCTAGAAACAAAATCGTTGGGGACAATGGGTGGCAAAATTTTTAATTTAGTTAAGCTAAATAATTAACTAATTTTTTAGAGAGAGAGAACACCTGAGTGTGGGAGAGGGGTAGAGAGAGAGAGGGAGAGAGAGAGAGAGAGAGAGAGAGAGAGAGAGAGAGAGAGAGAAAGAGAGAAAGAAAGAGAGAATCCCAAGCAGGGTCTGTGCTCAGTGTGGAGCCCAACGCAGGGTTCGATTCCATGACCCTGGGATCATGGTCTGAGCTGAAATCAAGAGTTGGAGACTCAACCAACAGAGCCACCCAGGTGCTCCAGAACTTTTGATGCTTGTTGCCAAATTGCACTTCAGAAAGGTCGTTTAAATGTACTATTTTCTATTTCAAGAAGGAGGAGCAGAACTAAATGCTCAACCTAAAATTCTTGCTTTAAATATACAAATACATGTATTTTTTACTTTGTTTTAGAATATCTTTAGCATTTTAGGCTGCCATTTTGGTAAAGTTTATTTCATTAAAATAAAACAAGACCATGGGGACTTTACAAACTGACGCCTGAAGATCCCTTCTGTCATTCAGGCCCCATGATGTGACTGGCAATGAGATATCAGTATTTCAGACTTCAGACCCCGGATCCTGGGGGTTTTGAGGAAAGTTATCTTGAAGATTCACCTTTTCTAAAACAAACCAAAATATTTGGTCAGTATTCCTCAAGACAGGTAGTACTGATTTCTGGTTATATTTGCAATAGTATCAGTTTGAGCGGTTTTTGGACTCTTGACATACAGCATAGTTACGTGGATCTGCCAAACTGGAATCTGATTTTTTAAAATTATTTTTGCAAAAGATAGGGAATACACTGATTCCGAGTAAATATAGTAGGTCTCATCTTTCAAAGAATGAATGCAAGGCAATCAGACAGCTGCTGACTGTCAAAGGAGCTGATGTTTCTAAAGTTCCAAAACACGTTGCTAAAATGTAAATCGTTTCTTTACACACATACGAAAACTATAAAATTCCACAGGGAGACAAACCTTTGTTTTAGCCAGAAAACTCAGAAGATGTTTCTAACTTGCTGTCCATCTGACCCCAGAGGGGTTGTCTGGTAGCTGGGATTGCAGTTGGTTATGTGTGACAGATAGCTGGCCACAGTGGTGTACCAAGCTGGGGTTCCTTTTGTTCACATGACAAGAAGTCCAGAGCTGGGAAGCTGGCTGATGAGGTTGCCAGGAATCCAAACACCATCTAACTTCTTGGTCCACCATCTCTGGTATGAGACTTTTATCCTCTGGGTTGCAAGATGTCAGGAGGATGGAGAAAAGCCAAAACTGTGTGCGAATGAATTCTGTCTCTCTTCATTAGAAAAATAATCTGTTTCTACATGGCCACACCCTAGCTGCAAGGGAGTCTGGAAATGAAAAATGGGTCTCTCTCATGTTAGGTCCTTCTCTGCTTCTTTCTGCCCTTCCTTTCATATTTTTTCCCCTTCTCCTCAGCTCCCTCATTCAGTGACCATGTTAGGAAATTTAGAAACTGGTTTATTTTCTATGATTAGACACCAGACTTTTGTGTTTCTCATTATAAAATGAGATTGACATGTTTTTAAATCTAAATATTTCAAACACAAACCCATTGCTTTCTTTCCTCTTCTACACCTAAGGTTGACTTTTATTTAAGTACAATTCTGAATCACTTTTTCTCTCTAGTGCTTTTTTTTTTTAATCACGAAGAACTTTTAATGATCAACAACTCAATTAAGTACTTTTTCAATCTTGTTGAAAGTATAGAATTGGATACTGTGACTTCCCCAAGGATTGACTACCATCTCATTAGAGTCATTTGCTTTATTGTGGGTTTTTAAAATTGAACCTTTTATTTTGAGATGATTATAGATTCACATTCACTTGTAAGAAATAATATAGAGAAATACAGAGTTGTGGGAACAATACAGAGGTGACACCTTGCAAAACTATAGTACAATATGTTAACAAAGATACTGGTAATGGTGTATCCTTTTTAAAAAATATTTATTTTTGACAGAGAGAGAGAGAGAGAGAGAGCGAGCATGAGCAGGGGAGGGGCAGAGAGAGGGGGAGACAGAATCTGAAGCAGGCTCCAAGCTCTGTGCTGTCAGCGCAGAGCCTGATGCAGGGTTTGAACTCACAAACTGGGAGGTCATGACCAGAGCTGAAGTCAGACACTTAACTGACTGATCCACCCAGCATCCCAACAATGGCATGTCCTAATGCATTGAAAAATTTCAACCACATATTTAAGATTTCACGGCATGGCTGGATATGAAGGGGATGGGTATGTTTTCCACTATTAAGGTTAAGGAAACAGTTATTGGGCCCAAAGGACATACCAGGGCCCCAGTCAATTCCTATATCTCTTTAAATCTGTCCCCACCTTTTCTCTTCCCAGCACTCCCACATCTGGGTCCTTTCTTGTTTGAGCAGAATAAGAATTACAAGGAAGGTCTAATATCTTGCTCTTCAAAAACACGGTTTTTGAACTAACAGCATGGGTGTCACCAGGGAGTTTGTGCAAAAAATGGAACCTTGAGCTCCACTTAGCTGATAGCGAATCAGAATTTGCACTGTAACAAAATTCCCCAAAGGGATTTATACACACTTTAAAGTTTGAGAAGTTCTGGTGTAACAGACTACTGGACAAGTTTTTAAGCTGGACACATTCTTCTCTTGGGCCTCTCTTAAGACATCTATTTATACTCTGGTTTGTCTTCTGATTGTATAACTTTTTTGCCTTTTACTAAAGAGTCTACCTACAGTTTTGTTTTTATTTTTGTTTTTGTTTTTTTTGTTTGTTTGTTTTTACAGTTCTAAATACTTCCCTGCCATCAGGAGCAATGACCAGTCCTATGGTGTCAGTAGGCCTAGATGACCACCATTTTCCCTCTGACTTCTTTCCCCTTACTGAGCCTCTAGAATGTACAGGTAGAAGATTCCTTCCTTGGGTCCTATCCATATGCCACTAAGCCCAGGATTCTGTCTCTGAAGCAGTAATTAAGGCAGGAATCCCCACAGCCTGTGACAGTTCTCCTTCACAGCAACCTTAAAATCTGGCGACATTGTCTTCGTTCTTGCTTTGTTGTTGGTGACTTGATCAAGCTCTCCCAGACCCATGAAGCTGACCCCTTTCTAGCTCTTATGAAGAGAAAGTGAAGGAGAATAAACAAACCTTTGATGGTTACCTGCTTTGGGTCAAGTACCAGGTGCTTAGTTTATGTGCTCTCATCTAAGCCTCACCTCCCATAGTGTAAGGCAAACCTCATCACACCCCTCTTATAGACTTGAAAAAAAGTGAAGCTCAAAAAATAAGCAACTTGCCAAAGATCATACTTAAATGAGAAGATAATTGTTCTGGCTGGTCGACCCTGAAAAAGTTCTCCCCTGGGCAGAAAATAACTGACTCAAATAGTTTTTCCGGGTTCTGGTCATGGTTTGTTGGTTTGTTTGTTCAATTTTGCACATGATTATTGCTACTGAGATTTCGCTAATGATCTCACCCATGACCACAATGCTTGGGTTAAACTAAGTACTTTCCGTGTTTCATTTCATTTGATCGTCATAGAAAACCTGTGACATTGCTTTTAATACCCCATTTTACAGATGAGGAAACTGAGCTGTCAGAAGTGAAAGAAGTTACTGAAGATCTCATAGCAACTGTGTGGGCAGTGCCCAGCAGGACAGCTGTAATGAAAAGGACAGATAATAACAAGTGTTGGAGAGATTGTGGAGAAATTAGAACACTTGTGCTGGTGTGGATGTAAAATGGCACAACCATTTTGGGAAACAGTCTGGTGGTTCCTCACATGGTTATGCACAGTGTTATCTTATGACCCAGTGATTCCAGTCCTAGGTATATACCCAAGGAAATGAAATATAGGTGTATGTAATCGCTTATAAGTGAATGCTCATAGCAGGATTATTCATAGTAGCCAAAAAATGGAAACAACCCAAATACCCACCAGCTGATGAATGGCTGAACAATCTGGCATATCCATGCAGTGGAATGTTATTCAGCCATAAAAAATAAAATGCTGATCTATGCGACAACATGGATGAACCCTGAAAACATTTTGTGAAAGAATGAAGAAAGCCAACTGCTATTGGTTGATCACACATTGTATGATTCCATTTATAAGAAATGCCCATAGTAGGCAAATTTATAGATACAGAAATTGGATTAGTGGATGCCTAGGGCTTGAGGAGCATTGGGGAGAGTGAGGGAGGGTAAAAGCTAAGAGATGTAGGGTTTTTTTTTGGGGGGGGGGTTTATGGATAATGAAATGTTCCAAAATCGACTGTGGTGATGGTTGCATAGTAAAAGCCATTGAATTGTACACTTTATTTTTTTTATTTTTTTTTTTTTCAACGTTTATTTATTTTTGGGACAGAGAGAGACAGAGCATGAACGGGGGAGGGGCAGAGAGAGAGGGAGACACAGAATCAGAAACTGGCTCCAGGCTCTGAGCCATCAGCCCAGAGCCCGACGCGGGGCTCGAACTCACGGACCGCGAGATCGTGACCTGGCTGAAGTCGGACGCTTAACCGACTGCGCCACCCAGGTGCCCCAGAATTGTACACTTTAAATGAGTGAATTTCATGGCAAGTAAATATCTCTATAAAACTAAAGCCAAACAAACAAAGCAAATTAAAACACCTATGTGTTTGGGCGCTTGGGTGGCTCAGTCGGTTCAGCATCTGACTTCGGCTCAGGTCATGATCTCACGAGTTTGAGCCCCACATCTGGCTCTGTGCTGACAGCTCGGAGCCTGGAGCCTGCTTCAGATTCTGTGTCCTTCTCTCTCTCTTGGCCCCTCCCCTGATCCCATTCTGTCTCTTTCTCTGTCTCTTAAAAATGAACATAAAAAATCCCCCCACCTACGTGGTAGAGTCAATGGTCCAAACCAGGCATTCCCTGTCTAGGTCCTATAACCCTTCTGCCACACCCCACCAAACTATTAAATCAGTGGCTCTCACCACAGGCTCTTCACTGACATCCTGGTGCCCAGCACCCCTGGCCAGCTACATTTAGAAGCTCTGGAGTGGGACTGGGCATCAGTAGATTTTAAAGCTCCTGGGTGATTCCCAAAGTGCAGCCATGTTTTAGCTGGGGGAACTTTCTCAGGCTTGGCTCCGTGGGCTGTGGTACCACATGTCTCTGTTCACAGGCTGTGATCTACATGGAATCTAAAAGATTTGGCATGAAATTTTGATCAAAGCAATTACCTATACGCTTTTTCAGTGGAGGTTGTCTGAGGCGTAGCAGTCAGAGAAATTGAACTGTCAGAAACTAATATAAGGGTAATAAGGGAATATTTCTTCTTCATTGGACACCCAAGATGAATAGCAGGTAAAATAAAATTTTAAATTAAATTGAATATGTATATGACTTTACTTTTTTGTTAAAAGACTATAACATGAATAATGAACATGTTAAAAGGAGACGACCAGACCCTCGATTTCTTTCAATAATGTTAGTGTTGTATATCCTAGCTTGAATAAAACACATTTCATAAAACACCTACACAGTTCTGCAATGCATTATGGATGGCCTCTCTGGAGAAATCTTACATGCCTTTCAATTTTGACATAGTGATATGGTAATAATAGAAGCCTTTGGCATGTAATTCTGCAGGCATTTTTATAATTTTTAGCTTTACTGATTGAAAGCCATGGCTTACCTCATCTGGATACTCACCTGCAGTAGTTTGGGAGAGGTGAATGGAGAAGAAATGACCCTCCTTGTTCCTGGTATTGGTAGTATTGTGGAGTCAAAAGCCAAATGGAAATGTATTTGAAATTGTATTTGTTGGGATAGAGTTTCAGCTGCTCTAAGAGAAACTCAAAATGGCAATGGCTTAAAAAATGAGAAGTTTATTTTTCTCTCACACAAAAGTCCAAGATGGTGTGACCGCTCTGTCCTCTGCTAGGTGCTCAGGGATTCAGGCTACTTCAACACTTGTTGCTCCCTCGTTCCTAGGATATTGCCTGTCTCCGTATGGTCCCATGCGGTGTGCCATCACCACACCCTGTCAGCGGAGGGAGGAGAGAGGGGACAGAGCAGAGAGTGCCTCTTACTTCTATGTAAGGACAGGAACTGGAAGTTGCATTCTGCTCAAATCCTATTGGTCGGAACTTAAGCATCTTAACCCTGTGACCGCATCTAGCTACAAGAGAGGCTGAGAATGGCAACATTTATTTTGGTTGGCCAATGATATGTCCAACTGCGTCTGCAGTTTCTGTTATTATAGAAAAAGGAGAAAATGGGAATTGGGGGCATAACTAACAGTTTCTGGTAAAGGGAGACTATAGGGCCTGAAATCATGGATATTATAAAGGCAATGTGAGTCATCTGGTATTGTGTCTCCTTTTGCTCCCGTAAAATAGTTGTTATATCCATTTACCAATGAAGGGCAGGTGATGAACCCAAAGCCACACAGCTGACTGAGGTTCTATTTGGAGGGTCTAGACTAGGGAGTTCCTAACTCACTCTGAGGCAGGAAGGGGACTGGGAAGGGCTTTCCAGATGATAATGAGATGGATCGTTAAGGAGACCACACCTAGGGGGTAATGGGGTTCCAGAAGAGGTACTGAGAGCAGGGGTAGCAAGGCAGTAGAGCCAAAAGAACTTCCATAGGGCAGAAATTAGGGTGTGTGTGGGAGTGATAAGAGATGAAGCAGGATGTCTAGATGGCCTTTTAGAAATCTGTTCTAGAGGCAAGGAGGCCAGCTGGAACCTGGAAAAAAAACTCAAGCAAGACATGAACTAATACCTTGACAGTGCAAATGGCAGCTTGGGGATAAAGTCAATAGATGTCAAAGAGGTAAAATTACAGCTCTGATCTAATGCAGGAGTGAGGAAGGAGGATAATTACAGGGAAATTAGTAGGATGACCCTAGTCTATGGTGTAGATGATTGGGTTGATGATGGTTCCATTCATGAAGAAACGCTTAACTAGTTTCTCTCCAACTGCTAGACTAATGGTTCCAAACATCCTCCTGGTAAGAGACTGTATAATTGGGAAATTCATGGAAAAAATAGGGTCGGGGACCAGGGCGAGACAAACTTATGTAAACCCCTAGGAATACATTTTACCCTCACAAAATTAAGGCAATAATAGCACCCTGAATAAAGGTGTCGTCAATGACATTTTCCACATCTTGAATTGGTGAAAGAGCGACAATAGGTACTGTACCATTAACTCCCACTTACTATGGCTCTCTGGAAGTTTTCGGTATCGTCCTTCCCTATAGTTTCAACGGAATACGTGCACATCTGTTTTGCTCCATTGAAGATAATAAGCATATTCAGAGACATTTTCTTTTAGTGTCCAATCCTCCATTTCAATGCTTAATGCCTTTCTGATTTTATGATTTGGACTAAGTCACCCTATCTAAGTCATGACTCACAAGTAACTACTACTAAGTCATGTGCAAACTTGATCCAAAATTCTCACAGGTGCAGTAGAGGCCCAGAGAAAGAAGTCCATCCATATATGCCAGAATTTTGAGTAAGAGGAGGTTACTGCAGGGGAGGGATTGGCACCTTATGACGCTGGTTAGGAATACCCTGGCCCGTAAAGATGGGAATCATCCATTTGTTCCCCTCTGGTTTCTTGCACTTCATGCACCTCCTTCGGTCCCTTGGATTCCAGCTGCAGGCTCAGCCTTGGTGCAGTCCTTCAACAAGGTGCCACTGAGACCGACAGGGACAGCAGAATGGCAGCTTGAGTCCCAGTTTTTAGAGTTTCAGCTCCAAATGCTATCATGGCCAAGCTGGCCTTGACCTTACGTTCAAGCCCTGATAATGGTTCATCTGCCTTGTTCCTGAGAAGTAGAGCTACACAAGGAGAGAGAAGAACTCTACCGTGTGCTCATTGTGTGACCCTGGGTAAGCTGCCCAACTGCATAACCTCAGTTTTTTGGGGGCTAATGGGAGATCCAGAGCTGCAGAATCTCTATGTAAGTCAGGGATGAAATCTGTTGGGAACTAGGGCAAGAGGGGCTGGTAGACTTGTCTTGGAGCTACATTTACGTGGTAAATTCTCCATCTTTAGTTTCCTTATATAGGAAACTATATAGCTTATAGTTTCTTATCTATAAGAGACAACTTATAGAAACTTACAGTGTGTAAGTTTCCTTAGAGAGGAAAATTATTGTGGTCCAAAAAGGTTGGAAAACACCAGGTTAAGCAAAGATGAGTGAGTTTTATTTTCTGCAGGACCACAGATAAGTTTCCTTATATAGGAAATTTATACAGCTCAAATAAAAACACCAAAGTTTTCTAAAGGTTCATTTATTCACACTGCATAGGAGATTAAGGAAAGTGCATTTGTCTGTACCAAACTGTAAGGAAAATAATCATAGGAAATTATATCAGTAGACAATTCAGCAAAACAAGGATGTTCATCTTGGTTTTGTAATGGAATGATATATGGTAATAAATCCAATATATTTATCCTACCTTCAAAAGGTCCACAGAGGCTGAGGAGTTACAACAGTGTGATTCTTCACTTATGGTTGGAAGCAAATGCTTCAATGATCCCAGGGCACGCTGTTCTCTCTTTTTGAATTTAAAACTACGTCGGTTTGTTCTGACATTACTACTGCTACTCTTTAAGAAAGTTTCTGATAGTCATAGGCAGAAAAAAATTGTTTCCCATACTACAGAAATAATTGGCAAAGTCATGCTTGATGCAACAGCCTGGCAGAAAGGAGGGGAGGGGAGGGGAGGTGGGGTGGGTGTAGGAGGGAATGCTCTCTAACCTATAGGGTTAATCCATTGCTCACTCATTCCCCAATTCACTGCTTACTCTTGTCTCTTACTGATAGAAGCAGGCATAACGAGGATCCCAAACCCCACATTCTTGGCTAATTTCTTAAGAAAACATGCTTCAGGGGGCGCCTGGGTGGCGCAGTTGGTTAAGCGTCCAACTTCAGCCAGGTCACGATCTCGCGGTCCGTGAGTTCGAGCCCCGCGTCGGGCTCCGGGCTGATGGCTCGGAGCCTGGAGCCTGTTTCCGATTCTGTGTCTCCCTCTCTCTCTGCCCCTCCCCTGTTCATGCTCTGTCTCTCTCTGTCCCAAAAATAAATAAACATTGAAAAAAAAATTTATAAAAGAAAACATGCTTCAGCTGCACTTTTGAGGATTAGCAATGCCTATCTGAATAATAAAGGCTCTGAGAAGTCCTGCAGAAAAGAAACTCATTGATCTTTGCTTAACCCAGTGTTTCCCCACCTTTTGGGACCACAAATCCATCTATCCTGCATTGTTTTGTGACAGATCACCAGTTTGCATTTTCTGGGATAAGATTCTATGGAACACTTGATGGCAAAATGATGATTTCACCATCAGAAGCTCATCAGTCTAGGGAATTCTAGGGAATGAGTCCCTGCAGACTTTTTAGGAGAAAAATTAGGTTCTCTTTTCTTCATCCATCAAATGAAGGTCGCTTGACTTTGTGAATAGCATTTTATGACAGATGAACTGGCACAGTCTGACTTGACTGATGCTACTGATTTCCGGCTCTGGAGGTCAAGGGGGAGGCAAGGTTGGCGAAACAGCAGGCTACACATTGGTCTTGGCATTGCTTCGCAATCATCCTTAAATCATCCTTCACACCTGAGCAGAGCTCCAAGGTTCTCAGTGCCATTTACTCCAGCTCATCTTCCATGACCCTAACAATAGCCTTAGGGAGTAGGCAGGTGTTAAGGGCTAAATGTGTCTTCTCAACATTCATATGTTGAAGCCTTCACTTCCAGTTTTATGGTATTTGGAAGTGGGGCCTTTGGGAATTAGATGAGGTCGTCAGGGTGCAGCCCTCACAATGGGAGTGGTAACCTTATAAGAAGAGGAAGGCAGATCTTGCTGTCTCCATGTGTGTGTGCTGAGGTAAGGCCATGTGAGCACACAATGAGAAGGCATTCATCTATGAGTTAGGAGGAGAGCTTTTGCCAGGAACTGAATCTGCCAGCACCATGATCTTGACTTCCCAGCCTCTGGAACTGTGAGAAAGAATGTCTGTTTGAGCCACCTAGTCTATGGTATTTTGTTATAGCAGCCTGAGCTGGCTAAGATAGCAGAGTAGGAAATGATTGAACTCATCTTACACCCAAGAAAACTGAGATGTCAGGAGGTGGAGCTATATAAGGACAAAGAGCTAGAACTAAAACCTCAGCCCCCTGATTCAATTAAATTCAACATGCATTTATGAAATGCCTACTATGTGCCAGGTGCCATGCTAGGTTCTGGGAGTCTAGGGTGACAAAATCAGAGACTCTGCCGAGTTTAGAAGGGATAGATATGAATGACAGCTACAATAGTGTGAAAAGCGCAATAGACCCAGAGGGGATCAGATGGTTAGGAGAGAACACAAAGAAAAAGGGGTTTATGAATTGGGTTTTGAAGGATAAATAAGAGTTTTCTGAGGGCAAAGGAAACTTTGCAGGAAAAGACCAAGGCTATTTCTATAATTTTGTTATAGTCTTTCTCCCCTCCAACCCCCGTAGCAGGAGTCTGGGCCTTAGGTGATTTTGGGTGTGTGTGTGTATGTGTGTGTTGAGTCTCCGAGATAACAGAATTCTGAGATTTCCCCTTCATTCCTTCCTACTTATTTTTGAACAAAATTGGAGGCATAAGTGTTTTGCAAGAGTCACGTCACATTAAAACATGATGATGGATGGGAGAAATTCATCAATGTTGGCTGAGAAATTCATCTGTGAGGTTAAAGTTTAAAAACTTTAATAAATCAAATCTCTTAAACCTGGGATTGAAAAACCAGCAAAAGGGACAGCATTCTGGCTTTGGGTTACATGTGGTTCAACCTCATTTGCAGGGGGGGCTTTTCCTTGGGGCCGCTTTGTGGTGACTCCTGCAACGCTTCAGTCCAAAGTTCCCTTTCCTTGGTTCGTGTGATTTTCTGTGTTTTCTTGGTAACTCAGAACCAATAGGAAGCAGTGGTCTGGGAAAATACCCCCTGCAGCTCCTTTTGATAGGGGCCTCAGTGGAACAGAACAACTAATTGTGGCTGGCACCCAGGGAGGCCACTTTTAACAGCAGCCTCGGCAGCAGCCACGGCGGCCTGATATCACCTCCACCTGGCCTTCTGACAGCATGGGAGGCTGTGTGGAGTCAGGGTTGTGGACCACACAGACCAAGATTGTCTTGGGTCAAAGTGACACTGCTTTTGTAAGCATGTGTGGAAAGGGTCCTATTTTATTTTAAAGATGCCTCCTGGCATCTGGGTGAAGCCAGACAAGGTCAAGGCACTGGGAAAATGATCAGTGCATCTGGGGATTAATAAAGGGTGATGTGTACAACCTCAAGTTGCTCCGGGATGTTTCTGTTTCTACCCTCAAGGGGGTGGGAGGGTGGGCCTCAAGGGGGCCTGCAGGTAGCAGGTGGCAGTGGCTTTGCCACTCTGTGGGTGGAAGGTATTCTGTGACTTGGGGAGGCAGCCAGAGACCAAAGGACTGTTTGAAGTCGGCAGCAGCCTGGGAAGGACTGCTTTTAATTAAAGCTCTTTCTGCTTCGTTGTAGTGGCTAAGAGGTCAGCTTCTAAGAATTCTGTCATGCAGCTTGTTAGGGCTCTCAGTCTTGGCTGGGTTTGAGGAATGTTTCCTTCCAAGCACATCTTCCTTTATGAACTTCGAAAGGGGGATTTATTCAGCTTTTGAAAGAAACTGGCTAAGATTTGGTCAGACTGTCCTAGCTCTATCAGCCAGCCTGGATGTGCTGGTTACCCTGTGTTTGGCTCTCTCCCCCCAATGCCCACCCTCAATCCATTTTGCACACATTTCCATCCTGCTCCGTGACATGTGGGGCTGTTCTATATGGATTGTGCTACCTGGCTTCTGCTTGGCTTTGGCCAATGAGAGGAGATCAGAGGGTGGTGAGACAGAGACCCGGGTCTTTAATCTCTCCCTTTCTGCATAGGTCCCATGTCTCTGACCTTAGCTGCCCCTTTCATGTCTACTGCTCACTGAGTGATCTCTCTACCATGGTTCTGTTTCTTCCTGGGCTTCACCACTGCTATACCTATACCCTCCCCTTGTTTCTTCAGGCCTAGGGTAGTGAGAGTTGCTGTGTTGCTGGTTTCTGAGTGTCTTTCTATCCTTTCCCCCCTCTTTAACATTTTGTTGACATGAAACTCACATAACATATAATTAACCATTTTAAAGTATACAAGCCAGTGGCTTTTAGTGCATTTGCAGTGTTGTGAAAACACCACCTCTCTCTAGTTTCAAAACCTTTTCATCACCAGAAAAATATCCATTAAATGATCTCTCCCTATTTTCTCTTTCCCCAGCTCCTGGTAACCATGAGTCTGCTTTTGGTGCCTATAGATTTTCCTATTGGATATTTCATATGAAAGGAATCTTACAGTATGTGACCTTTTATGTCATTTCTTTCCCTCAGCATAATGTTTTCAGGATCCATCTACATTGTAACATGGGTCAGCACTCGATTCATTTTTTACGGCTGAATAATATTCCATTGTATAGAAAGACCACAATCCCCTAATTCTTAGCTTTGTAAACTGGTGGTTCTCAAAAGGTAGTCTCCAGACTGGCAGCATCAGCATCCCCTAGGAACTTGTTGGAAACACAAATTCTTGGGCTACACCCCATCGGGGAAATAAGCAATCTAGTTCTTTTTTTTTTTTTTTCCAACGTTTATTCATTTTTGGGACAGAGAGAGACAGAACATGAACGGGGGAGGGGCAGAGAGAGAGGGAGACACAGAATCGGAAACAGGCTCCAGGCTCTGAGCTGTCAGCACAGAGCCTGACGTGGGGCTCGAACTCACGGACCGCGAGATCGTGACCTGGCTGAAGTCGGACGCTTAACCGACTGCGCCACCCAGGCGCCCCAGCAATCTAGTTCTTAATAAGCCCTCTAGATGATTCTGATGCACTTCAAGTATGAGCCCCACAGCTGTAAGTATTCTCTTTACTAAAGTCTTCATTTGAACCATCTGGGATGAATCCATGTCCTGGTGGGACCCTGACTCATACCCTCTACTCCTTCAGCCGGGGTCTCTGGCAGCGTTCTTTATGTGCTTGGTTCTGGGTACATCCTGAGCATGGCAATGAGGTCTCAACAATCTCAGTCTTAGAAGTAGAGTTGAGTCACCTGGATGTCTTTTTTCTGCCTGGTGTGCTCAGGGGGGCCCAGGGGCCTGTGCTTGGCCAAGACTGGCCCTTCCAGGTAGTAAGCTATAGGCATTGCTCTAGGGATTCACTCTTGTTTAAGACCAAGAAGCCCAAGCCAGAGCCAGTCATCCAATCAGAGGCTGGACTTGATACCCAGAGAGGAAAGACTCTCATTTCCTAGGACCAGAAAGGAATCTGGGGTGGGAGGATGGAGGTAGGGGTTTCTGTCTGGTCAGAAAACTCTACCCTGGAGAAAACTACTCTTATGTGATAGGCAACAATTTAAAGAAAAACCACCTCATGTGATCCATACATTTTGGGTGACTGTGGCTCCAGCTGGATCAAAGCTGAGGCTGAAACAGACTTGCAGAAATCAGGAACTGAGAGCATTCTTCCTTTTCACTCTTTTGTACTCACATCCACTGATTTCATAGATGTCAGGAGTCTCCTGTGAAAGAAACTGAGCATGGTTCATCCTTGGGGTTCAAATACATCTGATGGTCTTGAGGCAGGCCCAACAGAGGCTGATTTTTTTAGGCAGGGGCATCTGAATGCCTGGGAGAGAATTTGTCATGGGAAGAGAAAGCACAGAGCGATTGTGTTCATCTTTACCAAAGGACAGGGAACTCGGGATCTCAGACACAACGTGACTCCGGTCCTCTCCCAATCATTCTGTGTGTATGTTTTCTGGAAGGGGAGAGGGCTATGCGTGTTAAAAAATACCTAAGGATGCTAGACCCCCAGCTATCTCTGCTGTGGGATCCCCCTACAAGAGGAGGGGATAAAGAAAGAGAAGGGGTGTCTCTGCTGGCAGGGTGAAGTGCGTGCACAGAAGAAAGCCAAAACATCAAAGAAATCTGGGGTAGTGTCAGCAGCAGGGCAGATCTGACCTGAGAGCCATTCAGGTCAGTGCCTGGATTAGAGCCAGGGGAGGGAAGGGGCAGGTGGGGATGTAGGATGACATGGGACCTTTTGTGAGATGCTTCTTGGGGAGGGTTAGAGAGGGATGTCATAGAGTATGTGTGTATACGTATAAAGGTGAGGATGGGGACCTGATCTCGTACAAGGGAGGGCAGTGGAATTCTGATTTCACTGATACAATGACCACCTTTATACCCTCCAAAAGTAGAGGAGTGGAGGACATTTGAACTATACATGAAGTAATATATAACCTCCCTAGTAATCAGGGAAATTCAGGTTAAAGCAAGAGTGAGATGTTTGCCTATCAGTTTGGTAAATATTAAGAGAATAACGTGTTAATTAAAGTAACGTTACCTGCTGCAACAAACACACCAAAAATCCTTAATGGCTCAGAAATTAGTTTCAGTTCTGGGTTTCACAAAGTCCAAGATGGGCATTCCTAGTTCTTTAGCTGACCATTCAGGGGCTCAAGTCCCTGTCGTCTCGGGGTTCTTCCTTCTTCAACTTGTGGCTTCTGTGACCACCTGCAGTTACTTCCATTCCAGCCATCTGCAGAGGGGAAAGCGGAAGGAGATGAACCAGTGAGAGGATTTCATGTGCTGAGTTGGAAATGATGCGTATCCCTCTTGCTCCCATTTCATGGGCCAGAATGCAGATGTGGAAGTGCCAGGGGATTAACACCTTTCGGGAGCACCTTCAGCCATGACTCATGGTCGCTAGATAAATATCCCAGTCCCTCGAACCTTGGGCAGGATAACTCTGTTATCTGCACATGTTCTAAGTTGGCTTCCAGAGTTCCCCAGTGGGATCGCGTTCCAGTTGCCTGGAACGGAAACTTGCCTTAAGAGACACCCTTTGGGATACCTGGGTGGTTCAGTCGGTTAAGCATCTGACTCTTGGTTTTGGCTCAGGTCATGATCTCCCAGTTGATGAGTTTGAGCCCCATGTCGGGCTCTATGCTGACAGCCTGCTTGGGATTCTCTCTCTGTGCCCCTCCCCTTCTCTCTCTCTTTCTCTCAAAATAAATAAATAAACATTAAAAACAAACAAAAAAAACAAATAGACACACCCTTTATCGGCCCCCTTTCCTGTTTTACTTCTTCACTCCACCCCACCCCCAACAAATTACTTGTACTTGAATCCTTATCTCAGGATCAGCTTCTGGGGGACTCCAACCAAGACATCACCTAAATTGGCCATCCTGAAAAGAATGGCCTTTGCAAATATGGGTAAGAGATCTTAGGAGTCAGATAACACTTTTGCTGTTGCAGCCCTGAATGGATGGAAGAAGATTGTCTTTGGAGTAAAGTGGGTTAACGATGGAATTTAATTCCATTAAATAACGGTCTGCTCCTAGCTTCTTAGTGCAGGAAAGCACAGGGCCCTGTTTAGAATTCACCTTGAATGTGTGTCTAATTTTGCTTGTTCTGGGTTGCTACCATAGTAACAAGAGTAATTAACTTTAATTACTACATCTCTCTGTTTTTGCTCACCACTTCCTTCCACTCCAGTTCATTCTGAACTTGCTTTGAAGTATCTTAGTGAAGCAGTCAGAACTCCTCTATCTACCTTCACTGGCACATTGATAACATCCTCTTCCTGTTTTTTTTTTTTTTCAGGCTACATGTTCTTGTTGTATGTACATCCATTTCTTTGGTGCTAAAGCACATATTTATTATAGCCTAGGCCTTTAAACAGGGTTCACCAATTAGAAAACACAGAAGTGATAGCACTTCTGGGGCAGTGTTTGGTCCCCTTTTGTCAACTCAGAACATCTGTTTGTCCAATGGGGGCACCTTGGTTTATTGCTGTCATTAGGAACTGTCAGCTAGAGGAACGGAGACCTGCATTTCCCACTGAGGTGTTGCATATTAAAAACCTACATTTTCTACCAGCAGTTCAGTCCTATTTCATATTTTTTTTTAAAGAAGAGGGTTCTCGTTTCTGTTCATAAGTGTGTATTGATTTCTAGGAGTCATTCAATAGGCAAGTGATGTCCATTTTTGATAGGCACTTAAAAATTTTTTTAATGTTTATTTATTTTTGAAGAGAGAGAGGGAGACACAGAATCTGAAGCAGGCTCCAGGCTCTGAGCTGTCAGCACAGAGCCCGATGCGGGGCTTGAACTCACGAGCCATGAGATCATGACCTGAGCCAAAGTTGGATGCTTAACTGACTGAGCCACCCAAGTGCCCTGATAGACACTTTTTGCCAAAAATAAATAAAAATGATAAACATAGCAGGTTCTCATGAGACTCTTCTCATGCTGCACCCCCTCAGCCCACCTGATTTCAGAAGTGCTGGGGTTTCATGTTGCTACATCCGTACCAGGGAATACAGTTCCATGTTAGTACATCCATACAATGGAATATTATGCAACTTAAAAATATAGGTAGTCTGCTCATCCACTTAATAGCATCTGGCCATGTGATAGGCTCTGGGAAATAAAAATGAGTCAGACATTATGCCTCAGAGAGTGTAGTTCACAGTCTCTTGGGGGTTGATGAACACAGGAAAAGATAATTAAAATATACCCTGACAAGTTCAAGGATATATAGGAATTAAGGCATGTTGGGATGATGGGCACATTTTGGGCAGAAAGCCCAGATCACAGTATGTAAGTTGTGGCAAATATCAGAGACCAGACCTGCAGTGTTAAAAGATTCAGCCTCACAGGAGACAAATGAGCTGCCTGTTGTCCACGGGACTTGAGCATCATAGAACCTCGGATGTCACTGGTCCAACCTTTGCTTGGCTCGTTTGCGCAGAATCTTTGCAAGGTAATCATCCAGCCTGTGCTTGGCACTTCCTAGCACTACATCTGGTGCTGTCTGCACCCTGACTGGGGAGTACAGACAGGAGAAAGCACTTTCCTGTGACTTTGCCCATGCAGTCTGGTTTGTCCCCAAGTATTTCTGCTTCTTCTGCATAGCAACCCTGCATATTTGGGCTGGCACTTTGCGTATTCCCCTTCAGAATGAGTAAATCCTGGTTTCTTTAGCTGTTTATCACGTGACATCTTGCAGTGCTATCAATTCTCCCTCCTAAATATCTCTTGAATCTGATTTCTTGTCTTCACTTCCATGGCTCATTAGCATAGATAATGAGACAAAAGCTATGTGGCTATTACTGTCAGTTACTCTATTTTTTAAAAAATATTTTTGAGAGATAGAGAGCAGAGAGAGGGAGGGAGAGAATCCCAAGCAGGCTCTGCACTGTCAGTGGAGAGCCCAACACAGGGCTTGAACCCACAAACCATGAGATTATGACCTGAGCTGAAGTCGGACGCTTAACAAACTGAGCCATCCAGGCGCCCCTCAGTTATTCTGTTTTGGACCTCTTTCTTCTCTGGCCATGGACAAATGCAGCAGTGTCCTAGCTGACTTCCCAGCTTCCCTTTTGCCCCTTCTATCTTCGTTTTTACTGTGTGTGGAGCTATTCTTCCAAAATGAAACAGTACTCTGCCATTTCCCTGTTTCAAACCAGTCAGTGGATTCCCATGCTCTTCACATAAAGGACCCAAATCCTTAACCTGCCTCTCAAGGTTGGCAATGTTGGTCCTCTCTAGTCATGGCTCTCTCTTAGTGCTCCCTTTGGCAGCAAACATACTAGTCATTTAGAAAGTATTTTAGCATCTTGATTGTGCCGTGACTTCTGTGGTCCCCAGGATGCACATAGATGTATTGCTTTGCCTACAATGTGTTCCTTTGATCCCCCTGGATGGTTTCTGCTCATTTTTCACGTCTGAGTTTATTAGTAACTTCCTCTGGCAAGCCTTCACTGAGAGGACCCTCTCTCCAGGTTAGGGGTCTATGGCAAACGCTTTTTCTTTTTTTTAATTAAAGTAACTTGCATACACTTAAGTGAATTCAGTTTAAGTATATAGTCATTCAAGTAAAGATATAAAATGTCCCTAGCACCTCAAAGGCTAAGAAGACCCTCATGTTTCTTAGAAGATACTTCTCAAAAGCACCTGCTATTCTGACCTTGATCACCATAGATTAATGTTGCTTTCTTTTAAATTTCATATAAATGGAAGTATGCTATGTTCCCTTCTTGTATGTGGCTCCTTGCACTCATCTGTGTTGTTGAATGTGGCGGCAGCTCATTCTTTTATTTTTTTCTGTGTGTTATTCCACTGTATGACCCATTGTATGAATATGCCATCAGTTTTGGATCTAGCCTACTGATTTTTATTTTTAAAAACCTTTTTAACTGTTTATTTATTTTTGAGAGAGAGAGACAGAGCACAAGTGGGGGAAGGGCAGAGAGAGAGAAAGGGAGACACAGAATCTGAAGCAGACTCCAGGCTTCAGAACCTGACACAGGGCTTGAACCCACGAACCATGGGATCATGACCTGAGCCAAAGTCGAACGCTTAACTGACTGAGCCACCCAGCGCCCCAGATCTAGCCTACTCTTGATGGGCATTTCAGTTGTGTCCAGTTTTTATTAAGAATATTGCTGCCATCATCATTAGTGTCTCTTGCTGAACAATACATTCATTTTTTCTTTATATCACATGTATTCTTATCCATTTCCTAAGTAAATATATATTCTTATACATTTCTTTCTTTTATTGATAGATTTTTTTTATTATTTGTTTTTCTAAAATATTTGCTGCCTCTTCTTTCTGAGCTTTTCCCCTTTGGAACCATTCTCTCTCTCTTTTTTTTAATAACATTTATTTATTTTTGAGACAGAGAGAGACAGAGCATGAGTGGGGGAGGGGCAGTGAGAGAGAGAGGAAGACACAGAATCAGAAGCAGGCTCCAGGCTCCGAGCTGTTAGCACAGAGCCCGACACGGGGCTCGAACTCACGGACCGCAAGATCATGACCTGAGCCGAAGTCGGATGGTCAACCGGCTGAGCCACCCAGGCGTTCTTTGGACCCATTCTTGCAGGAGGATTTTATTTCCCACCTTATTGTCACAAAGGCTGGCCTTGTGACCTGCTCTGACCAATGAAATGTGACAGAATGCACGCCACTTCTGATTAGAAGCTTTAAGGACAATCGCATGGTTCTGCCATTGTGCTTTTCCCTCTAATATGAGATTGGTAGAGAGGCTAATCTTCCATTATGGGTCCTAGAATGAAGAGCAGATAGAATAGAGAGCCATCTTGACCCACAATGGACATCAGTGAGAGTGAGAACTAAGCATTTGTGGTTATAAGCAGTTGGAACCTAGGAATTATTGTCACTACAGCTGAACATGGTCGAAGCTGACTGATACAATGCCTCTCCTTCTGCTCCCTTAGCACCTTCTAAATTAAAAATGGACCCTTCCAGGGGCGCCTGGGTGGCGCAGTCGGTTGAGCGTCCGACTTCAGCCAGGTCACGATCTCGCGGTCCGGGAGTTCGAGCCCCGCGTCAGGCTCTGGGCTGATGGCTCAGAGCCTGGAGCCTGTTTCCGATTCTGTGTCTCCCTCTCTCTCTGCCCCTCCCCCGTTCATGCTCTGTCTCTCTCTGTCCCAAAAAAAAAAAAAAAAAAAAAATGGACCCTTCTGGCAAGGTGTTGTTTAACTTTCTCCCATTTGCCCCCTTCTTCCATACCCAGTCTGTAAGGGTGGAGACTGTACATGTCTTGATCATCATCCTAAACCCAGCACCTAGTACTCTGATGAACAAACAGTAGGTTTACCATACAAATTTACTCAATGGGAATGGCTTTTAACCTTTTGTTGAAGGGAAAGTACGTTTTCCTAGGTGTCCTCTTCATAGTGGGAGGCCTGAAACAGAGCACCATTTCCAAGTGTGGTCTGATTAGTGAGAAGATAATAGCTCCAACCTTCTTTCCTATGGACATGATACTCCTAGTGGTGCGGCTAAGGCTGTAGCCTGTTTGGCAGTGATATCCCACTGTTGGTTCACATGGACCTCACTGATGACTCCAACTCTGGAATTTTTCCTATGGCACTACTGCTAAGACAGTTTCCCCATCCTGGGTTTGGGCAGATACCCTTGATAAACTTATCGATCCTCACATCCCTCTGTCAATAAGCTTACTGTCTCATTTTTTCCTGGAGCCTGAGTTTACTTGTTTGTTTATTTATTTTAACCATGACTTTCTCACTGTTTTCTCACTTCCCATATCTGGTTGTTCTATCTCGCCCTATCCTCCAGAAACACCAAATTACTCCATTTAAATCTTGATATTATCACAAACCTCTGTCCACTTCTGATTGACGTAGGCACTTATCAGCTTCCAGCAAACTGAGCTTTATTGTGCTATAGGGTGTAAAGGTGCCACAGTAAGAAATTGCTTGGTCAAAAATTAGCACCTGCAATTTGGGACACCTGCTATTGTAACTTTCGATTTAGGGATCATATTTGAACACTGTATTTTCTTATTGATTTGTAGATGTTCTTTACATACTCTGGGTATTAATTCTTGGTTGGCTGTGTGCATTACAAACAGCTGACCTCACTTTGTCTAGTCTTTTCATTTTCATTTTGTTTATAGTATCTTTTTTTTCCCTACAGAGAAGGCTTTAATTTTAATTTGTCCATCTTTCCTTTATGGTTTATGCTTTTTTAATCTCTTGTTTAAGAAATTCTTCCCAACCGTGAGTTCACAAAGAAAGTGTACATTTTCTTCTAAAAATAATTTTTCACATGTAGGTCCCCAAACCATTTGCAATTTTAAAAATTACATGTGGCATGAAAGCAAAGGTATAATGTTTTGTTTTTGCATGCAGAAGTCAAATTGTTCCCAAACTGGTAATGGCTATATCGATGTGCAATGTTCTCATATTCTTCATTCATATACATAGGTAGGTCTGCTTTTATGCTCTCTGTTCTGTTCCAGGGGACTATGGTTTTATTCCTGCACCAATACCATACTGCCCCAGTTATGATAGGTTCATCCTATCTTTCCAGATAAACCCCTCACCTCACTTTCTTCCTTTTCAGAATTGCCTTGGCTATTCTTAGGTTATTACTCTTATATGTGAATTTTGGAATTAGCACATGTTCCATGAAAAGCCCTATTTGGATTTTGCTTAGAATTGTATGGAATTTATGAACTAATTTGTGGAGCACTGGCATCCTTATGACATGTCTTCCTTCTTATTCATAATAGAACTTGTCATTTGGTCAGACCTTCAAAAAGTGTTTTAATATGTTTTGTAATTTTCTTCATAAAGTCTTACACTTTTCTGGTTAGATTTACTCCCAGTTACCTTATGATTTTTGACTAATGTGAATGCTGTTGTTTTTTTTTTTAAATTCTATATACCTTTTCTAATTTGGCTGTATTTGGTGTATAAAAATAACTGCTGGGATTTAAAAAACTTTGAATTTAAATTAAGCAACTGAACTCAAATACCCCATGTGTTTTAGTAGTTTTTAGATTCTTGGGGATTTTCAGAGTAGCAATCAGATTGTAGGCAAATAATGACAAGAATGAAAATAATGACAAGAATGTAAATAATGACAAGAATGAAAATAATGACAACTTTTACTTTCCAATTCTTAAATTTTTTTTAAATGTTTATTTATTTTTGAGACAGAGAGAGACAGGGTGTGATCAGGGGAGGGGCAGAGAGAGAGGGAGACACAGAATCCGAAGCAGGCTCCAGGCTCTGAGCTGTCAGCACAGAGCCTGACGCGGCGCTCGGACTCACTGACCATGAGGTCATGACCTGAGCCAAAGTCGGACACTCAACCAACTGAGCCACCCAGGCGCCCCTTACTTTCCAGTTCTTGTATGACATATTTCTTCATCTTATTATCTTTAAATTTTATTTATTCAAATTTAAGTTAGTTAACATACATGGTAGTATTGGTTTCAGAAGTAGAACCCAGTGACTCATCACTTATATGTAACATCCAGTACTCATCCCAACAAATGTCCTCCTTAATGCCCATTACCCATTTAGCTCAGACCCCTCCCACCTCCCTTGATGCAACTCTCAGTTTGTTCACCTGTTTTGTTTCTTAAATTCCACATATGAATGAAACCATATGATATTTTTCTTTTTCTTACTGACTTATTTTTCTTAGCATAATATACTCTAGTTCCATCCAAGTTATTGCAAATGGCAAGATTTCCTTCTTTTTTAAAAATTTAAATCCAAGTTAGTTAACATATAGTGTAATAGTGGTTTCAGAAATAGAATTTAGTGATTCATCACTTACATATAACACCCAGTGCTCGCCCCAATAAGTCCCCTCCTTAATGCCCATTGCCCACTTAGCCCATCCCCCCACCCAACACCCCTCCAGGAACCCTCAGTTTGTCTCTGTATTTAAGAATCTCTTATGGTTTGTCTCCATCTCTGTTTTTATCTTATTTTTGCTTCCCTTCCCCTATGTTCATCCGTTTTGTTTCTTAAACTCCACATATGAGTGAAATCATATGATATTTGTCTTTCTCTGACTGACTTATATTGCTTAGCATAATACACTCTAGTTTCATCCACATTGCTGCAAATGGCAAGATTTCATTCTTTTTGATCGTTGAGTAATATTCCATTATATATATATTCCAATATATATATCCATTATATATACGTGTATATATATGTATGTATACATGACCATATATATACCACATATTCTTTATCATTCATCAGTCAGTGGGCATTTGGGCTCTTTCCATACTTTGGCTATTGTTAATAGTGCTGCTATAAACGTTGGGGTGCATGTGCCCCTTCATATCAGCATTTTTGTATCCTTTTTATAAATACCTAGTAGTGCAATTGCGAGGTCGGAGGATAGTTCTATTTTTAATTTTTTGAGGTATCTCCACACTCTTTTCCAGAGTGGCTGCACCAGTTTGCATTCCCACCAACAGTGCAAGAGGGTTCCTATTTCTCTGCATCCTCGCCAACATTTGTTGTTGCCTGAGTTGTTAATTTTAGCCATTCTGACAGGTGTGAGGTGGTATCTCATTGTGGTTTTGCTTTGTATTTCCCTGATGATGAGTGATGTTGAATATCTTTTCACGTGTCTGTTAGCTGTCTGGGTGTCTTCTTTGGAAAAATGTCTATTCATGTCTTGTGTCTATTTCTTAACTGAATTATTTGTTTTAGGGTGTTGAGTTTGTTAAGTTCCTTATGGATTTTGGATACTAATGCTTTATCCGATATGTCATTTGCAAATATCTTCTCCCATTCTTTTGGTTGCCTGTTAGTTTTGTTGATTGTTTCCTTCACTGTGCAGAAGCTTTTTACCTTGATGAGGTCCCAATAGTTCATTTTTGCTTTTGTTTCCTTTGCCTCCAGAGACATGTCAAGTACGAAGCTGCTGTGGCTGAGGTCAAAGAGGTTGCTGCCTGTTTTCTCCTCTAGGATTCTGATGGCTTCCTGTTTTACATTTAGGCCTTTCATCCATTTCGAATTTATTTTTGTGTATAATGTAAATGGTCCAGTTTAATTCTTCTTCATGTCGCTGTCCAGTTCTCTCAGCACCATGTGCTGAAGAGACTGCCTTTTTTCCACTGGATATTCTTTCCTGCTTTGTCGAAAATTAGTTGGCCATACATTTGTGGGTCCATTTTGGGTTCTCTATTCTGTTCCATTGATCTGTGTGTCTGTCAGTGCCAGTACCATACTGCCTTGATGATTACAGCTTTGTAATACAGCTTCAAGTTGGGGATTGTGATGCCTCCAGTTTTGGTTTTCTTTTTCAGCATCACTTTGGCTATTCTGGGTCTTTTCTGGTTCCATACAAATTTAGAATTGTTTGTTCTAGCTCTGTGAAGAATGCTGGTTTTGCTTTGACAGGAATTGTATTGAATGTGTAGATGGCTTTGTGTAGTATGGACATTTTAACAATATTTGTTCTTCTAATCCATAAGAAACATAAGAATGTTTTTCAATTTCTTTGTGTTTTCTTCAGTTTCTTTTATTAGCTTTCTATAGTTTTCAGCATACAGATCTTTTACCTCTTTGGTTAGGTTTATTCCTAGGTGTCTTGTGTTTTTTGGCGCAATTGTAAATGGGATCAATTCATTGATTTCTCTTTATGCTGCTTCATTATTGGTGTATAGATTTCTGTACATTGATTTTATGTCCTATGACTGCTGAATTCATGTTCTAGTGGCTTTTTGGTGGAATCTTGGGTTTTCCACATAAAGCATCATGTCATTCGCAAATAGTGAAAGTTTGACTTCTTCCTTACCAATTTATAGATCTCTTATTTGTTTTTGCTGTCTGATTTCTGAGGCTAGGACTTCCAGTAGTATGTTGAACAATGGTGAGTGGACATCCGTATAGTGTTCCTAACCTTAGGGGGAAAGCTCTCAGTTTTCCCTCATTGATGATGACATTAGCTGTGCGTCTTTTGCATATGGCCTTTATGATATTGAGATATATTCCATCTGTTCCTACTTTCTTGAGGGTTTTTATCAAGAAAGGATGCAGTATTTTGTCAAATGCTTTTTCTGCATCTATTGACAGGATCATATGGTACTTATCCTTCCTTTTATTAATGTGGTATCGCATGTTGGTTGATTTGCAAATATTGAACCATTTCTGCAGCCCAGGAATAAATCCCACTTGATCACGGTGAATAATTCTTTTAATGTACTGTTGAATTCGATTTGCTAGTGTCTTGTTGAGAATTTTTGCACCCAGGTTCATCAAGGATATTGGCCTGTAATTCTCCTTTTTAGTGGGGTCTTTGTCTGGTTTTGGAATCAAGTTAATACTGATTTCATAGTATGAGTTTGGAAGCTTTCCTTCCATTTTTATTTTTTGGAACAATTTGAGAAGAATAGGTATTTACTCTTCTTTAGATGTCTGATAGAATTCCCCTGGGAAACGATCTGGCCCTGGACTTTGTTTATAGGGAGACTTTTTATTACTGATTCAATTTCTTTGCTCGTTATAGGTCTGCTCAGATTTTCTATTTTTTCCTGTTTTGGTTTTGGTTGTTTGTATGTTTCTAGGGATTTGTTCATTTCTTGTAGATTGCCCAGTTTCTTGGCATATAATTTTTCATAGTATTCTCTTATAATTGTTTGTATTTCTGTGTTGTTGGTTGTGATTGCTTCTCTTTCATTGTGATTTTATCTATTTGGGTCCTTTCTCTTCTCTTTTTAATAAGTCTGGCTAGGGATTTATCAACTTTTTAAATTCTTTCAAAGAACCAGCTCTTAGTTTTGTTGATCTGTTCTACTGTGGGTTTTTTTTTTTTTCTGTTTGTTTCTATACCATTTATTTCTGCTCTAATCATTATCATTTCCCTATTCTGCTGGATTTAGGCTTTATTTCCTGTTCCTTTTCCTGCTCCTTTAGGTGTAAGGTTAGATTATGTATTTGGGACCTTTATTGCTTCTTGAGGTAGACTTACATTGCAATATATTTTGCTCCTAGGACTGCCTTTGCTGCATCGCAAAGGGTTTGACGTGTTGTGTTTTTATTTTCATTGGCTTCCATGTATTTTTAATTTCTTCTTAATTTCCTGGTCAACCCATTCATTCTTTAGTAGGATGTTCTTTAACCTCCCTGTATTTGAGGGCTTTCTAAATCTTTTCTTGTGGTTGACTTCAAGTTTTATAGCATTGTGATATGAAAATATGCATGGTATTATTTGGATCTTTTTGAAACTGTTGAGAGCTGATTTGTGACCAAGTATGTGATCTTTTCTGGAGAATGTTCCATGTGCACTCGAGAAGAATGTGTAGATGTTCTGAATATGTCTGTTAAGTCCATTCAGTCCAGTATGTCATTGAAAGCCATCATTTCCTTGTTGATTTTCTGCTTAGATGATCCATCCTTTGCTGTTAGTGGGGTATTAAAGTTCCTACTATTATTATACTATTATTAATGAGTTTCTGTATGTTTATTGATTTATATATTTGGGTGCTTCCAAGTCCGGGGCATTAAATATTTATAATTGTTAGACCTTGATGGGTAGACCCCTTAATTATGATATAACATCCTTCTTCATCTTTTGTTACAGTCTTTATTTTAAAATCTAGTTTGTCTGATATAAGTTTGGCTGCTCTGGCTTTCTTTTGACATCTTAGCATGATATATTGCTTTCCGTCCCTTCACTTTCAATCTGCAGGTATCTTTAGGTCTAAAATGAGTTTCTTGTAGGCAGCATATAGATGGATCTTGTTTTTTTATCGATTCTGACACCCTGTGTCTTTTGATTGGAACATTTAATCCATTTATATTCGGAGTGATTATTGGAAGATATGAAATTAGAGCCTTTGTGTTACCTGTAGAGTTGGTGTTTCTGGCGATATTTTCGAGTCCTTTGTAGTCTTTGTTGCTTTGATCTTCTTTTTTCCCCCCCTTCATTCAGAGAGTCCCCTTTAATATTTCTTGGAGGGCTGGTTTAGTGGTCATGAAATCTTTTTGTTTTTATTTGTCTGGAAAACTCCTTATCTCTCCTTCTGTTCTGAATGACAGCCTTGCTGGATAAAGAATTCTTGGGGCGCCTGGGTGGCTCAGTCGGTTAAGTGGCCGACTCCAGCTCAGGTCATGATCTCGCGGTCCGTGAGTTCGAGCCCCGTGTCAGGCTCTGTGCTGACAGCTCAGAGCCTGGAGCCTGTTTCAGATTCTGTGTCTCCCTCTCTCTGACCCTCCCCCGTTCATGCTCTGTCTCTCTCTGTCTCAAAAATAAATAAACGTTAAAAAAAAAAAAAAAGAATTCTTGGCTGCATATTTTTCCCATTCAGCACATTGAATATTTTCTGCCACTCTCTTCTGGCCTGGCAAGTTTCAGTACACAGGTCTGCTGCTATCCTTATGTGTCTACTCTTGTAGCTTTTGTCCCTAGCTGCTTTCAGAATTCTCTCTTTATCTTTGTAATTTGCAAATTTCACTATGATATGTTGTGGTGTTGACCTGTTTTTGTTGATTGTGAGGGGACTTCTCTGTGCCTTTTGGACTTGAATTCCTGTTTCCTTCCCCAGATTAGGGAAGTTCTCAGCTGTAATTTGTTCAACTAAACCTTCTACCTCCTTTCCCCTGCTCTTCTTCTTTTGGGACTCCTATGATATAGATTTTCTTTTATGGAATCACTAAGTTTTGTTTTTTTCCCCAATGTTTATTTATTTCTGAGAGAGAGAGAGAGAGAGAGAGAGAGAGAGAGAGAGAGAGAGAGAAAGCTGGTAAGGGGCAGAGAGAAAGGGAGACACAGAATCTGAAGCAGGATCCATGCTCTGAGCTGTCAGCACAGAACCCGACATAGGGCTTGAACTCATGAACTGCAAGATCATGACTTGAGCCAAAGTTGGACACTCAACTGACTGAGCCACCCAGGTGCCCCTGGAATGACTAAGTTATTTAAATCTCTCCTCATGATCGTATAGTTTCCTTTTCTCTTCCTTTTCAGTTTCATTATTTTTCATAATTTTTTCTTTGTCACCTAGTCTCTCCTCTGCTTCTTCAATCCTCATTGTGATTGTGACCAGTTTTGCATCTCAGTTATAGCATGTTTATCTCAGCCTGACTAGTTTTTAGGTCTTTGGTCTCTGCAGCAAGTGTTTCTCTGCAGTTTCTATGCTTTTGTCAAGCCCAGCAAATAGTTTTATGACTGTTGTTCTAAATTCCTGTTTAGATATATTGTGTATATCGGTTTTGAACAAGTCCCTGGTGTGACTTCTTCTTGACCTTTCTTTTGGGGAGAATTCCTCCATCTTGTCATTTTTGCTAAGTTTCTATATTTTAAAAGCTTGGTATGTTTCCTGCACCTGAGAGTAATGCTATATTAAAAAGGGGTCATACACTGTCCAGCGTCTGGCACTTCAGGAAGTGTTTCTGGTGTATGCTGTGTGCACTCTGTTGTTATGTTTTGGCTACTCTTCTCCACTGGTCTGTCCTCCTCAGAGCTCCTCCTTGCTTGCAGTGGGGAGTGTTTGGAACTTTAACTAGGTGTGCTTTGCTTTGCTTGTTAAAGTCTGGAAATAAGGGGGAAAAAACCCCGATTCCTCCCACCCGCACTGGCCCACCAAGAAAAAAAAAAAAGGGAAAGAAAAGAAAAGGAAAGGGAACAAAAAAACCCCACGGAGAATAAAAAAAACTATAAGGCTGATTCCAAAGAAAAAGAAAGGAAAAAGAGAAGAAGAAAAGAAAAACGAAAGAAAAGAAAAAAGAAGTCTGATCCAGAGAGAGAGAGAGAGAGAGAGAGAGAGAGAGAGAGAGAGAGAAGGAAATGAAAAAAACAAACAAACAGGAAACTATGAGCCTGATTCCAAAAGAGAAAAAGAAGAAAGAAAAAAAAGTAAGCCTGGTTCTACTTCTACCAGAACTGCAGACGTTGTTTTGAAGCACTTGATTTTTAGTACACTTGGTACATGGAGGGTGCTGGCTGTGCTGATGTGGAGGAGAAGCTGGCTATGCTGACTCAGTCAGTCGTGTTCCAGGCACAGGTGTGGGGGTGGGGCGGTGGGGAGGGCGGTGGGAAGTGGGGTTTGGTGTAAGCAGGTCCTGCCTCCACTGGGGGTCGCTGTGTTGACGTTGGGGGGAAAATGGTACCACCCCAATCTCTCGTCCCCCAATCGGGGATCTCAGCCCCCCCCCCCCCCCCCCCCCCCCGCTGTTCAGGTGACCCTCACAGAGTAGCTAGGGCAGTCAGCTCATCCTGTGACAGTCTCCTGTGTTTTTTCTCGGGTGCACAACTGGGATTCAAAACCCGAAGTCTTAAAGGACCCAGCACTGCGTGGACCCACCCCCTTCCTCCATAGTAGAGTTTCTCCACACTGTGTCTGATGTCCTTGGTCCCTGAGAAACAGTCCCAGGCCTGTAGTTGGCAGAACCTCTGGTGTAGTACCACTAAAGGCAGCAAAAGTTACATCTCTTTGGGCATGCCTCTGTCCCCTGCTGATGAAAGGCCTTTTGCTGGTGCCTGTAGGGTCTTTTGTCCTTGGGGAGGCAATATACCCTCTTCCAAAAGTACTCCAGGAAGGGGAATGTTCTCACGCAGTGTTCCCTAGAGATCCCTACACCACCCTATGCACTCTGGGGCCAGCTCCCTCCTCCCAGGACCTCTGGCCATAGCTCCACTCTGTGGAAAGTCATGCACTTCCAAAACCCCAGAGTTTGAATTCTACACCCTGTTTGCAAAAAAACCCTGTGACACTCAGTACTTTTTGCTCCCCAGTCCATGGGCCCTCTTGTATGAACCCAATGCTGCAGTCTCTCCACCTCTTTCTTTTTCTCTCCATTTTGTCTCCCCACAGAAAGGGTTCCCTCCCCCTGTGGCACTGCCCTTTATCTCTCCCCTAATGTACTTTCACACACCTTGAACCTGCCATGCTGTCTCCCTCCAACTGTGGAGATCCTTCTGGCAGTCCACAGATTGATTTCCTGGGTGTTCCAGGTGATTTGACCTTAATACAGCTGTGTATGAGGGACAAGGAAAGTTCAGCGTCCCCCTACTTCTCTGCCATCTTAACTTCTCCCTCCTCCCCCCTCCTCCTCCCCTACCCTCCTCCTCCTCCTCCTCCTCCTCTTCTTCTTCCTCTTCCTCTTCCTCTTATGTATTTATTTGCCTGCTGAAATGACTAAAACCTTGAGAAGGACAGGGGTGCCTGGGTGGTGCAGTCGGTTAAGCGTCCGACTTCAGCCAGGTCACGATCTTGCGGTCCGTGGGTTCGAGCCCTGCGTCGGGCTCTGGGCTGATGGCTCAGAGCCTGGAGCCTGTTTCCGATTCTGTGTCTCCCTCTCTCTCTGCCCCTCCCCCGTTCATGCTCTGTCTCTCTCTGTCCCAAAAATAAATAAACGTTGAAAAAAAAATTAAAAAAAAAATAATAAAACCTTGAGAAGGACAGAAGGGGAAATACCAGGCATTTGTGTGTTGTTTCTAATTTTAATGGAAATTTCCTTGAAATTTAACTATGAAGTATTATGTTTATTATGGCCTTTATTATTATTATTTTAGGTACATATTTAGGTTACCCTCCCCCCATTTCTCATTTGCTAAAATTGTAGGCATGTTGAGTCTTATTGAATATTTCTTCTGAGACTATTAAGATAATAATATATTTTTATCTCTTAACATGCCAGTGTGGTACATCCCATTGTCAAATTTTCTGACTTGTTACCATCCTTCTGTAAAACATCTGGCATAAGTTCTATTTGACCATGTTTTATAATTAAAAAAATTGGATTCGGGGCGTCTGAGTGGCTCAGTCGGTTGAACGTCTGACTTCGGCTCAGGTCATGATCTCGCAGTCTGTGAGTTCAAGCCCCGCATCGGGCTCTGTACTGACAGCTCAGAGCCTGGAGCCTGCTTCCGATTCTGTGTCTCCCTCTCTCTCTGCCCCTCCCCCACTCATGCTCTGTCTCTCTCTCTCTCTGTCTCTCTCTGTCAAAAATAAACATTAAAAAATTTTTTAAAAATTGGATTCAATTGACTATTTTAATACATGGAAATATTCATATTAATATTTATAAGTGAAATTGGTCTATAATTTTCTTATACTATCTGTGGAGGATTGTGTTATTGTTAACCATTATTTGGCTCTACCTTTGCTGTATGAAGATTACATATTTTCAATATGACATGTATTGCCTCCCTGTTGCTAGACCTTCTCCCCAAATGAGTATGCTCCACATAGAGGACATCCCGTTAGCCTTTGCCCTTGAATGTGAAAATACATGGAACAGAGATGCAGCCTGGGGCATGGCCTTAGATGACCTATAGTTCACATGTAATATGAATGAGGCATAAATCTTTGTTTTTATAAGCCACAGAGAGTTTTGGATTGTCTCTGCAGTAGAGCTGACTGACTGGATAATTAATTATCCATACATATCTGGTTTTAGAATCAAGGTTAATCTAGCCTCATAAAATAGGCTAGTGTCTTTTCTTTTCTCTTCTCAAAAAGAATTTGTATAATACAGAAATATCTTGTTCCTTGACTGCTGGTAAAATTGGATTATAAAATTGTCTGGGCCTGGTATTTTAAAAAAAATTTTTTTGGGGTGTAGAAGAATTTTGACAAATGATTCCATTTTAAAAACAGTCATTGATGTATTCAGGTTTTCTATTTTTTTGTGTGTGTCAATTTTGGTATTTTTAATTTTGTATAGAAAATTCCTCCTGTATCTATGTCTTGTGTCAACACAAAGCTGTTTGTGACAATTTCATGATTAAAAAACAAACTTTTTCTATATTTTAATTATGGTCTAATGAGAATATTATTTGTGCCTTATCTTTTTTCTTGATTAATCTTGTAATAAGTTTGCCTACTAATTAATATTTTCAGAGAACCTACTTCTTCTTTGTCAAAACTTCTTGTCAAGTTTGTCAAAAACTTCTTGTCAAAACTTCTATTTTTTTCGATTTCATTAATTTTTGCTCTTATTTTTATTTCCTTCTTTATACTTTTTCTTTCTAGCTGTAAAAGCGAATGCATAATTCATTTATTCTCAATATTTCCTATGTTAGTTATCATTATAGTGTTGGCTGCAAACAGCAGAGACCCCAAATAACAGTAGCTTAAATAAGATGATAGTTTATTTTTCTCACACATGAAAATTTAGAAGGTAGGGAATTCAGGGCTGGCATGGTAACTGCTTTGCAGAAGCCTTAGGGACTCAGGAGCATTCTGTCTTGTTTGTAGGCCATTGCTCGTGTCCATCTGATGCAAGAGAATTCATCTCTATGCCTATCTTCCAGCCAGCAGGAAGGAGGAAGGGGCTAAGAAAGGATTTTCTTTTTCTTCCACCCTAAAAGAAATTACCTGGAAATTATATACATCACTTGTGTTCATTCCCCATTGATAAGAATTTAGTCGTATGGCCACACAAGAGAGGCTGGAAAATTTGGATTTTCTGAGAAGCCATATGTCCAGCTAAAAAGCATGGGATTTATTACTACAGGAGAAAAAGATAATGGATACTAGGAACATCCGGCAGTCCATCCCTTTGTTACCCCCAAATCCATGTGTGCCCATCTTCCCAATGATCCCTACACCAAAGGGGATAATTCTAAAGCTCTCTGCACTTACTGAATCCAACTCAAAGTCTAAGATCTCTAGGTAAAGCACAGTCCTCTCTATCAGGTCTAGATGTGGCTCCTCCAGGTGCAGTGACTTAAAAAGTACAAGATAAATTATCAGCCTTTCACATGGCCAATATACAATGATGAAGTAGGATCAGGAAAACAATACAAAAATCCCATTTGGACAGAGGAAAAGGTGAAACACACAATGGCGTATGTTCCCTAACCATGACTAAACCCTGCCACCCATCCAGCAGCCTCTGACTCTCTCTCTTGGAGGAATTTATCTCATCATCCTTGACATCTCCTGGTGTTGTCTTTTCGGATGTTCTTCCTTGTCCATTATTCTTCTTGGCCACATCTGAAGTGCGCTTTGCAGAACACTTTCTCCTTGTGGACTAAAAAGCTCTTGGAGCTCACCTCTTGCTGGTACGTGTCACGTCAGTTCCCTGACAAACATCTACAGCCAACTCTCTTATTTAGGAATAGATTTTTAAGCCTGAAAATTCTTGGTTGCTTTTAAAAACTTTTCTTTTAATGGTGTCTTGCTCATTGCTCTATCCTTCGACGGAGTGGGAGCTAGCTAGTTGCATCTAAAACAAAGACTTGGGTGGGAAAGACAACTCCATTAATCTAACAGCTTCCTCCACGCCAGCTCCAATTTTATGGCAAAAACATCTTTTAAAAGAAGGTGTTGATAAAACTTTGGGGCTATGGTATTATCTCCTGCTAAGTCTGGCACTACAGAACTATCATTCTTAATAGCTTCAGTTTGGAGGTATAAAGGTGATTGGCCTTTTCAATCCTGAAAAGCCCCAAATGGCCAGAGTCCTGGTCAATGTAGATTGTAAACCACAGGCAGAGAGTGCTTCAGCACTGTATTTTCTTCCATTTTTGTTAGCACACTGGCTAGCTTTATCTTGGATATATACCTCTTCATTAGGATTTCGCTGAAATCCACAAGCAGCAGCAACACAGACTCATTCTTTCTATATCACGTATATATTCCCCTAGCACTATAGCCTCAGTGAACACATGGTCTGTCTTCCAAAGTAGAGCATTACTATTTTGCCAAGTATTTAATCACTGCATAACAAGGATTGCTAATTTTCCAACCTGTAATATCTGAGTCAGCAAAGCCTATCAGCCAGCCAGTAGTCTAAAGCCACATATATATTTGTTTCTGCTTATATTCAGTGCTCCACTTAAAGGTACCAAAATTAGGTGAATCTGTGTTTACCAGAAATAGTGACTTTAACAAGATAAATGTTTATTTCTCATATAAAACACTAGAAGTAGGCAGTCGAGGCCTACATGGAGGAGGTTCTGCTCCATAAAATCCTTAGGGACTCAGGATCTTTCTGTCTTTTTCTCCACCAGTCATTAGGGTGTTGCCATTGTCCTTACAACTGTAGAAGCACCACAACAGAGAGTGATCTGTCCTGGTTTTCCTGGGACTTTCCTGGTGTTAGCACTGCAATCCCATGTTCTGGGAAATTCCTCAATGCTGGGCAAACTGGTAGAGTTGGTCATGCTACCTTATTTCCACTCCAGCTGGGTATATTGCAGTTCTATTCTGAGGCTAACCAGCCAGAGTTAGCATCAGATCTTACAACTTCATGGGTTCATTCTTTTAGGGCACTTAGGTGGCTCAGTTCGCTGAGCGTCTGACTCTTGATCTTGGCTTGGGTCACGATCCCAGTGTCATGGGATTGAGCCCCGTGTTGGGATCGAGTCCGTGTTGGGCTCTGCACTGAGCATGGAGCCTGCTTGAAATTTTCTCTCTTTCTCTCCCTCTCCAGCTCTCTCTAAAATTAAAAAAAAAAAAAAAAAAAAAAAAAAGGCTTTCTTTCACAAGACTGCCTCTACTTCAAACTACAGGTAGTGTCCCCAGGCCACCTGAGTTTCTGACTAATTGGCTACCAGTCAAGGAGGGGCCCACAGTACCCCTCAGGTGTGATCATTCACTGTAATGATCCACAGAACTCAGTGAAAGTACTATACTTACCATTACAGTTTTATCCTAAAGCATAAACACAGGAGAGAGTGGGAGGATCCTGAATGCAGAACTTCCAGGCCCTTTGCCTGTGGAGTTGGAGTGTACCCCCCACTCTGCACATCAGTGTGTACACCAGTCTGGAAGTTCCTCTGAGCTTTCCGTCCAGGGTTTTTATTGGGTCTAGATGACATAAGTGTGATTGATTGGATCATTGGCCACACGATTAAACTCAATATCCAGATCCCCCTCCCCTCCCCAGAAGTTAAGTGGCTGAAAATCCCAGCCCACTAATCACACGCTTTATCGTTCTGGTGACCAGTGCCCCACCCCCATCCTGAAGTTATCTAGGGTCTTACCTAGAGCATCTCATTTGCATAAAAGAGATGATCTCTATTACTCAGGACATTCCCAGGGTTTTTGAAGCTCTGTGCTGAAAACCCTGGACAAAAACCAGACAAATTATTTACTGTCACAGCAAACCTACTGCTACCACATGTATATTTTGGTCAGCAGGAAGGTGAAAAGTATCAAGGAGTCAGGTTGAGGGCATCATCAGAAAACTGTACATATTACTTTTTTTTCCCATAGCCCATTGGCCAGAACTTCAACATTGGCCATTCTAACTGTAAGAGAGGCTGGGAAATATGTTTGGGAAGATTCTGTAGCCATGTGCCAACCTGGAAACCAGAGGTTTATATTATAGGAAAGAGGGAGAATAGATATTGAGGTACAGTTACTAGTCTAAACCACATTTCTTTGATAATTTATTAAGCCTTCACATTTCCTTTGATGTCCTGCTTTAGCTCTACCCAGTAAGATTGGTATGCAGTATTTTCACCGCTTCTCAGTTCTAAATATTTTGTAATTTCCCTTGTGAAAACATGAACTTTCACCACTATGTTGATCAAAACCCTGTGTCTTTTTCCAAAAGAGTAGGATCATATTGCATGTATTATCTTGCAAATTTCTTTTTACAATGTAATAACGTCTCACAAAAATATTTCCATGTAAATATGTATGACTTGGTGCACATCCTTAATTATTTTGTTAAGGTAAATTCTATGCATGCATTGCTCCTTCAAAGATATTTTCTTTAAAAATGAATGATTGCCGTGATTGTCAGTGCACCCCCCCACCCCCCACCTCACAGGGTCCAAATCAACTTTTACTCCCTTCAGTCTTGTGGAATAGTGCCCATTTCTTGCACCATCTCAGCATTGTGTGTCCTATTTTTATCTTTGCTGATGGTCAAACCATCTCCTTTTGCTCATGAGGACAGAGAAACTTGAAGATGTCCAGCAGGTGGCAAAATAAAGCTCCAGGAGTGGGTCCTGACTCTCATTTCCTGCTCAGGACAGAGGGTGGAAAAAAGACAAGATCCAGCTGTGCCTCTCTTTCACATCCAGAATTGTGAATTCTAAAATTCTTTTGCTCTGTCTAGCACCAACTGGGCTGAAATTTTGTGGAAAAGATGTCCTTCTCACGAGGAACAAATTACCACTGCTAACATCTATGCTTGCCCAGGTCACAGAGCTTGACAAACACTCTTTAGCCAAGTGCGTTGTCTTAGCTGGAAGCTGGAGAACAATCAAGTCTCTCTTTTGCTGATGTGCAGCCCAGCTGGGTCCTCATAGCTCTGGTCTCTGCCCAAATGTTCTTATGACTTCCCTTCAGAAACTGGCAGCACCGGGGCCACCTACCTATCCCAGTTAGGGTTATTGGTCCTTTGGAAGCAGAGATATAGCCAGTCACATGCAGAAACCAGAATAGCAATTGAACTTCTATACTTCTGATCCCATTTAAGCTTCACAGCACCCTGGGAGCGAGGAATGATTATTGTTTCCCTTTTATTGATGAGTTCACTGAGGGATAAAAAAGCCTAGGGAAATTTTGTTGATTTACACAGCTAGAAAGAGACCTTCTCTGACTTCCTTCACTGTGTAACCTGCTGTGCCCTGCCAGTCACTATCAATATTACTCTCTTTTAACATCACTGATCACAATGTGTATTTTTTGTCTTTACTTGTTTACTTATCATGGTAGACAGTCTCTGAGATGGCACCCAATGATCCTCACCTCCCAGTATTTATGTCATTGTGTATCTCCTCCCACACTGAATCTTCCTGGTTTGTGTGATCGCTAGAGTCTAGCAGAAATGATGTATGACTTTCAAGGTCATAAAGGGCATAGCTTTGCCCTGCTTAGGGAAGCCAGCTGCCTTGCCATAGCGATGCTTAAGCATCCCATGGAGAGGCCCCCAAGAACAATGACTGGGGCCTCCTACTAACAGCCAGCACCAACTTGCCAGCCACATGAACAAACCACCTTGGAAGTGGATCTATCAACCCAGTCAAGCCATCAGCTGTCTGCAGCCCAGGTGATTTTAACTGCAATCTCACAGGGGACCTTCCACCAGAACTGCCCAGTCAAGTGGTTCCTGACCTGACGTCCTGACCCACGTGTGACCCCATTTGAGATATTGGAGTTGAAATGTGAGATATAATGAGTGTTTATTGTCATTTGAAGCAAGTCATGGGTAATTTATTATATGGCAATTGATAGCTAAGCCACTATTTGCCTTTTTCTCCCGGTAGACGATAAACTCTGTGAGGGCAGGGCTCATGTCTCTCTGCTTCACTCACCCTCACACCTGGGACAATGCCAAGCACACAGCAGCAACTTCATATTTAGTGGGTAAATGAATCCCTGAAAATGGTGGCAAGAGGATTAAAATCTTTATGCTCTCGCCTCACCTTCTGGCCTTTTCTCATGATACTTCTCTGCCGATTCATTCCTCATCAAGGTTGAGCCCCACAGCCCCACATGGCAGGATGGGTGGGCTTTTTCCTGTTGCCTACACAGCACTTCATAGTTAATTAAACCTTTGCATAAACAGAAGAAGGAAGGATGTAAAAGTAATGAGCTGACAGCCCAGTGTGTATTATGTGGGGCTGAGAAGAGAAGTTAATTTAGAGAAGAATTATGCACAGGCGGAAGAGAAGTCCATTAAAGCAAACCAACTGTCTGGAAAGAGATAAAGCAAAAATGGATTCTATATCCTGTGAGATAAATAGCAAAGCTGCACATTTAGGGCGCTTTGGAATCCTCAGAGCTGAGGCCCATGATGGGTGGGAAAGGGAAATACGGGGTTAGGTAGGCGGGGTGCACAGGGAGCTCCTCCAGTTAGGTGTGGGTTGCAAGATGTATCTTGCTGGAGCATAGTTCTTGTTCTAGGATCGCTTTGCTCACAGCCCATTTGTCTTAGCATGGGGTTCCCCCAGAGCAGACTCTGAGCCAAGGACTAGAGCACAAGTACTTTATTGGGAGGTGTAAGGAATATGAATAGATGTGGAGGGAGGTAATCTAAGGAAGGAAAGGCAGCAAATAAAGAATGGGTTGTTAATCCAGCTGCCACAGTGGGCACCTGAAGATTAATCCCCTGGGGGAAACTTTGAGAGACCTCAAAACAAAAACAAAAACAAAAACAACCATACCTCAGATTTATGTCAAAGGGGGAGGCGGCTGGAATAGTTATACCCCAATACCCATCTTGGGGATGTTGACTTTGAGACACCAGGTAGATGGGCTCAATGGCAAAGCCTGAAGCCAGGCCTCTGACAGAGATGTAGGTGTGGCCACTGGAAGTGAGTTGGCATGCACAGAAATGGTAAGGGCATCTGGGGATTACGGTCAGAGCACTGAAGAGAATTGGATACACCATTTCTAAATCCTGAAGAATCCTGCAAATTTTGCTCCTGAGTCCTCAGATGCCAAAGACCCCAAAGGCCTTCTTTGGCTTCTTTATTAAATTTGTCCCAATATCAAACCAGTTACCGGGTGCTGGCATTTCCCTTGTCATTTTTCATATTCTCTCCATTTTCGTGATCTTAATTCATTTTACCTGGATCATTCATTCATTCCACAGAGGACTGATTTCCAGCCCACTGAGCTAGGTTCTGGGGACACAATGAACAAACACGGATGTGGAGGTAACAGTTTGGACTCCACAATCCATAATAACTCTTTAACATGCTTCCAGAGGAAACACATTGGACTACAGGATTCCTCAAACTGCTCAACTGCAAGCGTCTCCAGATTTATGCTATAGGCCCAGAACATTCCAGGAGAGAAGCAGCTCCTGACGTTCTATCAGAGGTAGTGCAATAACCGTGGTTTGGGTAAACTCCGTCTTCCTTTTCCTGATTCGTCTGCAGCCTGAGTCTTCTTCCTTCTCTAATCCTGAAGTATTTACTGCAAGGAGACACCACTATGCTATTATCTTTTCAGGAACTTTATGGGGCAGCTATCCAATTAGTACCTTAAAATAAAGCCCAATTCATAAGGATATCTGTTGCTGTTACAATGGCTTAAACGTTTTTTAGGTTTCCAGACTTTGTGGAGGAGGAATAGAAGCATTTATGATATATGCTAAGGCTGAAAAGAAATAAAAAAAAACATATTGAATTTTTTAGAGACAAATTAACTCCCAATTAAGCAGCACATATGTATCAGAGGAAGAAGACAATGTTACATTCATTCATTAATTCATTTAAGGAAGAAATATTCATTGCACACTTAATGTGCCAGGTCCTATACTAAGCTCCGAAAATTAGCACTCTGTAAAGCAAGGTGACATTTGAAAGGTCAACAGGGCCAGATCACGTAGGCTGTAGTGAGGCACTTGGATTTTATTCCGTGTGAGATATTCTGTTTGATCATGTTAATGACCCCAGTTGTTCACTCCTCCTTATGGCCATGATTGTTGCCATGTCACTTAGCACTGCCTTTCTATCTGATTCCGGGCTTGGCCATGTTACTTGCTTTGACCAATGGCATGTTAGCAAACGGGATTCAAGTGGAGGCGGCGCAAGAAACACTTGCATGGTTGGAATTACTTATTCTTGTTCCTCTGCCTTGGTCGTGAGAACTTGCCTGGGCTAGTCTGCTGGAGGATGGAACTGTGGAACAGTGCTGAGGCCATCCTAGATCAAACAATGTGCAGCTGGCCCTCTGGTATGTAGAGTGAGCCCAACCCAGAGCCTCTGAGCCCAGTCCAGCCAGCAGAAGCCCACATATTCGTGGTTACATGCTACTGTGGTTTTGTTGTTTGCTAGGCAGTATCTCTGCAGCAATAGATAATAGATACAGATGGGAAGTAATGGAGGGCTTGAAGCAGAAAGAGATATGGTCTTATCAATGTTTTCAACAGTGTCCCTGGTAGCAGCATAAATAATAAGTTATAAAGTAGCAAGGGCAGTTTCAAGAAGTTTAAAATTATTCAAATATCAATGGCAATCCTTGGGCGGACTCATATACACATTGACTAGTTTCTCAACATTTTCACAAGGAAATAAAAATTTCTTTAGGGGATGTCCAAAACCTTGAAAAGAACACGATAGCGTATTGAACTTCCATTTTGACTGTAATCTGTCTTTTACCTGGAATAACTTTCTTGAACTGTTAAACACCATTTCTTTGAAGAGACCTTCCATGACACCCCCAGATTAGACTAGATCACCCTGTAATAAACGCTTCCCCCAGCATTTACCATAATTGGGATTAAAAGTCATAGAATTTTCTTACTACCTACTATATCTCACTGAGAGTTCCCCGAGGGCAGGGACCACATTGAGTCTTCTTCAGTCCTATAAAGCTAGCACAATGGCTGGCACACAGTCGGCACTCAATAAAGGTTTATGTTAATGATACATTCTGACAGCTTCCTGGAAAACATAGTTACATATTAATTAGAGTAGGTGAAGCGTCAGTAACAGCCAAATATGTCATGGAGCACAATAGAATGTCTTTTTTTAATGTTTATTTATTTTGAGAGAGAAAGAGAGAGGGCATGAGCGAGGGAGGGGCAGAGAGAGTCCCAAGGAGGCTCCACACTGTCTGCCCAGAGCCCAACTGAGGGCTCCATCCCATCAACCGTGAGATCATGACCTGAGCTGAAATCAAGAGTCAGAGACTTAACTGACTGAGCCACAAAGGCACCCCTAGAATGTCTTTTTATTTAAAAAATTTTTTTAATGTTTATTTTATTTCTGAGGGAGAGAGAGAGACAGAGCATGAGCGGGGGAGGGGCAGAGAGAGAGGGAGACACAGAATCTGAAACAGGCTCTAGGCTCTGAGCTGTCAGCACAGAGCCCGACATGGGGCTCGAACCCATGAACTGTGAGGTCATGACCTGAGCCGAAGCCAGATGCTTAACTGACTGAGCCACCCAGGTGCCCCTAGAATGTCTTTTTAAAACAAATTTTATTTTAATTCCAGTGTAGTTAACATACTGTGTTTTATAATATAGTGATTCAACAATTTCATATATTACTCAGTGTTCCTCATGATAAATGTACTCTTGATCCCCTTCACCTGTTTCACCACCCCCCTCCCCCGCCCGCCCCTCCCCTCTGGTAACCATCTGTTTGTTCTCTATAGTTAAAAGTCTGGTTTTTGGTTTGTCTTTTTTCCCCCCTTTGTTCATTTGTTTTGTTTCTTAAATTCCACACGAGTTAAATCATATAGTATTTGTCTTTCTCTGACTGGCTTATTTTGCTCAGCATCATACTCTGTAGCTCCATCGATGTCGTTACAAATGGCAAGATTTCATTAGTTTTTATGGCTGAATACTATTGTATATATAAAGTGTATTTATTGTATATAATTTTATATATATATTTTGTATTATATATAATTATACATATTTTGTATTATATATAATTGTATGTATTTCGTATTACATACAATTATATGTAATTTGTTGTATATAAATATTTTATATATTTACTGCATCTTTTTATCCATTCATCAGTTGATGGATACTTGGGCTGCTTCCATAATTTGGCTATTGTACATAATGCTGCTATAAACATTGGGGTGCATATATCCCTTCAAATTAGTGTTTTCATATTCCTTGGATAAATATCCAGTAGTGTGATTACTGGATCATAGGGTAGTTCTATTTTTAATTTTTTTGAGGAACCTCCCTACTGTCTTCCACAGTGACTGCACCAGTTTGCATTCCCATCCACAGGGAAACAACGTTCCTTTTTCTCCACAT
Source organism: Lynx rufus (assembly GCF_022079265.1). Classification (NCBI taxonomy): domain Eukaryota; kingdom Metazoa; phylum Chordata; class Mammalia; order Carnivora; family Felidae; genus Lynx; species Lynx rufus. The sequence goes on along the minus strand of NW_025814896.1, from coordinate 18,434,798 downwards.
CCTGGCCAACACCTGTTGTTTCTTGTGTTTTTTATTTCAGCCACAAATAGAATCTCTTTTAAAATTTGTAAAATAATTCAAGAGATCACAACCAACACAGCAGAAATAAAAACAATAAGAGAATATTATGAGCAATTATATGCCAATAAAATGGGCAATCTGGAAGAAATTGACAAATTCCTAGAAACATATACACTACCGAAACTGAAACAGGAAGAAATAGAAAATTTGAACAGACCCATAACCAGTAAGGAAATCGAATTAGTAATCAAAAATCTGCCAAAAAACAAGAGTCCAGGGTCAGATGGCTTTCCAGGGGAATTCTACCAAACATTTAAGGAAGAGTTAACACCTATTCTCTTAAAACTGTTCCAAAAAATAGAAACAGAAGGAAAACTTCCAAACTCTTTCTATGAAGCCAGCACTACCTTGATTCCAAAACCAGACAGAGATCCCACTAAAAAGGAGAACTATAGACCAATTTCCCTGATGAACATGGATGCAAAAATCCTCAACAAGATATTAGCCAACCGGATCCAACAATACATTAAAAAAATTATTCACCACGACCAACTGGGATTTATACCTGGGATGCAGGGCTGGTTCAATATCCGCAAAACAATTAATGTGATTCATCACATCAATAAAAGAAAGGACAAGAACCATATGATCCTCTCAATAGATGCAGAGAAAGCATTTGACAAAATACAGCATCATTTCTTGATAAAAACCCTCAAGAAAGTAGGGATAGAAGGAGCATACCTCAAGATCATAAAAGTGATATATATGAACGACCCAACGCTAATATCATCCTCAATGGGGAAAAACTGAGAGCTTTCCCCCTAAGGTCAGGAACAAGACAGGGATGTCCACTCTTACCACTGTTATTCAACACAGTATTGGAAGTCTTAGCCTCTGCAATCAGACAACCCAAAGAAATAAAAGGCATCCAAATCAGCCAGGAGGAGGTCAAACTTTCACTCTTCGCAGATGATATGATACTCTATATGGAAAACCCAAAAGATTCCACCAAAAAACTGCTAGAATTGATTCATGAATTCAGCAAAGTTGCAGGATATGAAATTAATGCACAGAAGCCAGTTACATTCCTATACACCAACAGTGAAGCGACAGAAAGAGAAATCAAGGAATAGATCCCATTTATAGTTGCACAAAAGACCATAAAATACCTAGAAATAATTCTAACCAAAGAGGTGAAAAATCTATACACTGAAAACTATAGAAAGCTTATGAAAGAAATTGAAGAAGACACGAAAAAATGGAAAAAGATTCCATGCTCCTGAATAGGAAGAACAAATATTGTTAAAACGTCAATACTACCCAAAGCAATCTACATATTCAATGCAATCCCTATCAAAGTAACACCATCATTCTTTACAGAGCTAGAACAAATAATCCTAAAATTCGTATGGAACCAGAAAAGACCCCGAATAGCCAAAGCAATCTTGAAAAAGAAAACCGAAGCAGGAGGCATCACAATCCCAGACTTCAAGCTGTATTACAAAGCTATAATCATCAAGACAGTATGGTACTGGCACAAAAACAGACATTCAGATCAATGGAACAGAATAGAGAACCCATAAATGGACCCACAAACGTATGGCCAACTAATCTTTGACAAAGCAGGAAAGAATATCCAGTGGAATAAAGACAGTCTCTTCAACAAGTGGTGCTGGGAAAACTGGACAGTGACATGCAGAAGAATGAACCTGGACCACTTTCTTACACCACACACAAAAATAAACTCAAAATGGATGAATGACCTCAAAGTAAGACAGGAAGCCATCAAAATCCTCGAGGAGAAAGCAGGCAAAAACCTCTTTCACCTCGGCCACAGCAACTTATTCAACATGTCTCTGGAGGCAAGGGAAACAAAAGCAAAAATGAACTACTGGGACCTCATCAAAATAAAAAGCTTCTACACAGCAAAGGAAAAAATCAGCAAAACTAAAAGGCAACCAACAGAATGGGAGAAGATATTTGTAAATGACATATCAGATAAAGGGTTAGTATCCAAAATCTATAAAGAATTTATCAAACTCAACACCCAAAAAACAAATAATCCAGTGAAGAAATGGGCAAAAGACATGAATAGACACTTCTCCAAGGAAGACATCCAGATGGCCAACCGACACATGAAAAAATGCTCCACATCACTCACTATCAGGGAAATACAAATCAAAGCCACACTGAGATACCACCTTACACCTGTCAGAATGGCTAATATTAACAACTCAGGCAACAACAGATGTTGGCGAGGATGCGGAGAAAGAGGATCTCTTTTGCGTTGTTGGTGGCAATGCAAGCTGGTGCAGCCACTCTGGAAAACAGTATGGAGGTTCCGCAAAAAACTAAAAATAGAACTGCCCTAGGACCCAGCAATTGCACTACTAGGCATTTATCCAAGGGATACAGGTGTGCTGTTTCAAAGGGACACATGCACCCCCATGTTATAGCAGCACTATCAACAATAGCCAAAGTATGGAAAGAGCCCAAATGTCCATTGATGGATGAATGGATAAAGAAGATGTGGTGTGTGTGTGTGTATGTGTATATATGTATATATATATATATATATATATATATACATACACACACACATACAATGGAGTATTACTCGGCAATCAAAAAGAATGAAATCTTGCCATTTACAACTACGTGGATGGAACTGGAGGGTATTCTGCTGAGTGAAATTAGTCAGAGAAAGGCAAAAATCATGTGACTTCACTCATATGAGGACTTTAAGAGACAAAACAGATGAACATAATGGAAGGGAAACAAAAATAATACAAAAACAGGGAGGGGGACAAAACAGAAGAGACTCATAAATATGGAGAACAAACTGAGGGTTACTGGAGGGGTTGTGGGAGGGGGGATGGGCTAAATGGGTAAGGGGCATTAAGGAATCTACTTCTGAAATCATTGTTTCACTATATGCTAACTAATTTGGATGTAAATTTTAAAAAATAAAAAATAAAATTAAAAAATAAAATTTGTAAAATTCAAAATTTATAGAAAGTTTGAAAAAACTGAACAAAGTATTCCTGTATACTCGTAAGTCAAATTCTTCATTTATTGGCATTTTCCCATGTTTGTCTTATTATTTTTTCTGTGTCTGTCTCCCAGTGCTTTTTCTGAACCATTTGACAGTAAGCTGCAGATATGGCTAATTTCCTCTAAATACTTCAGTAGGTATTTTCCCCAAACAAAGACACTCTTTTACATAACCTCAGTACGACTATAAGTGAGGACATTAACACTGATACAAGAATACTATCCAATCTACAGAGCCATTCATATCTTGCCGATTACCTCAGTAAATGTCTTGTATCAGCAGGTCCTTGCTTTCTGTTCCAGGATTCATCCAGGATCCCACACTGCACTTTCTTACCACAACTCTTGAGTGCTCTTCAATCTGGAATAGTGCCTCAGTTTTTCTGTCCTGTGACTTTAGCATTTTTGAGAAGTATGGACCAGATACTTTCTAGAACGTTTCTCAGTTTGGCTTTGAGGTTTCTTCATGATTAAATCCTAGTGATACAGTCATCTGTGTCCATTAACAACTGAATCCCCTGGCCCTGTGTCTCCAGTTCCAATCTAACTCCTTGCTGCCTCCCCTGCTCGGTTGTGCCTCCCTTTCCAACAGGAGAAACCTGGGTCCTCTTGTGCTCAACCTAATCTTGTCTTTTACAAATGCCTTACAATGGCCCAGCCAGGCCAGCTGGTAGGCAATCTCCTGATTATGCAGATCAGCTCCTTGCCTTGACCCAGCCCCGCCCCCCCTCCCCCCCCCCCCCCCCCCCGTCAGTCTCAGGACCACATCCTCCCCCATTTCCTTGAGGCCTTACTGGACAGCCCCCCACAGCTGCCCACAGCCCCTCAGGCGTGGTGAGCCCAGACCCTAATTTCTCCGTGTCCATAGAGGCTAAGAGAGCACCCTCCCGGACTCCAGGCCCCATTGCTGTTACTACTAGGTGTTCATTTTTTGTTCATGTAACAGTCGTGGGCATGTGAAGCTTTCTCTGGTGTGTAGGAGGAGGTCATCAAGGGAAGTGACTTGCCATTTGACCTCAGGGCAATTGGAGGCTCCTCCCCCTACCCTGTTCTGGGAATATAGCTCCGCCCACCATTCCCGCAGTGGAAGTCATTTTCAAGGCTGTAGCTCTGAGAGAGCAAGGTGTTGCTGAGGCCAGAGGCATGGGATTAACCCTATCAGTTAAGGCCGGTGTGTAAACTGTTAAGGTTCTGGCGGGTGGGCACTGAGATCTGCTGTCCTCCGGAGCCCAAGACAAGCCTCGTGTGCAAGCCCCCTTGCTTATTCCACCTGCCACCTGCTGATGGGGAGCCGCCTCTTTCCTTGGCCTCTCCCTGCTCTCCCTGTTCCCGCGGGTTTCAGATTCCACGTGCAGCTTAGATCTAACAGGTAAAACGACAGCATACCTATCTCCCTCCCCATCCTGAACTCTCCTGTGCACAGTATCATTCTGATGAGAGACTCTTCGCCTCCGTGAGACAGGTTTTAGGGTGGCCCCTGTCACTTTTCCTTGTAAACTTGCTACCTTTTCCCCTCCTGACTCCTTAAGCTGATGACTCCCCTGTGTTGGGTGGTTGTACACGGACTGTTGTCTTGAACTGCCTTTTTATTTGCTCTTCCAGATTCAGTGGAAGAGTATTAATGTGGGATCTGGAGTCAATTCTCGGTTCAAATTCCAGCAGCCCTGCTTCCTGGCTGTGTGACCTTGGGTGAGTAACTTCACTTTGCTGAACCTTGTTTCCTTCTCTGTAAAAGCAAAACAAAACAAAAAAAACCAAGCCCTACTTTATCAGGTTGTAGTGAGGCATGGAGAGCATAGTACGTGTCGGGTGCTCAGTGCAGGGCTTGGCCCTGAGCACATGTTAACTGGTAGCACTTGTTATTCTCCTTCGGTCCACTTGTTCTAATAAGGATGTTGCAATGTGCTGTCTTCATAGTAGGCCTTTTTAAGAAAATTTTTTTTAAACGTTTATTTATTTTTGAGACAGACAGCATGAACGGGGGGGGGTCAGAGAGAGAGGGAGACACAGAATCCGAAACAGGCTCCAGGTTCTGAGTGGTCAGCACAGAGCCTGACGCGGGGCTCGAACTCACAAACCGTGAGATCGTGACCTGAGCCGAAGTTGGACGCTTAACCTACTGAGCCACCCAGGCGCCCCCATAGTAGGCCTTTTAATATGTTGTTCAAATGCAATGGATTGAAACTTACGCTGGAAGGCTTACCCTACCTATTCCTGGCTGGCAGTAAATGACCTGTTCACACCCTTGGCGCACGTGAGCATGCACTCACCTGAACATGGTGAGGATCTGCACCAGGCTTTCCTCCTCAACATCACGCCTGCCGGTATCATAGGCTTCAGCTGTGGAGCAGTGGAGCAGGTGTCGCTAGGGCTCCACGCAGCGCCCGTGATGAAGGGTCTTCTAACTGAGCCTCAGGCAATGAAGAGGCCCTTGTTGTCCGTCCACAGTGCTGGCTCATTATTAGGGAGACCATTGAGGAAGCATGAGGGCTCGGGCTGGGGCAGAGCCTTCCAATTGGGCAGACCACCATTGCCCAGCAGGACGAGGCTCTGGCAGGTCCCAAAGAGGTTGTCAAAACTCCCTCTGAAGTGGTGAATACAAGGAACACAGTGTTTCTTGACAGCCACACACCCATGTGGAGCTGCTGCTTATGTCTTTCCTTCCTAAACAGGAAGGAAGCCCTCGACCCTTGACCCAGGGGTGGGGCTGAGAGACAGGTGAGCACCAGCCCTGATGTAGTGTGTATCAGCATGTGCTGGCCCATACTGGAAGTCTCTATGCACCCTCGCATGCCGCCCATGACATTTTCAGAGATCATGGGCTGAGTAGCAGACCATACGCAATCTAACTGGGCGGGCTTCCTCAGGTGTGAGTGGGGAAACTCAGGATCACTGGATTTCATCCTGGATTACCCATGTGGTTTGGGCTGACGACTTACCTTTTCTTCCATGCTGGGGGCTTCTGTGTTGAGAAAGCTGCAAATTAACCTCGTAGGCTGACCTAAAATTGCCTTGGCCACTGACAGTTATAATGGAGCTGACTGCAAAGGCAAGACCTTGTTGCCTTGTGAACCTGGCCATGTTGCTATGGGAACCAGAGTTCTGCTCTCCCTGTTGCTCTCTGGAGTAAGGAAGTGTCCCCTGGGAGTAGAGGGGCCAAGCCAGACAGGGGAATGGGTATGGAGGCAGAAAACCTGGGTTTTGGTAGGTGAGGTTAAGAAATAGGATGAGAAAATTCCCCCTTCCTCAGGTGGGGACTGGGTCCCCATTCTTAGCTGGGATCAGAACCGAGCCCCCAGGAACCCTTCCTTCTGGAAACACTCCTCCCCCCGGGGTTCAGAACAATATCTTGGTGTTCCCTTAGCTGAAATCATCAGTTCCACTTAGCTAAGGACACTTCTAGCAGAATGGGGTCCTGGCTGACTTCCACCCTCAAGTAAGCCTCTGGCAACACAGACCAACAGAAGGACTTGAATTACTTGTACAAATTTGGACCTCTCTGTGCCCCACTTCCCACATTTTTCCCACATCTGTGAAAAATGGCATGAATGATGATGGTACTATTCCTGTTTGCCTATAAAGCTGTTGAGGAGGTGAAAATACCTTATAAACTTTGCCACCTTCAGACCTAGGAGGCTTGGTGACTCTCCACTTTAGGAAACCCTGGTTAGTGGTGGCCCCACCCCAGCTGTGTATCTAGATGCCTAACCTGGAGACCCAAGCCTGGCCTGATGCCTCTCTTATTTCCATGTTCCTGTCTCTATCTCACTGTGTTACCATGGGCCAGCTTCCCTGCCCCCAACTAAACTCTCAGCTCTATCCAAGGAGGGGACCGTATCTCACACGTTTCTGCAGCTGGGTCTCATCCTATTCTGCTTTCCTGCCCTGTGCACTTTCTGGGCCAGCATAGAACTTGATCCCTACTAGGAATGCAATAATTATTACTTACACATATAGCATTTTAAAATCTAACCCATAAATGGGGGCCTGGGTGGCTCAGTCAGTTAAGTGTCCGACTTTGGCTCAGGTCATGATCTCGTGGTTCATGAGTTCGAGCCCCACGTCTGGCTCTGTGGTGACAGCTTGGAAACTGGAGCCTGCTTTAGATTCTATCTCCATCTCTGCCCCTTCCCTGCTTGTGCTCTGTGTCTGTCTGTCTCTCTCTCTCTCTCTCTCTCTCTCTCTCTCTCTCTCAAATATAAAATAAAACATAAAAAATTTAAAATCTAACCAATATTTATCATCTCAATGTCTCTAGCTTTTGTCTGTTTTGAGGGATGTCTTTGGCTTTTTGTCTGTTTTGCCTCCCAGGAGAAGACCCGTAGACAAGGATTCCAGGGCAGGTGGTGTTTTTAGGGGGTGACCCTAGGAAGCACCAGTAGGGGAGGGGGAGTGAGTCAGGGAGGGGAAGGAAGGCAGTGAAAGATGCATGGTTGAGAAGGTTAGCATTATGGGAACTCTGGGGGGTGGTATAGAACATGCCTCATTATTTCCCTACTCAAGGAACAGGGGAGCCAGGGTCCTCTCTCAATACCCACTGATGTTGGAGGTCATCGAGAAGTTGTGAGCACTGGGGGGGGGGGGGGTGGGGGGGGGGAGTGGGAGGCCAGAGCTGGACCCAGGTGATCAGAGGCTTTGTCCCCTCTCCATTCTTGGAATATATGTTCCACTCAACCTTTCCCACAGTGGGAGCCATTTTCAAGGATGTGGCCTTGAGGGGACAGTGTGTTGTTGAGCCCCATTATGTTGGATGGCATATGTGATTGAGCCCCATTAAGGCCTTTCTATAAACTATTAACATCCTGGAAGGCAGAGCTGGCCTTAAGGCTGCCCAAGACAAGCCTCCTATTCTGAACCTGCCACCTCCATGTCTGGAGTGGCCTCTCTGTCTCTCCCTGCTCTCTGCTTCTAGGGGCCAGTTTTAGGTTTCCTCTGGGAAGCTCCTGAGTTTTCAAACCAACAGTCAGGTTAAGGGCTGTTGGGGACATTAAGTCCCCTGGGTGGGACTATAGCTCATGCACTTAAGGGACTGTCAGAAGCACTTAGTGGTGGTGCTGGTGGTGGGGAGTGTGCACTAAAAATGTGGATTCAGTCCTCCACTTGGAGGGTCTAGCTTGGTAGGCATTTTGGCCTAGGTGATTTAAAAATGGGGCTTACTAAATGTCCAAATCAAACATTAGATATTTCAAAACATCTAACTTTAAACACAATAACTTTGTAGGGAACCTTCTAAGATAAATTGGTTTCAAAATATGTAAATATGTTGACTTTTATCAGTTTGATTTTGCTGTGTAACAAACCACCCCGTATTTTAGTGTCTCAGCTCAACCACTATTTACTTAGCTCGCAATGTGCAGGTGTGTAGGGCACAGTTGGGCATTTCTTCTGGTCTCTGCTGGGCTCCGTCCTGTGTATGTGGTGGATTCCTTGGTTGGCAGGGAGCTGGCTGAGGTAGAATGGCTTCAGTTGGGATGGCCTGTCTTGTTTCATGGGGTTTCTCATCTACCAGCAGGCTAACCTAGGATGTTCACACAGTGTCTGGGTAGGGTTCCAAAAAAAAGGAACTCTGAAGGTTTCTTAAGATTTTGGCTTAAGATTTTGGCAACATCCTTTTATTTGCTTTTTAAATTAAAATGTTTGTTTTGAGACCATTGTAGATTCACATGCAGTTATAAGAAATAATACGGAGAAATCTGTGTACCCTTTACCCAGTTTCCTCTGGTGGTGATATTTTATGAAACTGTGGAACACCACAACCAGGATACTGGCACTGATCTAGTCAAGATGTAGAACGTGTCCATCACCACCAAGACCATCCATTTTAGAACCACATCCACTTCCCTCGTTTCTTCATCCCCTCCTCGACCCCTGACAACCACGAATCTGTTCTTGATTTCTACCATTTTGTCACTTTAAGAATGTTATATAAATGAGATAATAAATTTTGTATCTCTCTGGGATTGACTTTTCTTGCTCAGCATAAGTCTCCGGTGATTCAGCCGGGTTGTTGCCTGAATGAGTAGTTCCCCATTATTGTTGAGTACTATTCCGTGGTATGGAGAGACCCCGGTTTGTGGAACTATTGGCCCATGGAAAGACACTTGTGTTGCTTCCAGTTTTTGGCTATTAATGAGTAAAACCTCTATAAACATTTGTATGTAGATGTTTGTGTGAATGTAAGTTTTCGTTTCTCTTGGATAAATGCCCAGGAGCATAATTTCTGAGTTGTATGGCACTTTCATGTTTAGATTTTTTTTTTTTTAAAGAAACTGCCAAATTGTTTTCCAAAGTGGCCAGATCATTTTACATTCCCACCAGAAGTGTATGAAAGATCTTGTTTCTTTACATCCTTCCCAGAATTTGGTGGTGTCCCTTAAAAAAATTGAGCCATTCCAGTGGACGTGCAGTGATATTACAATTTTAATTTGTGTTTTTCTAATGGCTAATAATGTTAAACATCTTTTATGGGCTTATAATCGTCTATATATTCTCTAAGAGAAATGTCTTTTCATGTCCTCTGCCCATTTTCTAATGGTATTGCCTTTTTGTTACTGTTGATTTTGAAAGAATTCTTTATATATATTCTAGATACTAGTCCTCCCGTTGGATATGTGGTTTTCAAATATTTTATAGTTTGTGTTTTCATGCTCTTTACTTGGTCTTTCACAGAGCAGAAGGTTTTAATTTCAATGAAGTCCAGTCTATCAATATTTCTTTTTATGGATCGTGCTTTTGATGTCAAGTCAAAGAACCCTGCCTACCTGTGGATCCTGAAGATTTTCTTTGATAGTTTTATATTACATAGGCTGTTCTCCATTTTAAGTTCATTTTCATCTAAGTTGTGAGAATTAGGTCAAGATTTCTCTTTTGCCTATGGATGCCCAGTTGCTCCAGAATAATTTGTTGAAAATTATGTTTCCATTGAATTGATTTTGCACTTTGTCAAAAATAAGTTGGGCATATTTATGTGGATCTCTTTTGAGGTTCTTTGTTCTAGTATTTGATCTGTTTTGTCTACCCCTCTGCCAATTCTCCACTGTATTGATGACTGTAACTATATAATATGTCTTGAAATTGGGTACATGAATTCATCCCACTTTAGTCTTTTTCAAGAAAATGTTTTTAGTTATTATACCTTTGTATTTTAATATAAATTTTGGAATTGTATACATATGTATGTATACAAAGTCTTGTATATGTCTACATGTACATGTATATATGTATGTGTAATGCAAAGTCTTGATGGGATTTTTGATAGTAATTGCATTAACCTGTATATCAAATTGAGCATTTAGTTTTACAGTGTTGAGTCTTCCAACCCAATATGATGTTTTTCCATTTATTTAGATCTTCTTTGATTCCTTCATCAGGGGTTTGTAGTTTTTATCATACAAGTCCTGTTACACGTTTTGTTATAATTTTTCCTTCAACCATCAAACATGATTAGAAAACTCAAGAGGAGAAAGTTTGTCATAATTACCTATGTTCTTCCTTACCGATGTTCCAAGATTCCCTCTTTTATCATTTCATTTCTTTTCGTTTTTTAATGTTTGTTTATTTTTGAGAGAGAGAGTGAGCGAGCATGAGCAGGGGGAAGGCCATACAGAGAGGAAGACACAGAATCTGAAGCAGGCTCCAGGCTCCGAGCTGTCAGAACTTAGCCTGATGCAGGGCTTGAACTCACAAACCATGAGATCATGAAGTGAGCCAAAGTCGGATGCTTAACCGACTGAGCCACCCAGGTGCCTCTATCATTTCACTTCTATTTCTAAAACTTCCCTTAGCTGTTCTTTTTAGGTAGGTCTGCTGGTGAGAAATTCTTAGTTTTCCTTCATCAGAGAAGTCTTGATTTCTCCTTCATTCTTGAAGTATGTTTTCACTGGATAAAAGTCTTTCAGTGCTTGAAAAACATGCCACTTCCTTCTGGCTTCCATTGTTTCTAATGAGAAATCTGCCATCATTCAACTGGTTTGGGATTTGCTCAACTTCTTGAAACTGCAGGTTTAGGGGCGCCTGGGTGGCTCAGTCGGTTGGGCGTCCGACTTCGGCTCAGGTCACGATCTCACGGTTCGTGAGTTCGAGCCCCGCGTCGGGCTCTGGGCTGATGGCTCAGAGCCTGGAGCCTGCTTCCGGTTCTGTGTCTCCCTCTCTCTCTGCCCCTCCCCTGTTCTTGCTCTGTCTCTCTCTGTCTCAAAAATAAATAAACATTAAAGACCATTTAAAAAAAAAAAAAGAAACTGCAGGTTTAGATCTTTTGCCGTTATTTGGAAAATTTACAACTTTTATTTCTTTAGTACTTTTTTCAGCCCTGCTCTTTCCCCTCTCCTTCCTGGACTCAATGAACACAAATGTTAGATCTTGTGTTAAAGCCCCCCAAAGTCTCGGAGCCTCCATTTTTTCCCCAGATTATTTGTCTCTCCGTTGTCCAGATTGGGTAATTTCTGCTTTTATGTTTTTCAGTTCACTGATTCTTTTTATTCCTTTTATTCTGTGATTGAGACCATCTGATGAGTTTTTAAAATTTCAGTTATTGTATTTTTCAGTTCTAAATCCTCCATTTGGTTCATTGTTATTTCTTCTATTTTTTGCTGAGCCTTCTATTTTTCCACTTGTTTCATATCTTTTCATAATTGCTCATAGGTGGTTGCTTTAAAATTCTTAGTGGATTAGGGCACCTGGGTGGATCAGTCGGTTAAGTGACCAACTTTGGCTCAGGCCATGTTCTCATGGTTTGTCATTTTGAGCCCTGCATTGGGCTCTGTGTTGATAGCTTGGAACCTGGAGCCTGCTTCAAATTTGTCTCCCTCTCTCTCTACCCCTCCCCTGCTCATGCTCAGTCTCTCTAAAAAAAAAAAAAAAAATCAATAAACATTAAAAAAATAAAAAAATGAAGTTCTTATTGGATAGCTTTCTCATCTCATCATTGACATCTACCAATTATCTTTTTTCATTCAGTTAGAGTCCTGGTTCTTGGTATGATGTTATTTTGTATTAAAACTAGGACATTTTGGTTATTATAAGACTCTGGATCTTCTTGAACTCTGTTTTAGCTGAATTTCTCTGATACCATCAAGGGGATGGGGCATGCTGCCTTATTAATAGTAGGTGGGGTTGACATCTAGGTTTCCACTTAGACTTTGTTGACACCTGAGTTTTTCTCCCACATTCTTTCAATCATGCAAGTTACAAAGCTGATAGAGATTCAAAGAGTAAAAAAATTGACTCCTCCTCCTCCTCTCCTCCTCCTCTCCTCCTCCTCTCCTCCTCCTCTCCTCCTCCTCTCCTCCTCCTCTCCTCCTCCTCTCCTCCTCCTCCTTCCCCCCTCCTCCTTTTAGAGAGAGAGCAGGGGAGAAGGGCAGAGAGAGAGAGAGAGAGAGAGAGAGAGAGCACGCGTGTGAGAGAGAATCTTAAGAAGGCTCCATGCCCAGTATGGAGCCTGATGTAGGGCTCAATCCCATGACACTGGGATCATGACCTGAGCCAAAATCAAGAGTCAGATGCTCAACCAACTGAGCCATTCAGGCACCCCAGAATGGGTTCTACTTCTTTTTAAAAAAATGTTTATTTGTTTTGAGAGAGAGAGAGAGGGAGAGAGTGTGCACACGTGCGAGTGGGGGAGAGGCAAAGAGGGAGAGAGAGACTCCCAAGTAGGCTCCATGCTGTCAGTGCAGAGTCCCGAAGTGGGGCTCCATCTCACAAACCATGAGGTCATGACCTGAGCTGAAATCAGGAGTCAGATGCTTAACCAACTGAGCCACTAAGGTGCCCCTGGACTCTACTTCTTGATGAGCTTGAAAGTCAGATTGAAAAAGGACATGGACACAGGGTGGGAAATAATTGTCATTTGCTTTAATGATTATGGCTATTAGTAGGTAATATTGGGAGGCAGCTACCAGAAGAGTGGCTTTGGTTTGGGAATAGTTCTTAAGTTATTTCTTCTGTCAGTGATTTCATAGCAGGGACAGTTTTTACAATAAATACTTTTTTAGTGTGTGACAACAAAACGATGTTATCAATTTATAAGTGAATGTTTATCTTTCTTTTGCCCTCTGTAGCTGGTAGATATGTGTCTATCTTACCCAAAGGCATATTTGAATTACTCAAATACAAGTTAAAGAAAAAGATGGCTAGAACACTTCTTGTTTTGTTCCCCACTGAAAATTATAATCTTAGCTGTCAAGACTCTTTCTATTGACCCTGACTCCCACATGGTATTAGGGACTGATTCTACATGAGCTTAAATAACCAGAGATAAATACTGATTTTATGTAGCCCATGACCAGTTTCTGTCTACGGAAGAAAAAAGCAGTGAGATCCACAATTATGTGTTCTTTAAAAAAAATTTTTTTAATGTTTATTTTTGAGAGAGAGGCAGAGAGAGAGGGAGACACAGATTCCAAAGCAGGCTCGAGGCTCTGAACTGTCAGCACAGAGCCTGACATGAGGCTTGAACCCATGAACCTTGAAATCATGACCTGAGCTGAAGTCAGATACTTAATCGACTGAGCTACCCAGATGCCCCATTCATATGTTCTTTAACCAGATTTCTGTATGATGTTGGCTTACCAATAGTGGAATAAATGGGCTTTCAGTGATTATGTCTCATAGAATATTGGCTGCAAAGATGAATGGGGGCCCATCCCTGCAAGGATGGTAAAATTAAAGCAGATTGGTGAGAGTTAGATTTTCTACCCAAAGCAGTCTCAAATGGTTCTGGAAGTAAGAGATATTCCACAAGTATTTTTCAGAGTTTGAACTTTCTAAAATTTTTTTTTTCCAACGTTTATTTATTTTTGGGACAGAGAGAGACAGAGCATGAACGGGGGAGGGGCAGAGAGAGAGGCAGACACAGAATCGGAAACAGGCTCCAGGCTCTGAGCCATCAGCCCAGAGCCTGACGCGGGGCTCGAACTCCCAGACCGCGAGATCGTGACCTGGCTGAAGTCGGACGCTCAACCGACTGCACCACCCAGGCGCCCCTAGAGTTTGAACTTTCAAATAAATTTTTTTATTTTTATATTTTGAGAAGTTTCTGTTGCTTCCACAAAGGATTTTTTAAATATGAAATTTATTGTCAAATTGGTTTCCATACAACACCCAGTGCTCATCCCAACAGGTGCCCTCCTCAATACCCATCTCAACCCTCAGTTTATTCTCAGTTTTTAAGAGTCTCTTATGGTTTGGCTCCCTCCCTCTCTCTTTTTTTTTTCCTTCCCCTACCCCATGGTCTTCTGTTAAGTTTCTCAGGATCCACATAAGAGTGAAAACATACGGTATCTGTCTTTCTCTGTATGACTTATTTCACTTAGCATAACTCTCTCCAGTTCCATCCACGTAATAAATTTTATTTTTGAAGGAATGTCATGAGGAGACAGAAAGAAGACCTGGGTCAAAAGTTCAAGGCACTTGACTTTGTTTTTAAAGAAAAACATGAGCTACTGTTTCAGCTTTCATGTCTCCTCGCATTGGAATCGTAACTTGGGTCACTGTGACCCATGTTCCTCACTGTAGGTCTTAGGGGCCCTTGACATCTTACCTTGTTTCTTCTCCAAGTGACCTTCTCTTCTCTGTACACATGCACTTCATGAATGTTTTCTTATACCATAGAATGTTCTTCCCCTACTTGTCTCCTTTGCTGAATGTTACTCACTTTCAAGACTCAGGTCATGAGTCATACTCTGATGGAGCCTTACCCGTTATGTAGAATTAACCCTTTAGTTCCGTGCATCCACCCACCTTGATTTTCCATTGCCACTAAAAGATTGTGTACTTTTCCATTTCATTGCCCATGCACCCTTTTATAAAGTGAACATTTCTAAGGCAAGGATGCAGTCCTCTCCATATTCCTAACACAGTGATGCCCGCATGGTTATCAACTAGTCAAGGATCTCCTGGATAGAGTTTTCTCTGCATCAGATCTGGACCCTCTATTACATAACATCTGGGAACTGCTCACTGTAGTTCCTACTCCATCCTGGGCTTCATAACCAGCCTTCCTTCTCTACCCCAGTCTGTATTCCAAGAAGGGGCATGTGCCTTTTAACTTGGAGCAAAGGCTTGCACACATTCTTAATTACATTTTCCAGCTCAATTCCTGGAAGTGGAATTACTGATTCAAAGTGTATGATGACTTTTACAGCATTTGAAATGTATTGTCAAACTGCCCTCCAGAAAAGTTACTCCTTTCATTTCCTTGAACACTTGCTATCACTCAATGTTATCATTAAAAAACCTTTTCCAATTTGGTAGGCAAAACAATGTTCTTTTATTTTTATGCACTAACTTTCCACTAATAGGTTTTGCCAGAGGACCAACAGACATTTATGTAGATCCCTCCTACTATCTTCCTGATTTTTTTCTGGACATCTCAGAGTTCCATGGGGCATTTGAAGATTGGGTTTCACACCCACTGTGTGCCCAGTTCTGTTTTAACCCTTCAGTCAATCCCAACTTGTCATACGGTGTTAGAGGGATCTCTTCCCCTATGTTCATGGTTTTCTAGATAGGGGTACTGGGATTTCCTTCATGTTCCGCAATCATCATCTACCCAGTCTGCTCTGGGCTGAGCTCTCTTGTCTTGCTTGGTATTGGGAGATTAGAAGTGGCCTCCATAGGTGGTGAACAGAGCAATAACTAGGAAAACAAGCGAGATCAATACCTAATCCTGTGCAGCCAGCCAACCTTTTCAAAGCCTCATCTGTATTGATTCCTGTAGGTGACACTTCCCTTTCTTGGATAATCAGGCCCTTTGCTCAGCAGGTGAACAAGTGAGCAGTACTTATTTCTACTTTTGTAGAGCAAGAATGGCTGCTTAACTGTGAGCTGCTGGAGAGGAGGGAGGGAGGACCAGGGCAGCCTCTTATGGACTAAATTCTCTGTGCAGTGGCCTGGGTGACATGGGTCTTTATCTGGTCTCATCCTTGTTCTACACTGTAAGCTCACAAGTCCTGCAGGGGAGGGAGGTATGTCAGAGAGATGTGGCTTAGTAGGAACATAGTGGAGAAAAGGTCAGTAAGTTCAGTGGAAGAGAATGAACTTTATTAAATGCCCACTAGAGCTTCCCGTGAGATAAGTGTTATGACCTCCACTCTACAGATGAAGAGTGTGGTTCAGGGAAGATAAATTACTTACCCCAAATAATACGACTGGAAGTGTCAAAATCGGAACCCACATTTGGAGGACACTTAGGTACACAGTGCTGTATCCTACACTCTTAATCTGAGGACCTAAAATCTAATGTCATGTGGTCAAAAACAATACCTGGATGAAAATCTTCTTTCTGGGGCATTGACCAAAAACTAGAGATTTTTAAGTTTGGGGAAAGGGGACATGTCATCAAGTATCCGAGGGACTGTGATATGAAGGAGAAGTTAGTTTTTTGTTGTTGTTGTTGTTGCTGCTGCTGCTTCAAATGGCAAAAGTAGGAGGAGAGAGTGGAATTTACAGGGAGGCATATGATGTCTCTGTAGAAGGAAACACTTTCTGAGCAGCTGTACATTTTAAAGTAATGGGTTGCCCTGAGAGCTTCCCTAATATGGAGGCATGTTTTTACATAACTCTGTACTTTTGACTATGATGTTTATTTATGCTGGAGTGCCTGGTGAATTCCTACTCATCCTTTAAGTTTCAGTGCAAATGCCTGCCTGCCTACCTGCTTGCCATCCACCCATCCATCCATCCAAAAGTATTCATTGAATGCCTACTATGTGCCAGAGAATGTATTAGAAATTGGGGATCTATGATGAAGGAGACAGACCCAGTCTCTGGCCTCATATAGTTTATGTTGGGCAGTAAATCTCCTCTCCGTGGCTCTGACATATGACTACTCAAGAGCTCTTATTTAAGCTTCCTCTGTTTTCACTTCCAACTGCCCGAGGCTTCCTCTGGCCACCAGAACCTGATCTGTTGACAAAGCTCAGCAGCCCAGAAGAGCCAGAGAATTAACCCCCTCTGGGAGCCCTCCTCAACTGGTGCCTAACGGAAGCTGTTATTATTAAATACTTGGGATCCCTCATCCTCCAGGTGGGATTATTGTAAGGTGTGTGTTCTACATTGATGCACAGAGTTCCCTAGTATGATTAAGATCCAGTTGTCCACCATGAAACAGGTTGATAATACACCCAGCATTGTCTTTTTACCCCTGCCTCACTTTGCCACTTGCTTATAGTTTTCTGAGATCACCTCCCAAATAAACTCCTTGCCTTTGAATCTTCTCAGTATCTGCTTCTTAGAAAACATAAACTAAGATACTGTTGATGGGCCATAGTAGTTAGGAAGAAAAATAATCACATTAGAATAACCATATTTACAGTCTAAGACAGTGGTCATTGCATATAAGGCATGTATGTATCTGGCACAAGGTTTTGTAGAAGTGATGATGTATTTGGTATTTTAGTTTAGTTAGTAATAAAATGTGTGTGCATTGATGATTTTCTTTTTCCTTGATACCATAAAGAAAGAGCAAGCCCACCCAAAGAGATGAAGGCAGACAGATCGGGGAATCAACATTTACGTTGCAGTCTGGCTGTCTCCTAGAATGTGAGCTCCGTGGGAGCAGTGATCATATTTTCTTCACTGCTATATAATTCATGGACCTGCAGAAGACCTTGATTCAGAACAGGCAGCAGCATTGTGGAATTGACTTGTAAATTCAAGCATTCTCTTTACGAGTTGCAATTTTTACCACCGTATTTAACAAGAACAACCACTGCAACCACCACCACAAAAATTTGTAGGTGATTTTTCATGGATGATGCACTGTGGTTGGTGCTCTGTATACATTTTCTCAGTTAATGCTTCCAGCCTCTCTGTGAAGTGGTTCTTGTAGCAGACACTGGTAACGCCCCATCCTACCTCCCCTTGGCTCACCTGAATTCACCTAGGGAGCACAACGGCTCCCTACCTCCTGTGCCCAAGGGCTTTATCTGGCATCATGGAGACTTGCCCTACTGCACATAGAAAAGCCTGAAAGTAGAAGTAAAGATCCCAGAGTGGGCGGGGGTGTGTAGTTCTGAACCAGTGAGAGAGTGGAATGAGCAGATAATTTGTCTAAGCTTCTGACGTATGTGAAGTTTCTGGGGGCACATTTTACACCATTTTTTCAGAGCTTCTTTGTGGGATTGAGTGCTAGTGGCCCACGGCAGTAACCTGCTCATGAACACATGCTCGGTGGGCTTTTCTCTCTTCTCGATCTCACTTTCTCACCCTCTGCAGAATCATCTACTTCTAAGTCCTTGTCTCATAGCCTACTTCAAGGAAACCAAGCTAAGATAACCATCATTTTGCAATTAAGAACACTGATATTCAGAGAGGTCAAGAGGCTTGATCCTGGTTGCTCAGTTAATAAGTGGTAGACTCAAGATTCAAACTCCTAGATGTTTTCAAATATGATCATTCAGTTCTATGTCGTATCCCAAAATAAAGGCAAAAATTGTATTCAACCACAAAGGTAGGTTTCCTCCTTCATTCATAAGCACCTACTATGTGCCAGTCTCTCCGTTAGGTACTAGAAATAAAGACTGAATAGGAGCAGTGTCCAATTCCCAAGCAGATTAGAGTCTAGTAGGAGTGTGTTTTAGGCTATATAACAAAATACTGTAGACTGGGGTGGCTTAAACAATAGACATTAGTTTCTCACAGTTCTGGAGGCGAGGAAGTCCAATATCAAGGTGTTGGCAAGTTTGGTTTGTGTTGAGGGCCCCCTTTCTAGTTCGCAGATGGCTGCCTTCTCGCTATGTGGTCACATGGTCTTTCCTCAGTGTGTGCAGAGAGAGAGAGAAAGAGGCAACACTGTCTCTTCCCCTTCTTGAAAGGGCAGAAATATTCCAGTTCAACAACTCAAGAGCACAGTGGAAAAGTCAATGATATGATTATTAATCATCTCTCTAAGAGCAATAACTTGGTAATTATATTTTCATACATTCATTAAGCATTTAAACCTAATTCTTATACACAATGGGGCTATAACAAGGCAGTGTTAGTTGGTTCATTTTGTATTCAGTTTCCAGAGATGTTAACTGACATTTAATAGTTTGGTAATTGATCTATGTCATCTTAAATAATTGGTACAACCTTCAATGGAGAAAGAGAAAGTACTTCTGGAAGCCCAGTGCACCTTCAGTGTTTAAGTTCTGTCACTTATGGGTAAAAATTAGGTCACTCTAAATTGTCATAAATAGTTTAGGTAAGTATACGCACCTTCACTTTTTCATGAAACAGTATCAAAGGTCTCGGGGTAACTCAATGGTCCTTCACAATGGCTCTTTTATGACAATATTTGTCATTTTCCTCCTTTCCTGTCTCCACTCGCTGTGATGTTTCCCATCATCACTGATGATGCCCAAAGATCATACACATCACGGCATCGGAGCCCTGCTTGCTGATGCCTGCTGATGTTTGTTGATGCTTAAACCTGGGGACCAAAGTGTAGACTACCAGTACCTTCTCCTATGGCTGTCATTGCAGCTCACAACTTAGTTGTACACTCCACGTCCCTGTTTCTCCAGGGAGTCTTGTCTGCTTGCTCCTGACTGGCAAGGCAAACTTGCAAGGGAGGAGTACTTTTCTACTAGAAGAGTGAACCCCACATGTTTCTTCATTTGTGAAGTGGGGATAGGGGTAGGATGGACCTTTGGGCTGTAGCAGACACTCATTGTGTTCCACCCATATCTCTGTGGCTCATTTCTGTGCGTGTTGGCCTAACTTTTCATTGCCAGCACCTGCATTTCTTTTCCTGGGGGCTCTCTCTTGCCAAAGACTATTCTGCTTGCTAGCACGGCAGCTTGAAATGCCAAGGAGTTAATGTTCCTTGTGAACGGCTTTCAACCAACGAGTAAAGGGACTAATTGTACAAATATCCCAGCTCCTTCACTCTTTGAATGGGTAACTGAAACACCTTATCTACATAGTATCCCGGAACTTCATGGTGGTAATGAAATCCAATTCCCCATGGTGGTGACTGCATGTGACAGCACACCCTTTTCTGACTTACTTTCTCTCTGTCTCATTTCTCCACCTCCACCAGTGTTGCTTAAAATCACCTTTTTGCTAAACACAAACACTCAAATTTTTGCCTCGGGTTCTGCTTCTTCTGGAACCCAAACCAAGACAGGAGGTTGTCATAAAGATGCAAGAACATATGCATGTATACCTCGTAGCACAGTAAATATTTTGTTGAATAAGTAAATGGATATATTCGACTCCTTGAAATCTTATGGTTTTATCTGTTATTATTTCTTTGAAACCCATGTCTGTACTTCTGTGTTTCCTAAGTTCAATCTCAACTTATTAAGAACAATTTCTATAGTTAAATAATTCAGAATCCACTTGTTACTGGTTTTCTTTTGATAAAAGTTTATGATTTCCAAAAGGCAATGTTCTATGGTTTATACAAAGTGACTATAACAGAAACATTCACACGTTTAAAGTGGCATGAGCCCCAATTAATATATGAAATACATATCCCAGGAACACTTACTTTTTACATCTGCACTGAAGAAATGGCTTTGGGTCATCTCCTCAAGTCTGGCCTTGGCTCCTGTTTGCACAAGGACCCAATCAGGACATGGTTGTCCTGACTGTCTTGTCCTTAGGGTGACAAGCACATTGCCATGAGCCTTTAAATGCCTTACAACTGGACTTTTATCTTTAAGTATGTCATGAGTCCAAACTGATGATCCGCAGGCTAACTCTGGATGGCAGATATATTCTGTTTTGGTATACAGAGTGTAATAAAAATGTAGCCAGCCTTTAAAAAGTGAGATACTTCATTAAAAATTTGGATTTATGGCTTCTCTTGAAAATACGGAGAGGTCTAGTAAACTTGGGCCTGAATTTCCACATGGCAACAATCAGCTGGTGCTAAATAGGTACCATTTCTTCTCAGTGGGGCACATCTGGGCATAGGCTCTTTAGTCTGCTACGGTCACTACCACCCTATGTCTTTCAGTTACCTTAACTGTCTTCATAGTCATCCTCCTCAGTGACAATGGCTTCTTAGGGATGAAAGAGAACAGAACTATTAACCCCCCGTATATTTTAAGGCTCAAAGAAAGAAAAAAAAAGAAAAAAAAGCCTACTTGTTAAAACAGAGCTACACATTTCTAGATCTTAAAAGAGAATTACATTAAACAAATTAACACTTTAGCACTCAAAGAATAGAATATAATTATGTTCTTTACAACCTAACTACAGAATTAATTGATGGTGCATTATAGGTGGGTGGGGTCTGATAATGAGACACAGGGTTAAAGCTGTATGATGAACATTTGTCAGTTTGCTCTGTGACTGGATGTACAAGAGTCAGTGGAAGAGAGTACAGAAGTCTGTTTGAGGCCTTTTGGAGATAGCAGGAGGCAGGGAAAAATGGCCCTCTTGCCCTGTCCCATAATAGTTCTTGTTTTAAACATCTGGTTTGCAGTCACTAATTTCGTGTCACTATTCCTTGCCTTTAATTCTGGAATACCTCCCACTCTCCTTGGTCCCTTGGATACATCTGGTATAGAAATCCCTTTGGGTAGAGTTATTGTTAACTGAGCAAAAAAGGGGAGGTATCTCTGAGTGTATCTGTTGGAAGATCACGTGTTCCTGCTTTTTGGGTGGAAAGATGTTGTATGTAATTTTCCCTCCTAGCAGCTGCATTCTGAATAATGCACAGAGGTTTGGTCTAGTCAGGAATGTTAAACACTTGTTTATCTGTCTTTCTGTTCCCCACATCCACGGGGGATCGAGACAACAACAGATACTCTGCTTTAGGAAATTAAATCCACTCAGATTAGTGTAAAATTCTTGAATGTCAGGTGGTCTCAGTAAAACTGTATTTTCTCAATTTACCCATACCCTTTTCCAAACTGAAACTGATTCTAAAATAGACAATATTGATGATCTTTAAATGTAGTAGTTCTCAGCAAATGCCATTGTGTTCTGGGTGAAACCGATCAGATCCTGCACAAGGATTAGGTATGCCGTGCTTCTCTCTCTTAATTTTACATTCCATGGAGCCAAATCATGGCACGCTGTCAGATTTAGTGACCTCATTTCTCATCCACGACAGCCTTAATGACACTCAAATATATCATTCACTTTTCCCCCATTCCAAAATATACCAACACTGTATACCATCATTCATGCAACTTGACTTAAAGCCTATTTTTAAAAATCTTGTTCTGTCCAGACAAGGTTGATAATTCAACTGGAACTTACATCCACAGGAATTCAATAATTATCAAATTTGGATGAAATATTAATTCCCAACTTGGTCTTTTCCTATTTTAATGCTGGCCAGTTTTCTTTTTTTTTTAATTTGTGACTTTAATTTTTTTTTGTTTGTTTTAAATATAGGATAGATTTTAGACCCAATTTAACTTTTTAATTTACCAACATACTGTTCAAAGGAAATGAATTTCCACATTTGAATTAATTCCTAATACACTGGAGTGTGAATTTAAACAGTGGGCAAATATAGCACTAATAAAAACAACAATTTTCCCTCCGCTCTATGCTTGTCTTTAGCTTTGTGAAGGGACTACAGATGTTGCCACTTGTTGCCTCATGTCTGGGTTAGCTGTATAAGAATGAGGGCATGGGGGAGGCCCTGCAGTTCTGTGCACCCCTCCCAGCAAACTCCATTTCCTCCCCTTTTATCTCCAGTCTCTCTTTGAACCAAACTTCTGCATCTTCATTCTCTTTCCTTTACGGGGGTGTTTCCATTCCTTCATGCTTTTTGTGAAAGCACCAAACAATACAGAAAAATAAGCACAGGAAAAAAAAATCAAATTCCTTTCTAACACTACTTCTCCCCTCCCTCACTTTTCTTGATAGAAGAAACCATGGTTAATAATTTTATATGTAAATTTCCAATCAAAGGGCATATCCTCCATCCTTGCTTATCCTGTTCCATTTAGATGTTGCTAATTCTTAGCAAGTTGGAAAGTGTTGCAGATATAAAAGTTGAAGGATGAATGGTTTGGTGTGTGTGTAACCAGTCCACTGTTGACCTGTTTTGAGATGATAGGGATCCTACTTAAATGGAGTGTGCGTGTTGTTTTACCTCAAGGGATCCATATGCCTGCCACCACCATTCTGAATTCCTGTGCTCCTTTTGGGGCTCTCAGTCACAGTACTGCATTCCTCTGGACATCATAACTGATACCCAATTCAGGGCCAGTCAGATCTCTTGTATGTGATTGACAGACGAATACTGGGGAAAGAGGATATCTTCATGTTAGACTATGGGCCATGTAGGGACAAGGTTTCCAGTGGTCATCTTTCCCACCATGAAGAACGAAGGCAACGCCCTGATGGTCTTGAACATAGGATGCCAGAATGACTTTCTGAGCTGCATGAGACAATTCACTCACTTTATTTTAATGTAGGTCAGGTAGAGCTAGATTTTTGTCCCCTGCAATTGGAATTGTCCTGATGCTTGTGCTAAGTATGTCATGTTTCTTGCAAATATCTAGTTGTAAAAGCTACCCAGATATATGAATGAGCCTGAGTTGTCTGCACACAGAAATTTGGCTTTGTGTGTAGAGCTTCTGTAGAACATGAAGGCAACTGCTAAAATAAAGAGCTAATACACTGACAAATCTAATCAATGTTATTATGCTAGCAGATAGAAGAATATCTAACCTAGAGATGTTCTAGAAAAATTCCCCGGAGATGGGGAAAAATGAGAAGCTCCCTAGAGAAGGTAAAGTGGGGCCACATGGTGAGAGCCAGGTTTACGTTAGGCAGAACATGAGAGTTGGAGGATGTAGCAACATTTTTTATGGTTCAGAAGGCTCTGATTTATGGGGTGGAAAGGTTTGGTGAGATGGGAGGAATGGGATTTAGGGCAGCAGAGAGGAAGCAGAGAGCAGCGTGGGAATACAAGTATACAAGAAGACAGCTAAAAGGAGGGACTGGCCAAAATCACCAGACATGTGAGATATGGAGAAGGTCAACTAGCCATGGGGTTTTAAAAATACTTAGTTTGGGGGGAGAGGGAGTGGTAGTTGGCTCAGTTTGTAGGCATTAAGGATACGTATGTGATTTGGGGACAATTAAGTGCTTATGTCTGAAGTCATAATCTATTGATCCCTGATCTCTGTCTGTCCGTCCCTCCCTGCATCTGTCCATCCATTTTCCCTTCCTTCCTTCCTTCCTTCCTTCCTTCCTTCCTTCCTTCCATCCATCCATCCATCCATCCAACCATTATCCACCTGTTGCCAAACATTTATTCAGCTCCTGTCATGTGCCATGGCTTGTATTACTTGTGAAGGAGAAGGATGAAAAGACATTCTTATCTTTGGGGTACTTCAGTCTAGGGTGGGAAATAGATATATAAGCAGATCATTGCACCACTGTTTGCTAAGTGCAGTAATAAAGGCATTTGCAAAATGCCAAAGAAAGACATGTTGGTTGTGAAGATTAAATGAGATTACATGTGTGAAAAGCACTTTGTGAGCTATTTAAATATTAGTCATTATTATAATCTTTATAACAACTCTGGGAGAAAGGCTTGGATTATTATCCCCTGAAATTATTATTATTTTTTTTGTATCATAAAAGCTGCCTGAGCACTACAAGTTACAAAATAGAGAAAATAAGAACTCACCCGCAATTCATTGCTTTAACACTGACATTGTTTTACATTTTGATAACTTTCATTAGTGTCTTTTCCTGGAATTTTCTTTTTCCACATAGCAATCATGCTATATATACCATGATACTGATTTTTCTCTTTAAGTTGTCTACATTTTTTCAGTTTCTAGGGTCACATCCATGGTGGGGGGAGTTGACATAGCCTGGCTCAGTTGTAGCCCAAACCCCATACTCCTACTTCCTTATGAGTTTCTGGGACTGCCTGCCTCCCCCCACTCCTAGAAGAATGGCCATATATGTTCCCTGTCCCTGCCATGCTCTTCCTGCCACTTCAGGCATGGATCTGTGCCTGATATGCATGTCATTTTCCTCTTTGGCTTCTTGCTGATGAGAAGCCATTCCTTTGTCTTGAGCTCTATCACCATAGTGAAGAGGAAAGTGGCCTCTTTGTCTACCGAAGTCACATTGGTGGACCAGTTTGTGACTTCAGTAGATACCTGAGTTTGAGGGATATCCATGCTCACCCCACTTCCTCTCCTTTTATTCTCTCGTAAAGCCAATCCTACTACAGGCTTTCATGCCCATCACTTCACCAATACAGTTCTTTGTCAAGGTCATAAACAACCTCCATGTTTCCATGTTGAATGCCCAGTTCTTAGCCATCATCTTGCTTGACTCATCAGCAACATTTGACACAGTTGATAATTTTTTCCTCCTTGAAGTGCTTTCTTCACTTAACTGCTAGGACACTACACTCCTGGTAGCTTCTTCTCCCTCCCCTTTGCTGGTTCCTCCTCATCTCCTTGACCTCTAAAGATTGGACTGCCCCAGAACTCAACCTCTAGACATTTCTCTATCTCCATTCACTACTTAGGTGAACTCACCTATTCTAGTGGTTTTAAATACAGGCTGAAGACTCCCAAATTTATAATCCAAGTTGGATCTCTTTTCTGAACTACACACTCATATATTCAACTGACTAGTCAACATTTTCACTTGAATGTCTAATAGGCATCTCAAACATTGCTTGACCAAAATCCAACTCATGGTTTCCTCCTCCTCCAACCTGTCCCTCCTTTAGTGTTTCCCACTTTAGTAAGAGAAATGTCTGTTTATCCAGTGCTTTTGCTACAATCCTTGGAGTTGTCTTGACAGTCTTCTCTATACTGCATCTAATCCATCAACAAATCCTGTTGTCTCTCCTTCAAAATATATCCTGAATCCAACCACTTCCCACTACTTCTGCTTTTATCCCAATCTAAGACACTAGCATCTGTCACTGGATCACTGTAGTAGGCTCTTTTTTTTTTTTTTAATTTTTTTTTTCAACGTTTATTTATTTTTGGGACAGAGAGAGACAGAGCATGAACGGGGGAGGGGCAGAGAGAGAGGGAGACACAGAATCGGAAACAGGCTCCAGGCTCCGAGCCATCAGCCCAGAGCCCGACGCGGGGCTCGAACTCACGGACCGCGAGATCATGACCTGGCTGAAGTCGGACGCTTAACCGACTGCGCCACCCAGGCGCCCCTGTAGTAGGCTCTTAAATGATTTCGCTGCTTCAGACCTTTCCTCTCTGCAGTCTATTTTCAACATGGCAGCTCAAGTGATTACTTTCCTTTTTTGCAACCTAAGTCATATCTTGTCATTCCTCTCCCCCAAACCTTCCATTGGCTCTCATATCATTCAGGGTAAGAGCCAAAACTTTGCTGTGGCCTACAGGAGCCTATGCAATTTGGGCTACTGACCTCATCTCCTATTGTTCTCCCTCTAGGTCACTTCATTATACTGCCACTAACATCATTGTTCTTCAAACACACTAGAACATTCTTGTTTTTTTGTTTTGTTTTGTTTTTGAGAGAGAGTGAAAGTGAGTGCGAGTGGGCAGTGGTGGGGCAGAGAGGGAGACACAGAATCCAAAGCAGGCTCCAGGCTCTGAGCTGTCAGCACAGAGCCTGACCTGGGGCTCGAACTCACGAACCATGAGATCATGACTTGAGCTGAAGTTGGACACTTAACCAACTGACCCACCCAGGCACCCCCAAAGAAATCATTTCTGATCACTCTGTGTACCACAGCAACTCTGTCCCATGCCAGGCATGCTGTATCCTTGATTTATCTTTCTTTTATTGTGCTAATCACCAGTTGACTGTGTGTGTGTGTGTGTGTGTGTGTGTGTGTATGTGTGCACATATATGTTTATTAACCATACTCCTAACTCCTATGCCAGGAGATCAAGGGCTTGATCTCTGTGCCCATAGAATTTATAAAGTGGTATCTGGTCTATTAGTTCATGCTGAGTAAATATATATATTTCCTGTTTGCCAGCTCTTTCTTATGACCTCCTCCTCCTGTGACATAGGAGTAGATTCTACTCAAGTGTTTCCTTTACTCCAGTGAGGGCAAATAATATAATGGCTAATTTACTCTATGATCCCAGTTTCCTTATCCATAAAATCTATCTGGCAATAGCACACCTTATAGGGTTGTTAGGAATAAATAAGGTATAGCAGTTAAAGTCCACAATACTGTGTCTGGCCCACAGAGTGGTTTTTAATGAAATTTTGAACACTCTAGAGTCACACAAGATAGGATTTAAATGACTTCTATGCAAAGCATTTAGAACAGTGCCTAGCACATAATAAATACTCTGTAAGTGTGAGGTCTGGCAATAATAATTATTTGATTTACTGTTAAGAGTTGTATAATCTAGGGCAGTGACTTCACTTCTAGTCTCAAGTCCTCATCTACTATGGGGATAAAGTAGCTGCTGTGGCAATTGAGTAGGTTATAATATATATAATATGCCTACAGTTAAGATGCTCTTTCTCTATTAAGGGAGAATCAAGTTATTTCCCTTTAAAATTTTTTTTTAACGTTTATTTATTTTTGAGACAGAGAAAGACAGAGCATGAACAGGAGAGGGTCAGAGAGAGAGGGAGACACAGAATCTGAAACAGGCTCCAGGCTCTGAGCAGTCAGCACAGAGCCCGACGCGGGGCTCGAACTCACGGACAGTGAGATCGTGACCTGAGCTGAAGTCGGACGCTTAACTGACTGAGCCACCCAGGCGCCCCAAAATGTTTGCTTATTTTTGAGAGAAAATGTGAGTGGTGGGGTGGGTGGAGAGAGAGGGGGACAATGCAAGCCTGATGGGGCATTCGAACTCATGATCTGAACCGCAAGATCATGACCTGAGCCAAAGTCGGATGCTCAACTGATTGAGCCACCCAAGCGCCCCAAGTTATTTCATTTTTTAAACCATTAGACATGCTGTGATGAGCATCTTTGTGAATAATGGTTTTAACACATTTCATATTATTTCCTTACCTTGGAATTCCAGAATCAGCATTTTTAAATAGAAATATATATTTTCATGGTTCTTGTTACATGTGCCTGATGGATTTCTTATCCTCATTTTGCTGAGAGTACCTCTGAGCCTTCAGGTTATTTGCCTGGTAAGTGTTAGGATCAAGATCGGTGCTCAGAATATACTATGTTTTGCTGTCTTTCACTCAGACAATTCACGAGGCCACCTACTGCATAATGAATTACCCCATTCTTGATTCCTGTGGATCATGAATCTGGCAGTGGTTTAGCTGGGTGGTTCTGACATGGAGTCTATCAAGAGATTGCAATCATCGTGAGGCTGGAGAACCACTTTGCAAACTCACTCACATGGCTGTTGGCAGGGGGCTTCAGTTTCTCACCAAGCAGACCTATCCATAGGCTATCTGAGTGTCCCTGCACAGGGCAGCTGGCTTCCTCCAAAGCAAGTGATCTAAGGGAGAGAACGAGGGACTGAGACAGGAGACACAACAATTTTTTTTTTTTTTTTTTACCTTTGAGGTTATTTATTTTGAGATAGAGAAAGAGCAGGGGAGGGGCAGAGAGAGGGAGACAGAGAATCCCAAGCAGGCTCTGCTATCAGCGCAGAGCCTGATGCAGAGCTAGAACCCACAAACTGCAAGATCATGACCTCAGCCAAAATCAAGAGCCGGATGCTTAACTGACTGGGCCACCCAGGAGACACAACCTTTTATAACTTAATCTCAGAAGTAACACACCATCATTCCTTCTGCATTGTGTTGGTCACAATAGCTCAGTCCTGGTAAATGTGGGAGGGTGGGGATCAACAGAGGGCATCGTGGAGGCCGGCTGCCACAGGAGTGGATTGTGGGATCACTGTTATACCATCTGTCTCTCTTTCCCTCTCTTACTCCTTAGTCACATTCTGCCTTGATTTTTAACCACCCTCTGACTTGACTGGACATTTAAGTACCGACTATGTGTCAGGCACTGGGCTAGTTCCTTTCACAGATCCATTTAGCCCTCACGACATCCAAGGTCAGGTGAATATTGCATCTTGCAGAGAGGAAAACTGAAGCACAGAGAGACAAAGTCCATTTGCCAAAATAAGATCACATGGCAAGCTAGATTAAGACTTGAGGTGCAAACTCAGGCCTGGGGCTGTAACATCTGGTTCTTTCTGTGACACCAGGGGACCTTTTTGGAAGATGCTCATTCTCTCCTACCACCATTTGAGCTCATGGAAGCACTAAGAACTGACATCTGGGGAACAGTTGTGAAGTTGATTCCCCCTTGCCTGGAAACCACTAAGGCCTGGTCAGTAAGAATATAGCAAGGGAGAACAGACAGTGTCCCCGATCTGCTCATGGCTGGAATCCTGTCCAGCGAGATGTCCAACATCAATACCAAAGTGTGACTGGGAGAACAGCTCCAGCTCTTGATGCGCACTGTATTGATCTCTAAAATCTCTTAATTCCTGTGTTTTGGGGGGTGGCTTTATTACCTGCGATTACCCGTGTTAAAGGCTATCTGTAACAGCTGCTTAGATTTAGCGAGGTGTCTAAGTCATTTCAGAATCAGGCTGGGATCCCAGGGCTCCTCTGCTTGTCAGTTTTGATGGGATTTTCTTATTCCCTTTTACCAGCTTTCTAAGAATTTTCTTTTAAATTTCTGTAGCTTTCTGAAGAAGCTACAAAAGGAAGGGATTATTATTGTTTTGCTAATTAAAAAAATCAAAGGAGTGTAGTTGTTATGGGAATGCACCTTTCAGATCCCCTGCCTCAGGGGGTGAAACTGATCTAAGGCTCCAACTGCTGCATTCTGTGCCCATCACTGAGTACATGCCAACTACAGCTGTTCTTCCTGTGGGCTGCTCTCAGCCCAGGACTGAGCACAGCAGAGGTCTAAGGCAGCCACATTCTGCAAGATGTAGGGCTTCTGTGATGAGTAACTTTGGCTCAAGGATTCCTGTGGCAGGCAGAATAACAGACTCCCAAAGATGTCCCCATCCTCATCTCTGGAATCTGGGAGTATATCAATTTACACGACAAAAGGGAATTAAGGTTGCCAGTCAGCTGACCTCCAGATGGGGGAGAAGTGGGGATATCCAGGTGGACCCATTGAAATCACATGACACCATAAGAGACTCTTAAATACTGAGAACAAACTGAGGGTTGATGAGGGGTGGGGGAGAGGGGAAAGTGGGTGATGGGCATTGAGGAGGGCACCTGTTGGGATGAGCACTGGGTGTTGCATGGAAACCAATTTGACAATAAATTATATTTAATATAAAAAATGTAAATTAAGAATTAAAGAGCAAAAATAAATTTAAAAGAATTTTAAAAATGAAATCACATGACTCCTTAAAAGTGGAGAAACTTGGCCGGTTGTCATCAAAGAGAGATGCAGAGATGAAAAGAGAGCCAGAGAAATGGTATGTGGAATGGGGCCTGCAAAGGGCTTGACCTTCTGTGGCTGGCTTTACGATGCAGGAAGGGACCAAGAACTGAGGAATGTCGATGCCCCAAGTATTAGGAAAAGGAAAGAAATAGATTCTCCTCTAGGGCATGCAGAAAGGAATGTAGCCCTGTCAACACCTTGATTTTAGCCTGGTGAGAGCTATGTCAGCCTGGGACCTAAAGAGTTGTAACGTAATGGATTCATGTTGTTTTAAGATATTACACTTGTGGTGGTTTGTTATAGCAGCAACAGAGACTAATACAGCTCCCCATCAGCTTTGCTACAACTCTCTTAGAAGTACACTGCTGTCTAAGACCCTGCCTGCCTGCCCACCCACCCCTTTTTCCTTCTCTCTGTTCCTTAGGGGCATCAGACCAGCTCTCCCTTCCTCCTCCAGCTCCTTCCCCATTTCCCTCCTACCTGTTTCTCCAATAAATATCTTGCATGTTTAATGCCTTTCAGCATCTCCTTCTCTGAAGATGCAAACTAATTGAAGTAATCAAGACCCAATAAAGTTTTAAAGTGAGTTCTAGATCTCTGCTGTCCAATATTATCATTGCTAACAATCTTTTGCTGTTGAAATGGGGGCATGAGGTTTAAATTCTTAAACTTTAAAGGGATACTTGTTAAAATGTCAATACTACCCAAAGCAATCTACACATTCAATGAAACCCCAATCAAAATTGCACCAGCATTCTTCTCGAAGCTAGAACAAGCAATCCTAAAATTTGTATGGAACCACAAAAGACCCCAAATAGCCAAAGTAATATTGAAGAAGAAGACCAACGCGGGAGGCATCACAATCCCAGACTTTAGCCTCTACTACAAAGCTGTAATCATCAAGACAGCATGGTATAGGCACAAAAACAGACACATAAACCAATGGAATAGAATAGAGACTCCAGAATTGGACCCACAAACGTATGGCCAACTAATCTTTGACAAAGCAGGAAAGAATATCCAATGGAAAAAAAGACAGTCTCTTTAACAAATGGTGCTGGGAGAACTGGACATGCAGAAGAAAAAAACTAGACCACTTTCTCACACCATTCACAAAAATAAACTCAAAATGGATGAAGGACCTGAATGTGAGGCAGGAAACCATCAAAACCCTAGAGGAGAAAGCAGGAAAAGACCTCTCTGACCTCAGCCGTAGCAATTTCTTACTTGACACATCCCCAAAGGCAAGGGAATTAAAAGCAAAAATGAACTATTGGGACCTCATGAAGATAAAAAGCTTCTGCACTGCAAAGGAAACAATCAACAAAACTAAAAGGAAACCAACGCAATGGGAGAAGATATTTGCAAATGACATATCGGACAAAGGGCTAGTATCCAAAATCTATAAAGAGCTCACCAAACTCCACACCCGAAAAACAAATAACCCAATGAAGAAATGGGCAGAAAACATGAATAGACACTTCTCTAGACATCCGTGACTGGAAGACATCCAGATGGCCAACAGGCACATGAAAAGATGCTCAGCATCGCTCCTCATCAGGAAAATACAAATCAAAACCACACTGAGGTATCACCTCACACCAGTCAGAGTGTAAAATGAACAAATCAGGAGACTATAGATGCTGGAGAGGATGTGGAGAAATGGGAACCCTCTTGCACTGTTGGTGGCAATGCAAACTGGTACAGCCGCTCTGGAAAACAGTGTGGAGGTTTCTCAAAATATTAAAAATAGATCTACCCTATGACCCAGCAATAGCACTGCTGGGAATTTACCCAAGAGATACTGGAATGCTGATGCGTAGGGGCACTTGTACCCCAATGTTTATAGCAGTGCTTTCAACAATAGCCAAATTATGGAAAGAGCCTAAATGTCCATCAACTGATGAATGGTTAAGGAAATTGTGGTTTATATACACAATGGAATATTACTTGGCAATGAGAAAGAATGAAATCTGGCCTTTTGTAGCAACGTGGATAGAACTGCAGAGTGTTATGCTAAGTGAAATAAGTCATACAGAGAAAGACAGATACCATATGTTTTCACTCGTATGTGGATCCTGAGA
The DNA here is from genome assembly GCF_022079265.1 of Lynx rufus. Taxonomy (NCBI): domain Eukaryota; kingdom Metazoa; phylum Chordata; class Mammalia; order Carnivora; family Felidae; genus Lynx; species Lynx rufus. The sequence continues at coordinate 18,402,350 of NW_025814896.1, read as the reverse complement.
AAGTTAACAGAAGACCGTGTGGGGAGGGGAAGGAAAAAAAAAGTTAGGGAGGGAGCCAAACCATAAGAGACTCTTAAAAACTAGAATAAACTGAAGGTTGATGGGGGGTGGGAGGGAGGGGAAAGTGGGTGATGGGCATTGAGGAGGGCATCTGTTTGGATGAGCACTGGGTGTTGCATGGAAACCAATTTGACAATAAATTTCATATTAAAAAAAAAGGAATTCATTTGCTTGTTCCAAAAAAAATAAATAAAGGGATACTCAATTCAGTTATTGGAAAACTTTCAACTATCTTTGGAAGATTTCGGGTGTGGGACTCTATTTTTTCCAATTGTATATTTTGTGAACTCTAAACACAGATCAAGTATTTTTTTTCTTTTATAATTTTTATTTAAATTCTGGCTAACAAAGTGAATTATTGGTTTCAGGAGTATAATTTAGTGGTTCATCACTTATATACAACACCCAGTGCTCATCATAACAAGTGCCCTCCTTAATACTCACCACCCATCTAGTCCCTCCCCCACCCACCTGCCTCATCAACTTTGGGTTTATTCTCTATCATTAGGAATCTCTTATGGTTTGCTTCCCTCTTTTTTCCTCCCCCCTTCCTATATGTTCATCTGTTTTGTTTCTTAAATTCCTCATGAGTGAAATCAAATGGTATTTTTTTTTCTGTGACTGACAGATTTCACTTAGCATAATGCACTCTAGCTCCATCCATGTCATTGCAAATGGCAATATTTCATTAAATTTTTTTTTAACGTTTATTGTTGAGAGATAGAGACACACAGAATATGAGCAGGGGAGGGTCAGAGAGAGAGGGAGACACAGAATCCGAAACAGGCTCCAGGCTCTAAGCTTTCAGCCCAGAGCCCGATGCGGGGCTCAAACCCACCAACCATGAGATCATGACCTGAGCTGAAGTCAGACACCTAACCAAATGAGCCACCCAGGTGCCCCAACATTTCATTCTTTTTGATGGCTGAGTAATATTTTGCTGTATGTGTTTATATTTATATTTATATTTATCACATCATCGTTATCCATTCATGAGTCGATGGACATTTGGGCTTTTTCCATAGTTTGGCTATTGTTGATAAGGCTGCTATAAACATCGGGGTGCAGTGCCCCTTTGAATCAGTAGTTTTGTATCCTTTGGGTAAATATCTGGTAGTTGTCCTGAGTGGCTGCACTAGTTTGCATTCCCACCAACAGTGCAAGAGGGTTCTCCTTTCTCTACATCCTTGCCAACATTTGTTGTTGCCTGAGCTGTTAATTGTAGCCATTCTGACAGATGTGAGGTGGTATCTCATTGTGGGTTTGATTTGTATTTCCCCGATGATGAGTGATGTTGAGCATCTTTTCATGTGTCTGTTAGCCATCTGGAGGTCATCTTTTGAAAAATGTCTATTCATGTCTTGTGTCCATTTCTTAACTGAATTATTTGTTTTTGGGTTGTTGAGTTTGGTAAGTTCCTTATAGATTTTGGGTACTAACCCTTTATCCGATACATCATTTGCAAATATCTTCTCCCATTCTATAGGCTGCCTTTTAGTTTTGTTGATAGTTTCTTTTGCTGTTGAGAAGCTTTTTATCATTTTTTTAAAGTTTATTTTTGAGAGAGAGGATCCCAAGCAGGCTCTACACTGTCAACACAGAACCTGATGTAGGGCTTGAACTCACGAATTATGAGATCATGACCTGAGCTGAAATTAAGAGTCAGATGCTTAACTGAGCCACCCACCCAGGTACCCCAGAAGCTTTTTATCTTAATGAAGGCCCAATAGTTCATGTTTGCTTTTGTTTCCCTTGCTTCTGGCAATGTGTCTAGTAAGAAGTTGCACTGGCTGAGGTCAAAGAGGTTGCTGCCTGTGTTCTCCTAGGATTTTGATGGTTTCCTATTTCATGTTTAGGTTTTTCACCCATTTCGAATTTATTTTTGTGTACAGTGTAAGAAAGTGGTCCAGTTTCATTCTACATGTTACCATCCAGTTTTCCCAACGTCATTTGTTGAAGAGATTGTCTTTTTTCCATTGGATATTCTTTCCTGTTTTGTCGAAGATTAGTTGACTATATAGTTGTGGGTCCATTTCTGGGTTTTCTATTCCATTGCCCTAGGTGTCTGTTTTTGTGCCAGTACCATACTTTTTTGATAACTACAGTTTTGTAGTATAGCTTGAAGTCCAGAATCATGATGCCTGCAGCTTTGCTTTGGTTTTTCAGGATTTCTTGGTTATTTGGGGTCTTCTATGATTCCATACAAATTTTAGGATTGTTTGTTCTAAGCTCTGTGAAAAAAGCTCATGGTATTTTGATAGGGATTGTGTTGAATGTGTAGATTGTTTTGTAGTATAGATATTTTAATAATGTTTGTTCTTGCAATCCATGAGCCTGGAATGTTTTTCCATTTCTTTGTGTCCTCTTTAATTTATTTAATAAATGCCCTCTATTTTTCAGAGTACAGATCTTTTAGCTTTTTGGCTAGGTTTATTCCTAGGTATCTTCTGGTTTTTGGTGCAATTGTAAATGGGGTTGGGTCCTTGATTTCTTTTTCTGTGCTTCATTATTGATGGATAGAAATACAACAGATTTCTTTTTTCTACCTAGAACATCATGTCGATTGCAAATAGTGAAAGTTTGACTTCTTCCTTGCTGATTTGGATGCCTTTTATTTGTTTTTGTTGTCTGAGTGTGGAGGCTGGGACTTCCAGTACTATACTATATTGAGCAACAGTGAGTAGACATCCCTGTCGTGTCCCTGAACTTAAGGGGAAAGCTCTCAGTTTTCTGTCATTAAGGATGATATTAGCTATGGGTCTTTTGCATATGGCCTTTATGATGTTGAAGTACGTTCCATCTGTCCCTACTTTCGTGAGGGTTTTTATTCAATAAAGGGTGTTGCATTTTGTCAAATGCATTTTCTGCATCTATTGACAGGATCATGTGGTTCTTATCCTTTCTTTTATTAATGTGATGTCTCACATTGATTGATTTGTAAATATTGAACCTCCCCTGCAGCCCAGGAATAAATCCCACTTGATCATGGTGAATAATTCTTTTAATGTACTGTTGAATTCGATTTGCTAGTAACTTGTTGAGAATTTTTACACCCAGGTTCATCAAGGATATTGGCCTGGAATTCTCCTTTTTAGTGGGGTCTTTGTCTGGTTTTGGGATCAAGGTAACACAGGCTTCATAGTATGAGTTTGGAAGCTTTCCTTCTATTTCTGTTTTTTTTGGAACAGTTTGAGAATAGGTATTAACTCCTCTTTAATTTTTTTTTTATTTTTTAAGTTTATTTATTTTGAGAAAGAGGAAGCAAGGGAGGAGCAGAGAGGGAGAGAGAGAGAGAAAGAGAGCGAGGAAGAGAGAGAATCCTAAGTCGGCTCTACACCATCAGCACAGAGCCCGATGTGGGGTTCAGACCTATGAACTGTGGGATCATGACTTGAGCTGAAACCAAAAGTCAGGCATTTAACCAACTGAGCCACCCAGGCACCACAGCTCTTATTTAAATGTCTGGTAGACTTCCTCTGGGAAGCCCTCTGGACCTGGACTTTTTTGTGTTGGAGGTTTTTGATTACTGATTCAATTTCTTTGCTGGTTATGGGTCTGTTCAAATCTACTTCTTTCTGCATCAGTTTTGGTAGTTTGTGTTTCTAGGAATTTGCCCATTTCTTGAAGATTTCCCAGTTTGTTGGCATATGTTTTTTAATAATAGTCTCTTATGATCATTTGTATTTCCGTGGTGTTGGTTGTGATTTTACTTATTTGGGGCTTTTTTTCTTTCTTTCTCTCTGCCTCTTTTATAAGTCTGCTTAGGGGTTTATCAATTTTGTTAATTCTTTGAAAGAACCAACTCTTAGAAACATACAAACAAAACAGATAAATGAAAATGTATCATTTATTTCCACTCTTATCTTTTTTTTTTTTTAACGTTTATTTATTTTTGAGACAGAGACAGAGCATGAACGGGGGAGGGTCAGAGAGAGAGGGAGACACAGAATCTGAAACAGGCTCCAGGCTTTGAGCCATCAGCACAGAGCCTGACGCGGGGCTTGAACTCACGAACCGCGAGATCATGACCTGAGCCGAAGTCGGACGCTTAACCGACTGAGCCACCCAGGCGCCCCTCCACTCTTATCTTTATTATTTCCCTTCTTCTGCTGGCTTTAGGCTTTGTTTGCTGTTCCTTTTGTAGCTCCTTTAGGTGTAAGGTTAGGTTATACATTTGGGACCTTTCTTGCTTCTTGAGGTAGACCTGTATTGCAGTATACATCCCTCTTAAGATTGCCTTTGCTACTTTCCAACAGGTTTGGGCTATTGTGTTTTCATTTTCATTGGCTTCCATGTATGTATGTGTTCATTTCTTCTTTAATTTCCAGGTTAACCCATTCATTCTTTCATAGAATGTTGTTTAACCTTCATGTATTTGTGGTCTTTTCAAACTTTTCCTGTGGTTGACTGCAAGTTTCATAGCGTTGTGGTCTGAAAATCTGCATGGAATGATCTCAATCTTTTTGTACTTATCGAGGGCTGATTTGTGACCCACTATGTGCAGATCAAGTATTTTTATTGAAATTTAGTGTTCAAATTGAGATGTCTTCTAAGAGTAAAATACACACTGGATTTCAAACACTTAGAATGAAAAAAGGATGTAAAGATAATTCACTAGCAATTTTTTATGTTGCTCACATGTTGAAATATTTTAGGTATACTCGGTGAATTAAATATATTATGAAAATCAATTTCTCCAGTTTCCTTTTTTAAAGTTTTGATTTTAATTCTAGTTAACATACAGTGTTATATTAGTTTTAGGTGTACAATATAATGACTCAACAATTCCATATATTGCCTCGTGCTCATCAGAAACATGCACTCCTTAATCCCCATCACCTGTTTCACCCATTCCTCCAACCACCTCCCTTCTCATAACCATCACTTTGTTTTCTGTAATTAAGTCCGTTTCTTGATTTGTTTCTTTCCCCCTTTTCCCCTTTATTTGTTTTGTTGCTTAAATTCTGTGTACACACGCACACACACACACACTGCACACACACACACACACACACACACACACACATACACATCTTCTTTATCCATTGATGGACACCTGGGCTGTATCCATAATATGGTTATTGTAAATAATGCTGCTTATAAACATTGGGAAGCATATATCCCTTTGAATTTGTGCTTTTGTATTCTTTGGACAAATACTCAGTAGTGTGATTGCTGATTATGGTAGTTCTTTTTTACCTTTATGAAGAATCTCCATGCAGTTTTCCACAGTGGTAGCACCAGTTTGCATTCCCACCAACAGTTCAAGAGGATTATCTTTTCTCTGCATTCTCACCAACACCTGTTGTTACTTGTGCTGTTGATTTTATCCATCTGACAGGTGTGAAGTGATATCTCATTGTAGCTTTGATTTGCATTTCTCTGATGAGTGATGTTGACCATCTTTTCATGTATCTCTTTGCCATCTGGATATCTTTGGAGAAATATCTGTTCATGTGTTCCTATTTTTGAATTGGATTATTTGGTTTTTGGGAGTTGAGTTTTACAAGTTTTTGTACACTAACCCCTTATCAGATATGTCATTTGCAAATATCTTCTCCCATTCTGTAGGTTGCATTTTAGTATTATTGATTGTTTCCTTTCCTTTGCTGTGCAGAAGCTTTTTGTTTTTATATAGTCCCAATAGTTTCCTTTTCTTTTGTTTCCCTGTCTCAGGAGACCTATCTAGAAAGAAGTTGCTATGGCTGATGTCAAAGAGGTTACTGCCTGTGTTCTCTTCTCAGTTTTTTATGGTTTCAGGTCTCACATTTAGGTCTTGAATCCATTTTTAATTTCTTTGTATGGTGTAAGAAAGTGATCCAGTTTCATTCTTCTGCATATTACTGTCCAGTTTTTCCACCACCTTTTGTTGAAGAGACTGTCTTTTCCCATTGGATATTCTTTCCTGCTTTATTGAAGATTAATTGACCATATACTTGGGGGTTTATTTGGGGGTTTTCTATTCTGTTCCATTGATTTGTGTGTCTGTTTTTGTGCCACTACTATATACTTTTTTGATTACTACAGCTTTGTAATATAACTTGAAGTCCAGAATTGTGATGCCTCCAACTTTGCTCTTTTTTCCCCACGATTGCTTTGGCTATTTGGGGTCTTTGTGGTTCCATACAAATTTTAGGATTGTTTGTTCTAGTTCTGTGAAAACTGATACTGGTGTTTGATAGGGATTGCATTAAATGTGTAGATTGCTTTGGGTAGTATAAACATTTTAATGATAATCTTCCAATCCATGAGCATGTAATGTCTTTTCATTTCTTGGTGACCTCTTCAGTTTCTTTCATCAGTGTTTTATAGTTGTCAGAGTGCAGGTCTTTTACCTCTTTCATTAGGTTCTTTCCTAGGTATCTTATTATTTTGGGTGCAATTTTAAATGGGATGTTGTTTTCTTAATTTCTTTTCCTGCCACTTCAGTGTTGGTGTATATAAATGTAACATATTTCTATATATTGATTTTGTATCCTGTGACTTTATTCAATTTATCAGTTCTAGCAATTTTTTGGTGGAGTCATTTGGGCTGTAAGTATCATATATATAGTATATCTATATTTAGTATCATGTCATTTGCAAATACTGAAAGCGACAGTTTGACTTCTTCCTTACTGATTTGGATGCCTTTTATTTTTTCTTGTCTGATTGCTTTAGCTAGGACTTCTAGTACTATGTTGAATAAATGTGGTGAGAGTAGACATACTTGTTCCTGACCTTAGGGGAAAAGCTCTCAGGTTTTCTTCATTGAGGATGATGTTAGCAGTGGGTTTTTTAAATATGGCCTTTATTATGTCGAGGTATGTTCCCTCTAAACCTAGTTTGCTGAGTTTTTAAAATCATGAATGATGTTATACTTTGTCAAATGCTTTTTCCACCTCTATTGAAACGATCATATGGTTCTTATCCTTTCTCTTATTGATGTGATGTATCACGTTGATTGATTTGAATACTGAACCACCCTTGCACCCTGGGAATAAATGCCACTTGGTCATGGTGAATCATTTTTTAATGTATTGGTGGATTCAGTTTACTAGTATTTTGTTGAGGTTTTTTGCATCTATGTTAATCAGTGATATTGGCCTGTGGTGTTCTCTCTCTCCCTCTCTCTCTCTCTCTCTCTCTCTCTCTCTCTCTTTTTGTGGTGTCTTTATCTGGTTTTGGTATCAGGGTAATTCTAGCCTCAGAGAATGAATTTATAAGTTTTCCTTCCTTTTCTATTTTTTGGAATAGTTTGTGAAGATTAGGTGTTAATTCTTCTTTAAATGTTTGATAGAATTCACCTGTGAAGCCATCTGGTCCTAGGCTCTTGTTTGTTGGAACTATTTTGATTACTGATTCAATGTCTTTGCTGGTTATTGGTCTGTTCAACTTTTTTACTTCTTTCTGTGTCAGTTTTGGTAATTTATATGTTTCTAGGAATTTATCTGTTTCTTCTAGGTTGTGCAAGTTGTTGGCATATACTTTTTTATGATATTCTCTTACCACTATAGTTCTGTGGTGTTGGTTGTTATTTCTCCTTTCTCATTTGTGATTGTATTTGAGTCCTTTCTCTTTTTTTCTTGATATGTTTGGCTAGAGGTTTATCACTTTATAGATATTTTCTTTTTTTTAAAATATTTTTTTAATCTTTATTTTTAAGAGAGAGCAAGAGAGAGCGAGCAGGGGAGGAACAGAAAGAGAGGGAGACACAGAATCTGAAGCAGGCTCCAGACTCTGAGCTGTCAGCACAGGGCCCGATGTGGGGCTTGAACCCATGAACTGTGAGATCGTGACCTGAGCTGAAGTCAGACGCTTAACTGACTGAGCCACCCAGGCATCCCTGTGCAGTTCTTTTTTTTTTTTTGAAGTTTTACTTTCTCTTTCCTAATTTTTTTTCTGTTTTTTAAATTTTATTTTTTATTTTTTAAAATTTACATCCAAATTAGTATATAGTGCAACAATGATTTTAGGAGCAGATTCCTTAGTGCCCCTTACCCATTCAGCCCATCCCCCCTCCCACAACCCCTCCAGTAACCCTCAGTTTGTTCTCCATATTTATGAGTCTCTTCTATTTTGTCCCCCTCCCTGTTTTTATATTTTTTGTTTCCCTTCCCTTATGTTCATCTGTTTTGTCTCTTAAAGTCCTCATATGAGTGAAGTCATATGATTTTTGTCTTTCTCTGACTTATTTCACTTAGCATAATACCCTCCAGTTCCATCCACGTAGTTGCAAATGGCCAGATTTCATTCTTCTTGATTGCCGAGTAACACTCCATTGTATATGTATATATATACATACATGCCATATCTTCTTTATCCATTCATCCATCAGTGGACATTTGGGCTCTTACCATACTTTGGCTACTGTTGATAATGCTGCTATAAACATAGGGGTGCATGTGTCCCTTTGAAACAGTACACCTGTATCCCTTGGATAAGTGCCTAGTAGTGCAATTGCTGGGTCATAGGGTAGTTCTATTTTTAATTTTTTGAGGAACCTCCACACTGTTTTCCAGAGCAGCTGCACCAGTTTGCATTCCCATCCATCCCCTCACTTTTAATCTTCAGGTATCTTTAGGTCTAAAATGAGTCCTTTGTAGGCAATCTATAGATGTGTCTTCTTTTTTTTTATCCGCTCTGTCACCCTGTGTCTTTTGAGTGGAGCATTTAGTCTACTTACACTCAAAGTAACTTTCAATAGATATGTATTTATTGTCATTTTATTATTTGTTTTATGATTGTTTCTGAAGATTTTCTCCAATCCTTTCTTGTCTCTCTTTTTCATGTTTTGCCAATTTTCTTTAGTGATATATTTGGATTTCTTTCTCTTTATTCTTTGCAGGTTTATTTGTGGTTTTTGATATATGGTTACATTAGCTTTGTATAAGCTCTTCTGCATATAATGATCTATATTAAATTGATGGTCATTTAATTTTGGACCCATTCTTTACTCCTCCACACATTTTAGGTATATGTTATTATATTTTCTATCCTTTTACTTTTGAGTTCCTTGACTGTTTTTTTTTTTTTTTACAGAAATATTCATTTTCACTACTTTTGTATTTCCTGCCTTTATGCTGTTACTTTTGGTCTCTCTTTTCAATTAAAAGAGTCCCCTTTAGTATGTCTTGTGGGGTGGTTTAGTGGTCATGAACTCCTTTAGTTTTTGTTTGAGAAAGTCTTTATCTCTTCCATTCTGAATGATAGCCTTGCTGGATAGAGTTCTTGGCTGCAGATTTTTCTCATTCAGCTTTTTGAATATATTATGCCACTCCCTTCTGACTTACAAAGTTTCTGTTGAAAAGTCTCCTGCTAGCCTTATGGGTTTTCTCTTGTAAATTACTGTAGTCTTGTCTTGCTGCTTTGAAAATTTTTTCTTGGGGTGCCTGGGTGGCTCAGTTGGTTAAGCATCCAACTTTGGCTCAGGCCATTATCTCATGGTTGGTGAGTTCAAGCCCTGCATGGGCTCTCTGCTGTCAGCACAGAGCTTGCTTTGGATCCTCTATCCTCTTTCTCTATTCTCCTCTCATGCTTGTGCACTGTCTGTCTGTCTGTCTCTCTCTCTCTCTCTCTCTCTTTCTTTCAAAATCAAATAAACATTTAATAAAATCTTTTTTCTTTATCACTATATTTTTCCAATTTAATTACAACATGTATTTATATGGGTCTGCTTTTGTTGATTTTGGTGGGAGTTCTCTATGCCTCCAGGATATGGATATGTTTCCTTCCCCAGATTAAGGAAGCTTTCAGTTATTATTTCTTTGAATAAATTTTCTGTCCCCTTTTCTCTTTCTCCTTCTTCTGCAACTCCTATGGTATTAATGTTACTATGTTTGATTTGAGTCACTGAGTTCCTTCAGTCCATTCTCCTGTTGCATAATTCTTTTTCCTCTTTTGTTCAGCATGATTATTTTCCATTACTCTGTCTTCTAGGTCACTAATTTGTTCCTCTGCTTCTTCCATCCTGCTGTTCATTCTATCAAGCATGTTGCTCATTTCATTTATGGAGTGCTTTATCTCTGCCATGTTATTCCTTATTGATGTGTTAATGGTCTCACTCATGTCTTCCACTCTTTTCTCAAGTCCAGTGAGTATCCTTATGATAATTGCTTTACATTCTTCACCAGGCTGTTATTTATATCTGCTTTTCTTAGATCTCTAGCCATGGCCTTGTTCTGTTCTTCATTTGGGATAAATTTCTCTGTGTTCTCATTTTGTCTACCTCTCCATGTCTCTTTCTCTGTGTTAAGAAAGTCAGCAATGGGGGCACCTGGGTGGCTCAGTTGGTTGAGTGTCTGATTCCTAGGGTCATGGGATTGAGCCCCGTGTCAGGGTCTGTGCTGAGTATGGAGCTTGCTTAAGAGTCAGTCTCTTTCTTTCTCCCTCTCTCTTTCCTCCTCTCCCCCCTCTCTCTCCCTCTCCCCCTCTCCTCAACCCATGTGTTCTCTCTCGCTAACAATAAAATCATAAAAAAATAAACTCAGCTATGTCTTCTGTTCTTGAAAGTAGTGACTTCACAGAGAAGAGGCTCTGTAGTGCAGTGTCCCCTGTTCACCAAAACCTGGCACTTCAGGAGAGTATCTTATGTGTGTTCCTTATGCCTTGCTATTGTTACTGAGTCGCTTTCATCAGTGCAGTCATCTTAACTGTCTCTTTGCCTATTGGGCTGTGACTGTTCTCTGTGGTGTTAGTGGGACACAGGGAGGCCAGCTCTGAGTGAGTGTGCCTGATGGGAACTTGGGAGTGGGGCAGTGGTGTTAGGAAAATTTATGCTGGGCCATTAGTCCTATGCTGGATCTCCCAGATGCACTGTGGTGTTTGGGGGCTATCCACTGGCATGGCTGGGTGGGGAGATGCAGTGGTGGTGGCTCAGTGCCTAGCACACCTGGTGAGTGGGGTGTGTTTGCTGCTTTAACAAAATTTGCCCTGAGCCAAGGCCCAAGACCAGCAGGCTTGGAGTGGGCTTATCTGGAGGAGAACTTGTGGGAGTGCTGTACTGCTAGCTGGTGAGGCTAAGCAGGCTTAGTATCTGTGCAGTCCTACCCCCTGCAGGTAGCTCTGTGTTTAGGTTAGGGGATCGGGAGGAAAATGGTGCCTGCCAGCTCCCTCAATTTTGGAGAAGTACTCCAACACTCACTGAAATCATTATGAACAGATCTGTCTCCCATTTGCCCTGATGTTGTATAAACTGCCATTTTTATGTGGTGTCTCTGGACAGGTTGCTGTCTCTTTAAGGGCAGTGATCCAGCTTTCATTTGCCCTCCTGGCTTTCCCAGTACTGAGTCAGCTGACTTTTAAAGCTCCAGGCTCCAAATACCATTGGTTTTACAAACTTTTGAAATTTAGCCCCTCTAGTTTTCAAAGCCAAACATTATGGAAATGGTCTCCCCGGTGTGCAGACCCGTTTCTCTGCCTTCTCCATGCACCTGGTTCCCTCCCTCCTGTGGGCAGCCTCCCTCTGCCTTTCTGACCTTCCTAATCTTTCAGATGCAGCTTCTTTATATTTAGTTGTAGAGTTTGTTCTGCCAGTCTTTAGATTGCTCTCTGGTTTGTTGACTTAGATGTAGATGATATGTGGTTGTAAACGTGGGACAGGGCAAGCTCAGGCTCCTCCTACTCCCCCATCTTCCCAAGCTCCTTTCTCTCCAGTTTCTTTTCATTTTAAAATGTGGCTACTGAAAAATTAAAAGTGACCTGTGTTGTTGGCATAATATGGACTGTCCTGTTCTAGATGCCATAATTTCACAAGGTAAGTAACATGGATTGAATACTTACTATGTGCTAGCACATTGAAGAATGTTTTCCATAGATTATTTACACTTCAAAACAACCCTGTTTTACAGAAAATTAAGGAAATAAAAAATTAGGTAACTTGCCCATAGTCATCTAAATATAAACAGAGCAGGTGAAATAAGGTTCTTATCTGAGATGTTCAAAGGCAGGTGGGCACTCAGACCACCCAATCTGAGAAAAAGTGGAAGAAAGTGGACGCACCCATGCCAGGCTTGAGGGAGACAGGAGAACTCATCTGAAATACTTCAAGAACTGTCATATGGGTGAGGAAATAATTGTAATGCAAATGACCTGAGAGAGAGAGACTTGATGACTCCCAAGGTGTTATTTCCTGCCAAAATTTCTCTTCTGAACACCAGAGTCGTAAATCTGTCTTCTGGACACATCCATTTACATGTCTCAAAGGCATTTTCAAACTTAACATAGCCAAAGCTCATTTTGGTTTCTTTTCTTCAAAACTTGTTTTGCCACTTGGGTTCCCAGACGTAGTCAATGGCATCGACATCTATCTAGTTTCTCGCGATAGAACTTGGGTCTGTCTCCTTCACTTTGGACATCCAATTGGTCACTCTGAACTCATGTATTGTAAAACCATTCCTTGTTCATTTTTCTGTCTGTATCAGTTAGCTATGGCTGTTTAACAAAGCAGCTTAAAACAACAAACATTTATTGGGTCAGTTTCTGTGGAGAAAGATCCAGGAGTATTGGGTCCTCAGGCTCAGTGTCTCTCATGACATTTCAGTCAACATGTCAGCTGGAGCCGCTGACATCTCTAGACTCAACTGGAAGGAAATTGACTTCAAAGTTCACTCATGTGGTTGTTGGTTTGATTTAGTCATTTGCTGGGTATTGGCTGGAGGTCTCTCTAACTTCCTTGCCTTATGGGCCTATTAGGGCAGCTTATATCCTGGTACCTGCCTGCCTTCAGAATGAGTGAGAACATAAGAGAAGACAGGGAAGATGGAAGATGGAGTCTTTATAACCTAATCTCAAAAGTGACATCCGATAATTTTTGTAGTAGTGTACTTACTAGAAATGAGTCATTAGATGGGGCGCCTGGGTGGCTCAGTTGGTTGGGCATCTGACTTCAGCTCAGGTCATGATCTCATGGTTTGTGGGTTTGAGCCCTGCATCAGGTTCTGTGCTGACAGCTTGAAGCCTGGAGCCTGTCTTGGATTCTGTGTCTCCCTCTCTCTCTGCCCCTCCCCACTTGCACATGCTCTCTCTCTCTCTCTCTCTCTCTCTCAAAAATAAACATTAAAAAAATTTTTTTAAAAAAGAAATGAGTCATTAGGTCCAACCCACCTTCAAGTGGGGGAATTGCATGAATACCAAATGCCTAAATACCAGACAGCTAAGATCACTGTGAACATCTTAGAAGCTGCCCGCTACAACATCCTGACAATTACTCTGATCTGCATGCTGTTGGCCACTGCATTCCATTCTCTCAGCTGTAATCCCTTGGGCTCTTCCTATCCAGCTCTACTGCCCCTTTCCTGGTCCATTGTTATCTTTCACCTGGACAGTTGCAAAAGCCTCCCAGCTGGTTTTCCTACCTCTGCCTTCCTTCTCCCATCCTTGTCATATTTCTGGCTTTGTGAATGAGGCAAGAATGGTGGTGGTGGTGTGTGGCCGACAGTGTCTAGTTTTGGACCTGTCCTTAGGGTAGGAGGGGCTCAGATCGATTTTCAGAGTGTTTGCATTCCAGGTAAATAGTGAGCCTCAGAGGTTTGTTCTGGAGTGATGGGGGGGGGGGGAAGGCTGGAGCAAGGAGAGCCCAAGCTTTGGTGAGGAGCCTATGGACCTTAGTTCCTGAAACAGGGCTTGGATTACAGTTTAGAAGCAGAAGGCAGGGCTCTGAATGTGGCTGCTGAATGATAGATGAGGGGTTTGGGCTGATAAGTGTGTGTGTGTGGGGCTATAGCTCTGTTTTGAAAATGCCATTCATATGGCCATGCCTTGGAACCAGGTTTGGGCACCAGTTGTCACCCTGGGCATTGCTTCCAGGCAGGCTGCCAGGGGCCACTGAGTGACCACTCGATTCACTCCAGCCTCATGAACTATTGGCATTGGCATCACTTCCATGCTTTCTAACTGCAGAGACAGAAGGATGTGCTGGGAGTGGGGTTCCCCCATAGCTTCCCTAGTGGCTATGAGAAACTTGCTTCTTTGCTGGGACATGTCCTGCAAGATACAGTTATTTGCAATTTAAAGGATTTGCCACATTTTTTTTTTTTTTAGAAAGCACAGAAGAACACTAGAGAGAACATAGGCTCTGGAGCAGGCAACACTAAGACTGGATCCCAGCTCTACTGCTGATTAGCTGTGTATCCTTAGGGAGTTACTTAACCTCTCTGAGTCTCAGTTTCTTGGTTTGTAAAATGGGGATATCATGGCTCATCTCATGAGATAAATATGTGGAAATATGCACAGATGCACACAGCACAATGCCTATCACACAGTAGGGACTCAAACCAAATTGGGATGAACGGTAGAGAGAACACACATGGGGACGCCAGCAGGACCCACCATGGAGGTGTTTCTTTACCCACACAGGTGTTATGGATATGGTCCAGGTCTTCAGTGATGAGTAGTAGGAATCTGGCAGGGAAAGCCACTGTCTACTCTTCACGGGTGTCTTTGGAGCAGTACATGGCATGGCTAATAACAGCTGAAATTGATTTCAGGCCTTTTTTGTATGAACTCAATTCTCACAATGATGTAGGAGGTAGAGAATGATTATTGTCATCCCACCTTACAAGGAAACTGTGGAACCCAGAAGGGTTAAGTAACATACTCAAAGTCACTCAACCATTCAGTAGCACTGGAGTCCACTTTGATCATTACATGCTACCTCTCAACAGCATGAACTCACCTCTTGTCACCCGTGGGTTTAGATCCTCAAATCCCTCTTCTGTCTTTATGGACCCAGAGTTAAACAGTCCCTTCAGACCTACCTGGACAGGAAGGGGCCATTCATTCTATTGGGTTGAGAGTTCTGGAAGTTAGAATAAGCACCATCAGGGAAGCTGTTGTCTTGCTGGATTCCATATCAACAGGGCTTTTTCCCATCTGAGGGTACAGCATTATTCTAGATGATGAATGACCCTGGCTAGATACTCCATCACTGTGGACTTAATGAGTTAACAAACATTGAGCACCCACTCTGTGTCAGAAAATGTGGTGATACTCAGTGGTGGGCAAAGAGATCCATGCCCTTTCTAGGTGCTGGGATGTTCCGAGTGTCTAGCTGAAAGACTGCTGTTTTAGGCAAACAGATTTTGATCCCACACAATGAAGTTTCCAACCTCCCAGAGCTTTCCTGAGAGGAAATAGCTTTCCTAGGTAGGGGGTGAGTTTCCTGTCCCAAGAGGTGTTCAAGTGAAGCCAGAATGGCCACTTGGTGGGGATGTTGTAGAGGGGATAAAATATCAGAGCGGTGCTTTCTAGAGAAGATGGTTAAGGTCCTTTCAGATTGCTAGGAATTAACATTTAAGAGAAACCTGGATGCAACAAAGATGACATAAAGACAGCGCCTGACTTGAAGCCTGTGGCTGTAAGTCAGTGTGAGGAGAAGGGAGTGGTCACTGGATTTCCAAGAGCAGGAGTTTGAAGGCACTGCTGTTGAGGATGGAGGTGGGGCTGCGGCTCACATTTGAAGGGCCCTCCTGCAGTGATAGAAATCACTCTTCGGAATAGACAAAGGACACATTGTAGGCATCCCGCAGTTCACAGCACCACTGGGGAAATCAGCATCCCAGGAATGGTTGTTACCCGCCACTTGGACAGGAAATGTCGCAGACAGAGCCTTGTTTTTCTGCTGTAGGAATTAAAGTTCAGAAGCAGCTGCAAGGAAATCAATACTGAGCTGCTAAACCCTTAATGAACGACAGCAAAAGGCTGATCGTGTTGCCTAAAACAGCTTTTTTCAAAGCTGCTTGTCTGAGGTGAGAGCGTTAACAAGAATTGATTGAGTTCCTACGAGATGTGGTTTTCAGAGTTGCAGCTACATGGTGTAGGAAAAAGCAGTTGCCATGGGTTCAAGACCTGTTTAGTGGCTGAGCCATCGGGTCTGTTGTGAGTGCTTTGGAGGTCTAGTTGTTAGGCCTGTAGTGCCACCATTCATCCCCTTCCCCCACCTCTGGGTCCCCTGGAAAAGGATCCATTGCTAGATGAGAAACAAAGTCCCAGCTTTAAAGGTGACTGAGTCCGTGCACGAAATCCCAACTCAAAAGTCCTGTGGGAGAAGCTTTGCTCTGGCTACTAGGCTTCTATAGGTTTCCATGCTGCTAGATACTTTTGCTTAAATCTGACTTTGGTTTTACCAGACAAACCTGTAATTCTATAGAGACAATGAACAACTTGGCAGAAGGGAGGGCATATCGCATGTCACCCATCAGTGAGATGTGGCCCCATGAAAGTCACACCCCAGTTGATACTGTTAGCCATTGCTCCTCCCAAGGGAGCTGAGAGTGTGGGTACCAGTTTCCTTCTTTAGGGTCTGGGCAGAAACTTGAAGGGCTGTGGGAGAGGCTGTTGCCCACAGAGTCATTTAGCTTGTCTGACTTTACATTTCCCTATCTATCAAGTGGGCACACAATTTCTGCCCTATTTCCCATGCAGAGTAATTGTGAGAGTCTGATGAAATCCCATCCATAGAAGTGGTTGGTGAGCTGAACTGCATCCACCAATCAAATAGGATGTGATGCTTTTATTTGCAACCTGGGGAACAAGACCAAGTGACAGGATAGGAGTGGAACAGGAAACTGGCATTTTTGGACCACTTACTGTGTATGTTTCTGATTCTGAAGAAAACTTCAAATCCTCACAATGTCCCTGTAGGCAGATATTAACGCTCTTATGTTACAAATGAGGAAACTAAAGAGTGGTGCTTGCAGGAGACAGCTCATCCTGGTTTGCCCAAAGTGAGGGATTTCCTGAAACACAGGACTTTGAGCACTTAACCCCGCAAACCAAGATGAACTGTCACCCCAAACTCAAGTCCAGGAAGGTTGAGCAACTTTCCTGAAGCTCCATGGCTGGTCAGCAGCAGGATCAGTTCAGAACGTGGGTCAGTTACCCTAGCACTCATGTTCTTAACTGTATCCCTTTTTGCTTACACCCTAGTTAGGCTGACAAAATGTGTAAATGTGAGTGGATTGCATACCAAGAAGTTGCAGTGATCAGTGTCATGCAGTTTAACAGGAAACAGAAGACTTTTGCTACAAAGGTATGTTCTTTGCCGTGATCCCTGTGATTTCAACCTTTTAAGGGATTTCTTAAGAGTATTCTATGAGTTGGGTATGGGTCAGGTACTGCTTTATAAGCCAAGTGGTGCATTGGCTGGCACCTTTATCAGACTTGTTTAATCATCTTCAGTGGCTCTTAAACTTTAAGAGTGGGGCACCTTATTAAAAAGGGAGTTTGTGGAGCATGTCATCAGATATCCTGATTCAGTGTGTCTTAGGAGCCCCACCATTCCATCTGGGTGACCTGGTTAAATCATCTCTTCAGTCAGACCTCCTGGAACTATTGTAACAGCCACAGAGCCGGCATCATCTACAAAATGTCCCTCACTGACTTTCCATCAGCTTCTGAATCAACTCAGGCTCTTTAGCCTGGCTGACAAGGTCCTCCAGGGGCTGGCCCCAGGGTCCCTTATAGCCTCATCTCCTGCTGCACTTTGCCTGGACCCCAGCAGCTCTGATCAGTGTATTATCTGGCTCATTGTGCTCTTTCGGCCTCCCACTGTCCCTGCTAATTCTCCAATTCTTTCTCCATGTCTTTAGGTGTTCACTTCCTCCAAGATTCAGTTCAGGCAGCCTCCCTTCCAGGAAGATGCCCCTGGCTTGCTTTCCACACCCCACCCACTTCAGGTGGCCTCCCTGGTACTGTTTGAATAACCCACCAAGGTCTGCCTTTCTCACTGGGCTGTGAGTCCCTGGGGTGCAGGGGCTGATGCTATTCTCCCATCATAAAGACTTCACAGGGGCTTGTTGAAACAGACCAGACTAGAGCAGGGACAGGGAGGTGTTGTTTACTTGGTGTTGGCTCTGTGAGCTCCCATAAGCTGTCTGTGACAGTGATTACCCACACTCTGAGCACAATAGATTGTGGAACAAGGAACTCGGCAATATTGCAATCATCAGTTTCAATTGCCGTGGTGAGAAGGGATTAGGGAATAGCAAACTGACAACCTGGTTTATTCTGAGGGCTAAATTAGGAACAAGATTGGCATGCTGGTGGGAAAAAGAACGAGTTTGAGAGGGGGTGTATCTGGTGCCGCTAAAAGTTAAAGTCAGAGGACTTGAGGTTCAGAAATTAACTCTTGCCAGAGAGGCCGCACAGCAGAATTAAACTCTTGTACAGCTCTTCTCTCAGTTTTTAAGTGTAATAAATTGGCAAATTTCATAATGGCAGGAGCGCATTCATTGCTGTTATGTCATCAGTGTCTGGCATGTAGTAGTAGTTCAATAAGTATTTGTTGAAGGAACGAATGACACTCTAAAAGCTACCTTCTGCCTGTACTTCTCACAGCTGATTTCTGTCTATTCTACCCTAACCCTTTAAGCCAGTCTGCCATTCTCCATCCCATGTCCTTGCTGGTCCAGGAAAGTGAGCCCTAGTTTCTGTTTACCTCGTCTTCCCTAACTTTCTTTGCTCCAGAACTTCTTGGGCTCCGGTTCATCTCTAGGATAACGACCTGGATCCTGACTCTGTCCCCAGATACTGGGCTTGATATATGTGTTGCTTGGTATCTAGACCTTGGCTTGCCTGTGTGCGTGGGCTTGGCTGACTCCTCCACTCCCATTGCTCACCATTATCCTGGGTCCAGTTCTGGCATTAGCACTGTGCCAAACTCGTACCTCTGTTAGTTCGTTGGTGGGTCCCTGGTTAGTTCAGCCCCAGCCCCGGTGAGAAGAGGACCATACCCTCTCGCAATGGCTGGCCTCACTGCTTCTTCACAGTGTACCTTCCATCTCTACCTGCCATCCACCACCACCTTTAAGATGTCAGAGTGGGCCAGACTCAGACTTACTTTTCTCCTAGGGCCCAATATGGCCCTCTTCTTTATCTGAGACTTGAAAAGTCCCCCATTTATACAAAAGTCTTGGCTTTCAGAGTAGGATATTGGCGTAAAACACAGACACATCGATCAATGGGACAAAATAGCCTAGAAATAAATCCACGCGTATATGGTCAATTAATTTTTGAAGACTGTGCCAAGAATGTACAACAGGAAAACAGTCTCTTCAATAAATGGTGCTGGGAAAGTTGGATATCCACATGCAAAAGAATGAAACTGGACCCTTATCTTACACAGTACACAGAAATAAACTCAAAATGGATTAAACACTTAAACATAGAACCTGAAACCATAAAATTCCTAGAAGAAAACATAGGGGAAAAGCTTCTTGACGTTGGTCTTGACAATTATTTTTTGAATCTGATACCAAAAACAAAGGCAACAAAAGCAAAAATAA
The DNA here is from genome assembly GCF_022079265.1 of Lynx rufus. NCBI lineage: Eukaryota > Metazoa > Chordata > Mammalia > Carnivora > Felidae > Lynx > Lynx rufus. The sequence continues at coordinate 18,383,028 of NW_025814896.1, read as the reverse complement.
ACAAATGGGGCTATATCAAACCAAAAAGTTTCTGCACATCAAAGGAAATAATCAACAAAAAGGAAGAAGCCACCTAGGGAACGGGAGAAAATATTTGCAAATCATATGATTTGACATTAATATCCAAATGATTTGATTTGGCATTATATATGCCATATATATGGCCGTATATGGCCATATATATGCCATATATGATTTGGCATTAATATCCAAAATCTGTATGGAACTCTTAAAACTCCATAGCAAAAACAAACAAACAAAAGCCAACCCAATTAAAAAAATGGGCAAAAGACCTGACTAGATAGACATTTTCCCAAGGGAGACATACAAATGGCCAACAGGTACATGAAAAGATGTTCAGCATCACTCATCATCAGGGAAATGCAAATCAAAACCACTATGGGATATCACCTCACACCTGTCAGAATGACTATCATCAAAAAGACAAATAACAAGTATCTGTGAGGATGTGGAGAAAAGGGGACCCTTGTGCACTGTTGGTGGAATGTAAATTGGTGCAGCTATTAGGGAAAATAATCTGGAGGTTTTTCAAAAAATTAAAAATAGAGCTACCCTATGATCTAGCAATCCCTCTTTTGATTATCCAGAGTGAGTGAAATAACTATCTTGAAGAGCTGTTTGCACCTCCATGTTTATTGCAGCATTATTCATAATAGCCAAGATACGGAAACAACCTAAGAGTTGACAAATGAATGGATAAAAAATGCAGAATATAAATATTCATATTATTCATATATATGAATATATGTGAATTCATATATATGAATATTCATGTCTATGAGCTCATATGTATGAATATTCATATATGTGAAGTACACTAGATAAAGACAAATACTGCATTGTGTCACTTATATGTATAATCTAAAAAAGAACAGAAGGTAAGAGCCATAGAAACAGAGTATAATAGTGGTTTCCAGGAGCCAGGAAGTGGGAGAAATAGGAAGATGTTGGTTAGAGGGTATATACCTTCAGTTATAAGATGAATAAATACTGAGGATCTACTTACTATACAGCATGGTGACTATAGTTAGTAATACTGTATCGTATCCTTGAAATTTGTTAAGAGAGTGGATCTGAAGTATTCACTCAAAAAGGTAAACTATGTGAGGTGACGAATATATTAATTAACTGGATTATATGTATCATGTCACAATGTGTACACATATCAAACCATCATGTTGTACAGTTTTAACATATTATAATTTTAGTTGTCAATTATACACCAGTAAAACTGGGAAGAGGCTTAGGTTTTATTTTTATTATTTATTTATTTATTTTGAGAGAGAGAGAGAGAGAGCATGAGCTGGGGAGGGGCAGAGAGAGAGGGAGGGAGGGAGAGAGAATCCCAAGCAGGCGCCATGCTGTCAGTGCAGAGCCTGATGTGGGGCTCGATCCCATGAACTGAGATGATGACCTGAGCCAAGATCAAGAGTTGGATGCTTAACTGACTGAGCGACCCAGGTGCCGCATGAGATTTTATTTTTATTTTATTTATTGTTATTATTTTTAATGCTTATTTTTGAGAGAGAGAGAGAGCACAAGAAGGGGAGGGACAGAGAGAGGGAGACACAGAATCTGAAGCAGGCCTCAGGTTCCGAGCCATCAGCACAGAGCCCGATGTGGGGCTTGAACCCACGAACGGCGAGATCATGACCTGAACTCAAGTCAGACGCTTAACCGACTGAGCCACCCAGGTGCCCCGGGTTTTATTTTTAAAAAGGGCACAGAAATTAGGTTTCTAGAGGCCTTCGAAGGAAATAACCTCCGCTGATTTGGCAAGACCAGAGCTGCCCACTTGGGAGGAAGTACGGTCACACTGAATGCTCTGTGTCTGCATGTGCTGGTGTATGTGATGTGTTGGCCTGTGTGGGCATGTCTATATGATGCGTAAACATATGTGTGGCATGGATGTGTAGCATGTACATGGTATGTACATATACCCGTGTGGTATGTGTGCATAGTATTCATGGTGCACATATACATGTGTGACTGGCACGCACACACACATGTGCACACATGTGTGGTATGTATGTGTGGAGTAAACATGGTGTGTATACATATGTGTGCTGTGTGTAAACATCGGTGTGTGTGTGGACATGTGGTATAAGTGTGTATATATGTGAATGGCATGTGTAGTTTGTGTATACACATACGTGGTGTGTGTGGGTGCCCATGGCATGTCTACACTTGTGTGCGTGCGGTATACATGGAACATATACATGTGTGTGGGGTGTGTCTCAGGGTCCCAAGGTCCAGGGAGGGTGAAGACAGATGCTGCTGAGAGCCATTTGAGCAGGAAATGACCTGAAGGACACATGTGAGCCGAAGTCTGTGGTCAAGGAGCTGCGTGGAAGCTCCAAATCCAGTAGTGCAAGGTCAGGAAAGAGCAGGAGGCCTGGTGAGACATGGCCCAGAGAAAGGCCATGGTCATGGGAGTGCTGGCACCTTCCTTCTCCTAATTATGCAGCTGGGTCAGCTGGCTTAAAAGGCAGCCTCTGGGAAGGAAGCTTGGTGGTGCATGCCTCTGTTGGCCATTGATGAAAAGCATTTATTAGTGTTTACACAGTGGCAGACCCCGTATGAGCTGTTGAAGATGTTGAGACCAATCAGCTGTGGCTCCTGGCTCCTAGAAAATAAATGTTAGGACTGAGATGCTAGGGGTGCCATGGTGAATGAGGGAAAGGGATGGGGAGAGGAAAGGAGGGAGGGAACCATGGAGGGGACGGGTAGAGATGGCGGGACTTGGATGAGGCACACAGAGGCTGCCCCTCTGCTTGGAATGAGGAAGGAGACTCCATTGGAATAATAAGCGTGGGTGCCTTTTGTTCTAACTCTCCCTCTAAAATATATACTGTATCATTGAGTGATTATTACTTTTTCACATATTTTATTTTTAATCTCTATTCCCTACATGGGGTTCAAACTCACAACCCCGAGATCAAGAGTCAAACACTCTACTGTCTGAGCCAGCCAGGTGTCCCTCTCTGAGTGATTATTAAATGAAGCTGGCATCCCCTCCTGGCTCTGCTGGGGTCCCAGCCCCCTTCCTACCCGTATTTCCCACTACCTCTCAGAGACCCAGACCCCCAGAATCTGGCTGCTTCAGCCCCTGTCATCCTGATGACCAGCCTGCCCTCAAGCCCCAGCCTTCAGGGGAAGCTTTATTAGGTCATTTGGGAGACAAGAACCCCTCTCCGCCCATCACAACTCAGTTCCTGAAGTTTTGCCGTGTTAGCAAATTTGATGGATCATGGCAAACGCTTGAGGATAAAATATTGTAATCAAGACAGTATCCCCTCCCCTCTCCCTCCTCCTCTGTCCCTGGATCTGGAACTCACTGGTTTCTGTGGACTCAGCAGATGGATGGATGGCTTTTGCTAATGCTTTGCTGGAGTGATAGAATGTGTGGCAGGAATAACCCTGCAGGCTCCCCAGAAAAAGAGGAACAGGAATAGCTCAGGAATGTAGAGGAGCTCAGTGGGAGAAAGGCACAGGTGTAAATCAGAGTGAACTGGACATTCTTCCTGGGCCCTGCCTGCAGTGTTCCATCAGACACCAGGTTCTTGCTAATGTGCCTGGTGGTCTGGTCCTTGTCACCCTGCCTTAAGCTGGACAATTGCAGTAGGCTCTTACTTGGTGTCCTCAGCTCTGGTCCAGATCCTCTGATCCCTCCATCCAGCACTCACCTGTAATGATCTCCTAAGGCACAAAACCCCATTGTGCTCCCTCACTCTCAAACTTTACATGTCTCCCTACTGTCCTTCGAGCCTTGTGCAAACCCTAGGGTCTAGCATCAGAGGCTTTCCATGACAGCATTCTGTTGGAGGAGGCCATCAGGAGGACATGATGGCTGGTTGATCTGCAAGCTGGACTTGGGCAATCAGAGGCTGCTTACCCCCACCCCTGTCGTTGCCAGTATACATTCTGCCACTATTTCCATAGCTAGAATCATTTCAAGGACACAATCTTGAGAGAGCAACATGTTGTTGAGACCATCTGGACCGTACATAGGACTGAGCCTCTTTAAAGCTTCTGTATAAACTGTCAGTGTTCTGGTGGGCAGATGCAGAGATCTATTTATCTTGCAGCTGCCCAAGACAAGTCTCCTATGTAAGTTCTCTTGCTTATTAACCCTGCCACCTCCTGATCTAGAGTGGCCTCTTTCTGCTGTCTTTCCCCACCCTCCATTTATGGGGCCAGCTTCAGATTTCACCTGGGGAGCTCCCAGGATTGTGAACCAACATATTCTGTCTCCTAGCACTCCATTTTGGATACCCTGTCCATTGGCCAGTTGTGCAAAAAGATATTCCTGAACTTGGCTTTCTGGCCTTTGTCTAATTGTTCTTGCTCAGATTTGTCTTTTTATCCTATTATTCCTTCTTAGCCTTTGAAAATCCCTTCTGACATTTAAGGCCCCATCTCAAGTGTCCTCTTTGCCATGTTGACTTCGTAAGGCCTACCACCAGATGCCATTTTGTCCCCCCTTACAGCATTTATTTTTCAAGGCCTTGGCTACTATTCCTCAAGTTCTGTCTCTGCCATTGACTGTGAACCGGTGAAGACTGAGTCAGACAATTTCTTCTGTCTCCATGGTGGTCTGTCCTGTTTCTTGTTTAATACATGTTCAGCCCAAGCAAGGAGTTGATATTTGTTGAGTCAAAGTAATTATATATAAAGTAATCTTACCTGATAAGGCAAGATGGATATTGGAGCAGTTTGGTTTAGAATGCTCATTGGCAAAAAATCTGTTGGTGGAGAAGAGATGAGAATCTGTTCTGTAGTGGATTCTTGAGCACATTTTCAGAAGGCCTCTCCATCACTGCTGTGGAGTGTATCAGACAGTTTTTGCTGTGTAACAGCTAACCTCAAAATTTCAGTGGCTTATAACAGACATTTATTGTTTGTAGTTCTGCAGGTCAGCTAAACCTGGCTCCAGACTAATCAACTGGTTTGGATTGAGTAGCATAGAAGGCATTGCCATGGACCCAGGTGTCCATGACTTCTTTGTTCCTTCCAGTTTCTCCCTATGGGAATGTCTATCCTGTGTTCATTCTGCCATTGTATTTGGGAAGCAGATGACTTGTTTTTGGTCTCACAGGTCCAAAGATAGAGAGGAATTTTGCCCCAAGATGGACCATACAAATGCCTTATTTAGATGATGAGATTTGGGACTTTTTGAATTGATGATATTAGATGAACTTTGGGATTTTGAGTTGATATTGGGATGAGTTAAGACCTTGGGGGATGTTGGGATGGGATGAATGTATTTTACACATGGAGTAGATGTGAATTTGGGGGGCCAGAGGGAACACTGTAGTGGGACTGAATAGTGTTCCCTCCAAATTCACGTCTACCTAGAACCTCAGAACGTGACTTTATTTGAAAATAGGGTCTTTGCATATGTGGTTAAGGGTGGGGATCAAGAAGAGATCATAGTGGTTTAGGATGGGCCCTAAATCCAAAGAGAGTATTCTTATAAGAGACAGAAAGGGGGGTGCCTGGGTGGCTCAGTTGGTTAAGTGTCTGACTCTCGATTTTGTGTCAGGTCCTGATCTCATGGTTCATGACTTTGAACCCTGCATTGTGCTCTGCACTGACAGTGAGGACCTGTTTGGGATCCTTTCTCTCCTTCTCTCCCTGCCCCTCTCCAGCTTGTTCGTTCTCTCTCTCTCTCTCTCTCTCTCTCTCAAATAAATAAACTTAAAAAAATTGAGTGGGGTGCCTGGGTGCCTCAGTTGGTTGAGCGTCCAACTTCAGCTCAGGTCATGATCTCACAGTCCATGGGTTCGAGCCCTGTGTTGGGCTCTGTGCTGACAGCTCAGAGCCTGGAGCCTGCTTCCACTTCTCTCTCTCTCTCTCTCTCTCTCTCTCTCTCTCTCTCTCTCTCTGCTCTTCCCCACTCACACTCTATCTCTGTCTCTCAAAAATGAATAAATGTTAAAAAAAGGGGGGGAAACACAAGGGATGAGATGATGTGAAGATGGAGAGTGAGAATGAAGTGATCTGTCTATCCTTCTAGGAACACTAGAGGCTAGATGAGACAAGAAAGGACACCTCTAAGAGCCTTTGGAAGGTGCATAGTCCTGCCTGAACTTTCATTTTGGACTTGAGATCTCCAGAACTGTGAAGGAATACATTTCTGTTGTCCTAAGACAACAAATTTATAATTTGTTACCTTAGCCACAGAAAACGGATGCAGTTTGGTTCAGGACTCTGCTTTGTGTCTCCCCCTCCTTGGGCTGGTAGTTATCTGGGGCATGTTCATCTCACGGAGGGTCCCAGAAGTACCAGAGGCCAAGCCAGACCCTACAAGCATATGGGTAGCTTCTGTTTGTGTTATTGCTGCAACCCCAGTGGCCCAAGCCAATCACGTGGCCAAGCCCAACATCAATGGGGTGAAGAAATGCGTTCTGCCTCTGCATGGTGGCCAATACGAAGGGCTCGGGATGCAATTCTAATACAGGGAGAGAGTGAAGAATCGGAGACAGCAATCCAGCCTACCTCAGGTGGAAACGATTTGGGGAATAAAACACTCCACAGAGTAGGTCCCAGAGCAGAGGACTTACGGATAAGAACCGGGTTTAGGGGCCACAGTACGTGATTTGGAATGACAAGATCTGTATTTGTATCCTTGATCAGACTGGAACTTCTTAATTATATGTCTGTGATTCAACCCCTGAAACTCTTCTGAATCTCATTTGCCTTAACCATGAAATGGAGGCAAAAGTACAATCGCTTACCGAGAGGATCAATTGTGGTCAAGCAGGTTAAAAGGCTTTGCCAGCTGAAATGTGGGACCTGTGTCCAGAGCAGCCAAATTTGGGGAAGAAGCTAACAGGAGCAGCTGTCCCTAGAGGTCAGTGAGGCAGACAAGGTGAGAGGGGACCATGGCAGCAGCACGTGGGGGTGCTGAGCCTGCTCTGTCTGGGCTGCCTGGCTGGTGTTGGGGTCTCCATCTGAGGCCAGGCTGGGGCCCTCCGTTACGTAGCCTCATGCACGTAACCCCCATTGTCGGCTGCCCCATCAAGGTGCCCATCCCCCTCTGTCCCAGCTCTGGCTGTCACCCAAAGCTTCATGACCCAGTAGGGATAAGACCACCTAGTGTGGTCATGGGGGTCCATCACTAGAAAGCAGTGGCACAATGCTGGGCACATAATGCAGGCTCAGTGCATGTTGGCAACAGTGACACACAAAATAATACGTTTACCAAATGAGCAAGGGCTTACACACCATCTGTTTCAGAGGTTACCTTGCTCAACGCCATCCGTTTATCTCTTCCAGGCATCCACCGGGATGTGGAAGTGGCTTAGATTAATTTGTTAAACCCATCAGAATGGTATTTGTGAAAATGGGATTATGTGTTGACTGCATAAATATTCATAACTTCATGGCGGTGCCCAAGCACACACCATTGCTTCTGCTTCCCCTCCACTCTGTCGGCACGGAACATCACGTGACAACAAAATGGAGCCTGTTATTTGCCCGGCACTGTGTTGGGACCCCTCAGAGGGGGACTCTGCCAAGAAACGGTTTTTCTCACAGACTGCGGTGCAGCTGTGACTGCCTTCCCTGCTGGCCTCAGCAGAGCTAACCCTTGGCCTTCTTTCCCCACCCTTTCCAAGCACATCGAGTGCTGGCTTTATCCATCAAGCCTGTGTCCTTTCTTTGGGAGAAAGAAATCAATAGAAATTGATTTGAAAATGTCAAACCTTATCAACTGCCAGCTGTCACTCCAAGACAGATATTTTATGGATGGCATAGATGTTTGATCTCACCAAGGCCCTTCTCCTGGCTCTGACAGTCTGTGGTGTCAACCAACCCACAGAGGTTCTCTGGGGGCCTATTAGAAAGGGAGATGGCATAGCACAGTGGCTAAATGTGTAGGCCCAGGAGCCAGACTGCCTGGGTTTACATCCTGGTTCCATGGTTTAATTGCTGTGTGACCTTGGGAGAGTTGTTTAACTTCTCTGAGCCTCAGAGATCTCATTTTGCACCTTAGGATAGTGAAAGGATATATAGCCCAGGCTGTGAGAATTGCATAATAACCCATGTAAACCACTTAGAAAATGTGGAGAATACTATAAGCACATGTGGAACATTAACCAGTGTTTATTATTCACATATGCCATTTTGCTAGGCATTGAAACTCCTATTTAAGGCTAGTTGGAGGAGGCAGGATGTACACAAGGCAAACTGATAGATACGTGGGAAGATTAGAATCTCAGCTCTGCCTCATTAACTCCATGAGTCTGAGCAATGTCCCTGGAACTCCGTTTCACCTGTAGAATGGGGATAAAATCACAGTGATTAAGAAGCAAGCTTATTATGTGTGTTAGTGACAAAACCACCCTGAGACTCGAAATTCACAGCACATGGGCTGGTAATTTTTTGAGATCTATGAAAAGGTCATTCTGTGATAGTGAATGGTAAATGCTGAACACCAAATGTGTGGGACACAGACGTTCAGCATCAAGAGAGACACTTTGGGCAGGGATTGTCCCTAAAGGACCTGCCAAAAAGGGTGGGGTTGAACTGGGCTTTGCAAGGGAGTGGGGGCTTTGGAAAGTCTAGGGAAGACTGCCTGGCACACCTGGGCCTAACTCACTGCAAACCCAGTTATAAGCATTAATAGAGGCCTTGATGCAGTAAAAGGGAATTCTGGCATGATTTTTTTTTAACACTTTGGAGACAATCTGGATTATTAAAGGCAGTGTGTCACCTAATCTGGGGGTTAGTAACGACCTGGTTTCTGCAAGGAGTGTGGCTCAGAGGGGGCAGGAACACAAGGTAAGGCTAATGCAGTTGGCCAGAAATCGGCGATGGCTCCGGCTGGGATGTTAGCAGCGGCAATGGAGAGCAGCGGACGGGTGCGAGGTCTTTTTGGAGGTAGAGCTGTCAGGACTTTTGCTGGTTTATTCATCAGTTCATTAATTCAACTGTTCAAGGCTCTGGGGATATAGCAGCACACAAAACAAGCAAAAATGTGCTTATATAGCTGAAGTATTGACGGGAGGTGGAATGTAGGGGAAGGACAAGGAGGGACGGTTTCCAGGTTCCTGCCTGAAGGGATGGTGTGCTGCTATTTGCTTTGTGAAGTGTTTTTGAGGCCCTTAGTCACAGGCTTCTGGGGTGCCTCAGCCTGCCTTGACGACCCCAGTTTCCCTTCTCCTCTGAAAGGCTCTGGAGCCTCTTCTGGAGGTCTAGTGCATTCTGTGTTCCACCAGCTGCGTCCTAGTGCAGGGGGCCAATGGCACTAATGGGAGGGACTTCTCAGTGTCTGCGTTAGTGTGCTTAAAGCTTGCTCTTCACATACAGGGTCTGTCCTCTCAGCCTGTGCGTCTCCGTCTACGCTGCAGGCTGCAAGGTGCTGGGGTTTAAGGAGCTTCCTTCTTTGTTCTCACACGCTGCAAGGTGCCGTTCACGACCAGTTTACCTGCGTGCTTTCTTGCAGCCATGGGAGGCCTTACATCCTGTCCTGCACTTAGTAGCATGTGGCAGCTTCCTAGTTGAATTTTTTTTAATGTATGTTTGAGAGAGAGAGAGAGAGAATGAGAAAATGAGTGGGGGGAGGAGCAGAGAGAGAATCCCAAGCAGGCTCTGAGCTGTCAGCACAGAGCCCGACTTGGGGTTCGATCTCATGAAGTGTGAGATCACGACCTGAGCCAAAATCGAGAATCAGATGTGCAGCCGACTAAGCCAACCCAGGCGCCCCTTTCCTGGTTGAATCTGATCTTCAGAAGGTCCCACCTGGACAGATGATGCAGCTTCCACGGCACTTCCCGTATGCCATAATCAAAGCACGTCTACATTTTACTCTATGCCGGTGTCTTGCTGGCCAAGCAATGTTGGGCGCACTGAACTAAAAGGGGATAAAATTCCAGAGGAAAGGCACAGCAGGAACAAAGGTGAGGAGGCAGGAAGTTTCGGGTGGAATTTGGGTCCTGCCCAGTGAGGACAATCCATCCAGAGTCCATGCTTGGGATGTCCTGTGGACGATGGTGAGTGCTTTTTGAGTGTCTGACACCAGCTGGCGAGCCACCTTCACCTCCCTACTGGGAGTAGATGTGGAGGAAGCCTCTCACTTAGAATTATAAATGATCCTAGTGAACATAATTTCAGCAATTACTGATGTTCAGTAATTATGCTAATGCTGATTCACAAAGGGCTGTTATTTTCTCAGCATGTTCTGTGCACATTATCTCCTTACCTGACTAACAGTGTTTTCGCAGTGCAGTTATGGTATTGCTTGTCACGTTAAGTGATGTTTGCATCTTTGAGCTTGTCAAGACACTAGGATTAGAGCTGAAGTTCTGTTCCCACCCCCTTCACAAGATTTTCTGGTGGGCTTCTTGATGACAAAGAAAAGGAAGGGGAAAAAGTAAAAAGAAAGCAGGGGGAAAAAGACACTCCCTCCCCCATTGACTAATGGGGAAATTAGAGTTCAGAGGTGCATAGGGACAGTGGGAGCTCAGATTTGTTGTCTTATCTTTCTGATTCCAGATATGACCTCTGGAATAGGGAAGTCAAAAGCCTGCCTGGTCTCCTTCTATATAACACAACCACAGTGCTTTTTGCAGCTTGAAATGGTCAAGTACCATTTCTAGTCTTTACTTCACATCGTCAGAGCACTTAGAGATCATCTAAGACAGTAACACTCAAAGTCTGGTCTCCAAACCGGCAGCATCAGCATCAGCGGAGAATGTGTTAGAAAGACAGATTCTTGGTCCCCTCCCAGATCTATTGAATCACAAGGCATTCTGTGTTTTAACCCAACAATTTATGTTTGAATAGGTAAGAAAAAACAAAAAACAACAACAACAAGAAAGTAAACTCGAAACAGGTGATTCTGATGCATGCTGTAGTTTGAGAATTATTCTAGGCCCTTGATACTTGAAGTGTGGACCACAGATCAGCAGTAACAGCTGGGAAAGGCAACATCTGAGGCCACACCCAGACCTACTCAGTCAGCACCTGCATTTTAACAAGGTGCACATCAAAGTTTGAGTGTCATTGAGTCCAAATGCCCCCATTTACTGTTGACAGGAGGCAAAATGACATGGTGGATGTCCCACGAGTTGGTAACACACCTAGATTGCTCTAAATCCTACTCATTTTAATAGCTAACATTTACTGCATGGTTTCTAAGGTCATTGCTTTGGAGGTACTATTGCCTCACTGTTCATACGCTCTACAGAAGGGCTTACTATGTGCTTGGCATGGGTCCCTGAATTTTCCCACTTGATCCGCACCTTTGAGGTAGGTCTGGGAGATAGCCTCTTCTTTAGAATGATTCTCTGGCTGGATAATTGAAAAAGTCGATTAAGGCAGGAAATCATACAAAATAGACTCACATTAAACATTTGGTTTTTAACCCAAGCATGTACACCCATCTTTTGATGTGGGGGCTCAGTGCCTTTTCCTTGAGCACCAATCTTCCTTCTTTCTTGCTTTAAATTTCTTTATCTTTTGTGCTATCTTGTTTGGCTTTCTTTGAAGTGGTCAAGAATTTAAGGTATGCAGCAATCTGAGAGCAGAATCCTTCTAGAATTTACTTCTTCCCCAAACTCCTAATTCTGTAGAATTTTTAAAAAGTGATCTGCCTTGTGCAAAGTATTCCAACTCAGTTTTTATAGACACGTTGACTTTTATATAGGATATTTAATTCGATATCTGTAATTACGGTATCAGGTCTACCTAGCATCAGCCTGCTTGGAACCAACACAGAAGTAAACAGCCCAACTGTTAGAAGCACAAGTGCAGGTGTGCTAGAGAGTAGCCTTCTAGCCCTGAACCTTGTAGTGCCATGGCCAGGTCATCATGTCTTACAGAGAGTGGAGAATGTCTGTTCAATAGCAAATAGTGGAGCTCTTATCCCCCTCCATGTTATTACCGCCATGTGGTTTTAGGATGGTGAGGGTTCTTCTCGAAGTCCTGAAGCTAGAATTGCCATGCAGACCCAGGCAGTCTGAATGCAGGGCTAGATACTCAGTCGTTCTGTCTTAACAAACCACAAATACTTACATATAATTGTGCATCCTTTCCCAAATACACTCTGTGCTCCTTTCCCCCACCTCTCCCATTTCTGTACTTACTTTGGCAAGAGAACTTGGTGTTCCTGACAGGCGAGTGGGTTGAAATGGATGCATTAATTGATTTAAATGTCCAAGTGTCAGTATTTTCTGACAAAACATTGTCAGTGGACTGTCTTGTGGCAGAGGACCAGTGAGTGGAGAAAATAACTACAGGAGGGGGAATCAGTTATACTGAAATTTTAGTTGAACCTCTTGGAAAGGTGTCCAAGGGTAGCATGTATTCCTCTGTCCCCCCTGCCTCAGCCATTTCCCCACAGCACCCCATACATACTTTTCATTATGTAAAGTGTTACATAGTTAGTGAAATACTGTCCCCGATGGTCTTAGTTCTGGTATTATTTTTCTGCCTCATCTTTCTCTGTGTGACTTGTTCCAAGTTACGGGACTCCAGTGCCCTATCTGTAAGATGGGGGGTAACAATAGTACCTCTCTGTTAGGTACTACAGAGGGCTGTTAGGGTTGCAGAAAAGTGTGAATGAGACATGCTTAGTATAATACCTGGCACTTGTAAATGCCCAATAAATGGTAGCTATTGTTGACTGTTTTTCCAAACCCTCTTCCCCAGGGAAATGGGGAAAGGCATAATTAGATATAGATAAAGGCAAACATTCTGTTGTAGCTCATTTGGCCTTTTATAATCCTAGCTCAGCGCCTAGAACACAGTAAATGCTTGATAAATATTTGCAGAAAGTTGAATAAATGGATCTTGGGTCAGTTTTTTTCACTGCTTTGCTTCTATATCTCAAGACGGTCTACATGATAAGGGTTTTCTTGTATCAAAGCCCTTCATACTCAGTGGTTTCAAAGAATTCTCGGTCTCTCCATCTGCAGCTGCTTACAGTCTTAATATTTTCAAGTACAGACTCTTTTTGAACTGTGTTTTAAAAGGATCTCATGTTCCTCCAATATTCTCAGCAAAATGCCTACAGACAGTTGTTTGCAGAAATGGCAAATGGCTCACATCATTTACTGCTGTTTTGTTTCTTGGGTCTAAGCACCCTGTGATCTGAGGCTGTTCTGTCTCTCGACTGTCCCTGAGTCCCCTGGTGCTTTGGGAGAAACAGTAACTTCTAGATCTGTCCGCAGCTGAAAAAGTCTCAGCCTGTCTGTGTAGGCAGCTTCATGCTATAGTAGAAGTAATGAAAATGTGATGGGTGGGAAAGAGAAGGAAGTCAGGGAGGTAACAAAGCAGAAGCAGGTGCATTGGCAAAAGCAGTCCCAGGACAGATAAAGGAGGCTGAGGCAGAGTACCTCTGTACCTAGGAAGTATGCTCTTGTGTCTTGATGGCGTTTTGACCTGGGGTTGTCTGGAAGGGGACTGGGGTGGAGGAACCCAGGTTAGATAAGTACGTGGGCCTGTGGGGATACCTGAAGCTCATCTTTTCTTAGGTGTTTATGTCTAATGCCTGCCAGGTGCCTCCCCACACCTAGATGCCTTCTTCATCCTCCTCCATCGTGTTCTTTTCCTGGAAGACTGTCTCTTAAGGGTCATGTCGGCAGGGTCTGTGCCCTCTGGCTTCAGCCAGGTGAGTCCTTCCCATGGGGACCCCTAGCAGGAGATCAGAAGTAGGGACAGAGGAGAGAGTGTGGTCAGGGCATTTGTTTCCCTGGTCGTACCTCCTAACTGAAGGTAAGTCTTCCTCCCAAGGTGGCCTCTTTTGTATGACACTCCTTCAAGCCCTCTGGCATCTGCTCTCTCGCTTGCTCTTCTGAGCCGAAAAAGGGCAACAACCACACTGTTTTACTCATTCCAGGGTACTGCTCTGTCCTTTGTAGTTTCCCTACAGCCTCCCCACACCTATGGAAATGGCCCTTTCATTGAACCCTCCTCAGATTATCCCAGCATGAGTATGCCCACTGTTGCTTGTCAGAAGCCTCATTTCCAGTCTTAAGTTGCTCTGCTTCTGCAGGAAGATGGTGGTACCTGGGAGGTAGGAGTCACTAAGAGATAAAAATAGTGCAGTTGGGTGTGTCCCAGAGGCAAGAGAAAACAGGGCTAATTTAAGCAGAATGGAAATTGTTGGTGGGATAGTGGGTAGCTCACAGAAAGAATTTGGAAGGACTCAGAACCAGGCAGGCAGCTGGGCATCAGGGGCCCTGGGAATACTCTGGTCAGGATGTGGCTGCCCTGGGTTCTTAATGAGACCCCTGCTGCTGTGAATGCATTCTCAACTGTATCTGCACCTTTGCAATCCCTCAGGGTTTAGAATCCCAGTTAGAGCATCTCCTTGGCTGATACTAGGTCACATACAGCATTCTAGTTGCAGGAAGGGGAAAAAGAAGTTCAGGCTTCTCTTTTCTCCCAGCTTATTCCTGTTTCAGGCTAGAAAAGTATAGCAGACAGGGAGGTGGTCTGTGGTTGGCTTCTTCCCTTCTTCTGTCCCTCACCCCACATCTCTGGCTTCTCTAGGGCTGGGACTGGGGGAGAGAGAAGACATATGGTGCAGGAATTATCTTCCTTGGCTGGTGCTGTGGTGACCTGGTGTTATGACTAGGGGGTGTGTGACTGTTGGGCTGACTTGGCAGCTGCCCAAAGCTGAATCTGGCTCTCCTTGATCAGATCTTTCTTCTGGCCATCTGGAATTCCATCCCTTCTGTTGGGGACCCATCCCTCTCCAGACATTCTTGGGAGAGATCCAAAATGACCCCAGTATGGCACCCCTCCAGGGGCTGCTTAAAACCTATTCTTTTTTTACCTCCGCCTTTGTGGGAGGCCAGTGGGGTTTAATTCTGGCAGGCTTAGCGAGTTCCGGTTGATATTGGAGACAAGTCACCTGCTTTCAAGGTGCAGGGTGGCTACAGAGCAAACTCTGAGAAACACCCAGAAGTTTGGCCCTTCTGGGTATCACACATAGTGTCTGGACTACCCCAGAACCATCTGTCCAAGCTCCTAGACGTGAGCAAAGGAGGAGAGAGCCCAGAAGAAGAAAGAAATATTCCTTCATGATAGGTTTTCTTCCATAAAGGATTCTTGGAAGATGAGCACTTCTTGCTAATTCTTACCTTTTCCTAGAAGAATGAAGCCTTCTCCTGCCATCTCCTGATATTTAACACTTTTGAATTTCTATTTGGCCAAGACCCATTGTGCCTCTGTCTGGCTGAATTGACCATGTTTTATTTTATGGTTGGTGAACCTTCATTCTGCTTCCGAGGCCTCATTTGCCATTTTGAAAATGCAAGGTTTCTGTGCTGTGTGGCAGGCCATGTGCTCAGGGCTGTTCATCTTAAATCTTTTTCTCAGTAAGAAACCTGGGTAGATGTGACCAGATGAACTCCGACAGCTCCTGTCAAACCAGAACCACAGAGTTTGGGACTCGGCTCCAGCCTGCCTGGAAGGGAGAAGGTCCTATCCCACCAGATGGTTTTTTTGTTTGTTTGTTTGTTTGTTTGTTTGTTTGTTTGTTTTCCCAGTGCTGTGAAAGGGCAAGACACAGGTAGAAGAATGGAGATAATGAAGGCTTCACGAGATCATCTCCAAGAAACAGATTCAGATTTTCATCTCTCCCTGATGCCACCTTTGAGGAGAGATTTCCAAGATGTTACAGGAGGATGAATATGTGAAATATTTATTTTTATTATGCAAATATAACTTAGGCGTCACATTCATTTTTGGAAACTTTGGGGGCCTCTGCTAACTGGGCAGGGTGTTTCATTTTCCATCTAGTTACTTGGGGTCACAGATTATGTGGACTATAAGCCAAAGAAATTCCTTGACTTTGAAACACAAGTTGTATCTCATTTCAAATCCTTATTATCTTTACCATCATCATGACCGTCACCAGCAGCTATAGCCTCATAAATCTTAGGCACATCTTTGATTATTTTCTTGGGATTGAATTTTGGAGGTAAACGGACGGACTAGGTAAAAGCGTGTGAACTTGAAAAAAATATTTTTTGTGAAAAATTTCAAACATGTTGCAGAAGTAGAGCGAATAGGGTGTGGAGGTTTAAGAAGCCTCTGTACTTCAGTTGCCTTCCACAAAGTGTCCATTTGTGTGCCATCAGTGGTGTTTGAGAATGCCTGTATCTGGACATTCTGCACCATAGTGGACTTCAACTTTTTTTTTTTTTTGTCAATTCACTGCAGGAGGAATGGTGTTACATTATTTTTTGAAGTTTCATTGATTTGACTACTAGGGAAGGTCAACACTTTGTCTATATATTTAGTGGTTATTTGTTTTGTTTCATGAAATTTCTAGCCACAGATTGCATTCAATTTTGTACTGCGCCCTTCCTCTTTTTCTCACTAATTTGTAAGGGGTCTTTAAATATTGAGGATATCAACCCTTTGTCTGGCACGCACCTTGCAATTATTTTCCTCATTTGTCATTTGGCTTCCAATTTTCTTCATAGTATTTCTTGACATACTGAAATATTACATTTTTATATAGTTTAGATCAATCAAGTTTTTACTGATGGTTTTCCTTCCTTTGGTTGCTTGCTTAGAACTCAAGCTTCTATAAATCTCTACACATATATTATTTAACACTTAAGTAGTTTCATTTCCTACACCTAAAAATGTTTAATACATCTGGGATTTGTTTTGGTATGTGGATGGTACAGGTAATAGTCATTTTTTTTTCCTTTTCAAATAGTTATATAATTGGAGCTTTTTTCTATTGATTTAAAATGCTGTCATTATCATATACTAAATATTTATACGAAGGCTTTTTATTGTGTTCACTGATCTGTTTAATCTTGGACTCCACCCAAGTGGTTTTGTAATTGAAACTCTATATAATGTTTTTACCTTTTGGCAATTGCTCCTGTCTCCTATTCTTTCAGTATTTTCCCATTTAAAAAAAAAAAAAAAAAAAAAAAAACTTGGCTCCTTCCAGATGTTTATTCTGGCAGTTAAACTTTAGAGTAGTCCTTAGAATTTTATCAGTTGCTTCAAATTTATAATTGATTTGGGATCCTTTATATTTTATATAATTGAATCTTGCATCAGAAATATTCCATCATCTCCCTCTTGTGAGGGGAGTCGTCTTATTCTATGACCTCTGTAGTTTGGATGTTTTCTTCATAAAAGTTTTACATGTTGCTAATTAAATTTATTTTTAGCTATTTTGTATTTTTGTTGTAATTATGAATGAGATTACTTCCTCTCCATTTTCTAACCAGTCCATGGCTTATGTATGGGAAGGTACTTGTTTTTTTGTATTTATTTTTTTAAACACCAAATTTAATGAACTATTTTGTTAATTCTGATAATTTAAAGTTGATTCTTTTGGGTTTTCAAATAGAAACTGGCATTATGTGCTATAGCTATAATTAATTTTGTGAATTTTTCAATATTCTTTTCTCTTTCTCTCGCTCTCTGTCCCCTCCCCCCACCTTGTTCTTTCTCTTTTTCCTTCCCTTACCAGAACTTCTAGGATAATTTTAAATAATAATGAGCCTCCTTATTGTGTTCCTGAATAGAACTCTTATACTTTTCACCCTTTTAACTTGTATTTGATAATGTTTCATTAGTTATTTTGTAGCTATAGTCATAAGTGAAGTTGACCTGAGGTGTTCATTTTTTCCTCCACTTTTGGTATTCAGTTCTGCTAACTTGGAAAAATAGAGGAGGTGGTCTCTTACTTTGCTTTTTCTTTGCTCTGGAAGAGTTTATGATGATAATTATCTGCTATTTGAACATTAAAAAAAACTTGCCTGCAAAACAGCTTGGGATTTTCTCCTTCACGGAGGTAATTCATTCTGGGTGTATGATAGCTTTCCCTTTTCCAGAAGTGACAGCAGTATACACGGGTGGGCTCCCAAGGGCTGCAAATGTTCTTTGGGAGCCTGCCCCCACCCCCCCGGCCCCGGCCATAGCTAGTTGGGTCTTTTCTAGGATTTTTGATTTGGAAGTAGGAGAGTAGGGAGAGTCCCCTTTTGATTGTGAGAGCCTTAAGATGAAGAATCTGGAATTATAGCTCAACTGTATCCTTGACATTAAAGGACAGAATGAATTGAATACTCCTAGAAAAAAAATTAAAAATTGAGAGAGAGTACTGGTGACCCCATTATCTGGTTCCAGCTGTTTCTGACACTCAGCTCTAAGGGCTGTCTCTCACTTTTACAGTTACATGAGATGTCCCATTATCCTTCCAATAAATCCCTTTATGCCAAGATGAATTTGAATTGTATATCTGATACTTCTGATCATTAGAGTATAAGCTCTCTCTTTTTTTCAGAAATATTTTTTACCTGAATAATGGTTTGCTAGAGTATTCCAACTTCTCAAATATTTTTTAGGAAAATATAAGTTACCAAAATTTATTTTATTGAGGATTTCAAATTTATTAGCACAGGATTATACATAATACTTTCTTATGAGTAAAAAGGGATATGCCTGTTATTGTGAAAAATCCCATGTACATTTTCTGACTTCTTTTTACTATATTTTCTGGTAGAAAACAATCATACTATTAGAAACACTGAATTTCAAAGATTATATATGAAAAAATTTGTTTCAATGTGACACAAGAGGGTTAGAAGTTAGAGAATTTTAGACACACAATAAGTAATTTTTCTTATAGAAATGTCATAATAAAGGTTTACTTATTTTTATTTCTGCAGGCATATTTTGTTACTGCGAACTAAAAATGAGAAATTGATTTATCAGTACTGACAGAAACAAACCCAAATGTCTCCTTATTTGTCCTTACAATCGCACAAGCTGAAGACTCCCATTCTCCTTGATTCACCCTTGAACTTGACCTTACACTTTTGCTTGTAGCACAATTACAGGAGTCAGCAGCAAAATAAACACATACCTTCCTATGATGATATTCAACCACTCAAACAAAAGACTGCTGGCTTTCCTATCTTCAGACTTCAGCTTGTCTAATTCTGAACCAATATCATCCCCATAATGTGTATTCGTTGGCCTTTTATGCATAACCAACCATTTCAAAATGCAGTACCTTAAAAAATCAGCATGATTTTGTGGTTGGCAGTTTGGGCTGGGATCACTTGGGAGATTCTTCTGGTCTTAGATGAATGGTCAGCTGCCAGGCCACCTGGGGACTGGTTAACCAAGGGGTGACCTTAGTTTGGATGGCTTATCTCTATACATGTTCTCCCATTTTCCAGAAGGCCAGCCTGGGCTTGCCCACATAATGATGGCAGGAGAGAGTTAAGGGGTAGTGTGTAGGCTTCTGGAGGCCTACGGTTGGAACCACACAGGGTCATATTCTATTGCTGAGTAGACTCCATCTCTAGAGGGCAAGTGATAAAAGGTCACATTGCAAAGGTCAGGGCTGTGGTGAGGGGTGGAGAATTCTGGACATTTTTCTAATCTACCACATAATGCAAATTGTGGCACTGTACATTGGAAAACAAATGGTGTCTCTATCAATCAACTGGTTACATCCTCTTTGATGCAGAATGCACCCTGAAGGGTATGTGGGTATGTGTATGAAACTTCATTTCTTTTTTTTTTTTCTATTTTTATTTAAAAAAAAATTTTTTTTTTCAACGTTTATTTATTTTTGGGACAGAGAGAGACAGAGCATGAACGGGGGAGGGGCAGAGAGAGAGGGAGACACAGAATCGGAAACAGGCTCCAGGCTCCGAGCCATCAGCCCAGAGCCTGACGCGGGGCTCGAACTCACGGACCGCGAGATCGTGACCTGGCTGAAGTCGGATGCTTAACCGACTGCACCACCCAGGCGCCCCTGAAACTTCATTTCTAAATGATTACTTATCATATGCATTTTTATAAATTTGTATGTGCTGACCAGATAGTAGGCCTTCAAGAGATTTGTGTTGAACAAATTATTGCATGGTATCTCAGATTTTCTAGAGTTTCTATTTTATAGTTAAGGTTTGAATTTTAGGCTTAGTGAATATTTTATATTCCTTATTGTTTGAAAGTAAAACCTTGAATTGTATGAATTTTCCCTTGAAAATTGGCTAGCGTTGGCCACATCTACAAATTTTTTTAAATTTATTTTTATTTATAATTTTTATTTTTATAGTTTGATGATTTATTGGGAAGCAAACACCTAAGTATCTACCTTCCAGATAAAGAAGTAGATCATTGCTGGCATTCCAGAAGTTGCCTTTGTACCTCAGTTCAGTTGTTGCACCTCCTTCCCCATAAAGGTAACCACTATCCTGACTTTCATGTTAATTAATTCCTTGCTCTTCTTTTACTACCACCCCCTACTCAGGTACCTCAACAGTATAGTTTTTCCTGTGTTCTGAACTTCATAAAAACAGAATAATGCAGTTTATTCTTGTCTCGCTGGCTTGTTTGGCTTCACATTATCTTTGTGAGATTCACTTTATGATGCGTAGCTGTAGTTCACTCATTTAATTGCTGTTTATTTCATTATATGAATATACTGCAATTTATTTGTTTATTCTAGTACATGAACATACGACCATTTATTCATCTGACTACCTACGGGTTGTCTTGGTTAATGGGTCTCTCCAGCGTTGGGGTTAATGAGTCGATAATGGATAAATCGTGAAATGGGGTTAAATGGTTTGTTTCCAGTTTTTGCCTTTTACGAATAGTGCTGTTATAAACATTCTTGTGTATGTTTCTTGGTGTATGTGAGCATGCATTGCTAGGAGTAAAATTGCTGGGTGAAGGGGGTCTGAGTGTCTTTAATGCCAAACTGTTTCAAAGGGGCCATACCCATATGCGTTTTTTCCAGTGGTGTAGGAGGATTTTCAACGTACCTATCCTTGCCAACAGCTTGGTTTGGCATGGTCAGAATTTTGATTTTTAGTCACTCTGATGAGTGGTATCTTGTTCTAGTTTTAATCTGCATTTCTCTGATGACTAGTAAGACAGAGATAGTTATCTTCTTATGGGGGCCCATTTGGATTGTCTCTTTTGGAAAGTACCTTTTCAAGTCTCCTGCCCATTTTTTAATTGGGTTGACTTATTGGTTTAAAGGAGTTCTTTAAATGTTCTGGTTATGAGTTCTTTGTTGGTTTTATGTTTTGCTATAACTTCTTCTCTGGACTTCTCTTTTCGTGAATTTCTTAATGATGCTTTTTGATAAGGACAATTCTTCATTACAACATAGTGCAACTTACTACCCTTTGTTCTATTTGGGTCGCCGTTTCCATGTGTGGTTTCAGAAAACTTTTTCTAACGTAAGACGCTCTATGATATTCTACTTTTTACTTTTACTACTTTTTACTCTTAACTTTCCTGTTTTCTTCCTTGTACTTAATTTTTTTTTTTTTCAGGTTTCATTTGCTCTTCTTTTCTCAAATTTTGAGATGAATTCTTTGGTCATTGATTTTGTGCCTGTGTTTTTTCCCCCTAGTATATGCATGGCTTTAGTGATAGCCCTCAAATTTTGATATATTTTCATTATGATTTAAATAAAAATATTTTCTTATTTACTTAGTGATTTTTTCTATGACTCATGGGTTGTTTAAAAGCATATATATATTTTTGTATTTCTAAACATATGGGAATTTCTTATTATTTGTTCTTGATTTTCAGCTTAATTTTACTGTAGGTAGGTGCCTTAACTTTGCATGGTTTAAATCCTTTCAGATTTGTTGACTCTTGCTTTGGTCCAGGATATGGTCAGTCTTTGTAATCAATGCTATGTGTGTCTTTGAACTTAAGCCTTTGTCCCATGTTCTTCCGGAGAAATAGAGGCTAAGACATGACAATGGAATCTTCATTATGAAGCCTAGACTTTATCAGTATATGGCAATCTTTACTATCTTGTTTAATATGTGTCTGTGCCTTGAATTTACTTTATCTGATGTGAATGTTGTACTTAAACGCTTTGGAAATTTGCATTTTCCTAATACACACTTGCCCTTTTTATGTTTAATGTAAAAAGACAGTTGCATTTGTGTCTTTTGAAAACTATAATTGGATTTTGTCTTTGACTTAATTTGAGAATTTTTGTCTTTTAATAGTGGAATTTAACACATTGACATTTCTTGTTCAAGCCATTTTGCATTACTTCTTTAAGTTTGTTTTATACCTTTAAATTTTATACCTCAATGTTGTTTGTCTTTGTATTGTTTTTTTTAGTGCAGAACTCTATCTACATTTTTAAATGTTATTTTGGAAGATGTATATTAGAGTAGTGGTTTTAAGTTTTTAAAAAAATTTTTTAATGTGTATTTATTTTTGAGAAAGAGAGAGAGCGAGTAAGCCAGTGAGCAGAGGAGGGGCAGAGAGGGGGAGAGACAGAATCCGAAGCAGGCTCCAGGCTCTAAGCCCAACATGGAGCTCGAACCTATGAACTGTGAGATCATGACCTGAGCCGAAGTCAGAGGCTTAACCAGTTGAGCCACCCAGGCACCCCTAAGTTTTCAAACGTCGTCTTTAATTGACGGTTTTCTAATTTTTAGAACTAAATGTGAAAATGTATTCTTGAGTGTTTTCCACTTAATAAACAGCATAAGCATGTTTTCTCTTACCCTTAACTTTTTTGGGGAGTTTATTAACATCATCTAGTGTCTTGTATCAGCTTGTTCATATTTAGTAATAATTTTTGGCATTTACATTGTTTTATAAACAGATTTGCAAGTATCATTTAGACATTTCTCCTTTTTAACTGGTTGCAAAACTCACCATTGTCCTTTTTATGCTTCAATTTCCCCAAAGTTGAGTTGTTTAGACCATATCTTGACTAGTTAGTGTTCATTTCAAGTTGCCTTTTTTTTTTTTAATGTTTATTTATTTTTGAGAGAGAGAGAGAGAGAGAGACAGAGTGCAAGCAGGGGAAGGTCAGAGAGGGAGACACAGAATGTCAAGCAAGCTCCAGGCTCTGAGATCAGCACAGAGCTGATCTTGAACTCATGAACCATGAGATCATGACCTGAGCCTAAGTCAGACGCTTAACTGACTGGCCCACCCAGGCATCCCTCAAGTTGGTTTTTATTGCCAGAAGGATACATGGTGGCACATTTTCTCAGTGTTTGGTTGGGAATGTTTTCCTATTGCCTCTATTCTAAAGAAAGGCAGCTTTTCTGGGTCTAAAATTCCTGGGTCACAAAATCTTCCAAATAGTTATCTCTTTCAACTGACTTTGAAGTCAGATGTAGGAAATGTAGATATCCTTGTAATGTTCTTACAGATTATTTGTCTAGTTTGGGAAAGCATTCTGTGCTTCTTTCTTACTGTTGCTTCTGTCCCACTCTGATTTGGAAATTAGTTATCTGTGTGTTGCATTGCCATTTTCTGTCCTCCGTTTCTATGATCTTCTTTCTTAAAATTTTTATTGTTTTTTCCACCTATGTCCTAGGAAAGCTTCTAGTATTTTTTTTTTTAAATCTGCATTATTGAATTTTTTTTTGGTAAAAATTTTGTCTTTTTTTCCTTCATGAAAAAAATTTTATTGCAGGGTTTACTTTTTCCTTACTCAGACTTGCAACATTTTTGCCTGCATGTGTCAGGAAAAAGTTCCACTGTTGAAAATGAGCCAGGAGTAGGGTGTCTCCTACAATGTTTTCAGAATCTCATGCACTCTGTCCCCAGATGGACCACTCTTTGGTGGGAGAGAGAATTCCAAACTCTGTGCCTTCAATCTGCTTGTATCTACTTGGTACTTACAAAAACTCTGTGGGAGATTCTGGTATTTATTCATTTAACACGTATTTATTGAATGTCTATTATGTTCCAGGCACTGTTTTAGGCACTTGAGAATCCATGAGTGAATGCATAGATGAAGACTCTTACTCTTTAAAAAATCACTTTTAATGGTGGTAAAATCTACATGACATTTACAATATTCACCATAAAAAAACCAAAGTTTACCCCCAGTGTCCTAATGAGGCTGCACTCCCTTTGCTCCGCACCTCAAAGCGCCCTGGCTGCCTGCATTTCTCTGCAGATGGGCTCTTCTCCCCACAACTTCAGTGTTCACCTGCATGGCTCAAGCTTGGGTTTTGAACTCCTCTCATCTCTGGCTCATTTAGTTCAGATTCTCAGTAGCGGCCCTGATCACCTCAACTGATCTGTGGAACCGGATCCTCATGGCAGGGTCCTGGGGGTGACAAATTGTGTCCGGAGAGGTATGTGGATGGGGCTCTCTATGTGGCAGCAAGAATGAGGGCAGGGCTAGAATGTCCTAGAAGAAGGTGAGGATGGGGAGACGATGCTGGGCCTCTTGAGCTCAGCTTGGGCAGTGACTTGAATATCTCTAAGCCCCACTGTTCAAAACTGAAAAGTTTGATGACATGAGGGTGAGAAGAGTAGCTTAAATTAATTTCTGAGAGTTTTGATTATCAGATGAGATCATCTATAGATAAAATATCCTGCACAGTGCCTGGCAGATGAGAGACATTCAGTGAAGGTTAGTTTCTCCGTGCCCTCTGCCCCTCTTTTCTTCTCTCTAAAAGAAAAAAGTCTAGGTCCCTTGTCTTAGCATTTTAAATTGACAGGTCTTCCAACGTCATCCTCCTCCAGTTCTCTGTTGAACCTTATGCTTTGGCCAAACTATTCTTTTTAAATAATTCTGCAAGTGGTGAGAGATTTCTTATGATTTTTCCCATCACAGCACAAGCAATTTTCATATAGGAGTTTCTTGTTTTTTAATGTTTTTTTAATTTATTTTGAGAGAGAGAGGGATAGTATGTGAGCAAAAATGCAAGTGGGGGAGAGGCAGAGAGAGTCCTAAGCATGTTCTGCGGGGGAGGGAGTGGCACAAACATTCAGTCCCTAACAGGAAGTAACTTGAAGGCAATGATGTCTGTCGAATTCACAATGCACCTTTGATGTTTGTTGTGGTACTCAGCTCAAAGTAAGCCCCAAGTCATTCATACGAATGAACAGAAGCTGGTAGCTAACATTGTGATCTCATTAAATGAGAATGAATGAATGAATGAATGCATGAATGTGCACAGTGTAAACTATTCTCCTGATACCAGCTTACTTTGCGGAGTTTGACAGCACTGTCTCAGGAACCGTCTGAGACCCTCTGAGTAGCGGAAGAAACGCTTGCTGTCATTGCGATTCTGAGTGAAAGAGGGTAAATTTGGTCCACCTCTTCTCCGTATTTCATTCTGTGGTTTGCTCTGGTTATCTCTGACCCACAACACTATCTGATAGAAGATTCTCAGGGCCTGATCATTTTCAAATGTTTATTTGCCTCTGTGCTTCCTAAGCTGTTTATGCCTATTTATCACCTGAACTCAAGAACAGAGCTGGCTCACCAGTAAAGCTGACAGATGAGGTTGTGTAATGAGAAAATTAGAACTTCACAGCTCCCGTGCAAGCTTAGAGTCCACTGTAATAGCTTGGAGCTTGCTTCAGCTTCTGGGTGGATGCGAGACATGATTCCAAGAAGAAATATGATAATTGGAGGCCTGGGGGAGGCCAGACGGCTTTGGCCAAATAGGAAATTATCTTTGGTTGCTCTGTTACTGTAATTCAGCGATTCCAATTATCACAAGGTGATAAAGTATTTGACTGTGTTGTATAACACCTTTCCTCACACATGTCCGAACCTATTAAAGGAGCTGTAATGAAATCATTATCCTTATGATGCCTAATTATGGTTGATATTACTCCCATGATCGGTGTGGAGCTAGTGAAATATAAGGAATCACAGAACAGGCCAATTAATACAATATGTGAAAACACCTCCAGGCTGCTTCAGGTTTAGGGCAGGGACTGGGTGTTTCCATGGGGCAGAGAGAAACATAAATCAGAAAACAGCGTCTCGGGGAGGGGAGCAGGGGTAGGCTCTCCTAGACTATAGAGCTGGTTCTTAAGCAAATAAATCTGATTCTGAGCTTTCCGGTTGCCATGGCAGATGAAGAAACGAAAAGTATGTCATGCTTATTTCTTGACAATAGGCAGCACACACATCTATCCACCAAAATGGCATTTTTCCCCCCTCCTGCAACTTAACTCAAATAGGAACCTAATTCCTTGGATTCTGGGAGCTTCTTCCTTCTTTTCATTATCTTCTCTTGTCCGCACCAACCTTCCTTCTCTTCTCTGCTTTAATCCATAGGAACAGGGAAGTTTGTTGAGCCTCAGTTTCCCAATCTGTGAAAATGAGGATGCCTCCCTCTAGTAGGTCTGCTTCCATTATAAGTGCTCATTCCACAAATGAGCACTGAGTGCTTTCTGTGTGCAGAGCTGTGCTGTGTCCTAGACAGAGCATAGTGTGATACACCTAGTGCCCTTGCCACATGGGCTTCCTGGGGGAGTTATGTGCTAGAAGCAGACACCCAATGGGAGATGGAAAATTGCTTTGTTAAGAGTGGAGATGGTGACTGATACCTCCTGATGCAGAATCTAGTTGAAGCTGGGCCTGTCCCCTTCACCACACACGCACGCGCGCGCGCACACACACACACACACACACATTTTAACACAGTGACCCTGTCTGTTAGCGCCCACATTCAATCCATGTCTTAGGGTTTGCTCAGTTAGGTTGGCGACACCTCTTCCCTTTAGGGGAGCTGGGAAAGAGGGTGGTGGGAGGAGGACTTGTAGCATCTTCTCCCTGCGGGATTGCAGAAAGCAGCCTGGTCTTCGAGCAGTAACAGGGCCCCCACGCCTGCACGCAAGTCCTCCCCCTCCATCTATATAGCTGTCTGTAGTCTGCAAGCCCCGGAGAGTCCACCTGGGTGCATCTGCACCAGCTTTAGCATCTAGTGTCCCTGCTTCTCTGGGCACTATCTCTACAGACCTTTCCCTGCCAGGGGTCTGGCTTCTAGCCCTGTGAAGACAGCAGGTGCCTGGTGAGATGTGGTGTTCTTAGTGCCGATTCATGCCCCTTTCTTCCCCAGGAGTGGCACTGGAAAGTCCTGACTTTGGTGCTAGAGGGCAGACTGTCCTATGTTCTCTGCAAATGAAAGTATCTTACCTTGAAGAAGGATATACAGAACTGACTCAAAATGGATCTGTAGACACTGACATCAAAGCCTTCTGGACCCGTGTATGCAGTCATTTCCTCACAAACTCTCTTCTGGTGTCTTCAGTGATGGGCTCTGTGTGTGTGTGTGTGTGTGTGTGTGTGTGTGTGTGTGTATGAATGAGAGATAGTTATGAATCAGCATCTTTTCTATCAAATTTATTTCATTTATTTAATGTTTATTGAGCATGTAGTAAATGCCAAGAACTATACATCCAAGCAAGAGGAGATAGAGGTGAGAGAAGTCTTGGCTTCTCTCTTCATGGATCTTAGACTCTCATAAGGGGACAGAGACCCCTCCCCCACCAAAAGAAGTAAGCATGCAAAATAATGACAAATACAGTACAAACCATAATCCTCTTATGCTTTACAAATGCAAGGTGTTTCCATTTACAAAGTTTTATTCCCATTTCTTGGAACAGTATGGGGTAGCTGACAGTGCAGCAATGCTTTCTAAGTCTTATTTTTTCCAACTGCAAATTGAAGATGCTAGCTTGAGCTAGCTCAAAAGTGAGCAATCTCCGTGAAGGTGTGTTCTCAAAGACCGTGCCTAAGGTGAAAACCGTACAGTCAAAATCTCTCCCTTGAAAAATCCCAAATCCCTTAAATCACCCACAAAATCCAACATGCATGGTTTTCTGTATAATAATGTATAATTCATAACAGGCAATTCACAAGCAATCACATATTGTATATGAGTTAATATGCAAAGTATAATTTTACTGTACTGTGTTTGTAAGTGTTCTCTTTTATAAAAGGTTACACTACGTGAAGTTGCCAATATTTGGACATTTTTAACACATAGAAATGGCAGTTTCTTGTGACTCAACCTAATAAGTCGCCATTTTTCTCTTTTGCTTTTATATGGCGTTAATGTTATGTATGGAACTCTAAACTCAGAGGACTGCTCTGGGATTCTCTTTTGTAGGTTGATGGAAATATTCTAAAATCAGATTGTGGCAATGGTTGCACAATTCTATAAGTTCACTAAAAATAATTAAATCATACATTTAGAATGAATGCATTTTGGGGGATGTAAACTATGTCTCAACGCACTGTCCCTTGCAGTGGGGTGTCTCACAGCATCCCTGTGAGGTGATTCAGGTCTAGCCTTCTCTGTAAGGAGAGTTCCAGAGGGGCGAGGTGCCTGGGTCACGGTCTCACAGCCGGGTATGCAGCAAAGCTGGGCTGGGAACACCACCTGGGGCCCCAGGCTGGTTCCTTCCATTCTCCCCCTTACTCTGGCTCCACGTGCTCTGAGCAGCCCTGAAGCGGGACGGCGTGGAAAATGGATTTGCACAACCATCTTCCTGGGCAGCCCACTTTGGAAATCATTTGTGACCTGTAATTGACCGTGACGATACAAAAATTGGAACCTGAAAATCACAAACATGCTGGGTTATTAGATGGTGAAATTGCAGTTTCCTGTCAGCCTGCTGCTTCCCGACTTCTCATTTTTGCTTTTCAGGGCTCGAGCTTGGCACATCCCCACAGTATACCCCCTCCTCTGCCTGGGTGGGCTTGGGTGACCTGGTTCCTCTGCTGGGAGGTGGGGGTGGGTAGGGATGATGGTGGCCAGAGCCCTGGTCTCCAGCTGGGCCAGCCACTGTGGGGAAGAGACCAGCTCTCCCTTACCCCCTGGGTAACTCGGCTTCCCTTTGAAGCTGCACATCTGATCCGAGCAGTGGCAAGGCTCCCACAGTCTGGCATGGCCCACAGGAACCCCCGTTTCCTCTCCTTCCGTCCCCCCTCTTGCTGCTCCAGCAGAACTGGAGCTATTTGTCCAACATCCTGGCGCTCCTTGGCCTCCAGGTTTTTGTCCCAGCCATGCCCTCTGCCTAGAATGCTTGATCCCAGATGTCCTTATGGCCAACTCTTTCAAACCTTTCTCAATGATGCCTTCCCTGACTGCCATATTTATTTATTTGTTTTATTTATACTCTTAGAGGGCACAAGTGAGTGGGGGAGAGAGAGAGAGGAGAGATAAAGAGAGAAAAAGAGAAGTGGGACTCACCCGAAGTGGGGCTTGTGTTCATCCCAAGTGGGGCTGGAGCTCACCCCATGTGGGACTTGAACTCACAAACCATGAGATTGGGACCTGAGCCAAAGTCAAATGTTTAGCAGACTGAGCCACCAAGGCACCCCCCGACTGCCACATTTAAAACAGTGGCTCTCCCTGCCACCCCAGATTCCTTACCTTCTCACTTTGTTCACAGCACCGGTCACCTTCCGTGACAATATATTTGATATAGCATTTACTGTCCTCTCTCCTCACCAGGATGGATGCTCCAAGAGGCAGTGCTATTGTCAGTTTGTTGATATTAGAACTTCATGTGACGTCTTTAAATAACAGCTTTATTGAGATATAAATCACGTACTGCACAGTTTACTTATTTAAAGTGTACAATTCAGTGTTTTTTTGTGTGTGTGTTTATCTTCTATTTTTATTTATTTTTTTAGAACAAGAGACAGAAAGCGTGAGTGGGGGGAGGGACAGAGGGAGAAAGAGAGAGAATCTTAAGCAGGGTCCATGCTCAGTGTGGAGCCCAACATGGGGCTCGATCCCTGGAACGTGGGATCATGACTGAGCTGAAATCAAGAGTGGGACACTCAACTGACTGAGCCACCCAGGAACCCCAGTATGTTTTTTTTTTAAATACTCATTTTAATCATGCAACACATCTTCATATATTTGAACTGTATGAGGTTATTCTATATTCCAGCCAGAAACAAGGTTTAGAACAAACCTTGCAGTAATTTCTGCTGTCTCTGTGGATATATATATCTGGACTTCTCTTATTTATTTTTATGAACATTTTCAAGTTTAAGTTTCAGTTAATGTACAGTGCAGTATTGGTTTCAGGAGTGGAATTCAGTGATTCATCACTTACATACAACACCCAGTGGTCATCCCAACAAGTGCCCCCCGTAGTATATCCCTCATCCACCTTCCTCCACCAACCCTCAGTTTGTTGTCTATCATTAAGAGTCTCTCATGGTTTGTTTCCCTCTATTCTCTTCTCCTGTCATCTGTGTTCATCTGTTTTGTTTCTTAAATTCCACATATGAGTGAAATTATCATATTTATCTTTCTCTGACTTATTTCACTTAGCATAATACATTCTACCTCCATCAACATTATTGCAAATGGCAAGATTTCATTTTTTTCATAGCTGAGTAATATTCCATTGTATATACCACATCTTTAAAAATTTTTTTTTTTAATGTTTATGTATTTTTGAGAGAGAGAGAGAGAGAGAGCAAGAGAGAGCATGAGTGGGGAAGGGGCAGAGTGAGAGGGAGACACAGAATCCAAAGCAGTCTCCAGGCTCTGAGCTGTCAACACAGAGCTGGATGTGAGGCTCAAACTCACCAACTGCAAGATCATGAGCCGAGCTGAAGTTGGGCGCTTAACCGACTGAGCCACCCAGGTACCCCTCTTCTTTATGTTTTTAAAGCTGTGTAGCCATTGCCATGATCAGTTTTAGAATGTGTTCACCACGACCCAAGGAAACGCTTTGTCAGTTCATTGCCCCTCTTGCTCCCCCCAGCCTCTGGGGCAACCACAAATTTACTTTCTGACTCTGATAGGTCTATTCTGGAATTTCACGTAAATGGACTCCTATAATATGTGCTCCTTTGTGATTGGCTTCTTGTACTTAATGTTTTTGAAGTTTATTCATGATGTAGCATGTGTCAGTGGTTCATTCCTCTTTATTGCCAAGTAATAGTCTATTGCACGGATATGCCATATGTTATTTATTCTTGTATTAGTTGATAGGCCTTTTGGTTGTTTCCATTTTCAGGCTATTATAAGTATTGTTTTTATGAACATATACGGGATTTTTGTGTGGACTTGGGTTTTCATTTCTCTTGGGCGTATACTTAGGAGTGGAATTGCTGGGTCATGTGGTAATTCTATGCTTAACCTTTGTGACACTGTTTTCCAAAATGGCTCTACTATTTTATAATCCCACCAGCAGTTTTATGGGGGTCATGTTATGTATTTTAAAAGTTAAAAATCTCTTGGGGCACCTGGGTGGCTCGGTTGAGTGTCTGACTTCGGCCCAGGTCTTGATCTCACGGTTTGTGAGTTCGTGCCTTGCCTTGGGCTCTGTGCTGGCAGCTCAGAGCCTGGAGCCTGCTTCAGATTCTGTGTGTGTGTGTCTCTCTCTGCCCCTTCCCTGCTCGTGCTTTGTCTCTGTCTCTGTCTGTCTCTCTCTCTCAAAAATAAACATTAAAATTTTTTTTTAAAAAGTTAAAAATCTCATTTAGGGGCACCTGTATCACTCAGTTGGTTGAGTGACTCTTGATTTCAGCTCAGGTCATGATCTCATGGTTTCTGAGATCGAAACCCTGCCTTGGGCTCTGCACTGACACTACAGATCCTGCTTGGGATTCTCTCTCTCCCTCCCTCCCTCCCTCCCTCCCTCCCTCCCTCCCTCCCTCTCTCCCTCTCTCCCTCTCTCCCTCTCTCCCTCTCTCCCTCTCTCCCCCCCTTTCTCTCTCTCTCTCTTTCTCTCTGCCCTTCTCCCATTCATGCTTTCTCTCAAAGGAAATAGACATAAAAAAAAGTCTTAACCAGGAGATGATAATATTCAAACACATGCCATTTGTGCCCCTTTAAAAGCCTTTACGAAGGTTCTAGTTCATGGCTACAGTTCCCTTCTCCGTGTGTTCAGGTCCCATCCTCTGCTTACCCTCGAGGCTCCAAGGTGGTCTGGGATGTTCTCAGGTATAAAAGGAAAGCTGAGGTTTGGATGTGTTAAGAAATTAGGGGGAGGTGGTCCTGGCCTCTGGTGGATGAGCACATCTGTTTTCTTCCTGGCATTCAGTCTGACAACTGCTGCTTGTAAATTTGGTGTGTAGGACAGCACTGTGCACACAAATAGAAGTTTGCAGGTAACAGGTGTTCCAGGAACCTTTTGAAGGACCTGCTGAAGGAATCATGGCGGGAGTGCTCCCACACTTGGAGTGCCCTGAAGTCCATGTTGTTCCCCAAATCGGTGTTTTTCCTTTACAGCAGCTTTGAGGGTGGCTCAGACACTGGTGGTGCCATGCACAGAGGTCCCCAGCCCACCCAGAGGCCACCTGCAGACTGTTCTGGTAGACGGTGGCAGCTTTGTGTCTCTGCATGAGGGCAGTCTCTGGTCACAGAGGATATTTGGCCTGCCTGTGGTCCAGCCCTAATTTCTGGGGGAGGGGTGGAGTTGGTGATGAATACCTCAGCTTGCTGGCGTGTCTGGAGAGAAGTCCTTGGGTGTAATCAGAGGCTCCGGGGGTCTCCCGACTGCCCACGGTGGTTGCTCACACCCCTACTGGCTGTCTCCTTGCCTCACCCCCTCCCAAGCATGCTTGTGCCTGAATCCTTTTCTCGGTGTCTGCTCCTGGGGGAGTCCCACCCAAAGGGACCCTTAGGACTTAATGTCTCTGGATTGCCGGTCAGCAGGAAGTAGCTGCTGGTCAGCAGGATTCCCACGAAGCCCGGGGCAGCAGTGTGTGTGGGGGGGTGGTGACCTGAGGCTTGGAGAAAGTGCTGTCCAGTGCCTTTTTCTAGAGAGCGTTTGTCACCAGGGATGATGTAGAGTGCCCCTGGTCAGGACTGTGGGAGGAAGGTGCAGACACATGCAGAGTCACCCCTGGGTGCAGGACCTGTATAACCTGTAGGGCCCTGGTGGGAAGATTGCTAAGACTTTCAGGATGGTGACAGCAGAACATTAAAGCAAGACTGGGACCCTCTGGGGGTGGCATAGGCCACACGCCCATGAAGCTGACCCTGCCTGGATGCCTTAGTCCCCCACATCCGTGTCCCTGCCGCCTGTTTTTCCAGGCAGAACCCTCCCTGCTGGTCTGTCTGCCCTGGGCCTTCTGCCTCCTGGTCATACTGTGCCCAGAGTGATTGTTGTAAAATACGGCTGTGATCACTTTACGCCTCTGCTCAAAGGTCCTTAATACACTCCCCTCCCCCCACATGACTGTGGCTGTGGTTTTTAAATTGTGATCAGTAGGACCCCTCAGGGGGGACCCACTGGGGGTGAGAGATGTGCTGGATGCTTCTCATTCCCATTTCAAACACAGCAGACCCATTTTTATCTGTTTTGCATATATATTGGGCTTCCATATACGCTTTCCTTTGAGGACATGTTTCTATTCCTAAAATAAAGATACTGCTGGAAACTCCTGGCCACAGAATTAAATCCAAACTTCTTAGCTCAGTATTTAATACCTGTAATGCTGTAGCGTAGAGGTTGGCAAACTTGGGCCCATAGGCCAAATCCAGCCAACTGCTAAGAATAGCTTTTACATTTTTAAATGGTTACATTTTAAATGGTTATAGAAGTACCTGCACAGTATCCTCTATGGATACTTATGGCCTCTTGGTCCCCAGAGCTTAAATATGTACCATCTGGCTCTTTTAGAAAAAGTTTACTTGGGGTGCCTGGGTGACTCAGTTGGTTAAGGGTCTGACTTCAGCTCAGGTCATGATCTTGCAGTTTGTGAGTTTGAGCCCCGCGTTGGACTGTGGGCTGATAGCTCAGAGCCTAGAGCCTGCTTCAGATTCTGTGTCTCCCTCTGTCTGCCTCTTCTCTCTCAAAAATAAACATTAAAAAAAAAAGTTTGCTAATCCCTGATCTAGCTCCAGGGTTTCTCTCCTTGCTTACCTTCCAGCACTTGAGTACATTTACTGCGGAGTCTGGCTCAGTCTGTGGCTCATAAGGGAAGCTATATTTTATCAGATATAAAGCTAGGGTAACTGCATGCCCAGTTTGTTGTGCTGACATCATTATTCATATTAACAGAACCCTTTTCACCCTCCTAAGTGTCTTTTTGGGGCAGTAAATTATATGGCCGTCCTGTATAAAACTGACAAGTGAATTGAACAGAAGATAAAAAGCCACCAGCAAATTCTGTGATGAGTTATATTATCTTTGATACTAAGGACATCTCCTAAAGAGGCTCCAAGTTCTGGCTGTTTGAGCTAATACCCAGAAATGACAAGCATTATAAAAAAGAATGGCCTTAAAAATAATTACTCTGCTTCTGCTGTGTATGTGATGGGTTTCTAGAACTAATGGCATCTTTGCTTGCCTAATTTTCTTAAAAGGATTTAACCAATCTATCTGATTTTTAAAAGCAGCATGAGGTATGTTAACAGAAACCCATGTTGGGACACAAATGCAATCCCATGCTAAGTATTGGATATTTTGTTTAGAGAAAGGCTATATTTAGGGGATGGAGGAAAGAGTTGCCCTTTCATCAGATGTTTTAGGAAATGAACCATATTGCTAGTTTTTATGCTGGAGCCCAGCATGGGTGTTTATCTGTAATGGGTCCAACTTTTAGAAGATGCCGACTCCAAATGACCTGGATATTATCCAAATAAGTGCTTTTAAATTCCCAGTAATAGCTAACCGACCATGAAGAATAACTCAATTTTGGATGAATCTAATTTTATTTGTAAACAAGTGCCTGCAGAAATCCTGAAGTTTTAACATGATTTACAAAGTTAAGGTATAGAAGCATACTTCCTTGTGGTCTCCCTCCTGTCTTGTTTTGTAAAACTCGTTCAGTCTAGGAAGCATATTTAGGGAGCATGGATGCTTCCGGACTCTGTGCTAGGCCCTGGGAAGGGTGCCCAGGAGGACTGCTCCGTCCATTCTGTGTCCTCCAGCCGTCTAGTACAGAGATTTAGTCCATGCCCTCGGCAACAGGGCCACAGCACACTCTCCAGGCTGGGGCTCCAAAACCTTGAACAGGCATATTGTTTATTGTTGTGATAAATGGCTGGAAGAAAAATGAGGCAGAGTAAAGGAATAGAGAATGAAGGAAATGGTATTTTTATATACAGAGGTCTGGAAGGGCCTCTCTGGGGAGTGAAACCTGAGCAGACACCTGCAGGAAGTGAGTCCAAACGTCTTAACAGCCCTTCTCTTCGTTCTTGATTTGTTGTGTCACTGTATCTGGTATAAGGTCCCAGAACTCCCTCAAGGAGCCTCAGACCTCCTCATGTTCGAAGAGACCAGGTCTCTCTCAAAGCCCAAAGGAAGCAATTTCAAGAACTGCATGAGAAGCTTCGCCCCTTGTTAAATCTTTTGGTTTCCTTATGCTCTGTTCATAGACAGGGCCCTCTAAGTGACGAAGAGCGGTTGGGCATTCAGCCTTTGGGAACAGGTGCAGTGGAAGAGGCTGAATAGACTCTGGACCGTCAAGGGCAACCTGTCGGTGCTGCTGTTGAACTACGGTGGCTGCTCTTACTGGCAAATCACCTCTTTTGAGTATTTGCCTTGTGCCAGGCCCCGGGTTATGATCCTCCCACGCACGAGCTGAGTGAATCTCCCCGACACACCGGAGGTGGGAAGAGGTAGGAGAGGAGCTGAGCTGAGGAGCCCGGTAGGGTTGAGGAGGCAGAGACGGAAGGAATGGGTCCCTGGACTGTAAGCTTCCTGAGGGGGGAGACTGTATCTCTCTTGCTCGCTACTGGTTCCTCAGGACTAGCAGAGTGCTTGGCTGATTATTCGCGCACAGTCGGCGTGTGTTGCATGAATCGATGAATGAATGGAATAGCGTCAGCAAAAGCCTAGAGTGAGGAAACTCGTATCCCATCTGTCTGGAGGCTAGAGTCGGGTCTTCCTTCCCCGGTGGGGATGTCAGAGCAGAGGGTGCTGTGCATCACAGGCGAGGGAGGAAGTGTATGTGAGATAAAATTGGAAGGGCATGTTGGGATCTTGAGTCAAGAAAAGGGGATAAATATATGGTGTCTTTGTCATGGGACACAGAAAGCTCTATTTGCCAGTCTCCCTTGGGGTTAGGTTGGGGCCACGTGCCCGTTCTGACCAGTGGACTAGTGGGAGTGACCTGTGGGTTGAGGCACTTAAGAGCACATATGCCTCCTCCTGTTACCCTTCTGTTGCAGCGACACTGGAGGCCACATGTGAAGACAGCAGAGCCACAGGATGTAACAGCTTGGATCTCTGAGTCACTGGGCGGGGCTGGCACCAGACTTTTTGTGAGGAGCAGATAAACCTTGGTTACATTAAGCCACTGCAGTTGGGGGCAGTATGTTACTGTAGCATCTTTTATTCTATTCTGGCTAATGCAGGACCAGATTGCCATGGGCCTTGAATGTCAGGCCCAGGGCTTTCTGCTCTTAAAGCCCCATGCCTGTTGCCTCCCATATACTCATGCAGTTTAGAGCTGTGGGTGTGGGGAAGACTGAGTGCTCACTTCTGCACTTGTTATAGGTGATTCAGTGTGAAGAGGGCCTGGCCTCTATGTTCATTTGAAAGATGAGAACCAGGCAGATTCCTGCTGAGAAAAGCCTTGTCTTCTCCCCCACCCTCCCCGCCCCCACCAACCAGTGGTCTCTGTGGCTCTGTGGAGCAAGAATGTTAGCTGGACACTAGTCATTGTCCTGGCCAGGAGGCCTGATCAGAGAGACTAAGATACCTGGCCGGACTGGATGTGAAATTTATCGTGGGACTTTGAAAGTGGCTCAAACTATAGGAGCTGTGCCAGTGCTGAGGATGGAGGGGAAAACAAAGTGGTTTCAATTTAATCTCCAAATAATTTTTTTTAAACAGATAGTGCACTTTACATGCAGCTATGCCATACTTGGCTATCTTCCTTCCATCTGTCCTTCCTTCCTTTCTACTGTATAACATATCATGGGCCTCCTTCCCCCTCATTCTCTTTAATGGCTGCTTAACATCTTACAGAAGGGTGTGCCACTTTTTTTCTAAGGCATTCCCCTGTTGATGGGCTAGTTGGTTTGTTTCTGATTTTCTGGTATTGTGAGTAAGTCTACAACAAACATCCTTGTATACCTTCCCTCGAGCACGGCCAAGTGTTTCTGTAGTGAAATGTCTGGGTCAGAGGGCATAAGTCTTTTTCATTTTGATGGGTCCTCTGCCAAATTGCCACCCTAAAGGGTTGTGGGAATTTACGCTCCAGGGGATGGTGATTTTTAATGGACTGAGTCCAGAGAAACTCAGCCCCTGCCTCGTAGTGGGTATGAGCTGGAGCCTCCAGACCTTTGGAACATGAGTTTGAGTCAGGTCCTCTGCAGGAGTCCAGTCCAACCCGCAGGTGCTCCCCTCCATGGAGCTCACATTTAAGCCCTAAAAAACAGGAGGACTTAATCCAGTCTCTATCAGATCTAAATCAGAACATTTTTCCCCTTTTGCCATTTTAAATTACCTCTCAGCTCAGCCCCAGACTGAGTAATTCAGAGTTAATGGGATATGAAAGTCATGGTCCATGGCATGATTGCGGGTACCTAGCCAGAGGCAAGCAAGATTTATTCTCTTGGAACCCAACTGGGTTGAAAAGGGTGATAAATCAGCATGGCTACTGCTAGCTCCCCTTCTGCTGCGAGATTCATTCCAGTTTATCAGAATAATCATCTTAGGCCTTGAGACTGGAGATAAACAGCCAAAGCCAGAGCCCCACTATGCGGTAAGAAGGAGAGATGTTTTTCTGCAGTCTTCCTAGATGTGTTTGGGCAGGCGTGGGTGGGGACTTGTTACTTTGTAACTACAGTCCAGCTAAAACCATCCATCGGCCAAGAAATAGGCTGGGATTTTGTGCTGAGGACTACCACTGGCCTGAGGCTGATGGTCTATCTGGGGGTGTTGCGTGAAAGAAGGCTTGGCATCATGTGCTGATTCGTGCTGTCCTGTCCACTGAAGCCACAGACACACTTCTCCCTGACTGGTTATCCCTGTGTCCACAATTCTGGCTTTTGGATCCTCCTGGGTTGCCTTTCTACTGGTATAGCAACCATTCTCTCGTGTGGTTTTATGGTTATTTGTTAGACTTTCCCTTGACTGACCCCGTTGGTGACCATAACTTGGCGCAGGGCAAAAGTCATGAATAGATCAGTACCAGTGGAACCTTAAAGGGGCCACAGTGTGCATGCATATGCACAGAATCTAACCCAAAATATTAAGTGCTAGCATTAACTGGGCATTCACTCAGGCTTAAACCAAACTGCTTTACAGGTATTACCCGATTTTGTCCCCCAAACCATTGTGTGAGGTTGGCCCTACTGTTATACCCATTTTACAAGTATGGAAACAGCTTGGATGGGTTATTAATGATTTGCCTAAGATCACAGAACTCACAATAGTACCTACAGAGCTCACGTTTGCTGTTTCCACACACATATTTACACAAACATCCATGTGCATAAATACATATGCACACAGATACCTAAACATTCAGATACAGAAACACACACACATGTACATACATAATCAAGGAGAATGTCCCACAAAGAATGAGTCTGAGGCTTATGATTGTGAGAACAATGGTCTGGGTCCCTAGCCACCTTCTCCTTGAAGCCTCCTCACATTGTTTACTGTAGAAACTTAAATAGAAAGAAAAGGCCATTGCTCAGATTGTTTGAATTTAGGGTGTTGCCTGGGGAAGGCAGGAGGGCGGTGTGTGGGGTCACTCAGAATAAGGTTAGTTTGGGGTTGGGACTTTGGCCATGCAGAGTGGGATCCTTGTCTACTTCATTGTGAGGAACAGGACCATCTTTTGGGTAGATGCACATTAACTGGAGTTATGATATTGAGCTATGACCCTGGTGGTAAAAGCTACCATTATAGGAGTTTTCTCTCTAGGGCCAGATTCACATGGGAATGTACCAGAAGAGTCCACCCTCAGACCAGTGGGCCGACCAGGGGAGACGGTCTTGTGATTTTTAAGGGTACCAGCCTGAGATATCTCCATCTTATAATAGGGCTTGTCTGGCCAGTGGGACCAGAAGTCCTTGTAATCCACTGACCATGAGCCTCTTTCCTTGGACAGGGCTGGGACAGACCCCATCACCCCTGCTGCTGGGACAGCTTGATCTGTCCTTCTGTGTTTGACCAGTCCCCTTCCAACTCCACACCTGCTTTTTGAGAGACCTTGATAAATCTGATCAGATTATAGCCCTGACCCTCAGGCCTGGGGGCCTTCTTGTTTGTCTCACATGATTCTGCTCAGTTCTTTGATCTGGTTCCTACCAGTGTGCTAGATTGGATTCACATAAGGAGGCCTTCTTGAGGGATGCTTTGTTCTAGTCCCTAAGTATTGCACACAGTCATTGCAGGAGATGCCAATGATGTCCCACAGATATCCCATCAGCCAGCCCTGGAGGTAACCTGTGGACAGTTCCCATATACACCAAAGGCTTCCAGTAACTTCTTTGCCTGAAGGTGTTCTTCTGGCCAGGGTATTATGTTCAGCCCTCAATAGGGCAGGCTGGCAATGCTGGAGGGTTAGCGTTCTGGGAATAGCCCTTGACAGTAAAATCACAAAGACAGCAGAGTGGTGCAGCTTTGATGTATGCTCCACACAATCTGCCAGAGGGTCCCCAGTGGTACTGAGCCCCAGTTGCCCACAGTGGTAGCCTGTACCTTTTATTGGCTTCCTTCTCTTCCCTGTCTCACTTTCCTGGTGCTTCCTGAGGTCACCTCCCAAATAAACTGCTTGCCTCCAAATCCTTGTCTCAGGCTCTTCTTTTTATGGGAACCCAGGCTAAAGAGCTATATTCCGTTTACTCAGGAACAGTTTCCATTGATTCCCTTTTCCTCACATGACCCAGCCTTCTCTTCCTCTTTTCCGAGCCCCTTTGGACAAC
Source organism: Lynx rufus (assembly GCF_022079265.1). NCBI lineage: Eukaryota > Metazoa > Chordata > Mammalia > Carnivora > Felidae > Lynx > Lynx rufus. Next base: position 18,343,429 of record NW_025814896.1, on the reverse strand, counting down.
CTTCCGGGAGCAAGAGCACACCATTGAAGTCAGACAAATGTGAGGTCGAATCCTGGCTAGGTCACTTATTGACTATATGACCTTGGGCAAATTACTCTCTGAACCTCATTAATCTTTTAAACAATGTAGATAATGACATATAACTTTCAGAGTTGTCAGAAAGAATCAATGAGATAATGTATGCAAAGGGCTTAATGCAGTGCTTGGCAATTAGTAGGTGCTCAATAATGTCAGACAGGCTTTCATCTTTACTCTGAACAGAGGCTGGTTTCTTTCAGTTAAGGTGCAAGCAGATCTCACTCATTGACAGCTGATAGGCGGGTTTGGCCTGTGTGGACAGATGTGGGGGTGCGGCTGAGCCCTGAGCGGAGTGCGGGTGGGTCTGAGCATTCAGGAGGGGCACTAGTGAAATGATAGGCCCCCAAGCTCATTGGCAGACACTGCCTCTGTCTTCCTTTGATCCTCTACTCGGGCCAAGTCATTGGTTCCTAAAAAGGCCCTACGTTTTCCTAGCTCTGCACTTTTGCTTATCCAGTTCCATCCACCTGGTTTGCTTTATTTCCTCCAACCCACCTGTTGAAATCCCATTCAAGCTCTTATAATAGGGCATAACTCAAGATACATACCAGAGTTTTTTCCAAACCTACATATTTGGGACTTGCCCCAGAGACTGATTAAGAGTATATGCTGTGAGGTGTGGGCATGTGTATCTTGAAGAATTTCCTTACTTAGGATGATCTATATACCTCTAGGAAAGTACCACTGATATCATCCGTAGGGTCCAAGTGATGGACTCAAACAGACTTGACTACCTGTGTGCCGTTGGGAAACCTACTTAACTTCTCTGAGCCTCAATTTTCTCATCTGTAAAATGGGGGTAATAATAATACTTATTCCATATGGTTGCTATATGGAGGAAATAAGATAATAGAGGTGGTGCTCAGGAAAAATTAGTATCTGCATTAAACCATCCCCAATTCCCAGCCAGAGGCAATCACTTCCTCAGTTTTCCCATCTGGCTGTCTGGACTTGTGTTACAGCACTTAGGGCAGCAATCCTCCTCTTAGAGGCCTGCAGTGTTAGTGGCTCCCTACCCCCACCCAGAACGTGAGCAGCTGAGGCCTGGGGGCAAGCAGGGATTGTGTATTATCTGCCATGGGCTCTCACAGCACCTGGCATGATGTCTCACATGGAGCTTGTGCTCAATAAATTTTTGTTGAATTGAATATAAAACCATAAGAAACTAATGTATGTGGTTATGTTAGGTACCTGCATAATGCGTTTTTGAACAGGCTTTTGATTAGTCTTAGTGTCCGGGAAACAGTTTCCTACTGACAGTGCATTTGGAAATTGCCAGGAGGGCAATAAATATGCACATAAAATTCTGCTTTTCTTAGACCTGGACAGAATCCCTTTGTTTCCTGGGGCTTCTGGTTGCCAGGCACCCACAGACACTGGGGCTGTCACTGGGCTACATTCTCACTCTGGACTTGTCAGGGACCCTCTTGGCTCCATTTGTAAGCCCAAGAGCCAGAACTCGGCCCTCCAGAGAGCACAGGGATGGGGGGTCCTGTTCTGTTTTCTAGACTTGAGGCTCATGAGCTCCTGGTTTGCATTTCGTGATTTGAACCTTAGTGTCCACGGCTCACAGCTGTCCCTGCAGGCTGGGGATCCTGCAGTGCCTTAATTAACTCCAGAGACTCTCTGCGTTGTACTGTCTCCTGGGGACCCAGGCTGAAAGTACAATACCTTCCCTCTAAGAACACAGGGGTCCCTCCACACAGTCCTGCAGGGGAGGGGTCTGGAGACACAAGGCAGCCCAGGGATCTCTCTAGGAGATGGGTCCTGTTGCAGGGCTGAGCCTGTGTCCTGGGCAAGCCAAGGGATGCTTGAACTCCAACCTCCAGCAGTCTTTAAGTTTCTCCTTTTTTTAATTTTAATTTTTTTTTTTTTTTGAGACTGAGAGAGCAAGTGCATGCGTGTGCGCAATGGGGAAGGGGCAGAGAGAGAGAGAGAATCTTTAAAAACATTTTTTTAAATTTTTTTAATTTATTTCTGAGAGACAGAGGCAGATCGCGAGTAGGGGAGGACCAGAGAGAGGGGGGCACAGAATCCGAAACAGGCTCCAGGCTCCAAGCTGTCAGCACAGAGCCCGACAGGGCTCAAACTCATAAACCATGAGATCATGACCTGAGCCGAAGTTGGATGCTTAACCAACCTAGCCACCCAGGTCCCCCAGGAGAAAGAGAATCTTAAGCAGGCTCTATGCCCAGTGCAGAGCCCAATGTGGGACTTCACTCACTCTTAATCCTCCCCCTGCGCCCCACTCCCACTGTGCCTGGACATCTCTCCCTCATCCTTACTCAGGGGCCTTCATGTAAAATTATGTCGCCTGTCAGACACCCCTCAGTAGCCTGCACTTTTCTGCCAGAACACTCAGGCTGTTTTTAGTATCTTGTGCTGCTGCTAGGTGGTAAGACTTACGAGAATAGATCCTGACGAGCTTGGGTCTTCCACTCCCCTCTGTGTCAGGCCAGCAGAGGGCCCGTTATAAGTATTTGTGAAGTAGAAGATTAAAATTCTGTTTTTTAAAAAAATTCACTTAACAGTATGTTGTGAGCATCTTTCCTTGTCAAGAAATGTATATGTACATTGTCATTTTTAATGGGATCATGGTATTCCATTGTATGGAGGTACCATAATTGAACTGATCTATTGCTGGACAAAACGTTGCTTCCCAATGTATTATAAACAGTGTTGTAGTTGGCATTTATGTGCGAACATGTAACTAATTTGCTTGATTACAAAGGTTATACCAATTTAAATGTTCAATAGCAATGCTTAGTGCCTTTTGCACACCCTCCTCAACACTAAGTATTGTTATTACGTGTGTTTTGCCACTTGTAGCCATAGTTTAAAGCTGCATTTCTCTGATAACCAGGGATATTTATTTTTTCATTTATTTTTTCATTCTACAGAGAGTTATTGAGGGCCACCTCCATGTTATTTGCAAAATGAACATACTCCAGCATCAGCACCACATTGTACCTTGGTGATACACTTAAAATGTGGTAGGACAAATCTCTTCTCACTTATTCTTTAAAATATCTTCTATGCATTTAAAATATCTATATGCATTTTTTGTGCTAGATAAATATTAGAGTTATTTTGTCAAATACCTTTAAAAGTCTTATTTTGTTACTTGGAGTGCCTGAAATTTACAGATTTAGAAAGGAATAAATCTTTATTATATTGGGTTTTCTCACTCCAAAGCATGACATGGGTTTCCTTGCAAGTTTTAAAAAATGTCTCTTAAGAAACCCCTCAAATATGACCATCCAAAGACGTACACTATTGACATCTGTCCCAGTACCTTATCGGATTTTTGAAAGCATACACATTGACATAAATATATGTTTATGAGGTGCACACACTGTTTTATAAACTAAAATAACTCAACATATTGTGAGCATCTTTCCATTTTCATAAAACAATTCTACATCATGGGGCGCCTGGGTGGCGCAGTCGGTTAAGCGTCCGACTTCAGCCAGGTCACGATCTCACAGTCCGTGAGTTCGAGCCCCGCGTCAGGCTCTGGGCTGATGGCTCGGAGCCTGGAGCCTGTTTCCGATTCTGTGTCTCCCTCTCTCTCTGCCCCTCCCCCGTTCATGCTCTGTCTCTCTCTGTCCCAAAAATAAATAAACGTTGAAAAAAAAAATTAAAAAAAAAAAAAACAATTCTACATCATCATTTTATAAACGGCTGTGGTAGTATTCCTTTGTATGGATGTATCATTTAACGAGTTCCTTGTTGACATTTAGTTTGTTTCAAAATTTTAATAAAACAATCAAGAATGAACACTTTTGCACAAATATCTTCATATCTTGTTATCTTTTTAGAGTAAATTCCTGTATTTGGAAAGTTTGGGTCATAAGGTGCATGTATTTTTATTTTTGTTTACTTTTATTTATTTTTAAGTTTTATTTATTTATTTTGAGAGAGTATGCATAAGAGCAGAGGAGGAGCAGAGAGAGAGGGAAAGAGAGAATCCCAAGCAAGCTCTGAACTGCCAGTGCAGAGCCCAACCTGGGGCTCAAACCCATGAACCATGAGATTAGGACCTAAGCCGAAATCAAGAATTGGATGCTTAATGGACTGAGTCGCCCAGGCACCCCCCCCGTTAAGGTACATGTACTTTTAGATAAATAACCAAGCTGAACTTCAGAAAGTTTGTATCAGATTGTCTTCTGGCTGCAGCATACAAGAATGGTTATGTAAATCCAAACGGAAACTAGGAAAATAATTCCATTTGCAATTGCATCCAAAAGAATAAAATACTCAGCAATAAATTTTACCAAGGAGGTGAAATATTTGTACACTGAAAAATACAAAATATTGTTGAAAGAAGTAAAAGCCTACCTAAATAAATCAACAGACATTCTGTGTTCATGAATTGGCCGATGTAATATTACCTTAACATTATCAGATTCAGTGCAAACCCTATCAGAATTCCAAAGGAATTTTTTCAGGAATGGAAAAGCCAATCCTCATTCTCCTAGAGAATTTCAAGGGCCCCCCAAAAAACAAAAACAATCTTGAAAAAGAACAAAGTTGGAGGATTCAAACTTCTTATCCATAAAGATAAATCAAAACAGTGTGGCACTGGCATAAAGATAGACATATAGACCATTGGAATAGAATGGAGAGTTTAGAAATAAACCCATAGATCTAGAGCCGGTTGATTTCTGGCAAGGTTGCCAAGTCCATTCAATGGGAAGGAAATCTTCATCTTTAACAAATGATTCTGGGACAAGTGATAACCACACGCAGAAGAATGAGGTTGGGTCACAAACTCATATCATAGGAAAAAAAATAATTTAAAATGAGTCAACACCTAAATATAAAAATTAAACCTGTAAAACTCTTAGAAGAAAACATAGGGATAAATCTTTGTGATCTTGGGTTTAGCGATGGACTTTTTGATACGATACCAAAAACACAAGTAACTAAAGAAAAACAATAGATAAACTGGACTCTGTCAGAATTAAAAACTTTTACATCAAAGGACGTTATAAAGAAAGTGGGGGCACCTGGGTGGCTCATTGGGTTAAGTGTCCAGCTCTTGATTTTGGCTCAGGTCTGGATCTCACGGTTTGTGGGTTTGAACCTCACGTCAGGCTCTGCGCTGACAGTGTGGAGCCTGCTTGGGATATTCATTCATTCTCTCTCTCTCTCTCTCTCTCTCTCTCTCTGCCCCTCCCTCACTCCCACTGTCTCCATCTCTCTCAAAATAAACTTTAAAAATATTAATTTTATGTTATATGAATTTTACCTCAATTATTTTTTAAAAAAAAGCAATGAAACAGATAATGCAACATGTAACTTGTGATCAGGCATAAAAGGGAACCTCATAGACTGGAGCTGGCGTTCACTGTGACCTCCTCGCTTCCAGAATGGTGGTCACATGACCCAAGAAAGAACCAGGAAAAGAGCAGCACGCCAGGGGTTATCTGGCATTGGAAAACCAGGTCCCACAATGGCAGTGACTTGAGCCTGCTATTTTCTGCCAATAAAGGGACTATATACATTTGCTTTTGGGGAAAAAGAGAATGTTCATGTATCCTGTGTCTTTGCCTATGCCCTGGACATGGTGAATCTTTCAAAGAGATGAAAAGGAGGTAGGAAGTGGGAATCCTGGGGCTATGTGAGCAAGGATATTCTAGGCAAAGGAGCATGTGCAAAGGCCCTGAGACAGGAGCATGTTTGACCTGTTTGGGGGCAGTGAAGGGAGGCTAGGCTGGCTGGGGCAGAGCTCAGGAGAAGGAGAGGCAGAAGGTCACAGTGCCCTGACTGGGTAGAACCTCATGGCCACTGTGAAGACTGGCATTTACTTAGTGAAAAGGAAAGCCAGCCAAGAGTTTGAGCTGAAGAATGACGTGACCTGATCTCATGATCTTACTTAGGTTTCAACAGGTGTGCGGTGATGGAGAATAGAATGTAGATGACTATGTAAATGACTGATGCGTCACAAGTATGATGAGAATCCAGGGTGTTTAGAGGGTGTAAGACAGGAGACCCTGACTTGGTCTGGGGGGACAGGAGGGCTCATTTAGGGCTCCGGTAGCATTTGGGCCTTAGGGTAAATGGAGGGCACTGGGGGGATTGAACAAGGGGTGGGGATTTTGGCCATGACTGTAAGCAGATAAGATGGTGGTCACACTCCCTGCTGGGGGATGCTTTGGGAGATTTTCTCAGGTGGGAGCCTGAAGCATTCGGCTGGCCGTGGGCCTGGAGCAGGCTCAGCGTGCTTGTCTGGCCTCGTGGGAGGAGGAGAGGGCGGAAGGCAGGCTGGCAAGCCTCAGGGCACGGCAGGACCTGCTCGCTTCACCGTCACTTGTGAGATATGTCAGGCATCCGAGGCCTCCCATGGCTCTAATTGAAAGCCTCTCTGTCACTGATGTGTCAGGGGAGAGCTGGCTCTGTCCCTACATGAAGTCCTGGATGGAAGCCTGATGGCCCAGGTAGGAGGTGCTCTGGCAGTTTAAACACTCACTGCAGACGGAACTGGTTGTGACCTCCATGGCATCCTGGGTCTTCTGGCTGGGCCAGTGCATCCAGGAGAGTCTGTGGTCCTAGGCCTTAAAGCTGGGGACACACATGTCTGGTAACTGTCCCCTAAACGTGTCCATATCAGTGAGGGTCAGTGGGAAGCAGATGGCATGGTCCAATTCGGTTAATTCAAGGAGGAATTAATAAAAGGGCTATTTATTAAGTGGGCACGGTGTAGGGAAATCAGATCAGGTAGTGCCATGCTGGGACTAGTCCCCTCCTTAGAGCCAAAGGGAGGGGGCAGGAGGAAGCACTAAGCATCGGAGCCTGGGTGGAGGGAGGCATGAGAGAAAGCTGGGGGGTAGGAGGTGCACCCCTCAGCGAGAGCCAGCCAGATCCAGGAAACCTCGCAGAGGCCTGGAGGCATAAATGCCCTGGAGTCATAAATGCCCTGGCTATACTCTCCTCCTTTCCTCTGACCCCTACTAAGACTCCTCAATGGAGTTCTTGCTTCAGCAGCACGTATACTAAGACTGGGACTCCAGAAACAGAGGTCAAGGGAACCTGTCGATCTAGTCCATACAGGTAGAGAAGTGTAGTAAGTGGACCTGGAAGAACAAATGGAAGATGTCCATGTTCCTCTGGGCTAGGTCCTGCCCTGGACCCAGGGTCCGGTGCTAGATCAGCCATGGTCCCCGTTTCCAAGGAGCTCTCCGGGACGTGGCAGTGGGACAGGAGAGACACACAGTGGGATTAGTGCCGTGACAGGGGATAAGCAGATTGCATGGACTTTTAGTTGTTGGGATCATTAAACCAGGAGGAGCAGTGGGGGTGGGGAGGGGATGCTTGGCTGCTCTCCCCAGTTCACTGACGGGAGCGTGTTCACAGAACTTGTAGAGGTGACGTAGATGTGAGACTTTGCAGATAATACAGATAACGGTAACCATGCCGCCTCACAGGAGTGTTGAGGTTAGCTGAGACTCTGGTTGGGGACTTCCTAGCACACACTTAGCACCTTGCTAGTGAGCTGTGAACAGTAGTCCCGTTGTTCTCTGGCCTTAGGTAGTCCACTTAGTCTACCAAGTCAGCAAGCAAGACAGGTGAGTCAGCTGGCATCTCTGCCCAGCTGTGATTCGCGTGGTTACCGTTAGTGAAGTGCTTGCTCCTCGTCATACACACGTTCTCTCTACCACTTCCATGGGGAGGGAGTAGGTAGACAATATTTATTCATTTCCCCTTCCTCTTGTGCTTCCCGTGATGCTTTAAAACCACGCCTGCACATTCTTTGATATTCCTCCTATTGGGGGGGGGGGTCTATGTCCTCTGCCCTTGAATTTGAGCTGTTCTTAGTGACTTACTTGTAACCAGTAGAATGCCATAGAATTGATGCTCCTTCAGAGGCTAGTCTGGGACGTGTTCCCTGAAAGCCAGGCACCAGGGAAGAAGTTCAGTTCCCCCGAGAAGGCTGTGCTGGGGAAGCCACATCTGGGCACTTTGGTCCACAGCCCAGCTGACTGCCAGTGGTAAGGGCCAGCCACGTGAGGGAGCCATCCTGCATGTCCAGCCCAGTTGAGCTTTCAGATGACGGCAGGTCCTGCTGCCACCTGTCTGCAGCCACAGCAGAGAGTCCAGCTGAGCCCTCCCCCAAATCCTGACCAGTATAGTCACTAGTGAAATAAAGTGGCTGGTTTGGGGTACTAAGCTTTGGAGTACATTTTATACGCCAACAGCAACTGGAATGCCACTCTGATGCCTCCCTGTGGGGGGAATATTCTTCCCCACCTCACTGACTTTAGACCTGGTCACACGATTAATCTTAGCTATTGGGAAATGCGTGGATGCAATGCACTCCACATTTGACCAAAAGCCTTAAACATGCTCAGGTAATTTGTCCAGCCCTCTTGCACTCCTGTGCCTGGCCATGGGACGATCATGTTCCAGATACCTGCTTCCCTTTATCCTAAAATGAAAGAGACCCAAACTTACCCTACAGCCTGAAGCAGAGCTGCCCTGCTGGCCTACAGGCCTGTGAGTGAGAATGAAATGCTTGTTGTGGCAAACCTCTGAGATGCTCCTTACTCCATATTTATCTCAGCGGCAGCTAAGACAAGACAGGTGGGCAACACTGCTATTCCCATTTCCCAGATGGTGAAACTGAAGCATAGAGAAGTTAAATGAATTGCTCAGATCATAGCTAGAAAGGGACAGAGTCTGCCTAGAAACTCACTTTTAACCATTGTCTCCAGAAAGGCACAGTCACTAGTCATTATTCATGGGCCCACGTGTGTTTCCAGGGTCCCCGCTCAGCCCTTGGCTTGGAGATATGCAGCAACTTCAGTTCCTGGAGGAGCTGAGGAGACTATGAAATAAATAGCCAACAAAAGCCTGTTTTCCAGTATCTAAAGCCTCAACCTTGAAACCTCAGCTGTTATCATCTGTTATCCTTCACAGAGCACGGAACAAGCAGCCAGGTGCTTGGAAATCTATAAAAGCCATGCTGCAGCCTGAACACATAAGGAAGGCAGGCAGCTCTCTACTTCATTCTTCCTGCTTGGGTCTCCAAGGTGGGGCATCTTTCAAAGCATTATGAATTTATATGCATTCAGAGTTGGAGTAAAATCCGTTTAATTGTCCATCACTGTGTTTGGCTGTATGCCTGTGTGTATGTATGTGTGTGTATGCATGCTTGTGTGCGTTCCACCACGAAAGAACATAGTTGGGCTAATGAGGCTGGGCTTTGGAGTCAGACAGTCCAGGATTAAACATGATGCTCCCGTTGTGTGACCTTGGATGAGTTTTGCAACCCTTGTGAGTCTTCTTTGTATAAATGGGGGACAATAAGAGTAAGGAATGGGATTGGTCTCCATGAAGTAATGTATATAAAACACCTACCTTCTTGGAGGGGCTCAGTGAACATTTATATCCTTTTCCCCTCTGGTCATCTCTTATAAACAGTTACTGCAAATTATAGATGGCCCAACTTGAGGACTTTCTGTGAGCTCTGCTAGCATCTGGGGAGCTGTCCCCACTCTAGGGATAGAGCAGGAGAGAGCTCCTTTGTCAACTGAGCCCTAGGTCCTATAGCCCTGCATCCGTAAGTCTGAAGTCCTCTGCCTAAGCACCAAAAGGCATTGTGGTACATTGCAAAAGGGGCTTAAACTAGGAGATACTTGGGCCTGAGTTGAAACCTTGTCTTTATTATTTATCAGCCAGGTGACTTGGGTAATTACTTAAAGACTCTATGCCTTGTTTATTTTCCTTTCTGTGAAATGGGCATAATATCTGTATCCTGTTTACAAACATATTAGCAGGACTCAGTATGGTGTCCACCAACTGGTAAGTGTCATGAGGATAGAATGGAGCAACACATCAATACTTGTCCCTGACATAGTAGGCACTCAGTTAACACTGGCTCCCCTGGTACTACTGTTGGCATAAGGGCAGGACTTTTTAAGGCCGGGAAATCAATAAATTTTAACTGAATCTGAGTCATCACTGTATGGTTGACCCTTGAACAACACAGGCTTGAACTGAGAAGATCCACTTATGTGTGGATTTTTTTTCAATAAATACAATACTAAATGTATTTTCTCTTCCTTAAGGTTTTTCTTAACATTTTCTTTTCTCTAGCTCCTTTGTTGTGAGAATGTAGTAAGTAATACAACATACAAAATATGTGTTAATTGACCACATGTTTATGTTATCGGTATGTTATCTTCTGGTCAACAGTGACTATTTGTAGTTAAGTTTTGGGAGAGTCGGAAGTTGTATGCAAATACTTGACTGCATGGGGAATCAGTGCCCATAACCCCTACCTTGTTTAAGGATCAACTATAATAGCACGCTCTTGGATCCGTTTTGGAGCTCTTTGATTACAGTTTGAAGAAGCTTAGGATTCAGAGTCTATAAATTGGCATTTGCAGAGCCTGGCTCTGTCTGCTTTAAGAGACATGATTAGCAACTCCCTTAGCGCTTCCTATCCTGCATGCTGACCATACTTGCAACCTGAGGGCATTTGCATATGGTGTTCCTATTGCTGTGGGCACAAAAGTCATCCTTGTTGTCACCATTGTCCTCTTCCTCCTCCTCATCAGTGTCATTACTACCACCATCATTCTCATAATGACCACCATCAATATCGTGATCATCAAGATCACCCCCATAATCACCACCAACACCCCCTTCATCATCATCATCCCCAGCAGCATCACTCCAATCAGCATCACACGGCTAGGGCAACTGTTACTGGTACTCCCACCATTTATGGAGCCCTTGCTCTGTACTGTACTCGCTACAGTCTTATTAACTCTTTGTAACAAATCTCTAAGGTAAATACAATTACTATCCCCATTTTCCATACGAAGCAACCAAGACATGCAAGGGTGAAATAATGTGCCCAAATGAACTACTGGTGAGGACGGGATTCAAATCCAGAGGAGATCGCCCCTAGGCTGACTCTTTTAACTAATACACGAAGCTGTTCCTCACCATTCACCTCATAATCCACCTTTCAGATCTCAGCTCAAATATCCCATCCTTGGAAGTCTTCCTTGACTGCCTCCATCACCACTGTCAGCACACAGAGCTCCCTTGAAGCTTGCTTTCTAGTGCTTATCACGATTTGTAATTTTACATTTACTTGTGTAATTGTTTGAGTAATAGCTGTCTCTTCCAGTTTCCATGAGGGCAGGGACATTAGGGACTGGGTTTCTTTTGTGTGCCATCTCATACCTTGTGCCTAGAGTGGAGACTGGCTCAGAGTAAGTGGTCTGCAGTATTGTGGAATTAATTAATCAATCAATTCTGCCTGTATCCTCAGCCCAGCTACGGTCCTGCTGCTTGGTTCTCTGATTTTTGCAGGTTTCTTTCTTTCCTAATCCGTCTTCTGGTAGGCTCTCTGGGTTCTAGCAGAAGCAAGGGTCATCCTCTTTGGGTCACCATTAGCCAGGGAGGCTCTCCAAAACTGGCTCAGAGACAGGTCATCGAGAGTGGACAGTTTGGGGTGAGGAGAACCAGGAGGCAGGCCTTTGTAGAAAGAAAGGCTTGGCAAAGAGGCCATGGATGAATGACCCTCAACAGCAGTGGTGGCAGTGGGACCAGAGTCAAGGGCAAAGCTAACAAGTATTATAAGGCAGAAATGGCTGGGCCTGGTGTCTGGATATGGGGAGCAGATGGCCATGAGGAGTCATCAGGTGCTCTCAGATTTCAACTCTGGAGGAGGAATCAAGCTTGGTGACATCGACAGCCTTGATGGATACCCCAGTGTTGTCTCCCGACACACAGTGGGCTCCTTTATGTGTCTTGTTTTTACATATGCTCTTTCTTCTGCCTGGGCTGCCCTCTCCTTCCCTTCTCCACTTGGAAGACCTCTACTTACCTTTCAAGGCTCAGCTCAAAGGACTTTCCTGCCGTCCGTAGCAGAAGTTGTTGCTGGCTCTGCTGCCACATTTTGGTCAGATCTTTCCTAAACCACGTGCCATACTGGGTTGTCCTCACATATTTATGTGCCCATATGTCCCATTAGCTAGGAGCGCTTTAGGAGCAGGCTTTGCAATGTCCTTCTCCTTACCCTTCAGCCTGGACCTTCCCTCCCTCTCACTTTCCTTTCCTCCTACGGATCTATGCAAGTCCTGTAATGCTACAGTGTGACACGTGCTCTATTAATGACCAGACCCACAACAATGAGAGACAGGGACAGGGGAACGGGGGAGGTGGATGATGGCAATTTTAGCTGAGGTCAGGGCCTGCAGGAAGAAAGCAAACACCCCTTCCTGCTTGTGGTGAGACGAGGGCTTCTGCCTGGATCTTTTGATATAAACCATTTGATTTCCTGACACACTGAAGTTTGCCCTGTCTGAGGCTGGATTCAGGTCACCCATCACTCTGGTGGTGCAAGCGGACGGGAAAGTGGGTTTAAGAATAAAAGCACCCCTCCCTGTGGGTTTCTTGTTCTAAACTATGTTATCTGTAGCCAAAATGAGATCGGCAGCGGAAGGTATGTAGCTGACCGCCCCCCTCCCATCCCACACTCAGTCCTGTGCTGCAAACGTTCTCTGAGTGGAGGAATCTGTGGGGAGGTTGTTGCCAAACCCATGCATCTGCTCACATGATCAGTCTGGTGTTGTGGCTCAGGTGGACTTTTGGCATCGAGCTTGGTGATGGAAACGGGGGGCCTTCACATAGTCTGCAAAATGCTGCCTGATTTCAGCCCTGGGCTCTTTGATCATCTTGCCTCTTGGGACTCAGCGCTGGCACCCTGGGCACAGGCCCACTGGCCACCCAGCAACTTTCTTTACTTCCGGTTCTTATTTGCTCTTGGAGAAACCACTCAACCTCTGGGTGCCTCGTGTTCCTCCGCTGTTCAGCGTGGAGGGCGGCGATGCGTGCCTGGCGAGATTGTGGTGAGTGTTAGGACTACCTGGAGCGGTGCCCATCACACAAGTGTCACAACAGCACTGGCAACCACTGCTACTCCACCACCATGGTAGTGTGGCCGCCATGGTCACCTTTGACACGGGGTCCTGACGTTGTTCTTCCAGTGAACTAGATCTTGGCGAGCCTGGCACCTTCTCCTTGTTCACGTGTTACGCCAATGTCGTGTTCTCAGAGAGGTCCTCTCTGACCCCCCAAACCCAAAGTAGTAGCCCCACTCTGCCACTCTCAAAACTGTCTATCCATTATGACATGGCTCTGTCTATACCACCCACTGCACTCTACCTTTGGATTGTCTGCTTGTTCATACTGCCTCCCCCATCCCGGAGTGGAAGTGTCTGTGCCTCCTTACCATGGTCTCCCAAGTGTTTGGCACAGCACCATGCACCCGGAAGGGGCTCAGTAATAATCCTATTATTATTATTTTTTTTAAGTTTACTTATTTGAGAGAGGGGGGTGGGGAGAGAGAATCCCAAGCAGGCTCCACTCTGACAATGCAGAGGCGGACCCGGGGCTCGATCCCACAAACCGTGATATCATGATCTGAGCCGAAATCAAGAGTTGGACGCTTGACCGACTGAGCCACCCAGGCTCCCCAATAATAATATTAGTGTTCGTTGAATGTCTTCATCTGACATCTGTGTTAGATGTTGTCAGCGTGGCTCCAGCTGAGTCCCACAGGAGGGAGAAATGGAGACTGGGTGAAATTGTTTTCATGTTCACTGCACTGCTTCCCCTCTACCTCTTGGTGGAGCCCTTGTAGCATCCTTCCAGTGCACCTAATCCTCTTACTGTCAGGACAGGACTGGAAATACATCATACTAAAGTGTGAATGATTGATAGAGACAAAACACCACCTCCTAAGAGAGCAAAGCCTGACGTAATTCTGCTTCCCCTCCTTCCAGGGAAAAATGTGAAGATGGTGCAGGGCTGAGAGGACGAAGGTGCTGATTCCAGTTCCTCTAATGAGCTGTGTGATCCCCAACAAGCCACTTAACCCCTCTGAGCCCTCGTGTCCTTCTTTTTAAAACACACTGGCTCCCACACAGCATTGTTGTGAGTGTCACATGCAATCCCTGTATCTGAAAATGCCTTGTCTCTTACAAAACACTCCCTGAGTAAGCTGTTGTCATTGCCTATCATCACAGAAAACAAGGAATGATTGAAGTGAGGGACAAGTTGACTAGAAACTAGCAATATGCCTCAGGGATTCCTTGTCTCCCTGTCTCTTTATTCACCACTCAATGCTAACAACTGCCTTGGACGTGACCCCAGGGCATCCGCTTCTGGCTCCTCAGATCCTGTCCTTTGCCCTCACTCAGCAGGGCTTTGGCGAGGATCCCCAGGTCCCACATATTTAGGGAGACAAGGGATGTTGAGAGATTCAGCCATGCAGAATCTTAAGGTCAAGTCTCTCTTTAGTCCTGAGAGCCTCTTTGTAGGCACTGGAGTCCACCCAGCCTTTCTTCTGCCCACATGACTCCTCCCTGGGTTTCCAAGAAGCCGACATTCCTTTTCTAGTTCTTCTCCTTGCTGTCCTGGTCAAGCTCCTGAGTGTCCCTCATCCCCAGTCTAAAGTCTCTGCTGGTTGTCAACATCTACTGAAATTGTGGAAAGGCACAGAACAGACCAGGGACATGCAGAGTCGGGCCATGCTTTCTGACGAAGGCAGTAGTACATGCGTTTGGGAGGATGTGTCCTGGAGCCTGATGCCTGGGTCTCCATCCTGGCTCTGGTGTTCTCTAGCTCTGTGACCTTGAACAAGCTACTTCCCCTTCACCTGCAACATGAAGGCGATTTTTATGAGGATTAAAAAGGATTTATTCCTACAAAGCATTTAGAATGGTACCTACCTAACAGAGAGTGTTTGTACTTAACACTGTAAGTACAAACAAACAGTGAATGTTGGCTTTAAAAATTATTAATAAGGGCTCATTAATTATTAATAAGTCAACTGCTTCCTTATTGGCAATCTCTACTCAAAGGTGAGCTCACATTTGAGGTGGGCGGTCCATATAAGTTCCCTTTCTCCCTAAACCATTCCAGAGAGAGGTGTGCACCTGAGAACGTGTGGTACTAATTCTTTATTCCTTCCTATAACCATGCCCTTTGCCAGGCAACTTTGTGGCTGCTCAACTAATGGCAGATGCGGGACCCTGCCCTTTGATATGGGACTCAGACATGTGACTCAGGGGAAGAAGTGGGCAGAAGTGGACCACTTCATATTGTGCTAGTTCTAAGCCTAGGTTATAAGGTGCCTTTGGTGTTTTGCTTGCTATCTTGTGCCTCTGTCATCATCATGGAAAGAACACATCTGGCTAGCCAGCTGGTCAGAGGAGGCTGAAAGACACTGGAAATGGTGAGAACAGAACTACACCTGACCCTCAGCCTAGAGCTACCCATCTATGCCTTTCCTAGCTCAGCCAAGCCAGGCCATGATCAGCAGAACCCCCAGCCAACCCACAGGTGCACAAAAAAAAAAAAAAAATAACTGCTTATTGTTGAATGCTACTGAGATTTGTGGTTGTTTGTTAAGTGACAATAGCTGATTGATACACTGGAAAGTGGTGAAGAATCACCATGTTATTATTGACTACTCTTGGCTCTCCAAACCCAAAGGAGAAAAGGCTGATGAGCTGGGCTGGACCATGTCAGATTGAAGTGGGCTCTCACTGCTGTCCTTGTCCCCACTGTGTCCAAATCTGAGCCTTAGGTCTCTGTGTGCAGGGTCGCATGTAGGAAAGTGGCCAGAAGAGACCGGGAGGCGATCAGACATGTTCTGGCGGAGCCAGCTCTGCCTGAGCAGAGTACCTTGCTGCTTAAGATGCATGAAAAAGAGAGAGAGAGAGAAGAGGCAGCCAGCCAGGTCTGCTCTGAAAGATGGCTCCTGGATGGCTAGCTGTTCCTGCAGCTGGGTAGAAGAGAAAGAAAAGAGAAAATACAACACCCATTGGAAAGTGAGGTGACACCCCCCACCAGGCAGTGTCCTAGAGCGTAGCCCCTGTGGGTGAGCCAAGCCAGGGAAGGGGAGGGGAAGGCTAGGCTTTCGTGTATTTATTCCCCTGTCCCACCTCTCTTTATAGCATACTGTATTCGCCTATTTTAGTACTTGTCTTTACCTGAAATTATGTATTTGTTAGTTTACTTGCTTGTCTCTGTTTCCCATTACCAGAGTGTGAGCTACATGAAGGCAGTGACCTGGTTTATTTTTCCATGGCTGTATACCCTTTGCCTGAAATAGTAGCTGGGTACAGGGTAGGTGATGAATGAATGTTTCCTGGATGGATGGATGGATGGATGGATGGATGGATGGATGGATGAATTCATGTAATGGCCTATGCTGTAACAGGTCAGCCTGGTCACTGTTTGCTCCTTGGCCCTTTATCTTCTCCTAGCATGTCCTTGCCCATGGTTGCAGGAACTAGAAGACCTTAATCAGGAGGCCCATTCTCAGAAATTGTTCCCGTCCTAGACATGCCTGGGGTCTGGTACCTGCTCTCTGTCTGCCCCTCTGAACCCTGTCTTGTTTGGTTCCACACCTGGATCACTTCATCTTGGTGATCTGATTTGGACTTTGCTCCCTTCTGGCCCTCCACCACTTTTGGTTCTGCTGTCTTGAGAGCTAACCCAGAGCACAGCACTTCTGTCACAGCCAGGCTCCAGGACATGGGCCTCTGGGCAAAGTGTCTCATGCCCTCCTTGCTTGCCTGGTAGGGATGTTGGCAATCTGCTTCCTTGGATACACCCATTGCAGAGATACGTCAGCATGCATGATGACAGTTCTTACAGTCTAGCCTCTTAAAAGTCTTCGCCAACTTATTTTTATTGTGTTAGCTTATTCTGTTCCCATTTGCTCCTGTAGTGATTCATGCAAATGCAGCTACTTCTATGCAAATGGACTCTGCTAAAACCGTTTGCAGAGATGCCTCTGTGAGCTGCCCAGGAACGCTGTCTTTCAGTGCTCCAGGAAGGACTGCTTGGCTCCAGGGTGCAGAACAAAACCAAAAAGTTTCCAGGTGGAGTGTTGGCTGAATTCCACGGCTGCTGCTTGTGTTCAGTCGACATCCTTCACCTGCAGCTGCTGAGGGAGGCTGGGATCCATCCTTTGCAATTTGACTCCTTCAAGCTCACATACATTTGAGTTACACTTTGTAATTACTGCCTTTGACTTATTATTCTCAGCCTCTGGTTTCCTTTTGATTTATGGTTGGAGCCCCCAGGTCCCTCATCAGAGGCACCACATACTTGCTCATTACCACATCTACGTATATTTGGCCAGAGTCACTGGCACATTCTCACATGGGCATTTACTTGCAAACAATTCTCCTAGCTCATTGAGCCCTGAAGCTCACTAAATAGGTGCAAGGGAGAATAATACTAATGATAATCACTAATAATATTTGATCTCTACCAGGCACTGTGTGAACCATTTACTATATTCATTTCTCATAGCATTCCGTTAAGGGATGCACCATTCTTGTACCCATTCTGCTGAGGAGGAAACTGAGGCAGGGAGAGGTTTAGTCACTTGTTCTGGATCACACAGCTGGTGGAAGTAGAGCCAGGATTTGAATCTAGGTCAAAACCTCTGCTTATAATCACTGTGTCCTCTGAAGGCAGCAAGGGTGGGAGGAGGAATCTTGAAGGGAGCTGAATCTTGAAGACAGTTGAACCTGTAACCACAGAGTGAGCCCTGAGCCCTTGGAAGGGGATTTTGGCAGGCAGGTCTTATCTAAGGGGACTCATGACTGCCTGGGTTCTGAAACCTGGACCCTACAACTGCTGCATCTGTTTCACTCTGGATCTTTCTGTGACTTTTGCCTCTCCTTGGGACTGAGAGGGTGGATTTCTTCTGTATGCTCCTCTAGATGTGCTCTCTACCCCTTCCTACCCAGCTCTGTGCCTGGGAGGCTGACCTGTGTGGACTGCATCATCAGGCCTCCAGGTTCTGGTAACTGCTCTCTCCCCTTGTTCCTTCCAGTCTAGGGTGGGTGAGAGCAGCCTGTTCCTATCCCCAGGGTTCTGCACTCTTCTTTGTGGTTTTCCGACACCCTGCCCACACCTTTGTAAATGTCTCTTTACTCAAGTGTCCTTAAATTATCCAGTTGGAGCCTGCCATCTCATTCCCATCAGGACACTTACTGATATCCCTGGGCTTCAGTTTGAGCCATTTCTGATCTTTAGCTAACCAGCTATGGGCAGACCTCATGACTCTACTCCTACCTTAACCATTCACTCTGGTGCTCCTTCCTTGTTCTTGGGCATGCATTGAACTGTGGAAACAACGCTTTTCAGGTCAGGTCAACAGTTTTCCGGTCTGTGTTGGATTCAAAGCCTGGTACTGACACTCACTGTAGGGATTCAGGCAAGTTACTTAACTTACCCATGCTGTGAAATGGGGGACAACATGACTTCACCGTTTTTTTTTTTTATGAAAATCAAACAGCACAATGTAGATCAAGCCTTTAGCTCAGGGTCTGGCACATATAAACATTGGCTCCCCTGGTCTTTCCCTTTCTTGAGCTCTGACTCTGTGTTGGGCTCAGCCTCTTGTCCTTCTGTTGGACAGCTGGCTTTGGTTCTGTCCTGAGGCCTGGAAGGTAGAGCTACGGAGAGGAAAGAAACAACTCCTAGCTCCCCAGAGAAGGGAGACGTGGTGAGGGACTGAGAGAAGGGAAAAGAGACAATTTGAGGGTTTGAAACAATGACACATGGAGAAGCATGAATAATTGCAGAAAGCAAGCAAGGGGAGGGTTAACCAATGCTGGTCTTCATATACACCTCTATTTATTAGCCAGAAGTGCTAAAAGCTGATGTTTCTGATATTCTCAGCTAGAGGAAAGTTCCAACATAATATCCTGGTCCAATGGCCTGATGTCCATGGCTCCCACTAAAACCGATAATGGAAGCTCTGCCTTATCTCCTTCCCAGCCTTCCCCCATGCCCCAGCAGACCTTTGTCTCCACCATGGAAAGATCTAACTCTGTTTGGATTGAAATTTGGCTGCATTGGCTTCTAGCCTGTGGGATCTCTGAAAGGTCTTGACCACTCCAAACATCATTTCTCTCATTCTCACTATGCGGGTAATTATAATTATCCATTCATGCAGGAGTGCTGATGATTGAATCAGGAGCAGGTGAATGTGGAAGACATGGGTCTAATACAGAGCCAGAGAAGCATTCTACCCTGAGCCTGTGCTTATTTCTACTTCTTTTTCCTCTCCCTTTAGCAGAGCAGGTGCTCCTTTTCATTTCAGGGGAAACCTGAACATTTATTGTCTCGTGTTTCTTAAAACACATGAAAAACCTCTTGATTTTTATTATTCTTCTACAGCTTGAGGATGATGTACCTCTATCCCGTCTCCTCACTCATCAGGTGTGCATTTTTGTCCAGTTGTCACTTTCAAGGATGTTCCCTGGTTCCCTGCAGCCTTGTCGCCCCTCAGCTTGGGCTCAAAGTATGGTTATTCTGACTCCTTCAAGGACCTCCGTTTTATTTTATGAATTTTCTTGGGTCCTTCTACCTTCTTATGTACCTTGCCCTTCAAAAGGATTTTGACTTGGGACTTAGACTTCACACGTGATCTGGGGACAGACCGGATATCGGGAGCAACAGCTGGAGATGATGAAAGACCGTGTGGGAGGGCTAAGATCGACTTTTATCTATACCTTTTATTATTTACCACTTATTTTCCTTACTTTGCAACATGAAAAGAGAATGGCCCTTCATGCACCGAGGGCTTGCAGTTTTCACTGGTGAGGCACATGATGACTTCATGGGTGTGTGGTCTGATGTGTTCTTTTTTGCAAGCAGGGGTGAGTGGAGGCGTTTCGAGCTTGCCCTCCAGAATTGGGCGTGACTCCTAAAGTGCTCCTCTGGTCAGCAATCTGTCCTGCTCTGTCAACTTCATGTTTTAATTGTATTTGAATTAAGCTTTTAAAGCTCAAAGATATAATTAGTTACATTCCATTTCAACCATGATGATTCACACCTGCTGATGTGATTCTTGGCCATCAGGTGAACCAGTCTTGCCCGTCCCTGACTGCCTGTTCCCATCACCTGTGCTACTTTGAACAAACACAGATGCCAGGGCCCCCACTGCCTGGGGCTTTTTATCCATTCAGTCTGTTGTGAGCCTGGGAATCTGAATGTTTATCAAATGCCACAGGGGATTCTGATGTGTCACCAAGATTGAGTTGGACAGTGGAGGGGTGAAGTGGGTGAGTTGTTAGTTACTACCCTACAGTTTTATTGCTGTTCTACTTGGAATATTTTGTATTTAACAAGACAATAAGGCAGGTCCTATTCAAGGCAGCATTTAGCTAGAGGCTGATGTTGGGTATTTAGAAAATAAAGAACAAGAGACATCTGGTCCAGGCACATGTTTCTTGTCTCAAAGCAGTGTGATCTTGGGCAATCCACTTTCCTTCTCTGGGCCTCAGCTTTCCAATCTATAAAGTGGGAGGGCTGAATGAAATACTTTCTGTGGGTCATCTGGTGTTGGCATTCATTGATGCTGGGACTCTCTAGGGAAGATACTTCATTGTTAGATGGCGGAAGCCCAGTCCCTTCCTGCTACCCCAACGGGAAACAGACACCAGTAAGAGGAGGGAGAGGAGGTGTCTGGGGAGTTGTGGAGGAGTCTGGGCTGCAGAATTAGCCTTGGGGTTACTTTGGGATTGACCCATGGCTCTCAAATTTGTACTCCTTGCCTTTCGATAAGCTTCAAATGTTTTTGTGGGCACTTGATTCTTATGGGATGAGAGCGCTGGGAATTCGAAATGTGGATAGAGTGGACAGTTGGCTTTGGGAGAAGAGGGTCCTCTCTCCTTAGATGAGATGATCCAGCATATAAGTCAATAGAAGACAGGGAGTCCAGTGACCTGAGAACTAAATCATGGTTTGTATACTTTAATGCTGTGATATAAAAAAATTATTACTCTATTATTAAATCCCCGCCCCCCTGCCGCTATATTAACTGGCTCAATTTTGACCCCAGTTCCACCACTAATTGGCTGGGTGATCTCAGACAAGCCAAGCTCCTTCTCTGAGACACGATTGTTTCCCTTGCAAGGTAGGACAGTAGAACTGTACGATCATGTAAAGGCTTTTCCTGCCTTCATCCGATAAGTGTGATCAAAACGTTGAAATTAATAGTTGAACAGCCAGTAATCCAAGGCTCACCTTTCAAAAAGAAAAGGG
The DNA here is from genome assembly GCF_022079265.1 of Lynx rufus. NCBI lineage: Eukaryota > Metazoa > Chordata > Mammalia > Carnivora > Felidae > Lynx > Lynx rufus. The sequence goes on along the minus strand of NW_025814896.1, from coordinate 18,322,246 downwards.
CCAGCTGGAAAATGGCATAATTAGAAGAGAGAAAGAAGTCTCTCTCAAGAGGCTGCTATTTCACAAAAAGTCAGCCTGTCTGTGATAGTCTAAGCAGCATATTATGATGACAGGGAAACACAGTGGCTGTGCCGAAAGATGAGCAGCGAGTGGTAAGTGGGGGTGTTTGAAATAGAAAAGTCTATTTTAGAAGACATCTAATAAAGCTGGAGGAGGCAGCCCATACAGAGATACTGAGCCGACATCCTGCCACCAAGACTCCAGTCCCTGCTGCTGAGTCCAGGGTCCTGGGACTGTCCTTGGCCCCAGCTTGTGGGGAGGAAGGCAGGGAGCCAAGGCTGCAGGGGGGCCAGGTTTGTCTGAGGAGAGGGGCATGTGGGCAGAGGCCCCAGGGAAGGGACAGAGGAGCATGGCACCCTTGCTGTGAGCCCCGCAAGATCTGGGCATGGCACTTGGGCGGGGAGGGGCATTTCTCCAGGCTTGTACGGGGGCTACACGGGTGCTAGGAAGCAGCGAAAGCCCAGCAGCTAAGCGCAGAGACCCTGGAGCCAGACTGCCTGGGTTTGAATTCCAGCTCTTAATAGCTGGGAGACCTTAAGCAAGTCACTTACCCTCTCTGTGTTTCCTTGTTTGTGAAATTGAATAATACTAGCTAATCACTGGGTTGTAGTGAGCATGAGTTCATATTTGTAAAGCCCATGGAACAGAGCCTGGCTGCACAGTACCTATGAATATATGTATGTATGTGTATAGTATATATGGAGAAAGAGAATGAATGTCAGTTAATGTATGTTAGAAATGTGTGTTAGAATGGGAGCTGGATGGGGCGCCTGGGTGGCTCAGTTGGTTAAGTGTCCAACTTCAGCTCAGGTCATGATCTCATGGTTCGTGGGTTCAAGCCCCACATTGGGCTCTGTGCTCTCAGCTTGGAGCCTGGATCCTGGTTCAGATTCTGTGTCTCTGTCTCTCTCCACCCCTCCCCCATTTTGCACTCTATCTCTCTCTCTCAAAAATAAACATTTAACAATTAAAAAATAAAAAAAGAATGGTACCTGGAACACAGTATACATTGAATCAATGCTTTGGTTGTTATGATACCCAGGTGCTGTCCCTAATTCATGCATTCATTTGTTCATTCATTTATTCAGTCTTCTAGCAGACATTGGCAGAGGGATGCCCCAGACATTATATGTAAATACTGGTGGAGTGATGCCCCAAACATTACATATATAAATATGGGATATATGTGTATGTGTGTTATAAATGCATATATGTTGTAAATTTATATATAAAAAATATAATGTGTGTATGTAAATAAATGTGGCCTATGAGATAAGTCTCACCTGCTTCTTGGGCTGAGGGCTGAGGCTAAATTACTGCCTTTGGTTTTCAGTTAAATAAGCCACTTTGAAAGCCAGCCTGTGCCAACACCCCCGGTACCCCAGCAGCCTCTCTCTGGTCTCCTCTGAGTATTGGGCAGATCTGTGGAGCCCCAGGCTTATATCCCAGCTACCCAATGAACATCTCTACTGGGATATCTGCAGGTAACTCTACTGGTCACACCCCCCACCCCCCACCCCTGGCCCAGTGCTGCTGGCCTTTTTCTTGGTTCCTTGTCTTCATGAACACCACTACCGTCCTCCTAAGAATGCAAGCCAGCAGCCCTCCTCCCTCCCTCTCCCTTGCCCTGCATCCTCTTCCTTGACAAGTCATGTCTGTTGTCACCTGGTTCCTGTCTCTACCTCCAGCAGCCTGGTGCATTACTGACCTTCTGCTGATGTCTGCTGGAAGACTGACTGAATGAATGAATGAATGAATGATGATCTGTGCCTGGGTATCATAATAATGGTGACAGCTGAGCACTGACTGCGTGCATAGTATGTTTCAGGGAGTGTTTTAACTGCCTGCCTGGGATTAACCCTGTGGTCCTCATAGTACCCACCCACCACGTATTTGTTGAATGAGTGCATTGCATGCATACAGAAATCAGATTCTGGTGGAGCAGCTGGTTGTCCCTCAATCCACAGGGCAATGGATACTTTCCAGTACATTCCAAGCTTCTAGAAAGAGCATCTGCATCCCCTCCAAAGTCAGTGGTACTTCTTAACCTCACAAAGCCGTCTCAGAGCCAGGTCCTACGGTGCTGCATCTGGCCTGGTGCCACGCAGTTTCTGGGCCATTTCTCCCCCCTGCCTGGAAGATACAGAAGCCATCACTTCCCCGAGACCCCTAATAGCTGGGCCTTATTTTCCCTGCCACCCCAGGGGCCCTTGCTCACCACAAGCTCACTCCTGTGAGCTCTGCACAACACATTGTAAAAGGCAAATGGTAATTAGAAGGAATGCTTGAGCAGGGGAACTTGTGTGCAAAAATACTTAAGTGAAGCAGTAGAGATTGCTGTCAGTGTTAGACACACACCCATCCAGCCGTCCTCCTTTTGAAAGGAAGGGGTGAGGGAGGGAGGGGCGGGTGGGTGATGGGTATTGAGGAGGGCACCTTTTGGGATGAGCACTGGGTGTTGTATGGAAACCAATTTGTCAATAAACTTCATATAAAAAAAAAAGAAACCAATTTAAATAAATAAATAATACAAAAGCAAAAAAAAAAAAAAACTGAGAACAAACTGAGGGCTGATGGGGGTGGGAGGGAGGGGAGGGTGGGTGATGGGTATTGAGGAGGGCACTTTTTGGGATGAGCACTGGGTGTTGTATGGAAACCAATTTGACAATAAATTTCATATATTAAAAAAATAAAATAAAAAAAAATAAAATAAAATAAAAAAAGAAAGGAAGGGGTGAGAAGATACACAGGGTGTGTTGTGCATCTGTGGGCTTGGGGTCAGGCTGGTTGCCCTAGGGGACTGACAACATTGGCTCTGTTCCCTTTGGCATCTCAACAGTCTGGGACCAAAAGCCCAGCCCAACTAGATGGAGTTTAACATAATTACTTCCACATCAGGACCTCCAGTTGTACTCTGAACAAGTGTACAAGGAGGAGATTGGGGAGCACGTGGTAACAGTCCATGCAAGGACATCTCAGCTCCTGCTTACTTTCCCATAGCACGCATTACCATTGAAAGCTGTGCTGTTGTTTATTTGTGTGTTTATTGCTTTGTCCCCAGTTGGACTGGGAAGTCCATGGGTATAAGGATTTTGTCAGTCTGGTTTGCCTCTGTACTAGTGTGTTCAGAGCTTGGCACATTATGAGCCCTCTAGAACATTCCATGAGGGAAGATTCTTTGACTGCTCATTGCAGAATCCCAAGTGTCCTAAAAACTGCCTGGTGTATAGTTGGGCTTCTAGAACACAAGCTCTGAGAGCAGGGACTTTGTATCTCTGTTGTTGTACCTTCGGTGTTAACATTCTGGTGGGTGCTCTAGAATGGGTGTCAGGAACTTTCTGCAAAGGGACGGTTGGTCAGGAATTTTCTGTAAAGAGACAGATAGTAAGCATTTTCAGCTTTGTGGGCCATACAATCTCAGTCACAGCCACTCAATTCTGATGTTGTAATGTGAAAACAGACCGTTTGTAAACTAACAAATGGGCATGGCTCTGTTCCAATAAAACTTTATTTATAAGAACAGGAAGCAGGCTGGATTCGGAGTAGCTTGCTGACTCCTGCTCTAGAAGATAAGCTCTGTAAGAGCAGGGTTTAAACAAATTCTATGGACCTATACCCAGCATCTAGACGAGCGCTTAGCACATGATAAGTAAGTGATAAATAGATATTGAATGAATAAACGAATGAGGGCATGAAAATGGTTTTGGTCAACAGTTTCCTATGGGCCAGAGAGGAAGCAGATACTGGAAGTCTCCTTTTCTCTGGGCTGGTTGGATCACACCTAGAATATCATTCCCAAAGTTGAGAATCTAGCGTCCATGAGGAAGACAGGCCTGAGGAACAGGGACAAATGACCTTGTCACATAGAGGAGGATGGAAAGGAATTGGAGAGATTGAACCCGGAGAAGAGAAGAGTCAGGGAGGAGACATGGTTTATATATTGAAAGACTTTCATATGAGAGAACAATTAGGTCTCTTTAAGAAACAAGGGGTCTACTTCTAGAACTTTTTGAAAGTTAATAGTAGTCAGACCTGGCTGACCTGAATCAGCCTGGCAAGAACGGAAGCTCTCAATCTACTGGGAGCATTTGAGGAGACAAGGGGACACTAGGGAAGGGATTCAGATACTGGATGGGGCAGGACTAGATGATGTCAGGTCCCTTGTGGTCTCAAGAGCTGTTCCCACATGGACCTCTGCCTCATGGGCCCTTGGGTAACAGATGGTGATTGCCCTTCAGGTAAAACCAGACTCCCCAGCCTGGTACAAGAAGCCCCTCAAGAGTGCCCCCAGGCAACCCCTCCTGCCTCAGCTCCCCCATTCTCATCTGTATTCTGTTCTACTTCCACCAAACACTGGTGTTCCCCAAATTGGCCACTTGCCTGCACACAAACAGTCCTGTGTTAAAGTAGGCGCCCCCATAAGGAGAACTTGAGGCAAAGTTTCAAGTGCCAGTAGTTTAAGAGCTGATCCCACCAAGCGCTGGAGAGGGAGTGGTGAAGAGACTGGGAAGGAAAGGCAAATGGTAGAAGGGGTGTCATCCAACCTGCGGTGGCTGGGGTTCAACCCACTGGGGAGGGTCCAGGAGCCAGTGCAGAACATGCCTCAGAGCTATCTCACAGGAAGGGTGAGAGAACTGGGGTATTTACACACTAACCCCCCATCAAATGTTGGTTGAAGGCTACCTTGGGCATATGGAATCAGTGGGGGAGTATGGAGATTGAATGCCTAATGCCTCCTGGCTGGCTACTTTCATGGGCAAAAGTAAGCTTTTGTAGTGGGAGACAGCCCCCCAGGCAAAGAACTTCAGGGTGCTGGTGGGTGGAAGTCTATCACTGATGTAGTTAAGGATTAGGGGCATCCAGCAAAGAGGGCTAAAGCTTCCTTCTGTTTGGAACTCCAACTCCTTCTCTGATTTTGACTGTACTCCATGGTAGCACAGGTTGCTACCTGGGAATCCCTGGAGAGTCCTTGACATGGAAAGATGTGATGAGTCAAGAATGATTAGCTCAGGGTTGAATGAAATTTTGGTTGGGCTAAAGGATTGTTCATGTGGGTGTAACCCTAGTTGCTGGGAAATGGATGGGGTTCGCTCATCTGAGCAACTCGTGTTGTATGTGTGTTGATAGACATTGATAACACGCACTGATCGCCAACGTGTGGGTGTGTGTTCACTGTGCACACAGGCGTCCCTCTCTGGCCACTGAACCACTAGATCTTAGCCATTGCCACTCTGAAGCCAATCTCCTACCTCCTTTGGGACCATCAACATGGACTCTTAGGAAGAGATAGTTGACAACCCCTTCAGACTATATGATTCTGGCTGCTGACCTCATGGGTCCAGATCATTAGGGCTGGTTGGGCTCCCCTAGACTCAGTCTTCCAGCTTCCTCCCCATTGGCTCCTAGCATGCCTTGTGGCATAGTGACAGAGTAAGGAGGTTAGAAAGTTCTACCCTTTCTGTGTATATCTTTCATTCATTTACTCATGCTATAAATGTTGAGTACCTCCGGTGAAAGAAATGCAAACAAAACAGGTGCCAGCCTTGTCTTCATGGAGTTCACAGCCTAGTAGGGAAGACAGCTTTCAGTCAAATAACCACACATATTCGTAATTACAAACTCTGTACTAAGTTGGCATGGAAATCTGTAGACTACCTGCTTCTTAACATTTTGGGAAGATGGCCTAGGACTTTAAAAATTCTTCTGTAAAGCTTCAGGGTGAAAAGCAATGTATGGTAGTGAGCAAAGGAGCCCAGTGAATGTGTTGATCTTCTGCTGGTCTGGTAACTCTAGCTGGTGCATTATTAATAAGCCAACACTCTGTCCCTGCCTCCCAGTTATGAACTGCAGCTTGGGTCAAATGCTGTTAAGCTTGAACCATGAGCCCTGAATGGGATGCTTTGTCGTCTTGTTTAATGAAAGGTTTTAGGAAATAGAGACCTGTTACCAGGGGGCATGCAATTATTTCTGAAATCAAGAGAGCTCACAGATCTTAGGAGGATGCTGGCTGGCAGTGGTGGTGTTGTGGTGTCTGACAGGGGTCTGAGGGGTGGGTGGAGGCCCAGCTCAGCTCCACAGTGGGTGGTGACAACAAGAGGGGTGGGGGAGAGAGAAAGACCTGTTGTTTACCCCCTGCTAGGAAGCCCAATTGAAAACATGAGGGATGGAGAAGCTGCTCCCTGGCTTCCTAGCATCATCTGTTGCTTTTTTTTTTTTCCTTGTCACTGTGAATTGCTTTCTAGTTCTCAAGAGCATAATGTAATATCAACCACTTTGACTAGGGCTTTCTCCTTGGGAGGCAGTTAGCACATTAACAAGAGGCAGTGTAAAGCCAGGAACAACAGCATTGACCCCTGAAGTCCATTATGCCCCAGGGGAAACTTCCTCACAGCTGCATTACTGGGGCAGCATCTATACACAGTGACCCCTGGGCAGAGCTCTCCCTTGGACAGATAGAGAATGACCTTGGCAAATGCAGAAGCCATTTGGGTCCATTTTCAGACCATAAATTTGGGCTTGGGAGAAGCAGAATTAAAAATAAAAATACATCAGAAATCTTACTCAAGTGAAAACAAGTTCAGGTATCATTGGAACATGAAAATTGCACAGATTTTGTACTCAACTGTGTGACCTTGGATTTAAGGCAAAAATGTGATCTTGGGCAAGTTTCTTGACATCTCTGGGCCTAGGATTTTTCATATGTAGATGTATTTATTCAACAAATATTTAAGATGGGAAATAGTGTTGGGGGGTGTGGATAGCTGTAGTTTTAAGGGTCAGGTATGGAGATGGCGTTGGGGCAGAAGAGAGGTGCATGGAACCATGCTTCTTCGTAAGACACAGAAAGATGGTGAAAGAAATCTCTGCTTTTGGCAGTTGAAGCATCCTGAGCCCCATGGAGTATAGCTTCGAAGAGGCAGATTTGAAATGGCCACTATCCAAGAGGGTCACCACTGAGAACCATTAAATTTTTGGCCTTCGGGCAGCAAGGGGATGAAAGGGAGAAGGGACCTCATGTTTTCTGAACACCTACTGGGTGCCAAGAAGCAGCTATCCAGCTGGGGATATGTTATTACTCTCATTTTATAGATGACAAAATAGAGACTCTGAGAGCTGAGTCAATGTGCTTGAAGCCACACAGCTAGTAAGTGGCAGAGCTGAAGTTTAACCAGGATTTAACTGCCTTCAAAATTCTCACATGTTTCTTCCACCAAGGAGATACGTAAGTTCCTCTCCAGATCTCCAGCCCCTCAAAGCCCTGGCTTGGGAGAGATGGACCTAAAGAACGGACTATTACAGGGGTCGAGATAGGACAGGCATGGATGGGTATGTGCATGTACCCTACTGCTCATATAGCTCTGGTACCTTCTCCATCCTCCTTTGGACAATCTCAGCCACATTTATGACTACTTCTGCATGCAAGTGACCTCTAAATTTCAGCATTTATCATAGACCTCTCTGCTGATTCAAGACCCAAATATCTAAATACCTACTGGGCGTCTACAATTGGATGACCTATAGGCACCCCAACCCAGGGTCTATACCCAAGCTGATTATATGCTTCCTTTTCTCTCACCTGCTCCTTCTCAATTGTTCTGACTCAACAAATATCACCTGTTCTGGTTGGTTCTCTACAACTCATTGGTCAATAAGCTCGACCTTTGCTCACATTTCTCAGTCATGTCCTCTCCTAACTGCTTCCACCAGTGATCTTCCCTAGTTAGAGGGCTGAGCCCCTCATGCCAGTAATATTGTCATATTTTTTTTCCTAAAGCCTCTTTCTGCCCTCAGCCTTTCTGTTCTCCAACCCATACTTTAATCTATTTTCAATGTCTTGATGGAAGCTGTCCTGTTAGGACTGGGCAATGAAAGGTGAGTAGAACTTTATCTGGTGGAAATTGGATGCTATTTTGGTTAGACTTTTATTAAATAATGTTTGGTCCATGGACCAGAAGCTTTACCAACATTTGGGAGCTTACTAGAAATGCCAAATCTCAGATCTCACCTCAGATCTAAGGAATCAGAATATGCATATTAATATGTCTAGGTAATTCATAGGCCCTATTAAAATTTGAGAAGCACCAACATCAAGTGAACAGGATGAGAAAGAACTGAGACTTTTCAGGGAAATATGAAGAGAATTGTTTAGCCATATGGGAAGGGAAAGTAAAGATTTGAGAGCTAGAACTCTGTGCAAGGTCCAGGTCATTATTTTGTGCATGTTAATTTCTCATACCCTAGGAGGTATTGTATTCCCTGAAGAACTAGGAGCACCTAGAAAGACATTATTATACCCATTTGAACAGGGGAGAAACTGAGGCTTTACAGAGATTAAATCATTTGCTCAAGATTCCATGGATAAGTGGAAGGATAGTAGGGTCAGGACTTGAACCCAGACTTCTAAACTGCATGGTTCCAGCTGCCTCAATTCAATGGATATAGCCCCTCTCCCAAACACCAAACTTTATACAGCCATGTTCTCAAACTTGAGTACATCAGAATTATCTGGAGGCCTGTTTAAAACCAGATAGCTAGGCTTTCCCTCTGGGGTTTCTGATTCACAGGATCTCAGGCTGAGGCTGAGAATTTGCATTTCTAACAAGTTTCCAGGTAATACAGATGCTGCTCATCTGGGGGCCACCCTTTGAGAACTACTGATCCAGAGAACTTCCCTTCATGCTGCATGGTCTAATCCAAGACTCCCTTGCAGTGGATCCAAGGCCTAGGGCTGGGTCAGCAGGCTCTCTCTCCGGAGGCATTAACAGTGATATCTGCAGCCAGTAGTCAAGGTGGGCATCATTAATGGGATGATTATTTCTACTCTAGTTGTAGCTCAGGGCGATGACCAAGCATGTTAGAGTTCCCTAGAGAAATAGCACCAATGGGATAGATAGATTTATTATAAGGAATTGGCTGACACGATTATGGAGGCTGAGAAGTCCTGAAGTCTGCACTCTGCACATTGGGAGAGTTGGTGGGGTGGTATCTTCCAGTCCAAAGGCCAGCAGACTGGATAGTCAAGAAGAGGCAGTGTTTCAGTTTGAGTCTCAAGGCAAGAAAAGACCAATGTCCCAGCTCAAGGTAGGCAGGCAGGAGGTATTTATTCTTATTTGAAGGGGAATCAGCCTATTCTATTCAAACTTTTGGCTGACTGGATGTGGCTCACCCACATTGGGGAGGGCAATTTGCTTTACTCAGTCTACTTGATTCAGATGTCAATCTCATTCAAAAACATCCTCACAGACACGCACAAAGAATAATGTTTCAGCAAATATGTGGGTACCATATAGCCCCTTTAAGTTGGCACATAAAATTCACTATCACATACAGAAACAAGGCCTCAACCCAGAGCCAAGAGCATCATGCCTTGTAATTCAAGGCCCAGAGTGGGGCAGAACTTCTTACAAAGACCTTGGCTATGAGTTCAGCCATTCCTCAGGTGGCCTGAGGTCTTTGCCCCATTTCTCAGAGGGGAATCTTGTGTGGCTACTTGCTATCTCAATGGAGAAGTTGTTAAATATGGTAACCCCAATATGGTAACACATTGGATCTTCTTGGTAATATTTCACTGGATTTGTGATTTGCCCAATCCTGTCTTATGACCATAGACTCTAGAACCACAGCATGTTAGGGAATGGGGAGAAAGGGAATATACAGTTGTTGTTTGCTACCTGTCATTGGCCTGCACATCTCAGTTCATGTAATCCTTAGAACTTTCCAGTATAGACAAGATCACTTCCCTTTTGCAAAGGATGCAAGATTCATTGTATTTTCTGGGTTAACACATTCCCCGCACTAAAAGATAGGCCTACTGAAGCCCACGTGATGTGGGTTTGGAGTGGTGGGGTCCAGAGCCAATGGCCAAGAAAGAATTCTTCTTGAGACATCTTTGGTGCAAAAAGGTGATTTTATTAAAGCATGGGGACAGGACCTGTGGGCAGAAGGGGCTGCACAGGGGGTTGTGAGAAGTGACTGGTTATATACTATAGAGTTGGGGGAGGTAAGTTTCCAAAAGGACATTCATATGCTAAAGAGACTCAGAAGATACTGGAGGCCTAGCTGTTATCAAACTAAGGTTGTTGTTTTCCAGGAGTAAGGCATTAGCATTAGGAAGGTAGGGAGTTCCTGGAGAAGTGTTATACTCTGTATTTGCCTCAAGTATTTGTCAATGGGCTGCAGGTTATGAAGAAATTTAATTTTACCTACCATTTCCTTTTTGCCTTTGTTCCCCCACATCACTGTGGAGGGGAGGGTGATGTTAGCGTTCCAAGAAACTGAGTCTATGGGTTTTGGTGGTTAGGCTATTGATAAGATTGCCTTTTTTTTGTTTTGTAAATCATTAAGGCAGTTGCAAACTGATGCAGACTCCTGTCGTATATGATTGTGATCTCTATCAGTTAAGTGTTGGTTTTTCCCTTTTCTTTGTTCTTGGGGAGCCAGGAGTGCCTGAGAAACGTCACACATAACCCACCTGGGGAGGGGGGGTGTAGGGGGTGTCAGCTTGCCTTATGTTCCCTCATCACCTATATAGCTCCAGCCCTAGGGTGTACTATCTCCAGTTGAGAGGCCCTCAAGGAACTTCTCACTCTATTTTCAGTTAACAGATGGTAGCAACAGAGGTCTGGAGAGCAAAAGTGTGCTGTCTGGAGTTGCATTTGGAGTGGAGGTAGAGCCAGCCAGAGAGCCATTTTTCTTGACTTGGGGTCTGGCCCTTATCTGCTGTATGAACTCCTGTGGACCCCTGTGGACTTTGGGGTCCCTAAATATTTACAAAGCAACATTTCTCAAGGACTTAGAAGTTTTTCAAGGCCACACATATTAACAGACTATAGCAATAAGAGCCAGTAATGATCGTGTACTTATGACAGGCACTGTTAAATCATGTGACTTGGAGGGACTCATCTAATCCTTGCAGCAGGGCTATTGGGTTGTCCTGTGCTGGCTCACTAGATGGATAGAGAGATCAGCTACAGTTCTTGCTCTTCTGGGGTTCAAAGTGTAGTGGTGGTGTGGTGGAGCCCCTCCCTAAGGAATGTGGTAGAGGCCTTCTTAGAACAAAGGAAAGCAATGTGCAACATGGCCCAATCACCTCCTATACACATATGCATAACTGACATGATTCTGTAACTTGGACTGTGTCCAATCAGACTATATGTGTCACCCTATATGGGAGACAAAGAAGTAGAAATTGCATAAAAGGCTACACCCTGCTGTGCTCAGGACTCAGCAGTTTTGGAGTCTTAGCCTGCTGAGTCCCTGCCAGCATGAATAAAGCTGCTTCCTGGAAAGAAGTCTCCATGTCCATCTCTCTGTGTGAGAATCCTGCTACACTGGAGACCCAGCAAGCACACAGAAGTCTGTATTTAAATACAAGTAATACTAATAGGAAACTTAGGTGAGGATTTGCTAACTTGTTGAATTGTCATTTGGATTATTTGATTTTTCACAGCCACATTATGACATAAGGAGTATTTTTTTTTTTAACAAGTGAGGAAACACAAGCTTGAAAGAGCTGGTGTATCTTGGAAGGAGAAGGGTTTTCAAAGGAGCTGAGCACAAGTCATTGGGATTCCAGAGCTCTACTCTAAATCTCCTCTTCTATCATACTGTGTTATGCGTGAATGTGGGTGCCCACCTTGCACAAGCAGGAACATCCCTCTTGGTTTGTGGTGAAAATAAAGGCCAAGGGCAAGAATGATATTAACCCAGCCTGAGAATGCTGTGGTCTTTCAAGTACATTGTTTCAAAAGAAGCCAAGTTCAGTCTTGGATGGGCCACACTCTGATGTGCTCATTATAAATTAGCTTTTATCTGCTCATTAAAGCCGGGTCTGTTCTGGGCAGTCCTCTGTTAAATCCATTCCTGTTCCTTTATTCTCTTGCAAGCAACACTGACAGCATTTCTTTTTAAAAATATTTTGTAAATCAGAGCCTTACACTGAACTGATTTTGCCACCACATCTCATTACATCTTAGACACCCTTGGTCTTCTTCCCATCCTTTCCTGTGGTTTCTGAGTGGGGGTATCCTCCTCCTCAATCAATGAACTCCTCTAGCTGGACCCTATATCCCACGGATTACAGACAATTAAATGAGATAATGCATATGGCATGGCTTTAAAACCATAAAGGGCTGCACAGACGCGAAGGGTTATTATTATGAGCCTTTCCTGTTAATGAGTATTAACGAGCTAAGACTGCAGATTCTTAATGCTACAGAGACCTAATATTAACCATATGGAAGCCTAATTTTCAAAGAGAATTAGAATGAACTGGGAGAAGAGGCAGAAAAAAAACTTGGATTCGATTCCTTCTGCTTGTTCTCAGTATCTTCACTGCAATCTGCATGGAACTAAACAGTTGTGTGTTTACATAATGGTTTGTCTTTGTTTTTACTAATTGCTTTAGTATATCTACCCCCACATTATTCTGCATTTTCATGGCCCTCTTGAAAGGGACCTGGATTTTCTCTGACAGTTAAGTAGCATTTCTAATTTGAGCTTTGGGGTACATGGATGCTGGAATTGAGAAGACACATCAGAACTCAGCCTATTGCAAGTTTTTGGAAGTCAAGGATCCCTTGGAGACCTCCAACTGAGCTGAGACTTGAGGTTCCACGTAACGTTCTTGCACAGAGCATGGCAAAAAAGTCAGCAGTTAAATGTTGAATTATCATCATTATCCATTTTGAGTCTCTGACAGACACATAGGCAGGGTTTCAGATCACAAAGAGACTCAAAGGGCATGTTCCAAATTCAGGTCATTTTTTTTCTGGACAGTAGGGAACCACCAAAGGTTCTTGAATAGAGAGCGGGTGTTGAGCATTTTGGGGGTTTTAAGTGGCAGCTGGTATACATAACTGGAGGGGGTATGTATGACAACTAGAGTCAGGAAACAGGAAGCAGTTCCAATAATCTAAGAGAGCACTGATAGATAGGGTCCTGAAGCAGGCAGGAGAAATGGACTGGAGAAGCAGGTTGAACCATGAGAGATTTTTATATAGTTAGACTGGACAGGACTTGATGATTCATCAGCTACAGGGGATGAAGGAGGCTGAGGGCTCTTTTTTTTTTTTAATTTTTTGTTTATTTTTAATATATATATAGAGAGAGACAGAGTGTGAGCGGGGGAGGGGCAGAGAGAGAGGGAGACAGAATCCCAAACAGGCTCCAGGCTCTGAGCTGTCAGCACAGAGCCTGATGTGGGGCTCGAACCCACGGACCAAGAAATCATGACCTGAGCCAAAGTCAGATGCTTAAGTGACTGAGCCACATACCCAGGCGTCACAGGAGAGTGAGGGCTCTTAAGAGTCTAGGTGATCCACAGGTTTCTGGTTTAGGTCACTGGGTAGATGGAGCCAATCAATATGGATACAGGAGGAAGGGCTATTTTGGGGGGAAAACGATGACTTATATATACAGAGCCAGAGCCTCCATTCCAGTGGTTGGCATGACTGTTGGGTTTCAGGACTATTTCAGGATAATTCTGCCTTATAGGTAATTGTAGCTAATTGTGCCCCAGAGACCCAAACAGAATATGACCAAGCAAAATGGAATTATAAAATTAGAAGAATCTCTTCTCCATGTTTTCCAGAAGTTAGACTTTGCCAATTTCTCCAACCGGGGAAAAATTTCAAGCTCTGAATATAACTTGTTTCCTTTTTAATGAGTCCCAGTGTAGACATATTGTGCATGAACACAGGCACCCGGAGAAGCAAGTGTATGGAGTACGGAGGGAGTGGGGGGCACACAGGGAGCTTGAGCGCCTTGGAGGAGAAGGGGAGGGAGGAAGTAGGGCAGAAAGAGGGAAGTGTGGTGGGTGGGGAACAAGGCAGGTTACAAGTGCTGTGCTGGGGTACAGAGGGACCCTCAGAGGGCTCATTGAAGAGATTTTGAGGAAGGGGCAGGCCAATTGAGTGGAAACTAACAGGAGCTGGTGGAACACAGGAGGTCTTTAGTGAGAGCAGTTGCCAGTACCCAAGAGAGAGCTGTAGCTTTAGGAGAGGGCTATCTGCCAGGGGCCGTGGACTTGAGTAAGAGAATACAGCCATGGCCCACTCTGGTCCAGCAGGGAGGGAACTGGAAAATGAGTACCTTGACTTTTCTTTACTTCTACCCTTCTGTCTCCTGCCTATGTCTCCCATTGTTCAAGCCCAGCCAAAACCAGAGAGAGAGTTTGGTGATAGAGTCCATAGAGATCATTCATTCTCTAGGGATTCATGGCAGAGTAGAGAGTTGGGGGCAGGGGTGGGTAAGCAGAGAATATCCCCCACAAGACCCAAGATCAGACCTCTTCCCTTACTTGATCTTCTTGGTCTTCTAAACCAAACTATGAAAGCTTATCTTGTTTTTGAACACTTTTTGTAGCCCCAGCTCTTTGGGGTTTTAGATTCCCCATCCATTTTTACCAGTTAGTATCACCCTCATGCCAGCCACCCTTTGGTATATGCCAAGTTTTCATCTTTGCTTGACCTTCAAAAACCCACAGCCCCTGGGGAGATCCCTATCTACACATGTTCTACCTCTCTCTCCAGGGCCGCAAATGATCAGACTGGGGCTCTGAGAACTGCCCATCTTCTCTGTCACAGCCTATGACCATCTTTGTCTGGACTTTCTGAAAGCTTCTTTAACTTTTAGGGTATGTGTCCAACCTTTTCTTGGCCATTAGGAACTCTGAGCTGATATGGTCACTTTCCCTCAAGGCTCCTGTCACTTACACTTTGCCAACTGGTTCCTCTTTGCTGGTAATAATTAGGGCTGGAGAAGCAGGTCTCCTGGGAGGTGGGATAGTGAGAAAGAGAAGCCAAGAGCTTTTTCAATTCTCTGTTCTTAAATGAGATGTGAAGCAAGTTAAGCTTCTGTCACTTCTAGAGCTGGTCTGAACTGGCCCCTGCCTGAGCTCTGTTGCAGTCCCTGAAGTCCTGTCTTAGTTTCAGCCAAACCACAGTACCTGCTCTCAGACTTCCTGAAAGCTATCACAACCTGTCCACCCATGTGCTCAAATCATAGGAACTCTCAATATTGCTTCTTTACAGCCCGTAGTCATTGTGAGAACCCAGACCAGTTCCAAACATCAACCACCTAACCACCATATCCTTAACCATTTCATTCAGGCTTACTAATCCCTGGTGGACAGAGAATATGATATACCCCCACTCCCCAAGACATCCATGGCCTAATCCCTGGAATCTATGCATGTTACCTAACATAGCGAAAAGGGACTTTATAGAGTGATTAAATTTAGGATCTTGAGACCAGGAGATAATCCTGGATTATCCAGATAGGCCCAATGTCATCACAAGGGTCTTTATAAAGGGAGGCAGGAGGATCACATTCAGAGAAGGTGATGTGATAATGGGAGCAGAGGCTGGGATGCTGGCATTGTTGGCAGAGCCTCAAGCCAAGGAATGTGAGCAGCCTCTAGAAGCTGGAAGAAGCAAAGGAAGGATACTTTCCTGGAGCTTCCAGAAATAGCAGAGTCTGGCTGACACCTTGATTTTAGTCCTGTAAGACTTTTGACATCCATTAACTGCTGTTGGAGATAGATTTTAGACTTTTGACATCCATTAACTGCTGTTGGAGATAGATTTTCAGACTTTTGACCACCATTAACTGTAGGAGATAGATTTATGTTGTACTACTAAATTTATGGTAATTTGTTATAGCAGCAATAGGAAACTAATACACATGACCACTCAAAGTGTGGTCTATGGCATCACCATCACCTGGGAGCTCTTCAGAAACAAAGAACCTCAGACCTACCAATCAGTATTTGCAGTTCAATATCAAATCCAGGTGATTTCAATGCATATTACTATGTATGCTGCAATCTTTTCCCGGGGTCCCTGCCTACAGATTTACCTCCGGTTGAAATCAGTCCAGATTTGGTAGGACCCAGCCCAAGGGAAGGAAATAGGTTTGCTGAGAGACAGAAGCAAAAATGAGCCCATTCTCCCGCTTTATTGTCCAGATAAAAGCTTAGACTTTTGGGGCGCCTGGGTGGCACAGTCGGTTAAGCGTCCGACTTCAGCCAGGTCACAATCTCGCGGTCCGTGAGTTCGAGCCCCGCGTCAGGCTCTGGGCTGATGGCTCAGAGCCTGGAGCCTGTTTCCGATTCTGTGTCTCCCTCTCTCTCTGCCCCTCCCCCGTACATGCTCTGTCTCTCTCTGTCCCAAAAATAAATAAAAAACGTTGAAAAAAAAATTAAAAAAAAAAAAAGCTTAGACTTTTATCTAAGTCTAGCCAATAGAGGACCTGAATTTTGAAAATCATTTTAACTTTTTAATTTATCTTTTAAATGTCTTACTCTTTTTTCATGGTTCTGAGGTTAGGGTAGAAGTAAATCTTTGATTCTGGAATTATTGCCATCAATCATTAACCTATCCTCAGTGCCTTTGTTAAGGGACCAGCTGTATTACCAGCCCTGACTAAACAATGAGCAAGAGGCAGCAGAATTTTACAGGAATGGTAAAGTAGGACTTATTTCAGCTGTGAAAATTAGAACTGCTGGCTGCCCAGCTGGCCCCAGTGTGAATTCTGATTCCCACTCTGGCTGTGGTCTAGATAGGTAGATGGATCCAGATCCATCAATGGCTATGGAACAAAGGGGGAAAATACCCACACATTATGGGAGGCCAGTACCAGATCAGAATATGATATGCTTCCATGGAATATCTGTGTGAAATGTAACAAATATCTCTCAAGACAAGAAGGTTGTTCTATTCGTTTTTTGGCAAGTATAAGAAGCTATCATCCTGCACAGTCTCGAAGGAAGGGTAGAGACCCTTCCATAGATAGTGGTTGGGAGTAATTTTCCTGCTGCCCCACTGAATGGGGGCATCTGGTTCCAGACCCAGCCCCTCCTAATTTTATTTCCATTTGCCTGTTGAACTTGGAACTCTTGTTCTTGGATTGCTAAGATATCCTGAATTCTCCACAGAAGTTCTCTTAAGAGGGAAACATTGATAAAAATCCTGGAGAACCATGAGTGTGAGTTCTCTTCTCCCCAAGATGTTGCTATAACAAGAGATCCCTGTTGATAGTCAGCCAGCATCACACTGGTTATCTTCTTGATCCTACATGGGAGGGAGAGCCTCAGCCCTTTGAGTGAGTCTCTGGGTTGAAACAGGTTTCCATAATAATTAACACCAAATGAGCACATAGGCAGAGCTTTTTGTCTTTCAAATTTGAAACCCACATTAGGTAATTAATTCTAACTAGAGGCTGACAATTGCATGTATCACAGTGAGCATGTAATAAGTGGGATTTTCCCTTTGTGTCTTGATGAGTTAATTAACAAAAATGGGCCTGGGGACTTATTTCCAGGCCTACGACCCATCTAGGCACTAGAAGGTACTCCTTTCCTGGAAAATAATTTTGGTGTTGTGGGAAGCTTGAATGGCCCACCCATTGACAACTATGCCCTGATGTGTTATTCCACAAACATGTAGTAAACTCGTACATTGGCTAAGAATTGGCCTAGGTGCTCAAGGAGACACCATCCCCACTCTTTAGAATCTCAAAGTCTAGTTGGGGAAGTGCAAATAAACCAACAGAATCTAATGGCATCTTAGCCAAAGCAGTAAGACAAGAAAAAAGAAACATACAAATATTAGGAAGGTTCAAAATGTCATTATCTGTACAGATTAATTTTTTTAAAAATATAATTTATTATCAAATTGGTTTCCATACAACACCCAGTGCTCATCCCAACAAGTGCCCTCCTCCATGCCCATCACCCACTTTCCCCTCTCCCCCACCCCATCTACCCTTGGTTTGTTCTCAGTCCTTAAGAGTTTCTTATAGTTTGCCTCCCCCCCACTCTGTAACTTTTTTCCCCCCTCCCCTCCCCCATGGTCTTCTGTTAAGTTTTTCAAGATCCACATATGAGTGAAAACATACAGTATCTGTCTTTCTCTGCCTGGCTTATTTCACTTGGCGTAATATCCTCCAGTTCCATCCATGTTGCTGCAAATGGCCAGATTTCATTCTTTCTCATTGCCAAGTAGTATTCCATTGTATATATAAACCACATCTTCTTTGTCCACTTGTCAGTTGATGGGCATTTAGGCTCTTTCCATAATTTGGCTATTGTTGAAAGTGCTGCTATAAACATTGGGGTACAAGTGCCCCTATGCCTCAGCACTCCTGTATCCTTTGGGTAGATTCCTAGCAGTGCTATTGCTGGGTCGTAGGGTAGTTCTATTTTTAATTTTTTGAGGAACCTCTGCACTGTTTTCCAGAGTGGCTGCACCAGTTTGCATTCCCATCAACAGTGAAAGAGGGTTCCCGTTTCTGTGTGGGTTAATTTATATGACATTTTGGAAAAGGCAAAGTTATAACGATGGAGAACAGGTCACAGGTTGCCAGGAGTTGGGGATGGGAGGAAGTGTTAACTAAAAAGAGGCAGTACAAAAGAATTATTTGGAATTGCTCTGTAGCCTGACTGTGGTGTTGGTTATACAAATCTATATATGTGTTGAAACTCCTAGAACTGTGCACCAAAAAAGATCCAATTTTCCTGTATTGTTATTTTAAAAAAATACAATAAAAAATAGACTCTAGCTACATGTGCAACACTTATTTATCTTGCAGTGTTTAGGGAAAAAACAAATTTGTTTTATATTGTTTGAGTTTTCAGGCTATTTTGAAAAATGTCTTTAAAAAGTAATCCGTAGCTAAGTATGTGTATATATGTGTTTTTATAACATGAAGATTTTTTGAATTAATGCATAAAGTAATTGAAGCAAACCAACAAGGAAAGGATTGTACACTTTAATCCACTCAAAAATAAATTAACATAAAAATGCTGAATTTAAGTTCAGCATTAGAGACAGATGGAAGGACAGAATTCTCATGGATTTGAGACTCTGATTCTGCTTGTTCCTGAGCTCCTGGGCTTTGTGAGGTGCCTCGATATCCCTATCATAAATTTACCATGCTTGTTTAAACTCAAAGTCATGATTAATAGATGATGTGGCTTTCTTAGAAAATTCAAGAGATTCAGCTAAAAGCAGTTGATGCTAATAAGAGAGTTCGATAAGGTCCGGATACAGGATGAACATGAAGAAAAAATAGCATTCCTATTGATCAGAGACATGTAATTAGAAAATGTAATATATAAAAGGATCTCATTCATAATAGCACAATGACAAAAAAGATAAAACTCTTTGGGATTACTTAGAAATATGCCAGATTTATGTGAAGGCAATTATAAAACTTTACTGAAGGCCATGAAGAATGGCCAGAATCAGTGAAGAGACGTATTGTGCTCTTGAATGGGAAGAGTCAATCAATAGCTTAAAGAAGTCAGTCTTTCTCAGATTAATATGGACATTCAATGCAATATCAGTAAAAATCTGCATGAATAAAAGCAAGGATGATGTGAGAGTGGAATGCTTGGAACGTAAGCAATCTGGGTAGACTGTGGAGTTGGTGGTGAAGAGTAGTTAGATGTTTACCTGGGACCTGGGTTTACTTGGGAGCAGATCATGAAGACTCTTGGCTGTCAGACCAAAGACTGTGACCTTCATATGACAGCCAATGAGAAGCTCTTGAAGATTTTAATCAGGCCCCAGTAGGATCAGAACTTTGTTTGAGAAATATATCTTGGTTGATCTGGAGGACTGAAGGAAAGTGTGGACCCGAAGGCGAGGGACTCACTAGGAGACTACTAAAAGGATTGGTCTAAAATGACTACACCTTGGCCCAAAGGAGTTTCTCCATGAATGTTAGTGCCCTTCCTGCCCCTCCTATATCCTCCCCTTTCCCTGAAGCAGAAGTCCAGAGAAGGGATGAACTAGCACAGTTGTCCTGAGAGGGGTGGGATATTTTCTGTAAACATGGCATCTGTAGCCTTGGTTTGGTCAATGGGAAGAGTTTTTAAGGAAGATGCCAAGGTTTGGAGTCTGGAAATCTGGGTGGGCGATATTGATAAATGCTAATTTCCATTGAGCATTTACTCTCTGTGCGAGAAAAACTAGCATCATCCCCATTTTTTTCCCCAAGGAGGTAACTGAGGCTCAGAGAGGCTGTATGCATAAGGAGCTGAGACTAGATCTAACCTGTGTGTCCCCCACATCACTGCTGTCCACGCACCTGGTAGAGAGAGTTCAACAAATGTTTGCTGTATTAAGGCAAATTACCAGATGTTATTTCTCTGGGAATTTACTGGCTGTGGGTTGGCTGATGCCTCATCCTTATCAGTAAATCCTCTTCCCTCCCATAAATAAGTCCCCATTTGGCAAAGAGGAGCAGAGAAGGGTCTAGTAGAAAGGTGGGGGGGATGGGAGCAGGAAGAAAGGGCCTGAGTAATGGTTCTCGATGTGTTTCTATAAATTAGGAACCACCCAGCTTGCCACTGACCCAGGCATCTTTATCAATTTGCTCCTCCATACCCTGCCAGCCTAGCACAATAAAGCTTCCTGTCCATTTCAGGCCTAATCACGCAGAACGTAAATCCCTCAGCAGAGAGGCAGCTGCGAGGGCTGGGGTGCCATCAGAGGACTGTTCATTTTTATCCTCTGGCACGTAATGAAATCAAGAATGCACGTCAGCTCACCAGAGTCGCTTTGGTCCAAATTGTTAAGTAAGCATCTCTCCTTTTCTCTCATTAGGCTCACGAGGGCTTCTGATGAAAGACGATGCAAACGAACACTTATTGAATGATTCCAGTGTGCCAGATACTTTATATGCGATGCAATCTAAAAAGCCCTGTAACATAGGTAGTATTATTCTCATTTTACAGCTGAGGAAGCCACGCTCAGAAAGGGGAGTCCCCCAAGATGGCAGACAGAAGTGAGGGATGGGTCTTGAAGTGACACATATGGGCAATTTCAATCCTACACACCAAGCCTTGTTTTGTTTTGTTTTGTTTTGTTTTGTTTTGTTTTGTTTGCAGTTACTAGGTACAGGATAACTTTTATATAACATTTTTAGGGAAAGGGAATTTGTGGCAGAGGAATGAGAGGATGGAAGGTTATATTCCCTTCTGTAATTTATTTTGGTTGTGCACATTTAAACATTCATCAGTTGTCTATTTCACACTCACTCTGGCTGTTTTTTAAATATAGCTTGTTTAGGGGTGCCTGGGTGGCTCAGTCCGTTAAGTGTGGGACTTCAGGTCATGATCTCAGAGTTTGAGCCCCGCGTCAGGCTCTGTGCTGACAGCTTGGAGCCTGGAGCCTGCTTGGACTTTGTGTCTCCCTCTCTCTCTGCCCCTCCCCCACTCATGTGTGTGCCCGTGCTCTCTACCTCTCTCTGAAAAATAAATAAGCATTAAAAATTTTTTTAAATATAGCTTGTTTGTCCACATTTCACATTTCAAGCTAAATAGGGACAATAGCTCCATCTTCCAGTTTCTGCTCCATTTTCTTAGATACCTTGGCTTATAGTGTAGTCCACAATATCTGCCCTAAAATCTTCATTCTTATTTCAGAAACTACACTTAGCTCCTCTTATTTTTATTTTTTATTTTTTAAAATTTACATCCAAATTAGCATATAGTGCAACAATGCTTTCAAGAGTAGATTCCTTAATGCCTTACCCATTTAGCCCATCCCCCCCCACAACCCCTCCAGCAACCCTCAGTTTGTTCTCCATATTTATGAGTCTCTTCTGTTTTGTCCCCCTCTGTTTTTATATTATTTTTGTTTCCCTTCCCTTATGTTCATCTGTTTTGTCTCTTAAAGTCCTCATATGAGTGAAGTTACGTGATTTTTGCCTTTCTCTGACTAATTTCACTCAGCGTAATACCCTCCAGTTCCATCCATGTAGTTGCAAATGGCAAGATTTCATTCTTTTTGATTGCCGAGTAATACTCCATTGTATATTTATACCACATCTTCTTTATCCATTCATCCATCGATGGACATTTGGGCTGTTTCCATACTTTGGCTATTGTTTATAGTCACTTAGCTCCTCTTCTAATATTACTCATTATCCTGACTCACCCAGTTCTTATTTTGCTTCTGTTCTATTTAGGGACACTTGTGTTTCCAGGTTAAGAGACGTAATAAATGCTAGTTTTGATTCTATGGGACCCAACGAATCAGTTTAGCTCCTAGCTTTTCCTTTGGGGGAGAATCGAACACTCAGTACTGTGGATGTAGTGATGAGTGAGACACCATTCTTGTCCTACATGAACATGGAGCCTAAGTGGAAGATGGATACACACCCAAGTCACAAAAAACATAAGTCAAAATTAAGTACGTGTTAAAGTACATAACGGCAATTTTAGGAGGCTGTATGGTGAGGAGTAAAAAATAATGTGTTCTGTAGGTCATAATAAATTGCAAAATTTCTGCTCACATCCAATTCTTTGTTCCTATTGTTGTATGAACTCTTGGTTCCTGACATAGTAATTAGTTGAAACGGGAGTGTTATTTTAATATTTCTGTTTATTTTTTATCCAAATCTGGGTCAACATCACAGGATGCTGAATTAGCAGGCAACTCCACAACAGTCCCCTTGAGTACTAATGATTTGTTGTGGGAACAGCCACATAGAGAAATGGGAAGTGGGCTTGGGCAGACCCCATCCTCTGAAGGGCTGGGCTGGAAGAGGAGCCATGGGGAAAGGAGGCATGAGGCCTCCAGACCTGGGGCAGTTTGATACTGACCTGTTAGGTGGCAAGAGTACAGAGAGGGTAATGTCTTGATGTCCCCTTTGGATAGGGACACCATGGATCAGGCAGGAAAACCTGGAGAGGGGGAAGAAAATGTGTTTTTCTTTTTAAATGTTTATTTTTGAGAGAGAGAGAGAGAGAGAGAGAGAGCGAGCAGGAGAGGTGCAGAGACAGATGGAGACACAGAATCCAAAACAGGCTCCAGGCTCCAAGCTGTCAGCACAGAGCCCGATGCGACACTTGAACTCACAAACCGTGACATCATGACCTGAGCCGAAGTCAGACGCTTAACTGAGCCACTCAGGTGCCCCAGGAGATGTTTTTTCAAAGAACATGGATGGGATTTCCAAATTGAGGTGGCGTCTACCTGTGTGGCACTTGGCTTCTCTTTTTCCTCCACCATCTTCCTCTGAAACTACTCAGGAAAACACCACTGCTTTTCAATGACAAGGATTCTAGACTTTGGGAGGAATTTTTGCTTTAGTAAAGCAAGGATGATACTCTTGGGTAAAAGAGTAGGAGACACATGAGAGGAGATGTTCAATTATTGCTTCTGTCTACTTCCCACCTCAAAGACACAGGGTCTCCTCTGAACAAAAAGGAGGGAAACTTCTACTTCTTACCCAAAAGTTGATTGGTTCTGAGGCCATTTGACCTCCCCCACTCCTTATTATCCCCTCTGTGTATTTAGCCATCATGGGACTACAGTTCCTGAGAAATTAAAAAGATGGAAGGGATCATGGCAGAAGTCTGTAAAGCCGAAAGGACGAAGGAAGAGAGAGATCACTGGTTAGTGGAGAGATCTGTGTACTGCTTTCCCCGAGGAGGAGAGGGTTGCATAAAGTTATCCTGGAGTCAATTCCCTTCTCCATGTTCAGAAGGCCAGGCTGTGAAGTCAGAGAATCTCTTCTGGTCCAGCATGCACACGAGACTCTTAGGAATTTAAGAGTCTGTACATATGAAGCAGCCCTTAGCTTAAGGTCTGGATGTGGATTCTGGTCGTCATCATATACTAATGATAAAGAAGATCCATCCAGACTCTCTGCTGGCACACACCTGAGTAGGTCTTTCCTTTATCAAGCACGAACAGTAAGAAAATCAAGAGATCTCTGAAGATTTTCTGGGACATAAGATGGGGGATATTAGATTCAAAGGAAGAACAAACCTTTGGAAAAAATGGAAAAGTCACTAACACCATTTACTACAATGAGGCTTCTTGGTGCTCTCAGTAAATTTGAATGCTGAGATTCATGGAATGACAGATGAGACAGTAAGATTAAAAGAGTTGCTAGATGCAAGCAGGGATGATCTGAAATAAAAATTAAGAAATGGAAACTCAATCGGGGCGCCTGGGTGGCGCAGTCGGTTAAGCGTCCGACTTCAGCCAGGTCACGATCTCGCGGTCCGTGAGTTCGAGCCCCGCGTCGGGCTCTGGGCTGATGGCTCAGAGCCTGGAGCCTGTTTCCGACTCTGTGACTCCCTCTCTCTCTGCCCCTCCCCCGTTCATGCTCTGTCTCTCTCTGTCCCAAAAATAAATAAACGTTGAAAAAAAAAATTTAAAAAAAAAAGAAATGGAAACTCAATAGCCTAATAAAGCTTGCATTAGAAGCAGTAAAGAAATAACACTGCAGAAGATAAGATTAGTGTTAAGGAGGGCAAAGTTAAGACACTGTTTCTGGATGCAGAGGAAAAGCCCAGAGAAAGGGGACAGTGACAAAAGGGAAGGAGATCTAGAGGTCAGAGTGGAGAGAGGGGTGGGGGAGATAGGCTGACTTCTTGTTCCTTCTGCTGCCCATGTCTCCCACTGGCCAAACGTAGCCTGGAGCCAGCCTATGAGAGCCACGGGAATATGCAGCCTGGCAGGGTCAGGACAAGGGCAAGGGATGGACGCGAGGACAAACAGGTATAGGACTGGCCCATAAAACTTGAAGGAAGCGTTTTATCACAAAAAGCTGATTAAGTTAAAAGCTGATTTGACTGATGTAAGTTAAAGCTATCAGTTACGTACGCGAGAGCCAAACATCAGTGACGGCAAATGGCGCTAGATTAGATTCCCCTATTCAGCGACAATTCCTCTCCGATTGGGTTCAAAACGCGCCAGAAGCCATTTACAGCTATTTGTCAAAGCTTCACCTAAAAGGGAGAGGGGGAGAAAACCATTAAAGTGAAACTGAGAATAGGAGTGGCAATATTAATACCAGGAAAAGAAAAATATAGTGGAAGGCAAATGCAGTTGTTAAGATGCAGGAAGTCATTTTATATTGGTAAAAGGTAGAATTCACAAGAATGCTATGATACTAATTTATGCTTAGTGATTCTCAGCACTAATGGTATAAAACATCTAAAAGATCGTATTAGAGAGTCTCTGCATAGTCTTTTTAAAACACGCGCGCGCGCACACACACACACACACACACACACACACACACACCCCTGATATTCAGAGAGTGATCCCATTTCTACATGATCCTGAATCACCGTTGATGGGCATATATTGTATGCTTCAGCTGTCGGGGCAATAAACAGACACAAAACTCCCCCAAACCAAAACCTCAAACTCCTAATCCAAACAAAATAGGAAAACCATCACATAGTCTTTGGCAAAAAATAGAAAAGAACATAGGTGATTTAATCACATTGATTTCAATTTCACGGGTTTGGATTAAATTTTGTGTTCTGAAAATGGAGAGAAAAAATAGTCATTGTTCATGGAGTATTTACCACAATCAACCTATGCTAGTTTATGAAAAAAAAAAAAAACAAACCCTGCCAATCTGAATATCAGAAATGGTTATGATTAAATTCTCTGATAAGAATGAAATAAAATTAAACTTAGTATAAAATGTCAATGAAAAATTCTGAATCCTTGATAAAAGTATCTTCCATATATCTTTTAGGTCCAAGAAAACATCAAAACGACAATTAGGCATTATTTGAAAATTAGGAAAAGAGGAGTCCTAAATTTAAAAGCTCATAGAAAGTGGTCAGGGGTGTCTGGGTGGCTCAGTCAGTTAAGCATCTGACTCTTGATTTCAGCTCAGATCATGGTCTCATGTGACTATGAGCCCCATGTCTGGCTTTGTGCTGAATACACCCTGATCCTGCTTGGAATTCTCTCTGCTCCTCGGCCTCTGCTACCACATGCACTTTCTCTCTCTCTCTCTCTCAAAATAAACTAAAAAAAAAGTGGCTAAAGGTGTATTTGAAGGAAAGTTATGTTTTTAATATTTTCTTTTTTTAATTTTTTTTATTTTTTAAAATTTACATCCAAATTACTTAGCATATGGTGCAACAATGATTTCAGGAGTAGATTCCTTAGTGCCCCTTTCCCATTTAGCCCAACGCCCCTCCCAAAACCCCTCCAGTAACCCTCAGTTTGTTCTCCATATTTATGAGTCACTTCGGTTTTGTCCCCCTCCCTGTTTTTATATTATTTTTGTTTCCCTTCCCTTATGTTCATCTGTTTTGTCTCTTAAATTCCTCATATGAGTGAAGCCATATGATTTTTGTCTTTCTCTGACTAATTTTACTTAGCATAATACCCTTCAGTTTCATCCACATAGTTGCGAATGGCAAGATTTCATTCTTTTTGATTGCTGAGTAATATTCCATTGTATGTATATACCACATCTTCTTTATCCATTCATCCATCGATGGACATTTGGGCTCTTTCCATACTTTGGCTATTGTTGATAGTGCTGCTATAGACATGGGGTTGCATGTGTCCCTTCGAAACAGCACACCTGTATCCCTTGGATAAATGCCTAGTCGTGCAATTGCTGGGTCTTAGGGTAGTTCTATTTTTAGTTTTTTGAGGAACCTCCATACTCTTTTCCAGAGTGGCTGCACCAGCTTGCATTCCCGATATTTTCTTTTTTTTAATGTTTATTTTATTTTTGAGAGAGAGCGTGTGTGCGCAAGCAGGGGAGGGGCAGAGAGAGAGAGGGAGACAGAGAATCTGAAGTGGGCTCTGCCCTGACAGCAGAGAGCCCCAAGTGGGGCTCGAATTCACCAACCTTGAGATCATGACCGGAGCTAAACTCAGACACTTAACCGACTGAGCCACCCAGGTACCCCTGTTTTAATATTTTCAATTTAAATAAGAGAGAATTCAAAACTAATTCAAATAAATCAGGGAAAGAAAATAGTAAAGATGAAATCAGAAACTAATGAGAAAACAGGAAAAACATAAAAATGACGAGTAAGTCCAAGAGCTGTCTTTTCAAAATGACAGTAGAATTAATAAACTTCTGGCAATTTTAAATGAGAGAAAGCTAGCATAAATGTATAAAATTAGGACTATACTAGAAGAGGAATAAGTGGAAAGTGGGGGAGATTATATATTCTAAGAAAATATGAGAGACAATTGAATTCTAATATATCTCAAATTTTGTCAGAAATGCATGCTTTTGAGAGCAAATGTGAATTGCCAAAAATGAACAAAGGATTAGATCAGTTGAGATTTTCTTCATTTCAATGAATACATCATTGCTTAGTATATAAGAGGATTTATTTTAGTTTTAGACTTATCTTGTTTTGTCATTTACTGTGTAACCTTGGGCACACAACTTAACCTCTTCTGGCTTCGTTTTCCATATCCATAAAGTGGGAAGAGAAATTTTCCTTTTATGGTGTTTTTTGTGACCATGATATTAAATGATGCACGTGAAAGGCTTAGCTCTGTGCTGGCCCATAACTGTCCAATAAATGATGGCCATTGACATTGAACAGAAATTGGAAATAAGTCTTCAAACACTTTGTATCCAAACATATTTATGAATGCACTCTTTCATGCAATTTTCTGCATATATATTATAAAAATATAAGTGTATCCTTTCCAACTTTTAAGGCATAGTTTTCTTCCAAGTGATACAAATACACAGAAAATAAGATGTTTCCATTTGGCACACAGTGAGGAAGATCAAGGCAACAATTCTAAATCAAATGCCAGTGAATTAGATCCATGCATATATTAAATGAATGATATGCCATGACCAAGTAGGATTCACTTTGGAAATGGTGGGTAATTGAACATCTATTGTGGGATCATCAGTGTGTTAGACATGTCATACAAGCAAGACTAATTAATTAGTGATTGTGGAACCTTATGAGTTGTTATCATTTTATAGCTAAAGGAACTAAGCAGGGAGAGGTTAGATAAATTGGTCAATGCCAAGGTGAACACTAGAACGGACATTTAACCCCGTGTCCAACTTAGTCCAAATTGTAAAGTATGTTTCACACATCAACCTGAGTCTGATTTAATAAATGCCTAAAGTTGCATCTGATAGTACTCAACCCCATCATTGATGGAAATTCTTCAGTTACTTAAGGGAGACACATTGTATATACCATGTTGAAAAATATATTAAACACTCATTTTCATGCTTAGTGGTAAAATACCAGAGTCATTTCCAATGATTTCTTTTATTTCTATTTAAAATTTTTATAGAGGTGCTAGTTGATATAATGAGTCATGGATCAGAAATAAAATGCATAACAATGGAAAAAAGGAGACATTATTTACAAGTGATGCAATTATTTGTACAGCTTACCCCAAATAATCATCTGAAATACCAATAGTACTAATAGGATAGATGTATAAGTTAACCAAATGTTTAAGAAATATTAAAAACAGCTTTTATATAGACTAACATTACCAAGTAGAAGATATGAGGGAAAACAACTCAGATTCCCATTAGCAATGCCAATACAAAATACTAACTTTAATAACAATTGTAGAGGATTTACACGGACAAACTGACAGTGATCAATTGGGAAGAATAAAGGAAGACTTGAATAAATGGGAAAGCATACCATAGTACTGTTTACAAACACTCAATGTTATAAAGATGTCATTTTTTTTTACCCAGATTAATTTATAGGTTTGAGTTAATTTTATTGTAAATTTTATTCACTGTAGGTGGGCAATGTCTTGGAATCCAATGAGGTAATTCTAGAATTCATGTGGATGAATACACAGGAAATATTTAATAGGATTTCAAGGGATTGGGATGGGAGGGGAAAAAAACATTCACTAAATGTATTCATTGATTCTAAGACTTCGAAAAACATTAAATTGTGTATCTCAGAATGGAGGGACTATGATAATCAATCCATTCAAAATCTTCATGAATCCTTAAATTAAGACTTCTACTACAGCATATACTTTCCTCCCATAAACTGCAGTGAAATTTAACTGAATAATGCATGTTTTTCTTCAGAGCCTTAATGATTCTATAAATACATGACTATAGAAATGTATAAAGTAATTGGCTTTTTAAACCAGGAAACAGAGCTCTTAGCACTTCATAAGAGTTATTTTGAGGATAAAAAGGAACAGAAAATCACAAAGCCATGTTGAGAGGTGAATGCTGGTGGTCCCTGGGGCTTGGTTTGGCCTGCTGTTTAATGGCCCATCCATCTTCAAAAGGCAGGTGACTAGAACTCAGGTCTTAGCACAGTTAAAATGTTCTCAGTCATTAACCTGCAGTAGGTTTCTTGCAAAGCAGACTGTAGATGAGATTTCTTGAGCAGCAAGAAGTGGAGGGACACCTCTAAGGAGGTGATAAAAGCAAGGCAGGGGAGGAAAGGAAGTCAAAGATGCCCTTTCAACTAAAGTGTACCTGCTTTTATAGGAAGCTTGAGCATAACAAGCTTTCTCTGCCTTGAGGGAGAGGATGCCGAGCTTTTATAACTCAGCTGTAGTCAGTCTTTGGCTGGTGGGGTCCTGAAGCAGGTGAAACCTCCCAAGCATCTGGGTGGGGGCAGCTGTGAGCCATCAGCTAACACTCACGGCAAGTGGGGAATCGGTGGTGTGGTCTGTCGGGATCTGGGCTGCTCTTACCGCAGCCATGGCCCTTGGCTGTACTTGGCGGATTCCTCAAGACCTCAGGTGATTAAAGGGCACATGCCAAATATCTATCATAGATACAAAGAAAAACGGCTGAGAGGAAAACACAACATTTTGGTGATGATTATTGCCTAGTGATGGTAACTTTAATACCATTCTCATTCTTTAACATGCTGTCCACATTCTAAAAATAGGTCCAAAACATAAAAGACTCTTAAAAACTGAGAACAAACTGAGGGTTGATGGGGGGTGGGAGGGAGGTGAGGGTGGGTGATGGGTATTGAGGAGGGCACCTGTTGGGATGAGCACTGGGTGTTGTATGGAAACCAATTTGACAATAAATTTCATTTTTTAAAAAATAAAATATCATTTAGAAAAAAAAATAGGTGCATGCATAGCTTTTTATTTTTTTTTTTATTTTTTTATTTAAAAAAAATTTTTTTTTCAACGTTTATTTATTTTTGGGACAGAGACAGAGCATGAACGGGGGAGGGGCAGAGAGAGAGGGAGACACAGAATCGGAAACAGGCTCCAGGCTCTGAGCCATCAGCCCAGAGCCTGACGCGGGGCTCGAACTCCCGGACCGCGAGATCGTGACCTGGCTGAAGTCGGACGCTTAACCGACTGCGCCACCCAGGCGCCCCATGCATAGCTTTTTAAATCAGAAGAGAGAACAACAGATCTGGGCAGTAGATTTGACCAGATGGATCTGGGTTAGGGTTTGGCTTTGCCAGTTTCTAACATGTGACCTTGGGCAGGTTACCTAACCTGAGCGTCAGCTTTTTCCTCTGTAAAATTGGGTTCACAGATATGAAGTGCTATATTAGTTACTGGTGTTTGCCCAGATTCTGTCCCCACCCCCCTTTTTTCCCCTGATGTAGCACTTTCTGCTTGCTTTGGAGAACCGCTCCTGTCTTAGCCCATGTGGCTCTGTGGGAATCCCAGTAACCCCCACATTCCTGTGCCCACAGTGGTGATGTGTAATGCAGATTCAGATAATCCCGCCCTCAGAACTACTCTCCAGATTTTTCTAAGTTGGAGAGCAAGTTCATTCTCTTTTCCTTGGATCGCAGGTTTTAAGACTGTGGTTCAGTCAGGACCTTGTACCACCTGCCTCACCTTGTTACATGGAGGCCCTCTGAATGGAGCACAACTAAGAAGGTGGAGACAGAGTCCTGGTGGCCAAGTCTCCGGCTCTGTCCTGTGTCTTCAAGTCCGTTTCTCTGCAGCTGTTCTTTCAGCAAATCTCCCCCACCCCTTTTTCCCTCGAGCTGGTTTGAGTTGGGGTCTTGGGACTTACCACTGAAAGAGCCCAACAAATACATGGGCTGTTGAGAAGGTATGGGCTGATGTCATTTCCCTTACCTGGAATACCCACCCTTCACCAAGTCCTGCCCATCCTGCTCCTCCAGCCCTTAGAGATCTGCCTTTCTTTCCACTGCCATGCTTTCCAGTGCCCAGTTTACCCCTTGCTTTATTATCTGTCACAGGCTGTTAGATCATACAATAAACATCCCTTTGTTCACTTACATTACCTACAACACATACTAGGTGCTCACAGTGTTAAAAATCAGAACTTAAAGGGATCTTGCAAATCAAGTTAGAGAAAGAAATCACCAAGTTCATAAAATGAGGAAACTGAGGTCCAGGTTCACGCAGCTCCTTGCTGAGAGCAGAGACATGACCAGAAGCCAAGTTCTTTTCTTCAATGTTCTTGACTCGTTGCAATGCCTGGACACCAAATAGCAAGACATGGTAAAAACCCACACCAGGGGGCGGATTATTTCTGTCTCAGCTGAGTTTTAGAGCTGGCTGACAGGATAAAGGACGCTGAAGAATTTTGTGGTGGCTGCTGCTGCTGCTGGTTATCTTTCAGCTTTAGCTTTCTAACTGGATCTCTGATTTCCTTCCTAATGGTGCAGTTAGAATCACTGAAGCTCAGGAGGGAACTGGAGCCCATCTCGTCAGACCAGACTAAGGATCAGGGAGGCAGAGGAGACACTGGCCTGGAACTGGAGCTGTCCAAGCGGAACAGCTCCCACCCTTGAATCAAACCAGTGGTGATGTCCTTCCGCAGAATGCAGAGAGCTTTTCTCCAGGCCCGTAAAATCCAGCATCAACTCCAAAAAGGGCTCTTACCATGGAGAGGGTTCAGTGCTTGAGTCTTCTTGCTAGATGGGATGTATGAGGTCTTCACCTGGGGACCAAGAAGATATCTGTCCCCACCAAGAGGAAGTCCCTCCCTGAGATCAGCTTAAACCAATTGCTGCCAAGCCCTGAAGGCTCCCTCATTACTTCCATATTAAATCTGCAAATTACACCCAGACTTGTAGGCCCAATACCTTGGACATTCATGATGTCTTATCCTTATTTTCGAAATCATGTCTAATTCTGGCAACAGGGAAAAAAAATTAAAAAAAAAAAAAGTTATCCACAACCCTTTGCAAACTGCTTGGGATCTGTTGCAGGACATAGGAAACGTACAAAGGGATCATTTGAACCCTAAGAGGAAGTGTATAGTGTCCGGGAAGGGAAACCTTTGGAATCAGAGTGGGAATGCCAGAGAAGCCCTCCTGTGTGCCCCGGGGCAAGGCACTTGACCTCTCTGAGCCTGCTGTTCATCTCCTGTTGTTATTGTACTGTATAGAATAATAATGTTCCATGAAGTGGCAGGTTCTGCAATCTGACAATGCTGAAGTGCTGAACTTGACTGGTTTTAGACCCTGGCTAGCATGTTTGCTGGGAATAAAGACCACGATAAAAACAGTCGAGTTCAGCCCAAGTGGCAGCAACCGAAGAGGCATACAGGTAATCAGACCCCGTCTTTCCCCAGGCAGAAAACCCTGCTCAGCTTTTCTTCTGAAGCCACTCAACACTCTCATCCTTCCACATCCTCTGGAAACCATAGCTTGCACTCTGTAACACCTCTTCTTGCTTAACCCATGACTTCTTTATCAGAATCTGTCTGCCAGGGAGCCCCTTACTGACCACCCTTAAGGATTCGCCAATTTCCTCACCCTTTCCTCTTCCTCCTTTCCTTGATGCCTCTCTGGGCTTCAAGTGCATTATTTTGAACTTTTAAGAAATATTTGAAATACACACAAATTAAAAAATATATACATCCAGGTATAAGAGCATGTTTGTTTGTCTTTTTATTTTTTTGGTGAGGTATAAGAGTCTTATGTATTTTGCCATATTTGCTTCAGAATTTTTTTTTAAGAAAAGGCATATTGCCAAGATAGTTACCCTCCTCATTCCTTCCCTAATTGTCTCTTTTCAGAGGTAACCAGAACTCTGAAATTCTTCTGTGTCTTTCCTCCCTTGGGTTTGTGCTTCTGTTCATATGTTTGAATTCGTTAACAGTATAAACCGTTGGTGGTATTTCCAAAATGTACAGATTTGGTATCTACCTATCAATTGTGACTTGTTCCCCTCCCCCACGCCCCCCATCCCACGTCCCACACCCTGGACTGTGTTCTTCAGATTTATCCAAAAGCTAGCCCCTTTACTTTAAGTGTTATGTGAATAAGCCAGTTTCTCTGAGAAATATTTAGGTGGTTTCCACCTTATGACATAAATGGCAGCATTGAACACTGAGTGCATCTCCATGGGCACAGCTGTTGAGAGTAGTTCCTTAGTCCTGGGCTAGACACCCAAAAGGAGAAACGCTCTGACGTGTAGCTCTGAGCGCACTAAGCTTGCTACTCTGATCTCCAAAGGATGGGGCCAGTTTACACTCTCATCAGCAATTGTTTTTTTTAATTTTTATTTTTTTTTAAATTTTTCTTAACGTTTTATTTATTTTTGAGACAGAGAGAGACAGAGCATGAACAGGGGAGGGTCAGCGAGAGGGAGACACAGAATCCGAAACAGGCTCCAGGCTCTGAGCTGTCAGCACAGAGCCCGACGCGGGTTTCTAACTCACGGAGCGCGAGATCATGACCTGAGCCGAAGTCGGCCGCCCAACCGACTGAGCCACCCAGGCGCCCCTCTCATCAGCAATTGTAAACACTTCACATTTGCTCCTTCTTCACTGGTTATTTATACCATCAATCTTTTAAAATTACAAATCTAATGAATAGCAAATATACTCTTCCTTTCCAAATTTGCATTCCTCTCTTTACCAGCACGGGAGATGTTTTAATATACTTATTGACTCTTAAGTTTCTGCTTCTGTCACTTGATTATTCATACCCTTTGTCTAGTTTTGTTATTCATTTGTCTTTCGTTTATTGATTCTGGATTCTAGTTCTCAGTTATCTGGGTTGCGAATACATTCACCCAGGGTTTTAGCTTTGTGGTGCCTTTTATACATCTTGTTTTAGAATTTTGTTTTTGGTAGGAATTTTTCTTTTTACCATTTTTGTAAGGACTCTTTCTATTGTTAATGATTTTTACCTTAGAAATGATGTATCAGCTGTTCATACAGCCACACCAGTTTTCTTTTCCTTCGCAATTATTAGGGGTACCTTTTGCTATCCCTTTGTTTTCAACCTTTCTGTGTCATTGTGTTTTGAGTGTATCATTTGTGATTATCTTATAACAGGGTTTGTATTAAAGTCCAATTTCAGAATCTCTGAATTTGAACCATCCCTTTTTCCCTATGAACACTTCCTATCCTTACTGATACATTTGTATTTCTTTCTGTCCCTTTGTGTCTACAGTTGACTGTGCTCCTTCTCCATTTTATTTCCCCCCTCCCTTTGTCACAAGAATACAGTGGTTGGTCTTCATTACTCTTTTGTACCTTAGTAGTTCCCCTTAATTTTTCTCCATTTAGTGGCTATTACCCTTAATATTTTAATATTTATTCTTGACTTATCATTAAGACTAAAGGTAATCAAAGTTTTACCTTCTGCTTTACTTTGATCATCCCTCCCATGTTGCAAGTAATTATTGTCTAAAATGTTGCACTTTTTCATACCTTCAAATTCATCACCATCATCATCATCATCATCACCACTACTATAATTATTTTATACATTCATTGGTTCTTTTGTTTTGCTGATCTGTTTTTAGCAGTTTCCTTTTTCACTCTTGGCATCTTGCATTTCCTTTCTTTATCTTTGTTATAATTTTTTTCCCCGATTGCATTTTTTTTTGCTAGTTCCTTCAGTGTCCCATTCCCTGCATGAACATTAAATCTGAGCCCCCAGTGCATAGGACCTGTGCTGCAGCCCCTCTCCCTCCCAGTTCCTGCCCCTCCTGGTAGCTCAATGCCATCTCTCTTGCTTACAACTGGTCCATATTTCCTCCTTCAGTTCTGGCATCTGAAAAATTGCTTTTTCTTTCCTTTAAGCTCAGCTGTATATTTAAAATAGTTATACCTCACCTCTTTTGTGTGTGCGGGATGGGTGGAGGAGAGGGATGTTTAATGGACTCAGCAGGACAGCTCTAGGGATACTGATATGATTTTAGACTCTTACATCCAAAGAAGCAGGAAGTACAGATGTGTGTAGAATGATAATTCCATTCCACATGTGTAAAACATCAACGACTTCCACCTAATATTCATTTCACCATAAAATGTAAACTATAGATTACTAAGTTTTTAATTTCTAAAGTTTGACTGCTGGTGAATTTATATATTGATTTATTCAATTTTCTTTATTTTATGTTAAGATAGTTCTGAGGCTCAATTTCCAATGCAAGTCTGTTGGGGGCAGTGGGGGCAGTTTCCTCCAAGTAATTGTGTGTGTGTGTGTGTGTGTGTACACATGTATGTGTATGCACATGTGTGTGTGTGGGGGGGTTACCTCCAAGTAATTCTCCACATACCAGCTGGGTGTCCTACAGTGCAACTCAATTCAGATACTATGTACTTAGAGATAGCATCAATTTCACAGGTTGAGGGCTCAGTCCTACAAGACTGTTCCCTGCCCCTGCTTCAGATGCCAGTTATAAGCCCAGCTGTTACTTGTGCTGCTGACCCACTGGCTACAAACTGGAGGTTCCAGCGACCCCTCTCCAGCTTAGGATGACACTTAGAAGTTCAGGTTTTTTCCTGTACTTCTGACTGACTGCCTATGAATCAGAGGACCCATGAGCTCCTCCCTAGCATTGATGAATTTGCTAGAGGGGCCCACAGAACTCAGAGAAGTATGTTACTTACCAGATCACTGGTTGATAGAAGGTTTATTGTAGAACTCAGGAACAGCCAGATGGAAGGGATGTGCCGGGTAAGGTATGGGGAAGAGGCATGGAGCTTCTGTGCCCTCTCTGGGGGCCCCACTCAGCACCTCCAGGTGTTCACCAACCAGGAAGTTCTCTGAACCCTGTCCTTTGGGTTTTTGTGGAGGCTTCATTAGCCATGATTAATTAAATCATTGATCATTCATCAATCTCATGGTTGCTTCTCCTGGCAACCAGTTCCCATCCTCAGGTGTAGTCCAAGTCACCTCATTCATATGGCAAAAGACACCTTTAAAGCTCCCACCACTTAGGAAATTCCAGGAGTTGTAAGAGCTCTGTGCAAGAAATGGGGATGAAGACCAAACACATAGTTCTTCTTATAAATCGCAGCATCACATATGTTTTTTTTTTTTAAATTACAGAGCACATGTTGGCTATATAAAGGGAACACTAATTATATCCCTGCCATTCTCCAAGCATTTCCTCTCTGCCAAGATAACCAGTGTTGCCAGCCTGGTGAATATCCCTTCTTGCAGTTCTCCTTGTGAGAAAACATACACAGGCATATCTATACAGATACAGAGAGTGTGTTTGTTTGTTTAACCAAAACAGAATGTGCAACTTGGTGTGTTCAGTTAGGAATACTTTATTATCCAGAATTCCTGAGAGTTGTGAGCTTGAAAGCTGTCAGATTATTTTCATCCATCATTTTTCAGGACCCCAACTCACCTGTTTGCTTTCCATCTTTACGGATTCCAATCTTTTTTTAATTTTTTTTTCAACGTTTATTTATTTTTGGGACAGAGAGAGACAGAGCATGAACAGGGGAGGGGCAGAGAGAGAGGGAGACACAGAATCGGAAACAGGCTCCAGGCTCTGAGCCATCAGCCCAGAGCCTGACGCGGGGCTCGAACTCACAGACCGCGAGATCGTGACCTGGCTGAAGTCGGACGCTTAACCGACTGCGCCACCCAGGCGCCCCTACGGATTCCAATCTTGAGCCAATTTTCCCATTTTCAGCTTTACTCTTTAGCTTGAGCCTCAGTCTTGTTTTTCAGGTTAGTCCTTTATCATAATACACAAAAAATTCAGGTTCCAAAATCCCCCCTTATAAACATAGGTCAAGGGAGAACTGATTTAGCATCTACTCTCATAGAAAAGGGCTGAGGCTCAATGTGGTCACTACAGGCCCAACATGAGTCCACAATGTCACAAGGTTGCAAGGTGGTAGGCCTGGAAAAGATGTGATTCTGAAACCAGGTACGTTGTAGTTAAACTGTCTGTGATTGCTAAAACCCAGACGTGGGATCTGTTTGTCCAAAACTCAATCTAGCATAGTGATCCTCAAATTGTTTTGATGCTGTTGATGATTGATTCTTTGATGCTGAGCGTCAGAATCATTTGGGAAACGTCAAAAACACTTATTTCTAGACCCAATCCTTAGAGGTTCAGATTGAATTTGGATGGAGGCACAGGCATTGACATGAATTGAGTTTAGCATTTAGCCCGTGTTGAGACAGACAAGGCCAAGGATAGCAGGAGAGTCACATGGGAACTTACCTCTGTAGGACCACTGGTTCTCAGCCCAGCCCTTGGAGCCATCTAGATTTAGCTATGGCACAATGAAAATAGCTCTGGATATGGAGTGAGACATTCTGGGGTCTAGCCCTAGTTTGTCACTTTTTTGTCATGTGACCTTGAACAAAACACGTCCCTCTCTCAATCGGTTTACTCATCTGTAAACGTGGAGATTATGGTCCATCTTTGACACAGTGATTGTTAGGATCAAAAGATAAAGTGTTCTTGCGAGTATTTTTTTTTTTTTGTATAAGTTGTAAGTTTCTATCAAAATGTTGAACATATGGTTTGTTTGGAGTCTAAGATTTTTTTTGGTTGTCTAAGTCATTGACCTTTTCCATCACATGGGCCTGTGAATCCAGTGGAAAAAAATATTGTTAAATATTCCTTGTGTTTTGATTTTCTGAAACAACTCCTTCAAAAGCTCTCCAAGGCTAGTAATTTAGGCCAGATTTAGCAGACTGACTTAAATAATGAAGGTAATTATCCAGGTCATTCTGGTCTTTGGGTTATTTTCCCTCAGAAATATCCAGATGATTTAATTCAAGAGCGGTTTTGAATTAAAATGATCTACACTGTTGCCCTGTCTCCTCTTTTTGGATACAAGTCAGACATTTTAAAAGAGAATTTAGACCTTTGAACGTGGGTCCGTTTGAAGGGCCGTAAATACTGTAAGTAAACTTGCCTTTGCAAATGTTTTAGTCTCATAGTCAAAGTACTTCAATATTATGAAAGAGAGTAAAAAACCCATGAAAATTTAAATATCATTGAGAGAAGGCTCTATTTTGACATACCATATAATTTTAACACCCCAAATATTTTTTAGAGTAACAATTATATTCTTCACTCAGGCAGAAGATCACCAGAGTGTGCGCGTGGCCATTTCTCAAGAACTAGTTGCTGTGGCGTATTTGGTAGGGGAGTAGGCAGCACCTGGAAGGTGGTCATTTCAAAACTGGAAGTCGCCCAGCATTGTCGGTGACATCTCAAGTGGAAGGAAATTACCAAAAACAAAGTCTGGTCTTTTCTCTGTTCTCACAAGGGAGGTTTCACTTTTGGCCCTCGTACATTTAGCTATGTAAATTGCTCTCACTATTTCCTTAAAAAAATAAAAATAAAAAAAATAATAGAGGTGGAGTGTTTTTCTTCTGTTATAAATTGAGCCACAGTCCTAAATTATCCAAGTGAGGTAAATGGACAAAG
This sequence comes from Lynx rufus, assembly GCF_022079265.1. Classification (NCBI taxonomy): domain Eukaryota; kingdom Metazoa; phylum Chordata; class Mammalia; order Carnivora; family Felidae; genus Lynx; species Lynx rufus. Next base: position 18,283,799 of record NW_025814896.1, on the reverse strand, counting down.
CTATCGTTTCATCCTTGTCTGAGGAGATAGGTTTACAGCATGAGGAGATCAGGCTCCCGCCTCCTCCCTCTGCCAGTGTTGTGTTGAACACTAACTCATGATGGAGGGAGCAACTGAGGAGAATTTTCTTCCTCAGATGAATGTAAAGGACGTGAAAGACGATCATCCAGAAAATAGCAGAATGGGTTTTCTTTTTTTCCATCTCTGTTGTCTCTGTGCTATCATCCAGGGAGGAAACAAGTAATCTTGCAGCTCCTGCTGTGGCGCGTACTCACATTGTGCTGGGAGTTTACCTGGATCATTCTGTTAATCTTCACAGAGGAGGAGGGAACTGAGGTTTAGAGATGTCACATCACTTCACCAAAGCCAGCAGAGGAGTGGGTTTGTATGACTGTAGGGCCTGTGTTTTGCCCCTTACATGAAGCAAGGAGAGTGTGATTTGGGAGCCCAAAATACAGGTACGATTTTCCTTTGGCCAAAAGGGTATTTGTACCCTGTTGGATATTTGTAACAGAGGCTTCTCTAGCAATCCAGGAAGTAGGTGAGGTGTATTGAGCTCTGGTTTTATTTCCAAATTAAGAAGTCTTTGTCTTTGTCATCTGAGGCAGGCTGGGTGTTAAGACAGGTTCCATCTGTTAAGTGCAGGGCAAATCTGACTGCAAAGGTGAATGTTCATGGAAACACCCAAGTAGCAATGAGGCAAATGTTATGACTTGCTCACAACTCAGATTTGATGGAGATGATTGATTATTTCCATTATTCATTCAACAAACATTTTCTAAGCATCTACCATGAGTCAGGTAATCTCAAAGGTGCTAGAGAGAAGGCGAGGAACAAGACAGAAATCTTTACATTTATTGAGGGCAGGACGGATGATGTGAGGATAAAAAGACAATACCCATCCTCAAAGATTTTATAATAGGGTTCAAAAATCAAACAATGTATCAGTTACCTTGGGTCATAGCTGATAAAACTAAGAACTAGAGGCACAGGCACATAGCTAGGGGAGTATGGAATAGGATGGTGAAAGTGGTGGTAAATTTTCATGGTAGAGATTTAAGAAATTCGTTGAGTCATACAGAGAAAGACAGATACCATATGTTTTCACTCTTATGTGGATCCTGAGAAACTTAACAGGAGACCATGGGGGAGGGGAAGAAAAAAAATGGAGGGAGCCAAAATCATAAGAGACTCTTAAAAACTGAGAATAAACTGAGGGTTGATGGGGGTGGGAGGGAGGGGAACGTGGGTGATGGGCATTGAGGAGGGCGTCTGTTGAGATGAGCACTGGGTGTTGTATGGAAACCAATTTGACAATAAATTTCATAAAAAAAGAAATTCATTGAGGCTAAGATACTTGAAGTGTGCCTTGAATCGTGGGAATGGTGAGACAGAAAGTTCTGGACTCTGCCACAAAATCCTGGAGACCCCTGAAAGTAGTTAGAAGGATAATCCTAAATATATCCCAGGATTCCCATTTGGACCAGTCTTCATGGTGACATTCCCAGAAACACTCCAGGAACCAAAAATTAATTATGAGTACTTAAAGTCTACACTCAGTTTCTTAAGGAAATACCAAAGACGGAGGGCATCCTTATTGCAGAGAAGACATGACCCAAGTTGCTGTCTACAGATGACTGCCTTTATGCCCTCCCACCTTCTACCCAGACAGCAGACGCTCCTGCAAACCTTCCTTCTTACTCTAACATTCACTCCTAACTCTTAAGCTCTTTCTAATACCCAGCTCACATGGATTTCCTGGTTCTCTTCTGACCTTCCAGCTGTATTGTCTTGATTCTTTTTTATGTATGTTGTTTTAGCCCCTTTGACTTCTATTAATATGTTCTCTCACTGGCCTCTTATCCAGATTCCCCTCAACAAAGGACATCTTAGGGATATTCTCAGAAAGCAAGAATCATTTTTCCTTAGAATCTAGGGGGAGAACAGACAATGATGTATAGTTATATGATGATAATATTTTTTTTGTCCTTATTACATGGGCACGATGTGAAATGCTTTGTGATGGGTCATCTTTCAACAGAACCCCAGGCACTTGGGAATTTATGCAGAGCTGTCTTCTGGGAATTCTGCTCCTGGTGGAAGAGGCCTTAAGTCCTGTTGCTTTGCCACAGGTACCCCCAGCTCACAGGCCCAGTTTGTGTGGGATCCCTAAGGGCCCTAACTGGGTTAGGTTTCCTCAGCTGCCTTTCACCCACTCTAGGCTTCACTGAGGGTTAGAATAAAGTCACTTTCTATTTTAGTGTGGGTGACGCTAGCCGCCATGACAAATATAAATATTTCAGTGACTTAGCATGGTGGAAGTTTATTTCTCACTTTGTCCAAAGTAGAGTTCTGGGTTGGCACATATCTTTCTTCCATGCAGTACTTCAAAGATTCAGGCTGTTGTAGGTTCTGTCATCATCAATAAGCGTCTTCCAAGGTGACCGACCCTCTCGGTCATTTCTGTTCCCGTCAGCCTGAGAGAAAAGCACATGGAGGAGCATAGGTGGACTTTTGTGCAAGGCCGGGAAGTGCTCACTTTCTGCTGGCTTGAATGCAGAAACATGGTGCAGGGACGGGGTCCCCAGAAGCAGGCCCTGAGTGAGGACTGATGTGCAGGTGATTTCTTTAGGAAGCGTTCCCAGGAGAAGCCAGTAGAGAGGCAGGCAGGACTGCGAAAGGGGAAGAGGGTAAACATGGGTGTCATTTCAGACAAAGTCACCAAAGTTGGTATGATCGAGGAGGGAGGTCATGGGGTGGAAATGACCCCTTGGAGTAGGTTCCCATTTCAAGGCAAGGGGTCCAGGCTTTCGTACACTGGCTGAGGGCTACCCCGGGGACACGTGAGCTCCCGGGCATTTCTGGATTGACAAGTACAGCACTCCATTAGCCAAGGACAAGCTTCAGGAGAAAGTGGCAGGCGCAAGCACTTGGAATGAGAGCACTCTGAAACAGGAGGATGGACATGTGGGAATAGTAAATGGAACCCAAGGGGATTGGGCAAAGCACGGATAACATCTACTACGTGTGGCCACACTTAATGGCCAGGGGACCTGGGAAGTGCAACCTGGCTGTCTCCTCCGGAAGAAGAGAAACGTGGATCCAGGTGAAATGAAGCAGTGCCTCCCTCATGGGGGTGGGGAGGGTAGATGCCCCCGTTCTGGGTATAATAAAAACTGTACAACTTAGCTTCTGTCTAGGGTGGCAGAGACGTCAAAAAGAACTACAACAAGTACTTACCGTCTTTCTTCTGGTCTGCCATGCAAATCCCCCCACCCATTAACATGATGAGCTTGGGGCACTTTGTGGGCTGGGAGCATGGGCCCCGGGGAAGGGCTCCACAGCCAATGACACAAGGCCAGAGCTCCTTGTTCTGGTTCCTGAGGAGCTCCGTGGCCTCACCTCCCGCAGTCCTCTCACTCCTAACATTCCAGCCACTCCCGAGCCTAGCCGGCTGCTCATTTAAAGGACCTCCTCTCTCTACCTGGAAAGCTGATTCCCTTCCTTGGGAACTCTTCATTCTTCAGAGCCCAGCTCATACGACCCTTCCTCTAAACGCACTCTCCCAAGTCTGCACAGATAACCACACTTTGAGTGTTTTGCAAACAGAAACAGTAATGATAGCTCCTCTTTAATGAGCATGTACTCTGCACTATTTATATACGCCATCTTACTTTGTTCACACGCTGGAGAAGGGAGGGTTATCCTCCTTTCACAGAATGGTGGGGAGCAGGCTGAACAGTTAAATAGGATGACGGTGCTCTGCTCAGGAGTCATGGGCTGAGTAATCCTGAATATGATCAAATTGATCTTTTAAGGTATCATCAAGATGAGACTATATACATCTATGTGTGTATGTTTATATATGCAATATGCATATAATATGCACACACACATCTCTCTCCCTTCCTACCCCCACCATCTCTTTCTCCCTCCCTCCCTCTCCATTTCTCTCTGTCTTCTGTCTCTCTTTTTCTCTTTCACTCCCCAAAGAAGTCAGAGAGTTTAGTTCAAGAATCACTTCCCTGGCACATCACCTCCCTCTCTTTTCTGCTATGCTAACCATCTTTCTGTACCTCTGTTTTCATTGACTTTGCCTCCCTCCCCTTCTGATGCTTCCCTCCCTTCTCTACCTGCTCCTCTCTCTCCTTCTGTGGCCAGAAAGCCTGCATGTTCCTTTGGCCCACACAGCCTGTTCAAACTCCCAGCAAGGCAGGTCGTGTCATTGGCCCTGGATTCTGCAGAGAAACGGCTTGTTTAAATCTCTAGCCAGACTCTGTCCCCTTCCGTGGGCCAGGGTGATGGATGGAGGCAATTATGGCCAGCGTGCTTCCATTAGGGCCTTACCAGCCCCAGGTACTGTGGACCCTCTGCGGGGCTGGCTAATTATGGTGTGGAGCAGTAATGGAAGGGCCCACAGCAGTGGGGCTGGGCAGCAGAACCTCCGAGGCTGGGCAGCAGGACTTGGCAGTGGCCCAGGTCCAGCATATTCTAGCTGGGCCTCCTTGGCTCGTCCCCTACTCTGGGGCCTTGCACCTCCAGAGCCATGCCCTGCCCTCTCTGGGGGACCTTGTGCCCAGGCTGCCTGGCTTCAGCCCTGGAGCCTGTCATTTGCTAGCTGGGTGAGTTTGGGCAGGGGCTGACTCTTCATGCTTCTGCTTCCTCATCTGTAAAATGGGGACAAAAATGGGACTGACCTCAGAGGGTTGTAAAGGTCAAATCATGATTCAGGAGAAGTACTTAGCAGGGTCGCTGGCACATAGTTAAGAGCTAAGGCAATGCAAACTATTATCGTGTCAGTAGACCACTTTGTTCAGCTCTCACATTAAAACTTGGCAGATGGAAATAGAGTCCATTTTACAGTGGAGGAAACAGAGGCTCAGTCATATGAAATGACGTTGGTGGAGGGTAGGAGAGCCAGGATGGGAGTTGAAGGATTTAAAATCTAAGCTCAGTGCTCCTTCCCCTGTCCTCTGTTGGGTACCTTCTGGTCACCCTAACCTTTCCCTCCTCATGCCAGGATTGCCACATTCTCCTTTGCCTCTGAACTTTTATTCCTGTCTGCTCAGTACAGAGCCTGAAATCTCGCAGCCTATGGGAGCAGACTGGGCATGGCCAAATTCATGCCCAGTCATGAGGGTAGTGTCACAGGGGTGCCTGGCCTGGCACTTGGGACCCTTAACTTCTGCTCTCAGTTCTGCTTCTGGTGTTTTATGTAACCTAGAGAAACTTTTTCCCTCTCTGGGCTTCAGTTTCCCTAAATGAAAAACCACCTCCACAGTTCTCCTCCAAGATGTGTGTTCATCCTGCAGAAATGCTGCGGTGCTGGTACAGAGCTGGAGGGACCAGCAGTGTTTACTGCAACATTGCTCCAGAGAGGGAAAAATTGGAAACAAGCTAATTATCTATCAAATGATTGTAACAAATAAAGACAATGGAGGGGGAGCTCCGTATACAGACATGGAAATAGATGAGAAAACATGGAAAGATACATTGTTTAATGCCAGAAGCAAGAGGTGGGATTGTGTATATATAGCACAATCCTATTTATTTAAATAAAGTTGCCATTAAACTCTGCACAGGTGTATGGACATATAAAAAAGTGCATTAAAAAAAAGTCTGGAAGGCTGCACAGAAGGCTTTTATTAACAGTTATTTTAGGGGGTGCCTGGGTGGCTCAGTGGGTTAAGCGTCTTTGGCTCAGGTCATGATCTTGGCTCAGGTCATAATCTCATGGTTTGTGGGTTTGAGCCCCGTGGGTGCTCAGGTCATGATCTCACCTTCGTGGGTTCGAGCCCCGGGTCGACTCTGTGCTGACAGAGCAGAACCTGGAGCCTGCTTCAGATTCTGTGTCTCCCCTTCTCTCTGCCCCTCCTCTGCTCACTTGCACGCTCTCTCTCTCCCAAAAATAAGTAAAACATTTCAAAAAAATTAAGAAAAAAGTGTTACTTTGGGGAGAAGAAAGCAATGGGGTCATGGATACTGAGCAGCTTTTCAATCTTTATTTTATACATTTTGGCATTGCTTTAATTTTTGTGATATTGCATTACTATTTAACTTGTTCCTTTTGTTTTTTGTTATTTTGGTAACAGAATACAGAGGCATGACCTCAGGTTTCTCTGAGCTGCATCCATACCCTGCGGTTCAGAGTGGGGACTGAGTGCATGCACATCTTAGGTCAGGGAGGGTCTCGGGCTGTAAAGAGCCTCCCAGATGTTTGCCACTCCTGTCTCTTCTCAGGGGCCCAGGCTGGCTTGACAGACTGCCTCAGGGCTTAGGGAAGGAGTCTGAGGGACTGGGGAGCACGAGACGACTCTCAGGCTTTCATGCCATGGCCCTTTAAGCCTGGTGGATCCAGAACTGGTTCTGGCCAGTTGCACGCTGGTGGCCACGCTGACCACAGTCTGAGATGTCAGGCCAGATTTATTTATCTTCCCTAGTCCCCAGCAATTCTTTCTGCTTATGTTTCATAGAGGGCTGCAAGGGCCTGAGCTCGGGGAGACAAAAACGCCTAAGGAAAAATTCGGAGGAGGATGCAACTCTATCAGCTAGTGTGTCTGGTTATCTCTGTTCCCCAGGAAAACCTGCTGGATTTCAGAAAAATCAGTTGGTTTCTGCTCTGTTTCACTTCAATCACTTCTTAAGACCCGACTTGGTTGGAGTTGTTTTTGAGGTCCCAGAGCTTAAAAGGGCCTCCAGAGCAATGGGTCATTGACCTGGCCTTCCAGGAAATGATTTTCTAATAACACCTCAAATTAGTAAGCCAGGGAAAGTCTGGCTTTCTATTTAATCTCACCCAGCTCTCGTCCCGGGAATAGTTTTCTTCCTTGTAAGAAGTCCTGCTGTGTAATGGTCCTTTAAGGAACAGGGAGGTGGAAGAACACAGAACGGCTACTTGGCAGGCAGGAGGGGAAAAGGAGGAACAGATGAAAGCCATAGCCAAGTGCAACTTCATCAACCAACTTGAGCCTCTCTCTGCGAATTTAGTTTCCCAGCTCCCTCTTTCTGGTTCACTGCCTTTCCTCGCTTCCTGACCCTTCCACATTTTCCCTCTTGACGTGGTTTCTCTCCCTTTCTCTCTGGGTCTTGTCTTTTTTCAACTAGGGCGGTCCGTCTGTCTCTTCTCTCCTCTCTCAGACTCTTCCTCACGTTGTCTGCTTTGCACACTTGCCTTTCGGTTTTACTCCTTTCCTTTCCTCTATCTTAATTTGTCATAATTGGAAAATTAACTACATTTACATCCTTGCTGTATTTTTAGTATTTGGTGCTTTCTGCTCTGAATTTAAAGGCAGAGGAAACAGAGTGTGTATTTCCTCCTCTCAGCCTGACAGAGAAAATTACAACCCAAACACCAGCCCTAAACTAAGACGCTTTCTGTATGAGATCCCTGAAGGTTTTTTGGGGGAGGGTGGGTGGGGGGAAGGGGAACCTGTGATAAAGGGGGTTCCTATAACCTCCGGGAATGTTGAAGTTTTAATTCTGACTCTGATTTTAGACTTTGATTATTGATTATATATTAACTGCATTGCAGAAATAGGAGTTCAGTTAGCAGATCTGACCCTTCCTTCTTTAGCAACCCAATAACTTGTGCTGTCTTCCTGTCAGAATGTTCTAGGGGGCACAACAAAGACAGAAGTGGCCTTAGAGTTGAGAAATCCAGGTGTGAACCTTTGATCAGCTGTTTCTCAGTTGTGTGACTCTGGGCAAGTCAGCCTCTCTGAGGCTTAATTTCCTCCTATGTAGAATGAAATCAATAAGGTTGCTACTTTGCAGGCTTGTGAGAATCAAGTAAGAAAAGTTATACAAAAATATATGATTCATCCTAGGGGCTTAATGAGTATGAGTTAATTGTCCTTCCTTCCAGACCCTTCTGTGCCTCTGTCATTCCATCTGGAACATGTGGAACTACATTGGGCTCTGGGGACTTGTGGTATTCTAGGCAAGAATCTGGGCAAACAAAAGAAACTAAAACCCAGACCATTCTCCAAGATTCGGTTTAAATGTCACCTCCTTCAGGAAGCTCTCCTTGACTTTTTACTTCCCAGGCTGGGTTGGGTGGGTTCTCTTTGTCCCTGAAGCACTCTATCCTTAGCCTGACTCAGTTTTCTGTGTCTGTCACAAGACTGTGCCTTCCCCTAGGCATGGGTGATGTCTCCTTCATTGCTGTTCAGTCCCCAGAGCAGAGCCCACTGGGAGTCCACAGGAAAAATGGAAACCTCTATCAAGCCTGGCACTGTGTTGAGCACTTTACATCTTTATGCATCCTATAATTTTGACCTCATAACTGTATGAAGTGGCCACTATTATTATTCTTGTTTACAAACAGGGAAACTGAGTCTCATAGGGATTAGGTAATTTACCAAGGATCACACCTCTGGCAATTAGCAGAGACAGTTTTGAACCCAGGCAATCTACTTCCAGAGCTCATGTATGCCACCACTATCTCCTATGGCAGAAGAAATGAAAGAATGAATAAATAAAAGAATAGATGCATGAGTCACATGGCCTTGTAGAACCACTCAGGGCTTAGTGATATAATTAACTTCAGTTTGAACTTGGTCATCGTGAAGTTATAGCAGCCTGAGAGACCAGATCCTTGAAACTTCCCTCCTCTCTAATAAGAGATTCGAATAGCCTGAAATCCCTTACCTGTCTTGATAACTACAAATACAAAGAAATAAATAATGCAGTAGCTTCCCCCCCCCCTCACAACTGAGACTTTGCAGTCATAGCTCTGTTCCAAGCCAGCAAATTCAGGGAGGTGGGGAAGGGGGAGGGCTGAAGTGGCTTTGTAAGCAGTCCAAGATAAATTTCCCAGGATAATTACCAACCAGAGTAAATTCCATAAATTTGATTTAATTGGCATCAGGCAAATGAAACAGGAAAGGAAAACATGCATCTCCTTAAAGTTGTTGTGGGTATCTCAGAAGCAGCAGATGGGAACAGCAGGATAATGTAGAAGCTGACAGCAACCACCAGACCAACTTCACATTCAGGGTAAGGGAAGAAAGGGTCTCCATTTTCTGGCCTTCTCATATATGTCAGACATTGTACTCGAAGCTTAAATATTGTCTAATGTAATTTGTGTGACCAGCTTGAGAGGTAGGTATTATTAGCTATTGGCATCTGTTAGCTATTACTGTGTAACAAGCCACCCCACAACCCATCATCAGTAAACAATAGTTTGTTATCACTTACATGTCTCTGGATTGGCTGGAGCTTGACTTGTTCAAGCCAAACTTGGCTGGGATAGCCTTGCTTCTTACTTCAAGTCTGTAGGTTGGCTAATGTGACTCTGGTCTACATATCTCTCTTCTTGTCCTATTATCAGCTAGCCAGACTATGTTCATCCCATGTTGATAGCACGTCCATTCATATATCATTGGCCAAGAAAATCACATAGCCAATATAAAAGCAAAGAGCAGGGGAGTATACTCGACCCATGATGAGGCCATGGCCAGGGTGTGGATGCAGGAAAGAGTGTTGAATTGAGGATAGCAAGTCAATAATACAAGTATTATTACCTTCAGTGTGTGGATGGGGAATCTTTGGTTCAGAGAGGTTGAACTATCTATCACACAGATAGTAAAGTATGGAAGTGAGATTCAAGTCCAGGATTATTGGGCACAAAGGCCATGCTTTCCCTCTTGATTCTGATTCTTATAGAGAATTCTATGAATCCTAACTCCAGGGGGTCACTGAAACTCTCCCTGACATCAACCCATGTCCTCCTGTGGCCTAGAATTCATCTCTCAGGTGAGTGAGAAGTTGAACAAAATCTAAGATTCATGTCCTATTTAGATCTCCCACCCTTTCCACTTCACTCACACTTGGGCCTTTCTTGAACTCATTGCATACAAAACCAAAGTCATTTACCACCTCTGCTACCCCTGCCCCTCACTCCACTGACCTTCAACTGGCAGATTCATCAGGTGAGGTCCCCCCTGGATCGCATCCTATTCTGGATGGTGATGCCTTCCTGGTGCCCTTTCTAGGCTCTGTGAGGGGTCCTGGAGCTGTCCAGCATCCTGAAACAACCCACCGTGTGCCCGGCTTAGTGAATCCAGCTGTAGGCAATTAAAGACTCATGCTTCACAGGCTTCATTTGGTTCAGGAAGCTTCTGTTCTGGCTTTCTGCCTCAGGTACACTTGGGAACATGAAATATGTGGGTAACTGTTAGCAACTGTAAGCAAACTCTCAAGGCTTGCAACATTTTGCTGTGTGCAATGTTGGAAGCAAGAGGTTGATGTGGCAATTCACAAAACTTCACAAGGGAAGTCACTAAGATTTTGGTATGGTATTTTGCAGTTGGTGAACTCCTTCCACACACACCATCTGCTCTGTGGTATTGTGCCCAGATCATTGTGCTCATCGTACAGATGATGAAACTGAGTCTCCGAAGACATTTCCTATTCCATGGTCATAGACTGGCACTAACAAAAGACGCAGAGCTTCTGGATTATCCGTCTTTCCCCTTCCATTTGTCCTCTCAACAAGTAGCTTTTGATTAATTGATTTAAAGTTCTTTGAGGGCACAGGGAGGGAAAAACATGTTAGTATACCTAGAAGACTGCAATTATGCATGTCTTTGGTGAGGGCAAGGTAGGTGAGTATACAAGTAGGGATAATGGAAGACAAAGTGTATCAGCTCTTAGCTTCATCCTTTCGTTGATCCAACAAATATATATCAAATGCCTCCTATGTTCTGGGTACTCTGAGTAGCACAGGTTATATAAGAATAAATAAAGGAGATATCATCCCTGTCTAGTCTAGGAAGGAACATAGTGTTTAGAGAAGCAAACAAGAGTGAAGCTCATAATCACAAATTTTGATAAGTGCTATTAAATCAGAAAATAAATAAATTCTTGAGATGGAGTAATGAGGACAAAGGGAGGGCCCTACCTAGGTAACATGATGAGAAAAGACTTCTCTGAAGATGTGACACTTAAGCTAAGACCTGAAGGCTGAAAAGTCACCTGGGCAAAGGGATGGGATAGGGTGTTCCAAGCAGAGAAAATAGCATGTGCAAAGAGCCTGTGGCCAGAAAGAGTTTGCCTTGTTGGGGGAACTGTGGAAGTGCACATGTGGCTGAAAAAAATGTGAGTAGGGGAGTGATAGGAGGTGATATGATAAAGGTGGGCAGGAGCCAAACCATGCTGGACTTTGTGGGCTCACTATTTGGAATTTGTATTCCTTCTTTGTATTATTAGTTGCTTGGCAAAGAATCTGGCACAAAGTACATGGGCATAACTGGATGTCGTGGATTGGATACCCTAGAAGCAGACCCTGAGACAAGAAAGTGAGTGGTGGCAGTTTATTTGGGCCGTGATCCCAGGAAGCACCAGCACATGAGTGGGGAAAAGGGGGAAGAAAGGAACCAATAACAGTAAAACGTGGAACAATGGAACAGGTTACTGCTTTGGGCAAGTAGGGCTCCCCAGGAAACTTCTAGGACACAGTGTCCAACATTGTTAGTTATTCTAACTGAGGGGCAGAGGAGCTGGGGTATTTATGCACCAACTGTCATCAGTCACTGGTTGAGGGCTGCTCCTGGGGACTCTTACTTCCAGCTTGCCTGAGGGCCGAGCAGGCAATGTCTTGGGTGTTTTCATTTGGAAACGTTCAAGTTTGTGCATAGGAGCTGGCAGTGCTGAGTCACTATTGGTAGGGCATTTATGGTGTCTGCTACAGTGGGCATCCAGAATCTCTTCTAGAAACCACATATGTGGGGGAGGGGTGAGGGCAGCAAGGACAAAGGAAGGAGGAAATGGCACAGATATTGGCAGAAAGGAGAAGAAAATCCCCACACTTCGGCAGACACCCTCCCCAGAGATGGCATTGGGGAGCACCTGGCTCAGGGGCTCGCTGAGGCCAGAGGAGCGGGCCATATCCCCGAGGGTCACATTTTCACCTTCGTTGGAGTGGACTTTGCTTCTCTGCTCTCCTGCCGAGGTCGAGCACCAGAGGCTTCTCCTCTGTGAGGCTGAGGAGGGAGCCCCCAGCTCTGTTTCCTTTTAGCAATGAGGGCTCTTCTCAAGATCAGGCTGAAACATCCTATTCCACAGATGTCCCATGCCGGGCATTTGCATCCCATTCTAAGCGGATAGGTGGGATTTAGGGACCAGACCAGGGATGTTGGAAACACCTTCTGAAGAACATTGAAAATAAGAACTTGTGTTCTCTACAGAATCTTAGGTGATTAATGAGGAAAATCATATACTCCTCCCTCGGCTATATAGCTAATAAAACCAACAGTACTGAACTTGTTTTTGTAGCTTGTGAAAAGGCTAGCTAATAAACGATCTCATTTGCTCCTACAACAACCTAGGGAGGCAAATAATACTGTTCGTCCCACTTAACAGATGAAGGAGCTGAGGTTCAGGAAGCATTAGTGCTTTGCCTTAAATCCCACAGGCAGTGAATAGCAGAGACACCCTGTGTTTTTCTTCTGGTGACAGCGAGCTCTTTACCTTAGGGACACCTCAACGTTTTTACAATGGCATGACAACTGATTCACTGTATATTGTTTATAATAGAGATATTGGAAATGAACTATGTGTACAATAATAGGGCATCAAATGCCATGGAGCCAGTAAATCTGAGCATTGAGGTCTGTGAACTTAGATGGATACATGTAAATAAAGGAAGCAGCTTACGCAACTGTACGGTGGGGCAGGGCCAGCAAATTTCTGTAAAGGGCCAGGTGGTAAATGCTTTAGACTGTGCAAACTGTACTGTCACAGTCACAACTACTCAACTCTGCCTTTGTTTTTAGTACAAAAACAGCAACAGCAGCAGCAGCAACAAAACAGCCATAGACAATTGTAAATGAATGAGTGGGGCTGTGTTATGATAACACTTTATTTACAAAGGCAGGCAGGGGACAGATTTGGCCTCCAGGTGTCGTTTGTACTGACCCCTGTGGTAGTGGACGTTTAAGAGACGGTGTTGTTATTTCCGGCACTAGATGGCGCCCTTCTATTAGTGAGGTGAAATGGAGGGATGGTTGGTGGCTTTATTTGGGCAAGAGTGGATTATGCCAGGAATTACCCTAGGAGGGTGGGATCCAAGAGGAGTCTTAGAATAATTCGAATGACAGCGCGCGCGCGTGTGTGTGTGTGTGTGTGTGTGTGCGCGCACGCAGAATGTTTACTGTGTTCCAGGCACCATTCTAGGCAATAGTGTACTGGCAAATATTTTTCTCTGAAAAGGAAAAAAGAAAAAAAAAAAAAACCAACATCCTTGATTTGTAGCTTTGTTGATTTCTGTAGTGAAATATTCACATCACTGTTGTTTTCAAGCTACTAACTTGCCATCAATGTGTTCACAAAGTTTCTAACCTTAAATAACATTAAATAACAGAGTCTGGGAGTCTCCCGAGTGGATACAAGCCAGCTTCAGCACACCTCTGGCACAAGGTTTTTTATTTTTGTTGTTTTTACACTCACCTGCTGAAGTAGGTAATACGTAATGATAACAGCAACCACTAACATTTGTGGAGCAGTTACACCATGCAGATGTTCTGCTATGTTTTTTACGTATATTATCTTATTTAGCAGTCCTCACAACTCTACATAGCTATAACGTCAGCCCATTTTCCAGATGAGAAAATTGAGGCTCAGAGAAATTCAATGATTGGCTCAAGGTGATATCACCAGGATTCACCTCTTGCAGTTTGACTCCTGAGGGCAAGCACTCAAGCAACCCTTACTGCATTGCATCTGCTGTGGTCGGCAAGGTGTAGGTGTTTGTGTCTCTGTTTTATAGCTAAGGAAAGAGATTTAAAAAATCATTTGCCTATCAGACAGCTAGGTGCTGGTCACATTAGGACTAGAACCCAGCTTCCTGACTTCAGTGTCTTATGTTTTTTTTTTCCAAGTGCTAAGGAGCTAGAGAGTTAGCTGAGTTTAACCAGTTATTATTCCCAGGGAAGATGAGTGTGAGAAAGGATTTGAAGGAGGAGAGGAGCCCAGATGGACAGAGGAAGGGGAGACAGTATTTTTATTGAGACAGATGCATACCCAAAGTGAAGGTGTAGAAAGAAGCAGAACTATATGCCATCTGGAAGGTTGTGTAAAGGTTTTCTTGGCTGCGTCAGAAAGGATGAGCTGGAGATGATGGGGAAACGAGAGAGGGGTCTGAGTTGCTAAATTACAGGTGGACATGTAATGCTCTTCCAAGTAGAACAAGTGTGGAAAGTTGGAGGCAGGGAGGCTGATGGGGAGCAGGACTCAGAGCTGACCACTGGGGATGCACCAAGCGATGAGGTCAAGTGTCTAGTGTGGAAGAAGGTAAAGGGGAATGTGTAATGCTGTCCCTCCCTCCAGTCTGTCTGCATGTGGGAGATGGGATTTTCAGGCTCCTTACAATATTGCATGTAAAGGAAAAGGTATCAGACTTGAAATAAGAAATGCAGAGTTGACCTTCAGCTCTGTCCATTGCCAGCCACATGACCTTGGGCAATTTCACTAATTTCTCTGAGCTTCTGTTTATTCATCTTTAAAAAATGAATTAATGAATGTTAAGACATCTAGCCCCAGTGCTTGGCACACAGTTGGAACTCTAGTAATCATTGCTCATTCATCTGTTCTCAAACACTGATATCTTTGGGGATGGTGTGGGGTGGGGCCGCAGTGTTTCCATGGTTTTCGTAACACACACACACACACACACACACACACACACACACACACACACGAGTGCTGGTCCAGGCTATGGTTATTCCTGTTGTACTGAACTCTTCTGGAAGGGCTTGATTGAGCATAGAGTATGAGTGGAAATGAAGCCAGATTTTACCTTTCAAGCATTGACTGTGTTTAGAAGAGGCATAAAAAATAATATCAGTTATATATACAGACTTTTCACCTACAGAAGAAACACCCCTGAACATGGACATTGGGAAAGCTGACCTCACATTAACATGCCATTTATTCCATGCAAGAAGGGAGCTGAGGAGTATTTGCAGGGCAGCAAAATTTGAAATGTCCTCATTTCCCTTAACTGTCCATCCTGGTGAGGTCATCTGGAATTTCACTTATCCAGGAGTCACTTGTTCAGCAACCTCAGTTATCCAGAATATAGCTCCGAACCGAGAAAGAAGCAAACGGTATCCACTCTGTTCCACCATCAACGCAGGCAGACAAACATATTTGTGGCAAAAGTAGATGCCATCAAATTCACAGACTCCTAATGGGTCAGTCAACTTATTCATAGAACAGAACCTCAATTCTTCATTCAGAGCATATTTAGTCTTATGTTAATATAATTTTGATGAGAAGGGTTATCAGGTTTTCCATCCCAGAGGAGATTAGAAGCAATTGGTTAGAAGTGATTGTGGGTCTAAATTTCCTATAAGCAGATTCTTTGAGGGCAAGAAAAAGGATCCACTGATACTTGATAGTGGAGTGAGAAGGCGACAAGGAGATTGCAGGAGTGGGATATTTGGAGCTGTTTGGTGCAGGAGGAAATAGTTCTCCACACTTTACTGGATTTGAGGGTATTGCTGTATCTGGGCACAGTCATTCATGTTTATCGCAAGCTCGTTCAAGTCACCCGGAAAAATTTAAATGGTGCTTAAGAAGGCAGGGCATTGGCCAATTCATTTTAGAAACACTTCTCTCTAGCATGCTTTTTTCCTCTAGTTGTCCTTCAAAGAAGTACATCTTGTCATATGGAAATTTTATATGCATGGAAAAGTTCCTCTCCTGGTAGGGTCAGATGACTGGGGCATTGCCGTAACATCTTTAGTTCCTTCTGATGAGTCGTAAAAGGTGACAACCCTCGGTGTAAAGCAGGCCTTTTCTCATCTGCTCTAAAACACTCTCTTCTCCCTCTTTGGTTTGTGGGATTTGATGAGCAAATTCATTTCCACCCTCTCCCTTTATGAATTTGTGCACTTTGATTAAGACTCCTTTTAGGTGACCTCCTCACAGATTGAGGCAGTTTGATTTCTGAAATCTGTTCTTCCCTGTAGACCATTCCATCTAGTCACCCACTTCCTGCCCCTTTATTCCAGCCATGATGCCTCAACACTTTAACTGGGGGTCATGTCCTCTCCAGAGACTTCTTTGAGGTACCATCATTTGTCCAAGTAAGTTAATGACTCATTCCTCTCTGCTACATGTGCCCCTTCTCATATTGTTTTCGTTGTTCACGATCTCCTTCCTTTAAGAGAAAGAAGGTTCTTCAAAGGGAATTGGTGAAACTTATGCAGGTCTGGGATTCTGGGATTTAGGAGTACCTGTGGCTGCCCTCTCCAGGAGAGCCTGTTGTAGGGCAACAGGCAGCCTCCTGGTTGTACTTTTGGACTCTCTCTGCCATCCAGGCCACAGTCAAGCTTCCCCTGGACTGCTTCCTGCCCCAGACCAAACATTTCAAGAGTCTAGAGCCACATCATTCTTGCCCCAAATGGAGCTCCTCCAGGGGACAACTTTTGCTTGGGTATTCTTCCTTCACCTGGATGGCACTGTCTCAGAAATGCATGTGATCTGAACTTTTCCTTCCTGATTCTTCCTTTCCTCTCCCACAGGTGTCAGACTTGCATCTCCTTCTGAGGACCCTCCCTTTATCCTTCAGACGCATTTCCCCAATAATATCTTGCACATCTAATCCCATGTTGTATCTGCTCCTCAGAGAACCCAAACCAAACTCGCAGAGTATCTGTTGCACAATGGATACCAAAAAGTGTCAGTTGAGTTGAATTTATTTGGGTTTTACTTGGTCACCAGACATGGTCTTCGGCAGATCATCCCTTCAGTATGGAGGTTGTATAGTTAACATGACTAATCATACAGCACCAGCCAATGCCTCCTAGACTGAACTATACTCTGGGGGACCTCAGTAGCATCACCATGGACATTTGTTGAACAAGTAGTGAACCCACTGATACTCTCAGATATCTACTGAGATGTTTAAGCCTGTTTATTCACATGTGAGTGGCCCCAGATAGCTTCACATTCAGTTACTGTGTCTGTTTTTTGGTAGTTTTAGTCTTCTGTCACTGCTTTGCTATCAACTTTTTAAAATACTGAAGCTGGGAGACACTTCAAAGATCATTCATAAGGAGCTCTTCAGAGCATATAATCACTAGGCACTAGTCAGGTTCTGGGGATTCAGGGTTAGATAAGAGACAATCGTTTCCTTCAAGGTGGGAGCAAGTTCTAGTTCCTTATTTTACAGATGACAAACCAATTTAGCAACATATCTCAGCAGAGCCATTATGAAAAAGAACATACAGGAAGTCAATATATAATGACAGCAATGGATTTCTTCAAGATGGGCAGGTGTGGATCCAATCTGAACCTTTATAGTGCCTTCTGGGCCCTGTGTCTGAGCCAATTCATGATGGTATAGAATCACCTGCATACCAGCCCTCACAGGCAGCTCAAGATTTCTGTGACTAATCAACATACTGAGAAAGATGTTACTGTGAGCTGACTCCATCAACAGGGACCTCATGCTGCTCATTTAATTGTTGATTTACCCTTACAAGAGAATAAGAAATGCAGTGACTTGAGAATGATGCCAGGCATTAGCTTGGAGGAGTATCGGCTTTCCTGCATGGTGCAGAGTAATTGGGGTCGAGACACCTGGGTCTACTCCCAGCTCTGTCACTAAGTCTCTGTGTGACCTTGGGCAGGACATTTAACCTCTTTATACTTCAGTTATCTGCAAAATTGGATAATAATAAATACTGCTTCATTGCAGTATTGTTCCTAATAAGGGTGAATCTCTATATGAAGGCATTTTGTAAATAATTCAGCACTATATAAGGATAAGAGATAGTAATTATTAATTTTATCCCGGCACATCCTTTGGCAGGGTCACTTACTTGTTGGGCACACCCTTTTGTAATACTGTATGTCAGGCACTGTTCTAAGTATTTAATAAATCTTTCCGACAACATGAGATGTGTTATATGAGACATGTATGCTATCATCATTGCGATTTTACGGAGGAGGAAAGTGAGGAACAGAGAAATTAAGTAACTTGCCTAAGGTCACACATCTAGTAAATGGCAAACCTGGGATTCTAACCTAAGCAAGCCAATTCCATAGTCTATGGTAGTAACCACTACCCTGAAGGACAAAAGGTTTTGGCTTTCCTTAAAACTGGGAATTGGGAAACTGTATGAACAGACACAGTCTTCCCCTTAAGGTACTTGTAGTCTGGTACCTGGGGGAAGAGAGGGAGAGAAATAAAAAAGTAACGTCTTCCTCATGAGAAGTGCTTATGTGCTAGGCAAGCTCTGAGATCCACTTCCAGTGATTCCTGTCTCTTGGTATTCATATCCTGGCGTAATCCCCTCTTTTTCAGTGTGGACTGGATTTACAGACTCACTTCTCATGAATAGAAAATGGCGGTAGTGATGGATGTCACATGTGACACGTCTCTCTCTCTCTCTCTCTCTCTCTCTCTCTCTCTCTCTCTCTCATATCACTTACACTGAAGGAGACAAGCTGCCATGTTGTGAGCAGTCCTAGACCCCTGAGGAGTAGTGAGGAAGTGAGGCCTTCTGTACCACAGGCCGTGAGGCAATGAAGTCTGTCAACAGCCACATGAGTAGGCTTAGAAGTGGATTGTTCAGCTCTAGTTGAGCCCTGAGAGAGCTGTAGATCCTGCTGACACCTCGATTGTAACCTCAAGAAAGATCTTTTGCCAGAAGCACTTTTCCAGAACCTGTGAGATAATAAATAGTTGTTATTTTAAGCTGCCATCTGTGGGTTAATTTGTTACACAGCAATAGATAACTAATACATGGCAGTACAAAAGCTTTTCCAGAATAGCTTTATAGAGGAACATAGAGTCAAGTTGCAATTTAATGTTTATTTATTTATTTATTTATTTATTTTTTTGTTTTTTGTTTTTTGTTTTTTTTTTTTTAATTTTTTTTTTTCAACGTTTATTTATTTTTGGGACAGAGAGAGACAGAGCATGAACGGGGGAGGGGCAGAGAGAGAGGGAGACACAGAATCGGAAGCAGGCTCCAGGCTCTGAGCCATCAGCCCAGAGCCCGACGCGGGGCTCGAACTCACGGACCGCGAGATCGTGACCTGGCTGAAGTCGGACGCTTAACCGACTGCGCCACCCAGGTGCCCCAATGTTTATTTATTTTTGAGAGAGAGAGAGAGAGAGAGAGAGAGACAGAGAGACAGAGCATGAGTGGGGGAGGGGCAGGGAAAGAGGGAGACACAGAATCTGAAGCAGGCTCCAGGCTCTGAGCTGTCAGCACAGAGACAGACACAGGGCTTGAACCCATGAACTGTGAGATCATGACCTGAGCCGAAGTCAGAAGCTTAACCAACTGAGCCACCCAGACACCCCCTTGTTAATTTTTTAAAAATGTTTATTTAAGTTGCGATTTAAAATGACAGATGTTTACCAAGTAGGGAAGAATATTCTAAATAGTGGAACAGAGAGGCCAGAGGAAATAGCCAATGTTTGACCAACTGGAACACAGAGTGTGAGTTGGGGCAGAAATGGGAGATGAGGCCAGAGAAATAGTAACTGTATACACTAGGCTAAGGAGGCTTGATTATAAAGTCAGATTCCCCCTGTAGAATCACTCTCTAGGGATTTTTGTGGGTTATCTGAATGAACAAGTATAGGAAGGCCAAGAATCTGAAAAATCCTTGGAATATTGGACCCTGTAAGCCTATAAATTCAGCAGTCTTCACCGCAATTGATTTCAAGGCTACGGTTCTCTCCGCCTCAGGGGTTTTTATTTTATTCTTCTTCTAATCATTCTTTATTGTCATTAATGTTCTAATAAAATGCAATGCATGTAGCTTATTGCATGATTATGGGGCTCACTGAAGACTTACTGTGCTCCACCCCCCAGTCTCAGGCACAGGCCTGGAAGGGTCCCTGTGGAACTGCTGCATTTGGAGTGGATGTGGAGACTGGAGTGTGGGGTGGGCCCTTGCCCTCATTCTCACAGCCAGTAGTGACCCTTGCCCTGTGTGCAGCTTGGTAAGGGTTATATATACTGCAGTGGTTAAGAGGGTAGGTTCTGAAGTCAGAGAGGCCCACGTTAAAATCCTGATTTCCAGCACTCTCTGTGTGAGCTTGGATAAATGACTCCACCTCTCTGAGTCTCAGTGCATTAGTCTGTAAGGCAGGGAGTGGAGCAGTGCCAGCATCCCAGGCTGCGGTGTGGATTAAATGAGATGGCCTGCAGGGTGTGCAAGCACAGGATGCACTTACCGGCAATATCGCTTGCTGTTGTTTGTGATGCCTCAAGTGCTGTTTCCCACTCAGATTCCTTTCCTCTGTCTTACATTTCCCCAGTTGCTGTTATGGAATGATTGCACATATAAACCATGACCCTAAGTCTTCATTATGGTCCAAACACTTTGTCAGTACCAACCCATAAGAGCTATCTAAGTTTGTGTGTTATCGGAATCAGTATATTGGGTTTGTTAGTTATCTATTGCTGTGTAACAGTTTACCCCAAAACTTAGTGGCTTAAAACAGTGCACATTTGTTATCTCATAATTTCTGTGGGTCAGGAACGTGGGCCCAACCCAACTGGGTCCTTTGCTTTTGGGTCTCTCATAGTCTCATTTGAAGGACTGACTGCATAGGGACCCTCTTACCAGCTCACACGGCTGATGGCAGTATTCATTCCTTTGAAGACTGTTGAACTCATGGCTTCAGTTCCCTGCTGGCCCTTTACTGGAGGTCGCCCTCAGTTCCTTGCCACATGGGCGTCTCCAGTTTTCTTCATTGAGCAAGTACACAAGAGTCAGAGCAAGAGTGCCAATGAGAGGGAGAGAGGGAGGGAGGGGGAGAGAGAGAGAATGCGTGCGCCAGCCTGCCATTCATAGTCTTTTGTAACCTAACCTCAGAATCAATATCCCATCACTTTGCAAGTTACCAGATCCAGCCCACACTAATGGGAGGGGATTACACAAGGATGGAAATACCAGAGAATTGGGGCCACATCAGAAGCTGCCTACCACACCAAGGGGATCCTATTTGCATAAGTAAAACATACCACCAGACTGGTAAGAGTAAATTTGGCATCTACACTAATACCAGCCTGTTAGGATTTATGGGGGATAAAGGCTCACAGCCCTGTGATACTTGTTCCCCTGGTGGAAGCTCATGCTCTCTCTTAGTCTCTCTCCTCTCTGAGCAGAGACTCAGAGGCTCTGGACCTCATGTGACAAGAGTGTTTATGTGGGGTCCTCTCCACAGTGATGGCTTAGAGAGAGATGCCATGAGGGGATTATCTCAGCACTCACATGGGGGTTAAGCACCATGGCCTCCTACTCCAATGCCCACCCTCTCTTCCCACCACTGCCCGATTATGTGTGCACTGTGTGACTTAATAGGAAAGATTGTTTCAGACAGATGATATGGTTTTGTACTGGGCGATCTTCTGTTGAAAACTTCTGTGAGAAGTTTAAGTCTAAATATTGGATGAAGCTAATTCTGTCTGGGTGGTTTCCACCCGTTATATCAGGACCAGTGGAGTGAATGCCATGAGGGTCACTGAAGATCTTAGACCCTTCTGGAGCTTTGGCGATGATCACTCTCTGTGTTTGGAATCTATGGTCACAGGCCCACATAGCCTAGCCTTGGGTCCTCGATTCCCACAGCCCAATCAGAGCTCTAGGACTTTGATGGGGGTCTCTCCAGAGCTGGCTCAGGGATGGGAGTTCACTGAGGGACTCATGGATAGGGGTTCATTGAGAAGCTGTGACCTTGGAATCCAAAACAGGTTTTGGAGGACAAGTCGAATCCCTGCCACCCAGATGCCACATCCAGCATCCCTCTTGAATGCATCTCTCAAGAAGCCCATGCTCAGATTTTCACTCAGCATTTTCCTGCAGTTCCCACTGCTTTCTCAGGTCCTGGTCACTGTGTGTTGACAGAATTTATTTCATCTCATCTGCACGACAGCCAGGAGAGATATATATTGTTGACTTCGAGTTATTAAGTATGAAGGAACTGAGGCCAGATGGTTGAAGTGACCTAGGTGACAAGACACTGAGCCAGGACTGGAATTCAGGCCAGTGACACCCCGAATTTCGGGCTGTTTCCAACATACGGCTCAGTAGCAGCCCCTGGAAGCCAGAACTTCTGAGCAGTCCTTCCCATGGGGGAGGCAGCATTGACATTTGTCATCCTTGGCAGTGGCTTTCGTGGAGTCGCTAGGGTCTTTGCAACAGAGACCCGCCAGCCTAGCACCCTCTCCTCCCACAGCCCAGCGAGTGCTTATCCACCCCCCAGGCTTCAGCATGGCAGTCCCATCTTATGACAGTGTCCATATCACAGTCTCTGCACAGGTTCCTGCTGCAGCTTTCAGCATGTTGAATTGTAAGCATTTCCTGCTTTCCCCAGGTCGGTGAGTTCTGGAGGATAGGAGCTGGGTACTATTGCTGGCACCTGGCAGAGTGCCTGGTAGCAAATAGGCACTCAGTAAAAGTTGATGGTGCTCGGGTATGACTGTAGCCATTTCCCAACGGGAGCTCCCAGGACTGGTTATTTTTATGCAGCCCTTAAACTGGAATAATGCCCTTAGTTCCGTGCTCTCTCTATCTTCGCACAGACTGCACCAGCTTGCAATGGAATGTTCACTCATTTTCCCCTCAGTGGTTTGTGTTGTTTCCAAAGTAGATCTTGAAACAAGAGTTTGGGTGTGAGTAGTTTCTGTGGGAGGGGATAGCAGAGCAAACTGTGGTTGACAGAGGCAAGTAAGGAAGAGCAGGCTGGGGGCTCAATCCCACTGCAGCTTTCCAAGAGGTGGTGTGGAACAGACCTCAGGATGGTTCTGCTGGGGTGAGGGAGCTGGGAAATTCATACACCAACTCCTGCCCCTCAGTGATTGTCCTGCAGGCACTGGTGCACACAGAAACTTGGCACAGATGCCCTCTGGGGTAGGATATGGGAAGGCACAAGTCAGGATGCCAAGAGCATCTACTCATCTCCTTGTTGGAGCAGCAAGGTCTTTAATGACACTCCTAGCCAAGGCTTATGGAGAACTTCTATGTACCTAGCATGTGTATGATCTTATGTAGTTTTCACAACCATGGGATGACCAGCATCAGCCCCATTTTATGGATGGGGAAACTGAGGTTCAGAGAAACTACCTAACTTGTCCAGGTTGGTGAGCGGCAGTCTGGCGTCCTCCGTGGGTATGTCTGATTCCTCAGGTGGTGGTCATTCTGCTCCATCGCACCTCTGATGGTGCTTTACAAATAAGATGATGAAGGAGTTTCAATGTCAATAAAAGCAGGAATCCCAGAGATCACTTAAAAGTGCAGCATGAGAAGATGCAGGCCTGGGCTAGCCACAGACTGGGTGAGAAAGAAAAAGCAAGGAAAGGGGAGAATAGAAGCTCCAGGTGGCAGGTCCAGGTCAATGGCAGCAGCAGAGCCAGACGACGTTGTGGGTCCAGAGACGTGGGGAGTCTGCAGCATGTTTCAGGGAGGGCAGAGAACACACTGCAGCTCCAGATACACCCCAAAGCACCTTGTAAATCAGCAGAAAGAGGTTTTGACAAAATGCACCAAATGGAAGAGGCAATAAAGAATCAGTGGGACCCCAAGATCTCCAGCTTGAATGAATCATTTGGGCGTTGCTCTGGTTTGCCAAACCTCTGGGATCACCCTTTTGTGACAACATGCCAGAGCTCAAAGGACCCTCCCTTGGAGATTATTTGGCCAGGTCTTCACTGTTCTGATGGGGAAACAGTGTGGCCAGGGGAAATGGCTCCTCCATGGCCACAGAGCAGAACCTGCTGGGCATCCCGGTTCTCACCCATGGATCAGTTGTTGCCATTTACAAATTGACCCTTGCACCTCCGAGTGAACTTACAAACTGGGGCAAGTCAATTATCCCAACCCCAGCCTCATCACCTTCTGTAGAGAGAAGCAAGATTCTGCCTCGCTATGTGGCTGTGAGGGTCACAGGAGGTTACAGAGATGAGTCTGCACTCCCTGCCCATCCCATGGCTCGTGCAGGTTCACGTGGTGCCCCCTAGCCCTGCCCAG
Source organism: Lynx rufus (assembly GCF_022079265.1). NCBI lineage: Eukaryota > Metazoa > Chordata > Mammalia > Carnivora > Felidae > Lynx > Lynx rufus. The sequence goes on along the minus strand of NW_025814896.1, from coordinate 18,259,796 downwards.
CCCAGTCTGCAGGGGATGCTGGGCTCAGAGCTGGAGCCAGCACTGTGGGAGGGCCACAGCGGACCCCGGTACCACCTGCACTTCAACCAAGGACAGAAACCTGTCACATCAGACCCCTGTCCTCCTTGCCTTTTCTTTTCCTGGGAGAGGAGATGTAGTTGCTGTGTGATTCCAGGGGAGTTCCTTAGCCTCTCTGTGTGCTCCATCCCCATCTGTGAAGTGCACAGCTGAATGAGATGGGTAAATGTTCTGGTTTGAAGATAGATGATGGAAGGACATGGGAAGCATGTGTGTTTTATGACTGTGTCCCTGCAAGCTGGAGGTGTGTGGCTTGGAGGAGGGGTGAGATGGCTGTTTGTGGTTTGACTCCACTCATCTGCTGCACAGGCTTGAGGTTGGGCAAGGTGTAGATTTCTAAGGTGTGGGAGGCATGGCCCTTCCTTCCAGGAGGAAGTGAGTGACTGTTCTAAACACCCTGAATGTGTTAACTAACTGCATCACTGCCACACCTCATAGGTGGTTTCTATTCTTGTTCTCATTTTAAGAGCAGGAAACTCAGGCACGGAAAGGATGAGTAGCTTGTCCAAGGACACACGACTGGAAAGTTACTGAACCAGGGACTGAATTCGGATGATCTGGCTCCGGAGCCGGTCTCTTAAACTCTAGAGGATGGAGCTTCACTAACATTCACTGAATGACTTGTATACTTTCCTCTCCCCAGCAATTTGGAAAGTAGAGATGATAGTCCTCATTTTATAACAAGAGAGACAAACTCAGGGAAACTGGCTTTCCCAAGGCCACACAGCTCACATGTATGGGAAACCTGGATTGGAATATAGGTTGCTCTTACAAGTTCATGAGAAGAAAACAGCCCAGGTTATATTCCAGATCATTAGGAATCCCAACAGGAGTATCAGGTGTGATGTCCAGCTTGGGGGGATGGGGGAGGGAACTGTGGAGGAGGTGGGGTTTGAGTGAGGCCTGGAAGGATGGGTAAGGTGGGGTGGGGTGGGGTGGAAGAGCATCTGCATTGGGGCAGATGCACAGAGGCAGGTGAGTGGGGCAAGTGGGTGCAGAAGGGTGAGTAAGCTAGGCAAATGTGGAGAGCCTCGGGTTCCAGGGGAGGAGCCCTGACCTGATTCAGCAGCAGCCGACAGTGGTAGTATGGTAGTACGGGAACCACGGGTGGGAATTAGGAAGGCGCTTCCATAGCCCCCTATGTGACAGCTTTTCCAGAGCAGCTCCTCCCTGACCCTTCCCATCCCCCGCCCTCCCCTGGGTATCAAGTCCTGCCTTGTTTGGGGAACTGAGGGGACTCTTGGGGGTTGGCTGACTGCTGAGACATGGTATGCCTGGGGTCAGTCACCTGGTGGTTCCCTTTGCCTCTCAGAGAATAGTCTTCCAGGAGCTTCTTTGCTGGTCAAGTTCACAGCACTTTATTCTTACCAGAGAGGCCGCCACAGAGCTGCCGTCAGACTAGTCATGGACCGGCTGTGCCAGCGGGTTCCTCCTCCTGCTGGTGGCCTTGGCAGATCCCACAGGACGTCTTTGTGTTCCACACACAGAGAATGAGTGGGATCTGTCGGCCGGCTTGGGGTCTGCTTAGGAGAATACGCTTAAATTGAGCAAAGACCCCCCCCCCCTTGGCTTTCTCTGTGATCCCAAGCATTTCCTGCCCACGAAGGAGGCCCCTCCATCTACAGGATGGCTGCAGGGATCTTGGCGTCTGTCGGGGCGCTCCGGGAATGCCCGCTTGTTTCCCTGTGGGTAGGAACGCAGTCAGGGCTGGCTTCATGGTTCACGTTGAGATGGCACCAAGATATTTTAAGAAAATGAGTGCAAAACAGTGTAAATTGAGAACTCGGTCTCTTAGCAATAACATGTATTTAGTGTGTTGGGAAGGAAAACAGCCTAAATTGTAGGAAAGTGTGATGAGCAAGATCTGACATAAATACATCAACAAAGATGAAATGCAGACCTGGAAGTCGGGAAAGCCTGCCTTGCGCACTGCGGGGGATGCTGCCTGGCAGAGATGCAGGGACACATCCTGTACCTGTCCTGGGCCTTATCTTGCTGGCGAAAGCCTGAATCTCTCTGATCTTTGGGCCCAGTGTCACCTGGAGGAGGGGTCTTCTGTGCCATGTTCTAAATGCCTGGCAAAGCCTCTGTGCCTGAAACTGGGGGGGTTTCCAGTGGCTGGGGCTCTGCAGCTTTGGACAGACTGTCTGGGGCTGGTTCCTGTGTTCCTGGCTGTGCTCACAGAGATCCCCCAGATTCTGACACTCACCCCTTCATCCTTTCCGCATCTCCTGGTGACCTCTGTACTGGTCCGTGCTAACTTCCCGGCTGTAACCAAGACTGTCCGCTGCTCACCGATTGCCAGTACTGAAAAGGCCCAACCCAGTACTGGCCCTCTGGGCTCCTCCTTTGTCTTCTCTGTCCAGGTCTGTGACTTTCTGGGCTTGGACGATGCCTCATCTGGTCCAGAGCATTCCCAAGGATCGACTGGCTTTTATTTTTATTTTTGATCTGCCAAAGAGAAGTGCCTGGAACATTTGTTACCGAGAAGCAGGGCTGAGATGGTGGGTGTGGTTCCCGCACACCAGGGAGAGGGCCACGGGTTACGTGGGAATATCCAACCTGCAGTTGAAGTCCTTGATTCTTGGGTCGGTTTTCGATTTCCTTTGTTTTAATATCTTTTGTCTAGACATTCAGGAGCCTACTGATACATTGCATCGCTCAGCACTTTCAGCATTATTTAATAAAGTACTTTTACATTTATTAGAGAGCACTGGCTTAGAACGTAGACGTGGAAGCCTCGCTGTCTGAATTCAAGTCATGGCTCTGCTCCTGCAGGCTGTGTGACCTCGAGCAATGTGCTCTTCCCGGATTCTGTTTTCTCATCCAGTCGGGGCAATCACATCTCTAAATCGTAACTTGTGGGGATAGATAAGTTGATAAATACTACTACTGCACGCAGTAGGTCTACATAAGTGTTAGCTACTGTTGTTGTTGTTGTCACTGTTAATACGTTTACTCTCATGGCCACCTATGTAGGTTAGTGGCATAATCCAAGCTCCCCCGTCCGAGCCCTGGGAGTTCACCTTGCCCCAAGTATTTGGAGAGCTCCCAAGTATTTGCTGTCTCACCTGCCTTTAGCACCCAGCTCCCCTCCTCTGTAACAAGCTAACAGGCACAGTCTTCTGCTGGTCATTGCTGTCACTCTCACCCTGACCCTGGCACTGCTTCCTGGCTTCCCTGGGTGTTACTGCCTCTTCCTCGGCTAATTCGGGTCCAGCAGTTCTTCTAAGACCACTTGGAGGTTCCAGAGCCTCTCCTGCAGAGTGACCCAGAGTGAAACAGGGAGAATGGCTCATTGTCCTTTGATCTGCACCCCTGACATAGGACTCAGCCCTCCTGTCGGGTTGAGCTCCCTGTCCAAACCCAGAGAAACCCCACTCTGAAACATTAGTGAGTGATGGAGCTTTTACTGGAGGTCAGATCAAGGATATAGTTTCATTGCACACTATCCAGCAAAGCACATAGTGAACACTTTTCTAGCTTACTAGGATCCTCTGCCCATTACCCCGGACCCTCCTCCCTCTTCCCTCCTCCTTTCTTTGGTGGTCTGAATTTTTCTATCTTTTGCTGGATCCCTGGCATCTTGCTCACCTCAACCCCCAAGGTGCTGATCAGGGATACTTTTTAGCGTGGAAGTCCTCTCCCTATGAATGAGCTCTCACACCAGCTGTTGAGAAGGTAAATGTTTCTTCATATGTCGCACAAGACAGGGTTACCACTCCTTCGGGTCATAACCTACCTTCACTGACCAGCCTTCCAGTGAATTTGTGTTTTCACTTCTACTCAATTCCAGATTCTTTTTTTTTAATATGAAATTTATTATCAAATTGGCTTCCATAAAACACCCAGTGCTCATCCCAACAGGTGCTCTCCTCAATGCCCATCACCCACTTTCCCTCCCTCCCACCCCCCCATCAACCCTCAGTTTATTCTCAGTTTTTAAGAGTCTCTTATGGTTTGCCTCCTTCCCTCTCTGTAACTTTTTTTTCCCCTTCCCCTACCCCACAGTCTTCTGTTAAGTTTCTCAGGGTCCACATAAGAGTGAAAACATAAGGTATCTGTCTTTCTCTGTATGACTTATTTCACTTAGCATCACACTCTCCAGTTCCATCCACATTGCTACAAAAGGCCATATTTCATTCTTTCTCATTGCCAAGTAGTACTCCATTGTATATATAAACCACAACTTCTTTATTCATTCATCAGTTGGTGGACATTTAGGCTCTTTCCATAATTTGGCTATTGTTGACAGTGCTGCTATAAACATTGGGGTACCAGTGTCCCTGTGCATCAGCACTCCTGTATCCCTTGGGTAAATTCCTAGCAGTGCTATTGCTGGGTCATAGGTTAGATATATTTGTAATTTTTTGAGGAACCTCCACACTGTTTTCCAGAGCAGCTGCACCAGTTTGCATTTCCACTTTGCAAGAGGGTTCCCATTTCTCCACATCTTCTCCAGCATCTATAGTCCCCTGATTTGTTCATTTTGGCCACTCTGACTGGTGTGAGGTGATATCTCAGTGTGGTTTTGATTTGTATTTCCTTGGTGAGGAGCGACATTGAGCATCTTTTCATGTGCCTGTTGGCCATCTGGATGTCTTCTTTAGAAAAGTGTCTATTCATGTTTTCTGCCCATTTCTTTACTGGATTATTTGTTTTTTGAGTGTGAAGTTTGGTGAGTTCTTTATAGATTTTGGATACCAGCCCTTTGTCTGATGTGTCATTTGCAAATATCTTCTCCCATTCCATCGGTTGCCTTTTAGTTTTGTTGATTGTTTCCTTTGCAGTGCAGAAGCTTTTTATCTTGATGAGGTCCCAATAGTTCATTTTTTCTTTTAATTCCCTTGCCTTTGGAGATGTGTCAAGTAAGAAATTGCTGCAGCTGAGGTCAGAGAGGTTTTTCCTGATTTCTTTTCTAGGGTTTTGGTGGTTTCCTGTTTCACATTCAGGTCTTTTATCCATTTTGAGTTTATTTTTGTGAGTGGTGTGAGAAAGTGGTCTAGTTTCATTCTTCTGCATGTTGCTGTCCAGTTCTCCTAGCACCATTTGTTAGAGACTGTCTTTTTTCCATTGGATATTCTTTCCTGTTTTGTCAAATATTAGTTGGCCATACTTTTGTGGCTCCAATTCTGGAGTCTCTGTTCTATTCCATTGGTCTATGTGCCTGTTTTTGTGCCAATACCATGCTGTATTGATGATTACAGTAGTAGATGATTATGTAGTAGAGGCTAAAGTCTGGGATTGTGATGCCTCCTGCTCTGGTCTTCTTCAATATTACTTTGGCTATTCGGGGTCTTTTGTGGTTCCATACAAATTTTAGGATTGCTTGTTCCAGCTTTGAGAAGAATGCTGGTAAAATTTTGATTGGCATTGCATTGAATGTGTAGATTGCTTTGGGTAGTATTGACATTTTAACAATATTTATTCTTTTTCAACCACACAAGCACATGCTGGAGAATTTGCTCCTTCCAATGCGGTAGCTCTCCTGACTTACAGAAATGCCAGAAGTGTGGTATCAGGCACCTCCCTAGGGCTGTGTGGCTTCACGTGGCTGCAGTTGGCTCTATAATAGGTTTTCCATGCCATAGGCTATCTTTACCCATTGGGAAGACCCAGTGAAAGCATGCTGTCTCTCCTTAAGACCAGTCCATCCAAGTCTGTGCCTTCAGGAAGGTTACAAAAACTCACAGCCTTCAGAGAGTCTGTGACAGTGCATGACCTCAGAGAGTACTCAGGGGTAAGACCATATCTGGCACAGGCAGGGCCCAGCTATTAGATGGAAATGGCATATACGTCTGGATCCAGTTGTGAGACGTTGTTTTTCAGAATGTGCTCATCAACCACCTGCGTCTGAATTACCTGGCTAGTGTGCAACAAATACACATGCCTGGGCTTTCCTAAGACCTGCCGAATCAGAGCCTCAGGAGGAATGGATGAAGAATCTGAGTTTTTAACAAGGGCCCTGCTAATGCTTCTGCATCCTCAAATTTGAGAATCACTGCTCTAAACTGTGAGCTCCATTCGGGCAGGGACCTCAATTTTATTCTTAAAGCAGACAATCTTGGCTCCCCTCTTCCTCCTCCTGGACACAAAGAGTCTGACTTCTAATTCCCTTGCAAATAGGTGAGACATGTAATCATTTCTAATTAATGGGCTGTAAGTAGAAATAAATTTTATTACTTTTGGGCCAAAGTATAGACAAGCAGGGGGGTCCTGTTTCTCTTTCTGTGGTGACCCAGGAGGCCAGGTTTTCCAGCTGGTACAGCTCCAAGATGGCAGGACCCCCATCCTCCTGGCTCCCTGAGTGGCTGTGTAGAGCAGAACCCTATAGCTGAGCTGATATTTCAGTATTAATTTATCACAGCATCACCTAGCATTATTCTTTCCTATATACAAGGTAAACTCAACCTCTTTCAGTGATGTTGGACAATTGATTTATGTGTCATTGAGAAGTTTAATGAGAGGTGCCTGGGTGGCTCAGGTCCAACTTCAGCTCAGGTCATGACCTCATGGTTCGTGAGTTCAAGCTCCATGTCGGGCTCTGTGCTGACAGCTAAGAGTCTGGAGCCTGTTTCGGATTCTGTGTCTCCCTGTCTCTCTGCCCCTCCCCTGCCTGTGCATGTTCTCGTTCTCTCTCTCTCTCTCTCTCTCAAAAATAAATAAAAATTAAAAAATTAAACAAAAAAGAAATTTAATGAGACTTGCTTCCCACTCTGGTAATAGTTGGGGGTGGAGTAGTATCTGCAGGGGACGGGGCTGGGGTGAGGTGTGACCAGTGAGGCATGTCGGGTATAAAATTGAAGGAGGTGCTCATTCTCAGGTCAGCCCCAGAGAGTGGGCACCTCCTTCAGTTTTGTACCTGACGTGCCTCACTTGCCTCATCCGAGGCACTGGCAATGGAAAAGGCCCAACCTGTTAAGCTAAGCAGAGCTGGGGAGAGCTCCTGCTTTTTAAAGGAGAAAATAAAAAATGATTTGTAATCTCAGCCCCTCCATCATGCAACAAAGACGTGCTGAGAACCACATTGCAGAGCCAGGCACTGGCCTGGCCCTCAAGGAGGTCATAGTGAAATAAGAAGGCAGATGATTGAGGACAACATGGGGTGGTTGGCTCCCAGGGAGGCAGGGAATGCACCAAGAGCCTGGGAACCCAGACAAGGCAAAAGCTTCGTCAGCCGGGGCTGGGAGGGCAGTTCAGCTTCCCTGGCAGATGACGATGTGGAAGATGCCAAGCAGAACAGTGCCTCGTGCTTGTGTTTGGAGAATGGGTGATCATAGCTGAGGACACTTGTTCAGACGCCCCAAGTGGTGATGATTTGCAACTGGGATCTTACAATAATGTGGACCCAGACTTGGTCTGGTTTTCCAGGGGAGGTGGTTCCAGACACTCACCAGTGGGGAGGGCATGTGCCAAGTGCGGGCCAAGGTGCCTGGCACGAGGCCCCCATCATAGGAAATGTTCAGGAAAGATCAGTTCTTCTCCTTCCTCCAACTCTCTTGGCTGGATTTGAGTTGTAGAAATGGTCAAAGAGAGGGAGAAGGCAAGGAGCTCTATAATGAAGTTGATGACATTATAATAATCATAACGATATTAGCTGAATACTTATGATGATGTTCCAGGCATCGGTCTAAGCACTCCACCTGGTAGAACTCACCTAATGCTCACATCCCAGTGAAGGAGGTATTGGTGTTCATCTCCTATGGCTGCTGTGATGAGTCTCCACGAACATCGTGGCTTAAAAATGACACAGTTTATTATCCTACAGTTCTGGAGGTCAGAAGTCCTTCTGGAAGCTTCAGGGAGAATCCATTTCCTTGACTTTTCCAGCTTCCTAGAGGTCACCTGCATTTCCTGGCTCATGGCCCTTTCCATCTTCAGTGTTGCCTGAGCTCTACTGATGCTGCCTCACTGCTTTCCTCCTACCTCTGTCTTCCCCTTTTAAAGATGCTTATGGTTACATTGGGTCCAACTGGATCATCCAGACCTATCTATTTATCTTCAGGTCAGCTGGCTAGCATCTGTAACTATAATTCTCCTTTGCTAGGTAATCTGACATGTTCATGAATCCTGGGGGTTAGGACTTAGACATCTTTGGATGGGGGCATTATTCTGTCTACCACAGAGTACTGTTGGTGAAGGATGTGCTGTTCATGGAAAGACAAAGGCCACCATGGTGATTAGAAGAGTGAGCACTGAGTTTACTTATTTACCAACCAAAGGGAGATGTGCTGGGGAAGAAATTCACCAGGTAACTCCTTGAAGGGAGGATGTCAGGAAATTTTATGTGCTAGGAAAGGAAGTTTCATTGTGACTATGCTGATTAAGAATAGCCATTTTCCCTCTAGATTGGGTGGAATGAGTCCATTTGTTCATATAGGGTTGGTTAAAAGAAGTCTCACTGTATACTAGTTAAGAAAGAGTCTTCAGTTAGGTCTATGGAGGGTCTCCTGTCATGGGTCACTCAAGTCTGTAGATATTTATTAGCTGCAGCTAATAAATAAAAGAGCCAGTGGGTGGGGCGCCTGGGTGGCTCAGTCGGTCAAGCGTCTGACTTCAGCTCAGGTCATATCTCGCGGTCCGTGAGTTCGAGCTCCGCGTCGGGCTCTGTGCTGACCGCTCAGAGCCTGGAGCCTGTTTTGGATTCTGTGTCTCCCTCTCTCTCTGACCCTCCCCCATTCATGCTCTGTCTCTCTCTGTCTCAAAAATAAATAAACGTTAAAAAAAAATAAAAAAAAAATTAAAAAAAAAAATAAAAGAGCCAGTGGGTGAAACCCAGCACTCAGTGTTGCTTCAAGTGAAAAGGCCTTTTTTTTTTTTTTTTTTTTTTTTAAATCTATTTTCACAGTTTACAAAGGAGGAAATTCTGGCTTGGAGAAGTCACATCCTCGTGAATGGTAGTGCCAAGATGTAAGCCTGAACAGTCAGATGCTGAGACCCCCTTCTTACCCATTGTACTCCAGGACCCCGGTGCCAGACCTGGCAGGCGCCCTCCCATATCCATCCAAGTGAGGAGAAGAGGCCACAAGTGGGAATTCAGCAATAGCACTTCCTGGAGGTTGAGAGGCTCAGATGGGAAAATCAATGCATATCTCTGCCAGGAGTTTTGGGATAATGCATTTCCTGAGTGAATGGGGACATTTGTAGATGAAACCCACCAACCATCAGGCAGTGCCTCTCACAGCAGAAAACATGATCAGCTTCTGACATTAACCCCAGGGCAGGAAGGAGCAGCTCATTAAGCTCTGGCAGGGATGCTGACAGCCGCCGACATGCGACCATGTTTATAAACGACTTACAGTGGGGACCAGTGACACCTCATTACAGGCACCCATCAAGGGCCTGTTCTGCCCTCTTCATCTCCCACCATCAGTCTTCCAGTGCAGAGCTCGTAATTAGGACCTGTATTGACTCTTGATCAATTTGTTTTCTTAGGCCAAGGAAGAACACTGCTGGTTATGTGTACACATTGAAAAGGTTGTCACATAAAGTGTGTGGGTGTGTTGGGGGTGGGAGGAGGTCGTGGTGGTGCGTCTGGATACCTGGCTCTTCCTGCAGCCACAGAAGTGTGCCTGAGGGACTCCTTTCTTCTGGGGCCTCCATGGCAGCTGGGGCCCAGCCTCTCTGAGGATGGGCTGGGACATCTGATACCATCACTCATGTATCACATAGAATTGCCAACTGCTGTTTACCGAGTGCCTCCTGTGAGCCAGATACTGTGTTGTGCCATGTGAGTTCACTCTTGGATCAGCCCCACCAAGTGTCTGCAATGGAAACACAGAGGCTTCGTGTGAAAAAATAAGTTACCAGGGTCAAGGGAGCCCTACAATTATTTGGGAGGTCGCCTTAAATATGTAATGTCATTTAGACCAAAAGTGGGAAAAGATCTTTGGCACAGCCCAATGGGGGATACTGTCGTGTCTGAAGAAAGCTATCATCAACTGGGCAGGAGAAGGGGGCTAGGATCTGTCCCAATACTAACAAACAAGGAACCTGGAGGCTAAGTTGGCTGAGGATGTGTAACCCTCCAGAGTATTGCTGCCTAAGCTATCAGAGATCTTGTCTGTTCCTGAGAAAAGTACTTTCTTGAGAGGTAGACCATCAGGCCCTCTCTGTCCAGCTTGTCAACATCCTGATCACATAGCTTCCTTGCTTTGAGCCCACAGTCACCTGACAACTGTCTCATGATGAATTGGCCTCCAGTGTAGATTCTCTGTGGATATATAACAGTTGATTTAGCCATTGCACTTCTCGCGGTGGAGCTGGGTATATACATCAGCTTCTTATAAGCTTGGTAAATGTGAGTCTAGCCCCAAGGGATGGCTGCACTGTTTAGTTCAGGGCAAGGCCAAGATCCTGAAATTTGGAGCTACAACTAAACAGCTATACTTGGTGAGTTCTTTTGAAAAATCTGCCACCTTTTCTGGGTGACACTGGGTCCTTGTAGTCTATCTAAAAACCCATGGTCATTGACTTTTAGTATTGAGGGAAGCAGGAATTGACAGTCTATCTGCTGACTCTGTATCCAGTGCTCTCTCTTGATTCCCAACATCGCCTTCCTCATCTTGGTCTCCTAGTGCAGACTTTCTGTAGCTAGGGTTCCGCCCTGGAGAAGTTGGGTGGAAACAGAGGTGGGGATGAGAGCTTTATCCCTCTCCCAGTTTGGGGTGCCTGGGCGGCTCAGTCGGTTGAGTGTCCGACTTCGGCTCAGTTCATGATCTCACGGTTTGTGAGTTTGAGCCCCACGTTGGGCTCTCTGCTGTCAATGCAGAGCCTGCTTTGGATCATCTCTCCCCCTCTGGCTGCCCCTCCTCCACCTGTTCTCTCTCTCACAAATAAAATAAACATTAAAAAAAAAAAAAACTCTCCCAGTTTGGTGCAAGAGAGGAAAACAACAGAAGTTGGGCTCTCTGGTCTGCTCACTGGACTTCCTCTTTTGAAGCTCACTGAGTCCTAGTTTTTCTCTCCAAGGAGAATGTCAGAGGCTGGGGAGGGCCAGGAGTGTCTTCAGGTGTGAATACCAGAAGAAGGGAGGTGTGAAAAGGCCCAAGAGGATTCCCTGACTCCTATGGTTCATAATAAAACTCAGATGTGGTGTTTTTTTTCTTATGGAAAAGTCAGTTTTTCCTGAATCTGCAGAGGAGCACAGGTATAAAGTCAGAATTTGTGAATTTTACCGATGGTCATCTTGTGGAAAGGTGGGGTCTGTGTCCCCTCTCTTTGAATTTGGTATTGCCTCAGTGACTAGATGACCAGTCAAGCAGGATGGAAGGAAGTGATGCTGTGTGGCTTCTAAGCATAGGTCATAAGAGGAGATACTGCTTCCTCCTGCTTCTCTCGGGACCCTGACCATCCCATAAGAATATGGAACTGAAGCTGCATTGCTTCCTTCCAGCTTAGCTCCCTACCAGCAGCCAGCACCAACCGCCAGATATGCGAGAAAGAGCCTCCAGATGGTACCAGCCCCTAGCCATGAGTCACCCCCAGCCTTGGAATCTTTCCGGCTGAAGCCCCAGACATGGAGGACATACAAGCCACCCTCCCACTGCCCTGCCTAATTCCGGACCCCAGAGTACACGAGCATAATAAAATGGCTGCTTTATTTCACTAAGTTTTAGGGCAGTTGTTTATGCAGCAAATAGAACTGGAATGGTCACTGGTTCTGTGGCTTGGAATTACACCCTTATTTGAACCAAACACAGGACAATGATCTCCATTCCACGTGGTATGAATGCAACAATATATGTATATTGAAGCTGCTGGCACGCAGTAGGTGCTCAGGAAATTGTGGTTCTCTGACCTTCTAGAAAGCTCTTTCCATGTCTCCTGGCCTCCCCTTTGGGAAATAGGAGCACTTATTGTCAAGTTAAAAGGAAAGTTTTACATGGGCTCCACTGCCTGTATCTAATTAAAATCATAAAAACCCTCTGTTAGCACCATAATAACTTCTGCCAGGCTGAATGCAAGTTTCATAAACAGACTTCTTCAAGGGAATCTGAAGCTACTTCTGTAAAATAAAACTTTAAAAAAAGTCAACCCTCAGGGCCTAAGCCACAAAAACAAAAAATAACAAAGTACCCTCATTCCTGAGATGGTGGCTCTCAAAGTGTGTTGGAATCTTGTGGGGAGCTGGCTGAATATGCAGATACTGGACCCCATAGAGTAAGCATTTTTGTGTAGCCCAGAAATCCAATTTTTTTTTTTAAGGTAGGCTTCACACCCAGTGCGGGGCTTGAACTCACAATCCTGAGATCAAGACCTGAGCTGAGATCAAAAGCTGGATACATAACTGACTGAGCCACCCAGGTGCCCCCATTTATTTAGCACATTCACGGAGCTGGGCACTGATCATCACAGAGAGCCTTGTCATCCAAAGAGAACCCCCATACACTTTGGAAGTCACCTCCCCCATTCCCCCCAACTCTCCCAACCCTTAGCAACCACTAATCCACTTTGTGCTTCTATAGATTTGCCTGTTCTGGACATTTCATGTGAATGGAATCATATGATAGGTGGTCTTTTGAAAGACTTCTTTCACTTAGCATAACGTCTTTGTGATTCTACATTGTAGCATTACTGGGACTTCATTACTTTTTATTGCTGAATAATATTCCATTTTATGAATATACCATGTTTTATTCATTCATCAGTTGATGGTCATTTGGATTGTTTCTACTCTTTAGCTATTATGAATAATGTTGCTATGAACATTCATTCACGTACAAATTTTTATGTGAATGTGTGTTTGCATTTCTCCTGGGAATCTATTTCTAGGACTGGAATTGCTAAGTTCTCCTGTTACTCTGTGTTCAATTCTTTGAATAACTGTTGGACTATTTTACAAAGCGGCTGCACCATTTTATATCCATATCAACAATGTATGAGGGTTCTAGCTTTTCTACATTTTTGCCAATATTTGTTATTATCTGTCTTTTCAATTACAGTCATCCTGGTGAGTGTGAGGTGGTATCTCATGGTGGTTTTGATTTGTATTTCCTTGATGGCTAACGATGTTGAGCATCTTTTCATGTGCTTGTTGGCCATTTTCCCATCCTTTTGGAATAAATATCTCTCCCCCCCCTTTTTTTATTGTAAAAACACTTAACATGAGATCTACCCTCTTAATAAATTTTGAAGTATAAAATACAGTATTGCTAACAATATGCATATTTTTATACAGCATATCTTTGTAGAACTTATTCATCTTAAATAATAGAACCTTTATACCCAGTGAACAGCAATTCCCCATTTCCCCCTTCCCAGCCTTGTCTATTTTAGATACTTCATAAAAGTAGATTCTTGCAGTAGTTGTCCTCTGTGGCTAGCTTATTTCACACAGCATAATGTCCTCTAGGTTCATCCTTGTTTTTTCATATGGCAGGATTTCTTTTTTTTTAATGGCCAAATAATATTCCATTATATTTATGTATTGTACTTTATTCATTCATCTGCTGATGGGCATTTGGGTTGTTTTCACATCTTGGCATTGTGAATAATGCTGCAATGAACATGGGAGTACTAATAAGACATAAATAAATGAAGTGACATCCCATGTTCATGGATCAGAAGATGTAATATTGTTGAAATGTCCATACTATTCAAAGTGATCTACAGATACAATGCAATCCCTATCAAAATCCTACTGGAATATTTTTGCAGAGATAGAAAACAATCGTGCAATTTATATAGAACCACAGTGGACCTTGAATAGCCAAATAATCTTGAGAAAGAAGAAAGCTGGAGACATCACACTTCCTGATTTCAAAATATATTACAAAACCACAATAATTAAATCAACATGGTACTGGAATAAAGACAGACATACGGATCAACAGACAGGAATAGAGGTCCCAGAAATAAACCCATGCATATATGGACAACCAATTTTTTAAAAATGTTTATTTATTTGTATTTGAGCAAGAGAACATGAGCAGGTGGGGCAGAGAGAGAGAGAGAATCTGAAGCAGTCTCCAGGTGAGCTGTCAGCGCAGATTCTGATGTGGGGCTTGAACCCATGAACTGTGAGATTGTGACCTAAGCCAAAGATGGACGCTTAGCTGACTGAGCCACCCAGGCACCCCCTATGGATAACCAATTTTTTTAAATTATTTTTTTAATGTTTATTTAAAAATTTTTTTCTTACATTTAGTTTTTTTTTTTTAATTTTTTTTCAACGTTTATTTATTATTTTTTTTGGGACAGAGAGAGACAGAGCATGAACGGGGGAGGGGCAGAGAGAGAGGGAGACACAGAATCGGAAACAGGCTCCAGGCTCTGAGCCATCAGCCCAGAGCCCGACGCGGGGCTCGAACTCACGGACCGCGAGATCGTGACCTGGCTGAAGTCGGACGCTTAACTGACTGCGCCACCCAGGTGCCCCACATTTAGTTATTTTTGAGAGACAGAGCATGAGCAGGGGAGGGGCAGAGGGAGAGGGAAACACAGAATCTGAAGCAGACTCCAGGTTCTGAGCTGTCAGCACAGAGCCTGAGCGTGATGTGGGGCTCGAACTCACAAACTGTGAGATCATGACCTGACCTGAAGTTGGACACTCAACCAACTGAGACAGCCAGGCATCCGAAATGTTTATTTATTTTTGACAGAGAGAGAGAGAGCGAGAGAGAGAATGGAGGAGAGAAAGAGAATCCGAGGCAGGTCCCAGGCTCTGAGCTGTCAGCATAGAGCCTGATGTGGGGCCTGAACTCATGAACTGTGAGATCATGACCTGAGCTGATGTCAGACGTTTAACCAACTGAGCCACCCAGGCGCCCCTGGACAACCAATTTTTGATAAGAATGCCAAGGATGCACAATGGGGAATGGAGAGTCTCTTCAACAAATGCTGTTGGGAAAACTGGATGCAAAAGAATGAAGTTTGACCCTTATCTTACACAATACACAAAACCCAACTCAAAATGGATTGAAGACTTACATATAAGACTTGAAACTGTAAAACTCCCAGAAGAAAAGATAGGGGCAAAGCTCCAGGACATTGGTCTTGGCAGTAATTTCATTACTAGGACACCAAAAGCACAGGTAACAAAAGCAAAATTGGACAAGTATGATTACATAAAACTGAAGAGCTGCACAGCAAAGGACACAGTCAACAGAGTGAAAAGGCAACCTATGAAATGGGAGAAACTGGTTGCAAGCCATGTATCTGATAAGAGCTTAATAGCCAAAGAATATAAGGGACTCCCACAATTCAACAGCAAAACAACCAAACAAACCCCAAAACACCAAAAAACCAACCCAATTTACAAAGGGCAAAGTACTTGAATAGACACCTAAAGAAGATACACTAATGACCAAAGGGTATATGAAAAGATGCCCAACATCATTAAATCAGGGAAATGCAAATCAATCATAATCAGATATTATCTCATGGATTTCTTGAAAAATAATGGCTACTATTGAAAAAATAAAGGTAAGTTGTACATTATTTGTATGAATGTAAAATGGTGTAGCCACAATGGGAAACAGTATGGAAGTTCCTCAAAAAAATTAAGAATAGAAGCATCGTATGATCCAGCAATCCTCTTGGGTATATATCCAAAAGAATTGAAAGCAACATCCTGAAGAAGTCTTTATGCCTCTATCGCACTGAATTTTGAGACTCTCCATCCTTGGTTTCAGAGCTCAAGGGAACCTTTAGGAAGAGGAGGGCTGGCTCTGAGAGGGGATGAGGTCGTGATCCCTCCCTCTGGTATGTGAGTGGGGTCTGGCTGGTGTTCCAATGTGGTGCTCTGGTGTAGTTTTATTGTCATAGCTCAGATAGCTGGTGTCTCTCCAGTCTAAGGATGGGCAGCCTCCACATGGCAGAGCTCTGAACCCCCATCTGCACATGGACTAAGCATTCTTAGTCCATGGAAATCCTTCTGCGAACTCCAGGGGTGCTTGTACTCACAGCCTGAATATTTTCACTACCAGTCTGTGAGTCTCAGTGATGTCTATTAACAACTGTCCTCTGAGCAGGATGGACAGTCCCCTTTCCTGGTCTCTTGAGGATGTGGTTTCTTGCATATAAACAGAGTTGCTGCTTCATATCATTCTTTTTGTCTTGGTCGCTTGGCCTCCTTCAGAGGAGAGGGACATTTACTAATGATTGTTATTGGCCAGGCCCTATTTTAAGCACTTGACACAAACCCCCCATATTTGGATTCAAGTGCTGAGGCTCATAAAGGTTAAGTACCTTGCCCAGGGTCACAAAGCTTTTAAGGGGCAGAGCCTGGCTTTGAACTCAGGAAGTCTGGCCTGAGTCTGCTCTCAACCACCCTGTCCCTCTGAGTGCTGAGCCCAGCACACAGTGTGTTGAGCCCAGCACACAGTGTGTTGGGATGCCTCCCCCATCAGATCATGTGATCCCAGGGACATTTGCCTCGCCAAACTCTTTTCTGTATCCCCAACACTGCTGCCTAAGAGATATTCCTTGTGAAGGAATATGTGTGCCTCAAGGTGTGAGTAGCAGCAAGGCTTTAATTCTACAGGGAAACTTTTAGGGTACAGCCACAGGAGCACCAGCTGGAGCAGGAGGAGATGCTCATGTCCTGAGTCAGGGAGGAGAGTGAGGGGCAAAGTTCTCTGCTCTCTTGGCCTGTTTGGAGGGGGAGCAGTGTGGGCTGCGGTGCCTGTGACTGGGTCACTGTGCTCCTCAGGGGGACTGGCTGTTACTGACATGTTAAAAGTGGAGCCCGGAACTGTGGGTGATCCCAAAACACAAATTTATGAAAATAGCACTCCCTGTTGAGAAGCATGAGCTCAACTAGGAAGAGAAAAGCCAGCATCAATGCCACCTACCAAGAACTAAATGGGAGGAAGATGGCTCAGTAGCTGCTGTAAATGCATTACACAGGAGAGGCTCAGAGATTATCTGCAAGATGCTGGGGGGTGCACCGATATCCCAGCACCACCACAGAGAGACTGGGGCATGGGCTTGGGCCGTAGTCTGAGTCGTTGCCTCTCACTCTGGCCAGAGTACCAAAGATGGCCACAGCCTGGATTCTTCCCCAAGCCCTAAAAGCGGATGGTGCCAGCAGGTTCATTTTGGTGGTCTGTACTAGGGCCCAGGAGTGGAAGGAGGACAGGGTCCCACACTCTCAGCTGGACTTCCATGGGAGTAGACTCAAACAAGGGATGGGTGCAGTGGTTGATTGCAGTGGCCCCAGAAGGCTTATGGGGAAATGGGGAAGTGAGACAGGAAAGGGACATAATTACGAGAATCCGTTCCTATCTTGCTTTGAGGAGTCTAGTCTTCATCGACCATTGCCCCAGCCTCTTGCAGTGGATTAATGTGACAATGGACACCTGCAAAAGCCAGGTGGGTCCCTCAGTGAGGGTGGCTTGAGGGGCAAGGGATAGGCTGATACTCGCAGTCAGAATGGGTGTCAGATCTCATGGAAACTGGGGATAAACCCACTTCTGATGCTCGAGAGCAGGGGAGAAGTAAGCAAGAAATGAAGGTGCACTAAGCATTCAGATCACATTCTGGAGTTCTATCTACGCCCACCATTGGCACATATGCACAAACAAATGAACATAGGTCTTGACACTGACATCATGATGAAGTCACAGTTTTCTCTGGGACTAGGGCAGAATTGCAGAGAATTGTTTTCATGTCTGAGGGACCTGGTGGGAGGCCACGTTTCCCAGCCTTTCTTGTGCGAGCAGCTATTTCTAGATACAACTCTCTGATTGTTTAGCTCCTGGTGGATCTGTTTGATCTGGAATTTCCCCAAGGCCTTGTTCCATTTGCCAGCTGAACAGATTACATTGATTGATGTGTGTGTTTCAAGTCATTTTTAAATAACTCAAATCTGCCTACACTCCCAGTACTGACAGCAGTGTGTTTCCCAACATCTGGGATGGTGTGCCTGGGTGGGCATAGAAGGACAGTGGAAGGCAGACCTGGCATGGGCAGCTTCATTGGAGAGGCCTTACAGTAGGAATAGTCTTGGGCTCATGCATGCCCAGCCAGGTGCTCTGGTATCCATGGGGCCCGGGGACCCTTGTGCTCTGAGTGGACCCTGCTGGCCCCTGTCTACTTCAGACCTGCTTTCCTGGGCTCCAGAGAGTTCCTGATAAGGCAGGTGGCTGGGGCGACAGTTGGCCTGGCTGGCCTCTTTCCCCTCAGAAATCCTGTGGGTCCCATGCTGTTCTGAGTTCAGTTATTTTGCCTGCTTATTTTTTGTGTTTTGGAGAATTTAGAGCCTTGAAGAGCTGCCCCCAGACTGCTTCCCTTTTTCCTCTCTCCCCTCCCACACTTTCTTTCATCTATCAGGCAAGCCTTGAATCGAAGAGCATGGCTATGGGAATTTAAAACCAAGGAGCTAAACTCAGTTCTGTTCACACTGTCCACACTCACCTCTCCAGGACTCAAGCTGCGGAGACCCAGAACTTTGTTCTCAGGTGGGCCTCACGCTCACCTTTAGCCCCCAGTTCCCATCTTGGAGGTGCCCTCCCCTCCCACTTGGCAGTGACAGCCTACATACCAAGGTGCTCCCCATGCAAGTCAGCCTCCGGGCTCCTGCAGCTTGGCACTCTCCTGCTTTCCCCTTGTGCAGTGGTCAGAAATAACGTGCTCTTCTCTAGTGAACACGGTGGGCCAGTGTCCGACACCTCATCCTAATCACCCACTGGAAGCACCTGCAAATTACAGCAGCGTTTGGCGCACTTCTTTTGTAAAGGGCCAGACAGTAAATGCTTTAGGCTTTGTGGGTCACACAGTGTCTGTTGCAACTGCTCAACTTTGCCATGTAGTGTGAGAGCAGCCATAGGTGATATGTAAATGACAAGGCATGGCTGTGTGCCAGTAAGACATTATCTACAACAATAAGCAAGGGGCTGGATTTAGCTTACCGATTATATTTTGCTAATGCTGGGGAGCAAGAAAGAGGGAAGCAAGCAATGAAGTTACACTAAATACTGAGATCACCTTCTGGAGTCCGTCTAGGCCTGCCATTGGTACATATGTGGAAATAAATAGTTTTGCTACTCCTGAACTGGAGCTTAAGCTCTGAGAATAATTATGCTGGTTGCAGTCATTTATTGAGTGCAACCTAAAAGCCCAGATTCTAGGTTCCTTATCCGGAGGTTCTGCATTGGTAGTTCTGGGGTGGGACCCATGAATGTGTATTTTTGAAAACTACATGGATAATTGTGCATCGCAGCTAGAAACGCAGTACAGCTCATCTCTTTCTGCTGGGACAATGACAGCAGCACAGTTGGATCCATGGCAAAGCTGAGAGCCAAGTTCTGGTCTTCCTCCCAGACCAGAATCCCTTATGTTTGTGCCAGTGCCTTCTACCCCAGGGACTTCTGGGGACCCTCCCTGGAAAACCAGAGGTGTGATGAGCTCAGCTGTGGGCATCAGTGGGCTCAGATGATGGGAGCATTTCTCACCTCATTAGTTTTCAATTGCCTGCCATTTAGCTCAGGACGAACTGCCCACTGCACAGTTAAGCATAGGGACAAGACTATTAATAAGTCACATGGAGAAGAGCTTGGAGCTTTCCAGAGTGGACATGAGAGATGGAGACTTTGAAAGCAAACCCCTCTCCTTGGCCCCATGTCTTTGAAAAATCAACCTGAACCATAAACCTGAACCCACTTAACTCATTCACTCATTTATTCATTGAATTTTTCCTTCATGTATTTGGCTAGCATGTATTTAGCACCTATTTGGAGCCAGCTCCTGTTCTGGTATTCAGGAGGTATAGCTGAGTCAGACATTGTCTTTGTCTTCACTTCACTCTGATTCATGTGACCAAGGGAATACATTTAGGAGTGGCTGGGGAGAAGGGGAGTCAGTCTTGTATTAGAATCAGGAATCAGTTTGGGGCAGGGGTCTGGGCTACATCAGGAGTCATTCTGGGGCCCAGGATCAGGGATCAGTTTCTGGTCAGGAAACAGAGAAGGTCATAGAACACACAGGTCTATTTCTTTGAGCTTCATTGGCACAGAGAGGCCTTAGATACGGGTGGACATCCTGGGTGGTCTTTCTCATGGCCGGCAACATTGATCTCAGTCATGATAGATTTGTTCCCAGGCAACAGGGCCATATGATCTTGAACAAGGTGAGGAAGGGACTTAGTAGGACCAGAGTATCTTCTTACCTTCTGATTAGAGTATTCTCTACTCATTGGGGTGAAGGTGGGGGAGCAGTCTGGTCAGAAAGACCGTGTTTGTAGAACCAGTTTTGGGATGACAGCCATTGTAAGATTTAAAGATCAGCCCACCTTAAGGATGAATCATAATTCCAAAGCAGAAAGCTATTTTGCACTTTTGAGAGACAGTATTTTATTTCATAAAAAGGTATTGCTAAGCCACTGCCTAACTATGCCAGTGATTTTAGCTGAATATTTTTCCGCGTTAAACCCACAATGTCAGAGCTGGAGGATTGTTCTGGTTAGTTGTCTTTAAATTGTGCTCTCTGGACTTATCTGTTTCTCTGGTGGTGCCTGTGGAGACGCTGGGGTTGGAGTGTGAAGGGGTCTCTATATGATCTGACAGCAGGGTAGTCAGAAGAGCATGCTACTCTGTCTCCCCTGCCCCACCTTCCACCCCAGCCCTCTTCCACCTGGATTCATTCCCTCTCCCCCTTGGATTTAGCATTCCTGCCCATTCAGAGAAGACCTAACTGGACTCTTCACTGGTGTCCAGGTGTGTTCACTTGAGACAGGTGCATAAGAGGATATTCAGAACAGGTGCCCTTCCGCTGCCCTTCAAGGCAGTGGCTGTAGCATCTTTCTTATGGACAACTGGGCAATGAGGGACATAGACTGACAGAGATCTGGCACCTGGAGAAATGGTGTGGTCTTTTCATTTTCCAAAGACCTACACTGTGGGAAAGGAATTGTTTTAAAGAAGGTTCTGTCCACATGAGTTACATTGCTTTTCCCTAATATTTCCCTAATAAGCACACACGGGAAGGTGTGCTTAAAGTGAATATATAGGTGAGACTCCAGCATTGACATGTTCTGTCCACCTTTTGTTTTTCCATGAAACAAGTAAAAGAAAATTTCCAAATGGCACTTAAAATTTTGAAGGATTTTCTTCCAATTTTTGTGCTATCTCCTCCTTTAGGTAGAACCAAGAACTTGGTTTATCAACTCTTCTCATTCTTGTTTTTAAATGTATTCATTCTTTTGATGTTTTAATTTTTTGCTAACTGTGCTAAGGGCTAGAAGCACGGATATTAGGAAGATTGGATTTCTGTCTTGTCTTTAAGGCTCTGGGAGGTGAGGGAGGAGGCAAGGGAGGGAGAGAGGGAAAAAAAAGAGCTGTAGAGCTTCGGCAGTAGGCTAAGGGAGCAAATTGGGATGTCTGAACTCTGGCGGGTGCCATTTACATAAACCACCATGTGAATGGCTCCCCCTGGAGGCAGGCAGTGCAGCCTGCCCTCACAAGTACTGTCCCTCCCTCTGGTCTTCCCCTGGCCACATTTGGGTTTTTTGCATGATTCCTGAAGATAGTGCCAGGGCTTGCAGAAAGAAATGGCTATAGGGAGCTGGGGGAAATGGAAGACCTCATAGAGGTATAGGAGAGAAAGAGGTGCAGAAAGAAGAAAAGAGCATTTGGAGCAGGAGGAACTGCTTTTGTGAAGGCCTGGCAGCTCACGCTGGGCTGGAGCACATACGTTTTCTTGGTCCTCTGTGGAAACAGAAAGGGCAGAGAAGTGGGTGAGTGAATTTGAGGAGCCCAGTGATCTCTTCATCCATGTTTACTCTTCTCTGTAGACCAGCTGATGATTCTTGGTCAAAGCGTGGGTGGATTTGTGCTCCACATGCTTTATGCTGCCTTCCAGAATATTCTGCCCTTCCCTGTCCCCCTCCCAGTCCTCCAACAGTGCTGTTTATTGTCCCTTCGAGGTCCTGATGTTCCTGGAAGCTTGTTTCTCTCATTCTTATTGAAGTTCTAATTGTATTGAGAGGAATTTAGGTTGGTTTGACCTGAGATGGGCTTTTAGAAACCAATGAGGGTGTTTCTCTTCAGATATTTAGCGGTAATTGTCTTATGAAGTACTCTCAAGTCCACACTCAGAGAACAAGCCTATAATTTCTATTCAAATAGCCTCTAATGAGATGACACTTTTGTCAATGTCTGAGGCCAAGTCAGGCCATGGAAAAAATATATTTCAGATCCCTTGGCCTCTGGACAAACTCAAAATGTGCACCAAATATGCTTTGGAGCCTTGCAGAAGCATGAGAAAAAGACAGCTGAGGTGAGGTGGAGGGCACCAGAGGTCTGGGAATTTTTAGAAGCCTTATCTCTGCATGATTTGTTCACTTAATCAAAATACATTTGCCAAACAGTGACCATATGTGTATGTGCAGGACATACGCATGGTGGTGGGTGTCTGTGTGCATGTGTGCCTTTGTGTGACAGGCAGGCAGTGACATGGAGTCTGTGAAGGGACTGGTACAGGGAAGAGCAGAGGACTTCCTGGAACAATTCCCTGTGTACCCTCCAAGTGGCTTCTCCCCATCTATTCCTATCTGTCTCCAGTTACTGAGGTCCCAGCTCCATCATACTTCCCCAGGGAAGACTTTCCAGGCTTGTCCCCACCTCGCCAGATTTTCCTCATATACACTCCTAGCCCCATGGAGCTCCCCTGCCAAGCACTTCTCCCTGAGATGGCTGTATATGCATTTGTGTAACCAATGTGTATCTGCCTCCCTCACACCATGAAGATGGGACCATCCTAATGGTTTCCTTGATCATATATGGATGTTCAGTAAATACTGAAAGAGTGAGTGGTCTGAGCCTTGAAATGCTGTCCTACTTAGCCAGGTGACAGGGCACCTGAGGAAAGAAGGGGAAGACTAGGGCAGGCCCTGGAAGCATAGTATTTGGGCGGAGAGCCAGGGCAGGGTGGGGGAGAGCCTTGGTGCCAGGATGGTGTGCGTGGGAGGTGAATCGAGCTCAGGGTGGCTGCATCACAGGGTTTGGGGGTATTGTGGAGAAGGGCCATGGGGAGGGCACACTGTAGACCCTGGTCTGTGGCCACCTCACCTTCCTTTCCCTCAGTGAAATTTGAGTAAATGAACTCTAAGGCATCTGCAAATAATCCTTCCTTGTCCTCCTTTCACTGATCTGGCTAATTGTATAAGGACATTTCTCCTAATTACCTCTACCTTTTTGTACTCCTCATCTGGATCAAGATTTCCCTCAGTTTTGCAGAAGACGAGCAACTAGGGAAACCCATAAGAGATGCTAGGGCTGACTGAAAACAAGATGGTGACTTTGGAAATGAGTTCACACGGACAGCCTCTCCCTCTTGCTGAACCCCCAGGACAGGGTTTCCTGTGATCTCTGGTACCTCAGGAAGTCTGCCTCTCTCCCATGTCAGCTACTAACTAGATGACCAATGAGCACTCTTGCTAGCCTGGAGAGTTCACGGGCTTATAAAATATGCATTAGACAGATGCCTCCTTCCATTTCTCTCCATCCACAGGTATTTTGGAAACGTGTGTGTGTTTCTCCTAATAAGGTTCTCTTAGCTCGAGATGTGACATAGCCATCCACTGAGGCCCTGGAGCCAGGGTGGCTCTAATAACATTCATTTGGCCCCAGAACACAAATGTGTACAGATCCACAGACAGACGCTAACCCAAGTCACTGTGTCCCAAAGCCAGGAAGCCATTTCCTTAAGTGTATGATTGGTTCCTCTGCCGTCTCAGCCACACTCGCATCTTCTGAGCCCCCCACCAGCACAGAAATTGCATCAGATAACAGCTCCCAAGTCACCTTCCCGCCGCCTCCCTCACCATCTCAGTTGACAGAGTCTGTAAAGGAAATGAGAACAGAGGCTCATTTCCAGCGGCAGCGACAAGAATTTGCTAATTAAAATGAAAAGCCTCAGTTCTCTGGATCAGCGAAGGAGGCCTCTGAGAGGCAGTGAGAGGAAATCTTTCTCCAAACGAAATGGCCTTCCAGCTGGGCCCTGATGGAGCCCAGACATCCTTCTAACGGCAGGGGGCAGGAAACTGGAGCTCAAGCAGACCTACTCCAAAGTCTAATGAGGCCTTGGACCCATTTCTAGGAGTGCCTGTCCCTTTGTGCTTTCCCAGTCCTGGAACCTCGAGCAGATTCACACACTTCTTCAGAGATTTAGTAAATGTGAGAGTCATGGGGCCTTTGGATCATCCAGTCAAGTGGTTTTCAACCTGGCGACACACTGTGATCACCTGGTGAGGGTTTAAAAGATACTGTTGTCAGACCTATGAAAAATGAACCACTGGAGGGGGTCTGAGCGCCTGCATTTTGTAAAAGCTTCTCAAGTAATTCTGCTGCACAGTGAGGAGTAGGGGCTGCTGATCTCATCGCATAACCTTGTCTCCTGGTGATGAGGACCCTGAAGGCCAGAGAAGGAGATGAAGTTGCCTCAGGCCACACAGCGGGGCAAAGGCCAGGCCCTGGTTTCCTGACTTGCTGTCCCTTTCCACAACACAGGATTGCTCCCTGCTCTGCCTTCTTTGCTTGGCTGTGTGTGGATGCAGGAAAATGAAAAGGGGTTGGAAAGGTGTTTGGTCTGAGTGCCTGGCGGTGTGGTATCTAAGCATGCTTGGAGAAGAGCCAGGAGGAGTCTCTTTGCATAAAGACCAAGGAACTTCATGGGAAACGTTCACTCTAAGGGAAGAGGTGTGGGATGTATGAAGGTGGTCCAAGCACCAGGGTCGGGTCCAAGGATGGGGAGAGGCACTGGAAGTTCCTGACATGCAGCACCATATTCTACTATGAATCTGTGGTGTCTGTTCATTTTTGACCTACAGAAATGGCAGTTGCATATGATGGGACATCATAGTTCCAGCAGCACTGAAGAGGTAATGAGAAAAAGGAGACCCAGGGACCGCTACAGGCTCAGATCTGAACTTAGGTGTGCCTGGTTCAGAGCCTCAGAGCTGCAGTCTCCCACAGAAAGAAAGCAATTGGAAACTTTCAGATCATAACCGTGAGAAAAGTAATGTCTAGGTAGCTAAAGGTCTGAGGTCCTAGTGCCTGGTTCTCTCACTGCCCCTTTGTTACTATCATTATTATTGTATTTATTAGGTAACATCCATAACTCAAGCAATTCTTTTTTATTCTTGGGCAACTTGCTAAGACTTCAGATTTCTCCAATGAAATGTGGGACATGATGTCAGAGGGACTTCCTGTCTCCTTGGTTCTGATGGTCTAATAAAAGTGATTATTTGCATTTGCAAAGCGTTTTACAGCTTCCCAAAGCATCATGGCATGTATTGTTTGGTCTGAACTTTCCACAACCTGGTGAGATGGAAATCATCATTCCTAAATTTCAGATGTAGCAACCGAGGCCCAGAAAGATGTTAGGCAACTGCTCAAGTTGTACAACGTTTTACTGTAGACTTGGAACTAGAATTCAGGTTTCCTGACTCCTGTGTGTGAGGGTCTTTCTGGGCACCAAAAAAGAGAAGGCCTGATTTGAAAGGCTGGTGTTTAGAATTGGTCTCCATGGGTCTATGCTCCCTTTTCTTTGTCACACAGGGACTGGCAGGTTTATCCCATGGGGATGGGAAGAAGGGATTACCTTAGTTTACCTTTCTAGGGCTGCCCTGCCTCCTTACTCCCCTACTCTGATTCAACATCCTCAAATCTTCTGTAGAAGAAGGTCCATGGCCATCAAGTTCTTGAATTTTCCTTTGAGATACCTCTGTTGGTGAGAGCCAGCCTGGCATAGTGGTTAAGAACAAAGGCTGCCTGGATTTGAATCCCAGGTCTGCCACTTAACAAATATGAGACCTGAGAAAAGTTACTACACTTTTCTCTGCCTCTCCCCGCTTAATGGAGATAATGGTGTTGCCTATAAGATTATATGGAGGGTTGGGGCGCCTGGGTGGCACAGTCGGTTAAGCGTCCGACTTCAGCCAGGTCACGATCTCGCGGCCCGTGAGTTCGAGCCCCGCGTCAGGCTCTGGGCTGATGGCTCGGAGCCTGGAGCCTGTTTCCGATTCTGTGTCTCCCTCTCTCTCTGCCCCTCCCCCGTTCATGCTCTGTCTCTCTCTGTCCCAAAAATAAATAAATAAACGTTGAAAAAAAATTAAAAAAAAAGATTATATGGAGGGTTAAGTGAGCAAATTATAAGCACTTGTATTAGTCAAGATATGCTGTAGTAACAAACCTACAAAACTCAGTGGCTTAATCCAACAAAGGTTTGATTTTCACTCATAGGGAGTCTGATGGGGGTTGGGTAAACCTCCAGGGCCCTCCGTGATCGATTTAGTGATCTGGATTCCCTTCATTTTGTGAAATGTCTTCACACATGGTTTCCAGAACCTCTCAAATAGTCCTACTGAAAACGATGCCTGTTATCACCCCTCAGCATCTACTGGTTGGAATTAGTCGTGTGGGCTCAAATATAGTTCTGAAGGATTCTGGGAAATACAAGAACTGTTTGGTGACCACCCCTGTCTCCGCCAGTAATACATCAGTTTTGCTAAATATGAAATAAATGTTATTTTTAAAGAAGTCTCATTTTTATGTGTGTTGATAGTTTAATCTTACTGGAAGCCTGTATTTTATTCCTGTTGATTATTTCTTACTTTACTCTCAATTTAAAATTTTATCACTTCTTGTTCTTTTATGTTGTTCATTGATTTGGCTTTATCTTTATAGCAACCAATAAGTAGTTTGGCAAGGACAGGAAGAATGAGAAACCTGCCAATACCTGGGAAATCTAGGGGCCACCATCCTTCTCACTCCAGCTACTTCCTCCTTGGGTCCCTTTGGATAAGTAAGTCTTGTAGTTTTTTCCAAGAATCTCACCCTGGGATGTTTATGGGATCCACAGTTCAGTCTCTCCAGGGATTTGCTCTCCCCTGCAGCTGCACGCCTCACTTGTTGGAAAGGTATTACCACTGCCATTTCTTCTAGGTCTGATGCAAGGTATTGTATGTTTTAACTCCAGTCTCTGACACTTGTAATTTTGCCTTTTGAGTTAAACAAGCCATGCCAGTAGGGGGCATGGCTAACCCAGGGGGCATGGCTAACAGAGGTCCTGTTCAGGGAGCTACCCCAGCCCAGGGTTGTGTAGAGCCAGATGGTGGCGACCTTTCCTACAGGTACCCGCGGGTGGGTGGCACGACCCAACCCCTAAGACTTCCTCCTGAGTTACCCACTCCCCACAGCAGCAGGTGTTAGGATACCTTTTGCTGTGTGGGCCCCTAACTCCCTTCCTTTTATGGGAAGTGTTAAGCAGAAGCCCTGCAAAGAGGGGCATATTCTGATTTTCTGAATGCAGTCAGCTGGGAGGTTAACTGCATTTGTCAGGAACATATAAGTCAATGTGGGTTGGCTAAGAATTCTAGAATCTGAAAAGAAGGGAATCTTATTCCACTGAAGACTAGGGGCCTGGAGTCCTCCTGGGAAAGCTCTTGGGGCATCAGGAAAAAAAAATCAGGTTTGGGGTTCTCTGCTCTAGATTTGTCTGTCTAACGGTTGATAGATGTCTTTCTGGGAAGCTTGGGGGGTGTTGTCTCTGCAGAGGGATTTTATCTGCTTGCAGAGAGAGACCATAATGACAGCATGCCCTGCATCATTCAAATCTCCTCCTTCCCCCATCTCCACTGAACTCTGAGAATGGTATTTCTGTCATACAAATGTGACCTCTGATCCCACAATTGCATGATCTCTTCCCCAGCCTGAGATAGAGGTCTCTGTCCTGTCTTTTCTTTCTTTTTTTAGTTTTAAAGTTTTTATTTTTATCACAAGTGCTCTCCTTAATCCCTATCACCTGTTTCACTCATCTCTCTACTCCTTCCTCTCTGGTAACCATCAGAATGTTCTCTATAATTAAGAGTCTGTGTCATGCTTTCTCTCTGTCTCACTCTCTTGATTTTTCCCATTTTGTTTCTTAAATCTCACATATGAGTGAAATCATGTGGTATTTGTCTTGCTCTGACTGACTTATTTCACTTAGTAGTATATTGTTTAGCTTCATCCATGTCGATGCAAATGGCAAGATTTCATTCTTTTTTATGGTTGAATAATATTCCTGTGTGTGTGTGTGTGTGTGTGTGTGTGTGTGTGTGTGTGCAGGCTACATCTTCTTTTTTTTTTTTAATTAATGTTTGTTTATTTTTGACAGAGAGTGAGAGAGCAAACGAACATGAGTTGGGGAGGGACAGAGAGAGAGGGAGACAAAGAATCTGAAGCAGACTCCAGGCTCTGAGCTGTCAGCACATAGCCTGATGTGGGGCTCAAACTCATGGACTGCGAGATCATGACCTGAGCCAAAGTCGTACACTCAACTGACTGAGTCACCCAGGTGCCCCAGCATGCCACATCTTCTTTATCCACTCGCCAATCAATAGACACTGGGCTGCTTCCATATCTTGGTTATTGTAAATAATTCTGCTATATGCATAGGGGTGCATGTATCCCTTTCATTTAGTGTATTTGTATTCTTTGGGTAAATACCTAGGAGTATGATTATTGGATCATAGGGTAGTTCTATTTTTGCCTTTTTGAGGAAACTCCATTCTGTTTTCTATAGTGGCTGTACCAGTTTGCTTTCCTACCAACAGTGCAGGAGGGTTCCTTTTTTTCCACATGCTCGCCAGCACATGTTGTTTCTTGTGTTTTTTATTTCAGCCATTCTGACAGGAGTGAGGTGATACATCATTGTAGTTTTGATTTGCCTGTCCCTAATGATAGGTGATGATGAGCATCTTTTCGTATGTCTATTAGCCATCTGGATGTCTTCTTTGGGGAAAAGTCTATTCACATCTGCCCATTTTTAAGTTGGATTATTTGGGTTTGGGGTATTGAGTTTTGTAAGTATTTGTGTATTTTGGATACTACCCTTTATCAGATATATCATTTGCAAATATCTTCTCCCATTCAGAAGGTTTCTTTTTAGTTTTGTTGAGTTTTTCCTTCACTGTGCAGAAGCTTTGTATTTTGACGTAGTCCCAATAGCTTATTTTTACTTTTATTTCCCTTGCCTCGGGCCACCTATCTAGAAAAAAAAAGTTGCTATGACCAGTGTCAGACAAATTACCATCTGTGCTCTTTTCTAAGATTTTTATGGTTTCAGGTATCACATTTAGGTCTTTAATCCATTTTGAATTTATTTTTTTATGGTGTAAGAAATTGGTACAGTTTCATTCTTCTGCATGTTGCTGTCCAGTTTTTCTGACACCATTTATTGAAGGTACTTCCTTTTTGCCATTGGATAGTCTTTCCTGCTTTGTTGAAGATTAATTGACCATGTAATGGTGGGTCTATTTCTTGATTGTTCCATTGGTCAGTGTGTCTGTTTTTGTGCCAGTACCATACTGTTTTGATTAATAGGGCTTTGTAATATAACTTGAATCTGAAATTGTGATGCCTCCAGCTTTGTATTCTTTTTCAAGGTTGCTTTGGCTATCCAGGGTCTTTTGTGCTTCCATACAAATTTTAGGATTGTTCTAGTTCTGTGAAAACTGCTATTGATATTTTAATAGAGATTGCATTAAATGTGTATAGTGCTTTGGATAGTATAGACATTTTAATAATATTTGTCCTTCCAATTGACAAGCATGCAATTTCTTTCCATTTCTTTATGTTTCTTCAATTTCTTTCATGAGTGTTTTATAGTTTTCAGAGGAAGGTCTTTCGCCTCTTTGGTTAGGTTTATTCCTAGTTACCTTACTGTTTTGGGTGCAATTGTAAATGGGATAATGTTTTTTTAATCTTTCTGCTGTTTAATTGTTGGTGTATAGAAATGGAAGGCATTTAACCAAATGCTCAGTTGGATAAGCTTCCAACTCTTGATTTTGGCTCAGGTCATGATCTCATGGTTCATGAGACAGAGCCCACATTAGGCTATCAGCACAGAGCCTGCTTGGAATTCTCTCTCTCCCTCTCTCTCTCCCCCCACCCCCAAATAAATAAACTTAAAAACTTCATGGTAAGACTTTGATCTTTTTGAATTTGTTGAAGCTTATGGGCTAGTATGTGATATATTCTGGAGAATGTTCCATGTGCACTTGAATAGAATGTGTATTCTGCTGTCTTAGGATGGAATGTTCTTTTTTAAAATTTTTTTTAATGCTTATTTACTTTTGAGAAAGAGAGAGTGTGAGAAGAGGAGGACAGGGAGAGAGGGAGACACAGAATCCAAACCAGGCTCCAGGCTCTGAGCTGTTAGCATAGAGCCTGATGTGGGAGCTCAAACTCATGAACTGCAAGATCATGCCTTGAGATGAAGTTGGACACTTAACTGACTGAGCCACTCAGGTACCTCAAGGATGGAATATTCTGAATATATCTGTTAAATCTATCTGTTCCAGTGTGTCATTCAAAGCCATTGTTTCCTTGTGGATTTTCTGTTTAGATGATCTGTCCATTGGTGAAGTGGGGTGTTAAGGTCCCCTATTAATATTGTACTATTATCAATCAGTTCCTTTATATTTGTTATTAACTATTTTATGTATGTGGGTGCTTTCATGTTGGGTGCATAAATATTTACAGTTGTTACATTGTAATCTTCTTGTTAAATTGTCCCTTTTATAATTATATAGTGTCCTTCTTTGTCTCTTGTTACAGTCTTTGTTTTAAAGTGTATTTTGTCCAATATAAGTATTGCTATTCTGGCTTTCTTTTGACATCCATTTGCATGAGAGATGTTTCTCCATTCCCTCACTTTCAATCTGCAGGTGTCTTCAGGTTTAAAATGCGTATCTTGTAGGTGGCATACAGATGGGTCTTGTTTTTAATCCATTCTGTCACACTGTGTCTTTTGAGTGTTTTGTCCATTTAGAATCTAGGTAATTATTGATATGTATTTATTGCCTTTTAATTATTTGTTTTGTGGTTGTTTCTGAAGATTTTGTCTGATCCTTTCTTGTCTTACTCTTTTTCATGTGTTAAAAAGTTTTCTTTCGTGGTATACTTGGATTCCTTTGTCTTTATTTTTTGGATATATATTACTGATTTTTTGATTTGTGTTTACCATTAGATTTGTATATAACCTCTTCTGCATATAGCAGTGTATATTAAGTTGATGGTCATTCAAGTTTGAACCCATTCTTTATTCCTCCCCACCTTTAGGTATATGGTGTAATATTTTACATCCTTTTATTTTGTGAGTCCCTTGACTGATATTTTACAGAAATATTCATTTTCACTGATTTTGTGTTTCCTACCTTTATACTGTCACTTTTGGTCTCTCCTTTCCACTCAAAGTGTCCCCTTTAACATTTCTTGCAGGGTTGGTTTAGTCATCATGATCTCCTTTAGTTTTTGTTTGTCTGGGAATCTCTTTATCTCTCCTTCTATTCTGAATGATGGCCTTGTTGGATAGAGTGTTCTTGGCTGTGGGCTCTTTCCATTTAGCACTTTGAATATATCATGCTGCTCCTTTCTGGCTTGCAAAGTTTCTGCTGAAAAAAATCTGCTTGGGGCGCCTGGGTGGCGCAGTCGGTTAAGCGTCCGACTTCAGCCAGGTCACGATCTTGCGGTCCGTGAGTTCGAGCCCCGCATCGGGCTCTGGGCTGATGGCTCAGAGCCTGGAGCCTGTTTCCGATTCTGTGTCTCCCTCTCTCTCTGCCCCTCCCCCGTTCATGCTCTGTCTCTCTCTGTCCCAAAAATAAATAAACGTTGAAAAAAAAAAATTAAAAAAAAAAAAAAAAAGAAAAAAATCTGCTAGCCTGATGGGGTTTCCTTTGTACATAACTGTCATCTTTTATCTTGCTGCTTTTAATATTTTTTCTCCATCACTCTATTTTGCCATTTTAATTGCAGTATGTCTTGGTGTGGATCTGCTTTTGTTGATTTAAAAAAATTTTTTAATGTTTATTTATTTTTGAGAGAGAGAGAGAGAGAGAGAGAGAGTGAGTGAGAGTGTGAGCGGGGGAGGGGCAGAGAGAGTTGGAGACACCGAATCCAAAGCTCCAGGCTCTGAGCTGTCAGCACAGAGCCTGATGCTGGGCTCAAACTCATGAACCATGAGATCATGACCTGAGCTGAAGTCAGATGCTTAACCGACTGAGCCACCCAGGCACCTCTGCTTTTGTTGATTTTGATGGGAGTTCCCTGAACCTCTGGATGAGGAAGTTTCAGCTATTATTTCTTCAAAAAAAAAAAAAAGTCTGCTGCCTTTTCTCTCTCTTCTCCTTCTGGTACTCCTATGATATGAATGTTACTATGTTTGATGAAGTCACTGGGTTCCCTAAGTCTATTTCATTTTGAATAATTCTTTTTATTCTCTTTTGTTCAGCTTGATAACTTTCCATGACTTTGCCTTCTAGGTCACTGATTTGTTCCTCTGCTTCTTCCACCCTGCTGTTCATTCCATTAGGCATGTTTCTCATTTCACTTATTTAGCCCTTTATCTCTGCTGTTACTCCTTATCTCTATGTTAATGGTTTCACTGATGTCCTCCACTGTTTTCTCAAGTCTAGTGAGTATCCTTATGATCATTGCTTTAAATTCTCTATCAAGCATGTTACTTATATCTGCTTCACTTGGATCTCTGGCTGTGGCCTTGTCCTGTTCTTTCATTTGGGACAAATTCCTCTGTCTTCTCATCTTGTCTAAGTCTCTGTGCCTGTTTTTATGTGTAATGAAAGTCAGCTGTCTCTCATATTCCTGAGGGTAATGGCCTTATGAAGAAGAGGTCCTGTAGTGCCCTGCAGTGTAGTGTCCCCTATTCTCCAGGGCCTGGAACTTCTGGGAGTGTCTCCACTATGTGCTGTATGTGCTCTGCTGTTGTGTCTTGGCTGTTTTATCCTTCAGGCTAGTCGTCTGCAGTGTTTGGTGCCTGGCCTGAATGTAGCATGTTTCAACTAGGTATGCTCTGGTTTACTTGTGAAATTAAGCCTGTCACTGTCATCACCAGAACCAAGGCCTTGCAAAACTCCCAGGTAGGGATATGTGGTTTTGGCAGGGGTTTGGACCAGTCTTTTAGGGGAGGGCGCCTGCTGTACTGCGACAGGCAAGTGTGATTAGGAAGGGTAGGTCCACAGGGTGGGTGGGGGGGGGGCGTGGTGGAGTCTTGGTGTAAGCAAGTTAGGTGGTGAATGTCTGTGCTGTGCTGGTTCCCACAGGTAGCCCTGTGGTTATGCTTAGGGGCCAGGGAAGGAAATGGCACTGGCCAGTTCCTTTATTCCTGGAGCGGTCTCTCTCTGAATGCTCTCTCTCTGGGACATGCTCCGAGATGAACAGTTAATCTCCCCACTGTGTGCCCCATGTGCTCTTCAGATCACTGTATCCATGCTGTGTGTTGTGGGTTGTTTGTCTGCCTTCTGTCCAAGAGCAGCACAATGCCTCCAGGCTGTATCCCAGCCAAGCCTACTGACCTTTACAAGTCCAGGCTTTAAGCTCCACTGGTTGCAAGAACTCAAGAAATTCAGGCCCTCTTGCTTTCCAAGCCACCTGCTATGGGAATTTGTTTTGCCAATGAGCTCCCCTGTGTGCTGGTCTGTCTCTCACCCTACTCTTGACAGTGGCTCCCTCCCCACCACAGTGGCCACAATCCATTTATCTCCCAAGCCGTGTCTCCACACTTCCTGCCTTCTTCAGTGTAACCTCTTCTCTACCTTTAGTTGTGGAATTTTTTTCTGCTAATCTTCAGATCGATTTCTGGGGGATTTAGGATGATTTGATAGTTAATCTAGTTGTAGTCATAGGATGAGGTGAGCCTAGGGCCTTCCTGCTCTGCCACCATCTTCCCCTCACCCTCCTCTCCTGTCTTTTTTTTTTTTTAATTTTTTTTTCAACGTTTATTTATTTTTGGGACAGAGAGAGACAGAGCATGAACGGGGGAGGGGCAGAGAGAGAGGGAAACACAGAATCGGAAACAGGCTCCAGGCTCTGAGCCATCAGCCCAGAGCCTGACGCAGGGCCCGAACTCACAGACCGCGAGATCGTGACCTGGCTGAAGTCAGACGCTTAACCGACTGCGCCACCCAGGCGCCCCTCTCCTCTCCTGTCTTTTATTGACAGAGAATCATAGACCCTCTTGCCTGTGCCTACACCACTGTTTCTGGGAATATTCTCTAGTTGGCTGATTGGCTGATTGTCCAGTACTCCTCTCTCCACTGTAAAAATCTACAATTTCTTTACCTGCTTCAGGAACTGGTAAGCAATGCATGACTTTGGACCAGTTAGCTGGGCTTGTAAGAGTCTAGATGAAGTGCTTCTTGGGGACTTAGGACTTTTATAGGTAACAAGGCCTGCTTCTTCAGATGCAGTGAGCAATCTGGAATGTGGTCTTCAGAGACAGGGCATTTCTTCTGGACATATTTATAAAAGCATGTATCCTGATGCTTTGGCTTTAAATGTAAGTTTTAAAATTATTTTTTTCTAAGAGGCCTGGAATTTAGAATATTCACCTGGTCACATTCATGGTTTCAGATATTATATTTCTCCAGTAGCGTAGATAATGGAAAATTGGCCAACATTTTTCTTTCTGTATATATTTTGTGGCTCTCTTTGGCTCTTGTGACCAGGACATTCTGTCTTTCCGGTTCTGACAAGCGGGACATGAATTGCCTTAGCACATTTCCCCTCTGAAGGCACCCACAGTCTGTTTGGACATATGGTGCCTCTCTGAGGATCTTTTAGCTTGCACTTATTCCATAACCCCAGGGCAAAATTCATTATCTCTGGGGAACTGGATGCCAGAACTGTGTCTGGGTATCCCTTGGGGCCCTACTTGGAGCCATTAGTGATGGCTGATTGCTCTCCAAGGCCAATCTTAAAAAGGCAGATGTATTCACCTCCAAGGAAAATTCCTCACCCAACTACTTAGTTTGCAAACAACGTGCTGGAGCTGAATTGTGGAATATGGCATAAACCCTGGGGGAAGCTTTGCCCATCATTCCTATCCAAGAGTCAGTATATTAAAATTGGTCCCTCTCTGCTTCTTTTTTCAAGTGGATGTTCTCAACCAGATAAAGCCATTTCTTTTCCTTGGAGTAGTGTCTTGATGCCCATTTTCCATCATGGTCTCCTGGAGATATTGCACCAGAGGAGTAAGATGGACCAAAGGCTTTTCCTTTTCTATTGGGGAGGGGTTAGGGATTGGGGATGGTGGCCAAAGAGGGCCTAACTTCATCGGTAATGTTCTGATTATTTTACCGGGAGAATGTATTTGTGTTTTATTTGTGTAGTTAAAAATTAAGCAAAGTAATAATGTGCACATTTTAGCTTTTATACATTAACATAAATGGATGTCCCGGATACAATAAAATGCATTGAGTTGAACTAAACCCAAAATACAACAACTCTGCTTTGGTATTTTCTCAGAAAGGTTTCCCTCTCATTTTCTCTTGCCTTTGATCAATGGATATTTGATAATATCAAACCAGTTTTATTCAAATTGTATCTTAACAGATGTGAAACTTGTCTTCCTAATATCTAGTGTGATAAGAAGTCCCAAGGAATTGACTAGATGTATTCCTTCACTGGTAATACATAGTTTTAATTACTGTAGCTCATTTAAAATTGGCTATTCTTGTGTGTTAATTTTTTTCAGATAAACTTTAATATGAATTTTTCAAGTTACCTGCCTACTAAAAGACTCATTTGGATTTTGATTGAAATTGAATTAATTTTTTTTAAATTTCTTCTTTTAATTTTGTTAGAATTGGCATTTTAACTATAATTATTCTTTCTCTCTCCTACATCTCTTCATTTATTATTGTCTTCTTTGAGGTCTTGAAATAGGATTCTGTAGTTTTATTTATGTGAATCCTCCAAATTTTAAAGTTGATTCCTAGATTTCTAATACTTTGTGCTGCTATTGTGAATATAATATTTCTTTCTCATTATGTTTCATAACATATAATTTATGCTATATCAATGAAGAAATTCATTATTTCATTCTGCAAGTATGAATAGGGAAACTATTTACTCTGCAAACTTATTTTATAACCTCTACCTTTGCTGAATATCCTTATTATTCTTAATAAGTTTGGGGTTACTAGGCATACATCATTGGTTGTGATGATTTTGAACCTTCATTTAGAAAGTAATTGTGTCAAATTAAAAACATGTATACAGATTACTTGAGACTCCCTTTATCAAGGAGATGATGTCCTCTCACTTTGAATCAGGGGTTGACTTCACTGAATCCCTTATACCCAGTAGAATCCAACAGAAGTGATTTGGTATAACTTTGAAGGCCAGGGCCAAAAAGGTCACTTAGTTTCCACCAGAAATTGTGGGACGCTCCTTTGTGTGAAAGCAGGGACCAGGTAATAAGTCTGACTGCCCTGAGACCACCATGCTGGAGAGGCCACATGTATACACCTTAGTTGATAACCCAACTGACCTCCCAGTCAGTAGCTGCTATCAACAGTAGCCATGTATGTGAGCCATCCAGAACATCCCACCCAGTCAAGGCTTAAAGATGACTATAGCTCTAACTGACATCTGATTGTACCCACAGAAGAAATCCTAAGCCAGAACTGGCCAGATGATCCCTCCCTGAATTCCTGACCCAGAAAATCATGAAAAAAATTAAAATGTGTGTGTGTGTGGGGGGGGGGAAGGTTGTATAGTAATGGTAACATTAATAGTAATCTCTCTTTTTTCTTGCCTAATGGCATTCACTGCATTGACATTAGCCAAAAATATTAGATAATAGCAATGATGTAGGCATTCATGATTTTAATAGAAATATACTTTTTCTCTATTACTGAATACATTGACTATTTATATTAGGCATTTTGTAGCCATACAGAACTCCAAACACTCATTGGCTAAGTGCCACAAATCTCTGTGGATCCAGGTTACCCCCAGGAGAAACTGTCCTCCTTGTGGTGATTCAGTAATCCAGGCTGATGGGGGCTCCTCCATCCTACAGCTTCATCATCTGGAACCCAGGACCTCCTTGATAGATGGGGCAGGGAAAGGAAATGCTATAGAGTCTCTTACCAGCAATTAACTACTTAGGCATAGAATTGACACACATCAGTTCTGCTCAAGTTTATTGGCCAGGACTTGTCACATAATCCCACTAATTTCAAGGAGGGTAGAAAGGTGTAATCTTCCTTTTGTGTCTGGATGGAAAGGAGAAGTAGATACAGGTAAATTCTAATAATGTCTTCCACTCATAATTTTAACTTATGCTAATAAAGTATCTTATAATTACCAGCTTATGGAGACTATTGTATTTAATCAGAAATTGATACTAAATTTTGTTGAATGTGTTTTCAGTATTTATTAAGTTGATTATATGTCTTTCTCCTTTTATCTTTAGACTTCCTAATACTGAATTATTCTTGGAGTCCTGGTATATAGGCTACTTGAACATGGTATATATATTTTTTTAAAAAGCATCTAAATATAATTTGGTAAAAATGTTTGCATTTATAAATGTGACTTGTCTAAAAGCTTTGAGTGTGTGTGTGTGTGTGTGCGCGCTCTTTAATATTTGGTATCTATGCTGTTTTAGCTTCATAATATTCATAATATAAATTGGGAAGATTTCCCTTTTTGCATTGTTCTAGAATAGTACATACAGCATAAGAATTACATTTTTGTTTGAAAGTTTGACCAAGTACCCTTATAAAACTATTTGTTCTTGTATGTTTTAGGGAAAATTAACCACTTAAACATTTTTTTTTCTGATAATTGGTCTACTCAGGTTTTCTATTTCTTGAGCCAATTTTGGTAACATTCATACTTTTCCAAAATGATCCACTTGATCAAGATTTTAAAATTACTCTCCAGGGTTATTCATAATATCCTTATATAATGCTGTGTAATTTTCTCTTTCGCTATACTATCCCCTTTCTGTTTCCTAATTTTGAATATTTGTGTTTGATTTTGGTTAGAGTTGTCAGCAGTTTCTTTTGCTGGATACAACAACAAAACGAGTTCTTGGATTCAGTTATGAAATCTGGTGTTTTTCTGCATTTGGATTCATTGTAAAATGTCTTCCTTTCCCTGGCAGGGACTTGATTTCATGGGCAGGCACTTTCTCTGATTTCTCAAAGCGAACCTCAGCTTTGAACTCCTGCATCTTTTCATGTGTCTGGTGATGTTTTCCTGTTTGTTCATCTTATAAGTGGAGTTCTGAGCTTGCTCAGAGTTGGGAGTTGCCAGAGAACACGGGAAGGGAAGAAGAGGGAAGGGGAAGGGAGTGAGATTTGATTATTTTTCTCTGCCAATTCAGAAATCTGACAGACTGTGAGGGCAAGGGGCTTAGCCAGAGCTGGGGCTCTCAGTACAGGAGCTTCATTAGCCCTGAAGAGGCTTGTATCTATGTTTAGTGTCGGCTGGACACCCCTCCTCCCCACCTTTTCCTGGCACAATTTTCCCCCATTAGGAGCTGGCTGCCTACACGATTTGTCAGGAGCCATGTCCTGCCAAGGGCAGCCTGGGAGTAAGTGTTGCTTCAGGCTCCTGGTTCTGTAGGCAGAGGTTCTCCTGCTCCACCGGCCAACCGCCCCAATGTGCTAGTGCTCACAGTAGAGCTCCCATGGAGCCGCTTACAGTCCTTCTTGCTGTCTATTGGGCAGGCTTACTATTTTCAGCAAAGACATGGGAATGCAGGACTCCTGTTCCCAAATCTGAGTAGCAAATTAACATGACACATAGGATGAGCCTAGGATGTGACTATAGATTCTCCCATATGAATCACTTTACACCAAGTCCATTTTTGTCCCTGGATCAAAAGCTTTACTGGACAGCTGGAAGCCTTCTATGCACATTGGCAGAATCCCATTTCAGATTAGCAGTTGGAGGATGGGGTGCTGTGCCTAGCTTAGCCCAATTTCCCTGCTAGTACCTCCCTCAAAGCCAAGCCTGGGACAATGTTTTATTGGGAGATATGACTCCAAGAAGCAATGAGGGAAGGAGGTGTAAATCAGAGAAGGGGGGAGGGAGAGGCAATACAAGGTTGTGTTATGGAGTTGGCTGCTCCTACAAGGATCTGTTTGCTTGATGGAACTATTTGAAAAGTTACATAAAATGTAGCTCAGAACTGCCTTCAGAGGCAAGAAAGGAGAAAGCATTTGTTTACAGGCTCCAGTCTCCTGTTGGTCAAAGTTTGCCCCATGGTGATAGGGGGCAGGGTGGCTAACTCCCCCACTTTTCTGGGTGGCACACATGGGAATGCTAAGCAGGTTCCTTTGGGCAGCCTAGAGAATAGCATCAAGCTGAGGGGTGGGAAGCAAAAGGTCTGGGGAGAGGCGCATTGGCTGCCCCTCCATGGAATCTGCAGAAGGCTGCTTGGTCACCACCGCCACAGAGGAGATCAGAGGTGAGGCTGAGGATATTTGAAGTGCTTTACCCTGTCTCATGTATATTCACATGACAGCATGCTCCTTCCTCTCCCTGCTTCCCTCTGGGCTGCTCTGAACAGAAGGTGGGGGGGGCATGAAAGTGCACTTGCATTTCTGCAAGTTTCTCCCCATAATTCCCCCTCTCATAGAGGTTTTTATTAATGTCATTTCATCTCTGGGGGGATAGAAATGGACCAATGGCCAATTTTCTGAGTGAAACCAGACCATCTGGAGGGATGAACCACTTCATTTTCTTTGAGGTTCCTTCACATCATTTAGGGGGCAAACCAGGAATCAGCACCAACCACTGATGATTATGATTCTTATTTCAGCCCCTTGTATCTTGTAATCAGGGGAAATTCCTCCCAGGTTCACTTAGCAGCTTGGTAGCCCAGTGTCCAGCTTTTATGAATGTGTAGGCATTTTAGAGGAAAGCAGGATCAGATGGAGTCAGCCATGGTCAGAACCTAGGATGAGAATGGCTTCTTGGTCCTGCCCCACCCCACCCCAGAGAGGGGTGAATCTACTTTCTGTTTGGGCACATACAGTTGTTTGGGTCCTCATCCTTCAGGAGATGGTAATACCTATACCTGGCTCAGGTTGACTTGCAGAGAACTCTGTAGCCGGGCACCTTCAATTTGGTCCCCCAGTAAGGAGCTTTCACTGAATCGTTCCATGGCAAGAGGCCACCAGCCTTCAGGGAGGGAAATGTTGCCTTCTGCTAAGGATGTTGTTGAAACCATTCTTTTTCTTAAGGGGAATCATGGAAAAAGATTACTTCTGGCTTTTGTAGCTGGAACACTTCTATTTATGCTGAGCAACTGGCTTATTTTCCCCTTTGGACATCGAGCCAATTGACTGTGTTCTCTTTCCTGGGTGGTTTGGCAGTGCCAAGGTTTTGAACCTCTTGACCCAGGTGTTGGTAAGTCATTTGGGTCTGATCCCATTCCTGGCACCATCGTGTCTATCCTGCTTTCATTTTTCTATGTGCTGCTCCCCCTACCTTTTTATATAAGTGGTTTTTCTTTTTTTTTTTTTTAAATTTTTTAACGTTTATTTATTTTTGAGACAGAGACAGAGCATGAACGGGGGAGGGGCAGAGAGAGGGAGACACAGAATCCGAAGCAGGCTCCAGGCTCTGAGCTCTTAGCACAGAGCCCGACGCGGGGCTCGAACTCACGGACCGCGAAATCATGACCCCAGCAGAAGTCAGCCGCTTAACTGACTGAGCCACCCAGGCGCCCCTATAAGTGGTTTTTCAAGGCATGAGAGTAACATAAAATTTAGAAAACATAGAACATATAAAGAACAAAAGTCACTCATATTCTCTGTGAAGAGAGATAATCACTACGGATATACTGATACAGTCATTCATTTGTATATTCAGTCTATGTTCTCTGTACATCTGTATTTCTCTGTATGTTTCTCTATCTTTCCATGCACTTTGGATTCCTTGAACCATTAGTTCAGCTTTATTTCAATGCATAATCCGTGGACTGTGGAAACTGAAATCCTCCTTAGTTTTCTTCCAATCTCCATGGGTTTATTCCCATGCTCCAGCCTCTAGTTCTCAGTCTGTGGGGGTTGTCTCTGTGTCGGTGCTGTATCTCTACTGCATGCTAATGGAGATTTCAGGTTCAGTCCCTTTGCTAGTTTTCAAGAGAAAGCTACTTAGGCCAAGTCCTTGTGGAGTCAAGGTTTTTCTAAAATTAACCAAGAATGGTTTCTTCTCCTTATCCCATCAGCTGCTTCTGCACTTCTCTTGGTTCCTTTCTCCTTACTATCCTAGACCCTGCCAGAGGAAATCAAATCCCCCTTCTTGCGTCTTGCATGGCATGTTGGTAACCTTGTGCTATGTCCTTAAGGGTCTGAGGGCTTTTAGATCCGCTGGAGTTCACATGGAAAGCTTAAACTCCTGGACTGGAGGAAGATCTTAGGCTGAACCAGAGCTACCCATCAGAGTCTCACCAAGGTGCTTTAAGGTTTGATGTGGACCCTCACTTCAGGTCCACCTAGAAAGGAGGGCTAGGCTAGGACCCACCTGGGCAGCTAGTAGGTATGTAAGGAGGATTGTGCCTCTCTGGCCAGTCTCCAGGTTTGGAGCACACAGGGGTATGGTTCAAAGATATCACTGTGAGAGCACCTGAGTCTTGACATACTCAAACAGGTTACCCTCAGGTTGCAGAAGTACTGGGAGCATGTCAAGAAAGATGATAGCTATCTAAGCATATGTCCATAGAAATATGACCATAGCATGATGTTAAGTGGTAAGGAGCCTATCAGCATGTATGTATATGTATATATGTTCATATACGCATAGAAAGGTCTGGAATGGCATAAAAATATTAACAAGTGCCTTTGAGAAGTGGTGACTTTTACCTTATGTCTCAAGCAATTTTGTATGGAGTTCTTTCTTTTTTCTAAATTTAAATTCAAGTTAGTTAACATACAGTGTTGTCATGGCTTCAGTAGAACCCAGTGACCTCTTACATATGACACCCAGTGCTCATCCCAAAAAGTGCCCTCCCCAACACCCATCACCCATCCAGCCCATCCCCCCCTCACCTCCCCTCCAGCAACCCTCCAGTTTGTTGTCTGTATTTAAGAGTCTCTTATGGTTTGCCTCCCTCTGTGTTTTGATCTTATTTTTCCTTCCCTTCCCCTATGTTCATCTGTTGTGTCTTCTTTCAAATGAGTATATGCTACTTTTATAATAACTCTTAAAAAGTTATTTCCATTTTGGGGAAAAACAATATGCCCTAAAGTATTTTGGTTATTAGGAGATATGTGAGATTTTTTCCTTCTTTCTAATTTTATTTTTCCCAATGTCAACTATTACATTTGTGGCAAACGAATAAATATAGCAGGCAGAGCAAGTGAGATTAACATGACCAAGGACAGAGGGACAAAGATTACTACTAGCTGGCTGGCCACCAGGTTCCCCACTCAGGACCCAAGCTGGGAGGTATAGGTTCTCCAGGCTCTGTGGCTTTTGGGAGTGCAGGTGGGTTCTGGTGGGTCATAAATATAGGTCTCTTAGGTTGAAGAACCCTGCCAGGGTTCCTAAAGCTGAATGAGAACAAGTGTACCCTGGGTTCTGACCCTATGGCTCATGCTTCTATCTGGATATGTACAGAAAACTTGGGAACCAGTAAACTCCAAATAATTAGTTCCAGCTGTTTCTTCTGCTTACCTGGAGAGAGCTTGTGCATCCAACTCAGAGACTGGCAGCCTCATACACTGGTTTGGGAACTGATTTGTCTCCCTGTCGGATTTGGCCCTCTGTAATAGCAACAGCATTTAGAACAGTGCTTGCACAATTCCAGCATGTATTACAACCACCTCGGGCACCTTGTTAAGCATGCAGATTCTGGGCACCCATCCTGGACCAGTTGAATTAGACTGTGCATGTTTAGAAGTTTCTCAGGTGAGCTGATGTAGATGATCTATGGGTCTGAGATGAGAGGGTTAAAGTCTGCATCTGGCATCACTGGTGTAGTGCCTAATGTCAGCATTTATTAGAACATTGAAAAGGAGGTTCTGTGTCAAGAAGTAGACTTCTATGCATCTTGATGCCGTGGAACCAGTCTTACCCAATGGGATGTTGCAGACCTGTTTCAAAGCAGCTGATGTGACTGGACGTTTTTTGTCATGCTCCTATCACCATAAGAAGACCATGACTAGGCTAGCCTGCTGTCCCCAGGGGGGAGGATAACAGCTACAGGGAGCAAAGATGCCCTAGCCAAGGCATCCCAGGCAAGCCTGGCCTGGAGTAGAACCCATGAGTGGGCCAGCTGACCCAGCCTAGATCAGTCAGACCCCAGCTGGACACCAGAAAGGACTACTGTTTAAGTCACTGAGTTTTGGGGTGGTATATTATGCGGCAGTAGCTAACTTCTATATCCAGGAAGTTTGTTAGTATGCAGATCTTGAAACTGTGATTCTGTAGGGGCTTAAAAATTTGTCCGTTAACACATTTCCTGAGTAATTCTGGTGCCAGGTCTCTATGGACCACACTTGGGCGGAGGTGGGGGGGGGACTGTTTTAGACTCTACCCTTTCAGTAGCTCAATGTAGAATCATGGAAAATCCCTTAATGTTTATGAACCCCAACTTTCTCATCTGCAAAGAGGGGATAATACACCCTTCCTGCATTATAGATGTGAGGATTAAACAAATATAAAGAAACCTAGAAGGTCATAGATTTTTCTCATCTTCCTTCTTCCACTTGTCTTCCCCTCACTCCCACCCAACCCCAGGAAGAAACCAGTGCGAATATCTTAGGAAAACATGAATCTCAGGATCACAGCTTTATTGTATAGATTTTCAACACAGCCATATTACAAACATTGTCAGGGAACATTTACAAGAA
This sequence comes from Lynx rufus, assembly GCF_022079265.1. Classification (NCBI taxonomy): domain Eukaryota; kingdom Metazoa; phylum Chordata; class Mammalia; order Carnivora; family Felidae; genus Lynx; species Lynx rufus. The sequence goes on along the minus strand of NW_025814896.1, from coordinate 18,216,115 downwards.
TAAATAAGATGGACTTGCAGGGTGTAAAAAGATTACACTTCACTGTAATGTACAGTCAAAAAATATATCTGATATTCATTGACCTGACATTATTTACCTTCTGGTTTTTTAAGCTAGAATTGGAAAGGAAAAGGAAAAAAAAAAAAAGAACATTGACAGCACAGTGCTGGCTTTTTAAAAAAGTTGATTTATTTTGTTTTCTCTTCTCATACGTGCTTTATCTATCAAACACCCAAACTGTACAAGTGCAGGCCATTGGGATTCATGGAGGAGGCTGCAAACAGTGTGGAGACTTTGGTCTCATGCAATATCATATGCCCAGTGGATGTGAAAAATGTCAGTCTCCCTCAAGTCATGTGGGAACCCCATGATGACCCTTAGAGGGCTGTGATGGTGTCCAGTAGCCAAGGCAATGGTAGAAGCCCCAACTCTGCCTTTTATTGGCTAGTTGATTTAGGGTGAAAAAGTGCTTCTGAGTATGATTGCCAACACGGGTTAGCCTGGATTAACTTGGGCTAGCCCAGGATCCACCTGGCAATGAAATGGATGCTTTGGGGATGATTACAATTATGTGCCAACAGAGTCACTGTGCTTTTACTTTATGCAGTCTGCTCCAACAGGCCTTGAGTGGGGAGTGGGGTAGAAGTAACCTCTGGAGACCATGTGTGTGGTAAGCAAAGCCCTGCTCTGGGTCCTGCTTGGACCTTTACTAGTTCTGGCTACCACTGAAGGCTTTGTTGGCCAGTGGATCTGAAGTATGGTTGGTCTCATCACAGATCTTGGTGGGCATTGGGTCTGTGGCAAAGCAGCTATTCTCTCTGGACATTCTGGTGATAACCAGCCTGGATTAGTGCTGGCTATGGGGCCAGAGCAGCATTTTCGCCTGCATGGTGGGAAGACTTGGACAGGAGAGCAGGGAACTTCAACCTGCACAAACCAAACCCAGCCTTGGTTTTGTGCTCTGCAGGAATGAAGGAGTTCAAATATGGTCCCACCTGCATTAAATATCACTCATATAGGGTGGAAGAAAGTTAAAGGTCATCTCAGCAATTCTCTTTCTTCCCTTTAAAGAGATGTCTGGCTCTGCAGGACCACTGCTCATATGGGCAGCTTATCCTCTCTGGCATATAGCAAATTCTTCCTTACAGTCATCAAGCTTTACCTAGTGGTCCTAGTTCCACTCACAGGAGTGACCTGGGACTAGAGAACCATGCTTGAATTTGTCCAATGATCTACAGACCTATGGAGCATATGGGCACTAGCATTCTGCCTGACCCTTTGGAAGTCTGATTTGAACTGGGATGGCACTACTTGGTTCTCAGAGCCTCTGGACTGCCCTGGTGCTTTGACCCAAGGAACATCTTCAATCGTTAATCTTCCATGGGAGAGGTGGGGGCATGGTGAGTTTGTGAGACCATCTCACAGGAGGCCTACAGATTTGTATTCACAAGCTCAAATGCACTGAAGTGTGCTTACCCAGTTTTGCACTGCTGGCAGGTTACTTCACATTCCCTTTCCTCCCCCAAATCTAAGAATTTGACTCACCAAGGAACCATGAATTACATTAATTACCCTGAGCTCCAGGCTTTCACACCAATACCTTCCTGTCTAATGCTCTACTGCCCTCAGACGCTCATTCTCTGAACATGCCAACCAAGAATCAGGGTCCAAATCCCAACACCCAGAGAAGCTCTTGGATACAGAAGGAGATTACATGGTGATCCAGCCCCAAAGGGGTCTTACCTATAGCCTCTTTCATCCGGAGTCCTCTCACATTCCTTGTATGAGCCCCTATGGACCACCCCCAAGCTCTTACTTAGATAGCTAGGATGCCAAGCCTAGGGTCTACCATTGTGGGTGCTAATTACCCCAGAGATCTGGCCCAGAACAATCTGTTAGCACCCTGATCCTCTTACTCCTGGGCTTGTTCACGTTTCCCACAGCATTCCTCCTGACTTAGCTGGGTGCTGATGGCCTGTCTAGCCCAGCAGTGACCAGATGAAGGCAAAAGGAGGGTGGCTTTCTTCATTCTTTTCTAAGGCAGTGAGGTGGAGGGGAATTATCATCTCCTTCAGTGTCTCTGGGTCGGGGTTGGACAGTTACTCCTGCTGAGATGACATGGTGCCTGCATGGCTATCCTTCCCTGGGCCACCCTTCTGCTGTCTGAGCAGCCTAAGTAGACTGACACCTGTATGCACACAGCAGGATTCATGCCAGAGCTGAGGAAATGTGGACCCTGGTGAGGACACAGATTAGGAGCTGGTTTAGCAACAGCGAGCAGATGATGGATAGACATGATTTGGTTGGTCACAAGGAGAATTACAGCCTTTATTCTGAGACAGTGAAACTTATTCTAAAGTGACACCCTTGCTCCCAGTGGTCCTGGCCAGGCTTCCCTGTCCCCTGTCCTACTGGGCCACAGAAATGACCACTTTTCCCTGTAGTTCATGTGCATACTTGAGTGTTTCCGCTGCGTCCCAACTTCTTGGCCTTGCCTTCCTGTTTTCCTGCCCAAAGCTCTCCAAATCTGTGCCTTCTACCTTGGCCGAGGCTCCTCTTTTCACATCTTTTCCCGTTAATTGGTTGGCCTAACATTCTACAGCTAAGAAATGGTCAGGATGTGATTTGAACCAAAGACTAAGCTCTTTCCACTGCCACCCCAATGCCTCATCACGGGATGAACTGTCCCATAATAACCTGTTGTTCCTGGCAGCACCCCTTCCAGGGCCCTGGCATGTGGCAGGAGCCAAGTATGTGTGATTGAAGTAAAGTAAGAAGCCTTCCAGACCCCCAGCCCCTCATGTGAAGCATGTCCTTAGATTTGCCCACATTAGCAACCATGTGACTCCACCTGGACAGAGTACATCACACCTTCTCCAAGTCCCAGCCTTCAGGAATCTGCTGAGAAAGACTGTGTGCATCTTATCCTTTCCCTTTACAGTGTTATGGGCTCACCCTTCACTATGCCAGATGGACACATCCTCATCATTCTAGGATATACCAGTGGGTTCTTTCCAGCATCTAACTGGAAGAAACGAGTTGAGATCAACCCATGAACAGTGAGGTCACGGTACCCCCACACCAAAGGATCTGCCTGGGGAAGCTGAGCTGGTCTTGAGCCTGAGTCTGGAATTGGCCTCAGGAGGAAGGAAGCAGCATGGCCAGACATGGTGCCTCTCAGACTGGGATATGATTCCCTAGGGTCTGTCATAGGGAGTTGAGGGGACCAAAGCCACATGAAGGACCAGGGCACATCATGTAAAAAATACAGTCCTATTAAATCAGGCAAATTAGAGTAGAAGGCAAGTATCATATGAATTGTTAAAGTAAAACAAGAAACTGTGGAGGAATTTTAAGCTTGTCTGATTTGGGCTTTACAAGATCCATTGGGTTATCTGTTCCACCCTAGGCTTTGCTATTATGGGTAGACCTGTGGGAAAACCTGAGACACAATGGAGGAAAAATATTGTCTTTGAAGTCAGAAGAATGAGTTTAATTCCTGGATCCCCTCTGTTCACTAACTGGGGAACTGTGGACAAGTGATTTCTCCTCTCTGAGCCTCAGTTTCCTCATCTGTAAGATGGTGACAGTTGCAAACACATCTTAGGGATGTTGGGAGAATTCAGTGAGCTCAGAGTCCCCAGCACATGGTCTTCTGGTTCCATGTGAAGGCTCACAGTAGGCAGGCCACTGCTCAGGCCGCACCCAAAGAGAAGGCCAGCACTAAAAGCAATCTGATCCCTCTGTTCCCACAAAGGGAGGCCTGCTGTGGTCATCTAGAGGCCCAGAAAGGGCGAAAGGACACAATGTTGAGGCACAGCTAAGATACTGCCTAAAGCCATCTAGGCCACAAATGCATGCAGCTTGGGGAGAGTTCCTGGCTTCTTCTGCACATCTCCAAACAAGGTCCATACCTAGGAGGTGGCCCTGAGGCTCTGTACTACTTGGGGGTACTTCCCTTGGCTCCCCAGAGACGAGAGGCTAGTCTTTGATGTGGAAACCCAGAGATTGATACTACTGATACGGTTTTCCTCTGAATTGTAAAAGGTAGCCCATCCTCTAAGTGGAGTGGGGTGGGAAGATACCTTGGGGGAGGTGGTGTTTTCTCTTATTTCCCAGGGAATGGATCAAGTCCAAATTCCAGGGCATCAGTGCCCCCATCCCATCCATCATGCCCTGCTACATGCATGCCATGTGCAATCTTAGGGAAAATATTCCCATCATGAGCCTTAATTTCTTCCTCTGTAAACTGGCCTAAGACCTGTTCACTGCCATGCCTTCTTTGGAGAGTAGCTGCATTTTGAGGAAATGGGGGCGCTGAACTGGGGGAACCATCGCTGGGCCTTGTTGGGTCGATTACCCCACCATGGCCTGAATTTTTACAACTTCCCTTATCCCTAAAGTCAAAATTTAAATTCCTACCATTTGAAATGATAGAAGCCAGTGTCATTTTTATCTGCCAGCTCTGTCACCCCTTCCAGAGCAAAATAAATCCTAGGATTTGTGTTGGATAGCCCCCCTCCCCCATTCTGCATGGATGAGCCAGGGTCTGAGCAAAGAGCATTTGATTTTCTCTGCTACAGGCTCCTTGAAGGCTGTGTGAGGGCTGGCAGGAGCAGTGGACTGGAGCCAGGGGAAGCCAGCACGACCAGTGGGAACTGGGGCCTGGGGACCTGCTCAAGTACACTGGGGAAAGGACCCATCAAAGGAGAAGAGTGAGTTCACTGGGGGGCTCCTTTGCCTTCCTTCCCTTTGAGATGCTTCCTTTTGAACCTGCAAAGTGACAGCCCTTCTGTGATCACGTCTGGTGTCCCTGGACTTCCAGACAGCTCCAGAGCTCACACCAATGGGAACAGTTTCTGTGGGCTCCTTTCATGTCCCATCCTCATGGGCCTGCAGTGGTCACCCTGCTCCACGGTAGAGCAGAGACCCTGAGTTTCTCACAAGAGTGGAGTCTCATGATCCACTGCATATTTTGTTCCAGCAACAAAATAATGAGCAGACAGACAAATATATGTGATAGTAAAAAGCACACGCTTAAGGGAATGTTTTCACAGTGTCTGATGAAAGGAAAGGAGGCAGCCTCACTGGCCCCAGAGGGAGTCTTCTCTAACACTGAGCTGAGCACATCACTCAGATGCTCTCCTCGCTCTCTGTTGCCTGTAGGGGTTAAGTCTGTGCTTTTGGTGGAACACTCTTCTCCCTGACCCTGGCTCATCTCCTGCCGCCCCTCCTGTCGTGCTTTGCTCCAGCTGGGCTGACCTCTCACCTGCCTGCCTCCCATCCCAAGGAGTTTTCACACCTCTTTGCCACTATACATCCTGATCCCTTGGACTGATTTCCTTTTCCTCTTTTTTCTACCTGTTGAGACCCAGCTACTTCCTCTAGGAAGTCGTAGGCAGGCAGAGGGTCTCTTGCTCCCAGTTTCATATGATGCTCATATGCTGCACCACTCCTGTACTGGGGTTCAAGCTCCCCAGTATACAGGGAGCTCTTGGGGAGAAAAACTGTGCCTTATTGAATTCTGTGCTCCTTATCTCCTGTCTGGGGCCAGACCAGCCTCCACGTGGAGCTTCCTAGATCCCAGGCTGCCCTGAGGCTGCCAAATACTGTGCCTCAACACCTAGTAGAGGCCAAAGTAGAGCATGTCCCTGGCTTACAGACCTCACAGCCTGAGGAAACAGGCAACTGTTTTCATTGGCCAAGAAATCAGATGGGACTAGCTTTCCTGGGGAGCTGGGAATGACTTAGTAAAATATATCTGAACTACTGGGCTTCCCAGAAGAACTCGCATCAGAAAGAAAGAACTCCATTGTGGAGTTCTCTGCTCAGAAGTTTCTGGCCTTATTTTCCCTCCATAAAATAAGTGCTTTGCTGAGAAAGATGAAGGAAACAGTACAAACGGGTCTTATCACCAATATCTGCCTTTCTCAGATGAACCCAGGATTTCATCATTGAGGAAGATGCCTCAGTTTCCTCAATTGTAAAGTAGAGATGACAGGCTAGTAGTTCTCTCATGGGGGTTCTAGGACTGCGTGAGATGTCATAAGGAATGTGCCAAGCCCGACGTACAGTAGATGCTTAGCAAATATTGCTTCCCTGTCACTGGGTCACCCATACTTTACTTTCAATAAGATCCTAGATCCCTAGTATGATCTCCTTGGCCTATTTTAAACTAGAGCATAACTGGGCCCATGATGACCTTTTTCAAGATGTCAGCTAGGGGTTTCTCTAGGAAGGAATTCAAATTTGGGGATCCAAGATTATGCACAAAGCTAGTATCATCTTCCGCATCTGAAGGGACCATCTTCAGAGTAGCCTGTCGCCCTTGCTCAATGGCATCGCTGTCCTAGGGTGGGATCTTTTAAGGACATTGCCAGGAAAGATTACAGGCCCAAGAGATTTGTCTTATAGTTACACACCCAAACTTCTCTCCCCCTTTTATTTTGACATAAGAGACTAAGATTTTACATGCCCAAATAAAGTTTTTTCCCTATACACTTCAGAAAATAACTGACTCTTTTCTCTCTCCTAAAGGAAGCCACCACCCAAGAGACACAAGGTCAGCCCTGCCCTCCAAGAGATGGTTCCTTTTCACAAAGAAAAGGAAGAGCAGCAACATTCCACACTCTCCCTCCCACTGATTACAAAAAAAGCAAAGAGAACCTTTATCAGAGGGCGTGGACACAGCGGACTGGCCAGTGAACAACAGGTCAAGGCCTAGGCTGGGGGAGGGGTTCAAAATGGTATCGGGCCAAGCCCCATGCAGGTTATGTTTGAGAATGGGGACCTCTGCTGTGGTCTCAGGAGCATCCCGAGGTCACACTGATCCAGACCGGCAGGTGTCCAATGCCAGAGATCCCTGAAGGAGCCTACAGCAGGCAGCAGAGCAGGCCCCCCCCTCCAAGAACCCCATCATTTCCATGACTGCATGGAGGAGTAGAACAGATATCTCCTCTACTCTCAAGGAAAAGTGAGGCAGGGAGGTGCTGCTGAGGCTGTCACTCCCCAACGCTCGCACAGTCAGCTTGCCATGAGATTCACAAACTTGAACAAAAGCAAGAGGTCTGGGAACCAAAAAATCCAGGGCCTCGCCATGGGTGCACGTGTGCATGGGCCCATGGCTGTGGCTGGTTGGGTGTGGAAGGGAAGTCTGGGCCTTTCAGAGCAGCATCCCCCACAGCTACAGGAGACCCTCAGAAGGTGCAGGCCCACCACGGAACACGGACCACCAGTCTTCTCCTTGGAGTTGGGCAGGGGGCCGCCTCTTAGCCCCTGAGCCCAGTCACTGCCATTCACAGAAAAGGGGGCTTGGCTGCAGCAGCCTCTGGGCTCCGGCAGATTCCCCATCCCATTGGGCTAAAAGGAGCTTAAATATTCCAGTGCCACCTCGTATACAAATTTATACTGTTCCTGAGAGGGGGAGAGGCAAAGAGGAAGCAGAGGAGGCAAGAGAAGGAAAAAAAAAGGAAAGGAGAAATGCATTTAGGTTAGAGACACAGATTTTGGAAGAAACTTTATCTACATCCATACTAACAGTTGACTCAAAATTATCCATGTAATTATCTGTATCTGGACATCCCCCCAAGTTGTGCCCCAGGCCTGTTCACACCCACGCTTTCCCAGATGCCCAACGGGATCATTCTCTTCCTTTTCCCTGTTTTGGACACTAGTGCTTCTCAGACTAAAAGATGCATATGAAGCACCCAAGAATCTTTCTAAAATGCAAACTCTGGGTAAATCTGGAGTGGCTTTAGATTCTGTGTTTCTAACAAGCACCTAGATGACGCTGACACTGCTGGTCTATGGATGAGAATCTAAGTAGGACCATGCTTTTCTATCAAAGTTCCCTGTGTATGGTCTGTTCCCATCACTGCACCAGGCCTTATGATCTGGGCTCTGCCTGCTCCATCGCTTTCTCCACAGTGTCCGAGCCCTGGGCTTACACTGTGCAATTCACATAGGTCAATTAGAATAGGACTGGACTGAATTGAAAATATAATTCACACTCCACTAATCCAGAATCCCTTCCCCTAAGCCTGAATTAGCGATATGAGGATTAGTGTGTCAGGATTAATATTTGGACTGCCCTGCAGGAGAAGGAAGTTTGTGTGGTTGGAAGGGATGCGAGCAGAGCAGATAACTGTGCAAAGGGTTTAGACTGTAAGGGCTCACTAAGCGCCCTGCTGTTGGGTGTTTTTCTATCTGATGCTATTTTCTCCAGGTCAGGGGAATTAGGGCCAGCCCCCAGACTGTGGAAGAAGGTTCTTGGGACACTCACCAGGGTCTCCACCATGTTGGACTTGTTGTTACGTAGTGTTTTCACAATGTGGAACACGTCAATGATGTTTTGCTGCTGGATCATCTCACACACGCTGCAGATGGCACAGAAGGTTCCGCTGCGGCCGCCCCCATTTCTACACACAGAGTGAAGAGGTGAGCTATATTCCTGGGCACCCTCCCAGCACCTGCTCATCCTAAAGCTACATCAGCAGTAGTGGGGGAGTGGCTGCCCCAGCAAATGCAAGGTCAGGCTATGGTGAAAGCCTTAGCGGTGTCAGTCCCACTGGTGCCATGAGCCTGCTTTGACCTTGAACGAGCTGTTCCCTGTTCATATAATGGAGGGGCTGGACTAGATGCTCTTTGAGAATTCAATTAGCTGGATGTTTCTTTGGTTCTATGAGCATGTGAAAGTCATACATGGTACACTGACCCAAACAGTGTTACAGACTGTGTGTCTCTGTAGATGTGGTGCCTGTATCCTTGTTCAAAAGGAGGATCTGGGTCCACCTACACATCCAGTGAACACAGGGGAAGGTTCCAGGTGGTTTTAATCCTAGTTCTTCCCCTCCACTAAGGATAGAAACTCCAGAGACATCACTGTTAGCCTCAGGTCAGCCAGTCTAGGTTTAGGGGTGGGGCTGGGTGGGTCTGAAATGCTCTATTTTGAGATGATAGGTCTCTGGACATCCTGGTTTAAGCAAGACCCTGTCGATCTGGAGAGTCAAACTAGAGGGCTCCCGGCAGGGTCATCTCTCTGTCCCTCCTTTCTGGTGCTCCATAATTCATGTTCATGAAAATGCACCTCCAACTATTTACAGAAAGTCCCTTTAGGAAACTACCTGATTCAGAAATCCTGGGCACGTTGCCAAGAGCAACTAATGATTTCATGTAATGGCCTGTGTCTAAAGAACATCTGGATGGAAACTAAGGCACTTGATTTCCCAGATGTTTTATGTATAGGACACCCAATGAGCAGATGTTTCAAGTACAGACAGTTGCCCTCCATTCACTGGCCATTGCATTTCGATGTCTCTTTGGTATCTCTGGCCTCCAAGGATGCCAAGGTCCCTGTTGACAGGAGGACCTGCCTATGCTTTCCTTCAGTTCAAACTGCTGGTCACCTTGGCTAGGGGCGATATGGATAAAAAGGTACTCCTGCAAAAAAGCAGGCTGAAAAAAATCACATGGTAAAGAGTAGGAAGGGATTCCCCTAGAGGGAGTGTTCAGTACTTTCTGAAGCAAGAACAGAGTCCAAGAGAAAGAGGTAAGTGGGCACAGGAATCCAAGGGTCTGATGGAGTGAGACCCTGATATGATGGTAATGACTCTGTGCTAAAGGTGAGGCCACCTGACTGTGTGAGAGGGATGTGGAAGGGGCAGGGGTGAATTGGCAGGGAACCAGCTGCCAGTTTCTGGGATGTGGGTAGAACTAGCTTGGTTTGGCTGATGTCACCCATCAACGTGACACTGACACCTCACAGCATCTTCCTGAACCCCAGTTTGTGATTTGCATCCTTTGAGAAAAAAAGGATTGTTATAGGTGGTGGCCTTAAGTCGTGTCTGTGTGTGTGTGTGTGTGTGTGTGTGTGTGTGTGTGTGTGTATGTGTGTGTGTTTGTGTGTGTCTGGTTTTCCTGACATGTGCATACACCACCTATTTGAAAGAGGGGAACGATGAACAATAGCTGGTTTTGAAAAGACTGAACTCGATTCTGAGGTCAGTAAGGTGTTTTTAATGGGCTCCAGACATATTTACTCTAAAAAGGGAAGAGCTCACTCCCATCTCCTCTGACACATTTTAAGAGAGTTGAGTCCTCTCAGTCACTTTCCCCTAACCCTCCACATTCTGAGCAGCAAAGGGAATGGTTGCCAGTCATATGTTCCACACATGGCTGTTACAGCTACAGAGGTGCTCTGGGTCCGAGATCTTTGCAGAATCCTTCTCGGAGGTCACTCTATATTCTTAGGGTAGACTCCAACTCAGGCTCTGAAGTAACTGTCTTTATAACATTTGCATATTTGCTACCATGATGTCATGAATCTGTATGTTGGAAGATAACTTGTGTTTGTTCTCTAAATATTTAACGACAAAGCACGATAGGGTCTTAAGATGACCTATTTTAACATATGCACTGGGCAGATGAGGTAACTGAAGCTCACTCAGTTAACTAACTTTCTTGATGACAGCCTGTCAGCCACAGTCCCCTAAGGGTCCTGACCTCCACCTGGCATTATGACATCAAGGTCTATTTGGGAAACTCTGTGCCCCAGCTTTGCCCATTCTGAGATAGGTGGTAAAGGTTACAGTGTACCCCAGTAATGGACATATCAGCATAGCTGTGAGCCCACTGTGCCATGGGAAACAGTGTTTCCAGGGCCCTTCACACCCATCGATCAACCCCTCAGGGGCATTGCCTTCCCTTCAGGCTCCCCATGTCCCTGTGTTCTCAGTACGCCCATAGCAAGAGATGCCCCTGAAGGAGGACATGGCTGATGAGTCCTTTGGTTTACTCAGAGGCAGTGTGGGTTAACAGCATATTGACTTGCATGTCGGTGGATTCAGATCAAAGCTCCTCACTTAACTACCCAATTTCTCACCCCTTCTGTGCCTCAGTTTTTCACTATAGCATGGTAATATCTACCTTGTAGATGGTATTTTAATTTTAAAATTCATTTAAAATATCTGGCATCAAACTCAATCAACACATGCCCTTTCTTCTTTTCCTCCTTTAGGAAATAATTGGAGGATCTAGTCAGTGGAACCCACTCTGTCCTAGCTTTCTAGTGACTAAGAGGACACATCATGCCTCTTGTTGGGGATTGGGACTTCTCTCCCCATTAAAAGTGATATGGATGGGCACCTGGATGGCTTAGTCGGTTAAGTGACTTCAACTCAGGTCATGATCTCGCGGTTTGTGAGTTGGAGCCCTACATCAGGCTCTGTGCTGACAGCTCAGAGCCTGGAGCCTGCTTCAGATTCTGTGTCTCCTCCTCTCTCTGTCCCTCCCATGCTCATGCTCTGTCTCTCTCTGTCTCTGTCTCTCAATAATAAATAAACATTAAAAAAATTAAAAAAGAGTGATATGGAGTGGCCTGCCCACTCCCTATGTCTATGAAAGTTTACCAGGTTCTGTATCAATGACGTGTCATATAATCTTAATTCAGGACAACAAACTGGCAACCCCAGTCCATGAAAGGTTATATTTCCTTGAACACCTGCCCCTTGGCCTTTGAGAGATGTTGAGAGGTGGTATGGCCAGGCATGCCTATGGCTGGTGTTTGTGGGCAGTGGCATCCTCAAGGACAGACGCCCTGTCACCACCACCCTGCTACCCCAGAGGCCCCACCACGGTACTCACAGGCAGTGGACCACAGTGCGGCCCTCCCTCCCGTCATACTGCTCCTGCCACTTCTCTAGCCGGCGGACCACTTTGAGCAGAGAGCGCTTGGAGGGGGGCGTGTCGCGGTAGGCGGGCCAGCCAATGTACTGGAGGTGCTGGACTATGCGGTACCCATCCTGAGGCTGAAAGCAGAGAAGCTGTTAGGGCTGTGCTTCTGGGGATGCAGACCCTTCAGCTACCCTGGGGGCTGCAGCATTGCAGTGGAAGACAGACTAAATGGACTGTATGCCATGTCATCACAGTCTGTCTCTCCCCATTCTCATCCTTACACCTTTGTGCACACTAATTCTCCTGCCATGACTTCCCTGCATGCCCCTCTACCTGCAAAACTACTCAGTTTCCAAAACCCAATTCAAATGTCCCTTTCTATAGGAAAAGCCTTCCCTGACTCACTCTACTGGGCAAAATTTGTCTCTCTCCCTGAGGTTCATGTGCCAGAACATATCTCATGTTCCCACTGGACAGTGAACTGAGGAAGAGACACAGTTCTGTTCACCCCAGGGCCCCAGTAAAGACCAAAGTCTTCATTACCCATTTCATAGACTACTGATCTTCCCTTCCCACCCAATACTTCTCTACCTAGCCAGTGAATTTCCCCATGGAAGCAACTAATTATTTTTCATCTTGGTGTTCTTCAGGTCTAGCCCAAAGCCTACTGGATCCAATCAAAGGCTGCATCAACTCATGCCAACATAGTGCGACACAGCGGGGAAGCACTAATTCCTGAGAAGTTTGGACTACACGGCAGCAAGTGTGTCGGAAACAGGCAGTTGGCAGGCTGGGTGTCTCCCCATGCATGTCTGAGTGCTGGAGCCATGGTTGGGTCTGGAGCCGGAATCGGCAGAGGCACCGCTTCCCCAAAGTTGGGATTATCAGGAGAGTACAGCACAGACTCCTGGCTGGTGTGTGTCATCTTCTCCCACTAGCCCTCATCTGTTTTGGGGTGGGTGAGCAGCACAGGAAGTGATAGGGGACATCCACTTACCCGAGCCATGTTACAGATGCGGAATATTCTGTGGATGATGTCCTCATCGATGTCTGCAGACACGAACTCCACCTGGATGGGCCCATAGCATCCAGAGGTCTTCTCAGGCCAGTACTGCATACAGAGCTGGGGCAAGGGAGAGATCAGAGGGAGAGGTCAAGGGAGGGGTGGGGGGTGCTGATCTCATTTACCACCAAGCCTTTCTTATTGCCTGCAGGAAACACTGGCTAGAAGTATTAGAGTATTAGGTGGGAAATGGTGATCCTGCCTGTGATCTTTCCTATTTTTCTGGAATTGAGTTAGAACCTACAGCTGAGAGCAAAAGGCAATGCAATGGTTGCCCTTTAACCAGACAGTGGCTTTCAGCCAGAAGTTGTTTTGTCAGCTAAGGGACATTTGGCAGTGTCTGGAGACACTTTTGATGGTCACACCTGGGGGTTGCTATGGGCATTTAGTGCATAGAGGCCAGGATGCTGCTAACCATCCTACGGTGTGCATGATTGTTCCTGAGTGCGATCTGGCCCCACATATCAATAGAGCAGAGATTGAGAAACCCTAGTCTGAGATCCTAAATTGTTCCCTATGTTTATAGTGCCATCAAGGAGAGACAGATAATTTATTCCCTGGTATCTGTGGAGCTGTTACGTGACTTTAGTTGGGAAAAGAATATTCAGGTAGGTGGCGGGTATTGTGGCTCAGAGAGGCACAAAGCTTCCTCAAATCCCCAGTTTCTAAGGGGCATGGAGATGGACCCTGTCCAGGGGTTGGGGCTCAGATGGAAGCTAAGATTGCAGCTGCAGGCTTGTTGGGGACCACCCCAGTGTGGACAAAGAGGTCATGTGTTAGACCATTGGCAAGGTATTGGAAAATGTACCCGAGGCTCATAAAGACCCACCATGTCTTCTGAGAGCAGGTTGGGATCAAGTCTTTCACCAGTGGGGTCTGCCACAGCCTACATCGAGCTTGTAGACAAGGAGCTAGATTGACAGGTGACCCATGGGACTCCGATGGCCCCCTACAGCCACCACGGATGCAGGATTTTCATGAAAACAATCCTTCTCCCTTTTGTTGACAGAGAACAGCCAACTCTCCCTGGGAAGTCATGTGCAAAAACATCTTTTATTCTATTCTTCCTCCAGAACTAGAACCAGAATGGAAGAGCAGGGAGGAAGGAGGATGTAGGAGAGAGAAAAGAACCCAACCTCCAGATTGGGAATAACATGTTCAAATGATGGCCTACAGGCTAAACCTGGCCAGGAGGCTGAATTTGTAAATACAGTTTTATTGAAACACATCCATAATTACTAATTTACGTATTGTCTATGGTTGTTGTCAAGCCACAATGGCAGATTTGAGTAGTTGAGAATACCCTGCATAACCTAAAATAGACTTCAAAACCTCAAATATTTCCTTTTTTGTCCTTTATAGAGAAAGTTTGCCAACTCTTGACCTTCATTGTTGTTCTAAGGATAAAGGAGATGATACATGTGAAGAAAGCCCTCAGCACAGTGCCAGGCATGGAATAAGCATCTGCTAAATTCCAGTGATTTGCATTATTCCGGAACCTATCAGTATCCAGCAAACACAACCACCATAATAATAGCTAACCTATACGTTTGAAGTACTCTTTTTACCATTTCCTTTAAATAGCCAAGACTAGCAAGGCTAGGTTTCACAATGCAATGGTGCCTTGCTTTCCCATCCCCACTGCAGGTTAATTGAGCATATTCAGTGTGTGTGTGTGTGTGTGTGTGTGTGTGTGTGGCGGTGGTGGAGGGGGCAGGACAGTTATCTGCTGAGCTGTGCAATAATGACAAATCCATAATTTGAACTTCATTTCTCTTCGCCATTGGCTCTTCTGGCTTGCAACCTTCACAGTAATGAGGGACTAGTAGAGATAAGTCGGTGGCTGGCCAAAGAAATCAGAATTAATCAGAACTGCCCATTAAAAAAAATAATAACCTTTATCACTTGCATTGAATTGAGTCTTGCCAGAGGTTGGCTGTGATCCTGACATGAGGTACATGGGTCCCAGGCTTCAGAGAAAGTCTATTACCCCCAATATTTTCAGTCCAGAGAGAAGGTGGAATGATTTGTCTCTTTTAATAAGATTTCCAGACCAATTTCTCAAGCTAATAGGTTCTACTGTGCCTCAAACAAGATTCCTATATTTTGGGACACCTCTCTACATTTGATTTTCCAGGTCACTTTCCCATAATGCCCAGAGGGCTGGGGAAGGTTGCAGGGTCCTTCTAATCCTAAATCGGAGCCATCCTGTCACTTAAGGTCCTTAATTCGTGAGACCACAGCAGCACCGTGACATCCAGCTGGATGATGTGTGGGCACATGTGGTGTTTGAGCTGCCAAACATCATCAGGTCTCCCCACAGCCCAGGATGTCGCACATAATCCAGCCATGGGAAGCAGGAGAAAGAAGAGAGGAAGCCAGTGTTCAGTTCCCAGTGACCTTTTAGGGCTCGGAAAGGATTCCACCAACAAGAATGTCCTCTTTTGTTTAGCTCAAGGCTGTCCTGGTGTCCAAGTGGTGGGATGGTGCCTCAGTACGGGTACTGCCATTTAGGTCTATGTACGCTGTGTAGCAAAACGTAGTGGGGCTCCCACTTGAAGTGCTCTGGGTTCAAATCCCAGCCCTGATGCCTTCCAGCTGAGTAACCTGGCCAACTCTTTTAGCTTCTCTGGGTTATGAGTGGCTGGGAATCATAATGTGTTACTTATCACGGGATATTTAGTGAATATTCAACAAATGTGAGCTATAGTTAGCAGGCAGTGTGTGGGGGGGTGGTTATTCAAAACAAGAGGTATAAACTGAAGGTTTTATTTCCCCCCTCTACTTAGTATCCTTTATGAAAATTTCGCCTTAGGATAATAGCCATACGACTGCCCTTGTGAAAATTTCTGATCAGCCAGCTTGGGGTAGCAGTGGGGTGGGCAGTATCCTGGGCATGGGGACGCTGCTCTGCATGTCAAAGGAGAGAGAGCTGTGGGTTGTTATTAAGAGGGACCTGGGAGATGACAAAGTTTGGGAGCATAGGAGAGCCAGTGAAAGGGTGGAAGGTGGATCACTGTTTCATGTAACCCCCCAAACCCCTAAGTATTCAGTAAATTGATAACATGTACAGTGCTCAATGCACATGGATTTCTTGTAGAAACCAGTGAAGAATTGAACCTTGCTCCCTGGGAAACATGGAAATGGAGCAGAGGCCACATATGTGAACTGAGAACCTGAGCATGAGCACGTAAATTACCTGAGCAGGTAAATACCAGTGATTTACAGAACTCTTGGGGAGGGAGGCTTATGGTTTCTTTTTTTTCTTAAGCTAACAATTAGTATTTTATTATTTAAAAATTTTTTATTTTAATTAGCATTAGTTAACATAGTGTTCTGTGAGTTTCAGGTATACGGTATAGTGATTCTGCTCTTCTATACATCACCCAGTGCTCATTATGACGAGTGTACTCCTTAATCCCCATCACTTATTTCAACCATCCCTTCACCCTTCTGCCCTCTGGTGACCATCAGTTTGTTCTCTGTAGATAAGAGTCTGCTTCTTGATTTGTCTTTCTTCGTTTTTTCCTTTTGCTGGTGTGTTTTTCTTCTTAAATTCCACATGTGAGTGAAGTCATATGGCAATTGTCTTTCTTTGACTTATTTCACTTAGCATAATACTCTGTAGCTCCATCCATGTTGTTGCAAATGGCAAGATTTCATTCTTTTTTATGGCTGAATAATATTCCATTGTGTGTGTATGTGTGTGTGTGTGTGTACACACACCACATGCTTATCCATTCTTCAATCTATGGAACATTATTGGCTATTGCAAATAATGCTGCTGTAAACATAGGGGTGCATGTATCCTTCTGAATGGATGTTTTTATAGTTTTTGGGTAAATACCCAGTAGTGCAATTGCTGGATCATAAGATAGTTCTATTTTTAAGTTTCTGAGGAAAATCCATACTGTTTCCCACAGTGGCTGCACCAGTATGTATTCCAACAGTGCAAGAGGGTTCTCCTTTCTCCACATTCTCAGCAACATCTGTTGTATCTTGAGTTCTTGATTTTTTCCATTCTGACGGGTGTGAGGTGTAGCTCATGGTAGTTTGGTTGGTATTTCTCTGATGATAAGTGATAACGAGTGTCTTTTCATGTATCTATTGGCCATCTGGATGTCTTCTTTGGAGATATGTCTGTTCATGTCTTCTGCCCATTTTTAAATTGGATTATTGTTTTTTGGGGGTTGGGTTTTCTAAATTCTTTACATGTTTTGGATACTAATTCTTTATTGGATATGTAATTTGCATGTATCTTCTCTAATCCCATTGGTTGCCTTTTAGTTTTGTTGATTGTTTCCTTCCCTGTGCAGAAGCCTTTTATTTTGATGTAGCCCCAATAGTTAATTTTTGCTTTTGTTTCCCTTGCCTCAGGAGATACATCTAGAAAGAAGTTACAGTTGATGTCAAATAAGTTGTTTGTGTTCTCCCTTAAGATTTTTATGGTTTCCTGCCTCACATTTAGATATTTACTCCATTTTGAATTTATTTCTGTGTATGGTGTAAGAAAGTGATCCAGTTTCATTCTTCTGCATGTTGCTGTCCAGTTTTCCCAACACCATTTGCCAAAGAGACTTTTTCCCATTGGATATTCTTTCCTGCTTTGTTGAAGATCAATAGACCATATAGTTGTGGGTTTATTTCTGGATAGTCTATTCTATTCCATTGGTCTGTGTATCTATTTTTATATAAGTTCCATACTGTTTTGATTATTACAGCTTTGTTTATAACTTAAAGTCCAGAGTTGTGATGTCCCCAGCTTTGCTTTGCTTTTTCAAGACTGCTTTGGCTATTTGGGTGGAGTCTTTTGTGGCTCCATACAAATTTTAGGATTGTTTGCTCTAGTTCTGTGAAAACTGCTGTTGGTATTTTGATAGGGATTGCATTAAATATGTACATTGCTTTGGATAATATAGATGTTTTAACAATAATTGTTTTTCCAATCCATGAGCATGGAATGTTTTTCCATTTCTTTGTGTCAGTTTCTTTCATGACTGTTTTATAGTTTTCAGAGTACAGCTCTTTCAGCTCTTTGGTTAGATTCATTCCTAGGTATCTTATTGTTTTGGGTGCAATTGTAAATGGGATTGTTTTCTTAATTTTTTTCTGCTGCTCCATTATTGGCATATAGTAATGCAAGGGATTTCTGTACATTGATTTTGCATCCTGTGATTTTACTGAATTTTTAAATCAGTTCTAGTAGTTTTTGGTGGGGTCTTTTGGGTTTTCTATATATCATATCATGTCATCTGCAAATAGTGTAAGTTTTCCTTCTTCCTTACTGATCTGAATGCCTTTTATTTCCTTTTGTTGTCTGATTGCTGTCGCCAGGACTTACAGTCCTACACTGAATAAAAATGGTGAGAGTGGACCTCCTTGTGTTGTTCCTGGCCTTAGGGGAAAAGCTCTCAGGTTTTTCCCACTTAGGATGATGTTAGCTATGGGTTTTTCAAATAAGGCCTTTATGATGTTAAGGTATGTTCTCTCTAAACCTACTTTGTTGAGGGTTTTAATTATGAATGGACGTTATACTTATCAAATGCTTTTTCTGTGTCTATTGAAATGCTCAAATAAACTGAGGGTTGATGGGGGGTGAGAGGGAGGGGAAAGTCAGTGATGGGCAATGAGGAGGGCACCTGTTGGGATGAGCACTGGGTGTTGTATGGAAATCAATTTGACAATAAATTTCATATTAAAAAAATGGTCATATGGTTCTCATCCTTTCTCTTATTGATCACATCAATTGATTTGTGAATATTATACCATGTTTGCAACCCGGGATTAAATCTCGCTTGATCGTGGTAAATGATTTTTTAATGTATTATCAGATGCAGTTTGCTAGTAGTATTTTGTTGAGGATTTTGGCATCTATGTTAATTAAGGATATTGGCCTGTAGTTCTCTTTTTTAGTGGAGTCTTTATCTGGTTTTGGTATCAGTTTAATGCTGGCCTGATAGAATGAATTTGGAAGTTTTCCTTTCCTTTCTTTCTTTCCTATTTTTCTGAAAAGTTTAAGAAGAGTAAGTACTCTCCTTTAAATATTTGGTAGAATTTGCCTATAATGCCATCTGGTTCTGGACTTGTGTTTGTTGGTAATGTTTTGATTACTGATTCAATTTCTTTGCTGGTCTGTTCAAATTTTCTATTTCTTCTTCTTTCAGTTTTGGGTTTCTAGGAATTTATTCATTTCTTCTAGGTTGTCCAATTTGTTGGCATATAGTTTTTCATAATATTCTGAGTGTATGTCTGTCGTATGTATGTTTGTTATTTCTACTCTCATTTGTGATTTTATTTATTTGGGTCCTTTATTTCCCTTGATAAGTCTGGCTAGAGGTTTATTGATTTTATTGATTTTTTTCAAAGAACTAGATCCTGGTTTCATTGATCTGTTCTATTGATTTTTTTTTTTTGGTTTTTTGTTTTTAGTTTCTGTATCATTTATTTCTGCTGTAATCTTTATTATTTCCTTCCTTCTGATGTTTTAGGTTTCATTTGCTCTTTTTCTAGTTGCTTTAAGTGTGAGTTTAACTTTTTGAGATTTTTCTTGCTTCTTGAGATAAGTCTAGCTTGCTATAAACTTCCCTCTTAGAACTGCTTTTGAAGTATCCCAAAGGTTTTGGAGCATTATGTTTTCGTTTTGTTTCAGTGTACTTTTTGATTTCTTCTTTGATTTGTTGGTTGACTCATTCATTGTTTTAGTAGTATGTATTTGACTTCTATGTATTTGTGGTATTTCCAGATTTTTACTTGTGGTTGACCTGTAGTTTCATAGCATTGTGGTCAGAAAAGATGCATGGCAGGACTTTTACCTTCTTGAATTTTTTGAGTATGGTTTTGTGGGCTAATATGTGATCTATTCTGGAAATGTTCTACATGTATTTGAAAAGAATGTGTATTCTGCTGTTTTAGAATGGAATGTTCTGAATATATCTGTTAAATCCATCTGTTCTAGTATGTCATTCAAAGCTATTGTTTCCTTCTTGATGTTTGTTTAGATCTGTCCACTGATGTAAGTGGGAGATGTTAAAGTCCCCTACTATTATTTTATTATTATCAATTATTTCCTCTATATTTGTTAACTGTTTTATGTATCTGGGTGCTCCCACATTGAGCATGTATATTTATAATTGCTATATCTTCTTGTTAAATCGCCTCTTTTATTATTATATAGTGTCTCTTCTTTGTCTCTTGTTATAGTCTTTGTGTTAATGTCCATATTGTCCAAAGTAAGTATTGCTATTCTGGCTTTCTTTTGACATCCACTTGCATGATAGATGTTTCTCCATCCCCTCACTTTGAATCTGCTGGTGTCTTTAGCTCTAAAATGAATCTCTTATAGGCACTTTTTATCCACTCTGTTACCTGTGTCTTTTGATTGGAGCATTTAGTCCATTTACATTCAAAGTAATTACTGATATGTATTTATTGACATTTTATTACTTGTTTTGTGTTTTTTTTCTGAAGATTTTCTCTGCTCTTCGTGTTTTGCTTATTTTCTTTAGTGACAATTTAGATTTCTTTCTCTTTATAGGTTTATTAGTGGTTTTTGATATGGTTACATTAGGTTTGTATACAGCTTCTGCATATAGCAGTCTGTATTAAGTTGATGGTCATTTAAGTTTGAATCCATTCTTTTCCTTCTTCCCCACGTTTTAGGTATATGGTATTATATTTTATATTCTTTTTTTGAGTTACTTGACTTTTTTTTTTACAGAAATATTCATTTCACTGGCTTTGTGTTTCTTATGTTTATACTGTCATTTTTGGTCTCTCCTTTCCACTCAAAGAGTCCCCTGTAATATTTTTTGCATGGCTGCTTCAGTGGTCTCAAACACCTTTAGTTTTTGTTTGTCTGGGAAACTCTATCTCTCCTTCTGAGATAGATTCTGAATGATATCCTTGCTGGATAGAATATTCTTGGCTGCAGATTTTTCCCATTTAACACTTCAAATATATTATGTCTCTCCCTTCTGGCTTGCAAAGTTTCTGTGAAAAATCTCCTGCTAGCCTTATGGGTTTTCCTTTGTAAGTTACTGACTTTGTTGCTTAAAAATTTTTTCTTTATCACATTTTGCAAGTTTAATTACTTGGTGTGGATATGCTTTTGTTGATTTTTCATGGGAGTTCTCTGTGCCTCCTAGATCTGGATATCTGTTTCCTTCCCAGATTAGGGAAGTTTTCAACTGTTATTTCTTTAAATAAACTCTCTGCCCCTCTTCTCTCTCTCTCCTTCTTCTGGGACTCCCATAATATGAATATTATTATGCTTGATGAAGCCATCTCTCTAAGTCTATTTCTGTTTTGTGTAATTCTTTCTTTTGTTCAGCCTGATTACTTTCTAGTTGTCTTCTAAGTCTTTAATACGTTGCTCTCCTTCTTCCATCCTGTTGTTCATTCTATCAGGTGTGTTTCTCATTTCATTTATTTAGCCCTTTATCTTTGCCAAGTTATTTCTTATCTCTTTGTTAAGGGTCTCACTGATGTCCTCCACTCTTTTCTCAAATCAAGTGAGTATCCTTTTGTTCATTGTGTTAAATTTTCTATCAGCCATGTTACTTATATCTGTTTCACTTAGAGATCTGCTTGTGGCCTTGTCCTGTTATTTCACCGGGGATAAATTTCTATTTTCTCTACCGCTTTGTGCCTGTTTCTGTGTATTAAAGCCAACTGTGTCTTCTGCTCTTGAAAGTAGTGAATTTATGAAGAGGAGGTCCTGGAGTACCCTGTAGTACAGTGTCCCCTGTTCACTAAAAACTGGCACTTCAGCAACGAGGCACTACTTATACCTTACTGTTGTGTCTGAGTCACTTTTCCTTTCAGTGAAGTTGTCTGCACTGACTCTGCCTGTTGTGGGCTGTGCTTGCTCTCTGTGGTGTTTGTGGGACCCAGGAAGGCCAGCTCCAAGGGGCTTGCTGCTGGGGAAATTGGGAGCAGGATAGTGGTATTATCAAAGTTTTTCCTGGGCCACCAGTTCTATGCCAGGTCCCCTGAAACACTGTCGGCTTGTGGCTGCATGCTGGGGCTGGTAGGGGCTGTGAGTCAGGGCTGCCAGGGGTGCAAGGCTGGGAGCAGCTGGGTCTGGTGCATGATGGTGGCTGTGGGTATGTGGCCAGGTGTGTCATGAAATGGCAGCTGGGGGCATGGCAGATGTGCGTGGTGCACTGAGGCAGCTGTGCACCCATTGGCTGCTTAGGGCACACGTGCAGCTTTAACAAAATTTGCCCTGAGCCCAAGGCAGAGGCTAGCAGTCTTGGAGTGGGTGAGTCTTCAGGAGAACTCATGGGTGTGGTTCATTACCAAAGGGTCAGGCAGACGTATCTGTGCATCCCTGCCTCTTGCAGGTGGCTCTGTATTTATGCTGGGAGGCAGGGGAGGAACATGGTGACTGCCAGCCCCCTTGCCTTCAGAGAATTCCAACAATACACTCTTAAATCAGTATGAACAGGCCTTCTGTTTGTCCTGGTGTTGTATAAACTGCTGCTTTTATGTTGCTTTTCTCTGTAGGCTGCTATTTCTTTAAGGGTGGTGACCCAGCTTTCATTCACTGTCCTGGCTTGCCCAGTGCTGAGTCAGTTGACTTTTAAAACTCTAGGCTCCAAGTAACCATTGCTTTTATAAACTCACAGAATTTAGCCCCTCTGGTTTTTAAAGCCAAACATTAGTCTTCCTCATGTGAACTCCCTGGTTCAAGGGCTCATTTCTCTCCTCTGCACACATAGTTCATTCCCTCCTGTGGGCCACATCCCTTTACCTTTCTGACCTTTCTAACCTTTCAGATGCAGCTTCTTATCTATAGTTGTGGAGTTTGTTCTGCCAGTCTTCATATCACTCTCTGGTTTGTTGACTTGGGATGTGAGTGATATCTAATTGAAATGTGGGATAGGGTGAGGTCAGGGTCCTCCTACTTTTTCATCTTCCCAAGCTCCAAGGAGACATGCGGTTTCTTCCAAAGATTCCAGGAGGTCCTGGAAAATGGGGGGATTCAAGGAGGCCAACTTAGCTCTAAGAACATGAGAACACAGCTAACCTGGGGCTGCATGAACACTCAATGCAACTTTGGCATTTTTTTAAATTCAGTTGAAAACCTTTTGAAGAGGCTTTTTCCAAGAATAGGTTTCAATCCTCTAGCCTAGAGTCTGGATCAATGGCCCTTTCCCACATCATGTCCTGGCCCCTCCCTCCTCCTTTTCTCACCCAACAGCGTGGGGAGGGATGGTTTAGAGGGGAGGGCTTCACTACTGCAAATACGCACAGTGTGTTGCTTATCACATCTGGAACAGGAAGCCAGTCCAGTTGCAGCATATGATTTAGAAATGCCCATGCTTCTTCCAGAAAAGCAGAGGGACTTTTGCTATTTATTGTTAGAACAAGTTAAACCAAGCATGTGTGGACAGCCCTGGAGCAGCTGCCATACATTATTCCACCTAGTGATCTCCATAGCTGTTTGGGCCATGAAAAGATGTCCTTTGGGAGTGCAAGTTCACACGTGAAATATAACAAATGTGGAGGTACCCTCACTGTTGAACATCATTTTCTTGCTGATGGAATCAGAAAGCTAGTTAGTTGCTGGAATAAACACGCTCTGATGAGTTGAATGAAAACTACCATATGGGCCTATTTTTGGAATAAACAATTTAAAAGCACATTGTAGTGCACCTTAGTTATGCCTTTTGTTAATTAAACAATACTTTGATAAAATGGAAAGGCCAGTAATATCACACAGCTTCAGAAATGAAAGATTCTACTTATCAAGCTTATCAAGGTTCATAGTAGGGGAAATCAATCCTGGGCCACTTGAAGATGTAGTTGAATTCGTATTTCTAAGAAATAATATGAAAGTCACCTGAATTAGTTATAAGATTCAGATCAGTGATTATAAAATTCCTTTAAAGAGATTCTATTAAGAACCAAAACATATAATTGGCCAGCTAAGGAAGAGAGAGGGTGAGGTGGCAGGTAAAAAGCAAGGGAGAGAGAAAGGCACATCGTTGGTGACCAAAGCGTATCTTTCTCAATTCTGCCTCTCAACAGCCCCCAAGGGTGAATAATGTAATCCCCATGCAGTGGGGGAACTTTCTTATGACAGTTGCATCGGAATCTGTTCTCAGGGTAGGAGTTTAGGAGAATATGTACAGAGGATGGTAGAATGAGGGGATGTCAAAGGCTCAGGGCAGGCTTGAGAAAGAGGTATTAAAGAGAGCACTCAGGCAGGACTTATGGGGAAGATGTTGGAGTAGGAGGACCCTAAGCTCACTTCATCCCATGGATACAACTAGATAACACAATAGTGCAAATAATGCAAAAAATAACCTGAAGACTGGAAGAACAGATTCCACAACTAAATGTAGAGAAGAGTCAACATTAAAGAGGGTAGGAAGGGTGGAGCTGTGGTGGGGAGCTAAACCAACTCATGGGCCATCCTTGGGAGGGAGGGAGTTGTGGGTGAGGAGAGGAGAGGAAAAAAACTATCACAACAGAGCTTGCACAGGGAAGGTGAATCCCCATAACATTTGGCTTTGAAACCAAAGGGGGTGAATTTTGTGAGTTCTTACAACTAGGGGGACTTAGAGCCTGGAATTTTAAAATCAGCAGGCTTGGCTCTGGGAGAGTCAAGGAGGGCATTAGGAAGCAAAGTCTCCATGCTTAAAGAGATAGCATAACAGCCCACAGAGATCCAGCCTAGAAGCAGCAGTTTGAAAAATGCCAGGGGCATATGGGTGGGAGAGTTATTTACTCATTTCAGAGGGTGTCCCAGAGGGGAGGATTCACAGGGAGACTCCTCCAGAAACAAAAGAGCTGGCAGGTGCCAATTTCCTCCCCTGCCCCCCAGCATAAACACACGGCTACCTGCAGGAACCAGCACAGCACCCACGTTAACTACCTACCTTGCTTACACCAAGCCCTGCTCTCCTTTGCTTTGGCGGATCTGTCCTTTCCAGTCATATTTTCCTGAGCCTTGATGCTTGGGCTGCTCCCTGAGAATACCTTGCAAAGCTTGCCAACACTACATCTTCTGACTGTGCACTTTGCAGGGACTCAGTCCTGGCAGTGATAGGGCAGCAGCTGGTAACCTCTCACAGAGGACACATGCACCTTGTTAAAACTGCATGCCTCACCCTGCATGCTTTGTGGCATGCACATCTCCTCTCACAAAGGACAGTGCCACCTTTTTAAAAGTGCTTGCCCCACCACTACTTTCAAGAACAGGAGACACAGCTAACATTCCTAACACACAGAAACAGACACAGAGAGTTAGAAAAAATGAGAGAAACGTGTCCCAAATGAAAGAGCAGGACAAAACCACAACAAGAGACCTAAGTGAAATGGAGATAAGTAATATGCCTAAATAGAGAATTTGAAGCACTGAACTTCAGAAAAGAGTGGAGGACATCAGAGACACTTTAACAATGAGATAAAGAATGAGAGGTGATGAACACAATAAATGAAATTTTAAAAAACCCCATTAGATGGAATAAATAGCATGCAGGAAGAAGAATGAATTAGTGACCTGGAGGACAGAGTCATGGAAAGTAATCAAGCTAAGCAGGTGAGAGAAAAAAAATTATACAAAATGAAAAACGACTTCAGGAACTCAGTTACTCCATCAAGCATAATAACAGGGACCTCAGAAGAGGGAGAAAATAGGGCAGAAAATTTATTTGAAGAAATAATAGCTGAAATTTTCCTAATCTGAGGAGAAAACAGATATCTAGACCCAGGAGGCACAGTGATCCCCCAACAAAATCAACCCAAGGGGGACTATACCAAGACACATAGTAATTAAAACGGCAAAAAGTATTGATAAAGAAAAATCATTTTAAAGCAGCAAGACAAAAGTAGTTAGTAACTTACAAGGGAAAACCCATAAGTCTGGCAGGAGATTTTTCAACAGAAGCTCTGCAAGCCAGAATAGAGTGGCATAATATATTCAAAATGCAGAATGGGAAAAATTTGCATCCTGGAATATTCTAACCAACAAGGCTATCATTCAGAATAGAAAGAGAGAGAAAGAGTTTCCCAGACAAACCAAAACTAAAGGAGTTCATGACCACTAAACCAGCCCTACAAGAAAATGTTAGAGTGGACTCATGTAGAAAGGAGAGACCATAAGTAAGAGTGAGTAGGAAGCACAAAAGCAGTGAAAATAAGTATATTGTAAAAATCAAAGGACTCACAAAATAAAAGGAAGTAAAGTATGATACCATATACCTAAAACATGGGGAGGAGAGGAGTAAAGAATGGGTTCAAATTTAAACAACCATCAACTTAATATAACTACTATATGTAGAAGATGTTATATACATAATGGTAACCACAAATCAAAAATAAAAAGTCAGTAATCTGCAAAAAACAGAAAGGAAGTCAAATACATTATGAAAGAAAGCCAATTTATAGTGAGAGAAGAGAGCGAGGGAAGAAAGGAACAGAGAAAATATACAAAGCCAACCACAAAACAAATACAAAATGTTAATAAATACATCTATATCAATAATTACTTTGAATGTAAATGGACTAAACACTCAAAGACAGAGGGTGGTGGAAAGGGTAAAAAACCTACTTATATGCTGCCTATAAGAGACTCGTTCTAGTCTTAAGACACCTGCAGATTGGGGGTCCTTGGGTGGCTCAGTCATTAGGCATCCAACTTCGGCTCAGGTCATGATCTCACCATTCATGAGTTTAAGCCCCACGTCGGGCTCTGTGCTGACAGCTCGGAGTCTGGAGCCTGATTCGGATTCTGTCTCCCTCTCTCTGTGCTCCTCCCCCACTTGCATTTTGTCTCTCTCTCTCAAAAACAAATAAACATTAAAAAATATATTTAAAAGACACCCACAGATTGAAAGTGAGGGGATGAAGAAATACCTATCATGCAAATGGATATCAAAATAAAGCTGGAATAGCAATACTTATGTTGGACAAAATAGACTTTAAAAGAGTCTGTGAAAAGAGAGAAAGAAGAACACTATATAATAAAGGGGACAATCCAACAAGATAACAGCAATTATATATATATGTATATGTGTATATATATATATATATATACACACACACACACACATATATGTATATATATATATGTATATATATATGTGTGTGTGTGTGTGTATATATGCACACACACATATGTATATACACCAAATATGGAAGCACCCAAATATATAATTCAGTAACAAACACAAAGGAACTAATTGATAATACAATAACTCTAGGGGACTGTAATACCTTACTTACATCAATGGACAGATCATCCAAATGAACATCAACAAGGAAATGGGCTTGAATGACACACTAGACCAGATGGATCTAACAGATGTATTCAGAATATTCAATTCTAAAACAGAATATACAAGTGAACATGGAACATTATCCAGAATAGATCACGTATTAGCCCAGAGAAACATACACAACAGATTCAAAATGATCTAAGTCTCACTATGCATGTTTTCTGACCACCACGCTATGAAAGTAGAAATCAACCACAAGCAAAAATCTGGAAAGACCACAAGTACATGGAGGTTAAATAACATGCTACTAAACAATGAATGGGTCAACTGAGAAATCAAAGAAGAAATAAAAAAATACATGGAAACGTATAAAAATGAAAACAGTCTAAAACCCTTGGAATCTAGCAAAAGCTATTCTAAAAGGGAAGCTAGAGAAATCTCAAATAACTCAATCTTATAACCTCAAGGAGCTAGAAAAAGAAGGAAAAAACCCAAATCAAAAAACTAGCAGAAGGAAGGAAATGATAAAGATTAGTGGAAGTAAATTATATAGGAACTAAAAAAAAAAAAAAAAAAAAAAAAAGGCAGGAAAAGACCTCTCTGACCTCAGCCGCAGCAATTTCTTACTTGACACATCCCCAAAGGCAAGGGAATTAAAAGCAAAAATGAACTATTGGGACCTCATGAAGGTAAAAAGCTTCTGCACAGCAAAGGAAACAATCAACAAAACTAAAAGGCAACCAACGGAATGGGAAAAGATATTTGCAAATGACATATCAGACAAAGGGCTAGTATCCAAAATCTATAAAAAGCTCACCAAACTCCACCCCCAAAAAACAATCCAGTGAAGAAATGGGCAGAAAACATGAATAGACACTTCTCTAAAGAAGACATCCAGATGGCCAACAGGCACATGAAAAGATGCTCAACATCGCTCCTCATCAGGGAAATACAAATCAAAACTACACTCAGATATCACCTCACGCCAGTCAGTGGCCAAAATGAACAAATCAGGAGACTATAGATGCTGGAGAGGATGTGGAGAAACGGGAACCCTCTTGCACTGTTGGTGGGAATGCAAATTGGTGCAGCCGCTCTGGAAAGCAGTGTGGAGGTTCCTCAAAAAATTAAAAATAGACCTACCCTATGACCCAGCAATAGCACTGCTAGGAATTTACCCAAGGGATACAGGAGTACTGATGCATAGGGGCACTTGTACCCCAATGTTTACAGCAGCACTCTCAACAATAGCCAAATTGTGGAAAAAGCCTAAATGTCCATCAACTGATGAATGGATAAAGAAATTGTGGTTTATATACACAATGGAGTACTACGTGGCAATGAGAAAGAATGAAATATGGCCCTTTGTAGTAACGTGGATGGAACTGGAGAGTGTGATGCTAAGTGAAATAAGCCATACAGAGAAAGACAGATACCATATGTTTTCACTCTTATGTGGATCCTGAGAAACTTAACAGAAACCCATGGGGGAGGGGAAGGAAAAATAAGAAAAAAAAAGAGGTTAGAGTGGGAGAGAGAGCCAAAGCATAAGAGACTCTTAAAAACTGAGAACTGAGGGTTGATGGGGGATGGGAGGGAGGGGAGGGTAGGTGATGGGCATTGAAGAGGGCATCTTTTGGGATGAGCACTGGGTGTTGTATGGAAACTAATTTGACAATAAATTTTCATATAATCAAAAAAAATAAATTAAAAAAAAAGAAACTAAAAAAAAAAAAAAGAAACCAAGAGCTGGTTCTTTGAAAAGATCAACAAAATTGATAAACCTCTAGCCAGACTTATAAAGAAAAGGAAAAAAGAGGACTCAAACAAACTCAGAAATGAAGTGAAAGAGGAGAAATAACAAATGACACCACAGGAATACAAAGGATTATTAGAGAATATAATGAAAAATTATATGCCAACAAATTGAACAATGTAGAAGAAATGGATAAATTACTAGAAACATATAAACTGCCAAAACTGAGGCAGGAAGAAATAGAAAATTTGAACAGACCAGTTACCAGCCAGGAAATTGAATCAGTAATCAAAAACCTCCCAGCAAACAAAAGCCCAGGACTAGATGCCCTCACAGTGAATTGTACCAAACATTTAAAGCAGAGTTAATGTTTATTCTCAAACTATTCCAAAAAATAGAAAAGGAAGGAAAACTTCCAAATTCACTCTATGGGGCCAGCATTACCCTGATACCAAAACCAGATGAAGACACTACCAAAAAGACTATTACAGGCCAATATCCCTGATTAACATAGATGCAAAAATTCTTAACAAAATGCTAGCAAACCAAATTCAACAATACATTGAAAAATCATTCACAGGGGTGCCTGGGTGGCTCAGTCAGTTAAGCATCTGACTCTTGATCTCCACTCAGGTTGTGATCTCACAGTTCATGGTTTTGAGCCCTCTGTTGGGCTCTATGCTGATAATGGAGCCTGCTTGGAATTCTCTCTCCCTCTCTCTGCCCCTACCCCACTTGTGCTCTTTCTCTCTCTCTCAAAATAAATAGACTTTTAAAAAAGCATTCACAAAGATCAAGTGGGATTTATTCCTGAGATGCAAAGGTGATTCAATATTTGCAAATCAATCAATGTGATACATCATACCAATAAGTGAAAGGAAGAAACATGACAATTTCAGTACACACAGAGAAAACATTTGACACAATACAGCATTTATTCATAAAATCCCTCAACAAGGTTAGAGGGAACATACCTCAAAATAATAAAGGTCTTATATGAAAACCCCACAGCTAACATCATCCTCAATGGGGAAAACCTGAGAGCTTTTCCCTTAAGATCAGGAACAAGACAAGCTATCCGTTCTTACCACTTTTATTCAACAAAGTACTGGAAGTCCTAGCCATAGCAATAAGACAAGAGAAAGGAATAAAATGGATCCAAATTGGTAAGGAAGAAGTAAAAAGTTCACTATTTGCAGATGACATGATACTATATATAGAAAACCTGAAAGATTACACACACAAAAAAACAACACCTACTAGAACTGATAACTGAATTCCACATGGTTGCAGGATACAAAATCAATGTACAGAAAGCCATTGCATTACCAAACATCAGTAGTGAAGCAGGAGAAAGAGAAATTAAGAAAACAATCCCATTTACAATGACACCCAAAAATAAGATACCTAGGAATGAACCTAACCAAAGAGCTGAAAGACCTGTCATCTAAAAACCATGAAACACTCATGAAAGAAATTGATGATGAGCCAAAGAAACAGAAAGACATTCCATGTGCATGTAAGAAGAACAAATATTGTTAAACTACACATTTAATGCTATCCCTATCAAAATACCAAAGCAGTTTTCACAGAAGTAGAATAATCCTAAAATTTGTATGGAACCACAAAAGACTCTGCCTGAATAGCCAAAGCCATCTTGAAAAAGCAAAGCAAAGCTGGAGATATCCTGTCTCTGGACTTCAAGTTATATTATAAAGCCGTAGTAATCAAAACAATGTGGTACTGGTTCAAAACAGATGTATAGATCAATGTAACAATAGAAAATCTAGAAGTAAACCCACAATTATATGGATAATTGATCTTCAACAAAGCAGGAAAGAATATTTAATGGCAAAAAAGGCAGTCTCTTCAACAAATGGTGTTGGGAAAACTGGACAGTAACATGCAGAAGAATGAAACTAGACCACTTTCTTACACCATATACAAAAATAAATTCAAAATGGATTAAATATCTATACTTGATACTGGAAACCATAAAAATCCTAGAAAATAATATAGGAAATAATTTTCCTAACATTGGCCATAACAAAATCTTTCTAGATCTGTCTCTTGAGGCAAGGGAAACAAAAGCAAAAATAGACTGTTGGCACTATATCAAAATAAAAAGCTTCTGCTGCACAGCGAGGGAAACAACCAATATCAAAACAACCAAAAGACAATCTGAATGGGAGAAGATATTTGCAAATATTGTATCTGATAAAGGGTTAGTATCCAAAATTTAGAACTTACAGAACTCAATACCAGAAACCAAATAATCAAATAAAAAATGGGCAGAAGACATGAACCAACATTTCCCCAAAGAAGACATCCAGCTGGCCAACAGACACATGAAAAGATGCTCAACATCACTCATTATCAGGGAAATGCAAATAAAAAGCACAGTGAGATACCATCTGTCAGAATAGCTTAAAATCAAAAACTAAAGAAACAACAGGGTGTTGGCGAGGATGTGGCAAAGGGGAACCCTCATGCATTGTTGGTGCATATGCAAACTGTGAAGTCACTCTGGAAAGCAGTATGGAGGTTCCTCAGAAAGTTAAAAATAGAACTACTCTACGATCCAGCAATTACACTACTAGGTATTTACTCAAAAGATACAAATATACAGATTTGAAGGGGTATAGGCACCCTGATGTTTATAGAAGTATTACCAATAATAGCCAAACTATGGAAAGAGCCCAAGTGTCTATCAGTAGATGCATGGATAAAGAGGTGGTATATGTAGGGAATATTATTTAGCCATTAAAAAAGAATGACATTTTTCCATTTGCAACAACATGGATGGATCTAGAGAGAATACTACGTGAAATGCAGTCAGAAAAAGACAAATACCATATGATTTCACTCATATGTGAATTTAAAGGAACAAAACAAAGGAGCAATGGAGGGGGGAAAACCCCTTAACTGTAGAGAACAAAGTGATGGTTACCAGAGGGGAGGTGAGGAGAGGTTGGGTAAATAGGTGAAGGGCATTGGGAGTGCACTTATATTGATGAGCGCTTTGTAAGGTACGGTATTGTTGAATGGCTATATTATACACCTGAAACTGATGCAGCAGTATATGTTCACTATATGTTAAAATAAAGAGTTCAATTATATAGCTGAATAAAGGAACAACTTTTGGGTAGAAGGTGGCATTGCTTGGGGAGGTATGGGAGAAGAGGCCGAGGCAGGGGCTGTTTGGGCAACAGGGTGTTGGGGGGAGATGTGCTCCAAACCATGAGGATGAGGAGGCAGGGAGGTTTAAGAATGAGGATGTGCAATGTTCAACCTTTGGTCATGGGCATTACTGGGATTCAAACTCCACCTGGGTATATGGAGCAGGAAGTAAAGCCTGAGCATGAACTAGGAAGTGGCCATGCAAACAGGACTCCCTTGCAATTCCCAGAAATCTGTGGGGTGGATAACAGACTTGCCCACAGGATTGGGGAATAGGAAGCAGAGCCCATTTCAATTAAACCTTCAAAGACAGAGTGAACTTGGCTGACATCAGGGTTAAATGAATTTAATAGAGGATTGTGTTAAGACTTGGAGAAGTTATGAAACTGGCTTACGGCAACACACCAAGTTAAGTGGCAGGGCTAGAACTTGAACTCTGGTCTCACGGCCCCAGACTTCTTATTCTACTGTTACCCTCTCTGGAACAGAAGGACGGCTCCTTGCAAAGTCAGACCTGAGGCTCTTGGAGACATAGACTTGGGTGTTCTGTGGGTTTTGCTAGCATGTTAGGCTGTGTTTTCACAAACGGAGATAAAAATGGGGATATCAGTGCTTGCTATTTGCCATGCAGGCACAATGACAAAAAAAAGACATCACGCTGCATTTCTCCTGGGAGAATGATGAGCTTGCCTGTCAACTTTTAGAAGCTCTGTAGAAATGCACTGTTCTTGGTCTCACCCTCCCTCACCTTTCTATCTGGCCTAGCATCACCTGAACTCTCAGACTTTCCATGGTGGGAGCCTCAGAACTGGGTGACTCAGCTTTTATATAGCTCTTGTTTGTTTTAAACCAGAAAATATTTCTTCCTGCTCCGTATACCCAGGTACCAGCCAGTGATTATCAGGCACCAGAGCCCTGGAAACGCTACTGTTTAAATGGCTACCAAAATCTTCAACCCTTGGAAGGGGACCTTCGGCCTAAGTCAGTGATGGGTTGTGGGGCTTTGGATAAATCTTGTAAAAAATTGTTTTTATGTTTATTTTTGAGACAGAGAGAGAGAGCTCAAGCAGAGGAGGGGCAGACAGAGAGGGAGACACAGAATTGGAAGCAGGCTCCAGGCTCTGAGATATCAGCCCAGAGCCAGATATAGGGCTCGAACTCATGAGCCTTCGAGCCAGCAATGAGATCATGAGCCGAAGTCGGCCACTTAACCAACTGAGCCATCCAGGTGCCTTTAAATCTTTTTTTTTTTTTTTTTCTTGCCTGGACCTCAGCTTCCTGCCATGCAAAATGAGGGGAAATAGACCCTGGTCAGATCAGTGGTTTCCAAAGTGGTGTCCGTAAATTTGGCAGGAGAAGCCAGTAAGATATCCCCAAAGTGATTAAAAGCCAAATGCTATCAGGTTGTTGTCCTGGAGTGGAGGACACCGAATCTCTGGCTTTGGGCTGGAATTAGACCATTGTGTGTTAGCTCTGTATATGGTCTGCTGATCAGAAGTTCATTGGGATAGTTATGTTCATGGAAAAACATACAAGTAA
This sequence comes from Lynx rufus, assembly GCF_022079265.1. Classification (NCBI taxonomy): domain Eukaryota; kingdom Metazoa; phylum Chordata; class Mammalia; order Carnivora; family Felidae; genus Lynx; species Lynx rufus. Next base: position 18,182,679 of record NW_025814896.1, on the reverse strand, counting down.
ACAAATTATTAATTATTAAATACAGTTTGGGAAACAAAAGCTTCCAAAATAGCAGGTCTATGGAGGAAAGACCTAGGAAATATCAAAAGGTGTTTGGAGATCACTTAGATGATAAAATCGCTAAGATATAAGCCAGATAAAGTGTACTCCCTAGAGTGACAAGTGAAATACTGAGAAACTCAGGGGACATTGTACGCCTGGTCAATATAATAAATGGGCAGAATATTCAAGGAATATTAAAGACCTACCACTTACTATGTGGAGACAACCAAAGAGATCCTGGGTCTCAATGTCCCCAAACCTGATTACAGGCTGGTGGGGTGATATACGGTGGCCATCTCCTGCTGGATTCTTCCAGAGCTGACCACAGAGCTCAGGAGTGACATGCTGCCTGGACACTGGCTTTTCCATTCCTTCTGCTTCCTGGTCAGCTCCTTCCTGCCACTTGAGGGTCTTGGTTGAGATGGTTCCAGTTAAAGATGATTCCATCCTGTTTGATGCCAAAGGGAGTCTGGCAGGTAGATATTACTTCACTACAATGTCTGCTCCTTGGGACTGGCTTTTATTTATTTATTTTTTGGTGCCTCTTTTGTCTTTTGCTATGTCTGGTCTGTGCCTAGTTCAGGGTAGTTTCTCAATCCATGCATGTTGATGACTGAATGCAACCCAGAAAATATGCACCTTAACTTTTAAAAGACCTCCTCTGGGTCAGCAAGAGTCCTGTGGAGGCGGGTCATCTGCCTTCTCCTTGGCTCTCCCCATCCTGTTCTCTCATGTTTCCTGATGGACTCTGATTCAGGCATGGATTTCTCTAGAATAAGCCACTTTCCAGTTCAACACTGGTGATTCTGGACGTTCCCATGATTTCAGTCTCACAACCTGCACTGATCCCTACAACTCTGAGTCTGAATTCCTGTTTTCAGTTGTATTGCCTGCAGTAGTTTTCTATGGCTAATGTAACAAACTACCACAGATGTGGTGGCTTAACCCAACACAAATGTATTATCTGGAGGTCAGAAATCTGCAATGAGTATTAAAGGATTAAAATAAAAGTGTCACTAGAGCTGTCTGTCTTCCTTTCTGGAGTCTGTAGGGGCCAAACTATTCCTCATCTCCCCAGGTTTTTAGAGGCGGCCAGCATTCCTTGACCTGTGGCTGTATCACTCCACTTTCTGCTTCCATAATCCCATGGTCTGCTTCCATCACCACTGACTTTGATCTTCTTGCACCCCTCTGACTAGGAACCTAATATGGGCCCCAGCTGGATAACTCAGGACAATTTACATACCTCAACATCCTTAAATTTACCACATCCGTAAAGTCCCTTGTATGAGATAACATATTCATAGATTTAGAGACCAGGATGTGGACATCTTTTGGCGGGGGCATGATTCTGTCTACTGCACAGTTCCAACCCATGTATGAGATAACATATTCATAGATTTAGAGACCAGGATGTGGACATCTTTTGGCGGGGGCATGATTCTGTCTACTGCACAGTTCCAACCCATGGCTGGCACAGAGGATTTCCTGAGTTGTCTAAACAATGTGGCAGGTGTGGCATGACCATGACGAGGGCTTCTTTTTGGGTCTGCTCCCCATGAGCTCTGGTCTATCTGTAGAGCCCACAAAGATGGAAGAGATCTTGGGTCAATGCTGTTGGGTGTGACTGGAAAGATTCCTTCTGATGTGCCCACTGGAAACCACACTGTCATTTGCTGGATGTTGTGGTTCTAGGATATTGCTCCACTAATCTGATCATAGGCCTTGGAGTCCCAAAGAGCTAAAAAAGAAAATCTCTAAGGTTGAATATGTAGTTGCCTTCAGAGTCTTTATCTTTAGCTCCCACTGCTTGTAATTATCTTTGAACTGAAGCCACTGTGGAGAAGGGAAAATATCTGTGGTTGGGGATAGCTGACTGAATGATGCAGTATAGGATTCCGAGCAGAGGCAGGCAGATTTGGCCAGCAGTGCAAGAAAATAAGTCACTAGAGATGTTTCCTCCTCTCCTCAACCTTATTTTGCTGCAACTTACAGGTAGTTCTGCCACAACCCTCCACACAAGCCCTTATGGTTGGCCCGTGGTCAAACCAGAGGATGTGGCATTCACTGGTCCTCTGATGATGCTCAGGACCTATGACAGACCCATCTGTGTTGCTGGGCTGGCCAGGAAGCTGTAGCTGTCCTGGCATGGGCATGCTGGCAGACAAATGCTGATGCCGCTTCAAAGAACCGCCCTTCCAGGTGCTGAGGGCAGCTTTTCTGCTGCTGACGCTGTGTCATTGTTTATTTTCGCAAGGCACCCAGCTGTTGCGGTGATGATATTTATATCAATAAGTGTTCTATTCATCTGTCGATTTTAGGGGATGCTTGCCAGCTGCATATGGCAGCCAACCTCATGGCCCTTCTAAACCTGATGTTTTTGCAGTTAGAGAATCAATTCTTAAAGGCTGTATCAACATCTGGGGCTGAGAAATCTTCATTCACCCAAGACACACCCTGGAAGGGGCAGTTATAGTCAATGACCTAGACCCCTGCTTCTCTACATGTCCCAAAGTGAGATTCTTTCACACTCCTCCTCCATGCCCAAGCTCTAGTTTTGCAAAAAGGGCTTCTGGAAAAGGGGGAACAGCAAACAGGCTTTCACAGGCTCTACTTCATTCATGGACTCAGTGAGCAGAGTTCACCATTTTAATTTCTCAGGCAAAGGAATAGGGTGGTGATGCCTTCTGAGTCTGGAACTCCACAGAAGTCTTTGTTTTATGGGAATCCATTTAATTTCATGGTTATCTTGGATTCCAGCCACATCTACTGATTGAGCCCCTTGGGGACTCACACACCATATTCAGTCTGTCAGGATATTTTGTTGGGTTTCCCTTCAGGAGATATCCAGAATCTACTCCATGGCTACCACTTAGGTTCAAGCTGCCATCACATCCCTTAGCAAATACACTCTCCTTCCCAGACCATTAGTGTGTTCTCAACACAGTAGCTAGAGGGATGTTTTGTTTGTTTTTTTTTTTTTTTTAAAGGTCAAAGTATGTCACTCCTCTCCTCAAAACCTGTCAGTGGCTCCCTTCTTCTCTCAGAGTAAAACTCGAGTTCTTCCTAGGACCCCTAAGGGCCTCCATGACCTGGCCCTGCCATGTGTCTGTGTCACCTGCTGCTGCTGTCTCCATGTTCACTCTGTTCCAGTCACAATGGCCTCTGTGCTGTTCCTCAAATGTGCCAGGCATGTGCGCACCATAAGGTGTTGGTGTGGGTTGTCCTTTCTCCCTGCAATGCTCTTCCCAGAGATGGTCACACGGCTTATTCTCTCCACCTCCTTCAAAAATACGCTTATATGTGACCTTCTCAAATCAGCTTGCCTTGATCACTCTATCAATAGAGTGCCCCACACCTGCCTTCCAGTCTTCCTCTTAATTTTTTCCAAACACTCATCACCTTCTAACATATAATTGAGTACATTATAGGGACTTGGTTACATATTGTCTCCTTCGCTTTAGAAGTTGCACCAGAGATGGGAATTTGTTGTTTTGCTTTCTGTGTCTTGTTCATGATGCATTCTAAGCACCTAGAACAGCTTCTGGAAGACAGCAGATACTCCACAAATATAGGTGAATGATGAGCAAATCTCTCGTGAACGTATTATGTGCACATCCCACCAGGCGCTCAATTTCATCCTGATGATCTGCTCCTCTCCTCGCCTCCCCCTGTCTTCCCTCATCTTGGTCGGTGCGACCCCAGACGTCTAACTGCCTAGACTTGAGCTCCTGCCACCATCCACAACGTCTCCTTCTCATTCACCTCCCACATCCAACTGCTCCCCAAACCTGTAGATTTCCATCTGGGAACCAACTTTCACATCCAAGCCCGCCTCCTGATCACTACCTTTCTTTTCTGTACATCTGCAGAATCCGCCTCCCAGTCTCCTGGCTTCCAGGTTTCCCTCTAACTTTTTCTCCTCACTGGTCCCCAGACTCAACTTTCTAACAGGAACCAGCCACATCATGGCTTAAAATCTGCAGAATCCCTCCTCCCTGGATAGCAAATATTGTCTAACGGTGCTCCTTGGAAACCCGAGGCTTCACAAAAGCACCCAGAGTCCTGACTCTCCAAGAGACACTGGGGGGACCAGAAGACCAGTCTGGGTGGAGCTCAACTCCCACCCCAGGTGGTTTCACCACGAACATCTCTTGATCACACATGCTTGAGCAATACCGCGCTTACACAAAAGCTTTTATTCGAAGAGAGGGTTCTGTTGCTTACAAAGTAAGGGTCTGACACTATGCTGCAGGCCAAGGCTGAGATCTGAAGCCCACATGGGCAGCCCTCTGCAAGCAGGACGCTGCTACATTTTGCAGCCTCACCACCCTCTTCTGCTCCCGATAGACCCTGAGCCCCAGCTCCACTGCAACCCCAGCTGTTCTAAAGAGAAGCCACACACATTCACACTGCCTTGCCTTTGCCCCACTGTTCCCTCTGCTCCGAGTGCCTTTTCCTAGCTCACTCAGCCCCACACACCCAAACTTCTGCTGCCTTCTTCAAGGCCAAAGTCACCTTCTTTTTGAAGTCTTCCCTCACCCTCTGGGCAGAATTAATTGCTCCCTGTTCCCGGCCAGCACAGCACTTTGCGTCTGACCTCTATTATAGCGCTGCCACACGAGGTTGGGACAATTTGCTCATCCGTCTCTGTAGCAAGACTGTGAGCTCCTGCAGGGCTGAGACCACAGCTCAGATCCATTTTATTTTATTCCCACACAAGGCCAGCACGCACACAGGAGTGCACTGAGTTTCTCTGAGTTTCTTTCAAGACAGTGAAAGGATCACTTTTCAAAAACCTGAAAGGACATTCTCACTTTTCCCACCCAGGAACGGCTCCCCTGCTATGGGGACCTGGGCTCCAGAAGCTGTCCCATGACAGGTGCTTTAGCACTCTTGGAGTCATCAGACCCCGGGGGGCTAAAGCATGAAGCCTGCCTGGACACCGGGGTCACCTGGGATGAAGCCGGGATCGTCGGGGTGGCTAGCGGGCAGAGGGTCTACAGTTCAAGCTCCAGGCTCTGTCAGTGCTGGGTGCATCTCCCAGGGGGCAGGCTGGGTGGGTGGGTGTGGCAAGGCATCAGAATATTCCGCAGGGCTGGAGACGCTCAGTGGTGGGGAGGCTCTGTGAGCCTCTCAGCTCAGTGTGCTCGGTGTGATTTGGAGCAAGGCCCTAATCAGTGTGGTGGATGGAGCAGAATCTGGCTCTGGGTGGGGAGGGAGGGCTGGACAAAGCCTACAAGCAGGGGGGAGTCACTGTTGGGAATGAGAGGGCTCAGGGGTGGCAAGGCCTGGGAAGAGACCTCCAGCCTCCACTGGCAGCAGGATGGGCCGGATCGGTGCTCGAAGCCAGACAGTGGCCATCAGCAGGCAGCTCCGTCGGGCAGGGGAAACACCATGCTGGCTCTCAGGCTCTCCCTCCAGCTCTTGGGCATGGCTTCCCGAATGCACCTGAGCACCTCGGGCAGTGGCTGGGCCCCTCCTACCTGGGCAGTGTCCATCTCATTCAGCATCACCACGGAGGAGCAGTTATAATCGAACACCAGCCTCCAGAAGTCTGCCACGGTGTTGGGTAGAGGGTGTTGGGTGACCACGAAGGCGGCGGGCTGCTTGTGGCTCTGACAAAGGAACGACATAGGCTTCGTAAAATACACATCCATCAGTGATGCTCTGATGGTGATGAGGCTTGGACGGCTGCCAGAGGCCCCCGAACCTGCCAAACAGATTGCACAAAACACCTACCTGCTCTGTTATCTCTGGGTGCCCAGGTGACAAAGGGGGCCTTCTCATAATGAACTCATTCTCCTCTAAACTAAGACATTTCATTAGGAAAGTGTCACTCGGCTGGGGATTATTCAAATAAATTATTTATGTTTTGGAGCTCAGCAAATAATCATCATTACAATATGAAATGAAAGATTCTGGCTGCAGATTTGCTGCTCTGCTGGCCAAAGCACCTCTTGGGACATTAGGGATATCTGTGGTCCTGTGCCCACAATGCTGGAGGAGGGGCTGGCTCAGCCCAAGGCAGAGAGCCTCCTGAAGGGGCTCCTATTGCAGGAGGCTCACTCCTGCCCCAAGGCCTGGCAGAAGATGGACACTGTGTGCTGTGAGACAATGGGCAGTGGAAGGTGCTCAGGTTTTAGGGTCAGGAAGGCCAGGGGTTCAAATCCACCATTCTTACTTGTAGGTTATTAGTCATGTATCTATCTGTCCATCTGCTCCTTCCTTCCTTCCTTCCTTCCTTCCTTCCTTCCTTCCTTCCTTCCTTCCATCCAGGCATCATTTGTAGAGTGCCTTTTTTTTCTTTTTGGTGGTAAGCCCTGGCCAGTTATTAGATCTTTCCAAAGTCACGTTCTTCATCGGAGAGAGGGGAATCACAACTCCGAAAGGATACTGTCATATGGATTGAATGAGATTTGCACTTGAAAATACCAGCACCCAAGAAAAGACGGTGAGCCCACTGGCAGGGCAGAAACACAACTTGGTTCTTCATCCTTGGCCCTAATGCTGTGGCTGGCACATGACACACCCAGTACAGGTCCAGCAAACAAATGCATACACTCAGTCCCATGTTACAGATGGGGAAACTGAGGCCCCCAGAAATTAGCTTGTGATAGTCTGGGCTACATTGGAAGCTCTGACTGGGCCTCATTTATTACAGTATCTCATGAGGGGTTTGGAAAGATTGAAGAGCTTCTCCTTTAGTGGTCTGTGAAACTGGAGATTACCCATAGCCTATGTTCTTAATAAGCTTTCTTGAGAGACAAGCCTTGTGACAGACACAGCTGTTTTCAGTAGAGTGTCCAGTCAGCAGGAAATGGGGGGGATAGAGGGGCTTGCCTGTCCAAACCAGGGGAACACCCAGGCAAAAGACCCTGCCAACCATATTACATAAAGCACCTGTCCATTCTGTTATCTCTTGATGCCCTGAACAAAAAAATGCCTAGCAACTGTGGATGTCACATAGGCACGAGGGTCCTGTCTTCCAAGGACCTTCTCCTGGTCAGTGGGATGGTCAAATATTCTGCCCTCCCAGAATATTTAATTTCCCCAAAAGCGAAACTCTAGTTGCAGAGAGCAGGTCTTTGAGCCATTTCTAGACACAGAAAAGATCCTAGGTTTTAAAAGTCAAAAAACAGCATCCAGACCCTGGACTCCACCCTTCTGAGCTAGTTGACCTGGAGACAGTCATGCAAATACTGAGCCTCAGTATTTCATCTGGAAAATGGGGACAATAACACCCAAACACAGAATGAGTCAGGGTAAGTCCAGGGCCCGACATGGTACCTGCCCAACACTCGGTGAATGTTAGTTCTCTTTCCTTTTTCCCTGTCTCTGTGATAAATGCTCTATTAGGCCAGCATGCCTGACAAAGCCTTATCTGAAAATATGTTCAAGATCCGCGCTCCTGCTGGGTTTCAGGGATCAGCCGGCAATCCATTTCATGGATAACATCATCCTTTACCAGGGGAAACATTAAAAATTAACCCAGAGGACTTCATATTTTTCTGCTAGGAGCAAAGCTGCTATGGTTACCAGATAATGCACAGACTGAACTGGAATACAGATAAGGACTTTTTTTTTTTTTTTTTTTTTAAAGAAAGGCAAAGGCCCAGTGATGGCTCACAGGAGAAATGCCCTGTGGACAAAGAGAACATAATCAGCATCAGAGCTTGGCAGAAGACATTTGGCTCCAGGCAGCATCTAACCTACTAAGTAGAGGCCAGAAACATGTTTGATCCTTGCATAGATGAGGAAGCCAGGGGGGAGGGAGTTGGGACAAACGGGAGAAAAGCAATGGGGAACCTGGAAGTGTGAGTATACCCGCAGGCCCCTTCTCTTGCCACATGCGTGCACACACATGCATGCACACATACACATACGTGCACACATTGACCTTAGAGAGCTCTAAGGTAAAGGCCAGAGGTACTCCCTCCATCTCTAGCTATTTGATCTGACCAGGACAATGCTCCCTGCATCTGGACCCATAGCCAGGGTCTTCATGGAGGACTTAGGCACCCTGTGGGCCAAGGCCAGGGCAAGCCCTGACAGAGCTGATAAGCATTGACCTCCCATCACCTGCCTCCAACACTGACAGCCCTTGGGGAGAGTTTTAGGAGGGTCAGAGGTCAGAAGAGGAGTTGGCTTTGACCCGAGGACAGAGCACCCCACATTCTTGCCTGTTCTGGGTGAGACGGGAAGTCCACGTGGGCTGGATGGATGTAACCATGGACATGGGTTGGGGGGGGGGCGGAATCTGAAGGGCTTATCCCCAATCAGGCAATGGTATTCTTGGTCCTGAGCCTCGGGATGTCTGTGTCCTAATGGATTGCACAAACTGTGAAGAGGCCCAAGGAATGAATTCCAGGGTCTGAGTCCTGGCTTCTGGCTCTGCCAGTAGCTTTCGGGTGACCTTGAGCAAGTCTCTTCCTCTTTCTGGCCTCACTGTCCTTTGCTTAAAAGTACAAGGATGAGACCAGATAATCCATGGCTCATTCCTGCTGCAAATATCTCTACATCCAGGAGGTGGAGGAATGATCAGTGGAAGTAGCTGAAGGACCCAGGAGGAAAGCATATGAGTCAGGAACATGGACATGACCTTCTAATTAGGGTCATGACTCCTAAACCAGGTCAAGGTAGGAGTGCCCTTCTTAGATTTGCTGCCGAGAAAGCAGAAGAAAGTGCCTCTGATAGAACAGTCAGAAACATGGCCCATGCCCTTTGCTAAACCCATCACTTGTCCAGTTACTGAGCACCTACCATCTGCCAGCCTCATTCTTGCCTCTGCACATGAGCTCTGGGAGCCTGCCTGGGAGTTCCCCAAGGGCAGAACCTATGTCTGCACCATCCTGCATTCCCAAAGCTCAGGCCAGGGCCTGGCATAGAGAATGTTTCCTGAACTAAACTTAAGGCTGAGAGTTAGCTCTATGGACAGCAGGAGGGTGTACTGGGAAGGCTTGTGCTGTGCCGTCATGGACCGATTTTATGCTTTTGGTCTATTCTTGACAGGATTATGGGAGCAAAGAGCCAAGCACATGGCTTGTATATAGGTTTGGACCAGAGCCTTCAGGGGGAGCAAAGGTCCTTGTGGCCAGGGAGAGCAGAAGCAAAGAGAGGCTGGTTGGGGGTGGTGGTGTGGGGTGTCAGTGCCCTGGGCTCCAGCCATCTCCACCTTGAAGAAATTTCCCAGTGAGTGCCAGCCAGGGCTCAGCTTACGTCCATCAGTGCGGCATTGACGTAGTTGCTGGGTTCCCCATCCACCGAGATAAGGAAGGGCAGGCAGCGGTCCAGAGGCAGGACATCCATGCTCCGGTTCTTATCGTGGTTCCGGGGCAGGAGCCCGATGCTGCAGTCCTCGGGCCGGACGCGGGGAGTCACGATGTTGAGGGTCTGTAAGGCGCAAAGACAGATAGGTAGGCATTACTCAGGTGGTAGCCCCAAACAGAGGAGATAGCAAGGTTCAAAGCCAGCCTACCCCACCCCATCTGCATCCTGAAAGTTTGGCCCTCCAGTCCCTCCCCAGGACTTGTTCCTCTCCCGTGTGATGTTCTGCCATCTCCCGTTAGCTGCTCCATGCAGGCTGAGAGCCCCTACCAGGGCTGTGAGACACCCCCATGATGCCAAGTATGTACAGACTGCATGCCCACACACAGAGCAGACACAGGCTGCCAACACCTGCCAACCATTTGAGCTAAGCTGCTCAGCTCTGTGAAGGGTGGGCGAGCCAGGAGGTCAGGGGGTGGGAGTGGGGGTGGGGGTGGGGAATCCCCCATGCATCCCTTGAAGTGCCAAGGAAGGAGGGAAAGGATTTCACCAATGCTCCTCTTAGAGAAAGCTGTTTTCAGAATGGAAAGGTGTCTGGATGAGCTTCCCAGGATAGGTGAGAGACCCCCAGGAAGCAAGCTCTAGGAGTCCGGAAAATTTCAGGGTTGTGTCGTGCAGAGGAGTCTTGCAAGTGTGGGGCCACAGCTGAATTGCCCAGCCAGGAGACCAGATGTTCTGTGTGCCCACGAGGGGGCTGTGGCCTCTGTCTTTCCCCTACTCAGTACTTGGTCTCCTCTCCCAATCAGTAAAGTTTCTGCTTGAGGGAGCACGGGGGCACTGGCCTGGCTGGGGTATCTACCCATGGAACCAGGGGCTGGGTACTTGCCCCTCAATTCCTGGAGCTTCCTTGCTTCCCACTACCTGGTTCTCAGCACCTGTTGCCTAGGTAAGACCCTGGCACTGACCTCAGGACAAAGGGCTGGCCTCTTGGCCTACTCAGTGACTCACATCAAGGCCTCCACACCAAGGTGGCCACCATTCTGGCTACCTGGGTTACAAAGTACAGATGTGCTATGTCTGAGCTGAGCTCTGGGATGGTGCTTCCCAAAGTTCAATATGCAGATAAGTCACCCAGAGATCTTGTTAAACTCTACGTTCTTGTTCAGTAGCTGTGGGTGGGACCCAAGATACCACATTCCTGATGAACTCCCGGGTGAAGCTGATGGTGCTGGTCTCCAGACCCAACTCTGAGTAGTGAGGCTCTAGGACAGACACACTCCAATTGCACAGAAATGGTAAGAAAAAACCCGAGTCCCTCCAGGGACAGCAGAGCATGAAACTCACACCTGTGTTTATAAACCTGTCTCCACCCACAACTAGGATTGGACTAGAACAAAGTTAGTTCAAAAACATATGCAGAGTTAAAACAAGCGTTAGCAGTCACCAAGTGACTGGTTAACAGTTGCTCGTGGCTGTGCATTGTATGTGCAAGAATTCATTCTGCAGCTGTCTGGAGCTGCAGACACTGGAAACACCACACTCATCAGTTCTCATGAGGAAAACCCCATGAACGTGCTCAGTGCTGCTGAAGTTGGCTGGGTCCCCGAGCCTGGGATTTGCTCATACCTGAAATTCGTCTTTGATTTGGCTGGAGTTGGTCTGGGGGTCCAGCCTGCTGATGTTGTAGTAGAGAGAGCGGAACTCACACACGGGGATGGCGGTATTGCCGCAGAGGCATGCTTCCAGGATGGCATCGTGCACAAACACGTACTGCTCCTGCCCAGCCAAGAAGAGAAGAGACAGGGTGCCGGGTGAGGACAGTGGCCTGGGAATTTGTGGTCCAAACTGAATCCCACAGCTGTGAAGTAGGGGCAGGATTCAGACTGCAGAATCACTGCTTCCTATCTGAAAACCCGAAGGACCAACTCTCCATGTTTCTCAGTGACCACCTGAGCAATGGTGAGTTTTGTCCCCAGCGTAAGACTGAGCTGTGTAGACATTGAGGAAAGTAAGAAACTTCTGAATGTGCTGCAGTAGGGCTCTTGGTACCTGCCTGTGTCCCCTCAGCTTTCACCTTTACTTTGAAGCCTACGTACTGTAAGCACATGAGATTCATGCCGAGGGATTTCCTCTAGTCCCAGGAGCACACCTGGGCTGGGTGCAGGGCGAGCCAGCATGGCTGAAGAGCCAATGCTCTGGAAAGGAGCCCTCAAGCAGTGCCAGCTGGAGAGCTGGGGCATAAATACCTAAGTTCCCTTCTCTCTCAGGTAGGAGATTTGGAAGGGAACATTTCCTATGGCCTCAGAGCTCCCAGTAGGCTTGGCCTCCAGTTGTTCACAGGGTTAATTAAACACCTTTACAAAAGACCTTAACGCTTTCATAAAGCTTGGTGTCCTTTCCTTCTCTTTGCTTTCCAACTGGTGAGCCTTGGGATCACCTCTCAGATAAATCACTTGCCCTCAACTCCCTGTCTCAGGGTCTGCTCCTGCGCCCTATGCCCCTCGGCCATCTCTGTTCTTTGCACCTGCTGTTCTCTTCTCCCTGAACCCCATTCCCCCTTTTCTATGGCCCCTATGCTTCATCCCCTCTGGACAGTCTTCTGCACACCCACCAGGTGGAAGCTGTTGCTGTTGTTGCTCCCAGGCCCTTAACAAACATTGAGTGCTCTCTTGCAGAACTTGGCCCTACATAAAACACTTATCCCGATGCATCACGATGATCTATTTGAATGTCTGTCTCCCCCACCAGACAGCAGGGGCCATGTGCCTGATGCCAGCCAGCAAGGCTGTCTTCCGCAAGCATGAACCTGGGAACAGATAAAGCAGCCTCTTGGCTTTACTGCAGCCTCACCAAGAAGTCCAGACACTAGCCTGTGGGAGTTAGCTCAGACCCCACAGCAGGGGCCTATGTTTTTAAGTGCTGGATTCTCTGCAGGGCCGGCAGTGACTGGCCATGCCCAAAGCCAAAACTTCCCTTTGCAAGATTGGTGATGGACATAGCTTCTTATCTGCCTTAGCTGACTGCCTGGGCACCCACAGCCTTCCCTAGAATCAGATGATGGGCTTTTATAATAACCAGCCATGGCTCTGAGGAGTAGGGTAGGCAGAAAAGACTGCCTAACAAGAGAGCATGGTTCAGGGGAAAGTGCTTGGGCCTTGGAGTCACACGGACCCAGCTTCTCAGTTTCTTTCTTTATGAAATGGGGATACCAGTAGGAGCTGCCTGGCAGGCTTGTTGTGAGTAGGAACAATACCCTGAATACAAAGGGCCCATCATTATGCTTGGCACATGGTAGATAGATGCTCAACACTAAAGATGGACTCCTCTCATTTCCCACGGGGCTTGGGCTCTTGACCTGAACAGAGCGGGGCTTGAAGGTCTGCTTTCCCCCCGAAGGCAAGGGCTATATGTTATCTCTTTTGGAATCCCTGGAACCTAGCCCAATTATTCAATAATTTTGTTGGTTAAGCCATTCTTGCGGGGACTGAAGCAATGCTTGGCACACAGCAGGCATTCCGCAAATGCCAATCCTTCCCTGTCTCTCTTCTTCCCCCAATCCAAGTAAACCATTCGAAGAATCCTTAGAAGTTCCCATTAAGCCCCTGCTCAGATGCCCTCAGCACTGGGGAACTCCTTACCTTTCCTCATTGGTGGATGTCATTGCACCGAGGGGCCTCAGGGTGGGCAGTGGTGTCCTGGCTTCTACTGTGGTCTCCTCGCAGTCAGCCATGTATCCCCTTCCTCCATTTCTCCCGCCCCTGGGTCTCTTTCTCTAGGATACCTTCACCCATGGGTGAGTGTTCTACCCTGCTTCTCCTTGGCCAGGGCTGCAGCTGGCTGGCCAGCTCGGTGCCCCAGGACTCACCTCTGTCTGCACCAGGTTGACCCTCTGGGCCCGGAGCTCACGCACACAGTTGAAGATGTCCACTACCCCTTCGTTCTCGGCCATGTCGAGCATGGTGTCGATAGCGATGAAGCAGCCGGTCCTCCCAGCCCCAGCGCTGGCAGAGAGGACAGTGTCTGTGTTAGGGACCTTGGGACAGGACCAGCCCTGGGGAGGCCCCCTGCCCCCATTCAGCCCTGTCCCAAGGCATGCTGTAGAGGTCAGACATAAAAGCCTGAATCCCAGCACTGCGGGGAGACTCAGAGCAAGCAAGTGAACTTAGAGTCTCAGCTCTCTTCTGTAAAATGGGAGAGCAATGCTTGCCTTTGGGGCTGTTTTATCAAAACCTGCTTATATTTGTTGTACTCGTTAGCAAGCACTTATTTCATGCTTACAAAGTGCCAGAAATTGTTCGAAGTGTGTTACAAATGTTACCTATTAACTCCCTTATGAGGTTGTTTTCTTACCCCATTTACAGGTGAGAAAAGCAAGGCGTGGAGGGCTGACCTTAGTCAAGGTCACACAGCTGGCGTGCAGCGGAGGTGGGACTTTTTATCCCAGCAATCTGGCTCCAGGGCCTGTGTTCTTATACGTTCTTAGTAACAGCACGAAATGCACGCTTCAACAACACGTATGTCTGTCGTTGCCTCATCTGGTGGGTGCAGCCAATCCATCTGTATCATGCAAGGCATGGTGCCTGGCACACTGGAGATGCCTAATAAACATGTCTTCCCTACCCCCCGTCCCCCTTCTGTTCCACTTTTTCCCTTCGTCAGCAAACAGGTTGACAGATGGCAGCAAGGACGGAGAGACGAGGGAGCAGAGGAAAGGGGAGAGGGCAGAAACCAGATCCTCTGAGCTGGCTCAAAGGCACAGAGTGAGTCCCAAGTCCCATGTCACAAGCCCGGGGCTTGGCTCCGCTTGCACCTGTTTGCCAGAAACATGATCCAGGAGCATCCTTAAACTGGAGCAGGTGATGGCTCCAAGACCCTGGTCTGGTATATATGCTCTGGTTCTGATTCATACTCCATTCTGATCACTGGTGTTTCCTTCAGGAAAATCTCAGACCAAGTACAAAATAGCAGAAGAACTCAGCACGACCCCATGGACCACGGCATGGGTCCCAGACCAGCACTGGTTCTGGTCAGGGCACTGAATCAGAGACAAACAGAACATTGACCTTGAATGCATGCACTTTAGGAAGTGAAGGCCAGACCACCAAGGAGGCCCATGTTGGCTGCGTTTTCACATCTTGCTTCCCCTGGGGAAACCAGGGCTGGGGCAGGAAGGAGAGCAATGCCGGCCGACCGTAAGTCCAGGCAGGACAGGCCCGAGGGGACTGTCACCCACAATGATCTGTAAAACAAACCCCTGGGAAGCACTCCTTGTTCTTAGTAAAATTGCATGGTTTAAACTGAGTTAAATTTGACTTGTATTTTTACCCTTACACCTCCGGTCCAGATCCCTCAGAAGGGACTCGGTGGGCTGGGCACCAGGGGCTAGGAGGCAGCACGAAGAGGCACTCATCCGTGTTCTCCTGACATCTCCTCCTCAGCCTGTTTTAGGGGACACAACCAGGATCCACCTTGGATCCCCCACCAGTGAGCAAGCTGCCTGGTGCCCGCGAGCCTCACATGTACAACGTGCCTCCTTGCAGTGTTCTCCTGAGCACCTGAGCTGTATTTATTTCTGCCTCACATAGCAACTGAGCTCATGATGTTTGGGGCCAGACCCCTGGAATCAAATCCTGGCTCAACTACTTACGAGCCGTGTGACGTTGGGTAAATGACTTAACCTCTCTGGGCTTCCATAACCTCAACCATAACACGAGGCTGATAATAATAAATAAGCCCACCATGTAGCATTAATTAATAGCACAGTACGTGTGAGTTGCATGACATTATGCTGAAAAAGCACAATGCATGGAAACTGCTTAGCCCTATGCCTGGGTACCTAGCAATTTCCCAATAAATGGTTGCTTGCTACTCACATTCAACAAATATTTATGGAGCACCTTGTATGCACTAGGTGCTGGGATTGGGAGTGGGGCCGATATTAGAAGCAGAGAACGGTGGTATTTTATATGTGCTTATTACATGGCAGGACTACTCCTAGGCACCTCATTTTGTTACCCAACACATTTAATCTTCAGAATAGACCCAGGAGTGGGAACCACTGTGCCTGGCGCATAAGGCTGACTTATTATGGGGGTAAGACATAGAGCCATCATGTAAGGAGAGCCTGATGAATGTTTGCCATTGTTTCCCTACAGGACTGGGCGGGGAGCGAACATTCTCCCGTCCTTGAACTGTCATGTGGTGTAAAGCAGACCATGTATGCAAAATGCCTGGAGAGCCCAGAGGTGATGATGAGTATTCTCTCCTAACCCTCAGCGACCTCATCTGTGAAATGGGCTGTCTAATTCACACCTGCTTGTGGTGGGGGAGGGTAAATGGATGCTGAGTGAGAAGGGGCTGGCTCCCTGATGCTTGCAGTTTGTGGAGACCCTCCTTGGCTTGACTCAGCACCTTGACTGAGGTGGACACCGCCAGGGCAAGGGTAAGATAACTTAACATGCAGCTAAGAACACGCAGTGTCTGAAAAGCGGGGCTGGGCCCAGGGTCACATTGGAAAACGGAGGCACTGGGAGGAAGGAGTGTGCAGGCCAGCTGGCCTTCGGGTCTGGTCCAATTCTTAACGCCCTTGACATGACACTTCATCTCCATTTAGGAGGATTGGAAGATGTGCCAGTCATTCCCAGGGGACTTTCTAGGTCAGAGCTGAAAATATCTCTTCTCCATAATAAGGTGAAGCCTGGCGCTGTCCATTTACTCTCTATTAAGGACCCTGCAGGCCAGCAATTGATTTTTAAAATACAAGAACTGAAGAGAAGTGGGCTTCCACCGAGGCGCCCTGCCGCCACGGCAAGGAGCTGAGGGCGAGCATCTGCGGCCATGGCTGTGAACTCCCGGCTCTGCCGTTTCACCCCTGTGGGCCCCGAGCAAAGTGTCCACCTTCTCAGTACCTCGGTATTTCTCATCTGTAAAATGGGATGGATGATAACGCCCACCCCTCCAGGCCGCGTGAGAAGTTGTGCAAAGTGCACATGGGGCAGAGGCTGTCGGTGCAAGGCCACGTCCCCAGGTGGCTTTACTATTTCAGGGCAACAGTAATGATACCAACTGGTACTGCTACTATTACTTTGTTGTCAATATTGTCGTCGTCATCAGCCCTTGGGGCTGGGGCTGGGCTTGGGAACACAGGGCAGGGCAGTCTGGAAGGCGAAGAATAAAGGCCACTGGAAAAACAGTGTCTCTGTCCCCGAGAGCAAGGCTGCAGAAGCAGAAGCAGCCTTGTTTAGAGCTGGAGGACTTCACTTACCTGCAGTGGACCACTATGGGCCCCGCCTCGGGGGGGTTGAGGAACTTCACTTGGCGCACAAAGCCCAGGAGGCCGGTGGCATAGCAGGGGACGCCGTGGTCAGGCCAGCTGGTGAAGTGGAAGAGGCGGAGTTCCCGGATCTCGTGGTAGCCTTTCTGAGGAGAGAACGCGCCTCTGTTCCTCCAGCTGCTGCACCCACATGCCCCCTCCTGCCCCAAGCACCCGCGGGGAACACAGTTGCTGCACCGAGGAACCAGCCTCCCTGCCATCAGGGAGGACAGGACCCTACCAGCATGAGCAGGGGTTGCCACACAGAGTGACTTCTGTCATCTGTTGCGCCTGGGGGCCATGGAAGTAGGTAACGTAGAGGTGGTGGCTTTGCTGCAGGACTTCTCAGAGACTTTTGTGGGCTCATGTACACTCTGCATCCCCAAGGGAGTGTTACAGCCTCCCATAGCGTTTGTCCAAGGGACCCTCTTTTGACAAAGTGTCATGGGACTTCTATTCAGCAGAACAGACTCAGAGAAAGGTTGGCCTTAAACAACAAGTTCAAGTCCTTGCCAGTACACTATATGGCTTTTTCGCTGACTGGGGTCTGTGTCCCTCAGTTCTCCAGTCCTATCATTGTCTCCATGGCTTTTAAGTTTAAAAAAACGTGTCAGACTTCTTTAGTTATGAGATTCTTATTTAGAATGGTAAGATAGGAAACAAATAAAAGCTAGAGCTCCTCTGACGGACGGGGGCCTGGGCCTCCAGTTTCTTCCACTTCCCCTCTCACCA
Organism: Lynx rufus; assembly: GCF_022079265.1. Classification (NCBI taxonomy): domain Eukaryota; kingdom Metazoa; phylum Chordata; class Mammalia; order Carnivora; family Felidae; genus Lynx; species Lynx rufus. Next base: position 18,165,326 of record NW_025814896.1, on the reverse strand, counting down.
CTCCTTACAGACACCCTCCGGGCTAAGGGCACTGCTCTGACCAGTCTCTGGTCAGGTGTCACCTGGAGCCTGAGCTTAGGCAGTGTCCTTGCCCACTCTTTCTTACCTTGCAATCTCCTGCAGGTGTGCAGGGAACACTGAATAGGAAGAGTGTTCATTCCTTCAGTTAAAGAATATTCACTGAGGTTATCTGTGCCTCGTGTTAGGCACTGCGAAGGCAGAAATAAAAGCTATGGCCCCTGTCCCTGGAACAGCTCATGGTCTAGCTGGGGAGGCAGACCCCTAAGTGGATAATTCTACTGAAGTATTTAAAGGAGTGTCAGGTAACCCCATCTGGGGAAGGAGAAATCAGAGAGGGCTTCCTAAAGGAGGTGATGCATGGCCTGAGTCTTGAGACACAATAATAGCTAACATTTATTATTTTTTAATTATTTATTTATTTTTTAATTTATTATTTTATTTTTTATTATTTTATTATTTTTTAAAGAAGTTTTTTTAAAGATTTAAAATTTTTTTCAATGTTTATTTTTGAGAGAGAGCGAGGGCAAGCAAGCGTATGTGTGTGAGTGGGAGAGAGGCATAGAGAGAGGCAGAGAATCCAAAGCAGGCTCCATGCTATCAACACAAAGCCTGACGTGGAGATCGAACTCATGAACCACAAGATCATGACCTGAGCTGAAGTTGGACGCTCAACCGACTGAGCCACCCAGGTACCCCTATAGCTAATACTTATTAAACACAGACTCCATGCCTGTTACTCTTCTGAATATTTCAATGTATTAACTCATTTAATTCTCAGACCAGTCCTTATGTTGTTATCTCTGTTTTGTGGATGAGGAAATTGAGGCTAAGCAAGGTTACGTAACATAACTAGGTCACACAACTAGTAAGTTGTAACCCAGTCTGGACCCTGGCTGATGGACTTCGCATCTGCACTCCTAATCACTGTAAGACACTGATGTCCGAGTACTGCCCAGCAGAAGAGATGGCAGGATTCCGTGGGAGACTGGCAGCCGGGGCATCCATGTGGGGACAGGGCTTATTTAGCAGCTCGTGCACAGAATCACAAACGGGGCACCCCCAGAGGAAAGTAGAAGACGGGGCATGTGCTGGATCCCGGGAGGCCTTGTATCCCACACTGAGTCTTTACTGGGGAGCTCTGGGGAGGCTGCAGGGATGGGTGCACAGAAGGGGAAGCGCGTCATCAGACTTGCATTTTTAGGAGGACTATGCAGGCTGCTATGTGAAGCAGGGATCTGAGCGGGTGTGTTGGGGGGCAGTGCAGAGGGCGCTGACAGTGCCCTTCAGGTCCCCTTTCCCGGGCCAGAAACCCCATCCCCAGCTCCTCTGAGTCTTGGCTGATGCCCACAGCCACTTCCTCCTTCAGAGAATTGCTCAGCCAACCAGGAGCCACTTCCCCTGGGGGTGGGGGTGGGCAGCTGGCCTTCAGTGGCTGGAGGACAGCAGAGTGGGCAGCTGACTTGCTGAGACTGCCCAGGATTGAGCAGTTTCCCGGGACATGGGACTTTTGGTGCTAAAGCCAGGATGGCCCTGGGCACACCAGGACGTTGGGTTACCCTAATGGAGGAACAGAAGATCCCTTTGCCTTGAGACGGATTACCTGTCTCTAGAGCTCCCATGGGATCTGGCTGAAGCTGGTCTCAGGCTGAAAGCATTCCCTTGCTTGGCTCCTTCCCCTGCCCCATCCCGCCTCCTCCTTCTCTTCTCTTCTCCTCAGAACAAGGGCACCCAAAGCTCTGCCTCAGACTTGGCTCCCAGAAACCCAGACTAAGATGGGGTGAGACTAGAAGCAGAGAGGCCCCAGGAGGCTGGGGTAGGCGTCCAGGTGGGAGTGAACAAAGGCCCAGATGAGGGCCCTGATGGACGAGCTCAAGTAGGAGAAAACAGCTTCAGGAATACTCAGTTTTTCATTCCATGCTCAGAGTCACCTCAGCCCAGGGAAGCCCTTGTTCGAGACCTCACTACCTCCACTGCGGTTATGTATCAGGGGCCCTCTCTCCCAGTTGGGACTGTGCTCTCTTCAAGGGCAGATGCTGCTTCCTGTTTATTATTTCTGGCTCCCGGGCTTGGCTCAAGAACCAATTGTGAGCTAAAGACCCAGATAGTTTGCTGAGCACCTGTGTACGGTTCTCCAAAGCCTCCCTGCTCAGGTGTGGGACCCAGGATGGGCCACTATGTCCCCACTGCTCATCTCACTCTCCACACTAACTGCTTATGTGCCAGGTGAGATGGGAGCCCCATCCAAGGACCTTTTTTGTGGCTTGTGTCCCCAGGACTCTCCACTGCAGGAGTGCTGACTGCGAGTGACTCCCCTTTTCTGGAGCGGTGCCCTCAGCCAACAAGAGCCAACTTGTGCTGGAGGTGACCTCTCAGTGGCTGGTCTACAGTCAGAGGGCAGACTGAGGCAAGGGGGCAAACTCTCTGGTGCAGGTCATGCTCTGGAAGCCCCCTGGAGCAGGCCTGGGCTAGACTTTGCGGAAGACTCTCTTGCCCAGGTCCTTCTCCTTCCCTCTCCCGCTTTCTGCCCTCTATTACAAGTTTCTCTTGAGAGTGGTCCCAGGGTGCACTATATGCACCTGAATCCTTGTCTCAGGCTCTGCTTCTAAGGAACCTGACCTAAGGCCACATCAATGCACCTGTTGTCTTCCTCCTCGTCAAGAAGAAGGGCCCTTCTCTCCTGGCTCTTCACCTGAGCCTGCAGATGTAGGCCTTCAGGAGCACGGGGCTTGGAGAGGGAACGGCCAGGAGGAGCATGTCCTGTACTCAACCACGTGTGCAGGCACCATACCGTGCATGTGCCTGCTTCGGTCCTCAAAAGTACTTGCACAAACCTCAACAGTACAGCTTTCACAGCAGTGAATGCCCAATGCTTCTGCATCCTCGGGTCTGGGGCCACCTGGTCCAGTAGTGCAGGTGCTTTCAGAAAATGGCGTGTTGGAGTAGTGGAGGCACAGCGAGCCTCAGTCAAGGGCTGAGGTGGGAACGTGGTTCGGCCGGCTTATGGCCGGGCAACTCTGGACAGCTGATGTACGTGCACTGTGCCTAATTTTTGTCACCTCTAAAATGGGGGTAATAACAGTACCTCCATGAAGAGGTTGTTGGGAGGATTAAATGAGTTCATGTATGCAAAGCACCGAGAAAAGCACCTGCTTTAGTAATTGCTCAATAAATGTTAGCTAGCATTATGAGACCAATTAAATTACTAATCTAATAATTATTTGGAATCTCATTCTTTTTTTTTTTCATTTTAAGCTTTTCTCATTTTTTTTTTTTTTTTATGAAATCTCATTCTTGCTTACTTGCACCCTAGCCGTGTTTCAATACCTAGACCAGCATCTCTCAACTCTGATATCACTGACATCTGTGGTTGGGGGCTGGGGTGTCCTACGCATTGCAGGATGTTACCATCCTTGGCCTCCACCCATAGACGCCAGGAGCACCCCTCCTTCCTCAGGTTTGATAACTAAAAATGTCCCTAGACATGCTCAAACGTCCCCTGTGGGACAAAATCACCACCAGTTGAGAACCACAGGCCTAGAACATGTTGAAATCTTCTTTCCCCTCAACTCTGCATGTTTCCTTCTCTCTGCCTGGCAGAGTATTCCTCCTGTTCTTCCCTCAGCTGGCTCCTTCTCATCCTTCATTATCTGCCTCAATACCTCCTCCTCCAGGAAGCCCTCTCTCACCACATCATCTTCCTGTCTCCACTCATGGCACGTTTTTTTTTTTTTTTCCATGGCTTTTATCACCATATGGCATTAGTCCATTTATTTGTCTGTTGAATTCTGTTTGTCTCTCCTGCTAGAGGGGGGCATCTTCTGGAATGGGATTCACATCCAACCTGATTGCTGACTCATCCCTGGTGCCAAACACAGGATGGGCACAGAGCAGACCCTTGCTCAGTGCATGCCCAGAATGAACAAACAAGCTTACCTTCTGGACTGTGAAGGTACGTATGACGTATTCTGCCAGGGGTTCTGTTTCAATCAGGGTGACTTTAATGTCTCCGTAGACCTCCGTGTCGTCCGGCCAGTATCGCACACACTTCACCTGTGAGAAAAGACAGAGACAAGGACGAGTGAGTGGGTGGCTGAGTACGAGCAGCCGCCTCGTCTGGCCTTCCTGTTCAGATAAACCCAAGGGCGATTTGGGTGGAATTTCGGTCGAAGGGGTTCTCAGCTGGCCAGGGACTGGCAAACCGCACAGGGCCACGCTCTCTCCCCAAGGAACTGGAGCCGTTAGGGATAATGGTGGTACCTTCTTTTGCAGAGCTCCTTAAAATCTCCAAGTCCATCATCACCCTAAGTGATCGAATAGATCAAGGTGAGGTAGGCAGGTGGCGTTACCCCCGTTTACAGATGAGAATAACGCTCGAGTATGGAGGTCTGGTGACTCTTCTGGGGTCACTTGGCCATTTTCCTAGCTCTGGCTGAGCCCTCTCTGTGCGAGGTCAGGCTGGGGCAGCTGGGCAGTGTCAGCAGAGCAGAGATGAGAATAAAAGGTGGGCAACAGCAAGGGAGTGGAAGCAGAAGTGGTCAGGAGAGGGACATTACTATTAAGAGGTGGAAATTGGGGGCTGGAAGGAGAAAGGCTCTCATTTGGGAAAAGTATGGAAGGTGCTGGGCTCAGAGGGAAGACTCTGTGACCGCTCTGTGCCCGGGCAGTGGGTGCAGGTGCTACAGACAAGCCAGTCCCACATCCTGACTCTGCGTCACACTCCGCGGGAGGAAGAAGAGATCATCATTGCTTTCCCCTAAAAAGAACAAAAGCATTACCATTCCGGGGGACGCCGCGCGGCCTACAGTGGCATTTCCCACAGTGTGTTCCGCTGGGCGCTAATAGGTGTTAGGTAAAACACAAGAAACAAAAAAACAAACAAAAAAAAAGGTTTTGTGGTCAAATGAGTTTGGGAAATGCTGGATTAAACAAAGTTAAACAGGCCGCTCTGCTACCAGACTCCTCAGCTCATCGAATGTGCTAACGCTACTGTATTTTCGACTCTCCGAGAGGGGCAAAGAGTGCACAGCATTTCCCAAACGTATTTAACCATGGAACCCTCTTCTCACTAGACATCCTGCAGGCTAGCATCCCGTGGAACCCACTTAGGGAAATGCTGGTACAGTGCAACAGGCTTTGGAGGCAAATGGATGCGTTGCTTGGTGCTAACGTTCAGTAGCTGTGTAGCTTCCAGAAAGTGCCGAAATCTCTGAGGCTCAACTTCTTATTAATAATGACAGCCAGGGGCGCCAGGGTGGCTCTGAGAGTTAAGCGTCCGACTCTTGCTTTCGGCTCAGGCCATGATCTCACGGTTCGTGAGCTGGAGTCCCAAGTCAGGCTCTGCCCTGTCAGTGCACACCCTGCTGGGGATTCTCTCTCTCTCTGCCCCTCCCCAACTCATGCTTTCTTTCTCTCTCCAAATAGATAAATAAACTTAAAAAAATGATAGCTAACACTTACTGACAACTTACTGTTTCTCACTGCTTACTAAGTGTTCTATGAATTCCTTCCATGCGTTATTTTAATAGCTTATCATTACAACCTCATACAGATATTATTATTACCCCATTTTACAGATGAGGAATCAGAAGCACTGAGAGGCTAAAAAAGTGTCCAATGTCAGTAACGGATGGAGCCAGGATGCAAAGCTAGGCCATCTGAATAATTACCAGAAACACCACCTGGGGCAGTTGTTGGGACTCCAAATGAAGTAATACACAGTAAGCATCTGGCACGGTGCTTGGCTCTTAGGAGTTCTGTCAAGAGAGAACTGTTTCCCTGTTCCCTCCCCAAATCCAAATTAGACTCATGATCTGTCCATCAAGGGAGTCAGTCTCCAATATGGGATATGTTATAGAACAGGCTGGAGTTTACCTCTGAATTCTTAAATCCTAGTTTTTTTTTGTTTGTTTGTTTGGCTTTTTGGCCACAGCAGTTCCTCCCCCAGGCCTGGGTCTCTGGGGAGCAGTCATGAGTGGAGGGGCTGCGATACTAGCATGAGAGTCAAGAGTCAGTGGTCCTAGTAGGGCTCTGACTAGGGGACTCCAGGGTAGTCACTCCACCCCTTTGGGCCTGTTTCCTCATCTGTAAAATTGGGGAAAGGACTAGGTAAGAGTGGGCTCAAGGATAAAGTCCCTCCTGGCCCTAGAGTCCTATGAGGCCACGAGATGTCCATAGCCTGGATTATGACAACAGCCCAGATTCTCTCTTTCCCGTTATCTTGGAGGCCAGGACTCTTTATTTTAATGGGTTATCTGGTTTTTGCCGAAACAAAAACTTACCTGCCCACTCTTCAGTTAGTTCATATGGTAAGTGGAGAGGCCCTCTTCATTCTAGGGTCTGTGCACCTTGCCTTTAAACCAGCAGCCCGCCCACCCACATGCCACAGTTTACCAAGTTGGCAAAAGCAAGCTGGGGAATAACAGTCCCATTTCCAAGCCCTAGGAGTAGCTAAGGATGACGTAGGAGAGAGTCAAGATAGAGCAGAGTGGGAGACCGAGGCCTGAACCCTGAGGAATATCCAGGTTTAGAGGTAAGGGAGCAAAGGGTCGAATGCTCTGAGAGGCTGAGGTCGATGAGAAGAAAGTGGCTGTTCGTCCACATGAAGGATGCTGGTGATACTGACGGTGTCACTATGGGTGGGATGGAGGGAGGAGTTACGCTGGATGGGGGAGAAGAGAACGGGAGTGGAGAAGCAGAGTCTGTGTGTGTCTTTAGAGTCTGGCAGAAAAGTACGGACAAGAGAATCCTTTTTGTTTGCCTGCTTTATATTTTTCAGGGGGAAGGTACTCAGGATGTTTTACGTTCAGGGGAATGATCTAGCAATGAGAAAAAGAGCTACTTTTCAAGTGAGCAGAGAAATGAAAAAAATATTGAATAGAATCTGTGATTTAAGGCACTGGGATTGCCTTTGAAAGGGCAAGAGTCACTTCCTCCGTCGTATGAGGCGGAACCATTAGAAACAGCAGATATTCTACCATTTGGGGTCAACAAAAATGGCCATTTTTTATGGATCCCCCTGATGAGAGAGGGGGAAGAATGAGAAGGTGGTTGTAGATGCGGGTAGGATTGTGGCTTTGCGGTGTGAAGATGAGAGTTCACGTTTGATGGCTTTAGTATCCTCAAAGTGCATGAGATGACATCATCAACGGGGTGAGGGTGGAGAGAGGGATGATTTGAAGGGAAAGGCCAGTCCTCGAATGGGAAGCAGGAGTGAGGATGTCTCCCATGCATGTTGCTGTGGGGCAAACTGTTGAACACTGTTGAATGGGGGCACTTGGCACAAGGCCCAGAGCAGAGGAATGTTTGGAGGGCAGCACTAGCATCCTCTGTCCAGGTGACTGCGGGAGGGGCTTACCCGGCCCACTTCCACGAGGTTTGTGACCATGACGATGCTGGCCGAGTTCTCCTGCCAGATCATTCTCCAAAAGTCCTTGACGGTCTCCTGCATTGGACCTGCCGACAGAGAAGGTGACAGGGTCAAGGAAGCAGCCAAGAGGCCGTCCCTCCTGCGTGGTCAGTCAAGGCTCGGCAGAGGTAAGCAAGAGCAAGGCCAGATGATCCTTGCTGGGACACCCAAGTCATCGAGACCAGGGCCAGAGTATGGGAAAGAAAAGCAGCTTTCCAACCAAGCAGAGCATGGACTATAGCATCCGCTGGACACGCCGACAGCTTCTTCTCTTCCCTCTGCTCTCCCGCAGCCCCCATGTGTCCTGCACCCATTGCCCTTCCCTGGCAATGATTTTCTCGCTCAGAATTGGGCTCTAGAAGCTCAATGACAGACAGGGAGGAAATTGGGGTTGCAGGGAAGGGAGGAGAGACAGAGAGCTGCTGGGAGCCAGACGCTCACGGTGCAAACAGAAGAGGCCCGATTGTGAGCTTGACAAACACAGGGAGCATTCGTCTGCAGCCCAAACAGCAGGGACGGAAAGAAACAGACAAGGCAAGAGAGATAGCATCCGAGAGTCCAAAGCAATTTCCTTGGAAATTTCTCTTTCAATGTCCTGGGCCTTCATCGCTTTCACAATTACTAAAGTAACACATGTGTTTTGTATCAAAATCCGAATAGCATTTTTCTGTATATGTATACACTTTTCTGTGTATGTACCCGTATTTCTATGTATGTATTTGCTGTAATAAGCATCATCATTATATGCATTTTTGCACGCTCTTAAAAATTCTGACCAAGCATGAAATGCATTCACTGCATAATTTTCTAGAATATTGAAGTATCACACTTTATTTAACTCATCTACCAACGGTTGGGCATTTAAGACTTTTCACTTTTTTGCTATTGAAGATAATGCTGTGAAGAATATCTTTATATATATCCCTGTCCGTATATGTAATTATCTACAGGATTTCCTCCCCCAACAGTTGGGGAGATAGGATCATTTTTAAGCCTCTGATGATGTACAGCCACGTTGTTTTCTACTTTGGTCTTCTAGGCATATACTCATCAAAGAGATAAGGCAGCATCAACTCCAGTTCCGGATGGTGGATCCTGAAGCCGATGCTTCTGGTCTGCCCTGCCTGACCGCTGCCTAGTGACATCTCCTTCATCTCTCGCTCATGTCCCTCCCCTAGAGCTGAACTTGGCACCTCTTTCCTTCACAAAAAAACACAAATGGACGCTCCCAGGGACCCCTGGAGGCTCTCCAGCCCTACTCCTCTGCAGCTTCTTTGCTGGCAGACGCCCATCCCTCTCTTACAGTGAAGGGCGAGGACCCTTTCAAGGAAGAGGAGAGTACTTACCCTGAGTTGCAATGTAGTGCCGAGGTCGATGGTATCCCTGGACAACAGGACAAAAGCACAGTGAGGGCCTGCAGTCAAAGCTTGCAAACACCCTAATAGTAATAGTTCTCCTTTCCAAGACATGGTTTCCTCATAGGCAAAGTGGGAATAGCGTTAGATGTTTCTCAGAGAAGTGGCAAAGATTAAATCAGGTAACGCATGTAAAGAGCTTATTAAATCACTCAATTTATAATAGTTACTTGTGAGGGGCCCATATAGGCTTGCCCTGGAAGCAAGAACTGGGTGGACATTACTTATGCCCATGCACCCAGAAAGAGGTGGAGAAGGAATTTCGGGGTTTCTGGGGGGACATAAACCACCAAAAAGTCTTTCCTGGGCCATAACTGTGTGCAGAACACTGTGTGAGTCCCTGTAGGCCACCCACCAGAAGAAAGCCATTGAGTTGTTGGCCCCTTGAATTAGTAACAATTAGAAAAAAAAAAAATCGGTAAGAATGCCACAATGTGACCATCTCTGTGCCACATGGCTGGGCTTGGGATTGGAAGTCCCATTCACCAGGGAGGGCCCCGTGCAGGTGTGACCCAGAGGCTGATAAAGCCACTTTCTGTTTCAGAGTCTAGTTCCTGATATTCCTGTCCATCTCAGAGTGTCCAAATAGGCCCTGCCATGCACGCTCTGGTGTGGGGTTACTCTGTGCCCCATAACCCTAATCATTGGGGAAGAGGTTGAAGATAACCTTCTCTTTGGCCTGGATATGGCCATACTGGAGGATCCCCTTTCTAGTGCCAGAGAGGAATTATATCCTACTGGGTAGAGTTTAAGTTTGGGGACAAAGATTTGCATTTAGTCCATAACACTGAATGTAATTAGTATTTAGTGAATGAACACATGAGTGAATGAGTGGATGGATGGACGGATAAAATTTCAAAATACAGATGCCAATTATGGAGCCTGCTAGTAGAGACATTATTATTGACAGTCCTGAAATCCCCTTTCCTTTATGGTTAACTATCTCAAAAGAAAACAAGCCCTAAAGTTTGATGAATATCTAGTTTCTCTTAAATGTTGGTGATCAGTCTTTCTTCCCCGCCGGGGTGGATGGGCTGCCTCCTCTTTCTCAGGAAATGAGCCAGAATTGCCACCTGTATGGCTTATGGTGAAACAGATGTGCTATCTCTGAAGTTCTGGATCTACTTTCTGATTCGAAGACTAGTTTTTGGGTCCCCTATATATTCCTCCACCTCAATCTTCCACCTGCTCCATAAATATTCAGTAGGTACCTTTTAACTGCTGGGCATACTCTAGAGATGCCGGAGTTCACTGTCAGCACCAACCCAGGCCACTGTCATGGCCTGAGCTATTATTGGGTTAACCACAGTGACTAGGAATCAGTGGCCCCACCTACGCTCTGTTTGAGCAGTCCTGTCTTTTTAGTGAGTTGTCAGCTTCTCGAGGACAAACACTGCCTCCTAAGTTTTAAGCATATTTTCCATAGAGCCTAGTACAGTGTGAGACTCGGAGCAAGTGTCCAAGAACAAGTTGCTGAGAGGTCAGCTAAATACATTAAGGTAGGAAGAAGTTATGTGCACACACTCTGGACCCTGTTGCCTGGTTTTGAATCCCGGCCCTGACCCTTAAGAGCTGTGTGGTGGTCTGGGGCAAGTACTTAACCTCCCTGTGCCTCAATTGATTTTCTGCTGTTAAATGCGGGTACTTTTATCTACATCATAGGATTGCTGTTAGGGTTATATGACACTTACTATGTCCCAGGCACTATCCTAAGATTTAACATATAGGACTTTATATTATTTTACTGGTTATCTGGAAAACATTTATTGGGTGCCTACCACGACTAAGAGTCTGTGTTGGCCACTTGGGAGATGGTGAGATCAGCAGCCCTTCCCTCCTCATTGCTCTGCCTGTTAATGTAAAACAGAGCTCTTCTCTGACACATGGGAAGTAGGAAGGGAGGTGAGAGGTACCAGGAGGTAACTCTTCCTTCAAGTCAAGATGGACAAGGTTTCCTAGGCTCTAGGAGTTTTCTTGAGTAGGTCTGGGAACACAAAACAGTCCCCTAGAGTGTGGGAGGATGCGGTTTCTCATGCCCACTCCCCCACACCCTGCCATCATCTCTCCTAATTACAGCCCTCGTCCTCCCTGACCTGGGCCATAGCTCCGGCCTCTTGTTGGCCTCCCTGCGTCCAGTCTGGTCCCATAGCTCATCTGCTTCCTGCCAGAACGAAGTCTCCAGTGCACATCTGATTATGTTATTTCCCCCACCAAACAGCCTACCATGGCCCCCCATTGCCTGCACAGTAATGTCCAAATGCCTCAGCTCAGGACTGCCAAACATTTCCAGCCTCACTGCCAGCTGTCCCTCTGCACACCCTCTCATGTTCCCTAAGTCCCAGCCTCCCCGCGCTACCCCTCAGATGAGACCGCCCTCCTCCTGAGCAGTCCCACAGGCTTCTGCAGATGCCCAATGAGCATACTCACAATGTGAGCTGCAATACGATCTTTGTATTTTTCTCCTCGTGGGCCACAGCACGTGACACTCAGCTGGGTGCCGTTTTTAGCAAAGGCTGGCTGGTGGCATACATGCATGAATAGGTCACTGGGGTGAGGTGGGGGCACCTTAATGGTATCTCCACTCCATCCCTCCAGGAGCTTTACTGTTCCGACTGCTCTTCCCCTGGCTCACTGGCTGTCTTTCTCTTCTTCGGAAACAGCAGTCATGTTTCCATCTAGAGGCCTTTGCACTGGCCATTCCCTGTGCCTGCTACATGTGTCCCCCATTAACTCAGCGGTTTGCTCTCTCCCTCCATCCGGGCTACTGCTCTGTTACCAGTCACTTCTACAGAGAGCCTCCCCTGACCACCCTGACAGCCCCTTTCAAGTTTCTGTGGTTTACTTTCCTTTGCACTTGTCACCAAATGGCACAGTGTTCTTTGTTTATGTACATGCTCACTGTTTCCCCAGTGGAATGGGAGGGCCAGCAGGGCAGGGCTGTATCCAGCTTGCTCATGGCTGTGTCCCCAGCACAGAGAAGTCTGCCTGGGCCACCAGCCTTGATACACATGTATCAAATTCACGCACACTGCAGGTAAGTAAAAAGGCCCTCTGGTCTCTAAGACCCTAGACAGTCCCCAAAGAGAAAACATTCTAACCACGAGACTCCTCAACAATGGAGATAAAAGGAACCGTATTGCTTAACTGGGGTCTTTGCTGGAGATTTGCCAGGAACTGGGACAGGAAACTTCCTAACCTTAAATGAACTGAGTTCACCGAAGTCCCACCTACACAGCAGAGACCCACTGCCGACCGGCCCCGGCTGCCTCCATCCGTCTGTGAGCAATGGGAAAGAGGCTTGCATCCAAAACACATTTATCTCACTCTGGACTCATGCATCTGTTACTTACTGGGGACCCAGATACGATATTTATTTCCAGGCTGGTAATTTATAACAGATTCAAGTGGCCAATACATTCTCGGGCGTGCAAACAAACCCGATGGTGGGATGGTTCAGATGGTAGCAGAACCATGGCCTCTGGAGGCACCGACAGGGATGGCCCCATCTAGCTCATTATCCAAATGGAGTTGTTTTAATGGATCGTCAAGATCCAATTGTGGATAAATGATTCTAGCATGGGCAGTTAGCTCTTCTGAGAGCCAGGATGATTTCAACTGGGCTGGAGACCAGGGCAAAAGGGTGAGGACCTAGAGAGCTGTCTAGGGTGTGTCTGGCTGGGAATCTCCAAAGAGACTAAGGCAGTTTAAGTTTGCTGCAGTACATAGTAGGTTCACAATTAATGCGCTTCCCCACCCCTCACTCCACCCTATATTGGTGACAGCGTGCTAGGAGGGGCTTGTGCTTGGTGTCTTCTCTGTCCCTCCATGTGTCTACTTTTCCCTTCCACGCTCTGCCGTGTGCCATGGGATGCTGACCCATATGGACCACATCATGGGCTTCTGTGGCCTCCAGCTTCCAGTTGTGTTCAGCAAATGGGGGGCAGAAGCAGGGACTCAGAGACCGTGGGGAGGTTGGGTGTATGTTCTAGGTCCGCCCGCATCAGGCCACTGAGGTTAGCACTGACTCTCTGTCAGAGGCTACTACTCCTAGCCTGGGAATACTGCACCCCACCCTGTTGGTTTCCCTTAATCCTGCCCCCACCCTTGTTGAACTCTCCTCAGTTGAGTGAGCCTCTGTTTCCTAATGGGAGACTGAGACGTACATCAGTTATCACATCCTGCTGGGGTAGCATTATTATCCCACTTTACAGATATGAGAACAAGTAAATAATTCACCCAAGATCATAAGGCTGGTAAGCAGGACTGAATAAACCCAACAAGGGCTGAATTCATGACTTTGGTCTCACGAACCTTTGACTCTAACCAGTGAGACTGACTCTAACCAATGAGATACAGCAGAGGCCAGTGTCATATATTAAGACAGCATCTCGGGGCGCCTGGGTGGCGCAGTCGGTTAAGCGTCCGACTTCAGCCAGGTCACGATCTCACGGTCCGTGAGTTCGAGCCCCGCGTCGGGCTCTGGGCTGATGGCTCAGAGCCTGGAGCCTGTTTCCGATGCTGTGTCTCCCTCTCTCTCTGCCCCTCCCCCGTTCATGCTCTGTCTCTCTCTGTCCCAAAAATAAATAAACGTTGAAAAAAAAAATTAAAAAAAAAAAAAAAAAAGACAGCATCTAGCAGAGGCTGTTCGGCCTGCGTGCACAATGTAGTACTTCTAGGGAGGGAAAGGGTGGTGGGGTGTCCTTAGTGTGCAGAGAAATGGATTCTAGCTATGCAACCTTGAGCAAGAATCTTAAGCCCAATCCCTGGCTTCTTATCCTCAAAGGCTTGCAGAATGCATTGTAACGATGGAAGCTGGTAGGCATGGGGGGGGGGGCGTCCTCAGTGTCGATGTTGGAGATCCACCTGCATCGTCAGCAATTTCATTTGTTGCCTTTAACACACCGGAGTGCATCTTGGCTCTGACTGTGGCAAGATGCTCGTGCAACTTTGGATTGAGTGTCTATCTAGGGAAGTAATTTTTGCTGGTGGCTACCACTTAGATGACAAACACCAGATACAGCAACTTAGGCCGGCACACCTCATGTGGGCCACGGCCATCAGTGTTGCCACAAGCACTCAGCTGGAGACAAGGTCAAAAGGAAACTGGAAGGAAGTAGTTCAGTCTGGTTAACTACATGCTAACTGAATCCCTACTGGGTGCTGGATGTGAGGTGCTGTCTGGGAGTGGATGGGGAGGGGCAGGAGGAAAGGCCCTGGGTTTGGAGTTATTCCAGTCTGGTTCCTAAGTTTGGTTCTGCTGCCGACCAGCTGCATGGCCTTAGTCAAGCTTCACAACCTCTTTAAACCTCAGCTTCCCTTTCTGAAAAATGGGGAGGATTACTTGGAGGGCCATTGAGGGGTCTCCATAAACCGACTCCTTTAAAACCCTCCACCCATCACAGGGTGCAAAGAGGACTCATTTAGAGCCACTGGCTGTTGTCATTATAACTGTTATAACTGAAGCCAGCAGAACATGGTAGGGGAGTCACCCCAGATTCAGACTCGTGCTCTCTCCCCCTCCACATCCTAGCAGTGTGATCCTAGATAAGTTACATAACTAATTGACAGCCTCAGCTAACCCATCTGGAAATGGGTAGCAATGGCATTTACTTCAGGAGAATGTGGTACTAGTTAAGGTAATGCTGATACAAAAGAGGTGATGTGAGGTTACTATCAATCCTTCTTGCCTGTTGGACTCTTACTCATTGGCTAAGGCAGCACTGTGTCACCTCCTCCAGGAAGGCTTCCTCGACTACCCACCTCTATACCTGAAGGCTTTGGTTTTCCTTTATGTTCCCATAGGCCCTGCTCTGAGGGTCTCTTTTCTTACCTGAGTCCCTCACCAGACCTGAGTCTCTTTTCAGGTCTGGGTTTCTAGCACACAGTGGAGGGCCTGCTCAGTGTTTGTGAAATGAATACTAAGATGCATGAGGGAGAGGCCGGAGGTGTGATGGGTGGATATTCCGAGTGCTTTCTCCAGGCTAAAGACAGATTACTCTGAACTGGCCATCTCCTTGTGAACTTTCCTGGGAGGGCCACGGGGACAGAGGCTGTGTCTACCTTGACCTCCACTGAAACTCCAGCCCCTGTTCCTGACCACGTGTAGGCCCTTTGTAAGCCAGGGTCCAGGCAGGGACTAGAATCCACTGTGGGTGTTTCAGACACAGGGAATTCGGTATGGGGAGCTGGGGACCTATCAGTGTTAGAGGAGCTGAGATGCTAACCAGGGGACAGAGGGGCTCCCAGAGGGAGACTGTGACAACCCCTGGAACTAGTGGGTGATGGAGACACAGAAGCGGCCGGACCCTGGAGCAGAGGAGTTGCCAGGCAGAGGCGGGAACTCCAGTGGGTCTGCCTGGGAGAAGCTGGCGCCACAGCTGGGATGCGGCCACTGCCAGAGTCAGCACCCAGGGAGGTGAGAGAGGAGGAAAATTACACCAGCCTTCCCCTTCCAATCTCCCATCAATGCCTTCCTTGTAGGCATCAGCTTGCTCTCCCTCCTGCTGCACACACACACACGCATACACACATGCACATACTCTCACACACACACACACACACACTCTCATACACACACACACACACTCACATACAGTCTCACACACTCTCACATACACACTCACACTCACATACACACAGATACATGCACACACACTCTCACATACACACACACACTCTCACATACATAAATGCACTCACATGCACACAGTCTCACATACATACACACACACTCTCATATACACACACATACTCACATACACACACACACTCTCACATACACACTCACACACACTCTCACATATGTATATATATATACATATATATATATATATATATATATATATACGCACTCACATGCAGTCTCACATACGTACACACTCATACACACATGCACACACTCACACGCACACAGTCTCATATACACACACACTCACATACAGTCTCACACACACACACACACACACACACTCTCACATACATATATGCACTCACATGCACACAGTCTCACATACATACACACACTCTCATATACACACACACACTCACATACAGTCTCACACACTCTCACATACACACTCACACTCACATACACACAGATACATGCACACACTCTCACATAAACACACACACTCACATACAGTCTCACACACTCTCACATACACACACACTCTCACATACAGTCTCACACACTCTCACATACACACACACTCTCACATACACACTCACACACACTCTCACATATATATAAGCACTCACATGCACACACTCTCACACTCATACTCTCACATACATATATGCACTCACATGCACACAGTCTCACATACATACACACTCATATACACATGCATATACTCTCACACACATACACTCTCATATACACACACACACTCACATACGTCTCACACACATACATATATGCACTCACATACACACAGTCTCACATACATACACACACACACTCACATACAGTCTCACACACTCTTACATACACACACACACACTCACATACACACAGATACATGCACACACACTCTCACATACATACACTCCCACACGTTCTCACATACACACACACACACACACACACTGTCACATACCTACACACTCATACACACACACACTCTCACACACACACTCTCACATACACACACACTCACATACAGTCTCACACACTCTCACACACACACACACACTCTCACATACACACACACTCTCACATATATATACGCACTCACATGCACACACTCTCACACTCATACTCTCACATACATATATGCACTCACATGCACACAGTCTCACATACATACACTCTCACATACCTACACACTCATACACACATGCACACGCACTTTCACATACACACTCTCATATACATACAGTCACACACACACTCAAATACACGCTCTCAACATGCTTTCACATTCGCACTCACACACCCACATTATCACATACATACACCCACACTCACACACACACTCATATAAGCAATGCAAAGGAGAACGGGGAAGGATAAGAAAGAGATCTGAGAACAAACAGAAAAATGACTACCGTAAGGCTCGGCTCAATAAATATTTGTTGAATCAATGAATCATCTGGATGAGCCTAGATTATGGGGAGTTTAAAAGCATACCGCTGCACTTCACAGCTTGTCTGTAAAAGCACTTGGGCATCGGAGGCACCGAGGTGGATCTCTGAGCCATTCGTCAAGGCTCTCGGGCTCCTAGCGGACGGAGGTCCTGAGCAGGCTGGCTTACACTGGTTATAACAGCATGTCCGTCTGGCCCTTGTGGCCATGCTCCCCCTTCACAAAGTCTCTCACATCCATGGTGAAGCAGCCCCTTTCCTAACGCTGTTTGAATCCCAGACTCTCCTCCCTCAGAGCTATCTTACCCTTGGTGACAGAGAAATCATCCCTAGGCTCAGCTCTGAACTGGTCACCTTCGTGATAGAGAACTTTCAGTAGCCCTCTCTTGTCTATAGAACCAAGTCCGGCTTTCTAAGTCTGATCGTAAACCACCAATGATCTAGCTAGCTCCAGCCTTACTGTCCGCTATTCCCGTGATGTAGCCTCAGCTCCCCTCAGCCTCAGCTGCACACACCCTCTGCTTCCAGCTGCGACATTTTGGCTTGTGCTTTTCTAACCAGAGGCCCATTTTCCCTCTTTAATTTTAAGTTCTTCCCATGCTTGAAGTTTGGTTCACATCACATCTTGCATTCCTGATGGAAGAAGAGATTTTTTTCCCCGTCCTCTGAATCCCTGCAGCATTTTATCTGAACATATGACACTTACCACTTTCCGTTTGCCCTGGAATTATTGATGTGCATAGCTTATCTTCCTGCTCAGGTTTTAAAGGGTAGAGACCATGGCACTTTTAGCTTTATGGTTCCCAGAGCATCTGGCACACAGCAGGCGCTTTTAAATTTGTGGTGCATAAATGGTTATACCTTCAAATGAATGAATGAATGGACAAACAGACACACATACAAATGAATTAATGGGTGAATGAACAAGATGGGCAGCTGTCCTGGGACCCCACAGAGTAGGCTACTCCAGCCAGCCTGAAAGAGGATGCGATTTTAGACGGATCATCAACTTGGGTTATGCTAATTGCATCTGGACATGTTCTGGGAGGGCCACTTTGTGGGGGAGCGTCTGGGGGACAGACAGCCATCCATCTTGAGCCTGCTGTAACCGGCCCCAGAGCCCAGCCGCCCAGCCCCATGAAGACTCTCACATCAATGTAGTTGGCGTTGATGTAGTCGGAATGCGGGTCTCCATCCAGCACCAGCAGCCTCACTCGGGAATGGTCATCTGCAGAGAGAGAGAGAGAGAGAGAGAGAGAGAGAGAGAGAGAGAGCAGAAAACAAGGGGGTGGGTGGTAAGAGGCCTGCCGGTGAGGGGCCAGCACTACCCTCCTGAAGAGCTGCCATGTATCAGCAATAGGGGCATCATACTGCTTTCTTACTCTCTCATTTGACCCCTGGTCCCACCTGCAGTTATTATACCCATTTACAGATGAGGCAGTTGAGGCTCAGGGAGATCACTGTGCCTTAAAAAGCACTGTGTGCGCCTTCTCTTTGTTTCCGCCTGTCCTTCTGGTTCTGTCATTACCTATCTGGGTGAGTCACCTGCTCCTTTAAGTCTTAGTGATTTTGTCATTAATAGGGAGGTAGAAATACCTTCTTCATAGGACAGTGCAAGAGAGATCAAAACACTTAGGAAGTGAGAAGTGTTGGATCTGGA
The DNA here is from genome assembly GCF_022079265.1 of Lynx rufus. Classification (NCBI taxonomy): domain Eukaryota; kingdom Metazoa; phylum Chordata; class Mammalia; order Carnivora; family Felidae; genus Lynx; species Lynx rufus. The sequence continues at coordinate 18,146,740 of NW_025814896.1, read as the reverse complement.
CTAACATGCTCCGCTTTCCTGCTTTGCTGAAAAATGGCAACTTTACCTATTTTCCACATGTGCACAAATGCTGTTCTTTTGCCTCTTGGGGTATTGGTGCAAGTAGATTGTTGGCTACATACTGTTACCAATACAATCATTCAAGTGAAGATGGCTTACATCATTATAAAAGAGATCATCAATAACCAAAAGTCATGTTACAGAGAATACCCTTTCAAACCCAATCCAGGCATAAACAAGATTTGCAAGGTTTAGTCAATGGCATGCTTACTTCAAATAACATCAAATAAAAACTATGAAAAAACCCCTTGTACGGAAGAATCAGGCTAATCCTTTACAATTAACTAAAGTGCACTCTGCCATGCTAAGAGACACACAAAAACGAAACACCCTGGTTGGGTCTGGTTGGAGGAGGGGCTCAGCTTGCTGTCCAGGTGACTGTGTGCCCACCACTGTAAGTCACTGCATTCACGGTCCAGTCTAGGCCAGGGTTCCCAGCCAGTGGGCTGGAGTGCTCCCCACAAGCGTCCCTGGGGTCAGGGAGTGGGGTCAGCTTGTCCTGCTAAGACTCATGAAGCACTCTGCAGTTTCCATGCACATCTACTGCTACTAACCGGAAGCCCCTGAGAACAGGGACACTATTGCTCTGTTCCCTGTTCCATCCTCTGTGCCTTCGGAGCTCCACAAATCCTTGGTGAGCATACGAGTGGATCACTTCAGGATCCTGTGAGACAAGCAGTGTAGCCCTCGCTACAAATGAGGAAACTGAGGCTCAGGACGACTGACTAGCCACATGGTCCATGGATGGTGGAACTTGAGCGTGGGGTTCTCCTAACTCTGAGCTCAGAAACTCCTGCTTCCAAAGCGGAGGTCTAAGCAGGGTTTTGGAAACTGCTTCAAGCGCACATGGCAGAGAGAATTAATGCCAGACAAGGGGTCACCTGGTGATGGAAGAGCTGACAGGGCAAATAGAGGCGGTGGTAACTCAGAGATCAGCACCAGCAGGGAGACACTGCCTCCCTAGGGATGGCGGCACGGAGAGAGGAGGCGAGGTTATCCGAGCTGGGGGCTACAGCCCCACCATGGAAGCTAGAGCCCGTGGGCCTCTCTGGGGCGGGGGGGAGCTGGAGAAAAAGAGGAGCCTCACTCGCTGCTATAGGAGGTGTCTGCGATTGGGACAGAGGAGAAGAAGTACTCCGGCTTCTTCCTTTCCCTGCCTTCCAGTCTCTCACCAGTGCACGGCCTTGGTCAAACCCAGCTGGAGGCCAGCTAGCAAAGAGACTGAGAAATGAAGCCTGCAGGGGTTGAACAGGAGAAGGCCAGGAATGGGTCCTAGGATGGACAAACAGGCCTGGGAATGGACAGGACACTATTTCATATCCATTAATTAAATAATTAAAAATTATTAATTGAGCATGTGTCATTTGCCAGGCACTATGATAGACACAGAGATATACCAGATGCCACTTTTCTTACTCATCATGGGCAAGAGTTTCGGTGGAAGCAGCTAGAGGAAACAGGGGGGAGGTCTAATGCATCCCTTTGCTGGGGGGAGTGGGGTGTGAAGTGCACCTTTATGGAGTTCATGCAGGTATCAGACTCTACACACGTGATCTCACTCAATCCTTAATTCCTCAACGTAGCTCTGTAGATTACTACAGTAAGGCCATAATGATATGGTATTTTTTTCCTTCCCACTTCACGGATGAAGAAACAGGGGCTCAAAGAGGTTAAGTAAGTTGCCAACGTTATACAGCCCGTGAGTGGCAAAGCTGGGATTCTAGCTCAGGTCCCTCTCACCCTGAACCCCAGCTCCACCCGCACAAGGTGCTGTCCCTGGACTTCTGCTCCTGAAGTCTGTGCAAATGGCCGGTCCCAGCTCCTGCAGCATTCTAGCCCCTGGAAGTGGGGCTTCCAGGGGGACCCCCTGCTCCGGCAAGGACTCAGGAAAGGCCCAGCAACCGAGTCCCAGCTGGGGCTGGTAAGCCCTGTTACCAATGGTTACAGAAACTGTAAGCCTTGGGGCGCCTGGGTGGCTCAGTCAGTTAAGCATCTGACTTCAGCTCAGGTCATGATCTCACAGTTTGTGAATTTGAACCTCACATTGGGCTTGCTGCTGTCAGCACAGAGCCTGCTTTGGCTCATTTGTCCCTCCCACCCCACCTCTCTGCCCCTCCCCCACTGGTTCTCTCTCTTCCTCTCTAAACAAACAAACAAACAAACAAACAAACAGACAAACTTAAAAAGAAACTGTAAGCCCTAAAAAAGTAAAAACACACATTGTGTTTTCACTCATTGGTCTCACTAATGACTTATTGATTCAAACATCTCCTTTATTTATTGAGTTATGACTGCCCCTGGGGTCTACAGCACTGGAAACAGAAATTCTGGTTTAAAATGTTGAGAAGAATTTTCTTAACCTAAAATGAAACTTAAAATCTGAAGGCAAAAACGATTTAAAAAATCAAAAAGAAACAAAATTTAAGTTATATATTCTCAAAGGTGAAAGGGGCCTCTATGCACCAGATGACGGTATTTGTCAATTTCTTCTCTTCATTCACTCACGAAGAACCTACTACGTACAGGCTGGCTGGCCTAAGGGAGTGCCACCAAAGTGATACACATGCTTAAGAAATCTGTCAGTGTGGTTCGGGAAGCAGACTGTACACAGAAGTAGAGCTTCAAAGTCTAGAAAGTGGAGACGGGAGGGCTTTGTGAAGTACTATGTGAATTAAAAGTGGGTAAGGCTTGGGGTGCCTGGGTGGCTCAGCCGGCTGAGTGTCTGAGTCTTAAGTTCAGCTCAGGTCATGATCTCACGGTTATCCAACTATACCATCTGGCTCTATGCTGACAGTACAGAGCCTGCTTGGGATTCTCTCTCCCTCTCTGCCCCTCCCCCGCTCACACACACACACACACACACACACACACACACTCTCTCTCTCTCTCTCTCTCTCTCTCTCTCTCTCTCTCTCCCAGATTAAAAAAGAGAAGTGGTCAAGCCTTGACCAGTGGACAATGAGAAAGAATCTTTTCATCAGAGGGAACAGCAAGAGTGAAGGCAGTACTCTTGAAAAAGCAAGCACTCAGGGAGGCTGAAAACCGCTTCCTGTCTTGTGGACACAGTGTGAGGAGACTAGCAACAGGAGAAGAGAGAGAGGAGGCAGGCAGGGGTTAGGTTACAGAGGGCTCTCCATGCCGTATAAAGGTACTCAGACACAAGTACCCATGTTGGGCTCTGCAAGGCATCCAAATACAGGGTAGCTCTATTTTCTGAGTCTACAAAAGGCCATTTTATTATGAAAGGACAAAAATTCGTTCCCGCATGTGCTAACCTGTGGCAAGTGGGATACACTGACGATGTGAGGCATGGAGCTGAGGGTCAGATCTGGGTTCATATCTTAGCCCTACCACTTAGTAAGTCAATTGATCTCTCTTAGCTTGGGTTCCTTAGCAAAGTAGAATCAATACTGTATAGCTCATGGAGTGCTGGGAAGATTACATGAGAAAATGCAGGCATGAAAAGTGTGACGGAATGAAGAGAATGAAAAGACAAGCCATGGACTGGGAGAAAATATTTGCAGAAGACATATCAGATAAAGGATTCGTATCCACAATATACAAAGAACTCTCAAATTCAACAACAAGAAAATAACGCGTTAAAAGTTGGGCAAAAGATCTGAACAGACACCCCAGCAAAAAAGATACACAGATGGCAAGCAGGTGTATCAAAAGTGTTCAACATCATACGTCATTAGGGCATTTCAAATGAAAACCATAATGAGATACCTCTACACGCCTACTACAATGGCCCAAATCCAGAACACGGACAACATCAAATGCTGGTGAGGATGCGGAGCAACAGGAACTCTTGTTCATTCATGGTGGGAATGCAAAATGGTACAGCCACTTTGGGAGACAGTTTGGCAGTTTCTTTCAAAACTAAAAATATTCTTATCATATGAGATCCCAGCAATTGCTGTCTCTGGTAGTCACCCAAATGAGTTGAAAACTTATGTCCACACAAAAACCTGCACACAAATGTTTATAGCAGCTTTACTCACAACTGCCAAAACTTAGAAAACAACCAAGATGTCCTTCAATATATAAATGGGTAAACAAATGTAGTATATCCATAGAGTGGAATATCATTCAGTGATATTTAGAGATAAATTATCAAGCCATGAGAAGACATGGAGGAAACTTAAATGCATACCGCTAAGTGAAACAAACCAGTCTGAAAAGGCTTCAGACTGTGTGATTCCAACTCTGGGACGTTCCAGTATGGACACAGGAAAAAGATCAGCGGTTGTCAGGGACTAGGTTGGGGGATGAACAGGTGGAGCACAGGGGAGTTTTAGGACAGTGAAACTATTCTGTACGATACTGTGATCAATACCTGTCATTGTACATTTTCAAAATCCCTTTGAACTACATAACACAAAGAATAGACTCTAATGTAAACTGCGGGCTTTAGCCAATAATAATGGCTCATCAATTGTAACACATGTATCACACTCACACACAGTGTTAATAATAGGGGAATCTGAATGTAGGTGGGAGGGAGGCAGTATATGGGAATTCTTGTATGTTCTGCTCCCTTCCTCTGAAACCTAAGACTGCTCTAAAAAAAAAACAGTGCTAGGACAGTGCCTGGTATGAAGCAGATGATTAATAAACGGTGGCTCTGGGCTGGATGTGAGGCAGGCTGTGAGCGGAGGGCTGAGATGCTAAGAAATGTAGTGTTCCCATTTGCCCTTCGGTACCAAATGAAAATTCATCTTCTGTGGAGGCAAGGAGCTACTGCACGTACACTTTAAAGGGCAGAATTCAGCCATAGGCTCCCCAGAAAGGGACTGCAAGGGGTAGCAGTGTCCTCATGGTTTATTTATTCCTTCTGGGAGATGCTAATATTATTCTGCATCCCCTTCTCCTTCTAACTTTATATAATTAGAAGGATAAAAAATTGTGTTTATCCACAGGCACATGGAGAAAGATGGGGCAGCGGGCGATGGGAAGGAGTTTATACAAGGTAATTTACAGGCAGCCCAGAATGTTCATTATGCTCTATCTACATTTCGCAAGCCTGAGAAACAGCTAATTTGGTACTCCTCGTTTGATATTCCAGACAAGGAGAGGAGTTGAGAAGAGTCATACGGAGGAGAAGCAGACCCCTCCGTGGTGAGGTGAGCAGAGGCTGGCCCCACCTGGTTCTCAGCTGAGGTGGGAGACGGGCAAGGATGGGCTTGTGGGGAGAAGACAACGGGTGGCAGCTAGAGAAGGGGAGACATAACTGCATTGACTCTATAGAGATCCAAAGAGCTCCCTCGAACACAACGCCAGGGGAACAGAAACACTGTCCCTCTGGAATCAATCTGTTTCTTGTCATTTTAAGACAAAGACCAGTGGTATGCTGCTAAATGTTTAACAAACAGCTCTCTGGAGGGAAAAAAAGGCCCTGATTGGTACAGTCTGCTGATTTCTGTGGTATAAATACTCCCACCACGACTAATTTCAAGCTACCAACATGGCATCAACTAGCTCACAAGATTCCTGAAAATTTAACAATCTGTTCTTGCAAGCTGGTATGAATCCGCTCAGGGCACCACTAACAAGGAACAAAGCCTCACCAGAGCCCATGCGGCTTTGCATGATCTGATGGTTTGGGACCCACTTCCCAGTCCAGCCTCATATCTCCCTCCCTAAACACTAAGCTGATAACTATGCTCTTTTTTCCGTTGCTCAAATGCACAATGTCTACTCTGACCACAGGGCCTTTGCACATGTAAAGGAACACCCCCAACCTACCTCCATAAGTCTGGGAACATCTCATTCTTCAGGTCTCAGCGCAGTGTTCCTTACTCAGGAAGTTTCCTATGATCTCTTTACTCCAGACTCTGAGAGCTCCCTGTACTTATCTTCAGAGCTCTTAGAACAGCTGTATTTCTGTGACGACCTGATTAACCTGTGGCTCCCCTCTTCACATCCTATTTAGGGAAGGGCACCCTATTTACTGAAGTCGTCCACAGTGTGTGGCACCCAGCAGGTACTCAATAATTATTATAATTGTGTCTGAGAGGCTGGGAACCAGAAAGGGGCAGGGCCCCTTACTCAAAAGCCATTCAGCTGATTTTAGGTAACCTGGCCTCGGGTGCAAGGCTCTTTCCTGTGCACAGAACTGGCAGAGTGTGCCTGGATCCTGGGCTCAAATTTCCGCCTCTCCCCAGAGCTGACCCTTTACCCCACCCGCAGATCCATTCTGCCCTGTGCCCAGATTGGTGGCCAGCCCTGTCTTCCGCAGGAGAGACTAAGGGATCAGGTAGACTCTGGGGGCAGGCAGGAGCTCTGTCACAGACCAACCATATCACCTGGGGCATGTTCCTTACCTTCCCTGAGCCTCCATTTATCCAACTATAACATCAAAATCAAATCTTCCTTTGTAGATATATTGCAAGGATTAAAAGAGGTAAGATATGAAAGCACCTGGGGTGTTATAAGAAATCAAAAACAAATATGTAAATTCGGTTTAATTATTATTCTAGATCAGTGGTCCTCAAAATGTAGTCTCTTGACCAACAGCTTCAGCAATGCCTGGGAGCTTGTTAGAAATGCAAATTCTTGAGTCCCAGCCCAGACCTGCTGAGCCAGAAACTGCAGTGTGGGGCCCAGAAATACACAGTTTAACAAGCCCCCTAGGAGACGCTGATGCGCCCTCACGTCTGGGTGTGCAGATCGGTGTCCAATTATGTAGCATCGAAGTGCCCTGGTTATTCACTTCAATCTGTCTTGGGAAAGGCCAAACGATCTTACTGGAATTGGGCCCTGAGACTGGAGACCCAGCCCGTGTTGGGTGGTGAGGCAGAGGAACTTACCCATGTGCAATGAGTAGGATGTTCCTTCCAGGTACTATTTTAGAAGCTTATGGAGGTTCAGCCACTTGATTCTCATAGTAACCCTGTGAAGTCTCTCTAAATATCATCACCCCACTTTATGGATGAGAAACTCAAGGCTCCAAGAAGTTTAACAACTCAGGAGAAGGTGTAGGATCGAGAGCTTTCTCATAGAGTGGTGGGATCCCTACTCCTCCTGGAACCCCAAGACCCACTGCCCCTATCTACCCCTTCCATGCCAGTTCCGGTCCCAACACTGCCCATCCCACTGTGTTGCCACACCCACCCCGCAGGAGAGGGCTATTTCCTCCTGCCTGCAGCTCTCACTCTGCAGACAAACCACAACCTCTCCTCCCCTCCTCCCCCACCAAAAGTAACCCAACAAATGGGTCTTCTTGAGTAGAATCCACTTAAAGAGAGAATCACTTGAGAGAGGTGGGGCTGGGGAGAGAATATCACTTGGATATATGATGTTCTTTCTTCCTGTCTTCCGGGCACTGAGGAAGGTAAAGAAAAGGTGTAATTTTTCAGAGAAAAGAGATTTGGCTCATTACGATGAACTGCGGAGCTGAAAAATCATTTCCTAGAAGGATTGGAAATGTTAATGCCATCATCTTGCACGAGTGGGTAGGGAGGAGGGAGACAATTCTGTTGAGACTGCCTGGGTACCTCATTGAAGCTAAAGGTCTGCACATTCAATCTTGATTGAATTACCATTATCAAGAGAGAGGGTGGCTGGGGAAGGGGAGGGAAACAGCCCGACGGTCTCCATACCTCCTTGTTCTGCCCATTCCGTGCTGGCTGGGTTGGGCGGCTCCCCTCTGCAGGGCCCTAGATGGAGCCTTTGGCAGGCAGAGGGGTCAGGCCTGGCGGGGCAGAGCGCCTGGAGAAGTCACAGGCACAGCGGCCTACCTGATGCACTTACTGCTTCATCCTAAGCAGGCTGTCCAGCCTTCACCCAGTCAATGAGGGAACTCTCTGGAGGGAAGGAGGAGGGTTTCTCATTCAGGTTCCTTTGGAAGCAGAAGCTGAGACAAGGATTTGAGCGCAAGTAGCTGGTATGGGAGGTGACGCTGGGAAGGTGAATGGGAAGGACACGGAGAAAGGAAGGCATCTGGTAAGGGATGTGTCTTCAAGCAAGCTGCCACCGCAGACAGCTGTGGCTTCGTCCTGCTGGAAGCTCCAGTGAGTCTTTCCGTCTGAGGGGACAGTGGCCAGTGTGGGAGCACCCGCTCCCTGTCAGTGGCTCGGGGCTGCTCCTGGGGAAGGTTCGCGTCCTAGCATCTCCGGCCTGCCCTGCAAGCCGGTAGAGGGACCTCCAGCGGCCAGAACAAGTCCTGTGATGAACAAGGGCACTGATGACTTCTGCCCTAGCACCCATTTGTGGGACCCAGGCAAGGGCCACCCTCAGAGACTGCAAAGGAGAAGAGGGGGCCAAGTGTTGGGAGCACTGAAAAAGGCACCCATTTTGTCATCCCAGTGCTGTCTCCCAGGAGTCAGCAGAGAAAAGCCTCTGGGTTTATTCCGAATCTGGGTTCCTCCCTGGAAGTGAGAATGGCCTCTCTGAATTGCTCATCCCAGCCTGCCATTTTTCTGACGTTAGAGCCCTTAGCATGTCCCATCTGCCCCCCACCACCTGCACCAAGAACATGATGTATTTTGATGCAGAAGGACTCCTTGCCAGGGACCATGTGGGACCCTGACAGCACGAGACCAGAGTGCTGGCTGTGGCTGTCCTGTACACTTGCTGTGTGACCTGGGCAGGGACTCTACATCTCTGGACCGCCGCTCCTTGCCTGTGAATTCAAAGAGGCTGGACTAAGTCTCAGCGGGGTTTAAAAGTCTCTGTATACCACATTTAGATTTGGTTTTCATTCATCTTAATTTGCCCTCTGTGCATGGAGAAACTGAGGGGCAGAGAGATGAAGTGACCTCGCTGAAGGTCACATGCAGAAGGTCAAGGGCTGAACTGAGAGCAGAACCCCACCTCTGCCTGGAGCCATGTCCAATATTCCAGTACACGGGGGCCAAGTGGATGAGGTCTGCAGATTCCCTTATTCTCTGGCTTTGGGTTGGGTGTGGCCAATGGCAAAGCACCTGCAGAAGACCGGATGAGCAGAGAACTCCATCAAGGTGCTCATTTCCTCAGCCCTGCTTGCTGGGGTCACCTGGGGCTGGCTGCAATGCCCCTGAGGGCCACGCCTCCGGCCAGGACCTCTCTCTTTCTGGGGTCCTGGCAGCTTCTCCTTGGGAGTATTTAGCCTCAAGCACTGCACTGTTCCTTGCCATCTCCTTAGAACTAGCTCCCACCTTTATACAAACAACATTTGATTAAATTCTGTTCAAATCATCCTACTTGAGGGTCCCGTCTGTTTCCTGCTGGGACCCTGATGGATCCCAGAAGGGGAGCCTCATTTGATGACATTGGCAACCCCTGAGCTCACTTCCTGTCCTCAGTGTAACTTCTTTCCAGCAGTCCAGGAAGCCCCCACCAGAACTTCTGCATGGGAATGCTTTGGTATTCTAGAAATTTCCCCTTGTCCACAGTCTCTGCCCAGAGCTGCTTGAGAGCAAAGAATTCTTTGTTCTGTTTCCCCATTCATTTCCTTCCCTTTCGCTTCCTTGCCGCTTTCACCCCTTGGAAGCCCCACTGTCTCTGTTACTAAATTCTGAACAGCCTCATTTGGAAGAAAGGGGTTATTTAGCCAGGGATTCTCTTTCATTGTTTCATTTGCAGGCAGTGCCCTCCCTCCTTCTCTCCCCCCTTTAATCTTTTCTGTCCTCCTGGCCTGGGCCTTTGTCCTCCACTCCAGCCTCCCGGAGCTCTGGGTTCCTTAAGATGCTAATCACACCCGGTTTTCTTCTTGTGCCAAGAATATTTCTATTTATCAAACCACGGCAGACTTTGCCTTAGGGAGGGACACATACAAGGGCAGGAACACTTCCTGTTCCTCCGGGCTGTTTCTCTTTTCACCTTTCTCGTTTCAATTCCAGGACTCTTTCTTTGCTCAGTTCCCCGGTATGTCTTCCAGGGCTTTTGAACGCACTGGTTGCCTGATACTGTCTCCTTTTGTATTGAGCGCAGACCCACTCCGGCCACAGTATACTGTAGAATTACTGACCCTTGAGATTCAGGCTTGTTCCAGCCCGTCAAGGTGGTATCGTTAGGTGTCTGAATTCCCTCTGCCTCCTCTCGGTTTGCCCAGAAGTGGATGTGAGAAGAGGGTTCCAGGGCACATAGTTTATAAAGGAGCAGGGGCAGCAGTGAGGAAGGGACAGTGAGATGGCCGAGGAGGTAGCCCCCATAAGGGGGAGTTTTCAAGCTCGTTCCTGTGGTGGACAGCTGCTGCCCAGTCCCTGTGGGGTCTGGAAAAGGTGGAGAACACAGCCTCCGTGGGATAGCGAGGAGCTGGGCTACTTCACCGGCCAGGGAGAGACTGCCTTGTGCACGGAGAGTCCTGCCCCAGCTTTGCAGCAAGCCCTCAGGTGAAGAAAGGCAGACAGGGCAGCACGAGGGGGAATCGAGTGAGGTATCCAGGGTACACACCTCAAGGGGGCGCTCGCTCTCAGGGTCCTGCAGCCGAGGGTGGCATCTCCTTGAATGTTGCACTGTGGGTGCCTCGCCTGCTCACCCTAGTCTTGGTCCAGGATGCCAGACCGCCTGCTGGTGAGGCTGTGGGGTGTGGGTGGGACACGTGCTGATAGCATCTTCTGCACCCCCAGTGGTGGAGTTTAATCCCTTTCATTGTTTTTCCTTGCTACCTGGAATCCTGCGTCCAAGGTACAGCTCTCACAGAGGACAGGGCTGTTCTCTTTCTGCCCCTTCCTGTGTCTCGTGTCTCTGCCCCCACCCAGGCTCAGGACCATCTTCCTTACCAGCATATCACCGTGCCCCACATTGTCCGATTCCAGTCTTTCTCCCTCCAACCTTCCTGCGTATTTTCTATTTTACTTGAGAAGCCAGAAGGGAGAGGTTCATGGCTCAAGCCCTTTGGGGTTTTGCAGAGCGTCTGCTTGCCAACATTAAGTTCCTATTTACTAAGTTCCAGTCATATGCCAGGTTTGGGGACACAGAAGTATAAGACAGTCATCCACCTGCTGTCACACAGCATCTATTTTTCAGTGAGGAAAACAGCCAGTCAACGGACAATCATCCAAATGCCTCTCAAATCACAGTGATGATAAGACATACATTGTGCTCAAGGAGTGAATAATGAATAATGAGGTTTTGACCAAATGTGAAGGGTCAGAAGAATTCCCTGAGGAAATGGTGACCAAGTAGGATCTGAAGAATAAGTAGAACTTAGCAGAGCAAAGAGAGGAGGGAAGGGCACTTTGATAGAACAGAATGTGCAAAGACCCTATGGCATGAATGAGCACAGAAAGCTCAAGGGACTGAATGAAGTATGGCTTAGCTGAGGAAACTGTGATGGAGAACACAGAGTATGGAGTGGGAGTGGAGAGGTGGCTGAGGGCCTTTGGGTAGGAAGTGCTTAGAATGGAAGGAAAGAGGGGCACCTGGGTGGCTCAGTCGGTTAAGCATCCGACTTCAGCTCAGGTCATGATCTCACAGCTCATCAGTTTGAGCCCCATGTTGGGCTCTGTGCTCTCAGCTCAGAGCCTGGAGCCTGTTTCAGATTCTGTGTCTCCCTCTCTCTCTGCCCCTCCCCTGCTTACACTCTGTCTCTCAAAAAATAAATGTTACATTTAAAAAAATGCCAAGTGGAAAAAAATTAGAAATGAAGGAAAGGCAGTTGAAGGGTTTTCAGTAGGAAAATGACAGGATCCAATTCACGTTTTGAGGAGGTCCTGCTGGCTTCTGTCAGATACCAGATAGGTGGAAGGTGGGGGTCAGATTAGATGTGCATCATCAGGACGAAGGCTTGGGAAGAGTTCAGTTGAGAGAGGACAATGGCACAGCCAAGGTACTGGGTGCTGAGGATGAGGAGGGAAGTCTGGAAGATACACAGCTTGGCTCGGCTTCTCATCCTTGGCCCCCACAGGCTTTTGCCTGGATGCCTGGCCCACTCTGGATATTCTTGCCTCTCAGGGAGGCAGGGTCTGTCTCTTCACTATGTTCTAGTCATTTATCTTTTCTTGTCTGCACAACACCTTGGGAGGAAGACATTGTTGTATCCATTTTACAGAGAGAAGACTAAGTTTTGGCATAGTCACCTAAGGTTTCACAGCCTATAATTTAGTGAACCCTACCTAAACTCACAGTCTTATAGGGGGAACAGACAAGGGACCAGGTATTTTAGGACATGGTTTGCACGGTGTTGAAGCAGAGGATGGTCAGAGCGAGAAGCTACGTGTGCCTGGAACGGGACCCTGGGAGCAGAGATTGAGGGCCCAGCACAGGGCTGGCTCAGAGGGAGCTCACGCATCACAGGTCTTAATAATACATTTCCTGATTGTTTGAGCATCTCTTTCCAACACTTCACTTGCAAGAAATCTTCCTGCCTGCATTACTATCTTCCAAGAGACAAATTATAAGTGTTTTCTGATTAGTTCTACCATTCATAGCCCATTCCTAAATCAGCACAGGAAACAGCTAAGCTAAAACTTCTGCCTCTTTCTTCCTTTGCAAGCTGCCTGTATCTTATGCCTTCTTCCTCCAAGTTTTTTTCTTAGGCAATGTCTAGACAGTTAAACAAAACAAAACACTGAACTATGCTAGAAATAATTTGTTATTCAGGGTCCTTTTTTCCCCTCCTCTTTTTTTTTTTTTTTTTTTGGCTAGGCTGGGTTATCCTGAGAGTTGAGACCAGAAATGCTATACACACAATTGGTGAGATGTTAAAAGATTCAGGTTGACTACATCATGGTAGACAAAGGCTGTTAGAGACTCTTGTTCTAGTCAGACCACGTGGTCAACATTTTGTATGAGGTAACTTTGTTCTCTCTGTATTTATGTTGCTTTGAAGGCTGTACAGACTGATATTTGGCAGGGATAATACTGTGTGTGACCTGTGCATGGTGTGAAGGTCCATTACAATATCTCCCTCCCTCACCTTCTAGCACTGAATATTAGGCACAGTCACATACAAGTACTGTCACTGCTCTTGTTCAGGCCTCATCATCCTTTGCTGGGACCACTGCAGTAGCCTCTCGACTGGTCCCTCTGCCTCCAATCTCTCCCAGTCAGATCCACCCTCCCGATCAGCTACCCTCATGATCTTTCCAAAATGGACATCCGATCATGCCCATCCCCCACCAACCTGGCTTACTCCATGTCCCCAGATGGGTATTCGGTGATTTCCGGTTAAAAGAAGGTGGAATAAGTTATCCATGCTGCTCATCGGTGACCCTGAGAAACTAACTCTATGGCTAAGAGTAATGGTGCTAGGCACCGTGAAAGGGTTTATGTAACTTTTTAAAACAACCCTATCTTTATTATTTTTACCATCTCAAAGGTGAAGAAACTGAAGCTTCGAGAGGTGAGGTAATGTGTTCAGGGCACCACAGCTGGGGTAGAAGCCCAGGCAGTCTGACTCCAGGGGGGCTCTAACTGCTCTGCACCACTGCCTTCATCAAACTATGCATCAGAGGTGATTATAGAAATGTTAAAGCTCATTGTTGAGCAAAAGGCAAAGACCTTGCATGCCTCCCTACCTCTGCACAAAACATGCTCTCCTGCAGGCTCAGTGCCACTAAGGGTTTTGGCCCACACGGGCCCTGCTTGGTAGGTGCTCACCTTATAACACCTGCAGCCCTAGAAGTGGGGTCTGGCCGAAGTCATGATGCCTCAAACTGTGCTTCCTGTGTGACCAGAGTAGCCTGGGGCCCCTTTGGGCCCCGAGCTGGCTGCTCCCCAAACCCTCAGGGCACTTACAGGATATGATGTTTCCATATCGATTCTTATTGCGGTTTTCATCCTCTTTGGCTGTGTCCCATGAAGCTGTCTGCCCCTCTGGCAAGGCCTAAAAGAGAAGGAGAGAGTGGTTAGAATGGCCTGCAATAAGGACTTTATCCATGTGCTGCTGAGCCAGGCGGAGAAAGAGACCCATTGGGATGGGTGACTCAGTATAAAGGGTTCTGTGTTCTCAGAGGTGACCTGGAGGGAACACAGACTTGGCCCCTCCATGGACTTAATCACTTGTTCATTGACTCAAATGCCATTGATGTCTTGTGCGTGTCATGGGCCCAAATCTGGCCCAGCAGGGGAGTCATTTGTTCATTAACCCATTTGTTCATCCGACAGATTTAATTGAGTCCCTAATATGCATCTGGCACTGTTCTAGGTACTCAGGATACAGAGAAATAGACAAAGTCTCCCTCAAGCTTCCAGTCAACTGGAAGACATCACAAATGGAAGAGCAAACATATGGGATTTTAGATACCGGAAAGAGGCAAGAAAAGAAAAAAGCAGGGAAAAGGACAGTGATGGAAGATGTAAATGTCTTTAGATGATACAGTCTTGGAAGGCTTCTCTGAGAAGGTAACAGGTAACTAACTTCTTAATGATGCAAAAAATCCAGTCATGCCAAAAGCAGAATGTGTCTTCCAGGCAGAGGGAATAGCAGGTGCAAAGGTGGTAACAAATGACCATATTCAAGGATGAGGCAGGGAGGGTGGTGATGGAAGCAAATGGACAGGCTGGGACAGTTCAGGTTATATAAGGCATTGTGGTCACCAGTAATGAGGTGGGTATTACTCTAAGTAAGATGGGAAGACCACTGAGAGATGTGAGTCGTGCAGTTGGCTGATCTGATTTATGTTTTACAAAGCATGCTCTGGCTCACATATGGGATACAGGCTCTACGAGGCCGGGGGAGGAAGGAGGAAGATCAGTTAAGAAGTTGTTGCAATAGTCCAGGTAAGAAATGATGTTACCTTGGACCTTTTACTAGGATGGTGGCCGTGGACGTGGTTAGAAGTGATCATTGTCAGGACGTTCCACTGAATATTGCAGATTTTGGTTCCCTCAGAAACACACTGGGAAACAAGCATTTGAATATAAGATCTTATCTGGGAGGCAATCCTAAGGCCCATGGGTGGGAGACTGGGGGAAGTGAGGCAATCAAGGGAAGGAAGTTGGTCCAGGGTACCTCAATGAGCAGGTCACTGCTGTGTCCACCCAGGGTTTGATCTCACAGGCCCATCTCATGCTGGAGTATTTACCCATCAATTCCGATATACCATTGGTTGAGGACAACTCTTAGGAAATCCCTTGGCACTTCTGCTATGCTCTGCAGGCAAGGTGTGCATATTCTTTTGTGTTAAGGAAGTCCTTAGGCGAAAAGCCACAGGTGCTTCTGGAAGGCGGGCATTGAGTGAGCATGAGTGGGAACACTGAGAGTAGAGGGGACACGGGCAGGCCACCAACACATCTGCTGTAGGTGTGGACTATGAGGGAAGGGGGTGTGAAGGCTGACTCTCAGACTGCTGGCCTGAAGAACTGAGTGGAGGGCCAGGCCATTTGTGGAGATGGAGAAGAAACAGATGGGGAGAAAGAGAGGTGGGGAGGCGGGAATTCTGTGCTGTGTTTTGGGTACACAAAGTGCTCAGAACAGTGGCTCGCCCTTGTTGAGGACAATGTGCTTCTTGAGATGTTCCGGCAACAGCAGCCATGTTGAGGCTGGTTGATTACTTGACGTCCAAGCTGAGATGCTGAGAAGGAAGCTGGAGGCAGAGGTTCACAGTCACAGGGGGAGGGAAGGTATGGGAGTCATCAGTCCAAGAGGAGACAGACAAGTCAACCACCACGTGGAGCAATCAACAGAGTTTGAGCCAAGTGTCACGGAGACACAGGGGAGGGGGCAGTCACTTATACAGGGAAGGAAGATGGGCATTTAAGGGAGCAGGAGCCACTTTAGGAAGTCTGCAGAAGCATGAAGGCCAGGCTACATTTTGATTTCTGTTCCCACCCTGCACCCTGTAGAGTGGGCTGAATGCCCTGCTCATGGGTGCCACACTGCTTCTGAGGCTGGATTTGCATTGCCCTCCGTCTACACAGCACCCTGTCTGCAGTGCAGGGGAGCGGAGCGTCCACTCATCTTGTTGCACTGGCCTTGCCTTTGCTCATCCATCCCTTACCATGTTCAGCCAAGACAAGCAGTGTGTGAGCCGAGTGGTCAGAAATTCCACCAATCAGTGGGCTGTGTTTTATAGGCAAGCGGGACCACTGTCTGTTCAAAGCCCAGCCCATGCACGATACCCCCTTTCTTGCTTCCAGGCTCCCATGTGTTAATAAGCCAATCTGGGTGGGTCTTCTAGAGAAGAGGCTGGCAGACTTTCTGTAATGTCAGAGAGGGGGCAGCTTGGGCTTTGCAGGCCACGTTCTCTGTTGTAACCACTCACCCTCTACTGTTGCAGAGCAAATGCAGTCACAGACAAAATGCAAACACATGGGCGTGGCTTTGTTCTGATGAAGCTGTATTTACAACGGTGGGCATTGGACTGGATGTAGCCTGTGGCTGTATGTTGCTGACCTTTTTTTTCTAGAAGCATAACCATGATCCTCAACTACGTGGTGCCTGGGTAGGTAGAACTGGTGCTCGTTCTGCTATCTGGCTATTCCAGGTGTAATGCAGACGGGGTGGGAGGCCCTTGCAGGGGCTGCCTGGCTAAGCTGTGTTCTCTGACTTAGCTCGCCCCAGGGTTTCAGACCGGGGCGCTCGAGTGTCTTCCCAGCCATTAAGTGATCAGCATTTTGTTGTTTGTGTGGCCTAAACCCTCAGGCACCCTGGAGGAGAAGCTAAGCAGGTTCTAGGCTCTGGCACCAGTCTCTGCCCTAAACGTGAGTGTGACAAAAGTACTATGGAGGTAAGAAAGTGCTCATTTTACAAATGGAGGGCCTGTCTCTCCTTTTTCTCCTCTCTCCTCCTCCTCTTACTCCTCACTACAAATGACCATCACCCCGCATCCCTCTTGCACCAGCACGGGACATCTCTAGACCTCATGTGGTTCTTGCTTTTGCATGTTAACTCCTGGAACAAAGGTTCCAGCCCTGGGCCTCCTCCCCCAGCCAGGTAGTGCCAGCTGTTTCAGACAAGCTGCCAAGCCTGTACATTGTTGACTCTCCGCAACAGTGAGCTGTGCTGTCTCACTGGCAATGTTGGGCTTCTCAAGGTTTGAGCTGATACTCTGGGGGTGGATTTTCTTTCTTTCTTTAAAAAATTTCTTTTTAACGTTTATTTATTTTTGAGACAGAGAGTCAGAGCATGAACGGGGGAGGGTCAGAGAGAGGGAGACACAGAATCTGAAACAGGCTCCAGGCTCTGAGCTGTCAGCCCAGAGCCCGATGCGGGGCTCGAACTCACGGACTGTGACATCCTGACCTGAGCCGAAGTCGGCCGCTTCACCGACTGAGTCACCCAGGTGCCCCTCTTTCTTTTTTTAAAAAATGTTTATTTTGAGAGAGAGAGCGAGCGCAAGCAGGGGAGGGGCAGAGAGACAGAGAGGGAGAGAATCCCCCTGGGGCTTGATCCCATGAATTATGAGATCATGACCTGAGCTGAAACCAAGAGTAAGATGCTTAACTGAATGAGCCACCAAGAAGCCCATCTGGGGGTGGATTTTCTAATTTTTTAAGTGTGTTTTTTTTTTTTTTTTTTTGAGAGAGACACAGAGTGAGTGGGGGAGAGACAGAGAGAGAGGGAGGCAGAGAATCTGAAGCAGGCTCCAGGCTCTGAGCTGTCAGCACAGAGCCCGATGTGGGGCTCAAACTCAGCAGCCTGGAGATCATGATCTGAGCGGAAGTCAGAAGCTTAACCAGCTGAGCCACCCTGGCGCCTCCTAGGTGTGGATTTTCTATGCAAAACCCTCTGTGATAAAAGCCAATTGTTCATTCAATTATATCCACCTAAAAGTGGTCTGAAGCCAAGAACAGGACACTCCAAATAGTTTCATAATGATGTTTTTGGAAAAAATCTGTTGAGTACCTACTCTGTGCTACGATTTAGGTTACAGTTAGCTTAAGGTTTTGTTATGGCTGTACATTAGAACCATCTGGGGAAGCTTAAAAAAAAAAAAAACTCCCAAAGCCACAGCCTATTAAATTCAATCAGACTCTCTGGGGATGGGACACAGGTATCAGCAGTGTTTAAACTCCCTGGGCGATTCTAATGAGCAGCCATGGTTCTTGCAAATAGCAAATTTACCTGGAGAGACACTTTCCCATGAGTCTCCTCACTGGTTTCTCTTGCTTTGGTTTTGTCCCCTCCAATCCATTCTTTACTATAATCAGAGAGATCTTTCTAAAATGCGGATAGGACCCAGTTACTCCCCTTGCCATTATCTTCAGCATACATTCCAAAGTCTTTAATACAGGGTCCTTAATGACTTCACCCCACATGCCCCTCCAGCCTCATGTCTTGTCCTTATATTAACGTTCCACAGATAAAGAACCAAATGTAATGCCACAGACAATTTCAGGTGTTTCAAACTTCTGAGACTGAATTTATACATGCTGTTCCCTCTGCTTAAAATTCTCTTCCACCTGAGTCTGTCTGGTAAACTCCTACATACCCTACAAAACCCAACTCAAAAATCTGTTTTGTGAAACCTTCCTTGCTCACTCTCCTACCACTCTGCTTCATTCCCAGCTAGTAAATCACTTCTATTATCAGATGGGCTTGTTTATATCTATTAATTTGAAAATCTTGTCTCTTAACTTGTTGATGGGCTATTCCAGAAAAAGCATCTTATTCATGTCTGAATACTGGCCTTGTACTTCATATGTGCCTGAATCCCCTTTGGAATAAATGAATAGATTGGGCAGATGGCTGAAAACATTAGTGGGTGGGATGGCTTCTGCACATTCTCTGGAATCTCAGAGGCGTAAGTGACTTTGAAAATCATCTGGTTGTGTTCCCTCCCCTAGTGGCCTTCTAGGCAGCTGATAAGCTGATGCATAGCATGTGCTACTTGGATACCCTCAGCAACAGAGAGCTCACTTCCCCATAATGCTTCCGGTCCCACTTTTGGACAGCTTGGACAGTGTTTTGCGTCCTCTGCCTCCATGTACTTTGCCCTGTTCCACGGGGGCCCCACGGCATAAGCATGTACCTTCTGTGCTGTGACACTGCAGAGATCTGATGAAGGTCCCTGTCCACCCGCAACGTCCTTAAATGGCAATTTGGGAGTCCTGTCAAATCTGCCATGGCCCTCAGGATGCACCCAGCATTCAGATACCATCTGGAAAACCTTAAGCTAAACAAAAGCAGTTGTGATGAGTGGCCCTACTCTGTGGGAAACCACATGGGCCTCTGCCACAGCTCTGGGAGCCTATGTCCCTTGGTGGGGCTGGGCTGGGGGAAGGTGTGAGCCCAAGGGCTGTGATGCTGTTGACCTAGGCAGAGGAGGCAAGGTCTAACAGAGCCTCCCGGGAGTGAGCTGTAATGACCCCCTTATTGGCTGACTTTGATCACACATCCATTTCCCTTTTTAGGGAGCTGCGGTGTAATAGGGGATAATCTCCTGAAGGAAAAAAAATAAGAGGGGGTAAAAGTATGAGGGAGACTTCTCTCCATCTTCAAAGGGAGCCAGCCAAGGGGCATTATTTTTACATTAGCAGCTAGTTACAGTAGATTGACCGGGGAATGGTGGCAGTCATTAGGAGCTAATCACATTCTTTTCAGGCCAAAATTGCCATCTCATTATATTCATCCATTATCACTCTCGGCTTCCCTCTTCTCCTCTTCTCCTGAGGGTGTGGGCTCTATTTCACACTCTTCTCTGTGTGTGGATATGTTTCCTACACTTCAACAGTGTTGCTGTTCTAAGGCAATCATTTTCTCTTTCTTTCTTTCTTTCTTTCTTTCTTTCTTTCTTTCTTTCTTTCTTTCTTTCTTTCTTTCTTTCTTTCTCCTTTCCTTTTCTTTTCTTTTCTTTTCTTTTCTTTCCTTTTTCTTCCTTCCTTCCTTCCTTCCTTCCTTCCTTCCTTCCTTCCTTCCTTCCTTCTTCTTTTTTTTTTCGGTCCCGAAGATTGCATTTGGGGATGTCCTCATCCCTGGAGGTCTGAGCTGTGGTATTCCCAGAATCCTCAAAAGTCAGACCTGGAAGGTTCTTTTGAGAAAACTATTGCCTCACTTTAGAGATCAGCCAAGTAAGGTCCAGAAACAGGAAATGACTTGACTAGGAATGCAAGCTGAGTGAATCTGCCCCTCCTGCCTCCTTCCCACCGTCCCTCTCTTCCTCCTTTCCGCGGTGACCATCTGGATATTAGGTCCCAGAAATAACGGCAATGGTCACGGCACACAAGATCTCATGAACTTTGCTCTAGTTGTGGGAAGGTGTGGACAATAAACAGACAAGATAATAACTGCTTAGAACCAGTGCTGTAAAGGCGATAAATAAGGGGCCGGGAGAGACAACAACTAGGAAGAAGAGACCATTCAGATTGAGTGGATTGTGCAGGACCTTTCAAAACGGAGACATCTGATAAGGAAAGAAACAGCCCATGACTTCCAGCAGCTGGCCTGGCACTCAAAGCTGGACCTTGCTGTGTTACTGTTGTACATAAACAATTTTGCAAAATTGCAACACCAGACAAGGCTTCTCTGAGACCAGGATGGGGCAAGGCAAAAACATGACCACTGTGTAGTCATATCTAAACACAGAAACATATGAACATTGTCCAAACCATAAATCAATCAATCAATCAATCAATCAATAACATCCCCCTATCCGGGCTAATATAAGTTATGGCTGCTTCTCTGCCACTTATAGCTTTGGCTTCTGTCTGGCGTCCCTTTCTTAGAGTTAAGATCTATCAAGGTACCCAATCTTACCACTTCCTAACAACATCCAATCCAGAACAAAGCCCCAAATCACCCGACATAGCCCACAGCCTGGGAGGCCTTTCTCACATCCTCTTCCTGAGATGTCCTGCAGGTTTTAAACCCGGCTTGTTCAACTCCAGGTGTATTCCTACTTGTCTCTTATGGACACCTTTGGGTTGAAAACTAAATGATGAGCAGCAGCCAGCCATGGCAAGAGCTGGGGAAAGAATGTTCCAGGGCTGAGGGAAGAGCAAGTGCAGAGGCCTTGAGATGGAATGAGCTTGGTGTGTTCTAGAACTTGAAGGGGCATTCTCCGGGGCCTGGAGGATGAGAGCAAGCGAGTGATGCAAAATGTGGATGGGGAGGGTATAGCTCGGAATGGCAGTCAGTGGACCAACACCAAGAATATGTTTTCTTCTAGGTTGATGAAAATGCTTTGAACATTTTTTAAGGTGAGGAGGCTGAGCCAGTACCAGCAGCATGATAAGAGGTAAGAGCTCTTGTGTCTCAAACCCTCCCTTCATCCTTGTTCACGGGCTTCACACACTTTGGGATAAAATTATTTTCTGGTGCCTACTCCAGACTAACTCTCCCTGTGGCTGCAACCCACCTGCCCACCCATCCGTCCTCGCTCCCAGTCATGGAACTCAGTAAGCCAGACACTCATTGTACCTATCGAGACCCCAGTAGGGGTCACGGGCTTCTTAGGCTCTGCTGTGCTCAATCAGTTCACAGGCTTGTTCAACCTACCTATTTCCCTACTTACTACTTCTGGTCCCTGCTCTAAGAATTGCCCCCTGATGCCTGGCTGGTTCCTTCTACCTATTGGTTTGGCCCTCCTGAGATATGAGGGTCCTTTCTGGGGCTTGCTATCCTTCTTTGGACACTCTTCGTTGTACCTACGCTTCTTTGAGTTATGCCCAAATAGTGAGACGTCAAAACACAGAGCTTCCGAGAGCAACTCACCTCCAATTCAAGGCTGAGAGTGTCCTGGTCCATTTCATTTACCTGTTCACTCACTATCTTCAGCAGATTCTGTCACTTATGATTCCCCTCTTCCTCCCTTTGGCTTGACTGTATTCCTGGAGATAATTGGATATGATACGCCCTGGGGTACAGCAAAACCAGGCCCAGGGAATGCTGACCAGGCAGTTCCTGGCTGATGCCTCGGGGCACAGCCGAGGGCCTCCTTCCTGCCTGAGCAGTCCAGCTGGCCAGGACTTCCCTGCATCCCTGCCCACCATGGCATTCTCTCAGTGGAGGGAAGACTCCAGAGAGTCTTTACCAAGGATGCACCATTTTACCTGGGTCTTTCATTCATTTATCTTGTCAAGAATACCTCTTGCCCACCCACTGTGCATATGAGTCAGGGGAAAGGCAGGGCTTTGCAAAAGGCAGACACACTAGAATGAATATTCCATCACTTCCAGTCTCAATAAACTTTTCTAAAAGTTGAGTCAATAGTACACCTCTGCCATGTTTCTGAGCCAGGCCTCCAGGCTGGGTGGCTCAGTGGGTGAGAACAGCTGCTCTGCTTTGCTGCACCTGTGACACTGGGGCAAAGAGAAAGTGGCTATTTCTATGCTCAGTGCTCAGAACAGTGACCACTAAGAATGATTTGTAGCCTAACAAGCCAGAAAAAAAAAAAAAAAAAACACCCTTCAGGTTAGGGTGGGGGAAAGGTTTGACTATTTTTTTTGACCATGGAACTCTCATATATCCTGTTGTTTACATGACTCTGTGCATTTGTTAAAATTCATAGAGCGGTACACCTGCCTCCTTCCCCACAAAATGGATTTTATAGCATGAAAATTAAAAAAATGAAAAACAAATACACCCCATGGAGTTCTGTGATGATTAGAAACTACCCAAAATAGCTGGTGGGCTCCTAACACCATGCCTGGCACACAGTAGGTGTGGGAGACTCTTCCATCCCAGTCTTGCCCAAGAATGTGCTCTTGAGTGCCTGTGGCTGACTTCTGGAATTTACTCCCTGCCTCCCTTTGATCGGAAACATCCAGTTTACTGTCATAAGACCAAACATGGGGGCTCCTTACAACATCCATCCTGGTTTGCCTTGGACCACAGGGCTCCCCAAGATGTATGACTTTTGTTTTAAAACTGGGGCCATCCTGGGCACCTGGGTGGCTCATTTGGTTAAGCATCTGATTCTTGATCTCAGCTGAGGTCGTGATCTCATGGTTCGTGAGTTTGAGCTCCACGTTGGGCTCTGGGCTGTCAGTGTGGAGCCTGCTTGGGATTTTCTCTCCCTCTCTCTCTACCCCATTTGTGTTCTCTCTCTTTCTCTCTCAAAAAAAAAATAAACTTAAAAAAAATTAAAAAACACCTTGGACCATCCTGGACAAACCAGGACAAATCGTTCACCCTAGAAACAGGTAAGAGCGAGTATTCAGGAAGTGAGAAAGAGTTGTATAAGCTGTTCAGGAAGCCCAAGGTCTCATCTCAACTGAGGTCCATGAGTTCGGTAAACACCCACACTTACTGAAGTCCAAGGTTAGCTGGTAGATGGCAAGGGCCGCCGTGGATGGCTGTACTGGTTGTGCACAAAGCAAGAGCGTCACATCTAAGGAAGCATGATACATCTGGTAGGCATGTAAATTTCTGGATGTATTATGAACAGGCATCTTGAGACAGGTGAATCTTTCGCTATTTCACTCTAAGGAGCTGCATGAATTAGTGGTGGCCCTGGCAGAGGCTATGCTCGCAATGAATGCTTCTTTCTGGGCTGAAAAACACATGCCTTAGGGATTATAAATGTGGATAGAGAAGGCAGGAGAGGATGACTGATGATATCTACTCAGAGTGGCATCAGGAGAGCAAATATTATTGCGACCATGTCACTAAATAGACGGTAATTTATGAGTTCTGCTGGGGAAGCTGAGTAGAAAATCAGATGGCAGCAAGATGGGGTATTTGTCTGTGACAGGAGCTTTGATCAAGGTGGAATAGCTGAGTACACGTGTGTCCGTGTGCAGAGTCACAAAGCACCATTTAAAAAGTCCCCTGAAAAGCTACAAGGTCTCTTTTAAAAACAAATTTTAGGGCAGTGTTTCTCAAACTGGTAGTGATTCAAATCTCCTTACAGAATTTGGTTAAATGCAGAGGGCTGGGTCCTGTCCCGTGTCAATGATGGGACCTATGTCCTATCATTGTGTCCTAATGTTCTTTACTAACTCTCCAGGTGATTCTGACACCCATCACAGTTTGAGAGCCACTGTCTTCGGCAGTAAGGTAAATAGAAACAACACGTTCCTGGGGAAGAGTCAACTTAGATTTTAAGGCAGATACTCAGTGTACCTATAGAGACAGCGAGAGATGTGCGAGTCTTTCTACGTTGGTATCTTTCTTTAAGCAATACTGCTTCCCACCCCCTGCCCCCTGCCCCGGATGGAACTATTCTTAATTACAAAGATTTCTGCCAGCACTCTGTAATTCCATTAAGTTAATAGTTAGTATTTATATACTATTTTGCAGATGCTTCAGAGAAGAGAGATGAGTAAGACCCGGTCCATGCCTTCATGAGGCCGATAGTCTAACAAAGAAGCTCACACTAGGGCCCCTCTTTTCCTCCCAGCTCTGAGACCATGATCTGGGGGATCCCTGCATCCCATTCTAGGCTACAGACTGTTGGACCCCTCCACATACTGTCTCTGTCTTCATGCACGAGCTTCTGCGTGGCTGTCTCTGGGCCAACGGCTCTCCCTGAAACAGAGTCAGCCAGAGTTGAGGGAGGGCTGTTAAACTACTGCCTTGTTAATTCTGTCCAGGAAAACTAGGCAAAGGGTGTGAATTCCCCACCTGGCTTCATTTTTATTTCTCTTTTTTCATGGGCAAACAACTATGTTTCCCTTCTAAGAAGTGGTTTGAAACACTTCAATGATTTTTTTCCAAGACCCTGAGCATAAGATTCCCTCTGCCACCCATCCTTTTCCTCTACCCAGCCTTCTTCTACTCTTCTTCAATGCAGTGTCTCATCTTTTGTAAAGATTCTGATTGATCTTGACAGTAATAACTGACAAAAAGCAAAAATAAACAATACTACCACCCTCCCACACACTCATCCTGGACTGCCCTTCCCCACGTGCTACAAAGCATTTTAACTAGAGTGTGTTATAGAAGTACATGGTGTACTAAGACCACGATCTTCCTTTAACATAGGGTTTCTTATTTCCTTTGCTGAGCTTTCTAATGATCTCTAGGTCTCCAAACAGTGTAAGGTAAGGTACACAGTAGGTACTCAGTAAGTATTTCTGGCCAAATGAAGTGGAAGCTTCAGGAGTCCACTCCACACAGCCAAATATCTCACAGGAGATAAGTGGGGACCCAGGGAGGGAGCAATCTTGTCCAAGACCACCCAGCATGTCAGAAACAGACTGAAAACCAAGTCTTGACTCTTAGTCAAGGGAATTTTTCTCTGGTACCATCTGAAAATTGCTTGCTTGGTTGGGGAGGGCTCTCATACCAAACACAGAAAATACTGTTTTTTGGGTTCCAAACAGAATTCTAAGTAGAAAAATAAAAATAAGCTCAAAGGAAAACACTGCATTAATAGTCTCTCCTACATGAGTTTTATTCCTGCTAGAAAATCTTTCAAGTCTGAACCCACGTGGGTTACTGATATCTTTGGGCCACCCTCTGGAAATGGCCCGTTTTCTCCTCAGTTTAACCCATGAGGAGTGGAGTGATATGAGCAGGTGGAATCCAAGTCTTCCTATTTTGGTCATTATGAGTTCCCACAGTTGGAGAACAGCCATAGTTTTCCCTTTCATGCCCTGGGGCATCTGCTAACTCCCCAGGCCCCTCCCCAGAATCTCTCTTCTCACTTGTAAACTATTGAGGAGGTAGACCAGATCTCTCAGGAATCACCTGCAGTGGGATGCTCTGTGACTAACCTCATCAACCGAGGAGAGAAAAGTTGTGAAGGTCTATTCTGCCTCTGTTCAGGTGGCTCCGAGCAGACAAGAGGGCACTGGGGCATCCTGAAGCATCCATCTTTATGGTTATGCCCCATCTGAAGGCTGCCTGCCAGTGTCACCCACAGACGACTAGCAGACACATGACAACACTGGCTTCACCCCACAGACGCCATGCACGCAGTGTGTCTGTCCAGAGCTGGAGAATGAACAAATGTTTGCTCTTCATTAGGCCATATCCTATTCCTCACAGCTGTTCCTTGTTGCCTTAAATAGTCTTCATGGGGCTATAATAACCAGATACCTTCTGGTCACCCTACTGGGCTCATCATTCATTACGATGACAGACTGGCTGGATTGAACTGGCATTAATAGGCTTCCCTTCTCCCCGTGACAAAGTCACCCCTTCCTGTTGTTCCTCATCTTCCTTGAGCCTGCTGCTCTTCTGACCACGATGATGCCTGGGCTTTAGGCAACTCTTCTTTCCAGCCAACATCTCTTAGCATTTGTTAGTGTGCTAAGACTTTTGTTTTGTAGCTGGGGAGGGTAGGAGAATCTGGGCTGGGAAAACAGGACAGGAAAGAGGGAAGAAGACTCTGCAGTCCAAGATCATGAGCAGAAGCCCCTTAGTTTCAACATGGCTGTGCTCTATCACCTCTGTGAGTGGCTATCACATGCCCCATGGCATCAGATGTGACCAGCAGCAAGGAGAGTAGTGAGGTGATAGGTCTGGGGGCACAGGCAGGGCATGCTCTGGGGACTCCAAGGAGTCTCCTTAGGTCAGCATCCCTCAACTTGAAAGTAATTATAGTTATCCAGAGAGCTTAGAAAATATAGATCTCTGGATCCCACCTCTAGGAATTCTAATTAATCTGAAGGACAGCCTAGGCATTGGCATTTTTAAAACTTCCTTAGGTAATTCTAATGTGTGGCCAAGACTGAAAACCTCCAAACTTCCTATCTGTATGGCAGGTGAGGTTAATTAGCCTCAGGTCTCCTTGAGTTCCTAGGAACCCAGGGCCCCTGGTCAACCACGGTTGCTGGGACTTGACATGTAACTATGGGGGTGGCAGCCCCAGAAAGGGGTCTAGCTGGACTATCAGTCCGGGACAATCAGTTCCTCCTTAGGCTCACAAAATATGCAGGACATAAGCATTGTTTGGATCACTCTGACCAACCCCTTTTTTCCTTTATTGCATAAATATGGAAATGGAAGCCCAGAGCAGGAGAATGACCTGCCCAAGGTCACCCAGATACTTAATTAAAGAGATAGGACTTGAATCCAGGCATTTTGACTATTAACTCAGAACAACTCATATATGACTTCAAGTCATTGAACTTAAAATACATATTGAGAGACTCACGTTTACATGCCAAAGAGCACGAACTGATTCTATGTCTCTACAGGGGAGAAAGTGTGTGGGCTTATCTGGGCTCTGGGCCCAGTCTCCTGGTTTGAGCAATTCCATCTTTTCCTTCATTTACTGTCCCAGCCGCCTACCTGCCTCTGGTCTCCCTGCTCTGATCAATGCCAGACAGTTACATCTAGAATGTGAATTCAACTTTAAAAAATGCTGCTCCGTTCCATGGCTCTGCATGACCTCTAGAATAGAATCCAAACTCCTTACTTAGCCTGAAAAATATCCCCTTGCTTCACCACCCCAGCCCACTCCTACTGATAGTTCCAGCCCTATCTCCCTCCATGCTTTGTATGCCAAACATAGTTTTTGTACCAAACTGCTTCTGGTTCTCATAATTCAACCTGCTATGCATACCTCCATGCCACAGACTCTTCTAGTCCCTCTGCCCAGAACAGCCTTCCCTGCTTTCGAATTTGGTGATTCGTATTTCTCAAGCTTTGGTTTAGGCTTTATGTGTTCCAGAAAGCCAACGGCCATCCATCCCCATGCTAGGTTTCATGCACACCACCCACAAGGGTTCCCACAGCACTCTATTGTGACATTTTCTCAAGATACTGAAGTGATCAGTTCATATGTCTGTGTCTAAGAATAGGCTCTAAGTTCTCCCAGAAGGCAAGGGCTCTGTCTCCTCTCAGTTCCTAGAGCCTAGTACAACATCTGGCCTATGGAGAGTCCTCAAACATCTTTGAATTGACATTCCACAAGGCTCATCCTTGGTTATCATCTCTGTCAATCAATGCTCACTTGCTTCGTGACCTCGAAGCAAGGGCTTATGGCTTTAATATCATCTATGTGACAGTAACTCCCAAAGTTTTCTCCTTAGCTCAGGTTTCTTTCCCAAATTCCAGACTCATATGTCCAATTACCTACTTTCCATCTTCACTAACATGTCTAATGGACATCTCAAACTCAGTTCAAAATTGAACTCCCGATTGTTCCATTGGCCCCGAGTCTGTTCTCCCTGCAGCTTCCCTATATCTGGTAGTGGCAACTCCATCCTCCCAGTGCTTCAAGTAATAGCCCCAGAGTCACCCTTGAATCCTCTCTCTCTCTTTCACACACCATGCTAATGCATTAGGAAACCCTGTTGGTTTTGTCTGGAAGCCTCTCTCTCTTTTTCACACACCATGCTAATGCATTAGGAAACCCTGTTGGTTCTGTCTGGAAGCTATGTTCAGAATCCAACCATTTCTCACCACCTCCACTACCACACCTTGGTGGTGTCACCATTGCCTCTTGCCTGGGTTACTGCCATGGCTTCTTAACTGGTCTCCCTGCTTTGACTCTTGCCTACTTATGTCTCTTCTCAACACAGTAGCTGGAATGAACATTTCAAAGTAATGTGAAATAGTTATTTGTTTTCTCAAACCTCTGCAGTGGCTTTCCATTTCATTCAGAGTAAAAGCCAAAGTCCTTAAAATGGCTTATGAGGCACTACATGGTCAGATTCCCCCTTTATTTCTCCAATGTCATCTTTTATTACTTTTACTCCTTGTTCACTCTACTCATACCACCCTTGGCCTCCTCGTACTCCCTTGATCTGGACCTTTCTGCCTCTAGATTTCTTCCACCATGTATCTGATCAAAACTTTTCTTTTAATTAAGGACTACCTTTCTACCCTATTTAATACTGGAACCCTGTTTACTCTACGTCCCTGGAATATACTATCTCCCTTCCTTGCTCTATCCTTTCTTTTTCCATGGTACTTGTGGCAGTGTGTATCATCCAAAGATTGTATTGTCCAGTATTTCCTGTTCTGCATTCTCTTGTAGAATCTTGCAATTGCCCCTCCATCTATCAAGAGAGGGAGTTTAATTCCCCTTCCCTAGAATATAGGCAGTTATTACTTGCTTATAACCAATACAATGAGGTAGTAGCGATGCTGTGTGATGCCTGAGTCTAGGTCACAAAGATGATGTACTTTCTACTGTTAGCTAAGAGGCTCACCTTTGGACCTATGAGCTACTATGTATGAAGTCCAGCATCGTCAGGCTCCCGTGCTGTGAGGAAGTCCAGGCCACCTGAAGAGGCCGTGTGTAGGTGTTCCAGATGACAATCCTAGCTGAGACCCCAGGGGACAGCCTGCAGCAATCACTAGATATGAAAGCGAAGACACTTTCTGATGATTACAGCCCCAGCCTTAGAGGCTTCCACGTCAAGGTTTCCACACATCAAGGAGCAGAGGCAGACTCTGTTGTGCTACGTCCAAATTTCTGACCCACAGAATCAATGAGCACAGTAAATTGGTTGTTTCACGTCACTAAGATTTGGGATAGTGTGTAGCACAGCAAATGGTATGTTTCAGTGTTGAACATATTATTTACTAACATATTAAGTGAATTGTTGTGAAATGACTTGTCTTTTTTGTCTGAATTCTCAATTATAATTATTTTTGTTTTATAGTTACACTATCACAAGCCATTTCCCCTTATTTGTGAGGCATCAAGAAAGGTGAAACTAGCCTTTCACATCAATATGCATTTGTAAGACATTTCTCTGTCCTCTTGTTGAAAAACTAGAGAATATTACTGAAGTGTCAAAGGTACACACACTTCATCTGTTCCAACATTAGCTCAGGTCTAGATTGAAGAGCAGTAAATGTCTTCTCCAAGGCTTTTAATAAAATAACTTGTTTTTAAGTCTGTAATTGATTTCTTGTTTCTCTTGCTAGAACACAAGTTTCATGAGGGAATGAATCTTTGTCCAATTTGTTCAATTCTGTATCCAAATATGTAGAACGCTCCTTGGGAATGGTAAATACTCAGTGAATATTTATTGAACAAATTTATGTGACTGTACAGCTGAACTGAATTTTAGAAGACACAGTTTGCTATAGCTGAGAGGTCCCTTATATGTCAACTTGTCAAACCCACCCATTTGTATGAAAAAAGCTGAGCAGGAGTCATAGGCAAGAAAGAGCACAAAACATGTTGGTTTGAGAGTAGGAGTGGAGGCTCAGGATCCTTGTGATTACAACAGGGCATGGTCTTTTTTTTTTTTTTAATTTTTTTTTTTCCCAACGTTTATTTATTTTTGGGACAGAGAGAGACAGAGCATGAATGGGGGAGGGGCAGAGAGAGAGGGAGACACAGAATCGGAAACAGGCTCCAGGCTCTGAACCATCAGCCCAGAGCCCGACGCGGGGCTCGAACTCCCATACCGCGAGATCGTGACCTGGCTGAAGTCGGACGCCTAACCGACTGCGCCACCCAGGCGCCCCACAACAGGGCATGGTCTTCAAGCAAACCTGTGGCTCGTAGGCCCACTATGTAGATTCTAGACATCATGGGTGCTTTGATGATCAAAGCCATATCCACCTAATGTCTAGGAAAGGGGACTGGCAGATTGTGGGAAGATTCCCATTAAATAAGGCTGCTTCCCACTTAACCTCCTGCTAATCAGAAAATGTGTTAACTGGAAGCTAAACATTCAAGTTAACTGGTTAATATAATTTGAACGAAGTGAAGGCAGGACTAGTCCACTAAGTGATATTTCCGTTTGGGGTCCAAATGATGGAGCAAAATGTATTGTTATATTATAAAAACACATCATTTCCACTTCAGAAAGTTTGGGAAATGTAAAAAGGCAGAAAAATAAATAAAAAAAAATCAATCCAAATCATACCACACAGGGATGTACTTTCCAAAAAGATATTACCCTGGAAGGAAATGCACTAAAGTAGTCAAATGTAGTTGTTTTTTTGTTTTCAAATTTTAGACCTCAGTTTCTTAGAACAGTGTTTCTCAGTCTTTGACTATTTCTTCCCCTTTCTGATAAATCCCCAGTCTCCCTTCATGCTATTGGAACCTTAAATGAAATAGTATGACTAATGACTTATAAAGCATCATGACATTGAATATGCCTTTACCAACAGCACACTGTCTCCTGTCATTCACTCACCAAAGATATGTACACAGGTGTGTATAAGCACATACCCATGTATGCCTCCACACTTTCAGGGACTAGAACCATTCAACAAACCCCCTAGGAAGTAAGGCCCAGGGATGAGCAGTGATGAGACCATTTCCTCCAAATATCACCCCGATTTCCTCCCCAAATTTGTGGATTGAGGATATGAAAAAATGCTATTTTACCGGGATCATATTTGAAATTAAGCGCAAGTTCTCCTGAGCTGGTAATTACTCACATCCATGGACATAAACGTTTTTGTTCTCATAAATGTGTCAAACATGCCCCTTGCCACCGTGTTTTATACTCTCGTAAAATTTTAGGACCAGAGAGGTCCTTAGACATCACCTTATCCAAACTCTCCATTCAACTAATAAAGAATTTAAAACTCAGGTAGCAAAATGATATGTTAATATCACACAGTTTATTGTACTGGAATCTGGCTGTCTGGACTCAGCAGCCCGCCCCTCCCCCCAAGTTTAGCACAATTTCATGAGCTCACATAGCTTCTGAAATACTGCTTTGTAAGCTCTTTCTCAGAATATAGTCTGAGAGATAAACTTAGTCTGCACTATCAAGAATTCCAAATATGTAGAGTCTTAGTCAATGCGTTTGCACTGCATACAGTGTTACCGACCCTAGCATATTTGGGGAACATGGTGCATGTGAAAAAAAAACCTACAAAAACTAGTACACATAACTCAGAGCCTGGCACACAGTAGACGCTCGAAAGATATTTTGGGAAGGAAGGAGGAGAGGGGGAGAGAGAGAGAGAGGAAAGGAAAAGTAAAGAAAGAAATGTTGTTTTCAAAGCTGGCTGCACAAGGAGGCTTGCAAAATTCTTCCTGGGGGGAGTGAGGTGGTGCTCTTTAGTTCAGGAAAACATCTTAATGAATTTTTCCTTCTATTTTATTTTCTTCTTTGTAAAAGGTGAGGCCTGAGGGGCAAGGTCTGAAGCAAAAGGAGGGAGACGGAGAAAGCTAAACTGTTTTGCATAAACAAATGAGTGTGGGGGGAGCGTGGGAATTCTTTTCCTGGATGCTGGGAAAAATTGAAAAAAAAAAGGAAAAATTTGAGGATACTACAAAGAACTTTGGGGACAGAGTGGATAGAGACCTGTCAGGAGGCCGGAACCTCAGAAGGACTTTTATTCAGGCACTTCCTGTACTTTGCTGCAATCCTCCTGTTATTCCCCAAACCTCAGTAACAGCCACTACTCACAAGTCCTCTGCACTGGAGTTGCCTTGGGGAGGGAGAGAAGGGCTGTCCAAAGCCAGGGTGAGGAGAAGGTACAAAGAGAAGCAGATACCAGAGGTGAAAGTGACTCAGGGGGTGGGTGTTGAGAACACAGCAGAAGCAAGGTAATGGGCCCAGAGGGGACTACGAGCAAGCAAGTCTCCGGGAAATCACTGGCAGGGGAGACTGGCTGGCTTTTTTTTTTTTTTTTTTTTACAACAGGTGGGATATGGGACTTGATCCTTTCCATCTTCCTATTGAAGGAAGGCAAGAATCGAAACTGATTCAGTAGGTCTGAGTGGGGACTGGGATGGTGCCTTTCCAACACACTCCCAAGCGATGCTGTTGTTGCTGGCCTGGAAACCATCCTTTGAGTTGCAAGGATTCAGTACCCATGAAGCCTCTGTGCCCATTGGGAAGTTTCTCCACAGGGTGGTCTCTTACCTCATATTCCTCCTTGAACCCATAGCCCTGGCCTCTCTTCATCTGGGTGATGTGCTGCAGTAGGTCCGCCACCCGGATGGCAGGCTGGAACTGGTCCCGGGGATAGCTCATCTCCACAGGGTCGCAGGCCCGGTAGGGGTGAGTCTGGATCGTGAGGGTGGGCTGGGATAGCTCCCCACGGCTGCCATCTGCTTCAAAGAGAAGGGGGCAAAGCACATATCACCTATGACAGTTTTGTCCTCTGTCCTCTCCACCACCCCCCAGGGCAGGGGAACTAACTCAGGACTCAAGTGATCAGGAAGCTGAGGACACTGCTTCCCTCGCATGGCTGTGGTGGCAGATTTAAAAATTAAAACGACAAACGAACCAATGAACACAATAACCCTGGGTTTGTTTCTATTTCAAGGGTGCTTATCGATGGAGCAGTGACCAAGTTCCAGGTTGGCTGCCATCCTCTGCCTGTCTCAGTCCTTCCTCCAGGCTTGAGAGGGTGGTCTTGGCCAATTAGGGCCGATCTCAGAGCCAGTGAGAAGCCAGACAGCAGTTTAGGAAATAGGATGCCTGGAAATCACCTCTGGTGCCTGCTTGCAAGTGAGGAGAGCCCAGGTCTCTGGAGACCAGAGCCATGTGTCTGCTCCTGCTCCATCTGCCTACATCCTTGGGAGGAACTGAAGCCAGTCTTGGACCCTGACCCCCTCAGCTGCTCTCTCCAGCTCTGGGCTCTGCAACGTGCTTGGCTTCTGTCTACTATCTAGTTTCCCCACCAGTTCACACTCTTGATCCAGGAGTGTCGCCGAACCTCTTCCTTCAGTCCTGCCAGCTACTTCTCCCAGGCCTGGGTCCTATGCCCCATCTCCTTTATCGAATCTCTCCTTGATTTAAGATCTGTACTCTCCTTGATAATAATCTCTATACCCACTGAGTCACGCTAACTGCCCTCTGCTGGCTCACCGCCCGCCCCCCCCCCCCAACTGGAAATTGATGCATGCCGAGGGGAGATTTGAATTCCTCTGTTCCCCTCTGGCCAGGACAGCCACATGCTTGCCCTATGGACTCCCTGCCAAGCATACATTGTTGATCTTTCAGGGCCAGTTCACAACCATCTAGGCTTGGTTTCCTCAACCTCCTCCCAAAGTCATGGACTGTCTATGCCCCAGAGCCTCCAGTTGTGGCATGTATGAGATCAGAACTGCCATAGATGATGATCCTGGTGTTTTCAGGCACATTAAGGTACCCACACAGACCCCATTAAGCCTATGCCACAGTCACTCCCAGGGAGGCTTCAGTGTATATTCCTGACTTTCTGCAACTTGTCTTTTCAAAATCCGTGTTCCCTGTTTGTCGCTCACGTCATGATAATCCCTCAGACATTGCTTCTGTATGTGGAAGTGGAATCTCCTATGTGACAGCAAGAGCTAAACTGTTCCTAGTAAGGAAGGATTGCCAACAAAAAGACCTAGAGCGCACAGGCTTATGTACAAGGAAGAAGGGCCTACGTGAGATGTTAGCACAGCTTTCTGGACTGCACAGAAGAAAAATCCTGATTCGTTTCCCTCCTGGGACTGTAGGTAACATGTAGTACATCTTCAACGGCATTGATTAAATGGAGAGCTTTGCAAATGTGGGGGCTGCTTTCACTCTCCAGCACACCCTTGTGATCAGGAGGCCAATTTACTGAGAATTCACTGTCAATGTGCCAGGGACTGTGGTAGGCACTGGCAATGCACACAACACAGACCGCACCCTCCAGACTTGACAGTCCAGTATGGCAGACAGACAAGAAGAACCACCTGAAGCACAAGGACAGAAGCTGGGGAAGGGAACCACACTGAGGGAAGAGAAGGAGGCCGAGAAGGAGCGGAGGAGATGGGTGGGCACGTGATGGGGGCAAAGCTCTCAGAGATGGTGTGAGGCAGGTCAAGAAGGCTGTGAACGTGTGAGAATCTCCCAGCCAGAGGGAAGCTGTTGAAGGGTTTTAAGAAGAATTCCTTTCTTTAAGGACACACTAGTTCTTGCCGGTGCCCCAGCTATCACAGATAGGAGGCACCCTTCCGGCGAGTATCACTCCTGTGACCCTATGGTGGGGTTGGGAATGGAGAAGGGACATTTCTGTTTACTTCTCCGGATGCTGCACTTCATGATGCCCAGGAGAGCATGGGCCAGAGTCAGTGCCTGGAGCCCTGTGAGTGTCTCCCACCTAAACCGCCATCACACATGGGGACAGGTGTCTGCAGAGATCCATGGTCTTTCAAAGGACCTGGGGCACGGACTGCCTGGAAGACGGACTGCCTGGCAGAGACAGGCTTCTTAGGAATGGGCACCTGGCAAATTTTGTGAGATGCCAAAAGTTCCCCAAACCAATATGGATATTTTCCCTAAACACAGTGCTAGACAGATTGTAAACTTGGTGTCAGCAAAACCAACACTGGAATGGAAAGTAAATGCATTTGAAATTTAACAACTTTGTATTGCTGTAACATTCGTAATAATGTCAATGCTGGTGCTAATGATGCTGTAAAGGCTCAGAACCAAGGGGCTTTCAAGGTTTATTAATTCAACTAGTTGGACTCCCTTCTCCAATGTATCTTACCTCACCTATTTCCTTATTAACCTCCGATAATGCAGAAGTGATGCCTTTTATCACAGCCCATTTCACCAGACGCACTATACTTAATTTTCCATCATTAGGTTTAATGAAAACCCAATTTCACAACTCACTTCTCTCAGGAACCTACAAGTAATGCTACGTTTTTATCAGCCCCAATTAAAAAGCGTTATGATGTTCCTATTCGAGTGGGAGCCTTAAAACTAACGTGCGATTCCGCGGCTAATTCAACAAGGGCACTGGAATTCACATGCTGCTCATAAAATGTAACTCAAACCAGCTGGCCCTGGGAGAGAACGCTGCTCATTTTTCTCCTCACCAGACCCTTGATTTTCATGCGATTTTGAATTCTCCTTAATGGGTTTTGCATGTTTATTTATCACATGATAATATTTTGGATTTCTTTCGCACTTTTTCTATAGCTGTTGCCTAAGCCTGGGAGTTCCTCTGCAACAACTTCTGTGGTTGCCTGTCAGGGGCTTTTGGGTAATGCATAGGAGATCCTGGGTCACCACAGTCCCTCTATTTCCTCTGTCCCTCTACTGGTTCTCCTTCCTTCTGGCCTTGACTTTTCTATTTTTTTATCCCCCTCATAGATCTCCCTGTAGCTCCAGACACATATTTCCAATTACTTGGTAGGAATTGCCACTCCGACTGGTTAACAAATATTTACTGAGTACCTATATTGTATAAAGCTTGGTGTTAGATACCACATACATACAGGAGGGTGGAGGAAAGTGTGTTCAGAGAGAGATAAGCATGCCACAGCCCTTGCAAGAGAGAAAAAGAGATAAGGTGTGTATAAACAAGTCTAACAAAGGTGGGAAGGGACAGGTGCCTGGGAGATGGGAGGGGGATGTGCTGTGGAGCTGGGCACTCCAGAAATGTTTTTCAAGCTACAGGCATTCACACCCCACCTCTGTGGTTTTTTGCTATAAGTATGTACAGCCTATATCGGCTCTGTCTGATAGAACCTCCCATGATGATGGAAATGGTCTATATCTGTGCTGTGCAATATGGCAGTCACTAACCACGTGTGGCTCGTGAGCATGTGAAATGCGGCTAATGTGACCGAGGAACTGAAGTTTAAGTTCTGTTTAATTTTAATTAATTTCAGTTTAACTATCCACATGGTGGCTTGTGGCTACTATATTGAGCAGCACAGATCTAGAGAAAAAGAACAGAAATGGAGAATACTTGAGTTACATAATAGGGCAAAGAGGTCCAAGGAAATGTAATGCAAGCCACATAAGTAATTTAAAATTTTCTTGTAGCAACATTAAATACGGCAAAGTGAATTAAGTCAAATTATTTTAAAAAATAAATTTTATTTGACTCAATTCACAAAATAATATTTCAACAGTCAGTATAAAATCATTAATGATATATTTTACACTCTTTATTTGTACTAGGGCTTTGAAATCCAATGTACAAAATTTTTCACTTGCTTCAGTGTAAGCTTAAAATTTCTTTCAATGTTTATTTATTTTTGAGAGAGACAAAGAGTGAGAGTGGGGAAGAAGCAGAGAGAGAAGGAGGCACAGAATCCAAAGCAGGCTCCAGGCTCTGAGCCGTCAGCACACAGCCTGATGTGGCGCTCAAATTCATGAACCACGAGATCATGACCTGAGCCAAAGTTGGACACTTAAGTGACGGAGCCACCCAGGTGCCCCGCTTCAGGGTAGTCTTATTTCACTTCAGACTAGCCATGTTTCCAGGGCTCAACAGCATAGGTGATTAGTGGGCAATGCAGGTGTACAGACTTACCCAGAGCCAAGTCAAGTTCTAAAGAGAGCTGATTTAGAGTTATAGTGAACTTCAGAGACAACTGATCTAGTGTAAGACAGCTCTAGCCCATGGATGCAACATGCCCATTTACTTTTGATGCTCACTACAACGTTTATATAACTTTTTAAGAAATGGCCTGACCGTGTCCCATGAGAAGAGCAGGACCCTGAGAAATGCTGTGAGTCTGGGTCTCAGAATCAGAGAGAATGGGGTTCGTATTTTTCATCACCCAGTTATGGGCTCGATGATCTTGGCCAAGCGACTACAGTTTCAGAGCTCAGTATCTTCATCTATAATACAGGGAAGACAGGTGTTGTGAGGATTCGATGAAATAATGCCTGCAAGTGCCTGGTTTCGGGTGAGCAGGGAAGAAACCATTGCTGTTCTGATGTTGTACAAGATGTGCTGTTTGGCACATGAGAATCACAGACTGGCGAGAGCATCTGGGGAGTCTTTTAGGGCTTCTCTCTTCTTTCCTTCAGGACACACTCCATGGCCATCTAAATATTTTACTCTACTCCTGCTGTTACTGTCCTAGTTTGAGTCCCCATGACAAGACTATTCCATCAGGTTCCCCAGGGGTCTTTCTGCCTTCACAGTTCTTTTTACACAGCTTTGATCAAGTCATTCTTCTGAGCAAAAGCCTCCACAGAGTCAAGACACAATTTCTTAACTAGCCAACCAAATTCCTATAGTTTCTATTTCTTATTTCATCTAAAACAATTCCTCTCAATCTGTGTACCCTTTAGGGCAGGAGAGCACAAAGAGGGGATGGGTAAGTATCTGGAGACTGCTTGCTGAGAGGGGAGAGTCTGGGACCGGAGAGAAGGTTTAAGGTGGGGATGAGGCTGGCTCACCTGCTCAGAGTGGAGACGTGATTAGAACAAACACAGCGGGGGTGCTGTGGCAACAGCAGGTGTCAGGGTCAGAGTACAGAACCTGAAGACAAAATCTGGCTTCAAATACGAACCTCACAACTTTCTAGCTATGGGACTTCAGACAGATTACTAAGATCTTTATTTGTAATTGGCATCAGAGATGGCGATGACCATTATCATCATGGAAGAAGGTCGTTGTAACCTTAAATGGGATCCATTGGAAGACGTCTCAAGGTGACCCCTGGCTGCTAGCAGGCGCTGCCTGATCCCCACCATTGCTACCAAATATC
This sequence comes from Lynx rufus, assembly GCF_022079265.1. NCBI lineage: Eukaryota > Metazoa > Chordata > Mammalia > Carnivora > Felidae > Lynx > Lynx rufus. The sequence goes on along the minus strand of NW_025814896.1, from coordinate 18,108,617 downwards.
AGTAAAGCCTCAAGAAAATAAACTTATAATAGCATTAAAATGTAAGTCGGTGAACTAACCTAGCATCAGAATTTGGGAGGAATACCCATTAATTATGTCAGTATCACACTGCATATGTGAAGATGGAGACTTCATTTTGTCACAGTTTTTAAAAAAAATCTCTGAAATTGTATAAAATCACCTTTCACCTGATTCAACATAGGGCAATTTTCCCTCTTGGGTTGAAAAGGATTGCAATTTCTTTGGTGAAGCATAGATGAAGTAGTTGGCTTGGGTTCGGGAGCCATGTTGTAAGAAAATTGTGTTCCACATTTCCAAATTCTGGACTTCAACTAGTATAAGTGTACTGACTTGCACTTCTTGAGACACAGTAGATTCACACACCCCCATCTCATATCTACTCGGGATATACTATCTCTCAATGCAACGGCAGGTGAAATAACCTTCTCTCTCTCTTTTTCTTTGCATTCAGTACCCAATACTTCCTGGCCCTGGCATATGGCAACCATTACTCTGCTTTCTGTTGCAGTAGTTGCTTTCTCTGGAATGTCATATATATGCAATCATACTGCATACAGTGTTTTGTGGCTGGGCTTTTAAAAAAAATGTTTATTTACTTTTGAGAGAGAGAGAGACAGAGAGAGAGAGAGAGAACACTAGCAAGGGAGGAGCAGAGAGAGAGAGGGAGACACAGAATCCAAAGACAGGCTCCAGGCTCTGAGCTGTCAGCACAGACCCCAACGTGGGGCTCGAACTCATGAACTGTGAGATCATGACCTGAGCGGAAGTTGGATGCCCAACCCAGTGAGCCACCCAGGTGCTCCTATGTTTTCACTTAGCACGATGCTTTTGAGGTTCTTCCATGTTGTTGCTTATAGCTAGTTTGTTCCCATTGCTACACATCCTCACCAGCTCTTGTTTCACGGTTCTATTAATTTTAGGTAAGTTTTATTAATTTTAGGCATTCTAGTGGTTGTACAGTAGGATCTCACTGTAATTTTAATTTGTATATTCTTATGTACCTATATGACATTTGTTTTCCTTCTCTGGGTGAGGTGTCTGTTCAAATATTCGGCCCATTTTTTTAGAGGGTTATCTTATTATTGACTTGTAATCTGGATATAAGCCTTTTATCATATGTATGTTTTGGAAATACTTACTCCCAGTCTGAGGCTTACCCTTTTATTTTCTTAATAGTATCTTTTGAAAAGCATAAGTTTTAATTTTGATCAGGCTGAACTTATCAATTATCTTCCTTTATGGTTGGTTATTTTGTCTTGTGCAAGAAATCTCTAATTCAAGGCCACAAATATTGTCTATGTTTTCTTCTCCTTCTCCTTCTGAAGTCTGGCCAAATGGCGTAGGGTTGAACTTGTAACACTAGTAGTAAGTACAATGCCACCCTGCTGCGCCACACTTTACAGAGTTGAAATGGACATTGTATAACTGGCAACTGACACTGAGATTCTTTGTTACTTCAAGTAACACTAGCCTGAAGGACAGAAAAAAAATGCTTCACCTTCTTGTTTCCTTCTCTGGGCTCTGATAATCAAAGATTAAGCAACCAAATATGGGAGGCTGGGTATTTCCAAGCCCTTTCTCCCCCTCAACCGCTTTCACTGGGGTTTCTGACATGGCAAAGGCAAAAGAAGGTAGACAAAGACCTTTATACCCTAGGAAGCAGATTCAGTATTAGGGAAAAAAAAGGGGGGACCGGAGTAGTCATGGGGAAGGTGACTTCTGGATTGACTTACTCCCTCTGATACAGAGATCAATCCTCCTCTTTGTGGGCAGAACATAAATTCTTCCCTCCATAGCACTCAGATCAGATGGAGGGATGGTATCAGACACTCTGCAGAGGGATGGGGGCTGTCAACATCCCTTCCTCCTTTTGCTTAAGCCACAAGAAAAGGGTTCCCGCCAGTTGGGCAGTAAGGACACCAGTGAGAATCTTCCTGCTCTGTTTACAGCAAACACCAGTCCTGGAGAAATTTTCTCCTCCTTTTTTATAGTAAGTAAACAGAAACGAAACAACATGGTCTTAGAAAAATCTACCATATTAAAAATAAGGAAAATTATACTCTGAAGGCAGAGAAAAATATAATTTTCAAAAGTAAAAAAGCAGCCAGTGTTGACTTTTTACCCAACCATCATCCCCTACCTTTATCCTTTCTGGCAGAGCCTTCAAATTAGTTTAGGTGCCCACACAGTTTCCTCGTGACTCAGGTAGATGACTCTATTCCTAGATACAGGGTCAAATTGGGATTTCCTTAAGCCAATCAGGAGCTCTTATCTTCTTTGCCAATTTTTCAAAAGTTTTTAGTGAGATAGGAGGGGGTTTCTGGGAAAGATTTCTCTACCTCTAAGAAGGCTGTTCTGGGGGCCTCTCTCTCCCATTGGGCATTACACCATTTGTGGGTTTGATGCTTGGAGCTGCTAAAGCAATCCTGTACCCATGAGGAGAACCAAGCAGAAGGCAATGCCAACATGAGCTGGTAAAGTGAAGAGCTTACCAGAATTTGGGTCCTTAATGATACTTCAACCAACCCTGGGACCTGCCCTAAACTCTGGACTTCCAGTTCTGTGAGCTGACATGTTAATATACTGTTTAAGCCAGTTTGATTTCTTTTTTTCTCCTGTTACTGGCATATTAACCTAAACAAGGGGAAATGGAAACGAATTCTAGATTGCGTGTATTTTCTTGGGAACAAAATTCAAGAAAACACAGAAGAATAAAGGAAGTGAAAGATTACTGAGAACATTTTTTTCAAATTGTGGGTCAAGAAGCAAATGGCAAGGGATGCCTGGGTGGCTCAGTCAGTTAAGTGTCTGACTTCTGCTCAGGTCATGATCTCATGGTTTGTGAGTTGGAGCCCTGTGTCAGGCTCTGTGCTGACAGCTCAGAGCCTGGAGCCTGCTTTGGATTCTGTCTCTCTGCCTCTCTCTTTCTCTGCCCTACTCTTGCTTGTGCTCTCTCAGAAATGAATAAACATTAAAAAAAAATAACAAATGGAAAAAACTTCGCTGGGTGAGGAAAGGGGAGATTGTAAGGAAACCCAAACACAACAGTGGTATTAACGTGGACACTGGAGCCTGGAATGAGAATAAGCAACAGGCAGAAACTTGAGGACAACTAACCTGCAGGGGACTCTAGGTCCTCTGTCCCTACCTGCTCATGTGCGCTCATGAGTTCATGTTCTCAGACACCAGAAAGACATTTTCAGAGAACAGAAAACAGACACAGAAAAGACATAGTGGTGTTACTAAAGAAGAGAATAAATGACGCAGATGCAATAATAAAGGATATCTGTAAAAACAGCTCTTTGGCAGAATAAAAACTGCAACCTTCAAAAGCAAAAAGTTCTCCGTGTACAACTTTTTTTTAAAAAATATTTTTTGTATGTTCTTTTTTGTATGTGTGTTCTTTTTTTTTTTTAATTTAAATTCCAGTTAGTTAACATCCAGTGTAGTGTTGGTTTCAGGAGTAGAATCCAGTGAATCATCACTTACATATACATCCAGTGCTCATCGCAACAAGTGCCCTCCTTAATGCCTGTCACCCATTTAGCCCATCCCCCACCTGCCTCCCCTCTAGCAATCCTCAGTTTGTCCTCTGTATTTAAGAGTCTCTTATGGTTTCCTTCCCTCTCTGATTTTATCTTATTTCTCTTTCCCTTCCCCTATGTTTAAAATATTTTTAAAATGTTTATTTATTTATTTTGAGAAAGAGAGAGCAGGGAAGGGGCAGAGGGAGAGGGAGAGACAGAGGGAGAGAGAGAGAGAGAATGAGAATGAGAATCCCAGGTAGGTTCCAAACTGTCAGGACAAAGCCCAATGTGTGGCTCAATCCCACGAACTGTGAGATCATGACCTGAGCTAAAACCAAGAGTCAGACACTTAACCAACTGAGCCACCCAGGTGCCCTTCTCTGTGTACAACTTAAAGACAGAATAAGTCTCCAGATATAACTGCTTAAATACTATTAAATACTATTGATGAAAAAGCACTTAGATAAACATGTAGGCTGGAATAAATGGTTATCTATAAGGGAAGAGCAACAACGCTAACTCTATTTTCCCTTGCCCAAATTTAAATGCCAGAAAGTGATGGAAGAAAGTTTTTGAGGGAAGAAGGCTGTGACCCCAAAATTATACAATGATGTAAGTTGTTTTTTCACTCGTGAGGTTCCAGGAAGATATTACCTGCTATACAAAGACTCAGAAATTATACTGGCTCTGATTCTTTTCCAGAGGCTTGGGGAGGTAGGGAAATAAGGGAAAAAATAAAAAGTAAAAATCCCAGGATGCTGGAGGAAATCATGTTATAAAAGAATTGATTTGTTCAACACCAAAGTCAGTCAAACATAGATAGGAGAATAAAAATCAAAACAAACATGAATAAAAGAGAAAAGAAAAAGTATGTAAAAATATCTAAAATAACAATTCTTGGCTAAAATCTGAAATTTTACCAACAAAAAGATGTGGGTGACTGATGTATCACCAGAAATAAAAGCATATCAACTCCTTCATCCTTCATAAATGGATAGTCAATCTATATTATTTCAATCTTGATCTTAGTTCAAGGATCTAATTTCAAGCATGGGTGTGCATATCTGTGTGTGTGTGTGTGTGTGTGTGTGTGTGTGTGTGTGTGAGTGTTTGTGAGCTGAAGGTATCAATTAGTAGAATAAAAACAAGGGTGGATAACTTTCAAATAGAAGCAAAAACAGAACAAAAGAAACCCTGGACTTCTACCACACGTGAGTCTGGGGTCCATAGCTACTTGTGTGATGAACTGCAAACATAGAAAACAACATACAAAACGCTCTGTCCTGACAGGCAAATGGGAAACCACCCTATGGAGGTATTTTCATAATCCAAGACACGTGAATTCCCCCAGAACAAAACTACTTCCACTAATGATAAATTCATAGTGGAAAACAAAACATAAAGAAAGACAAGCCATGTGAAGAAGCTTATTCCTGTGAGGGAGAGTCAGCAGACGTGGTACACAGAGAAATGTGCCTCCCAAGAATTGAAAATAATAAAACAATCAAAGGGGCCATAAAATAAATACATGCAGATTGATTAAAGAGAAAATGAGGGGGGGGGTGGATTATGAACCACGGCAATAATGCAGCACATCATGGAAAAAGGATGAGTCAATTTGAGAAGTACAAACTTAACTTCAAGAGATGAAAAATATAGTCGTTTGAAGTAGAAAATAAGTAAATAAATATAAGAACAGATGTTAATGGAGCACAATAGAAGTTAAAGATAAACAGAGATGCTGAAGAAAAGCAAAAGCTGGCTGTTTCCTCTGAAAACACCAATAAATCTGACAAACTTCTGCCAAAAATGATGAAGAAAAAAAGACACAAATAAGCCACTTCACAATTGTTAGAAATTGGCAGGATGCTATTATCACATGCTCGATTATTGGCGAGTGAGTAGATGCCTGGGAAGACCATGAAGGACATCTGAAGACAGTGATGGATGTGACCAGAACCAGAAGTTCTACCTCAGCCCATCACCAGAGCACCAGCTCTTTTAAACAAGAAGTTTTATTTTGAGAGGATTATAGATTCACGTGCAGCCATGAGAAATAATGCAGAGAGGTCCCTCATACCCTTCACGTGGTTTTCCCCAATGTTAGCATCTTGCGTACCCACAGCACAACATCACAATCAGGAAAATGACACAGACACATTCCACTGACTGCATTCAGATTCTACCAGGTTTACATGCACTTTTGTGTGTGTGTGTGTGTGTGTGTGTGTGTGTGTGTGTGTGTGTGCGCACGCGCGCGCGCGCGTGTGTGTATTCGTGTGGGGGTGTGCTCATGTGTTTAGTTTCATACAACTGTATCACATATTCCTGTGGCCACTACCACAGCCAAAAGGCAGAAGCAGTTCCGGCATAAGGATCCTTCACGCAAGAGAACACTAGCCTTTGAGTTGCTCTCTTGTCTCTAAGCTGAGAGCTGGTTATTGGACCCTGGGTGACTATAGCAATAATGAAAAGAAATGCCTCTCCATGAAACCCTAAGTCTGGAAGAGCCCCACCAGCTGGAGCCTCATCTTTCCTGATGCTCCTATGTTCCAGGGGCCCACAGGGCTGCCACAATGGCTGTGCATTCCATACACTGTTCAATGTTAAAGTGTCATTCATGTGATAGCCTTGCTCTTGTGACCCATGTCCTGTTAATTAAAAGCCACCAGTATTTTCCTGTTCAAATGACTAGTGGCTGGGGTCATTATGTTCATTTTTTTGTAAAACGTACAGTGGAAAGTTTCGCCTATGGGGTCTAGAGGGGAGGGAACGAGTGAATTCTTAGTCTGTGGCCTTGGTGTCCACACTGAGCCAGAGTTAGGAAGGGAGACCTCTGTTCAGAGTTTGCTGTGGGTCAGAGGATTGGATCCGTGACGAGTTTTGTGCATGTACATGTGTGTGTGCATGTGCGAGCATGGCCTGGAAAGCCCATTGGTTTTCCCTCACCTTTTCTCTAATCAGAGCAAGATGGTTTTATATCTGTTTCATAAAACAGACTTCTGGGTATGACTGTTTCTGAAAAAAGGATTTTGCTATTTTAAAAAAAACTTTTAAAATCATTTTTTTTTTTTTTGGTCACAATTTCAAGAAGATCTGTGGGAGAACAAGACAGCTAATGTGCTGATACCAGTATTCTACCACATAGGTTTTATAAACCGAATTCAATAGAAATAAAAATGCAGATCATTGGGCGTTGCCAGAAGCAACATACCTACAGCAACAACAGGGTGCTTGGGGTCCTGTGTATTTAGTGATCAAACTAGGAAGTAAGGGGGTGTATGTGGGATCTTGGAAACATACTGTTGAAGCACAAAGGAGAAGGGATACAATTCTGGACTTTCAAAATGCTTTAGCTCCTGCAGACACAAGTCCTTTCCTGCAATATCTAATGCTTAATTATTCCATACCCACCATTTATTTGTACTTTCAGAGACACTGATATTTCAAGGTTAATGGACTACCTGAACTTTGACTTACAGAAAAATACCCCATAAATAGACACTGAGATATGTATCTAAACAAATTTGTAAACTCATGACAAAGTGTGATAGAAAAACTGGCTGGGAAGAAATGGATTTCTAGGGAGTGTATTACTTATCAGATGAGAATGAAGTCTACAAAAGTAAGAGGAAACTTTGAGGTCACTTAATGTTAGGAAGATTAATATTATTGTGAAGTTCTTTAATATTATCAGCAAGAAGATCTGTATATGGCTATGCATGTTAATGTGAACAGAATATTCAAAAGAACTTCAAAGAACATATTTGGTCAGTTACTTGAAGTAGAAATAATAAAGACCAGTGAATTGTGTAGTTTTGATATTCTTCCAAACATAAAAAAGAGTGACATTGGGGTGGCTTTGGAGAGGAGTTTGAATAGAGGGAAACACTGAGATTGTATGAGGAAGGATGTAAGACAGACATAGAGGGATTGGTTGAGCTGCAAGCATGAGAAAATTCAGGTGGCTCTTACATGTCAGTTCTGTGTTTGGCAGAGTGACAACCAGAATAAATAAAAATAAATAAAACCACCTATTGGTAGAGTCATGTTGGATCACCTGCCCCCATCCCAAAACCGTCGCTTAAAGAAAAATCTGGGCTACAGATGATGAGCTTGTCCTCAAAGTACACACAAGTTGGTTGGGATTGCTGGCACAGTCTTCTACCCTGAACATTCTGGAGTGGACGAGGAATCTAATATAATGAGGGAAGAATGATTCCAACTAGAAAGGCTGAGAAACTCCCATCACTCCCTGAAGACACAGAAGTGGTGAAAAGTGTATAGGCTTTGAACGTTAATACACCTGAGGGAGAACCGTGATACCACCGCTCGCTGGCTGTGTGACTTTGGGCAAGTTACTTAACCTCTTTGAACCATAGTTTTCCACAAAAGATTTCTGGATGCTATCACTGAAAAATGAAGACAGAAAGGGAAAACCAAACACTGTGATTTTTAATTGTTAGAAGTGCAACATACCTGAGGTCAGTCCAATATAAGAAGGGACGGACACAGCCTGGACCCTCATATACGCTACCCCTCTCTCTTTCTCCATAAGAGCTGGAACAGTGTCTTCACATCTCCCTGAATCCCTTCTTGTTTCTCCATGTTCTGTTCTCTACAATGAGGCATGATAATTTTTCAGAAGTCCAAAGCTGAGCATGTCACCTCCCTGCTGAAGCCATTTATTGGCTGCTCACTGCCCTTTAGCTACATTCCTGATCATTAATATGGTTTCAAGGTTCTGGTCTAGTGTCTGCCTCATCTAGTGTCTGTCTGTCCTGTGCTTACTAGGCTGAAGCCACGCAAGTTCTCATCCACCTGAGAAACTGTACATGATGTGTTATTCTCCTGGAATTGTTAACTTTCCTGAACCTTCCAAGGCCAAGTGGATTCCTATTCATCCTTCAGAACTCAGCTCAAAAGCCACTACCTCTTCTGAAATAGACAAACAGATCCATGGTAGGAAAAAACAGCAGAACTGTGGTCACCTATTAGGTGGAGTGGGGGCAGGGTTTGATTGGGCACGGGCATGAGAGGTCTTCCTGGCTTGCCTGTATATTGTTAGGGGCTTGGGTTGTACATGTGTATGCAACCGTTGAACACATGGAATCGAAAGCTTAAGATCCATGCTTTTCTTTGTAAATTTTACCTCAAAAGAAAAAACAGAACATTGAGCTTGCATTATTGATATGCAAGTGCAGTATATGGGGGAAGGGAAGTATACTAATGTCTGAAATTTCCTTTGCAATGCACAAAAAATCAAGATGGATTGAGGGATGGATTGATGGGAAATAGGTGATCAAATAAGTGCGGTAAAATGTTAATAGTAGAATTTAGGTGATGAATAGTGGATGGGTGTTTATTAAAAAATCTATTAACTTTTATGAATATTTGAAGATATCAAGGAAAACATTCCTATCTGCCCCTATCCCCATCTGAGAGTATCATGTTAGAGCCTAACAATATCATCTTCGTGAACCACAATGTATCTTCCTGGACATAGATGTCATCTCCATGAATCACAATAGTGGTTGAACAATTAATAGTTAAGTTATTTAATGTCTAGTGTCCTTCTCTAGACTGTAGGCTCCATGAAGGCAGGTGCCGTATCTCTCTTGTTTACCAATACATCTCTAGGATCTAGTGGTTGTTCGGTAAATACTTGTTTATTTGGTAAGTACACCTGCCCCTCTGAAACCCATCTGCCATCTTGCTGATAGACATGATACCTGTTTTCAAGGTTCATCTCTCATGCCCTTTTATCTCTATGGTGAGAGTAGCAAGATCTTTATTTCCTGCCTCAGTTCCATTAGCCTTGATGGGTGTAGGGAGCAAGAAGCCACATTTACTCCAAATGCGTTTCTTCCCCAGATGGGCTTGTGGTGATTTTAGTTATCACCAGATGCATTGTGCTTCTCTCATACTGAAGGTTGTCAGCTTAGGCTGGACATGAGACATTATCAGTGTCTCTAGGGTTGTGCTCATACTAAAAATGGCCAGCCCAGCATTTGTTACGTATGTATCGCTACACTCCAAGACCCCCATCCTCACAGGAAGATGTGTGATGAGAGGAAAAAACCTTAAATAATGCCCAACACTGAAAACATGGCTTATCTTATTTTCTCCCTCTCATTCATCAAAATCGTAATAAGACAAAGGTATGCAAAACAGTTGCAAAGTAATACTTAGCTAAACTAGAAAAACTCAATTTTGACAGATTTTACAATTTTCAGCCTGACAGGTGACTTTGTATTTCATTGATGTGTAAGAAACAGAAAATGAAATGGCTAAACTTGTCTCGGAGATGAAATTTAAATGTGCAACAGCTGTTTGAAATGAGTTTACCATTGTACTGGGTGGTTAGCAGTCTGGTTTCCCCATTTCAAACTATGCCCTGGATACGTAAGCAGTTTGTGGATATAATAAACCACTAAGACAACAGAGCATTAACAGAATGGGAATAATACAGTTTTGGAGTTACAAGACCTGAGTTTTCATCCTGGTTTTGCCACTAAATTGTCTTGCACAACTATTTTCACCCTTGTGTATCTTAACCTTAAAGTTACGGAGTTGGATTAGACCAGTGCTTCTCAACCTTTAATGCACATCATTGGAAATAGTTTAAAATGCAGATTCTGGCTCAATGGGTCTGGAATGTGGCCCAAGAATGCATTTGTAATGAGATCTCAGGTGATACTGATACTCCTGGTGCATGGACCTGTACTTTGAATAGCAATGGATTAGATGATCTCTCCGAGGCAATTTTGAGTTAAATACAATTTGTACATTAACAATCCTAGAGTCGCTCATAAGTAAAGCAAACACTGTCCTTTCTACTCTTAGTGAATGAATGAGGTACTACAGCTTAGTACTGTTCAAAACCAACCAAGGAAAAAATTTCAAGCACCCAAAGCTGATGACCTTTGTTTTGGGAAGAACACATGCCTAATAGTTCTCTTGTTAGAGCTAACAAAGCAATGTGTACCAAATATATGAAGTAAACAATGCATAAGTAGCATGTGAACTAATAAAGCACATCACGGTTTAGCCTAGCAGCCCTAGCTAGCCTACAGCCCTGCTGTATTACACAAGTTGATCCATGAAATGGCAACCTTCTTTATTTGATATAGTGGATCCCTATCCTGGTACTGTACAAGAGTCAGTCAGTGAACATATGAAATATAAATCCCTTAGCTTCACATTCTGCACCTAATAATTCAATAGCTTTAGTTTGGGCCAGTCATGTTGAGGAACTACAGTTATAACCATACAATGAGGGAGCAGGGCAGTGATTGGGGGCCAGAAAGGGAAATTTTGACTCAATTCCTGATAGAAACATGGCAAAGAAGAGTAGTTCCACAAGCAAGCTTTTCCAGAATCCCAATGACATCTCCAGGTAATGGAGGTGTGCAGGTCACAAGGAAACCACTGTTCTAGAGAAGCAGCCTCTTAACAGAAAAAAACTTTAAGGACCCCTAAAAATTGCAATGAGGTGTCTTCACTGTAGTTCATGTTCTTTTTTTGTCTACAGCAATGCATCAGAAGAGCTGAGGTTAAATGCTGGCTTTACTACTGATTAACCAAAAGGCTTTTGGTAAATTATTGTAACACTGCACATGCTAAACCATGTAGTAGCATGTAGCCATGCCACATAAGAAATGATTCCCAAACTTAGCAACTTAAAATAACAAACATCTACTGCCTCACAATGGATCATTCCTTACAACATGAATTTCTGGGGATCAGTGTAGCCTTTAACGGGTACTTCTGGTTCAAGCTCTTTCATGAGGTTGCATTCAGCTATCAGCTGTGACTATGGTCACATCTGAAGACTCAACTGGGGGAGAATCCGTTTCCAAGTTCATTCATGTGATTTTGGAAGATTGATTTTCTCAGGGGATATTTGAGTTAAGGGACTCAGGTCCCTTCTGGATATTGCCTGGAGACCTCCCTCAGTTCCTTGCTCAGTGGGTCTCTTCATAGGGCAACCCCCAACGTGGCAATTGGCTTCCCATAGAGCAGGTTAATGCGAGAATGAGAGAAAGCATCAAATGGAAGCCACAGTATTTTTTATAACCTAATATTGAAAGTTACACCCTAATACTTTGCCATATTTCATTCATTATAAGCCAGTCACTAGGGAAGGGATCCAAGGGAAGGGATTTTATAGGAATGTGTAATAAGAGACAAGAATCACTGGGGCTGCCTTAGAGGCTGCCAACCATAAACTCTAGTGTCACTCCACAATGTTTTTGTGAGAGGCCCCCAAAATAGTGTAAATCAAAGAGCATTACAGACATTTACAGCAATATACATGTATAAGAGTATAATAATTTATTGAAATGAGTCCAATGAAAACTCTCCAGCCAGTTTTATTCAGCTTTGCCAAATGTTCTGAGTCTTTCGGTTAATGAAGGTTCTTTAATTCTTGCAAGGTTCTAAACTACTCCCTCTACACTTTTCCAAGGATTTTCCCAACATCTGATTCTTCAAGGGAAATAAATGGTTTAATTTTCCTTACAACATGAATTGCCACTGACAACAGTCTTTAATCATTAAAGAGTTAACAGTGCACTTTGAATTGCCTTACCGAGATAAAAAATTCATTCCCTAAGTAAATGAATTAGCCACATAATTGACAGTCAATTCCAGTAATAAAACACTAATTAAGTGATTCTGCTAAGTAAAAAGTGCAATGTGATGAATTTGCTAAACAATGGCCTAACTAATAAATTTTCATGCTAAATAAATGACTTGGAATGGTGACTAAACACTCACCATGTCTAGGGTCAGTTGAAAAAGCAACTATGCTTTTAGAAAACAATGACAGAAGTGACTGTGCCAGCTAACATCCTTGACAGCATTACACTGGGCTCCGTGCCAAGCAGGGACTAAGTGAGTAAGTCTGAATGGGGTAGATGTACTAGATTTGGGGGACAGGCAGGGAATCATTATGGGACTAGAGTGGTGAGTAGCTTAAATGAGAACTTGGAATAGTCCAGTATAGCTAGGTTGGAGTCATAGCAGAACCCAGTAATAGGCAAGCAGAAGGAGGAAGGACCTTAAGCGGCTAAGATCAGAATCAGCACCAAGGAGAGATCTTGAAACCAGTGGCTTCAGCTTCAGAAAGCTAGCATGGCAGTGGGACTCAGCCCTCATAAGGTATAAGGGTATTTGTTGTCCTTTAGAAGCATCTTGGGGCAATCCCATTTACACTGGTGCTTTCTGGAAGGATTTGGAATCAGAGAAGTCTGTGCTTCTCTTGGGGTCCACTGGTTTGGACTTGCAAATGCTATACAATGAAGAATAATGCAGACTTTTCATCATGAAAACCTTGTTATCTAGACCCTTGAGCTGGAATGGGGTCTTGGTTTCCTTGCTTTTCCTTGAATGCATCAGGCACCTGGCTTTGGGAGCCTTTAGCAGGAACATTCTTTTCCCATTTTCCCAGACATTGGGAAGATCCACAAGGGGATCAAGTTGGAGAAGGGTAAGCAGTGATTGGGGTGAGGGTGTGGAAAGAAAAATAACTTAGAAGCATAAAGGCCTCTGGAAGAGAAAGAGAAGGTCATCAGGGTAGGGGCAAGCTGGGGTCACACAGCAGTTCTGAAGAGTGTTCCTTCTGTATTCCAGGCCTGCACTGAATGGTGGAGTCCAAGGAAACCAGTTATTTGGTGATGAGACCTTTTTCATTAATGATGAGGACAAAGATACAAAGATTAGAACTTCCTAAGACATGGAATTACAAAGTGTACCCCATATATCTTTCTCAGACTAGTACAATGGTCTCCTTTCTGGTTTCCCTACCCCAACAATGGGATCAAAGCCTGAGTTATATTAGTCATCTCTATGCCTAAAGGTCCTTGCTTTTCCAGTAGCACAGAACAACAACTGGTCAAACACAGAATAGTTAAAAGCGAATCATTATGATCCATCTTGATCACAAAATTAACATAGTAATTCATTCAACAGATACTGACCAAGTATATGTTATATACCAAGCACTATACTAGTCTCCAGGTATACAGTGGTAGCCAAAATAGGAGTGGCCTCTGCACTTGGACTTATAAGTTAGTGAAGAAGGCAGACATGAGCCAAATAAATCTTCAGTGAATAAACATTTGCATACATGATACCTGTGATACATGCTAAGAAGGAGTAGAACACAGGGATAGTAGGAATAAATGGTCACTTATTTAGATTGGTGATTGGGAAGCCCTCAAAAGGTGACAGTTAATCACAGATCTGAAGGATAAATAAGGGCTAAACCATGAATGACAGGAAGAATGTTCTGGGAAGAGGGAACAGAATTGTGAAAGTCATGATGTTGGAAAATACTTAGCGTTTTCAAAGCACAGAAAGAAAATTAATATAATTGGATTATAGTGAGAAATCCAGAGAGTGGCCAGAGATGAGACCAAAGATATAGACAGGAATCAGATCATTCTGAATTGTGTAGCCCATGAGATGCATTTTAACTTCATCCTGGGAACAATGGGAAGCCTGTGTTAGGCTTTTGGCTGGGCAGTGGCATGGTAAAATTTGCATTTTTAAATTGCAGAACAGGCTAGTCAAGTACTTATTTTATAAGTAAAGCATAATAATGATATTGAATTATTAGGCAAACCTTGGCTGATGATCAATTTGACATGAGAGTGATGGATAGAATAAGAAGGGTTATTAATAAGAGAGAGCCCAGGGACCAGATTTGCAAGTGCATACATTTGGTAGAGCACAGCTGGCTGAAGACTCAGTGGAGGACCACACAGGTCTTCACTGCAGCAGCGGCAGCAGAAGTGACTCTGCTAGTCTGGAATGACTGTCTTACTTTCTGAGTCTCTGTCACATCTATAGATCTGAGGGAATTTCATCTGACCTACATCAAAGACCTTGAAGATGAAAAGGGCTTTCACCTTGGAAAAACTGAACTGGCCCAATGAGACATTAGCTGAATAAGGACACTCATTTAAAACATGTGCAAGTATTTCCAGGCATCAAAGCATCAAAATATTGACTGATCAAGAAAATATGGAGCAAGCAGGGAGATCTAATCAATATTTCTGGATTTAACAACAGTCCCAAGAATGGAATGTCACAGAGTATCCTTTCTCTATCACCTGATTCATTACAAATAGTTGGTCACACTAGTTGGGTTTTAGTGAATGTTAATGCTCTAATCAGGTATGTGTGTATGTGTGGGTGTGGGTATGTGTGTACAATAAAATTTCCATGGACGCCACTATTTTGTGCTAAGTCACTTTCCCTGAATCTGATATATGCAGAGACAATACTGAATTTTACTAGCCTTATTAACCCTTACTCCAATAACATTCTCCTCACTGTCACTAGGATGATCTTTCCAAAATTAGGCTCATCCCTGCCCATCCACTTCTTAAGATCTGTGTTAGCTCCTTACAGAAAACAATAAATTTCCAACTCACAGGTTTTTGAGACCCTTTAAAACATAGTCCTTGATTATCTTTCCAAGTTAATCTCCTACCACTTAACCTCATGCAACTAACACTCCAAAAGGTCAGAATATTCCTAATTACAAGTCCAAAGGAAGGGACTTTCTGAGAAAAGGGTCAGGGTGCTTGACTTCAAGGACAATCAGCACCTTGGACAAGGACCCTAAGCTCTATCTCTGCTCTTCACATTTTCTCTCAGGCCCTACAGAGAAGTTAACATCACTGACATATTTTGGACTCTGTATTTTAGGCAATGCACTTACACTTACAAGGAGTTACCAAAGGCTCTTTCTAGATGCTGAAAATCTTTAGAGACACTGCTGTACTGTGCTAGTAGTCGAAGAATTATCAACCTAACTGGAATTCTAGAAAGTATTTCTATTTATTTATTCACTTTTCTAATTTTAGAGAGACAGAGTATGAGTGGGGAGAGGGACAGAAGGAAAGAGAGAGAGAGAATCTTAAGCGCTCCACACTAAGTGCATAGCCTGACCCAGGGCTCAATCCGATGACCCTTGGATCATGACCCGAACTCAAATCAAGAGTCAGGTGCTAAACTAACTGAACCACTCAGGCACCCCTGTTCTTGATTATAGGCAAGTAGACTTTCTCGTACCTCTATGCCTCTGTACATGTACTCTTCTCTTCCTTTAGAACAGTGTGGTAGTTCACCTCCAAGAGGACCACAATTGAGTCCTTCCCTTCCTGTAGGCATATGCCATTTCTCTTACTGAGAGGTGGAGCCTGTTTCTCCACTCTTAGGCTGGCTGGTCACTGGTTTTAATAATGATAAGCAAAAGAGATGATGTTAGCCAGTTCTGGCCAGCAGAGGTGATGCCTGGTTTTTAATAAGACTGGCATTCCTCCTGGCCTTCTTGGAACACTTGCTCTGGGGGGAGCCAACCATCATGCAAGAAGTATGACTGCCATAAGTCTGCCATGCTACAAAGAAGCCTAAGTTAGATGCACAGAGAAAGAACAATGCCAGCTAGCCCTGGTTGTTCTAGCAATTTCAACCAAGGGGTCAGATGTGCAAATAAAGGAGGATTTGGGCATTCTATCCCTAGCAGATGCCACTTAAGGAAGAACTGAGGCCCCAGACATATGGACCTTGAATAGCTGCCCCAGTCATTTCCAGCCATTGAAGTCATTCCAGCTGTCTCTTCATTTTCAAGCAGACACAAGATATCCCTGCTGTGCCTTGCCCAAACCCCTGACCCACAGAATTACAAACAAAATACAGTGACTGTTGATTTAGGCCATTAAATGTTGATATGGTATATTATAACAAGGCAAAGAACAGTGACATATTTCTTTCTTTCTGTCTTGACAAACTCATAACACTCATCCTTTAAAATTCAACTCCTCCATGTTTTCCTGGGTCAACTTGACACAGCCTGAGGAGCCTAGTTCTATTTCCTACTGATACTCTATCAACTCATCTTAGCTTCTTCTCACCTAGTAAACAAACTCACTTCCTTTCTACTAAGTGAGTTTCAATAGCCAAAGAAATAGCTTCCAAGACAAGTGGTATGAGGAAGCCAACTCTCTATGAGCACAGAAATTGGATCCGTGTAATGAGTGCCCATTGTCTCCCAGAACCTTCCCAGACAACTGATGTTCCCATGGCCAGTTGTAAGGCTATCCAGCCAACAGAGAACCATAATCTGTTGTTATATCTGCTTCTTGTATTTAACTTTTTTTTCTTCTTCCACTGGCAAAGCCAAATAGCAGCCCTCCTGAGTTTTTGCATGTATTTGTGATCTAAAAACTATGAACTGTTTTCCTTTCTTGTTCCTATGAATGGAAGAATGATTGCATCACATTCCCAAACCAACCAATAGTAGAGCACTTGAGAATATTTTGAGTAGCAGTTCCCACTTTTGCAAAAACTATGAAAAGGAACTTATAAAATTCCCTTTGGTGCTGAAAGACTAGGGATTAGTGGCAGGAGGTAGGAGACATGCTAAAATCTGGATATCAACTGATTGGTTAAAAAAAAAAAACATTCTTTGATTTCTTGGTCTGTGTACACTCAATTCTGGATGCAGAAAAAAGGACAATAGTATATAATGTCAGCTGTACTAAGCATAGTCCTTTTTATTCTGACTTAGTATATAGGATTTCTTTGTCTGAGTCCTGTCTGTCTATACATATATCCATTCATTTATCCATTCAATAAAACAAACATTTTTGGGTATCTTTTCTGTGCCATACACCATGCTATATGCTGGGGATACAGTAGAATGCAAAACATAAATGGTCCTCTCCTCTTGGAACCTGCCATCTGTCAGAAGGGTTGGGCCTTAAACAAACACATTTGGGAGATGAAATCAGTGCTGAGAAGAAAAGGGGAACAAAATTCTATGAAGCACCTAACAAAGAAATCCAATCTGGACTGGGGAGAAAAGGGTTAGGAATGTTAGAAATCTGTGAATTTAGATCTAAAGGAGTCAGTTAGGAGGGGAATGTGGGTATAACCAGATGAGGAGTTGGAAAACATTTGTTAAGTGATAGAGAGTAAATAATTTAGACTTTGTGGGATAGACAGTCTCTGTAGCAATTACTAAACTCTACTGATATAGCACAAAGGCAGCTATATATAGACAGTTTGTAAACAAATAAACATAGGTGTGTTCTAATAAAACTTTATTTACCATAACAAAGAGTGGGCTCTATGTGGCCTATGGGCTGTAGTTTGCTCAGTCTGCATGAGATAGAGCAATAGTGTAGGAAAAGGTCCTGTGGTAGAAGGAGTGTGGAAAAGGTGAACTACTAAGAGAAGAAGGTAGTATGGCTGGAGCTCACAGAGAAGGGTGCAGTGATGTGAGAGAGTTTGAGAAAGGTGGAGAGGGAAAAACCTGTGTGGACTTTGGTTTGTAGCTTAAGAATAATGAGAAGCTATAGAACTGTTTCAAGCCAGGGAAGGATAAGCATGTTCCAAGTTGCCTTTAATACATCTCCTTAGTTGTTAAGAAGAACGTGGACTACAGAATCACAAGGATGAATATGATGATTATTTAGGGGTTACGGATCTTACTGAGGCAAGAGATGGCAGTTACTTGGACAAAGATGGAGGCAGTGGGTGTGAATGGGTTCTAGTTATATGGAAGACAAAGAATAATCAAAATGTGAGGTGGAACTTGTAGAAAGTGAGGGAAAGGAACATGCCAAGATTAATTTGCACTGCATCTCTGCTGAATGTATCTTTATGATTACATCTAATGCATCTTCTCTTGCTGTGGTGCTAAGGACCTGAAATTTTATTTTCATTTCCAGGCTCCACATAACTAGGAAGTCAACTCACATGGTTGGTGAGGTGAAAAATAAATCACTTGAAGAGAAATGAAGCACATGGTTAATGGGCCAGGATAACTTCTCTTCACCAGACGCCACTCTCCTTGCAGCTTCCCACACCTATCTCTACTGGAGGAATCATTCCAGATCACCGTTGTCTGCGTTCCCTATCACATCACAGGCTTTTTAAGGGAGGAATTGCCTTTTTCTTGTTTATGTCACCAACACTTCATATTCTGATTGGGGGATCTCCTCATTTGAAATCTGTCTGCTGTAGATGTAGGTACAGGTTACAGATGTATTAGATGTGGTGTGGATAGTTCTCACAGCTGAGTCAAGAGCATCTCAGTGAAAGGCAGCCTAAGTAACTAAACTTCATGACACCCTCCTCCAGAAATACGTGGGGCACCACCCAGAGAATAAGGAGGGTGGTAATGCTGGGGACAGAGGGATTTTGCCTGTCTGTGGCCTTCTGATCTTTTCTTCCACTTCCTCAAATGCTACCTCTTAAAGATGTCCTCTTGGCAAATCTCTATTTCCTATCTTCACCTCATACCTGCTGCCCACCTCTGTGGGCAAAAATTTTACATGGGCTCCTCAAACTGTGTGATGGAGCCAACCCTATGACTACTCCTTCATGGACTTCCCAAGAAATATAGATCCACTCCTGACCCATTAACATATAAATCAGACTTCAGGTTCTTCGAAATTTCTACTTCAAATCAGAAAATTTTGCTTTGAATACTGAGACTCTATCATATCCAGGCTGAGTAGACAGTCATGAGACCACCTAACCCATTAACTTCTTCACACACTTTGAGTTCCATCTCAGAATCCAGATGGACGACCAGAAGGTTCTGTTCTTGGATCACATTCACACAGTCCCTTTTAGAGTCCTGTGTTTTGCTCTCAGCTTTAACTGCTTTTCTATAGGCTCTCCTGATGTATAAGTCCTGGTTCAACATTCTGGCTCTTCCATTAACTTGCTAAGTGACCCAAGGCAATGTGTTTCATCTCAATGGGCCTCAGTTTCCTTATTCATGGCAAAGTCTTCAATCACCTTGTGTACACAAGGTAGCAAACATTTATATCTCCAGGCTGCGCTCCTTTGCTAAGCTCCAGGCCCACAGATCCAACTACCTACTTGACACGCCTTCAATGACTCAATAATATCTCCAACCTAACCTGTCAAGATGTGTAAACTCCCCCTCTTCCGCTCCAAATCTGGCCTCTTCCTGTGCTCATGATCTCATTTAATGTCATCACCACCCACTTATACTGAGTATGAGCAGAAAAGAGAAGATTCTGGACTAAGCCCTGGGATGCTTCAGTGGTTAGAGGTTGGGGATAAGAGGATTGATGGATAATGAAGAATGAGAAGAAATGGCTGGGGAGGAAGGAGGAAAACCAGAAAAGGAAAAGTCAAGTGAAGAAAACTGGTTCAAGAAAGATGGGCTGCTGATAGGTCAATCATATAAACCCAGGTTCAAACTCAGATTTGATTTCTTGGTAGCTGGGTGTCCTTGAGCAAGTTACCTAAATTCTGAGTCTTAGTTTCCCTAATATGCCTCACAGAGTTGTTGAGAATATGAAATGATGCATGTAAAGTGCTTTGTCCAGTAATTACACATAAAATGTTAGTGAGGAGAATTACTATTTATGCTTTCAACTCATCAAGGCTGTAGCACTGAGCTGAGGGAAAACAAAAAAACAAAAAACCTGGTCTCTAAGTTTGGTTTATTCTGCTACCTAGCAACTACATATTTACATGTTCAACTTCACTTCTTTATCCCTGATTACTTTAACAAGCACTTTCTAAGTGCCCTGTTGTGATTCAGGACTGCTTGTGAGGTACAGAGCACAATCTATTTTCTTCTCAAGATGTAGTGACCCAGCATAAATTGTCAAAAGCAAATTTAGCTTTGTAGCTTTACTGAGATCTCTTTGAGAAGGAATGGCTGGGCCAGCTCATAATGAAAGTAAAAGTCTGTGGCTGATACAATGCCATCCCTACTTAACTACAACGGAAAGTGAAATCTATACAAATCAAAGGGAATATGAGGCCAGGTTCCAATAACATGCAGAGGCAACTTCAACTAGGATCATTCTATTTTCCAAACAGGTAGCCCTTCCTGGAAAGTGAATTTAAGTAGGCTACAAATGTGACTCTTCTCGGGCAGGTTCCAGCTACTATTCCAGCCATATCTCTGGCCGTATCCTCTCAACACAGAACACCTTGTACTCCAAGCCCCCTTTTCTAAGCCTACCATGACCCTTGTCCAAGCCTTTGTCCCTTCTATCAGGGACAATCCTCCTCTTGCACCTCCTTCAAGTCAAAATCCATTCTCTCATGCAGTATCATCTGATGTAGAATCAATCACTTGCCAATCCTATGATCAGTGTTCCTAGGGCACTATACACACCTTTTCTTCATCACTTACCACATTTATTGAAACTAATCCACTTACAAGTCTCTTCTTGGAGGACAATAATATCCTTGAAGGCAAAGACCATGCCTTATTTATCTTCACAACCCCTACACTGCTTGGCATATAGTTGGTATTCAATGAATATTTAAAGGAAAACCTTGGCTCCCATAACCAGGAGATGAAAAATATAGTTCAATTTGAGAAGATTTTATTTGTGCAGAAATTGGATTGGGGTTCTAGAGAAGATAAAGCATTACTGACCATATTTCATTCATCTGAAGGAGACTGGGGGACAATAACTAGAGTGGTCACAGCCCCCAATACTAGCCCGGATTCTTCTGCTAGTGACTCAATGAGTGACCTTGAGGAAACTCTCTAGGACTCAACTCTTTTTCTTTAAGATGGGACGGTTGGATCAGGTGGTGTCTAAGGTAATGTTTAGTTTTGATGGTCTATCATGTCCCTTTTTGAGTCTAATATCTTTCTCTGAAACATGTGTTAATTTACCTCAGTGTTTGTGATAGACAGTTTGTCTACTTTTTCAAGGCCACTTAAATTTCTATTTTGCACTTCCAGAGAATAAATAATTCCATTCAACTTTGGATTGCCAGGAATCAAGTATGTCCTTTAATCTGTCAGCCAAGTGGATGATTACAAAATATTCAATAATCTCTGTAAAATATTCAATAAAACTGGAGGTGGCAAGCTTGTAACATTCAATTCTTCTTCTAGATTCAATTTAATCTTGGAGCAATGAGAAAATATAATTGTCCCTGCAAACAGAATTTTGTGCATTTTTTATCTCTTCATGATATTCTGTTGAGGTCTTGGTTTCACTGTGTGACTCATGATTGCTTTTTCTTGTAAATTTCCACTCCTTCCATTCTGTTAGGTTGTTTGCTGTTCAGATAAAAGGAGAGAAAGCTCCAGAGATAGTTGAGAAAGAATCCTGGGCTTGGGGATCCTCAAAGCTATAATGGGTTTTAGCAACCTTAAGGTCCAGTACCTCCAAAGGGCAATGCCTTCTTGGTGCCTCCACCCTGAGAAAGGGGGTATTAGCCTTTATCTCCCAGGGTGCTGTAACTCTACCATTATCAGAGACAACTTAGCACGTAAAGAGCAAAGGCTTTGGAGTCTGACAGTCCTGGGATTTAGCTGAAGCCAGTGATTCAAACTCAAACATGCATCAGCATCACCTGAAACCTTTGTTAGAAACCTTGAGAACTTTGGGTTCCTTAGGTCTGGGGTGGGGCGCAAGAAATTCCTTCCAAAGAATTCCCAGGTGATGCTGATGCTTCTCATTAGGGGACCACACTCTGAAAACCACTACTTTGAGCAAATGACTCACTACTCAGTACCTGTGGACTTCAGTTTCCTTCTTTATAAAATGGGAATAATAACCCCTGTGGTTTAATGGAGTTGTCTTGGCTGAAGGCTTTGGTGTGTCAGATCCAGGGTTCAGTTCCAGTTCTGCTACTTAACACTATGAGCCTTAGGCAAGTTCATTACTGTTTAAACCTCAGTTTCCTCACTTGTAAATCACCAGGGACAATTATAACACTTATTTAATCCTCCCAACATACCAATGAGATAAGATAATGCATATAAATGCATATAATTTCAGATGGAAATAGGCACATAATGAGCAACAGAGGATAGCTGGTATTATGAATATTAATAATCTAGTAATTATTACATTTTGAGGCTCCAACCTGGGAGGATTAAGTGAGCTCATTGGCTGACACAACAGAAATCAAAAATAATCTCAGTACGCTGAGATAACAGGGTCAAATCTAACACAAAGACAGCACAGATGATATATAAAGTCCTTCACTTGGGCCCCCAAACCATCTTTACTTGGGCTGAATGAGAAAGTTTTAGTTGGAAGCCCTGAGCTCTGCATTAGGCAGATATGTGATGGATATTTGGGGGTTCATTCATACATGAGCAGTGTACTCTGAACCCAGGATTAGAATCTAGAGTGAGGGTGATAGTGGCTCTCTAAACTTCCAGCGATTCAACCTAATGCAGAGTCACATTCATCTTGGAGACCATGCACTCCATGAACATGGACCAAATGGAGACAGAGG
Source organism: Lynx rufus (assembly GCF_022079265.1). NCBI lineage: Eukaryota > Metazoa > Chordata > Mammalia > Carnivora > Felidae > Lynx > Lynx rufus. The sequence continues at coordinate 18,085,782 of NW_025814896.1, read as the reverse complement.
TGCCAACTGAGACTTTGAGCTGACTGGAAAACAGAAATGTATCCTGAAGAAGGCTGATGGCTGATGTGGGTTACTCAGCCTGAAGGAACGACCTTCAGGGCACACACATGGCTGAAGTCCAACAGCAAGGGACGGGGGGGTGGGTACTGTAGGAAGAGAAAGACCGACTTTCCTACTTTATGTGACATCAGAGGGCAGCCAAGGGCCATCAATACACTTGACCAATACACTTGTGTGCAAAAACTGGAATAAATGGATGGAAGTTACGTAAAGCAGACTGCAGCTTAAAAGGAGAGAGAATTCACTACCAGAGGAGTTGGGACCAGATATGGGCATGGAGCTAGCAGATCTTCATTGAATTCCAGCTCATCATTGGTTCTCTCATTCATACATTTAAACAAATGCTCAGTGGGTATCAAATGGGCCAGAGAGCTGGGCAGTGGTCAGGGTACATTCTGGTCAGCTTAGAATTTTAGCCTACAAGGAGCCACTGAAGGGTTTTAAGCAAAAGAAAGGAAGGTCAAGTTGGAATAGTGCAAAGACAGGACAGCAGAAATGTATTTAATTTTGTTGAGTTTAGGTTTCCTTATTTATGACATCAGGATAATAATTCCTACCTGGTTGCAATGCTTTGAGAATTAGAGATAATATGTGAACAGCATCTAACAAAATGACTGCCCCAGCAGGTACCAAACAAAGGCGAGGCATCATTAGCAATCCTTAACATCACACATCATCAGGGGCATAGTTTCCCCAGGGAAGGACACAGCCCAACCAATTTTCCCAGAGACCCATTTCTCCAGCTGGCTCAACATCCTCCTGACAGGGTGCGGGAATCTTCCTGAAGGAGTTTACAGCAACCTCAGCCATTAAATTTTTAAAGTCAAGCACTGTGTTCCCCATTTGAATTTCTTAACTTACATAATATGTTCCTAAAATCATCAGGTTAAAATTTTGCCTGATGCTTCCCTCTGCCTGCCCCATCTCTGCCAAACCATCCTGCAGGATACCAAGCTTGGACATTCCCTTACATACCTGTGAGGACACCCTTTTAGGAGCTCTGTGGGGTGGAGATCAGAATGGAATCAGGTTTCAGGACCAACCCTCTTCAGCAGCAGCAAACATCTCTGAGGCTACCACAAGCTCTGAGGCTACTGAATATGTTTTTGGTTGCGTTGGAGGTACAAAGTCAGGGGAAGAATCTTGTGGCTCTTTTTGTAGGAAGGCTGCTCCTGTAGCCCCTATAGGGCTGTGAAAAGATGCTTGTTGTTGGACTACTTGTCCCCCTCCCCAGCTGTGAGCTCTCTGTGTCTGGGGTCATCCCTTTTATCTAGGGCTTGGTCCAGATCAGGGATGCCTGAAGATGGGGCCATCTGGTCTACAGTCCCATCTCCTGTTAGAGCATCGACCGGACAGCTGTCTTCCTGCAGGAGGAGCTTCAGGCTCTCAAGCAGACAGACTTAACTCTGTCAAGTTAGACAGAACTAAGAGGAGGCACTGTCCTGCCAGCAGAATGGGCTATTCCCCTTAATCTCCTTTCTCTCCTTCACCTAGCTTTGTGGTGGGCAGAAAGCTAAAGGTTACAGGAAAGACAAAGATGTTCGGTTCTGAAAGGAGAACATCTGGTTTGGAGTCCAGACCTCACTATCTACTCATCACGTGACTTGAGGAATATCTTGCAATATCTCAGAACACCAGGTTCCTCAACTGTAAAATGGGTTTAGTAATAAACATACCACTATACAGGGTTCTGTGAGGACCGATGAAGATGCGTATCTGAGTGTGCTTATCACAGAGCCCGGCAGCTTGTGGGAATCTGATGGGCTCCCTGCCAGTGCCCAGGCCTGGGACAGGCCTCCATGTGGGACATGGCTATGGTAGTAGCTCCTGTCCACATGGGAGAAGAGCTGGCCGGCCATCAGGAGAGGAGTGGTGTTCTCCCTCTCTCCTGGCCATGAGTGGCCACCATTTAGACTGCTGAGTGTGGGCTACCATTCATGGTACAGGACAAGGGGTGCTGGTTCTGGAGTCAGATAACCCTATTTGGCTTCCAATCCCATCCCCACTCTGTGCGCATGTGATGTTGGGCTTACTTATTTTGGTTCTCTGAAATTCAGTTCCCCCGTTTATGAAGTGGGAATAATATCTAATTTGTTGGGTTCCTAGGAGGCTTAAGAGTGGGATTTATATAGAGCATATGGCCTAATATGTAATGGGTGCCAATGAAAGTTACCTTCCTATTTGGGCTTTTGCTACTAGAAAGCTCAGAGCCAAACTGGAATATGAAAGTTACCAGTCTACATATTTAGATTGTTTTTTAATATAATAAATTACATTCTAATACAACCTGGTCTTGACCTTCTTGTCTTCATTTATGTGTTCCTGACATCTTGATTATTTATTTCTCTTATTATTGTTTTGCTGTAGGTACTGTTATTGAATATGTTCCCAAATTCTATACAGAGCTAGATGGATAGAAGCAAACTGATGTCAGAAGAAATAGACCCTTAACTCTGCAAATGGTTGTAGGATTTGGGGCATAGGGTCTCTCTGAACCTCAGTTTCCTCGTCTGTAGGATGGGGGTGATAATAAACATACAAGCTTTCTTTTGGTGCAGGAATAAGGATCTATGGCTCCAATATTCTGCAAAAGGACTTTTGTAAACTATGAAAAACTCAGTAGAAACACATTATATGCAAGACAATGCCCATTTTTATTCATCGGTATAATTATTCCCCTCCCCAAACTGTGCTCAGGACTCATGGCACAGGGACTGGCATGTACCAAGTGTTGGGCAAGTGGCCACTGAATCTCACCTCCAGGGCCTCAACCATGCCTATATCCTTACTTAGAGAGCAGAGAGCTTGATGGCCCAGCCTCTGATGCTGCTTAGAAACCAATTGCCTTCACACGCACCAATATGCAGCCTTTCAGTACAATGGAAGCAAAACAATGAAGACAGAGTTTACCAACAGCACCCAGAGGGCAAGTGAGTCTGTCAGATGCCAGCATGGGAAGCCTAGACAACTGAGCTCCACACTGAGATAGGGAAACTGAAGGACTCCACAAAAACCTGTTTTTATCCTTTGCTAGGACCTGCACCCCACTCTACACACGCCTCACAATGCAAACAGTGTATGTCTTCCTTGTAAGGGACAAGGGGTTATTGGTTTCCTTAGAACAGAGAATGACCAGACCACCAGCACTAGACGTCTCCATGCCAATACCCACCCCCTCCAAGTAATAACAGCTGGGCCCCTGGCTTTGTTCCAACCAGTTCCTGGATGCCCAAGGGGACACGTACACCAGACTATAATTGCCAATAAAAAAGCTCCAGGCCCCAAATAAAGATGAGACTCCTTCGCTGAGTCTCCCGGATACTCGGCACTTTCTTTACATGTTCGATAAACTCTGCTTTCACCTCCTGCTGGCCCGTGTTTGATTTCTATCCTGCGCACAGCCAGGGACCTTCTTGGCTGGTCCCGCAGGAACCCCTCTGGTCCTTGGACCTGGCCTGCCAGCAGGCATCACTAGCACAGAAATTCAACAGGGATTTGTTTTGAAGCACTTTGATTTGGACTGAAAATGAACACAGAGAAGATGATACCATGAACAACAGATATAAAGAAAAAGATTTAAGCATGGGTGTAAAAAGATAGCACCAGAAGAAAGACTTGGAAAAATTATCCCAGTGAGTGAAAGATCTTAAAAAAAAAAAAAAAAAAAAAAGTAAATAAATAACAATCAGGTACACAGGGCAATAAGATCAAAATGAGATTACTTAATAAAAGCCAGCCATTTCTTTAAACTGAAAACAATGCATGTTGTTTGTCCTTTAAATGTGACATGCACTCCTTTTTCAAGAATGCTGAAGCACTCCAAAGCAAAGGCCCACACCTGACAATGGCAAAGGCCCCATCACCCTTGCTTCCCAGAGGTCATTGCTCCTATACAAAATCTGGAAGCTTGACAGAATGGATGCTGTGGAACAGCAACAGTTATTTGGAATAGAAAACCCCTGAAAATCAACCTATGCAGGGAGATGCAGAATTTGAATCAGGCAGGAGCCCACCTGTTCAATAATGAAATAATTGCTCAGGGCACATTCTTCGTAATCTTTTCTGATGTGACATCTATTCTTGTACTCTGTCTTTCTCCTGCTTCCTTAACATTTGCAAATAATCTCAGGGCCTCCTAAAGCCGCTGCAGAAGCCAGACAGTCACTTCCCTAATGCCAAGAAAATAGATTCAATTTTACATACATCAGGGTGATTTCAGAAGCAATTTCTACATCTCTAGTGTAAGCATTACTTACATTTTTTTCCCCTCAAATCTCATCCCAGCGGTTCCACAGGGCATTTTAAAGGTACCTGATGCATTCCAGGGTATTAAAAAGAATCCCCAGAGCGTGTTTGTGGCTATAGCCTGAGGACACCAGATGCATAGATAGAGTACTAAAATATTCAGTGACTCAAACAAATGCAAAATTTCTTAATAATTGAGTATACTGTCAACTGAACTTTTTTTTCAATTTCAATGTCTTTTTTTAAAAGCAACGCCATTAAAAGGTATGTGTGTGTGTATCTGTGTGTGTATGCATATAAAACAAACACACATATCAATCATTTGGAAATATTGTCTCTAGACTTGAAAATGTCTGATTAGATTCTACTAGATAGGATTTCTCCTCCTCTTTGGCTGGCTAATCTACCTTGGTCTTGGATGCTTTCCTCTTAAGAGTTTAAGTTTTAGCCCTGGGGAATACAGTGATGTTTCCCCCTTGAAATCCAAGAAATCAGTGTTACCCAGGTTTCCACTTGTGATCAGAAAACTTAAGATCAAATACCTAGAATTTCGAGGTCATGTATCTTTGACTATAATAGTTTTGGCACTCAGACTTCCCAGAAGTCTTTCCATTTTGACATTCGGCCTTCCCAGGCATTTTTACACATGGAAAAATGTGTGCACAAGAATCTGGCCTATATAGGAAAAGTCTGGGGTGAATGGGTATCACTTGGCCAGGATTGTCTACCAGCTAGACTTGTTATTGAACTTCCTTTCTCCCAGGGAAAGCAGGAGAATCAGTGACAGATGAATATAGATAGAGACTCTCAGGGATCTTCAGATGGGCCTTTCTTTCAGGACACACCAAGTCCATTTCCTTGTCAACCCTTTTTCTGCCTCTCCTGGCTGCCTATGTCACTATCGCCTTTTTCTGGGCCCAAGGGAATGTATGAATCCCAGCGATTCATCTGGGTTGAGAAAGGAAAAAGAGTTGGCTTCGTGGGTAGGCAGACTGCACACTTGCTCTGCTCTCTGAGGAAAATGCAAGTTAAATATTTGCTCATGAAATAATCAGTATGCACTGTTAGACTTTGTCTTTAAAGCCATTCATTACACAGTCTTAAGAAGTGTGCAGACTTAGCATTGCCAATAACGGGCAAAATGATAGCATTTGTCTGTTGAAATGATGCAAAGGGAAGGACATGATGCCACCTATGTTGAATTTTTGCCAACATGTTAACCTGAGTGCAATCATGGTGAAGAAAATCAGATAAATCTGGATTGTGCCACATTCTAGGAGACAACTGGCTGAGACTTAAAATGTGTCGATGCCCTGAAAGAAAAAAAAAGGAGGGAGGGCTGGCTGTTCTAGATGAAAAGTGATGGAGAGACATGATGACCAAGTATAATGTGAGTAACTGAGTGGACCCTGGATTAAAGCAGCAGCAACAACAACAACAACAATAAATATTTTAGGACCAGTGAGGAAATTTAACTATATGCTGGTATATTCGATACTGAAATAAGGTTACATTTCTTGGGTCAGATAATTTTATAATGGTTACGTTGAAGAGTTTTCCTAGTTCTTAGGAATTCTCTGGAAGTAGAGTGCCATGATGTCTGCAACCTACTTCTAAATGGTTCCGAAAATTTTATAAAATTTTTATATAATTTTATATAATATAATTATATATATACAGGATATTTTTATATATGTATACATATATAATATATAGTATGGAGTGAGAGAGTGTGTGTGTACAAATATTGCAAATGTGAATAATTGGTGAGTCTAGGTACAAGGTAAAGGAATATTCATTTTACTATTTTCTCAACCTTTTTATAGGTTTAAAACTAATCTCCTTCCCAAGGCGGCATGTCAATATTTGAAAATGGCTATTGCTTCCCTCAAAGTTCAGTGTTCTTAATCAGTGTGCCTGTAAGAACCGTCTAAGTGGCTTTTACAAAATCCACATCCCACCTTACCCCTCCCCTCATCTCCCTACCTCTCTTCCCTCAGGAGATTGTGATTTAGTCGGTAAGGTGTAGGGCCTACATATGTGTATTGTGAAAACTTTCTCAGAGGAGTTCTGTGCTATACTTAAGATGAGCAATCATGGGTCTAAGTTACTCTCAGAACATGGATCCATCAGGAATTAGCTATGCAACTCTGAGAAGGTCAGCCGCATGCACTGAACCTTGGCTACCTTACCTATAAAATGGGAACAATCATATGCAGTATCTCACGGGGCCATGGTGAGGACGAAGATGGTCTATAAATATTTGTTTCCTTTCTTTCTTCATTTTCTCATAGAACCCCCCCCCCATCTAAGTGATTTTTACAAATTATGGTTTCTTCCATTTGCCACACACTGTGTGGAGGACATTCATTTGTCTACGCTCACATTCCTTTAGATTTCCTGAATTCCCTAATCTGGAGCAGAGGCTGGGGAATCTAGCATTTCTATTAAATCTAGGAAAAAGAATTGTATTACAGAGAGATGAGAACAAAAGTTAGTTTTAGGTTACCAGTCTCGAGATTTTCCTTTGGATAAGGTTTAACTCTGAAATCTTAGACCCTGTATCAATTCTGCATGAGGGCTCAGGTGCTCTTGACTAAAGGCCCCTTGGAACACTGGCTATAATTTGGACCTGGCCAGGCTTGGGAGACATGGGTTCCAGGTTTGGATAGGTATACTCATCAGCCTTGGGACACTGCAGAAGTTGCTTTTCTGAGCCTCAGTTTCCTAAGCACTCAAAACAGAGATGGCAATTAGTGGCACACCTACCTAACATGGTTTATATGAAACACCGTTTTGAAAACTATAAAGACACTCATTTCAATGCAGCATGTTTTTCTCCTTATGGGCATAACTATGTCCTCTTTTTTTTTTTTTAAACTACTACTATTAGTTTTAACCTGTATCTATTTATTTCTACAAGCAGTTAAGATGGCTTGCCCCATTTCCATTTGCTTTGGGGGAATATTCTTAAATCCTCCTTTTCCCTCAAGATGGGCTGCCCCAAGTCCTTGCCAGGGAGAACATTCATCCTTGGAACATCCAAGGAAGCATCCCAAACCCATACCCTACAGCATCTGACCACTGTGAGGGGTCCACAGCAGAGGTACCAGGGTCAAGCTGAACCATGGATGTTCCCTTCCCCTTAGCTGGGTCAACTTACTGAATCCATTAACATCCTGAGAGCTAGAGGAGAAGCCTTCATCGTTGTGACTGGCGCTGAGCTTGGTGGTGGGTTTGTCGGCTGAGGCCACAGGCCCCATCTCCCTCTGGGCTCCACTCTGTGTCTCCTTCTGCTTCTTGGCCAGCTTCCTTTGGGACATGTGCAAGGGGAAAAAATCACAGTCAGATGGTTCCAGCTGCATTAAAGCATTGGAAAGATCAGATTGTTCTTCCGCCCTACCCATCATCCTCAACCCCCAAACCTGGTTCATTCTCCAGGAACAGAGAGAGTCAAGATGGGTCCTCCAATGTCAAGGCGGAATAAGCCTAAATCCTCCTGAAACCATTAATGGCTTTCATTTACCCGGAAATATGAGGCTTATTCTGGATCATCTCCAACAACAGGTATGTTCTTTACTTGGGCTTAAAATCAGAAATCAATGAGACTTACATGATGCTTCCTTGCTCTTCTTTCGAAGTGGGGAAGAAGCTGAGTGGCCCTTTCTGTTCTCATGGCTCTGAATGAGATTCAAAATGGAGTCTGACCTTTCTCAGGGACTAAGCTAATAAAATAACACGCCAAACAATGGACAACTGAAGTAGAGACTTGTGGTTGGTGAAGGGTGAGGGTGAGGGTGAGGGTTAGTTAGTCCTGTAGCTCGAAAGGAGAAACTTTAAAGCTGAACTTGATGCCTGACGATCATTCATAGGAATGAAAGACCTTCAGAACCAGATGGGCATTTATAATAATACTAGTTTAAATCAGTGATTTCCAAACTGTGATGGAAATTAGAATCATTTTGAGAGCTGATAAAAGCACGCAGAGGCCCCAGCTCATGGAGGTAGGGCAGGGTTAGGCCTGTGCATGGCCACCTAGTTCCCCAGGTCATTATGACACCATCTACTGGATGTTAAAACCATTGGTTTTGGCATCAGGAAGACCTGGGTTCATATACTATCTCCGCCACCTGCCAGCTGCATGACCCAGGGCCAGTTCTTTAACCTCTTTAAGTTCTGAACTCGTCCTCTGGGTACATCAGTCAACAATGGGACCAAGCTCCTAGGCCTGTGATGATTAACTGAGATCATATGTGAAACACATGGAATACAGCACCTGGCACACAGTGAACATTCAACACGTGACAGCTGCATCCTTGTTTTTATATCATCCCTGCTGGTCCAACCACATTCTAATGTCCAAATCCCCCTTCAAGAGACCCACTGTGAAATCTCTGGATATCAAGTGGTAGAGATTTGGACGCCTTCCCAGGCAGCTGAAGGTTTAAAAAGTCCTTCATATGGATTTGAAACCTACTTCTCTTAAATTTTAACTGGTTGTTCTTAGATCATTAGAAGTACAAAAATATTACTAACCCCTCTTGCATATGACAATTTTTCAAACATTTCTAAAAATCCAGTGCAGTCCCTCTGAGATTTCCCCACATTTCCAATTCTAAATATAGCTATTATGTTTCTGTGATACGGAAGGCGATGGACACATTAAATATCTTGGGGGTAAATTATCCCAGGTCTCTTGCTCCATTTTCCATAGGACTTGGTTTCAACTTCAATCTTAATCACTCCTACATCAACATGGAAACAACAGATCTCCCAGAGGAGTCAAATTCAGGAAAAATTTTTCCAAAATTGAGCCTGCCTGGTCATGAAATATGCAGTTTCAAGAGGAATGATCTCCCTATCAGAGGAGGTATGAAATGAAAAGATAAAACCTAGACACAGAAGTATTTTAGGGGAGTTCATCTAGGACGAATTCTAGTTTGATAGTATGGGGAGTAACACCCTTCCCATGGATCCCTGGATCTAGATGTGGACTGCACGGAAGAATGACAGATGGCATACTCAAGTGAGAATGATTTGGGGAGACTTTATGTGCAAAAGGACTACTGACAAAAGTAAGAAGGGTGAAGGGGAACCTAAGGTCCACTATAGTGACAGGTGAGTTGTTGGCCACCCACGTGTCCAGAGGGACAAGCAGAGGAAGCAGTCACTGGCACCCTGAAGGAGAGAGTTGTGAAGATAAGACCACCGGCTCAGAAGCAGCAGCCTTCTCTCGAGGAACTCAGTTGATCCTCACATGGCAGGAACAAGATGCATCAACACCCTGGCTACATCCTCTTCTCCCCCCCTGACCAATGAACAGTGGGTCTCATTTGCTCAACCCAACTGGAAGCCAGAGGCATGGAGTCCAGGTAGTGCTAGCTCTGGAAGCAGAGAGCTCAGTGGAGAACCAGGCAAAGGAATCTGGATCCAGGAAACCCCCGCCAAGAAGAGAATTTTATCTCCCCCATTTCGGCCACAATTTGAAGACAAATGCAGCCTAAAATGGAACCCATGTACCCTCCCCTCCCTCCTTCTCTCTTTCCCTCCCTCCCTCCCTTCCTTCCCTCCCATCTTTCCTCCTTCCCTCCCCTCCTCCTCCTCTCCTTTCCTTCCCTTTCATTCCCTCCCTTCCTTCCCTTTCCTTATTTTCCTTCCTTTCTTTCCCTCTTTCCTTCCTTTCTTTCTTCTCTCCCTCCCTCCCTTTTTTCCTTTCTTTTCCGTTTTCCCCCCCATTGGCTTGAGAAAAGAGGGGTTCTTGGGAATAGGAATGCGTCTTTTGTATATAATACTCTAGCCACAGGCATTCTGTTCCAGGAGTCAAACTATTCCTGGTAGACAGAAAAACAACCAGAAAGGAAGTACTGGACCAGTGTTGGCAGTCAGACAGGGGCCAGGGGGAGTGCCAACGAAGGAAAAATGAGTGGGTCTACTGCTGATGACATTTTGAAATTTTATTCTTCATTTATTATCAAAAAGGAGTGTGTTTAAAAATGTATATGTGACCTTCTTAATCATAAATTTGAAAAGATATACAGCAGATCCTTTGCCTCTATCTAAGCTCTGCTCACATTGCCCTGGCAGGAAATAAAAGGAAATCCAATAAGAAAGTTAACTTTAAAACTATAAGTGAGTGTGTACAAGAGGCTTTGATATTTCCGTAGGGGCATAACTCCCAACCAATCCCATTCCATTAGGGGTAAAATAATATGGAGAGAGTTGTCTTGGGCACAAGTCATTCATTTCCAAAGGAATAATAATAATAAAAAAAGGCCTTGCTGCATCTGTGAAAAATGGCCTTTTATAGAAATGTTTGGGTAGCTCTGAAAACCTGGATGAAAAATGAAAAATTGAACTTCTCTGAAACATAGATATTTAAAAACTCGACAACCAACTGAATTGTAAAAACTAAGGAGTATGGCATCCTTAGTATTCAGCCCATGGTTGACACTATGTGTTCACGATGATGATGCTATATAATAATTTAAAAATGTACAGACAGGTGTTTTAGCAGCTAGAAAACACAGCTACAAAGTAGAAATAGAAGGAAGGGATGTGGAAAGAAAGAAAACATAAAACTATAGTTTTGGGATCTATATTCTATCAGAATTCAAAATTTAAGAATTAAAAAACCATCTTGGTACAACAGGAAAAATCATTTTATTCCTATAGCCATCAAGTTAACTCAGACACCCCCCTCCCTGTTTTTCCTTAAGAGAAGGGGGGAAATCCAAGCCTATGAGTAGGGCATGAAAGACCCGTAGGCTATGGCTCTAGGCTTCAACTCAGCCTTATCTTCCATACACACCTTCTCTTAGGGAACACCAGCCACCTCATCTTCACCCCCCAACCATTCCTCAATACTATATATTCCTTAATATGTCCCCATTCTTCTCCACTGGCCCCTCCTCTCCATCCTTCAAGGCTCAGTGTCATTCAAATGTCACATCTCCTTGAAGGTTTCTCTTGCTCCTCTACATAGATTTGTGATTTTCTCTTCTTGGTTGACTCATTCACTGAACAAATATTTATTGAGCACCTACATGTACCGGCTTCTGCTAGAGGTAAGATCACAGTGACAAAAGCCAGACATGACCCTGACCTTCACAGAGCACGGAGACTAACGGCAAAGACAGGTGCTAAACAGATAAATACAGACACAGCTATAAAATCATGAAAGTGATGAAAGCCAGGGAGAAGAAATGCATGGAGCTAAGAAACACCAATGGTTGGTCTGAACCTTCTCAGATCAAGGAAGGCCTCATTGCCATGCCAGCTAAGCACCTGTTTAGTTGAATTGCAGGGATCCAACTCTCCCACCCACTAGGGCAAGAGCCTCTTGGGTGAAGGGTTTTTGACTTCTCGCACCTACTCTGATTTCTTGCTGAGTGTCTGGCACACAGCCAGTGCTCAATAAATTTGTTGTACAAATTTATATTTAAAAGTCTACAATTTGAAGTGCAGAAGAGATTGCCATCCTACTCCGACTGCAAATTATAACCACTTTAAAAAAAGATACATACAAGGAAAGAGGAAGAAAAACTTGCACAAAATTAGTTTGTGACCTGAAATATTTCTACTTATGAATATTTCTGGCTGACAACTTAGCATTTTCTTCCGGTAGTTGTCACAGAATTCTTGGGATGTTTGCAGAATTAATGGAATGCTCACAGAAATCAGATTTTTTTTCCCTCAAAACCCACAGTATAGCCATAGCTATAAAATGTTTTTTTTTAATCACATAAAATAGTTACATGATACATGGGAGAGTCACATAACTTATGGAATCTTCAGATCCTTCAAGATTCAAGTACTTGTGACTTATGAAACTTGGAATTTTTTTCTCTAGTTGTTCTGAGATTCTTGCCAACTGGGTCACACAATTTCACCAGTAGGGGGTACCAGAAGCTGGTAAAAAGAGAGCACTCATAAGCCTATCTATTCCTCTGCAGGGACATTTCTAGAGCCGAAGAACATTTTAAGACATAGCAATGCGAAGTTTACTGTTTCTGACAGGCGGGGACAATGTGATGTGACCATAGCTCTTGGCATTCTTTCTTCTAACAGATCACTCTGAGGTCTTTCTGACCTTTGCTTGTTAGCTGAGTGAGGGTAGGTGGCAGGGGATGTGCCCATGATGGACCGTGAGTCCTATGATTTATTCTGAGCACCACTCTTTATAAGGGATAGTGGCAGGTGGAATGACTCAAGGGAGAGGAATGCGGGGCTGTGAAGGGTTCTGAAATCATGCTCTGAGAGAAGAAATGTCTGAAACAATGGGGATTATTTTTCAAGGAGAAGGAATATTCAGGAATGCCCTCTTCACACATCTGTCTGGCTCTGTTGTGGCCCCAGGGGCAGAATTAGAACCAGGTTGGCTTGAAACAAGGAAGAAAGAACAAAGTACAATTGCTTGGGTCTCTTTTGGAAGCACCTAATGCCTGACTGTCCTTCCCATTTTTAATTCTTTGGTAACCTTCTCTACACCTTTTAAGTCCCAACTCAAATGTCCCCTACTCGTCTCCTTCCCAAAGTTAGTAGTTTCTTCCTCTTTGCACATTAATTTGTTGGAAAAATATTTAATGAGCCCTTACTTTGTGCCAGTGGCTGTTAGAAAGAGATCATGATGTAAAAAGCCAGGCATGACCCTTGCCCTGTTTGGGCTTTTGGAAGTAACGCATAGCCCCTCATTGGCAAAGTTCCAGTAGAGACTGAGAAGCCACTTGGAATAGAGGTGGTAGGGAATTGACCATCTGGATCCTGAAAAACCCTTGAATCTTTTCTGGGCTGGGAACAGGAGGCTCCAGCCAATGGGGGGAGAGTGTTGGGGCCTCCACCTAGGATTTTTCCCTAAATGTGAAGAGCTATGCCCATGCTCCTGGGGAGGCATGGATAAGGCACTCTTTCTTTTCCACATAGGGCTCATCCTCTGTTGGTATCTCTAGACAGTTTCCTGGGAAGCCACAAAGATTAGATAGAACACTGGAGCCAGAGAGAAATCCTCAGCCCATAGGAGGTGGACAAAGAAAATACAGAGCTGAGACTCTACTCCTATTACAAGGCAGCACTGTACCCTTTGAAGCCAGGATGCTTCTGTGCTGACATGATCAGATCTCTAATTAAAGTGATGCATCAGAACTGTAAGGGAACGGTACCAGCCTCTCAATTTCTTCAAGAAGAAGCAGGCCTGGACAGGGGGAGGGGCTTAGCCAAGGCACACAGCACAATGGCAGAAGCCACAGGACCCAAACCCTGCTTTCTACCTGCCAGTGCACCTGTTCCAACATTCCTCCACCTCTCTTTTCAGAATGAAATTAGAAGTGCAAATTCAGTCCATGGCATATATGATTTTAGTCCCTTATGAATGCAGCAAAACCTCATTAATCCAAACTTCACTAATCCAGAACTACTGTAACTGAGGCAGAGGCTGGGCTTTACCACATTAGAGTTGGTAGTATAAATGAGGATATGGGTATGTGCAGAATTCAAAGGAGAACACACCTCTTTCTCTTACATCAGGAGGCAGAATGGCAAAGCAGTTAACACACTGGCTTTGGTGCCAGACAGCCTGGCATCAAAACCTGGCGCCATCTCAGACTAGCTGTGTGAGCTCTTAGAAGTACTCATCCGTCGGCATGTCAGTTTCCTCCAGTCTGAAAAGTAGGTAACAGTAGTACTTTCCCAGAAAGTGGCTGCAAAATTAAATGGTATGTGGCTAGCAAAGCATTTTTCCCAGAGAATCGTACACAGTAAGCACTCAATGCATGTTCTCTGGTAATCTTTTAAATATAAGGAGTAGCCAAGTTAATTTAAATGGCCTCATTATTTATGAAACATGAATCCTTTAGAGCAGATGCTCTGAAGAATGCCTTTTCTCTAAAAATGTTCTTTGATGTATTCTAGAGCAGTGCTGCTCGACCTTGGCTGCACGAATCGTTTGGGGAGCTTCAAAAATTATTGGTGAGATTCTAGTTTAATTGGTCTGGGGTGCAGCCTGGGCGTGTGGGTTTTCAGAAGCTCTCCAGGTGATTATAAATGTGCCACCGAGCTTGAGCACCACTGATGTAGAACAGGGTTGTCTCTGGACCAGCAGCATCAGCTTCACCTGGGAACATATTAGAAATGCAATTTCCCTGGCCCCACCCCTGACCTACTGACTCAGAAACTCTGGATGATTAATAATCTCTGCGGGCAGTTCTAACGCATGCTGAAGTTTAAAGACCCGGATGTTTGAGAACCCACTCCTTAGCTGGTCTGAATCAGTGAGGAGTCCCTATCATCCTTCACCTGTGGAAGTGGAGGAGCAGAGGCAGGTGACTTGGCTGCCAGCCTCAGGGGTCCAAATATCTTCCTGTTACCAGAGACATGCCCTTTCCCCTTACTGGGTATTGATTTCTCTACAGGGGGTAGTTGGCATCTCAGAACCAAGGCAGTAACAGATGCTATTTAAATGACTGTTACTGGTTGCAGGGTGTCCCCCTAAGATAGATGTTAAAGTCCTAACCTTTGGTACCTGTGAATGACCTTACTTGGAAATGAGGTCTTTAAAGATGTAATCGAGTTAAGATGAAGTCATCAGAGTGGGCTCTACTCCAACTGGTCTGGTATCCTTATAAGAAAAGGGAAATTTGGATGGAGACACACATGGAGAAGGCATGTGATGACAGAGGCAGAGAACGGAGTGAGGCAACTAGAAGCCAAGGATTGCCAGCAGCCACCAGAAACTTGGAAGAAGCAAGGAAGGATTCTACCCAGAGTTCCAGAGGGAGAATGACCCTGTGACATATGGATTTCAGACTTCTACCCTTTGGAACTGTGAGAGACTAAGTCCATTTGTTTTCTTTTTCCACCCCCACCCCCCAGCCATCCAGTTGGTGGTATTTTGTTATGGAGCCCTAGGAAATGAATACAAGATCCATGAAATACTAAATCCCAAATCCATTTCATTTATTTAATAAACATGTAAACAGCACTTATTCCATGCTAGGCACTATTAAGGCTACTACAAACACAATGTGTTTAATTCTCCTAAATACTGTAGGAGATTGGTAAACACATCCCCATTTCACAGATGAGAGGGAGAGGCAGAGAGCGTGGAAGAAATTCATGGAAAGTCACCCAGGCTTTAGGAGACAGAGCTGGGATTCAAACTCAGGCAGTCAGGCTTCTGAATGTTCTCTAAGATTCCTTGCTGTGTCATGCTTAGCCAAGGACCTATATGTATCCACCCTTGTCCCAAAGCTTTCTCAGCTGGGTCCCTTCCTTTCCAGGTAAAAACGCACTCACATACATATGCACACACGTGCAGGCAGAAAGCTCACACTCACATCTGCTCACATCCTGCAGGCAATGCACATTGGGTCAGCCCATTACTTCTTTTGGGTACCGATTCTAGAACATAGCTGGTGGGTCCTTCCTCCTCCACCCCCATCACCCTAGCCTGGGGCTTCTATGTGTTTCCACTGGAATGGTGGAAGTTATAGAAATAACCACAGCAGATGCCACCACAATTTGAAAGACTGAAGGATCCCAGCCACTGCCTGTCACTTCATCTCTCTGCTGTCTTGCTCTCCATGTGTATGACTCTACCTGTCTGCCTCTGCTTCCCTCTTCCTTGTGGCTGCCCCTCTCTCTTTCTTGCCCAGGTGGGCTCTCCTATGTATTATGCTCTTTTCACAAAGGACAGAGTCAGATTTAGTCTGACCATCGTCTAGCAGGCTGGCAGGGGAACCAGTGCAGAAGAAGGCCTAAGAAAGATGCTAGGCCCTCCTCCCACTGCCCACATGGCCACACTATCTCTTGGACCCTGCAGCAGAACCCAGAGGGAACAGCATGGGCTCTGGAGCCAAGAGTGCCTTGGTTCAAGTCCCAGCTCCAGTATTTACTAGCTATGTGGCCTTGGACAGTTTAGCTTCTTTACAACTCAGTTTCCTTACCTTTAAAATAGGGGGTACTTACAGTGAATGCTTATGACAACTGTTTGCAATAGCTACTAACTTACAAATACTAATGAACTTATGACAGGATGTGTCACCTACCAGATAAGCTCTGTGTTAAGTGTTTGTTAAATAATAAACAACAAGAAGGGAGTAACTGTCTCATAGGAAAGTGAGGACAGAATCTTTGGCTGAGAGAGTGCTGAGTTCCCGAAGTGCTTTCAGGCCACTGAGCTCTGAACCTCTGGGCAAAGCGAACAGCCCTCTGCTGTTGATTCTGTGGAAATGGACTGTGGCTCCAGGCTAACCTGATTCTAACAAGCTGCTGAATCCTACTTGCGTCTCCACCTCTGAGACTATCAGACTCAGTTTCCTTCTCTGTAAAATGGTATTTGATAGGCCCTTGTTCACAGAGTGACTACGATGATTAGAAATAGTAAGTGTACATTCCTGGCATGGTCTTTGGTACGTAAGAAACACTCCACAAATGCCAGTTCTTTTTCTCTCCCTTCTTCACACTGGCAGTCCGCATGCTTTTCCCCTGCTTTATTTTTACCTTAATTTTGTGTTTGATCTTCTCCCCGAGATGAACACTCCAGGGAACCAAAATGACTACTTTTTCTCCTGGCACCCTGCCCTACTCCATCCATACCTTGCTTACACAACCACAAACCAAGCCAGACTCTCGGGCAGATGTTTTGCTCCCGGTCCTGTTCTGACCCTCATTACAGGTTACAGAGTCTTGGATTCTCTGGGCTGGAATGGCCTTTGGGGCTCTCGAGACACTCTCCCACCATGGCTGGAAGGTCCCTTGCAACATCCCCCAACAAGTGGACATGCAGGTCCTGATTGTCAACTCCAGTGACAGGGACTCGTCATGTCTCCAGGCAGCTTCTTCCCAGAGAGGCAGGTCCCTAGATGGGGATGTTCTCCTCTGAGCTGAGGCTGAGCTGAACTATGTCTCCTGTCCATGCCCTCTTGGATGCCCTGGATTGGGCTGCCCATTCTACCCAACCAGCCTATACATGGATGGATGGATGACCACAAAGCCTTCAGACTTTACTAAACTCTTCTAAACCATCTCTCCTCCTTCCTGAGGCTCTGCAGCTATTCCTTCCCTAGTTCACCGAACCACCTTTTGTACTCCACATCCCTGTGCCCACTCCTCTTCTCAGACCTTGACCCAGGGCCCTCTCTTTCTCCCCCTCCTCCCACCCCACTACAGGCCTTGGCTCCCTCCAGAAACCACGATGGCCTGCTGGATGGCCAGCCCCCAGGGTCATCTCCCCTGCTAGACTGTGACCACACCAGTAGGGGTCATGCTGGCCTCGGGCGCTTCCCACTCCCCAGGGCCTCACGCAGTTGCTGGCACAAGCACCTGCTGAATTAACGTATAAACAGATCACAAGCCCTTTAAGTTCCGTCTCGAGCACTATGTCTTCCAGGAGGCCTTTTCTGATCTCTCCCTGATGGGACATACTTTACCTACATTTCATCTCCTAGTCATCTTCCTGCTGTTCTCACCATCCTTCATTATAACGGCTTCCATAACATCCATTAGTTCACTTTTCCCTAGCACCTAGTTCAGCACTTGGCACAACGTTGTAAAAGCTTTAAAAATGTTTACTGACTAAATGAATGAATGAATGAGTAACACGTTTAATTCCTTTATTGTTGCTCTGTCCCATATTTGAGCATCCCCATGACTTAGACCTGACACTTTTAATCTATTTCTGTACCAAGTGTCTGTACTGGAACAGGTCCTTCTTATTATTCTACAGGAGGGGCCTTTCTCTACAGATGGTGCACGATGGAGATTCTCAAACCTGAGGGTGCGCCAGAATCAACTAGACAGCGTGTTGAAAACAGGGATGATTAGGCTCCACTCTCAGAGTTTCTGATTTGGTGAATCTGAGGTAGGATCTGAAAATCTGCATTTCCAAGTTCCTAGGAGATGCTGGAACTATACTTGGAGAACTGGTCTATGGAATGTCATCTCCGGCCCCACTGTGGAGCACATACTACTTACCTGCTGTCTATTCTCCATCAGTCACCTCAAACCTTATTCCCATCCCCAACCCCAGCTCATTTCTCCTAGAACTGCCTGTGAGCACAATATACTCTTTACTCAAGCATTTCCATTTTCTTGGGGCTTTATCCTAATGAAATAATAATAAAAATCCATGTATTACGTGGACATTGGAAAACAGCTGTGTGTATGGCAGGGGTTCTTGATCTCAGCACGATTGACATGTGGGGCCAGAGAGTTCTTTGCCGCATGGGCTGTCCTGTGAACGGCAGTATGTTTATCTGGTTCCGTGGCTTGTACCCACCACCTTCCAGGAATGCCTCTCGTTCCCAGGTGTGACAAATAAAAAATGTCTTTAGGCACTGTCAAATGTCCCCAGGAGGGAGGCTGGGGAGGGCAGTACTGCCCCTGATCTACAACCACTGGTACAGACAGGTGAATATAACAGTGTAACGTGTAGGAAATACCAGCATGTGCTCCATACCTTGAAAACACTTGTAACCCTCACAGCAGCATGACAAGGGAGTGATTATTTCTTTTGTTTTATAGGTGAGGAGTCGGAGGCCCAGAGGTTAATCCCAAACTCATAAAACAGGTAAAGGGACCGGACCGGGAGGGAATGGAGCCCCGATTCTTTAGCCTGCAGAGTCCTGTTCTCCCCATTAGCCTTTTCTGCAGCTTCTCTTCAATTGCAAACCATCAGTCACAGCCTCATAAATGTCTACCGATAGGGGATTGCTTCAGTAAATGATGGTGCATCCCCCGGATGGAATATTATGCAGCTATTAAAATGATAGAGTGCCATTAAAAATGAAAACTATGTAACAACATTGAAGAATGCTAACTGGCTCACATTAAGTTAAAAAAAAACCCAGAGAATGAAACTGTGTACCCTGTGATTACCACTGTGAGGAAGCGTGCCTATGCTAACGTGTTATATGGAGGGTATTAAGGATAATTTTCATTTCTTCTTTGATACCATTGTTATCAGAATGTCTTTGCCATCATTATTTTTAAGTAGCAGCAGGGTAACGAAATTCAGGATGTTAGGTTTTGTCATAGGTCTTCCTTGCACCTGAACTGGTGGAACTAAAGCTTCTCTAATCCTTTGAGTGTGGCAGGGGTTTGATACGCTATTACTTCTCCTCAGATAGCACAGTTGCATGTATGTTTCTGAGCCAGGACATCTCTCTTTGAACTGACCCGCTTCCCCTAAGCACAGCAAGCTGGAAGCACAGAGGAAAACATTGCTGAAGGCATCAGTGTGGATCACTCGGGAAGCCAGAGCTGTGAGAATCACGCGATGTGTCTGTCAGAGGGTACCCTGCACTGCACTGGTTTCATGCATTATGCATCAAGAGTGGCCTGGCACCCTGGCCCGGCCGTGCAGGAGAAGGCTTGCATAAGGCACATCTGATGAACTGATTGGAATGTCAAAATGTCATTAAGGATAAATTAATGGATGTGTTACTTTGGCTGTAAGAGGCAGAGCCAGCAAGACAACAGGCTGCCGGCGGGCTGTTCCCTAGCCCAAGACAGACGGCGTTTGCAATGGAGATTCATGGTCTTTATGTAACGTGAGGTGCTTTGCAGGGAGAAGAACAAACAGAAATGCTCCAGCACTTAAGCACCGTAAAATCACAAGCATGAGATAAATTAATTAGCGTACACTAGGAAGGCGGCTGGTCTGTCTGCACTCCTGGGGAAAGCCAGAATGGATGGCACTGGGCTGGAGAGGATGGGTCTCAACACCAGACTCCTAAGGAAAGCAATTGAATTTAATGTGCAATCATAAACTGCAGCTGATGGAAAGATAAGTCTGGTCTGTGTTCATTTTTTCGTGGATGCCATTTCTGTCTACTCCTCCAAGCTCTTGGTGTCTGTGGGTCAAATGTCTTAGGTGACCAGGGAGACTGGCACCACCACCGCCACTTGCTTCTGATGCCATGGGGGAATCAGTACTTTGACACAGGGGAAACTCTCTGGGAAGCCTGACTTCCCTTGGGACAGCCTAGATAACGGTGGTCCATTATTCTGTGATGGGAGGCTCACTACCCCACACTCAACCTAGTCTATTGTTGGACAAGCATTGTTAGAAAGGCCTTTCTTACTTAGGCTTCTCCAGCATCTTCCTCCTTGCAACATAACAACAACAACAACAACAACAACAACAACAAAGCGACAATGAGAGTAGCTAATGCTCACTGAGCATTTGCTAGGTGCCAGGAACTGTACTCTGGTAAAGTCAGCACCCTATCTTGGATCAATCATCCCCACTTTATAGTGTAGGAAACTGAAGAGCAGAGAGGGTGAGAGAGATACTCAAGAGCACACGGCTAGTGCATGGTAGAGCCAGGATCCAAACCCAGGTCTGCCTAAAACCAAGTCTTAACATCTTAACCATCACATAATTCTAACTTCCATAACCTCCGCTCATAGAATAGAGCCTGGCTTTCAGAGCAACACAGAATGTGAGAAGGCAACACGGATGGAACTAACATTTTGGGTATGTAGTGGGTACTTTGCTAAGTACCTGGCCTGGGTGAGCCTAATCAATCTTTTTTCTTTTCTTTTCTTTTTCAATATATGAAGTTTATTGTCAAATTGGTTTCCATACAACTTTTTTCTTTTTTTAATTTGAGAACAGTTGACACACAATGTTACTTTGGTTTCAGGTGTACAACACAGTGATTCAACTTCTCTGTATATTATATACTATGCTCACCATAAGTATAGCTACCATCTGTCACCATACGGCACTATTACAGTATCATTGACCATAATCTCTATTTTATTGTATTCCCGTGACTTATTCATTCCACAACTGGAAGCCTATATCTCCCACTCTCTACTCATTTTGTCCCTCCCTCCACTCCCTTCTCTCTGGTAGCCATCGGTTTATTCTCTGTATTTATAGGACTGATTTTTCTTTTTGTTTATTAGTCTGTTTTTTTTTTAAAGAATCCAAATGTGATGGAATCATATGGTATTTATCTTTCTCAGTCTGACTTACTTCACTTAGCGTAGTACTGTCTAGGTCTACCCATGTTGTTGCAAATGGCAAGATCTCATCCTTTTTTATGGCTGTGCAATGTTGCAGTGTGTCTGTGCACACACGCACACATTTGTCCTTTCTTATCCATTTATCTTGTCTAATCCCTCTTTCACGCAATAGCCCTGTTTGCTTGAAATAAGTTACTATTTTATCCAACTGAGATCTTCTTGTCTTTGTTTTTTGTGTTACCAAGTGCAATAATTTTTAACATACGAGAGTTAGTTATATTTCCATATATGAACAATTAGAATATGAAATTTAAAAAATGGTGCCATTTAAATAGCACGGAAAAATGAAACATTCAGGTATAAATCCACCAAAAGATGCAGGGATCCTGCATACTGAGAACAACACGTGGATGATAAAACAAATGAAAGTAGACCCATACAGACAGAGAGACAACCCCATATTCCTGGGCCAAAAGACTCAATACTGTTACGATGTTGATTTTCACCAAACTGATCTATAGATTCAACACAAGCCCAATCAAAACCAAGCAAGATTTCTTTCAGGTATCAACATCTGATTCTAAAATGCCATCGTACACTTATTTTTTTTATTTTTATTTTTTATTTATTTTTGAGACAGAGAGAGACAGAGCATGAACGGGGGAGGGGCAGAGAGAGAGGGAGACACAGAATCGGAAGCAGGCTCCAGGCTCTGAGCCATCAGCCCAGAGCCCGACGCGGGGCTCGAACTCATCGTATACTTATTTTTAAAGAAAGAAGGGGGGGAGGAAGCTTTCAAACCTTAACTGTCCAGAAAATGAAACCAGACACCTGTTGTCATGCTAAATATCATAATCATCTGGGTACATTTTTATATAATGTTATTCTTCTATGTCTGGCATAGCTGAATTTGAATAAAATCCTCTCCATAGCACAACTTTATTCGTAAGACATTATAAACAAAAACATGTTAAGAAACAAAAGTTTGCTCTAAAAAATTAAAAGTGGGACTCAAAAAGCCCGTTTAAGAAATAACAAAAATCACCCCCGACCTTATCTTTCCTTTAATCTTTGTCCTTATTCCTCCAATTCAGATTATAAAATTTCTTACAGCTAGAAAAAGATGAATGACCTTTTTCCTGTTTGAGTCTTGTCCCATTTAGACAGTGAGTGTACTTAATGGAATAAGGGGGTGGGAACAGGTGTTTTTCTCTTCTTTTCTCCAATTATAATTTGGAACAATGGTTATATACTTTCAGGCAGTGACCAACACTGGACTTAGCTCATGGCATACTCCATCTGATCTCAGAGGGCATAGTTCCTCCCAGTTTTGCTGCCCGATCCCTGTCACAACCACCTCTCAATCCATCATGAGAACACAGTACCAGTCACTGGTAACTCTGTTCCATGGATTTCTTTCTTCAAGTAGCCTGTGACCCTGTTCAGTTGGGTGAGACTTCATTTCCTTGCATTTAATGATACTTCCTCACTGGAGTGCCTTGAAAGTTATAGGAGAGATCTGTATAAAAGCACTTTCTAAAGTGCAAAACACCAGTAGACATATAACATAAAATACAATAATAGCTGCAATGTACCAAGCACCAACCATGTACCAGATACAAAATTAGATGCTGTACACGTGTTGTATTATTTTATGTAATCCTTGGTAAATCCCCAAGACAACCCTCCAATTTTGGTATCACTGTCTTCCTTTGACAGATGAGGAAACACAGGCTCAGGTTAGCTTAGAAAGGGGCAGAGTCCAGGGTCACCTGGGTGGCTCAGTCAGTTGAGCGTCCGACTTCGACTCAGGTCATAATATCACAGTTCAGTTCCTGAGTTTGAGCCCCACACCAGGCAGGCCACTGTCAGCACAGAGCCTGCGCTGGATCCTATGACTCCCTGTCACTCTCTGCCCCTCCCCCGCTCTCTCTCTAAAAAATAAATAAACATTTTTTAAAAAATGAAAGAAAGTGGCCAAGTGCAGGATTCAAACACCAATTCAGTCCATGCTCTTCTCTTTACAACATTGCTTCTAGGTACTGAGTATGGTTTTCCTCACCATTGAGAGCTAAGGCAAAAGCACTGTTTAATACCCTTAAGAGGTGAGAGACGAGATTATAAAAGTATAATTTATTGAGCTCCCAGCTTAGATTACTACACCTGCATAGTAATATAGTGGATGCATACACTTTGAGCCAGCCACTGATCTCCTGGAAAAACCTTACATCCCACATCTTCATAGTAGTTTTGCTGTAGAAAGCAAAGACAACACAAAAGAATAGAATGAGATCCCTTATTAAGTGTATCTGAATTTAGAGGTTTCGCTAGAAGTTCTCTCTTCATCAGATGTCCAAGTCATAAATGATGTGGGAAGGCAGAATAAAGTAAAATGCAGACTATCTTAGCTTTTCTTCATTTCTAAAAACGTTCATTGTCGCTAAGCTATTTTCCAAAACAAAACAAGCCTTCTTTAATCTTAAGGCTCGATTTGGTTTATAACCTTATTAAAACACATTT
This sequence comes from Lynx rufus, assembly GCF_022079265.1. Classification (NCBI taxonomy): domain Eukaryota; kingdom Metazoa; phylum Chordata; class Mammalia; order Carnivora; family Felidae; genus Lynx; species Lynx rufus. The sequence goes on along the minus strand of NW_025814896.1, from coordinate 18,061,989 downwards.
TCACTTGTTACAAAGTCAAGTCTCCCTCTAAAAACCGGGTCTTTTAATACTTCTACTTAAAAAAAACAAAAACAAAAACTGTGTGGTTGCCATATACCCAACAATCCCCACCTTTAGAATGTTTTGCCCAGTGGTTCAAAGCCATTGGAATTAAAAACTGCTCCAGAAAGCTCAAACAATGTTTATTCTGATAAAAATCAGATTTCACAAGCAGAAGTACTCGGCTCCTTGAGGTTTCACTGATGAAGAGAAGGCTCATGAACACCTATTTCCTAGGAGACAGATGATGGCTGAGGGGTCTTTACTCCTCACAGTGGTACCAACACCACTAAGAGGAATGATTGTTATGATAAATTAAATAATATTTTAAAATGTGCCTGGGTCATTTTTGCCATTTGTTAAATGGCGTCTACACATTCGTGAATAGCATACAGATTGTCTACCTCAATATCTAAAGGAAGGAAACAGTGTTGGCAAATAGGGCTCTGTCTTCTTTGGACTCTGCCTTCCAAACTCAATTTCCATTAGCATAACCAAAGCTGTGTCTATTTGATGATACAGTGGGAACAAATTCCCAACTGAGGTTCTAGGTTAAGTGGCCAGAACGAGCCCTCGTGCTTATCTTCCAAATGATTATATTCCATGACCCTGGATTCTCAAGGTCTCTCAGTTGGATGGTTCTTAGCCATGGTTTCAGATTAGAGTAACCTGGTGAACTTTAAGATGTCTAGCCAACCCTTGAGACCAATGAAATCAGTTCTCCAGTCTTTATGAGTTGTGACTTATGGTACTCTCCCTACCTCGCTGCCCTCCTCAAACATACACTCTGAACTCTGTGGCCAGGAAGGAGGCAACATTCCTAATGTGACAATGGGACTGTTCACAACAGAGTGGCCCTTCTGCATTCTGAGACCCTTTCCACTTTTAAGGCAGGTTTTGGTAGTGACAGACCTGTCACTCTCCAGCTCCTATTTTAGAAATAACCACGGGTAGACATTCTAACAACCCCAGCCTTTTTTCTGACCACTGGTCTACAAAGTGTTCTTGTGTTGAAATGATTTTGTCCACCCTCGTGACGCTGGCCAGAATCATTAACTGACTCTGACCTCTCTCACCGATATCCGCATGGATAGATGCCAGGAGGAGGCATGTCTTATCCGATTACTCAGGGAGACATTTTGTGAGTTTAAGAACCACTATCTACAATAGACCCTCTTCATTCTATTGGGCAAATTCTTCTTCCATTTAACTTACATTTGGAAGTTACAACTTCTATCTTCCCCCAACCCCCGACACCACCCACCACGGCTATGTCCCAGCTCAGTTCTGCCATTTAATAAAAGACAACCATTCCCCTGGCACAGACATTATATCATTTAATTTCTTAAGATAATCTCATGAAGTGAGCACTAAAATTCCCATTATACAGATAAGAAACAAACTCAGAATGCTCAGGATTCACAGCTGCTAAGTAGTGGCACTGGGATTCACACTTTCTCCTTCCTCTTTTCTTTCCCTCTCTACTCTCTTTCTTTGTTCCCAACTCATTCCCCAGCATGTAATCTATTTAGTTATACAATGTGTGCATGCGTGTGTGTGTGTGTGTGTGTGTGTATTTCTAGACAGTGAGGCCAAAGAGAAATGTGGGTATTTCTTTGGTGAGGTACCCTCTTAAGTTGGTCCAGAGGTGTCTTTCCTCAAAGCAGATTCAGTGACTTCTTCCCTCTGCCATGTCTTCATTCTCCTCTTCCAAGTATATATAACATTATTTTGTAACTTTTTAATATGTGAAAGTTGCCTTTTAAGCTGTGAGCTTCCTGAAAGAAGAGTATTTCTTTCTAAATACTTAACGCCTGGCTCGGTACTTAGCACAAAAGAACAACTGCTCAGTAAATGCTCATGAATGAAAGAATATGTCACGGAAACAGCAATGTAGGTGTTATTACCCCCATTTTACAGACAAGACACTGAAGGTGGGACTCAGTCAAGTTCCTGAAGGTGCAGAGCCAGGATGCTGGGGCTCTTTCCTGCACGGCATAGGCATCCATCCAATAATACCTTGCTAAGTGCCTCCAAGCCCAACCAGACACCTAGGTACTAAGTGGGAAAGCACTTTGGAAGAGGTAAAGCTGTATATACAAACACGACATAATCATTATCATCATTATCAACACTGCAGAGCTTAACTAAAGCACTTCCTTCCATTAAAAGCACTACACTGAAACATTTAGAAAGGCATTTTCCAGTTTGAGCCCCTCAGGATCCTATCTTTGCTACAGCCCTAGCTGAAAGCGTCGTTCCCACTCTGGGGATGCTTGCTAAAGGCAAGGGATTTCAGAATTAAACCCATCCTGCCCTGGAGGGCCTTGAGGAACATGGTGGTGGGCACTTCTGACCCTCGCTCTCTCCTCTGGCTGGTCCAGCAAAAGCTACAGTCACTTTTGTGATGCACAGTGAGCTCCCCCAGGCGAGAGCTATGCATGGTGATGCCCACAGCCCAAAGAAGAGCAAATGCCTGTGAATGAATGAGTGCCCAAGGATGAAGTTTTTAGAGTTTACTTATCATCAGCAGGCAACAAGTGGTGACCCCAGTTAGTTGGTACACAGAGGGTCCACAGGCAATGATACGTGCACGTGCAGGGTAGGGGCATGCCACATACTCAAATCCACTTGTCTCCAGTGGACAAATGGAAGAGAAGCCAATGGACATGTGGCAGACTGTGTTCCTTGAGAATTGGACTCTGAGACAGAGACTGACAGGCAGGAGATGAACTAGGAGGCGCTTCTGGGGTCAACATCTATGGGAGGGAAAGGAAAAGACAGGTGAGGGAAGGGAAGGGAAAGAGTGGGTGGAAGGGGAACTTGGTGATGCATGGGAAATGAAGACTTAAGGCAACCCCATGGGAAGCTCTGAAGCTGGGGTGACTCTCACACTCCCGTATTGAATAGCTACTGGATGACCTTGGATGAAGCAGCTCTGAAGGAAAAATGATCCCAAAGAGGGCTGTCAGCCAAGAGTTGTCTACCAGCAGTAATTCTGGTCACTAGGGGAGTAAGTCTTTCATTCTTTAAAAAACAATTTTTTTAATTAAAAATTGAAGTATATAGTATTATATTAGTTTCAGGTATGCAACATAATAATTCAACAATTCTATACATTTCTCACTGTTCACCAAGATAAGTGTACTCTTAATCCCCTTTATCTATATCATCCATCCCCACCACCACCTCGTCTCTGGTAACCAGTGGTTTGTTCTCTGTATTCAGGAAGTATTTTTGTTGGTGGTCTCTTTTTTTCTGTTTTGTTTCTTAAGTTCCACATGAATGAAATCATATGGTATTTGTCTTTCTTCAGATAATTTATTTCACTTAGCATTACACCTTCTAGATCAATCCATGTTGTTGCAAATGGCAAGATCTCATTCTTTTTTTATGGCTGAGTAATATTCCATTTTATATACATATACGTTTTATACCCCCCCACACACACATACACTTCCACAACCTCTTTATCCATTTTTCCAAAGAAGACACACAGACACGTACAAAGATGCTCCACATCACTCATCATCAGGGAAATGCAAATCAAACCCACAATAAGGTATCACTTTACACCTGTCAGAATGGCTAAAATCAAAAACACAAGAAACAACAAGTGTTGGTGAGGATGTGGAGAAAAAGGAACCCTCGTGTATTATTGGTGGCAATGCAAACTCGGGCAGCCACTGTGGAAAACAGTATGGAGGTGCCTCAAAAAATAAAAAAATAGAACTACCCTCTGCTCTTATAATCACACTACGGGGTATCCACCCAAAGTCCTTCATTAGTGAAGGGAGCTGTGAGTAGCACATCGTAACTTTCTCCACGAGAACTTCTCTTTCCAACCACATTTTGGTATGTCACTGCTTTCTGTCAGCAGTATTCCCCATACTCCTGTTTACCTGCTTTACAAAGTTCAAATGCATTTACAGAACAGAAGCAGAATCACAGGCAGACCTTTCCAAGCCTCAAGGCATCACTAAAACCTAGTTGGGTTTTAAAACTTAAAGTATAAACTTAAAACTGAAGTATGCACATCTTCTATCTTCTTTGGAGGAGAAATGCTCATTTGTATCTTCCCTGATTAAGTTGACAGAGCCTCTGACTTATAGATTTGCTCTGTTTGGTATTTATGACTGATGTGTTTAGACTCTAATTCAATAGAGTGAACAATAAAGCATCCATTCAGTTGCAATCCCTATCCAAATCTCTCTGTGCACATGATCTAGCCCACTGCATTTATATCTATCTTGTTGTGGCAGTATTCATTAATTTTATGCATTTATAATTGTGAAATGCAAGTACAACATTTCTAAACCTAAAACCAATATAAAATTACAAAAATACGTCTGATCCGAAAGACACCCCCCCCATCACCATACGCCAAAAATGTATGAAGATGGATACTATCTTCAGGAGAATGGAAAAGCATAATTCAATGGGAGAGAAAACAAAATGGGGGTAGCAACCTCACACATACACCCACCTGGGTGCACTCATTCAAGTAATCGACACAGTCTGATGATGTCTGATTTGTTCTGGGCTCCAAGTTAGTCATCAGGAAATGAAAGATGAGTAACACACAGTCCTTGTCAACAAGGAGACAGACGTGCAAATACACCACGGGCAGAATAACCTAAGAATTGTTCATGAATGAGTGAGTCAGGGGACAAATGAATGAAGGCTGGATGCAACAACAAAGGTGAGGACACGGATACGGTCTGCCTAAATACGAATGGCAATTTCCCCCTTCAGTTGGAATTTTCCAGGCACAGAGGGTGGCTAGGCATCCCAGGAAGAGGGCCAAGTGCAAAGGTGTGATATTGAAAAAGGGACAGTTGTATCGGGGTGATGTAAGGGTGTCAGGAGAAAAGCTGCTCTCAAAGTAGGCATGCAAAATAAGAACTTGAGGTGTGTACTAAGATGCAGATTCCCAGGCTGCACTTTCAAGGGGACCGAGCTGCTCCGGGGGGGTTGAGGGGGCAGGAATAAGTTCTCACCACAGTCCTCCCCTTGGCTGCACAGCAACATGGCTGCCATCTCTGCCTGGCCCTCATGGTGACACCTTCCCCTTCCGCTTGTCAACATGTCTGCTGTCAGCTTTTGGTAATTGATACTTATCATCTCTAAACGGTTTCCTTCAATTCCTATCTTTTCTTCATTTTTATTTGAAGTGGCTGATGAATTACATAAAAAGCTTTTTGAGTATCTCTTGATATAATCATTTTAAATTCCTCTTTACATGTACTGAGGCAACAATACTTGATTTGCAACAGCCTATGATGTGAAGAAGTGTATGCACTGACCAACAGAGGTGATTTCTTACTTTGGTTGAAGATCTACTACATAATAAGCATTTTATTATGTCCTTGAATCCTTGAAAGATCTCTGCGAGGTACCCATTTTTAGTCTCCACTTTACATCTTAGTCAACTGAGACCCAGAAGCTGCACAGGAGCAAAGGTTGCCTTAAAGATAGAGAAGCAAGGAAGGGAAAGGGTCTGGAGGTAGCTAAAAATCGTTGCCATTTCTTTTCTTTTTGAGAACAGACCATCTCCCTGTTGACTTCAGCTGTTATGGCTTTTAATATCATCTTGCTCTTCTCATTCACATGAGGAAAACCAGAAAGAACAAGAAACATTCTTAAGACACATTTGCCCCTTCCTGCCCATGATACCAAGTAATTACAGTGAGAGTTCAGAGAAAAGCACCATTCCCATGGGTGGAGAGAATCAGGGAAGACTTCCTGTAGGAAACACTGTTAGATCTGGACCTTGAAGGGTAGATGCAGGATTCAAATATGCTGGAATGGGGAAAGATGGGAAGGATATGGGAACTCAAGAGTTCCAGAGTCTCTGCAGACAAGGCCCAGCCCAGGTCACTGTTTTCTGTCTCCATGACACGTGTACAGGCATTTACCTAAGGCTAAGTGGAACAGTTAAGTGCTCTCTCTCTGCTGGAACAGTTGGTAAACAACTTAGTGCTTTTTCAAGAACTGCTACACTAAAATGTCTCTGTTTGAAACAATTACAGTGCCCGTCACACACCTTGAGATAAATTAATCCGTGAACACATTCCAACTCTTAATATCCTTTTAAAAAGCAGACAGTGAAGTGGTTGGGAGCTTCTTTACTATAGAGAAAAGCAAAAAGGCATTCTAGAGAGGCATTTCTGTTAGCTCGGAATGTAAGGAATCATAGCTGCTACTTTGTAGTAGCCACTCTACATATACCCTCTCACCAGCCCTGGCAAAAACGCAAAAACCTGGGGAGTTAACATTGTTATCACCACTTTGCAGATGAAGAAACTGAGGTTCAGAGTGGTTCCATGTATGTTCAAGGTCTGAACAGTCTGACATAGAATTGGGATCTAGGTCTGACAACAAAACTCACATTATCTCCCTATTTTTTAGCATGTGCTGGACAATGAAGGGCCCCATTATAGACTCTTCTCTGTCCTTAGGTCTCAGTTCCTTTGGTCTACAGCTCTGTTTATCCTGGTCATTATTAGCACTCTGTTGGCCCATCTTCACTCTAATCCCCTGGCTACTTCTGATCTGGCAGCCCAGTGCTCTCAGCTCTGACCAGTTGGCAAATACCCAGGATGGCAAAGACAGAAGTGCCTCAAGGGTGTCCTTGTCAGCCAGGAATAGCTACCACTTCTTGTCCCTAGCAAGGTACTGATGTCCATGAACAGAACTGAGGTTCTCCAGGCAGGTTGAAAGCACCCACTTGGGGTCTACACCTAAGAATGGAGTTCTGAATCTGGAAATCACGGGTGTCAGCATTTCCTTTTTGTTCCCTTTTCTCCACCTACATTCATCTCTCCATCCTACAGTCTCACAGAACCTGTCGTGCCTCCCCTCTGAGGCTGCTCCCTAACCCCACTTTGCCTCCAGACCTTCCCTTCCAGACGTGCCCTCCCCCTAACCACCCACCCCCCACCAGCATCTTCAGCCTCTTCCTCTGCACAGACTCCTCTACTTCGTTGTATACAAGTGCCCAGGATTTTCTCACCCTTCAAGTACTCTCATGTTTCTCCTCTGCTTTAGGGTCTGGTGGTTAAAAAGAAGCATCCTCCTCCTCATGGGCTCTAGGCTGGCTTTGTCCCTCAACCCACCCCATGACCTGCACAAATGACTGCTGATGCTCAGATGTCTGGGACACGCTCACGTTCTCCACTGCCATCTCTCTGCATCTCTACTGTAAAATCTTCCTTCTGCAATGGACTTGGTTCTTAAAGCTTTGCTCCTACCTCTCTGTCTGCCTTTCCAGTTCTCCTCCTCTGAATCTTCAACCACGTTCAGTTCCCCAAGCTGGCATGAGCTTCACACGCTAAGATCTGTAACTCAGGGGGCACCTGGGTGGCTCAGTCAGTCGAGTGTCTGACTGCACTCAGGTCATGATCTCATGGTTCGTGATTTGAGCCCCACATCAGGCTAATTGCTGTCAGTGCGGAGCCCGCTTTGGGATCCTCTGTCCCCCTCTCTCTCTGCCACTCCCCTGCTTGTGTGCACTCTCTTGCTCTCTCTCTCTCTCAGAAATAAACATTCAATAAATCTGTGACTTAGAACTCTAAGTTTGCACAACTGCACAACTGTTTATCACTGCACCTCGAACTACAAGTACTTGCTAGTCTGTCTCCTATACTCTTGCACTGTGCATCTTGGATTCTGCCACATTACCCAGCACAGTGCCTGGCATGAAGTGGGCATCCAAAGACAGTGCTATGCACACTGTCTAACAGACGGAGGAGGTGAGGTGCCCAGAGACAGGGATGGGTCATCGCATGCCTGTGACTACTGTGGAACACTGGTGCCAGAAGAACCTCTCGAAGGCCAGAGGAGCTCCCAGGGGCCACCACTACTTTCCTGACCCCTTATGGTTTCTACAAAAGGAAATAAAGAAAACTAACATTTCATTAGTGCCAACTTTGTGCGAGGCACTTTATAAAATCCCTCATTCCCTGAGTTAGGCACTGTTACCCCCATTTTAGAGTTAAGAGAAATAAGGCTCAAGGAGTTCTGAGGATTTCCTCAAGGATTCATAACTGGTGTGTGACAAAGATGTGGCTTGAACCCAGAGCTGCATGATTCCTGAAGCTCATTCTCTTCACCACAGCAACAACACCCCATATCATTTTAACCCCTGTTCCTTTGCAGATGCGGTTCCCTCTGTTTAGAATTCTTGTTTCTTCAGGAGTGGGCAAATCCATCCCTACAAACACTGGTAACTATCCCCTGTCCCATTAAAAAATTAGTCACCCGAGTAAATGCCTCTATAGGACAGTACATATAGGTGCATCTCAGCCAACATTTCAAGCATTTGATTTTACACTAGTCCCCAGACAGGCTTGAACACTAGGAAGGTAGCGCTCAAAGTCCTGGCCATCTCTCCATCCACAGTGTCTGGAACATAATGAACATGTTCAATGCATGTTTGCCAGATGAGTGAATGAACAAACAAAACAGGTTCTCCGGTACTTTCAGTGTTGATGGTGGGGTCCATCGGTTCCTATAGAACATGATGGTGGTGGCACCAGAATCTTATTTACTCAGTGCCTAGCCTGTTGACCTTAGACCGAAACACTGAGCAGAGGGGGTGGGAGAGCCTTTTGCTGGCTAAATCTGCGTCTGTGAAGGCTTCAGCAGATGGTCACTAACAGGCATGGCCTCTCTTGTAAGGCGGGGTATGCCAGGGTAGAGCTAGACATAGAATGATGGACAATACACTTTGCCAGAAGCCAGACATTCCGAGTTTTAATCCCACTGGATATGTGATTTCACACACTTCTCTGGACCTCAATGTTCAAACACTGGAAATGCATATTAAGGATATGGGGTTACTTCAGTGGTTTTCTTAACTTTTCATACCAAGGATCTATTCGTGTAGTTTTTCTTTCCCTTTACCGTCATGTTTTCAAAATGTCTGATTTAATAATGAGAAAAATCATCATTTTTATTTAGAAAGTGCAAAAAAATTGACAGGCAACAGCCCACACATAACTACCAACAAAATGCATTGATAACAGGAGATAACTATTGCCAAACACCAGACTGAGATAATTCCAGCCCAAAGACCTCGGATGTTTCTGTCACCTATGAAGCTGGTTCTAGGTAAAGTCCCATTTCCCTGTAGACTTGCTGAAATAGTGGAAACAGCCAATGAATTTCTCTCTAACCTTTGAGCCCCTTAAGGCGACACATTCCCCCAAGTAGACATAAATGGGCTCTAAGTTGCTGAGATCTGTGATTCTGTTTTATGTCTGCAAGTCCTGCAGGGGGATTAGGTTGACCTCTTCTTGAAATTTGGGGATTTCTAACTATAAAACGACACTGCCAAAGGAGAAACAGCCCTTCACAGCTCCAAACAAAGGCGGGGGGGACGGGGAGGGAGGAGTCCAAGATGGAAGAAACATAACAGACATCAACAATGCAACAATGACAGTGCATTTTCAAATGGAAAACATCTATGGGAAATAAAAACTTTGGGGCTACAGATGACTTAGACAGAAGTGAGTATGAGAAGCCAACAGACACTTGGTTGGTGCAGGAAATGCATGCTACAGGTTCCCTCACAGGGCACGAAGCAAAGTTTCCCCGGGTCGATACTTACAAGTAATAGGAGTAGGAATAAGCATTTCTTCTATATATTGATGGGCAGTCAGATGAAGGAAATGTCCAAAAAAGGGGAAAAAGAAAAGACAAACAAACAAGAATTAGATTTATATGAAATCTTGATTCTTAGAAATGCACATAGTATTTCAGCATCCCAAAGTTCAAGGAGATGCAAGTTTCTCTCCTAATCATCTTTGCTGAGAATCAAATACTTCCAGTGGTAGAAGGAATGAGAGAGACTTCTCTTATGATGGAGAAACTCACTACTCATGCAGAGAAAGCCACATCTAATGTTGGCTGTTTTAATTGTTTATAAGTCCTTTTCTATAGTCAGTCAAAACTAGCCTCCTTGTAATTACGACTTTTTGGTCCTGGGTCATATTTCTGTGGCCTTCTAGAACTACTCTACCACTCTTCACATGACAGTTCCCTTAAGATCTAAGGAAAGCCATAATGACTTTATGTTCTCTGTTTCAGGTCAAACTGCATCAGAACCTATTTAAATAAGTCAGGTAAGGTCTTGCCAAAAGCAAGGTAATCAGGTAGCAGCATTCAAGATGGCTCCCCCCCAAAAAAAAGATGGCTCCCCAATGATCCACGCTTCCCAGTATGTATGCCCATGTGTAGTTCTTTCCCACACTGAAGCAGGAATGGCCCTATGTGACCAAAAGAATGTGGTAAGAATTACATTCTGGGACTTTCTAGGATAGATGAGGAAGAAGACTTGTAGCTCTGCCTGGGTATTTTGAACTCTGAGTTGGAACTCTGACTCTCCATGTAAGAAGTCTAAGTATCTTGAGGTGGCCATGCTGAAAAGATCCTGTGGAGAGACCCTAAAACTGTATGGAGATATCCAGCTAGCCCTCACCAGTTGGATTATGTCGATTGAGACCCTTGGTATCATGGAACAAAACAAGTCATTCCTTTTAAGCCTTAACCAGACCATAGATTCATAAGAAATATAAGTCACTAAAATTCAAGTTTGTTACCTATCAGTAGATAACCGGAACAAAATTCAAACTTCATCATTAAAAAGCACTGGACGAAGAGAAAGGAATTCCAACTTTCAATCTAAATAGACTACAACTTTAAAAAATTCTCTGTGCCTTTATTTCCTTATCTGATCCTCAGATGAGCTGAACCAGACCATTAGTTTTAAAAACTGTGTGTGCAGGATCCTGGGGGCTCTGTACAGTAGCCTCATTGAAATGGGATGGGGGAAACTGAGCAGGTAGGATTGCTTATCCATGAAAGCCAGCAAGCACTTCTTCTCCATTTTTACCTCTTTTATAAATTGGAGTTTCATTTAAAATGTCACATGACTAAGAATTCCACTCTCCAAAAGAATGTTTGAAAAATCACTACCTGCAATCTCTTTCTGATGTCCCTTCTAGCTCTTGGCTTCTGAATAATAAAAATCTCAAACAAGTCCATGATATTCCCTTTGTTATAACTTTTTGTATTTTGTAGGAAAATAAATAGGAATGCTTTTATCTTACAGACTTAGCTGCACTGACAATAAGTGACACATTTGTGGATTGAGAAAAATTGCTGATAATTAAGGTCCCCAAATATCCATCTGAATAGGCAAGAAAAGTTCCCTTCCCTCTTGAGTTATTTGGTTAATTGCAAGTGTTATCCAGTTTGCTTGGCACAGGAAGATACAGTTTTATATCTGCAGGGTGGGAACATGTCCTCAGAGCCTCAAATTTCTCCCTCTCAAGTTCGAAGTGGCCAAAGCCTCTAAGCAGGGTGACCTCTAGGCAGGCGACCTCTAGGCTTTCTCTTATTTATCAGGAGAGCCCAACTCCAGCTACAGAAGATAAGTGACTCTGAGAGCTAAGAAGTCATGGCAGAAAAGCAGCTCCATGCCTGCTTGTGAAGCTGGGCTGGGGAAAATGAGCCACAGTGCAGCAAGATCTGTTCACTCATAAAACTGTTCAGTGTCTTGGGTCAGATGAACAGGGACCCTAGATGATGAAAGGGTTGAAGAATTCCCTGCCATGGTGGGTGGGAGTGGAAGAGCCCATGTAAGTCACCAAATCCCTCCCACCAACCATACAGGTTCATGCTGTAAGGAGATCATTCCTCTCCTTCATTGCTGGCTCTGTGGTCCCGTGACTGGAAATTTGATTCCTTGGGGAAGAAAGTGCAGGATCCATTTGATGAAGACTTCTAGACATGTATGTTCCCCATTCTGTCAAGAACAAGCAGGCTGAGAATCGAGAGCACAGGGTTCTGATCCCAGAACTTTCACTTGCTCACTGTGACATTCTGGGCAATGTTCCTCCCCCTGGCCCTGTGTTTCCTGATCCATGTACCATGGTGAATGGCATGGATGACTGCCAGCCTAAACATCTTTGCGGAGTGGAAATGTGATGTCTTAGCATCCCAGCACCACCACTTGCTAACTACATGTCTTTGATAGGTCACTATTTAGGTATCTCTGAGTCTCAGTTTTTCCATGTCAAAGTTGGGAGTGATAATTACCTACTCCCAAAAGTGGGCATTCATATTAGATTAATCTAAATCATATTCGGATTATATATGATATATAATATATAAAGTATTTTAAGTAAATTATATTAAGCTAAACACCTGACATTATGAGTGTTCAGTAAAGGGGAATTTATGCCCCCACCTTATCCATACATATAAGGTTTGCTGCTTCTCACTCCGGTAACCAGGAACAAAGTGTTCACCTCTTTAGGAATATTTAAAATAGTATTAAAAGAAGAGAAAATACTTACGTAGCACTTACTATGTGTCAGGCATTGTTCTAGGCTCTCATATATTAACTCATGTATTCCTCACAACCACCCTGACAGGTGGGTATTATTATCAGCCACAGATGAAGAAACTGAGGCAGAGAAGGTTAAGTAACATGCTTAAGATCTTGCAGCTAGTAACTGGACTTGATAGCAATGAGGCTCTAAAGCTGGACAACAACATGGGTCTAAGCCCACGTTCTTGACCACCAGCCTATGCTGCCTATATGAAGGAAGAAACAGGTGTATGTTGAGCAGCACAGTGGGTCTGGCATTGATATGACACATGCCTTAAATCTTTTAATCCTCCCCATAACCCCATGGAGCAGGCATTATGTTTCTCATTTTTGGTTGAGGTATCTGAGGCTCTAAGGGGTCACTCCTCACTCATAGTGAGGATCCTACTGCTGTTGTGCAGTTTGGGGCCAATGGCAAGGCCTCCATCCTGAGCCAGATTTCCTCACCATCAGCAGCCCCAGGCTGTGCTCTTGGGCCCCAGGCTGCACTCAATATTCTGGACCTTCTGGGATTCTCTGCTTCCAACCTTCAGGATTTACCTATGGTTGGGCCACCTCCTCAGGACAACACACTTCCCTATCTTCAAACCACCTCTTCAAAGTAGCTTTTCTGAGTTATCCTGGTTGTCATCAAAAGCCAGTGCTATCCCTGACCCAGCTTTAAGGCAACTCCAGATTAACAGCAACTGACAAACTTCTATTGAGTATCTCTTCCCAATTACATTGCAAAGTCTTCCAGGGCAAGGATTATAGTTCTTTTCTGTGTGGCCAAAACACAGTATACATGTGTGTTTTCTCTGAGGCTTGAAGAAGTTTTACTGAAGGTCTAAATTCACAAGGATACAGTGATATTGTAAGTAACAGATTGCCTGAGACCAAAAATCCTGAGCAGGAAGACAGCTGTGCTTAGGAAAAAAAAAAAAACCAAAAACAACTCCAAACTTAATAAATCACATATTACACAATCTTCTTTTCAGCTGGCTGACAAAACTGATGCGAGGCACAACTTTCCTTTGTTCCATACTAAACAGGACTGAGCTGTCCATTTAACCATCCATTTGATCATCTACCTATCCATCTAGCTCATAAACCTACCCATCCACCCTTCTACCTATCCATGTATCCATCTATGCATGCATCCAACCACCCATCCCTCTACCCATCTAACCAACCATCCATCTACCCACTTAGCAATTTATCCACCCACTTATCCATCTAGCCCATAAACCCACACACTCATCTATTCATCCATCCACTCATCTTCCCTTTAATCCAACAATCCATCTATCATCTACTCGTCCATCTTTCCATCATCAACTCAGCAAAAACTTCTCAAGGGCCTACTACGTGTGCCTGCTCCCTGCTAAGTACCAGAGATAGAAAGACAAATGAGATCTTGATCCAGCCCAAATGTCTGATGAGAGAGCCAGATAAGGAGCTTATAAAACAAATAATAAGAGCTACCACTTAAACAGCAGGAGGTCACTTATGTGCCAGGTACTGATCTAGTACATTATGTGGACTATTTTATTTAATCCTCACTATGAAGCACTATTATCCTTGTTTTGAGGATGAGGAAAGTGAAGCTTAGACAACTTGCTCAAGTTTACATAGTTGAGTATGGGATGAGAATCCAAGCAGTCTGACTTTAGGAGCCTCCATTAATAACCACAAGGCTCTAGTGTCTTCTGGAGTGATAAATGGTATTGTGGCAACACAGGGAGCAGTGGGACCATATTCAGGGGGGAAGGATGGGGAGGGGGACAGATAAGGTGGCCTAGAGTCTATGATGCTTGAGTTATAAAGTCAAGGAGCATTTAGATGGAGTAGGAGGAAGGGTATTTCCAGGAAGATGGAACTGTTTATAGAATGGTTAGGTCAGTTAGCAAGGTGAGAATGTCAAAACGTTGGCAGGTCTTAGTTCCCAAAGAGCTTATGGAGCTCATTCTCAACACCACTGGGCATAGGAAGTACCAGTGACCAAATATTTTTCTAGATGAATGATTCTGGCAGAAGTGTGAGAATAAAGTTGTAGGGGAGAGGGACTGGGGTCATGAATGCTGCTGCAGAGGTCAAAGCAAGAGACGTTGGGGGCCTATCTCGTAATGGCCATGGGGAAGGAAATGTGAAAGTGAAAGTAGGTGATTAAATGTGAGCATACTGAAGAGGACCTCCAAGTTTCTGGCCTGAGTGGCTACGTAGGGAGTGCAAACAGAAGGATTCACTTTTCAGTGGATGGAGCAAGGAGCTGTTTAGAATGGGATGGACAAAACAGCACGACATCCTTAATTTGGGCTGTTTGCCCACTGCAACGAACCACTCAAAATCATGACTTACAGTTCAGCATCTCAGCAAGTCCTATTTTATATTTCATTTAGGCTAGACATTCAGGTGTTTAAGAGTGTCATATCCATTATCAGATGGGCCAAGTTTGAGACCCAGCTCTGCCACTTATTAGCTATGTGATTTGGGGCACTTTCCTTCAATTCCACATTTCAGCTTTGTGATCTGCAGCACACTATAATCTCACAGTGACACAGTCTCTTTTGGCTGACCCACAAGTTCCCTTTCCCTATTGACTCACTCTTTTTTTTCCCCCCCTTGATAGACAGTGTGTTCCCTGAAGGCTCAGATCATGCTATATCTTTCCTATGCTGCCCTTTTAGTCTTACACCCTCACCACAGGACTGGACTTATTCTTTGTGCTCCATGTTGATATTTAGGTCTATGTCCTGAGTGAAGCTTTCCTGCCCAAGGGATGGAGTGTTAATTCTGGGCCCCATCTGTTCTAATTTCACCAGACTCCTCCATTCAACATGTTTTTAGGGAATCCCCAGTATCCACATGGCACATTTGTGATAAGGATGAATCAGAATAGACAGCTGATGGTTTAGTAAAGAAGATAAGACATGAATACAAATGACAAATATAACAGGATACAATATGGATCCTCACAGAGGGGATCCAGATGGTGAAGAGATTGTGTCTAGATTGGAGGTCAGGAAGGGTTTACTGGAGAAGGCAGCTTTTGAATTAGATCTTAAACAGGGGTAGAATGTGGTCACATGGAACTAAGGTACACAGGTATTGAATGAGGAGGAAGCTTCACAAGCAAGGGTATAACAGTAGAGTAAGACTTTAGGAAATGTTCCAGAGTTACTGTGAGCAGGGGGACAGCGCAGCTTGACAAAATTCTCCAGATGTCCTAAAGCATGTGCTTCTTTTCTCATCTCTACCCCAGGAACTATTGTTATAAGGCAGGAGAAGCCATCAAGGGATTTTAGACAGCAGGTTTGGGAGTACAAGTTTCCTTTCTGAAATGTTACTTTGGCTGCATTGTGGAGGATGGGTTGGAGGGGCGGGCCTGGGGAGGAGACTCATACAATAGAGCTATGGGGGCCTCCACCAGGGAAGGGGCAGTGCAGGGACTGAGAAGAGGGTGTGACCAAGAGAAGGTAAAGATGCGCGTTCAGAAGTATCAGGGCGAAGCAACCCTATCAGTTTGGCTGATGGAGTGAGAGGGAGTGCCTGCCACTGAGATGGGGACACAGGACTGTGAGCAGGTCGGTGGACAGGTGATGATTTGGGCTTTGACCATGAAAACCTTGAGGGGTTTTCAAGGCAGATGTCCAGAGGCAGATGATACAGGGTGAGAAAAGGCTAAAGCAGAAGATCCTGCCCTCTCAGGTCATTTTCACCTTGAGGCCAGCAAAATGACAACCACCACATGGCTAAATTCACACCTGAAGACCTGTGTACATGGTACAGTGGCTACATGCAGGGGAGTATCAATGCATCTTTCTGGGGTTGGGGGCTTGTGGGAAGACTCATGTTAGAGGTATTAGTTGGGAGTCCTGCTTGGAAGAACTTGGGGCTGAGGGTTAGAGAGTGACAGGAAACTTGTAGGTGAACACAAACACCTGACATTTGATTCAGGGACACAATATGCATTACAGCAGAGAGCAGTAGAAAATGACCCCTGAACCTGGGTTGCTGGCTTCCTATTTCAGGATTCACTTACTTTCTACCAGTCTGCGTGGACTAATAGAATAGAAGGTAACAGCATTCAGTTAACTCTCTGGAGTCACACAGCCTGGTTTTGTATTTCAACTGTACCCAAAACCTTGGGCAACTTATAAACCTTTGAACTTCAGTTTCCTCTTCTCAAACAAACAAAGGTGTACCAATGTCCTATCCTACCAGGATTATTTGTAGTATTAAAATCACAATATGGTGACAGTTTAAATGGAAAATAAACAAATTAGCTTAGATGATGTGTACTGATTGCAGTACTGCTCTTCGCATATTAGCATAGGAGCTGGCTTGGTACAGGTGATGGTCATGTGTGAGATGAATGTCTCTGTTAATACTGTGCATTATGACCACTTAGGCAGGGATAGGAAATAAAGCCTGTCCAGACCATTAGCTCATTTGATCTTCAGAACAACCCCATAGGATTAGCCACATGTCACAGGTGAGAAAGGAAAGGCTGAGCTTTGTTGCGTCTCCAAGGCAAACAGCACATAAATGGGACCCAGTTTTTCTGCTTCCCAGTCCACAAAAACAAGATGTATGTACCCATGAGACTGGGAACTTCTGGGGCAGACTGAAGTCACAGAGTATCAAAGTACACCAAGAGATGCACATTTATCTCAAAGTAGACTCTCATATCTCAAACTCAAGATACTTCAAATTCATTCCTGGAAAAGTTACCATCTGGACAGACCTGGTTGGGAGAAAATTGAGGCTAGACCAGAAAGAGCTGGGCAGGGGGAGGAGGAGGGGAGAAGGAAGTGGCTAGAACCATGTGTGGGAACTGACTTCAAAAAGGTCTCCTAAAAGTTGCTCAGTTTCCATTTGAAAAGTAAAAAGGGAATGAAAAGTTAATAGAGGATCCAGACAAGGCTTGGGGTACAAATATACCAAAGAATCCTGCTTAACCTGGCTTCACAGTTTCCCCATGCAAAAGTAAATGGTTATGCCTTAAGCCTTGGAGGACCATGCTCAGACTTTAGGAAGTATGTCCCAAGGAATAAACTGGGACTATGGCAAGCTTGTGGGCATGAGCCCATATGAGCATATCCCCCCAAACAAACATTAAAATGTAGAACTTCCCATATGTGAGTGGCTAATAAATACCTTCAAACATCAAGGTTAAGGCATTAAGGCTTGAGCTTGCCACCTTAATTTTCATTGAAAGCTCCCAGAGCCCTAAGGTAGTAAGCCAAGAGACCACAGGGGTGGCCTAGCAACCCTTTGGCTGCACATTTCTTTGGGAGAGGATGTCCAGCAATTCTTTTTTTATTGTTTATTATTTTTGAGAGAGAGACACACACACACAAATACACAGAGAGCAAGCAGGGAAGGGGAAGAAAGAGAGGAAGACACAGAATCAGAAGCAGGCTCCAGGCTCTGAGCTCTCAGGACAGAGCCCAACACGGGGCTCAAACTCACAGACCGTGAGATCATGACCTGAGCTGTAGCTGGCCACCCAGCTGACTGAGCCACCCAGGTGCCCCAGATGTCTAGCAATTCTAAAGGGAGGAGGCCAAGGAAGAAGATGACCAGGACTGTAGTAATGAGTCTCTATTTCAAAACTCAACAGGATGGTCATGAAAAGGAGGTATGTTCTATTACCTAGGTGCATACAGAAACCCATTCTAGACCATTCTGAGGTCCACATGTGATCAAGGGAACCAGGAGTAAAGGATGGAGCCAATCATCCAGCCAATATCCAGTATCCTGGTAAGTAACTTGATATATCAGGGAGGGGCTTCAGGCTCCCTTCTTATAATGCTCATGTAAACCTTTATATCTCCATGTAGCCCTGATTCTGCATTGGTCTGCATTCAAAGAAATCCTCTCCAAACAGCCAAAGGTACTACAAAAAAAAAAAAAATACTTTAACTTGTATCTTTTGCAAACTGTAAGGGAATCCTGTTTGAATCATCCCCCAACAGGGGCTCCTGGGTGGCTCATTTGGTTGTGTGTGACTTCACCTAAGGTCATGATCTCATGGGTCCCTGAGTTTTAGCCCTCTGCATCAGGCTCTGTGCTGACAGACAGCTCAGAGCCTGGAGCCCACTTTGGTTTCTGTGTCTCCCTGTCTCTCTGTACCTCCCCTGTTCTTACTTTGTCTCTCTCACAAATAAATAAACGTTAAAAAAAATGAATCACCCCCCAACATTTCAGACCCCTTTCTACAACCTTACATTTCTCAACATCCTCTCTATTACAAAACAACCAAGCAACAAAACATCCCTCAGGCTATGTCTCTACCCCTCTATTGCCCACCCCCACCTTTGGAATGTAAATTGTTTAGCTGCTTTCATTAAGTCCTTCCCTTGGTCCTCTGTATCTCTAGCCCATTCTCAGTTGGCTTTCTATTTTAGTATCACAAAAGAAAACACCTAAAAGCAAGAGAAAGACTCTCTTTAGGGAGTCACAAGGAAGCCCTATAAGGCCAGTGATGATGAACTCTACAGAACAATCTAGGGACATCTCATGTGTACTGAAACCTTTTGTCTGAAGCTTTGGGGAAGTTTTCAAGCCAGCTGAATCCCTTAGTAGCAGAGAAAACAGGAAACCACTACTCCCATGTCTGTAGAGGTGAGGAAGAAGACCCAGCTCAAATCAGTGGAGAGGATATAGCAGGCATTTGACTTCTGAGAGTTCCTGCAACCAGGAACGAACTCTAGGTCACACTGGGACACTGAAGAGATGCTGACACACCAGGGTCCTGAGTTGTGATGATCTGCCTATTATTTGGGGGTTTCTTTTTGTGTAATATCTCTTCTTTTTAGGTAGCTGTGGGCAGCATTCTGGCCAGCAGTAAGATAGTGACAGACTCAATTGAACAATGAAGTTTTCCCCATACTTCTACACAGGGCTGGAGTAAGAAGACCTAAGGGAGCTCACCAAATGCTCCACTGTCTTTTGGGGGCATCTCTAGACATCAGAAGACACTGTAGGTTAGAAAGTGTGTAGACCTACCTTTATGCTCTCTTTCTCCTCTCCTCTCCTTTCCTTGCCCTACACCTATCTGTAAATTATCACTATCAAGTAGGTCAGCAAAAGGTCTTCTTTTCTCCAAAAGATACTGTATATGCAAACACTGATCAGCCTCCACCTCCACCCACCCGCCTCACTGCCAAAACATCTGAGTTTTGCTTCTCGGGACAAATGGTGGTCATGCGATGCCTGTTGGTTGGGTCTGATGGACAGTTTTGATAGAGGTGAGAGATGATGAAGACACGCAATAGAGGTTAAAGCCACACAAAGGGCTCTCTTTATACTTGTTCCCACCCTGGAAACAGAAAGCCCTTTCCTCCCTCCTGAGAAGTCACACATAGCAGAAATAGCTGTGGAGAAGGAAGTGAAATTTCTTCACAAGCTCACAGACGGTGGTGACGTGGGTTAAGCCAGGCTTTAGAAAGAGCAAAATTGGAAGAGCTTATCTGACTTACAAATCAGTGGCAAAGAATGAGAACATTTCAGGTCTATCAAAGAGGAATGAGATTCTATTAAATCAGTTACTTTTTCCAGGTGACAATCCCCAGCTCACCTCTGCCTCTAATGCGTCTGTGACTCTAAGAAACATGTCAGCAATCTTACATGTGCCCATCGCCCCCAGAGAAACCAGACTTCATGTTTGACTTCATCTAATAGCTGACTTGTCACTGATACCTGCAATATGGTCATACGGTTGATGATGATATGACAATGCAATGCTGTCCTCAATGCTTTGGGAGCTCTTGCTCCCCAATATTAATGTAGTACCTACCCTTCCCCCTCTCCAACCAGAAAATCAGTAGCTGGATAAGAACCTTAACTCTCCAGTTATTCTGCTGAGAGCCTGAGGAAAGGAGTGGTTCTGTTAGACAAAAGATGTCAAGAAAAGGACAAGGTCCTACCAGTAAGATATCCTGGCCAGAGGGAGGACTGGCTGATTCAGAACAGAGTCATGAAAGACACAGGGATATTCTGGAGCCGAAATGGCTAAGAGAAGGCTGACTACCATGTACAGTGGGAACCCCAGTATTTCTCACTCACTGATAATTGGAAAAGGGGATTTTTTTTTTTTAAATTTTTTTTTCAACGTTTTTTATTTATTTTTTTGGGACAGAGAGAGACAGAGCATGAACGGGGGAGGGGCAGAGAGAGAGGGAGACACAGAATCGGAAACAGGCTCCAGGCTCCGAGCCATCAGCCCAGAGCCCGACGCGGGGCTCGAACTCACGGACCGCGAGATCGTGACCTGGCTGAAGTCGGACGCTTAACCGACTGCGCCACCCAGGCGCCCCGGAAAAGGGGATTTTTAAAAAACTTTCCTTATACTCATGAGAGTCCTTAGATAGAAGCGGCACTTTGTCTTTAGGGCATTCTGTCCCTTTGTTTTCTGGTGAGACACAAATTTCACAAGCACTTTTCCTTCCACAGATGGAAGCAAGTCCCTGGTCCTTGTTACTGGGTTTGCTCTGAACTCTGTCAGTAACCAGACATCAGAGCTTCAGGCTGTGGCTTGTTTAATGATGTAAAAGTATCTTCAAGTTGGTGGCAGGGTGCACTGAAGCACATAATGTAATGTAGATAAAGGTTCTGTTTGCTTTGGCAGAGGAGGGGAGCAGGAAGGTGGAGACCAAGGTTGGGACCACGATGTTGAAACTGAGAAGACATGAGGGTGCGTGGTAGACATGGATACATGGGGGCAGTCCAGGGGCTAAGGAGAGGTGGGCCCCAGGACTTCCGGTTTGGAGGAATAACAGTGCATCCTGGGACAGTGACAGCTGATATTCATCAGCTTTCCTGGATGAATGGCTCCTTTCCCTCTCTGCAATTCCCCTGCGTTAGCCTCAAGCCTTGCGAATGTCTGAAAACAGAAGATGTCAGTGTGTTGAATCTTGGAGATAAGGAGGAGCCTGTACCTGGCTTTCATGAGCCATGCAACATGTGATAACTGCGTTAGTGGACCAGAGACGCCCAGGAAGACATCCGTTCAGAAAGAACAAGTAGCAACAATCCAGCTGGGAAGGCCTTATGGGACATGGAGTAGGAAGGAATCTTCCCTTGGGACTATCACCCCATGGGAGGCTTTATCTCTGCCATGCAGGGGGCAGTGTAGGATGCTGCTGGAGGACCAAAGAGAAATCAGGGTGAGTGAAAGCAAAAAGAATAAAGCATTACTTTCCTGCATCTGTATTTCTGGGGCTCCCCAGTAACCTTGATGAGACATGATCAATCACAACAGAGCAGCTAACTCTGAGAAGATTCACGACATGGAACCCCATGGCACACCAGGGTGGCCCAGCCATAGGGATCGATGGTTCCCTAAGAAACTGACCATCTCAGGGCCACTTGCCAAGCAGGCAGCACACACCTTTCAGATGCCAACACAATGAGCCACAATTAGCTCAATTACTTCAGGACTTGAACACTCACAGAAGAAGGTGCTTGCTCCGAAGAGATCAGCAGAGCAAAGACCTGGCCACACGGCAGCGTTGGGCCAGCTGGGGTCAGCAGAGTCTGCAGGGCAGCACCAGACACTCACCTCCTTTTGATGGTGAGCATGACGCCCAGGAGAATGATGATGAACATGAGGAGGCCAGCGATCACACCGGCCATCTTCACGGTGTTGTCTACCTGCTTCTCTGGCTCCACGGTGTTAGAATTCTGAGTGGAGGCACCTTCAAGGGGAAAGAAGAAGAAAGCTGTGGAAAAGGCTCACACATACGACCAGAAAACAATTATAATGACAACAGGTTCCACTTACTGAGCGCTGACTATGTGCCAGGCACTGTGTTAAGAGCATGACACACATTGTCCCTTGTACTCTTTTTGAGGATCAATCCTTTGTCATATTGGATTATACCTCCCCCTTTTTGAGGTGCAGAGAAATGAAGTGAAAGTCCCAAGTTTGCACAACTGCTGTGACAGGGAATCCCTATCCTCTGGTGAGGTCAAGTGGAGCGTTTCATCCCTCACACTGAGTTGTCCCTCGAATCAAACCATGGATCTATTTACAGTTTTATTCTTGGGTTCATGAAATCATCCCAAACCCAACTTTATTCTTTCTGGTAAATGGTGAAAACAAGAGCTTTGTGTTAAGGTAACATGATTAAAATCACTCAAATTTTAAAGGTAAAAGCATAAAGTTTTTGTTTTGCCTTCTATGAAACAAACGGTGTGTCAGAAATTTGGTGCATTAAAGCTAATTTCCTGGGGTTCAGAAAACACTTCTATGTGACTAACTCCATTTCTGGAATTTAATGCCAATGTTATGTGCTCTGCCAGGTACAAACTCTCTGATTCGGTTCCAGGTAGCCAAAAAATACCTCAGCCTGGCCTCTTCAGGCAATGTGCTGGGGATCAGAGGCCACTTCTCATTGTAGACACCTACAGGAACACTTCTGGAGAGTGGTCCACGGG
Organism: Lynx rufus; assembly: GCF_022079265.1. NCBI lineage: Eukaryota > Metazoa > Chordata > Mammalia > Carnivora > Felidae > Lynx > Lynx rufus. Next base: position 18,039,125 of record NW_025814896.1, on the reverse strand, counting down.
TTACTAGCACCCTGAGTGAATTCCTTCCTGCTGCCGTTCATATTCCCCAGCACCACATTTGTGTGCAGCAGCTTAAGTCCAAAGACTCCTCTGCCTGGCACATCCCTACTTCCCAGTTTCTGCCACTTCAGCACCAGCTCATCCTTCATCACCATCTGCATCTCCTCTGGTTGCCTGTGCCCCTGGGAGAGTGCCTCTCTCTCTCTACTAAATCCTAACTCTCTGTAACACTTTGCACATACCTCAATATACTGATATTATTAGCTATTTGTTTCTCCATCTGTCTCCTCCAGTGCTCTGCCAGCACCTTGGGGGGGAGATTATGCCTCCTTTATCTTTGTTTCCTCATGGTAGTACCGAGCCTGGCTTGTACTAGGTGTTCTCTTAATGTTTGCGGTTGTTCGACGTTTAGCTGAAGGGAAGACACTGCTGCCCACACACATTTGTTCTCATGGAACCAAACTGAATTTCTCCTTTTTCAGCCACGTGCTCACAGAACTCAGTTGAACTGAAGGAAAGCTAATGCCCATAAGCTACGATTCTGATTCCCCAAGCCCTCTGATGTTTAAGAACAGCCCTTCAGCACAAGGATGCATCCCCTCTTCTTGTTTAAGAGTGTCAAGTGTTTCCCCCATCAGAGCACATTCCCCAAACTCTCTTGTAACTGGGACAAGTCTCCCCCGTGGGAACGGCAAGTCTTCAAGAACAGGGAGTGTGGCTCTCAGCTCTCTAATGTCAGTGTCTCACACAGGCTGCCCTCCTCCTGTCGGCTTACACGTGACTGAAGGATATAAAGATGTTTGTTTGCTTCATTCATCTGCTACTGAGCACCCATGTACTGTGTGCCAAACAATGCTGTCTGTGGGATGAGAGATCCTTCTCTTGGATGGACTTATGGGTCAGAGATTTTATTCAGTTCCCTTAATCAGCTAAAGGCAAGACCAGCCCATCAAATCCCAGGGCTGCCTGAGCAAGCTCTGCCTATCTCTGCCTCAGTGAGTTCATGGGGGAGTTAGCCAACCACCTCTTTGGCAGGGCTGGTCTCATATTCCAGAATGGGGGCTAGTTCCAAGGAACCATACATAGCCCCCATTTCCTAGTTTGGAGTCATGCTTTCTGAGATAAGGCTAGTCCACTGTGTACCAAACATAAAGGAAGCTGAACACCTCAGATGACAATTTCTTCAATTGTGTCAGTCTTTTTGTTTGGATTTGAAGGAAGGAAGTTGGCTCGGGAGCATTCACTGGCATAGCTGATCTCGCCTGCTGTGAGATCCTATCCTAGAGACTGGGGGTACAAAGGCAAGAGAGCCCTGGAGAGGATGTTATTACCCTAGGAACACTGTTACTGGCTTGGCTTAAAGAGATTCACACTTCATTCCTTCAGTAAATGATCACAAGCACAGGCATTCAGTGACACAGTGGTGAGTGAAACAGGCACAGTCCCTGCCCTCGAGGAGCCTACTGTGAGTGATGGGTGGGACTCAGGAGACGGAATTAATGAACTGAGAATCAATAATAGTAAGCTTGCAAATCTGTTAACAATGAGAAAAGAGAGGCACATGGCACTCGGGAAGCACACAATAGGGAAGTGAATCATTCCTGGGAAGACATGGGCAGAGAACACAAGAGGAGCAAGTGGGAGCTGTGGAAGGAACAGCACTGGCTGAGGCTGTGTGATGGGGCAAGGAGACTGGCGCACTTGAGAAATGAAAGAAATAGAGAATAACGTGGGCAAGAAAGCAAGGAGAGCATGATGAGAGGGAAGCTGAAGAGGCAGCAGGGGCCCATCCACACAGGGCATCAGAAGCTACAATGAAAGCTTTTGTTCTTTACCCCATGAAATGCAGGGAGCCATTTAAGTGTTGTTCATGCAGCAATAATATGGTCAGATTTACTTTTCTGACTGATCATTCCAGCTTCAGTGCGGAGCCAAAGTGACTTGGAGAGACAAATTTTGAAACCATTGCAGGCATCCATGTGGGAGATGATAGCTGTGCGGATTTAGGAGATGGTGATGGCAATAAAAGAGGTAATTACTGAAATGCATATAAATAAAACCTGCTGCTGGGATGGATGCAGAGAGTGAGGGGCAAAGAACTGTGGAGGATGACCACAACTTTTTGGTTTTCATAACAAGGTGGGTGATGGTGCTGTTTATGAGCTCAAGAAACAATGGGCAAAGTATAGCTGTAGAGAGAGAATGGGTGTGTTTGGGGCAATCTGAGCTGGAGATCTACTCTAGAAAAGGAGGCAGTTAAAAGTGCAGGTCTGGAGCTCTGGAAAGAAGTCTGAGCTGGAGGTAAAAATGTGTGATTTATGCATACAGATAGATGGTATCTGCAGCTCGGGGTTGATGGAGACACCCAGGGAAAGAATAAAGAGTAAAAGGAGAAGGAGGCTTAGAGAGAGAGTAGAGAGTCTACAGCACTTAGTGAGTGGGTAGACAATGATATGCCTGCACAGGAGGCAGAGGAGGAGTGGCCAGACAGTTAATAAAACAACCCAGGAGTGTAGAGTGCCCTAGAGCCAAGAGAAGAGTGTTTCAAGAAGGAAGGAATAATCAGCTGTGTCAAACACTGCTCCTAGGATAGAATCAAGCTCCATCCAAAGGAAAGTGAAGGTGTTGGATATGTGTTAGAAACCCTTTCCCAACTAAGTTCCAAGACGTCCCTAGATTTAAGTGGTGACCATGAACCAACAATGGAACATACTTGAACCAGGGAATCTATCTGGAAAGGCCAGCCAGTGGTTTAGAGAGATTCAGTGAGCTCAGCCGACAGGCATCAGGGCTGAAATCACAAACTCTATACAGGAAGTGATGAGGAGGAGTTATACTTGGCTGGCCCAACCAGACTCCAGGTACAGGGACAGGAACAAGCCCTGGGACATGGCCAACCCAATGTCCACTTTAGCACCCTTTCAAGGGCATTTGCTTGAGTCACTGTGGAACTGTACCTCTGTTGAAAAAGTAAGGATGCCAACAGCACTGTACAGGTACAGAGGAAATGTCTCTGGGACTGAAGGCCAGAGAGCATTCCCATGTGGCTCCTTCATCTGAGAGGAAGAAAAGAGGGACAGAGACAGAGCATGGGCTAGCCCTGTGCCTGGTGCAGAGTCAGACGAATCTACATGAGGCCTTACATATAAGTTCTCAACAAAGCAGATGAGACCCTATGATAAGACTTATGGGGAAGCACATAACGGTTGGCTCATGGTGGGGTCTCCTAGCAATACAATGGGCTGTCTCAGGCAGGCACTGAGCTCATCATCAAACAGAAGCTCAATTACTACTACTTAAAAAAATCAACTTAAGGGGCACCTGGGTGACTCAGTCGGTTAAGCATCTGACTCTTGATTTTGGCTCAGATCATAATCTCACACCTTTGTGAGATGAAGCCCCGCATCGGGCTTTAAGCAGACAGCATGGAGCTTGCTTGAGATTCTCTCTCTCCCCCTTTCTCTTTGCCCCTCCCCTGCACATACTCTCTTTCTAAATAAATAAATAAGTAAATAAATAAATAAAATGTTAGCTTAAATGTACTGATCTATTACTGGGTGCCAAGTAATGTGCCCAACACTTTTCATACATGAAGTCATTGAAACTTCTAAAAACTCAGGAGGTACTAGTTTTGTTTCCCCTTTTATATAGATTAAGAAACTTCACAGAAGGGTTAAATGACTTGTCCAAGGCCATATAACTAGTGAGTTTCAGAGATGGGACTTTGTGTACAGGGCTCACCCCCTTATCACCATAATGAACTGTCCTTGACAGAGGTGTAGTTAAGGACATGCCAGGACTGGGTCCACAAAGAAGTTTGGCTATCTGACTCACTGGCCAGAAATCCAGAGGAATTTTTCAGAGGAAGAACTGGAAGCAACATGGGAGGTGTGTTACTTTTGCTCTAAGCCACCCTTTTCATGAGAGTCAAACTTCATATTGTATCAGTCTCCCAGTCCCTTAAAAAGCCCTCTTTCTGGCCTTGGGTACTTTCTATCCACTAAGCAGGGATAAGCCTGGTAACTGAGAGAAGAGGGAGGGACTTGGATGTGTCCTCTTCATCTCTGCCATCCACTGGGAGCCAGCCTGAGAATAGTCCACGTAAATCAGAACCGGCAGCTATGCACCAGGTGGTAAATTTATCCAACTGGAGTAGCTTCAAGCCTCTACCTAAGTCCCTTGTGTGATGTAATCATCAAAAACAATCTTATGAACTCAGCCCACACTGACAGGAAACTACTGTCTCTACATGAGGTTGCATGCCCAACTTTATACCTTAGCCAACCGGGCCCTCTGAACTCTGAACACTCCCAAAGGCCAAACCTGTCCCCTCAAAGATGTTGCTGCTGCCCTCTGTCCTCTGTCCATGAAATCACTGATGTCTTAGAATCCAGATTCCTCCCAGCTCCAGCTCAGAGTTCACATCTGGCTTTCAGTGTACTACCTACTCACTGCTGCATATGGAAACCTGGTGCCCAAGGAATAGCTCTTGGTCTCTTGAAGTCTTCCCCTCTCCCTCAGTATTTCCTCCATACATAGAGTCCAGTCACCATGCTCCATCTCCCTACCATCTCCTCCCATGCTGCCAAACAACCATCCCAGTTTATATTCCCCAAGGATTCCTGATATCCACCAAGGGCAATTAGCTTTGCTTAACACTGTACTAGTCAGGTCACTCTGGTGAGGCTTATCCAGTTGTTGACTCTACCCTTGGAGAGGGGGCTCCAGGGTAAAGACAGGTCAAGAGCCTTGCCATTCAAAGTGTGATCCAAAGACCAGAAGCATCAGTATCACTTGGGAGCTTATTACAAATGCAGAATCTCAGGCCCCATTCCAGATGTAATCAATCAGCACCTGCATTTTAACAAGGTATGTAGGTTATTCAGTTGCATACTAAAATCAGAGATCATTGACTTTGGAGGAATGGCAGTCAGAATAGGACTTCATGGCCTAGAGAGTGGAAGATTCACATGAGACTTAGTTCTTGCTTTCAAAAAGTTGAAAAGCCACTGTGGATGATGGAATAGATTGATCCCTTTAATTTTAAAAATTGGAGCTAATATCACTGGGTAGAGTGATGGGGGTAAATTAGGGGCCAACACAAAGAAAGGTTTTTATGTGGAATCACTATCCAGCTGAGGCTCAAGCCTGTGATACAGTACTATAATGTAGAGAGGAGCATAAAAGCAGTCATAGTTCCCTAGTCCTATTCCAGAGTTGGCCCTCCTTTGTATCTGCCTACTTTGTCTCTACGTGTTCTCACCTCCCGGGCTTCTGGAACGCTTAACCAAGCCTTCAACACTTCACTGTCATAGGACAGTGACCTTTTTTCTTTGCTTATTGACCCTGCTTCCCACCTCAAGTCGGCATCCTTTGATTCCAGTGATACCCATGTCCTGGGTGAGAGACATTCTCCCTGTCATCTTTAGAGACATGAAACTCCCATGGTGTCAACCCCCAAGTCCCCAAGTTACCCACAAAAGCAGGAGAATGTGTCACCAACAATGAAAGACACTATCTGGAAACTTGGTATTCTCCCATCACGTAGAGGGCCTCTACAACCTCTTATAACCCTTCTGAGATTGAGATTCTATGGTTTTATGAGATCAGTCAAAAGCAATAGGTTTCAGATCAGAAATACATGAATTGGCATCCAGATTCCATCCTGACTGGTTGAGTGACCTTGACCAAACCTGTTAACCACCATGTGATTTGATATCCTCATTTGTAAAATACGGAGTAAATGCCAAGTTCACAGGGATTTTCAAAGAATCAAATGTAATAACAGAAGTAAAAAAGTTTGACAAACTCTGAGGAACTGCTCACGCATGGGGCAAAATGATGGCATGGCCTTGGAACTAGTTCCAGGGTTGGTAGGTGAGTGTTTCTATGTCTATAAACTGTGGGTGCACTATGGGTACTGGGGTGACGCTTCCTTGCAACCTGCTGCCTGAGTTCATCTAATCCTTAGGATGAAGGGAGGCGGAGACCCCCAGAGTGATTCACTTAACTCTCCTCCTATAGGCAAGGCCTGTATCAGGCTTACATCTGGATGACTTAATGGCAGCAATAACAAAATGTGGCAACAAGGGATTAACGATTCATTCTCAAAGTGCTCTCACTGGCTACAGGCCCAATTCTACAGCTTTATTTCAGAGAACTTCCCTGTAAAGATATGGAGCAAAAATAGAAGTCTCAGATAAAGAACGTCTAGTTGCAATTGACAAAACCAAGTAAATCCCAGTGGATGCATAACCCATGCTGGTGATCATTGCTGATGGTAAAGAAAGGAAGTTGGCTCTCGGGAACACAATTCCTAATAGCCGCAGTCTTTAAAATACACAGTCGCCTCCTAGCTATCTAAGGGCATATTATCCCCAAATCTTACTGTGCTGGCAGTTCACCCCTGTCTACTTAATGACTTCTCTTGTTGGAGAGTTTTTCTGTCTTTACTCTGGCTTTGCACGCATCTAGCACCCAGGAGAGAAAACCTTTCAAACTCTGACTCTCAGCTGCTACCTCAATGCCAGTGAAGGTTTTAAGGATTGCAGACATCTCTGATTATGGGGGGTTTGCCAAGAGGAGGCAACAGGGAAAAGGTGAGAAAGCTGGGCAACTTTCTGGCTCTTCTAAAGTCAGGTATGTACCATATCCCTTCTTGATTTTGCTGGAAGCGAATTCTCAGAATGGTAGGCTATTTTTAAGATGGAATTTAAGTCCAAGATAGGAAAAAAGTTGGTAGGAAAGCATCTGGATACTTCATTAGATTCAAGCCTCCAGACTTTACAAATTGCATCCCAAGGCATTGAGAGCATTTGTAATTGTGATCATGAACTACTTTGGCAGTCTTTGAGGATTGAAATTGTAGCAAACAGGAGGGGTGCGAGAAGCCTGGGGAGAAACAAATGCTGTTGTTGACTTTTTTTTTAATGGGAAAATGTGGATTCCAGATATTTCACAAGAGTAAAGTGTGATGTTGATACAGGAAAAAAAACATACAGACTGGATGATTAAATCACATTTTTTCCCTTACCATTTACTACAGGAAGGAAGAATCACTAGAAATCAGCACAGGCTCTGCATCCACCAGTATCCAACCAGGAAAAGGGAAACGACTCCAAACATTTAAAATGGAACATATTTACTAGAGAATTGACACACGGGGATCAGGAGAAGATGGTGAGGCAACCGAGACAATAGCAACACCAGGAGTCGTTACCCAACCTAGACCGGAGACAAAAGGAGGTGGTGGTATCATCAGAGCCCAGAGGTCGGGGTCACCCAAAAGAAGTTAGGATTCTGGAAGATCGCCAGAAGTGGAGTCATGGAGGGGACATGGTCACCACCAAAGAAGGCGCCTGAAGCCAAGAGAGAAAGGCTTCTCCTTCCTCTTCCTGTGTAATTAATGTCTCCTTACTGGCCAAACCCAGATACCAGTTGACATGCGGCCCAGGAAACACAGCCTGCAGGGGTCACCTGTACATCCCAGGCAGCAAGGGAAGAACAAAGGAGGGATGTGAGGCCAAACAGGCCAAGGGCCACCAAGGGCTTCCTATGAACAAGTGATGATATTCATCGCCACTTTGGAGAGGTGTCTGGGCTTATAATCCAGGAGGAATGCCCAGGACCGTGTGTTAATTTCAGCAAAGTCAAGGCCAAGTTAGAGAAATTGTGGCTGGCTTTCGGGACAGCTAGGTGTTAAACTAGGTTGCTCAGCAGGTACTGCTTACTGGTATTTTGATCTAGAACCTTATCTTGATCAGCCAGATTAAGACGCCTTTGTATATATGCCTGTCCCTGCTGAGTTTGCCACCTGCTGTATCACGCAGCTCCATTTTATACCTGCTTTTCTTGAAATTATCTCCCCTCATGCCCTCTTGCCAACATATCATATTCTAATATGGAAGGGATTGATGAACATGTCATGTGGATCTTGTTATATGGGTCAAATTATACAGACTTTGCTCAAATGATATTTAAACTTGACCTTTTTAACTTAAGTTCACTCATCCTTTTCACTTTCCTTGTATATCAACCACCATCTCTAAGCCCTTAACACACTGAGTTCAGTTTTATTATTAATCTCTGGGCTTTCCCTATAATTCCTTTCTTGATATTTAGCCACCACAGCATCCCATATAATTATACAGGGAGACAAGCCTAGATCAAGTTTAAATAACTGTTGTCTACTTTATTCCTAATATTCTTTCTCTGGTCTCAAGATGATAATTTTTAAAAATTTCTGACTACCTTCCCCACACCTGGGAATGGTGCCTCCCTCACTAGGTCTGGTTGATAATGGAGCACTTGAGAAGGATTATTCCATCATTCTTCTAAGTGACATCACCTAGGATGTTTCTCAAGTAATAAATAAATTGCTTCAATTCATCATATGACAGTAATTGCTTTTAGCCAAGATTTAACTCTGAGTCAATGTCAAGGAGCTGGAAAACACTACAGAGACACGGGTTTTTCAAAGATAGCTTTAGCCTTGTTGGGGAAAACCATTTAATAAGTACTGAGTTAAGTGTAAAGTAGATACAGATTTCTAATATCCCAGCCTCCCTCCATATCACCCAGCTGGTTCTAAGAGGTTGGAATTGACTTCATCACAGCCTATACAACTAAAACTGCTAAATATTGCTGACAGAGGTTGCCCTCTTTTGCAGCTTTAAATGGAGGTTAGCACCTCGTGAGATGGGAATAGCTTTAATTGATTGTTTGAAAGCACTCCGGCCACTCAAATAAATTGTTCCTCAAATGCTGATTCTGCTTGGTCCTATGCATCTCCTGAATCTGTTTCTGGGTGGACCTTGCTTTACACAGCAAATGCTCTGTGTAGGTCAAATTCTAATTCAGTCGTGTTACATACAGTAGAAAAGCTGGCTATGTAAAACCCTTATGGTTAATGTCTTCTGGGTGCAGGAGAATTGGTCTTCTGAATTTTTTTTTATGTGTTCAGAATTCTGCATTATAGACTTATTTAAGAGGAGTCATGCCTGATTGATGCCAGACATTGTCAATATTGACACATCCCTTGTAAGGTATCCACATTCCAGGGCTTCACCACTGGTGAGCTGAGAATCCCTTCATACTTCCCTATACCCTCAACTGTTTCTTCGTGTGCCCAGAAGCCCACAGTGTGAGTGCCAAGACCCTAGCCCGTGACCAGAGAAGGGCCACAAGCAATGGCTAGAGCTGGGTGCACTCTGTAGACTGCTACAGTTAAGGTTAAAGACCAAGATGTGGCTGAGGTAGGCATCAAATCTAAAGGAGGCATCAGGAGCCAGCCTGTGTGGGGTTTAGGGCTCTGCCTGTACCTACCCACAGTGAGAGGTCAGCCTATGCCTAGAGTTCTGACAGGACTTTGGCCAGCAGTGATACTTAGCCCATGGAATGGGACTGGATGGAGCCAAGTGACCTCCAAATGGACTAAACCCATTACCCTGATCTCATTAGCACCAACTCAACTCTTGGCCACAGAGAAAAAGTCCTGGACACTGCCTGATGAGTGGTGTTAGGATTATAATGCTGACAGTGAGGACAGCAAGGTGCTGGCCATGTGAGGTAATTAAGAGACAGTCCTGCTGTCTAGGAGCTCATTACCTGGCAGGAGAGAGAAGTCTCCAAGCTTTAAATCAAAGCTATTACAGGTGTATACAGCAAAGGGCATGCATGACTGCTTAGCCAAAGCTAGATTACAAAGTTGGTTTTCACATGTCATCAGTGGTATGGGACATGTCATGGGCTTCCCTGAGACCATCCAGTGGCCTCCTCTCTCCCTTCCCCACCCTGGTTCCCTACGGTCCAGACGAGGCTCGCCCTGCCAACAAGGAAGAAGATGCTGAGCCAGCTCAGTGCCAGCAGGACTGGCTCCCTGCTTGCAGAAATCTGTGCACTGAGCCTGAGCCTGAGCCTGGGGGGCTCAAAGCTGCTTCGCTGTGGCAGAGAGGAGCACCCACAGTTTGCACTGGGGATTAAGGGTTTAGTCTGAAGCACAGATGTAAGAGAGGAGAACACACACTCATTGGTGTGCCCTGTGGCCAAGTAGATGGTCCTGTTAGACTTTCCAGGCAGCCAGTGTGAGACAGTGCATGGTCACCCTGAATAGATCGTAGTTCTTCCTGTGGAGTTCAGGGAAGTCTGGGGCAGCTGTGGAACAAGGGAAGCCTTCTCCAGAGCAGTCACTGTAGCGGTGGGCACAAAAGCCCACTGGGATGGTATACAGGCCAAACAAGGTCAGGATACAGAGAATAGGTTACCACGGCCTGAATGGTGAGGCAGAGGTCAAGGCCAGGGTGTGACCAGCAGCAAATGCTAGGACTATTCAAAAGCAGGAGGAAGAACCAAAAAGGAGAGGGTCAGAGCCACAGAACAGAGGCTGGCTGTGAGCCAAACACAGAATACAGCCAACATGGAGGCCCCACAGGTTGGCCAAATAAATTCTCTGGGATGGCAACTCTTGGCCCTGGTCTCATGGAGGTCTGTCCACTGTAAGGGAACAGCCTTGAGGGTGGACTCCTGCCCGTTGCCCAGTGCTCTGGATTCCTGCGTTTCCAAGTGTATTAGTTCTATAGGGCTGTCATGAGAAGTTACCACAATCTGAGTGGCTTAAAGCAACAGAAATGTACTCTCTCACAGTTCTAGAGGGCAGAAGTCCAAAATCAAGATGTCCAGGCTGCCCCTGAGACTGGGTAGAATCCTCCCTTGCCTCCTCTGAACTGCAGGTTTGCTAGGCAATTTCCTCGGCAGCCCACTCCACCTCCGTCACCACAGCATCCTCCATGTAGGTCTGTCTTCACATGATGTTTCCTTCTTGTAAGGACATCAGTCTCATTGAATTAGAGCCTGCCCTCATGACCCATCTTATCTAAGTACATTTGTGAATACCCTCTTTCTGAATAAGATCACTTTCACAGGAACTGGGGTTAGGCCTTCCACATATCTTTTGGGGGAAGACATTGAATCCACAACACCAGGCTAAGCTCGGGCATGTTCTAAGCAGTCTGGGAATGGGCTGGGAATAGGAGGGAGGTCTTAGCATTTAGCTGAGTAAAATGCAATCACTAATAGGGGTTAGGGCCAATTAGATATGGGAAGAGGATAGGACACCCCTGCTTGGTCATGGGCTGAGCAGCGCAGGAGGCTTCAGGAAGGCCACTATGTCTGGCTTTATTTGTCTGAACAGTACAGCAGGGTGTGCTGGGTCAAGGTGTCCCCAAGGCTCTTACTCAGAAACAGAATCCAGTTCTTTCCAACCGACTCTGGCCAAGCTGATCTCTCACAGGATGACCACATTACCTGACCCAAAGGGGGAGGAAGGGGGAGGAAATGCTAAGATCTGCCCAGCCTGGGTAGCTTTGCCCAGATCTTGCCTCTGGAACATGCTGCCTACAGCAAGCCTTAGAGCCTGGAAAGGAGGGGAGGCGCGGAAGGGAACAAGAAATCTATAGGAAGGATTAGTGGAAGCACGAGCGGGATCAGAGGGAACGACCGGTAAACACGCAGCACAGAATTCAGATTAGTGCAATGAAACTGAGCAAGGGTAATAAAACCAGCAGTGGGAACAGCATCGATTGTTGAGATTCCAGGCAAATCCACCATGAACATGTTTTCTTTCTTCTAGCCTTTGCCCCTTGGCTCTTGGAAGCAGAAACACTGAATCACCGTGTTCTGTACTAAAAGCTGATCTACCCTCCTCCCCAAAGGATGGATGGAAAGCAGCTCTGTGTTAGAGGCTAGGAGTGAGGTCCAGAGCATTTGCAGCCATGGCTATTGCTTCTAGGGGCATGCTCAGAGGACTGAGATGTCTGTCCTGAGGTGCCTATGCATTCTGCCTCTAAGCCTGACCTCTCCTGGGTCAGTACCAGGTGAGCCCAAGACAGCCTATGCAGGGCTGAACCAGTAGATTTAGGGGACCTCTATCCAGAAACTCCAGAGAATCATCCTCTAGGAAGCTTGGCAGATGGGGCTGCACAGAGTTCAAATACTGGATAGAAAACGAGTGCTCAGGGGCGCCTGGGTGGCGCAGTCGGTTAAGCGTCCGACTTCAGCCAGGTCACGATCTCGCGGTCCGTGAGTTCGAGCCCCGCGTCAGGCTCTGGGCTGATGGCTCAGAGCCTGGAGCCTGTTTCCGATTCTGTGTCTCCCTCTCTCTCTGCCCCTCCCCCGTTCATGCTCTGTCTCTCTCTGTCTCCCCAAAAATAAATAAACGTTGAAAAAAAAATTAACAAAAAAAAAAAAAAAGAAAACGAGTGCTCAGTGACTCACAGTGAGCCTAACCAAATGGCAGACGGTGAGTCAGGTGAGGTGAGGCAGAGGGTGGGGTGGGGAGAGCACCCAATGCTTGGCACATGATCTATTACTGTCAATCATCCACTCAACCCATAAGTCTGCTCATGCATGGGGTCGTGTAAATGACCACTGTATGTGTCTGGGCACAGGCTAAGAGGTGACAGAAACCACACAGCTCCAAGAAAGTGTGCTTGGGGTGTGAATGTGGCCATGTTGATGAGGCCCCCTCACTCGGGGCTGACTCAGGGGATCCTCTGTATACACTGGCCTGGCCAGTTGAGCATCGCCGCTCAGTGTAGCCCGAGACAGTGGGGGTCAGGGAAGGTTTTGTACAGACTTGATCATAACGGGCGAGTAAGGTAGACAACAGAGGGAGAGCATCACAGCGAAGGGAGGGGCTGTGAGAAGGCAGGCCCTGCTGATGTAATCAGTGTGAACATGGCACAGGATGCCAAAGAGGGAAGGAAGCTGAAGAGTGAGGGTCTTTGATTCAGGCTAACTCTCCCAAAGCACAGGGGAGCCTGGTGGCATTTCAATCAGGAGCAGATTCTTATTGCTGGACCATCACTCAGGCTTCAGTGGAGCATACACTAAAAGGGCACCATTGTGACGACAGGAAGGTCAGCCCGGAAGCTGTGACACTAATCTGAGAAGGACTTAATGAGTCTTGGGAATGAGAAGCAGCAGCGAGAAAAGGAGGCATTCTGGAGGCTGTACTGGTCCCACGTGGTGACTAGCTGGTACCTAAGCTGGGAAGAAAGAGCAAGGACGGCCCTTGGATTCTGAATCTGAATTTAATGGCAGTTTGCACAGAAGCATGGAGACAGGTTTCACTTTGGTCTAAGGAGAATGTCCTGAGAGAGAAAAAGATGTAGTGAAGGCCTCAGTCAGATATGCTCCTTGCTTAGATGCTTGTTTGCAGGCAGCAGAAACATTCACCTGCTATAGGAGAACACCCCACTGGAGAAGCAACATGCGAGAAAATGCCTTCCTCTCCTGTGTTAAGGTTACTGGTTCAGCAGGGAGATTGGTAACAGAAGCTGGCAGCCAGAGTGGTGGGCCCGTAGCCGTAGGTCCATCAAGCTGGTGAGCACCTACTGGAAGACTGCTGACAAAGATCGCATCCTGGATCGAGTACTGGGCTCCTGCCGTGCTCTGCTGCGTCAGCCTAGCCATGCCAGTAGCCAGATGGAAGAGCTGTGGCTGTCCGGATCCTGAATGTCACCCATCTCCCTGACCTCCCATTTGGTCCCTGCTCCTCATCTGCAGACACAGCCCTGGCCTGAGTTTTGGGACCACCAAAGGCTTTGGTCAAGGGGGACCAGAGGACACCCAGGTCAAAGGCTCAGGGACCTCAGCATTGTGTCATCTCAGCTCTCTGTCTAACTCTTGCCTTGGTCCATCACAGCAGCTGGGGTTATCATGCTACTGTGTCCAGCCTCCCACCTTATATTCCAATTATGAGCCCTTATTTGTAAATTCTGCTTGTCGCTTTAGGCTGAGGCTCTCACGGGCTCTCACCTTTCACCCCCACCCTCCATGTTTCTCAGGAACCACAGATCTGGTCCAGCCACCTGCCTGAATCTCACCATTGGTGAGCTTGGCTGCTTCCTCCTGTTTGGACCTCAATTTCCTCATCTGTAAAATGGGTTTATGATAATAATAAAAGCAACAGCACAAGTTTAAGCACTCAAAATGTATTATCTCATTTATTCCTCTTAACAATAGTTATTATTAGTATCCCCATTTTGCCTAAAAGGAAATGGGACAATTGTAACCTCTCTGCGGCTCAAAGTCCCAGGGCTAGTCATTATGTGGTTTTGAAGCACAGTCCTGAGCCCCTTTGCTATGGTATTTCCTGGTTCTTGGCCCATAATCGGTATCCACTAATGTTGACCATGGGCACACAGCATGGTGGGTAAGAGTACAGACTCTCCAGAGAAATCTAAGTTCAGTTCCTGGCTTTATCATTTCTGAGCTGTGTGATTTTCAATCATCAGAGCCTCAGTTTCCTCGTCTGTAAATGAGGATGCTAATAGCACCCTATGGGGTAGAGTTGGTGGAAAGCTTAACTGCATTAATGATGTGAAGCCCTCTGCACATGCCACAGGATGAAGGAAGTCTGTAACACACCTGGCTTGTTTCAGTGTTCTTTTCCTCATCTTGCTAGACATCCCTGAAGCCCCTGCCCACCCCCTGCCCACCCCAAGAGCTGCTCCCTCTCTCCAGCCAACCTGGCAGGCTGTCTCAGCTGTGGGTCCACCAAGCACAGTCTGTCACTGTAGGTGCTTGGGTTTCAGCCTTTTCCAGAGCACTAAATCTGGTCCTAATGCTTCTAGCTCCTGTTCTCATACCATCCCTCAATCCTTGCCAGGGGGCATAGCATCCCTGCAGGGGTCCCTGAGGCCCCAGGGTGTCCCAGTCTGCCTAAGCCACCAGGCACCGAGTGGAGCCCTCAGGAGGCTGCTGTGCTGCCTCCCCATCTGCTCTGGGCCCACACACTTTTGTCCCAAAGGCTCAAAGTCTACCTAGTCCAGAATTTATAAGCTGGCCCTGGGAAAGTGGCTTTAGAGGCAGTTGCAAAGCAATCTCAGAGAAGTGTTTTATGGCCTGAATCCTGTTACTGCGGCAAGGCTCTGATTTTAAAAACTGCCAGGTAAACAACAATAGAGGGTTTCAACATGAAGTGAACGGGAAAGAAAGGAACAATAGAGGGGAGGTGTATCTGACACCCCCTTAAGCAGGAGCCATGCTAGAAACGCATCCATTTTCTCTGATGACCGTCGCCACGAGTCCCAGGGGTGGGACTCTTCCACATCATTTCATGGATGAGGACCTGGGATCAGCAAGGCTGAATGATTTGCCCAAGTTCCCCCAGTTTTAAGGAACAGAATCTCCATATGAGGGCTTGTCTCAAAGCCCTTCTCCTTGTGACAGACTGACAGTGGGCACTGGGAAGAGCCAAGGTAGTGAATTGGAGTCTGACAGGGGTTCAGCTGAGGCAGACAGTTAGTGCATCACTCCAGCCTCCAAATGGACCCAAGCGGTTCAGACTGGAGGCGTGGCTCAGTTACTGCAGGGGCAGAGAAGGGGCATTCTTTCTCTCATGGTGGACCTGCGACACCCCAAGTCCTTCAGATGAAATGTGAGCTAGTCATCTGTCCACTGCAGCCTCAAGTCAACAACAGAAAGACATCCAACACTGGCCACAATAGATTTTGCCTTATTTTTTCAAGGCCAGCATCCCTGTTCTCTACCCTCAAACCTACTTGTGACAACCAAATGCATTTCCAGACATTGTCAAATGTGTGTGTGTGTGTGAAATCTGAATCAAGTAATTGAACATTTCCTGAGCCACTACTCTGTGAATATACACTTCTGTTCACTGACTAGGCACAAAGAGGATCAAGACTTTTTTTTTACCTCTAGATCTGCACTGTCCAGAGTGGTAGCCACTAAGCCACATGTGGTTACCAAGCATCTGAAATGTGGCTAGTGTGGCTGAGGAACTGAGTTTTTAAATTTATTTTATTACTTATTTTAACTAATTTAAAATTTAAAACTATACTAGTTTAAAATATGTTTACTTGTTAAACACGATGTTTATCTTTTTAGGGTTATATTTCATTTTAACTGTTTGAAATCTAGCATCTGAATTGGGAAGTGCTCTAAGTGTAAAATGTATACCAGATTTCAAAGACAGGGCAAAAAGAATATAAAATACCTTTCACTAGTAATTTTAAAATAATAACTGCATGTTAAAATGATGTTTTATATGCATTGGGTTAAATAATACCTAGTAACATTAATTTCATCTGTTATTTTTTTCTTTTTTAATGTGACTCTAAAAAAATGTAAAATTATAGGGGTGCCTCAGTTCAGGTCATGATCCCATGGTTTGTGAGTTCGAGCCCCATATCAGGCTCTCTGCTGTCAGCACAGAACCTACTTTGGATCCTCTGTCCCTGCCACCCTCCCCCCCCAACTGCCTCTCCCCTGCTCTTGCACGGGCTCGCTCGCTCGCTCTCTCTCTCTCTCAAAAATAAACACTTCTGTAAAAATGTAAAGTTACAGACATGGTTCAAGTTCTATGTTTATTGAACAGTGCAGCTCTGAAGGATTTCAAGAGGGGGAGCTACTGTTCCTCAGGGGACCTGGGGGACTGTCTGGAGATATAGTTGGCTGTCATAATTGAGGGACGAAGTGCTACTGGCATCTAGTGGGTAGAAGCCAGAGGTGCCGCTGACCATCCTAACACGCACATGGCAGCCCCCCACCACAGAGAATTACCCACCCCAAGTGTCCTTAGTGCCGAGGGTGACAAGCCCTGTCCCTGAACATAGATTCTCTGAAGGTGAGGCCAGGAAGTCAGAGACCTGAAGAGCTAGTCAGAGTTAGCTGAGCAAGGAAGCTAAGGCTGCTATCATACTTTGCTCTCCCCATTAACTATGGCCGGGTGCACTGCTATCCCCACTTGTCCGGAAAAGAAGGGAGCCCAGAGAAAAGAAATCGCTTGCCCACCATTGCCAGGCCAGAACTGGAGCAGAGCCGATAGCTGAACACAGCCTCGACTCCAAATGCCAGCCTGTCCCTGACACACAACGTGGCTCCACAGTTCTCTGAGCTGCTGCTGATCTGAAATGAGGCAAACTGCGCTCACGGTCTAAACTCCTCGTCATTCACATCCGACAGTTATTATTTACACCAGCCCTTATTGCTACCAGGGGAAGAGCATTAACAAAAACACCCTTTGAAAGGGACATTCTGCTCAAAGAGAAACACTCGCAGGCACCTCACCCATCAAATGAGGCCGAGAAACCAATGGAACACGATGAAATAAACCTGTCAGAGGAGGAACATTCAGACACCTCAGAGGCAAGAGGTAAGAACAAATGTGCCTGATACAGAATTGGCTCTGTTTAAAGAAAACATTATCAGGCTGTTCGACTTGAATAGATCCCAGAGAACAATGGCCCAGTGGAAATGGAGCTCCCTCACCTGCTCTGGAGAAGCACGGTTTCTCAGTAAAGTGGGTGTGGGCACGGGGGTGGAGTCACTGGCCCCTCACTCTGACTACACAGCCCTGGGGGTGAGGGTGAGGGTGAGGCTGGTGGGCCTATGATGGGGGGATAGTAGGAGACTGACATTTCCTGAAGGCCTACTATGTGCTGCTGTGGAGCAGGGCACTCTCCAGGGTCCCCTAAATCGTCATCGGTAAAATGACTGTGAAGTGTGACAATTAGATTTGCCGGTGAAAAAAGCCTATGCAACTTGCTTAAAGTCACACAGGTAATGAGTGGCTAGGAGGACACCCCTGGGGCGTGGGCAGTGACACGCTGAGCTATGGAGGTGGCTATGGAGGAAAGCTGGGCCGGGCTGTAGCGAGTGCTACATGGAGGGTCTGCCCAGATCTCCTCTCCAGGGCTGGTGCACCTCATCTCTATCTGCCAAGCGTGCTGGCTGCTAAAGGCTCACAGATACCTCCTTCTCGGCAGAAGTGCCGTAAGGCAGAGGTGAGCTGCCTCTCCAGGAGGCTGTGCACTCGCACGGGAGCCCGTGGCCAATGGCTGGCTGACACAGTGGCACAACTGCTGGCCCCTGACTTCAAGGTGGGAGCAGCTCCCACACTCCAGAGGCCCCTGTGGGCTCAGGCTGACACAGGCCTCCACATCCTCCCTTAGTTTCTTCCCTGCCCTACCCTGTCTTCCTCACTTTCTTCTGAGAATACTCCTCCATGAATGATTTGCACAAGAATCCCTATCTCAGGCTCTGTGTCTAGAGAACCCAAAGACATTCATTAGCAGTGCTATTTCTTTTTTTTTTAATGTTTATTTATTTATCTTGAGAGAGAGAGTGCGTGTGTATGTGTGTGTGTGTGTGTGTGTGTGTGTGTGTGGAGAGAGAGAGAGAGAGAGAGGGAGGGAGGGAAGGAGGGAGAACATGAGTGGGGGAGGGGCAGAGAGAGAGAGAGGGAGAGAGAGAATTCTAAGCAGGCTCTGCATTGTCAGCACAAAGCCTGACATGGGGCTTGAACTGAGGAACCATGAGATCACGACCTAAGCCAAAATCAGGAGTTGGATGCTTAACCAACTGAGCCACCCAGGTGCCCCAGCAGTGATATTTCTGAATTTGGGAAAGGGGGTGGACAGTAGAGGATTGTGAGGTACTGGATGGCCAGACTCCTGTCATGACTGCCTGCCGCACCCCCTTTCCCCCTATGACAAACTAGCCAGTCAGGGACCAGTAGAGAGGAGGCCATTGTCTGAGCAACAACTCTGAGAGAGGTGACAGTAAAAGATTTGAAATCGTCAACGACTGTAATGACAAGAATGAGCCCCTGAGGTAGAATCTCTAGGTCAGCAGCATCCCTTGTCTATCAGGCCCTGAAATGGGCATTAGCCTCTGACACAGATGGGCTCTGCAGCCCAGTCTCTGAAGAGCAATGGATGTTTATGCGACATGAGATCAAACTGCAGTGTATTCGATGGAAGGGGCTGGTATTTACTTCAAACATATACTTACTCTGGACTGGGCACTCCCATACCAGCCCTTCTTACACTCGCCATCTTGTATGGTTTTGGAGTACACCTCCAGAAGACGCTGCCTGTGCAGAGACTGCGAGAAAATGGCGCCCCCTAAGAGGTAACCATGATTACTCCTGCTTCACACATAGGAGAAGTTGGGATCATCACACTGAAAGGGGTTGTCCCAGGGGTGCCTGGGTGGCTCAGTCAGTTAAGCATCCAATTTTGGCTCAGGTCATGATCTCACGGTTTGTGGATTTGAGCCCTGCATCGGGTTCTACGCTGACAGCTTGGAGCTTGGAGCTTGGAGCCTGGAGCCTGGAGCCCATTTCAGATTCTGTGTCTCCCTCTCTCTCTGCCCCTCCCGGACTTGTGTGTGTGCATGCGTGCTTGCTCGCTCTCTCTCTCTCTCTCTCTCAAAAATAAATAAATAAACGTTAAAAAAAATAAAGGGCCTGTCTGGGACAAATGGTAGGCCTGGGATCACAGCCTGATCTACTTACTTCCTAAGCACAGATGTAGTAGGTCAACTTCTTCCCTAACCTCAGACCACAGCTAAGTTGTCACTTCTTGGGGACACACTCCCTTTGCTCCAGGTATATGTGTTTGTCTATTTTGAACACCACATACCTCTCGTTTGTGGCACTACTCATGGTTACAGTTGTACATTGATTTGTGTGGCTCTTTCCCTTCCCAGAAAGTCACAGGAACATGTCTTTTTTGCCTCATCGTTGTATGCCTCAATGCCTGCAACAGCGCCTGGCACACAGCAGGTACTTAGTAGTAAGCATTAGAATGGATGAGTGGATAGATGCATGAATGAAAGGAGGGATGGAGAGATGGGTGGATGGGTGAATGGGTGGGTGGCTGGAAGAATAGGTGGGCAGATGGATGGGTGGGGTGGAGGGACTGCCAGTTCCTCTCTGGGGCACCTGGCCTGGAGGATGCCCTGAGCATGGGCCACTCTCAATCCCTTCCCACCCGCCCAGGGCTCTGATGGTCACCTGTGGTGAGGAGGCAGAGTGGAGTCCCCGGGGTCACCTGGGCGCTGCCCATTGGTGCTGACCACAAGGAAGCCAGTCCCCAGGCAGCATGCAGAAGAGAAGGAGAGAAAGAAACACACATGAAAACGTGTGGCACGGTGAACAAAACCATAGTTCTTGTGGCTCTGAAGAGCTCACACTAAACAGCAAAAGAACATCGTGATCTAACACAACAAGGCCCGAAAAAGATTTTTAAAAATGAAACGAGAATAAGATTCAACATTTATCAAGGCCCCACGACATGCCAGGTACCTCACACACAATGTTTCTGAGACTGAGCATCCCAGAAAGGTCAGTATTATTACAAATGAACGCATCATCTTTCCACTTGGTGTCTTCTCTCCCAGTCTCTGCTTTCTTAGTAAATGGTGGCCCCACCCACGTAGCGCCTTGGTCTAGCAATCTGGGAGTCATCCTTTACCCCTCCTTTTTACTGACCTCCCACTTCTAATTACTCAGCATGCCTTAGTTATTATATTCCAGGAAGGTTCTGGAAGCCTCCTCCTCCTTCTCTCCAATTTCATTTCCTCTTGGTTGAAACCACCCTCATATTTCACTGGGGATTACCTAAGCAGCCTCCTGTTGGTCTTCCTGTCTCCGGTCTTGCCCCCTATCAATCCACTCTCCACCCTTCAGCTGAAGGGCATGAGAAAGGTAAATGTCAAATCCCCTCCACCAGCTCGCAGACCCTCAATGACAGATCCTTGCCTGTTGGTCCATGCTCTCTGCCCAAAGGGCAATGACATCTTCTCTGTTATCAATAGCCCCCTACCTTCTTATCTGTAGGCCTTACCCAGCCTCATCACCTCGTGTGGAATGCACTCCCTTCCTGCCCCTTTGCCTGGCTGGCAACTGTTCATCCTTCAGGAAATCAGTTTGGAATTCCTTTATTGGGAGTCTTGAGCATCTCACCATGTATGGAGAAGATGGCCCGCTCTGTTTTCCCATCACACCCTAGTCTTCCCTTTATACAGTGATAACCTTCCCATGTTATTAATGGCTGACTTCTCCTTGATTCTGTAAATTCCTTGAAGGTAGTCACAGCGTTCCATTTACTAGGCAATCTCGTACCCAGCATGTAGTAGGTACTCTGTGAATATTTGTTGGATAAATGGACGAGTGAATACATGAACCAGAGAACTACTGTAACTTGCTCAAGATCACACAACTAGCAACTGGCAGATGCAGTATTCCAACCCTGGTTTGCATGACTAATGCTCCTGCCCTCTGAAACCAACCACTTGTCTCTATAAAGAAAATGATACAAAAGGCAGTAAGGTGTCTTATGCTTGGTAAAAGGCTGCATGTTCCTCTACTGATTCATCAACAAAACTGTATAAAGCCCTTATGCAAATGGAGAGAGAGGTAGGGTGTTCCAGACCAACTGGTAAATAGGAAATACATAATTTCAAAAATTCACACAAATACCAAGCTTGATCGAGGTCATGAAATACTATAAAATGTAACTACACTTAGTTGTCATCATAATATTCCTCCCTTTAAGGTATGAAGAACTGTGCCATTTTCAAAGCACATACTAAGTCAGAGGTCAGTAAACTATGGCTCATGGGTCAAATCCAGCTTCCCACGGTTCCCTGTGTGGCCATGCGCTAGGAATGGTTTTTATATTTTTAAATGGTTGGGGGACAAAGAAACAAAAAGAAGAGTAATACTTTATGGTGTACAAAAATTATACAAAATCCACATTTCAATGTCCAGAAATAAAGTTTTATTGGAACATAGTCACACTCTCATTTTATATTTATTTCGCTGCTTTTTGTGCTGCAATGACAAAGCTACATAGGTTGTGACAGACACCACAGGCCTTGCAAAACTGAAAATACCTACTATCTGGCCCTTTACAGAAAGTCTGCCAATCCCTAGTCTAAGTGGCTATTTTTATTAATTTTCCCCCACCTTTGAGGTAGGCAGGATATGGCTTGCATGCATGTCAGAAAAAGAAACAGAAAGCTTGAGAAGACATGACTCAAATGTTCTCACTTGTCCCATTTCAGTGGCTTCTACCAGTTCTCCCATGCTCCCACCTTGTCTGTGCTCTGAAACCCCATCTCTGATCCATCTTCTAAGCTATAACTGGGGTGGCCTTCAGACAAAGGCAGTTTGCTTAAGCACCTCCAAGGGCTCCCACAGTCTCAGGACTATGTCTATATATACATATATATATACACATATATATATATACATATATATATATATATATACACATACATATATACATATACACATATATATATATACACACATATATATATATACACATACACATATACACATACACATACACATATACATATATACGTATATATGTATATATATATACACATATATACATATATATGTGTGTGTATATATGATATATATATGTATCATATATGTGTGTATATATATGATATATATGTATCATATATGTATCTATATATATATCATATCTATCTATCTATCTATATATAGATATATAGATATATATACATACATATATATATCACATATATTATGGGGCTATGCTGAGTCCTTGGTGTCCTGGCCTTGCTTGCCACTTCAGCCTCCACCTCTGTTCACTCCTGCCCTCTGGTCACACTGGCATCCGTCTGTTTGCTTTGACCCATTCAAGTTCAGTGGCATGCTTTCTTGCCTCCAATGATCTGCACATGCTACTTCCTCAACTCAGAAGACCTCCCTGCCTTACTCTCCAGCCTTGTTCAATATGATAACTGTCACTCTTTTAAAACCTGTCTCAGTAACCACGTACCTGAGAATGCACACCCTAAAGTGATTTATGTTTCCCTTTTCTGCTCCCACAGTATCCTGGATTTACCTTCTTCACAGCCCTTATCATGCTATATTGATATAATTTATCTTTTTGTTGTTCCACTAGCTACCTGTTGAGTGCTTATTATAAGCTTGGCATTGCACTAAGCACTTTATATGCATTAGCCCACTGAATTCTTACATTAGTCCCATAAAGTAAGTGGTGCTATTGTCATGGTTTTACAGATGGGGAAACCAAGACACAGAGCAGTTAAGTGCCTCTTCCAGCCTAGAATCAAAGACTGTCCAAATCCAAAGACAAATTTCGTAACCTCTATGGGACAAGAGGCCACTGTTAATACTAAGTTGCACTCAATATATGTTTATGGAAAATTAAATGAAGAAATGAAATTCTGGTTTAGTATTTACCTACTAGCTGTGTCATTTGGAAAATTACACTTATGAGTTTCAATTCCCTACCCATAAAATGGGAATACTAATAAGTATCTCATGAAGTTCTTTTAAGGATTAAATAAATTAAAAAAAAAAAAACAGTTAAAGCCTTAGTTTAGTTGACAGGCCCAGAGGAGCCTCCCCACTCTTCCACCTAGGGCTCCAACTCTGCTGGGTAGGAGTGCTTAGCTATGAAGGGCAGACACAGAAGTATAGCTGCATAGGTGTTGGGATGGGAAGACGTCTCTCTAGTGGGTACAGTAGCAGAAGACGAGTGATGGATCATGGGTCTCAGCAGGACACAAAGGGAAGTGGAAACAGGAAAAGAGATCATACATATTGTGTAGAGGTGACTAGTGTTTACTGGTGCCTGGCCTATCACTCCTTCTTAGTCACACAGAAGAATCCAAGCCTCATCAGAGCCATGTAAGCAGAAGTGACTAGAGTCATTTCCAAGTGAGGTATTCAAGATCCAGTTTACTATCCCCATACTTTCTCTTCCCTAATATGGCATCTTTTGAGGCCACATATATTCTAGATGGCATAACAACAAAGAAAACTTTCTGATATTAAGCTACTGATACTTGGGTATTAATTTGTTATTGCAGCTAAGCCTGACCTATCCTAACTAATCCGGCAGAAGAAAAGGTAGTAGTAGTCCCTTGCTTTCTCTTCTGCCATCTGGTTCCCACATCATATGGATTTTCTGTTAGAGGATTCATGACCCTGCTCTCTCCATAGTTTCCAGTCCCCATTCATATATATTAATATTAATAAAAATATTAATAAAAATATTAAGATTGTGCAAAGAAGAAGAAGATCAGAATTATAAGTGCCTTAGACTTCTTTTATGATTTTTTACTTCTATTTCCTTCTCAAGCAAAGAATGTTGAATAGAAAGAGATGCTGATGGACTAAAGATGACACTAGAATAGATAACCTTGAAGGCAAACTAATTTCTTGGTTTATTAGCTTCAATATATTATAGTAGTGTAAAAAGCTGAGGGCTCCTTGAGGCACCAGGTCTGCTACAGATCTCAGGACTTAGCCTGGACACTGCCAAAGAGAAACAAAAGGCCCATCATGCTCTAAATATTCTATTATCGACTATTATTGGAATAGAGTCATGGGAAGGGGTTAACAAATAGGAGCTAGGGGACTCTGACTCACAGAATCTCACCCAGTCTACATCATTGACAAGATTCAAAATGGTGTCATGGGAATGCCATGAGCTTTGGAGTTAGAACTCAGCTGCAATTCTGTGGGGCCTTGGGTTCTTTATTCAACCCTTCTGGGATTATACTGCTTCATTTCTTGAGTAAGGGTAATAATGATGATCACTATTTATTTAGTGTGTAATACATGCCAGGCTTTGATTCTATCATCTCATTATAAACTCATGTCAACATACACAGCCTTATGACTGGTACACAGCACCATAGTACCATGACTGGTATCACAGATGGTTAATTTTTGCTAGCCCTCTTCACCCCCCCCTTTCAACACTACATTGAAACCCCATCAGAGAAAGCTCAAATAGAGCTTTATTCTCTTTATTTCTAACCCTGTCTCCAGAAACATTTTCCTCTTTCTCTGACTCATGATTTTAAAATTCCTCCTATTCCTTTGTGAGATACAATTGCTCTGGAGCATCAGATTTGAGCTAAGGTCAACTCAGGTGTCTCAGGTCTTGGGTAGATAATTCTCATTTGTAGTTCACAGGGATGAACTGAGGCTTCCCGAGGACATGCTTGAAGGGCAAGTGTTGGTGTTGGTTTTGTTTTCCTGGACTCTATTGCTCCAGCTTTGTCTTCCTGAGTGGGGTGGGGAAAAGGTGTGTGTGTGTGTGTGTGTGTGTGTGTGTGTGTGTGTGTGTGTGAGAGAGAGAGAGAGAGAGAGAGAGAGAGAGAGAGAGAGAAGTATGAACAGTCTAGAGAGAAGGGATAGGGGAGGGACAAAAGAAGACTAGAGAGATGTGTCAGTGGTTGTAGAAAGAAAAATATTAATGTGAATGTCATCTTTGGGTTATTTTGGTCTACTTATGATATAATCTTTTTCTTCTATCTTGTCACAAAACCTTCAGGAAAAGCCAAATTATTCGTTTGGAATTTTAGGGCCTAGAAGACACTGGGTGAGAATAAAAGGGGCCAAGGGCCAAGGATATCTGTTATACTCAAGCAATTCTGAGAACCCTCACTATGGAAAATTCACCTTATTGGGTTTGGCTAGAAAGAAACAGTACCACCCTACTCTAACCCCCAACCACACACCCTGGACTTCTCCCTCTGAAATTCTGGCAGGATTTCTAAAGACTGAACAAGAGTCAAGAGTTTTCCAATAGACTGACTCACTATAGTTTGCCTCTCATAAGTGATCCCTCACTGGGGTCTCTACTTCAGCTACCACAGCTAGATTTGGGCATCCTGTGGTCCTGAGTCCCTCCTGAAATTGTTAGGTAGATCAGGAGGAAAGGAAAAGTGCTACAGTCAAAGGGCAGCAGGTGCATGAGCAAAATGCTACAGTCAATAAAAATACATGATTGCTATGTAGAATCTCATTTAAACATAACAACCTATTGATGAAGAGGTTAAATACCAAGAACTGAGGCCAGCATCATTCCTGTGCCTGTTTCTGCACTTTGGATCTAGTCTGAGTGCATTTGATAAATGTGTGATTTGTGGAATTGTATGAGAAATGACTAGAGCCTGGGCTTTGGGTTTTCATCCTTAGAGAACAGCAGAGAGAGAGGTGGGTCTCCAGGTCTCCTATCTGAGAAGGTTCAGAAGAATGAAGGAGGGAAGCTAAAGATGTTTATAATCTGTTATATTCCTGACCTTTTATGTGCATTACCTCAAATAATCATGAGAAAGAATGAATGATCTCCAGCCTAAAAGTGAAGTGATAGACTCATAAAGGTTGACTTACCCAAGGTCAAACAGTTAAGTTTAGGATGTGGGATTTAAATCCAGGTGACTCTGATTCCCCATTATTCCATGCAACCTCTCAAAGAAGCTTCATAAAGATAGAACCTTCTGCATAGAATTGGGTCAACAGAGGGGAGGGCAGGTGATGGGAATTTCCTATCTGATAGGAGACAATACCTACATCTTGCTTGGCTTCTCACACCACCTGTGGCATGTTAGTCTTACAGATAAGGAATCTATGGACACATCATTCCCCTTCCTGGCTCCAGTCTTAGCATCTGCAAAATGAGGGCATCTCACTAGAGAATGGGTATTTATTGTCCTGCCACTCTCTGTAGGGGTGAGAATCCATTATGAAGAGAGAAGAGAAAATGCTGGATGAAATGCTCCACCTCAGGCTTAGCCATTATAAAAAGAAACCACATTTACAAAAGACCATTGCCCACGTCTCTTGCCTATTGCCATTGGGACAATGGTTTTAGTCCATCACCACCACAGGGCAGCATGGATCTACTGGTGACATTGGCCCCTTATCTCATGCTTCATTATTCTGGAGTTCAGCTTTCAGCACCTACTCTGAGGGGGCTGTTTTAATGGGATCGTTAGAGAGTGTTTACTAGATTAAAACTGTGGCTGTCTTCTGCAAAGCAACTCTGCAAATGGCTTTATGGGTTTCCGGATTTATTTTGTCTCAATGACTAGGCTCAGTTTGCAAATCAAATCAAAGCTGATTTTTCTAACTGCCACTCGGGCGCACCCAGCGGGAGTCTGCAGAACCAGCTGTGTTCCCTCCCTGGCTGGTGCCAGAGATGGGAGTGCTGTTGTCTGCTGGTGGCCAGAGAGGTTCCAACAGGGAGAGGGCAGACAGGCAAGTAAGTACCTGCTTGGCCCTAATTGGGGCGGAGGGACACAGAGAAAGCAAATTTTATTTTCTGGAGGGAGGAAAGGCAGACAGGATCTATGTGGCCTCAAAGACACATTGACAGAAATAACGGGGAGCCAATATGGACTCATGATATTGAGGCTCCCTCCAAATGAAGTGTCCTCCCATGGTGGGAGGAACTCTTTGGGCCAGTAGTGAGGTCCCTGTTATAGCAAATACCCCAGCAGAGCCTGGCTGGCCTTTGTGAGTGGGTACTGTAGATTACATAGTTGATCTCTACCTCATTCCTTTTTACTCCTACATTGAAAGAGAACAGTGCTGACAAATAGGTTGTATTTGAAAAAAAAAAGAGGCCATGAAAGAATAACCTATTAGCCTCCATCCATCCATCCATCCATCCATCCATCCATCCATTAATCAATTGACCATCCATTGATTTATCCCTTTGTTCATTCAATATATTTTACTGAGCACGAAAGTATGCTAGAATCTGGGGACACAACAGTGCTCAAAATAGGCAAAATGCTTTTACTACACTTGGAATGTGGCTGGGATAGACACTAAACATGTAAGCAAACTAAAAAAAAATGTACATATTTGCAAGTCAAAATGAATGCTATGAAAAAAAGTACAGGGTATGATTTCAGGTGGAAAATGTTGGGGATATACATCAGATTGGAGGTCAGGATGATCTTTCTGAGGAAGTGTGTCTATGCTGCAGTTAGAAAGATATTTATCTGTTATACAGGCACATACAGTGGCTGGATAATTTTGGGCAGAGGGGGCAGGATGAGTAAAGGCCCTGAAGTTAGAAGGAACTTGGTAAGTCAGAAGAATATAGCAAGTATGAGGATAGAAGCTTGGGAGAGGCTGAAAGGTAGTAAGGGGCCAGGTCATGCAGGCAAGTCTGGGGGAGGCAGGGAGTGTGGGCAAGAGAAAGTAGCGAAGTGAATGGAGGGGTGCATGGAGGAAAGCAGGGGAGAATAAGACAGGACAGGGACTTGGGTGGAAATGGACATCAGTTTCTGGAAGAGAAACTGACTGGTATGGTTCTAGATCAGAAACCATTTTCCCCTTGGCCTGCTCTGAGTCAGAAAGGCACAAACAGATGCTCAGGTCCCTCCTTCAGCAGCTATAGCCTGGGGCACCTTCCACCACAGAGGATAATCATCTTCCACAGGAAAGGCAGTTCCCCACCCCCACACTCCCTCCAGCCTAAGCTTCAGAACCTTGGAAGTCTAAGGTTGCACTTTCATTGCAAATTTCTACATGCTCTATCTTCCCAAGAGTGGTCTCTGAGTATGTTCCATCTTCAACCTGGTTCTGAAACTGAGCCCATCCCTCGTCTTCCAAATACGAGGTAAACCTTACTTAATGGGTCTAAATGTACCTCCCACTGACTTGCTCTATCTCACAATTCCTGTTTTAACAACACAAATGAAGCCTTATTGTTATCTTCATACTGCCCTCCCTTCGGAGAATGAGTAATAATAATTTTCTGCTTCTAAACCAAAAATGTAATGCTTATTTACCCATTAGCTGAAGTTTTCTCTCTGCCGCTCTAAACAAATTCTCAGAGTAGAGTGTGCCAAGCACAGGGCTTTCAGGATTTTCTTTTAGCTCTTGAAATTGAGGCAATTCCATGAGCTTTTTGCTATCCCTCAACCCGATGATGAAACACATCCTCTTTATGATAAGATCAGTGCGGTGGAGGCCACTGGTGCCACTCCCAGATCCCCTTTGCAGGTCAGTGTATCATACCCAACCTTCCCCCCACACCCCCGTGCCCCTGCTGCTGTGGGTATTAAGACTAAGGGCTCACACCTGTGACATTCTCCAGAGACTTTGGCCAAGGCTCTGGGATACCATTTCCCCTGGAGCCACCTGAGAAATGGAGGGGAGGGAGAAGGGTAAGGAAAGGGGAAAGTACCAAGGACTAATTGTTATGGGGGAGAGACACAGAAAACCTGGTCTTCTTACTTCAAGGCAGAACTTTGGAGAAATTTATACTCCACTTGCATGTAGCCTAGGCTTGCATTTATCTGAGAACAGATTCTTGCTTTAACATTTTCTTTTTACCATCCCACTTCCCTCTTTGATTTATAGATTTCTTCCAAGTGCCCTCCATCAATACATTAAATGCACCCAAATCCCTGCTTCAGGCTCTGCTTCCAGGGAATCTGTCTTAAGACAGCTCCTATTTGCCTTTATCTACTACTCATCGATGAAATCCACTTCCCCACTATGGTTGAACTCACATTCTAATTCCTCTAAATCTCTAGCCAAAGTTAATAACAGGCAATCCCTGGCTGATCAACAAGATAAAAAAGAATGTGAATCTGGGGCAATGCCAACAAGACCCTTCCATCGATGAAAAAGACCGTTTTCAAGGCTTTTGAGGTGAGCCTGTCCTGATGCTAGAATTACCCTTCTACTAGCAAATATCAAACTCCCACCCCACAGAGTCCCTTAGCTGGGCCTTCAATCTGTGGTTCTGCCCTCACTCTGTAAATAAATATTGCCCCCTGGTGATATGCAAATCCCTACCCTCTCAATCCTCTAAATACATACAGTCTTGACTCTTAACAGGGACTTTGGACCAGGGGTATGGCTCCTCTCACAGTCTGAGATGCTGAGTCAGCTAGCCTTCCAATCCTACCCTTGGTCTGGGTATTGTGCAATTCCCAGTGTTTAGGTGAGAAGGGGTAGTGATGGAGGTAACAGAAGGGTTGTATCTCCCATACTGGACCAGTCCCAGAGAAACAGAACCCCAGATGAAGGCCCAGGAACATACATGCCATTACTGCATGGAGCTTTGGCCCCAACGGTACTTTAGCCCCCATTCAGTACATTTCACTTCCATTTGGAAGCATTGATCATAATCATAAGTCCACAATTATCTGTCAAAATCACTCATGCAAGGTCTAGTTTCCACACTGGATCGTGAGCTCCTTGAGGACAGGCATCATGCCTGCTGATTCAGCACAAAACCCTAGTTCCTTTCAAGGTACCCAGCTCACAGATGCTGACTGAGCAGACTACACAAAGGAAGTAACATTTATTGACAATATTTTTTTCCAAAACACCTCGCAGTAAATACAACACTTAGATGTTTATTATATCGTCTGATCCTCTAACAAACTGGGTGGTAGAGGCCTTGGTGTGCCGGAGCTGGCTTGTATTAGCTTGCTAGACCTGGGTGTTAAACACTCTGGACTTTTTTGTGAGCCAGTTATTAAACCATTGGTAACTTGATATTGGACATGGTGGGGATATTTATACTTTGGAGATCAACAAAGACTACAAATAAGGGCTTTTCTTTTACAAAGAGCAGGTTTATCATGAAACCACTGGCAGTAGGTATGTTTAAAAAATGTTCTGTGAATGGATAGATGGGGATAACCTGAAACATGGCACCTTGGAGTTTGAGAGAGATCAACTGAGACTCTCAAGGTCTCTGACTCTTGCTGCAGTAAGATGCTGGCTTCAAATGCATTTATTCATTTCAGTGAGCATTTTTTGATTGCCAGGCATGTGCCAGGAACTTCTGCCATGGCAAAATGGGATGAGGAAGTTAGTGGTTAAGACCAAGGATCACCTCATCAGAGACCTTCCAAGTCAGCAGTGCTGGTGCCTGCCCCAGAAAGCAGGCTCTGCTCAGGGCCCTGAAACCTGACTAGATCAGGACCTGATGCTCCACCATCATGTAGGGTCTGAGTAGGGTCCTGCTGTCACAGACCCAGCCATTGGGTGTGTGCGGACCACCTACTGTATTTACCCGCTGCCCAGGGCTCCCTCCACAGAACCTGCAATTCCTCTGCCCAAAGCAGCCTGACTAAACTCCCCAAGGGAACAGAAGTCCAATCTAGACCAGTCCACTGCCAGCGCCCCCCTCTGACAGGGCTGGTTCTTGCTCCTTGCACACCCTTAAAAGCCACTGGGATTATACTGTGAATAATGAGCAATCAGAGGCTCCAGTGGAAACCACATAGACACTGCCCCTAAATGCATGGGTCCTGTTATGCGTTGAACTATGCGTCCATCCCCCAGTTCATATGTTGAAATCCCAACACCCAGTGCCTCAGAAGGTGTCCTTATTTGGTAATAGCGTCCTTGTAGATGTAATTAGTTAATTTAGGATGAGGTCAACCTGGAACAGGGTGGGCTCCTAATCTAATAGTACCTAGTGTCCCTATAAAAAAGGGGAAACTTGGACACGAGATGCCCACAGGGAGAATGCCATGTGAAGATGCAAACTAAGGAACAATGAAGATTGCTAGAAGCTAGGGAGAGGCATGGATCACATCCTCCCCTCACAGTCCTCAAAGGAGCCAACCCTACTGACACCTTACCTCAGACTTCCAGCCTCCAGAATGTGAGACAAGAAATTTTGTTGTTAAGCCACTCAGCTGCTAGTACTCTGGTATAGCAGCCATAGAAAACTATTCTAGGTCCCTTGCTTTGCAACCCTCCAAACTGGGCAGTGCTGCATCAGAGTTCAAGTGACTAATAGGAATGCTGCAGACAGACAAGGGTTAGAGCGTCATGCTGGAGCCAGATGTGGAATCTAACAGAAGAGGCACTGGGCTTGGGGTCAGGTCAGAATGACCCTGCCTGAGTGCTGGGGATTGTTACGTTCTCCCTGGGAGCCCTTCTATTCTGCAGGACTCACACAGGTGACCACGGACACCATCAGGAGTCACCAGAGTCAGGGATAAAACATCCGCAGAGCAGTGGCCTTAAGTTTGCACATGTGATCACACTCCAGGGGTTGGATGCCCACTGGAAGCCCCAAGAGGAAGGTGCCATGATGACAGAGAAGTGCCAAGTGCTTGGAGGGAGCCAGATGGCCAGTGCAATATGTCACTGGCACTTTAGATACTGCCAAAGCCTATGGGATTCCCAGTATCTTATTTTTCTCTATTAAAAGTAATAGTGTTTTCAGCAAACCCACTAAATGGGGAAATTTGATTCCAGAAAGAGATGGGCCAAATATTCATTCTTGGCCTTAGATCCTTGCTACAGAGTCCTCATGAAGAGTGCACGGAATTAGACAGGGTTTGCCCTTAATCAACCCCGGATGCTCCAAAGCTAACGTGAGGCACAGAGTAGACACCAACCAAACACAGGTCTGCTTTCCTTTGTCTTTTCTTGGCTTTTTTCTCACCAAGCATCCTCTTATCTGAGGTGGCACTGAGAGGGGTAACTCCCCGGGACTCTGAGAGACTCGCATTCTCCACTGTCCAGCTCTCTGTCCTATTCAAGGTGCTCCTAAAGCTCCGCTTGTCTGGGCTGAAGGACTGGCCCTCGCAGACCTGGAAAGTGAGGGTGTCAGTGCTGGGAATCTACCTCTGACTCCTGACTCCTTCCTGCCCTGCCAGGGCTCGGCCATCTGAGACTCCAGATTTTTCACTTGTTCCCATCCCTCCACACACCCACACATTACATGTGCACACCCCCCTAAGGAAGACAGTATCCTACAAGTCAAATGTGAGGACAAATCCTTATGCTTAGAAGAGGTACATGTTTTCTTCTCTAGTTCTTTCAGGACCAGTGCAGCTGTACTGCAGGGAGAAGTGCTTCATGCTGGGTCTCTAGGACTATGAGGACAGTGGATCCTGAAGTTGCCCCAGAAGTAGAGTTTTAATTATTCTCTTGTAAAGTTCCTATATCTATCTCTTGTCCATCCAACCATGTGTTCCCAATTCTCAGTTTAGAAAACAGGATCCAACAAACTACCCTTTAGGGGGGCTTATGTCCCAGAGGGTATCCTTAGAATACCACATCCCCCCACCCCCACCATGGAGGGCAGAGCAACCACATCAACCTCTCCCTTGTCTAGAGGTCAAAGCTGGAGGGGTGGGTGAAGGAGGTCTCCCTGTACATTTCCTCCCTTCCCCCGGCTGCCCCTTTAAGCGGGACACAGCAGACGCTCAGCTGTCCGGAGCTCTAATGCTATCCAATTGATGATGCTCTTCCTCTTGGATTATCTGTTTTCCTCAGTGGGAAAGCCTTCTAAGGCCTGTGATTTGTGTCACTTTTGTTTGCAGGCCATCAATTCTCCTTGCCTCACAAAGAGTAGTTTATCTCTGTCTGTCCAGTAGCCTGAGTTCCTGAGAGAGAACAAGTTAGGGACATGCCGGCCTCTCATGACTTATGTGAAATCAGAGGGGGTTCTTATCACAGTGAGTCCTTGGTGCTTCTGTCCTCTCCTTCCTCCTGTATCATCTTTCCTTCTCAGCCTACATATTGAGCTGGTTTTCTTCAA
Source organism: Lynx rufus (assembly GCF_022079265.1). Lineage (NCBI taxonomy): Eukaryota > Metazoa > Chordata > Mammalia > Carnivora > Felidae > Lynx > Lynx rufus. Next base: position 18,005,967 of record NW_025814896.1, on the reverse strand, counting down.
AGTTATGAAAGACATGAGTGACAGGTCTTGGTGCATATTTTGTGAAACAGCCATATTCTCCTCCTTCTCCTCTCTCTCTCTTCCCCTCCCTCATTTCTACCTCTTCCCACACATATGTATGTGTTTTCCTCTGTATGACTGTGCATGCGTGTATATACTCACATATGTACATACACACTTGGGTCATCGTCTTTGTCTATGTTTTATATCTATGATTATATGCCTACTTATATTTATAATTGCCATCTCTGGGGAAGCATCCTATGTAACTATATACACTGTCAATAAATGCAAGGGACAACAGAATTGTCCAATTTTCATGTGGTTATATGGAGAGAATAGCTGTTAAAAATATCCATCCTATAACAAAAAGATAAACCTGATTTCTAACCATTCAACCTTGTAATAGGTTAAATGATAACAAACCATTCATTGATTTTTTCTTAAAGAGTAATAAACAGAAACATGTACCAATTGAAAGGGCCAGGCAATTCAATTATAATTAGGAAAACAAAAAGTGATGAGCCTGAACAATGCTGCCTTAGTTTTTGGGATAAGTATTGAAAATGCCAACTACATAACAATGCAGTGTTTGTTTTCTCATTATTAAAGGCACCGACACTATCACCTCATTTGTGAAAGCCAAACCCAGCTGAAAAAAGCACAAAACTCAGAAGACAGGTGTACCAGACATGCTAAAAAAATACCCACATAAGCACAAACCCAAATATAATGAAAATATATAGAAGAATATTTAAGAAAATTTATATTCATCACTCTACTGATTAATGTACTAGTCCATTCATCTGTCCATCTGTCTGTCAGTCCGTCTGTCTGTCTGCCCCACGATCCCCATCCATCTATCCATCCACTGATTCAACAAGTATTTTTTGAGCTCTTACTATGTTTTTGGCACTGTGTTATTAATATACACTGTAGGTATTTATTAACATATACTGTAGGTATAATGACTCCAATGAAAATAACAATTCTTTCTTTTATTTTTAGTAATTGTTGCCTAAACTTTCCCTGTGTGGCTAGATGGAGAAATCCTTAAATGGTTGAAGACAGACAAGGACATGCCAACATACCTTTTGTAGCCAGGCGAACACAGTTGATTTTGGTCTCCTGTGAACAACAAAAGTGAGGTCCCAGTTAATTAGTTGTGGGTTTGGTTTGTTATATAAAGAAAAGATGTACATATGTATACCTGTATATATGTCTATATATGTATTTTTAATTACAACCTGAAATGTGTCCTTTCCATTTCTTCCCCCATCGTAATCACCTTTTTTTTTTTTTTTTTAAAGATTTTAAGTAATCCCTACCCTCAATGCAGGGCTTGAACCTATAACCCCCAGATCAAGAACGACATGCTCTACCAACAGAGTTAGCCAGGCACACCAGGAATCACTTTTTAATTCTATTTCTTCATTTATTTTCAGGCAAGGTACATATTTTGTGCCTTTTAATTCCTGGCTCCCATCACCTCATAAGCTGCCTCCCAGACAGAACCACTTATAAACATCAAATCCTATGACTGCCCAGCACAGGACAACTTTAATAATAACACTAGATGGGTACACTGTGGCATATGTTAGTAGATGGCACCAAGAGCATCTTTGGGAAACTATGTTGGTAAGTAAATAATAAGTAAAAAATGCATCTATCTGCACAGACTGAAACAGATACTAGACATGATCCCAGGCAATATGGATGTGTAAGAATAAAACTGCAAATTTCATGCTCAAAAAGTTACACTGGCCCTGAGATCTCTGGTGAACCTCACAGTTTTCATGGGTAATGTCGTGTGTGTGTATGTTTGCATGGCGATCGAATCTTTGGTGGGTAAACTATCTAGTTATTGTTGGCTGTTCCCCAAATGGACAAGACCCACAAACTTGAGATATTACTGGGCCTGCAGTTGAGTTACAGAAGAGTGTGCTCAGGAAGATCATCATTTTAGTGTGCTTTCTTGGGATCATCTCCAAGGAGGCCCTAGAATCAGTTGAAAATTCCAGTTGACTAAGTAATACGCCCAGCAACAATCTGAATATAGTGTAGCAATGAAAATAAAAGGCAAAAAGGAATGCAAGTGTATGGGTCTCAAGAATCAAACATGTGTCTTGCTAATGCTCACTCATAAGAAATTACTGCATCTTGAAAGCATTTGTGTTAGTCAGGTCTTTGAGGGTTCCTGGACCCAATTCTGTTTTGGGAGGGTGGTTCCTCCCCTTCCACAACATTAAGCAATCCTCAGATATCAACAGGGTGTCACAGAATTCAACTCAATTTTGATACTATCTACCTGGAGATAGCGTCAGATTCTACAGGTTAAGGGTTCAGTTCCACAAGACTGCTCCCTATCCCCCACTTCAAATGATGCCAGTTTCAAGCCCCAGGCTGTTACCTGTGTTTCTGACTTACCAGCTACATTTTGGAGATTCCAATGACCTCCTCCTTAGGTTCAATTAATTTGCTAGAGCAGCTCACAGAACTCAGAGAAACAGGTTACTAAATCACCAGTTTGTTGTAAAAAGATATAACCCAGGAACAGCCCGATACAAGAGATGCATAGGGCGAAGTATGTGGGGAGGGGCGCAGAACCTTCATGCCTTCTCCAGAAGTGCTACTCTCCCCAAACTCCATGTGGTCACCTACCCAGAGGTCTCTGAACCCAGTCCTTCTGGGTTTTTATGGAAAGCTTCACTGCATAGTCATTATTGACTAAGTCACTGGCCATTGGCTGATTCAACCTCCAGCCCCTCCCCTCTCTCCAGAGGTCCAGTAGGTTGGGGTGGGGTGGGACTGTGGGACCCTCTAATCCAAAATTAATCCTCCTGGCAACTAGCATCCTCCTTGGGTGGGGTCCCAAAGTCACCTTCATTAACGTAACAAAAGACACCTTTATCACCATTGACACTTAGAAAATTCCTAAGGTTTGGGAAGCTGTGAACCAGAAACCATGAAGAAAGACCAAATACATATGAGAAATATATTTTGGTCATCTGAAAGACCAAAAATATATTTCTTATAAGAGATCACAATATTGCATCGGGGTTATGCAGAGATATAAAACCCATGAATTGCAGGGGCAAAAAACAGTAAAGGTATATTTCCCACTCAAACCAACATGTCCAATGTAGGTGCATGACGGTCTGAGGTGGGGTAGTAGTGGTGGTTGGGGGATACTATAACCACTGTAGTCACTCAGAGACCAAGGCTGGTACCTTCATTTTAACACAAGGCTTCAGTGTTCACTGAGGCAGGAGAAGAGAATGCTGGAGTTGGGCACTGGCAATTAAATGCTTTGTATCAGAAACTACACTTGCTTGACTCAAGTTTCATTGATTAGAAGCAGTCACGTGGCCATACCTAACTTAAGTGAAGGAAGAAATGGTAATGTCTACAGCAGAGTCTATTTTCTCTAAGCATACCTCTGAATGCTAGAGACTGTCACTTTGATTAAACTCAAGTATGATTCCCTAGTGGTCTTGAGTCTGTTCCTTAGACCACAGAAAGTCTGCCCTTGGCTTGTGTAGCAGAGATGTCTGGATACTGAAAGATAGTTCTCACATCCACTAACATTCTTCTTCCTCAACAATTCCAATGATAAGAGTTCAAGTCCTTTGAACCAATACTGGTACTCATCCTAGGACATCCTCCAGTTTGTCCCTCTTAATGAGAAGGGACTAGAATATGAAGTAGCAGTCTGCATGTGGTCTTGTCAGTATATGATTATCTAGATTTTCACTATATTCTATTTTCCTTAGTTATATTGGGCTTCTGTTAAACATAGCAAATATCCCAGTTTTTCAGTCATCATGATGAATGTGCCATCAACCTTACCCCCACAAAAAAATACCTGCCTGCTCCTACATACATAAATGTGGCTGTGTTTCTGGAATCCAAGTACAGAGTCATATACTGACTTCCACTGTTGACTTCCATCTTCTTTGATCTGATTGCTATTGCTTGTTCTCATATGCTTCACCATATGCAAGTTTTTGAAAATATTTTTTTCTATATTTTTATCCAGATCGTTAGTATAAGTGATAACCTAGAAAATGGCACTGATAGAGCTCTATGACATGTACCAGAATCCATCTTCCGGGCTGGCATTTATTGCTCATCAGAATTTGTGGTGGTTATCTAACTGCTCATCTCTTCAATTGTTTACGCACTTGGATCCTACTGCTGTGTTTTTCCACAAAAATATTTTGAGAATAGGGTCAAATTCACTTCAGATACTCATGCTCTGTCTACTGCACTCCTGCAATTTATCAGCCTAAGAACTCTCTCAAAGAAAGAAGGTTGGGTTGACATGACTTGTTCTTTGGGACAAGTGTTTCCTTTACATTCTTTAATGCTGAAAAGTGCTCTTTTTTCAAATAAACAATTGCTTTATTAAAAAACTGGAAAATGCAGAAATGATGCAAATATATGAAGTATTCATTTGAGATGTTCATATGATATTTGAAGAATGCTACATTTCAAGAAAAATGTTTTTTTTTAATTTTTTTAACATTTATTTATTTTTGAGACAGAGAGAGAGCATGAATGGGGGAGGGGCAGAGAGAGAGGGAGACACAGAATTGGAAGCAGGCTCCAGGCTCTGAGCCATCAGCCCAGAGCCCAACGCGGGGCTCAAACTTACGGACCGCGAGATCGTGACCTGAGCTGAAGTCGGACGCTCAACTGACTGAGCTACCCAACCGCCCCAAGAAAAATGTTTTTTAAAAAGTACATCCAGAAGGCAGAAAGAAGGAAAAATTATGAATAAAAAATATGAAAATAAAGTAAAACTCTCTAAATGTGATGCCAAAGAAGCTTCAGTAACAAATGAGGTAAAACTTGAAAATGATGATAAAAGTGAGCCAACTAATTTTTTGTTTTCAAGCTTGGAGAAAGAGCAGATGTTCAACTCCTGCTGGCTTCCATTTCTGCTCTCTGGTTTAAAGGGTCAGTGAGCTGAAGCCTGAGATGGTTACAGAAAGCACAAGCTCCTGAGGACTGAAAGCTTTCTTCACATGGCTGTGCAACCACCACAATGACCATCACCCAGAAACTGTGCAGGGTGGGAGCCATACCAAGAGACTAGGAATGGTAAGAAGAATCTCCAACTTTGTATTAATACAATGAAAAAAGATTTTTACAAGTGCTATTATTAGGAAACTTGCCAATTGTGCAAGATTATTGCATACAGCAACGGGCAAGAGTTTGATGAGGTTTCACTGCTGGGGGTAATTGGTAAATATGGATCTCAACTTCAAAGAGAGTCAATCTAATCTTTTCACATTTAAGAATCTATTCTCAGGGAATAACCTGAAATGTTAGAAGGTTTATATCCTAAGATGTTGGTTCCAATGGTCTTTATAAAAGTTAAAGTGTAGCTCCACATACCGGTCTAACCCTACAGGCATGGTAAAGAAATTGTAGTCTATCCACACAGTGGAATATTATGAAGCTAACCAAAAATAATTGTGAGTACCATATAATAACATGGCATAGTACATGTAAGAATATATTAAAGGAATAAAGCAAAGTACAATCTTTACTACAACATGCAAAGATAAACATTTAAAAATAATTTGTGAAAGAAATATACTTAAGAGGCATTACTTGGTTCATTTGAAGTACAACATACATAGAGACAAGTATACTAACTTTAACTACAATTTTCCAAGTGTTCTATCTTTAAGTTTTTATTTGAGAGAGAGAGAGAGAGAGAGAGAGAGAGAGAGAGAGCGCGCGCACACACACACACACACAGGAGAAAGGGGCAGAGGGAGAAAAAGAATCTTTTTTAAAAAAAGTTTTATTTATTTTGAGAGAGAGTGTGTGTGATTGAGTGCATGTGCCTGTTAGCAGGGGAGGGGAAGAGAGAGAGGGAGAGAGAGAATCCCAAGCAGGCTCCTTGCTGTCAGTGTGGAGCCCAGCAGGGCTCAAACTCATGAAGTATGAGATCATGACCTGAGCCAAAACCAAGAGTCACATGCTTAACTGACTGAGCCACCCAGGCACCCAAGAGTGCCAAGTTTTGCACAAAGTAAATATGCACCTATGGCTAGCACCCCAGATGAAAACACCAAATATTACCAGAACATCATGCTCCCTCTGGGTCACTTCATCCCTGCAGTAGTGAAAACACTAACCTGCCTTCTGTGGGAATGTTCTCTGTAAAATGGGTCATATTAAAGGGAATCTGGGTAGTTTCAATGGTTTCTTCTACTGCTTGCTTTCCTTCATTGGGTCATTTGTGACAATTTTCTGAGAATCTTCTTCCCTTCCATAGTTGCATGTGTGAAAGTGAGCCATTTCTGACACCACCTCCTCCACCCCACATCTATTAAAAGCTGTTTTCTATAATCTGGAGCACATGTCTCATTATACTTGACTCTCCCTGGCTCTCACAAACATGATGTTGACATGTCTGCTTTCTCCCAAATTCCTGACACCTCTAATTCCATAACCAATTTGTCTTTGTTGGTTAGAATTAGATACAGAATAACAAAGTCCTAAGTCACTCTCTTGCCCTTCTGTGTGATTGAATTGTTAGCAAGCAAGTTGGGAACATGCTAGACATTCTGCATCCCAACATATGGGAAGTCTGGCCAGTGTGCACATACCCAAAGTCCCCAATCCATTCAATAAACAGGAAATGAGTACTTTCTTTGTGCCAAGATTATATAAAGCTTTGGGGAAAGGAGAAACATTTGGTACACTTTCTGTTCTATCTCCATTAATTATATCCTACTTCTAGATGTGTCATATATTCTGGGACAGTACAATATAATTTCCTTTCCCTATCATTTTAACTTCACTCACAGCCCAGTCCCCACTCCAGACTGGCAAATCTGGACACAGGTATATATCACCGTAGAGTAGAATTTAATATCCTAACTGTTGTGATTCTGTTGAGACCTGCTTCTACTCAAGCTCTGCCAGTGCTGGGCAATATAAAGCAAGTCACTGCTGCTCTCTATGGCTCAATTTCCCCATGAATCAAATACAGAGACAGGGTTGGAAAAGGCCAATTTGGTAGAGTGGGCAGGGTATTCTAAGGTTGCTTCAAGTTCTCAAAATGCTGAGTCTGGTTTCAGCTACTGGCAGTATGCCTTTTCTTTCAGTACTCTGTTTTCTTGACATCACTCCATATCACACCACACCCCACAACACATAGCTCACTAAAAAAACCCAAATGCTTCATGTCTACAACTACTTACCTACTCATAGCCCCCATTTCAAGAGTAGATCAAGTCTGTCTCATCTATACATCCATCCTTTCACCATCTGCTGAAATTATAGGATGTCTCTCTAATTCAGAGGCATAGTGTCCAAGGCATCAAGTATTTTAGTAGATGCTAATTATTATCCAGTTAGACTTAGGTTAAGTTGTGTCACTACCCTGACCAAGAAGCCCTAGGTACCTGAGTAGTACATACAATTCTTACTCTACTCCCATTAGACTGCCCTATGTATAGGATGGGGATTTGGTTCTCACCCTAGTTTTCACATAATTTTCCCACTTACCATAACTCATGCCTTTGTCTTCTCCAAGATTGAGATACCCTAGTAAATACAATGGGAATTAGCCCTGACACCATAGTCTAGTTTGCCAAGTTGCTTTGGCTCCTGCCTTAATATTCCTCTAAGACTTGGCTAGGGCCTCAACAGCCCACTTATTCCTTTATTTATTTATTCATTTGGTCAGCCAATCAACAGTTATTTATTGATGTGATCACTATTGATTATATGGATGATTACTGAATGATCACTATGTGTCAGGCATTGTGCTGGGTACTAGTGTTACAGGATGAGCAAAACAGACGTGGTCCATGTCCTCATGGAGCATGTACACATTATTTTCCAATGTTTGTGACTAACATTAGATATCTATTCTCACAAGTAAGTATCTGATTACAAGTTGCAATAAACACTGTGAGGAAGAAGTACTAGGTGCTAAGTATGTGTAAGAAGAAGACACGAAGTGTGGATGGGAAGGAAAAAGATACACTGCCTTGAGAAAAGACCATTTAACTTGTGACTTGGGAGATAAGTAGGAGTTAGATATATGAAGTATAAAAAAAAATGTGTCCTGGATTCAGGAACAAATGTGAAAAGACTTGGACGTGAGAAAATGCATGGTGTAGTGGAAGATATAAACAAGTCTGGAATGGTTACATTATAAAGAAGGACTTGGAGAATGATATGAGGTGAAGCTAGAAACAGAAGCCTCGTAGAGCCTTTTAGACTGTACAGTTTTGGCCTATATCTTAAGAACAACTGGAAGCCATCAAAGATTTATTTGCAGAAACAATGAAGTTTTCAGATTTACATTTAAAAAAAATTTTTTTTTACGTTTATTTATTTTTGAGACAGAGAGAGACAGAGCATGAATGGGGGAGGGACACAGAGAGAGGGAGACACAGAATCGGAAGCAGGCTCTAGGCTCTGAGCCATCAGCCCAGAGCCCGACGCGGGGCTTGAACTCATGGACCACGAGATCGTGACCTGAGCTGAAGTTGGACGCTTAACCGACTGAGCCACCCAGGCGCCCCTCAGATTTACATTTTTTTAAATGTAAAGAATTTAGGGGTGCTTGGGTGGCTCAATTGGTTAAGCTTCTGACTCTTGATTTCAGCTCTGGTCATGATCTCACAGTTCCTGAGACCAGGCCCTGCATCAGGCTTGGTGCTGAAAGCAAGGAGCCTTCTTGGGATGCTGTCTCTCCCTCTCTTTCTGCCCAACCCCACTGTTTCTCTCTCTCCCTCTCTCAAAATAAATAAATAAACTTAAAAAAATAAAATAATAAAATGTAGAGACTGTTATATACAGAACAGACTTATGGTACAAGAAAAACTAGTAAGTAGGAAGAATGTGGTGTAGTCTAGCCAAGAGATGGTGGTGGCCAAGACAGTGAGTGCAGGGATCCTGTTTCAACCTCCCCCATCATTGGAAGGCATATTTTGGCTGTGCCTGACCCTAGAGACCTTCCAACACCTCACCCCACCCCATGCTTATGAATCAGTATTGGCTTCTGGTACGGACACCAACTGTGTCCTCAGTCTAGCCTCTCTGTACCCCAATTCCCCTTGACTCTCTTCCAAAAATCCACAAAGTACACAACATTAGCATCATTAAAATACAGAGAATGCTCAAAACTTCATAATCACTGTTAGGAAAAAAATTAAACACCACAAATGAATGAAATATTTTTAAGGTTTTCAGCACAAGCTTTTGTGGACAGCAAGGGCCATATGGAAAAGCAACATGAAAGAGAAGAGAGGTGAGCTAGTAGATGGTGTAAGATTGATCTAAAATGATCTTTAGGGGAGCATGAGTGGCTCAGTCAGTTGAGCATCTGACTCTTGACTTTGGCTCAGGTCATGATCTCAAGGTCATTGGATCAAGTACATATTGGGCTCTACACTGGGCATGGAGCCTGCTTAGGATTCTCTCTCCCTCTTCCTCTGCCCACCACCCCTGCCTATGTGCAGCTCTCTAAAAAATAATAATAAAATAATAATAATAATAATAATAATAATAATAATAAAACGATCTCTAGCAAGACCAAGTTTGTATGTATAAAAAATCTGAAAATGTGTGAAAATGCTGATAGATTAAGACATTGAGTAGGTGGAAAGGACTTGAAGGCACACATAATTCAAGGTGGCAACCTTAAATAGATCACTTATAGGGGAAAATAAGGTAAAAAGAAGGGAAATGTGCCCTTGGGAGATTTATTGAGGAAAAGGAAAAGAGGCAAGAGGAATTTTAAGATCCTGTGAGTCAAAAGAGAGAGAGAAAACAGCAGCAACATGAGTCCAAGAACACACATCCACCCATCCTCCATCAGAGACAAGACTTAGTCATCCATTAAAAAATCATATTTCACTCCCCTATCAGAATGCTGTGTTTTTAAACTAAAATCTTGTAAGCCACCTTCAATCTACACTATGAATAAAAGGAAAGTGCCAAATAAAGCTACTCTACAAAGAAAACAGAAAATAAAAATAAGAACATCTCAAGTGATAAAAATAAACCCCCCTCAAATTAAGGGAAAAACAAAACAAAACCATCAAAAACCAAAAAGAAAATTGTAACCACCACTCCAAATTGAATTAAATTTCCTCAAACAACTCTGAATTAGAAATGCAAAGATTAAAAACTGATATGTATAAAAAATCAGCAGAAAAAAAAAAGAGTTGAGTGAACTTAGGAAAATAAGAAGAAAGGCAAAAGCACTTCAGAAATGATGTTTAAATAACAAGGTGGGGGCGCCTGGGTGGCGCAGTCGGTTAAGCGTCTGACTTCAGCCAGGTCACGATCTCGCACTCCGTGAGTTCGAGCCCTGCGTCAGGCTCTGGGCTGATGGCTCAGAGCCTGGAGCCTGTTTCCGATTCTGTGTCTCCCTCTCTCTCTGCCCCTCCCCCGTTCATGCTCTGTCTCTCTCTGTCCCAAAAATAAATAAACGTTGGAAAAAATAAATAAATAAATAAATAAATAAATAAATAAATAAATAACAAGGTGTCCAAAGAAAAATTTTAATAAGTGGCACTGAAGAAAGGAAAAAACAACCAAGAAAAAGAAAATAAAATAAAGAATAAAATAGCAAGGGTCAGTGAAAGGTGACTGAGAGGGAAGACAAAGAAGTTCCAATATATGTATACTTGAAATTCCTGAGAAGACAGATGGAACGATTGGATAGGGAGAGATTTAGAACAATAATCAAAGGAAAATTCTGGAATTAAAAGACACCCTGAGCCTATATATTGAAAGGACCCAAAGACTCAAAAGATTGATTCCAAGATTCTAATAAAACAATTCAACCTAAAAAAAAAAAAAGTTCTCAAAGACTCCAGGCAAAGAAATCACAAGGGCAAGAGATGTCATGAGATATCTCCAAAGCAACATCAGAGTCCATGAAATAAGGGGCAGCATTTTCAAGAAACTCAAAGAATGAAATTATGAACCAAGAGTTTTACAGTTAGCCAGGTGTCTTTTGAATATCAAAGCTATAGGAAAGTAGCTTTCAACATTCAACAGCTCAATGAATACCACGCCTGTGACTCTTTCTTGAGGAATGTATCAGAGGATAAATTTCATTCAACAAAGAGTGGACCGAGAAAATTTCAGCAAAAAGACTAACGGTAAGCATTTAATATATTTATTGTAAATATAAGACTAAAACAAGGCAGGGACATAATTGAGAGAACACAGAAATGTTATATTTTCTGACAATGCAGGAGTAATGCAAGAAACAGTGAGAAAGAGAATAAACAGGGGAAAAGGAGAGTAGGACAAATTCATTGGTTGTTCACAGGCACTAGGTAAAAGTCGATGGATACCATCAAAAATTGACAAGCCAGTGATGTCTGCAAGATGGCAGAATAAGAATTTCCAGCACTCATCCTCCCACAGAAATGTAATTTTCTCCTCCCAGCCACGGAGGAGAGCACCTTTATGAGAGCTCAGAAGTCCAGCAGAGAGGTTGCAGTACCCCACTGGAGCAAAAAGTCTGAAAACAAATGCATCCAAGAGGGTAAGAAGAGCAATTTCATTTTACTTGTGTCACATGTCCCCCAAAGTGGCACAGCCCAGTGCCCAGAGAGACCCCCTCAGCCCACGATTTCTCTCCTGCGGGAATGTGAGAGCACAGTGAATGCCTGGCTTCCCCAGACAGGCAAGATGCTGCCCAAGAGGCCCATTTCTTTGTTGCCCCAACTAGAACACTGAGGGGATCAGCATGGCTAAATAGTCTGAGGGATGTTTGGAGTAGGGAAAAGAAAAATGTGGTGTATATACAGAACTATGAACTACTGCGGAGCCTTAAGAAAGAAAGACATCCTGCCATTTGCAACAACATGGATGAACCTGGAGGTCATTATGCAAAATGAAATAAACCAGACAAAGAAAAACAAATATGTGTGATCTCACAAAGTGGAATCTAAAAAAGTTGAAATCATAAAAGCAGAGAGGGGAACGGGTGGTTTTAAGGAGCTAAGAGCAGGGGAAATGGGAAGATACTGGTCCAAGAGTTATGCAGGATTCATAAATTCTGCAGATCTGTAAAATATTGTTATCTTTTTTTAAATGTTTATTTATTTTTGAGAGAGAGAGCGAGGGGGGAGGGGCAGAGAGAGAGGGAGACACAGAGTCTGAAGCAGGCTCCAGGTTCTGAGCTGTCAGCACAGAGCCTGATGCGGGGTTCAAACTCACAGACTGTGAGATCATGAGCTGAGCCAAAGTCGCACACTCGCTGACTGAGCCACCCAGGTGCCCCTAAAACACTCTATGTTATACTTGAAACTTGCTAAGAGAGTAGGTCTTAAGTGTTCTCACCACACACAATGTGAGGTGATAGGTACGGTAATCAGCCTGATTATGGTAATCATTTCATAATGTACATGTGCATCAAAACATCACATTACAGCTTAAATATATACAATTATTACTTGTTAATTATACTTTAATAATTCTGGGGAAAAATGCTGACCAACCAGACAAGAAAAGGTTAGATATGAAAAGAGGATTAAAGAGTTACAAAGGTAAGTACCAGAACAAACGTACAAACCTTTCTAAATATCAGAAGATATTTTAGCACAAATAAGGAAAACACATATTAAATTAGGATATAAAGAATGGGTGCTAGAGTTGAGACCAAACATGTCAGTCATGTCACCACTTGTGAATGGGTTTAACTCACACAATTAAATGAAAGACTTCAAATTGCCTCATAAAGCAAGACCCAACTATCTGCTATGTATAAAGGTCACACCTAAAACAAAGTGATTCAGAAAGGCAACAATAAAGGAATGGGGAAAATTATACATAAAAAAAAAAACCCAGCAGAAATAGCAATCCTGATATCAGACACACCAGAATACAATTCAAAAAGCATTAAACACAACAAAGGACACTTTTTAAACCTACAATTAATGGGAAATGTAACAGGTATGAATATCTATGCACCAAACCCACAATAATCACCTTTATGAAGTAGAAACTAGAAGAGATGCAAGAATAATAGACTATTGTCAGAATAAGTCAGATCAAGTGGGAAGAGACAGGCACAGACCTAGAAAAGCTAAGATAATTAGGCAGCTCCAGTGGATGTACATCAAACCCTACAGCCTGTTAACAGACAGAAACCTTCCCCTTATGAGCTTATGAAACATTTACAAAAACTGAGCATGCATTAGCTAATTAAGAAAGCATCACTATGTTCCATAAAGTAGAATTATTATCAATATTCTATGATTACAGTGTAATAAAATTAGAAATTATTAAGAATATTAAAAAACCAAACAGGTCCTTCCTCCTGGAAAGTTCCAAAATAATTTCTTTTGACTTACTCCTGGGCGAATGTGGAGTTAAAATATAATGAAGATTCTACAGATCAGAATCTATGAAAAACAGAGCAGTGATAAAGTGAAAGAATGAAAAAAAATCAAATTTCTAGCACAAAAATCTAGAAAAGGAACAAAAAATGGGCCAAAAAGCATACAAGGGGGAATGGTAAATGCAAAAGCAGAAACTATTGAAGAGAAAAACAGTAAGGAATAAAAAAGGTAAAAAGAGAGGAAGCACCATTATACAAATAAGAAATGACAAGGGGAAATAACTATTGAAAAAGAAGAAATCTGTAAAAATGAGACTGCTCCTTAGATGTCTGGAAATAAATTCTGAAAAGCTAAATGAAATTGATAAATGCCTAGGAAAAATGGGTCCTAATAGAAATAAAAACTTACAGCACATTCCACAGAAGAAACAGAGAAAGATATCAAGGACTATGCAAACGGTGCCCAGATGTTTTCACAGGGAAACTGCAACCAGACTGTTGAAGACAAGATAGCACTAACATATATTGTTCTACAACATGGAAAATGAAGGAAGGCTTGCTCATTTCGTTATGAAACCAGCCTAACACTGACACACAAACTTAGTAAAGATAATACCAAAAAAAAAAAAAAAAGGGAAATTATAGATCAATTTTATGTTCGAATGTGTAAAACTCTTAACATTTAGTAAACAGAATTCAACACTTGCATTGGGAAAAGTTAAATGCTATGACCAAGAGGAATGTATTCTAGAAGGTTGGTTCGATGTGAAGAAATCCATTCATATGATACATACACACACACTGTATTAAGAGATCAAAGAAGAAAATCCTATCATTATATCTAACATAAAAAAAGCATTTGATGCAATTCAATACTTATTTCTAATTTAAAAAGCCACTCAAGAAAATAGGAATTGATGAATACTTTCATAATATAATGAAAAAATATATTTTAGTCCTAAAATCAGCATCCTACTTAATGGGGATTTAGTAAAGGCATTCCCACTAACATCAAGATCAAGAGTAGAATATTCTCTGTCTCCACTACCCCTTTAGAAAATACTGGAAGTAGCAGCCAGTGCAACTTGTATAAAAGAAATCAAATAGAGGCATATAAATTGGAAAATAAACTTTAAAATATTTCTGTTTGCAAATGACATCATGGTATATCTAGAAATCCTTAGAGAATTAATGATAAAAATTAGCAGGATATAAAATTAACATATAAAGTGAACAGTATCCATACATACAACTGATAGAGGATATGATGCCAGCAAATCCCATTTACAATGACAACTAAGTTTAAATACTTGGTAATAAACTTACCAAGTGCAAAACCTTTATAAAGAAAATTTTACAACACCCCTGAAAAACATAATGGCAGACTGGAACAAAAAAAAGTTATGCTCTGTTCTCAGCTAGGACAATATAACATCTTAAAGATGTCAGTTCACCCCAATTAATGTATAAATGAGTGGTAATAGCAGTAAAATTACTAATAGGATTTTTATGGAGCTGGACAAGTGGTACTAAGACTTGCATGAAAAAATGAACATGCAAAAAGTAGGAAATCACTGAAAGAGAAAGTCCAGGCAGGACAACTTGCCCTAACACATATTAAAAACATAAAATCTCTGTAATTTTACCAGTGTGGTATTAGTGCATAAATAGGCCAATGGGCCAGGGGAACAGAATGCAAAATCCAGAGAAAGACCCAAGAACATGTGAAAATCTAAAATATGAGAAAAGGGGCATCTCAAATTACTGGGGCAAAGATGGGCTTATAAATAAATGTTGCTAGGACAACCAAACAGACATTTGGGGAAAAAAGACAAAATTAAATCCATACTTCACACCATACACAAAAATAAACACCAAACATCAGAAATTTAAATGTAAAGAAATGAAACTATACAAGCAGTAGAAGCAAACATGTGTGAATTCCTTTATAAACTTGGTGTAAGATTTTTCACTCTGACTCAAAGTGTAGATGCAATAAAAAAAATTGATGCATTTCACTACCTTTTTTTTTTTTTGGTGTGGCAAAAACACTAATAAGCAGAGTCAAAAGACAACAAACTGGGAAAAATTGTAACATATAACACAGAGAAAGAGTTAATATCCTTTGGGGTGCCTGGGTGGCTCAATCAGTTGAGCGCCCAACTCTTGATTTTTGGCTTGGGGTATGATCTCAGGGTTCATGAGTTTGAGCCCTCCATCAAGACCTGCAATGACAGTGCAGAGCCTGCTTGGGATTCTTTCTCTCTCCCTCTCTCTGTTCCTCCCCAACTTGTGCTTTCTCTGTCTCTCAAAATAAATAAATAAATTTTAAAAAAACACTTTAAAGTAAAAAGAAAAGAGGGTCTGCCTGGGTGGCTCAGTCAGTTAAGCATCCAACTTCGGCTCAGGTTGTATCTCACAGTTCGTGAGTTCGAGCCCTCTGTCAGGGCTCTGTGCTGACATCTCAGAGCCTGGAGCCTGCTTTGGATTCTGTGTCTCCCTCTCTGCCATTCTCCCGCTCACACTCTTGTTTGTCTCTCTCTAAAAAATAAACATTAAAAAACTTAAAAAGAGAAGAGCTAATATCCCTTCCTTATATATAAATAGACCTTAGAAATTGAGGGGAAAAGGTAAAAAGCCTGATAGAAAATCAGGCAAAAGACATAAGGAAAAGCGGCTGGCTCTGTCGGTAGAACAGGCAATTCTTGATCTCGGGATCATGAGTCTGAGCTCCACAACAGGGACAAAGTTTACTTAAAAATATACATATATAAAGCAGTAATTAAAAAATTAAATTAAAATGTCTCCTAAATATATGAACATATATTTTAAAATATATGACTTCACTTATAATAAGAGAAAGGAGATTAAAAACATATTGAGATAAAACTTCTTCTTTTAAAATTGAGGTATAATTGAAATACAATATTATATTAGTTTCATGTAGACAACACAGTGACTCAACATTTTTATACATTGTGAAATGATCACCACAACAAGTCTAGTTACCATCTGTCACCATACAAAGTTGATACAATATTATTGACTATATTCCCTATGGCATACATTGCCCCTGACCAATTTATTTTATTAAAGTTGGCATTCTTGTTCCCCTTCAATCATTTTGCTCTCCCCCAAGCCCCTCCCTTCTAGTAACCAACAATTTGTTCTCTGTATTTATGAGTATGAGTCTTGTTATATTTGTTTGCTTTGTTTTTTAGATTCCACATATAAGTAAAGTCATGAAGTATTTGTCTTTCTCTGACTTATTTGCCTTAGCATAATCATATCCTCAAAGTCTGGCTAGCCATGCTGTCACAAATGGCAAGATTTCATTCTCTCTTTTTTTTTAATGGCTGAGTAGTGTTCTACTGTGCATGTGTATATACACATCATATAAACATATATATGTACATACACGACACGTCTTCTTTATCCACTCACCCACTGATGAATACTTAGGTTGTTTCAATCAAAAAGATACATGCACCCCTACATTTGTTGCAGCATTATTTAATAGCCAAGATAAAATTTCTTATGTATAACTTTGAAGACACCTCCCAAAATACAGAAATATATATTCATACATTCCTTTATTACAGTAGTGTTTGCAATTGAAAAATACTGGGAAAAATCTATATGTACATATAGGAGAATAATTGAGTAGACTAATATAGCTACATCATGAAATACTATGAAGCTATAAAAAAGAACGATCTCTATGAAATAATATAAAGTGATTTTCAGGCCTCCATGGTATGTCACCTTTTTTATAAGAGGAAATAAAATATATGTGAACTTCTTAATTTTTTCCAATAATTTACAAGAAACCAATGACACTGATTTCCCACAGGGGATAGTGGGAATGGGGGGGAAAGAAATGGTATGTACCTTTCTGCATACACTTCTTTTGTATAGCTTACACTTATGGAACCATGTTGCAATGTTTTACATATCCAAAAAAAAAAAAGCAGTAAGAATGGGGAAAGGGGGGCAGGTACCTGGGTGGCTCAGTCGGTTAAGTGGCCAACTCTTGATTTCAGCTCAGGTCATGATCTCACCCTTGTGAGATCAAGCCCAACATTGGGCGTGGAACCTGCCCAAGATTCTCTCTCTCCCTCTGCTCCTCCCCCCGTCTCAAAAAATAAATGGGTAAAATGAACCCAAAATTAGTAACAAAGATAACCAAATAAACCTAACTACATTCCCAATAAACAACCGTACCTTAGAGAAAGAAAAAAGAACCAACTAACTCTGAACACAATATTTTGTACAGCCCATCTATAAGTCTATGTTGAATCCTAGTTAATTGGTTTGTTTTACAAAGTGATATAGGTTAGTAATTCTGAAAATAATTTTTAGGTATTCTAGGGTTGAGTGAATAAGGAAATATGTTGAGAATAATTAAAATTTCTCACTGCCAGAGAAGTGAGCTGAAATATGGGAGGGGTGAAGACTGAAATGAATCCTGTGATGTCGGATTGGAATTAGGGCTATAATTATAAACTCTTGGTTTTTAATACAGAGATTATTATTAACTGGGTAGGCAGTCAGAGAGGCAGATAGATATAGGAAAGTATATAGGTACATGTATATCTTGTATTTGTTTTCACTGTGAGAGCCAGAAGCAATAATACCCATCAGCAACGATACTCAGCAGCTCTCAGATCTTGGTTTCTAAGTACCATTCTCTATTAAAAGGAATTGGAGTTGGTGCACAAAAAGCACAATAAATCATACCAGAAAAATAAAAAAAAAGTTTCCAAGAACTTATGGGGACATATCACAAGGACAAAGGTACTTCTCTGAAGGTATACTTCTTATATTTGCACGATCTGGACAGAGAGACAAATGAGAGCCACAAACTGCTTACTTAAATGCTTAAATCAATAGATCAAACTAATGACCTGTTAAATGAGATATACTCATTCCATCCTACTTTGGCAAATGCATCTGTACATAAAAACAAAAATCAGAAGATACATGTATAGTTTTCACCTGGCTATAAGTCAGCAAAATATATCTTAAAAAAAAAAGGGATATAGGAACTGACTAGAAGGGGCTCCCACTAAGACTGGGACAATCTGAGCATAAAAATAAATAATAATGGCAATAGGTTATCATGGACTCAGTACAATCAGAATCTATGAGTTTTCACTAATAGAAATAAATAATACATTAAAAACAAGGGAGAAAGGAGAGCCCATCCTCACAATAGATGTTAACCAATACATAAATTATCATGGAATGAGAAAAAACATCCTTTGGCAAACATCTTATCAAGAATTGATTCAGACAAGAATCATCAACAAATGCTAAAACTAAGGGAAGAAAGTTTGATGAAGAACAGGATGTTTACCTAGTCTAGAAATAAATCCTCACAAAATATGTATACATTAAAAAGAAACAGTAACTTTACAGTGAGGAAAAACTTGGTGGAGAACACTTTAAGGATCAACTTTAACATTACCTATAATGGCACACATGGATATAAAGTGCCTCCTGATATGATGCACTGGGAAGAATTCAATATCACTTTTGTAGTATTCCTGCCAAAAAAGGCATAACTTTAATCTAATCCCGAGCAAACCCAACACGGGGACATTCTGCAAAATAACTGGCCTATCATAATTTTCAAGACTCAAGGTCAAGAGAGCCAAGGAAAGGCTGAGATATAACGAATCTAAAGAGACATGACAACTAAATGTAACAAGTGATCCTGGGCCAGATTAAAAAAACAAAAACAAAAAAATCTGACATAAAGGACATAATTGAGTCAAGTGGCAAAGCTGGGACTAATGGTATTACATCAACATTAATTTCCTGGTAATTGTATTGTACTGTATTGGAAATGCATGTTGAAGCATTTAGGTGTAAAGGGATGACAGATCACTGACTGACAGATTGATAGATAGACAGTGTTGGGGAGACAGAGAGAGAGAACGGAATGGTAAAGCAAATATGGTAATCTGTAAGCAATTAGGGAGCTAGGGTGGTCTATGAAAGCTCTTTATGTTATTCTTGACACTTTTCTGTAAGTTTGAAATGACTTTGAAACAAGGAGTCAAAAATATTTGCCAGAGTAGAGGGAGTGAATTGGGGTAGATCAAAGAAGACTGGCAATGGGTTGATCATTGTTGAAATAAGGGCATACAGAAATGAGTCTATGATACTCTTTATTTTTGTACAAGTTTGAAATTTTCCATATTAACAAATTTCTTAAAGGGAGAGAATATTTTTTTGCCACATCCTGAATATATTGTGTTCTCTTTGTCTCAGCTATTACCACCTTTCTCTACAGCCATTATCTCTTTCCTAAATGGCTGCAATAGCTTTCTGTCCACTCTACCTACCTACAGCCTTTCTTGACCCTGATAATTCATGCCTCTCTGTAATCTTTTAACTGCCTAGGACAGATCCCACTAATCCCTATTTAAACTCTCCAATGGATTCCTGGTAGACTAAGGGTAAAACCCCAGCTCTTCCCCTTGATTGCTACTTCCCTGCATAAACCAACATTGCCATTTCTTCTTTTTACTACTTTCTCCCTCTAGGCAGATTGCTTTTGTTTACAATCCCTGAACCTACTCAATTCATTTTGTCCTCAGGGCCTTTACATTTGCTGTTCCCTCTGCCTGGAATCTCATAATCTTCATGTCCTGATCATTTGAGTTCTGTATCTGTCACTTCCTCAAGATGCCTTCCCTGATGGTTCCACTCAATTGCCACACTCTCCAGTCACCCTCTATCATAGATCATTCTTTTCTATTCTCACCCATCCTTACATGAAATTGTAATTTTTATGAACTTTCCATGCTTCCCACCAGATATAAAGAAAGACCATGAAGGCAAGAGACTTGCTCATTCTTTTCACTGATGGCACAGTACCTGGCACATACTGATCATGCCATAAAAAATGGGGGATGTTAGACATTCAAATTCTAGTTTTGTTTTTCATTGGTTGAGTGAACTTGGGTAAATCCCTTGGGCAAATCCCTTGGGCAAATTCCTTAATCTTTCTGAATCACACTGTCCTCATCTATGGAATGGTAGCAATACCCAATGCACATCTCACTGGGTTAAACAAAATTTTGAACGCACATGTGCCTGAGAGATGCAAAGAAGTAGACGTGCATGGCTTTATTATTATAATGAATTGATACTGGGATTATTGACAAAATCATGTTCCCTGTCTAAAAGAGAATAAATTCTAAGCTTTTAACTATAGCCTGCTAAGTCCTCCCACCCCTCATTATCTGCTTCCTGTCTTTCTCTCTCTGGCCTTCTATCTATATCTCAGAATCAATCCTATCAAATCTTCCCAAATCATGGAATGATACAATTTGGGCCTCTGCTCAGATGCTTCCTTTATAGGACACGCTCAGTCCTCTGACCTATTGTCTGAATGAGAAATACCCACTTACCTTCAAAATTCAGATGAATTGTCATTTTTTTCTATGAAACTTTTCCTAAGTACCTTCTCATCCCCTCCATCTCCAGGCTTCCAGGGGTACAGTGGGTACTCCACCAATGAGACCCCTGATACGGTTTATTATACACATTTGTTTTCATGACTGTCTTTCCCACTGTACTGTGCGTTCTCCAGGGCAGGAACTGACCTTATTTACCTATTTACCTGTGTATCTCCCCACCAGATCAGAGCAAGCCCTTAATAAATGACTGTTGGATTTTTGCTGCCACCACCACCACCATCAGCAGCAGCAGCAGCATCTCCTTACAGAGGAGAGAATGGCCAATGATGACACAGTTTTGCAGAATAAACAAATGCAGATAAATGGGGGAGACTGGGTTCAAGTCATGGCTCTGACCTTGGGCAAATCACTTCCCCACTCTGGACAACAGTTTCTTTTTCTGTTGTAAGAAGGGCACCGTATAATCTATACACTCCCTTCTAAAACTACATTTCATGCTTCCCATTCCTCAACACTAGAATTATACTCTAATTGGGATGTCCAAAGTGTGGTTCCTGGGCCTCATAGAGAGAGCGTTAGACCTTCCACAAGGGACTGGGAACTCCCAGGTCTAAACCAACGGAAGCTAGAGCCGTCCTTCATGCCTCCCTGCACAGCTCTTATCTGACCTTAATGATCACGGCTCTCTGTGAGAGATCCTTTGAGCTGTAATTACTAATTGATGTTTGTAAAGTCTTTGAAATTCTCAGGTGACAGATGTAATCAAGGGCCAATTTATTATGATAATTGTTATTAGTACAGCTCCTCATTATTTGTTGATGTTAACGGCAGGGCCAGCAGGTGTTTCAAGATTAAGCAGGGGATTGAGGCTGGCCATATCTGGGCAGAGAAAGAGATAAATGTGATGTGTGGGGGATCTGAGGTCTTTTAGAGACCCTGCTGATTTCAGTCTAGTCAGATTCCACTTTGTGGGGTAATGAATCAGCATCAAGGCACTAAATGTATAAGGCTGCCTAATGGCATTTTTACATGTTCATGTTCAAACCCAGCTCGGTCTCTTGCTCCTGGAATGTGCTTCGGCACATCCTCAGTCTTGGCTTGCTCATCTGCTAAATGAAGATACATACAGTATGAATTTACACTTGCTGTGTAATTGTGCAATTTACACTTGCTTGAGGCAAGGAAGAGCGGATGTGGGAAGACCAGTTAGGAGGCTGTTGAGGTTTCCCAGGCACAAGATGATGATATTTAGGATGAGGATGGTGACATTGGAAATGAGAAGAATATGTGGATTGAAGAAAATTTGTCGAACCATTAGGATTTGGTGAGCAACTGGATACAGCAAGTGAGATGTCTTGGGCAATCCAGACTTCTAAGATAGGAAAGACCCAGGGATCTTTTTGGAGGGGAGGAATGAACAATTCAGTTTTTAAGAAGTCATTGCTTACTATCTCCACCAGTCTCATGTAGGTTTGGTTTCTGTGAATCTCTTCAACTCTGCAGCCCAATAAATTGAGTTAATGGGCAAATCTGGGGGCCATGATGCAAAGGTTGGAACGTGACCAACATTCAGTTTCCAGGAAGGGCTTGCAGAACTGCCCACTTGTTTCTCTGTAAGTACATTTCTAACCTCCCTTTGAAATCTCACTCTTCCTGTCTCCTCGATGTATCCAGTGTGCCAACTGGTGTCTTTGCATACTTTGGACTTCGCTGATTTTGTTTCTCCTCCCTTAATTACCTCCTCCTGAACCCTATTCCCAGTCTATTCAAATTTGATTGATGGGTTTCAAAAGTCTGTGCACCGACTGATTTTTCGTGTCCTTTCCTTAGTACACCTCTATACTCTGCCTCATATATATCACCTGTGACATTCTAATAATGATAGCTGACACTAACTCAGTGTTTATTGCAAGCCAAGCACCATGATAAGCATTTTTAATGCATCTTCTTATTTAATATTTACATTTTGATAAAGTTGATACTATGGGCATAAAAATTTTCCAAATGAGAACTTGATTCATAGAGTCTAAATCACTTTCCTAAGGTCACATGGATGGTCAGTGCCAACCTATGCAACAGACTCTGTACCAGGTATGTTCATCAACAATGCCTAGGGAAAAAAATCTTTGAGATCCATTAACTTATTTAATGGAATTAATTGATGGCATTAATGCTATTATACAGCACAAGAAACAAAATCACTGAGTGTAAATGACTCCATTAAATTTCAATTTAATATTGTATCACAATGTTGATTGGGAAGCAGAGATAGTATGGTATTGGAGTAGAGATAGTGTTGAGTGTTGGAGTAGAGATAGTATGATATTGGCCAGTATCTCCTCAGGGCCCCTTATGTAAGAATATACATGATAAATCTCCCTTCTAGAGTCTCCCATGGAAAGTATGTATGCTTCTTTCCATGAAGAGAAGCTTTGCAAATCTGCCATACATTCCTTTTTGCCTTTGCTTCCAGGAAGCTCAGGAGGTACAGCTAATGTTCTATTTCATTAACCACCTATGTTAGGCCTCTAGTGTAATGACAGCGTTTCTTCTGCTAAGATTCTTGAGCTAATTTAAAATTTATATTAAGTCAGTATGCATACGTATTCACGTATATACACACATAATTATATACACATGCTAAAATATTTATGTGTATTATGCATGTATACACATATGCTGAATTTGCACACATGTGCATGCACAAACACATACACGTATATGTGATATCTTCATTCAAAAGGTGCTTAGGAATATGAATAAAGTTATCACAATCTATTATTTATTCCTTACAAAGACTCCGGGGAGCTTGGGAGGGCATATCTTGTCCCTACTTGACAGATGGGGAAACTGAAGTTTAGTAGGCAGGTATTCATTTCATGAAGCTGAAAAATAGCAGAGCCAGTTTTTAAAGTCATAGATCCAGTTTCCAAATTCAGTGGTATCCCAACTTTTTCACCATTTGGATGCCAATTGTGCCAAACTTCATAAGGACCCTTGGTTTGCAAGGGGCCTGATGGAAGCAGAAACCCCTGCTATATGGAAACTTAGGTTGCTATTTCCATGAGCCTTTTGAGGGCTGGGGGCTGGAGCCTCAACACCCAGACTGACAAGATTATCAGCTATCAACATTTGGGTAACCTCCATTTCCTTTTCCAAATGAGTCTAAAGTATCTTTGTGTTGAAAGGAAAATGTTCTTGGTCCCTCAGGTCTCATACCATGATAATAAAATCTGTAGGAACTAGGAGTGAGTGAAAAAATAAATTAGCAACCTGGGAGAGCTCATTTTGGTATTTGTACAAGGTGACACTCAGGGAATTTCTCTCTCACTTAGTAAGAGAAGTTTGAGCCCCAACAGGGCTTCAATAGAAGTTCAGAACTTTTAATAGCAGGTGCTAAGGCTCACATGGTAGAATGGATCTTAGAGGTAGGTATGCTCAGGAGGCTTGGTGATCCCCAGGATCTGAGGATTGGGAAGGAGGACTGGGCAGGTTGATCCGGCAGGCAAAGCAGGCTCCGGTGACAAAGCAGGACTTGGAGGGGCACTGACCAGGCCTAAGCTTTCCAAAGTGGTTATAGAAAGGTTTTGGTGATAACCCTGGCTTCCAAATGTCCATTTCAGTCTCCCTCTCTACTTTCACTCAGCTGCAGCAGAGCTGATACAATCCAGAGACAAGTTCCTAACATAGGACTATGGTAACAAGTCAGTAAAATAATACGTGGAGGTCTTCAGTTCACAGTTTTCTGATACTTTGGCAGCAATTGATGGGTGGGAGAGATCTAAAGTTTTCTGAGGCCTCTCAACCATACTTCATGGTAGACTTGGAAGAACCACTGCTTTTCAAAGTGGAATAGTGTCAACAGGGAGTATTAGACATTTCTTTACCATGTATCGATGTAGATAAAATGAGAAAGCTGTTACTAAAATCCCTTCTTCAGTATGAAGTAACTGAGATTCTATGAGATTGTTGGATGCTCCTGGCAGTCTATTCATTCACTGATTTAAATGGAGTCGCTTTGTGAGACCAATTGGGAAGTAGCACAGGTGATAGCATCTTCTTAGTGTCTGGGATGCAGTAGGAGCACAATAATAGAAAGTTCTCAGGATCTGTAATAGGAAATGGACAGGTGCTTCAAGATTGAGTGTATCATGGGAATTTTATGGAAAAGTTTCATTATGGGCAATAATAAGGAAGTGTGGTGGTCATTAAGGATGTTCTCAAATACCTTAAGTTCACATTCTTGGCACTTGGCTGGAATCAGCTGCCTCATTGTTTTTGAAGTTAAGCATGGCCGCATAAATAGCCTTGGCCAATGAAATGTCCAAGTGGTGGGTATCATTTTGTGTGGAAACTTTTTAGAATGAGCGCCCTTTTGCCACCTTTCTCTTTCTCTGTCTTGGTGATTGTGTAAACATATGTCAAAATGGACTTTCCCTTAGCCTCAGCCCCCTGAGTGACTATGATGAACAGAGTCCTTCTGCCGACCCATTCTGGACATGCAGAAGGAATGAACAATATTTCTTTTTCTGATAATACATGGATATTTCATGGTTGTTTGCTACTATAGCATAAATTAGTTTGTCCTAACCAATACAGGGGTTTTCTTATAAATTCCCTGATTGGAATATCTAAAACCCAAGTCATGAGATAGCCCTGTATGATCTTAACCCTAACCCATCTGAGCTTGGGCCTCCCCTATCTTCTCATTCCATGGTCCACCTGAGCTTTCCTCACGTGACAAGTGAGAAGTCACTAAAGGAGACAAGTGAGAAGTCACTAAAGGAGAAATAGAATCAGGAAACGGGGTTGGGAGGGGCAAGATCACTCCCCAAAGACAAAATCAATTATGTCACAAGATTTAACAAGAACAGAGGTCAGACTTGGACCATGTGTGAAACATTAAACTAATAAAAATAAAGCCTGAAGTGAAGTTATGAAGCAATTAAGTGATGGGTGAGTCAAGACAGTCAACAGCTGCCACATAGACATAGTTCCTGAGGTTAGATAAGGACGCTCCAACCTTCCCCTGCCTCAGGAGAGGAGCTGCAGGAAAGCAGCAAAAAGGAAAAGAACTTGGGCAGGGGGTGGGGGAGGTAGGTCATTCATCTTGAGATGTTAAGTAACAGCACAAGTTCACATCATTGGAAATAGCCCAAATTCAAAGCCAAGTCTGTCTGATGACTGACAACCTCTCAGTTCTTTCCATGCCTCAGAAAACCAATCCATGTACAAACATTCTTTTAACAGTTTTTGGACACAACTAAATATAGCTCCTTCCAGTACATTCAGAGACGCAGAACTCTCCATAACCACACTCTACCTAGATAATCCTCACTATTATAATGTGATTACACTGCAAACATGAGGACCCCTTCAAAATAGCATCTGGCTTCCAACTGCTCTCAAGAGGCAATTGAGTTCAGGAGCTGGAAGAGAAAGCGAGAGAATGAGAACAATCACCCTCTACTTCCCAATTCTCTTATTTAGATCACCATTTGGCAGAGGCATCATCCAGGTTAAATGTGCTCCTACATGATGAAAAAGATATGGCAAGGAAAGAGTTTTCTCTCTGCATAAATATAACAGGCACAACAACCCTGCCCAAGAAAAGGTGGCTTCTGGTGGATATTTGCATGAATTTGCCACACTTGTTTTGCATCCAACCGTTAATTATGGTCCTTTCAACTTCACAATTATGGCTAATGGTGGTGGGGATGCAGAGAACAGTAGATTCAGCAGACCTCATTCTGGGAGGAGTGGGGGAGAAAACAATGCAAAACTGCACCCACCTGCTGTTTACAACTGAGACAGTTACTCTGGGTACCATTTGGAAGATTTGGAGGAAATCAAGGCTGCCCAGGAGCCTGGAGCTTGGGAAATGAGACAGCTGGGGAAAAGTCTTACTGCTATGATGGAAGGAAGGTCCTCCAGGGGCTCATCTGTCTATGGTGAAAATAGCTCAGAACCACATCTCTCATGCCACACAGAATGGAAATTCAGACTGCACTGACACTTACTTGGTAGCTTTCAGAATTCAAGATCTTTTCTCATTTAATCTTCAAAATGACTGTGTGAGTTTTATATTACCATTTCGATTTCATAAGCAAGAAAACAGACTCACAAACAAGAAACAGTTCAAAACAGTTCATACTCTCATTCATTCACTCATGCAACAATCATCAAGTATCTACTATGTGTTAAATATTGTATTTAGTATGGAGAATACAGAGGCAAACAAAACAGAGCTGCTACCTCCGGTAGCTCTCAGTTTAAGGATGAAGGCATGCACTACGCAAAAGTAAGTGCAATTAAAAGTGTGCTCAGTGTTATAAAAAAAAAAAAAGAACAGGTTAACATGTAAGTGAGTACTGGCATGGACAGCTCTTAGAAAATATAAATGCAAAGTTCTCAGAGGATGGGACATCGAAAAGGAGGCCTGAAAAATGAGAAGGTACTAGTTCTGCAAAGAATGAAGAGAAGAGACAGTCAGGTAGAATTACAGCTTGCATAACGGCCCCAAAGTGAGAAAAATATCTTGGAATGTTAGGGAAATAATGTTTTAGAAAATGGTAAGGCGAGGAGGGGTAGTGAACATGTAGCAGGCATGGTCTAACTATCTTTGAAGTACAATTCTAGGTTCTAGGCATCGTTTTGAAGGAGGGCATTGGAAAAAAGGAGTATGTCTATGAAAGTACAGAATAAATAGGATTGAGAAGATAGAGAAAATCATTCCAAGTGAGAAACAGAAGTAACTGCATGTTAGATATCAATAAGATATAGCCTGGGTGACCAAACAAAGATGGTAGTTGGTACGGTCTTATTTTCTCCAAGAGGCTGACATGGGAAGAAAGATTTGATTTGTTCAAATAAATACAAGTGCCCAAGAGTACAGAGTTAAGAAGACCAAATTTGGCTTTATAGAAGGAAGAAAGTTCTAATAATTTTACTTGCTCACAAAGGAATCAACTCTTTCCCTCCAGAGAATTGCAGTGATCAAGCTGAGGTTCTATGATGCCCTGCCAAGAACACCTTATTGGAGATTTCTTTGTAGGCTGCTGGTCTGCATTAGATGACACTGCAAAATTACCCAGTTCTAAAATGATATAATAGATCTATGATATAGCCATATCCAAAATAAATGGTTACAATATGGCTTGATTCACAAGAAAGACTGGCACTGAGGAGTCAGAACCAAGGACAGTGCTCTAACAGCCAACACTGCCTTTGTTCTCCATAAGAAAGCATCAATGGCTAAATGTGATATTACTAATCTGATCAAAATTCCCAGTAAAAGTGCCTGTCAACAATCCACACTTCAGGAAAATACCTGCAAGGTCTCTGAGCACCATGCCTCATGATGTACATCATACTTGGGCTCCCCATTGTGTTTACAGAGATGGATTAAAATACTTCCACATTTATGTAGATTACTGTAGAATTTACAGAATATCCTTATCCTCATCCCATTAATATTCAACACAGATCTTATGTCAACATTTAATGAGTGAAGAAATGCCTTTTTTTGACGTTTGGTATGCACTTGCTAGAGGTTTACTTAATTAATTGATCAATCACATGTAACTATTTTTAATAGCTTACTTAAAATCAGAGTTATTAGGGTTTTGTGCGTAGGTAGTCTGATTGCACAGGCTGGATATTTATCCAGTCTGGTGAACTGAAAAAAAAAACTCTATTTAATATCCAGAATAAATATACCTGGACCCTAAAATTTTCTTACCCCATCCTGATGAAACTTGCAGGTAGGGTTGGGAGCAATAAAATTGATTGACAGTAAGTTATTCAATCTGGCCAACGACTATCCTGCAACAAATGGCCATTTTTTGCTTTCCTTTAATTTGTTTTAATTTAATGTGACTTGGCCTCATCCTTTGTTTGGTTTTAATCTTCTAGTAATATGGAAATAGCTTGATCCAAGATATTTTTTCCTCTTTAAAGAGGGGAACAAAGAACCACTTAAAAGAATCAAACCTGGTACTTTGGTCTTCTGGCTTGCTTTATAGTTGCTGATTTTCATCACTTACAGTTTCATCACTTACAGTTTCCTTTGCTTCTCCCCATTTTCTTTGTAGATTGTTGTTTCCTGTTTTTTAAAGGTTAGATTGGAAATCTGCCTTTATGTTTAAAAAAATTTACTTTTCAAAAATTCTCAGTATCAAAAATAAAGTAGTTGCTATTTGTTCCATCCTGTCTAAATTGGGGAAATTGGCAAATTTTTATTTACACTCATCAATCCTCCAACTCTTTCTCAGTTTCTGTTGACATAACAGCAGATTACAGACCTTGATTAGAATTGTTAATTCCTTACATGTTCTCTTTAATTACTTCTTTATATTAACCTTCTCTTTTGTAACATATTTATAGCAATTATTTAGCATTAACACTATGTTTAGTTAATTTCCAAGTTCAGTGTTGGTCTTTTCATTCTACATTTCTCTGTTCTTGATTTCTTTATTTTGATTCATTGCTTGGTCAATTGCTCTTTGAATGATTTATTAGAGGCAGAGCATGCGGGAGCCCCTGGATACTGAGAATGTCTTTCTGATGTATTTACACAAGAACAACAACTGGGCTGATAAAGAATTTGTGGGTTATAACATTTTCTCCTCAAAAATCCTCCAGGCTTAACTGCATTGTCTGCTGCCCTTTATGAGATGGAGAAATCTGAGAGGGGCCGGCAGAGATTTGTTAGACTGAGAATGGCTTTTCTGCTCCTATGACTCTTTAACTTAACTCTTTTCAGTATAACTTAATACTAAATACAGTAATTTGAAATAGTGTGTAGTTTTTTCCTTGTCAGAAAAATACAACATGCTGAGCATCCGGCTCCCATAGCTCTTCCTCTGCTCCTTTTTCTCTGTTTCCTCCTGTTCCTCTGTCCCTCTATGTTTCCCTCAAGACACCTGGCATAAGCACCCATCCAATTCCTTTCCTGCAAATCTTAGTTCCAAAATGGGAGCGCACATGGTGTGGGATGGAAGGCATAAGTAATTAAATGGCCTTGTTCATCCGGAAGCAGTAGTAGAAACTACTTCCTGGATGAGGTAGCTTCAGAGTGGGGTGACTTCTTTCCCAATGGCAAGCCTCCTTCCTTGAGGAAGTAGTTTACTGTGTGAAGTTTGTAAAGCCAAACCTCCCACAGTTCTCTTGCCTCACCTGCTTGTTCCACTCAAGGCCAACCACACTTGGGTTGGGGAATTCCTCCTGGGGTCCATTTGTCTCTATAGACTCGGTCTCCAGCTGGGTTTCTATTAGAGTCATGGTAGGAATGTGATATAGAGTGAACTGAGTACAGCTGCTACTCTTCTTCACAGCATGGAAACCCAAACAGCACCTCTTGACATGTCGCCAAGAGCAGAGAAAGCCACACCTTCTCAGAATTGTGTTCGACCAACAAACTGGCCAGTCTGGGATGCAGAGAAACAGAGACAAGATGGGCCCCCAGATGCTTTCTGCCCATCTTTATGTCTTCTTCCTCAATACATCAGAGTGTTTCATGCAGAGGAAATACCAGATGGACAGATGGAAGGCAGTCTGGCAGCTTCTCTTTGTAGTTTTAGACTCTGAGGAATGTTGCTTGGGCAAGTAATAAATGCAGAACTGAAATACCAGTGTGGAATTTAAATGGGTATGTGGACATTTAAAATGTTAATTAGTTCCTCAATCCAGGTTTCTCATAAGGTAATGGCTGCCACTGACAGACTAAACTCTCTATCTCGGCCACCAGAGCCTACAGAGGCTATTCAGCACACACTTCACCAAATCTTGCTTTTGTTTCAGCTTTCCTTTCTCCAGTGAGTTTCTCACTTCTCCAGATATACCATGGAACATGGCACACACCAGACTCCCTTATGTTAAGAAAAAGTCTTGCAGGGGAGGGGAGGGTTGCACATACTATGTAACCTTAATATGAACTATAGGGCTTAGCTAATGTCAGTGTTTGTTGTATATTTGTTGAGTGAAATATGGCAACCTGAGATATATGCACAAAAGCAAAATGGGAAATACTTGTGTCATAAGAGGAACTAAAGATATTTAGTTTGCAGAAAATAAGACCAGATGGGTGTATCTGAACAGAGGGGAAGTGGATGGTAGGAAAGATCTTATGTAACTGAAAGAATACCACCTAAGAAGGTGATTACATTGGTTCTCTTGGGACCTAAGGGTATGGACCAAGAGCATTGGGTAGAACCTATAATAAGAAACATATTTTGGGGCACCTAGGTGGCTCAGTCGGTTAAGCGTCCGACTTCAGCTCATGTCATGATCTCACAGTCTGTGAGTTCTTGACCCGTGTTGGGCTCTGTGCTGACCGCTCAGAGCCTGGAGCCTGCTTCAGATTCTGTCTCCCTCTCTCCCTGCCCCTCCCCCACTCATGCTCTGTCTCTGTCTCAAAAATAAATAAAAACATTAAAAACATGAAAAAAAATAAACATATTTCAGGCAGTACAATAGAAGGCTTTCTTAGAGCCACGGACACCCCAAAGATCGGTAAAATTACCACATAAAGAAGTAAGTTCTCGGTCATTAGAGATATTCAAGAATAAGCACTAATACCAGTTAACTGTGATGTTGTAATGTTGATTGTTTTATGTGTAGGGGGAGAGAGGTAGATATTTGGTGACCTTTCCCATCCTTTTCAGCCCCGTGATTTTGTGATGTTATGACTGGTATCCCATCTTGACCAAAGAAATATCTGACACTAAAAAAGTTTCCCTTGTCTTTGGGAGAAGAGAATATTTTCTAATGTGGAAATTTTCTATTGCTAATAATAAAAGAGTTAGTATTCACTGATTAACTACAACATGCTTAATGCATTCATAAATAACAGATAGGTATTTTATGGATGAGGAAATTAATCCTTAGATGGGCATGCAATGTTCCCAAAGGTGATTTGAAAGACCTTTTTTATCTTTTAATATTGAGGTCTGCAAATTTTTTCTGTAAAGGGTCATATAATAAATATTTTAGGCTTTATGTGGCATAAAGTCTCTGTCTAAACTACTCAACTGTATTGGTGTAGCATCAAAAGCAGCCTTAGACCAAGTAAATGAAAAGGCATTGCTGTACTTAAAAAAAAAAAAAAAGTGTGCGTGTGTGTGTGTGTGTGTGTGTGTGTGTGTGTGTGTGTATCAGTCATGGGGCTGGATTTGGTCCACAGGCCTTAGTTTGGCAACCTCTGCTCTAAAGCCATGCTACTTCTCATTTGAGAATAGGAAAATACAAACAAGGCAAGAAATGGCCTTCATGTGGCCATACTTACTCCATTGGCTTTGCTGAGTGCCTGGAAATAGATGCTGTAGCTTTTCAGAGGGGAAAGAGGAGGGTTCCAGTATCCATTATATGTCTTGTTGTCACCCACTGTAAATGGCTGGGTAACAGGCAGGTTGGCAGGCTTCAATTCAGCAGCAAAGTAGTGTAGAGAATCAAGGCTGGAGGCATTCCTATAGCTCACAGGCACCGAAAAGCACTCAATGATATCAGCTGCCCTCCGTGATTTTTGAAGTCGCTCCTCCTTGACAACCAGCTGATAAACACTG
Source organism: Lynx rufus (assembly GCF_022079265.1). Taxonomy (NCBI): domain Eukaryota; kingdom Metazoa; phylum Chordata; class Mammalia; order Carnivora; family Felidae; genus Lynx; species Lynx rufus. Next base: position 17,973,628 of record NW_025814896.1, on the reverse strand, counting down.
AACAGGAAAGAGAAGCAGATGAGCAATGATCTGGAGGGATGCACTTGTTATTTATTACCATTTCTGTCTACAACTGAACCTCCCTCCTGAGTTTTAGAATTATAAACCCACTGCTGTGTAGAAATAGATCTCCATTTAGATGTCCCAAGGCCAGCTCACACTGGATATATCCAAAATGTAACTTGGTCCCAACCCCTACAAACCTGCCTCTTCCTCCTTCTACCTTTCTTTCCTTAGTGAAGGGTAGCATTGGCCATCAAGTGACCAGATATTGAGTCTGGGGCTCATTTTCAATTCCTACCTCCTTAGATCTCACTCTGCCCCTATAAACAAAAAGCCCAGTTGACATCAGCAATCTGCATCTACCCCACCTCTTTTTCTTCCTTCATTGATAATGCTTAGGTTGGGCACTTCCCTACCTCTTCCCGGATTCAACTGGTCTCTTTACCTCTAACTTACCTGATAAACTAGTCAACTCATTGATCTTCCTAAACATATAAACACAGTCTCTCTTCAAACTCTTTCATAAGCTGTTATCCTAATGATATAATCTGAACTCCTCATCCTGGCACTGGGGACACTTGTGCCTGGCTTCCAGTCTGTCTTTCAGAAACTCTTAGTTTGGACCCCTCATTCCAGTGGATCCAGACAAACATCCTTGGGATTTCACTCCATCAGTTCATGCTTCCTCCACATGCAATGTCTTCTATCCACTTCTGTCTGGGGAAGACTTTCCCTAAAGGCTGAGTCTATCTTTCATCTCCTCAATGAAGCCTGTCTAGACCCTCTAACTCTGAATGAGTTTCCCCCCACCTTAGTTCCCCTACAACTCACTAATGGATATCCTCTTGGGATTGTAAGAATATGAGCACAGGACTGTTTCTCTGGTTAGACTGTTACCTTTTTGGACAGTGGGAGTTGTGGCTTAGTTATTTCTGCATCATTTATCCCAACCCCACATTGCCCACTAGGTTGCCTGATACCCATAAAGTCATCACTGAATGCTTGTTCAAGTAAACCAAATTAAATTGAGTTAAAATTGAAAGTAGGCATGAAACTAAATATGACTGGATACAGAATCCCTAATCAAAATAAACAGTGAATACTCTGAGCTCCTGTCTAGTGATTGTGTACCATTCCCTTCAACTTGGAAGGAAGTAAGAAGGTACCAGTCTGTGAAGAGAGATGACTGAGCCTTGAACACCAGCTGTAGGTCAAATATGTAGGCTCCTTTTATAAAAGTTATCCTAAACGTTGGTGGATCTGGATGGCATTTTATTATCTCTTTGAATGTCCACAGTTTGTATCTCTCTGTAAATACTTTTCTTTTAGAAGATCTTTCTTGCAGAGCTCTCTGGACTCATGACCTAAGACAAAAGATCAATTGCCCAAAGAGTGCCCCCAGGAAATTTTTGTGAATTAAAGGTGACTTCAGCAGTCACCCAAACCAATCTTCTAAAGATGGCATAGTGAGATAGCACATGGTTTATGAAAATGGAGCATGGTGAGCGCTACCATCCTTTAATCAAGCCGTCCATCTAAATACACTCGGTTAAGAAGCATAACTTGGACAAAGACAGAGGCAGAGGACTATTTCACTAAAATAAAAGGGTATAGAGGGACTAACCCAAGGAAACATGATACAATATGGCAGGGCTTCTCCTGAATCTCCTTGAGCATGGGGATCGTCAACAATGCAGATGGAAAAAAAATACACCATGTGAATGTTTGCCACACTTGGAAGAGAGTGATACCTTGAGTGGAGGAGAGCAATAGCTCAGTGAGCATGTGTATTCTCTGATGGGCACAACTGGATGAGAACTCAGCAGCCCAGAGTGCAGGTGAGTGTCATGTGAGTGGATATGGCCACTTCTCTGGGAGGGCAGACTACATCTGAGTGTGAATAATGTCCAAATGAGCATCTGTAGGACCTGGGTGTCTAAAAACTGAGCGAACACATATACTCTTTGAATGAGTGTGACATTCAGATGAATGTGTGTGGACACCTAAATGTGTATGACACGTGAGTGCGTCTAACATCCCAAAGTATATGTGTGTGTGACATCTATATGTGTTCATAAAACTGAAGTCTGTGGTGCCTGGGTGGCTCAGTCAGTTAAGCCTCCAAATCTTGATTTCGGCTCAGGTCATGATCTCTCAGTTTGTGAGTTCGAGCCCCACATCTGCACTGACAGTGCAGAGCCTGCTTGGGATTCTCTGTCTCCTTCTCTCTCTGACCCTCTCTTGCTTGTGCTCCCCTCTCTCAAAATAGATAAATAAATAAATAAATAAATAACACTAAAAGTATGTATTAAAAAAATTGAAGCCAATAAATGCCTAAATTAAATCATGACTTCAGGGCACATTCCCTCCTCAACTCTGGGGTCCTTCTCAATAGTATAACCACTATGTTTATCAAGACAGCTAAGCTCAAAAGTCTCTGAAAGACATCACCAAGACCCAAGACCCAAACCTAGAGGAGGGGTGTCTATAACAGTTTTCAGGACCTCCATTGCTTTACATATAACAGCAGTCTCAAGTAAAACTCTGAATCTTGCCAGAGTGCTCAGGACTGCTTGTTGAGGGTCTGACTCATGCAACTCTAATCTATGAGGAAAAGGGCAAAAGGCAATGAAGAGTGAAGGAGCAACAGTCTCTTGGGTCCATGTGTGGAGGCTTGCAGTAGGATCTAAAAGACTGAACTGGGCTTGGAGGCACTCAGCCTATCCAGCCTGCATGCCCTCCTGACTGGGTTGGGAGGCACTACTAACAGGCCCCATCTCTAGGAATGGGGTTTGCAAAGACCTGTGAGTCCCTGCTTTCCTCTGATGTCCAATCTATCCCATACTATTCTTGGGTTAATCCTGTCCACATGAGAAGACCTCTGTCCTTGTTTCTAAGTTGAAAACTCTTGTGCCACCCCTGAGTCCTTTTGTTACCCTCTCCCTCTAAATTGAGAATCCAAAGCCTTGGAACTTCATTGGGGCCGGATCCCACTCCCGGACTCGCTTTCTGTTGTCCTTGGCCCTACTATGATGGGATGGATCACGCAGAGCCGCCAGGCTGGCCTGAGTACTGTACATGACTGGCATGAGATTCTGTGGTCATGGACAGCTAAGCAGTGGGTCTTCACTGGGCTCTAACGCGTGAATGCTGCCAAAGGCTACAGAGGGAGGCAAGACATGTCTCCAGGGGCCAGCCCAGGATCCCGCCATCAATCTCACTACTGAGGACTCACTTGTCAATTCAACCAAACTCAGCAGCCAGATTACAGGTGAAGACACTGAGGCTGACAGGCTGAGTGCCCTGTGTCAAACTGTGGCAAAAGCAAAAAGCTAGACTTTCATTCACAGTTCAGTATCCTTTTCTTTCTCCATCTCCCTTCTTTTTCCATAAGCCAACAACATGTGACAAAGGACCTTCAGAGTAGTTTTTACTTGGCAGACTGAACTCCTTAGCTCTATCGGCTTCTTCTGAAATCATAAAGCCTGGCAAAGGATATCTGGGGAGGGGCGGGGTGGTGGTGGTTAAACCGTGTTGTCAACATACAGTTCACATACAATTGGGATTAATGTGCCTGAGTGCAGCCAGCAACACCCTCAGGCCTACTGTGCCTGCAGCTTCTCCATTCAGAGGCAAATGTGCAACCATGGCCAGGAAGCCATAAACCATTTGGTAGTAAAAATCTTTTTTCCAGTGGACCCAGCCCCTCTTAAAGATCAGGGGACTCTGATTAAGGAGGAGAATGGCACATGTAAGCTGTGTGAGTGTCCTTTCCTTGATACGCACACTTTAGGAAGCAGGGGTGGGGTGGGGGGACAAGACAGTTTCTTTTTGTTTCTTGGGATAACTTCATTCTCATTGTCCTTCTCTTAGGAACATAATTATCTAAGCTCTTTATGGCTTGTTGGTAATGATAAAATCATACCTAAATGAGAAGAACTCCTCCAAAGTCGTATCTCTAGTGCAAAAGAAGTGATTAAAACATATTCCGGAGCATTTGTAAACAGAAAGGATTTTTTTTAGTAGAAAAATCCTGATAGTATTAAGAGAAGAATAACAAGATGCTCACTTCACCACATACAGCATTTACCCCCACATTTCCCCATCCTGTGACATCCCCTCTATTTCTTCCAGTGAGAAGATGGACATTTGAGGTCCCAAGACCTCAGCTCATAGAGGACAGGTGCTTCAGAAACCTTGAAGAGTAAGAGGTGTGGGAATTCCTCTGCAGGTATTAGAGGAGGACCCTGCCACCAGGGCCTCATGGCCCCTCTGATTCTTGAGTTGACAATCTGGGTGATAACTCATGCTCTTCTATGAAGGACCAGGGGCCTATCAGAGCCATCCATCAATCACTAACACATCCTATGGCCCCCTTTTTATATCTGGGGAAGAGATCTCCAGCAAGGTGCTATTACCCATTCAGAATACTTAAGTCAGGTGACAGACAGACAGGATGCTGTAGTTCACAGGTGAAGACTGCCCAGAATCAGAAAAGGGGACATTTAACACCCATGTTCTCCCATAAATAGGCTTCATAAATTTATATGATCAGTTCATACTGACACTGCCAATTCAAATCCATTAACACAAGACTCTTCCTCACCTTCCCCATCGTGAATTTGTTTCCTACAGTGAAAACCCTGGTTTTTAATATCATTATTTTTTACTCATTTACTCTCTCACACAATACACACAAAAGCATTTCAGAATTAACTCATCAACACCAAAACCAGCCTCAAGACTTAAAAAGTAAAATTCAAGGTTTCTCTACTGCCCTGTTCCAGCTCCTTCCCGAACAATTCAGTCTTAAAGCCATTAGGCAGGGCAGAGCAAGGCAGGCAACCTTATGCGATGGGGAAAGCCGTGGTGGCCCTGTGTGGGGAGCAGAAACCACTTAGTGTCCCCGAGGCCATTCAGGTGATCTACAAGATCAAAAATATTTCAAAATACCATTAAGATATTATTTGCCTTTTGCACTTTTGGTGTCTCACAAGTGTACTGTGGAGTTCTTTTTTTTTTATGTTTAAAATACATTTTTTTTAATATATGAAATTTATTGTCAAATTGGTTTCCATACAATACCCAGTGCTCATCCCAACAGGTGCCCTCTTCAATACCCATCACCCACCCTCCCCTCCCTCCCACCCCCATCAGCCCTCAGTTTGTTCTCAGTTTTTTTTTTTTTAATTTTTTTTCAACGTTTTTATTTATTTTTGGGACAGAGAGAGACAGAGCATGAACGGGGGAGGGGCAGAGAGAGAGGGAGACGCAGAATCGGAAACAGGCTCCAGGCTCTGAGCCATCAGCCCAGAGCCTGATGCGGGGCTCGAACTCACGGACCGTGAGATCGTGACCTGGCTGAAGTCGGATGCTTAACCGACTGCGCCACCCAGGCGCCCCTGTTCTCAGTTTTTAAGAGTCTCTTATGCTTTGGTTCTCTCCCACTCTAACCTCTTTTTTTTTTTTCCTTCCCCTTCCCCATGGGTTCCTGTTAAGTTTCTCAGGATCCACATAAGAGTGAACACATATGGTATCTGTCTTTCTCTCTATGGCTTATTTCACTTAGCATAACACTCTCCAGTTCCATCCTACTGTGGAGTTCTTAAAAAGCCACAGGACTTCAAAAACACATGAAGTTGGTAGTGTAGGTATCTCTTCGAGGTACTTATTTCATTTCCTTTGGATATATAACCAAAAGTGAGAATGCTGGATCATAGGTTAGCTGTATTTTTAATTTTTTTTTTTTGAGAAACCTTCATACTGTTTTCCATAATGGCAGCATCAGTTTACATTTCTACCAACAGTGTACAAAATCCTCGTTTATTCACATCCTTGCCAACACAGTATCTTTTGTGTTTCTGATAACAGTTGCTTTAATAGGTATGAAGTGATATCTCATTGTGGTTTTGATTTGCATTTCCCTGATGACTAGTGATGCTGAATACCTTTTCAGGTACCTGTTGGCCAAATGAGTACCTTTTTTGGGAAACTGTCTATCCATGTCCTTTTTCCACTCTTAATTAGATTATTTCATTTTATTTTTTTTTGCTGGTGAGTTGTAGGATTTCCCTATGTATTTTGAATATTAGTCCCTTATCAGGTATGTGTTTTACAAATGTTATTTCCCATTTTGCAGTCTGCCTTTTCATTTTGTTGATTGCTTCTTTTGCAGTGAAAAGTTTTTTAGTTTGGGATGGAACTACTTGTTTATTTTTGCTTTTGTTGCTTGTGTTTTTGATGTCATTTCCATCAAATCATTGCCAACACCAAATTCAAGAAACTTCCCCATTTTCGTGTAGGAATTTATGTTTCAGGTCTTACATTAAGTCTTTAATCCATTTCAAGTTAATTTTTGTGAGTGATGCAAGACAGGGGTCCAGCTTCACTCACTTACATGTGAATAGTCAGTTTTCCCAATACCATTTATTAAAAAGATGATCTTTTCCCCATTGAGTATCCTTGGCTTCCTTGTCAAAGATTAGTTTGAAATATATGCATATACATATATATCCATATATGCATGGACTTATTTCTGAGCTCTCAATTCTGTTCCATTGGTCAATGTGTCTGTTTTTGTATCACTGCCATACTGTTTTGATTACTATAACTTTGTAATATAGTTTTAAAACAGGACGTGTGATGTTTCCAACTTTGTTCTTCTTTTTCAGTATTTCTTTGGCTATTTGAAACCTTTTGTGGTTCCATGTAAATTTTAAAATTGTTTTTTTCTATTTCTGTAAAAATGCCATTGGAATCTTGGTAAGGATTACAATGAATCTAGATGGCTTTGGGTAGTATGGACATTTTAACAATATTCATTCTTCTGATCCATAAACACAGGATATCTTTGTATTTATTTGCATCTTCAGCTTTTTTCATTAGTACCTTACAGTTTTCAGTGTACTTACTGGTCTTTCATCTCGTTATTTAAATGTATTCCTAAGTATTTTATTCTTTTGACACTATTGTAAATGGGGATGTATTCTTTATTTCTCAGAAAATTGTTAGTGTACAGAAATTCAACAATTTTTGTATGTTGTTTTTTGTAGCTTTATCAAATTATCCTTTAACCTTTATTATAAAGTTATTATATTGCATAATATATATATAAAGTTATTGTTATGTTATATCAGTCATATATTACATACGATATTACACCTTATGTATGAGATCATGTCTTCTGCAAACAGATAATTTTGCTTCTCCCTTTCCAATTTGGATACCTTTTATTTCTTTTTATTGTCTGACTGCTCTGCCTAGAACTTCCAGTACTATGTTGAATGGGAGGTGTGAGAGTGGGCACCTTTGTTTTATTCCTGATTTTAGAAGAAAACCTTTTAATTTTTCACCACTGAATATGCTAGCTGTGGGCTTGTCATATTATTACGTTGAGGTATGTTCCTTCTATAGCCAGTTCACTGACATTTTTTAAAATCATGAATGGTTACTGCATTTTGTCCAGTGCTTTTTCTGTATCTACTGAGATAAGCATATGATTTTCCCTATTCCTTCTATTAATGTGATGGATGCATCACATTTATTGATTTGTGTATGTTGAACCATCCTTGCACCCCAGAAATGAATTCTACTTGACCAACCATAATCCTTTTAATGAATTCAGTCAGCTAATATTTTGTTGAGACTGTCACTGATTTTTCAGGTGAGGGCAGATAACAGTCATCTCAGAGTCAGAAGTATGCTGCTGAAGATCAGGGGTTCCCAACTCTGGCTGTACATTTTGATTGTCCAGCAGACTTTAAAAAAAATGCTATTCTTTGGCCCCACCCTGGACCAACCAAATCAGAATCTCTAGGGGTAATCTTTAGGGGGTCTCCAGATGATCCTAATGTGCGACTATGAAACCACAAACCTAGGTGATTCTAATATTTATACCTTTGTCCTAGCAGGGACATCCCCCTCAAATATTCTTACTTTGTTTAAAATCATTACTTTGGGGCACCTGAGTGGCTCAGTTGGTTAAGCATCCAACTTCAGCTCAGGTCATGATCTCACGGTCTGTGAGTTCGAGCCCCGCATAGGGCTCTGTGCTGACAGCTCGGAGCCTGGAGTCTGCTTCTGCTTCTGTGTCTCCTTCTCTCTCTGCCCCTTCCCCACTTATGCTCTGTCTCTATCAAAAATAAGTACATGTAGAAAAAAAAATTTTTTTAATAAAAAAAATACATAAAAACAAAATCATTACTTTGGGTCATTCCAATCTACCTCAGCATTCCTTCATAATTATCAGTTTTTTTGAGTCACTGTCAATTACATCTGTTGATTTATTTCTTTTATAGCTTTCATCACAAGTAAAATAGGTCTTGTCTGATTATTCTGCCTGCTCCCTAATAGTCCGTGAACTTCATGAGGTCTGAGACCTCTTGCCTGGGTTGTTGTCTGAGATCTTACTGCCTGGTTTGCTGCTGCACCCCCAGCTTCTAATATCCTGCTAAACACATAACAGCTGTTCACTAAGTACTTATTAAATAAACGAAATTGGCAAAATTTAGAAAATGAATTTTAGATGCATGTTCATGTCAGTTCTTACTACATGCTTCAATGCTATCCTAGATGCTGTTCCATCTCCCCAAGATGCCTTTTTCCTTTTTCTGCATCTTGAGGATTCTTCATCCAATCTAGACCTGTATCAGATGTTACTCTTTCTGAAGAGACTTCTCTCTCTTGCAATCCAGAGCTAGTTTCTCCTACCTCTGTTCCCATAGCTCTCTGTCCGTATTTCTACCATAGCTCCCACTGCAATGATTACCTCACCCAATAGAAAATGTTTAATGAGCACTTACTACCTACTAGACATGATGCTTACGCCCATTCAACACATTATTTAATTTGACCTTCATAATAACTCTTAAGAGACAGATACCATTACCTTATTGTGACAGAATAAGAGAAATAGAGCACAGAGAGGCTCAGAAACTTAAAGCCACACTGCTATTTGAACACTGAGGTTAATATTTGAATGCAGACAGTCTGACTCTTGAGCCCTTAGTCTTATCCATAAGGCTAAACATCTTTTTTTTTTTTTTTTAATTTTTTTTTTTCAACGTTTATTTATTTTTGGGACAGAGAGAGACAGAGCATGAACGGGGGAGGGGCAGACACAGGGAGGGAGACACAGAATCGGAAACAGGCTCCAGGCTCTGAGCCGTCAGCCCAGAGCCCGACGCGGGGCTCGAACTCACGGACCGCAAGATCGCGACCTGGCTGAAGTCGGACGCTTAACCGACTGCGCCACCCAGGCGCCCCAAGGCTAAACATCTTTTTAGCACACCCTAAGTTGAACCATCATCTATAATTTACCCCACCAAATAACGTACTTCTTAAAAAAATTTGATCTTAAAGCTAACTCAATTGTTTTAAACATAGTTTTAATATTATATACAAAAATCTCCCCAGTAGCAAATATCTTTATTCCAGGAGGTCTAGTGACTTAGGAAACTTGTCAACTAAGAAGCTCTTAGTATTGGCACAATGAAAATAGTTAAAGGCATAAGGTCTTAACTCAAACATACTAATACTTACATGGTCTGCTAATACCTTTTCTTCCAAAGGACATTTGACTGAGTGGTCTATAGGAACATGTAGGTGTTGGGTGTTCACGGCCCTGACAATAATCTACAGGAACACTGTAAATGCACTCCTCACTGAGGTTAACTTTGTTCTCTCTTATGCATTCTCTGTACTTGCTTAGGTTAATGCAATTTCATTAAATAACTAAAGAAGGTGCTTAGTTTCTCTATTTTCCTAGATTACCAGAGGGCCTTCTGATGGCCAGAATGACTATGGGGAAAGGTCCCAGAAAGCAGCAACTGGCATCAGGGTTGATTCATATATAGACAGTAAAGCCCTTAGTCATCAAAAAAAGTTTATCATTAGTAAATAAAACAAGGGCTGTATAATACACCTTTAGTGAATTTCTAATAACTTTGATTAAAGTATTAGCATTTATAAACCTGGTTTCTAGTGCAATACACATCCGTGTGACCTTGGGCAAGTAATTTAATCTCACAAGAGAGAACAGTTATTACATTTCTTAGTCATTCTTTCTGGTTCTGTGTCCACCAGCCAGCCTCTGTGTGCTCTGTTGCTAATGAGGGCACTGCGGACCTCTTCAGAGTTGTTCTGAAACTATTGGCACTTCCTCTCATGGTAAAGAGGGCTAGAAAATTTAAGTCCTGCTCTTCCCCAACCTTCACCTATATTTGGCCTTAGACTAGCATTTCCAGTGACTGTCTGGAACAGGAGTGAAAAAATCCTGTTCCTTTGCCTCAAGGGGAACTTATTCAAGGTGAAATTCACTCACCAGAGCCCCCCACAGAACACACCCATGTTTGGCTTCTTAACCTTCTCTTTCTAGCTTCCCCTTCTCTTGAACTAGTTTTTACTGGGAGCATCTTCTCAATAAATCACTTGCCTCCAAATCCTTGGCCTATGAGTCGGTTTCTGAGAGAACCCAACCTAAAATAACCTCTATATGCCTCAACTTCCTCAAATTTAAAATTGTGGTGTGGGCCTTCTTGAAATCGTGTTGTGAGGAGCTCAGCACAAAGACCTCTCTCCAAAGAGCAATGAATAAACTGAACAATACTGTCCACACTAATGATTTCAGGAGTGGGTGGAGAAAACTCACAATTGCAAACATGTATATGCAACATCTATAATAGAAAAGAAAAAAAAGTCTCAAATTAATAATCTACGTTTCCATTTTAAGGCAGTAGAAAAATGAAAGCAAATTAAACTCCAAACAGAAAGAAGAATAAAGATTAAAGTGGAAATCAATGTGATAGACAACATAAAAATAAGAGTGAAAAATCAATGAAACAAAAGTTGATTTTTTGAAAAGATCAACACAATTGGCAACTATATCTCCACTGGCCAAAAAGCAAAGAGATAACATAAATTACCAAAATCAAGAATGAAAAAGGAAACACCACTACAGACTCTACAGAAAATTTAAAAATTATAAATTAAAAATTATAAATATAAAAATTAAAAAAAAAACTTTATGCCAAAAAACTTAGACAGTTTAGATGAAATGGGCAAATTCCTACAAATACATAATTTATCAAAACTGAGTCATGAAAAAAAAGAAGATTTCAATGTACTCATAAGAAGTAATTGAATTAGTAATTAAAATTCTTCCCTCAAAAAAGCCCAGCCCATACAGCTTCACTGGTAAAGTCTACCAAATATTTAAGGAGTAAATAATTCTGATTTTTCATAAACTTGCCCAGAAAATAGCAGAGGAGGTAATGCACCCTGACTCATTCTATGAAACCCTGATATCAAAACCAGAGAAATACATTATAATAAAATAAAACTAGAGCCTAAGCATTCATGAATATAGGCCCCAAAATATTTAACCAAATAATAGCCAACTAAATCTACCAACATATAAAAAAGATGATACATCATAACTGATTTATCCCAGGAATGCAAGGTTGATTTACTATCCAAAAATCAATTAATGCAATCTAGCATCTATTGAGAATAAATGGAAGAAATCACATGATAATTCCAACAGATTCAGAAAAAAAAGTGACAAAGTCAAATGCATATTTATGATAAAAAGTACTGATAAGCTAGAAATAGAGAGAAGCTTTCTAAATTTGATAAGGTCATCTATGAAACATGTTAAAGTTAACACTCAAGAGTAAAAGACAATGCTTTCCCTCTAAAAGCAGGAACAAGACAAAGATGTCTACTCATCACTGTACTATAGAGTCTAGGCAGTGAAATAAAACATTGTGCTATAGATTCTAGCCAGTGAGCCTAGTTAATTAATTAAAGGCATTGGAGGGAAAGGAGTGAAACCTTTCATTTGGAGATGACATGATCCTACACAAAGAAAATCGTAAGAAATACACATACAGAAACTGACACAGACACACACAGATACCCAACTATAATAAACAATTTCAACAAGATCACAGGACACAAAACTAATACATAAAAATCAACTGTATATTTATCATTAGTAAAAGACAATCTAAAAGTGAAATTAAGAGAATAAAATTCCATTCACAATAGTAACAAAAATAATACTTAGTTATAAATAAGTCTGAACAAAAGAAGTGAAATACTTGTACATTAAATAGTACAAAACATCGATGAAAAAAACTGAAGACCTAAATAAATGCAGAGACATAGTCGCGTGCATGTATTGGAACAGTCAATACTGTTAATATGGCAATTCTATGCAATCTCTATCAGAATCCCAGGAGACTTTCTACAAAAATTAATAAGCGGATACTAAAATATATATGGAAATGCAAATATCCATAATAGAACAATTTTACAAAATAAGAATAAAGGAGGATTTAAAGTTCCTGATTACACAATATGAAAATCAACACAGTGTGGTGCTGGCATAGGATAGACTTACAGATCGAGGGAGGAGAAATGAGGGTACAGAAATAACCCCCCACATTTGTGATCAATTGATTCTTGAGAATCCAAGAAAATGTGATGGTCAAAGAATAATCTTTTCAGCAAGTGATGCTAGGCCACCTGAATAGTCACATGCAAAAATATAAATTTAAATTCATACTATATACAAGAACTAACAGAAAATAGATCATAGTCCTAACTGTTAGAGCTAAAAGTATAGAACTTCTAGGAAAAAACACAGGAGAAGATCTTCATGATGTCGGATTAGGAAAAGAGTATAAAATACAACATCAAAAATATCCACTAATGGCGGAAAAATTATACACACACATGTGTAATATATAATACATATAATGACATCCAGCTCATATACATTAAATTTATATATGTTGAATATATACACTATGTAATATATAGTATATATATTATATATATTCATATTGGACTTCAGAAGACACTATTAAGCAAATGACAAGACAAGCTACATGTTGAGAGAAAATATTTGAAAAATCATATGTATGGTAAGACTTCTCTGCAACATACATAAGGACCCATTACAACTTAATAACAAGAGGACAAACAACTCAATTAAAAATTGGCAAAATATTTGACTAGACATTTCACTAAAGATGAAATATAAGTGCCTAATAAGCTCATGAAAAGATGGTCAAGCTCATTAGTCATTAGGCAAATGTGAATTAAAACCAGAATGAGAAACTACCCACCCACCAACCCACCCACCCACAAGAATGCCTATCACTAAACAGACAACAGCAAGTGTTGCCACAGGCATGAGAAAACCGGAACTGGCATACACTGCTGTTGGAAAGGTTAAAAAAAATGGGGCAGCTACTTTGGAAAACAGTTTGGAAGTTCCTTAAAAAGGTAAATATAGGGGTGCCTGGGTGGCTCAGTCAGTTGAACGTTCAACTCGATTTTGGCTAAGGTCATGATTTCATGGATCATGAAACTGAGCCTTAAAGTGGCTCCATGCTGACAGCATGAGGCCTGCTTGGGATTCTCTCTCTCACCCCCTCCTACACTCGTGCGCACCTATGTGTGTTCTCTCTCTCAAAATAAATAAAATTTTAAAAAAGGTAAATGTAAAACTACTATTCACCTAGCCAAAAAAATGAAAACATGTGTATACAAAAACTTGTATACAAATGCTAATAGCAGTATTATTCATAATTGGCAAAATATTAAAACAATCTAAATGTCTATCAACTGGTGAACAAATAAACAATATGTGGTATATCCATATAATAAAATATAATTCAGCAATAAAAGAAACAAATGACTGATATGTTCTACAATAGGCATTAAGCTCAAAAACACTGTATTAAATGAGAGAAGCCAGATGGAAAAGACTATTCATTGTATGATTCCATTCATCTGAAATGTCAAGAAAAGGCAAATTTATAGAGATAGAAATCAGATTAGTGATTGCCTGGGATTGGAGGTGGGAACAAGAATCAACTCCACTTGGGCACAGGGTATTTTATGGTGTGATGAAATGTTCTAAAATGGGATTGTGGTGATGGTTGCACAACCCTATAAATTTACTGAAAATCATTGAATTGTACACTTAAAATGGGTGGATTTTATGGTATGTAAATTATACCTCAATAAAGCTGTTAAAGAAACGAGGGAAATGGACTGAATAATCTTGGATGTTCTTCCTCCTCTCAAAAGTCTGTGCTTTAGCATTCAACTATGCACACATTTTAATACAAAAATGCTATGATAAACCTTTGGCATTATAGTACAAGTCGGGCTAAGAAACAAATGCGAGCTTTATAATCCCCGATAGAATCTAGCTTTGCAATTACATTCCCCACATTAAAGGTCACTCAGAACTAAGAAGCTGAAATTTACAATGATATGTCTTAGTTAGCCAACCTTTAATCCAAGGCTCTGGGAATTCCTGGTTTCCTTCTTCCCCTCACTGTTTGCCTTGCACAATAGCCCTTAGAGAAGGCAAGAAAATGGGATGAGGTAGACATTCACAGTTTGGCATGTGCACGTGTTATCTTTGCGTGGCTTCTGACTAGCTGTGTGACCTACTGCCCCCTCTGTCTTCCATGTACTTATTCATTTATTCATCTGATATTAATCAAGTGACTACAGTGCAGCAGGTGCAAATTTGAAAATAACATGCTCCCTGGTTGATGGGGACCCGAGATGCGGAGACAGATATTAACTGTTCAGCATAATTCAGGGAGGTAAGGGCACAACGAGGAGCTCCAACAGGGAAGGATTCTGAGGAGAGAGGCACATGCAGGATAGTGTGGGGACCAAATGAGATAATGTGTCTAGAGAGTGCTTTCCATAGAGTAGAGTGCTCTATACAAGTTGGCTGGAGCCAACACAATTGCTACATGCATCATTATTACAGTGTTATCAATTAGACAACAAAAATTTGCCTTGTTTTCCATTTGGACCCTTCTGTGATTGAACTGCATTTTGTAAATTTAGCGAAAGTGGATGCTGAGTAGAAATTTAGAGATATAAATATGTTGTGTAAAGGGGCCATAACAATTCAACTGAAGGGTTCCAATTAAGTTTTACTTATCAGATGAAAGCAAAAGAAACCTTATAAGGAAAAACCAGACAACCATCAGATGATGGCTAGGGCCATACCCTCTTCTCCAACATACCCTCTTCTCCAACATTTCAAAGAAGCATAACTAGCTTTCACAGAGCATGCACTTACTTCTGTTGAGATAGATTTTAAATCAAAATGCAGAAGATCTGGCGATGGCCCTTACATCCTTTCTCTTAGTCATGGGTCCTCTCTTGTTCATAATACCATACATAAGAACTACCATGGTTCTAATTTTAATAAATATCCAGAATCTGACCACTTCTAGGACCTCCACAGCTACCACCTTGGCCAAACCCCCACGATGTTTTGATTGGATTAGTACAATAGCCTCTCAGCTGATCTCCCACCTTTCATTCTTGCTCCCTACAATCTATTCACACAACAGTGGCCAGAGTGACCCTTTAAAAACATGACTCAGGTTATGACACTCCTGTACTAAAAGCCTTCCTACTTAGAGTAAAAGGCAACAACTTTGCAACGTCTACAAGGCCCTCTCATACAAACTCTCAGATGTCATCTCTTCTAATGCTTCTCTAGTTACGTGGCCTTTTGGCTGCTCCTTGAAAACCCTAAGCATGCTCCTATCTCAAGGCCTTTGCATTTGATACCTTCTATGCCTGGAATGCTTTTCCCTCAGATATATGCAACCCTTGGAAGGCTTGCTTCTTCATCTCTGCCAGTGAAGTCTTAGCTGACCACTTTATTTAAAATACAACCGCTCAGGGGCACCTGGGTGGCTCAGTCAGTTGAGCATCTGACTTCGACTCAGGTCATGATCTCGCAGTCTGAGTTCGAGCCCCACGTCAGGCTCTGTGCTGACAGTTCAGAGCCTGGAGCCTGCTTCAGATTCTGTGTCTCCCTCTCTCGCTGCCCCTCCCCCGCACATGCTCTGTCTCTCTCAGTCTCTCAAAAATAAATAAACATTAAAAAATAAAAAAATAATAAAATACAACCCCAATCCTAACAAACCCTGTTACATTCTTCTGCCTAAAATTTTTTCTTCATGTCATTTATAATCATCATGCACATCGTGTGCATCTGTGCATGCATGCTTGTGCATGCACACCCATGCACCTGAAAGGTGAAGTCATTTTAAGGGAGGACTATAAGCAGTGAAAATGTCAACCTTCTTTCCAGGAAAAAGCAACTGGATAGATACGAGGCCAGTTAGCTGGTATTTGGATAGATGACCTTGATTTGGTAACCTTTTCTAAAGCAGCACTGAACTAAAATGCAAGGTAGGGGTTTCAGTGCTGGCTTTACCACTCCCCCGCTCTGTCTGACGTGCTGAGTAAGTCACTTTGCCTCTAGAACTTGCATCTAAAATGGGATAAGTCTGGCCAATGAAGTAAGACACAAAACAGACGAGATATACATTTTAGAGAGGAAAGCAATTTATCATCATTTGTAGATAATATGATGGTGACCTAATATATCGAAGAGAATCAACTGAAAGGCTCCTAAAATTAATGAAAGAATTCAGTAAAGTGGTTTGATAGAAGATAGAGATAAATAAACTGCACAGCATGAAAACCAAGCTACAAGATGCAATAAAAAAGTCCTTTTAGAATAGTCCTTTAAAAACAACTAAGGATCACACAACAAATAAGAAATGTACAGGACTGACATGGCAAGGAAAAATAAAGCTCTCTATTGAGTGAAATAAAAGAGTATCTCCAGCCCCTAGCACAGGGCTGAGCAGAGCCGGTGTTAAATAATTGTGCAGAACTGAAGACAAATAAAGGGACAGAAATGCTCAAGTCCTGGATGAAAGCATCACACACTGTAAAGATGTCAGTTCTGGCCCAACTGAGGCTTTTCCTTTGGGAAAAAGCAAACTGTATAAAACATGAGGCTAGTTAGGTGATCCCTGGGAGCCATGAAGACGTGCATACCCTAATTTGAAAATTCTAATAATTTCAATGGGAGGTTTATTTTTTATTTTTTATTTTTTTGGTTTGTTTGTTTAAAATAAGAATTATAGTTAAGAACTTTTTTTGAATGAATGAATGAATGAATGAATAAATAAATAAATGTGCAAAACCACTACTGGATATTAAAGCATATAATGAAGTTAAAACAATTAAATCATGGGTACTGGAGTATGATTAAAAGAAAATGGGATAAATTTGTGTGTGTGTGTGTGTGTGTGTGTGTGTGTGTGTGTGTGTGTGTGTTTGGTGTGAATTTTACATACAGAAACAGAAGCCACACAAATCAATGGGAAAGAGAAAATTTTATCAATAAATAGTGCTGGGGAAAATTACATAATTATGAGGAAAAAAACACACCAAATTTAAGGCCTCACCCTATATGACAAACCACAGTACGCTCCACTGGCTCAAAAGAGAATTTATTTATTAAAAATTTTCAGGATGCTCTGGCAATCAAATGCAATGTAACAGGTTCATGACTGGATTTTAAGAAGCCTTAAAGGATAATTAATTAATTGATACAACTGGGGAAACAGGAATATGAGCTACATATCAGATGCTACTATTATATCAATTCTAAATTTCCTGAATGTGCTAATTGTATTGTGGCTGTAGAGAAGATTGACCTTTTTCTTAGGAAATACCCACCAGCCATTTGAAAGGTAAAAAAAAATACGACAAAATGTTTACAACTGGTGGGTCAGGGGGGTGGGGAAGAATATATGGATGTTTACTGTTCTATCCTTGCAACATCCTGTAAGTTTGAAATTGACAAAAAAACCCAGATATTGAGTGGAAAAAATCTTTTTAAGAATTAACAATAGAACTCACAAAAGTTAAAAAGAAACAAGATGTAGCTATTGTAAATTTGCAATGTCGGATTATAAGAATAAAAAATAAAACAAAAAATCAGAAAAACTAGTCCCAGAAATTATGACAGAGATGGAAACAATATTTAATTTTTTTTTAATTTGAGAGAATGAGAGAGAGAGAGAGAGAGAGAGAGAGAGAGAGAGAGAGAGAGAGAGAAAGAGAAAATCCCAAGCAAGCTGCACATCCAGCATGGAGCCCAACGAGGGATTTGATTCCACAATCCTGGGATCATGACCTGAGCTGAAATCAAGAGTTGGATGCCCAAACGACTGAGCCACCCAGGTGCCCCAAGGAAACAATATTTTAATATTTGAGATCATATTTGATATGCAGGATAAAAATGATAAGGGTACACACAAAAACCAATAACACCTCTGTATACAGAGGTATACACCATATTCTCTCTGTATAATGAGATAGAACTAGAAATTACTAAACCAAAATTCTAAGCAAATAAAAACTTCCAGCTGGGGAAAATAAGAACTTTCCTAAATAACTCTAATATCAAATAGGAAATCAAAACCACAATTTCACACTCCTTAGAAACTATTATGCTGAGAACAATGATGTCTAATGCTTATGGGATAGGACCAAACCTGTTTTCAGAATCTGAAAAGCCTTTGTTATTAAACAAAAAAGAATGACAATAAATTAATTAAGCATTCCATAAAAAGAAAATTAGAATAAACAACACTGGAGCCAGATGGCTTTTCCAATGATTTTTTTTCAATCTTTCAACAACTGATAATTCCCATGCTATCTAAACAATTACATAAGACAGAAACAGAGGGAAAGCATCTCAAATTGTTGCAAATTATTCCTCTAGAACACTATTAAACTGGTTCCCTATAAACAGGTCATTTAGCTCAGGTACACAAGATAGATTTAGTAATAGAAAAGTGATCATATGAATAGACACCAAAAAGACAAGATAAAATTTACCATCCATTTCTCATTTAAAAAGAGTCACCAAGATAAGTGGCAAAATACAGGTAATTTTTCTTATCATGTTTTAAAAATATCTATTTTAAACCTACCACTAACATCACACATAGAGGTAATTTCCTGTAAGGCTAGTCTTTGAGGTTGGGGGTAACGCAAAAAGGTCAACCATCACTATTTGGCAACATTCCCCAGAAAGCTCTACCAAATGCAACAAAGTATAAAACCAAAAGAAAAGCTATCATAACTGGAAAGGGGGACTTAAAATTGTCATTATTCATAGGTGATGTGATTATTAGACTGGTAAACCGAGATAATAAAATTTAATTAAAGAAACTCACAAGAGGTTTCAGCAAATGGAATGGATAACACACACGGTTTCCCTAAATACCAGTGAAACCAGTTAGCAAACGTAATGGGAGAAAGACAGCATAAAATACCACAAACAGGGGCAGCTGGGTGGCTCGGTTGGTTAAGCCACCAACTTTGGCTCAGGACATGATCTCGCGGTTTGTGGGTTTGAGCCCCATGTCGGGCTCTGTGCTGACAGCTTGGAGCCTGGAGCCTGCTTCACTTTCTGCGTCTCCCTCTCTCTCTGCCTCACCCATGTTCGCTCTCTCTCTCTCTCTCAAAAAAAAATACCACAAACAATATTAGCAAGAAACAATTTTAACAAAATAGCTGTGGATGTCACCTACACGAAGGAATCTACTTAATTTTCCTGAGCAAGAGTAAAGCCTCAAATGGATAGGTTTGCCCTCTTTCAGGGTACAAAGTCTCATGATAATGTAACCATTTCAGATTAAGTAAGAGTCTTAATACAATTTAGGTCAATTCCACTGGGGACTATTTAGGCAACATGATAAAAAGATTTTAAAATGTATAGGGAAATGTAAGTGGGTGAAAACAGCGAAGGACAGTTGGAACAACAAGAATCATTAGGAAGACTAGATACTAAAATAGTTGGGGAAGCTATAATTAAAATGGGTGGTATATATGCACAGTGCTCAAAAGAGGCAGTTCTAACAGAACAGTGAAGGCAAACCAAGAACATAGTGGGATGTGCGCGTGCCCGCAACACACACACACACACACACACACACACACACACACACACACACACAAAGCGTGCACACACACACACAAAGCGTGCACACACACAGGCAAGATCACAAGTCAGCAGCACCACAGGGAATATTCAGTCAATACTGTGGAGGAAATCTGCTAACTACTAGGAAAGATAAAAGAATAAGTACCCAGTAAATATCATTAAAATGGTAACTGCTGTTATGGTATGTGGCAAAAAGAGGATCCAACATTGTAAGGGAGTATCGCAATTAGGAACAAACTAAGTTTTTAATTTGATAAAGAAAAATGAAAAAAAAAACCCACCCAAAATGTTATTATTTTATGATGGATAAGAGATTGCTTTCTCCTTTTCATTTTTCTGTAATTTCTATATAAGCAAATATAATTTTTGTGATGAATCTAAATTAAACTTTATTCAAAATAAGGGTATATAAACGACCTCAGTGTTGTGATGAAAATCAAAATTAGGAACGTGAAAATACTCTAAAAATGATTATTTAATGTAACACGTTACAACTGGCTATAGTATCAGATTTTTATTTTTTTATTATTGTTTTATAATCTTTATTTTTGAGAGAGAGAGAGAGAGACAGAGAGAGAGAGAGAGAGTGGAGGAGGTATAGAGAGAGAGGGAGACATAGAATCCAAAGCAGGCTCCAGGCTCCAAGCTGTCAGCACAGAGCCCAATGTGGGACTCGAACCCATGAACTGCAAGATCATGACCTAGGCCGAAGTCAGATGCTCAAATGACTGAGCCATCAGGCACCCCTGTAGTTTCATATTTTTAATTGATGGATGGATTTCTGTACTTGGGTGACATGGTATAATCCACGCCCAATACACCTCTAGCTTGATGAGTAATGTTGACTCTTGAATATTTAGTCAATATACCCCACCCCTAAGGTACTTCGGGAGTGTTATCTTCCCAGCTCATGTTGAAAAGTCTCACTTCAGTCAATCAAGGATCCAGTAATGGATGAAGGAAAGTTTACTCCATTTACAATGGCCACTGACCTACAGCTCTGTTAGCTAACGACAATAGCTCATTTAAAAAATAACTTTAAAACAGTTTATGTCAACATAAGTAATAAAGAGTGCTTACAGCAAACAGTGCCAATCGACAAGGAGAAGCAGTATGCCATAGGGCTTTGCCACAGGGCGTTGAACCAGCAGCATCCTTATCATCTAGGAAGGTTCTGAAAATACAGAATCTTGGGCCCCATCCTCTAGCTACTGAGGCAGAAACTGTTTTTAAAAGATTGCAGGTAATTCATCTACACTTTAAACTCTGAAAAGCAAGAAAGAGAAATAGAACACTCTAGGGAACGAGAAATCTTCCTGTTTTGTTTTGTTTCTTTAACAAACATTTGGAAGCATTTTATGTCCCCCAGTGGAAAGCCAGCCTGTTTACCTCCCCCCAGGCTTCCTAGCATTGTCATCTTCTTCAGATGTCCTAGGAAGCAACCCCTTTACCCTCCTGCCAAGTTCTCAGCTGAAATGCCATTGTTCTTTCTAGAGTCCCTTTACGTTGTAAGAGGAACAAAATAAATAAATAAAGTTGAACAAGGCTAGCTTAAATAGGGATTCAGGCTCCAAACTTCATGATTCAAACCCATAGTGATGCTTCTGTAGAAGAAGATGCTACAGTGGCTGTTTTTAAGAGTAATCAATAGGGTGCCTTGGATGTCTCTACCTCCAACAAAGACATTTGCTTAAGGAAAGTGACACGTGAAAATACTCTGTGCGCTTTTTTTATAAGACTATCTGAAATCAATTATCCTCAAAAAAGCCCTTCCAAGCTCTAAAAAGGTAGATGGAATGATTATTAATTAACCACTAAATTAATCATAATAATGGGCATATTAGTGCCAGATAGAGCAAATAAAAGCTATGGAAGAATTATTACACTAATGAAAACACTTTTCCCATGGGGAAATGTAACCCCACAGTGAACTTATTTGCAGGAGTGCAGTAAGCTGGAAATCACCTAAGAGTAGAGAACTATAGGTGCCAACTCTCCATCCAACAATAGAATTGCCTGTGAATTCCAGACCCCACTACAATCTCCGGATGTGGGGCTTGGAAATATGAACTTTGAACAAGCTTGCTGAAGTATTCTCATATATAGCAAATTTCAGAGACCCTCCTGCAGAAACCTTGCCCTGATTTTGTGATGTAAATCAAAAAGATCCATGGGTATAGTATAATCACTTAATCTAGCAGCTCTCAACCAAGATCCTTTCTGTGATTCTGCAACATCAAAATGATTTTAATAGTATACTAAGACTCTATTTGCCTTTTCTCAGTGTGTTGATACTTGCACTGAGTACAAATGCAATGGTGGGCACAAAGTGCTTTATGTCTTGGCACAAAGCAAAGCAAAGCAATGGTATCCAACTGTTCTTGTCACTGAATTCTCCACTCACTACAAAAAACAAAAATGCCAGTTTTACTTAAGAATGTCCTTGATGAAGGGCACCAGATGGCTCAGTCGGTTAAACATCCAACTTCGGCTCAGGTCATGATCTCATGGTTCATGTGTTCGAGCCCCACATCAGGCTCTGTGCTGACAGCTCAGAGCCTGGAGCCTGCTTCAGATTCTGTGTCTCCTTCTCTCTCTGCCCCTCCCTACTCATGCTGTCTCTCTCTCTCTCAAAAATAAATAAACATTAAGAAAAATGAAATAAAAGAATGTCCTTGATGAAGCAGTAAAAAGTGTTAATTCCAACCCGTGAATACATGTCTTTTTAACATTCATGTGACCCAAGAGGAAGCTTTTTATCAATCATTTCTCCTGCTTACTGAAGTTCTTTTTTAAATCTTTACGTTTTTCTTTATTTTTGAGGGACACAGAAAGACAGAGACAGAGAAACAGAGTGTGAGTGGGGGAGGGGCAGGAGAGAGGGAGACACACAATCTCAAGCAGGCTCCAGGCTCTGAGCGGTCAGCACAAAGCCCCATGTGGGGATCAAACTCACAACCCGCAAGATCATGACCTGAGCCGAAGTCAGATGCTTAACTGACTGAGCCACTGGGGCGCCCTTCTACTGCTTACTGAAGTTCTACAGTTTCTTAAGGAAAAGTATTTCTGCGATCGAGTTGCATGCTAACATAGGCATATTTTAAATGAAGCACCATTTTTTTCTTAAAAGAGTGACTAACAAATTATGGTTATTCACATTTGGATATTTGGCATACATTTTCTCCAAAATAAATGAAATTTATCTGTCACTTAAGGAAAACTGACAGTATTTGTTCATAATTGAGTTTTCATGTGAAACTTAGAATTTGGAAAACTTGGGAGGAGCCAAGATGGCGGAACAGCATGGAAGTTTTTTGTCTGTTTTGCATCCAGGAAATACAGCCAGACCAACATTAAACCATCCTACACACCTAGAAAACTGGTTGGAGGATTAACACAACAATCTGCACAACCTGAACCACAGAATTCAGCAAGTAAGCGGCAGAGACAGGTGAACTTGGGGAGCGAGAAGCCGCAGAGGATAGGCAACTGCTTTTGTGGCTGGAGAGAGGACCGAGACTGGGGGTGGGGGAGAATATGGGAAAAGCACCCCTCCCCAAAAGCAACTGAAGAGAAAGTGGAAAATTGGAAACAGCAGTGGGGACTAAACTAAAAAAGGGAGAAAGGAGAAAGGAGTTTAAATTCCATTAAGACTGTAAACAAGGGGAGTGCAAAGGCTGCAACTCCACAGCTCCATACCTGGCGGTGCTCTGGTGGGAAAAGTGAATCCCCAGCAGCAGAGTGGGGTCCGGGAGGCTCTCGGGCCACACGGGGAAAAGCGGTTCCACTGCTGGAAGGACATTTGGTAGAGACTGTTGAAGCCACCTGGTCCCAGCAGACCCCAGAGAACGGCCACATTCGCTGGTGCCGGAAAAGGTCGTTAAGGGTGAAGCCTGGTGCCAGATGTGGCTTGTGATTTTCCATAATCCCTGAAACGCTGCTGCTACACTGTCTCGTGAACTTTTTCTGGGGCGGGCTGGCACCTGGCCGCAGTCTCGGGGCACCGGCAGCAGCAGGGCCCAGCAAGCGTTCCTGGGTGCAGCCGACATTTGGCCATTGCTGGGTGAGACCCTCCTGCAGAGGGGCAGAATGGGTCAAAGCCACAGTCCTTCAGAACTAAGGGGCCCGGGAAAACAGCCACATCTGAGACAAAACTCAGGAGACAGGTACTGCCTGGGGCCTGGTCACGGAGAGTGAAAAAGCAGGGAGTGGACAGAAGCTGAAGACAGAGGTTGGGTGCGCGATTGCTGATCCAGGAGAACAGACTGGGCAGCTGGGTGGCACCATTTTCACCGCTCCCACACATGCGCATACGCACCTACGAGCACCTCAACATATCCACCCCAGTAGGCTAGCAGCACCATCTAGTGGAGAACGGAGCCATTGCACTAAGTCCCTCCAAACTGGGCCAACCTCGCTCTTCAGGAACTCAAGTCTCACCACCGGCTTAGTTTATGGACTAAAAAGTGCTACATAGACTCACTTCTAGGGGAAAATGAAGCAATTTCAGTCCTACTTCAATCTGTCAGCAGGTCCATCTATTCAATTTCCTTCTTTTTTTTTCTTTTTCTCTTTTACACTTCTTTTGAATACAGAAAGAGAAAAAAATCATTTTTATTTTCAATTTTTATTAAAAATATTTTTCTTTAAATTTTATTACTGTATTTTTTACTTTTGTGTAAATTTTTTCAAATTCTATTTTATTTCCATCACTTTATTTTAGTCTACCTCAGTGTATTCACCTTTTCAAATTTTCAAACAATTTCCTTTTTATTTTTTCTGTATTTTTTTCTCTTTTTCGTTTCTTTTCCTTTTCTTGAATGCAGAAAGAGAAAAACTTCATTTTTACTTTCAATTTCTATTAAAATATTTTTAACTTTTTACTATACTTTTGCTTTTATGTAAATTTTTTCAAATTCTATTTTACTTCCATCATTTTATTTTAGTCTACTACAGTGTACTCACTTTTTCAAATTTTCAAACAATTTCATTTTTTTCTTTCTTTTTAAATATTTTTTCTTTTTCATTTCTTTTTTCTTGAATATAGAAAAAGAAAAAAATTCATATTTATTTTTAATTTTTATTAAAAATATTTTTCTTTAATTTTTTCTACTATATTCTTTACTTTTGTGTACATTTTTTCAAATTCTATTTTACTCCCATCATCTCATTTTAGTCTACCTCAGTGTATTCATTTTTTTTAATTCTCAAATGATTTCCTTTTTTTTCCTTCCACCCCCTTTTTTTTTCTCTAATCTGTCAAACCACTTTCAACACCAGACCAAAACACACCTAGGATCTAGTATCATCTATTTGATTTGTGTGTGAGTGTTTTTAATTTTTAATTTTAATATTTTTTTAATTTTAATTTTTTTAATTTCAATTTTTCTACCTCATTACTTCCTTTTCTCCCTTCAAAAATGACAAAATGAAGGAATTCATCCCAAAAGAAAGAGCACAAAGAAACAACAGCCAGGGATTTAACCAACACAGATACAGGCAAGATGTCTGAACCAGAATTCAGAATCACGATAATAAGAATACTAGCTGGAGTCGAAAATAGATTGGAATCCCTTTCTGCAGAGATAAAAGAAGTAAAAAAACAGCCAGAATGAAATTAAAAATGTTATAACTGAGCTGCAATCACGGATGGATGCAGTGGCAGCAAGGATGGATGAGGCAGAACAGAGAATCAGCAATATAGAGGACAAACTTACAGAGAATAATGAAGCAGAAAAAAAGAGGGAGATTAAGGCAAATGAGCACGATTTAAGAATTAGAGAAATCAGTGACTCATTAAAAAGGAACAACATCAGAATCATAGGGGTCCCAGAAGAGGAAGAGAGAGAAATAGGGGTAGAAGGGTTATGTGAACAAATCATAGTGGAAAACGTTCCTAACCTGGGGAAAGACACAGGCATCAAAATCCAGGAAGCACAGAGGACCCCCATTAGACTCAACAAAAACAGATCATCAACAAGGCACATCATAGTCAAATTCACAAAATACTCAGGCAAGGAGAGTATCATGAAAGCAGCAAGGGAAAAAAAAGTCCCTAACATACAAGGGAAGACAGATCAGGTCTGCAGCAGACCTATCCACAGAAACTTGCAGGCCAGAAAGGAGTGGCAGGATATATTCAATGTGCTGAATCAGAAAAATATACAGCCAAGAATTCTTTATCCAGCAAGGCTGTCATTCAAAATAGAAGGAGAGATAAAAAGTTTCCCAGACAAACAAAAATTAAAGGAGTTTGTGACCACTAAACCAGACCTGACAGAAATGTTAAGGGGGACTCTCTGAGGGGAGAAAAGATGAAAAAATATATATATATATATACACACACACACATACACACACACCAAAAGCAACAAAGATTAGAAAGGACCAGGGAACACCACCAGAAACTCCAACTCTACATCATAATGGCAATAAATTCATATCTTTCAGTACTCACTCTAAATGTCAATGGACTCAATGCTCCAATCAAAAGACATAGGGTAACAGAATGGATAAGAAAACAAGATCCATCTATATGCTGTTTACAAGAGACCCACCTTAGACCTAAAGACACCTTCAAATTGAAAACAGGGGGATGGAGGGGCGCCTGGGTGGCGCAGTCGGTTAAGCGTCCGACTTCAGCCAGGTCACGATCTCGCGGTCCATGAGTTCGAGCCCCGCGTCAGGCTCTGGGCTGATGGCTCGGAGCCTGGAGCCTGTTTCTGATTCTGTGTCTCCCTCTCTCTCTGCCCCTCCCCCGTTCATGCTCTGTCTCTCTCTGTCCCAAAAATAAATAAACGTTGAAAAAAAAAATTAAAAAAAAAAAAAAAGAAAATAGGGGGATGGAGAACCATCTATCATGCTAATGGTCAACAAAACCAAGCTGGAGTAGCCATACTTATATCAGACAATCTAGACTTTAAAATAAAGACTGTATCAAGAGATTCAGAAGGGCATTATATCATAATCAAGGGGTCTATCCACCAAGAAGACCTAACAATTGTAAACATTTATGCACCAAATGTGAAGCACCTAAATATATAAATCAATTAATCACAAACATAAAGAAACTCATCGATAGTAATACGATAATAGTAGGACACTTCAAGACCCCACTCACAACAATGGACAGATCATCTTATCAAAAAATCAACAAGGAAACAATGGCTTTGAATGACACACTGGACCAGATGGACTTAGCAGATATATTCAGAACATTTCATCCTAAAGCAGCAGAATATACATTCTTCTCCAGTGCACATGGAACTTTCTCCAGAATACACCATATACTGGGACACAAATCAGCCCTAAGTAAGTACAAAAAACTCGAGATCATACCGTGCATATTTTCAGACCACAATGCTATGAAACTCGAAATCAACCATAAGAAAAAGTTTGGAAAGGTAACAAATACTTGGAGACTGAAGAACATCCTACTAAAGAATGAATGGGCTAACCAAGCAGTTAAAGAGGAAATTAGAAAGTATATGAAAGTCAGTGAAAATGATAACACCACAACCCAAAACCTCTGGGACGCAGCAAAGGTGGTCATAGGAGGAAAGTATATAGCAATCCAGGCCTTTCTAAACAAGGAAGAAAGATCTCAGATACACAACCTAACCTTACACCTTAAGGAGCTGGAAAAAGAATAGCAAATAAAACCCCAAACCACCAGAAGACAGGAAATAATACAGATTAGAGCAGAAATTAGTGCTATTGAAACCAAAAAAAGAGTAGAACAGATCAATGAAACCAGAAGCTGGTTCTATGAAAGAATTAACAAAATTGATAAACCACAGGCCAGTTTGATCAAAAAGGACCCAAATAAATAAAACCAAGAATGAAAGAGGAGAGATCACAACCAACACAACAGAAATAAAAACAATGATAAGAGGATATTATGAGCAATTATATGCCAACAAAATGGGCAATCTGGAAGAAATGGACAAATTCCTAGAAACATATACACTACCAAAACTGAAACAGGAAGAAATAGAAAATTTGAACAGACCCATAACCAGTAAGGAAATCAAATTAGTAATCAAAAATCTGCCAAAAAACAAGAGTCCAAGGACAGATGGCTTTCCAGGGGAATTCTACCAAACACTTAAGGGAGTTAGCACCTATTCTCTTGAAACTGTTCCAAAAAAATAGAAATGGAAGGAAAACTTCCAAACTCTTTCTATGAAGCCAGAATTACCTTGATTCCAAAACCAGACAAAGACCCCACTAGAAAGGAAAACTATAGACTAATTACCCTGATGAACATGGATGAAAAAATCCTCAACAAGATATTAGCCAACCAGATCCAACAATACATTAAAAAAATTATTCACATGACCAACCGGGATTTATACCTGGGATGCAGGGCTGGTTCAATATCCGCAAAACAATTAATGTGATTCATCACATCAATAAAAGAAAGGACAAGAACTATATGATCCTCTCAATAGATGCAGAGAAAGCATTTGACAAAATACAGCATCCTTTCTTGATAAAAACCCTCAAGAAAGTAGGGATAGAAGATGCATACCTCGAGATCATAAAAGCCATATATGAACGACCCACTGCTAATATCATCCTCAATGGGGAAAAACTGAGAGCTTTCCCCCTAAGGTCAGGAACAAGACAGGGATGTCCACTGTCACCACTGTTATTCAACACAGTATTGGAAGTCTTAGCCTCTGCAATCAGACAACACAAAGAAATAAAAGGCATCTAATCGGCCAGGAGGAGGTCAAACTTTCACTCTTAGCCGATGAAATGATACTCTATATGGAAAACCCAAAAGATTCCACCAAAAAACTGCTAGAATTGATTCATGAATTCAGCAAACTTGCAGGATATAAAATCAACACCCAGAAATTGGTTGCATTCCTATATACCAACAATGAAGCGACAGAAAGAGAAATCAAGGAATTGATCCCATTTATAGTTGCACAAAAGATCACAAAATACCTAGGAATAAATCTAACCAAAGAGGTGAAAAATCTATACACTGAAAACTATAGAAAGCTTATGAAAGAAATTGAAGAAGACACAAAAAAATGGAAAAAGATTCCATGCTCCTGGATAGGAAGAACAAATATTGTTAAAATATTGATACTACCCAAAGCAATCTACATATTCAATCCAATCCCTATCAAAGTAACACCATCATTCTTCACAGAGCCAGAACAAATAATCCTAAAATTTGTATGGAACCAGAAAAGACCCTGAACAGCCAAAGCGATCTTGAAAAAGAAAACCAAAACAGGAGGTATCACAATCCCAGACTTCAAGCTATACTACAAAGTTGTAATCATCAAGACAGTATGGTACTGGCACAAGAACAGACACTCAGATCAATGGAAAAGAATACAGAACCCAGAAATGGACCCACAAACGAATGGCCAACTAATCTTTGACAAAACAGGAAAGAATATCCAATGGAATAAAGACAGTCTCTTTAGCAAGTGGTGCTGGGAAAACTGGACAGCGACATGCAGAAGAATAAAACTTTACCACTTTCTTACACCATACACAAAAATAAACTCAAAATGGATGAAAGACTTCAAAGTAATACAGGAAGACATCAAAATCCTCAAGGAGAAAGCAGGCAAAAATCTCTTTGATCTTGCCCACAGCAACTGCTTACTCAACACGTCTCCAGAGGCAAGGGAAACAAAAGCAAAAATGAGAGCCTCACCGAAATATAAAGCTTCTGCACAGTGAAGGAAACAATTAGCAAAACTAAAAGGCAACTGACAAAATGGGAGAAGATATTTGCAAATGACATATCAGATAAAGGTTAGTATCCAAAATCTATAAAGAACTTATCAAACTCAACACCCAAAAAACAAATAATCCAGTGAAGAAATGGGCAGAAGACATGAATAGACACTTCTCCAAGGAAGACATCCAGATGGCCAACCAACACATGAAAAAATGCTCCACATCACTCACCATCAGGGAAATACAAATCAAAACCACAATGAGATACCACCTTACACCTGTCAGAATGGCTAATATTAACAACTCAGGCAACAACAGATGTTGGCGAGGATGCGGAGAAAGAGGATCTCTTTTGCGTTGTTGGTGGCAATGCAAGCTGGTGCAGCCACTCTGGAAAACAGTATGGAGGTTCCTCAAAAAATTAAAAATAGAACTACCCTACAACCCAGCAATTACACTACTAGGCATTTATCCAAGGGATACAGATGTGCTATTTTGAAGGGACACATGCACCCCCATGTTTATAGTAGCACTATCAACAACAGCCAAAGTATGGAAAGAGCCCAAATGTCCATCGATGGATGAATGGATAAAGAAAATGTCATATATATATATATATATATATATATATATATATATATATATATAATATACATACAGTGGAGTATTACTCAGCAATCAAAAGAATGAAATCTTGTCATTTGCAACTACGTGGATAGAACTGGAGGGTATTATGCTAAGTGAAATTAGTGAGTCAGAGAAAGACAAAAATCATATGACTTCACTCATATGAGGACTTTAAGAGACAAAACAGATGAACATAAGGGAAGGGAAACAAAAATAATATAAAAACATCCCTCGTTCATGCTCTGTCTCTCTCTGTCCCAAAAATAAATAAACGTTGAAAAAAAATTTAAAAAAAAAAAAAAAAAAAAAAAAAAAAAAAAGGGGCGCCTGGGTGGCGCAGTCGGTTAAGCGTCCGACTTCAGCCAGGTCACAATCTCGCGGTCCGTGAGTTCGAGCCCCGCGTCAGGCTCTGGGCTGATGGCTCAGAGCCTGGAGCCTGTTTCCGATTCTGTGTCTCCCTCTCTCTCTGCCCCTCCCTCGTTCATGCTCTGTCTCTCTCTGTCCCAAAAATAAATAAACGTTGAAAAAAAAAAATTTAAAAAAAAAAAAAAAATAATATAAAAACAGGGAGGGGGAGAAAACAGAAGTGACTCATAAATATGGAGAACAAACTGAGGGTTACTGGAGGGGTTGTGGGAGGGGGGATGGGCTAAATGGGTAAGGGGTACTAAGGAATCTACTCCTGAAATCATTGTTGCACTATATTCCAAAAAAAACAATTTGGAAAACTTGTTTTCTGTCACTATGAACTTGACAGATTCCCAATACTTAAAAACTTATGATGAGATCAGTGGTGATATTAGCAAATGTGATTATTTTGATACTGTATAATAAAATGTGTCAACATTTGGAAGATTTTTATAATTCAGTGAAATTTTTTCAAAGGACCAAAGCATAATGTTACAAAAATCAAGGAGAAAATATCAATGAGGATAAAATATCCATTCAAAGTGCAATGTAAAGGGATATATTTTAATGTAACAGACTATGAAAATTCACTGATACAGTTTCATTGCACTAAACTTGAGGAAACTACCATTCTCTGAGTTTTGGTGTATTATCAAAGAATATCCACAATTACCTTAACAGGCTATTGAACTAGTCTCACTTTTTCCAATTACACATCCATGTGAGGCTGGATTTCCTTTACATATTTCAACCAAATCAATTCATGACAACAGATTAAGTGCAGAAATAGATGGGATAATTTAATTATCTTCTACTAAGCCAGACATTAAAAATGTTT
Source organism: Lynx rufus (assembly GCF_022079265.1). NCBI lineage: Eukaryota > Metazoa > Chordata > Mammalia > Carnivora > Felidae > Lynx > Lynx rufus. The sequence goes on along the minus strand of NW_025814896.1, from coordinate 17,942,162 downwards.
GTAAAAATGTTAAACACTGTACCTCTTCTCCCTAATTTTATTGCTCTGGAAAATATAACTTTATATTTATATAACATTTGGTCTATTTATATATAATAATTCATATATACATAACAATTTATATAAAATTATATATAACACACATATATTTATATTATATTAATTTATTATATTAAGAGGTAGTGATTTTATTACTATTTTTGAATGAATTATAGTGTTCTTAAAATGTGACTTTAATTTCTAATATAGTAAATATTGATAGACAAAACCCACATGAACAAAAGGTATTTGGGACCTTTGTTATTATTATTACTTTTAACATTTATTTTATTTTTGAGGGACAGAGCGTGAGCAGGGGTGGGGGACAGAGAGAGAAGGAGACACAGAATCTGAAGCAGGTTCCAGGCTCTGAGCTGTCAGCACAGAGCCCGATGTGGGGCTCGAACCCACGAACCGCAAGATCATGACCTGAGGCAAAGTACGTTGCCCAACCGACTGAACCACCCAGGTGCCCCTTCATTATTTTTTTAATAATGTAAAGGGGTGTTGAGACCAAGAAGATTGAGAAGCTTTGATCTACTCATAAATTTAAAAAAAAAAAAAAAAAGAAGGTGGTTATCAAGATCCTCCTAGGTCAGGGTTTCTCAGTGTTGGCACTACTGACATTTTGAATAAATGATGTTTGTTGTGGAGGCGGTCCTGTGCACTGAGGGATATTTAGTAGGATCCTTGGTCTCTACTGACTAAATAGGTGCCAATAGCAGTCCCCACCCCCGAATTGTAACAACCAAAAATGTCTCAGTCATCGTCTCTGTGGAACAAATTAACTCTAGTTGAGAACCACTGCCATAGGTAAAAAGATGTTAAAAAGACAATTTACAAAAAGGAATGTCAATAGTATAAAAATACATGGGGAAAAAAATTCTGCCTTGCCATTAAGCCAAGAAATGCAAATCAAGATGATAATATACTCCCATTTAAAGGCCATTATTATCAAAGTAAATGTAAATCATAACATGCCATCTCAGCACAGTTGTGTTGGAAATGGTAGGATTACAGAACTCCAGCAACACTGTAAATTGAATCATCAAATTGGGGAAATAATTTGGCAATGGATTTCAAAAGTCACAACTTTTATCACTGAGGAGTACAAAGAGCCTAGATGCTAAACTATGCCTTAAATTTGAATTTTGGCTCTGAAACTTACTAGCTGTGTGAACTTCCTTTAAATATTTAAAAGATATTTGAAAATCCGAAGACAGCAAATGATTATTGTGAGAACTGGATGAGATAATAACGTAAGTGAACCTCTAGCTGCAAGTGGAAGATTTAATGCACTCCATTTATCTTTCCTTTTTCCTGAAATTCCATTAAACGATAGGAAAAGATGAAAAAGCATATAAATCTACAAGGAAATAAAGAAGAAGAGAAGGGCCATTCATGGTTGAGAAGTTTCAACAAAATTCTGGAAGACTAAACATGGCCAGAGAAGGGGTGTCTGGTGTGGGAAGATAAAGAAAGCCAAACTGTAAAGAGAAATGAACAAAGGGAGTTCATTTGCCAATGGATTTCAAGCAAGACTGATCTTGAAGCGGAAAGGTATAGGGGTGTGGAAGTGAAATGTGGAGCTGAAAACAGGGATGCTGATCCAAAGTCTGTAGATAATTCCATAAAACTCTTGAACTTGGGCCTCTACTTGTCTATCCTCACACCTTAGGCAGGAGAGAGAAGTTCCACCTCTGGAGAATCTGAACGTCTTCACTCCCCCAAACATGGCACTTCCAATCAAGTTGTACATTTTACTTTTACTTCTTTATTTTATGTCTTTTAGTTTTCTTCTAGACTTTTAACCATCATTTGTATACACTTTAAATACAGAATTAAAACTGTATTATATGTAGTTTTACATGATACCTTTTTTCATTAATATTATGTTGTGAACATTTCTTTTACTCATTTAACCAGGAGGAAAATGGTACAACTTCTCCCTTCTGCCTTTTCAACTTGGGAGCTAGATAATCCTTTGTTAATTTTGACAGGTTTTCAAAGGAAACAGAAACACTAACTCAAAAAAGTATCTGCAACCCCCATGTTCATGGCATTACTTACAGTGGCCAAGACATGGAAACAACCTAAATGGCCATCGATGGGTGAATGGATAAAGAAACTGTGGTCTGTCCATACAATGGAATATTATACATGGATAATGTATATTATCCATGGATAATGGATGGTTCTGGAAGGCATTTAGGCTCAATTAAGTAAGTCAGACAGAGAAAGACAAATTCCATATGATCTTACTTATATGTAGAATCTAATAAGCAAACAAACAGACACCAAACTTCTAGAAAAAGAGACCATATTTGTGGTTAGCAGAGGCAGGCAGGTACGGAGGAGGAAGTATTGGAGAAAGGTGGTCAAAAAGTACAAATATACAGGGATGAAATGGACAACATAATGACTCCAGCTAACACTGCTATGTGACATATAGGAAAGTTGTTAAGAGAGTAAATCCTAAGAGATCTCATTACAAGGAGGATTTTTTGTTCCTTTTATTACATATATGAGAAGATGAATGTTAGCTGAACCTATCGTGGTAATCATTTCACAATATAGTATATGTAAATCAAATCACCACATTGTACACCTTAAACTACAACAGTCATGTATGGCAATTATTTTTCTATAAAAGTGGAGAGAAGAAAATTCGACAGGTTTCCTAATAACCAAAGTTTTTCAAAATATAACATTCCAACTTTTCTTACAAAAAAAAAAGGAAAACACCTTGAAAATTAACTGACCTACTGTATAAATTAAACATTTACTTTGTAAAATAAAAAGTATTCTAAATATCATAAACAATTTACTCTTTATTTTTTATCAGGATTTTATTTCAAATCCTATAGTATTGGGGGGCACCTTGTGGCTCAGTCAGTTAAGTGCCTGACTTCAGCTCAGGTCATGATCTCATGGTTGGGGAGTTCGAGCCATGTGTTGGGCTTTGTGCTAACAGCTCAGAGCCTGGAGCCTACATCGGATTCTGTGTCTCCCTCTCTCTCTGCTCCTCCCCTGCTCACACACACTCTGTCTCTGCCTCTCAAAAATAAATAAACACATTTAAAAAAAAATAAAAAAGAATGCTACAGTATTTGGAGATATTTGAATTTCCAAAGATAATTAAATTTTGGACTTTTTCACTTCTGAAAAACTATGGAAGAGGCACTGAGAATAGAAGGATAAAAATGAACACTATTGTTAAGCTATGAATGAGAAAACAAAAGGCAAATACAGATTGATATAACTAATAATGTGTCATTTAATTTTTTATTGTTACTGAAAGAAATCGCATTACCTCAAGCAGATTACAGACAGGGTAACCATATTTTCCAGTTTTCCCACAAGAGTCCAGGTTTATGCCCATGCTCCTGCAGTATTTATTTGATCCCCTTCATTCTCAAAGTGCTCCAATTTGGACAATCAATTATATGGTCATTAGAGTAATGAATTCATAAGAAAGCCTCCTGGCACAGACACTTAGTTGTGCACCATCTAAAAGGGGTAACACAGCAGGATACCATGTACATAGTATGTCTTAAAACGGTTACTTGTCACACACAATACATGGCGACTGGATTTTTTTTTCACTGTGGTATAATAAACACACATTTTATTAGCTTCAGGTGTGTAACAATGATTCAGTATTTGCACACACTGTGAAATGATCACCACAATAAGTCTAGTTACCATGCATCACTATACAAAGTTATATACTTTTTTTTCCCTTGTGATGGGAAGTTTTAGGATTTACTCTCTTGGTTAACTTCACTACAATATTGACTACAGTCACCATGCTGTACATTACATATCCATGACTTATTTATAATTGGAAATCTTTATTTCTTGACTCTCTTCACTCACTTTGCCCCCTTCCTCTCTAGTAACCATTGTTCTGTTCTCTGTATCTATGAGTTTTGTATTATTTGCTTTGTTTTCTAGATAAGTGAAATCATACAATATATGTGTTTCTGTTAGGTTTATTTCACTTACCATAATTCCCTCAAGGTCCATCCTTGATGCAAATGACAAAATTTAATTCTTTTTTACATACATATACAGTACCACATCTTTATCCATTCACTCATTGATAGACAATTAGGCTGCTTCTATATCTTGGCTATTATAAATAATATTGCAATGAACATAGGGGTGGATATATCTTTTTAAATTAGTATTTTTGTTTTCTCTGGACAAATACTCAGTAGTGGAATTGATGATCAGACAGTAGTTCATTTTCAATTTTTTGAGGAATCTTCATACTGTTTTCCAAAGTGACTACACCAATTTACATTCCCACCAAAAGTTCAAAAAAGTTTTTATTTCTCCATATCTTTGCCAATACTTGTTATTTCTTATCTTTTTTTTTTTTGATAATAGCCATTGGTAACTCATTGTGATTTTGATTTGCATTTTCCTGATGATTAGTGATGCTGAGCATCTCTTCATGTGCCTGTTGGCCATTTGTATGTCTTCTTTGGAAAAATTTCTACTCAGGTCTTCTGCCCACTTTTTAATCTTGGCTATTGAGTTGTAGGAGTTCTTTATGTACTTTGGATATTAACCCCTTATTGGGTATACGATTTGCAAGTATTTTCTCCCATTCAGTAGCATGCTTTTTTATTTTGCTGATGTTTTCCTTTGCTATGCAGAAGCATTTTAGTTTGATGTAGTCTCACTTGTTTATTTTTGCCTTTATTCTTGCCAAAAAATCATCTCCAAGACCAATGTCAAGAAGATTGTCACCTATGTTTTCTTCTAGGAGTTTAATGGCTTCAGGTATTATATTCAAGTCTTTAATCTATTTTAAGTTAATTTTTGTGTATGGTATAAGCCATCAGTCTAGTACCATTCATTTGCATGTGGCTTTCCAGTTTTCCCAACACCATTTATTAAAAAGGTGGTCATCTCTTCATTGTATATCTTTGCCTCCTTTATTATAAATTAACTGAGCATATAATTGTGGGTTTATTTCTAGGATCTCTGTTCTGTTCTCTTGATCTGTGTGCCTGCTTATGTTAGTATCTTACTGTTTTGATTACTATAGCTTTGTAATATGGTTTAAAATCAGGGAGTGTGATACCTCCATATTTGTTTTTCTTTCTCAAGATTGCTTTGGCTATTCAGGGTCTATTATGATTCCATACAAATGTTAATATTATTTCTTCTATTTCTGTGAAAAATGCCATTGGAAATTTGAAGGATTGGACTGACTCTGTGAATTGTTTCCAGTAGTATGGGCATTTTAATGATATTAATTCTTCCAATCCATGAGCATGGAATATCTTTCTATTTGTTTGTGTCTTCTTCAATTTCTTCCATCAATGTCCTATCGTTTTCAGTATACAGGCATTTTACCTCCTTGGTTAAATTTATTCCTAGGTATTTTATGCTTTTTGGTGCAACTGCAAATGAAATTTGCCTTCTTCATTTCTCTTTCTGATCACAATAGCTTACTTTTAAATACTGACTACAAGTCTTGTTGGTTAGGTGAGAAACGCACCAATATAAAAGAGAAGAGTCAATTCAAATGGAAAATAAAATGACTCAAGAGGAAATGGGGATGATACAGCAGTAAGCAAAGCCTCTCTCCCATAATCAAAATACTATCTTCAGAAAATTTGAGAAATGATTGCTTCTTTTTTCTTTTAAATATTTTTATTTACTTATTTTTTTTTTTTTATTTTTAGAGAGAGAGAGAGCATGAGCTGGTGAGAAGGGCAGAGGGAAAGAGAAACCAACCACGCTCTCATCCTCAGCACAGAGCCTTACACAGGGCTTGATCCCACAACCCTGGCATCACGACTTGAGCTGAAATCAAGAGTCAGATGCTCAACCTACTGAGCCACCCAGGCGCCCCGAGAAACAACTCCTTCTAGAAACAATAAGTGATGATGATATGAGAAAAATAAATTCAGAAAACCATATATGGCTCTTAAAAAATTATAATTGCTGAAATTTTAAACAACTGCTATACAAGGGTTATTCTTCTAGAAAATAGAACGGAAAGACCAAATATATATATATATAAAAGAAAAGAAAAGAAAGGAAAATTAGGGGTAAACCTGACATGACGGGGCTCTGTGAGAAGAAAAATGTATGAATAGCATAATAAAGATATTACTTGAATAAAATAGAATAATTGCGTATTCTAGGGTGAAAAAAACTGTACAAGACAGGAAGAGTAATGGCAGGTGGTATAGCATAGTGGTTGAGTTCAGACTGTGAAGCCAGACTATTGTGTTCAAATCCTAGATCAACAACATATTAACTGTGTGAACTTGGGCAAGTTATCTCATCTTTCAGTGCTTCAGTTTCCACATTTTAAAATGGGGTTCATGCTATTCTTACCTTAAAGGGTTTGGGTGAGAATTAACTGAGTTAATGTATGTAAAGAACTGAAAATAGTATCTCGTACATAGTAAGCTTTGAGCTAATTATACAATACTATAACAAAAATAGTATACCACTTGGCACTGAAGTGCCCTGCTTTTATAGAATTATAAAATTAGCCATTGTGTATTTATTTAACTAAAAATAGTGGTATAACTACATTGGGAAGCTTGAGGGGAAGTACTAGATGATTTAAAAAAGCCAAATTCTCATTTATAATAATAGGAAGTAAACAGATAATGTCTACAACCAATCATTTTAAAACAGCACATTATATGGGGCGCCTGGGTGGCTCAGTTGGTTAAGCCTCCGACTCTTGATTTCAGCTCAAGTCATGATCTCATGGTTCATGAGTTTGGGCCCCACATCGGGCTCCATGCTGATAGAAAACACAAAGAAACAAAGGCTCCAGCACATTATGTAGTGGCAATGCCAATTCCCAGAAGAAGTAAAGAATGACAATGCAGTTGCCTCTGGACACAGGAGTGGGTTTGAAAAGGTGGCTCAGGGGAATGGTCTTCGACTATCTGATTTCCTAACTATGTATACTTGTTACTTTGAGATTCTTTTTAATTAAATAATGAAAAAAGTTAATATATATGAATTGGCTGTCAGTGCCTGGCATATAAGTGTAGGCATTCAACACATTTTAGTCCGATTTTATTCATGTCAGTAATTGAACTGAGAATTTTTTCCTATTTAAAGATGCAATACCAAAAGAAAAAATAAGTACTTTTTCCCCCTGGGTTATTTATAACAATAAATAACTGGAAATGACCTAAATTTTCAACCATATGGGAATGGCTAAGTATTACGCAAAAATTTGGTAGAGTGCTATAGGCCAAGAACATAAGCTTATTGTTTCATATGGCTATGGGCTGGCTAAAACCTGCCCCCACACAAATACATTGAAAGAGAGAGACATTGTCGGGGGGGGGGGAGAGAGAGAGAGAGAGAGAGGAAGAGAGAGAGAGAGAGAGAGACTCTCTCTCTTATGTGTTTAGACTAGGAAATAGAAACCTGAGAAAACCAAGATGTCTGAACAGAGGAGACAGAGATGCTGTATGTCTTAGGGCAGCTTCCTCTGTCCTTAGAGTCTCTAATCCAGGACTTACAGCTACTTGGGTCACTAGAGAAGGGGAATTACTTCCAAACCTCAAAAAGTTTCTTTGTGAGCTCTCGCCTTTTATGCTTAGAATTCACATCACTATTCAGGAGGGATGCATGCTAACAATCGATGCCCTTACTAGCAATTATTACAGACACTTAGGAGCCCCCTCCCTCATTCTAAAGTCAGACTCAGCATTAGCAAAGTCATGACTCACCTGGAATTCATTCTCAGTAGCGGCTCAGCCTTCAGCTCCACAATGTTCAGAAAACCCATTTATTAGCAAACTATTGATGAAACTAGGTGACAACAATGAAAAAGATGGACAACACAGTGCATGTGAGTCCCCATCTGAACCTAGAGACAAGGCCTATAGCTCTCAAAAATGCTACAGGCTGGGCAAGCCAGCTTTCTGGATCTTTATTTTCTCACCTGAGAAACAGAGCGAATTTTTCCTGCTTCAGTCTGATGCTCTGAATATCAAGTGAAATGTTGCTTGGGAAGTCACTAATCACCAGTTCTGATCCAGAGTAGGAGCTCAACAAAGCTCAGCTAGATGTGACATTGGCAGTCTGTGACTTGCTCTTTAGAACGGGGCTTCTCAAACTTTAGCATGCACCAGAATCTCCCAGAGACCTTGTTAAAACCCAGACTGCTCTACTCCCAGAGTTCCTGATTCAGTAGGTCAGGAGGCAGGGCCTGAACATCTGCATTTCTAACAGATTCCCAGATAATAGCACTGGTCCAGGACACAGCACAAAAATCACCCAAACCAACTGAGATAAAGGTTGAGGCTTTGGAGACAGAAGAAAAAGGCAGGTGGAACAAGTTTTTCTATGGGTTCCTAACCTGTCCTTTGTCCTAATGCCCACTAGGTAGAACCTTGATGCAGCATCTTTACCAGTTCTGCCTCCTTCCAAAGCTCCCTTCCAAGGTTCTCCCACCAAACCAAACCTCCCTTGTCAACTTCCTGTACTGAAAGATGACAACCCCATCCCATCTGCCTTCAGCCTACGTGCTGATGCAAGAGGCCACCTTTTTAGGTTCCAAGAAATTATGCATTCGTTATGGAGGAAATTAACACCTCAAAGCAAACTATAATTAGGAATTCTTCAATTCAGTTTATGCTTTTTCAATTAGGCACTCTATAATTTTAATCATGGGAGCATTAACATGTTTCTGTAATTTATATACCTGTGGTATAATTAAGCCTGGGAAACACATTGCTCTAAACCTGAATAGAAGTGATTGTTTCCCTTCACACTTGCAGTATTACAGGTCCCTAATGGAGGGATGATGCCAGTTTCAAAGGAGCCATTTCTGAGTTGCAGAGGCCAATGAGAGAACTCTTGGCTTTGGTAATATGAAGGCTGCTGTGGACCATGTGATGTCTTTGAACATCTGGCTCATGTGTAGACATCTGCATCCCAAAGCTACAACTCCTATTGTGACTTTCAAAACATTCCCGCCATTGGAAACTGCTTTGGACAACTATTCTTGGAAACTAATTTCAATTAAGCAGGAACAGGGTGTCCTGGCAGGGGAGATGTTATCTGAGAGCCGTGGGAAGCAGATGGCTTAGAATTGAAGAAACTGAACAATAGGCTAAAACTTAGCCTGGATTGGGACCAAACTCCTTTTTGTACAGTGATTCCTCTTCCCACTTCTCTAGTTCTGCTCCTCTCATAATTTCTGCTCTGCCTTTTAGCTACAAAGCAGGGCCTGAATCCTGTGTGCAAGGTAGTTCTCTTGGGATTCTGAGCAGTTCTGCAAATGCAAGGAATTCAGAGGCACACTGAAAGTTTTTGTGCTTATTCAGACTGAACCTCTGAACTTTCTGAAGGTTAAAAACGTTCATTTTTTTCTCTTCTTCCTGCTCTCCCCACAATAGCAAATTCAGATTTGCTGACTGCAATAAAAGGAAAAAGAACATAATCAAAACTGGCCCGGGGGGACAATGCATACAGATTCCAACCCAGCTGAGTGACGCGCCCATATTGCTGTAACATTTTGGCATTCAATATATTTTGTCTGATCTAAGAAAATATGCAACTTTTTATAGAGTGAAAGTTGGAAATGGATTTGTTTCTCCCAGGCTGCTGGAGCCTTCCACAAAAGAATACAGATTTGTTCAGATCCTGACACTCTATCTCACCAAACATCCATCTTCTACCTAAGCCCCGTATCTGCACAGAAGTGGTATCTTCAGATGTGCTATCAGCATGTAACAACACAACATGAATTCTTTCACACGCCATTGTTGTCATCACAGGAAAACAGGGGTGTGTGTTTTTGGCCCCCGTATGGACCTTACAAATAAAAGTAAGCTGGCAGACATCCTAGTTTGACTAAAATTCATTATCTTCATGCTGAAACATACACCAAAACAGACACAAGTTCCAAAAGCTGTAAAACCAACAGGGGCAACCTCACAGTAACACATAAAACAATTACTTCCCCATGTCAGGAGAACAAGTAAGCATCGATGCCACAGAAGAGAATACTTCCCTAAGAGCTCCTCTCCCCATATGGGAGTCCAGCTGTAAGCTAACCCAGTGGTGCTGGAGTTGTGGTTCAAGACCAGCATGACCATCATCTGGGAGCTTGTGCAAATACAGATTCTCAGGTCTGGTGCTGTTATCCCTGGGGATGGGCAAAAATCTACATTTTTACTAGCACCCTAGGGGATTCTAATAGCCACTGTGATTTGATAACCCTGGGGTTAAATCATTTCCCAGATGCAGAGTGATGCAGTGGAGCTTGGGGAGCCTAGTTCAGTAGGTCAGGGTCTCAGCAGTAATGGGACCAGTCACAGGTCCCATTCTGGCTCTGGGGTCTTACACATTATGCCTGTGTCTAAGTCCCCATTAACAGCCCCTTGGAAGCCATAGACAGAGCTTGACCTCTTTTTACCAGCCCCCTGAGGGCCTAGAGCCTTGCAGTAAAAACAGAATTTTCTGTGATGATGCAAATGCCGTTCAATATGGTAGTCACTAGCCACATATGGTTATTGTACTTGAAATGGGGACAATGTAATTAATGAAATAAAGTTTTAATTTAATTCATATTAATTTAAATTTAAATAGCCCCCATGGAGTCGTGGCTTCAGTACTGGACAGAGTAGGTTTAAAATCTTGCCCATGAATCCTTGTGTTATCGGTGCTACTATACCTCCTGCCCTGGCCAGGAACACTTATTTTATACATTTATAATCTTTAGAAATTGCTTAGGGAACCTACATCCAAGTGGAAATGCACCAGTTAAACAGCAAATTGCAAGCAGTTATAGCCAGGCAAGAAAATGATGGGTTGCATTGTGAAAGGGGGTGAGTACAAATTTCTTCTGCCTCATGGCAGAGACTCTAACCTTTAAGTTGTGCTTGTCCTACCAAAAAGCCAGGGCTTTCAAGATCACCTCCCTCAATGCTGCTGAGAGGAGGCAACTCTCTGAGCAGCCGCAGGCAGCTGGAGTGAGCATTGTGCAGAATGCTTTTTGGATGAGAGTAAACCTCCTTGGAATCTAACATGGCACAGATCCATGTACCAGCTCAGAAGAACATCAATAGATTAGGCTATAGAAATGCACTTGATGGAGGCTGACTTGAAAGTCTGACCTTTGGGCAGTTGCAGACAGAAAGACTAAGAACCATCAGTTACAGCTGTGCAAGATCTGAGACAAAGCAGTGATGCAAGCTGTCACGGGGCCCAGAAGACTGTGAGAAATACAAGTCAGCAGAATAAAAGTTGGAGTAAAACTGAGACTCAGGAGAAGGCACCCTGGAGAATCCCTGTTGCTCTTGCAAAGGGTTTCACCACCTCCCCGGGGTTGGGAGGATTAGCATGGTAAGGATTACATCTCCTTAGACAGGCTGCCCATGATAGCCTGGCCTCTTTGGTCCTTGAAATACTTGGCTTCAATGACGTTTACCTTCAACCCATTACCATTCTTCCACTACCACTACCAACATGGTAACTCCTGGAGCCACATTATTCCATTGCGGGGTTCCATTACTAAAACCTTATCTTTGATCATTTATTCTCTGAATGCCACTTTGTCTGTCCAGCCTCTCCCAACCTTGTACCCTCTGCACAGATTCCTCAACAGCATTGGGGTCACCTGGCCCTCAATATTTCTGTTATCTGCACAGCTAGCTCCATGGGCTTTTCAAATCAAGCCTGGACCATATGGCCCATTTTAAGCACTTTTGTTGGTATCATCATCTTCCTTTTCCTATGGTCCTTGATCAAGGTATGAGTTTCTCTTCTTTTCTACTGTAAGAGCTGCTGGGAGCTCTTAGAGAATTCTGAACAACAAAATTTCAACCATCTCCTGTTTAAAGCAAAAACAGAAACAAAAAACAATTAACAACAACCTTCTTTGGTTTTCATGTTTTAACTCTGCCCTGGTTTTTCTTCTACTTCTATGGCCAGACCTTCTCCATCTCCTGTGTTGTTCCTTGACAGAGTTTCATAGAGCTGTCTTCTTCGTCTCTTCCTGTAGATCCTCTCCCTGGATAAGGTCACCTGCTCCTCCCATGCTTCAAATACCACTTGAATGTTAATGGTTCTCAAATCTAAAACCCCTGATCTCATGCCTCTACAGCTCTCCAGCCTTCTGGAATTTAAATAGCCCCTATGGTAGGAGGTGAACATGACAACCACACTGTCTCTTTTCCCTCATGCCAGTGACAGTCTGTTTCCATCTCTCCAGATGGCAGACGGTCCAAAATAGAACACTCTTTCGTTCTTCATGTTCCAGCAACTGCTCCTCCTGCTCCATTTAAAATATTCTTTCTGAAACACCTGTTTTTCCTCCTTGGTTTGAAACTAAGGAATAAAATCCAGAATCCATCAACACCAGAACCAATTCTTGGTAAGTTGGGTCACTGGGTTTTTTGGGGGGGTCGATAAAGGGAAACCTGCAATACAATTAGGGTGAGCTGAAGTGAATGCAAACTCACCTACATTATCTGGGGCCCACCTTTCCTCCGTTTTGTTCTCCTGGGTGGTCTTCCTGATTGCACTCTGTGCCATACTCAACGGACTGATTCTGTCTCTTTGGGAAGTTTCACTGGTGGTTACATGTCCCTCTAATCACAGTTACACATGCCCTTAGTCGCCATATTTAGAGTAAGGGGCAGCCCCACTGGGAACAGCTCTGCAGTAGTATTTATCCCACTATGCCTCATTTCTGGTTGTTTCTTTTTGTATCTGGCTCCTCCTCTTCCCCAGTTGGTGTGATGAAATCCCGGCCAGCGTGTAGACTTGGCAACAAATGGTATTACTTTCAGAGCTAAATCTCACAGTCTATGTGGGAGTGCCTCTTGCCCATCCCTCCACCAAAGTGGGACACATAGCACTCCTCATCTTCAGGCCCCAGCAAAGGTATCCCAGAGAGTGGGGAGCTAAGTGAAATAAATGATGTTTCAAGAACGAGTATCCAGTATAACTGTCATTTCTCATCCCTCCCAAAGTGGACATGGACTCAGAAACACCTCAGGCTACCCGCTAAGAACTCCTCAAAATTTTCATTTTTCCTTCTTAACTGGACACCTTTTGCGCTCCTATCTTAGAATCAAATGGTAACGATGCCAATTTTGGTCACTGCACCTCCAAGGGACCAGCAAAAGCCTTCTGTGATTGTGTCTCATACTCCCCATCTGGGCTCCACAGTTACTAAAGGAATCCTGGAAGAAACTTGGCAATTTTTCCTTTTCTTTCCAATGAAGTTTTTTCTTTCTTTAAGAGTTGACTGGATCTTTGGGGCGCCTGGGTTAAGTACTGGACTTCGGCTCAGGTCATGATCTCATGGTTTGTGGGTTCAAGCCCTGTGTTGGGCTCTGTGCTGACAGCTCGGGGCCTGGAGCCTGCTTTGGATTCTGGGTGTCCCTTGCTCTCTACCCCTCCCCAACTCATGCTCTGTCTCTCAAAAATGAATAAACATTAAAAAAAACTTAGAGTTGACTGCCTCTCCAATCTGTACTGCAGCTAGTCACTGTGCATTTCAAAGCCACTGTCTTAACTATCTGTACCTGTCAAATGCAAAGGATTGGGGTTCCTCATCAGGAGTGAAAAGAACTTGCAGTTGTGTTAGAGACCATTCACCATGTTCTTCTGTCTCCCTGTACTCAGACGGTCATACTGTTGGCCTTCCAAACCAGAGCTGACCCCCTGTGTACTAGGCCTTAAGCATCCCATGAAAGCAGGTCACAAGTCCTACCTGACTTTGAAGGACATCCCTCAGAGCTCCCCAGGGAGCTCTCCTGGACCACACAACCTGTCCTTGTGCAGCTGGTTGCTAATCCCCAGTTAGGTGCCCAGGCCATGTTCACCACCAATGGTCTCTCCTGGATAATGTGTCCTTGCAGACTCTTGCTGCCCTCAGTGCTCCTTGGCTCAGAGAAGGGCTCCATCCTCCAATCCACGAATAGGCCAAAATGTGGGAGTCACCCTGGACAATGTCTTTTCCTCCCCACCCACCTGCCTGCTCCTTAGAGAGAAGTCATCATCAAAGCTGCTGCCTAGTCAGCTCAAGGCCCTCTCTCTACCTCCACCACCACTAGACCCTGGGTGAATGTCCTTTTTCACCTGGACACCAATGTTCTGGCCCTTTCCCATCAAGCCTCATCAGGTGTCACTCTCCTTCGCGTTTCCTGCCCACTGCTGTCCTCCTGGCCTCGTTTTAGTCTAACTTCATCTCCTGCCTGGTCTGATTCCCTTTTAGGGAAAAAAAAAAAAAAACCCAGTAAGGTTTGCATTGTTGAAATGGCTCCCACTGTGGGCAAGCAGGGCTCAATCCTAATGGAGGTGTGTGGGGAACCATGTGGCACACACCTCCTCCAAAGGACAGGAGGCGGGGCACTGCTGGACTGCTGTCTCCTGTTGGCATTAAATTCCATGTTTGTTTGTTTGTTTTTAAGTTTATTTATTTTGAGAGACAGAACAGAGGAGGGGCAGAGATAAAGGGAGAGAGAGAATCCTAGGCAGGCTCCATGCTGTCAGCGTGGAGCCCATGTGGGGCTCAAACTCACTAACTGTGAGATCATGACCTGAGCCCAAACCAAGAGTCGGACACTTAACAGACTGAGCCACCCAGGTGTCCCAAATCCCGTGTGTCTGAGCTGTACCTGCCCGCTCAGACCAAACAAGGTCTGTGGGGTTTTGGAGAAAGCACAAAAGCAGAGATGAGAAAAGGAGGGGGTGCTGGTGTTAGAGGAGGGATCCTGTAACTTAGTACGCAGGGAACAGGCCAGCTCAGCCACAGCTGAAATCAGAGGTGGGGTGGGGAGGTAGCACCAACCTAGTCAGAACTGGCGGCCACGGCTAACAGTCTGTGTTGTCAATGAGTGTCTGTGGCACCACGTGAACAGCTCTGTCTCTGCCTTTAGGATATCAGCCTCACGTGGGACCGTGTGCTCAGCTCCGGATCTCCAGGGCTGCACAATGTCTGGCACGTGGTTGTTTGCTCCGATTCCAGTTAGGTATTTACTGACTTACTTAATGAATTGCGAACGGATAAACCTGGCTCACCTCCTGGGATCTGCTCCCACATTTCCTGCTTGGTTTTGATTTCAGGTACCTACTCTGGTTCCCCATATTTATAAGATCTCACTTCAGGAAGCTCACGTGGGTCCCCATGATCATTCCTGATGATGCTTTGGATCTGATTTACTTTGATTTCACAACACATATGGGCATCTCCTCCAAGACGAGGGCACTGCTCTCAGCCCTTGATTTGCTGGCCTTTAAGCAGTTGAGGTACCCTAACCCTGTCTGTTTCATTTAGTATTTCTGAAAATGTGCTGAAATTTGAGGATCTGTTTTTAAGGCATATTGTTTTGAGGATTTTGTGACACTCTTGGAGACAACTGCATGTTTCCTTATGAGCCACACCCTTGCCAGCACCCTGCATGCAGATTTTCCATGGTGTCAGAGCAGCAAAGGATGAACAGTCATCAGCTTACAGCAGGGCTCAGAGAATCACCTCTCCCATGGCTACTAGGGGAGGGAGCCACTCTCGGTCTCAACGGCTTGGCCAACCCAAGGAGGAAGTTGAACAACTACCAGGTGCATTCGACACACTTTACCTCCTTTGATCTTCACAACAATCTGTGACGTGGGTACTTCCCATTTTTCTAACAAGCAGCTCTGAGATCAGAGGAGTTAAGTAACTGGCTCAAGGCCACTCATGAGTCAACTGCATGAGGCTGGGTATGATTGCAGAAGGCTTTGATTTTCTGGCGTATCCCACTGGGAAGTTAGCTACGGCAGGAGGACACTAAGATGTCACGGGCTGGTAGAGACTGAAACGACAAGTCCCTGACCGGGGACTGGCCAGGGCAGAGTGTGGGCCCCCAGGGGAGCCAATGTATCCTGCTGCACGGTGGGGAATGGCCCCAGGTGTAGCAGATTTGAACTGCACATTGGACAGGTAGAGAATGCCATGCTCGGCACAGAGAATGGCATAGACAAGGGCTGGAATGCTTACGGGAGAGCCAAGAGCTGCCAAATGTTCCCCATACCTCTCAGGACAAAGTCCAAACCCAAAACAATGATTCTTTACCGCACCCCAGCCTGTTCCTTTGCCTCCCTGCTCCCCTCTGCCCAAGTGTGCTGATGTCCCTGCCGCCTCTGAACACACCGTGCACCTTCTCTGCCTTGGCTCCTGTGTATGCTGCTCCCCCCTCCTTCACTAAGCAAACTCCCCGCAAGCTGGCAGGTCTCAGGTCAGGCAACACTGTCTCCAGGAAGCCCTCTCTGCACCTGAGCCCATCAGGCTAATGATGGGTGCCTCTGCCCTGAACCCTCATAGAAACCTCTGACCAAGCATTTTTTTTTTTAGTTTTTCTGATTATCTTCCCAACAGAACTGCATTGTCCCAAATGGTAGCCGCGAGCTATGAATGACCCTGGAATTCTTTAAATTTAAATTAATTTAAGAAATAAACAAATTCAGTTCCTCAGTTACAGTGGTCATATTTCAAGTGCTCAATGATAGCCACATGTGGTTGGTGGCGACGACTGGACAGCACAGAGACTGGACATTTCCATCAGGGCAGAAAGTCAATGGGGCAGTAGCACTCTTCCAGATTTAGAAGCTGAAGGCAAGGCCTGTGAAGGGTACCTCCAGTCCCAGCACCTGCCATCTACCAGGTGCGCAAAACAGACGTGCGGAGTCACTTACTTGTGTTTTGAGCACCTACTACATGCCGGACACTGTCCCAGGGAAAGGGAATCCATCAGTGTCAAGCCTCGGGTTTCCTGGAGCTCACAGTCTAGGGAGGGGAGGGCAAGAAACAAAACCAAAGGAAACATACTGGCAAGTGCATAACACAATTAAAGAAAGAATGATGAAGGAAGCCCCCTGGGCCCTGTTGAGTAAAAACTGGTAACGGGGCGGAGTGAAAGGGAATAAAACTAGAAACGAAGGTTGCAGCCAGATTCTGATGGACCTGGCGTTCCATGTTAAGAAGCTTGAACTCAACATAGTGGAAAGCCAATGAATGACCCATTTAAGAATTTTAAGGGAATCATGAGAATCTACCCCCCAAAACCAAGAGCACACTGTATATACACTGTATGTTATCTAACTTGACAATAAATTATACATATAAATTATATAAGAAGAATTTTAAGGGACACTCCAACAGCTCAGTGGAGGATGGACTGAAGGAAGAAAAATTGATGGGAGGCAAACCAGCAAGACCACCCGGGCAGGACAGGTGAAGCGTGGCAGAGGGGCAGAAGCAGCAGCTAATCCCGAAGTGATTCTAGACTGCACTGGACAGGTCCCTGTGACTGATGGGAGGGGAAGGAACACAGGGGAACGTCCCTGAAGAAGCCAACTGGAGCTCTGGGGCAGGATCTGCTACAGAATCTGGGGCTCTGCTTCAGGGACTGCATTTTGGGTGATAAATTCACGGCCAAGTTACTTTCTTATGAAGGTTACCACAGATACATCAGCGTGACAGGTGGGGCGTGGGGGAAGAAGGTTTGGCGGGTTCGAGTTGGAGCTGAATATTAGATTCTAGTCACTATTTGATTGATCTTTTAAGCAATTCTGGGATTCTGTCACTTAAAAACCAATAAATCTTTGAAGGCCTGAGGAAAGCAATGCAAAAGCAATAAATCTCCATTGTGGAGTATGAGAAAAATAGGCCAAGCTTCCGAGGTGGTTTGGATGGAGGGATGGGGGTGCAGGAGCCCCGCACGACAATCCGCCCTTCTCCCCCTCGCCTCCCTGTGTGCCCAGTTCTACCAGGCAGAATAGATTAGACCCATGGGGCTCCCCAGGGGCAGCAAGCAGCCGAGCAGGAGCTGGGGTCTGGCTAAGCCAGGACCAGAACGCTGCTGGCAGACGGAGGAAGAAAGCTACTTGGGTGGGGCCTGCAGCTGAGGCCCAGGGGTGAGGCTGCTGGAGAATGGGCTGCTCCACCCAGAGATGCGGGGTCCCAAGTTGCGGGCTGGGCCTGCATAGTCCAGGGTTGGAGGTCCCCTGGGAAGGCATCTTGCCTGCCCCGGATTCTCTAGTTACTGGAAGCTCACTCCACAACAGCCCCACCGAAAAGTTACTGAGTCATCACTCGGCATCCCAGACATGGGGAACCCAGAACTCCTTGAGGGAGCAATGAACTCAGAAGCAGGAAGCAAGGTCCACACACAGACTTTGTGCAGAACGAGCTCCATGACCTTGGACCATTCAGTATCTTAGACTTCAGCTCCCTCCTGTGATACAGAGATGGTATGTCCCACCCAGCTCACTGAGTGATGATCACATGATACAGTGAAATTAAAGGAGCATTCAACTATAAAGTAGGAGTCCAGGCATCCATGACCCAATCTATCTAGTGAGCTCATTGTGCCCTGTGGTTAGAGAGGAGCCTTCACGGTCTTCTCTATGCCCCCATGTCCCCCACCTGCGGGACTCTTCACTGGCCCGCTTGCCAGGGGTGTGCCCATCTCTCTGGACAGTGCAGTTCTTCCATCAATATACTGTCCCCACAGGCTTCAAAGCATCTTGTTTTGCCACTTTCAGCTCAGTATTGTGTCTGCTCACCTGCTTGATGCCCCACCCCCCTTCCTGTTCACATGCACACTTGCCGAAAGTTAAGGCTCAAGAGGACAGGTGTGTATCTACCTTGTTTCCTGCTACATCCCCATTGCTTAGCTCAGTTCCTGGGACATCTCAAGGGCTCAATAAATATGTGTTGAATGATCTAATGGTCCACTGCCTCCCAGATGGGCATCCTAGTGCCTAGAGTTCAAGGTGAACGAGGGCTAAGGTAACTGAAATCTACTGGGATATTGCCACTGCTGTCACTGCAGTTGACCTGGAAGTCATACTAACTGGCACTGGTTAATCTCCTTCCCTTCTTGGCAAATGCCCAAGCAACAGTCTGAAAATAATCCTAGAAACTGAGCCTATACCCACTCTCAATGATCCAGAGCCTTGGGAAGAAAAGCAGTCAGACATTTACAGACACCAAGCATTGCCCCTTTGAGCAGTGACATTTAATTTTTTTTTTCCCCAATGGAAATGTCACCAAAGTATGTCATGCACAACTTTCTCCTTGGGAGGTTGTGAGAAATGAGTGTTGGCTTAGGGTCAGATGAACTGAGTTTAAGTTCTGTCTGTACCCCTTGCTTGTTTTGTGGCCTGAGTCAACTTACTTGGTTCCTATTTATCTCAGTTTCCATATCTGCAAAATGGGGGAGACGATTATCACAACGTTGTGAGGATACAGATAATTTATGTACAGGGACAGACATGCAGCAAGGGCTTACTTGTTAAGTGGAAACCAGCAGCCTCTTTTAACTTGAAGACACAGAACCTAACGCTACATTTTTAGTTGAACCAGAACCGCTAATGAACACCCATGGCTGTGAGGGGTTACAGCACGTACGCCTCCCTGTTTGCTGAATCTCTGTGTCTGTTTTGTAGACCTGCCCTGTTTTTCTGCTGCTACTCACTGTCATTTCTCACTGCTACTGGGGCATTTCCATTCCCACCTCCTAGTTTACTACAGTCTTAGGATGTATGAGCTTATTACAAAGATGTGCAAACTAAGAGCATGTAGGCTCAGAGGGAAAGTGTAAGGGGCACCTCTTTGGGGGAACTGGGAAAGCTTCCCCAGAAAAAAATAGTTTGGGCTGCTCAGAGGACCCCTTTTGGGAAGGGCTGGATGTAAATCTCATCTTTATCACTTGCTGACTATGTGAGCATGAACTTTAGTTTCCTCACTTCTAACAGGGATGTAATAATTCTAATAGGTTAGTCAAGGTTAAACTCTTGGAACGTAACAGTTGCTTACTTGCAATCCCACCCAGCAGCCAGTTGCCCAATAAAACATGGTGATAATTACTCCCATCTGTGTTCAGCTGGCTTCGATGAGTTTTCAGGGGTTCACAGACATATAATCTGATTCATCTTGAGGATGGGACCCTGAATCCTCTGTAGAAGAATTAACTTTATCCTGCCACTGGGCAAAACCAAGGTTGCTTCTTTCTCAGTAAAATTTTTTTCTTTAAAAAGAAATTTTTCGGGGCGCCTGGGTGGCGCAGTCGGTTAAGCGTCCGACTTCAGCCAGGTCACGATCTCGCGGTCCGGGAGTTCGAGCCCCGCGTCGGGCTCTGGGCTGATGGCTCAGAGCCTGGAGCCTGTTTCCGATTCTGTGTCTCCCTGTCTCTGCCCCTCCCCCGTTCATGCTCTGTCTCTCTCTGTCCCAAAAAAAATAAATAAACGTTGAAAAAAAAAATTAAAAAAAAAATAAAAAGAAATTTTTCTGAGACTTTGTGCTGGAAAGTAGTTAGGGGCTCCTAAGTAAAAAGCAACAGTCCTTCCTTCCCCATCATGGAATTAGGGTCTCAAAGGGCTTTGGAAATTTGAACAGGAATGCAGTGGAGAACGCTGTGACCCTACAGAGAGGGTAGATTGTCAAACACTGTTTTGAAAGAACCTCCTAAGTGCCACAGAGAAGAAGCAAAGCTAACAAATAACTCTCGAAGGTCTGCTCTGCTTTGGGTACTTCCGTATTTTGTGCTAAGCCTCTGCGAAATAGCTACCATCCATGCTTTCCAGATAAGGAAAACTGAGAGTCAGGGGGATTAAGTAACTCGCCCAAAGTCACACAGTAGTGTCAGAGCGGGATTTCAATCTACTGCTGGTCCGCTGCCACCAAAGTCAGGTCCTCTCCATCGCCCCACCCAGCAGCCAGCACACTACAGTGAGCTACATGGAATCTGCACCTGCCGGGAAGCCACAGTGGGATTGCAAGTGATGAAGTCCCCTTGCTGATTTGTAGCCTTGCAGTAATGAAAGGGAGTACCTGGGTCTGCAATATAAAGGTCGTGGGCTTTTGGTCAGATCTGACCTATGCACCTGGGTCAGCAGCTAACTTGCTGTGTAAAGTGGGGCAAGCTGTTGCTTTTTTCTGGACCATACTTTCATCATCTGAGAAGCTTTCTAAGATTTTGAAATGGTGACTGATGCTGCTGTATGAGAGGTAAGAGCTGGGAAAGGGAGCGAGGCACTGGTGGCCTGAACGGAACACATGATTTGGCACCTGTAGGCCCTGTACTCAAGTTCAGCTTTCCTACTTTTTTGTGTGCCCTTGGGCACTTCTGAGCCTCAATTTCTTCATGTGAAAATGAGGATCATCACTTAGAGAATGTGTAAGAGAGTGAAATCCATGTACAGAGAGAATCAAATGAAAATGTTGCATGAGAGTAACAGGAAGAAAAGTAGTAACTCAAGTAATTATTCATATGACATAAGAGCCACCACCTGTTTTGGCTCATCACAGGTAGGACAGTCCTGGAACATATGTGGAGAACATAGTTCTCCTATGTGGAGAACATAAGGTGAGAGTTCTATAGCCAGGTGCTCCACAAACACCACGCACACCCACTGCAAGGCCTGAAGGATTCACCTGACTTAGGGTAGAACACAGTCCAAAATCTTTAGAAGAGATGAGAACTTCCAAATTGCTGCAGTTGATTTCATTTGCTCCGCCACCTACAATTTCTGGGTAGAGCTGGATCCGGTTTGGAAAACAGATAACTAGACCATCTCAGTTGCCTCCATCCTGGCTGGTCTCCCAGTCTCTGGTGTCACAAGAGTGACATTGCATGTGGCTATCCAATGGCTTTCTGTGACTCCTCAAACAAACTGGAGATTCTCAAACATGGCCCCCATTCTCACCTGACCACTCCTGCCTTGACCTTTATGCTCAAGTAAATTCCAGAGCCTTGGATTAACTACTACCCATGCAACAGGCTGCTTCTCTCCTTCATGCCTTCCTAATGCTCGACCCTCTTACTGCCTTGGCAACATCTTATATCACATTTAAGAGACAGCTCGGTGTCACCTGAGAACGTCAGCTGGGAATTTCTTCTCTATAAGCATACACTGTATTGCAATTATGTTTTCATGTTTCTTGTTTCCCAACTGAAGTTTAACTTTCCTTAGGAAATGACTTATTCACAGCTAGTTTGCTACTATCTCCCAAGCGGTTAAACAGTGCCTGGCCCTGAGCAACTTGCTCAACAGGTGTTTGTTGAAGGAATGGATGAATAAATGAATCATTTGGGTCCCTTGTGCCCCACCATTCCTGGTAGATAAGATACTCAATGCATGCTTGTTTAACTGAACTGAGCCAATTTGAAAGCCACTGCCCTTGTGCAGAGTGCAGTTGTTTCCAAGAGATGCCCACCTTCCCGGCAACCGTGAGCCCGGGGACTTGCACTGGCTCAGCTTAGCTACTGAACTACTTGCACTGCCTTGGCCAGAAGTATGCTCCTCAACTCCAACAACCTCTTGTGAAAGTCAGCAGTATGACCTTGCAAGTCCTCCTGAGGGACTCTAGTACCCCAAGGCCCTAACTGGACCAGCCCGGAGGTCTTGTCCCATTTACATGATTAGTTTGTTTGTAGAATTCAGCAAGTTGGTCCATGTGTCTGTTATGGCAGTCATATATGGAAAGGATATCCTTCCAGGAGATTCTGTTTCCAGGCCTCCAACCCCACTAAATAAACTGACCATAGGTGTGTTCCAGGAAGTTCTCTCCCAGCCCTACCTCATGTCCCCATCAGCATGTTCCCTCTGAACCCGTCCTAATTCCTCACTGCTGGGGGAGAGACTCTTGGCCCAGTGGCACCCCCTGAACTGAGTTTGGGGCTGCTGATTCTCATTTTCCAGAAGTCTCACTTCTAGCCAGTCCTGTTCATGGGCACTACACGGTGCAGAGAAGAAAAAGCATGAAGTCCAGGAGAAGAACCCTCCTCACCTGACAGGGGCTCCCCGTGACTGAGCAGGCTTCAGCATCACCGTGATGGTCGTGTCCGTTTCATTCAGCGGGGTGTCTGTGTCATATTCCGGCATCGATGGAGCTGGACAGAGAGAGGAGGGCACTCAGCACAGAACTCCTGCTAACTACCTCCCCTGCTGCCATTCCTAAAGACACCCAGGATGGCCAGAAGGACACTGGGAAAGGGCTGGGCGAGAGTCACATGGCATCCCAGGTTTTCAGCACAGTTCTCCTTCCAACCTGCCTGTGGGTCCCTTCAAGGTGCAGAAGATAGAGGGGAAGGATGGCAGTGATGTGGCCACTAGCCCTCAGCAATCAAAGAGTTCCACACCATAAACAGATGAATGCAGGAAGGGTAAGTACTTAACAAAGATGTAAAAGCAGAGTCGACCTCCTTAAACACATCTGAAATGCAAATTACAGCAGTGCTGAACTAGTTCCTCTTATCTTTTCTCTCTCTCTTTTTCACGAGACCCTCCCTTCTCTTATCCCGACTGATGGGAAGACAACGTAGTCTAATCCCTTGGGAAGCTAATCTAGCCATCTGTATGATGAGCTATTAAAACCCATAGCCCTTTTAATTCAGTATTTCAATTTCTGGAATTTAATCCTAAAGTTATAATCCAAACCAAGGAATTAAACTGTATTCTGTAACATATTTACTGAAGAGTTATTTTCTAAAAACATGCAACCACAGGGGAATGTTTAATTAAATTACGTCCATCCGCTTGACAGAACATTATCATGAAAGCAATGTACCAACATGTTAGATGCTTATGGTATAAAGATAAGTGAAAACATTAAGTCGCAAAAACCACTGTGGGTGTCTATGCAAAATACGTATGCATGCACGCCAGAGGTATTTGCAAAACTTGTAAATTGTAAAATGGGATCTGAGATAATTCCGTGTTGAATGTGTCTGGCGGTGGAGGGGACCCTACTGGTGACCAGGCGGGTGAAATCTCAGACATCCATGGCATTGTAATATCCATCCATCCATCCATCCATCCATCCATCCAACATTTCATGAGAACCTATGGCTGTGCCCTGTACTGCCAAAAGGAATATTCTTGAAAAGAAATCATATTTTTACAAACGAATTTGTATGGGAAGAAGACGTCCTATTTAATGCAATTGTATGATAAATTATTTGGTGAATCACTTAGTGTTCCCTCTGGTCTAGTCTAATTAGTATGTTTTTTACACTTTAGGAGGTTTGTGGATTTGGTTTCTTCACGAACTACAGTGATACACGCCAGGGGATGCATCCTCTTACTTGCTCCGATACCATGAGGTGACAGCTGGCTCTGCCCTTTTTCACTCCCAGGAAAATTATGTATGGGGAAAAAACAGACCACCCTTCTTCCTTTCCCCTTTCTAAGACACATACCTGAAATTTTGGTGGCAATCCTAGTGGTGACAGGGGGCCCAAAGCCTTTTGCTGTGCTGGCCTTGATGGTGAAGGAGTAGGTGGTCCCCGGGTACAGACCCACAAAGAGGTGGTGGGTTTCATTCCGGAGCTTGAACACTTTCCCCCGCTGGCTGGAGAGGTCGGCACTCGGGTCCAGCGAGCCAACAGCCTTGTAGTTGATCTGTACAACAAGCCAGCAAACAAACAAATAAATACCTCGCGCAGGAAGCTAGATGGAGCTCATCCAGGGGAATGTCAGGAGAGCAAAGGAGAAGGAGGCATGTAAGTTTGAACAGCAAGTTCTGCTGGGATCGTCCACCTTACAGACGGTCCCAGTCTCACAAGAGCACTGTGGACATGCGCCAGAGTGCTGCTGCCCAACAGAAATAGAATGTGAGCCACACCTACGCTTTTCAATCATCTAGTGGGCACATGAAAAGAAAGTAAAAGAAGAAAGTAAAATTAATTTTCACATTTTGTTGAACCTGATATGTGCAGAGTATTAGCATTTCAACCTGTAATCAACATAAACATTTAATGTGGTATTTTAGATTCTATTATGCATATTAAGTCTTAGACATCTAGTACGTAGTCTGTCCTTCTGGCACATCTCCATTTGGACTAGCCAAGTTTCAAAAGCTCTGTAGCCCCGTGTGGCCAGCGGCTGCCACATTGGACAGCACAGCTGTAGAGCAGTGTTTATGTGTGACGTCTGACAAGAATGGCTTGGAAGGCCACTTAAGAATGCAGCCTCCTTGCCCCTTCCTCCCCATGGTGCTCTCTGCTGCTTTCTCACGCGGTATCTTGTTCCTCTTCCCTAAACCTCGGGGCATCAGGATATTTATCTCATTTAAATGTTGGAGAAATGGAGACTCAACTGAAAGTAACCTGCATTAAGTCAGCACTTTCCAAACTTTCTGTGGTGAAGGCCCAGTTTTGTGTTTCCCAATCCATTGCTGACCCATAATATTCTGCAGACCCCATCGCGTGGGACTCATCATGTGAGTCTGGTAATAGCCACACCAGTCTGCACTCTGTGTAACCAGACACGTCCACTCCTCCCACACGGGGGGCTGTGGCAATGTCAAGGGACCATGAGAGCTTCTAAGTGCTCACTCTCTATTTCTGCACTTACCCTGCTGTGAGAGTAACAAAAACGGTTGGCATCCCAGCACCAGCCCCCATAGATCACACTTTTGTGTGCCACATTTGCAGGTCACACAGTTGTTAAAGTGACAAACACAGGATTGTATGTTTATTTGTTTCATCTAGTTTGTCCTATTAAACATGTCTTATTAGGGGTCCCTGAGTGGCTCAGTCGGTTAAGCCTCGGACTTCGACTCAGGTCATGATCTCACGGTTTGTGAGTTTGAGCCCCGCATCGGGCTCTGGGCTGATAGCTCAGAGCCTGGAGCCTGACTTGGATTCTGTCTCCCTCTCCCTCTGCCCCTCCCCTGCTTGCACACTCTCAAAAAGAAAAATAAACATTAAAAAAAGTCTTTAGTTAGAGTATAACATACATACAGAAACTATACAGTCCAACGAATTTTTATTAACCGGACACACGCGTATCACCAGCACCTGGCTGAAAGAACATTACCAGAACCAAGATGTAGCCTGCGTGCCCCCTTCCAATCCCTCCCCACCACCCTTCAGCAAGGATAACCTCTATCCTGACTTACACACAGCACAGACTAGTGTTGCCTGCTCTTGTACTTTTTATCCGTGGAAGCATACAGGGCAGCTTCTTTCGCTCCACATTGTGGTTGTGAGAGGCGTGCGGGCTGTCATGTGTAGCTCTAGGCCATGCATTCTCATGGTTGTTCAGGGTTCTACCCTTGACACATGACTAAACCCAGGTCTGTTGGATCTAAAATCTGTGCTCCTTACTCTAGAAGTTGCTGCCCGGCCCGGAGACAACATCGCATTAACTAAAGGATGCATTCACTCATTGATTCACTTGTTCCTTCACAAATGTGTCCTGCATACGCCTGCACCCTGGGGCCTGCACTGCACAACTGTTGCATACACAGCCGATGTGAACACAAGCTTGACCCCGTGCCCAGGTGTCTTCCTTTCTGAGCAATGTAGGTCAATGACACACACACCTTCTATCACTTTGTCTTCGGTCAAGAATGTCTTCTATGTGCCAGGAAGACCAAACCCAGACAGAAACAGGAACACACCAACTTTACATCAAAAATAAGCCGTTTGCGTTTTCTGGCAAGGGCGCCACGTGTTTTAGAGAAAGAGGTAACTTCTCTCTCTGTCAAGCAGTAGCAATTGACGCTACATGCCGAGGAGGAGACAGACCAGACTCCTCGGAGCAGAGCAAGCCCCAGAGGAAAAACACACTAAGCTAAAGGATTTGGGCACCTTGCAAGCAAAGCCTGGGCAGGAATACCTGTCCTGCAGGTCCTCAGTGAACCTGTCCCCAGCTTTCCCTCTGGTCACCCCCACCTGCTCCGCTTCTCAGAGAGAAACAAGGCAACCATCTGCCTCTCTGTGCTTGAGGGCTGTCCTGGGGGGAGGGGGGGGCACTCGCCTGCGCTGGGTAATTGGCGCCCCCAGCGGCTAGAATGATGGTAGTTGATGCACACGGTCCCTGGGCTCCTCCCATGTGACACTCCTGCAGCATCCCAGGGGACTTCCTGGAGGGATTCCACTCCGACTGCCTCCAACATAGCTGGCTGGGAAACACATCCATCACTGGCTACCGTCCCTTCCTTTTCCTTCCCCACTCCCACCTCTCGGTGTCTCAGGGTCACCAAACTAAGACAGTGTGCTCAGGGAGGTATCTCAGGGGAGAAGTGAGCTGATGGCAGAGGATAACACAGAGTCAGAGCAGCAGTGAAACATTCTAGGGTCTTGGCAGACGGAACCACCTGGGCAAAGGCCCGGGGTAGGAACAGTCTTGGGAGAACTGAGGAAAACCCAGTGTGACCGGCAGTGGTGAGCCAAGCAAATGGGGGAGCTGAGTCCCCAGTGTGCAGCTGGATTCAGGTTTCCTGGTGACGCAAGAACAGAGACACCCAGAGAGCTCTGACGGGTGGCAGCCAAGCCCAGGTTACCAGTGCTCACGTATCCTTTTGAAATTCTGTCCCCGTCCCCCTGCCTGGGCTGGTGGCAACCACACTGATATACAGACACTGGGAGGTAAAACTCATGCCTTATTTACTAGCCAATTCCTTTTCTGCACTCCAAATTCAATCCAAAAGCGACTCAATTTCCACCGAGCTGTCAATATAATATACCGCGCTCCCCTGCTCTCCTAACCTTTCCTGGTATTACAGGATCCTCACTTACTTGTAATGAAACACTATGAATAAATCAATGTATGTTAATATAGCGTGCCTTCAATTTTTTATGAAGGGCTTCACCAAATCTAATTCCCACTGCTTTGTCAGAAACAGTCTCTGAAAAATTTAACTTGCAAGTTTTACGAAGTTAGTGGGGGGATGGACTGGGTAAGGAAAGCCAGAAGGTGAGAAAAATGGAATGGGATGGAGCTTGTGGCCGTAAAATGTATAACGTAACGTGAATCTTTGGAAGCGGAGGAAACGCAAGATTTGTTAGAACGGCAAACATAAAATAAAAAGTTTGTGGGGGAAAGGGTGCTGAGCTGCCTGTCAACCTGAGTCTCTTTTGATTGCTGTCAGTGAGATTCCTGGCCAGAAGCCAGAATGAGCACTTTGTAAGGAGAATCCAGTCACATTACCCCTTAGTATCAGAAAAGCAGTGGTCCCCCATTGCTCTTGGGATTAAAAGCAAGTCCTTATGCTGTGGTTTTCATCAGCTCTCTGCATGAGCTGGCCTCCCCTCTCCTCCCTCCTGCATTCCAAGACTCTATTTCAATATCTGAAAAGAACTGCAGTCTCTTTGGCCATAGGACCCTTGCACCAACTATTCTGTCAGCTCAGAACACTTTTTCCCTTCCCATGCCTCCCTTTCACCCAATTAATGACTCCTTATCCTTACATCACACTTAAAATGATGTTTTAACAAACATGGTTACCAGAGGGGTGAGGGTGGGGGAATGGGTGAAACAGGGGAAGGGGATTATGAGTGTATTTATCATGATAAGCACTGAGTAATGTATAGAACTGCTGAATAACTGGGGCATCTGGGTGGCTCAGTTGGTTAAGTATGTAACTTCGGCTCAGGTCATGATCTCATGGTCCATGAGTTCAAGCCCCACATTGTACTCTATGCTGACAGCTCAGAGCCTAGAACCTGCTTTGGATTCTGTCTCCCTCTCTCTCTGCCCCACTCCGTCTCTCTCTGTCTCTCTGTCTCTCTCCCTCTCTGAAATAAATAAACATTAAAAAAAAAGAATTGCTGAATAACTACATTGTACAGCTGAACCTATAATACCATAACATATAATACTGCATGTTAACTCTACTGAAATTAGAAAATAAATAAGTAAAAGGCACCCTCCCCCCACAAATGTCACTTTTCATGAGTGCCTCCTCTGACTCTCCAGTCCACCTACTTTATGTTCCCCCAAATAACATCTCTCTCCTTTGAACAACTAATTTTACACTTAACCATGCAATTGTTTCACTCAATGTTTCACTAGCCCAAGAGTTGAAAAAGTAAAGCCAGAAAGCCAAATGGGTCTCATCATCTGTTTCGGTAAGTAAAAGTGGATTGGAGCACAGCCACACCACTCGTTTATGTATCACCTCCAGCTGCTTATCCACTACCAGGGTGGGACTTGAGTCGTTGTGGCAGAGGGCCTACGGCTCACACTGTCTAAAATATTCACTCTCTGGTGCTTTATAGAAACAGTCTGCTGAACCCTGTAGTAGACTCTAAGCTCCAAAATGGCAAGGATCTGAGGCAGATTTTGTTCCACACTTCCTCCCCTTGCACGCATGAATGAACGATCAAACTAGCTGGGTGGCTTGAGCCATTTGCTTAACTTCCCTGAGGCTAGGGGTTCTTCAAGGGTTAAATCATAATCTTAACTTCAGTTTCCGTTTTATATTGCAGAGCGACCCCTGCTTCTTTACTCCTGGAAAGCAGCCCCTCTGCTCAGAAGTAAGGCTCCAGGGGGTCCACGAATGACTTCTCTTGCCTTTGCATCAAGGCTCTGGCTGCAGCACACCAGAGGAACAAGCAGCCCTTCTACCCTGGGCTACAGAGGATGGGGCAAGAGAGGCAGGAGGAACAGAAGCAATGATTTTCCTCAAAGAGCCCCATCAGGAAGGGCCTGTTTCTTACACTGAGACACGGCCGCGCCACCCTCCGGGCACTGGCTGAGCACCGGGTGAGTTCAGATGGCAGAGCTGACAAGATTCTCGTCCTGAGAATGAGATGCTACATGAGGGTTGAGGGAAGATAGGAGATAAAGTAGGGATGAAGGAAGTGGCCAGAATGCAGAAGCGGGGGAGGGGGGGAGAGGGTCAGAAGATGCAATCGGGACAAAAACACAACTTGGGGGCACTCACTCTGTGCCAGGCGCTGTGAGGGGGCCTCACACAAACACCGTCTCATTTAATCCTCAAAAAGAAGATGTGGGCTCTTTATGGTCATTCCCATTTCTTAGCTGTGGAAACCGAGGCCAAGAGAGGTGTCAAGTCAAAGCTGGCGTGAGGGAAGTGATGTGTGCCATCAGGTGGTATGCTAGAAGGACAGATGGGAACCATGAAGCATTCTCTGCTGCCTCTACTTCACCTTGGTCTCATCTCTCAGCTCGTGTGTGAATGTGGGTGCCATGATGCGGCAAGAACTTGGATAAGTCTACTAGAATACCTCAAGATGCCCTGGGAGGACCAGAGGGCTGTTCAAAGAGCTCACTCAACAACAGATGACCCCAAGTGGAGGAAACCCCTAACAGCATCAGCTGGCAGTGGGGGTAGTATAAATTGCATCAAGACCAGCCCTCCTACAGCTTGATGCTCCAGAAGCATCCTCTATAGCTTAGCACCTTCGTGCTATGCCCATGCTGTCTTCATCTTAAGCCCCTTGGGGGAGGGGGATGTCAGCACCCTGAAGTTATGCATCCCATCTACTCCCGACTTTCCCCCAATGGCTTCCAGCCCATACCCTGGAGGTCTCAACCTAGTCGAGTCGTAACAAGGCTACCAACTCGGTCAGTTCATTTTGAAAACAGTTAAATTAACTTCATTTTTCTTTAAACTAAAAAAAAACAATGGTTAAAATATTTTGTCCTTTTTTGGACCCACTATAAAAGTGTTACAGGCATGGTCTTAGCCATCTTGGTGACCTCCAAGGTAAACATACAAAAACAGATCTATTCAAGGTAATCTCTTCTTGTTAGAAGTGCTAATGTTGTCTCTTGGTTTCCTGAAAATTAAAAAATAAAATGCAAACATGTTCCTTCTGCAACAGCGTGAAGGCACAGATGGCTGAAATGCATATGCCAGTGACTTCTTGGCCATGGGGCCTTTGTTTTTCCTTGAGAGCGGAGGACTGTAACAACATCAGAGAAATGATAGTGAATGACACAAATACTGCTGCTCCCGGTGTTTCTAACACTGTTGAGCCAGCAAAAGAACGCATGGGTTTGCCACTTTGTGCACAGACAGCTACTGCTTTTGCCTCTGTTGAAACGGGGTCATTTTCTCAATCAACAAATGCTCACCGAGAACCTACTCTGTGCTAGACTCTGCTCCGGGCTCTGGAAAAAACATCGGTGAAGAAGACCCAGTTCCTGACTTTGGGGACAAGTGGAGGCATTAATAGATATTGCAGGAAACCGAGTCCTGGAGGAGCACAGATCTGGGAGTGACCAGTTCTGCCACAGAGAGTGAGGACAGGCATCCAGAGAAGCTGCCACAGTGTTGGGTTGGGCCCATGTTCCTCAGCCCAGACTCCAAAGCACAGAATGCCCTGGAGACCTTTTAAACAGTATATCAATGCCTGCACCCTACCCTGAACTAAGCGAATCAAACTCTCTGGGTACAAAGGCCTTGACATCGGTACTGTTTTCAATTTCTCCAGGAGATTTGATTGGGCAGCCAGGGATGACAGTGGTAGAAATGGACCCTTCACCATAAAGGGGATTAAGCAGAAGAATTACACAATGTGGCCTGTGCCAAGGAAACGTGCCCTCACATGGCATGCTTGAAGGAAGGAAACTGACCACGGGAGGACTACAGTAGTAACGGCTGCAGGCAGGGTTGTGGGTGAATGCTGGAGCTGGTGGACCACGCTGAAGAGGAATAAAATGTTTGCACAGCTTCATCTCCCCCAGAGTTACTAGCTGCTGTTGTGGCTTCAGCAGCAGAAAAAATTCTTTGGCACCCCTCCCCCCCTAGGAAGGGGAGCCTAATTCCTCTCTGGTTGAGGATGGACCTAGTGACTCACTTTATTTATTTTTAAATGTTTATTTATTTTTGAGAGTGGGGAGGGACAGAGAGGGAGGGAGAGAACCCCAAGCAGGCTCCTCACTGTTACTGTGGAGCCCAATGTGGGGCTCGAACCCATGAACTGTGAGATCATAACCTGAGTTGAAGTCAAGAGTCAGATGCTTAACTGAAGCAGCCACCCAGGTGCCCTCCCCCTAGTGACTCACTTTAAATAGACCTAGGATAAAAGGGGAAAAAGACTAGCTTAAAGAGGAAAGACCCAGCTGACACCACCTTAACCAAGTGACCGAGGTCAACAATACCAATGAAAAGTCATTTTGAGCTCAAGAGCCCCCTTCTATGATGTGATGAGAAGGGTGCACACCCACTGTGGGCTTTTGCCCCAGAATCTCAGCCCATCAATAAAAACAACAACAACCACAACAATAACAACAAAAAAGACCAGACACACCCAGAGTCAATACTGGTCAGGATTCTTAAAAACTGTCAAGGTCATCAAGACAAGAAAAAACTGAGATGCTATCACAAAGTGGAGGAGGAGGAGGAGGAGGAGGAGGAGGAGGAGGAGGAGGAGGAAACGTGACATCTGTATGCTATATGGGAACCTAGAAGGGAAAAAAGGACACCTGTGGAAAAACTCGGGAAATCTGAGAAAAAAGTCTGCACGCTAGTCAGCAGTAAAGCACTGATGTGAATTCTCAGAGTGGATAACTGTACCATGACTACATAAACATGAACATTCAGGGAAGTTGCGCACTATTTTTTTTCTGCACTATTTTTGCAACTTCTCTGTAAATTTAGAATTATTTCAAAATAAAATGTTTAAGGAACAACAACAAAAAGTGGCAGGCTGGGTTTTGGCACCGGTGAGGTCTTCGTGGCTGCAGAATAGAATCTACAACAGATATTCACTGAGCTCTTCCCTGAGGCCCATGCTGAGCCGTGCGGAGCCTTCGGAAGCTTACAGTCCGGTCAGGGAGATAGGCACACCCACAGGAAGGAGTGGCAAAGGCACAGGAGGATTACTGCTCTGAAGGAAGGGACGGTGCTTCTCGTGACAGAGAAGGTTTCCGGGGCCACAAAGTCTTCCCCAGAGTGTGAAGGTGTTAACCAGGTAAAGGAGTGAGAGAAGCTGGGAGACAGAGGACAGTGGAGGAAGTGGAAGCTGCAGAGATGCTCTTGGGAGGATGGCTGCCGGCCTGTGCAGTGCTTCTGTGCAAACTAGGAAAAGGCACCTCTCCAGGCAGATGCAGGCCCTCTCCATCCCAGCCTCCCCCCGCCCCCCCAACCATACATCAGTGAGCTGAGGGTGCCTCAGTGACAAGAAAAAGATATACCTTTCTTAATGCCTAATCATAGTCCTACGGGCAAATACAGCCCAGTGCTTTGCGGTGCTTAGTGGATTTCACCCTCTTGGTGGTGTGTCTTTGTGCAGTACACGAACTATGCAACAGAACGTGACAGTCCTGCTTTGAGGTTGGTCATGGAAGGCTTTTTGGGAATACTTAAGTGCTTCAATTTTACCTTGAGGGTAATAGAGAGCCATTAAAGGAGATGGTAGGCTATTAAGAGAGATACAAGGTCATACCCTAGCGTAAGAACAGTGCTACTGAAATTGTGGTCCATAGGCAAGATAAGATCAGCATCACCTAGGAGCTTGTTAGAGATGCAGATTCATGGGCCTATCCCAGACCTACTGATCAGAATGTCTGGCTGGTGAAGATCCCCACAAATGTGCGAGTAAGGAGGAGCCAACACTGGCACCAGGCCTGAAGGTGATGAGACTTCTAAGGCTGAACACCAATGGGAAGATCTGTGAATGTCCCCTGGCCTGGTCCTTCCGAGGCTGCCAACATTCAGGAACGGGAAGAGTGGGGGAGGGAAGACCATTGGATTTCTGTCTCGCAGAACCTATGCTGAAACCCCAAACCACCACTTACTGAGAGTTGAGTGCCTAGGATCTATTTTGTAACCTCACCTGCCAAAGCGCTCTGCTAACACTTGCCAGGGCTTGCCAGCCTTCTGTGGTTCCCAGGGTCAGAGGCCCAGGCTGTGGGTTTGGTCTGCTGTGCCAGCACCTGCCTGGGCTGCGCTCCTTCCCTGGAGCTGCCAGCACAAGGCACGGTGCCTACAATGGCTGGGTCGGTCAGTCCTGCGGCCGCCCTGCGGGGAGCTCGTTCCAGAAGTGTGTGCACACCCTCGGTTGCCAAGGATCAAAGAGGTGTTGTAGAAGGAAGCTGGCTTGTTTGCCCAACATGGCTTTTGCTGATTTCCAATCAATATCCCGTTCACTGACTTTGGCTGGTTTCCTGGTGGCTCTGGGATCAAACACTAGGAGAAAGCAAGCTCAGAATCCAGTTGGCCCAGGGTCATTAATATTCACCACCCAGCAATCCAACCTGCAAAGTTTGGTCAGCAGGTGGTAATAACAGGAACTAACATTTATTGAGTGCTTACCTTGGGCACCTCACTCCCTTCCCTAAATCAACACCTTGCCCTTCAGCTCCTGGACAGACTGTTGATGAGTGTGTTCCTGTCAATACACGCCCCCCACCGCCACAGCCCCTCTAATCCTTATCCCTGGGCTACTCTCAGTGTCTGCCTCTCCCCTCCTCAGGGTCCTCACAAGGGAGGGATATTCTGATCATTTCACTCTGTCAAACTGCTCTGAATTTCAAAGACATAGTCAGATTCCCATAACAGAGCCACCAGAAACTCTGATGGCTCTAAAATCTTTCTTCCTAAACTGTCATAATGCAGCTTAATAATAGGAAGCTTGAACTTGCTTTCAGCTTTTAATCTCATGCTGGGGTGCCCTGGGTGCTATGATTTTGTCATTTTCACAGAAACCTTCTTGCTTAATGAGTCTGTCTAGTGATATTCCCAGTTGCTTCTAGTCTGCATTGCAATACTTCTTGGGTTTCTAAATGTAAGCCGCTCGCCTGCCAACTTCACACTCAGCTGATTTCCGTTCTGCTGAGTTTAACCTGGTTAAGTTGCTAAATTGCGTGACCAATTCCTCTCCAGTTGGCTTTGGGCGCAGAGATGTGAGAGAAGTTGAATAATCCCTTGACCCTGCTCCCTGGAAGCTTACAGTGCCACCCACAGGCCTTGCTGGCAGAGACAGCCTGGGGGGGCGGGGGGAATCCTTCACGGAGGACAAGGTCTGGTTTCTATTCGTTTACTGCTGTGATGGCCAGCATCCAGCTTGGCGCAGGACACGAGTCAATGAGGTTTACTGAGTAAATGAGGATTAAGGATGGAAATGTAACAAACACAGAATGTGGTACAGTTGAGTTTGAACTAAAGTCATTGTGATGCCAAAGTCCAGCATTTTTCACTCTGCCCTGCACCTCGAGTCTTGGGCCCTCTGCGCACGTCCATGTGTGACCAGTTGCCAGAGGGGGGAAATGCCTGCGCAACGGTGAGACCACAAGGCTTTGTGGTGGGTCTGTGTGGGCCTGCCACCCCATGGAGGGGCTTGGTGAACATCCCTGGCAGCTGGGTCCATACCTGTCTGGTACATAGTTGGCCCTCAATTAAATTACATGTTTGGTAATTAAGAGGCCCAAGTTGGTGAAGCTCTTGCCCTCTTGGGGCTGAGTTGCCAAACCTGTATAAGTAGAAAGATCCTTCAGTGCTTTCCCATGTTTTGGTGGATTTTTAAAAATGGCCAGCATGTTTTGACACTCATCCCCTCAAGACATGGGGCTTATCTCCCGCTTCTTGAGTCTGGGACCACTTGTGAATGATTTCACAAATAGGATGTAGGGGAAAGGATGCTGTGTGACTCCAGAGGCTGGGTCATAAAGGCAATGAATGCAGCTTCTGACCTGTCCGCAGGAGGACACTTAGGTCTATAGCATCTAAGCTGCCGTATCAGAGGTGGCCAAGCAGTGAGGATGTGTGGGGCACAGAAAGGGGCCGTGTGTAGATGCTGAATCCAGGCTATCTCAGCACCAGACTGGTAAGTGAGCAAGCCTTCAGTGGATTCCACTTCTCTGTCTGGTCACCCCTTGTCATTTGAGTCTTGGTCGAGTCCCTAGACATCATGGGGCTGAGACAAGCCATCTCTGTCATGCCCTTTTGAATTCCTGACCCCCAGAATCTGTGAGCAGAATAAAGTTGTTGCTCTCTGCCACTAAATTCTGGCATGGTTTGTTATAGCCAATAGTAGCTAGGACACCATGTGTCCATCAGACTTGAGAGTTTCTTGGGAGCATGGGTAACATTTTATTCACTTTTATATCCCGAAAAAGGAAACACAATAAATGCATGCTACTTTCCTAACCACGTGATCAAAGTTAGCAACTCCAGTAATGAGAAATATGGACGTTGAATGCCTCCTGATAAGACGGCATAGACAAAGGCATACCCCTTGTGTGGTATTTTCGCCCAAAATGTGCACAACACATTGACTGGCTAATCTGGAATTGTGGGAACCACAGGTCAGAAGACTCAACCCTGTGCCTCCCAGAGGGTTGTAGAAATTTGTAGAAATTTCTTGTAGAAATTCATTACAATAATAATAATGATAGGAGTTAATATTTATTGCCACTCAACATCTGCCAGGAGCCATGCCAACCACTTTCCACACATTACTCACTTAAATCATCACAAGTTTAGGAGGGCCAGTGCCATTATGAGCCCCATTTTACAGATGAGGAAATTGAGGCTTAAGGAGAAGAAGTCGCTTTCCAGGGTTCTCAAAGCTAGTGAGAGGCAGAGCAGGCTTGGAACCCAGGCAGTGTGGGTCTAGACTCCAGCTGCTTTGCCTCAGGGCTCTGCTGTCCTCATGAAGACGGGCCTGTCTTGTTTCCAGATGCTGGGACACCAGAAACTCTACTGTGGGAACCTGTTTGCTGAAGGTTTAGCTGAAGTGAGAGGGCATGGCTGGAATGTGGAGGTATGGGGAGAGCTCAGGTTAGAGAGCTGGGGATTATGGAAACCAAAGTCCAGGAGGACTGGGGTGGAATGAATTTGGAGAACGGGGTGGGGGGGGGGTGTCAGGGTGATAGAGGACCTGCCGCCAGACTGCAATTCCAGAGCGCCCCAGAGGGTCTCTCCTTCCTATCTGGAGCTTCCTGCCTCCCCCTTAGAAGGCTGAGGCAGGGGTAGATTCCAGAGGGCTTTCTAAGGACAGCTTCACTGATCACATAATAACACATTCTGGGGCAGCAGGGGGCTGAAGGCTTAAGTTTCACGCTAATGCATTTTCCTCTCATTCGGCATCTTCCTCATGAAACTAAAATAGAATTGATTTTATGCCCCCCTCCCCCTCAAGTTAGGCATTAGGAAAGGAATACAAGGGTGGGCATATTGGAGACCTGAACATCAATCCACTCCGAGAGAGCATGTATGTAAAATGTTTTATGAGTCCCTATTGGCAGGGGAAGGTTTTGTGAAAGCCTTTTTGGTTCTGTCTCCTCCTGCTCACAAGAAATGGAAGCGTTTGTTTTTTGGTTCTCCCTTCTTGGGTAAAATGGTCATTTATTCTAAGCCTTTCTTTGCTGGTCTTGGGTTGGAAGCTTTCCCTTCTTCTAATCTTGCCCATGTGGTTTTTTCCCAGAAGCAGACGCACAGCAGGAAGCACTGCTATTTAGGGAGGTGTCATTTCTGGTGAAACAGGTCATCAGGGAGCCCACACCCTCCTACCTGTGGTGACCCCAGGCCCTCAGCTGGGTCCATAGTGGAACCTCACAGCTGGAGGGAACTTTTTCATTTTCAAAGCACCCGGGAGAAACCAAGGCTCAGACAGGCTAAGGGGAATGCCTAAAGTCACACAGTAGGCGGATCTTCTCTGAGGAGCCAGCTGTGGGATAACAAGACAGCCCGGGAGGGAGTCAGAAAACTCAGGTACAAATCCTGGCAGAAAGTTATCTGCAGCAGCACTAGAAACAGGATGTGAGGGCGTCTGGGTGGCTCAGTCGGTTGAGCATCCGACTTCGGCTCAGGTCATGGTCCCACGGTTCATGAGTTCGAGCCCCGCGTCGGGCTCTGTGCTGACAGCTCGGAGCCCGGAGCCTGCCTCACATTCTGTGTCTCCCTGTCTCTCGGCCCCTCCCCTGCTCATGCTCTGTCTCTCTCTGTCTCAGAAATAAACATAAAAAAATTAAAAAAATTAAAAAAAAAAAAAGAAACAGAATGTGAGCCACATTTGTAATTTTATGTTTTCTAGGAGCCACGTGAAAAATAAAAGAAATTGATGGAATTAATTTTTAATGATCACCCACGATATTCACAATGTTATTGTTTTACCATATAATCCTCACAAAATGATCAATGAGGTATTTTACATCCTGGTTTTCCTCCTGAGCGTTTGAAATCTGGTACGTGTAATTTGACACTTCCCACAGCATCTTCATCCGGACTAGCCACATTTCAGGTGATCGACAGTCACATATAACTAGTGGCTAGACAGTGCTGGTCTAGACCAGGGTTTCTCAACCCTTTTTCCCTTGCCATGATCACCTCCTAAGAAGCCCATTTAGTCATTTCCCCCCTCAATCTCCCTCATGAAGTTTTAACTCTACAGGTACGCTGGATAGCTGTATATGGACTCTTTACGTATCTGTATGGCTGCTTGCGTACTGTATGCTTTATTATGCATCTGAATACAAGAGGAAGGTTTCTGAGCATCCTGGTCCCTGCAAGAGCCAATTTTCATCTCTTGTGGGTGGTAACACTGTGTTAAGAACATACGGTCTAGAACAAGCAGTGGCAGCCTCGAGCTTTCTTATCTGTAAAACAAGTATACTCGTGAGTGGACAGAACAGTTTTTTGGAGAAGCATCTGGCAGTGCCGAACATGGCAACGATG
Source organism: Lynx rufus (assembly GCF_022079265.1). Classification (NCBI taxonomy): domain Eukaryota; kingdom Metazoa; phylum Chordata; class Mammalia; order Carnivora; family Felidae; genus Lynx; species Lynx rufus. The sequence goes on along the minus strand of NW_025814896.1, from coordinate 17,903,734 downwards.
TTACAACCCGGTGGGGCTGGTGTTTCCAGCATGTGGTTCCCTCCCACACCGCTGGTGGTGCCAGGAGTTAGGACCGCCTCCCCCATCTGCAGGCTACTCCTGGGCCATGTGCTAACTGCCCATGTCCTCACTCGGCCATCACAGGGAGGGACCAGGGCTGCTGTCCTTCAGCCTGGCCGCAGCTCAGCAAAGAACACCAAAACCTTGTACATCACTGCTTCAATGCCTTCTCTCTCCTGCTGGACACTGGTTTGATGCCAGATGGCTAGGAGGCACCCCTGAGGGGCAACCCAGGTCTGATACCGGACCAAGCTTTTCTTCCTCCCCCAAGTGCCCACTGGCAGAGGGGTGGCCCCAGGCTTATTATCTCTGCAGGGACACATGACATGTGTTCCATCCAACACCTTCTCCCCCCACAGAATATCAGAATTCAGAGGGTGCAAACTGTGGGCTAACATGGTTTCTCCCTAAAAAGCCCATGCCCTCTAGAGATGAAGATATAGATGTGATGCCCTAGCTCCTCGTTGATTCTAGCACCTTCTTCCCTTCCCATCCCAATCCTTCATGGAGGCCAGTGACATCCATCTCCGCACCTGTGGTCCCCAAGGAGTTCTAACTTATCATCAACAACTCTGCCGACTCTATTCAGTTCCTCCTTCTGTCCCACCTAAGTGAGACACCCTCAGAGGCGATGCCGGGGATCACTGGGGAATCACGCAGAACACCTCTGGAGACAGGGACCTCGGTCCCTCCTGCTCTGTGGCTCTGCCTGTGGACAGCGCTGTGAGAACGTGGGTGCTGGGGTCAGACAAGGCTGGCTGGCTTCCATGCACGGCACTTCCATCGACTCTACATGGCGCATGTGAGCGGGCTTGCTGCAAAGGCAATGACGGAGTCCTGAGCTGGGGAAGGCAGAGTAAAACCCATGGAGTGAACAGTCTGACTGCCTGGTCTTCCAGAGCCATGCCTCATTAGGCACCCACTGTAGGGGGAAGCCACCCTGTAGACTGGAAACGAAACTGGCTTCGGGATTTTGCCTTTTTTTTTTTTTTCCTTTTGCCTCATAGTAAAGTATACTTCTTGGATTCTTGTGCTTCTTTTTAGATATAAACCTTCTCCTACCTCTTATTTGAGAAGGGGTTTGAAAGATACTGAATCTTATCAGTTTGGAGTCTTATCAGTAAAGATTCAGAGAGAACACAAGGCTGAACTTTGACTTCTGAAAGACTTAAACTAACAGTGTGCATGTGATCTTGGGGGCCTGGGGTTGGTTTGTGGCCATGATGCTTAGCAGCTGGGGCATCTTCAAGCAGACTCTTTCATCATTAAGAGAAAAGGCTTGCTGTGAGGCTAAAATGTGTCCATATGTGTATGGACCCTGGGAAATGCCTAGGGCTTGGTAGGATACCAAGCAGGTCAGTCGGACCTCAGTTTGCAACATTAGAGGGTCTTTGAGGGGATTTGGGGTAAACCACAGATTTGTTCAACTTGAGTGAGCAATTATTTACAGAGCTAATACAAACTAGTCAGTATTTTAGGCACTAGAGATATGCCAGTGAAGAGAGTGATAAAAACCCCTGCCTTCTTGGAGCTCACCTTCCACTAGCCAGGGCAGGAGGGGAGGGGAGAGAGGTATACAGGACATAATGCGTCTATTATTTAGTATGTTAGCGGATGGTAAGTGCCATAGAAAAGAAAGAAAAAGAACACAGGAGAACAGAGTAAGAGGCACAGGAGTGCTGGGGAAGACCCATGCAGGCTACACGAGGAACTGGGCTGTGCAGGCTGAATCGAGAAGGTGAGGTGAGTGAGGACTTCAGGAACGGGAGTCAGCTAAGTGGGTATCTGAGAGAAGAGCACGATCCCTGAACTGGGATCATGTCTGGTTGACTGGGTAAACAGCAAGAAAGCTTGTGTGGCAAAGGCCAGTGAACAAAGGAGGGGAAATGGGGTGAGAGGGGTGAATGGGGTCCCTGTAAGGTTTAGGCTTCTGCTCTGGATGGAATGGGGGCCCCTGAAAGTCGTGAGTAGCATCAGACTGAGCATCAGCCCCTGAGACAGACCTGGTGTCTGGACTGACTGGAAGGACTGAAACTCTTTGACCTAAAAGGTGATTAATGACTGCTTCAACTCAGGCCAGGGGTGTAGGGGCCCATGAGCTCCTGGAACTCCAACGAGGCCCTGGGTCCTGGGTAACTGGGAGGACAGGCTGGTACACTGGGCCACTTCCATGCCCTCTTGCGTCCCTGCCAGCTGCCCTGTGCAACAACATCCCCCCCGTTTCCTTTGAGGGCCCCTGCTGGGTGAGTCAGGGGTGAACGAGGAACATGGTCTAGACCCCCGGCAGGAAAAGTGAACATAAATCAGGATGTTGAGGAGATGTCTAGGAAGATGACCACCCAGCATGGCCTCCCCAAGCTGGACCTCAAGGGGAGCAGCTGATTTGAGGAGGTCAAAGGCTATTATTTTATTGACTGATTGAGAGAGAGACCAACCATATGCAAACAAGAGGTAGAGAGAGAGGGACAGAGAGAATCCCCAGCAGGCCTCGCACTGCCAGCGTGCAGCCCAATGTGGGGGGTCAAACCCACAAACCATGAAGTCATGACCTGATTCGAAGTCAGATGTTTAACCGGCTGAGCCACCGGCTGTGCCCCATTCAAAGGCTATTAACAGCAGGGCTCTCTGAAGTGGGAGACCCCAGAGCTTTGGCTGGTGTGGCCTTTAGTGTTAGCCTCCCATGAAGCCTGAGACCTTGAAACTCACTGCTCTTTAAGTAGAGAAATTAGGGCTGGGGCCTCAGCAGAGCCTCAGATTCAAGGTATACTAATGGGCTAGTATGTAAAGTATACAATGTCTTTCTGGGGTCCACTCCTGGGATTCAGCCTCCTATCAAGACGCAGGACTCACAAATTCCTCAAATGCAAAGAAGGCAACATGTACAAGGTATGCATCTGGAAGGCACTGGGTCCTTCATGTGGGAGGTGGAGTCATTCCATTGATTCGGATGAAAGCTTCTTCATTGAAAAATATCAAAATTTGCATGAAAGACGTTTGCTAAAGTAATAGCAATTGAAATGTTCTTTGAACTGCTCTGAATATAAATATAGAAATACTCCCATGGAGACCTGTCTGGACTGGCTTCTCATCTTACCGCTATATTACTGGGTTCATTGTCAGCCTTGGATATGGTGATGGAGTGGCCACACACTGCCTTGGGCTGCCTAATCTGCTGTAGGGTTGGGGGCAGTCCTCCATCAGTTACTGCCTCTCTGGGTCTGGTTCTTTCCCTCATTGACAAACCTAGAGCCCAGATTTTGCCTCCAAAGAGAGAATTCAGGAGCTATAAGAGTATTCCAACAACAAATGGGACTTTCACAGGAGGGGATGTGCTATCTGTCTTCAAATCTGGGTATCCCTGAAGAGGTTTAATTGTATCTCCTACCCTTTCCATCCTGAATCTGTGTGTTGAAAGCTACCTTCCCCATTCCCTGAACCACAATTGCCATTTCTTACTTTTTAAATATTTTTTAAGCTTATTTATTGAAAATAAAGCTTATCTTAAGCTTATTTTGGGAGAAAGACACACACACACACACACACACACACACACACACGAGAGAGAGAGAGAAAGAGAGAGAGAGAGAGAGAGAGAGAGAGCGCGCAAGCAGCAGAGGGGCAGAGAGAGAGGGAGAGAGAGAATCCCAAGCAGGCTCTGCACTGACCAAAGGAACAGGAAGTAAGGACAACAGAGAAGAGAAAGAGAGAAACCTGGGTATTCAACTTTCCGATTGTATGGCCATGACACCAAATCATTTTTCATCCACTGCCCAGGATTGTCTGTAAAGCAATCTGAACTATTTTGAGAAACTCTGGTTTCTTAAAAAGTATATTTCCCTGATGAGAACATCTCATCTACATAATCACCTCATTTGGATCGTCAATCTATTCTTACTTTTTCCTCAGCAGACAGACAAAAGTCACTGGCTCCCCTAGCTCTGTAGTTGCCTCCATGGCCCCTCCTCTGTGTCCACAGTCCTTTCTTCCCTATCCCAAGGCTCACGCCCACCTGCCATGAGGCATGGATTCACCCAAGTGCACACTTCAAGCCACATTAATTCAAGTGGGCACCTGGTGCTCCCCATGGCTGCACAGTTTGTGCAGCAAGCAGAACTGAATGTGGATGCCTTCATTTTGCTGCCATGTAACTCCCTGGGGAAACAGCCCAGGAAGCAGCTGTGTGGGCTGATAAGGGCTTTTCTGCCTTGTCAGAGTCCTCAGCACCAGCTCTGGATAAGGGCCAGTGATGGGGTCTAGCACCTGTCCCAGATATCAAGTGGTCTCTTTAGGCCACACGTATACACAGCACCCCACCCTGCTTGGCCATATCCATGGCAGAGGGGTGGGTATTCCTTCAGGAGAAAGATTGGGGTTCTCCTGCTATACCACAAAATAACATGAGTCTCTGCTCACTCCTTAGAACCGGGAGGCAGCCTTCTGTACCGGTTAAGAACAAGCTGTGAGTCTCTGAGTCTCTGGACAAGCTGCTTATCTTCCCAGTACCTCAATTTCCTCACCTGCTAAATGGAGGTAATGATGTCCTTGTCTTATAGATGTGAGTGAGTAAATGATTGGGAGAATACTGGTAAAGACCTTAGAACACTCCTGGAAAACAGTAAGCCCTCAATAAATGCACCTCCCATTATTACTGCAAAAACACTGAAGTCCTTTAATGGTTCTTTATTGCTCGTAAGATAAAACCACTATCTACACTGTGGCCCACAGATCCTGAATGATCTGGCCCCTGCTGTCACTTCCATGCCATCTCAGTGACCACGTATGTTCCCTTGATCTTACACTTGGACACACTAGCCTTTTCTCTACACCTTGTACTAGCCCTGCATCCCCCACCATAAAGGCTTATGGCACACTGTTCCCTCTGCACAGCACACGCTTCCATCCCCTCTTTGTTTGGTTAACATCTTCCTTCAGGTTTCCATTCTACTGTCATTCTCCCAGGCAAACCTTCCCTGCCCAAGTCCAGTGTGCCATGATTGCCTCTGAAGGGCCAGGATCACTGTGTACAACTCTAGGGAGCATTAATCATATTATATCCACGTGGATGGTGCCCCCTAGAGTTGTACAAAGCAGCAGCCCAAGCAGGGTAGGGGGTTGGGCTAGAGACAGGGATGGGCTGATGGGGGTGTCCGTGGGGGAGCTGCACCATTGGAAGGTAAAGGAATAAGGACATCAAAAAGACACCGCCATTTGTCAACAGTTTCTTTGTGACTTAGGGTCTGAGCACTGATGGCTCAGTCTTATGTCTCACGTGGCTTTTCTACTATAGTCTCTACCACTTTTCCACTTTCAGCCAAGGTACCACTTTCAGAGAGTATATGAAGAAAAGCCAACTGATACCCCACTTCAGATCCCCTGCTACAGTGACCACGGAAGGGGATCCTCACACCTATCTTAAATATGCAATTTCACATTTGTTTGCCTCTCTGATTAATACCTGCCACTCCAATCAGACTAAATAACATGGGAACAGGGCCACATCTGGAGCATTCACGGTACTCACTCCAGCAGCTAGGGCAAAGGGTAAACCCTCAATCGTTATTTGTTGAATGAATGAATGAATAAGCCTCAGTTTCAATACCCAGGGCTGTCTTCTAGCCCAAAATTAGCAAGCCCAGTCCTCAGTTCAAGGGCAAGAGAGTTAGAAGCCTCAATCACATGGACTAGTATGTTCGAGAATCGGTCCTTTTGTTAAGGGAAGAATTGACAGTTGTGTCTAGATGAGCTGCTGAGTTTGAGTTTTCCTACCTCTTCCTATGTGAACCCAGGGGGCAAGACTGGGATCAACTTAGAAGGATCATAAGGGGGGTGGTCCCAGACTGAGGCTCCAAGTAAGCAGGTTGAGAATGCAGGCAGGGTACCAACATTTTTCCCAAGCCTCTCCTCCTCCTGGGACTTTGATACAGTTTGTCTTCCAACTGTTGGCAGAAGGGAAGATGGCTGAGAGACCTTGAACCAAGGGGCTTCAAAGGTCCTTTGATTCCCTAAGAATCCAGGGTGTAGTGCAGGAGCAGAGGGTCCACCCATCAAAGATGAGAAGCCCCTTTAGACCTTGGCTATGTTCCCAATTGAAGAAGGACAACTAAAGACAGGTTAGCAAGAGAGTTGGGTCAGGAAATAGGAATTCTGCAATGAAGGGAAATAGGAATTCTAGAATTTTGGTAAAAAGAAGACAAGGTCTGCTCAATTTTGATAATGGGTCCTTAATTCAATTCAGAGGACATGCAAATAAAGTATTAAGAAGACATGGAGACTCATGTGGAAGCAATGTAAGCATCCATCGACAGGCAGATAAACAAAATGTGGTCTATACATATCATGGAACACCACCTACCCTTAAAGAGGAAAGAGATTTTTTTTTGTTGTTTTTTTGGCTTTTTTTGAGAGAGAGAGAGAGAGACAGACAGAGACAGAAAGACAGACAGCATGAGCTGGGATGGGCAGAGAGAGGGAGACAAAGAATCCAAAGCAGGTTCCAGGCTCTGAGTTGTGCCAGCACAGAGACCCACGTGGGGCTCAAACCCATGAACAGTGAGATCACGACCTGAGCAGAAGTTGGATGTTTAACTCACTGAGCCACCCAGGCACCCCAAGAGGAAGGCAATTCTGACCCAGGTTCCAACATGAATGAACTCTGAGGACACTATGCTCCGTGAAGTAAGCCAGTCATAAAAAGGCAAGTATGTACGATTCTACTTCTAGGAGGTTCCTGGAATAGTCCAGCTCACAGAGATGGAAAGTAGAATGGTGGGTGCAGGGGGGAACACATAGTTACCCTTTAATGGGTACAGAGTTCCAGTTTCACAAGATGAAAAGAGTTCTGGGGATGGATGTTGAACATCGTGAGTGTATTTAACCACTGAACTGCACCTTTAAAAATGGCTAGGGGCGCCTGGGTGGCGCAGTTGGTTAAGCGTCAGACTTCAGCCAGGTCACGATCTCGCGGTCCGTGAGTTCGAGCCCCGCGTCAGGCTCTGGGCTGATGGCTCGGAGCCTGGAGCCTGGTTCCGATTCTGTGTCTCCCTCTCTCTCTGCCCCTCCCCCGTTCATGCTCTGTCTCTCTCTGTCCCAAAAATAAATAAACGTTGAAAAAAAAAATTAAAAAAAAAAATAAAAATGGCTAAGATGGGAAATTTTATATCATGTGTATTTTACCACAATAAAAACAAAACCGAAAAACAAAACAAGGCCCTGAGACTTCTGTCACATTCTGGCCAGAAAGAATGACAGAGATGCCAGCCAAGGCAGGGCACATGGAGGGCACTCACCATTTTGGAGCAGTTACTGTGTGCCTGGCACTTTGCTAGGCTCCCCAGTATCCACTGTATTATTTGATTGGCCGAATAACACTATGAGTTAAGTATTAACTCTTTCAATTTCCTGCTGAGGAGACAGGCTCAGAGAGGGTGAGTGACTTCATCTAGGTCATACACATAGTGAGGTACACTGCCCAGCTGGGCTCTGACTTCGAGCCAAAGACAGGGTGACAACAGGCTTGTGCGTGTCACCAGATGAAGCATTTGAAGACAGAATTACAGAACTATCAGTTCATAAATATTCATTTTTAATCCTTATTCTCAGGCAGGGGCTTAGGGTTTTTAAATATTTAGATTTTTATTTGTAAACTGACAGGATTCTGCCGTTGACAAGAACTCTCAGAGGGAACAGAATTCACTCCTTTTTGATGGTCACATCCCCAAAGGACCTTTCTGCTGTATCGATGCTTCCAACAGCCTTGATGTAAGGTGGCCAGAGGCAGCAGGCCCTGATGTGAAACGAACCCGTTGATGCCAATATTAATTTGTAGCGGCAGTAATGAAAATCACGGACATATGTGTTGGGCTTTGTCATTTGCAAAGTACAGACTCAACTTGACCCTGGCCACAGCTCTGAGTGGTGGGCAGAAGAGGTGTGGCCCCATATTACAGAGTGTGGGGAAGAGAAGAAAGCCAGGGGTGTGCCACAACCAGAAAATGAGAGATCGGGTCTGAGCGCATCACCCCATGGCAGGCTCTGTGCTCCCTGCACTGCAGAACCCTACTTCTATGATAACAGCAGAAGCAGCAGGCCAGGGATGACCCTGAGACCACCTCACAGCATAAGTTACACAGGACCAGGGGTCTCTGGTACCAGAGGAGTAGGGAGGAGCCAAGGGCCCTATTTGGGGAGCTGCCCTCCCCCACCCCAGAGGCATGGTGGGGGGGGGGGTGTGGAAATGAGCAAGCAACAGCCAGGAGCCAAACTCAAGGCGGCTCTTGTAAGTCTGCATCCAAGAGGGAGGGCCTCCTTAATTAAACTCTGTGCCCTGGGCGCCTTGCTAGCCTTCCCAGTCCCTGACATCTGCATAAGAAGGTGGTGACCCTATTCAAGGCTGACCACATTCAATTTCTGCATTGCCTCAGGGAAATCCCTCAGCCTCCCTCAGGAGGGAGCCTCCCTGCAGTCCCGCCCCCTCTGTCTCACTCAACACTGGTTTATTTTCTTTCATAAACCTTATCAAGGCTGCGTCTAAGGTTTAAGGAGAACATCAGGTGTGAGCAAGGAGAAACCTCCCTCCATTAAGTGGTCAAATGTAAAAATACATGAAATTGTAAAGTAAGAGAAATAAAGGTGCCCAGTTGTTTGATCTCTGGCCTGGACATTTTACACGTGCAAATAAATGAAGAAAGTATACCTTAAAAAAATGATAGCGTTTAAAGTCAAGTTTTAAAAAATGTCAAAATCTAGGGGTGCCTGGGTGGCTCAGTCCTTTAAATGTCCGACTTTGGCTCAGGTCGTGATCTCGTAGTTCCTGGGTTTGAGCCCCGCATCAGGCTCTGCTGACAGCTCAGAGCCTGGAGCCTGCTTCAGATTGTGTGTGTGTGTCTCTCTCTCTCTGCCCCTGGCCCACTCACATTCTGTCTGTCTCTCTCTCTCAAAAATAAACATTAAAAAAATTGTCAAAATCTACCATCAATGCTGCTAAAAAGTAAACAAAATGGAAACTGAAACAAGAGATATAAAAATACATATGGCAGAGACAGTCAAATCCTTAATATAAAATAAGTTCTTGCAAGTCAATAAAAAAAGACAAACATGCAAATGGAGAAAAAATGATGAATGCCACGAACAGGAAATTCACAAAGATACACACATTTGTCAGTGGGGAGAAAAGAGACTCAACCTCACTGGAATCCAAGTACATACAAATTGAAGTTATATATCTAGGTTTGCTTTTCTAAATAGTAAAGTGAACTTAAAATAACAGAGCTTTGCCAGAGAGGGCAGTTTCATGCATTGCTGGTAGGATGGGACATCTCATTCTGGGGGCCAATCTCATGGCTAGAAGCCTCCCACAAGAAGTTAGTAACACCAGAGCCTGACACAGAGAGGAGGACCATAACCAAATAACCAATTTTTAAAAAATAATATAGTACTGCCAATAAGAATTTATTTCAGGAAACTGAAGGATTATTGGGGTGTCTGGGTGGCTCAGTCGGTTAGGCATTTGACTTTGGCTCAGGTCATGATCTCACGGTTTGTGAGTTTGAGCCCTGCGCCAGACTCTGTGCTAACAGCTCAGAGCCTGGAGCCTGCTTCAAATTCTGTGTCTCCCCCTCTCTCTGCCCCTCTCATGTTCATGCTCTGTCTCTCTCTGTCTCTCAATAATAAATAAACATTAAAAATTAAAAAAAAAAACAAAATAAGCATTAAAAAATTTAGAGAAACTAAAGGATCATTACAATTAAGACTCTCCTAAAATAATGAATCTTATCCACAGGCTCAAGTGCATCCCAAAATATGTCAATGCATTTGACAAAACTCCCATCAATTTCTGAAGCAAAGGCAATGTATGTGTAAATCTAGGAAAGAAAGAAGGCTTTCTTCATGGGAGGGAAAGATCACATACTGTATCCCCATTCATCGACTGAGTAACCACCATGTCAGGAGATAAAATGGGAACAAGACAAGCTCCCACCCCCTTGGAGGTTACTTCCAGGTGCGGGAGACAGGTGGTAACCAAGTAAACAGGTAAATAAAACCATTTTTTAAAAAAACAAGCAAGTGACAGGTGCTATAAAGTCAGGAAGAGCATGATTAACAGCTAACTTCACATTTAGTGGAGAAAGAGTCAGGACAGTCCCATAAAAGTCAGACACGTGGAAGAGGAGCCTGGTCAGACTGTGATGGTTCAAGTTTGCTATCAAAATGCAGGCACTTGGAATTAAACAAACAAACAAACAAACAGCAGCTGTAAATAGAGCAGTGTGTGAGGGTGTAAAACTCCTATAACTCTTTGGAGAAAAGGGTGTGAAAGCTATACAAATTAAAATATCTCCAGAAGCCAAAGACTGGATTTTGCCAACAGCAAACTATCACAATGGATGGGGAAAACCGCATCCCCAATTACGCTAGAAAGCTGTCATGAGCAGGGCTGAAGAGATATGAGATCGCCAGACAGAAGATGGAAATGCTCTCACCCTGCAGGGGAGAAACAGCAATCCCAAGTTCCAAGAGCAGAAGGAGAGACATTTTTAAGTTGATTCAGTGCAAAACTGTCTCTGAAATGTCATCAGGGAAAGAATCTCCCTCACACTGACTAACTCTCATCATACTCGTAAGAGCCTCACATCAACAAATACTCTTTCCCCAGGAAAACTTCTCCTGAAAAATGCATCCTCTCCAGGCCACAGCTGGTTGCACGTTGTGACAGTGATCAATGGCTCCATTATGTAGATTTGTTTTTTGCTCCATTTCGTCCACCAGACAGTCCAGCTGCCTGTCTGGAACACACACGCCAGGGCGCTCCTGTCCAAAATCATGGCGGCCTCTCTGGGAGAAGTTCACACCAAACCCTAACCCTCACCCCGGAGAACCCTGTTTTGCTAGCCCCTTCTGTGAGGGAAGTTTCAGGAGGCACAATGGTTTAAGAACCCAGATTTTTGTTGTTAGACAGACACGGGCACTGCTTATGGCATGAAATGGGGAGTAAGGAGCTTCAGAGCAGATTGGGGCAAAGAATTTCAGACAGAAGGAAGAGCCTGAGGAAAGATCCCAAGTCACAAAAGCCTGGGGGGGGGGGGGTCTGAAGAATGGCGAGAAATTTTGTGTAGTGGAGTATCTGGTGGGGGAGATGAGCCAGAGGGGTGAGCTGGGGTCAGATAAGTAAAGGCCTTAAAAGGCATGATAAAGGGTTCAGGCTTTGTGACAAAGCTGTAGGAAGCAGACTCTGGAATTAAACCAGAGTGATGTTATCGTATTTTCCTCTTTAAAGAAAGAACACAGGGGTGATAGTTTGAATCCGTGTAAAAAGAAGATAGATAGCAAGAGGGAGTGAGGCTGTCAGCTGCTTGTCTCTGAGTTTGTTTTGCAATTACCGCCTTTCTTTGATAACTTGGACAAATGCCATTTTTACTACTGTGTTTCCTTCAACAAAGCCATTTCACTGTGTGTGAGGCCACGGAGGGAGGACTTCCAGGGCACTAAACATCTCTCACCTTTGCTTGATCAGCCTTCACTGGAAATGCTCACAGGCCACAGCAGTCAGGCATAGGGTAGAGTTACATGGAGAGGAGTAGAAAGCCAGAGACCTGTCGGTGAGCCCAGGAGTCATGGCACAATGCCAGAAGTCCTCAAGCAGGGGGCCCCCATGCAATTCCAGGCTAGTGTCCCCAGGGGGAAGTGTTCCCAGGTTGTAGTCCTTCTGGTTAGATGGTGGTCTAACTGACCCTCATTTTTCGCCCCAACACACACACACACACACACACACACGCACACACACACGCACTCATTCTACCCCCTACCAAGTTATTTATAACATCAACAAATATTCTTCCAGAAGTTCATGTACAAAGGTAACTGCAAAGGCAATGAATCCAGATTCACCTCTGACAACCATCTGGCTGGCTGCCCTCAAGTCCCTTCAGTCTCCTGACTCTCACATCTTTATTGACCCCCCATAGAAAGGGAGTTACTGTACTATCTTGCCGTTCACTCTTGGTTCTGAACCACTCGGGTGACTCAAGTGGGAATAGCATCGTCTGCTCTGTTTCTTTACTGGATTTTAAGGATTAAATGTGAGGAAAATCTATGGGCATTTTCAGTGCTTGGCCCACTTTCACATGTAATCAAACCAGACTCCAATTCGGCAGGCCTGGGGTGGGGTCTGGGATTCTGCATTTCTAACATTCCCCGGTGACCCTTGGACCTACATCTCTTGGCATAGAGAGGTTCCAAGTACAAATCGGCTCTCAGCTGCAAGTTCTTTGTATCAATCTGAAAATTCCGTGGGGCTTGAAATAAACGACCGAGAACTAAAATCCCGTGCTGCCACTGGTCAACCTCATCCCCATACAGGAGACATTTCTTAGCTCGGAGCCTCAATTCCCCATCTGTGAATAATGTCTGTAGAAGGCATGGCAGAATATCTGGGACTGGGGCAATAAACGTTGGGGGGAGGGTTTGGAGAAGAGGGAGGAAGAAATGGAGGAGGACAGGGAGGAAGGCAGTAGTAGGTAGCGGGGGTGCTGTGATTTGCAATAATGACACCACAGACAGAAGTGTAGTGATAGCATTACAAACCTCGCAGCAGCGTCAGAGAAGCAGCAGAAAAAAAAATTAGTATCATTATCATTAATAGTACAGCAGTAGAACAAGGGGTCCTGCTCATAGCAACAGGGATAGTGTCAGCAGCAGGGCTGGGGGCAGAACAGGGGTAGCAGATGCAATATATCCCACCGCCTAAGAATCCAGACTCCAGCCTGAATTTAAACACCCAGTCTTTTACTTACTAACTGTGTGACCTTGGGAAAGTTGTTTCATGTTTCCATGCCTCAGCTTCTTTGTATAATGGCACTTGTCTTTTAGATTCGTTGTGAAGATTGCATGAAGATTACACACTACATCTGAAGATTACAAGGACAGGGTATAGGAGAACAGGTCAGGCTTAGAGATAGGATATGAATTATCTAGATCCAAAGAAGGCTGCTAAACTGTCTATGGTGTCTTGCTACACCCGACAGTAGGAATTATATCTAGAGGAATCCTTTTTTGTCCACCTTGGCAGACCGCCCTATGGAATCTAGGGGTTTGAGACCTCAGCAGGGTATCTGGGAAGCTGCAGGTTCAGCCAGAGCCCATACTGCCCCTTGCCCCGGCTGAGCAGAAGAGAAGAAAAGCCATTACATATAAGGGCAAATCTTTGATGCATTAACTAATATCTTTTCACTTTTCTGGGGTCTCCCCTTTCTCTGCTTCCCTATTCAAGAGAGATAAACTCTGTATGTGTTGATTGCCTAAAAGCAATAGTGCAGCAGGGTAGAAACCATCGTATTTTATACAGTCATTAATAGATTCCCTCCTTGGGAAGTCGGAGAAAGGCCTAAACCCTTTATCTTTATTTTCCCCAATGTTCTGCTCTTGGCAGGGGAATCTGGGCTATTGAAAGAAGGAAATACTCTTGTTGGGATTTTCCGGCCATGAGCTGAGCAGAGGAGAAAGACAAAGGTGGAGGGCATCTTTTAGTAGAACCGACAACTGATGGAAAAAAAGTGTGTCTTGCAAAGCGTCAGGTACCCAGGCAGCACATGGTGGGGGAGAGAATGTAAGATCCATGAGGGGAGGGGCCGTGGCTGTCTTGTTCTGGTGCCTAGAACAGAGTAGGCACCGGATAAATAGCTACTGAATCTATTAGGAGTCTTGGATTCTTTTGTCAACCCTGTTGTCAATCTATCGTATGACCGAGATTACTCTCCTTTTCCTGGTTTCGATTCTTTGGCCCGGCACTGAAGATCCTTTCAAGCTCTGCTATTTTCTCTCCTCATGGTCTACTTAACTTTTTCTTTGCAACCTGATATTCTCTTTTGCATTAACTGGTTTACTGATTTTCTGTCCCCCCAGTAGACTGGAGGCTCCATGTGAAGATGCAGCTTGCCATCTTGTTCAGCCCTGTCTTCCCAATACTCAGCACAACTATGCCTGTTGCATATCTCATTCAGTGAATATCTGCTGAATGAAGGAAGGAATAGAAAAGCTCTATTTTCATCACTGGAGGCATCATGGTACAGCAATTAGGATATGGGCTCTAGGTTCAGACTCCTATGTTAGGACCTCCATTCTACCACTGGCTCTGTGACATTCTGCAAAGTGACAAACTCCTTAAGGCTTAGTTTCCTCATCTGTACGATGGGGATACTAATGGTATTCACCTCATGGGATTGTGAAAAGATTAAATAAGATACCCGTGCAAAATTCTTAGAAAGGTCCTGAAATCTAATAAGCACTCACCACTTACCAGCTATTATAATAGGACTGTCATGACTTAATAACGATCTAGGTAATTGAAAGGAAAAAGAAATTCCTTGTGAATTCCAGACATGAGTTGACAGATGTGACATTAAGTCAAGTAGCTCTAGCAAGGCTCCAAGGGGACCACTCCACAGTTTGTGCTTCTGCTGTGCTATCCACATCTCCATTTTTACACCTGTGATCCCATATTTCATTTTTAATGCACGTGCTTCTTCTTCTGCCTATAGACTCTGATCTCTTCATTGTGCTGGGCCCTCCTAGTCTCCTCTCCACCATTTGCTCCCTCCCTCTTCCTGTTGTAGTCAAGTGCCTCTGGGCCTTGGCATGTGAAGTCCCTCCTATCTGTAATGGACTTCCCACTTTCCTCCAACTGAGTAGCCCCTGGTCACTGTTTAAGACCCTGGGCAGGTTCCTTGACTGCAGGAAGATTTCTCTGAATCTCTAGGCTGGTGAAACACATGACTAAGTTGTATTCACTTCCCGGCAGCTATACAAAACTCCCCAATATTTCATCAAGACAGAAAATGAAAGCAAAGAAAAACCAGTGGGAGTACCTTGGTATATCAATTGACTAGGACATCCCAATCACACCATCCTGTGGGGAAGCCTAGAACTCCTGGACCCAAGTTCAAAGCACCCCCACACACCCATTTTCCTAATCCTAGAGAGTCTGAGCCTGCATGGGGCCCCTGGATCTTGCTCTCTCACTTCACCTTGTTTTCATGTTCTTAAAGCAGAGTTAATATGTCAAGTACTACCCGCCCTGGCTGGGTGATTGGGGAAATGAAACAGACTGGCCAAGGTTTGATGCCCCTAAATTGTAATTTCAAGGTAATTTGAGCTCCTTTCCTCTTGGGGATGGATAGAAAAGCTAAAGTCTCCTCACATCAGTGTATGGAATTCAACAAAGAATTAAGGTGCCCCTTTTGCCTTGCTCCAAAGTCTGTGAGAGACCGGCAGGATAATCAGTTTCACAATTCCGTAAAGCTGATTGGAACGTGATTACAAAGTTAGCCAGGGCATTCTCTCTGGGCTCTAAAGAGGCATGTTGCACAGGAATATAAAGTGTATGATGTCTGGCTATCTACGGTACATCCACCATAGCCAATGACTCCCTTCACTTCCTAAGGTTTAATCCCTTGCTCCCCCAACCTCAGAGCCAATCCTGCCCATGGCCTATATGGTGTGTGTGTGGTGGGGAAGTTCTTGAAGAACTTACATTCAACTTTAGCAGATAGGTTTGGAGCCCAACTGCTCCTGTCTACTGCCCCCTTCAGGTGAAAGAGTCCTATCCTTTGAAATGACTGACTTCCTGGCACCAGGATGCAACAGGCACTCACCAGTAGGTTATGAAGCAATCAGGTTAACCCACACCCGCCTTCCATGATCCTGAAGTTAGACATGGCCAAATGACTGACTTCAAGCCATACTGCCTGAATGTGGGCCTTCCCTTCCTGAGCCTCAGGCCTGTCTAGGCTGGCTGGTCTCAGATAGTTCCCTTTCTAATAAGCCCCTGGATCATGGGTCTATGACACTGAAGACAGGTACCTGGGGAGGTGGGTCAAAGGATGAGTTTCCCTCCTGGACACAAGATCCCAATAAGAAAGAGGAAGATGGTCATACAACCAGCTGCAGCAAAGCTCCAGGGGAAGGCTGGAGCCCACTTGGCCCCAGGGCTCCCAGTACAGCCTTGTACCCCATTTACCAAGCTCTGGCTTTCTGGTTCTCCCACTAGATTCTGAGCTCCTTGAGAAAGGTCTGTTTCTATTTTTTTAATATTTTTGAATGTTCACTTATTATTGAGAGACAGAGAGAGAGACAGAGCATGAGCAGGGGAGGGGCAGAGAGAGGAGGAAACACAGAATCCGAAGCAGGCTCCAGGCTCCGAGCTGTCAGCCCAGACAGCCACCCGGGCGCCCTGAGAAAGGTCGGTTTCTAATTCACTGTGATACCATGGATTGTTATTGCATTGCTTGGCTCATGGGAAGGGCCTTTTGGAATCACTATATGATGATACTTCCATGATCCTGAAGTTAGGCATGGCCAAATGACTGACTTTGGGCAATGAAATGTGAGTAGAAGTGACCCATGTGTTCAGGTAGACACTTTTCTTTTTTTCCTAGGTTCTATGTCCAAGATGGGGCTTGAACTCATGACCCCGAGATCAAGAGTCACATGCTCTACCAACTGAATCAGCCAGGCACCCTTCAGGTAGATGTTTGAAGAGCCAGATCCCACTTTGCTACTTTGTCTTTTTCCTCTGACAGGACGACTGGCAATGTTCAGCATGGTGGCTGTGCCGTCAGCCTGGATCCTGGAGTGACTTTGCTGCCCTACTGACCCCCAGTGAACATGCAGTACAGATGACAGATAAACTTTTCATGTTTTAGCATTTAGGAGAGGTAACCTAACCTAACCTGACTGATCAACCGCTCAATAAATACTTCAGGGAAAGAGGATGGAGACAGTGGTAGAAAGGAAGGAGGGAGGGGAAGAGAAAGACAGGAGGGACAAAGAAGGGAGGAAGGGAGGAAGAAGGAAATGACTACACTAGTCTTCAACTTTCTTTGGGGCTCAGCTGCCAACTTAGGTGAGAAGTAGGGTTAATCTACTGTGTCCCCTTCATCTCCAAACATCCTCAGAACCTGAGAGACTCAGACACAAAATCCATGCAAAATTTTATTTTCCCACATGGAAAACACCACATAGCAATATTTATAGAGAAAGGTGGCAGAGAAATGAGGCAGAAAACAAAGCAATTGTAACTTTTTGGGTAATATATCCAAGCCATAAAGATTTCATTCGATTCCCTAATAGATCGCTAATGAAAAATAAGACCCTTTCCTATTTTACCTACTTCCTGAACATTAGAATCAACTTGGCTTTCCAAGCTTTGCACCCCATTTACATTAATTAGAAAGTTCCATATTAAGGGAGGCTTTTAATGGGCTGTTATTGCAGATTATTTTACTGGTGAGCTGCATTGTTCTGTTTAATAGCACATAAAATGGCATCATAGGGGAGACTCTGAGAAAATTGAAGTTTTGATGGACTCTGGGACTGAGATGGCCTTTGCTGGAGGGTGGGGCTGGGGTTCAGGGAGATTTTCCGCTTAGGAGAAATGGCTCTTCTGTCTCCTTGGAGTAGAGCTTGTTCTAAAGCATTCGAATGTTTCTTGCTCCAGAAGTCCATACTGCCTCCTGCCTGGGTACCCTATCGGCAGACTATTTCCAGATCCCTGCACAACACTAGGCGGTATCTTTCATGGGTCCTTGTGGACAAGATGTAGCAGTGTTGGAACTGGATATAAAGAATGGATTTCAGAAGGACAGATTTCCAGGGCAGGTGGAGGGTATCATGGAAGTGGGTGCCAAGTCTGTCCAGGAAAATAGGGGAGGCAGGATTTGAACACATCTAGGGGCAAAGGTAAGGGGATAAAATGTTTGTAGTGCTTAGAAAGAAAATACAAAGGGGGGAGAAGTCAGAACAAAAGAATCCTCACACAATGGCAATCAATTATACAGAAAAAAAAAAAGTCTGGTGGTTGAACTGTGATACCCTCACAACTGGAGTATCAGGGTGGCTATAAGAGGAGCCAGAGGGTGCTGGCAGGGCACCAAGATGGTATCCTACTGGACAGCAATGGCTATTCCAGTGGTCTTTGTCCCCACTTGTGCCATACATAAATGGTCTCACCCACAGATGCTCTTGAAGGCTTTCCTGGCTCCAGGCTTCTAGATGCATATTGCCCATGGAATCCCCACCTAGCCCTATGGTATGAGAATAAACTGATTCAGGAGGCCACAGGGTATGGAGTGTAGGAGTCAGGGCACTGGAGTTATGTCTGGGTTCAAATCCTAACTCTCCTAGCTGCTAAATAATAGTCCTATGTTTTGAGCCCAGTCAGATAAGCTCTCTGCATCTATTTCCTCAATTGAAAAATCTGTCTGATTTAGGTTAGTTGAAAAGACTCAGCAAGGATATAAATGTGAAAAGTTAACTGCAATTCCTGATATCTAAAATGTGTTCAAGACATGAGAGTGATTATAAGTATAATTAAATAGCTTTGGGTACTTTAAAATCCTAGCAAACAGGGGGGGTCTGGGTGGCTCAGTTGGTTAAGTGTCCGACTTCAGACCAGGTCATGATCTCACAGTCTGTGAGTTCTAGTTCCCCATCAGCTCAGAGCCTGAGGCCTGCCTCGGATTCTGGTTTCACTCTCTCTCTGCCCCTTCCCCGCTCATGCTCATGCTCTGTTTCTCTCTCTCTCACTCTCTCTCTCAAAAATAAATAAACATTAAAAATTTTAATAAATAAAATCCTAGCAATTTGGACAGAGGGTGGAACATCTGAAATTGGAACCATTTTGAAAACCAAATAGTGAAGAAATGGAATATGGGGTCTTTGATCTGAAAGAGCCTTGAATGATGTCCTCAGCAGTGATTTTTGAGGTTGTACAATCTGGCTTCCTGGGTGCCTTGACAAGATGCTATAAACTGTGGCTCAAGTGACTATGAGCACCATGGGTTCATGCAACTTCGTTCTTGCCAGGTTGGCAGAAGGATGCGTCTAAGCAGAGATCAGAGATCGACAAACAATCCTTTTGTTTGGTCTACCCTGGTGGATAACCATGATGCAATGTCTCAGCAGGGAGCTTCTGGTGTATGTGGGAGGTCAGGAAGACGGTTCAGCAGTGGAGTTCGGGGACTACAGAGAGAGTAACTAGTTTTGGGACTGCTCCTCCTACAGTGTTTGGTATGTGCTAAGGACTCAACAATGTTAGCTACTATTACTCGTGTTCTAGAAAAACATAGGAATAAATGCAAGCATGTTTTATTTTCTCCTCTTCTTATCACAGTATCATTTTCAGGACGAAGACCCTCCATGCTGTCAGAATCTATCCAGCATCCTGGGTTTAGGTCTAGCCATGGTACTGGTGATCCACAACAGATCCCAATCAGGGAGATAAGGTGATAAGGGACCTGAACTTCACGTTACATGAGGAGTAAGTAGAAGAATTCTCCAACAAGAGAAGATTTTGTTGCTGCATGATGTCAGCAGCATTCCAAGAGTCAAATGGCAGCCACATTGAGGACTATATATATTATTTCTAAGTAGAATCAGTGGGCAGGAGGAGTTGAGAAGTAGATATGACAACAAAGATGCAAGACGAATCAGTCTGGGTTTGACATGGGACACACGGTCAAAACCAGGTTGCTGTCCTGAATGCTGCAAGTTCACATCCCTGTGGGGATTCAAGCTGAATTTGGGTTCATTTGTCAAATGCTTATGAAACATGGACCAGTATGGAGTCAGTGTAAATAGCTGGGAACACAAAGCTTTAGTAAGATCTAGTTCTTGCATCCTAGTAATTCACTCTCAAGTAGAGAAGACAGACCATAAATAAATACTTAAGTCAATAAGGCATGAAATATGTCAGTGTGGGAATATGAACAAGGTTGTGTCAGAGCAAACTGGTGATGAAGTGGGGAGGGAGGCCAGTGGGAGATCAGAAGATGCTTTGGTGGTTGATTGGTCCTTGAGGATTAATCTGGTGGGTGGACAAGGGTCAGAGAGGGATGAATCTCTACCCATAGAAATGTCTGAAATGGCTTGAGAATATGAAACAGCTTGTAGGACTCCATCACAAAGGACATTACTAGAGCACAGGATCAAAGGTGAGGTGCATAAAAGAGCTAAGTCTGGACAGGTAAGACATAATCAATTTTGGACCCTGTGGGACAATGAGAGGTAATACTTAGGGGCTGACATAGTTAGATTTTAAAATCTGTGGCTACAGTCAAATTGGAAAACCATTGCAAGTATCCAAAAAATAAATCATGGCAGCCCAAATAAAACACAGAGGTGAACTTGAGGGAATTTGATAATCTTCTGGATGTAGAGAGTGAGGGAAGAGCTGAGGACAGACTAGCTCCCAGATTTTGAGGGGATCATCTCTTGAGGATGCTTAAGAGGAATATGAACTGGATCATCTGGAGGAAAGAGGGACATTTCATTTACTGGACATCTATTGTTATGTCAGACATTGCTATGATCTTATATATCTTTATAACAACGCTGTGAAATAAGAATTATTATCTTCATTACATATGAGGAAATTGAAGCTATTTTATGCGTCCAAGATCATAGAGCCAAGGCAAAATCTGACCCAGAAGTGTCTGCATTCCAAATGCCATGCTTTTCCCATAAGATTCTCTAAGTTCTCTTTTCACTCAAGATTTCAGGATTCTAAGCACACAAGCTAATTCTTGTCTGTTCAAAATTCAAATAAGGCAAGTTTTGGTGGAAGTAATCTGGCTTTATACCTGGCCTGGTTATATACTCTATCCACATTAAATATATTCATATAGGATATAAGCAGCACCTATAAATATCTTTCCAATAAAAGTGAGGCCATGTATTTCTCAGTGATAATACCCTGCTTCGGGCAGTGATATAAACCAGCAGGCTGAAGGCCAAACAACTTTAGCCAGCCCAGAGATTCAATAAGTTAAAATACGTTTTGGAAGAGAGCTTCAGGCCAGACCTGTTTTTTCCTTAGCAATTATATGGAGACACCTTATTCAGCACAAGCGGACTGGCTACAGAGTGTGAATTTCTGTTTAAAGGGGCGCCAACAAGTTATCCGGGCAAGAGTCTGATCTGAATTTAAACTTGAGAATCAGAATTAGGTAACTGGGTTGTGTTTTTGTTTTTGTTTGGGCCTTATTATTTGAAAATATCTGTCAACGAAAATCTCACTAACATAGTCTTTCCTCTTCCTGAAATGCCCCATCCCCTAACACTTTTCATTTGGAAATTTCCTACAGAGCAGTGGTTCTTAATTGGGGGATATTTTGTGCCTGGGGAATATAGGGAAATACCTGGAGACATTTCTGGTTGTCACAACTTAGGGAGGGATGAAGGCATCTAGTAGATAGAGGCCAGGATGCTGTCAATATCCTACAATGCACGGGACAATGCCCAGAACAAAGAATGTCAGTTGTTCTCAGGTCAAGACATCCTGCTATGGGACTATCGCTGATTTTCAAACTAAGTTAGACCCCCCATAATACACATTTTCATAGCACATAAGCTCTCATTTCAAAGCACTCATCACATTTTGTGGTGATATATCAACGTATGTGATTACTCATCTAATAATTTTCTCCCCTACTCAATCGACAACTCTAGGAAGGTAGGGACAACATTCATTTTCCCTCTCATTGTATCCAGGCAACTAGTACTATGCCCAGCACGTGGTAGATGATCAATGAAGAGGTAATGAATGAACCAGCAAAAGATGGAACACAATTAATTGGTGGGTTGTGTCTCTGAAATTATCCATATTTCTAATTCAAAAAATGTCCATCTCTGGCTGGAAAAATTAATGGAAAATATAAATGGATTAATTCATTAAAAGAAGTATAAGCCAGGAAATCATTTTTCACCCTGGAACTGCAGACACACATGGTAGTAAAATCAACTAAAGTAAATGCCCTGTGCAAGCCAGCTTCTAAGCTGGTCCCCAGTGATCCCTGTCTCCTGGTAATAACATCCATGTGTGGTCCCCTTCCACCTCCAAGGCTGGGTCATAAAATATACTGTGATTTCTCTCTCCCTTTTTTGTATCATTCATTTTGGCAGAAACCATCTGGCACGTCATAAAAGCGGCCCATGTTGTGAGACACTGAGGCTTTCTGCTAACAGTCATGTGAATGTGCCATCCTGGAAGCAGATCCTCCCGCCCTAGTCAAACCTTCAGATGATACACCCTCAGCTAACAATGGGACCCTGAGCTAAAACCACTCAGCTCAGTCATTCTCAGATTCCTGACCCTCATAAACTGTGTAAGGTAATAAATGTTTGATGCTTTACATGGGGAAAAAATGAACCAGACAGCAAGGGCTATCTTCTTTAGTACTGATCGGGAAGATACCATTTAGGAGTAAGAAACTAGGTTGTGGAGTCAGGCTTGAGGTTGAAACTTCTTTTATTTAGATTTACTTCTGCATATAATTGACCCTGAATAATTGCTTAGCTCTTTCCATTGCTTTTAAAATAATAATAACACCCACTTTTAAGGGCCTCAGTTAGAAACAAATTGATAATATGTAGTAAGTGCCTGATGGATAAATTAAAGAGGTATGTAGATTTTTTGGAGGAAGAAGAAAAGGAGGTTATTATGAACTCTTTAAAATAATAATTAAAAGCAATTGTCCTTTTAAGTGTGAGTTCTGAGCTCCTTCAACACAGGGAGGAATTTCTATTTAATACCCTTCAACTCCACCTCACAGAGGGAGGAGGAGACTTTTGTGTTGCAGCAAGAACATGAGAGAGGTATGGCTTGACCCTAAAGACAAGCATAGCAGTATGGAAGACTGCAGCAGGATTATCTTACTTGCAAAGACACAGACATATTAGAATGGAGACATTCTGAGCACCAAGCCCTGGTCAATATCCTGTTTGCTGAGCTTGATAAGATGGGACTGACCACCACCAGCAAAGGTTCCAGAGCACCTTGGGCCTGGACAACTCACAGCTCAGAGGCAACCCAAAGAGCCAAAGTTAAGAGGCCCTTCTTGGACCTTCCTGTAGTGAGTGAGTCAGCCTGCAGTTCTATTATGTTCCCAAAGGATATGAGGGGGAGGGGGTACAACAATAATTGGGCTTGGATGAGCTGCCAGGCCCACTAGTGGAAGATGAGATGTTTCATTTGATCCATAAAGCAGAAGAAAGCTGATGTGTCTTGCCCCTGAGTATCACTGAGCAAGTCCTACATGTTGAAAACAGAATTTAAATGTACTTAATTTTAATGTGTAGAAGCATGTTAATCATCGTGGATACAGCCGACACTCTTCCCAATAGAAGAGTTTATCACTGTCTGATGTCCTGCATGTGTCAACAAGATTGCCAAGGGCTCCACTGGGCTCCAACTTGCTGCCACACTGCGCGATGGCCAGGGCAGGGCGCACTGCCCTCACCGCCTCTCTGCGTCCTGCTCAGCCCATGTCCTCTCCTGCTTCCCAGTGGCTCTTAAAGGGTTCTATCCCACACTTACACCTGGTGCCACTCTCCACCCTCATGGTTAATTTGTTCCCAAAGGGCACTCTGTTTCCCCTCACATCTCGCTTCTATTTTGGCTAATTCCAATGGAGGCGATCTTACTTAAAGTCATTCAGTTCTAACACAGACATTTCTTCCCCACCCTTTTCTCAGACCTTGCATGAAATGTGTTTGTTCCCTCCCTCTGTTCTAACTGTGAGTCAACTAAGGACCTGAAAGGTAAGAGGGCTGTCCGCATATACCAAGCAAAAGGAAAAAAAGTAAAATTATATGTTTTTGTTAAGAAAACAGAGGTTGACATTTTCTTCTGGTGGAGAGCATTTACTTTACTAATCTTTCTTCTGATGCTTTTTCAAAAAAAATCCACTTCATTTTTTTTTTTTACCTCAACCTACATATTAACCTTAAAAAAAACAAAACATTTTTCAGTGACCCACAGTCACTTGGCTTGGCATAGGAAGAAGAGAGGGGCTACAGAGTCAGATAGAACTAAGTCTGGATGCTAGAAAAGCAACTGGTGCGTTCTCTCCATATCCCCAGAGATTTGGGGCTTTACAATACAATGATGGGAAAAGCCTGCATGGGCCCTGGAAACTTTTAAAGGGGTACAAGAACTTTGAAGATTTTCCATGAGGTTGGATGCAGACAGAGCAGGACTGAAGGAGACAAAGATGGCAAGCTCAGGAAAGTCAGTTCTGCTATGACATTTATTTTGAAAATGCAGGCTTGTCTATTAGGGAATAATTTGAACATAACACAGGTTTTGATTACATGTTATTTCATACAGGAAAAACACAGGTGATGCAGAAAACTGCACCCAACTGCACTGAATCATGCAGGAATACACAAAATACACAACACACACACACTTGCCTCAAACATCTGCCTGCTCCCTCAGTTCACTATGTGTTATCAGCCACATCTGGTGTTCCAACTTTCCCTCCCATTTCAGACTAACTTCCTCCCATCCGTTCATAATAACTCATAAGCTTCAACCTCATGTTCTCTTCCACATGCAAACTTCAAGTCTTTTTCAAAATAAAGACCATGTTATTAAAGACCTAAACATGAGACCTGGAACCATAAAAATCCTAGAAAACAGTACAAACATTAATTTCTCTGACATGACCTATCTTTTTCTAGATAGGTCCCCTGAAGTGAAGGAAACAAAAGCAAAAATAAACTATTGGGAATACATCAAAATCAAAAGCTTCTGCACAGTGAAGGAAATAATTAGTAAAACTAAAAGGCAACCTATGGAATGGGAGAAGATATTTACAAATAATATATCTGATAAAGGTTTAGTATCCAAATATACAAAGAACTTATAAAACTCAACACCCAAAAGACATATAATCCAATTAAAACGGGCAGAAGACATGAACAGACATTTCTCCAAATGTCAACACACACATGAAAAGGTGATCATAACTTATCATCAGGGAAATGCAAATCAAAACTACTATATCATCTCACACTTGTCAGAATGCCTAAAATCAATGACACAAGAAACAACAAATGTTGGTGAGGATCTGGAGAAAGGGGAACCCTCTTGCACTGTTGGTGGAGAGGCAAACTTGTACAGCCACTCTGGAAAACAGTATAGAGGTTCCTCAAAAAGTAGAAAACAGAACTACCCTGTGATCCAGCAATCGCACTTTTGGGTATTTACCCAAAGAATAAAAAGCGCTATTCAAAGGGATATATGCACCCCTATGTTTATAGCAGCATTATCTACAATAACCAAGATACGGAAGCAGCCCGAGTGTCCATGAATTGATGAATGGAGAAAGAAGACATGGTGTGTATATATATATGTATACATATACACATACACAAACAGTGAAATATTAGCCACAAAAAAGAATGAAATCTTGCCATTTGCAATGACATGGAGGAGCTAGAGAGTATAGTGCTAAGTGAAATAAGTCAGTCAGAGATAGAATACCATATTATTTCACTCATATGTGGAATTTAAGAAACAGAGCAAAGAAGCAAAGGAAAAAAAATAGGGGAGAGACAAATCAAGGTACAGACTCTTAATTGTAGAGAACAAACTGATGGTTACCAGAAGGGAGGTGGGTGGGGTTGGGTTAAATAGATGATGGCAATTAAGGAGTGCACTTGTGATGAGTACTGGGGCACTAAAACAAAAACTTAAAAAAAAAGACTATTTATGGTAGTATTCATGTATTTGTAACCATTTAACATGTAAACTTGTGCTACCATTTTTAGTAGGTTCCTATGTTCTTTTCGTCATTTTTTAGTATGTTGCTGATCCCATTTTCCCATTAATCCCTTCAGTTTTTACTGTGCAGTTTTGCAAAGTATGGTGATTTTTAGGAATGCATAAGCCATTTTTGGTCTGAACTGACTGTATTCCCAAGTTCCCAGATACATAAAGGGGAGTAAAAATCAACAGATTCCCATATGAAGGTAAATGCAAATGATTAGTAAAATGGAAGAAAATTAGTGAAATATTCTTCCTTTTTTTATTACATTGAAAAATAATTAAGCAATACTATCCCTAAAATGTGCTAACAAAAATGATCATTTATGGGTGGGAAGACTGATGTGCAAGGACTTTCATCACAGCGTTATTTACAACAGTAGAAAAATATCCAGTAACAGGAACTGGCTAAATAAATTATGCACATCTTAACAATGGTGTATTATGTAGTCATTAAAATCATATAAAATATTATTTATGAGATACAAAAATGATGAGTGCATTATTACATGAAAAATGCAGGTTATCAAATAGCATGTACAGTAGAATCTCAATTGTGCATCAAATAGAATAAAAACACTGTATATGTCTCCAGTTAAATTTCAAAATTCTGGAAGAATGCAAGCTTTACTACAGATAGATCATATGTGATGCTTTCAATTTTGCATGCATGTTTTTTTTTTATATAAAGACATAGTACTGAATCAGATACTTATTGGTATTTCAACATTTAGTGGCTTAAAACAGCAATGAGTTGTTATTGCCATAACTCTGTATGTTAGCACTCTGGACTGTTTTTCCTGCTGAGCTTGCTTGGGATCACTTATGTAGCTGTAGTCCCTCATCTGAAGGCTAAACTGGGGCTGGAGGTTCCAAGATGGCCTCATTCATATGTCTAGTTGATTATGGATTAGAATACTTTGATGCTTCTCATTTGATTTCTTATTTTCCAGAAGACCAGATTGGACTTCTCCACAGAATGGTAGCCTTAGGGGGTGAGAATGGGACATTTAAAGTTAAGTCCTTTAAAGACCTAGTGTCCATACTTACACATCATTGTCCCTGCCCCAGTCTATTGATCAAAGAAAATTACATGATCAGCACAGATGTGGAAAGGCAGAGAAACTAGATCCCATCTCTTGTTGGGAAGAGTGACAATGTCACACAAGAAGGCACAAGAAGGTATGATTCATTGAGAGCCATTATTATAATACTCTAAGAAATCTAACAGATAAACTCTAACAAATTATTTACTTTTCCCCCAACTCAACAGGCCTTCTCAGGATTCTCTCTTGAACCCAATTTAGGTTCATCTTTGGATTAGGTTGGCTGAGTTTGGTGAGGGCTTTGTTATGCACAAAAGGCATAGTGGGCTCATCACTGTAGCTTATTATAATAAGAAAGACAGTCATAGCAATGATGTAATATCCAGTGATCATGGGTTAGTGTCTGGGGAGGAGTTACCCATACAGTGTCTTATAATCAGACTGTCCTAGGAACTCAGGCCTGAGTCCTAAGATAAGAAGGATATGGGAGAAAAGGAGCTATAAGTTATTTTTAATGAATCCCATGGTTCTGATAATGTTTTTGGTCTTTGTAGCATCAATGGTCTGTGTTCAGGCTCTCGGTTATCCCCTTTAGCAAGGATGGAAGAGCTTGCCCCTGTGAGCATCAGCAGTGCTGGTCCAGACACCAGGATGAGCTTAGTGTCAGTGTTTTCAAAGGATATCCAAGTTCATCTTTTGTCAGTAGGAACTATGGTACCCTCAGACGTCATTACCCACATAACTACCACCTTGACCTTGGGCAGCAATATGAGAAGCCACCTCCCAGTACCAAAGCAGGGGAAGAAAAAAAAATGCAGTGCTATCCAAGAAACCTAGATAGCAATTCACAAATAATACCAGGATCACCTGGGAGCTTTAAAAATACGTATATTTTCCTGGAGCCCACTAGAGATTCTGATTTTAATGAGACAGGTCTAAAGTTGAACCAATGAATCTGTAATCCTTCCCAGGTAATCCAGATGCTGAACCAGATTTTGAAACCTCTGGACTAAACACAGTATATCCTGAGTTAGTTTTGGGGAATACTGGAAAGCTCGTGGGTGCACAGCCAGACTGCTCTGAGACTTGCTGTGACCCAGACGACATGGGATTTACCAACTTATCTTGCATAAGCACTGCAACAATATAGATTAAATACAATTCTGTAGGTTCCAGCTACCATTTATAACACTCTTCACCCTGGAAAATGTAGTGTGCTTTTCACATATTTGACTTATGAAATGACTTTGGCAATATCACCTTTTCTAAATTGAAGATGGCCTATAACTTGGTTGCCTTAGCAACAAATTGGATTGAACATTAACATTTGAATCCAGATGGTATTCCAGTAAGACAAGAAATAGCCTCAGTCCACTTTGGAATCACCCGTCAGCACGGCCCACGTCAACATTTGACATGGTCCTAAGATATCTCATGTTGTCTTTAACCCATGTCAGAGCCATGCACATTTCCAAGGTTAGATTATGTTTTCTTGCTTTATTAAAGAGACAGCAATGTGCAATAAAACTGATTGTTGACTTTGAAGGCAAAACTCTTCCAGTGCCTGATTCAGACCCTCTTAGAAT
The DNA here is from genome assembly GCF_022079265.1 of Lynx rufus. Lineage (NCBI taxonomy): Eukaryota > Metazoa > Chordata > Mammalia > Carnivora > Felidae > Lynx > Lynx rufus. The sequence continues at coordinate 17,875,442 of NW_025814896.1, read as the reverse complement.
CACAGGGTCACAGGGAGCTGGCTTCAATACAGTTTCTTTTCCTCTAAGGAAACATGACTTTACATGGACACAGCTGATTGATTCATGTATTCAAGTAATTTTTATTGAGTCATCTTTTGCCAGGCCCTGTGCTAGGTCCTGGGGATATAAGCAAGGCTATTGTAATTTCTGCCCTTAAGGAGTTCAAGTCTAGAGAGGAGCTGGTATTTAAATCGCTGCTGTGTGTTATGAGAAGTGACAATGTGAATATATTTGCAAAGCTGGGGGAGCTGAGAGCAGGCCAGATAAGGACAGGACTATCCCCCTCTCTCACTGCATCTGGAAAGATACCTTCAAGAAGTCACAACTTGCTGGATAAAGAAGACTGTACAATGCAGAGAGAGGATGCAGGAGCATCTTTGCAGAAAGAACTGTCCCTGTAAAGGCTGGAGTTGGAAGGTGATGGTATATTCAGGGTATGCCAAGCACTCTGATGTGTTCAGGCAAGAGAAGAGAAAGGCAGGGCCCTGTAAGTCAAACTAAGTGCCTGGGCTTTAGAGAATGGGAACCACTGAGGGGCTCTGAGCAGGTGAAGCGACACACTCAAATGCACATCTTGGAAAACTGGTAGCAATCCTGAGGATGAACTACAAACAACAAAACAGCGGGGCTCTTTGGGGATGAATGGGGTTTTAAGTGCTTTTAACTGAAGAAACTATACTGAAGGAATAGGTATTTTGGTGGACAGTTGGATGTGGGGTTCGAAAAAGAGGGTAGAGTCCAAGATGCCCTCAGGTCTCTGGTTTATGGGTGGTGGGTCTACTTTCTACCAAGACAGAAATACAGGAGCATAAGCAGTTTTGATAATTCAGATTTCAATTTGGAATAGCTAAAAATGTCAACATGGTTAAACACACACACACACACACACACACACACACACACACACACACCAACCTTTAAAAAAAACCCTAACAAAACTCAAGCAGGGTTGACATCTTAATGCATTGCAGGCTTAATATCTCAGAAGTTTATTATTGTCTTAGTCTCCTTTCCCCCTGCTCTGCCCATCATTCCTTATAAACATCCCCTAACAAAACAACATACAAGGGAAGTTATACTGAATCAAGCCATCACTTAATATAAACCTCAACAGAACGTAAGTGGCTAGGTAAGTGGATAAAGAGATCATAATAATATTTATATCATATTCTGTAGTTTCCAAAATGCTTTTACCCAACCCATATTAGTGTAATAACAAGCCTATAAGAAAAATATGAGTATTATTTTTTTAACCATCATTTTCAGATGACACATACCATATATACATACACAGTAACACAAAGGCAGGCGTGGAACATTGGAGGAAGACTGGACTGAGTCAGAGCTGGATTCAAACACCATCTCTACAGATGATGCACGTGTGGGGGCTTGGATGTGTCACCATTCTCTGCAAGTCCCAAGCCCTGCCCTATGAAATGGGGTTAGTCGTATTGTGAGTATCACCTGCTACAATGGTTCTTCCCAGCTTAACGAAAGGATGCTCAAAGCCCAGTCATTATCACTGTCACAGTCAGTCGCAGAAACAAGCCCAAAACCACTGGAACACACTCTCTTAGTGCTACATTTTAGGATATTTAAAATATTTTGTGATTTCTGATCTTCACTGGCTAGGCGGTAGGGATGTCTTTGCTACCCAGAGCTTCCTATCTACCTCACCAGTCACAGTTGGTGGACACCTGGCCTATCCATCAGGCCCTTTGTCCCGAGAATCTTGAATTAGGTCACTCTGATTCGAATCAAGCTTAGAACTGTCGTAAGGGGCTAGAATGGAATATTCTGCCATGTGAAGCCACTATGGGAGAGCAGAGAAAGGTGATCAATGGAGACAACGAACGGGTTAACAGAGAAAGCAGACGAGTGGAGAGAGAAAGATGAGGACAGACAGAGCCAGCTGCTGCCTCAGTTTCTGTTGACGATTTTGGTTCCCCAAAGCTTTGCTGACTTGAGATTTGTGAGTTATCCCTGTACCTTTCCAGCAAATCTTCCTCTCATGATTAAGCCAGGTGGAGTAGGTTTCTATTATTTGCAACTAACCAAGCCTGGGCTAAGACAAATGAGGGTCTATTTTCAGATAATTGAGCCCAAGAGACTGGAGGCAAACACACAACCAAGATATTTGTGAAAAATGCAAAGAAATTTACATGTTCATTCTCAGAAAGATGCCCTATTTGCTCATGGAGAATGGAGCAGGAAAAAGGGAAATGTTGGCAACAGTGTGGAGGCAGTTCTGAATGGGTGTCAGGTTGACCCCATGACCTATATTCAATAATATGAAGCCTTTATAAGAGAGAGGGAGAGAGGGAGTGAACAGGTGAGAGAAAGAAAGGGAAGGGGGAGTGAGAAGGAGAAAGAGGAGAGAGACAGAAAGAGAGAGAGAGAGAGAGGAGAACAGCAGAAAGGAGGAATCAAGAATCTGGTTTCCAAAAAAGTAGAAGAGATAATAATGCAGTGTGTTTTATAAGGCATTTAATCTTGAAGAACTAGCAGGGTTTGCAAGAACATCTGCTGCTTCTCATGCTGTGTTGGGGTCCTGACCCTCTCAGGAAGACTGCAGGGTGTGTGCACAAGAGTGTGCACATGCTTACATGTGCTCATGTGCGAAAAGTGTGGGTGTAACAAGGAGCACAGTAGTCTTTGACTCTCTGAACAGCTAAAACAGGAAGCTCCAACCATGACACAATTTTAAAGATATTTCCTTATTCTAAATGTAATACTTATGGTGTTTGGAAATACATAAAAGAAGACTGGGATCTTTTGTCTCCATCATATAGGAGTCCATCTTCTTGGACCCTTCTAGGTCCTCTAGGCTTTTGCCCCAGTTTCCAACAAAAGCTCCTGTCCTCCAGACTCAGTTTGGAACCTCATCCTGATGCCCAGATCCAGAGGCCCTGGGCTCAACCTAGCTTTTTTCCCCACATCCACATTCAGGGCTCTTCTCCAGCCAAGGATGTGATGTGGTAGGAACTAAATCGATGTCCACCGAACTCCCTTCTTTTCCTGGCCACACAGCTACACAAAGCTATGCACTTAGCTGGGGCCATATGCGGGTTCTGGCAATGGAAAGAGGGTGGAAGTGACGTATGTTGCTTCTAGGTCTGCTCATAAAAACTCATGTGGAATCCATCCCTCCCTCTCTTTTCCCTTGTCTGCCAGTCAGATCCTGAAGATAATCAAATGCCCTAGGGGATGATGGAGACACCAAATAAGAAGAACCTGGGTCACTGAGTGAAGAACTCACACCCACATACTCCTCATCATTTATTAACTCATCCTTCTAAGACCAATAACTATTTATGTTTGGTCATCATTTCCATTTTCACCTGTATCAGATCATCTAATCTTGTAGTTTCATACAGAAGCAATTTGGTCATAGGACACTTGGAGGATGAAGTATGGTAGAAAGAGCTCAGATTCACCAGATTTACTATGTGGCTTTAGACAAGGCCTCTCTCCTTTCTTGATCTCGGTTTCCCTATTAGTAGAACTGAGAGGCTATTCTATGACACACCTAAGAATTTTTCAGTGCTGGGGCACCTGGGTGGCGCAGTCGGTTAAGCGTCCGACTTCAGCCAGGTCACGATCTCGCGGTCCGTGAGTTCGAGCCCCGCGTCGGGCTCTGGGCTGATGGCTCAGAGCCTGGAGCCTGCTTCCGATTCTGTGTCTCCCTCTCTCTCTGCCCCTCCCCCGTTCATGCTCTGTCTCTCTCTGTCCCAAAAATAAATAAAAACGTTGAAAAAAAAATTGTTTAAGAATTTTTCAGTGCTAACATTTTACTCATTTGAAAAATAACAAGTGACACAAAACTTTTAATGTAGATGTTTAAAAAAAAATTCAAATTTGACAATTTGAAAAATAAAAAGGATAACAGTCATAAACAACATAGAAGCCAAACATAGAATCCCTTAAATCAATTGATAAGTGTGTACACACACACACACACACACACACACACACACACACACACGTATATATATATATATATATATATATATACTTGGCTAAAAAGAAGTATATATATATATACCTGGCTAAAAAGAAGAGCATAATAAATTCTATTACAGGTGCAATTTTTTACAGATCATATTTCTAGCTACTACCTAATCAAATTAAAATAAAAACCTAATTTTCTGGAGGTTAAGAAATTTCATCCTCAATACCCAAACCTCAGATCAAGCACAAGATCCAAATGAAAATTATGAACTATCTAAAAAATAATGAAGAAAAAAGATAGAGACTGTTTCATGTGAAATGATGTGGCAGCAGCTAAAGCTATACTCTGAGTAAAGTGATCCAAGAATTTCAACTTTATGAACTAGAAAAAAATAACAAAATAAACCAAAGGAAATTAGTAGACTATGAGAAACTGAAAATAATAATATAAAAAGGGAAAATACGTATGTAAATAAAACCTAAAGCTGGCCCTGTGAAAAACATATGCACATTTGCTGAAGCAAATAAAGATAAAGGAAGTAGAATATCAAGTACTAGAAAAGAGAAATGTGATGTAACCATGAATAGGAAAGAGATTAAATGAATTTAAAATTTTAAGAAATTATTATCTATAACTCTATGGCAACAAATTTTAAAATCTAGAAACTAATGCTATTTCTGGGGAAAATTAAATTCAATAAAGGAGTAAAAATTATGGAACAGTTGAAGAAGTTATTTAAACATTTGTTATAAAAACCATATCAACTCTAGATCCTTTTTCCAGTTGTTTTTTTTTAATCTGGCCTTGATAAAAGATAATTCTAACGACACTTAAATTATTTCAGTCTGTATAAAAATGAAGAAAACTTTCCCATTAATATTTGGTACCAAACATAATCTTAGCACCAAAACATGATACAAGTAGGCCAAAAATAAAACCAGGGATCAGTTTTACTTACAAAGCGCAGATGGAAAATTATAAACAAATGGAACCAATCAGTGCATCAAAAGCATAAACCATGACTCAATAAGGATTATTCTAAGGATGGTTCATCATCAGCAAATATATCAAGACAATGTATTGCTACCAGAAATTAATGGGGCAAGCCATATGGTAGAGTCAATAGATGCTAAAGTGACATCTGTTATTGTGTTGTGTAGTACTTGTTTTCTCTTATGCTGGGAAGTAAAACCAAAGCTTTGTCTTGGGGATGCACTTACTCCTCTCCTCTCAGCAGATGAGTATTGGATGGGTCTCTACCCAGTTCAAAGGGTGAAGCTTGTGCTCTACATCTAAGCAAAGGAGCATATCACATTACCCTGGTTATAATGATTCTCTGATTCAGGGGAAGCTTAAGGCCCTTCCAAAACCAGTGAGATGAAATAAGACATCTTATGGAATTCTAGGAATACCTATCACTCCCCTTCCCCCCCCCTCATTACTGTACTTGAGCTAAATGCATGGATTTTAGAGTTGCTACAGCATATCAAGTGGCCACAAGGGGAGAGTCTGTAAGGAATGCCAGATCCTGGTGATACAGTTTGAGCCTTTATGTCAAGCTGGTTTCAAGTCAGCTTTATCTGTATGTTTTTAGTTATTAAAGCCAATGCATTCACTTTTTGGTTAAACCAATTTGAGTTAAGATTTCCTGGCACTTGTCATAGAGGCAGTCTTCATTTATATACATGCCAAAAGACATTCGATAAAATCCAATAAATATCCTAATGAAAACTTTAACTAAAATAGGAATTGATGGGCAGTACTTAAATGTAAGGACTCTTTAAAAAAAAAAAAAAGAGCTGGGGCACCTGAGTGGCTCAGTTAAGCATTCCACTTCAGCTCAGGTTATGATCTCACAGTTCGTGGGTTCGAGCCTCACGTTGGGCTCCGTGCTGACAGCTCAGAGCCTGAAGCCTGCTTCAGATTCTGTGTCTCTCTCTGCCCCTCCCCTGCTCATACTCTGTCTCTCTCTCTAAAATAAACAAACATTAAAAAAAATTAAAAAATTAAAAAAAAAACACCCCAGTAAACCTCACATTAAAGAGTAAAATACTGAATCTCTTTCCTTCAAAATCATGAACAAGACACACATATTTACCAACTCCATTTCTCTTTAATATTGTTTTGGTGGCTTAAGCCAATGCACTTAATCAAGAAATGAAATACTCAGGAAAGATACTGAAAACGAAGTGACAAAACTCAATCTATTTGCAAATTATGAGATAGTAAACTTAGAAAACTTGAGAGACTATTTAAAAAAATTTTTTTAAACATTTATTTATTATTAAGACACAGAGAGACACAGAGTGAGAGCAGGGGAGGGGTAGAGAGAGGGGGAGACATAGAATCTGAAGTAGGACCCAGGCTCTGAGCTGTCAGCACAGAGCCCAACACAGGGCTGGAACTCACAAACTGTGAGATTGTGACCTGAGCTGAAGTCGGTTGCTTAACCAACTGAGCCACCCAGACGCCCCTTGAGAGACCACTTTCAAAGCTTATAATTTATACAGGTGTTGCTCATTTGGCTAGAATTAACCTAAATACATACAAAGCAATAGCAAAAAATCAAAAACAAAAAACCCATTCATAATTAGAAACCAGAATAATATGGGACAAGTAAAAATACATTTGACAAGAATGGTTCTGGACTTATGTTTTAAAAGAACAGATAAACAATAAACTTTACTGAAGTTTATATACTGAAGTAATAAACATGTCCTGAACAAAGAGAGATACCATATGTACAAATGAGAAAACTCCGTAACTAAATTAGTCAGTCCTTCCAAAGCCAGTACATTAATGGAACCTAATGTCATTTGGAGTCTTTATGACTTTAATTCATAAAATTAAGTTCCAATTTATTTTAAAATTTATATGGAAAACTGCATTCCAAGAAACAAAGAAGTAGAGACTAGAAATGCAAAAGAAAAATATCAATGAAACTGAGAACTGGTTTTTTACAGATAAAATTGACAAACTTTTTTAGCTAGACAAACTAAAAAAAGCAGAGGAGACTCAAATATAATAAGAAATGAAAGAGGAGACATTACAACTGACAGCACAGAAATACTGAGGATCATAAGAAACAATTATGAACAATTTATGCCAACAAATTAGATAAGCTATAAGAAATGGATACATTCCTAGAAACATACAAGACTTCTAAGACTGAATCGCGAAAAAATAAAGAATCTGAACAGACTAATTACTAGTAAGGAGATTAAGTAAGTAATCAAAAACCTCTGAACAAAGAAAAGCCCAGGACCAGATGGTTTCACTGGAAAATTCTATTAAACATGTAAAGAAGAATTAATACCAATCATTCTCAAACTCTTCCAAAAAATTAAAGAGGAAAGAACATTTCCAATCTTATTTTACTAGGCTAGAACTACCCTGGTTCCGAAGCCAGACAAAGACACTACAATAAGATAAATTTATAGGCCAATATACCTCATGAATACAAATGCACAAATCCTCAACAAAATATTAGCAAACTGAATTCAACCGAACTTTAAAAGGATTATTACACCATGACCAAGTAGGATTTACTTCTTGGCTGCAAGGATGGTTCAACATACAGAAATCAATAAAAGTGATACACCACATTAACAAAATGAAGAATAAAAATTATATAATCATCTTAATATATGCAGAAAAAACGTTTGACAAAAAACATGACAAATAACATCCTTTTATGATTAAAAACTCTCAACAAATTAGGTGCAGATAGAGTCCCTCAACATAATAAAAACCACGTATGACAAGCTTCACAGCTAACATCATATTCAACAGTAAAAAGCTGAAAGCTTTTCCTCTAAGATCAGGAAAAAGATAAGGATGTTCACACTCACCACATTTAATTAACACAGTACTGGAAGTCCAGCAAGAGTTATTGGGCAAGAAAAATACTGAAAAGGCATCCAAATCAAAAGGAAGAAGTAAAATTATCTCTGTTTGCAAATGACAGGAACTTATATATAGAAAACCCTAAAGACTCTACCAAAACAGTCAGAACTAATAAATGAAAACTTCAGTAAAGGTGTAAAATACAAAATCAAATATACAAAACTCAGTTGCATTTCTATATGCTAAGAACAAAATACTGGAAAGAGAAATTAAGAAAACATTTATAATAAGCATCAAAAGCATATACTTAGGAATGAATTTAACCAAGAAGATGAAAGAACTGTACACTGGAAAATATAACATGTTGATAAAAAAAAAGTAAGAAGAAACAAAAAAAAACTGACAAAGGCACAGAGAAGTGGAAAGATATTCCATGTTCATGGATTACAAGAATTAATATTGTTTAAAATGTCCATACTACCAAAGCTATCTACAGATTCAATGCAATCTCTAGCAAAATCCCAATGGTGTTTGCCACTGATAGAGAAAACACAATCATGAAATTCATATGGAGCCACAAAAGACCCCAAATAGCTCATGCAATTCTGAGAAAGAAGAATAAAGCTCGAAGCATCATACTTCTGATTTCAAAATATATTACAAAGCTATGGTAATCAAAGCAGTGTGGTATTGGCATAAAAACCAGACACATACATCAATGGAACAGACCAGAGAGCCCAGCGGTAAACCCATGCATATACAGTCAATTAATTTTTGACAAGTCTTCCAAAAGTACACCGTGGGGAAAGAATAATCTCTTCAATAAACAATATTAGAAAAAACTGGACATCTCCATTCAAAAGAATGAACTGGATACTTATTCTATCATACACAAAAATCAAGTCAAAATGGATTCAAGAATTAAATGTAAAACCTGAATGTATAAAAGTCTTAGAAGAAAACATGAGAGGTAATCTCCTTGACATTGGTCTTGACAATGATTTTTTTAATTTGACACTAAAAGCAAAGGCGACAAAAGCAAAAAATAATTAAGTGGGACTACACCAAACTGAAAAACTTTTATACAGTATAGGAAACCAACATCAAAATGAAAATGCAATCCGTTAAATGGGAGAAAATATTTGCAAACTATATATATGATAAGGGATTAAGATCCAAAATATACAAGGAATTCACACAACTCAATAGCAAAAAAAAAAAAATGCAAAGAACTTGAACATTTTTCCAAGAAGACATACAGATGGTCAACAAGTACATGAATAGGTGCTCAACATCACTAATTACCAGGGAAAGACAAACCAAAACCTATCACCTCATACCTGTTAGGATGTCTTTCATCAAGAAGGCTGGTGAAGATGTGGAGACAAAGGAACCCTTTCACACTGTTGGTAGAAAAGCAAACTTGTAGAGCTGCTACGGAAAATAATATGGTGGTTTCTCAAGATATTAAAAATAGAACTACTACCATATGATCCAGCAATCTCATTTCTGGGTATACATTCAAAGAATATGAAATCAGTATCTTGAAGAAATACCCATCCATACTACCATGTTCCTTACAGCATTGTCTGAAATAGCTAAGGTATGGCAACAGCCTAGGTTTCTGTTCACAGATAAATGGATGGATAAAGAAAGTGTGTGTGTGTGTGTGTGTGTGTGTGTGTGTGTGTGTGTACCTATATCTATACCTATCTATATCTACCTATCTATAGTAGAATATTACTCAGTCTTTAAAAAGAAAAAAAAAATCACTCCAACTGTGACAACATCACTCCAATTGTGACAACATGGATGAACCTGGAGGGCATTGTGTTAAGTGAAATAAGCCAGACAGAGAAAGAAAAGTACTGCATGGTATCACTAAAGGAAAAAACACACTATAACAAAAAAAGTGGAACCACCATTTCCTTTCACTTAGCTTACAACAAAGTCACTATAAATAATACATCATTTACCCACAGAGAGATAATAATTCAGTGGAACAGAACGGAGTTGGACCTAACTTTATATGAGTACATAAGTGACAAAGGTTGAATTTTAATTCAGGGAGGCATAAATGTATTTCCCTTGAAGGAGTTTGGTTATCATGCAAGATATGGTTCTCATGATAAACTTAAGGAAACGTATTCTACTGGCAACAAACTGTGGAAATACATTTAGAGAATCTGGAAGATAGATCAAAAATTCTCTCTCCAAATGGGAACCCTCTTGCACTGTTGGTGGGAATGCAAACTGGTGCAGCCACTCTGGAAAACAGTGTGGAGGTTCCTCAAAAAATTAAAAATAGATCTACTCTATGACCTAGCAATAGCACTGCTAGGAATTTACCCAAGGGATACAGGAGTGCTGATACAGAGGGGCACTTGTACCCCAATGTTTACAGCAGCACTTTCAACAATAGCCAAATTATGGAAAGAGCCTAAATGTCCATCAACTGATGAATGGATAAAGAAGATGTGGTTTATATATACAATGGAATACTACTTGGCAATGAGAAAGAATGAAATCTGTCCATTTTTGGCAACGTGGATGGAACTGGAGAGTTTTGTGCTAAGTGAAATAAGTCAGGCAGAGAAAGACAGATATCATATGTTTTCACTAGTATGTGGCTCCTGAGAAACTTACCAGAAGACTAGGGGGAGGGGAAGGGGGGAAAAAGTTACAGAGAGGGAAGGAAGCAAACCCTAAGAAACTTTTAAATACTGACAGCTGAGGGCTGATGGAGGGTGGGGGAGAGGGGAAAGTGGGTGATGGGCATTGAGGAGGGCACTTGTTGGGATGAGCACTGGGTGTTGTATGGAAACCAATTTGACAATAAATTATATATACATATATAAAATGACCTCTGCAAAAGAACTAACCCTTTCCTTAAATAGGAAACTGTACCCTTTGTGTTAAACCTAGCATTAATTTCTTTCTTATTAAGAGAAAATTATTTGCTGCCTACACATGGGTAACCAGAGAGTTAGATCTGATAACAGAATAATTTATCATGTAATATAATAATGAAATTATAGAGAAAAAGATGATAATTGATGGATCTACTAAATCTAAATTGTTCTAACATGTAGTTATAATAGTGTATTAAAATTGGAACTAAATCAGGAGTAATGTCAAAATGAATGCAGTATTTGTACAAACTCGTGTATTAATTTCTCAAGTTATAAAAGTACCAATAGGTGGTTGGAAGGCAAAATGTTTGAAAGATGAAGCATCCTCAAATAATTTGCGACTGTATTTTGTTTTCTTTTCTGATTTAGGTTCAGAAGGAAATGTTAAAGGAAATATAAGAACTAACATAACACAAATTAATGTTTTATCGGTCCCTTCGGGACAGCATTTGGCACAGCCCATGGGCCAAACCCTGCCTTCTCTCTCTTTTTGTAAATAAAGTTTTACTGGAAAATAGTCACACGGGTTTGTTACCTCATGTCATGACTGCTTTCATACAACCTACCTACTTGGGTTAAAAGAAAACTTTAGAGGCAGAGATGACTAAGTCTCTGACAACTTGGAAAGAATTACAAGTAGGAACAAAGAAACAAAAACTCAAATCATTTGGGAATTTTAGAAAGTCTAATCAGATTTAATTTAAAAAAGTCAAAAGCACAATTTGTCCCAGAAATTTTAGAAAGGAGCAGTAACTATTATGCTTCCTATAAAAACTTGGGGAATGCTGCCAAAACTGCCTATTTTATTACATACAAAAGAGTGAAAATAAATTGACAGTCTTTAATTCAAAAAGAAAAAAAACACATTGAAAATGAAAAAAAAAAAAACCACCTTCATGAAAATCCAAGGAAAAGAGAAGGAGGAACTAATAAAATGAAAAGTAACAAAAAAGTAGGGGTGCCTGGGTGGCTCAGTCTATTAAGCGTCCAACTCTTGGTTTCAGCTCAGGTCATGATTTCAGTTTCGTGGTTTTGCTGGCAGTGCAAAGCCTGCTTGGGATTCTCTCTTTCTCCCTCTCTCTCTGCCCCTCCCCCACTTGGTGTCTCTGTCTCTCTCAAAATAAATAAGCTGAAAAAAAAAAGGTAACAAACAAGTAGATTCAAAGTTATATTCAATAAAGAATTGGTTGGGGGCATCTGGCTGGCTCAGTAGGTTAAGCGTCTGACTCTTGATTTTGGCTCACGTCATGATCTGACACTTACTTTGTGAGTTCAAGCCCCATGTGGGACTCCAGGCTACAATGCAGAGTCTGCTTAGGATTCTCTCTCTCTTTCTCCCTCTCTCTTTCTTCCTCTCTCTCAAAATAAATAAATAAACTTAAAAAAATAAAACAGAATTGGTGGGAAAGCAAACAGATAACAGATAAGCCAACAGCTAATAAAATCAATAAAAAAATAGAAATATAAAAATATTTAAAATCTGCCTAATAACATTAGAGCTACATGAAACAAAACAAAAATATACCCAACAACAAAAATACATGAAACAAAAGCTGATAGACCTGAAAAGAGAAATATACAAATCCATAATTAAGTTAGAAACCTCAATACTGCTCCCAGCAACTGACAGAACAATACACAGACAATCATTGCACCTAGAGAAAGCCTGAGAAAAACTATAAACCACCTTGACCTAATTAGCATTTATAGCACCCCACACCTAATGATAGCAAAACACGTATTCTTTTCGTGTTCATCTGGCACACTCACCACAATAAGCCATATACTGGGTTATAAAATAAACCTCAGCAAATATAAAAGAAAGCGCAATCACAGAAAATGTGTTTTCCAAACACAGTGGATTTAAACTAAAATTCAATTCCAAAACCATATCTGGAAGGTCCCCCAATATTTGTTAAAATCACACAAAACACGTCAAATGACCTATAGGTCAAAAAATAAATCACGAGGGAAACTAAAGTATTTCAAATTGATTGAAAATGTAAACATAGTATGTTCAACTAGTGGGATCGTGGGGGGCAGCTAAAGCCATACTTACACAGAACTTCATGGCATTAAAAGGCCTGCATTAGAAAATAAGAACATTTTCATATCAATAATGTCAGTTGCATATTAAAAAACCAGAAAAGGGAAGATTAAATACAAAGGAAGCACAGAAAAGGAAATAATAAAGTATAGAAATCAGTGAAATTGAAAACAGAAAAACAACGAAGAAAAATGATAAAATCAAAAGCTGATTCTTTGAAAAGATCAATAAATAGACAAAATTCTGGCCAGAAAGATTCTGAAAGAAAACCATACAAATCATTAATATCAAGGATGAGAGCAGGGACATCATTACCCATCTTGAGACATTAAAAGGAAAAAATGGGAATGTGATGAGCAACTTAATGCTAATAAAATTTGATAGCATATATTAAATAAACTAGATGAAAGACACAAACTATCAAAGCTCAATTAGATTACCCAATTATCCCCATATCTATTAAATAAGCTGAAGGTGTAATATATTGACCTTTCTTATAAGAAAGATCCAAACCCACATGGTTTCATTGGGGAATTCTACTAAAACTTTAAGGAAATAAATCACACTAGAGGAAGGGTAGTATTTTTAATAAATGGCGCAAGAACTGGCATGTAAGAAAATGAATCTTCAACCATCCTCCACACTATGTACAATAATCAAAACAAAACATAGGAGAAACATTTTGTGACCTTGGGCGAGGTCTACATTTTCAGACATCACCTAAGAAGCATGAAACCAACACTCCGATTAGCTGGAGTTCACCAAAACTAAAAACTTCTACTCTTCGGGGCACATGGGTGGCTCAGTCAGTTAAGGGTCAGACTTTGGCTCAGGTCATGAACTCGTGGTTCATGAGTTTGAGCCCCGTGTCGGGCTCTCTGCTAACTCAGAGCCTGGAGTCTGCTTTGGATTCAGTGTCTCCCTCTCTCTCTGTTCCTCCCCTGCTTGCACTCTGTTTCTCTCTCTTTCAAAAATAAACAAACATTAAAAAAAAAAAAAGAAGAAGAAAAAATGTCTACTCTTCAAAAGACACTGTTAAGGAAATAAAAAGAGATGTCCCAGACAAAACCAAAATATGTATAACACACAAATCTAACAAAGGGCTTCTATCCTGAATAAAGAGTTATTAAAGCTCAAAAACATGAGATACTCCCAATTTTTTAAATGGGCAGGTGATCTGAACAAACACTTCACCAAAGAAGATTTATAGAAAGCAGCAACACATGAAAAGTGTTCAAGACTATTAGAGAAACCCAAATTAAAACCACAATGAGATCTCACCCCTTACTCACTTACCTATTTATATGGCCAAAGAGTAAAGGGGGAAAGAGGACTGAAAGTCCTGACAATGACTGACAAGTCACAAAATGACTAGGACTTTTATATACTGCTGTTGGGAATGCAAAATGGATAGAACAGCCACTTTAGAAAACATAATGGTGGTTTCCTATAAAGTTAAACATATACTTTATATATGACCCAGCAAACCCAATCCTGAAGATTTACCCAAGAAAGATAAAAATATATGTCTATGCAAAGACTTGTACACAAATATTCAGAGTAGACAAAGCTGTGAACAACCTAAATTTCCATCCACAAATGGATAAATGGTGATATATTCATACAATGAAGCATTATTCAGCAAATGGGAAAGAAATTGATGGATGTAAGCTAAACTTATTGTGGTAATCACTGTGCAGTATGTACATATATCAAATCATTGCTTTGCACACCTTAAACTAATACAATGTTATATGTCAATTATATGCCAATAAAAATGGCAACAAAAAGAAACAAACTACTGACACAGGCATTAAAGTGGGTGGACCTTGAAAGCACTGTGCTTCATGAAAGAAATAAGACTCAAAAGCTACATCCCATGAGATTCTATTTATATGATACTGTATTTATATGAAACAGTTCTATAGTGACAAAAATCAGACCACTGGTTTCAGGGTCTGGGGAGAAGGAGAAATTGATTACAAGGGGCATGGGGAAACTCCGTGGGGTTAAAGAAATATTCTGTATTTTGATAGTGGTAGTAGTTACTCAACTGCACACATTTGTCAAAAATTCATTACATTGTCCTGCTAATAGGGCATTTTTTTATTAAATGTAAATAACACTTGGAAGAAACCTTAATTAAATTAATACACACACAATTACTTATGAGAAAAGGCAAATAATCATGGACAAAGATAAAATTAAAATGATATGGTACAATATTTTTCCCAACCCTACCACTATCCTATTTGAAAACCTGGATAAATTTCCAAGCAATCGGATACTAACAAATTTGACTAAAAAAAAGAAGAAGAAAAAAAGGAAAATCTAAATAAATATATAAGCATAAAATAAACTAAACCGCATAAGAATGTCTGAGTGAGTTGTGTTCCCTTCCTACACCCAAAGTCTCATCTAGGGTCTTTGTTTTGTTTTTTGAGAGAGCGAGAGAGAGCGAGAGCGAGAGAGAGAGAGCATACACATGCTTGAGTGGGGGGGGGGTGCAGAGAGAGAGAATCTTTAGCAGGCTCCACTCCAAGCACAGAGCCCAATGCAGGGCTCAATCTCACAACCCGGGGATCATGACCTGAGTTGAAATCAAGAGCTGGATGCTTAATCAACTGAGCCACCAAGGTGCCCTTGGGACATCTAGTTCTATGAGAGAATACTTTCAGTCTTTTAAGAAGCAAATAATTCCTGCATCAATGAAATGGTACTAAGCAAAAGGAAAAGGAAAGAGAACTTAAGAATTCCTATTTTTAAGCCAGTCTAATGTACAAAACAAAACTTGACAAAGAATGTCTTAAAAATCCCCAGGACAAACTTATGAATATGAATGCAAAAATCTGAAATTAAACACTGTCAAACTAGGAGCCCATTAAAATAACTCTACGATGTGATGAAAGGAGATCTACTTTGGCTGTACCCGATGATTCAACATTAAGAAATGTGCTTTCATTCATTAACACACTGAGAGGTCAAAGAGGAGGTCACTGATCATTTTGGATTGCACGGCTTGATTTCTTTCTGAAGATCTCACACAGCTCACCCACCAATGAATTCAGGTCTCTGCTTAAATGATACCTCCTCAGAGTTGCCTTCTCAGACTAATTCTCTGAAATTCCAACCTCCCCTCCAGCCCAGCACCATCTCTCTCCATAAGGGTAGAGACTACTTACTGCCTACAGCATTGTCTGCCACTACTCAATAAATACTTGTTGCATGGAAGTCAATAGCTACCTATACGGCTTTTAAAGAAATTCAACATCCACCGCTGGTAAGAGTTGGTGAAATAGAAATAAATGGCTGCATTTTTTAAAAGTTTATTTATTTATTTTGCACATGCACAGGAAGGGGCAGAGAGAGGGAAAGAGAGAGAATTACAAGCAGGCTCCCCCCACTGGCAGCACGGAGCCTGATGTGGGGCTCGAACCCATCAACTGTGAGATCATTACCTGAGCAGAAATCAAGAGTGGGAAGCTTAACCAACTTAGCCACCCAGGCGCCCTACAAATGGCTACTTTTTAACGTGATAAAAATTAGAAGGTATCTCGTATCCAAATCTTGCTTCACGTTTAATGTTGAAATAACCCAAGGATTTCCATTAGGTTCAGAACAAATGATGATGTCTCTGTTCCAGATATAATTTCCAAAGCAATTAAGAGGTTGAAATAAAAGGTATAGCCTTGACAAATCAGCTGACAAACATATTAGAAAGGACTAGAAAAATTTACAAAGGTAGCTGGTTGCAAAATTAATATAAAAAAGCTAATAGCTTCATAATGTATAACAAACAGAAAATATAACAAAAGTAATAATCAGTTTTGAAAATGTAATGCAAGAAAAATTCTACACATGAAAGTCAGAAAAAAAATCTAGGAACAAGCTTAACTAGAAATGAAGTACTTAAATGAATAAAGCTACAAAATCCTTTCAGAAACATGAAAGATTTTATGGAGTCATACTAGCTGTTGGATAAGAAATTCAATATTGTAAAGGTATCAATTCTTCCTAAATTAATATAAATTCAATGCAAGTACAATATAAATCCAATAGGGTTTATATTGCAACTTAATAAAATTCTCTACCATTTATCTGGAAAAATAAATAGATGAAAGTAAGAAACTTTTAAAAATGGGAAGTGGGGAATAAGTGTGTCAAATATTAGCAATGTGCTATAAAAGAACAAAGTTAAAACCATATGGCAATCAATTACAACAGGGTATTGTCTAAAAATAGAACAGAAAATATATATGTGTATAAGTATGTGTGTGTCTATAATATACACGCACACACGCACACATATACACACACACATATATATTCAGTGTAAAAGTCGACAGCAGAGGTTAGTGGTTAAATGGCTGGGCACTGGGTTCTAATCTCAGCTATGCCTCTTTTAGCTGTGGGACCACAGGCAAACTGATTAACCTTTCTGGAAAGCATTCTTCCGTGTAGAAGAGGAAAATTAGGATAACAACAGTAACTATGTCAGATGTTTTTGATATAATTAAATGAAATCATATATAGAAATGCCACCACAGGGCCTGACATCTGACATTTAGTAAATATTCAATATTAGTATATACACATATGTATTATATATGTCTATATATACATACATAATTAAGCTTATAGAAAAGAGAGATTTGATTAATTCTATTAAGATGACTAATTAGATATGTTGGACAAAGTATACACACAGTAGTAATCTATGCATGAGGATGTTCATCTCTGCCATTATTTATACTGATGAAACATTATTAATCCACAGAATTAAAAAAAATGAGGTAAGAGTATGTAACTGTGAAACGCACGCTATGCTGTACTCAGCAGTCAATAAAAATGAACCCAGGAGATCCTCTATACGCGGGTAGGGAAAGATGTTTCTAATATATTGTAAGGATAAGCAGATTATAGGCTAACATGTATGAAACAGGAATCTGCAAATTCTAACTGTATTCATGAATCTAAATGCCTTCTCTTCCTATAGTGGGTTGAATGGTGACCCCTTAAAAGTATGTCCACTGGGAAGATGGCACTCTGACCTGATTGGGAAATTGGATCTTTGCAGATGTTATTAAGTTAAGGATTTCAAGATGAGAGAGAGCCCGATTAGAGTGTGTCCTAAATGCAACAATGAGTGTCCTTATAAAAGAAGAGAGCAGTAGAAGGCACACTAAGGAGGAGCCCATGTGAGGATGGAGACAGTCACCTGATCCTGGTGACTGATCCCGATGACTGCCGGTGAGCTACCGGAAGCTAGGAGAGAGGCATGGAGCAGATTCTCCCTCAGAGCCTCCAGAAAGAAATGACCCTGTCAGGACCTTGATTTTGGACTTCTGGGTCTGGAACTGAGGGAATACATTTCTTCCCTGCTCCCCAAGACCCTCTAGCCTATTTGCTGCCCTTAAGTTAAAGAGAAGAAACCACTTGTAACCTGACTCTATGCAAAATTCATGGCTGACTCTGACTGTATCTGCTGTGTCAGCTTTTGATCCACTGGTTATAGAGATAATGGCATTATCTGTATTAGAGTAGCAGTGTCCAGTATCAGGGGAATGGATAAGTAAATTAGAGTCCATCAATTTGATGAAATATTACATAGTCACTGAACAAGATAATGACAAAGACTAGCAACATGGAGGAAAAAAGGTTTTTGACATAATACTAAGCGGTAGAAAGTATGTTATTGTATCTACACTATCACAGTAACTATGAAAAAAATATCTTCCTAGATGTGGGTAAGAAGTTGAAACAGTTTCAGTTTTGGGTCTGTGGGATCGATTGTGGGTGTGTTTCTTTTTCCCTTCATTTAGAGTCTTAGGGATGTAATGGAGTTTCTGCTAGAGTAAAAGAGAAAAGTTGCCAAGGCCTACAGTTTACGTGAGGGTATCACAGAAGCTGCAGAGGGAGAAAGGATGGTAAAACATCACCCACTGAAGGGCCAGGAATAGATACTCCAGCAAACTTTGTCCTGAAGGAGAACTGGGTATCTCATACAACAATATAGAGTCTTGTGTTTCTGAATGAAACTCAAATTCCAAATGGCAAACTCCAGGTGAATCTTACCTATCCCTGGGTATGCCACAACACACAGACAACCCCATTCTCCAGGCCTTCTGTGATCTGGCCTTCTTGGACATTAACCACCACAAACACCTATGTTCTTCCTTTTGAAGAGTCCTCCTTAGTTCTTGGGCATCCCCTGTTTTTTATTTTTTTCTTGCCTGCATGCACACAGAAAAAGGTGTGCCCTTCTCCCAATTGCGAACAAACAAACCATCTAGTCCCTCTTCAAGGCTCTGAGTCTTTGTGGATTTCCCTGGTCAGGCTAATCCCTGTTTTGGCTTGTGCAGATGAGGACAACAAATCCTGGAGCTCTAGGGATACACCAGTCCCAGGAGGCCACATGCAGCTCAGAGTCTTGGAGACTGACCAGCTTCCCTGGTCATTCATTTCTAACATCCAGGCCAGGGGCACAGCTCCTTAGGACAGACAGGCTTTCAGGCTACTGCATTTGGGGACGTAAAGGTCAGGGCAGACTCCAAGAGCACAGTATAAATTCATGATAGAGTATAAAGTTGAAGCAGAGTGGGCTAAGGAGTGGATGGGAAGGAGAGGAAGTAGTTCATTGAAAGTGTATTAGTTTCTTTGGGCTGCTATAACAAATGACCCTAAAGTGGGCGGCTTCCACAACAGGTATTTATTTTCTGACATTTCTAGATTCTAGAAGTCTGAAATCAAGATGTGGGTGGGGCCATGCTATCTCTGAAGGCCCTGGGGAAGGATCCTTCCGTGCCTCTTCCTAGCTTCTGGTGGTTGCCATTCCTTGACTTGTAGACACATCACTCCACAATCTCTGCCTCTGTTGCCACATGGTCTTCTCTCTGTGCTTCTGTGCCCAAATTTCCTTCCTTTTTAAAAATTTTATTATTTGTTCAAATTTACATCCAAATTAGTTAGCATATACCAAATTTTCTTCTTATGAGAACAGTAGTTATTGCCTTAGGCCCACTGTTGTCCAGTATGATTTCATCTTCTAAAATAAAATTTGTTTAATGTTTATTTTTGAGAGAGAGTCAAAGCACGAGTGAGGGAGGGGCAGAGCGAGAGGAAGACACAGAATCCAAAGCAGGCTCCAGGTTCCACGCTGTGAACACAGAGCCCGACACAAGGCTCGAACTCACAAACCACGAGGATCATGACTTGAGCCGAAGTCGGACACTTTAACCAACTGAGCCACCCAGGCGCCCCAAGTATGATTTCATCTCAATGACATTTCCAATGACCCTACTTCCAAATAAAGTCACATTCATAGGTACTGAGGATTAAGACTTTAACATATCTTTTGGCAGGGGCAGGGTGGTGGTGGGGGATGCAATTTCACCCCCAACAGAGAGTAATCTTCCTGGAAATTTTAGGGATAAAGTCAAAACGAAAAATAACAGTTGGAGAAAAGTAACAAAATAGCACAAAATAAGGGACAAATTAATATCTATTATATTTCAAAAGTTCATTTATATTTTGAGGCAAACATTAACTCTTGCCCAACACACTCAAAATGGATGAATAATATGAAGGTGAGGAAAGCCTGACATTTATTGATCCCTGACAATGTCCCAGGAGTTCCCGCACAGAAACCCATTTTGTTCTCACAGTGACACCGAACAGGTATTCATATGACCACTGTACAAATGACAAAACTGAAATTTGGCTATTGAACACTTGAAATGTAGTTAGAATGGACCAAAACATGCTGTTAGTGGAAAATATACACTGTATCTGAAAGTCTGAGTATGAAGAAAAGAATGTAAAATATCTCAATACTTTTATATTAATTACAAGCTACAATGATGCTAATTTGGATACACTGGGTGAAGTAAATATGTTATTAAAATTAAACTATATTTTCCTGTTTCTTTTTAGCTTTTTAAATGCAGCTACTAGAAAATTTTACATTACACCCATGGCTCACATTATATTTCTATTGGAAGGTGTTGTTCTATAATGTCAGAACTGAGCAGTACAAAAGTCTGGATTAGACCCAGGAGTAGAACTCCAAAACAGACCATGTGCTTAGGTCTTTGCCTCTGCAGTGAAGACCACGAGTTAGAAAAAAAATTGTTTTAGGGGTGCCTGGGTGGCTCAGTCAGTTAAGCATCTGACTCTTGATTTCAGCTCAGGTCATGAGCTCATGGTTCGTGAGTTCGAGCCCCGTGTTGGGCTCTGAACTGACAATGTGGAGCCTGCTTGGGATTCTCTCTCTCTGCCCCTCCCCTGCTCGTACTCACTCTCTCTCTCTCAAAATAAAGAAAATTAAAAGAATTTATTTTAGACATATTGTACAAATGGTTAACATGGGGAAGGGGAAAAAGCTCAGCCAGCAATATTTCACGTGTGGTTTGTAGCTGATAAATGAAAGGTAAGAAGAATGTGGCCATCAGATTGCTCTCAGAGTCAACGTGCAGCTCAGATCAGAACAGAGAGATGCAAATTACGTGCACATGGAAGAGGCACTTCTAGACTATCAGGAGTGTTCTGGGTTGAGAGAGAGAATCTGCTGCTCGGTCAGGGAGAGGAATCTGCCAGCCAGGCGTCACTGGGCAAGGCCAAGTCATGGAAGTCCCTGCCACAGCACATACCCCAGCCCCATCCATGGGAGAGAGGCCCTCCAGGCTGGAGGAGGCCTCCATTGTGGTCCTGGAGTAAGCAGAGGCCATTAAAAGCCCTAATCTGCCTCCTCTGGCTTTTGACAAAGGCTTGCCAAGTCTTTGTAAAGGCTGCCGCCTCTTATAACCAAAACATCAGCTCCAGGAG
Organism: Lynx rufus; assembly: GCF_022079265.1. NCBI lineage: Eukaryota > Metazoa > Chordata > Mammalia > Carnivora > Felidae > Lynx > Lynx rufus. The sequence goes on along the minus strand of NW_025814896.1, from coordinate 17,853,841 downwards.
GAGAAAGATTTGTATCTATTTGGCCCACTGATGTATCATACCAACCATCTAGAACAGTTCCTGACACACGGTTAAGTGCTCAATGAATACTGAATAAATGAATGAGCCAGTGAATGAATTGGACTCCCATGGTACATGGCCTATAGGGAGAGTCTGTGACGGCTATAACAAGACCGGTTTTTGCTGGGAGCACACGTGAGTGTGTATGTTGTGTATGGCGCCATGCCTTCCTAGGTTTCCGTGTTACAACTGTACATGTCGGTCTATCCTATCCAGTGTGCGACACAGCCAGAGATTGAGCCTGGGCCCCCGAAGTCTGGTCGCATGTGCACATGGTTTACCTGAGCACAAGAGACACTCAGCAAATAAGTGGAGTAGGCAGGAGCTCTGAGGTGCCCACGAGTATAGGGACAGAAGGAAAGGGCCAGATCTGGGGGGGTAAAAGTGGGTGTCTATGACTTCTCCTGTTGGCGCATCTCTCTGCTTTAGATGCTCTCCTCACAGAGCTTGGCCTCACCCCAAGACAACCCCTCATCTTTGCTCCTGGCACGTGGTTTGGATGTTAATGCTGGGGACCCTGGAGCTGGAGGCTTGAGCTCCTCTGCCCCATGCCTCTCTATGCCGTCTTCCTCTCCTCCAGGTATCCTACTGCCTGCCCAGATCTGGCCACTTCACTCTCTGACTCCTTTTTTTTTTTTTTTAAATATATGAAATTTATTGTCAAATTGGTTTCCATACAACACCCAGTGCTCATCCCAACAGGTGCCCTCCTCAATACCCATCACCTACCCCCCATCAGCCCTCAGTTTGTTCTCAGTTTTTAAGAGTCTCTTATGCTTTGGCTCTCTCCCACTCTAACCTCTCTTTTTTTTCATTCTCCTCCCTCATGGGTTCCTGTTAAGTTTCTCAGGATCCACATAAGAGGGAACACATATGGTATCTGTCTTTCTCTGTATGGCTTATTTCACTTAGCATAACACTCTCCAGTTCCATCCACATTGCTACAAAGGGCCATATTTCATTCTTTCTCATTGCCACGTAGTACTCCATTGTGTATATAAACCACAATTTCTTTATCCATTCATCAGTTGATGGACATTTAGGCTCTTTCCATAATTTGGCCATTGTTGAAAGTGCTGCTATAAACATTGGGGTACAAGTGCCCCTATGCATCAGTACTCCTGTATCCCTTGGGTAAATTCCTAGCAGTGCTACTGCTGGGTCATAGGGTAGGTCTATTTTTAATTTTTTGAGGAACCTCCACACTGTTTTCCAGAGTGGCCGCACCAGTTTGCATTCCCACCAACAGTGCAAGAGGGTTCCTGTTTCTCCACATCCTCTCCAGCATCTATAGTCTCCTGATTTGTTCATTTTGGCCACTCTGACTGGAGTGAGGTGATATCTGAGTGTGGTTTTGATTTGTATTTCCCTGATGAGGAGTGATGTTGAGCATCTTTTCATGTTCTGGCTCCTCTTCTGGAAGTGGAGGGTCAGGAGAGGACCAACCGGGCAGAGCAGGTGGGCTGGGATCTAAACTGGGGCAGTTGGGCAGATCGGTAAAGAATTCTTTCTTTCTCTCTGCCCTCCTAAGGGGAAGGGGCGGCTTTGCCTGGGACAGAACCAGATGCTGGCTGTTCCCCTGCTGCCTACACAAGGGGAGTGTGCGAAGTTTTGAAGGGTAATTGGCCATGCAAATCCAAGTGTGGCTGTGCAAAATGTAATCATGACCGTGTCGCTGGTGGGTGGGGCTCGCTTCCCGGTGTCACTGAGGGAGAAGCTGGAGCTACCGTGTGCTGGCAATGGGCTGTGTGTGGGAGGAAGGAGGGTCTGAGGCAAAGACAGTTGTCTCCAGGAAGTGTATACATAGTCTGGTGAGGCAGGCCTCAGTGGGAGCCTGGAAGATAGAACTAGGCTTAGTTGGCTTGCTGTGGGTGGAACTGTGTATCCTGAAAAAGAAATGTTGAAGTCCAAACACCCTCTACCTGTGAATATGAATTTGTGACCTCATTTGGAAATAAGATCTTTGCAAGTATAATCAAGTTAAAATGAGATCATTAAGGTGGGCCCTAATCTGGGGTGACCGGTGTCCGTATAAGAAGAAGAGAAAAGACACAGACACACTGGGAGAAGAGCAGAGAAATTCAGCAGCAGGCCCAGGAATGCCAAGTGGGGCTGACGACACCTGAAGTTAAGAATTCCCCTTGAACCTTCAGAGACAGTGTGGCCCTGCCAATGCCTTGATTTTGGAATTCGAGTCTCTAGAACTATGAGCAAATCAATTGCTGTTGTTTAAGACTGCCTAGTTTGTGGTACTTTGCTACGGCAGCCCCAGGAAATTAATAAGGGGTGTTGTGGGTTAGTATGGTGTGTGTCTGTGTGTGTGTGTCCAAGATATAACAGGTGACTGGTTACCAACAAGCATAATTTTGATGAGAAAAAGTGAGCCATCACATGAATACATGTATGTGAGGGTCTGAACATGACTGTCCAAACCCTTTCATCTCCCAAGTTTGGAGTTATCATGACCATGGGAAGCGGGCTAGTTTCCACTTAGATGAACGTCTGAGCTCTTGTGCACTATTCTGTCATGGTCCCGCTATCCCCCCCACCACCCTGCCACTCTGCTGCTCCATGCAAATACAGTTTTTGTTCTGATTCCAAACTAAATGAACGCTTGTTAGAAACAGCAGATAACCCAGAGAGAAAGAGAGAGCAAACAGAGCAGAATGGAAAAATAATTATTCTCTATTCTCCCCATCCTTGGCTAATCACTGTTGATGTTATGTTCTCTTCCTCTTTCCCCATTAGGTTTATTTCATGAAGGGCTCCAGCTAGCCTTGCAGTCCAGCCACCTGCCCGTGAACCTGAGCCAGTGGACTTGATTAAGATGCCCAAGGCACTGAGGTATCTGTTTTCAGGGGGTTCTGGTCTATCTTGGTCTGTCCCCAGAGTATGAAGTTCCCCAGGAGACTGAAAGCAGTCTGGCAGTGTCTAGGACCTCCTAGCCTTATGACGTTTGGGGCCATTTGGGGAAACGCTGTCTGGAGTGCGGTCGGGTGGTTGCTGAAACAAATGGGAGCAGCTGTGGAGGAGGCCTCTGGAAAAGGCTGAGGTGACCTGAGAAGGCGGTTTCTAGATCTTGATTAGGGAAGTGATTCCTTCCTCAGGGAGTACTACTCTGTTGCTTTTTTTCTGAGTTTGAACCATTCAATCTTGCCCAAGTCCATACCTAGCTCCCCCAAAGTAGGGTCAGAGTTAGCCTAGGGATCTGTTCCCGGTGGATACAGAATTGCTCTTTATTTTCTGCTTCTCCTTGGAGCCAGGTAGACCCCATACAAATCCTCAAAAAGTGAAGGGACTGATTATATCCTGTTTTTTTGTTTTTTAATTTTTACTTTTGAGAGAGGCAGAGAGTACACATGTGAGAGAGGGGGAGTAGGGGCAGAGAGAGAGGGAGACAGAGGATCCAAAGCAGGCTCTGCACTGACAGCAGACAGCCAGATGTGGGGCTTGAACTCAACAAACCGTGAGATCATGACCTAACCCGAGGTCGGTTGTTTAACTGACTGAGCCACCCAGGCACCCCGATTATACCCTATTTTTCTGAAAACTGACCTACAGTCTGCCTTTTTCTTCTAGGGACATCCTACCTTGCACTTTCTCAAGCTCCTCCTACCTTGCACTTTCTCAGAGGATTTGTCATCTGTAGTGGTTTGAATAGTGAGCCTCCAAAAGATAAGACTATCTGGCACCTGTGACTGTAACATTATTAGGAAAAGGGTCTTTGCAGATATAATTAAGTAAGGATCTCAAGATGAGGTCATTCTGGATTAGGGTGGGCCCCAAATACAATGGTAGGTGTCCTTTTTGAGGAAGTTAGAGGGAGAATTGAGACATGAAGAGAAGAAGGCCATGTGAAGACTGAGGCAGAGCTGGAGGTATACAGCCCCAAACCCACAAATACCAAGGGCGGCCAAGCATTACTGGCAACCCACCAGAAGCCAGGAGAGAGGCAATAGATTCTTCCTCAGAGTCTCCAGAAGGAACCAACCCTGCCATCATCCACCATCTTGATTTTGGACTTCTGGCTGCCAGAACTGTAAGGTAATAAATCTCTCTCTTTTTCAGACAGCTCGCTTGTGACAGTTTGTTATGGCAGCCCTAGCAAATTAAGACACAGTCACTGAGACCATTTTCTGGTCCCTTCATCCTTCCTAAGAGGAATCATGTTTAATGTCCAGAAGATACCCTGCATGCAAGAACTTGATCCAACTGTGTAGGACATTACATCTCTACCCTACTGGATTCATGAAGAAGGGCCAGAAGCTCTTGGATTCACCTGGGCTTGGTCAAGTTGTTGGTGTGTTTTCAACAAGACTACAAACAAATCCCATGTGTGTTGGAGGGCTTTGGGGGGGTAATGGCGTGCTGATGCTACCATCATTTCCTTTGATGGGTTGGAGGCATGAGAATGACATGAACAACCTGGTATTTTAAAAACACTGGATGCTCCATGTCAAATGGACTATGGTGGATGTGGGCCAAGCATGGAAGCAAGGAGAACAGCTGGGTCGTTATTGCAGTTGGGGCAAGAGACGCTGGTGGTCACAATTAGGGTGGGAAGAGCAAAGGCAGAGAAGAGGGTAGGTGTCAGGCACAAGTTGGAGGCAGCATTGTAAAGACTGCTGGTAGGCTGTGTACATGTATTTGCAGGAGAGGAGCACAGGACAAAAAGCAATCAGGGGTGAGCCTATTTCATACCAGGGTCCTTCCTCCTCTCCCCATCACACATCACAGTCAGTGATTTGGTTACCAACTGGCTGGAGTCATCATTATTCTCCCCACTCACAATGAAGGTATCAGGCCCCAAGAACGGCCCACACAACAACCACCCAGGGGCAGACTGGATCTATCTTTTCTCACGTGGTTCGAAGTCCCCCGTCCTTTCCCATCACACCCCCGTCCATCCTAACCTTTGGAACTCATCCTGTGCCACACATCTCACTGGCCTCGGCCTCCATCCAGCTAAGACTCTGTGCTCACAGCCCTTTAGCTCAGATGGGGGCTGATGCGACGCACCATGAAAGGTAAAGGACAAGAGGCTATGTTCTTTGACATCACAATCGTAACTCTGGGAAGTTATCTAAAGGAAATAATCTGAAGATGGGAAGAAAGCAAATGCATGAAGATGTTCACTGAGGCCTCATTTATAAAGGAGAAATACTGGAGACTGTCAGATAGGGTGGTTACATAAATTGTGGTAGTACCACCTGATGGGACATCGTGCAGCCATTAAAATGCTAATAATGTCGTAACTATGATATATTTTTAAGTGAGATAAGAGCATTTAAAATCATAGAGGTGCAATAATTACAACTGTATAAAAATTCATATGCATATAGACAGGGGCTAGCAGGAAACCTGGAAAAAGAAAAATGTGAGATTCTGAGTAATTGAAATTATCTTCTTTTTCTATTACTATTATCACGTTTTATAAATACAAACTAACTTTTTATAACAAGTCTAAAGTTTGTGCTAAACTCCAACTTAACAGGTCTCTATGGATCTCTATTCCTTTGGCATCTGCTGAACTACCCAAACGTTATCTGGAGGTGGGAAGGACCAATCTCAAAGGGTGTGCATGTGCGTGCGTGCGTGCGTGCGTGTGTGTGTGTGTGTGTGTGTGTGTATTTTGCCCCAAAATCATTTTTGCTGCTGCCAAATCAGTGGCTCTGGATACTCAGGCTTTTCCAAACCTCAACAGAGAAAACCCTGCTTTCCTCTGCCGGAATGCAATGTCACAGGTATACTTTCTCTTGTGCAAACAAAAACTCTCAATTTACTGATAGAGACTAGACAGAGCCAGGATTGCAGCTTTCAAGGTTATACCAAAGGCAATGCTGCCCCAGGACTTCCATAGGTCAGGATATGTGTTTCCCATCAATGGATCCCTGAGCCCCTGGCAAAAAGCACCAGGGTTGGTAACTGACAGTTCACATCTCCTGCTCTCTTCACCTGAACAATAGTGGTCTGATGGAATCTGCAGGATGGTAGAAGGGGAATGCTGTGTCTCAAAAGCCTCAAACAGCAAGCAAGATGACCTGATGAAGGCCTAATCTGAGAATGTTTTTCTCATTTGCACGTGTGATTGAAGTTCTGGCATGACGAACTGGTGTCACTGGATTCAGGGTCTATGGGGATGATGTAGCAGCCACTGGACCACACCAAGTGCAGAGCAATTACAGCAAATTGTGGTGCTCCTGGGCAGGGCAAAATAGACTTTGTCAGCACAGCCACAGGAATACTTTTTTCAGGTGAGAACACAAATATAAAACAATCCTTGGCAACATCTTTCTTCCCAAGACATGAATGCAGGAGGGAATCTAGGATAGCATCAAGATGTATAGGGAGAGGGTTCTAGTAAAAATCCTAAGCTAAAGAAAGGTATGTATCTGTGATACGTGCAGAGAGAAACAGATAAGGACTAGAAGACAAGGGCTAGTGAGGCATTTTTTTTTCTTTGCCATATTTCTGATCTTAACTTACTGCTTCAGCTAAGACTATATAGATCAATTTTGGGAGAAAAAGAGAACCTAAATAAAGTCATGCATTTGTCAAACATTCCTTGGGCATCCTCTGTGTGCTTAGCACTGTTCTAGATGTTGGGGAAACCTTGGTGAATAAGACAAAGTCCTTGCCTTGAGATCTAGTGACACACACCCACATGGACCCACACACACACACACCACTATAATGCAATGACAAATACACCCCAGAATATTGCATGAGTTGCACAAAAACCAGTCGGAGGAGGTAAGGGGCAATCTTCCTGAAAAGAGGTAATGATTGAGATGACTGAGAAGCAGGCATTACCCCCAGAAAATGGGAAGTGGGTGAGGCAGAGGGGCCTTGAAGACAAAGTATTCAATGTCCACAAAGGTACAGAAGCAAAGGACAGCTTCTGAAAGATGCTGCTAGAATATAGACAGAGAAGCAGGAGATATACAGACAGGAGACTAAAGAGACTGTGAAGGTCGAGGAGAACATTAAAGAGTTCACACTGTGTTCTGCTGGTAAAAGGCTATCCATGTTTGCTGGCCTGTGTGTTTGATGGGTTACTGTGGAGTTCATGGGGAGGGTGGATCTTGGTAAGATGACCAAGCAGAGGAAGACCTAGCAGGTGATGGAGGCAGGAGTCTTGGAGAAGCTGAGGCCCCAGCCAGAGCTGAGGTGGGGGTGATGGGAGGCAGTCCAGAAAGAGTTCAACAGCTCTCAAACCTGGCTGTACAAGGGACAAGGGACAAGGAAGGGCTTCATTTCTAAGTACTGTCTGGCCCCACCCCTGAAATTTCTCATTCAGTAGCTTTTTGTTTTTCAAGTTCGTTCATTCTCTGTGAGCGAGAAAGTACAAGTCGGGGAGGGGCAGAGAGAGAGGGAGAGACAGAATCCCAAGCAGGCTCTGCAAATCAGTGTAGAGCCCCATATGGGGCTCAAACCCATGAAATGTGGGCCAAATTTGGATGCTTAACTGACTGAGCCACCCAGGTGCCCTGATTCAATAGCTTTAAGGAGGACCCAGAACTCCCTGTCTTTGCAAAACTTTAGGGATTGAAAGCTCATCCAGGTCTGAAAGCAGCTGATTTGGGTGGTCAGTTCTGCTCTCTCTCCTGTCTCTCCTTTCCCCTTCCTTCCTTTCTAGAACTATCTATTAACCACTTACTATAAAACAAGAATGTATTCAGGTTAAAAAGTACCCCAGAAGCTGAGGACTGAAGGAAAAGGCCTTTCATCCTGTTATGCTTCTGGAACAGAAAAACCTGTACATCCCCAAGCACCAATGTGCAGACAGTCCATGCCGCGGGATCCCAGAGACTCTAGTTAGAGGAGCACTGCTGTGAGCGCCAACAACCGTCACTTCGGGGCTGGACTTGCTCCACAGAAAGTGCAAATTGAACATGGTCACTGGGCTCTCCTGTCAGCATGGATTAGAGAAGGCGTCATCTCATGGCCCCAGATAGGCTTCCCTTGTTACTTAAAGACAATAATTGGTTTGAAGGCGTGAAACTTCAGGAGCTGCCATGGGGAACTCTGCCCATTTTGACACTGCTCTGCAGACGTTTGAAAAGGTTTCATTTTGTTTTTGTTTTCAAAACTGATTTGGAATGGGCAACTTTTCTCCACTATTGAGAAATATTATGCCAATCTGCTTTCTGCAACTTTCCTTTGGTACTGACATACCAGACAGTGCATATTTGTGTCAGAAATTCATGTCAGAACCCTCCCAAAGCCATCGGGGCATGCACACCATTCAGATGCATATGACAGGGGAGGGCCAGGCCTTTGCATACCTCTGTTCAGCTGCAAAAATGTTCAGGCTGAATGGGATCTGCAAATAGGATCCTGATGGTAAAGTCCCCTCTGCTGAGGGTCATGAAGCCTCCTGCTCCCAATCTGGCTGCACCTGCTTTCTCCCATCCACTGCCCTGGGCCAGTCCTTGTCCTGACTGAGTGCCACTCCTCAAGGATTTGATGGTTCTAGATGGGAAGTCACAATGCAGGCTGGAAGATGGTTTCAGGCCCATGATGGTTCCAGACCTCAGTCTCCCATTTTGTCCCAAGGCTGCCTCTTTAACCCCTGCCCCCCATCTGCAAGCACATGGCCATCCCACTGAGGTGGACTGATCATGACTGGGAGATGTGGATTAATCCCATGATTATTGAGTGCCTTGGGAGAAAGCAACACGACTGATGAGTTAGGTGAATGGATTTGTAATCCAGCAGGGTAGGAATCTAGGCTTGGTTTAGCAGTTGTGTGATCTTAGGCAAGTTACATCCCTTCTCTAAGCCTCAGTATTGAATGGAGATAATGATCCTCACTTTGAAGGGTTTAAGGCTTGAGGTCAATAACATGATGAGAAGCACTGAGTGGTACAGGGCACTGGTAACAAGGGTCTCAATGGGGTCCCAGCAGGAAACAGATAGGTAATTCAAGGACAGTTTAATAAAGGAACGATTTACACTGTAGGTGGGGTGAAGGAAACCAGGTATAGTGCAGAAGGGGGAATTTAGCAAGGGAGCAGGGGTAGAGGAGAGAGCAGTTTCCAGAACACGGAAGGTCACCTTGAGAGGAGTTGCGACGTTCCCCGAGGGAGATGGAACAGAGATGACCTATCCCTCCCCCTCTCCCCTCCTTCCTCTATCTGCTGCAGAGCACTCCTTTGTTGAACACAAGGTAAGAAGACAAGGCAGCTCAGTGATGTCTGAGATTCAATCTCCTGAGAGCAGGCAGAGAAGGCTGGAGAGACCAGGAGCAAGACCTACCATATGCCAGGTTCTGGGAGCTCAACAGGGAACAAAATGTGTCCTTGGAGTCTAAGAATTCTGAGCCTGGTTGTAAACAGATACGGAAATAAACAATCACAGTGCAGGGCAATAAGTGATAGAGTAACATAACAAGCAGGAACCTCTCATTTAGGTGGTTCAGAGGAACAAAGTGTCCCCGGAAGGATCCTTGAGTCCTTGAGAGTGCTGAAGTATGCACAGGCTTCCACTGGGCGAAAGAAGGCTTGGGAAGGAGCCTCCAGATACAGGGAAGGCGGGGACATGGAGAGTGTGGTGTGGCAGTTAAATAAAGCCTGTGGATTTGGGGAAGTGGGTACAGAAACAGGACAGGATGCCAGGGAGGCCAGCAAGGGGTGTCATTCATAGAGGGACCTGTTGGTCAAGTTAAAGAGGAGTTCAGAAACTATCTTGAGAGCCGCTGAGATTTACAGCTGGACTTTAAACAACAGAGTGACTAATAAGATCTGTTTTTTAGAAAAATGCCTTTGGTCACTTCAGGGGAGAAAGTATTGGTTGTGATGATCCAGACCCATAAGGAGTGGCTTCTGGGCAGGGGAGCAATCTCACCGCATGGTAGGGAAATCCAGACATAGTACAGGCACGGTGCAGGGAAAGCATGTTTCTAAAAAATGAGGCTCCCAGCAAGTGTTCCTAGCATGACAGAAAATCCTGGCTAGAAGATAATTCAGTGCTGTACTTGTCAAACTTTAATGTGCATTGTAATCACTTGGGGTCTTATAACAATGCAGACCCTGACTCCGCAGATCTGGGATGGAGCCTGAGATGACACATTGACCAAGAGCTCCTATATGATGCTGATGACAGAGGCCACACTTTGAGTGGCGAAGCCTTCGGGGCCAACCAAGTGCTCTTCTACAGATTAGCTGATTGAGGCCCTGGGAGGGCATGACTGGTGGTGTACAGAGTAAGTTGGTGGCAGAGCCTAGAGCAACCTAGCTTTGAGTCCTCCAGTTTTGAGTTCTTATGGGGCCCCCAGCATCTTCTGGGAGACTGTCAGAGGCCAGGCACTTTACTTGTTACTCAAGGGCAAAGGGGAGAGGGAGCCAACAATGAGTCGATGAAGGAAGAGTGTTTCTGGCACGTCCTTGGAGAGTGCAAATGGATCTGCCAACATGTGTGATGAGCTCTTCACACATCAGCCTGCTCTGAGGGTATCATGAAAGCTGACATAAATCTCTGGTGGGCTGCCAAAGGCCTGCTTCTCAGACAGAGTGATTGGCATAAAAGCACAAGACTCAAAACACACGCTCACACTGGTGCAATCCATTTGGAGAACAATATGGTAAGACATATCAAGAATTACACAAGTGTTCATTCTATTCAACCCTGTAGTTTCATGTGGGGGAATGTCTAAGACAGAAATACACAGAATAGAGGAGGAAGAAAACCAGCCACGACACTGAATGGTTACTGGGTAGCTATGACGGCAACAAATATCTAATTCTTACAATAGTCCTCATTGTAGGCTTGAATACCGCTTCTTCTATATGCATTAATTTTTTTTTTAAGAACATAACTCAATTTCAGAGAAGTTAATTTGCCCAAAAGTCTTCAATCTAACAGGTTATATTCAAACCAGGATTTGAATCCAGGTCAATCTGATCTGAAGGCCATGTTCTTTCTACCATCACACAACACCATCATGTGAATGAGATTCATCACCATGTTATCAGAAATACAGATGACAGGAGTGGAATGGGTAAGTAAATTAGGGTGTATACACTCAATGGGAAATTATGCAGTCATTAAAAAAGATAAGCTGTTTCTATGATGCTATAAAAGCATCATGATTGTGATAAAATGCTTAATGAAAAATTATGATAGCGAATTTTATGTAATTATATAGTTAGGTAAAAGATGTATGCATATTAAAGATAAAATACAAGGAAAAATAATTGTTGTGCTAGGGGAAGAGATTGTATGTGATATTTTTCTCTCATACCCAAACTTCCTGTCATACTGTTAAAAGAACTGGCTGGGAACGGTAAGATTATGGAATACATGTGTTGGTGAGGACTTCCAAGGGCAGGTTATACACATAATGTCCTTAAGGGAAGTTCCAAATAGTCTTGAAACCACCATGCATGCTCCTGTCTTCCTGTGGCCCTGTGTTTTAGTGAGAATCTTGAAAACACTCCAGATGAGTCACTGAGTGTTGAGTTTCTCCCCTCTGGCATCTTCCTCAGGAAGGAAGTCACAGTATAGGTGCCTTATCCCAAGCAGCAGCGCCATCATTAAAAAGAACTGCCTTCCACAATTGCAGACAGTACATTCACACAGTGGGTGGGAAAGGACAAAGAGGACCATTAAGCATCACAGATGACATGATGCCAACCACCTAGAGCACTATGAGGGAGGGATCCTGAGGCCATGTTAAGGTTCAAGGGAAGAGTGTGGCCTGATTGATTACTGATGTCTGCCATGGGAGGCGTGGGGGCACACACATGCCCCATATTCACCCCCATTTGTTAGGAAATAAGCAAACAGAGACTTAAATTTGAAAACAAGAAAGCAAATAGGACTACCCCTTCCAACTTCAGGTTTACAGATTTCCACCCCAACTTGTACATATTGTTCTACTCTCCTCCCTTAGATTCATTCTTACTGAATGAAGAGAGCTATCATTTTGAGCATATTTCTATAATCAATGGAAGGCATGTGAATGGCTCTGCTTGTTATGGACAGATCTACTGAGAAGGAAAAGGAAGCAGAAGTTCAAACTTTGCTAACCCGCTGTTTAAAGAGATCCAGGTCATTTTTAGCATATGCCCCAAATCCTGTCTTACATTCTAGGGAGATCAGTTAACACACCCCACAATAGACTGTAAAATACGGTCTCTGTACTCAGGGGATCAGAAAGCCATTAAATGGGATAGTTAAGTAGATTACATTGAAATTGGAAAAATATTTGACATAGTGAAAACCCAAATTTTGCAGTGTAGTCATAATTGTCCAAAAGATGTAATTGCACAAAGACTGAAAGAAAGAAAGAAAGAAAGAAAGAAAGCCCATGTGAAATGGTTGGTGTGTGAAGGCATGGGAATGGGGTTACTTTCCTCTGTCTCCCTAACACCATGCAATGTTGTTATGTATATAACGTAATTAACATTAACAAAGAATAAACTCTTTTTAAAAAATCAAGCCATCACAAAGTATTTAAATATTTATTACAGATGCTGTCTTCACTTTGATTCAAGTTTGGAATACAGTTTTTTTTCATTCAACAAATACTTACAGAGTGCCTACTTTATGCCAGGTTAGATCCCTAACCTTGACAAATTTACCTAGTGAAAGTGGAGTTCTACATGTTAAATGTAAACTCACTGGTCACTGGAACCTCATGTAGTCTACTAAAGGTTATTATAGGACTTAGGACATAATCTTACGATTTTGTATGGTCATATTAGGTTATATCTGTGAGTCACCTGATGTCAAGAGATAGTTCTACCACCGTTATACCTTAGCCATCGAAGGGAACCTTTCCAATTTTCACTCATTAAAAAAAAAAAAAAAAAGTTTTGAGCACCTACTGTTTTCCAAGCACTGCATAAGGCACTGAGCTCTCCAGTGCTGAGTAATATAGATGTGATTTCTGCCTTCGGGGCACTTACAATACAGGAAGACACATTCATAAATAAATATACAACACTTCTGAGTTGTGATGTATGTTTTCAGAACAGGAAAGCAGTGCTAGAGAATAATGGTGAGTGGGTGGAGTCCTACTTTAAGACTGTTAGGGAGGGCCTTTCTGAGGACGTAGCACACGTTGATTCCTATCATGTGAGAACGGGTTAGCCATGGGAAAGGAGGTGGAAGAGCTCTCTGCTGACTGAGAACTCCGTATGCACGGAGCCTGAAGCAGGAGGGAACCTGAAGCATGTCAGAGGACATAAAAGCCAGTGAGATGGGAGAGAGAAAGAAAATGCAAGATGCAAGGTCTTGGAGACCTAAGCTGGTAGTTTAGATTTTATGTGGAACACATTATTCTCTGTAGGTAAAATAATAAAACCTTGGGAGACATTAAAGGAAACTTAAATATGGAGAGATTTAATATTGTAAACATATCAATTACCACCCATGATGTTCTATTGTTCACTGCAATTCTGATCAAAACTATCACAGAGGTTTTCATCAAATTTGGTAAGTGGATTTTAAGATGAAAAAGCCAAGGGCAGGAATAACCAAGATGTTTCTGAAATGAGATGAGGAGGAGACAGTTCTGTCAGAGATCAAGATTAAGTGTGAACTATCATAATATGATTGTGTGTGGATGAGATGCATGGTGGCCCATGGGACAGAGAGCTCAGGAAAAAATTAATGCATGTAAGAAATTCTGGTCAATGTTAGATACGGCCGGGAGGATCAAGAAGGAGGCAGGGCTATTCTCAAAAGACCTGGGAAAAGTGTTTATCTATACAGAAAAAAAATGAACTTTGCACCCCATCTCACACCATACATAAGAATTAACTACAGATAGACCAAAGACTTAAATTCAGAATGCAAAACTAAACCCTGTTTGGTTCCTATTACTAGGAACATAGCGAGGGAATAATCTTTATCACCTTTGTTTGGGGAAGAGCTTCTGAAGGACACAGAATGTGCTAACTAAATATGTAAAGACTGACAAAATTGACTCTATTATATAATTAAGGGCTTCTTTTATCAAAAGATACTTTATAGGAAGTAAAAAACATCAAGTTACATATGTAACTGACAAAATTGCATCAACAACATATAAAGGACTACTACATACCAATAATAAAAAAGATAATCCAGTAAAAAATGGGCCAAAGACATGAATAGGTATCCCATAGAAAAGGAAATACAAACAAATGATAACAAATATACAAAAATATATTCAACTATTTTAATAATTGAGGGAATACAAAGCAATGCAATGAGATGCCATTTTATATCTATTTAACCGGCCAAAATTTATAATCCTGACAATACCAAATACTGGACAGGATCTGGAATATAGGAACCCCTTTACTTCGCTGACATGAGTATAAGTTAGTAAGACTAGTTTGGATATAAACTCAAGAGAAAACCTTGCACATTTGCAATAGGAGATATGCACAAGGCTGCTTATCACCACTGTTGACAAAGGCAACATCCTGGAAGCAATCCCAAATGCCTACCAGAGACTAATGGATAAATGCACTGTAATATCTTCACACACTGCAACATTAGACAGCAGTCCAGATGAAAGTGCTATGGCTGAACCCACCAATAGAGATGACTGTTAGCAACATAATAGGGAGTTAAAATGTTTCCAAAGATTATATAAAACTTATAATCTTTTATTAAAGTTAAGACACCAATAAAATAAAATAATGTGCCTTTATGGAATGCATAGAAGTAGTAAGGCTATATTAAAAGGAATCATGGGGGCGCCTGGGTCGCTCAGACGATTGAGCATCTGACTCTTGACCTCAGCTCAGGTCTTGAACTCGGGGCTGTGAGTCCAAGCCCCGCATTGGGCTCTATGCTGGATGTGGAGCCTATTTACATACATAAAAAAGGAATTATATACAAGATTCAGGATAGCCAGGGGAGTCAGGAGGCTGAAATGAGAGGAGCTCATAAGTAGATATAAGATACTGTCAAAGTTCGGGATGCCCTGGTAGCTGGTAGGTTATTACAAAAATGAAATCACGAATAAGTACAAAAGAGGGTCACATGGAGACCAGTGAGGAAAGTGTTTCATGAAACTATGAGTAAGAAGAATTCAATTTTGGGCACTCAAGTGTTAGGTCAGAGCAGGAAGGATCCTTTGAATCTATCTGGTCCAATTCTCCCAGGTCTTAGATGTAGAAGCCAAGGGCCAGGTTGGGAAAGGTGCTCACTAAAAATACCTTACTCGGCCATGGCAAACTAAAAGTCAATCTTAAATTTCCTAATTGCATGATTCACTATTTGACTTGAAATGAAACAGACATGCTAAAATTATGCATAAAATAAAAAGAAGCCCAAGAAAGCAAATGACCATTTTTACGACCTACGTTTTGAAGGGCTCTGAAGGAGACCGTGTATGTATGTCTGCATGTGGGCTTGCTTGCATGCAAGTATGTGTGGGTGCTGTACGTATGCCTGCGTGTATGGAGTCCATAATGATGTAGGCCAAGGCTCTGTCCTTGGGTGTTAGATTTTAAGAAACTACTTTTCTCCTAATGAAGAATGAAGCGAAAGTAGTCAAAGAAAAGGGGTCCTTAGCTCAGAGTGAAGGGAGGAAAGCAGAGGCCCTCTCCTGAGGCCAACAAAAGCATAGTCTTTGCATCACAGATCTGAATTCCAGCCTGCAGAGGTTTCAGAAGGCAGACTCCAATGTCCTGATGATAGATGAGAACTTGCAATCACCCTTCATTTGCGTTCCAAACACAGGGCTGCTCTGACCAAAACAGAAATGAAAGAGCCGGCCAGTTAAAAGCAGCAAGCCCATGATGCGCTGCCCAGTCCAGGTGGAATTGCAACAGGAAGAACAAGGTAAAACACGCGAGATGAAAAGAGAACAGCTTAGGATGTTTAAAGAGACACTTGGCAGCTTAGACACCGCCTCTGGGCACAGCTTACTGAAAGGACCATGGAGCCAAAGAGAGGGTTCCATCTCTAGCTGCGTGGCTGTGTGTGCAGCTGTTCCTCTACAAGGTCCTGTGGGCACACAGTGCGTCAAAACACAGCTTCCCTGCCAGGTAAGGAACACATAAGGAGAGCGTGTGCTGTGCCAAATGCGGGGCTACCCGGTCACTGCCTTCCTTCCACTCTCCTAGGACAACAGTAAGTACTAGAAATTAAGTTTGACCTGCAGATCATTTTTTAACTCAAAATTTTCCTTAAGAGAGGAATTATGGCAGAATGGTGTGAGAAATGGCTGGGAGCCTACTGAAATAAGAGGGAGTTTCTCCCATGACGTTCCTATGGCGTGGATATGTGACCTGGGAGAAAACAGACCGAGCCCTGTGTCTCAGGTGTCTCCCACAGTTAACTCTCCAAAGACACAGAGCAATTCCGAGAATGCAGCTGAGAATATGGGTAGAGCCTCACAGAGACATGCAGACAAATGCATAAGTATATACGTGAGTACACGTGCCAACGTATAACCACGTAAACACACACATACATGCTCCTACGCACATACACCAAGACAAATATACCCCCAGATGCACACTGCGGGAACATTTTCCCCGCAGAAACTTCAGTTTTCTTAGAGCTAAACGGAATGATCAATGTTTATTGTAAAAGCCTTCCTGCTTGCCAGGAGAACATGCTTTGCCGTTCTGTAGGTAACAAGCACTATGCATCTGTTGATTTCCCCACTGTCACGTTGCCTGGCTCCATCACAAACACCCAAGTTGTAACAGAAAAAAGAAAGACCCTGAGGCAACTATACAGGCACTCCTGATATTCCACGAGCGGATGACAGGCAGCTCTAATGGTCTCACTTACATAAACGTAACTTACTCACGTCAGAACACAACTTCCTTTCCTTCCAGACTCTGAGCGCCAGAAATCATTCTTTTCAACCCACAGCCATTTCTGTTGAGACACCTGTCGACCTGCCTGTCAGCCCAGCAGACCTGTGTATGGCATCTACCCAGGGACGCCTGCATTATTCAAGTCTCTGGAAGAGAAACACCCTATGGAGGGTGAGCGATGGGCTGAGGGTTAGGAAAGATGGCTCCTAGAATCCCAGGGCCCTGATTTTTAAGATTTAGAAGAAGCCCCATGGGCAAAGCTGAGTTTTGTGTGTGCGCGTGTCTCTTATTAATCTCATAAATAAACAAAGGAACTAATTTCTCCCATATAGGGGAGGGGGAAATATTCATAGGGTAAGGTGTGTGCTTGACTGCGCCATCAGAGTTGCAAGATGCCATTGGTAAGATGCAACGGAATATGGACAGACTGGTACAGCCCACTGTACCTTCAGTTACCCCACAAACTGTTTAGCAACCTTAAGGAAAAAAGGCCAATGCATCTTGAATTTGAGCCTTATCTGGCACCAGCCTGTGCATGATCGACTTGGCTATAATATAACACCAGATAATGCTGGATTCTGGCAGAGAGGAATGAAGACAGGGGAAGGCCAGAGTCGAGACTGTGTTTATTTAGCTGGTATTTGGCTAGGATACCATCTCAGAGTGAATTTACTGGATTCATTTTATGCAGTGTTTTTCCCCAACCCTGAATGTATGTTAGAATTTCCCAAGGAACTTTAAAAAAAAATCCACATGGATAAAGAATCCTCCCCAGAGCCTCTGATTTATTTGGACTGCAGTGAGACCCAGACATCCACCCATCCACCATCCATCCATTTATACAGCTACCTACCTATTTATTTATCCATGTTTTTGGGCTCTCAAGGCATGATTCTGATCTTCAGCTAAGCTTGAAAACCACTAAACTTATTAGGCAAAACTTTCACCATTACCCCTTGTTAAGATAAAGCACAAAGCCACACATCTACCCAAGGAGTATTTATTGAACATATACTATGTGCAAATGTCTCTTTTAGGTCCTGAATACACACTGAAAAGCAAAAACAAATATGACCAAAAGCAGATCAAGACCAAAGGCTGTCAGCCTGGAAACAAGGGAAGAGCCATCAACACAGTTCAATTCTGAAGGTCATATGCAGGCAAAATTCCATCTAGCTCAGGAGAGCTCAGTTTTTTGTTCCATTCAGCTCTTCGACTGATTAGATGAGGCCCACAAACACACTATGGAAGGCATCTGCTTTATTCAAATTCCACTGACTTAAGTGTTAACCTTATCCAAAAAACAGTCTCATAAAACTATCCAGAATCATGTTTGACCTGATATCTGGGCACCATGGCTTAGCCAAGTTGACACGTTAAATAACCATCACAGGGCCCATGCCCTTATGAGCCTCCAAGTCCCATGGGTGATGATAAAGCACAAACAACTTAAGTTCAGATTGTGAAAATGGTATGAAAGAAACAAGCAGGCTCCTGGATAAAGTGGATGGTGGAGGGGAAAAGCCTCTTAGAGGTGAATAATAGGAAGGAGATAGTCATGAGAACTATAAAGTGACACATGCTACAGGCAGAAGAAATGACATCCACAAAGCCACATGAGCCACAGAGAACTGGGTGGGTTTGAGAAAATGCTAGAAGGCTAGAGGGGCTGGTACACAGAAAGCAATGGAGACAGGGGCAGGAGATGAAGTTAGAGGCAGGCAGGCAGGCAGGCAGGGGCCAGACTATTCAGGGTCCCAAAGTTAAGACGAAGCCAAGGCAAGAAAGGTACGCAGTTGGATTTACCTGTTGAGATGTTCTGTGTGGCAGTGGAATACAGTGGAATAGTGAGAGTGTGGGTAGGGAGGTCCTGAAATGTTCCAGGCATCAGATGAGTGCTCAGAGCAGGGTGTTGGTGGAGATGGGGCCACGTGCCCTAACCTGTGTCTGTTTTGACAGGAGAAGCCATCACACTTTCTAGAGCATCGGATGTGTGGCAGGTGGGGAAGAATGAATGATTCCCACATTTCTGGCTTAAACAATTCAAAAGAAACAAGAGTTTTTTTTTTCCCAGTTAGAGCCTGGCTCAAGTTATACCCAATAAACGCCTGCATTATGCAAATTGTGTATCCTAATTAACGTAGCTCCAGCCTGAATTATGCAAATTCTTGCTTTGGGCTGTGTTAGTCACTTCCTCCTATACCACCTCCTGCCCATCAGGACCACATTCCATCACCCTACTGCCTCTCTGTGGACCAGAGCCACTGGACTGTCTGGGGAGAGTGAACCCTAAAAGGTCATTGTGGCCAAGCCAAAGGACAGAAGAAGGTGTGCCGGCACATCCAAACTGAGCCTCCTACGGGCCTCCCCCTCTGAGAGCCCACTCAGGAGCTCATGCAAGCGTCTGGCCCCCTCTCCCCATCCACGTGCACCCACTCCGATTGCCTGAACACTTCCCCAGTCTCAGCCTTCCTGAAATGTGCTCTGATGGAATGTGGATTTCTGGGGCCCGTGCTTTTTGCTCAGATCAAATCCAACCATCTGCATGCTGGAAAAATATTGACGACCCTCTGGCCTATTGTACCATTTAAAGGAGCTCCCGCATGGGAATGCCGCCTTGTTTTATTGGGGCGAAGTCTGTGTTTTATTTAACTCTGAACGCCAGGCGCCTAGAATAGCTTGCAAGATAAATGTCAATCAACTCTAGCATAATCAAGACACCCATTCCTGCCTCATTAGGGTCCTCTCGTTCTCTTTAAGCTTCTCAGATTTATACACTGTAATTAGAAACTTGGTGATTCTGACTGCTCTTACTGGGAAGCTTCACGTGTCTGAATTTTAAATATTTTCACACTTCGTTAACCCAGTTGCTAGTGTAACATCTTCTGGCCCAATTCCCACACTGCAGTTTTTATTTTTGGACAGAGACGAGAACAATTAATAGAATTGAAACACGTATTGATTACTGTTTTTCATGAACTCTGAACAGCTTGTCTCTGAATGATTTTATTGAGGAGCTTTTAAACAACTGGCTGGATTGTTTCCTCCATGACCCCGTTCTGGCTGTAAGTCCCTGTCTGCAGCTGTGATGGTCTGTTTTGGGTGAGCTGTGTTGTTCACGAGAGTTCAGTGACAGTGGGAGAGGCCACATTAACCCTCATGTCCAGGCCCTGGACTTGGGAACCCTGATATCTTGGTCAGACCCAAGCAGGGCTCTGGAAGAGGCTATGGGAATGGCTTGATCTCCACATTCCTGGTGAAAATATTCAGCCCTCAGGTCCCATGTGAGCAGGAATATTACTCAGTTCATTCAGTGGCCATGTTCTTCCTCCAAGGAGAGCTTCCTGGGTCTAGGCTGTGAACTTGTAAAGTGTCTCTTAGAACAATGCTTCTCATATGTTAACATGGGCACCAACCATCTAGCGATCTTGTTCAAACACTGACTGTGATTTAGTGGGTCTGGGCTGGGGCCCGAGATTCTGCATGTCTGATATTGATCTGCTGGTTTGTAGATGTGAGGCCTTTGACATTACTTAACTCTGGGCACTGTCACTCTGTTAGGAAACTGATCACAGACGCATACTCTGTACATCCCACTACAGTACAAATCCCCAAACATGTGAGGCCATGGTCTAATTCATCCTAATACCTCCTGCCACAGTGAAGGGGAGGCTGGCTTCAGTGGGCTCCAATGACCACTGGGAGCCCCCACTTAGCAGGCAGGGAGACAGGTCATGACTGCTGGAAAAACAGGCTGTGCCATAGCCCTGGAATAGCATTAGGGTAAGGGCCAGACTCCCATTCCTTGGGGGAGGCACAGGGTCTCAAGGTCCATGGCTTCAGGGAGCCCATCAAGACATGAATTCCCGACTGAAAGAAAGGTGTCAAAGTCCAGGTTGGCAGCAGCAGAGAGGCAGATGTGACAAAGCATTCCGATCTTCCACCTGGCTAGCTGAGTCCTCATTGAAAAATCATAGGTGATGGAAATGTCCTTGCCTCTGGCACATTTTCCAGATGTATCCAAGATGCCTGTGTACCTACAGCCCACTAGTCACACAAAATCCAGTTGCTTTTGTAAAGAATGTAAATCTGATTCTTTTAGTCCTCTGCTTAAAATCCTCCCAGGGCTTTCTATTTCTCTCAGGATAAAGCATGAACTCTAGGAGCCCTGCACAACCCGACCCTGCCCACACACTTTCCATATGCTCTCATCATCATGATCCCCCTGCTCATGAAGCTTCAGTCACTCTGACCTTCTTCCTATTTGTTAAACATCCCAAAGTCATTCCTACCCCAGGGCCTTTCCACTAGCTATTTTTCCTTCAAGTGTCATCACTGCATTATGTTCAAAGACTCCAGTCATAGGCAGTTTCATATTGGAGAGAAACTCCAAAATGAGGTATAAACCTTTGATTTTGTGGGTTTGACATAGATTTATTTTTCTCTTGATTCTTACCCATTGAAGCCCAGAATAATCTGACACCTTCGTATTATAAGAGGGGACTTAAGCCCAGAGACGGAATGAGACATAATCAAAGCCACTCAGATTTGGGGCGCAGAACTGTCCAAGGATAGACCCAGAGGTTGTGACTCAGACTCATGGGAAAAGAAATTTAATTATTTAAACTTACTTGAACCTGCTACACTTGAATAATATTTCCAGTGTTTACATAGCCATAGCCCTCCTTTACTGCACCCACTGCTCCTTTTTTGGCTTTTGACTTTGTCAAGTCCAAGGTTGTATACAGGAACATACAGAGAATCCTAGACTTCTCTTCTATTTGTGTTATCCTATTTTCCTTTGTCACAAAATACACTTTTTGAGACCAGAGGAGGGTGAGTTATAATTTATGGGTTCCTCTCTAGAAATTACAACCAGAACCTAATTTTAAAAATCAAATTGGTTTCATCTAATTAAATTTGGAAATTGCCTCATAAACACATACTCTGTTATAAATGTCTTGGAAAGCAAGGTCTCCTGCTTACTATCTGGGATGGGAATGGGTTGAACCCAGCGTGGAAGGGCCTCCCTGTCTCTCTCTGCTCAGGAGGACATACTCGCTCATCAATTGCTGAAATATTCTCAAGAGTAGTGTGGTCTAGAGCAGTGCTTCTCAAACTCTCACGCCCACGTGAATCACCCAGAAAATCTTGTTACCAGGAGACTCTGACCGAGGTGGTCTGCTGGGGCCTGAAAGCTGCATTTCTCACCAGCTCCCAGGTTATGCCAATGCTGCCGGTCCACCAACCACACTGAGTAAGGGGCAAGGCGTCGGCACTTGAACTCAAGACCCACGAATCTGCCATCTCAGCTATGACCTTGGTCTTCACACCTCAACTCTCTGGGTTTCAATTTCTTCATTTTTATGTACTGTGAGAGCTAACATTCATTGATGCTATTTCTAAATGCCAAACACAGCATTGAACATATATGTATGTGTACAAATGAATATAAATGAGAAGCTCCTTGCTGTACCCACGGTTACAATGGCAGAGCTAGAGTTCAGAATGAAGCTGTCTGACCTCAAAAGCCAACATTCTTACCTTCGGAGGTCCCACTAGCCTCTGATGCACATGGTCACAGCCACGTTTATGCTCAAAATACAATGACCTCAGCCCATGAACTCCTTGGCTCCCTTCATCGCATCATCTAAGATATTTAGCATATTCCCAAAAGGTGACCTCCAGAGCTCACGGAAAAGTCAGATAGCTGCAGCCTTCCATCTCTCGCTCTCTGTAATCACAGCACAGGAAGCAGCTGAGAAGCCAACTGAAGGTGTCTCTCCAGAGCTGTGTCCAGGAGAGCCCATCACAGAAATGCCAGCATCCCCGGTGACTGGTCTTTGGAAATCGACAAGGTACAGGACTCACACACAACTGAGAAGGGTGCCCTGTACTGATCTGTGCCCACCATCGAGCCCAGAGCTCCAGAGGTCTCATATGCTGAGACCTCAACTTCATGGAGCTACTGCTTGAACAGGGTGTATCACTCACAGCTGGGACCGCTCCCTTGCGCTCTCTCCACCCCATCGTCTCTTCTTCTCACACAACAGCATGAGCGGGTTTCCTAGCCCATTCCATGCACACATCAGAGGAGGCAGGATACTTCCCAAGTAAGAAATTGGTCCGTGCAGGGATATGACGTCCCCTGCAACATGGCCCAGCCCAGTGGTTTCCAAGTGCAGCTGGGTAAAAAGACTATAGGGCCTTTTCAGGACAAAGTTGTCCTCAATTCAAGGCAAAAAGAAAAAATAAGGAGACTCATGAGTTATTCATAAAGCTAAATTTATTCAATTTGAAGGACTGTCTTTTATTCTGAAATTATGTCCTTTCTGTATTTTTGAAGTTATGTCTTTTATGAAATGATGTTAATAAAAAATGGTAAAGAACTGGATGTTGGTCCTCCATGCCTTTTGAAATGTTACTGGCCTGTGAATTCCAAAAATCTTGAACATCTGGCATAGAGAGCCATTTACATAACAGCACCAAGTGAGCGTGTGTGTGTGTGTGTGTGTGTGTGTGCACGCGATGGCAGCTTCCACTTCACAAAGAATGGCAGGTAGCTCTGAACTGACGAGGCTTTGTTTCAGCTGAGTTTTTGGTCCCTCTCTCCCCCGCAACGAGGCACTTCTGAACATGTCCTGGGCAAGGTCGATATGGTACCTCCCCGCCCCTAGCAGCTTCCCGCAGGAAGGAAGCTTCTCCCAACCATGTGGGCCCAAAATGGAATATGATACAGCTCTTCTTTTGAGGAAGCTGGGATTTGCTGAGTGAAGGCATTTTCTGAAGGTGTTACACCTTGTACATGATGGATGGTTTTCTCCTTCCTCAGAGAGCTCTGAGGTCCTTCCAGGTCTCTCTAGAGAGCTTCTGTGTCCATTCAATTCATCCTAAATATTTCTCCATCACCAATACTCTTTGATTTCCCTCCCTTACGTGGGGATATTCTTTCACAGCTCACTCTCAATACCTCAATACCTCTCAGTACCTTTCTGCATGAGCTCTCAGGGGCTGCACTGCATTTCAGCCTGGGGATGCTTGTAACCTTTCCCACCTCAAACCCTCTACAGGAACCCTAATGCAGCCATTACCACTCTCATCTTAGAGGGGAGCAGCAGGCCTGGAGAGAGGAAGACCCTGAAAACGGTCATGAGACACCACAGCAGTGCTACTGGGATGCTGGGGGCCATCATGCAATACCACAGAAGGGCTACTGGGATGCTGGGCTCCATCACATGAGACTCTGGCATGTGGGACTTCATCACGTGAGACCCTGGCATGCAGGGCTCCATCACTGCAGCTTTGGCTTCCATATCCTTCCTTCTGCACTGCTGTGGTCTCTACTGCAGCCCGTACCACAGTCTCCCAGCATCTCAGAAGATTCAGGGTGGGAGGATAGTCAACCTTGACCACATCTCAGTACTTGAGTTCAGCTATATCAGCCTTGCTGAAGTTTCACTGTTTTTGTTTTGCAATAGACTTCTATACAGTTTGTTCTAAGGTTCAAAGTTTTCAGGAAGCCACATTGTGTTGGCTTGATGGGTACCTTACTGTCTGAGGAGGTTCTGCTCCATCTCTGATATGATGTCATATCTCTGATAGGATAAGGCCCTGCTAATGCTGGGAGGGGAGCTTCTGATACCATCACCTGAGTAACAATAAAATATGCTGTGGCCAAAGAGCAACATTAAAAGTTAAGAATCATGCACCCCCAGGGCAGAGAATGACTTCGGGATTTTTTTTCTGGAAGCCCAGAAACTAACAGGTGTAGGATGAGCATCATCTGGGTGTTGTGGTTTTCCACATGAAGTGAACTATAACTACTGTGTGCTAGGCCTGGGTCTTCTGGGCTCTGCTGGGACAGTCTGCCTCCCTGAGTGCCTACTCCTTTCTAAAGAGATAAATAATCACTTCAATGTGTGGTGTGTCCAGTCTTCTGGGTCACTGGGGCTGTCAAGCTGCTCATCTGTATGACCTTGTGTTGTCTTCTCACTGTATTGTCTGAAACCTTTGGGTAAGATGTGTCTTACTCACCTTCATGTCCTCCCTGGAGCCCTGCACCCAGTAGAAATTTTCCAACTTCAGGCTGAAGTCAATTGAATGAAGCCAAACCAAGAGGTATAGCAAAGGGGTCTTCTTACCTCATACAGTGTGATGACCCCGTTGGTCTCATTGGGAGGTTTCCACTGGATGTAGATCTTCTCCTCAAAGGGCCCTCCTTGGATAGATTCTAGGGGAACAGCTCCTGGAACTACAGAAGGGAAAAGGAACTTGATGGCACCTACCATCTCATTTCTCCAGACCCAATGAATTAGAACAGCAGTTGGCCAAGCTTTCCTGTAAAGGGTCAGATGACACTTTAGGCTTTGTGGACCTTACAGTACCTGCTGTAATAGCTCAGCTTTGTGCTTGTAGCACAAAACAGCCACAGACAACCATATACAAATGGGCATGGCTGTGTTCCCATAAAACTTTATTTGAAAGAAAAAGACACTAGGCTGGAGTTGACCCCTGGGCCATAGTTTGCTATTCCCCCTCCCCCAGGTGACCAAATGGCTTTTTATCTGCAGACTAAGCAAGTCTGTGTTTGAATTAAACCTGAGCAGTGTAGGGAGGACATCAAGAGGCCCCAGCCCTGCCATCAGGTAGGATTCTAGAATTAGACTCTTGCCTTAGGATTGGTAACCGAGGAATGCAAAGTGAGCATCACTACCATCTTCCTGGACCTACCAAAGAGTCTCCAACTATTCCTCAGTTTCCGAATTGCTGAACCCAACAGGATCTATGTGTCTTGAAACCACACCAATTAGAAAAGTCTGTTTCACTCCCAGAAGGCAGCTAGTTTGTCTCACTGCTGAGTCTCTGATGCCTGGCACATGGTAGAAGCTTAATAATCATTTGTTGGTTGGCCAAGCAAGTGAATCGATGACCAATGCCAGCATTTTGCCCAAATGAGCAAAACCTTTCCTGGGAGGCTTTTGAACCCAGCTCAGTCTTCCTGCCAGCACCTTCCTGCTGGATTCCAGCATCATTACGATGGTCCAGAAGATGCTGAGCCATAAAATAAATGATTCTCCAAACTTCCAGTTATAACCCCCCAGGGAATCATGAATTCATGTAAATCATTACTGGATCTATTTATATTTTGGCATTATAAAAGCAGGTACTTTTACTAAGCACTTACTCTTTGATCAGAATTTTACATACATTATTTCATTTAAGCCACAAAACAGCTCTGCCCAGGATGTATTATCTCCGTTGTGCTGATAAGGGAACTGAGGCTAAGAGAATTAAATAACTTGCTCAAGGTCATCCAGCTCTTAAGTTGTAAAGAGGGAACTGAACACCTGTCTATGAGCTTCAAAGCATATACTCTTAATCATCATGGTACGCCTCTCTCGATATAGCCTTGGCCATATGTTGCAATCAGTTCCCTATTGTTAAATTAAAATATATTTAGTTTTTCTCATTACGGACACGATACACAGAATTTGTTGAATATTAAGAATATACAAAAAGGGTAAAAAAAAGAAGGAACAAAATCACTCATAATCCCCATATCTGGAGATATTTTTCCCGTATTTTTATGCCTATGCAAATACATATGTTATTTTTAAAAATTAAACTCCTACCATGCATATTGTGCTATGACCTTCTTTTATCACTAAACAAATCACGGGTTTAAAAATCCTTAAATGTTCTCTGGGGCTATGCATTTTAATGCCCCATTAGAGTCACATTATTGGGTATTAAACTTGGTCTGAGGGGTACAGGGGTGACTCAGTCAGTTCAGCATCCAACTCTGTATTTCAGCTCAGGTCATGATCCCAGGGTCATAGGATCGAGCTCTGAGTCAGGCTCCAAGCTGGACGTGGAATGTGTTTAAGATTCTCTCTCCCTCTCCCTTTGCCCCTTTACCACATGTGCATGCACACACATGTAGGTGTGTGAGTGCTTTGTCAAAAACAAAAAAAGTTGGTTTGAATTTTTTATAGGTAACACTGCAATGAAAATTCTTATAAATAAGTATTTTCATGAAACTCTGCAGATCTCCCTAAGATACATTCTTAGAAATTAATCTATTGGGCCAAAGTGGTTGAACTATTTCATTTTTAAGGCTTTTGACACATATTGCCAGATTGCATTCCACAGAGTTTGTACCATTCTGGGTTCCCCCAAAAGAAGAACACGACTATTCCCAATCCATGCCAACACTATTTAAAAAATTAAGTGTATGTGTGTGTATCCTTTTTAGAAAACTGGAGAATGTAGGTTTTTTTTTTTTTTCAGTTTAATTGGCCATTTGCATTGACTCTTTTATGAACACGCTCTTTATAACCTGCTCTCATTTTCCTCTATGGCTCTTCATTTTTGTCCATCGTTGTCTTATGGGTTTGTAATTACAATCTGTTTTTAAGGATATAAGCTTCTTTTTGCATGAGTTACAAATATTTTTGTCAGTTTTTCATTTGCTTCTTGAATCTTTTAGGTAAGTAGAAGCTTCTAAATCATCAGATCTCTGATTGCTTTCCCTATCTATTCATCCTTGCCACAAACATCAGGACTTTGAGGTAAGGGCACAAAGTACTGGGAGAATTACAAGCAGAGAAATCTAGTCTAGCAAGTCAGGATATGAAGAGGAAAATAAAAGTTGGTGGATTAGAAGTTCCTAGGACAAAAGTGGGGGGGGGGTTAGCTGTTGGGAGTGTGGTGGGTTGGCTCTGTGAGGGCCACAGTGGAAGGAGCAAGGCCCTCCTGGGGAGAAAGGATGGTAATGGTGGTATAGAAAAGAAGCTGATGGTGCAGGAGATTTGCAGCTGCTGAGCAAATATGATTTGGTTGATGGTTAAGGGTGAAACATGGAAGCAATGTGTCAAGGATAGACCCCAGCTTGTCTGTTTTAGACACCTGGAGTGGGTCACAGTGCTGTTCACAGAAAGAGAGTCTTACAGGAGGGCTAGTTTAGGAAAGGGAGCTGGTGAGTTTTGCGATGTTTCATTTGAGGTGTGTGCAGAGCACCCAAATGGCAACGTTGAGTAGCAGCTGGATATACAAGATTAAGCAACTGTGTATAAGGGAACCAACAAAACAGGTCCAGGACTAAGCCAAGAGGAAAACTACCATGTTAACAATCAGGAGGAAACAAAGAAACTGAGAAACTGGGAGGCTACGTTCAGAGAGGCAAGAGGCAAACCAGGAAGGTGGGCTGTCAGGGGAGCAGCCAAAGGGGGATCCAGAAGGGTCAGGTTCACAGTGACAGAGATGACTGAGTAGTCAAGGAAACTACAAACTTAAATTTGCCCACTGAACTTAGTGTCTTCAAGGTTACCTGTGACCTAAGCAAGAGTAATCTACAGGGGAATGCTGGCCTCACAGCCCTCCTGCCATGGGCAGAGGAGAGCGCAGAAGGTGAGAGACCCTGCCCAGACAAGCCAGTGATTTTGGCCTCCAGAGGACTGATGCAGCAAGAGCGGGGATGGGAAAAGGAGCACAGCAACGCCCCCTTCCAAAGGCTGGAGAGGTTTTGGCAGGATCACAGGCAACCGGGAAAAATCCGAAATTGAAGTAAGCGGTGGGGTCCAGTCCTGAAAGGCAGCAATGGGGGTGGGTGGAGAGGAAGCACCTTTCCCCTCGTGAGAGAAGACAAGATGGGAAAATGTGCAGCTGCTTTGGAATGGAGAGCTGAGGTGTCCTCATGGCTCCATTTTCTTGAGAAGTGAGGGTGAAACCATCTACCAACAGTCAGGGATTGGGAGAAGATTTAAGAGCTGCAAAGTGAACTGAACGGAGAAATGGAGATGCTACTCTTAGCAAGGGTCTATCCAGGGGAGGTTAAGACTGTGAGTATCAAGCAGCTGGCATTCAGGCCACCTGGTCTCCTCCAGTATTTCCAGTTTAGAGCAAATTCCCGTTCTCACCCCGGATCAGAACAAGAGTCATGTGTATTGTCTTCTGCTTGATTTCTTCCCATTTTCTTTTTGAACCTAATTTGTTGATCCGTCTGGAATGTATTTTATATATTGCACGAAACAGAAATCTCACTGTAGTTCTGTACGGTTTTCTTAGAACAATTAGTTGACCAGTCAGAACTTTCCCCAGTGATTTAAAATATCACTTTCCTAGCATGTTCAATTATTTTATATCCTGGCACATGCTGAGCGGCTCCCCACTCTATTTCCGAGTCACAGCCTCTTATTCTGACAGTATCTCTCTGTTGTGTTCATGTAACATGTTTTAATAGTTGACAGAACAAGTCCCTTTCTTTTACTATTCTTCTTTTGCGAGGTTTTCTGGGCTTTCACTACCCTGTTGTTTTTCCAGAACACTAGAAAAAGTTTAAAAAACTTCAAAAATGTTCCATCAGAATTTTTATTCCAGTTGTATTCTTCACTTCTCTGAGGTACAAATGACACCTCTTTATAATGAGCCCTCCCATCAGTAATGCTGTACAAATCGTCATTTATTAATGCTTCTTTTTATGTCCCTTAGTCAGAAATATGTTTTTAAAATTCCTTACACATTACATTTCTAGGACTTTATTGCTTTTCGTCATATTATTTTTGACTCTATTAAAAAGTATCTCTTATGAAATCTATCACAGACAAAAGTACAGGTAATGAATGAATAGTTTATAAAATAATTACGAAATGAACACACATGTACCAACTATCCCCTCTAAGAAACAAAACATCACTGCATCACTGAAGTACCCTGTGTGTTCCATACTGCTGACTTCTCTCTCCCCATCAAAACAAAAACAAAACAAAAAATATCCAAACAAACAAACAAACAAACAAACAAAAAACACCCAGTCAGGTACTAGCCAGGTTTTATGCTAATCATTCTATTTTTATTTGGAGTTATAAATATATGCATCTATCCCAAGATATCATTTTGCTTCCTCCGGCTTCATGACATACATATGAAAGTAAGTCTTTGTATTAAATGATTTGCATTTGTCACTCAATATTGTTTTGATATTCATATCAGTTGATACAGGTAGTTGTATTTCATTCATCTTATGAATATAGTCTTATTTATTTTGTCATTCTGTAGATGGTGAGATGTCCTGTAGATGGATGATAGGGCTTTTTCTCAGAAGAGCTATCTTATGACATAGTGCCTATGAATATTTTTGTATGTTCAGTTGAACATTTTTAAGAGTTCACTCAGGTATACCCAGGAGTAGGATAGATAGGCTAAGGGTATAAATGTCTTCAGCTTTACTGAGTGAAGTCAAATTGTTTTCCAAAGTGGCAGCAGTGATTTATATTCTCTCCAGCAATGTTTTGAAAGGCCCTCCTTCTCTAAATCCTTACAAACACTTAGTACTGCCAGATTTAAAAATTCTAGACCATCTAGCAAACATGAAATAATACTTCATTGAGGATTTATTTGCTTTTAGCTATTTACTAAAGAGGCTGAGCACATTTAATGCTTATTGACCATTACTGTCCTTTTCTTATTGATTTGTAGAGGTTCTTTGTATATTCTTGTTACTGATCCTTTTATTGGATACATGTGTTATAAAAATCCTCTCTTGGTTTGTCTGTTTTCCATTTCTCTTTATGTTACCCTTGGATAAAAATTAGTTCTTAGTTTTAATGTAGTCAATTTTATCAGACCTTTTCTGAAGAAGAGAAAGACAGACTTAGTAACTTATTTGTAGCAATTTCACAATGTGTACATATATACATGCTGTTGTACATCTTGAATATACACAATTTTACTTATCAAATATACCTCAGTAAAGCTGGGAAAAACAGACAGACTTAGATGCTGTTGGTGCCACACCCACACAGGAATGCTTACTGCAAAATGTTTGTTACTCTACTTGAAGGCTGTGAAAGCAAACTTGTCTCCACATAGGGCAAGCGAGAACTCTCAGAGAGTTAATGCCCCTGAAACAATCTTCAAGCAATGGAAGATACGAAATTCATAGATGAATATCGTAGTGTCCTCACTACTTGACTGGATTAACTCTGAGACATATTCTATTAATACTTTCCAAACTACCTCCAATGAAAGTGATTATTATTGTGTTGTCGTAGTTGTTTCCAACCCACGGTGGACCAATATTACCATAAAATACAAAACCACAAAAGAATAGCAAAATTAAAAAGTAAAGGTAAAATTTAAAAACAGAAAAATGGAAGCCTCTCCTTTTAAAATACTTAACCTCTATTTCTGTAATTATCTTGTCATGGACCAGGAAGAGTTTCTAATTCACTGCTGGTCCCTGGACCACACTTGGAGTGGCACTATTCTAAAACCCAGTTATTCACAAGGTAATTTTTAAGTTTATTTTTTAATATAATTTATTGTCAAATTGGTTTACATATGACACCCAGTGCTCATCCCAACAAGTGCCCTCCTCAATGCCCATCACCCATTTTCCCTCTCACTCTCTGCCCCCATCCACCTTCAGTTTGTTCTCTGTATTTAAGGTCTCTTGTGGTTTGCCCCCCCCCCTCTGTTTGTAACTACTTTTTCCCCCATCCCTTCCCCCATGGTCTTCTGTTAAGTTTCTCAAGATCCACATATGAGTGAAAACATATGATATCTGTCCTTCTCTAACTGACTTATTTCACTCAGCACAACACCTTCCAGTTCCATCCACGTTGCTGCAAATGGCAGGATTTCATTCTTTCTCATTGACAAGTAGTATTCCATTGCATATAAAACCACATCTTCTTTATCCATTCATTAGTTGATGGACATTTAGACTCTTTCCATAATTTGGCTATTGTTGAAAGTGCTGCTATAAACACTGGGCTACATGCATCAGCACTCCTGTATTCCTTGGGTAAATTCCTAGTAGTGCTATTGCTGAGTCATAGGGTAGTCCTATTTTCAATTTTTTGAGGAACCTCCACACTGTCTTCCAGAGTGGCTACACCAGTTTGGATTCCCACCAACAGTGCAAGAGTGTTTCCATTTCTCCACATCCTCACCAGCATTTGTAGTGTCCTGATTTGTTCATTTTATCCACTCTGACCGATGTGAGGTGGTTTCTCAGTGTGGCTTTGATTTGTATTTTCCTGATAATGAGTCACGTTGAGCATCTTTTCATGTGTTGCTTGGCCATCTGAATTTCTTCTTTGGAAAAGTGTCTATTCATGTCTTCTGTTCATCTCTTCACTGGATTATTTGTTTTTCAGGTGTTGAGTGGCCAACTAATCTTTAACAAAGCAGGAAAGAGCATCCAATGGAAAAAAGACAGTCTCTTTAACAAATGGTGCTGGGAGAACTGGACAGCAACATGCAGAATGAAACTAGATCACTTTCTTACACCATACACAAAAATAAACTCAAAATGGATGAAAGACCTAAATGTGAGACAGGAAACCATCAAAACTTTAGAGGAGAAAGAAGGCAACAGCCTTTTTGGCCTCAACCGCAGCAATTTCTTGCTCGACACATCTCCAAAGGCAAGGAAATTAAAAGCAAAAATGAACTACTGGGACATCATCAAGATAAAAAGCTTCTGCACTGCAAAGGAAACAATCAACAAAACTAAAAGGCAATCGACAGAATGGGAAAAGATATTTGCAAATGACATATTGGATAAAGGGTTAGTATCCAAAATCTATAAAGAACTTACAAGGTACTTTTCTTGATAACACACCAATACTGGCTTCCTTCTCTTCCCTTCCCTTCCTCTCTTCGTTACCAGTGTGTCCTGAACACACTGCATTTGAATCATTATCCTAAGGCCAGGTAAACCCGAACAAAAAAAATAAACTCTAACAAAAGAAATCTTCTTTAAGAAATACTTTCTCTTAGGTCATAGCAATATTTTTTTAAATTATCCTCAAATAATTTTAAAGTTAGGCCTTTTGTAAAATGTCTTCAACTCTTTGTAATTGCGTTTTCATGTATAATGTGAGGCAGGGATCCAATTTCAATTCTTCTCCCTATTCTACCATGACTTAATGAAAAAGAAAATTTTTTTTTTTTTACTCAACTGATCTGCCATACTCCCTTTGCCTTCCATCAAATTTTCACATAGATATAAGTTCTGTTTTGTTCAGCTGTTCTCTTAGACTATACCTGTATCAATACCACATCTTCTCAATTAAGCAAAGATTTGTGTATCTTGATACCTAGTAGAGCAAGGCCTGCAACTTTGTACTTCATGTTCAGGACTGTCTTAGTCAATCTTGGCTTTTCTCTGCCATACACATTTTAGGATGACCTTGTACATTTTTGAAAAATGTCTTATTTCTGTAGTGGAATTGCATGAATTATATATCAACTGGGAAATAAATTATGTCTTTCTAGGTCATGTCTTGATAATGGGTTTATGGCATCTATGAACATGCCATCTCTCTCATTTAGGTCTTCTTTGATATCTTCCCAGTTCTTTATACATTTATATATACTCCATGTCTTGAAATCTTACATTAGGTTTATTCCTAAACACCCTGTATTTTTATTGCTATTATAAGTAGTATCTTTAAAAGCATACCACATACTTATTGGGTAAATAGAAATGCAATTGACTTTCTAATGTCAACTTCTTTGTCAAACATGTTACATTCTCTTAATTCTAATAATTTGTGTACAAATTTCTTTGGGTTATCTATATAAATAATCATAGCATTGCAGTCGATAATAGTTTTGTTCTTTTACAATATTTTAACTCTATTTAATTTTCTTGTCTTCAGCCAGAGCCATCAATGTAATACTTAATGGAGAGACTGGTAAGTATTTGTGTGCTTTCCAACATTAAAGAGAATGGTTTTATTATTTTATCCTCAAGTATGGTGTTTGTAGGTTTCTTAGTTTCCCTTTATCAGGGTAAGAAGATCCTTTTCGTTCCTGGTATACAAGGATATTTCCTTTTTATATCCTGCTGAGCTTTAACTGATGCTTTTCTGTATCTATTATAGTAATGACACATTTTTTGTACCTCTTAGTTAATGTAATGAATTACATTAATGGATCTACAAATGTTGAACCAATATTGATTTCTTAAAATAAAACTAATATTTTCCTAGTCGTATACAGCAATGGATCGTTTGCTAATATTCTGTTTGGGGTATGTGCACTTAATTTTCCTTTTTCTCATAAGCTTGTGTGGTTTAGATACCAAGGTTACACTAGTATCAAGAAAAAGAAGAGGAAAGTGTTACTTCTTTTTTTTTGCTCTTTGAAAGTGTATATATAAGATTGGAGATACCGGTGCCTTGAGTATTTGATTGCAATTGCAAGACCATTCGGTACTGGTGTTTTCTTTGCTGGAAAAGTTTAAACTATTGATTCTATTTCTCC
The DNA here is from genome assembly GCF_022079265.1 of Lynx rufus. Taxonomy (NCBI): domain Eukaryota; kingdom Metazoa; phylum Chordata; class Mammalia; order Carnivora; family Felidae; genus Lynx; species Lynx rufus. Next base: position 17,819,726 of record NW_025814896.1, on the reverse strand, counting down.
ATTTGCTGTAAAATTATATAAGTTTGGTGTGTGTCTTGAGTCAAAATTTGAAGTTCATATTTTGTTAAGAATTTTTCCATATCCCACAAATGGTAAAATTTATCAGTATAAAAGGGTATTTATATTTAGTATCCTCATTTTATCCTTTTGTGAAACAGCCACTACACAAATGTATAAAACAAATATTCATCTCATTAACTTACTAATAATCAATTTCATACCCTCAATAGGTAACCTTCTTAACTTCATAACAATAATGAATCTTGTTTTTCATTATAATTTTTATTTCTTAAACATGTATCCCTAAGCACTATACGGTTTATTATTAAATTAAAATACTAAATATAGTAAGTAGTATTAAACTCTTTTACAAAAATCAGTCTGGGAGACCTAACCTCTTTACATGATTGATTCAATTCCATGTGCATGTTCTAGCCCAGCATTTATTTATACATTCTGGCGAGAATGTGGATTAGTGTTTTATTCTGTTTTTAAATCTTGCTTCTTGCCATAATTCTCAGGGGATATTTGCTTTGAATTATCAGATCAGTCCCTTTTAATAAGAATGAAAGCATCTGTCCAATAATCTTTCTTTATGCAACCTTACAAGAGGTGGATTGAGATGGTTTGGTTTGGTGGGTCAAGATATGTTCTGCTAGTGGGGTGTCTGAGTGGCTCAATTGGTTAAGCGTCCTACCTCGGCTCAGGTCATGATCTCGCAGTCCGTGAGTTTGAGTCCCATGTCGGGCTCTGTCCTGACAGCTCAGAGCCTGGAGCCTGTTTCAGATTCTGTGTCTCCCTCTTTCTCTGACCCTCCCCTGTTCATGCTCTGTCTCTGTCTCAAAACTAAGTAAATGTTAAAAAAAAATTAAAAAAAAATGTGTTCTGCTAGTGATTATATGAGTACTGGTTTTAAATATTTCTAACCTGGAGGGAAAGGGAAGAATTTAGATACATCCATCTATCATTTGGCTAGCTAGGAGGTCTACCTGGTTGAAGGTGGGAAGGGGAAGGTTTGAGAAGGAAAATAACCAGGCCATAGAACATCTTTTCAGAGAGAGAGAGAGAGAACTTTTTTGGTATTTTTAAAGGCAGCTTTAAGTCATCTAGGACACTGCCCCTTCCTTGAACTGGAGCATCTCTTCCCAAAGCTAGCCTTTCATTAAATCCCCCTCTTTTCCTTATTCACCACATGCAGGCTTGGAGTGAGAGCTCTCATTCTCTGCAGTGTAGACTGGCATATGAAGAGGCCATCTCCTGCTCTCCAATCCCTTACTCCATCCACCAGCTCCATAGCTCAGCCTTGCCTTCAGCCTGGTCAGCCAGAGTTTGAGGATATTAATGTAGGTTGGACCTGTAAGTCTATCCCCTTGGGCCCCCAAGGGTGAGGAAGGGGTTTCTTTCGATGGTTACAGCTCAGTCATCTTTTCCCTATTTACACCCGCTTCTTCCAACAGTGCGTTCATTCCTTCCTTCCAACGTGGGTATGGCATCATCTTCTAGTTCTCAGGGCAGGTTTAAAGGTGTTCTTCTCCAACAGAAAGACAAATAAAGAAACTGATCCCGTTCACAATTGCACCAAGAAGTATAAAATACCTAGGAATAAATCTAACCAAAGATGTAAAAGATCTGTATGCTGAAAACTATAGAAAGCTTATCAAGGAAATTGAAGAAGATATAAGAAATGGAAAAACATTCCATGCTCATGGATTGGAAGAATAAATATTGTCAAAATGTCAATACTACCCAAAGCTATCTACACATTCAATGCAATTCCAATCAAAATTGCACCAGCATTCTTCTTGAAACTAGAACAAGCAATCCTAAAATTCATATGGAACCACAAAAGGCCCCGAATAGCCAAAGTAATTTTGAAGAAGACCAAAGCAGGAGGCATCACAATCCCAGACTTTAGCCTCTACTACAAAGCTGTAATCATCAAGACAGCATGGTATTGGCATAAAAACAGACATATAGACCAATGGAACAGAATAGAGAACCCAGAAATGGACCCACAAACGTATGGCCAACTCATCTTTGACAAAGCAGGAAAGAACATCCAATGGAAAAAAGACAGTCTCTTTAACAAATGGTGCTGGGAGAACTGGACAGCAACATGCAGAAGATTGAAACTAGACCGCTTTCTCACACCATTCACAAAAATAAACTCAAAATGGATAAAGGACCTGAATGTGAGACAGGAAACCATCAAAACCCTAGAGGAGAAAGTAGGAAAAGACCTCTCTGACCAGCCGTAGCAATTTCTTACTTGACACATCCCCAAAGGCAAGGGAATTAAAAGCAAAAATGAACTACTGGGACCTTATGAAGATAAAAAGCTTGGGCACAGCAAAGGAAACAACCAACAAAACTAAAAGGAAACCAACGGAATGGGAAAAAATATTTGCAAATGACATATCGGACAAAGGGCTAGTATCCAAAATCTATAAAGAGCTCACCAAACTCCACACCTGAAAAACAAATAACCCAGTGAAGAAATGGGCAGAAAACATGAATAGACACTTCTCTAAAGAAGACATCCAGATGGCCAACAGGCACATGAAAAGATGCTCAATGTCGCTCCTCATCAGGGAAATACAAATCAACACCACACTCAGATATCACCTCATGCCAGTCAGAGTGGCCAAAATGAACAAATCAGGAGACTATAGATGCTGGAGAGGATGTGGAGAAATGGGAACCCTCTTGCACTGTTGGTGGGAATGCAAATTGATGCAGCCACTCTGGAAAACAGTGTGGAGGTTCCTCAAAAAATTAAAAATAGACCTACCCTATGACCCAGCAATAGCACTGCTAGGAATTTACTCAAGGGATACAGGAGTACTGATGCATAGGGGCACTTGTACCCCAATGTTTATAGCAACACTTTCAACAATAGCCAAATTATGGAAAGAGCCTAAATGTCCATCAACTGACGAATGGATAAAGAAATTGTGGTTTATATACACAATGGAGTACTACGTGGCAATGAGAAAAAATGAAATATGGCCCTTTGTAGCAACGTAGATGGAACTGGAGAGTGTGATGCTAAGTGAAATAAGCCATACAGAGAAAGACAGATACCATATGGTTTCACTCTTATGTGGATCCTGAGAAACTTAACAGGAACCCATGGGGGAGGGGAAGGAAAAAAAAAAGAAAAAAAGGTTAGAGTGGAAGAGAGCCAAAGCATAAGAGACTCTTAAAAACTGAGAACAAACTGAGGGTTGATGGGGGGTGGGAGGGAGGGGAGGGTGGGTGATGGGTATTGAGGAGGGCACCTTTTGGGATGAGCACTGGGTGTTGTATGGAAGCCAATTTGACAATAAACTTCATATATTGAAAAAATAATAATAATAAAGTTTACCAACTGTAAAAAAAAGAAAATAAAGGTGTTCTTCTCCATTTCTTTAGGAAGGTAGTTTAAGAATCAGACCACCACCTTTAATGGAAACTCTCACTTTCGTCCTGTAGACCCAAAAAGCAGCATCGCATCATGGCGAAGGCCGTAGGCTGAGCCAGACTGCCCCAGTTTGTGTCCTGTTCTTGCCATTTCTGGCTGTGTAACCTGGGGCAAGTTGCTTAACCTCTTTGCGGCTCAGTTTCCTTACTTTAAGGTAGGGATAAAATAGTACCTGCTTCATGGGTGTTGTGGCACTTGAAAATATTCACACAGGTAAAGTGCTGAGCAAAGTGGCTGGCACAAAGGTAGTATTACTCTGTGTTTGCTCCTCCCCTGGTCCCTCACATCCTGGAGAACACCAATTTGCTTTTCTGCAGAATCAGGATTATTACTATTTTCCTTGGTGTTTTTGCCTCCATTCTTCCCGAATGGTGTTACACAGCTAGTCATAAAAGCCGTATCTTCCCATAACTTACTGAGTATATTAAATAGCTTTCGACAAGCACCTTCTGATTTCTATGGTAATTTTAAAATCTATCTTGTCCCTGAGGACTCGGGATTCATTCATCCAATAACTTATTTATTGCATGGCTATTCTCTACCTGGCACTGTTCTAGGTGCTTGAAAATACCCAGAAAACAGAAAACAAAACAAAACAAAAAACAACAAAAAAACCCAGACTCCTCAGTGTGCATTCTAGTGAGAGAAGCCAGATACTAAAGTGTATAGTGAAATATGTAGTATGTTAAATGATAAATGCTAACGAGATACGTGAAGCAGAGAAGAGGGACAGAGTGTGGTGCAGGAGGCTTCCAGTTGTTCATAGAATAGTCAAGCAGGATCTTCCTGAAAAGAGACGTTGACTTGAAACAGGTGAAGGAAGGGGCGCCTGGGTGGCGCAGTCGGTTAAGCGTCCGACTTCAGCCAGGTCACGATCTCGCGGTCTGTGAGTTCGAGCCCCGCGTCAGGCTCTGGGCTGATGGCTCGGAGCCTGGAGCCTGTTTCCGATTCTGTGTCTCCCTCTCTCTCTGCCCCTCCCCCGTTCATGCTCTGTCTCTCTCTGTCCCAAAAATAATTAAACGTTGAAACAGGTGAAGGAAGCAACCCTGTTTGTTTAGGGGAAGATCATTCCGAGAAGAAACAGCACCTACAAAGGTGCTGAGGGGGGGGACGCAGCTGGCATATTTGAGTACAATGACTGGATCTGTGTAGTAAGGCCGAGGTAGAAGGAGATGGGGTCTGAGAGGCGACCAGAAGTAGAAGTTGTGGCCACGTGGGGCCCTGCGAGCCACTGCAAGGACGTGGACTTTTAATCTCAGTGATGTGAGAAACCGATGGAGGGTTCTGAGCAGAGGGGTGAGGATATGATTTGCCTGTTGGTTTAACAAGACCGTTCTGTCTGCTAAGCTGAGAAAAGAGTGTAGGGGCTAGAGGGGAAGCTGAAAGATCATTGAAGGACTATTGCAATAGTCCAAGTTGGAGATCACAGTGGCTTGGAACACAGAGCTAGCAGTAGAGACTGTAAGCAATGGTCAAGTTCATGCTATTTACTGAAGGATGAGCCAAGAGAACGTGCTGATAGATGGGATGTGGGGAGTAAGCAGGGCTGCTGCTTTGCACAAAGCAAAGGGGTGCCAACCATAGAGAATCCAGGCTGAAAGGTATTTAGGGCCTCAGGTGTGATAAAAGTAAACAATCAAAGCTTTTGACTCAAGCCACTAATAAAAGGCAGTTGCCATTAACTGAGATGAAGAAGACTGTGGGAAGAATGAGTTTGGGGGTGGATGAGGGATGATCAGGGGGTCAGCTCTAGACGTGTTTAATTCCAGAGACTGATTAGCAATCCAGCTGGACAGGCTGAACAGGCAGTTGCTAAATGACTCTGGAGGGCAGAGGAGAGGTACCAGAGATACCGATGGGGGAAATCAGTGTGTCGTTGGATTGTAAAGTCAAGATAATAGAGAAAACAGGGGGAATCAGTGGGGATCAAGGGTCAACAAACTATGGCTATAGCCAAATGCAACCAGCTGCTTGTTTTATAAGCAAAATTTTACTGGAACACTGGCGCACACATATTCATCTCTACTGTCAGAGTGAGAAATCTGAGATGGAGGTTATAGAGGGAATATAGGTGATTCTAAAACGGCCCCCTGCCCATGAGTAACAGAAATTTTGCAAAGATCCCCTCTTTGGTTTTCTTCTAGTTAACTCCCTTGATTAAAAATCTGCCTGCCATGTCTGATATTGGCCACACACCACCGAGTCTGTACTCTCGGCAGAAAGTAAGTTCGGTGCTTTACATACAGACCTTCATGTAGAACACCCTAAAGGGATTGATGGTATTACCACCCCCAATCCACGGACAGGGACACTGCAGTGCCCAATATGAAAGTAATTTAAGCAGAGCTGGGTAACAAAGTAGTGAACAGAGCCTGGATGTAGCCCAGATCCTTCTGGCTGGAAAGTATTTTCTGAATCAGCCCTTTTTTCCTTATTCCAGTAGATGTGGGTTCAGAACTGCTGAAAGGCAATCTCACTGCCTGTGAGTAGCAAAGCCAGGTCATCTCAGCCCCACACTAAAGTTTGTTTTTTTTTTTTTTGCCACACCACACCATTGCTCCACAGGTCACGATGTCCTTCCAATGAAGCGGACTTACTTTCTTTGGATTCAGCTGGGTCTCCCCTCCCGCTCCCACCACTCTCTCTCATCATGAAAAGACTTCTTGGAGAAAGATTCTTTTTCCGCCTTATCTTCTAATTCTGTGTTACTTTAGTCTTCTTTTTTCTTTATAATTCTTTAATGAGTCCACATATTCCCTTCCCACAATTTCATTTCTTCTTGTATCTAACAGCAAAGAACTTTCCATCCTTCTGACAGAGTTCTACAACAAAGGTTAATTACTTTATAATTTCATTCCCTTAAAAAAAACACACTAAAATTGCTAATTTTAACTGTGCTTCTTGTCAGTAAGTTCATGTAAATTCACTGTAATTAAACCAGATGTTTTCTTGTGCCTAAAAGTCAGGTGGTAATTTAAAGGAAATTTTCATTTCAACATAAAGGGGGACAGAGTGTAATCAAGGAAAGTTTTATACCCTCCTCTCCTCTTCTCCTTTCTTCTCCCCATTTTTCTATCTGGAAAGTGGGGCTGATAATTGTGAACTCTGTGGGTAGCCGTGTAAACAAATCATATAAGAGCTCCGAGCCCTGAAGAGTCAACAGAGGTTTCCTGTCCTGTTTACCTTATCTAGGTCTTTTATTTGTTTTGGGGGGGGGCGGGGCTCTCCATTCCAGGTGCCATATTTGTTGGTTAATTGGTTCATAAAGAGACTCAGAACTTAAGAAAAATCAAAATAATCTGAAAATGGTTTGAAGGCCACCAGAATCTGTTAAGTGCATCTGATGGAGACAAGACAGATTTCCTAGTCTTGGTGAAGGAAAGATATTTTTTTCTGGGTAAATGTTTACATGTTGTCAAATATATCTTTTTAATGGAACTATACAGTGGTATGTTAATAAATGTTTCACAACCAACTTTCCAAGAAAAACAAAAACACCAACAGGTCTGCCAATATCCATGGTGTACATTCCCCACCATGACCAATTTGGAGCAATGAATATGATATCACAGAACTAGGAGGTGGAGACAGAGGCTAATGATTAGCTCTAGCAAGCCACTATGAGTTGGTTTTGAATACAGATAAAATACATCACATATATCCTCTCCTTCTTAAACAGTGTATATAAACAAGATCCTGTGATATGGGGAAGAGGCATGGACTTTGATGTCAAATATTCATTCACTCACCAGACAGTCAATGAGCAACTTACTAGCTGTTTGGCAGGCAACAAACGTGTGTGTGTATGTGTGTGTGTGTGTGTACACATATGTGAACACACACAGTATTTCAGATGATGATGAATGGCACAGAAAAAAATTAAGCACAGAGAGTGTTGGGGAGGTTTTGGTTAGGTTACAGGATTACCTAATAGATGGTCAGAGAAAAAATTATGGGTAAGATTTTGGGATGCATTTATTTGTTCTGCCACTTGTTGTGTGGCAACCTCAGACAGGTTCCTTGAACTCCCTGAACCATGATCATATCAATAAACACCTTCATCAAAGGATTCGGCAACTCACTGTAGGAATGAAGGATATCAGCACAACACCTAGGTCAACACAAGCATTCAAAAACCACAACTGCATTTCTCCTTACCTTTTATACTATCTCAAGGCCATCTTTGTAAAACTCTAAAATGTACTGAGCTCTAATTAAACGATGTGTTCAGACTTGCTAAGATGTGCATAGCTTTACACCCTTCCACTAAATGACTCTGGACTGTTATTTATTGCCTTGCTGTTATTGCCTTTTATCCTTTTGTCACTTCCCTCTTCTCGATTTCATGTGCTGCATGTTGTTACTATACATGCACCTGTCCCTAGCAACATACAGCGTCCTTCTAGTTTCCGATGACCTGAGGAATGAGATAATAAGATGTCTACAAATGCACACAAAATACAGGCACTCATTCCCAAGACATGTCAGTCTTTCCTATAATGCAAGTACATTTACCATATTATATGAAATAATATATGTATTATATGTGATTAATCATATTATATATAGATTATATTAATATAGTATGTACATATTAATTATAATCAACTATATTTTATACACTTATTATAAATTATATGGGAGCCTACAATTCCTTACTGCAAAGTAGGAGAAACAATACTGTTTGCTTGTTTTCTCACATTTGGTGTTAAGAGAAATGCATCTACATTGCTAGCGAAAATGTAAAATAATACAACTTCTGAGGAGGAGTATCCGTCAACATCTAACAAAACTGCGTGTTTTTTTACCCTTTGACTCCAGCAAACCCACGTGCAGGAATTTACCATGAAAATACAACTCCACAGATACCAAAGTAAGTGCAAGGCTATTTGCTGTAGTATTACTTTTCATAGCAAGTAATGGGAATAACCTAAGTGTCCATAGGATGCTGCTTGAACAAACCATGTCATATGCACATAAAAGAGTCTCCTACAGCCATCAAAAAGAATAACACAAATCTGTACAAACAAATATGGAGTGATTTCCAGAGTATACTAAGTGAACAAAGCCACATGATGTGGAGCGCATCTGTTTTGCTATCTTTTATATAAAAATAAGAGGAATAATTTTTACCTTTTGTGCAAAATGAACTATAAGAAAACTATATCTGAAATGAATAAAAATGGTGGCCTTGGGGGTGTGGACATGAACAGTGTGAAAGAGAGATAGTGGCAATATCTCTGAGCATACACTTCTGCAGTTTTGACTTTTGAACCACGTGTCTATTTTGACTTTAAAAAATAAAATTAAATAAAAAGGATGGGGAGAAGCGAGCCTTAAAATGGAAACAAATGAGCCTAAATGGGCCTCAAATTGATAATATAACCACAAAGAGAAAAGACGAAGCCTTTAAACACTGCATTTTGGCTGCTGAAGGAGAGAAAAGCTGAAAAGAAAATCTTTAACCTAATAAAGTTGCTTTCTTGTTTTTAGGGGGATTGGTACCGTACTTCTGAAACTGTTTTAAATTTTTTTTTTTCCAACGTTTATTTATTTTTGGGACAGAGAGAGACAGAGCATGAACGGGGGAGGGGCAGAGAGAGAGGGAGACACAGAATCGGAAACAGGCTCCAGGCTCCGAGCCATCAGCCCAGAGCCTGACGCGGGGCTCGAACTCACGGACCGCGAGATCGTGACCTGGCTGATGTCGGACGCTTAACCGACTGCGCCACCCAGGCGCCCCTGAAACTGTTTTATATGTTTTGTAGGAAGAAGCAAATGGAGAAATGTGTGGATGTTGGGAACCAGAGTTCTCACAGTGGGAGGAAGGAGAGATCTGTATAGAATGAGGGTGAACACAGAGGAATGAATCCTGAGGTGATATGAATCAGTATGACTTTGTGATTTAAAACAGATAAATTATATTCCTCAGTTCTACCTACTTGAAAAGTCTAGAGGCGGTAACACCCCATCGATCACAGCTAAGATGTATATCTTAGTGCCAAAATACCACTCCCCACTGAAAGCAACCAGAAATCCTTAGATAAGTGGTTGACTTCAGGTCTGGGGCAGAGATATTACAAGGGTGGTCTAGAATATTTTGTTATGCCAGAAGCAAGGAAGACTAATGAGAACATGTCAAAAGAACCTAGGAGCCAATCTGAAGGGACTCCCACTAGCCACAGATGAGATAACGTGAGCACCAAAGAGAATTATAAGTAGTGCTGGACTTTAATACAGAGTCAAAAAAAAATGGGGGGGGATCTCTGAGTCAGTAGGGATACTAAAAATGGGGAGGGAGATGGGGAGAGAAAACCCTTCTATAAAGAAGAATGCTAATTAATACATGTAGAGGGAAGGACAGATTTAAAATTCACTCTTTTGGAAATACTAATGTAACTGATTCAGGCGAGGATTGTCAGGGAGGCTAAGACCGCTGGGTGAAAAGTGTGTGGGGAACTGGGTAGTCAACAGACCTCACAGGGCCACTACACAGATTGGCTGATTTACAAAGGGACAAGGACCACACTTAGAGTAGAGGGACCTATGTATGTGAGCAAATGCAGCATGTCAGGGGCTTTCTGACATTATGTAAGTCTTGATATGATACAGTGAAAAGTATGCATCACCAACTCATGGGGCATTTTTGCCAAAAATGTCTCATTTTCTGACTTTGTCACATAAAATCATGCTTAGCATTATTGGAAATGTGAATATGGATTATTTGTTTACTTGGTTATTTTTAAATTAATGCTAAATTTCTAAGATGTCCTATAGTGTTGTGGCTATGTAGGAGAATGTCCTTACCCTTAGGTAACGTATGCTCTCAAACAGTTGAGAGATCAGATGTTGGGACTTCTGCAATTTACTTTTATTTTTTAATTTTTATTATTACTTAAATGTACTTATTTTTGAGAGTTCATGAGCAGGGGAGGTACAGAGAGAGAGAGAGAGAGAGAGAGAGAGAGAGAGGAGACAGAGGATCCAAAGCAGACTCTGTACTGACGGCAGTGAGCTCAATGAGGGGTTTGAACCCACGAACCATGAGATCATGACCTAAGCTGAAGTCGGAAGCTCAACCAGCTGAGCCACCCAGACGCCCCTGCAATTTACTTTTAAATACTTAAAAATATTATGTATTTTTATGTGTGATATCTCCATGTCAAACATACCATACATACATATGAATAAGAAAATGTAGCACAGTGTTAACAAATACTAGATCTAGGCAAAGGGTTCACAGGTCTCCTTTGTCCTACTCTTAATTTTTCTACAGCCTTGAAACACTGCAAAATAAAATCTCAGGTATAAGTCACCACGCACAATACACCTATTAGTGCCTAGCACAGGGTAGGTACTCAATAAATGGTAACCAAAGTGAGGCCATCATCAAACCGATTTTATCTTTAAAGGCCTCATATATTCCATTTCATAATTGCAACTACGGTCTGGGGAAAGGCAGAGAAGCAAGCATTAAACAAGCGAGTCATGGTTTTACCTGAGTCATCTGTGGAAACAGGGAAAGTAAAGAACCCATTTGGTCTCCTACCTACTTCCTAACTGATGCAACAGGGCTCGGCAGCCACGGCTTCTTTCACAGCCGCGGATCACTTCATAGGCCCTCAAAGGCACTGGGGGGCTGAAATTACAAATTCTGCAAATTCCCCGGAAGACAATTTTGAAGCACAGACCAAAGCAGCACGAATCCAGTCAGCTCAATCCGAGACGCTGCTCTTTGCCTCTGTGAGAGGGGTTTCACTTAATCAACCAGAGCCATGATCTATCCGGTTTGTCCTTGAGGTGAATGAGCTCCCAGCAACGGAAAGGGTGCTTCTTTCCTCCTGAGGAGGAAAGGAACCTGATTCTGGCACATAGAGGGGCCTACTATCTTCTGAGGTCTTCCTTCAGCACAGTGGTTCCTGAGGTGGGGCCTCAGGATGGCTCTAAGACTGAGGACCAAGTCTTGGGTGTTGGTGTTTTTAATATGATAATGTCCACACGTCTCTGTAGAACAGGAATTGATGTTTTATTAATGGTGCTTAATTAAAGTTTAATTTCAAAGCATTGCTGCTCTCGAGTTATTTTGATAAAGGCTTTGTGATATTTTCCCCCACCCCTGGTGACAGGAAGGAGAAAGGGAGAGGTTGAGGCATGGCTTAAAGATGGGACTTGGGATTTCCTGTTGTAGATGTAGGTAATCCTCCAAAAGCAGCCTGAGGCATGAAGAGCATCCTGGAAAACATACCCTGAGCTGCTCCTGGGCCAAACCCTCTCATCTAGGTTGAGTCTTGAATTTTCAAGCTGAGTTTCAACGGTGGTGGCTCCTCCTTAACAACAACTTGCTCCTGAACCTCCCTTCCTGCCCTGGTTCTGCTTTTCAGATCAGGCACTGACCAGATCACCACTCCTTGAGAGCCTAGGTCATACTTTCACCAACCAACTGGGAGTGCGTGTCGAGAGTTCTAGAGAGGATTCCTAGGGCAGATTAAAGGTCTCTCGGTTGCTTGTGCTTTGGGATCTTTTGTCAGACATATTTTTTTTTTTCTGTGACTTAATCCAAATGTGGCAGCCACATTCATTGGAAACCTACAATCTGCTGAACATTATTCCAGTTTCTTTATGTACCACTCCTTTCAATGAGCACAAAAAGCCATCAGGTGGCCACTACTTCTATCTCCATCTGACAGGTGAGGAAACCAAGGCACTGAGAGGGTAAGCAGCTCGTCCCAGGGGTGGTCCTCCAGAGCTCACCTTCTGTTGCAGCTCATCCTTGTACCTGCTGGAGGAGGGGCTGTGCGTTTCTGAAACAACAGAGCCATCCAGGAAAGGGCCGGCAGCTTCACCTGGAGCCCAACCCAGGGCCGCAGATCCTGAGCTGCAGACAGAAGCCCAGAGGAGACGCCCACCCCTCCACTGGGGGTTGCATGAGAAGGGGTTCACAGGAAGCATACACTCAGGTCATCGGACAAGGTTGGTCCAGGGGAGACTGGGTCCACAGTGGACTGAGGTTCAATGCAAGGCAGGAAGGTGGGGGCAAGGCGACAGAGGCTGGGTCTCCGCTGCAGCTACTACCCAGAAAAGCAGTCTGCTGGAGTTGCAAAGAGTCGTTGTGATGATGAGTTTAAAAGGGGGGTCACAAAGGGTTTGCAAGTAGGTGGACTGTGTAAAATGTCCAGTTGTAAGATGGGACTTGGGGAAAGGAGAATTGGGGAACAAGATGTGCAGAGGCTGGCAGTTTCCTCTGTGTCTTTAGGGGACACTGCAGCTGAGGATGTGAGTCTGGACCCCAGCAGGGGCCACCACTCTGGGTCCTTGGCCTTGCTTATGTGAAACAAGAGTGCCAAGTGGGACTGCATGCAAGAGGCTCTGCCTAGAGGTCCTGAGGCCCACCTGGGTCAAGTGGAGGTACCTGCCTCATGTGGCTGACAATGACAGGGCTCTGATCCCACTCCTTCTGACCCCTTTGTACCATCTTTGTGCCCATGGCCTTCTGTCTGCATGTGAAGACTGCCAACACTTCCTGAGATTTCCTTCCCAGTCGTCCCTTTGCATCCCAGCCCCAACCATGCTGGCTGCTCCCTTCCCTGATCAGGGGCAAGAGTGATGCATGGCCTGCCCTGCAGACGAGGTCACAGTCCCCTTTGCTGGATGTGGCTTAAAGCTCTACCAAGTGTGATTCCAAGGAACTAACTAAAGATGCCCCACAAGGCCAGAGACAGCTTGGCTGGAAGGAAAACTGAAACACAGCTGTTGAAAAGTGCTTTTTAGAGAAGTCCTAGAAGCAGCAAGTTCTGTACTCCCCTAAGTAAGGTAACTGTTGCAGTGGAGTTACATGCAAAATGCAGGGGGGGCGGGTCAGGGAAGGAACACCCAAGTCAGCTTGGGGCAGTCAGGGAAAGCTTCCTGGAGGAAGGAGCATGTTGAAGATGAACAGAGCCTGTCCCACAGACATGGAGGGATGGGACAGGACAGGACAGAATGACAGAGGGTGGGAAAAGTGCTGTGTTCTAGGAGTTACACGTGGCTCTGTGTTCCTGGAGTCTTGAGGTAAGAGGCATGTGGGGAGAGAAATCACACAGATTCATTAGAACCTTGTGTGTGTGGGGGGGGGGGTGGGGGGAGTGATGGGGGGTGAAATGGAGGCTCCCAGGCTGACTTCGGGTCTTTATTTTTACTTACTGGATGTAGTTCACTGAGATGAGGAACACAGAGTGAGAAATCAATACAGAAGGGGAGATTGGTTCATTTTCGGATACTTTGAATTTGTGATGCCTGTAGGATATCCGGGTGAGTACTTGGGTCTGGGTGCATCCAATGCGTGTGCTAAGTAACTTATATGCATTATTATTATTATTATTATTTGTAACTCTTGGAGATTCTAGAGTTGTCTGACTCCCAGATTCAACGCACTTAATACAACTCAACAATGCCTCTCTGGAGGCACCGGTGTGGTTAAACACTGGACCTAGAAGGTGCCGTAAAGTGAGAAGAGGGATGGGGGTGCTGAAGGGTCAAAGCTGAGTGCACAGCTGTGTCTATGGAAACAGCACCCCCTGGAGTTGTGCAATGCACAGCCTATGTGGGTCTTCATGGAAGACCTTGGAGAAGAGGCAGACATAGAGGAGGAAATTAAAGGGAAAACAAACAGGAAAACAAGCACCTCATCACTGATAGGCGTGGCCCCGTGACAGGTTCTGCACACCCCACTCCCAAGGAGGCAGCCGCCCTCACTCACCGTCCTCCTCTGTTTGCACCACCAACTCCTCACTCTCCACCCGGCCCTCGGGGTTGGACAGCAGGAGCCGCAGCCGGATGGTCATGAAGGGGCGCAGGCCTCGCAGGGTATAGTGGGACGAGGTCTGGATGACCTCTTCAGCCTCGTACTGCTGCTGGTTGAACACGTACTGGTACTGCACTGTGAGGTTGTAGCTGTGACAGCGGGTCACTGCGTAGCCAAAGGGTTCCCACTGCAGGGTCAGCTGCCGGGCGCGGATGTCCACAATCTCCACGTTCTGCGGGCCGTGCACAGGGTCTGCAAGACACGCGTGCAAGACACAAGGGCTTTGAGAGTGTCAGGAAGCGGGCAGTGGGTGTCGTGCTCAAACGGGGGAATAGCCCTCCAAACTTATCCCAGCCACTGCCTGCATGATTTTTGCCATAGAGCGTGCAGTTTAATTAACATTTTTCTGTCAAACTCTTTTTTTCTTACTTAAATGCATGCATCTAAAAGATAACACTTGCCATACAGAATCGTTAACCGTCAAAAATAAAAAACACCACAAAATTGTTACATTCTTGAAGGTTCATCAGGGTACTCCCGAAAACCACCCTGGGTACCATCAACGGCACACACAACGCTCCAGGGATGCACTAATTTAGACGGTTGCTGGAGTTCTGATCTGCCTTATATTTAATCCAGCCACATCCTCTCCCCTTGGGAAATCAGTCCCCTCTCTCCGGTTAACTGCACTGAGATGTACAGGCTGGAGATTCAGCCACATGCTTGGCACGCAGCACTCAATCTGTCCACATGGTCACAGGTACCGCTGACTTCTTGCCATTTCCCCTCTTTCCACTGACAACACAACTCATTATTTCCTAGGCTCCTATGACAGCCCTCGACCTCCTTTCTCTCCTCTCTACTTCTTTCCAAACAGGCCCCTCCAGAGACATCATTCTGCAAGCAAATACGGTCATGACTTCACACACTAATGCTGTGTCCCACGCCATCCTTCCCCATATGGTCCCAGACCCCCATATATAACATTCACTGTCATATTTTATTACAAATATTCCGTTTACACTTCATGCAGGCATTTTTTGTAAAAAATGGTTCATAACAAATGAAACACTTAAAAAAATCCCCACATGTGCAGCTCATTCTATAAAGCTTAGGCATTTCTTACAACAGAAACATAACTTCTTTTGTGATGAGCATCCCCATAAGTTCTTGTGTTGAATATCTTAGCTGGAAGTAGTTAAGCACAGACTAGAGATTTATTCAGTATCTTCCCTCCACACTACTTTAGGACTTGACCAAATTCTGTAATTTCTTTGGGTCCATTTTTTATTTCATTTATAAAATGGTGATAGTAACAAGTAGCCACCCTTGCTGGTGGCTAGCGGGGGGCTAAATGAAATGTTGCTTAAAGAGCAGTTAGAATTGTACCTGGAACTTAATAACCACTCAAAATATGGTGGTTTTTCTTTTGCAGCGATAGGAACAGTGGGAAAAGAAAAAATAATAAGGATGCGTATGCTGTCTCTACTCTGAAAGTCTTCTACGTGGTAGTGCTGGGCAGCATCCTTCTCCAAAAATGATGGATTCTATCATCCCTCTGGTCCTCTCAGAGCATTTAGGGGTAAGGTTGCCCCTGTGCCAATGTAGCAGTAAGAAAGAAGGCAGGACTCAATGAAAGCTGATTTCCTGGATCTGTCCCTGTGGGGAAAATGTCCTGTGACTTGTATCAGAGCCTTGCCAAGGAACATACTTCAAAGCAGTCTTCTTTTAAAAAGGATGCCCAGAAATGTCAGGGAGCCAGGAAAACCGGTCCGGACCTGCTCACGCACTGCTGGGGACAGTGAGCAGCCTGGCTCTGGAAAGACTGAGGAGTTCACGGTCACTCATGCAGCCCAATTATTCATGTTCACAGGTCCTTTGTGTAAAAGAGAGGCGGCATTCCAAAAGCAAACGGGTGACTTTGAAAATGTGACACTGAACAAGCTGTTGCTGAGGGTCCATTGTGCTGACACCACACAGAATAGAAGGTGAAAGTGTGGTCCCCATAGTGCGGGGGGGGCAGTTATGATCTGGTTTGGTCGCCTGGTTTAACAAGTCCTGATGGCGTCAGAACCAATGTACAGGCACAGGGTGAGCCAAAAGCTACTTGCCGGGGAGGTCTGTGCATTCCCACCAGCCTGGCTCAGCCAGAGCCTTTCTGCAAGTCCAGATCCTGGAACTCTCCTGGCAGGGAAGCCCCCCAACCCTGCTTAGGACCCCATGACACTCCTCCTCTGGGTGTGCCTTCAAAACGGATGCCACACCCCAGTCAGGTAATCGCTCTCACAGCTCTCTCACCTCATCTTAGAATGAGTACAGGGATATTTAAGACCCTTTTAAATCCAAGACTCGTCCATTTTGTTAAACAACTTTAAATGTACCACAGTCCACATTAAATATTTTTTGGAATCTCCAGTGTGCCCCTGCAGCACAAATGAGACAATAAAAACAAAACACCTACTTGATGGCCAGCAGCCATGGTGCTGGGTTCTATCACCTGCATCATCTTGTGACTCTGGAAGGGAGGGGCTGACTGCTAGCCCCACTTTACAGTGGAATAAACTGAGGCCAGAGAGGTCTAGGAATGTGTGCAGAGCAGCAACAAGACCAGCAAGTGGCAACGTGGGGTTATGAACTTGTGTCTACCTGACCACATGCCTAGTGTGCAAAGTCAGAAGACGTGCACAACCAGGAGGGTCTGGAAAGAGAGCACAGGTGCTTTGTGTGCCCCCAAGGGAAATGGACCCTGCCTCTCCCACCTCTCTGGCTCTGAGGGTGGTCTTCCCCTCCCTGCTGGAGTTGGGCAACAGTCTCTCCTGCTTTCGCTCCCTGTTCACTTTGCCTCCTCTGTGAAGACGTCCTTGCTGAGTCCCTGGGCAGAGTACAGTGCCTGTGTCTTTCTCCTCCTATTAACTGTTCCCTTCCATACTCATCATTTTCCACTGTGGCAGCTTTTTAAAAGTTGGCCCTGCCCACTAGAAGGTAAGCCCCGTGAGAGCAGCGAGGTCTGCTGGCCCCTGCAGCCCAAGCCCCGCCCAGAGACGCACTTGGGAGGGCCCCAGGGAGTCTCAGGCCAATGGACGCTGCATTCTGTAGACCCCATGGCCATCAGTGAGGAAGGCATCTCTAGTCTCGTCTGCGAGGAAAACAAGCTCCGTGAGTGGAAATGACTGAAAAGCCGCATAGCGAGTGCACAGCTGAGGTTTGAAGCCCCTGAGGGTCCAGTGCCTCCACGTGTGCTGCACCGGGATACCACGGGGCACTGAGACCAGGGAAAGGCACCAACGTGGGCACCCCACAGTCAGCAGGGACCCGGGGAGGATGCTGGGAGGAGGCCAAGAACTGTAAGGCAGAAATGCTGGGCCCTCAGGAGCCGGGGACCCACTGGAGAGGGTGGGGCGGGACTCCATCACACTCAGAGCTGAGTTGCCCACTGGCCTGTCTTTGCACCTCTGCTCTCCAGCTTCTCCAGAATCCTCCCCACAGCTCACCTGTGCAGGTAGGCGCTCAAAGCACCTTTCTGCTCCTCTTAAAGGAAGGAGCCGGCAGAGGCGCCTTTTCAAAGAGGGCAAGGGATGGTGCGAGCCTGCCACACAGCAGAGACTCCCTCCAGAGCGGGAAGGTCAGGGCGCTGGGAAAGTCACTTGCCTCCTCTGAAGCACATGCCACTGTCACCAGACAGGCCGCGGGGAACAGCAGAGCGGGCAGAGCACGGCGTGAAGCCAGACTCTGGTGCTCACTAGCTGTGTGACCTTGGGCAAGGGTACTTCATCTCTGAGCCTCCGTTTCCTCTTCTATAAAGTGGAAATTATTGCGCGAATCTCAGAGGGCCGTTAATGAGTATAAAATGAGCTGTAAAGGGAGAGAGAAAATTGCCTCTAACAGTGGGCATTCCTCTTAGAGAAAATGGCCTTTCTTGGAGAAATGCCTTAAGAAGTGTATTTGAGGGGCGCCTGGGTGGCTCAGTCAGTTAAGCGTCCGACTTCAGCTCAGGTCACGATCTTGCGGTCCGTGAGTTCGAGCCCCGCGTCGGGCTCTGGGCTGATGGCTCAGAGTCTGGAGCCTGCTTCCCATTCTGTGTCTCCCTCTCTCTCTGCCCCTCCCCCGTTCATGTTCTGTCTCTCTCTGTCTCAAAAATAAATAAAAAACGTTAAAAAAAATTTTTTTTTAAAAAGAAGTGTATTTGAAGCAGAAGCTGGATTCCCAGGGCCGTGGGATCAGCTGGGCTCAGCCTTCAGAGGAAGAGAAAAATGACTCCACTTGTTGCTGGCATTGAACAGGAAAGGATGTGGGCAAACAAGACGGCAGAATGACACCTGGAGCCCAGTGTGACAGTTCCCCGTGTGACTCCTAGCTCAACAAGGTCCTCAAAATTCACAGAAAGGGCTGAGATCTCCATGCCTCCCTTGGTCCAATGAAACACCACTTGAGAACAAACACAGGGAGCAGAGACAGAGGGGACTTGGGAAATATGGCCACGTGTGTTACTGGTACCCTGAGGTCCCCAGAGCACAGAAATTACAAATCTCAAGGAAAGCTCAGCTCCTGTGCGCAAGGCAAGAAGACCTCTGACAGACGTGTGGGTGAAAGAGTTTTGTAAGTTCAAGAACTACCATTCTAGAAAGGGAAAGACAGTGGCTCCTGATCATATAGTAACTCTGGGCTAGGTACCTGCAACTCTCTGGCATAGAAAATCCAGGTCAACGAAGGGATGTGCCTTACCCAGGGCCACACAGCCAAGTCCCCAGCTCTGGGCTCGTACAGCACTTCGCACAGGTGTCCAGCCCACTCAGCATTTGCCATGTTTTCTAGGAACTGCTTGTTCATTTATCTGTCACTCCTCCCAGGCTGCCAGGGACCACATTCTGTTTGTCCAGTAACCCCAACACATGGTAGAGGGGCTGTCGAGGGGCCAGTTCATGTTTATTAAACTGAGATGAACAGATGGTGACCTGTTCTTGGGAACTGAACTCGGACCCAGTTCTTGGGAACTGACTCCACGGTCCCAGTTTCATCCCCTCTGCGACGTCCCTGAGTCTTTAAGGTGGACATGTTTATTTTTGCATTCAAGCAAAACAATGTCCTGAAATCCGACACAAGGAAAACTAGTTTTCAAAATGTATGATAGAAGCATTCATGCCTTCAATCCAACCCCTCCCCCGCCAAACCTCAGCCTCCAAACCCAGCTTCTGCTCTGATAATTGCCTGTAGCAGGGAGAGTCTTGGGTTTACACTCAATTCGGTGCAAATAAGTTGGAAATTGCTGAGAAAGCCTTGTGTGTGCAGTGGAGATTGCTTTGTTGAATTTACATTCCCCGTGTAAATATGTCCAAGCGTAGAGGCCTAGGGTTTCTGCCACCAAAAACCACACCCATATGACCTTCTTAAGTAACAGCTTCCAGGCCTATGGGAAGACAAATAGTGGGGAGAGAATGTGGTTTGTCTGGGAAGCTGGGACATCTTCCTCTGATGAAAAATCAAAGTGGCTTGGCCTCTGGGTACTCTGTCTCTCTGCTTTTAGACCTGGCAACAGGAGCCCTGTCCTGAACCCTGTGCATTAAGGAGGCCACGCTGGCCGTCTTCGGCATGTGCCCTCCCCCGGCGCAGGAGTCAGGGGGTCAAAGCATCCACCTGGTGCCTGTGCTTCCTATTTTGGACCAGGCTCCAGGAACCCAGAATTCCCTGCCCCAAACTCACTTCCAGGACCTTCGGGAACCTCCTGGTTCCGCCTTTCCACAATCAGACCATATCCCGTGTATGTGCATCCCTAGGCCCAAGGGGTAACCAAAGAACGGCTGTTTGGGGGAGGGTAGTGGGCAGAATTTGGACATGAGGAATAAAGTCTCCATCCATGGTGCATGAGGCTCTTTGGGGGAGGGACAGAGTAAGAGGAAAGGGGAGGAAGAGGACCACAAGGTTCTATTTGTTCTTGCTCCAGACTCATTTGTGTTCTTGCATAGGTTAGGGCCGGGGTGTATGTGTGTGCGTGAGTCTGTGTGTGACTGACTGACTCATGCCTACAGAAGCTTTCTCACTCCTGCAGCTGCCTCTGGAAGGCACGCTGGTCCTCCTGACCTCTGATCACTTCTCCCCGTTTGCACATTAGATCTTACTCAAGTTCTATTTCTTCAAGTATCATTTTCTCCCTAATACCTGAGCCCGAGCTGCAACCTGTACCCTCCCACCTCCAAATTCCTCTCCTCACTTCCCACTGCTCACTCCCTACATTGTGCTGGGAAAGGCGAGTACCACATCCTGAATCCTCTCATCCCTCCCTGCTCTTGCCCATGCTCTTCCCTCTGCGTGGGGGGCCACTGGCAAATCCCTAGCCAATACACTCAAGGCCCAGCTCCAGTACCAGCCTTTCCTTGTAACTTCCTCCAAAAGCCCTCCTGGCCCAGGCACAATGAATACTCCCATCATGTTTCCTTTAGCATATTAGCACATGTCCTCCATAGCCCTTATCAAACAGCAGGTGAGTCGTTTATAGCTTTGGTTCATGTTCACCTCATCTGCTAACTTGTGAGCCCCGAGATCTCTTCATTTTCATAACTGGGACACACGGCTGCTTAATAAATAAATTAAGGAATGAGTAAATACACAGAGGAAGTGATGACTGAAGACCTCCACACTGCGGGGGGGAGGGGAGCGGGGAAGAGGTGAAGGGGTGAATCAGGGCTCTCTTTACACTCCACTTGCGAAGGGTAGTCATGCGGGTAAGACAGAATTTCAGGCTTTTTTTTGTTCTAGGCGGGCCTGGCTTCCACTCCTGCTGTCAAAGGCAATAGCTGTAGACTCTCCTAATGACCTTAATCAAGGCAGAACATCTTATTAAAAAAAGAGCAGCAAAGCAGATTTCCAAATCATGAATTTTCTATGTATTCATCTTAGCCTGTGGAGTTGGCTGTAACATATGTACCGTTCAAAGTTGAACCTACATTGAGATAATTTGGGGCATGGGGCTGAAAATGTGGAGGTGGATAGCTTGTATGTAAAATTAATTTTTTATCCATTTGGAGATGCAATTCGAGTTCCTTTCAAATTAAATTGCAACGAAGTCCTAGGCAGCTGGAAACATTATTGCTGGCATAATTTGATGCTGGAAGAGCAGTAATACGTTGACAGATATTTCGATGTGACCATTAATTTGCAATTTCTGCATGGAAATGATACACAGAGGGAGAAAAAGGTAAAAGGAACAAAATTAAAATCCATCTTCCTTCCGGCATTATCCAAACCCACTCTCTTGCTTACTTTCCACCACTTCCTTTAATTTATTGCTGATGTTTGGTGGACAAGAATTTGTTGACTTATTACCACAGACATCTTGCAAAAGGAGGCAAGGACAGGAAGCCAGAGGCTTCACTGGAGAACGCTGGTGCCCTCACAATCGAGGGTCACTGGGTCCTACCTATCCTGATAAATAGAATCCTGCACCACTGGAATAGGTTACCAGTGAGAAGGTGATTCAGTTGCTATCCTCTTGTAGCGATGAAATAAAGAAGGTAATTCATTTATGTGTTCACTGGCTCATTAATTAATGAAAAACTACTCGAGCACTGGAGACTACGGCATAATGAAAACAACACTGGCTCTGCTAACACCTGGACCTAAAGCAAATCACTGTCTCATCTGCATCCATGCTGCAGTTTTTCATGCGTAAAACATGGGTGATACTCTGCCTTTCAGAGAAGGGGAACTAAGGAGACAGCCTCCACCAAACTCTTGGATGGTACTTGACACGGCTGTATTCCCTCAAAGGCAGCTCCCACCGCCAGAAGGGAGGCAGGTAGAGGAGACATGGAGATAGGAGTTCTGTAGGTTACTGGCCTAGTTCCCATGGCTTCATGCTTTTGACCAACTGTGGTTTGGAGCTGCCAAGCTCCCATTAATGCATGTGCAGATGCTGCTGTATCTATTCCTTATTTCTGCAACACATATGGAACCTTTGCGATGGGACAGGTGTGAGGGATGCATGAGAGTAAGACAGGTACTTTCCCATGAGACTCATGCTCTAAAAGGAGATGCAGACCCAAGTGTGAGGAATGGAATGATGAAGACTGAAGCACCCTTTTTTTGAGAGAGAGAAAGGGCGGGGGGGGGGGACTTTAAGCAGTTTCCATGCCCAGCACAGACCCCAACGCGGGGTTCAATCCCCTGACCTTGAGATCATGACCTGAGACAAAACCAAGAGGTGGACACTTGAGCGACTGAGCCACCCAGGCGCCTCTTGGATCACCTTCTTGCACGGGAAGTGCTGCTTTCCAGGTAGCACAAGGCAGAAAGACACAGCCTCATACTAGAAACTCATCTGAGCCTATTTAATCATGATTCGTGCACAACCCTTACATCCTTTCTTATAGACACCAGAAGCCACCAAAGAAATGTGAGGTGAGTGAAGGTTAATGATTCCCCCCGCAACTGCATTATTAGGTTGTAATAAAAGCAAGCCTCAGGCCAAATTCTACTATGTCAATGACCACTTATTACACAAATGTTTATTAGCAAGCAGACACAGAACAGGTCAAACCATCTATTCTGTAAAGTGCAACGAAGTCTCAGAAATCTGTCCTTGCAGAAGTTGGCAAACATTTTTCAGGCAGACAGACCATACGCATACACATGGGTGTGGCTGTTTCAATAAAAGTTTATTTGCAAAAACAGCCAACACCAGAGCTCTAGTTTGCCTGCTTCTGTTCCAGGGGCAAAATCAATTACCATTACAGTCACATTAGGAAACCCGGAATCCTCCTGATCCAATGGGTAACTAGGACTGGTTAGGAATCAATCATCCCTAAGGTTAAAGGCTAGAAGTCTTACTGGGTGCTTCTTCATTATGTATGTCTGGAAAGAGCTTTAAAAATATTTTGGCCAACTCACATATTTTGAATACCTTCAATTTCAGCAATTAGAGTCCACTCATAATATTATTAAGCTAGGCAACAGGTCTCTGATTTTAACCACAACGAGCAATTTCTGACATTTCATAGGCTCATTAACAAAATGAGGGTTGATGATCAAGCTATGGTATCAGAAACACCTGGGCCATGTAGCATGGTCTCTGAAGTAGCAGCTTCTTGACAGGGAAACCAGCAGACCTTCCATGGCCCGCTGACTGGAAGGCTGAAAGCCCCGGGTTTGACTTGTAACTATAGCTTAACGCAGAACTCACCCACAACATTCCACTGTTAGATATTTGAGACTAAATCACCAACAATGTAACGTACAGTCTAGAAGCCAAGAAGGTTGTCTTGAAAGAGGGAGCCTTGGGCAAATGAGGAAGACAATTTAACCAGGTAAAGGTTCAAGGTACGGGAGGATGGGGGAGGGGGGCTACAGAGAGAGAAGATTAAACCCCAGGCAAAGGAGACAGCACATTTAAAGTTCAGGAGACAAGAACAAAGGAGAAAACGGTCATGAGGATGAGAACAGTGATCCCCCCCCCCCCCCGCCATCCCGCACACATGCACACCCCTACACAGTGACGAGTTAGGCCAGTCTAGATGTTAAGCATTGTAACAGTCCCTCATACCATTCCTAAGAAGTGAGAGTAACAACTGAGGCAGCTGTAACAGCGTGATAGAAGTATTCTTTGCCAAAAGTAAAGCAATGGGCAAACTCATTCTTTTAATAAACATTTCTGAGCTCCTACCATGTACAAGGCATTGTACATGATGTAAGAGTGAGCTAAACAGACAAAAATCCTCTCTGCCCTTAAGGGGATTATGTTCTAGTGCGGGGGAGTGAGGGGGTGGTTATATAACATGTGAGATCATCATAAAATTATACAGAATGTCAGCTAGCAGTAAGCGCTCTAGAGGAAAAGCAAGTGGGGAAGGGAGACTGGGGGGTGCAGGAAGACTTGTGCCTAACACGTGACTTTGATTTCGGGTCCCGCTAGCCACTCCTTGATCTCTCCATTTACACTCAAGTCTTTGTAGACACAATTTAGCTTACAACACTTATGGAGCACCTATGGGGTGGCACACAGGCGTGACAAAAATAGACACAGTCCCTGCCTCTCCTGAGCTTAAGATCACTAGGAGAGACAGACGGATATGACCACATGGGCAGTCAGACGTGTGGGCTGACAAAAGTGCACACCGTAGTTAAGTGTTTTAAAGGGAACGGAGGAGGGGCAGCCTGGTGAAAATGGCAGTCAGGGAAGCAGGGTTCTAAAGAGCTGATGGGTGACTGAAGGTTGTCACTCCTCCCTCCTCTCTCTACTCCTACCGTTCTCCCAGCTTCCACGGATTGTCCAGGCCTCACTGTTCTGGGAAAACTTGCTCTCAAACGCTTATCTCACCCACAGGTGGATGAGGGGTGCTGCTTCATGTCCTCCCACGGAAAGACCCAGTGAACGAGACCAGGATGGAAAACAGGGTGAGACGAGGGCTCCTCCAAAGGCCCTATGCTGTCAGTCCTACAGCTAAGCAGCTTGGGGCATGGATGGGGAACCGGAGCTTCCAGGAGGACCTCAGGCCCAGAGTGAGCATGGCAGCTGCAACCCCAGAACACTGGGCTGTGTCCTGAGCGAGTGTCCCTTGCTCCCAACACTCCTATACTGTTTGGTGCTGCTGGGGATAGGATCTCTGCTCCCCCATTTGGCTGCATGCTAGTCCCAGCCCATAGGGGGCGACAGAGGGAGACGGTGAGGCTGGGGAAGGGAGAGCAGGCTGGCTCCTTCACCCCACCCCCACCCTCCTGGGAGTGAAGTGTGCTGCAGGGGTTAGGTGTGGTTTACAGCTTCTCCAGCAATTAAAGAGCCAGCCTCACAGCAATACCTCAGAGATGCCAGCACGTGCCAAAAAATGCTCTGTCTTCCCGTCTTTTAGATGGTTATGATTCCAGCCCATTCTCTTGGTTCTGTCCAGCCCAGCAGTGCCTACTGCCCACCATTGCTCCTACACTGGTATAATACCTTCATGTTCCCTTTGTACCTTTTCAGTGTTCTGGCCACTTCTTCATATACAGTTAACCAGAGGTTTCTAAACCTGCTCGGTTCACAGTGCTCTTGCAGTTTTGACAATTTTTCAAAGAGCTCCTCACCAAAGAAACACCTCACAGTTTTATTTATTCGTCCATGCAACTTCCTAAGTATTTATATCCTAACTTAATAGCAGTTTGAGAAAACAGTACACACAAATCAAAAGACAAAAAATATTGTAATGTCACTCTTAAATAACCACAATTACTTACTAATGGGATGCATGCATCTGTTGAACACTGAACAAGCCACTCTTGTTTCCTGCTCCAGGGTGACTTGTGCAATACTTGCTTCTCATCATACCAGCTACTGGAAGCCGAGCTTTGCAAAGATACAACAGCATCAAAAGGAGTGTAGCTCAGTCTAATGCTGAAGCTTTGGACCACCTCTGCTTAATAGTTTGTGCAGTGTCAGACAAACAATGCTGTGTTTCATGTGAAATAAGTCAGTCAGAGAAAGATAAATATCATGATTTCACTCATATGTGGAAGAAACAAAACAGGTGAACATAGGGGAATGGAAAGAAAAGTAAGATAAAAACAGAGAGGGAGGCAAACCATAAGAGACTCTTAAATACCGCGAAGAAACTGAAGGTTGCTAGAGGGGTGATGGGTGGGTGCATGGGCTAGATGGGTGATGGGCATTAAGGAGGGCACTTGTTGGGATGAGCACTGGGTGTTGTTAGATGTAAGTGATGACTCACTAAACTCTACTCCTGAAACCAATTCTATACTATATGTTAATTAACTCGAATTCAAAGAAATAAAATAAAAATGAAAAAAAATTAAAAATACATTTTAAAAATAAAAAGAGTAAATGTTAGTTCTCTAACATCCTCCAATAGTGACCAATTAGTTTAAAATTTTAAAGCATCATTATGCACTTGTGGGTGTAAATAAATTTGATATATTTTAACCCCCCCCATAAAAAAAGATTAAAATCTAAATGTCCTCATGTGATACCTTTCTGAGTTCACTGTGGTGTCCCAGGCTGCCCTCAGCGCAGTTTGAGAACCATGAGAGAGAACAATTCCTTACAAGCAGTCCTCTCTGTTAAAAATCAGCGGTGTGATTTATGTGCTAACTAGGCCTTGATAGATGCAGGGCCCTACTGCCTAGACTTCATGAACATTCCATGTCCTCATCCCATCTCCCCCAGTGCTCCATTCTGCCTGGGTACCGCCTGACCACAACCTGATGTCCTAGCTGGTGGCACTGTACTTCCCAGCAGTGGCCCAGAGCCCGGCCGTCCCTTAGGGCCCCATCCAGATGCAGCCACCTGGACTGCTGGGTAAACCTGGGGGCAGGGTGCTGCACCGTGACCGCTCAGGTGCTCAGGCACCACAAAGAATTAAATGGACACAGGCACATGATTGCAGCCTGAAAATAAAAGCTTCAGAATGTTTAAAAATTACTTTTGTGGCAGAGGAAATCGGGTTGGAAAGAGAGAAGCAATTTCTAAATTACATGGTTTTGGTTTCCAGAGAGGAAAAGAGTTTCAGGGTGGGAGGGAGGAGACAGTGAGCCTATAATGTCTTCTGGGCTTCACTTCAGTTCACACTGAATTCATGGCAAGTCTACCTGGTCTATTTACAAAAATAAATAAATAAAATTTAAAAAAAATAAGGGAGCAAATAATAGGAAAAGCTGGAGAAAGATGGAAATCTGAAGCATTCTCTGAGGGTCAAAAGCCACTGAGTGCTGGGTCCAGGTGAGGCATTCAACATTCTGAACACTGCACGTCTCCTTTTCTCCTTGGCGAGCAGCGCGGCTATGAATGAAATGGGCACTGGAATTAGGAAACAGTCTTCCCTGCAGCTAATATGCCATCGCGTGATGCTGATACATGTAAATCAAATTGTTTCTAGGATAGGTAAAACAAATCAACAAAAGCAGTATCTCCTGAATGCACTGTTAGTCCCTCTCTCCCAGAACTACCACCTTTCTTTGCAGTTGGACAGGTTGACTTTTTCTATTCAGATTTGGGACTTTTCAAAAAGCCAAGGCTGCTCCCAGCTGAGAAACCCCCACCCCAGGACATTCTTGATCTCCTACGGAATAGCATTAATCTATAGACACTACTCAGGGCTGCTGGGCCTTGAAGAGGCCTGCTGTGTCAGCAGGCCCAGAAATGCCTACCAAGCTTTTTTTATGATGTCCAAGGCTTTATTCTTTGAAATGTACAAGAGGAGAATTAAATTGAAGGAAAATTTTCAAACAAAAACCACTGTCAATTGAAGGAGGTTCATTCTCTGTCGGGTCTCATTTGGGACTTACGTAGGCATTGAGAAAGGGCATACGACAAAGCAAAAGCTGTCTATTCCAATCACTTTGGAGCAAAGCACCACCAAGAAAACCCTAGTAGAAGAGGGAGCACGATGAGGCAGTAGCTGGAAGACCCATTTACCTGGCTGGCTGCCTGACTCCCTCACTGGTGGAGCACCCCCACTCACTGAGAGCACCTCTCAGCAAAGATGCTGGCCTACCGGGCATAGTCCGTATTTCCTGGCTGACCGCTGTAACAGAGGTGGCCCATGGCCATGACACTGTAAGCCACACTCCAAGCACAGGCTCTCACACAGCCAGCAAAGGATTATCCTTCCCATCAGAACTGTGAGGAGGTCACTATCCCTCCCCTTGACTTTCAACTTTGACTTACCCTTCAAGGCTGCCCTCTGCAAAATGTGATGGGCAGGGTCACCAGTCACCAGCCCCTCTCCACTTCACATCTCTCCTCCAACTGCAAAGAGCTTTGCTCACGTGCCTGATGTTTCACACTTTCTCTCTCCTGACCACCACAATTTGTTTACAAACTGTGTGACTTCGAACAAATAATTTGAACCCTTTCTGAACCTGGTTTTATAATATGTAAAGTGGAGCTCAGGACACCTACCTCTTAGGAGTCATCTGCGGTTGGAAAAAACTTATAGTGCTCATATGTTAATAGGGTATTGCTGTGTAACAAATGGCCCCCAGAGTCACTGGCTGACAACAAGCATTTATCCATGACCTCATGCATCTGCCTGTTTGATCCAGGCTGGGCTCAGCCAGGCGGCTTGGCTCCAGGCTGTGCCTTGTGCTCAGATCTGCCTCCTGTGGGTTTATTCTAGGGCCCAAGATGAAGCGACAGCAGCTGCTCAGGGTATGTTGTTTCCCTGATGGATGCATCAGAGCCAAGACAGGCCATGCAAGAGCTGGTAAGGCCTCCCTCATGTCACATCCACTAATTCTATATTGGCCAAAGCAAGTCACGTGGGCAAGCCCAAGAACAGTGTGCCAGGCCTCCTACAGTAGGAAAGTGGGGGTGGGGGGATATGATAACCCAATATCACAGATCAGTATCAGTTTATGTTCCGATTCACATGAGGACCAGTCAGCACTTGTTCACATCACACAGGCTTGGTCCCCTGATGGGAGGACAGTCTAATTTTGAGTCAGGTCTCAGGGCAGCCAGACGATTCTGCTGAGACCACAAGGGGTGGGTACTTGCCTGCTCTATCTGGTTTTGGGCTATTATATGCTGTGTCCCTGGGAAAGAGGGGCAGAAGTCTCACAGGGACTTCATCTGAAGTTCTTCTCAATCTCAATATGAACTTTCTGATCTAACTACTCTGGCCAGTTGAGTCACTCCTGCCCTCACCTCCCCAGTGTTGGTTCAGAGCACAGCCCTCCACACACCCTGCTCTCCTCTGCACCAAGCCCAAACTGCTGTGACAGGCAAGATAATTCCCTTCTCCCCAAAGATGTCCATATCCTAATACCTGGAACCTGGGAATATATTATTTTTCATGGCAAAGGAAATAGTTGTGGATGCAATTAAATTAAGGATTTTGAAATTAAGGAAGGTTATCATGGATTTTCTGAGTGGCCTCCATGAACTCACAAGGGTACATATAAGAGAGAAGCAGGTCAGAGAGGAGGACGGGTAATGCTATCTTGCTGCCTTTGAAAACAGAGGAAGGGTTCACAAGGCAAGGAATGCAGAAAGCCTCTAGAAATCAGAAAAGGGAAGGGAGCAGCTTCTCCTCCAAAAACTACAGAAGGAACACAGACCTACAGAGCTAATTTAAATATTTTTTTATTCATTTATTTTGAGAGAGAGAGAGAGAGAGAGAGAGAGAGCGCGCGCGCGCCAGGGAGGGGCAGAGGGAGACAGGGAGAGAGAGAGAGAGAGACAGAGACAGAGAGAATCCCAAGCAGGCTCCGTGCAGAGCCCGATGCAGAGCTCAAACTCATGAACCCTGAGATCATGACCTGAGCCCAAACCAAGCATCAGCTGCTTAAGTGACTGAGCCACCCAGGTGCTTCTAGACCTAGTTCAGACTTCTGACCTCTGGAATAATAAATACGTGTTGGTTTAAGCAATTGACTCTGTGTTGATTTGTTAAAGCGGCAATAAGAAATACAACCCTCAACTACTGTTCTGCTCATTTTTATATTTTGCTCTCCACACTCCTCACTCTCCGTGCCTTTCTCCATAAGCACACACTGCAGGTTTCACATGTTCCTTTGCTTGAATGAACTCTTACAAAATGCATGTAATGCTATATACACGTGCACAACAGTTATGTATGCTGGAACATGTTCTATCTGTACCTTTGCATCACTCAGTACACTGCTTCAGACCCGTTCGCGTGGCTGTGTCTGTTGGTCCCAACCATACACTGTGCCCATGCTTCATAGTCTATCCGTTTACTCCTCACTGACAAACACACAGTTGGTTTCAAATTCATCCCGATCAGAGACTATGCTACAGCAGATATCCTCAGACATATCCCCTTCCAGATCTGTTTACATTTCTTCAGGGAATACATTCTTAGGAACAGGAGCACTGACTTACAGGGTATATGTAAACTTAATTCAACAAAGCCCTCCCATTGCTTCCAGAATAGCTACTCCAAATTTAGCTGTGTGGAAAGGTTCCTGTGGACTCACATCCATGGCAACATTTAGCCTTATCCAGTTAAAAAAAAAAAAAAAAAAGAAAGTTTGCCAATATGAGGGGTACCAAGTATTTTTTCCATTACTATTTTAATTTGCATTTCTCTAATACTAATGGGCTTGGTCATTTCTTCATATAGTCATTAGCCTTAGTTTTCACCTTTGTAAACTCCCTTTCATATCCTTTGCTCAATTATATACTCATTTGGAGGACTTTTTATATTTTGGGTTTTTTCCCCTGTTAATTCTGTTCATGGTGATCTGTGATAAATAAAAACTCTTTATTTTTGATGCACTGAAATCAACAAAAATTTTAAATAATTTTATTTAAAAATTTTCTCCCAAATGAAGGACACAGCATCTACCATATCTCCCACATCCCAGGCATACAGACAGGTTACACTTTTCACTTTCTTTCAAGTTAGGTGTGTCCACAGGACTTACTTTGCCCAGGGATACGTGAGAAGAAAATGTCACTTTCAGAGTATCCTTTTTTTAAAAAAATTTTTTTTTAACGTTTATTTATTTTTGAGACAGAGAGAGACAGAGCATGAACGGGGAGGGTCAGAGAGAGAGGGAGACACAGAATCTAAAACAGGCTCCAGGCTCTGAGCGGTCAGCACAGAGCCCGACGTGGGGCTCGAACTCACAGACCGCGAGATCATGACCTGAGCTGAAGTCAGACGCTTAACCGACTGAGCCACCCAGGCGCCCCTTCGGGGTATCCTTAAACCCCACGTGTGATTGGTCTGTCTCACTTTCTCCTACATCAAAGCACCTATTGCAGTGAAGCCTCTTTCAACCTGGGATCCTGAAATCTTGAGGGAGGAGTCACCCTCTGGTCATCCCCATGGTCAGAGAGGGAGAGAGAAGGAGAGAGGGAGAAGAGGAGAAAGAGAGGGGGAGGGGGGAGAAGGGGAGGGGGGAGAAGGGGAGGGGGGAGAAGGGGAGGGGGGAGAAGGGGGAGGGGGGAGAAGGGGAGGGAGAGAAGGGGAGGGGGGAGAAGGGGAGGGAGAGAAGGGGAGAGGGAGAAGGGGAGAGGGAGAAGGGGAGAGGGAAAGAGGGAGAAGAGGAGAGGGAGAGTGGGAGAAGAGGAAAGGGAGGGGGGAGGGGGAGAGGCAGAGAGGGAGAGAAGGAGAGGGGGAGAGGGGAGATGGGGTGGGGAGAAGAGGAAGGGAGGAAGGAAGGAGGTGCGGGGAGGGGAAGGAGAGGAGAGTGAGGGAGAGGAGGAAGAGAGGGAGGAAGGAGGGAGACAGAGAGAGAGAGGGGCATGCACTTCTGTTTGGAGTTAAGCCACTGAGAATTTTGGGTTGTTACTTGAGCACACCTAGCCAGCCTATCCTGACTTTGTTTCCTTATTCCCTTTCCTCCCCATTCCCCACTCCTCTACCACAGCCAGTCTAATGTGTTTACTTTGTCTTCTTAGAAAACGTATACGGTTGCCTGTGCCGCTTTCATTTAGATACATGGTACTGTGTTAGCTCAGTGTGTGGTACTTCACGCAGCATGGTTTTCAGGCACCGCCCAGCTGCTGCATGGGCTGGGACTCTGCTTGGCTGCTGGGGGGCAGGCAGCACGGGTCTCCCTGTCCTCCACTCCCTTCCCAGGGAAAGTCAGGATCTGGAGAAGTCCTTGCGCAAAGCTGGGTTACAAAGTGTTCTTCAATCTTCTAACTTTATAGATTTCTCTCTTGCACGAACATCTTTGGTCTTCTGGGCTCCACTATCTTGGTGTGAGGTATTAGGTTGAGATTCAGTTTCATTTTCCGCCACATAGTGAAAAAATTCTTCTCCGAAGCATTTACCAAATAGTCTGTTCAGTTGATCTGTAGCGCTGCCTTTATCAGACCTGAAGTTGCTGTACACACACGGGTTGATTCCTGAGCTCACACTTGTGTTTTATCGGCCCATGTGCCTGTTATAGCTCGGATACCACAGTGTTTTCACAAAATGGCTTTAGAGTATATACCATGTATTTATACCTGATAGGGCAAGTCCTCTCTTTTAATACCTCAGTGCTGACTGCTGTGGATTTTTATTCCTCTATACACATTTTACAGAAAGTTTATCAAGTCCCTTAAAAATCCAACAGGTTATTTTTATTGACACTGCGTTAAATTTATGGGCAAATTTGGGAAGAAATTCCATTTGTGTAATAGTATCATCCCATCCATGAGCATGGACTGTTTCTCCATTTATTCAGATCTTCTTTCAGGTCTTTTATTAGTTTTCAATTTTTCTCCATTGAGATTTTTGTAGTTCTTGGGCTAGCTAAATCCTAAATATTTGATAATTTGTATTACAACTGCTTCAAATTAGATTTTCTAATTCATTAATGCTGGTATGGAGTATTGCTATAAATTTTTGTAAGTTGATCATCTATCTAGCAACCTTGGTGAAATCTCTTATTTCTCACTGTACACACACACACAAACACACACACTGATTTCTGGGAGGATTACCATATCAACTACAAATCATGAGTTTTATTCCTTCCTTTACAATCCTTACATGTCTTATTTCTTTTTCTTTCCTTAAACTGTGGGCCAACAACTCCAGCATTATGTTAAATAGCAGCTGTGATAGTGGACATTTTTGTCTTCCTGATCTGGAAAGGACTGCACCATATTAAATATAATGTTTGCTGTAGGATTTGGGCTTGTAAACTCTGGCAGTTTAAAAATGTCTCCCTTTCCTACTTTGCTCAGTTTAAACAAAATCATCACAAATTGGTAGCAACTTTATTAAATTCCGTGTCTCACAGACCGAAACCATCATGTGATTTTTATCCTTTAGTATATTAATGTAGTAAATTACACTAATATTGGGAAAAGTTCACTCCTGGGATAAGCCCCATATGAATCTGATTATTATTTCTGTAAAACAGTCTTGGGTTCATTAGCTAATATGTGTTAGGAGACAATTTCTATATATTTATATATGAAATGAGCCAATATTTTTCTTTACTTATATTCTTATCTTATTTTGGTGCCCAGAGTCCAGTAACTTCACAAAAGGAGCCACACATTATTTTATCTTCAAAAATAAACAGCACAAATTATTCTTTAAAGGTCTGGTAGAACTCACTCTTTAACCATGCAGGCCTGGCTTTTTTGAGGAGGAAGGCCTTGACGAGCATTCCATTTTCTTTCATCTTATTGGTCGATATCAACGTCCTCTTTCGCCTCATGTGAATTTTGTCCTTTTATGTCTTTCTCTAATTTTATCTACACAATGTAAAGTTTCAAATTTAATCGCACATAGTTCATTATATTCTTTTTCTAGAAAAATATTTGTGTTTATCACATGTTTCTTATTGGTCTGCTTTGTTTTTTTAGTATTCTTTTCAAAGAATCATCATCCATTCTTTTAAACTCCTCTCCATTCAATTAATATTGATCCTTATTTTATCAATTTCCTTCTTATTTTTTTTTCCTGGTATTAAGTTGAATGTTTAGCTCATTTTTTAACATTTAAAATAATTGTAGACTCACAAGAACTTGCAAAGAAATGCCTGGAAAGTCCTATGTACCCTTCATCTCGCCACTCCTAAATTAACAACTCATGCGACTCTAGTACAATATCGTAAATAGGAAATGGATGTTGGCAAAATCCAGAGTTTATTCAGACTTGTAAATGCACTCATCCGTGAATGTGTGTGATTTTATGCCATTTTATCAAGTGTGTGGCTTCATGTAAAAACCACTGCAATTAAGGTACGGAACTGTTCCAGCATAAGGCTCCCTCCTGCTACCCCTTTCTCGACAGATCGCCTTCTCCTCCCCACCGCCTGAAACCCCCGGCAGCCACCAATGTGTTTCTACCAGTTTACGATTTCAAGACTGGTGGATCAATGAAACTATCCAGTATGTAACATTTTGTGATTTCCTTTTTCACTCAGTATAATTCCCTTGACTACATCCCATTTGTCGCCTCTCTCAATAGTTTGTTCTTTGTTGTCAGATGGTTTTTCGTGGTCTGGGTGGCCCATGGTTTGCTTAATTATTCACCCACTGAAGGACATGTGGGTAGTTTCCAATTTGGGGTTATTAGGAACAAATCTGCTATGGGCATTCACGGGCAAATTTCTGTGCCGATACGTTTTCCCTTCTCTGGGATAAATGCCCATGAGTGCAATTGCCAGATCATACGGTAAGCTCATCTGTAGTTTTACAAACGGACAAAGTATTTTCTACAGCAGGTAGACGGTTTCATATTCCCACGAGTCACGTAGGAGAGATCCGGCTTCTTCACCTTCTCACCAGCCTTTGGTGCTCTCACTACTGTTCAGATGAGCCATTCGGAAAGGTGTGCGGTGATGTCTCATGGTTTTCATTTGCATTTCCCTCGTGGCTAATGATGCTGAACATCTTTTCATGGATTTTTTTTTTTTTCCATCTGTATATCCAGCTCATTTGTTTTTAACTTTGGTTTTCCAGCAAATGAATTGAAAGCTCCAGACTTTCTATTAAGTGTTGTTTTAGGTCTGGGCGCCTGGGTGGCTCAGTCAGTTGAGCGTTGGACTTCAGCTCAGGTCATGATCTCAGTGTTCGTGGGTTCAAGCCCCGTGTTGGGCTCTGGGCTCACAGCTCAGAGCCTGGAGGCTGTTTTGGATTCTGTGTCTCCCTTTCTCTCTGCCCCTCCCCTGCTCACACTCTGTCTCTCTCTCTCTCAAAAATAAACAAACATTTAAAAAAAGTGTTGTTTTAGCTCTGTTCTAGAACAGAGACACGCCCTGCTTTCGTTATTATTCACTTCATGATTCTTCACGATTTCCTTTTTAACCCATACTATTTAGTAATATGTTACTTAGTTGTCAAACTCACATGGTTTTAAAAGCTGTTCTTTAGTTATTAAGTTGGATTTTATTATAGAACAGGAGGGGGACATAGTCTGTATTGATACACATTCTTTAGAATTTAACTGGGCTTCTTTTATGACCTAATACAATCCATTTTTACAATTATTTTGCATGCACTCAAAAATGTGTTTTCTGTTTTTGGGTGCACAGTTCTACATATTAAAATTACTTAATATTAATTTGCCAATAAGCTTGGAGTTTATCAATTATATTTTTCAGATCTTCACCATCTCTGCTTTTAGCCTACTTGATGCCATTCTGCTTAAATTTTTTTAATGTTTGTTTATTTTTAGGAGGGAGAGAGACAGACAGACAGACCATGAGCAGGGGAGTGGCAGAGAGAGAGGGAGACACAAAATCCAAAGTAGGCTCCAGGCTCTAAGCTCTCAGCACAGAGCCCGATGCGGGGCTCGAACTCACGAACCATGAGATCTGGACCTGAGCTGAAGTCGGACACTTAACTGACTGAGCCACCCAGGAGCCCCAATACTATTCTGCTTAAATAGATGAATCTCCTAATTTGGTAATTCACTACCTTCCACCCAGAATGATGGTCACGGCCACCATGACAACCATAATTTGTGAATGCTCATCCATTTCCCATAAAGTTTTAAATTCTGCATATCAGGCACTTGACAAAGCACTTGGCTTAAATCACATTTACTTCTCACAGTTACAAGTCTCAATGTCCCCTTGTATAGAGGAAAGCACCGAGAGCCTAGAAGCAGTAACCACACCATGTACCCAGCAAAATGGCAGAGCTGACATTTAAATACAGATTTGTCAACTAAGTCTATGCTTTTAGTGACTCTACTCTAGGACTTGGTTGGCTCATTTGCAAAAGGAAGAGGTTAGGAGAATTTTTAGGGTTGCCATGTAAGCTCTAGGTTCTGTACTAAGCACTGTATCTGAATCATCTCATTTCATCCTCACAGCTGCCCTATAAGGTAGGTATTAAAATGCTAATGTTACAGATGAGGAGACAAGTGCTCAGAGAGGGTTCTCAGCTAGGATATGAAATCAGTGGTGTTGACTCCGGGGCCTATGTTTTTCTTTTTTGTTTGTTTGTTTGTTCTTAATTAAAAAAAAAAATTTAATGTTTATTTTTGAGAGAGGGGGGGGGAAGGGAGGGAGGGAGAGGGGGAGAGGGAGACAGAGCACAAGCAGGGGAGGGGCAGAGAGAGAGGGTGACACAGGCTGAAGCAGGCTCCAGGCTCCAAGCTGTCAGCACAGGGCCAGATGCGGGGCTCGAACCCACGAACTCCAAGATCACGACCTAAGCCCAAGTCAACCTAAGCCCTACTGAGACTCCCAGGTGCCCCTGGGGCCTATGTTTCTAATTGCAATGCTAGACCCTGGTCTTTCTCACTGAACTAGAGGTTTTATATACAATGTTTCATGTAGCCCACAAGAGTCTTGAGAGAGAGAAGTAGTGTGCTTCCTGAACTCATCTATCCAACAGTCCTCTGGTTAACTCGGGGACTCCTGGAGGAAGACTCTCTTACTCAACGGGATTATCCCTTTCAATTGCTTGGAATCAAAAGCAGGGCAGCCTTTCCTGATTCTCCCAAGGTGCAAACACTCCTAAAGGCAGCACCTGGTCTTCAAACATTAGCTTCTTTCCTCCTCTTCACCGCCCCCCCCATCTCATTTCCCCATTTTCTAGGGAGGCACACAGTCCCCCTATGGTGCTGATCCTCTCCTGCTTTCTCCCAGAAAAGTCCCATCTTAAAATGGACTGCCAAGCCAGATAGAATTTATAGTTTCTTCTAATGAGGAGATGTGGGCTTTTCTCACTCATCCCTACCCCTTTATGTACCTGCTTTTTCTCCCTCCCTGTGGTCCCCCGGAGTAAGGGCAGAAAAGCAGTGAGTTATTACCATGTTAAGCTGCACTAAATGGCTTTATATTATGGTTAGAGACCTCTGGAGACATAACGATGAGATCACTACATCTTTTGTTCTCAGAAAAATAATGTGGCAAAAAGGCACCTCTAATCCTCGGTTTTAATTTGTTTTTATTGATCTCTTTCAAAATTAGGGAAACAAGTTTTCTCACTGCACACGTTATGACAATGCATGGGGAGGTCCCAGTTATAAAGAGTAATGAAGTGGGGGCTGCGAAGAAGCATCTTTTCAAAAGGCGGGGGGTGTGAGGAGTGGTGGGTGAGCAAAAAGCATCCACGAAAGGAAATATGCAGAGAAAGGAAACCCACCAGGAATTAGTGGCTAATGCTGAGCGGTGGGTTCATGAGTGAGGTCTCATCAAAAAGGCCTCCCACGACCACAACCCAACCCCCTCCCCAACAACCACGTCGCCACCACAACCACCTTTACTTTCCTGGCACTTGTCACCTGCAGAAATTATCTCATGGAATTTATGGGATTCTTTACTTCCCTGACTTCACTCACCCTGGCCTGAAAAATGAATCGCACAAGAAAAAGAACTTTGCGTATTTGTTTTTCTGCAATCTCTCTGGTGCCTAGAAAGACAGTCTGCACATAATAGGAGTCAAATCGTTGGATGGCTGGATGGCTGGCTGGCAGGATGGATATGTGGAATAAATGTTTTTCCTTGCTTTCAACCTTCTGTGATTTCTAAATTTCCTATAATGAGCAAAAATTGCTTCTCTAATTAGAAAAATTAGAAAATAGAAAAAAAATAGATTAAATGTAGTATCGTCTCTTCCTACAAACCTCCTGTTTCCTCAGACAGGAGTGTATCTTCCTCTTCTGATCTACCAAGAGTGTCGGACCTCTCAATGGATACCTGGCTTTGTCATCCTAACTAACGCTCTAAATATTTCTGTCCATCTCCTGTCTTCCCCAAGGGATTCTGAGGATCCTGAGTGTTAGATTCATAAACTGTCAGAGCAGGAAAGATCTTTAAAGATCAAAGGGTGAACTTACTCTCCTGGAGATGAGGGCAGTGACACTCAGCAACGTGATCTATCCAAATTCAAAAGCAAAAGATAATCCAGAAAATATAAGTAAATGCTACATTCTCCACGTCCTGTTTTCTTGGTTCAAGTTGTTCTATGTCATTGGGTAAGTTTGTAGCAGGTCTAGCACTTTCACAGGGAACTGAGACCTATTGCCTCCGTTTGCTAGGTCACAGGGCCATGCCTTTGGCATCTGCACATTCTGATTTCCTGTTTCAGGGCAGAGACTCAGCTCCTGAAAGGACGAGCAGGAACAGGCAAGGGGAAGCACGGAGCCTACGCCTTCTCTCCTCATTTTGCACATCCTTGCATGCGCCATCCTGCCCCTTCTGCCCGACGAATCAACAAGGAGAAGGGAGAAGAAAACCATTCCCTGCAGCTGTCAGGAGACACGGAGACCATTCACAAAGGGTCTTCTGATAAATAGGGGCTGAGCCTCTTTCAGCTTGGCTGTCAGTCACAGTGCTCCAGTAAGGAAGGAGGAGCTCAGCTCCCAAAGGAATTGTAGAATGAAGGATTTACCACACGTGGAGCAGTGTAAGCTGAAATACAATATACACCCCAAATCCTGGCACCTTAGACACTCCACGCAGCCACTCATGTTTCCTTTCCACACGTATGCATCTAAGAATTCCAGAGCACCGATTTGCAGGCTTAAAGACTCTATGATTGGGGCACCCAGGTGGCTCAGTCAGACGACTGTCTGACTTTAGCTCAGGTCATGATCTCCTGGTTCCAGAGGTAGAGCCCCGCATCATGCTTGCGCTGTCAGCTTGGAGCCCACTTCCAATCTTCTGTCCTCCCTCCCCTTTCTGCCCCTCTCTCACTCATGCTCTCTCTTAAAAATGAGTAAACATTGGGGTGCCTGGGTGGCTCAGTCGGTTAAGTGTCCCACTTCGGCTCAGGTCATGATCCCGCGATTCAGGAGTTCGAGCCCTGCGTCAGGCTCCATGCTGACAGCTCAGAGCCTGGAGCCTGCTTCAGATTCTGGGTCTCCCTCCCTCTCTATGCCGCTCCCCCATGCGTGCATGTGCTCTCACTCTCTCTCTCTCCCTGTTTCTCAAAAATAAAAACGTTAAAAAAAATGAACATTAAAAAAATAAAAACTATATTATTGCTAAAAAAAAAAACCCCACCCTATACTACTGGTATTACATATGTCTCCTTTTGCAGCTTCTATCATTTTAGTAAATGACTTTTATACTGGTCTGATATCTAACAACATTGATGTAACACTTTATTATTTATAATTTGCTACAATTACAGACCTGTGAATTTATACTGTAATATTTATTCTCTCTAGACAATCATGGTACATGTGAGTGGCAATTTTTTTTCCCTTCCTTTCCAGTAATTATACTTTTTTTTCTTTAAAAAGAATTCCCTGACCATACTGGCTGCCTCTAACACCATGCTAAATAGAAACAGCATTGGTGCATTTGTTCCTCAGTTTTTCCTGGTATTAAAGGTAACATTTATAAATTTCATCATTTATTCTGATGCTTGTTGTCTGATTTTTGGAGATGCCCCTTATCAGATTAAGAAAGTTAATTTCTATTCATAGATTTATGAGATTTTTTTTAGTTTATTATCAGTGGGTTTTTAATTCTAGCAAATGACTTAATGCATCTATTCAGCTTTGAGTCTTCTATTTGGGTTGATTAATGTGGTAATTACATTAACATATTTCCCAATGTGAGATAGTCCTGACATTTTCTCAATGAATCTAACTTTGATTTCACCTATATACTCTTTCTTACTTTTTAAATTTAAACTTTTAACTGATATATACATGCAGGAAAATACATTAAAAAAATAAGCCTCTTGGTAAATTTCTACCAAACAAGTGTTTCCATGTAATCAACACCAACACTAACAAACCAAAACATTGCTAGCACTTTGGAAGCCCCACTATGCTCCCTCCCAATCACTTATCCCCCCGCCCAAGGATATCCAATATCCTAACTGGTAATATATTAGACAGTGTTTGTCTTTGAACTTTTATATGGACAGGATCATAAATATGTACTTGTGTGTCTATTTTTTTCATCCTTACATTTGTGAGATTCTACCATAGTGTGTACATGTAACATCATTTCATTTGTTCTCATTGCTATATAATATTTTACTGTATGACTATTCTACAATTTACTCATTCTATTGCTGACAGGCACTGTGTTTTTTCCAAGTAGTTAGCTATAAGAATAGTGTTGTTATGCTAACATCATATACAATGGTGAAAAACAGAATTTTTCCCCTAAGATCAGGAACAAGACAAGATGTCCACTGTCACCACTTTTATTCACCATAGCACTAGAAATCCTAGCCACAGTCATCAGACAAGAAAAAAAATAGTCATCCAAGTTGGCAAGAAATAAAAAAAAAAAAACCTTAAGCTATAGGAAGGGGACATGATAAAGTATATAGAAAAGCCTAAAGACTTCACCAAAAAACTATTAGAACTAATAAATGAATTCACTAAGGTCACAGGATACAAAATCAATGTACAATGTACTGTTGTATTTCTAAATACTAATAATGAAGCAGCAGAAAGAAAAATTAAGAAAGCAACTCCAATGGGGCACCACCTGGCTGGCTCAGATGGTTAAGCATCTGATCTTGATTTTGGCTCAGGTCAGGATTTTGGCTCAGGTCACAGTTCATGAGTTCGAGCCCCACATTGGGCTCTGCACTGACATGGTGGAGCCTGCTTGGATTTTCTCTCTCTCCTCCTCTCTCTGCCCCTCCCTTGCTCATGTGCACGTTCTCTCTCAAAATAAATAAATAAACTTAAAAGAAAACAACCCCACTTACAATTGCACCAAAAATAATAAAATACCTAGGAATAAACTTAACCAAGGAGGTAAAAGACCTGAGACCTGTACTCTGAAACTATAAAACACTGATGACAGAAATTGAAGATGACAGAAATAGAAAGATATTTCCTGCTCATGGATTGGAAGAACAAATATTATTAAAACGTCCATACTACTCAAGGCAATCTACACATTTAATGCAATCCTTGTCAAAACAACAACAGTTTTCACAGCACTATAACAAACAATACTAAAACTAGCATGGATCCATAAAAGACCTCAGACAGCCAAACAATCTTAAAAAAAAAAAGAGCAAAGCTGGAGGCATCACAATTTCAGATTCAAGTTGTATTACAAAGCTATAAGAATCAAAACTATATAGTACTGGCACAAAAATAGACACATGTCAATGGAGCAGAATAAAAACCCAGATAAAATCCCACAGTTAGGTGGTAAACTAATCTTTGACAAAGGAGGAAAGAATATGCAATGGGAAAAAAGACTTCGATAAATGGTGTTGGGAACACTGGACAACAACGTGCAAAAGAATGAAACTGGGCCACTTTCTTTTTCCTTTTTTAAATTTTTTTAAAAATGTTTACTTCTGAGAGAGACCGAGTATGAGTGGGGGAGGGGCAGAGAAAGAGACACAGAATCCGAAGCAGGCTCTAGGCTCTGAGCTGTCAGCACAGAGCTTTGTGTGGGGCTTGAACTCACTAGCCATGAGATCATGTCCTGAGCTAAAGTCAGATGTCCAACCGAGTCACCCAGGCGCCCCATAACCAGACCAGTTTCTTATACCATACACAAAAAATAAAACTTAAAGTGGATTAAAGACCTAAATGTGAGACCTGAAACCATAAAAATTCCAGAAGAGAACACAGGCAGGAATTTCTCAAACAGTAGCTGTAACCATTTTTCTAGATATGTCTACTGAGGCAAGGGAAATAAAAGCAAAAATAAACTATTGGGACTACACCAAAATAAAAAGCTTTCTGCACAGCAAAAGAAACAATAAAACTAAAAGGCAACATAC
The DNA here is from genome assembly GCF_022079265.1 of Lynx rufus. Lineage (NCBI taxonomy): Eukaryota > Metazoa > Chordata > Mammalia > Carnivora > Felidae > Lynx > Lynx rufus. The sequence continues at coordinate 17,777,903 of NW_025814896.1, read as the reverse complement.
AGAATGGGAGATGATGTTTGCAAATGACATATCAACTACCCTATGATCCAGTAATCACAGTACTGAGAATTTACTCAAAGAGTACAGGAATACTAATTCAAAGGGATACATGCATCCCATGTTTATAGTAGCATTATCTACAATAACCAAATTATGGAAGGAGCCCAGGTGTCCATCAATGATGAATGGATAAAGAAAATATGGCATATATGTACAATGGAATATTATTCAGCCATAAAAAAGAATGAAATCTTGTCATGTGCAACAACATGAATGAAGCTAGAGAGTATAATGCTAAGTGAAATAAGTAAAAAAAAAAACAAATACCATATGATTTCACTAATATGTGAAACTTAAGAAGCAAAACAAAAAAAGAAAGAAAGAAAAAACAAGAAATAGAGTCTCAACTATAGAGAACAAACTGATGGGTACCAGAGGGGAGGTGGGTGGCGGGGGGGGGGGGGGTGGAGAGTGTGAAACAGGTGAAGGGGATTAAGTGTACCCTTATTTGGATGAGTACTGAGTAAACTATGTAACTGCTGAATCACCATATTGTATACCTGAAACTAATATAACACTGTATGTTAACTCTACTGGTATTAAAACACAAATTAAAAAAAAAAAAAAAAGAATGGGGCACCTGGGTGGCTCAGCCAATTGAGCGTCTGACTTCAGCTCAGGTCAGGATCTCACAGTTCACGAGTTCAAGCCCCACGTCAGGCTCTGTGCTGATAGCTCAGAGCCTGGAGCCTGCTTTGAATTCTGTGTCTCCCTCTCCCTCTCCCTCTCCCTTTCCCCCCCCCTCAAAATAAAATAAACATTAAAAAAAAAAAAAAGAATAGTGTTGTTAAGAGCATTCCTTTACAAATATTTTGGTGAGCATATATATGTATTTCTGTTGGGAATATACCTAGAAGTGAACTTCTGGAGCACAGGGTAGTATACATGTAGCTTCTATATATACCAAGGATCTGCAAACTATAGCCCATAAGCCAAATTCAGCCTATCACCTGCTTTTGTGAAGTTTTACTGGAGCACAGCTACATTCATTTTTTTTAAATGTATTGTCTATGGCTTTTCTTGCAACTGCAGAGTTGTATAGTTGTGACAAAGATAGTATGACCTATAGTATTTAAAATATTACCTGGTTCTTAAGAGAGAAAGTTTGCTGTTTCCTTCTGCATACTTTCAATTTTTTAAAGTGGCTGTACCAATTTATACACCTACTTTTTAACATTCCTCACTGAATATAGTCCCATTTACAGGTTAATACTACATTATAATTTCCCTTTGATTTTTTTTTGTCCTAGTGTGGATTTGTTCTCAAGGTATCCTAGCCTTGTGAAATAAATAGGGAATGTTCCTTTAATTTCCATTCTCTGGAAGAGCGTGTGTGTGTGCGCGAGCGCATATATATATTAACTATATTGTATATATTATTTCCTTGAATGACTGAGTTAAACTACTGACTGAATATTTTTCATTTTTCTTAATTTTTTTTTTTTTCTTGAGAGAGAGACACACAGAGTATGAGCAGGGGAGGGGCAGAGAGAGAGGGAGACACAGAATCTGAAGCAGGCTCCAGGCTCTGAGCTGTCAGTACAGAGCCCAATGCAGGACTCGAGCCCACGAACTGTGAGATCATGACCCAAGCCAAAGTCAGAAACTTAACTGACTGGGCCACTCACGCACCCCTGATTGAATAGTTTTTAAATTTGATTTCTTCTTGGGTCAGTCTTGAAAATTTTCTTTTTCAAGGAAATTATATGCTTTGTCTTAGTTTCACTTATTGACAAAATGTTACTTATGGTATTTTTCATCACAAATATTTTAATAAAAATATATCATTTATAGAAAGAGCATTTAAAATGTGTATGTGGAGAAAAATAAGCTTCACCCCTATGTATGCAACATGTATTAAGAAAGAGAACATTATCAATATATATATAATCTATTGTATCCCCTCCCTCTACCTCTTGCCTCTGGGAGGTGACCACTATTCTCAGTTTTTATAGATATACACATGTATACACAAACCAGATACTGCGTGGTTTTGCATGCTTTTGTGGTATATATAAAAGGATATGGGTATGTATTATTCTTTGTCTTACATTTTTCACTCAAATATCATGTTTGTAACAGTCATCCATATTGGATAACTCATCTTTGTGTTGGTTCACTCATTTTTACTGTCCTAGAAGATGAAATTTTATGAATGGGTAGAAACTAAAATTTACTCATCAATTCTCCAGACATATACATTTAAGTTAGTGCCCAACTCTTTGGCTCTTGTGAACAAAGCTGCTTAGAAAGTTCATGTACTGGGGTGCCTGGGTGGCGCAGTCGGTTGAGCGTCCGACTTCAGCCAGGTCACGATCTCGCAGTCCGGGAGTTCGAGCCCCGCGTCAGGCTCTGGGCTGATGGCTCAGAGCCTGGAGCCTGTTTCCGATTCTGTGTCTCCCTCTCTCTCTGCTCCTCCCCCGTTCATGCTCTGTCTCTCTCTGTCCCAAAAATAAATAAACGTTGGAAAAAAAAAAAAAAAAAGAAAGTTCATGTACTTATCTCCTGAGAATATGTGTGTAAGAGCTTCTACAGACTCTATGTGTTTCATAGCACATCTTTAATTTAATAGATAATGGCAAATGACATTCTCCTCAGGAGTGTTAAAAAAGTTGCTGTTGTAGGGTGCCCAGGTGGCTCAGTTGGGTAAGCACCCAACTCTTGATTTAAGCTTGCTCACATCATGATCTCAGGGTTCGTGAGACTGAACCTTGTGAAGATTTGTACTGTTTGTGCAGAGCCTGCTTCGGATTCTCTCTCTTTGCCCCTCCCCCACACATGTGCACCCCTTCTCCCACACATGTGCACCCCCTCCCCAAATAAAAATTTTTTAAAAAGTTGTTCTTCTAAATAGTTACCAATACTTGCCACTTCAGGCTGTTTGATATTGCCAATCATATAAGTGTTTTCTTATTTTTAGTATCAGCTGTAGTTTTGGATATCCTCTTTTATTCCTAATATTGTTTGTTTATGCCAACTTTTTTTCTTGAAGGAAAAAAGATGGAAGCTGGTATATTTTTTATATACATCAAAAGAGTTTTAGCTTTGTTGATATATTTTGTTGTAGCTTTTGTTTCTTTTTTACTACCTGTTTTAATATTTATTATTTCTTACTTTCTATTAGATTTAGTTTTAATATATTGCCCTTTTCTTACCCTTTTAAGATGGATGCTTAAGTCATTAAATTTTTGGATATTATTTATTATTATATACACTTCAAAGCTATAAATTTCCCTCAATGAGTTTAGCCAAATTCCACAAGTTTTATTTGTATTATTTTCATTATCTTTTAATTCTAAGTAGTTTACATAATTTCCTTTATTATATCTTCATTGACCTATATATTCTGTAGGAATGCTTTTAAATTTCCAAATGTAGAGATTTTTAGAAATGTAATTTTTATTTGTTTTTTTTTTTACTACTAGCTTAATTTCACTGCGATCAGATGATGTAATTTGTGTGATACTGACTCAAAGATTTTGTTGTTTTATTGGCTGATTATCAATTTTTATAACTGTATTATGTGTTCTAGAGAAGAAGGTATATTCTCTAATTTTTAGATGAACATTTTATATTTTTCAATTGGATCAGTCTTATTATGTCACACAAATCTTTTATTTCTTTATTATTTGCCTGCTTGGTCTATCAGTTATAGAAGGATGTGCATCTGATACCATCTCCAGGAACTCTTTCATGCACTCTGTTCACACTAGCATCTTTGTTGTTCTTAGAACAGTTCAAGAACTCCTCCTCAGAGCCTTTATACTTGTTGATTCCCCTACTTGAAATGCTTTTATCCAATCTAGGTACCTCCCTTTCTCCCTCACTTCATTCCGGTTATCTTATGAAAAAGTTCTATTTTCATCACCATGTATACAACAACTCCCTTATTCTGCCATCTTCTGTCCCCTTATTTCTGTCCCCTCTCATTTACTTTTTTCTTATAATACTTATCAACTGCTGACATATTAAATATATTTATTATCTTTTCCATCCAGGAGAATGTGTACTTCATAAAAAGCAGAAATTTAGACATATTCATTCTCAGCAGTTAGAAGGAATCCTGAAATAAAATAGATGCTCAGCAAACATTTGTTGAATGAATGAATGAATGAATGGTAAATATCTCCCATTAATATATCTGAAATTTTCTCTTTGTATTTTTGTCAAATTTGACTTTACACATTTTGAGATCATGTTATTAGGTGCATAGAAATTTAGAGTCATTGGAACTCAGAGAATAAACGTATCTTTCATAATTGAGACGTACATCAAATTCTCTTTTTAATACAGTACTAATTTATTATTTTACTTTAAGTCTATTTTATCTCTTTAATATGGTTTAACCAGATTTTTCCTATTACTGTTTTTCTGATATATTTTCCCCATATTTGACTTTAAATCTCTTTGTATCCTTATCTTTTAGGTGTGTCTCTTTGAAAATTATATAATTTGGGTTTTGTTTTCTAATAAAATAAAATAATTTTATGTTTAAACTAGAGAGTTTAGTCCATTTACATTTGTTGAGAATACTGTTCAATTAAAAATTATTTTACTATCATATGTTGTCTTGCTTTTTCTATGCTTTTTTCTTCCTTTTTGCCTTCAAATTTATTGAGTTTTTAATTTTTTTTATTGTAAGTCTAGCTTTGAACCTCCAAATACTTTACTACACTCTCCAAGTCATCAGGAATAAATTATGCAGACATGTCTCTGAAATGTATGCATTCAAACAGTATGCATTCAACATGTCCTACATTCTGAAAGCTGGGCAGGGAGTATTTGCAATATACTATCTCATGAAATTCAAATACCAACTGCCCCTCACCCCCATCAAGGAAGTCACCTTCAAGTTCCTACTGAAGGTGATTCCTCTCTTCCTGTCTCCTTATTTTACATCCAAACAACTGGGTCGCCAAGCATACTGCTGGTCTGTATCAAGGGATTCTCAAGTTTCAAAAATATGTTTAGTCGAGTTCATTACTTTATTATTTTAAACAGCAATGTGACACTCGACTCTTTAGTTATTTACTGAGATGACAGATTTTTAGGGTCCTATGTGGAGACTGGGTTTCATATGAGCAACAGAAACTATTGCTTTAAATATGTAAATTAACACTTGTCTGCATATCAACAAGATGTGCCCAACTTTCTGCTTGGTCTCCAAGGGACACAGATGGCTCACAACCCTCTGTGACATTGGAAAGAGAAAAGAATATGAGTTATATTTGCCCTTTGACTGTTTTCCATTGGAATGTGATTAAAGAATATTTTACTTTGTTCACTGTCCTTTGTGAAACATTCAGCTCAATGAAAGGTTGAGTCAAAATAAGCAACTGAAAAGCTTCCCTATGTTCCTTCCCCATGGGTTCTGTAACTGGTAGCAACAAAGTCACTTCCAGGCTGAAAGATACAAAGCTACTGACTCAGTAGTGGGTCACTATATCCCAACCTATGCTCAACCATCTGTTGGAGGGTGTGGAAAGATCATATTACATCATGCATTTCTGTTTATTCATCCCTTTAAAATCTCCCCTTTGAGAGAGCCAAAGCATGGGAGACTGTTGAAAACTGAGAACAAACTGAGGGTTGATGGGGGGTGGGAAGGAGGGGAGGGTGGGTGATGGGTATTGAGGAGGGCACCTTTTGGGATGAGCACTGGGTGTTGTATGGAAACCAATTTGACAATAAATTTCATATATTAAAAAAAAATAAAATAAAATTTCTTAGAAAAAAAAATAAAATAAAATCTCCCCTTTAATACGTGTTTAATGTACACAGAAAGTATATATAATGTACATAATACGCTACTCTAGTAATGTACACGTACATGATTGGTAAGTATATGCCTGTATGAGAAAATGTGCTCAGAAATATTTTACTGATAATGTTTTGCAATTTTATAAAATGAGTCCACTGGTTTGTGAAACACATCTGGAAGCCTTATTGTCCATCCACACTATTTTGCAAACAGCCCCACAGACCCATTAGTCATATACAATCTCAGCTAATATTTTGGGCTTTCTTTATTGATTTAATTCCTTATGGAGACACCGATGCCTTCAATTGAATCTATTCTCAGAGTCCTTTCCTCCTAACCTTCTTTTCCTTCCTATACTCTTTGTACAAGACCCAGATTATTGCCGCTCAATTCCAGGTACTTCTGGAATGTTTTACTACTCAAAGCAGTAAACATTGTACAGTATCTTGTGAAATCTCTGACTTGAGAAAAAACAAGGATCTCTTTTAGTATCAGACTCCAAAGAGGCCATGGATATTAATGCTTTGGTGGTATCATTCCCAATATATATGTGGAAAACTGAAATTAGATGATTTTAGTGTAAGGTTACAAAACAAGTCAATACATTTTAACCTGACCTTGAGGTTCTGAGTCCTATATTTTCCTTTGCTGGGATCCTCAGTGGGTCCGTGGAAGGACTCTAACCAGGGGCTATGTGTGTGCCTCTTCCTTGTACTTCCTATGGTGAGGGTAGTATGGGATACTGTCATCCTCGATCCTAGGATTGGGCTGTGCCTCATTAAAAGAGTTTGGGGCAGGGGTGCCTAGGTGGGTCAGCTGGTTAAACACTGGATTTCGGCTCAGGTCCTGATCTCACAGCTTGTGGGTTCGAGCTCCGCATCAAGCTCTGCTTTGACAACTGTCAAAGGAGTTTGCGGCAGTAGAAAGAAAAACGTCTTTGAAAGATGACAGACCAGGGAGCGCCTGGGTGGCTCAGTCAGTTGAGTGTCCAACTCTGGTTCAGGTCATGATCTCGCGGTTTGTGAGTTTGAGCTCTGTGTGGGGCTCTGTGTTGACAGTGCTGAGTGTGGAGCCCGCTTCAAGTTCTGTGTCTCCCTCTCTCTCTGTCCCTTCCCCACTCATGCTCTCTCTCTCAAAATGAATAAACGTTAAAAAATAATTAAGTAAAAACAGGAAAGAAGACAGACTGCATTCAAATCCTAGCTCCCAGATCCACCCAAGTTGTGAGACCTTGAGACACTGGGGTGTATTAAGTAGGCCCAGGCCAAGCTATGTTGTAGTAAAAACAAGTCCCAAATCTTAGTGGCATGAAAACAACAAATATTTATTTCTCATTCCTGGTATATATTCATGAGCAGGGTTAGAAGTAAGCTCTGCTCATCCTAATTATATGTGGGTCCAAACCGATGAAGTGGGTGACAGAGAAAGAGCACATGGTGAACTCTTTAAGCTTCCAGCAAAATGAGATACGTGTCACTTACACTCACATAAATACACCTAATCCAAGATGGCAGAGAAGGGTAATCATGTCATATATCCAGAAGGAGAACAAAACATATTTGAGAAGTCCACTAATGATTACCACACCAAATTATTTAACATCCCCAAGCTCTGTTAAAACAAGATAGCGATAATGATACAGATAAGCTAAATTAGAACTGTGTCTCAATACAGGAAGTGACCAATGCAATGCCTGGACAAGACAAATATTAGTCCCCTCCTGGCTGCCTCTTGTCCTCTTCCCTCCAGACCTGAGAGTAGAGGAAATTGGTAGGAGAATCCAATTCCACTAAGAAAAGAATGAAAATGAGCTGTCAGAGCAGCCAGGGGGCAGGAGGCCAGGGTAGTCAGCCAGGCCCCAGTGTTCAGATAGAATTTCATTACCCAGAGGATTTTTTTTTTCTTTAGCATAAAATAACTAATCCTCTAAAAAAACCCAGATGAAGAGAAAGTTCACACAGGGATCAAAAAGATAGCCCAACCTCTCCAAGGCCAACGTGGGACGTGCATCCTGATACAGCCTGGCACTTTCATTAACATATTTAATCACGCTTTTATCTTTAATCATCACATGGCTTAATAGCGTGCATTGTATTCCCAGGCCCAAAATAACAACGGTTATGTGGTTCTGTGATAGATGTTTTTAATAAAATCAGTAATTACCCTTGTGTGTGTGCGTGTATGTGTGTGTGTGTGTGTGTGTGTGTGTGTGTGTGTGTGTGTGTGTATTATCTTTTGGTTTCCTTTTTAATTTTGGCTTTAAGGTATGTCAAAATACAAGACTAAGGTGGAACATCAAAATACCCTTTTTGCTTATTTTGTTTGAGTGCCTGCCAAGCAAAGGGAAGGGTATTCCAGGCGTGGGTTCTAAAGAAAGATTCTTGTAGACATAGCCAGGAATGGGGGTGGATCCCGGCTTCATGCCAAGCCTCCTGGGTTTGCATCCCAGCAGTTTGAGGGAGGGTTGGTCACATGACCACACTGTGCTGAATTTCCCAATCTGTAAAATGGCATACAAGTATTCCCCATAAAGTCTCTGTGAAGAAACACAAAGATGCTTTATAAGTTTTATTAACAAGCACTTAAACTGCCTTTACTATGCACTGGGAGGTATTCTAAGTGATTTAAAATATTAACTCATTTAATCCTCAATGCAACCTTACCAACATAAGTACTTTGAACGTCCCTATTATAAAATAGTTGAGTGCACTAAGGAACAGAGAAGTTAAGCAACCTGACCATGGTTCCACAGCAAGTAAGTGGCAGAGCTGGAATTAGAAGCTAGACACTTGTCTCCAGGGTCTGTGATCTAAACAAGCGAGCTGTTACTGCTCCTGTTATGGGTCCCCTAAGCCCATTTTGACTTAACAGACCTGGCTTTTGGGCCAGACACAGGCTACTGTATGTTCAACTTGTTTCCTCTCACATGTTATCCTAACATCCTTTGCCTTAATATATGTTTCTAGTCAAACTGCCTTCTGGTGTAAGGTGTAACACAAATTCATTTCTCAGTGCCCAATACGGAACAGACCTTTATTTATACTCACTGTATCTTACTCCGCCAAATAGTTCAGGATATTTTAAAAAAACAAGCTGACTCTAATTATATTGCTGAAGGTGAATCACTCTGAAACTTAGTTCCTCTCTCTATAAAATGAGGCTGTCCTACTATTTCATTAACCCAAGGGACTGGAAAATACTATCAGCTCTCATTTATTTAGCAAATGTGTTGAGCATCCATTTACGATTGGCTCTTCAAGGATAACCAATACTGTCCCCACTGTGGCTTCCGACTACTCCTTCCTGGGTTTTGGTAGTTTTAACCTTGACACAGCAGTCCTAGGGCCCTCCACCTGTAGCAGGACATGTTACCACATTTTCTGAGCCACATCTATAAATCAGGGTTGCCCTTAAAAAAAAGAATTTAAGAATGTGAACACACAGGAAAGTGCTGGGCACAGACAAGAAACGAGGAGGGAGGTTGTCTGTTTCTATGCACAAGAGACAAGGACCTTAAAGGCATATATGGCATGTGCTGTGTGGAAGAACACCATTCCTTGCATAAGCGTAGGACCACATTGTTTCCAGTACTCATCCCTTTACGTGGTTCATATGACCATAACGGTGCCACAAGTCTGCAGGATGGTGCATTCCTGGGGCCCTTCCCTACTTAGAATGGTAGTTTGTAGCCTACATTCTTCTTGAGTAATCTGGGTCATTTCTCTTAAAATGTATTCCTAAGACTTTGTTGAGTTTAAAATTCACCTGAAGTTTTAGCTTCCACATGCATGAATTCACACCCATAAAGTGTTAACAACAAAACAAAACAAAAACAAGAACTTAGAGCAAAGAGACATACACAGTAGGAGGGAAGGTGCTTACTGGTTATGCAAGAAGTGCTATGTTGAACACACAGGAGCAAAGATCCACAAAAAGCAAGCTATTTTTCCAGTCCAAAAGGATGAAGTACAACAACCTTCCCCATGATCTCCTTGGCAAGAAATCAAGACAAAGGGGCAGAACCTAGGGGCAGCTGGCAAGAGAATGAAGACAAATCCCTCCAAATGCAAGTCACAAAGCTGTGGGTCTTGCAGACACATGGGAAAGCCATTTTACTCCATTTCCATTCCTCAGCTGGAGCACTGATAAAAATTCAGAATTTAAAATAATTCTTGAGCAAAAGCATTAATAAAGATCTTGCCCGCTCCACAAATAATAAGAAAGGTCTTGATACAGCAGAATCATCCTAGCAGAGACCAGCATGAGGCAAGAACAGGAACAAGTCTATGGGAAGCCGGACTTAAACACTGAAGGGCAAGAGAAGTTTGAATGGTACCAGGACAGAGACTTTTGTCTTATTCGGAGAGGACTAAAGGCTTTCATCAATTTCTTTGTATAGACAGCTCATTGTTCGTAGTTTTGTTGACATGATAATTATGGTCTAAAAGTTGCAGAGTGAAATGTGTTAGTTCTCAGTTGAGAATCTGAAACCATTATTCCAGTTATGTCCCTTAACACGGGACTACAAAAATATATTTGGAGATCAGGATTGGATAATTCTAACTTGATGATTACTGCTGTGATTTTGGTGGTCAGACCAAAAATGGTCAGACACTGGTATAGAGCTTATTTTTAGAGACCAATGTCTCAGCAAGGTCTACCTAGTGCCTTCACAGATCTGACCCTTGTTTTCTCAATCTTTGGCAAGGTCCTACCAATAACAGAAAATCACCTCCATTTTCCATAGTAACTTCCAGTCTTCCATTTGGAACAAAATTTAATTTTATACAGTATTTACATGACCATTCAAAGTTTGAGTATCATGCATGAACATGAGACAAACTTTAGAAGGTACAAAGAGCAAACAGGAAAAGGCTCTATTCCTCCCTTCTCCCTGAGCTGAGCCATCTGTCCTGTTTCTCTCCCAGGAAGTGATTAGTCTCAGCACTGGGGGTGCAACCTTCCAGAGATATTCTGTACATAGGCCTCTAAATGTATACATGTAACCACTTTATCATACAAAAATGTTTATTTTGGTGGGTTACAGATCTATAAATTTTAAGATAGATATATCAATCTTGTGTATCTGCTACCACTATCAGGATCCAGAATAGTTTCACCATCCTCCCAAAACTCACTTACACCATCCCTTCATAGTTTCAATGTCTCTACCATCCTCTCCCCCATTCTTAACCCCTGGCAACCACTGGTCTCTTCTCTATCACCATAGTGTTGTCTTTTCAGGAATATCACATAACTGGAATCATACAATATGATTGTATGACTGTAACCCTCTGAGATTGTCTTCTTCAGTCAGCATAATGCCTTTCAGATTTACTCCCCGTCCACTGTATTAATAGTTTGTTCCATGTTATTGTTGAGCAATATTCCAATGTGGGTGTGTCACATTTCGTTTATCCATTAATCTGTTGATGTTATCAGTTTTTGGTAATTACAAATAGAGCTGATAAAAACTTCCATGTACATGTTTTTGTGTCAACATAACTTTTCATTTCTCTAGGATAAATACGTAGTTGGGTTACGGGTCATATGATGGCATATGTCTAATTTAATGACATATAACTGAGAAACTATTTTCACATATTTTTTAACCCAAATGGAAATGACTGTACACATAATTCAGCATTTTGATTTTTTTTCATTACCAGTGCATCCTATGGTTCATTCTGGATATGTCAGGATACTTAGATCTATCCCATTCTTTTTTTTTTTTTTAAGTTTTAGTTATTTTGAGAGTGCATGCATGCGTGAGTGGGGGAGGAGCAGAGAGACAGGAAGAGAGAATCCTAAGCAGGCTCTGTCCTGTCAGCGCAGAGTGCAACATGGGGCTCGATCTCCCAAACTGTAAAATTGTGATGAAGATCAAGTGGTGGATGCTCAACCAACCAAGCCACCCGGGCACCCCCATCCCATTCTTTTAATTTTGCTGTTGTGTTATTGTTGCTGTTGCTATGGTGTTTTTCTTGCATCCTCCATTGATTCTTCAGTGTTTTCTAGGAACAAGCTCAATCACTGCCCCAATTACTCCTTAGGCTCTTGAAGAAACCATTTATTTTTCCTGTTTTATTAATTTCTGGATACTTTATTTTCTTTATTCTATTTCCTTTGGCTTATTTTGTTGAAAAATTCTAATCTCTTGAGTTAGCTCCTTAATTTTTACACACATTAAACATGAAAGAGTATATACTGGGCTTGAAAAAACAACAAAACATCAAAGTGTACAAAGTAAGCCCATGAGTGTACCACATTAGCTGTATCCTATCAGTTCTGATGTGCACTGTTTTCATTGTCATTTTCTGGGTATTTTGTAATTTTAGTATTGATTTCTTTTACTTGAGAGACCTGTGAGAAGATTCTTTCATTACTGCCATTTCTTTTAAATTTCCAGGTGCCAGGACATACACCATATACACAATTTTTTTTTTTTAAGAATAATAGTAAAAAGGACACTCATAACCAAAGTTTAAGAAACAGAACATTATCAGTGCCTCTGAAGTCTTCTTTGCCTTCCTTCCCTAATTGATACTTTTATACTCCTAGAGGCAAACATTATTGTAAATTTTGTGCTAATCTTTCGACTGTTTATCTACATAAATAAGCAAAATGATTATTTTTACCTTTATGCCAATGAAGTCATCATGATGACAATGCCCTTTTCACTGTAATCTGCATTTTTCTCTCAATAATGTGTTGGCAATTCACCCATTTTGATATTTGTAGCTACTGTCTGTTCGTTTTCACCACCATATAATATCCCACGGAGTGTAAATACCACAATTTATTCATTTTACTACTGATGGGCCATTGGGTCATTTCCAATTTGTAGGTTTTACATACATATTTGCTAAAAATATTCTTTGCATGGTCCATGACATATGTGAATGAGAGTCTGTCTAGGTCAGCCAGCTCAGGATGAACTTGCTAGGATGGAGGAGATCTCTATCCATCTTTAGTTTGATAATAAAATGCCAAATCATATGGAAAGTGGTTTTACCAACTTCCACCTCCCTCCAGCAGGTGTACCAGCATCTCTATCACTCCTGCTCCACGTCCCTGCTCAGGTTTGACAATGTCAGACTTTTGAATTTTTTTTACATGTAGGATGTGTAATCGCATCACATGGTACTTTCAATATGTATTTTCATGATGTTAACAGAATTGAGTGCTTTATCAATTCTTCGTGGTCATTCCCAATTTATAAAATGTCTTCTCTTTGTTCACTCTTTCTTTTCTTTGTAAATGCCTTAATTGTATTAATTCACTGAGATCCATTATATATTTCAGAGGCTCATTTGTAGTTGGCTTTGTATGTTGCAAATATTTTCTCCTGGTGCGTGGCTAATCTTTTAAATTCATTTGGGCTGCTTTTCGGGAACAAAAATTCAAGGTTTTAGTATATTTGAATTTATCAACATTACTATTTGCATAATATTTAGGAAATCATTTCCTAACCCACAGTCATATTCTTCTGCACATTTTTCTTAAAATGTGAAAGTTTCCTTTTGATATGTGAATCCTTAATTCATCAGAAATTGATTCTCTGCATGGTGAGAGATAGTATCCAGATCAATTTTTCCACGTGGATAATCAATTATCTCACTGCTATATATTGGATTGTTTGCTACGAATTTAGAAACCAGTTCCCTATGTGTATGTCCCCATCTACGGACTTTCACTCCTTTTCCATTTATCTATCTCTGTATTAATATCACACTTTCTTCATTTTTATAACTTATAGAATATCTTCATTATCAGGAGGGCAATTTACTTCTTTGGACACCCTCCTCTCTTCTCTTCTGCCTCTCTCTCTCTCACAAACACACACACACACACACACCAGATACATATACAGATACATCTATCTATCTATCTATCTATCTATCTATCTATCTATCTATATCCACATATCTATATATCAGACAATGTACTTGACAATCCACTTGTCAAGCTGCATTAGGATTTTTATTTTAATTGTCCCTGGATCTATAGATTAGTTTGGGAAAAACGAACATCTTAAACATACTGAGTCTTTTTATCCAATAATATATTTATTTAGGTCATGTTCAATGACTTTCAATGAAATGCTATAATTTTCTTCATAAGGAGAGCGTATGAATGTTCGATCTGAAACAGGTATTTTTTCATTGTATTTATCATTTTTAAAAAACATATTTTCTGTTTGCAGCTGGGGTATAGAAATGTAATTGATTTTTAGGAGATTTTTATTCAAGTGTAATATACAGAAATGTGCACAAGTCCAAGGAGCACAGCTTTATTAACTTTCAAAGAGCACATACATGTAGCCGGCACCCAGGCTAAGAATCCAAACATTATGATGACATGAGAACTATCCCCCAACCAGTGACTGCCCCATTTAAAGGTAACCACTATGCTGACCTCTTTTACCGTAAACCAGTTTTACATCTTTTAACACTCATGGAATCATACAGAATGTATTCTTTTCTAACTTTTTTTCTCTCATATTCTGCTTTTAAGATGCATCTGTGTTGAGCGTGGTTATAGTTTATTCATTCTCTTTGCTGTATAGATTTACATTTTGTAAACAGACTACAATTTATGCATCCTAATGTTGGTAGATACTTAAATAGCTTCCAGTTTGAGGGGATATGGCTGCCAAGAACGTTTTTGAGTAAGTCTTTTTGTGTACTTATGCTCTCATTTCTGTTAATTTGTTCCCAAGAGTAGAACTGCTGGTTATGCATATCTTTAGCTTTGTTAGATCTTGCCATGTGATTTTTGTTTTCCAAAGTGGTTTTAGCAATTCACTTACAGTACATAAGGATTCCAGTCAGAATACAACCTGTTCTTCACGTTGTAATGTTTCTTATTTATAGAAACAGTGGTAAACTCTCAAATTAATTTAAATATTTTATTCACATGATATAAATTACCATTTCAGAATAGTAAGCTACCATTCTGAAAAATGAACTCACCTTAGTCATCAAGTTATTTTGTATATGGTTGGCTCTAACAAGTTTTTGCTAATAAATTTTTGGTTTCTGAATGTTCGTGACAGAATTAAGCTATAATTTCCTGTCTCATGCTGATCTTATCTATGGGCACAAAATTTATATTTGCCATGTAAAATCAATCAGGGGAAGTTTCCGATATTCCTCTTCTCGGTAAGATTTTATTTAAGATTAGAATTTCCTATTCCTTTGATGTTTGGTAAAGCTTGCTTATTAAACCATTTGAACCTGACATTTTCTTTGTGGGGATATTAGCTACTGATTATCAAGCAAATTCTTTAATTTCAGATTTTTCAGGACTGTTTAGATTTTCTATTTTTTCTTTAGTCAGTTTTTATATTTTTCTAAGATGTGTTCATTTCACCTAATCTTTCAGATTAATTTGCCTGAAAATGATATTATCTTTTATATCACTGATACATTTACTACCTTCTTCTTTAATATGGGTTATTTGTACTATCTCCCCCTCCCTTAATCTTGGCAGAGGTTTGTCAATTATTTCAGCTTTTATTAAGGAACTAACTTTCACTTTGTTGATCTTTTCTATTGTACATTTGTACTCCATTTAATTAAGTTCTGCTTTTACTCTACTTCTTTTCTATAGTCTTTGTTTAGTCTAACTTTGAAGTCAGATGCTTAGTCTATTAAATTTCAACTTGAAGTCTTTGCTAATATAAACACTGTATTGTCTAAATTTCTCTCCAAATATTGCTTTAACTGCATTTCATGCATTTTGATATAGAGTATTTTCATTATTATACAGTTCTAAATATTTTCCAATTCTTACTGTGATTTCTTCTTTGAACCCTGAGTAACTTAGGAGGGATTAAATTCCCATGTAGATTTTTATAAAATTATCTTTTTATTGATTTTATGTTAATTATTTTATAATCTGTGCAAAGTGAAATAAAACGGAGTCAGTTATGTCTAGGGGTTTTAAGAAGGGGCTGAGAGGCCATTAGGGAGGTAGGCTTTATGCCCACTGGATAGAACCACAAACTTCTACATTAGGCCAAACCCCAATCATCCAAGGACTCCGCAGAAAACACCTGCAATTTGCTAAGGTTAACAGACTTGCTTAGTGATGGCTGTAGCGACCGATTATGTTTAGCTAAGATTAGTTTTCTGTCACCAACACCAATCAAAATTCTTAGTATACAATATATTTAAGCATTCCCTTTTCTCTTTCAGAACCCCTGATTTTTGTTCCACAGTGGGACACAATTTGGGTTGCTACCCAAATCCATGCTGTGTGAATTGGAATTCTGAGATCCCAAATAAATGCTTTTTTAAAAAAAAGTTTAGCTCTCTTTTCTCCATCCACAAATTAAATACCACAGTATTTGTGGTATCTGTGTGATACAAATTGTGTTGAGAACCGATTCATGTCTAATACATGGTCACTTTAATTAAATTCCTATGAATGCTTGAAAAACCCATGTCATTTCCAGTTACTGAGTACTTTGTAATTGTGTTGCTCAAATATCCATACTAATAATGCTTTTATTCTGATTAAGATAGCACTAACTGAGAGAGGATACGTTGACATTGCCCACAATGATGGTGTATTTGCCACATTGTCCTTGAAGCCCTAACAACATCCGCTTTGCAGCTGAAAGCTATGTTAATAGTGCCATACTCAGTTTAGAATGGGTTATACCTCCAAGATGAATGGAGCATCTGTCAGTATATAATGGGTACATTTACCTCTGGTCATGTACATAACCTCTGGTCATGTACATAACATAAGCTTTTGTTTTTGTGTGTCCTGACATACCATTTTCCACTAATTTATCCAGGATATTTATCTTCTGTTTAAACTCTGTCATATTTGCAGGTTAACCATTGTTTCCCTTCACTGTGTGTGTGTGTGGTGTGTCTTCCTGCTTTTCCTTTTGACTTTGTTCATCTTCTTTATGGTATATTTTTCTATTTTATTAATTTCTATTCCTGTGTTATTAGCTCCATTCTTTTACTTTGCGTTTATTTAATAGTTTATTTTTTCACTTATTAGTTTGAAAGACTAGTTTACTAATTTTCAGCCTTTTTGAAGATAAGGATTAAAGGCTATAAATCTTGCTTTTGCCATATTCACATGCTTTCATCTGCAGTTTAAAATGGATTTTCTATTAATTTTTAAAATTTTGAGATAATTATAGATTTATATGCAGTTCTAAGCAACAGTTACAGAAAGACCCTATGTACCCTTTATCCGTGCCCCTCCCCCCACCATTTTACCATCTTGCACAACTACAATAGGAGATCAGAATCAGTTTATTGACATTGATACTGTCAAATCCAGGACATTTCTGTCACCACAAGAATCACTCATGTTGCCCTTCTACCGTGACACCTACTTTCCATCCACACTCATCCTCTTTTTTTTAAAACTTAAATTTTTTTTTTTTTTTTTACTTTTTGAGAGAGAAAGAGAGTGCAAGCAGGGGAAGTGGGGGAAATGAATGAATGAATGAATGAATGAATGAATCTTAAGCAGGCTCCACACTCAGCACAGAGCCAGATGTGGGGCTCGATTCTACAATCCTGGGATCATGACTTGAGCCAAAATCAAGTGTCATATGCTCAACTGATTGAGTCATCAAGGCACCCCCCCCTTCTTAATACTGGCAGCCACTAATCTGCTCACCATTTCAGAAACTTCATTGTTTCAAGAACATTATACAAACGGAATCATATAGTATGTAACCTTCTGGGATTGGGTTTTTTCACTCAGCCTGACTCCCTGGGGATTCCTTTAAGTTGCTGTATGTATCCACAGTTCATTTTCTTTTATTGCTGAGCAGTATTCCAGGGTGTGCAAGTACCACAATGTGTTTTAACTGTTCACTCTCTGAAGGGCACCTGGGATGTTTCCAGTGTTTGGTTGTTACAAGTGAAGATGTAATAAACATTCATTCATATTCAAGTTTCTGCATGAACACTGTTTACACAAGAACCTGTACACTAATGTTTATAGTTTTATAGTAGGTGACTATATCTTCATTTAATATAATTTCATTGTTAATACATGAATCATTATTTGGAATTCCAAAAAATATTTATGTAGCTACAAGTATACAGGATTATTTTGTTGACTTCTCTCTCCTCCCTGTCTCTCCCAATGGATCTCAGGAGACCACTGGATAGAAAGAGAGACAGACGTCTTTATGTGGGTTTGTATTCAGGCTTTAAAATTTGTTGAGTCCTTATTTGATCAATTTTATGAGCTTTCAAAGTCTGCTTGACAAGAATACATCTTCCCATTTCTAAATGTAAGATTCTTTATATTTCTGGGTGATCTTATTTTCCTACTCAAATCTTTTAAATCCCCATTAATGGTTTATATGCTTAATGTATCAGTTGCTGAGACATGTGTAAAATCTTCTCCTATGAGGGCACATTTGAACATTTTCCTCACTAGTACAGTCCGCCTTCTTGCATATGTTTTAACCTCCTTTATTTGGTGCATACAAGTTTAGAATTATATGTGCCTAGTGAATTTATCCTGTCATCATCATAGTTTCCTTTTTTTTTCTCAATAATTTTTTTTGCCGTAAGGTCTTTTTTGTCTGATATTACTATAGCTGCACTGGCTGTCTTTTGGATAGTTTTTGCCCATTATGTCTTACTCTATTTCAACAACAAAAAATAATGTGTTCATTTCCTCATCTCTTTACTTCCAGGCTCTTTGCATCCTTATGTTTGGGATGTGTCTCTTAAAGCACATGCAGCTTCAACAAACAGAATAAATATTTTTGTTGTAAAATGTAGTACAAATAAAGAAAATTGAATAAAACAAATATAGAGCAAAATAAATGTTTATGAAGCAAATATCCTTGATATCAAGTCTCAGGTCAACAAATAAAACTTTTCCAGCCACCTCAGAAGGCCTGTCCCAGTTACAAACCCTCTTTCTTTTCCTGAAAAACAACCAGTATCCTGACTCCTACGATAATCCCTCTATAGTTTTATGTCCCAAATGTTCATCCTCAAACACTACAGTTTAGCCCCCCACCCCCCTTTTTGATTGTTTGCTTGTTCTAGAAGATATGCCTTAAAGTTTTTTTCTGGTCTGTAGGTTCCTTTCATCCCACTTTTTTTTTTTTTTTTTGCCAGTGCAATTTATTTGTTAAAATACTGGGTCATTGGATCTACAGACTTGTGGTTTAATCTTTCATTTCCTCTACTCTAGCTCTGAAATCAACTACTTGTTTAAGGAGGCCTGGCTCCTTTTATGGGAGGATGGTATTTAGAAGCCAAGATCTGAGTGTTAGCTGAATTCGCTGTTACTGGGGTATCTATCACTGCTTTTAGGTCTTCTCGGTAGACAGTGCTTGGAACCCATGTGTACACACACAACTATACATGCTTCTTATCTATCATCTGTCATCTATCATCTTATCATCTATCATCTATCATTTATCTATGTATCTATCATTTATCTATCACTATAATCTTGCTATCATTTATGTATCTATCATTTATCCATCATCTATCTACCTACCTACCTACCTACCTGTCTATCTTTCTATCTAGTCTGTAAGTCAATTCATTCTGTTACCTCTGACCCCAAATAACAGTATTCTTTCTTGTATTACAAATTGTGGCCATTTTACATGAAACCAAGATAAAATATCTCTTAGATTCATAACAATGCTTTTTTAATGTAATCAAAAATCTTTTTAGTATTTCTGTATTTTGAGAGAGAGAGAGAGAGAGAGAGAGAGAGAGAGAGAGAGAGAGAGAGGGTGAGCACACACGAGAAGGGGAGGGGCATAGAGAGGGAGACACAGAATCTGAAACAGGATCCAGGCTCTGAGCTGTCAGCACAGAGCCCGACATGGGGCTCGAACTCACAAACTGCAAGATCATGACCTAAGCCAAAGTCAGATACTTAAGTGACTGAGCCACCCAGGCACCCCATAATAACATTTCTGATTTGAAGTCAGGACTACAGGTTTTTACTTTATCTCTCCCACCTTACATGTGTATTGCCTTTGTTCTCCAAGAATCCTGGTTCTTAAGAAGATAAAAGTAAAACAGAATTAGGGTGTCATATAACCACTCATGCGCTTTATTCCATATTGTATGTTTGATAGTCTCAAGATAACAGTGTGATACCACTACTAGCTGCACTGATTACTGAAATAGTGAAATTTTCTCACAGATCCTCTTCCTGTATCTCTGTATTCTTCATAATTGTACTGAATTCATAAAGGACACAGCCATTTGTTATATTTTTTCCATTAAAAATATTTAACGTTCACCACCAGCCCTCTTGTTGATGTCTCTCTAATCATCTTGGTTAAGCTTTTCTTGACAAGATTCTTCAGGAAGAACCCAGGAGAACATTTTCTTATTTCTTGCATGTTGATACCAATTGGTGTGTAATCTTTATGCTGAAAGTCTGTGTGGCTGTATATAAAGTTCTTGGCTCATTGGCTTGCATCTTCTTGAGTATCATAAATATAAATATGTTGCTCCATTTTCTTCTGGCATAAAGTTTTGCTGTCAAAAAGTGTCCTAATAACCTGATTTTCTTTCCTTTACATATGACTTAGTCATTTTGCCTGGAAGCACAAAATTTTTTTGTTTTTAAGTAAAAATCAAATTACTAAAATAAGTCTCAGTGTTGGTCATTCCAAGTCAATTTTCTTAAGTACGTGGGCCCTTTCAGTATGTAACTTTTTGTTGTTTCTATTGAATTGTTGTTTAACTGTTTTTTCTTGAATTGTAATTTTGGGTACTTGGACCCTTGCTTTGGGTTTCTTCTTTGGGTACTCTACTAGAGCAATGATGATCTTATCCTGTCTTCTAACTTTCTCATTTTCTCTTCAACCCATTTATCTCTTTTGTAAGTTTCTTCCTTTAACCTGTTTTTCTTTAGGCATGATCTGTTGTGTTGATTTACTCTTCAGTTACTCATTTAGTCTTTATTTCTAAAATACTTTTTCTTAAATTTCTAATTATTTTCTGAGTCCTGTGATCTCATTCTGGGTTTTTCTAATTCTGATTTTTAAGAATTGTTTTAATATTTATTTTTGAGAAAAAGAGAGACAGAGCATGATCAGGGGAGGGGCAGAGAGAGAAGGAGACACAGAATCTGAAGCAGGCTCCGAGCTGTAAGCACAGAGCCCGATGCGTGGCTTGAACCCACAAACCTGAGATCGTGACCTGAGCCAAAGTCAGACACTTGACCGACTGAGTCACCCGGGTGCCCCTCTAATTCTGATTTTTATACTTCCATCATATCTTCTATCATTTTCTTAGTGTCTTTAGCTTCTTTGAAATAGTGTATTATAATTTTCATGTGACTTGGAGCCACATTTCTCTGGCATGCTTTTATTATCTGGAGGCTGGTGATTCTGTTTCATGATACTAACTTTGCATGTGTTTTGAATCCAAGCATTTTCTGTCCTCTTTTTTATGTGAAGTTAGTTTTCCTAAACATGCAGAAGAGAATGCAGTTGAACATTTAGTTTCTAACTCCACAGAGCTCTCTTGTGCTGTTTTTGTAACATGTTAGAAGGTAGGCTGGTTGACTTTCTGAGATGCCCCAACTCTGTTTTTCTCACTTTCTTTTATCTGGCCTTCAATTTCCTGTCAGTATTGTCTCTGCGGTACCCAATTTTGATTTTTTAATCCCACTTTTTATTCCTGGGAGGGGGCTCTGGTCGGCTACTTTTGAGAGTTCACAGGGTCCAGACTGTTCCAGATGCTTCATGCTTTCCTGCTGACCCTATGTTTTTATCTGCTATTGCACACAGTATTCCGCAACTATTCTCATTTTGATTTTCAAGCTTTCCAGTGGTTATCTGTTGGTTGGTTTTGATCCTGAGGTTCATACAATGACTCACTGCTTTCCTCTCCTGCTCCCCGCACAGTCCTGACACCATGCAGGTTTTGTAACTGTCAGTCTGATAATAACCTGATACTCTTTCCTTTATGTAAGTGATTTAGTCTTTTTGTTGTTGTTGTTGTTGCCTGCAAGCACAAGAATTCATTTTTCTTTTTTTTCAATATATGAAATTTATTGTCAAATTGGTTTCCATATAACACCCAGTGCTCATCCCAAAATGTGCCCTCCTCAATACCCATCACCCACTCTCCCCTCCCTCCCACCCCCCATCAACCCTCAGTTTATTCTCAGTTTTTAAGAGTCTCTCATTTTTCTTTTAAAGTCCAGAAATTTTATTGGAATATATCTCGATGTTGGCCGAGCCAGTTGTCACTGGTTTGACCCTCCTCACTCACAATTTGTAATTCATGAGGATAGCTTGTCACCTAGGTATTTTGTAGGGATTACCCATGGGTTGTTTTGTTCTTTGAATTTTTTTGTCTGTTTATATGGTGGAATTTGGGAAGATTCAAAAACTAAGGCACCAATGTCATTTTCCAGCATGTAGTTTTTGTGTCCTTTTTCAACAACTTAATCTGACAATGTCTCTCTTATTAGGTGAGTTGAGTACATTGACATATGTTATGGTTAGTAATAAATTTGGCATTAATTCATCTTATTTTGCATTTTTGCTTTGTTTGAAAATTTCTAAATGGTTTTTTAACCCTCTTTAAATTCAATTTTCTCTCTACTGTTTTGGAAATTAATCTATACCTTTTAAAGTTTTGTTATGCATATTTCACTTAAAGTCTCAATATTATCAGTACCCCACTTCCAAAATAACTCAAGGATGTTAAAACACTTAATGTCCATCAACTCCTTCCCACTTTATATACTATTATTGCCCAATAGTTTAGTTCTGTTGTATCTTCTGCACAGGTACACACTAAATTGAGCATTATTATTTTTCATAAAGTCAATGTTTATTTAAATTGCCCACTCTGTTTACCAATTTCTTTGCTCATCTTTCTCTCTTACATTTTAGGCCTTTCTTCCAGGGTGGATTGATTTTCCCTTTCCAGAACTCCAACCTCTTGACTTTCCTATAGTGAGATTTCATGGGTGGCCAATTCTTGGTCTTTGTTTATCAGAGTATCTTTCTCTCACCTGTATTTTCAATTAAGTATGCAATTCAAGGTCGAATTTTTTCTCCCTCTGTCAGCACTCCACAGAGGTTTCATTGTTTTCTGGCTTCCATTGCTGCTGTTGGTTAGTCATTTCTTGGTAAGGTCATCTACCTATTTTTTTCCAGCCTTCTCTGAACCCTGTTTTAGTGCTCTACAATTTTCAATAGGAAGTCTAGATATCCTTGTATCATTTTTTAAAAATCATTCTGCTGAGGATTCCCTGGACTTCCTGAAACTGAGAATCGTCTTTCATCTGTTCTAAAATGTCTTGAGCCCTCTCTCTTCTGATATCGCCCCCTCCCCCTAACTTCACTTACAGAACGTGTATGTGGGTCTCTCTCATCCTGGTCTCATGACTCCTCACGCCTCTTTCTTGTTTGCCTTTTTCGTCTGAGTACATTTTGGGTAGTTTGCTATTTCTATCTTCCAAGTCATTACTTCTCTTCTCATGTATGTCTCATTTCCTTCCTAACATGTCCATTGAGTTTGTAATTTCATATCTAAATTATATTTGATTCTTTTTATAATATGCCTCATCAACAGTTGGTGCTTTTTTGATCCATTATCCCATCTTTCATTTCTTTAAATGCTTTAAATATTTTTTTTCCCCTCTATATTTGGCTCGTCACTGAGGGTACACTATTTCAAGTGCATGAGCTTTACTGAGAGTGGGATTTACTTCTAACTCACCCTATGGCTATTAAAATCTAGGCTCTGGGTTCTTTCTACTGACAAACTCACCTAGGGCAAACAGTGCTTTCCACTGACTTATCACTCTGGTTCCTGGCTCTCTTTTCATTTTTGTCCCTGAATATTTCCTTTAATTACAAAAGCATAATTACTCATGTAAAAGCACACTTGTGATTTTCCAACAAATAGGTAATTGCTATAGGAGGATATTTTGAGAATACCTTATTTTCAATATTGGTCATAATGGAAGTCAGTTGGGTAATTTCCACATTTCCATTTCTGTAATTTTAATTCCAAGAGTTGTGGTTTTTTTTGAATGGAGAAGCTACAGCAAAAAAGGCTAGGCAGAGAACACTGAATCCATTTATCTGTTTGCTGAAGTTTATCTTCTAATAATTTAACAAGAAATGTTAATGGGAACTGTGCTCCTGGAATTGTGGTGTCTTCAATAATGTCTGTCTCTTGCATTTATATGTAAATAGAAGTTTGGCTAGTTACAGAATTTGAGGGCCAAACTTTATTTCTCTGAAGTTTCTAAAGATGTTATCCTATTGTCATCTAGTTTTAATGTTTCTATGGAAAACCTTTTTTTTTTTAAAATAGGTCACCTGATATGTTCACTTTTTCAACAAATGACTCCTTGTTTAGAATGTAAATCTATTAATTTCACAATGATATGTATTTGTTTGGATATTGTGAATAATGTTTTCTGAGAATTTAGTGTGACCTTCCATTCTTTAGATGCAAGTCTCCTTTAATTTCTGGAGCATATTCTTCTTTTCTATCCTTGAATTTTTTTTCAATTGTATTTCTTTAGTTTTCTTCTTTGGCACCCCTAATTATGTGTATATTGGAACTCCTTCCAGGCTTACTATTTCTCTTTAATGCTTTTTATTTTTATTTTTTTAATATGAAATTTATTGTCAAATTCGTTTCGATGCAATGCCCAGTGCTCATCCCAACAGGTGCCCTCCCCAATACCCATCACCCACCCTCCCCTCCCTCCCACCCCTCATCAACCCTCAGTCTGTTCTCAGTTTTTTAGAGTCTCTTATGTCTTTAATGCTTTTTAATGCTTTGTTGATTTCCATTTTGTTTTCCCCACTGTTAGTGAGGCCATTTAATATTTTTAGGGCTGTTCATTCACCCTTTTAATGCTTCGGGTGTGGCTCTTTCATTTCTATGATGGTTTTCTTTTGTGGAACCACTTCATTTCTCATGAAAGCAAGATTGTGCTTTGTCCCCTGCTTGATTTTCCTGTGTTTTGATATGAAGAGGTAACCACCTAATTTTCTTTCAAGTTTTTGATGCTATATTTGGCCCAATTTTCATTTTATCTGTGGTAGTACTTTCCACCAGTGTGTGTGCATGCATGTGTGTGTTTACTTGCCTTGTACTCCATTCCTTTCCTTAATTTCTCGTATTGTCTTTCTGTAGAACCCATACTAGTTCCTTCTGACACAAGTATTATTACCAATCTCTGAGTTTTACTTGCATTAGCTTTCTATAGAAGGTTTCATTGGAAGTGAGGCAGGGCCATCCTCTAAGTGAGCAGGAATTCTACCAAATTCACAGTAAAAACTATTTATGGTGCAGTGTTGGGTATGTTCATTGATTATTTTACCCAGGGAAAAGGTCAATGTCTCTGCTACCCTGATGCCCTAAAACAAACTGCTTCTTTCTTTCTTTTTTTAATTTTTTAACGTTTATTTTTGAGAGAGAGAGTGTGCATGAGAGAGTGCAAGCAGGGGAGGGGCAGAGAGAGAGAGAGGGACACAGGATCTGAAGCAGGCTCCAGGCTCTGAGCTGTCAACACAGAGACTGACGTGGGGCTTGAACTCACAAACTGCGAGATCATGACCTGAGCTGAAGTTGGACACTTAACCGACTGAGCCACCCAGGTGCCTCAGACTGTATCTTTGTTTCTTATTCAGTCCTTCCTTCAGTGCTTCTCTGTAGTGCCAAACTGTACCCGGGGACTGCCCTGCCCCACCCCCTATGTACTCTATTCCTGACACAGATGCCAAAAGGACTATTGGTTTTGTCTCTGAGGTTACACTACCAATCTCACAAGCTGTTCTACTGACATTGTTTGATGTCTGCAGGCACAAGTGTCTTCTCTCAGCACCTGGCCACATGCTTGATCTACATCCTGTAGCCCTTCCTCATAGTTACTGTCCAGCATGATACAGTCTTCTCAGTTTTACCACAGCACTTGCATTTCCTTTTCTTCTGATTTTTCTTTTTATGGAGGGGTAATTTCTCAGAGAAGAAGGGGGCAGAAGGATCTTTACTCTGCTATCTTAAAACCAAATGTCTGTTACTCACCTTTCTTAACAACCTTTGATATGGAACATGTTGGAGGCTTTTCACAAGTCTAAACAGATTATAGGTTGCCCTCCCCACCAAAGTGTCATTTGTAAATATGTTGCCTGGAATTTGGAATCTTTTTTTTTTTTTTTAATAGAAACCAAGTTATAAAGCAAGTTGGCAACCAAGGTCAGCTTTTCAATAGGCTGGTTAGCTGGATACATTGTGCTAATAACATTATTTCAGCTTCACAGAACTACTATTAAGTTACTCTATAGAAAAATGAATTCCAAGTTCTAGCTAATAGAATATAGCATGTTTTAAAATGTAAAGTTATGTCACTCTCTTGCTTAAAATCTCCCAGTGGTTTCTCATCATTCTTAGGCTAGAGACAACATTCTTAACATGGTCTGGTAGGCCTATGATCTGACTCTGTTGGCCCCTCTGATTTTGAACTATTACTCAAATTGGCCTTCTTACTGTTAAAGGAATGTGTCTTGCTTCTGCCAGCCCTGAAGTCTTTGCAAATTTACTTTCTTTTGCCTAGAATATCTTTTCCTTACCGGTCAGCCTACTCCACCCTTCAGATACAGTTCAACCCAAATTCCATTTATTTGGGTAACCTTCATAGATCTTGAAATGGGACAAATCACCCTTCTATATACATTCTAATAGCATCTGGTTGTCTTTATGTTTGCTACTATATGCCCTGCACTCCTCACAGTGATATTCTAATAAGCAAGTGTTAGATAAACAAATGATTACATGTTTTCTGTCAAAGACAGCGCTCTTAGACTCAAAGCCACTTGCCTGGAGCCAATGACATTTTTCATCTCTTAAACCACTTCCTATGTCATTGGCCTCAGTGGATCATGTGCATGTTACATAGAACTCCAAGTTTCATCCTTATGATGACCAATCCTATAAGCAGTCCTTATTACAATTATGTGAAAACTCTGAAAAGTCGTTAAAAATAGCTTATTATCTGATTCCACACAGGATCACAGTTTTAAATACCTAAAACATAAACACATGATATAAAATCAATTGCATGTAATGGTTATATATCCCTAGATGTCTCCACTTCAATATTACAGAACTGCAAATTTTCTGGGATAGTCTCTCTCTCTTTTTTTTTTTTTTTTTAACAATTGGGCTCTTACTCTTTGACAGTGCATCTCACCTGTCGGCTTTGTGCCCTAATTTCTTTTTCCATAAAACCTGGCCACTATCCATTTATGGTCCTGTCACTCATTGGTTTGTCACAACTGTCTTTTTGAATCCTCTTATGTTTCCTGCCAGGCTTTGCTCTTGTGGAAAGAAGTTAGATAAGTTTTCAGCCCTCTATGTGAATCAGAAATGACCGTTTTTATTCTAAATTTACTTGCTCCAGTTTCTATGCATAGACTTGATCCAGTTCTCTCACCTATGAAGGGGACTTAGTGGCCAGCAGTGTTCACGGCCCTTGTAGGTCCACTTTGTAGGAATGTCATTGTTGAACTGAGAAGGAGAAGGGTAAAACCTTAGGAACTGAGAAGGGGAAGGAAGGATGCTCATTAAAGGATCTGTCTGGTCAAGCTAAGGAAGGACATCTTAAGGTTGGTGAACCCTAGTGAATTAATCATGTGGATGAAAGGGGCCTGAGACAGCCATTGCCTGACGAATGGTCTGATGCCTGGGAAACAAGAATGGCCCCAACTCTGGAGTAAAGAATAGGGTTTGGTGGGGTGGGGGGGCAGACCCAGCTGTTGATGGTTTAGAAACACCCTCTAGGATGAAATTTAATAAAAAGTACATTAAAAATCTTGACGAAATCATATTTATTTCTGAACAACTTGTTAAGGTCAAAACATGACTTAACGGGTTTGTCATTTGGACAAGGAATGGATTTTTTATTTAAATATTAATAACTGAGCTACTATGAAATGGGCTTAGTTAGCTTCACCCCTGCCTCTTTTCTGTACTTTCTTGTCCTTCCATTATTTCTTTATCCAATGTTGGCTAGAAAAGGCTGCTAGAAGACTTCAAAGTCCATGAGCTAATTAAGCCTGTTTGTTAACTTGAGCTATGTTAATATGGATGAGTTTATAAGGCTGTGGACGTGCTGTTTGCTTCTAGCTATTAACTGATTTCTTCTATCCTGAAAAACAAAAGGGCTTGGATATAGACTGATGAGGTAGTTTCCAAAGATTTGTGGAGAAATTGGAAATGGTTCACTGTAACAAGACCAGATAAATAATTTTGGAGGGGGACCACACTTTCTAGGATCACCTTCTTTCACAGAATGTGCGGACAAACTAAGCACTCTTATGAACCCTTGCTAACTCACCCAGCCATGCATTCCTGTCACTTTGTGCCTGCTGCAAACCAGGCACTGTGCACCATGGCTCCCCTCCATAAGGAGCACAGAGCCTCAGAGGAGAGACAGACACAGATCATCTCAACACGATATCCCTTCAAGGAGGCATAAGCTCTTGTGTGAGCTTTGAAGAGGGTGCAGTTAGCTTAGCCTGGAGATCTGGGGGCAGGCTTTGTAGATGAGACAACTTCGGGGATCAGAGTTACAGGGAGAAGAGGAGTTAACCAGGTCAATTTGGGAAAGAGAAACAGATGCCTTGAGCACAGCGTGGTCTGGTCTTTGCCTTCATGTATGTAGAATGCCTGCACTTTCCCTGTGGACCAAGGCTTCTTTCTGTCCCACTGGTCTGTGCCATTATCATACCAAGCTATTAACTGAGGCCAGATAGAAAGGGAACAGAGGGATTAAGGCATTCATGTTAGCAGTAACACAAGTCATTCATCCACAATCAAGGCGTCTGACATGGTAGGGCTAGGGTGGGGCCCAAGTAAGTGCTTTCTAAACAAGCACACAAATTAAATGTGAAACCTCAGATCCCTGGAACACATTTAGACAAACATGGCCCTAGAATCATCCCTGTGACACAGTATTCAGCACAGGGACCCACACATTCAAACTCAACCCAAAACACAGGAAATGTATGTGATATACAGGAGCAAACAACTTAATCACTACAATTAAAATGATCAAGCATAACTCCTTGCCAACTGTTGGTGGCACATAGCTTTGACCCACCTTTGGTTTGGAAGCACATTTTTGGGAATCTAGGAAAGTTGGTAACAAATCTGAAAGTTAGGGAGGCATTAATATGTGCTGAAGCACCAACAATGGTTTCTTTAGGGGTAAAACTTTCTCTGTTTAAGCTAAGCTGTGATGTTCTGACATGTTATTAGTATTTTGCAATGAGCATATCTTCTTTGTATTCAGAACAGAACAAAAATAATAGCAAATTGAAAATCTACCTAAGAGCAGGGGTAGACAAAGAACAGTCTATATATTTTATTAAAACGAGTTATAACTAGTGAAAAGGGCATCACCAAAAATTGGGAAAGAAGGGAAGCCTCTATAAATTGATTCCCATCTTATTTATTATAGTGTTTACTTTGGGACAGTAGATGTGCCCTACTCACCAGGGCATGTGAACCTGGACCACTTTCTTACACCACACACAAAAATAAACTCAAAGTGGATGAAAGACCTAAACATAAGACAGGAAGCCATCAAAATCCTAAAGAAGAAAACAGGCAACAACCTCTCTGACCTTGGCTGCAGCAACTTCTTACTTCACATGTCTCCAGAGGCAACAGTGAACTACTGGGACCTCATCAAGATAAAAATCTTCTGTACAGCAAAGGAAACAATCAGCAAAACTAAAAGGCAACTGATGGAATGGGAGAAGGTATTTGCAAATGACATATCAGATAAAGGGGTATTATCCAAAATCTAAAAGAACTTAACAAACTCAACACCCAAAAAACAAATAATACAGGGAAGAAATAGGCAAAACACATGAACAGAGACTTTTCCAAAGAAGACTTCCAGATGGCTAACAGACACATGAAAAGATGCTCACCATAACTCATCATCAGGGAAATACAAATCAAAACCACAATGAGATACCACCTCACACCTGTCAGAATGGCTAAAATTAACAACTCAGGAAACAACCAATGTTGGTGAGGATGCAGAGAAAGAGGAACCCTTTTACAATGCTGGTGGGAATGCAAACTGGTGCAGCCACTCTGGAAAACAGTATGGAGGTTCCTCAAAAAATTAAAAATAGAACTATGCTATGACCCAGCAATTGCATTACTAGGTATTTATCCAAAGAATACAGGCATGCTGATTCGAAGGGGCACATACATCCCAATGTTTATGGCAGCACTATCGACAATAGCCAAAGTATGGAAAGAGCCCAAATGTCCATTGACCAATGAATGGATAAAGATGTAGTATATATATACAATGGAATATTACTCAGCTATCAAAAAGAATGAAATCTTGCCATTTGCAACAACGTGGATGGAACTAGAGTGTATCATGCTAAGTGAAATAAGTCAGTCAGAGAGAGACAAATATCTGGAATTTAATTTGCAACACAGGTGGAATTTAATATGCAACACAGGTGGAATTTAATATGTAACTCACAGTTGGAATTTAATATGCAGCACAGATGTACATAAGGGAAGGGAAGAAAAATAATATAAAAACAGGGAGATAAACCATAAGAGATTTTTAAATACAGAGAACAAACTGAGGGTTGATGGAGGGCTGTTGGGTGGGGGGTGGGCTAAATGGGCAATGGGCATTAAGGAGGCCACTTGTTGGGATGAGCACTTGGTGTTATATGTAAGTGAAAAATCACTAAATTCGATTCCTGAAATCGTTATTATACTCTATGTTAACTAGCTTGGATTTAAATTAAAAAAAAAAAAAGTCAACAGCCATTCTTAGGCAATCATTCAGCAAATAGGTACTGAATGCCTCTTGACTACCAGGCCCTCTTGATTCCTAATCCTAGCACTTTCATTGTGGAGTGTAGCCAGCCATGACAACAAGAAGCTGTCAAGAGAATCCAGACTATGAGTAGAAGCTCATGCGAGAAGCTCATGCCACATGCAAGAGACCAAGTGCAGATGCAAGAGTTCCTAGTACCCCAGGGTGAGCAGACACTCACTCGAAGAAGACTGTCTTCACTTTGGATAGGTGCTGGCTATCTTATAACAGCCCTATGAATGCACTGCTTCATAGTACATCAGAGATGGAGGGGACCCCAGACCTCACATGGTCTTACCCTCTCGTTTTAGTGAAAGGAAAACTGAAACACAGAACAAGGAGACTTGGCCAAGCGTGGGTTCCCGGAGCAGCAGTGCTTTTGTCTGTCTGCCAGATGCTGGAGCTAGAAAGAGCATGGCCCCTCCAGGACGTCCAGGACAGATGCCCAAACTAACAATTTCACAATGGTGTGGTATGTGGTGATAGAGTTGCAGGATACATAACTTGGTTTGGGGATAGGCAAGGTTACAGGAAAGAGGAGGCTGGGCTGTGTGACCCTTTGTCTGCCTCATGCTTGGGATGGGAATGGAGGCTCCTAGATACTGACCAATGGAGAAGTGTATAACTTGGGGTGCAGGGTCAGCCACTATGGGCTCACAGGTTCACGTCCCAAGTGTGTTAAGTTCTTTGAGCCTCAGCTTCCTTTCTGTAGTCTCTACCTCATAGGATTGCTTTTGAGGCTAATATAATGGGTACACAAGTGCTCAATGCATAGGTGCTCAGTAGACGGCATAAGTCTGGAGTCCTTCGGGGACTCATTCATACCCTTCTGTGAAAGGGTATACCCACTATGGCCCGCTCCATTTTAAATGATGGAGAAGGCCCTGAGAAAGTGTATTTGCTGCTTTAGGTCCCAGACCATCTCTCCAGATCTGAGATCACTCTTCCAGTTTCTGTTCTGAGGCCCTTGGAGGTGCTAATGTTGGCCAGCCATGGGCTCCAGGTACAGACACCAATCCTTTCTACACTCACTTCTCCTCCTTCCCAGAGCAGACCTCCAGCTCTGAGGGGAGAGGCTCCCAGCACCTCCTGCAAAAGGAAGATGTCCCACTGAGCCCCAGAGCTGGCTATGAAAGTCATTTAACAGAAGCCTCCCAAACACCCTTCTTAAAGCTGGGAGAGGTGTGGGAGCCCCAGTAGCTCTCTTTAATGCAGCTGGATTAATTGCCTGCTCGGAAAACAGCTCGATTCTAAATGATCCTAAAAGGCCTCTAATACCTGTAATCTTCCCTCCACCACGTTGCCCTGCTGCATGACTAAAGCAGGCCTGGTTTCAGGAGCTGGTGTGCTCAGTAAACAGCAGGCAGCGTTGCGGGAGGCCAAGGAAATCAGGCTCAGTTCCAAGGGAAGGCTGAGAAATTGATGAAAACGCCACTGGCCTATTCACTGGCCTAATTTGATTCCAGAAAATCAAGCCGTGGAATGTGGACTGGCCTGTTCCACAAGTGTGGGGTTCCTTTGCAGGGCTAGGTACTCAACCCTTGGGCACACCACTGGCTCTTAACCCCAGGTCCTTCCTGGCTGCATAGTGGGTGTCCCTCTCAAGGATCTTGTTTTTCTTTCTGAAAGCCACAGAGAGAGGTGACAAGGCACCTGATACTTTCAGTCAATCACCTATCTGGGGACAAGGCACCTGATACTTTTAGTCAATCCACTATCTGGGACACTAATGGCTGGACTGGGGTGCGCATCCACCTGGAACATAAGTGAGCATCACAATGAAGAGAATGGACTCCGGTTGGTGTCCCAGCTCTATCACTCCTACCTATATAACCTTGGGCAAGTTACCTCTTGGTACCTTGGTTTTGTCATCTATGAGATGGGGATGATTATAAATAATAGTATTGGCTCAAGGGGTCATTATGACGGTTAAATGCCTTGATAGATAGAAGGTGCCTCAAGAGCACCTGGGTCACAGAAAATGCTAGATCTGTGTCTGATTTCGTTGCCCCAGCTTCCCTGCTTACGTGTGGCCAGGTAGGTGGTCTTCCTCAGACTCACCTCCCTTCTCTGAGGAGGATGGCGAGTGTGTGGCCAACAGGGAGCATGGGGTATGGCACTGAGCTATCCTGAGTGTTAGCCACCTTCCTCTCCTACTGGTCAAATGCTGGAAGCTTGGCCACCTTCTCATGAAGCTGCCAACCTTGTGAATACTCCATCTAGCTGGCTGCCCTCTCTGACCTTATCTGTAGTTTCCATGGAGACCCACATAGAACACTGAGGGAAGAAAAGGGCACCTGGGCTGGGATGCAGGTCAGGAGAGGGGAGGCTAGCCCCACCGGGAAACAGAAGGTGAGCAGACAGGGGTCTGTATCCCCTCCCTTCAGGCCAGTGATGTTAAGGGTCAGGGAAAGAAATCAAATACGCTGTGTTTGCTTGAATTTCTCAATATTTGAGCCTGCCACTGTATTTCCTGTCCCCTTCACCACACTGATGTCCAGCCTTGAGAGTTGTTGTGAGTTCTTGGCAAACAGATACCAGCAGAGGCCGTGTGTGGATCTTCACAAGGACAGCATCTTGCATGACAAAGACATCAAGGACAAGACACAGAGCTGCAGGTCTAGACACCACACCCAAACAACACTGTCCACTTCTTAAGCAACATTATTTCTAGTGGCTTAGATGCCCGAAGCCAGGCTTGTCCTTACTCTGCAGCCACCAGACATCGTGTAGGTGCCTATTTCTCTACTTACTTGTTGCTCTGTAATTGCTCTGCCTCAATTGCTTCTGCTGTAAAATGGGGCTAACCATCAGGCCTACAATGTAAGGGGATGTGGAGATGGAAGGCGTGTATCAACAACGGTCAATGTTTGATGAAAGCCCACAATGCAACCAGTTCTGTGCTCAATACCTCAAGTGCACTGTCTCACTGAGTCTTCCTATGACCCATGCGAAGCCAGCCCTGCTAGCAATCCGCACTGTACAGATCAGAAAACAGAGGAGGAATGAGGCTAATGAACTTACCCAAAAGCCATGCAGCTATCGTGAATGAGGAGCTATTCACAAAGTCCCTGGCACATAGTAAGCACATGATAAAAATGCACCTGTCCTGGCAGCTCCTGTGAGTGCTACACTTTGACAGGGAAGGTGGTCCATGGCCTAAGGAAGGTACAAAATCAGAGTGGGGGGCTGATGGGACTAGGCAATCATACCTGGTAAGGTCCTGCAAGTGACAATGTCCTGCCTGAAGTGACTAAGGGCATCTGTTTTGAGTCCCCATGACAGGGGAAGTTTTGAAGTGCCCTTGATTCAGATAGGGCTGGGAACACGAGACCCAGTGCTCTCTCCAACACTACCAGAAGTAGCTGGCACAGAGAAGGGACCCCACACAGACAGCAGGGGCTGTCAGCAGTCACTTCATCACCTTGAGTCTCCGTGATCCCATCTGTAAACGGGACATGCTGGTGTGTACCCTGTCTAGCAACAGGAGGCTACAGGATCTTGCTAAGATTAGCCATTCTGCTTCTTTCTTACCATCTCTCACAGAGGAAAGAATGACTTTTGGAGTTTAGGGCAAAAACAAATGCTCTGGAAGGCAAAGCCCAAAAGCTCTGGTGGGAGCAGGCATCGGAGAGTGTCAACATTTAACTGTTCTATAAGCCACAGCCTCCCATGTGCTGGCCAAAAAAAAAAAAAAAATTTTTTTTTCAAATGGAAAGAGAAACTACTGTTTCTCAAAAGCCACCTATGCCCTACCTGTTCTCTTTAATCCTCACAGCAATCATATGAGATTCACATTATTCTGATTTTACAGAAGTTAACGCCGATATTCCTAATCGGGTAAATGGCTCACCCTGTGGGCACACAGCTGGTGACCAGAGAACCCCAGGTTGGAACCAAAAGCTTGGTAGTTCCAACATTCTTATCAATGATTTTTATTCCACTCTCAGCTCTTAACTCTCCTTTACTCTGTCTCAGGACACCTGTCAGGAGACATCTTCTCTCCTGTGTGTGAACACGTGCCACTGTTAACGTTGCGGGCTATGGGGATGTTATAAGTAACCGTTTGTTGCACATTTTTTTTTTAATGTTTATTTATTTTTGAGACAGAGAGAGACAGAGCATGAACAGGGAAGGGTCAGAGAGAGAGAAGGAGACACAGAATCTGAAACAGGTTCCAGGCTCTGAGCTGTCAGCACAGAGCCTGACGCGGGACTTGAACTCACGAACTGTGAGATCATGACCTGAGCCGAAGTCGGACGCTTAACCGACTGAGCCACCCAGGCACCCCTGTTGCACATTTATATAATGAAGGCATTAAGAGTTCACTCACTGGATCACCTCAAGGTTAAATAAATATGCCCACAGAGCATCTATCACAACACATGAGAAAGTGCTCAACTTCTGAATTAGTTGGGTGATGTGATACCATTTCGGGGCAATTTGACTGGCAGAAATGAAACTATTCCGATCATATCAAGTATTGACAAAGTTGACGAGAAACAGTCTTATTCCACTAGTACCAGAGTGAATGGATGGAGCCACTTAGGAGAACAACTTGGCAAAACTTAGTAAAATCTAAAACACTATTTCTGTGTAGCCGCCCAAAGGCAACACCCTGCGCCTCAAGACGCGATATGGTGGAAGTCATGAAAGCATTTATTTTGGTAATGGGAATGAAGTATAGCCAACCTAAATGTCTATTGATGGATTAATGACTGAATAACTATGTTATATCCTTATGTGGAATATTCTCCAAGAAGTAGGGATAAGTGGGGGGAAAAGTTCTATACTATAAGCAAATATCATTTGAGTTTTTAAAAAAAAATGCCCTCAAACATGACAATGTTTTGAAGATACATATGTATGTATGAAATGCATTGGATTAAGCCTCTTCCATGGATAAGCATCATGCCTAGGAAGCCCGTGAGGGAGGGCCACAGGCCTAGGGACTTGGTGTTATCTGATCTGTTCTCATTTTTTAGAAGGTGAATACATGTTCACATATGACTTGGGTGCTTACTTACAAAGGCAAATATAATAATAATAATAATAATAATTATTATTATTATTATTATTATTATTATTATTATTATTATAATGATAATATATTGGGTGTTAACTCTGAGTATTCATTTTCTTCCAAAATAAATCAGTTAATAAGTTTGTATTTTTATACACACACACACACACACACACACACACACACACTAATTAGTAAACTTTTATATACCATCTTTTTTCTTCTTAACTGAAATAGGAATGATTATTTTCATTTTGCTAATCATGAAAGTGAAGTTCAGCTTACGCAACTTGCCCAGGAAGTAAGGGGAAATTTCAGGATTGAAAACCGACTGTTTCTGTTTAGGGCACCTAGGTGGCTCAGCCATTTTAGTGTCTGACTCTTGGTTTCAACACATGTCATGATCCCATGGTTCATGGGTTTGAGACCTATGTTGGGCTCTGTGCAGATTCTTTCTCTTGCCCTCTCTCTCTCTCTCTGCCCCTTGCCTACGTGCAAGCACACACACACACACACTCTCTCTCTCTCTCTCATAATAAATAAATAAATAAACATTTTTTAAAAAAGAACACTGACTTTTCTTTCCATCTTTTCTTTCATTCAACATGACTTCTGAGCCCTGCCCACATCCCAGGTGGCATGCGAGGGCCTGGGAATGCAGCAGGGGAGAAGACAGTTGTGCTGTTTGTTTTCACTGCATCACAGTCCAGTGAGGAAAGTGGACAGGTCTGCATGCATTTACAGCACAGTGCGCCATGCTCGAAATTCATGGGTGAAGACTTGCTCTTTACTGACATCTGACAAATCAGGGAGCACAACTAGATTTGGGTCTGGCTCACCACCATTAAGTTCACCACCAGCGTGGCCTGTTGATATAAGTTTCTCACTTCTCCCAACAGATTCCTGAATCAGTAATAGTGATGATAGTGAGTGAGCGCTAACTAGCCGCCAGGCATCATTCCAGCATTAAATCC
The DNA here is from genome assembly GCF_022079265.1 of Lynx rufus. Classification (NCBI taxonomy): domain Eukaryota; kingdom Metazoa; phylum Chordata; class Mammalia; order Carnivora; family Felidae; genus Lynx; species Lynx rufus. The sequence continues at coordinate 17,741,194 of NW_025814896.1, read as the reverse complement.
GCATTTAATTCTTACAATATCCCTATGAAGTTGAGTACCATTACAATTTATTTTACAGATGAGTAAAGTGAGGCACAGAGATGAAACAAAACAGTAAGACAAATAAAAGCTTGCTTGAGATTACACACCCAGTAAATTCTGGAGCCAGTTTCAACGCAAGGCTGTCTAGCTTGATATCCCCATGTTCCGCAGAAATCCCAGAGAAACACTCCAAGGTACCCAACAAAACACACCTATACCAAGTTTCCTTCTCCAAGTCTTCTGTGCAATTCGAGCAATATTAAGTAAGTATCAGATGCTCTCTCCTATTTTAAGAGCCATTGGTGGTCAGAGAGAGGGTGAAGGGGTGGGTTCTTTTGGGCTAAATCTCATGTCCCCTGTTGACAGAAATTAACAGGCTATGCAAAGAGGGGACTTATTTTTCAGCAAATGCAAGTATGTAAGAGCCTCTTGACCACAGCCCCCTAATCAGAGAAGCATCCTGCTAATTGTCACTAATGTGATTAGCAGAATTAATTGGCCACTCAAAAATATTACACATCAAGCCACATGGGGACTAACCTGTGCCATTATCGGGAACATTATTGCTCAGTACTGAGAGGGCAAGACAATTGGCCTCCATAGGGACATTGTGATGTTCTCATTTATCCCTCTCATGAGTGGTGAGTATGCTGTGTATTAGACAAAGACAGACAGATATTACTAACTATTCATCTGGGCTGCTTCACTGATAGTAATCTGTCACTTCCAGTGCCATGGGCCACTTCCTGCCCACCCCCTACCTTTTCATACTTCCATCCCATTATCTATGCCATTTGCTTTCCTGAAAATCTCCTTCTACTTGTGGTGTCTGGTAAATCCCTATTCACTTTCCAATAAATGGTCTAAATGTTGCCAATCCATGGAGTTCTCTCTAACCTTCCTCTTCTAGTATTTCACAGTGATGTGTACAAACTTCTGTTTTACCCACACTATGAATCAGTCTCCTCCACTGACAACAGGAGCTCAGGATCAGGTACTGTGCCGTTCTCACTGCTGTATCCTCAGATCCTAATTACAGGGCTTGGCATTCAGGAAGGCTCAAAACTTGCTGACTGCCTCTGGATCTCCAGACGAGGCCTGGGGATGGGTGCACACTTAATGTGGCTCTGGGCTCGAGGCTGTGGATTTAGGGAATGTGGACATTGCACTGCCAAGAAACTATGTGAAAATAACACATACTCAAGATTGGTTACACTTATTAAACTTTTTACTAGGTGAAAAAAAAAAAGCCACATGCCACAGGAAACCCAAACCTATGGTCTCCCGCGCTAGACAGCTTCCTCCAACTCTGTTATTCCTACTATGTGTCTCTGACCTTGGTGAATCCAAAAACGAGAGAGTCACGGTCCCCTTCTTATCTTCCCCTGCTTAACTCAGTGATCAACCTCAGTATACCTATTTCCTTAATTCCTGTCTGATCAACGCCTTCTCCACCAGACTTGCCTTAGCCTAAATCTCAACATTTTTCACCAAATTCAGATATATGGGGAAAGCATCCAGCAGAGAGAGAGAAAGATCAAAACAAACAAGCAAAACAAAGAAATCTGGACGAAACAGACTCTTTGGAGGTGAAGACAAATTAAAACAAAAATAAAAACGACACTATTATTAACACTCCCAGAGCGGTAAGACAACATATTGTGAAATGGGGACCAAAATGTTAGAAGAGAAAGGAACTTTCAGAAGAGCTCTTGAAAATTAAAAATATAGTATTACATATTAAAACTCAGTAGAAGGGTTCTAAGATGGAGCTGAGAAGTCTCTTGAAAAGTACAGCAAACAAACAAACAAAACTACAAAAACCACTAGAAACAAAACAAAAACAAAAAACCCAAAACCCAAAGATTCAGAAATCATCAAACAGCTGCAGCAGAGGACCAACCCAGCAGTTCCAAGATCCAAATAGTAAGGTTCCAGAAAACGAAAGAACAGAAAATGAAGGGAAGGGATAATCAGCAAAAGACTTCAAGAACACTTTCCTAGAAGTAAAAGATGTATATTGTCAGAATGAAACAGCCTACCATGTGCCCAACCAAATAAATGGATAAAAATTGGTCTGCATTCAGACATATAATTGTGGAATTTTAGAGTGATGAGCCATTGATAGCATCCTACACGTCTGGGCAGGAGGTGGGAAGCAGGTCATAATCAGTAACCAGAATGGTTTTCACCTTCCCAAAAGCAACACAGGGCACTGGAGCATAATAGAATAAAGTGTTCAAAGTCATGAAGGAAATTATTTACAGTCAAAGTACTAACCTAGTGTAAGGGCTGACTGTGGAAGGCATTCACATATTGATCTTCTGAATATACCTCCTTAAGAAGCTGTTGAAGGAAGTGTTCTTCCAAGATAAGTCAGTAAAGTAAGAAAGAGGGAGCCTGAGACAATGAGAGTACAGGACAGAAAATCATGGGGTAGACGGGGAAGGAAGATCCCGGGACAACAGCTGAGCACCAGACAGAGAAAGTGAAACACCAGACCAGAACTGGCCAGAGGCTCTGGGAGAGCATTCTGTAGGAGGATGAAGTTGAAAAAGTAACTGAAGCATCTCAATATCTTAAGAAGAACTTCAGATAATTGCCAAAGAGTTTGGGCTGAATTAGTAATAAAAACATAAAAATGAAGCAAGCAAACCATAAACAAGCAAATATTAGCTTCAGGGAAAATATAATAGTTGTGCAGGAAGGGAAAATAATCATAATTTACTGCATGGCTCACTGTGAATGGTATTTACATAGCCTAAATACTGTAAACACTGAATGCCAATCTAACTAAAATGAGGATATAAGTTTACTGGAAGGATGGAGAAGGTAGGTGGGAAGGATGCCTATGTGTGTACTAGGTCAGATAAGCACGGAGAGCTAAATCATCTTCCTCAGGAGAAGTGAGTAGATTATGATAAAGTGGAAAAATCACAAATATCAATAGAAGTGGCTAATTTAGAAGTATGGATTTAACATAATCATGAGCAGGTGAAAAGTGATGGCTACTGGTTGAGGAGAGATGGGGGTCTACATTTATTTTTAACATACACTAAAGAACAAGACTGTGCATATAGGACGCGTATAAAAAATTGATAATATAAAGAAAATTTCACAATGTGATATCAACACTCCCTAGATTAATGAAAATGTAATGCTATCCCAATAAAAATACTGAGAAAATGATACCAAATTTCATAAGAAAAATTAATAACCAACAGTATCCAACAACTCTGAAAAAGAAGAACATTATGTGGGGGGAGAGGGGTGGGAGGGGTCGATTCACTCTCTAAGACATTAAAGCATATTTTAAATTTCAGCACATAAAGCTGCATGATTTTGGTACACAGTGGGCAAAAAAAAAAAATACACTGAAAAATACAGAAGGAGGGGCACCTGGGTGGTTTGGTCGGTTGAGCATCTGACTTCGGCTCAGGTCATGATCTCATAGTTCGTGGGTTTGAGCTCCGCATTGGGCTCTGTGCTGACAGCTTAGAGCCTGGAGCCTGCTTTAAATTCTATGTCTCCCTCTCTCTCTGCTCCTCCCCCGCTCATTCTCTGTCTGTCTCTCTCTCCTTCAAAAGTAAATAAAAACATTGAAAAAAATTTTTTTAAAAATAAAAAACACAGAAGGAGATAAAATACAGCATAGATCTAGCATATAATAAAGGTGAAACAGATATCAGTGGGAAAAGCTATACATTACCTAGTAAAAAGTGCTGGGTGGCCACTGAGGGGAAATAATGCAATTGGATCCATACCTCACACAAAGGTAAGCTTCAGATGGGCTCCCCCAGAAATGCAAAAGATCAAAGTATGAAAGTAACAGAAGAGACTTTTGTTCATTGATAATCTTGGAGTGGGAGACAGCCAGGTATGACACAAAGTCCAGAAGCCAGAAGAGGAAAGACTGATATAAGGACATTAAAAAAATAATAACATAAATCATCAGCATGGCTAAAACCACTAGGAAGCAGAGTTGAAAGACTTTAAGTTGGAATAAATTATAACTCACCTTTCCTGATACAGAAAGAACTACTACAAATCAATAAATTAAGGAAAAACAACCCAACAGAAAAATGAGTACGAGAGACAGTTCCTGGGGAAGAAAAATATAAATGACTCATATATTTGAAAAGATGCTCAAATTAATTTATAATTCCACCAAAGAAAATGACATTTTACTGAGGTACAATTTTCACATATCATATTGGAGAAGTAAAAAAATGTGTATAATATACTTTGGCTGTGAGAACATACAGAGAACACACGCTCTTTAGTATTTCTGTAATAACTGAAACATTATGCAATCTCTATGGAGAAGATAATTTGGCAAATCTATGAAAATTACATCTGCAACCACCTTGGGATCAACAATTCTACTTCAGAGAATTTTTACGACTAATATATTCACACATACATGAAACAATGTTTATAAGAACAAGTGACTACAAACTACTTATATACCTATTAGTAGGGCATTCCTAATCCATGAAGTTACATCTATATTATGAAATACTAAACAGCCACTAAAAATGCTCTGTATGTAACTGAATGATAGCCAAGCTATACTGATAAGTGAATAAAGCAATGTGCCCAACAGTAGGTCCATTAACATCTTTGTTCAAAAAAAAAAAGTGTTGAGAGGTGACACACACATATTTGCTTACACATGCATAAATACTTCTATACCTATCAATTCTGTGCACCTATTAAGCACAGGAAGGGGGGAACTGGGCAGCGGAGGAACACAGACTGGAGGGAGAGTTACTTTGTACTGTTACCGTTTGGTGCTTTGTGAATTCTGAGCCTCAGAAATGTATTATGTAGTCTAAAAAACTACAAATGTGCCAAATTAATTTAAAACTTTTTAATATATGTCCTGTTAGATGCGTGGAGTAAGCATGAAGTTTGGGAAAGCATTGAATGTTTTCCTGATATGGATGGCAACAAACAATAAAATCAATTCTGACTCATACTATGTACTTATATTCACAATTTATACCCTTCCTTAATCAACAGCAGTGATGTAAGTTTGCCATGTGCATGTGGTAGAAACACTGTAGAATACCCACCAACAGTGCAAGAGGGTTCCCGTTTCTCCACATCCTTGCCAGCATCTATAGTCTCCTGATTTGTTCATTTTAGCCACTCTGACTGGCGTGAGGTGGTATCTGAGTGTGGTTTTGATTTGTATTTCCCTGATGAGGAGCGACGTTGAGCATCTTATCATGTGCCTGCTGGCCATCTGGATGTCTTCTTTAGAGAAGTGTCTATTCGTGTTTTCTGCCCATTTCTTCACTGGATTATTTGTTTTTCGGGTATGGAGTTTGGTGAGTTCTTTGTAGATTTTGGATACTAGCCCTATGTCCAATATGTCATTTGCAAATATCTTTTCCCATTCCGTTGGTTGCCTTTTAGTTTTGTTGATTGTTTCCTTTGCAGTGCAGAAGCTTTTTATCTTCATGAGGTCCCTCCCAATAGTTCATTTTTGCTTTTACTTCCCTTGCCTTTGGAAAACAGTGTGGAGGATAACAGTGTGGAGGTTCCTCAAAAAATTAAAATAGATCTACCCTATGACCCAGCAGTAGCACTGCTAGGAATTTACCCAAGGGATACAGGAGTGCTGATGCATAGGGGCACTTGTACCCCAATATTTATAGCAGCACTTTCAACAATAGCCAAATTATGGAAAGAGCCTAAATGTCCATCAACTGATGAATGGATAAAGAAATTGTGGTTTATAAACACAACGGAATACTACGTGGCAATGAGAAAGAATGAAATATGGCCTTTTGTAGCAACATGGATGGAACTGGAAAGTGTTATGCTAAGTGAAATAAGTCATACAGAGAAAGACAAATACCGTATGTTTTCACCCCTATGTGGATCCTGAGAAACTTAACAGAAGACCATGCGGGAGGGGACGGAAAAAAATATATCAGATAGGGAGGGAGCCAAACCATAGGAGAGTCTTAAAAACTGAGAACAAACTGAGGGTTGATGGGGGGTGGGAGGGAGGGGAAGGTGGGTGATGGGTATTGAGGAGGGCACCTGTTGGGATGAGCACTGGGTGTTGTATGGAAACCAATTTGACAATAAATTTCATAAAAAAAATAAAAGTAAAGAAACACTGTAGAATTAAAGAATTAAAAATACATGCTTAAAGACTTTGTATTCATAGCAGGTAAAAGACTTTTCATTTTACACATAAGGAAATAGGTATGTAATTTGAACTAACAGAAAACCAGGTAGAGTCTCAGGAGGAAAAAAAATCACATCATTAATAAATAAAAAGAGAAAAATCACAAAATTATTCCAGACAGAAAAACTGATAAAACTAAATTTCTACTTGTGATTAAAATCTCTAAGCAAACTAAGAATATATACCTAGAGATATATACACCCCAATCCTATAATAACTCTCTTTGAGAGAGTTTAGTAACATTCCTTTTAAGATTGGGAACAAGAAAAGATACCCACTATCAATTTTTCTGTTTATCAAAGAACAAAGAAAGGAATGGACTGAGGGGCAAATATTAGAAAGGAAGAGATATAATTGTCATTATTTGCAGACCATAAATCATAAGCACAGAAAATGTAACACAATAAACAAATATGAGAATCAATAAAAGTTTTACTAGGTAGCCAGATACAGCATCAACTCAGAAAAATCACTAGCAGTTTTCAACACCATCAATAACTAAAAAACAGAATAAAAAAGGATATCATCCACTATGGTAATGAAAGCCATAATATATTTAAGAATCAACTTAACCAAGAATTCACAAGACTGATATGAAGACAATTTTTAAATATCTAGTAACAGACATTGGGGAGCCTGGGTGGCTCAGTCGGTTAAGCATCTGACTTTGGCTCAGGTCATGATCTTGAGGTTTGTGAGTTCGAGCCCTATGTCGGGCTCTGTGCTGACAGCTCAGAGCCTGGAGCCTGCTTTGGATTCTGTATCTCCCTCTGTCTCTCTGCCCCTCCCCCTCTCACACTCTGTCTCTCTCTCTCTCTCTCTCAAAAAATAAATAAACATTAAAAAAAAATCTAACAGACATGGCAAAACTGAACAAACCCAGTCATTCCAAGTTCTTGAATAGGATGAAATGATATAACAAGCATGCCAGGTTTTCATTAATCTATCAACTCAATGCAATTTCATAAAGCCTCTAATTGGGTTCTTCTGAGAACCAGACAAACTTAGTTTAAAATTTATAAGAAAGAACCAAAGTCCATGACTACCTGAGGTAGGGCATGGGGACTTGCCCTATCCAATCCTGAGACAGATTCAAAAGGCGTAGTTATATTGCAACTGAACAGCAAGCTCTAAGGCACACCACTGAAAACATAAAATGTATGATACAATAAAGGTTAAATTGCACACCAATGAATAAACAAGGGGCAAATTAATAGATGTGCTGAAAATACTGGATCGCCTTATGGAAAACAAAATAAAACATACAAAAATGGATTCCAAATGGATCAAACACCAAAACATGAGAAGTAAAAGAGTAAAGTTAACAGAGCAAAATACAGACAATTTTTGTGATTTAAGAATGGAAAGACTTCTACTAACTTTAAAGGCACACACACACACAAATGAGGAATTTTATTATATAAGATTATGGATTTATGTTCAGTAAAGATGACAGAACACAGACTGGAATGAGATACTTGGCAAAATCGACAACTGAATAATATCTGAAGTACAAATTCAACTCATGAAAATTTAATAGAAAAGATAAGAATCCTTCTTCTGAACACATGGGCAGAAGTTCTATGAATAGACAATAGAGAAGAGGAAACCTAAAATGTTAATAAGCATTGGGTTAATGCTCAAACTCATTAGTAGTCAGAGAAATGAAAATTAAAACAATGTACTGGCATTTCAACTTAATAAGGCTGGCAAACACGTAGGAGAGAGAGTTCATCCTAAGTGAAGCCAGAGCGGTGTGGGAGGTAGGAACACTAAACCACAACTCAGACTGGCCATGTTGGAAAACAATCTGGGTTCTTAGACCACCCAGGACAATCTATGATCCAGAAATTCAGGCCCTGAGTTATATTATGAGAACTTCTTGCAGAGCTGTATGAATGAACATGTATCAGGATGTCAGAAGCAGTGGGTGTGACTTGAAGGCAATCTGGGCCCATTCTGGGAGAGTGGATAAGGAAAGTGTAGAAAATAACAAGGGTTAGAAGTCGTGGGTGAAATGTACATATACTAACCCAGATGGGACTTAAAACATACAGTGGATTGAAAAAAAGGGTGAAAAAGAATGAGTTATAAATGATTCATTTGTGTAAATTTAAAACACTCAATTAAGTACATCTTTCCAGAACACAAAGAAATGTAAATTAAATGCATTAAGAAGACAGAGGAAGTGGTGTTGGAAATGGGAGATGGGAACAGGAATATAAGGAATGACTAAGTAAATGAAACCAGAGAGGGGTCCTTGGAAGAACAATGTGATTAGATGTCATAAATGAAGACATAACATTCACTCAACTACCTTTAGTAGAGGTCAAAAGGGAAGTCAGTTTCATTTTACCTCTATGCAATAAAAATTGAAAAAAAACATTGTAAAATTATCCATGTGAAGAAGTATCTGCGTATTCATTTGCCTAGAATCCTGTACAAGACACTTCCTTCAGTAACAGTCCCTCACCACAGCTGCAGAACGGGAGGGGAAGGTTGTCATTTATATTATGTACAATTCTAGTGGCTAGCTATGACCCACTGCCTTCTCTCCCACTGATCAGACATACATAGGGTATCTCAACAGCACTGCGGAAAACTGTGATACCAGGTCAGGATGTTCTCAAGGGCAGAGATCCTCCCTGATGCATTTCTATCTCAAGGACCTATCTCAATAATTCTTGAATAATTTTGAACTTAATCCAAATCACTTAGACAAAGACTAAACTACTTCCAATTAAAAATGAGAATGAAATGGGGGCACCTGGGTGGCTCAGCCAGTTAAGCTTCTGACTTCAGCTCAAGTCATGATCTCGCAGTTTATAGGTTCAAGCCCCATGTTGGGCTCTGTGCTGACAGCTCAAAGCTTGGAGCCTGCTTCACATTCTGTGTCCCCCAATCTCTCCCTGCCCCTCCCCTGCTCACATTCTGTCCCTCTCTCTAAAAAATAAAAAATATTAAAAAATTTTTAAAAAATGGCAAAGAACTGTGAATAGTGTGAGATTGTATAATTTTGGGGAAACTACAGGCTGGTTCAAAATAAAAAATCATGGGAGCCATTTATTGACTATGTGTCAAGCACTCCCCATTTATTATCCATTACCTTCACAACCAAACTTGTAAGCCCATTTTGTGGATGAAGAAATGATGGTTCCATAATGAATAATTATCTATTGTTTTGTCTTCTGTATACCCTCACTTTTGTGAACTGTCACTCTCCTTCTCTGTGTTACCCTAATAGGCTGCTAAATACCTGCCCAACTTTGTTGTGACCTCAATAAGGGCAGTAAGACTCTGTCATAAAAGACTGCAGGTATCTCCAGAGCACCTTTCCAATTTTTGTAAGGGAGTCCCTGGTAAATGAAAATAGCAAAGAGAAAAGCAATGACGTGAATGAGAAGGGAAAAGGAAGAGAGGGCGAAGGAGAAAACAGAAGAGAGACATCAGCAAATCCTACCCTAATCTTTTTAGGGTAGGATCAAGTTACTTGATCAAGTTAGCCATCAAGTTACTCTTTTGGTTAAGGTTTTTTGAGTAAGGTTTCTATCCAGTGAATTGAAGGAACAGATGGCCTGCCCAAGACCTCACAGCCAGGAAATGGCAGAGCCAGTTGTTTTCCTGATACAAAGCCATGTCACTTCCTACAGAGCCATGTGGTCTCTTGCCTAGGCACAAATTCAGACTGGTTCAAAGGGGCCACCTCAGCTCCCAGCATGTTGGACATTCCACTTTGGAACTGCTTTAATGTGGAGCCAAGTTTCATCCGTTAAGATAGGTTCCATTTTTAGAAATTACCCAAGAGTGGGTTTATGGAATGAAAGAGGAAGATCCAGGAAATATTCTTTTTCAAAATTTTGGTGGGACTGGAACAAAGAAGAAGGACACAGGGTAGGTCAAACACCTGGGTTCTGAAAGCTCTTCTCGGTGAGTCCAATCTGCTTTGAGAAGTGGCCTCCTAACTAGTAAGTTATCTACCACCCAGGAAGGCTTCTTTGAAGAGACAGAGCCCACAGAGTGTGGGCACTGGAATCAGACTCAGTTCCTCTCTGTTGGGCATGTCAGTTGGTCACTTATTTGACCTCTCTATGCTTCAGGAACTTTGTCTGTAAATTGGGGATGATACCTTCTTCACTGGGCTACAGATGAAAGCTATTCACATACATAAAGCATCTGGAAGAATTCTTGTATGTTGCTGACCCTCAATAAATTACATATCTTTCTCTATAAGGTATATGTTATTTGTATTTATGCATATTAGACTTTTTAAGGCATTAATCCTGAAGTGTTGATTAAAACATCTGCCTTGTTACTCTATCATCATACCCTGCAAAGAGCAGGGCCACTCCCATTTCATACACTTCCCAGTGGTCTCATTCTTTTAGAAATAGTCATCAGGCACACACAAAAAGCAATTTAAATGGTTCATCTTTCCTCTTTTCATCCATAGACAAATTTCAATAATTATCTTAGTCAACCCATTAATTAGTCTAAATTTGCCCAAGCATAATTGATGCTGCCTACACAATTTTCTATAAAAATTTGAAATGGATGGCTAAACAGAGACTTTTTTTTTGTTTGTTTGACTAAGTGCATTTTCCCCTTATGCAAAATGTGTTAGTCAATGCTTATTTAGTGTAATAAGCTAGCTTGGTGTTCTTGTCTGCATCTGTGATAGAAAGAAGTTTGAATCTCAGAGTTCAAATTATGCATTGGCCATTTCTAACTTGCTGACCTACGATCTGTTCTTCAAACTGGGAAAAGCTCCCATTGCCTTACTTGTTGACTGGGGATCTGGTAGCCTTAGGTCTGCCCTCTGGAAACCCTCTCTTGCCTTGGCTTTCTGAGATGAATACTGCTCCAACTTCTATACCCTACCTTGAATACTTCTTGTTTTTCTGGGCCTTGCAGACACTTACTTGTTGGGTTGCCCAAGGTTCCACTCTTCTCTTCTATGACTTGTTAGTTCTCCATTCCTGGGTAATCTGGTCTCAAACCTTCATTTCCACATGTACGTGGGGGGAATGCCCCTTCTACATCAATATCCATCTATAACTCTAGCATTGCTGTGCCTGATTTTTTCCAGTCTCTGGACCATTCTTTCCAACAGTGTCTCTTCCTCATGGCAGTTATTAAGGAAATAAATATGGGGAAACCTGCAACATCATAAAAGCTTCAAGGCATTTTGCTGGATTCATTAAGACAAGACCATAATGGAAGAAGAAATGAAAAGAACTTAACTTTCAAATGAGCTTCTTTAGAAATTTCAGACGCCCTAGGAATCAGATATAGGAGAATAATACCTCCTTAGCCCTCATTTTTTAAAAATATATGTATTTTAAGCTTATTTATTTTTGAGAGAGACAGAGTGTGAGTGGAGGAGGGGCAGACACACACACACACACACACACACACACACACACACACACACACAGAATATGAAGCAGGCTCCAGGCTTCAAGCTATCAGCACCAGTCAGACATGGGGCTCAAACTCACGAACCAGGAGATCATGACCGTAACCAAAATTGGACGCTTAACTGACTGAGCCACCCAAGCGCCCCTTCCTTAGCCCTCATTGAGATGGGTGATGGTTATAGCTACAGAAGAAGCATATATAGAGTAGAATGTAACATGCAAACACAATCACAAATATAAATAAAAATTCAGAATCTAAAGGAGGCATTTCAAAGCAACAAAACAATGTTGGCATATTTGGCTGAATATAAGAAAAATATCTTACCTGGCCCCCAAACAAATGCCAGATGGAATAAAACTCAAAGCCAGCAAAAAATGACACAATTTAGATATTTATGAAATAGGTTTACACTGGAAGCTTGCAAAGACAAACCATTAACAATGAATAAATTTAATCACATAACAGATAGTATTTTCTCATCAAAGACTACTAACACACTCAAAAGTACACGTATAAATGGTAAAATATTTTCCAGACACAGAACCAGCCAAGGCTGATGCTGCTAATACATAAAGAGTTCTCACAAATCAATAAGAAAAAAGATGGGTGCCTTCAAAGAAAAATGTTCAAGGGAGGTGAATTTGTAACTTGGGAAAGAAAAAATATAAGTAGCCAGCAAACATGAAAAAACTGTTACACTTCAAGTGTCAGAGAATTAAAAATTAAAACACTAAGATTTTTGACATATAATATTGCTATGAATTAAAATGAAAAATATCAGCAGGCATTGGTGACAGGGCGGGTCAATAAAGAACTCCCTTTACTAGTAGTACAGTCAGTTTTAGAGGGCAGACTGACTATCCACAGTCTATATCCATAGTTAGAACCTCAAAAATGTGAATAATTTTTCACAGCAACTCTATTTCTAGTAATTTATCTGAAAGAATCATATGCGTCTGCACCGATGCATGTGTAACAATGCTCTCTGAGATGGTATAAGAAGAAAATTGGAAGTAACATAAAATTCAATGATAGCCTAGCTTAAAAGAGAATCTCTTCTCAAAAGAGTTCCTTAAATTCATTTCCACTTCCTCAAATCTACATCTGATCCCTAAGTCCTAATGAACTCACAAAGTCACCAATGGCCTCAGTCACTAAATTCAAGTAAGTTTTTTGATCCTTAGTTCACCTGCTACCCCAGCAGCATTTTACATAAATGGCCCCTTCTTTCCTGAAACACTCTGTTTCCCAAGCCAATTACTGCCAGTGACCTTTCCTTGCTACTTCTCCTTTATCTTCTTATTTAATGTTGGCATTCCTTAGGCCTTTTCCTGTTCTTTTTCCATGCTGGTGCTTCTTACAGCAAGGGCCCAGACCAGCAGCATCAGCATCTGGGAACTTGTTAAAAATGCAAAATCTTGGGCTTGTGCTCCAGACCTACTGAATCAAAAACTCTGGGGGTGGGGCCAAACAGTCTGTATTCTAACAAGTCCTCCAGAAGACTACGATATGCACATTAATGTTTGAGACCCACTATATTAAATTACCCTGTGCTAGTGAGAGGAGCCAGGACAGCACAGAAGTCTCATGCAAGGGCATGGGAGACAGACCGTCTGGGTTCTATACTCTTCTCTGCACTTATCATGACCTGCAACTTATTATTTAACCTGTCTGTGCCTCAGTGTCTTCGCTCAAAAAATGGGACAGTATCTATGCCCGTCTCCTAAGCTTGTTGTGAGGATAAAAATGAGATATCCCATGTCAAGGTCCTGGACTAGTACCTTGCACAAAGTGCCCACTAAATACAAGCTGTCCTCACTCACAAGTTGATGTCATTAGACTGGACCTCTTCTTTGAGTTCCTCATCTATAGCCTCAGTGCTGGCCTAGTCTCTACTTCGGTGTCCCACAGACGCGTGTCCCAGAATAGACCCCCCAGCTTCTCACCAAATTGTACACCTCTGGTACTTACACCTCAGCCATGACCACCATCAACCTCTCAGCTTCTCACAGAAGAAACTCCAGAGCCATCACTGATTCTATATTCCGTCTTGCGGCAGCCAGCCTAATGCCCGCTCCTGAAAACCCCTGGAATGTGTCACACACGTCTTCCTCTGCTTAAGCTTCCTCACTGGCCTCCCCACTTCTGCTCTGCTCATCTCCACCAAACTGTTCTCCCCAGAGCAGCCAGAGTGACTGCTCAAACACAAAAGCCCCATCAGATCACTTCCCTGCTTCAAATACTCCCAATACTATCTACTGTATTTGGAAAAAATCCAAACTCATCACCATGGCCTGGAGCCTTTCCAGGACCAAGCATCTGTCAGTATCTCCCTCCTCATCTCATGCCTTCTTTTCTTTCCTCACTGATGAGGCACCCAGTTTTCCTTCAGGCCCTTGGATGCACAGAGCCTACCCCCCCACCTTAGCGCACACTTGCACCTCCCCAATCTGGTCAGTGCTTGTTCTTCAGGCTCCAGATAACACACTCATCACTTCCATGATGGTTAATTTTATATATCAACCTGACTGGGCCACAGGATGCCCAGACACTCGAGCCAACATGGTACTGGGCATTTGTGTGACAATGTCTTTGAATGGGATTAACATTTAACATTTAAAAGAACAGACCAAGTAAAGCAGATGGCTCTCCCTACTGTAGGCAGGACTCAATGACGGGCTGAAGGCTTGGGTAGAATAAAAACCCTGATTTTGATCTGAGAGAAAGTTCCTCCAGCCTGATTGCCTTCCAGATGATAAACTGGTTTTATCCTGCCTTCAGCCTGGAACTTAAACATCAGCTCTTCCTGGGTCCAGACTAGGGCCTGTGCGTGGTCAGGCTGGAACCACACCATCGCCTCTCCTCAATCTCCAACTTGTCAACTGCAGACCTTGAGATTTGTCAGTCTCCATAAATGTGGGTCAGTTCCTTATAATAAAAAAATCTAGGGGCGCCTGGGTGGCACAGTTGGTTAAGCGTCCGACTTCAGCCAGGTCACGATCTCGCGGCCCGTGGGTTCGAGCCCCGCGTCAGGCTCTGGGCTGATGGCTCAGAGCCTGGAGCCTGTTTCCGATTCTGTGTCTCCCTCTCTCTCTGCCCCTCCCCCGTTCATGCTCTGTCTCTCTCTCTGTCCCAAAAATAAATAAACGTTGAAAAAAAAATCTATATCTACTCTGTGTTTATATCTGTATCTGTTTTTATTACATTTCTCTGGAGAACCTAATACACCTTCACATAGCTTTCTTGGACTCCCAAGACCATTTCAGTTGGCCTTTTACACATCCACTCCACAGGCTGTAGGTCTCCTTTCCAACATCTAGCTTTCCAGAAACTCCTTGTCCAGATGATAGAATATGGCTGATTTTGTTCATAGCTGTATCCCCAGTAGTGAGCACCAGCGCTTGGCAATTACTGGACTCTAATATCTGTGAAATACAGATCTATATCGACTACCCTGTTCAGTTACAAAATAATTATCATAAAAGATTTGCTATCATAATAAAATTGTGACATACATATATATGAAAAAAGCTACAGAAATGTGTATCTTATATAATAACATTTTTCATATGATAGAAAATACTGAGTACAAGACAAAATTGCTTAGCTCTGGTTGGGTTTTCTGCCTTTCCTGCTTTTCGAGTTCTTTCTCAGTTCTTTGGCTTGAAGATGCATTTCCTTTTGTGATTAGAATAGTAATAAACATTATGATCAAATTCTGTGTATTTAAGACACAATCCACATTAAAGGAAAATTAAAAGTAAGAACACTATCTGTAACATAAGAAATACCATGATTCTACTTTATGTAAAGATCTCTACAAATCAACAAGTAAAAGACAATCAGGGAAGTTTTTAAAAGTGGGCAAAGGACAGAAATGGATTGTTTACATTTATAAAAGACATTCAGATGACTGATGGCCTATAGGCACCATCACTATTAGCTAAGAAAGTACAACTATGAACAAAAGATGTATTTTGCTCTTGTTCTTGGCCAAGATTTTTTAAAAAAAGATAAAATGGTGGCTTTCATATAATTTGACTCAATAATCCAATTTCTTGTATTTTATCCTAAATAAGAAGTTGATGTAAGATGTAGATTCCTCTCCTCACACAGTTAATGGTAGTGAAAATTTTAGAAAATGCTAAAAAAAAAAACCCAAAAACAACAACAACAACAAAAGTAACAAAAACAAAACAAAACAAAACAAAACAAAACAAAACAAAACAAAACAAAACCTTTGGGAATTATTTAGATCAATTACATGCTATCCATAAACGAGAATGCTGTTCCAACTAAATATGATGTTCCAGAGTATTCACAATATGAAAAACTATTTTGATCTATTTTAACTATAAAAAGAGTGCACTGAGAGGGTCCTCAATTTTGGAGGGAAATACATACATTGTAGAAAACCATGTAGGAAATACAATGAATTATTATCAGGATTAACCCTGAGTGGGATAACAGCTCATTTGTTTTGCTTTGTTAAAGCTTTCCCAATTATCCCACAGAAAATGTCTTCCTTTTATAAACCCAGAAGAAATTACACTGTGGTTAAAGAACAAAAAAGATGGGTCAGAAGTGGTGAGCATGGGGGAGTAGAGTGTGTTAGGAGCCTGTGTCTATGCTAAGAACAAGGGGGTAGTTGCCATAAAAGATGGAAGGGATGGTACAGATGAAAGTAATCCAAGACAGATCCAGAAGGAACCAAAAGAATATAACCAACAAAAGGGCATGTCTACAGTCAGATGTCTCTGCCAGTCATGTTTTGAACAAACAGGAATTAAGACTACAATAGGTACAATAGGTAGGACAATAGGTAGGACAATGCTTGGTTTTTGGAGAAAGCCAAGGGATGTGTAAGTACTTTGGCAATATTCCAGGGATAGTCCAGAATCTCTTACTGTGTATATACGCAGGGGCCATGTAGTAATTCTGTTTTCCTTATTCCCAGCACTGAGCTAGCCTACTGAAAAGTCCTTCAGCTAGCCACTGAAAGTCCTTAGACACTTCTCTCAAAGGTATAAATGATGCAGTGGGAGAGCTCCTGACTTGACTTGGGAATGATTTGAAGTGGACTATTTGAACATTACCATGCACAAACCAAGGATAAATCTCACACACACACACACACACACACACACACACACACATACACACACACAAATCATTCTATTCTACTTATAGAAATCTTACTCATAAGACCACAAAACTTTTTTTATTCAATCTAGCTCTTCTTGAAAAATACAGTCTCAAGGATTGACATGGCCTGAAACACTGAATATTCTTTTTCTTGAGAAAAATGATAGTGCATTAGATTTATGTAATGCATTCTATTTGGGCATTCATTAATAAGTCCAGTTTGATAGAGTTTCTTTCTGTGGCCTGTGTTTAAATACCACACTTCTGCTTTGACATTTTCATTTGCTCTCTTGTCCCTGAAGAATAATGACTTGCCCTGACATCCCACCTCCAGTCTGAAGCCAATGTATAAGCAACACAAGACAAACTGAAGATAACATGTAGAGAAGCCCTTCACATGTTTATTTTCGTATCTCTGCTGATGTCAGTGTCTATAAGCACTCCTGCCCATACTTCAACTGATGTTCTGTCTAAACACAAAGCTTAACTGGGCCAAGGGTTAAACAGAAGCCTAACTGGTGTTTCCTGCCAAAGCAATGGGGGCCAAGAGTCAAACTTGGTTAGGCTGGTGTCATCCTTCTGTTTTCCTACAGGAAAACTCGTCTTGGTAGCTTCCAACAACTTGCGTTTCCTTAACTATGAGAGTGGGAAAGGTACTAACTAGTTCTAGTGGTGGGGACTAGTATCACGGAAGGGACTCATCTCAAAATAACGTTCCCCTCCCCAGTCCCCAAATCATCAACTGTGGTGGCTTGAGATTCCACCTGCCAGGATACTGGTGTGAACAGAGCCTCTGCAGGCCGCACTCCAGGTGCACAGGGATGGTGTGTCTGACACGGCGCCAACCAGGTCTCCTATTTCTGAGAAATGATGAGATCCAGAGCAGGTTGAACAGGAGACCTGCTGGCTTGCTGACACTGGGGCAAGGGGCACCAGGTCCACGTGATCCCGGAGACCACGTCCATCTGTCTCTCTCACCTTCTCCCTTTCCCACTCGCCCCCCTCCCTCCTCTCCTCTTCCCACAATTTCTCTCAACTTTTCATGTTTACTTTCTCTTTCCCTCCCTGACTCACTTTTACTTTTTCCCCTCTCCCTCCACCCGGCCTTCCTTTCCCTCTCTCTCCCGCCCACACTTCGCTTTCTCCTCTCCACTCGCTTTTATTTTCTCGTTCCCCACACTCTCTCTCCTTCCTCACGCCACTTCTGCTTGCTCTCTCTCCCCTCCCACACGCTCACTTGCTCTCCCTCGCTTCCACTTTTACTTTTCTACACACTTTTCTCCCCACCCTCCCCCCGCCCCCGGCCCAAATGACATCCACTTACTTTCTTTCTCTAACCCACAGAATTTTAAGTAGAGAGTGAAGTGGCCAGATTAGGGTTTTCTAGAACAACGTGAAGCCAGGACCAGATTGAGACCTCAGGCAGGAAGGCTGTTGCAATACTCCAGGATAGAGCTGAGTTCTCTGGACTCAGCGGCAGCAGGGGGAAGTGGTGGGTGCAGGAGGCATTACAGATAAACTCAATGGGCCTGAGTAACTGCTTGGATGTGGGGTGAACCAAGGGCATAATCTAGGGTGAGGCCAGGGTTTCTGGCTGGGGCCACTGACCAGGATATGTCATCAAGAACCATGAAAATTGATAGAAGCAGCAGGCCTGGGCTTCCCATGATCCTAGAGCCACTTTATCTAAAAGAAATACTTGTGGCATTTCAGACAGGAAAGAAAGTTCTTGGAAGGAGAGAAAGTAATTCATAATTACACACAGTCACTCCTTGAAATTTGTTCAACTTTTTTCTAATGTTTATTTATTATTTGAGAGAGACAGACAGACAGACAGACAGAGACAGAGCACAAGTGGGGTTTGGGGCAGAGACAGAGGGAGACAGAATCCAAAGCAGGCTCTAGGCTCTGAGCCGTCAGCACAGAGCCTGATGTGGGGCTCAAACCCACAAACTGCAAGATCATGACCTGAGCAGAAGTCGGACGCTTAACTGTCTGAGATACCCAGGTGCCCGTTTGTTCAATTTTTGAACAATTCTCCCTTTTGTGTATTATTCAGGGACATCCTTAAAACACATTTTCTCTGCAAAGCTTGAACTTTGTGCACTAACGGATGAAAAAAACAGAGTAGCTTTTGCCATTCACCAGTTAAATGCTGGCTGTATCACGTCTTTGCAGGATATTATTGATGCAAATATCTACCCAGAGGGTCTGCAAACCCCCTGAGGGTAGGGAGATTGCTCTCTGCTCACCACCAGGTCTCAACTGCCTATCGGTGTAACAGGCTGTTAGTAGGTGCTCAGGAAATAGATTCGGAATAATTTTTTAAATCTTCTATCGATGCTGTCATTGGCTATTATTCTGTGAAAACAGAATACTGAAATGAAAATACGGAAGCATATACATTTGTGATGAGAAATGCACTTCTCTAGCCCCTAGGCAATGATGGGAATCATTAAGCATCATTGAACTTGGTAAATCTTTAGCTGTAATTGGATGCTCACTGGTCTTACACTGGTCAAATTTATGTTTATTTGCCAATGAAAAGAAAAAGTCAAATGAAAAGAACACAAAAGAACGCAGGAAATAAGGCACTGAAGATTTTATGTGAAAGGTGAGGATAGTTTGGGGATCATTCTTATTCTTAGGCTCCTCACTCCTACCAAAAATACAAGAAGAAAAAAAACATGTTAACTATTCTAATATTGGACATCTGACTTTTAATTTTGTTTTCAGAGAAGTACTGAGTGGTAGATGTTTGACCACACAGCTTTACCCTAGTATGTTATGTACAGAGGGAGGAGAGTACTTGTCAGCAGACCAGACTGCGGTGCCCCGATGACAGGCCACCTTCTCAAGAGTACCTTTCAGAATACGTCGAGGCACTCCTACTAGGGCACCTGGGCCCAGATGTCAAACTAATGGGTATACTGGGTGTTCTGTGTAATTTAGACAGTTTTTAAATTGTCCACCTCTCTGTGTCTGAGATATACTGGGCCTGGAAGAGAGGACCCAATGCTCAGGGAGGCATTTGGAATATGTTCTTTTTTTTTTTTAACAATCTTTATTTATTTTAAGAGAGAGAGAGGCAGTGTGTGTGTGTGTGTGTGTGTGTGTGTGTGTGTATACACACACGTGAGCAGATGAGGGGCAAAGGGGGGGCGGGAGAGAGAGAGAGAGAGAGAGAGAGAGAGAGAGAGAGAGAGAGAGACTGAGACTCCCAAGCAGACTCCACGCTATCAGTACAGAGCCCGACACGGAGCTTGATCCCATGAACCATGAGATCACAATCTGAGCTGAAATTAAGGGTTGGACTCTTAGCCAACTGAGCTACCCAGGTGCCCCTCAGGGAAGCAATTGGTACACGTCATCCAATGTTATTGTCAAATAACAGATGGGAGTAATGAATCAGCTCAAGGTATTTATGCTACTGTCCCAGGATCTGAGGATATGTGCCTTAAAATACAGACAAAAATGCCTGTCCCCATGGAGTTGACATTAGAGAGTGATCAGACACAGAGAGATGGACAATTTAAAAACTGTCTAAATTACCCAGAAAGATGACAATGCAGGATAAAGCATAAAAATAAAACAAGACAGGGGCACCTGGGTGGCTCGGTTAAGCATCCGACTTTGGCTCAGGTTGTGATCTCAGAGTTTGTGGGTTTAAGCCCCGCATCAGGCTCTGCAATGACAATGGTGAGCCTGCATGAGATTCTCTCTCTCCCCTCTCTCTCTCTGCTTCTCCCCCACTTGCATGTGCACACACACTCTCTCTCTCTCTCAAAAATAAATAAACACAACTTAAAAGACAAATAAAATAAAGTGAGACCGGGGCAAGCATGCGGGTGTTAGAAGCAATTGCAACTTCAAACGGGGTAGTCAGGGAAGTTGGGGCATGTTGTGTTACTGTTCAGAATCGATTACTTCCTCTCCTCCAAGGAGATTCTACATCCTGCCCTGGCCATGGGACTTGTACTTCTTCCCTGCCTTGAGACAAGACCCTTGTCACAGGACTTGTTTTGGCCAGTGGAACGTGAGCAGATGTGACAGGTACCATATCCAATAGTAAGCTCTGAGTGCACTTTGTGTGTTTAGCTCAGTCTCTTGTTTCTGCCTTCCACCATGGAAACTGAATGTCTGGGCGAGGGCTGGTCCTTCTGCCTGGGTTCTGGAATGAGAAAGTACATGGAGCAGAACCACAGCCTGTGAGCAAGGAAAAAAATGTTTCTTCAGTAAGCCAATGATCTATATATTTTTTGTTATCACAATAAAGCCAATGAATACAACAAGGCTTTCTGAGAAGGTGACATTCCAGTGAAGAACAGAAAGAGAGGAGATGATAAAAGTGAGCCCAGAGAAGTGATATCACTCTCTTAAGCCACTTATCTATGTGGTGATATCAACCATACCATTTTGGAAGCCCTCTATCTGGGCTGCTTCACACCAGCCTCTCAGGCAGGGACCTGCCCGGGTCCACAGTCACACTGGCACAACGCCTCTCCATCCTGGTCAGCCACACATCCTGTCTCTCTGAACAAGATCTGATAGCAGCAGGTCCCCAAAAGTCAAACCAGCCCTAATTACTTGGGGCGTGGGTTCCTCTCCTGCAACTGAAGGCAAGTGTGACCAAGTCTGCAGCTGAATTTTTCCGTCGCCTCATCAGTTATCTCTCACCCAAATCCTGCAGTGAGCCTGTGACACAAGACAGGACAATAATTATCATCACCTCCTGTTTACAGATGAGAAGTCTGAGGCTCAGAGCTGAGCAGCTTCCTGAAAATCATGCAGAAGATGAACATTGATGATGTGCGCCTGGCTTTTCTGAATCTGGGAATGACATTACGTTGCCAGAACTTGTGCATATTTTATTTGTTTGGGTTTGTGTGTGTGTGTGTGTGTGTCAACTTGTACATATTTGATTGGTCAAGCCTCCATAGAGTGAAGTGAGGTTGTTTGTTATTCCTATTATAGAGGTGAGGAAATTGAAATGCAGAGATGTGAGGCAACTCTCCAAGGTCTCACAACTTAGAGGAACAAGGTCCAAACCAAGGATTTTTCGCCCACCCAGAATATGTGTGCGGCATGGAGGCTTGCCCCCTGTATAGGTGTCTATGAACTATAGAACTCTGGCTGTTGGCTACGAACACACTGCACATTGTGGTTAAAGAAAGTCAATGTATGTTGCTACTTCATCAATTCATCCCTCAATCGATGACAAGAAAGCAGCTGCTGATGCCCAGGGAGAGGCCAGACTCAATGTGCATGAGGAAAACCCATGTTATGCTGAACTCCATTCAGATAGGACTACTCCTCACCAGGGTCTGGCCTGAGACCACAGAAGCCACATGACAAGGAATGTGTGTCTCTCCCCTGCACTTCTGCCCTGCTGGGCACTTTTCTCAGTTGGGAACTATTAGTGTCCTGTCAACATGAAAGGCAACCCAGGGTGATAGAGACAGGAAAGTTGGGACTGGAAGCTCAGCTCTTCTTCCATGGAAAAGCTATATGGTCGTGAGCAATGGCTTCAAAGGTTTGCTTTAAGTATTCATCTCAGCACTCATCCAGGGGTTCCTTCATTCATTTTAATTGTATATGGAATGCCAACTATATACCAGTTATTGTGCTAGGCCTTGGGAATACAGCAGTGAACAAATAGAGAGTTCCTATTCTCACTTGATTTTAGCCAAAAGGCCGAAAAGCGATGAGAGTCCCTATTCTCCAAACAAACATCCATAAATGCTCATCACTGTCTCATTTTTAACGCACAGAATGCAAGTTCTGCCCTTACCCTTTGCTCTGCAAAGGGGGCCTCTATACCAGCAAAATAATCCACCAGATCAGAGGAAGTCCCAAAGCCAAGGAGAGGTGGTAGGGATAGAGTATCCTCCTAGAGTCTCCATCCTTCTGTCAATACATAACACCACCAGTCCTGGACAACCCTGATGCCAGAGGTCAAACCACTGGCCAATCTGTTTGTTACTGGAAGAGTAGATGGGTTCAGATAGTCAAATAGCTAAGGCACAGGAGAATCATTTTAAACAGCAACTTTTGTTGTATAAAAGTGGTTTTTTTTTAAGTCATACAAGGAAAATGGTTGAGTTGCCATAGTGAAGAACCAGAAACATCAGCTTCACCTTGTTTCTTCTATTGAACCAGCTCTGATCCCAGAATGCCTAGACAAGAGTGCTTAGGAAAGCTGGAACAGTCATTCATCTGACCCATAAGTTCTTGCCTGTGGCCAACACATTTAGCAGTTACAGGTAGGAATACTCATTTGGTTAAATAAATCATGTATTTAATGTAAAGGTGATTAGTACTGTCACTGTCAGTCTTGACAACCCCATCATGAGGGAAATAAACCTCCATGGCACAGAGGGGAGGGACTGGGATCCATTCTATAGCTTCTGGGAAGGCAGGCAAGAAGTTCAACTCCAGGCAGTAGTAACTAACACACTTTGGATTCCCAAATAGGGCTGGGCATCTGCTAATGTCAAACCAACCTCATCCTCATGGATTTACTGACATTCTTAACACTAATTAATGGAAGTGACTCTCCTTATGAATTATGACCTGATATAACCACCTGCAACCTAGCCATATCCTTTTATGGCTATTATTTAGTGCCAGTTATGATTGATGCAAAGCTAACTGGACACAAATAGGATCCTTGGGATTCATGTCAACTAAGGCTCAGCGTCCCCAAGACTCTGAGCATTATCTTAGGTGTGAATGAGTTGGGAGCACCATGGCTAAGATGGAGGATGTCAAGTGATGCCTGATGGTCCACATCAAGGATGCATGAGTTTCCTGGGTAAGCTCTATCAGGGCAAGTACCTCCAGAATGAGGACAAAAGTCAGATGTTCATGTATGGTCCTTACACTGTCCTCAGAGTATCCTCAGTGCTTACCTTGAACTGTGGGTTGCTATGTTGATGGCACAGAAATGCAGAGGGACGGGAGAAATTATTGGAATGTACAAAGGAACCTGATCTGTATCAATCTTTGCAAAATCCTTCTCTTTGAGCAGGGCTTAATTTTAGTTCCACACTGCCTGCTTTGTGATGTGTGCAGGAATTCCAAACTATCTAAGTCCCCTGGGAAAGCCACCTTGCATCTTGTCCTTACCACTTTCCTTTTTGTGACTCCAGAGGCCACAGCTACAGCAAAGTGAGGGTGGGTGATGGAAGCTCTGTTTCTGGAAACAGAGATAGTTCATTAAAGCACTCAGCAGAGTGCCTGGCTCCCAGTAGGTGAACAACAAACTTACGTTGTCTTGCCTCCATATGTCATTCTTTTTTTCCAGGGAGTTCACTTAATAGATGTCCAGCTTACTCATATTTTCTGCCCCATGGTGTCTAAAGACATGCAGCTATTATTAAGGGAGGGGTAGTATGTGCCCAAGAAGAGAACGGAACGCCAAGGCTGGAGGGCATGGCCTGTCCTTACAGCACCTTCCACTGATGCTCTTTGACCCTTAACTTGAAGAAGCTGGACTCTGAGAAGACAGAACGACTTGATCTCCAAAAATCCCTGCCGATGCTATTCTAAATGCAAGGAAATGTCAAAGCTGAAATAACCATAATGCAATTGTACTGAGCCTGTTTACTGAAATATCAGTCATTGCTTTGCACGGCAATTCCATTTTTAAAGTTCATTGTGCTAGAAAAATGTTGCAGCTCCTTAATTCTTCCTTTCTCATCCAAGCCGGGTAGGAGGTGAGAAGTTTTTGAACTGTATGAAAATCCACATGAGACATTTCAGCTGCATCTCAGAGCTCTCTTCCAGAATCCTGCACACTCTTTCTTCCCTGAATTTTGAGAAAAATCCAACCCCAAGGCCTGCCCTCATTCTGACAGCAAACATTAAAAGAACATCAGCACAAGTAAAGACAGAAAAGAGGACAGTACAGGGACACTGAGCACCTGTGGGTGCTTATGGGTTGAGTCTATCCCTTTGCACTCTTGCCTTACAGGGGATATTGGCATCAACAACCAGTGTTGAGGAAATTAAGTCCTATGGATTGCCCCACAGAGATCTCCCAGTCTCTGGCATCTGATTGAGTTCACCCAACAGGAAGGGTGGATAAGAGATGACAGGACAGGGACAAGCAGGGACATTCTCTCCCTGCCTCTTCCTGGTTTGGGAAGTGACTACCTTCTTTTATAGCAGGGTTGCTTTACCTCAGTTCTACTGGCATTTGGGGCTGAAATATTTATTGTAAGGGGTCGTTTTGTGTATTGCTGGCTGTTTCACAGCTTGCCTGGCCTCTATGTGATATAGGACAGCAGCACCTTTCCTAAGTTGTGATGAAAATGTGTCCAAAAATGTCGGCAGACACAGCCAATGTTCTCTGGGAGGCAAAACTGCCCCCATTTGAGATCATGGCCTTCATCTTGGTAGCCAGCCCTTCATAGAACTCCCTTTACTAACCCACTGAGCATGCCATCTGCCCACAGCTGGGACCCTGTGACATGTACATATACCAGCACAAGCACACCTCAATCTGGATTCTCCCTGTAAGCCACTGAGAGTATGCTGTGTCCCTCAGTAGCGTGTGATCTTCTGGAGGACAGGGACCAGAGCCCACACATTTAGGGCATCTCCACCCAGGACTGTTCCCAGGTATCTAACTGGAACCCAATGTCTGTTGTGAAAGCCTCTCTCCTGGCTTCCTCCTCAGTGGAAGCAGAACACAGACACACTGCTCCACCCACTCTCTAGTTTCTTTTTATAAAGACTCTTCAAGATTGTGGGCAATTTTCTCCCAGGGACTGAAAGGTCTAGGAGGCTTCTGAGGTGGCACCAGTGCCCTGTGGTTAACCCATGGCTGGGAGCAAATGCGGCCGGTCCTCAGGATGCGACAATCACCTCTAAGGCAGGTCTGCCTTTGCCTTCGGTTAAGGACTGTAACAATTGCTTGTTCTTTCTCGGAAATACAACCTTGGAGATGAACTGCTCTTGAATCAGTCAACGTGTGTGCTAGTTTCCTTTGAGTTCCACGAGGAGGTCCTGGCCTCCTCCTACAAACTCCAGAGGAAAGCAGAGGCATGCAGTCACTGCCTGTGCTCCTATGTCCCTGCAGACGGCTGAGGCGGTGGGCTGCAGGACAGCTTGAGCTCCCAGCAGGAAGGTGCACTCAGTCTGACTTGCTTCTGGACTGCAAGTATCATTAGTGAATATTTAATAACTGCAGGGCTATCCCAGTGGCGTTGTCACTGTTGCATGCATGCCTTGGGGACATCTTAAGACAAAAATTGGCATGAATGATCTCACGGGATGTACCTGTGAAGCTAGGTGTAAAGTTCCTCCAGAGTATATTTAGACCCTTTTATGGCTTCTCCAGTTCTGGAACTATATATACTTCTACTTATCTTTCAGCAAAAACTCGTTTCTCTGGATGTGGGGGATGGGGGTGGGCTGAGAATGCTGGTATCCACACTTCATCATGCTTCCTGCTTTTGTCAAGCTAGATGTGTGAGGGAGCCGGGAACCCCAATATGCATAGACTTCCAGCTCATGGCGACAGGGACTCGCGCCTAACACGCCAGATTCCTGTTGGGACTGCAGCCTCAAAGGCTCTGATGCTAACGCTGGCTGTGGGCTCCCACCCTGGGGACCTCTCAGGGCCGGATCCTAGGATGCATTCCATTCTACCACTGATCAAAGTAATCACAATTCTATCAGCACCTGGCTCCAGCCTTGAAATGAGGCAACTCTGTTCTGAAACATCGACTCAGAGCAAATCACATCACCTCTGTGGGATTCAGTTGCTTCATCTGTAAATTGAAGTCGAACATTTTTTTATGCATTCCCAGAATTTTTTTCTTTTGAATATATAATTTGCATTCAGTAACATACACAAATTTTAAGCATGCAGCCTGGTAAATTTCTATGTATGTGTATGTAGAAGCCAAGGGCAGGCTACCCTAAAATGCGTGCCACTTTGACATATTGATTATTTTAAATAAAAGTTACTTAAGAGACAGCCGGCATAAGACCCTCCTCTGCTGCCCCAAAGGCAGGATATACATCTCCCACGTGAAAAGTACCCTCCCTGGACCTGGTCCCCTTAGTACCAGAGAGCCAAGGAGGCTGAATAAAGAACTCTGGCTCCTTTTTACTAATTTACTCCCCCAGCCCAAATTCTGTATAGAATTCCTTACTAATTGAAGCTCCCAAAGGTAAGTTGTATTTTTCCTGTCAATGCCTCACAGATTTATTGTCTCTTCATCTAAAAAGTGTAAAATCTACTTGCCTTGGTCATTTCCTTAGATCTCAATTTGAATATTGGGTCTCCACACAGGTAATAAAACTCTGGGCTTTTTTCTCCCCCTCTGTTACTCTGTCTCATGTCAACTTAATTCTTAGTCCAGCTGGAAAACCTGGAAGGGCAGAGGAAGAATTTCTCCTGCCCTACATACACATCCACCTAAACTGATATGAGAACATTTATTCCTATCACCCCAGAAGTACCCTCCACACCCCCAGAGAGAACTGCTATTCTGACTTTAATCAGCATGAGGGCAGTTTTGCCTATTCTTGGCAGTCATATAAATGTATGCATTCCTTTCTTTAGCTTTGTTCAACATAAGGTTTTGAGATTGCTTTACTGAACGTGCCAACAGCTTCTGCCTTTGTAGTGCTGAGTAGTATTCCACTGTATGGACATAATATCCCAATATGTGTAACCATTCCCCTGTTCATGGCCATTTGGACTGTCCCCAGTTTGGGGCTATAAAGCTATTCTAAACATTCTTATGTGGACACAGGCACCATCCTTCTTGAGTCCACTCCAAGGTCCAGCCCCAGAGAGTTAAGGATGCACTACAACCCACACCCAAGTCCCCACTAGCATATCTAGATGTCCCATAGACCCCTGGAGTCAGCGTGCTGTACACGATGCCCATCACCCTCAGCAACTGCCTTAACGATCCCACCAGCCTTGGTGTGACTCATCCTCTTCCAGTGCTACAGGCCAGCCATCCCAAACTTCTTTTAGTGTTTTGAACATGTCTGGTTCTATCTCCCTTCTTGGCCTTTAGAGTAAGTCAAAGCCAGATGACAACATCAACTTGATATGAAAATACATTTTAGAAAGATCAAAGGCTTACAAAGGCCTTTGATAAATCATAAAAATGCTAGAAAATCTATACAATATTTTCATATTCTGGCCTTAGTTTCCCAGGAAAATAATAATGCTGAAAGGTGCCTGGGTGGCTCAGTCAGTTGAGCATTTGAATTTGGCTCAGGTCATGATCTCGCAGTTCACAAGTTCGAGCCCTGCATCGGGTTCTGGGCTGATAGCTCAGAGCCTGGAGCCTGCTTCACATTCTGATCTCCCTCTCTCTCTGCCCCTCCCCTGCTCATGCTCGGTCTCTCTCTCTCTCTCTCAAAAATAAATAAACATTAAAAAAAATTTAAAAATAATGCTGAAAGCAATTAAGAAAAACTGAAATAATTAAAAACTTCTTTATAGAAGGAATAGAAAGAACATAAATATGCCAAGAACTAAATAAACTTGAAAGACATATTAGTAATTCATTATGTCTAACATGTAAAGAGCTCATACAAAATAATAATAAATGTGTGAAACCCCAACAGAAAAAAATGCTTAAAAAAGAGGCAACTCATAATAAGGTCTGATAAACAAGAAAAAGTTTCTGAACATTATCAATAAACAAAGAACAACATATTAAAACAAACTGTTTTTCACTTATAAATAAGCTTAGGGGCACCTGGGTGGCTCAGTTGGTTAAGCATCTGACTTTGGCTCAGGTCATGATCTCACAGCTTGTGAGTTCAAGCCCCACATCAGGCCCTTTGCTGACAGCTGAGAGCCTGGAGCCTCTTCAGATTCTGTGTCTTTCTCTCTCTCTCTCTCTCTGCCCCTCCTCCGCTCACACTCTCTCTCAAAAATAAATAAACATTTAAAAAAATTAAAAAAAAATAAGCTTAGTATTCAGATAGTTGATGGTTTTGGGAAAGTGGATCTCTCATATATTCCTAACAGAGTGCCTCTTTTCCAAAAAGATATTCCTATGATGAGAAAAAATGATTTAAATGTAATCCAGTAATTCAGTTTCTAGGAATGTGTCCTAAGCAAATGGTTGGATATGTGCACAAAGACATATATCATCCAGTTCATGATAAAGTATTTACAAAATTTAAAAACTGGAAACAACCTAAATGTCCAGGAACAAGGGAGTAGTTCAATTAATTATTGCACATCCATATAATATAAAGTCTATATAAAGTGTTTGGGTAAATGTATCTTTACCTTGGATGTTCACATCACTTTTGAGAGGCTAAAGCAGGCTGCAAAAAATAATTAAAGATAGGACTCCATCATTGTATGTGTAAGTGGGTGTATATATGCAGGCACAGACACCCAGTGTTTGGCAGCTGTTTTATTCAGGCCAGGCTAACATGTGTACCCTCAGAGACTCAACACAAGAACTTCTTTTCTTCCTATCACGGTCCAGTATAGATCTGTGTGGGGAGGCCTTGCTCGGTCACTGAGGAGTCCAGGTTTCTCCTGGGGCTGAAGGAACCCCAGAGTGCTGACGTCCTCCTCTTGGTCCTCTGCATCTTGCCATCATTAGAGGGAAGGGACAGTTGGGGCGGGCCTTATAAAGGGCAGGTGTGGGGGTGACGCAGCTCACGTGCTCCTGGCACAATGCAGCCACAACTTCTCACGCTAACTGCAAGGTGGGGGCTGAGCAGGCAGCCTGGCTCTTTCCCATAAGGAAACAGACACAGAACAAAAACCCAAAGTGGTCAGGTCTGGCTAGAAACATTTAGGATCAACTTTGGCTTCTCTCTCTCTTTTTTAATTTGAGAAAGAGACAGAGCACGTGCAAGGTGGGAGGAGGGCATGGGGGGGCGGAGAGAGAGGGAGACAGAGAGAAGGAGAGAGAGAGAGAGGGAGGGAGGGAGGGAGGGAGGGGGAGAGAGAGAGAGAGAGAGAGAGAGAGAGAGAATCTGAAACAGGCTCTAGGCTCAGCATGGAGCTTGATGCAGGGCTCGATCCCACAACCCAGGGATCATGACCTGAGCAGAAATTGAGTCAGATGCTTAACCAACTGAGCCACCCAGGCACCCTGGTTTCTCTTTTCACTCTTCTGCATTGTCTGAATCTTCCCCAAATGACCTGTATTATTTTTAAGGTAAGGAAGAAAAAGCCCAATAAAGCATTGCCACTCTGATGGCCACACGGAGGAATCAGAGCCCTCCACTGTGGCTCAGGCTGCACCTTGTGTCCTGGTGCCCTGGGTCCCTCATGTCAGGGCTGCATGTGGCTGTTCACTAGAGAATTGCTTGCTTCCCCTCATGCCCCCCAAACCACAGACACTAGCACCCGAAGCAGTTTGGAGCCCCATTCCTGGGCGGGGGGGCGGGGGGTGGGCTCACACTGAGAGGCAAACTCCCAGTGCCTGATCACGGGATCTGTTTTTGTCAGTCTAGGTGCGCAAGCCCAGCCCGTCACTCAGAGGAGTAGACTCCCCACACCACCACTTGTCACTGTCAGCCTGGGGAGCAATTATATTTCATCCAGCCAGAAATAAACAGACACTGGCATCACATGTGAGATGACAGGCAGACACACTGTCTCCAATGTGTCGCCATCCCCATCATGCCCAGCCATGATGGAGCCTCTGGGCGCAGATGCAGCCTGGAGCCTGGTGGGAAAAGTGAATCAGTCTGGAGCTCTTTGGGTGCCTCTCTCATCCCTTGCTCTTTTGGGGGAGAATGAAGGAATCTGGGGAAAAGCCTTGTCCCTACATCGAACAATTGTAAAACTTGAGATAAAGCATCCTTACAGAAATGTAGGAGATAGAAGCACATCCCTGTGGCTCATCTGGCCCATCAGGCTGCTGTCCTGAAGGCCTTCTGAGCACAGGCTGGTTCCGTGCCAAGGCAGACCTGGGGTTGCGTTCCTGCAGCGGCACTCACCAGCTGCACCCCAGGTGAGCCCTGTAACCTTCTGGCCGATACAGTGTGCATGACAACACTTGCCCTTTCTCCACTTTAATTAATGCAATGTCTTCTGCTTCCAATGCACTCCTGTATCTTCCTGGGCGCACAGACACCTAACTCCACCAAAGTCATTCTCCCCTTTCACAGCATATACAGCTGTGGCTGGGAAACAGCTATTCTGCCTGAGAATATATTTTCCACCCACATTCTATGGGTGGTCTTGTGATTAGTTGTTTTTTTTTTTTTTAACAGGCTTTATTTTCTAGAGCAATTTTAGGTTTATGGCAAAATTGAGCAGAAGGTACAGAACCTCAAGACTGACTCGCACCGATGAAATATGAGAAGTGACAGCTAGGACTTCCCTCTGCCCCCAAGCGCCTCACATGCACCCCTCCATGCTCTTCCCTGCTGGCAGTGTGCTGGGGCCCAGATGACCAGGACAACCTCAGAAGCCACATGCTGAGGATGTCAGGGCCTCTGTGCACCCAGGTCCCTGAGTGATGGAGTGGTCAGAAGACTGCTCATTCTATCCATCCAGAGTGAGCAAAATGCAAACTTCAGTAAATGTACTATGGGATCCTAGACTACATCCTGGAATGGAAAAAGTACATAAATGAAAAAAAAAAACCTGGTGAAATCCAAATAAAATCTGTTCGTTTGTTTTTTTAAAGTTTACTTATTTGGGGAGAGAGAGAGAGCACGCGCGCGTGCGTACGTGAGAGAGTGCTCATGTGCAGGGGAGAGACAGGGAGAGAAAGAATCCCAAGCAGACTCTGAGCTGTCATTGCAGAGCCCAACACGGAGCTCAATCCCACAAACTGGGAGACCGTGACCTGAGCCGAAATCAAGAGTTGGACACTAACTGACTGAGCTACCCAGGTGCCCCCAAATCTGGTGTTTTTTAAATATCAACCTACCAATGTCTTACTTTTGACAAATGTACCGTGGAAATTTGAATGGTGAACATTAGGGGAGATTGGGTGGAGAGTAGATGAGAACTCTCTATACCATCTTGGCAACTTGTCTCTAAATTTAAAATATTCCAAAATTTAAAGCTTATTAAAAATAACTAAAAAACATTTTGAGTGCATTGAGCCTTTATATATTTGGGTATATTTGGTGCTATAGTCTGGCCTTCCCTGACTAATGCAGTCCTCTTATCTATGAAGCTCCAGTCAATTTCGAGACTCAGAGTTGGCGTCTTGTCCACTGAGAACCTTTCTGTGACCCCTGGTGGGGTGAGATGCCCTTCCACTGCACACTTTCTTCTTCTATCACACTCAAGAGCAGCAACTAAGACACCTGCCCATTTCAAACCTCCACTTTGAGTCAGGAGCCTCATCTCCATCAAGGCTACAACAGGCCGCATGGTGCTCAGAGAAGACTGTCCAATGAGTTAATGCCAACCTCACCTATTTGTTATGAACGTTTACTACCCCAACCACTGTAAAATTGCTTCATTAACTCTGAAGTACTGCATGATGTAGGGGATGATTAATCAGTTGCAAAGTAGTTATTGAACACCAGGCCTGCTTTACAGTTGTGATGTATTTTTCTGGTGGCCTACAGTGTCTGCATTGATAGATGGTACTTGGTCTCATTATTGTGATTGTCTTAATTAGTATTGATGCAGCAAAATAGCTGGAATAATCAATTCAATGCCTTCTATTGAACACCTGAAGACATTAAAGGTTGGAGCTTCCACTCATGGAGTGCCTACTGAGTGCCAGCAAGCATGTGCCGGGGAATTTCACTCCCATTATTTCCCTGAATCCCAGAAGAGCCCTCCGAGGTTGGTATCATT
Organism: Lynx rufus; assembly: GCF_022079265.1. NCBI lineage: Eukaryota > Metazoa > Chordata > Mammalia > Carnivora > Felidae > Lynx > Lynx rufus. The sequence continues at coordinate 17,708,618 of NW_025814896.1, read as the reverse complement.
ATCCCCACATTACGAGTGAGAAAATTGAGGAGCAGGGAGAATAAGTGATGCGTTTACCATAGCACACTTTGTAAATGGAGCCTGGTCTCCAAAGTCCGCCTATAACCTGCTTCCTTTCAAAACAGCATCTTGACATATGATTGATTGCCAGTCTCCACTAAGAACTGTCATAAAAATAAATCCAATTTCTTCCATGCCTCTCTGGGTTGAACCTCAAATAAAAGCTGAACACCAGAACTCAAACCAACCACCATAAATGGAAGTCCAGTTGTTGGAATTGGCGCTTGGGGTCAGAAGGGCCCCACCCAGCCCACAGAGAGCAGTCTGAATCTCTAAATCCAGGATCCTTCAACAGTCCTGGAATCATCTGGGAATAAGGATGATATTTTAGCTCTTACTACATGTAGCTGGGCGCTTCACACAGAAATAATTCAATGAACCCTGACAGCAACCTTAGGAGGAGACATTATTATGGCAACTTCAGAGATGAGGAAACTGAGCCTCAGATATGTAAGATACAACTGCTGTGAATAAATCATTCACCATGAAATCAGCTGTCCAATGCTTCCTTTCCCAATGGACTGCAAGCCGTGAGAGGGCAGCGACAGCCCCTGCCTGGTTCACCATTATATCTAAAATACATATCACTGTCCTGCACACAATGGGTGCTCAATAAACAGTTGCTGAATAAAGGCACGGGATGATCAAGATCACAGGAAATCTGGGGAATGACAGCATCTTTGGGAGGCCCTAAATGGAAGACCTAATGATTTATGCTATCACATGAGTATCAAATGCCTAAACTTGCACCCTATCTACCAACCCACTTCTGCCTGCTCCCCCTGCCCAGCCTTGTCTCTACTGTGCTCCCCTAGAGCAGCCAGAAGGGTAGATCTTCCTGAGGCCAACAGTAGTGAGTTCTCTACAGGCCCCCCAGTGTTCTTCCACACATTATCACTTGCCCTTGAGTTAACATGTCTTATATGCAAGGTCACAAAGTCCCCTGTGAAGACAGTTACCATGATCCAGAAGATACTGCCCAGAGCCCCTCTTCTTTTCTCCATCTCCTCTGTGTCCCTCTAGACATCCTCCTCTCCTCCCCCTTGTAGGACTCTTTGTCCTACGTGCACGTCAATTCATGCTGTCAGATGCCTGGGAAGGCGGGACACAAGATGACCAGTTCAGCAGAACGCTTAGACTCTGAATTCCAGTTTGGGCTCATGTGGGACCACAAGATACCCTGTCCACTGTGAGCTTTCTATAAACGGTATGCCATAAACTCAGGGAGCTGTTTGGGGCTGGGGAAGAAGGACACTGCCTTTTCCTGTGGGGCTGCCTCACAGCCAAACACCAGCATGCAAAGCTTGGTGAGCAGAGCACATGCCCAACTCCCACCTTGGCTGCTTTATACCATGCACATACTCGTAGCTGTCCGCAATGACCCGGTTTTACCGAATGCCTACCATGTTCCAGGTACTCTGCTCAAGACTGTATCTTGGGGCCCCATATTAGAAGTCCCTATTAGGGGTGCCTGGGTGGCGCAGTCGGTTAAGCGTCTGACTTCAGCCAGGTCACGATCTCGCGGTCCGTGAGTTCGAGCCCCGCGTCGGGCTCTGGGCTGATGGCTCGGAGCCTGGAGCCTGTTTCCGATTCTGTGTCTCCCTCTCTCTCTGCCCCTCCCCCGTTCATGCTCTGTCTCTCTCTGTCCCAAAAATAAATAAACGTTGAAAAAAAAAAAAAAAAAAAGAAGTCCCTATTAGCATCCTTTACATTCCCTTTGTGATATTTACAACTGTCAGAAATTAATTTTTGTGCAACATACAGGGTTATCTGTTTCATGTTGGACAGGCTCACTGAGCTCTAAATTGCACAAAGGTGCCTTGTTCAAAATTCTACACAACGTGACCTTCTCCCCCACAAAAAGCAGAGGTTACACTATTAGTACACAAATGCTACCCTCTCTTTATCAGGGTCCTTTGCCCAGTGACTTTCCAGTTCTTTTAACTGAAGGAATGGCCCAGTCTTTGGCCCTGGCCTTGTGACTTGCTTTGACTGACAGAACGAGGCAGAAGCGATGATGTGCCGGTTTTAACACTAGTCCTCAGAGGACTCTCGTGTTCCATTCACCCTCTGTGCCTCCGCCATGAGATGATGAAGTCCTGACTAGCTCACTGGTTCCAAGAAAAGGGAGACTCAAGAACAGATGCAGATCAACAGAACTACATAAAGAATAGAGCCAGCCTAGCCACCTAGACCAACTGACCCCCAACCTGCAGATGTGTAAACAGACAGCTGGGATCATTCAACCCACACACACATGAGCTAAATAAATGCTCACTGTTGTATGCCCCTGATACTCTGCGCTTGATTTCTTGCACAGTAGTAGCTGACTAATATGCCAGTGCTGCAGAAGAGGAAACTGAGGATCAGCGAGATGAAGTAACGGTGTGCAATAAGGGCGGAAGCTACTATTTAAATTTAGAGCTCTCTGTCTCTAAACACTGATGTGCTTCTCCTACCCCACATTGTCTTCCTTCATCCTTTGGAAGGCTGTTTACATCTGGTGGGACATCCGAGGTGTGTCAACAGTGTCTCGGGCATCTCTCCCATCTGTACCTCCCAAAAGTAGCTCAGAGGTGACCCCTGGGCAGACGCCAAAATGAGCGGGGATACTACACCTGGAAACCCTGCTTGTCCTTGCTGAGTAACTACCCTGGACTCCAGAGCTCTCTCAGCACGTATATATATTCCTCACTGTAATGTGTAAATGCCATCCCAAATAAGCAACCAAATCCACCAGGTAGGGGAGCTCCAGGTGATTAATGCATCTCTCAGGTGGTGAAAACCACTTAATCCTCAGCTGCAAGTTTCTGACTCCACCAAACACAGCTCTAATCACCCACAAATGCACTGCCTGATGGGACTTTATTGCTTAATTACCAAGGTGAGAGGCTTGTAATTAATACACCATTTACTCCTACATTTAGATGTTTTCAGGAAATGCAGGCAAAGGTTTTCCAAGGAAATTCACATTATCTGTCATCTTACTCCGTGTATCTCCTACTCCCTGTGTTCATCAGTGGGTCACCTATCTCAGTGGCTCCCCAACTTTTCTGCCCACAGCTAACTTGAACAGGCCAAGTGAAAGAGGCCGCAGCTATCCCCTCGTCCCTGTCCCACTTTCTGACAATGAACTTGGTGATTCTATTAAAAGTGAATTATAAAAACCGTAACGACTGACAGAATTATCAAAATCGTAACAAGGCAGCAACATCACAGGAACGAAAGTAAAACTTACCAGTAATTTTGGAGATACATTAATGCAAGAAAAAGAGCTACTGCAAGTTACAGTTGTTCACGACCACACTTAGGATGTATAACAAAACGCCCTTTCCAAAAATCGTGGAGATTCCTACTACTTGTAAGTGTGCAGATTCGCTGGTACTTCTTTAAGTTGTCGAGGCATTGGCAATGGCAGACAGCCAGGGCTTTTAGGAGAGTAACGAAGTAGATCCTCAAAGCTCTCCTAATGAACTAATTTTAGTTCAAGAACACAAAGTTTCATTTCCCTTACACACCAAGCGATTTTGTGGGTTACAAATGAGTAGCTTTCACTGCATGTACAAAGCAAGCGCGACATGGCTGTATTTGCTATACTAACAGTGCAGCACATTCCTAAAGATGTCCATTTGGACCCACTGCTTAGTACCCATCCTTGCTTGGAACCACTAAGTGAGGCTGTATGTGCTGGGTGGATATACAGGCTGTCATCAGGAAGCTCCCACTACAGGGTCTTAGACCACACTTCCAGACACATGAGTAGCCTTGGGTAGCAAGTGGACCGTCGTAACTAAGGAACACCAGCATCTCCACAAGGGAAGAAAATTAAACAATGTCTTTCGATGATCACACTCACCCCCATCCCCCTCACTGACCTCAACAGGAGAAGGGGGAGTTAAGAACTTTTGGACCACTGAGTCAACAGCCTATTTTCGGTCCAGAGAGTCTTTAGAATCTTGGCCTGGTTCTTTCCAATCTCTGCTAATTCCAGGCTGGCTGGCTTCCCCTCTCTCCCTCCATGCCAATGCTGGTAGATTGATTTTTTAAAAATCAATGTATTTATTATAGAAAATAAGGGAAACGCGCAAAGTTAGAAACTAACACACACACGATTCAACTGCCAGGTAGTACAAATGTGAACCACTAGTTTCTCACAATCCTATTTGTTCACAATTGTTCAACATGTTAGCACATCATGCAAAAGCACAGTACGTCTTCAAACTGCACAGTTTCCTACCACATATGATGGCATCAGCCAGGGCCATGTTATAAGCAGTTCTTCACAAACACTGTAATGCGGCAGAGGTGAGGAGGAGGAAGAAATTATTTAACTATTTTCTTCTAAAAGATGCCTCAGGTGTTTCTAACCTGCCTCCACGACAGCAACATGGGGATGACAATGTGGTGGATAGAAAAACACCCTCTCCAAATGTCAACATCCACATCCTAATTTCAGGATTTGTGAATACGGTACCTTACCCGGCCAAAGCGTTTTTGTAGATTAAGTCAACTAGTTAAGTTAATTAAGTTACTAAGTTAATTAGGGATCTTGAAATGGGGAGATTAGGCTGTATTATCCCAGTGGACTCAATGTAATCAGGAAGCTCTTTATAAGTGAAGGATGGGGGAAGGGGGTAGGGGAGAGAAATCAAGTGGAGGGCAGGAGGAGATGGAGAGGAGAAGGAAAGAAGGGGGGAAGGTCGAAAATGCTACCGAGCTGGCTTGGGAGACAGAGAATGAGACTGCAAACCAAGCAATTACAAGAGGCCTCCAGAAGCTGGGAAAAGCAAGGAAATGGATTCTCCCCTAGAGCCTCTCTAAGGAATGCATCCCTTCTGATATCCTGATTTTAGCCCTGTAGGGCACATTTCAGACTTCTGACCTCCAGAACTGCAAGGTAGTACCTGTGCATTGTTTTAAGCCACTTAGTGGGTAGTAATTTGTTACAGCAGCCATAGAAAACCAATAAAAACTTCCTTGTAAATGAAACTGTTTATAAAGCTTACTTTTCTATTAGGACAGATTTCTAAAAGTTAGAATTACTGGGTCAAAGGGTGTCACTATTGTGAGAGCTCTACACTGCTACACTGCTTTCCAAGAGGACTGCAGGGCATCGTCGGTAGATGCTCCAGAAAGAGGACCCCAAGCCCTGGGAGGCTGTATGCATCTTTACATCTTCTTTCCCTCCTTGCCCAGGCTGCCCTCTCCTCCCCTTGGAAGTATGCCCGACCCCTTGGCTAGTTTCCCTGCTGCCCTTCTTGCCAGCCACAGACCATCCCCCACACAGGAGCCAAGAAGATTCCATTAGCACATGAATCAGAAAAAAAGCAGCCCTCCTGACTTGCACCCTTCTATGACTTCCCATGCAGGCTGTTGACAGAAAGAGAAAGGCCCTATTCGGGCCCCAAGGTTCGGCCTCTCTGCCTGCCCACCCTTGGACTTCATTTCCCAAAGGTACCCCTTGCCCTTTGTTTTTTCTGCTGTAGCCACACAGGTGTTCCCTCAGGTTCTGCTAAAAGTCCATACCCCTGCCTACCTCAGGGCCTTTGCCCATGCTGGCTCTTCTGCCTGAATGTGCTCTCTGCCTTCCCCTATGAGCCTAGATCACTCCCTCTTGTCCTACAGAGCCCATATCAAGTGGCCTATCCCAGGAACGCCACTCCCGTCCTCCACCTTGACATCTGGGCAGATGATCCACTTATACATTCTCATACTCTGCTCTCCTTCTCCGTAACACTCACCATGATTACAATTAATTACCTTTTTAATTAGTTATTTAACTTTTAATCAAAGTTTAATATCCATACAAAAACGTGCACATAACATCATCCCTACGAATTTTCACAAACTAAACACATCTATGCAAACGGCACCTAAGTCAAGAAATAGAACATTCTCTACCTTCTACCACTCCCCCATGCCCCTTTCAGTCACTAACCCTCCCCGCAAAGGTAATGTCTACCTTGACTCTAATGGTAGAGATTAGTTTTTTTACATAAACAAAATCTGCTGTTATTATATTTTTAATATTTTTTTGTTTGTTTATTTTTGAGAGAGAGAAAGAGTGTGAGCAAGGGAGGGCAGAGAGACTGAGGGAGACACAGAATGTGAAGCAGGCTCCAGGCTCTGACCTGTCAGCACAGAGCCTGATGTGGGGCTCAAATTCACAAATTGTGAGATCATGACCTGAGCCGAAGTCGGACGCTTAACCTACTGAGCCATGCAGGCGCCCCTGCTGTTATTATTTTTCACAGTGGCCTCCTGCATTAGAATCTAAGCTCCTTGAGGGAAGGGCCCACATCTGTCTTATTTGCCAGCACATCTCCAGTACCTAGCATCTCTGCTGGACAAATGTCTGTCACATTAAAGAACACGTTATTTAAAATTAGCCATGATGGGGCTCCTGGGTGGCTCAGTCGGGTAAGCGTCCGACTTCGGCTTAGGTCACGATCTCGCGGTCCGTGAGTTCGAGCCCCGCGTCGGGCTCTGGGCTGATGGCTCAGAGCCTGGAGCCTGCTTCCAATTCTGTGTCTCCCTCTCTCTCTGCCCCTCCCCCGTTCATGCTCTGTCTCTCTCTGTCTCAAAAATAATAAAATAAACATTAAAAAAAATTAAAAAAAATAAAATTAGCCATGAATGCTGCAGAATCTGGGCAGTAAGACACAGGGTGCAGGAGGTACCCTGGCAAGGTGCCCACAATAAAATGCACACAAGAGAAATGAGGTGTTGTTCTGATGGACGACACCCCTCAGAAGGAGGAGACAGAGGCGTCCGGGCTGCACTGGAGCTGGATGTGGGATGTCTCCTCTCAGGAGGACAGCAAGTGTCTGGCTAAGGAGTGGCTGGCAGGGACGCAGGGGTGGGAACATAAGGAACAACCTGGGCAGTACAAGCCCGGCCTGCCCTGGGCCAGGCAGGCACGGTGGCAGCTAGCAGGGCCTCGCCACTGGTGACAGGAGCACCCACACCGGCCCTGCCCATGATGGTCTCCATGCAGTATCTTCCCTTAGCAAGAACAGGCTTTTCTAGAAGAAGGACACAAACTGCTGGGCCTCAAAGATGAGTCTCAACTGAGTGGCAGCACTGTGGTGGGAATTAAGCCAGCATCTGTCAGTCTCAGACTGGGAGAAATTGTGGCCTGTAGCCCAGGGGCAGAGTCGGGGGCATTTATCCTCACCCCCATTCAAGTTCTGATGTCACCAGACCCTGCTTGCCTGCTCGCTTGCTTCCTCCCTTCCATTCGAACTTCCGTCTACAGAGGTATCACTCCTGCTTGGGGTGCTGGGGGACCAAAGGCTCCTGTGATCAGCATGATGGTCTCACTGTAGAGCAGATGGGCTCCTCCTGCCCCTCTGACCAGGTGGTGGAGGCTGCAAAGCCAGGAGGCTCCAAGTCTGCAGCTGTGGGCAGGGGCTGCGGAGCCTCCAGAACACTGCAGGCTGGGCCTCTGACACTCCCAGCCAGTCAGAGGGCCGTGGCAGCAGGTATTTTATTTAAGACACTCAGGGTTTACAGTTAAAAAACCTGTAAGTCTGAACAAATTCTTTAACTGGCAATTCCCTGCAAAGGGCTCTGCGCGCTCTGCAGTTCGTAGCGTTTCCATCGTGCACTCAATCAGGGGATATTGGGGACATAACTGTACATTATCACTATTGACATTTTCCAGCTTGCTTCACTTTAGTTAAAAAGTGGGCGCCCAAAGATGCCGCTTAATAACTTTGGGCATCATGAAAATGTCACTTTGACAAGCAGAAAAGTGGATTTACACACCCACCAAAAGTGACCTGCTTAGAAAGAGACAGCAGGGGTTGTTCCCTGGTTTCAAAGAAAGACAGTCCCAGCCCAGGGCCCTGCAGGTGACCAGTGCAGGAGCAGAGGGGAGGAGACAGAGCCCAAATGGCACCTGCAGCCCCCGTGGTTCTTGGTTCCCTGAGGCACAGGCTCAGGGGCACTGACAGGCTGCTGGGGCTGCAACAACACAGCTGGAGGTGGTGGGAGGAGGTAAGGGGGTAGGGACTGTGTGGCCCAGGGCTGGGAAAACAACTGGATCTAGTCTGGTCCTAGATGGGTTACAAGAAAGACCCAGGAAGGTGGGCACTGGCCTGGAGGCTCAGTTCTTTGGGCAGGCTGGATGGGGCAGCAGGTATCCTGTGGTCAGATGAATCCAACGTCACAGCTTTGGAAGAACATTCAAATCCCAGCAGAGTTCCAGCTAGACAGAGAAGGAAGGGCAGGGCCAGTTTCCCTGGGGAGGAGGCTAGGGAGAGCCAGGCAAAATATCAGGATCCAGTTAAGGATCAAGGCTGATGAATGGCTGAGACACCAGGACAGTCCCTTCCCCACCTCTTGGGTTTCTGTCTCAACAGCAGGCATACTCAAATCCCTCCCCTCCCCTACCTCCCCCAGTGCCTTGTGTCTAACCCAGGGTTGACAAATATTTTCTGTAAAAGACCAAATGGTAAACATTTTAGGCTTTGCAGGCCACAGGGTCTCTGTCACGACTACTCAACTCTGCCACTGTAGTGTGAACATGAGCTTATAAAAGGTCACAAAGCCAGGCCCTAGGCCAGATTTGGTCTATAGGCTATTGTTTTTGAACCCCTGATCTAACAAATTGCCAAGACCTATCAATTTTACCTTCTAAAAATCTCTCCAATCTGCCCACTTTTCTCCAGTCCCGTCACCTGCTTGATAGGCAGATAGGTCCAGCCACAATCCTATCTTGCCTGAACAACCACAAAGCTGCCTCCTTGGACATTCTGATGTCACTTCTGTCCCCTATAACCTTCCACCCAGTAGCCAGAATAAGCATCCCAAAATGCAGTTCTGATTATGTTATCTCTCTGCTTAAAACTCATCAGGGGCTCCCCAATGCTTTTGCAATGATATCTATACTCTGGCTGGCCAACAAGCCTCTTGAAAAACCAGCTCCTATCCACCCCTCCACTCTTCATGCTCTATAATTCAGTCGGGGTAAGCATCTTGGGGCATCAGTTGATTTCTGTCCTCTGGACCTCTGCACCTGGATCATCCTACTTGGACCTACTTTGTGTCTCCATCACACTGTTCCCCTTTATCTCCTCACTAGATTTATCCCACACCTCCCACATAACTTATTCTAGGCAGTCCTCCCTATGTCCTGAGTTAGTGTTGACTGCCTGCTCTGGACCCTCAGTTTACTTGTCTGCTAAATTGTGAGCATGCAGAACGGAGTTATATGCATTGCAGCCACGCCTTGCAGCACACCTATCCCAAAGCCAGTGCTCAGGAAACATCTTCTGATTAGCTGGGTCTATCAGTGAGTCAATTAACTAACCCAGGATGGCAAGATGAAGTCAGAGACTATCCAGGCACCCACCATTCTCCAGGGACCTGAAGATGAAGTGCATGGGGTCCTGTGGCCCTTCATGCTGTGGTCACCATGGCTTTATAGCTTGGTGTGATCTGGAACTTACAGATCTGGAGTCTTCCTGGTCAGGAAAATAACCTAACTTCCAGAACTCTCTGTGCTTCGTAAGATGGATGAGGGTCCAGGGAGACATAAAGGCATGAACATGTTTACATATTTTAGAACTCTTAAAAGACAAACTGAGGCATGTTAAAGTTTTCAAGTTTATCTGAGCATAAATCAATTTGAATCGGGCAGCACCAAACCAGAAGTTAGGAGTGCACGCTAACAGGAGCCAGGGAAAGACTTGCATGTAGAAATGACGGAAGCAAAGGGAGGAAATTATTTAAGTGGCTATAGCTTAAAGCCTAGTTGGCTGTTTGTGACCGACTACCCTTAGGGTTTTGATTTTGTAACCTTGAGGCATTTAATAGACTGGGATTTGGGGGTTTACATAGGTCGCCACAGTATTAGAGATCCACAGAATTCTGATGGCCCCCTTGTTCAACAACTGGTAGGAGTAAATCTACCACCATCTTTTCCTGTGGATGATTATTAATTTATTAATTCCCTCACCTAATCATTCATCATTCCCTGAGCTCCCATTCCTGAACTGGTTGCTGCACCCAGAGAGATGGCCAATTCCCAACTCCTGCTTCACTGCCCAGTGGGGGAAGGCAGGCCATTTTGATAGACTGTGGTAAAATGCTATGATAAATGCGGGGCGCCTGGGTGGCTCAGTCAGTTGAGCGTCCGACTTAGGCTCAGGTCATGATCTCGCACTCCGTGAGTTCCAGCCCCGCGTCGGGCTCTGTGCTGACAGCTCAGAGCCTGGAGACTGCTTCGGACTCTGTGTCTCCCTCTCTCTCTGACCCTCCCGCATTCATGCTCTGTCTCTCTCTCTCAAAAAATAAATAAACATTAAAAAAAATCTTAAAAAAAAATGCTATGATAAATGGATGCTCAGGGATGATGCCAGGGAGTAAAATGAGGAAGGATAAAACTGACAATAAAGTATACTAGAATGTTCAGCTCAAGTAGCATTTTCAAAATGAATAGACTTAATAGTGTGAAGAAAAACAGGCCAGTACCAAGAAAGAGGACCAATATAGATAGAGTTAAAAAAAAAAAAAAAAAAAGCTAGATAGGTCAATTTACCACCAACAGTTGTGATAACAGAAAGGAAACATCAGGCTTTTTTCAAAATTGGATCACAGAAGCATAATGCAGTTTGCAAGGAAATCAACTGGTTTTAAAATAATTGACTCCCCAAAAAGAGCCATACAAGAGCTATCAGGGGGTCATCACCTCCCAGGAGGAGGTGAATAAGTCTAATGGGATTCATGGAAGGAAGGAGCCTAGATGGACAACCTAGGTGGTGGTGTAGGTACCCCCAAGGGAGGAGAGAAGGCACATGGAGGGATAGCCAAGCATGCAGATCTTAGGACACTGGAAACAAACTTGTTTCCTGACCTGAACACCTTTCAGTATAAATAAGACGGTGTTCCAGATTTGTGATGTTTACCTCCTCTCTTTATTAGAACCATTGAAAAGAGGTGACGGGTTCATCCCCTTGGCAGTGACTGTGGTTATACCAAATAGACTGCCAAATGGCTGTCTGGTGTGGCCACCAGCAAGGACCAGGCTGCCGGACTATGGGCCACAGAGGAAGGAGATCTATAGCAAAGAGATCTGTGTGCCTCCAATCAAAAAGGGCTTGGCCAGATGCAGTCATTGACATGCCCAGGGAGACAGGATCTATCCAAACAGAAGAAAATCTGCAGGGCTGCTCTGGGCTAGGCTGAGTATATGTGTGTGTCTCTGTGTACATGCATACACATATGCATGTTAGCCCCCAGGGTGAGGCAGGATACTGGCAAGTTGGAAGGCAGAGCCCCTCCAACCCAAAGTCCTCACATTCATGCAACCTTAGTGCCAAGGCAAGCCTGAAAGGTTATTCCTGTCAACTTTCATCTTACAGAGGAGGAACCTGAAGCCAGAGTTGGAGAAGGGAGTTCCTGGAGAGCCCATGAGCTAAGAATAGATTCAATCCCTGATGTTTCTGGAAATACACTAAGCAGGGACTCACCTCTACAGCTAACTTTGCTTCCATGACATACCCACTCCTTACTGTATCTTCATCTCAATCTCCAGTAGAGTATATACAGAGAGAATTGTCTCCATTGTAGGAGCATAAAATCTGAGACTCAGAGACATTAGTACTTTTCTGAAGGTCACGGAGCTACCCAGTGGCAGAAGTCTGATTTCAAATAAGGTCTGTTTGACTCCGAAGGTATCTTTTACACAGCTTCATGTTGTCTAGTAGATATCTGGGGGAGATTCCAAACTTCACATGCCTACAACTAAACTGATGGTCTTCCCCCAATGAACCTGCTCTGTCCGCATTCTTCTGCATCTGTGTTGGCAACAATTCCAGCCTTCCAGAAGCCCAGGCCTAACTCTCCTCTTGTTCTCTCCCTTCTGCCACGGATCCACCAACCCATCTGTTGGCTGGATGTTTACCGTCCTCTCGATCCTAGATTTGCAGTGACCTTCTACAGTCTGTTCACAAATCTGTAGCCAGAGCAATCCTTTTTACTTTGCAAGCAAACCACCTTCTTCTTCTGTTCAACACCAGTCAACTGCTCCCATTTCATGCAGAACCTAAATCCTTTTAATGGGCTTCAAGGCCTTGCATGATCCAGTCTCCAGTTACCCCCCTGCCTTCATCTCCTTGCACTCTGCCCCTCACATACTTGGCCCCTGGTCCCCCTGTGTTCTTTGAACACAAAAAACATACTCTTGCCTCGGGGTCTTTGCAGTGGCTGTCCCTATTCTGGAAAGTCTTCTCTCCTCCCTTCTCCCCAACCCTTAAAGATTCATTTGACTAAATCTTTCTTATCTCCTTCAAGTCTGTCAATACATAACACCTTCAATAAAGCCTAGATTAGCCACTCTTCTTTAAAATTATAAATCACTTCTACCACAAGCATTCTCAATCTCCCTTATTTTGCTGCACGCTTCCTTAAAGTACTTAAGGCCATCTAGTACATCATAAAATTTATTCATTGATTATGCCTATTGGTTGTTTTCTGTGTCCCTTACAAAATATAAGAACCATGAAGGCAAGGATTTGTCTATCAATGTATTTCCAACCACCTAGAATGGTGGCAGACATCTACTAGGTGCTCAAAAAATGCTTACAGAATTGAATGGTCCTTCTAATTGGTGACTGAAGAAGAGAGAGGCCTAAAGTCACAGGAAGGGAAAATGTGTTAAATCACAAAGTCATATCTAATCAGTACCTCATCCCCAATTCAACACGAGGGGCTGAATATGTAGCCTTAACAAAGGAATTTGAATAGAGAAGGAAGTCATACTTGAAAAGAGAATATAGGGGTGCCTGGGTGGCTCAGTTGGTTAAGCATCTGACTCTTGATTTCAGCTCAGGTCATGATCTTACAGTTTGTGAGTTCAAGCCCCACATCAGGCTCTGCACTGACAGTGCGGAGCCTGCTTGGGATTCTCTGTCTCTCTCTCTCTCTCTCAGCCCTTCTCCTGCTTGTGCTTTCTTTCTCTCTCTCAAAATAAAGAAATAAATATTTAAAAAATTAAAAAATAGAAAAAAATATAAAAGGAGCTCTTGGGTAGAGACAATTGTATTGCCTTTAAGTGGATAAAACATCAAAAATTTAATAATATGTGAAACTATAACAGCAATTTACCCTAATATGTGAGAGGGGAAAAAAAAGTAAAAGAGTAAACTATATGAGTTCTATTGAAGTTAAGTTGTTATCAGCTTCAAATAGGTTGTTATAATTTTAAAACCCATTGTGTAAGCCTCACAATAGAAAATCTTATAGTAATTACACAAAAGAACCTGGTAAGAAGTCAAGGCTTACTGAAACCAAAAGAAATCAAAACACACAAAAGATAAGAGGATAAGAAACAAGGAACAGTGAATCTACAAAATGACCAGAAAACAATTAGCAAAATGACAACAGTTGAGTCCTGACTTAACAATTACTTTAAACGTAAATGGATTATATTCTCCAATCAAAAGACACAGAATGGCTGAATTGATAATAAAACAAGATCCAACAATATGCTGCCTCCAAAAGACTCACTTTAGTCTTAAATATACACAGAGACTGAGAGTGAAGGCATAGAAAAAGACATTTCAAGCAAATACTAACAACAACAACAAAAAAAAGGCAAGGAGGGGTAAGTATACTTATATAAGACAAAATAGACTTTAAACTTCTTTAAACTTAATGATAAAAAGAAACAAACAAGGTCATTATGTATGATAAAGGGGTCAATATATCAAGAAGATATAACAACTGTAAATATTTATGTGCCCAACATGAGAGGACCTAATATATAAAGCAAAAACAAAGATAAAGGAGAAATAAACAGTAACACAGTAATAGTTGGGGACTTTAATACCCTACTCTCAATAATGGATGGATCATCTAGAGAATCAATCAACAGCACATAGTGTTGAACAACACTAGACTAAATGGACTTTACAGACACATACAGAACACTCTTCTCAAGCACACATGGGACAGTTTCTGGATAAATGATATGTTAGGCCACAAAACAAGTCTTAGTAAATTCAAGAAAACTGAAATCATACCAAGTATCTTCACTGATCACAATGACATGAAACTAGGAATCAATAATATTGGAAAATTCACAAACACATGGAAATATAAACTCTCCTGAATAACTAATGGATCAAAGAAGAAATTAAAGAGGAAATAAAAGTGTTTCTGTTTTTTAAAGTTTTTAATGTTTGTTTGTTTATTTTGAGACCACCAGTGCACAAGCGGGGAAGGAGAGGGGGGCAGAGGAGCCAAAGCAGGCTCTATGCTGACAGCAATGAGCCCGATATGGAGCTTCAACTCACAAACTGCTAGACCATGACCTGAGCTGAAGTTGGATGCTCAACTGACTGACCACGCAGGCACCCCTAAAATTATTTCTTGAGATAAAATGGAGGCACAACATAGCAGAACTTATGGAATGCAGCAAAATCAGTTCTAAGAAGGAAATTCATAGCAATAAATACCTGTATTATGAAGAAATATCCCAAAGTAACAACCTAACTCTATACCTTAAGGAACTAGAAAAGGAATAAACTGAGCCCAAAGTTAGCAGAAGAAAAATGAATAATAAATATTAGAGCAAAGATAAATGATACAGAGAACAGAAAAAAACAATAGAAATAAATGACTGACCAAACTGAGAGTTGGTTTTCTGAAAACATGAGCAAAACTGATAAACTCTTAGCTATACTAACAAAGATAAAATGAAAAAGGATCCAAACCAACAAGATCGTAACTGAAAAAGAAGCCATTACAAAGGATACCACAGAAACTCAAAGGCTCAAAAGAGATTACTCTGAACAACTATATGCCAAAATACCGTTCAACCTGAAGAAACAGAGAAATTAATATAAACATACAACTTACCAAGACTGAATCATGAAGAAATAGAAAATTTGAATATACCAATTACTAATAAGGAGATTGAATCAGTAATCAAAAATCTCCCAATAAAGAAAAGCCCAGGACCAGATGACTTCACTGGTGAATTTCACCACACATTTATAGAAAAATAAACCCCAATTCTTTTTAAACTCTTCTAAAAAATCAAAGAGGACAGAACACTCCAAAATTCATTCTATAAGGTCAGCTATCCTGATGCCAAAACCAGAAAAGGATGCTACTAGAAAAGAAAAATTCAGGCTAATATTCCCTGATAAATAAAGATGAAAAATTCTCAGGTAATTCTAGCAAAACAAAGTCAGCAGCGCATTAAAAAGCTCATGCACCAGGATCACATGGGGATTTATCCCTAGGATGAAAGGATGGTTCTAGATACACAAGTCAATCAATATGATACATCACATCAATATAATAAAAGAATCAGATGATCATCTCAATAGAGGCAGAAAAAAGCATTCAACAAAATTCAGCTTTCCTTCATTATAAAAACCCTGAACAAATTAGGCAAAGAAGGAACATATCTCAACATAGTAAAGGTCATATATGACAACCCCACAGCCAGCATCATATTCAATGGTGACAAGTGGAAAGTTTTTCCTTTGAGATCAGGAACAAGTGTGCCCACTCTCATTCCTATTCAGCTAATACTGAAAATCCTATCTAGAGCAACAGGCAAGGAAAACAGAGAAAGGTATTAGAATTGGAAAGGAAGAAGTATAATTATCTCTATTTGCACATGACATGATTTTATATATAGAAAATCCTAAAGACTCAACAACAACAAAAAACTGATCTAATCAACAAATTCACTAAAGTTGCAAAATACAAGATTAACATACAAAAATCAGTATGTTTCTGATGAGCTAACAATGAAATTTCTAACAAAGAAATAAATCTCATTTATAATAGAATCAAAAGCAATAAAATACTTAGGAATAAATTTAAGGAAGTGAAAGATCTCTGCTGAAAACTACAAAACAATGTTGAAAGACACAGAAGACAAATAAATGGATAGGTATCCCACATTCATGAATTGAAAGAATATTTTTAGATGTGTTAACTAAAGCCATTTAGAGATTCAGTAAAATCCCTACTAAGATTCCAATGGCATTTTTATACAAGTAGAAAAAACACTGCTAAAATTTATATGGAGCCACAAAAGACCTCAAACAGCCAAAAAAAAAAAAAAACAAAACAAAAAAAACCCCAACAACAACAAAACAAAAAACAAGACAAACCTGAGAAAGAAAAACAAAGCAGGAAGTATCACACTTTCTGATTTCAAGCTTACTATAAAGCTATAGTATCAAAACAGTATGGTACTAGCATACAGACAGAGACCAATGGAACAGAATCAAGAGCTCAGAAATAAACCTAAGAATATATGGTCAACTAATATTTGTCAAGGGAACCAAGACTACTCAAAAGAGAAAAGATAGTCTCTTCAATAAATGGTGCTGGGAAAATTGGGTATTCACATGTAAAAGAATGAAACAGGACCCATATCTTACACCACTCACAAAAACTAACTTGAAATGGATTAAATACTTAAATGAAAGACCTGAATCCATGAAATTCCTAGAAGAAAACACAGGAACAAAACTCCTTGACATAGGTCTTGGCAATCATTTGTTTGGATAGGACATCTAAAGCACCATCAGTAAAATAAAAAAAAAAAATAAACAATCAGGACTATAACAACCTGACAAGCTTCTTCACAGCAAAGGAAACAAACAACAAAGTGCAAAGACAATCTATAGAATGGGAAAAAATGTGCAAATCACATATCTAATAAGGGACTAATATATCCAAAACATATAAAGAATTCATACAATTCAACAGCAAAAAATTCAAATAACCTCACTAAAAAATAGGCAAAGGACCTGAACAGACATTTCTCCAAAGAAGACATACAAAAGGCTAACAGGTACAGGTAAAGATGCTCAAGGTCATTTGTCTTTAAGGAAATGCAAATTAAAACCACCATGAGATATCACCTCACACCTATCAGAATGGCCATCACCAAAAGACAAAAGAACACTGGTACTGATTTGGAGAAAGGGAACCCATGTGCACTGGTGATGGGACTGTAAATTAGTACAGCCACTACAGAAAACAGTATGGAGGACCCTCAAAAAATTAAAAATGGAACTACCATATGATCCAGAAATTCCACTTCTGGAAATATAACTAAACATAACAAAACACTGACTCGAAAAGAATATGCAACCCATATTCCTATCAACATTATCTGTAACAGCCAAGACATGGAAACAACCTAAGTATTTGTCGATGGATGATGGATAAGGAAGTTGTGATACACACACACACACACACACACACACACACACACACACACACACACAGGAATATTATTCAGCCAAAAAAATAAGTAACAACAACAAAAAAAGGAAATCCTACCATTTGTGACAACATGATAAACCTTGAAGGCATTTATGCTAAGTGAAATAAGGCAGACAAATACAAATGTTGTGTGATCTCATTTATATGTGGAATCTAAAAATGAATGAATGAATTCATTAATTAATGAGAAAATTTTGTAAAAACCAAACTCATAAAGAAATCAGACTTACAGATACCAGAGGTGGGGGTGGGAGTACAAACTTCCAGTTACAAGACAAATAAAACCAAGGGATGTAATGGACAACATGAGGACTATGGCTAACACTGCTGTATGATATACAGGAAAGTTAAGAGAGGAGATCCTAAGAGTTCGCATCACAAAAAGAAGTTTTTTCCCTTTCTTCTTATCTTTTTATTGTATCTATAGAAGATGGGTGTTAACTGAACCTATAGTGGTAATCATTTCATAATATATGTAAATCAAACTACCATGCTGTACACCTTAAACTTATATGGTAAAGTGTGTCCGTTCTTTCTCAATAAAACTGGAAAAGAAAGTGACATCTAAAAGCAAAGATGCTTATCACCACTCTAGCTGCTACTACACTGTAACTGAGAGGCTGAGGGGCTGCTGCTAAGCGGGGTAGAATTCTTACTGCTCTCTGGCTCCTGCCTGGAGCATTACTGGTCAATTTACCACCCAAATCAATAAACAGCTTAAATTCTGCTATAAAGGAATAACTGAAATGCATGTTCAACAGCACAGAACAAAGGGGCCAGGATCCTGACTTTGATTCTCCCAAGTGGACCCAGAACTTGGGGTTACTTGCCAAGTACCAAGGGATGAGCACAATAATAATGGTGGTTTTGCTGGGAGAGTGTCAGCTCAGCCCTCCCTCCCTAGTCCCCATAGATGCATCTGAATCTGGTCTCTTCTGCAGAGAGAAGGGAGGAGAGGAGGCACCTGTCTCGGTTCTGTCTGCAGTTCCCCTTTGCCAGGGTGTGGAGAGCCTTTTTCAGATTTTTTGGGGAGGGCTGGACCTGAAGGCAAGGTCAGGGGTGCACAATTTCAGGGATAAAAACAGAAAACGAACCTCAAACACATGTCTGCCAAATGGAGCCCTGAGGTTACAGGTGGCATGAGTGGCTGAACCATGTTGCCCAGAGCAAAGATGGGCAGACACAGGATCAGAGCAGGTTACACAAATGACCTAAAAGGATCCAAGGCACCTGGGCTGCCATCTATGATTGTACAGTACATAAAGCCATAGGTCAAGGGGACCAATGGGGCTAGAATTAAATTAGGCTGGGACCTATTATCCTCCTATGGAATGGGTTAGACTGGAAAGTGAGGCATCTTTTGCAATTTGTTCATCAAGAGGGGTTGACTTTTAAAGTTTTCAGAGAGACCCCCCCCCAAAAATGCTGGTAACTGTGGATGTTTGTGATTACCCTTTGTTTAATGGTCTGCCACTACCCTTTGATGGTTTAATGTATAGAATTAGCAGTGCTAGCTTGCTCAAAGAGCTAGACATACACACAGAGGTAAAGCTTTTGAAACTTTCCAGACTTCATTTTCAGAATCCTGATTTGAACTACACAGTTGATTCCCCACCCTCCCAAATTCATACCAAAATGGTTCTGGTATCTATTCACCTAAGTATTCATAGGGTTACCACAAAATACCGGTCTTGGGTCCAGGCCAGAAAAACAGAGATGACAGAGCTGGTTCCATAGCAAACTCTTTATGAACGAAGAACCTATCTCATCCATCTCTACAACCTGGGGCTTAGTAGAGTATCTAGCACATAGAGCTTACCTCTCCCTACCTTGCCCTGGCACCTTCAGTCATATGGTACCACTGATGGTCTGGACGAATGGATGATAAGACTATTTGTGAGTTCCCTGACTACCAGGTCCACAGAGATGATCTTGAGTTGGATTTTGACAATGGAAACATTACCTTAGAGACCCAGTCATCTCTTAATAGAGCTTCAAACACAATGGTTATAAAATCAAATACACCCTGGGTTTAAGGTCATGACAATGGCATCCAGTCTGTTTAGTCATTTGAGCAATGGCTTGCTTGCCTCCTGTAATCCATAGTTCCTGTTTAATGGTCAGTGGAAAGACTTCGAAGGGACTCACATTGAGGAGAACTTTGTCCCATGCAAGAGGGTAATAGACACCTTGATCACTACTGAAAGAGTGATACACCTGACTCTTGTCATGGCTGAACATTGACCCTCCCCAGCCTGAAAGTTTTTCAAGAAGTGTGTATATGGACACACATACATACACATGTAGGCATGCCCTATCAACAGATACTTGTAAATGAATGAATCAATGAATACATGTCCTTGTATAGAAATCTTTTTATGCATTTCTGATTATTCCTCAAAATACCTTCCTATGAGTTAAATTGCTGAGTTACAGGAATCACCCATTTAAAAAATTTTTTTAGCACTTATTGACAAAATTCCTGACAGACTGCTCTGAACTAGTTTCTACTCCCATTATGAAGGTCTAAGAGGGTTAATGTCCTTGCATCATCACTGAGATATGATAAAATAATTCAAAAATATTTGCTGAGTACATAAAAAATGATTCACTCTTTGTTCAACTTTGCATTGGATTCTTTTTGAACTGGACTCCTTGTTCATGTAGTTATTGACTCTTACAATGTACGTTCCTTGTGAGCAGGGGCTTATTTCCACTCACTGTACCCCAACTTCCTGGAGAGCCAGTGGATACCAGGAACATGGTAAATATTTGCTGAAAGAATGAATTCATATGAATGTCTTCTTTTGTGATTGGCCTATTGAAATCCTGGTTCCTATGTCCTTTGAGAAATCTACTTCTTTTCTCTTATTGGAATAACTACACATAGAGAAAGTTTTATTCTCATTGATTTGGAACAACTACACATATAGAATATTTACCCATTTTCTGTCATCTGGGTTGAGTTTTAATGTGCCATTTGCATTTTGTTTTATGTATGCTATTTTTTGACATTTGGAAATTCTACAGTTTTAGAGTCATATCTATCATTTTAGTTCCTTTATTTGAGATGTTTAGAAACAGATACAATAGTTAATACTTATATAGTGCTTACCACGTTCCAGGCACTTTCCTAAAGACTTCTATTACTCATATCACATTACATTACATAGATTACTCATTTGATTCCCACAGAAATCCTTTAAAAAAGATACTTATTATTTCATTATATAGATGAATAAACTAAGGCAAGGAATTATAAATAACTTCCTATATGAGATTTTTTATATATGTACCCATACATTATTCAAATTGTTTTATGATTTCAGTTTTAATATTTAAGAGTAACCCCTGGAGAAATTTTTTCTTTTTTGGAGTTTGGTGTGAGGTGAGGATATCATCAATTTTCCCCCAAAGAGTTGCCAAGTCCTCCAACACAGCTTATTGACTAATTTATCCCTCCCCCACCAAAAGAAAATCAAACTTCATTTTATTTGAGAGAGAGTGAGTGACAGAGACAGAACAGGCAGGGGAGAGTAGAGGGAGACAGAGAGAGAATCCCAAGCAGGCTGCATGCTCAGTGTGGACCCTGATGTGGGGCTCAATCCCACAACACTGGGATCATGACCTAAGCCAATATCAAGAGTCAGACACTCACCAACTGAGCCACTCAGGGGTCCCCAAAATTATATTTTTACTCTATCTGTAACATATTACAATACATACACACACAACACACATGCACACATACAACCACACACACATACAGAATGTCTATTGGTATTTAGTTCAATTGTACTGTCAATCTTTTTAGTTCAGTAATTTTTGTGGTATGTGCAGCGAAGCAAGTTTATAATACAGAAATATAAAGAAGAAACATAAAAGGATTACCAGTGATTCCTTACAAATCCTGATTAAATACACATTCAATGTTGCGCTCATGCAATATGTATCTGTCAAATAAAAACATAAGCGTTCCTAAACTGCATTATAAATGCACAATACTTTATGGAAACAGTTTGCTTTAGACTTTTGGCAGACACAACAACAGCACACACAAGCCTCTTCTACCCCAGAGGAATTATGTGCAGTGAATGGACGTTTAGTTCTATCACTGTTCACTGCTTTGGGTTTCTTGCAAAATCATTTCGATTTTAGTTCAAACTAATAAAAAGCAAGCAGTTTAATGGTCAGGTCCACAAAGCTTGCTGTGGGGAGGAGACCACAAAGAGATAGCATCCAGCAGGTGAGGATTTACTTGGCTCTCAAAGGTAGGGCTCCTTCACCTGATCTTCCTCCCCCACTCCTAGCCACACTCAGATGACCATGTGGCCCCTTGAGACCTAAGTGGCAGGAATGAAGACCCATAGACTTCCAGTGTGAGGAGAAGCATCAGTTTTTGGAGTGGCTTGGTCCCTGAACTGAGCTCAGCTCCTTCTTAAAAAGACCCTCCTTGGCAACCTCCGGGTAATAACTTTTATTATCACATGCATCCTTGGGCACTTACATTTTTATTTCTATGTTTCCTTACACAAAGAGAACATACTATACACCCTGTTTCCACTTTGCTTTTGTCCTCGCGATATATTTGAAAATTACTCCTCATTCATTTCTCCAGCTGGATAATATTTCACTGGATAGCTATACCATCGTTTATTTAACCTGTGCCAGAGGTGACCCCTTGTGGCCCACTGTCTGTTATCTGACTCATTTTAACAAACACAACCTTGTGGGACCCTGCTGGTGGTGCTGCCCACTCAGCTCAGTCCTTAGGAGCAAATGGCATGCCAAGCCCTGGGCTGTCCCAGTGCCCTGATTCAGCCCATAAGCCAGCTGCACTGGCTGGCACCCCGTGAGATCCGCCTGCCCTTCCTGCTTCTCACCTCACCACAACCACTCCATGCAACACAGCTACTAGAATCTTCTCTCATAGATCCTGGTCCCATCCAACGTAGACATGGTGGAGGCAGCAGGCCACCGTGTGCCTTTAACATTCCCCAGGGAAGTTACGGCTTCTCCTGAGACCCTCACCTTCACTGCAGCTGTGTCCCTAAATTAGCATTTGCATCGCTCCCCAGTTTTGTACTCCTACAACTAGGCAGCTGAGAGACAATGGCCTGGCTTTTCCCAAGGCATTGCCAGGCCAGGTGTCTGGTGTACAGGATTGACCTTAAAGGTTTGAACTCCTGTGAGTTTGCTGCATGTACCACGCTGCCCCTTGGCCAGAAAATGAGCTTAGACCTTGACCCAAAGTAGAGCCTTGACCTCTGCCTCAGGTCAAACTTTAACCTGGCCCAGATCAAGTTCCCATCCTGGTCACAGACTCAGTTCTTGTTCACAGACTAAACCCAGATCCCAGCCTTACAGAGAGTCATGACCTAGGTCACAGACACAGCCCCCAAATCTGGATTTATCCTGAGCACTGACCTGGGACCCAGACTCAGTCCTCGGCCTGTTTGTGACCAAGCCCAGCTGGCTCTCCTCAAATGTGTCACAAAGAAGGCTCGGCACACATTACAAATGTTTCTGTGAGAGCCCTGCCTTGGCTTTGGATGCCACTCATGTATCACTACCAGAAAGTCAAGCCTCTAGTTACCACCTCACCCCAGGAAGGAGACTCCGTCTCACAGACCTACTTTCAAGTACCGTTTCTGTCTAGCTGGGTCACTTTGGGTAAATTAGTTATCCTATTTTACCCTATCTATAAAATGGGGGACAAAGTATCTGCTGGCAAGATGGTCATGATTCAATTACATGGTACGTGTAAAGTGCCTGGCGCATAGTAAGTACTCATTGCCCTAGTAGGCATTTTGTCAGCTGCTGCTCAATTTATGCTGTAAACCTCAGAGCTTTGTTGTCCAATATGGTGGCCACCAAGGACATGGGGCCACTGAGCCCCTGAAATGTGACCAATCAAAACAGAGATGTGCTATAGGAACACATCGTATGAGAGACCAAAGACTTAGCCTGAACAAAGGAATATATAATACATCAATAATTTTATACTGATTATACAACGCAATGACAATATTTGGGGTATATTGGGTTAAATAAAATATTAAAACTAACTTCACCTTTTTTGTTTTTTTTTTAATGTGGCTACTAGCAAAGTTAAAATTACATATATGGTTTACAGGTCTAGAGGTCTGGGGAGAGCAGTTTATGAGTAACAAAGACAATGAGAAGAATGACAGTAACAGGGAAAATGAGAGCTAACATTTACTAAGTGCTCGTTATGTACTGGGCACTGTTCTAAACACCTTACTTAAGTCCTCATAACACCTACATGTAGGTACCATTATTATCTCTGTTACTGAGCTGGGACAATTAAGGCACTGAGAAGTCAAGTCACCTGCTCCAGACTGCAGTGTTAGTAAATGGTAGAACCAGGACTTGAACCCACAACATCGGAATCCAGACCCTACGTTCTATGACAACCGTCACATTTATTAAAGGTGGTCTCAGCAGAGGCCTTCTTACAGGTGGGTCATCTCACAGGGCAGAAGGTTGTACTGGATGGTTAAATGCTGTCACTGAGACACAAATAGCAGTGACACCCATTCCTCCCAGCTCCCGTCCACCCCCAATACTAGGGATCTGGGACCATCAGACAGACCCAGCAGGGTCCTCCCTGGGGAGTGGGGAGTTCTCTCCTCTCATCTTGTGCCTTTCTCTACCTGCTCAATTATCTTTACCTGGTAGAACCAAGGGGAACAGCTTCCTCAAACCCTTTTAGTGTTCTCTATTAGTGAGAGGTGGCTCTGAGAGCAAAATGATAAACCTGAGTGTTCATACAAGTTCAGTTCTTCAATTTGTGTACCAGTCATAAACACAGAACCTTCCATTTGAGCAGAAACCCCACATTTCAGCAGAAATACTTAATGTGTCACTTCTCCTACACCCATGTTCTTCAAAGCACTTACTTCAGAAAGTAGAGCAGGAAAAACAAACTAATAACCCAGTACTTTGAATGGGGGAGAGGAAGTTTATGATCAAGAACTCAAAATGTTTTACCTACATGACTACGCATTCACATGCAGCTCCTGAAACTGCTCCCCGACTGGGAAGACCACCCAGCGATTTGGCTGCGTACCCAACCCAGGTGGAAGCAGGGAGCACACTCACCTCAGGCACCTGTTCTCTTCCTAATCAATCAGAAGTCCTAGCTCAAATTTGAGCCTGGAATGTAACCATCCCAGTGACCTCAAATCATGTATTTACAAATAATTGAGCACTGTGACAGATTATATTTTTCAAAGATGGCAATTACCGTATCACTTCTCCCACATATTCAGCAATGTGACCTTGCCACTCCCCATGAGTGGGGTTTATGTCCTCTCCTCTTGAAACTGGATGGATCTTTGAGACTGCCTCTATCAAGAAAGTATGATGGGCATGCTTCAATGTGACTTCTGAAGCCAAGTCATAAAAGGTGATACAGGTTTCATCAGGCTTTCTTGCTCCTGAAAAGCACAGCCACCATGCTGTGAGGAAGCACAGACCACACAAAGAGGCCATAGGTAGTAGGTGTTCCAGCCAAGAGCCCCAGCTGAGGCCCCCACTGGACAGCCAGTATGAACCACCAGGCTTGTGAGTGAAGAAGCCTTAGCCATGGCTCCTGGCTAAGAGCCACTGCCTGGAGGAACCACACAAGGGACCCCAAAAGTAGAGCCACCTAGCTGAGCCCCATCACAGTTCACAGAAACAGTAAGAGATAATAAAAATAAACATTATTGTCTTATGTCTTCAAGTTGCAGGTAGTTGATTACCTATCAGTAGACGAGTGGATCAAAGCTACCATGTAATAGGCACTGTGCTCTCTGCTAAAAAGATCCAACAGTGTGGCTGACCAGGAGCCGCCCTCAAGGAGAGCACAGCCCAGTGGAGGAGACAGAAAAGTAGCCAATCACAAGCCTGTGCCATATGAACAGGTGACAGAGGGACACACAGGGTACTCTGGAAACAAACCAGGGCTGGGAGAACCTAACAAAGTCTGAGGACTCAGTCTGAGTCTGAGCCTCTGGGAAGGCTCCCAAGAGGAGGTTTTTTTTTTTTTTTTCAGTTGAGTCTAGAGAATGAATCTGTGCAAATCAGATAAAAAGACAGCTTTTTATTCATTTTAAGGCATTTTGGGAAAAGAGAGTAGCAAGAATAGATAGAAAAAAAAGCTATGGGAAAACCTTCCCAATTTTTTAAATTAATACCTTAAATGGGAGTAATGCATACAAAAAGCCAATAATTAAATCCTCAACAATCAGGCACCTGGGTGGCTCAGTGGGTTGAGCATCCAACTTCAGCTCAGGTGATGGTCTCAAGGTTTGTGAGTTTGAGCCCACATGAGGCTCTTTGCTGTCAGTCTGCCAGCACACAGCCCACTTCCAATCCTCTATCCCCCTCTCTCATGCCCTCCCCCATTTGCAGTCTCCCAAAAATAAATAAATATTTTAAAAAATGAAAAAATAAAGCCTCAATAATCAATTGTCATACCAGCAGACCAACCGACCAATGGAACATTAGACAATCCACAAGCAGGTCCAAGTGCCACAAGGATTTAGTATAATAAAAATCCCAAAGGAGGATTTTCTAGAAATGCATCACATTGCATATTGTATACCAAGATCAAATTGATCAAAATTCAAAAGCAAAAATCAATCCATTGAAATCCTAAAAGAAAATACATGGACATTCTTTCATAAACTTAGGGCATCTAAAGCCTTTCTATTTCTTTACTCAAAAGCCAGAAACACTAAGCAAAAGATTAATAAACCTAACTATGTAACAAAAGAATTATGAAATACCAAAAGAAAGACGGATGGAAAGTTGGAGTGTGCATATTAAGTAAGCTAAGTCTAAAATCAGAGTTCTATCCAAGTATAAGAGGAATACAATGTTAACCTGAGAACTGCAGCCTCTCCTCAGCAAAGCTAAGGTATGTATAGCTTCCTCCACCCATCAGAGGGCCTGGCAGAGAGTAGATGTTTAATAAGACATGTCGGATGGTGCTGTTTACAGAGATCTGGATTAAAATGGAAGTTCTGGTTGAGTCTAGTTATGTGATCTAAGACACAAACAAATAGGTGTTGTGTGTGTGTGTGTGTGTGTGTGTTTCTTGGGTTGGGGGACGCAGGGAAGTCCAATGCTTCCCCACTGCCCCCTACCTGATCCTGGAAAACCCTGTCACTATTTTCCAGGTACGCTGACACCACGGTCATCAAGATTGCCACACAAAACCATGAAAGCAAGCCCACAGATCAGGAAAACAGCTAAAATATGGTATCGCTTCTATGGATTTCATCCTGTTCCATTGAATCTAGGCTCACTTCTCCAATATTTAGAACCTAGGTGCTTCGTGTGGAACCTCAGCTTTCTTGTTGGTAAAACAGAAGCGTGCTTCAGACGGCACGTGGGTTTCAGTGGGAGTGACGCATGTACAAAGCCAAGCACAGGGGACCCCTGGGTGGCTCGGTCAGTGGGTTGAGGGGCCGACTTTGGCCTAGGTCGTGATCTTGCAGTTCGTGAGCTTGAGGACCACATCAGGCTCTGGGCCATCACCCCATCAGCACAGAGCCTGCTTCGGATCCTGTGTCTCCCTTTCTCTGCCCCTCCCTGACTTGTGCTCTCCCAAAAATAAATTTAAATAAATAAATAAAAAAAAGCCAAGCTGCATATGCAGGCAACCATTGCTGTCAGGACTTCCAGGGCTTCCACCCTGACCAACTGCTGTCCAGGTCCTGACAGGCTTAGTAAGCAATCTCCACCCGCGTGTCTCTGCCCAAAGGAAAGGCCTTTTCTTCCTCCTCTTTGCTTCCACCTTTACAGCACATTGCGTAGATGGATGGAGCTATTACCACAGATGCATGGAAACAAAAAGCAGGCACACCAAGTCGCTCCTCAGGACGTTCAGTCACAGGCCACACTCCTGTGATTTCAGGCCAAGCGACAGAACCACTAAATGCCCGTACTTCTGTGTCTCGCTCCTCCCTTAATCTGGCAAAGCTGGGGATTCCTTAAGCAGGCATTTTAAGAACAAGGTGGAAAAAAACAAGGTGTGGAGGTGCGTCCTGCTCAGAAGACAAAAAGCCACCCACTCTGAAGGTCCTGTCCATTTCCTGGGAGTTTACCCTTTGCGCTGACCTTACGACACTAGCATCTGGGGTTCCTACCATTCAGCTCAGCTCCCTAGTTTCCATCTTGAGGCTTCTGAGGACTCGACCTAACCATGCCTTTAGTCCCTGCCACTTTAAATTAAGGATTTGAAAGGCAGCTTTGAGTTCTCTGTGTCTTTGAAAACGAAAATGACACTGAGGAATACCCCTAGTGTTTCTTCCATTTCCAGTGGAGTGAAATGGTCGGTGAATTTCCTGCATACGAACAACTCAGCCACCAGAATATTACAGGGTCAATGAGGCCATTAACGGATAGAACCAAACAGCGGGGGAGTCTTGGACTAAGTAACATGGCAGTGAAAGCACGGGAAGGCAGGGCAGAATCAGAGCCTCAGTACCCCGCCGAGGAGTCTCTGCACAGCCCAGGCCTCGGGAGGACCATGGGATTTCAAAATCACCAGAGGAGCAAGATCCTGGAGACGTGCTTACCTTGCCACTGCTGGAGGGAGACATTCCCTGCCCACCCTCCTCGCCTACTGGTCCTCCAGCCTCTGACAACCTCCGGGCTGGAAGCTCTACTCGGAAAGTATCAGGAAGGGAGGCTGTGCTCTTCATTTAGACTCCTGTGTCACCTCCTCAGAGAAGCCTGCCCTGTCCACCCTCCCTGTCACTGTCCAGTACCTCACCCTACTTTGCCTCCTTCATAGTTGTCCTGGGTCCTGTGCTACACGCTGGGGTCACACACCTATGTAATGCCGTGTGGCTGAGAGCCATTCGGGAGAGCCGGGGAGCTTGTCTATCTAGTCTGTGAAAACTAGATTTGGAGGACTTGCTGACACACTTAAGCTCTTGTGAGGAGTGGGAAGTTGCTGTTTAGACTCACGTCAAGGTGAAAGTGACAACAGAGAGTGACAGGTGCAAAGATGACAACCGTGCTGCTCATAATGGCAGTAGTGACTGCATGAAGGATCTGGTAGTCTCCTCAGCAGGACATTGAAGGGGCACATTTTAAGCTACTCTGAGACTGTTTGCTAACCTATGGGGGAGAGAGAAGTCATACACCAGTCCAGGTTCTTGACACTGGATGGACAGGGAATGGCGTTTTGTTGGAAGCAGCGGTTACTGGGAGGAGATGTGTTTTCATCTCACTGGCCGGCAGGTCTATGGCTCAGGGAGAGACTGAGGCTAGAGACACGGGTTCAGAGGCTCTCTGTAGACTCAGTGGGCTGAGGCCTTGAGTATTAATGAAATTGCCGTAACAGGCAGGAGTTGACCGGAGTGCGGGAAGAGTCCTAGACAACAAGCCAACATAGAAACAGATCAGCCAAAGCAGGAATATCGGGAGACTGATGTTAAGGGAGGGGAGTGAGAGACAGGAGGTGGCTTCTGCCAAGGGGGATTAAGAAGACGAGGATGAGAACCCTCTCGGGATTGTGGGCTGGAGACAGTACCTCCATGCAAATCCTATTTGCTGCTGTCAGTCCAGATTCTGTCCCCCCGGCACCGTTTCTGAGAAACAGATTCGAGACACACAAAAAACATTTTTTTCTGTCAAATTGGCTCACAGGAACAGGATGCAGGCATCGGTATCCTTTGTGAGTGACAGTTTAGGGCCAATATTTATTCCTTATAATGTTTGTTCTTTACCTCTTGGGACAGAAAAAAAAAATGCTGCCAACATTTAAAAAACAACAACACCACCTTGTTCCATGAGGAATCTCTTTTAAAAAAATCCTTAACATGTACGTAAAGTACACACCTGTTGACATGTAAATGTAGGGAAGTGATGTCAGGCTTGAGATGCAGATAGCACTTAATGCTAATTTATTTCGGTTTCACCTGGTCTCTGGATTGCTTTAGAGGAACACCGTCCCAAGACTTGAGGATCCGAACAGTCTGTTCTGACTCATGTATAGACTGTCCAGCTTCTGCAAAGATATATTGAATATTTATCTATTTCCAGAATTTCAAAACTCCAGCCCCCTCCCTCCTCCCACAGCTGACCTCGTCTGACAGACACGGTGCTTCAATCTGGCAAAGTGAACGGATCACCAGAATCAAAGTTGATGTCAGTACTTCTGTGGGTTGGCAGAGGACGTGGGAACCCTGCCAGACGGTAGTGAATGTTTATAAATGTCAGACTTGGAGCTTGAGAGGAAAGATCCTGCTTTCTTCACAAATGGATTTGCTTGTTCATCTATCCTCTCCAGCTGCAGGATGAGCAGAATTGCCTGGGGCCAGGATCCTGGGGGTGTTGAGTCCTCATTCTCACCCCATCCTCAGCACCAACAAGGCCAACCAGTACCCAGAAGAGACCCCAGGGAAAAATGTAAAGGATTGGGGGAGGTCAGCTGTTCACAGGGTTTCTCAACCTCAGCACAAGTGACATTTGGGGCCAGATAATTCTTTGTTGTAGGGGACTGTCCTGTGCATTGTGGATGTTTAGAAGCATCCCTGGCCTGTACCCACTAGATGCCAATAGCAGCCTCGCAGTTGTGACAACTTCAACGTCTCCAGATACTGTCAAACATCCCCTGGGTGGGCAGGGGCAAAATGGCCCTCGGTGGAGAACCTCTGCATTAAACGAACCGAGGGACCAACTGAGGGTTTGAGCTCAGTAGTGTCAGAAGGCTTTCAGGACCTCAGCTTTGTTACCCTGGTGTCTCCCCTCTACTCCCACCAGTGGGAGACCCCAAGCATGCTTCAACCCTCTCTCAGATCTTCATTTCTGCCATTACAGAATTTATTTTGGATGGTGTGAGGAATCTTCTAGAGTCTAGAAATAGATGAGTCTACCTTCTCTGTTCCTGCCAGCAAATTTTCATGTGATGTCTAACATCTCACTGAAGTTTGTTCCCTGCAAGGCTGAACACTCTCCTCCCACCTGCCCCCACCCCTGCCTGGAGACAAGGCTGCCCAAGGTGTTGAAGGCAAAATCTATCCTGTGCCAGGCATGTCCAAGGAGATCCTTGTTTGAGCAAACATCCCTGCCAATCTGCTTAGCTTCAAAACCATAAGTCTGTCTGGTGACAGGGATTCAAAGAAAACACACCAAAGAGTGAAGTTTTCATTTCTTAGGGAGGGAAGAAGAGCCTCCAGGAATGATTTATTCATCCACCCACTGGAAATAAAGGCAGGGCTGTGATCACAGGAGGTATGTGCTGCTTGGTCTCAGGGGATTTGCCTCTGGTGGTATAGATTTGAGGTGGAGAAACTTCCTCAGTGAACTTTGTATCCACCGATGCAGGCAGGACCATGCATCACTTACTTTATCTAGAAGTCTCTATTCCCCATCCATAAAAAAGTCAGTTCTGAATACACCAAACTTTACGAATTTCATTTCCAAAATATCTCTGAACTGAGATCTTTTTTTTTTTCATCATCTCTACAATACCTGAGGCAGTTCAGGCTTCATCTTCATTAACTCACCTGAACCAATGTGACTGCCTCCTCACTTTTCTCTCTCCGTCAATCCATCTTCCACACAGACCACTAGAACAGCCTTTCTAACACTCAAAATGATACAACATTCAAATCCCTCTTCACCAGGGTGCCTAGGTGGCTCAGTTGGTTCATCATCCGACTCTTGATTTCAACTTGGATCATGATCTCAGGGTCCTGAAATCAAGCCCTACATTGGGCTTCACTCTGGGAGCAGAGCTGCATAGGATTCTCTCTCTCCTTCTCCCTCTGCCCCTCCCCACACGTGCATGTGCACTACACTCTCTTTCCCTGTCTAAAAATAAAGAGAAGAGAAGAGAAGAGAAGAGAAGAGAAGAGAAGAGAAGAGAAGGAAAGAAAAGAAAAAAGAAAAGACAAGACAAAACTCCTCACCAAATACCATAAACAACATCTGAAATAAAAACAAAATTGTCAAGCTGGAAAAATAAAATGTACTTGCAACATTTGTAACAGATAAAACAAGATCTGTATTTCTCTGCATATGTAAAGAACTCTCACAAACCAATAAAATTGTTTTCAAAAATAGGCAAAGGATACAATGAGGCAATATATTAAAAATGAGTTTTAAAATAAAAGTATGGAAAATATGCAAACCTTATTTGCAACTGAGGGTCACAAATAAAACTGTTTTTTTAAATCTTAGATTAGCAAAGATTTAAAAGGTTGTGAATACACAGTGTTGGCAAAAAGTCTTGGAAATGGGAGCTCTCATACTGGTTGGGAGGGTAAGTTTGTCTACAATTTGTCAGAGGCATTTTTCCTATACTGTATTAGTTTTCTACTGCAACATAATTAGTCACCAAAAATTTATCAGCTTAAAACAGCACGTATTAACAGGCATTTATTACCTTATAGATGCAGTAGGTTAGAAGTTCAGGCAGGGCTTAGTTTCTCTACTCTGCTCAGGGTCTCCCAAGGCTACAAGTCAAAGTGTATACGAGGGCTGGGATTTCATCTGAGGCTAAGGGTCCTTGACAAGCTCATATGATTATTGACAAAATTCATTTCATTGGAGCTATAGACTCAAGGTAGCTTAATTCTTTAAGGCCAGCAGGACAGACAGCCTCTGAATTCTACTCCCTCTATAAAAGGTCTCACCTGATTGGGTCAAGGTCACTCAATAATCTCTCTTTTGATTAACTTAAAGTAAATTAATTAGATATCTTCATTATAGCTGCAAAATTCCCTCATTTGTGCCATACAATGTAGCATCACAGGAACGAAACCCCATCATCACCTTTGCCACACTCTACTGGTTAGAAGCGATCACAGGTCCCACCCACACTCAAGGGAAGTTAATTAGATAGAGACATAGGTCATCATGTGATAATTCTGTCAACCACATATACAGACCCAAAAGTAAAATGTTCACAATTTTTGTCATAGCAATGTCACTTTGGAACTTTATACCAAAGAAATAAGTGGACTGTAGCACATATATGCTCAGACAAACCTTTTCATCATTCTGCTGAAGTTAAAATATCCATAAATATGAGATTAGCCATATAATTTAGTATGCATCTATGTGGGATATCACTCAAAGGAACTTCCCTTTGGATTAACTTAGGGTCATATAGATGCTATAATACACGGTTATATCCTATAGATATTAAAAAATAACACAGTATTCAAAACACATTTAAATAAAAAGAGAGCTATAAGGTATTAAGTGGGCAAAGTAGGTTAAAGATATATGGGGGGGGGTGTATAATACCCCCACACACACCACACATATATTTATACTTATATCTAACTGTCTATATGAACATAAACTTCTAAAAGAACATACACACAACTGTTAGTAGAAGGCATCTATCTCCAGGTATGGGAGTAGTAGGTGGTCTTTGTTTTACACTGGTTTTCATCTTTTAAAATTGCGTGAAATAGCTATGTATTCCTTTTAGCAAGAAAGAACAAGAGAGCTGTTTTTTTCTTTTCTTTTCTTTTTTTAACAGTTCTGTTGTTCTTTCTAATGCTATGGTACCCTTCGGTAAAGAAGAGTTGTGTACAGGGGCTCCTGGGTGGCTCAGTTGGTTGAGCGTCCAACTTCAGCTTGGGTCATGATCTCGTGGTTCGTGGGTTCAAGCCCCGTGTCAGGCTTTGTGCCGACAGCTCAGAGCCTGGAGCCTGCTTCAGATTCTGTGTGTCTACCTCTCTCTCTGCCCTTCCCCTGCTCATGCTCTCTCTCAGTACTAAAATAAACATTAAAAAAAAAAGAGTGTGTACAAAATAGTATAGCCAAGGGCATCTCAAGTTTTGTAAGCTATAACTGTGAAGAAGAAAACTTGTTACAGAAGACACAAAATCCTAATAGTAGCTGGACAGAGGTTGAGACTATAGGAAACCTTTAGGCTTCTATTTTAGCTCTGTTTTCTGCATTTTCAATGTAACAAATAATATTTTCATAGTTTTTCAAATGAATCCCTGGTAGTTTTTTAAGTGTGAGAAAGGAACTATAGGCAGGGAAAAGAATAAGGCAAAAGGCCCTCTCTCACTTTTCTGCTAGTCTTGGTCAGGGCTTGCCTCTACCCTCTGAGCTCCACAGCATAGAACACAAAATTCCTTTAGCGGTTCAACACTGCCCTTTACTAAGGCTGCCTCCTCCATCAGCACCTTGTCTCAGTGACCTCTGTACCCATCACAGGGCCTGCCACACAAAGGGTACCAGGCTGTGCAGTCTGTTGGGTGTGGGACATGAGGACCCAGCACCAGGACAATGGCAAGACAGATACACAGGATGCAGAACTGACAGAATTGGGGGAATATGGGGTTGGGGGTTCAAGGCAGGCAAGCACCGAAGGCAACTAACTCTGAAGGTCTGACTTGGGCATGGTGGCGATATCAGCCTTAATAAGGAGCAAACGTTTTTGAGGGAAAAGCAATGATGAATTCAAGTTTGGACACATTGGGTTTGAGGTCTATGAGTGACATCCAGGTGGAGACATTCCTGGAGTTGTCACAAAGGGCCTCTTATGTCACTCTCCTAGCTGTCACATACACATGGCTGACACTGCAAATCACAGGAACTTAACAGATGCAGGCCTCATGAGTAAAACCCATTTATCCCTGCTCAAAGATGAAGTCCCGCCCCCCCCCAAGCCCCCCTCAGGATTCTATTACTCCCCAGAACCTGGAGGAAAAAAATGGCATGACAGAAGGGCTGGGTCACAACACGAGGCACCCCATGAGCTGAGTAACTTCCTGGGAAGCAAGGGCCAGCTTTTCTGCTTCCAGGGGGATGCTCACCTACATGGTTCCCCATCACAGTGTGCATGTTCTCCACCTGGCCTCCCAGGATTGTGCATGCTATCTGCACTCCCACCCTGGAAACCTTCCATGCAGAACTGGCTGCACACTTTACAAAGCTGTCCGTGACCTCCAAGACAGGCTATGATAGGAGACGACCAATCCCGACTAAAAATTACAATTGTCATTGAAGGATTCTAATCAGATGCCACCAAGCATTCATCCCAAGATGGCTCCCACAAACACCATCCCCTCGCCAAGCTCAAGTTCTGCCTGGTGCTCCACTTATTTGTAAAATGGCTGCCACCACCAGGTCCACCTGTAGTCCAGGACTCTCGTTGAGGCCACAGCCTGTTTCTGGAACTTGCCACATCATTCTTTGTGTTGTCTTCTCAGCCTCAAGCACCCTTCCTAGTGTAACCCAACTGGTCAAAGCCTCCATAGCCTTCAGGACTCCCCCTGAGTCATCATCTCTCCTGGGAAGCCATCTCTAACACGGTGGGTTTGGGGTCCCTCTGGCAAGGCACTACAGTGTACCTTTCTGTTTACAATTCTGCGTCTCCTGCAAAACTTTGGGTTCACAGAAGGCTGTGCCAGGTCTCCATGTCTTCCATCATCACAGGTGTCACAAAGTTAGATACCAGCAAGTGGTAGTTGCTGCCCAGTTGAATGAGCTGCTCCCCATAGTGGACTCTTTTCTTACTTACTCTAAACAGCACAAAGGACCACCCCTTAGAATAAAGGACTGGGAGCCACCTCTGGCTCTTCCCTACCCATTCCCCAACATGCAACCTGCCCTCCACAACGGTCCCTTTCATTTTCCCATTATATTATTCCAGTGGCCGCAATTCTCTGCTTGCAAATTATCATCCCTTCAGTACAAAAGCATCATCTACAAATTGCTTTATAGGCCATCAAGCATCGGCACGTGTCATGATTATGTGGGTGCTCGTAAAATCCTAGTGCAATTCACAGGCCAGACACCATCTTCCCTATTTTCCCAGCGAGGAACTGAAGCTCAGTCACCCCAGTTCAGATGAAAAGTGGCGGTTTCAACTAGAACTCAAGCCTTGAAATTCTCAGGCCTCAGCTCCTTGCAAGTTAACCTCCATTAAACAGACTTTTGTAGGTGTTAATTGCATATGCTTTACTCAGAAAGACAGAACCCTCTCAACTTTCTCCAGCATCTAGCTTGGGCCCTTGCAAACTTGTTCCATAAATCACTGCTGAAATAATGAATAAATAAATGTCCCTTTTCATCATGGCTTTAGTTTTCTCATCTGTGAATGAGCATGTATAGGTGAGACAGTTCCCAAGGACCTCTCCAGAATACCCTTTCTGTAACTAGACCAGTCGTCGGGCCAAGGTATGCGCTGGATTCAGTGCAGGGAGCAAGGACATCAGCCGTACCAGTTGTGACTAAGAAGCAACAAAAAAAAATGAGTTGAGACCACTTATGAAAAGAATAATAAAAGCACACTTTCCTTGATGCTAGAAATAATAGAGGGCTCCCAGCTCCTTACTGGCTCTGCTTCTTGATGTCTTTGCCACCCCAGCGTCATTCATTCCTGCTTTGTCTGCAGCTCTTTTCTTGCGCAGAAATGTAATTTAGTGGGTGGCTTTTCCCACAACTCTGTGTCACTAACTCATCCATTTTCTTCTCTGCTTTTAAAGTTTATGTTCCTTTGGCGCACTTGCACATTACCACTCTCCTCCAAAGTCACATAGAATGGAGAGATTGCTTCTCAAAGCCCCCACAGGTCTTGAGAGAGAGAGAGAGAGACAGACAGACAGAGACAGACAGACAGACTGTGGGGTTTCCAAAGAGACCTATGTGTTACCAGATTTTTCTTAAGGATCCCCAGGAAGATTCTGCAACCTGCTGGGCGAGCTGCAGAATGATGATATTTATGATCAGAGTAGTCAACTCTTCTGATACAGCACTTGCACTTACCCATGCCAGACACTGGTCTAACGGCTTTCATTTTACCTTCTTGACAACGCTGGGAGGGAGTTACTATTCCTATGTCCATTTTACAGATAGAGGAACCATATCACAGAGAGGTTAAGAAATTTGGTACAGCACAAAGTTAAGAGAGGGTACAGCGAGGCTTGGAACCCAGCCAGGGTGGTCCCAGAGTACATATTTTTCCTACTGTGCTATTCCTTTCTCCTAGAGTTACTTATGTTCCTCTTCCAGGCAGCCTTCCTGGCCACCTCCTAAACACCACCACTTATTAGATGATGATAGAGCAAGGAGTTTTAAAATTGGCTAGAACTGGTCTCCATCCCCAGCTGTCCCGAGATTACTCATTACGTGATCATAGGCAGATGGAGCAACATCTTTAAAGCCTTAACTTCTCCATTTGTGAAATGGGACAGATACTTATTTCTTGGCACCTTGGCAAACATTTAAGACCTGAGAGACAATAAATGTCCGGCACACGCTGAATGTGAAGGGACCCAAGGCAGAGCTGGAGAACAGCACGCTTGTGTCTGTTGTACATTTACGTGACAACTCTTTATTGGGGGCCAGTCACGTGCCATGCACTGTTGCAAGGGGCACTGCAGAAGTTCTTGTTCTTATGGGGCTTACTGTCTAATGATGTGTTACAGAAGATTAAAAAGTAAAGGCCACAAATGACACATACACAGTTTCAAGAGATCGGTGCAATGAAGAAAATAAACAGGATACACCAGAGAGATGGTAACGGGGAATGGCGGAGGGAAGAATGCTTTAGTCTGGCCTGGGAGATGATATCTGAGCGGAGACCACAATGAGGATGCATCAACTGAAGATCTGGAGTGGGGAGAACATTCTACACAGAGAAACACAAATGCAATCAGGAGCACCTTGAAGAGTCTGAGGAAAAGAAATAAGGCCAGTCCAGCTGGAGCATAGTGCAAGACAAGGAGATGGGTTTTGAGAGGCAGGTGCAGCTAAATCATACTAGGCCCTGTGTGCCACCATCAGTGAGGGGTTGGGATTTTCTCCTAACGCAGTAAGAATTCCTATGGGATTTTAAGCAGGGGAGTGACATGATCTGGTTTATGCTTCAGAGCTTGTTCTGGATCAGATGCGGGGACTGGATAAAAGGGGAGTTGAGCAGGATACACTTAAAGGCAGAACCTAGAGATTGACGTAACTGTTAGATTTCAAACCTTTACCCACTAGGTGGAGAAGAATGGCATTTCTGGAGGAGTTTCCCAAGATGCCTTAGAGAGAGGAAACTGGAGCCAATGGTGAGTAATCACTCCCCACCCACCTTCCAGACCCCCTCCTCCATGGGTATCCAGCTCTTTTCAGCCCAGAGCTCCTAAGGGGAGTCCAGACTCAACAACTGCCACAGAACCAACATCTCCTTCCTTCTTCCTTTGTCTAACTGTAAAAGCATACTTGCAAAAGCAAATCAAACAATAAGGGATTGTCATATAAATAAACCAAAAAGTAAGGAAACAGGACCCAAGTGTGTGTAAGCAATGCTTAGCTATCCAACACAAGGGATGCCTGGGCTGCAGGTGGCCTCAGGTGCACGTGGGGCTGAGTCAGTACTTCCTGCTGAAATTGGATGGCCATGAGTCAACAACGTTCTAGTTGATCTGTCTCCCCCATTCTCCTCCCGCCTCTGCATTTTCTGGTCTTTTAAACAGTCATCTGGTGAGAACCCACACATTTTATAATATTGTGTCTTCCCCTTTCTCCTAGTTAATATGCAGGGTATGCCCAATTTTGATAGTCATCTGTTATTTTGATAACATCATTAATGTTGGGCCTGAAATGGAGAGGCTAAGCCACCCTTCTGAAAGTGGGGAATCTGGTTCATCTGGATCCTCCAAATAGTATGATTTAGGTTTAAATCTCATAAAAAATGAGTCAATAATATTCCAGGAGAATGCCTTAGTAGCAGGCTTCTTTCTCTTTCATCTCCCGAGAATGTTCTTTTCAAGCCACCACCAATGTGGGTGGTTACAGTGGTGGAATGGTAGGACTTGGGAGAACATGCTGGAAGGAGGTTCTCTCATTCTCATGCTTGTCTTATGCATACATCCACTAGGAGGAAGGTGGAGACGTTCGAGCCCCCAGTCCTCTGGGTCCAGGCACCCATCAGGGCCAGTGAACTCTCCTAAGGTCCTGAAAGCCAGACTATTTCTCTTCCTCATATGACTCACAAACACCAAAGTTTCCCAGCCACCAAAGAGGGGTAGAAGGGTACCCACACACCAAGGTTGCTGCAGAAAATTTAAGATGCACTGAGTGAAAAACAAAACCCTGACAAGCAAATACACAGAAACTGAACTCCACCTCCCGTCTGCCCGTGTTTTCCCTTAGCTGGTGTCTGACAACACACCCCTTCTCCTCTTCCACCTGCAAGGTCTGGTCTGCCCGCACCCCTACTCCAGCCGCCGGTTTGGAAAAACGTCTGCAGCACACACATGCTCAGAGTCACAAGGACACATAAAGGTCACAAAGTCCAGTCTCCCAGATGAAGCCCTCCAGGAAACAGCAGCTCCTCTTCTCCACATGTGAGAAGGAAAAGGAGGTGAGGAAGAGGCTGGGAGGGACACGAGGGCTCCACCCTTCTTTTTCTCCCAGGAATGCTTAGCTGAGTGGCTGTGACTAACCCTCCTTTAATACCATCACGTCACTGAGCTCCCTAACTGCATCATGAGTTGCCTGCCATGCCTGCACTGCTGTGGCTGGGGGAATGACATGGCAGTTCACCTAGGCTCCTCCTGAGGGTCAGCGAGCACTGAGAAGGAAGCTGCCACTTCAGGCACCCTAGACCAGAGGTTTGTGCTGTTCATAACAGGCAACCTCTCAGCAGGGGTGTCGGACACCGGCTATGGGGCTCCTGGCCGGCTGGAAGACAGTCAAGGTCAAGGAAGAAAGAGCATCTTAGAGCGCCTGGCACTGAGGCTCGTGTAAGGCATAGGTCTAGACAGAGGCCTAAGGAGTCCATTAAGAATCCAGTCATGAACTCATGGAACTCAGTAGCAAATTACCCACATAACCCAATTAAAGGATGGGCACAGGATCTGAACAGGCATTTTTCCAAAGAAGATATACAAATGGCCAATAGGTACATGAAAAGGCATTCAACATCACTAATCATCGAGGAAATGAAAATCAAAACCACAATGAGATAAGATCTCACACCTACTAGAATGGCTATTATCAAAATGACAACACTTAGCAAAGGATGGGGAAAAGGGAACCCTCTTGCACTATTGATAGGTTTATAAATTGGTACAGCCACTATGGAAAATATTATGGAGTTTCTCTAAGAAGTTAAAAAAGAACTACCATACAAGCTACAAATCCCACTTCTGGAAATACATCAAAGGAAATGAAATCATTGTCTCAAAGAAATATCTGTATTCTCATTTCATTGCAGTATTCACGATAGCCAACAAATGGAAACAACCTAAGTGTCTGTAGACAGGTAGAATGGATAAAGAAAATATGAGAGAGATACATAATGGAATATTATTCAGCCTTAATAAAGAAGGAAATGCTGCCATTTGCAACAACGTGGGTGGAGCTGGAGGATATTATGCTAAGTGAAAGAAGCCAGACAAGGAAAAACAACTACTACGTGAACTCACTTATAAATGGGACTTTAAAAAAAAATTTGTTTTTAATTAGAAAGTTGAACTCATAGAAACAGAGAGTAGAAATTGTTATGGTCAGGGGCTGGGGAAAAATAGGGAGAGGTTGGTAAAAGATACAAACTTCCAGTTGTAAAATAAAGCCTGAGGATCTAACTCATACCACAGTAACTGTTGTTGGTAAAGCTGTATTGTGTGATTGAAATTTGCTTGGAGAGTAAAATTTAAGCGCTCTCACCAAAATAATTTTAAAAAGTAAATATGAGAGGGCCGCCTGGGTGGCTCAGTCGGTTGAGCGTCTGACTTCGGCTCAGGTCATGATCTCACAGTTCATGGGTTCAAGCCCCACATGGGTCTCTGTGCTGACAGCTCAGAGCCTGGAGCCTGCTTCGGATTCTGTGTCTCCCTCTCTCTCTCTGTTCCTCCCCAGCTCATGCTCTCTCTCTCTCCTTCAAAAATAAATAAAAGCATTAAAAAAATTTTTTTAAGTAAATATGTGAGACGATACATTAGATTATCTCAGAGACAAGCCTTTCACAGTGTATGTATATCAAAACATTGTAATGAACACTTTAAATATATTATAATTTATTTGTCAATTATACCTCAATGAAGCTGGAAAAAAAAAAAAAAAAGAATCCCTTTCCACCTGCTCTGGAGCCAGGGGTCAGAGCTAGGCCCCAGGGCTGAATCCGTTCTTGGGGTGGGGCTCCAGCCACTTTCCGCCTCAGGCCAAGGCTGACCCTCAGGACACAGCCTGCAGTGGGGGCAGGCAAAGAGA
This sequence comes from Lynx rufus, assembly GCF_022079265.1. Taxonomy (NCBI): domain Eukaryota; kingdom Metazoa; phylum Chordata; class Mammalia; order Carnivora; family Felidae; genus Lynx; species Lynx rufus. The sequence goes on along the minus strand of NW_025814896.1, from coordinate 17,668,085 downwards.
ATCAAAGCCCAGGTGAGACCTAAGGACAGCTGACCTCCCAGGCCCAGTTCTGCTCATCAGGCTCTTGTCACTGCCACACCCCCCCTCACCTTCCCCCCCACCCCCCGCCCTCCCTGCCCAAACACACTGGTGTTAATTTACTCACTTCTCAGACATCTCTGCGGAAAGGTCAAGGGCTAGATGAATAATCATGGTTGCACTAAACCCTGAGCCCAAACCATCCATTCTCAACCTCCGGTTTTGCAAATGTCTCACTGTCTTATCCAAATATGCTTCAGACCTGAGAGCAAAGAGTGTTCCAGGTAAGGTTTGTGAAGATTGACATAAAGGGTTGAGGCTTTCAGAAACTGGCACAAAGGAGTGGAGCAAACACTGACTTCAACTTCCCGGTACAGGAAGCACCCACGGAGGAGCTGTTCTGGGGAGGTGCGTGGACTCCAGGAAAGGGGTCTCTCCCCTCCTCTAGGGGCTCAGCACCTCCTGTATCAGTCCAGGGATCAGGAGTTCTCAGGCTCCAGGATGAATGAGAATAAACAGGAAAACATGCTCATTGTCCAGGTCCTGAGGCCCTGGTCCCCGGGAGTCTGATTCTATAGATGTGGTCCAAGAGTCACGAATCTCCACATGACCCAGATCCCCAGTGTAAGTGGGTCCTCAGATGCCTGTCATTCAACATGTGGTTGGTAGGCTACCCACAACTGCAGCAACTAGCATTAGGAATGCAGAGTTCAGGCTCACCCCAGACCTACAGGATCAGTCTACACTGAACAGGCTCCACAGGGTTCTCTGAGCACACTGAAGTTTGAGAAGGGCTGACTCAGACCGCAATGTGAGTCACCTTGGCTCTTCTCTGGCACCTGATTTTCCCTGACTCTGTTACCCTCCCCCCCCCATACCGCTACCTCCGAGGGACCCCTTCCACCCAGTGATAAATACAGCTATCCCACTAGATCCAATCTCAGACTACCAGCACTGACATGATTGGGATGTGTCCCTGCAGAGTGGGGACCTCAGCACAATTGAAGAGCAAGAGAATCAGGATGGAAAAAAAACGAAGGCTTCAGGCTTGCTGTCTTTCAGCAAAGGAAACAAACAATTCAATAATCATTTACCCAGCCAACATTTACTGAGCACCTGCTATGTGCCAGGCCCTGGGGAAATGAGGGAGCCATACACATTATGCCTTCTGGTTGATACATCTGTGATATAGAAAGCACGACCCCCAAATTACAAGTGATGAAAAAGAGGAGCCAAAAAGCTAAGGAACTTGCCCAAAGTTAAGAAATTCGAGCTGGGATCCCTACCAGGTCTGCCTGATTTCAGATGCAGGGTCAGTCAGTGACACTTGGACACAGGAAGGCAGTTAGAAGGGAGAATGTCAAACATTCATAGATCTATGTTGATTTTGCCATAAAGAAAGTTCAAGTAGCTCAGAAGAGGATGATCCCCAGGGGTGCCAGAACCCTCCAACACACAGGATGTTCATGAGCTTGTGATCCCTCCAGCCACCAAGTGTATGAGCCATCTGTCCAGCAGAACTGCGTGTAATGATGGGCATCTTCTAGACCTGTGCTGCCCCATACTGTAACCACCAGTCACATAAAGCTACTCAGTCCTTGAAATGTGCCCCTATGACTGGGAACTTAAGATTTAGTTTTATTTCACGCTGATTTGAATTGGAGTGGCCACTGGCTACCATAGTGGACAACACTGGATGGCAGGTTGCTAAGCTATCGCTTTTTGTTCTACTCCATCTAACAGGATTAACAGGAATGTGTAGAAAAGGAGCTGACGGGAGCAGCAGAGCTTCTGGAGGAACCTGAGGGTGGCTGCTTCTCTTCCCAACCCCCGAGTAGGGCAGTCAGTTGAACAGACCGTGTTTCCAGTGGGAATGAGTGCCCCTAAAAGGGCAAAGATGGGCTCCTGGGGGTGAAAAAAAATCTTACTCTTTCTATATGTGAAGTGCAGATACATATAACAGCACACTAATATTGATAGGGAATCAAGGAAAAAAAATTTTAAAGGCTCCCGGCAGAAGGGAGTCAATGCTCTTAAAAAGATTGAGAAACATCAAAGCATGAAAGCCAAGTGTCATCACAGCACAAAAAGAGGCTTTCTGCTCTCACACCCAACGTGATCAGCTTGTCTGCTGCACATGGTCACTGAACACAACCCGGGGGGTGGTTTCCACATTTTCTCCCGTGCAGTGTCCTCCGTGGAGAAGCTGTGTTTGGTTGGCACCACATTTCCATCAGATGGCGCCAGTCACTCTGAATTAAAAGTGGTCCAGGGCACACCCAGGTTCATAGCGTCATCCAGAGAGAGGAACCTGAGTGTTGATAATGAATGATAAGCAAATGTGGTATATCCATACCGTGGAATATTATTTGGCCTTAAAAAAGGAAGGAAAATTGTGACACAGGCTACGATATGGAGAAACCACGAGGGCATTAAGTCAAACAAGCTAGTTAGAAAAGAATGAACAGTGCAGTGTGCTGCTTGTGTGAAGTCCCCAGAACAGGAAAATTCACAGAAGCAGACAGTAGAAGGGAAGCAGAATGAGAAGTTGTTGTTTACAGACTACAGAGTTTCAGTTTTGCAAAACGACAAGAGTTTTGCAGATGGAGGAGTAACAACATCAATGGAGTTAACGGTGCTGAACTCTACATTTAAAAGCAGCGAATACAGTAAATTTTATGTTATATGTATTTTACCCAAAAATTTTTTTAAAAATGGGAAGGGGAAAAAAAAAAGTAGCTCTGAGCAGCCTTTATGTAAAAGTCAGATCTCAGAACTGAAGGTTATAACTGAGCCACCAACCACGGGTGGGATGAATGTCCAGACTGGACAGACATATATTGTTTTGTCTGCCTATGCTGAGACTCGATCTGAGCAGAACTTTGAGAGAGGCCACCTTGAACTGTGGATTTTTTTTTTACCACTCGTTAATGACAACTCTTACACTTGGAGCAACAAGAAAACACTTCCTGAACACACAAAAATAAGATAAAGTAAGTAAAACCCGAATGACAGAGATTATGGGTGTATGAGGGTGAAGAGCATGAGGGTGTTGGAGGTGGAGAAAGGGGTAAGTGATGTGGATCAGGGAAAGTAGGGAGACCTGAGCTTGGGCTGGGGGATCTGTAAGTGCTTGCTTTTGCTGCTGAGTCCTCGTCATCATCACAAGCCTGGAGGATTGGAGGGGCCAGTCCTCACTCTGCCCTGCAGACCCTCACCCTTGGTGCAGGTGCTGATGCTAATTGTAGCATCTTCACTTGTACCTGGAAGCAATGACAATGAATGTGTGTGGGATATGCCACAGCTGGCAGGGCATCTTCACATGCCTCCCCTCTCGTGGTGAAAACTCTATACCCTGGTGGGATTACTATCTCCACTCATTTTACAGAAGAAGAAACTGAGACTTGGCAGTAAAGCTGTCTATCCAAGGGCTATACCGAAGGTAGACTCATACCCAAATCCCGGACTCCCAAGTCCCAAACTATGCTTTTGGCACCTGATGGCCTCATGTGCCTCTGGAATGAGCGAGTCCTCAATGGCCCCAGCTGTAGAGCCCCATGTATCATAAGCAGCCTTAGCCACTGCCTCAGTCCCCTTGTCTGATGAACATGCATCATGATGCCAACCTAATAAAGGGACTGTTGTTAAGAAGGATTAATTCATTAATGAATATGAGGCCCCTGGAAAGCCAGAGCATGATATAAATACCCATGTTGTCAGCTTTCCTCTCCACTGCAGATGAAAAAGACCATAGTCCCCCCCATTGTCCTTGGATAATAGCTTTAATTTGGTGCAGGGTGGGAGGAAAGGAGACTCCGTCTGGGGATACACAATGCTGGGCTGTTTCCCACAGTGTAGGCTGGGGAAGGAAGATGGGGGCTGGGGCTTAAGTCTTTCCAGAGAGCTCTGTGTCTTTGCTCCTGAACGTCTCTCTACACTATCCCCGCTAGACTCTATCTCTCTCACTCTTGGTCTGACCCTTGCCCTAGAAAGGACACCCTTACAGTGACTTCTCATGTGAAACTAAGATTTTCCTCCTGGGAGTGTATCTGCATAACCAGTTCATACTTTGTAGACCATGCTCGAGGTGACCAAGGGACCAGGTGGCAAACATCAAAGCTCAGATGGTATATTCCAGTTTCCTATTGTTACATAGCTGCCATGGTCCATTCTGGCTGCTAGAACAAAATACCACAGGCTAGGTGGCTTAAACAGCAGACGTTTATTTTCTCATCATTTTTGAGGCTGGCAGTCAGATCAGGGTGCCAGCATGGTCAGGCTCTGGTGAGGACTCTTTCCCCGGCTTTCCTAACTGCTCATTGTGGGCCCACATGGCCTTGCCTCAGTGCATGCACAGATCTCTCTTCCTCTTCTTATAAGGGCACTAATCCCTTCCTGGGGACTCATCCTCATGACCTCATCTAAACCTGATTACCTCGTTAAAGCCCCACCTCTGAACATCATCATATTGGGGGTTACACTCAGTCCCTAGCAAGAGTAAACATTCTAAAGCACAGTAGCATCAAACAGCTTACTATGCTCATGGATTCTGTCCGTCAGGAATTGGGGCAGGGTGCAGCAGGGATGTCTTGCTCTGCTGTATAATGTCTGGAACATCATCAACTGGTTAGTCTGGAACAGCCAGAGGAGACTTGCATGGCTGAGGGTTGGAGCAGGAAGAATGTGTCTCCAACCTTCTTCACTCACATCTCTGGCCCCTGGGCTGAGCCAGCTGAAAGTCAGCTCAGCCGAAGAGGTCACCTAGTAGCACTGACCTGTAGCCTTACTATGTCATCTGGGCTTCTCTTTGCAGAAAGGGGAAGTTCTGAGCAAGAGTGTCTCCAGAAGGACGAGGGTCCCAAGAGATCATCCTCAAAAGTTACCTCATCCCTGCTTTTCTCAAGGGGGAGGAGCAGTCACAGGTACACCCAGATTCCAAGGAAGGGAACAGAAACTAGTTCCAATGGGAGGAACACCAGAGAACTTGGGGCCATGTTTTAAAACCACCATAGGGAAAGACATCAGAGTCTGGTACCAGACCTGAGAATTGAGTATCACAGTTCCAGACCAGATGCCTGCCTCCAGTCCTCATGGGGGAGGTAATTTAGAACACTCCAGTACTTGAATAGTGGTGTTCTTACTCTCCTGAAGCATAAGAGAAAGAGGTTCTCCAAATTACAGGATCCTTGAGAGACCTAGGTCTGTGCCTTTATTTTACCAAAGAGGAATCCGAGACCGAGAGGTCACTTGACATAACCTGTGCCAGGGGGCCGCTGAGTGACACTGCCACTGTTCAAAAAGGAGACTAGTGACTCCAAATCCAGTGCTCACTCTGTTCTCCTCAACTGCCGGATGCCATGGGGGCTGGAGCCACCAGTTTCTATCAAGGTAAGAAATTTATCTTCAGAGACGGGTAACCCACTGCAAAGCAGAACCTTCCAGTCACCCTCCCCCTAGGGAGAGGGAAAGGAGCAAGGGAGGCCAGGGGGTCTTACAGATGTGGGGTGGGGTGAGCTGTGGGTTGGCAGGCAAAGGTGAGAGGGTCGGCTCAGCCCCCCAGGGCAGGTCTCCGATGGGCAATTGGATAAACACATTTGGAGCAGGATGCGTGTGCAGCCGAGTGTGTGCACATTTTTAAATATACATTTCACATCCACATGCAGATCCCACTGACATGTGACAAATGTGCAGTGGCCTCCAGGAGCTGTTCTCCAAAGAGGCATTTATTCCATTTGACTCCAGGCATCCAAGCCTCAACAGACGCCAGTATTCCAATGGGCTGTGGGAAGCGGACTTCGATTACAACAGGAAGACCTGAGTTAGACAGCGGGAAGAACTTCTTTCTTTCTCTAGCACAATAGCTTTTTTTTTTTTTTCAACAGCTTTTTTGCACCATGGTATACAGATTCAATGCAGGCATTTAGATAAGTAAGAGTGCTTTCTGGAGGCGTCAAAAAGGGATCCAACTGAGAGAAACTGGGATTTCAGCCTGTACCCCCAGATTTCCTGGAACACATTGATTCCACAGAAAGAGTGGTCCCCAGTGACACCTTTGACTCAAATGAAGGCCCAGTGTCTCTTTTTGGAAGGCAGAGATTTTAACTAGTGTAACACAAAGACTTGAATTTGAAAAGTGGAGAACTGAGGCCCTGCCAACTTTCCCAAACTGGTCTGTGAGACAGGAAAGGGCTTACTAACTATTGTTCCCCTAAGTTACCTGCTGTGCACCAGGTATTTTTCTTCTGCTCCTTCTTTTGTGTGTGTGTGGGGGGGGGCGTGGGGGGAACACATTTATTGAAATATAATTAACATATTCTACAATTCACCCAAAGTGTACAATTCAATGATTTTTCATACATTCTCAGAGTTGGGCACACAATCACAATCACATAATCACAATCAGTTGTAGAACCTTGTCATCCAAAGAGAACCCCCATACACTTTGGCAGTCACCTCTCTGGTTCCCCCCAACTGCCCCAGCCCTAAGCAACCATGAGTCCACTTTGTGTCTCTACAGATTTGTGTATTCTGGACATTCCAAATGAATGGAATCTTATGATAGATGGTCTTTTGTGACTTGATCTTCACTTTAGCATCTTTTCAAGGTTCATCCACGTTGCTGCATGTATCAGAATTTCATTCATTTTAAATAACAGTTATTTCTGTGTGTATATATATGCATACACATATATACGTATATATATGTATATATACATTTATTTATTTTACTTATTCATCAGCTGGTGGACATAGGGGTTGTTTTTGCTTTGAACATTCAGGTACAAGTTTTTCTGTGGACATGTTTTCATTTCTTTTGGGTATACACATAGGAGAATTTCTGGGTCACATGGTAACCCTACATTTAACCTTCCAAGGAACTTGGAAACTGTTTTCCAAAGTAGCTGCACCATTTGAAATGTGTCCCGCCAGTATGAGGTCTCCAGTTCCTCCGACACGTTTGTATCTGTCTTTCTCATCAGAGCCATCAGTGTGCATGTGGACGCTCTCCTTACGCTATCCCACTTAATCTTCACGACATTATTCTCGGTGCAGGGACCACCATCCCTGTGTATAGATCACAAAACTGAGTCTCCCAGAGGCCAGTTCACTTCCCAGTCCCTGTCATACTGCTGGTAAAGGGAAGTGAAAATTTGCTTCCAGGTCTACCCAATGCTCCTCCCACCATGGCCCTGCAGCCCCAGACAGCCCTCTCAGGCCAGCTATGCACCCCACCACCCATAGCCCTCTCTGCAGCTTTCTCTTTGTGCTCCAAATCTGCCTCATTGCTGAGATATTCAGTGATAGAAGCAACCAAACATTCTAGCCAAACTGTCCTTCCTCACTTAAGTCCAGAGACTGGCCATTCCCTCCTATCTGTATTCCTTCTGTTGAAGGTAGACAGGAGCCCAGGAGGCCAGGAAAAAAACCAACGTGCTTCTCTACCACCCTCCCCCCAACCCCCACAGGTGCTCAGTCCACCTCATTTAGGCAGACTTCCAGAATCAGCTCCACAGGGGACTCAGTAGCCTTTTCATCCTCCTACTAAAATACATGAGACTCCTGTCTGGTCCACTAGTGGCTTCAGGAATCCCCATCCCATGTCAGAGTCATAGGAAATCTTTCTTTAGTACAAGAAAATTTTAAAAATCTTTTTATGTTTATTTATTTTTGACAAACACACACACACACACACAGCAGACTGGGGGAGGGGGACAGAGAGAGGGAGACACAGAATCGGAAGCAGGCTCCAGGCTCCGATCTGTTAGCACAGAGCCTGATGTGGGGCTGGAACTAATGAACTGTGAGATCATGACCTGAGCAGAGGTCAGATGCTTAGCTGACTGAGCCACCCAGGTGCAACTAGCTCAAGAAATTTTAATGAACATGACCCCAAACCACCCGGCATCTCCTAAAACAGTTACCAAGACAGACTTTGGTGGTGGGGCACACCACACAGCCCCAGGGAGGCCAGTGGCCTGCCCACCGCCCGCCCATCCCCCCACTCTCCCTGCCCTCCCCACCACACAGGAAGACAAATGATGCCGGGGGCCGTCAGGTGTGTTGTATTTATATGATTCCCATCGTTCCTTATTCTCCCTCCATTGTTCTCTGATGTATGACAAAACTCCCAATTTGTCAAATGCTTAACAGCAGTCAGGATAATCTATTCTCCACACATTCACAGAGCTTTTCATTTTGCACAACTGTCACCGAGAACAGTTTATGAATTTTCCATCATAAGGAATCCAAGAGGATGGGAGGGGGGATAAAAAGAAAAGTCATCCGCTATAACCCGCACCTCCTGTGAGTCACAGCCTTAACTCATTAGAGAGGAGGCAATCCAGCTTCTGAGGCCCCCACCGTATTACACAAATCGCGATTTGCACTTAAGCCCAAGCCCTGGGCATCCATCTCCTGAGTGCAGCTCTATGTATAAAACCCCTCCAGGGGATGTGTGAGGGAGAATCAGGCAGTGCCCTCCCTCCCAAGGGACCCTGCATTTCACGCTCAAAGGAGTTAGCCAGAGGGACTGTAGTCAAAAGCCCTCTACACCCCTGGCTGACCTTCAAGAGATTCTAATGCAATCCCCAGAGGCCCAAATCTTTTAAAAAAATTATACATTGAAAAATGTACATTAGATCATGTGCAATAGCAAAAATCTAGAATCAACCTAAATTGCCAAAGAGAGGGATTAGTTAAATAAATGATGATAATGGAACACAGGTCACCACGGAAGTACTGTTTCCGCGGCACAGGAGTGTGGTGAGGATGTAACATTAACTAAAGTGAGCTTCAAAACTGTACCATGGTAGGACTCCAATTCAGTAAATGTATGCACAGATATGTATGCATGGGGGAAATAACAGACCAGATGGGTAGACGCCCTCAATGATAAACTCAAGAGATCATCTACTTTTTACAAAGATAATTATTTTCATACATTTTCCAAATTTTCTTTGATAAAAAGTTATTTCTTCAAAAAGTTGGTTTTGCCCAATGTGGTCTACTGAGGCACTCTTCCAGAAACTTTAAACTCGGCAGAAAGCAGCCAGTTGTACAGTAAACAGAATTTACAGCCCAATGGCTTTCTGACAGCGGGCACTTTTTCATTCACACTGGGTGACACCGCACTGAACAGCAGCTGTCCATAGGATTTTAATCACAGTAGCTTTTGAAACCACAACCCACTTTCCCCCTTATTTTATTCCATTAAAAAGCTGTCTCTTGAAGCTAATGAGCAAATTCTCTGAGTGCTGGAGCCTAGGAAATGCTGAATCACGGGGCAAATAGCCCATTAAATCCACACGAGTCAGACAGCCCTTTGAAGACTCCACAGCTCAGACAACTTGAAAGTCCCTCTAAGAACAGATTCAGATCTGTGGCTATCATATGTAAATGTAAGCCAATGCCTAACAAGATATGATTATTTGCAAATACCCTGGCTGTGATCTAAGCGGCAGCTCTAATTTGAGGAGTAACACGTTGATAACTTCAGCAAGAACCTGGAGGCTAAGATTAACCTTTGCAGGAACCTACAGAAGATGGCTGAACTGTTCAGAGAAACAGATTCTATAAGCTACTCACAATTACTCACAATTACAACTGTAAAAGCTGGAAGAACATTTCAGCACCAGATACCTTAGTCTTTCCTTTTTCTAGATGTCCTCTCTCATTTTACCTTCTTTCCCCACCCACCCTGGACTCCTTGAGCTATCTCTTTCATAATGCTTTCAGAATGTACTCTTAAAATGTTTGTCTTAAATCCTTCACAACCACTTGAAAGGGGGGAAATGAAAAGAACAAAAAAATCACCTTATCCCTTGTGTATCAGGTTGTTAGGGCTGCCATAACAAAATACTACAGACTGGCTATCTACAACAGTTCTGGAGGTCCAAAATCCAAGGTCAAGATGTCCACAGGGCTGGTTTCTTCTGAGGGCTGTGAAGGACAATCTGTCCCATGGCCTCTGTCCCAGCTGCTGCTGGCTCACTGGTAATCTCTGGCAGTCCGTGGCTTATAGAATCATCACCCAGATTTCTGCCTTCATCTTCACATGGCCTTCTCCCTGTGTGCCCATGTCTGTGCCTAAATTTCCCATCTTTATAGAGACATAGTCACAATGGATTAGAGCCGTAATGACCTCAACCTAATTATGTCTTCAAGGACCTTATTTCCAAATAAGGTCACATTCTGGTATCTGGGGGTTAGGACTTCAATGTATAAATCTGAGGGCCACAATTCAACCCGTAACACCCTGTACCAACTCAACCGGCCATGCTCTAACTAGGCCACGGAGCTCTGCTCTAGAATCACACAATCCACAGACTGACCGCAGCCTTCCAATATCAGCTGAGCTAATTCTTCCCCACGTCCTGGCACCTCCCCTCCCTGTCTCCGCTGCTGCTTTCACAAGTTTTCACCATGCACCTGAATACTTCCTTACCCCAATATTAGGGCATGATCTTACCTCCCACCTCACAGAAGCAATAAGAGGCCATCCCAAAGAAATGTTCTGACACCCTTTCTTTCCTGGCACCCCTCCTTTCCTCCTTCTGCCCTGTCATAAAGCAAGGGCATTCCTCTTTCCTGGGCCCTGAATCCCCTGCCCTGTAGTCTTCTTGTATGAGAGGGAAAAATAGGATAAAATAGGCAGAGAAGGAAAAGATTAGGACCAGAGGTACCTGGGTGGGGAAGGACGTATTTTGGAACAATGCTGGGAGTGTCTGACCACAGCAATCCCCTCCCCCCATAAGTATAAGGTTCCTCTTATGAACACAACAGATACCACCTACACCCCCTCAGGTATCCCTCAGCAATTTGACCAAAGACCTGACTATAAATAAGTAGTAGACCGTAAAATGTATAACCCACAAGGAATGATATGGCCATAAACCACCCCTCATAAAATGGAAATGAGCCAATTAGGAATGGACAACCCAGAACCTAGACCTATCAAGCCATTAGGTCGGACCTGAGAAGGAACGGGGGGGGAAAGTGCGGGGGGGGTTCGACCAGTACCTTATAAAACAAGGACCCTTGCCTACAGTCATGTAGGGCTTTCACTTTTGAATGTCCCATCTCTGTAAAGAGCTCTCCTATGATGGGAATGCAAGCTGGTGCAGCCACTCTGGAAAACAGTACAGAGGTTCCTCAAAAAACCAAAAATAGAACTGCCCTACAACCCAGCAATTGCACTACTAGGTATTTATCCAAGGGATACAGGTGTGCTGTTTCAAACGGACACATGCACCCCCATGTTTATAGAAGCACTATCAACAATAGCCAAAGCAGGGAAAGAGCCCAAATGTCCATTGATGGATGAATGGATAAAGAAGATGTGGTATATATATACAGTGGAGTATTACTCGGCAATCAAAAAGAGTGAAATCTTGCCATTTGCAACTACGTGGATGGAACTAGAGGGCATCATGCTAAGCAAAATTAGTCAGAGAAAGACAAATATCATATGACTTCACTCATATGAGAATTTTAAGAGACAAAACAGATGAACATAAGGGAAGGGAAACAAAAATAATATACAGGGAGGGGGCAAAGCATAACAGACTCATAAATATGGCAAACAGGGGCGCCTGGGTGGCGCAGTCGGTTAAGCGTCCGACTTCAGCCAGGTCACGATCTCGCGGTCCGGGAGTTCGAGCCCCGCGTCAGGCTCTGGGCTGATGGCTCAGAGCCTGGAGCCTGCTTCCGATTCTGTGTCTCCCTCTCTCTCTGCCCCTCCCCCGTTCATGCTCTGTCTCTCTCTGTCCCAAAAATAAATAAACGTTGAAAAAAAAAATTAAAAAAAAAATATGGCAAACAAACTGAGGGTTACTGGAGGGGTTGTGGGGGGGGGATGGGCTAAATGGGTAAGGGGCACTAAGGAATCTACTCCTGAAATTATTGTTGCACTATACACTAATTTGGATGTAAATTTAAAAAACTAAAACTTAAAAAAAAATTGAAAAAAATAAACATTTAAAAAATAATGAATACCTTTATGCTCACAGATTTACCAGTTATTAATATTTTGCCATGTATCATCTTTTTTAAAGTTTTAAAACATTTCACCTTATGAGCACTGCAATATGCATCAATGATGACTTAGTCTTTTAAACATAGCCACATTCCACTAACATTCTTAGCAAAATTAACAGCACTTCCTTAATATCACCTAATGGCTCAGTCTATATTAAAATTTCAGTTGCTTCAAAAAAAAAAAAAAAAAAAAAGAGCTTTCCTACAAAACAACCCCAGGTACTAAGGTAAAAAATCATCCAACACTTGGGGGCATTGCCACATCAATCACCCCCCACCCTCCACAGGCTTCCTCCCAAATTCCCAGCTGGGAATTGAAACAACCCCAACTCTTCTCTGTTGTAATGAGCAAAATCTCTAGTCTCTACATCACTCTCTGGTATTGGCGAAACCCTCCCCTTTACCTCACAGGCTAATTAATTGAAAGAGTGAAATAAAGTGATCTCTACTTTTCTTGTCCTCAACTCTTTCTATCTGGTTTTTGACCTCACCTGTGTGTTGGAAATCCTCCTGCCAAGGACCCCTTGATGCTAAACTAAGGATTTCTTTTAATCCTTCTCTTAAGGGACCACTCAGCAAGTTTAGAACACCAGGGACCACTCCCGTTAAATACACAACCCTTGGCTCCCGAGTGCTCCTAGAGTTCCCTGGCTGTCCTTCTTGGTTTACTTTGCTGGCCCTCTATTTTCTACTCATATGCTCAATTTTGGTATTGCTTGTTATTGTATTCTAGATCTCTCTCCTCCCTGTCTGGTCTCATTGATTGCTATGAATTAAATTGCTACCTATACCCTGAGGACTCTCAAGTCTATACTTCCAGAATACTTCTTGCTCCTGAATTCCAGATGTCCGTATTCCTCCCTACTGTTATATCCCTCCTTAGGTGACACACACCCAGTGACAGTTATGAAGGTGGACAGCCAATGGGCAGCAGATGGGGGACCCTGGAGGGGCAAAGAACCTGGCAAGGTAAGGAAAAGCGGTGCTGAAAGGAGAGCTAAAAGACAGCAGAATACCTTGTTACTGCTTCAAAAAATATTCTCAAATCCAAATTTCCTTAATTCCTGGCCATCCCTTCTGCATACCTGTATCTTAAAGGACAGGGCTCCCCTCGACAGGAATTAAATTTGAACATGCTTCCACTTTAGAAAATGTATTCTTCCTCCACCAATGCTCTGGCCTTGTGGAGCTGTCTGCTGAAAATCACATAGATGTCATCAAATTGCATAATGCTGCCTTTGGAATGGGTACTTTTTTTTTTTCCTATATACATTCACACAATTTTAAGTGAGCCATCCATATTAAATTAAGTTCCCACTGCCCACTCGTCTTGGTCCTTGACTCTGCTGGTGTGTGGAATCACTATTGCTAGTAGCTGGAAATTAAACATAAATCCGTGCAGAGCAAGAAATGTCAAAATTAAAAAACAAAAACAAAAACAAAAAAAACAAGATGAGAAACATAAATGTTCACGGCTTTAAGATGTATGTTATGGGCCGCCTGTGTGGCCCAGTCAGTTAAGTGTCCGACTCTTGGTTTCAGCTCAGATTATGATCGCACATTTTGTGAGTCCAAGCCTCACATCGGGCTCTGTGCTGACGGCGTGGAGCCTGGTTGGTATTCTCTTCTCTCTGCTTCTCTCCCCGACTTGCACTCTTTCGAAATAAATAATTAAAAAAAAAAAAATGTATGTTAGCCTAAAAAAAAAAAAAAAAAACCTGCTTTTACGTGAAAACGTTTCACATCATTATTAATAAAGCAAACAAAAACCACAAAGGCATGGATCTTAAAGAACAGGTAGTCCAACACTGCTGTTCTGCCAACAAGGATACTAAAGCCCAGATTGGAGAATGGTTCAGCGTCCTCAAGGTGAAACCCTACAGAATATGGGAGGAAGCGGGGGAAAGAAGAGGTTGCCTATTCCAGCGGCACAAGAGAGGCCCAGAAAATGGGACTCCATTCTGCCAGGGCCTTGGAGACATCAGAATTTGTTTCGGGGGCATCAGCATCCTCCCCAGAAGCACCTTGGCCACATTCACCTCAACCATGTGCTTCTTCCAGAACCTCCCATCCTAGCCAACTCCACACCCACATTTCAGCAGGCCCCTGATCCTCCTGGATTCTGAATGCTGCGCTCGTGTGCCCACACCCAGCTTTGCCTCTTCTTTCAGACTAACTTCAGCTCTATTTGCTCTGCTAGAATGTTCCTTTCTGGTTTTTTCCCTCCTTGGGTTCTAGTGGAATCAGCCTCACCAAGCAGCATTCTGCTCGCCCATCTAGGCTGCTAGGAGCTTTGCAAAGTGTCCTGAAGTCATGCTCCTGCTGGGCCTGACCCAATCTAATGAAGGAACCTGAAAGAGAAAGGATAGCAACCCTTATCAGAGCAAAAGAAGAATAAAATGAAAAATAAACAAAGCAAAACAAAACAAAACAAAACCCTGCTGAGCTCAGATTGATTGAGCCAGCATGAAGCCTTGACTTGGGCCAGGCACTGTGTTAGGTGCTGGTGTTAATGCTGTCTTTTTTAATTTAATCTCCCAGCCTTTAATAGAATCCTTCTATGTGAAATTTGCACAGGGGCCAAAAGGAAACAAGGCATTATTTATCATAATTGGCTCACCATTATCCATTCACTTGGCACTGCCTGGAATAACCTGATGGGCCTTTATGCTATTCACAGCCTATAAAAAAGTAGTTCTACTGTGATTCAACATACAGTAATCTCCATTTTAAGAGGACAACAGAAACACTCAGCCATTATTCATCCCTGAGCTTTAAACAGTAGAAAATTCCTTTATCAGGAACATAAGGTTAAAATGGCATGAGTTATTAATATTGCGAGTAACCCAAAGCATTCATCGAGGTGCTCAAACTGTTGGAAAAACTAATGATTGTTAAAAGCCACATCTAGTAAAATGCCAGGACCAAGCAGCACTTTGAGAGAACAGGGTAAAATGCACAGAAAGAGGTAAAACGATTCAGAACCGCTTCAGTCAAAATGAAAATGGGGGCTAGACTCTTCATCCCCAGCTAACTTAGTTCTGAGTGTTCTGGAAGAAAGTAGATGAAAGAGAAAATCAAGGGATGTTGAGAAACTCCGATGTGAGAGGGGAGAGAAACGTGGCAGGAGCTGCCCGTCAGAGTTCAGTAACAGTCGTCAGTGGCACATGCAGACACGTCTGGCATTCAGTTCGCTACATGGTCATTTATTTCACCACCTCATTCTACAAAGGAGTTGACGTGACCTCCAACAAAAGAACATGCTGCAACAGTGGCAAAATGTATGTCAGGGTAAGCGCACAAGGACTAATGACCGCTGCGGCGAGAAGGACACATGGTGCCAGCTATGATGTTTCCACTGGGACCAGTGGCAAGTTTCCGATGTGACTTGAGGCTTCCTGGCAGCCCAAGAGAAAAGGACAGTAACTTAGAGAATCCTCTCTAATGAGAAATGTCAAGCGTTTTTCTTTCAAAGCAGGGTAAAACGATAAACACTGACACCATGGCCTCACAGATAACGGCAGAAACGAGAGGCCTGTTAAACCGTGACAGAAGACGGAGGGGGCCAGTGTGTACGGGAAAGACCTGAGTTCTGGAGCTGGAAGTCTCTACTGCAAGGTCTTGGCTTAGCTCTTGACCACTCTGTGGCCCCGGGGAAGATCCTTACGTTCTCTGCAGCACATTCTCATTATTCACACACTAGCGATTTTAAAATACCTAATTTGCTAAGTCATGTGTCAGAGAAAGAGAAAGGGACAACACAGGATGATAAAGTAATTGAGTACGACATGAAAGAAAACACACAAAGCGCCCAGCACAGTTCCTGGCACTTGAAACATGCTGCATCCTTTCCCAGAATAATTGTTTTTCCTTTTGTTCCTTCTAGGAGATTAAATCTGGTAGTAAAGAGTAGGGCAGCCGGTAGTCAGCTGAGTGGCTCTTTTCAGCCTCTCTTCCCTTCCGACCCACACCCCCACAGGCAGTGGAGCTGTGCCCCATCTCAATCTTGTCACTCAAGAGTGAACCCAAGTGTAGAAGCCCGAGTAGATGGCTCTAGAACCGTCAGGGCCCTACTAGCAGCAGCACGTGATTACGGGCACAAGCTCAACTACCACAATGTGGGAGAAAGACTCAGCCCAGAAATAAGTACTGACTGGCCCTCACTCAACACTCATGAGGAAAAACCACTGTATCCTAAAACTTCCCATTTTTGCTAGATATTTCTACCTGGGGCACTCATTTACAAATACTGGCCACCTAATCCATTCTGATTTTTTGTTTTGTTTTAAAGTTTATTTTTGAGAGATAGACAGAACATGAGAAGAGGAGGGGCAGAGAGAGAGGGAGACACAGAATCTGAAGCAGGCTCCAGGCTCCAAGCCGTCAGCACAGAACCTAATATGGGGCTCGAACCCACAAACTGTGAGATCGTGACCTGAGTTGAAGTCAGACACTTAACCGACTGAGCCACCCCGGCGCCCCTCATCCATTCTGATCTTGGTGAAAGTTCTATCTTGTAGGAAATGCAGTATTGGCTCTCCTGATGCCAAACATCTTCACAGACTCCAGCTAATGGCATGAGTCTAACCACTGAGCTTTCATGTTCCCAGGGACTAAACCAAACCAATCAATCAATCAATCACCATGGTCTAAATTTTTTTCTTTTTTTTTTGAGAGGGGGTAGAAGGGCAGAGAGAGAATCTTAACCAGGGTCCATGCCCAGAGTACAGCCCAATGTGGGGTTTGATCCCATGACCCGAGGATCATTACCTGAGCTGAAATCAAGAGTTGGATGCTCAACCAACTGAGCCACCCAGGTGCCCTAAAAATTAAATTACTTTTACACAATTTGGGAATCTTCTAGTGTAAGGAAAAAAACATGGAAAGTTGGAGCCATCTTGGAAATTCTGGATCACATGGTCACTGAATTATGCTACTTTGCCAGGTAGTATCACCATTTTTCAAATGCTTCTCCTTCCTTTCAAGCTTGAGTGAGAAGCTTCTGTTTGTGCTCCTTTAGAACGAGCACACGTCTCTATCCTTGCATTAACCAACCTCTGTATCTTTTTCCTTTTTCTTTTTTTCTTCTCTTTGTCCACATGATGAACATACTATTTGATCCAAAGCCCTGGATGACCTATGAGATTCTGTAACATTAAGCCTCAAATTTTTAATATAGTCTTATCTTCTTTCAGTTCATGCTTAAATTCTCATAAAGCTCTGGATCCATTTTTATAGTATTTAATCATATGTTTATCATAAAAAGTCTCACTCACCTGGTAGAAAGTCTCCGTTTTCTCATTTGAATAGACCACGTGTGTCTAAATTAAGAATTAGACTGTAGTGTAAGGCAAAGGGTCTTTTCACACCTATTTGGGTCCACCTCTGCTCAGGCCCCAATTCTGAGGGCTAGGGTTCAGTGTTGTGGGGTAGTGTTGCTTTTTTATCTCTCTTTTAAAAAAATTATGTTTGTTTATTTTTGAGAGAGACAGAAAAAGAGTGCTAGCAGGGGAGGGGCAGATAGAATCTGAAACAGGTTCTAGGCTCTGAGCTGTCATCACAGAGCCCAACGGGGGGCTTGAACTCACAAACTGTGAGATCATGACCTGAGCTGAAGTCAGTCGCCTAACCAACTGAGACACCCAGGTACGCGCTTCTCTCTCTCTTTCTCTCTCTCTTTTTTAATGTCTTTTCTAATCTATTACTTCCAAGCTGGGGCAGTCTGTTTCAGAGATAAAAATTTAAAGCCAGAAGTTCCAGTCTGAACTTCTTCAATTTATTTTCAAGGGTTACTAATAATGAATGGGGGGCATCTTCTTATTTTCTCAAAAATTGTGAAGGGTTGTCTTTTTTTGGACACATGTACACTGGATTAGCCACGTTCCACCCATCCAGACTGCCTGAGGGTCCAAAAGAGAACAGGTCAGTCATTTGCAGAAACAGATCTCACAGCCCTAAGACCTAAGAGCCATCACAGGTCCCTAACCATCTGGACATCAGCAAGACACCCAGCACAGAGAACACAGACAGGTATAAGTGTAATGGGACGGGAATACAGGCAACCACTGGAGCCTCCACCTCTGGGATTTTAATGATTGTCCTGGATTCACTAAGCGAAGTTATGGTGAGGAAAGGTGGGATGGCTCTAATTCACACACACACACACACACACACACACACACACACACACACACACACACACAAAACTCCTGGGTGGGATAGAGAAGGCAGAAGAAAAGGAACAAACCATTTTTATTGTGGTGGCACAAGCTTCTGTAGCTTACCTGTTTAGCACTATTGCTCTGTTCCCTGTGACAAAGCATGAGTTAACTAATTTACTCCATGCAGTCCATTATCCCTGTAGCAAAGAAGAGCTGTCTCCCAGTTATTGCAAATTATTGTTCAATATATTTAGTTCCAATCCCTCCATCTATTTCTTTCTTCCTTCCATATCCCTCCATCCTTACCATTCACCTATCTATTCATCCATCCATCCATCCACCCATCCATCTACTCACCCATCCATCTTTCTATCCATCCACTCATCCATCCATCCACCCACCCACCAATGCATATGTCTATTCAAAGACATATTGCCCATCCACTTTGTGGCAGGTACTGTTCTGAGTACTTAATACACATTACCTCATTAAACTTTAACAATACCATGAAAGCCAGCTCTTAATATTCATTATTAATATCATTAAAATTTTAGAGACTGAATATCTTGCCCAAGAGTCAGCAAAATATGACCCCTGGGCCAAATTCAATCTATTTTTTCTAAATAAAGTTTAAATGGAGTACAATCATGTCCATTTTTTACTTATGCTAAAGTTGAGTAGTTACAACAGAGACCCTGTTGTCCACAAAGCCAAAAATATGTACTCCTCTGGCCCTTTAGAGAAAAGTTTGTCACCCCTGCCCCTGCCCAATAACACTTAGCAAGAAAACAGTTAAGACAGAATCAAAGGCTTAAACCCAGCTCCATCTGCCTCAAAAGGCTATATTCTTCAACAACACATCCTGGAGTAGAAGCATTTGAGCTTCATCTGCATGAGTCCTGGACACTTAAGGTAGGCTGGCCAGGCTAAGTTTATGGTCACAAGACCAGAACTGAGATATTACTTAGCAAGTAGCCAACAACTGTGGAGGGCCTTCTTCATTAGTGAGAGAAGCCGCTGAGGACTTTTTTTTTCTGGTAAAATAATTATAGAGATAAGTGTTGATGCATGTTTTGACTTTCCTGCAAAAGTAGTTCTGTCTTCTCCAGTTTAAGTAATTACATTTGTTTCTAAATAAACCAAATGGAACTATAGTTGTCAAAGAATGCATAGATCAGTTAACTCCATTTATGGTGTGCTAGGGAGAATAGAAGTTAAAGTGATGATGACATTCTCAGGAGACAGACTATTACAAAGAAACTGGTGCACACCCCAGTGGATGAGTGCCACTGAGCACCTTGGGAAAATGAGGGAAAACATGGCAGAATGGAAATTTCCTCACCATGGGATTTAGTTTCAGCTTTTGCTATCACGATTCCCTACCGATTGCTTATTTAAGTGTTTTCTAATGTTGCCTGGTATGAGGGATATGTTCTGGGTGTTGCTCTCACACTCGTAGAGTAGATTTACCTGGGACTCTAGGATGTTTTACTTGGTCCAATATACCCTCTGTACAAAGCAAGCAGCTTAAGAAGCAAGCAGTGAGTCAAGCCTGACCAAGTAGTTCTAAAGCACAGGGAGAGGATAGAATCCAGAACTGGACAAGGAGTAGTGAGAAAGGAACTGTCCTGGCTGCAAACCAAGAATCCAAAGAATATGGACAAACAAGTATGATTCAAAACAGTCATTCCTGAGCAACTGCTCAGTAAGGGAGAAAAACCAATGGTTTTTGGCACTGGATTTAATAGCACAGAGTCCCAGCTGTGATAGACTTAACAATGCTCCTGCTCCAAACAAAGATTTCCACATCCTAATCCCCAGAACCTTACAGGAACCTTACCTGGTAAAGTCCCTGCAAAAGGGCCTCAGCAGATGTAATAAGGATCTTGAAATGGAAAGATTATTCTGGAGTAGCTAGGGGGACCCGATGTAATCATAAGGGGCCTTAATATTGAAGGAGGCAGGCAAGAGAGGTAGAGTGTGAGAGACTTGAAGATACTCCTCTGCTGGCTTTGAAGACAGAGGAAGGGACCATGAGCCAAGGAGTGAAGGAGGCCTCTGGAAACAGGGAAAGGCAAGGAAATGGATTCTTCCCTAGAAGTTCTAGAAGGAGCAGGTCATGATCAATACCTTGATTTTAGCCCCATGAAATTCATTTCAGGCTTCTGATTTCCAGAGGGTCAGAAGATAATCAATTTGTAACGGCAATAGAAATAAATGTATGAAAAATTTTATTTTTATTTATTAAAAATAATAAATTTATGTTGTTTTAAGCTAAGTTTATGGTAATTTTTTACAGCAGCAATAAGAAACTAATGCCTCACCCAAGACCAGGGACAAGAGAGGGGAAAGAGCCTTGCACCACCCTCCCACATTGGGTGGTGTTAAGCATGACTTCAGGTCCCCAATCAAGCAACTGAATGGGTACCATGGCAGCATGCCAATAATTTATTTACTAATTCTCAGCTCTGGTGTTGCTTGATTTAAAGTATAAAGATAATTTGAAGAATTCGTTAGTTTCTAAACGTTAATTCCTTTCAACGAACTTTCCCTTGAAAACCTACATTATTTACCCACAAATCTTTATGTAAGTGTGTGCACACAGGGAAGAAATAGAAATACGTGTTGGGCAGGTGGCATGAAAACAGAGTATCTGAGACCAGAAAGCATTTACAACAGGCAGGCCTGAGTGAACTCACAATGACCATATGACATGTACGTGGCAGCTATCAAGTGGCCTGTTCATGGGTCAGTGTCAATGACAGCAGGTGACTACCCCATGTGGTGTTCAACATCACAGATACCCTTCGAGTAACTGAAGTTTTGTCGACCATGGCACGTGGTGTCAAGGAAGTGACGTTCTCCCCTGGGGCCTCCTTAACACGGCCATGGTACGGTAATGAGACTCTCCCCCAAGGAGCTATTACAGAACAAGAAAAAATCTTCAGTATGCCGAAGGGATGATAATAAACTTTGGAAGACAGACACTTAGGAGTAGATTGAAAACAGACAGATAGATACATGTGTCCCCCACATGAGTGATGACAACCATGTAAATAAAATCTGAAACAACCACATTATAGCAGAGAGAGTTTCAATATCAAGGAATATTTTAAATTCCTAAATACTTTTATTCTTTAAATCTGTTGAATAAAAGGGAATGGTTTTAAAAAAAATGGATATATTTTAAGCTGAAATTCATGAACGAGAAACAGAAAAATAGGCAAAAATGTGCTGCATCTCAACATTTTGAGAGGTTTTGATATCCATATTTTCCTCTGATGTTTAATTATATGAACTTATAATCCTTGAAAAATCATTATTATTTTTGTTGCTAGAATTGCTTGTAATAAGAATAACAGATATGTTTAGAAATATGCCTGGATGATTACATCTGAACAAACATCACTGTAATAATTCTTATTTTAGGAAATGCTAGGATTCTGGAATTGCACACCAAATTAGTAACTTCTCCTTCTGGAAGTCTTGCGTTTTATTTCGTGTCTCCTTTTAAGACCAGATAAAAATCTAACATTCAGACAATGGATACTGAATTCCAGATCTAGCTGCTGGAACAAGCTCCAAAGGGAGTTCAAAACACCTGCTGGATAACACTTGTGAATCATCAGCTTGTGGTTATCATCAAGATTTCTGCACTGGGTACCCACACTGGCTTGTTAAGGACTTGCATACACAATTCAGTTCTATGTAACTTATAAAAAGTAATTATTAACTACTAGACTATGAGGATTCTTCCTTAGGTTTTGAAGTTCTTGAATTAATGTTGAATATACACCCTCCCATTGGTACTTGTGAGATTAACACAGTTGATTGATGATTTGAATAATGCTAGGCAACATTAACTCCCTACAAGCAATCAGGAATCCCAGAGAAGGGCTGTGGATCTTCAGTTCATTGTGGCTGCATAGAGGTTGCTAAAGGCTTTTCTAATTTCAAGGGAGGGCAAAAGTCTCAGGTGGGTAGGGACTGAGCCCTAATCAATATGATTTAGATTTAGTATCATGGAACAATTCATAACAGTTACATATAAATTACATAAACTTTATACTGTGTTGCAAACTGTTCTTATTGTTACACTTCTAACAGATTCTAACAGAATCACCTTACAGAAAAAAAACTACCAACATAGGGGTATACCTGATCAAACTGTTCGAGGGAGAAGCAAGCGTGTAGCAAAGAGAGCAATTCAATCACCACTGGCTTTAAGAACACACAGGTAAGACTTAAAAATAGAGATTAACAATGGGAACTGTGATAAGGGGTGCAAGTCCCAGGACCCATCCCAGCAGGAGCAGATCTGATGGCCTGTGAGTGTCATCGTGGGTACTCTCTTGTATCTTTCAAGAACCTAACAGTGTCGTACATGCATGATGAAAAATAACATTTGAGCTTGCTGAGAAGATGGTGGCCCTGACTGGGGAGGGATTAAACAGAGAAAGGGCACCTAGCCAGAGTCCAGGTCTCTAGCAGCCAACAGCACCACCTAGAGGGTTCGTCAAAGCACAGGTTGCTGGATGCTGCCCCTAGAGCTTCCTCAGTAGGGTTAGGACAGGGCCTAAGAATCTGCACTTCTCAAGTCCCAGATACTGACAATGATGCTGGTCAGCAGTCTACACTGTGGGAATCACTGGTCTAGGTTCTCTACCGAGAAGCCATGATCTGGGCCCTGGCTACCTTTCTGGCATCATCTGCCACTGTCCCCGTTGCTGGCTCTGCTCCAGGCTCTTTGTCCTGCTGCCCTCAACCATGCCAAACCTGTTCCCACCTCACATCCACTGCAATTACGGTTCCCTTGACCCAGAATGTTCTTCACATAAACCCTCAAATAGCTTCCTACCTCACTTCGTTCAGTTCTTTGTTCAGATAGTCCTTCCATAAACCACCCTATTTAACAGTGCTGCTTCTCCATCCACAGCCCCCTTCTCATCACTCTCTAACCCCTTCCATGGCTTCATTTTTTCCCCATCATGTTCACCTGGAAAAAAACGGTACTTATTTTGTAATAGCCTATCTCCTCCAAAGAGCACGGACTTCGTTTGGTTCACTGCTGTACTCCCAGTGCAGAGGAAATTACCCAATACATAGTAGGCGCTCAGTGCATACTTGTTAAATGGAAGGGTGAATGACTGATTGAATACATGAGAAGCACCAGAAATGACAAATAAGCCCGTCTCCGAGCTGACAAAGCCAATGGGGTATAGGCCTAAGGTTTTGAAACCTGGGTCTCTGAAAACAACACATAAATAAGAAAGCACATTGCATGAGAGAAGTTGTTAGAAGGTAGGATGAATTGCAACTACGCACGAGAACCAGCTGTGTAGATCTCTTCCCAGCCCCACATTCAGTCACTTTACACTGATTGCTTGAGATCACTCATGGTGTGAATATTTACACCAAAGCATTGGCAAACACTACAGATCAAGGCTTAGTTTTGTCAAAGAGCCTCTTTCTCAGCAGACTGCTGATCCTACCCATACAGCAGTACATTCCAATACTCAGTTTGACATAACCTGGCCTATAAACTGGTTGTCAGATGAGCTGTTTACCAACTGAAGGAGAAAAAAATGGGATATCACATAGAATCAAGTGGGATCAATTGGAAGAATTCATCCAAATCCTGCTCTGGGATGGCTATCCAATAGGATGACATCTATTCTGCCCTACATGCAAAATCTACACCTAAAACATGGGGGACACATGCTTTTTGTGTGTGATATCCACACTTCCCTCCTGTTCTACACCCACTGTGGGGAAACGGATCCCACCGTGGTCTAGGGGGGAATTTATGACTCAGGTTCATGCTAATCCACCCTAAATTCAGACCCACCAACGGATTTTCAGTTACAAAGGTCAGCACACCTCTCTCTCATTTACAACTTAGTGATTTGTCTGAGGCAGGATACAAAAAACTACGAGCCCGAGTATGAGTCCAAGTAAATAAAACACACACTCAAGGCCACAAGTCACGGAATGGAATGAGAACCAGTAAAAAATTATTTTACTACTGGTGGTTATAGGAGTTTATTCTTGGGCTAAACATTTTTGCTTAAATTTTAGTCACAGTGTCTTCTCAACTTAAAAAAAGGGATAATATATAGGTTGGTTTTAAATGTTCTACTCTGTTTATAAACTGTTTTCTCAAACACTAGAAAGAAGATGTATAAGATAAACCCACAAATTAATAGGGAATTAAATGGCAGAGTGGATTTAAATACCACATAATTAAAGAAAGGCCAGAAAAAAGTCTCTTGTAACAAAGACTGCCATAGCACATTAATTATAAAGTTTCAGATAGATTTTTGTAACTCAAACATGAAAATTTTAAATTACCTTCCCAATTGTTTCTTTGAGCCATTAATGTCTCCAACAGGAGGACAAGATGACCTTTAAGTTTAAACTAGTTTTATCAAGTTTAAACCTGTTTTATAAAGTAACCAGAAAATCTCAAAAAAAAAAAAATTGATGCTGGAAACTTTCAACTGCTATCTCTCAGCAACTATAAACCTATATGATGCTTCCCTCCCACAGCCAAACCTTATGAAAGAGTTGTTTAAACATACTGTCCATTAGCCCCTGGGCCCATGGTAATCTGGTTTCTGCCCACACCACTCCACTGCACCTGATCTCAAGTGCTAAATCAAATGGGCATGATGGACATTTTGAACCCATGCGTGGTAACAATCAAAATGCACATTAGGATATCAGATCTGGAAGAATCTTTACAGAAGCTTCTTTAATTATATTCCATGTAAGTTTTAAAACACAAATTGGGAAGAATGGTTACAGATGTTTAAAATGAGCAGGAAACTTAAAACAATGCTGTGGTTCTCTGTGAGGCCTGCAGCCACCTCTGCATTAGTCCTGCCTCACTTTCCAGTGGAGAACTGCCCTCTCTCCCACTGGGAACTTGGAACGTGGATTGTTGTTGGGGCCACACCATTTGTGACAACACAAACACATTTTTACACAATTTTAATCACTGCGTGTGTTCAATGGTATCTCTTGGCATGTTTGTTTGGAATCCTATCATAAGCAGTTCCCAAGTTACCATCTATAACTACCATTTTATGGCTGCATAATATTCCACTAAGTGGATGAACCATGATTTGCTGAACCATTATCAGACTGTTAGGCATTTAGGTTGCTCCCAATTCTTGTTACCATAAATTGCCCTGCATTTAGCTTTCTCCTAGGTCTGGATTCATTCCTTATAATTTCACTCATATTAGATTACTGGGTTAAACAGTATAAACCATTTTTAAGGCCTTTGATACACATTTCCAGTTCCTTCCAAAAGGACTATACCCATTTGTACTACCCCTAGCCATGTGTGAGGGGCCTTCCTAAAGTACCCATGAGAACTTATGAACTGTGAGCTCAGAATACGACAGAATCCTGGATGAATAGGCAGCAGTTAGAGCTGAGGGCATAGTATATTTTGATAGATTATAAGTCTGTCAGGGTTCTCTTTGATGGAGAATTTACACATCCTCCCCAGTCCCCTCTCTCTCCCTTACCAGACCCTGCCTGGAATCAATTTAAAAAACTACTAGTGAAACCTCTGCTACAGGCAGAGTATCAGCTTTCCTATAAGCCAAAATGCCAAGGACCTTGGGAAGAGACTCCCCCCACCCCTGCCAAGTCTGTGCCCAGCACAAGCAGTATGAAAATGCTTTTCCCTCAGGAGGAGGCAGATAAAGAAGGCAACTCTTTTCAGTGGACAGAGAATCTGCAAATTGCTTGGATGAGTCATTCATGACTGATGGTTCCTTGAGAACCACCCAAAGCAGCCAGAGAGCCCAGAAGTGGTAAGAGGAGTTAAGGCATTGGACAGAGAGGTACAGCAGGATGGTCTTCCAGGCCCTGGAAAAACCTGGTAGCCACAAAGGGAACAACACTCAGATTCAGGGGCCCCAGGTTGCAGGCCTACCTTATGGCCTCATACGGAATCCTCAGCCTCTTGGAGCTCTGTACCATCCATGAGGACCCAGACATCTGCCTCACAGTGGTATGGGGCTGAGAGGACTGAGCAGCTGAGGTTTCCCTGGAAGACCCAAGGGCTCACCAGCAGAATGAGTAGAATGAGACCAGAGCGTGTCAACCAGTAGCGATTCTGGCCAAACCATGTCTAAACATGCCAGGGAGATCAGCCACAGAGACAACTGCCTTTTAAACAACCCAAGTCTCTTCAAGGCTCCCCCTCAAAAGAGGACCCAAAGACTCCCGGAGGCACTACAAAGAATCATTAAGGTCATGGGCCCAAAGCTGGAGGGCCTCAGATTTGAGCTCAGAATTAGAACTTTCTACTCAGGTCAGTATACTTTCTTTGACATCACTTAGGCTTCAGACTATTTTCTGAACTAGAGAAAGCTCTGTCCCTTATTACCTGTGTGACCTTGGGAGAGTTATTAATCTCCCTGAGTCTCAATATTCCTTTGCTAAATGGAGCTAAAATGCCTACACTGGAGACTGAGGGAGGGGCAAGGTAAGATAATGGTAAGTCATGATGACAACAACACAAATAATAATGGTGAACACTTGATGAGTTAATATGATATGCTGGCACTGAGCTCAACTAAAGGCTTTACATACATTATCTCATTTAATCCTCAAAGCATCCTCCTGAAGTAGGAACATTTAGTACCTGACATCACTGAGGTGCCCAGTGAATGGTAACCAGTATTATGCCCTTTCTACTAAAGAGGAATAAAGAGGAATAACCCAATTAGGATTGGCCTTATCCTGTAACACCTATTAAAAGACCAAAGTAGTAGTGATTGCATTAATGACTACACTTAGTAGCCTCCCTGCATCACTATTAGACCTGTCACTGTGCAACCCTACCCCCTGACTCTGGGCTGGGTCATGTGACTTGTTTTGGCCAATGGCGCAATAGCAAGCTTTGGGCAAGAGGCTTGGAAAAATACTCCTGTATTTCTGCTTCCTCTCATAGACTGCTCCTCCCACCATGAGAACAAACCCAGGCTAGCTTGCTGGAGGACATCAGACCAGGTAGAGCAAAGTACAGTCCTGCTGGCTGAGGCTACCTTAGACCATCCGGCCCCAGTTGACTAGCCAGCTGATGCAATATGCCCATCAGCCAGGGCTGGCCCAAGTCAGTAGAATCTTCCAGAAAACCCATGGACCCATGAGCAAAAATAAATGTTTGCTGTGTACCACAGCTGTGAGGTTTTGTGGGTTTTGTTATGCAGCATTATTATGGCAATAGCTGACTGATACAACCAGTTCTATTACCCCATGGAAACTGTTCTCTTGGATATATGCTGATAACACCTAGTGAACAAGCTCTCGCCAAACATTTCACATGGACAGTACCATTTTTTCTGTACACAAAAACCCATGGGAATATGCTATTAGTACCTTCACTGTAAGATAAAAATAATAATAAGGCCAAAGAACTGAAATACCTTGTCCAGGCTCACACAGTTAGATAACATATGGAGATAAGATTTGAAGCAGGGCAGCTTGCCTTCAGAGCTCTCACCCCGAGCCACCACATACTCACTGCCTCATGTATACTGTAGGATGCCTCCTCAAATCACAACGCTCTACAGGAGTCGTGCAAACTTCCCTTACCTGGGCACAATACCTCTTCTGACTTCCCTATGGAGGTCAGGGATTGTCAATCAGGGGCTGCCTGCCTTCCTCTCTCAGCTCATGGTGCCATCCCATCCTCTAAGAAGGTACTCTGGGATTAGGGAAGATGCTCAGTAAAGGAAGCCTCCTATCCACATGAGATCCAATGATTACAGGGTGGAGTGGTGGAGAGCAGTGGTGGTACTCACAACACAGTGCTCCTAAAACCCTGGCTGTGTGAGAACTTGAGAAGACCCACAGGAAACCACAGGGTCCTGCCCCTGCACTCCTGCCCCTCCTCAATAGAGCTCCAAGAGTTCACTCCCACGGCTTCAACTGACTAAGCAGGTTAAAAATATGAACAGCCCTGTTTTTGCCCAGGCCTCATCATCTCTGTCACCCAAACCTTTGTGGCAACAACTTCTTGGGTCCTCCAGACTCACACTTTCTAATAACCCAATATCTCAGACCAGAGAATCTGGAATATGTCACACTTTTATTCCTGAGGTGAATACAGCACTCAAGTCCCCTCCCTTGTCAGCACATCCTCCCAGACCTAAGGCACTGATCTGCTTGTTCTCAGCAGAGAGCGAAGGTTCCCTCATGTCTGTGTTCATGCTCCTCTGTCTGCCTAAATGGTGTTCTTCATCTCCATGCATGAAGAGCTCTGGTCTGGGACTTGCCTCCTCTCTGGCCATGAGCCCCCTGAGTCCAGAGATTCTGCAAGGTGGTCTTGTGTGTACCCCCAGAGTCTGGCCCTGTGAGCAGCAGGGGAGTCTGGGAGGCAGGCTAAATACAGAGCCCAGCTTGATAGATGTTAAAGACTTAGGAAAATAATTACTAGATCATTTACACTGCTTTAATCACAGCACTTAGTCCTTAATCAATAACTCACATCCCTATGTGCTTTACAGATTACTATGTGCTCATGCATTACCTCATTTGAGGTACAGCAAAAGCCTTGCTATCACTCCCATTACATAGAAGAGAAAACTGAGACCCAGAGAAGAGAAAACTGAGACCCAGATTGTTGCTAGGGCAACCAGAAATAAGACCCAAGACTCATACAGCAGGCTTCCATCAGTAACCCCACATTAATAAGTCTGTCACTTCTCCCTGACCATGCAGACTGTCAAGCAGACTACTGCACTATAGAAATTGGAAACAAACCCCTTAAAACACAAAAGTCCATAATTGGAGACCTAATAATAAAGCAAGAAAGGGGAGTGTGACAGATGCTTCTGGGACCCTAAGCACAGCCTGGTGGTCACAGGCAACCTGCTTCACGGGACTCTGCCTGGGAAAAGAGGTTCACTCTGAGGGAATATGCTTGACCCTGGGCCATGGACCGTGCTGGAGAGTTAACCCTCCAGGACCCTCATCCGATGTGAGGTGGTAATGGGTGCATAAACACCCTTTCTAAGGTATGTGTCCGGCAGAGTCTCCAGTGGAGTTAAACCTTAATTGGCCACAATGATAACCAATCTGTTAACACCTTCTTTACTGCCTTTATTCCCTTCCCTGTCTCCTTCTCCACCTCTTCACTGTGCTTTGTGAGATCATCTCCCAAGTAAACTACCTGTACCCAAACTATTTGGTTTCCAAGGGAAACCAAAATAGACATGGAGAGATGGGGCTTCCTATTTCCTCCAAATGACAAAGTGTAGGCTAAAAAACACTCCAGAGAGATGGAGTAAGTAGAGATAGCTAACGCAAAGAAAGATCAGGTCCCTGGGGTTTCTGGGAGAACAAAGTTATGTGACAGAAAAAAGCATGCGACTGACACTTGGTGACATCATACTGCATTTCAGATATGTGTAACAGAGAGAGAGAGAGAGAGAATTAATATATGGCTATAATGCAGGTAACAGGTGACTAAAACAACAAAACTGAAATGATGAAAACCAGGGAATTTTGCAGAAATGCACTAGAGACACTTACACTACTTTCCCCATTGGGATATTTTGAGAACTGAATGGATAGAATCCATGTGAAGGACCCAGCACTGTGCTTAGCACACCGTGAACACACAATAAAAATTGTTGTTGTATTAGACACTGTAGTGCACCTTCTAGGTTCTCCTTGCCTGCGACTAAGGGATCCTAGCTCTGCACCACCACCCTTGCCCTGCTCCGGGAAACACTCTCAACCTACAGGTGTCATCTTGCCCAGAAAGTACAATTCTTCCCCTGGGTGACCTACACCAATGGCGGACTGGCACAGGTCACGTAATGCTGGAGTCTTGCTGGGGTGTGTGGAGGGGGCACCTGTGCCGTCTGCTTTGTGACCCAAGGGCCACCTCCAGCCTGACAGTTGTTATTATAAATACTTATTGGCACGCGGCCACACCCAGTCCTTTACAAGTTGCCTGTGACTGCTTTTCTACTGTAACAGCCATTGAGTAATTGAAACAGGCTGTGTGGGCCACAAAACCTGAAGGATTTACTCGCTGGCCCTTCATAAAAGAAGCCTGCCCACCACATCTCTAAAGCTGCACTGTCCAACAAGGTGGCCATTAGTGACATGTGAGTACTTGAATTTAAATGAAATAAAATCAGTATTTCAGTTTCTCAGCCACACTGGCCACATTTCACATCCTCAGTAGCCACATGTGGCTGGTGGCTCTGCTGAGGACAGCACAGATCTAGGATATTCCCATCACCACGGAAAGTTCTTTTGAACAGTGCTGCTCTGGGGCCTTTACCTGTGGATCAGGCCAAGGCTCGATGTTCCCTGATCACATTCTTACTCTGCCCCTTCCACTAATACACGCTTTGTCCCTCCCTCCCATGTTCTTCCTTCAGTGAATCACATGTACCTACACCCCTATTTCAGCACCTCTGCTTCTAGGGAACCCAACCTAAGACAGTTATATGTGTCTTTTGTTGAACCCAGAAGTCCATGTCTTGGTGTCTGTTGTGACAAAGGCTGTGAGCTACTAAGTCACATGGGAGAATGTCAGGTTCCCCCCTAAATCCCTAGCACAGGGCCTGTCACAGAGCCGTCATTCAATAAATAGGGAATAAACGAATGAACGAATCAGGTAAATTAAGTGGCCCCCTCCCATGCTGCTCCTCTGGTGTCCAGCCAGCAACCCAGAGCTCCTCCTAACGCACTCCTACTTGCAGAATTCAGGTTCAACTTCTCAGCCAGTCAGCCTTGCCCAGAAGCCCAGCTGCGACAGCTAATAGATAAAAACCTTTCAATTTTCAAGTTCCCCTGAGTATAGGCTGTAGAGTCTGTCAGATCTCCAGGATGCCCCACACCTGGATCTCAGCACTCAACCCATGACCCCATCTCTGCAGACACTGCGCTTGAACATTCCACCCTCGGCACCTCTGAGAGGCAGGGACAGAGCACATAAGGATGGAGGCTGTGTCTGCATCTCTGTGAACTCGCTAACAAGAACAATGTCTGCAAGACCCAGCCAGTGCTCATTAAATAAGGCTCTTGTGACCAGCTCCTCGCAGATTTCAGGATCAGGAGAAAAATCTGGCTATCTAGACCTCTGGTTTCATCAGAAGATGCTACCAATCACATGTGGAGTGGTCAGGGTGAAAATAAATCATTAAGTAATAACAAAGATAGGAGGTTCTCCTCTGAGATAAGCTTCACAGGAAATTTCTGGCTCCACTCAAGCCGGCATCTAGGAACACGTGGGAGCCTGAATGTGATCGTTCATCAGGGCCCTTCTCAGATTCTAGCTGGCAACACTCTGCCCCGATGCTGCAGGGAAGGAGCTCACCTTAAGGTTTCCTGGGGTTTTTACAGCACTCTTACAAAGCCCCTGGGCCCAACCCACGGGTCTGGGCCATGTTGTGTCATGTGCTGGGTTGTGGGCAACCATACTGAGGACAGATGCATCCAGGGACAAGATGGCACAGAGAGAGCAGACACCCCTGTGGTTTCAGTCAGGGGTCCTTCATTAATGGAACAGTGAGTGGTGGATGGTTCGTCTTTCCCCTCCACCACCCTCTCAGATCTCTGTGACTCCTTTTGTTCTCCCAACAGACCCAGCCTGGCAGAGAGAAGCCTCAGCAATCTCCTCTTATTAAACCATTTACTTACTTTAACTGGGAGGCAGCCAGTGGCTGAGGAGGACAGACAGCAGATTATGTCATTATCCAGGGTTGCCGTGGACCCCTGACGGAGTCTCAAAAGCCTCCCTGTAAGGAGCCCGTAGCAGAGGCGCCTGTGCAGAGGTCCCTGTGTGTCAAGACCACTGAACCTGTCGCTCCAGGGCACACCATTCACATGGAAGTCTGTGTAAGAGGTGCCTCCTGCAACCGAGCAGGGTCACAGCCCTGCATGTAAGCACAGGCCTCACTGGCCACACCAACAGTCATCTCCTTCTGTTCATTCATGACTGGGTGATCAGACTTCAGAATCATCCACATTATATACTCATGCCCTACAGTCTTAGTCCAATTGGGCTGCTACAACAAAATACCACAGACTGGTGGCTTATAAACAAGAGCCATTTATTTATTACAGTTCTGGAGACTGGAAATCCAAGATAATGGTGCCGGCATGCTTCTGGTGAAGGCCCTGTTCTGGCTTGCAGACTGCCAACTCCTTGCTGTGTCTTCACACGGTGGGAGGGGTGAATGAGCTCTCTGGGGCCTCGAATACCATTCATGAGGGTTGTCCTCAGGACCTAATCATCTCCCAAAGGCCCCGCCTCCCAATACCACCATTACACCGGGCATCAGGATTTCAACATAAGACTTGGGGGAGGGGGGACAAACACTCAATTCATAGCATCTACAACCTGAGTTCATTGGTGCACACTTATCTGACGGAAGTCCATCTCTATAGAAATATCCATGGATTTTTTTGAGTCAAAAAGACATCACTCATTACTGGTTAAGGTACTAACTCCCGATTCCCTTGGGATTATGTGAAGGTCCTTGAAGAGCCCATAGGTTCAAATTCCATTTACCGCAAAAGTGTTTGCACCTGTGGGCAGACATATCTGTCCCTTGAAATATGAAGACATAATCCAGCTGCAGTTTGCATGAGAGCCTCTTTGTGTCCACATAACACTCAAGAGTGTCTAACAGAGAGGCAGTCAGAGCCTCACACTAGAAACTGGATCCCTTCAAGGATTAATCATCCCAGGTCTATATCAGCAGAGAGAATAAGAGGAGGGCAGGAAGGGGGCCTCACCAATTTCTGCTCCCCTCAGAAAGAGCTTCTCTCCCTCAACCCCAACCACCACTCCATTTACATCTCACTGGTCAGAATGTGGTCACATGGCCACATCCAGCTGCAAGGCAGGCTGGGAAATGTAGTCTTTTATCTGGTCACATCACTGCTAGAATAAAATCAGATCTCAGTAAGGAAGAAGGTGAGAACCAATATGAGTTAGACTACTAGCAATCTCTTCCACCTGGCTCAAATTTTATAGGTCATAAAGCAGAGAAGAGTTAAGAAACTCGTTCAAGTAAACAGTAGAACCAGGACCGAGAACCCAGGTTTTCTCGGCCAACATCCAACATGCTTCCCTAGCAGCATAGCTTGTGAACTGTTGAGGCTTTCACAGAAGTCACTGCCATTAACAAAGCAATATTCTCCACCACCATCCCCCACCTCTATCTCTTCCCAGACACATTGGGATCATGAAAATCAGCCACAGTTTCAAAAATAAATCTGTTACCTCCATCAATCATGAAAAACAATTGGTCAATGCCCTGCAGAGGTGGGAGCTGTGTCAAAGCAGGGGCTGGACTAAATTGGAATTGACCAGTGGATTCATTTCAACCATCACCTTGACAGTTTGAGGAGACACAGTCACAGAAGCCAGGGTTGCTTTCATTCTCCACTGCTTGTATTTCTATCTTGCCTCTGCAGCGACAATAAGGCAGAGGTCATCTCCTACGCTGCTCTGAGATCCCTGAGAATACTTACGTAAAGATAAGGCACAAGAGAAAAAACAATTTCCTTCCAATATTCTTAGCTTCTTAGCACAACAACTACAGTGAAGAAAATCTTTATCTCTGCCACCATGGCAAAGAATGACAAGGATAAAAAGCAAATTGCCTCACATGCAGTGAGAAAAAAAAACACAATTAAGATACTCCAGTGACCCTTGAATTCCTGAGAAAGAGTGCAGATCTCCATTTCTTTGGTTAAGCTCCCCAGAAAGGCCCCAAACCAAACTGAGGGCTACCTCATTCCCTTACTTTTCAAATGGGTCCTTTTACATGTGAACTAAATGGGTCTTACATCTGAATGAGATTAGATCATAAAGAATTCTACAAGCAAAAAGCATTTTGAGAAGGAAAGTGGGTTTGGTACATATCATTGCTAGTGTACAGAGAAATGCCTTCACAGAGAGGAAGTCTGAGAGGGACAGCACTGCACATAACAACACAAAAATGTCACACTGGATCAAACAGGAACTAATGAACAAGTCCAAACCTCAGTGCTTGCCAAAGTCAGGTGTAAGAAAACATGAGCATACCATAAATTCATTTCTAACATCAGAATCAATTAACATTTAGGGGCACCTGGGTGGCTCAGTCAGTTAAGCGTCCCACTTCAGCTCAGGTCATGATCTCGCAGCTCATGGGTTCAAGCCCCTCACCAGGCTCTATTCTGACAGCTCAGAGCCTGGAGCCTGCTTCGGATTCTGTGTCTCCCTCTCTCTCTCTCTGCACCTCCCCCACATGCTTGCTCGCTCTCTCTCAAAAATAAACATTAAAACAATTTTTAAAAATCAATTAATATTTGTTTATCCTCCATGTGCCAACAACTCTGCTAGGTGTTTTCACAAATGTTATCCACTGAGTCCTTGTTCTAAGCCTATGATGTAGTCATATTTTATTCCCATTTTACAGATGAGAAAGTTGAGGCTCAGAGACATGAAGCACAAGTCATTAAGGGCTACAGACAGCAAACAGTCTGGCATCCACTTGCTGCAACTACAAGTGCAGAGAGGCTTCTCTGCTCCCAAGATAGTCTCCTTTCCAGAATATTACTGACGATACTCAAGCAAGGTGATACTACAGAAGAGGACAGACCAGACGTTTTACCCATGTTTCCAGGCTTGGGTCTGCCACTCATTAGCTCATTAGTGGACAAATGACTTCCTTTTCCGAGCTTTTTCCTCATCTTTAAAAACAGCATGATACTACCTCTCCCACTGCTATTCATGTTTAATTAGAGAATTAGGTAAAATGTCTACTATGTATTCTGTTTCTATTCCACTCTAACGACCAAAACGGCCCATGAAACACCCATTATAAAATCAAGATACCTAGAGAGACTCCTTCAGGAGGAATTATCTGCTCTGAAGGCACACTGCTGTTTGCATGGTTCATCCACTTCATCCCTTACTAATCCATCACCTCCTCCCTGAGCACTGTGCTGGCACGAGAGCCTCAAAAGGACCAGAGCATCAAAGACACTGTGGTCCCTGCCCTTGAGGAGTCTGCTGAGAGGCAGTGCACAGAACACATGTGCTCAGTGATTCCTGGCCTGTGTTTGGTGATGGCCACCATGGCTCCCAGGCATATTCGTGCCACACCCCCACCTGCCATTGGGCTGATTTCCTGCTTTCCTCTTGGAATGTCAGTCTCTCTCTCCACTCATGACACTAGGACCTCTAGAATCCTACACTGCCAGTTCTACCCACCATCTACCTTTCTTCTCTGCCACAGAGGCTACAGAGGACTTCGGTGCCCATGGAGTCTCTGACAATGGGAAAAGTCAAGGGCTTGATCTCTTGCCAAGGGTGATCCCCTACCTGTGGGTCACCTCACTCATCTTTGTGTCACTTAACTTAGTACAGATTTCGTGAGCAGTGTGTCCTGTTCACATGGGGGATATGTGATGGAAGCGTCTAAACAGTAGGTTCTGAATGAGTCTGTCAACACTTGGGCATAGT
Source organism: Lynx rufus (assembly GCF_022079265.1). NCBI lineage: Eukaryota > Metazoa > Chordata > Mammalia > Carnivora > Felidae > Lynx > Lynx rufus. The sequence continues at coordinate 17,632,361 of NW_025814896.1, read as the reverse complement.
CTTGAGCACCCCATAAGAGGCAAATTCCTCCAGCATTCCCTTTCTTCATGGTAACTCCCCAAGACCAACCAGTCCTCCCCTCAATGCTATGAAGCATTAAGAGTCTGCACTGTGTATAAAGTCCTGTGCTCTGGGCTGGGAACCCACTGGGTAATAAGGCTAACACATCCTCAGTCTGACGGGACTTATAGCACGCTGGGAACATCATCAAATATCACAGGACTGAGTCACAGCAGGGGAAAAAAGTGAATGAGCCTATCATCAGCAGGTTCAAACACATGGCAGAACAGAAGGTAGCTAAGCAGTGAGGGGCTAAAGGGGAAGTGAAGGGAAGCCCAAGGCTATATGTGATCTTCGTAGGCCAGTCTGGTTTTGGAATATCCCCTCATATCATATTAAGATGCACATACATTCTACCTCCAACATTAAGGGTAATATTTTTGAACGTTTATTTATTTTTGGGACAGAGAGAGACAGAGCATGAACGGTGGAGGGGCAGAGAGAGAGGGAGACACAGAATCGGAAACAGGCTCCAGGCTCTGAGCCATCAGCCCAGAGCCCGACGCGGGGCTCGAACTCCCGGACCGCGAGATCGTGACCTGGCTGAAGTCGGACGCTTAACCGACTGCGCCACCCAGGCGCCCCAAGGGTAATATTTTTGTCATAAAATTATCTTGAAATATTTAAAAAAAATAATTTTGCTTTCCATATTAGTTGACTCCCAGCAACTGAGTAATTTATCAACACCTGTGGTTTCTCCAATTACTTTGTTTCTTTGGGAATTCATCTGTGAGAAAAGCTAATCTATAGTTTATCCTTACGCATAATGAAACTTTTGGACAGTAAATCTGACTATAAATTATATTTACGTTATATATAAGTATATATAAAATAAGCATGCAGATATATTTCTTACATATGTCATGAAATGCTGATTAGTTTTTTTTTTTTTTTTACAGTTTGCCTTACATATCTGTGAGTCAATAAATTGCTTTACTATGTGTTCAAACATTTCCGTAAGCCCTGAAATCTCCTGGCCACAGTGTCTAAAGACAAAGACCCTAGAGAAGGGGAGGGCAGACAGAGGAGGTTGAGAAAGCTAGTGAAGGGTCTTGAATGGCAGGGAGGCTATGGATGCTACTCCAAGGGTGAGAGGGGTTCATGAGAATTAGAGAAGATAGAGGGCCTGATGTGCTCCGAAATGGCCACACTGGCTGTCCTTTAGAGGATGGTGAGGGCGTGCGGTGGAGAGAAGGAGGACTATAAGCAGGGACAGGAAAGAGAAGGCTGGTAGATAGGTCCAGGAGAGATGTGATCTCCCTTGGGATGTAATTCCAGAAAGCATGAGGCTATTCATACCAAAGGGTTTCTATGGAGATGGGGTATGAGCACACAAAAGAGTGTTACCTTTACAGACTGCTCTCGGTCCAACATACCCAGGCAACACCAGCTGTCCAGAATCACCACCTTTCTCAGATACCTATTAAGTTCTGGGCTCTTGGAATGACTCTTTACACATATATGTTCTTTCAAGCCTCACCACGGCCCAAGAAGATGAAGGCTATTATTTATAAATGAATTCTCAGATGAGGAAATGAAGGTCCAGAGGAGTTTAGTAACTTGCCCAAAGTCACACAGCTAGTTAAGTAGTGAGATCAGAGTCTGAACTGGGAAAATCATACTTTCTCCACAATGCCCTTTTGCATCCAAAATCCACAAATATCAGGGCAAGAATATCAGTATTCTTAACACTGAAGAAAGACTTATAGACAACATCTAATGGTACTAATGCTCTATACATTTAAAGTCATTTAGTCATCATGAGACTGTGACTCCAGCATGACAATCCAATGGATCCAATGATGTCATTTTGTATTTGATCCTAGTGGCAATGGGGTCCATAGATGCCTCTCCCACCCTGACAGGGTCTATTGAAAAGGAATAAAAATGGGAAGACACAGAAGTAGCAAGATGAAATTACATGTAAAATACAACACAGTGTGCCAGGAAAAGAAAAGAACAGAAAAGAAAAGAATAATCTGCCTTGGAAATTTACCAGGATTCAAAACCTAGTAAGACAAAGATTGGTAACAGGCATAAAACCCAATGTGATACCTGAATGAACCGAGGCAGCACAGACTGTCAGGTCACGTATGTGGATGGGAGACTAAAGTTCAAGAGGGAGCAGCTCTAAGGGATAAACAGGGAAAATGCAGTTTTGTGGCTGATTGCATGGGACAGCAGAGTGGGGACAGGAAGACTCCGGGTACTGGAACTGGGTAGGCAGGCTGCTGTTTATCAAACAGAGATGGGCTGTTTCTGGTGTTCAACCTGTAGGACTGAGGTAGGCATAAGACGGGTAGGAAGAGAAGTTAGGTGTATAGATCTGAAGCTCAGAAGAGAGATGGCAATGTGTAGCTCATTGAAGCCAGGGGAACAGGTAAATCTACCTAGGGACACTACTGTGTAATGAAAAGAGAACCAGTCAGAAGGACAGAACCCTAAGAAACACCAAATATAGAAATCGGAGATGAGAATCAATGACATATGATCCTATAAGCAGGTCCTCAATGTGCATGAGCTGGATAGAGTTTTTATTTGAAAAACAGAGCTCACAGTGCAGGCTTCAGGAGGTAAAGGTACAAATCCTCTCTACTGGCCCAGATAAGATGGGAGTTTTCTAGGGTATGAAGGCATGGCCATGACTTAAGAGGATGAACAGGTGAGGTAAGATAGGAATGCCCTAAGGAAAATGGAGGAATGGCTATGGAGGGGAGAACGTCAGGTGATAAAAATTCAGAGCCTGCCTAAGCTAAGCCTAAAGAAAGATAAGAACGTGCAAATATTTGACACGTGTTAAGGCCGACGAGGGAGAGAATTGATTCTGCTCCAAACAGAGGGCTGTGACTTGTGAGTAATGATAAGAAATAAAAGCCATTGATTATCAGCTGCAAACACCAAACCACTTGTTTGCAGAGTTATTGTCTCAGGGAAATGGAGAAGAATAAAAAGGGAATGAAGACTTGTAATAGCTACAGATGAGCATGTCCAAGTAAACAAAGCTGCTCCTGTGCTGTTGAGGGCGGGGTGTAAACTGACCCAGTTTTTGAAGAACCATTTCAAAATCTTGAAAATGCTCACTGATCCAGCAACGACCCTTCCAGGTATGTATGTATGTATGTATGTATGTATTTATATATTCTAGAAAAAATATTAGATGTGCGCACAAATTATAGTCTACAAAGATATTAATTGTAATTTTTGAAAAATTAGAAAAGACCGGACGCCTGGGTGGCTCAATCGGTTATGTGTCGGACTTCGGCTCAGGTCACGATCTCATAATTTGTGAGTTTGAGCCCCGAATCGGGCTCTGTGCTGACAGCTCGGAGCCTGGAGCCTGTTTCATACTGTGTCTCCACCTCTGTCTGCCCCTCCCCTGCTCGCACTCTGTCTCTGTCTTTCTCTCTCTCTCTCCCCGCTCAAAAAACAAACGTTAAAAAAATTTTTTAAAGAATTATAAAAGACCTAGATGTCCAGAAATAAAATACAATTGATGGTGCATCCATATAAGAGCATCTTAAGACATTAATCAAAGCAACAGTTCCACCTTCTCACCCGTTTCACCTATAGCCTACGCCACTCTGGCTTCTGCGTCTTCATACCCCTCAATAGCTGCTCCCATGAAGTCACCAGTGACCACCAGGTTACCAAATCCAAGGGGACCCTGTTAGAGTACAGCTTACTGGACTTTCAGACAGTGGACAACTTCCCCCACCCACAGTCTTGCTGCTGCTTCCCCGACAGCACCGTTTTCTTCACACTCTGCTTCGCTAGCTAGCTGCCTCTGCGATCCAGTCTCACCGTGGTGGCCATCCTCAGGGCTCACTTCTGTCATCCCCACACACACTATCTAGGTCGATCACATTTACACCACCGCTTTGTGGGGAAAAAATCTGTGCTTCCATGGAAAACTAGGCATTGTCTATAGCGCAAGCTTCCTTGTTATCTGATTCCGACTCTAAAGGAGCTATTTGACAGGGCTGCAAATTGTAGCTAACTGACCACAATGCAGAATAATTTGTCTATACACATGCAAATGGTTCTCTCAGAGGGAGGGACAATCCTCCTCCTCCCAAAGGGGAGGGAGAAAGCCAATTTTGCCTCCATTTGCATAGCTGTGTCAATATTCCTAATCTATAAATGTTCTGAGTTTTGGATTTGACCCTGTACTGATTGTGACACCTTACCAATTCCTTGTAAATGAATTAAATAAAACCAGATTCCTATTTATAGATCTATGAGAATTATATTATCTCTTCTTGAAAATTATCTTTTAACAGTTTTAAAGAATATCTAGAACCAAAGAATCCAAATGTATATTCCCATTCCTGACCACCTTCCCACCTTACTGATCTGTGTATATGTATAATTGGTTCTCACTGTTTGTAATAGTTCTATAAAGTTGCACTGAATTAGCAAATACTCGACCACTGTTCCTAGGGGAGCCTCTTATACAACCTTTCCATCAACCAGTGAAAACACAACCCTGTTATTTATTTATGTATTTGTTTGTTTTATAAGCTATAATACATAACTGTTATATATTTATATATAATTAAACTATATATGAACTATAGATAAATATAACTATCTACAGTTAATTCATTAGCATTGAACTCCCAGCCAACAGCACTAGAACTCATGCCTGAACAAAGCTGACCTAACACACGTATTTTCTCCATAAGGCACATCATAGCCTTCTTGCTCTTAGTATCACCAGGCAGCACTTTAGCACGACGCTCAGGGGCCATTTTAAACAGCAAAACCACCCACAAAAATCACAAAAATGGGAAAATGAGGGCACTAAATAGACCACAAAAAAAGGTAATTTATTTACCAAAGGGGGTGTGGAACAAGAAGGCAGAGCATCACCTTGTTTGACCTGAGTCTGGAATGTAAATTTTCCAAAACTCCACACATGTCTGCGAATGACCATGGAACTCATGAGCATTAATTCTGGTGTCACAGATACACTTTAGCGTGTAAATGAATGTGCAAATACGGAATCCACAAATAATGAAGACGGACTGTATTTCTGTATCCATATTAAATGTGTGTCCCTCCCAACAGTCTTCAGGATCCATAAAAACCATGTCTATTTTATTCATCATGCCACACTCTTAGTACCAAGTTCCATACTTGATGCATGAAGCTATTCAATTTATACTTAAGCTATTTATACTAACTTAAGCTAAAAAAAAAAAAGAAGTAAATACATGAGAAAATATTCATTACACACTGTTAAATAAAGAAATAGGTTATAGACAAAATATATACATATTGGTTCAAGTTTGTCCAAGAATTTGTACATTTGAAAAAGAAAAAAACAATAAGCGCCTGGGTAGTTCAGTTGGTTAAGCGTCTGACTTCAGCTCAGGTCATGGTCTCATGGTTTGTGGGTTCGAGCCCCGCACTGGGTTCTGTGCTGACAGCTCAGACCTTGGAGTCTACTTCAGATTCTGTGCCTCCCTCTCTCCCTGCCCCTCACCTGCTCACACGCTCTCTCTCCCTAAAACACAAACATTAAAAAATATAATAAAAAAAGATAAAAAGAAAAAAGAAAACACAACAACCCGATTTGGAGGATCATCCCAAAATTTGTAGTAGTTATCTCTGAGTGCTGGCATCTATTCTTTTTTAGGGTTTTATCCAAAATTAAAATGATGAAAACTATTTCTTTCATTATCACTGCAAAACGCCATCAAAAAGTGACCACCTGCCTTAACTTTCTCACCATGTTCAGCGGAAGCCAGAAGCGCAGGCATCAGAGTCTCCCTAACTGGGAGCACACATTCTGGTCAGCATCTCCAGCCTGCTCACATGACAGGCTTCATAGCTCACTCCTCAGGGCCAGCACTCTCCTACATCATTGTCTTTCATCTGGTGTCTCTGAAAATACGTGGCCAGAATTAAGCATCATGCTCTTGCGATATTTTGTGTGGCATACTACAAGTGTCCTGATGCCCATTTATTCTGAACCCTAACTTCCCCACAATACAGAACATCATTACCTTGATAGCCACACCTAACTAAGCATGCACACCCATCCATTCTTCAAACTTCTGCACATGCTAGCCAAATCCTAGGGTGAAATGCTTAAGCTTCTGTCCTCAGGGGGTTACAGTCTAGCAAAGCTCAGCACAGGGAGGTAGCCCTTTACTGTCTGTGAGAGGCCTTTAAATGTCTAAGCTGCCGTAGCTTTGATCAAATGCTTTGGGGTGGGTACAGTAGTCAAGGACACGTACTGACTGTAAAAGGCAATTAAGGGTCACATTATTGACTTCCTTCTTCTTGGGGATATTCCTCTGGGCTCAATTTTATTGTGTTTAGTTCATATACCATCCCATATAAACTAGTCTGAACCAAGTTTAAATGGATTTGCTGCTTAACCTTCAAATAAAAAAAAAAACATTCAATTAATCAGAACTGGCCTCCTCTGCCCATCCCCTCCACCTTTCTGCCAAGCCATGTGTTTAATCCAATATTCACAACACTTAGAAACCTTCTGTAGTGGCCAGAGGGCAGGAGCCTGGAGGGCTTGGGGTCAGAAGATGTGATTTCACAGACATCTCAAGATTTGAGATTTAGGGAAGGTCACCTAACTCCTGAGAGCCTCCGTGTCCTCCAGTGTAAACTGGGGCAATCATCCAGGTTAGTCTCAGTCACAGTGAAGATCTACAGAGATGCTATAAAAGCTTTAGAAAGATAGCACTCTAACGGACTTGCAAACAGAGGTGGTGCTGGCCACTTGGGCAGCGCGGAAGCTTTCCTCCCAAAATGAGCTTCCCTAACGGTGGTCTGGCTGTCTGCTCAGCCACTAGGTCAGGTCAGGGGATTCAAAGTTAGGGCCCTCACTCTGATAGGCTTTCTTTGGTGATTTTTTTGGGTCAGGCTTCCAGCTTCCCTTCCTTCTCTTTCTCTAAAGAATTCCTCATCCCATCTACCCAGTCCCTCACTGTGTGGGACACCCTAAGCTTTTTCCAACTGTGGTGTTGGAATGAAAGGTCACACAAATGTAAACCAAGCTGAAACCTCACCGTATAGCAAAGACCAAAATAAACTGATTAATGAGTTAAATGTAGAACACGAGACTATTAAACATGCCAACTTGGTAACAGCTTTTTTATTGCTAAGTGATGATGCCATGTTGGGTCATTTAAATTTTTATCTATCTTTCTGACTTTCCAAAGTTTCCACAGTGCACATGTATATCTTCCCAACATGCACTCAACACCTATTGAGTGAGTGCCTACTATGTGCCAGGCAGGGTGTAAGGCAGTAATGACCAGAAGAGAAGAGGGTACTGTCCTCAGGGAGTGCACAGTCTCATGGAAAGGACATGCAATAAACAAAGACACACAAATAATCAGATGATTACAAATCAGGATAAGTTCTGTGAAGAGTGTTATTAATGGTTAGAAAGGGGGGCACCTGGGTGGCTCAGTTAGTTAAGTGTCCAACTTCAGCTCGGGTCATGATCTCACAGTTGGTGAGTCTGTGCTGACAGCTCGGAGCCTGGAGCCTGCTTCAGATTCTGTGTCTCCCTCTCACTGCCCCTTTCCCGCTTGCACTCTCTCTCAAAAATAAACAAACATTTAAAAAAATTCTAATAAAAAATGGTTAGAACAGCAAGTAGAAAGGAGCCTAACTGAGATCAGGACATTAAGCAAGGTCTCCTTGTGAAGTAAGCTTTAAAGGAACCCGGAAAGGAGGATGGTGGGTGGGCTAGGCAAGGGAAAGGTGGGGAGTGAGTTCCAGGGAGAGGGAGCAGCTTGCGCAAAGGCTGGGGGCGGGCAAGAGCTTGGCCACTGTGCTTTTGAGGAACAGAATAAAGCCCAGAGTGGGGGCTGCCACATATGAGGCAGGCTGAAGAGAATGTGGAAGCAGAGATTGTAGACAGACTTGAAATACCACTTCATGCCTATGAAATTGGCAAATTAAAAAAAAAAATCATGGTAACACAATTCTGCCAAGGTTACGCTGAAAGTGCTCATATCATTATGAAAGAGCACAGTTACTTCACTGAAAGCAATCTGTGAAATGTAGCAGAAGCCATAAGGATGTCTCTACCTTTTAGTACCTCAAATCCTTACAATGTAGTCTGAGAAAATAATTCAAGCAGAAGACTACAGGCCGGGAGAGGACGATACTTTGGAAACACCCAAATATCCAACAATACAGGCATCGTTTAGCAAGATACTGTAATTAGACTCTGAGGAACACGATGAGCCATTAAAACAATATTGAAAACTCCTTAAGAACCTGTAAAATATTAACTTATGGTGCTGAGTGAAAGGAGAGGGCTATAAATGGCACATGGGGCATAATTACATGGTAAGAATGGGATCAGTGATTGAAAGGGAATATGCACTAGCAAAAAAAAAATATTAATTGGTATATGGGATAGAAGTTCTATTTTCAAAAATTCGCTTTGGTGTCAAGACTACTTCATGTTTTTCAAGGATGAAGATCAAGGTCAATGAAGGAAGGACAGCAGTAGCCCCCACAGCAGCCCTGGGCCCAGCTGGGAAAAGGGCTCACAGGAAGAGTTGCACATGGCTCTAGTGATTCAAGGCATCCCCAACTAGGGAAATCTATAATGGCAATGGCGGATGGGCAACAATTCCCTGCTGGGTCCTCAAAGACACCCCAGCTTCCCCTCTCAGCTCCTGTCACAGCTCTCCTTAAGCACCTCAGAACGACAGCAGGTCAAGACAATGCTGTGTGTGATGTAAAAACCATGACTGACACTGGCTTCTGTCTCTTGTGGCGTGTAGTCAATCCCTTTGGGAGCACAGCAAGAGGCTAACTTCGCCCCCTTGAACCTTGAACCCAGTGAAGGTGTTAGGGGTTACTGGCTAGGAGGGCCTGGAGAGGGAGAGAAAAAGTCTGTCTCTCGGTGTTAAATTGAAAAAGCTCACATTTACTAAACACCTACTACATTCTGGGCATTGTGCCAAGCACTTACAGTTATATACCCAAGTGGGTAAGAGCAAGAATTAGAGTCAGAATCCAGGGCCTCTATCCTTAGCCACTTCCCAATTGTTGTGACTTGCAATCAAGTACTTTGTGGGGTTGCAAGCAGATTCAGTGAGTTATTAGTCATCATTAACACCAATGGCCCTAATTTCTATTCAGTGAGGTAAGCAATATTATCCCCATTTAACAGGGAAAATGGCTCAGAGAAGTTAAGCAAATTGCCCAAAGCTACCCAGCATTCTAATGACAGAACCTGGATTCTAACTCAGATGGGGCTAATTTGACTGTCCCTGGCTCCATCTATACATGACATAAAGCTGTGTTCACATTCCAGGGTTCAGCAGGCGTGCAACTGTTCCTGTACCTTCCAAGAATGTCAATGATGCACTAACTATGATAAAAATAACCTCTCACATTTATATAGAGTACTTTACAATTTATAACAATCTTTCACATCCACACTTGACTCTGAGAGGGAAACCTACTTTCCAGTTATATACATTTTATACAACATAGCAAAACAAAGAGAAAATGTTTACAGTGGCCCACAATCTTTTTAAAGGTATATATTTATATGTATATACATGAATATATGTATATATAAATATACACACACACACACACACACGGCACATACATATAAATATATACTACATATATGGTGTGTCCGTGCACGCATAGGAGTACAGATAAATTAAAACACCTTCTTCTTAAGGGAATGTTGTTCTCATTACAAGAAAGGATTTGATCTCAGCATCAGCCGCCCTCCCCACACTCCCTTTGAGTATTCAACTCCATGCAAAAGATGTGCAAAGAAAGGCCTGGAGCTGAAGCCCGAATCAATCTGGGGACAGTGGAACTGCTCTGGAGGAAGAAGACTTTGCATTACCTATGTGATCCAGGAGGGAGAGGAGAAGGTAAAAAATCCCTGCCAACTGTAAGGACCTTTAAGTCTGCAGAAGGACTGCAAGTTGTTTGCTGGCAGCATAGCAATGCAAACCCTTGTCTGTGTCCCACCGAACACTGAGAGCAGTTCTGCTGCTGCAGGAAACAACCCTGTGTTCCTGCAGCTTTCGGAGAGTGGTGGAGAGGGGCCAGCTCCACACTGGGTCCAATTGGGACAGCCAGGAGAAACAGAGCAATGTTCTAGAACTCAGGGCAGGCAGTGAACGGAGGCCACGTGCGCTTCCCCTGGAAATGTAGGGGGCAGGATCTGGAATGGGGAATTCTGGTCAATACTTCACAGCTCTGCTGATAAACTCACTAGCTCATGGGGCTATGTATCTATATTTCAAAAAACTGGGGCAGTAATTACATACACAATCCTGCAAGCTGACTTTTGTTGTTGTTTTTAACTTATCAGAGCATGAACACTGACCCATGCCATTAGATATTCTATGAAAAACATGGTTTGTAATACCAGTATAGAATTCCACTGTTCACACACACACAAATTTATTTACCTATGCTCTTACTGTTGTGGCACTGAAGTGATTTCCAAGTTTTGCCCTTGTAAATAATGCAGTGATGACCTCCATGTATACAACTCCTTCTGTGAAGCTCTGATTATTTTGTTATGAAAAAAAATTAGTGAATTGTCTTCTAAATATGCTGTGCCACTTAACCCACTTGCAGAAATGCCTATAAAAGACTGCTTTCACTGCTCCTTGCCAACGCTGGTTTTTACCAGTGAAAAATAGGTATGTTTTGGTAATCTTACAGGTTAAAAGTGTATTTATTAGATTATCTGTGATACTGGATATGTTAAATTTGTTCTTCACCATTCACATTTTGCTTGACAATTACCTGTCAATATTTTTTAGCCTTTTTTTCTATCACGTGACATTTTTATCAACTTGTTAGAGCTCTTTTTATGTGAGAATATTATCCCTTTCTTCTAAATTCTGTTGTCTTTTCCCATATCCAGCTTACCTACTTGTTTTTTGAATTTTGTTAATACAGTAGAGAAGCTGTTCTTTTCCTTTTCTTTTTACACAGTAAGATTCGACTCAGGGGTTTATTTATTTGCTCTTAATGAGCTGAAAGTCCTTCCGAAGAAAAGAACAATATTTTCTTCTGGTTCTTCCTTTTTTCTGATTTTAATTTAAGTTCTTAATCGATCCAGGATTTATTTAGCGTATCATAATATACATGCAACACATTCTATTTTTTCCAAATTATTAACCAATTACAAATATACTATTTGTTAAGCAATTCTCCATTCATATAAATTTTAATAGCTAGTTTCACTCTATACTGGATTATTCTCTGGGCTTCAGTTATTATAGCTATAATAAATGTTGATATTTCACAATGAAATGTCCCCCCACACCACTTTTTTAAACTGTTCTTCATTACTTTCTCCTCTATATTATTTCAGATCAATTTTGAAATCACTGTCAAGTTCCAGAAGGACTCCCATTAGGGTTTTGATTGCAATTGCACTAAACCCATAAATTAATTTGGGGAGAACTGATATCCCCACAATATTAAATTTGCTAATCCAACTACATGATATACCTCTCCATTTATTCAAGTCTTGCTTTATCTTCCTCAGAAAAGTTTTGCAGGGGTTTATGTTTTCATACGTAGTTGCAGTATGTTTCTTGGTTTCCTCCTAAGTATTTATGTTTTAATTGCATTTGAGAACAGGATACATTTTATTATATTTTCATGTGGTTATTACTAGCATACGGCTATTGATTTTTGTTTATTTGCTTTGTGTCTGACCATAATACTGAAATCTCTTAATAATCCTAATACCTTTTTTTTTTTCTTGGTTTAGTTTATTCTCTTAGGCTTTGATGCTGTAAGAGTATTTGCTCCTAGAAATAGTAATTCTAAAAAAGTGACTTTCCATTCCTGGCTTACTAAGAATTCTGATCGGTAATGAAGACCGATTTCTTTCAAATTATTTTTCAGCCTCTCTGGAGATCATATGGTTTTTATCCTTTGACTTATTGATATGAGGCATTATATGAATAGCTTTTCCAGCATTCAACATTTTTCATCAGTGCCTTTCTAGGATAAACCCAACTTGGTCATGGTGCCTTCTGCTTTCATAATGATGCTGGATGCTGGCGGTCACAGAGCTTTGTAGCTATGTAGTTACACAGTTCCCAGCCAGGCCACCTGGTCAGGTATAAGGCCTTGGGTAAGTCACTTACCTCCCAGATGATGGAGGAAATCATGCTCCCTCCACTAGGCTGCTGCAAGAATTACAAGTAAAATCCTCCAAACAACCTCTATGGTTTATTTTTATACCTTTTTTATACAAGGCTATGGGCCTTGTATATCATAGATACTCAAACTGGGTAGCTGTTGTTTTCATTACTATGAAACAAAGGAAACACACTTTCTTGGTATTGTTATCTCAAGGTCTTCCCAGGTATAGGAATGAGTGACCTCCAACTCTAACATATTTGGGAGTTACTTTTTTAATCCAGAAAGTCTGATAAACAAAAAAACCAAAGATATTAGATTTAATTATCATTAACACTACCTCTCTGTGGCTTTTTCTTATCTCAACTTTCAAGGTAAGGAGGAATCAAGGAGTATTTATTTCCCCAGGAAGGTCTGTTGGCTTACTATACTTCACCTTCTGAGCCCTAGTTCTCTAGGGATCATGGGGGAGCAAAAAAATCTAAACCTAACAATGTTTTACAGGTTTTTTTCTTGTTACTTTGGAATTTCACCCAAGGCTACAGAACGAGGAAGAGTAAGGAGTAAGTATGGCCGCCTCCTGCAGAGAACCTGAGGCACTTCCAGATGTCCTCCTCAGGTCCTCAGGGGCTGGAAGAGGCACCCAACTGGACCCTCCCTCCTCCCTTCAACACCAGGCTCAACCCACACAGCAAGGAGGCTGGGTGGATTGGGAGGAGTCTTGGAACCTGTAAACAGGTGTAGGGAAGAAGGCTTTAGCTTTCCAACTCATCTTCCCGAAGCCAAGGGAGGAGTTCCATGGTAGCCACCTGTAGACATTGTGTACATAGATGGAAGGAGGGGAGAGGGTCTGCAAGAAGAGGAGGGGGACATATCATGTCCCAGCAGATGCCTGCTCACGTGCAGACACCCCCTGGCTCATGCAGCAGCTCCTGAACCAGGTATGGTGAGAGCAGGCTTTCTCTCTCTTCAATCCCTCCTCTTTCCTCCATGGTCCTATGCTCCAGGGGAGGAAGGAGGCACAGAAGCAGCTAAAAAGGCAGGGAAGGAAAGGGAAGTGGAAGAGCAATGAGCACCCCTTCTCCAAATAATTTTGCACAGGTGGTTGTCATAACCATCTTTTGTGGGTGCCTTCAGTCTGGGCTCACCTGCACGACTCTGGCAACCATGTCCCTTTGAGCATGGTGTGGCATGCACGGAAGATCCTCCTTCCCTAGTCTGTCACAGTGCTGGAGGTTTCCCTGGTGGTCTTCAGATTCTGCTTTGGTTCTAGGTAGGATGGTGATCTGCCTGCTATTGGCTGATCTTGCTGTGCCTCCCTCAGACTCATGGGTAATCTCACCAGGATTATGACAGGGCAGAGATAGGAGTTAGAAGTCTGTGCTCACACCACCATCCTGCTCAGAAGGAAGTTCCATTTGCTTTTAATCTAGACCCCTTCTAATCTAATCTCAGACCAGGTTATGCTACCTGCGCATTGAAGCTGAGGCTTACAAAAAATTTCTTTTAATGGCCTGGAGTGCCTGGATGGCTCAGTCAGTTAAGCATCCAACTCTTGGTTTTGGCTCAGGTCATGATCTCATGGTTTTGTGAGTTCAAGCCCCATGTCAGGCTCTGGGCTGCTACCACAGAGCCTGCTTGGGATTCTCTCTCTACCCCTCTCTCTCTCTGCCCCTCCCCCACTCACACTGTCTCTCTCTCAAAATAAATTAAAAAAAAAAATTTAAAAAGGCCTTACAAGGCTAGTTACATAGCTTTGTTCTGTTTTCTAGACTCTCAATTTCTCTTTCTCTCTTGCTGTCCCTCCACTCTGCCCTAGAACTGGATGCTGGACTGAAAACATAGAGCCCGCCTAAGGATGCTCACTGAAGACAGTCAGGACTCACCTCCGCTCCCTGTTCCCAAGTTCTCATGCTCATAAGCCTTGGCTTCCCAGGAAAGAGAGGGGTCTGGATAACATGCTTCTCTCTCCTACGTAGGACTTAGACAAAATCAGAAAAAGAGCAACTCCTATCTCCGCCCCTGACCTCATCATCAGGTACCACTGTAGCCACACATCAACGAACCCAGAACACCTTCAAAGCCAGTGTTCACCATCTTCCCAGGAGCTTAGGGCTTCGGCACTAATCCACCACTGTCTGAGCAAGTAAGGACAATGGTACTAGAGCAGTCCTTTTACAACAGGGTCCATCACACCATCAGTTTAGATTCCGACACCCTCTTCCTAGGCCAGAGATGTTTTTTGTTTTTTGTTTTCTTCCAAATAATGTTCATTAAGGGGCTTCTATGTTTTGGATTCTCTGCTAGGCTTATAACTTATCTCACTGAGGCTTCGCCACAAAACAGTGTATCATAATCTCCTGTAAATGGAAGAAACGAAACAGAGACACAGACAGATGCACTGTCATCCAGATACAAGTGCCACCTTGAAATAAAAACCAGATTCTTTTTGGCTCTAAAGCCCCTATTCTTCTCACTAAATTCTAATGACTACTCTTACTTCATTGAGCTCAGCAATTTGAATTTCTCCTTTCTATTTCCTTAGAGAAAAGAGACAGACACCTATCACTTCAAGTAGGAATCCATAAATATGTGAATAAAATATAATGTGCAATCAAACCTCAGGTGGAGGGAATACTAAGTGAGCCCTCCAAAGCAGCAGTATTGCACATTTCTGGCTGTACAAAGTCACTTTTCATTTGGAAAACCTAAATTCGGCAATACCACAATGAAGTGGGTACCCAGGCAATGGGGCCTTTAATTTACAGGGAGCAAGCAATCACAGGGAACTTCTGATCACCTGCATGCTAGATTGTGGATTTGTGATTCCACAACTGCAAAGTGATGGTTACTGCCAGAGTCTGGCTCAAGCAGGACCTTAAGGATAAGGGGACGAGACTTCCAGAGCACAAGAGAGCTAAATTTGGGTTGCTTAAGACCTGTTTCTGAGATAAGGAGGAATAGGTCTCTTGAGAGTAAAACCGGATCCATACACAAGTGGGTGTGGCATGGAGGCAGATCTGGGTGACAGTGAGGGAGAATGTCTTTTGTCTAATGCTGGGTGATAGCTTGAAGGCATCAACAAGCAGGTACATGGCCCATTAAAAGTGGTACCTGCAGAAAAGATGAACTGGACCAGTGTGGTGTCCACACCTCTCATCATCTCACTGGCCTTCCCCTATTGCTGACCCTGGTCCCCATTCTCAATGCTGTTGACCTTGGTTCTCCTCGTGGAATCCAGATAGTTGATGCTAGCAGCCTCTGCTCTTTTAAACCTACATGATATTCTGTTTCCACATAGGACCCCAGCCAGAGTTTTATGATAACCAGACCAATATTAGGTAGAGAGTAATAGTAACCACCCAGGATCCCCAGCAGTTAGAAGGTCTGCTATGGGAGCGCATGATCTTCCTATCAGAGATAGCATTCAGGGTGAGGCTGGGTGGGCACCAGACAAGCTCCTAGGACCCAACTAGTATCCATGGATGTCTGCTGTTGGGGATGTGCCAGAGAAAACCACCCATTGTTCTAGATAAGAAAACGTCTGCGAGTCTAGATTATGATCATCGTGTTCTGAAATAGGATTTCTTGTGAGATGATGAACAACAAAAGAAAATGGTACACCCATTCACATGCTAGTCAGTCCAGAGAAACGGACATGTCAGATTTCCTGCTTTAACAATTCATAACCACAAGAGCAACAAGTAATAATTCATTTTATTACAGGCATCTAAAGAGTATTTGGAGCTTTTCAAAGAACTCTGATGTAAATTATCACATATGCACCCCACGCCTGTATCTCAGGAAGGATGGCAGATGATTAAAGAGAGCAAAAGAACAAAACGATGAATGAAAAAAATAAATGAATGGGGCATCTCAAGGGAATAGTATGAAGAAAGAAAATTAGACTGCTTTCATTGGTACTAAGGAGCCCCTTTGATTCTAAAATGCAGATGCAATCAGGTAGTTCTCAGGGAAGATGAAGGGATACCCTGCTGGTCCCTCCTGGGCTCCAGGCTTCCATATGCCATCACCTGCTATGCATCTTTATCTCAAACACAACATATGCAAACTTCAACTCATTCTCTCATCCCTAACCCATCTATTGTGTCTTGCATCTCGCCCAACAGTTCCACCACTCACCTCCCAGCCATCCAAACCAGAAGCCATGGAGTATCATCTTTGGCCCTCTTCTCTCACCCCTACATTCCCTGTGTGATAGTCTGTCCAGGTTCTGGCATCACTGGCTAACAGTCTTGCTCTGAACTCGAGACTATTGAGCTAGGTTGGTGCTTTGCAGCCAAACTCTTGAAAATGTCCACCTGTAAAGGTGTTACCCCGTTCCTGATGCACCAAGGATATACCCGGCAAGTGGCCTGTCAGACCTAGCAGACCTGGAATACATCCACACCTGCCCTTGCTGAATTGTCCCCCAGGTATCTTCCTGAGCTACACCCATGCTTTAGCCTGAGCGCCTGCTTTAAGCCTTTGCCACCAATGCCTAGAACAGAGCTTGGCCCGGGGAAGGAGCTCAGTAGATGTTTGCAGAAAAGGCCTACAGCCTCCGTGGACTGACTAGACCATGCAGCTGGTCTCCATAGTTGCCAGTCTCCCTACCATGCAAACCCACCCTCAAGAGGACATGTAGAGAGGAAACCCCATCAAAGCATGTGATGGGGAATTCCTTGAGCCAAGAGACTTAGCTCTAAGCACTGAATTGATTTGCAATCTTGGGCTGATGATGCTGTGCCTTAGCTTTCCTCCCATTTACCTCTCAGAGCTGCCTTAAGGATCAAGCAACATAGTGGGCACACCACCAAAGCGGCACGTAGGTGTGGCACAGCGTATCAGTGATTCCTCAATGTGGGTATGCCTCAGCATCACTCAGAGGGCTCCTTAAAGCATAGATTTCTGGGCTCCACTCCCAGAATTTCTGCATCATTAGGTCAGGGCTGAGGCCTGAGAATTTGCATTTCTAACAAGTTCCCAGGTGATGCTGATGGCCCAGGGACTAAACTCTGTGAACCAGTGTGCCAGACCATTTTAAGAGCACTGCCTTTCCCCACCGACCTGGTTTTTCTCCCTGAAGTATGCTATTTCAATATTCGACTTTATGTTTATGTTTTACCCTTTTTGCTGTTTTGCTGGAATCTTAACATAGTCGGTAAATTCCTCTGGGCAGAAATTATACCTTCCACACTCCACATTCTCTCATTTTCTGTTTTGCAAAATAATGAGTACATTTCCAGTGCGATTAATAATAGAAAAAGGAAAGGGGGGGGGGACCCACACTACCAACCCCAATAAACAGCTTCCACAAATGGATACCAGCCCTGAAATCCTCTTAAAAATTAATTATGAGGCAAAGAATATTCTACCATCAGTGGCAATGTGGGAAAGAAGATTATGTTCTTGATGACACATTTTGTAAAATGTGGGTTATTCAAGATTTTAGCTGTAACTTACTTAAACACCAACATTTTTTGAAATATAAAACCACAAACAGCATTTCAACTCATAATTTTTATAGTGATAGTCAGACAATTGTGTTTTCAACATGTAAAATCCATTACACAGTCGTGGCAACAGTTTGCAATAGATTGTAAATTTTTATTGAGATGATCATCTTCCGATTGAATTTCAAAATGTATTATATGATCATCAGCAAATACGTCCAGAGGGGCTGCTAAAGGACTTTCAGTATCATTTATAAAGATCAAAAACCCTGGAAACTCTTAGATTTACCCTGTGGAAAAAGAAAAGTCTCATTGGTAGGACCAAATCAATTACTTTTATGGATGAATATTGAATTGCAAAGCTGAGATAAGGTATTACCTGGTTTAATAACATAATCTTATGTCCTTTTAAAGTAGTAGGTTTTATAATCAGGTTTCAATAAGGAATTTTGCGAAGGCCTGCTTTTGAAAACAATCAAGAAAATGGCATTTCTATTTATTATAATGGTCTGACAACATCCAAAGGAATACTCGCAAGCAACGGGCATCCTCACTAACCTTGGGTTATAGACCACCCAGACGGACTACTGAGGTACGTAAGAGTGATTACAGTCAGTTCTGCTATAGCTCTTGTTCTGACAACTCACATGTGTTCCAACATGATTGACCTATTAGGGGACAATCTGAGCATAGCACGAATGTCACATTTGCTATGTGTGAGTCTGCACATAGAAACACTATGGAAGCAGAAAACTGCACTCGGCTCCACTGAGCCACGCACGAGTACAGAGAACGTACCCCCCTCAAACATCGACCTGCTGCCTCTGTTCACAGCACGTGCTGTGAGCCCCAGGCACCCACAGCTGGTGTCATGACTTTCCATCACGTTCAGAAAGCCCTCTTCATCACCACCCCAGCTCACAGGCTGCAACCTGCTTCAAAAGCAAACCCGGGGTCTCTCTGCAAGGAAACACACTCTATGTACTGCAGTATTTATGCGTATCCTAAGCCACTGACAGGTGTGAACTGTGTGACCAGTTTTACTATTTTCCTCTTTTTTTTTTAATGCGTCATTGATGAAGAATGAGCGAAGTACCCTAATCCCATTTTCCCCCATAACCCTGATAGTCTTTATCGCATAACTTTCCATACTACAGTGATTTTCAGGGACGCGTATGTCGCATTATAGAACAAATTGTATTTTGTTTTTTTCTTCCATGGGGGCCGCTGTGCCGATGGGTCCTTCTCTCCCCACCCGGAACCCATCAGTGATTCTTCCTCCCTTGGAATCCAATGGCTCATGCTGCTGCTTCCCTGGTCCCCCCTGGAAGAACCCCAGCACTGTATTCCATGCCAGTGGCACAGACTTCTCTATCTTTTCACCGTGGGGTGACCAATGATCAGTGGCATTAGAGTCAGAAGAACCTGAGTGCAAATCCTGATGGTGCCACTGGTTAATTCTACGACTTTGGACAAAAGGTTTGAAAATATGGAGTCTCTATTCCTTCATATATATATGAGATAAAAGTACTTACATCAAATGGTTAAAGGGCAAAAAACCACACTGAGTTCTTTCAACTTCTTGAGTTACATTCAGAGCTGTAACATCTCAGGAATACAGTCAGGGATAAAATCCTAGCCAATATCCCTTATTAGAATCACCATAGAAGCCTGGAGTTCCTGGGGATAGGATATAGTTGGTTCAAAAGAACCTTCTCAGACACAGTCCCAGCCACCAAATTCTTAAGCAACAACCAAAAACCTCAGAGAAACTGGGGGAGGCACAAGTCCCCTGGGGTATACTGAGCCAGGAGCTTGGAGGGATATAGAATCCAGAGGACCCATGAAGGGGCAGTCCCAACCCAGACTGTTCGGTTGGAACCAGAAGGGCCTGAGGGATACAGAGCCAGAAAGCTCTCAAGGACTAAAGCAGTTCCAGAATCCATGGAGAGGCACTTTCAGAACCAGGAAGTACTCAAGACAAAGTTGGCATCAGGAACCTTTCAGAGACGTAAATAGAACCAGGAACCCCCAGGAAAAGTGTCAAAACCAAGAGCTCATTAGGGTCACAGGCCTAGGCAAGGAATCCTCAGGGACAAAGTTAACATCACAAGCACCTGAGGTAGCTAACAAGAATCAGAAGCACACAGAGGTGAGTCCAAACGAGGCCGTGACAAGGCACACTTTCAGAGCCAGGAGCCCTGAGAGACACTTCGAGCACTAGGAAGCCTCAGACTTACAGTGGCACCAGGAATCCCTGGAGGCACACAACCAGTGTCCCATTGGAAACACTGTCAGAACCAGGAACTCTCCAGGACACGGCTGGAGTCAGGCGGCTCTATGGGTCCCAGTCATCACCAGAGCCAGGAGGGCCTCGAAGGCAAGACCAAAGCCCTGACTGTTGCCTTCCACAACAGGAAGCACAGTCGCATCAAAGAAGTCTAGGAATGACTGTCGCAGAATGCCCATAGAAGGATCACTCAGGGCAACTGCCTGACCTCTCGAAGCAGAGTCAAGAAGGAAGCTCTTACCTGCACACTTGGTTCTGGTGGTGAGCGGAGGCCCTGGTGGTCCCGTGCCTCCCTCCCCCGGTCGTGTGAGCAGCACCCGGATCTCATACTCCACATCAGGGTCCAGATGCCATAGCTTATAGTTGGGAGAGTCAACTATGTGGGTCTCGGCCCAGGTGCCCGTGGTGGTGCGGTACTCCACCTCCTTCAGGATGATGGGGCCATCCCCGATGATAGAGTTGGCATTCGGTTTGATCCACAGGTATGTGGCCCCTACGGCCAGCAGCTCTGGGGGGGCGATGGGTGTGGGAGGCTCTGGAAGACAAGCAATCAGCAAAGGATGTCAGACCCAAATGGTTTACAGAGAAGAATCCAAGCATATAAGGACAAGAACAGAATTCCAGAGTGAGCCACTTACAGGAGTCCAAATCCCTTTCATGATTCCATTCACATCCTACCTTAATTTCTATGATTTTTTTTTTGTTTCAATACTGTGGTGAGAGATTTTTTTTAATGTAAATACCTGAATTGGTATTTCTTCTACCACATGACCATATCTCCATTTAAATAAAGTAAAGAAAGAAGGTAATTGTGAATAAATGGTTTTTCTGGAACACAGCAAAGCTGCCTGGGTTAATATTCTGTTTTCCGTCTTCAAATGAGAACATGCCCTTACTGAAGTGGAATTTGGTTCAAAACCCAGGAGAGTCTGAGGTTTGTAACCATTTCTTTCATAGCAACACATGTATTCCTAGTGGAAGTTCTCCCCCAAATAGTCCTATGAGCCAAAGTAGCAAAAAGATGATGGCAAAGGAAAAATTCAGCTTCTTTTCAACTCTAGCGGGTTTCCTCCAGTAAGGAGGATGTCACAGGCACAGTGTCCTCTGTAGGAATCAAAGGTCAAGGGAAAAGTCAATGCAGAGTTATCTTGCATCCTGTATGGGTTGTTCCTCTTCCACTAAGTTCTATTTCTTCGGTTAAATAAACTAGAATTTCAACAAGCACTTATGGTAGGTCTTTCTGGCAATTCTTAGCCCATTGGCGTAGCTGCCGAAATTAACATTAACTTTGTATTTCTTATTTACCAAGAAATCTCACATGCACTACTTTGTGCAAATCTTGGGACACAATCACCTCCATTTTGATGGATTAAAAACAAACAAACAAAGAATCCAAGTGATTGGGTCACCTAACCAAGATCATGAAGCAGGTAAGGTAGGATGGAACCCACATCTCTATGCCTTCCCAGACCAGCTATTCCTTTGGAAAGCTGTTTGCTTATAGACACCCATTTTCTAGAACTCAAACTGGTTATGTTTGTTATTTTTATTTGTAGCAAAAAATAGCAGTGGCAAAGCAATAAAGAAAATAACAATAGGGGCGCCTGGGTGGCTCAGTCGGTTAAGCGTCCGACCTCAGCTCAGGTCATATCTCACGGTTCGTGGGTTCGGGCTCTGTGTCAACAGCTCAGAGCCTGGAGCCTGTTTCGGATTCTGTCTGTCTGTCTGTCTCTCTCTCTCTCTCTCTCTCTCTCTGTCCCTGCCCCACTCATGCTCTGTCTCTGTCTCTCAAAAACAAACACTGAAAAAAATTAAAAAAAAAGAAAGTAACAATAAAGAGAAAATAAGTCCCCTTATCTACCACTCAATATAACAGCCATTTTTATTTCTCCATGTTCCATTACAATTTCTATTCATATTTTTAATCCTTGTTCATACACCTACAGTAACATAAAGACCCAATGTTTTACTTCCCTCACTTCTTAGATTCTAAAGACTTTGTTGACAACATGGATCTTGCCATCACAGTCTTTAATAGCTACAGAACAATCTATCAGGCAATCACACTAACTAATCTCCAATTCTTAGGCACGGGAGTTGTGCCAAGTTTTGCTACAGTAAATAATGCTGCAATGAACATCTTTGTGCAAATGACTCCAATTTTTCTGGTCTCATATTTTCTTGGAACCAATTGCCAGAAATGGGATCTGTCAATGGATATGAACAAATTAATGATTCTTGGAGTAGAATTAGGAAGTGAAGAGTCAGTGGGTCGGGGAGTGTCTGGGAGTGGAGTATAATGCAGATGTGATCAAAACTTTTGGAGGGCCTCTGGGCTATGCAGGTACAGGTTTCCATCTGGAACTCAGGTGAGAGCTTCGGGATAGATCAGACTCATTCAGCGTTTGCTTTCTGATTAATCACCTACCCACAAAGATTCTCCAGAGACAGAATAATTGCTATGAAACAGAGGTGGACAATATTTTCTCAGTGTGATTTGAAGCAAATCTTAAGGGACAACTTCAGATTGCCTCTATTATAGCCTGCCATTTGGTCAGAGAAGGAAATTAAGCAGATTAGTCAAGCTAGATGCTTTTCTTTACAAAGCCATGAAGGTTATTACTCAAGGCCTTGTTACCTCAAAGGTGTTTGCAAATTGATTTTTTGATAATTTGTTCCAGGTAGAGAAGTTAAGTTGGCAGGCAGATAATTTCTGAGCTCATCCTTTGTGCATTTTAAATATATAGACCTTTTGATCATCATTGTCAAGTCTCCAGAGTCCCCATCAGTCTACAGTGGGGCCCCAAGGGTGCTATTTTGTAGCTCTGTGATAACTCTGCTCAACTCCTTAATACAATTATTCACAGACTGGCCCTGGACAGAATTAAGAGCAGAAGACTTCAATACTTTGGGGCTTGGGCCAATCAACTTTCCTCCATGGTCTTTGCTCTGTTTCAGGCATTAGCAGTAAATTGCTGACCACCAGAAAGAAAATAAAGTATCAATCTTTCCAAATGTTTAATCTCTTTTCACTTATTTCTGGTGGTAGGTACAATATAGTAACAAACTTTCCCTCGAGTAAATAGATGTCTCCATCTCAAATGACTTACTAGTACACATGTCCCTCTGCAGACTAGCCAATACAATTATCTCTCCCTCTGTCCCCTTGACAAAATATCATGAAGTACATCACGGTGCTTCCTGTACCTGGTTCTAAAACAGCCATCAGATTATTATTTTATTTCCTCTTTTGTTAGTAATCCAATTATAATTGGGGTTCTTTTTTAAAATTTAAATGCAAGTTAGTTAACATATAGTGTAGTAATGGTTTCAGGTGTACAATTTAGTGATTCATCACTTACATATAAAACCCAGCGCTCATCCCAACAAGTGCCCTCCTTAACACCCATCACCCATTTAGCCCATCCCCCACCCACCTCCCCTCCAGCAATCCTCAGTTTGTTCTCTGTATTTAAGAGTCTCTTATGGTTTGCCTCCATCTCTGTTTTTATCTTATTTTTCCTTCCATTACCCTTATATTCATGTTTTGCTTCTTAAATTCCACATGTGAGTGAAGTCCTATGTTATCTTTCTCTGACTTATCTCACTTAGCGTAATACACTCTAGTTCCATCCATATTGTTGCAAATGGCAAGATTTCATTCTTTTGACCACTGAGTAATATTCCACTGTGTGTGTGTGTGTGTGTGTGTGTGTGTGTGTGTGTACACCACATCTTCTTTATCCATTCATCAGTCAGTAGACATTTGGGCTCTTTCCACACTTTGGCTATTGTCGATGGTGCTGCTATAAACATTGGGGTGCATGTGCCCCTTTGAATCAGCATTTTTGTATTCTTTGGATAAATAACTAGTAGTACGATTGCAGGGTCATAGCGTAGTTCTACTTTTAATTTTTTGAGGAACCTCCATACTGTTTTCCAGAGTGGCTGCACCAGTTTGCATTCCCACCAACAGTACAAAAATGTTCCCCTTTCTCTGCATCCTCGCCAACATCTGTTGTTGCCTGTGTTGTTAATTTTAGTCATTCTGACAGGTGTGAGGTGGTATCTCATTGTGGTTGTGATTTGTATTTCCCTGATGATGAGTGATGGTGAGTAATCTTTTCGTGTCTGTTGGCCATCTGGATATCTTCTTTGGAAAAGTGTCTGTTCGTGTCTTCTGCCCATTTCTTCACTGGATTATGTTTTTTGGGTGTTGAGTTTGATTAGTTCTTTATAGACTTTGGATTCTTTATAAGTCACATGCATGAGTGGTTCAAAGAGAAGTAGGGATATGAGACACACTATTTTTTTTTGTAAGCACCTCTCTTTTTTTAAATGAACAGAAATATCAGGTTTGTCAGTTCTCTCTGAGACGAACTGCTCAAGCACACAATGCAAGAAATATGAGGCCATCTAATCCAACAACTGGAGTCATCAGAAAGGGAACCAAGGCCAGGGAGGGTCTGTTTACTAGAAGGTGGGGGCGGAACATTAGAACTTTGGGCCCTAGCAGAATTCCTGCTCCTCCCTTTTTCTTCTTGTACTTCAGATGTTTAAGCAATTAACCAGAAGGATCTTTCAAGGGAGTCTATGCAAGTAGTTTTTAACTTTTGAGGATACATAGGCCCTTGCAAAGATCTGGTGAGAAATTTCAGACTCTTTTCCCAGGAAAATGCACATATGCCCACCATTTCAGGAATTCATGAACACTTCTGAAGCCTATACATGAACCCCTGAAGAGGCTATGCTGAGAATAAAGGCAAAGCACAGAGATCCTGCTTATGCACCACATGCCCATAATACTTTACACTTCTTTGAGACCCTGAAGCCACCCTTTGTTGCAGGGGCTAAAGCCACGAGTACAATCAGTAAGAAAATGGAACTTGGTGTAAACTTCACAGATCTAGTGCTTCTAGGCTCCCAGGGTCCCAAACATCTGGGTGAAAATAAACATTCTAAGATTTCCATGGGATAATGTGAAGTAAATGTCTAAGTCCCTCATGGCCATGACCCACCTAACTCATTAACAGATTCAACATTTGGGCTAAAATATTTTATGAAGACATGACCCTACCCATGAGATGCTATATCCTAACTAGAAATCTTCTACGAAGGCTGCCTTAGTAGTTTGTGTTGCTATAACAAAATACCAAAGGCTGGGTGGCTTAAACAATAGGCCTTTATTTCTTAGAGTTCTGGAGGCTATGAAGACCAAGGTCAAGGTGCCAGATAACTCAGTTCCTGGTGAGAACCCCTCTTCTTGGTTTGCAGATTATCTCCTTGTTATGCCCTCCCATGGTGGAGTGAGAGGGACAGGGAGAGGGAGAGGGAGAGGAGCTGGTCTCTTCCTCCTCTTATAAGAGCACAAATCCCATAATGGGAGCTCTATCTACATGACTTCATTTAAACCTAATCACCTCCCAAAGGCATCCACCTTCCTAATACCATCACATCAGGGGTTAGGGCTTCAACATGCGAATTTGGAAAGGGCAGGGGGCACACAATCATGCATTATATAACAGAGGCTTTGTTTTCAAATGCATCCTTCTCTTCTCAAGGTCATGGTCTTGGGATGGACAACCTTACAGAACTCTCTGTGAAAGAAACCCCAACCAGTATGTACTCTCTGCTTCTCATGTGCCAGACAGAGTGCTGGGTATGGGGACTTTAGTGGTAGAGAGAAAAGCAGGCTCTCCAGACCCATGGAATGAGAGCGTAAGGCAGTCAATTAAAGCAGCAATGCCACTAAAGTGGAAGGGAAAGGTCATGATGGGGGTGGTAGAGACAGTTAATGAGGTCTACGAAGGGACCTAACCTGGTGCAGAGGGAAGCTCTTGCAGAGACAAAGCTCACAACCCTTGGGCCTTAAATTCATGTTACGTTTGCGAGCAAAGAGAGAATGTCTTGGGGGTCCTGTCGATCTGAGTTGTTTGGGAAGATACCATACAGGCTCAGAGTGGTAAGCAATTAAAACTAGGTGCTCAGAACACTCTTAATCCACTCATCCTACAAACACTGAACACCTGCTATCGGTCACATGCTGTTCGGAGCGCTGAGGATTCAGTGGTAAACACAACAGACACAATCCTGGTTGCCAGAAGCTCACATTCTAGCTTTCACTCAAGGACTGCCAGAAAGAGAAGTAACAAGAAGGTAATTCAGAAGCTGAGGAGGAGGAGGAAACTGGAGGAGCCCAGGTGCGTGCTTCTGGATCAACCAAATGATGTGCATCCGTACAGCAGAATACCGTACAGCAAGGAAAAAGGAACAAACTACTGACACACAGCATGAGTGAATCCCAAAATTATGTTAGGCAAAAGGAGGAGAAAAGAAGAACGCGTAACGATTCCATTTATATGAAAAGCTCAAGGAGAGGCAACATTGACCTATGGTGATAAACAAATTACATACCTGTGGGAGCAGGTACTCACTGGGATAAGGAATAAAAGAACTTTCTGGAGTGTTGAAATGCACTGCAGACTGATTTGGGTAATTAAATAATAAGAATAGTGTTCCCTCTGGTTGAGGCGACTGCCTGGAAGGGAACTTGAGAAAACTTTCTAAGGTAATAAAAATTTCTGTATCTTGACTAGGGTTGTATAACTCATCAAACTGCACTTCCAGTATTGTGCTATATGTCAATGATTTTTAAAAAGTTTAAGGAAAATAAACAAAAATATGGCTTGCCTGTGGCCCAGCAGGTGGGAAGAATGCCACTAAATTTTACCGAGAGATGAACCCCAGAATACCTGGAGGAAGGAGCCTCTAATCACATATCGTTTATCTCCAAATAATTCTATCAACATCATCAGATGCTTGAATTCCTATTATTTTTCAGGACACACCAGTTCTCATCCATGAGGCTTTTCACATATGAAACCACGAACTCCCTTTATCTACTTGATCCTGAACCATCAACTGTGTAGCTAGGAATAAGTTTTTCACATTTGGTGACACTCTCTGCTGACAAAGTCTGGAACCAAATCCAGAGGAACAAGGTCTGGCCTTCCGGGAGCTGAACTCGGAGACTGCACTGGCCCCTTCCAACCAGGCATCAAAGCACTTCAAGGACAAGACTGTGTGAGCCACCCACAAGTAAGTCCTGGGCAGCAACTGCCCTGGACCTGCCAAGGCTCTCCTTCAACACGTAGGTGGTGAGGTGACCCCTTAATATAATTCTGCCTTGTCCTCAGGCAGCAATCTCCAGACCAATTCTATCTTTCTTTTTCCCCGCTGTGAGCACTTGTAACAGTTTGGCTCCCCAGAAATTCCTACAGACAGCAAAAGTGCTTCAAATAGCTAGAGAGCAAGCTTTGTACGTATGCATTGTCTGCTCCAGACAGAAATCAAACCTTTGGAGAAAAACTGAATGTTGCTAGGACGTAAAGTGACCCTCGACATGTTTAAGGTGGATATAACCTGGCCTCTGATGCTTTCCACCACCCGCTGCCCCCTATCTGATCACCTAACTGCATCACTATTGACTGACCCATGAAGAGTCTGCAAGAATGCCCCCACCCCATTCTACCCACCAACATACACACATAGCTCATACTACTTTATTATTTCCACCTCCACACTTTTGCACATGCCAGTTTTCCCGATTAGAACATCTTTCCTTTTACTTTTAATCAAACTGGGCCCATTTTTCTTTTTAATTCTGCTTCATAACTACTCAGCTGTACGACCACATGGCACATAATGGATGCTCAAAGCATCATGCTTGTTAGATATTCTACTGACTGGCACGCAACACTGTTTCATACAATAATGAATTAAGGATCAAAAAGAAAAAGGGAGACTAGCTGGAGATCAGGGTCCAAATCCTTCTTTGACCTGCCTTTCCACTAACCAGCTCTGTGACCCTGGACAGACCACTCAATCTTTGAGACTCTCAATGTTTTCATCTTTAGAATGAAAGATGGTTCTACAGTTCTAATTAGAAAAGTATCTAAAGTCTCCACCAGGAACTGTAGGGATTCTATGTGCATATGTTCACGGCCTCTAACCTGTGTCTTGTCAACCAGAGACCCCACCTTCTCCTTCCATGGCATGGACTCATGAGGTCCCTGAGCAGAAGACACAAGTAGACATAGCACTAATTTACCAAAACATGCCTACCAGAATTAGTCTCTGTGCCCTAGCCTAACATATAGTCAATAATTTTTGATGTCTTATGCAAAAGAAAACATTTTATAAGTTTCCCCTAAATAAGAGTTTGGAGTTGCCATGAAGAAATAAAAAAGAACAAGAAGGAGAATATCACAGAAAATAGTGGATGGACATTCACAGTAAGGATTGGAAGTGTCTGGGGAGAAGACATCAAATATGTGGAACAGAACAATAATCAAAGACATACCTAAAGAAAATTTCTTTGAAAGAAATGGAGCACTGAGTTTACAGAGTATGAAGAACATAGTGGGCTCCCGGCAAAATCAATGATGAGACTCAAAATTAAGCACAAACTGATAATACGTTGAAATACAAGACTAAAGAAAAGTTCCCGCAAGCATCTAGAGACACACAGATCTCCATCAAAACAAAAAAGACTAAACAATTGGTTCTCAGACCTCAGCATTTCAATTCGAGATACTGTGATGTAATGGTGAAACTGGTGAAAATAGTAGTAATAATCCCAAATGACTGCAGTGGCAACTAATATGTAACTGCAAAATTTTATGCACCTGTCACTGTTTCTTACTGACTTAGAATATTAACTCACCATCTTCATAGCAACTCTATGGGTAGATACTATTATGATTCACTTTTTACTTAAGAGAAGAAAGAGACGCAAATTAACTTTCC
Source organism: Lynx rufus (assembly GCF_022079265.1). Taxonomy (NCBI): domain Eukaryota; kingdom Metazoa; phylum Chordata; class Mammalia; order Carnivora; family Felidae; genus Lynx; species Lynx rufus. The sequence goes on along the minus strand of NW_025814896.1, from coordinate 17,603,606 downwards.
CAATGTCCAACACCTAGTCATTCAAGAAGCCAGGACTGGGGCCCACGCAGCCTTAGGATGAAGGCAGAGGGAGAGGTCCCCATCCGTAATAACATAATACACGCACACGGGTTTTAAGAGGATGTTTCATGACCCAAGAATTTTAGAGCCAGCTAAGTTGTGGTACAGTTGCACAGCCAACAGAAAGACACTCTCAGACTCTTCCTAAAAAATGCAAGAAATACAATGTCTGCTTGCCCTTCCTAAGAGAAAAGATCACTTGAAGAAAGGCCCCAGTCCACCTTGGGATGAATCAAAATCCTAACTTTAGGATGGGGGAATTCAGATACTAACAGGATTTATCTTTTGGACACAGGGAATTTCTCTGAAATAGTCTCTCGCTCTTCCCCCTTCTCCAGGTGACTCACCTTCCCTTGTCCTTCAAGAGAGCTCTCCTCTGGGATGCCTTCCTGGATATCACCTCAAAGTTGTGTTCTCTGTGTTCTGTGGTTGTGTTAGCCCAGGGTCCCAAGAAACAAAGCTTGAGACAAGGATTCTGTGCAAGTCATTGATTGGAGGAGTTTTTAGAAGGAGGCATGGTAGGAGAAAGGTCAGGAAGCCAAACATGGATGTAGTTTGGAGCTCTGGAGCATTAAGTGCACAACCTCACTTGTCCCTCACTGAGGCAAGGGCATCAGCCATTTGCACCGTTGTGTCATTAACCAGATACAGGCTGCTCTGAGGGTGCAGGCACTGCCCGTCAGCCAAGCAGCTCCTGTGTGGCTGAGAACAGTAACCCTGCAAAGGGTGCAGTCATTTCCTAGGACTTCTATAACTACGTACCACAAAATGGGTGGCTTAAACCAACAGAAATGTATGCTCTCATAGTTCTAGAAGTGAGACGACTGAAATCAAGGTGCCAACAGGGACATGCTCCCTCTGAAGCCTCCAGGGCAGAATGCTTCCCTGCCTCTTCTACCTTCTGGTGTTTGCTAGCAGTCCTCAATCTTCCTTGGATTATAGATGTGTCAGTCTAATTTCCGTCTGTGCCTTCACATAGCCTTCTTCTCCATGTGTCTGTGTCTCTACGTCCAGATTTCCCTTTTCTGGTGGACTCCAATCTTACTGGATGAGCACCCACTCTACTCTAGTATGACCTCATTTTAACTTAATAAATTACATCTGAAAAGACCCTCCTTATTTCCAAATGTGGACATGTTCTGAGGCTCTAGGAAAAACGTGAATTTGGGGGGAACAATCAATATTAAACCCAGTACAAGGGGCAACTGTGAGGCTTTAGCCGCACCCATGGCCACTAGGGGAAGGGTGCACCGTCCTGGGGATCGGGCACCAACAGCATCCTCCGTAATTGACACGGTCCTCAGTGACCCCTGGGCACAAATTCATCACAAAATTTGTACAGCACACATAGACTACTTGTTGATGGATCTGTCTCAAGGACACGGGCCAAGCCATTTTCGCCTATGTCCCCAGATCCTATCACAGCACCTGCTCTATGGTGGGCTTGATCCTGGAGTCACAATACTTCAGCAGTTTTACCTCCCCAGCATGGAAGGCCATCCATGGACATTTACTCTTCCCTTTTCTGGCACAAGTACTGCTAGTTCTTAGGATTCTAGGCAATTCTTTTTTCTATGGCTCAGCTACCTTTTAGCCAAATGCAGCTGATTCTGGTGGCACCCAGACAAAGTTCTCTTGACTTATCTAGAGGTCACGTGTGGTTTTGGTGGATAATACCACCATGAGCTGATGACTTCCTGCCTCCAGCACCTGCATTTCCCTGGATGGTAGCTTTCTACAGCTGCCAGAGTTTGATGGCCCCACTGTAGGGTAGACTGGGCATGCCAGGGTGTTATCACTCCCAGGTATAATTCTTTCCCAATGAGGAATATGAGGAGGTGGATAAACACCCCAGTTTCTTTGATCCTTGGTGGAACAATGGGCCTGCTCTACTCAGTCTTTTTTTTTTATGTTTGTTTATTTTGGGGAGGTAGGGGGGATCAGAGAAAGAAGGAGAGAGAGAGAGAATCCCAAGCAGGCTCGGTGCTCACAGCAGCAACCCCGATGTGGGGCTTGAACTCATGAACTGTGAGACCGTGACCTGAGCCAAAGTCAGATGCTCAACTGACTGAGCCACCCAGGTGCCCCTTTTCAGTCTTTTAAGGGATCACTAGTGGGAATGAGCATCAAATACCTCCCAGAACTACCAGCTCATTCATGCATCCTTTAGGGGAAGGCTTCCTTCCTTTCCTGCCTCACTTACTCTCCTCCTCTACCAGTGTTCTCTTCCATTTCCAAATAAACTACTTGCAAAATGCTGTTGCAGGGTCTGGTTTTGGAGAAATCCAAAGTAAGGCATTATGAAAACCAGGGCAAGTTACTTCTCTGTGACTCAGTTTCCTCATCTGTAAAATGGGGGTGATAACAACACCTCCCTCATGTGGATTGCCATGAGGATAACATCAGGTATTCTAATCAGTAGTCTTAAACAGTCCCAGCACATTGCAAGTGCACTTAGTTGGCACTAAGTTGGGAGGAAACTTAGTTGGTACCCTCATTTTGTGGCCCCCATAGAAAGACAGAAAGATTCTATTAAATGCATTCCCTTTCCTGTGTCAGGATGAAGAGGGGCTGCAGCAATGTCAGAGTGTACTCCTGCCAACATTTCCACAAGCAAGTACATTTAAGAGCTTGGCCTCGGTCTACTTAACACAGTCATGTTGCAACCAGTGAAGTCATTTAAAAATGCATAATTCAATAGCGACTTAGCACCAGGCGAGATTTCATGATCTGTAACACTCTGTCTGTGCCCTGCTCCTCTTTTTCCCCAGCATATTGATATTTTTGAGATTACTCTTTGCTGGGCCACTTCCCAAAATTAAGAACAGAGTAATCATTCCAGAAGAGCCTTTCTTTCCTTGACTGCTAATCAAGAGTCTATCTCCTCGAGGGAGGAGCCTAGGAGAGCCTAGAATCTAAACCTTCAGAATTAGAGGCCATGTCACAGAAGCATCTTGTCGTAGAACAGCGCAGGTCCATGATCCAGCATCATTTGACTCTCTGCCCCACCCTTTCCCAGCAGTCTAGCTATGGAGAATTGGGTGGAAGAAACTCGGGCCTTAGCCAGTTTGGGTCTCTGAGTTCCAGAGACATCCAAGTCAGTAACACCTGCGGGATGCAGAGAGCTATTATTCCATGGGACAAGGGACAAATGCTCTCTCAGCACCATGTGCCAGCTCTACCCCAGGATTTACACATATGAACTCATTTATTCCTCCTATCACACTCTGAGGCAAGTACTATCATAGTATCCATTTTACAGATGAGGAAACCAAAGATATGTGCCAGTTACTTACCCCCAGACCTTTGGCTTCAAGGCCACCCTATTGTAACTGGCTCTGTGATTCTGGGGCAGGGATTCTACAAACTGCATTTTGGATTCCCTTGCCAGCTTTGGCTCAGCGCTCCCAGTGGGAGGCTGTATGTGGAGACTAGAAAGGTGGAAGAGGGAAGAAGATGCTCTGCAATCTCCCATCTGCCCCCACAGATGCAGTACCGTCTGTGGCCTCCCTCCTCGGAGGACCAAGCATCCCCCAGTGGGGCTCTTGCTCCATACTCCTATTCCCTTGTGTTACCATGGCCCCGGGTGTGACAGATGCTTCCTGCAATTCCTGGCCACCTTAGTGTCCCAACATTTGCTCTGGCAATCTCCCAACATGTGTGTGATTCCCTTCAATAAAACTATCTGTCTGAAATACCTACCATGGTTTGGGGTTTCCTTCCCGGATCCTCACTGACAGAGGAAGACATTATAATTATCTCCACTCTGCACGTGAGGACACAAAGGCACAGAGGTTGAGCAAGCTGCCCAAAGTCCTGCAGCCGGGATAGCACTGGGATACCTGGGATGGCCCGCTCGGGTCTGGGGGTTTAACACTTGCACTGAACTGCCCCACTGTTCTCCACATCCAGGGCAGCTGGAGAGTGAGGTGGGCAGATAAGAGCCAGGGAGATAAGGCTTTTTTTGTGTTCAATGAACAAGTACTGAGGGCTGGTTCTATGTCCTGAAGACAGTGAGTTAAAGCAACTGTCTCTACCCTGGAGGAATCTAAGAGACTAGGGAGGGAAAGAGATGTAGGAATCAATACACTGCAGAATCAAGTGAAAAAGGCTGGACAGCGGCAGGCCAGGGTCTTGATGACACAGAGAGGAGTGTGGTACACAGCATAGTGGTCCTCAGAAGATGTCCATGTCCAGGGCGGGGGGGGGGGGGGAGGGTGGTGGGCTGGGTGGCTCAGTCAGTTAAGTATCTGACTCTTGGTTTCAGCTCAAGGCATAATCTCATGGTTTGTGAGTTCGAGCCCCACATAGGGCTCTGCACTGACAGCACAGAGCCTGCCTGAGATTCTCTCTCTCTCCCTCTCACTCTCTGCCCCTCCTCTGCTCTGTCTCTCAAAATAAATAAACTTAAAAAATTAAACAAATTAAAAATAAAGATGTCCACGTCCTGCTCCCCAGAACTTTACAGGGCAAAAACATCTTCAAAGATGTGATGATGTTAGGATCCTGAGCAGGGAGAGTATCCTGGAATATCAAGGCGGGCCCAATGTAATCAGAAGGCTCCTTATAGGTGAAAGAGGAAGGCAGAAGAATCAGAGTCAGAGAGGGGTGGAAAGATGATGAACAGGTAGTTTTGAACACGGAGGAATGGGCCACTAGCGAGGAATGCCAAGTAGCCTCTACAAACTGTAAAAAGCAAGGCAACAGTCTCTCCCCTGGAGCCCAAAGAAATGCAGCCCTGCTGATCCATTTGACTTCTGAGCTCCATATTTGTAAGAAAATGAATTTTCATGTTTTATACCATTGAGTGTGTGGTAATTAGTTACAGTGGCCCTAGGGAAGCACTGGGAGGAGGGAATCAGATGGAGGAAATGAGGGAAGACTTCCTGGAGACATCAGATCATGAAGTCATGAAAGAAGAAGAGAAACTAATGGGCACCTGGGAGGGAAGGGCCTTCACAGAGATGAGGAGAGACTGGGTCGCTGAAGAATAGCATCACCTGCTGAAACATAGATAGGGGTGGGGGGGAATGGCAAAAAGGCAACTGGAGAAGTCAACATGGACCAGATAAGCAAGGGTCTTCCTGAGGATCCTGGGCCTCATCCTGAGGCTTTGTAAGCAGGGATGTGACACGGGCACCTGTTCTTTCTGGACAACTCCTCAGTGCAGGGTGAAGAATAGGTCTGAAGGAGAGACATGAGAGTCAGGGGACATCATGTCGATCGCTGAGAGAGAAATGATAGATATTGGGCCAAGGTAATGGTCATGGGGCTAGAGAGGCAGCAGACTAGACACAGATTTAGGTGACTGGCCAGGATTTGGTCACTGATTGGATTGAAAAAGGCAGCAAGGGGGATGGGACCAGTATTAGCACAAGACTAGGATTCACCAGGTCAGGTGAGTCCTGGCACATGCATGCCTGTGGAGCCACAGTCGTGCTCTGACCTCCATGATGTCTGCCTGGCCCACACAAGTGCCATCTACCTCAGGCTCCCTGCCTGGCATCCCAGAGCGCTACATGGCTTCTGTGCACAAGGCCCAATATTCTGGACTCCATCCCTTTGCATTTTCGTATTCATTTTCACTTACAATGGGCAGTGAGACAGAGTTTGGCTTATAACCTCTCTCTTAATTTTACAACTCTGGGCAAGTTAATTAATTCCCCCTCAACCTCAGTTTCTTCATGTGTAAAACCAGGGTAACAGATATCTCACTGGGCCCTTGAGAAGACCAAATGCAAATCTCTGAAACATGACAGGCCCCGAATAAATGTGAGTTATTCCCCTCTTTCTCCCATCCCTTATGGCCTCCCACCTTGTCTCTCTCCCCATCCCACAGCCCCCTCCATTATAAGGCCATTCCACCATTTCTCAAGCCTCCTGCCATCTCCACTCTGAGCATCTGAGCAGCACTCGGGCATCTGGGGCTCATGTAGCACATGCGATGAAATCAATTTCAGCTTTATGCATGAGGGAGCCGCTAATCTCCCACTGGGACAGGCAACCCACACTCAACAAGCACCAGGGGGAAAACATGGCAGCCTTCTTAACAGAACATGTCTGAGAAAAGCTGGAGTAAAGGGAAAGGAGGTGGGAGGGAGGGAGGGAAGAAATACGCAAATCAGGGCAACCTGAGTCCAGGCAGCTCCATCAGTTGCTATGCTACCAGCCACAGTGAGAGAGCAAAGGGAGGGAGCTGGGGCTTTAGAGATATTGTTATTTTGCAAATTTCTCTCCTCCGAACATCCCTGTGTGCAGGGTGGGAAGGGGGAGATGCCCAATTCCTCTCTAAGCTGCCCAAATGACCAAAGTGACCCAAATGGCTAAAGTTACTACAAACATTCACTGCTCTCAAGGAAAAGGCATCCAGATGGATTAAAAGGAGAGACTTACCCACAACTGCCTGCTCAGCTTGTGGGGGGAGTTGAAGAGGTGAATGCCCCCCTTTATGGAAAGGAACTGAAAAAGTGGCTTCATCCAACCCACCACCCCTCGCCCCCATAGGCTACTTCTATGTTCTGCCATATCCAGTGCAAAGACAGAGTTAGAATTAGCAGGCCTAAACAGCAGCCCTTTGAGAAAGGACTCTGGAGCAACAGAACATGGCAAGGTCTCATTAGACCACGGGCCACCATCACCATCCCTAGAAGCCACAATCCTAACTCAAGCAGGCAGACACTGGGCTCTGATAACAGAATTGGTGGCTTCATGTTGGGACCCATCATAGGCCACTACAGGTGGGTATTTTTGTGTCAGGGAGAGAATATGCACAGAGAGAAAGAGGGCAAATTTATCGGTTATCACATTTCAGGCACTATTCTAGATATTTCAAACATCTTAATCATGTATTTCTTAAGCACAGACAGAGGGAACCCCAAGAAATACAGAGCAACCTCTGAGGGGATCTACAAAGTGACAGTTTTTAGATAGAATGCCTTCCTGGGACAAAATTCAACTTGAAGACAGAACGTAAAATAAGCTTGAATTTTTACATGCATAAATGGTTCCACGGGAACACCACCTTTACACAAAGTCTTTCACAGAATACTTCCAAACTCATTTTATGAGCCTATGATAACTGTCACACCAAGACCTTACAAGGATATCACAAGAAAAGAAACTTTCAGTCCAATCTCTCATAAACAGAGATAAGGATCCTATACATTATATTAGCAAACCAAATCCAGTGATACATAAAAGGAGTAATAGATCATGACCACACTGTGTTTATTCCAAGACTACAAGATCAGTTTAATATTAGAAAATTAATCAGTATAACTCATTGTATTAACAGACTAAAAGATAAAAATCAAGTAAGAATCTCAAGAGATGCCAAGGAAGCATTTGATGAAAGTCAGCATCTATCCACGATAAAACTCTTAGCGAAATAAGAACAGTGGTCAAGTGCTTTAATCTGATAACAAGTACCAAAACATAGTAAACATCACAATCAACAGTAAAATACTGAATGTTTTCCCCCTGATTTCCCCCATTTTACTGGATGTTCAAGCTACTGCAATGGGGCAAGAAAAAGACATAAGAGATACAAGGATTGGAAAGGAAGTAATAAAGCTTTCATTATTCATAGACTATGTGATTGTGTATGGAGAAAATCCCAAAGAATCTCAAATTATGATGAAAATCAAAAGCGAGTTTAACATAGTTTCATATATTAAAGTCAATGTACTTTGCCGTATCGTATGCTAAGTTTCAATCAACAAAAAGGAAAGAGCTTTAAATCATTTGTACAATATGCATAAGCCTTTCTAACCCTGCTTCTACTTCTGCCCTCTTCAGATCTATTCTCCACCCTGTAGCCCAACTTATCTTCCTAAGGTAACAACTACATTCCATTATGTGGCCTCAAATACCATGAGTGAAGTGGCCCGTCTGTCTGTTCAGCCTCGTCTGCTGCCACTGCCCCTCTCGCTGCACAGGCTCGAGACACATACGTCTGTTTTCAAATATGCCTAATGAGTTGTGATCCTTTCTATCTCAGGGCCTTTACCCACACTGTTTCCTCTTCCCTGTGCTTCACCTAGTTCACTCTGCATAGCCCAGCTCAAACTTACTTCCTCCCTGACTTCCCCCATGCTCTCAGACATGCTTTTGGTTTTATTTGTGAGGCTGTTCTTCCTGGTTTTCTCCACTAGAATGAAAACACCACAAGGGCAGAGACCACTTCTAGATTTCTACCTATTCACAGCAACTGCCTTGATCCTTAGCACACAATAAATGCTTCCTAAGTACGCGTTGAATCGATGCGTCAACACAAAAGTTGAGGCAATATAGAGCCTGGAGCCTGTTTCCGATTCTGTGTCTCCCTCTCTCTCTGCCCCTCCCCCGTTCATGCTCTGTCTCTCTCTGTCCCAAAAATAAATAAACGTTGAAAAAAAAAATTTTTTTAAAAAAGAATTGGTAGTTTCGGGGCGCCTGGGTGGCGCAGTCGGTTAAGCGTCCGACTTCAGCAAGGTCACGATCTCGCGGTCCGTGAGTTCGAGCCCCGCGTCAGGCTGATGGCTCAGAGCCTGGAGCCTGTTTCCGATTCTGTGTCTCCCTCTCTCTCTGCCCCTCCCCCGTTCATGCTCTGTCTCTCTCTGTCCCAAAAATAAATAAACGTTGAAAAAAAAATTAAAAAAAAAAAAAAGAATTGGTAGTTTGATATTATCAGGAAATCCAGCAGTATAAGAGGTCTTGAACAGAGCACTCTACCTCAGAAGAAGGGCTGCTGATCCTTGCCCAGAAAGGCCCTACTGGTTCGGGCTGAGAAGTCAGCTTGTCACTTTGAACATAAGTGTTAATTCTTTTTAATTAAAACTATTTTGAGATAATTATAGACTTCCACAAGTTCTAAGAAATAATAGGTCCTATGTATCTTTTACTCCGCTTCCCCAATGATAACTTTGTGCAAAACTATCATGCAAGAGTGAGGACCATGTTGTTTCCGAATATCCTAATCCCAGGTACACCAGCGGTTGGAAAAACCCGTGCCAGGCAAAGAACTTGTATCCAGATCAGGACTGAAATACATTACTGTGGGTGATTTAGCTCAAGAAGTCTTATCATGGAGTCTGGCAAGATGGCTTTTCCCAAGAGCATGCCAAAAGATGCACAGATGATGGTACAAATCCTGAAGGATGTGGGGATTACAGACTAGGAGCCAAGAGTTAGAAATCAGACATTGGAGTTTGCCTTCTGTTAGGTGACCACAATTCTAGACAATGTAAAATTATATTCAAGCCATGCTAAGAAAGCTAATGTTGATGCAGATGATGCGCTATTGGCAATGCTGTGTAATGCTGATCAGTCTTTTACCTCTATCCTCCCCCAAGAGATGTTTTATTAGATATTGCAAGGCAAAGAAATCAAACTCCTTTGCCATTAATCAAGCCACAGCAAGGCCCTAGGTTACCATCTGATATATTCTGCTTGACTGTTCCAAACTAAAGACTTAATTAAGTGTTTACAAAAAAAAAAAAAAAAAAGGCATCTCCTTCCGTGGGAATAATAGCAGTCCAAGTACTCCCACACATGGCACACCAGCCCCACAAACCACGTCTGTGTCAAATACAGTAGGGACTCCAATGTCCCTCACAGGGCAAAGGTCTACTGCACATACACCCACTTCATAGTCCCCAACTGTAAAAGCATCAATTCCTGCAATGTCCATGATTCACAATGTTCTGATTAATCAATCCATAATTAATTGGGTCCAAAAACATGCTTATAACCACTAACATGGAGGCCATCACAAAATGCTGCCAAGGAATCATCAAATGCATTGAAAAGAAAATAAGAAGATGGGGATGATGACTATGACTATGACAATTTGTAATCTAGCCTTGATGCTTGTACCACGTGCACTTGGTCTTGAATCCATTGTACCAATATTAAATATGCATGCCGGGTGTTTTCATGTTGTGTTATAGAAGACCTAGATGATATTTAATGAATAAATAGTTATCCTTTCTGATTGAGATGTTGGATTTTCTTTAATAGGATTTTTCATCAGCCTTTAAGTGTAAAAAACAAAATTGTCATTCATCAAAAGAAAAAAAAAATCTATCATTCAATATCACAACCAGGATGCTGACACTGGTAAAATCAAGATGGCACGTTTCCACCACCACAGGGATCCCTCATGTTGGTCTTTATGACCACACCCACCATCAATGAAGGAGCGATCTGGGCTCTGCATCCTCACTAAAATTTGGTGCTACCATTTTGTTTTAGCCATTCTGGTATGTCGTGATAGATCATTGTGGTTTTGATTTGCACTCCCCTAATGGTTACTGATACTGAACATCTTTTCATGTGCTTATCTGCTGTCTGTATATCCTCTTCAGTGAAATGTCTGCTCATTAACTTTCACCTATTTTCTAATTGAACTGTTGGTTGCTGTTTGGTTTTCTTGTTGTTGCTGTTCTGCTGTTGAGTTCTAAGAACTCTTTATATATTCTAGACACTAGTCCTTTGTCACGTATGTGGTTTGCAGATATTTTCTCCCACTCTGTAGCTTGTCTTTTCATTCTCTTCACACGGGCTTTTGCAGATCAAAAGTTTTAAATTTGACCAGGTTCAATTTATCCATTTTCCCAGTTGTAAGTCACACCTTCTGTGTCAAATCCATGTTAATTTTTTACTTTTTACTCTACTCAAATTCATCAGTACTCACAAATCAGTTCAGGTTCCTGACAAAATTGTGTTCCATCAAACATTCAGTTGGCAAACACATAACTATATTTGGTTCTATTTCCTGCCATAGAGCATTTTTCAGTAACACAGAAATACTGAAAAAATGTGTTTTGTTTTGCAAGTTTTAGTGGCACTCTTCATTTATTTTTTAGAAGCATAATACTTTTAAAATTATGTTTTCAATCAGGATGATGGATAGTTGCCTAAAAATGGGAAACAGGAAGCATATGCTCAAAACTATTAAAAAGATGTAAGACAGTGAAATTCAGAGCCTACAACCTGAGAGGCATGTATCCAGCATGGTGCTGTCCTTCAGAATCCCTTTATTGGACTTGACAGAGAAGAAGATGGTAGCATTACCTCAAATTCAATCAGTGATTCATTATTAAGCAGCTGTCAATCTGGGAAGTATAAGATATACTTAGACACTTAATATGCTACTTTTATTATTGTAGAGCTACAAAGAGCTAAACCTCAGTATTTCCTGTGCCAGAAAAATCCTGGACAGTATCTGCAAATGCCCATCACTTTTTGGTGATGTTTGGAGACCCTAATTGCTGTAGACAGTCTCTAAAATGGCCCCCAATGATTTACTCTTCTGGTATCTACATTCTTGTTTAACCCTGACCCTTTGAAAGTGGGCTAGACCTCTTGTTCACGTCTAACAAATGGAGGATAGCAAAAGTGATGTGACGCTGTTACTTCCGAGATTAGGTTACAAAAAGACTACCACCTTCCTTGCCCTCTCCCTCTCCCTCTCTCCCTGTCCATCTCTCCACTCTTCCTCCCCTTCTCTCTTGCCCTTCCCTCCCTCTCCTCCCCTCTCTCCCCTTCCCCTCTCTACTTCCTTTCTCTCCCCCCTCCCTCCCCCTCCCTCCCCTTTCCTCCCTCTCCTTCCTCCTTTCTCCCTTTCTTCCTCCCCACCCCCTCAACCTTATTGAGTTGTTTTCTGGAGAGCCACACATTCCCAAAGAAATGAAATCTTCAGCCAACAGCTAATGAGGCTCTGAGGTCAACAGCCATGTGAGTGATCTTTTAAGAAGATCTTCTGAAGGCTGCCCAACAGCCAAGTGAATAAGTGAACTTGGGAGATCTTCCCTCAGACTAGACTTAGGATGACTGCAGCCTGTGAGAGCCCCCAAGCCAGAATCACCCAATCAAGCTGCACCATGATCCCCTAGCCCATGCCTGCAAGACAATAAATCCTTGCTGGTTTAAGCCACTACACTTTGGAGTAGTATGTGACTAATCCAGCATAGATAAACAATTAAAGATTTGGAGGAAGAATTTTTTGTGACTAAAAAGGGAAACATCTTGGCAACAAGTTAATATAAACAGGCACAATCAAATGCACACACACCATGCTTCAAGCTTCCTTTAAGATCAGTTTCAGAATCACCTTTGAAATTAAAGCATACAAACCAGGCAGAAGACTGGGGAAGACTTGGCTGAATCTACTTTAGATAAAAATAAAAGGACAGCCTACTTTTACTAAAGAATGCCCTCAAAGGAGACATTTTAATGCACTTCAAGGCGTGTTTGAACATTTGGTAAGCCCAGTGCTTTTTACTTTGCAATGGTAAGCAAACAAGGGCATTAACATATGGCCACTTTGTATATTTATTCGATGTATTATATGATAGTGATATCTATGAAGGCATTAATTTTTAATTACTTGAAAAAGATACCTGGTAAAGAAACTGTCCACAAGATAGGGATGGATATTTGCGTAGATGGGACTCAGTGTAACATAGATCCAACTGCAGGGCAGGACAGAGGGGTCTACACTAAGGTATCATAAATTCAAATGTTCTAGCACATACAGAACCATTTACTAATAAAACCTAGCCTTAAACTCTGCCTCTTTATTTCTCAATGTGGTGATATAAAATGAAAGAAAATGTTTTAAACTCACCTTTGTACTCATACATGCAATAAAATGAGAAGTGAATTTGAAAGCTTGCCCTGCTACAAAGATATACCTTGGCCTGTTCAGTGGGGCACATTGATGGTCCCAGTGAAATTACTATCATTTTTCATTGAAGAAAAACACATATAATAACAAAGCTTTAAAAAAAAGTCTTGCCTAAAACCTCTTCTAGATCTTAATCAGGAAAGCAATCTGATTAAAGTCACATACACTAAAGGACAAACAGGTTTAATGTAGCAATCCTCCCAAGGTATTAACATTTTTTTAAAAAAGAATTGATCTCAAAGGGCATCATTCCTATGGAACACTTCACAGCTTGGAGGCCTTTATGTCCTCTTAAAATTGGCCCATGAATTTCCTCTCCTAGTTTTGATTCCCCTCAAGGAAAGGAAACGTAACTGTATATGTTCCTGATTGGAAATCCCAATGAGGTTTCCCAACAGTTAAGATGTACTCAAGATTGACCCCAAACCACAGAGGTTCTGCCCAGAAAGCTGATGTAGGAACATTCAGGGGTCTCACAGTCAATTCAAAAGCTACAGGAAACCAGTTCCTTTGCAGACAAGAAGCATGAAATGAGCCGCTCTAAGAAACAGGAAGACCACTGTTAAAACTCTGCAGGGCTTGAAGCTCTGGGGAGCCCTTTGAGAGGGCTAGGCTGAACTCATACCTAAATGTCAAACAGCCTGGGTTCTGCCATGCCCATTTCCTCCATAGCACCAAGTATCATTCTTTAAAAATGACCTTTTGTGATTGCACCCATGGCTCGCCCACAGCTGTGTATTAGAACCATGTGGACAATTTCTAAGGCTCCTGATGTCCAATTCCCAACCTTTACCAATCAAATCAGAATCTCTGGGGTGAGACCTAGGCATCGGCATTTTTTTTTAACACCTCAGGCTTTTCCAATGTGCAGCCAGGTTTGAGAACCATTGGCTACATCATTCATTTTGTTCACCACAATACCTTCCTTAACAATCATAATATGCAGAACATCTGAATGATTCCTCAACCACCCTACCCTTTAGTTAGTAATGTTGTATGTGTATCTATGTCTCCAATCCTAGCCTTGGAGGTAGCAGTAAATAAACACATGAATGAATGAATGAATGAATGGGCGGGTGAGTGAGTAAGTGGTCTTCCTCACCTGTCTCTTCCTGGCTTGGGACACAGGGAGGAGTTCTAATGCTTACAGAGAGCCCTGCATAGAATAAGCCAACAACTGACTCACAATTATGTAGTGGTAATGCACATAATCTAAGCAATGAAAGGGAGTGACGGTGGAAAAAGCCAGTATCACGAGGCTTTCTTGGAAAACTACCTAAAGAGCAATAAAAAAACACCACCCCAAGGGACCAAGACATCACCTCTTCCTCTATGCCCCCACAAAACCTTGTGTACTGAGACACCCCATGTATTTACACAGAAACATATATGATTATTCACAGTCATCACGCACTTGCTCAAAGAGTTGCATCCTTCAAGACCCTGCCGACACTTCACTTGCTTTGGAAATCCTCCCTGACACGTTCCAAAGTGCAGTACATGCTAGTGATATGTGTGCGATTAAATCAGGTGCACACCAGCGGGCACTGATCCATAAATTAGTTTAACAGGCGAAGACGTACTTTAGCTTGTGTTAGAAACCTAAAAGACTTCCTTTCTCTATAGTAATATAGAGATTACCATGCTATGAATTCTCATTTGAAAGATCGAGCAAAGTGTCTCGTTTTTAAAAGCAAAAGTGTTAAATAAGAGAATATGTAAGGAAAAAACAGTGTGAAGGGGGCTCAGAATAGACTGATGTGTGGAAAACACTGCCAGAGGCCTATGCAGCCCACCATTGCCCACATTACCCACTGCTTATGTCCGTGTCTTTCTTCCCTACAACCGTGTCACTGCAAGGCGGGGACATGGCCACTCATGCTTCCACAACCTTCACTGTGTCAAACATGGTGCCTCAAACAGGAATTCTGAATAGAAACCATTTTTCTTTTATTGTGTTACCAGCCCCATTTAGGTTAAAGGCAACAGACTAAGGAGTGAGCTCATGAAACAATTCAGGTCATTGCTAGAAATAGAAAATTGCTATTACCCTCAGGAGCAGCCCTAAATAGAGAAGGTGTCATGTCACCCTTCCCCCCCCTCCCCAGCACCCCACCTGGGCGTGCCCCGATCCTTCTCCCTGGCAACAGCAGCAGCAACATCTAGGCCCCGACTCCTTTCCACCAGCTTGGCCAGTGGGTAACCGGATCTGGGAAGGCACTTGAGTCACAAGAGATTGGAGAGATTTCTGGACGTAGTGCTCAATCCTCTCAACTAGCATTTGGGGTTCTTCAGAGAATTAACTCTGACAAAACAAACCAGAAACCTCACTTCAATGTGACTACTAGCTTGAGAAGCCTTCGGCAATCACCTTGCCCTTCTGGCTCAGACTTCACGTGATCCCCTACCCATCCCTCCCATCTGGCCTCAGCCTCCATTGAGAAGCCTGGGGCCCCCCTCACAGAGGTTTTGTGGTATAAAAGGATCTGACACAGCTTAGGAAATAGGCAGACGTAGAGCATCTCATCTACACAAAGGATATTTTCTCAGTTAAAAAAAAAATGTGTTCTCACTTAAGAATGCTAATGGCCCATGCACAGAAATAAAATCCCTGACCTACTTTGAAGCTGAACTTATTAAACAAGCCGACCTTATTACTCAGAAGAGACTGTAAAACAGTAGAATAAAGTCCAAATGGAATTTCTAGCATCCTTCATCGACAGGAGTGGCCAAGAAAAGCACAAAAGAGAACCAGAGCCCTGGGCTGGGCATCGGGAGCCAGGGTTCATGCCCAGCTCTCTCATGGAATCTTGCTGTGTGACCTTGGAGATATCACTCTCCCTCTCTGGGCCTTAGGACTCTCATCTAGGGACTGGAAGAGGTTCTCTCTGAGGCCACTTCTATCTGTGATAACTGGGGATTCTATTTTTTGTTTTTAAGAATTTAATGTTATACTGGAAAAACAAAAAAGAATCAATTATCTAGGGCATATTACACCAGATGCTAAGAGGCAGGTGAGGGACTAAGACATACACTGTGCCTCCAAGGAGCCCACAGCCTAGCACAGTGAGTCAGGGCGGTCCATACTGATTAATGGATTTATTTCCTAACAGCAATTTGAAAGCCGCCACAAGGCTACAGCAGACGTAACACAACTTGTGTCTGCAACAAGAATTCCCTCTGGCGATCCACCTGACAACTTCGATTTAGCTGAATGAATCTTTCAGTGCATTTTAAACTGCTGCACAGCCACGAGTGGCCATCTACAAGTTATAATCAGATTTATCACACTGGGAAGGAAGCGAGCGGTGATACATTTCCATGGGGTTTTAGGGCAATAATGTGAGTCATCCCTGCCCATTCTGGAGAAAATCCTGGAGCTGCAAGGTAAATTACCCAAACCGGAACAGGAATGAGGCAGGAAAGGTTGCTGCTGTAACAGGAGGCATTAGTAACCCACACAATGTTGGATTAGTCAGTCACTATGGGTGCTACTGTGGGATGTTTAATGATGTTACTCGGAAAGTGTCGGGGTGTGTGTAATGGCAGGACTCCACTCAGTCCAGATCCCAGGCTCTGAGACTACCCTTCATTGGTTGAGTCTCTACAACATTGAGCACCCTCACAGAGCTCAGTGAACAAAGCCAATGTGGAGAAGAGATTTCCCAGAAGGAACAAGTGGATCTGGGGTTTGGGGTACAAAGGTGCAAGTGCCACGGTCACCCCTGGGGCCAGCCATGTTGAATTCACAGACTCTGAAGCTGTATGAACAAAGATCAAGGCAGAACAGGAGTGAAGAACCCTGCAGAGACCAGAGAATGCAGGGTCCACAGAAAAGGATAGGAGGGGCCCAGGCCAGAAACATCTGAGTATTTTCTCCCCATGTTACAGATGTGGACGTAGAGATTCAGAGAGCTATGCCCAAGTCCACTGAGCTAGTAAGTGGCAAGGATGTAACTGTGTGTGCAGCTTCCCATCCCTGAGGTACCCACCCTCCCCCGCAGCCCCGCAACCCCTCCACCAATCCCAGAACTTCCTGGTCAGCCACCTCACACTTTCCAGAGGTGCTCCAACTCCAACCTCCCACATCTGCCCTTTCCATTCTTTACCCACCAGTCACAGCCCATCGCACCCAGACCAGGACGCTCCCGCCCTCCTCTAGAGGGCTGCTGAACCTTGAACATAGTTTCCATGCCTGCCACTATTTGTGGCCTTGTTCTGGCAGTTATTCCTTGAGCTGTCTGGGGAGAATTCATGTTGCTGGATTCACAAGGTGTTTGTTCATCTTCCCAGAGCATAGTTCTCATTCCCAACCCCAGGGATCAACGCAAACCATGAAGAACAAGCAGAGAGTCCAAGGCTCAAGGAAGGCAAGTCACACCTCATTGGAGAAGCTTTAAGAGGCTGGTGTAAACACTCAATCGTTTCCAGAGTCCTGAATGTGTTCTTGGCCTTTCATCTGACAAGTGCCCCCCTAACACAGTGACCCCTCCACAGATCCAGTCCGCAGGGTCTTGGTGAGCAAAGGGCTTCCATTCCCCTTGGCATGACTGTCCTGTGTCCTGCAATGAACACACAGTCCTCTAACAGTAGACAATGATGCACATCCCTACAGAGCTGGGGGAGCACCGTTCTATCCCCATCAAACAACACAGGGAATGGAGACCAAGAGACAACAAGAAGTTTAGTCTCCCTTAGAAAGACAGTGGCAGTGCTGGAGCTCGATGGCATCTCAACCACAATTTATGCTTCCCTGGGCATCTCTGAGGAAGATAACCTATAGTTTTATTTTGGCTTCTCAATTGGGATTCACAATTCTTTCAGTTAAGCACTACTCCAAATTTTTCTTGGAGACCTCTTTCCCACAGCCAGACCAGACAGTTTGTGATATGACCCACCATCAGCTCCAGGAATGGACCCCGATGCAGTCCAGCTGAACTCATCTTTCAGTGCAATTTACACCAATCAGCTTATCCACGCGTCCACCCCTGTAGTTCAGGGATGGTTCGGGGATGGACACACGACCCAAATCTGCCCACCGACCATCAGAAGTAGTCTGTTCATCCTTCCAGAGAGAAAGGTAGGATTAGCACTGCTGTCTAACCATGTGGGACCAGAGAATGGGTACATGATGGAAGCCGAGCCAAAAATAAAAGGAAAGGGAGAGACAGAGCGAGCAAGAAGCTGGAATGCGTGAAGTCACTGGTTGAGCCTTTAATCAGCCCACACCGCAAGTGTGTGAGACCTCTTCTCTGACCATTCATTTCCATAAACCAACAAATTCCCTTACTGATTAAGAAAACAACAAAAACAGAAACAGGGAGAGGGCCGGGACAGGAAGGGAAGGGATGGGAAGGGACAGGAAGGGAAGAGGAAAAATTATTACTAGGACTGGGGTGAATGCAAGTTGACAGACAAATGACACATGACCAGCAAACCCACTGCTCCACCTCAACCTAAAAGTAGTCTTGGGTGCAGGCAGAGCTGTGTGCAGTGGGTCCACGCAGAGCCCTTACGGTCCAGGTGATGCTCCTATCTCTGCTCTTCTCACTCTGACCCAGGAATCATCAATTTCTCAAAAAGAGAATCATGAGATCTCAGCTCTCAGGGGAGAAGGCTCACAGATCATTCCTCCATTCACTAGAGAGAAGAATGGTCTCAAAGGAGGAGAGAATTCACCCAAGGCCCCAGTGAATCTGAGAGTCAACCTTAGGGATACCACATATTCCTGAAGGAGCTATGCAAAAGCAGATGACACCTCGACCTGCCCTGCTCTCTGGGGCAGTCCCCGATATCCGGGAACTGGCCTGTTACCATCAGCTAGGACGTCAGGTTTCTGGAAGTTTGCCCGACACTTCCAGCTAGGGCCTTTTGTTCTCTGGTTGGCCTAAACAATCTCACACAACAGCCAAACAGACCAGCTCGCTGCTACCATGATGAAGTGAGGTAGAACAAAACCACTTCATCATTTTTTCTAAGACAAAAACAAGGCCACCATGCAAACCACAAAACACACAGCACCCTCTCCTGGCTCATGCGAGGCTGGTGGCGTCTCTACCAATTACCACTTTCATCCTGCTATAGTATTACCTCCATCTGGATTAAACTTATTCAAATGCCTGATCATAGCACTATCCCCACTTCCTGACAGATTTCAGTCTAAAGCAAATGCCCGCTCCCTTGGACACTCCTCCACTCCAATTATCCAACCAAAGCCCAAATCCTATAGTAAGTCCTTCTAACACCTTCTTAATGAGACTCCCCAAGGCTCTTCATGGTGTGCATTCTCCCTCTCTGAAGTGAGTCACAAACTCAACTAGTCAACCACAAGGGTGTTTCCTGTAACTCACATAGCATCCTGCAGATGGAGGGCACTGACACCTGGGGGAAAAAGTCTCCGCTTCCTTGGCCCAATACAGAATGCTCTCCATTATCAGGCTCTGCAGCTGAATCTACCTCCACTTCCCCATCTATCCGCCACGGCACACTAGATACCATTCTAGGCCTTTGTACCTTCCACGTGCAGACTCTGTTACCTGGAAAGCCCCTCTCCCCCTCCCTCCTCGAGGCCTAGTTTAGGAAGCCTTCTCTGGCTCCGGATAGAGTAAATAAACCCTCCCTCCTCTCCATCACTTGACCATGCTGCACATACACTGATCGTGGCCCATGTCACAGTGAACTGTAATCATGTTTGCCCTTTGTAACCCTCCCACACTAGGTGCAAAGCTCTTTGAAGGGAAGAGGTATGCAATGCCCAGTACAGAGGCTGGAACAGAATAGGTCTGTACACTGACTAGTCAGTTTTTTCCTGCACTGAACTAGATGTCTTTCCTATTCAATGACTGCCATATTTCAAATCACATTCAAAATGAAAGCCAAAATGATAATGTTCAAATCAAAGCCCCTGTGAAAACGAAGGCTTTGGTCTGTTATAATAGTGTCACTTGTCATTTGCAGGGTACTCTGTGATTTACAAAGCACTTCTCTCATTACCTTACTTTATTCAAGGCAATCCTCATGGTAACCCTGGCTTCTGTTATCTCTACCCACTCTTCCAACCTGCTCAGACACTTGGAAGACTCAAGGCTGGGACACAACCAGGGAATAAACTATGGCGGGTGACAGGTGGTTGTTGCTCCAAATTCACTGGAGGCCCAGTCAGCTCATGGGTTCACGGCCAAAGGGTTTTCTGGGAACCAAGCCTGATATTCACAGTCTCACTTTATACCTATCCTGCCTTTAGTTATGCATTATATTAAATATACAAATGCTTTAATTCAATGCCACCAGCATTTGAACAATGATTGGGAAGTCAGAACTTGACAGGCGTTCAGACTCCACTTATTACCCATATGACTTTGGGCAAAGGGTTTAACCTCTCTGAGCCTTGGTTTACCCAACAGTAATACAGAAGTTTAGTAGTACCTAACTTACAGAGTTATCATGAGGATTAAAAGAGAAAACGTAAGTTGAGAATTTCTACAGTGGCTGGCATATAGTAATACTACACATATAGTAAATCATAGCTATTAATATGATCATGCTGTTATCACTACTCTTACTATTATTAAGTAGGGTGATCCTAGGTCATTTACTATCAGATAGTTAGATTCTGTGACCTGGCTCTGCTCTGTGTAACAGGGGAGAGGTCAGGGGAGAGGGCTACAAGGTAAGAACAAGTTTCCCAAGATCCTGTTGTCACCTGGCTTCTGATTTGACCAGTTAGACGCACTCAGAGGAGACTGGAGGTAGAAGGAGAGGAGAGTCCAGAGCACATACATACATACATATGGAATGCATGTATACATATATTCCAGGGCATACATACTCACGGATCTCTCTCTCTCTCCCCCTCCCGCTGACTCAGGCAAGAGCTCCTGTAGCTCCTGCTGGAGTCTCTATAAGAATTCCACCTTCTTTATAGTAACCCAGAACCCTGAACTCCAATAACACTATCTTCATCTTGTGACCATCCACCCTAATGGTAGTAGCTTCTGGTCACTGTTAATCTCTGAGTTGGCTCACCCTATAACCAATTCCCTACATTAAATTCCTTCTGTATCAAATACCTAGAGTTGCATTTTCCTTGCTGGTCCTTGACTGACAAATACACTATATATGCACACTTGAGCAAAGTTGCTCTGCACTAGAGTTTCTTCACTTATAAAATGTTGCTAATATCTGGAAAGATATAATGAAACATACAGACACAGATCTACCTCGGTACCTGGCACAGAGTCATCTTAAGAAACTGGGTCCTTTCTTGCTCTATTGGAAAAGAATTCTGTGCAGAAATCTCATTCCAAGAACTATACTATAAGGAAACAAGGAAGAATGAAACTATGTCATAGTCAACAATGACCATTACAAGTTTATCTATCGTACAGAATCTTGAAACAACATAAAAATACAATTAAAGAACATTGTTATGAGTTGAATTGTATCCCCCCCCCGAAAAAAAGGCTATTCTGAAGGCCTAGTGCCCTGTACCTTGCCTTAATTGTGAAAAGAGTTGTTGGCAGGTATAAGTAGTTAAGGTGAATGGTCATGCCGGAGTAGAGTGGGCCCTGATCCACTATGATAGGTGTCCTTATAAGAAGATGGCAACCTAAAGATGTAGTGAGACAGGGACACCACCATTTGAAGATGGAGGACTGGAGTGTTAGGTCTACAAGCCAGGGAATTGCAAAGATCGCCAGCATACCACCAGATACTGGGAAGAGGCAATGAAGGATTCTCGTACAGGTTTCAGAAGGAGTGCGGCCCCACCAACACCTTGACTTCAGACTTCTAGCCTCCAGAACTGTGAGAGAGCATGTGTCTGTCATTTTACCACACCCTGTCTTTAGGGCTTTGCTGCAGCAGCTGTAAGAGGTGAATACAACTGTAAAAGGAGGTGGTGGGTTGGCAGCATTCTGAGTGTCTCTCTACACTCAGGCTCCCTGGTGTTAATGCCCTGTATTTCTTGGGTGGTGAGCAGGGTATGTCACACGGCTGTCCTGACTTTAAGAAAGGGAAATTCTCATGAGTAGACTTCACCTAATGAGATGAGCCCTAAAAAGAAATGGGGCTCTTCCTAGTAAAGAAGATCTGAAGGGCAAGAGGGTTTGGGTGCCAAGGAAATTCTCCACCATAGGCTTTGAAGATGGAAGAAGTCACATGACAATGAAGGCAGGTGATCTCTAAAAGTTGAGAGCAACCCCTGGCAGAGACTCAGCAAAAAAGATGCAGACTTGATATCCACCACAAGGAACAGAATTCAACCAACAGCATAAATGAGTTGGCAAGCGGATTTGTCCCCAAATGAGAATTCAGCCTATGAGGACCTTGATTTCAGCCTTGTGATACCCTCAACAGAGAACCCAGGCAAGGCTCAGGCTTCTGACCTGCAGAACTCTGAGATAATCATGCATTGTCTTAAGCTGCCAGGTCTGTGCTAATCTGTTACACAGCAACAGAAAACCAATACAGACAGGTATACTGTCTACAACTGTTAAATGTAAGTATGTCGAAGGCCATAAAGGAATACACAAAATATGGATAATGTAACATTAACCAAAAATTGTGTGAAATACACATGGTATGGTATTCTCATCTGAAGGCATCTCTGCCAAACATATACGTGTGGATAAAAAGAGAGACAGACAGACAGACAGACCATGGATGTACTAGGGTGACAAAACTGAGATTCAAAGCTGCCTTTAGTCTTCTTTTATTGTTTTAAGAATTTAAAAACTTATGAAAGAACAAGATTGTTCCTGCCCCCAGACCATGTGAAACAGACCACTATAAGGTTTTACAGTGAGCACAGTCTCCCAAAAGCTCAAGCTGCTTGAAATAGAGGGCCACATAAGAGCCAAGATTTCATAAAATTCTATCAGATACAGGTAATTTCTTAGATTAATATAACATCAAAGAGTCACAAATGACTCTTTTCTCTGGAAATTCCACATAAACCTTCCCTGTTATCACTCACTGCCCACCAAATGGGAAGTAAAAGAGACATCCATCCTTTTGGTTAAAATCCCATCTGTGTTAAGGACAAAAGGTGATTATTGGGAGACTTCACACTTTCCTCACCTACAATGTCCAGAGGAAAACTTTACGAGCCAGTACACTGGCTCCCCACATCCTCTTTTCCTCTGTCACAGTCACCAGCAAAGTTCCAGATGGTGGCTGTTCTACCATCTTAGGTCTCAGAGAAATGGACAACTGTAGAAGAGAGTCCCCATCAACCTCCAATGGCCGAGTCGTGTGAATAAAACATAAACCTTATAGTCTGCAGCCTCTGAAGTGTGGGACCATTTGTTACTACAGCACTACCTAGCACATCTTATCTTGTAGGGGTAATGTTATGATCCCCCTTTTACAAGTGAGTAAAAGGAAGCTGAGAGATGAAATAATTGGCTCAAGTTCCCATATCTGCTAAGTCCTAATGACAGGACTGAGATTCGAGTTCAGGGAGGGCTGACTCTAGAGTCCATGACTCAAATCCACTGGGCAAACGTCCCTCTACTCCTTGATGCCTGGATAATCCAACACCATACTCAAGTGGAGGCAGGATGTTGACAAGAGTCTCCCCTTCAAAATGAGGAGAATAATGTGCTTCTCTTTACCTGGACAAATGAGTCACAGACGATGTAGGAGACACCAAGTGCAAGGCAAGGGCATTTTGACTGAAATAGGGATATCATCAAAGTCTCTGAATGACATCTCTCTTCTCCCCTGGAGAGGTTTCTATTGCTCAGGGGCCAAGATGGCCCCTTTCACCAAATCCTGCAGGATCTAATTGTGAGTTCTTCCCCACTGGGATGTCAGCTTAGTTTTTCTTAGTCTGTAGTGGATTTGTGAGTGGATAAATTAACCTTTATTTTAAGAAAAGCAAACACCATACTGCAGCCCAACAAAGAGAGCCCTACTGAGAGCTTTAAGTACTAAGAGTCATGTTCTCTGCGCCTATCTCATACAGTGAGATAATACACTTTTCCAAGAACAGTCCACATCTGGGCATCCTGGGGTCCTACAGACCACTCAGGTGGAGCAGTTACGGTACCAGATTCAGGCCCACCTCTGCAACTGATTATCCAGTGACCCCAGCTGTCTGAGCCTCTGACTCTCTATCCACAGCACTAGAGGAATGGAAAAGGTAATGTATAAAGTGGTTTCCAGCTTGAAAAATACCACAGTCAAAACCAATGCCAACTCTTACACATCACTGATTGGTGTGTAAAACAGCACAACCCTTATGGAGAATAATTTGGCAGTATCTATCAAAGTTAAAAATGTTCAGCAACCCCAGGCCTAGGAAATTATACTAAAGATATGCTTGCATAATAAAATGACGTTTGCACAGGGTTATTCATTGTGGTATTGTCTGATAGCAAAAGACTGGAAGCAATCCAAATGCTCATCCATGGCAACCAGTTAAATAAATGATGGTACATCCATACAATGGAACACCCTGGAGCTATTAGAAAGAACAGGAAGCTCTTCATGTCCAAATACAGAAAGATACCCACGATACATTGAGAAAAAAAGTACAACTCAAAAGAGCTTGTGTAATATGCTACAATTTATGTAAGAAAAAGAAGACAACAGAATGGGAATTTGATTAATCTACACATAAAACACCTCTGGAAAGATACACAAGAAAACAGTAACACTGATAATCTCTAGGGAAGAGAAATGTGTGGCTGAGATAAGACGTAAAAGGACAAATTTTCAGTGTATATTCTTTTGTGTCTTTGGATTTTTGGAGCAGTTAAATATAGTACCTACAAAAAACACAGGAATAATTTTTAAAAATTTTTAACTGCTGCCAGCCAGTAGTTAAGTAAGAATCAAGACAATTCTTGAGAGCATGTGTTCTCAAGATGGAAAACCTCAAGTGCCTTCTTCCTGGAGACCAGTACCCAATGGCTTCTCACGTACAAAATCTCTCTCTTTCCTCTTCCTAATATGCACTGTGCTCTCTACCTTCCTTTCATTCCCTCCTCTTCAGAATTTCATTATATACCTAAAATGCAACTCTTAGATTCTCTAACATGTTTTCAATTTTGAAAATGTATTTAAGTATACGAGAAAGGAGCCATGGAAAGGGGTAAGCAAAACTAGGATCTAGAAAGAGTTATAATTCCCCATGAGACTGTTGGATGAGCCCCTTGCCCTCTCAGGGCCTCAGTTTCTCCAGTGGTTCAACAAGGGCTATAGAACAGGAGATGCCTCAGGTCACCTTCCTCTCCGCTTTAAGGTTATAGTGTTCTAATCACATGGGATACAGCAAACGCAAGACTATATCCTGGAAGGAGCTTTGGATCTGTTACCTGACATGTAGTTTCTCACTCTGCTAACTGTCCTCTGGAAACATCTCAGATAGACCAACGGAGGTCTTGGTGGGGATAAGGGTGGTTTGGGATGCCAGAGTACTGGGAAATGGAGCCCAGTCAGAGGGTGGAGGTCTTGCTGAACTAAGGAGGTAGAATTGGGAGTTTGGGGGCTGCCAGAGTGGAATTTGTAAGGCAGGGTACCATAGCACATATGGAGATTCCCTACCAATCTCTGGATGATTGCTGGCCAGCATATATGGAAGGCAAAACTCTGGAATATCTAGAAGAGAGTATTTAATACATACAGGACTCAGAGCCAAAATGAAATACCAGAGGTTGTCTAGGGTTGAGAAACACTGGAATCCTGGGCCAGGTGCAGTGGCGATTCAGTGAAGACCCCAGAAAGAACAAGTCACAGTAGTGAGCATCACATCTGAAAGGAGGGACCACACATAAAGATGACTGACTAAACCAAAAGAGATCCATCCTAACAAAGAATCCTGAGAGTTTCAGAAGGATGGGCCAGTAATTTAACTGTCTGACAGAATAAAATTCAATACCTTGAAAGCAAATTGACAAAATCTAGACTATGTACAGCATATCAGCTACAGTTGTTAGATGAAGATTCAGGAAGGAAAACACCCCACACAGTCAAAATAACAGACGTCAGGATGATTCAGATGTTAGAATCTGTAGATGAGAACTTGAAAGTAACCACTGCAAATGCACTGAGGGTGTTAAAAGACATTTGTACAGAACAAGAGGACAGAGAATCATAGCAAAGGAACAAAAAGTTAAAAAATAATAATAGTTCTATGATTGAAAAGTATCACATCAAAAAGGAAAAGTTTACTCTGGGCTTAGCAACAGTTCAGACACTGTAGAAGAAAGGGTCACTGAATGTGAAAACAGATAAGTAGATACCTGAACAACACAGCAAAAATGACTGAAAAATAAAGAGACTCAGTAACCTGTGGTTGAATACCAAGTGGTCTAACATATGGATATTTGGCATCTCGGAGAGACAGAGCTGAGAAAATTGGCATAAATAAGTATTTAAAGAAACGGTGACACACAAAAAAAAAGAAAACCAAAAGAAAAACATCTTTAAAACTTCGGTGAAAAGGATTTAAAATTTTAAAAAATGATTCAAGAGATATTCCATATTCATAGCTTAAAATATTCCATTTTATAAAGGGAGTAAATTCTCCAAAAATTGCTCTAGAGACTCAATGTATACTTTGGTCAGCATCTCTAAAGTGTTTTTAAAAATTTGATGTATTGATGCTAAAATTTATATGGAATGCAAAGAACCTAGAATAGTGAAAACAATCTTAATAAATAACATCACCTGTGTCGAGCAGGGGTATATAGGAACTCTCTATACTTCCCTTTAATTCTGCTATAAACCTAAAACTCCTATAAATAATAAACTCTGTTTTTTAAGTGCCTGTGGAGTGGGGTTTGCCTTCCTGCACATCTGTCATTACCCCCACTTAGGTAGCTGCTTTCTCCATTCTGAGTCCCAGAATGAAAACAGAGCAGAGATTGGAGCTGCTCAGACTCACAGCTTGAGCACAGCTATACCGACGAACCCAGGTAGGATCAGCCGAACTCTAGCTAACTCACAGGCACATGAGCAATAACTCCTATTTGTTGTTGTTGCTGATAAAATAAAAAGCAGAGCTGTAGGATTGATTTTAAGGCTTTGATAAAGCTATAGTAATCAAGACAATGAGATATCAAAATAGTGACGAGACAAAAAGACCAACAGAAAAGGACAGAGAATCCAGAAATGGACCCATACATTTATGGACACCTGGTGTATTAAAAAGGCTTAACAGTATTCACTTAACAGTGAACTGAGGGAAAACAACACTTCTAATAATGGTAATAAAATTAATATCTTTTATTCACCAACACACACCATTAAGTAAAAAGGTAAGCCACAGAATGGGAGAGGATAATTTAGGATACACACACACACACACACACACGACAAAGACTCATATCCAGTAAATACAAAGAACTCCTGGCAAATCAATAAGATACCACACAATTTTTTTAAAGGCAAAATATTTGAACGGGCAATTCACAAAATAGATTATCTGAATTGCCAAAAAAATTATGTGTAAAAGTGCTCAACCTCATTAGTCATCAGTAAAATTCAAGTTTAAAAATCACCATGAAAATATATTACCATATACCTACCAGAATGGCCAATATTAACAGACTGACAACACTAACACGTCACATTAGAATAATGTCTGGCAATATGTATTTAACGCAAAAAACAATTCCACTGCTAGTTATACACCCAAGAGAAATGGCGCCCAATAACACAAACACAAAACAAAACAGTAACAAAACACAACAAAAACATTCATAGCAGCATGGTCCATTATGGCTAAAATAGAAAACAACCCAGATGTATGTCAGCAGTAGAATGGATACATTTTGGTATATTCATTATAACAAAACATTGTTCAAGTCAAGAATTAAAGAATGAATTATTGTTATACACACTATGGATGAGACTTACAAATATAATTTTGAATGGAAGAACTAAGACAAAATACATAGCTTTATGATTCTCTTTATATAAAATTCAAAAACAGAAAAAAAACTAAAAGAACACCTTTGTGAATTAATGAGTTGGAGGGGACACAAAGGTTTCTGTGGTGCTGGGTATAGTCTATGTCCTGATCATGGTGTTATTCGTATTATTTTGACCTTTCTGCATTTATGCTATACTCCAAACTATAAGTCCATGTCCCTGCCAAAAAAGGGACTGCAAGAGTCCAGTTGAGAACTGACAGGAGTGGATACAGTGATAATAACAATGGTAGGGAAGAGATATAATCAAGAAACATTTAGGTGATAAACTGGCAGGTCCATTTTGATGGGTTACATGTGGGATGCAGCAGGGAAGGTTGAGAAAAAGGTAGTAGCCTAAGACGGCTCTCAGATTTCCTTCTGGTGTTGGTGATGAAATGAATGGTGCGCCATTAATGGAGATCAAAGATTTGGGAAGAACATCTTGAGCTTGAGGTGCCTGTGGCAATCCACAGGAACATCTCTGGCAGCTAATTAATTGGGAGTTCACTGGAAATGTCTGAGCAAGAGATATGGGTGTGGGAGTCAGTCATCAGCCTCCCTGGTCATAATTAAAATAATGAGACTGGATGGAATAACAGAAGGAACATGGAGCATGAAGGCGTATGTGAGCAGCACTCTGGGGGAATGCCACATTGAAGGGAAAGGTATAGAAACACAAACCTATGACCAGGACAGAAATTTTAAGCTGGAGAAATAGGCAGAAAACCAAGAAACGTCAGTCATGGAAGCCCAGTCCCAACTGTGAGGCAAACAAGAGTAGCCAGGGAAGCTGGTCAGTTCTCTCAAAAACCTTGACCAAAAGGCAAGGATTTAGCTCTGCAGCTGTGGTCCCTGGGAAATTTACTTCTCCTTTCTGAGCCTTGGTTTCTTCAGTATTAATGGGGCCGTAGTGTAGTATCTGCATTAAAGGATATTGTGAGAAGCAAATGAGGTAACACCTATCAAGTATTTAGTAAATAGTGAGAGTTCATTACCTGTAATCATCATGATCCTTGCATGTGCCCATCAAGCAAGGTGTTCTTTCTCAGGGTGGGAGTAACAGGGACAAGTTTAGAGGCCAAGTAGAGAGTCCGAAGGGGAAAGTCCCTGGATACCACAAAGAGTAATCAAGGACGGGCCCTACCACCACAGGTAGGTGGGCACTCCCACTGCTCTGAAAAAGCAAAGAATAGACACCGAGACACATACATCTCACAAAGTAGCAGCAGTTGCTGCAGGGAAAGGGGTCACTCCTCCCAAAGCCTCCACAAGACACCTCCATGCCTTCGGGGAAGACCCCATCTTTGGGACAATCAATGCAGGTATGAAAGATACTGCCGAAAACAACAAGCCTCATTCATCCACTTATCACCCATTCATTCAGTCACTCACATTTAACAAACACATACTAAATGCCTCCTGTGTGACGTACAGGAATAAGAAACAGTTCTTCCTCTTGAGGAGATCACACTCTTTCTGGAAGTCCAATAAGGAAGGAAAGGGACGTTTACACACACTGACCATTTCCGAGGTACCAAACCGTGGGCTTTACACAAGTAATAAAATGTGCCATATCTTATTTATCTTTCAGAGCAGGACTGGGAAGTAAGATTCACTATCTCTATTTTACACACCTGAATACAAAGGCTTGAAAAGTTAGGTGATTAGTCCAAGGTTATGTGGATACAAGTAGCAGAGCCAATAGTGGAGGAAGAGACCGTCATTATAGCACAGTATGGGGAGATGGGTGCCACACACATCCAAACTGTTGGATGGTTACAAGTGGTTCGACAAAGAATGCACACAGGAGTCTGATCTTAAAATAAGAGCTTTCCCCAAAGAAAAGGGGCCAAGAAAAATAAAGGTTGACTAATCCTCAGATGTTACCAGAACATATGTGCCCATAGCCTGCTCCTCACACAGAGAAAGAACTCAGCCATAGACACTGCATGCCTCCCCATTACAAAAATGTGGCTTTTCTTGCATGAGCACAATTAATTCTTATGACCCAAGTTCCTTTGGATTTTCTCCAAGCTTTCCTGAGGACACAGAATTGTCCTTCTGCACTGTCAAATCCCCAGATCTCATACTTAGCAGCTGTTTTCAAGATATTTTGTCAAAACTGCATATCATCCAGGCACAGAATAATTTGTCGCAGGCATTTTTACATCTGGTTGACTCCAATCAAATCATCCAGAGATTAGATAAAAACTTACAAATTTTATCAGCTTTAATTACTTAAAACAATTTTGATGGCCCTTTGAGTCTCTCCCATCCCCCAGATACTCAACACAAAGTTTCAGGAATAATAGGGAACAGATGGCAGA
The DNA here is from genome assembly GCF_022079265.1 of Lynx rufus. Taxonomy (NCBI): domain Eukaryota; kingdom Metazoa; phylum Chordata; class Mammalia; order Carnivora; family Felidae; genus Lynx; species Lynx rufus. The sequence continues at coordinate 17,573,625 of NW_025814896.1, read as the reverse complement.
AATATTTAAGACAATTTTTTTTAACAAAAATGATCAAGGAAAGATTTCATTTATTTTGATTTTTTTTTCCATTTAGGAGAAAACTGCTTTCCATGGAAAAGGGTATCTTCATAAAATCTAGCCTAACTTATAAAAAATCCCTTTAATCTAATTTTAACCGAAATGAAGCCTTCCTCCTAACGCAACTCTGATCAGGATGGATAGACTTCGCATTTAGAGATCTCAGGGGTGTGTGTTAATGACAGAACAACACCTGCGGGTGATTTACCCTGGTGTCTTCGGGGCCTCCATGGATCCCCAGCAACTGACCGATGAGTGGGGCACAGCTGGGGTTGGATGATGCTTGTGCAGGCTTGAGCTCAGGCTGTTTAAGGCCCCAGGCACACGGAGCAGAGCAGGGAGAGCGGGCATTGGAGCCAGAGCAGTAGGTGGAGAACGCCAGGGACTCTGCTGAGAGCTGCGAGCATCTCCCTGGGCAGGAGGAGAACCCAGAGGGATGCCAACATTTGGATTCCTTCCATAAAGCAGAAACTCTGAAGGTACAAGTAGAATTCGGAAACAGAATGCCTCAAGCCTTGGATGAGAGGCTTGGGCCATAAGGCCTCAGGGCTTCCTTCCAGCTCTGAGTTCTATGATCCTCAGGCTGATCTGGAGAAGCCTCTAGAAGGATGCACTCTGATACAGATATCAAAGTGTAGTTGAAAACCCCAGCCTTTAGTGTCATAAGGCTTAGAGTCAACTCCCTCCTCTGCAGCTAACGAGCTATGTGACCTGGACAAGCCACTTAACCTCCCTAAGCATTGCTTCCCTCATCGTCTTTCTCATTTAATGTTAAAAATAGCATAGCATCAGGACACATGGGTGGCTCAGTCTGTTAAGTGTCCGACTTTGGCTCAGGTCATGATCTCACGGTCCATGGGTTGGAGCCCGCTTCGGCTTCTGTGCCCCCCTCTTTGCCCCTCCCCCGCTCCTGCTGTCTCGATCTCTCAAAAATAAATGTTAAAAAAAATTTTTTTTTCAAGTACCATAGCACTGTGTCTGGCACAAAGGGACCAACAGTAAGGAGATCCCCCTCACCATAACCCCACTACAAATGGCCCATAAGTTGCAAACACTTCAAATGTGTGGTGAGCTCCCATTCATCTCTCTGGCTCCTGCTCCTGTTTTGTAAGGGCTTATGCAGCCCTGTTAGTCTAAACTAACTGATACCCCAGTGACTGGTGGGTCTCCAGTGTGACCCTGCCAGAGATGAGCCCTGGGCCTCATGCCAGGTAGGGTCTCAGTGGATCTTTCATAAATAAAGAGCATCTCACTTGGCAGAGACTGTCTCACTACCCACAGGTCTGTGTCCCTTTCTTCCTTGGCACAAGGTGGCTGATGCTCCCAGTCTCCCCTGCAGTTAGGTGTGGCCATACAGTTCTCGCCGATGGCAAGTGAGTGAAAACATGTGCCACTTTCAGGCTGGGTCCATCCCAACAAACAAAAACAACAGTAACATCAGAAAATAAACTTTTCCTTTCAAATGTCTGATGCAGAAGAGCAGGGTGACTTTAGAAGCCACGTGGTCAAGACGGCTGACAGAAGACAGAGCCATGGTCCCTGAGTCATCACTTGGAGAAGAGTCCCCCACCTTAGATGTTTCCTAAGTAAGGAATAAACCACTCTTCCTTCCTGTTTTAACCACTAGACATTGTCAGATTTGTCATGGCAACTCCCCTAAGTCAGTGAGTCTGCACTGTGACTGTGTATCAGAATCTCCTGGAGGGCTGGGGCGCCTGGGTGGCTCAGTCGGTTAAGCGTCCGACTTTGGCTCAGGTCATGATCTCATGTCTCGTGGGTTCGAGCCCTGCATCAGGCTCCATGCTGACAGTCCAGAGCCCGGAGCCTGCTTCAGATTCTGTGTCTCCCTCTCTCTCTGCCCCTCCCCTGCTGGCAATCCCTCCTTCCCCCTCTCTCTCTCTCTCTCAAAAATAAATATTAAAAAAGATTTTTAAATAAAGATTTTAAGAAATTAAAAAATAAATTTCCTGTAGAGTTTATTCAACATACAGATTCCTCAGTCCATCCCCAAACTTTCTGATTCAGTAGGTCTGGGTCAGGGGTCAAGAATTTGAGTCCCTAACAAGTTCCCAGGTGGTGTAGATGCTGCTGGTCCAGAGACCACTTTGAGAATCACTCTCTCTACCTAGCGCACTTACAATGCTTGCATAGTGGAGCTGGGGCTCAGTAACCCTGATGAATGGAGGAAGTGTGAGAGGACACGCACATAAACACACAGCTGACAAACTGTGACAAGTGTCAAGTTAGAGAAGAATGAAAGGGGGAGAGAACTCAGAGACTGAGGGACAGAACTCAGGGCTACTTCTCAATGGGCAGCACCCGTCCAAGGACAGATTGGTGGGGTCTAAGCAGCACACACGCAGTTGTGCACCTTCAGGGCAATTTCAAGAACAAAGGTTATTCGGGCCTAGACAGGGATGGGGTACTTGGAAAGGTGTCTACAATGGATGGCTGAAGTAGGGCTCAGGAATCTGAAATACATCTTAGAGGCATCAGGGGGCCCCCAAGAGGTGGGGACAAGGGTGTGTGGAGAGGAGAGGATGACGCTGGGAAGTTGGAGGTGAGATGGGTCAACGGGAGACAGAGCTGGAGGGCAGCTCCAAAGGTCTCAGCAGTGAGCGGGCGAAAGTGTGGGCTGGCGCAAGGAACATTTGGGCAACAGGGCTGGCACGCTCAGCTGAGTGGCCTTCACAGGTGCTGGGGAGCACCTGGCAGGCAGTCAGGCTTCTGGCTGAACGAGTGGGTGGACAGCAGCACTGAGAGACGGACACAAAGAAGCAGGCTGGGGGAAGAGGGCCTGTGTGCTCAGTTTGGAGTGTGAGGTTGGGAGGCCCATGGGATCTGTGGGCTCTTTGGGGTCCTGGGGCTGATATCAGAGCAGCAGTGTTCCCACCTCAGTCCTATGGTCAGAGGCCTGGCTTTTTCCCAGAGCACTCCCGGTGCCATGGGCACATGTGCACACACCTACACCATAATACACACACAGGTACATTTCTCACTTCCATCTCCTCATTTCACAGATACTTTCCTCCCTCCACCCATCAGGCCAACCCATTTGGTTGGGCAGTAAGACATGTGGTGAACACCTATCCAATGCCTGACCCTTCAATCTCCCCTGAGGGGGCCCACATTCTATGTCTGTCCTGATGCTCTACTAGGCCAGTTTTCCCAAAGAACACCAATGCCCTGGCATTCCCAGCTCTCCTCTTTATCTCCCCGCTCCCCTGCTTTGCAGCATCTGACACTGTTTGGCTTCATCATGACCCCTGCCCACTGGCCTTGTCACTTCCTCCAAGTCGTCACCGGCCTCTGCACATGCCTGCTCATCCACCTCGGGATCCGTGCTCCACCCTTCCAGTGGCACTCGCCAGCCTGTAATTCCCTTCATCTTTGTCACTGGGCTGGAAACACCCAACCAGGCACTAGAGCAGTGCTTCCTGAAGGTTACCAGCTCTGTGAATCACCTGATAGACTTGTAAAAATACAGATTCCAACTGAGTAGGTCTGGGGCTTGGGGCAAAACTCTGCATTTCAAATAAGCGGCCAGGCGAAGCAATACTGCTGGTCTCAAATAAGAATCATCTAGATCTGTTGTCTCCACTGCCTCGTACCCACTCCAGCGTGGCTTCTGCTGCCCACCACACCACCAGATCGGCTTGCGCAGTGCACTAATGGCCTGTAGGTTGCTAAAGGCACAGCATGTTAGCATCTGACCCTCTACTCCTTGGAGCAGCCTCTTCCCTTCCCTTTGACACCACATGGAGACACCTTAAAACCGGTGTTTCTACTCCAAATGAGCTGGTCAAAGAACTGCCCCTCAAAAGGAATGCTGGTGCTTTCCATTTTTTCCATCCTAGCTGGGAGCCAGAATCCTCCTTCACTGTCCCTTCTAAGACCCTAAGGGAACTCTGGGTCAGTCTGTCCATTCTCTGGCCAAACTCAGGGCTCTGCCATCATCCATAGCAGGCACTGCCCAACTGAACTTTCTGGAATGACAGAGATGTTCTATAACCACAGTGTCCCATAGGGTTGCTACTAGGCACATGCAGCCCATGTGACTGAGAAACTGAAATTTTTACTTTAATTGATTTAAAGTTGAATTTAAAGGGCCATATATGCCCAGTGGCTGCCATATTGGACAGCACAGTTCTATAGGAACGGATACTTCAGAGACACTCCCATCACACACCAGATGCTCCTTGGGCCTATGGCAAATTTTAACAATTTTTCAAATGTATCATAAGAGATGGTAAACTTCAGTGGATGGAAAGCATGACTATCAGACTCAGATGACCTGAGTTCAAATCCTGACCCTGCCACTTGCTAAGTGAGTGACTTTAGCAACTCACAACTTCTCTGAGCTTCAGTATCTTCACATGTACAACAAAGGTAATAGCAGATCCTAGGGAACTGGTGTGAGCATTAAATAAGTAAACACACATAGACATTTAGGTCAATGCCTAGTATAGAAGTGCTCCATCAATGTTATCTTCTTGTTACTATTTTTATTATTAAATCCTCACACTAGTCTTGCAAAGAAAGGATTACTGTCTTGCTGTCTCTGTATTACATGAACACTGACATGCAGAGAGGAAAAGGGGTCACTCTAGAAGCACACAGAAACTTGGGATTTGAACCCGGTCCTGCCCAGCTCCACAGCAGCCAGCAGTCCAGCTGTGGGCAGGCTGCCCATCACGGGCTGTAGTGCCCACTCCCCAGGACAGCCTTTCCTATAGACTGTGGCAACCACAGAATCTGGAAGGATAGGGGCTGGGTCCTGGGAACAACTCTCCCACAGCTCACCGCCATACCCCTAATGCAGTTGGTGGTCCACACATAGCAATGGGGGGTCTGCCATTTTGGTGCAGTTATAGCCTATGCTCTACTGCCAAGGACCTGATAAGGAATTGCACCCCCTGCTTTCTAGATCTTCAAGCCTGAAGTGACCCCCCTCTTCAGCTCTACCATACAAGGTCACGTTTCTCTTTCCACTCAGTGCAGCTGTGTGCTTCTACATCCAGAGTGGTTCCCAGGAAGAGGACAGCTGCTTCTCCTGAGACGTGCTCACTGTGCTTCCCTGGGAAAAGTAATCCAGTCTAGGCAGCAGTACCTCAGAGGCTATGCTGTCATGGGGAAAGAGCCGCCCAAGGAGCCTACAAAGGATAAGCAGACCAGATGGCCTAAGCAACTGGACTGGGGTGGGAATACCACTGGACTTGGACCCAGGAGACTGGGATTCAAATCCTGCCTCTGGTACTTGTTGACCTTAGGAAAATTACTTAGCATCCCTGAAGCTGGTCTTAATAAAAATGAACTTATGCAGAGCAATCTGTGATTTTCAATGTATTTTCATAGCTGCAAATTCACTTATCCATTCAAAAAGCATTCATTAATCACCTACTAGGTGTTCTGTCTGTAGGGAGATGATGGTGGCCAAAGCAACAAAATCCTTGCCTTCAGAAAGTTTACTTTTAATATAATCATCTCACATGTCATGTGTTGTATCACCACGGAGGTAAATCTTGTGAAAGAATATCACACAGCAGTGGAAAATGAATTAACATCAGCCGCATACTTGTGCAGATTATCCTGTTTGGGCCCTGAATCCAGTCTCTGCTCTGCCCCGTGCACCTGGAGACCCACCTCCATCGACTGTATCTCTCAGCTCCCTTGCCCTCAACTCCCAGTGGGGATTCTCGCCCCAGCCAATAAGAAGGTATCCTAGATCATCAAAGGTGAAAAGAAAGCACCTATTTCCTCCCTTCCTCAATGCCTTTTCTTTGGCAACAGCTGCTTCCTCTGGGATCTGAGCTACCCTGCGCCCACCCATGTGCCCCACCCCAGCTCTCCCTTTCTCTGCCCCTCCAAGCCCTGGGGAATACCAGCTTCCTGCTGTGGCTGCCTTATCATTCTTTGTTTTCTTAACTCTGTCCCTATCTCTTCCTATGTCTAAATAAGCTCTTCATGAAACTCTTACAAAAGACAAACATGGGAAGCGAGGTATACAGTGTCTGAAGAGTGTGTAACACAGGGACTGACATCATCCGAAGAGGGAGTGAGGTTTTTCCCGACAAATAAAATCTCTGTTGGGATTGGAACCATGAGTGTGAGGTAATCATAAACTTGCACTCTGACAATTAACACTCTCCCCCTCAAACTTACACGTGAGGAAAGTGAGGCTCAGTGAAGGGAAGGGTGACTGAGGCTATACAAATTCAATCTTGTCTGTACATACAAAGCAAGGCATAGGGACACCTGTCTTACCTGTCCTGGAAGCCTCTATTACTTTCCTCTTGCTGCTGTAATAAATGACCCCAAACCTAACAGCTTAAAACAAGGGTATTGCCTTATAGTTCCGTGTGTGAGCAGTCCTAAAATCCAGGTGTCAGCAGCACTGCATTTCTTCTGGAACCTCCAGTGGAGAGGGGTTTCCCTTGCTTTATTCAGATACTAGAGGCCACCTGCATTGCTTGGTTTGTGGCCCCTTCCTCCTCCCTCAAGCCACTAGCTCAGCATTTTTCAATCTTTCTTTCTCTTTTCTTCCTTCTCTCCCTCCTTCTGTTGTTACCTCCCTTCTGAGTCTGACTCCCCTGCCACCCTCTTATAAAAACCCTTATGACTACATTGAGCTCAGATAATTCAGTATCATCTCCCCATCTTAAAATACTTAGTCACATCTGAAAAGCCCCTTTAATTACATAAGGTAACAGATTCATAGGTTCTGGGGATGAAGATCTGGGTATCTTAGTGGAGGAAGCATTGTTCTGCCTACATACAGGACCCAAAGGCCTTGGAAGTGGCTAGAAACTTATCTGCCATAAAGACCGATTCTTACTGCTAAGGTGTTACTAGCAGTAATGTCATCTCCACAGAGAAATAAACAAAACCAGCCTTCCGAGGCCAGGTGGCCTTTGGCAAAAGGGCAGGCAACCGGCTGCTGTACAACCATGAGTAAGACACTTAACCTTTCTGAGCTTCACTTTGCTCTTTGTAAAATGGGAACAGTGTCTATTCCCCATGTAGAGAGGATTACATGAGCTGGTGCATGACAAGAACACAGCACAGGGTAGGGCTCCCCCTCTCCATGTCTCCTCTTGGCCTCCTTCTGCCTCCCATTCTGAGAACACACATGCACAGCCCACGTTCAGCCCTCGGTGGCTGCCATCGCTATGCTTCAGGGACTGACGAGCTGTTACTAATGGGATTGTTCAGGGTGGGGTGGGGGTGTGAGGAACAGAAGAGCTTCAGGGCCTCACTCATCCTTCTGAGATTTTGACATAGACACAGATTTTAAGAGAATTAAGCAAAGAAGTAGAAATGCTATGAATAAATGTCAGCGTCCCTCACAAAATGTTACCTCCCAAGACCTCACTTTTTGCCAGCAAATACTCGGAGATGTCAGGGCATCTCTCCAAAGTGGCTCTCATCATGTCACCCGCCTTTTTAACATCTTCTAAAGACTGCCCTGCTGGTGACAGGACAAAACAACCGTCCTTTGTCTAGAGCCTCAGATGGCCTCAAGCCTGTCTCCTGACTGTCCTTCTAGCTCAGCTCTGTCCTGTAACACCTGCATGTTTCAGTGGGAGGCAGGAGAAGTGGGGGCAGAAGACTTCTGCAAACCTCCTATTCCCTTCGATATCTATTACTTTCCTTTTAATGTCCTGATACATGTGACACCCTTCAGTGAAGCTTCTTCAGCTGTAAAATGGGTCACCGTGAGAACTTCTTGAGATTATCCTTGGCATGCCTCAAGAACACTGTCGGGGGATACTAACTAGCAGTGATTACATCAACAATAACATCTACCATGTGCCAGGTATCAATAGAGGTTGGCCCCCTTTCCTTATCACACTATGTAATAATCACACTCGTGGTCAAGTAAGGATTCTTTTGCTTGTCATATGTATGTATGCCTGAATGCCTGGAACATCAGACGTATTCAGAGAATATTTGCAGGAAGCTGGAAGGAAGAACAAGTAAAAAATAAACAAACAAACCAACATAAAATGACAACTGGTATACCAGTCAATGTTCAATTTCAGTAGCAAGTTTCTTCTGGAGACTCCGGGGACCACTGTTTGCCCTGACCCACTGAGCCTTCCTGGTAACATTCTGCATCCACCACAACTCATCTTACCAACAGCAAATCTGATCTGGTCACTTCTGTGTTTCAAGCCCATCAACAGTGCCCAAGATCAAGCTCAAAGTCCTTGTCCTGGTCAAATCAGATCCTTGTGCTTTGATTCTATCAGGCTGTGTCTCTATTATTGCATCTCCAGCCACCCTTCTCCTTGAGCTTAATGCCTAAGCAGCACCAAATGTTGCACCATTCTCCAAACACTACTGGGCCTTGGCTCACACTGTGCCTCCATCCAGAAGTGATCTCGTTCTCAAAAAATCTCCTATCATCTTTCTAGAGTCAGCTCAAATTAAACCTTCTAGTGAAGTATGACGTTCCCTTACTCGCCATCTCTTATATTTGCTCTCACTGCAGTAATAGCTGTAAAAACCTTTATGAATCTTCAGTATCTGGACAGGTTGGGTACCGGACAACTTTCATACCTTATCTCTATCCTAGGGCTTCTCAGGTTTTAGCACGCATCATAATCCCTGAGCAGACTTTTATTTTTATTTATTTTTCCTGGCAGACTTTTAAAACGCAGATACATATACCCTACTCCGGATTCTGATTCAATAGGTTTGGGGTGGTGCCGGAGACTTCACATTTCTCATAAAGGCTCCAGCAATGCTGACACTGCGGTCCATGACTAGAACACTTTGACTAGCATTGTCTTCCTTGTAGGTAAAACTGTATTACCAGTTTGCAAGGGAAGAGACGTTAAGTGACTTGCCACAGGCTAAATTATTCAGTGATGAGGCCAAATTTTGAACCCCAGTCTCTGAAGCCACAGCCTGAGCTCTCCCTTACTCAACAACAGCAGGGACAGCAGGTGACATTTACGAACACTTCACTCCACCCACAGCATTCCGCTAAGCACCACCTATATATCATCTCATATAATCCCCATAACCTTCTGAGATGAATTCTAGCACTCCCACATTATAAATGATGAGGAAACTGACACAAAAAGGGTAACTTACCCAAGGTCACACAGGCAGCAAGTGTTAAAATGGAGAACTGGGCCAAGGGACAATGACAGCACACCCATACATTAACAATGACCACTTTCGGTCGGTGACGTTGTTCATCCTTCACTGCCATCATCGGTTTACATGCAAGTCTCCCCAGCCAGACTGTGAGTATCTCTAGGGTCAGGGAAATCATCTGATTTAACTTGCGTCCTAGCTGGCAAAATGCAAGCGATTTGCAGATACATAAATGTGTCTGATGAATGAATAAATATACAAGACTGAAGGAGTAAATAAAGGACGTGGAAACAACAGAAATCTTTACCACTTGACAAGTAGATTGTCCCCCTAATAAAGGATATGACTGGATCCACAGAACTACGCATACAGGGGCTTCAAGGAGGCCATTTGTCTTCAAATAAAGAACAAAAAAATAATGGCAACAACAAAAACACGGCCTCCAGAAGCTGTGGGCTGGCATCCAAAGGCAGCTCTGGAAGTCAGGCAAAAGACTGCAGGTCTGGCAAAATGAAGCTCCCACCTAAAAATGCTTCTCTTGTTTCGCTTTTAGCTAATTTCTCTTTTTTCTGAGCCTACCAGGGGTGTCAGTCTAGCAGATGCTATTCAAACTAACAGCTGCAAAGGGGGGAAAAAAACAGAGAGGAACTTTCTGTTGCTTGTAATCAAGGGTAAAAATAAAAGAAGCACAATGAAAATTAAGGAAAACAAACAGCGATCAAGGTTTTTTCTTTTCCATTTGCCTGTGGTGCCCTGCTGCGTGTCCAACAATGGAAGAAGAACAAGACTGGAGTGTGGGATTCCAGGTCAGCTCCCCACTGCACACAAGGACAGTAAGATGCCTACACTAAGCCTGAGTTATAGGACTGGGGAGACACAGCTCTCAGAGCCCCCTTCTCCCAAGCAGAAACTGAGCCTGTGGTTGCACAGGGAGAGAGCTGGGTGGGAGGATGGTACAGGTAGAGGAGGGGAGTGAACCAGGACTGAATGCTGCTTGGCCCTTGGCCGTGATATGTGGTTTTGCACTTAGATGTAGCCCTCGAGGCATCCATTAATTCAGATCTCTTGAGCATTGGCCTTGACTTGGCTGGAGGCCCAATCAAACTGTGGATAATTTAAGACTATCTGCTACACTCAGCACTGCATTTCTGTATCTGGGTTCTCCACTTGACCCTGAGATTTGACCTCGACTGCCCTTGGCCTGGCTGAGTTGATCATGGCTTTCAATGAAGACAAAATAATGATCATCTTTACCATGTGCTGGGTGCTGTGCTGTGGGTGTGTCTTGCTTTGTCCTCACAACAGCTCTGTGGTGTGGGTAGATGCATCCCAATTTTACAGATGAGCAAGGTTCAAAAAGATCAAAGTATAATACAAACAAAGTATGTGTCCCTGGTATACCTTATCTGGAAAGCAGCAGAGTGGGAATCCTCATTCTGGTATCTGACCTGGAGCCCACCATGGTGCTCTGACAGATGGTGGATATTAGGTTTCTTAGACTCCCTGCTGGCAACTGAACTCCCAAAAGAGAAGGATCACAGTGGGAGTGGTAAGTACACTGGGAAGATGCCTTCAGATACAGTTGACCAGTCCTGGGGAACAAAAGCAGAAAGCAGTAGGAAAGGAGCCCTGGAGGCCAGTGCAGGCACTAGAGGCAAGTAGAGGAGAGGGAGGGAGGGGGTAGTAGAGTCTAGGTAGTCAAAGGACTTGCTCCATTTCACCCAGAACATTTAGAGGACAGAGTAAAATGGACTGGAAGAGAAGAGCTGGGGGTGGGGCTCAAGGTATGGGGGTTCCTTGGAGTCAACATCTGAGGAAGAGCAGAAATATCCAAGGGAACCATGGGTTGTGGGTCCCAGCTGACCTTGCAGTGGATATTGTAGTGTTCTGCTTACAAGGAGGCAGGTGCACTCCTCACCCAGCAGCTGAGTGTCAACTTCTGACTGCTCACTTTAATCCCTCTCTGGGAACTTGCCTCATCCAAGGCTATGTTTGCTGGAGGTCAAAAGACATGGCCAATGACGGGTTCATGTGTGAATGCAAAGCCTGGTCCTCTATCCTGAATTTGGGACAATGCTGAAGGGCCATCCAGGCTCCAGGGTTCTCCCTTCACAACTGCCCAAGTCCTACACCTCCAGTTGTAACCACATTGTAGATCTGCTCCCTCTGCCCTGTTCTGCCTTCCTCGCTCCCCTATCTATGGGTGAACCTCTATAGAACTTTCCAGAATAAACCTTCTGCATCCAACTCACTGTCTCAGATTTTATCTCCAGGGAGCCCAATCGAAGAGATTCCCTCTGCCTCAGTGCCTCCCACTACTTCCTTCAAGGAAACTTCTGGCTAAAAGGCCCACAGAATTTATGGGGAGATGAACAGTTGAAGTGAACACCTCCACCTGGATCTCAAGCACAGACTCTTCCTGTCCAACCATGGATTCCTCCATGGTTCCAAGACCCAGCTGCAAGATTTCCACACTGGTCCTGGCACCAGCCATTCAGTACAGTCTAATTGCACCAAATTTTATTTGAGTCTTCACTGGGGCTGTCACTTCTTCCAATTAAGTGGAGGTTACAGAAGGATCCACTTGTCACTACAGCAATTCCTCCTTGTGCTAAATGCTCCCAGAATCTTAACTACCCAGCATCATGATCAAAAAAGATGGCTCCAATGGAGATGGTAGTATTTCTTTTTCACAGAGACAAATACGGGCAGGCCCCTGAGCCCAACATGCACTACCCGTGTACAGCAGCTACATAAATTAGACAGGCCTAAATAAGTCAGGCTGGAGACAGGGATGGAAACAGAATGCAGATGAGGCTCACCACCAGACTGGCATCCCACAAAGGCTGGGAGCCCACATTGCTTGGGCAGCATGGCACAGCAGAAGTACTGAGATGACAGCCAGGAGACGTGGACTTGATGCCCTGCTTTTGTCACCTGATGGGAGGACTTCCCACAAGAGCTCACCTGTGCCCCATGGCCTCCAATGCCTTGGGTGATCTGGCCCCTGACCATCTCCCCAACCTCTACTCCTAGTACTCACCCACTCCATTCCAACCACTCTGACCACCTTCAATTCCTCCAGCATGCCACATTCATTCCTACCTCTAGCATTCCCTATTCAGTGTTCCCTTTACCTACAAAGTCTTCCTGCTCTTTAAGTAGCTGACACCTTCTCATCCTCCAGGTCTCAGATCCAAACGTGACCTCCTCCAAGAAACTCTCCTTGTTCATTTACCGAAACAGGCCTCCCACTTACTCTCTGCCACTATACTCTACTCGATTCCAACATGCCCCCATCACAGTTGGTAGTAATATATTGATCTATTAACTCTTTCAAAGTCCATCTCTTCCTGTAGAATGGTGCTGCCCAATATGGTAGCCACTAGCCATCTGTGACTAAACTAATGGAAATTAAATAAAATTTAAAATTCAATTCCTCAGTCACAACAGCCACATCTTAAGTGTCCAAGAGCCACACGTGGCTACTGAGTTATAGACAGCAGACAGCAGAGATACAGATTTCTATCATTACAGCAAGTTCCATTGGACAGTGCTGGTCGACAAGACACACTTTGCAAGTCTGATCAACCCCCGCATCCCTAGTGCCTATAATAGAGCCTAGGCATATAATAGCGACTCCTACATATTTAACTGAATTAACAAACACCAAATATTTTACATTAGAGGTATATTCAAAAGAGATAAGAAGAGGGAATGTTCATATCTGCTTGAAAATGTGAAAGAAGTCTTCACAGAGAAGGTGACATTTAAACTGAGCTTTGAAAGAGGACAGTGTGAGAAGAAGGTGAAGGGGCACAGAGCAAAGAGAATGGCAGAGCAAAAGGCACAGAAGGATGAAAGATCATGCCGTTTCCTGTTCAGGGACTTGGCCAGTTTCTCGTATTTGCGATTGGTGGCACTCAGGTCTCCTTTCCTTCTAAGTCTGATGTTCAGGGGCTCATGGCTGAGATATTTGCTTCAGAGTCCAGAATTTAAACATGTGCTACAGAGGCATGCCGTCTAAAAAGCAAGAGAAATGTAGCATTTTTTTTTTAATCCAAGGTACAAAAAAGGAATACAGATGCTCATATTTTAATAAGCTACAAAAGATCCCACATTCTCTTCCTGGCCTGCTTCTTGTTGCCGTCTACGCTTAAGATACACTTTAGCACAAACAGGTTGCGTAGGAGACGAGGTACCAATCTCGGGATGGATAAACAGAAAAGTTGACCTCTTGAGAAGGCTTCTGGGCATGAAAATACAGTGATGCAACCTCATAAGTAAAGGTGTCCATTCAATAGGCTGGCACACACCTGCTATCCCTCAACCCCCTCCCCAAATATAAGGCTTAGGCACCTGCCCTGCGGGCGACATGTGCATCCTGACATCCACCTGGAAACAGGGTGACTCAGCCTCAGGAAGCCAGGAGGGGGTTGAGGAGCAGGGGGGGAGGAAACGAGGCAAATCACTGGGCATTACACCCCTTTAAAAGAGAAAGAGTCACTCTCTTCTCAAAGACTGGCTCATTTATACAAGCAAACAAATCAGAACACGATACGAGTAGGAATTCCCAGGCTCTTTGCCTTGTGGAGATAAAAGGAAAAAGAAACAAAAGACTCAGAGAGAGTTGCTGGTATGAGCCCACAAAGCTGCTCCACATTAATCACCTCGTCACCCGCCCTTGCTGGCGCCCTCTTCAATGCCAGCCCTGGGTCTTTGCCGGGAAGATGCAGGTCGAGCTGGAGCTGGCTGGGGAGCTCATTAGTGCCTCACCGGAGCCAAGGGCTGCCTGCCTTCCAGAACGTATTTTGAACTCTCACTTTAGATACTTCTTGGAATCAATATAATGCTTTTCCAGTCGGCTCCGTCTGCTGCCCTTGCAGCCATTACGGGCTGCAGAACTGTTCAGGCTCATCAACACACATGCCTTCACCCCATAGGGAACGGCACCACATCCTTCGCACGTTGGTCCTCTGGGGTCCTCACACAGAAGGGCCCAGATCTGGGGAGAAGGGACTCCAGGGAGGAGCTAGAAGTGGGGATCCAGTGGGTGCTAGGTGCTAGGACAGTGTGGATAGAAGGCCCTAGTGACAATAGGTGTTGTGTTGGGAGGTACCTCAGGCAGTTCCAGAGATGGCTCAGGAGTCCCAACTGGGAACCAGACCCCAAAGCCACATCTCTTACTCAGACATGAAACTTCGAAAATGCTGTCTCTGAGATCTGTTTCCCTTCATGATTCTTTTGTGGCCTAACCCACCTTCCAGCTGCCCTGCATATGGCCACCAGGGCCCAGGAGAATCTCAGCTCTATGAACGGCCCCAAAAGGCCCCACGTCTCTGGCAGGCCATCACTCCAGCTGAGCTAGAGGACTGTGAGACTGGGATCTTTATGGGCCACTGGGATAGTAAGTCCTGTGGAATACCACTGACTCCAGACTTTGCAGGTGGCCTTCTAGAAGTCAATTTCTCTGTGGAACATAAAGGACTGCTCTCAGTTCCTTCCACTAGCAAGAGCCCAAGAGATGGTGTCGCCTCTTGCCTTCAGATGGTCTCTCAGTCAACCTTTAGTATCCACACCCACTACAGTGACACTGTTCTTCAAAGCCCACCGACTACAACCTGAATAGAGAGCTGATGCTGCCAGATCCCATGGTTTGGGGTTACTGGTCACAGCTTGGTGGCATCCTCAAAGAAAAAGATCTAGTACAATCCCACATGTAAATGAGGCAATACTACAGCTACTTCAGAGGATCTGCTGTGAGCTACTCAAGATCATTCTTTAAGTGTGCTGATGCTATTAGTCAGCATTTGCTGCAGTAACAAACATCCCTGAATCTTCAAGATGTATACAGACACTTATTTCGCTTTCTCAGGTCTGTGGGTCAGTGCGGCTTGGCTCCAATTTGGGTTCAAATCTGTTCCTTATCCTCCTCACTCCAGGAATGCGGCTGAAAGAGCAGCTACCAGCATCCGGTTCTTCTAATGATGGATTGCAGAGAGGGAGACCAGAAGTAGAAACATGTGACCTCATCTTGACACTGGCACCCTGTTCCTTCTCCCACATTCTGTTGGTGAAAGCAAGCCACACAGCTGAGCTCAAAGTCAACAGGGTCTTGTCGAAGTTGAATAGGAAGTGCATTCTGCCTTTGGGGGTGGGAGCATGAAAAGTAAGTATTTGTAGAACAACACAATGCTCCAGAGGTGCTCGGCAAGGGCATGGCACATAGTAATCTCTCAGAATATGTTCAATATGATCAGTATTAGTATCACTATTAGCAATGGCACTCTGCTGATGATTCAATGATGTTCAAATAAAATTGAGGTAGATGAGGCAGAATTTAGGGGGACTGCTACTTGGGAGTGCCCCTGGGGAAGCTCAACCCCTCTTTCCTGGTCCAGACTGGCACGGAGATCTGCGGTGGGGCCAGCTGTGACTGAAGGAGAGAAAGGAAGCTGCAGCCAGCTGAGGTCTGAGCCCGTGGCCGTCCTTAGGACCAGTAGGAACCGAAGACAGCATCCCATGAAAAAGTGAGCTCATGGCATAACCAAGACTCAAACCCCAGGACCCCTGACTGCCAGCCCTGGAGTAAATTCCCACTCTACCATCACTAGGAAGGAGAACATGTGGAGATGGAATTGATCTTTTTTTTCCTATATGATTTTTCTTAAGAGGAAAAAAAACCCCAAACCTCTCAATGTTTATTTTTATTTCTTTTAGGCTGAGGCTTAACTCCAAAAATAGACAGTCTTTTTCAGTAGCCCTGTCATTAGCAGTTGCTACAAACAAACTGTGTCCCCCACACATTGAACTGCAAGAGCGATACTTAAAAAGAGCAGTTAGAACAGAAGTTTCCAGAGAATCGTGAGGAGGGCAGTGGCTGAAGTTCCCATAGTCTCTGCAAGGGCATGGCCAGGAGCCAGGCCTTCCTCAGTGTCCTGGGTCTCCTTGGGAGCCACCCACACCCTATCCTTTGCCCTCCTGTGTGTCTGAGTATGTGCTTCCCCCTGGAGAACTTGGGCCAACTCAACCCACCAAGGCCACTCTGGCTGTGTGTCCTTAACCAGGCCACTTAACCTCTGAGTCTCTGATATCTTACCTAGAAAATGGAAATAATAATAATCATAGGTTATTTGGGACATCCTCATCATTTTGCACACATTCAAGAACTATTTGCTTTCACATAAGCAGCCGTGAACTGAATTCCTTCCACACACAGTAATGCCAGAAATAAAGGGAGAAACTGAATACAGCCCTTGCCTCCAAAGACATTCCATTCTAGCAGGAGTTCCTGCTAAGTGAATATAGATTAATCCATAGATTAATTATAAATTAGAGGCATTTAACCCAATTTTCGGTGGCAGGGAAGGCTGCCAGGGAAGGCTTCTCTGGAGGGGAAATGTTTGGGCTGAGCGATGAAAGAGTTAATGAAGTGGGGAACCACATTCCAGGAAATGGGAACAGCATGTGCAAAAGTGCAGAGGCTGACTATTATGATCTAGGCTGCTTTCCAGACTGAGTGCAGTGTAAATGTCTGGAAGAAAAGAGACTGCAAAGGGCTTTGCCCATCCTTGCATACAAGCAGGAAGTAACAGAGAGCTGTTGAGGTCTTGTAACTGGGGTATTCATACGACAAATGTCCACTGAATGCCTACAATGTGCCAAGCACATGGGATACAGGATAAGCAAGCACCGACCCCATGCCTGTCATCATGGAACCCAGAGTCTAATGGAGCAGACACATTTGCTAACAGATGTGCAGTTTAGAGAGGTCACGTTAGATGACTAGGGCGGGCGAGGCAGAATCAGAAGACCAGGAACCAGACACGTGAGAAGGTCATGTGAGCAGTGATGCCACTAAATGGTAATGGGCCTAAAGTCTGTGATGGTGTCTGGGAAGGGGGCTCATGAGAGCTATGGCTGAAGAGGCACAGGGTCCAATTACAGAGGCAGCTCCTTCTGGGGGCAGTGCGGCCACTGCCACTGGAGGGGGGAGGGGCAGTGGCACACGGAAAGGATGTGAAAAAGGAGAGGGAAAGAGCCCCGAGAGATGGACGAAGGGAGGTAAAGCAGCAGCTCCAGCCTCCCAGCTTGTCATCTGTTCTCCCCTCCCAGGGGAGTCTGTGGCCACCGCTCACCTGGAAGACACACAGCTCTCTTTCAACGTCAAAGGGGGTGCTTGAATTCTGTAGAAAACAAGACGCACAAGAATAGTTCAGGAGGAGTTGGAGGGGAGACGTCACACCTATGAAACTAGACTGGTGTTCTGGGTTCCACTGTGTCCCCCAGGAAGATAGGTTCAAGTCGTAACACCCAGGTACCTGAGTGTGCTCTTGTTTGGAAACAGGGTCTTTGTGGATATAATCCAGCCCATACTGGATTAACATGGGTCCTCATCCAATGACTTGTGTCCTAATAAGAGGAGGAACATTTAGACACAGAGACCTACAGAGAAGGCCATGTGATGATGGAGGCAGAGACTGGAGTGATGTGTCCAGAAGCCAAACGACACCAAGGATCACCTACAGCCACCAAGAAAAAAAAAATAGCATAGAAACGATTCTCCCTCAGATCCACCAGAAGGATCAACCCCATGGACACACTGATGCTGGACTTCTGGCCCACACAGGCTGAGAGAATTAGTTCCTGTTATGTGGAGCTTCTCTGTTTGTGGTCACCTGTTATGTCAGCCCTAGGAAACTAATACAACTGTTGATTAAATCCATACCAGTTAGCAGCCCTGGGGGTGGCATGCGGAAATACCCCAATGACTGCCTTCACCCCACCCTGTGGACTAGGGCCCCGAGTTGGCAGCTACAGCCCTAACCCCACTGTCTACTCACACCTACCAACCAACCTGAGAGGCGAGCCGCTCTGAGCTCACTTTGCAGATGGGACCACAGGCTTGCAGCAGCTCAGGGGCATGCTGGGGTCGCAGAGCTCGTAAGTGGCAGAGCTGGGGTGTGAGTACAGGTCATCTCGTGGCTTCCTCAGGGGCTGCAGGCATCTACACGAGTGGTCCCAGTCCACAAAGCACTTGTGATTTTCAAATTAAGAACCCCATTTTTAACACTCTCTGAAATGATCTCACTTGTTAGCTCATTTCCCTTTTTTCTCCTCCTCTGGGATGCAGGCTTCAAGATAATGGAAGCCCTGTCCCCACACAGATCCCTTGGTGTATCCCTTGTGTCTAGAAGATTCCTGGGATATAGTAGGTGTATAATAACCTTTGCCTCATTGACCCATCATTTAATAGGGGCATTTAGAGAAAGCACCGCCCAGGTATGTATTTCTATACTGGTTTAAGAAGCAAATGGAGCTAACTGCTTGATGTCCTTGACCAGAGAAGGCTCACAGGAAGATGCTGAAGTCACCCATTTGTGCAGCCCTACCCCATACCCAAGGTATCAGAACCAGGGAAGCCACTGTCAACAACTCCATCAGTGTGGACAGGACCAAGATCACTCCAAACGCTTGCGTGCAACAAGGCACTAATGAGCGATGAAAGGGTGACACACAGAGTGCAAGCTCGGCGGGGGGGGGGGGGGGGGGGGGGTGGTAAGGGGGAGGGAAGGAGGGAGGACAGGGGGCAGGGAAGGGGAACCATGTTTCCCAGGAGGAAATATCCCACCAGAGGGCACTGGCAAGCAGGCACAGAGAGCCATTTACCATTTGTGACCTTCTGAAGAATAATGAACAGGGCTGGTGTGGGAGCCAGAAAGGAAGTCAGAAAGCAGAGGTACCGAGATAAAGACAGACTGGACTCAGACAGGGACAGACAGAGGTATGTTTTTGGTTCTGAAATGGCCATGCAGCACTGCAAAAACTCACTGAAACAAAAGTGCATCATTGTTATTTAAGCCTAAAACCCAGGGACCCAGATTGTAGACCACACCTACTAGTCAATCTTACATCTTCCATGTGCTTGGGCCCTCCCCTCACCACTCCACAAAGCCATAGCAGAGCAGTGTAAACACCAGGGGTGCCCCACCCACACCTGTCCAATTTCTGTCTGTCCAGAACCCCTCGTTAGGGGAAGGTTCCCACCCCACTGCATCTTCCTGGAGCACCTCAACTCTTCATATTCTGCCCTCCTGGCTGCAGACCAGAGCACATGGTTCTGACAGGGCCCTTCTACATGCTACCGGGCAGGAGACCTGGTACAGCACTGGTTATCCACTCAGGCAGGGATGATCCGAATCCTTTCCTGGGATTGACATTCAGACATGGAGAGAAGTAGACTCTCTTGCCTTCGAGGCCATTAAACTAGAAGGTGTGGGCCTGAAGCTGTAGGCCCCCTGACTTGCCCCCACCATTCCCCATGAGCATGTATGAGGATAACATCAAGGAGGAACCAGGAAACCGGAAACAGAGAGAAGACAGAGCCCTGAGTCCACCACTCGAGCCCTGACATGTGAATGTGCACAGAGGCAGCTCCATGCCTGGGCATCCTGGGGACACATACCAACACCCTCCCTCTGGGCCTGTATCCAGTTACACGTGGATCACTGCCACTCAGCCCTGAAAGGGTCCAGAATGAGAATGGCTCCCCTCTCAATTCTCACCTCACAGCAGCCGCTGCTGAGCCCTCCTACTCTCAATCGTGTCAATAACCACACACTTTGGCAGGACAAGCACGAGGGTGTGGGCAGGGCTGTGGCCTGCAGAGATTTCCACGGAAGTGTCAAGGACCAAGGCAAGGGTGGGATCTACTCCGGCAAAATGGGGCCCACTTCTGAGATGCCCAAGAAAGGCAAGGGGAGAGTCATGCATCTGCCAGACAAAAATAATCCAAAACCAGTGGGGAAATAACTGGCAAGTGGGGCTGGCAGAAATGAGCTGTGCAAACAGTCCTAAAGCCACTTTCTGCTGCCAGAATGTTCTGCCTCAGAGCTTCCCAACAGGCAGGGGGGTGGGAGTGGTGGTGAAGGGGGAGCCAGGACAACGCCTTCAGAAGAGGCAGTAGCCACCAAGGACTTCTTGATGGGGTGGCCAGAGCACTTGCCAGAGCAGACACATCCCACATTCCATTTGGACGCACTTGCCTTGCTGTACTATAACCCCCTTCCCTTGCTAAATCCTCCAAAGTCAGCCATGCCACAAAGAGTGTGTGTATATGTGTCAAGGAAAGAATGAAGGAAAATTAAGGAAAGGGGACTGAGTTCCAAATACGGAGGGTATAGAGCAGAGAGAAGATGTAAGAAGTAGTAACTGACATTGAAACCCAGGGGGCTTTCAGTAGAGAGTCATGAAAACCAAAAAGGAACCATAATAAGAATCTCTAGAAATATACAAACATTTGAAACAGATCTCATTCTACCCAAACCTCAAAAGGCATGGTAACCTCTGCTGGCATCCTGGATACAGACAAATTTGGGATTACAAGAGCTCTTCTCAGATCCAACCCTAGGAACACCTGGCAAGGGCTCTCATGCAAAGTCAATGATAGGAAGACTAGATCTATGAGCTGCCTCTCCATGGCTTCTGGAAATGGCAGGGCAGCCCTTGATGACACTGGGGACCAGGAGCTAATCAGGAGTCCTGCTGCCATGGCTGATATGGTGGGGTGGGAAAGGTGGGAACCTAGGCATAGGCAACAGGACCAGGTCCATACCCGGCCAAAGCCTGGGAGGTGGGTATTCTCCAACTCCCTTCATCCCTGCTGCTCACAGAAGTCAAGGAACCAAATCAACAGAGCTTAGGACTCAGCAGAGACAGGCAAAGACATCTGGAGGAGTCACCCTTGTCCCTAAGTCTACAAGCTTCCTTGGTCACTTAATGGAGTGCATTAGCCTAGCTAGGGAAAGAAAGGTGAGGGGGAAAAGGGACAGTCAGCTCAATTCCCCAAAAGAAAAGTCACAAGGAGGAGTATAGAATTCCTGTGGCAGCACTGCTCAGAAAGCAGGGGCAGCTCGAGATGAGTCAGTCCAGGTGGCATCAGGCAGACAGAATCAGCAAACTCCTCTCACTAGGAGGTCAAATGCAGCAAAGGCCTCTCCGGCCACTGTTGGGCTCCCACAAAATTCCAAGTGTGAAGTACAGCACTGTCCTGATGCCGTGGGTGTCTGTCCACTGTACAGGTGGAAACCTTAGAAGAGGTCTGTAAGCCATCAAGGCAGGAGGGGCCTGAGGAATGGACATTAGTCAAGGCCGGTTCAGCTACTCTTCATTCACATCCCAGCCTAATGAGGTTATGGGTGGGGAGGGGTGGTAAGGGCTCCACACCTCACTCACTCAGGGACTCAGCCTTCTATCCGGAGATGCCACCTGCCTCATCATATGGTCTCCAGTGTCACAACAGGAGGGGAAAAGGCAAGGAGCTAACGCATGGGAGATTCTGTACAGGTCTGGCCTAGAAGGGACACACATCACTTTGGCACACATTCCTTTGGCCATCTGGATGTTTGGGAAATGTAACCTTCCTGCCCCTCCAGGAGAAAAAGTAAATGATACAGAGAACAAATAATATTGTCGCCTGAGTCTTTAACTTCCCCAGCTGGCATGAAGTAAGTCCCACGCTCTTGCCTTCCATGCTTTATTTCACTGAGCCTCAGAAAACGCAAAGCAAATAACATTCTTCTTTCCCTTTTATAGGTGGAGAGACTGAGGCTCCGTCTCTTGTGTGGTCTAATTCAGGAGCAAAAAGGAGACAGAGCCAGGAGTCAAACCAAGCCCTGCTGGCTTCTGAAGTACAGCCTCCCTGTCTGCCCTCAGGAAAGGCACTTTCAACAGCCCGTAAGATGTAGCAAGCAACATCACAGTCCTGTCCCACGGGGCCCCAGCGGTTCCCCTCTCATGCGCGAGAGAGATTAGAAGAGCAAATCACAGGGCACACTCTGCTGCTGATTATCTCCAACAGGAGACTGTCCCTCCCTGAGAACAGAGGACAAGCGGCTCTGCTAGTCAGCGTCTGTTGCAAACCACCAAGCTGAGTTCCATCAGAAATGGGTAGTTCCGCTGACTGGATTACGAGTCACACCTGCCTCTAGATTCATAAACAAGAGACCTGCTACTTGGATTAATAATGAGAAAGTGCTACAAGCACACTTCATTTAAAAGAGAAGATGCCGAACCATAGCCCCACTGCCACCAGGGTCCAGAAAAGTATGGGGAGAAGGATCATATGCTTCAAAAAACAACAATACAAACAAACAAACAAACACATTTAAAAAAGCAAAGAAGGGGCGCCTGGGTGGCTCAGTCGGTTGAGCGTCCGACTTCGGCTCAGGTCATGATCTCGCAGTCCCTGAGTTCAAGCCCTGCATCGGGCTCTGTGCTACCAGCTTGGAGCCTGGAGCCTGCTTTGGATTCTGTGTCTCCCTCTCTCTCTGTCCTTCCCCTACTCATGTGCGTGTGCTCTCTCACTCTCTCTCTCCCTCTCTCTCTCGCACTCTGTCAAAAATAAACAAACATTAAAAATTAAAAAGAAAAAAAAGCAAAGAAATCCATCTGCCCAGGTGGTGGGGAAACAGAAATTTTCTATCTTTCTAAGAGCCCCGTCATTCTACAGAGCCAGGTCATTTGTTTCTCACCGTTTTTGCAAAGCATTCTAGTGTTTCCAGGGTGGGGGTGTGGGGATACATTTGAAGCCCACCTGTATAATACAGCCTTCTCTTATGACAAAGAGGAAAACTGAGGAACAGAAAAATAGTCATTGGAAGCTAATTAGCGGTAAAACGGAAGCTACCTTACTTCTAAACTAAGCCTCACGGAAGCACTGGTCTGGAGTTCCCTGGATTGGGATGGCAGCACATCCTGGGCAGGGGACAGGACTGTGCGGTCTACAAAAAACACAGTGTGGGCATAATGAACCCCACTGATTACTCCCCCTAACTGTTATGATACTGCTTTTTGGCATCTGCATCTTGCTAATTACTCCAGTTTTGTTTTGTTTTTTAACGTTTAAACATGCTGCCGTGGCGAGGACCACTTCTAAATGACTGGTGGTGCTTGCTTTGAGGTGCAAAGTGCTGTGTTCTTCCCCCACCCTCCATCCTATCCACCCCTAACTGGAATTAATGGGCTCCACTGGAAGGTAGAGTGACGTGGCTGGAGAGGTGGTGTGCTGGGGGAGACTGGGCACAATGACAGCTCCCGTGGCCACACTGGGCTGACTCAGACTGCGCACTGGAACAGCCTACCTTATGCGACCAGAGCCCCAGCCCGCTCCCTGTCCCCTCATTGTGCTCTCATGTTCCCTCACATATGACTGGGGTCTTATACTACCCAACAGGGCTATCACTGGTCTTCGAGCTCCTTTCTAACTTAAGACTCAGCCTTCTGGATAGGGTTTCCAAGCTGTCACATGTTGCAGACTTGTTCCCGAGCTTTCATTGTTCCTGAGCTTCCTAGGCCACAGCCCAGGCCATGCCCAACCCCCCCCCTTCCTTAACATAAACACACAATTTCTGCCCTCATAGGCTATTCTGGAATCTGTAGGCTCTACATCAAGTAACGGTTGGGGAGAGACATTTTTTTTAACCTTTAAAAAAAGCAACCCATGAAAAAAAGGATAATTGTCCAGCCATCAGGCCAACTTTTGGGCCCAGTAGCAGTGGGAAAGGGAAGAAGTATCTTCTCATCTCTTCAGAAGCAGGCTGGAGGGACACCTGCATGGCTCAGCTGGTTAAGTGTCTGACTCTTGATTTCGGCTCGAGTCATGATCTCATGGTTCATGAGATCGAGCCCTGCATCAGGCTCTGTGCTGACAGTGCAGAGCCTGCTTGGGACTCTCTCTTTCCCTCTCTCTGCCCCCCGCCTTCTCTGAAATTAAACAAATAAACTTAAAAAAAAAAAAGTGGGCTATAAAGCTTTGGTTCAAGAGGATAGGCCTGGGAGGCTGCTAATGACTTTTCTTGATGAAACTTGTATCAATTAGTACAATGCTAGCTGCTATAACAAACAGACCCCAGGGCACAGAAGCTTAACATGATAATAATTGATTGTTGCTTAAATAACGGGCCTGTCTGGCAGGCAATTTTTCTCCAAAAGGTGATTCAATGACCCAGAATTATTCGATATTTGGACTCTTCCACCTTCTAAGGGCTTGGGGTCATCTGTATACGGCCAACTAAAGAGGGAAGAGTAACACTGTGGCTCTGAATGTACTTGTATTCACCTTCCCTGGCTGGAGCAAATCACACGGTCCCACTGAGAACAAGGCAGGTTGGGAAATGTAGTCCTTGGTCAGGCATCTGCTCTGAATCACAGCTCCACTCAGTGGAAGGGGAGGCTCATGTGTTTGGTGCACACAGCAGTTTACTGACCTGGCAGCCAGAGTTTCTCATATTCCCAACAGCGGGTGGTTAGTCTGCACTTTCCTTTTACTGGGGCCCCATGGGTATTTAGGAAAGAAATGGGAGGAGGGGGCACAAGAGCACATCGCAGCAAACCAGAAGTCAAATGTCAATTCTTCAGAGACTGGGGCTCAAACAAGCTGAATCACTTCTTCACAGCCATGTAACTACCTCTGCCTTCTTTCTCCCACCACCCCTGTCATCCCCCCACCCCTGGCCAGAAGCCCATGGGATTGCACATGAAGTGTAGAGCACCAGGGATAAAAAGACCATCCCATGGGGAGGGGTCGGGGTCACGGTTTCACAACTGGCCCTTGGGGCTGGCTAACTGTTTGCTGTGGAGGCTGTTCTGTACATTGTAGGCCGTTTACAGCATCTTTGGCCTCCACACCCTCCCAGGTATGACCATTAAAAAGGTCTTCAGACACTGCCAAATGTCCCCGGGGGGACAGAATAACCCTAAGTGTAGGGGGCATGGACGGAGGCCATGCATAGCAGTTCAGAGGGGAATTCGGTTCCAAGACGGGGACAGAGAACATGACCTGCAGCATCCCTTCTGAATCTGGAGCCCATGGTTTAATCGAGTTTAACTGGGCCTGAAACTTGGGTTCTCAGAAGCAATATGCCATGAGTATCTGCCACAGAATAGAACATTATGGAAAATTAGCATTAGAAGAGCCAGAAAAAAAGTCTCAATTACAGTAGGAAGAGGACAGATTTTAGGCAGTGAGACTCTAAGTAGGCTGGGGAATCAGGCTTCAGCGTTCCCATCTGAAACATGGGAGCAGGTGAGGACTCAACAGAACCTCACGTGGAAGATCCAGGGCAGGGTCTGGCAGGCAATAAATGGTCCACAAATGTTAGCTAATGACAGACCTTACAGCTCATTCCACACCCCAGATAATTCTTCCATTTGAACACAGGAGGATAATGTTCCAAGTGAATGAGGATTTAATGCAATTGCCATTTGATTTAATTTCCAAAAGCGTTAAAAGTGTTAACGCAACACATCAGCATGCAGCTGATAAAGTAGTCAAAATAATTCAAGGAAACCAATACTTGTCAGGTTTTATTTATCCACATTTACGCTTTCTTAAAAATAAGCTGGTCTTTGTGCCCATATAGAATACAATATACATAGATTTCTCCCAGTTCGCCTCCCCCCTACACACATATGCTCAAGTTAAGTTTCCCACTTTCTTCCCATCTGTCATTTTTCCCTTCCCATGAAGAGCTAGCAGTGACGTTATGCAAGAAGGAGGGAGTTGGGGCTAAGGCTGGGCAGTTGACAAATGCGGGGCTGATGGCAATTGATGAAGACAAGCATGAACCTACGGGCAGCACTTTGTTGACACAGGATGAACATACCCTTGACCCCTTTCTCAAGTCTAGGCGGGTTGGAACAATTGTTCCATTTTAGAATTAGGGAGTCAAGAGGTGACACTCCTAATTCACATAGTTACTCCAAGATTTGAACCCAAGACCTCTGATTTGCAATCCAGGTGTTCCTGCCAAGAGTAGCCATGGCAAACAAACTAACAAACAAACAAAGCAACCCAGTAATAAAAGTTATGACTAAAGAAAGATGAAACTAAGAACCCGAGCATCAGGATATTTTCCTGCTGAGAATGACGGCTGCAGAGAAGATGGAGGTGCTCAAGTTTCTTTGCATAGCATCTTTCTGGAAAGCCAAGGTCAGATGGGATGGGGGGGTGGAGATGGGCCAAGACTGACATGAAAAGGTGTTAAACTTGGAGACACGGGCTGAAGCAGGTACACTCGAGTGGGCAGGACTCAGCGGGGAAGGGGGAGGGCTCACCCTGAGACCAGCCTTCCCTTGACCGGCACTAAAAGACAACCCAGAGGTCTCTTTTAAATGACCATCAGAATGGCCCCATGGCAGACTGGATAAGTAGCATGGCCATGGCAGGTCAACTGAGACCCCAGACTGTAACAGAGCAGGACAAAGGCCACAGCAGTACTGCAGGGAACTGTAAAGTTTAAAGCTTCCACAGCCATGAAGGAAAGAATGAAGGAAAGGAAAACAAGACTTAAAGGAAAAGATAAAAAGTGGTACCCGTGAAGGGGACGGAACCTGTCCAGAGACAGGAGGGAAGCCCACGGTTCCAACAACAACAGAACCTTGGAGCAGGAAGGGGTGAGGAGTCACCTGCAATGCTACTGCAGGCTTGTGTAGGGAGCACTGAGGATGATGATGGATATAGCAAGTTCGAGCGCCTTCTACACGCCAGGTATCCTGGATGCAGCAGGAAGCAAAACGTACAGAGCTTCTGCCTTCAGGAGATTATGTAATACGGAGATGTAAATGACAATGGCAAACCCTGATACAAGCTGGGAAGAAAACCCCAGACTGAAACAATGATACAGCTTTACAGGAGGTAGGGAAGGCTGCTATTTTAGATAAGGTACTCAGGGTAGGGAGGCTCTCTGAGACACTGATGTCTGACCAGAGACCAGAGGGAATTAAACAAATGAGCCACATAATTCTTTGGAAGAAAAGCATTTTAAGCCAAGAGAGAACAAACAGGAAGTACAAAGGTCCTAGGGTCACAACTATCATGGTATGGTTCAAGGAAGAGGAAATGGGCCAGTGTAGCTGGAGAAGAGAATAAAAGGACAAATATGGGAGGTGGGGGATCAGGAATCAAAGAGAGAGAGGGGCCAGATCTAGAAGCCATGTTAAGAAGCTTCGATTTTATTGAGTATGACAGGAACTACTGGAGGGTTTTGAGCAAGCAAATGCCACAATTTAACTTGTTTTCAAACTATCACTCAGGCTGCTGCATGGAGACTAGACCTCAGGTGGCACAAGGGTAGAACAGGGAAAGAGCTGATACAGTCATCCAACTGAAAGAGGGGGAGAGCTTGGTCCTGTGCACCAAGTGGCAAACTGACCTGGGAGCCAAATTCAGACCGCTGCGTGTTTTCATAACTAAAGTTTTATTGGCACACAGCCACATTCACTCATTTACATATTTACCATGGCTGCTTTTGCCACAACAGCAGAGTTTAATGGCTGCAACAGAGCCCGTATGGCCTACGAAGCTGAAAATATAGACTATCCTGCTCTGTACAGGAAAGGTGTACCAACCCGAACTCAGGTGTCCACAGCAGAGGTAGGAGAGTGTGGCAGGGTTCTAGGTAGACCTAGGGAGTTGTTTACAGGGCAGAAGCCAGATTCCAGCCAGGATCTTCTACCTCAAGCCCACTCTCTGACTGCTGAGCAAAACGGTGCCCCCACCCCCACCCCCAGGTCCCCCTGGCCTCTGAGGGCTGGCAGAGAACAGGAACGGATGCTCCCAAGTCCAGTTCTGATATCGGCCTTGGAAGAGCTCCTGTGGCTGCCCAAGCTACATGCTCAGAGCGCTTACTGGCTCTGCCTCTTCTCCTAGCATGATGCAGCGGCCCTTCACAGCTGCGGCCACTGACCAGGCACAGGCCAACAGCTTCGGTCACTTCGGAAGCCTGTAGAAGCTGCAGGGTCTGGGTAGCAGAAACTGTTGGATCCCACGCTTCCCTCTCTCAGACCTTACTTTGTCAGTGAGTGGGGGCCAACTCCCAACTGTCCTATCTGAATCTAAATGGCTGTGGGCTTTCTCCAAAGCCCCCGAGGCCCCTCCTGTCCTGTGCAACAAGTCTGAAGTACCAGGATATGAATACCCCAGGAACAGCCCTCGACCAGTGACTGGTGGGAGGTAGGGTACAAATATCCCAACTCTCTCACATCGTAGGAGTCTATGCTGAATCCTAGGCTTCCCCAGTAGGAATGAGCTCCACATGGTCACCTGCTTGGAAATGCCCGTCCTCTTCACCTCACCTCCTGACATCCCAAACAAACCTCTTGCATTCAGATCCCTGCCGAGTCTGCTTCTAGGGATCCCAGTCCTGAAGGCCCCTGATCTTCACTCCTCCAAATAGGCTGTGCCTTTTACCAAAGCAACCTGCCTGACCAGGGCTTTGCACAGGACCATGGGAAGGGACCAGGCAAGAGGAGAACAGATGGATACAGAGGCCCAGCTTCAGGAGTGTGTGCGCACTACTGTCCACGGAGCACAGACGGGGGTTCCATCAGAGCCCCCTGACTCCTACGGAATAAAGCTCCAATTCTGTCTGGCACAAAGACTCCGAATATATCCCCCAGCCTCTATCTGCAACCTCAAACATGTCACCCACTCATGTCTGAAAAGTGGCCCAGGCTGTCTCTGCTCAAGAGCCTGCCAGGCCAAGGAGCCAGCTCAGAAGGGAGCACTTGAAGAAACCTTCTAGGGTTTTTCCAAACTGTATCAACTGTCCCACCCTCGATTTCCTCAGCTTACATCAATTACAGGGCTACTATATTGAATTTTGTAAGAAATGTATACAAGAAAGAACTCAGTCTCAGGCACCAGCAGGCCTGGCTTTAAATCCTGGCTCCATCACGCACAAGCTGTGCGACCTTGGGAGAGCTACTGAACCCCTCTGAGCCTCTGTGCCCTCATTTGTAAAAGGGGATGCTAACAGCACCTACAGAATAGGGTCATCAGGATTAGTAACACAGGATAGTAGATGCTGAGCACAAACTAAATGGCCATGCATTATAGGCTTGCATGATTCTTCCCAATAAACCATGGGCCTACCACACCATCTGACCCAGAGCTGGGGCTCATTCAGCTCTCAAACAAATGAATGCAGGACCAAGTCTGCCACTCCAGCCATGCAGTCTCTAAACCAGAGGCTGTAAACTCAAATGCCTACAGAAACCAGACTAGTGATGTCAGCAAAATGGGCCACGTGAGTGGCAGTGGTCAACCACGCAGCATGTGCTCCAGAACCAAGGGGCCACACTCACCACTGCCGCCACCGCAGGCTCCGTGTGGCCCGACCTGATGCAACTCCATGAGATCTTTAAATACTCCAACAAAATGTTAGGAAAAAAGACAGTGCAACCCAATAAAGCATTTCTGCAACTGACTTTGAATAATAGGCTGCCTTTGGTGATCTCCATCGTATTTCCAAGAGAGATCTTAAACTTCTATCTTACAGGTTATTGTTCCTTTAAGTAGGACAAGGAAAAATGGACAATGTACTCGAGTAATATCCCTTAAAACAACAGTAAAATATAGGAGCGTCTGGATGGCTCAGTCAGTTAAGTGTCCAACTTTGGCTCAGGCTATGATCTCATGGTTCATGGGTTTGAGCCCCACGCTGGGCTCTGAGTCAACAGCGCGGAGCCTGGAGCCTACTTTAGATTCTGTGTCTCTCTCGCTCGCTCTCTGTCCCTCCCCTGCTTGTGTACTCTCTCTCTCTCTCTCAAAAATAAGCAGTAAAAAACTTTTTAAATAATAGTAAAATATGATTACTGATGGTTACAGATGTAACTGTGTGGGTATCCACTTTGTACTAGGATCTATACATGTACTGTCTCCCTCTCATAATGGATCCAATTAGATACATTCATCCCATTGAACAGATGAGGAACCTGAGGCCTAGGGGGAACACATAATTTGCCCGGAGTCACCCAGATGGGGTGGGGGGGGGCAGGACTGAAATTGAAGCTCAGGTGTGTTCACATCCAAAATCCCTACTCTTGATCCCATCAAGCTGCCCTGGTAGGAAGTCACATGAGTATTTAAAACAGAACATCAGGCACTCAGTGCTGGTATCAGACTTCTACTTCTGTTATATGGAGTTGGAAAACGGATTCAAAAATCACTGCCAGCAACAAATTTTTATCTTAGCAAATTTTCATCAGTCGCATACCTGCATAATGTGGACTGAAGACACCTATGTCCTTGGGATAAGCAAAAACATCTTGAAATCTAAGATAGGAGGAAATCCAGAAATGGGAAGAGAATAGTGCATTTGTGAGCACTGGTCCGGAACAGGCAGATTGAGGGACTGGACTATCAATTGTGCAAAACCTCAATTATAGAGTAATCTAATGTATACCCAGGTACATTATCACAATTCAATAAACAGCTCTTCAGAATTAAGTAATTCCAATTTGCTTTCATTTTGATCTGTGTTGCCCTGAGAATTTGATATTACCTACACTCAAATTAGGTGGTATCTTCTGAAGCGCTGATGCTCACAATCCTGGGATAGCACATGAAGCACAAGCCAGCCAGCCATAAACACACCTATTTAGACAGAGACATTACTTGGCACAGTGCACACACCTGCTATGGACACTGTCAGAGGGCGCTCCACCCATCTCTGGGCACCCTTGGGCACCGAGGGTCCCTGTGACCTCCCAAATGCAGGATGGCCTGAGTTCTGAACAAGTGCTGCCATGTGGTCAGATGGTTGAGCGCAAGAAGGACCAGCTACTTTTCCTTTCTCCCAAGATTCCTAGCTCACCAGTGGTGGACACAGGAGGGGACCTGGGGCATCTGACCTAGCATGGACCCCATGACCCAAACCCCATGATCCATGACCCAAACTTGTCAACCCAAACAAGCCCACATGTCAGCACCCACTTTTATATCTCCTCCCTCCCTTTCCCCATGATCAGCACATGACTCTATGGGGAGAGACCACCAGTCTCCCTTTGCAGAGGAGGCCTTACATGATTTCTCCAAGGCCACAGAGATAGCAATCAAACCACCACTGGGTCATGCGTCTGTCCTATCCCCACACACCCACCCAGTCCTTCACCATCTCTTACTCTCTTACCTGGGAAATCACACGAACCACGACTGTTTATTTAACAAACACTTCTAAGGGCAACAAGCCAGGCACTGTTCTAAGAACTTCTACATCCATTGTCTCATTGAATCCTCTGGCTGGACACACACCACTCTGAGGTAGGTAATCCTACATCTCTATTCCCAGATGAGCCAGCTTTATCGGAAGAGGCTGATGTTCAAGGTCATAGCGCTGGGACAAGATAGGCCTGGATTTGAACCCATACATCAGGGCACTTTCCTGTGTCTGAACTGGAATAAAATGAAGAAAACCTGGGGGAAAATGTGCCCAGGGCTGGTTTTCCTTCTACGACACGTGGCATGGCAGGGGTCAGCTGCCTCCCCCTCAGCACACACCATCTGTGTGATGTGTAAACCAGGAACAGGAAGTTACATTTGGGGAGCGCCATCCCCTAAGACAAGACTTAGCCCTTGAAAATACGTTTGTCTTCTCAAATTTTCTCCATTCCCTGAAAGAAGGAAGATTTAGGTTTATTCCTTTTTTTTTTTTTAATTTTTTTTTAACGTTTATTTATTTTTGAAGGAGAGAGACACAGAGTGTGAGTAGGGGAGGGGCAGAGAGAGAGAGGAACACACAGAATCTGAAGGAGGCTCCAGGCTCTGAGCTGTCAGCACAGAGCCCAACACGGGGCTCAAACCCACAAACCGCGAGATCATGACCGGAGCCGAAGTCGAACACTTAACCGACTGAGCCACCCATGTGCCCCTACTTTTTTTTTTTTTTTTAAAGTGCAAATATTTCAGTACTAAAGTATCTAGCCATCCTGCTCAGTCATGGCCAGGGGCTCCAAGAGGCCAGTGAGTCACAGGACACTTTCCCCCAGATGCTGCCTTCACATGGGTTCCTGGCCAGACATCACTGCTGCTTCTGGGTGTCCCCTGATTTTCATTTTACTTTGCTTGGCAACCGTTAGCTATTTAGGAGTATGTGGGTAAAAAGAATTAAATCCATTTCCCCTGGAATCTGGAAGGTAGTAAGTACTCCACTCCAGAGAGGAGGGGAGCAGTGATGGAGAAAGCAGGAGTTAAAAGGCCAAGTTAACAGCAGCTCCAGAGACTCTTGTCATGAGTTTGCATGCAGTCTGGTTGCCTTCAACACTGTTTTTGACATCATGACACCAGGTGCCAACAAGGTCACAACCCTGAGGCCGTCCAAAGATGGCTGAAATAGCATGAGCCAACACCCAGCGGAATCCCAGCTCTGCCCCTTAGGACAGTCTCTCAACCTGGCTGTGGTTGTTCTCCCCGCTGTAAAATGAATTAAAATAAAACTAAGGTACAGTGCCATAGTTAGGACTAAATGAGATCACATTTGTGAAATGACTTCTACATTCAAGGGGCTCAGCTTCTAGCTTGCCACCAACTAAAAAAAGGAAAAATAATGGTTGCTACAAACAAGTGCTATGCCAAAAGGTTTTCTTTGTTTTCAAAAGTTTGAGAGAGCAAGAGCGAGCACGTGCACACGAGAGCACTTGTGTTATTGGGGGAAGGGGAGAGAGAAAGAGAGACAGAATCCCAAGCAGGCTCCGTGCTGTCAGCTCAGAGCCTGATGTGGGGCTCGAACTCAGGAACTGTGAGATCATGACTCGAGCCAAGATCAAGAGTCAGACACTTAACTGACTGAGCCACCCAGGCACCTGCCATAAAAGCCTTTCTCAAGATGTAATAAGAGGGGAGCGGGTTGCAGAGAAGGCGCACTGTGAAGGAGACCTCTGAAGGAGGACACCCAGCACGTCCCTGAAAAGAGAAGAGCGAGCGCTGTAGGTGAAGGCACTGGGGGCAGCAGGGCTCCTGGATCATAGTGAGAAACGTGGCCAGTGCACTGTTCCCCCAGAAGCCCGAACCCCAGCCCATGCACAGCCCACAAAGGATCAATCACTGTCCCAATGAACCCTGACCACCCTTTCAAACCAAGGCAATGATGCTTCCCCATGGAGATGCCATCCTCAGTCCCAAAGGCTTTGGGACTTTGGTAACCCACATCTCCTCCTCCACAACTGGGAAAGGAAGAATAAACCAAGCACTTTCTGATTCCAATTGTGCAAAAAGATCAGAGTGCTACACTAGCTGCCCCACTCACTCATCCTGTTACCTCCTTACCGGCCTGGTGCCAGGCACCTGCAAGGTGTGGGCAAGGCCGTGGAGAGAAAGCATGAGCAAACACAGTCTGTTCTCTGGTGGGTCCCCACCGCAGAGCAGGAGGCTGCCACAGGAGGGATATAATGAACTTCTGCAGGGGGCGGCTCAGGAAATTACATATTCACCTAGTGCCTGAAAGGCCTGCAGAGGCCACTGTGTTACCAAAATCAATCTTATGGCACCAAAACAGCAGACATATGAGCCTAATGTGATTGAAATGATGCTTTCTTTTATGTATTAATGGCACTCAATGTCAATGATTTTAAGATGATTTTTCCCTCTGTTGATTGTTCTGTTCATGACTGCCTAATTTGTTGATCTTCAGCTTAAGTGTACATGGCATTATGGAGATGAAATGAGTTCCTGCTGAGGCCAATAACTCATTTATGCATCCATCATTCAATAAGTATTTTAAGGTTGAGCCTTTCGAAATGACCAACCGCGCAGGTCAAAACAGTTGAACACTGGCAGTTTTGTATTTGGGCAAACTCGGCACTTGGGCCATGCCCGTGGCTAAGTCTGGGGACCTCGTGAACCAGGAACAAAACGAAAAATGCCTCGATTCTCACAGAGCTCGTCTTCTAAAGGGCAAGATGGAGAACTACCAAGAACATGAATAAAGGAAAAATAAAATTTTAAAGTGTGATGAGTACTTTATCACACGTACACAAGGTGACGTGATAGAGAGCACCCAGCAGCACAAGGGCTGGGGACATTCTCTCAGAGAAGATGGCATGAGGATGTTCAAGCTAAGAACTGAATGATAACAATTGGTCAGCTGTGTGAATATCCATCTAGAGTCAGGACAGCCCAGGAGAGAAACTCTCAGACTACAACCCCCAATCTAGGTTCAGGCAAGGCTATTGGTTACATGGGGTCCAGCAAATAGAGGTCAAGGCCCTCACCCCAACCCATACTTTGTCCCAGAAAACCAACTCAGGAGACTTCTAGGGAGTCGATCCAGGTTTTCACTTTCATACACCCTGGGTATCATTCTACAGCTAGCAGAAGATGAATAGGTTCATTATTTCATTCACTAAGTTATGCTATATTAAAATTTTAATCGGTGAACATAATGCTGGAAAATGAGTAAATCCATACGCTACTTTTTTCCAGGGTAAACTGTCAAACCACTTTTTTGCAAAAGCAATATTACGACACAAAGAAAAATCCATAAAGATGCTCATATTCTTTGGCCCTACCAACTCTACCCCTAGGGAATTCATCCAAGGAAATAATCTGGTTCAATGGAATAAAAATGTTCTCTTTTGGAAGAACTCCATTGAGGTGTTAATTGATGCACAAAGGCAAGATAAAACAAAAACGAAAACACCTGGAATTACCTAAATGACTACAAATAGGGAGGTTTTAAGAAATGGGATGATTCACTTGATGAAATAGTATACAACCATTAAGCATTAAAACAAAGATTATATAGGCTTTCAAAAATAAATGTGATATCCGGCTCCTTGGAGGAAGCAGAAAAGGAAGCAATGTGCATATTTTAATGTAAAGCATGTCAACAATACCTCAAGGTGAACAAGAACAAGAAAATTGAAAAGAATTGAATCAAGGCCAGTAGGGTGGGGGTTATTTCAGAAGTCCTTCTGAAATATTGTCATTACATCGAATTTTCAATAAACAATCCCTCAGAAATAATTCTATTCTCTGAATACGGCAATAGAACACAACCAAAACACAAGGACAATGGTTCATTCTAACTTTAAATGCAAAATAAAGCCAAATTTGGAGATGTCTTCCATGTTATAGACCCACAGGCTTGCACAGGTGGACCTTATGAGTAAGACTCAACTTGGAAGAATAATGCAAAATTCTATGATTTTACAGTAACTTCACTTCTTTCTTTGCAGAGTGTGGGAATGGGGGACTGGAAATCTTGTGTCCTTCAAATAACAGAAAGGAGCAGCAGGAGATGAGAACAGGCACCTCAGTTCCTTGCACCGTCTGAGGATGGGGCCACAGCAGCCCCTGAAATCAGGCCTGTGGGAGAAGCACGCGCTGGGGGCACTCACCTTTCACAATCAGCTCAGCGTAGTTGGACACACCAGAGCCGCCGTCAGAACGGATCACACAGCGGTACTTGCTCACGCTCCGCTGGGCAGTGTCTGCCACACTGACCGTGGCTGAGAAGCGTCTGTGGTTGACCACCCGGGTGACCATGAGGGCCGTGTCCCTGCCATTCCATTGCTGCAGGACAGAGGTAGGGAGGGGGGGAGAGCAGAAACCATATCATCACAGGGCACCAGGTGACCTCCAGCTGGGAAGCCCCAACTGTCCCCACACCCCTGGGGCCAAGGCTTTCCATAAGGAGGGGTCTCCGTGGCTGGCTTTTGCAAGTGATCTAATGCAGGTATAAATTTCGTTAGGGAGCCGATTCAAGAATGCAGGTGCCTAATGGCAATACAGGGCACAGGCCTTCTCTCAACACCTTGGTTCCTTGCTTGGCCTGCGTCTAAGGTTGGCACTTGCCCGCCTTCCTCCCATTTTCCTTCATCTCTTAAGCAGAGCCCACAGGGTTCCCCCAAAGACAGATTCAGGTAAGTTCCTGAAAATATAGGCCCTCAAGTGACAAAGAGCCTGGCCCCCAGCTCCATGGCTGGTGCCCTGATAACCACACACAGGCTATCTGTGTCCCCAGGCATGGTGTGGACGGGGCTTCCTGGCATGTCTCCTCCTTGGCATTTGCTGTTTCCCCTGCCTGGAACCTTCTGTCTGCCTGGGGACACTCCCTCACCCTTAAAAACCTATGCTCAGCCCATTGCCATCTCTAGCAAGTGGCCCTGTCATACCACCTTCTGGAAGCTAGTCACTCTCTTTTGTATGGTGCAAACCTTCCATGCATTTTTGCTTACACACGTTTCCCACTGGAGACTACACTATGAGCTCCCCAAGAGCATGACTTTGCCCCTTGCATCTACAGCACCGTGCCCGACCTCCAGACTTGGTAAACGTTTCTAGAATCAAGATGGATGCACAAGCATTTCTGTCTGCACCATGCTACATCTCAGGTGTGATATTCTGAGTTTGAATGAGACCCTTCAACAGCAGCAAGTTAAGATAACTGGTAAGGCTCGTGCGTGAGGAGGCAGCTTGTGTGAATATTTATTAAGCATCTACTATGAGCCAGACCCTGAATCTCTTTCTTAATCCTCCCAACCTTGTGTGACATGTGTATTACTGCTGCTCTTCTTAGCAGAATCCAAATGTCTGTGTGGCTGAGTAAACAGGCAGAGCCAGGAAGTCCCTTAGCCAGCTTTTCCAACTTCAGGTCAAGCGTCTTTTCACCAAGACCCCATCCTCACTGCCTTTATTTAATTTTCTTTTCCCAAAGTAAAATTGAGTGCTTTAATTGTCTAGTTGGATTTCAGAAAACCTTAGGACTTATGGCATCTTCCATGCCCGGAAACTTCCACAAAGCGATCTTCACTTCCTGTCCAAAGTAAATGCTTCCAGCATACTTGTGACCTGCTTCCATCCATCCACGGCCCCATCAGTGATGTCAGAACTGGGATATGAGAGAGGGTAGAGCTACTGTGCTCAGCTGTCCCAAGGGAATGAGATGGCAGGGGAGGGCAGTGAGCAAAAAGCCAAAAAACACAGAGAAACCAAGGCCTCGATCTGACTGGCTCCAGGCTGGACAGGGAGACTGCAGGTGATGGTTTTCTTCTTTTTTACCTTTTGGCATTCTCTGGACTTTCTGCCTCAAATATGGCTTTTATACTTGAAAGTAATAAAATAAGTGGGTTTTTTGTAAAAGCATGGCAGTGTGAGGGGCAGCCATAACCCCCTCCCATTCCAGAAAGTAAGCAACACGGCCGAACAAGAACGATACAAGGCATCCACCGAAGGGAGCACTCATCAGGGCTGAGTATGCCCACCTCCTGCCGCATGCTCTGACACGCTTTTGCAAGAGTTGGAACAACCTGCTCACACCATGAGAACTGACCAGACACCAGACACAATTCCCTCTCCCAAAACAGTGCAGGGAGGAAGTAGAGGGCATTCTGGCAAATGCCAGGAACGTGTCCTCATTTGAGGAAACATTGGCTGAACCCAGGGAAAGGCCTCAGAAGAGATGAGTCGCCAAAAAATTTAGCCCATTTTCCTCACTACTGAGCAGGCCCTTCAGACCTGGAAAGGGAGTGACAAGGCTCTGGGTACTTTCTAATCTAACTGACTTACATCATCATTAACACTTTGATCTCTTCTTTTCTTTTTAAAAAAAAACTTTTAACGTTTATTTATATTTGAGAGGGACAATGCCCAAGCAGGGGAGGGGCAGAGGGAGACGGAGAATCTGAGGCAGGCTCCAGGCTCTGAGCTGTCAGCACAGAGCCGGACACAGGGCTCGTGAGCTCATGACCTATTACCTCCACTGTTTATGGGAGGAAACTGAGGCTCAGAGAAGCACCTACCTGCCTGGGCTGGCACAGCTTGCAAGTGGCAGAGCTGGGATCTGAAAGCAGGCCACCTGGCGGCAGAGCATGGCCTACAGATACCATGTGTTGTTCAGATGAGGGGTGACTACTCCCCACCCTTCACCCCCTCATTTACAAATGTGGAAGAGGGTGGGTAACGGGCATAGCCAAGATCCACCTATTTGCCACCAATTTCTTAGCTGAGGCAAAAAAAAAAAAAAAAAGGCACAGACAGGGTAAACAAAGGGATGTTGTGTGAGGGGGAACAAGCAAAAATGCACAGGTCCTGACAAGACAGCTCATCAGACACAAAGCTTTTCCTCCGACCCCCAATGCTTTGAACAGTGAAGAAATGTGGGGGGATAAGAAGGGAGACACCGAGAGCAAGGCCGGCACATGAACTCTACAGACCATGACTCAAGAGGTGAGTGGAGAAGGAAAAGTACGAAGAAAGAAAATCAACCTCAAAAGAATTATGGGAAACAAATGATGCCATTTGCAGGATTCACAAGGGCACAAGAAGTGAACAGCAGAATCAACAGTGTATAAAAACAGCGATGGGGGGGGGGGGGTTGAGCAGGCGGATCACAAAAAAAGGCACAGATAAAAGGACAGGAGGAAGGCAAACTGACAAAGAAAACAGACACCAGACCAGGAAGCACCAAGTGGATAACTGGTACTCCTGAAGACAGAAGCTGAGGGAACGGAAATCAAATCATACCCCAACATCTATCAGCTCACTTTCCTCGGTGAAAATAAGACCTAAATCTTCAGACTGAAATGGACTATTATCTACTTGATAGAATTTATGAAGACCACAACAATTGAGGTACACATTTTACTTCATAAAAATATTGGATGCTAAGGATAAAGAAGTATATAAACATCCAGGGAGGGGCCCCTGGGTGGCTCAGTCGGTTAAGTGTCCAACTTCGGCTCAGGTCATGATCTCACAGTCCGTGAGTTCGAGCCCCGCATCAGGCTCTGTGCTGACAGCTCAGAGCCTGGAGCCTGTTTCAGATTCCGTGTCTCCCTCTCTCTCTGACCCTCCCCCCATTCATGCTCTGTCTCTCTCTGTCTCAAAAATAAACATTAAAAAAAATTTTTTTTTTAAATCCAGGGAAAAAATGTGCTGATAAATAAACAAACAAACCAATCTGATATAAAACTCCTGGGCCACCACTGTTCCCTAAGCCCAGGCAGACACTCTCCTGGATGTGGCTGGTCCCTCAGGGGTCACAGGTGAGCTCCCATGAGGCTAGGTACTTCAGAGAGAGGGCAGGGCTGGAGGTAGGGAAAGACAAGATAGGAAATGATAAGACAAATGCAAGCAAATGCCCAATATGTGCAGCCTTGGGTTGTGATTTCATTTCTCTTAGCTTTGATTTTTTATACCTATGATGGATTTGATATTGGTGCCCCCTTTATGACATTATCATGATGGATAAATGAGAAGGGGTACAAAACAGCACATAAAGGAATATTCTGGCGGGAGCAGAGCTCTCCAAATTTACCATGAAAAGTGGGTTACACAGGATAATGGCTCCCTAAAATGTCCATATCCTGACGAAATGAACTTTGATTAAATTGACTGACAGAGTGACATTAACTGATGGCTTAATGATGGAGGAAGGAGCCATGAGCCAAAGAATGCAGGCAGCTTCCAGAAGGTAAGGGAGTGAATTTTCCTCTAGAACCTCCAGACTGAATGCAGCCCAACCAATACCTCCCTGTAGCCCTGGAAGAGCCATTTCCGACTTCTCATCTCCACCACTGCAAGGTTATAAACCTGTGTTGTTTTTAGCCACTAAGTCTGCCTAATTTGTGACAACAGCAATAAGAAACTAACACAAACAGCAAAGGGCTGATTGAGTGCAAAACGTTCCTTTTTCATATTTAGTTCAAATTTTATTTTGCTGTAACCTCCAGGATTATTTACTTTTCTTATTAATGATGTCAGCTTCCAGCAGAACCAGAGAAGAAGAAGTGCATCCCCTGAATAATTCACATTTTTCTCTTTAGTTCCCAAACTACCAGGCTTTCTCCCATCGAAGGATAGGAAATTGCAGGTTGTCTTATAAAATCTCTGGAAAATAGGCCTTTTGATAATCACACTTGTCATATTGGGAGCAGACAATAGCAGGACAGGAATGGGCACGAGGGCCCAGAGCCATGATGGGAAATGGCACGGTGATGGACCCCAGGCAAGGAGAAATGAAGGTTAAGTTCAGAGAGATGAACC
This sequence comes from Lynx rufus, assembly GCF_022079265.1. Classification (NCBI taxonomy): domain Eukaryota; kingdom Metazoa; phylum Chordata; class Mammalia; order Carnivora; family Felidae; genus Lynx; species Lynx rufus. The sequence goes on along the minus strand of NW_025814896.1, from coordinate 17,533,634 downwards.
CAGATGGAAGGGCAAGGAGGTGCTGGACGTCAAGACATGAGCAGCAACCCAGGAGCCGAGATCAGGAGAGATTCTAGAAGACCAGGCATTGTGACAAGCTCAGGGCCCAGAACACGGTGGCAGCATGGAGAAGGGACTGATGCAGAGGGCATACGTAAGCAGCACAGGTTGCAGTCACTGTCTCAGCCCCAGACACAGGCAGAAAAGAAAACACAAGGGGAGAAAACAAGAGGAGGTTTCATCAAACCAGGAACAGACCCACAAGCAAATGAGCAGGTTTGAGTAGGCACAGGGAGGGATGGAGCAGCACGATGCCAAGAACCTGAAATGGACCTCAGCCCAGGGACAAGGTGGGAGAGTACATCCTCCCAACCAAGATGCCAGGTGCCATGTAAATGCACAGGGATACAGATGCTAGGGTGCTAGGAAAGAGGATGACAGAGAAGAGATGCCAAAGTCCTGGGAAAAGCCAGACAGAAGCAAGGCATGGATGATGCTGGTGGAAGCCTGGGGAAGAATCTGTCAGACCCCCAGGTCACCACTCCCGCACGCTGGAAACTTTCTTTCGACTCCTATGGTATTTTGCACACGTAAGTATATCCTTCCTCTGAAATTTCAGGCATACTTCCTTTCTTCTTTCAGACCTACATCCGTTATTCTAACATGGAGTCATTTCCAGCCCCTCCGTGTCCGTGGCAAATTGGATAAATTTCCCAGTGAGCACTGACAGGGCTGGGCTTCCCAGAAGCAGAGTCTGAGACATGGTGACCTACCGAGTGCCCTGAGGACAAAGCAGGTAAAGGACACAGTGAGAAAAGGAGCCTAGCAAGAATGTTATCAAAATTTAGTCCAGCTTCAGCCTGACTCCATGGGATCTCGGGAGCCTTTAAATGTACCAGGGTTGATCCTAGCTTGAGGCAAGGAGCCAGGACTGGTAGCCCATGTCAGTCAGTCACTGGTCAGGACCTGCCAGGTGGGAAAAGGAGAAAATTGTTCCCATTAGCCCCAGGGCAGTTCTTTGGGGAAGGGGCAGCTATGAGCCTATAGCAGCCAACTGCCCGGTGCCTTAGGACTGGGGGGCGCTGGCTCTTAAAGGACACCATCAAAAACACCAATAGCATCCATTCTAACCCAGCACTTTCCCATCTCTGTCTCCTCCTATGGTACCTCAAACACGGGGTCTCCTGAAGTCCCAAAAGCCACTGCCTTGAGATTTGCTGGCAGTCTACCCCAGAATCGATGTTTAAAAAGCCAGAATGGGTGGGGTGGGGGGGGACCAGGCTGAGAACTGACTTCAGAGAACACTCCCTATGTGGGAAAGTTGGAGCACCCCTGCAATCACACCCTACTTCCCCTAAAAGTCAACACATCTCCCAGGAATCAAGAGCTCCATGACTGAGTTTGATAAATATTTAACCTAACAGGATTTGTCTGAGCATATATTAAGTAAAAGTCACATTAACGTTTTCTAAGTACAATCTGTGCTAGGCACTGTGTTAACTGGCTTACATGACAGAATTCACTTAATCCTTTAAAAATCTCTGTGAAAGTACTTCTCCAAGGGTGAAGTTCCTGGGCCATCACCATCACCTGAATAGTTGTTGGAAAAGCACATTTTAAAGAGAATCCCAGGGCTGATATCCATTTCTAGATATTGTTTGTTGGGGTTGGCAATCTGAGTTTTTTCCTCCTTACATACTCTGTTATTAATTCCAACAAAACAGCAAAAAGGGTAAACTATACACATAAAGTTGAGTATTGAAACACCATGCTTCGTGAAGGACAACAGGGTCAGCATGGAAAAAGCTATGTTCTTAGAATGATCCAGAACACTGGCTCTCAAAATATGGTCTACACATCCACTATATGAGCATCCCCTGCAAAGTTGTTAGAAATGCAAATTCTCTGGCCCCACCCTAGACGTTAAGTCGGGAACTCTAGGGGTGGAGCCATTCTAGTTTGGTTTTGGGTTGTTTTTTTTTTTTAAGTATATTTATTTAATAGAGAGAGAGTGAGTGTGAGCAGGAGAGGGGTAGAGAGGGACAGAGAGAATCCCAAGCAGGCTCCAGGCTCAACACGGAGCCATTGGTAGGGCTCAATCCCATGACCTCGAGATCATGACCAGAGCAGAGATCATGACCTGAGCCGAAATCAAGAGTCAGACATTTAACCAGGTGAACCACCCAGGTGCCCAGTTCAGTTTTAACAAACCCTCCAGGTGCTTCTCATGCATGACAAAGCATGAGATAAGCCCTATTAATGCTATTTTACAGGGCACCTGGGTGGCCCAGTCAGTTAAGCATCCTACTGAGGCTTAGGTCATGATCTCATGGTTTGCAAGTCAAGCCTTGCATTGGGCTCTGCACTGACAGCTCAGAGCCTAGAGCCTGCTTCAGGTTCTGGCTCCCCCACCCCTCAAAAATAAACATTAAAAAAATGCTACAAGTGAGAAAACCGAGGCAGAGAGAGGTCAAGCAACATGCTTTATGAATAGTACTTCTTAAACTACTGTACATATAAATCCCCTGGGGATCTCATTAAAAAGGCAGATTCCAATTCAGTGAGTCTGTGGGGGAAGAGTCCATGAACCAACCACACGAGTACTAGCATGTCCTTATATGACTTTGCTGAGTGACTAAGTTACAGAGTGGACCCAGGTGATCTGATTCCAGAGAATGAGACTTTAAAATCACATTGCCAAAACACCATCCATATACGACAACACAAGGTTCACAATGACTCTGAGAAAGGAGGGTAGAGTACACAGATTATTCAAAGAACATCAACTGCCATCTTGCAGGAAACGATTGCTCCAGAGTAAACAGTTTGGGAAATGCTGTGACAGAAGCCCAGATGCCTAGCTTTCTGGAAACCTCAGTGGTCTCTAATCCAGAAATATCTATGTGAAGATGCTTTGCCCAAGCATTGTCCCACATTCTTGGCTAACAGACTCTCTGAATACATTATTAAGCAATGGCGTACCTGATATGTTATTAGGTTCAGGTAAGGTTTTCTTAACCCAACTTCATCAGTCTAAAGCAGTGGTTCTCAAAAGTTAGCAGGCATTGCAATTACCTCCAGGGTGAATCAGTAGGTCAGGTGAGAGGCTAGATAATCTGCATCTCTAACAAGTTCCCTAGTGATGTTGATGCTGCTCACTTTGTCCTAGGCCTCCAAGACTTGAAGATTATGGTCCTCTTAAGTCCCTGAATGCAAAGGAAGAAGCCAAACCATACCTCATAATATGGGAATGGAAACATCCCTTAAATCCAGGCCACTTCCTGTGGTTGAGCAAGTGGTCACTGCACCAAAGATGTCCAGCCACTGGTGTGACATTCAAATCCAGCTCATGCTTTACTGCTCAGACCAGTCCAGACCACCAGCTCACTGAGTCCACTTGGAGGAAGGTTATCTGTTTTCTTTGCCCAAAGGCTTTGTCTGCTTGCCAAGCTCTAAGCCCACAAAGATGCTGCTTTCCAGAAGGTGAACCTTAGTCCCAATTCATCCATCCAAGGGGTACATATCTTCTTAATTGAACAAAGGCATAGTTTAAGCTAAGCTGTCATCCTGCTTAATCCCATTTTATACTCATGCCTCCCTCATCATGGCGACAGCTTCCTTTGAAATCTCTCGTTTTTCTTTCTTCACTTTCATCTGCTGATCTCTCTCTCTTTTACAACAACTCAAATTCCACCTTTCCTTAGCTTTTTGTTTGTTTACATTGTTTGAGAGTCACACTCTCTGCAAGAACAGGTGTTGCAAATACCCACACGTTAGTATTTCTGACCCTAGCATGCACGCATCCTTCCACCCTCAGGCAAGACCTATCCTCAGGAACTACCTAGAGAGGAAATCACAGAAACACCGGATGCCACGGACGATCTGCTGTTTTCACACTACTCTATGAGCTACTGAGGCATCTCTAATGGCCTCATCATTTTGCAATTCCCCCTCCCCTCTGCTCCTATGTCATGGCATTATTCCCTTCACAGAGAGATGAGACATAGCCTGCAAAAATGGCTGTCATTATTTCAGAGAGAGCATGCAGGCTTGTAATTGATTTGTGATTGGTGGAAGTGGGCACAGTATGGTCTTTAATAAAAGGGAGCTGTGTGCAACAGACGTGATGGCTGTTTTATAGGAGATACTCTAATACAGGGTCCAGAAAGACTTCTCTGAGCTGCTTTGTGCTCCTCCCTCCCTCCCTCTCTCTCTCTCTCTCTCTCTCACTCACTCACTCACACACACACACACACACACACACACACACACACACGGAAAATGAGGCCCAGTATTTCCAGCTGAAAATTATTCTAATTGTTCCAGAAATCTCCTGGCTAGGGAATATTTAAGTGAAATTCTCACAATTCACTTGTAACGAATATTCTTTTCACTTCTAGTCATACTGCTTCAATGGCATGACATTTGGAAACTCACTAAAATCTGACTCATTGATTCTCTTAAGAACATATTTGTACCTCTCTGGCAGTCTCTAAACAATAGCTTTTGATTCTTTTTTATTAAAAGTTAGAAGAAATAGAAGTGGACATAAATCATTTGTGATTAGCTATGCTGAAGCCCTCCCATGGGCCCGATGCACGCATGGCTGACTGCTCATTTGGGGTGGATCTCTGGGTCCAGAGTTCCTGGAGAGTCAGGAGCGTCCTGGCATAAGCCCCATAGGGAGTGTTCAGCCCTGAGCAAAGAGGATGGGCAGGTGGTGAAGGGCTAGCCCACGTGCCTCCTCCCTGGGTGCCTCTATCTCCCTTTGACTATTTCGAGTTCCCCTCTCAGAACTCTGATCAAAGGCCACTTCTTAGATACTCATGATCCCCCCGACTCCTACCCAGCAGAGCCACTCTTCCCCAACAGCCTGGCCACATTTACACCGAAATATTTAACTCTGTGTCAGTTGCTTCATGTCTGTGTCTGCTGTCAGATGGTAAGTTCCACGAAGCAGGTCCTGCTCGCTCCCGGCTCCTTCAGCTCCCACGTGCTAGGGCCGGGATGAGCAGAGACCAAATCCTCAAGTGCATAAACTGAGGACAGGCTGAGGGAAGACACTGAGGAAAGGGTATTAGGAAGTGAATAAGACAGAGTTAGTGCATGAAGGGAGATTTCCAGGTCCAAGTTAGCTATAATCCTCAGAGATGTGTTGCACAGGATAAGGAAGGAGGGGTCGGTGCACTGGGTGCAGAGGAATTTGAGAGCATGCAACCTTCTGTAGATCCAAAGCCCAGCTAGAATTTCATCCTGAGTTGCCCTGAAGGAGCTATTTTTTGATCTAGGGCACCTGCAGGTGAAAAGAAAAGCATGGGATGACCATGCCATGACTGCGAATACACTAAAAAACACTGAATTCTAGACTTGCTAGTATTCTTTATGGTTTATAAATTAGATCTTAATAAAGCTAACAATAAAAAGTGGCACAGACCCACTGTATGCAAACCCAACCCGGACCCACCCCCATGTCATTCTCACTGGACTTGGCAGGGGTTGGGGGAGACTGTGGCAAACATGAAGGTCATGCTGTGTGATGTGATGCAGTGACTAATAAAGTCCTTGATCTCTGACCCATGAGTCTCACATCTTCTGCCAGCATCTATGAAGCTGTGTAGGCTAACTCGTTAGCCTGCAAGTAAGGTAAACTCTCAGACCCTTCGTGGTTGTCAGCAAATGATTTCATGGAACCAAGAGGGAACTTGAAGGAGGGGCAGTCAGCATCATCAAACACTGAAAGAAAAGTTGAAGGCATCATCACCATCATCATCACCACGACTGGCTTCATCAACAAGAAAAGCATTGGTGACTTTCACAAGGGCCACTTCCAGGAAGAGGTGGGAGTTGAAGAAAGCCACACTACAAGTGTAGACATCATACTGAGGAAACGGAGCGAAGGGGAGAAGAATGAACAGGAACAATTTGAAAAACAAAAAAACCAAGGGTATGACTTAAGGGTTTGACTTATATTTTGATTTTTTTTTTGTAATTTTGAGAACCACAGACCTATTTAAGTATCTAGTACAGTACCAATTAGAGGTGTATAAATACGTGCTACATAAATGAATCTTTTTTTAATAGGAAGCCACCTGTATGGAAAGAAAGGCTGGTATGGTGACATAAGTGTCGGGTCTACAAGGTGACCAGGAAAAGATGCTCAAAACCAAAGACTGTGACACAGACTGACAATCCCATCCTGCCTCCACGGCTCACGACCTATAGGACTTCACTGACCCCCTTCAAAGACAGCCTCCTCATCTACAAAATGGGGCTAAAAGAAGCAACTCCCTGAAAGCGTGGCTATGAGAATTAAGTCCATCATACGTGTAACCAACTGTGCTACCCATGTCAGCTGTTGTGTTATCATTCACTTTCCATCATTGTCTAGTTGTTGTGTGGCCACTAGGTCTTCAACAGCAGTTCCACATGGAATGGACACCTGATGCAGGTGTGGGCAGGACGTGGAGGAGCTGGGTCCAGCACACTCACAGCCCTGGGCCAGCAGCAGCCCTTCAGGGAGCAGGGGAACAAGTTTACTGGAAAAATCAGCTGCAGAAAGGACTGACATGTCTGCTTATCTCGTCAGCCCTGGCGTGCCTGCTGTCGAGCTGATGAGCTCACAGGGCAAGAGCCTTTTCCTGCCAGATTAGGGTCTGCTCCCGGTCCAGTGCCTGTGATGTGCCTAAATACACATGCTGCCCCTACGGAGATCTCTGCCAAACGTTTGGACTCACGGCCTCATTTTTGGGACTTGTCAAATGTTATTTGTTGTACAAACCCATGGGGAAGGAAATCCTTTGTGGAGAGGCCTGGAAACAAGCCCTGTGGTGGGGCTGACAGGGCCTGCTGTGGAGCCCCGAGAAGTTCACACACGGAGTCCTGTGGAGCACAGCGTTTCATAAAGACCAGCTGACACACACGGGGTATTTCCAACCTCCTCTTGGATAAAGGGTATCTAGTGGTGATGAGCATGTGGGGGAAAGCTGGGGCTAAGTTTACCCTTGGGGGAAGATGCACTGCTGCTTCTAAACTCTGCTATGCCTACCCTTTTTTCTGTTTATATTAGTTACCTACATTCATTTCAAAGTATTTGGAGGAAACAGAAAAGATGGAAATACAAAGCATACATAATCTACCATCACAATCAATTACTGAATGTCCTGATAACATGCCTTATAGTGTTAATATGTGCATATTTACATAGGTATGTAGATGTGTGCATAAATATGCATTCATACATGTTTACTTTTTGATAAAAATATACCAAGCATATTGTTTTATAACTTGCTCCTTTCACTTAAATACATACAGTGGAAATGGCATTAAATATACTTCTATAATCTGTTACTTAATGACCCCATTCCAGCATTTACCTATTCAGTCCCTTTTGCTGGACATTCAGGTTATTCTCAGGTTTCATCCTTTTGAACATACTTGCGAATACATCAATTTTTTTCTGTCTCTGGTTATTTTCTTAGGTAAATTCCCAAAAGTAAAATTACTTCTTGGACAAGTATGTTCATTTAAGATTTTAGCTATCTATTGCCCAATTAGTTTCCAGAAAAGATGTACCCAGGCACATTTTCAATGCACTGATATTCTGTCAGCACACTTCCACCTAGCTGTACCCTGAACACTGTTCTTTATTTCTTTTAACATTTATTTTGAGAGGCAGCGAGCACATGCGCAAACGGGAGGAGCAGAGAGAGAGAATCCCAAGCAAGTTCCACACTGTCAGCACAGAGCCTGACATGGAGCTCGATCCCACAAACCATGAGATCATAATCTGAACCAAAATCAAGAGTTGGATGCTTAACGGATGGAGCCACCCAGGCATCCCAATTGTTCTGTTTTTTTAAAGGGCTCCCCGAACTGTAGGCTGCTTTGGTTACTAGACATTCCACGCAGAATGCAAACCATCTACTTGTTTAAAGAATGCTTAAAAATTCTAAGTTTGGATTCCTCAGGCCAGTGTATCACCTAAGAAATTAGCAAGTTATAAATGAGGCCCCTTCCACCAGAGGCCATGCCATTATATTCTTCTCCTCAAGGAGAAATCTGTCCCAAACAAGATGAGTTTGTTTGTAACTTTGATCGGCCTTTATCAGCCTTTTCCCTGAGGGACTCATTGTTCTAGGCTGGGGGATACAGGTTTCACATAGGTCCTGTCCATTGATTCTTAGGTAGAGCTTGCAATGTAATTCCATGAAAGCCCGCACCAAAGGTTTATATGCTTCCAAAGAGCATATAAAGTTTCTAGGGGAGAGTAAAACAGGGGTATGGGCTGGTCTTCCTTTTTAACTTATTAATTTATGATCAGAAAGCACTTAAGGATAAGCAAGCTAGAGAGCCTCACTGGACAGAAAGGAAGGCAAGCATTCTCTCCTACACAGATGATAGGGATTTATCTCACACCAGGAGTCCAGTGACCACTCCCCAAACATTGCCAGAGAGAGGGGGCACCGACATACTATTCCGGAAACAAAGTCACTGGCTTTATTTCCCAGACTGAAAACTGGTGGATAAAAATGTTTCCATCTTTGGTGGCTTAGTGATTCCTCAGCATATCTTGGAAGCTACAGAAGGAAACAGCATTGTTGAAAGGCAGACTGTTGGCCACAACATGCCTGTTTCACTTGCTTCGGAGATCCTCAGGCTGAGTCACAACAGCCTTGATATGTGGAACAGAACTCTGGCCAGTCTGCAGGCTGCTACTCCTCTAGGCACTGGAACAGATCCAAAGCAGCCAAATCATGAGAAATTCACTACTGCCTTAGCCTGTCTTAGATCAGGGCACAGTGGCATCCTGAGTGACAGGCGTTATGACAGGGGCCTCATATTTTGTACAAAGACATTAACTTACTTCCAGCTACACTGCTGAATACAAGCCTGGACTTAACCAGCCAAGTAGGCATTTGCCGGCGAGCAGAGGATAAACCATCTACCTCCCAATATTTCCTGAAATATAGATGAGGGAGACAGTATTCCTAGTGGTTTCCTTAAAGGAATAGCTACTGAATCTATTCACTCACCACCTATATTTAAAGTATCCCAGGACGGAGATGGATTTAGCAGAGAATTGGGGACCTCTGTCATATTGCCTTGCCCACGCCCACCCCTCCCTCTTCGACCACCTCCCCAAACTACTCTTGCACAGAGCACCATTATAGGAAACAAGCCTGAGAAAGTCACTTGTGTGCCCTCAATAAGGCTGTGGTGGAGAACGGTGTTCCTTATATCACACATTGTTTTCTTTATGAGGACTCCTGGGAACAATTCCTATCCGGCTTCTGTGTGAACAAGTTAGAATTTTCCCGAGAAATTGGTTTGTGTTTATCTTGTGGACACCGTGAACTGTATGTCTGACAGGTTATTCCGTTGGCGGCTGTGGTAGTGGGGCCTCCAATTGTGACCCACCGGTAAGCCACAGATGTGGAGAAACGCAGTTTTAACATTATGACCAGCTCCAAGGTCTTCTTTTCCTATCTTATGTCACCTCACTTTTAATTTATGCTATCTTGCCATGCTTTATGTCCCACTGTAAGCCACCTGAAAAACATTCTGTGACTTAAGATTTGGTTTACATTGAAAAGCAGGTATATGAGGTGTGGAAGAGCTCCGCACCATATGTTTCTATTTTCTTCAAAACTTCTATTACATTCTAACACCCTTCCACTGACAAACCCAAGATTTAGGACGTGCAACTCAGAAATGCAGCAATTATGATCATAAAATAATTGGAAAAGCTAAATAAAGGTGCTGAGACTACTGTGATTGTTCCTTTTCAGTCTCCTGACCCAACTGGGGCAATGCCATTGAAATGACAAAGCTTCTTGAGAGCCTGATGCACCTTAACACAAATTACAATTGAAAGAGTAAATAGCACTAAATACTTAAGTGACACATGGAAGTTTATAAGGATTCTTGGGGTCTGCAGGCAGCCCAAGGAAACAGGAGGTTCAGGCACCACTGTTATTTTCATTCTACTGCACTAAGGAACAAGAAAGAACTGTTAGCTCCTAGAGGTGCAATTTCACCCAGGGATTTTCCAAACTGTGGGAGATAGGTTCAAATCCAAGAAGAGAAGCAATGCTATCAAATCCCATCAAAGTGTGCAGAGATGATTCCGAATGGGCTAGGGACCAACATTCACGCTAAGTCAACCTGAAGACATGATGGAGATCTTTCAATAAATGAAGGTGGAGGTAACTGGAGTTAGTTTCTTCTAAACAACATTCCTGTTTCCTTGGAGCTTGAGCTGTGCTCTCCAGTAACACTTTCTGCAATGTTGCAAATGTTCTGTCTCTGCTCGTCCAACATGGTGGCCACCAGATGCATGTGGCTACTGTGCACTTGAAATGTGACTAGTTTGACTGGACTTCTAAGTTCTGAATTTTATTTATTTTGATTAATTTAAATGTAAATAGCTGTTTTAAGTTTAACAGGGCTCTAGGATACAAGATCAATATACGAAAATCAATTGTATTTCTATACACTAGCAGTGAAAAGTCAGAAATTGAGATCTTTTTAGACCAAAAAGGGTAAGTCTGACCAAAAAAAAAAAAAAAAATGTGTAAGACCTATACACTGAAAATTGCAAGACCTTGCTGAGTGAAATCACTATAGATCTTCAATAAATGAAGAAATATACCATGTTCATACTCACAAAAGTCATTATTGCTAAGATGTCAGTTCTCTCCAAAAGTGATTTATAGATTCAATGCAATCAATCCCCATCATAATCCCAACAGGCTTTTTTTGTAGAAGTTGACAAAGTGATTCTAAAAGTCCTATGGTAATGCAAAAGACCTGGAATAGCCAGAATCACTCTGAAAATGAAACACAACTGGAGGACTAACAATACCTGGTTTCAAAACGCATTATAAGGCTTACAGTAACCAAGTCAGTGGGACAGTGGTATAGACAAAGAGATCAGTGGAACAGAAGAGCCCAGGAAGAGCCCCACACATATGTGGATGAAAGCAGTACAGCAAAGAATGTTCTTTTCAACTAATGATGCCACAACAACTGAGGTATCCAAATGCGCGCGCGCGCACACACACACACACACACACACAAACTTTGATGCATACCTCACACCATATGCAAAATTAAACTGGATCACAGACTTAAATGTAAAAGCTAAAACTATAAAATTTCTAGAAGAAAACAAAAAAAAATCATTGTGACCTGGGGTTAGGCAAAGATCATCATTTCATAGAAATGATGCCAGAAAAGATCCAAAAAAGAAAAAAAAATGATAAATTTGATTTCATCTGAACTTATTTTTTTTAATGTTTTTTAAACATTTATTCTTTTTGACAGAGACAGAACACAAGCAGGGGAGGGAGAGACAGAGAGGAAGACACAGAATCTGAAGAAGGCTCCAGGCTCTGAGATGTCAGCACAGAGCTCAACACGGGGCTCGAACCCACGAACCGTGAGATCATGACCTGAGGCCGAAGTCAGACACTCAACCGACTGAGCCACCCAGGCACCCCTGATTTCATCTGAATTTAAAAACTATTCCTCCAATGCTACTGTTAAGAGAATAGAAAGACAAGCCACACATAGAAAACATTTGCAAACCATGTATCTGACAAAGAATTTGTATTCTGAATATAGAAAGAACTACCAAAATGCAATAATAAGCAAACAAGCCAATAATAAATGAGCACAATACTTAAACGGGCACTGCACCAAAGAAGACATACAAATGGAAGCAAATGGGCACATGAAGAGATGTTCAACATTCTAGTTTTCCTTTCCCTCATGACCAAGAATCACAGTGAAGTAACACTACACACTTATTCAAATGGCTAAAACCAAAAAGACTGATCATACCAAGTGGTGGTAAGGATATTGGTAAGCAACTATAGCTCCCATACACTGCTGATGGGAGTGAAAAATGGCACAACCATATAGGAAAAGAGCTAAGCAGTTCTTTAGGAAGTTATACATCCACCATATGACCCAGCCATTCCACTTCTACCCAAGAGAAATGGAAGCATATGCCCCTAAGTCCATTCAAGTCATGAATGTTCACAGCAACTTATTTTGAAATAACCAGTATTTGAACAACCCACATGTCATCAGCAGATGAATATATAAAGCATCTATGGTATCCTCGCACAATGGAGTATTACTCCACAAAGAAAAGTTTTTAAATAAACTATATACATACACAATATCAGAGATGAATCTCAAAATAATTATGTTGAGTGAAAAAAGAGTACATACTGTGTGATTCCGTTTATAGAAAATTCTAGAACATGTAAATTAATATACACTTGACCCTTCAACAATGTGGGTTAGTAGCACTGAACCCCTACACATACAAAAATCCATGTATAACTTTTGTCTCCCCCAAAACTAAACTTCTAATAGCCTACGTTGACCAGAAACTTCACTGATAAAATAGCCAATAAACACATGTTCTGTATGCTATATTATAGACTGCATTCCTACAATAAAGGAAACTAAAGAAAATCATAAGGAGGTGAAAATACATTTACAATACTATACTGTATTTATCGGGAAAAAAATCCATGTATAATTGAACCCACCCAGTTCAAACCCATATAGTTTCAGAATCAACTGTTTAGTGACAGAACGTGGATCAGTGATTGCCTGGAGACAGATAAGAGTGAAGAAGGCAGAAAGCAGGGATTACAAATGGGAACGAGGAAACTTTGAGCATGATGGCCATGTCTAGTACCTTGATTGTGATCAAAGTTTCACATATATACACACATGTGAAAATGTATTAAATTACACACTTTAAATTCTGTATCTCCATTATACCCCAATGAATCTGTTTAAAATAAAAAATAAAACAGGGGCACCGGGGTGGCTCAGTAGGTTGAGCATCCTACTTCAGCTCAGGTAACGATCCTATGGTTTGTGAGCTCGAGCCCTGTGTGGGGCTCTGCACTGATAGCATGGAGCCTGCTTCGAATCCTCTGCCCCTGTCTCTCTGTCCCTCCCCTGCTGGCACGTGCTCTCTCAAAAATAAACATTTAAAAATAAATAAGTAAATATAAAATAAAAAACAAACCAAAATATGTTCATCAGCCGCATGTGCCTGGTGGCTACTCACTGAACAGCAGTTTGACTCTCTGTGCTGCCTTAGCCCTTGGTATTTCTACATCAGCATCTGTGGGAGTATCTCTGATGCTGTAACAATCTGTGTCTAATTCTAGGTCCCATCCTTTCCCCTACCTCCACTAAAAGAGATTCTCTTTTATCTTGCTTTGAAAGTAAGGCTAACGAGCAGACCTACGAGTGGGACAGATTCAAACTCAGAACAAATTTCCAGCAGACGTTCCTGATGGACTCATTCAGCCAAAGAAGAGATGGCTTTGCTCATTTAGTGAAATATTCTGGTAAAGGGTGATTTTATAAGACTTCACCAGAAGGCTGTGGAGGAACAAATAGGAATCTGGTGGACCACTGAGTAGCAGCTAGGTTCTCTCCACCCAAGATTTTAGGATTCCACATACCCAGAATCTAAAGTACTGAGTTTGTCTTAGCCCTGTGTCTCTGGGCTTAATGGACAAAGTCTGTTAGAGGCCAGCTTAGAAAGGTCATAGTTGCAAATTCTAGTTCTGTCACTTTTATGTTTGTGGTATCGCCTTCTCCTTCTGTAAAATGGGTATCCTGGCGCCCACAAAACAGAATTAGAGTTAAGATCTAACAAGATCATGGATGCAGAGTATCATCTAAGGAGCAGAGGTAAATAAAAAATATCCCCTCCTCTCACCCACCAAGCCCTTTGTCACAGCACACACTTTCTTCCCTTACCAAGGGATGGGCACGTGTACACAGGGGGCCACTCCCATTCTTACCTGGAGCCAAAGTTTGTCATGCTGAGACCACTTCCCACCAGCGATGCACTGAAACGTGGCATTCTGCCCCACATTCACCTCGACATTCTGGAGCCGCAGAAAGTGAGGTGCTTTTCCTAGGAGAGAAACCAAACAGCATATGAGGACTCAATTCAACAGCCTGCGCCACTTCCCCATCCATGGATGGCCATGCAAGATGAGCGCTCAGCAGGGTGGAACCTGCACCTAGAAAGTGGCCTGGTGCAGTAAGGAGATACTGCTGTTTGATCACTTACTATGAGTCAGCTGTTTGTTCTAAGAGTTTTACAGGATCACCTCACTTAAACCTCACCAATACCCTGAGATAAGTAGTATCTCATTTCACAGATCAGAAAATTAAGGCTCTGAGGGGTTATAGTTTGGCACAGAGAGCCAGAAAGTGAGGGAGCTAAGACATGAATCCAGGTCTCTGAGAGCTTCAAAATCCTTAATATTAGCTTCTGGGCAATACTGGCATGTTTGGAAGAAGAAAATGGAGGTGGGCACATGGAGAGGATTCAGCATAGATAATTCCTCCCTGTAGCCTGAGTGAGCAAAATGAAGAAAGCTTAAGCAAAGCACTTTGAGCCTGAGACCCAGGTGCCTGGCCTTGGTGATGGCATTGATGATGCACATCACAGGGAGGGCAGAGCAAAGGAGGGACACAGGTGGAGGAGAAAAACAGTAGTCATCATTCATGACTGCTAAGCGGTCGGTGCTGTGTGCCATGTGCACACATAGTAACTCACTGAACTGAAAGCAGTTGGTGGTGGATCATCTTCGTCTTATAGTGAGTGAACTGAGGCACCAAGAACTCAAGAAACAAGCAGAGTCTACACTCTTAACTCTGAGCTAGAGTGTCTCCTAAGGATGGGAAGGAGGTGGGTCATTTACTCTGGGGACTCGGCGTAACAGGAAAAGAGACTTTCAAATGAAACTCACAGGGTCTGTGAGCAATCAATTCCAGAATTAATTAGTTTTATGTTGGGATAATGGATTCATCTCTTTCCTTGTTTGAGGAGTCAGGTTCTTGCCTATTTGAACTCTCCAAAGATGAGTGGGCTGATAACCAATGTCTAGAAGTATAATTTCGTCACTGAGGCACAAAGGTGCTAAGGATCCCATTGGGGGGCCTGGGTGGCTGCGTTGGCCAAGCATCCGACTCTTGGTTTTGGCTCAGGTCGTGATCTCACGGTTCATGGGATTGAGCCCCATGTTGCGCTCTGTGCTGCATGGAGCCTGCTTGGGATTCTCTCTCTCCCTCTCCGCTCCCCCTCCTCTCTCTCCCTCAAAACAAACTTTTTAAAAAAGTGCCAAGGACCCCCTAACACATCAACCAAATCAGTGATAAACTGGACGTCAACTACCCCACAATGGGACCAAATGAACAGTTGTTAAGAGGATCAAGAAGGTTCAACAAGGGCCTTTGGCCATCTTTTCAGAGAGAGTCAAATACCCAGAGAGACAAATAATAACAATCATGTCACTTATCTAAAGCTCCTATAATGGCAGGCACTGTGATAAATGCTTTACGTGTTTCATCTAATTTAACTTTGTAAAATTCCTATAAAGTACACATTATTATTTCCCTCTCAGAGGCAGAAATCAAAGCCCAACAAGTTTAATTTGCCCAAAGCTACGTAGCGTTAATAAGAGACAGAAACAGAATTAAGTCCAAATTCTGGCCCCAAAGTCAACATTTAACTAGCGTGATGTCCAGCTTCCTGGGCAATGAGAAGTCCACAGTGTCACCCGGACCCCAGAGACCAGAGGCAGGGCTTGCAGGCCAGGCCGTGCTGACTCTCTAGGTTCCTCTCATTGCTCCCGAATATCTTATCACAAGTGATCCCCACCCCCCTTCCTTGCCATTTGTCCCCACAGCCTTCATGCTACACACTACCTGCTCCACCAGCCTGTGTCACCAGGTATAGAGCTCAGCAAAACCCAAAACCCTCGGCATGAAGAGGCAGACTTGCTGTGTGAAAACACACACCTTCTGCTCGGGCTTCTAAACAAATGACAACAGCTCAGAGACCCCCTCGGGCCACCCTCAGGACCCCACTGCTAAAGTGGTGTCAAAAATTGAAGGCCCAGGAAGACCTGTCTTTGTGGGCTTCTCAGAATTGAAGATTCCTGCATCTAGTCAACCTGACAAATGTCATGCTGCTTTGATTGTCTGAAATTGTTTCCTTTTTGCTTTCCTGTATAATTTTGTCAAGTTATTTTTGGAACTATCAGTTCAAGTCGATTCTTCAAGTGGGACTGAGGGTAAACCTGGTAAGCCCATTTATGCCACAGGTTTAAAGGGAAAGGAACATCCACTCTGCGCAGGGAGGGAGAAGAGCCTTAACTCCAATGTTGGGAGGCTCTGTGCTGGGTTTTACAAAGGGATGTCTCTCCATGCCCTTGGGGACATTGGGCAAATGGTTTAACGTCTGGGACTTCTGCAATCAGAAATGGATCTTCTCTGGAACAATGTCCCCTGCTTGCTTCTGACTCCCAGCTTCTCGGCAGAAAACCTTTTGTCTGGATTTCTTCGTCTTCAATCCCTCTTCCTGCTTCCCTTCTAGGTTTAATGGTAGAGAGTTCAGAGGCTTAATAGCCCCTAGTGTTAATATTCTGGTTAAACACTGATGGTTTATGGCAGATGTTGAACCCACACACCTACAGGAACCACTTACATAAATGAATGAAGTAGCTCAGTCATAAAACCAAACAAAAACAAAACACCACCTCCTTGCCCCATCATTCACTTGCCCACTTTTGACAGAGACTTGAGTAAAGATTTCTCTCTACGTAAGAACAACAACGTTACACACACAATAATAATGGGTATCTGACACCAGCCTCAGCACTAAGGAGGCAATAAGGAGTGGAGGGGACTAAGGAAAATGGATAAAGCTCCACGACCCCTTAAAAGGAAGCAGCTGTTACTTACATCCAGCAGATGAAGGCCATTCCAGAGTACTTGGCTGACAGCAGCCAAGTGTCCAGTTTTTCAACCCAAGTAAGAAATCCAGGTTTTCTGTGACATCTCTCATTCTAAAATCTTGACTGAATTTTGGGGGCACCTGGGTGGCCCAGTCAGTTAAGCATCCGACCCTTGATTTCAGCTCAGGTCATGATCTCACAGTTGTGAGATCAATCCCCATGGCAAGGCAACCCACACTCAGCATGGAGCCTGCTTGAGATATATAGTCTCTCTCTCTCTCTCTCTCTCTCTCTCTCTCTCTCTCTCTCTCCCCCCTTCTCCCTAGCTTGTGCTCTCTCTAAAACATATATATATATACATATATATATATATATGCTCTAATATATATATAATCTAATATATTAGGAATTCATATATATGTATATATATGAATATACATATATATGAATATCTATATATATTAATATCTATATATATGAATATATATATGAATATATATATGAATATCTATATATATATGAATATACATATATATATGAACTCCATTCAAACACCCTGCAGACCTAACAAAACACATCTGCAGGCCTGCTCCTCTGGGTGTGGTCTCTGTTATAAGGCTCCAGCTAAGTCATCCAGAATCATTCCCACTGGCTGGTTCTGCCTTTGTCTGGCCCCATGAATGCAGGCAGCATGCTGCAGATCACATGACTGCTAGTCGCCGATCAAGGTTCCTGACACAGGAGCTTATCGAGAACACCTTCCTCCCTGCTTAGCGCTCTCTCTACATGCCCTTACTCTGGTGTCTGCTCTTTGAGCCCGGGCCTCATCCCCACCTCACAACAAAAGTCTCTCTCTGAGGATCCTCCTCATGTTGGGGACCTGTTCAGGCCACTTCTCTGAGCTCCTGGCCTCTCTGACCCCTCTTCTCCACCCCCTCTCCCCTGACCACAGTCCACTTCTGAGGCCTATGCTCTCTCAACTGTTATCCCCCCCACCATCTACAGCTCTGAGAAAGAATTTATCCTGCCAGCTTCAACTTACCAAACACATTTGTCCTTGGGGCCCAGGTCGGCCTCCAGCTTGTGGTTTTAAACACTCCACCCTCACTCCCCACTGAGACCCAGCAACCCCAAAGTGGAATCCTGCTGAATGGGGTTAAAAGAAAACTAGCTATGCATTTGGGGCAAAATGCCTTGATGCTGGTGACATTTAAACTCCTGCAGATGTCAGTGCAACATCCAAAGACATATTATTGTGCCCTTTCTCTCGCTCTTTAAGCCTGACGGTCCTCAGTAGGAAGCCACGCAATTGAGGAGAAAGAGCAGTACACACATTAGAAATGTGGTACAGACACTCCACGGGCTCAGTGACATGGCCCCAGAAGGTTGTGATGAGAAGGAAAAAAAAGTCTAAAAAATTCCAAAAGTCATCTTGGGAGCTAGAAACTTAGAAACCCGGTGGAAAATTGTGCTGACATTTATTATATGTGGTTGCCACTGCGGTGGCCACCCTGCTAAGGGCTAACACTGAGAAATGACAGCAGAGGGGGACTATGGCTAAAACACTTTTATAATAACACAAAAATGTTAAATGGGCTATAAAATATAGACGAGAGGTTTCAGTTTCTAAGAGAAAATAATTTCCTTTGAGTATTACACCTCTGTGTCGGTCACTGTTTTGGAAGCTGCGAGGCAATCATTCAAAGTCATAACTTCAGCTCAGATCGATCGAGACTACAATTGCAAATCAGGCACTAACCCCTTGGAACTTTTGGAATATTTCATGGAATCGCCTATTGATAAGCACTGACCTGATGTTAATAGAAAAAATGTTTTGGAGGACAGAAGTGGAGAATGACAAGGCCTGGGGAGAATGTATATTTCTCCATATAGTTAAATTTTTAACAACCGTAAGCAAAGTCATAAATGCATTAATATGAAAGCTTCAGAGGGAAAGAAGCACTGTCAACCCAAAGGACAGTTCAGAAGCCTCTAGCAGTCTGCGTGACTCATGATCCCATGAGGACGCATGGGATGCATGCATGGTGGGAACGCTGGAAGGCATCACTCAGGCTCCACCTTTGATAGACCTACACCAGTCTAGCCTGCACCAGCCAGTTGTGTAAGCTGGAAATCCAGGAGTGCACCATTTCTGATGCCTCTGCCTCCCGAACTAATCTATCAAATGGGACCAGCTGACTCTACCTCCTAAATGTTATCTCTGATCCGTCCACCTCTCTCCCTGTTTCTTCACAGCACTGGTGACCATCTGTTATGGGCTAAATTGTGTCTCCTCCGTCTCCCAAATTCTTTATTTATTTATTTTGAGAGAGAGAACGAATGAGAGAACACGCACATGAGCTGGAGAGGGGCAGAGAAACAGGGAGAGAGAGAATCCCAAGTAAGGTCTGCACTAACAGCACAGGTAATGGGGCTCGAACTCATAAAGCATGAGATGATGACCTGAGCTGAAATCAGAAGCCAGATGCTCAACTGAGCCACCCAGGCGCCCCTCCTCCCTCAAATTCTTATGTTGAAGCCCTACTGCTCAACACCTCAGACTGTGACCGTATTTGGAGATGGGGCTTCTAGGGCAGACCTTAATCTAATCTATCCAGTGTCCTGATAAGCAGAGAAAATCTGGACACACTGAGATGTATCACGAGCATGTGTGCACAAAGGAAAGTCCATGTGAGAACACAGTTAGCAAAGGAGAGAGGCCTCAGGAGTAACCAACCCTGCCATCTCCATCTTAGAACTGCGGGCAAATAAATTTCTGCTTTTTAAGCCCCCCTAGACTGTGGGGTTTTGCATGGGAGCCTTAGCAAACTAATTTACACTCTGTTGTAGATCACGTAATTGCCGATTTCATTTCCAGTTGTTTTCAGTCCCAGTGGAAGGGCAGAGAATGAATGAGGGCAGAGAGTTACTCCCATCCACCCAGCGCAGTGCCTGTCCTGGAGTGTACACTCAGGAAGCATATGCTGCATGATGAATGGACATCTCTCCACCAGCCTGGTCCGGGCCATTACCACGTCTTCCGTGATTCCAGAACTTTCCCCCTGATAGGTCTCCTCACTTCTCTATTCCCCTTCAACTTGTTCTCCGCAGAGCAGCCAAAGTGATCTTGTAACACTTAGATCAAATCAATCCCTAGGATAAATCCCTCCACTGGCTCCTTTTTGCTCTTAGATTAAAACCTAACCTCATCAGGACTCTCAGGGGCTTGAGTGGTCAGGCCTCAGCCTCCCTCCCACTTTCATCCACATCTACGCTCCCTACACTCTCGGTGTTCTGGCAGCACCTGCGGATTCCCAGTGCAGGACATGTGCACTTACTGTTTCCAATGCCTGGCATGCCCCCCTCCCTAGATCACTACACAGGGGACTCCCGTCTCAGCTCAGACCACATGTGCATAGACACCTCCCCTGCCCCTTAGACTCTAAGGACTCCCCCCTCATGCCAGCCACTCACATTTATTATATTCCCAGCACTATCACTATCTGAAATTATATTCATTACTATTTAAGATTACTTATTTAGTAGCTTTCCTCCCTATGCAAGTCTGCTAAGTTAACACCACGGAGACAAGGATCTAACCAACTTGATCATTTAAGTATCCCCTGTGTCCAGCACAAATTCCTGACACATAGCTAATGCACAAATAATTTACTTACTGAAAGGAAGTATGAAGCTGGAGTAGACACAGACTGAGCAGAGAACTCAACCAGGGGCTTTTGCGAGGTACCGTTCACCTCCACACAACTCAGAAGCTATGGATAGACCCCTGAGGGACTATATGCACTGCCAGTATTTGTACATATAATTAAGTGGAATTTTTCCAATTCCAGACACTATTGCAGTGTCCTCACATTTTGACTTCTGGGAAGTTTAAGCTTAAGGTGCCTAAGCATCAAGGCTGAATTCCGTGTTGCACTCACATTACAAAGGAACACAGCCAGAGTCACGTCTTTCTGAGTTATATCCCATGGCCCATTTGCTGGGTAACTGGCTCTCAGCAATTCCATAACCACGCAATCCACATTCCTCAGCAGGAGGAATACGAGGCTGTCAGGAGAATCCTAAATTCAGGAGCATCCCCAAGGAGGGGGAGAATTCCAAGGGGGGGGCATGAGACTTTAGGGTGGGGAGCATCAAACACCCTCCAGAGAACCCTCTCCCATAGAGATTTCTCAGAGAGAAGGGAGCATTTGGCTTTCATAGCAGACCATGGACAGCGCTTGGAATCAATGGGCAGAGCTAAGACTGGAACAAGGGACAGGTATCAGGTGGGGTGACAGCAGAGGGGAAAACTCCAGTTCGAGTGGAGAGATCTGGGATCCCTTATGAGAAAGCCAGACTGGATTCTCCTGGGAAGAGCCAAAGAAAGACAGAGTGCAAACATCAAGCACTGAGTAAGAAGCAGGGGTGTGGCAGGCTGCAGCAGAGGTGAGGGTCCCCGACGATGATGGGATGTGCACAGGGCTTGGGGAAACTAATGTGGTCTCGCAGACAGACTACCTCAAAACTGGGAAAGCTGTGCAGAGCTGGGTGTGTGGCATTAAGTAGACTGCAGGGAGGGCAGGCATCTCCCAACACAGCTGTCCAGTCTGAGGTCAAAGATCATTCTTTAATGGGCAGCTGATTCCCAGAAGGCCAGGGAGGGGAAGGCTTAATCCAGGTGAGGGGATTAACTGCGTATCTACTATATAAACACTGTGTGGCTGGGGGGACTTCTTCATGTGAGGTCTGGATCAGCAGGCATGACTGAAATCCCAAAGACCCAGGAAGTAACCCAAAGGATAGGAAGTTTACACCAGAGCAATGAATAACCCAGTAGGATCTCAGCACTGAGAGGCTGGCTGATTTAGGGGAAGAGGGGCTCTCTTGCACAGACACAAAATACAATTATCCCAAAGACTGTCTTGCCAAAACCCTTTGTAACTTGTCCCAAATTCTTCCAAAGAAGGGGCTCTAAGCAATGAGTCCAACAATGGCATTCTAGTGCTGGGGAAGGAAGTGATGTTCAAGGTG
Source organism: Lynx rufus (assembly GCF_022079265.1). NCBI lineage: Eukaryota > Metazoa > Chordata > Mammalia > Carnivora > Felidae > Lynx > Lynx rufus. The sequence continues at coordinate 17,511,804 of NW_025814896.1, read as the reverse complement.
CTAACAATTCATTGCAGAAGTGGAAAGTGTCATTTCAATTAAAGCAACATGGATGGGGCTGAACTGAAAACAGCCCCAAAATGAAAGGATTGAAAGGCCCTGTAACAACCAGGGGCAAAGACACTTGTGGAGAAAAGAGCAAACTGCACCACAACCAATGGTGCAAGGAGGGAGTAGAGAGGGCCCTCCAGGAGATACCTGGAACCAGACAGCCGCCAATAAATTAATGGGAATCTCCAACATGCAGAATGGCTGCTACCCCAGCTAGCCCTCCTCGGAGGTGCCCTAATCCCCATGTGTATCCCTCTGATTACAGTCCCCCCCCAGCCAAATGTCACCAGATATGATGCCACCAACTGCCTCTGGGATTTTGCAAAACTGGGAACCACAGTTCTTTGCACAAACACATCCAGAAATCTCAGCCTAAATACAACAAAAGGAGCTTCAAGGGGAAAGTGGATGGGCACGGAAGGAGCAGTATGCCTTTGAGGACTCCTGATACTGTACCAGAAGTACTAACCACATGAGAAATCTCTCCCTACGTCTACACAGAGCTGATGAGTGTATCTAAAATTACTTTTAAAGAATTAATAGCTTTGGGGTACTTTTCCCTGTGAGTGAGCAGTGGCTAATTTGCCCAGTGTTTTGGTGTTTTTTTTTTTTTTTTAAGACAATTGCACAAGATTCCATCCAAAGCCTTCTAATTCTTCCACTTCAGTGGTCTGAATCCCACTAATAAACAATCAGGACTTTAGACTCCCTTAATGACGGGGAGAGATTCAAACGAAGATGTTTTGCTACTCTCTGCAAATTTCCTGTAGGTACTGCCTGTTGAACAGGCCAGCAAGATGACGAATTTATTCAGGACTGATTGCATTGAGTATGTAAGCATTTCTGAAGGATTAAAAAGGAGGGTGAGAAATGGTTGTGAGCTGAATGAATGGCGGTGGGGGGACTACAGCCTCCAAGCTCCCCAGTCCGGCATGGAGCAAGGCTGTGAGGAGGAGGGAACAGACTTACTGCATGGATGAGCAAGGACCCGGACCTCGTCCACAGCGATGTAGCCAGGATGACCCTTCAAAGAGACGGATTCAAATATCACCTGCAACACACATGGGGGAGAGTCAATTTTGCAGAAGTGGTTGTAGGCGTTATAGGCAGCCGCCCAGCCCCCAAACCTTCTCTCTCAGCTTCCCATGAGAGCCTCTCAAAGAGGCACTACATTACTCTAGCACGCTACCCTGCCAATTGCCTTGGATTTCCAAAACAAGGTAAAAAGGCCACATTCTAATGGCCAGCCAAAGAAGAATCAGCCACACGGAACGTTTTTAACGGATTTCATAAATAACGCTTGAATGCAGAAAAACCACCCAAACATGGCTTGAAACCCCAATCTGCACCTTTTTCATTGTTGTTTCAAGTGAAACACAGAGAAGAATTACTTCCTAATATCCCAAACTTTCTTATGAACTGTGACAGGAGCTTACCTTAGAAGCTACCATAAACCAAGGAGGGTTTACCCTGATTTGATTCTACATCCCCCAGGAATATATTCCATCTGAGTTTTTAAAAATTTTAATTCCAATACAGTTAACATACAGTTTCAGGTGTCCAATATAGCAATTCAGCACTTCCACACAATACCTGGTGTTCATCACAAGTGCACTCCCTAATCCTCAGCCCCTATTTCTCCCCTCCCCCCACCCACCTGCCCTCTGGTCACCATTAGTTTGCTCTCTGCACTTAAGAGTCTGTTTCTTGGTTGGTCTCTCTCCTCAATCTCAATTTCTTAATAATACCTCTTGAAGATAAGCCCCATACACAACTGTTGGTATCCGGGAATTCAAGGGCAACAAGTTCTTTGAATTCTCCATTCTGACTCTCACCCAAACTGTGTATTTCAGTGGAAATTTTACAACCCAGTTAACAGCTGTCCTTGTCACCCACTAACTTCACCTAGAAGATGTGACTATGTGGACACTGTGATTAATGCCCTTGACCTCCCTAATTCCAATGGTCTTTATCTCCCATCAGCTTCAACCATAGGTATAAATGCTCGGGCTTCTCATATTCTTTAAAAGCTACCCTCTGGCAGCAGAATCTGCTTTAGCACAGTCCAGCTGTGTTACTATCACATTTGGGATTCTCAGTAGTTTCATCAACACTCACTCTCAACACTTCCTTACTTCCCACTGCAAAACTCCCCCCTCCCACTATAATCTGGACTTTTTCCCCCAACACTTTCCCCAGAACTGCTCTCATGGCAAATACCAATAACCTCATAGTTGCCAAATTCAATAGATAGTGTCCCATCTTTATCTTAAGAAAGAAGACAGTGTAATGCTTGAGCTCTCGATCAGAATGCCTGGGTTGCAGTTTTGGCTACACCACTTACTAAGCATGTGACCTTGGGCTATCCTAATTATTAACACATGTTCCATGAATGAATACAATGAATACAAGTCATGGGAGAATGGGTGTGTGATAGTGAAACATATATTAGTTCAGTGTTATCTCTCCCTTCTTCTGCAGAAATAAGAATTCTATAATGAAAGAGAGAATCTTTCATTCATCAGAATTCTTGAGAATTTTTTTTTGTAAAGCATGAGATTTGGGTTTTTTTGTAAAGGTAAGATTTGGGCTTCTCAAAAATAGAAGAAAAATATTCCATAATAAACAAGGGAAAGAATGTTCTCGTTTTCCATTAAATGAGTTAATAATTATAAATTGCTTGCAACATACATGGTAAGATATTGGTAAATGTTACTATTGTTGTTCTTACTCTTGAGACAGGGATGGAAAGAAAAGAGGGAATGTGAGGGAATGGTGGCAGGTTTGGGGAGAGGAGGAAGCTAATAGACTCCCTGATGTGACTGTCCCCTGTAGCCACGACCCCAAGTTTCCACTGAAGTTCATTCTCTCAACAGACTCTTTGGTGTAAGTCATGACTGGCAAAATATGGTGGAAGCTGGACTTTGGGTCCATGTGGAGTTACATGGAAATAGAGGCACATGTGGCTTCAGGAACCAAGGGAGTTAGGGAAGGTGGTCGGGAGAAAGCACAGAAGCATAGAGAAAAGGACCATGGCAGCCCAGCAACTCATTGATAAAGGCTCCAGACTCACAAGACATTAGAACTAGGTCCATAGTGTATTTATACCAAAGGGCAGACTCTGGATACAGCTGAGAATAAAGCGCTTCCCAAGAAAGAACTGGGGAAAGTCCTCTCTCTGTCACTGCCAGATCATTCAGAGGAAAATGCTCACAAACATGAAGGAGCCCAGAGTATGCGTCTTTAGCATGCCATTCCAGAATCACAATTTTTTTTTTTTTAATAAAAATCATGCAAGCTGTCATGAGATAGACACCTTTGGTGTCTGGGGATTAAAGAGTCAACAACACAGATACGAGACTGGATATGTCAGAAATAGTGCTGGAAGGGAAAGGAAAGATAAGAAGGTCCATGTTGAACCCTCCAAGGCCTACCAGGACTCAACTGCTGAGGCAGGTCCCCTGAATACTCTCGATGAGGCTGGCACTAAGGTGAGTAAAGAATTGTAGAGGCTACTTTAGTGCTGTCTGTTTATAGCAGGCAGGGAGAGTGGGGTGGAAGACAGGCAGAAGGAGGCTTACCAACACCTAGCAATACTCCATGTCAGTGTAAGGGAGCAGGGACCCCGAGGGGCAGAGATGCAACCCAAGGCTCAGGCCGGGAAACCCACCTTCTCTGCAGAACATTCTTCAATCTTAAGGCCACTATGTGGACCTAAGGTCAACTACACATGCCCCAGCCCCTAAAAACCTTAAAGACCTCCTGGGGCTTATATGGAAAGGCATAAACATCTCTCTCATGCATGAGCTGTGGAAAAGCCAGGAAATCATCTCCCAGGAGAGGCTCAGAGATGAATCATCCTCAACCTCTCCAAAAAGCAGGTTGTGTGCATGTTAGGAGAGGGGAAGGAGATGTCAGGACATGGTTTAAGGGAGCTGGCATTTTATCCTCCCTTTTGGTGGTCCTTGAGCACAGAATCTGCATAGCAAGAGTTTCAAGGGGCTGCAAACATTTTATCCAAAGATGAGAGAGAAAAATGTTGGCTACCAGCTCCCCTCACAGGAAGAAGACCACATATATCTTCATGGAGAGGGATTCTTTAGGGCAAAATCAAGAGGGCCTCTCGCCCACACCAGCCCCAGGAGGCCTGGCTAAGATGAGGAGTAGGATCTGCTGCCCAGCAGAGAAGGGGAGGTGGGATAGAGGAGATGGGGTAGAGTGTGAATGGTGGGTGAAAGCAGCCCCCTCTGTGAGACGCACCCCCTTGAACTGTGCGTGAAGTTGCTAATCCTAGAGAGTGACAGATCCCTGAGAAAGAGACTGGACTTCAAGTCCAGTTGAATCCAAGCCAGGCAGGTCCTAGATTTCACAAGTCTACATAGCAATTATAAGCAATGAATAAGACCACTTCACCTAGGCTGGTGATAGAAAACACAGTGAGCAGGTAATTGATAAAAAGTTCTCATTTTTTTTAAATCTTGGGATAGAACAGTTTAGAATCATTAAAAACATAAAATAGAGTTAATACCTCCTGCAAAGGGGCAGAGATTTAAAGTGTAGCTTAGGCAGTTTTAATAAGCCCCAGCTCCTGAGAGGAGGCAGGTGTGGGGCTAGAAGGCAGGGGGGAGTTCACCCCGGGCCCTGCTGAAACCCTGGTGCCACAGAGCCCACTAATAGGAAAGATGAAATTTCTGTGTTTATTACAGAGCTAAAAGTCAATTTTGCAACTATGAAATATGACTTTAATAAATGAATACACAAGCCATCAGGATCTGAGTCCCAGCACTGCTAAAAACTAAAATTGTATTTAGTCCACAGAATCATACATGCAGGACGGGAGCTTAGGGTCCGATGAATTTTAAAATCTGCTTTGCAAGTATCTTTGAATCTCTTGATAGATCTCCCCTTCTCTCCCCTGGATGTATGTGTGGGTGCTGAATCTGGGAGCATGCAGGTGTATGTGCACCTGTGTGTGCCCCTGTGTGTGTGTGGCCATGGGACTATTAGTGGTTGTGTGTGTGTATATGTGTGTGTGTGTGTGTGTACACGCACATGCACGCACATGCATGTCTGAGGTGGTGGGGGAGACGTGTCTGTTCTAAACTGTTGCTTTTGGTGCATTACTGGCCGCCTCACCACAAAGCTCACAGCAGAGGATATAATGTAACATAATGATGCTGTAGTAGCCGACAAGTTGGAAATGAGAAAATTCTCCCAGATGAAGCTGCCTATCACAGGGATGGTACAGAGCTTACAGAGCAGAACTCAACCACAGTGGCCATTTCTTCAAAGAAGAAATCGTTCCCCCTTCCTCTTTTTCTGTTCTCCCCTCTGTTCCTCCCCCTTCCCTCCAATAATTACCGAGGGCTACTGCAAGCCTGACATGTCATTTTATATAGATGCAATCTCATTCAATGCACAGAAGAACCCTCCATTGTACCGATTTCCCTCTCCAGTTTACAAATGAAAGCAAGTGACTCGGAATGATGACAGGATACATCCAACATTACACAGCTAGGGAATGGAAGATTCTCATAATGGGCTTTTTTCCCCAAAAGCAAGAAACTGAGCTTGGAGCCAGAGGACCTACTACGCAGGATTATAGGAACCTCAGTTTACCAATAATATGCCCTACTCTAGAACACAAGTCTTGCTCCTTCCCAACACAGGGAGTTACTACACAGATAAATTAGAGGCAATATGCTTACCACAGGGCTGGGACAAAGAGGGTATCCAAGAAATGTCCTTTTCCCTCTCTATACCCCATCGAAGAGCATCGCCAAGAGTGTCACTGTCCTCACCTGGGTCACTTTTCCTGCTCATTATACTTGCATCTGTGGCCCTACCCTATAATCCATTTAACATCAGGCCCTACGTAGAGGTTTTCCAGTTGGAGTCCTAAGGCCTCACTGGGGGTATCCGTGGACTTACAGACACACTTACTTTATACTCAGTTATACAGGGGGTAGTCTTGGGCCCGGGCATCAAGATTCAGGCCCCGACTTTTCCAATGATCTGCTGTGTGCCCTTGGACTTCAGTATCCATCTCTAAACCTCAGCTTTATCACCTACATCAAGGTTCAGCAAACCATGGCCTGGAGGTCCAATCTGGCCCACCACTTGTTTTTAGACATAAAGTTTTACTGGAACACAGCTACATCCTTCCACTCATTTCCATATTGTTTGCGGCTGCCTGCACAGTCTATCTGAAGGGACTACATACCATAGATGTTGAACTGAAGGATGCCTGAGGAGCTCCCAGCCACTAACCTTGCCAGCCTCGGGTCCATTTTCTGCTTCAGACTCTACGGAAATTTCTCCAAAATGCTGATTTGACTATGTCACTTTCTTACTTAAAACCTTTCAAGAGTAGGCATGGGGATAACTGCAAATAGGCAGAAGGGATTTACGGGGGTGATGAAAATGTTCTAAAACTGGTTTATGGTGATGACTGCACAACTTAGATTTACTAAAAATCACTGGATTGCACACTTCAGTGGGTAAATTCTAGGATATGTAAATTGTACCTAAATTCATACAGTTGTTTTAAAAAAAGAAAAGCTTTCGAGAGTCCCAGGCCAAGCGGACCCAGAGCGGTGCTCCCCCAGGCACGCTCTGCAGACTGACGCCAGCCTACGCCCCATGCATTCTCGGCCCACACTGAGGTAAATAGGGCAAGTGGGAGAGGTGTTTAGAAACTATTGCAGCACTGTGGCACTGCTGTGACATTTTTACTAGTCATGAAAGCACTGGGCCACAGTGAATTGAGAAGAAAAAAAAGGTCTCTTGCAACAGTTTGAGTGGCACTGCTCTAGAGATTACACTTAATCTCCTTGGCCTGGCATTCAAAGCCATCCACGACCAACTCTCCTCTGCAAGCTTAGCTCCCTGTGTATTTCCTTTGTGACCTACTCTGAAACGAGGGAGAGTTTCCAAACTCTGCAAAACTCTCTCACTCGCTCCTCCAGCCCCTGGCATGCACCATCCCTGACAACTCAAATGCCTTTCCCTTCCTTTTTCAGTAATTATTGATTCATCCTTCAAGACTTAGCCTAGCTGCCACCTCCGCCTGAAAGCCTTCCTAATTGCTTTTCCCCCAGATGCTCTATTCCTCAGGGGTGATCTTTTGACTAGTTATCTCATCTCTCGGAACCTCAATTTTTTCATCCATAAAATAGGGATAATAACAGAATGTCCTGCATCAGGTCTCTTTAAGCAGTTACTTTATAAAAGGCTTCACTGTCTCTGTTCCCTCAGCATCCCGGAGAGCCCACTGTGTTCCACACTACAGTAACTGCTTATTTATGTATTAGTCTCCTCTTCCTGAGCATGATTTCCAGGGAGGCAGGGGCCGTGCTGGATCGCCTCTGCACCTGCAGGGTCTTGCTAGAAGAGGCTCAGTAAATACAAGTTGCACAAATGAGTAAAGTAAGTCCTTTCTTGGCGTAACAACTCTAGTTGGGCAAGAGATATATACGATTACTTTTTAAAAACTCAAACCATGAAATGCCATACCTGGTAGAAATGTGGCCAGAAGGTGCTGATGGCAAGCTCTGCCTTCACCCAGCCCTCGGTGACGACCCCAGACACGTTCCAGACAGGGTTCCCCTGGGGGCCGCCGTTCACCTTCACATAGACATTCAAGGCTCCTGGGCTGGACCTATCACGGCTGGAGAAGTAGTAATGGAAATCGATACAGTGGGTGTCATTCTCCTTCAGGGTCGGCAGGAGAAGGTGGGCCTTCTGGCCAGAGGCCCTCCCAGAGCTGTTCACCATCATGAAGGATCCTGGAGACCCACAAAGGGGGTGGGAAGTAGAGACAAAGAGAGAAAAAGAAAATCCTTCTGATAATCAGTCATACCCACAAACCTAATGGCCAGAAATCAAGTCACTCTAGGAGCTTCTGATTGATCCTGAGGAAGCCACATCCTATCTTTCAACCTGAGTATCATCTTCCGTAACTGGGAACTTAGAAAACCTACTGAACAAGGCAGTTTAAAAATTAAGAGATGGCAACATGGGGGCACCTCATGGCTCAGCTGGTCGAGTGTCCAACTCTTGGTTTCGCATCACAATCTCAGGGTTTGTGAGACTGAGCCTTGCATCAGGTTATGCACAGACAGCATGGAGCCTGCTTGGGATTCTACCTCTCCCTTTCTCTGTGCTCCTCCCCTGCACATGCATGCATGCTCGCCGCTCTCACTCTCTCTCTCAAAAAACATTTTTTTAAAGCGAGAGATGGCAACACATATGAATATTACTACAAAGTAGACAGTCTATATAAATTTACAGAAGAAACATCACATGCAGCAGGTCACAAAGGAAACATGGAACAAAACCCCAGGAACATAGCTACCTGTGCAAACTCTAAGTGCAAAATGTGAAATGCAACCTCATGCAAGCTCAGGCTGTCTCGATGGATGCAAAACATCTCCAATGTAAGAAGTGTCCTCCCAACATATTCTGCTTGGACCCTTGCATGCAGTTCAAGGAATAACTGACAACTACCCCTTCACACTGCATTCAGCATGAGGAATGATTCTAAGTATCCCAGAAGGACATATAAAACATAGAATATATTCAGTTAAGCAAGGAAGACCCCAAAGAAAGTGAGAGACAACTAGAAGATGTCCGGCCTGGAATAGAGGGTAAGTAATAATTCCTAAGCACTTCAGGAGTACCAATGTGATGCCTGGTGTCTTTTTAATATGTTATTCAATTTAATTTTCAGAATGAGCCTGGGAAGTAGAGGATTTTCATTCTATTTAAAGGCTGAATGACTTGCCCCAGGCCCTCAGACAGGGAAGGATGGAGAAGACCCAGATTCTCTCCAACTCCACATTTACACTCTCACTCTGTGCAGAAGACATGACTACTGTTTTCAAGCATTAGGCAGGATGACTGCCCACAGAAAGGAAGGGAGCGTCTTTGGAGTTGCTTTGACAGATTAAATGGTTGTTTCTATAGTTCTTCAACCCACCCTGGATTCATGTCCCGGGCCTCCCAGAAGAGGCAGAGGCCATATCCCCACCCTTGACTTTGGGCTGCACCTGCTTTGGTCAACAAGATGTCAACACACTGAATCAGGCAGAGGTTTGAAGTGTGCATATGCCTAGCTATGCTCGCCCTCTTGCACGATCACCGTCTTTCAGGAGAAGACTGCCTCAGCTAGCTGCTGCCTCTTTCAGCTGAGGATTAAGAACTGACATGTGGGGTCAAGAACCGAGCTCAGCCAGCACTGAAGAACCAAGCCATCCCCACACCGCAGCTAGAAGCACAGCCACACAGTCAATACCCCAACCCAGATCTGCCAGTCCACAAACAATGCTCAGACCCATGAGTGTGAGAGTAAATGCTCACTGCTGTTTGCCGCTGAGTTTCCTCTTCTTTTGCTGGGCAGCATTACTGTGGCAATTGCTAATTGACAAAGGTGCTAGAGAGGCAGATCTATGAAAGAAACCACAGGAGGCAAATTTCCATTTAAAGGGCCTTCTAACAAAGGCCCTGGAGACATAGTTCCTGGCCACTACAGGTGGCTAAACAGAGCCTGGACAAGTGAAGAGATGTCTAAGGAAATTTCACCATCAACTGCTAGGGCTGAACTCTGTGACTTAAAGTCCCATGATGCTATGAAATAAACTACATCGTAAAATACAGGAGATCAACTCGGGATTCTGGGATGAAGACTCCTACCTAGAAAAACATTGTTGCTTTGAAATCTCATTTTAACCACTAAAATCTTCAATTCAGAATGAAACCTTAAGACTGCTTATTCCCAACTGAGGTAAGCCACTTTAGGAAGCAGCCTTATTCATGCACTGTAAAACCCAGAAGATTGGAGTTGCCAGCTAATAAGTACTGGGCACTGTTGCTCATTGGGATTCTAGAGGGTACCAAGCATTCAAAGCCCATACTCCTTGGATTCTGCATGAATTTAAAAATAGACACGCGACAGGGATGCCTGGGTGGCTCAGTCGGTTGGGCGTCTGGCTCTTGGTTTTAGCTCAGGTCATGATCTCACGTTTGTCAGTTCAAGCCCCACATTGGGCTCTGTGCTGATGGCACAGAGCATACTTGGAATTCTCCCTCTCTCTCTGCCCTTCCCCCTCTTGCGCTTGCTCTCATATCCTCTCTCTCTCTCTCTCTCTCTCTCAAAAGAAAACAAAAAAGAAAATTTCACACAGGACAGATAGAGTTCAAAATTCCTATTTTATTATTCACAAAACTGGATTAGAGAAAGTAACTTGGACTTGAGGCCAAATCAGGCTTCTGCATTATCTTCTCTGCATGAGCACACAAAGCAGGTGGATGGTCGTGGACTCCCTCCTTCTGACTCCACCCAGATCCCTAGGCCTGGAGCTATCCTGGAGAGACGGCCACTTAGGGTCAATGGGTAGGCCTATCCCGAAAATGAGCCAACGAGAAGCAAGGTGACTAAGAGAAACAGGAACCTAGAGCTATCAGACTTTCACCATCCCACCAATCAGAAAACTCCTGCCTCCTGGGACAGGAGCCAATGAAAGTAGCACAGAGGCCACGTCTCCCCAACCCCTCCATGTTTCCAAGAGAATCAAGTCTCCTTGTTTACGGCCTGGTGCTAACACAGGGTAAGTGGAGAGATGTCCCTTGGCAGATGTATTATCTCTAATTATCACAACCTCCCCATTGAGGCAGCAAAGAAAGAACCATGGCAAGGGGGAAACTGAGCACAGAAAGAAGACTGAGCTAGCATACATGCCTGTATTTGTTGACCTACATGCCTCAGGGTTCCAGAAGGTTTCCCAGGGATAGATGAGTGATGCCTCACAAGCCCCATGAAGCAGACTGCACCTGCCACAAAGCTGTGGCACAGCTATGTGTAGGGACGGCAGCCTATGAAGCAAGCAGTGCCTGGCTCTCTCCACTAAGAATCCCATAGCGCCCCTGTGGGCCTTTCAGCTCCTGTCCTGCCAATCCACACCAGGCTGCATATAATCCACAGCACAAAGAGTCGGGAGCATTTCCCTTTCACCAGCTCAGGCTTCTACTTCTTCATCCCAGCTCCGGTGGTGAGCAAGCTCATGGAAGAGGCAGAGCTACATAACATACATACACCTCCATGACCCTAGAGCTTCTCTCTATCCTGCTGTCCCCATGACTGCAGATAGACGAGGCTCCACCTCCCACAAGGCAGAGGTGCTGAAAGTGTTTGGCCTTCTATCTACCTTCCATTTGGAGAGATTCCTGGTTCGTTAACACACCTGTTCTCTTTGTTCTGGGCACAGAGCTGGACTGCATCCCCCAGCCTCCTTTTTAGAGATTGGTGGGGCCACACAACTGGGTTCTAGCCAATGGGGCCCAAGTATGGAAGTGTGCCACTTGGCACATGGAGGCTTGGTTCGTAAAAGCCACCTCCCTCCCCCCAACCCTACTTCCACTGCCCCACCCTCCATTAGCTTGTCCCTCAAAGGATGGTCTGTCAACCCACAGCATCACCATCACCTGCGAGTTTGTAAGAAATGCAGAATCTTGGGGCACCTGGGTGGCTCAGTAGGTTAAGTGTCCAACTTCAGCTCAGGTCATGATCTCATGGTTCATGTGTTGGGCTCTGTGCTGACAGCTCAGAGCCTGGAATCTGCTTCAGATTCTGTGTCTCCCTCTCGCTCCCTCTCTCTTTGCCCCTCCCCTGCTCGCACTCTGTGGCTATCAAAAAATAAATAAACATTAAAAAAAATACAGAATCTCAGGCCCCACACCAGGCCTTCTAAATCCAAATCTGCATTTTATCAAGATCCACAGGTGATCTGTATGCATAATGAGGTGTGAGAATCACCTCTCCCTTGTCTCTCCCATCCACCAGCTAGCTGAAAGCATAGGATTCAGAGGATTCCACGAGAAATGGAACACAGTAAAAGAAGCCTGGTTCCCTGAATGACCATGACCATCAGGAAGGCTACCCACCTATTAGAAACACTCATTTTGGCTTTAAGAAAACAAGGAATAAACTGTTATTGGGCTATTAAGGCATTGAAATTTTGAAGTTTATTTCCACAGCTAGCATTATTGTTTTGGCACCCCCATAGAACCCTTACTTCCCACAAGTCCCTTTGTTTAAGGGGACAGGATGACACACAAAGTAGGGACATCACAGAAAGCGGTATCCTAGTGTCAACAGAGGCACAAAGAAAAAAGAAAAGAAAAAGAATTGATTCTGAGAACGAATTCTTAAAAAAGCAAGAAATATCCTGGATCTTCATTAAGGTAAGCTGGATGTGTGTCTGGTCAAGGTCACGGTACCACTACCACCCTGGCCCCTCATGTCTATTTTGAGGACTTGATATGCATGCCCCAGCCTTTGGACTAGACAGAAAGGTGTGTGTTTTGGTGCAAGGCTCACAGAAACAGACAAGCATATTGAAAAATATATATTAGAAAAAAAAAAATGATGGCTGCCCACCCCACCACACCCCGCCCAGCCTATTGGCAAAGGAGGGAAGGGACATAGACCAGTAAGGTATAGCAGGATGGAGTCCTGCTCATGAAGGTCTTGGCGAAACTGGAGGAATGAGCAGTGCTGCTCTGGGGTCCAAGTGACAGAAGGGGATGGTGAAAAGTCAGCATCAGCAGGTGGCAGACCCAGCAGGAGGGAAGGAGTCTGCACCACTTTGGGGGGGAGGAACCCACAGCCGCAACAGTGGTGTCCCTGAGGAGCCCAGAAAGAAGCTTGGCAACAGAAGAACCCAGTGCAACTGATCTTAAACTCATGACCAGGGGCAGCCTTATGAGGACAGAGGCCCAATGGCCAAGTAGGTGGAGCACCAGGGGACAATAGACTCAGATCCTGGTTTAGTGTCCTATGGCTGCTGTAACTAATTACCATAAACTCCATAGCTTAATTGAACACAAATTTATTCTTTTATGGTTCTGAAGGCCAGAAGTCTAAAATCAAGATGTAGGTAGGCTTCTTTCATTCTAGGAACTTCAGATGATAATCTGTTTCCTTGTCTTGTCCCACGTTTAGACTACACTCCCTGGCTCCTGGCCCCTTCATCTCCAAAGGACATCACTCCAACCTCAAGCTCCACTGTCACCTCTCCTGTTTCTGATTTTGATGCTCCTGCCTCCCTCTTATAAGAACTCTCACACACTGGGTATACCCAGACAATGCAGAACAATCTCTCCATTTAAGTATCTTAAACACATCTGCAAATCTCTTTTGCCCAGTAAGGTTAACACAGGCACAGGTTCCAGGGATTAGGACATGGTCATCTTTGGAGGACCATTTTTTTGTCATCATTTTACATTAACATGAACACATATGTATTCCCAAGCCAGTGAACCAGAGACACAGGACGACAGACCCATTTGGAGCCAGCCGGCGTACATTGTCTAATGGGCAGGTATCCTGGGGGGAATCTGAGCGCTCTCATGTGAGTATAGAAGATTCCTTGCACTAGTGGACCCTGTCATCAATTAGTAAGGAAGTATGATGTAAAAAGTAAAACACTAGGTCATATCATTTGGCTCCCAATTTGGACAAAAAAGAAAAAGGTTTGGGGCTATAACCAGGGAAGGTCCATCCTTAGCAGTGGAGACTCATCAGGGCTGCTGGCCAGTATGAACATCATGGTCATACACTGCTCCTAAGATACCAGCCCTGCATGGTTACCTCCTCCAGGTTAATCAGACTGATGAGCTGGAGAAACTTTCCCTGTGGTTTGGCCACCCGATATCTGAACTCCCTTCCTACATTTGGGTAACTACCCCATTTTGAAACACAGCCTACCTTCCTCTATGGGAACAGAAAAGGCCAGATGCCCTCTTTCCCAGGAAACCTAGCCTCATGTATCTAGAAGGACAGCTCTGGAGCAGGGCAGAGACGTGGTAACAATGCAGAGAGAAGGGTGATGAACTCAGCGAGGGGAGCTGGGGTGTCTTCTAGTAGTGGGCTATGCAGAGCCCGAGTGTGAAGACTGTGAAACTTTGTCAGCCCGTGAGTGCACTATGAACCCTGGTAGTGGAATCTGGCCAGCTTTACGCCCTGCATGTACCTGAACAAACCCCAGCTCCTTGCAATCCTCCCCTGTGTATTTCTCCAAGTCCTCAAGGCACGTGCTCACTGCCGACTAAATTAATGATGCCAATCCCCTTGTCCTCCCCTCGCCTCCCCGCACTTCTGGCACAGCTCTCTTGAATGGTCCTCAGCTCAAGGATTGGGCAGGTCCTTGCAGTGTCTTGGCTGAGGCACACTCTCGGGGGACCCACGAAAGAGACGCTTAAGCTCCAAAGTCAGTAAGGTTCAAGAGATAGCTTCTTCTGCAAACTTACATGGTCCCCCCGCTCCTCCAACAAACAGGGTGAGGCTCACCCAGCAGCACTACCCCCTTAATTCCACTTTGGCATCATCCTTTGGGATGGATTTTCTCCTCCACAGCAGCCCTGCGGTCAATCACTGCCAACAGGCTTCCTCCAGTCCGCAGGACACACCTGAGTATTCTCACATCCTCATGGCACAAGGCTCAGTTTTTTCTCTCCCAGCACCCCTTCCCCAGGAATATCCTCAGCCACATTATGTGTGAAGAGATCCCAGAAGGCAGAGAGCTTACATCCCCACATAAGGTCTATATGAGCCTCTTCTCTTTCCCCGTTAGTTTCCCTTTCGTGGATGTGTGCCTGGTGGTAATTTGGGAAGGCATTTCAAAGAGAGGGAACAGCATGTGCAAAGGCACAGGGACTGGAAGCCAGAATATTCAGCAATGCAAGCATAGTGTCTTTGGGAAGAGCCCTAAAAACACCTCATAGCCCACCTTACAGAGCTCTGACCACATCCTCCACAAAGGAAGGAAGCCATATCTGAGTTGAGCCCAGGCCTGCCATTTTAGAGACTGTTAAGGACTGAAAACCCTCCTCTACCAGCAGCTCAGTGGGGGCCCCCTTTGATCAACAGGTTGGCTTAATTAATATCATCCCAGGGCTGTCAGTTTCCCGGAGATCAAAAATGAGCCAGTCATTACGCCAAGATCAGTCAGAAACAAGAAAGGGAAGACTGTAAATATATTCTTTTCCCTTCCCCCCCCCAAAAAAATCTACTGACGTGATAAGGAACATAAAACAGCATTAGTTTCCTCATAGTTATTATACATAGCACCGAAAATTGTCGAATTAAACCAGGAAGTACTCTCTGGCTGGCCATAAATTTTGCATTTTTCCCCTTCGTGCATAATAATGCCTTGATACGCACCCCGTTATTGATGTGTCTGCAACACAGATCCCCTTTTTGGAGGCAAAAGGCTTCTCCATAGCAGATGGCGGCTATTGTGTTTACACATGAGCACCTCAGGATTGCATTTCCTCACGTCGGCAGTAAAAAGAAAGCCCTAATTGAGTTTTTAATGGCTTTGCACATTGTTCATTAAGATTACATGAGTGTGCTCAGGCAACTGGCAGCTGAGGGCCTGGGGCTCCGAGAGCTCAGAGCTGTCCCTGCAGACAGGTGGCCCCGCCAGCTTCCAGCGCCAGCATCTACGTGAAGGGAGAGGATGGCAGCAGGGACCCAAATGCTGCCCGGAGCCAAGGCAGCTGTGGTGACATGAAGCACGTGCTGGGTTTCAGTCCCACTTCTGCTCTTTCTTAGTCGTGTGACTTTGAGCAAGTCGTGAAAACTCACTGGGCCTCAATGTTCTCATCGAGAAAATGGGAAATTGAAAGCTCCGTGTCAAACTTTTTTGTCTGTTTTCAGTACACAGTTTTTCAAAACAGGGGGCGCCTGGGTGGCTCAGTCGGTTAAGCCAACTGAGCTCCAGGTCGGCTCCTAAATCCAACTTAGGCTCAGGTCATGATCTCAGGGTTCATGAGTTCGAGCCCTGTGTCAGGCTCTGTGCTGACAGCTCAGAGCCTGGAGCCTGCTTTGGATTCTGTCTCTCTCTCTCTCTCTCTCTCTCTCTCTCTCTGTCCTCCCCCCACTCACACTGTCTCTCTGGATCTCTTAAAAAGTGAATAAATGTTATAAAAAAAAAAAAAAAGAAAAGAAAAGAAAAACTGGACCTGACTCAATAATGCTAATTTCATAATAGACAGCCAGTAGCAGATGTCCGTGTGCCCAGTGCAATTTATGTTTAACATTACTAAATGTTCATTGAGAACTTAGTATGTCCCAGGCACTTCTCTTAGCATCTTTGAGCATCCCAATGAAGTGGTACCATGCTATCCCTGTTTTAAAGCAAGGAACACTGAGGAAGAGAGAGAAAATCGTTTGCCTACACAGCCCACATCCACTCCGTGGTGAGGAAAACAGCAGCCATATTCTGGTCTCCAGAACCTGTGAAAATGTTGAAAGGGCAGGCCTACGCCGGCCGACTCCATCTTGTTCTGTGTCCTTCACCTAGACCACGCCTCCTCCCCTTGAGTAACCTCCCGCTCACCGGTTCAAACTTCCTGATCAAAACACACCCAGCGACCTGCGTAACAGGACTCCGACCCTTCCCCAGCCAATCAGCTGAGGCCACAGCCATTACCTCACCAACTGCCCCTAGACCCCTATAAAACCTTTGTGCTTTTGAAACTCGCTCTCTCTGCCTGGTATCTCACCGCTGCGTCGGTGCAGGTAGGGGATTGAGTTCGAGCTAGCTCAAATAAAGGCTCTTTTGCTTTTGCATCGGACTCAGCTCCCTAGTGGTCTTTGGGGATCACGAATTCTGGGCATAACAATGTTACCTTACATAGCAAAGGGGAATTAAAATTTCAGATGAAATGATGATTGCCAATCAGATGACCCTAAGATAGGGGCAGATTATTCTGGACAAGAGAGACAGAAAAGGCAGAATCAGAGAGGGATTTGAAGGGGCAATGCTGTTGGCATTGAAGATGGAAGAGCCAGGAACCAAGAAATGCAGAACCCCCCCCTACCCGCGCCGCCCCCAAGAACTAGACAATATATTGTCCCCTAGGGCCTCCAGGGAGGAACACAGCCCTACAGACACCTTTAGCCCAGGGCAACCCACTTAGGACTTCTGATCACCTCAATTAGAGAAAAACAAACAAACAACAAAAAAACCCCACCTCTGTGTTATTTTTAGCCACTAAATTTGAGGTGATTTGTTACAGCAACAATAAGAAACTAACACACACTGCAGACTTCCCTGCTTCTGGGTTTTTGCTCAGGGGGTGTTGTTCCTGAAAACCACACAGCCCAGCCCAGCTATGGTCCTTTACTAAACCACTTAAATATCACCTTCTCTCAGTGGCTTTCACTAATGCCCAGAGGATGTTTATTCCCGCATTGTTGGCCCTATACTTGGCTCTATCACATCTTTCTGGACAAGGCTTCATTTAGAAGTCCAGAATGTTCAAGTTTAGCTATCTGGTCACAATATAAAGGGCAGGGGGCACCAAAATGTCAAAAGACACAAATGAACCATAAAGTAAGGAAAGATAACATGGAAGAGAAGTATAGTTCTGCCAACAGTATCCGGAAAACTAACGATCAAGCCAATCATAAATATAACAATTTAAAATAGCCAAAGTAGCAAACATATCATTCAACATCATCCATATTATCAATGAAAGCAATCTAATTATCAGGTGTCAAAAAAAAGGGGGAAAGAAACTTGCTTCTTTTCTAATATACCAGAAAATGGGGAGGAGGGATTAATTATAGCTTAATGGATACATAATATCTATTTAAAACAAAGAAAATAACCTCCTGAAATTTCAAAGGAAGTGAGCATTGTGAACATTTTGCCAGAGTCAATTTGTGTGAACAAGTAATAACTATTTCTGCAATCATTCGTTCAGACCAAGAAGTTGGGGTTTAAGCATTTCATATGCAAATTTGTTAAGGCAATTTTCCAAGAAACAGCTATCTGATAACCCATGTAGGTATGGATGATGTCGTTTAA
The DNA here is from genome assembly GCF_022079265.1 of Lynx rufus. Taxonomy (NCBI): domain Eukaryota; kingdom Metazoa; phylum Chordata; class Mammalia; order Carnivora; family Felidae; genus Lynx; species Lynx rufus. The sequence goes on along the minus strand of NW_025814896.1, from coordinate 17,493,877 downwards.
AAACAGAATTAGGCCCAGTCGAGTGGATTTGAAGGCACTGCTGAAGGGGGTCTATCCATGGGCCTCTCTCCCCAAAGACCAGGTACCAGGGCTGCCTGCATTCCTTCCCCATTCCTGAGGAAATGATGAAAGCAGAGGGGAAGAGGGAGAGAAAAGAATAGGAAGGGAGGGAGAGGAGGCAGAAGGAAAGGAAGAAGGAAGCACGTGAGTAGTGAGTACACAGCCAGGAAGATGAGGGAGGAGGGGCACAAGGAGTGGGAGACAGAGGTGGTAAAGCAGGAGAAATACAGGTGGGGAAAACAACACTGAGCAGAGAGAGAGGGGAGGACAGGACAAAGACATGGCCACAAAGCAGAATAAAATCCCAGCCATGCACAACCCCCTTAATTACTTCTCATCCCTTCACTCCCCAAACAAAAACAAAACCCCCACCCAACATTCCCCTTCTAGACCTTACCATAATCTTGTGATGAGGACAGGCCCATGTAAAACACTATGGGGCACCCCAGGACCCGGGCTACCCCCTTTTACAACCTCACATCTCTCTTCCCCCAACATCTCAGCATAGCTCAACATCGCCGCAGGAAAAATAAATGTTACTGTAGGGAAGACAATGGAACCCAACGCCATGACCCAGTGAGAACTCTGCTACATGAAGGGTGAGACACAGGCTCTGTTCTAGTTGCTTTTTGATGTGGGAAGTATCACAACTCTCTGGGCAATGTAAAGACAGAACTGAAGGGCATATAACGCCATTCTCCCTTCAGATTCCCACCCCTTCCTGTGCAACTGTTTTAGTCACACGGTGCCTCTGGGAGCCAAGAATTTTCTCTCCATTTCTTCACCTGGAACAGGGGTGTGCAGGCAGAGTCTGTTCCCCTCCCCCACAAGTTTTACAGTCACTAGGTGTAGGTGGGCAAGGAGCCAGGACTGGCTTGGATTTTAGGCTCCTTCTAGAGTGGGGTTGAAGGAGGAAAGGCCCTTTTCCTCGGGTCTTGTTTCTATAAAGAAACACAGTGATTTTTATGTTCCCACAGCAATTCCCGTCCCTCAGACACACCTGCCAGCAAACAGCAACAGCAGCAAACACAAACTATCCCATTTTACTCATGTACATTCCAGTCTAATTGCAGCCTTGTCAGTAGTTGCTTCTGTTACCCTTTCCATACAAATGAAAACACTGGGGCACAGAGAGATCAGGTACCTTTTCTAAAGCCACACAGTGAGTAGCAGAGCCAAGACTCAAACAAAGGAAACCCTACCCATCCTTCAGCTCTTAGGCTCCACACAAGCAGGTATGTTACGTTTGGTGCAAGCAGGGATCTCACACTCCCCAGGGTTAGCCAGCCTTGCCCTAGGAGCAGGCGCAGGCACGAAGAGGGGCAGAGAGTGGGAGGAAAGAACAAAAAGGAAATCAGTTGTCAGGCTGCTGCCATATTAAGAGTAAAGAGAACAACAGTGCTGCCTGTAACACTGTCAGACCCCAAATTGTTCCTGACATTCATTGGGCTGAGTCCTTTGCTTCTGCAGCTCTAAATCTCTTAAATTGAAATGACATGGAACTAAAATATATATATATTTTTTTAAATCTCCAAAGTCTTCACACATCCATTGGCATGATAATATTTTGATTAGTTACATTTATGCTCCAATTACACTCACAGAATGTTCAACTGTGTCTTATATATAGTATGTTTGCCACGCTCCATGGAAAATACGGGATTATTACCTCGTATATTTGCAATGGGAAAAGACACAAATGGAAATGGAGGGGGGAAAAAAAAGCAAAGCGAAGAGATGACTAAGCCTGTTAAAATAGTGCTGTCTTGGCTTCGCGTTACTAAATTGGGTCACTGCTATTATTTCCCAGGCTTTAAAATACCAGGGCTTGAAGAAACACGAAGCATTCAAGCCCACCTTCCCCTCACCTGACACTTTTATCTCCCCTGTCACAACTGGGTCCGACCCTGACAGCAACCTGGTCACGTGCCCACTGAGTGGCAAGGTCAACAGTGGGGAAGGTGTATGGTTTTGAGCTTTGTTTCTGGAGAGAGTGTCCACCTACTTCTCAGAGAGGTCGTCCTTAACCTTGTCCGTGATAAATAAATACATAAATGAAGGTTAAGAGCTCCTACGAGCCCTGCAAAATGTCTGCCCCGGTGATGCCAGGGTAGATTCCTCGCCGTGAGGGCTGGCTAGACGCCATCACGTTATTTTGCTCTTTACTGGAAGACCAGACCATGGTTGTCTGTGGTAAGGGTATCACGCTATCTAATGCCGGTATCAGATGGGCCCTTCTGTCGCACAGAGACGTACACAGACGTTGTCTGCACCGCAATTCCACAGCATCCTCCCCTCAAATCCTCCATCACTGGGGCTTACTTTCTCCACTTATTCTCCCTGCCAGGGTATCCCTAAGTCAACTTGCTCATATCTCTAGTCTCAGTTTCCCCTACTTGGATCCATGCATGAAGGCTAACCCCTCCACTGGTTTCCTCACAAACTCTGCTAGAACCAAGATTTTTAGAAATTGAATGAGGGGCACCTGGGTGGCTCAGTCGGTTAAGCATCCTACTTCAGCTCAAATCATGATCTCGCGGTTCATGAGTTCAAGCCCTGTGACAGACTCTGTGCTGACAGCTCAGAGCCTGGAGCCTGCTTCGGATCCTGTGGCTCTCTCCCTCCCCCCCCCCCCCGCTCCCACTCCTCCCCTGCTTGTGCGTGCTCGCTCGCGCTCTCTCTCTCTCTCTCTCAAAAATAAATACACATAAAAAAATATTTTTTAAATAAAAAATTGGATGAAATTGGTTCTACCCTCAGATATTACTTATGCACCCACTATGTGTCCGACACTCCAGAGAAACAGCAGTCAGCATGAGTTTTTGCCCCTGTGCACGTTACAGACATGTAAGAGGCAGTGTCAGGGGCGGGGAGTGAGGAGTTCGGTGACAGGGTATATACGTGGACAGATCACTAACTCAGACTCCATTTAGGGGGAGGAGGTATAAAAAAAAAAAAAACAACAAGCAACTCTCTGGAACAAATAAAGTTTACACTGAGGCCCAGGGTTACTCAGGAGCCAGACACATAGAGAGGGAGTGGCAAGAACGTTCCCTGCAGAAGCAATAGCTTGTTTCAAAGCCAAGAAGCAAGACAAAGACAGTCTTTGTCTGTGGAACGAAGAGAAGGAATTGGAGATACAGACCAGGTACCTTACAGACCACCTGTCTAGCCTCTCACCCTTGTTTTATAGACAAAGAACTTGATATACAGAGAGGTTCACAGTGACTTGCCCAAAGTCACACACCCAAAAGGTGACTGCGCTAGGAGTAAAGCTATTGAAAGCCTGCTGGATCCCACCCCCAGTAGGTTTGGGGTGGCTAAGAATGTGCACTTCTGACAAGTTTCTAAATGAAACAGATACAGCTGATTCATGGGTCACACTGGTCTAACTGGATCTGTGACTGCCCGGGGTCCATAAACTTGGTCCAGACAAGTAGTGCCTCCCCCACCCCTCCAGGGCAGGCAATGGTGCCAACCCACCTGCAGGGGTCCCCTCCTACCCTGGGCCACAGGCTCCCACCTCTCTCAAATGCAGGAAGACTCTAGCTACTGACCATCAGACAGGAAGGCTCTCTCTGCTGCCTAACCTCAGCAAGGTCTCTCCTCTGAAACCCCCCCTTCAATCATTGCCAATTACCGAGAATATCATTAGACACTTACTGACTCCCCCAAATGTACTAGGGTCTGCATAGAAATAGCACAATAATTATTCTTCCTCTTTCCCCATCCTCTAAGGAGATACAAGAACTTGACAGCTGTTATCCAATTAATCCTGACAGCTTTTTTTTTCTTTAATGTAAAGGTATCTCTTTCATCTGAAATGGGAAAAGCTATTTCCTTTCCTGAGGTAACAACGAGGGCAAAGAGAGTCCAAGTGACTTGGCCAACACCACTAGGGTCATTTCTTGCCTCCTTTCTTCTGCAGGGACAGTGGAATACTGTAGGATAAGAACACAGACTCTGGGTTCTGATTGCCCTATCAAGTCCCAGCCTCTCAGCTACCAGCTATGTGACCCTGGAAAAGTTGCTTAAACTCTCTGAGCCATAAAATGAAAGTGGTGATGGTAATAATGGCACCTGCCCCACAGGTTTTTAATGAGAATCCAAGGAGCTTACATAAGGTAAGTGCTTAGAACGGTGCCTGGCACACGGTGAGATCTATGTAAACATCGACCATCATGACCCGCATCAGTGGCAGCATCCCGGGCCCTCTTGTCGATCTCTGACTGCAACAGAGAGGCAGACAGGTGGCCCTACAAACCTGCAGGAAAAGGGAGGTCCCAGGGTCACTGTCCATACATGGGTGACTCCAAGAGGCACCAGGAAGCCTCTTTGCAGTTTACCCCAAGGAGCATCTCTTGCTGCCAGTGGTTCTGCAAGATGTGGTTCCCGACCTAGCTACACCAGCACCACCTGGGAACCTGACAGAAAAGCAAATTCTCAGGCCCCACCGGAGACCTTCTGAAGAAGTTCTGGAGTGGGACCCAGCCAGGCTGTGGTGGTTTCACAAGCCCCCAGGTGATGCTGATATACACATGCATTTGAGAGGTACTTTTTCGGGCACCTGGGCTGCTCAGTCAGTTTAGCGTCCAACTCTCAATTTCAGCTCAGGTCATGATCTCACAGTTCATGGGATCCAGCCCCACGATGGCCTCTGCACTGACATCATGGAGCCTGCTTGGGATTCTCTCTCTCTGCCCCTCCCTGGCTCACACGCACAAATGTTCTCTCTCTTTCTGTCAAATAATGAACTTTAAAAAAAAAAAAAAAAAGGAAGTAGTTTTTCTTCAAAGAGGTTCCTAGGGCATCAGCCTATTTGGGGAGACTTATGCCAGCTCTTGTCCACTGCATGTTCTCTCCATTTCCCATGAAGGGACAGGGCACCCGTGGGAGTCACAACACCGTAAATGGGTCCAGAGTCTGGGCTCTTGACCACTGCCCTCAACCACCTGCATGACATTGCCTTTCCAGTCCCACCTGCAGGGACGGCCTCTGAGCACTAGCCCTCGTGGGCCAGCATGGGAGGGGCACTCACTGCCACGGGAGGGGACACAGCTGCCTATGCAGGTCACAAGGTGGGAGGAGGATACTTGGAGAGAAAATGCTATCTCGTACAAACACACATGTAGAGTCTCTCAGTCCTACTTGAATCCTTGAAGCTACCAGGATGTCTCAGTGGCTGTCAACTGGAGCATCTTGAAATCAAACCCCAGAACCTCCTAATAACTCTCTGAAGCCTTCATCCTGACTGTGTGCACTCTCCTCTCCACTTCTCAGCCCGTTTCCAAGCCTGTCAGCTGCAGGTATGCTTTCCTACTTCAGTCTTTTTTTTTTTTTTTTAATGTTTATTGATTTTGGAGAGAGAGAAAATGAATCGGAAACAGGCTCCAGGCTCTGAGCTGTCAGCACAGAGCCCAACGAGGGGCTCAAACTCATGATCTGCAAGATTGTGACCTGAGCCGAAGTCGGACTCCCCACCAACTGAGCCACCCAGGCACCCCTCTACTTCAGTCTTCCCTTTCTCCCAGTACCAGCTCCAGTCTCCTCCCCTGGTCCCACTTTCCCTGCCAGACTCCACTCTGGACTCCCTGGCCACAATGCCAATGGCCCTCTCCCCCAGTTATCCTCCTCCCTACCATCCTGCGCACCCCCCCAGTCCAGTGATTTCTATCTATACTCCACACTGCCAATGAGAATAACCTTGTCAGCTTCACCCCAGCTCAGTTCCACCAACACAGATGGAAAGACAGAGAAGCAGAAGCTGAAATAATGAAGCAGAGGCGACTCTAAGAATCACAACTGCCAAGTGGGTGATGAGTTCTATATTCCTTCGCTGGGGGCTGCAGTTACAAAGTACCACCAACAGAGTGGTTCAAACAACAGAAATTTCCTGTCTCAGAGTCCTAAAAGCTAAAGTCTGAGATCAAAATGTTGGCTCAAAGGGCTGGTTCCCTCTGAGGACTGCGAAGGAGAATCCATGCCATGGCTCTCCCCCCATTTCTGGTGCTTTGCTGGTGATCTTTGGTGTTCCTTATCCTGTAGAAGCATCACCCCAACTTCTGCCTTCAGATTCACGTGGTCTTCTCCCTGTATGTGTGTCTGTCTCCAGATCTCCTCCTTATAAAGACACCTGCCAGATTAGGTTAGGGGCCCACCTACTCCAGTACGGCTCATTATAACTACTTAACATCTGCAGTGGCCCTACTTCCAAATAAGGTCACATTCTGAGCTACTAGGGGGTTAGGACTTCAACATATGAATGGGAGAGGGCAGATACAATTCAACTGAGAACCACTTTTCCATACCCTTACTGTGCTCACTGCCCAAAGAGGTGTCTAAGGCAATCACTTGGGAGGATTTCTGCAGAAATAACCAAACATCAAATTTGGAAATGTGTTGTAGTATTGTTTTTCATTATAAAATGCTACCTGGAGGGAAAAAAAAACAAAAACAAAAGCCAGAAAAGTAGAAGGAAGTGGAAAAATTACCCACCACAGAGAGACAACCACAGGAGGACCTTGAGATGTTTCCTTATAGTCACATTTCCTGGCATGGGTTAGCTGCTTTCTAAGTAGTTGTGGCATTTAATTGGGCTTGGGACCTTGCCTGGTAAACTCCTCCTGAAGGAGAGGCTTTAATGAGGGATTACAATTTATAGTGAACTTGTCTGCTCTGAAGCTACACCTAGGGGCCACTGGGAGAGGCAGGAGCCTCCCTTCCGTGGGGCTGCCTATGCAGTGATGTCGCCAGTTTGTTCTACAACAAATGTATATCGAGCGGGTTATGCGCCAGGCACTGTTGTAGGTCCTGGGAATACAGCTGTGAACACAACAGTCAAGGTACTTAATCAGAGACAGTTTGTCGAGATGAAAATTCTCCTCGAGAGCCTTGGAGCAAGTTGAATAGGACTTGTGTAGATGGCCCCCCAGGGATGCTCACCAGCCTTTCATCCTGTAATTTCCTCATTTTGAGTTCCTGATTTTTAGCTCATCTTTCCATGCTCTGAAGTACCTTTTCAGTGATTATTTCCCCAGGAAGAACCTATGAATGGTGTATTTTCTGAGCCCATGCATTTCCGATACTGCATCATTTTTACAGTGTAGGTCACAAGGCTGCAACTAAATTTCCCGAGTCTCAACCAATTCTCTTCTGAACAGCAAAGACTCCTGCTTCTCACCCTCTGCTAATGGAACAAGGAGAGTAGGCTGATCCTTGCCTATCAAAGGCCCTGGCCTGGATCTCCCCTACTTGGGAAGCAAGTAGATTGACATATTTACCACCCTGATTCCTAAGGTTCGGAAAAATCTTTTGTCCTGTGGATTTGTGCTTGAGGCATAATATGACAACAAAGATGGAGGCCCTGGACTCAGCATGCAGGCAAACCCCAGCTCTGACACTTCCTACTTCCTGCATCGTTAGGCAAATTACTTAGACTCACCATGTCTCTGTTTCCCAGTCTGCAAAATGGGCATAATGAAAATACCAGCCTCCCAAGATCACCATCAATATTAACTGGGGTAATATACGCAATGGTTGAGGAGTGCCTGGGTGGCTCAGTCGGTTAAGCGTCTGACTCTTGATTTCGGCTCTGGTCATGATCTCATAGTTTGTGGGTTTGAACCCCGTGTTGGGCTCTACGCTGACAGCAAAAAGCCTGTGTGGGATTCTCTGTCTCCTTCTCTCTCGGCCTCTCTCTCAAAAATAATTTTTTTTAATATATACATAATGACTCAGAAGAGAGGCTGACCAACTTTTTCCATACCAGACAAGCAGTATTTTAGGCTTTACAGCCCAAACAGTCTTTGTCACAATGACTCGACTCTACTGAGAGCATGACAGCAGCCACAGACAATAGATAAACAAATGAATGACGCGGTGTTCCAATAAATCCTGACAAAACAGGTGGCTGAGGCAGCCCTTGGGCTGTAGTTTGTAGACCCCTAGGAAGAATGCCCAGCAAATACTAAGCTCTCAATAAATGTTAGTGGGTATTATCATGAACTGTGATTAGATTCAGAAAGACAGTGGTTGATCTCTGTGATCCCTGTCTGGTTGTCCGACCCTGTGAACAGATGCGGTACATGAAAATCCCACCAACAGGAGCATCCCAGCCCACCTATAGTACTCCACTGGGGAAAACTACACCTTCCAAGGTGCAACTGGCCATGATCACTTCCCTAATTTTCACCTTGTTGTATTTGTGAGTTTCAGCCTCCAGCAAGAAGTAAAAAGAAAGGATAGGAGGAAAACAATAGAACTCAGAGCTTCAGAGAAAGTCCTGTTCATGCTATAAAAGGCTGTCTGTCCCCTACTGTAGGTTCTAACTAGATAGACAGGCAAGAATTAAAGCCCCATCTCACTTTTGCTGGGGGCACAGCTATAAGTACCTGATTTAATGTGCTTCTTAACCATTCATTTAGCCTTAGAGTTGGGGGAGGATTCTCCTGTCTTACTTGCAATGGACTTTGCCTTTGGTGAGGTCCTCATGGAAAGTTTTACGGGAAAGTGCAAGAGGCCGTATTCCCAAAGGATCTTAGCATTTATTTCCACCCTGGGACTTTGCGCATCCAGAGTAGTGTTGCTAGGCCCTGGGACTCTCAGTGGAGCCCTCTGTCTCATTTCAAACTTGTGCCTCCCAATTCTTTATCCACTTTTCAGGACTGAGTGTTTCCTTCACCACCTACACCAACAGCTAAGTTATGTGCCCAGCTATGTGCTGTTTTTAAGAAGAACTGAGACACGAGAAAATATTCATCTCAAGAAGATCAATGCCTCTTTTCAAGGCTCCAACAGAAAAGGAGGGTCCACACTGGATATGTCAAGCAAATAGAGTTTTTGTACAACTGGACCTTTACACAACCATTAGGAGGCTGGGGGAATGGAAAGTTCTCTTCAGGAAATCCCTAAGTATAGGGATCACAGGAAGGATAGTGTCTCTAGTTCTGGCTGCCAATGGCCCCATAGGGAGTGCTCATTTGTTGAGCACCCAGGCACAACCCTATAACTGTCAATGGCTGACACCTCTATCAACACCTGTCCTGAGTTGCTGGCTGGAGGCTTGTGGCTTCCCAGATCTCATGCCTTAAAAGATCTCTCCCTGGTGGAATCCAACTGAGACCCACCACCCCCCCCCCCCCAGGGCAAGCAGTGTAGGAAATGAAGTTTCCAGCTTTTGCGTCCTTGCTTGGATGGCTGTGTATCAGTAAGTAGTAGTCTGAGACCAGCAGGATCTAAGTTGGGTTAGACAGGAAGTGGTTGCAAGCAGGTACTTCCAGTCAGTTTAGAAGCTGAAGTAAAAGCCCAGGCAAGAGATGTTGCTGCTCCTGTCACTGACCACTTCTCTCTCTTGTTCCAGGGCCCCCAAACCTACTCTGAGGCTGGACAGGCCTGAGAACCAGGGACAGTATATATGTGGGACACATTATCTCCTGCCAGGTGTGATTACAGGCTGCAGACCAGGCAGCTGCTTCCTACTTGCAGGCCTTTGGGCAAGAAGGGCTCTGAGATGGACCGAGAGAACCAATCTTGAGTCAGCTACCCTGGCTTAGAGCCCTTTCCACCATATCCCAGACAGACGGAGGAGTTTCCCAGGGCCGTCCTAACAAACTACCACAAAGTTGGCAGTTTCAGACTACAACAATTTATTCTCTCACACAAGTTCTGGAGGCCCAAAGTCTGAAATGAAGATGTAAGCAGGGTTGTATTCTCTCTGGAGCCTCTAGGAGAGAATCCTTCCTGGCCTCTTCCAGCTTCTGCTGGCTACATTACTCACCTCTGCCTGACTTCCTGTGGCCTTCTCCTCTGTCTCTGTGTTTCAAAACTCCCTCTACCTGTCTCTTAGCGAAATACCTATCACTGGATTTAGAGCTCACCCTAAATCCAGGATCACCTCATCTTGAGATTCTTAAGTACATCTACAAATAACTTTTCCCCCCAAGTAAGATCACATACATAGGTTCTGGGAGTTAGAACTCAGACGTATCTGGTGTGGGGGTCATTATCAACCCACTGTACCAACTACAGTGAGTGACTCTGTGAATGTCACTTGCCCTCAGGCTAAGACTCAATTTCTATACCAATAAAATAGGTACTGGGAGGAGAAGACCTACCTGGCACAGTTACGGGCTCAGGGAAAGTACACATCAAAAATCTGTTGAATCTGGGGGTGCCTGGGTGGCTCAGTGGGTTAAGCATCTGACTTCGGCACAGGTTACGATTTTGCAGTTTGCAAGTTCAAGCCCTGCTTCTGGCTGTGTGCTGACAGCTCAGAGCCTGGAGCCTGCTTTGAATGCTGTGTCTCCCTCTCTCTCTACCCCTCCTCTGCTCGTGCTCAGTCTGTCTGTCTGTCTGTCTCTCTCAAAAATAAATACATTTAATTTTTTTTTTTAAATCTGTTGAATCTAAACAGGAACCCATGCCAAGGCCACAGAGTATTTTCCTAGGATGAGTTAGGACTTGGACACAGACTCTATTCATGCACAGGTAACACAAAGTGTTAAGCTCAATCCATATTCACGATTGTACTCAATTGCCTTAGAAGAATTTTCCAGTTCTAAAGCCTACGCTGTATGAAACAGCACCTGGTGCCTGTAAGCTCTTCATCTGTTAAATGTGTAGGTTGGATGGAATGATTTCCAGATTCCTTACAGCTCTCACAACCTATGGTTTTAGGATTCCTATACAAGTTTGGGCATTAGGGGCACCTGGGTGGCTCAGTCGGTTGAGTATCCGACTTCAGCTCAGGTCATCATCTCGCGGTTTGTGAGTTCAAGCCCCACAGTGGGCTCTGTGCTGACAGGTCAGATTCTGTGCCTCCCTCTCTCTCTGCCCCTCCCCCGCTCACACTCTGTGTCTGTCTCTCAATAATAAATACACGTTAAAAAAAATTTTTTTAAGTTTGGGCATTAGATTTCTGACAACAAACTAACTCAACAACTGCAATATTGCCCCCCGCCCACAAGGGGAAAATCAGGTTCTACCCAGAGTGGGTTTTCAGGGCTGCTTCCTGCTTTAAGCCAGAGTGGCAGCCTGCCCCGTCTCAGAATTCCTAGTTCCCCCGGCTCTAGGCTGAACCCACGGCTCTGCCACTTTCTAACTATGAAACCCAGATCAAGCCCCTTTGCACCTTTCTTTTAATGCCTTTTACATTTTAATGAAAGTGTCAGAAAATAAAGAAACCTACAAAGAATAAAATATACTATAGCTCCACTATCCAGGATTAGCCACTGTTAATGTCTTGACATACGTGCTTTGCCCTTTTATTTAAAAAAAGAAAGATCACTTTATTGTTATTGTGAAAACGATACACATTTTGGAGAACTGAAAAAACTACAGAAACCTACAAAAATGCAAGTTAAAAAAAAAAAAAAACCCCAAGTCTCACCACCCAGAAATAGCTACCGTTACCATATGGCAAACATCATAGTAAATATCTTAGGATCTATACAGAGACGAAAAGGATGGATGATGGGTGGCTGGACAGACAAAAGAACAGATAGAAATAAATACTACCAAATGTGGGAGGGGGAAACATTACATGTTATTTTTACGTTTCTACATGTCATTTATTTTTACTTGTATTTAACAGAAAAGGAAAACAAAATTGAAAGGAATCTAGACCTTCAAATGTTTCTTCACCAGGAGGTATTTGCCAAAAGATCCCTATGAGGTTAAGAACACAGATTGTGAAGAAAACAGTAAGAGTCTGGAGTAATTATGTTGTTTTTTTAACTATTTATTTTAATTTTAAACACTACTTAATGACTCCGCGCTGTGAAAGATGACATTAGCTCTCGCTCACTTCCTCTCAACTTCCCTCTCCCCGTCTCCCGATTTCTCAGCTTTGTTAGTGGCTGCTATCATTACGTTGCCCGGGTTTGTGACCTTCACATCCTGATCTATAACTGTAATTGCCGGAGTTATTTATTGTTAATTCTACATTTATATGGAGTCACTACTCATCATCACTCCTTATACCGTGAGTTCTGCATTCATGCATCTTTTATTTTTATTCACTCTTAATTAGTTGGATTTTCTGATTCAGTATTTTCTCAAGATCTCGTGGAAGTTATATTTATTCTGAGTACATTTATTCTTGAGGGCAATTGTTTGTAGGCTTAATATCCTGTGATATTCTTGGGCTGTGTCTTCTTTCCATTAAGTCTATATTAGACATTATCCCATTGTCTCCCAAAACCAAATGCTGCTTCCTAAGAGTATGAGGCCAACCTAATTTTCTTGATCTTCTTGTGAAGGATGTTTTTGCATCTTAACACTGGGTAATTTCTTCTTTATCCTAAGGTTTAACAGCTTCACTAGCACATACCTTAATGTTCAACATTCTGTATCGAATTTTCCTGGACTACATTTTTTTAATTAATTGTTTTTACCGTGGCAACTACTGTACAGAACATAAAATTTGCCATTTGACCCATTTTTAAGTGTACAATTCATTGGCATTACACTCACAATACTGTGCAGCCACCACTACCACCCATTTCCAAAACTTTCTCTTAACCCTAAAGAGAAATTCTGTAACACCTACGCAACAACACCCCATTATATGTATCTTGTAAGTGGAATCCTATGATCAAAGAAGCCAGGGGCACGTGGGCAGCTCAGTCAGTAGAGCATCCGACTCTTGACTTCAGCTCAGGTCATGATCTCATGGTTTGTGAGTTAAAGCCCCACATCAGGCAGTGCAGAGCCTGATTGGGATTCTCTCTCTCTCTCTCTCTCTCTCTCTCTCTCTCACTCTGCCCCTCCACTGTTCCCTCACTCTCTCTCTGAAAATAAACTCAAAAAAAAAAAAAAAAAAGCTCTATAAAAAAAAAAGACAATAAAGTGTTAGGGAGATGTGGAAATTAGAACCCTCATACACTGCTGACAGGAAGAGGAAATGGTGCCCTCACTTGCAACACACTGTCTTCTGAAGTGCAAATTTAGTTATACAGTCATTTCAGGGAATTTTTTCTATTCAGAGGCAGAAGAGCATAATTCTGCTCTTTTGAATCACAGTTCTGCTATATATACTAACTGTGAACTTAGTCAAGATCCCTAACTTGTTATGTCTTACTTTCTTCATCCATAATTTAAGAATACTAATAGTACTGACCTCATACTCTTGTGAAAAATTAAGACATGTAAACCTCTAAAACGAAGTGTCTTGTGCACAATTCAAAAAGGATTTGTTCTTATGTTAATTTATGTGACATATGTGAATAAATCGTGTTTTATATACATACACATACCTACATACTATCTTCAAATAAATCTTTTTCAAATCTTTTGTTTCCTTTTAGCTGTCTTTATATTCATCTTCCATTGACTATTTCCATCACTTTCACCTGCCTTCATATGCTGGTCAAGACTTTCCTCCATATGTCTACTTCAGCAATATATATTCTATTTTGCTTCTGTTTCCTTTTTTGCTGTTTCTAATTTATCTATGGGCTCTTCAACACTATGAATGGTATTTTGGGTCTCCACTTGTTTCCTTTTGTCCCTATCAATCCCATTCTGTTAATTTACCACCTCATCGTTGAACTCTTACCTTACTGACTTCTAGTTCCCATTACATTGTGTTCTATACAGAAAAGCAACTGTGTAAGGAGCTCTGCTCCTTAATTAATATTTCTTTCTAGGTTGAAAGTATTGCTCTTGCATGCTATAGCCCCATGCTTGTTTGTCTTCTTCTGTGCCTTTAGATTTATTTACCTTTTTGTTGTTTTTTACACTATGCTCTAAAGTTGCCATGCTGTTTCTTTGTTGCTCCACTTGGGTGGCTTTGTCCTGACATTCTATTTGCCATGAAATATAGCAGAGGTGACAGCTGACTCTCTTGTCACATGGCAGCAAACAGTTTGTTTTCCCCTTGAAGCTGAAGTTTGAAGATTGAGTATTCTTTGGGCTGCCTGATTTCTATAACCTAATGGACCAGTGACAGAAGGAGAGAGCCTGTCCAGGGTTCATGTTCAGTCATGGTTAGGATACTAGAGATCTGCTCCTTCTTCTCAGATTTGGTGAAATAGGCATAATCACAACCCATCTACTTTCAGGTACTCACTCTTCCTCTAAGGAGATATTATCTATTATTATCTATTATTTCTCTAATCCAATATGTAGTCTTGCAGCTTTGGCTCCCATCAGGGAAGGCTAACCAGCTCTGTGACTTTTCACTTTAACTTGTCTCTCAGCCCACCCCCTGCGCCAGGCCATTTTTCTTATTCCTTTGTCAAACACCAGAGAGGTTACCATTACTCAATTTGCTTTCCTCCAGATGTCTGGGTGTTAGTGAGAAATCTCAGGACATGCTTTCTGCTGGTGGGGAAAGAGAAATCCAATTACTTCTCGCTACAGCACAACAGTACTTTCTCTTTCTCTCCTTATTTATCCCTGTTTAAAGTTTACTGCCTTTGATGACTCCCTTTACCTTGGTTAGATATTGTCATGAATTTTATTTATTGCTCTTAAAAATTTTTGTCTGCTCAATTCAGTGGGTACTGGGCAGGCAGAATACTGTAACACAATCTATCTGCCCATGATCTTCACCTGAACATCTGAGTCACATTTTCCATATGTAAGTTTAGACAGTAATAATCATACTGAACCCATCGATTTTTTTAGGAGTACTAAATTAGATAATATATGTAAATTGCTTTGCAAGCTCTCAAATTTTATATGAAGAGTAAGTTTTCAATAAGTGTATTGGTGAATGAATGAGCGGTTACTACTCTACGGAAGTGAACTTAGTTAACTAATTCACAGGATTATAAAATGTTAGTACTGAAAACAATCCTAGCCATCATACAGCCCATCCCATTTATTTCATACAGAAGGAAATAAATGCCACCCTATTATCTGTAATACCATGCTCCATCAAGTGGCAACACAAGAATTCAAGGGTCACTGATCTCATGGCAAACAAGTCATTCACAAGAATTCTTGAGAATAACCCTCGTATTTGGGAAAAAGAAGGTCTTATCCTTCCTAAGCCCCCTTGCCTTGCTTAACACTAAGATGGGCTTAGGTATGCAAGTTTGTGGGTAGAGGCTGTGAGCACAGCTTAACTGCTTTCCAGAATTCAGGGGAGAAAAAATATAGTGAAAGAAAAGAAACAAATCAAACTAGACCCAAGGCTGAGAAACAGAGAGCCAAGAGCTAAAAAAAAAAAAAAAAAAAAAAAAAAACAGTGGAAGTACAGATGAGAATGGGCACTGGAAAATAAAGGTTGGATATTTTCAGTTGTTTGCTCTGAAGTGTATACTTTCTTCATCTCACACATAGCATATTTACTAAATTCTACGCTACTCACGGATGTTTCTGTAGTAGGTTCTGTGGAAGAAGCAACATGAACGCACTTAGATGTGAGTAGAGAACAAGCAGACAGGTTCACTTACAAGAGCTAATGATGGGAATCTCCTGGATCACATACATCAGTCAGTAGGGTCTTCCTAGGTTCAAACACAGCCCTGGGGAGGGGCGAGGGAGGGCTACAGGGCTGGCCCCAGGGGTTTAGGTTTGTCAAGTGACTGAGTAGAGAGAGGAGTTTTAACCTGTAACTGAAGGGACCGACAGAGGGCAACAACTAAGGTGGAAGCCAAGCCCAAACCATGACGGAAATCAGAGACTCTAAAACACATCAAAGGGAAGCAAGTAGCAAACCAAATGTGTACCACTTGCCTCAGTCAACAAGAAAGAATTTTTCTGCCAGTCTGAATCTATGAGTTGTTGTCTGCTTCCCAGGACATTCTAGGAGATCTGAACAAGCTTGATATTAAAACCAAATAAAAGAGTTCACAAATCTTAAATAAATACAGCAAGCTGACCATTCATAGTTATTTCCTGGGGTCTCTCTGAAATGTTAAGTGATTTTGTTTTTGTTTTTTGTTTCCAAGTATTTAAGCTTCAAAACTATAGGGACAAGGAATAGGAGTCGGGTTTCTACCTGACCCTATGTTTCCTGAATTAAAATTCTGATTGCCCAAGGCACCTGGGTGGCTCAGCTGGATAGATGTCCAACTTCAGCTCAGGTCATGATCTCACGGTTCATTGTTTCAAGCCCCGAATCAGGCTCTGTGCTAACGGCTCAGAGCCTGCTTTAGATTCTGTGTCTCCCTCTCTCTCTGCCCCTCCCCTACTTGCACTCTGTTGGTCTCTCTCTCAAAAACATAAAAAAAAAAAAAAAAAAAAAACTTTTTCTTAATTCTGATTGCCTAAAGTCCAGTTTATTTAAAAAGAAAAAAAAAAAAGGACAAGAGGGAATCAGTCAACAGATCTTCTTACCAACCACTTGGGGATCCTAGAAAAAAAGTGTCACCATAGCTTAAAATTTTTTACGGAAAATGGTTCTCAGCCAAAAATTATATACCCAGCAAAACTATTAATTAAATTTGACCCAGACATTTGAGTCCTATAAGGTTTCAAAAATTTCATGTCTTATATACTCTTTGTTAAGGAGTTATATGAGAATGTAGTACTGTTTGGACTGAAAATATTAATTTTTGTGTTCTCTTTCATTTTATTTTAGTACCAGGCTTTATGTGAACTCCTCAAATGTGTGTAGAAGCAAATAAACTTTCAGGCTTTGGACGGACAGAAAAAGAAAAAAGAAAATCTGGATTGTCAACGATTACCAGTGGAAGACACAAAGTAAAATCTAACTCTAATAGGAAATAGAAGGTCACTCAAGAGGGCAAGTCCTTATTTCTCTCAATAGAAAGCCAGTAAACAATGCTCCATGTTAGTAAGTCAAGAAAAGCACTTTAAGCAAAGTATTCACACATGTAGACATAACCAACAGCAGAAACAAAAATAGCAGCCATGGATGCTTAGTGGGACTCGCGAAGCAGAGGACCCGACAGCGTATGTTAGCTTTTCAATATGAGCCCCCCTTTTTCAATACTTTAGTTTTTCAAAGCAGACTCTATACCCAACACACGGCTTTAACTCATGACCCTGGGATCAAGAGTCTCACACCCTACCAACTGTGCCAGTCAGGCACCCCTCTGAGCTATTTGATATAGTCACCATGTTTTTTGTTTGTTTGTTTGTTTTGCTTTAACAAACATTTTAAAATTCTTTTGGAAATTAAACTTAAAACTATAAAACAGTCTCACTTATAAATATGTAAACACACAAAAATGCTTCCTGAATTAATCATAATTAATCTTATATGAAAAAGAAATATATGCATACAGGGACAATAGGTTTATTCCAAGAAAGGAAAGATTGTTTGCAAGTGTAAAATCCATTTATAGGCCATTATTTTAGCAGAATAAAGGTGAAAAAAACAATCTCCAATCTATTGTTCCTCAAGAGGCTTTGGATAAAGTCTTCAACATTCTTGTCTTTTAAAAATTCAGTATTCTAGGGGTGCCTAGGTGACTCAGTTAAGCATCCGACTCTTGATTTCAGCTCAGGTCATGATCTCAAGGTTCATGGGTTTGAGCCCTGCACTGGGCTCTCTGCTGTCAGCACAGAGCCTGCTTCAGATCCTCTGCCTCCCTCTCTCTCTGCCCCTCCCCTGTTCACACTCTTACTCAGAAATAAATTAAAAAACAAATAAAATTTAAGAAGTCAGTATTCTAGACAAGGAAGAACACTTCCTGGGAACAACACAGTGCCCATTTGAAACTAAAAGACAGCATCCCATGTAAGAAACACTGAAGTCATCTCTACCAAATTTAAGAATGAAACAGGGTGATGCCAATATTATTAAGCACTTATTTGCAAGTTCTACCCAATGAAATTTTAAAAAGGAGGGAGGGAAGTTAAAAAGTAAGGGAAGAAAAAATGAATATATGATAAAAAGTGAGATAAAGTGACCATCATTTGACAGGTGATGTGATTGAACACCTAGAAAACCCAAACCACCAACTCAAAAATCTGCAGGATTGATAAAAGGGTTCAGTAAGGTGAATGGTTAAAAAATAAACAGATAAAACACAACAGCTTTCTTATATAGCAGCAATAACCACTTGGAAACTCTAACAGGAAATAAATTAAATCACAATAGTAGCAAATACCTAGGAATCAATTTAAACAGAAATGTGTGAGGGCCAGATGAAGAAACCCATAAAACTTTACTGAGGAACATAAAAGATTCTGTGAAAATGTGAAGATCCATGTAATGATTTCAAATCTGAAGACTCAATAAAAATGGAAATTCTCACAAAAAATAATTGGTACAATATTTGCAATTCTAATAAAACCCAAGGGTTTTGGGGGGGGAATTTTTTTTTTTTTTTTGGAATGAGATCAAGTAATTCTAAAGATCACCTTAAAGTAAACACGAAAGGCTACACTTCCTTGTTAGTAAAGTGTAAAGACAAGGAGATGTCTTATTAAGCATTAACTAACCTGATAAAGCTACCATAACTCCAAGAGTGTTATATTGACAGAAAACTAATGGCACCAAAGAGAAAGAACATCAACAAACTCTGTAAGAGCATTTGTTTGATGAGAAAGTTCCTACTTCAAATCAATGGAGAAAGTTCAGACTATGAATTCATTGTCCTGGGACACTGGTGAACTATTCAGAAAACAACAGACTTAGATTCTTATCCACATCATGAGTGAATAAATATAAATATAAATATAAATATAAATATAAATATAAATATAAATATAAATATAAATATAAATATAAATATAAATATAAATATAAATATAAATATAAATATTATGTATATGTACACGTATGTATGTATATGTGTGTGTCTCCCCAGATATACATATTTGTATCCACATATATATACTTACAATATGAGCAAACATACATAAAAAGGTGAACATGAAAAGGAAGAAAACATCAAACCATTAAAAATCTGAAAAACGTATTTAAAAAATATTTATCGTATTTGAGAATGGGGAAATAATTTTTAAACCCCAAAAGCCAAAGAAGATATAAAGTTTTCTGTGGCTGACAACATAAAAAATAAAAGTATTCATCATAACATCAAAAATCCTGAAAGGAAAAAAAATGGGAAAACATATTTTAATATAAGTAGTAGGTAAACTTATTCCATAAAAATCCCATAAACATATACGGCAAATATAAAAATGTTCATGAGCAGATAATTCACAGAGGACAAAATGCATTCAGCTGCACAAGCAATAAAGACAAGCCAAATGTGTGCAGTGTCATTTCCTCTTATCAAATAAAAATATTTTGAAACAGTGTTAATTCCTAATATTAGCAAAATATTTCTTAAGGGTAATTTGACAATATGTATTACATATCACAATATAAATCCCATATCACATTCAAATACCCATACCACCAAATGGATAATCCCAATCTAGAGGAAATAATTACAGATCCCAAGATTTACATGAAAAAAATGTTAGAACAGTAGTATTATAATAGTGAAAAATCAGAAGCAACTTCAATGCCCAAGAGCAAAAACATGATTCAGTAAGTAATAATACATCAATATGGAATCACTTAACTCACATAAAAGCTCACTCATTTAATATTCAGACAGAAAAATGCTAATGATATCATTTTAAATGAGAAAAAAAAGCTATCCCAATTTTGTAAATTAAAATGTACAGACGGTCCCTGACTCACGATGGTTCGATTTATGATTTTTCCACTTTATGATGGTGTAAAATCTATACAAGTTTAGAAGCCACAAAATTTTGAATTTTGATCTTTTCCCAAGGCACTGACGTGGTGTGAAACCTTCTCATACTCTCCCCTGATGCCGGGCAGTGGCAGAGAGCACAACCCCAGGTGAGCCACGTCATCCTGAAGGTCAACAACAACCCATGCACTTGCACCACTCTGCACCCATAAAACCATCATCTTTTTCGCTTTCACTACAGTATCCAATAAATTACATGGGATATTCAACACTTTAGTATAAAATAAGCTTTGTATTACATAATTTTGGCCAACTAGAGGCTAATGTGTTTGAGTATGTTTAAAGCAAGCTAGGCTAAGCTGTGATGTTCAAGAGGTTAGGTGTATTAAATGCATTTTTGACTTAAAATATTCTCCACTTATAATGGGTTTACCAGGACATAACCCCATCATAAGTCAAGGAAGAGTTGTGTATAACTAGCAAATATGTGAGTGTGCAGGTGTGTAGTTATTAATCTATAGTTACAGAAAAGAGACACGAAAACTTGTATTTAATGTAATAAACACATGCGTTAACCTCCATTTTCTTTCTACCCAAGTCTCACTAAAATGACAATGTAGGAATTAAAAAGACATAAACCCACAAGTACCAAGAGAATGGAAAAAGACATCAACTGAGAGATATCAACAATATTTTAGAAGAAGAAAACCAGTTGGACAAATGGTAACTACTCAGAGATGACCTAGCTTGTAGGATTCCATGACCTGCATAAGATGTCTAAGAGGACATACAAACCCAGGAATCACCCTGGGAAACCAACACAGGGTGGAAAAAGTATCCCTCACTTAGCTCTGAGCACTGGGAGCCAGGCTTTGCATGCTTCGCATTCACATGAAGGGAGGATTTATCTTTGGGTAAACTGACCACATAAGGAAGACAAGACCTTAGGTGTGAACATCCCAAGGGTCAGCAACGAAAAAGACAGTTTACTGCCTTTTCTCTGTATAGTCAAGCCCATCAGTGAACACGCCCCCTGCTACCCAATGCAAGCACTTGACATTTTAACCCCCTTCTCTTAAATATGAATAGACAACCAGCGATTACCAGTATTTAAGGAAATTTTAACAGAGTGAAAGAGATCCAAACAGGGTTGGGAGGGAAGAGACAAACAGCAATCAAAAGAAAATTCAAAAAGCATTTTTAAGAAACCTAAAGAGGAGATATTTCACCCAAGAATAGAATACCACAAAAAAAGGAGCATTCAGAAAACCAAAAGAGAACTCTCAGATGTTAAAAATATGGAAAGCTGAAACTGAAATTACAAAAGTTGGCTTAGAAGATAAAGTTGAGAAAAGTATCCAGGAAATAGAACAAAAGAGGAAAAAAGAAACAAGAGAACAAGAAAATTAGAGGACTGGCCTATAAGGTCCAAAAGCCAACTAATCAGATTTGTCAAAAAAAAAAAAAAAAAATCACAAAAATTCCCAGAATTTAAGATAATGAAACTGTAGACTGAAATAGTAACCAAATAGCCCTGCACCATTAATAAAAAAAATATCTACTCCGAAGCATTATGAAACCCTTAAATCACTGGGATGAAAGACAGATATTTTAAAGGTTTACAGCAAGAAAAAATTCTGAGGGATTTACAAAGTACAAAGATAATTAATGGAAAAAGGAGAGTCTTTTCAATCGACAGTGACAGAACAATCACACATTCATTTAAAGAGACCCAGGACCCATACCTTACACCAGATACAAAAGTTAACTGAAAATGTAACATAAGCCTAAATGTAAAACATAAACCCATAAAACATGAGAAAATCTTTATGACCTTGATTTAAACTAAGAATTCTAGAAATTATATCAAAACATCATCCATAAAAGAAAAAAATGGTAAATTAGACATTATCAAAATTAAAAACTTTTGCTGTGTGAAAGATACTGGTAAGAGAATGAAAAGATGAGCCATTAGATGAAATTACTTAAAAATCACACATCTGCGGGGCGCCTGGGTGGCGCAGTCGGTTAAGCGTCCGACTTCAGCCAGGTCACGATCTCGCGGTCCGTGAGTTCGAGCCCCGCGTCAGGCTCTGGGCTCATGGCTCAGAGCCTGGAGCCTGTTTCCGATTCTGTGTCTCCCTCTCTCTCTGCCCCTCGCCCGTTCATGCTCTGTCTCTCTCTGTCCCAAAAAAAAAAAAAAAAAAAAAAAAATCACACATCTGACAAAATACTTATGTACAAAATATATTTAAAAATTCCTCTCTCTAAAAAAAAAATAACAAAGAGTACCTGGGTGGCTCAGATGTTTGAGCATCTGACTCTTGGTTTTGGCTCAGGTCATGATTCTACAGTTGAAGGACTGAGCCACGCATTGGGCTCTGCACTGAGCATGGAGCTTGCTTAAGATTCTGTCTCTCCCTCTTCTCTGCCCCTCTCCCCTGCTCACATGCACATGCTCCCTAAAAAACAAACTCTCAAAACTCCATGATAAGAAACCAAACAACCCGATTTTTTTTAATGGGCTAAATACTTGAATAAATACATCACAAAAGAAGCTATATAAAAAGCAAAGTATATAAAAAGATGCTCAGGACCATTGCTCATTAGGGGAATGCACATTAAAACCATCGTGAGATGACACTGTACACATACTAGAATGCTTAAACTTTAAAAAAATACTTAGTGCTGCTGAAGCTATGGAGAAATTGAACCCTCACACAATGCTCATGAGTATGCAAAATGGGACAGCCATTTTGGAAAACAGACTGACAGTGTCTTATAAGGTTCAATATACATTTATCATACAACCCAGCAACCCCACTCCTAATGTTTACCTTAAGGAAATAAAAACTTACGCTGATAGAAAAATCCATGTGCTACTGTTTATAATAGCTGTATTCATAGTCACCAAAACCTAGAAACAATGCAAATATCCTTCAAGCAATGAATGGATGAATTATGGTAAATCCGTGAAATGGAATACCATTCAGCAATAAAAGAATGAACTAGTAATATACACAATATGGATGACTTTCAAATGCATTATATTTTGTGAAAGAAGTCAGACTCAAAAGGCTACACACTATAGGATTCCACTGATACAACATTTCAGAATGCTGTATCACAAGGCAAAACCATGGTGACAGAAAACATACCAGTGTTTGCCACGAGCAGAAAGTAGGGAAGGGAGGGGTTGACTACAAAGGGTCCATATGACATCACTTTTTTAAAGGTATGGGTCTGGGGGCACCTGGGTGGCTCAGTCGGTTGAGCATCAGACTTCGGCTCAGGTCATGATCTCGTGATTTGTGAGTTCGAGCCCGTGTCGGGCTCTGTGCTGACAGCTCGGAGCCTGGAGCCTGCTTCGGATTCTGTGTCTCCTCTCTCTGCCCATCCCCTGCTTGTGCAGTCTCTCTCTGTGTCTCAAAAATAAATAAATAAATATAAAAAAATTTTTAAAGGTATGGGTCTGTTCTGTATGTACTAGGGTAACACCTAGACGATTCCATGCATTTGTCAAAACACATATAACTATGGGGCGCCTGGGTGGCGCAGTCGGTTAAGCGTCCGACTTCAGCCAGGTCACGATCTCGCGGTCCGGGAGTTCGAGCCCCGCGTCGGGCTCTGGGCTGATGGCTCGGAGCCTGGAGCCTGTTTCCGATTCTATGTCTCCCTCTCTCTCTGCCCCTCCCCCGTTCATGCTCTGTCTCTCTCTGTCCCAAAAATAAAATAAAAACGTTGAAAAAAAAAAATTAAAAAAAAAAACACATATAACTATATACCAAAACGGGGGCACCTGGGTGGCTCAGTGGTTAAGTGCCCAATTCTTGGTTTCGGCTCAGGTCATAATTTTGCAGTTCATGGGTTCGAGCCCAGCACTCGGCTCAAGGCTGCTAGTGCAGAACCTGCTTGGGATTCTTTCTCTCTCCCCGCCTCCCCCCCCCCTCTCTGCCCCTCCCCCGTGCTCTCTTTCTCTATCAAAATAAACTTAAAAAAAATTTTTTAAAGAACTATATACAAAAATTAGTGAATTCTATTGATGTCAAAAAAGGAAAATTATATGCTACTAGAATTCTATACCCAGCCAAACTATCAAAGGTAAATATAGAATAAAATTATTGTCAACCACCTAAGATATTTTTCAAATTGTACTTTTCATGACCTTTCTTGAGAAACTACTAGAAGAAGGAAGTGATCTAATAGAACAAGGAAGTAAATGACAAAAAACAAAACAAAACAAAAACAAAAAACAAAGAAACTCTTAGGACCTATGGAAATAAGAGAACAGGAAACCCCAGGACAACCATTGCAGCCAGGGTCCAGAGGTTATGCAGGCCAGATTCAACTAGGAAGTTAGAGAGCTCTGTGAACAAAAGTACAAGGGAAGAGAGAATGAAACCAACAGATAACCCAATGAGTCTGAATGTAATGAGTTGAGTGAAAAACTCAGGGGAGAGTTAGAAAAACTCAGGTGATGAGTTAAAAGAAAAATGATCAATTTTAAAAGGCAGTTATTAAACTGACAGGAGAAATGAGGAAAGGAATATAAATATAATATTTATCCAGATGTAAATAACATTAATAAGGCTAAAATGAGGCCAACTCTGAAAACTGACTTTCCTCCAAATTGTGAATGCCATACTAGGAAGATGGAGTGAGGAAGCATGCTGGGATGTGTGAATGTATGAGGTGGAGAGGAAGTTTAAGAAAGCTTACAGAGAAATCAATAAATCATATGCAAATGAAATAAACAAGGACTAGCAGCACTGGTATGTTACTTAGAAATGCAGTGTTGAACACAGCAGAAAACAACAGCTAAGAGAGGTGAAACTGGTTGCCTGGGGGAGAGAATCAAGGTGGAGGATGAGGAAGACAGGGGCTGCTGCTTTTCACTATAAGCCTTGTAGAATACATTACTTTTATAACTGGTCTAAACAAGGATACTGTTTTTGATAACAAAGTAAGAAAAAAGAGAACAGGTAATTAGGAATGATACCAAATTATTAGCAATATTTGTCTCTGGTTATTAGTTTTATAGGTAATTTTCATTTTCTTCTTCACCATTTCCTGAAACTTCCCAAGCTTTTTTTTTTTTCTTTTCAGAGAGAGAGGAGGGGCGAGAGAGAGGAGGGGCGAGAGAGAGGAGGGGCGAGAGAGAGGAGGGGCGAGAGAGAGGAGGGGCGAGAGAGAGGAGGGGCGAGAGAGAGGAGGGGCGAGAGAGAGGAGGGGCGAGAGAGAGGAGGGGCGAGAGAGAGGAGGGGCGAGAGAGAGGAGGGGCGAGAGAGAGGAGGGGCGAGAGAGAGGAGGGGCGAGAGAGAGGAGGGGCGAGAGAGAGGAGGGGCGAGAGAGAGGAGGGGCGAGAGAGAGGAGGGGCGAGAGAGAGGAGGGGCGAGAGAGAGGAGGGGCGAGAGAGAGGAGGGGCGAGAGAGAGGAGGGGCGAGAGAGAGGAGGGGCGAGACAGAGGAGGGGCGAGACAGAGGAGGGGCGAGAGAGAGGAGGGGCGAGACAGAGGAGGGGCGAGAGAGAGGAGGGGCGAGACAGAGGAGGGGCGAGACAGAGGAGGGGCGAGACAGAGGAGGGGCGAGACAGAGGAGGGGCGAGACAGAGGAGGGGCGAGACAGAGGAGGGGCGAGACAGAGGAGGGGCGAGACAGAGGAGGGGCGAGACAGAGGAGGGGCGAGACAGAGGAGGGGCGAGACAGAGGAGGGGCGAGACAGAGGAGGGGCGAGACAACACACTCAGGAGGCAGGGGAGAGAGACAGAAAATCATAAGCAGACTCCACACTCAGTACAGACCCCGATGCAGGGCTGAATCCCACCACCCTGGGATCATGACCTGAGCCAAAATCATGAGTCAATCACTCAACCAACCAAGCCACCCTGGCACCCCTGAAACCTATCTTAACAATCAGAAGGGAGCAAAGAAGGAAGCAGAAACAGAGAGAGATAGAGTATATTTGTGTATATTCAAGAGCAGAAAATACTTCTCCCTCTTCCTTAGTCAGGCAAAGCATAATGAAAATCCGTGTTTTAGGAGAGGAATCCTGCATTTTAGACAGTGAAGATTTCAGGGTGTAAAGTTTTCCATGAAATGGCATTCGGCAAAGCTGATCTTGGTGCCTGACACACAAGAGAGGTTCAGACAACACGAGCCTCTCCACTTGCCCCCCACCACCCCAGCCTCATTTTCTCATCTGAGATGTATAATGGGAGCTCAGGGTCATCCACCTCTGTCTGGTTCTATCATTTGACTCCAAGAAGCCTTCACCACAAACCTGCCAGGAATAAGTCACCCTTGATGCCCAGGCCTAGAGGCAAGGAGCCCTCTTCTGCCCACCATCCACGTAGGGCCAAGCATATTCCTACACCAGACACCCCATCCAATATATTCTGGCAGATTTAGGTCTCTCTCAATTGCCCATCTCCCAGGAGACATGTTCCCCAAACCAATTATAAATGGCTGCTGGGACTTCAGTGTCTCCACCTGATTTGTGCACTCCGAGCTGCTGGATAAATGGTAATCCCTTGGACATTTCTATTTCCTGCAAAGTCCTCTAAAATTAGAGACTATTCCCCATGATTCCTTGTCAACACAGAAAAGCAGAGCCAAGCAAAGCATTGAGACATGAAAACAAAGACCATGTCTTTCAGGAAACCCAGGTCCTTGAACTCTAAGACCTAGGCAAGGGCCAAAATCTGGTTTTGGAGCTTGCAGGTCAGAAAAAAAAAAAAAAAAAAAAAAATGTAAGGTGATGAGCTGAGCTTTGAACACAACAGCCAGGTATGAATCCCTAATTGGCCACGTAGCTCCTGGCACTAATTTAGACACTTTATTCATAGACTTCTCACCCATAAAACTGGGACAATTTTCTTGCCAATTTTTAAATTTTCATTTTTAATAGGCTTACTTTGTAAGTAAAATATCTAGCAAAGAATTATATGAAAATGGCTACTGTTTACTGAGCACTTGCTACGCAGGTGGCACCGTGCCAGGCATTTTATGTACATTCTTATTTAATCCTCACGAATTAAGCATTGAGAATTAAGTGTTATCATCCTCATGTTAAAAATAAACAGAGGGGCGCCTGGGTGGCTCAGTCGGTTAAGCGTCCGACATTGGGTCAGGTTGTCATCTCACAGTTTGTGAGTTCGAGCCCCACACTGGGCTCTGTGCTGACAGCTGGGAGCCTGGAGCTTGGGGCCTGCTTCAGATCCTGTATCTCCCTCTCTCTTTGCCATCCTTCACTAGTACTCTCTCACTAGTACTCTCTCTCTCTCTCTCTCTAAGATAAATAAAAACATTAAGAAAATAAAAAAATAAAGAAACAGAGGCATAGAAAGACTAAGGAACTCACCCTAGGACATTCAGCACAGATGTATGAGAGTTGGGATGGGACTCCAGGCAGTCTGAAGTCAGAATTACCCACAGCACCTGTAGCTTCTATAATGACAGGCATTCTTGAGGGTGAACAGTCACCACCCTTTCTCCGCCATCCACACCACAGATGAAGGAGACCAAGACCCAATGTCAGGACACAGCAGGCATACAGGGGGGAGGCGACAGCCAAGATTCAGGTCCTTCATTCTGCAGACTGTCACAGAGTGGAGCTCACGGAGGCACATCCAGAGGACCTCTCCCAGGCCCCCGCTGTGAGTGTGCCCACCACCTGCCTACCATCTGGGACACCTGCAGTTCCCTCACCTGGTTCTGATATGCACACTGTATTCAGTTGGCAAAGCAAGTGTCTGGGCCCTGCCACCCTGAGCCACACCTTGAAGGCTTGCTATCCTATCATGACACCTGCCCTCACCCACCCCTCTGGAGCTGTCAACTCCCTTCTCCATGCTGATCAAGAGCCCCTGGCTGCCACCAAGACTGGGGAACACACACACTCCAGGACCCGGCTCCACCAGCCCCAATGGGGTCTAGACCGTCTAGACTGTTCAGACAGCTCATACATATCAGCGCAAGTGATTTATCTTCTTCATAACATGACCATTCAATTTGCATGATTTATTTATTCAGAGACCATAAGGTCATCCGCAGCTGGATCCTCAGAGCCTATTACAGTGCCTGGCAACAAGAGGTCAATTAATATGTTAAGCAACAGAATGAACTGTGAGGATCCACCCTTCATCCCTATCTTCACACTTCATCTGGAGAGACAGATGATTCTCTTTCATGCCTCCTGACTCGGAGGGATTGCCTCCAGAAGACAAACTCAGGTCAGAACACAACAGACTAAATGTCTTTGTTGAAGACATTTTCCCTTGAATGACCCAAGTATCCTGTCTTTTAAAAATCACTTTCTAAAGGAGTTGGAGTAATGTGGCTCTTTACACTGACATCCTTGTCAATAAGTCAGCAAATCCTCGACATCAATCTCTAACAGCTAAAAGGTTAGGATACAGCAGAATGAAGATCTTCAATGAGGAAGCCTCCAGGTCACCACGACCACGGCAGACCCCAGGCTTCTGGAAAAAGTGACATTTAATCCCTCTTTCGAGGCCAGGATTTGAGACCGAAGACACACTCAGAAGTCACACCAGGTGGGGTAGCAAAAAAGACATGGGGCTTGGGAGAGACCCGGCTGGATTTTAGTCCCGGCTTTGTCACATGCGAGCTGCATGAGCTTGGACAAGTTACTTAATATCACAGAGCCTCACTGCCTTCAACAGCTGTTAATGTAGTCAACAAATAGTTACTCAATTCCAACTGTGTACCAGGCACTGTACTATGCACTAGAACATGAGCATCAGGAAAGTGGCATGGTGGGGGAGGGGACAGGACCTAAGTCTTCATCAGTAACCATTGCAATAAATGTACAGTTACAAATTGTTGCATGTGCCACAATGGAAGACTGTAGGATCACCTGACAGGGCCTGACCCCAAGGAAGAAACATTTGAGTTGAGAGTGAAAGAATGAGACAGAGGTATGGAAGTACCAGGCAGAAAGAGGAGAACAACTAATATCAGCTAATGAGGTAACGGAACACACTTAGCCCTGAAAGAAAGACTCAATGGAGGTTGAGGATGAGCATGTCCAGTTGAGGATGTGCCGGGGGCAGGGTTGAGGGGACCTGGGGATCTGTAACATGCTGAGGAAATCTGGACTTCAGAGCAATAGAAAAGGTTCTCTCCAGTTGCCATGTACAGAAAGAAGTAAGCATACCAAAAAGAGACACAGCAGCACGCTGGTGGCCAAAGAGAGAACAGATTTAAGGAATATTTAAGAGGAAAACTGAACATAATTGAGGGCGGAGGGATGGAAGGAGTCAAGGGTGACTCTTGGTCTCATTTGTAACCTGGAGAGATGATATGTCTACCTTCCCAGAGAAGTATAAAAACATTTTCCAAGTGAGGTAACAACTTGAGAGTACTAGGCTCTCATTTAAAGTGTTAGATGAGGGGCGCCTGGGTGGCTCAGTCGGTTGAGCGTCTGACTTCGGCTCACATCATGATCTTGTGGTGTGTGAGTTCGAGCCCCGCGTCGGGCTCTGTGGACAGCCCAGAGCCTGGAACCTGCTTCAGATTCTGTGTCTCCCTCTCTCTCTGCCCTTCCCTTGCTCGTGCTCTGTCTCTCTCGGTCTCAAAAATAAATAAAAATATTAAAAAAAAAAAAACAAACATAAAGTGTTAGATGAAAGGGGTGCCTGGGTGGCTCAGTTGGTTGAGCATCCAACTGTGGCTCAGGTCATGATCTCACAGTTTGTGGGTTCGAGCCCCGCGTCAGGCTCTGTGCTGACAGCTTGGAACCTGGAGCCTGTTTCGGATTCTGTGTCTCCCTCTCTCTCTCTGCCCCTCCCCCACTCACACTCTGTCTCTCTCGCTCTCAAAAATAAATAAAATATTAAAAATAATAAAAAATTAAATAAAGTGTCTGATGAAAGGGGCACCTGGGTGGCTCAGTCAGTCAAGCTTCCGACTCTTGGTTTCAGCTCAGGTCACGATCTCGTGGTCCATGAGTGTGAGCCCCACGTCAGGCTCTACACTGACAGTACAGAGCCTGCTTGAGATTATCTCTCTCCCTCTCTCTCTGCCCCTCCCTTGCTCATGCTTTCTCCCCCTAAATAAACAAACAAGCAAACAAACTTTAAAGTGTTTGATGAAATGAGACCACAAATAAAAAGCCAGTTGGTTGCCGGTGTTATGAGTTCTTGCCCCTCTCCATATCCTTTTAATTAGGGAGCCCAGACTGAGCTAGCCAGGCTGGGATGGAGGTCTGTGAAACTGGGCCCATGACAGGAGGATGGATATCTTCCCTGAGATCAAACACCCTAAAGACCAGGGGCCCAGCTCAGGATTCCTGCATCGTATGGGTGGCTGGATCAAAGGGTCTGCAACATGACCTTGAAGATCCATGGGCCTGTCATCATCGTGTGAAGAGCTGGGCTGGAACCAATGGCAAAAATTGATCACGTCCCTTCTCTGATTGTGAACACGTGGTAACTGCCCACTGCTCTGCACAGGACACTGACCCCTCTGGCAAGGAAATTCAAGGTCCGACACAAATGAGCACCAACGTTTCTTTCCCACTTCTTCACCAGTGCCCAACATGGTGGCCAATGTCAGCTGCCTACCTGGCATCTGCTTCCTCTCATCCTTTCAAGGCTCCTTTGGGGAGGCCCTGCTTTTGGGGAAGCTAAAGCTACATCCTTTGGGCTGAACAGACAGCACTTGTGGCTCCCGCATCTCTGGCCCCCAGATTGGCCTAGGTCACTGGACTAGCCTATCCTGTGTCACGCTGCACAGCACTGGCTACTTTAGCATCTGTCTCTCCCTCCTGAGGCCAGGATGAGGTGTGACTGTCCCCTGGGCTCCAGTGGGCACTGGAAGGTGGCCTCCTCCTGCATGCTGGCTGAGGGATTGTGTTCCACACAGTCTCCCTGACCCCATCAGTCCTTACTGCTACAGGCATGAATCTCTCCATGGTTCTGCCTCATCTTGGGAGTGAAAAGCCAACTCAATGTCACTCTGAAGCTCAACCATACTTACTCTGTGTAGAAAGAAAGAAAGAAAGAAAGAAAGAAAGAAAGAAAGAAAGAAAGAAAGAGAAAGAGAAAGAAAGAGAAAGAAGGAGAAAGAAAAGAAAAGAAAAGAAAAGAAAAGAAAAGAAAAGAAAAGAAAAGAAAAGAAAAGAAAAGAAAAGAAAAAAAAGGTGCCCTTCACATGATCTAGCTCTCAGGCAAATTGGGGGGGAAAGGGGACTCTAATTAAAAGAAAGCATAATGAGAAACAAGGTCCTTTGAGCCAGGACAATAAAATCTTACCACCCTGGGGTCACCCTCTAGGAAGTGAGGATTAAGAGAGAAAGGATTTTATAAAGTCAGCTTGAGAAATCACAACAGAAAACTCTTAGAAAGGACTTACTGTGCGCCAACCACTGTTCTCAATGTGTTACTTATAAAGGAAAGTAGCTCTTTCCCTGAACCCTGCTGGCAGAAAAGCTGGGAAGAGATAAGAAAAGGCAGGATTAAGGAGAATGACCCAGGAAATCCTGGGACAGGTGTGACACTGTCCTGAGGGGGAAGCCCAGCTCAGAGCCCCTTGTGCTCAATCACTCCAGAGACATGGACACTCCACCCAGGAGCCTTAAGGAGCAGGCCCTTTAGGCTGTGGTTCTTAAATGCAGCTACATTTTGAAGCCCACTGGGGAGCTCTAAAAACCCTAATGCCTGGGTCCCGCCCTCACAGGGTTTATATTTCTAATGCTATTTTTGGGAGAGCGCACATACACACACACACACACACACATACACACAGGAGAAAGTGGGGGAGGGGTAGAGAAAGAGGGAGACAAAGGATCTGAAGCAGCCTCCTTGCTATCAGCTCAGAGCCCCACGTGGGGCTCAAACCCACAAACCGTGAGATCATGACTGGAGCTGAAATCAGACACTTAACTGACTGAACGACCCAGGCACTCCTCCCATCCCTATAGATTTAAATGAGGTTAAACTGGGGTGCAGTCGGGCACCAGGTGGT
The DNA here is from genome assembly GCF_022079265.1 of Lynx rufus. Lineage (NCBI taxonomy): Eukaryota > Metazoa > Chordata > Mammalia > Carnivora > Felidae > Lynx > Lynx rufus. Next base: position 17,462,239 of record NW_025814896.1, on the reverse strand, counting down.
CCAAAAGTCAGCCCTGGTGGAGCACCAGGGCAGGTGATGTAGACAGGCGTATCAGTTTCCTAGGACGGCCATAACCAAGCACCACACACTGGGTGGCTGGCAATGACAGAGATTAATTGTCTCAGAGTTCAAAGAGCTGAAGTCTAAAATCAAAGTGTCAGCAAGGACATGGTCCCTCTGAAACCTGTAGGGGACAATCGTGCCTCCCCTCATCCAAGCTCCTGGGGATTTTGCCAGCAATCCTTGGCACTCCCTGACTCCCAGCTGCAGAAATCCACTCCTCTCCTCCGTGGTCACATTGTATTCTCCCTCTCTGTCTGTGGCTTCTCAGGGTCACCTTTGTAAAAGGACACCAATCATACTGGATTAGAGGTCCACCTACTCCAATATGACTCAGCCAATTACATCTGCAATGACCCTATTTCCAACTAAGGTCACATCCTCAGGTACAAGGACTAAGACTTGAATGTGTTTCTCTTTCTTCTGGGGGAGGGGTGACAATTCAACATCTAACCATGGGTTTCAGTCCCAGCTTTTGCTGCCCAGTCAGCACTGGTCTGTGGAATCTGCCCATCCACTGCTCAAAGTGCATGCTCCCAGCAGGAGTTGCTAATTGGAGCCCAGTACTCCAACGTTTGAGGGGGGGTCCCCAGATGTTCCTGTCCACAGAGCTCCTGCCGTTCTCATTAATGGCCATGGAGATATCTGTGCTGCTTCACTCCAAGCCTTTTGACCTGGGTCTGCTTGCCCTTGGCTTCTGGATCCTCAACTTTAAGCTGTTTGCCAAGGCTACTAACAGCCTGCTAAGCTCGACAAGTCCTCTTTCCATGGGAAGTATACTGTACCCCCCCCCACCCCCCGCCAAATCCCACTTCTACCTGGAGCCTACCACAAAGTAGACATCTCACCTCACCATCTGGGGGCCTGCCCCCTGTTCAGAGGACAACCTCCCCTCTGGTGAGTCACAGCCCCCTCAAAATCTATACTGCCTGTACCTAGTACACCATTCATGAGCTGAGTGTCCTCAATCAAGTGACTCAGCCTCCCTGAGGCTCTGTTTCCCTTACTTTACAATGCAGATGTCATCTATACCCACATCCCTGATCCAAAACTTCCAGGACAAGATCTACTTTAGAATTCAGAATGGCTCAGATTTTTAGAAAGATAGTATGGGCACATGTAACATCCCTGGTGGGATCTGGGGGTTGGGAGCAACATCCTTTGCTCAACATATAAATATTTCCCCAAGGAAGCCCATGAAAACTCACACAAGGGGAGATAAATAAAAACTATAAACAGCTTCAACATCAGTTTGGGTCAGATCTGGCAGCCAGAAGAACTTAGTGCTAAACTTAAAACAACAAACAAACAACGCTTTCCATTTTAACAGCTTCTCGGCTTTCTGGACTCTGTGTAAGAGAATCTAGCTCCTAAGCTTGCGTAAGTATTATGAGAGAGCATGTATGTGTAGCTACTTTGAAGTACGCCTAGTTCAGAGCTCATTAAATACTTAGGACTCTGGGAAAGAAAAACTAAAAGCTTTAATCTGGCTCAAGCAAAAGTTTGCCACCCTCTTTAAAACACCGTAATTTAGCCCAAAGGCCTCCCACCTCCGCATTCAAAGCGGCTACATGGCCCGGCATCCCACCCTGTTCCCCACTTCACCAGCAGCACCACACCGAGGTCTCAGCACGTTACAGAAGCCATGTTTGTTGCAATCATTTGTTTGTTAAGACGGTGAGTTTTACTTTTTAATTCTAGCTCAGCTCCATATCTAAGATTTGGCACCACTCACTGCTGCAACAAGGCCCACTCTTAGAAAAATCCCCTGCATCAGAACACTCCCGTATTGTGCGACAGCAGCCTGGTCTCACGAGAGGCAGCCAGACACGGATGCACAGGTGCCCCCGCATGCTGGAACTGCCTTCTGCAGCGAAAGCACTGAGAACGTTTTCAAAACTCCAGAAGACACATAAATAGGGAAGGGTCCAGTGCCTGCAAAACACGGGCTGCTCCTAGCAGACAGCCAGGCAGCCAGACTCTGCAAGGCCAAGGTTAGGAAAGCCATATCTCATCAGGCCTCGTGTGACCTTGGAGAAGCTAACTCACTTCCTAGATCACAAATTCTCCACTTGCCAAGTAAGCATGTGGATTACATTCTTTCCAAAGGAACTTCGGCTTAGAAACTCCACAGTTAGAGGATTCCTCCCGGTATGAGATGGACTTTGGTTCCCTAAAGAGATCTGGGAAATAAGCTGCAGCTATTGATAGCTTCCAATAGGCAATCACAGGCGGGAGGTAAATAAGCAATTACACAGGGCACATCATGAGCACGACAAACCACCTTCGTGTGCTGACGGAATCACAATATTAGCACGACTCTGCAGCAACCACAGAAACTCCACTCTTCCTACCCCCGAGGACTGGCCGCTCCCACCACTGCCTCTGCTCAAGCAGCTGCCGCAAGTCGGACCTGTCAGAAATCAACCCAAGGAATTACTTCTTTTTGGAAGCAGAAACTCCTGAATTGGAAGTGATTCAGGTGAATGTGGCAGATGGTAGCATCTCAAAAGTTGTCACGTCTCCAAAGAAAACTGGCAAGGGTGACAACCTCTGCTGGCCAGAATCCAAAGAGCAGAAGTATAAATAACATGGCAGGTGTAACAGGTACTTATTGGGGGAAAGGAATGGACTGAGGGCACAGAGTTCCCTGAGACGTACAGAAAAAGGGACCACGCTCATGGTGACCAGGAGGGGAGCGAGCCTGTGGGGCTCCTGCATTGGACTAAAGCCACCTCTGCACCACATTCTTATCAGTGTGAAGGAAGGGGTGAAAACTTGGCCACACATCATCACATTACGATGACCTCAGAGAGTACATCTCCTTCCTTAGGAAGAAAATTCTGTAATTGGCCAGGAAAAAATAAATGTGAGCAAGTGTGTGTGCATATGAAATCTTAGAAACCCAGCCAAGAAAACTGCAAGATCAAGAACCTGAATGAAGTTTGTCAGAACAATAGAAGATAATGAGGAAAAACACTGAACTTCAAAACTCAACAGTCAAGTTAAATATACATACTGGGAACAGCATTTATGCAGATGAGCTTGAGGGGGCGGGGAGCTTTTTCTGAATGCCAACTGTGTACCAGGCACTGTGCTAGGCACTTTAACTTCATGATTTCACTTCACTTTCATAAAAAACTTACAAAATATCTTTGGCAGCTACAGTAGCAGGAACGATAGGGAAAACACTAGCAGCAATAGTGTTTTTAAATTTTTTTTGTGATGAAAAACAACATAGATTCCTGGTAGGAAGTCTGTAAAATTCAAAAAGTAAGAGAAAAGTGACAAGTCTTATAAACTCATCTTCAGAGATCAGCCTGATGCCAGTGCTCCTGCCACCACAGTGTCCCCCCACCTGACCACCTGAATTTGAGGTTCTTTCAACAAGATGACTCCTCTGACTTCTTATACTTTTCTGGCATTCACCCATCCATCCATCCATCCATCCACCCATCCATCAGTATGAGCCCCTATTTGGGCTCAGACCTGCGTTAGGAGGTAGGATTACTGGGATTTGACAAGCTCTCTACTCCCTGCCTGCCCACCCATGCCTCTCCATTCAGCCTCACTGGCCAGGCACTTTCTCTCCATACTTGCTAGGAATGCGTCCAAGTGTTGAGCTTGGGGTCTCTGAGATACAGCCTTCTGAGAAAAGCTGGTGTTCTGCCTGACCTTAGACCATCACATTCAACTGTCAACCCCCGGATGGGTTAAATAGGTGATGGGGATTAAGGAGTACACCTGTTGTGATGAGCACTGAGTGATGCTGAATCACTATATTGTACACCTGAAATATGATACTGTATGTTAACTGGAATTAAAATAAAAACTTAAGAAATAAAAAATATATAAATAAATAAACTGCCAACCCCCATTACTATGTAGGTGAGGTGAGGAGGGGAGTGGCCCCACAAAGGAGAGGTGCTGCCTTTAAGGACAACGGGCCTGGACACTGCTCTGCAAGGAGCCCACCCTCTCCCTTGCCTGAGCGTGTGAAGATTCTCAAGATCATCATAGCAGTCAAACAAGTACCTCATTCCAAGTCACGAGTTGTTTCTGTTTGGTTTCTTTTCCCCGTATGATAACTTTAGCAGAACGAGGTTCAGTCTGGGGAAAGTACAAAGAGCTAACTTGTGTGGCACTGGCCAAGTTTACTCCTCCTCTGGGTCTCAGTTGTTTCATCTGAAAAACGGGGGACTGTATTATTTGACTGTCCAAGGATGTCTGATGGTTCATGATTTTATATAAATCTTATTTCCTATCATAAACCAAAGCGTGTGTGTGTGTGTAAGCGAGAGAGACAGACAATGTGGCCTGTAAGAAGTCTGACTTGGGCTTCTTGCTGAATAACCACTAAATTACTTTAAAAACTATAATCCCAGACTATCCTATTGACAATCAAGAGCCTGTGCAGTGAGTGCTGTGTACGTCCACCTGCTGCACACGGATGGACCAAAGCCTGAGTGAAGAGCACGTCAGAACGCTTCCAGGTTGTGGGCTGGCTACAGGAACCCATGGCAAGTGTAAGCAGAGCTCTGCGGTCTAGTCTGGGGAATGGACAACTCCAGACAGAGCATGTGCTCAAAGGCAAGCTACGTTATGTCACAACCCCTCAGGAAATCAGGGCCAGTCTAGCCTCTGGGAAATGAGGACAGGGGAGACCTGGGCAGAAGAAGAACCAAAGCTCCAGCTGGGCCAGAGCTCAGGTTCAATCCTGGGGTGCTCATAAAGACCAAAGTCGTCACCCCTGGTCACGAGACAGCCACGCCTGCTGCGTGCAGGAGATATCTATACACAGACAGACCTATTTGGGGTCGGCACAGGAGCTGAGCAGATGGGGCCAGGCTGCTAAGGGATTTAACACCCTCCCACCACCCCCATGGCACACTAACCCCCACATGTCACAAGGAGCCACAGACCTGCTTGCTGCCTGCTCCCTTCTCCCATTTCTGATAAGGTCACCCATCGTGCTTTATAATGCAAAAATAACATTCCTGCTGCCAATGCAAATTATGTCTGAACCATCCACCCTCCCCTGCCTCATGCAGAAAGCAGCTCCACAGGGGAGAGGTGAGCCAGGCTGCGGTTATGAGGCTTTTTGAGACACCTAATGAAACACCTTGTGGTGACCGCCCCCTCTGAGGAGAGCTCAGCAAAATGCATCGCAGAAGCAGATGTCAGGCTTGGGGCAAATGCTTCCAAAGCACAAAAGGCATACACAGGGAGGGACTAGAGCTTTCCCCATCCTTAGCAGGTGTCCCCAAGTCTGCGGTGCTAACTAACCTTGCAAAGTCAAGATAACCACAGTAACTGCCCCACCTCTCTCAGCCTCTAGGGGGTACAAGAGGTACCACTCTCGTTTAGTATAAAGCTAGGGTAAAACTAAAACATTTTATTGAGCTCAAACTCAAAAGCAATAAAGTTTTAATTTAACTCAAGAGGTTAACAGCTCAGGGATCTTGGAAATCACTCTGCAAGGCTCCCTTACCATGTCCCTTAGGAGCTCTGAGAGCCCTGTGGCTAGACTGTTCCTACCTGCTGCAGCAGTGACCCCTGGAGAGTCAAGATGAGGACACAGGTCTGGGGACAGGCTCCAAAAACATTATATAACCTGTTTTTTCCTCTTCTTCCCCTGTGTCTTAGGCCTGCTTGGAAAAGAACTGCTGGAACTGGGCATCCTTATGTAATGGCAAAAAAAAAAAAAAAAAAAAAAAAAAAGGACTGCTTGGATGCCACTTCTGTGTCTAACCCTTACAGACAACGTGACTCCAGGGAAAGTGACTGGGTCATTCTATGCTTGAGCTTTCTCACTTAAAAAGGAGGGTGATGGGGGCACCTGGGTGGCTCAGTCAGTTAAGCATCCGACTTCAGCTCAGGTCATGATCTCATGGTTCATGAGTTTGAGCCCCGTGTTGGGCTCTGTGCTGACAGCTCGGAGCCTGGAGCCTGCTTCAGAATCTGTGACTTCCCCCCCCTTCTGTCCCCTCCCCAGCTCATGCTCTGTCTCTCAAAAAATAAATAAACGTTAAAAAAAATTTTTAAAGGAGGGTGACGATAATAATATGTTTATCTCCTCCAGTTTTTATGAAGATCAAACTAAAGAATGCACAGGTCTCAATCAGGGTCACACTTGGCATGTTCAACAAGGAGAATACATGAGAGCTAAACGAAGAGACTATTTATAAAGGGGCAGACAGGGAAGAACGTGTGCAAGTGCAGCCAGGCTGTCTCCACCCCTCAGGACAGCAGAGATCACAGGGAGGGAGCAGTTACTGTAATCAAGCAAGAGCAAACAGAAAACAGTGATGAGAGGCTCCTTCTAGAGGAGCAGTGACCTTCAGTCCAGCCACATGGCTTGGCCTCAAGCAAGGGCACAGGGAGACGTCCAGGGAATAAGTACCTAGACCATGCTGTCCTCTCTCCCTCCCTCCAATCTCGGGCCATACAGAAGTCAAAGGGCACTAGTGAGGTCCCTCCAGGTGAGCCTTCCAAGACAGTAAGCAGGGTGCAAGGGGCAGAGCATGGACTGAGAGGGTCATGTGGAAGATACCAGCACAGCATTCAGTACACATACAATGCTGTCCTAGAATAAGGGGGTCCAGGCCTGGCCACTAAAACACTGAATGGGGATTTAGAGCCAGATGCCATAGCTATCAGTGTCTCTTAGCAGCCACTGCTGGGTGAATTGCTAGATGTTGGAAGGACCAGATCCAGGTGGCACATCCCCTCTAGCCCCTCCCTGGACCTACCAAGTTCGCCTTAGGGATGTGTAGGCTTTGGAAGCAATGGCTTGGGGCAAGAGACAAAGGAGGTTGCCATCATCAGTTCAGAACACAGAGGGACTTGTCACAGCCAAGATGGCTCCACCTTTTATTGAGTCAGCAGAACTTATTAAGTGAAAGAAGTCCATTCTTCTAATTAACAGAAAGTCCCACCTCCTCTTAAATCACCACCAGCCTCCTTTCTAGGACTTTCCCACCTGCTCTAAGTGAATTCAGAGCCCTATGGAACAATGAAAGTCTCTCTTCCACAGAAGAGCTCCTTGGACAGACAATCCAATACATCAAATCAACGAATCCAATATTTACAGAGATCCAGGCCTGTACTGCTTCTGGGGTATGCTGAAACAAGTCAGAGGCATTTAAAGCACTGTGTGTGGTTTCTCTTTCTGAGGAAGACCATCCTCTTCACATGTCCCTAAATCAGCCCAAATGGGAAGAAGCACATTCTCCAAGGCAGGGTGGAGTCGACTGCGGGGCCACAATACCTTCGCTCTGAACCCCAGGCTCCTTTATTTGCTTGGTAAATAACCTTGGGCAAATCCCTTCAAGTCCCTGGACCCTGCTTTCCTCATCTGAATCTCTTGGGTATTAATCCCTAACTCACAGGATCACAGAGAATTAAATGAGAGGATGTGTGTGAATCTCCTAGAACAGCACCTGGCACACAGTAGGTCCTCAATAAACGTCCACTCTTCAGCCATGAAAGTGGCTTCCAGGTCTCCATATGTGTTTCCCTCATCTTCCCTTGAAATATTAGTCTCAGAGCTGCCAGATCCTGCTGTTTCTGTTTCCTAAAACGTGGGTTATGTCACCTTGTCTCATTTCTTTCTCGGCACACATTTCATCATCAATAAAATGGAGTGGGGCAGGTTACTGAAAGGACTAGACAAGTGGTTCTTGACCTCTACTATGAGTATACTTCTCCCTGGACCCTCACATTTTCAAAGGCTTGTCTACTACAGAAATAGAATTTCCAAAGTAAAAAAATTACCTCTCCCTCCAACTTCTCTTAATCAAAGCAAAATACAACTGCTACCCGCCCCCCATCAGGGCTCTTGAGAAGCATGCGATCACCAACCTTGTTCACTAGGTTGATTCCACTCAAACTCTAACCCAAAAGACTTGAAATTTTTTTGAACCTGTGAAGCTCAGACACACCATCGCACAAGCATCTTGACATACTAAAAGCAGTTCAAGCATTACCACTTCTTGCCAGGTTCCCAGGTCCTCAAGTTGAAAAACACTGGACTAGGTGATTCCTAAGAAGGTCTCCACCTCTGTCTTTCTGAGATCCCAGATGGAATAACTAAGGAAGATCAGGCACACCCGGAAAAGGCACATGCTAATGAGAGCCAGCCTGGCATTCATTTGACAAAGGATAGACTCACAAGGTTAAAGGGACTATGCTTCCATGAAAAGGCTGAATACCATTATGCAGTGCTGTGAATCTATCTTCCCAAAGCAAACCTTCTGGTAACGCCTGGCAACAGGAAGCCAAAGTCCCTTATGTTCAGTTGTTAAATACCTACAGTCCTGTGGTGTCCCCAAGGGCACCCACACACATTCCTTCATGAGGTCATGGGCTGTGGATTCAACCCACGATGTTGTTCCTCCAGAGCCTACCTTGAAGCACCCCTACTGACCATGCAGAAATGATTTTGAACTACAAGTCCTCACCACGCAGCCCGAGGCCAGCCTATCTCCTGACTGCCTTTCTTTCCATCACGTGGAAAACTCACAGATGGAAGAGAACAAGCTGGTTGCCCAGGTCTCATTCCCCACAAACACCTTCACTCTGTGGTCCTCGTTAGAGCACTCAGGAGCTGACTCGTTGCTAAACCAAACTTGCAAAGCACTGTGTTCCTGCCACTTCCCTAGATGCACACTTAATTACAGCAGCTCCTTCCAGTCGGCCATTCTCCACGATTTCAAACATCCAGGTTACTAGTCTCCTCATGTCCTTCTCAGGCACTCATTAGCGTTGAACATTTTGTTCTTGTCTTACATCTTCTATTCTGTCCCCTACACAGCTTAAGGAGTACTTGAGTTTTTGTCTCTGCCACTGTGTTACCTAATAAATAGCATTCTGTCTGACATGAGATTGAGAATAACTGCTTGCTTTACAATTTTCTGTTGAAATTATCCAAAGATAACCTTAAGGCCCTAAAACTCTTCTCTGCTGTTAGACCTCGTGCTTTTACCAATATCCAACTTCTATTATTCTTAACCATTAACTGTAATGTTACTCACCTCTAATTATCATCACTGTCTTGCATTTCCCCGTTTTCAATCTAATTCTTAAAAATCCATCATAAGTATCCATACTTATAGTACCCCCCTGCCTGCCTGGAGCATCCCTTTCACTAAGTGTCCCAATTGAGACAGACACACACACACACACACACACACACACACACACACACTCTCTCTCTCTCTCTCTCATCCCTTTCACTAAGTGTCCCAATTGAGACTCTCTCTCTCTCTCCCTCTCTCTCTATACACACACACACACACACACACACACACACACACACACACATATATACACACGGCTACCCGACAACAGAGAACAAGATGCTTTCTGTTAATCTGCCATGGCTTCACCTCAAGCTTTTGCTGTAGATGTGATAAAGCAGGGGGCAGCAACCATTTCCTAGAAAGAGCCAGATAGAAAGTATTCTCAGTTTTATAGATCACACTGTCACTGTTTCAACTTCTTAGTCCTGCCATCGTAACCCCCAAATCAGCCACCAACAATATGTAAATGAATGGGTGTCACTGTGCTTCAATAAACTTACTTACAAACACGTGATGCAAACCACATTTGGCCTACAGCCCACTGTTTGCCAACTCTGGAGACAGAAAAAGATGGTATTTAATTTGTATTTGTGTTATTTAATGATGAGCTTTTTCCCCACTTTATAATAAACAGGGGAGGGTCCAAGTTGGGAATGGGGATATGGGGAGATTACAAGTTTCGTGGTATACTTGCTGTACTGGAGAAACCAATCAGACAACCAAATGACCATACCATGTTGGCAGATGGATATACACCAGGCTAGAGCTTGAAAGAGGTCCTGGATGGAGATTTAAAAAAAAAAAAAAAAAAGAAGAAGAAGAAGAAGAAGAAGAAGGAGGAGGAGGAGGAGGAGGAGGAGGAGGAAGAGGAAAAAATCATCAGCCAAGAGATGGTCTTCAAGCCACTGACCTGAATGAAACCATCAAAGGAGCTTGTGTAGCTGGAGAAAATGGCCCAGCAGCAACTCCACCCTAAGAAGGCCTGGAACCAGCAAAGGAGAACAGGGAAAACCAGCATGGATGAAGGGCCACTAAGTGTACTGGGATTAGAAGCCAAATGATAAGCAAGTTTCAAAGAGAAGAAGAGACCAACTAGAATCAATGCTCCCAACAGGTCCAACAACATGAGCAGCACAGTTTTCGGCAATACGGACACCACCGGAGAGCCGAACTTGAGCGGTTGTGACAGGGACAGCTTTGGCAGTGACCAAGCAGAGCAAACCCAGAGAGATGGGGAGAATAAGTTCTCTGGGGGAGCCATGCTGAAAAAGAGGGAATAGAAAATTAGGGTATTTTATGTTTGTTTAGGAGACTTTTAACATTCATTTTCACATATGATATCAACCAGTCAGGGTAATTTCCATCTTTGATGGTGTCCCTTAAAATATTCTCGCTTGAACATCACATAAAATTCAAAGGCATTATGTTTTTCTCTTCTACATTTAACATGTTAGCAATCTATTTTCATATACGGACTGAGTTAATGATCTAACTTTCTCCCTAAATAGCCAATTTTCCTAGCAGCATTAATTAAATAATCTATTCTTTCCCCTGCTGATCTGAAATCCACCATTATCACATAATAAATATTTACATATACTCAAACCTTTTTATTGTATTTTTTTCTGTTCTGTTCCAATTATATTTCATTTCACCAGCCACTAAACTAAATTGCTTGTAGTGTTAAATTATTTTTATAACCCTTTATAACTTTTTACTGTGTAAATCTTTTATTTTTAAAACATTATATTTTTTTTGCTATTCTTATGGGTTTAAGCTTCTATATAAACCTTAGAATAAATTTTGTCAAGTTCTAAACAGTAATTCCCGAAGGATTTTGATTGAAATAACATAAATGCATAATCAATGTGGGGGAGAACTGACATATTTACATATGTCAAGAAGTACATAGAGCACACTTGTTCAGAGACTATGTAGTATGATTTTCAAGAAGCACAGCATTTTTCATTGGTGTAAAGATTCTTCTCCATTGGCTCATTCTGGAAGTATGTCCTTCACACAGGGATTCTATCCCCTCCATGGCCTGTCTAGATGCCTCCTCCACGTTACATAACTTCAAATGTGACCTAAAAACTTATGCTCTAGATATAGAGCCTCATATAAATACTGGAATAAAACAGTTTTGTGTTAAAGCAAATTGGGGTCCAGGTACCCCAGAATGAGTGTATGCCAGGATTGAACTAGGAGGCTGATTTCAATCCCCACCACCTTGAAGGATGGGCTCCTAAAACACAACTAAGCTGAGTCAAATACTTGAGTAGACAGAGACCATGGCTGAGTAAATCTGCAGACTAGGTGGAAAAATAGCATGGTTTGGTGCCCCCTTTTCTCAAGTACATACATGTCTGCATAAGTGACAGCAAACCATTTCCAATGCCCCCAACCTGACCACAGACAGAAGAACTGGGGAGGCATGCTGTGCCATCACCAGTCACAATTTGTTTGTCATAGCAGGACTTTGAATCCCCTCATACCCAAATAGTATTTGTCTGAGGAATGAGTCTGCCTGGAGACACAATGGTGACATTCCATCTTCTTTTCCAGAAGTATCCATCCATTTCCTTTCTTCATACATGCATTAATTTATTCATTCATGTGGGAAACACTTATCAAACCTACTATCTGGCAGACACCTTATTCGGTACTGAGAATATAGACAGGAATGAGACACTCTATCTTTGAGGCACTTACCCAATTCACACATGGTTGGAGGAAGCCAAGACTCAGCAAGTTTGAAGAACTCAGGAATAGAAACAAACTGGTAAGGTACAACCAGGGCTTAATCAAGGACCACTTGACTCTTCTATACCTGCTACCCCTCAGAATTCATATCACAAAAATTCCTTTGGCACACAGTGAGAGAATACACAGAGAAGACCCTTCCTAACTTCCACCAGACATGTGCCTTGCACCCATCACAGATACGACACCTGGAAGCAAAACAACAGACCAGACAAAAAAGATAATCCCACATCAACTCCACCCCTCCCCATCCTGATGGCCCCTTAGATGAAGACTCATGAGAATATTCTGCCTGGTAGTTAAAGCAATCACTAGGAAAAAGGTTTCTGAAATCTCTAAGCATTGCTCATTAGCATAAACCTAGGAGAGGTCTGATAAAGTTCAGAGCTTATCTCCAAGCCTGCTTGCTCCCTCTATGCCCAGAGCAGCAGCTGGGCAAGGGATCACCTTCTTTGCAAGGAAGCAAATTAAATTAAATTAGATCATTTATACCAGCACCAACAACATCAGCCGCACTTTCAACAAAATTAAGATCTTGAACTGAAAACAAGAGCATTATCTTCTGAAAACCTAATCCCACTGCCTAGTTTCGGCACTCACCACTGAGACCTACTGCAGCAACTTGACATAAACACATGGGAAAGGAGGCTTGGGGAGGCCCCACAGTGTCTTTTTGGCAGCCTGGAACTCAGTCTTTTGTTTGTTGCTATTCTATTCTTATAGAAACACATATCCAATAATGTACTTGACATATAAATGGGCCATTTCAGTGAAATGGTCATTGAAAACCTTTTCTAATAAGAGTAAGTCATACTGGCTGTGCAAGAGTGTATTTATAATCACCCAGCATGGCAGAATGGAAAGAATGCCAGATCTTTCAGAAAATATGGTGGCTTGAGTACCATCTCACAGAAACTCCATCTCCAAAGTTGACTGAAGTGAACAAAAAGTAGTGAAAAGAGCAAATATACTATTAATGCTGAAATACAGAGAGAGCCCTAACTTCACGTTATAAGTTTTAAGTGTCACCTTGAACCCAAATGAAAGGAGAAGAATCCAGACCCATCTTCCCTTTTCAAATGTAACAGTGCTGGAGGGAATAAACACTGGATAAACAGAAAAGCTCAGAGATAGCTCCCAATTTGAAGGGAATCAACTGGAAAGTATTGCCAAACCATGGGATAAATGTAAACCATCCCGAGTGGAGTTTGTTTTCCCCACTAGGGATTTACATCTTTCCTTAAATCCCACCCCCAGAATAGCTTGTCAGGTGCAAACCAGTTATGTCATATCAGGGTTCAAATGGGGAAGACAAAAAAGACAGTGAATAGGCCTAGAAAAATAAAAAACAAAAGCCTCTGAAACAGAATGACCTTTCATGAAAGCGGAGGACTTATAAGCAACAGAAGCTTTAGGGGAAGCTCTCCATCCAGAAACTGGATCCATTACCAATTCAGCAGGACTGGACCCAGTGTAAGACTTTGGATAAAGTCAGAGACCAGAGACAAGACTCCTAAGTCCCCAGTGATTTCCTCTCCCATAAGGGAAAGAGCCAAACTGTGTCCAAATACAAAGGAAGAGTAGCCAAAGAAAATTCGGTGTTCCCAATCTGTATCAAATAACACTGTCACATAACCGGCCCAATTTATATATATCTATGTATTTAATATACATAGATATATGTATATTTTTATATATTATATATATATTTATATATATATTTTATTATATATATTTATATAGAGAGATATAGATATTTATATATATTATATATATTTAGATATATATATCTATATATTTATATATCTATATATATATATATATAGAGAGAGAGAGAGAGAGAGAGGCAAGTAGAAAAAAACAGTCTAAGACTTCAATGAATATTGTGTCACCCCAATGTAGGTCTGGCATGCAAAAACAATCAAAAAAAAAAAAACAAAAACAAAACACCTCACTCTTGAAGAAGAGGTGCTCCAGGAAACAGAAAAACAGTTTTGTAATCCCACGGAAATTGAAGAGTCTAAGAACTCCCTCGACAAGCAATGAAGGAGTCAGAGGACATGAAGGCTTTTCAAGGCTGGGAAAGCACACGTTTAATAGGGGATTGTACCCTCACTGATACCAGATCTGCAGTTCCTGAACATATGCGGGGATAGTGTGTGAAGAATATGCACACTATCAGGGCTGGAAAGACCCTCATCTAGTCCCAGTCAGCAACAGGACAGTGAAACCAAGGTCCTATATTTACTAACTGGCAGAGCTACAACTCAGATCCCAACTCTCCCCAGTATATATAAACAGGAAAGGAGGAAGAGTGGGAAGGGAGGGAGGAGAGAGACAGAGAAAGAATGTAAGACAGAGGCAGCGGCTGGGTGTGACAAAGTGAGTATGTTGTCTGTGCTCTTAGGTATATTCCTAGCAGTGGAATTGCTGGGTCACATACTTACTTTACGCTCAACGTTCTCAGGCACCACCAAACTTTTTTCCACAGCAGATGCACAACTATGCATTCCCACTAGCAATGTACAAGGTTCCAACTTCTTAGCTCCAGCACTTTCTATGTTGTGCGACTGTGGATAAGTTGTAGCATTTCTCTGCATCTGTTTCCCCCTATATCTAAAGAGGAAGGGTTAGGACCAGCTATCCCAATTCTGCTTGTGTTGCAGTATATCCATACATGCTTTCTTCCCAGCCACTTCTCACCTTCCACTGCCCACATCACCTTCCAGGAGTTCCCCGACAGTGTGAACTGCTACAATGAATAAATCCTGGCTCTTCTCCTTCTCAGAGCTGGAATTATCTTAACGCATGTTCCCAAGTTATAGTAATGCGCTTCCATTTCCATTCATATCTCTCAGTATACTTTTTTCCTCTGGTCTCTTCTTCTAACCTTTTTGCAAGCATCATCTTGTTCTGTCTGTTGGCTGTCAGCTTTTCTCTACAAGCTTTCGCCGAGTTGCCAGATTCTTGGCCATTTCTCCACCCTCAGCTCATAACTATTTTTCCCTCAAGCTCAGCGACTGCTAAGTGGTCTTTGTGAAATCCTATTAGGATAATCTCCATCCATGTCTGAGATGGGCCGCCTCTGGAAACCTCAGCTGTCTTCCTTCCCACAGTCTGCACATCATAGGCTAGCTCCTGAGACACCCAACTCATACTTATTCATAAATGTGCTTAAAAGGCTCTAAACCTGTGGACACAAGCAATGGTTGAACTCAACAAACAGCCAGCTCAGATGTCATCTTCTGCAGGAAGATTTTCCTGTTCACCTGAACCTCCTCTTCCCCCACAACCCCATGGAAAAGGAATGTGACTAACCAACTCCTCTGTGCTTCTTCTGTTTACGTTTGTTTTCGTCATGTATCTGTTTCATCATCTTGTGGGCCTCATTAAGGTGGGAGCTGGAATATCTTGTTCACAGTTGTACCCTCAGTGTCTGGTATATTAGAGGTTCTCAATACATGTTTGTTAAATTAATCAATGATTGAGCTTCTCTTACATGCAGTTGATCTTGGGTCCGCCTATCTGTCTATCCATTAAACCCAAAGCTCCCTTTGGGCAAGCTGGGATTTATTCACCATGGTAACCACTGTGAAAGAAAATTTTACTCTGACACTTGTTACAACAGTAAGGAAGAATTTAATCGAGACTATTGTAATAGAGATATTGCAACAGGGAGAGAGATAAGGCTCAATTCTGAATACACAAAGACAGTTGGGGATCTGTAGCTAAGGAGCAGAGTGAGGGGGGTCAGCGACATCAAGGATAAGACAAGAAATAGGACTAAGGCAAGGATAAGACTAAGAAAAGACATCAAGGATAGAGGGGATTTTCTTGCTAACCTGACTTAATAGGAATCTTGCTGAAGGCAAGACAGGGTGATCAGATTGTAAGAGTTGGAGTCTCACTACAAGTAGGATAAGTAGGCCAAAAATAGGATAGGGGATAGGAGCTTTAGGATATGGGGGTAACCTCAAGGCCCAGTCAAGAAGAGGGACCAAAGGAACCTAACTGAAGTTTGGTCAATGAAAGGTCTTTGTTACCCCAAACATGTGGCATAAGTTCCGTCTTGGGTGTGGCTGTAGCAACTCAATGTTTGTTGAACAAAAAGCTGCATCCTCAGCAAGGATTCAAAGCTCTCTCTTCTTCACCCTTCCCTCAGCAGAAACAGCAGCACATACTGTCCCAGCAGATGGTGTCCAAGGGGTGCAGGGTTGGGGGAGAAGGCAACAAAATGTGTCCCAGGCCCCTAATTAATCAAGCATACAGGGGCGCTGGAATGGCTCAGTCGGCTAAGTCTCTGACTCTTGATTTCGGCTCAGGTTGTGATCTCACAATTTGGGAGACTGACCTGACAGCCTGGAGCCAGCCTGGGATTCTCTCTCTCCTCCTCTCTGCCCCTTCCCTGTGTGTGTCCTCACACACATGCTATCACAATATATAAACTGTTTTAATGTTTGTTTACTTTTGAGAGAGCAAGCGAGCACGTGCATGTGAGCAGGGGAGGGGCTGGGGGCGGTAGACAGAGGATCTGAAGTGGACCCCGTGCTGACAGCAGAGAGCCCGATGTGGAGCTTGAACTCACGAACTGTGGCATCATGATCTGAGCTGAAGGTGGACGCTTAACTGACTGAGCCACCCAGGTGCCCCAGTAAACAAACTAAAAAAAAAAAAAAAAAAAAAGAGTACACATTACCTTCCCAGGATTCCATAGCTTCAAGGCTTTTCCAGGCCAGTCTTCCTAAATGACCCTCACAGCCACACTACCAAGCAAGATTATTTATTTTCTCATGCTGAGGATGGAGAAATGGATACTCTAGGGAGGTCAAGTGTCATGATACAGGCCACAGACCCAGAATTTACCTGTCTCTTCTTCGATTGGTATATGCTATTTGGATTGTAATAATTCTAGGATACACTTGTAAAACTTAGAAGTCTTCCCCCATCATTCTCTTTTGTTATCTGCTTCATGATCTGTGACCATTTTTCCATACAAACTTTAAAACAATTCTTTAACACTGCTTATACATTTCTATTATAATTCACATTATATATTTTAAATTAAATTGACAAACTTTAAAAATATCCAATCTTGCCACCCAAGAATAAGATAACATCTGTTTACTTATTTTCTCAGTTTTGGTTTATAGTTTCCTTCTAAAGGTCCTTCATACTGCCTCTTGAGTTAATTCCCCAGCCTTTTCTATTTTTGTTCCTTTTACAGAATGAACTCTTTTAAAATTATATTTTCTAATTGGTTATTGCTAGGATTTAGAAAATTGTTGATTTTGTATATTTATTCCCTAACTAGTCCCCTTGCTAGACTCTTAATAGGTCCTGATAGTTTTTCACTTATTTCTCTCGGGGGTTTTAGTAGATAATATCCTCTGCAAATAATGACCTTATCTCTTCCTTTGCCGTAATTATCCTCCCAATTCTGTAACTAGAAATCTCTGCATGAATGTTAAAGAATTTTAATGATCATGAGCATCCTTGTATTTTGAAGATATAGGTTGTTGGTCTGGAACAGACATGCTCTAGCCCATTCAGAAAATAGCTTCCCATGCCTTTTCAGGATGACAGTTATTCTCTGTGCACCCCACTCACAATCCACACTGATCCCCACCCTGCTCCTGAGAGTCTGACCTCTGTGATCTGCATCTTCTAGCTTCCCGGACCCTCTGCCTCCAGCTGAGTCTAACTGGTGGCGAGTACAAGCTGAATACTCCAGGGTGGAAGGATTGAGTTGTGTTCTCTACATCCTGTCAGGCAGTCTTAGAACACCATTTACTACCACTGCCCTTCAGTCCAGGAGGTAGTAACAGCTCCCCACTGTTGACAGCCCTTGAGAGTTTCCCCATCCCCTATTAATTCCCTCAATCATGATCCCACCTCTATTTCACCAGACTCTCTCCATTTTTTTTTTCAACGTTTATTTATTTTTGGGACAGAGAGAGAGACAGAGCATGAACGGGGGAGGGGCAGAGAGAGAGGGAGACACAGAATCGGAAACAGGCTCCAGGCTCTGAGCCATCAGCCCAGAGTCCGACGCGGGGCTCGAACTCACGGACCGCGAGATCGTGACCTGGCTGAAGTCGGACGCTTAACCGACTGCACCACCCAAGCGCCCCACTCTCTCCATTTAAATCCTTCATATACCATATGCTTCTCACCCAGACCTTCTTTAAAGACTGACTGATAAATTAGGATCCGCCATTAAGTATTTCCAAATGTCTTTCAACATCTCAGTATAATCAAAATATTTTATCCTTTGTGACATTTCAACATTCATTAAGAAAAAAACTGAGTGCCTACTTCCTGCTAACTGCTGTGGAAGGCAATGAGATTAGTACAGAAAAAACAAAAAAGACGAGTTCTCTACCCTAATGTTCTCAGAAGAAACAGATACACAAACAGTTAAATACCTAAATGTTAAAATAATGATTAGGAAAAAACAAGTATTTTGATAAGTAACAAATAAGACGTATTTAGAAAGGATGGTCAGAGACTATTTCTCACAGAAGGTTACATTTGAGAAAAAGCCAAAGAGCCTCTGAGAAAGGATGGTACCAAGTGCAAAGGCCCTGAGGCATGAGAGAACATATTATGGCTGAACAACTGGAAGGGGTGCTACCAGCAAGGGAGCAAAGTGTGTGGTAGAGAACAAGAAGAGGAAGGCAGGGGCTACGTCAGTGACGTCCAATAGAAATACAGTGCACACCACATGTTTTTGGTTCTCCTTTTCCTAGTATCCGGGTTTAAAACAGTAAAATAGGGAGATATTTATTAGTGTATTTTACTTAACCCAACATATCTAAAATACTATCTTTTGGGGGCACCCGGGTGACTCAGTCGGTTGAGCAACCGACTTCGGCCCGGGTCATGATCTCACGGTTCATGAGTTCGAGCCCCGAGTCGGGCTTCTGTGCGGACCGCTCAGAGCCTGGAGCCTGCTTCAGATTCTGTCTCCCTCTCTCTCTGCTCCTCCCCTGCTCATGCTCTCTCTCTCTCTCCTTCAAAAATAAATAAAAACATTTTTAAAAATTAAAAAAATAAAAAATAAAATACTATCTTTTTAACACTTAAATAATATAAAAAATTAACAAGACATCTTAGGTATTTCTTGTACTAAGCTTTTGAGATGTAGTGTGTACCAGACTGGCCACATTCTGAGCACTTAATAACCCCCAGTGGGCACGGGGCTACATCATGCCCATCAGGGCATGGTGACAGGGAACACTGATCAGGAGGGACAGGGCATGAGATGCCAGCATCATGCCTGGCACACAGTAGGTACTCAGCGAGTGTCCACGGGGGACAGTGCCGGAAGACCTGCAGATGACCTGCCCATTCCATAGGCAGCAAGGCATCATCGAGATTACTCAAGTACATGATTTAGGAAACTGGGTCTATTCTGTGTCCTCAGCTAAGAGAAGAAATCGGGGTCTGTTTGCTGGGTCTCCTATAGTGGGGGCCATTCAGGGCCCTCTCCTGTGCCTGGGGCACTTGGCACAGCTACTTCCTTAATCCAGAAAGATCGCTTTACACCATATGCTAGGGAGTAGGAGGGAGAGAGTCCATTAGCATTCATTGTACACAGCTTTTCATTTGGAAAAGCACCTCAAATGTGCCGATCCACGCTGCTTTGCTTCATTTTTCAACATTCATGAGTGTAATTGCATTTATTTTTCTCTTCAAGACTGCAAAACAAGTGATAATTTACTATATTACAACCCGTATTGGCTGGGTTTACAGCCACAACAGTTCTAATCCGCCCTCAGATGGGCCTGGTGGGTAAGTAGGGGGCGGTCTCTTTAGCAGGAAACACTGTGTGTGTTTGCAACAGGAAGCCTGGTTCCAGCTATTCAAGGTCACAACAACTGACCCATACAACTACACTGAGTTCTCAAAGTAGGTTTACCTCCACTGTCTTGACTGTTTTTTTACAATAATAGGGTGAAGCAGACATGTGTTCCCATGCCCCTTTTATATACAAAAAGAATGAGATTCAGAGAGGTCCTTGGTCATACATGGTGACAGGCTGGTGAAGAGTAGAGCCAGGGCTCAAATGTGTATACATGGGCTAGAAATCCTGTTTTTCTGCCCATGTTGCCTTATGGCAGAGCCTAGGCTCTAGCAAAGCCTGAGGTCCTGCAGGTGCATTGACAGGAAAGAAGCGGGCACAATCCTAAAATTTTGCAAATCCTAAGTGCTTATGGTACCTGGGACTCCTGAGGAGATCGAATTCCTTGGGTCTACACTGCAGAATGCTGACTTTCAGGGTTCACACCTCTGCTGAACAGTACATCCCTATCCAAGTATAGTTAGCTCACATGGCGGTTATCTAGACAGACTGGGAAAGCACAGTCTGTGTGTCTGGGGATCATCCTCTGCAATGTTTACTTCCCCTTGAGAAGCGAAACCCACAAGGAGTTTGACTTTAGGTCCCAAATGCTCATGAATTAATGAGTAATTTTTATAAGTGATCAACAGGACCCAGTCCTACAAGCCTTCAGATGTGTTAAACTCATTTCCTAAATATGATGAAAATAGTGGACATATCACAGGTGGCAAGATCCTCATCTCCTCTTCCATCCCCCGATTATAACCTACGAGTCACAGAAATGAAACGAGCTGGATTTGCCTAAAGATCAGAGTGTGGCAGGGAAGATGATGTAAAACCTCAGGTCTGAGTCACAGGTGACTGCTTCCATATGGTGTGGCATCTGCTAGGGTCCAGACGCACCTCTCCAGCTCTCTCCAAGGCAGAGAAGATGGGGTAGGGGAGCTGAGCGGGTTCAGAAAGTCCCTCCAGCCACCTGGCCAAGGTGCTCCAGTCTGCAGGAGACACCTCCCCTCACCTCTGTTCCTGGCCATCCCCTGTAGTCAAGCCCTCTTCCCAAGTAGGGTCTGGTTCTCCTGACATTGTACAGGCTTTCCCACCCCAGGCCCGAGCTAAAATGAACCTCCTGCTGACCTTCCACAAGCACGAAGGACAAAAGACCACTACCAACTGCTCTTATTATAAATGGCCTAAGGTCTGCAAAGGCAGCCAGCTGGGGCCGGTTAGGGTCACAGACATACTATCTGGTATGTCCGTCTGTCTCTCTCTCTCTCTCTCTCACACACACACACACACACACAGTTCAGGCCTCAGGGTTTCCCTTCCCTTGTAGATACAAATTAACCCAGTACCCCCACAGTGGGTCCCAGCTGAGATAGGACAGGAAGGAAGTAAACGTGGGTGCTGGAGAGGACTTATCATGTGCCCATGCAGCAAGCATTTTGTCCTGTGTTTTCACATATTGTCTCATTTAATCTCCACATCCTCCTATCCCATTACCTTCGCTGAAGAAAACCCTGAGCCATAGGAAAACTAAACAGCTTTGCTCACGGTCCTCTGCACGTGTTCTTCTGACTGCAGTGTCCATGAACTCTCTATGTGTATACTTCGGGCAGCCTTTCCAAAAGTTAACTCTACAAAGAGTCAAGGACACAGGTTATGGAAGTTTCCTGTCAAACACAGGAAAACAGTCTTTCCATCCAAGCAAATAACCTATTATTATTTTCCTTATTGCAAAATCAAAAAATTTAGTAGTTTTAAAATCAGGATTATAAAGCTGACTGCTTAAAATGGTCAAAATCAGATAACAATTACATTCAGCATAGGTGTTAAATGCAGTTTCTCTCCTAATTGTGGCCACTACCCAGGGGAAAAAAAAAAAAAAGGAGACTTATTTTTCGAAGGTTGAAACTACACTCAGGGTGGCTCTCTGGCCACACTCCATCTACTCCGGCCTCCCACACCTGGCCTGCCTCACTCCCACGTGGACTCCAGACTGTCCCTGCTCTTGAATCATGAGGTCCCTGTCTGCAGTAATGGAAAAAAATTCTGCAGAAATGACACATGGAACTTATGTGATGTTAGAAAGAACTGTGGGGGTGTTACTTAATCAGGGCCCTTCATTAAGTGGGCAAGGACACTGGGGCCCAGAGAGGCTAAGCAACATGTTCCATGCCACACAGTGGATCAGCAACATGCAGGCCGAAAACCCAGGCTTCCCAAGGCCTCCGGGCACAGTGCTCTGGACCACAAGACTGTGATTCGGCCATCTATGATTTTGTTTCTTTTCCAAGTAGCTTAACGTTTCAGTGGTCTCCTAACTCAGTTAACATTATCTGAGGGCACAGTGGGGGCCAAGGCCAGTCCTAAGGACTGAGGACACATAGCTAGCTATGAATGGGTAAGTTGATTCCTGTTCCTACATATATTTGATTGAGGATGACGGGTATTAAATGCATGATCACATATAGCCACTCCAACCGATGCATGACTCGGGACAAGGAAATTCTGAGACCTAGTTTGTAGTCCCCAAGGCAAAGAACATGGGAGTGATGCAGAAGGCAGAAGACAGAAAAGTAAAGCAAGGAGAGTTGGGGGCTACAGGAAGGGAAGGCATAGCACCAAGAAGGCATGTCCCAGGGTCCCCAGCCTCTATGGGAAGGGAGACACAGGACAGGTGCTCCTGGTGAAATGCAGACTTGCTCCTCACCCACCCCTCTGAATGTGCTCCTCCAGCTCCTTCTGAGGCCCAATCCTCTGGCCATGCCTCAAAGCACGGGGATTTCCTGTTCCGCCCTCTGCCCTCTGCTCTTCTTGCTCTCCTGGGGATTCCCAGTTAGCAGCTACCAAGTCAGCCCCAGGTCAAATTGCTAGTCGCCAGCTTTCCAACTCCGATCAGCTGATTTCCAAGTTCACACTCCCACTTACTTGTTCCATGTAAGAAGAGCACAGAGTCACTAAGAATGCACCCTACTCAAAAGCATGCCTGGGTACTCGGCATTCCTGCCACCCTACTAAGCTCTTTCACACATCACTGCGGCTGCAAGCCTAGAAACTCCTTTTCCTTCTACCTGGGATAAAAACATGGGACATAAAATCTATCATCTTAACCATTTTTAAGGGTACAGTTCAGCAGTGTTAAGTGCATCTGCACCATTGTGCGACAGACCTCCAGAACTCGGTCTTGCAAAACTCAAACTATATCCATTCAACCACAACTGCCCATTGCCCTTCCCCCCGGCAACTACTGTTCTACTTTGTTTCTAGGAATTTGACTATTTTAGACACCTCCTATAAATAGAATCATAAAGTACTTCTCTTTTGTGACTGGCTTATTCACTTAGCATAGTGTCCTCAAGTTTCATTCCTATTATAGCCTATGACAGGATTTCCTTAAGGCTCAATATTCCACTGTATGTATAGAACAAATTTTCTTTATTCCATTCATCTGTTGATGGGCATTTAATTGTTTCCACTCTGCACTATTTTGAATAAATGCTGCAAAAAACATGGATGTACAAATATATCTCAGAGATCCTGCTTTTGGTAGAATTGCTGGATCATACAGTAATTCTATTTTTACTTCTTTGAGGAAACTTCATACTGTTTTCCTTAGGAATTGTATCATTTCACATCCCTTCCAACAATTCACAAGCGTTCTTATTTCTTGGAATCCTCCCCACTGTTTGCCAATGTTTGTTATTTTCTTTGTTATTATCGTTTTTATTACTGCCATCCTAATGAATATGAGGTCACCCTTGTTGAAAGTCATTTAACCATCCATGTGAGGGTTTCCAAAGGTTTAGGCCTCTAATACCCTGTGTTAAATACCTTCCTGATTGAAATACATAGGGTGGTTTTTGTGTTCTTTCTTAAACCCCAACTGATAGACTCATTGTGCTTGTATGTTTTAGCAGCTCTCATTTATAAGGTTTTTGTACCTTTTTAGCCAGAAGTCTTATTTTAACTTTAGAAACTCTCAGGACTCTTAAAGAACACTGGAGACTTTTGCTTATTTGTAGCTTTTATAATTACTTCACTAATGACAAGTAATGCTTTGAGAATTCTGAGAAAATACAACCTGGCTTTCTTGATGATGAACATACTTGGGAAAGGAAACATTTTTTTTTTTTAAGTAGGCTCCACACCTACTGTGGGGCTGGAACTCACAACCCTGAGATCAAGAGTTACAGGCCCTACCAACTGAGCCAGCCAGGTGCTCCAGGAAAGGAAGCATTTTTTAAATGTTTGTTTCTTTTGAGAGAGCGAGCGAGCGAGCAAGCATGTGCACACAAGTGGGAGAGGGTCAGAGAGACAGGGAGAGAGAGAGAATCCCAAGCGGGCTCCACACTATCAGCACAGAGCCTGACATGGGGCTCAATCCCACGAACCATGAGATCGTGACCTGAGCCAAAACCAGGAGTTGGACACTCAACTGAATAAGCCACCCAGGTGCCCTAGGAAGTATTTTTTTTTAATTATTTTATATCCAAGTTAGCATATAGTGCAATAAGATTTCAGGAGTAGAATCCAGTAATTCATCCCCAATGTATAACACCCAGTGCTCATCTTAACAAGTGTCATCCTCAATGCCCCTTGCGCATTTAGTCCATCCCCTCCACCCACAACCCTTCTAGCAACCCTCAGTTTGTTCTCTTTGTTTAAAAGGGTCTCTTATGTTTTGTCCCCTCCCTGTTTTTATATTATTTTTGTTTATGTTATATAACATGTATAATTATATACAATTTGTCTTATATATTTAATGATATATAATACACATACATGTTATCTGTTTTAGATCTTAAATTCCACATGAGTGAAGTCACATGATATCTGTCCTTCTCTAATTTCGCTTAGCATAATATCCTCCTAAGAAGCATTTTTAAAAGACATTGGCAGATTCTAGGAAGGTTTAAAAACCAGTTTGCTAAAGCAACTGTGACTTTCCAAAGCTGAAGTCGCATCACGTCAGCATAGAGCACAGTGGCAAAACTGTATGGACTAAGGAAGGAGGGCAGGAGGACAGGAAGTCTTTTTTAGAAAAAAGGGAAATTTCTCTAAGTGACCCAATGTCTCACTGATCAACAATTCTGGGAAAATAAAATCTGAAGATGTACACATGATCCTAAGGGATAGGGAAAATCATTGCAGCTCTGAGAACAAAGGAAGTTTGACAGGGAGGTTTATCTTCCTGTGCCCATCTGCACACACTCATGAAGACAAATTCCTCTATCAAGGTGATTCCTTGCAGCTGCCATGACAGACAGACAGATGAGGAGATAAGACCAAAAGATTTTTCAGACATTTTACTTTACAAATGTGGCACCTAATTCCTTCATTTAAAAATGTACCCTTTTCCTCTTGAGTCACAAGTTACAAGTCAAAGACCACTAGAGTTGGAAGAAATTGACTCCTGATTTTACATAAAGTAAGACCCAGAAAGGGAAGATGCTTGGCCTGAGTTAACAGAGCATGTTAATGGCAGAGTTAGGACTAAATTCCAGGAATCCCTTTCAGACTTATTTCATGGAAAAGGATCCAGGCAAGTACAGAGAAAAGTAGCTGACCGGCCCAGATTAGTGGCAGAGCTGGAACAGGCACTGAGGACCGTCTCCTTGCCCACCAAGTAAGAAGGACCAGACTAACTGACTGGCCTGCTGGAAGAGACAGCGCCTACCCCAGCCCCACCATGTTCCCATGGCCCCCAAAGAAGCACAAAGAAACTACAGGAAAAGCAGCACTGGAAGGGCCCGAGGGATGTTCCAGCCTACTCCTCGCTAGGGAAACTGAGGCTCAAATGGTCAAATCAGCACAGCAAGCCAGGAACAATAGTCCCGTGTCAGTGTGTTGAAAGGTGGCCAGCCTAGGAAACATCAGTTAAGTCACTGAACTGGGCTACTTTCGTTCAAATTCCCTCTCTACCACTTACTATCTCTGCAACTACAGGCAAGTTACTGAATCCCTTTGTGCCTCAATTTTCCCATCTGTAAAATAGGGAAGACAATGGTACCTACACTACATAGGGCTGTTGTGAACCATAAAGGAGAAAACATTTCAAGTGCCTCGCACACTGTAAGTGCTCAATAAATGCTAATTATTATGAAAGACAGGCATTCCTATTGGTACAAATGACACAAGAAAAATTTCCATTGACTGACGAATGGATAAAAAAAAGATTTGGTATATATACATACACCATGGAATATTACTCAGTGATCAACAAGACTGAAATCTTGGGGCAGCCTGAATGACTTAGTTGAGTATCCGACTCTGAATTTCAGCTCAGGTCATAATCTTGTGGGTTCGAGCCCCACATCGGGCTCCACACTGACAGCACAGAGCCTGTTTGGGATTCTCTCTCTTCCCCTCTGTCTTTCCCCTGCTTTGTCTCTCTCTCTAAACAAATAAACATAAAAACAAAGAATGAAATATTGCCATTTGTAGCAACATGAATGGAACTAGAGCATATTATGATAAGTGAAGTAAGTCAGAGAAAGATAAATATATTATTTCACTCACATGTGGAATTTAAGAAACAAAACAGATGAACATAGGGGAATGGAAGGAAAAATAAGATAAAAGGACGCAAACCATAAGAGACTCAAATACAGAGAACTGAGGGTTCCTGGCTGGGAGTTGGGTGGGGGGATGGGTTAAATGAGTGACAGGCATTAAGGAGGGTACTTTTTAGGATGAGCACTGGATGTTATACATGATAAATCACTAAATTCTACTCCTGAAATAAAAAATAATTAAAAATCTGATAATCTAGGACAGTGATGGGTAATAGAAATATAATGTGAGCCACACAGGTTAAATTTTCTAGTAGCCACATTTATAAAGTTAAGAAAAAAGGTGGGCTTAAATTAATTTTAATAATTTTACCTAACCCAGTAGATCTATAATATAATCATTTCAACAGGTAACCAATATAAAAATTAATGGATGCCATATATTTTTTTCATGCATGGTAAGTCTTCAAAATCTCTCGTGAATTTTACATGTGCAGAACTAGCCACATTTTAAGTGCTCAATAGCCACAAGTGACTAGTGACCTCCCCACTGGATACACATAGGACATTCCCAAATGGGACCACAGTGGGCTCTTGGGGTTTTTCAAATTACTGAACCCTATTTTATGGAATCAAAAAAAGCCACCTCAATTTTCATTAAATTTAATAAACTCTTTGTACTAAACTATCATTTTCTTATCAAATCTCTTACACTATGTAATTACACCTCAAATTACTATGGTTTTCAAAGCATTTAAAAAAAAAACCTGTTTCCTCATTAAGTAAAAGACAATCCATGTATTCAAAAACAAGGTGTTCACTTTGAGGCGCCCAAGCCCCTGCAACAGCAGCCAGGTCAGATGAATGATCCATGGAAACATCACCCTCTACACTGGGATGGCATCACTAGGATCATGAAGATTCTTGGCAGTATCTTCCTCTCAGGCTGTCCCGGGAGTAACCGAAGTAGAAACAGAAGACTAAGGAGTCATAACGGAAGTCATCTCTGCTGTCCAGTTAGAGATCTCCTGAGGCATGACTGCTTCTATTCAATGTTCCCTTATGACAGATTATTCAGAACAATTCACAAGCTTATTATATTTGCATTCAGCTGGCTACAGGATGGTTAACCCTTGGTGCCTAGAAATAGGGTATTTCCCAGGGAGAAGACCCCACAAAAAGTTTTGAGGCTAGTTAATACATAAAATATTCAGCACGCACATGAATTAGTTAAATGTCTGCCTATGATGCCTAAGACATGATTTAATGACATATACATACTTGAAATCATGTTTCATAAGATATCACATTATGTTAAAAATAGACGATGGTCCACAGCACAGACTCTTAGAGCCAGAGTGCCTGGGTTCAAACCTCAGCTCCTCCATTTGCTACTAATTTCGGGGTGAGGTACTTAACATTCAGGGGCTCAACTTCCTCATGTGTAAAATACGGGTAATTAATAGTACCCAGTTCATATCAGTATTAAATGATTTAAAATTATGTAAAGCCCCTAGAACACTGTCCAGTAAGTGGCACACACGTGTTAAGTTACAAAATAGTGGTTTATTGTCCATTCCCACATATTACAGAAACTTTCATTTGAACTCGGCCTCTGTGCCATTGTCATCTGGGTCTGTCATTAGAGCAAGCACTTCTTCAGTTCACTGACACCTGTCTACATCACCTTTGCATCCAATTACAGCATTTGGATACATTGCTTTTTAATAGTCTAGAAAATACAGTTTTTTTTTTAAAAGGCTTAAAATGTATTTTAATAAGTTGATGCTGCATTACTGCTCCATTTCTCAGAAAAACTCCAAAGATATCAGGGACAAATCAAACATGGTACACCAATAAAAAAATGCACAGCGTAACTACCTAAGATAGGCAAGGCT
Organism: Lynx rufus; assembly: GCF_022079265.1. Lineage (NCBI taxonomy): Eukaryota > Metazoa > Chordata > Mammalia > Carnivora > Felidae > Lynx > Lynx rufus. The sequence continues at coordinate 17,434,080 of NW_025814896.1, read as the reverse complement.
AAGAGCTACTGTCCGACCTTCAGCATACAGCAACCCTGTTCCCAAGATTGTACTAGCCTATCAAGAAAAGCTGTGAACAGCAACATCATAGTTTATTAAGGTATTTTGTTTATAAATGTAAGAATATTTTTTTAAAAATTCCTTATTGAAGTATAATTAACATACCATGTTACTGTTTACTAGTTTCAGGTGTACAATGTAAGTATTCAGCAATTCTATGTTTCTCAGTGTTCATTATGGTAAGTGTATTCTTAATCCCCTTTATTTCATCCATCACCCCGTCCACTTGCACAGCTGCCCCTGCTGGCAACTGCTAGTTTGTTGTCTGTGTATTTAAGAATCTGTTTTTTTTTTCTTTTTTTTATTTCTTAAATTCCACATATGAGTAAAGTCATATGGTATTTTTCTTTCTCTTATTCACTTAGCATAATACCCTGGAGTTCCATCCATGTTGTTGCAAATGGCAAAATTTCATTTTTTTTATGGCTGAACAATATTCCATTCTGTGTGCGTGCATACATTTTCTTTAACCATTCACGTACTGATGGACACTTGAGTTGCTTCCATATCTTGGCTATTGTAAATAATGCTACAATAAAGAGGTACATGTATCTTTTTGAATTAGCACTTTTGTTATCTTTGGGTAAATACTCAGAATTATTGGATCACATGATAATTCTATTTTTAACTTTCTGAGGCACCTCCACACTGTTTTCCACAGGGGCTATGCCAATTTGAATTCCCACCAACAGTGCCCAAAGTTTCCCTTTTCTCCACATCCTTGCCAACACACTATTTCTTGTGTTTTTTATTTCAGCCACTCCAATAGATATAAAGTGATATCTCACTGTGGCTTGAATTTGCATTTCCCAGATGATTAGTGATTTTGGGCATTTTTTTCATGTGTCTATTGGCCATCTGTTTGTGTTCTTTGGAAAAATAAAGTCTATTCATATCCTCTGCCCATTTTTTTATTTGAATTACTAGGCTTTTTAGTGTTGAGATGTTTAAGTTCCTTATATATTTTGGCTATTAACCCCTTATCAGATAATGTCACTTGCAAATATCTCCTCCCATTCAATAGGTTGCCTTTATGTTTTGTTGATTTTTGAACTGAGGTTTTTTATCACAGAAAATAAACATCAAGGCAAGCATCCATGTGGATATTCGAACAGGCCTGTTTTCCCATTTATGTAACATGTGTATTTTGATCACCAAAAAGATCCTCTGTTGCTTTTTACAAGCCATCCTTATCACTTGTCATTACCCAGTCATATCCTCCAGAATAATATAAAACATGTCTTCAATTTTATTGCCTTTTCCCCCCTATCCATTCTGTTATCACTGTAAACATCCCAAACCAGCACTGATTGGGGTCACTGCAGGCTAATGTAGTTTCCCTAATTAATTTTGTGGTTCAAAGGACATAAGAGACCATCCCATAATATAAAATGCCCTGTAAGAACTTTTTCAAGAGCTGTTTGGAGACAAAGACCCGGCCTTTTATTGGGGCATATGGGGTACATTTGGGTTTTTATCTTTTCTTCTCCCACTGCATTTCTTGGGTGTTAAATAAAGCACGGAGCATCCATCTAGTGAAAGATGGTGCCAGCCCTGGAAGGTGAACGCTAGATCTGAATGGGTGATGTGAAAGGAGGGCAATGGCAGCTGTTGGGAACCATGACCCGATTCATCATCTGCATTCTTAGGAGGCACAAAAGTGAGGCAGCCGAGAGTACAGACTCCGACACAGACTTCCTGCAGGCAAATCCTGGCTCTACCACATGCTAACTACGGCCTTGGGCAAGTCACAGAAGCTTTTTTGTGCCACCAGCTCCCTAATCTGTAAAACGCAGATCATGATATCTGTATCAGAGGGCTGTGAGCAGATTAAGTTCATACATTTAAAGTGCTCAGGATAGTACCCACCACACAATAAGCACTACCTAAATACTGCTTCCCTACTATTATTGTCACTATTACCACATACATATATTCTCTCTTCCCTCCCACCCCCTTCCTCCTTTTCTTCCTCCTCCCTCTTTCTTGATACCCATCCATCTGTTAATCATGACATCGGAGGGAAGTGAGATGGTCCTGGAGAGAGTTACCTTATATGTACAGACTCAGCATCTCTTTAAAAATGAATATATAATATTTTATCATTAAAGAGGGAAGAAAAACTTATTGATTCAATACTGGCTAAATGGGAACTTAAGAGCTTATAGCTTTAAGCCAATCAATAATAATATCAGGAGTGATTAAGGATGGTTAAAGGCCCATACTTCCCAATCATTTTAATGTAAGCACTACATTAAAGAAACAGTTGGTCAGTTTTTGGATACATCACATTTTTCCAATGGGGAGGGTCTTACATAGGTCACAAGCAGATCCACACACACGTGCCAGGCCCCAGAGTGAAGCGAGGGGGAATCTGCAGGGCCCCTTTATTTGTCCCAAGGGTCAATTATAGAGCAAAAGAGCCTTGACAAGGCAGGACCTGGGAGCAATGGTCCAGCCAGACTGAACCTCATCAGGCTGAGAGGAGGCAGGCCAGGTAGGAAAGCCGCAGGTGCACCAGGTACCATAAAAATGCCAAAGAAAGCAGCAGCTCTCCAGGGTTCTCCCCAAAACTCCCTGACATCAACTTGCTCCTGACTTTCCAAATGCTTATAACCTTAATGATAATTTAGTCTTCATACATGGATCGCCTTCCCTGTTCCAAGCCCAATGCAAGGCAGAGGGAAGGGAGCAATGATCAGCAGCCTATACCCTTAAGGAGCTCACAGCCATAGTCAGAAATCCGAGACAAGATATAATAAACTCAGCCACAGGAGCACAGAGAAGAGGCAATCCTGCACAGGGAGAGTAAGGGAGGTCCTCCTGGAGGAGACTAATCTGTTCAGGGTTTTGACATAAGACAAAGGGAGATAGGAGATGCCTTCTAGCCAAAGACAAGACTGTGGAACCTGCAAGGTTTGGGGTTAGAAACAAGAAAAATCAACTATGACAATCCTTCTCAAACTCAGAAATGTTCTGCATGAATACTGAGAGGCTCATCATGAACAGAAAGCTAGACAATAGCCTTGAAAAATGAACAGAAATTTAGGCAGTTCTGGGGAGCCAAGGCGGCAGCAATTCAGCAACCTCATTTAGTAGCATCTCTTGTGGCCCAGACAACACCCCTATCACGGGACCCCCCCTGTACAGGCCTCTGGCCCACCCTCGCTCCAATGGGCTGCATCCAGGCCCCACGTCCAGCCATACCCAAGCCATGAGGAAGAGTAAATTTCTGGCACCTTCACCTCTGGACAAGTTGCACGGTCCACCAAGATTCCACACAGTGGGAGATTCCCAAATTCAGGAAGCAGAATTGGAGGCTAGACTCCCTAAACTCAAGCCTAACAGCCTCTCTCACATGACTATATAGAAAGAGAAGCCAAGAAGGCCGAAATGGAGGCTCAGGCTGGAAATAGATGCTGGGATCGTATCATGAGAAAGTTCAATTACTAACAAGAGTAATTCACTTGGCAAACATTCACTGCCCCTGCCTACAAGGAGAACAGAAGCTAGCTCAAAAACAGACTACGAAGAGGCTTGCTATTCGTCAAATCAGCACTGGCGAGACCAATCTGCTTTTTACAGCTGATATCCACCTGGACTAGTGCTCGGACTGCTCTCTAGTTGATTATTATCTTGAACAGAATTCCTGCTAATCCTCAGAAGGTCTCCAACTAGTACACTATGAGCTGTAACGTGCTACACTCAGGGGGCCATCACCAGCCAGTTCTTGACTTGTGTTTAGGGCTGCAGAGTCCACAAAGAATCTTCCCTACATCAATTTGTGGGCAAATATCCAGGACTCCATGTTTGACATGTGGACATTCTGCCAGATCTCAAAAATAATGTACAACTACTCTACGTTTGATACAGAAGGGAGTACAGAAATATATATATATAGATATATCTATATATGTTTCTATATAGATTTCATATATATATCTATGTATGAAAGCAAATGTAAGAACGTCTATTGGAGAGGAGCAAAGATAGATGTACAAGAACACTCACTGCAATGTGATTCAGGAGTGAGTAACTGGAAACAACTTAAATATCCAACAACAGGGTGGTTAAATCATGGAACAATCATTGTAATGGAAAACTATGAAGCTTTTTAGAAAGTGTGCTTTTTGAGGGAGGGGAGGGTGGGTGATGGGTATTGAAGAGGGCATCTTTTGGGATGAGCACTGGGTGTTGTATGGAAACCAATTTGACAATAAATTTCATATATTGAAAAAAAAGTGCTTTTTGAGGAATATTTAATGACATAGGAAAATACTTAAAAATAGCATTATATAGAAAAATGTATTTATGTAAGTGTGTGTGAGCATATGACTTTAATTTTGTTTCTTACAGCTACCTCTACCATGCATAGTCTTTACCACAAATGTGCATTTTTGCCATCATAAAGCATGACTTTAAATATAAATAACATTAACAGATGCTTTGTTGATGACAGTGCCATGTATACAACACAGATTTCTCTACCCTGGATTTGAAGACTGGCTCCTCTTTCATATTTAACTTGCATGAGGTTGGACAAATCACTTTCTCTCTCTGGGGCTTGATTTTCTCAAAACAAGAGGAGATAAGATCTCTGAATGCATGGGATGGTGGCACATTAGATGAAATGTATAGTGGGTCGCCTGGGTGACTCAGTCCATTAAGCACCCAACTCTTGGTTTCAGCTCAGGTCATGATCTCATGATTTGTGAGTGGAGCCCCACCCCTGCTCATGTGCACACACACTTTCTCTCCCTCTCTCCAAAATGAATAAACACTAGGGACACCTGAGTGGCTTAGTCAGTTAAGCGTATGGCATCAGCTTAGGTCATGACCTCACAGTTCAAGCCCCTCCTCCAGCTCTGTGCTGACAGCTCAGAGCCTGGAGCCTGCTTCATATTCTGTCTCTCTCTCTCTCTCTCTCTCTCTCTCTCTCTGTCCCTCCCCCATTCACACTCTGTCTCTGTCTCTCAAAAATAAACAAACATTACAAAAAAATTTTTTTACATAAACACTTAAAAAATAGAAATGCACAGGAAAATGTTTAATCCAGTTCTTGGTTAGAGTGAACACAGAAATGTCAGTTCTCTTAAGAGAAAGCAAAGGTTCCTCTACTTACAGCACCCTGGTGTTAGTTCTAACGTAGGAAAGGTGATGGGGTCAGGATACAGATATGTGAATGACCCAGTCATACTGTCCCAGGGCTGCTGTAACAAATTACCACAAATTGGGTGGCTTAAGACAACAGAAACAGAACCTTTCAGAGTACAAGTCTGAAATCAAGTTGCTGACAGGGATATATTCTCTCTGAAGGCTCTAGGGAAGGAGGCTTCCGGTATCTGCCAGTAATCCTTGGCACTCTGTGGCCTATAGATGCATTGCTCCAATTTGTCTCTGTGTTCCCATGGCCACTTCCTTGTCTATGTATCTCTCTTCCTCCACCAATCCTACTGTGTGACGGCCTGCTATGACAGTGACAGAAAGGAAAACTAGCACCACAATATTGAGATTGTGTCTGCTTCCATGGCAAGCCAACTGGCTGAAAGACACCCATGTGTGTGTTTTCCATGGATTTTTTCCTAACATGTAGCCCTTCCGATCAGGTAACTAACTAGGGTCTTTGTATCTGCTCTAGAAATCGGTGCAGGACACAGAGAAGAGGCTGCTTGAAGTGAAAGGTTCCTTCTTTCTTCTAGTTGTTGTAAAGCTTAAAATTTTACTCAAGAGATTATGACTTCAAATAAGGGCTGTGACAAGAAGGGTGTGCCTTTGGGGTGTAGAAAGTGAGGACAGATAGTCTTCCACAGTGGGAAAAGGAAGGGAGGGTCTGCTGGTCCCATACAGCTCAGTGGTGCTAGCCCCAGAAGGGATGCTGGGTGATGCACCTGGGCTGGCTGGACTCCAAACAAGGGATCCAAGCCTGGGAAGAAGCATCAGTATTACTAGACCCAAAGGGACCACAGGAATGTGACAGTGGGCTTCTAAGAAGAAACTACAATAGCCTGGCCTGTTTAAGTCCCCATGACATCTGTAACCCCTCTAGAAGGGGGGACCCCCCAAAATGACAAAAATTTATGTCTAACTCCCTGAAGGTTGGGGTCCAATTTAAGTTCACGCAAATGCAGCATTTCCTATGCACCTGGGTTTTCAGCCTACAAGTCAACCTTACTTTGTTCCAACACTTAAAATAATAGCTTACAAGCATCAAAAAGAAATGAGGGGCATCTGGGTGGCTCAGTTGGTTAAACCTCCAACTTCAGCTCAGGTCATGATCTCATGGTTCGTGGGTTTGAGCCCTGTGTCAGGCTTTGCGCTGACAGCTCAGAGCCTGGAGCCTGCTTCAGATTCTGTGTCTCCCTCTCTCTCTGCTCCTCCCCCACTCACACTCTGTCTCTCCCAAAAGTGAATAAATGTTAAAAAAAAAATTTTTTAATCAAGAAAGAAATTAAAGGACACCTCCCAAGCCCCACTGCCTCTGGCTTCAGCCTTTGAAAATGACAGAGACTTCAGTCCCCTTCAGTCCCCAAGACACTTATGCAAGGCTGGGAAAGGCAGAGCTAGAAACCAAAGGAAACTGCATAAAGTTCTACGGACCAGATCGAGGCCTGGAAAGAGGGTCTGTGGGTGTAGTATCCCCATTCCTCTGTGACAGCCCCAACAAAGATGAGGTCAGAGGTCTGAAGCCTGGAATGCCAGCCAGAGGGCTTTTCCCATGGAAAAGGACGAGGACAAGCCATGAAAGCAATGGTGTGGAGTGCTGAATTGACAGAGCTGGGCTAGAGGAGATGTGCAAGCCCGCAGGGCAACAAGTACCCTGGGTATTGAAAAGCCTCTCTGGGTCTCTCAGGGACCCACGCAGACCACCTACTGAGTCAAGCACCTGGGTAAAGAAGCATCTGGGTCAGGAGAACTTGAAGGAGGAGACATGGTTCTAAGAAGAACTTAGACTTACAGCTCCAGAGATTGTCAAGAACCCGAAACGAGTTGGGCATCTGGTGGCTCAGTCAGTTAAGCGTCTGATTTTGGCTCAGGTCATGATCTCACAGCTCATGAGTTCAAGCTCCACATCGGGCTCTGCACGGACAGTGCAGAGCCTGCTTAGAGTTTTGACTCCCTCTCTCTCTGCCCTTCCCCTGCTCACTTGCTCTCTCAAAAATAAATACATAAACATTTAAAAAAAAAAGAAAAAATAGAAAAGAGCACAGAGGAACCAGTACTGATTAAGTTCTACTATGTGCAAACACTTCACACTCACTCAGCCATCATTCCATTTAACTCTCACACTGGTTCCCATGCTAAAGATGAGGAAAAAGAGGCAGAGGGATTAAGGGCCCAAAGTCACTGAGCTATGGCATAGGACTGGAATGAGTTGGCCTGGAAACATGTTTACATTAAGAACTCTGAAAGCCAAGAACAGGATCCCATGGGAATAGCAAGGAGGGAATCTTTCTTTACATAGACTGATAAGGGGCAATGTCTGTGAGAAGCAGTCATCTGAGCTGACACCTGAAGAAACTGGCCACACAAAGAGTGGAGAAAACCATTCCAGTGAGCAGGAACAGCATGTGCAAATGTCTGGAACCAGCCAACAACCTGACAGCCTTTCAGTCTCCAAGGCGCTGAAAGGAGCCAGTGTGCCTGGAGCATTTTGAGAAGAAAAGGAGCTTGGAGAAGACACAAGATCATGCAGAACATTGCAGGCTGCAGCAAAGAGTTCAAATTTCTTCCCATGTGCCAGGAGAAGCCAGCAGAGGGACTAAGTGCCAAAATGACACAGTGTCACTTACAGTCCAGCACAGAGTTTGTCACACAGAAGTGGATCAGTCAAAGGGTGTGGAACATCTGAATAAACAGACTCAAACTAGACTTCCAAAGGATGCAAAGTGCTGGTTTTACAGAAGGAAAAGTAAGATTTCAGTTTTGGCCCATGAGAAGAACAAACAATTTTGCCTAATCCAAATTCACTTTCATGCCTCTCTGCCTAAGAAGCACACGGAGCCACTGAAATCCACAGGCGCATCATGACAGAATAATTTCAGTGATCATTATCAAATGCCTCTATTTAGAAAAGCTCAGAGGATTGTATTAGCACAATCCAGTATTTATGAAATGACACTCTCCCGTAATGAGGGACTGAAAAATTAAGATTAGAAGAGTTAGGGGCACCTGGGTGGCGCAGTCGGTTAAGCGTCCGACTTCAGCCAGGTCACGATCTCGCGGTCCGTGAGTTCGAGCCCCGTGTCAGGCTCTGGGCTGATGGCTCAGAGCCTGGAGCCTGTTTCCGATTCTGTGTCTCCCTCTCTCTCTGCCCCTCCCCCGTTCATGCTCTGTCTCTCTCTGTCCCAAAAATAAATAAACGTTGAAAAAAAAAAAATTAAAAAAAAAAAAAAGATTAGAAGAGTTATTCCTCTGGGAAGAGAGACTGGCACGGTGGGCAAAGGAGCCATGCCACACAGTTTCTTGGCAACTTGGTTTCCTCATCTGTAAAATGGAAGGATTACAGGAAAGGTTAAAAATCCGTGGTCAGTTTAAATAGAGGGCCCAAAGGGATTTGAAGATGTTGACCTTCATTTCTTTATTTAAAAAACACTTGATAGTGAAGTCAGAGAAAGACAAATATCATGATTTCAGTTATATACGGGATCTAAAAAACAAATGAACAGATAAAAGGCAGAATCAGACCCATAACTACAGAGAACAAATTAGTGGTTGGTTGCCAGAGGGAAGGCGAAGACAGGGACGGGCCAAACGGTGAAGGAGAGTGGGAGATACAGGCTTCCAGTTATGGAATGAATAGGTCATGAGAAGGTACAGCATGGGGAACAGAGTCAATAGCATTGTATGGCGACAGATGGTCGCTACACTTGTACTTAGCACAGCATAACAGACTTGTTGAATCACCTGGAGTACACCTGAAACTAGTATAATATCGTATGTCAACTCTGCTTCAATTTAAAAAAAGAAACATAGGGGCACCTGGGTGGCTCAGTAGGTTAAGCATCTGACTTCAGCTCAGGTAATGATCTTGCAGTTTGTGAGTTTGAGCCCTGCATCGGGCTCTGGGCTGACAGCTCAGAGCCTGGAGCCTGTTTCAGATTCTGTGTCTCCCTCTCTCTGACCCTCCCCCATTCATGCTCTGTCTCTCTCTGTCTCAAAAATAAATCAACGTTAAAATTTTTTTTTTTTTAATAAAAATAAAAAAGAAACATAGGGGTGCCTGGGTGGCTGAAGTCGGTTAAGCATCTGACTTCAGCTCAGGTCATGATCTTGCAGTTTGTGAGTTTGAGCCCTGCGTCGGGCTCTGGGCTGACCGCTCAGAGCCTGGAGCCTGCTTCGGATTCTGTCTCTCCCTCTCTCTGCCCCTCCCTAACTCGCACTCTCTCTCTCAAAAATAAAGATTTTAAAAAAAAGAAAAGAAAGCAAACAAAAATTTTAAATAATAAATAAATAAAATACACTTAGTGCAGACTATGTGGCCATCCATCCATGCATTTATCCAATAAAATGTTATTTAGTACATACTACATATGATGCACTGTATTAAGCACTGAGATAAAGCTATCAACAAGATTGTCATGGTCCCTACACATGTGGAATTCCTCATCTGAGGGTATAACATACACCAAACAAACAACATCCAATGTGACATGCATCATTGAGAAAAAGCACAGGATGCAATGGGAAACATTTACAGAGATAACTGACCCAGGCTGAAGTATCTAGAAGTGCCACCCTAAGGAAGTGATATTTAAGCTGAGCTACAAAGGGGAGGCACAAGACAGAAAGGTGGAGGAAAAGGTTCCATAGAGAGTAGTACATGGGGAGAGGAGCAAAGATGAATCAAGAGTTCAGTTTTAGCCATGTTGAGTTTGGAGAGTCTATAAGGCTCTGCAGGGCTAGATGTTTTTGGATACAAACACATACACATACTAGAAGATCCGGATACATTTGGCCAACGTCAAAGATGGTCAGGCAAAACAGAGGAGATGTGGTATATTTCCGCAAAGTACTCTGGACTCTAATAGAATGAGTGATTCTATCATCTAAACCAAGGCACCTTTGAGAATTAAGTCAGCAATGTTAAAAACTATGATGGGGCAACCCACATACAGGCTGTCCACGGTCACCTCACTAATGGGCATGTGTAGTTGCTGGAGACTCTGTTCACGCAAAGTAAGATCCTACTAGATCTGCAAAGTTCAATTTTGTACCACAGGACAGATTTATTACACCGGGGGCGGGTATCTACACTCATGAAAAACTTACATAACCATTTATGCCTTTAATTGGAAGTATACAGAACCATCCAGCAGCCTCATGCTTTAGAGCCAAACTCCAAGTCCATGAGGCCACAGAGGCCACATCCTTACCTGGACAGGTCTGAGTGTCTTCTCTGTCTATAGCTTAGTGCATCCTGTTAAATTCTTCTCCCCAGAGGAAGCCAAAAAGACTTGGCAGCCAGGAAGTGGGTGGTCTAGAGTTCATATGAGATGTCTGATGGCAACCAAAGGCACAGAAGTGGTGAAGGCCATCTGTAGTGTGATGGTTAACCGTGTGTGTCAACTTGACTGGGCTACAAGATGCCCAAATAGCTGCTAAAACATCATTTCTAGGTGTGTCTATAAGGCTATTTCCAGAATAGACAAGCATGTGAGTTGGTGAATGGAATAAAGCAGATAGCACTCACCAAGGGGGTGGGGGGGGGCAGGCATCGTCCACTCCCTTGTGGGCCCAAATAAAAAAAAAAAGGGAAAGGAAGGGTAAATTCACTCTCTCTACCTGAGCTACAGGCATCCACCTTTTCCTGCCCTCAGACATTGGTGTTCCCGGTTCTTGGGATTTCGAACTCAGATCAGGGTTTATATCATTAGCCCTGTATCCTAGGGCCCTCAGACTTGGACCAAATTACACACTGGTTTTCCTGGTTCTCCAACCTGCAGACAGCAGATGATGGGACTTCTCGGCCTCCATACAGTGTGAGCCAATTCCCATACTAAACTCCTCTTAAATGTATCTCTATAAATCCTATCGATTTTGTTTCTCTGGAGAACCTAAAACACACGGAAGCAGTATAGAACAAGCCTGAGATCTCCAGCATTTAATGGCCAGAGCGAGGAAGAGTACCACAAGATGTGTGGACAAAGAACAAGATAGTATGTGGGTTAGACTGCCCTTAGATGGGGAGGAACCATTAAATATGATGTTCCCTCTCCAACACCCAAACCAGCCGTCTTTACCGCTGTACCTGGGATCACATATCCAAAGAGGTGATCCTCATGTTCCCAGAGTTGTAACTCTTCCTGGCATATGTCCCCAGGTAAACGTTTTCAAGATTCAAGTCACCCAGGCATAGCCCACCCTAAGTGTGTTTTTCCTGAGTATTCTCCTCCAGGTGTACCTCCGCTAGAATATACCAGATGTCACTCTCATAGGCCTGCCTCAAGCAGCCATCTATCAAGAAAGCACATTAGCCCTTTAGCCCTGCTGGTTAATGACAAGCTGGGCATTCAGGATGTCAGGACATTAACTATGAGTAATATCCTGACTGCGGAAGTTTCCCTCGAGATATACAAGTTATTTATCTATGTGTCCTGGAAGAAAAGGAAAGACCTCATTCTTCACAAGTTCTTTCCTCTCCACCCCAAATCCAACTACTCTTAGGTTCCCAAGCAAAACCCAGGGATGCTCTACTTATAGCTAAAACTTAGAATCTTAAAGCTAAAAGAAATCCCAAAGGTTCCTGAATCCAGGGGACGTGTGATTCTTACCACATACCTTAAGAACGCACTCAGCCTTGTTTTGATTACCCCTGGAGATGAGAAACTTACTCGAAGGACATTGTCTACTGCCCTCTCCACTCAACCCATACATTTGTCCCCGTAAGTCATCCTAGAAGCTAGTGACCCTCATCCCAGCCTCCAACACAGTGGGTCACGTACCTGTGGGCACCGCGGGGTCCAGCATTGGTTTCTCCCATGTGTTAATCTGCTCCCAGGTAAACCCATTGGTCCCCAGGGCCACGCTATAACCACAGTTGCTGTAGTGTTCATCAAAGGAACAGCCACCTGCAGATAAAAAAGATACAGGTAAATACCTCCTGGTGTCTGAGCTTGGCTCCTTACCCCTGTCTCATCAGCCCCTCATTTACAACTTTGAATATTAAACTTGGACGAAGATTAAAAAAAAAAGGCAAGCAAATTGGATTTTTATATTTGCTCTGGTTCTCTCAGAAAGGTGCTGGCATCTGCCGGCCCCTCCTATTTAAAAAAGTTAATACGGCTAGTTACATTGATTTCAATCTTCCTTCCCGAGAAAGTAAACAGTAACATCTCATTCTGAGTAGGAAAAAATGAATGCCAGGGCATGCCTCTGTGACTGCTTCCTACAACAGGGACAGACACTGGGGGCAGCAGAGAGAGCACCAGCTCCAGAGTCCGGCCAGACCAGCTGCACACAGCTCCACCTTGCGAACCTGGGCCAGCCCCGGCCAGCTGCTTCCCCATCTGCGGCTCAGTTTCCCCATCTGCGGCCCAGTTTCCCCACCTGTGGCATGGAGGGGAGGAGCCACTGGACCGAAACACCATGAGGACTAAATGGGGTAACACATGAAAAGTAACTGGCACGGAATAAATTCTCCACATCTATCTCCTTCCCTATAAAAGTGGTTTGTGAAAAATCATGTTTCATGGCATAAAAATCAAATTTGTGAAGAATCAGACAATCGTAGTTGGTGCTGATAGTGTTTAAAGCCATCTACCATTTTACAGTAAGTTCTAACAATTCAACTCTGCAAGGATTTACTGAGCATACACCATGAGCGGTAGGTCCCCTCCAGGGGACGTGAACAAAGATGTGGGCTACAGAACCAGGGCTCCAAGGAGGAAATTCTGGTCTGGATCAACAGGAGCCATGACATCCCAAAGGAGGACTGATCAGGGCTTTGGAGTACCCAGCACATCTGCGGACCAGGAGCAGGAGGGGGGGCATCCAGGTGAGCCGGCAGGACACAGAGGTGGCACAGGACAGAGTTCTAGAGCAGCCTCCTGATGGTCTCCCAAACCCCCTTTCACACCCGGCCAGCTCTGCAACTGCCCCCCCCCCATTCTCCTTGATGCTCAGGTGTCATCACATCACCATCTGCCTCCCTTACACACCCTCCTCCCCCATCACACATGCAAACATGGTTCCAATCCATGTACGAAGCCATCCGTTGCTGGCCCCAGCCCAGGTCTGCAGCCTTCCCTAATATTTCCCCATCATCCCCACCAGCTGCCAAGGACAAAAGCCATTCTCTGCACCCCAGGCCTGGGATGTTCTCAGTGGGGTAGAAGTCCTGTTGACAGATCTTGTGTGAATGATAAATGATAACCCAGAAGCACTGACCCTTAGCACCCCAATTTGGAGTCTCAGCTGAACAAAGGAGGGCTGGACGTACTTTGGTAATACAGGCATTTGGGCTTGAGTCAAGAGTATTAAATAACTTTGCACTAAGAAGTAACAGCAATTTGGGATGTCTAATGTGGATACCTCAATTACAAAGTAAAGGAGAGGAAGAAAGGGATTCAAGAAACAATGGAAAGCAGAAACCTACAAAAAGTGACAGCCAGTAAGAAATTTCCTGTGATGGAAACTGGCTGATGCCTTGGTAGGAACTAAATCTGATTCCATTCATTCATTCTTCAGTTCAACATGAACTGAGCCGTTAATGCAGGTCCAACAGAGTCCCAGGCCCTGGCCGTACAGCGGTTTACACAAGGGTCCTGTCACTCTTGCACAAGACAGAATGATGGTGAATAAGTAAATGAATAACCCACATGCATTTTAGCGTCGTGCCACAAAGGCTGCAGGTGAGGTGGGTGACAGACTACCAGGGGTTCAGGAAGCCTTCCCACATGTCCCGGAAATAGTTCCCTGTCCTGTGCTATAATGCTCCTCTACTACACCCAGCTCCTCAGGGAGAGCAGGCCACACATGGCAGCCATGTGCCACTCGTAGTTCAGGTAACTGAGGAAGGCCGATGACCAGTGCATACTGACAAGGACAACAGGCAAGGACAGGAGGCCAGGAGATGAAAGGTTAGGAGAAGGCACTTCACTCTGGATACAGCGGAGAACTCAGCTGGCCTCTGAAAGGCAAGGAGGGAGGCAATCAACCAGTTTGCACTAGACAGTGAGCTTCAGGAAGGCTGGGAACAGCTCTGGCACATAGTAGGGGCTTAAGTATCTGTTGAGTGAATGAACCAATAATGCTAACACAGGACTCCTGACACAAAGCTCTGTTCCAGTAACAGTGAGCACAGAGTACCCCCACACTCAACCCGCTCTGCCAAGCCCCATACTTGCCCCTTCTACCTAGAAAGCTCCTTCCCCACATCGCCTGACAAATTCCAAGTGATCCTCCCGAATCACTTCTTTTTAATTTTTTAAAAATGTTTATTTGAGAGAGAGAGGGACAAAGAGTCCCAAGCATCTTCTGCACTGTCAGCGCAGGAACCGTAGCAGGCTTGATCCTACAAACTGTGAGATCATCACCTGAGCCAAAATCAAGAGTCAGATGCTTCACCAACTGCACCACCCAGGCACCCCCAAATCAGTGCTTCTATAAACTTCCCAAACCAGAACAGAGTGTGAATACTCCAGACATGAGAACACAATACACTACATTTACAATTGTTTTTTACTTTGCGGGGGAGAGAGAAAGAGCAAGCGAGAGCACAAGCTGGGGAGGGGCAGAGAGGAGAGAGAGAGAGAATCCCAAGCAGGCTCTGCACCGCCAGCACAGACCCCAACGTAGGGCTCAAACTCACACAACCGTGAGATCATGACCTGAGCCAAAACCCAGATACAGACTCTTATCTGACTGAGCCACCCAGGAGCCCCTATATTTACAATTTAAAAGCAGTGATGGCAGTGGTTCCATTGCTCTTAGGTAGGCCATCCCCCTTTTCTCCATCACAATGCCATCACCTGCCGGGAGCCCAGCCTGCAGGAGACAAATGAATCGGGTCAATGCCATAGACAACAGATCCTTAACCTGCTTGAATTGATAAGCAAGGGACACCTGCAGCATCTCAAGAGTCCACGGGAAACCTGATTTAGCATCCTAAATAGACATCAGCCTCCAGGATGAGACAAGGAAAGAGTGGCCAAGACCATGCTATGGGCATAGCAAACTGTTTGAGTCTTCTCTCTTGTGCACACAAGAGCACTGTGTCTCCAGGCCACTTGCATCTGGGCAAGACCTCATAGTAAGCCCTAGAGATGTGTAACAAAGGGATATCCACCATGTGCATGATTGGCCCATAAAAATGACCTCTTACAAGGAATCCCCCTCACCTATCCCTGCTGTGAAGAACTCCAAAACTATAGGTGAAAGCAGTGGCATCCAGGGGGAACGAGTCTGGATCCCTGAGACACTGGAAGAGAGCCAACCAGTCACATGACCAGTGATACCAGCATTCACTCTCCAAGAGCAAAATCCCAACTTGTCTTATGTTACTGACAGCGTAGGGGTTAACTAGGACCATAGCAGAACCTTTCGCATGCTCTCAAGCATTTGCTCCATGCCAGGCAACATACTAGACACTGACTGCTTATTTTTGCTCATTTGCTTTCACTTAATGCTTGCAACTTGGTGAGGCAGATTGTTATCCCTTACTGTAAGTACAAGGTAATTAACGTACGGAGGGGTTAAGCGACCTTCTCAGCTCACACTGAAGGGAATGTTAGAGCCAAGATTAATTCTGTGGTGACCTAACCACATAACCCATGCTCATTCTAATGGACCAGAGAGAGAATGTATTCCCCCAAAACCAAGGACCAAGCCTTTCACTTCTAAGGTTATGAGAGAGGATCAGAAAAAGGGCTTCCAAGGTGGTTGGATCTCTCCCATTAGAATGCATTTCTTTGCTTATTCTAGAAACAAAGTTAAATAAGTTTTTTTTTTTTTTTATGTTTTCTGTGCACGGGCACAGAATTGACAAAGAATTCTTACACTCAGTTTGCAGAGTGCAGGGAAAGACAGCCTCACAAACATACACTCAAGGTGCCAAAATGCAAAAAACACCTTCATGGAGAAGGGCTGAAGCAAGCTCAAAGACCCCATTCAAAGGAGGCTGCCTTAACCGGTCCAATATACCCTCTCCCAACTCGACCACTACCACTCACAAATCCACTGTGGCTTCATCAATGTGGAAGGAGCAAATACAGCATGTTAGGCATGATGGGAAAAAAAAAACCAACAACAGCTGAGGACAGGAAAGAAAGAAAAGCAGTTTCCGACATGCCTGCCTGCTGAAAGGGAGTTTGGTATTTGGCTCCGAGCTTCCAATGGCCACTAGAAAAAGGAAAATCTGTTCAGATACCGGACACTCAGTGTTCCTACAACAAAAGCCAATTGCACAGGAAAATTACACCCATTCCAGGTGCTTGGCTCACCCAAGAATGTCTCCGCAGGACCACTGGTAACAGAAACCCCATGCTCCATCATGAACTGTATCTGAAGAAACACCCACACAAGGAGCACATGGCCAATTACATGAGACTATTTCTCATTCTCCACATAAACTGACCGCATCACCCAAAATACAACAGGGGGAAAGCTACTCATTGGGGCTCAACAGGATTCAATCTAGAGTTCTGCTCCCCATTAGTCTGGCTTGACCCAGACACAAGTGTTAAAAGCTATTTGAGAGAAAAACATACTTAGTATTTCCTTTAAGCCATCCTCCTTGAATTTTCTTCCTCTCAACCAACAGATTGAGAAAGAGTAGTTACGAGCGCAGGATTACACATCCTGACAGCAACCCACGCTGCCGCGGGGTAGAGCCCCACTCTAGCTCACATCTCTTCCTCGTTTCTGGGTCCTCGTTTTGTGGTGTATGTGACGGATCACTAGGGAGCCCCGCCGTGGTAAAGGGAAGGATTCCAGCGACGCAGAAAGAACCGGGAACTCTCAGGAGCCACCAAGATGCAGAGCCACACTGCAAGCCAGGGACTGGCTACTGACGGCCACCAAGGGGAGGAGAAGAAAGCAAAGACCAGTTGCTTCCGGACCCATAGCATGAAATATTCAAACCCTTGATAACCCTGAGTCTCACTGCTGTTCCTCTATCTCAAAAATGAGGTTTAGGGGCGCCTGGGTGGCGCAGTCGGTTAAGCGTCCGACTTCAGCCAGGTCACGATCTCGCGGTCCGTGAGTTCGAGCCCCGCCTCAGGCTCTGGGCTGATGGCTCAGAGCCTGGAGCCTGTTTCCGATTCTGTGTCTCCCTCTCTCTCTGCCCCTCCCCCGTTCATGCTGTGTCTCTCTCTGTCCCAAAAATAAATAAAAAAAAAAAAAAAAATGAGGTTTACTTTCTTGATGCAATTCCTTAGGTCCCTAACGCCTGACAGAAAAGGCTCCCGGCTGCCTCTGCAGGTGTTGGTGGTAGGCGACTTAGGAAAGACTAATGAGTGGAGAGGTTCCCAAAAGACTCATCTGGAAGCACCCCTCATTCAGTTTTAAAGAACAGGCAGACCCATTTAACTGATGTCAACCCGACCACAATCATTATGGGGGAAAACAAAAAACCCACCCCAGGAATAGGAATCAGCACATGTGTCCAGAGCACACATCCAGGTTTGGAGAAGACCCACATAACTAGGGGAGGACAGGGTGAAGGACACAGCCCTACCTTCCTGCACCCAGAGAGAGGAGCTATTTCCCTGGACAGGTGGAGGTCAAAATGTGGCAAAGGCCCCAGATGCTCTGACGAGAGTCAAGCATAAAAAGTCAACAGAGAAATGGAAAACTGTAGCAAGGAAACTGGATTCTGGAAATCCATTTGGGTTTGGTAATGTATAGCAGATCAGCATCTGTAAGGGAAGTCAAAATAGTGCAGGATACATACTCTAGGATACATTAAAGCATAAATAAAGTTTATAGTGCCAATCAGAATTTTTTTTTAAACATGAGCTCTTCTTTTGAAAATGAGAAAGGAATAGAATTCAATAAAAATATAAATGTGTCTGCCTCTGCATTTCTCAGATATGAATCCTGTATTTTCTTGAACAGAATTAAGTTCAGAAGAGGAACTAAACATTTCCTGAGCTTCTGTTATATGCCAGGCACTGCACTTGAGCTGTGTTAAGTATGTATTTATAGATGTGTGCATACAAATGAAGTCCAATTACCCCCACTAAGACAGGGGATGACAAACTTCCTCCGAAAAGGGCCCAACACTAAAAAATTTTCAACTTTGCAGCCATACAGTCTCTGCCACAACTACTCAACTCTGCCACTGTAACATAAAAGCCGCTGTAGACAATACAGAAACAAATGGATGTGGCTGGCTGTGTTCCAATAAAACTTTATTCACAAAGCCAGGTGATGGGCCCGATCTTAACCAAGGGGCTGCAGTCTGACACCCCCTCCTCTAAGAAAGAAACACTGCTTTCCCCGTTTTACACAAGAAAACTTGTCCTCAAAGTTACTAAGGGATGTGCCCAGCTAGGAATCTCAGGGAGAAAGAATGCCCTCGCATAAAGCAATAACAATACTAACATCTCCTTTTATTGGCCACTAAATGTGTACCCGTCACTGCAGGCACTGCCATTCTGATTGTACCCATTCTATAGACAGAGAAGTAAACTAACCTGCATGAAGTAGTAGAGTCAAGACATTAGTCTCAGGTTGTAATGGCACCAAAGCCCGAATACTTTCCATTGCTCTAACCCTGCCCCTCTTAGGACACCGTGTGTGTGCACAGAATCCAAGTTTCACCCTGCTGCTTCCGGAGGGGCGGGGAGGGTTGGGTGGGGAGCTGTGCCTATAACATCCAGTGGTGAAACTAGTGAAGAGAGAAATCTGGAAAAAAAAAAAATATCCAAGAAAAGCAGAAATTTGTCCTCGCTTGCTCTACATGGCCAGGTTCACTTCCAACACAGCTCGAACTTTGATTGACACACGTGAACATGATCAACCACAGTGATGTGCCCTGAGGAGGGTAACAATGAAATACCCCATCCCCTGGCAAGAATACAGCTAAAACTCAAATATCCCCCTCAGGGTGCTCTGCGGATACATCCAGCACTGGGGACCTGGGGAAAGGGGGAAATGAAACCACAGGACTGTGCCCCTCTCTCTCCAAGCCCCAGAGCTCCACGAATACAGGGGCATGCCATATATCCCTTCACCAGCACCTAGTCCATAGTCTGTGTTTGACTTGATTGTTCAATGAATGGATGAACGCATTTAAAATAGATCTGCACTCAAACAGAGAAGCCAGGCTGAGACCCCCACAGGGAACTCTGGTGTATCTTCCACTGGCTTCCCTCAGGGGTCAGGATAAACCCAGTGTAGGCCTTGGAGCAGAGAAGGGCTCTGGGGCTAAGCCTTAGGCTGGACCCTTTGAAAGAATTTACCTTGGGTCTGCAAATGCTCAGGACAGAGGGCAAGTCTGAATCCAGAGAATGAAGGCAAGCCGAAGGATGCAGCCAGGAGAAACCATGAAGCTACCAAACGAAGGAAAAAGGTGAGTCATGTGGAGGCCAAGGAGCATCAGAGGGGACATAAGAGTACCGGCAGCAGACCCAGAAAGAGAGCAAGCTGCTCAGGGTTAAACTATGAGCAGGGTTTGAGCAGGGGTGGTGGGCACCATGCCAGAAGAGCAGGTAATCATGGTGCAAGGTCGAAGAGATGTAGACACAAGGCTACCAGGCAGACACAAATCTCAAGTCGATGTGAGTGGTAATAATGACAACCAACACTCCCTGTCAGGTGCTGAACTATACAGGCCTGGCGCTACTCTAAGGGTTCACCAACGTTAGCTCATTTAATTACTCCAAGCGCCCCATGAGATATGTATGGTCATTATCCCCCATCATATCAATAAGGAAACTGAGGCATAAAAATATTTAAAAACTAGCCTAAGATCACAGAAATCACAAGAGACAAAGGGAGGGCCTTGAACCTCGACTAACTCAGTCTACATTCTTACTAATTATACCAGGTTGTCATGACAATGAACTTGGAAGGCAACCTTGATCTTGAAAGGAAGTTCTGGTTGAGGGAAATGGCTGACGGTAAAGCTCTTCTCCAATCCCTGTGAGAAGTACACTGAGCCAGCCTGCGTGCCTTTTTCCAAATCACTGCCTCGGCTCAACACGCCTCTCCACAGTCTCAGAAGTCAAGGCATTCATGACAGAATGCTTTTTAACTCACAATAGAGGCCAAGGTGTGCTGGGGAGAACAAGAAATGGAGGTGGGGTCTCAGGCAAGAAGGTGTATGGGGTGGAGGCTCAGGCCTCCCACAGTCATCCCTGATATGTGGGAAGTTCACACTTGGAAGTTATTCAGACTCAAGATGTGGCAGGACTAAATGCTTAGGGGCACAGGAAAGGGCAATGTGGTAGGACTACTTTTTATTATTCTTTTAACTCCGCATTTAGCAAACTTTCCATAAAAAGCCAGATAATAAATATTTCCACTTTTCTGATTTTATTGGTTTTCATAGCCTTGCAACAGACTAACACAACTTAGGGGCTTAAAACGGCACCCATTTATTAGCTCACGGGTTCTACAGGTCAGGAGTCTAGACAAGGCTGGGCTGGCTTCTCTGCTCAGGGCCTCACCAGGCTGAAGTCACTTTTCTGGGGCTCAAATCCTCTTTGGAGCTCACATGGTATTAGGCAGAATTCAGTGTCCTCTGGCTGGCTGTCATCCACAGGCTACTCTCAGCCCCTAGAAACTGCCCACAGTTCCTGGCCTTGTGGCCCCTCCCCATAAGCCCTCTCATGCCCCAAATCTCCTGTTCTGGGTAGGGCAGGGCTGGCCCGATTCAGGTAGGCCCATCCAAGACCATCTCCTTCTTGATTAAAGTCGAGCGATTTAGGACCTTAATTACATCTGAAAATTTTCTTCACTTTTCTCACTAACCTGATCTAATCATGGGAGTGAAGTCCATGATTCTCAGTAGTCCCACCCAAGGGATGCGGATTCCACAGGGCACGCATGCCACGGGGCAGGGATCTTGGAAGCTTTCCTAGAATTCTGCCCACTTCAGTGGACCACTAGGTCTTGGTCACAACAATGCAGCAACACCACAACATAGAAGCAACCATAAGCAGAGGCACCTGGGTGGCTCAGTCAGTCAAGCGTCCAACTCTTGACTTCAGCTCAGGTCACAATCTCACAATCTCAGGGGATGGAGCCCCACTGACCGTGCAGAGCCTGCTTGGTTGAGATTCTCTCTCTCCCTCTATGCCCTTCCCCCACTCTCTCTCAACAAATTTAAAAAACTTAAATACAATTTAAAAAAAAAAGCAGCCATAAATAATGAGCAGAGTTGTATTCAATAAAAAAAATATTAACATTGCACTGTGAATTGCATATGGTTTTCACTTGTCACAAAATATATTCTTTTGATATGTCTAACCGTTTAAGAATGTAAAAACCAAGGGCGCCTGGGTGGCTAAGTCGGTTAAGCATCTGACATCAGCTCAGGTCATGATCTCATGGTTTGTGGGTTCGAGCCCCGCATCAGGCTCTGTGCTGACAGCTCAGAGCCTGGAGTCTGCTCCTTCTCTGCCCCTCCCTTGCTCACACCCTGTGTCTCTCTTTATTTATTAATAAATAAGCATTAAAAAAAACTTTTTTAAATGAATATAAAAGCCATTCCTCAATGGTGGGCCATATGAAAACTAGTGAAGGTCTAGAATTGGTCTGCAGGCTATATACCATTCCAACATTTGCTTTAATGCCGTAAAAATTTCTAATTTTAACACAATCACAGAAAGGGGCCACGTTTCACCATTTGAGTGTTTGATGTCTGTTGAATGTCATGTGCTTTTAACAACTCTTTCCCAATTCCCAGCTGTATAATGTTTTTTCCTCCCTCTGGGGACAATGTGTCTCCCAGTGTCTTCTAAAGCTACACTCTTGACCTGTGGGCTAAGCGTGACAGCAGCACAGTAACTGTCTGCAATTAAATGAGCACCCTCCCCCACATCACAGCACTTGTACTTTATGAGTCAAAACTAGCACACACCCCCAATTCACAGATGAAGAAAACAAGGCCAGAGCACATGATGTTCTCAACACCACATAGTCAATGAGGGGGAGGGCTAAGACTCAAACCAAGGACTTCCTCCTTAGAAGTTCTGAGAACCAGAGCAAGCTCTGGGATAGATACAACTACAAAGCTTGTGGGGCTCAATACAAACCTAAAATACAGAGCCTCTTCCTTAGAAAGTAATTTCAAGATGGCCATGGCAGAGCCTAATAAGCATGGGGCAAGGGCCAGTCTCCATGAGACTGCTCAGGTCACACACACCCACG
This sequence comes from Lynx rufus, assembly GCF_022079265.1. Lineage (NCBI taxonomy): Eukaryota > Metazoa > Chordata > Mammalia > Carnivora > Felidae > Lynx > Lynx rufus. Next base: position 17,411,703 of record NW_025814896.1, on the reverse strand, counting down.
AAGCTGGCCCTGCTCTGCAGACACCCACGTTAAAGTACCCAAACCCCCAAACCATCAAGATCCCACCCTCAGGCTGCCAGATGCTTTAAAGGCAAGGCAGTATCTAAGTAGGGCTTATAACTGCAAACAGCCTATCGCCGGTAGGAGAGCCTTGCCCCCGGAATGAATGTAAACCAGACTTGCATAAATTGAATTCCTTTTTTGAATACCTAATTGAATTTGCAGAACTGTGTGCCAGGGGGGTGTTTAAATAAGTGCACAAATATGATAAGAAGGCCTTCACACCATTATATCTAATTCAGTAAGCAAAAATAATGGCAGGGCACGTTCCAATTAGTGTTTGATTTATTTGCTTTAATAAATCCAATTAGTAGAATGTTTTATAAAGTCATCCAATGTCAAACACTCATGGACTCAACAGATAGAAACAATACTCCTAATAGAAAAAAAATGTTTTAAAGCTTTTTGAACAGTGAATTTATTATAAATAAGATGATGTCTCTCTGATGGCTTGAGCATTCCCCAAGGACCAGAGAAAGTGTCTGATCTGCTCATTTGGTTCTTTCTCCCACAGACTCCATGAGGCAACTCAGGTTAATTGGGCCCATTATAATAAACCCAGGAATGAAAACAACAAAGGTACAAGTTAGCAAAGGGACTTCAAGGGAGAACAATGAACTTGCTGCTGGGTCTTCTAGACCAGAGACGTGTTCAGACTTCCAAGGCAGCTCAGAAAAGCAGGAAAAGACAGGACTAACAGAAACAGTGGTGTTCTAGAACCTGATTCAGCCCTCCCACGCCCTTTGCAGGCTCCAGCTCTCCCACCTGTAAACTAGAGAGGTCAATGTGCTTGGTGGCCCTGAGGCATGCCCACTTTGGACAGGCGATGATTTTCTTTGTCCAGTGAGACATACGTAGGTATGGATTAAAAGCGTGAACTCTGGAACCAGCATCCCAGCTCCACTATTGGGGGGAGGTAGCTTTGTGACCTTGGCCAAGTTATTTAATTTCTATGTGCCTCAATTTCCCCATCTGTAAAAAAAAAAGAAAATGAGGATAATAGTGCCCATCTCTTAGGGTTGTTATGAGGACTGAGTCAATTCAGTATTTACCAACCAAGACCTGGAACAGAGCCTGGCACAGAGGTGCCAAATAAATATTTCATTAATGTTTAATCCCATGTATGAATTAGGAATGGGGAAGATAACTACATTATAGGTTAGATTCAGATTGCACAATCTCATAAACAGTACTTTAAAAGAAACTATCTGAAATGGCCCATCATATGCTATATGGATCAGCAGCACCTATTGTGATATGCTGATCTGTACTGGCAGTCCCAGATTCATTCTCTACTTACTGCTGTGTAACCCTGGGCAAATCACCTAACCTCTCAGGTCAGAGATTCTTCCCATGTAATAGAAGGCATCCCTTCTATTATAATACAGTATAATATTACAACCCCTTCTATTACAATAAACTCTCTCAAATGACACTTGAATTTCTGATACCCTATGAAACAGTGACTCTTCTACCATGTCCACCTGGCTCCATTTGCTGGGATACAGGACTGTCAGGCAACCCCTGGAAACAGAAGCCTCTGTTCAGACCAGCTTCTCTGAGTGGTCTGCCATGGCCCTTGGTCTGGTACATGTGTGTGTGGTACAAGAGGAGAACACAGTAGTGAACGTGGCACGTTCATTTCTGTCTTTTCATGTGCCCCAGTCTTCCTGGGCACCAGTTTACAAGCAGACCCAAGAGAGCATGCAGGAAAGGAGACATCTCTGCCCCAGGCAAGGTCGCAGCAATACTGCAGTGCACTGTGTCTGGGAGGAAAGAGAGCAAAGGAGAAGGCCATGTTTGGGCTCAGCCTCCAGCTTCAACCTGCCAAGGAGAGGATGAGGGAGCAGGGGAGAGAGCGGTCACCTTCAGTTCAAAGTGAAAAATGGCTCAATTTGGAGACCAGCTGGAGAGTCCACCAGCCTGCAAAGTCTTCCTCCCCCTCTCCGCCACCCAAAAACAGCCTGGGAGCAGATACAGGGATTCCACTAGTCTCCCACACTGGCAGAGGACACAGATCATCTGGCCTAGCTCCTAATTTCACAGGGTGGGAAACAGGCATGAAAAGTACAAGGATGCAGAGAGGGGTGCAGCGTTGGGATGGAACCCCACTCTCCTGGCCCAGGGCCAAAGTTCTGCCTACTCAGAAGCCAGAATAGCATCTTTCATCTTTTCTCACACAACCGCGATGCCTTTTTCATGTTTATTTCTGTGGGAGCAGGGAAAGAAAGAGATGGCCACAGGTCATACCCTGTGTCTGGGAAACTTTTTTATCTGTCAGGGAAAGGTGAATAAAGGTTTCCTCTGCACAGAAGCATGGGCTTAGAGGGCTTTCTGGCAGGCTCTGTGCCAACTTCCGACTGCCTCTGAAACCCAAGCCAAGCTCTTGGGGTCTTTGCACTTCCTCCTCCCCTGCCTGAAATGTTTTCACCATCGGTGCTTCATGCGGCTTCATGTGGCTGACTCAGTTGGGCATCGCATGCATCAAAATGCCACCTCTGTGAACATTCCAGGGGGAAACAGCCCCCTATTATCTCCAGTTCTTGTCTATTATACCACCTTGCTTATGTGCAATGGGGTTGTTACTAAGGGTTCATTCATCCCTTAGTAACTCTGAAATTATTTGTTTATTCGCTTATTCATTTTCTGCCTTCCCACTACATAAGTCCACCAAAGCGGGAAGCATGTGCCCATTTCATTCGCCAATCTTCAGGACTGTTCAAATAGCCCAGCACTTTGATGTTTAAGCATTTGAATGAATACCAAATAAATTAATGAATGAAGCTGAGTATGGCCAAGTCTCATGATTGTATGACTTGGCTTCAGAAGATGATTTGTAGTTTGGTTCTGGAACTTTCCTTGTGACCTCAGGTGAATCACAAGAAATCTGAGCTTCCATTTCCCCATATGTAAAGTAGGAACGATAATGACAGTGGCTAGCACTTACTGAGTGTTTACCATACGCTGTGCAGTGCACTAAGGCATTTCCACAAATATCTCACTGAATCCCCAAAGGGCCCCATGAGACAGTACGATCACTACCCACACTTCATCCACAATGAAACTGAGAACCAGTTAGATAACTTGCCCTAAATCTCACAGGTAGGAAATGACAGGCCTGGGATTCACACCAAGACAGTCCTACCCTAAACACATTCTTAGCCCTGGGTCACACCAGCCAAGTGATCACTAACTTTGCTACCACTGTGACAATACCTGGATTTCTAAAAATCTCTTCTGCAAGGGACTTATTTTTAACATAGGACTTTTTCACCAGGGGGGAAAAAAGAAGGAGTGACACCTTCTGAGTCTCTGTAGACAAGCCTCACCCGGTAAAGTCAGCTGAGTCTCCACTCACTGTCTTGGTGTTCAAGGTTATGGACCATCACCCGGTGCACACAGGGCTCTCCTGGGGACTCTGGTGCTCTCTCCGAGCCCACTCCAGACCTCAGCTCCATTAGTAACCTGGCTTACAGATCATCAAGAGAGACCACAGCTAGGTGCTCCCACCTGGCCCAGAGAGGAACACACCTTGTAATATATTCACCCCTGAGACATAAAGAATGCCTGAGATGATCATCTGTGGGTCATTTAAAACTTCCCAGGGCTTTAAATTTTTTCCACTTTGGTAAAAAAAACAAAACAAAACAAAAAAAAAAAAACAAAAAACAAGCACGACCTTATTTCCCCTTAGAGCACCACTGTGAGTTGCTCTTTGGGATTCAGTGTACCAATCTTGCATAGTTGGAACCTGAGGCTTAGAGAGGTTAAGAAACTTCCTCAAGGCTACACAGCTGGTAAAGGGAGGAATAAGGAATAGAAGGACTTTCAATCTGGCCCCATAGCACAGCCCTCTCAACTCTATCATAATATCTCTTGCATGAAAAAAACCACTCAATACCTCCAGTTGGCAACTCTTACTCTTCCTTATTATCCTCCATGAATTAATTCAGCCCATACTTGAATGTCATTCATTAATTCTGTACCAAGTATCCACTGTGTCCCAGACACCATTCTAAGTGCCAGAGACAGAACAGGGATTCACAACTTGCCCCTCCTTCACAGAGTTCACATTCAATGAAATCATGGGAGGGAAATAATGCAGGTAGGTACCCACCTTGGTTTTTTCACATATAATGCCTTGAACATGGCAGGCCCTCAGTAAACCTATCTGTAAGGTACATAGAGAAAGCGATCCTCACTGAGCAGCTGTTCTTTGCCGGGCATCAGGCCAGTCATCCCACACAATCTCACTTAATCATAACAACCATCCTATGATCCAGGAATTACTCATTCTCATTGTAAAGATAAAGAAACTGAGAATCCATTAAGAATCCAGTCCAAGTTCCCTACATTTGTGGGTTCTGACTCTGCTTCCTTTCCCAAAAGGCCATCATCTCTCTGTTGCACAATGCCACGCATACAAAAGCCTCAGAAACATTTAGGGCTGGCTGGCAGATATTGGTTCATATACTCAGTTTCTGTAAGTGTATTAACATTTAATTACAAAGAGTAAAAACGAGGGTTCCGTAGAGTCAATTTAACTCAGTAATAGCATCCAGCATTATATAAATCACCAAACTGGTCATTGTGTAGATAAAATATTTATTGAAGCCTGAGTGTTATCATAAGTATAGATGGTATGGGGAGCTCCCTCGAAACAACTCAGCTTTGGCAAATGGGTTTGTGGTTGCCAGCCGGGCTGTATCTACCACGATGTGTTTAACGTGCATTAAAATGTGGAATGTTTTTTGTTTTGTTTTAGGGACAGAGCACAAAGGACTCAAGTGCAAACTACCTTTAAGGCACGACTGGGTCAGTCCCAAAGCAGTGGTGGATCCGGAGTGTGTTGAGGTCCAAGGGCCAGGGACGGTGCCGTGGGTAACAGCAGTTAGAGCTATGCTGGCAGACCACCCTGGTAAATCATTAAGCCTGTGTGCTCTTTCTCTCAAATAGTGACCCTCAAATTCCCTGGAGAGGTCAATCTCCCCCAAGAGAGAGGCACCCACAAACAGGAAGCAGGAACTTTTCTAGTAGTCAAGGAAGAGGTGGTCTTTGATGACCATTTCCCAAGGAGATAGCAGGGCAGTCTTGAAGATTCCTAAGCACAAAAAAAACCAAAACAACAACAACAACAACAACAACCAGACTCCAGTACCTCAAAGCTGCCTCACCTCTGCTTCTCCAATGCCCGGGAGTTTATATGGCCAGGACATATAACCACTCTTCTCATCTTTAGATTGGGCACTCAGCAACTTCTAGCTCCATGCACATTTTTTTTTTTTTTGTAATCTGTAAATGCCCAAAGCAGATGATCCTATGAGCACAGCCCCTCACAGCAAGACTCTGCCTCAGGCTAAAACTCTTTGGAACAGAAATGAACTTCTAACAAAGCTACCACCTGCGAAATCACATCATAGCTCAGGCTCTGACAGGCCAAGAGTGGTAGATGGTCTTGAAGACCGAGGGTTTGTCTAGAAGAAAGGAGCCCCGCATTAGACTTGCTCTGCCACCAGCTAGCTGCATGACCTTGCCTGAGTCACATTCAGTTTGATATACATCTGGCTAGAAGCCCCTGATGGTCTCTCTCAGAACCTCACTGCAACGCCTACGAAAACACCAGAAAAGGTGAAAACTTCCTGTACAACTGAAAACCAGGGCTCACAATAAAACAATTACATGTCATATGGAGGATACTGAAATGGATTTAGAAACGTAAATGGCAGATCACTCTTATTAAAATCTGGGTGGAGATAGGGGAATTGGGGAGTTGAACCTCATATACCTGGAATTAAGGAGGCAGACCATGTGTTCCTCCCACACTGCCAACCCCCAGATCAGAAATACACGCAATCTACTAAGTAGAAAAGGGTGCCCCTGGCCCCCTACTTGAGTAAGACCTATTTTAGACACTTGGCAGTTTCTGTTCCTTGCTGTCTCCTATCTGCAGTCAGAAAATAAAATCTTCAGGGAAAAGAAAAGTTATGATGAGCAAAAAAAAAAAATAAAATAAAATAAAAATAGAAAAAAAGCAAAATAAATCATTTTGAAAACTTAAAGAGTAGACCTCTAAAAATGACCTGATACAGGAACGTGAAATACACTTCAGAAAATGTTAGCATCCTCAATTGGATACAGAGAGACCCAGCCCTTGAAATGACAACAAAAAGCCACAAAGAGACCAACATAACGAAAAGACAATAGGACTGATTGACAGATCTGTGGGTTAAGAAAGGATTTCAGGAAAAGTGAAAATGCAAAAAGCAGAATGGAAACCAGCATTGGTGAAAAAGATGGTGGTATAAACATGAATTTATCAATCCCTCGGATCTCGACACCAACTGAAATGAACTAAAGGACGCAAAAGTAGCAAAGAAACAGTAAACATGGAGCCTACAGTCCTATGGTCTTTTCTCACCACCTTAGAGGATGGGAGACAATTTGGGCCCACACAAAATGCCAAAAATTTACATACCAGAAAACTCATTCTTGAGAAAACGGCCCAGGCATGAGAGGAAGTGGCTGAAATTCCAGAAAACCCAGGACTATCTGCCAGGGGAACGTCAGGGGCTGTGGAAAAGATTCAGGACACCTGACCTGAACACCTGCTGCCCAATCCCCCCTGCAGCAACAGCATCCAAAGCCTCAGTCATGTTTGGTTTCTCCCCTCCAACCCGTTCTCTGCAGAGGCCCTGGGACCTTGTCTCACCTGGGAGAGCCTCAAAACTGAATTGGTAAGCACTGGGGGCAGAGTGAAAGCAATGAGAAATGGCAAAACAATTTTCCAGGTTGAAGAACAGCAGCAGTCACTGTAGCAAAGCAATTATGAGAACTGCCCAACTTTCCCCATCTGGAGCCAGGTGAGAGAAGTTCATGTACCACCAGCACGTGCAGGAACACTTCCCAGAGGCGCGGCCACCTAAAACGAGCTGGAGCTGGCGGCAGAGAGCCCTCCCACATCCTCCAGGGTGCTGGCCATTAGCAACTGCAACTCCACTAACACAGAGAGAAGCAAAACCACATCCCAATCATGCTGAGAACCCACAGATGATAAGCATCTCGGACCCCAGCCCATGACCACGTGACCTCGGACAAGCCAGTTAATCTCCCAGTTTCTATTCCCTCATCTGTAAAAAGACAATACTGTACGTATACTTGTGTGTATAAGTATACAGTATACACTATATATACCTGTGTGTATATAAATACTGCATATGTTTATGTGCATATGTACACTGTAAATACTATATATGAAATATACCCCATTAACCCAAACTACATTTCAACTTCCACTTGTCTAGATCCCTAAAATGTCCCTGACTACTCCCAAAGCCCCACCACCAACCTCCAGAAGCAAAGTATGATAAAGGAAAAGTTGGAGAGACTCATACCTGAATTACTAAGACCTAGAGGCAGAGTGAAGCAATGAAAAATGGAAAAACAATTTTAAAACACTGTCATTAAAACTTTTTTTAAAAACTATCTTACTTTTGATAATTAGATAAAATACACGACTATCTGAACCTGTTGCCAGGGCCTTGGAAAGGTAACGGGACAGTGAGACACCCTCCATGGCTTCCCAGGTGGAGGACCCTGAAACTCGCTCACAGGATGCATGAAGGGCGTGTGACACAGTGCCTGGCCCCACAAGCCATCAATATCTTTATGTGCAGCAGTGCCACATGGCGGATGGAGGCGTGTGAGATGTGTCCAGCACTTACGAACCTCTACTGCACTTGCATGGCTGTGCATCTCACCTTCAAAACAGCAGACCTCACGCAGGAGATGGGGAGTGCCGGGGGGGGGGTCACCAACACTGTTACTTTCATACATTTTTGGATTTTTACCCTGGGGAGTCAAACATTCAACAACTGTGCTAGAAAACACTGCTATTGTCCATGGCTCTGGCAAAACACTGTAATTCAGACATTTGTCTTGTTTGCTAAAAGATGCTGAGGCCAATGGGTATTGCAGACTCCTGTTAATTTTCCCAGTCCTTTCCCTTTCTTTTCTCCCTTGCAGCTCCCTGCATGCCTCAATCACATCTTTGCACCTTTCAGCAGATACTGATACCTAAAGCTGGTTACCTTATCATCCCCTTCAATCCCTGTAGGCCCTTTGGTTGAAAGTATCTCTCCCAAGTAGCCCCAGGCCACATCGCATGACACACCCCAGACCAAGAAGTCCTGCTGCACACCTAGGAATCTGAAATGGCTTTCAGATTTCACTACAATTACCCTTCATCTCCACCCATGAGCTTTTACACAGAGTTCTCTCTGCAGTTTCTCCACAGTTCTGGAAGGCTCCCTCCAGGCAAACCAAAAGAAATAGAGCTATGCCCTTGTCAGCAACACCCGCACACCAGGAATTCATGGGGAGGGAGCAATGCATTCCACAGTAGAATCAGGGGCAATTTTCATATTCTCCTATGCCATTTCCTAGTTATTCAGGAAATAATAAATGTTACAAGGTAAGATAGGGAAAGTCTGTTGGCTTTCTTACTGAAAACAGACTACAGAAATGATGTTGACGGAGAGTAGGCTTAAAGGCGCTTCATTCCATCCACTCTCCAGGGAGTCTACAGATTGCTTCAGGATCAAACCCAACCCATCACTAAGAGCAACATGCTCAGTCTTCACACTGCTTTGAGCCCCTGGCGAACTCCCTTGGTACCCACAAGAGCATCTTAAGAGGCCACCACACAAAATAAATAAAAATTTATTAAGGTGGAGCGGATTATAGAACACAGTCTTCTTTGAAATTAATCACAGAAGAACATTTTCTTAAATCATAGTGCTCCCTCCAAAAGAAATCTAGCATATTCATCGTATGCACTTTGTGAGTCTTGGTGTACATACACACACCTCACAAGATTTCTTACGGGAATTAGCAGAGGAAAACACGTAGAGCCTAGAAAAAAGTCTGGCACATTTTAAGAGCTAAATATATATTAGCTATTATTAGGAGTAGAATGCCTATAAAACGTATTCATATTTTAACAACACACATTTTGACAAGTTACAGCTATTGATCAGTATTAACTAGAGACTATTCCGCTTACTCTGGAGTCACATATATTCAAACTTCCTGCTGGCACCAGTGCATTTGACAACATGGCCTTTTTTGGTGTCTTTAACATCTGAAAGGTTTGTACACTATACAGGGGCATCCTATACACATTTATTTATACATGAAACTCTATATGCATCTATATGTCAGGTTTATTAGCTTTATTCTAATTGCAAAAATACATTTTTTTTTAATTTTTTTTTTCAACGTTTATTTATTTTTGGGACAGAGAGAGACAGAGCATGAACGGGGGAGGGGCAGAGAGAGAAGGAGACACAGAATCGGAAACAGGCTCCAGGCTCTGAGCCATCAGCCCAGAGCCTGACACGGGGCTCGAACTCACAGACCGCGAGACCGTGACCTGGCTGAAGTCGGACGCTTAACCGACTGCGCCACCCAGGCGCCCCAAAAATACATTTTTAATGCAAATAATTTGAAAAAAGTTAATAACAACACCCTCTACACTTACCTCTCCAAGAGTCACCACTGTTCATATCATGATCTATGGATTTTGAAATTTTTTCCCACTGATATATACATTTATTTTCTAAAAAATAAAATCAGAACCAAAGCCAACTTGCTTTTTTCAACCTTTTATTTTTTTTTTTAATGTTTGTTTATTTTGAGAGAGCGAGCTCACGAGTAGGGGAGTGGCAGAGAGAGAGACATAATCCCAAGCAGGCTCTGCACTGTCAGCACAGAGCCCCACACAGGGCTTCATCTCACAAATTGTTAGACCTGCACGGAAACCAAGAGTTGGACACTTAACCAACTGAGCCACCCAGGTGCCCCTGCAACTTGCTTTTAAAGTACATTACTGGGGCACCTGGGTGGCTCAGTCAGTTAAGCATCTAGTCCTGGCTTCGGCTAAGGTCGTGATCTCGCAGTTTGTGAGTTTGAGCCCCACAACAGGCTGTGGGGAGCCTATTGAGATTTCTCTCTCCCTCTCTCTCTCTGCCCCTCCCTGGATTGCTTGCTCCCTCTTTCTCTCTCAAAAAATAGACATAAAAAATTATTAAAAAAAAAAAAAGACATTACTACATCAGGAATGCTTTTCATGAAACATTTTTTAAAACCTAATTTTAATGGTTGCCATCCTGCAAGCCCATAATTTACTCAACAAAATCCCCTTTTCTTATTTTTCTTGTTTCCTTAATTTACTATTCATAAAGCAAGGAGATAAACTTTAGGACATCTCCACATTTATTCCCTTAGGAAAATTTGCTGAAAGTTGAATTTCTGGGGATCAAAGGGCATGCATAATTTTATGTAGTAAAATCGCCTTCCAAAACAGCTGCTCCAATAAATACTGCTATCTGCAATGTGTAAAATTGCTCATTTCCTCTGCATCCCCACTACTGAGTATTGCTGTTTTTAATATTTGTCAATTTAACTGATGAAACACAGAGACCTCTGGTTTTAATTTGAAGTTACTGAACTAGGTGAGGTTGTATGATTTTCATAAGCTTAACTGGCCACTGGCATTTCTTCATTTGTAAACTGCCTGTTCATATACTTCACTCATTTTATGATCACGCTGTTTATTCTAACATGTAAGCGCTCTTACTATAATCAAGACCAACTTATTTTCTATATTCTTATAGACATTTCTCTAGTTTCTTTTCACCACTGAGTCATTTCTGACATATGGACAGAGCTGAGTATAAAGTAAATTCTGTAAATCATCCCCCATTCTGGCGGAATTGCCTACAGAGAATATGTGATGCTCTGGTATTTGATACTGAACAAGAAATAAATATTCACCTGTATCGGCTTTTGATTCCCTTGTTAAATTATGAATACATTTAAATCTTTAATTCATCTAGAAATAATTTTAATGTATAATGTGGCATATGAATCTAACTCTATTTTACTTTTTAAAGTATTTTCATTATTGTTCCAGCACCAATGAATAATCCATCAACTCCTTAATATCCACCATATATTAAATGCTTACATATACATAAGTCTATTTCTGAGTTTCTAGCTGTTCCATTGATCTATGTGTCTAAATATATCAGTACCAACATACTGTAATTATTATGGATCTGAGCACGGCATAACTAGTGGTGATGCTCAAGATTAAATGGCCAAGGGCAAGTTTGTTAGTATCTTGGAGCTTTAGTTTCGTCATCAACAAAACATCAGTTAATAATCATTTCTTCCTATGGGGCCCCTGGGTGGCTAAGTCAGTTAAGCATCCAACTCTTGATCTCAGCTCAAGTCTTGAACTCAGGGTCGTGAGTTCAAGCCCCGCATTAGTAGCCCCCCTACTTAAACCATCTCTTCCTCATAAAATTGTGGTGAAAATTAAGTTCATGGATATGAATACTTTGAACCATGTCTGACATATAGTGAGCACTCAATGGTAGCTATTACATAGTGTCCTAGGGCTTTTATAAGAAAGTACCACAAATCAGGTGGCCTAAACAATGTACTACCTCACAGTTCTGGAGGCCAGAAATCTGAAATGAGCATGTTGGTAGGTAGGGCTGGTTCTTTCCGAGGGCTGAGAGAGAGAACCTGTTCCATGTGTGTCTCCAACTGCTGATGGTTTGCTGGAAATCACTGGTGTTCCTTGGCTTACAAATGTATTAGTCCATTCTGTCATCATGTTCACAAGCCATTCTCCCTGTGTCTCTTTACATGGTCCTCTCTGTACGTGTCTTAGTATCAGAATTTGCCCTTGTTATAAGGACACCAGTCTTAATGCACTAGGGCCCACCCTAATGACCTCATCTTTACTTGGTTAAATCTTCAAAGACCCTATTTCCAAATAAGTGATATTCTGAGGTGCTAAGGGTTAGGACTTCAACATATATCCTTTTGGAAAACACAATTCAACCTGTAATCACCATTATTTATTATACTTTGATGGATGGAAGTATTAAACAATTTAGTCTTAATATCAGTTTTGAGGTCAATGCTACTAAATTTTCATAGCAAATGATTACATTAGCTTTAAATTTAGAAAAGTGTTGGGGTTTTTTTCATTGTTGCTGTTGTTTTAGTATTACAAGGGTTATTCTCTCAATTTCTTATTGACCAAAGCATTTGGTGTGTTGGCTTGCTTGTTAACTTTTAAACCAGAGTAAGTGTTGAATTTTATCATACTCCTTTTTGAGACCATTGAACTAATCATATGGTGACTCTATTTTTATTTGTTGATGTGACAAATATTATTTAACTTCCTAAAGCTGAATTTTCCCTACATTTCCAGGGTAAATTCTGTTGTAGAGTGCTGTGTTATTCCTTTAACATACTACTGGATTTTCAAGTTTTTGTTTGGTTGTTTCATTTTGGTGGTTGCATCCATCTTCATTTGTGAAAATGCCCTATATACTCTCCCTTGACAAATTTCACAACCAGGATTGTTTTTGCTTTCTCGGGAAAGAGATTTGTGGATCAACCCTAGGTGAACGTCTTCAATCTAATCCCATTACCTAGCCAACTAGAAACTACTCTGATTATGAGGCAGAAAGATGGCATCTTTTCTAGTTCCTAGCTTGGTACAATCTTCTGTCACATCAATTCATTTCAAGGAAGACAGACTATTTAGCTACCTGTGCTCCAATACCCATGCACCTCAGAAGCCTGGCCCATTGCACACATCTGGATGAATCACCCATAAAGGCAATGGCAGTTGTCTCCACAAGCCCTTGGATTCTTAGAACCCAGTTCAAAAATCAAATATGGAATGCCACTTAGCAATAAAAAGGAACCAACTACCAACAGACACTACAACACCAACAAAAATCAAATGTTTTATGTTAACTGAACGAAGCTAAGTTCGTAAAGCTACATGATACATGATTCCATCTACCTGACCTTCTGGAAAAGTCACAACTATAGGAAGAGCAAATAGATCACCAGGAATTGAGGGTGAGCGAAGGGTTTGACAAAACAAAGGGGAAGCATGAGTGAATTTGACTACAGTGGAAAAATGTATTAACAATACCTGAAAAGTGGATAGGAGTATGGGTGTAGGGAAACTGGCCTCGATGTGATCATTCTTGAAGCCAGATGATGAGGGTTCATTATGTTATTCTGTGTACTTCTCTGCTACATGTTTAAGGTCTTAGAAAACATAGTTTAAAAACCAAATGCATAGCATCAAATTTGTATGAGACCAGGGCCCAGAAATCAAGCTTGGGCAACTCTTTCCTACCCTTCCTAAATGGCCTAGTTCAGGAATATGCTATCCAATGACTTAAGCCAAGAGATAAAGAGGGAAGATGAGAGATGCAATTAGGAAACAGAGGCATCCGAAATTGTGGCCCCTTCAAATGAAATGGCTGTGCTAATGTCTTTGTTAATGTCTTGTGGTCAAAGCAGAGAAAACGGCTCCCAGGATTACTGCCTTTGCCATTTTAGGGCTTCGCTGGGAGTCCAAATGCTATGTACAATGTGCTTCCAAGTCTGAGCTTCTATTAAAAAGTTTACAGCAGAGCTGAGAGACCCCCACAGCAGGGTTCTCAGCCCCTTGGGACACACATCTCAGGCCTGGCCCACTATAGGGAAGGCCTGCAGATTTCTTCCCCTGCTCATGGACTTCTAAGTTTGAAGGCACCCTGTAAGCTGCCTTCTGGTCTGCACAATGGTTTTGTGTCTGAGGCCTGGCTGCTCCCTGGGCTGGACAGGCTGCCCAGCGAGGTGATGCTCCATGCCACGCAGTCGAGGTGTTGTGTTTTAGATTGCTGTGATGGTTAGTAGCAGAGGTACCTGCCTGAAGAATATTGCTCCCTCCCAGTATGTCTGCAGCTTTAATGCAGAAGACAGATAAATTGCTGTTGTTTTTAAAAGCCATTTCCCTCACTAGCACTGACTTTTTACCAAAGGAAGATCTCAGAAAAGTTGAACAATGAGCCAGTGAAATCACACTGCTTCCCACCAATCCAGAATGGAAGGTCACTCTCACATGCCTAGGAGCTTGCCAAGTGAGGCAGGTACCACTGTTCCCACTTTAAATAAGGAAACCACTTCCAGCAGTCACGCAGCCAGCAAAGGATGGAACTGAAGTCTGAAACTGGTTAGGTTGGCTGCTTAACAATGGTTACCTCCTCCATCACACTCAGAGTGGGGGAACCACTCACCTGACTCACAAGCTTGCCATTCCTAGGGCCCCATCTTACAAAGGAGCAGAACCATAGTGCCCCAGGGGTACAACTCTTGGCTTCTACAACCTCTTTGCCCACCTGAGCTCAGGTGCCAAGTCCTCTGGCCTGCTCTTTGACCTCCCTCTTCCAGGTTGGGTACACCTGAGCAATACTCAGCACCATCATTCTGCTGCCCATTCATGCAGTAGGGTTAGTGGGAAGTCAAGACAGAGCTTGCTGGTGAAAATGCCCAACTTACCTGAGCCCTGTGTTCCCGGTTAAGAGTGAGGGTGAAGAAAGTCCCCCCTTCTGTATTTAGGAATCAGCTAACTGCAAAGACCCACTCTTTCCCGTAAGGCTTTAATGAAACCTAGGATGTCCCCTTTAATTATCTATGATAAGGCCAGATACAGATCTCCCAAATTCTTTGTCTCAGAAATGATTAGCCCAAACATTTGTCTCCAATAACCAATCTCAACAAAATATCAACGAACTTGACCAAATGTTAGTAAGGTATCTCTCCTCCCCACAGGCCCCTTCCAAGGACTGGCTAACTTCAATAAAAACTACCTTTTGCTCAGCAAATTTATCAGACCACCTGCTTACCCCACCCATCACAACCAGCCTCCCCAAAGCACAGCTCTCCTCTCCCATTGCAATTACCTCCCTGATAAACTTTCCTTCCTACTGTCTGCTTGCTATGTTTTCCTCAAAATGGTCTTCAAGGGAAAGGACACATGAAACCCAACTTTTCACTTATTGCTACAAATCAGTGATTAGACAAAATCTGCTCAGATTAAGAGGATTGGTACTGGTACTTGCTTCCAGGTTTTGGTGTGTGTACTTCATCAGTTTAGCCTTCCAAAGGAAAGTTGAGCAACAATCATCTGGGTTCCCTAAATATCTGAACTCCACCTGACTCCCTCTTCAATTCTTCTTCCTCGTTAACACCAGAAGAGGCCCTCTTGGCTCATGCCACTTTAGGAGAGCAAAATTTGCCACTGAAAACTATGCCTCTTTGGCATACTATTTTAAGCTGGTTATTTTTAAGAAACTGCAAACACAGAAGCAGCTCTGAAAAGGAGAAGTTACCCTTTTAAAGAGACATTTACATGTAAAAGGGAAACCTCCACCTGTAAGGGTATCTTTCTACTATACCAGGAAGAAGGGGATGACTCTAAATCTCTAGAAACTACTATCAAGAGAGAAGGCAATAATTTAAATCTATGTACCAACCTTAACCCTTGTTCATTGTGTTTCTCCTCCCATAACAGACTCCCCTCCCCTACATCTTTTGTCTTTGGCTGAAGACAGTATTCAAGGAAATGGCTTCAGCCATTTCAGGCCGTTCCTTGGTCTTCCCAGGTCTCTCCCATGTATACAGGAAGTATCCATGTTGTGAAACTTTGTTAGTTTTTCTCCTAGTAATTTATCTCATGTCAACTAGACCAACTAGAAGAATCTTGAAAGGTACAGAAAAATGTTTCCTCTCCAACAACACACCACCTATACAACTCCCTAAAAGTAAAACAGATTTCACCAGGCAAAGAAGAGATGCTGCTCCCATTTCTCAGGGACTGAGGGCTGACACCAGGAGACAAATGGAAGCTGATGCCTCTCCTATGAAAATACACAGGGGCACCCTTCAGTGCTAGAGTACCCCCATAGAAGACATAGAAGAGGACCCCCATAGAAGAGGACACCTTCTGATTTGGCCAAGCAGCTAAGAATTTAAAAAGCATGTCTTAAAATATCCAACTGCTGGGGACTTTGAGCAGCAAGAGCTAGATGTGCTTTTCCCCCACTCTGTGTCTGGGGGTGGCTGGACCCCACCATCTGAGATCCCTCTGAGGACTGAACACTGACCCACAAACATAGGACAATGGAGTTATTAGACCAATGTTCAATGGCATGAGAGCAAAGGCTGATCTGTGGGGCCACACCAGACACCAGCAGCTAGATTTCAAAAAACCGTTTCTATACGTGATTCTGATTTGGCAAGAGGTAAATTCCAACCCATGAAACATTTCACAGCACACACTGCACGTCAAACCCTGGGCTCGTTTTTGAAAATATTATCTCATTAAATCCCCACTACCTAAAAATGGATGAATAAATAAAATCATTTGAATTAAAGTTGCAGAGACTTAAAATAGAGCAAAAAGACCTCATAATTCCCACCCATTAATGCAAGAATGCCTTCCTTGTCCACTCATCTACATAGTTCTCTGTCGTTCTTCTTCTTTCCTTCAGTCTTGTTCAATGGATGTTAAACTGCAGTATGCTTAAGAATCACTCAACCAAACATACTTTATCACGGGTGCCTTAAGGAATTTTCCAAGGGTAATTGTGACACTATCCAATTCCCAACTCATCTGTTGATTTCAGAAACCAATCCCCACCCAGAATTTGAGTCGGTAGCGTTACAATTTATGCTCATCACATAAAGGGAAGGCTATGAGCACAGGTAAAGCAGTCAGCATTTTGAATGTCCTGATCAAAAACATTAAATAAGCTTTATGACTGTCTCTGTCACTTACAATTTAAGGATGAATGAAGAGAGTGAGTTCAGTCAGAGACAGGGGAAAAAAGTGAATAGATTAAATTGTGCGGGTCCTAATCATCGAGGACCACTCAGCATGAACTATTAATACATGCAAAAAAGATGGACAATTCTCACAAACCGCAGACTAAGTGAGAGTCAAGTGCAAACAATTACATACCATTCTATTCCTTTTATATAAAACTGTAAAGATGGAAAAACTATAGTGTCAAAAAGCAGTTACGTGGTTGCCTGTGACAAGGTGTTGGAGGGAGGAGTGATACGCAGAGAGGGGGAAGGAAAAGGAGGGGAAGAATGATTCTGTGTCTTGACGAAATGGTGGCTACATGATTGTATAGTGACCAAAATCCACTATACTCCACACTTAACTTGTAGTCTGCAAATAACACCTTACTACATTTTTAAGAGGTGGTGGGAGGTGGGGAGAGTTATAGACAGAAATATGAGAAAACTTTACCCCAATTAAAAGGATATTAAGGCACATGGGTCAGAAGAGTACACTAAGCAGAACCAGATTTCTCCCTTCACCTTTTTCCTCTCACATCTGTGAAAAAAAGAAGGGAAAGAAAGGGGTGGGGGAAAGAACCTCAAAGGCACATTTGGATCTCTTCTTTCATATCAGGGCAGTAATCAGTGCAGAGAAGTGGGTAACGAGTTAGACCAAGAGTGTTTAATTAAACTGAGCAATCATTAAGCTGGATTTAAGAGTGCTTGTGTTTGCAAAACAACAACATATTTACAGACATTTTCTTCATCCCCTTCATTAGTTTCAGACTCCACAGGAAATATGGAGATTGGGAACAGGTCCCAATGAGATCATGCAAGTTTTAACTACCCAGGTTATCGTGGCAAAGAGACGGCATCAAGACCACTTGTGATGAAACATTATGTGAGAAAATGTAAGGGCTGATCCTCCATTAACATTGTAAGTGGTTAAAAAAATTATAAGCATGGTGGAGGTTGGGGGCTGAGAATTAAGAGATATTCTATTAGGCATGGTACAAGAGAGGTGGATCTAGGGTATCATTTTCATCTTCTCTATTTTTAAATTTTTATTACTTTTTTCCCTTCAAAATAAAGAACTACTGTAGGCATGTAAAGGCATACATGTTCACGGTCTCTCTGCTTCACCTTAGAAGGAAACAGAAGTGGAAAGAATCCTCTGTAGCCACTGTTCAATCTCAAGTCACCGTACCCGGCACCCACTACCATTAGGCTGTCAGTGCCACCAGGAAGGTGACACCACACTCCCCAAGGTCACCTGTGACCTCCATGCTGAATCCCAAGGTCACTTCTCAGACATCATCACACTGGCCCTATCAGCAGTGTGGGCATGACTGGTTGCTCCCTCCTCCCAGATTCAGACACTGCTCTGTCTTCTTGCTCCCCCCACATACCTCGTTCTTTCTCGGCCTCCAGACCAGACTTCCCCACCCCCATTCTCCTCTTGACTTCTTGATGCTGGAATGCTCAGGCCTCAGTCTGTGAACTACTTCTCTCTGTTCCCCTGAGGACTTCACTCCAAGCCCACGACTTATTTTAAATAGCACCTATACAGTTACTACTCCCGATTTTACAACTTTATTCCAGACTTGTCCCCTACACTCTTCGACTTGTATATCTAACTACATAAATGATATATCCACATGGATATCCAACACGTAGGTCAAACCTACATGACCACCCTCCTTCAGCCTATTCCACAGAGACTCCTCTTGGTGCCTCAGCACCCCTGTGGATTCACTCCCTTAGCCATGTTTGTGCCTCTAGAACTTGCTTCATGGAAGTCTCTTCAGTTACTTCTAAGTAGAATTGTGTTTTCCTGCAGGACCATTGGCAGATAGATACGTTTAGAATGGCTGCCTTTCAAGGGAGAGGCCCTCCCCTGCCACCCATCCACCTCATGATCCACATCTCAGTGTGGCTTCACTGAGATCATTCAAATACATGGTAGCATTTAATGCCTCCACATCCTTCTCTTGGCAAACAGCTAAGGCCTAGACCA
Organism: Lynx rufus; assembly: GCF_022079265.1. Classification (NCBI taxonomy): domain Eukaryota; kingdom Metazoa; phylum Chordata; class Mammalia; order Carnivora; family Felidae; genus Lynx; species Lynx rufus. The sequence goes on along the minus strand of NW_025814896.1, from coordinate 17,392,910 downwards.
CTCTTCCCTTGCTGTCTCATCACCCTTAGAGTTGTCCTTCAAGCATCAAGGCTTCCTCAGGGAAGCCCCCTCTGACCACCCTGCCCATCCCAAGCAGGGAAGGCATCCCACCTTATAGTTCCCAACACTTCACCCATGGCTATTCGGGGAAGGACCCTACCTACAACTGATGTTGGCAGACAGGTGACATTCAATACTCCTCCTCCCCTGGCCCCATGACCAGACTACTCATGCCAGATCATGACTGCAGGAGGGCCAATCATACATGGAGCATGTTCTTCCACTATACCTGGAGACTACACTTGAAAATCCAGAAGTTTAGGGGTCACTTCCCAGGATCTGTGGGTCCATAGGTAATATAAGTGTGCAAAGCCACAGACTGGGCAATACAGAGGAGTAGAACGTTCAATAAACCAAAGAATACAGATGCCATCTAAAGGCGTCCGGAAGCAATTTTTAGACAATACTGTGTGCTCAGAAGAATTCACGTCTATGCATTGAGCTGGGCTCATGGTCCATGAATGTGCCACCTCTGAGCCAAATGACATACGAAATCCCTAAATGTGCAGGACCATGGGGATTAAAACTGAATTAAGGTTTTCAGACAGAAAAGGCCGGCACATAACTCTCCCAGTGACAAAGGGACAGCCAACACCTACACACCACCATCTAGGTGGCAAAACACTTTCCAGTTATTTCTTTTTAGTCCCTGCCTCATAATAGCCCCAGGAGGCAAATTCATTATTATCCCCATTTAGCCTCTGGGAAAACTGACACCTGCAGAGAGCAGGTGATTTAACAAGGTCACACAAGGAGGATGTAAACGAACCAGAGGCCCTGGCACCAACACCCAGTCCCTGCATGTCTTGCTGGGCCTGAGGATGCTTCACAGGCTGAGAGATGGCCCTGGTTCCCTTGGGCTGGCAGTGTCTAATGTCGTCAAAACCTGGCCCATTTCAAGCTGGACAATGCTTTCAGATACAGGCTATGAACTCACCCAAGAATCCCCCTAAACACCACTTCAAACCTACCTTTTAAACAACCCCCCCCCTTTTTTTTTCTATGACAGCCTGTGCTGCAAAGCCCTGCAAGATCTCTTGGGTTAAAACAGCATGCAGCTAGCTGAGGAAGGTCGTGGCGTTGGCCTGCAAAACAGCCTTCCATTCTGGGAACAGAAGCAGCCACGGTCTGATACACAGACTGAGTGGTGTTTGCCAGCACCTGAGGCCACACGTGTTAAGCCTCATGGGGAAAAATACCCAGTGTCCAAAAGTACACCTTACAAGGAGAACTGCCAAGAGAGCCCCAACTTGTGTTAAACCCCATAGAAACCTGGCTCAGGGCCTCTGTCTGGATCCTAAACTCCATCTTAACCTCAGTGCCACGAGGGCTTCAGGGAAATAGCTTTGAATTACATCCTCAAGGTGAAGCAAGTGGAGCTCACACAAAATGGGGCAAATAGGCAGAGAATATCACAGCTGGCAAACTGTCAGAGTCTCACACCCATAGCTGAAAACCATCACTGCCAACCTCACTTTACAGAGAAGGAAATGGGGTTCCGGGAGATTAGCTGACCTAGCAAGGCTGAGTGGAGATGCACAAACCCGTGTTGTTACCTCACCTGTGGTTCCCAAAGTCTACTGGTCAGAGGACTCTCCTGGGGAGGAGGGTGGCGGTTGCCTGTTAAATGCAGATTCCTAGGCTGTACTCATTCAGTAGTTCAGGGATGGGACCTAAGCATCTGTACTTCTACAGAACCTCCCAAGTGATTCCAACGCACATGGTTCCTTGTTCCACAACAAGACAATCACTGTGGCCATTCTCAGGTCCATAAGCCCACTTTTCACAGCAGTGCTGGCTTCTAACCATGGCTCTTAAAGTCTCCCAGGCCTCCAGCACAAGCACTGATAAATCCTAATGCCACCTGCACGAATATTTTTTAAATGGCTATTTCTCGACTTCCTTTAAAAAGAAATTCCGTATCACCACCAAAAGTGGAAACCTATTCTCACTTGCCATAAACACATAATGAAGCTAAAAGCAAAATTAACAACACCAACAAAAAGCAAGCAGATACTGGCAAGATGGGGTTTCTCACCTAGGATTCTGATCCTGAGACCTGCTTTCTCTCAGATATAAATAAGGCAGTAGTGTTAAAAGGCAGAGCACTACAGATACCCCAAAACTGAGAAGTTCCCCTTGAAGAGGGACAGTAAAGGAAAGGGAAGCCTTTTCTCTATGTGACTCAATGCTTTTGAATACCCTGCCCACACAACACCAAAGGTTTCATGAACTACCAGTGGTGACATGCCACATTTGGGATGTCACTGGCCTAAAGCAGTGGTTTTCAGACTTCAGGGTGAATCACAATCATACAGATTGCTTTGGTTTCTGATTCAGCAGGTTTGGGGCAGAGCTTGAGAAGCTGAATTTCTAACAGGCTCTCAAGTGATGCTGTTGTCACTGCTCTAGGAACACGTCGAAGACCACCAGCCTAAGGAAAGCAGAGCAGCTGAGGAAAGGAAGGCTTAATTCCCCATACTCCCAAATATCTATGAGGGACTGTCAACTGCATGTGATTACCAGGTGCTTGTAATTTCTACAGTCCCTTTGAAGATTCCCAGCATTGGCTATCCTGTTGTCCCAAAGCACCAGCTTCATAGAAGACCTTCAATTGCTTGACTCCAGTATTCTTCCAGAAGCTTCCTGGAAGAAGGCTAGATCTCATCAGCTAGGTCTTTCAGGTGGGCTATTTCTTCACATGGTGACTCGTGGGGGTTTGGGGGAGCAGGAAATCTGGCTAGAATGAGGCCCCCTGACTCCTGGGGCAGCATAAGCAGAACCAGCCAGCATGTGAGCCAGACTTCCAGCAGGCCATGTATCTCCTTCAGACCCTGTTATTTCCTAGATGTGGCCTCTGCACCCACCAAGGGACCATTTCTGGTCTGTTCTCCCTCCCTGATCAAGCCTGAGCCATGTTCAGACATCTACAAACTCCCTAGACTCCATATGAATGATGACTTACCCACTCCTAGATCCCCCCCCCGACGCCGCCTCTCCTCTCCTCACTTCCTAGACCTGCCCGCACCCTCTGCCACTGCCCTTCCCCAGATCACAGACCGCAGCAGTGGGCTGTGTGAACTCAAACCCCACTCCTGGCTCTTCTCCAGTAACTATTAGGTTCAAGCAGCAAAGAACAAGTATTTTCTCAGAGCAATTCATATTGCAATTCACTCCACTGCACCTGGTGTTTTTAGGGAGCTTATACTATCAAATAAGGGATCCAAGAGACCTGTTTCATGGGGCACAGAAATCTTCCACTAGAAGCACTTCCCAGAGAAACTTGGGCCTGGACTCCAGTTCTCCACTCCAACAAGATGACATCCCAGAGGAGAGAATAGAACCCAGGCAATGAGCATGGGCACACAGGCTCCAAAATCTACACAGCCAGGTTAGAACTCCAGCCTCACGCTTACTCCCTGTGGGTCCTGGGGCCCGTGCTGGAACCTCTGTGTGTCTCATCGCTTCACCTGCGATAGAGAAGAAATCATGCCTTACCTGCAGGATTGTTGTAGGAACGGAGTTAAATAATGTACGCCAAGCCCCAGCAGGGTGGCAGCCAGGCTTACAATGTGTCCCCAGGAAAGGATGGCAGCGACTGCCAACACTACCGCTATTATTGATGGAACAGCCGCTCTAGGTGAGGAAATTTCAAACTCCTGCTCCAGGCCCCCCATCGACTGTTAACACCAGGAAAAGGAGGTGTCCCTGATGGTGTATGCACACGTGTGTGTGTCTGTGTTTGTCTCTATGTGTGCACAGATGGACTCTCCTCCCTCCCTCAAGGTCCCAATAGCCTGGAGGCTAACACAACATGGGTTATAATGTACAGGTGGTGTTTTTAAGGTTGCTGTTCAAATGTTTCAATGTCTGCCATAAGAGAGGGTAGGAAAATCTGGGGTCCCATAAAGAATGAAGAGACTCCATTCATTCAGGAATTCTCACTTGCCCCCCCCCTCACCCCCCGAAAAGAAGTAGAGTCTGGCAATTCCCAGAGCCGAGGCCACTGTTTTCTAAGTTGAGGACAGGAACAAGTGAGGCACAAAGATGGCAAGGCAAGAAGGTGGACAGGGAAGCAGCAGGCACACAGTGTGATGGACCCATGCCTGCGGTCGGGCGGTCCAGTGCTCAAAGCTTAGTATCCCACTCGCTGCCTGCATGTGCTCTCATACATGACTTCACCTCTGTTTCCTCTTCTGTAAACAGGGTAAGATAGGATGAACTGAGCCATCGGGGGCATTATATAAAATTCTAAAATTATAAACAAACACTAATTAAGCACTTACGCTATACTCAGGCTCCTGTGCCTTATTTCACTTGGTCCTCAAACCATCTATGACAAACAGTAGCAATTCTGGAATTCTACAGAGAGGTTAGGTAACCTGCTCAAGGTCACACAGCCAATAACTGGCAGAGCTGGGATCCAAAGTCATGACGTCTCCCTCTAAGCTGCACACTATTAGCCATAAGCAGCACAGCACAGTGCCTGGAACATACCAGTTGTTCATATAAACTGGGGGCAGGGGGAAGTTTTCTTTCAGGGGAGTGAATCTACTGACTTGATTAATCTAAACCCAAGCTCACTGCACAAGGCTCTGGTTCCCTGCCCGAAATTTAAACAGCTGCTCCTTCAATGTAATGGAACGCAAATGTCTGAAGAGCTTCGAGTTTTAATTATCAAAGTCCTGATGAAAATCTGAATCAACAGCTGCTCCCGGCAAGGGAGCCCTCAGAGATGCCCAGAGAGGGACAGAGGGAGGGGAAGGGAGGACACAGCCCAGACAGGACGCGGATGACTGCAGCTGTCTGGGGAGCCCCAGCACCTGCAGCTGTGAGCTGGAGGGTGGACAAAATGGACAGAAATCAGGCAAGAGGAGGAGGGAACCTCTGGGGTCCACCTGTCCTTGCGCCACAGAATGTGAACATCTGGTATATGTCCTATGAAACTGACAACATAGGAGAGATGACAGCAGGGGCTCTGGGAATCTTCTGCCATGGTGTTTCTGGGGGACAGGGCAGGGGTGTGGGTCCAGCTGTCCAGGGGGCTAAGAATGGGTCAGTGGGGCAGGAAGCAGGTGTCAGAACAACGGCCCTCATCCAGCTAAGAGACAGCATATGACAAGTAGCTTCAAGGACTCTGCTGTGGCAGTAACTCCTATGTATCAGGTACTATAGCCTCTACCCAGCCCTACCACTTTCTCTTTTCCAGGTGAGAAACATCCCCCATTCCACAACTATTCCAGGGCAGGTACAGGCACTCAACACAAAACCCTTCCTTATTTCAGTATAGAAGACAGACACATTCCCTTCCCTCAAGACTGACCTTGTCAAAGTCACTCTCTTGATTCTTCTTGTATCTAACATCTTTCCTTCCAGGGACTTTGGTAACTCCCAGCCAGAAATACTAGAATAACAAAACAGCTGGGACAACAGGATCTATCAGTCCTCTGTTTTGCTTTGCCCATTAATGGGGTAACACAGTAGTAGAAGAATTACTGTATGGGGGCACCTAGATTGCTCCAATACCCTGGGAAGGGACTTAGGCCTCCTGTGTCATCATTAACATCCTTAGAAATTAAGAAAGTAAATCTCTCCCAGGAAGATATCCTATGACTTGCATGCATGGATCCTCGCTCAAGTGTTATTTATAGGAATGCAAAGGGATTCAGATGCGTTTGAAATCAGACTGGTTAAGTTGTGGTATGCTCATGCACTTGAAGCGCATGCCATCATCCATCATTTAGAGTTCCCACATAACCCAAAGTGAGGACATGTCGATGATACACATTAAGGAATAAAGCAGGATGTGAAAGAAACTGTCACATATATAATTATTCCAATTGTGTTTAAAATATACAAATACAGAAACGTATCTAAAAAACACAGGAAGGAAGTGCACCAAAGAAAACATCAAAATCGCCTGTTCTTATTCATGGGGTTTTATTTTTTTCCTCTGTGCATTTCCATTTTTTTCTGTATTTGCTATAGAAAGTATGTGTTACATATAAACTTACCATTTTTGTCAATAAAAAAGTCTAAAAACGAATAAAGATAGCAAGATTAGGGTGGAAGAGAGAGTGCTCAGACTTGATGGGCCCAAGGCCCATGTGGGGCACACCTTACCCCACTCTCACAGCCTCAGAGCCAAAATGACAGGGACAGGTTCCCCCCCCCCCACTTCAATCAATTCAGGTAAGTGTTCTTCTCTGATGTTTACAGGAACACAAGCCTTCTCAGCCCTAGCAAGCATAGGTCAGAGAAAGGGCCTCAAGAACCCATGCCTGAATGGACTCTCAAGAATTAGCCATTACCATGGCAACGTGTGAGCAAACCATTTATTAAGTACTCAAAATTTCTCCTCCACTATTGATTAGTAAATGGGTATTAGAATGGTCATGTAACTCATCCCTTGCTAGCTCTGTGTCCCTATCTCAAGGCCTGATCTGACTACAAATGATCCCCAAATTAGGACGCCTGGCTCCAGGCTGCGTGCTTAGTACCCATTCAAGAAAGGAGTCACTTGAGAGAAGTTGACACAATCTCCCAGACTTGTTTCCAATACACTGGGTCCAATACACTTGGTGATGGTGAGGAAGCTGAGTCCTGCCTTTGGAACACCCAAAGGACACCCATCTTTAGCATCAATGCAGTGGAAAGCCAGCCCTCCCAGGCTTCTCTTCTGGGGCCAACATCAGCAGTAGCCAAGAAGGCCAAATCACTACCCCTGTAGGTCCACATTCTAGAAGATGTGAGCCAAATTCTATTCTCGTTTGAAGTCTTCCCCCTTAGGGAGCCAGATACCTGCCCATCAACCAAAGATCCACTTATGCTGGAAGAAGGAGCCATACAAAGCCCTCACATCATTTATTCAATGCAACTCCCCAACCCACCAAGAGCTGCAGCACTGTAGTATAAACCACTGAAGTCCTTGTCCAACTGCCTCAACTGTCCTACCCTCACAGACAACCTCTAGACTTGCCTCTCTCCTAGGAAACAGAGCTCAAAAAATTTACCTTCTAACAGTGGCATTCTACTACTGCCAAATAAATAAGCTAATCTTACGATAATGGTTGTGACTGGTACCTAGAATATAGAAGCTTTTTTTTTTTTTACCCCCTCACCCCTTTATGCCATTTGAACCAGCCCTCCATCCCCTCAATCCCCTCCACCTTAGCTACCACCACGGCCCATGACCCTGGTAGTACACTCACACCAGGAGCCCAGCCCTCCTACCAGGAGCAGGGTAAGGAGTTGGACATGGAAGAGAGCACTGCTGTAGGCTCAGCTGGGTCCCCCTCCCACAAATTAACATGTTGAAGCACTAATCTCCAGCATGACTGTATTTGCAGAATAGGGCTTTTAGCAGATTAAGACAGTTAACTGAGATCCTGAGGATGGGGCCCTGGTCTGCCAGGGTTAGTGTCCTTATAGGAAGAGACACTGAAGAGTGTTCAATGACTGCCCCCCACCCTCCCCCACTCCACCGCGTGAGGACACAATGAAAACCTGCCAGACCTTGATCTGAGCCTTATAAGGGGGGGAAAAAGTCTGCTGTTTAGGCCCTCAGGTGTGATGTTTTGTTATGAGGCCCAAGCTGACTAAAACAAGCAGATCCCCAGACGTGGGAGCCACTGCTTCCTAAAAGCTTCCTAAAAGTAATTATCAAGGTTCCTCAGCAGAGAAAGGAAACTTGTAAGGACAGTGTGTGGAAGAAGACCACTCTGCTCAGAATTATGAAGAACCTTCTCACAGAAGGGGCAGATGGCCACTGCATAGGCTCCTGCAAGGGCACACGGAGGGAAGGGAGCCATCATGGATATGAACCCCCACTCTGAGAGACCCTCCCACACAGGGTGGGAATAAGTGGAGAGGACACAGCACGGACACTCAATACATCTTTGTGGAAGGAGCAATGTGTCTTCCTTCTAACTGGAAAACGAGCATACACAGAATGACTCACAGCTATTCAGCAGGGGGAGGTGGGGGCTGACAAAACGCTAGTGCAGATGAGACAGGGCCTTGAGGCATGGAGTGAAGGTCACTTCCGGTGGCTTTCATCATAGCTAGGCGGCACTGAAAACATCCTGTCAACATTTTTCCTGATTACATTAATCTCAAATCTCCCATGAGGCTAAGAACCACCATCTGAGGCAAAAGCCTCCTCCTGGGCCCATGAACAGCACCCACACAGGGTTGGTTTGGGCACAAGTCCCACCAAGCCCAATCTCTCAGAGAGAAAGAAACCTGAGGCAGAGGCAAACACAAGGGCGGGGTGGCTCTGGGAACACATGGCCTGTGAAGGCACCTGGGGCTGGGGGAAGGCAGGCCCACTCCCTAAGGTACAAAAAAATGGAGGCTAGAGCCAGCCTCAGGGACATGAGGCCTAGCCACACAAGCATCCTAGACTGGGGGCAGGTCCAATGAAGCAGCCAGAACCTCCCACTGGGGCACATGCCTGGTTTGGACAAGGAGCCCAAGGCCCACATACAACTGAGGTAATGGGTGAGGGCCTCTAGTCTTTACAGGGCAGCCAATGCACATCCCTGACAAAAAGGTCAGAGGACAGAGAATGGCCATTAACTCAAAAATTTGGAATGGGGTGGTATGTGACCTGCCTGGCTGAGAAGAGAGAAAGAGGACAAAAAAAAAAAAAAAAAAAAAACAGAAGGAAGCTGTATTTTCCATACCAGGGAGCCTGGTCAGCCTTACCCTGTTGACTCAGGTGACTAGCTTGTCCTTGTTTGCCCAGAACATTCCTGGTTTTAGCACCTCAAGTCGTGCATCCTGGCAAAGCAGGACAATTGGCCACCCCACTGCCAAACCATCCTCTAGCTGGGGCCTCATGGTGCACTTTGAGATGGGCCTTGAAAATCTTGCGTCTTCCCTCGACACTTAGGTAATTTCTGAAATGACTACTCCACCTGCATCACCTCCCCCTCAGGTGTCTACTACCACTTGCAGATGACTGCAACTAATGCAAAAGGAGGAAAAAACAGAACAGCAAATAATAAGGGTGGTCAGAGCAGCACAGAAACAAACGTCCTCTCTCTGATCTCATTGGTCCATCTGCCCCTGTTCTCACCTCTTCCAACCCCTCCTCCACTGGGATCCATGAGTGACCCTTCCAAACACCAAACCTGCCAATGCCTCCCCTATGAGGACCCAACCTGGACTCCCTGTTGCCTGTAGAACAGAATCTAAGCTTTGGCCTGGCCCTCAAGGCCTTCTCAGACAAGTCTCAGCAATCGCTCTGACCTCTCCTGCCTTACACATGTCAACCTTGATGGCCTTCTCAATTCCCTGACTCAGCTACACTAATTCATACCTGCAGGCCTCTGCACAGCCTGGTCTTGCAACTTAGAATGCCTTAGGCTCCCCTAGATGCTAACCTCGCCACTTACCTACCCAAGTTATTTCCCTACTCAGAAAAGCCTTTATTTTCCCTTCCCTGTTCCCAGTGGGTAGGACCAATCACTCTATTTGGCCTCCCACAAAGCCCAAGCCCTCATTTCACTGTGTTGTGATCGTTTTATGTTTACATGTGTTGTAACATGTACTATTCCATGGCCTACCTGGTAACAGGATCGAGTCTGATTCAACTGTATTTTCCATCATGGAGCATCGTTCTGGGCACAAAACAAGCATACAGGAGGTGTTTGCTAGCCAACTGATTGATTGACTGATTGACCAAACTTACTTCCCCCAAATCCTTCCATGTGAGACCATGTTTTCCTCCAAGGTTTTAGCCATTACAAATGACAGACAAGATGCCTCTTTGAATTTCCAAATGCTTATCTCAAAGCTTTCAGTTTCATCTAGCAGTTCACACTGCCAACGGGGGGGAGCCTCCCAATGTGTCTGTCAAAGCATCCTTCCTTTTGTGGGTTTACTTTAAAATGCAACTCCGTGTCTTAAGGTTGGAAGAAGAATGGAGCCACGTCTTCAATCCATCCTCCAGCATCTATCACAGGCCGGCTGAGGAGATGTGACTGTCGTCTTCCCAACCCGACAAGATGATTTTTCTCCGCCATAATACAAGCCCAGTGAGCCATACAATCATGCTGAATTCCCTATCAGTTCAACATCCTACGCAATTTTTCAGAGAATATGATCCTATCTGAAAGTAAGTGCAACAGTCTGGAACTCATTTTTCCCCAGTGCCTAACTTTCAGCTTCCTATAAATACCAGACGGCCTTCCAGGCAGTGACACATCTCGGCATTATCAAACAAGCATCGCTTATGACTCTGCCTTGAGCAGCATCCGAAGGTACTGAGAATTTACCCATCTTATTATGGCATCACTAACAGGGTCTCAGGAAGTTTGCTGAACCTGAAGTTGTGTCAAATACCAATGTCAGAAATGCCTCAGACTAAAGTGAGTGTTTGTGTGTGTTTGTGTTTGTGTAGCTAAGGAATCAAACAGGAAAGAGATTCAACTCCTCCAGCCAAGGAATATAGTTCCCAATGGATCAAGAAAAAAAAAAAAAAAAAAAAAAACAGATGTGCATTAGTTATATACTGCTGTGTAACAGATTACCCCAAAACTTAGTTTAAAATAAAATGTGTTTCTTATCTCACTGTTTCAGTATTTCAGAAATCCAGGCACAGTGTAGCCAGGTCCTCTGCTTCAGCATCTCATAAGCCTGCAATCAAGATGTTGGCTGGGGCTATGGTCTCATCTGAAGGCTTGGCCAGGGAAGGATCTGTTTCTAAACTCACCCATGTGGTTTTTGGCAGGATTCAGTCTCTCACAGGCTGTTGACTGAGGTCTTAGTTCTTCATGAGTCAGTGCTTGGAGGCCTCCCATACTCCCTTACCCCATGGGCTCCTCTACAGAGGATCTCACAACATGTCCACCTGCTTCATCAGAGTAAAGAAGACAGCAGGAAAAAGTGCCATTAAAGACAGAATGCTACCAAGATGGAAGTCACAGTCTTTTGTAACCTAAACAAGTGGCATCCCATAATATCTGCCTTATTTTATTCTTTAGAAGCAAGTCTCTAGTTCCAGCCCACACTGGAAGGGAAGGGGTTACACACGGGCATGAATACAAGGATACAGGGATTATTGGGAACATGGCAAAGACTGCCTACTATAGAAACAAAATCCCAGGAAAGTATCATCAGAGCCTCTTGTCTTAAACCTGACACATAAGAGTATTTGGGAAACTCAGAGGTTTAGGTTTCAACAAGTATTTAGTGAGTGCCCACTACGGACCAAACACTGTTCTGAAAGGGAGGTGAACAGAATTCAAAAATCCCTGCTCTCACAGAGCTTCTATTCTAATGGAAAGGGAAAGACAGTAAACAAGGTAACATGTTGGATGGTGCTAACGGCTGTGAATAAAACACAGCAGGGAAGGGGTGAGGGGTGCATGTTGAAACCAACAGCATAAAGAAAAGGCCCCAATGAAAAGTTGACATTTGAGCAAAATCATGGAAGAGATCAGGGAATAAGCCACCTGCCTATCTGGGAGAAGAGCTTTTCACATAGAAGCTGCAGATGCAAAGGTCCTGAGGCAGGAGAATAAGTCAATAGGGCTGCAGCAGCAAAAGTGAAAGAGAATGAGAAAGAGTTATAGGAATGAGGGGAGAAAAGTGTGGCAGGCAGATCACATGAAGCCTTGCAGGCATTTTTAAGAACTCTGGCCTTTAGGCTGAATGAAATAAGGAGCTACTGAAAAGCTTGGGACAGAGGAGCAATATAAAATGTCTTGTGGGTTAACAGGCCTCCTCTGACTAGGGGGCAGAAACAATTTCAGTAAAGTGGCAAGGGCAGAGAAGAGGAACATCAGTTAGGGGCTGCTGCTCTAATCCACATGAGAGCTGATGACAGCCGATGACAGTTAAATCCAGGGTGGTAGCAGCAGGGATCAGGTTGGATTCTGGATATCCTGTATAGGAAAAAACACAGCAATAACTCTTGGGTTGTGGTCCCAATAATTAGAAGAATGGGACTGAATTAGAAGAATGAAGACTGAAGGAAGAGCAAGTTTAGAAGTGAAAGTGAGGAGCTCAATTTGGGATGTAAGTGAAAACAAGAGACCATGAGACTTGGAGTCAGAGCCCACGGAAGTGAGCCTCAGCCCCATCTAGGGGATCCTACATGGTTCACATGGCACACCTGGTCTCCAGTAGCTCACCTTACCTGCAAATGCCCAGCTCCTCAGAATTGTATGCTGGGCAGCAGCCTGAACCTGTGCAATGGGACTGTCTGCTTTACACACTGTGTGTGCATACCACACTATTATACAAACACCTCCTGTCTTACTGCACAAGTCAAGGAAAAAACTATTCCAAGAGGACAGATTACTTAAAGCAGTGTTTGATGTGCATCAGTGTGCAAGGCACTATCCCAGGCATTGTTCATATGTTATCCACATGTATACACAGGCTCACGGCTCACAGGGTTTCTAAGGACAGTAAGGCTGTGGCTCTCAGGTTCCCCGGCAGTGGGCTATGACCGTTTTTCCCACATATGCCTGTGTTTCTCTACATGAAGCTTCTCAGAAATGAAAGCCAAGTCTGGGATGCTCTTTAGTACTGCAGTTACCATGAGCAACAGTCTCTGCTGGCGTACTTCCCATGACGGGAACCTCACTACCCCATGAAGCAGCCCACGCCATCATTACAGCAAGTTGTTAGAAAGCCCTCCTCTATTATTATCAGCCAAAATCTGATCCTACACTTTCTATTCATCGGCCCCAGTTCACCTCCTGAAGCCACCAGAGAAAATTTCCTCTCCCTTCCAAATCACAAGCTTTCAGAGAGTTAAGAGCAACTCTTAAATCATCATTTGATGCCAACAATAGCTCCAGCTAAAATCTGAATCGCACTTTATGAATCACACTTGATAAAAGTGTTTTCACAAACATTATCCATTCACTCTCCATAACAGCTAAAAATTAATTGCTACATATTATCTAGCTATCAATAATAAACAGGACAATGGATGGTAAAACCCTTAGTAAAATCTGTGATTTCACTGTGTATTATTATTCCCATTCTGCAGATGAGGATGTTGAGGCTCAAAAAGGTTAAGCTGGTTAGAGAGTACCTGTCAGTAACGAGTGTTAAAAGGTAATTTTCAAAAAATGGTAAAACCATGATTCTCATAGAGATATAGAATGAACATACTGTTTTATTCTGTCATGAATTCTGATTTTTTAAATTCGTTTTCCTATCATTAACTTTATTTTATTCCGTCATTAATCAGTAAAGGAAGATACTGCAACTGGCTCCAAAGAAAACCCAAAGTACAGCCCTATCGATAGATGAGAAATTTTTTAATGGATGTACAAATGGGGGTAAGATTGGTTTGTGGGAGGTTGGATGATCATTGGAACCTCTGCCACACAGAACAGAAAGTGATTATTTAAAACCCATCGATTATAAACTAGGTTACACAAAAATCACAATCAGATGACCCAGAGGGGTGTCCTCTGGAATGAAGAGCCTACGCCAGTCATCATTTTTCACTAAGGCACAAATTTCCTCCCTACCCCAGGACAGCTAGGATCTGAACTCGGTTCTTTAGGACTCTTTCCACTTCATCCCAGTCCTAAGAAAAGCTGTTTCAAACATTCACTGACCCTGACTGTTCTGAAGCCCCAGCCATAAAACGATTAGACCTTAAATTGCTGGTAGCATATGAGACAAAGAGCATAAGGGTCTGAAGAAGAGAGTCCAGCAAGAACATTAAGTCTCTGGCTCTCTGCATTTTCCCCGCAGCCTATTTCTCATTCAGTAACGTGTTGTGATGGGCATTTCCAGCCTGCGCCCCCGCCCCCACACTCCTCAGAGAGGCCTCCATTGTGCAGGAAAAGGAGGTGAGGAGGTTCCGTGTGGTTTGGGTTTTACGGGAAGTCTCTAAATGTTTCAATAGCCTCTTTGTTCTCTCTCTCAATAGTTCCTGTGTCTTAAGAAATTACAAATTTTCATTCTTCCTATTGCATTAGTTGGGGGGAAAAAAGATACCAATTAAAAAATAAAGTTCTTACACATAAGAACAGCATTTATAATAACTTCACACAGGCCTAACCTGCACTTACTGCCAGCAGTTTCAACAGAAGGTTTCTTGAGAGGTGAGCAATAAAGAAGCCATTTAGTACTTGTTCTCTAGAGATGCTTTTACCAACTCACTTGCCCCCTTAATCATCTCTGGTTTCTGTAAAACCCATACAAAGAGAAGACACGCCAACCAGCTCTCACCATTTGCATGGGTCAGGCCTCCCTCTTATTAAAGGAGTTTTCCCCAAATGGCAATGCTTTAGTGTATTCTGATGGCAAATGCTTGACTATTTCATCAATTTCAATGGGATGTCAATTTCTTCTGCCACTCAAGGTAGCCTTCTAGGCTAATCTAGGGTGAGGGAGGGAACCACATCCATAGTAGAACGTGACTCTGAAAAGACAAAGCTTTGATGCCAGGTGTTGTTCATTGACACTCCTTCCATTTCAGACCCTGTTTCTACCAACACTGGCTCAGAAACTGGAAAAGCTGGAGACCCCCTTCTTTGCTCCTTCCTTCCTTGAGAACAGAGTCTGTCTTATTCATCTCTCTACCTAGTGTCTGAGTACTCCACCCAAAGTTGATGCTGAGACCTGCTGAGAAAATGGCCATTAATCAAAATGAACTAAATCCAATGGTTAGAGGCTTCTGGGTGGTCCAGTCAGTTGAGTATCTGACTGTGGCTCAGGTCACAATCTCATGGTTTGGGTTTGAGCCCCATCTTGGGCTCTGTGCTGTCAGTGCAGGGCATGCTCTGGATTCTGTCTCCCTCTCTCTCTCTGCACCTCTGCTGGTACTCGCTCACAAAAATAAACATTTAAAGTAATAATAACAAATCCATTCGTTAGATTTTTCATCCACTCATCATCTATTACCTTAATATGTACACTATGAGTTACATTTTTGACAAAGAGCTGGGGCTGTGGTAGTGAATCAGACAAGGTTCTGACTTTCCAAAGGCTTGTGTTTTAGTAAGGAAGAAAGGTAACAAAGAAGTGAATAAATTATATCATTAATAAATAGCATTTCAGGCAGAAATAACAGCTCTGGGGGAAAAAAAAGGCAGGTCAAGTGATACACGGTGAAAGAGTATTATTAGAAGGCAAAATATATTCCTTTACCTCCTTCTCTCTGGCCAACCAAAGCTGAGTATCTTCTTAGCCATTCAGGGAGTACGTGTTGGACAGAGATATGGAGGTAAAATCAGTTACCTCCTCTCCCAACACCACCGTTCTCTCGGAAGACCAACAAGTAAGAATACACTAGCATTTATTAAGCATCTGCTGTGCGCCAGCCATGGTGCCAGGACCTTGATACATATTAAGATGACTTAATTCCAAAAATATAATCTTCCCAGGTGATAGTACTTATTACTTTAAGCCTACTCATGAGGGAGAGAGGCTCAAAGTCACTTAAGTACCTAGTTGACTGCCAGGACTTCTTAACCAGTCTCCATGCTTCATGTTTGTACACTCTTGTCCCTCGGAGCCCCAGGTGACTCTTCATATAACACCCTGTGTTGACGTCACTCCCTGAGACAGCAAGGAGAGAGAGATGAGATTTAAACTTTAAAGGCTACTCTCATATGTCATGCTTGGCTATGAACTCCTTGGGGTTAGAGAGGGAACTGTTAGCAAAAAAATAGGAACCTCCTCCAACTAGAAAATTATGCTGAAGTCAGAAAAGTCCACGTAGCTATCATCAAGATGCGGCTACATGATACTGGGCATGACATACTCAGCACTGACTTCAGCAACCCCCTGTAGTTGCAGTAATGTTAAAAGACACAACCCAGGGGTGTCACAGAAGAGGCCACACCAAAGTAACCCTTTTTTACCACAGTGCAACTGAGAAGTCACTCTCCCCACCAAAACAGCAAAATATAATGGTCTCTAAGGAATGGGGGCAGGAGCAAAGGGCCAAACCCACAAGAAACAAATACTCAGGCTGCAGCAACACTGTGACAATGGCTGGAGTGAAATGCAGGCCCTCACAGCAAGCCACTGACTTGAGAAGTCCATTTATAGAGACCAGATAACAAAGGCATCCTGGACCAAGCGCACACAGATCAGGTCCAAGACATCCTGCAGATACAAATGGACGTGACATGTCCACACTGGCTGAGGAGGAACAAAAGGAGAAGGGGGCATTCAGCAAATGAGAAGAAAGACAGGTCATCTATCTGCCCAGTCTAGTCACAGCTCCTAAAGAAGAGTATGGACAAGCCAATGGAAGAACTCAAGTGCAGTATTTCTACACAGGGTATATACTTAGGCTTAGAAGACTCTTCTCTAGAGAAGTCTTCCCTCACTGACCCCATCCAAGAACACAACAGGCTGGGTACCCTACCACAATGCTCTTACTGGACTTTGCTCTCAAAGTCTTTCCCATCCTTCTAGATGCCTATGCGTCTGCCTCACGTTGGCCTCTCTGCAATACACTAAGGATGAAAGGACAGTGGTGGCCTGGTCTTGTTCTATCTCTAGTACTCAGTACCTCCCTTAGCTGCGGCTAAACAACCTTTAGCAGGTAGCCAACACCTTTAAGTCTCAGTGATTTTATCCCCAAAAAGGATATTGACAGCAGCATCCTCATGAAAGTGATATTACAAGAGATAATATGCACAGAATATTTTGGAACTCATTGGCACACAAGAGATGCTCATTAAATGTCCATTATTACTTTCTTACTTTGGTCAGGGGTCCGTAAATGCTTACTGAATGAAAGGAGAAAGACCTATGCTAATTGCATATTAAACTCTACAGAAGGGCCTGGGTACCCAAAGGTTTTACTGTTTAGCATTTCTACTCTTAAGGAGAAGGGCTCAGGACTTGTCACTTGTCATTTTCCTGTGGCATGGATTTCAGTCATCATTTACAACAAAACCCCAACAGGACTTGGGCGGGGGGGGGGGGGGGGGGAGTAGGGAAGATCTTTCAACAGTGCTTCACAGGGTATAGATTCCAAGGACAGGCAGGCAGAGCCTCAGTTGCCTAGCTGCCCAACAGGCTGAGGTGAGGAAAAGGTCACAGTATAGTAGGTGTCCCCAGATACCCAGTGGACATTGGCCCAGAGCAGTAAGATGAGAGCTCACCAGTGGCTGGAACTGACCCAATTGTTCCAAAGCCAGTCCCCTCAGGGGATTTGCCCATGGCTGGTTAACCACAGCCTTTAGGTTGGCAACCTCTCCTCAGTGCTTGGAGCGGAGCAGGCCTGGGGAAGCCTAGCCTAATAAAAAATGCTACCACTGAAGACCCAGCCCCTTACCCTTCCTCTCCCAGGCACCAGGCGCTGGACCACAAGTCTCTCTTACGGCATCCCTCTACTGACAAATGACTTCAGTACTTTGGAATCATGCAAATCAGAAAGGGGAAAGAGGAGACACAACCTCCCCCAGGGCCAGAATCTCTCCCTTTCCTTGCTTCTGCATCCCCTACATACCCTTCTTCTTGCACAAAGAATCTGGAGTCACCTGATTAATCTCTCTCGATATATAGCTCAAAACAATAAACCTCCTTGAAATTATTCCAGCTGTCTCTGAGGAGAGTCTGGTCACAAGCAGAGCTTCCTTCATTAGGGTCAATGCATGAGTGAGGACAGCCATCAAAATAAGTAGCCCAGGAAGGATCTGGGTTCTAACCACTAATACCTTCCATACCCTGGGTACACTACCCCGCCACTGAGTCATGCAGACTTGTAACAAACCAACAGAAGAGAGCAGAGAAGATGTCCATCTAGGACCTAGGTGCTGGAAGACCCAAAAGAGCATCCACTAGAATTTCTACCTTCCCAAGGTGACAAGAGAAGCAGGCGCAGATGCCCTCACGGGAACAGATGCAGGAACCTGCAGGCTGCTCTTCCAAATGCACGCATGACGTTGTGCAAACCACTCCCCCTCACAACAGCAATGTGACCTCCCAATACAAAACTCTGGTCCCACCACTGCGTTGGACCAGCTTTGTTTTAAACTCACAACAGAATGCACACTGCTGTAAACAGCCCACAAGGACCTACATGCAGACCACCCTGCTTCTCCAACCTCCTATAGAGCCTCCTTCCTCACCTGCTACCCCCAGCTTCACCGGTGTCCACTCAGTTTCTCAAACAGGCAGGGCTTTTGCACCTGCTGTGCTCCCCTCCCGGAAAAGCTCTCACTTTCCACATAACCAGCGTGTTCTCTTCTGTAGGCTCCTGTTTCAACAGCGCCTCCTCAGAGGAGCCTTTCCCAGCCACCACATATAAAGGCCACACCTGGCTAATTTCCACCTTAAGTACTTGTTTTCAGCCATAGTATTTATTATAATTTGCTTTTATGTCGATCTTTGAGGTCTTGTTTTAGCTCTCCACTGGCACATAAGTTTCATCAAGACAGAAAATGTGCTCATCTTAGGCACAGTTTGGTCCCTGTACCCAGAAGACAATGGAAGCACAAACTCCCTGAACGATTCAATGAATGAACCCACTACATTTTCCATCATTTGTGGGCCAGACATTGTGGAAGGACCTGTATCTCACATCACATGTATGTTATATATGGTACTTACATCATATATAAATGTATTTATGTTTTATTAAATATTACATAGTTATACTTATTTATGTATTTATAGGACATACACATACTAGGTAAATATAACTAAACCTATTTGTACGTGCTCATCTAAGCCTCATACGTTCCTGTAGGATAGGCAATCCCATCACCATTTTGCAGACAAGGAAACTGGAGCACAGAGAGGTTATGTCATTTATTCAAGATCACACAGCTAGTAAATGACAGCTGTTTGACTTTTGTTACCACTATGGGCCACTCACGGACAGTTTATCTCAGGGCTGGGACTAAAACACAGGCATCATACATCCCAAGGCAGAGCTCAAGGGGGAGATGGTAAGAAAAATGGGCTGTTTTCTGCACCTGTGCACCTGCGGAGCCACTTGGGTGTCAGAGGCCGGGGAGATAGCGCGCTCGCTGACTGCTCCGAGCCTGCAGTGACCACTGGCACAACGCTCTGCGTCTCCCTCCCCAGCTCTGTTTTATATCCTGCAGGAAGCCGGCTATTGAGGAGGATTTAAACGTGTCTGCCAGAGCGTCTGCTACCTCTCCCGGGACTAATCTGCCGTGAAGCAGATGCAAAGCTTCATTTATCACTTCCAATGGAACATGAAAGAGACAAAACCCCAGCAGACACTCCCTGCTGCCAGTGTCCAACGGGGCAGGGCCTCTCCTATCAGGGCTTCTGAGGGGCTAGCTCCCCTTAAGGACAGCCTCTCCCCTGGTGCCCACCCAGGCTGGGCAGTATGGGGTGGGCCCCAGGATCTGCGGTCTAAAGATGGGCCAGCTGAGCCTCTCTGTCCATAAGGTTTGGTTTTGTTTTTTTTTTTAAGTAAAATTCGCATAACAAAAGTAATCATCTAATGTACAAAATTCAGTGGCTTTTCTAATCTTGTTTTTATTTTGAGAGAGAGCGCACACACGCGCATACATGCATGTGCCCAAGTAGGGAAGAACAAAGAGATGGAGAGACAGAATCCAAAGCAGGCTCCGTGCCTTCAGCGCAGAGCCCAATGTGGGGCTCGAACTCATGAACTAAGAGATCATGACCTGAGCCGAGATCAAGAGTTGGATACTCAACCCACTGAGCCCCCCAGGCACCCCCAGGGGCATTTTTAGTATTATACAGTGTTATACAATCACCACCCATATCTAGTTCCAAAACATTTTATTTCCAAAGACCTCTCTACCCATTAGCTAGTCACTCCCCATTCCTCCAGCAACCACTAATCTGTTCCCTGTCTCTGAATTTACCTAATCTAGACATTTTACATCGAGTCACATGTGAGCACTGTGCCTGGCTTTCACTTGGCATAAGGTTCTAGGGGTTCATCCATACTGTAGCATGTCCATTGGGGTTTTGACCACTTGCCATTTAGAGATGTCAAAGCTTTGGGTGAAGGATAAAGAGAATGAATACATGACAGTTGGTCATCTCTCAGTCTACCCAGACCAGCTATGAAGTGGAAGATTCAGAATTCTATTCACCTAACAACTTCCCCCACCAGCACAAGAGCCCCTCTCAGGGGGCAAATGCATCCCTCCCAATGCATTACCCAGGGGAGTGCCACAGCAGGTGTCAAGGCCAGAGCTGTTAGGGACACTAGAGTCCAGCCCGGTCCTGCCCTGGGAGGTCCTGTGTTCATAGAGAGAAAGGCAAACATTTTATTTAAATGCCTGTAGGCTTTTGCTGAAGAAAACAAAACCAGGCAATCCCAAGAACAAAGCAATCCTGAGAGTTTTAAAAAGCAGTATTTTAGCTGTGAGGACAATAGACCGTGGTCTGACCCCACTGTGGCATCAGCAGAGAATGGGTCAGAATGTTATCAGGTCTTTAGACAAGGGCCCTGAGTTGTGAATATAAATTCAACTGCTAAACTCTCTTGCAAAAAAGGAAAAAAAATAAAGGCAGTCCCAGTACTGAATATCCACTATGTTCCAGCAGGAATCTCAGAATTGTTTCTAGTATATACTTGTATAGTTCTTGTACCCACTCTTCCTTTCTTCTGGACATCATGGCCACTCCCATCTGCTGCAAAAACAGCGGGGTTTCTCAGCTTAGCACAGCTGATATTTGAGCAGGTAATTCTTTGTCCTGGGGGTGGGAGGGGGGCTTCCCTGTGCATTGTAGGATACTCCACCCACTAGGTGCCGCTGGCACCCCTCCTTGATAGTAACAGCCAAAAATGTCTCCAGACTTGGCCAAATGTCACCCAAGGGGCAAAATGGACCTTGGCTGAGAACCACTGATGTAAATATAGTCAGGTGAACAAGAGAAACTACAAAGAGCTTTCTCACTAGGTCGCCTGAGAAGCGCAGGTATGCGATCTTGCACTGTGCTTCCAAAATTAGGTTAATTACAACCAACTCTAAATTATCCAGGGGCCAATTATCCACATTACCCTGCCCTCCCCCACCCTACACTATCTGAGGTCTCCCCAATTCACCATTCACAAGCAGCAGGTACTGTCGGGAAGAAGGGATTTTAAATCAAGAATGCAGACACGTGGAGAGTTTGGATTATTTGGTTTTGTTTAGGATGGAGAGATGGGGCCATGTTATAATGCATCCTCCTTGCGGCTTGTCAGTGCTTTACTGCTGGCCAGCCTCTTCCCAGCCCCTGGTAGCAGAGGCACTCGAAGGGTAGCAGTCCCTTCCTGTCCTCTCTGGATGTCAGGAGCTCCCAGAGTATCTACTCCTGGTAGGGAAAATCCTAGTATTACCTCTCCCTTCAGGGCCTATCTTCAGGCAAGCGGACAAGTAGAAGGGTCTTCTCTGGGGAACTAGACCACACAAGATATCAGAACAGAAGATCAACCAATGTATGCACAGAAACGGAGAGCCCAACTCTCGTACTATAAAACTAAAGTGAAGATGAATCTTCCAGTCCAGCCCTTGATCTTTACCTCTCCTCCCTCTGACAATCAAACTCCGTCTAAGAGTTGTCATTTACCTTGCCCACCATCTCACTTTCCACGCTCTCTCCAACCCCAGTGCTACACTGAAACTGTTTTCACCAAGGTCAGCAAGGGTTCCCGTGTTGCTGAATCTAGTGACCACCCTTCACCTTCATCTTGGATGCAAGATCCCAGAGGGCAGGGGCTTTTGTCTATTTTGTTTGGTTTTTTTATATCCCCAGTACTAGAACAGTGCCTGACATATAGTGGGTGCTCAGTATAGATCTTTCCAATAAATGAATGAGTGAATCCCACTTCATTTCTGCAAGGCATTGTTAATGCTGACCATTCCCTCCCTCATGAGACACATGCTTCCTTTGGTTCCCAGAAAGCCACAAACTGCTGCTTTTCTTCCCACCTCCCCAGGGACTCCATCTCTGCTGCCTTTATGGTGTGCACCTTCTTAGCCCATCCATTAGATGCTCATCAGAACCCCATTCATTCCCTTGGCCTCAGTTACCACTTGAACTACCCTATACCTATTCATCATGGTCTCTAAGAACTTCTGGGTCATCTTCTAAGAAGCTGCCCCTATTACCCTTACCTGCCCCAGGTGTGGGCCCATAACTCAGGACTGGCCAATAATGGGAGTTCCACATGCCTCTGGCCAGAGTGAATGGCTCAGAGGTGCTCATGTGACCCACATAAACCAACGCAAGTCTGGGCCAAGCTTTGAATGGGTGGTGATGGGCCATTCTCTCTTGTCCACTGAGCAGCTAGGAGATGTGACCATCTTGACTCCCTATGGGGAGACTGTGCCTAGGAGTTCTGTCAGTTCACAAAAAAAGCAAAGTAAGAAGGTGAGACAGAAACCAGGAACCGATGACTTCAGATGAAACCTAGGGTACAGCTATGCTTACCCCCTTCTTCTAGGAGTTTCCAATTAAATGACTCAATAAATTTCATTTTTGCTTATGCCACTTTGGGTTATCTACTTGCCCCTTGGAGATGGCTGAAGTTAATTCAAAAGGAAAAAATAAAAGAGGATTCCTCCCCTTTAATCTGCTCTAGCTTTAGTGGTTTGTTTTCCCCAGTAGAATGCCATGATAGTGATGCTCTAGAATTCCTGAGGGTAAGTCACAAAAAGCCTTGCAGTATCCACTGCCACGGAAGGCTCTCCTGAGAAGGCCATTGTGTAAGGAAACCCAAGCTAGTGGACAAAGAGTGTGACAGCAGCTAGACCTCAGGTGTTCTAGCCATCCAAGCCAGGTGCTACACATGTTGAGTTGAGGAGCCCAGCCCCAGTAGACACCATATAGAGGAGAACCAATCTTAAAAATACAGGGATGCATGTGGGTCACGCCCGCCATCTTTAGCCTTTGAGCCCACCACCATTGAGGCCCCAAACATTAAGGGGCAGAGGCACACCTATCCACTGTGCCCTGCCCCAATTTCGGACCCACACAGTCATTGTGGATATATAAAACAGGTGTTGGTTGTCGCTACTAGGTTTGGGGGTAGCTGGTTATGCAGCAAACATAACGGAAGCACTCAGGGATCTCTTACCTTTGCCAGACCATCCCTGAGATATGGCCAACACCAGGCGTCTCTTTCTCAGGGAGTCCTGGCCAGAAAAACCTCTCTCACAGAACTGAAATGAAGTTATCGATTTGCCTGTCTGTCTCCCTTACTGTAGCACGGGGACTCCTCCGGGGCTCACAGCAAGGTGTCTGGTGCTAAGATATCAGTATGTATCTGATGAACAAATGAATGGAAGAAAGAAAAGCCGCATGCCACTGGCCTCTGTGAGGATGCTCCAAGAGCCCTACAACCAGCCGTGTCTTCGGGGGCTCTGTGCAAGGAAAGCGGCACTGCAAGTGTGATTATAATAATTGTGACAGGTTCCAAGCCTGGTAATCATTAACCATCCCCAGGAGAGCTAGTTAGCTAGCAAAGAAGAAAGCCCCCTCCCCGGGGTTGGGAGTGCCCGGTGCCCTGACGGCACTTGGCTTCAAACTGAACTCCCCGCGCCTTCTCACGGAGCCGATCTGTCTATAAAATTGGTGGTTTCTATAGAAACAGAAGCACTGTAGTAAAGCGAAGGGAAATCGTACATTCTGTCAGCGTACAGAGATCAATCCTGTTCTTATACAGGGCCAGGACTCTTTCACGCTTTATTTTTGAGCATCTCAGCTTTCATTTCCATCCCAGCCATCTCATCTCATATTTATGAGGCTCCTGCACTGGGAATCTCGTCCCTCCTCACCTAGCTAGCTGCCTTTGTTAACTATGACCACAGGCAGAAGTCTGTAGAAGAGCGTGGAATCCCCAACAACTCCTTGGGGTGCCAACAGCTCCAAACCCCAATCTCACAGGGAGAGCTGGGATCCCTGCTCTAGGTAGCACCTGGGATGATGGCCAGGTCCCCTGATGGTGAGGCTCCATGGCCCCTCGGCTGGACATTATAAAAATCTGCTCTGTAATCAGGTACTTGTTTTACATGCCTATACCTTAGCTTAGACGGTCTCCAAGCTCTTAATTATTAATATTTCTGCAGTCTCGGTTTTGCACCCCAAAGTGAAAGCGGCTTTCTAACAGGCAAGGAATTAGAACTTAGCTTGTATTTGAATTACTCATGCTGTCTCTTGATCATCTGCAGAGAAAATTAGATAAATCACAAGTTGTATTTTAATGTTTTAGATGAAGGTCCAGATTTTGAGACACATGTTAACTCACGAAAAGTGCCTGCTTTTATGTTGTATCACTCTTAAAATAGAAATAATATGATGTTTTCCTCATCAAAGAAGCCCTTAATACCTATTTGAGTCTGACCTAACAGCACTAAGTGTGTTTTGCCTTTTTCCTGCTCTAATACATGATTGATTGGATAAACAGGAATAAAGACATGGATGAATGAGGGGATGAGGGATGGATGCATGGGTGGATGGACGGGTGGATGGACAGGTGGATGGATGATAGATGGACGGATAAGCGAATCACATCCACCAGAATAATCTTTCTAAAATGCAAATCTAAGCATCCATCCATGTACTCATGCATATTTCCTGAGCACCTGCCATGTGCCAAGCATGATGTTAAGCACTGGGGATTCAGCAGTGGATATGTGAGGTAGGGTTGGCACCCTCCAGGAGCTAAGATTTCAGTATCTTTGGAGCTGGAAATGGATGGAGAGCAAGCAGAGAAAGCAGTGCAGAGCCAACACCCTAGTCCTAGGTAACAGCTGATGGGGGCTCGGCCTAGGACAACAGCAGTGGACACTGGGAGGCAGAAGTAGATCAAGAGCTATCAGCAGGCCTTGATGACCAAGCCCTGAGCCTCAATCACAGCTTCACCCCCTTAACTGGCTGTGAGAGTCTCAATCTCCTCAGCTATGTATGATGAATCCTTGCACCTGCCTCCCAGAGTTGCTATGAGGAGTAAATGAAATGAAGTACACCAAAGAGTCAGATATAAGACCAGGCCAAGAAAATGTTTTCAAGACCAAAATCCTCCATTTTAAAGAAAAACACCCAGACCCATGGTACTTGCCCCCAGACAAGGAATGCTAGAAGCCAGAAACTGTTGGGATGAAAGAGTAGGCAGAAGGTCCAGAGGAAGGACTCAAAGGCATGGCAGAGAAGGGCCATCAGTCACTCAGAGCCCAGCCTACCTCGCCCTCCTCTCCAAAGGCATCAGCCAGCTGCCTGCCACAAGCCAGCTTCACACACTGCTGAGTCCGCAGAGCAGACCATCCTCCTTTGACCAGTGAAACCGCTCCAGGAGCCTGGGTCCCCCTCACCCCATCTGACGCAATCACCAAACTCGAACACCCACGGCTCCTGAATCGGGAGGCTGCACAAGTAAGATCGTGTATGTCCTCCTCCATCAGAACCTTCTTGTTTCATGTACCCACAAAGCACACAGAAAACAAAAACCACAAAGTACACCTCAGCTGCCTCAAGAACTTCTTAAATACGCTTTTCCACTTGGTCCACATGACAATTCCGAGGGTGGGTTACAGAACCAGGGGTTTGGAAATAGTCTGCCAGCACCTTGCTGTCTGACCTTGGGTAGACACTGAACCTGAGAGTCTCCTTTCTTAAATGAATAGATACAAAAGTACTAACTATAGCACCTAATGAGAAAATGAGGTTTTTTAACGTATACTTTTAAAAAAATCTTGGGCTGGATAAATTAAATGTGCCCTTTCATGCCTGTTCATAACTGAAATGTGTCCCTCCTCCAACCTCCTCCTAGTTAATACCACTCCCTCCTCTACAGAACCTGCAAAGAAAACTGGACCAAGTCAAACCAAAACAAATTATGAAAGCGAAAGGAGACCAAGCACATCCAAACCATATGGCAGTTCCCTCACCTGGGAGTCAGCAGAGGGGTAAGACTGCATGAAGATGGTGGGTGGACAGAGCTGTCCCCTCCCCCAGGGCCAAGGCAAGCACAGCACACAGTGAGGCAGGCAGGACCACCACCAGCAAAGATGGAGGTCCAGAGGTGTTAGGAAACTTAAGCAAGGTCACACAGCTCAGTAGAGGTGAGGCCTGAATTTGAAAGCAGGTCTCCCTCCACATGCCCTTGCCCATGACACCCACTACCATCCCCCAATGGATGACTGCTGGATAGAAGCATCCCTGAGTCAGCACATGACCCAGAAAGTGCTTGTTTGCAGGAGAATTTGGGTGAACTTTGCCCCTCAGGAGGGGCAGTTCCTCACCCCCACCAGCACTACTCACTGCTTTTCCCAAGAGACTAAAGAATGCAGTCTACCACGATCCTGAGAGAGATTCCAGCCACGGATTCAGAGGGATCATCAATCTGAGGCTGCCAGGCAATGGACAAGCCAAATCTTCTGGCTTATACCAAGGCAGCAGAAATCCCCCTCAATGACTCTCGGCTGTCTCTCCAAGGCAGACCCCAGATGACTGAGCCCGTCTAGGCGATGGTTTCTCAGTACTGGCATTATCAGCATTTTGGAGTAGACAACTCATTTTTGTGGAGGCAAGTGCTTTGCAGGATGTCCAATGGCATGCCCGCCTCTACCCACTTGATGGTATTAGTACGTCTCTCTCAGTTATGATAACCAAATCTATCTCCAGATGTTGTCAAGTGTCTCCTGGGGGACAAAAGTACCCCCAGTTGAGTATTATTGCCCTGGGAAGATGTATCACACTCAAGACATTAACAGATGGGCCACAGAGAGAGGGCTGGGGCAGTGGGGCCTCCAAGATATCTCTCACAGAATAGGATGGCTACCCCACAGTATAGTCGCCCAGCCTGAGACTGCACTGCACATTCCGGCCCCAAGCCTGGCAGAGCCTCCTGGCCTCAGTGGGACTAATTTAGTAGACCCAGCTCCCAGGAAGCCGATGTGTAACACAGACTCCAGGGTACTGTTTTCCCAAGAGGAACAGAGCTTTCGAGGAGACCAAGTTTTTGTACTATCAGGTCAGCAGATGCTTTCCTGGAGGTAACTATGGGGATGCAGAACCATGCTCGGTGAGAACATGAAGAGGGAGTTGTTGGAGAATATGGGGCAGTGTTCCTGGGCTGAACCTCCCTCCCTCCCCTGGTTGGGGATGGGAGTCATATTCACTTCTACACCTTTTATTGTTAAAGGATAACCTGGTAGTATGTACCCAAACAGTTCTGCCAGCCTGGGAGCTCCAGGAAAGCGAAAGCCACATGTTATCTACACCTTCAGAAACCCCACCACATGCAATGTGCTTCCAGTAGTAGCTTTTAACAGGCTGTAGAACACATTCTGGAAAGCACACTTCTAGAATGTAGGTTTTGGTTCATTCTATCTCTATCTTCCATGCCTGCACAAAATGAGCCCGAATTTTCTTAAAAGCATAACTGTAATTAGTATGATGACTAACATTTCATTAATATCATCCAATTTAAGTTATAAATATAAATTTGTGAGTATTTATAAATATAAATTATGAAGTATATATAGATTATAAATTGTATTTAACTTATATTTATATTAACGTTAAAATATAATTCACATATTATGTAACAAATAGTTTTTATACTCTAACAAGTTAAAATATAAATGAAGGGGAACCTGGGTGGCTCAGTCAGCTAAGCATCCGACTTCAATTCAGGTTATGATCTCACGGTTCACAAGTTCAAGCCTCATATCAGGCTCAGTGCCGACAGCTCAGAGCCTGGAGCCTGCTTCAGATTCTGTGTCTCCCTCTCTCTGTGCCCCTCCCTCACTCACGGTCTGTCTGTCTCTCTCAAGAATAAAAATATTTTTAAAAGTTTAAAATATAAATTAAATATAAGTATTATTGAGCTTTAAAAGGTCTCTATGAGAGCCATCTAAGTGGCTCAGTCGGTTAAGCAACCAATTCTTGATTTCAGGTGAGATCAGGATCTCATGGTTGGTGGATTTGAGCCCCAAGTCAGGCTCCACACCAACAAGGCAGAGCCTGCTTGGGATTCTCTCTCTTCCCCCTCCCTACCTTATGTGTGCTCTCTCAAAATAAACTTTTTTTTTTAATGTCCTGTGAGAAAAGTACTAAGAGTGTTGTAGTCATTTACCAGATGAAGAGATTCATAAAGATTACCTGACCTGCTAAGGAATTCTGGCCAGCAAACTGCAGTCACAGACCAGAAACAAAGGCAGAGGCAAAACAAAGCATTCTTGGGGTGTCTGGGTGGCTCAGTCAGTTAAGTACCAGACTTCAGCCCAGGTCATGATCTCCTAGTTTGTGGGTTTGAGCCCCACTGACAGTGCAGGGCCTGCTTGGGATTCTTTCTTGCTCTCTTCCTCTCTGCCCCTCCCCTACTTACACTTTTTCTCTCAAAATAAAAACATTCTTGCCAAAATTGGGTGTGAAGGTATTGAGAGGCAATGCCAGGACAGAAACCAGAGAAAGGATAAAAATCAATACAGATCAGCACATTCTTAGGTTGGCCACAGCCTCACAAGCAAGCCAGTTGCTTGGGCACAGTTGTGCCAACTTTCTTTCCTGGAAAGTAAGGGAGAGCCATGTATCTGCTGCCTTATTTCCTGACTTTCTGGTTAAGGTTCATCCTGCACAGAGTCCTAATTCCTGCATATACAGGCTGTGCTACCCATGCTGCTCCCCACAGCCCTTAGAAAAGGCAGATTATACCTCATGGTACAGGGCTTGTGCAAGCCCCTTCTGCTCGAATTTGGGCAGCAAACATACTGCAGCTCCCACCAAATTGGGGGTAATAAAGGCTGTGCCAAGCACGGCTTTCTCCACGAGTGGAGGCTAAGACTCCATGCTCTCAGGAGTTAAGGTGACAATATCAGTGAGTGGGCCCACACACTGAGCCAGAAGTCAGGACCATGGGGGGTGGGAGTAACAGGGCCAAGAGAATGTGGGGAGCACATAAGTGGAGTCCAGGACACCCATGGTCTTAGGCCATCTGGGCTGTCCTAGAAATCTCTTGCTTGGTTCCAGATGCCACAAAGCCCACAAACCAATGACAGATTCTGTGTCTGGTGAAAGCCGCTTCCTAGATGTTGGGTCTTTTCATTGTAACTTCACAAGGCAAGGGCAAGTGGCTTCCCTGGAGCCTCTTTTATAAGGGCACTAACCTCCTTCATGAGTGTGACCTAATCACCTTCCAAATCGCACTGGACATTAGGATTTAACTTATGTACTTTGGATCACACATTCAGTCCACACTACCACATCTTTGAATTAAAGTCCGTGCTCCTTCATTCAGTGGCAAAAAGCATTTGACTCATCAGAGATCCCAGGGCCCAAGGCACCTGTATCTAAACCACCCATTGAAAATGCAGATTCCCTGGGGCGCCTGGGTGGCTCAGTTGGTTAAGCGTCCAACTTCAGCTCAGGTCATGATCTCAAGGTTCATGAGTTCGAGTCCCACATTGGGCTCTGTGCTAACAGCCTGGATCCTGCTTCCGATTATGCATATCCTCTCTCTGCCCCCCTCCCCACTCACTAAGTCTCTATCTCTCAAAAGAAAAAAAAAAAAAAAAGATGAAGAAAACACAGATTCCCTTGCCACACCCCAGAGCTAAAGCAGCAGGCTTATTTGGTGATACAATCACAGAATCCACGTATTTTTAACAAGGTCCCCGAGTGACTTTTGCGCCCACTTAATTTCAGAAACAGCTTGAGCAGCGTCATGAACTGCCCTGAGCATGCCCAAATTCCCTGACTCATTTTCAAGGGGGAAAAAATCGAAACCCAGAAGTGATTAACTGCAGATCAATAGAAGAGAACAATGAATCACGCAGAAGGTCAAGTTGCAGTGCACAGAAGCACAGGGGAGACCGTGCACGTGGCAAGCCAACATAATTAGGGGCCCTAGGAAGCGTCACTTACTCATAAACATTTACAAAAACAGCTCTCCTGGATATGAAAGAACGTTACTTTTTCATATAGCTGTAGGAAAAGTAAATTTGTTTTTAATATCATACTCTACATCGATTTGTCATTCTTAAGTTTCTTTTTGAGCGACCAAAAGACTCCGTCTGTTTACCCTTTTCTGTAAGAGAGAAGCTGCGGGAAGGGGAGGCCAGAATACACCTCCCCTCCTGGAGAATAATGAACACTTTTTGATTCTTCCACATTAAGACTTCCCCTTGGTTACTGCAACCCTAGCTGACATCAGATGCTACTTAATGGAGACAGATGACACGGGGTGAGGTTGGGCACGGAAAGGGGGCCTCCAGTGTCAGTTATGCATGCAAGACTCTGTCACTCATGAAGACTTTCATTAATAAATCTTTGAGCACCTACTGTTCCAGCGTAATGGACCCACCTCTGGAAATTTTTAACAAACTCACATTTAATTTCCTTTTTCATTAATTAATTTTTGTATTAATCTCATCCATTAGAGCCTAATACCTCCCAATTACACATTATAAGCTCGGAGGAAAGTTGGTAATTGAGACTGTCCCAGGATTCCAGGAGTGCCCTGCTCAGGATGTCTGCTTTAATTAGGTTTTCATTAATTACTTCTTTTTTTATCAATTAATATTTTGTACTTTAGACCCAATACTCATAATCTCCACATCGCCAGCCCTTAAATGACACCTCATTTACTATAATCAGTCAAGCTAGGGGGCCCAGGAAGAGTTCAGTAGAATGAGCTGTACTGTCGACAGGCTCCAGGTCTGTCATACAAATTATACATCATCCTTTGGGGATGTTTCACTTCAAAATGTGTGTTGTGGGCATGTAGGCAGACTAGGAATAAAAAGGAAGAACAACAGACCGTGACTGACCCAACAACCCACCTGCACATCAGGAGCCAATGTCCAGATAGGGAAGTGGCCTCACCAACCTCTCAGATGGTCCATCTGTGACACTCCCCCTACCTCATTACTAAGATGAGTATGTAATTTATCCTCTACACCAAGACACTTCCAACAGAGAAAAGAACTACCATTAATAATTACATTGGATGGGGCTCCTGGGTGGCTCAGTCGGTTAAGCGTCCGACTTCAGCTCAGGTCATGGATCTCACAGTCTGTGAGTCTGAGTCCCGCATCAGGCTCTGTGCTCACAGCTCAGAGCCTGGAACCTGCTTCAGATTCTATGTCTCCCTCTCTATGTCCCTCCCCTACTCATGCTCTGTCTCTCTCACTCTCAAAAAATGAATAAATGTTAAAAAAATTATTATGCTGGGGAACAATATAGGGTCACCCAACCCATGACTGCCATGCAAGCTTAGTCTTCCCTTGGCTACTAGCTTGAAAACCTCCTCCTGAGAACCATAGCTTCAAGGATACAACTCTGCTTTTGTTCCCTTAATACAGTGTAGTATTTGCCTGAGAATCAATACACATTGAAAAATGATAATCATGATATAATCTCAACCTCCTCAATTCTTACTGTTCCTACTTTCTGTTGATGTTTGTGAGTATGTGGTAAGAACACTTAACAGGAGATCTACACACTTAAAATTTCAGTGGACCATGCAGCATTGTTAACTACAAGCACAGTGTTGTCCAGTGTAGCAGATCTCTAGAATGTATGCATCTTGCAGAACTGAAACGCCATGCCTATTGAAGAGCAGCTCCCCATTCATCCCCCCTCCCCTGCCCCCCCATTCCCTGGCAAACATCATTCTAATCTCTGTGTCTAGGAGTCTGACTACAGTATTTTTAGATACTTCATGGAAGTGGAATCATGTGGCATTTGTCTTTCTGTGATAGGCTTATATCACTTAGCATAATGTCCCTACATTCAACCGTGTTGTGACATATAGCAGGGATTTCATTCTTTTTAAAGGATGAATAATACTTTATTGTATGTATATACCACCTTTTGCTCATCCTTTCATCTGTCAGTAGACATTTAGGTTGCTTCCATATCTTGGCTATTGCGAATAATGTTGCAATGAACATGGGAGTGCACAGGTCTTCAAGGTCCCCAAATCATCAGGATGTATACCCAGGGTTAGAATTGCTGGATCATATCGTAATTCTGTTTTTAAGTTTTTGAGGAACCATATACTGTTTTTCCTAGCAGCTGGACCATTTTATATTCCCACCCACAATGGACAAGGGCTCTACTTTCTCCACAACGGGGGAAGGGCAGAAAGAGAGGGAGACAAGGATAGAAAGAAAATCCCAAGCGGGCTCCGTGCTATCAGCAAAGAGCCTAACATAGGACTCAAACTCAAACCATGAGGTCATGGCCTGTGCTGAAATCTAGAGTCACAGGACACTCAACCAACCGAGCCACCCAGGCACCCCTACCTTTTGATTTTTTGATAACAGCCATCCTAATGGGTATAAGGTGATACCTCAATGGGGAAAAGACAGTCTTTTCAACAACTGATGTTGGGAAAATTGGATATCCATATGCAAGAAAATGAAACTGCACTCCATCTTACATTATATACAAAAATCAACTCAAAATGGATTGAAGATTTGAACATAAGACCTAGAATGTAAAACTCCTTGAAGAAAACAAAGGGAAAAGCTTCCTGATGTTGGACTTAGCAATGATATCTTGGAAATGACCGACATCAAAGCATAAGCTTTGTTGCAAAAATTGTTTAAGTGGGACTGCATCAAGCTAAAAAGCTTCTGCACAGCAAAAGAATTGATTAGCAGAGTGAAAAGGCAACCCATAGAATGAAAAAAATATTTGGAATCCATAGATGTTAAGGGATTATATCCAAAATATATAAGGAATTCCTAAAATTCAGTAACAAACAACACCAAATAGTCTGATTTAAAAATAGGTAAAGAACAGACATTTCTCCAAAGGCATACACGTGGCCAACGAGTACATGAAAAAATGCTTAATATCACCAATCGTCAAAATTCAAAGCAATTCCATTTTCTGTCTTTAGATTTTTTTAGTTCACCCTGTATCTTTTTTTCATCTTGTATATTTTACCATTTTCCAACTATGATTTTATAAAATGTTACTGAAAACCAGCTTTGTTGAGCACAGCTTTCTGTGCCAGGGATGGAGACAAGTACTTTAAAAATGGGGCGCCTGGGTGGCGCAGTCGGTTAAGCGTCCGACTTCAGCCAGGTCACGATCTCGCGGTCCGTGAGTTCGAGCCCCACGTCAGGCTCTGTGCTGACAGCTCAGAGCCTGGAGCCTGTTTCCGATTCTGTGTCTCCCTCTCTCTCTGCCCCTCCCCATTCATGCTCTGTCTCTCTCTGTCCCGAAAATAAATAAACGTTGAAAAAAAAAATTTTTAAGTGTCACCTCATTTAATCCACACAAGAGCCCTGGAATGCAGGAGTTATTATTATACCTATTTTACAGATGAGGAAACAGAGGCTCAAATGCAGTGACTGATCACCATACTGCAAAACCAAATCTCTCAAGAACTGAGCCCAGATGGGAAAAAAAACCACCTCTATTTGACCATCAAGTAGACCCTTCTACTTTTGCTTGGACTCTCTTCCTTTGTAGGAACCACTAAAACCTATGCCCAGGTTTTAACGCCAGGACCCTATGTTCTGTGAATAGCACCGTCCCCTGCCCCCGCTTTAATACCAGGACCCTAGGTTCGTGAAGAGCTGACACTGGCTAGAACTTTCAGGAAGATTTCCTGAGCCCTGACCTGAGGGAGAACCCAAAGATAACAAGCACAGAAGGCAGAAAACTGGTACAGTGGACAGTGCTGTATCCTCCCCAGGGAGCTCACTCCTGGAGCTCACAAGTCTGTCCCATTCCATGTCCTGATTGTGAGGGTACTGCCATTCTCACCTGGAAGGGCTGGCCCACTGCCCAGCACCTAGTCCCTCCCACCCTCCACTAATACAGAATGCCTGTCCCAGGTGACTGAGAGCACCTGTCTACCTTAACCACTCAACCCACTACTACCTACAAGGAGCTGGCTCAGAGACAGTCATCAACCAGGTCACATGTATATTTAATGTATATTTGCATGTCCTGATAAAGTTTAGTGAAATATTGCACTCAATAAAATCAATAGAAATATTTCCTCTCTATGTAAATGTAGTCACCAACACTTGTCATTACTCCCTCACCTCCCCCGCTAATATGCACATACGCGCGTACACACACACACACACACACACACACACACACCCTAAAAAACTGGCTTGAATAAGTAGCAGGTGATAGAGTGACAGGAGCTGCTAGGGTAATACAATGTTACAAACACTATCTGAGCAGTGAGCAAACAGTATCCCCAAATAATTCACTTCCCTATTTTTGGAGAACATACCAGGACAGGAGGTAAAACTGTCCCCATTTATAAAAAGATTACAAAAAAAAAAAATACAACCAATTTAGAGCCTAGGAAGGATATTTTGTAAATTAAACAAGAGAGAATAAAGTATGCAGGGAAAATATACTTTTCTAAAATGATTCTTTGCATAAAATGCCATTAAACTTCATACACTCTCCTTTTGTGTTCTTCATAAATTCAAGAAAACCTGGTTTCTACAAAAAAAAAATTTTAATGAGATCAAAAGAGATTTTTAAAAGGGATCTAGTTTAAAGGCTAGAAAAAAAGACATGTCATTAAAATAAAACATGTTTTGAAATTCGATAGTTGGTAAAATAATGTTAATGCATTTAAAAAGCCATCAGGAGCATGAGTGATGCCACCAAGTACTGAAGCAGTGATATGTAGAACTTTCCAGAAATGAAGAAATGAGGGCAATGAAGATCGTTATGGTGTTGTTGGTTCTCTAGAAACCTAAAACTTTATTTTCTCCCCCAGTAAAAGCACATCTCCATATATTGTGGTATCCTTGCTCAGTGGTATCCTTGCTCAGAAATGCTGGATATTTTAGTTACTGGGTACAATACAGTACTGGTT
Organism: Lynx rufus; assembly: GCF_022079265.1. Lineage (NCBI taxonomy): Eukaryota > Metazoa > Chordata > Mammalia > Carnivora > Felidae > Lynx > Lynx rufus. The sequence continues at coordinate 17,358,094 of NW_025814896.1, read as the reverse complement.
AGAAGGGAAAACAACTAAGTGGTTTCTAAGAAGAAAAGTTATAGTTGCACTTGGCTGGAAGTAGAATGGGTGCCCTGGAATAGAATTAAGGGTTAGGACAGCAGGCATCCACACAGCAGATACTTCAGAGAAGTCAGCAAGGATGCACAGGTGCGGACAGGGGACAGTCAGGGGAAAAGAGACCAACTCCACTGCCTTCCAAATGGCAGCATGGATGAAAAGAGTTCTTTCTGCACACATCAAGAGAGGGTACGGAGGTGACTGAATAACGACTGTCCCCCAAAACATCCACATCCCAATGCCCAGATTCTGTGAAAATGTTACCTTATGTGGCAAATGGGACTTTATAGATACAAGTTAAGGATTTTGATATTGGAAGATTCTCTGGATTATACAGCAGGCCCCATGAAATCATGAGGGTTCTTGTAAGTAAAAGAGGGAAGGAGAATTGTCAGAGAAGGTGATGGGAAGGATACAAGCATAGGCCTGAATAACTTGAGACCACAAGGCAACCAATGCAGGTGGCCTCTAGATGCTATCTTGCCCAAAAAGGCAAGGAAACAGATTCTCCCCTCAAAAAAAAAAAAAAAAAGTACACAGACCTGCTGACCCTCTGATTTTAGATTTCCGACCTCCAGAGCTGTAAGAGAATAAATCTCTGCCGTTTCAAGTCCTTAAGTTTGTGGCAATTTGTTACAGCAGTAACAGGAAACTAATACAGATGCTTTACTTAAAAGAGGAATAGAGATACAGAAATTAACTCTCAGCTTCTAGATGTTGTACCTACCACACAGTGTTGATGCTTTCCTAGCATTAGTTGAAGTTCTAATATTCAATGTGATAATAAAGGATTCTCCATAAGCAGAGTTCAGAGTCCTGAAATCTGGCATACTAGGTAAGCTTACTACAGGTGCCAAAGCAGACATAACACTCCCAGTAATGAATTGACAAGAAAATTAGAAATATTAAAGACAGATATATAAAGAGAATCCCCCCCCCAAAAAAATAGATCATATAAAAAATAAGTTGTATTCAATGTCCAAAACATCCTGAATAGCATTTCCAGTATGAAAGAAGAAACAAACAAGCTATATACATAGAAAACATTCCTATAATTAAAATGACTCATCTCAGACTTCTCCTTTACAATTACTAGACTGCAAAAGCTACCAATCAAATAGATACAGGGTGTAAAGCACTCTTTGTTCATGTATGGAAGAAGCAGAAAGATATTTAACAAATGTGAAAAAATGCAGAGAATACCTGAAAAACATTTCTATCACCACCTACCCCACCCTCCTCAGGCAAGTACTAGAAGAAATACCCTAACCAAATAGGGCTTCATTTTTAAAATGAAAAATGGGTATTTTTTTATGTTTTCAAAAGCCTGTTAGTGAACACCAGAAGAAGCTGAACATGAAATGATCTTAAAAACGACATAAATACAATTATCAACAATATAAAAATCATTAGTGGTTCTTTAAAAAAAAAAGACAATTTTAAAGAATGATGACTAAATCAGAAGCATGCATAAAAATCTCATTCTATACCCTCAAGTGAGGAAATGAATAAAGATTATGGAACAGTATGTAAAACTACACCAACCTACTTTATCCTATGCAGGGGAAAACTGGTAACATTTTGTATTCTGAAGGCAATTAGAAAGAAGTCTTAGAAAAAGTTAAAATTGGTTATGTTTTTAAGACAACTAAACGTACCCAACAGTGAAACCAAATGCAGGATGTAGTACAAATACCTAATTATTACGTGAAGAATTGGCAAACTCTGTAAAGATCAGACAGTAAATATTTCAGGTTTCTGAGTCACATACAGTTATTGCCACATATTCTCCTTTATTTTATACTGTTTTGCAGCCATTTAAAAATGTAAAAGCTATTCTTAGCCTGTGTGCTATACAAAAATGGGCCACAGGTTGCCAACCACTGCACTTGGGTTAAAAAGAAAGAGAGATAGGGAGAAAGAAACATCAAAAATATTAAGAAACACAAAGCATTAAATAGAGATGATTAACATCAGGAAAAAATAGAGCAGTTATGACAGTATAAATGGCCTCAACTTTTCTAATAAAAAACAATTATTCACATACTGAGTAAAAAACTAGAGGACAACTAAATATTTTCCCTAAGACACGATCGTAAATAAATTCAAAAAAAGGTTTAATGTGAAAGAATGGACGGACAAGTTTAACAGGAAACTTTCAATGGAAAAAATGCAGATATACCATTATCCATCAAAGCAGAATTAAAATATATTAAATAGTACAAATAAAACCATTTTACATCGATAAAAACTGTAACTATATACACAATGGAGTATTACTCGGCAATCAAAAAGAATGAAATCTTGCCATTGGCAACTACGTGGATGGAACTGGAGGGTATTATGCTAAGTGAACTTAAAGAAAGACAAAAATCCTGACTTCACTCATATGAGGACTTTAAGAGACAAAACATGAACATAAGGGAAGGGAAACAAAAATAATATAAAAACAGGGAGGGGGACAAAACAGAAGAGACTCATAAATATGGAGAACAATCTGAGAGTTGCTGGAGGGGTTGTGGGAAGGGGATGGGCTAAATGGGTAAGGGGCACTAAGGAATCTACTGAAATCATTGCTTCACCATATGCTAATTTGGACGTAAATTTAAAAAAAAACAAAACTGTAACTCACAAAGGAATCCTAACTATTAAGACACCTTCAGGGCACCTGCACAGCTCAGTCAGTTGACCATCCAACTCTTACTTCCAGCACAGGTCATGATCTCACAACTTGTGACTTTGAACCCCACACAGGGCTTTGTGCTAACAGCACAGAGCCTGCTCGGGATTCTCTGTCTCCCTCTCCTTCCCCTCCTCTGCTCACTCTGTCTCAAAAATAAACATTTTTTTTAAAAAGACATTTTCTGCAACAAGTAACACTGCTAGAAAACTAATCAACAGAAATATAGTAACAGTAAGTAAGTTTAACCTACTTCAGAGTCCTGACCGATCAAAAGAGGAAAATTTAAATAAGAATAAGGAATACTCCAAAACCTTTGGGATGCATCAAAAGCTGTTCTAAGAGGGAAGTTTATAGCAATACATGCCTCCCTCAAGAAGAAAAATCTCAACCAAACCTTACACCTAAAGGAGCTAGAAAAAGAACAAAACCCAAAACAAAAGAAATAATAAAGATTAGAGCAGAAATAAATGAAATAGAACTTATCAATGAAACCAGGAGCTAATTCTTTGAAAACATCAACAAAATTAATGAACTTACAGAGAGACAGAGAACACAGAGAGAGAGAGACAATTCAAAATCACAAATTCAAGAGGAGGAATAACCACCACCACCACAGAAATTCAAAGGATTATAAGACACTTACTATGAAAAATTGAATGCCAACAAATTAGAGAACTTACAAGAAATGGATAAATTTGTAGAGACATAACCTTCCAAAACTGAAGCTGGAAGAAACAGGAAATCTGAATAGACTGATGACTAGCAAGGAAATTGAATCGGTAACCAAAAATCTCCCAACAAACAAAAATCCAGGACTAGATAGCCTCGCAGGGGAATTCTACCAAACATTTAAAGGAGAGTTAATACCTCGTCTTCTCAAACTATTCCAAAAAAACAGAAGAGGAAAGAAATATTCCAAGTTCATGCTATTTGATCAGCATTACCCTGATAACAACAAAAAAAAAACCTACAGGCCAATATCTCTCATGAACAGACACAAAAATCTCCAGCAAAATATGAGCAAACCAAATTCAACAATACTTTTAAAAAATCATTCACCATGATCAAGGCGATTGGATTGGAAGAACAAATTTTGTTAAAATGTCTATACAATCCCAAACAATTTACACATTTAATGCAATCCCTATCAAAATATCATTTTTCACAGAACTAGAACAGTCCTGAAATTTGGGTGGAACCACAAAAGATTCCAAATAGCCAAAGCAATCCTGAGACAGAAAAGCAAAGTTGGAGGTATCCCAATTCCTGACTTCAAGTTCTATTACAAAGCTGTTTAGTTTACAAATCCCAACAATATGGTATTGGCACAAAAAAAGAACACAAAGATTAATGAAAAAGAATAGATAATCCAGAAATAAACCCACAATTATATGGTCACTTAATCTTCAACAAAGCAAGAAAGAATATCCAATGGGAAAAGGACAGTCTCTTTAACAAATGGTGTTGGGAAAACTGGACAGCTACATGCACAAAAATGAAACCGGACAACTTTATTTTACCATACACAAAAATGAATTCAAAATGGATTAAAGACCTAAATGTGAGACCTAAAACTATTAAAAACCCTAAAAAAGAACACAGACAGTAATTTTCCTGACATCAGTTATATTAACTTTTTTTCTAGATAGGTCTCCAGAGGCAAAGGAAACAAAACTAAACTTTTGGGACTACAGCAAAGGAAACAATCAACAGAACTAAAAAGCAACCTACAGAATGGGAGAAAGTATTTACAAATTACATACCCACTAAAGAGTACCCAAAATATATCAAGAACTGATACTACTCAACACACAAAAAATAATCTAATTACAAATGGGTAGAAGAATGAACAGATTTCTCCAAAGAAAACATACAGGTGGATGACACATGAAGAAGTGCTATACATCACTCATCAGGGAAGTCATCAAAACCACAATGAGTTATCAGCTCACATCTGTCACAGTGGCAAATGTCAAAAACAGAAGAAACAACAGGTGTTGGCAAGGATATGAAGAAAAAGGAACTCTCTTCCACAGTTAGTGGGAATGCAAATTGGTGCAGCCATTGTGGAAAACAGTAAGAAAGTTCCTCAAAAAATCCAAAATAAACTACCATATGATCCAGTAAATGCACTATGGGATATTTACTGAAAGAAATATGAAAACAGTAATTCTAAAGGACTATGCAATCCTTAGGTTTATTGCAGCATTATTTACAATAGCCAAATTATGGAAGCAGACCAAATGCCCACTGATAGATGAATGCATAAAGAAAACGTGGTATATGTGGTGTGTGTACGTACATATACACACAAAATGGATTACTGAGTCATAAAAAAGAATGCAATCTTGTTATCTGCAACAACACTGGTGGATCTAGAGAGTATAATGCTAAACAAAGTAAGTCAGAGAAAGACAAATATCACACGATGTCACTCATATATGGAATTTAGCAAAGAGAGAAAAAGACATACAAAGAAAGACTGAACTATAGAAAACAGATGGGTACCTGAGGGGAAGTGGGTGGGGATGGGTGAAATAGGTGAAGGGGACTCTGTGTATTCTTATCCTGATGAGCATGGAGTAATATATTTAACTGTGGAATCACTACATTGTACACCTGAAACCAATCTAATGCTTTATGTTAACTACACTGGAATCGAAATAAAATTTAAAAATAAAAATAAAGAAGCCACGACTAGTATAATCAATAGTGTAGACTTAAAAGACTTACGTACAACTTTCTTTTCCTACAGAGAATTCTTAATACTATGCCACAAAAGAACCTCAACAACTCATTTTTAAAAGTCCTATATGCTTTGTTACCTAGATGTCAAGGCCAAAGGTTAAGCAACATTTAGCCAATTTTAAAAGAGCAAACGTGGGACGCCTGGGTGGTTCAGTGGGTTAAGCCTCCAACTTAGGCTCAGGTCATGATCTCACAGTTCATGGTTTCAAGACCTGCGTCAGGCTCTGTGCTGACAGCTCAGAGCCTGGAGCCTGCTTCGGATTCTGTCTCCCTCTCTCTCTGCTCTTCCCCCGTTCATTCTCTGTCTGTCTCTCTCTCTCTCTCTCTCTCTCTCTCTCTCTCTCTCTCTCAAAAATAAACACTAAAGAAGTTTAAAAAATAAAAAAATAAAAGAGTATACATATCACTAATCATTTTATAAAGATTTCTGTCATAAGCATGATACCATGATCCAACCAAAATCACAAAATTATAAACCTTTAAACCAGTATCATGTGTATAAATAAAAATGAATTAAGAAACCAAGTCCTATCACATATGAAAAAAATTATAACATGATCAAATAAATTTCATTCCAGAAATACAAGGAAATTTCAGCATCAATAAATTAGTGTATTTAATTCAAGGAGAAATGTATTTTAAATTTAACATCATACAAGTGTATCAATAGATGCCAAATGATGTTTGATTAGAATAAATACCCATTCCTGATTTAAGTTCTTAGTAAAATAGTTTAATTATCATTATTTTAAAGTGATTTGTATCTACCTAGGAAAGCCAAGGTAATCAACAGGAAAATGATTCTAACTTCTATTCAAATTCAGTAAGACATCTAGCATAAAAGTAAATGAATAAACTCATTGTTTTTTTCATGTAACATTATCAGCCAATAAGAAAATATAAAGCTGGGGCAGAAAATGTCCCATTATCTATATATACATGTTTAAATACACATACATACACACACACACACACTGATATAAACTCATCAATAGTGAGCTGGGGGGGGGGGGAATGCCCCGATTTATAACATTTATAGTATTTCTCATTTTTTCAGTTTAAATATTCCCACCATGCCCAACATGGTTTTACTGCATGCACAGCTAGGAGGAGATGTGCCATGGTACCCTGTTACACAGTATTTCCTGCTTACAGATATACCACACACCCAAATAAATCCGAGGGCATTGATAGCAAAATTTAATGAAACAATTAGAAAGTCATGAGTTTTGGGTATTTATTACTTTTATAATATGTATCACTGGAAATTTATATAATTTAAGTTTTAAGAATGGCTGTGTTTTACAATCACCACACTGAAGTTCTGAAAATAATCAGCTCTTATGAGCAGGTACTGACGGACTCCAGTACACTGCTGTCTAAAGAACCCAATGATTTCAACAAGATTTGCACTTGTAAAAATATATATATATATTACTAAGCTTCCCCAAGAGTCATAAAATAAAGCTTCAACCAACAGAAGGTCATCGTGCTCATAGATGAGAAGCCTTAATATGGTAAAGAGGCTAATTCTCTTTAGATTCATCTATACATTTAAGAAATCCCAACCAATATCCAATTTCATTTTCATGGGAGATAGTGGAAGAGGGATTTTGACAAAGCAATCCTAAATTTGATCCATAAAAAATAAACATGCAAGAGTATCTAGGAAAATTCTACAGAAACTCCAACATTCAGGAAACACTCAATCCCAAAGCTATTACGAGGCTAGAATATTCAGAAAAGCACAGTACTAAGAACTAGAGAAACAGAAATCCTGGTCTCAGTCTAGTGGGGTAGAAAGATACCCCAACAGATAATTCTAACCCCACGTGGCAAGCAGCATGATGGAGGAGACACCCAAGAGGATGTAGGGAAAACAAGGAGCCTGCAAATGTCACAAAGTGACATCTTGAACAGACTTGGCTTTTCCAGTCTTTTGAACCTCTCATCAAATTGCTTTCCAGGAAGCTTGTACCAATTCACATTCCCACCACCAGTGTTTGAGACTATTTTCTAACATGCTTGCCAACACAGAGCATTATTCCACTTTAATTTTATCTTGCCTAGTTTAACAAGTGAAAACAGTACCTTGTCTTAAGTAGCACGCCTGGTGTCTACTGAGGTTGGTAGGATTTCATGTATTTTTTGGGTGTTTCCACTTCTACTTTTGGGGAATCCATCTCTCCTCTATGCCCCCTTGCCTCCTCCTGCCACCCTCCACCCCCCGCTGTGTTATCATAGTCCTCAATGCACAGTGCCATGGCCGTGTGGACGTCCGTTATCCCCACAAGACTACAAGTCAGGAATAGGGATTGCATCAAGTCCCTCCCTGTGTCTGCAGCAGAAAGCACTGCCCAGCTTCCAGTAGGCCTCTGACAACATCTGCCAAATGAAGGAGACAGTGGGTCAGGGAGCACTTGGTGCTGCTTCACCTGGGTGTCAGCAGTGATGCAACAAAACCACATGAAAATGAGCAGCCTTTTCCCCCAGACATAGTTCTGCCAACATTATTTACAGCGACTGGGTGCAAACAAGGAGAAAAACAGAAACAGAGCAAGGCTGGAGTTCATTCCGTTGTACACAATCATCAGGCTGAGAAAAGTTTGTAAAATTCAAGGAGAATTGTCTTTAGAAAATACGTTTTGCTTAAGAGACTGTTGCAATGTACTTGCAGAACTGTCGGAGAAAATTTGATTCTCCACAAATAACAGTCTCTTGAATTTGTACTTTATTTCGAAAGATCTCCCCTGCTTTAGCTCCCGTTTGTTGTGTCTTTACACCTCTTTTCACAGAGGCGGTTGGTCTACCATTATCTACTCATCAGACACTGGAAAGGTACTGTGGGGAGATGCTATGGCATTTCAGCACACGATGAGTTTATACAACTTTGCTAGGACATTTGTGCAAGACCTCAGCCCTTCCTTCTATAGCTACTTACAGGGACCCCGAGAACAGGAGCAGCTCCATCCATTCAGTAGGTGTAATGGGTTTAATGGTGCTCCCCAAAAGATATGTCCACATTCTGATCCCTCAAAACTGAGTATGACCATTTTGGGAAACTGAGTCTACAGCTATGATCATGTTAAGGATCTTGAGATGAGATTATCCTGAATTACTAAGATGGGTTCTAACTCCAGTGACAAGTGTCCTTCTAAGAAACAAAAGAGGAAAAGACACAGATGGCCATGTGAAAAGAGAGGCACAGCCTAGAGTGATACAGTCACAAAGAGTGCCAATAGCCACCAGAAGCAACCAGATAGGGGACAAAGTGTGCTCTGGAGTTTTCAGAGGAAGCATGGCCCTGCTGATACCTTGATTTCAGACTCTGGCCTCTAGAACTTTGAGAGAATACATTTCTGTTGTTTTGAGTCACCAAAACATTGGTGGTCATTTGCTATAGCAGCCCTAGGAATCTATGCAGTGGTTGATCCCATTCACCTGCCCCCGAATCCCTTCTCCCCTAGACTGTTATTCTGACCAGTGCAGCATCCTCCACCCAGCCCCCTGCCTTCATCCTTGTCCTGTACCAGCCAATCCCTCACCTACACCAGATGGCAGGAAAAATTTCCCAACATTCAAACTAAAGACTGACACTCTCCTACTAAAACCTGCAGCCAGTGGCTGGCAGGCCAAAGATGCACACTGAGATAACTCAAGATGCTCGGTCTAGTGTCTGAGGATTCCCACATGGCCCCAGCTTGCCTCTTGGACCTCAGATCTGCCAAGACAAATTCCCTGAACACCCTCTTCTCAAGGCAGGACTCAGTATTCAGTTTCCTGAATGTGCCAGGCTACTACGCGCTATTTCAGGTATGCCCTTTCCCCCAGCCTGACAAGTAGATACCTTTCAAGACTCTGCTCAAGTGCCATCTCCTTTTCAGGAACTTCTTTTAGCCTTTCCCTCTCCTACTGCCAACCCTAACAGAACTGAGTGCTCACCTCACGTCCTCATTGTCTGCAGCCTACTCCTGAGTTACGGTGCCAACCACACCCCATGACACTCCTCCATGGACTCCTCCATTCCCCCGTTAGCCTACAGGCTTCCTAAGGGCCACGACCATCCTTAAGTGATTCATCTTTGTTTTCCAGAACCTAGCCTAGTACCTGGTATACAACAGGCATTCAGTAGGTTGGGTGAGTGGAGACATCGATGTGTGAATGGATACACAAACTGCCAAGTACCAAAGGAACTCACAGATGGGCAACATGTGAAGGAGAAGGGACAGGCAAAAGGGTCCCAGGACACAAAAATACCCAGAATTACACAAGCGAACTCTGTGGCAAATCAAAAGCTCACTGAACATAACATACATCATAACGAAGCTAGTATTTCCCACAGCTTCCTGCTTATAAATCACTTTCCTAGGCTTCAAGCCACTTACTCCTCACAATGACCTGCTGACATAAGCGATTACAATTTCTTCTCTGCACGATGAAGGATGCTGAGGCTCAGAGTTGACAGACATCAGCTGAGTGAGTGGCAGGTGAAGACCCCAGGACCTACGTCCGTCCAGCTCTTCATCCTCTTTCTGCCATAAGCTGCAGACCAAGCATCAAGCACTCACGGAACTACAAGCAGTGCTGCCAACACTCAACTGTGTGTCCACGCGGAACCCAGAGACACCCTCTGTTTGCCTGAAAGTGACTGACAGGATGGAAACTGACCAGTCATCTCCTGCTTCTGGCACCATCAAGGACTGGTTAACGTGAGTATTGTGTTGCTCCCACTAGATGGAAGACGACTCGGGTATCGTTAATGGAGTGTCACACGTAGGTTTGCCTAAAGGGAAATGTTCTTTTGGTAGTTGTCGTTGTTCTCAATTTCTCCCTCATTTTACAGCCATTAAAAAAAAAAAAAAGAGTTTCAGCACAGAGGCGGACTCTACCTAGGGGTGAAAAAGGCATTCTTTCTATTTCCTTTTTTCTGTTTTATAATTGAGTATTTCCTTCTTTCTTGACTTGGAACAAACAAAATCCAGTCAAAATGCTGGTCCACATGGGAGGATGAACCTGGGTTCCAAGATCAGCCAAATGCTCTGGGCTCTGGATCAGAACTCCAGAACTGGACAGTCAAGCTAGGGAGGTAAGTGTTCAGAATCCAGCCAGGACCACCAGGCTGGCTCTTCGTCAAGTTGGGCTCGGCTCTGCTCAACAAAGATGATGGAAAATACATCTACAAATAACAACAGGTAATATTACTGTGAAGATGTCACTGCAGACTGTGGAATATGTAAACACACTTTACCTTCATGCCTTGGAAAAGTTACTTAACCTCTCTGTGCCTCAGTTTCTGTATCTGGAACATGGGGATAATAAACCAACCTCAAGAATTGCCTTGAGGATTAAATGAGTCAGTATTCAAAGCGCTTAGAATTTAGCAGTCCCATATTAGCTTTGATTCCGAAGTAGAGAATGATCGATATAAGACAGATACTTGGCTTCACATTTAACTTCTCTGAAACCAGACTCCTTCTTGCTATTGATATATCCTTTTAATATAATGTTTATGTTGTTGTTCCCCAAAAGCTACAATTTAACCAAGGGTGTTTTTTTTCTTTATAGCATCTTAGAAATGAGAGAATATGGTAAAGGATACTTTTGGAAGAAGTGATGTATTTTTCCTTTCGTTTCAAGAGAAGAAATTGAGACCAGAGCAAGTTATCAATTCAATCTGTACTCACGTGTAAAAACGCGCACAGAGGTCACACATCCTGTTCACAGGCAGATAGATTCTGAAACCAAATACCAGGCTGAATAGGTATTCCCATTCCAAAGAAAGAGCTGTACGCATGTTTTTATTTGCGTTTCAAAACTCTACCAAATGGCCACAATCAACTACTTGGGATTTTTCCTAATTGGTATTGCTCTGTGCCTCTCTCACCGTTAGCAGAAAGCTGAAAATTTGTAACCTTCAAAATTAGCAGCAGTGAATGCCAGAAAGCTTTTCAAAGAACAGTCAATGTGCGTTTGGGACCTAATTGCTGCACCTGAAAGTGTCGTGTGAGGATTTTTCAGTCTTCAGAGAAGTCCCCGACCCTTGGGAGAACTAGCGTTCAAACTAAAAGCTTCCCCCAAATCATATACCTGAGAAAAATGTTAGAACAGATTTACCCATAAAGGCAAGGAAATAAAACGGAGAATAAACAAACCGTAAATCCGATGTCTCTCCCTTCCTTAAATCCTCCAATGGCTTCCTAACGTACTTGGAACACTAATAAAACTTCCTTACCACGACCTTTGAGGCCCCACATGACCTGTCCCCCAACCACATCTCCTGATTTTTTTCTCATTGTACAATCCCCTTTACACACTGTGTTCCACAGACACCAGCCTTTTTTGTCAAACCCATGAAGCATATTCCTCCTTCAGGTTCTCTGCACTTGGTATTCCTCTTGCCTAGAGAGGTCACCCCCTTCTGAGCGCTACCAGGCAGTTGGGCGAGATGTTCACTGTACAAGATCAGGCAGAGCAAAGGGTGCCTTTTCTAATTCATACACTATAGCAGCCATCTGGGCTAGCAGCAGTCCTGCTTCCCTGGGAGGATTCATTCATTCCTGAAACAAGTATTAGTTGAGCACCAACGGTAAGTCAGGCACTGTTCTAGGCACTGGGATTGTAGCCTTGAACCAGGCAGGCAGCCCTTTGCTACGTGGGAAGCCAGACACTAGTAAGCTGAGACAAGCAAAAGACAATTCAGCAATAAATGAATGAGCAAAACATCAGTAGTAAGAGTGGGAAGACAATTTAACTCAGTTGTTTGACAGCCACTGGATGGCTTCTTTGTTTCAAAGTCTCATTTAAATTCCAGTTAATCTATATAGTGTAATGTTGGTTTGAGGAGAATTTAGTGATTCATCACTTACATACAACACCCAGCGCTCACTGTAACAAGCAGATGGCTACTTAAGATTGGATAGTCAAGGAAGGCCTCTGGAGATGGTGACATTTATTTTGATGACTAAATGCCACAAGGAGCCATCAACACAAAGAATTTGTTTAGGATGGGGGAGGGAAGACAGGGCATGCCATGCCGAGGGAACTCAGGTGTGAACTCTTATGAGGGCCCCAAGGAGTGAACAAGTTCTTTGTGTTCTAGTAATAGGAAGCCAAAGTATGACTGGAATATAGTGATCAAAGAGGAGACAGAAATATGATGAGGCCAGACAGGTAGGAAGGGCCAGATCATGTGGGACTCTAGATCAGAATAAAGTATTTGGCCTTTATTCTCAGTGAGCTGTAATACTACCTATCTGATGTTCCAAGCAGAGAGTGTCACGAGCTGGTGTATACTTTGGAAAGATTACTCTATCTCCGAGTTATCCTAAAGAACTTCCTGCAATGACGGAAGTAATTCTGTTATCTAGACTGCCAAATGCAATAAGCCACTGGTCACATGTGACTAATGAGCACTTGAGATGTGGCTAGTGTAACTGACGAATTTTTAGTCTATTTTAGTCCACTTGGTAATTTAAATTTAAATACCTACACATGGCCAGTAGCTACTATCTGGTCCGAAGCACCTTCACCACTGGCTGGAGAATAATTATAAGGTACAGGAGCACGGCAAGGGGGCAAGCAGGAAGATTAATCAGGAAGCTATCACAGCAGTCCAGGGGAGAGATGATGACAGCTGGGAGCAGAGATGGAGAGAAGTGACATCTAGGAATACCTTTCAGGGCTGGTGACAAAAGAGTGGGGGATAGAAAGGGAAAATGAGCAACTGGAGAGAACTCGTACATTTTTGACTCAAGCAACTAAGTGGATGGTGGCACCATTTTGATATGGAGACAGAAGATGACACCAATTTCGGGGAGGAAATAAAATATACTAGAAGAACTTGCTTCTCCCAAACTCTTCAGATGGCAAGTTACTCTTGACATGTGGGCCTGAAATGTCAGCTCAAACATCACTTCTTTGGAGGCTGGACACAATACCCAACCCAATTCTTCATCCTTCTCATTTTGCCTGTACCTAGTATCTGCAATTTTTTGATGGCCTTCTCTCCACACTGGGTCCTCATCTGTTTTACGTGTGCACACGCGCGCATACACACACACACACACACAAACACACATACACACACACATGCCTGGAATGGTTCCTGGCAAATGGCAGGTACTCAAATAAGTGAATTAAAGAAACAGGAATAAATATCTTACAAAGAAAAAAAAATAAGAGCTGAAGCCTCAAAGGGAAGGTTTCCAGTTTGAATTTGTACAGCATCAAAAAGTAGAAAAAGTGTGCTCACACACCTGCCCCAGGTATAAATGGATAAATTCTGTTTAGGGTAATTTACCAGTATTTCTTGTATACAAAAACTGAACATAATTTCCAGGTAATGATCTGCCCCATCTGGCAGGTGCAAAAGTGAAATGCTAATCAGAATACAGTTCCCAGCTCTGTAATCCCTTTTCTCTCCGAGAGTTCTGGGGAACTGAGCTGAGGGGGTGTAACATATAAACACAGCAAATCCTGGGCTATGGTTTTTAAAAGTTCAGAGCATCCATGAGTGTTATCTGCCCTTAGTTAGGAGCAGCACATGACCATGAGCCACTTACATACAACCACCGCCCCCAACCAGCAGCAGATCATATTCCAGAGGACCAGGTGCTATGGGGCAGGGTGCAATCAGAAGGAGCTTTGCAATTAAGCAAAACTGAGCTGTGCAATCCTGACAAAGTTAGGCAACCTCTCTGATCTCCACTCCCAACCACCCTGCACCCTGCACAGCCCATCAACCAGGCCCTCTGATACTTTCTTACCAGTAACAGGGAAGCCCTAACACCCCAAAACTTCTGAGTCCCAGAAGAGATCTTGGCATTCACTTGAGCATGTCAAGCAGGAGCCACACAGAACTTTGTTGTTATTTCCCACATTCTCCTGACTTAATTCTGTCAATGCATTGCCCCCAACACACACACTCTTTCTCACACAATTCCACACCCACAGACACACGCAGAGCTCTCTGCGGCTTCCTTCACTCTACACTGACTCACAGTCGTGAGAACACATTTCCTTTTCCTCTTCACAGGCTTCTGAAATGAGATCGTTTCTGGTAAAAGCAATTGTAAGCGCTGGGTGAACAACTCCAGAAAATTAGTACAAGTTCCACTAAGGCCAGAGACAGAAAGAAAAAAATCTGTTCAATTTCTACTGTATTCACATTACCCACAAAACGGAACACAACTCTCATTCCACCTCCCCCCCAGTCCCAGTTCTTAACAGAAATTAAAACAAAAGCTATTCCCAGCTCCACCCCAAATGGTCATTTTCTATTTGCCATTAACAGCCACTCCAAATCAGGAATGCACCATTCTCTCCACTTTGTGGAGTATGATTTCTCATCGAAGCTGCTGCAGCATCTCAATTTCCAATAGAAATTATAGACAACATTAAAAAAAATAGCTAGAATGCATTAAAGATTTAACCTGGAGTCATTACAGACATTCAAAGGTGTAATTCTGCCAGCCCTAGCCTGATATACAGACATTCTGAACAAGGAAATAATTTGAGGAATATCTGATACAGACATTAAGGATAAGAGACAGAAAATATCGAATATGGAAAATATTGTTTTCAACTGATTTAAAAATAACTGAAATGAATAGTTATATATCTAATATCCACTAAATAGAGGAACATGAAGTGATTCAATGCCACTTTTACAAAGAGTTTTTAATAATGTGAGAAAAGTCTGTATTATGTGGCCAAATGAACGAAAAGGAAGATGCATGGCAATATATACGGTATGATTTCAATTATATGAAAATGCACAGGCAACTCTAAAGGGAAATACAGGAAAAAACCAACAATGGTTATCTTGGGTGGTCAGGAAACATGTGTCCTTGTTTTCCTAGTCTTTCTACTCCTCTACACCTTCCAAACTTTGTGTATCAGATACCCGTTTTTTTTTAACAAAATCTTGTCTTTCAGATTTTTATTATAAAATAATATTCACCTAAAATCTGTAAGCTTTTATTTTATGAAAACAATTTCTGCAAAAGCTTCTGTCTTAATGCCCTCATGGCATTATGATGTTTGGGGAAACAAGGCAGAACTGCTCCCCATGCCCTTACCCACCCCCAGTTTCTAGGGGAGCTGGCTAAGGACCCAGCCAACACTATTTCTGGGGACTATGGAGCTGTAAGGGAGTCTGGAAGCCTGGCTATCTCCCAGGGAGCCTAGGAGAATCAACACAGAAGGCTAACTTATCCATAATTACCAGTCCAATTCATTGTAAAAAAAGGAAGGATGATATAGGATCACATTCCTAGTCCTAGACATTCTCCTCTACACAGAAAATCACTGCAAGGCTAGCATTATCATACCCATTTTACAGATGAAGCAATGGGCACATAGAGAAGGCAGGTATCTGTGCAAGATCACACGTCAGTCACCTATCAACGTCTGGATGCAAATCCATTTTGGCTGATACCAGTGATCAGATCCTTCCATTACCCCACGTGGCCTCTTTCATCTATACCACAATGAGCGAAAGAACTGTGTCTGATTTTGAAGCCATTCTCATCACCATCATCCAGACAGAAATGTAGACTTTTAGTCTCCTGCCAAAGGAACCTTAACCCTTACAAGCACAAACAACCACATTTATGCCGTATCTTCTCAGATGCTGAAAAGGACACAGTTTTGGAATTGTACGTAAGTTAGGGTCTATATCTGTTTACTACCTTAACACACTATTTCTCAAACAGAGGATTACTGAATCAAAAGATACGATGTTACTTAAAAAGGCTCTTGATATCTATTTCCAAACTTTCCTTTAAAAGGGTTATATGAGGGGTGCCTGGGTGGCTCAGTGGGTTAAGCGGCCGACTTCAGCTCAGGTCACAATCTCGCAGTCCGTGAGTTCGAGCCCGCGTCGGGCTCTGGGCTGACGGCTCAGAGCCTGGAGCCTGCTTCCGATTCTGTGTCTCCCTCTCTCTCTGCCCCTCCCCCGTTCATGCTCTGTCTCTGTCTCAAAAATAAATAAAACGTTAAAAAAAATTAAAAAAAAAATAAAAATAAAAGGGTTATATGAGTTTCTATGTCCATGAACAGGGTACAGAATTGACCATTTAGTCACATTTTTGCCACCAGTGGGTTTACCAGTTTTATTCTGTCAAACAAAAGAAAGAAACAGATTTAAGAGTCCATAGCCCAAAATGACATAACCTAAACAAGCCCACTCAAATGTTTAACCACAGCAATGTCAAGGCTGACCTAATCCTCTCTGGGGAAAATGCAACAAATGGCTGGAGCTAACTAACTAGGGAAATCCAAAACAAGCACAAAATCATAGAAGAGAATTCAAAGACCAATCCAGATCCTAGCTTCCAAATCCAAATGCCAGACAGACCAACAGAGAGAATAAAGGACCCTACTTAACAGTTACTGAGAATATATTCAGGGCTACATTCCATATATTCTGAATTATCCCTTAGAACAAATTTGTGCAGAGTTGCATTTGTCTTCACTTTACAGACAGAAGGTTCCAAACTGTCAAGGTCCAAGCAATATCTAAAGGAGTTCATGACCACTCAACTAGCCCTACAAGAAATATTAAAGATGACTCTGACTGGAAAGGAAGACCATAGAGGGTAGTATGAAAAATAAGTACATCTGTAAAAATAAGTCAAGGGATTCACAAAATAAAAGGATATAAAATATGACACCATATACCTAAAATGTAGGGGGCAGAGGAGTAAAGAATGGATTCAACCGTAAGTGACCATCAACTTAATATAGACTGCAATAAGCAGGAAAAGCTATATACAAACCTAATGGTAATCACAAATCAAAAACTAGAAACAGATCAGAATAAAGAGAAATAAAAGTGTATCACTTTAGAAAATCAGCAAACCATGAAAGACAGCAAGAATCAAGGAAAATCTATAGAAACCACAAAAAAAGTAACAAAATGGCAATAAATACTTATCTTTCAATAATTAGGTTTGAATGAAATGGACTAAGTGCTCCAATCAAAAAACACAGGTGATGGAAAAATTAAAAAACAGGACCCAGGTATATGCTATCTACAAGAGACTCATTTCAAGCCTAAAGACTTATAAATTGAAAGTGAGTAGATGGAAAAACATGTATCATGCAAATGGATGTCAAAAGAAAGCTGGGGTAACATTATTTGTATCAGACAAAAATAGATTTTAAAACAAAGACTATAAAAAGAGTCAAAGAAGGACACTATATAAAATAAAACAATTTTAAGTATTTATGCACCAAATACAGAGCACCAAAATGCATAAGACAGTTAATAACAAACATAAAGGAACTAGTCAATAGTAATACAATAATAGTAGGGAACTTTGGCACCCCACTTATATTGATGGACAGATCACCCAAACAGAAAATCAAAAAGCAAACAGTGACTTTGATGGACATACTGGAACACATGGATTTAAAAGATATATTCAGAACATTCCATCCCAAAGCACCAAAATATATATCTTCTTCTCAATGTGTATTCTGAATAATGTGTATTGAAAAGAATACACATTATTTTCAAGTTCACATGGAACATTCTCTAGAACAGATCACTTATTAGGACACAAAGCAAGTCTTAACAAAACCAGGAAGACTGAGTTCATACCATGCATCTTTTCTGACCATAATGCTATGAAACAAATAAACCACCAGGAAAAAAAAAATCTGGAAAGGGCACAAATACATGGAGATTAAATAACATGCTACTGAAACAATGAATGGGTCAACCAAGCAATCAAGAAAGAAATCAAAAACTACATGGACACAAATGAAAATGAAAACACAACAGTCCAAAATCTTTGGGATGTAGCAAAAGCAGTTCTAAGAGGGAAGTTGATAGCAATGTAAGTCTACCTCAGGAAGAAAAATCTCAAACAAACCAACCTCACACATAAAAGAGCTATAAAAAGAATGGACAAAACCCAACACCATCAGAGGGAAGGAAATAAAGCCTAGACCAGAAATAAATGGCATGGCAACTGAAGAAAAATAGAACAGATAATGAAACCAGGAGCTGGTTCTTTGAAAAGATCAACTGAATTGATAAACCTCAAATCAGACTCATGGAAGGCAAAGAACTCCAACAAAATCACACCTGAAAAAGGAGGACCAACACCAAAGAAATGGGAGAAGTAATATGATGAAAAACTTTATGCCAATGAATTGTACAGCCTGGAAGAAATGGATAAACACCTAGAAACATAGAACCTTCCAAAACTGAAGCATGAAGTAACAGATTTTGAAAGACTGATTAGAAGAAAATTGTATCAATAATCAAAAACCTCCCAACAAACAAAAGTCTAGGACCAGATGGCCTCACAGAATTCTACCAAACATTTAAAAGTACAGTTAATATCTATTCTTCTCAAATTCATTCTATGTGGTCAGCATTATCCTGACACCAAACCAGATAAAGACAACCACAAAAAAAAAAAGAAAAAAGAGGGCGACAACTATAGGTAAATATCTCTCATGAACACAGATGCAAAAATCCTCACAAAACACTAGCAAACCAAATTCAGCAATACATTTAAAAAATAATTCACAACAATCAAGTGGGATTTACTGCCAGGATGCAAGAGTGATTCAATATCCACAAATCAATCAGCATGATACATCATATCAATAAAAGGGGAAAAACCATATGGTTATTTCAATAGATGTAGAAAAAGCATTTCACAAAGTACAACATCCACTTATGAAAAAAATCCTCAACAAAGCAGGTTTAGAGGGAACATACCTCAACATAATAAAGGCCTTATATGGAAAACCCACAGAATATATCATCCTCAAAGGGGAAAAAACAGAACTTTTCCCCTCAGGTCAGGAACAAGACCAGAATATCCACTCTCACCACTTTGATTCAAAATAGGACTTGAAGGGGCGCCTGGGTGGCTCATCTGGTTGAGCGTCTGACTTTAGCTCAGGTCATGATCTCTCAGTCCCAGAGTTGGAGCCCCAGGTCGGGCTCTGTGCTGACAGCTCAGAGCCTGAAGCCTGCTTCAGATTCTCTCCCTCTCTCTAACCCTCCCCCATTCATGATCTGTCTCAAAAATAAACATTTAAAAAATATTTTAAAAAATAGTACTTGAAGTCCTGGCCACAGTTGGCAGACAACAAAAAGAAAGAAAAGCATCTAAATTGGTAAAGAAGAAGAAAATCTTCCTATATAGAGAAAACCCAAGAGACAGCACCAAAAAACTACCAGAACTGACAGAACAATTGAGTAAAGTTGCAGGATACGAAATCAATGTACAAGAATCACTTGCATTTCCATACACCAACAGCAAAGCAGTATAAAAAGAAATTAATACTATTTACAATTGCACCCAAAACAGTAAGATAACTAGGAATAAACCTAACCAAAGAGATGAAAGACCTGTACTCTGAAAACTATAAAACACTCATGAAAGAAATTGAAAGGACACAAAGGAATGGAAAGACATTCCATGCTCTAGGATCGGAAGAATATTGTTGAAATGTCTTTACTACCTAAAACAATCTACACATTTAATGCAATCACAAAAGACCCCTAATAGCAAAAGAAATTTTGAAAAAGAAAAGCAAAGCTGGAGGTATCACAACTCCAGACTTTAAGTTATACTACAAAGCTGCAGTAATCAAAGCAGTATGATACTGCCACAACAACACAGGAATCAGTGAAACAGAATAGGAAACCCAAAATTAAACCCACAATTATATGGTCAACAAAGCAGCAAAGAATAACCAACGGAAAAAAGAGCAGCTCTTCAAAAATGGTGTTGGAAAAACTGGACAGCTACATGCAAAAGAATGAAACTGGACCATTTTTTACACCATACACAAAAATAAACTCAAAAACAATTAAAGACCCAATCCAGGCCTTCCTAAAGAAGGAAGAAAGATCTCAGATACACAACCTAACCTTATGCCTTCAGGAGCTGGAAAAAGAACAGCAAATAAAACCCATAACCAGCAGAAGACAGGAAATAATAAAGATTAGAGCAGAAATTAATGCTATCGAAATGAAAAAAACAGAACAGATCAATGAAACCAGAAGCTGGTTCTTTGATCAAGAAGAAAAAAGGACCCAAGTGAGTAAAATTAAGAATGAAAGAGGAGAAATCACAACCAACACAACAGAAATAAAAACAATAAGAGAATATTATGAGCAATTATATGCCAATAAAATGGGCAATCTGGAAGAAATGGACAAATTCCTAGAAACATATACACTACCAAAACTGAAACAGGAAGAAATAGAAAATTTGAACAGACCCATAACCAGTAAGGAAATCGAATTAGTAATCAAAAATCTGCCAAAAAACAAGAGTCCAGGGCCAGATGGCTTTCCAGGGGAATTCTGCCAAACATTTAAGGAAGAGTTAACACCTATTCTCTTGAAATTGTTCCAAAAAAATAGAAATGGAAGGCAAACTTCCAAATTCTATGAAGCCAGCATTACCCTGATTCCAAAACCAGAAAAAGACCCCACTAAAAATGAAAACTATAGACCAATTTCCCTGATGAACATGGATGTAAAAATCCTCAACAAGATATTAGCCAACCGGATCCAACAATACATTAAAAACATTATTCACCACGACCAAGTGAGATTTATACCTGGGATGAAGGGCTGGTTCAATATCCGCAAAACAATTAACGTGATTCATCACATCAATAAAAGAAAGGACAAGAACCATATGATCCTCTCAATAGATGCAGAGAAAGCATTTAACAAAATACAGCATCCTTTCTTCATAAGAACCCTCAAGAAAGTAGGGATAGAAGGATCATACCTCGAAATGATAAAAGCCATATAGGAGCAACCCAATATTAATATCATCCTCAATGGGGAAAAACTGAGAACTTTCCCCCTAAGGTCAGGAACAAGACAGGGATGTCCAATCTCACCACTATTATTCAACATACTATTGGAAGTCTTAGCCTCTGCAATCAGACCAAGAAATAAAAGGCATCCAAATTGGCCAGGAGGAGATCAAACTTTCACTCTTCACAGATGACGTGACACTCTATATGGAAAACCCAAAAGATTCCACCAAAAAACTGCTAGAATTGATTCATGAATTCAGCAAAGTTGCAGGATATAAAATCAATGCACAAAAACCGGTTGCATTCCTATACACCAACAATGAAGTGACAGAAACAGAAATCAAGGAATGGATCCCATTTACACTTGCACCAAAAACCATAAAAGACCTAGGAATAAATCTAGGTATTTCACCAAAGAGGTGAAAAATAAAGCTGATGAAAGAAATTGAAGACACAAAGAAATGGAAAAAGATTCCATGGATAGGAAGAATATTGTTAAAATGTCAATACTACCCAAAGCAATCTACATATTCAACGCAATCCCTATCAAAGTAACACCAGCATTCTTCACAGAGCTAGAACAAATAATCCTAAAATTTGTATGGAACCAGAAAAGACCCTGAATAGCCAAAGCGATCTTGAAAAAGAAAACCAAAGCAGGAGGCATCACAATCCCAGACTTCAAGCTCCACTACAAAGCTATAATCATCAAGACAGTATGGTACTGGCACAAAAACAGACACTCAGATCAATGGAACAGAATAGAGAACCCAGAAATGGACCCACAAACGTATGGGCAACTAACCTTTGACAAAGCAGGAAAGAATATCCAATGGAATAAAGACAGTCTCTTCAGCAAGTGGTGCTGGGAAAACTGGACAGTGACATGAAGAAGAATGAACCTGGACCACTTTCTTACACCACACACAAAAATAAACTCAAAGTGGATGAAAGACCTCAATGTAAGACAGGAAGCCATCAAAATCCTCAAGGAAAAAGCAGGCAAACACCTCTTTGACCTTGCCCGCAGCAATTTCTTACTCAACACATCTCTGGAGGCAAGGGAAACAAAAGCAAAAATGAATTATTGGGACCTCATCAAAATAAAAAGCTTCTGCACAGCGAAGGAAACAACCAGCAAAACTAAAAGGCAACCGACACAATGGGAGAAGATATTTGCAAATGACATATCAGATAAAGGGTTAGTATCCAAAATCTATAGAGAACTTATCAAACTCAACACCCAAAAAACAATCCAGTGAAGAAATGGGCAAAAGACATGAATAGACACTTCTCCAAGGAAGACATCCAGATGGCCAACCGACACATGAAAAAATGCTCCACATCGCTCATCAGGGAAATACAAATCAAAACCACAATGAGATACCACCTTACATCTGTCAGAATGGCAAACATCAACAACTCAGGCAATAACATGTTGGTGAGGATGCAGAGAAAGAGGATCTCTTCTGCATTGTTGGTAGCAATGCAAGCTGGTGCAGCCACTCTGGAAAACAGTATGGAGGTTCCACAAAAAACTAAAAATAGAACTACCCTATGACCCAGCAATTGCACTACTAGGTATTTACCCAAGGGATACAGGTGTATTGTTTCGAAGGGACACATGCACCCCCACGTTTATAGCAGCACTGTCAACAATACCCAAAGTATGGAAAGAGCCCAATTATCCATCGATGGATGAATGGATAAAGAAAACGTGGTGTATGTGTGTGTGTGTGTGTGTATATATATATATACACACACACACACATATATACACAATGGAGTATTACTCAGCAATCAAAAAGAATGAAATCTTGCCCTTTGCAACTACATGGATGGAACTGGAGGGTATTATGCTAAGTGAAATTAGAGAAAGACAAAAGTCATGACTTTACTCATATGAGGACTTTAAGAGAAAACAGATGAACATAAGGGAAGGGAAGCAAAAGTAATATAAAAACAGGGAGGGGGACAAAAGAGACTCATAAATATGGAGAACAAACTGAGGGTTGCTAGAGGGGTTGTGGGAGGGGGGATGGGCTAAATGGGTAAAGGGGCACTTATCTACTCCTGAAATCATTGCTTCACTATATACTAATTTGGATGTAAATCTTAAAAAATAAAAAAATAAAGTTAAATTATAAAAAATAAATAAAACAAAAAAATTAAAGACCTAAATATGAGGCCTGAAACCGTAAAATTCCTAGAAGAGAGTATAGACACCAATTTCTGTGACATCAGCCATAGTAACATTTTTCTAGATAGGTCTGCAGAGGCAAGGTAAAGAGAAGCAAAAATAAACTACTGGGACTACATAAAAATAAAAAGCTTTTGCACAGCGAAGTAAACTATCAACAAAACTTAAAGGCAACCTACAAAATGGGAGATGATACTTGCAAATGACATACCCACTAAAGAGGGCCAAAAATCTATAAAGAATTGATACAACTCAACAGACAAAAAAACAATTCAATTAAAAAATGGGCAGAAGACATGGATAGATATTTCTCCAAAGACAGATAGATGGCCAACAGACACATGAAGAGACGCTCACCATCACTCATCAGGGAAATGTACATCAAAATCACAACGAGGTATCACCTCACACCTTTCACAATGGCGGAAATAAAAAACACAAGAAATAATAGGTGTTGGCAAGGAACCCTCATGCTGGTAGGATCTCTCACATTGGGAGGAATGCAAACCGATGCAGCCACCGTGGAAAACAGTATGGAGGTGCCTCAAAAAGTTAAAAATAGAACTACCCTATTGATCCAGTAAACACACTACAGGCTATTTACCCCCAAAATACAAAAAACACTAATTCTAAAGGTATACATGTACTCCTATGTTTATAGCAACGTTATTTACAATAGCCAAATTATGGAAGCAGCCCAGGTGTTCAATCAATGAATGGATAAAGAAGTGGTACATATGTGTGTACATATATATACACACACATATATACATATAATGGTATATATATACTACCACCATATATACAGTGATACACAGAAATGGAGTATTATGCAGCCTTTAAAAAAAAAAGAATGAAATCTTGCCATTTGTAGTGATATGCATGGAGCTAGAGAATATAATGCTAAGTGAAATTAGAGAAAGAAATATCATAGGATTTCACTCACATGTGGACTTTAAGAAACAAAACAAAGGATCAAAGGAAACACAAGAGAGACAAACCAAGAAACAGACTCTTAACCATAGAGAACAAATTGATGGTCACCAGAGAGTAGGTGCACAGGGGACAGGTTAACTAGGTGATGGGGATTAAGGAGATGTACATAACTGTTGAACCACTATACTGTACCCCTGAAACTAATACTGTTAAGTAGACTGGAATTAAGATAAAATCTTTATTAAAAAAAATTAAGATCAACCAGCTACTAAATGCAAAGTTCAGATTTAAACCCAAACTCGTCACAAACTTGATTCTTTTTCTCTTTTAATGTTTTAATATCATTTGTTAGGCTCTTAGATTTTAAAAGAAATATTTATGTAAGTATGAAAAGTAGTTTGCAAGTTCCTTTTAAAAAAGAAACAAGAATTATCCATATTCTATCAAAGATACGATGAATTGCTAACACTCTGGCTCATTCTCTTCCATTAACTTTTGTTTTATATATAAAAGAAATCAGTAATGGGGCGCCTGGGTGGCTCAGGCGGTTAAGCCTCCGACTTCAGCTCAGGTCACAATCTCACGGTCCGTGAGTTCCAGCCCCACATCAGGCTCTGGGCTGATGGCTCAGAGCCTGGAGCCTGCTTCCGATTCTGTGTCTCCCTCTCTCTCTGCCCCTCCCCCCGTTCATGCTCTGTCTCTCTCTGTCTCAAAAATAAATAAACGTTAAAAAAAAATTTTTTTTAAATAAAAAGAAATCAGTAATACTGCATATGAAGATTAGTTTACTAATTTTTAAACTGAACATAGTGAGAGACTTTTCACATGGCATTCATAAAACTTGAAACTATCATTTTGTATATCTGCAGAGAATTCCATTATATGAAATCCACATAATTATTTTAACTACTCTCTGCTGGTATTTAAATTTGTTTTCCTCGGGGTGCCTGGGTGGCTCAGTTGGTTAAGCGTCTGATTTCGGCTCAGGTCATGATCTCGCGGTCTGTGAATTCGAGTCCCGCCTCCCTCTCTCTCTGACCCTCCCCTGTTCATGCTCTGTCTCTGTCTCAAAAATAAATAAACGTTAAAAAAAAATTTTTTTTTAATAAATTTTTCTTCAATTTTATCCAGCCCAAATAATGTTCTGTTAAAAATCCTTTTCTCTTTTATGTACATCTCTATTTCTCCAAAGTAGGTTTCTGGGAATGCAATTACAAGGTGAAAGGGTATACACATTTTAAGATTCTCAAAGTATGTATCAAATTGCCCTCCAGAAAAACTGGAGAGATTTATACTCTTGACAACCACATCACCTCATCCTCACCAGTATCATTGCTCAAACTTTTGTCAATGTAAATAAAGATTATTCTTTATCAACTTATTTTTCTTCCATAAATTGTCTATTCATACCCTTTTCTCCTTTTTCTATCAAGACATTGATTTTTTTTGTTATTAGTTTTCTTTATATATTAAGGATAACTGATCACTGTGAATCATGTATGTTGTAAATATTTTCCCCAGGTTGTTTGTCTCTCAATTTTGTCATTTTATTTTTACCTACTTTTATGTAAATTTTTACCTATTTTACTTATTGTGAATCATGTATGTTGTAAATATTTTCCCCAGGTTGTTTGTCTCTTAATTTTGTCATTTTATTTTTACCTATAAATGTTTAAGATTTTTATGTAACCAAATGCATCTTTCTTTCCCCTTATAGTTTGTTTCTTGGCTTTTAACTTGGAAAACCTTTGCTCCTACTAAGATCAAATAAATATTCACCTATATTTTCTTCAACTCTTGCCTTTTTCACTGCACTGTGATTTTTATTTCATATGGGTGAAATGTCAAACAAGAATAGAAAAATAAGTGAAAATATCCTTAAGGTTAAAAAAAAAAATAAAAAAGGAAATCCATCTGAGAAGACACATTCACTGGCAGATAAATTATGGATGAATCTGCCCCCTTTGTAATCTCAGGGATGACAACCACAGTGAGCTTCCAATACCCATAAGAAAAACTCCCTTATCCCAGGTCTTCAGTCTGGGTCTTGTGGGACCTCTAAGTGCTCTGATGCCACCCCCCCAAAGGTAGTGTGAAACTATGGTCCTACCAGCAGCAGGGATTTCGGTCCCAAAATCTCAACCGGCCTGGTATTCCCAGAATACATGCCCTGTGTCCAGCCCCCAATCTCTGCCAGAGAACTCAGAGAGCACACAGGTATGCCCAGAGGGGTCTTTCTGAGGTTCCAGGAGCTAAGGAACAAGCAGGTATGCCTGGAGGGGGTCTTCCTGAGAGAAAGCAATTAAAATTCACATCACAAAAGAAATGAGGCTTTTTTTATTCTAAACTGCAAAACGTGGTGTGGTTAATCAGAGCAATTATAAATGGTAACATCATTATTCAAGCTTCTATTTCCAAACGAAGTCATTTAAATGAATACATTTTCTGCCTTGGAGCAGTAGCTGCCAGTGAGCCCTTAAAAAGAAAGAAAGGAAAAAAAAAAAAAAAAACTGAGAAGCCCTTGGTACAAAGCCTTGGAGGATGGGGCCAAAGGAACTCAGCCCTTGGCAACTGGGAGTCAGAAGCTCTGGGCACAGTGTCAAAGTCTGACCCTGGCTCACTCTGTGACCTTGGGCGTGACCATGGGCCATGACCTTGGGCAAGACCAGATCTCTCACCTGTGCAGCCAAGGGAATAGATTACCTTGTATTCATATGGCTTTGGGCTCTGACATTGTGGTTTTGAATTCTACAACTTATTTTAAGGCCAACTTTTTCTATATATTGCATCTGCAATTATATCAGAGTCATCGAGGTGTTACATTCAAATAAGACAAATTCTTTAGAAGCTTCTCAACTGCCTCTAAATGGTGACAGATTTACCTTTCAAGTGCAGCCTATGCTATGTGCTTACTATAAATTGTGGGGGAAGGAGGGCGTGCATGTTGGAATCAGATGGTCCGGTGTTCAAATCACATTCTGAACAAGGTGGTCTTAAGGTTACCTGAAATTGATTAAACTTTACACGGGTTTCTTACTATGGGCCTTCACCTCCCTTTTCTTAGAGCATTTACTTTAGAAAACTTCTAAATTCTTTCTCTTGCCTCTTTGAAATGTAGGCAAATCTCTCAGCCTCTTATTAGTTTTATAATCCAGGAAACAAAATGTTTTTCTCCAAGACCAAGGAACCATCTCCATGAAATGTAAGCCCTGAAGGAGAGTGTGCCCCTGCCTCCTAGTCTCTGCTGGAGGGTAGGAGCCTAACTTCAGCAGCACCTTGCTCCAAGCTGTAAAACTACCACCTGTCAAAGATGTATGATAAGGTTAACTTTTCCTTTGGTAAAAGGAATTAGCAACCGCAGAGAGCCTAAGAATTCCCCCACTTCAGCTCTGAAAACTTCTCCAACCCTCTGTTTCAGTGTATCCAGTTCAATCTGTCTCCCCTATTGCAATGTCTTAAATGTCCTAAATAATGTCTTCCTTGGCTCATTAACTTTGTCCAGTACAATTGTCATTTGGTTCCAATTGTGTCAACGTACCTCCTTCAACCTCAAGACCCCCATCCCTGAAAAGTAATACTAAAACTCAGGGAATGAATGAAATTGCACATGCAACCACCTGCCAGAAAGCAGAGTGGTAAACCATTTGCAAAATCTACCTTCCCATAAACACACCATTGGGTCATCCCCTCCCACAACACCTGTGGGCTTGGCCATATCAATTACTTTGGCTAGTGACACAGTAGCTAACATGCTGCAAAAAGAGGCTTTTAAAAGTACTTGCGCATGGGGGTTGCCCTCTTGTTACACGTGGAACCCTGAAAGCATCCTAAGAAGGAAGGAGAGAGCTAGCCTGCTGGAGGATGAGAATTGAGACAACCCAGATGACAGTCTCTCAAACACCAAAGATATGAATGGGGCATTTCAGACACATGAGAATGCTTAGCAGGGACCAAGCAAACAGTCCAGACCACAACTGTGTACCTGACCCACACAGCATCTTAAGCTTAAACACACACACACACACACACACACACACACACACACACACACACACACACACACCTCTGTTTATTAAGCCACTAAGTTACAGGATCATTTATTTGTTAGATGGCAAAAACTAACTTACACTATCAGGCAGTAAATTTGTGTTCAATTGCTTCTTTTTCCTTTTCTCGTGGATGGCTTTGGCAGTGGTTAGGAGAGCTGAGCCCTAGTAAAAAAGGAGTCACCAGCCCAGTTGGACAGGGCAGTGCTATCTGCTGCCAGTATTCTTACTGGTTCCCTGCAGCTCAGTGGATCAGAATTAGACTCACAGGAAGAAGATCCAGGCAGGCAAATGTCATTGAGGCCCTGAACTTTTCTACAGGGAGAGGTGAATTTCCTACTAACCTCTGGCATCAGCAACATGTGGCTGCCTTGCTTTTGGTTCAGGTACCCAGTAAAGGGACACTCAGTCCTGAAACACTTTACATAGACCCAGACAGGCTACCCAAGAGGTTCCTACCCTTAGACAGTTAGGACCCAGATATTTTTATTTCCTCAGCACCACTAAGGAGGGGGCATTGGGTTCAGTGATGGACAGACAGTAACTGAGAAGCCATCCACCTGCCCTCATTGAGCTCACAGTCTGGCACGGGAGGCAAATCATAAAAGAGTAAACAAGTAAGCAACACAATCTCTATCAGGTGATAAACATTATGAACGAATTAAGTGCGGTACTTGGCAACGAGTAACCAAGCCAGGGACCTTGAGTACCCACTTAGCCAGGATAATCAGGAAAGACCTCGCTGAGGAGGTAAGATCTGAAATAAGATCAAAGGGTGTGAAGAACGTAACTCACAAAACTTAAAAGCATACGTATCAGGCAAAGAGAACTGTGCAAAGGCCCGGAGACAGCAAGCAAGGACAAGTCAGTCAATGCAGATGAAGCCACATGAGCTCAACTTCCCCAGGGTGAACAACTTCCATCTCTTCCATTCTCTCTCACACCTGCCCTTCTGAGGATGTGCTCCAGATTATCATCAGTGCTTGCACTTGCAGAGATCAGAGGTCAGGGGATCTGATGAGCAGAGGTACTATTTCCTTTGCACCAGGCACTGGGTAGACTTACCTCCTATCCTCCCATAACCCATAAGGAGATTCATTCACTACCCCCTAATTCCCTAGAGGAGTATGTCCAAGGCCACACATCTAATCAGGGTCAGCACACAGGTGCCAGCCTGAGATCTGGGTCTAACTTGTTTTCAAAGGCCCAGGTGTGGGCTTGTCTCTTCTGTTCCTGCTTATTTCAAGCTCTTGATCTTCTGCATGCAGTGCTGGTCATTTCCTGGAGCCCAAAAGGAGGCACTTAAACATCTTCTTCTTGGTTCCCTAAGTTAAATTCGGGCCACGCTTTGTAGCCAGGCTGAGCCATGCTGGCTACCAAATGCTCTGAAATCTCAGGGTTGGAAATAACAATGAAGGCAAGTTTAGAAAGAAGATCGGGTGTTGCCTGAGTGATTTTCCTCTACCCTATCCTAAGCACTCTATATTTACATCATCATCCTGTTTAATCCCAGAGGTTGAGCAACTTCCCAAGGTCACAGAGCTATGAAGAGTGGGGCCAAGAGGAGTCCAGGCAGCCACCAGCTGCCAAATCCACTGTGAGAAAGACCTCTCCAACCCCACCACCCCATTCTCCTAGACAAGTCCACTTTGATCTCAGCAGGTCTGCTGCACCCTTCTGGGCTCTGTCCGTAGGAAAACGCCAAGTTCACTCATAAACATCAACTTACCAACATCACATGCATGTGTGTTAACAGACATGCATTTATCTATACATCTACACATGGACAGGCATATAAGCTCCCTGCGTACAGGTAGGCACGTTCCCATATGCATACACGTGTTGTGCAAGCGTGCATTTATATGCAAGTACACAGCACATACATGCACACACACCCCACAATTCACAAACCAAATGCCACACAAATCATTTAGAAGCCAAGTAAGGACTGGAATTGACAGACCATGTAAAGAAACAGACAGCAAAAGCCCTGAACACACCAGATGAAAGGTCCCTACTATTGTCTATCACACAAAAGCTTGTAAAAAGG
Organism: Lynx rufus; assembly: GCF_022079265.1. Classification (NCBI taxonomy): domain Eukaryota; kingdom Metazoa; phylum Chordata; class Mammalia; order Carnivora; family Felidae; genus Lynx; species Lynx rufus. The sequence continues at coordinate 17,327,558 of NW_025814896.1, read as the reverse complement.
CCACATTATCTCTGACACAAATACAGCGCTCCTCTTTCTGTAGAAGGATTCCAATAAAGATAAGAGCTTTCTCATTATTCTAATGTGGAACAACAACAATCCCATTCCAGAACTGACATACTAGAATAAAACATCTTTAGGTAATGCTACTACTCTCCACCCCCACCCATGACTCCAAGTTCACTCAAGAGTCACACAACAAACTTTATTCAGCAGCTACTATGTGCTTTCATGCACATTTTTATATATCATAGTAACTTCCCAGGTAGGTATCATTATTCTTATTTTTAGGCTCAGAAAAGTTCTTTAACCTAATCTAGTCCAATAGGTAATGAAAGGAGAATCTGTGCTTGTCTGACACCAAAGTCCATTCTCCTTGTACAATGCCAAGCATAAGCAGGAAGTGCTACTGGAGAACTCAACACCTAAGAATAAGTGAGCTAAAAAATAGTTAAAAGAGTGAATATCCCAAGGCAAGCAGAGCCAATGAGTGCCATTGAGAGGCTGGCAGGAGAGCTCAGGGAGCCTTAGGAGGCCTGCAGGGTGGGCATAATAGTTGGGAGGAAAAGAGAAGAGTAAGACGGTGGGCAATTCAGGAAGGAGGTGAGATTCCCTCCCAAAGGTAGATGGTATTCATATCCTATTTTGCAGATGAAGAAACTAAAGCACAGGCAATAAACCACCTGAATAGAGCCTGCAGATACATCACCACACCTGAACCTTGCCAAGGCAGCTATACAGGAGGGCCATCCTGCAACAGCCAGGAGGGGAATCCCTATACCTTCTGCAACTAAGAAACCGCTCTCCTTGGAGAGCTTGCCCACCCCCACCTGCATCAATTTAGAGCAGGTGGGAATGATCCCACACTGACACCCCAGCCTCAGCATCTCCAACCCTCACATGGTCCTGGGGCCGCAAAAGGGCACAGGGAGCTGGTGGGGCAGCCACCATCCCCCACCCCGACCACTGCCCCACCTCCTCCCTGCCTACCTTCCATCCACTCTCCCCACAGCAGCCAGAAAGATCTTCCTGCAGATTCCTGTCAAATCACATCCCTACCCACTGGAAACCTCTCTTGCTTCCACTTGGGCTTTCTACACTGTCCCATATAGTACCCACCTGCCACAGGTAGCTTTTTAAATTTAAATCCAATAGTATTAAGGTTAATTCAGTGGCTCAATTGCACTAGCTAGATTTCAAGGGCAAAACAGTCACCTGTGGCTAGTGGCTACCCTACTGGACAGAGCAGATGTAGAATACTGCCAATGTCCGAGAAAGTTCCATGGGGAGAACTAACTTAGATGATGATATCCCAACTCCACTCCATGGCCTACAAGACCCACAGGGTATGTGGCCCCAACTCACCTGTCCAGGCTCCTCTGGTGGGACACCTGTCATGCTCTAGCCACCTGCCCTTTCTTCAGATCTTCAAACATACCAAGTTCTTTTCCACCTTGGGGTCTGCCCTCCTTCTACTGTGTCCTCAGGCTAACTCCTCCAGATCCCTCAGTCATCACTTCAAACTTCAACTTCCTCAAGGTGTCTTCCTGGCACTTCCTAAAGCTGAACACAGATACACATTTGAATCCCAGCAGTATTCCAATCCCTCATCTTTGCCAGTCCTTCCTTTCATGGAACACATTAAATTGTAACACCTGAAGGCAGCAGTAGTCTGAAAGCCTGACCACTGCTGGGACTCCTCATCCAAGCTCACTCATGTGACTGTTGTCTGCAGGTCACATGGGCCTGCTCATAAGACTATTCATGACACGGCAGCTGCCTTTCCTCAAAACGAGGGATACCACCATGAAAGCTACAGGATCTTATACCATAACCTGGAACTGACACATCATTACTTGTGAATTCCATGGGTCACACACACCAGGCCTGGTTCAGGGGTAGAGGAGACTTCAACGGGGGTGTGAAGACCTGGAGGCTGGGGTCCTTGGGAGCCATCTAGGGGACTGGCTACCACAAGCTGTCCTATTTGTCACTGTGTCCTCAGAGTGCTGGGCACAGAATAAGTCCTCCATAAATACTGTCGAAACAAAGTATGATTGAGTACCCTTCTCTTACCTCATCTGTGAAACCAAGGAGTCAGGCCTGAAAATATCCAATGCTCCTTCCCATCCAAAACATCCTTTGGTCCATTTTGATTTCACAGTCTCAGTATTTGTCTTCCTCTTAAAACTGGTGGTGACATTAAAATAAAGGGGAGGTAGCGGATCTGCGGTCCATGGGGGCTGCTCTCTCTGGGACAGGATCTTGGGTGGGAGACATGTTCAAGGCTTTCCCCCACTCTGACTTTGGTCTAATCCCAGGTTCCCAAACCCCATGTGCTGCAAATGGCCCTGCCTTGTATCACACAAGGACTGACAGGTTCATGACGGCCCATGAAATTATACTTCCTATGCACCAGGGAAGCACACACTCACGAAGGGCCAGCAGAGCCATTGACTTTTTATTAGCTGCTTCTCCCAGGCAATAAACAGGAAGACACAGCAGCTGCAGAAAAAGCAAGGCTCCTGGTCAGAACCTGTGATCAGGTCAATCACTGGAGCAGAGATCAGCACTGAGTTTTGACACAGAGTCAAAGGGTCAACTGGCAGGACATGCTAGGAATCAGGGAAACCACCTGACAAGGTAACCATGTACCATGTGACCTGGGATTACCAACAGCTGTGGGCATAATGATGCTGGAATAGTAACAGCTGCCGTGTATTAAGCACCTACCATGTCCCTAGTCCTTTCAGCATCTACTAGATTGGGAGACTTACTACTACTAGTAAATCCTCATCTGTCATGTATCTTAAGGTCGCTGGACATCACACAGTGCCCGGCACAAGTAGGTACTCACTTACCTGAATTAGTAATTTCTGTAAATTAATTAGTGAATTTCACAAGATGGATTTTATTATGCCCAATTTACAGAATATAAAACTTAAGCCTATATATTTGCTCAAAGACATGTGGGTTCTGTTGAGCAAAGCTAGATTCAAACCTTCAACTTCTTGATTTCACGTCCAAGATTCTTTTCCTATTATACCAAACACTTCAATGTTTCACACAAAAGGTACACAATTAGAATTCTATTAATTTACAGGGCACCTGGGTGGCTCAGTCAGTTAAGCATCCAACTTCAGCTCAGGTCATGATCTCATGGTTCGTGGGTTTGAGCCCCATGTCGGGCTCTGTGTTGACAGCTCAGAGCCTGGAGCCTGCTTCTGATTCTGTCTCTCTGCCTCTTCCCCTCTGGTGCTCTCTCAAAATAAAAACGTTAAACAACACATGTATTTTTTAAAGAATTCTATTAGTTTCTTTGCAATACCAATCGGTCTTCATGAAAACACAGAGACCACAAAACATCTGTGGGCAGTGAAAGGTGGGACAAGTTGGCATTGCTGTGGTTTGGGAGGACCCCGGAGCATCTACTCCACCATGGGTGAGAGCGCCCTTCCAAGTCAGAGCAGGGGAGCTGGGAGGCAGCTTTCCCAAGGAGGCTGACAGGGACCACCAGATGGAATTGGAGGACAGGGCATGCCTACCCTAGAAAACAAGAACTGGTTTCTTCTTATTTGGCCCAACTCCACTGGCTCCCATGAATCAACTCAAATCCTTCCCACTTGGTTTTTCATTCACACAACTGGATGCCTCTTCCCAACCACCCCCTCCTGCCTCCCTGAATTCCTCAACAGCAGAAGTCTAGACAGATTTCTGCATTTTGTGATTTTGCTCACCCTTCACTGACTCTCCTTAAGCATCTTTTCAACTGGAAAAATTGACGATTAAAAAGTGAAACTGTGAGATGCAAACTTGAAACGACTGAGAACCTGAAAGTTGAAGACACAAGGACAGAAAAACTTCCAGTCACAGGTCACTCTACAGTTTTGTCTCTCAAGCTTCCCAAAACAATGGGAGCCCTCAGGGGGCTGTGGAAGAAACAAGAGCAGCAGAAGTTACTATACAGGGGCAGGGGAGGAGGCACTTAGATATTATAGACTGGTTACTACTGATTACAGAAACGGAAGATGTGCCAAAGTAGTGGATAATATGCTCAAAATGGCTATCACCCATGAAGTCAACACTTTTAAAAAGAGATCTTAAAAACAATATGTACTTTTAAAAGACATTTTAAAAGTTAAAAAAAAAATACATGATTGTGAATGATTGAGAACAGATTGGCACAGTATGACCTGTTTTTGTAAATAAAGATTTATTGAAAAAAATTCAGGGGAAATATATTTACTAACTGGCTCTTTACACAAGTGTTTGCCAACCTGAATGACTCATTTCACTGAGGTTTTGTTCGTTATATTCATAATGTTGATATTTATGAAGTTATTAATCTATAAGTGACTAACCTTATTTATACATAGCTCAAATCAATGATGGGCAAAACTGTAAAAAGCCACAGTGTTACTCAAGGCCACAGGAAACCCAATGCCCTACAAACTTGGCATCATACTTTGACGGGAGGTGGTGTCTGTCAATGTTCAACAGGGTGAGTAACATGATAAATCTTGGAAAAATAAAGCAAAATGGAAATGTGAATTGTCTTTTTCAACAAATACACAGTAAAACAAGAAGGACTTTGGAGACACAGGTGCTGGAATGGTTTTAGAACTCCAGGTCGAAATCTTGTTTTTATTCATGGGAGAAAATGAAAACCCAAAGGTCAGAATCTAAATAAGAAGAACTAATTCATTACTCATCTTAATGAGAAGGGAAGTTTGTAAAGGCATATTATTTAGCTAATATCGTTTCATAACTATGAAACACTTTGCAGAGCAGGCACTATTGATCAGAAGGGGTTTCTGTTACATAGAGGGGAAAGGAATAAACATCATCTAGTAGAAACAAAGGGTATTAAATTAGTGAACTCAGGGGTGGAAAAAGGGCTTTCCAAGTTGGTTAGACCTTGAGCAGAAAACAAAACCATGAGACAAAGTGGGCAGTACTCTAAAATGGTTTGCAGTTGTTTTTTTTTTTTTAACTAGAATATGAAGAAGGTTGAAAACAGAGTAGGAATTTGACCAAGCAGAGTTCAAGGTTCTTATTTTTCTCCTGTAAAAACCTACCCTTAATCAGGGGGAAAAGAGACTCCTTTCCCATGTTAATGAAATCATAGAGGCCAGGCACCCCCAGTCTAGTTCAAGGGTCTACAAACTTTTTCTGTACAACACTAGATAGTACATTTTCAGCTCTGCGACTCATACAGTATCTAATACAGCTATTTACCTCTGATATTGCAGTGCAAAAGCAGCCATAGACAATATATAAATGAATGCCATGGCTGTGTTCCAATGAAACTTATTTTAAAAAGCTATCCAAAATAATGCATGATCCCACTTATGATTCCATTCTATGAGGTACTTACAGCAAGCAAATTCATAGGGACAGCAGGTAGAATGGTAGTCCCAGGGCTAGAGAGAGGGGGAATGGGGAGTCAGTGTTAAAGTGCACTGAGTTTCTTTGGGAATGATGAAAAATTCTGGAATTGGACAGTGGTAACGGCTGCATAACATTACAAATGTACTTATTGCTACTAACTGTACACTTAAAAGTGGCAATAATGGTTAAAATGGTAAATTTTATGCTATATATATTTTAACTACAATAAAAAAAGTTTCTACACATTTACAGACACACACACAGATGTGACTCCTTGTTGCAAATGGCAGTGTCTTACCATTGGGACCCCAGTGATATCTTCCACTTAATGGAGTGAAAAGTTCCATGCAATAGCTTTACAACCAAGTTCAAACAACCTCATCCTATAAAACTTCTTAGGATTGCTAGCAGGTTAAAAACTCTCCCAAATACAGCCGAACTTCCAATCTTAGCAAATTTTTTCTCATGTTCAGATGAGAACAGCAACAGAAGTTCTCTGTCTTGGTTTTCTATTTACCCTAATATATGTGGCACAATGTCTCTTGAAATTATACTGAATATTTATCATTAGTATTTAAGATATAAACAAAAGTCAGCTTTTGAATTTTTAAAAGGGCTGTGCCATTTGGTCCCCATCACAGTTTTTGCCACTCCCCTCCCCAACTTCTTAAACTTTGGAGGAAATTCTAGGTCTGTTGTGGCACATGAAGAATGAGGTCGGGGCACCTCAGTGGCTTAGTCGATTAAGCGCCAGACTTCTGCTCAGATCATGGTCTCATGGTTTGTGAGTTCAAGCCCCACATCGGGGCTACGTGCTGTCAGTGCATAGCCTGCTTCATATCCTCTGTCTGCCCCCCCCCACCCACCCCAGGCTCTCCCCTGCTCATTCTCTTTCTCTCAAAATAAACTTTAAAAAATGAAAAGAAAAAAAAAGAAAAAAAAGAATGAGGTCAAGGGGCCCCTGGGTGGCTCAGTCAGTTGAGTTTCCTACTCTTGACTTCGGCTCAGGACATGATCTCAGGGTCCTGAGATACAGTCCCATGTGGTGCTCCACACTGGTCATGGAGCCTAAGATAGATGCATTCATTCATTCATTCATTCTCCCTCTTTCCCACCCCCTCCCCAGTTTGTGTGCACTCACACTCTCAAAAAACAACAAAAGATGAGATCAAAAGGTAAAGAATTTGAGGTCTGGATAAAAGGATTACATTGAACCAGGACATTCAGAATCAGGCCCTGTTGATTCTAGACAAGCTGCTGTAGGTCATAACTGGGGTACATGCACATCCATGTTGTCTTACGTGTTTCTCTCCCAGGAAGATGGGGGAAGGGGAAAACTCAGCTTTTGATGCTCTCTGTCAACTGGGCTAGGGTCTGAGGAACCTAGCTGTCCTGCATACCCTTCTCTTCCTGCCCCTTGGGAAGAGAAGGAAGTTAGCATCTTTGTCCAGTTATCAAGGCAAAAACTTAGTGTTTTCATGACAAATGTCAAGATGGTTGAACCAAAAAAAACAAGTTGGAAGACTGCATGGTTAGAGCTTATTAGAGGAATGTTCTAGTTATGCGTCGTTGGGTAAAAATTCATTCCAAAATTAGTGGTTTAAACCAACAATCCTTATTGCTCTCTCATGGTCTCTATGGATTAGGAATTTGACAAAAACCTGATTGGGCATCTCATTCGTGTTGTGTTTTAGTTTGTTTACATGTGAATAAAATTAAGGTTATTAGTGATAAAGTATTCTTGATTCTCTTCCTTTGCTCACAAACTCCTTTGACCAGCATTTCCCACAAATGGTAAACAAGACCACAGATATGAGTAACCGGACTTATCACCAAAACCCACCAAGGTTGGCTTAAAATATTGCATCGTGCCACCCTCCTGGCAGCACTGAGAACCTGCCTGTTTGGTGATTGCCCCGATATCACTTCTAATAGTGAAATAACCTATCTATGCAAGACCTATTAAGAGACTTTGGCACAAATACAAGAGAAATTGCCTGGACAAAGAACCCAACACACACTGTCAGCTCTCTTGCTCAATGTAATCTTTCAAGTGACACTCTCAAAGCAATGCATTCTCACCCATTAAATTATGGGAACAGTAGAAAACCTTTTGATTTCAACTTTAAATGCTTGTGGCAGAAGTAATGCTATGTATTTATCAAACCCTGCTGAAGTGACCACCTCTCCCCAGTCCTCTCAGAGTTCCAAGAGGACCGTGTGACTGGGTTCTGGTCAACTGGATGGGTTGTACACCCTTCCAAGCCTGACCACAGAACCCCCATATAACATTCCATGCTTGCTCTCTCCCTTTTTTTAAGAGGCTACATGTGTCACAACATAAAACCACCCCAGAGCAACCACCTAAGAGGAAGTACAGAACCCACACTGAAATGTGATTTGAATCAGAAATCACTTTCATGTGTATTAGGCCACAGAGATTTTCTTCTTTCTTATCCCAAAGCTAAGAGCTAAATTAAGAAATCCAAAACTGGGGTGCTACTGGAATTTGAGGCAATACATTTTTTTTTACATGAGTCACCTGACACCTTGATAGACTAATAGATGCCAGACACACTCCATTCTCAAGGAAGCCACTGAGATTTTGCAGTTTGTTATAGCAGTGTAACCAAAACTAGCCTAACATAATATTATGTTAGGATCAACATGAATATATTAATGAGCATTTAAAATTCACATGAATTTTTTAAGTTAAAACATGAAACTTTAAAGGAATGCCCTGCTTGAGGCAGACTACTCTGGCCATGCCCCAGACCCCCCAGGAGCACTCACACATTTGCTCTTCTGCTGTTAGGAAAACTTAATGGAAATATCTGAAAAAGTATCCTTAGGCATTTGGCATAGACAGTCTCTGGAGCCAGATGAAACCAAGTTCTGTTACTTCATAACTGGATCACTAACCCACTCCCATTCCTACCCGGAGCCTCAGATGATGTGATGTAACAACTGGTATTGAGTAAGCTGGTTACCATTTGGGCTGGCTGGCTTACAAGAACAGCAGAATTTCTCTCGTAGATAAATAATGTCCTTTATTTAGGGATACCCCTGAATGTGTTTATAAAAGGGGAGACCTGGAGACCTGGGTGGCTCAGTGGGTTAAGTGTCCGACTTCAGGTCACGATCTCAAGGTTCGTGGGTTCAAGCCTCGCATCAGGCTCTGTGCTGACAGCTCAGAGCCTGGGGCCTGCTTCAGATTCTGTGTCTTCCCCTCTCTCTGTTCCTCCCCTGCTCGCTCGTTCTCTCTCTCTCAAGAACATTAAAAAAAAAAAAAAAAAAGGTAAGACCTACCCAGACATGGCCAAGACGAGAAACTTATATTTTTTAAAATAGTAAAATTTTCATTAGGATAAACAACAGGAGTTTTGGAAGGCCCAGCAATGTGTTGAAACCATCCTTAAAGGACAAATGGACAGAAAGCCCTGAAAAAGGAGACACTGTAACACAGTAAGAAGGCCAGCGCCTCTAAGAATTCCCTGTTGTATGAAGTCATCACTCGCTGCCCAACAAAGTCCTCAAACCTTAACAGCTTCAGGCAACCATCATTCATTATCTCACATTTTCTGTTGATCAGAAAATCAGGAGCAGCTTAGCTGGTTGGTTCCAGCGGCATAGCATTTCTCATGAGGGCGCAGTCAAGATCAATGAATAAATGGTTGCAGGTAGAAACAAATGCACTGATTCTAAGGCAAAGGTTATATTGAGCATATTAGAGAAAAGGGGAGGGAATCAGAGGTGGGGGGATACATAGACCCCACTTCTAGCCTCATCTCTATCTTTTGAAACTTTCATGAACCTGAGTAGCTCACACAGTTTGTGTGCCCATTTGATGACTCAGATCATTCTTAAAACTCTTCCAATCTCTGGGAACACTGGGATCCTGGGGCCCAAGACACCAAGCATGAGAGATGAGGGCAGAGGCACTTGGGTGGCTCAGTCGGTTAAGTGTCTGACTTTGGCTCAGGTCATGATCTCAAGGTCCATGAGTCCAAGCCCCAGGTCGGGGTCTGTGCTGACACCTCAGAGCCTGGAGCCTGTTTTGGATTCTGTGTCTCCCTCTCTCTCTGCCCCTCCCTCACTTGTGCTTGGTCCCTCTCAAAAGTAAATGAACATTGAAAAAAGAAGAGGGCAGAAGAGCACATGGTTTGGAGGACAGACAATAGGCTTCACTGAGATTCACCAGTAAGGACTGTCTTCTTCCCACACACCCAGGAAACAGGATTATGCCATCCAATCGACTGCATTTTTTACCCAGGGCAGAAATCCCATTCCTCAAAGCAAGAGCCTCTGAGTTGGGGGGGGGGGGTGGGGATGTTTTAAGAGAGGTCTATTTCAGTCATGACCCCAATCCAACTCAACTCCTAGTCATCCACTTAAGGCAGCTCAACCCCTCTCATTTCCTGTGGGGGAATGCAGCAAGGGCAACAGCCTGACTGCCAGGTGAACAGTTTCCAGCAGGAAGTGTGCTTCGACAAACATCAGGCAGGGAAGGAGGAGGCAAGTCAGCACCTATGTGAGCAACTTCTTTACAAAGGTTCCTCACACATGTCATTTTTAAATCCTTAGAGCAACCCACCGAAGGAGGTGCTATTAGTACCATATGTTACAGGTGAGAACAGTGAGGCTCTCTCTGAGCAGCAACCTTTGCCAATCCATTTGGTAAACGTGAGAGGCAGGATCTGAACGGCATCTGTAAACCGCAAGCCACAAGAACTGGCTGGGGTAGTGATGAAAAAGGAAGGAAGGAGGGAGGGAGACACACAGGGAAGCCATAACCATGAGTGATTCATTCAAAACCAGTCTAAAAACCTAACTCTTCATGATGGGTTGTGTTGATGGTAGGCAAGATTGGATACACTTTGTACACACAAGCTCCTCCCACTATTAATGCGATTCAATGACTCAAATTAATCCTCAGAATGTCTGTGGGGAGGGGGGAGGCTATTAGAAAAAGATCTGTCTCTGGTGTGGAAGGAAAGAAGTGGGGGTGGGGGCAAATGGTCATTACAACCGATTTGCTTTGTTACTTTAGAACGTTTACACTGCATTTTTTTTTGTTTTTTAATTTTTTTTTAACGTTTATTTTTGAGATAGAGAGAGACAGAGCATGAATGGGGGAGGGTCAGAGAGAGGGAGACACAGAAGCCGAAACAGGCTCCAGACCCCGAGCTGTCAGCACAGAGCCCGACGCAGGGCTCCAACTCACGGACTGCGAGATCATGACCTGAGCCGAAGTCGGCCACCCAACCGACTGAGCCACCCAGGCGCCCCTACACTGCATTGTTAAACATGTGGACTCTGGAGTCTGAGTTTGAATCCCAGCGCTGACACTTACCCATGTGACCCTGAGCAAGGGTCTTAACAGCCAAGGGCCCCAATGTCACCATTTGTAAAACATGGATAAAAATAGCACCCATTACAAAAGTTTGTTATAAGGGTTAAATATCAAAACATTTAAAGTGCTTACAAGAGTAAATGGCATAGAGCAACTCAATAAATGTTTGCTATTATGATCGTTAGTGGTGAAGAGCATACACACTACAGCCAGAGTGTTAGCATTCAAGTCCCAGCCAATTGTTCCACAAGCTTGTGACCACTGACAACTTACAGAACCTTTCTGTAAAAGGAGGGAGAAAATTCCATCTTGGAGGAGTACAGGCAAACTGTACTTTCCAAAGAAGCGAAGCATCTCCCACCCACAGTCTTCTACCCCATCAATATGTCAACACTAAGTCCCCTCCCCCTGAATCTAGAAGGTCTGTGAACCCTTCCACGGTAAGGTGTACTGGAAGTGATGCTGTCTGACTTCTAAGAACAGGTTAGAAAAAACCTGCAGCTTCTTGTTCGCTTCCTTGGGATGCCCACTCTGGGAACCCAGCCTCTCATGCTGTGAGGAAGCCCGAGGAACTCATGAAGAGTCATTCGTGCAGAGAAACTGAGACCTCCAAACCCCAGTCAGGCTGGGCTGCCAGCCCTCACTCAGTAGTCAGGTAAGTGAGCCAGCCCCCAGACAGAACGTTCCGCTGATACTGTATACCCCAGAGACAGGCTCTTCCACTCAGTCCTGCCCAACATGCATATGCATGAGCAAAATAAAGGACTGTGATGCTTTTTCAGAGAACAAGTGAGCAAAAGCACACACGGACACGCAAGATAGAGAGGCAGAGGGACAGAATCTCAGGCTCCATTCCCAGCACGGAGCCCAACACTGGACTCAATCTCATGACTGTGAGACAATGATAGGAGCCACTGAAATCAAGAGTCAGACACTTAACTGACTGAGCCACCCAGGTGTCCCAGGTTTTTTTTTTTTTTTTTTTGAGGTGACAGTCTTGAACCACTGAGTTTTTGGGTGACTTCCTACACAGCCACAGTAACCAGAAAAGGAAAGCTGGGGAGATTATTAAACGACAATATATTAAGTACTTGGTGCCGGAGATGTGTTATGTTAAATGCTCTTTAGCTATATGATCACCGTCAGTATTGTTCGTTAACTCCCCCAAATCACACAGCTAATATGGATCGTGGCCAGGAATTCAATCCCAAGACCTCAGTCTCACTTCATCCGCCGCTGATGAACAGGAAGGTAAACCAGTCTAATGTCCAAAGAGTCCAGCGTTTCTTCTCCCACTGCTCCCTGCTGAAAGGCTGGGACAGTACAATGATGAGAACATAGACAACGCCTCTTAAGGGCCTCTTCACGACCCTTTGGGTCAAAAAAAGGCAATCAGGAGACAGTGGATAAGGGAACAATGGCTAGCGCTCGTTCTTTTCCTTTAAGCCAACTACGAAGAGCTGGAGATACTAGTTTCTCGAGGGAAAGGCTGTCCCCTCTATGGAAAAGTAAAATATGCAAACATTGACCAGAGGATAGATGAGAATGTATAATTTACAACTAGCTGTCTCTCTGGACCCAAGCGGGAAGGAGTACGTTGAACCTCAGGTCAGAAAAAAATTCCAGCTGCTGCATCCCAGCGCCTAAGTATTCAATTAAAGAAAAGTTTTTGCCCCCGGGGAGACCACTGGAACCTGCATCAGCATCAAAACCTTTCTTAATAGGATTCTGCGGTAAGCTGAGATATGCAGGGCCCTGGCAATTGATATGCAAATTAAATAAACAAAACGACATAATAAATAATTAAATCGGTCTAACATGATGAATGAATTAATCATCTCAGAGTGATGAGCAGAAGCCAGCATTCTCACCTAGAAGATCATTGATTTGAGAAAAATGAAACCTTCCTAACTAGGCCATTTCAGCACAGGATGGTGCCTCTATATTGATTACCTGTACTGGCCTCTGAACAGACTAGGTGCTCAATAAATGTTGGTGGAATCAAATGGACTTTTGCCACCCAGATATCCCTCTGCCTTGTATAGAATTCTTCAGTCAACAACTGCACATTTTCTCATTTCAGTCTTATTTACGAATAAAATAGCTCTTTGTAAGGTAGGCAAGGATAGGTATTACCATCCCCACCTGACCATCGAGGAAACTAAAGCTAAATGGCCAAGTGATTTATCCCCAAATTGGGTTGGGATGAGAAGAGCCAAGGCTCATTTTGGGACTCCTGACCATCTGGTGCATTTCCCACCCTCCATACCCCAGTGACGGGAATATTTGTGTCTATATGAGGATGAGTGTGTACAGAGAGAAATGCTGTAGCCCCCCACTATTTCCCCAACTGCTTCCCATAAGTCAATTCTAGCTGTATTGCAAATCTATACCCAAGTCCATTTTGTACCTCCTCCCTCCATGTTCACCTTTTGTTTAGTTACAAACATAGCATTTCTTTACAGATTCTTAGAATCTGAGGTAAGCCTGAGGAAAATAAAAGTACTGCACAGCCATTAAAATTAATGACGAAGAAGAATATTTAGCCACCTGGGAAAATTTCCACAACGTATTGCTAAGCAAAAAGGTTTCCATACAGCATGTACATTAGCCACGTTATGTTAATACACACACATGTACACACGCAGAGAAAGCATGTGTCAAAAAGCAAACACTGGTTATTTCCATATGGTGGGATTATAAGGAGTTTTTGTTTCTCTTTCGGTATTTTTAAAGACTCCTGGAGATTTATACAATGGCAATGCATTACTTCTGTAATTGAAATTGTTATTTCAAAAGTAAGGCAAACTGCAGTGGGAAGGTGGGGAATAAAATGCTTCTAAACCCACATCTAATGGAAGCCATAAATATTTCAGTGCTATTTTGTTTGTCCGTTTTAAGGGAACTAACTTAACAATATGGCTCAACATTATGGAGGTATAGAATAGGAACAATTTGGAATCTCATCCCACAATGAGGCAGGATATGCCTTCAAATCAGTGGTTCTGACATATCATGGAATTGAAAAAAGAGAAGGAAAAAGAAAAAAATTTAAAGGCCTGCAAAGGCAAAACTCCCTCGTGGCAATAAACCACAGACCCAGCTCTTTCTACTTGCCAGTCTCACAAAGGACTATATAACTCAGAAGACTAACCTCAGACACAGACAGCCCTCCAACCTGGTTCCTCAAGAGTATGTGATGGTGCCTCTCAAAACAAGTTGCATATCCAAGGAAAAATCAACCAGACTATTTCAGGGTAAGTAGGAGACCTAAAAATAGAGAGTCCAGATTCAAAAAGAGTTAAAATGCAGCAAAAAAAAAAAAAAAAAAAAAGGAGGAGAAACTCCTGCAACACTTGCGCAGCAAACAAAAAAAAAAAAAGTAGAAATGTGCAAAATGTGCATCTCTAAGAGCATATCCTTTGTGCAGATGTATTCCAAAAGACAAAAAAAAAAAAAAAATGTTGTAACAGCACTGGTTTGAACTCTCCAAGAAATTGAAAAAATTATGGAGGCAATAAATCAAAATCTAAAATATGAAAGAAGATAAAGTGACATGACAGCTAAAAAAAGAAAAAAAAGGGAAACAAGTCCACTGAAGAATTCAAAACAGCGTAATGAACCAAGTCAACAATAAAAAACATAAGCTTTAGATCATCACTTATACAGAATGCAAAAGCACATGGCAGACCTACCCTAACAATCAGGGAGATAACGTTGGATGTTAAAGATAAACATCATAGCTCTAGAATGGGTGGGCCCAAAAAAGAACTGAGGAAACAAAATAAAAATTATATTCAGTGATATAGCAAAAGAAAATGTTTATGATCGTAAAGGAAATCTGACTATGTCTACTGAGAGGACTTGCAGGCTTCAGGAAAAAAAAAAAAATGACTGAAAGGTGAACAGCATGGAGAAATATGCTAGTGAAATCCTAGAGTCTCAAGGATCAAGACCAGAATCTGCACAAGCATGTAGGGCAAAGTTGGTGACATACAAAGGATTAAAAGTCTTCTTCTTAGACTCCAGGAGACAGCAGAGCAACGTCCACGAAGGTCTGAGGGAGAGGTATTCTTCTACATCCAGCCAGCCAGACATTCGTGTGTCAAAGAGGGGGAAAAAAAAAAAAAAAAAAACAGGAAAGCAAGAAAGAGGGCATATAGAAATGGGAAGGGGAAGGGAAAGGAGAAGCCAACTGAGGCCAAGAGGACAATCACGAGATTCTCAAGCATGAAGGACTCAACAAGGCTGATATTAAACACCACCACTAAAGAAGCAACTTGCACCCATGCTTTCAAGCACCAAAAAGCTTCATCAAAACTACAGATCTCAAAACTGAGTAAGTGGTGATAGGAAAGGATTTTAAATTCCTGATAAAATTCACAACTAAAATTAGCACTAAATAAATGATGGTGGTACACAGAGGTATAAAAAATGTTAAACCATAAAAACTTACCATTTTCAAAATACACAAAAATAAACTCTACTTGGAAATACAAGTAGACTATAGGTCTTCCCTGTCACAAAGATCAATACTCCTGAACACAAAACAGATTTAATGGCAAAGGTAACAATTAAAACTAGAGGCAGACAAAGGATGGACTCAGCAGTTTAAAAGATTCTCAAAATGAATCCAAAACCAATAAAAACAAGTATCTGATGTTTATCAGGAAGAAGACTAAAGCTTTAACTCAAAGATGGGAAAGATACCAGACTAAAATATAAAGACCAAAAGAAATACATAAAGGCAAAAATATACTAGAAAAAATTCATAGAAGATCAAAGCAGACATTCTTCTACTTACAGATATTAGGTTGAATTCACGGAGGGTAACAGTATTAACTTTTGTCAAAAGAGGTCATTTTTTAAACTGACAAGTGGCACAAGCCACAACTGAGATCTAACTGTCAAAATATCTACGGTCTGAGTAACAGAGTCCAACACCGTAAAGGAAAAAATGTTGGGAATACTAAGGGGAAAGCAAAGGAAAGAAAATTGCAGTGGCTAATCAGGAAGACAGTATTAAAGTAGGGGATTTGATTAATATTATTGAAGTCATTGTAAAAGCTTTATTCATACTTTGTATACTGCAAAGAATTTAAGTTCCTTTTCTAAGGCCCACTAAATAGTTATAAAATCTACCAATATTAAATAACGAAGAAAATCCCATTAAGTGCCCAAAAAAGAAATTAATAACATAGATTATATTCTCTACTCACACTACAATAAATGAGAAATTAATTTCAAAAGTAGAACAAAATAATTATTCCAACAGCTTGGAAATAATTCTTGGGTCAAAAATAAAACCAAAACAGCAATTACAGATTTTTTTAGAGAATAGCAATAATAACCAACACATATCAAAATACATGGAAAGTGGCCAACATGTACTGAAAGTAAATTTCATAGCCTTAAATACTTTAGTAACTAAGAAATAAAACAAATCAATTATTTAAGAAATCAACTCAAGAAACTAGAAAATAAAACACTGACTAAAACAGGAAAAATGGGTTTAATAAAGATAAAAGCACAAATCAATTCATTAAAAAAAGAAGAAGAAAAACACCAAAATTAATAAATCCAAGAGCTGGCTCATTGAGAAAAAGACAAACTACATGAATCATGAAAAGAGTCTCATTCAAGAAAAAATAGAATAAAAAACATGAGAAAAAGGGGCACCTGGGTGGCTCAGCCTGTTGAGCGTCCAACTTCAGCTCGACTCATGATCTCACAGTCTGTGAGTTCGAGCCCCGAACTCTGTCTCTGTGCTGACAGCTAGGAGCCCGGAGCCTACTTCAGATTTTGTGTCTCTCTCCCTCTCTGCCCCTCCCCCACTTGCTCGCACACTATCTCTCTCTCAA
Organism: Lynx rufus; assembly: GCF_022079265.1. NCBI lineage: Eukaryota > Metazoa > Chordata > Mammalia > Carnivora > Felidae > Lynx > Lynx rufus. The sequence goes on along the minus strand of NW_025814896.1, from coordinate 17,310,953 downwards.
AAATAAACATTAGAATAAAAAAAAAAAAAGTAACGAGAAAAATATTTGAAGAGATACAGGAAAAAATTCAAAAATTCCTTTGTCAACTTGAGAATTTAAAGTTAAATATATATAACACGTAGGTATGTGCACACACACAGCTCCCAAAAGAGCCACTGGAATCTAGCAACGTCTAGGGTAATTCACGTGATACTTTAAATCCCTTTAAAGGGTGCCTGGATGGCTCAGTCTGTTAGGCGTCCAACTTCAACTCAGGTCATGGTCTCATGGTTCACGGGCTCAAGCCCCACATTGGGCTCTGTGCTGACAGCTCAGAGCCTGGAGCCCACCTTGGATTCTGTGTCTCCTTCTCTCCCTGCCTCTCCCCAATTTGTGTTCTGTCTCTGTGTCTCAAAAATAAATAAATGTAAAAAAAAAAAATTAAAAATTCTAAAATAAAATTTCTAACAGAAAAGAATCCCATACCTTGTTACATAAATACCATACAACAAAGAAGTGGAGTTCATTCAAATGCAGCAATAGTTTATACTAAATATATTAGTATAAAAACATAGGTCAATTTATATGAAAATAATAATTTTAGGCTGGGGAAGGCCCTTCTGAGTATGGTTTCCAAGCCACAAACCATAAAGGCAATGGTTGAAATACTTCATAAAAGTTTTTAAAAATCTCTATTGCAAAAATCATTAAACTTACAAACAAAATTTAAAGAAAAATGACTAACTCGGAAAATACATTTGAAGTTACTGAGAAGGTTACTTACTATAATGTATAAAGAGCTACTAAAATGTACCAAGAAAAAGACCTCTCCAACTAACAAATGAAGGATATTAACCAATTCGCAAAAGAAAGGCAAATGGTCAAATAGGTCTATGCCTTTACTCATTCAAGCAACAAGCTTTAAATACTCTTCAGGCATTAGGTTCACAGTTCTGTTTCAGCAAAGAAAACAAAGTCACTTCCTACAAGGGAAGATAATCTAATTATCAAAGAAATGCCAATCAACCTACATTCACCCAATTAACAAAGATTTTAAAGAAAGATTCATTCATATCCTGGGTTAAGATGGATGCCAGCAAACCAACCCCTTCACACATCATTGGCAGAATTTAAACCGGTACACAATCTTGCTGGCATTTAATGTGGTAAATAATTCTCGTAAAGGCATACTTTCCAACAGAAGAAATCCACAGGAAATACACAAACAGGTCTATGTGAAAGAACTTCATCACAGCATTACTTACAACAGTGAAAATAACCTAAATATCCATCAATAGAAGAATGGCGTAAAAATATCAAATAACAGTTCTTGATCTTTTCTTGTTTGTTCATATACTAGGCATGCATTTTTCAAATCCTATCAATAGCAGAAATGCTACTTTGAAATATTTCATTTATTGTGCAGCATTTCAGATCCAAAGTGAAGAGACTGAGAGACAGTAGGAACACTAACACATTTTAAATGATGTTAATGGAACAACATGGGAAGATTCAGTACCGTATGTAAAACACACAGATTTAAGCAGGTAAACACCACTCAAAGCTTTTCTTAAAAATGAGGTCCAAGGCTGCCCAGGGGCCTCTGAGAGCTAAGTCCAACAGTCCTCAAAACAAGCAAATACCCAGGGGACTGGGTCGGGCACCTACATACTAAGTTCCTACTAATGCTCACATCCCCTTCTGGGTATCCACTTTTCACACAGCAGCCAGGACGCTTTTTTTTGTTTGTTTTTTTTTATTTTGAGTTAAACCCTAGCTCTCCCTCCACAGGCCTCTGGATACTCTTACCATAGAAATGCAAACTCAGACAGTAATGGTCCACAAAGCCCTCTCTGACAGTGACCAGCCACTGTGCACTCTCCAACCCCATCTCATTCCATCCTTCCTTTCATAGGGGCCTTCTAACAATGTTCAGAACCATTCGAGCTCTGTCCTACCTCAGGACCTTTGCACACAATCTTCACTACCTGGAATGCTCCTTTCCCCACTTTTCTCAGAGCTCAAAGACCATATCCCCAGAGCAGCATCCACTAACCAGCCCCTTTGTTGCTAGAGATCACTTCCTGTTTCCTTCATTGCACTTCTCACAGTTTTTTTTTTTTTTGGGGGGGGGGCGGGGGGGGGAAGAGGAGAAACATATTGGCTGCAATTTTTTTAAGTATTAGTTCACTTATTCACTGTTTCCTCCAGTGGAATGCCTGTTCCAGAAGGCAGATCCTAGGTCTATTTTGCTCTTCACTAAATCCACAGCAATCCAGCTTTGAACCCGCCATCCCAAGAGCCTTCAAATGCTGATGAATGAATATATGAATGTGAACACGCTTTTAAACAGTGTATCAAGAACCTTAAACATGTTTAAAAGAAGTTATTTTTGATCATCTCTTCCTATTTCTAGGACTCGACCCTAAGGAAATAATCAGAGAAATACGTGAAAATTAATAGCCAAAGATGTTCATTACAACATTCTTCCAAAAGCAAAAATTGGAAGCAACCTGCATGCCCACCAGAGGGAAGTATTTAAATAAGTTATATGAAATGAAATACTCTACGAAGTGTATGGTAATGTGGTAAGTTTTTAAAAGGTAGTAACAATGCACAATTGAACCCTACACGTTAGTAAACACAGAGCATACAATTATATACTACAGCAAGAAGAAACAGTCCAAAACAGGAGTCATGGTTTTTGGGTTTCTTCTGTGTATTTCCTACATTTTCCAATGTTACCTGTTTTCTAATTTTTAACAATGATTTTTTTCTATAATTTTTTAATGTTTACTTCGAGAGAGAGAGTGCACAAGTGGATGAGGCGCAGAAAAAGAGGGACAGAGGGAATCCCAAGCAGGCTCCACGCTGTCAGCACAAAGCCCAACGGTGGGCTTGATCCCATGAACTGCGAGATCACAACCTGAGCCAAGATCAAGACCTGGATCCTTAACCGACTAAACCACTCAGGTGCCCCGACAATGACATTTTTAAAACAAATGCAAAATAAACATCATTTATAATTAACAAAAAACAGATCTCTCCTTCTTTGAGTATAATATTTAGTTCTGCTAACAAAACTATTTTGAAGTATCTTTTGAAATACATTTTCAAATTTGAAAATAAGGCTGACAGGCTATACCCAATCAAGGACAATTGCTCTAGCTAAAACTGAGATTCTATCAGTATGTAAAGCACAGTCCTAGCATATGATAATTTATTCTGATTCCCAAAACCCAAAGCAAAAAATCATTAATATGGGCTCTTTCACCTCAAAATCTACAGAAATACACTACATCCTCCAGTCCTCAGTCCTCTATCTGCCCTTTTACTGCCTGCTCAGGAGGACCCCTTCACCTTGCGCTGGCTTCCCCATCCGTATCTCTTTTTGCTTCTATGTTTCACACTCAGCTTGCCCTGACTTCCCTTTAAACTTGACATCCTTGTTGCCCTTATTCTCCATAGAGCTGCCTTCTTCTCCTTTATTGGCCATAATCTGAAAACATGTGAGATGTATTTACTGAACGGTCTTTGTTCCCTTTCCATTAATAATAAAAAAAATGAGTGAAATCATCTGCTTACACTTCTCTTCAGGAACTCAATTCAGTGATTTTTGTTTCTGGAGATCACTGCCCTTCAGGATCCCATCCTCTCCGAAGAGGCCCAAGTAAGAGAAACAAACTCTTGCTGAGAAGTCGAGCACTTTGGCACAGAAGCAGACATTGAGAATAAGCTGATTAAAACTTATGAAAAAAGATGTAAGGCAAGGTGTGGCTTGGCAATTTGGAGTCTGCCCAGAAATCTGCGGACCACAGTAAGTGTGAAGTTCCTAAGAGGTCATAAAAATAGTATCTCATTCTAATTCAGGTGGACAAATCCCTCATACATCAGCATGAATTGAACCCAGATGAGCCTTGCCCAGAACAATCACAGCAATCGAAACAGAACGACCTGAAATCAACAGCAGCATCCAGACAAGTCCAGAGAGAGAGCTGATTACAGCTCATAAGATCACATAGTCAATCAAAAGGTTAAACAAGACTTGAAACATCATCACATAAGTAGAAGACAAAATACCCAGCTGAGTACAAGTGAAAGCCATCCATTAGCAAAGCACTTTTGCTCCTTCCTTTGACAATTTAAAGGGTTCAAAGGGAACAACAAAATCTCAAAAAGTATGTTTTGGTGCCAATGTTTTTACTTGGGAAGAGAAACACATAGTTGATAGCAATGGTCATCGGAATGGAAATACTGGCTTCTGACTTTAAATACATGCAGCATCAGGCCTTATTATTCTTCTATCTTTAGCCATTTTTGCCTTCATGACTTATTTATCATTTCATTTTCAGTAACTTTGATATGTAAATTAAAGCCACTGTACCAAATGTTATGATTTAAGATAAAGATCTAGGAACACTAATATTTCTCATTATGGATTTTGCTTACCCAACCGAACCCAACTTGAACCACGTAGGGAAAATGTCTGGACAGAACTTTATACACTTTTGAGACCACTTAAAACCCAAACCTACCAACCAAAGACTTTGTCGTCATGGAACATCATCCAGCAATGTTAAAACCATGATCAAATTTTCTGCTTAAAATGCAGGCAGGATCATTCCTCAGCCCAATTTGAAAAGTCCTGAGTCTATAGGCCCAGAAAAGTATTACCCATAGGAGTTGACACTTCAGGCATTATCTGCACTTAACAGCTGTGCATGCTTGGCCAAGTTATAACCCCTCTTTGCCTACGTTTCCTTAACTGTGAAATGGGTGAAGAAATAGAACCTGCCCCAAGTATGAAATGCAATAATCCAAGTGAAAGTGCTGACTTCACCCAGTGCCTGGCACATGATCAGTACTCATAAATGTTAGCACAGTTAGCAGACTGGTGCTCCTTAGGAAGAATGCTGCGGTAACAGCTCTGCCATGTTAAGAGTTAAGGAGGAACTCTTCTTCAAGACTGAGGGATGGCCATCCAGTCTCACTGTGAGGTCAAGGTCCAACCATGTGGCTAAAATCAACAAAGAAACAAAGACTGACCTCTCTCTTGACCATGCAGGCTGCCCCTTCCTCACCCACCTCCTGTACTCTGTGACTGTCCAAGTAAACACAAAGACTACTCCAGTCATTCATGCATCTGCCAGGTGACAGTTTGGGCCCTCCACCTGACCTCTCAGATCAAGAGTTTCCTTCTGAGAACATTCTGGTAGTCCTTATGCTTCATGAGAATGGGGTGGCCCATGAGCATCTTACGGTTAGGTTGACCTAATGACCCTGATACATTGGAGAGAAAAGGACAGGATGGCAAGGCAGAGCAAGAGCCAAGGGGGAAGGTGGAAACCACCTCAAGGTCAATGAATGTTTTCTTCTCCAGTAGCTCCAACACACACACACACACACACACACACACACACACACACACACACACGTTAAGAGCTACCCCTGAAAAAGGACTAAATATAGATGGCATTTCATTTCTCTATCCATGCATTTACTCATTCACCCACTGATTCTTGCATACACTATGCCCATCCCTGTGAGAGAAGATAGGGACACAGAGATGCCCAAGAGGGAGCCCTTGTCCTTGAGGAGCCCACAGTCTACTGAGGGAAAGGCCTGTCAAGAGACACACTTAGGGGGCACCTGAGTGGCTCAGTTGGTTAAGCATCCAACTTCAGGTCATGATCTCATAGTTGGTGGGATCAAGCCCCACATTGGGCTCCATGCTAACAGAGTGAAGCCTGCTTGGGATTCTCTCTCCCCACCCCCCTTTCTCTGCCTGTCCCCAACTCAGGCTTTCTCTCTCTCACAATAAAATTAAAAGAAAAAAAGACACTTAGCCCAGACTATCATAGGCCATAAGATACCAAGCTTGGGTATTGAAGGACATGAGAGAGGGCCAAAGAAATTCCAGGCCAGGGGAGTGGCAGGTGCACAACGGCAGAGCAAGGGGGCACAGAGGTTCTTCCAACTGTACAAGGTTCAGAAAGGCTTCAGTGAGGATGGGGATGATGGAATGGTGTAAGATGTGATCGGGCCTCGAGGTTACCTTGTGCGTGCATTAAGGAGCTGGACCTCACCCTGAGGGTCATGGGCACCTCACACTGGAGTGTAGGCCAGAGAGTGACACACTCAGATTTGTGGTTTATTATTTATTAAGATTTGTGTTTAAGATCCTTCTGCCATCTTAGCCTGTTATGCACCCTTGACTCGTTCCACTCACTGGGCATCTGTGGCCATGGCTATCACTACATACATTCTGATCACCCAACCTCCTGAGAGAGCAGGGAGGCTCCTCACACTTCCGTACAAGTCAGGTTTACTCAAGTTGAGCAGAGAAGACAAGCATCTCCCAGCAGCTGACCACATCTCCAGCTGCGGGATAGAAGTCTCCCAGCTGCCGTCCCAGAGGCCACACCAACACAACACACCCATGGCCACAAACTCCTCATCTTTCTCATAAAACCAGAGCTTTCTTCCTTCTTATTCTGGCCACCCAGGTTCAGATGCTCCTTCTCTCTCCTTCCCACATCCCATCTCTCACCAAGGCCTGCTATGTGTCTTCCTTCCAAAGTGTACCCACCTCGCTGCTTCCTTCCCAACCCCACTGCCCCCACACTAGTTCAGACCACAGTGACCTCTCCAGTGAACTCTTTCCGTACTGACCCACCTGGGCTCTCTGCCACCAGACATCCTCCTTCTCAGCCCGTTTTTCATTATCAAGTTACTCCCTGAGAAAGGTGGCCAACTCCAAACTCCAAACAGTGTGCTGATGATAACTGTGAGACACTCAGACTCGAGGCAGTTGGATCCCTCAGAGGCTTCCCATGAGGATCTCCTTCCTCGCACTCACCGAGCTAAGCCCTTGCTGGTGAAGCTATCACCCAACCCAGCTTGCACTTCCTACTCTGGCTTCTGCTCACAGTGTGTACTGGGTCAGTGTTCACCAGAAGCTTATGCCCACCTGAACCTCAGGATGTGTCCTTATCTAAAATAGGGTTTTTGCAGACATAATGAGTTAAGATGAGGTCATACTGGATTAAAATGGGCCCTAATGCAATGACTAGTGTCCTTGTTTAAAAAAAAAAAAAAAAGAGAGACAAAGACACACAAGGAGAAAACAGACATGTGACAAGGGAGACACAGATTGGAACCATGTGTTTAAAATCCAAGAATGCCAAGGATTGCCAGCAGCCACCAGAAGTTAGGACAGATATGAAACAGATTCTCCCTCAGGGTTTCCAGGAGGATCCTATTCTGCCAACAGCTTCATTTCAGACTTCTCTCCCCCAGAATGAGGAGAGAATACATTCCTCTTGTTTTAAGCCACCCAGTCTTTGGTACTTTGTTAAGACAGCTCAAGGCAACTAATACAGAGCACCCTGTACCACTCCCTGGAATGCTCAGTGCTCATCGCTCTGGCTGTCCACAGAAACTTTCTCTAAAGAACTAGCTCCCTCCTCACCACCCCCTGCAGGAAGCCATGGTGCTCTCCCATTCTTCCAATAAAAATTGTTGCCATGTCTAATCAGTCCTGGATTTCTGGAAGCTATGCAGTCCAAAGGCCATTAATACAAGTTCAGTCACCTTGAATTACTAATTACCAGCTGAGGAGCTTCCTGATTTGCTCCTCTTAGAAATGAGGGCTAGTGAGAGGGATTGGTTAATCTCCTTCAAGGGCAGGCATGGTTTCATTTTATGGCCACAGTCTTCCCTCTTAATTCCAGCCGCTATTTCCCAAATACGTACCTTTGGTCACCTGTGGAGGCAGACACACAGCGTTCGAACTCTCCTTCGTGTGACCCCAAACTCCCTTTCTACCTGTGTCATCCTCAAACCACCCATCCCCTCCATCCTGACACAAAGCTGAATGTCCAGCTACATCCGAATCCCAAATAAACCCTGATACCGCACTGCAAGCCCCTGGAATGCCCTGCCCTATTTTCCCATCCCCTCAAATTCTTCCAGCCCTCCAAGCCCCAAATCAAGGGCACCCTTTACAAAAAGGTCTTTCTCCATAACAAACCATTGAAAATCTACTCTCTTCCTTTATGATTGGTTAGGGCAAAATACCCTGCTTACTGTGAGGTACATTGCAATGCTGCCTCTAAAACTCCACCCGTTACCAGCTGTGTGACCTTGAGTACACCACATCTCTTTGGACCTCAGCTTCCCCATCTACAAAACTGGTACAACTACAGCACTGCCTTTATAGGGTCATGAGCAATGGAGGAGGAAACACAGGTAAAGCATTTAGGAAAAGTTTTATCATTAGTAACACTGAATATATACTGGTTGTATCATCATCACACCATCATCGTTAAACCTTATTTTCAAATAGCTTGCATCAGCTAGGAACACAGAGTTGCATAAATTCACCGCTTGCAAGGGGAAAAAAAAGAACAAAAACACTCTTCAAAATTAATGCCCCCACTAACCAGGAGCATTGAGCAGGTTCTTCACGTATCAAGGACAGCCTATTATTATCCTCATAAAATTCCTTTTCTTCCTAAGAGAGTAAAGAGCTGGGACGATCTCATTCCCCTCGGCTTGAGAAATCCCCTGAGAGAGAGGCAACAGGTAAGCACTGCTTTTCCACTGTCCTTAGGCGTGTCAGGACACAGATAAGCAGCAAGGGAGCCATCCCTAGAGCTGGAGGCTGCTTTCCCTCCAGGCCTTGGCCTAAAGCAAACATGGACCACCCTCCTGTTTATTCCTTAGGCAGATGTCCTTTGCTTATTACTCTGAAAGCAAGTGAATATGCTGCAGGCAGTGGTTCAAACCCAGGGCAGATTCCACACACTCGTGGACTCACGCATTCCTTTATTCATTCATTCATCCAAAATCTTCTAAGCCAAGCCTGATTATCTGTCTACATACTCTAAATATCAAGCAGGCTATGGAGAATCACAAAGGTGAGAGTCAAGTATAGACCCCAAAGAAACTACCCAAAGCAACAAATGTCCAGAACCTGTCCAATTTGTGAGGTTTTAGAAACATTCTAATTTTTTCTTCTTGTAATATTTTACAAAATGGAATAAGGAATTCATTTTCTAAAAATACTTGCAAAACAAGCTAATCCCTCCAAAGCAGGAGGGTCTTTCCTATCCAAATGCAAGACCCCTCCCCATCTCTGCTGAAGCCATTGTGCTCCATAACCAAAGACAGACTGAGGTCTATACCTCGAGTGAGGACGCACCAATGAATCAGAGCCTCCCACTGTACTCTCCCCAAGACTAAAATGCATCTGAGCATAAGTTGAGAGGAAGGGGAGATTGGTATTCTCATATTCATATCAGCATTATTCCCAATAGTCAAAAAGGAGGAAGCAACCCAAGTGTCCATCAGTAGATGAGTGGATCAACAAAATGTGGTATATACTACAATGGAATATTGTTCATCATTAAAAAGGAAATTCTAGAACATACTACAAAACAAATGAACCTTAAAGACATTACACTAAGTGAAATAAGCCAGACAATGAAGGCAAAATACTGTATGATTCTACTCCTATGACTACCCAAAGTAGTCAAGTTCATGAAGACAGAAAGTAGAAGAGAGGAAGTAGAAGTTGCCAGAAGTTCCAGGAAGGGAGGAATGGGCAGTTGTTGTTTCATAGGTACGATGTTTCAGTTTGGGATGATGAGAAAAGTTCTGCAGATGGTGAGTGGTGATGGTTACACAACAATGTGAGTGTACTTAATACCACTGAACTGTGTGCTTAAAAAACAGCCCAAAATGGTAGGGGACACCTGGGTGGCTCAGTCAGTTAAGCATCTGACTCTTGATTTCAGCTCAGGTGATGATCTCATGGTTTGTGAGATCAAGTCCCATGTTGGGTTCTGTGCTGACAGTGCAGAGCCTGCTTGGGATACTCTCTCTCCCTCTCTCTCTCTGCCACTCCCCCACTTGTGCATGTGTACAGTCTTTTTCAAAATAAAACATTAAAAAAAAGGCAAAATGGTGAATTTTAGGATATGTATATTTTACCAGGATAAAAAGAAATTAGAGGGGAAAAAAAAATCAGAGGACTTCTCCAAAACCACTGGAGGAAGGATTTGTACTATAGAGGATGCTGATGGCACGTGTGCAGATCCCCTTTACTGGGTGGGTACACTGCATCCCAGCCACCACAGGGATGGCTGCTAAAGGCTCACAGATGCTACTGCCTTCTCCAGAGAACTGTCCTTGGCCAAGAGGAGCCACATGGGAGGCTACTCCCCCTTCTCACTGCCATGTGGAGAGCCAGTGGCCAATGGCCGATGACATGGTGGTACAAAAGGCCACTTGCCTCAAGATGGAACCAACTCTGTGATATAAATCAATGTTCTAGAGCAACCAGTGAGCTCGACCTGAAGCTGGTCTCCAGCTAAGAATGCTCCTCTGCTTAATTTTCTTCCCCTGCCCGGTTTCCCTCATTCTTCTCCTGAGAGTATTCCCTCAATAAATCACTTTCACATGAATCACTGTCTCAGGCTCTGCATTAAAACAGTGTTTCCCAATATTTTTGCCATTATTTACCCCCTAGGAGCCTTTTTAGATACTGTTCCCATTCACACCCATTTTAATATAACAAATAATTACATGTCTGGTTTGTACTGTGTCAATGTCTGTGCTTTTCACATAAGATGAACTTTTCACTCTCCAATAACCCATTTCTCCCTCTTGGAGGCACTATTGTCCCCAATGACAATGCAAATTCTAGAAAACCCGACCTATCAGTGTGGATATGCCTACATGACTCGTGTGTGAAATATGGAATTCTCCCCCAAAGCATTGAGCACTCTGACATGATTTCTGCTACCATTAATGCTTTTTATTCAAAACAAGCAACCCTCAAACCAGCTAGTGCAAGAAAATATAAAATCTGCCACCTTCTCTGTGCCCAAGAGCTATGCTAGACCCTGGAGATAGATATAACAATGAATAAGTTAGAACCTCAAGTCTGCCTGCATTCGGGATAAGAGTAGACAAATAAACAGGTCCTGTGATGGCTAAGATAAAGAACAAAGCAGGGTGAGGGTACATATCTAGGAATGGGTCACCCCGCTCAGAGACCCTACCTTTTTGGAGCCTGGAAACCCTCTACAGAAACATATCAATTGAACAAGGTATCATAGAGTAACCATGACCTGAAGAAGAGAAGGCAAAGCTACTGCTTTTACTCACTGGTTCATTCACTCATTCGCTCAGCAACCATTTCTGAGCACCTACTCTAATACCCTGCACTGTACTAGCCCTTGGGATACAATATAAACACAGCAGGAGAGAGAACTTGAACAGGCTTGACACAGTCTGATCAGGGGTTGAATTCTCTCTACGGCTGTGTCATCTTGGGGAAGTTCCTTAGGCATTTATTTTCCTTACCTGTGACATGAGAATAATGAGCAAGTATCTCACAGGGTTGTGAGGATTACATAAGATAATGAACATGAGGCCAGGTAGCTCCCTGTCTAACACCAAGTGCTCAAGACATACTAGTTATTGTTGTTTCTTTTAGTACCAACTGGACACACTTCCTTCTCCCAAGAACCTGATGCAGAGGTAATGATTAAAAGCACAGTGCCAGGCTGCATCATGGGAAAATGCATCTTGTCCCTCATTTGTAGGAAAGGAGTTCTTGAGGACCCAGTTTCTGCACGGCACTGCCCTATTTTGACTCTTAGCCACTCACTCTGATGGCTGGAACCTTCCTCGACAAGTCCCGTTGCTCTGTTATCTGCATATAACAAGAAAGCCTGTACTTCCAGCTCATTTGGCAAACACTGAGTAACTAATGCCTACAACTGTCACCATTTAGTGAAAGATTTAATAAACGGGGTGTTCTTCCAAGCCCAGCTTCAGAAGCCAAGCTGAGGTTTCATTCCCCTCAGTGCTAAGGCTGGCATATGCCCACCAAATGGACATCAAAAGGCAGAGCATCATTTTTCAGCCACATTCAGACCCCCATCAAGTTGAGAATGAAGCCACATATCCACATGATGAGATGAGGAGAATAAAAATCAACATTCTGGGGATGGTACCATCAACACTGAGTTTCAGGGGGTTATTTATTTATTATGTGATAATGGCCCGAATGTATACACTACTCCAAAATCTGCCATGAAAATTCAAACGTCTTTGTAATCCCTATTTACAAAGCACACAGAGAAATTAAAACAGGCTTAACCGAGCAGTGTTTGTGCATATTAATGAACCTAAATTCTAAATCTGGATTTTGGAAATAAAAAGGGTTTAAAAGAGGATTCATTTCAGACTAATTTGCTTTTGAATATGACACTTTGCATGTCAAACAGTACAGGGGATGTGGAAATAGGGGGCTAGACAGGCATTTTAAAGCATTTACACACAAGTTATGGGGCATATGATCTTTTAAAGGAAAAGGACCACATTCTGTGTTCTATATAAGACTTTTATGTACACATCCCTCTACGGTCACCTGTGTCCTACTCCGTGAAGGAATAATGATGGGTTCCACTGTGACCATTTAATCTTTCCCCTTTATAACCTGTGTAACTTTTCCTTGGTTGGTCCCACTGTAATACTACTACAAGAGTGCTAAGTGCCATGGTCTTAGAATATGTACACAAAAGCCCAGGAGTGTCCGGTTCTTAGGAGACAGAGGGAGAGACAAGGAAGTCAACACCAAATGCAGATTCAGATGGACCCAAGTTCAAACCCCAGCCCTACCCTCTGACTACAAATTACTTACACTCTTCTCACCTCACTTTCTACATCTGTAAAATACAGTGATAATTCCTACCTTTTAGGTCAAATTTATGCAGGAGAACATTAGACATTCAGAAGTGTTACCTCCATTCGCTTTGCTCCTCTTTGGAGCAGTATTAAATCAGGGAGGGACAGGCAGTATCTTATGGAAGTTATAACTCTATGATTAACCAATACCCAATGTCCTATGGTCTGTATCTACAGGAAAGGAAAAACACACATGAGAAAAAAAAATCCAAAAGTGGGTATTTAGGAACAGGGATGGATATCGGGATGTAGGTGGACAGAAGTGTCCACATCGTAAACCACGGTGCCCTCTGGCTTGCTGTCCTCAGCATATGGTGCATGCTACAGCCTGGCAGACCTCCAGCACTGAACTAGAGGTGAACGTGGACCTGTGGAATTAGACTTGGTGGGCTGGACTCCAGGCTCTGCCTCTTACAACGGACTGTGTGCAAGCCCTGTCACTCTTCCAGAGGTTAGTTTCCTCATCTGTAGCTGGGGACAACCACTGTACCAACCTCCCGAGCTGGTCGACTTTTATAAGTCACCTCATAGTAGACTCCTTTAGCAACATGAACACATGACAAGCGAAGAGGTCTGTGTAATTATACCGAAATCACAAAGATGCCCAGAACAAGTAAATGCAAACTTAATATCCCCCAGTAGAAGTCATTCCACACCAGCACTGAGAGATGTCCCCTCTTCCAGAATCTGATGGTTCTAATCCCAAGCTCAAAGTTTCCCCTGTTCCCTCCTGAGGACCGTCAGACCCCTTCACTCTTAGTTCCTTTCCAAGGGGGTCTGCAAATGAGCTAGGTGTCTAAGGGTTGGGGGAGAGGAGGGTAAGTTCCACCCGGGACAGCTGCACCCACAGCACCCCCTTTTCCCTGAAAACCTCAGGCACTGCTGAGCCACAGGCTGGAGGACTGCACTGCCCACAAGGAAATTTTCTGTCTCTGCACTTAGCTTCTGCCTGAGGGGTAGACATGCTCCTGGGCCTTCTCTCCTCTCCTTCTACTTACTCAGTGTCACTGTGTCCCCATCTGCTGCCTCCTTCCCTCTGGACTGTCATAGTCCCTCTGCTATGCTCCCTCTGCCTTCATCAGCTTCTCCTCCCTCTGCACAGCCATGTCTCTCCATCTTGGGCTCATCTCACACCTGCTTGACCTCCACCTCTTCCCTGCCCTCCCTCCTCCGGCCCGCTTACTCCCTCTCTCCCCATCTAGCTCCTCTCCTCTCTTTCCATCAGACCCTCAACCCCGCTGGCTCCCTTTCACTCAGGGTATTTGCCTCTGTGTCGCCTTTCAGGGGAGGAACTAGCTAAGGCCAATAAGGCACAAATTTAAGGAGGCACCAAAAAACTCAGTACTAAGAATGTTTTTGCTACCTTTTTTTTTAATGTCTATTTACATTTGAGAGAAAGACAGAGCCCAAGTGGGGGAGGGGCAGAGAAAGAGAGGGACACAGCATCTGTAACAGGCTCCAGGTTCTGAGCTGTCAGCACAGAACCAGACCTGGAGTTTGAACCCACAAACCATGAGATCATGACCTGAGCTAAAGTCAGATGCTCCACCGACGGAGCCATCCAGGCACCCCAGAGTAAACACTGTTTTAATGAAATATTTTTAATATCAAAATTAACGCAAAAAATCCATGATGAACAAAGAATCAAATTTGCATGAAGACAAGATGAACCCTGCACTTGTACCTCCCTCCCTGGCTTCACATTAATCCATTCCTGCTCTAAGACTCTATTTACTAAAACAGGCTGCCAGTAATTTGATTTAGTTGTATTAAAATATTTATCTTGGGGCACTTGGGTGGCTCAGTCGGTTAAGCATCCAACTTTGGCTCAGGTCATGACCTCACAGTTCACCATTTCAAGCCCTGCATAGGGCTCTGCACTGACAGCTCAGATCCTGGAGGCTGTTTCAGACTCTGTTTCCCAATCTCTCTCTGCTCACGCAGTCTCAGGGTCAGTCTCTCTCTCTCAAAAAGAGACCTAAAAATTTTTTTAATAAAAATATTTATGTTGACTGTCAAGTTTTCTGACATCCCCTTAAAATTTTGCACTGGAGGAGGATTTCTGTCGGGATCCCAAGGCTTTTCAATGCAATTCCCTTTCTGCCCTTTCCTCTCTCTTTCCCTTTTTATCCCCTTCTCCACTCCTTTTCCTCTTTTCAGTGAAACGGAGTCCCTCTCCTCTTTTCTGCCCACCACAGTCTTGCACAGGCACTGACGCTGTGGTCCTCCTCCTCCCCACCCTCCCTCTTTCCTGTGACAATACTTGCATGAGGACACACATACAAACCTCAAGTCTGTCCTTCTCCTCTGGATCTCTTTCTCTCTCCTGCTTCCCCTGTGGCTGAGTTCCTCTCTCTCCCTGGTCACCCTCGGGTCTCTCCACATCTTGCGTGCACCTGTGGCCAGCCCATCAAGCCCTAACACTGCCAAGGGTACCAAAGGACAGACAGGATTCCTCCCGGCAGGAAAGCAAGACTGAGGAAAGAGCTCCAAACTCCATCCTGTCTCAGATCTCCAGATCGGCGGCCATCTGCCAGCACTCCTGTCAAACTCATCTTGAGCAGTAAACGCCCTCTGTCCCAGAGGTAGGTGAGCAGGCAGCTGGTGGTGCTGGAGTCCCCAACTGTGGACACAGACAGGAGCACAGAGGCAAAGCCCCACAGAGAAGGCCCGTTGGCAGGAACTGGAGACACTGAGGCTGTAAAGGACACAGATTCCCCCAGACAGGGGAACTCACTCTCCACATGGCCTTCTTGGTACAGCAATGAAAAAAAAGCAGGCAATGAGAATTTGCCTACTATCCCTGGATGTACCTGGGGCCATCATTTTCCATGATCAATCCGACATTTCCCTTAGGTATGATTATTTCTGCAACTCAAGGAACTACAGTTCAGAGAGATTCAGTGATTTGCCCAAGGGCTCACAGCCTGATTCAGCCTCGGACTTCTAACTCCCAGTTTTGAGGAGGTCATGAAACTCACACATTAACATTTTTAATTTCGCTTTTAAAAAAAAAAGGGGGGGTTGTATTGCAAAAGATACCATAAACAAGACCGAAAGACAAACAGAAGTGGGGGAAAACATCTGCAATCTATGGGACAAAACTTAATATGTGAGGAGTGCCTATCAACACAAAAATCCAGTAACCTAAAAGAAAAATGCAAAGGATGTGAACAGGCAGTTTACAGAAAAGAATTTACACAAGGCAAATAAAAAACTTCAATTAAAACTATGAGATATCATTTATCAAATGCTGGATTAGTGAAGATTAAGTACCACAACTGAGAGCTGAAAAAGCTGGGAACAATTACAGCACTGGTGAGAGTGGACATTGCTCTTACCCCCGACTCAGAAATTTGGCAATATTTACCAAAATTTGAGGGGCACCTGAGTGGCTTACTTGAGCATCCTACTCTTTTTTTTTTAATTTTTTTTTTCAACATTTATTTATTTTTGGGACAGAGAGAGACAGAGCATGAACGGGGGAGGGGCAGAGAGAGAGGGAGACACAGAATCGGAAACAGGCTCCAGGCTCTGAGCCATCAGCCCAGAGCCCGACGTGGGGCTCGAACTCATGGACCGCGAGATCGTGACCTGGCTGAAGTCGGACGCTTAACCGACTGCGCCACCCAGGCGCCCTTGAGCATCCTACTCTTGATTTTGGCTCAGGTCATGATCTCAGGGTCGTGGGATTGAGCCCCACATCAGACTCTATGCTAAGAGCACAGAACCTGCTTGGGATTCTCTCTCTCTGTCCCACCCCCGCTCACATGCACATGCATGCTTTCAAAATAAACTTTAAAAAAAAATTGAAATGCACATGACTTTTGGCCCATTCATTCCACTTTTAAGAATTAGTCCCATGGAAATACATGCGCACACACATAAAGGTTAGTCATCTTTCACTGTTTCAAAGAGGGGGAAAAAAATCAAACATTCTAAACATACAACTAAGTACTGAATAAGTCACAGTACATTCAGACAATGGATGCAATATAGCACAGCCAATTAAAGAATTAGATAGAGCTTTATGAACCATTGGGGAAAGGTATTCAAAAGAAAAAAATGTAGGGGCACCTGAGTAGCTCAGTCAGTTGAGCGTCTGACTCTCGATTCTGGCTCAGGTCATGATCCCAAGGCTGTGGGATGGAGCCCTGCATGGGGCTCCAGGCTGACCGTGGAACTTGCTTAATATTGCCTCTACCTCTGCCCCTCCCCGGGCTCTGCCCCTCTCCCTAAAGTAAAAATAAATATAATTTTTTTTAAAAACATGTAGAAATTATAGATACCATGATCCCTTTTAAGAACACGTGTGTCTGTATGTGTCAGTGAATGCCAGTGCATGTGTGTTTTTATATGCAGGAAGAGGACTGGAAGCACAAACAGGCCACAGTGGATGCACTAGAGAGGGAGAGTTGCACAAGATTTGCTTTTCCCTTCAGGCACTCTCCTATTTACATGTGTGCGATGAGTACTTGTTACTTCTATATTCATAGAAAAAAAGATTTCTGTAACAAAAGAGGAACCGCATTGAGCATCGATGATTTGAACACAGAAAGTTTCTTTTCCCCACCTCACCCGCCCTGTTCCCCACCATCCCCACTGATCAATGAGAGCAGCCTGCCCTAAGGGTGTTGCGAATCTAAGGCACTGCTCTCTCCTAGAGGAGCCATGTGGCAGATGCTTATTTGCAATTAAATTAAACCTAGTTAGGTTTTGAGATTTTAAAGGAACCAGGACACATTTTGAATCAAAGCTAGAATGGCTCGCCATTTATGTATCAAAGGTGTACTTCCCCTCATGAGCACAGGAGTCCTGTTAAAGATGACAAGTTCTAGGGGGCACCTGGGTGGCCCACTCAGTTAAGCCTTGGACTCCTGATTTCAGCTCAGGTCATGAGCCTTGCACTGGGGCTGATAGTGCAGAGCCTGCTTGAGATTCTCTCTCTCTCTCTCTCTCTCTCTCTCTCTCTCTGCCCCTCCTCCACTCATTCTAAAAGTCAGTTGAGTGTCCAACTCTTCATTTTGGCTCAGGTCATGATCCCAGGGCCATGAGATCCCCAATGAGCATGGAGCTGGCTTGAGTTTCTCTCTCCCTCTGCTCTCCTCCCGAACTTGCTGTCTCTGTCCCCAAAAGTATTTTTTTAAACTGATGAGGTGCATTTCACCAAAGAATCCACCGTAGGTACCCCCTCAAGGTTAAGTGATAGAGGCAAAATTTGAACACAGGTGTGTTGGGCAGTTCAGCTCATGTCCATCCAACACCAGGCCCTGAAGCTGACCAGATACCCCCAGGCCACTGACCAAACCAGACTCAAGATAACTGAGCATAAACTTACTCTGAGGGGTGCACCTGGGTGGTTCAGTCGGCTAAGCATCCGACTTTAGTCGGGTCATGAACTCATGGTTAGTAGTTCAAAGCCCTGTGTAGGGCTCTGTGCTGACAGCTCAGAGCCTGGAGCCTACTTTGGATTCTGTGTCTCCCTCTCTCTCTCTCTCTGTTCCTCTCGCACTCACACTCTCTCACTCTCTCAAAAATAAAAAAAGATTTAAAAAAAAAAAAAAAACCAGATTCTGAGCACTACTGAAACCAAGCACACACAGTAAATATCTACTCAAAAGAAATTTTAAGAGCCTGATGAAGTGAGCCAGAGAGGGGACACTCCTCTCATGCAAACCTTGCCTTTGCCAGGTCCAGATCGGAGAGGCTACAGACAGAGGCCTAGGGGGCATGCCCTGAACATGCCTCAGTCTGTTGAAGGCACAACAGCTGTCACAGCTGCATATGTGCCTACAGAACATGCTGCACTTTCCCCTCCCAAGATAAGAACCTGTTCCATTTGCCTAAAGCCCAACCTGGAGCCTACTCATCCCTTGCAATCTAAGAATGTATTTGAATTCAGTTGAATGGAGTAAGTCACCCTCCCAGGCGGGCAGGGGACCAGGGCCAGGTGACAGGTTCCTGGTCTGTTTTCCATGGGCCTTCTTGGATGTGAGAAGGCTGTGTTGGGGGAGTTCCAGGAGCCCTAGCTGATCCTCCAGAGTCCTTTCAGGCCTATGCCTAAAGGAGGAGACACAGTTAAGGGATTCAGATAAAAGAAGCAGTGTTACTAGATACCAACCTTAACACCAGCACTCAGCTCTAACAGAAACCAAAATAGCATGCCCTCAACAACTGGGGTTTCATTTTTCTCACATAACAAGAGGTATAAGGGTAAAAAAAAAAAAAAAAAAAATGGCTGCTGGCATGGAGTCTGAGACTTCAGGCTGAGGTCTCACAATGATCTCTTCCCCCTGATATCCTCGTTGTCACAGGCGACTGCTCCACCTTCAGGATGGCGGCCCTGTTCCGGTCAATAAGCAGCAGAGCACAGGACAAAGGGGTAGGAGCCAGCCATTGGCCCTCCATTTAGAGAGCTTTCTTGGAAACCAACAGGCTCCTTCTGCCTCATCCCACAAAGGTGGCTGGGACATGTAGCTTTAAAGCTCGTAGCTGCTTCCAATTCTGTGTCTCCCTCTAGCTCTCTGCCCCTCCCCCACTCATGCTCGGTCTCTCTCTCACTCAAAAATAAACATTAAAAAAAAAAATTTTAAAGGGACACCTGGGTGGCTCAGTCAGTTGAGCATCCGACTTTGGCTCAGGTCATGATCTCACTGGTGGTGGGTTCAAGCCCCACATCGGGCTCTGTGCTGACAGCTCAGAGCCTGGAGCCGCTTCAGATTCTGTGTCTCCCTCTTGCTCTCTGCCCCTCCCCCACTAGTGCTCCATCTGTCTTTCTCTCTCAAAAATAAACATTAAAAAAAAAATTTAAAGCTCGACACGTTATCCAAACAAATTCAGGATTTTTTAGTGAGGCAGAGTGTTAAGAATGGATATTGGGTAAGCAACAAGCAAAGTCCATCTTAGGAGATATTTTATGTGAGTAAACTTTGTAAATTCATCAGCACATTAATAAGGGAGTGGGTGGCATAGGAGTTTGGAAAGTTCTGGAATTGGGGGCAAGGAACCCAATATTTGCACTAGAGGGAGATTCTCACAAGAGTCTTCAGACACAAAGAAGGCAAATAAACCTTGCACTTCCGGCCTTCCATGGTCTCCCCAGTCATGTCATCAAGCCCCAAATGGGGTGGATATCAGAGCCAGGTGAGCAAGGACAGGAATAGGCCAGGTAGTGGGAGGCAAAGACGCCAGGAGGTAAGCAGTTAAAGACTTTGACTTCAGCCTACCTGGGGCCTGTTTTTGGAGAAGTGGCAATGTGGCTACCCTGGACCCAGGAGGTAGTTACTTAAAGCTAAGACCAAGATATAAATGGACTATTTGATGCCCAAGGGTATGAAGAATGCCCAGCCGTGGCAAGATGACACAAAGCAAAGGCCATCACAGCAGAGGGAGGGTCCTCACCACCTCTCAGCCTCTCTCTTCTGAAAGGAGAAATGATACTCTGACCCTGTCATCGGCAGCTTCAAGCTGAGAACCGTTTCTGTCCATGATGATTACTGAGAGCTCCACAACATTGAGTCTCTAGGACCAGTCTCGGCACGATCTGAAGACCGCCCTACACCTCTAAACTGAGCCAGCTTCCCAAACAGGGTTCATTTCTCAGTTTCTGATGCTTGAATAACTTTGACCTATTTTACACATCATGACTTTGATGGAACCCAAAGCCGCCTCCTCCCCAGTGCTTGCTGGCTGCACGCTCCAGATGGACGACCCCATCAGCCTGTCCCCTCCTGACACACACACCAAGGGACACTCTGCTGGCAGCCAAATGGGCTACCCACACTGGCCTGCCTTCCAGCTCACACCAGCCCCGCAAAGTCTGTTTCACTTCCCAATGTCATCACCTGCCTTCCCAAGAGAAAAGGAGACATGTGGGCACCCCAGGCCAACTGGTTACTTGGCACTTCTTCATACCGATGTTCTTTAAACATTTGTCCAAGTTTATATAGAGGACAAGCAGAGAGCTGCCTGAGCAACAACCTAGTGGCTACAGGCTGCCTCTCCTGACCTCTCCTGTGCACTCTGGCCCCACCCCAAACTCACATCCCTTTCTCTAGAGCAGAACCCCGCAAATGCTCTGACCCCTCTCCTTAAAAGGTGGCTTTAAGGGTTGTTTTTTCTTAATTGAGATGGCCTCTTGGCCTCTCTCTGTATCCCATTCAAAGTGTTGCTTCCCATCCTGCACAGCTTCCCCCCCACCGACAAACATTCTGGTAAATACAGGTGATTTTCTGTCACCTTTTGTTCCCAGGGATGCTAATGCCCCTGGATCGCTTGGCATCTCAGCTCTGCTGCCTGTCACTGGATGTGGCCCCAGGGACCAGCAAGCTCCCCAAGTCACCGTGTCTTTGCAGGTGTACGTTGCAGACAGCTGGAGAGTGAGTGCAGCGGTTATGACCACAGGCTCCAGCACCAGGGAGAACCCTGGCTCTGCCACAGGCTGCTGTGACAACATGGGCAAGGTACTTCACCTCTCTGTGTAACAGGGCAGTATCAGTGTTTACCTGATTAGGGTTGTCGTGAGGATTACAGGACAGCGCACAGATAATGTTCATTTCGGCACTGGGCACACGAATGCAGCACTGGTAGGATTCAGTGTTAGTACTAGAGGTGGTAAACAATGCCTCCAAAACATTCCCATGTGAATCAAATACGCAACTGAAACTGCTTAAGTGGGGTGGTGCTAGGAATACAATTATAGACTTTCATAGAAATGCTGTCCTGTCTGGCGTCCACTCTCAGATCCAGAGCTGGAGACATTCTTAGGACATCTGTCGTGCCTCTTCTCAGGCGGGCACATACAAGTCCGTCACAACTTTGCACCTGCCCACTGCTCTAGCTCCAGGTTCCACCCCATCACGAGAACGGATTCTGCACCTTCACAGCTGCTCTGGGTACCCAGAACCTCACGTAGACATTCTCATCCCAGACTTTGTGTACATGCTATTCTCTTGCTCTTTGCCACCCTGAAAATTTTAAAACTCTTTGGAAGGTCATTCTGACACTACCACTTCAACCCCACTTTCCCCTGATTGCTGCAAACATAGCCAGAACCTTCTGTGATTCCCAAACTGTCACTGGCACCTGTATCCAGACACCTCATTTACAAAGTGACCAGCTCTCCCACCAGACAGCAGTCTTCTGGGTGGATACAACCTTGGCTCACCATGCCTGACACCTACTAGATACCTTACACGTTTTCAGAGTGAAAATAACAAAGGTCAGAGCTAAATCTCACTTGGCTCGCTCACACACACACACACACACACACACACACACACACACACACACACGCGCGCGCCCACATACAGCCTCTAATGAACATTGCAACAACAAACTAGAAAATACAATGTTATCAAAAAGCTCAATAAGCCAGGGAACCTAATGTTCAGAAATTAGTCCATCCTTTTACCCTGATGGTGAAAACCTTAGGGACACTTTGACCTGTGTGGTATTCAACAGTATACAAAGCACCTGAAAATGCAGTCTCCCAGGGTTGGGAGACTCCTTCACAGCATCCGGCCTAATTCCACGGGGTGACTCAGGCATCCCCCATGCAAAATCCCCACTATGAGGTCGGTCCTCTGGCTTACACATACCCTGCACCCAAGAATTTCTGGTCTTCTGAAACAATCCCTAGTATTTTCAGAGGTTTCTGACCACTTGAAGGTTCCCTTCTTATGTTGAGTTAAAATTTGCTTCCCAGGACTTTTCCCTATCAGTCCCAGAATATCTTTTAGGAACACACAAACCCTCCCCTCAAGGCAGCTTGTCAAAATTCTATTGACAACTACAATGTCCTCTCCAGTCTTTTCTCCTCGAAGTGACCCATCCCCAATACTCAGTGTCCCCTCCCCTCTGACTTGGATCTCAGTCCCCTTGCCACTCTGGGAACCCCCCATCAGGAGAACACTGTGTTGCCCATCCATGAGGGATGCCAACAATGGTGAGGAGACTGTATCCAGTAGGTGCCTGTCCAGGAGAACAGGTGTCACTGCAGTTGGGTATGTCAGTCCTCCAGAATGCAGTCCTATACTGCCTCACTGCGAGAGACTGAATTGTGTCCCCCAACATTCATACGCAGAGGCTCTAACTCCTAGGACCTCAGAATGTGACTGTATTTGGAGACAGTGCCTTTAAAAAGGTGACTAAGTTAAAATGAAGCCATTATAATGGGCCCTAATCCAATCTGATTGGTGTCCTTGTAAGAAGAAAAAAATCCAAACACAAAGAGAGACGTGGGCTGCATGCACAGAGAGGAAAGACCATGTGAAGACACAGCAAAAGGGTGGTCATCTGTCAGCCAAGGAGACATGCCTCAGGAGAAACCAAACCTGCCCACACCTTGATCTTAGACTTCTATCCTCCAGAACTGGGAGGAAAGGAGTTTCCGTTTAAGCCACCCAGGCTGTGGTATTTTGTTATGGCAGTCTGCGCAAACTAATGCACTAGGTACATACATTAACTCGTGTATATCATCTACATAGCTCCAGCAGCACCTGAGTTGCCAATTACTCTGGTCAACAGGTGAATGACAAGATATTTTCTATAATAAATCTCAAGAGCCAGTCTGCTCCTTTTCTGATCTTTCAAGGAATGGCACACCCAGCCCCATCACTGCTTCATCCCGTTACTTTCCTTCTCTAAGAAACGGTGATTTCTCCATTACAAGTGAAAGGCCTTTACATGATACAGGCCAGAACTGTCTGAATCTTTGGGGGGGGGGGGTGTTTGTTTTTTTAAGGTTTTTTTTTTTTTAGTATTATTTTTGATAGGGAGAGACAAGAAGTGGGGTAGGGGCACTGGGGAGGGGGGGATGGTAGAGAGAGAATCCCCAACAGGCTTTGCGTGCCAGCACAGAGCCCAATGCAAGACTCAAACCCACAAACCATGAGATCATGACCTGAGCTGAAATCAAGAGTCAGATGCTTAACCGACTGAGCCACTCAGGTGCCCCAAGATCTTTATTTTAATGCAACATAAAAGGGAATCAAGAATATCAAGTTCTAAGGGCACCTGGGTGTCTCAGTCAGCTGAGTGTCTGACTTCGGCATAGGTCATGATCCCAATCCTCATGAGTTCGAGACCCATGTCGGGCTCTGTGCTGACAGCTCATAGCTCAGAGCACTGGAGACTGTTTTGGATTCTGTTTCCATCTCTCTGCCCCTCCCCTGCTCACACTCTGTCTCTCTCAAACTTAAGCATTTAAAAAAATTAAATAAAAAAAGACTAGTTCTGAAATGGCAAAACATCCTTTAAACTCTCATTCCTGTGCCTGTACCACCCATGAACCAGACAGACAACAGAAGTCATGCCCCCCAGTCACCACACATGGATTTGCTCCAAGCTGCTGTCCTTCCTCCACACTGCTGACCTCAGGATCCTTCACAGATGCTGTAGGGCACAGGCATTCCTTTCAGATCCTCCTGCCCTCGCTTTGCCCGTTGAGCTTGGCACACAATATTATCCCCCTAGAAAAAACAAAACCCACACCCAAACTTCTCCAAACTGTCACAAGTAAAATACCCTCTCTTATTCAATGCAGTTCTAGAAGCCTGTACCATCTTGCATGGTCCTCACTCATGGTATATCCCAGTCCTGGAAGAAGGAACGTTATAAAACGGATCCCTTTTTAAAATGACTGTAGTGTCCCACAGCCTTAAGCTCCAGGGGTCTGGTAATCTCAGGGGAGCCACACTGAAGTCATGAAGTATCCCCAAGGATAAAGGGCAGCGAGAGGTCTTGGACCACCAAAGGAGATGCTGAGTGCCTGAGCAGCCTACAGCCAAGGCGAGGCACACATCCCTGAAGGCAAAGTGAATTAAATCGGATCCAAATAAATCCAAATTAAGTCGGATCCAAATGCTGCTCCGTTGGGGGCGCCTGGGTGGCGCAGTCGGTTAAGCGTCCGACTTCAGCCAGGTCACGATCTCGCGGTCCGTGAGTTCGAGCCCCGCGTCGGGCTCTGGGCTGATGGCTCAGAGCCTGGAGCCTGTTTCCGATTCTGTGTCTCCCTCTCTCTCTGCCCCTCCCCCGTTCATGCTCTGTCTCTCTCTGTCCCAAAAATAAATAAACGTTGAAAACAAATGCTGCTCCGTTGGAGCAGCAATACCAAATCTGAGAGCAAGAAGGGAACTGGAATCAGGAGTCAGGCCAGGAGGAATTAGGGGAAATACTAGAAGAGAGTGGCAGTGGACAGTATGAGAAAACCCACAGAGTCAGGAAGACATAGGGTCAGGTTTCTGAAGGTCATTTTCCTATGCATCACCCCTTGGATTCCTCCACCCAGCAAAGCTGTGCATCTTCAGGTCAGAGCAGGAAAGCATGAGAGCAAGGCAGCCATCCATCAGTGCCTCCTCTCTCCTCTCAGCGGCCTGCAGAAAGGTGCAAGCTTTGAATTCCATCTCCAAACCACGAGATCTGTCTTGCCACAATTCCCAGCTCCCTTCTCTATTTATTCTACCCTGTGACTGATTGGAACAAGTCTTTAAAAGGGCATTTTTCAAAGCCATGATGGTACAGTAGTCATGCTGTCTGGCCTGACAGTTCCAAACAAGTTACAGGCCCAGAAATTACATGAAGCAGCCGTCCATCAAATGTCTCCATGGTCCATCGACTGCTTGTGAGGCAGAGTGAAGTCGTGCATACAGGCCACCAATGGGCCGACTGGAAATGCTTTGGCTTTCATCACTAGCATCAGCAGCAGAAACTTTGGCAACAATCCCAAGAGGGAGTTTCCGGGAACAAAGCAGATGCACCATGCAAAACTTCGTTCTCATACCTTCAGTGGTCATACATTCTGCAAACTGACTCCAAAAGACCCTTGGGCAGTTAGCCTCGGATACCACCTGTGTTCTCCACTTCATTCTGTGTATTTTGTAATAGTGTTCAAAATACTGGTACAGGTCTAACTCATCCCACCCCGTTGAGGTTAGGCTTGACCATGTGACTTGGGGTGCTTCTCCCTGGGGGAGGATCAGACATCCCTGTCCTAGTGGCAGATAGGAAGCTTGATTTCTGGCAGCCTGCAATATGGAACATGAGACACCTGCATCCTACTGAACTCAGGAATCTTCATGGGACTCGCTGTGTTCCCTTCAACATGGACAGTCATGTGTCATTGCCAGATGAAAGCTTAAGATCCTTATTGTTTTCTCTGTTCCACAGACCACCTGTTTCCCAGGTAGAGGCTGTTTCATCAGCCTAAGAAGCAGGTTAAAGGCCATGTAGTGTAAAGTCACAGCCAATCCTTGATGGATATGTAGCATGGATAAAAGCAAACCGTTGTGGTTACAGTTTGCTGTGGGCTGGGATCATTTATTATTGAAGTATAGCCAGTATATCCTAACTGAAATACCTTCTTCCCTTGTCTTTTTTTCCTCCACTACTATTTATCAAGCCGCTATTAAGAATTAAAGGCCTTCTATGCATCGAACACCATCTGTGAACTGAGAATCTTTCATGAACCGAGCACCTAGTAAGTGGCAGTCACTGGTTGGGCAGGAAGTGCAAAGAAGAGGTGCGTACAATGGGAAGGTGGTGAGGGGACACTGATACATTTTGATATACTGAGGCAAGTGTTGTAACAAGATGTATCAAGAAGGGGGTAAAGGGAGACCATATAAATAGCCAACATATGTGCTGCACTACAAATAAGGTTGACAGACTGACTCTGAATTTGAGAAGAATTCTGACCAAGAAGAAAGGAAAGGACAGAAAATGGGAAAAGTAAACTTCAGGCAGAGAAAGACGGCACGTACAAGGACATGAGCACATACTGCTGTTGTTCAGTGAGGATGGGGCTTAGGATAAACAGATAAAGAATCAGATAAAATGATTCTAGAAAGATCCACCGGAATCAGCTTAGAAAGAACCTGGAAGGCCATGCCAAAGAGGTGTGACTTAACTTTGGGGGTTATGGAGGAATAAATGGAAGCTTTTAAAGAGAAAAGTGAAGTGCTATTCCTGTTGTGGAGGAAGTGTGGCTAGGGCCCATGAGTAGGTTTTGGAGTCAGAAAGAAAGGAGTTTACTCTAGGTAAAATGAATTTAGAAAGGGGGCGCCTGGATGTCTCAGTCAAACATATGACTTTGGCTCAGGTCATGATTTCATGGTTCGTGAGTTCAAATCCCACATCGGGTTCTCGGTCAGCAGAACCCGTTTCAGATCCTCTGTCTCCAGGTCTGTCTGTCTCTCTTCCTCCCTCCCTCCCCAGCTAGTTCTCTCAAAAATAAACGTTTAGAAAAACAAAAAAACAAGAAAACTTAGGGGACGCCTGGATGGTTCAGTTGGTTAAGTAAGTGCCCGACTTCAGCTCAGGTCATGATCTCATGGCTCCTGAGTTCAAGCCCTGTGTAGGGCTCTGCTGACAGCTTGGAGCCTGCTTCGGATTCTGTGTCTCCCTCTCTCTCTGCCCCTCCCCTGCTCATGCTCTGTCTCTCTTTCAAAATAATAAACATTAAAAAAAAAAAAAAAAAAGAACTTAGAACAATTACAACAGCAAATCTCAAATGGAGGAAGGAAAAGCACATTCTCCATTTTAGATCAGCTTCCCCAGGAAACAAATTCAGAAGGAGAGGACATTTCCAAGCAAGATGCCTAATGCTGAGGGCTCTTGGGACCATCACCTATAAAGGAATAAAGGAAACAGGATGAGGCAGAGGGAGGAGTCGAGCTACTGTGCAGTCACAACAGAGGCCTCAACTGGTCACCCAAGAAGCTCTACACCTTGGAGAGCCCCTCTGAGTTGCCCAGAGTTGAGGCAAGGGTAGCAGAGCTTGTACCCTGACATCAAATAGCCTTGCCCCCAGACAAGGGGTATAATCTTGGGCAAGGTACCTCCCCTTCCACAGAGGGCAATTATGGGAAAGGACTCAGCTTTCAGTGTCAGCAGCAAACACTCAGCAGCCGGGGAAAGGATGCCCGAGTCCTAAAGGGGGAGTCACAAGATTCCAACATAGGACACAGCCAGCAACTGCGGGCCAGGAATTGTACTAGATAATTCTTGACTTTTCATCTGTTGATCATCTGCACATGACTCTTTGCAGTAGGTTCTATTATGACAGACGAGAAAATTGAAGCTCAGAGAGGTTATGTGATCTGCTCAAGCGACAGTGCCACCAGAAGGAAATTCAACTTCAGCTGTCTCTGCCTCTAAAGTCAACATACTCACCGTACACTCTGGGGTTTGTGTGGGAAAGGCCTCAACACCTCAGTATGAAGGCAAGCCACAGTGATCAAAGGGGCAACCCACAGGAATCTCTGGAGAAGGAAACCTCCTGCGCCCTCTCGGGTTCCCAAACACACCTGGTCCAAGTGGCAGGATGCTGAGGTCCACCTCAACCTGTTCGTCTCTGCACCAGGCAACTCTACTCCCCAGCTACTACGGTTTTTCCTTCTTGACCCTCTTTCTCTGCCCCAGCCTTGGAGGGAGACAAACATGTGTCTCAGTGAAGAGTGGCCAACAGGTCACCTTAGGTTTGGAGAGGAGTGGCCAAAATTCATCACAGGCACCTTCCGTGAGAACTCTGTGCCAGCCCTGTGACTGGCTGGCATCACTCCCATTCCTGCTGTTCTTTCATAAAGAAAACGAAGGCTCAGAAAGTGGGAATCCCTTCCCTAAGATCACACAACCTGTATGTGGTCAACTCCGAACTTTGGGCTTTCCTCCTGGATACCCGTCAGTGAAGAATTAAATAAAACTAAAAATTCAGTTCCTCATTCGCACGGTCCGCATTTCAAGTATTCAAGGGTCACACATGGCTAGTGGCTCTAGTGGCTACTACGCAGGTAGGTCAGGTAGAGAACATTTCCATCATCACAGAAGATTCCAATGGAAATGTTAAAAGGGGGCTGCTTTGGAGTCCTGGAGGAAGCAACATTCCCTCAACGATGATCCAGATTTTCTCCATGCCCCTCACCCACTGCCCCAAATCTTTTCATAGAAAAGAACAGTGGCAAATAAATCTAATGCATCTGAGGGGAGCAGGGAATGTATATAATTAATCCAGAAGGGAGAAGACAAACCATTTTTGTACCTGTTTATGTTCACTTGATAAACAGAGAAAAAAGCTAATGACTCTGTAGTTCCTGGAAAGTCCACAGGGAAATTGGAATCTCTTATCTGAGCCCCCCTGCAGAGAAGCCAGGCCTGTGCTCTGAATCTCTCCAGAGATCAAAGAGGATCTGTGCATGTCATTAGCAAATTTCCTCCCCTTCCCTCCCTGTTTCCAAGTCCCCTGATGTCAAGAGACTGGCCTACATTAGCCTGCCAGCGAGGAGGGAGGCTTTTATTCCACAAAACTAATACAAGTAAAATAGTTGCAGCTAGATATCCACTCCCTTTCCAGGCACCTTCCCCCAAACACAAATTCTGATATGTGGTCCAGAATCACAGGGGCCTCAGGAGGTTGGACCAGAGAACCTCCATCTGTAAAACTCATACCAAGACAATGTGTCCTTAAACTTGAACTGGAATGCGTGTGTAGGAGCACCTCAGAGTACCTCTCAAGGAAGACAGCTCTATTGTCAGGTACTTGTGAACGTCACAACAGTAGGCACATTTCTCCTATTGTATCCAAATTTGCCACCTTGTAACCCCCGCCCATTTCTCTTGGATCACTCCTTAGGGACTCAGAACAAGTCCAGATCCACAGGACAGCTATTTTTAGCCTTCCTTTCCACCCCCGCCCCCTTTACAATGTCACCAGGTCTCTTTCCTGGTCTTCTCAAGGAATGGCTTCTAGATACTTCCCTGCCCCAGCTGCCTCCTCACCCTGTGTATCAATCTCCTCCTGATATCTCCATTTGGGGATCCAGCCGGCAGGCAGATGGGAATGGGCTTCTTCACCACTAAGACCCAGAAATGAAAACAAAGGCACTGGAAATCATACCCTCTGTAGGGACCTGCTGTGCGTCCACTCCAGGATTCCTCCCAGCCTTCTCATAATAAAGGCCAGGTTAGGAAGGAGCAACATTAAATTAGTTATAAATTGAAAGCAATTACTATAATAACAAAAAGATGAGTGAACACAAAATCCCCTTCTTTCACAGTGGTATTTACAAAAGAAAGATTAATAAGGTAATTTTACCCCCAAATCCACCAAAAGCTCAGCAGATGGAGCAAATAGAAGCAAAGGCAGAGAGAGAGCACCTGAATTCCCCCCCGGGTCTCCAGTTTTCCTGGGTGGTTGAGGGCTGGGTGTTGGAACAAGTACATGGAGAGGGTACCATCTCATCTGCTGGGCGCTGGGCAGGATCCAAGGGTAGCCCCTCAGACTCCACCCCACTGGGCGGCCTCAACCACCCCTGTCACCCCAGGAGCACATCCCTGTGAATCAGCAGGGAGGAATCAGGGCACCCTGCTTGTGTGAAGGACAAGCCTCTCCCAGTACCTGTAGAAGGCCAGGGATGGGAAAGACAACTTTCATACTATTCTCCCCATTTTACAAGGCATGAAACAAGCTCACAGGAAGAAGGTCGGGAACATGCCACAACTTCGAGGCTGGGAGAGGGAAGCTGAGATTCAAGGCAAGGCTTTGTGAGCTCTGCCCTCTACACCACACTGCATCAGGCCCACCCACCACCTCTTTTTCTAGATCTTCTTCTGCTTTGCGGAAACTCTTTGCAGAACACAGGCACACCCTGGCTTGAAACTCCAGCCCCTCAGGGCTGGAAGGGCCACAGAGGTCCCCCAGGATGGCCCATTCATTGTGCCAACACATTTAAAAAAAACAAAAAACAAAAAACACACAGTGAGAGAGGCGCCTAGGTGGCTCACTCAGTTAAAGCATAGGACTTGGGCTCAGGTCATGATGTCACAGTTCAGGGGTTCAAGCCCCAGAATGGGCTCGCTGCTGTCAGCACAGAGCCCGCTTCAGATCTTCTGTCTCCCTCTCTCTCTCTCTGCACCTCCCGTGCTCACGCTCTCAAAAATAAACTTTTTAAAAATCACAGTCAATGGCTAAACAGGGTCACAGAGCTCCCGAGCCTTCTACTCCAGAAATGCCTCCACACCCACGATTCGGAGCAACTTGTAAAGGAAGAGCGAAGAAGTTAGAGGCAAGCACCCCTGAGTTTTCTGCTATGTGTGCAAGCTGTTCAACCTCTGCATCTCACTTTGCTATCTGTAAAATGGACTTAATGCAGCACCACCTCAAAGAAGGTATAGGAGGACTGGTCAGGGGTCAGTCAGCTTGTTCTGCAAAGGCCCCCAAGAGTAACTACCTCAGACTTTGCAGACTTTTCTGTCGCAAGGACTGAACTCTGCTGCATGAAAACAGCCCCAGATGCCAGGTGGCTGTGCTCCAATAAAACGTTATGTAAACCATAGGCTAGGATCTGGATTTGATCTGCAAGCCAACCTGACATAGGCTAAGTCAGTGGCACCTGCTGAGTCTCAATAAATGACAGCTACTCATAATAATTATGCTCCATATTACTGTTTTTATTATCATTTTACAAGGGTTATAGTTGAAGGTCATCCAGCTCCAAGAGGCATGTGGACCCAGACCCACAGCTAAAGAAGCAGATTAGGAGGAAGAGGAAGGACAGCTGGTCAGTCAAGACCCCACACCCTCACTACCAGAGGAGGCCCAGTCAGCTGATAAAGGGTGGGCTGTGCTGGAAGAAAGCCCTTAAGTCTGGACAAGAAAGGGGGCACCCTAAGCTGCCATTGGCCTCTACATGGCCCCCAAGGGCCTCAAAGGCTCTCATTTATTCCACATAGTTTTCTCTGTGCCAGGCCCTGTTGTAAGCATTTTGTAGATCTCAAGAGAGGGAAAGCCACTCTCTGGTAGGCTGGGCTTGGGCACCCAATTGCAGCCCTGAGACCAGGAAAGTGAGACCAGGCGTCTCAGCTGTCCCCACCCCTCTGCTGTCCAGACCAAAGCAGGCTGTTCCAGTATGTCACCCTGTGAGCAGAACCTCAGAGGCAACAAGAACACGTCCTGCCTCAAAACTGCCCAGAAAATGAGCCCAACCCCTCACAGAGAGCACTTAAGAGTTTCAATGTACATTACTGTGTCTGGAGGTCTGTGAAATCTCTCTGCCTAGACCTTGCCTTTCCACATCAGTGGTCAGCAAAACTGGTTCTGGAAAAGACCAAATATTTTTGAATGTGTGGGACATAGGATCTATATGGCAACTGTTTGACTCTGCTACTGTAGCACAAAAGAATGGATGTGTTCCAATAAGACCATTTATAAAAATAGGTGGTAAGCCTCTGGGTTTGGTCACCAGACTGGTCACCTGCCTTAAGTCCATTAAGACCATATTCTGGTCTGGGTTCCAGAGAACAAGCATTCTTTGTGACTCACCCTTGTTTCTGCACATCAATATTGTAGGTGCTCTAATGATCCTTTCTGGAAGGAAGGAATCTGTGCTCAAAAACCAGACGATTTAAAGATAACGGCTTAAACTAGTTTAAAAAAAGTTTTTTTTTAATTTAAAGATTAATTACCGTCAGAATACCTAACATTCCTGTAACAGAACTTTGCTTTGGGTAATGAGTGAATAAATGAAGGAATGAATGAATGACTTAAACTGCCTAAGCCTGATGAGTGTTTAGGTGCCCGGATAGTGAAGCCTAATGATTAAGGGCAAAGCAGCTCTTCACAGTTAAAGAAAATGGAATTTGGAGCCCACTGAACAAATTTAATTGCTCTCTGCCTTCAAATCTCTCTTTTCCACACTCACAGCAGGCCACCCAGCTGAGGGAAATTCCAGATAAGATATGTTTATTGAAAATTTACATGGCACCGCCATAATTTAGAAGAGGAATATTCATGCTCATGTCCGGAGGCTGAGGATAAAAAAAGGTCTGCTTAGAACTGTAATGTACAACAGATACTCCCCAGACCAGCAACCTCAAGCCAGTAATTGCCAATCATTTGGGTTCCATTCAGTCTGTCCCTTAAGTCCTGGTAAGGGGCCTAACCCCAAGAACAAAGATAAATGGAGCCAGGGGTAAAAGCTCCTCCTGGGAGGCTTCCTTTAGAACCCACAAAGGAACAAGGACATTGCATTTTATACTATGACCTGTATTACAAAATTGAATGAGCTGGTCAGGTGGATCCCATGTTACTTTTATATTACACCCCCAAAAAAGAAAAAAAACAGGATCTTAAACATAATTAAAGAAATGCAACCTAACTATTATTCAATTTGGGTGGGAGGAATTACTCTTCTCACATTTTTCAAAGTTTTATGAGAGTAAGGCAGAGGCAGAAGGGAAAAAAGAATTTTAATTGTTTTATAAATTTACAAAACTGCGGGGCACCTGGGTGGCTCAGCTGGTTAAGCATCCAACTCTTGATTTAGCTCACATCATGACCTCATGGTTTGTGAGATCAAGTCCTGTGTCAGGCTATGTGCTGACAGCACAGAGCTCACTGGGGATTCTTTCTCTCCCTCTCTCTGCCCCTCCCCTGCTCATTCTCTTTCACTCTTGCTCACTCAAAATAAATAAAACAGAAAAAAAAGAACTTACAAAAATGAAACCTAAATCACAAAGATTAAATTGTACAGGTCACATGCTATGATCACAATGAAATAAAGTTTGGCATTTATTATGTAAGATAAATACTCAACTCCTCAAATGTTAAAAACAGTATGCTAAACTATTGCATTCAAGAAGTAAAATAAGATGACAGATTAAGGGAAAAAAATAGAAAAGAAATAACTACCACTCGAAACTTTCCAGATGAAGCCAAAGCTATAGTCAAATGAAAAAGCATACCATAATTTTTCCTATTAAGTTAGAAATCAATGAACTGAGCAATCAACTTGGTTTTTTTTAAGAAAAAGTGAATTAATAAACTAAAAGAAGTACTTAATGAATTAGAAAAAAATTTAAGCATAGTATTGATAAACATAATATCTGGGTCTTTTCAAAAGACATTAAGGTAGATAAACCTTTGGCAAGAGGGGAAAAAAGATAAACATGAAAAATTAGGAATTGCCACATTCATCGATTCCTTCATTCAGCAAATATTCACTGAGTACTTTAAGTGTCAGGAATTGGTGACACCATAATGAATTAGACTAGATCTTTAACTCACTGTAAAGGAGAAAAGATAAAGTAATTGCACTGACAGTGTGTTATAAAGATATGCAAATTTTACGAACTACTCTGTGCAACTGTGCTAGCAAACTACACTGCAACGAAAGGCACTATTTTTCAGGAAAATATAGAGAACCAGTTTGACTCAATAATGCCTATTTTAAAACTTAACTACCTGTCAAATTTTGCCTCCAAAATTTGTGCTATGCCAGGTGGCTTCTCAGGCTAGTTCTGAAAACTCTCCAGAGAACAGAGGATCCTGGTGCCTTATCAACTCCCCCACGGCCGAGGGTGGGAGAAGGGCACCCTGTGCATCTTAAGCAGCTATCAAGCTTGACTGCAGTATGACAGGAAAACAACAGAACAGCATCACTGTGAGATACTGAGGCCAAAATCAAAGTCCATCATCTCTCATGCCAGATTCTGAGAGTGAAAAAGCTCTAAAACCTGGGTTTAACTCATGTGGTAGCAGTGGCCTGTGCTGTCAAAGCCCCCTCCTTTCCTCACAACCTGCATCATTTGGGTGCACAGACACCCCAGCCCCCTTGTTCCCGATGGGGACAGCTCAAGAGTCGTTTCCAGAACCACCCCCCCCCACCAAGAAAGGGAGCCCAAGTCACCCTCCCCGGGACTCTGCTGGCTGCCTCCTCTCCCTGTTTGTACCTGTCCACCCAATTTTCCTGGGAACTTCCTAATCAATCATTCTCCCGTGAACCCTTATCTCAGGGTCTGCTGCTCCAGGACCCATCCTAAATCAGTAGAAAACCTGGCCTAAACTCCTTCAGCAACCATCCCTGACCTAAGACTGCTTCCCACATTCATCTACCTGACTTAGTGTTGTATTCCTATGTCTGGCTGCATAATTATTAATGTGTTTGATTAAGGGGTACTTCTCCAGACTCTATAGGGTTATTACAGATCACTCACAGTGTATGTATCATACTACCTTCCTAAAATCTAATAAAATACAAACTGCAAACACATTTCACCCAAAGGGTTTTAGATAAGGGATTATGGAGCTGTATAAAATACTAGCAAGTCAAATCCAGTACCATAATAAAAGAATAATAAACCATAACCAATTAAAGTTAATGACAATAGTTTCAAATTTGGAAATTTAACCATACAATTTTTTAAAATAGGTCAATGGGGTAAAAACCACAGAGGATCACAATATTCCTGATATAAAATTTAAAAGACCTTAAGTAATAAGAATTCTGGTTCCTTAAAATGATAAACATCTATTTCCAAACTATTTTACTAACTGAATCAGGGGAAAAAAGGGGGATGGGAGGTGTATCTGCTATTATCACTATTATTGAACCTCATTCTGGGATTTCTAGAAAAATTAAAAATCAGAGCACAAGTATTGAAAAGGAGAAGACAGAAGAACCATTATTTTGGATGATATTATCGTCTACCTGAAAACCCAAGGGCATAACTGCAAACTATCAGAACTGGTAAAAGAGTTTCAGTATGGGAGCTAGATATAAAATATTTGCCTAGGGGCGCCTGGGTGGCGCAGTCGGTTGGGTGTCCGACTTCAGCCAGGTCACGATCTTGCGGTCCGTGAGTTCGAGCCCCGCGTCGGGCTCTGGGCTGATGGCTCAGAGCCTGGAGCCTGTTTCCGATTCTGTGTCTCCCTCTCTCTCTGCCCCTCCCCCGTTCATGCTCTGTCTCTCTCTGTCCCAAAAATAAACATTGAAAAAAAAAATTAAAAAAAAAAAATATTTGCCTAAAAACCTCATCTTCTTATGCCAGTCTGTATATACCAGGATATAACGATTGGCAAGAACCAGTTAGAAAACATAATAGAAACACTTATCCCATATACAAAAAAGATGCAAGAATAAACAGGACATGTCTAAGACCTAAAAGAGAATGATAAAGCCCAATGAGGCATGTTATACAAGAGAGCAGAGTAAATGGGAAACTCCTTTTGTGATTAGATAAGAGAACTGAACATCATAAAAATGTCTGGGGTCTCTACAGTAATCTATGAATCTAGTGCAGAGCTGACCAAAATCCAAAACAGATTATCTTAGAGAACATTTGACAAAAATATTCTAAAATTTGTTCAGTAGAATAAATATGCAAAAATACCTGGGGAACTTTTGAAACTTTAGAGTAATGAGAGAATGATCCTCTCCAATACTAAAATATATAGCTACGGCATTAAAGCAAGATGGTACCGCCCTCTAAACAGGCAAAGTAGAAGAAGCTGATTAGACCCCAAAATAAACGGGAGTGTATTATTTAGGTTGCACTGCCTGTAAGTAGGAAATGTGGGTTCTTCATTAAAGGATAGAGACAATTAGCTGTCATCTTGGACTAAAATAAAGCATGTTTCTACCTCACCCTTAATTCAAAATAAGAGCCTGGCCTATTCAAGATTTAAGAAAAGGAAGGATGGAGGGCAGAAGAAAGCACAAAGATACCAAGAAAAAAAAAAAAAGGAAATTATCTTCATTAACAGTCAGGAAAACCTTTCTGATGGAGACTAAAACCAAAAAGCAACAAAATACTGATCGATTTCACCACCTAAAAATTAGGAAAATGAAAAAACTTCTATGTGACAAAAAGGACAGTTAAAAACCCATAACCAAGTAAAAATACAAGTCTGAGAAAACAAAGAAAAAAAAAAAAAAACAGTGCAACATGGATGACAGAGAAAGGACTATTTCTGATACCCATAGAGCACTTCCAAATGAAAACGAAGAAAACCACCTATAAGAAAAACGTGTGGAGGCTATGACCAGCTAAGAAAGAAAAAGCAGAACATCGATCAACATTTGAAAATATTTTTCTACCTCACTAACAACTGAGTGAATGCTAATTAAAAATGTTTTTTCATCTATGCATTACAAAGGTCAAAAAGACAGAAGATAAGAATGTTGGTAGAGTAAAAACGCCCACTCTTTCAGACGGCTGTCTGTCATTGTTTAAGATTATGAATCATGAGTATCAATAAAGAAAATGCCTGAAAGATACACCCCAAACAGCCAATGGTGGTGACCAACAGAGAACAGAACGGGGGAGGAGGGGGAGAGGATCTTTGACAATAGAACACTTCTGAAACATTAGTTTTGTTTTTACAATACACCAAATAATAATAGCTAATGCTTCCTGGCTGCATACCATATGCCAGCCACAGGCTATAAAGCACTTTCCCTGCATTATTGGCTCCCTCCCACAACCACCGAGGCTGGTTTTGCACAGAGCAAAATGTTGCCATTGCGATCTTTGGTCCTAAGAGAAACTCCCACTAACTTTATCCCCCTCTCAGTAAAAGATGGAAGAGAAAACTCCTGTCCCTCCCTCTTTCTCTTGCCCAACCTTCGAGAAGCTTCTCATGGAACTATTGAGAGTTGAACCCACCCCAGGGCCACCTACAGGCAGCCTTCAAAAGGTGGAAGAGTCTCCAAGCCCCTACTTGTGCTTCCTGAGGATGTACTGGGAACTCCCTGTTTCCGTGTTCCACTCAGATCTTAATCCGCCTGCTGGGAAGTAGTCAGAACCTGGAACATTGAGCATGCTCTTACCCTGTGGTTCTCACAGTGTGGTCCCTGGACCAGCAGCATCAGCATCACCTAGAAACTTCTTAGAAACACAAACTCTTGGCTCTGCCCCAGACCTACTTAATCGGAAACTCTGGGCACCAAGTCCAAGCTCTCTAGATGATGCTAATGTACAGGAAAGGTTAAAAACCTCATTCTAGGGGTGCCTTGGTGGTTCAGTCATTTAAGCACCCAACCTGGTCTCAGCTCAGGTCATGGTCTCACGGTTCATGAGTTCTAGCCCCACATTGGGCTCTGCAGGGACAGCACAGAGCCTGCTTCAGATCCAATGTCTCCCTCTCTCTCTGCCCCTCCCCCACATAAGTACTCTTTTCTCTTTTTCTCATTCTCTCAAAAATAAACATTAAAGGGGCACCTGGGTAGCTCAGTCGGTTAAAAGTCTCTTGACTTCAGCTCAGGTCATGATCTCATGGTTCGTGGGATCAAGCACCACATCAGGCTCTGTGCTGATGGCATAGAGCCTGCGTGGGATTCTCTCTCTCCCTCTCCCACACTCGCATTCTCGCTCACAAAAACAAACATTTTTAAAATAAAAAAATAAACATTTAAAAAAAAAAAAAACCTCACTCTAACCAGCTGAGGAAACCGAGACTCAGCTTACATGACCTCCTAGGACCTTACAAGCTATTGTGTTGCTAGGCTGGGATTTGAACCCCAATCTTTCTCACCACAAAGCCTTATTTCTTAAACACTATGCTCTACTATCTCCTTAGGAACTGCCTGTGGTACTAATTCAGTGAATACAAATTTTCTTTTAAAAATATACTGTTCTTAAATGTTGCCATGATTAGCTTTAGAATGGACTTCAAAATTTATGATGGTGACCAACAGAGAAGAAAATTATGTTACTGTTTCATTTAACTCCATCTATACCACAACCCACCCACCCCCAGTTTCTCCAGAGCCACAACATCTACCTGTTGGAAAGCACCTAAAAAAATCTTACCACCTGGAGGGATGGCAGCAACATAACATCTGCCTCATGTGGCCCTCAGATCATTGCACAACATCTAAGAGAATCATTTTTGTTCTGGAAAGGAAAGCTGGCTGTCTCATGGTTACTTGGGCAAAAATGGTGTTCATGGTCAGTCTGGCTCTTTTCTAAAGCAAGGGTTGGGGCAGCGGTGGGTACACCTGGGTGGCTCAGTTGGTTAAGCAGCTGACCCTTGGTTTTGGTTCAGGTCATGATCTTGCTTTCCTGAGGTGAAGCCTCATGTTGGGTTCTGCATTGACAGCAGGGAGCCTGCTTGGGATTCGATCCCCCTCTCTTTCTGCCCTTGCCCCATTGGTGCACATGTTCTTTCAAAATTAAACAAATAAATAAATAAATACAGCAAGGCTCAGCAAACCGCAGCCCAGAGGCCAAACCTGGCCCACTAGCTGTTTCTGTAAATCAAGTTTTACTGGAATATGCCTAAGCTTATTTGTTTATACATTATCATGCTATAATGGCAAGGTTGTGACAGAAACCCCATGTCCCAGAGAGCCTCAAATATTTACTACCTGGCCCTTTACAAAAAACAATTACAGTTCCTGAACGTAGGTCACTCACCGGAGACAGAATACATTTTTACACCTGATCATTCCTGACTTCAAAGTCGACGTCTGTCGTGTACCAGAATGATACCTCCAGCAAGTCCCTTAACCTCCCTGTGCCTCAGTTTCCTCATTTATACAATAATTGCTCTATAGGATTGTGATAAGGATCGAATGGAACAAAACATGTTCAGGCCTGACAGTAGGTGCCCAGTTAGGGCTGGCTTTCTCCCTTCCCCTCTTCAGGTAGAGAGACTCCTCAAGTGTCATTCTTCTGACACACAGTAGGCACACCGCGCATTCACAGTCAATTCACAGTCAATTGAATCTGCAAATTCAAAATGCAGAAGGCTGCACAAAGCCCATAGGCTCCAATTTAAAATGTCTCACTGTCCAGTGATCCAGGGGATAATTTACTAACCAGGCAGCACACTTAGATTCCATACATCATCTCCTAAAGCCAAACCTGTCCTGCCCAGAGCCAACAGTTGGCTCTACCCTGGAAATGAAGAATGGGCTCCCAGGGACAGCAGATCCTGGGCTGCAGGAAGGAAAGAGCAAGCTACCGAACTACAAAGCACTCATCCTCACAAATCTCCACTTCACCAAGAGTCCCCCTTGGTGACCTTGGGTTTTATAATCCCCCCACCCCTGGCTACCTCAGAACAGAAAACTCAATCTGCCTCTCTTCTCCATCAGGTCAAGAACAACCACACGAGAAGAGTTGCGCTGGGCCAAGGTCATGGGGCAGGTATTCTTTCACCACCCCCAGTTGGCCCATAGCTCCAGTACGTCATGCCTCCCAAGCTCCAATGGTCCAAGCCACTCCCCTTCTCTTTCCAGTTTGAGCTTCTTCTATCTTATCAGATGAGCTCAGCGGGGTGTTTCGTGCCTAGCTTTGCTGGTGTCTCCCCCTATTTTGCCTGTACCCCACTGGTAAGGAAGGTTCTGGAGTCGGCCCTATTTTACAAATGGGCAAACTGAGGTTTAGCAAGCTTAATCAGCTTGCCCAAGGTCACACAGCCTGCAGGTGGCCCATCTCTAGTCTCCCTGCCTCAAAGTTCACGTTCCTAACCACATACCGTGGTTCACACACCACAAGTGTGTGAAGTTTAAGGACAAGCTTGTGAACTGTCATTGAGATCCCAAACCACAGGCCTGTAAAATTATCCAGTCCAGCCTTCTCACTTACCAAATGGGTACACAGAGACCCGGGCAGGAACACCACCTTCCCAAGGTCACCCAGTGACATAGTGGCCTGAGTAATACAAAAGAATGTGATGTTTACAAGAGTGTTTTCGTGTCACAGGACTGCAAAGTGGGTAAGATTTGTCAGGCTCACAGGGTCTCATGTTTTAGGACAGGTGCTTCCTCCATTAATGCCACCACCAAAAATTGCTCATGTGCCCAAGTCTACCAATTTTGGTGCCAAGCTGAGATCATAGGGGCCTTTTCAACAGGATAGCCAACAGGAATGCCTGAGATGGCACCCCTTTGGCTCCAGTGGGCCCTGGGGGGCTTGGGGGGCGTGGGAAGGAAAACCCTGAAGAGCAGCAGGAGGCCAGCCCCCAGCACAGGAGGAAGCAGAGGCAGAATCTGGGGCCCCCAGCACAGCCCCTGTGGCCCGCAGGAGACCACCAAGCAAATCCACCCAGGAAGCCCAGCACAGGGGAGTGCCCACAGGCAGGCAGGGGCTAGGAGAAGGAAGGTGGACAGACTGATGGAAGGGAGAGGACTGCATGCAGACTCGGGGACAGGGTGGTCCCCGCAGGCTGGAGCTGACAGTGCCTGCCAGTGAGACTGGCCTGGGAAGGCGGAGAAAGACGTGACCACGTCAACAGCGCCAACTACGGGCCACGCAGCCCCTGACCCTTTCCAGCGTGTTACTCCTACGATCAGTAGGTTAAAAACTCCTCGGGAACAGACCCCAAATCTAACAACTGCCCCTCTCAACATTCGCTGGCACGGGAACCACAGACTGGGATTCGAGTCCTGCTTCTCCACCTCCTCGCCGTGTGACCTGACAACTGAGGGGGGGCCTCTCTGCATCTGCGCTTCAGCCCTACAGGCCTCAGATGCTGACGGTGTGTATCCCACAGAGCTGCGGGGAGGAGGAAATGAAGCCGGGTGTGTAAAAATGCTCGGCACGATGTTCTTTTAACAGTTGCTCTAAGTGGTGGGGAGCCTCTTCAAGAGTACATACCTCCCACAGCTTCAGAGCCAGTGTAGACGACTCGATAAAATGTTACAGAACAAATTAGAAAAACTCATACAGAACTCACTTAACTTGTTAAATCAAGGAAATGAACAACTGTGGTGTAGAGGCCTTCGGCTTTTAACTACCCGAAATCAAATTGTTATTCCACTCTCCTATCTCAGCGCCCGGTGCTAAGGTTATTTGGCGTGTCTGGTGTGTGACTACTTAAGAAGGGGTAACAGGCTCTAATTAAGCCTGAAAACGTCAACGTGAGACAGGCAGGCAGCGAGCAACGTCTCTTCATGAAAACATTTCTGGGGCAGGCTTAGGCCAAAGAGCTGTCAATCAATAAATTGTTCTGTCTCAGAGCTTTTATACTCAGAATTTTGAGAGCCAGGAGGGAGGATCCTTGAACATTAATTTCTTTCACAGGCAAAGCTACACACATCCCAAGGGGCCAGAGGATCTGGCCCCCATCTCCTGAGTTAATAGCACTCCTTCCATTAATACCTCTTGTCCCTACAATTCCCTCTTTCTTATTTCATCAATGTTTGTACTCTTGACTCCACCAATGCATAAAAAGGTCAGGCACAGTTTATTAAACACCTACTGTGTGCTGGGCACTGGGACTAAGAAGAGGAAAAGAGAAGGACCTTCCCCCTTGAGCTCACCATCTCGTGAGAGGAGAGAGTAAGAAAACAATAATTACAAATATCAAGTACAGACAACACAGACTACAGGAAGGCAGCAGGCAGGGGAGGAAATTTTAGATTCTGTGGCTAAGAGATGTCATCTAAGCCAAACCCTGGGAGCTCAGGAGAACCACGCTGTGCAAAGTTGAGGGATAGGTATTCCAAAGAGAAGAAACAGTGAGTGCAAAGCCCAGAAATGGGAAGAACGGGGGCTAAGAGGCTGGTAGGGCCTCGTGGGCCATGCTAATGAGTATGATTTTATTCCAGGTGCAGATGGAAACCAGGTGCAATGCAGAGTCAACAGGGTGACGTGTTCGGTTTTATAATTTAAGACCATCATGCA
This sequence comes from Lynx rufus, assembly GCF_022079265.1. NCBI lineage: Eukaryota > Metazoa > Chordata > Mammalia > Carnivora > Felidae > Lynx > Lynx rufus. The sequence continues at coordinate 17,268,806 of NW_025814896.1, read as the reverse complement.
GTTGGCAACAAGGAAAGCTGAGGGGGCGTGTGGGGGATGCAGGGAGAAGCACCCAGGTACCCGCACGAGTTGGCCTGCTTCATCTAACCTACCAGAACACCTGAAAAGGCCATTGAAAAATGTCCTCCCAGGGGGTCAGCTCAGGCACTGGGGCTGAGGTGGGGGCACAATCAGGAGCCATTCTCCAATGGTTTCCCCTCAATCCACTAGGAACCCCGTCAGGCCCAAAGAACCATTCATCGCAACCCCGGCATGGTGACGGTTCTGATCCCAGCCCTAGACACATTCTGGGTTTCAATAAACACTTGTTAAGCTGAAATGAACTCAGTAGACAATCCCTCAGGAGATACAAGTTCTGCTATTGACGGAGGCTCACAGTGAGACAAGGATAATGGGCTCAAATCTCGTTAGCAAAGTCAGAGAACTGAGAAATTTCCGAGCTCAAAACAATAATTTCCCTTCTGCTTTCAATATTTTTGCATAGTGAGGAATCATTTATAGGGCGGCCAGGAATAATTCTTGGGCAATTATTCAGCACGCCTTAGACTTGTTTTACTTTTCACGGAAGTTAAAGATCAGTCACTTAACAGTTTCTTTTCAATATATTCCCTCCCTTCCTGCTCCCCCCCATCCCCATCTCTCTGCCTCATAATCTATGTGTTTTCCTTGATTCTCCCTCCAACCCCCCCTCCTCCACTCTGGATGCTTCTCTTGTTTCATATCTTTCTTGGGATCCCATGACTACTGTGCTTAAGCTCAGCAATTCCCAACTTTTTTATTTGGCATCCCAGTGTGTCTCCAGGCATCTCCAGGGGAGTTGTGAAATTCATTTTCATTCACTTTAATTTAAAAAAGAAATATAGGCCATTTAGTTCTCTTAAGAGGAGGGAAATGGGGTGTCACTCAACCAGCAGGGAAGTGAATCCTGACTCCAGCTATTAGCTTATTGGGCAAAATGGCTCTCTTCCAAGCATTCTTGGGTTGCTTAACCAAGTACAGTGTTTTGCTAACGTCTGAGAAACTATTTGCTCTTGGGGAAAAGAAAAATAAAGTTCAGAAAGAAAAGAGACAAGAGAAAATTAATGTTCTTGTATTAACTGTTTCAAAGAATCAGAATTCAACAAAATGATATTATATCATTCAACCACTGAGTCCTTCTATTTAACAACAGCTCACTAAGTATCCAGCATTTTCCAGAACCAAGTAGCAATAATAGCATCTAACATTTATTCAGCTCACAGGCTCTGAGCCAGGGACAGTTCTAGAAGAATTACCTTAATTATCCAAAAGACAAGAAAAATAAAAGCAAAAATGAACTAACGGGATCTTATCAAGATAAAAAGCTTCTGCACAACAAAAGGAAACAATCAACAAAACTGAAAGACAACAGAATGGGAAAAGATATTTGCAAATGACATATCAGATAAAGGGTTAATACCCAAAATCTATAAAGAACTTACAAAACTCAACATCCAAAAAACAATCCAGTGAAGAAATGGGCAGAAGACATGAATAGACACTTTTCCAAGAAGACACCCAGATGGCCTACAGACACTTGAAAAAATGCTCAACATTGCTTGTCATCAGGGAAATACAAATCAAAATCACATGGAGATACCACCTCACATCTGTCCCAGTGGCTAAGATTAACAACTCAGGAAACAGATTTGAGAAGGATGTGGAGAAACAGGAACTTCTTGCGCTGTTGGTAGGAATGCAAACTGGTGCACTCTGGAAAACGTGTGGAGGTTTCGCAAAAAATTAAAAACAGAATTAACCTACAACTCAGCAACAGCACTACTAGGAATTTATCCAAAGGATACAGGAGTACTGATGCATAGGAGCACATGTACCCCTAAAGTTTACAGCAGCACTTTCTTTTTTTAAAATTTTTTTTCAACGTTTTTATTTATTTTTGGGACAGAGAGAGACAGAGCATGAATTGGGGAGGGGCAGAGAGAGAGGGAGACACAGAATCGGAAACAGGCTCCAGGCTCTGAGCCATCAGCCCAGAGCCTGACGCGGGGCTCGAACTCACAGACCGCGAGATCGTGACCTGGCTGAAGTCGGACGCTTAACCGACTGCACCACCCAGGCGCCCCTACAGCAGCACTTTCAACAATAGACAAATTATGGGAAGAGCTTAAATGCCCATCAACTGACGAATGGATAAAGAAAATGTGGTTTATATACACAATGGACTACAACTTGGCAATGAGAAAGAATGAAATCTGGCCATACGCAACAACATGGATGGAACTGGAGGGTATCATGCTAAGTGAAATAAGTCAGAGAAAGAGATCCTATGTTTTCACTAATTTGTGGAATTTGAGAAACTTAACAGAAGACCATGGGGGAAGGAAAGGGGGGAAAATAGGTTCACGCAGAGAGGGAGATAAATCATAAAAGACTCTTAAATAGGAGAACAAACTGAGGGTTGATGGGGGAGGGGGGGATGAGCATTAAGGAGGGCCCTTGTTGGGATGAGCACTGGGTATTGTACGTAAGCAATGAATCATGGGAATCTACTCCCAAAGCCAAGAGCACAGTGTACACATTCTATGTTAGTTAACTTGACACTAAATCATATTTAAAAAAAAATTTTTAGTCTTTTAAAAGAGAAATTTATATACTTTTAAAGTAAATTAATAGATACTATTAGAAGAGTAAACAAATAATTACCTCAATCCCCACAGTAACTCTGCAAAATAGCAGCTTTGTCCCTATACAGAACTGCTAGGGCAAGTCAAACAAACCACACCAAGTCCCACAGATACCAGGGGAACTGGAGCCCACAACGGTCTCATCATCAGGACACACTGCTCCCTTGTCCCAGGGCTACAAAGACAGATAAGCTACACAACCCCTTCCTGCAAGGACTCACTGTGTGTGGTGGGCAAAACAGAGGAGTCATCAATTGTGTGAGAAACAAATCAACTGTGTGAGAAAATAGACAAGAGAATGTGGGGATACAGAGGAACATCCTGAACTTAGCCTGGATGCAGACGATACCAGAGGATGCAGGATGGGCTCCCAGGAAGAGGTCAAGAGCTCAATGGAGTTGGCTGGGCAGATGGGCTGGGGGTCAGAGAGAAGGGGTTACAGACAGAGGGAGGAAAGTGGGCGGGTCCGGGAACAAGAGTATGCAGAAGCGGCAGGGCCTGCAGCAGAGGGGAGATGTCCAGGAGCCATGGCTGGAGGCTGGCAAGGGTTCATCAGTCATGAGGCCCTTCTCAGGCAGGCTAAGGATGGGTCATGGAGAGCCAGGGAAGAGTGTGAGCACCAGGCTGGCACAGCCAGTCACACACAGACAGCCCTATGGTGCCAGCACGTCCACAGCTCAGAGGTGGGATGCAGAGAGAGGAGCCCACCCAGAAGGCAGTTGGTCGGCTGTCTGGCAGGCGTGAAAGGGTGAGGGCTCCAATCCAGGCAATGGGTATAGGGAGGAAAAAGCAGATCGTGGAGAGACGTCCAAGTACAGTACAGGTAGTGGTGATGCCCACAGAGGCACCTAGGAATAGGAGACATTTTCCCAAATTCTCCTGGGGGGGCGGGGGGGGGAAGAGGTTTCTACTTTCATTCTTCCAGTGATGGGAAATTCCTAATATATTCTGCCATTTGCTCTACAACAGAGGCAAATATGATCAACAAAGTGACAAAGTTGGTGACATACCAAAAGTGCTGTCCCATCCTTGATCCCACAGAGGGAGAAAGGTGCTGACCAACAACAGTCTTTTATTTTATGTTTTCTTTTGAGAGCTAGAGAGACAGAGCACGAGCGGGGGAGGGGCAGAGAGAGAGGGAGACACAGAATCAGAAGCAGGCTCCAGGCTCTGAGCTGTCAGCATAGAGCCCAACATGGGGACCGAACCTACAGACTGCAAGATCATGACCTGAGCTGAGGTCAGACACTTAACCGACTGAGTCACCCAGGCTCCTCATCAATCTTTTAGCAAGTGACCTTCACGAAGGAAGCTACATCTGCCCAGCCACTGCCCCGTCATCACAGGTAAGACACCCGCCCCCTCACCCTTCCCCTGCAGCAGCTGCACCTGACTCCAAACACTACCAGGAGTGTCAGAAGCAGCTGTCAACACTGATGCATGATGGCCAAACAGAATGAAACAAGGCTTGCATATTCAGCAGCCAGCTCTGCCTCAGAGGCTGTCACCCTGTGTTTGTCCCCATCTTCCCCTCAAGCCCAGGAACATGGGAAAAGACAACCATTCACATCTCCACACCCATCTTCCTAGATCTAGAACCTCACAGTTATGGAGCAAGTTGTGGGATAAATATCCAAATTCCTGAGACCCGGCTTCCTGTCAGTCTTGCAGTGGGGAAAGATGAATGGTCTTTGGAAGAGCTAGAGTTCGTTGATTTATCTCATTTTATGACTCTTGAATTCATAAAAGGCCTGGTAAAAATTAGAGAACTACATACATACATGCACACAAACACACATACCTCAAAACTTGAATACACAAATCTCTCTACTTAAATGTATTAAAAAAAAAATAAAGTGTATTTCCCAAGAGGCATTAAGTTGGTAACAGGAGTACAAATAGTATAAGGTTTGCAGCCTGATTATATTGCATCCAAATATCTCAGACACAGGTAAAACCTAAGGCTTTGGAGAATATGCTCCTCATGTGGAAACGAATTCCTGCCAGAGCCAGCAGGACCACACACAATCAAAGCCAGACTGGCTCTGGGTTTAAACCCTAAATTATGCCATTGACATGAGGCTTTCAGTTTGCACATCCTATGTATTCCTGCCTAAGTGTTTCCTAGGAAAATCTGACAAGGAAGCTAGGGCACCGTCCTTCGGGTCTAAATATGCTTCAGAGGGCAGCAGGCTCTGGCTGCTGGTAACTCCCATTCCTAAGGCCTCAATGAGACAGGAGCTGAAAGACGTGGGTTCAAGGACCTTCTTTGCCACCATCTGATTCTACCAATCTGTATCCATCGTAGAGAAACTCACCCTAGGCCAGTGGCTATGGATAATTATAATCCCTAATACTGACAGAGTTTTTGCTATGCCCCCGGCTTTATGACGAGCATTTTACATGGGTTATTTCTGCCAATCCTCCCCCATCTTTTATGATTCCCACTTTACACATAAGGAGGGGGAGGCTCTAAGTGGGAGAGCTGGCCAGGCTGACTAAAACTGTTTGGCCATATCCCCATTATAAACCAGATCAAAGCAACCCCTGGCATCACCCACCAATCACAACTGACAGCCAGGAATCCAGCATTCCCTAGCTTCTGTGCAGCCCCCCTGGACCTTGCACTCTTTCACACACTTCTGCCGTTTGTGTTCTCTCCCCTGCCTGCAATGCCTGCCTTTCCTTTCTTGCCTAGAAATACCAGTCCAAATTCCAGACAATTCATGCCTCTCCACTCCTCCTTCAACACTCAATTGTCCAACACTTTCATGACCTTGTTGTCCCCACGGCATTACAAAACTGTTTACTGGGGTGTCTGGGTGGCTCAGTGGGTTAAGCGTCCGGCTTCAGCTCAAGTCATGATCTCACGGCTTGTGGGTTCGAGCCCCATGTCGGGCTCTGTGCTGACAGCTCAGAGCCTGGAGCCTGCTTCAGATTCTGTGTCTCCCTCTCTGCCCCTCCCCCTCTCGTGCTCTCTCTCAAAAATAAACATTAAAAAAAAAAATTTACAAGACTGCTTACTGACCACTGCTGGGAAAACCTCTGAAAGACAGGAGCTGTACCTGTTCATTGCAACATTCCCAGGAAGCAGTACCCAGCCTGCAATGAAAATGTGTCACAAGAAGAGAACAAGAACAGAGGAAAAGGGGAAAAAATGAATACACATCTCCTAGTAATCTAGGTACCTATTTTATAAATCAACAAACTAGTCTTGTCTCAGATCCTGGAAGCCTCGGCCATCACATTCCCCAGTCTGAGTAGGAATCCAAGACCAGACCGTTAACAGCACCAACAAGGAAACTGCCAACAAGCCCCAGCTCAAGCCAGGTTTATAACGATAAGCCCTGCCTTCCTGGAATCCTGTTCATTTCAGCAGATTTACTTCCCTACCTGTCAAAACAGGGACTGGTGGAGAGAGATTAATAGAGGAATCAAACCTGGAGATGTTATAAGGTTTTAGAACCTTGATCTTAAAACCTTGGTCTCAGATCTGTACCTCCCAGATCTGTGACCTTTTGGTGTTTTGCCTGCATTTGTATTTTCTGCGATGATGAGCCCCACTGATGCCCTCTTGATCTCATCTCCCATTCAGAGAAGCCCATGTGGATTCCAGTCTCTGACAGCCCCTCTTTCCAAATAAACGCCCTAAAGATAGAAACAGTAAATATCCCATCTGCCTCTTGGGGGCGATATGATGGTTTACAAGAAATTCTAAAGACCCAGCTAGCTCTAACTCTCTATGATATTCCGTAGGGAACAAAATAACATGAAATAATAGCAATATGCATGAGCCCAATCAAAGACTTTCTTTTCAGAGATAAAAATGCAAAGGTGTAGTTCAGGATGACTGAAAGCAAAAAATAATAAGTAGTGACATTCGAGATTGGTTTTGATCACTCCTGATTTCTAAAATCTCCCCATCACCCGACCATTATAATTTCCTGCTAATTACTACAAGCAATTTTATTAATATATTTTTCAGCCTCATTAAATATTACCTTGGGCCTAACATTAAAAATGATGAAGCTCAGTGATCTTAATGAGCATCCAAGTTTCGTCGACCCCAGAAAACCCAGACAACAGAGAACTAAACGTGTTGCTGGGCAGCTGCTCTGTTCCCTGGGCAAGTAGAAAAGCAACTTCAGAGACAAAGTAATGAAATGCCAAGCCCAGAATGACACACAGGTTTGGTCGGGGCCTCCTTCAGTTCCTGTCAATTCATGGGGCGGGGTGGGGCGGGGGGTGGTTACAGAGGAGGCATTTTGGCTTGAGCTCTTCCTCCTCAGTCACCCAAATATAAACAGTATCCATCAGCATGTTTCCACTAATATTAGTCCCTTCCAGGACTCCAACAGACCAGTGTTATGGGTGATCGTGGGCTGTGCAGAGATAGGCCAACTGGAAACACGAAGGATTCACTTCTCCAGCCAACAGAAATCCGTGGCTTTCTCTGAAATGGTGGTACAAAAACAAAGGAGAAGCAGTCAAGGACCAAAGAAGATACATTCTGTTTTTCTTTCCTCACTGGCAGAACCAGAATTGTCTTTATTTCACAAGCAGCAAGCTGGGCAAGAACAGGGAGACCAGCTTCCCAGTCCTCCAAGTAAATTATTTATCAGAAGCTGAATTTACAGCTCTCGTGACTAAACTGTCAAAAAAAAAAAAAAATCCTATTTCTAACACCAGTTGTGCTGTATGGTCCCAGGATTTCTTCTGTTTCCCTTAGCCACTAGGTTAAAGATGCACAGGTAACTGTAAATGTACAGTTGGCTTAAGAGACTAGCCTAGATTTACTGAACCTGCCTTCAGCCAAGACCTCAGAGGTTTTTCGATGTGTCTGAGACACACTGAGCACAACATAAAACCATTATAAGAGAGGAACTGCTGGTGTTAACTAATTTAACTTGCTCTTTGTACACAAGACAACAGAGATGCAGCAAGGGGAAATGACTTGCCTTGGCCATACAAGAAGCATCAAATCTAGAACTTGAACTCCTGGATCCCCATCCATTATGCTGCCATTGATATGGCTGCCATGACATGGGGTCTTTAACTGGGGATAGAGGCAGAGATAGCCATCCCAAGAAGAATGGTTTCCCTCTTCCATAGTGTAGTGCTGCCTCTGGGATGGGAACTCCCTATCTCCATTCCTCCACCCCCTCACATTCCACTACTTCACAGCTGAGTCCAGCTACGGGAACGCATTCTAGCCAACAAAATGAAAACGGAAGTGATATACAATGCCACTTCCGGGCATGACTCACGCAAACCTACAATCCGGTGCTCCACATACTTCCAAAGGTTATTGTGAAGTTTTAATGAAATAATACAAATGTTGCTAGCACGGTGCCTGCCATGCACTCAGCACTTAACAAGAGCTTCCACGTTCTCTCCAGAAGCTAGACACAAAAAGAGTACACATTGTACGATTCCATCCATATGATGCTCCAGAACAGACAAAACATATCTGACAGAAATCAGATTGTTGCCTGAGAGGAGAAATGGATACAAAAGAGGCACAAAGGAACTTTCTGGGGTGATGGAAATATTTTGGATCTCGGTAAGGGTTGTAGGGTTTACAGGAGCGTATAGATTTGTCAAAGCTTACAGAACCACACACTTCAGATCTGTGTGTTTTAGTATGTATATAGTACCTCAGAAAACGTTTCAATTATAAAGATCTAACTATATACTGGACACAGCTAGGTAGCTTAGTAGTTAGAGAAAGAGAGAAGATAGTCCATAAAAGTACATGACACAGCATGTTGTTCTTACTAAGGGCCCCATGTATGTTTATGGAATTCTTGAATCAAAAACATTCCTACTCTTTCTCCCTAGAAACAACCCATTCGACTTTGGGATGGCATCGGAAGTTCTGAAAGTGCCTCTGTCCCTGCATCCTGATCCCTGGCGCTGCCCCTCAAGGGGCCTGGCAGATGACATCTGCCCACTTCTTCCTCATGACAGAGCTCAGAGGTCTTGACTATCAAATTTGCTCTACGGCTGAGCTGTCTCTGAGGTGTTAACAGTACCAGTCACACTCAACTCCTCAAATTCTTCTTGGACCATGAGCCCAAATGAGCCACCAGATGTCACCGCTTGAGAATGTGTACTGGATACTCCACTCAACTAATAGGCTCCTGGCAGCTCCACTCCTGTGAAGTGGTGTCCACCATCCTGAGCCCCCACCATCAAGAAACTCATCTTGAGCCTTCTATTTGGAACACAGTAACTGCTAGTATCTACTAAACACTTACAGCTTGCCCAACACTGTTACTCCTCTCCTTCAGTCCTCACAATAAACTCAAAGTCTGTCACCAGCGCCACTTTACAGATAAGCTGGCAGAATTCAAGGTACCCCTTCGCCCCAGTCATTTCAAACCCATGAAATCCATCGCAAATCTCATCTCCACATCTTTGTCCCACACCCTTCGCCATAAAGGAACTGGCACAACTTGGGAAGAACAACTCTTGCCCAAAATATACAGAACAAGAGCTCAATTTACAGTGGAGCCCTCGATGAACAAACGGATACACAGAACCACAGGGACAAAGCTTAAAAACATCACATTGAACAAAAGGAGGTGAACACAAAAGACCAAACACCACAAGATCTCATTTCTACGAAACTCTGAGAGATAGATCCAATCTATAGTGACCAAAATCAGGTCACTGGTTGCCTGGGCCTGGGGGGGGAGAGGCGGGATTGCAAAGAGGCATGAGGGAAATTTGTGGGTGATGAAAATGTCTACACTTTGACCAGGATGGTGGTTTCATGGGCATTCATTTTTCAAAATTCAAACTACACTGAGAAAGTGTGCCTTTTATTGGAATGTAACTAAAGCTGTTGTTTTTATGCAAAAACAAAGAAAAGCCTTCAGAACCAACAGCCCTTGCTTTGAATCTTGCTTTGTCTCTTCCTGGCTGGTGACCCGGGGCAAGCCACTTAACACAACTGAGCCTTGGTTTCAGGCTGTTGTCGGGACTGGAGATAATACATCCCAAACACCTGGGAAAAGAGGAGGCCTTCAATAAACAGCAGCTTCTATTATTACCGTTAATTAATAATAATGAGAAATAATACCCTGAATAACAGCCTCAATTCTGTACTTCACTTGGCTGGGTAGATCTCAAACTGCTAAATGTTACTTGCTATTAGCTCTCACTGAAAACCAATACGCGCTCTTGTGTGGCAGGCAATCATCTTAATGTTATGCTAGAAGAGATAATCAAGAAAGAATACCAAATGTATGTAGATTAAAGAATTCATGTTTTTATATGAATATGGGCCATGGAATCTCGGATTAACTCAAACCTGAACAATGCTGACAGTTACCATTTTTTTTCCCCAAAAAAATCAGATTTTCAGTCTAAGTAATTCCATGGGGAGCTCTCTACTATATTGTTACCCACGGTATAATTTCTCTAATAAGGTCATTAAGGGGGGGAAAAAAAAGAATTCTGGACCCTATAACCCCTTTAGTTTCCTCCTAAGAGTACCTGTCTCTAGAGATAAGACATATAGGTCATCATGACAAATTTAAGATCTATAGTAATCTGATATTGATAGCTTTTAAAACTGAAATCTGGGAGCTCATCTCCTGGTTTTTTGGTCACCTCCTTCCATATTCAGAAAATGGCTTTGCAGAAGACGGTTCAGTTCTATTTAGGCTTACAAATAATTTCTCTGGGTTTGGAGCACAAAGGTGAATGAGAGAGTTTCCAGATTCCTGGTAGAAGTGAGACTCTCAGGGTGAGGTTACAGAAGATTGAGCAATAATGGTGATTCTAGGGGGAACAAATAGAAGGGACCATGCAGTGACAGGCTCCAGGCTGCAAAGGTGTTAGTTAACTCAGACTTTCAGTAAATGCCTCTAACCACCTTCATTTGGGAACCTCCTTGTCCCATTTTTAACCATCTCAAGAGCCAACCTCTGCTAAATGCTATGCTGGGTTCCCCCCATTGTGCACTTACTCTCAGGACAGATCAACCCATCATGAGCAGTTTCCCTTTTGGCAGAAATGCCTTAGAGCTATTATTTCATAATGACAGCTGGGGAATCGAGGGCCTTCTACAGACCTATGGAAGGAAGCCTCCAGAGAAATAACGAAGCAGTGATTACCTAGACAGGGCCACTGAAACTGGACTCTTAGACCGGAGAGGAAGCTGTGCAAGTTCCCAGGTGTTCTACTCCATCTCCAGCCCAACTCTGGTCCTAACAGTCCACAGATCTCTAGGAATAAAGACTCACTAGCACACCTGGACTCGTTTAAAAAATACGAGTTGCTAATGCTTTGCTAGAGGGAAAACAACCTTCGCTTGACAGTAGGTAGGCCTCCACTGTCCTGGGACTTTTCTATAGCACATGAAAATCTCACTGGAAACTTCCCCTTGACTTTATCTCCCCCAACTCCATAGCATAAAACCAGTCTCTCCTCATGGTCCCAGGGCAGCTCTTCCTGCCCACGGGTCCTGTCCCTGGGCTTTAATAAAATCACTTTTTGTGTGTGTGCATAAAACAAAATTTGCTAATAGGATAGTTTTAGGTTTTGCCTTTCTTTGTATTTACTCATGAAAAAAACATTTTTTTCAAGAGGCCCAAAGAACTTTTCTTAAAAATGACTTCCCTTCTAGGGCAGAGACTAATGCCTCTTTATCCCACACCATTTCCTCTTCTCCCTGGGCACACAAAGAGACCACACTTCCCAGGACCCCCTACGGTCAGGCAGTTAGGCATAGCTGTGTACCTGAATGCCTGTCAATGGAATGCAGACAGATACAACAATGGTAATCCTTAGGCCTGGGCCATAAAAACTTCCCACACCACTTTGCACCCTTTCTTCTCCCTTCTACCAGGGAAGGATCCCATGGACTCAGAATGGCAGAGCCACAAATGGAAACATTTTTAGTCCTGAATGCTTGTATGGGACACAGCTCCTCCATCATCCACCCTAGACATGGTTAAGAAAGAAAGAAAAGGGAAGAAAGGGAAGAAAGGGAAGACAGACAAAGAAAGACAGAAAGACAGCAAGACAGAAAGACAGAAAGAGAAACAAATTTTCAGACTCTGAAATGTTGAAGTTGTTATAGGAGTTCATCTGTCCTAACAAACCTTCCTCCTATATAGTTATCCCCTCAAAACCTCTATTTAAATGGGGCACCTGGGTGGTTCAGTTGCACATCTGACTCTTAATTTGGGCTCAGGTCATCGTCTCAAGGTTTGTGAGTTCAAGCCCCCCATCAGACTCTGTGCTGACAGTGCTGGGCCTGCTTGGGATTCTCTCCCCCACCGCAACCCCCCCACCTCTACCCGACTTTTGTGTGCACACTCTCACTCTCAAGTAAATTTTAAAAACAAAAAAACAAAAAACAAAAACCTCTACAAAATGATTTCAAATAGAAAAACAGCAAAGGGATGCCAACATCTAGCTTACGCAGGACAAATATTTATCAAAACCCACTGTAAGTCAGCCCGCTTCAAACTCTGAACTGTCTACAGGCATCCTTACCCCTTCCTTCCACAACGATCAAGTTCAAGTAAGTCTTCCCCTAAGTTAAGAGCTGACAGGAGCTGGCTGGTGTCAAACAGGAAGCCCACATGCCTCAAGCTGCCACTGGTAACACTTCAATTAACCACCACCTGCTTATCATGAGGTTCTCAGTACAGCTTTTTCCACTGTCTCCCAAAGAAAAGGTTAATGGGAAGTGTCAAGATCCAATAGGCAGGAAAGTCCCAGCCCTCAGTTGAGAAAATAGAAGAAGTTATTTCTAGACTCAGTCATGGTTCTGAAGCTAGCATGTATCATCCTGGTACCCTCCTGCCTTCAGATTTTCCTTCCTCTCATGTCGATACAGCTTGTCCTCACTGCTGAAGATGATCCTTCCACCCATGGCCAAAATTTCCTCTCCTCCAGGCCATGCTTCTGAAGAGCTACACTCTAGACTGGAAGCATCTCCAAAGGGAGAAACCATCCTCTTCCCTTCTACATCCCCAGCCCTAAGCACACAGTAGGTAGGTGCACTAGTTAGCACGGGCTAGCTGCTATACCAAATAGTATCAACACTTTGATGGCTTCAAACAATGAATGTTTTCTATGCACTCACACAACAGCCCAACATAGATGTATGGACAAAAAGTAAACAAATGCTCCCATAGTTCCACCAAACCCTACAGCCTCAAAGTCTTCTGAAGTCAAGACAAGGGAAACACCACACATGGTAGAGATTTACAGGCCTAATAGTAGTATACATACATCATCACCACAGTCACCCACATTCCCCTGACCAGAATCCAATATAGACCACATCTGACAAGAAGATCTAGGAATGTATTCTCACTATGGCTCAGATGGAAAGGAGAAATGGATTTTGGCAAGCCCATAGTTCTGTATGACCCAGTGGGGGCAAAGAAGGTCTCCCAGAAGCATGTTGGCCAGCTTTCAAGGACTGTATTCAAAGATCTGTTGGTCAAAAAATGAAATTTCTCAATGGGGCACCTGGGTGGCTCAGTTGGTTACACATCAGACTCTTGATTTAAGCTCAGGTCATGATTTCGTGGTTCATGAGATCAAGCCCTGCATTCAGCTCTGCACTGACGGCATGGAGCCTACTTGGGATTTTTTCCACTCCCCACCCCACTCATGTTCTCATTCTCTCAAAATAAACTTAAAGAAAAATTAAAATTCCCACAACTATGTAGAGAGGTTAACCTTCACAAAATAACCAGGATAATGCATGCCAGCCTGAGGCCAATGTAAGGTGGGACCTCATACAAGTTGGGAGCCAAGTATCAGAAATGTAAGATTTGGGTGTGCACGAGACAGGCCAGGAAGATCCTAAGAGGGGGAAAAGCATGCATTTGTGTCCTAGATTCATGCTGACTGGGACACGAAGATTCATGCTTCCATAGCTAGCTAGCCAAGGGGGCTCAGCGGAGACCTCTCACTTCATAGATGGGGAAGTGGAGCTGTCCAGACAGGTACAGCAGTTTGCAAGCTGCACGTCCAGCCAGCAGGAAAGCCAGGACTGGAGCTCTGCTCCCTGATTCTATCATTCCCAGTCCACCATGTCACTTGTGTTGTGTATCCCTCTCTCAGACCAAAGATTTCTGGAAACGGGTTTCCCATCCAGGCATTTTGTGTCTCCGAAGTCTCTCTTTCCAAAGTTACATAAATGTACAAACGGCAGGTGCCTGTGTGAGGCACAAGGACACTCACATACTCACCACAGTCTATGTCACCCAGATGGCTTCCTGCTCATGCAAGAAGGACTCAGCTCAGTTTTCATCCATAAAGGTTTCTTTATTTGTCCCCGGAGGGCTTCCTGTCACCTACAAGAGCACTTCTCTGCAAGCTCTGTGAATTACAACTCTTTTAGAGGGTATGTTCCAGACAATGAACTTCCTTCCTTCCATCTTTTAAAATGAGATTAACCCAAGAACATTGCAGAGTCTCCATGAAAGGCTTCCAGTGATAAGTGTTTCTTTAACAATGGTGTGGGAATACCTCCCCCCCTTTTTCTAAATCTGAGGAAGTTTGGAAGCCCAAGCTTTCTTCGAATAAGGATGGCAGACGGGCACAATTCTTAAGACTTTATCAACCTAGCATTCAAGCCCACAGGGGCTAGGAAATCCGAGTTTTCTCCCCAGTGTCATTTTTGGCTTCTCTCCCTCCTACTCCAACCAAATCACACTTCCTCTTCTCCACACAGCTCCAATTTCCACCCTCCATGCCTGTGGTCACCTCTACCCTCTGTCATCTGTGAGACATGGCAAAGAATGGTGGCAAGTCAGGGAGGGTGGCACAATCAGGAAAGAGGTTGAATTCTAGGGAGAGGGGCTTCATTTTGCTCTACAGCAGGTTAGAAAACTATGACCCATGGACCATATCTGGCCCATCATATCTTTTTTTTTTTTTTTTTTTTTAATTTTTTTTTTCAACGTTTATTTATTTTTGGGACAGAGAGAGACAGAGCATGAACGGGGGAGGGGCAGAGAGAGAGGGAGACACAGAATCGGAAACAGGCTCCAGGCTCTGAGCCATCAGCCCAGAGCCCGACGCGGGGCTCGAACTCACGGACCGCGAGATCGTGACCTGGCTGAAGTCGGACGCTTAACCGACTGCGCCACCCAGGCGCCCCCCCATCATATCTTTTTATGAAGTTTTATTGGAACACAGCCAAGTCCATTTGTTTACACATTTTCTATGGCTACTCTTGTGCTACAATGGCAGAGTTCAGCAGTTGGGACAGAGACCATATGGCCCACAAAACCGAAGATATTTACTATCTGGCCCTTTACAGAAATATTTTTTAAGCTATAAAATTGAGTTGTACAGAGGTGCCTGGATGGCTCAATTGGTTAAGCGTCTGCCTCTTGATTTCAGCTTGGGTCATGACCTCACAGTTTGTGACATCAAGCCCCGTGTTGGGCTCTGTGCTGACGGCGCAGAGCCTGCTTGGGATTCTCTGTCTCTTTCTGCACCCCCCCCCATCTCCCAAAATAAGCACTTCTAAAAATTGTGTTGCAGAGCATAATCCGTCTCAAACATGCATACACATGTCCATAGTACTATTCACAAACACCAAAAAGCGGGGACAGCCCGAATGCCCAAAGAATAAATGGATACATGAACTGTGGTATATGCATACATTGGAGAGTTATTCGGCCATAAAAGGAAATCATGTACTGATTGATACAGGCTACAATGTGGGTCAACTTCAAACACACACTACGTTAGAATAAATCAGACACATTGTAAGGTTCCGTTTATAGGAAATATCTAGAAGAGGTAGATTCTTGGAGACAGTGCAGAACGGTGGTTGCCAGGGGCTGGGGTGGGGGGTGAAGAATAAGGAGAAACTGCTTAAAGGGAACAGGATTTCCTTTCGGGGCGATGAAAAGATTTGGGAACTACACAGAGGTGGTGGTTGTACAACACCGTGAATGTACTAAATGCCACCCCTTGGCTCATTTTAATATGGTTATTTAAGATTTTGTGAATTTTCACCTCAACAAATTTTTTACAACTCAAAAAAAGTAATTTTTTAAGGTGTCAATCTCTGGGTATTTGGGAATAGGGAAGTGATAACCATCTGAGATACACCTCAGGCAAGAACCTTGCAATACTTACAAATGGGGAAGTCCTTGGACTACTCCTGGGTGTCTAAGAGGATGCCACCATTAACAAAAAATAAAAGGAGAAAAAGCACATTAGGAAAGGAGGAGCTCAGTTTGCCACCTGTTGAGTTTGTACACCTGTGGGACAACTGAAAGAGAACAGGAAGTTATTGATGCTAAACTGGGATTTAAGGGCAAGATCAAGGCCAGAGAAAGGATGCAGAACTCATCCTTAAGGCTCTACTATTGCCGGAGGGGAGAGGAGGGGACAGGAGGGGAGAGGAGGGAGGACTGGGGCAACTAATGGGAATCCTTAGGTTTACAAGGCAGAGAGATAAAGCTCAGCCAGAAATAACATTAAAGAAGGGGTAGACAGAGGATCAGAAGGCCAGGTAAGAAGGAACCATGGAGGCTAGTGAGAAGTCACTAGACTTCTAAGACAGCAATCGAGTCCAAAATCTATCACCTGGTTCTTGATTTTTCCTCTGAGAATCTGAGGCTGCTGGATAAGTGGGGGCATCCATAAGGATAAACATGGACTATGCAGCTTAGTACCCAAAGGGAAGTAAGATTCCAAAGCTGTGAGCTCTGCCCTCCCAGAGCCTCTGTCATCCCCATGCTTGGAAGGATGACACAAGCAGCTTCCAACACATACTTGCTCCAAGGTTGAGCTTACTCCCAAAGCAGAGGCTCACTTGATGTGCCTCAGGCCCCGGTGTGAACGGGTCAATCCAGCTGGTATACTTTACAATCATGGCTCAATATAACCACTACCCACAGCCTTCTGTCATCAGTAGCTACCGGCTGGACAGTGCTATACCTACTTCTATTTGCAGCCATAAATCCCCTACAATATTACATTAACTCCAAAATGATGACATTCGGTGTATAATAGCAAATTGATTCCTTAGAAACAGAATGAATTTGACTTGCCATTATTACCATAAGTGGGAATCCAAAAAGGCTATAATAAATAATGTAACCACATTCTATTTATTCACCCTTGATCTCTCCTTTATACTATTAACTAAAGAGGTAAGCACCATGGAGGAGCAAGAATTATTTCTGGTATGACAAGGAAGGGACTTTGTTGGGGGGAGGGGGATGCTTAACAAAAAGCAGTAGGATGTCTGTTAGCAAAGGCAAGTTTGTAATAAGTATCAGGCTGACTTTCTTTAAATAAGAACTGTTCAGGTGTGAAATGGGCTCCCCCAGAAATGAGGTGGGAGTCCCTCAGCTTTTCTGGGCTTGTAATAATGGGTTAGTCATGTATGACAGCTTGCCTAATGGTTACTCCAGTTTGGGAGACTCTGGACAGCATCCCTGTGATTTATACAATATCAGCTGGAAAAGCATCCTATTTTTGCCAAGGAAAATGTTCTGGAGAAGCAAGCTCATTGTGGGCTCCTAAGGTGAACACATCAAGCTAACTTCAGGTAGCTATCTGGAAGAAATCCAGAAGCCCCAGCATATGCCTTCTTAGAAAAGGTTTCAGGAAAGCCTTCAGCCCAGAAGTGACAAACAGGCAGCCTCTGAGCCAAATTTGGCCTACAGATGTGTTTTAATGGCCCTGCCTGTTTCCTTGTGGTTTCTTGTTTTTAGTATCTGAACCTGTTCCCAACACTTCAAACCGAAAAGATGTAGTGGATGCTGCTGGCTCACAGCCCCAGATCTTCATCAGGTGATGACCATTCCCTAAATGTGAATCGCTCACAGCTGCCCTCTCCTCTAAAGAATGGCCCTCAACAGGGGCGCCTGGGTGGCTCAGTCGGTCAAGCATCCGACTTCGGCTCAAGTCGTAATCTCGTGGTCTGGGAGTTTGAGCCCCACATCGGGCTCTGTGCTGACAGCTCAGAGCCTGGAGCCTGCTTTGAATTTCTGGATTCTCTTTCTCTCTCTCTCTCTCTCTCTCTCCTTCCCTCCCTCCAACTCACACCCTGGTTCTCAAAAACAAACATTAAAAAAAAAAATTAAGGGAAAAAAAAAAATTGCCCTCAACCAAACCAGGAACACCCACCTCTACCACAGAGCAGTGACCAATGACTATGAACACAAGCACGTACAGGGGACAAAAATCCTCCCTGCCGTGCCTCAAGGTGGGGCCAATGTGGTGCAATTCACACTACAGGGCCCCCTTCGGTTCAGGTGCACTGGGACACCGGCCAAGGTGCCATCCTTGCTTAGCTCCCACCCCTGCTTCCTTTCCCTCCCTTCTCAGAGCAGTAGCTCTCAAAGACTGGTCCCCAAACGGCAAGAGGACACTGGCTTCTCCTGGGAACCTGTTAGATATGCAAATCCCAAGACCCACCGGAGACTTTCTAGATCAGAAACGCTAGGAATAGGGCCCAGTAATTTGTGTTTAAACAAGCCACCTGAGTGAGTCCTGTGTGCTGCAGTTTGAGAACAGACCCTCAGAGTCCTCCCTTAGTTAAATGACACACTTTCACACAGGCCCCCAATTCTGATTTTGCCTCCAGAGGACTCAACCCCTACAAGCGAAGTTCACACCTGACAAATCTGCTCTTTCCAGCTCCTCTTGAAAATTGCTTCTTTCTCACCCAAATGTCCATCGACTAACGAATGGATAAAGATGATGTGGTGTTTGTGTACATGTGTGTATATACATACACACACACACACACACACGGAATATTACTCAGCCATCAAAATGAATGAAATCTTACCATTTGTCACAACATGGATGGAACTAGAGTGTATTATGCCAAGCAAAATAAGTCAGAGAAAGACAAATCTAGGATTTCACTCATTTATGGAATTTAACAGATGAACATAGGGGAAAGGAAGGAAATAAATATAAAAACGGGAGGCAAACCAGAAGAGACTCCTAAATACAGAGAACAAACAGGGTTGCTGGAGGGGTTGTGTTCAGGGGTGGTGGATAGGTTGGATGGGGGATGGACATTAAGGAGGGCACTTGCCAGAGGGTGCCTGGGTGGCTCAGTCGGGACTTCAGCTCAGGTCACAATCTCACGGTTCAGGAGTTTGAGCCCCGCATCAGGCTCTGTGCTGACAGCTCACAATCTGGAGCTTGCTTCAGATTCTGTGTCTCCCTCTCTCTGCCCCTCCCCACCCCCCCCCTCAAAAACAAACTTTTAAAAAATTATAAAAAAAAAAAAAGGGCACTTGTTGGGATGAGCACTGGGAGTTCTATGTAAGTGATAATTCACTAAATTCTACTCCTGAAACCATTATTACACTATATTTTAACTAACTTGGATTGAAATAAAAATTACAGAAAAATTTACTTGTTACTTAAAAAAAAAAAAAAAAAGGAAAATTGCTTCTTTCCCAAAGGGAAGCTATCAGCTTGACCCAGAAGGACTGCTGCCCCATTGGAACAGCTTCCATGGATTCCACCCAACCTCTCTCACGCATCCTGGCCCGGCCTAGTGTGGGCCAGTCTGGACATTTGGTCTAGCTCTCCAGACTGTAAGCTCCCCTAGATCGGGGCTCGTCTTTCTCATCTCTGTATCCTCGCGGCCTCAGCACATAGCTGGCACTCATGTATTTCAATTGAGTTAAGGTGAGCTGAACCAACCCAGACTGTTGAAACTGGCCAATATTTCTGAGACTCAGAGGCAAAATTCATGCAGTTAAGAGCCCAAGAAACAACCCCCCACCCACAAATTAATATACTGACCTCTAGACATTATAGTTACACATTGGCTATAATTGTGCAAGGGTGTGAGATGCGGGAGAAATTGGTTGCTGCTTCACCTGGTCATCATCCTAAACCCCGAAGCCTACAGATTAATAACCCTTGTCATTTGATCCCAGTCCGTGTAACTGCAGGTGCCACCTCTACTCATTTAACACCTCATTCCTCAAAGCAGGTTTACAGGCCTGACACACGGTTCAAATATTCATATGGTCTCCTTAGCCTAAAGGGACTTTTTTTTTTATTATTATTACAGAATCAAGCTCCATGTGAAATAAAAACACAGAATAAAATCCAGCTACAAACCGGAACTCTGGAATTAAAAAGAAAAAAAGGAAAAGAAAAAGAAGAAAAGTCATTTCCAACCCAACACTAGCCGGCTGCTCTCAAATTATCCATGTAGAAAATTGCCCAAACTTTTCTTCCCAAACTGCATTTGTTTCTGATTTTCAACTAAGTTCCGTTCCTAATTTTTCTTCCTTTCTCCAAAGCTTCTATCTTTAGGAAATATGGAGCCCAAGTTCTATAATTTGCACTTCATTTGAACACTAATGAAAAGAAATGCTCTTCCCCTTCAAACTATTTCCTCAGTCAATTAAACAAATCCTCTAAGTGGAGTGTGTGAAGTGATTTGTGTCCAAGAACTTAATTAGTACTTAATTCTGGAATTTGTATCTTCTTAAGCCCACATCCTTTTAAGTTTCCACCAAGCTCAAAAAATGGTCCAGGTGTGGTCCCCTACCATAAGATCAAGGCAGACGCGGATTTGAAGAAGTCAAGAGGAATAAAAGACCATCTGTGTGTTCAAAAAGGCAACAGCCCACAGTTACATCCCAGGCAGCCTTTCTTGCCACCAAGGAAGGTCTTTTCAAGTCCACAAAGAGGGCAGGAGCAAACAGCACTTGCTTACTTTGCAAAATAATACTTGTCTTTATTGTAAAGGGAATCCGTGCTCACTGCAGAAAAACTGGAGGACAATACAGAATATAAAGGAAGAAAAAAAAAATCAGCTACCCAGTGATAGCAAACCCTTCCATTTTTAACAAAGACTTTCACTTTTTTAAATGCTGAATATACAAGGGATATATTATATTGTAGATCATACTCTGTATCCCTTTCTCTCCATTTAGTGTAACATTTTCCTGTATTATTCAAATCTGTATGGGTCTCTTATTCCAGTGAATTTAAGAACTTGGTGAGGCTGCCTTCAGAACCTACTGGGCTGTTTCCTCCATATCACATATTCTCAAATGTTGGGGAGGGATACCGGATGGGGTGTGGATTATCTCATTCTTTTTACATATTAAGCACAAATATATCAACATACAGACCTGGAGTATCAAAATTTTATGGGGAAATGGCAATTAGGGGAGGGAAATGTCCAGAAGACTCCTTGAGAGGACAATCATGAAAAAAGGCTGAGAAACTTTACAGTCGAGGACGGTAATATAATTAACCAATCCTTTCAATAAAAACTTGCCAACACACACTTAAGCTATTGCTTGATATTAGACTGTTAAATAAAAGCAAAAACTAAACAAACTTTTATAACGTCTGTTAATGACCATATGTTCTTTTTCAGAGTAAAAGATCTGTTTCCCTATGGTTTGGATCTCCAACAATCTGAGTCATTAAACCAGGAAAAATGAAATCAGTCTGCTTGTTGGCAACCTGTGCACCGGCATTCCCAAGTTCCGTATGTCCATCATTCAACTGGACTTGGCAGGAAGGAAAGGAACACTGAATTTAAGCCCTCACATCATCCTCAGCAGAACACCACGAAGTTTGTGCATTTATTCAAACTGTTATTTAGGTTCTTGCTTGAAATTACACATTTGTTTGAGGCAGAACCCAGATCTGGTCCTAAAATCAGTCTTCTTTCCACACTCCCCCAGAACCGCAGGGAGGTCACTCTTGCAACTTTCTAGAACTCAGTTCCTCACCTGGAAAATGACAGAGTTGGACTAAACTTCTAAGTGGGGCTTGCAGTTCTCGGCTTCCATACAATCACATCATCAAGTGGCTAAGTCTTAGGGCTGTCGTCAAACCCTAGGAAATGGAAGAGTAGTTTCCTTTCCTCTACCACATTTTGGAAGCAATATGCCCTCCAGAAAGGATGTGCTGACTTCAACTCAAAATACACATCCCATTCTGCCCCTTCCCAGGGCTTTTTCTCAGGCTCATTCCCAGTGCTGAGCCTCTGGGGACAGCTCCGCATAGATGAAGATAAACATCAAGCCCTTAATGAATAGTGTGTTTTTTTTCTCCAGGCCATTGTCCTCCTTTTTAGCACTAAACTACAGAGACCCACCAGCATAAGACCACTGTCTAATTAAAACGAAGTTTTAGGGGCGCCTGGGTGGCGCAGTCGGTTAAGCGTCCGACTTCAGCCAGGTCACGATCTCACGGTGAGTTCGAGCCCCGCGTCAGGCTCTGGGCTGATGGCTCAGAGCCTGGAGCCTGTTTCCGATTCTGTGTCTCCCTCTCTCTCTGCCCCTCCCCCGTTCATGCTCTGTCTCTATCTGTCCCAAAAATAAATAAAAACGTTGAAAAAAAAATTTTTTTTTTAAAAAAACGAAGTTTTAAAAAGTAGGAGCCCTCATGGGATTCCTCACCAATGTGCAAGCATCCCTAAGCTGAGAGCACACATTTTAGAAGGTATCCTTGGAGGGCACCATTTTCAAGTGCATATGATTCACTCCGTCTTTCTGATCTGGCACCATGAAGAGGGCTCTCCTATCGAGATGTGCAGCCAGATGTTGGGAGCTCCACAGAGGGCTGGAAGGCCATGTGCACATACATAGGCTGGACAGCCAGTCACATTTCTTCTGAGACTCATTATGCAGCCAGGCTACACTCGAATAAATATTTGTCCAGTCCTGTCCTACATGTTTTTTTTCTCTGTGATGGATGGAGCTGGGATCCCTGTGTGGTCATGCCCTGCAGCCTCCCACATAATATGTGCTGCCTCCCACATAAAATGTGCTGCCCTACTGGAAATTATTCTGATTTCATGTTGTTCCTCCATCAATTATTCCTCCATCTAGAGGTAAAAGCAGAATAAGTCCTCCCTGACTTTGGTCAGGCAACTTGGGCCATTCCCCTAATCTATAGCCATGTCGTGGCCTAAAGTCTGCATAGACTCTAGAAAGACGGAATAGCAAATAATAATTGAAATGGAAAGGTCTTTGAACGTAGAAGGAAAAAAATAAATATGGCAGAACCTATACTGCTATCAGAACAGGTGCATGCACGGTTAGAATCCTGCAAGTCTTTGCATAATGCAGTACTGAGAACTTTATGTTCACTTTCAAGGCAGGAAATGGGAGTCTCCAGGTCTCAAAGGGTTGAAACCCCTTTTTCACTTACCAGAACTGCAGAATCCCATAAATTACAGAATTCAAGAACCTCTGCCCAGAGGCTTGATTTCACCTGTCCCTCAGCAAATTTCCCAAACATCTCTTGTCTGTTGGGGTCTTAAATTCCCTGTTTAAAAATTATTTCCACTATTTTAATTACGAAGAGACTTTTTTTTTTTAACCTAACAGTAACCACAATATAACTAAATTCTTTCTCCTGCTGGGTAGGTAGCTAATGCCTTTTACTTCTGTGCATTATCTTTCCCTCATGTTTTTCCAAGAAAATCATTACCTTCCCAGTTTCATTGTGAGGGTCCAGTGCCAAGAGTCTTGGGGTCTAGCATTATGTTCTCAGATTCATCTGGGATACAAGTCTATTTAACTACACACAACATAAAGTTAAAATGAAAATGTTACCATGTGATAGATTTAATATTTATTAGGATTGTGTCTCATTTTACTTGGTTTTAAATACAAACCAAATTAAACAAAAGTACTCTCAGAAAAGGCCACTAATGAGGCTGCTTTGATGTGATCTTCAGCTGACCTTTTACTATAGATAGGTGGTCCTTAATTGGAGAAGAGAAAATATTCTCCACAGTCTTCTCACATGCGCCACCCCCCTCAGCCTGCACTCTGTCAAAAGATCCCAAGGACCACATTCCCAGCCCCAGAACCCCTGAGCAACCTGCCAATTGAGGTGAAAAGGAGACAAAATACACAGCACCCATCACTACCACCTCTACCCACTTACCTCTCTTCACTCCATGATGGTGTCCCCTCAGCCTGGTCACCCAAGACACAAGTCCTGGGGACAGTTCTGACTCCTTTCCCTCATTTTCCAATAACATCACTTGAGTCTCCATGACAGTACCCCCTCAACATTTCTAGACACCATCCCTTCCCCTCCTCTCCTCAAGCCACGGTCTTCACTCAGGCCCTCTGTACCTCTCAGCTGGATTTCCAACAGCTTCCCAATGGGACTTCAGATCCTCCCTCCCAAGTGTTCCCACAGTGGCGGTTCTGAACCACAAAATGGGATCACATCAGCCCCTGCTTGGAAAACAAGGGCTGGACCCCCCACTGCCAAAAGATGAGATTCAGAATAACAAACAGGACTATGAGGGCCAATGTGAGCCAGCCCCCGCCCACCTTCTGATTCCACCCTTACTCAATTAATGGTAAGGTCCAGTGGAACTTGATGAACAAACAGGTTTACATAATGCAGAAAAGGAAAAATAATGATAGCAGGTACATCCAACTCTATGAAATGCTTACTCTGGGAAGTGGTACCAAATACTTTATGTGCATTAGCTCAATCTTCTCAACAAGAAGGCAGTTATTATTATTTACTCCATTTGTCAGTCAGGAAAGTGGCTGCACAGCTCATTAAGTAGCACAGGCAGAAGCTCGACCCAAGCAGAGATGACAGAGCCCATGTCCTTCTTCACTATGCCACAGTGCCTCCCATATGGTGTCCATACTGATGGTCTAGGTCACCTCAACCTGGTGGTGTGGATTAAAATAGCATTGCAGGGGCACCTGGGCGGCTCAGTCCATTAAGCCCCCGACTTTGACTCAGGTTATGATCTCCCAGTTTGTAGGTTCGAGCCCCACGTCGGGCTCTGTGCTGACAGCTCAGAGGCCAGAGCCTGGAGCCTGCTTCGGGTTCTGTGTCTCCCTCTCTCTCTTCCCCTTCCCTGCTCGTGCCCTGTCTCTTTCTCAAAAATAAACATTAAAATCTTTTTAAAAAATAAAATTAAAAAATGGCATTGCAAATAACCATCAAGCAGTGCTTATGATACCCACTTCAGCTAACCCCCTTAAATGTGTAAGAGAGAGAGCCCCTTGCGGAAGCTTAGAGTTTGGTTTTGACAGGGTCTAGAAAACATCAGGAAGTCTGAGTACCAATTCAAGTAGAAGACACCAGGCCCAACTCACGCATGCCACCTAAAATCCACCTACTCCAGGGGCACCTGGGTGTCTTAGTCGGTTAAGTATCCGACTTCAGCTCAGATCATGATCTCGCAGTTTGTGGGTTCCAGCCCCCCGTCAGCTCGAAGCCTGGAGCCTGATTCAGATTCTCTATCTCCCTCTCTTTCTGCTCCTCCCATGCTCGTACGGTCTCTCTCAAAAATAAACATTCAAACAATTCTTTAGTAAGTAAAATCCACCTACTGCCATGGCCTCTCCCAATCATTCCCAAATATGTACCCAGTGCAAAGTACACTGAAGCGTTCCATGTCCCACTAACTCTGTGGACAGCCCATGCTCACCAAGCACCATTCCCATCCCAACTGAGAAACTTACTCATTTGAAAACGCCTATGAGGCAGGAGACCTCTGAGCCCACATGGTTCTTGCTTCCTGCACAGCTCAACGCCCACCCTTTGGCCTAATTAAATGGCTGTTGCAACTTTCTAACTTGGATAAACCTTATAGTAAATGCTCAATTCTGGAAAAATAATGGATAAAAACTTTGAAATTTCTAACAGTAACACCTGTTTTTATGAATCAGTAAGTACAGCATCTGGTTTTAGCACCAGTGTCTTGTGAACATGATCAATGAACCAGTCTCCCTGAAACTGACCTCTCTGGAGACGCTGAGTAAATGAGTCTGGGGGCCTGTGAAGATGAGGAATTGGACCAGTGCCCAGCTTGGGGATGCACACAGCCCTTGCCCGTAATACTCCCATCTTATTTCCAACGCCCAGAAAATTATGTTGGCATTATTTGCAGACATGGCTACACACACATAAAATTTGGTATGATGGCTCCTGTTTCATGCATTCTCTCTGAAACCCAGTAACAAAACCAAGGTGGCAGGCAGGGCCTGGGAACAACAAACGCCAAGTGAAAAAAATGAAAATCTAACTCAAGCAAGCCTCTTCCACTTAGGGATGATCAATGCAACACACCATGGCGACAGAAACCGTAAGCAGGCTGCCCCTTTAAAAATATAACCATCAATCTGTTGTTAAGCCCACAACCAGTTGCAGTATTAATCACACTCTTTTGGCAAGAGAATCCATTTCCCAATAAAGTTTGAGTGGCAGAGAAAAGGCAGAGCCAACAATCGGGAAATAAACTATGCTTCCAAATGATCGAAGGAAAGCTGCTCTTCTCACTGGCGGCTCTCCCGCCATCCTGCTGCTCGCACCAGACACACATAAATACACATGCCACTTTGCTTCCCCCACATCATATTTCCATCATTGCAGAGTGTTCTGCGGTTCCGTTCTGAGCCCATTTTTCACTCTGTGCCATTTTTGTACACTTTGCACAGACCTCCCCTAGAAATTAAGAGTCCTTCTTAAGCACACCTGCCACCTCTGGTTTCTTACAGCTTCCTTTTCTCTCTCTCCCCCTCTCCTCTGCAGGTAGTCTAGAATCAATCGTGCTAAGTACATCTGTGCTATGCCTTGCCTCTTGAACTGTGAATCCCTGGAAATCAGAGTCCAAACTTTGTTCCTATTTGCCCAATGGTTGGCCCTAAGTAAACAATTAATGCATAGCAAGTAGGGTTTTGTTTACTATGAGAAATTTCTAATAAATGAAGCAGACTTGGGAATCCATGAACTACTAATTCACAAGCATGTCCAAGCAACACTAGGACAAATGCCCACATCTTCTGTTCTTTTTCCTTAAATAGCTACTAATGAGTATTTTTCCTTCCACGCAAATGGTGAGATGTGTTTGACCAATCACCTCTGGAAAGACTATGATGTTACTGTATTTACATTAAGTTTATAAATATGAAATGACTGACATCTTAAACCACATTGAGCCTTCCTTTCAATCCATAAAAATACACCTCTCCACTTACTTAGGTCTTGTTTCATGCCCTTCAGAGTTTCTCCAGGTAAATATAACACACTCTTGGAATAGATTAATTCCTAGGTACAATTATAGTTGTTGCTATTAGGAATGGTATCTTATATTCTTATTTTTGTGGTACTGAGGAAAACTATTAATATTTGTGTGTTTATATCATCGAACAAATTTAATGAATTCATTACTACTAGTGATTCGTCTGGTAATTGTTTCTTTTCTTCAAGTAAATATTACATGCAAAAAAAAAAAAAAAAACGACAATAGTCTTTTCCCTTCCAATCCTTAGGACTTTCTTTTTACCTTTTTTATAGTATTGCCCCCCCAAATCTTTGGCCTGTAACAGCAATAATCATGGTACCCTTACTTCTAACCTTAAAAAAGAATGTTTCTAAAATTTATCCATTAAACATAGTATCTGCAACAGGCTTTTGTAGGAAAGCCTTTATCCAATTAAGGGGATTCCTTTCTACAAAGGCTGGACTGTTGTTCCTAATTATTTGCTGCCCCCTCTCTACCAGGCCCATCTCCACTGGGCCTTTTTCCTTTGGGCAAACCATAGATCCCATCACATGACATCAGGCTTGACCACAGGACTTTCTCTGACCAACGGATTATTTCTTTGACCAATGCCACATTCAAGGTGACACTTGCAACCATCCAGTGCTTCCACAGCTCTTCTCCCCACCCCACCCCCGCTACTACTGAATCACCACATTCCAGAAAGGGGCCTTTCCTCCAGCCTGCATTCCGGAATGAAGACTACAGAGAGCAGAGACACTGCCAACTTGCAGCCCACAGATAACAAATAGAAAATCAACCTTTCTGGTCATAAACCACTGACATTTGGGGGTTGTTACTACAGCGAGACTTAGCCAAAGTCGATGGATATATCATCTATTCCTATTGTCTCTGAGATTTTGTCATCGACAGGTCCTTTACTACATCCTATGAGGTCACAAAATTATTTTCCTTTGTTAATGTAATGATTTCTACTGATACGTTTTCTGAGATTAAATCTGTAGCAGACTACTGGAGAATATCATAAACACAACATTACTGCGGAATGACCTGTGAGCTGGATCTGGGCAGTCTCCTTACTCCCTCCCCGTCCATAGAATGTGGGTTCCACTTGCCTTTCCTACCCCCAGAAGCTGCTCCAAGGACACAGCCTTGACATGGTGATGTAGGAAGGAAAATTCAAGCACAGTATAGGTGACTGAGCCCAGTTAGGGCCTCTTCCTGAATGCTTAACATTTGGTAAGCAGGTGCAGGGATCTAGGAGTCTTGCCACTATCCAAGACAAGCCTCATATGTTAACTTCCCTCGACTATTATTAAAATTGCTTAAGTGGCTCCCAGGGGCACCTGGGTGGCTCCGTTGGTTAAGTATCTGACTCTTGATTTTGGCTCAGGTCATGATTTCACAGTTTTGAGGTCAAACCCTATATGGGGTTGGAGTTAAGAATGGAGCCTGCTTAAGTCAGTCAGTCTCAGTCTCTCTCTCTCTCTCTCTCTCTCTCTGCCCCTTCCTCACTTGCACATACATCAACGCTCTCTTGCTCACTCACTCTCAAAAATATATTGCCATCTACCAACCTGGAGTGAGCTGCCTCTTTCTTCAGTCTCTCCCTGCCTTGAGTACAGGGTCCAGTTTCACATTGCACCTGGGAAGCTCACGAGAGGGCTGCAAACCCGCACAGCTATTATCCGTCTGTCATAAAAATGAGGGCGGCTCCTTCCACAGTATGGCAGTGTCACTGGGAGATGGCTGCCCAGCCTACAGGTACGCTTACCAGCATCCAGGTGTGGCCACATAGCCAGTCCTTGCCCAAAGAAAGCCTCTATCACTTGCAAGCCCAATGCACTCACATACGCTCTTGGGATCCTGAGGCCTTAGTGCGTGGTTGAACCACAAGATGGAGGGAGCCTGGGTCCTTGAATCACCTGCCAACAACTGTATCATTTTCTGAGCCAGAAAGAAACCTGTTGTGTAAGGAGGAGTATTTGTTAAGAGTAGCTAACGTTACTCCCCTATACACCATCTTCGTACTCCAGGAATAAATCCAACCACGTATTTTTTTAATAGGATGTGAGATTCAGAACGTTACCATTTCATTTCAGACTTTAACTGAAACAGATGCGTAAGCTCCCTTTCTCTGGTACTATCTTCAGTTTTGATACTGGGATTAAGCTTCAGAAAACCACAGGAGCAGTTTTCCTCTTTGTCTCTGGAACAATACCCACAAGGCTAAACTATATCCATATTTAATTGTGTTGGCCTCGGGATTTTTTGAAGGGGAGGAAGTTTTCACCTCTATTCTAATTTCTTCGGCAGTAATTGTTCTAGTCGGTTTTCCATTAATCAATTGGCCAACTTTGAAATCTCATTCTTGCTATAAAATCTATTCATTTCATATGGGATTTCACATTTGTGTAGTTGTTCATCCAATTCACTTACCGTATCTAAGCTACATCTGTATTTTATGCATACCTTCTCTTTTTATCCTTGCTGAATCCCACTAGAGACTTGTCCTTTTTTCTAATTCTTTCAAAAAATATTTGGCTTTGTGAATCATTATTTTTCCATCCCCCTTTTATGGATTTCTACCCTACCTTATTATTTCAATCCTTCTGATTTCATTGGGTCACAGACTGTGGTCAGAATAATGTTAATTCTTAGGAACTGGAGATTGACTTTCAGGTCCATAATGGGATCTATTTTTGTGAAAATTCCATGTATGCCCAAAAATAGGGTTTGAGTACAAGCCTATTAGTCATGTTATCCAAATCTTTTATACTCATTATTTTTGTCCATTTGATCTGTTTCCAAGAAGAGTACATTTAAATCTCTCTCTACAATGGTAGATTTATCTATGTATTACTATAATTCTGACAATTATTTCTGTATGTAGCCTAAGGCTGTACTTTTGGCTATATTTGTTCATGACTACTACATCTTCTTGGAATACTATGGCACTTGAACAAATCATTTTTCATCTCTTCCTGTTGTTCACCTTAAAGTCTACTTTTTCTGATACTGAAACCTCGAGCCTAGTGTTATTTTGGTTATCTTCCTAGAATGCCATTTTTATGCCATGGGTTTCAACCTTGCTCTGTGCTTTTTTATTTATGTGATTCTCTTAAAACCACTCATTGCAGGATCTTTTTTGTAACTCCATCTAAGAGTCCCCATGTCTTAATCAGTGAGATTAACCTGCTTATAATGTAATCAATGATACTGTAGGATTGATTTCTTCATCCTTTTTTGTTTTCTATTTACTGAACTTTTTCTGCTTTGCTATCTCTTGCTAAATCGACCCAGTTTTCTTTTTCTTACTGCTAGTTGAAAATATATTTTTGTATTATTTTCTTGGTTGTCCCTAACTCATGAAGACCCATATATATACTTTTTTCCTCTTAATATCCTAAGATTATCGACGACCATGTCCTCCCCACAGTAAGACAAACCCCTATACTGCCTCCACCCCCAACCCCGATCTTTCATCACACATACTCTTGCATAGTTCATTTCTCTTATTGACATTGTCTGGAAATTTAGTTCCATGTTGGTTATGGGTCCCCCTGCCGCTATTGTTCCTGGCATATCCAAAACTCTGAGCAAAGGAAGAAGCCAGCAGACCATACTTTACCACATCGATTAGAACTGGAATTCTCCTGCTCATTTATTATTTTCTGTGGGTGATTCATAATAGTGCTTCTATGGATATTCTTAACAGCTTTACTAAGGTATAATTTACATACCATAAAATTCACCCACTATAAGTGTGTGATTCAATGATTAGGATTACGTTTTACTGTTTTACAACCACCATTACACTGTTTTTAAACCTTTCCATCGCCCCCCCCCAAAAACCCCTCATGCCTCTTTCCACTCAATCCTGGTCTCACACCTTCAGCCCCAGACAGCCACTGATTTACTTTCGGTACCCACTGAGTTGCCATTTTCTACAAATTTCATATGAATGTAATCATCTGATTTGTGGTCTTTTCTGTCTGGCTTGTTTCCCTTAGCCTAAGGTCTTGGAGGCTCATCCCTGTTGTTGCATCTATCAGTACACTTCATTTCAGTGCTGAGTACTTAGGTATGGTAAGCTTGAGCCACATTTTTATCCATGTCCCAGTTTTTGGACATTTCAATTGTTTCCATTTTATTTTCACTCTTCTGAATAATGTTCCCATGAACATTTTCATATTAAGATCTTTTTATGGACACAGGTTTCCTTCCTCTTGGTTAGGCACTTAGGAATGGAATTGTTGGGTCATATGCTAAATTCATGTTTAGCTTTTTATAAGAAACAGACTGCTTTTTCCAAACTAGCTATACCCTTTTACATTCCCACCAGCCAAGTAGGAGGGTTCTAGTTTCTCCGCATCCTTTCCAACACTTGCTGTTGTGTCTTTTTTTTTTTTGTTACACTCAGTCTATGGTGACATTGTTTTTATGGTTAGAAAAAAAAGGCACCTAGAATGGTTTTTGAAGGGGCACCTGGATGGCTCAGTTGGTAAAGTGTCCGAGTTCAGCTCAAGTCATGACCTCACGGTTCTACGCAGAGTTCGAGCCCTGCGTCAGGCTCTGTACTGACAGCTTGGAGCCTGGAGTCTGCTTTGGATTCTGTGTCTTCCACTCTCTGCCCCTGCCCAGCCCACGCTCAGTCTCTCAAAAACAAACATTAAAAAAAAAAAAGTATATGCAAAATTAGGTCTATGTCCTATGATCTCCCTATGAAGTTAAGGGGCAGAAGGAGAGCCAAAACAGAAATATGCCAAAACAGTAAATATGACTGCCTCAGGATGACAGGGTTATGGGTGTTTCTTCTACTTTCCTGCATCTTTCTTCTTGATAAGCAACAGGTATTTACTTTCATAATGAAAAAATTAACTTTAATAAATATTTTGAGGTGTTTTACAGTAACATAACCTTATTTTTCCTACTCAACATTTCCCAACAGTGACAGTAAGATATCGAACTTTACCTACAACCTACAGATTAACTTGAAGAGTAGCTGTTTTATGAAGCTCCAGAGAACTCTAGAGGTGCCAAGGCCCTCTCCTAGTCAGCTAAGAGGCCTGGGTGCACAGCCACTGCTGCATCCCCCCTAATGCTTTCTGTGCCAGCATCAGGGCCCTCAGCTACCTAGAAATACCGCACTCCTTTACAAGCATCCTGCGATAGTCTAGGCTCTCCCCACCCCACATCTGGCCTGGACACCAAACTCCAGAGGACGCCTGGTATTCAAGTACCTCTGTGTTCGCCAGAGATCACAAAGGCTGCCTCATCATACCTAAATGCAAATGCTACTTCTTCGCACGTGGACTGGAAATCTCGCTGAAGTTCATGCGTCCGTCAAGTATTAACCGAGCCCCAACTAGGTATAAGACACCTATCTTGCTGCATCCCCTTGAGTTTACAATCTAATAATCAACCATGTACCTTTCAAAGTACAGGGCATTAAGGATCCTAAGGGACAAACACACAGAGGATCTATCAGGAGTCTGGAAAAGGGATCTTTCTTTTTCTAGCTGTGAGATGAAAGGGGTTTTCAGAAAAAGCCACCAGTGAATTTGGGGTGTCAGCTGAGTATGGAACCCCCAGGTCCAGAAATTACATGATGGCCCGAGACAAGTACTTAGGAGCCAAGAGCAAAGAAAGAATTCCTCCTTCCCTGCACCCAGTTTCCCTCTCAAAGTTTCTACCCCGTTCTTCAATCCCCATCACCACCAAGTGCCTTGTGTCCCCTTGCAGACACCCATATGGAGTCTCCCCTGCAATAAATGAATGCCTTGGGCAACTGCAAGTCCTAAGGCAGCCAGGCAGGGGCGCTCTAATTCAACTTGTCCAAAAAGAGAAAATCCCGAAAGTCCCACCAGAGTTGTGTTTATGCTACATCATGACAGGGCACTTAGAAGCTCTACAACCTTTTAAGAATAGAACATTTGAACAAAAGAACGATTTAACATCATATGCCACCCTTTTATGCTAAAGACCATACTTTGCTGAGTAATTTCACAAATGACTTTAACATCAAGAGCCAAAGCAAAACCTTCAACTAGAGGGAATTGCGTTTTTTGGCCTGATGAATAATTTGCGCTCAGTAACAGGGAGTCATCCAAGCCACCAAGAGTGAATTACTAATTTTCAGAAGACAAAAAAAAATAAAAATATAATAATAATAACAATAATAATAACAATAAAGTACATTCAAACTTAAAACTATTCCTCACATAATCTTCCTTTGAGGACTCCAAATGCCTGGGAATGCTTTAAATTTGTGAATAAGGACCACGACTCTAGGCTGTCACATCCATACAAAGTTATTCAATAAAACCCAGCAGGCTTAGAGTTTACTAATCCTCCTGTTCCAAGATAAAAAAGAATTGCTCTTCTAATAAATGCAGGTATACACCAGAACTGGGTATAGAGCATGTGCCTATTAAAGAATGTCACTGATTTTGCTTTAATTTTTTCCAGGTTTATTGCATATGACAAAATTCACCCTTTATAGGTGCATAGTTCTAGAAATTTTTTTAATGTTTTGAGAGCAAGCAAGCATGCAAGGGTGGGGGAGGGAGAGAGGAGGAGGTGGAATCCCAAGCAGGCTCCATGCTATCAGCACAAAGCCCAACACAGGGTTTGATCCTACAAACCATGAGATCATAACCGGAGCCAAGATAGAAAGTTGGACACTTAATCAACTGAGCCACTCAGGTGCCCCTCTATAAATCTGTAACAAATTTACCTCATCGCATGATCACTGCTATGAACAAAATATAGAATATTTTTTCATCATCCTCCCAAAATTCTTTCATGTCCTTTTATGGTGAACCCCTACCTCTTTCCTTAGTCCCTGGCAACCAAAAATCTAATTTCTATTCCTGTTTTGTCTTTTTGAGACTGTCATATAAATGGAGTGCAGGACCCAACTTTTGAGTCTGGCTTCTTTCACTTAGTATAATCTTTTCAGAGTTCTCTATATTGTTGCATTAATATTGTTTTTTCAGCTAAAGTAGACTAGGAACATCCACATGAGCACTGATGGCCTCACACCAAGTTCTTTGTCATTGTTCATAAGGTGTAAAACTCATTTTCAGGGGGACTCTATACAACCTGATACCTTCTTCGAATATTAAAAGCGGGACCTTCGTATTTTGAGAGCAGTGCAATATTTTCGAAGAGCACAGTTCTAAGCCATGAGCTTTTGTTCAAGGATACCAACTCTGGCCTATGGAACTCAGTGACTGCAGCACAGCAGGGACATAAAACGCACTGATTAAACTCACCTGAATGGCAGTATAACCAGTGGTCAACCTAGATAATGCTATTTTAGTTCCAAAATAAAACAATCATATTGGGTAAATTTTTCAGGGAAAAGAAAGCAGTTTTACTTTGTTGTGTGTGTGTGTGTGTTTTTTTTAATTTTTTTTTTCAACGTTTATTTATTTTTGGGACAGAGAGAGACAGAGCATGAACGGGGGAGGGGCAGAGAGAGAGGGAGACACAGAATCGGAAGCAGGCTCCAGGCTCTGAGCCATCAGCCCAGAGCCCGACGCGGGGCTCGAACTCACGGACCGCGAGATCGTGACCTGGCTGAAGTCGGACGCTTAACCGACTGCGCCACCCAGGCGCCCCTGTTGTGTGTTTAAAATTGACCCTGAAACATTTCCAAAAGTGAACTTTCAAAAGATCCCTGAGCAAAGGCAGTACCTTTTTGAATGTGTGAGCAGGAGCCTAATGTAACTCTTGAAGGCCAACAAGGATTCTGATAAGGGAGACAGAAATATACAGTCAGGAGGAATCTGTTCAGATGGTTACTTGTCCCCTTCCCAGGTTAATGGAAAGAGGGGCCGAAGTTTCCAGCAGAAATAACCAGGTGCTTCCCCTCACCACCCAATAGCTCATTCTGGAGTCTTTCTTTCCATCGTTGTGTACTCACTGCTACACCCACATATGCTACAAATATTTACTGAGGGCCCCCCCTAGTGACTACACCAAACTCATCAGGAGTGATTTAACCCCTATGCGGCCAGCCAGAAAATACAGACTCTCAATCGCAATGGTGCAGAGTTCAAATTCCTCCTTTCGGTCTTTTAACCCTGGCCTTGCAGTCCTCCAGCAACTCCCTAGGCACGGTCACCCAGACAAAGCCTGATGACCAACATGTTCCAACCAGGCATTCACTTTGCCAACCCCATTCAGGCATACGCTGCTATGCCCATCTCTCTGAGCCAGGCGCATTCTGGGGTGGGGTGGGGGAGGAGGGGGACTTCCAACCATCTCCTGACAAAATTTTCACCTCTGAACAACAACTTGGTTCTGGAACTCGTATTACCTAGGGAAAGAACATCTTTCTCTAAAGCAGTCTAGATTCTACAACAATCACATATCTTTCTCCTATATAAGAAGAGTAGAGCTTGGCAAAGTGACAAATTTTCAAAATCTGATTTTTCTCATCCATAGAGTTAATAATCCCTCCTTGCTGCACAGATTAAATAACGCATAACAGCAGATATTAATTGAAAGCATTTGCCATGGAATATACATTACTTTCATTATTGATTTTAATCCATGCAACCAATCTGAGAAGAATATCTTTATCCCCAACTAACAAAGTAGGAAAATAAAGCTCAGACATGCTAAGCAACTTGCTCAAAACCACTTGCGGGTAAGTGATACAGTGAGGATATAAACTTTTCTCTTGACCACTACACATTTAACCTTGTTCCACTACTGGCCATCAGTCCCAGAGAAATAATTACTGGTTTAAAAGTTTCATAAAGATGTTACTCATGGTTTGAGAGAAGAAAATAAGAAAAGAAAAATCCAACAACCAGGTATCGCAACATAAATCCGCAGGGTTCTATATCATTACAATGAGTAATTTATGAAGGCCAACTGAAGATATGTGTTCACCTCCCCCCTTTCCCTAAAGCCCACTGATATTACAATAAAGAAATATAAATAGGACAAGGTCATAAAAACATTGGAGAACCTTTTGTGAACTTATGAGGACAGAGGACAGGTGTGGTGGTGCTGGTAGCAGAACCAGGGCACAAAGAGAAGGGAAGGAGGAGCCAGTAATAAGGACAGAGAGGCTGTCTCCCATCATAGAAGTGTGATAAGATATGGACAGCAGCAGTGGATGAAGGGTTGGAACGAGTCAAAACTGCAAGAATATTACATGTTTGACCATCGCCATCAACTCACCCATCACCCCTCATCTCTTTCCCCAAGACAGCAACAAATGAGCTTTCCCAGGCCCAAATAACAGCAAATATAGTTTTTAAAGATACTTCATCTCCCAAGGGGCTGCTTCCGGAATGAGGAGCATCATCCCAGAGTGCATCCCTTTTTGCCTAAGCATGATGGGCAGGGAGTGGCCCAGCCTGTCCGCTTGTCCTATAAAAGTCTAAGTGAAGCCTGCCAACCCACTCAGCTGCCCAGGTACTTGGTGATGGACAAACCCACTCCAACTATCTGTAGCAACACCTCCAGTCTTACATTCCCATAACGAATAAACTAAAATCATCAAACAGTTGGGGGACAAAACCAATACTACGGACAAGTGAGCTCAACCACTAGAACACACTCCAAATAGAACACCAGAAACAGATTAAGAACTTTCGCCGTATCCTTAATATCTTCAAAGATACTGAAAAAAAAAAAGATACTATACACACAAAAGAATGAACAGGTGACTACTTAAAAAAAGGCAAAGAACCAAAAGAATTAAGTTTATGGAAATTAAGAAAATGCCAGCTAAAACAAACAAGGGGAGCGGGTGGAAGGAGAAAAAACAGAAAATTTTAAGGAAATCTCTCAGAATATAAAGCAAAGAGAAATATCTGAAAAATGAAAGGGACTTGGAAGACCAGTCCATGAAGTAAATATCCATCTACTAGGAGATCCTAGAGAGACAAGTGTAGAGAGAAATTCTCACAAAAATTTTTAAATTTCACAGAATTAAAGAAATAAGATGGAAAGGGCATCAAGAACCAAGTAGGATAAATAGTAAATACCATGAAGAAAATAGCCTAAAATCTTCCAGGGGTGTGAATGTTAGAGGTGGTATATGGACATAAGATTATCCATAAAAAAATTAGAATTTTAAGTGTCAAGCTAACTAGCCAAATTACAAAATCTACTGAAAATTAGAGAAAACTGAACATGTTTTGAAACATCAAGGACAAAGTTTTTATTTTTTTTTCAATTCTCAAAAACAAGTGTTCCATGTACCCATCCGTTTACAAACAATTAATTAGGAATAATAGTGAAACAAGAAAAGGAACAAAGACGACAGGGAATTCCAGAAAGAGATGCATTCCAGGAGACAAGCAGCAGACACCCCAGAAAGATGGAAGAACACACGAGAGGCAGCACATCACAACAAGTGTGACTGAACAGTTGGGAGGCAGTAGGGAGGCAATGATGAAGCCATTTCTTCCACCAACAAGAAAAATGAATGACGATTAAAAAGCAAAAAGCTGTACAAGAAAGATTCCAGCACAGTTGAAATTTGACACGCCATGATTCTAGCAACTCACGGAATGGTAAAGAAAGCAAACTCTGTTGACCCTGGTGCCTGAAGGGCACAGTTCTAATTGCAGAGGCATTTGTGCCTCTCTTGCCCAAAATGCAAAGCCCAAGACAGAGGCATGTAAGGAGGTAGTTTATTTTGGGCAGTGTTCCCAGGTGACAGGAGTGGAGGCCTGGGAAGAGTAGGACAGGACAGCGAAAGAGGGAAAGTCAATCCGAGCATACACTATAGAGCTCATCTCCACTAGGAGCAACCCAGAGTCTACCCACCCGACTAGGAACCCTGTGCAAATTACCTGCCTGGGGAAAGAACATGGGAATATTACTCACTGGCTTCCACCCTCCATTGATCAGGTTGCCCTGGGGGCCTGGCATTTCCAGAGGTGTATACACATCAGAATGGCTAAGCAGGAGTCTTCCCAGATGCTGCAGCAGGAAAGTCCCAGGACAGAAAGTGAGAAACACAGTGTACAATGTAAAATTGTATTTTCTCTGTGTGTGTAATTTTTCATGATAATGACTATGTAAATGAGACACAAATAGCATGCAGACATTAGCACTGCTCACCAAATATTTTTGACTCTCAGCTTTCACAGCATATAACGAACTCACACTCTGGGCCCCTTGTGGTTGAGTGGGACCACGTGATTAGCTCTGGCCAATGAACTGAAGCAGGAGTGATAGCCCACTTCTATTCAGGACATTTAAATGCTAAGGTAAGACAGTCCAGAGCTTTCTTTCCATCTGTTGTAGTGAACAACATTGCAGATAATAGTTACTCCATTTCCACAAGTCATGGAGTAAAGAGCACCTAGCACAGAGGCTTCAACCCACCCTAATAGGCATGAGAGTAGAAGAGAAATAACCTTTTGTTTAAAGCCATGAAGACCTGGAGATTTGTTACTGCAGCCTAACCTAGCCCATCCTGACTGATACAAGTAAATGCCTTATAACGTTGCAAGAGAAACCATTCAACAAAATGTTACCAGATTACACCATATGTAAAAAATAAACCTATACATAAGAGATGCCAACACATGAAGCGCTAATAGTGTTTCTGCCCAATTAAGAGAGCTCCAAGAAAAGTTCTTCTTACATTCTCTAGGTTTAAATTTTACACAATAAGTATGCATTCAGTGTAGAAGACAAAACCCAAGCGAGTAAAATGCTGGATCTAGGACGGTAAGCTAGTGGGCGGGACATTTCTGCTGTGTGCTTATCATGAAAATTCCTGTACCTTTTCCACCTCATAAAATATACAAATCTCTTTTCAAATATCAGGACTAGTAGGTCTTAAATGCTCAGAATTTTATTTCAGCACTAGAATATGTAGATTTTTAAAGTCTTTCATTAAGGTTTTCAGATACCTTGAGCTATTTCTACTCCTTATTTCCAACTACTCCAAGAACTTGTACAGATTTTGCTAATAGAGATTATCTTTCCCCAAAGAGAAAAGGCTCTTAAAAAATCCAGTTTCCAGGGGCACCTGGGTGGCTCAGTCGGTTAAGCATCCCACTTCGGCTCAGACCATGATCTCGTGGTTTGTGAGTTCGAGCCCCATGTCAGGTTGTGTGCTGACAGCTCAGAGCCTGGAGCCTGCTTAGGATTCTGTGTCTTCATCTCCCTCTCTCCCTCTCTCTCTCTGCCCCTCCCCTGCTCGCATGCTGTCTCTCTCAAACGTTAATAGAAATTAAGAAAATCCAGTTTCCAGAACTCCGATATGAGGACTTGTGGATGTGCTCATGCATGCTCACACCCAAGCACACCCACATGACAGATCAGTTTCTTATCAGTTCTGGGGCCAGTCATCCACTTTCTTTCATGATCCTCTGTTTGCCAAACCGTGGCCAGAGTGATCCTTAAAAAGTTCATCAGTTCACGTAACTTCCCTCTTAGAAAGTGTATCAGTTCATGTGACATTCCCTTCCCACGGCACCTAAGGAATGAAATCTAAGCTCCCGACCACAGCATACAAGGTTCGCTGTTCTACTCCTTCGCTGACCCGTGAAACACCAACCATGATGAGCTGTCCTTTGGTCCGTGAACAAACCCAACTATTCGTCCACCCCAGGGCCCCCAGGCTTGCTGTTCCTCCCTCTTGCAATGCTACTTCTCAGAGTTCTTGGCAAGGCCTCCTGTTCATTTTTCAGGATTCACCCTAAACGCCACTTCCTTAGGGAACCCTTTCCGCAAACACCAGCATCCAGAGTGAGCCCCATCCCCATCACTCATCATTCAGTTCCTTTCCTTCAGAGGATTCGCCACAATCCTGTTTCCTTTGCACATTTACCCATTTAAGTGTGTTGCCAGAGGTCTTTGTCTGGTTCCTGGTTGCACCTCCAGCATTTCAAACAGGGCCCATCCAAAAAAAAAGTATATTACTTGTCTAATGAACATTACAGGCCACGTACTTGTCTGTGAAAAGACAAAGAGACGTGCACACCAAGCACAGAGAAAGATGCAAGCGGGTCACCACTGGAGGAGACTTCTAGAAGATTCTAGAAGATGAAGCTGCAGCTGAGCTTGAAGGGATGGTCAGGAGTTAGAGAACAGGTGGGCAGAGGCCCGGCAACCTGAGTGAGTTTGCAGGGTGGATACAGACCAAGTGCATGGGGAGACGGGGTGCCCAGAGACCCAGATACACCGTCTCTCTGCATTTTGGAGATTAAGTCCCACCCCCACTTAGGACCTGGGAAGAGCATTCACACTGGCCACCTGGGCCTTCAGAGGGACAAAGACCATTTCAGAAAGGGGACCAGGCCCATGCACCAGAGGCTCAGGTTCTAGGCCTACTGGCTGGCCTGTTTTCAAGCAGTTCTACATCCAGTGACACCTTGTACTTTTACTCTGTCACCTGCCATTAGTAATCTCTCCCACCAGCTCTGAGAGGGAAATCACTGTTATTATTTTTCAGCTTTACAGCTGAGAACAGAGAACTGTGCAGATTAAATGCCAGAATCAGCCAGACAAGATTAGAATTCAGCACCTGTGGTCACATACAGCCTTCACATTTCTGGGCACTCAGGCCATAAGGGCCTGTGGAGTCTGGATGTGTCCATGTGGCCCCCCACTGGCACCCCCTGAAAATCCTCCTGGCCGTCACGGTTTTCACTTCTCCCCCTTTCCCCTCCCCTCTTCCTTTCTCCCTTTTTTTCTCCCTCTCCCTTCCACTCTCTCCAAACCTATTTGGCTCTTTAGATTGAAAACATCCAACCGCCCACCTTCAGACAGGCAATCAGATCACTGCCTTCTCTTCTTGACACCATCAGAACTGCAAGGTTTGTCAAGTCCCTAGAGGAGCAGAGGCTGTTAACCCCAGAAGCACAGGAAAAGCCCTGAGGAGCCAGCTCCGTGAGAAGAGCCTCATGGTAACAGAGGCCTAATCCTCAATGCAGGAGTGTGCTCCCATTCCTTCTTGCAAGAGCTCTGGACAGAAGGGCTTCCTACACTCTTGGCCAGCTCCCGGCCCAGCAGACTCCCCATCCACAGCTCTGCCTGCCCAGAATACTAACAAGGGCCCTTCCAGATGCGCAGAGGAAGCCAGACAATCCCTCACAGCCCCCAGGGGCTGGCTGGACAGGGCTGGAATCCAGTGCATCAATGGGGCGAGCCAGCTCATCATGGTTCGGCTGGTATGCAGGGACCAGAGGAGGCCCCTGCTCCCATGGGGACAGGGATGAGGGCAAAAGGCTGCTGGCTGAGGAGGCTGGAGGCCCCCGGCTCCCCTTCCAGATGGCATAAATCAGTTGATATGGCTTCACAGTTCCCTGCTGCCCAGCACACAGGCGGGCAACTGCGAGCACAAAGACCCAAGATAAGTTTGGAGGAGATTAAATTAAAAAGTCGAAGCTTCCAGGCACCAGGAGGCCTGGCAACCATAAATCCACCTGTAAAGGAGCACACAGAACACTGGGCAACGCAGCTTTCCCTAAGTTACTGATGAGCACTAGCCTCGGCAAGGGCACCCAAGCAAGGCCTGGTAAGAGAGCCAGGAATGGGCGGCAGTGAAGAGGGGGTGTGTGGGCTGTGGGGTCAGAGTAAGTCCACCTCAAATTCCAGGTCTGTGACTTTGAGGCAGTGTGGCCTCAGGCAGGTCACCTAAGAGCTCTCTCCTAGCTCAGAAAATGGGGCTCAAAGGGACCTTGCAGTCATTGCAAGCACCTCCCCGACAAGTACTGCTCAAAAATGGTAGCCATGGGGGCGCCTGGGTGGCGCAGTCGGTTAAGCGTCCGACTTCAGCCAGGTCACGATCTCGCGGTCCGGGAGTTCGAGCCCTGCGTCGGGCTCTGGGCTGATGGCTCAGAGCCTGGAGCCTGTTTCCGATTCTGTGTCTCCCTCTCTCTCTGCCCCTCCCCCATTCATGCTGTCTCTCTCTGTCCCAAAAATAAATTAAAAAAAAAACGTTGAAAAAAAATTAAAAAAAAAATGGTAGCCATGACAACATACCTGATGAAGATACGGGAAAGTAAAAGTAATGGACACAGAACATTAATGAGAGCTAACACAGGGCACTCACTCTGCGCCAGGCACTCTTCATTGTTTCAGTCTTCGTGACAGTTCTACAAGATGCCATTAGAGCTATGTTTGAGGTTGGAAAAGTAGAGGCACAGAGAGGCTGAGTAATTTGCCCAAGGTCACACAGCTGGTCACGGATGGTGCTAGGATTCAAACCCAGGCAGCCAGGTGCCTCCAGGATGGTAAACACCTCACTCCCTTGACTCCTGGAATTTGAGAGCCGTAAAGAAAACAAGGATCATTTTCCCCCACATTCATTTTGAAGAGAGAGACATCCAAGCCCAAAGTGCAAACGAACAGTGCAGGCACACCGCCAGACAGTGATGAAAGAGCGGAACTCGTCCACTGCGCCTCAGGGCAAAAAGCACGGGACTGTGTAATCCCCAAGTGTCTTCTGTGTGGCTTGGACAGCCCCAAAAATCGCTCTTCTTACATGAGAATCCGTTCACACGAATCCACACGCAAGATGTAGCGCAGCCACAGGGGTAAGCCAAGTAAAGCTTCTGAAGAGGACCACCCCCCAAGGCTGTCCTCCACAGCCAGCCTGTCCCCTGCCCACCAGCCACATGAGGCAGGTCCAGACAGCGGGGTCCCTCCAGGATTCGGACTCTGGGGGCAGAGCCAGCCAGCCCACCCATCCCCAGCGATGGAAAGCAGCCCCAAGGGGCCTGATGAGAACTAAAGTTCACAACTTTATCACAGAACCATGATTACCAGTATCAACTATTCAATCTGCAGTTAAAGATCCCCCTTTGCTGAAAGGCACAGAGATACAACAAAGCCTAATGGTTAAAAACACAGACCCCGGAGGCCAGACCTCCTGGGTTCCAGTCAAGACTGGAAAACCCTGGCCATACCGGTCAGCCTCTGTCTCAATTTCCTCATCTGTAAAATGAACACAACTGCACCTACTTCACAGGATCATTTTGAACCTATGTGGATTCATAGGAATGGGGTACACAGAATATTGCCTGATCACCCCCCACCCCAGTAGGTACTGCATAAATGTTCAATAGAAAGCTCTCCATAATCTGCCAGCCCACTCCGGAAAAAAGTGACTTCTTTCCTTTTCGGAGGGCTCCCTTACCCTGTGGGGTGAGATCTTCAAAGACTGTGCCCAAGCATCAGCATCTGTCCCTAACTTGATAGAATAGGTCCTTACAAGGATGAAGAACAGAACTTAATACTGCTGGAAGCTGACCCCATAGTTTGAAGGAAACCAAATTATACATTTAAGCAAAAAAATTACTCTAAGGATAAAGGCTAAGCACAGCAATGGTTTACAAAGGCCATGTTTTAAGTACTCGCACTCTGGGCCCCTGGGTCTAGCAGCACATTAGACACTCAGTAATTGCATATCCAGCTTTCAGAAACTTTTAAATGGTTTCCTATTTTGATTTCCCTCATCTACCCAATGGCCTGCCTA
Organism: Lynx rufus; assembly: GCF_022079265.1. Classification (NCBI taxonomy): domain Eukaryota; kingdom Metazoa; phylum Chordata; class Mammalia; order Carnivora; family Felidae; genus Lynx; species Lynx rufus. The sequence goes on along the minus strand of NW_025814896.1, from coordinate 17,225,659 downwards.
TTGTGTGAACTGGCTACATCCATCCTGACATCTATTTCTCTTGCCACCCACAAACATTCCGCCACGCAGTATCCCTGGCTGGGCTTGGCTCTGGTAAAAGCATTATTTTTATCAGCCTTGCCGAAAATCTCTGAATCAGTGCAAACCTTTTCTTCACGTCATGTCTGTCCTGGGTGAAGGCAGCCTGACGGCACCCTTGTCACCCCACCACTACACACACACATATGCATATACACTCGGGCATTTCTCCATAATAGTAATGACAAATCTTTACACCACGAGGCAAGTGTGACTAAATCTACCCCCTATACTCCAAGACCAAAAAAAAAAAAAAAAAAAAAAAAAAAAAGAGTACTAACGATCTCCTATATGCAAATGGAATCTTACACTTCACAAAATGACTTCAGACCTACTAATGTGCTTTGAATGCCATGGCACCCAGTATGATCAGTAGGTCAGGAGTGATGTTCTGCTAACCAGATGAAGGAGCTATGGATCAGAGAGGGAAAGCAGTTTTGTCAAAGACACACAGCAAGGTGGGGAAAAAAGGATCACTCCAACATTAGTCTGCCTAACCCAGCCTGATGCCCCTCATGGCCTTTTTCCCTCCTTGCTCTGGGTTTATTTCCTGATGGCACCTGGAGGACTAGCTGATAAGACAACTTGCCTCCCCCACCCCTTCAGAGCTCTGAACCTGCCCACACAAGTTTTCCATCCCTGCCTCCCAACCTTCCCCTCTACAGATATTTCTCAACCCCACCTGCCCCCAGCACCTCTGGGGCACTGCCTCTTTCTAATGGTCTCATTCACATTCTTCCAAATCCAATTCTACCAGGCCAACTCAAACAGCTCTTCACTGAGAACACTATGGCTGCCCCATCCAGCCAGCAGCAGCTACAGGAGATGCCACCCCTCTCCATATCCCACAGCACTGGATTCTTCCTCATTGCGTCTTCACTTCTGGTCTTGGGACTTCCGTTAGGCTAGAGGCACCTGGAGGGCAGGAACCATGGTGTGTTTGCTACAGAACAGGCCTTACACGGTGCCTGGTACACAGCAGGGACTGTCTATGTATCAGTTACATTAATCCTGACAGGAAGGACTACTCATATTACATAGAGAGGAGTTTAACTGTGCAAGAACAGCCCCTTTTAGAATGTCAAGAATATGGACAGAATGTCAAGTCATTGCACTGGGTCAGTGTAAAGTTGCCTTAAACTCCGGCAATACCCAAATCTGACTGTGAAAGAAAAGTCACCAAGGAGGCAAGCATAAGCATCATCAAAACATTAGGCCTTAAAATAGAACTGAAAGTCCCCCCAAGGCCATGGGGCTGCAGTGACAGATTTTCATTCCAAAACCATCACAAAAGTTCTTTTTTATTCCTCAGTTAGGGTCAGGGACCGAAGGGATTCTTATCCTAGGCCCTGCCGAGATGAACCTCACAGCATAGTGGGGGGAAAAATACACAACCAGACAATGATAAAATATAAAAACACTCCACTGGGGCATGTCCGGGCAGCCACGGTAGCAAAAAACGTGTCCAGACAGAAAATGGGCCAAATATCAAGAGGTCCTTTCCATTGCAAATATAAATATGAAAAGGACTGTGTGTGTGTTGGGATGCAATTAGTAGCAAGTATTACGTAGTACAATACTAAAATTCCTAAGAAAAGCTGAATATTCAACCACTTATCCAAGTAATTGTTCAGATATTAAGTATGGTCAAAGGAATTTCTGGTGCCAGAGACAAAATACGTGGCTAACTCTTCCATTTTATCAGAACGCTTTTGATGTCATGTAGACACACATAGACACACACACACACACACACACACCCATTACCAAGCTGAAGTTCATTTACAGATCCTTACTTCTCAAAGATACAAAGATAAGAGCATTTAAGTTCTCTAAACCTCACTTTTCTCACCAATAGTACCAGGATAAAATGCAGACCTCGTGGAATCTACTGGGAATAGATTCTATGAGATAAGGTACGAAAAACACTCCTTGCAATGAAAACCACAGAGTTGGGAACCAGTACCCTTATGGGTGAGTACATAGACTGGAGTCTGCAAATGTGGGTTCAAATCCCAGCTCCAGCTCCAAAGATAAATGAGGTAATATGCAGAAACACCACAAGGCAAGAAGTATATGCTCAATAAAGCATTACTAGTAGTATGTTACTTTTGTCCATTATTTTGCCTATTTCAAAAGTGGTTGAGGAAATGGAGTTCATAATCTGCATATCCATGGATTCCCAGGTGTTGGAAGCAGGGGGAGGGTATGATAGGAGAAAGCTTAAGAATTCAGATTCAGGGCACCTGGGTGGCTTAGTCGATTAAGTGTCCACTTCAGCTCTGGTCATGATCTCATGGTTTAGGAGTTCAAGCCCTATTGGGTTCTGTGCTGACAGCTCAGAGCCTCGAGCCTGCTTTGGATTCTGTGTCTCCCTCTCTCTCTCTCTGCCCCTCACCCACTCACACTGTCTCACTCTCTCAAAAATAAGCATTAAAAAAATTTTAATAATTCAGATTCAGGATTATCCAATATGACTGCCTACATGGGCTTGACCTGGGTGACAGTCGTCCCTGATAGCCTGGCAGGGACATGGGAGTACAGGCAAGTCTCAGGAAAGGAAAAAAAAAGATCAGTTGTGCGTTCAAGGTCTCCGGTTTTTCTAATGTACTTAAATTTGGAATAAAACAAAATTTTCATTGGAGGTCACAGAGACACACACACACACACACACACACACACACACACAGGAGACCCCAGACAATTTTTAAGATATGTTTAACTAGTGTTGAGAAATGAAATATTCAGCTGACCTAATTTTTACATTGGGAATAGGAGACATAAGTGTATTTTCAGCAAATCCAACAACATATTTACTCCATTTCAACATGAAGTTGTGGAGGGAGAGAGAGAGAGAGAGAGAGAGAGAGAGAGAGGGAAACAGTATGGCAGACAGACCACGTCGGTAAGCCACCCCCATCTCTTCACTGCTCCCCAAAAGGCCCCTGCTTGCAGCAATCTCCTGCTGACACCAAAGACAACCTGCATCTCCAAGGAAGGGCATTTGCTGGCCACGGGGGCACAGAAGACTGCTAGTTAAACTTCCTTGCTGCTTGGTGTCTGACACAGGATCTGAGAAGGTCCCCAGCAGGATTGCATCCCAGCTGCCCATAGTAGAAACCCGCTTGTTAACCACTCTTCATAGGTTTTCCTCACTTTCCTGTCCTACAACCCTTCTAACAGGTGCATCCTGGCAATAAACCTTTATAATAAACTGCCTACACACAAATCCTGATCTCAAGTTGTGCTGTGTAGTGGAACGAAAACTAAGACCCAGTGAGAAAAACAGGAGAATAATATGGAAAGAAGGAATGAAACCAAGAGGAAGAAAACAACTGATGGGAAGGTAAACCTGGAGAGAAAAAGGAGGTAGGATTAGGACTGAGAGGGGAAAAATACCAGACAAAAAATGTCTACTTCCTCAACCAAGTGGCCCCTAGTTACAACCACCCCACTTCACCTGACCTCCTGTCCCAGTCTGGCAGGCAGCCCAGCCCATAAATTCATTCATCCCTCCAAAGGCTCACACATCCCTTGGTCTACTGGTGGTGGTCAACAATGGCCTCTTAGGTCACTGGGTCCACCAGCCACTGCATAGAACAGAGTCTGGCCCCACAGCTCTCACCATCCAGACCTGCCCCACCCTCCTCCAACACCCCTGGTGGAGACTCTGGGTCAGACATCTGACCCTGTGAGACTAGGCACTCCCAGAGTTCAGGTGCTACAGCAACCTACACTCTTGATAAAGACACCCTGGCCAGGACAAAGCTCTCTCCCAAAACATGTGCTGTTGCAGAAGACAGCAACAGGCAAATTTTTTTTTTTTTAATTTTTTTTTTTCAACGTTTATTTATTTTTGGGATAGAGAGAGACAGAGCATGAACGGGGGAGGGGCAGAGAGAGAGGGAGACACAGAATCGGAAACAGGCTCCAGGCTCTGAGCCATCAGCCCAGAGCCTGACGCGGGGCTCGAACTCACGGACCGCGAGATCGTGACCTGGCTGAAGTCGGACGCTTAACCGACTGCGCCACCCAGGCGCCCCAACAGGCAAATTTTAAAAACCTTGCAGAGAGGCTTTTAGGACAAAACCAAAGGCCGAGGGAAAGGAAGTCCCCAAGACCCCAACTTGGACACCATTCTCGGACTTTACAGAAATTTTTAAGAATCCTGGATTTTCCAAGGAGGCATATACCCTCTCCCAAAAGGGGGAAAAATGGTTCGGGGGAGTGGAGAAAAATAATGGTACATATAATAAGCGTTTGTGGCTCCACCCTATCTGGCAAAATTTTATTCCATTTAACTTAACAGAGGAGGTAATTACTAAGGGAAAAAAAACATAAGGCAGTTCCTTAGGAGAGTATTTATGGGAAAAAAGCTTAAGGAACACCGACATAATGATGAAAATCCTTATTCTGGATTCATTTTCAACTCCTTCCAGGAAATAACATCCACCTCAGGAAGAATGTAAGTTACAGCTCTCCTCTAATATCCTACGAAGAACATACTTTAACAGCACCTACGTTGACCACATCTAATTGCACTTTGTAACTTTTCTTAAATTCCAGAGATTATCTTCATCTCCACTCCTCTACACAGTGAGGCAGTGGAAATAAAGAGGATCCTAATTTTGAAGTCAATTCTAACGTCTGTTGTGTAGAAGACTTGTTCTGGGTCAACATGGGTTGTCCTGCCCTTTCCCACCATCCCCTCAAATGCAGTTCCTAGGACATGCTGCAGCAGGGCCTTTGACAAGGTGTTGGTGAATTTCCCTCACCTCAGCACGTCCAAATGGGGTCCATCTCACCTCCAAACTTAGTATTTCCCAAACCCCCAGGGTCACCAGCTACATCAACCATTCCCTAAAGGCCCCAGGTGAGAATCTTAGGGTCCATGTGACCCAGCCAGTAATGAGAACAGCTCAGGGTCCAGGCTTTGAAATCTGCTACACCCAAGGTTCAAAGTCCAGCTCTTCCACTTGCCAACTCCAGCAAGCTATTTAACCTTCCTGAGCTACCATACTCCCCTGCAGAACAGAAACAATAGCTACCTTCCTTGAGCAATACGGTTATGGTTTAAACAGTCAGTTATGTAAAATGCTTAGTGTTAGCTTAGCATCAGGCCATAGAGCCGGCACTCAGGAGGTGGGAGTTGCTATTATTGCTAAGGTCACTAACTCTGGGTAGGTCTTTACTCTCTAAGACTTCTCAAACAGTAACATGGTGTCCCTGAAAAGCAGGACATGGCAGACGAAATCTCATCCCAGCCCCATATAACTGATTAATGTAGATTCTTCGCAGATTTTCCATTTCTGTAAACCGTGGGTAACATAACATCTGCCATGCAGGGCTGGTGTATTAAATGGATAATGCACGTAACATACACAGCAGATACCCAATTATGAGTATGATGGCTGCCCCAGACTTAATTACATGCTATTTCAAATTGTCCTCTATTTCTCACACAGAACACTGTTTTCAAGTACCTGCCCATTCAGGGGTACAAAATATCAAAGGGGCCCCTGGTTTCCAAGGCCTTCTTGTTGAGAACAAAATCAGGCTTCACGAGAGAAGCTGGACTCTCATCTGGGCCTCTGAGGCCTGGGAACATGGCCAGAAGACCAGAAGAAGGCAAAGTAACGTCAAGGCCAGGGGTAAGGGGCTTTACACCCAGGGCTACAGTAAAAGCAGGAGAGAAATGAACATTTTCAGGCTCCACCTCAAGCCTACAGAGGAGTCAGGAAGCTGGTAAGTGGGGCCCAACAAACTGCTTTCACAAACCCTCCAGATGTTTCCAATGCAAAGTTTGTGCCCCTGGACGATACAAAGGAAATTAAGAGGATCTACCTTTAGGTCTCTCCCCACCTTCCTGCTTCAAGAGGGCCAACAGCTTAACTGACCATTGTAATTCATTCTCTTCTCTGCCCTTTCTCATGGGCTGCCAGGACACCAAATTCTCCACATCTGTATTCCTTTAAGTAATGCAAAGGAACAAAGTGAATATTATAGAAGACAGCATATTAACCATGGCTCATGGCAGGATTTCAACTCAACTGTTCCTTTCTCCTTTGACCCTTGGTGGAAAGAAAGCGCTTCATTCTTGCGTGGTTGAGAAAACTGAGTCTCAAGGAAATGCATCCTTCAATACACCAGGCACTAGCTTCCAATGGTCCAAGGCAGGGTGGGCACTGAGGCTCTTACATCCACAAGGATACGACAAGCCCAGGGGGAGGCCATTCCAGGCAGCATGGGGATGGATAAGCAAAGGCTGCCCCAGACAAGAGACCAGATAGCAGCCAACCACAGTAGCCTTGTGAAGCAGGAACACTATGGCAGCCACTAACCTGTTTGGCCACCCTAAGCAAACCACCTGCTCTCTCTGGGACTCATCAATAAAATCAAGGTAGAGACTGGTTGTCCCCAGATCCCTTCCAGATCCATGTACCCCAGTCTAAAAGTTCAGTAAAAACATCAAAAAGAACATAAAGGGTTAATGTTCCTCCACCCATATTACTTCCAGTTTGGAAGGAGACACGTGGAGAAACGGGAAAAAATTTAATTGGGTGGCTCAGTAGGTTGAGCATCAGACTCTTGATTTTGGCTCGGGTCATGATCTCGCACAGTTGTGGAATCGAGTCCTACATCCAGCTCCATGCTGAGCGTGAAAGCCTGTTTAAGATTCTCTTTCTCTCTCTCTCTGTCCCTCTCCTTGGCTAGTACTCTAAAATAAAAAAATTTAACTTCTCTATTTCCATTTAAGGGGGGAAAGTGATGCAGACTGCTTTCAAAAAATTTCAGGTGAAATGAAGAAGCCAAATAGGACTAAAAACCCTCAAGCAGAGTCGGGGGGGGGGGGGTGAGGTCTCAGACGGATATGCACCGAGGGGTGTTAGGGAGACAGCTAGTTTACACAGGGTGGGCATTTCATCTTCCCAGCTATTCATCACCTTTAGTAAAGTTTGCTCTAAGAAAAGGCATCAAGAGAAAAAGAAAAACATGCATTTACCAATGCACTTGACTAATCCCACTTGAAAACATGGAAATACAATTTGAAGAATTTTATGTCCTCTGGTTAAAAGAACAAAATAGTACCTTCCAATATTTTTTCTAAGTTGGAATAAATGATGTTAACAGAAGAAGTTTTAAAAGGACATTTAATACCAAGTTCAGGCTCCGTGGCCAATGTCTCCACAGACAGACGGAGTCCACTTCAGTAGCAGGCACTCTGCTCTCAACCTAAAGGATCAATATCCCAATTACACAATGCCAGCAGAAATTAAAACATGTTTACTCAACAAGGGTTATCTAAACACAAGAAGGGAGGGGAAGGATCTCCAGGAACTCAGCTCCTTCATGGTGGATCTAAGACTCCAGACATTATGGGAAGAAATGGCATCTTGATCTGACATCTTTTATATTTGTTTATGTAAATACCTTAAAAATATCACAGGTCATTAGTGAATTAATGTTGGGCCATGGCTCCATATAGGGAATCATTCCCAAAGCATACGGACTTTGGGAATAACAGCAGGCAGGGAAAGCTGAAGAAATTAAAAAAAAAAAAAAAAAAATGGCAGACTACATTTTCCGAAGATGGCTGCCGCAATCTCTCCCACACACGTTTTTCTGCAACGTGGTCCTGACAACCTTCGAGAAGAGGTAGAGTCTTTACGTCCACCCCCTGGAGTCCAGGTGGGCCCTCTGAGGACACAGACCAAGAGAATGTGGCAGAAGTAACGTTGTGCTGGGTCCAGGCATAGCTCTTAACTAGCCTGGCATCTGGGTTTCCTGCCTCTCGGAATACTGGTCTTCTCAGCTGCCATACTGTGAGAAGCTCAAGTCCCCCAGAGAAGCTGGGCACGGTTTGACCCAAAGTGGATACCCAATGTCAACTACCACTGATGTGAGGAAGGCATATTGTGGTCCCAACACATCGGTCCATAATCTAACAGACCCGAAGAAGGGACTGCCCAGCTGAGTCCAGTCAACCCACAGCGCCAGAAGAAATATCCTGCTGTGAAGTCACCAAATTTGGGGGGCATTCCTAACACAGCGATAACCAAAATGTGTGACAACAGAGTTGGAGTGGGGACTTGCAGGCAGATAAACAATCTGCTCTCTCAAGGGTCTTCTACCCGAGCTCCGCTTATCTGCTTTGAGGACCTCTTCAAAAACAGCACAGCAAATCCCCAACATTCCAGTGGGAGTAGAGTACTTGAAGCCAACTATGTAAGAGACCCAAAAAAAAAAAAAAAAAAAAAAAAAACCACCTTACCAGACACACCATTTTAAGGGTGCTAAAATCACTGCTCTGAGCCATGCAATAGGACAATCAAAACTGAGTTTTTGAGGTCTGAAACCTAAAAAGGCTTTTAAAAATACAAATAACCTATCCTCTTTAAGCCTTTAAAGTAATAAGAAATGCATTAGCCAAATGCATTGCCTCTGGCACCAATCTAGGATAAAGTCCCTTAAACTGCAAGACCAGACCCCACTACCCGCACAGTAACTAGAGGGCCATACCTGAGGAGCTGGCTAAGGAGGTCAAGCCTTTACAGAGTTGTCCTGTTTTCTTTGCTTCCCCCCACCCTTTCTCTCTTTTCCTTACTCTCCAGTACACAATAAAACAATGGGTAGGAAGCAAGTGTCGCTATGCTGGGAGCAGAGTCATGTGAATGGTTGTATCAGGACAGTATGGTCAAGGGCCCAGAGTTCATCAGCGAAAGGAAGTGGATACACACAGCAGACTGTAGCCAGATGAACCTCCCATACAACAAAATGGACTTGGGGCCCAGGCCTCCTGCTGATGGCTTGAATGGAAAGCAGTAGCCCAAGCTATTCAAAATTTGCCAGATAGAAAGGTCTCAAGTACCCCCAGAGCTTAGCAACTACAGGCACCCACCAGAACAGGATATCAGCCTATTCTCAACTATGAGCTCTCAGCTGTAGGACCTGACTTCACTCCCTGCCTTTGGTCCCTAAAGACTTGACATTTAAACTCCGTATACTTTGTGTTCATTCTTTCATCCAAAATTCATTTAGCACCAACAGTGCTAGAGGCAGAGGACATGGCAATGAATGAGTCAGACACGATCCCTCTCTTCACTTAGACATTAGAGTGGAGAAGACAAGTAACAAGCAAAACAAACCAACACAGAAAGACAGTAAGTCAATGGGGGGGGGGGGGGGGAAGGAGATATGACAGAGTAGGACTAGATCAGAAAGGCCAGTTTGGTTTAGGTGGCAGAAAAAGACCTCCATGACATGTTAGCATTTAAGCTAAGGCCTAAGAAAAGGGATTTGGAGAAAACAGCATTCCAGGCAGAGAGCTCAGCATGTGCAAAGGTCCTGAGGCCAAAAAGGAACTTGGCCATGTTCTAGGAAGTTAAGGGGGGGGGGGCACCAATGTGGCCAGGTAATAGAGAAGAAGGGAGTGGGGAGGGGAAAGAGGAGCTGACAATGAAGGGAAGGGTTTGACAGAATGGTGACAAGTTTGACTTAGCTCAGATGCAATGGGACTACTGGGAGTTTTAAGTAGGAAAATCCAATAAACTGGGTTGATGATTTTAAAAATCTCCCCAGATGGGGCGCCTGGGTGGCTCAGTCGGTTAAGCATCCGACTTCGGCTCAGGTCACGATCTCATGGTCTGTGAGTTCGAGCCCCGCGTCGGGCTCTGGGCTGATGGCTCAGAGCCTGGAGCCTGCTTCCGATTCTGTGTCTCCTTCTCTCTCTGCCCGTCCCCTGTTCATGCTCAGTCTCTGTCTCAAAAATAAATAAAAACGTTAAAAAAAAATTTTTTTAAAAATCTCCCCAGAGTTAGGACAGCGGTTATTTTTGTATTTTTTTTTTTTTGAGAGAGAGAGAGAGAGAGAGAAAATGAACAGTGGGGGAGGGGAAGAGAGCAAAGGGGACAGAGGATCTGAAGATGGCTCCATGCTGACAGCCGAGAGCCCGATGCAGGACTCGGACTCATGAACCGTGAGACCATGACCCGAGCGAAAAATCAAAAGTCAGATGCTTAACCGAGTAAGCCACCAAGGCACCCCTATATGGCACATTTTAATAAAACGTTTACTAAAAATCACTTGGGCTTCTCCCAGGAAATGGATTTTAGAGGACGAAGATCTAGATGGGAAAGTTGGTTAGGAAAGCCAGGTAGACACCTGGGAGAGAGAGACAAAGGTGATCTGGGTGAAGCTGGGAGCAGTGGAAGAGACAATAAACAGAAGGAGTCAGAGACACCTGCCTTCAGATGCGGCAAGCATCGTTTCTAACCTCACATCTCAGCATCTGGGAAAGTCATTCCATTCCTGAACCGGCCCCAGGGACTCGAGTCCCACCTCGGTGATGGGTGGCACCACCCAGATCAAGTCCAAGGTGGGAGAAAGGGAGAAATTCCAATGACACAGATATTTATCCAACAATAATGAACCCATCAAATATTTAGGAAGCATCTACTAAGTTTCAGTTGCTAGGAATGGCTGGCAAGACAAGATGGGAGGCTGGGAAGGATAGGGGAGCATGAGTTAGAGTGTGGACAGGGGTGAGGTACGAGTAAGGAGTAGAGGAACAGCCCACCAGATGCTCGCAGGCAGCTGAGGCCCTCAGTCCAGTCTGGGCACAGAAAGTCTCCACACAAGCCACAGGACAAAGTCCCTGTTCACATACTCTATTTGTTTGGGACCTTGGGAACAGCCTTACAATGAGGACTTCTTTAGCTCTTTGCTAGAGATTTATATATCCACATCTTTCAGGGTTTTGTTTTGTTTTTTGCTGAAGATCTGAGTTCTGCTTCAAAAAAAATGAACTATTTAAAGAAAAGGGAATAATCTCGTAAGCAGAGAGCTGGAGAGCCCAAGTCCTCGTTTGGAAAGGGAAGGGAAGGAACAAACTGATCTTGAAAGAAATTTGTATGATAGATTATTAGTCTGAGAATTAATCACCTTTTAAGAAACAGGTCATGCTAATTATTCCTGGAGTTGGGCAAACAGCTCTTCAAGTGAGTTCCTAGCTATCGGACTTACATGCTTAGCTGAGTCAGCCATGGCATCTGTTTAAAAAATAAAAACTCCTGTGCAGGTCACTGTTCAGTGCCAAGGGGCACCTGAGCTCATCAGCAGGCAGGACATTTAACATCTCCCTGAAAAAGACATTCTCTTCTGACCTCCCTCCCAACCCAGGTGGGAGGCCCCCAATCCACTTGAATGGAAATATGTCCTCATATGCAGAGGAGGATACAACCAAGAAATTCAAATGACATCTATTGATTTAGCAGAAACTAGACCTACACTGATAACAGAGGACCACCGCATTCCAGTAGCAGATGACCAGGCAACACCTAACATCTCTTACAACAGGAGTGTAGATGAGTTTTATTTGATTCAAGGCTAGAAGGCAAAATGATGCCAACACTTGCAAGCCCCACTTCAATGAACACGCACCTGTCCGAAAAGACAAATTCAATCTATCTGATGCCAAAAGGTGCCAACAACTATTGGTGGGAGACTGTGGTGTAGAAATGGGGCTCCTCCATGCTTGCAAACTGGAGAGAGAATTTCCTATGGGGTAACAAGAACATACTTGCCTTAAAAATCAGGAAGTTGTAGGGAGTCTGGGTGGTCAGTCAGTTAAGCGTCAGACTTTGGCTCAGGTCATGATCTCATGGTTCGTGAGTTTGAGCCCTGCGTCGGATTTGTGCTGACAGCTCAGAGCCTGGAGGCTGCTTTGGATTCCGAAGCTCTCTCACGCGCTCTCTCCCCACCCCCTCCTTCTCCCTCTCAAAAACAAACATTAAAAAAAAATTGTTTTTTTAAATCAGAAGTTGTTTATTTCTTCTGACACTATTCTGTTCCAATGTTATATACAAAGGGAATGCAAGGGTCAGGAAACCAGATGAAGAAATTATGAAATCTGAGGTCATTTGGAAAAGAAAAGATAGAGGTGAGAAGAAATGGGCAGGAAAGGGCACCTGGGTGGCTCAGTAGGTTAAGTGTCAGACTCTTGGTTTTGGCTCAGGTCATGATCTCATGGTTTAGAAGTTGGAGCCCCACATCAGGCTCTGCACTGACAGCACAGGGCCTACTTGGGATTCTTGCTCTCCCTCTCTCTCTGCCCCTCTTCTGCACACACATGCTCTCTCAAAATAAGCAAGCATAAAAAAAAAAGGGCAGGAAAAGGGGGGGCTGCTTTCAAAGAAAGATCTTAGGGTGTCCGGAATGAAAATAAGATCAATATAGAGTACCAGGAAGTTCCGCTGGTTTGGATGAATCTATGGATGCAGCTTCAAAAAGGATTATTTCAAAAGGGACCTGGAACTTAAATACTGAATTAGGGAGATTCATGCACAGCTCTTATTAACCCCATATGGCCCAAATGAGCAAAATAAGGACAGGTGCTTTCTTCTCCGCCTCTGGGTGTTCAGGTTTTTGTACAACTCATTCACAAGACAAATGTTGTCTCCTGCTTTTAATTAAACCCCTTCTACTTATCAAGGGAAGGAAAAAATAATCCCAATCTAACATCTCATCCATGATGAACTCTGCTGTCTCTTTTCTGTTTCCAAATGAATTTGGCTTATTAAAAAAGTAATGAGCTATTAATTAACTCTACACTCATACAAAGCTGCTTAATTCTCAATCTAATTAGCAGCAATCTGTTGAAGGATTCTAACGATTATTTTAAATTTGCTAACAGAAATATCTTTTCACTTTTCATAAGTTATTTATAGAAGGGCTCACATTGGATCCTGCTTGGTTTTTAATTCAATAACATTTTTATTAACTGCTCTCACTCTTCTCCCATTTCTGCGTGATGGGGTTTAGAACCATCACCACTGAAAAGTCCAGAAATAGTACCCTGAGTTGGCCACATGGCCAGGTCTGTGCACCCTCCTGTCCTTGAAAGACCCTCCAAAGGATAAGCTTATGGGGAAGAGGAGCTCTGTCCTTCTGAGGTCATTCTCAAATAGGAGACAAAATTCAAGTATGAATCAAGGTGTACGTAAAGCTTGAAGCACAAAGACTGAGGGCTTGGGGTTACTGGTGGGGTTGGATGTGGTGGGGAGGGAAACATATCAGACCTCTGTAGGAATGTAATTTTCCTAACTGATGCAACACAGAGCACTCCTGAGCCTCTGAAGAAACAACACACATGGAATCACGCTGCATCCCTGTGTAGAATCGGTACTATAACCAGTAAAATGCAAAATACAGTAAAATGCAAAATTACTACATGATCTTTTACAAGTACACTTTATGATCTGCATTTCTGTATTCGTTAGTTTATATGGATATATACAGGATGTAAGGGGCCATCTACTCCCAACTATGGATCAGGTAAATACCCACACATATACAAATTCCATATAAAAGGTGTTTACACACAGGCTTTACTCTTCTGTATAAAATATAAGGGATTATTGTCAACGTGCTACTCTGCTTCTCCAAGATCATTATGTGACAGAAACTTATTTCACAGTTAGTATTGCTGTCGAGAAATATCTGGACAAAGAGCTGAGGAAGGAAGTAGCAGATCCTACTAGCTGTCTCCTAACATCCGAGGAGGTATAATCGACTGGTTCCTATACCATCTCCCACCTCTCCTCCTTGGTGCACAAAGAAGGAATATGCATGTTTAAGAAAACAGAATCTAGAGGCTGTCTGGGCTCTTACTGTGTGCCGTTGGGCAAGTTACTGAACCTCTCTGTGCCTCAGTTTACTCATCAAAACAAATAGGAACAATAATAGAATCTACTTCACAGGGTTAAGATTAAATGAATTAGTATCTCTAAAGCTCTTAGAACAACACCTGGTACAAAGTATATACTGTTATTTCTAAATAAGATTAACTCTAGTTAAGCACTTCTTATAAAATATATAGAGTTGGGAACACTGCAAGGCCATTATCTCACTGGTAACCACAGTTTAAAAACAAACAAACAAAAAAAAAGCCAGAAGCTCAAATTACAGAGAACATTTGGTCATAGCACAGATCTCATAGACATTATTTTTCTGGTTTTTTTGAGAAAACATAGGTAGGGGTGTTAAATTAAGTGGTTTACATTCTGAGCCCTCACTAGGATTATTTATTAAATGTCATTATTCATTAAAATGCTAATAATTCACTAGGTTTTTTAAAAATTAAACACAGGACCTTGAAAAAAATTAAATTTAAATAAGTTGAATATTAATGGAGCAGGAAGCCTGGGGGAGTGTGTTCCGGAAACTAGTTATTTATTTTACAAAAAAGATTCATAGTTATAAGTAGTATTAATAAGAGTAATAATAGGGGCGCCTGGGTGGCGCAGTCGGTTAGGCGTCCGACTTCAGCCAGGTCACGATCTCGCGGTCCGTGAGTTCGAGCCCCGCGTCGGGCTCTGTGCTGACAGCTCAGAGCCTGGAGCCTGCTTCCGATTCTGTGTCTCCCTCTCTCTCTGTGCCTCCCCCATTCATGCTCTGTCTCTCTCTGTCCCAAAAATAAATAAACGTTGAAAAAAAAAAAGAGTAATAATAGCCAGCATTTATTAGGCACTACCCATATGCCAGGCACTACATTGTTCAGTAGGTTACATGCACCACCTCATTCACGTGAAGACGGGTGCACCTCTCCTCTCTGGATTACTTCTCTCATCATGTCCCTTTTCACCCCCTGTAGCCAGTGCCCTGAGCAAGACATCTGGGAAGAGATGCCGAATTCCAATATCCCCGCCTTAGAAGATCAAGCAGCAAGGAGCTGAGCACATCCCCAGGACCCAGAGGGTACCAGACAGATGAATGAAACCTGGTTTAGCCTTTAAGCTGGAGGCCAAGGTCTTCCCACGGACATGAATATCCAATTTGTCAGGTCAGAGAACACACAGGCCATTTAAATCCAAAGCCCCCCTCACAGGTCATCTGGGGGGAGGAGGGGGCAAGGGGTTCTCCACTCTGTCCATATTCCCCAATCAGAAATCCTGGTTTCCTTGGTTACCCCATCAATGATACTCAGGGGTGGTTCTCATTCAGGGGTGATTTTGTCCCCCCCAGGAAACTCTTAGCAATATCTAGAAACATTTTCACTTGTTTCCTGGGTAATGAAAAGTTCCTACCGGCATCTAGTGGGGAGAGATCAGGGATGCTGCTAAACATCCTACAAGGCACAGAACTGCACCAAAGCAAAGGGCTGCCCAGCCAAAAACAACAATCTAGTTTCCAATTTAAGGATGAGAAACCCTGCCTTCAAGTGGCTTACGAATAACATAGCTCTGGATCCAGACAGGCCTGGCCATGGCTCTATCAGGAGCAAACAGCCTTGGGCAAGTAACACTCACTGAGCCTCCTCTTGCTGATCTACAAAACAGAAGCCTGATAGTCATTTGAAAATAGCCGAGCACAGCACTTCAAACTCAGCAAACTACAGCTATTATCCTCCTGGGTTTGTCCTCAAAGAAATCATGCCGTCTCTTTTGTATCAATATCAACTTTAGGTACTAGCTGAAAACCTTACCTTTGGGCAACGAGTTCCAAACAGTAAATCTAACTGATCCTTGCAGGGGACGGAGCTCATGACTTTGGCCCCCATTAGCATCACATAATCTACGCAATTGGCCAAAGATACAATAGCTGTTCCATTTGGTAACACTCAGCAGCTGAATCAACACAATCCAAGTACATCCACCGCAGGATCAGCTCTCGGGAATCAGGAGTCTCAACTTCCATACAGAACCAGTGACTCCCAAATATCCCCACTAGGCCATCATGTCTTAATGGGGATTATAAACCAGAACACACAGGTGGTGGCTGGGGGGAGTTGTAAATGAGACAAAGCTAACACTCAAGGCCTTGCCTTAGTGTTCATTAAATCCTATTGTATCATATCATACTGTATCATGCTAACACCATATTCACATCAACTTAATGGCAGATTAGGAGGATGTGAAAGCCTAACACTCACTTACCAGACTTATGTGTGTGATAATGAAGAATGGCAATGTTCGCCCATCTGCTTTACTCAGGTGATGCCTACGCACACTTCTTAGTTGACACATGATCTCCTCCAGGAAGCCCTACTTGATGGCTCCCACCCCCAGGCCCAGCTGCCCCTGTGTTCTGGTATTAGCTGGGCTTACCACCACAACGGCTCTCCTGCTTTACTCCAAGGGTCTCTCTTTCCACCACAAGTTTGTGGGCTCTTCATGGCAGAGAATATATCTTTGTTAGTGTCCATGTTTGCTACATGTGGCACAGGGCTGCTACATGCCATGGCTGAATGGCCACCAACTGTGGATTTCATGTGGGCTGAAACACAGCTGTTATAGATATCTCCTGCCACAAAAATACTGGCCCCAAACTCAGTGGTTTAAAGCAAAAAAAAAAAATACATCAGTCTGTGCACACACATCTGTAGGTTGTCTGGGGGTACAACTGACCAGGCAAGGATCACCTGGGCTTAGCTAGGGCTTCAGGTCAAGTCCAGGTCTGTTCCACAGAACTCTCATCCTCCTTGGACCAGTGAACAAGCCACCCACGTTCCTCTCATGGCAATGACCAAACGCAAGAGAGGCAAAAGAAACACATGCTACTTCTTGAGCTTAGGCACAGACACTTCCACCTAGATTTTACTGGCTTAATCAAGCCATACAGAGGATGCCAACCTCCCTGGGTGAAGAAATAAACTACATTTCTGCTAGGAGGAAGGGCAAAAATCATACAGAAGATGGGATGAAAAGTTGGGCAGGGGAATCTAGTCTAATTTGAGAACACTTACATCAAAAGGAGGGGGCTAGTTTTTTTTTTTTTTTAACATACTTCTAGAGTCCATGTGCATTTATGGAATATTTATCCCAAACCCCATCATCAGGAGTTAGTGCCTATGTTATCCCATTATAGTATTCAACACTGTGCTGGTTAGGGTTATCAACTGGCCCAAGGTCACACAAACAGAGAGGAGTAGGGATGTACATAAACCAAGGTCTAACCCCAAACCCACCAAATACAGGTAGAAGATACAATCTCTGATGCCCTACTCGAATTGTGTCTTTCCATCCCAAACTTAATTTCTATAGTATTTTGGAAGTAGTGTGACAAATAGAGGTGGGAGAAAGAGCCAAGGGCCAGCCTCAAGAACTGAGCCACGTCACCAAGCTCAATCCCCATCCACAGCAAAGGGACAGGGTGATAGAACCTGTTAAGACATTCTGTGAACTTAGTCCAAGGCATTCTGACCCAGAATCTATTTCAGAAAAATAGGTCATTTTTGTGGCAAGAGCAGAGAGCCCATCCTGCACTCTTATGACAAATGCTTCCAAAACATTGCAGATGAAGCTTTAAGTTGGTTAACACCAGGTTTTGCTATAAACCACAGGCAACCTAAGTAAAAAGCATCTTACTCTCGTTTGAGGTCAACCTGGATTGTTCCCCAGGGAGATCTAAAAAGCTGTGTCTTTCAATCAAAATTAGAGGCCCAAATCTTGCTCCTTTGGTAAGCAGGTAACATCTACATTCAACAGAGTTAGCCTAGCCATTAATAGCTTGGGTCTATCCTTATCACAGAAAAATTTTGATTTTACAGGTAAAATGCACTTATTTACCATGACTTCAGAAACATTCTGTGGTTGGTCAGAAGTCAGGAAAAGCTTTTCTGTAAGAAGCCAGATAATACTTTCATCTCTACTGCTGTAGCATGAAAGCCACCAGATTATACATAAGCATGGTTGTGTTCCAATAAAACTTTATTCACAAAAAACAGGAAGTGAAAAGACTTCAGCCCATGTGTCATTTTATCTAGAAGGATGAGAATATTTTTGGCTAAAATTCTAGAAAGTTGGCCAATATCTCCAAGACAACAAAAGAAACTGTATAAAATGTCAATCATTCTTTGGTAGAGTCTTATTTAAGGAATAAATCCCTAGGGTATGCAATTAATCTTCCTTATAGACTGAGAAGATGAAAAACTATACTCCCATTTTACAGATGAAGATATCTGAGGCTCACCAAGCTTAGTGACCCACCCAAGATCACGTAAGTAGTATGTGGTAAAAGTCAAGACTCCCACCAAGTCCATGTTAATTCTGGGTCAGTGATTTTCCAGCATCATAATAGGTGTCACCATTACACACAGAGACTAAAGTTGTTATGATCAGAAAATGCCAGTTTTATTCTAAAGAAAATCATCAGTGATGAACTCAAATGTACATGTTCATTAAAGCCCTTTTAACAATACTACCAAATTGGAAACAGTCTAAATGTCCAATATTAAAAGGGAAGGTGAACAAATTATGATGTAGCTATTGAAAATAATGTTCATAAGACTGTGCAATGATCTTGGAAAATGTTCACAATGTCAAATAAAAAAACCAGAAAGCAACACAGTGGCTAAACCATGATCCCACTGTTTTAGCAAGGATATTATATATATTAAAAGCTCTGAAAGGAAATGCTCTGTATGATCATTTGGCTCTCCTCCCTGGTAAGAGGACTGCGGGCAATTTTATTCTTTGAACTTTTTTGGTTTTGCCAAAAACTTTATTCAATATACTTATATTCAGTATACATATTTGGGTTTTACAATCAGATAAATAGTTTGAGTGATTTATCCCTAATTTCTATTCTCTCTTCTTTTTCTTACAGGGAAGTTGATCATAAATGAAAATTTTAAAAGGCACCATTCCATTGTCTGAGTTCAAAGGAAAATCCTACGCACAACTTTTAACAGCAAGTGCCAACATAAAGCTGGACTTTTATCTCTGGTCTTTAAAAGGCTGAAGTGGGGTTAAGTGTCTGACTTCAGCTCAGGTCATGATCTCACAGTTCAGGAGTTCAAGCACCATATTGAGCTCTGTGCTAACAGCTCAGAGCCTGAAGCCTGCTAAGGATTCTCTCCCTCTCGCTCTCTGCCCCTCCCCCACGTGTGCTCTCTTGTTCAAAAATAAGCAAACATTAAAAAAAATAAAGCAAAAGGCTGAAGCAAGGGTCTTCAAATGTTCGGAACCACCCCTGCCCCACTCGCCACCAAGAGCACAGATGTACATGAATCCCATCCTATTTACAAGCCCTGCTCGATTAAAAACAAAACAAAACAAAACAAAAAAACCTTGTTTCAACACCTATCCCTTCTATGGGTCTTAGTTAAAACAAGGGGGATGACAAAAACTGGCAGACCCAGACCCATCAATGATCACTGAATGATTCCTATTCCCCTACGGCCCAGGAAGCCAGGCCTCTCAGGCTGCTAGAGACTAACGTGAGTGAACACCATGGGCCCTCTGACTTGGTGAGAGCAAAGAGAAGGGCAATAAGAGGCTCTGTTCCAGAAAAACGCCTGTCTACAAACGTGAAGGGAGTGATTTCACAGATCCTCCCCCTCCCATCTCCTTTTAATCAATATAGATAAATCCACATGAGAAGAGTGAACCAGTTTCCTGGATTGCACATTGTTCCCAGGCATTGAAGCCATTGGGTATTCAGTGCCTCCAGTACCCAGGGGGTTGCCAGTAAGTGGAGACAGTCCCAATTGACTATATTCAAGCAAACAAGCCCACACCCTTGCTTAGTGCACTTTCTACACTAGGTCTTTTAGAATGTGTGATGTGGGAGAACTGGTCAGTTGCCCCCTCAAATCCATTCTTCTCTTTCTCAATGGGTAACATCATCCCAGTTTTTAGCCAAGCACTGTTACCCAAATAAAAAGACGATTTTTCAGCCTCCATTCCATTTTGATATACCTACATGATTGAGTTCTGAATAAAAAACAAGTAGAAGGAGACCTTCCAAAGAGTTACCTTGAAATGAAGAACTATGTTCTTGATCCCCTCCCTCCATCCTGCTACTTCAGATGCAATGGCTGGAACTCAAGCAGCCATCTTGGACCATGAGGTTGGGGGGCGGGGGGGGGGGGAGGTGATAGAGGGGTAAACTGGAAGGAGCCTAGGACTCTTTGAATATTACCAATAGTATCACTAGACCAGCTAGATTGCCTCCTCTGCAGCTCTTACAACTTTCATCTTATTTCAGCCATGGTTATTAGGTACTATCTAGTACATAGATGTCAGTAGGCCCTTAGCCCTACTCTCTTATGTTCTAACTGAGTCACTTCAGTTTCCCCATCTGTAAAATAGGAAGAAAAACATGTTGTAATTACTTCAAAAGGCTTTTGTGAGATACAAATATTACCTAGTGCAGATATGCTTGATGAAATATAAAGCTCTACAGATCTATACATGACTTATTTCCTACAAACAAGATCCTTTTTTTAAAGAGAAAATGAAATCCAAGAAAGCCATGTATGAAAAGTCTCTTCTAATTAAGAAGACAGGACTTAATCAGACCAACGTGTTCTCTGCTCATCTCTGCCAGGTCATCTCTCCCAACCCCATCCAGGTGATTCTTTATTTTCCAAATGAGAATTTAATTTTGTCGCTACACCATTATTACATCTAAATTAAATATTTATTGGGCTGAATATCAGTTGACTTTTAGAAATAAAGATTTGAGATTTATGAGCTAACAGAGTAATTCAATAATTGTAAATTTCACAACTGAGCTTTGTAATCAATTACTGTTTAGTAATGATATAAATGCACGTTGTTCTCAGGAGACCCTGGACAACTATAAATTAGATTCTGCACGCACAACAATCTGGCAACATCTCCACACATGCTTTGCCACTTCTAAGGAGTAACCGAAGCCGGAGATAAGTCCCAGATTGGCTTCCCCCAGCCACGCATCTGGACCCCCCAGTTCACCCATCAGTCAGGTTGTACCAAGACTATACTTAATGAGTGCTCACACAAAACCTAATTCAGAAGATAAGTCACCTGGAAGGAAAACCTCACAAGCCAACTCAAAGAGACACTGCACAATGGGTGGGAAATAGAGCATCCAACAAGTAGTTATTGAGTACCTACTACATGCCAGGCACATCAGCATAGAAAACAAAGATACCCGCCCTCCTAGAAGGTGAGAATAAGCAGCAATGAACAATAAATCAACATAATTAAATTAAACCGGGCTGAACATCAACGGGCTTTTAGAAATAAAGGATGGGAGATTCATGAGCTGACAGTGTTAGAAAGCCATAAATGCCATGAAGAGATTTGTAAGTATTACTCTAATTTTATAAACAAGGAAATTATACTTCAAAGAGAAGTAACTTGTTCAAACTCAGAAACCAACTTCAAATCGAGATCTGAATTCAGATTCCAAACTCTAACCTCTTCCTCTCACCAACACTAAACGGGTGGGTAAATGGCCAACCTTACACGAGCAACCCTGACCTCATTTCTCCCTGACTACAGAACAGAAATCCTTGTAATTAAGCATCCTCCCCCCATGTCAGAGACTCTAGAGGACAATTAAATGCCCTGGAGCTAGACCTGATGGCTTGCACAGATCAGCATCCACCATGCTTAAATCTAGACTCAACTTGAGCAAAGTTTCAGTTTCTACATGATGAACACTAGCATTATTTTCACTCTGAAAGAAACTTAAAAGCAATTGTGTGGATCATTGTTCATTTGAAAATCCTTCTTGGTCTTCATAGAGCTGGCCAACTACAAGAGAATGCATTATAAATTTGGCTTCTATTGGAATGAAGCTTGGTAAAAGGGGATACTGAA
The DNA here is from genome assembly GCF_022079265.1 of Lynx rufus. Lineage (NCBI taxonomy): Eukaryota > Metazoa > Chordata > Mammalia > Carnivora > Felidae > Lynx > Lynx rufus. Next base: position 17,203,991 of record NW_025814896.1, on the reverse strand, counting down.
ACCCTCGGGGAGACTCCGGTCACAAACCCACAGATTCTGGTAATTGATTAGAGAACTTTCAAGTGAGCTCAGTGATTTCATTTAGAATTCTTTTATATTAATTATTAAAGGTAAATTATGTTGTTAAAAAGGAAAGCCATAGAAAGATGGTTATTTAATGAAATAGGTTAGGGAGGCATTCTGGATAAAGTAATTGATTTAAAAACTGAATGGCGTTTAGAAGGTCTGTCAAAAATAGATTTAAACAACTGAAAATGGTGTACCTGCTATTTATAGGATGCTTGAAGATGAAAAGTAGCTGAAAATCTGGTAGAACCTGACCAAACGTGAAGGAAACGAAGTTTGTTTATACTGTAAAAAGGGCTTGCCCGCTGGCAGGACCTCCTGCCTGGCGACAAACCCCCCATCACCCTTCTGTTTATAATGTTCCAAGGAAGAGTTCACATAAGAAGATTTCACACGAATGCTGCCATTTTCCTGAGCTACCCCTTTTCAACCCGAGATGCTAAGATCTCTCAACAATATGGAAAGAAGTTTCAAAAGTGACAGCACACATTTTAGAAACACTCCACTATTTCTACACTTAAAGATGAACTTTGGTTCTAAGAATGACGCCAACCCCTCAGTCCTCCTAAATCTCCCTTCCACTCGCAGGCAGGTGACAGAGGCATCCTGTGACAGTCAAAGCGCAGCAGGCAGAGCAGGAATGCTACACACAGTAGGTGGTAAACCACATGGAGAGCACCTTCCAAGCTGGATCATCACTTGAAGGAGGGCTGCCCAGGACAGTCACCCAACCAGCACCATCTGCACTGGATTTTGCATGAACCAAAAATAGACCTATGATGATTTTCATTCCTTCTTCCCAATGCTACAGGAAAAGAGACATGGCAAGGGTGAGCTGTGGGGCCGAATTCCTTGTGGTTACAAACAACTTCTCCCTCCTTTGGATTCTTCCCAAACCCTACATGGGAAAAAAAAAAAAGATTGCAATCAAAAAAGGCTAATCACAAAACACAGCCAGGACACATCAACACCCTAATGCACCTACCGGCATTAATAAAAGCCAAAGAAGCCTGGAGGGCTTATCACCCCTAGCACAGTCCTTGGCCATCCTGTAGCCATGTTACGACAGCCACAAGCACAGGTAAAAGCCCAAGCAAGCCATCACAGTAAGGTGCAATTCAGTGCAGATGTGGCTTCCTATAGCCAACTTAGGCCACAGAGGTCAAGGAGTCCAGGGTGGATGGTCATGGACATGTCCTCCAGCTTGGCATTCCAAAGGGAATTTCCCCATGGAAGGGTGTAGGGTCTGAACAGAGAAAACCTGGGGCCTTGCTCTGTTTCTGATGGCAAAGGAAGCCCCTTCTTTGTATGCCAGATTTGCACTAACCTCCACCTCTCAGTTGGTTTTTGAGGAGTCTCCCCTTGATTGCTTTTCCCAATGCTCTTCCAATAGCCACACATCTCGTACTTCAAAATATTGCTGGCACTTCCATGCTGACAAGAGTCATGGAATAATAGGAGCTTAAGAGGGGTTTCACCCTTTCACAGCAGTGGTGAGGGCCCTGCTTAGAATTATACTGTATTTTCAAGCATTGACCATGGGAAGCCAAGGTTAGGGGTGTGTATGAAGACAATGATGCCTACTGTTAAATCATGAGAAGCAGAACAAGTCTGGATCAGGTAATCCTAGAACAGGCAGATGAAGACAGCCTCACATCCTCCATTGGGCCAGCGAGGAGGTGTTCAACAGGGCACTTAGCCATAAAAAAAAAAAAAAAAAAAAAAAAAAAAAAAAAGACAAATAGATTCAAAAAGGGTCAGAATTTTTTTTATAAAAAAGATGCAAAAAATGACCAGTTGTTAACTGATCTGCATTTAGTCTAATCTCGGAGCAAGTGCTATCCTATCCTATGTCAGATGACAAAAATGAAGAGCTTTGCAAGGTTCAAGCTCCTACAAGGCACACATTTGTGCTCCTGACAATCTTTGGGTTGCCAACTCCCTCTTTCTAGCCTGTCCCAGCATGACCATTTGGGGGATACCATAATAAGAGAAGGACAGAAGGCAGAACAGCATCCTTCACTGGATAGGGCACCAAACAAGCAAGTTCCAGTACCAAGAAGAGACTGCTCTATTAAGAAGTAAAGGATGTAGGTCCTCATTAGGCTCCCCATTTTTATTACCACACTTGAATAAATGGATCTGGGCTTTAAGACCAGGGAAATGCCAAGCCCTTGGCTTTGCTGGCCTCCAGGACATTTGAAAGAAAACCAAAAAAGAGACTGCAGCCTACCAGCCATAAACCCATGGGCCGAAATTCACACCTGGCTGGGGTAGGACTTTCAAAGTTAGGGAGTTGTATCTTTCTGCCAAAGCTCCCATGCTGTAAGCCTAGGACAAGTACCCCAATACCTTCTCAAACTATGCATATCAGGAGAAGCTCCCCTTCACCCTCATTTTACATATTTTTAAACATGTAGATGTACATACATATAATTTGATAGTATACACATTTATACAGGCACATACATAGTATGTATGTGTATATACAAGATTTTCTGTCCATCTACCCTATAAAGCTGTAAGCTCCAGGAGGACCCTGTTTATCTGTCTTATTCACTCCCACCTCATCCTGAGCCTATCCAGGTCGTTCATGAGTTAGTTCAATGAATCTGGCCAAGGAGGAAGGTTTAGCAGTTGAAGGGCAAGGTGGCTTCCCCAGCCTTTCAAATAGGGTCTAATCCTCAGTGCATGAGGAGGTGATTCTTCACAGGGTGCCCTGCAAAAGTGGAGTCTGAAATCCCCCGCTCTCCAAGTACTCAGCCGCAAGAGGGGAAGCACCTTTTTCTACTTTTCACAACCACATAGCTGGCCAAGCTCTGCCCACATGCCTTTCCTGACCCCATAATCTTTCTACTCTGATGGGGAAAAGACACTGATTCTCTGCCAACTTCCTCCCTTCCCCTGCCTTTAGCTGCTATTCTCCTCCACCCCTACTTCCCCTTCCTCACTCCAAAGAGTTCTTTTTTAAGGATTTTGTGATACAGAATCAAGGGAACACAGAGATAGAAATAGAGAGGCCAGAGACAAAAGGAAAGAATTTAGGCCAAAAAACAAAGCTGATCTAGGTTTAAAGACAAGGGCAGTTGAAAAAGGAGAACAGAAAGTTGTGATGTATTTGGACTCCCATAAATAGTTTCTAATAGATGTAAATAACTTAATGTCCTTCAATGATCTTTGCTCCTAGAACACAAAGTCATTCAGAGACTGAACCACATGGCCTTACAGGTTTATAAGGGTTATATTTCACTGATCCAGAAAGAGTGTGAATCCCAGAAAACCTGACAGATACTGGGGGAAAGAGGAAAACACAGGAATTGACTACCTTCTCCTTTACCCCAACCCCACCCCTGGAATAAAGAACATCAGGTAGGAGAAGTTTTTTTGAAAGTCTGGTACCAGTACAAGGGGAATTGATTTAAAACGAGCCACAGGGGCACCTGGGTGACTCAGTTAAAGAATCCAACTTCAGCTCAGGTCAATGATTTAAGCCCCTCATCGGGCTCTGTGCTGACAGCTCGGATCCTGGAGCCTGTTTCAGATTGTGTGGGGGTGAGTGTGTGTGTGTGTGTGTGTGTGTGTGTGTGTGTGTGTGTGTGTGTGTGCACGCGCGCACCTCATTGCCCCTCCCCCACTCCATCTCGCTCTCTCTCAAAAATAAAGACATTTAAAAAAACTAAAAAAACAAAAAAAAACTGAAACTACAGATTTGAGAGTCACAGGACCATAGACAACATTCAACTACCACATATGGGTAATGTATTTGCCCCTTCCTATTTCTTACTAACATAGTATCTGAACAGAGTGCACCCTGTTCATGGAGGAAGGAAAAAAAAAAAAAAAAAAAAGAAAACCAGGATCTCTTACATACTGCAAAACAAAGAAGAGAATAGCATCAAGGGACCTTGCAGGTACAGACCTTCTACAGGATCCAGAAGCAAACTTCACAAATCTGTTCTTCATGCCAAAATTGGAAACACCACCTCTATCCCACCTCCACTGTTAGGCTTGCTCCAGAGCTGCCCTGCTTTTGTCCGTATGTTACGGACATTAAAGTGATTTTTACATTCTTCCCACTTTTTTGGAATTTTCAAATTGGCTTATGATTATGCAATCATTTCCACAGAATTTTTAAAACTAACTTGACAGAAAATGAAACAATTTACCTTAATGAAATTTCACGATTTTTTTAAGTAATTTTCTATTTAAAGTAAAAATATCTTGTCAAAGAATTATCCCTCAAAGAAACATTTAGACCTAGATATAGAGGTGGATTGATTTAGACAAGTTTTTTTTTTTTTTTAATGTTTATTTTTGAGAGATACAGAGCACAAGGAGGGGGAGGGGCAGAGAGAGAGGAAGACAGAATCTGAAGCAGGCTCCAGGCTCTGAGCGGTCAGCACAGAGCCCAAACTCACTAGCAGTGAGATCATGACCTGAACAGAAGTCACATGCTTAACCAACTGAGCCACAGGCACCCAACAAGCTTTTATGTTTTTTTTGTTTTTTTAAACAAAGCCAGCAAAAGACTGATAACAGAACTTGACAAAGACCAAAAAAAAACAAAAAACAAAACAAAAACCTGAGATCAACCTCTTATGAACATAAACAAAAATCCTAATTAGGTACTTAAGCAAAAGAAAACCTTTAAAATAACACTGTCCTAATGTACTTCATCCCCAAAACAGAGGCTATTAAAAATCATCACTATGTTAACACACTAAAAAGCAAACATTTTGTGAACTCAGTAGACACCAAATAAGCATTTAACCAAATCCCTCACTCTGCCTGAGTTTGAGGGAAAAAAAAAAAAAAAACAAAACTTGGTAAAGCAGAACCCAGGCTTAATTCAATGAAAGCTTAACACACATAACACATGTCTCTCACACACACACCCCCCACAAAATAATCAGAACATTCAAGGATAACACACATAACACACACACACACCACACCATAATCAGCAGAACACTCAAAGATGATACCCTGTAAGTGTTCCCATTAAAGGAAAAAAAAAAAACAAGAATGCCCACTATCACATTGTTACTTAACATTGTATTCTAAGTGCTATTCAATGCAATTAAAGAACAAAATAAGTGGTATCTATCAAAAGAGATAAAATCCTCTTTATTTTTAGCTGATTGTATACTTGAAAAACCCAACATCAACTGAGAAGCCTATCCAAAAAACCTAAAATTTTACTAAGATTAAAAAAAAAAAAAAAGCCAATAGCTTCTTATGCTAAGAATAACTACATAGAAAGAACAGGAAGAAATACTTCAAAAGAAAAAGTAAGAATGAATTTTACAAAAACACACAAAACCCTGGAAGAAAGTTTTACTGGAGGACAAAAAGGAACTACTGAATCCACCAAATATGTTGTTCTTATGTTCTCTGTAATATCCAATTGTGTGATATTGTAGAAGTAATTCTAATGAGAAAAATTCCAATTTATGAACCTTGACAACATGACTCCAAAATTCATCTGGAAGAATGAACTCCCAAGAATAGTCAGGGGAAAAAAAAAAATCTGAAAATGTGATTACTTTAAGGATTTGGGGTGAGTTAACCTGCCAGATAGTAAAACATACTATAATGCTATAGTACAAGAAGAGACAAACATAACAATAGATGCAAATTTATATGGAAATTTAATGTAAGATAAGAGACATTTCAGATCAGTAAGGAGGATAGGAAGGATTCAATGATGTTAGAACTAGCTAGTCATTTGGAAAACTTGGATCCAGAGCATATATATACATAAAGGTTACAGGAAAAGGCGTTATCTTGGTTTTATGTTAAGAATGGCATTATCCAACCCAAGTCCAGAAACTGAATAAAATGAATGGCTAATTATATAAAAAATAAAACTGTGCACAAAGAAACGGCAAAAATACATTTTAAATACAACTGTTTACTTTGGTGAAAGAAGAGTGGGCATCTGTTAGAAGGGGGCACAAGGGGAAATTCTGGAAATTCTCTAGAATGGCTGCATGGGTGTATGCACATGTAAAATTCACTAAGCTGTAATTATTTGTGCATATCATGTGCATGCTATACCTTAATAGAAAAATAAAGGGAATAAATCAAGCATTTATCCTATCATTCCTAAAGACTTATCAGCAAAGACTTATGAGGGAATATTCCTCATAAAAGTTAATAAATGCAAAAAGAACAAAAGTCATTTTGCAACTGCTGATGAAATAACTGGTCTAGAAAATGTCCAACAATGGCTATTAAAACCATTAGGGTGGTGGTTCTCAAATTCCATCATGCATCAGAATCACCTGGTATAATGGTTAATTTTGTATACACTTAACTGACCAAAACGTACCTGGATATTTTTGGTCAACGTTATTCTGCGTGTTTCTCTAAGGGTGTTTTTGAAGGAGATTAACATTAAAATAAGACTAAATAACGCAGACGGTCTCCATAACACGGGTGGGCCTCATCCAGTCCACTGAAGGGCTGAACATAACAAAAGGCCAACCATCCTCCCCAACCCCCCAAACAAGACAAACTCTGTAGCCAGCTACCTTGGGCTTCATCTGCAAAATCATCTCTCTCTGGTTCTCCAGCCTGCCAGCCTCCCTAATTACACGAGCCAGTTCTTTCTCATAAATACCTGTATCTAGAGAGTAGGAGTGTGTTGGTGAAATACAAATTGCTGGGTCCTACTCTGAGTTTCTGATTCAACAGACCTGAGGTAGGACACAATAATTAGCAGGTCTTACAAGTTCCCAATTGAAAATGGTGCTGCTAGTTAAGGGACAAGGAACCACACTGTGAAAACCAACATTAGACAAAAGGTTGACGGGGAAATTTACAATGGATAAAATCCAGCGGACATCATCTAAACTTACCGAGCAAGCTCAACTTCCATTTACAGGACGTGGGGGGAATCAGGAGACATGATACCCCAATACCAGAAAGACACAGTCAACCAAATCCAGCATATGGGGAAATCTACAGAAAATAATGACCCAGAGTCTGCAACAAATAAATGTCATGAAGAAAAGCTAAGGGGGAACAGTCATGGATTAGAGGAAACTAAAAGTCCTTTTTTGGGTATGGATTCAGACTTTTTTTTTTTTTTTTTTAACACTGACAAAGAAAACAGGGTGCTATGGAAGAACTGGTGTCAGTTTTGTTACACATGGTGATAGAATTATGCTTCTATTTTAACCCCAGCACTATTGACAAAATATCTCAAGCTAGGCAATTCTTGGTCTTGGAGGGCTGTCCTGTGCAATGTAGGACAGATAGCAGCACCCCTGGCCTCTATCTGCTCAAGGCCACCAGCAACCACCACCATTACCACCCCCAGTTGTGACAACTGAAAAGGTCTCCAGCCACTGCCACATGTCTCCTGGAGGGCAAAACTGCCCTGAAAACTTACAGATTTATCTTCTGAAGAATTTGCAAGTGAAGGGATAGGTTTGGGTTTTTCATTTTAAAATACTCCAAACAAACTACAGGGAGGGGAGATGTTGCTAGAATCACACAACTTTGGCAATTGCTGGGTGATAAGTACATGGGTATCATTATTCTATTCTAGGCTTTAATGTACGTTTGAATACTCCTGATAAAAAGCTTTATAAGAACACATGTGCACAAATACTGTAGAAATATTTTTTAATTTTTACAGATGTTCATGACATTAAGTGGGGGGAAAAAAACAGATCACCAGGCATTGTGAAACACTGTGACCCCATTCTGATGGAACACAAAGATCCTCAGAGAGAACAGGCATCCATTACGTTAACTGTCCCCAAGTAATGCAACTGTAGATAATCATTTTCTTCCAATCTGCAGTTTTCAAAGCTTTCTACCTAATATGTATATTTATTTAATATAAACAAATATAACAGACTAATAAAGAAAAGTATTGTTATAGAGACACAATGTAGGCAAGAAAAAGACTATCCAAAGCAAACACAAGATCTCAAAAAATACAACCAGGGAGGCATTGAATTTAGGGTCTTAAAGCCCCTAAGGAAATGGTGTATTACAGCATGCAAATCCATGAATGTACATCTGTGGGTGTGATGGGGAAGGGGTGCTTCCTCATTCTGACCTTGGGCCTCTACAATTCCATTTGATCTCCCGGTCTCAGAAGGCAGTCACATGAAATACATTTTAGAAAGACTGCTCTCAAACCAAAAAAAAAAAAAAGTATTTTCCCTGACAGGCAAATGTTTCAAGGTTGTTTTTTTTTTTTTTTTTTTAAATAATCACGATGGTGCTTAAATCCAGAGCCAAGTGGAAAACTCAGCTATTAAGCTGGATTCGTGCCCCCAAATGTCCTGGGTAGCAGGGTTTTGGCTATTCTGCTTTTCAACAAACAAATTATTTGCTATTTAGTCACCTGTTGCTTTGTTTGGCTCACCTAAGTGGCTACAGCCTGACCCTGACACCAGTAAATAACCATGAGCCTGATTTCCAGATGTTAGGATTCCTTCCAGAGTGTGTGGCTACATTTCAGTGCCTTGTCTTCAACTCTCCCATGGTCTGCTGTATCATCATGTCCACTTTCACGATCATTCCCTTCCACAAGATGAAGCCCATAAAAACAAAGACGTTGCCCTCTTCAATGCTACGTCCCTAGTGCCTAGAAGAGGGCCTCGTTCATAGTAGATGCACACTAAGTAAGTGCTGAAAAACAATTCAATCGTGTTTCCCTCCCTTTTCCTGAGATCTGGCCTTCTCAGGGAAGATCTATTATTTCTGGGACTACCAAGTGGCCAGAATGATCAGCAGGCTCCGATTCCCTTAACATGCTACTTACTCTCACCACCAGTGAATTAACGAAGATGTTAACAGACCCACCCACCATCCCCGGTACCCCCCCTCCCCAACACACACACGCGCACACACACTCTGCCACACCCTCAGCCCTGGTGATACCTCCCATTTACTCCTAGTGCCTCAGCCAGTCTATGCACAATCTCATGGTGTTCTAATAAAACTAATTAATTTCCAGAGTTAAAATTCATGAGGCAGCGGATGTAACATCTACATCTATAGCCGCTTCTGAATTCCCTCTGGCTGCCGACTTTATTTTGCCCACACAGGCTCCTGAGTGTGTTTGAACATATTCCTACAGCCTTCCCCAGGTCCTCAGCAGCCCACAGATTTTTCTGCTACTCCCATTTTCTCAATTCACTCTAGTGTTTGGTGTGAGAATGAACATCAGATTCTGGAATCATCGTCAACTCAACAATACCCTCCCACTCCTGTCTTCTGACCTGCCGATATCCACTCAGGATCCCCACAAGGTCACCCCAAATCCTCTCCTAACCACCCTCCCGCCCCCACTTAGAGATCTAGTCCAACTTCCTCTGAAGCAGAAGAGGAAATTGAGGCCCAGGAATGTGAAGCAGCATGTCCAGGGTAACATGGTGAGGAGCAGTGCAGGGACTGTGACCAAGGGTTTCCTGACCCCCAAAAGCCCAGTTTTCTTTCTCCAGGAATCAGCAAACCAACCCTTGTAGGCTAAATTTGGCCCTTTTTTGTTAATATTTTGAGAGAAACAGAGCACTGGTGGGGGAGGGGCAGACAGGGAGGCAGACACAGAATCCCAACCAGGCTCCTTGCTATCAGCGAAGAACTCAATGTGCGGCTCGAGCTTATAAACCGAGAGATCATGACCTGAGCTGAAATCAAGAGTCAGATGCTTAACCAACTGAGCACTCAGGCGCCCCAGCCCTTTACTTCTATCAAGTTTTATTAGCACACAGCAATACCCACTCATTTCCATATGGTCTAGGACTAGTTTGGATTACAAAAGAATTGACTAGCTATGACAAAGACTTTACAAAGTATAAGCCTAAAGTTTTTACTACCTTCCCATTTATCGAAAAAGTTGACTCCTCTCCGACACAAAGTTCAAAAGAACAGGAAGTAGGAGAGAAAAGGCAGATGAAGACTCCCTGTGAAATGCCAGGTGAGCACCTTGCCAGTCTCCTAAAACGTGAGCAGCTCAAAAAAGGCACATGAGGGACTCCTCAGGACAGAGCCAGTCATCGAACACCTCTTCCCCCACACTACCCATAGCATTTTAGTAGACCCCTTCAAGAGACGAAGCCCCACCCACCGTCAGGCACCATTAGCTGCTGGGCCAACGCTCCCACACACATTCCCCTCCCCCCTGACCCATACATGATGAGTTCCAAGTGTGCTGTGGCCTCCACAAGTAGGTTTGGAATACACTAACTTCAGCCTGCACAAAAAAGAGCCTCTCAATTCCCCAAGGCAGGAAAGGCAGAGAGACGTGGGACGTTTGCAGTGAGGAAACCTTTTCCAGTTCATAAGAAAAAGCGTGGTTTTGGGGGTCGGGGGTCAGGCTGTCTGGATTCAAGTGTTGTCTAGAGCCCTCACCTCTGGGAGACCTGCAGTTATTTCTCTGAGCCCATGGCTCTTCACCAGGAAATTAAAGGTGGCCAACAGCAGTAAGGATTTACTGAGGCAATGTGCATGGGGTTCTGAATGCAGTGCCTGCCACACGGTGCTGAGTCGGGGCACTGGGGAGCAGCTCTGGGAGGACTGCCTTGGACACGTGGACAACAGGGTAACGCATGCAAGATTCCAGTATCCAGAAGAGCCTCCGACACACAGAGCCTGGAGCGGGCTTCTTCCGTTCCAAGGGCATTGCTCAAAAACGCAAAGCAAGAGGACAACCGAGCAGACCGGAACTGGTTGCCCTGTGTGGCCTGGAACACAGGGATTGAGGACTCGGCAACTAGGCAGAAAGCCAGCACTGGAGTCAAGCCAATTTGAGTTCCTCCTTCCCTGGCGGGTCGTGATACATGCAAGCCACGTGGCCCTGGGGACGCCGGCTGATCTCCCTAAGCCTCAGTTTCCTCTTTTAGGGATGACAATAGTCTCTGTGAAGACTCTGGCCGATGCCATGCCTCAGGGCTTTTGTACTGTGCTGGGGTGGGGGGGCAGGGCTGCTGCTGTCATTTAGAACAATAACACCTCAACCTGGAAACGTGCTGCCCACCCGACCACCCCTGGTTCTCTGTCCTGGACACAACGCGCCCTGGCTTGTGACTAGGGCACTAACCCTGCTTTCCACCACCCCCCTCAGTCACGGAGGGCCCTGCCTTCCCGAGTCTCCCACCCTGCCGGTCCCCAGCGCAGCCCCACACACCCTCGGGGGACACCTGCCATCAACACCGCTCTCTGCGCGGTTATGTCAACACGAGACCCGCCCCAACCAGAGGACGCAAAGCCACCGTCACGCAACACAGACGCGCTGGGGCCCGAGCCTTCCCCTGCAGCTTCGGGGGAGCGGCTCACCCGGTCTGGGCACACACTCACTTCGGAAAACGCCGGATTCGGCTCGGTTAACCACCGCGTCCGTGCCTCCCCGCCAGCACCGCAGACGCGCGGCTCCGACGCCATGGAAGGGCCGCCCCGAGTACCGCGCGCCCTTCCCACCAAAGTAAACCCGTCACCTGGCCCACAGCCGTGGCCGAACGGCCAGGAGCTTTCTCGCCAGAACGCTGCTGATGGACTCCGCGGCAACCCCCCCCCCCCAACCCATCGCCACCCCAGCTGCCCCGAACCACTTACTGAGCCTTTCCTCGCGTGTGGACTCCACAGCCTCTACGCCGGCTTGCAGGGCCCCGCCAGGCCTCGCTGCCACCCTGCCACGCTCCCGGGGGGCCCCAGTGAGCCACGGCCGTCTGAGTGCACGCCCCCTCTTCTTGGGTCTCGTCTCCCTCCCGTGGAGCACGCCCACCACGTGGGGCTCATTCCCCGCCCTGTGGAGCACGCCCCCACCATGTGGGGCTCGTTTCCCACCGCGTGGAGCTTGTTTTCCACCATGTGGAGCACGCCCCAGCCAGGTGGGGCTCGTCCTCGCCACGTGGGGCTCGTTTTCCACAGGTGGAGCATGCCCCAGCCATGTGGGGTTCCTCCCCGCCTTGTGGCGCTCATCCCTGCCAGTGGGGCTCATTCCCCGCCATGTGGAACACACCCCTGCACCATGGGGGGGCTCATTCCCACCACTTGGGAGCTTATTCCCCCTGCATGGAGCACGCCTCCACCCAGGGGAGCTTGTCCCCACCACCATGATCTCCCCCATAGTGGCCCCCATCCACTTCCACGTGGCGGCATGAGGTGGCACCCTGGGAGCCCTAGAACCAAACCAGAACGAGCCACGCACTGTATTCGTCCCTGTTCCTGTAAGGGTTGTGGGTGTCCTTTGCCCACTCACTGCTGAGGAACCCAAATGCTGAGCATTCACGGTGGCCGGAGTTAGAAAACAGCCACACCAGGCCAAGAACCCAGAAAAGACACCAAAGGGGCGTTGCCAATTCCTCTGCCACAGGGGGTGCTTTTTCCTCTTCCTCCTTTCACATGCTCAGGGCAGGATGAGGACACAAAAGACTTCAAGGGACTTCACAAGAACAGAAGAAACATTTTAAATATGCGTTAGGAGATTTTTGTAAAGATAATCCAGAAATACAGTGAAATGTAAAGCAAAAGAGCATACAATAAAATCTCTCTCCTACACCTGCCCACCAGCCACCTAGTTTCCTCCCCTGGAGAAATATTAGTACTTTCTTGTGTTTTCTTCTGGTGGTAATCTATGCAGGTTATGTATATACAAACCTGTGTATGTGTGTTGTGTGTGTCCTTTTGTTACACAACTGATAAGCCACTAGACAAAGTTCTATACATTGCTTTTTTCAATTGATAAATCTTGGATATTGTTCCATATTAATGTTTAGACATCTTGCTCTTTCTCTTTAATTTTACTCCATAGTATAGTCAATTACCTTTATGTCCGGTCTCTTGCAAGTATGAGGAAAGCTGCAATGAATATCCTAGCATGTACATTTCCTGCACGTGAGCACGCGCGCGCGCGCACACACACACACACACACACACACACACACACACACACAACGATGCAGCAGGTGGAAATCCTACAAGCGGAACTACTTTTAAATGGACAAGAGTCAGCAAATCTTATCTAGGGGTGTGTGTTGTGTGTGTTGTGTGTGTGTGTGTGTGTGTGTGTGTGTGTGTGTGTGTGTGTGTGTGTGTGTATTAATGGGATGAGATCTTCCGGTTGTAGAATATCAAAGCTAAATTGGAACTCATCCTATTTCAATTCTTCTGCTTTTCTTTGGGTCTCTTGTTCCTCAATTTCATCCATGCTTTTGGTTATTAATGCCCCCATTCAGTGTTTCATATTCGCTGGGCCTTCTTAATCCAGTTTACTTTTTTGAGGCTTAATACCCTTACAGAACCACCGTGTGTGAAATTATCTTTTACAATGCTGAATCCAAGCAGTTTATAGTTTTCAGTCAATTACTCCCAACTGCCAGAGCTGTGCTCAGGATAACATTTCTGGCTAAATTTCTTCTTGGATCATGAATTCTCAGACACGACTAATCCTCGTGTCTGGTGAGGCCACATATTCGGACTCACACTCAGGCCAAAGATTCTCTGCAAACTGGGAAATTCATACTCAGAAGCCACAGGTGTTCAGGAAAATTTTAGTACAAATACTGGTCTGATAAACTGGATGACATTTCAGAGCCCCTGATAAAGAGTTAACTTAAGAAATCCTGTAGCAAATCCATTTGTAATTTTTTTTCTTAAATCCTTTTGATTAATAATAAAAAAAATCACTGGCCATTAATTTAACTCTATCAGTTAGCTATGCAACAGACTACCCCCCAAATTCAGTGGCCTCAAACAACCACCATTTGTTTACCTCATGATTCTGCGGGTCAGTACTTTGATCTAGGCTCATCTGGGTGATTCTTCTAATGATCTAGGCTGATGATCAGCAGCTGCTCAGGGGCTCTGCTTCTAGAGTTAGCTGGTTATTAGCTGGGGCGATGGGGGTACCTGGGTCATGTGTGTGTCATCATCCAGCAGGCTAGTGGGCTTCCTCACGCAGAGGTATCAGCAGGGATCCCAGGAGAAGAGAACATGCCTCAATGCACAAGTACTTTTCAAACCTCAGCCCAGTGTCACATTTACTCCTGTCCCGTTGGTCAAAAGGAGTCACATAACTAAGTTCAGATTCCAAGGGTAGAGAAACAGATGCCACTTCTTCATAGAAGGAGCCATAATGTCATAATGCAAAGGCACAGATGCAGATAAGGGGGAGAACTGACCACATCAACTGTTTAGAGACTCATCCAACCTAAATGATACTTGTATAGGGCTTTATAATATCAAGCTGCTCTCACTCACATGGACTTTATTCCTAGAACCGTTTCCTCAAACAAGAGCCACCGAAAGCAACCACTGGAGAGACCTCCAACACCAAGTCATCCCACAATGAGCATCTGGATACCCTTGATCCAGCTGTGGCGGGCCTCTGAAGGGCTGTCCTCAAGGCCACCGTGGCACAGAAGAAAGGGCACCCCCCCATGGGGTACAAGAGACTTAAGATTAACGTCAGTGCTCAGAGCAAATTATTTCAATTCCACGTGCCCTCCGCTCCCTCGTTTGCCATCACAGGGGTGGCAGAAGCAACGCAGAGAGGGCTGTGGCAAGGCTTCAAAGCAAACAACATTTTGCCTAGGCCTCAGGGGCCTGGAAGTGCCCAAGACTGTGTGCAGAAGACTTGAAACAGTGAATTGGGCCCCAAGTTCTAAAAAGACTTGATTACTGAAATAAAAATGATCTATGTGAGCAGGAGGCTCAAAAGAAGGCCAAGGCTATAAGCTGGCATTCAAGGGAAACGGAACAAGTGTGGCCATGGGACACAGGGCTGCACCCCAGTCAGGATGGGAAATTTTAAAGAGGGCAGAGCTGCGTGTTCTCTGTGACCCCCATGGAAATGGCCAGGTCTGGGTCTTGCACTAAACGCTCCTTCTTCCCAAAGGAGAGTGAGTCCCCAGGAGTCCTTGCTAGGAAAAGAGTTCTACCTGATGAAAGAAAGGCACGTGAGTACATGTGGTTCCATTAAAGGCCAGAAGAAATCATGCTGCTTGCCCTCTATGAAAGGAAATACACACCCCATCACAACCACTTTTGTATTTCCAGGTAAATAACAAGAGCAATAACTACAATTTGTTGAATATCAACCATATGGCACATACTGCCAGTCAACCGACCTACATTAAATAATTAGCATTCAGACCATGATTATCCATTCAATGACTTTGAGTACCCATGAAGTAAGTGCTAGATTCCATGTGAGGGGCCAGAGAAGCAGTAATTCTATGTGGCAGGTACAGTGCCCAATGGAGCCTTAGGGGGCGATCACAACCACTGATGACACCATTGCTGCCTACACCACACCAGCAACAAAAGACCACACCGGATCGCCACAGGCCAGCTTTACTCACATTTTCTCGGCGACTTCCATGATTACCACTAGAGATAGGCTTTGGGAACTCCATGTTACAAATAAGTAAACTGAGGCACATAGAACTTGGCCAGGAGCATACAGCCTGCAGGTGGCAGAGTTGGATTCAAACCAAGGAGAATCCCATGTTCTGGGGGACCGTAGCAAGAGCTCCTCTTCTCCCAGTAAGTAGGGGTCCTGTGGAGCACCCAGGGGTCCCAGGTGGGATCAGAAGCCTCCCCTCCCCCTTGCCATGGTTATTTTCAACAATCCCCTCCACTTTCCCTTCCTAAGCCTCTTAGACAAAGGCAAGTGGCGCCCATTTCTGCAATCCCTCTCCCTCCTCCTTTGGACTTTTCCAGAGTCTTCAGCAAATTGATCTAATATAAATTCAACAGCTCACTGGCTCTAATTCTCAGCCCTGGCTCTTTATCTGCCTAAAGGGCTCACGGGGTTGCTAACTCGGCACTTGAATAAAATCTAACACTTACACATTCATGCATTCACTCATTCATTCAACAAAACAAGCACCCACTAAATTCCAGGCCCGGTGTGAGTGCACTGAGATGCTGCAGAGTTTTATGCAGGGAGGTGACATGATTACACTTATGTAAAAATGTCACTGTGGCCCCTTGTGGGGAAAAAGGAGAACAGGGGGATGCGGTACAAGAGATGCCAGCCTGGACAAAGGCGGCAATAACAGGGATGGAGAAGAGCAGGTAGGATCTGTTCTGATTTGGGTTCAAATCTCAGAAGAGGAGTCCCAGCCACAGATACAGAGGAGGGGAGTCCTGTCATGTAAATGTATTGGGTGCAGCGGACATCCCATAGGGCGACAGCTCTCAACTGAAGGGCAGAATCTGATCCAGACTCCTTGGGAAGCTTTGTGCAGGCTCTTCTCCCCAGTGATTCTGGTCAGCCAGGAAATGGGTACTTCAGCTTGCAAAATTCCCCATGCAATCTCCCCATCTCAGCCCACCAAGAGCCACCAACACGTGCAAAGTAGAGACGGAGAAGTTAACCTAGACCAGAACCCCAGTCAATTTCAGCTGAGAGAACAAGCCCACAGAGAAGGCTGGAAAGCAGCTTCCAGAACCCCTGGCCAACGCAGCCGCTGGAGGAAGAGCAACTGGTCAACAGCATGGAAGGTCGTGGGGCAGTGGCCGGGAGAAGATGTGGGGTCTTTGCTTGTTTCTTCACTTACTAAGACGAATTAGTTGAACATATATACATGCTGGAGGGAAAGTGCCTTGGGGGAACCCAAGACCAACCCTATATTCGATGGTTTACTGGAGGACACACAGGACTCAGCACAGAGTCCACGCACAGCTGTGATTTATTCCAGTGAAAGGACACAAAGCAAATCAGCAAAAGGAAAAGATGCGTGGGGTGACGTCTGGAGGAAACGAGGTGCAAGCTCCCCAGAGTCCTGGCCCTGTGGAGTCATGCAGGATGCACTTCATTCCTCCAACAATGAGTTGTGACAACATGTGTAGAGTGTTATCTGTGAGGGAGGTTCATTAGAGACTCAGTGCCCAATGTTTTTATCGGGGGGTGGTCATGCAAGCACCCCCTGCCTAGCACATTCCGAAATTCCAGACTCCCAGAAGGAAAACAGACATAGCATAACTGACACTTTGTTCAAACACTTACTCACAGTGAGTCAGTCTTATCAGTTAGGGAATGGTAGAAACACTCCTGAAGTTCAAGTTCCCAGGGACAGGAAACCTGATAGAACACGTATCTTGTCCTATAGAGCCAAGGGGGGCTTCAGATGCCGGCATCCCAGACAGCTGGTGGCAGGACATGGAGGGCACTCTCATCTGATGCCTGATGTTTTCTCTGAGAAGGAGAAGAGAGACCTCTGGCAGACAGGGAAGAAGATGTGGCAGACTACAGAGGAGACGGAAAATGTCGACCAGGCACAGGGAAAAGTTATGGAGCCAACCTGCAGGCCCAGATGAGACTAGGGATGATACATTTACAGAGGCCACATTTTTAAGATTTGAGGAATTTTGCCAACAGCATCCAGCCACCTGATAAAAGGGAGAGAAGAAAAAGAGCTGAATTGTCCAGGTGTTGGGCTCAAGGTAGAGACAGAGGAGAAGGGAACTAGGGTTTCAGGAAGGAGAATGGCAGATGTGAGGACTGTGGAATCCATGCAGACTTGGAAAGGAAAGGTCGTAAAAGGACCAGACAGACAGCAAACTGAACATAAGGATCTTGACATAGGCACCTCCATCCAAAATGGTAATTTCGTAACTGTAGTAATCAGACCAGGGTGGTATCTAGAAGTCCCTTTGGTAACAATCCCACCTAACACGTGAATGCCTTCTACAGGATCCCAGGCAAGTGGTCATGAAGTTCTTCTTGAATTCATCTGATAACAGGAAACTCACCACCTTTCAAGGAACCCATGCATTTCTGGGCATTTGTATTCATGCAAAAGTCCTACCTACTGCCAAGTGATAATCTGCCTGCTGGAACTTTTGGACTCTGGTTATGCCATCCACAGCTACACAGAGCAAGGGTCCAAGATAGAGTACCACATCTTCCATGCAAACATATTGGTGTGGTAACCCTTGGCTCTTCCCACTCCATAGGGATCTATCACTCCCAGGAGTCAATGACCATGTGTGTGGCGATGGCTCCAAGATCTAAAATTCCAGCTTCTCTCCAAACTCCAGACTCAAAAACTCCACGGCTTACCAGATACCCACGCTGCAATACCCCCCACGGGCACTCACACTCTGCATGCACCCAGATATGAACTTGTGATCTTGTCCCCTACACAACCAAACACGCTGCATTGGAGGATGTATCATATCCAGTTTCCATCTGGGCATCAACTTTGACTCTCTCTCCTCAAATATCCAGATAACCACCTGCCTGTTGATTCTCTCTCCTAACTGGTTCTCAAGTCCATCCACTCAATCTCCTCCGTGCTCACTGCCATGACTCCAGTTGAGGCCACCGCTATGTCTCAAAGATGTTGCCTAGCTCATCTCCTGTCTGCCACCTTATTTTCTCCATCCATTTTACCGGCTTGGAAGTGAAAGTGATGATTCTAAAACGCAAAGTTGGTCCCAACACATCACTGCCTAAAACTCATTAGTGGCTCTCACTGCCCTGAGGATACAGTCGTAAATTAGCCCATGATCTGTATTTCTCTGCAAGATCTGCCTGTTCACCATTCTGGCCTCACCTCTTACTCTATAGCACCCTCCAACTCTATGCTCCAACCACGTTTAACATTCTGTTCCCCCAAAGTGCCATACCGGCTCACCTCTGAGCCAATGCAGAGACTGTTTCCTCTGTCTTATCCTTACCCCCTGCTTCTACATGCAATGCTGGACTTCTCTCAACAGTTTCTCTTGCTGTTTCATAATTATCTGTCCATTTATCTGCCTCCTTCCAAAGTCTCTGATCTCCAAGGAAACATGTTTACGTTGTTCACCAATGTGTCTCTAGTCCTAACACATCAGAAGCCCTCTATAAATACTTGTTGAAAGAAAACAAGAATTTCCATCTGTCAATCACCTCCAGTGGTCTGTTCCCTATACTTCTATTAATGCAGCCCCAAATAACATTGGTTTTTTAAGTTGCCACAGTTTACTATAGATGCACATCTAATTTCCCCTAGTTGAACACCTCAAACTTTTTTCCATTACCTACTGCTAAATCTGGTCTACTCCATATCACACCCAAGCAATACCCCAATTTAAATACTTGCTTCAGGAGTTTCTTATCAAGACAGAAAGAAGGAAAACCCATTTTCAGGACGAAAAGGGAACATGAACAGTTTCAGCTTCCATTTTTCTCTGGTTCTGCCCTGTTCACAGATTAATTTCTGGCACCAGGATCTGTGGCCAGATAGCAGAGAATAGTACAGAAGCGCCTTCCCTGACTCACAGAAGCCAGCAAGAATCACTCTCTTCACAATCGTCCATTTTACAATGTGTCTAATTATAACTGAATAAATTACTTCTGCCATTCTGCAGAAATACTTAAAATAAATAGCTCTCATTCCTTGAATTAAAATCATAGTCTTTTGTTCACTGTTTTCTGTTTCATAAAGCAACAGAGCCTGTTGATTAAAGATCATTTATAGGACTTCATTTTCCATCTATTTTATGATATCACTTTAAAATACCCCCAAATATTCAGCTGCAAGGAGGGATAAGAACTACTGGAAATTGGCTCTTTGAGACTTTTTGATGAGAAATGAAGTTGTGGATGTAACTCTCAACAAATGAACATATATTAGAAAAGCCTATTTTAATAACTGCTTGGTTCTTCTCCCTGAATTTTTTTCTCTACCCAACTTCCTATATTTTTCTTGAGATTACAACATAATCCCCACTGACACACTAAATATTACCTCTCTATAGTGAATGGATGACACTGAGACAATAAATCACTTTGAGCTAACACAATATGCCAACCAGCCCCAGCTAAGCCAAATATTTGACGAAAGACATACAAACTGAAATTTAGCAAGGCAGGAACACTCTGGGAATTATGTCCTGAATATCAACCATCGCTAGTACCTCTGCAATGAAAAAATTAGATGTACAAGGAGGCCACATGTGAATGCATAAAATAGATGATTTTGTGACCAGACTAGCCACAGTTAGCCAATCCCGGGAGACACCTTAGAAAGAGATTCTGGTTAGACCACCCTCCAAACTTGGTTGATGTTATGTCAAAATAAAGACTCCTCAGTCCTGGCCCAAAAACAAACAAGCAAACATGACCCGTTGTTTTCCTGCACCAATGCAGAAATAAGCATGACGTCAGTGAAAAAGAGTAGCCAGTGGTGAACTTGGCATGACACCAACAAAGCTGACATGTCGGGGGCCCTCACTTACACACATCCCTTTCAAGACCCTGTACCTGATTTTGAATTTAAACTGTCGTATTCTTTTTCTTAAAGCACTCCCCTAAATTGTGTATGCCTTCACAAAACCTCCTGGACCTGCCCCTGTTGACCCTGCTTCACAAGTGATTCTAAACAGGCCTTCAGAGATGCCTTCAGCTGTCAGTAGGAATAGACTGTGTTCACAGGTCATGTGAAGTCCCCACACAGGTAGACGGAGCATCCTTGGCCAGTGCCCAAGACCCTCCCAGAGCCGCCCAGCAGAACCTCTCTGATGCCAATCTCACTGCCCCTTGCCTCCTGCTGGAAACACCAGTAATAATTCATCCCAGTTTTACTTGCGCTAAGCACACTCAGCCCCAGGAAGCACACTCAGCTTCCACACTCTGGAAGCTTCTCCTTCGGGACCCACTGAAGGGGCACCAGCTCTGAGAAAGCTGTTCTGGTGTCTGCCCCCCAGATCAAGCTGACTACATCCTCCCCTGTGCCTGCCAGCTAGGGGCTCAGTAACTACCCTGGGCCTGAATTCTGCCTCCTCCACTTACCAAAAAAACCCCCATGCCTCAGTTTCCCCACCAGTGAGAGACAACATCTACCCCCCTCATCAAGCGGACATGATAATCTTTGTTGCGAAAAAAATATATGCCAGCCACCGTTGTCATTGTCATTCAATGCATCCCTCAATCAGCAATCCCTCAGCAGTTCACTCTCCCCCAAGAGACCAAGGACTTCTCAACAGCAGAGATGGGAGCTCGCGCACAAAGCTCGGCGCTACATAAATGTTTGCTGAACACACGAAGGAATTAAGTGATATTTATATTCTGACCAACAGAGGTAGGATTCAATAATGCATCCCACAGGCTCTTGTTTGCTAACATTTTAAGTCTATATAGGAGAATTTGATGAAAAGCAGAAGACAGGAGGAACGGGAAGCAAAGCAACTCTGCCTGATGTTTCTCTGCAAGTTTGTAAGTCCTCCCTCTCCACCATACACCTGCAGATCCCACAGCTGCTAGCTGTCTACACAATATTCCTCCAAGATAGGCACCATCCCTCTACCTCTGTCTGTGGACGGACCTCCCAGGGGCCTTGAGATGAATGGAGACACCGGTCAAAGCCAAAGGCAGACCACACAACTTAGCACCCTCACCCTTGGCAATAAGCACGCACACCATCCTGCCCATCCGGCTCCCTCCCGTGGAATTAGACATCGTAGGTAACTCTGGAGCCCTAGACAACAATTTAAACTTGCAAAAGATCTCCTTGAGCAAAGCAAGAGCTCTACCTGTGGTAGCTGCAGAGAAGGTGTGAAAAAAATTTGTGGGTGCCTCAACACAGATTGTTGACATCACACCCCCAGGCTGGGAGGTGTGGTCTGCCTCCGTATTCAAACTCATCTCCAGTCCCACCCTCACAGCTGACCTTGCTCTCAACTCTAGGGAACTCACAGTTTGAGAACGTGCCTCAGTTGTTCCCATCCCACTGCCCTAGCACGTCATCACCCCTGCCCGGAGCACATTCTCACCAACCCTCCATCCCAACTCTGGGGATGCAAGAATTTCTATTTCTTCCAA
Source organism: Lynx rufus (assembly GCF_022079265.1). NCBI lineage: Eukaryota > Metazoa > Chordata > Mammalia > Carnivora > Felidae > Lynx > Lynx rufus. Next base: position 17,182,144 of record NW_025814896.1, on the reverse strand, counting down.
ACCCCTCACCACCCCTGTGAGGCCTTCTGGGCCCTCTTCCTCCGAGTCCTCTGGTTCTTGTCACATGGCTTTTAGCACTTTCCTTCCCACGTCACATCTGTGTGTGTGTCTTCCATCCAGCAGACCTGACCATATCTCCATGGGACAGGAACCAGATAATTCATCACAACCCCAGCACCCAGCAGAAGAACTGACACACACAGCAGGTGCTCTTTATTTGTCTGATGAATGAATGGTTCATGAACAATCTCCCCTGAGACCTAAAATATGTTCCACATAACCCCTGAATTTCTTAAAAGAACAAGCATTTCCAACCAGTGGATCATTGCTCATTATTCCCAAAACCAGCCTGGTTTTTTTGTTTGGTTGGTTGGTCGGGTTTTTGTTTTGTTTTGTTTGTTTTGTTTTGTTTTGTTTTGCAGAAGGAATATAGAATATGCAGGTTGGTTTTTTCAGGAAAAAAAATTACCCATAGTGGAACCACTCTAGAGGCTCAGGTGCAGTGGTAGTATAGAGGTAGCATGCCTCAACAATGTACTGTCTGCTATCGTTTTTATAGGCAAAAAAATAATACTAATAGTAAGACAGCAAAAATGAAGCAGTATGATGCATCTCACTCGCACCTTTGAGACTGCAAAACCTCAGTACTTTCTGCTCAAGAAATCTTTAAAGTGCCTGAAGGAGGGGACGCCTGGGTGGCTCAAGCCTGGGTGGTTAAGCATCTAACTTCAGCTCAGGTCATGATGTCACGGTTTCAAGCCCCGCATCGAGCTCTGTGCTGACAGCTCAGAGGCTGGAGCCTGCTTCAGATTCTGTGTCTCCCTCTCTCTCTGCCCCTCCCCTGCTCGTGCTTTCTCTCTCTCTCTTTCTCTCTCTCTCTCTCTCAAAAATAAAATAAACATTAAAAAATTTTTTAAAAATAAAGTGCCTGAGACAGGTCAGGGATGTTTTTTAAAATGTCTGTGTGATATTCTTACTTCTGGAAGACAAATTAATGCTGCAGAGTAACTGGGGAAGAGGGGAAAAAAAATCTTGATTCATGTTCGCTTGTAATGCAGTTTGCTTTAATTGTTTTCTCATGTAATTACATATATTACTGATGTAATTACAAATAATACACATATTTGATTTGTGCAATTATAGAATAGTATATAATTTTTAAATGTGGTATGTTTCTTTCTCCCCAAGATCCCTTTGTAAAGGAAATAATTTATCATTTCTGAAAATATGCCCCTGTGCATTACATTTTAATAAAGTAAAAATTAGTAAATATTTGCCTTTCTTTTTGTATTCAACAAAACAAACCTCGTTGTGAAAATTCAAATTTATAAAGGTTCATTCTATGCCCTGAAAAACTGCTTCTGCTAGGCTAATTCTCCCATTGGAGAAAAGCCAGCCAAACGTTATCATAAAGAAAAGTATTTACAGGACACCTGCTACATGCAAGGGCATGGTTCAAGGAGGTATTTGTGATGGCCTAGGGTAGAAGGAAATAACCTCTCCCAGAAATGGAGAAGCACCCCTATTCTGGAGTGGAAGAGATGGACAAGAAAGCTGGGCTCCATCCTTTATCAGCTGTACATGCTTGAGCAAGTGACTAAAACCCACACAGCTTCCATACAGTGGAGCTAATACCACCTCATTCACTGTGAGCATTAAACGAGATAATGTATGTGAAAGGCCCAGTATGTGCATCAAGCAGTAGGTAGTTCTTGCTGTGACAGCATAAATCATAACCCTCATTTACTGTTTTGTATTTTGACTTGCAATATCACAATTCATGTGATGTGCTGCACAGCACCAGGGTCTCTTGGCCTCACATTTTTGTAAGTCAAATGACAACAACCCAGACTCATTCAAAGGAGGAGAACTGTGAAGCACTCAGGGGAGAAATGTGAACACCCTAGAGATGTGCAGGGAGGAGGAGATGTGGAGGGGAATACACAATCCCCAATTGTAAAGACCAGAAGGGAATTTCTACACAATTCTAATCCTACCAGTGACCCACACTTAGGGTCTATTGGATCCACACAATATCTTTCTTTTAAGTGGCCAATGATTAATATCAAAAGATTTCCCAAAAATGTTGGGTATTTAGATATTCTCTTGAAAATGAAAAGCATGGGCAAGACTAGCCCAAGATGCTTCATCGCAACAGCTGGCTAGAGCCAAGGAGTGTGGCTCTCCAGGTGGTCACACTCTAAAAGCTGTCCTCTACTATGTTCATTATTTGCATAAACTAAGACACCCCCAGACACAAAAATCTGGAAACTCTCAACCACATCTCCAGGTAACACAAAAATGTCCAGTGAAGGATTGTAATCTACATGCCCAACCAATGTTCTCCATATCTGCTGGAGCCCCCTATTTGTGAAGTCAGCATCACCCTCTTCCCAGAAGTCATAATCACAACTGCTGTCATGACACCCTGCTCTCCAAGGATCTTCCAACGCCCGACACTCACTAAGCCCCAGGGAAGGAAGGAACACTAGAAGAAAATTATTACAGCACATGTATAATGGAATGTTCAGTCTTCCAAGAGATGAAGGCTGGTGTGGTCTACCTCCATGTTTACCCTCATGTGTGAGAAGGGGACGGACAGACCATAGTTGGTTTGAGATGCCCTGAAGATTCTCCACCTAAATATTCACGAATATGTCTCAGGGTGCCTGGGTGGCTCAGCTGGTTAAGCATCTGACTTCAGCTCGGGTCATGATCTCACTGTGCGTGAGTTCGAGCCCTATATTGGGCTCTGTGCTGACAGCTCAGAGCGTGGAGCCTGCTTTGGATTCTGTGTCTCCCTCTCTCTCTCTGCCCTGCCTCCCTCTCTCTCAAATTAAAAAAAAAAAAACAATTAAAAAAAGATAAAAAAAAAATATGTCTCTAGCCTTGGTGCCTCCATAGAGTAGAGCCTCTGTGACACAGGAACAGAAAGCTTCTACCAAGGAAAGCTAATAAAGAATTGCAAGAAAGCATAATGCTGATGAGAAAATGGAGTCTCAGAGAGTTTCAGGAATTCTGAAATCTGGGAACTAAATCCAGGAACTCAAGACTCCAGATCTGCATAAACAAGCCACACGCACATACTCATGCTTTGCTAATTATTTACAGGTACACTCCATTCAATTCATAGATGCATCAAAACTAAGAAATCAAGAACTAGAAGACTAGTGATACCAAGAGATGGAAGTCCCCATCACCTGAAGATACAGCAGGAGGACGCTCTCAGCATCCTGATGGAGCCAGCTACATTTGGGAGTCAGCAGCAGTATGGAAGGCTTTGATCCTTCCTTTTACAGTGACATCCGGATGGCGCTTGAAATATTTCTCTCTGGATTCATTCCTCATCGTGGAAACAATGGTTTCACCAAATAAGGGAACTGCTCAGGAAAATCCTCTGTCTCGTGTTCAAGTTTAACCACAGGCCCAACGACTAACAAGATAAGTTCACATTTTAAAAGTAAGCCAAAAAAAAAAAAAAGGTTGAAAGGAAATTTACCAGAATGCTACAGTGGCTGACCCTATGGAGTAGGATCAGAGAGAGACACCGTTTTTGCTTCTGTCCTTTCTTCTCTTTGTTTTCTTAAATGGGCTTACCTTGCTTGTTTTAAAATACCTATAACTATACTAGAAAAATAAAACCTGTGAATTAATCCCACTCAAGTCAGAGAGCCATGTCGGGCATCTGGTCCTGATGTGGGACCCACAGATTTCCTGGTGTAGTTGACTTATACTTTTGCCTTCTCTGTCCTCTGCTAGACTAGGCAAGGTCCCCTCAATGCTCTACTATCCCCACAACATCCCCCAATCTAAGCAGCAAGGTCCACAGCACATAGTAGATACCTAATAAATATCTGTTAAGTGAACAATTCATAGTGTCATATTTCTCTTCACCCACTTTCTTTGGGTCTGTCAATTTAGAGGATGTTACTCAGGTGAATGATACTTCCTGGAAGAGACCATACAATTAATTACCCTTGTAACCTCAAAATCATATCTGAAGTCAAATCTGCACAAGTGACAAGTAGGGGATATAAAAAATGGCACTCTCTTCAGCCTCTTAATTACATACTATATATCAAACTTCTCCTAAGCTCTGAAAATGTCCTATTTAACATTCTGCACTTGGCATTCAATTCCAAAACCTGAAATGGAGATTGTATTACTTAAATATTTCCCTGAGTTTTTACTAACTTGTTCCCCATTTTTGCCTTCAACCAGATTTTATTTACTCCCTATTCCCCTCTTACACACTATTTTGTACTAGCCAAGAGAATTTAAGGGAAGGCTCATAATTGTCTAAACCCAATTACTTCATTGTCCTAAGGCTAAGGGACACTTAACCAGTGGCAAACACATGAATACACTCAAATTATATGGAGAAGTCAGTTGCCATAAATATATAAAGACGGAAGAAAACTAAGGCAAAGGCATGTTGAAGACACACAGAAAATCATCCCACTGACCATTCCTCCCCATGAAGCCAAGTATCTTAAGTTTGGAGACCAATGTGCACGGCCTGACTGAAATGTTAAAATAATAATAATAATAATTATTATTATTATTATTAATTAACCCTGCACATGTATATCCTGTATACAGGATATACAACTAACAGAAAATAATAATTAACCCTGCACATGCTGAAGTGGAAAAGCCTGTGGGCTAAGAAGATAGAAACTTTCACTGTTTATGTTACATAATTCAAGTAAAGTGATAGAATTATAGACGGATTGTATTTTTGTGTTTAACGTCTTTTTTTTCCCCAAATAAAAATGTATGCAAGTGTGTGTGTCTATGAAGATTAGTTCTCCGTCTTCAGGTGAATACACAGTGCCAAAAACAAGAACATATAAACAAATACGCATTGAGAAGCAACAGCAGAATCAAATGGCCTGAAATTCACCCTTGGGGCATCTAAACAAAAGGCCCTAGCTGCCACAGCCACTAGTCACTTCTCAGACCCACATTGAACATGACCTCCAAAGGCAGAGGGAGAACCCGCTTCCCCCTTAGTCTCCTCATTGGCCCAGATATGGTCACATACCCAGTTATTCACCAATTGCTGTGTGCCAGGAAGTGCATGAGATAACTGGTTCAAGAACCCAGACCTAAACCAATCACTGTGACCAGGGAAAGCTGGATTATCCCTGATTGGATAAAACCAGCTCACAGATTGGCACAGCGGGTAAGGTTGTTGGGAGTGAGAGCCATTCCTAAGGAAAGAATAAAAATCTAGGTACAATTAGGTGTGCCTGGATGGCTCAGTCAGTTAAGCCTCTGACGCTTAATCTTAGCTCAAGTCACGAACTCATGGTTTATGGGATCCAACCCTACTTCCAGCTCTGTGCTAACAGCACGAAGCCTGCTTGGGATTCTCTCTCCCTCCCTCCCTCTCTCTCTCTCTCTTTCCCCTCCCCTGCACATGCTCACTCTCTCTCAAAAAAAATAAACATTTTTTTTTAATCTAGGTAAAATTAGAAGAAGGAAAGAGAGAATTAATGCTGGCTACGCATCAAGAGAAAGGGTTCCTGCTATACATGCACATCCTGCATTATGGATCCTAGGATGGGGTCCTAGAATGTTCCTTTCCCTCAGCATCTGCTCAGTCATTAAGTAATGCCAAATCCCTTCCTCATCAATTATCATTGTGTGTGTGTGTATGTGTGTGTGTGTGTGTGTGTGTGTACACACGCACATAATTTACAAGCCTTAATCTGAACTATTCCAGACTCTCCTCACTTATATCCTTGATTCTGGGCTTGTCCCCTTCAAATCATCCTTTCACCACCCATGAGAGTAATTATTTTAAGAAGCAAATTTAATTATGTCACTCTCCTACTTGGAACCTGTCAATACCTTCCCACTCTCCCTAGAACTCCTTGGTGTCACCCCATAGTAGGGCCCTGGGCGAGCTGGCTGCGCCTGGATCTCCGGCCTCTTCTCCCTACAAATCCACTTCATGTGCCCTCGCCAGCCTCACCTGTTCACAGAGCTCCCTGAACCCCCATGCTGCCTCAGAATTCTGTATCTTGGCTTAGTTCACTCACTATTCCCACTTCAAGACCCAGTTCCCCTAACCCACCCCACCCCCTTTGAGGGAACAAAGTAAGCCTTTCAGAAATAGGTAGCTTGTGGAGAAACCTCTGGAGATGGCTCTCTCCCTCCCCTCAGGAAAAAAAAAATGACAGCAAGTTTCTTCCAGGTAACATGATACCCACCTTCTCCATTCTCGGGTCTTCGGGAGAAGGAGACACCAAACTGTTAAAGACGTTAATAGTCTCCTACAGTTATTCCTCAAAACTGTTGAACTCCCTTTAAAAATGTCAGTCAATTTCTTACTCCAGAAATTTAGCAGCCAAGGCCCTCAGCACAAGACTCTTGCGCACATGTGATGAGGGCCAAGTCACTTGGCGATGGCACTGGATGCAGTAGGTGTGGAGGATGCTGGTTGCACTTGGAATACAGCAGGTGTCCTTGCTGATGGATTAGACGCTGGGTATAAGGGAAGGAGAGGACTCAAGTGAGACTCAAGGTACTCGGCCTGAGAAACTGGAAGTGTGGTACTTCCATCAACTGATGCTGGGAAGGCTGAGAGTGGTTTGGAAAATCAGGGGTTCGATGCTGGCCAAGCTGGGTGTGAGATGCTTGTTAGACATACAAGTGTAAATGTCACATAGTTGGATATCACAGTCAGGAGCTCTAGAGAGACTTCTGTACTCGGGATACAAATTTGGGAGTCGTTGTCTTGGAAAAGGTCTTTAAAACCATGTTTATCATCAAAGAACAACTGGCTTTTAGTCCAATTCAAGGCAGGATGAATTTTATGGTAATGTTTTTCCTCCGCCTCCCCATCCTATCCGTGCTCCCATTAGAAGTTATGACTCTAGAACATACAGCCAGACCCCAATACAGGGCCCAAGCAGTCTTAGCAGCAAGATGCTCCCAGGGGCATGAGAATCTACTGAAATAATTCCATCCCATGACAGTCCAAGTGTTACTGAGGAAAACTTGCGTAAACACAGGCAGCTAATTGGGGAGAGCACCGGACAGTGAGTCAGAAAACCTGGAAGAGAAATCCTGACTCTGTTAAAGATAGGACTCTTTAGCCATGTGACTTGAGACAAGTCAATTGACATCTCCAAACCTGAGTCCCTTCACATGTGAGACAGTAATACTATCTGCCTCATAGGTTTATTAGTCAGCGTTTAGTGACAAAACCCATCTAGTTTAGCACAGCACCTGGGACATAAGAACTACTCAGTAAATATCAGCAATCATTATTATGTTGTTGCTGTTATTAGTAGTAGTATTTGACTTAGTTTGTGCTCCCCCAGAAGCAGTTCTTGAGGCCAGGATTAGAGAACAAATAGTTCATTTGGAAAGTGACCCTAGGAAACACTAGTTAAGGAGAAGGAAAGTGAGAAAAGGATGGAAAAGAAGCCAACACCCAGGGGCACCTGGTGGCTAAGTCAGTTGAGCGTCCGACTTTGGCTCAGGTCACGGTCTTGCAGTTTGTGATTTCAAGCTCCACATCAGACTCGCTGCTGTTAGACCAGAGCCCGCTTTAGACCCTCTGTCCTCCTCTCTCTGCCCCTCCCCTGCTTGCACCCATCTCAAACATAAACAAACATTAAAAAAAACAAAAACAAAAATGAGCCAACACACAGTGTGTCATCAAGCAAGTGACCCCTGTGGGCATTTGAGACCTAACCCCACGAGGGCGCTCTGGGATCCAGTGTAGGACACAATGACTATGAGTTATCCCCCTGAGGGTGAGAGACTTACACTTCAACTCCTGTTGGTCCCTGGTCCCTGGAGGAGGGCTGCTTGTGGGTTGGGGGCCGGGGCATCGATGTCCGGCTTTGGTTGTGGCACACCGTAGTGGTAAGGCCCAAAGGATGTAGGGGGACCACACACTGGCATCCGTGACAGTTTTATCACTAATATGGCTTTGTGTCCTGCCACTAATCCACCCAGCTTCTCTGAGCCTCAGTTTTTCATCTACAAAATGAGGGTTTGGGGGGAGGTGGATAATATCTGAGTTGGCCTGAGGATTTTATAAAATAACGTTTGTAAAAGCCCCTAGCACTCAGTTTCCTCTCTTTCTTCTTCCCATGACACCCTTTGCACATAAAGGGGAAAGCCCGCTTCCTCCCAGGCCACTCAGGCCCGTTCAGAGGGCACTTGCGGTTTTATGGCACTGCTCTCAGACTGCAGAGCATTCATTCCTTCCCTATAAGGTGCTCTCAACATCGATAATGATCTGTCTAAATATTCCTTTCTGGAGGAAGGAGGTGGAGGTGCTTTGAGAGAAAGGACTGCAGTTCACATCCCCAAGGTATGTTTCACTTCTGTTGCCGCCTTTGATGCCACCACATCCGGGCCGCCTATCTCCAAGGCAAATTGATGAAGACGGAGTTGTTGGTAACCCAGTTACATTCAGCACCTTCTGTGTGCACCACAGGGCTGCTGACACAAACACTGGCACGCTGACCCAAAGGAGCCGACCCATCCTGCCCCCCCCCAAAAAAGACCCATCTTGCAAGAGCCCCCGCAGGAAGCAGGCCTGCCCGGTGCAACCCGCCAGCCCATACAGTGGAGCCGGCCTTAGACCTGGGAGACAAGTGCTCATGTGTGAGTAAGAAACCACCAGAATACCAACGAGCAGAGAGGTATCCATGCCAGGAAACCCCCACAACGGCTATTTGTTTGGTGTTCTGGGAAAACTGAATGCCAACAGAGGCCTCACGGAGGCATCCAACAGCCAGAATAAATTTGAAAGAAGTTGACCACACTTGAGGCTGACCAGGCTTGGTTACTGACACACTAATAAGTCTGATTAATTAATAATTATTCTCTATTTAGAGTTAGCCACAGCCCCTAAGAGCGGCACCTTGCTGCACCTAATGAGGGGCTTGCCAACACGGATAAGGCAATTTAGTGGATGAAAAATAAAATTAGGTGGTTTCTGTAGACCAGGACTGCATTAAGGACTTTGAGTATGGCATTTGATTGATTGCTCATACACCCCCTGAAATAAGCGTCAACATCCCCATTTCACAGATCATAGAACTGAAACTCAAAAGGCTTATCATTAATTAGATCACGATGATAAAGCCAGTCAACAGGAATACTGAGGATAAGCTCATGCTTATCTATGCATCAATTCCGCCTCTCAAGAATGATTTTTTTAAAAAATCTATAGTGTTTTCGTATGCATAATTTAATGAAGTACAGAATTTATTTATTATTTTTAGAAGACGCTGCTTACCTCTGGAGCAGGAGGAAAGGTAATATATGGGAAGAGGCACGAGGGGACTTTAAGACTCTGGTCCTGTTCTACTTCCTGGCCTCAATGGTGGTTTCATGGGAGGATCATCTTGTGATGAAAATTCCTCAAGGCAGACACTTGGTGACTAGTAAATTTTCTCTATGTAATTTTCTCTATTGGTATATTATACTAATGCAGGGATCAGAAAATCATGGCCTGCAGGCCAGCTGCCTATTTTGTAAATAAAGTTCTCCTGGAACTCAGCCATACCCATTCATTTACATACTGACCCTTTGTAGAAAAAGTTTGGTGATCCCTATGTATACTATACACAAAAAAAAACTGAGCCAGACTTAGGCACATGGTAGATCTACCTTTCTGCCGGTGGTTTTCTAAGTCAATCACGTAAAAGAGTTTGCATACTTTAAAAACATAACAAATGACAAGGAAAAGGCTTAATGTTACCGTGACACATCCATTAAAGAATTTAAAAGTTAGCTTATAAAACCACATACAATCCAATGGGGATATAAGGAAGGTAGAACAAATGAAAAATCAAGACCAAAGGGAAAGACAGGTACTACGGAAATCATCCACTGTGACCTCTTATATAATGACTAAGACTGGGCTGCAAATCTGATGGAGTTTCCCAGACACCCAAGCAAAAATGGCAACAAATGCAACACAAATGAGGCAAATGTCAGAAAACCGAGTTGGGATTTAAAATGTCCCCTGCACAGTCCAGAAAAGTGTCTAAACCTCTGCACACAAACGAAAGCTGGCTGTTCCTGATAAAAAAGCACCTTTACCCCATTTTTCATGCAAAAAGACAACTCATTTTTTGCTCCGATGGGCAAAAAAAACCCTCAGGAGCCTAATTTTCGCCAACTGCCATGTGGCACTGCCCGTTCCCATCTGGGCTGGCTGGCACAGACCTCGGTGAACAGAGCAGCAGGCCCCAGGAGGGTCCTCTGATCATGGCTCCATCACAATGACCTACTTGGGATTAGAACAACATTTTAGAGTATAACTGTGTTTTATGGGTCATAAATATTGCACAGATGTTCCTTATTTACATAGACTCAGTAGATTATTATTGCGACATTACCATGCTAATATGGTGATTCTTGCATTTGAAACTAGAGGGCAGGAAGCAGGGAGATGTAATTAAACAAGCCTGGTGCACATTTTGGGGGGCTGCTCGATAAAACAAAAGAAAACAAAAGTACATACTGAAACCGCTATCTCTTACTCAATTTTATACCACACCTGACACCTTGATGGCAAAAGTTAGACTTTTCACAGCATACCATGTGTTGGATTAAGAGGGCCACAAACTGAATAATAATAATAGTAACAGGTGGCATTGAATGTGTGCTTACTATGTGCTTAATATATGTATTAACATATTTGATTCTCAGAGCAAACCTACAAGGTACGTTTCATAGTTACGCCCTTTTAACAGATGACAAAACTGAGGCAGAAGTAGACTGAGTAACTTCCCAGGGTCAGAAATGTAATGGCAAAGGCAGTATCTGGCTCCAAAGCCCTTGTTCTGTTAATCAAACAAAACACAAGAACTGTAACAGCTTTCTACAGAAGCAAAGGCTGTTCCGTGCTGTCCTACCCTGAGTCACTGAAGCACACTGGCAATGCCCAAAACGATCTCAGTGATCCCTGGCAAATAGAACGCTGCCTCCCTGCAGACAGAGGTCTCCACGGTCCTTGACTCTGGAGGCAGCAAGGAGTCGAGCCTTCAGATCAGGTCTGGAGCTGCCTCTTCCGTCTCTACTCTCTTCACCCTCCCCACCCCTCCCCTCCCACACACCAGCTTGGCCTCTGTGTTTCCAATCACACCACAGGGCTCGGCTTTTCACAATGACCTGCTGAGCATTTGTTCAGCCAAGGCAGCTCTCCCATGCCCTCCCCTGGCTCACAACTCCACAGCCAAGCATTACTGCCTGCCAGAAACCATCCCTGCCTCCAGCCAAGTGAGCTGTCCCCCCAGGCTGCCCCTTGTAGCAGTGTCTTACATCTACTGTCTCAGTATGGTGACTGCCAATGTGCCCATCTGTTTCCCCAAGCCAGACAGTGAGCATCTTGAGGACAGGAGTGGTCCTTCCTGTCTCTCCTGCTGGGGTAGCACCAGTGGCTGACCCAGAGAGGGAAATCGGCAAACCCTGGTGGACCAGAGGAACTGGGAAGGGAAAGAACAGAGACCTACTTTTTGACAGCAACAAGGATGCCCTGCCAGGAAGTGCAGCCATGCCTACTAAGATTTGCCATGAAACAGCAGCCTTCACTTCTTAGCAGCCTCCAAAATAAACATCTATGGTCAACAATGAGATGGACACACGGCTCGCTTTTTGACATTCTACCCCACAACACAAGTCATATTCACCCTTGAGCACATCTAAGTGTTTGCATGGTCCATGCTGTGCACCATGAGGTAAAGAACAAGCTTTATGCATATGACAGTAGCCGGTTCTTATGTGTTACGTAGACGGTCCTGTGGCTCCTGCACTGGACTGGTGTCCTCTGGGGCAAAGCTATCCAAGGACATCCACCTACAGCACACCTATCTCACTCGTGTATCCTTGAGTATGTAGAAAAAGGACAGGGAGAGAAGGAGGGATAAACATATCCATTCCTTTGCTTCTCTTTTAGAAAATGTGTTCCTAAAAAGTAGTTGCAAATGGAAACTCTGAAATTTGAAAGACACTGATCCTTACATGCTGTAAGAATGAAATAGAGGAGGGTGTCTGTGGGGAAAGAGTTTTAAAAAATTATGAAATCTTAATTATGGTATAAATGTTTCATTTTCTCACTACTTGAGTGTCACATAATGTACTCTTGACTATTCAGGTTTGTTTAAAATGTTAAAAAATAAGTTACAAACAATAAATTTAATTTTGTGATATCTTACATTCTAATTATCTCAGTTTACTGAAAATATGATTTTCATTCATTCATTCAGTCTGTCAACACTTACAGAACACCCAGTATGTGCCAGGCACTTTCGAAGTAGTGAGCAAGACAGAACTCCTCCCTCCAAGAGCCTATATTCAGGTGGGAGAAACAAAGTAATAAGCAAAGAAATAAATAAATACTTTGAGTAGTTGATGCTATGAAGTACATTATCAACATACTCACTCAGGCTAATATGGACAGAAAATGAAAGAGGGACATTTGAACAGAGGTTATAAAGAAGAAGCATCCCAAGTAGAAAGAAGAGAAAGAGCAAAGGCCCTGAGGTGGGCACAGGTTTTGACTCTTCAAGAAGGGAAAAGAAGGCCAATGTGGCTAGTACAGGAGTCTGCAAACCTTTTCCATGAAGGGCCAAACAGCTGTCACTTTATGAGCCTTTGCAGGGCATACAGTTTCTGTTGCAACTACTCAACTCCATCACCATCATGTGAAAGCGGCCAGAGACAATATGCAAACAAATCGGCAAGGCTATGTCCCCAAATAACTTCTTTTATGGGTATTGAAATTTGAATTTCATGGCATCTTTTAATTTGTTATCAGTCACTTAAAGATGTAAAACCCATTCTTAGTTCACAGGCCACACAAACAGGCAGCAGGCCACATCTGGCCCATGGGATGAAGTCTGTTAACCCTCATCTAGACTCTAGCAGAAGCCAGATTTTATAGGCAAAAAACAATAGTTGGGGTTGGGCGTTTTATTTATTCTAAGTGCAAGGGAAGCGATCTGAAAGAGAAGAGGGACGTGGTCTGATTTATGTGTTTAAAAAATTACTTTGGCAGTTGTGTGGCGATTCTGATGGTGTCATCAACTTCCTTGAAAAATGTGTCAATAGGGAGCTGAACACTGTCCTCTTGATTAAGGACTCTGGAGCAAACCATCTTCCTATCCAAAGCTCGATGGATCTGTTGATTTCTATTTGAACCACTGAAGTTTTTTTTTTTTTTTCTTTAATGCTGATTCTCATAATAATAAAGATTTCCCCATTTTCCTCCATCACTAAACATGGCCTCAGAGACATAATGTTCGAGGATACATTTCCAGCAGTTCATGCATGGTCTTTCATTTTATTTCCTTTCATGACTGAAATCACCTGACCAGTAACAAATGGAAGCTAAATAGTCAACACTGTCTGTACATCTAACAGGCTCCATCTTTGCCTCAAATGTATTACCATAAGTACCAACATTTTCCCATTTCCATTTTCCACTCATTTTTATAATGTAAGAGAAAACTGGAAAAAAATTCAATCACAGCTGTGCAGACAAAGGTGATAGGAGAGAAAAACTGGCCTCATGGTTGGCAGACATCAGAGTACAATGGCTTCACTGATTTCACAAAGTCTAAATTCAACACTGGGGCATAACAAATAAAGACAAAAAGTGCAGCTTTCCCCCCTCACTTCTAACATACATGAAAGGAAAGGCTGTCAAGGGGTTTGGACCTTTTAGGCTTTGTTGTTTGACTGCCCTTCCCAAATCCTGACTTCCAACATCCCCTCTGGAGCCTCACCTGACCTTCACATTGGCTCATAGACTGTCTTGACATTCAGCTTAGCCCAGCAGCCCAGCTACAGCTAACCCTACCCCAGCAGAGAGGAAGTGTCGCCATGTTGGTCAACCCCAACAAAGCTTTCACTCTTGACACCCTCTGCCCTCTTAAAAATCCAAAGTTCTCAACGCTTGTGAGCATGAACAAGACTCAAGTATGCCTCTTTTTTTGTTGTTGTTCTATTTTCTTTTTTTCTAATTAACATGAAATTTATTGTCAAGTTGGTTTCCATACAACACCCAGTGCTCATCCCAACATGTGCCCTCCTCAATGCCCATCACCCATCCTCCCCTCCCTCCCACCCCCCATCAACCCTCAGTTTATTCTCAGTTTTTAAGAGTCTCTTATGGTTTGGCTCCCTCCCTCGAGTATGCTTCTAAATCCTGGTTCCTCATTTGCCTGCTTGTCAGGGTTACTGAGGGTGAAAGCCCTCTGAAAGACACTGGATAAGTCAATCAAAGTAAAAGAAAGTAACCAGATCAAATCCAATCAGAATTTTCCAACGACTTCTTCCAGTTTCTTAAATTTCAATCCCTCCCATACCCATAGAAGCAAAGCCTTTTATAGAAAGACTCTGAAGAATACACAGAAAAAGGGGTTTTGAGATGTGGGTCTGTGGCAGGCAGATTCAAAGATGGCCGCCAGTGATCCTCCCCTCCTGATATTCATGCACTCATGTAATCAATCCGTCCTCTTGAGCTCGGGCTGGACTAGCAGCTAGCTTCTAACCAGCAGAATATGGTAAAGAGGGCAGGATGTTATTTCTGTGATGAGGCTATACAAGCTTGTGGCTTCTCTCTTGATGAGACTCTCTCCCTTGCTGAGGAGATGACGCAAGGCACTGTGTTGGAGAGGCCCATGTAGCGAGGAACTGACAGTGGCCTCTGGCCAACAGCCCACAAGGAACTAAGGCCCTCACTCTGGAAGCCTCCAAGAAACTGAATGCTCCCAATAACTATGTAAGCTTAGAAATAGAGCCTTCCCCAATCAAGCCTACAGATGAGACCAAAGTCATGGCTGACATCTGGATTACAGTCTCATGAGAGACCCCAAACCAGAGGACCTAGCTCAGTTGCACCCAGACTCCTGACCCACAAAAACCATGAGATAACCGATGTTTTCAGTGATTCAAGTGTTTTAGTATGTGTTGTTCTAAGTGGCTAACTTTGTGGTAATTTTTTACATAGCAATGGTTAACTAACAGGGTCCACTTCAATTTGAACATCATCCTAATCCAGAATTCACATGCTGTCAGCTCTCCACATACCTCCAGCTGCATTATGCTAAGCTTTCACAAATTTAAGAGTAGATTAGACATTGATTTCTTTCAAAGAACCATTATATTAAACCAATCTTGATCCCTTTCCTCCAACAAAGGGATGTCATTTGCCAAATCTTCCTCTTTGATGCAAGTGACAAAGAGTAAAATCAAACCCTGGCATGGCCACCTCTGGGTCTAGGAGGAAGAGATCACAGCACTTGGCCCAGCCTGTCTCATACCGGGAATGCAGTTAGATGATTCTGAGCCATGGGGCCGCCCCAGACCATCTGGATACAACTGGCAGCACAAGGAAGCCAGAGGTGGAATATCCTTTAGTGGCTACTGTCTCGTTATTTATTATCAAAATCTCTATTCTACAGCAATTTTTTTCCATGCAAGTATAAATTTTTCTTGGCAAATAAGTTATTTTTAACAAAGAGCCTTAGGCTATAAACTTGCTGCCCGAGTCAGGTCAAGCAAAATCAAAGGAGTCAGAGGAAGGAGAGAAGCACACTTCTCCAAGGAGACATCATTGCCCTGTCCCACAATTGTCCTCCGAATTCTATTCCAAGCCCTCTTCCTTCTCTCTATTTTTAACTTTATACATGTCCTCCTTGCCGCTTCTCCCCTTGCATTATGCCTTCATTCAAGCCGCTCCTAAGAAAGCTTACCATTATGATAACAGAGTTTTCCATTTTGCTCTTAGATTCAACTACTATTCCAAATACGTAAATCCAGGGGTTCATTAGATCGAACGCATCATGCTAAATACCATAACAGACACCTGAAGAGCTGTGTCTCCAAAGCCTTTACAAACATTCCACAAGTCTCCCTTCCCATTTACATGCTACAGTGGGGCCACGGTACACACCCCAGGTTCAAATTTTGAAACGCAAGTTTGGGGCCTTGCCCCAGCCTTCAATACCTGTGTGGCCCTGGGTTGGCCCTGCAATGTATCTAAGATTCAGCCTCCTATGTACAAAAAAGCGATAGTACTTATTAAGAGCAAGGACTGACATGGAGTGACATGCCTAAACACAATGTGTAAAGCATTATGAAAATAGAATCATTGGGATTAAGAAAACAAGACAGCCTTTTCTTATAACTCAAGATTATCCCTTAAAAAGATCAGTTATTATTGTCTTTGGAAGCCACACCTATTCTTCCTCCTGACATCATAATTGTCATGATGGCCACCACACCTTCAGCAGAGCAACAAGGTGGGGCCTGGGAGGCCTTCAGGGGAGCACAGTATCCCATGTGCATGTGCCCGGCAGCTCCAGCTACTGAGTTTATTAAGACCTCATTGCTGCTTCTTTTAGTTCTCCTTCCTCTTCTCTAGCAATCAGGCCATTGCCCCTTTTATTTGCCACCACTGCAAGCATGCCTCCTGGAATGGCCAGTCTTCTTCCTTCTAAACCCTCTGGGCTTGAAAATCAAATATAAACATGCTAGATTTGTATGTATAATAAGAGCTATAGCCGCTAGAGGAGAGTCTGGGGGCTCTCCCTCAGAGAAAAGACAAGAGATTTGTGTGGGTTTAACATCTATTTGGAGGCCAGGAGGTTCTTTGGCTTCTTTTCAGGATCTTCACAACAAAGAGAAGGTGAGCCTTGTATATAGCAAGATTCAGGAGAAGAAAGGAATTTTCACACAATGTCTGGTATATGGTTACCATTCACCATTTCTACATAAGACCTCATTTGGTGCCTACATACATATGTGCATAGACATGTACCTGCATGTGTAATAATCAATAGCAATGAAACCATGTACACATTTGATATGCAGAAGAAATTCCCACTTAACAATGATGATAGTGTTCACACTACTGATTTACTAGTTTACAAATGTTCACATGATGCTCACAATGGTCTAATGGTACAGGCACAATCATCCCATATTTCCTGATAAGTTTAAGGTTCAGTGAGGTTAACTAATTTGCCCAAGTACATAATAGCTAATGAACAGGAAAACTAGAGATCCCAGGCAGTCTGACCCCACAGCCAGTCCAGATGGGAACAAAACTATCTCCAGGGATTACTGGGGATTCAAGTCACATTATCAGTTTTTCCCAATGAAGAGCAGTAAACTCTAAAATCCACCCATCAAATTGAGACTTATCATGATTCGTATATAAATTAACAATTCTCAAAAACTTCTCAGAAACCACTTGCCAGGTATTTTATATACATCATGTCAAATTATCACAACCTCCTTGTCAGGCTGGTAGAATTATTTCCCAACTATATATGGGGAATCTAGGCTCAGAAAGGTACAATAATTTGCCCAAGGACATACAGTCAGTAAGAGCCAGGATTTCAATTCAGGTCTCTCTACTTCTAAACCCAATCTCTTTCCAACATGTTGAGTGACCCAAGATAAAATATATCTCAACACAAGCTATTTGTTTTTGATGTAATCAATCTTTTCAGTTCAGTAGATTCTTGTGAATCTTGCAGATTTAGCTTTGAAATCAAGACAATATTGGCCTAGAAGTGAACACAACTGTGTTAAAACCCAAGTGTGGGTAGCAAATAGCTGTGCAACTTTGGATATGTCACATAACCTCACTCACACTGCATTTATTTGTAGTGATCCAATTTCACAGAGAGTTTACAAAGATTAAAAGGGATAATATGTGACATATTTCATGTGTCATGGTCCCTGACACAGAGGGTGCTTTAAGTTATTCTTTCCTTAATTCATCATTATTTTCCTTTAAAATCATAGAGGTACTCGTTCGATTTCAAATTGACAGATTTAAGATAAACCAGTCATTACTGTATAATGGAGAACACAGAATCTTCAACTCAAGAGTAAAAATGACAGAAGTGATCTTAGAAATCACTTAATATCCATTCATTCACCAACATTGAGTACCAACTATGTGTAGGTGTTATGCAGAGCATGGGAGATCAGCAGTGAACAAAACAAAATCTGTACCATCATGGAGCTTAAATTCTAGTAGGAAAAAAGTCAGAAAATAAACACCTAAATAAACAAAAAATACCTTTTAAGAGACTCAAGTACTATGAATGGAAAGAGCAAAGCTACCTTCCATTTGGTTTATATGGAAAGTGACCTCCAACCCGAAAGACTTAACTGGCCGAAGACCACACAAGAGATTCACGATGCATCTTTGATCTCTAGACCAGTGGTTCTCAAATTTTCACATGCACCAGAATCACCTGGAGGGCTTGTTAGAACACAGATAGCTAAGCCCCCCCCCCCCCCGCCCCCGAGTTTATGATTCAGTAGGTCTGGGATGGGTCTCCAGATCTGGCATTTGTAAAAAGTTCACAGGTGGTGATGCTAGTCCAGGGACACACTTTGAGAACTACTGCCACTGAGGAATACAGCCATACAAGAAAGCACAAGAAAGTGAGGCAGAAAGAAAGGAGGTTAAATACCCTAACCCTTTTCTCTCTGCCATACAGTCTCCTCCGGGTGTTCCCCATCTGCCAAACTCAATCAGAAACTAGAGGGCAAAGGAGTCAAGGTCATGCAGCCTCCTGGAACTCAGAGAAGTACAAAGAAGGACTCCATTAATGCAATTCCCTCCCCTTACCCTTTCCAAATTAAAGGGTACTAACGGCCTCTTGCCCTTCTGAGTCTCTAGATGTCTTAGCATCCCTTGTAGGGTCCCTTAACTCCAACTCTACCCCATATATAGGCCCTTCATTACAGTCTCTTGACACATTGGGAGTTGAATCCTGTTTTCTGTTAAGATCCAGAGAGATATACCACCAGACCCCCAGACACCTCTTCTAGTGATGATCATTTCAGAAACTGACAAAAGCTATTCTGTATTTTCTTATACACCATCTATAAAATGCAGGTCAAATATGAGATAATTTTTTTTGCTACATAAATATGAATTGTATATGCAACTTGCAGGAATCTGGACAGCAAATACAATGAGAGCCTAAGGTAGGCATTAAGAAATTCATCCTGGTTTCCCTGGCACACTCCTAGCTTTAGCACTATAGGGCCCATATCCTGGGAAACAACTTCACCCTGGACAAACCAGGATAACTGGTCACCCTAGCCATATACTCTTATACTCCTATGAACTCCAGCAATAGTACTCCAGCAATAGCACCACCACCAAAAATGGCTAGCATTTATTAAGCACTTTCCTTGAGGCTGGCCCCATGCTACGTTTTTTACATACATCAGTTCATTGACTTCTTAGAACCATGCTACAGGCAAGTTACTGTTATTAGCCTCATTTCACAGATGATAAAATTGAGACTCAGAGGGCTCAAATAACTTGTTCAAGGTCATACAGCTTATAAGTAGCACAGAACTGACTTGAACCCACACAGCCTGAGATCAGAGCCTGCACTTTTGACTAGCATGGTTTCCTTCATGACAGAGCAGATGGGTCTACATATAACCAGACCTGATTCTATGAGAAAGAAAACCAAGAACTACCAAAAGGTCATATTAAGGACCAAGGTTGAAAACTTCAGTCACAAGAGCAGAAATTGAGAAGGGATTTACACATTCTTTATTATAGGGCACACAATGAAAAAGTCATTGGGGAGGTATTTGGAGCTTTTGGAAAATTACACAGGCCCGCATATTTCAGAATCTGAGATTTCTGCAGCAAAAATCTGTGACATTTACCACCTGATGCACCCTACAGATTCAAAGCCAGTTCCACCTGATCGCTTAAGCTTCAGCCACTCATTTGTAAGGCAGGAATAATAATCACCTCTCTTAAATCTGCAGAGTGGCTATCCTATGGGTTAAATGAACCCAGTAAACTATGTCCAGCCAAAAAGTGTTTTCCTAAAATGCTTTGTTTGCTGGAGACCAGAGCTCCAAAGCCCATGGTCTGAGATGAACCTCTCATACCATCTGAGTTCCCTGGGGGGTATGGCACCTTCAGCTGTTAAGCACCCAATGTTGAGTCAGTGGCAGCCACTTCTAAGGGCTCCATGTTTATTCCAGACCAAATGAGGGTCCTCCCCTACGAATTACCTTCTTTTAAGATTGGGATGGTTGAGACTTATTTGGGAAAGAGATGGGTTTCTTTCTTAGGAAGACAGCACCTCTCTCCCATACCTCATACAGCCATAAAAATCTTCTAACATTCAACATCACGTGGTGGTTAAGAACCTGGACTCTGAAATGACATGACAACAAATATGACTGTGGCCAAGCCCTTGCACCTCCATAACACCAATTCCCTTATCTGGTATATGCAATTGTTGTGTCTGCTTCGTGGCAATTTAATGAAGTCTTACAACCCCTTGAAAGGAATTCTCGTTGGAAATTTTGAAGAAAGGCTTTCCACCCAGGAATTTCAAGTAAGACCTAAATGTTTCCCCTCAGTGTGAATTCAGCACAGAACCTGGCACAAAGTAAAACAGAGAACAGAAAGTTGTGGCTAAAAACACGGATTCTAGCCCCAATTACTTGGGTTCAAGTCCTGGCTCTACCACTCACTAGCTGTATGACCTTCCTCATTTTTGATGACAATTGTACCCATATCATAGGACTGTTATGAAGATTCTACAAGTGACAATGAGTAAAGCCTTTGAAAAATGTCTGGCTCGTTGTAAGTATTTAAAGCAGGCAATAATATTAGTGTTTGCTATTTGGTAGACATTTCCTTCTCCTGCACTGATTCCCCTAGTGTTCAGTTTGAATCCTTCCTGCTCTGCAGACATACCCCAGTGCACTTATGATTTTCATAACTTTAGAATCTGTTTCCCTATTATTATTCCCCTATCATCCATCATTTCACCAAATTACTTGTCATCTCCTTGTATTTTCTGCTTTCCATTCCAACATGTGCCAAATGCTTCTCTCTTCTGTATACTCTTCAGGGTTTAGAAATCTTCATCCCAGGGGAGTGAAAATTCCTTCTGTCTTATTCTAATCCAGCCTGCTCTAATGGAGTTGCGGTTTGAAATGAACAATCCTGGCAACAGATTCTGTTTTTTTCATCTCCTAGACCTGGAGATCCCACACATATTCCTTTTGAACAAACTATGGATGGTGTTAAATAAGAAAACTAATTAATCAGCAAGGGGTAGATTTTTATAATACGTAACCTCTAGCAAAGATCTCAAATGATTTGATTGTCAGGAAAAAATTCAAAATCCTAACGTCAGACACTAGAACTCAAGCCCTTAAGAAACACAGACATCATCTGCTCATTTCACAGATGGGAAAACTGGGCCCAGATTCACAGCACCTCTGAATACTGAAAAGACTGTGCAATATTATTCTTCTGTATTGTATGTGCCTTCTGTGGCCCCAAGCAAACCCAGGGACAGAGGCTGTCCTGTGGAAGAAACTCTGTTATTTCTCCATGGAAGTACCAGGAGAGAGAAGGGGGTGTTACAAGTGGAAGGATTCTGATACTTAATAAGGCCCCCTCCATCAGGGCCCCAATCACTCATGCTCAAATGTTTCCCTATATCTGGGACACAATTCTCTACTTCTTTCCTTCTAACCAGATGCAGGTGTCTTAGAATTCCCCACAGGAATCCTAATTACAGACTTTGAAAGAAAATGTTGCATTTTAAAAAAAAAAGCATTCCGTATAGAAAATAATACCTAAATTTGTTTTGAAAGAGTGACTGAAGGAAGCAATACATATGTTTAAAATCTTTACCATATGCACTTTACTGACAAATCTTAAATTCCAAGCATATCACTTCTTTTAATGTTTGTTTATTTTGAGAAAGAGAGCGAGTGTGAGCTGGAGAGGGAAAGAGAGAGAGAGAGGGAGAAAGACAATCCCAAGCAGGCTCTGCACTGTCAGCACAGAGCCTGATGTGGGGCTCGATCCCACAAACCATGAGATCATGACCTGAGCCAAAACCAAGAATCAGATGCTTAACCAAATGAGCCACCCAGGCGCCCCTGAGGGTATCACTTTTGAATGAGATAATTTAAATGCAGAAATATTACAAACAGAAGTGTAACTAACACCTTCTCTATCAAGAATTATCAACTAATTTTAACAAATTTACTTAAAGTATGCTCCCCTTTCCAAATGAAACAAAAAATTACAGATAAAGTCAAATGCCCTTCATCTACTATTCCAGCTCCTTTTCTCCCCATCTCTCTTCCACAGAGTAGAACTTTCCATGTTGCATTTTATACTAAAATAAACATACACAGATTATCACTATTTAATTGTTACATTTATAAAATCAGCTCTTTTTTCTTCCCACAGAAGAGGATGTAGCCTTGCAGATGCAGAGTTTGCTTCATGAACCAGAAAAGCCTAATAATATTTGCAAATATTCTTTAATAGATACTCATATTTTTAGTATAAGATCTTCCAAGGTGCTGATCGAAAAGGGCAGTGGTACAGCAAAAACTGGGCTGCTTCTGTGTATAAGTGGGATTCTACCAGGGTTAAAGATGTCACTAGCAACTATGCATCCCATTAGGGACCTAAGAAACCAGAAAAGGTCAGGCCAAGATAAAATACATCTGCTTCCCCTCTGTATAGTCAACTCACTTCCACGATATCCTATATCTCTGCCTAAATAAATCAGGAACTTTTGGAAGTTTGGGACCACATACAAGGTCTCTGCCAAATAATCCATAATCCATGTGTAACTATGCCATTGGTGTCAGAAGTGGGACAGGCATGAAGATCTCACCATCATGACCAGATTTACTCAGAGATCAGAATGCCAAAGTAGGAAACAAGAAGTAAAACGTGTCTCAAACATAAGAATTTTTGTGGAAGAGCTCAGTCCAGTGGGATTCATCCACTATTCCTCTGCCTCCAACCGTTTGGACCTGACATATAATAAAAGATGGCTCAGGCATAATTCCTATAATCTTCTAGATGACCCAAAATCCTTCTAGGACTACAGATCTCCAAAGGGAGTTAAAACCCCAAAAGAAGGAAACATCTGAAGTTTAAGCCAGAACCTCTGGATCACAATTAGACATGTGAAAAGTAACATGGCATAGGGTAGGTACCAAGGACCCTGAACCTCCAGGTGGAACAGGTGGGCAGCAACTTTCTAGGGACAAATGATAGCTGCTGAGGATTTGGAGGTGAGAGGAAATGAGAAGGCAACTGAGAAATGCTTCAGTACTCACTAAGCCAATTCTCAGGTAAAACCAGTAACAATATGCTCTTGTACACAAGTGAACTTAAATGTATGCTAAATGTGTTATAGGTAAAGATAAAAAAGGTAAGAAAGCTGACTTCATCAACCTTCACTTAAAAAGTGACCAATAAGGAGAGCAGTCCTAGGTTAAACTAAAACTCGGCTTTAAAAAAAATTATGTGTACAAGAATCACATCTTGGAGCTCTGGCATTTGTTCAGGTTAATTGCACTCCTCCACCAAAAATGATGTTCAGAGGGTCAGGTTCCAGAAATAATGTTCTCCTTGGAGCACACATCCTCAGTGCAGAAGACTTAAAAGACTTACTTTAGATGGGAAATTTGCATTGATAAGCATACCCCCAAAAAATTTTTAGAGGGTCAGGTTCCAGAAATAACGTTCTCCTTGGAGCACACATCCCCAGTGCAGAAGACTTAAAAGACTTACGTTAGATGGGAAATTTGCATTGATAAGCATACCCGCCCCCCAAAAAAAGTTTTTTGAACGTGTGCTTGAAGTGATGGCAGTAAGGTACCTGGGTGCGGCTAAGTGCTCGCATGTTTGAGTTGAGCATCACAGAAGTGAAAAGTCTAAGTATCCTCTTTCTCAGGAGGCTGCACAGTTCCTCTATAAAACTAATTTAAATGGCCTCAAGACAATACAACCCAAGTATTAGAGAGCTGGCCTCTGCTTTGTTCCAGACAATTCTGTTTAGAGGAAGATAACGATCCAGAGCCAGCTGGGATAAAGGGAAGAGGCTGGCAATGCTCCCAGCTTCTGAATATAACTGATCAGTCCTCCTACCCCACCCCACCCCATGCCGCCCTGCCCTATCACCCCACCCCACCCCACCCTATCTCTGGTTTGAGACAAGCTAGAATCTTAGTTTAAATCTTGGTTTCTCAAGTTTCTGAGCCAAAAACCACTCCCTCAACCCCAATACACACATTTCTGATAACAAAAGGTAAAAAAATAAAATGCAAAAGGTGAAGCGATGGTATATAGACAATAGTCAGCACAGGAGGGACTCACTGAATAAAAAAAATATATACAGTTAAAACAGCAGAAGGTCCTTGGGGCGCCTGGGTGGCTCAGTTGGTTGGGTGTCCAACTTCAGCTCAAAAAATACAGTTAAAACAGCAGAAGGTCCTTGGGGCACCTGGGTGGCTCAGTTGGTTGGGCATCCAACTTCAGCTCAGGTCACGATCTCACAACTCGTGAGTTCGAGCCCCACATCAGGCTCCGCACTGACAGCTCAGAGCCTGGAGCCTGCTTTGAATTCTGTGTCTCCCTCTCTCTCTGCCCCTTCCCCACTCATGCTCTGCCTCTCTCTCTCTCTCTCTGTCAAAAATAAATAAACATTAAAAAAATGTTTAAGAAAAAAAAAAAAAAAAAACAGCAGAAGGTCCAGATCTGGAAACAGGAGAGGGCAGATACGGAAATGGCTATAAAATCTACACTGACACAGTGGAGTGGCACAGAGTCCTTGACCCGGTCCTGCAGGTACAGTTGTGCAGGTCCCACATCAACATGTGCAGCACGTGCAGCCCTGACCTAGACACCCAGGGAAAGTACGCCCCTACCTCCTCCACCTGGCACCCGACTTTGCACAGCCTGAGTCAGCAGGACTGCAGATGACAGTTAACATCTGAGACCCTACTCAAAAATCAAGACAGTGAAAGTGGAGGAGAAACAACTTCCCAAGAGAGACAGCGGGCAAACTCAAGGTGCCTTGGCTTCCTCCTTCCCCAGAGCCACTTCATGGAAATAAATCCAAGAGGGCAGGGGATTGGGACCATCACAAACTAGTGGCCCTCCTGCCTAAATACAAACAATGCCTCGACAGATACAATAGGGACCGTGGCTCCACCACTCCCACCCACCAAGCAAAGAGGTAATATGTGAAATCAGGTAAATTCCTAGAGCAGGTCCTCACCAGGAAGTCCAACATCTGGTCAGCCCATTGATTTTTGACAAAACCATTCTTTACTAGAAGATTTCATGGTTCCAAACCACCACTAGCCCGAAAAAAATGCTGTGACTGGGGGCACCCGGGTGGCTCAGTAGGTTGAGCATCCGACTTCAGCTCAGGTCATGATCTCACCATTCATGAGTTCAAGCTCCACATCAGGCTCTGTGCTGACAGCTCAGAGCCTGGAGCCTGCTTCGGATTCTGTGTCTCCCTCTCTCTCTGCCCCTCTTCCCCCACCTTGCACTCAGTCTCTCTCTCTTTCTCAAAAATAAACATTAAAAAAAATTTTTTTAAATACTATGACTGAATTTCTTCTAATGACCATACTATTACAACAGCAATCAAAACTTGGAGTACAGGCAGACATGTTTTGATTCATATAATATATGTATATTTACATTAAATCTTTAGGTCACTGTAACATATTAAATTCTCGATGTTCCCCTGCTCACACTCTCTCTCTTGCTCTGAAAAATAAACATTAAGGGGCGCCTGGGTGGCTCAGTAGGTTAAGTGTCCGACTTCAGCTCAGGTCATGATCTCACAGTTCGTGGATTTGAGCCCCGCGTCAGGCTCTGTGCTGACAGCTCGGAGCCTGGAGCCTGCTTCAGATTCTGTGTCTTCCTCTCTCTCTGTTCCTCCCCCACTCATGCTCTGTCTCTCTCTCTCCCCTTCAAAAATAAATAAAAACATTAAATAAATAAATAAATAAATAAATAAACATTAAAAAACTAAAAAAAAATAAATTCTCGATGTTAGTTTTTTGTGACAATAAAAACCCTCTGGAAATGGGTTAAAAAAAGTCTAAATTAAGTACCAATTTTTTTAAGTTTATTTATTTTGAGAGAGAGAGAGAAATAACACACAAATGGGTAAGGGGCAGAGAAAGAGGGAGAGAGAGAATCCCAAGCAGGCTCCACACAGTCAGCACAGAGCCCAATGCAGGGCTCAAGCTCACAAACCACTAGATCATGACCTGAGCCAAAACCAAGAATCAGACAGATGCTTAACTGACTGAGCCACCCAGGTGCCTCTAAAATAAATACCAATTTTTAAAACTGGGATATCTAAAAGTAATAAAAATACTAACTTTCAGCTAAACTATAGCCCTTATTTATTGGTGTTTTTTATAAATTGGTTCTTGTGGAACCTAGATAGTAGTGTGAAAGTTTTAGTCTCACAAAAACAGATAGTACTTCAACTTTTAAAGTTTGAAACGGTTTCTGATGAGTCTTCGTATTATTCATTTTTACTTTACTGACACTCCTAACTTTTTTTTAAGATTCATACCAAGTCAATTCAGAGACAATAAATCTCTCTATTCAATGGCCTTTGTATTTTTTTATATTTATTTATTTTGAGAGAGAGAGAGCACGCACATGTACACACGCACGAGTGGGGGAGGGGCAGAGAGAGAGGGAGGGAGAGAACCCTAAGCAGGCTCCACGCTGTCAGTGCAGAGCCTGATGCAGGGCTCAATCGCACGAACCATGAGATCATGACCTGAGCCTACATCAAGAGTTGGACACTTAACCAACTGAGCCACCCAGGCACCCCTCAGAGGCCTTTAAAGAGCAAAGGCTTGACAATGAACTGACACCGATGCCTATCTATTTTTTGAGGTTCACGTAGTAGGCAGCTCCTGAAACAGCTCCCAACAACCCCCACTTCCTTCAAGTCCATATGTGATTCCCCCCTCCCTTGCAAGGAGGCTAGACCTAGTGACT
The DNA here is from genome assembly GCF_022079265.1 of Lynx rufus. Taxonomy (NCBI): domain Eukaryota; kingdom Metazoa; phylum Chordata; class Mammalia; order Carnivora; family Felidae; genus Lynx; species Lynx rufus. The sequence continues at coordinate 17,155,272 of NW_025814896.1, read as the reverse complement.
TACATCTGACAGACAGAGGATGGCAACAGTGATGAACGTCACTTTCAAAACTGCATTATAAAAACTGACTTCCGTCTTGCTCACGCTTTTTCCTGTCCTCTCAATTGGTCAGTGAGAGATCTGGCCACCATGTTACGATGGGGGGACCCACATGGTAAGGAAGCCAGAGTAGCCTCTAGCCAACAGTTCCTGAGAACTGAGCCCCTCACTCCAACAGCCCATGAGGAACTGAACCCTCCCACAACCATGTGAGTGAGTCTGGAAGCAGATCCTTTTCCACTCCAGCTGAGTGGACTGCAGCCCCAGCCAACACCCTGTTTGCAGCCTGTTGAGAGATCCAAAGCCAAAGAACCCAGCTGTGCCACACCCAGGTTCCTGACTCGAAGTAACGGTGGGGAAATAAAGCCACTAGGTTCGGGGATATAACTTGTTACCCAGCCATAGATAACTAACATAATTCCCTTAGGGTGAGACTGGGATTTCTTTCTTTTTTTCTTTTCACAAAGTTGGTACCCAAGAAACACTGACAGATGAGTTCATCTGGACCCAGGCACTTAGGGGCGAATTCCAAGATGCTTAAGAAAAAAAGAAGCGGTGACATCAACTTCTAGGCTACACTCTAAGCACACAGCATGACAATGACAAAATTATTTTTAATTAGATTAATAGGTCCTCATGCTCAGATCGACCTTTAAAAAATCTAAGAGATAGGTGGTCATAAATGCATGCTGTTTAAAATATCTTTCTCTTTCTATTCCTAACATTACCACCAGTCCCTGTTTTATTCTATTCTCCTCCGGCATTCAAATAAAACACCACAATGTGCATCTCAGATTCTGATACCTCCACAAAAAGGAACCACAATTCTTATAAAAAAGAAAGAAATAAACAACTGACTGCACGTTTAGGACAGAAAACTTAGAGGTGAGCCTGGAGATCCTTGTTGTCACAGAAAAATAAGGACGTTCTCAAAGACATCTGAAAGTATGAAGAATAAACTGGTTCAAAGGGGCTCCTTGGACCAACCTGTGACTAGTTGAGCAGCAAAACCAAAAGTCATAATTATGGTCAATTAGACTAAGTCTGGATCATCCAAGGGCACTCATTCCTGATGACCAAACATTAAGCTCTCTTTAAATAGTTCTCCTCGTGGGGCGCCTGGGTGGCTCAGTCGGTTAAGCAGTCGACTTCGGCTCAGGTCATGATCTCGCGGTCCATGAGTTCGAGCCCCGCGTCGGGCTCTGTGCTGACCGCTCAGAGCCTGGATCCTGTTTTGGATTCTGTGTCTCCCTCTCTCTCTGACCCTCCCCCATTCATGCTCTGTCTCTCTCTGTCTCAAAAATAAATAAATGTTAAAAAAAATTGTTTTTTAAAAAGTTCTCCTTGCTGACATGCATCTATTAATTCATGCTTGGCTCCAAAGAGACAGAGACATGACCCTTAAAGAATGCATATGCAACCACCCACCATGAGTTTTGGGAAGAGAACTGGTTTTGTGATCTCAAGATCAGTTCCAGCACCAATGGGATAAAAGGGGACTAATGTAAAGTCAAGGTGATCTGAGAGGAAACATGCTCTTTAGGGTCTGGGAAGCTGGAGCTGGGAATGTGGGTGACAAAACAGCTTCCTCCCTTGGAAGAGGATGGGCTTCGTGAGGCTGAGTGAAGTTTGAAGTTAGTAATCATTTGTGAAGTTCTCCTGGGGTGTCGACGGAAGCACCCTATAAAGGCAGGAAAGAAACACAGGTATGGAGCTTTTTCTCACCCCTAGTGGCTGTTCACCCTGTCAGGAAGCTAACGGCCCAGAAAACATGCTGCATCTGCTCCTTTTACAGGAGAGCATCTCTTCTGTTAAATTTCTACATCCTTGGCTTAATGAGAAAGAAGAAAATGAATGGTCTATCCTCTCCTCAACCCCAATCCATACCCTATGAAAATACTCCACATACAAGCTATTCACATCTTTACTTTTAATAAGATTAGCACTCAAAAAAAAACAAAACAAAAAAAAAGCTGTTTCTATATTCACTACTCAACAATGAACAAAGCCACCTAATTGCTCAGATCCTTGTCTAAACTTCACAGTCTAAAACTTTTTCGTTTTTGCCAAATTGATGAAAGGGAAGACATGTTAGCTCATTGATTTAATTCACTCTAAAGGGTCTAAAAGAGGGGCACCTGGGTGGCTCAGTCAGTTGAGTGTCTGACTTCGGCTCAGGTCATGATCTCACAGTTCATGGGTTCGAGCCCCGCATCAGGCTCTGCATTGACAGCTCAGAGCCTGGAGCCTGCTTCAGATTCTGTGTCTCCTTCTCTCTCTGCCCCTCCCCCACTCATGCTTTGTCTCATTCTGTTTCTCAAAAATAAATAAATGTAAAAAAAAAAGAGTCTAGGGGCACCTGGGTGGCTCAGTCGGTTAAGTGGCCGACTTCGGCTCAGGTCATGATCTCGCGATCTGTGAGTTCAAGCCCCGCGTCGGGCTCTGTGCTGACCGCTCAGAGCCTGGAGCCTGTTTCAGATTCTGTGTCTCCCTCTCTCTCTGACCCTCCCCCGTTCATGCTTTGTCTCTCTCTGTCTCAAAAATAAATAAACGTTAAAAAAAAATTTTTTTAAAGAGTCTAAAAGAGAAGAAAAAAACAAAAATAATGACTTGCAAATAACTCATACAAAAAACTATTTGTGGAGACTGGCAAGGGGTAACAACAATGCCATTTATTGGGTGCCCGTTTTGTGCCAGGCACCTAGCTTGGCAATTTACAGGAGCTATCTCTGGCTCTTTGAAGCACTGTTGTGCCCAATTTACAGATGCAGAAATAAAGGTTCAGAATAGCGAAGTAACAACTCATCAAGTTCGTATCAAAAGCAGGGAGCCAGGATTTATAGAGTTACCAACGATCACCTCCTTCCAGTTTTCAAATCTTTCCATCACTCTAAAATATTCTCTCGTGCCCACATGCTATAAATCCCTGATCCCACTGCCAGCCCAGGCAACCACTCATCTGTTTTCTATCTGTATAGATTTGCCTTTTTTGAATATTCTTTTTTTATTCTTTTGGGTGTTTTGTTTTGTTTTGTTTTGTTTTGTCTTGTCTTGTTTCGTTGAGGAGGGGAGAGGCAGAAAGAGAGGGAGAGAGAATCCCAAGCAGGTTCCGCACTGTCAGCACAGAGACCAACAGAGGGTTCGATCTCACAAACCATGAGATCATGGCCTGAGCCGAAATCAAGAGTCAGACACTTAACCAACTGAGCTACAGAGCCACCTTGAGATTTGCCTTTTCCAAATATTTCACGTAGTATACAGTCTTTTGCATCCGGCTCGTTTTGCCTAGCATGTTTTTTCAGGTTCATCAGTGTCATAACATATATCAATACTCCGTCCCTTTTTATTGCTAGTAGTATTCCAGTAGATGGGTTCCTAGTTGATGGACATTGGATTGTTCCCAGTTTGGGGTCTTGTATGAATTACACTGCTGTGAATATTCATGTGTGTATCTTTGTGTGGACGTATGTTTTCGTGTCTGTTGGGTATATTCCTAGAAGTGGGCTCTCTGGATTCTATGGTATATGTGTATGTTTAACTTTTTAAAGAAACTGCCAAATGACACCACCATTTTTTATTCCCTCCAGCACCAAATAAAAATTTGAGGCTGAATATTCAAGAAACTGGAAAGACTTCAGATCTGTGTTCTACTCATGCACCAGCGGCTGTGTGTGTGTGTGTGTGTGTGTGTGTGTGTGTGTGTCAAACATTCTTCAGCAGCCTGACTCCAATGTGCAAAAAATTAAGTCTGTAACACTGTGGACTTCGATTCCTTAGTTACCTTCAGTTTCTTAGTTACCCACCAGTCTGGAACTGGATCTGGTAAGGCTTCTGAGCAGCTCTTGCCTATGTAGATAACCGTGGTAGGCCAAGTGAAATACCCAAAATTTGGATAAAACCGGCCAAATGATCACCATTCCTCAGTGGCTCCTCACCCTTTCACTATTCTGCCTTTGTGACACATTAATTTTCATTTTTCACGATTGACTTCCAGAGGGTTCCTTGGGATCTATGCGTAGCATACTCCCTAGGTCCCTCTGCATCGTCTTTAGAACGTGGCACTCTTACCAATAATAAGTGGCATTATCATCTTTATTTCCCCATCTCTCAGGCAAATAAGAGTGCCCAGCAAGACCACATCAAATACTAAATCCTAGGACTCCAACTTGTCACCCTGGCCCAAATGAACACAACACTAGCAATCACCCCTGCATCTGATTGTTATTAATCTATTAAAAAGAGAGCGTGCGCGAGCCATGGTTTTCTTCCTCTCCAAACCAACTGAATCCATTTTACAAAATTTCATGGGACACTCTGTTTTCTAATATCTACGTGGTGTTGCCTCTTAGCCCCAATTCTGTAATGTGCTTGCAAATGCTATTACACTTGTCCGACATGGTTTGTTTTCAATAATCCCATAGCTTTTTTATTTCTTGGAATGCCATGGACCTCCATATGTTTACTTATTCTCTGCTTGTTTATCAAGTGCACAAAGCATCCCCCACCCTCCCACTGCTCAAGAGTTCCACACACCTGATTTCTAGATTAGGTAAGACAAGGAAATGGAGCAGGGGACAGAGTCCTGAGGCAAGGAAGAATGTATGAAGGAGGGGGTAGGAAGGGAGAAAAGATATTTCCAAATACTCTCCTGTTACAATGTGTAGCCATCTGGGTTTTTATCAGTTCTCATTTAGAAGGTAAAATTGCTTAAAACTAAACATTCCCTATCTGAACTCGAATTGTCAAATGTATCTGTGTCAACTGTTTTGTACTAAATCACTTTCTGAAAGCAGTTGCAGGGAATCAAATCCACCCACATCCCCCCCCCCAAAAAAAAACCACTAAAATCCATCACCAAAACCCAGCCATCTAATATTCCATTCATAACTGACCTTAACATCAATGCCCCCTTGACCTGGGTCCACACACCAATGCCAAGGCTAGTAATAGACAAGGCTCCCCTTTAGGCTAAAGCACTACTGTGCACCAGCCTACTTCTCACTCCGCATCCATCATCTTGTTTTCGTCTTCCCAGAGTCCAGTGAGGCAGCTACAATTATCCTTACTTTACAGATGAGAACCTGGGCATCAGAGGAGGTAAATGACTTGCCCAGGCTGGCATAGCTGGAAAGAGGCAGAGTGGGATTCACACACCAAAGCTCTTACTCATTTCTCTAAGTCAGGCTGCCTCCCTGAGTTAAACTCCCCAGGCCCCAACAGAGTTGCCGTCTCTTCATCATCATCAATAAATATTTATGAAGGACCCACCGCCTACACACCACCGCTCTTGTTTCCACAGCAACATGCTGTCAGAGAGTCATGGGAGTATCCTGTGCTTAAAGGAACAATGCTGTAATGTCCTGTGATCATGGCTCTGAAAGGTGACAGCTACACTACCACAGCGGACTCCGTCTCAGCCGGCAGCCAGGAGCTTGCAAGCGCTGCGCGAGGGATAAGCAAGAAGAAACTGAAGAGAGGAGAAAGGGAGTGGGTTTTTACCCAAGAAAACAGCCTGCTTTCATTGTGAATGTGTTTGTGATTGTTGCTGAAACAGAATCCAGGCCAGGTTTGCACATTAATTGTTCTTTTATTAGGAAAGAAATCAAGCAATCCAGGAGAGAAAATAAAATTTGACTGTACTGCTAACAGTTCCCCAGAGATAACCGGCAATGATTATCAAGTTAAATGACTACATCGCTAACAATTGCAATCTCAAGTCAGTCCCCTCTACGATCCATTGTCGCTCTCACTGTACAGACGCTGAAATCCTCTAGTAAATGGACTAATTATCCCCGTATCTGTTTTAGTTGTTTCTCTCTTGCCCCATCCCAAATCATGTTTTGCCACAACCTCAACAGGCTGATTTCAAATGCTTTTTTTTTTTAACTACCATTCCTTGCAATCATCATCCTGGCTCATGAAACACATCTTAGTAGGAAGAAGGAAACTGCCTTTTGATGACAGGCTCTTGCCACTGACTTTTGGACACCATGACCAACATGTTACAGCAAAACACATCATCCCAAATGTGTACTAGATACAAATTCAAAGTGCTTTTAAGACTGGGAACTTTCAGATTAAAAAGGTATGAGGCACACACCACTGAGTTTTAAAATGTATTCTTTACCCAAACTTGCCAAAAGTTTTAAATAAGATACTTTAAAGCAAATCAAGATATTGTCGTATTTGTACTAGATCTGGATTCCAACAGTTTCAGCATTTAGAAATTAAGAGGATAAGTCCATTTTAAAAAATCAACATTTGCAGCATTCCTGCATCTACAAATGTAGATGCTCACGAAGAAACCTGGGGGAAAAAATCAAATGTAAATGGTCTAAGACATTTGCATTAAACCAAAAAGGAGAGAAAAGATATCTACAGAAAATCCCCATTTTTACAACTGAATGAGGCTTTCTCCCACACAAGCTAATCCCACTCGTTCAAGGAGCCTCTAGCACAAACGCAGTCGCTTGCTAAGTATATGCCGTAGTAGGTTTGCAGAAGTCACTCGGCTCAAGTAGAACCAAAAGAAACATATGGTGCCTTAACAGTAGATTTCTTCCCAAACTGTACTCCTGGACTGCTTTTCTTTCCCGAGTGTTCCAAAGAGCAAACAAAGAAAAGGTGCTGGCTCCTCACACTTCTCTAAATGTTTTAACAAAAGGCTGCTGAATAAACACATTACTCATTTAAAATTTGAAAAGAAGTTCTATTCCTGAGCTGACAGCAACTGGATTTGCATTTTAACAGTTGTGGGCGAGCGCCACCTGGCGGGGGGCACCGGAACCGGCGTGCTTTGTGCGTTGGACACACCGGGTACCGTTTCACCGCACGCTTCACAAGAACGGCTGGACACCCGCGGCGGAATATTTTTGACACTGATTTTTTGCCGCGGGAACGTGAGTACTGTGAATGCGTGGCGGGCCCGCCAGGCCCTGGAGGAAAGTAAAAACTTAAATCACGAAGCACGCCCGGGGCTCCAGGACCGCCCCCAGCATCTTCCTTTTCTCCCCTCCCCAGCACACCTAACGCAGACCCAGAGCGAGGAGAAGCAGAATTGCACACCCACCACCTTTAGAACGGTGCCGTGCCTGTCCCTCTTCCCTCACTGGCTAATCCTACCCACACACCTCAAAAGAAGTGTCCTAGTCACCCAACTTCCCAGCCACGGAAACGGGCTGTCCCTTCGCAGAAGTCTCATACTGAGTTCCCATTTAGTAGGGAGCAAGAGAGACGCCAGTGCCTGTCCAACGGAGTGTCACTCCATTGCTTCCTAACCTCAAGTGCAACCTGCTTAAGGAGGCTACACTCCACCGCAGCTTTCTTTTTTTCTTTCTCTCTTTCCTTCTTCAAAACAATATATGGGCACCGCTGTTACTCGGCAATCCGAAACTCATCTTTTCCTACATCTCACTTGTTTATCTCAGCCTGTCCGCGTGATCTCAGCAACCTCCAGCTCAGTGTGGCCACATCAAATCAAATCGGGGCTAAAAACCAACAAACACAAACAGGCAAACAAACTTCAAGGTGATTTTGAACTTGGAAGCATACCTGGCCAATCCCTCCCTTGTCTCCCTCCACCTGCCGCCCAGTCTTTGGGGGCCTGGGGCTGGAAGTTTGCCTGAGGCGGGCTTTGGCGATGGAGAAGACGCAGGATGGTCGTGGTCTCCCATGCATGCCAACCTATCTTTAGGGGCACCCCAGCCCCCCAACACTGAGAACCACCTCTGCTCACCTCCTTCCTACGGTCAAACCCAAATATGGGTCCCCCACCCCTAAACTTTTCAGGAGCCAACAGGCTCAAAGGTCGAAGCCACTCCGCTCCAAGGGCCTTAACTGGGGCGACCATCCACTCTGGCTGAAAACCACGGGCTACGGAGGAGGTCAGTGCCGCCCCAGTCGTTAACGCCCACACCCCCACGGTGCCTTCAGCGGCTCGCTTAAGCCTTAGCTGAGGGGCGCGGCGTGTTTCGAGCAAGTCTGGAGCTGGCCGTCTCTCCCTGGAGACAAGAAAAGCCACCGCCCCGGCAGCCGCGGCCTGCTGGCGACCGGTGCTCCCCCACGAAAAGCGCGCGCTGCCCCCCAGAAGCTGCGGGGAGCGAACGCTCCACCCCGGGCGCCGGTGCCGCTTCTCGTCCCGCCGCCCCAAACACTCCAGTGACAGATTCCGACAAGTGGGAGGCAGCAAGTGGAGACGTTCGCAACAACCGCGAAAGTTACTCCCGCCCGGGGGCCCGCAGCAAAGTCGGGCGGGGAACTCCGCCAAACGCGGGCTGCCGGGAGGGGGGACGCGCGGGCCCGGGCGCGCAGGGACGCGGCTGCCCGCGCCGGCGACGGGGACCCGGCTCCGGCCCCCGGGACGCGCCCCCCGCCAGCCCGCACAACTTTCTCCCCCGAGGGCCCCGCGGCGGCCTCGGGCGCGCCGGGGAGCGAGCGGGGCCCGGCGGGCGTACTCACCTGCGGCGCTCTGTGCCCTGGCGCCGGGCAGCGAAGGCAGCTGCAGCCGCAGGAGCAGGCTGAGGGCGAGCGCGGCGAGGCTCGCCATCCGGGCGGCGGCGGGCGGCTCAGCCCCTTCCCTCGGGGGCCGGGGCCGGGGCCGGGACTCGGGCGGGCGCGGGGCGGCCCCGCATCGCCGGCGCGGCCGCACGCAGGGGCTCCGCGGCGCTCCCGGAGCCGGCGCCGCTGCGCTCGGAGCCGAGGCGCGGCGCGAACTGAGGCGGGCGGCTGGGCGGGGGCGGGACGCGGGGGGCGGGGGCGGGGGGCGGCGTCCCCCGAGTCCTAACGCCGCCGCCGCCGCCGCCGCCCGCCCGCCCGCCCGGCGGTCCGCCCGGGCCGCGCACACACCCTCGCGCGCACGCCCGCGCCCCGCACACGCCCGCCGCCGGCGCACCCTCGCAGGGGCTGGTCGGCTCCGGGCGGCCGGCTCAGTCTCGCACCCACACGCAGCAGCCCCCGCGCGCACCCCCGCGCCCCCACGCGCGCCGGGGTCCTCGCCTCCTCGCCCCGCGCAGCGCGGCGCAGCCAAGCATCGTCTGCCCGGCTTGGGCGCAGGTACCGGGGGCGGTGGGGGGAGGCGGGAGAGAGGGAGCAGCCGCCGTGTGAACTCGGAGTGGGAGAACAGGTGAGTGGGGGCGCGGGGGGGAGAGGAGGCCGGGAGGGAGCAGCCGTCTCAACTCGGGATGGGGCGGGGGGGGGCAGGGGGGTGGGCAGGGGAGTGGGGGAGGGGTCATCTGTCCTAAGCTGGGGCGGGCGTCTGCTGGCGAGGGGCTCGGGCACGCCCTAAGAGGAGAATTTCCTCTAAGAGTCGACACCCCCCTCACCCCCCACCACACACGCACACGCTCCTCTGGGCCAACCCGCCTCCTCAGCCGCCCAGGCACCCTTCTTATTCACCCACATCTCTCCCTGTCCCCACCCCCACGCGGAAGGGACGACGACGGGGCTGGAGGCATCCCTCTCTCGCCCACTGCCTTCCCCCCTTCCAGTTCGCGAGAGACAGAACCGTGTAGTTTTTTCCTTTTTCTTCCTGGTCTGAACAAAGACCTGGTTGGAAACGAAAGCCTAAAACCATAGATCAGAGTCCTAGCTGTCCCTTGCAGCTCACAGGCTGGAACTCTCTGCTCTCCTGGGAGCCAGGATCTCATGGAGCAGACCTGGAACCACTTGCGTCCCGGTGGGGGGCCTGGGCGCTAAAAGCTGGGGACAGGGACACCTAAGCAATGCTCAAAGAACTCACATTTGTGAACCTGGCCAAAGCCTTCTCTAGGTCTCAGCACAGCCTTCCCCCGCACCCCCTCCTTGTTGGGATTCCAGGGATTGGATTGGACAGATTGGGGCAGAAATATGAAAGTCAGGCATGGCTAGGTTTTCCAAAGGTGGGACACCTCAGGGTCTGGATTGAGTTGCTGTGGCAGAGAGAACACGGGGCCTCACTCTCCCAAACGCCCAGTTCCCACAGGGTGGAGTGGAACAGGACCAGTGCTCAACCTTGGCACCAGGCTGTACCTGCCCAGGATGAACCCTCTTTGCTTTCCCAGCTGCCCTCCACACCTGGAAACTGTCCCCTCTATTCCCGCAGGAGTACATCCTCTCACCTGATGCCGGACAGGGCTCTGGTGTCCAGTCACACACCTTGCTTTTGCACCTGCTGTTCCCTCTGCCTGGAAGGCCCTTCCCTGCATCATCTCCCTGGTAAACTTACACTCGTTCTTAAGGCTTCTCTGTGAAACTTTGGCTGAGAGGCCAGTGCTGACTGGAAAAAAAGGGGCTGCTTTCCCTGTCTGCCTCCCATCAGCCTGGGGACCTGGGGAAACCTGGCCACATGCTCACCCCTGGCTCAGGGCTGAGGTCAGTGTCAGTACTGAAGAAAGCAGGCTGGGGCCTGAGGTGAGCTTTGTGATGGCTGGAAATTGTGGAGTGACGTTCTGCCCTGTAGCTCCTTTCAGTTCCACTCAAGAAGATGGCCTCTTGTCCTCAGGATGACTGCCTTTAAAACCCATGGGACCTCTGGGCCTCAGTTTCCCTTTCTACACAATGGCTTCCCCTTCACCTCTGTTCGGGGCCAGAAGCAGTTAGACATTTTAGCTGCAAATCTCTTAATCCGAGCACAGTTTTAGGGGAAGCTTGAACCATGGGGCATAAAGTGATCTGGCTGCCTGCCATGTGCCAAGAATGGCAAGACTGTGGGTTTGCAGCTTACAGAAGATGTGGTCTGTGCCCTCATGAAGTGTACGGTCTGGTGGAAAAAACTGGACAAAGAGAAAAGCAGTCAAGGACCCAGAAGTGCAGAGATAGCCTCCCATCTCCCCAGCGCCCACCCTGCCCCCAGTAATGATCAGTCCCCCAGTGGGGAGCAGAGAATCAGGGGAAAGACATCTTGGGCCATGGAGTCTTACTCACCCATGGGGAAAGCCTATAGTTATAGTAATATAACTGTTCTTTTATCCCCATTTTACACACCAAGAAACTGAGGCCCAAACAGGGCAAAGACCCTGTGTAGGGAGGCAACTGAGGAGTGGCTACACCATTGGAGCCTTTTATCTTCTTGCAGTGGCACAGGGCCCCACTAGTCATTTAAATTTAAAATTTAGAAATTCAGGGGCTCCTGGCTGCCTCGGTCAATGGAGCGTACAACTCTTGATCTTGGGGTTGTGGGTTCGAGCACCACAATGGATATAGAGATTACTTTAAAAAATAATGGGGCGCCTGGGTGGCACAGTCGGTTAAGCGCCCGACTTCAGCCAGGTCACGATCTCGCGGTCTGTGAGTTCGAGCCCCGCGTCAGGCTCTGGGCTGATGGCTCGGAGCCTGGAGCCTGTTTCTGATTCTGTGTCTCCCTCTCTCTCTGCCCCTCCCCCGTTCATGCTCTGTCTCTCTCTGTCCCAAAAATAAATAAACGTTGAAAAAATAAAATAAAATAAAATAAAATAAAATAAAATAAAATAAAATAAAATAAAATAAAATAAAATAAAATAAAATAAAATCTTGGGGCACCTGGGTGGCTCAGTCAGTTAATCATCTGACTTTGGCTCAGGTCATGATGTCACAGTTCATGGATTCGAGCCCTGCATTGGGCTCTGTGCTGACAACTCAGAGCCTAGAGCCTGTTGCAGATTCCATGTCTCCCTCCCTCTGCCCCTCCCCCACTCTCACTCTGTCTCTCAAAAAATAAACATTAAAATAAATTTTTTTGAAATAAAATCTTAATTATAAAATAAAACTTAGAAATTCAGTCTAACCACACTGAGTGTGGAACTAACCACATTTTTTTTTAATTTTTTTTTTTAACGTTTATTTATTTTTGAGACAGAGAGAGACAGAGCATGAAAGGGGGAGGGTCAGAGAAAGGGAGACACAGAATCTGAAACAGGCTCCAGGCTCTGAGCCGTCAGCCCAGAGCCCGACGCGGGGCTCGAACTCACAGTCCGTGAGATCGTGACCTGAGCTGAAGTCGGACGCTTAACCGACTGAGCCACCCAGGTGCCCCTGGAACTAACCACATTTTAAGAGCTCAGTAGCCACCTGTGGCTAGTGGCTGCCATATTGTACAGTACAGCTATAAACATTTCCATCATGATAGAAAATTCTATTGGACAGTGCTGCTCAGACTACAGCCCATGAGCCAAATCTGACCCACTGTTCCTTTTTATAAATAAAGTTTTTTGGGGTACGGCCATGCTTATTCATTTGGACACTGCCTATAGCTGGTTTTTGCAAAAGTTCTATTAGACACTGCTGCACTAGAGCAGAGGTCAGCAAACTACCACTAGTGGGCCAAGCGTGGCCCTGATTGTGTTTTTATAAATAAAGTTTTATTGGCACACAATCCTACATATTTGTTTACATATTGCCTGTGATTGTTCTCTGGACTACAGAGGCAGAGTTTAGTAATTGTGACAGAGATTGTCTGGCCCACATCTGAAAATGTTTACTGTCCTTGCCCTTTACAGAAGAAGTTTGCCAACTCCTTCTCTAGAGGCAGTCTCACAGCCCAAATCATCAGCCTAGAACTGGTTCTCAAAGTGTGGTCTTTGGACCAGTAGTATCAGCATCATCTGCCTGGAAATGTGTTAGAAATGCCAAGTCTCAGGCCCTCCCCTGGACCTACTGAATCAGAAATGTTGGAGGTGAGGCCCAGAAATCCATTCTAACCAGCCACCCAGGTGAGTCGGATGCACATTCAAGTTGAAAACCACCAACCTGAAACACCCACAGTGAATGTGCCCATGAGTGGCCCGCACAGTAGAGATACTGATGGGTTCCCATGGGAACAGAGCATTTAGAAAGATGTCAGAAGAATGATAGCCTTTGTGCAGCAAGGCCTTTGACATCCCCTCGACCAGGCCACGAGCGCTAGGAGGGGACCTCTCACCAGCCCCCGGTGCGGATGCCCAGGCCCTACTGCCTGACGGCCCACCCTCCTACGGAGCTGTCAGCACATTTGGCTCTGTCTCCACATAAATTCATGGGCCAGCTGTCTCTTTTAATCTGGTTGCAAGATGAAACCATTAATAGATGTCAGACACATTGGCAATGATCTCTTCATTAATAATTTCCTCCTTTCTGAGGAAAAAAAAATTAGTAACAAGCAACCATCAATAATTCAAAAATACGAGTTAACCTTTCTATTAGCAGAGTGGCTTTGCACACACCGCGGACTCTTTCAGAGCCAGTAGTTCTGACTCGAATCGTGTTTTATGGCACAAATATTAACATGCATTAATGCTCTCCGACAAGACGCGCAAATATAAATAACCCAAATGCAACTTAGAAACCATAAGTAGTTTTCGAGTGTAACCTCGTGATCCTACCATTTTGTTCTGTGAAAACATGCATTGTCCAATAATATTGCTGTGTCCAAAAGCAGTACTTCACAAAGAAATCGTTTGCACTGTGAGGCCCTGGTGGTTAGAAAGATTTCCCTTGCACTGAACCAACACTGCCAGTCTGCACCTTCCTCCCCTCGGAGTTGGCTCCTCTCTCTGGGAACACACAGAAAGATCCTGGACACACTTGGAGGTGACTCACTTGGATGTTGGTGTGCTCTAGGTAAGCATTCTTGATTCCTTACACTCTTCTTCATCCTCTCCTCCTCCTCCCCCTCCTCCTCTTCCTCCTCCTCCTCCTCCTCCTTTGATTTCTAGTCCCCCACCATCTGGTTCCTCTTCTCGGACATACTCTATTTTGGTAACACCCCTCTTTTGGGCGAGGCCTTGCACCTGCCCATATTCCCCATGCCTCCATTCACCAGTCAGGTGACCACAAACTAGTCACTCTCTCTCTCCAGTTGTGTTTCCCCATCTGTGAAATTGGGATGATTATTCCCACCTCACTGAGCTGAGTGAGAATTATGTGAGTTAATGGATATGAAAGCATCTAGAACAGGACCTGGCCCACTCAAGAGATCATTTCTTTTCCTTTCTTTCCTACCTCCAAGTCTTGTGTTAATGTACCACCCCAGCCTTGATTCCAGGCCAACTATTGTAGACACCTGGTTGGCAACACAGCACGGACAGCCAGCTGCTTCATCCTTGGGCCAAAACACCAGCACATGGTCCAGACTATTGGCAAGTAGACGTCAGTGCTTGAGCTGCCCTGGATTTAACATGAGGACCACATGTCTCTTTGCCTAAGTGGGATCTGCCAAGTAGCTGTTTCTTTTAATTAAAAAAACAAAACAAAACAAAACAAAACGAAAAAACTAAGTGATGTGTGCCAGGTACCCACCATGGATGTTTTGTCTCTAACCTGTGCCCAGCGTCATGCTGAGCAGTGGGGTGCCAAAATACAATGACTCCATCCCATAGGAGCCCCCAGGCAGCCCACGTGGAGAGGTCACACCAGCCCACTAGGGACAGGGTAGCTAGTGTCATGGTTTGAATAATAGATGTCCGTCATGATGGAGATAGAGCCCCAGCCTTTACCTCTTCCTTCCAGTAAGGCTGTTCCCTGATGAGGCCAGAGAAATGCCACCGTGCCCTGGAGTTGCACACGAGCACTGAGGTCCCCAGACTCTCCCCTCGTCCCTGACTCCAGACTCAGGTTCAAGAGGATCCAGGTGGGGATGGACTTGACAGTCCAAGGTGGGGTGAACCTGTTTCTCCTCTGCATCTGCCCTGCAGTGGTCTTAGCTCCGTCTTCAGCCAGCCCCTCTCTGCCTCCAGTCTCGTCCGCCTAACCCCTCCTCACACACAGCAGCCAGGGCCGTTGTTCAGGAAGACCGTCACTCCACAGTCTTGCCCCTCGCCAACTTGACACCCTTCACAAATGCTGCATTGCCCTCAGAATAGAGTCCGGAATCCTTCACGCGGCCACCAAGACCTTCCATTGGCTGGGCCCGGCCTGCCTTTCTCAGCCCATCCTGTCCTTAATTCCCTCGAAACGCACCCCACCCACCCAGAGAGGACCCACCCAGAGTCCTCACCAGGTAGGAAGGAGAGAAAGGTATTGCGGGTGGCAGGAACCGCTCAGAGATGTGAAAGCGGCTGCACGTTCAGAGAGGTTGGGGCGGGCCAGAAGGGCTGAGGTCTCGGGAACAGTGGCTCCCTCTGACCCAATTCCAGGACACAGACCCTTTACCCCAGCCACCCTGGCTCCGCCTGGGGCTTTTGCCTGTATCGTTGCCTCTCTCTGGAATGCCAAATTCCAAATCCGTTTCCTCCTTTATCCCTTTCTAGGCCTACAAATCCTCATTGCTCAGCTTTGGGCAGGTCTGTAGTGGGCAGGGAAGAAGGATTCGTCAGTTCTGTTTCCACAGTGCCATTAGCAGAGCCGCCTTCTCCATGAGGGCGGCAGCATCTGAGGCTGCCAGGACTGGCTTACCCTCCCCCATCCCGTCAAAGCCAAGCCCTACAATGCATACAGCAAGCACTCAAAAGATGTTGGTGGAGACTAGGGCCACATTTGCCTGCCAGGGCCAAAGATGTTCAGTGATTTTCAGACGGGAGACTCACTGCCCATCTAGCAATGTCTGTGAGACAAAGTCAACTCATCAGAAAAGGGCCAGAGCAAGGTTCACAGGTGCTCAGGGTGAGATATGTCAGGGTGACATTTCCCAGCTGTCCCCGATCCTAGGGACCACCAGGAGCTCTGTTAGTAACTCCAAATACCCACTCCCCCCAGAACCGATGAACCCAAAACTTGAGGGAAGAGCTTGGAAATCTTACTTTATGACTGTGCACAGGGGAGTCTCATGGGAAGTCGTAACAGGGTAACTCTGTCCAGGCCAGCACAGAAACGACAGGTGGTATCAGACCGCTGGAAGCACCTGGCCCAGGCTCAGAACGGTGACAGGCCTGTCCCTGGCAGAGAGGAACCAGAAGAGGCATTCCTGGCCTGTCTGCTCACAGCGTCAAGCCTCCTCCAGGTGGGGCCCAAGTCCCAGGAACAACAGACACTGGCCCTCTGAGAACAAAAATATGGCACTTAGCATTTTCAAACAGAAGTGATACAGAAAGAATGTCTCATTTTTTAAAGAAATCTTTAAAATTTCCTTCAGGCCTCAGGTTTACACAATTGGATTCATCAGAATCCTTGATTCTTTTTAAATTTTTTTCATGTTTATTTATTTTTGAGAGAGACAGAGCATGAGCAGGGGAGAGGCAGAGAGAGGGAGACACAGAATTGGAAGCAAGCTCCAATCTCCAAACTGTCAGCACAGAACCTGATGTAGGGCTCGAACCCACGAACCACAATATCATAGCCTGAACTGAAGTTGGACGCTAAACCAGGACTGAGCCACCCAGGCGCCCCAGCTTCCTTGATTGTTAACAAACTTTCGTGCTTCCCCTGCATAGCCCTCCCTTAGTAATGTTACTTATTTGCTCATGTTTATTATTTTTTATGATTATGTGGACTTGGTCTTTTATTCTCATTGATTTGTTATTTTATTATTGTATTTCCAGAAGTAACATGGACCTCCCACCATAAAGACCCTTGACAGTAACACAACTCTGCCCACTACAGCCCAGCCTTTGGATGCTGCACCACTCAGACACAGATTGCCAAGAGGGCCTTGGGAAGGAGATTCCCACAAGGCAGCCAGGCATGGGTTTCTGCTGCAGTGGTCTTCAACCCTTCTCCATGTTAGAATCACCTGGGGCCCCACCCTCAGCCATTGAGTTACTTGAGTAGGAGCCAGGCAACAGTAGTTTTTAAAGCTCCCCAGTATTTCCACTAAAAACCACTGCAAGGACTCCTCACTTAGAGTCTCCCCAGCCCTGGGTGGGCTATGAATCATCTCAGAAATTTAAAGGGGGTGGACTTGGAGTGGGGTCTACACAGAGCTCTACCTCCTCATATTCTCATACACCCTTATAAAGATGCCCCACCCCCTTGCCCATCTCAGGGAATCCCTGCATGGAAGGAGCGGTGATCCTGGATGAGTGATAGACAGTACATTTCTCAGCATGGGTCCCCGGGACACATCCACTCCAGAGCCACTCAGGGTAGGTGTGCATTCATTTTGCATGGAACTGAATCAGAATCCTTACAGATTGAGGCTGAGGGGTTTGATTTTTCTTTTCTTTTTTTTTTTTTTTTTTTTTTTTTTTTTTAACTTTCACACCAGAGGATTCTCAGGCACATTAAGTTTGTGAATGGTTAATGCCGTGTTAGGACGAGGAAGTTGAAAACCTGCAGATACAACCTTGAGCCTACTGAGGCCAGGTCTGCATCTTGCCCATTTTTGTGTTTCTGACAGCTATAAGGGTTTAGAGGATGAATACTGAGACTGGAGCGTGTACACACATTGTATTTTAGGCACGACTCTTTCTTACAAATGACATGTCTAGCTCAAAGCAACTTACGTGAAAAGAGGAATCCAGTGGCTTATTTAGCTGAGCGATTCATAAGCACCTTCAGGCAAAGCTGCATCCAGGTATTCAGTTGTCCCTCTCTCTCTCTCTCTCTCTCTCTCCCTCTCCATCTCTCAGTGGTGCTTCTCTCAGTGGGTAGTCAGGGAAAATTGGGCAGTGACCACTCCATATATGGGTCTCATGGCTTAGAACCTTCAGTAGCATCCCTGCCAAACTCTAGTGAAGATACTTTGGCTGATGTAGGTCACATCCATTTCCTGAAACAATCGATTTGGTCAGGAAAGTGGCAGAGAGGACAATACTATAATTGGCCAGCCTCAGTCATTTGTCCACCCCTCCATATAGGGGGTGGTCACCATAATTGACAGTCCCATAAAGACCAAATGGAGTGGGGAAGGAGTGTTTTCTCTAAAGGATCTTGGGCAGTCAGGTAACCTGTATCCACCTCACTTATAAATCACAATGCTCATAAACCTGTTTAGTAAGTGATCTGCTGACCTAACTCCTCACCCAGGGTCTGCTCTCTGCTTAACCTGCTCTGCATTCTGACACTCCATTCAGTCCTTCGTTACCCACAGAGACCCTATGATTTTTATACAACCTACCCTTCCAACGTACCAAGGCATAAGTGTTATCCTCAAAATATTTTCAAGCAGCCAGCTCCTCTATAGCCAATCCAAAGGAATAAATAGTTCTTTCAGCTTCAGAAAATGGCGGTTGTTGAAGAAATATTTTAGTCCACAACACAGAAAGAGATTTCACCCGAAATGATAGCCACAAACTTTAGCCCCCAGAATCTCCTTCACCACTCCCGGAACCTAGCTGGATAACAGCAGAAGACTCCAAGCACACTGAGATCCTTCATTGGCGTGACAGGCCAGACTGCACACGTTTATTCAAGCCATTCTCACGTCAAATAAAACGTTGATAAATCATTATTTCTACAAGCTGAAAAAATGCTAATAACTCAAGGCAGAATGAGATTGAGTTTGTTGAAATGAATGTGAAGAATGGATGGGGACAATCTTGGAATGTAAAACCATAGAAAATACCACCTGGGAACACAGAGATCATTTGTCTTATCTGGAAGCCTGTCTCCAGGGTGGCAAATGTAGGGATTGGTTTGAGGACAGAGTATGCCCTGTGCTCTGGGAGGGGGCTGAAGGGCAGGGAGGCAGAGGTGCTCCTTTACCCAAAACTACCATTCATCTCTGTCTGCCACAGAAGCTTAAAGATTGATAATCTTGGGGATTTTCCACTTTGGTTTTGCTTCTGCCTTTCCGAAATGTTTGAACTTGCACTGACCTTGAGCCAGGCCCGCAGCTAAAAGCCCAGCATGCACCATCCACCGCACAGTTCTCATTATTCCCAATGTACAGGTGAGGAAACTGAGGTATGAGGAGGTTTGGTGCTTCAGGATGGATGCTGGTTTTAGGTTTGACTTTCCTCTCTACCTGTCCTAGATGTTTTAAAATCACTGTAATTGTGTCTCCCCACCGTGGATCAAGAATGCTAGTCCAACCGTCTCTAAACCCTCTTCATTTTATAGACATTTCAGGGGAGCTTTGCTAGTAAACAAACAAACAAACAAACAAATACATTCCGCTTACCCAGAAGCCAGATCCCCTGCAATAACTTCCCAGCTAGGTTCTCCCCGGAGCAGAAGAATGTGCCATTATAGTCTAGGTTGATTTTGGTTTTTTTGAAGGCTTTGTTTTTTCCATTTTTCAGGCCTTACCTACCCCAGGAGGAACCAACATATGATAACAGAGACAATGTAACCTGAAAAAATCCCCAGATTAACAAAGGAAGATACTCCCCAGTGCTCAGTTGGGGTCAGAGCCTCTGCTTTGAGAGACTGGACCTCTGTCTAATTCTTGTTTCCTGCAAGAAGAATATTAAGGGCCCATGAATGTTTTAAGACACAAATGTATGGAATTTTCTCAGGTTTCTCTCTCGGATAGGATTCAAAAAAAAAAAAAAATCAGGAATTGACAAATGTTAAATACTTCCTTACTGCTAGTAATGCTTCCCCCACTCCTTCCCCTTTTTCTTCTCCTGAAACTCCTCTAACATGAATTTATTTTCTATTTGAAAGCCAATCTCACTGGTTATTAGATATTCTCCCTGCTGTCACCATCAGTAAATTATTAAACAGCTGACCAAGCTTTGTTTTAAAATGATTCTCTTATGAAGCTCAGTGATATATTTGCCATGAATACTGAATGGTGCCGCGGTCTCTAAGGACACGTGAATGATTCCTATTTACTACCTTTAGCGAAACGTGTGTGCAATTAGCAGCAAGAACTTGACTTGAATCACAGTTACTGGAGATGCCTGTAGCTCATATATATGGAGCTCTCTTCACTCATTATACTCTGACTGGGAGAAGCAGACGACACTTCTAGGCTGTGTCACAAAATAGCACCTAGACCTCCCCTTTGTCATTCCTCACCTCCTTTCTTGTCCTGCCACCCCTGAGCCTTGACATACCTGTAGGGATCTCTTCCTTATTTAAAGAAGCAGCTGGGGTTTTTTTAAATATGAAATTTATTGTCAAATTCGTTTCCACACAACACCCAGTGCTCATCCCAACAGGTGCCTCCTCAATGCCCATCACCCACTTTCCCCTCCCTCCCACTCCCATCAACCCTCAGTTTATTCTCAGTTTTTAAGAGTCTCTTATGGTTTGCCTCCTTTCCTCTATGTAATGTTTTTTTTTTTAAGAAGCAGCTGGTTTTGACTGGATTTCCACATAAAGAAAATAAATATGGTGGGGATAAAATTATGTAACCTGTTTGTGTCTCCCATTTCCTCACCTACAAAACGGAGATCATAACTTCTACTTCATGGATTCTATAGTTAGTAAACCAAGCACTGAGCATAGTGCCAGGCATATAGTAAGTGCTCAGGAGCTCGTAGCTACTTTTTTTTGCCTGTTAACTCCTGTGTGAGTCCAGACTCTCTAAGTTGTGACAGAGACTCGTCTCAAATTCACTTAAGCCAAAGAGGACATGCGCTGGCTTACCTAATCAAACAGTGGTTGATCAGGAACCAGGAAAACAGAAACTGCTTCGAGTATTTACCACAGAGGGAATTTAATTTAGGGAATTGGCTACAGAAAGTGATGAGAGAACTGGGAACCCAAAAAGGGATAGGAAGGTAACTCAGAAACACACAAAAGCGAGGAGCTACTCCCTACCTTAAGATGGAGGGACCAAGATACTGGAAGCCTCAGAGTATGATAATGCACGGAAGCTGGAACCATGGCAGATGTGTCCAGGGGAAGCTGAAGCCAAGGAGGATCCTTGTTTGCTTCTAAAGAAATCACCCAAGCAGAGAAAGAGGGGAAGAAATCCCCTTTGGTCTCCTTTTCTTTTGCCCTTCAGTGTCCCACCAGTGCCTCCCACTGGCCAAACCCAGCCAGAGGCCAGCAGAAACAGGAGCCCAGGAAAGCACAACCTCCCTATTAATTGTCTGACTCCAGAGCGTGTGTTCTTAACCACTATAAAATAATGTCTCCCTTGCACAACCCCACAAATCCCACCCCCACTTGATTACACCTGCATTAGCATTCCCTCTCCAGGTGCTGTAACTGGCCCCATTCTTGGTTGTGAGGTATTTAAGGGGCCCTGGGTGGGTAGTTGGTCCCTCTATTGACTGTACTTGCTGGGAATGTCCACCAGGTTTCTGTAAACCCTCTGAATCTAGCATGAAGTTGTCGACCTTGGGCATCCTGGACGTGGGTTTCAAAAAACCCTTTGGGAGGTATGACAAGAAGTGGTGGGGCTCCAGGGACAGAACATTATGTCTTAGGGCTCAGGTACTGGCTGGGTCAGGAAGAACCAGGTAGTAACTTGAGAAAAACAAGCACTGTCATTCACTGTGCTTCCACAAGAGTTTATTGGAAAGTGGATGTTGAATTTGGAAGCCAGGCTCAGCAAGGCAAGTGCAGAATCTAGTTTGGAGAAGCCAGTCCAAAACTTTAACTAATGATCATATTTTACAGCAGGCTCTGAAGGCAAAGAATGAGATATGCTGTATCTTGTTACAAAATCTAAGAATGAAAGGGGATTTTGTGGAGACTGTGGAGTCAAGAGTTGGTGCTATTCATCTTCAAAGAGACTGGTTCATATAACAAACACTCCTTCCGCAACTTCTGAATCCCGAAGCCTCAAGTGAAAGTACTTCCTGTCTCTTGGCAAAGTATTCCAGTCTGCGGGATCAGACTCTTGATAAGGCAGTAATTACCGGAGCAAATTTCACAGATACAAAGGCATTTTTTAAATAATTTTAATTATTCAAAAGCCTGATTAATTATCTAGCCTAAGGATCAGAGGCCAGAGAAGGATAAAACTGTGTGGAAGTGGTTACCCATGACGGGGGAGGGGAAAATTCAGAAAATTTCTTCAAACAGAAAGCTACTCTCTGTGACTATGTAGTTAGATTTTTGAACCCTGCTGTGCTCATAGAGGATGGACCACTGGACTGGCCATTAAGATACCTGGATTTCAGGTCTGCTCCCACCACTGACCCACTGCATCCTCAGCTAATTCCCTTCCCCTTATCAGAACCCTATAAAATTAGGAGGGGAAAAGTAGAGGAGGATACAATACCTAGTCCCTGGGCCTCTGTCAAGTGCTGACATTCTACAGCAATGTGAGACTTTTTTTTTAAGTCTAGACACCATTGGAAGTTTTCCTGAGACCATGAAAGTCCTGGGAAATATTATGAGCATGGAAGAGCTGTGATCATACTTGAAGTTGAGTAAACACTCAGACACCTGTGTGGGGAACATTAGAACCAGGAGAGATTGGTAGTGGGGCAACATGAGACATGTCAAAGAGACCCGTGTGTCCCTAAGTAAATGTCTGCCTTTGGGTGGAAAAAAAGTAACTCCCATTCAGTAAGTGTTTACTGAGCATCTTACATATACCTATATGTGATACATACACACACACACACACACACACACACACACGTACATATGTATCTTACATATATATACCTGGCCCTGTGTGAGGTACTGCCTTTAAGGGCAAAGATGCCTTGCTTAGATGGTAGTCCACTGATGCGTCTATTTGGATGATGACATCAGAACATTCTAGAAACAGAGACATTATCCACTTTTATTGACATGGTAAGTCATGCCCCGAGCCTCTGTTTAAGTCTTCTCTGTAGACACAGTGATGAGACTATCTCTTCAAGCATGTGCCCTGTGTGGGCTTAATGGCTTTCCTTAGCTCCAAAATAGCTCCCAACACTCACACCTGGCTTTTGAACAGATTTTAATGTTGGAGATCCCATAATGTTTTCCATATGAGAAATTTTCAATCAACGTTGGGACAGTTGACAGAAAGCTTTCAATTTGTTCTCTTGACGGTTCCTCCAACAACACAAAGAGAGTTCCTTCTTGGCTGTTTCCTAGAGCATAGCACAGTAGTTAACAGCATGAACCCTGGAGCTAGATAATCAGATTTGAATCCTTGCTCTGCTGCTCCCTGGCTGCATGACCTTGGGAAAGTTATGTAACTTCTCTGTGCTTCAGTTTCCTTGTATGTATGTAAATTTATTGTTATAAAGATTAAAGTGCCCACATGTAGATGTGATACAATGATATATGCTATGTCATATATGATATATGCTATAAAAAGCTATGTTACATTATATACTTTTCTTTGGTTCTATAGGATTCAGTTACCTCATGTCTAAAATGGGACAATAATTTTTATGCATTTATTCAACAGATATTTACTGAGGTCTTATTAAGTGCCAATCACTGCTGTGGGAACTTAGAATAATACCACACTAAATATAACAAAGTCCCTGACCTCTGAGAGTTTGCATCTTTGTGAGTGGAGGAGCCAGTCAGGACAACCAAATAAATGTGTGATATGGAAAAAAATATAAAGCAGACTAATGTAGTATGCATGCTTTCTAAGATACATTGGTCTGGGAAGAACTTTCATAGGTGATAACATTTGAGCAGTGATCTGAGTCAATGGAACAAGGCAGAAGGTGGATTGAAGTCCTAGGGAAGAGCAGGTACCAAGGGCCTGAAGCAGGACCAGGCATGACATATACAAGGAACTGTTATGAGTCCATAGTGGCTGGAGAAGAATAGGGGAAGAGAAAGTGGTAGACGAGATCTCCAAGGAAAGACTCAGAGGGTAGAGCACACAGGGTCTCGTAGACCAGGTCAGAACATGCAGAGTATCCTAAAAGTGCTTGGAAGCCATCAGAGGCATTCGAGGGCAGGGTGACAAGGCCTGACACATACACAAATTACTTACCATCCTGCAAGACAGAATGTGATGCACTGTGGAGAGACACAAAGTGTCCAAGAAGTTAGAGGAAAGGGGTTATTTCTGACTCAGGAGAGCAAGACAAGCTGCAAGGAGCCAAGGAGAAGTTAAGTGGGAGGAAGCCAATATTTCAAATGAAGGTGCGTCTGCAAACGTGATACTTACGGGATCAATCTGTTGATTTGTTCATTCGTTCACTTCTCATTGTCCCCCCTTTGTGCAGTGTCCTGTACTGGATGCTATAGGTACAGTGGTGACCATCATCCAGCTCAGTGCCCGTCTTCCACGAGTGCACAGAGCAGACCTAATGGAGTGAGAGATTACACAGGCGTCAGTTCCTGTTAAGCCACTAAGACTCAGGGTGTATTTGCGTTTCTGCAGCACAGCACAGCTGGCTTGTGACCTCCAGGACTGAAGGAGGTACTGATCATGTGCCAGCAACTCTAACGGATTGACAGGTATTCGTCATGCCCCTGATCGAGACAGCTCCATCAGTAAACCCATTTCACACTTACACAGTCATCTTGGAGAAAACCTGTAATGCATTTAGCCACTGCTGTAGCACCACGCTCCTAATCATGGTTCATTGTCCCAAAGGAAGAAAATGAAAAACAAAAAGAAAATCCATCCTGAGATAAGAAGTCATCCCAAAGAACAACCATCCAGCTTTGGTATTAATCCGGCTCTTTGAGGCGGGCTTACTTTGTGCCGGGGACCTTGCTAAGTGTTTCACAATAATTGACTCATTTGATCTTCAAAATGGTCTGTAGCCCTGCACTTACCCCTTCACCCTGACTTCTTTGGCACTTTCAACGGCCAGCACGTGCACGGCTTTGCCTGAGGGTTTTCTCTTCCTGACAGCGCCCCCTTTGCAGCTGGCATGGCAAGCCAGAATTGTCAGGGAATTAATGCCTCCTCCCTGCATGTGCACACACACGCATGTGCACACGCATTTGTGCGCTCACACACAAGAGAGGCCCTCCGTGAATTATAGGTGGGAATTTGTGGGTGAATACCCCAGCTCCTTCACCCCTCTGGTGCATGTTTTCCACTGAGGGGCCTGTTTCACAGTCTCCCAGGACTCCCCAGCAGGGTTAAATTCTCGTCCCCCACAATGGTGGCTTGCTCAGAACTTGCTTTCCTGTCTTCCTTTACCCTTCATCTACCTTCACCTCCCAATTAATTTCTTGCTCTTAAATCCATGTCTCAAGATCTACTCCTGAGGGATGAAGATTAAGATACTGCCCAGGGAGGGAGGAAGGGAGGGAGGTTCCATATTATCATCCTTATTTAGCAACCTGGAAAATTGAAACAGAGAGGTTAAATAACTTGCCCAAGGTCACAGAGCTGGTAAGCAGCAGATCCTGGCTCAAACCCAGCCACTGGGCTCCAAAATCTGTGCAATTAACCCAGATACTCTGCTGCCTCTGGCTGGGAGAATAACACAAACCACTGAGCACCTGCCTCATTTACTCGACTTTGTAAGACACACAGGTTGGTGAGCTACCTGGATTCATCTCTAACCTCTTCAGAGATCCAGCGTGTAATTCAGAAGTGTGTTTGAGAAGGTATTTGATGTGATTTTCAATGCAGTGGCAGCCACACGGTGATCCATCAGCCAGCTCTCTGACAGAGAATTGATCTCCCAGGTCAGGAAGCAAACCTCAATTTACGTAGGATGCACTTGGAATGCGCCCTCTTAGCAGCACACGGAAGATAAAGCAGAGTCAATGACAGTTCTTGTCAATGAGTTTGTTATGGCAAGAGGCTCTTTGGGCTGAGTACCACTGCTGACACTCCAGATGTATGCTTTTTTTTTTTTTTTTGAATGATAAACACATTGCCAGCGTCTTTTAGCCCTGCTTGTCAATTTCTTGATGTTTCCAAGTCCTCTTTTGATCCAAGCATCTTCATCCAATAGCACAAAAGCAAAATGAGTACTTACTTGGTTCCCAGGCCATCAACCATTCTTTTTCCTTCAAACTAGATCTCTCTGATTTTTCAATTTTGTTTCATGTCTGGATGAGTAATTTCAGAACCAGGAGGTTGGTGAAGTCTGAGCTTCCTCACTCAGGATTTTTTGCCTTTGCACAAAAAGAAAAGCCCATCGTAGCAAATTGTCTGTGTGATTCATTTGTTGCAGGCACTGATGAAAAAATTTTTTTCTTTAAAGATATTTCAAAGATTCTGGACCATTATGATAGGAAATAACCCCCAGAAAGTGAGACGGGCAAGATGCAAACAATTTAATATTAGATTTATTTTGTCATTAGAAAGCTTATCCCTTTTGCTTTTTGGGTGAAATTTGAGATATAGAGGATGAAAAATGGAGGAATGGAAGATCTGATCAAAACCGCCTCTGCTGGCCTAAAGATTAATGTTTTCAAAATACAAATTTATTTTTCTTATGGCAAGGTTTTCTTTATTCATGCCTTTAAAAAATTAAAAATCATGTGGCTGGTTTCTTCCTACTTCTCATGCTCAACCAACAGATAGAACTAAGTTTTAAAAAAAGAAAGTGGAGAGGGAAAGAGGAAGGGAGCAAAATGGGAGAGAGGGAGGGAGGGAAGGAGACAGGGATAAAAAATAGTATGTGGAGGACATTCTTTCGATTCCAAACTGTAACTACCTCATTGGCCATCTACAATGAAAATGCAATGGACGTTATTCAATGCCTCACTTAACTCCATCTGGGTGAATTCAATCTTTTAATGTGTTCATTCCAGAGTATGCCTGCGGTATCCTTTCTATCATTTCAGCTACACAATGGTGGTGACTTTAGTCAAGAAATAGAGTCTCTTAGTTTGCTTCATTCAATGTATATACCTTGAGGCTCTTCCTCGGGAAGACACCTGCTAGACTCTGAGAGGCTAGGTTATACTGTGTAACAACAACCCCCAAATCTCAGAGACTTGAAACAATACAAGTTTATTTCTTGCTTATGATACCTGTCTGTTGCGGAAATACTAGGACCTCTGGTCTACATGGTCCTCACTCAGGGGCCCAGGCTGAGGGAGGCTCTATCTCTGTCCTTCAATGGTTGCCAAAGCAGGAAGAACAGATGTGGACAGTCCTGCACTGGCTCTTGAAGTGCAGAAGTGACACAAGTCACTCTGCTCACATTTCATTGGCCAAAACGAAGTCACATGATCGTGACTTAGTTCAAGGGGGTAGAGAAACACAGCCCTACTATGTGCCCACAAAAGAGGGCAGCCCAAGATACTTGGCGAACCCTTTTCTTTTCTCGTCAGCATTTTAATTTTTTTTTAAGTTTTCATTTAAATTCCAGTTAGTTAACATACAGTGTAACATACCACTCTTGCTATGGCGGAACTCGTGGTCTTTAAAAATGCCAATAGCAACAACAAAAAAATTTTAGCAGTTCCCTAGGAGAGGAACAAACTAAATGTCACAGGTTCAAAGAAGATTGGGAAGCTGGACCTTCGAAGACGAGCAGAATTTTTATAGGTAGAGATGAGAAATTGGGCTTTTCAGGTGCAAAGAAGAGCAGAACAAAGGTGAGAAGGCCAGAACGTGTGAATTATGTTACAAAAGAATAAGTAGTTTGTTTTACTCTAAGTAGTCTGTGTATTTAAAAATTTATAAGATCTAAGAAAAGGGGTGGGTTAGCCCCTGGGAAAAATGCATACCAGCCTAGGGAGGATGAACTTCTTTCAGAAGATTGGGCTATCTATCATTCATTCATTCATTCATTCAGTATCCACAAGTAATGATCACACTAGGCTCTGAGGATGTGGCAGCAAGATAATGAGAATGGACAAAAGGGAGTGACTTTAGAAAAGATTTTGAAAGGAGACTTGAAAGAACTGAGTCTGTTTATGAAGGGTATATTTATGAGGGTAGGAATGGAGGCCAAAGGTGACCCTGGAGGTGGAGAACATGCTGGAACCAAGCATCCAGAGAGCACAGAAAGAATGGAAGTGGGGAGGATGTGGCTAATGGACCACAGGACGAGCAGGATTCCAGCTATGCCGGAATTGAGGTCTGGATTTGCAGTTCCAAAGAGACATGTGGGGGTGTGCCCACCCAGCCACATTTCAGCTCAGTCACAAGACATGTGGGAGCCCTCTAGTGGACACTCTTGGAGCTCAGCCTAATTCTCTCCCCCTTACCTTGTCTGTGGGACTCTGCGTTGGGGTTCTGCGGGGGATCATCCTCTGGCCTTTGCCTCTGACAGCCCACATCTGCGACCCTCTGGAAGACTGGCCCCAGGCTCCTGGGCTCCCACTTAGCACATGAACACACACACAGAGATGTGGCATGAGGACCCTGGAGTAGACCTCAGTCAGTGACTGGCTGGTACAGGAAAGGAAAAGCCCAGTTTTCAGAACAACTATCGAGGTGTGACTTTGGCTCCAGAATGCCCTATGGGAACATGTAGACACTATCCTCCGTGGACTTTTGCCTGAAATCACATCTTGGGTCCTTGCTTGGCCCTCTTCCCCTTACTGATTTCTCCTGGGAGCAGTTCCTTGATAAATCACTTGCAAAGAAATACCTGTCTCGGGGTCTGCTTCTGGGGAGCCCAGCCTATGTCCAGCACCTGTAGTGTACTAAGCCCTTTGAATAGGACACAGCCCGGGTTTTCAAGGAGCTCACCATCTGGTGGGGAGGCAGGTGTCTGCATTGATGATTTCAGTACAGTGTTTGAAGGTGTTATAAGACAGAGATGCTGGGGGTTCAAAGGAAGGCATAGAAATGAAGTCAAGAAGCCTTCGTAGCAGAGGTGACCCTTAGATTGGATCTTAAAGGAGGAATAGGATTCTGCTAAGAGAAAAGTAGAGAAGGGCAGTATAAGCAGAGGAAATACTAAACCAGAGTCAGCAGGCACGGAAGGGATGGGGAAATGGGAGGGCAGGGAAACTCCAAGTGGTCTTCTATCATTGTGGCATAAAGGACAGAAAAGACAGTGGTGGGCAGAGACCACAGATGATCCAGAGACCATGGAAGCCACCTCGGGGGTAGGATTTAAGCAGGAGGAAGTGGTCATGGAGGGAAGATGCACGGCCTTTAAGCTGTACTGCTACAGTGCTCTCCCAGGGACAGCTCTCATGAAGCGTGGGTCTCCGTCCCAGAGGCACTCAACAGCACCCATGAACTTCCTCTCATCAACTGATAACTGTGACCTACAACATAGGCTCCCAGGGACAAGTAAGGAATAAACAGAAACTGTCCAGCGCTTCTCTGGGAAACATTTTTTTTTTTTAGTTTAGGTTTTCCCAGAAGCAGATTTAGACAAGGATTTGAGCAGTTGGAATTTGTTTGGGAAGTGCAGAAAATACCAGTAGAGGCATGGGGAAATGAGACAGAAAAGGCAAGGCAGCCGACACAAGGCATGTTATCAAGCACATTACCACTGTGGGCAACCAGAGCCAAATTTCACGGGAGCTCTAGGAAATGATGTGGGACACACATCTGGGTTTTCCTACCGCAGGGACAAGGTAGCTGGGGTATTTGTACCCCAACTCCCATTAATCTTGGCCAGGAGGCCCCTCCCAAGGAGTGTGAACAACAAAGTGCCAACAGGCAACAAAATGCAGGTGCAAACAGTTGGAAGTCAGGCCACTGTGCCCCGAAGTGGTAAGGGCAAGGGATTTGAGCAAGACATCATGGTGAGCATTATACTTTGTGCTTCTTGCGCCCCTCCTCAGCTGTAAAGGAAAAACACCTCCAGGGTTCTGATTTCCCCCTTTCTCCTCTGTGTGAAGGTTAGAAAAAGATTCAGAAAGGGAATCACCAGTCAAAAGGGGGACTATATCAATCCAGAAACCATTCAAGCGTCATTGTCCCTAACCTATTCGGGGCTGGTGTATCTGCCAATTGGCACAGATTCATTTCCTCACTCCATAAAGCAAGTGAGCAAAAGAGAAAACCAGCTCATAATAACCCTTCTACAAAGTCGAAGCAGAATTTGACTTTGGAATTATAAAGAATCTCCTGGTGTTTTCACCCGAAAATGCTAGTATAAAGTTGCCTCTAACACACCACCTTTTACTAATGCAAAGATGTGCCTGTATTCGATACCACAGCCATAAGGGAATCAGAGACTCTCTTTTTAAGTGCAGTGGTTTGCAAACTGCTCTGAGGTCTAGGGGCTCTGCAGAGGTGTCTGAGGTGGGGAGGAAGAGTTTTTTTCTGCTCCAAGTCCCTGTCTTAGTTTCGGTCCCCCTCCTCCGACGCTGACCCTGAGACAAGGATCCCAGTGCAAGTCTTCTATCTGATAGGCGATCCCAGGAATCACCAGCAGGGGGTGAGGACGCGATAAAGGGAAAGGAAAGCAGCCAACACAAGGTGTGAGCAACTGCAGTTACCACTGTGGGCACCTGAGGCTCGTGCCTCCTGGAAGCTCTGGGAGCCCGTCCAGATCACTCGCCCACCCGAGGAGTGAGGGAGCTGGGGTATTTATACCCCAGTATAAACAGTGATTGGTTGAGGCTGGTTTGTGGGGGTGAGGGGGGTGTTAATTTGCTAGTACTTCCAGCTTGCCAGCTAGGTGGCAAAAAAGCCCTTGGGGGCGGGAAGCATGTGCTGGCAGTTGGAACTCAGTGGAAGCAAATGAAATTGGGAGGGTGAGGGAACATGAAGGAGGCACCGGTAGCATGGGATCCAGCCACCCACCCTTACTCCTCCAAAAAGAAAGGCTTAAATCTCACCTGTCCTACATATCTGGGTATTAGGTTGTAAGAGTGATACAGAAATAAGCTAACACAAAAACATTTTAAAACCTCTGGTCTGATGCAACGCACGTATTTTGCAAACAAGGACACAGAGGCCCGGGGAAGGGAGGGTGCAGCTCCCCGTCACAGAGCAGGGACCGGACCTGAGGGCTCCTGAGCCACAGTCCAGGCCTCTTACTGCACTCATTTCTGCCAAAGCCCATTGTTGCTGCAATTTCATTTTTCCAATTCCATTTCTTTGCATTATCCTCACTCTCCACGCACGCCCCTGTGACCTCGGCCGACTGTTTCTCAGCACCAACCACTCTGAGATCTCTGCTAGTCGGATATAATGCCATTCTCTTTCCATCTTTATCCGGCTCCTTTGACAAAACCTTTTGTACATTTGCAAACAGTGACCAAAAGTGTGAGAACCGGAGAACTGACGTTGGCACAACCACTTTGGAATTAAATGTAAATGCCCCGCTCACTTGGGTGACATTCTGGGCTGATAAAACCACCTCTGCAAATATAGTATCAAGGGGTCTGTTTCTAATACAGCTGCCTCTTGTCTTTCATGTTTGAAGATTATTCAAAAGCCTCTGGGCTGCTTTATGCATTAACACGTGGATGTCTTAATTTATCAAAAGACCATTCTGCATCCGGTTAATCTCACAACCTCAGTACCTGGGCCTCTTTCTAGCACATGATAAGTGCTCATAAATGTTTGCAAAATGAGTGAAGAATAAAAAGCATGGGCTCCAGACACTGTGCCTCGCCCTGAAACCAAAATTGAAAGACCAACTGTGGGAGTTATCCTGTGTGCTCTGTATTGCAGTGATACGCTACTAAAAGTTGATCACAGACTCCTTCTCTAGAAGGAGACTGACAAAAAATAATAAATAGCATCGTTCACTTATTAAACAAATATTTATTCGGTGCCACCTGTATGTTGGGCACTGAGATGGAAGAATGAGAAACAGGGGGGTTGGGGGGAGGGAGAGCAGGGAGGACTTTTCCTTCATGAATAGTGCAGCCCAAATAGATACTGATCAAATAGTCACACAAATTAAAGGTAAAATTGCAATTGTGATAAGTGACTAAGGTGGTTTTAAAAATGATGTCCACAGATCCTGTCATGCTTCTCAAGAGGTAGAGCTTAATTCCCTTTCTTTTGAGTGTAGGCCGGAATCCATGACTCACTCCTAGAGAATGGAAGTGATGAGATGTCATTTCCAAGATTGTGTTCTGAAAAGACTGGGGCCCTCCTTTTAGATGCACTCTCTTCTCCCCCCCCCATTTCCTCTCTCCTCCCCTCCCCTCCACTCCGCTCCTCTTCTCTCCCCTCCTCTTTTTTCTCTTTCTCCTTCTCCTTCTCCTTCTCCTCCTCCTCCTTCTTCTTCTTCTTCTTCTTTTCTTCTTCTTCTTCTCTCTCTCTCTCTCTCTCTCTCTCTCTCTCTGTCTCTCTCCTCCCTTGCTCTGGGGGAAGCCACCTGCCCTGCTGTGAGAACACTTAGGCAGCCAATGGAGGGACTACCCATCTGGTGAGGAATTGAAGCCTTCCAGGCAACCATGTGAGTGATCTTGGAAGTACATTCTCCATCTTTATTCTAGCCTTCAGATGACCGAAGCCCTGGCCAAAAACTGACTATAAACTCAGGAGACCCCCTGACCTCCTTAGTCCACCAGATAAGCTACTCCCATATGCCCGACTCACAGAAACTATGAGATATGTTTGTAGTTTTAAGCTGCTAAATTTGGAATAGTTTATTACATAGTAATAGGTAACTAACATGAAAGAAAAGTATAAGATGTACATAGTGTAAAATAGAGGGTATCAATCTATCTGGGAATTCAGGAAGAGCTTTTCTAAAAAGTGACTCAGTAATCGAGGGGCAAGAAGGCTTGGAAGAATAACCCAGGAAAAGGCGGTGCCATGTGCAAAGGCCCTGAGGCAGGAAAGGACATAAGTTGGAAGGGCTGGAAGAGACCAGAGTAACTATAGCATGGAGATCAAATGCAAGAGTGATTTGTAATGAAACCGACAGGGTGCAGGGGTCCCATCCATGGAGAGCCTTGAGACATTTGTCAAGGACTTGGGTCTTTATAAGGACAGAAGTGGGAAGCCTTTGAATAGTTTTAAACAGGGAGATGACCTAATCAGACTCGTGTTTCTTTCATGTCCTTTCAACTATTATTTCTTATCATGACGATCAGCTGACAACTTCCTCTCCCTGGACATGTTTTGATTTCCACATAGGCTTTCTTGCAAATAATGGAAATTACATAGGCTTAAAAAAAACTGCTCATAATTTGCAGTGCTAACTTCATGCTAACCCTCATCCCGTCCCAGAGGCTGTCAGTCACTGGCAGTCAGCGTTGAGAGGGTGAGATAGAAGTCTGGAAAACACAGGATGAAGTAGGAGCCCCCTTCAAGGTCATTTCCAAAAATCATGCGCCATTGTTAGTGTGTAGGTACACCTGTGCTTTTTTCAGGGCCGGTCTAGAGTTTTTGTCATGTTCTCAAGGGGATCAGCGTTCTCTAGAAAAGAGCCTGAGACAAGGATTCAGAATCAGGTGACTTACTGAGCAAGAGCTCTCAGGGGAAACTTCTAAAGAGAAGACAGGGACAAGAGCCCAGCAAGAATGTGACCTCAGGTCATGCAGAACCCTGGCCCGATTCACAGGGGCACTTTGGAGCATAAACTGGGGCACAGAATCGTCCCCATTCTAAGGCAAAGGGCAAGCCTTTTGGAACCCCATATCAGTCACTGGTTGTAGATTGCTCCCATCAATCAAGGGCAGTTTTCTGGAAAAGAGGTACAGTCGCCAGAAAAAAATTAAATATTTTTATTTGCTAAATATGGCAACTTTGAGCAGGGGGCAGCTGTGAGCTATTAGCAGCCAACATTCCCAGCAGCTGGGAGATGGGTAAGTAAAGGGATTTGGGCAGGGCACCAAAACAGTGTCTCCCACAATCTGTGACCCTGAAAAGGTTCAAAGACTCTCTATCTGTAGGATGGAAATGGCCGGGTGGTCAGTAATGTCCTGGAAAGCCAAGATAAATCCTCATACTTAGAAGCGAGGACAGGGCCCCTGGGAAATCAGGACAGAGCTGCCTCCAGTTGGGCTTATACATCCAACTGACTCAAGTTTCCCAAGGAATGCAACCCAAACCCAGAACTTGCAACTTACTGGAGTTCAGGAAGGAGCCACGGAGCCAAAATTAACCAAAGCATCATCAATTAAAATCGCACACCCCCAGCTCCTGTCCCCAAAGGGACCTCTGGAAGTTCAGGTGACCGGGCCCCTCCCCACCTCCTCGTGTTACTGTGAGTGTGGTTTGGGGCATGCCACGGTGGTTAAAAGCAAGGACTCTGGACCCAGATTGTCCAGGTTCAAATCCTAGTACCTTCACTTACCAACTGTGTGACTCTGGGCAAACTTCATGACCTCTCTGGAACTCGGCTTCTTTGTGAAACGGGTTGAAAATAGCACATACTTACGGGGCCCGTACCAGGATGTGATCAACTCAGTTAATTCACATAAAGTGCTTAAAACTGTGCTTGCCTCAGCATAAGCATCAACAAATGTTAGTGATTACTATGATTATTTAGCTGTCGAAAAGAGAGGGCAGGAACTTTTGATCCGAAGCTTTCCAAATCAGCTTCTCCCACAGTTCTGAAAACAGTCTTCATGTGGTACACATTCTCTGTGCACCAGCGTTTGGTTGGCTGCCCAATGCTTGGCTGTGAGCTTCTGGGGGCCAGATGTGTGTCATTTTCATCTTTGCACGGTGCTATGGCCACACCGTTGGGTCTGATAAATATTTGATCAGTGGGTGCCTCCACTGCCAGAAATTTCACAAAGGAGTCTGGCTATCATTTGGGCCCTACCCAGACTCTTCCACTCCACCCATCCTACAGCCCATGGCAGGTGGGACTGCGTGTGTGAAAGTCCTGACAAGTCCCTCTCTGAGCCTCAGTTTTCCAGACCATGTGCTAGGAGCTGGGTCTAGAGAAAATCTCAGGCCACCATGTTTGGGCCCTCCCTCCATGCAAGCACTAAACAGAATATTACATACGCATTCCTATTTAATTAATTAATTTTTTAAATTTATTTATTTGAGAGAAAGAGAGAGAAAGCACATGTGCATGTGCAAGCCTGGGGGGGGGGGGGGAGGGTGGGAAGGGCAGAGAGAGAAGGAGACAGAGAATCCCAGGCAGGTTCTGTGCTGTCAGCACGGAGCCCATGCAGGGCTTGATCTCGCCAATGGTAAAATCATGACCTGAGCTGAAATCAAGAGTCAGATGCTCAACCGACTGAGCCACCCAGGCGCCCTGGCATTCCTTCCTTGAACCACCTCGACAACTGCTATGATCTGAGCATTTGCATCTCCCGAAAATTCATACATTGAAATCCTAACCTGCAATATGACAGAATTGGGAGGTGAAGACTTGGAGAGGTGCCCAAGTCAAGAAGTTGGAGCCTTCCTGAATGGGATCAATGCCCTTAGAAAAGAGGCACCACAGAGCTCCCTTGTCCCTTCAACCATATGATGATACAGCAAAAAGTCAGAAGTCTGCAACCCAAAGAGAGTCCCTACCAGAACATGACCGTGCTAGCACCATGCTGATCCTGGGCATCCCAGCTTCCAAAACTATGAGACATAAGTGTCTGTTGTTTAGTAAGCCAAGCAGTCTGTGGTACTTTGTTATAGCAGCCAAAATAGACTAAGACAACAATTCTAGGCTCTTAATTACCCTCATTGTACAGAGGAGGAAACTGAGGTTTAGCCATATAAGCAGCTGGTAGATTCTTTTAGTCCCAGGCCTGAGCTGTGTCCGGCAGGAAAGACACACACTCTTGCCAATGCTGGCTGAGCTCCCTGAGATGTGATGGGCAGGAGCTAAGCCAAACCCAGGAAGGGGTGATGCTCTCTTCCAGCCACCTCTAACTCATAGCCAGAACTCGTGCTCTCCAAAGCTGGGCCCAGACCAAGACAAGGGATAGGGCATCCCCTGGATGTCACAGGGATGCTGTCCAGGGTGGCAGCCGGAGTCACAATAGTCTAATAGTAATTTTTGCTTACCGAGTACTTACTAAGTGCCAGGCTTTGCGCAAAGCTCATCTTGGTTGGGTTCATCCAAAGCAGACCCTGAGTCAAGGATTTGAGCGCAGGTAGTTTATTTGAGAGGTGGTTCCAGGAAGCACAGTGAGAGAGTAAGGAAATAGACAGGGAAGGGCAGAAAGCCAGTAAAACATGCAATAATAAGTAGGTCACCTCTGAAGGCAACTGGGACTGGGTCCACACTGGGGGCACTTTGGGGAACTCTGTTACACACCTAAGAATTATTTCACTGGAGGTGAGGTTTATCCACCCACTCTAATCCCTCATTGGCTGAGAGCCACTCCTGAGACATGAACTCCCTGGCACTTCTAAATGCCCCATGTTGGGACTAAACACCCTCATGTAGCTAGAGAAGCCCTTGGGCAGAGAGTATCACAGGCGCTTGAAGAAGGAGGCCATGGGCATGCTGGAACCGCCCAGAAAGCCTGCAGGTGACACGAGGGTCAAGAGAACGGCAGAAGGGGCCGAGCACATCTGTTGCATGCCGCATCTTTCATGCATTGTCTCACCAGCCCAAAGAGGTAGGCCCCATTCTTGTGCTCGTTTTATAGTTGAGACTCAACAAAATTAAAGATTTACTCGAAGTCACAGAGCTGATAAGCTGGAGCTGAATCCAGGCAGCCGGTTCCAGAGCCCAAGGTCTAGGGCATGATGCAACACTGTCTCCTTACCTGTGGACTCCTCAGCCAGTGCTCTTTTGACTACCTAGGAGGAAACAGCCACCTCTGAATCCATGGCATTCCAGCCTCCTTTTGCTCCAAGTCCTACGTATTTTTCCACGTACCACTCAGGCCACCAGCCTACAGTGTGGAGTGATGAATGGGGCTGGGCCTTTGGTCGCCCTGGAGAAGAAAGATAAGCAGAGTTGGGGAGTGACTTTTGTGCTAACCAATGCCAACTCCATTCTGCTTTGTAGAAGGCCTCTTGAAGTTGTTAGGGGAGGAAAAGTCTCCTCTAGGTCACAAGATGC
Organism: Lynx rufus; assembly: GCF_022079265.1. Classification (NCBI taxonomy): domain Eukaryota; kingdom Metazoa; phylum Chordata; class Mammalia; order Carnivora; family Felidae; genus Lynx; species Lynx rufus. The sequence continues at coordinate 17,118,835 of NW_025814896.1, read as the reverse complement.
CTTGTGTGTCATATTTCAGACAACAGAATGGGGTGAGCTCAGTTGCTTTCCAAAAGGGGTGGGGGAAATCAGCCCCCCCCTCCCAGAACAGCACAGTCATCTTAAATCTAGCAATCTCCTGGATGTGCTCAACCATGCATCCTCCCAATGTCACCTTGCTCTAGAAAGTGTCAGCCACAACACATGGACACTTTTTCATTTTTCTTATCTCTTCTCATATTTATAGCATCACAAGGCACTTTCAGAGGTAGGCAGGGAAGGGGTCATATCCACATGTTTCAGGTAAGGAAACTGAGGCTCCACACGTTTTCTTGCTTCTCTCAAGAACACAAAGCTCATGAGCAAAGAAGAACTGACTTGAATATAATTCTTCTGGTTCTAAATCCAATGCCATTTCTGTAGCACTCACTATATAGGCCCAGATGAGGACTGACAGTTAATGGCAGATACACACAGCTAAACATGGCATTAGGAGCCCTAAGACCAGATTGGGATCTCTGTGTCTTCATCTGTTAGTGAACTCACAAGCTGACCAGGCATATCCTTCATGTTTCATGGAATCTTCAAGATGACCAGCAGAGTCAACATACCCACCTCTAGAAACTCCTTCCTCAATTCGATCACATGTTCCTATTTGCTGCCCAGCACTCAATGCAGCTGTATTTATCCTTTTATTTGGGATGTTTATTGTCTGTCTCTTCTTCTAGAGAATGTAAGCTCCATGAGGGCAAGGTGCACATCAGTCTTATTAAGCCCCACCACTACGAGAGACAGAGCAGGAGGGGAAGCTGGAGAGATTCAAAGCATGAAAGGGACTCCAGCCACCCTTTCTGGGAAAACAGGAGAAGGAATGCCCTAGCTTCTAGGAGCAAGGACCAATCCTTAGCTGACAGCTAGCAAGGAAACAGGGATCTAACTCCTACAGCTGCCAGGAACTGAATTTGGTGACAACGTGAATGACGTTGGACTTGGATTTATCCTCAGAGCCTCCAGAAAGAACCACAGTCCTGTCGACATCTTGATTCTGGCCCTGTTAAACTCTAGGCAGAGAACCCAGCTGAGCCATGCTGTACCTGACTTCTGACCTACAGAACTGTGAGATAATATATGTGGGTTCTTTTAAGCTGCTAAATTTGTTGTAATTTATTACAGCAGCTGTAGAAATTAATGCAGGCAATGGTTGTAAGTGCCTAGTACATAGTAGCACAATAATTGTGTGGATGGACAGATGAATATAAGGGAATACACTTTTGAACCTGAATTTAGTTTTTTGATTTCTCATGTTTTGCTTCTTGTATTAGTCAGCTTTTGCCACATAACAAATAGCTACAAGTATCAGGCAAATAGCAATAGGCATTTTTCTCTTGTTCACTCATTTGCAGTGTCAGCTGGGGCCAGCTGATTTAGTCAGCATTCAGCCAAGCTTGGCTCCAAGCTTGAGTTCAATCCCAATCCACTTTATGTGTTTCCCATCCTGTTTGGGCCAGCAGCTGCCTGCAGCACATTCTTTTCAGATGAAAGGGAGGAGCACATGAAGGCAAGACCACCTGGGTAAGCACATCTCAAGCCTCAGCTTATATCACTTCTACTAACATTCCATTAGCCAAAGCAAAGAGCGTGGCCAAGCCCAAATCATCAAAGACCTGTGTGCCTCCCAGGGAGGCATGTGGGATGTGAATATTTGTTGAACAACGATCACACTTCTGAAGGATATGATACGACATTGTCGGTACATAGGGGGAAGAATATAAAGGGGGTAATCACAGTAGAAATAAACATGTTTCCCTAGTAATATCTGCTATAGCTATGGAATCATTTGGGAGGTACAATCATAGTATGGAACAACAACAGTTTGAATGCCTTTTCCAGCACTTACTAGCTCTGTGGCCCTGGTCAGCTAGCTTCATCTCCCTGAGCTTCTGTTTTCTCATGGGTAAAATGGAAATTATCATGGTACTTGTCTCTCAGGGCTGTGTGGAGACAAATGAAATAATAGAGATAAAGTCCCCTGGCATATAGTCAGCACTCCAAAATATATCCATTCCTCACCTCTCTTCAAGTGCCTTCTCTAGTACACACTTACCACAGTAATGGGGACATACTGGACAGACGTGCCCTGAGATGATATGTTTGTGGTGATAGACCCAACCAGGCAATAGTTGAGGGTGACCTGTGATGTGTGTGTGTGTGTGTGTGTGTGTGTGTGTGTGTGTGTGTGTGTGTTGCATGCTGCACTCAAACCCATTCCCACTCCTGCCCCATAGGCTCTTGACAAGGATTAAAAGGGATGCTGAAGAATCTAAAGAAACATATTGCAAGCCTTGATTACAAAGAAAAAGCGATTTTCTTAAAGTGGATCTTCCATCAACTGAAAGAAGCCAGGCCCCAAGGACAAGGGTGATAAGCAGGGCTACAAAGACACCCCCAGAACCCTGCAAACTGGAGTCTTCAGCACAAAGCACACTCCTTCCCCCCGGCAAGCCTGATTGACAAGGCCCAACAAAACCCTCCAGAAAAGTCCAGCCATCACATCAAACTGCACCCAGGCCTAGCTCCAATTGCAACAGCCCACAGACCACCCTTGGAAATGGATGTCAAATGGTGCCTCTTTGTTTAAGAGCACTTTCCATTATGGGCATAAAACCCCCATTCTTTCCCCGGGTTGTATATAAACATCTCAAAATAGGATTATTTTTAAAAGACCTTGGGACACAATACTTGTGTTTGAGAGAGCAGCGGATGCCTGCTCATGCTGGGGCGGGCCGAGTTTCTGCTTGCCCGCCTCCTTTCCAAGAGCACTCGGCCGTCCTTCCAGGCAGAGAAGAGAACTTGCTCAGGAGCCCATCCTGCCTGGAAGCCCAGTGACTCAGCTTCAAAGTCACATGCCATTTGAGGGTAACCCGGCCAGTCATGCAATTAGTGACTGGGGACCCACGGCCACTTCGCCCATAATGATGACTCATATTTGCAGGAAGTCACATGTTTCCAAAGCCCTGATCACAGACTGTAAGCTCATTGAATCTCCATACACTTGAGTTGGTTGGTAGAGCTCTTCAGTTGATAAAACTTAGTCCCTAAAGTATTAAATCCCTTAACCACCATTCCACAACAGGGAGAGGGGAAACTCGAAGCCAGGTCTTGGAACCTAGCACTCCCTGTGCTGCTTGCCCTAGTGACTCCCCCGGTGGGAAGTGGTGCTCTGAGCACTAGACTCAGAACAAGTGTTACCAGCCCAGAGCAGGACTTCAGGAAGTTCCTTCCTCTCTCCCTCTCTCCAACCCTCCTCCATCTCTTTGTGTGCTTTCTTAGTTTGGTCAGCTTCCAGAAACAGACCTGAGTCAAGGATTTGAGTGCAAGTTGTACACCTGGGGAGAGGAGAAAATACCAGTAGGAAAATAGGGAAGAGAAAGAGAGTATTAGTTTTCTACTTTGGTGTGCCAAATTGCCCCCCAAACTTAGCAGCTTAAAAATAATAAACACTGATTATCTTACAGTTTCTGGGGATCAGAAATCCAGGCACAGTATAGCTGGGTGCCTCTGGCTTAAGGTATCTCATGAGGTTGCAGTCAAGCTGTCAGCCAGAGATGTGGTCTCCTTGAAAGACTCAACTGGGGAAGCATCCACTTCTAAGTTCCCTTGCATGGTGGTTGGCAGGATTCAGTTCCTCCCTGGCTATTGGTTGGAGGTTTCTCTCGGTTCCTTGCCATGTAGACCCCTCCATAGGGCAGCTCACAATATGGCAGCTGGCTTCCCACACACTGAGTAAGGGAGCAAGAGAAGATATTCCCAAGCTGGAACCCACAGTTTTTTGTATAGCTTAATCTTGGAAGCGATGGCCATCACTTCCACCATATGTAAGTTGAGTCCCACTTGAGGACTCAAGGAGGGCATTACACAAGGCTGTGAGTGCCAGGAGGTGGAGATCACCAGGAGCATTTCAGCCAATGAGTGATGTTTGTTCTCCAGGGCTTTGTCCCACCTGAAGACCTCTCTGGCTTCAGAGGAAGCCCTCAGGAGACAACATGCAGATACTGGAGTGTGCGGTTGGGGTATTCCTGTGATTATTCCCCCAGCTCCCTCCCTCTGCCGGCACTGTGAATTGGCTACATCTTTTAGCCAAAGGCCAGAACTCCCATCTGGCAGTTTTGCCCACGGTGCTCCCCTCTCCAGAGATATAAGCCTTGCTTTCCCTTTTTGTGGTAGACAACCTTTAAAGGGCTCATTATCAATTCACCTGCCATGTAGATTTTTTTTAATGTTTTTATTTTATTATTGAGAGAGAGAGACAGAGTGCTGGTGGGGGGAGGGGCAGAGAGAGAAGGAGACACAGAATCTGAAGCAGGCTCCAGGCTCTGAGCTATCAGCAGAGAGCCCGATGTGGGGCTCGAACTCACGGACGGTGAGATCATGACCTAAGCCAAAGTCGGACACCCAACCTACTGAGCCACCCAGGTGCCCCTCCTGCCATGTAGATTTAAGCTCCACTGCAAACCAGTATAAGAATACATGTTTCAGTCATCCCGTGTGAGGGGAGAAGGGGCTAGGGTATTTACCAATTACCATCATTTCCCAGTTATCATTAGTCATTGATTCTGGGGGTGGGTTGTTAGTCAAGCCCAATCAAACCCAACCTAAACCAGCCAAAATCACTCCTCCAAGTTCCAATAATCGCTTCCTCCCCTTGCTCCTTCAGGCCTGGGGTAAGAAGGGATCCCCACAGTTGCTACCTCACCAGTGAAATTACCTCTTGGTGGTTTCCTAAAACTCTGCCCCACATCTTGCAAACAATTCCTTTATTAAACTTACCTTTGTTACACATGTCTCGTGGAAGATTGAGAAGAGAGCATCTCCTAAGATCTCTGACACATCTCCCAGAGTCCCTTTATTCAGAGAGCAAAGATTCCTCAAAGATTTAATTTTTGCTAGTCCTGCCCTTTCTCTTTACTCCATATCCTCCAAATTTTAAGATCTGCTTCTCAGCTCATCCCTCACGCTCCCTTCACAATTACAGAGAGCTAGCTCTGTTTTTCACATCGCCTTCTCTATACTCCCTAAATTCTGAATCTCGATGATCCCCTTTTTAGTGGGTTTAGTATTTTTTCATTTGTAATTTTTAGAAAGACAGAGTCACTATAATATCTTTATTGTTTAAGGAGATGGTCTGACACCAATTCAGCCTCACTTGTTACAGAATGAAGCTAAACATGCATTCACGTGTGAATGAACTGTGCAAAAAAGAAAAAGAAAAGTTAAGATACAGTCACCAACTTGGGTCAAAGTTCAGAAGCCAAGTGCTTACTTGGCAACCAGTGCTCTGGGAAGGGAACCTGACAAAGCAAACAATTTTAATTTTTGGTGTCTCTTGAATTTCAACTAATTATCTACCAGTGCATGGAAATAGCCTCATAATCAACTAACCCTGGTCCCAAACAGAAGGGATATTAAAAATATTAAGTATCAAATATGGCATGGTAAGGAGCAATCAGAACAGACCCCAGGAGGTTTGTTTGCTATACCAGAGAAGCCAGCTGAATATAAACCCTGGGTCTGGATCACGTGCGTCCTACAGTCCCCCAGAGCTCCCCATGAGCTCTCTTGCTGCTGGGCAATCTCTCTTCTCCACAGGGAAGCAATCTGTTAGCATCTTTGTGAAAGACTGCATGATCTATGGGGAATTGTTTTTCTACAACTGAGGAGTAGTCTCTTGTTTCCTTCTCAGTTATAAGTAAATTCAGGTTATTTAGCCCAACATGATTTACTCTGCAGATATACTGTCACAGCACTAAGGTTAATAATTCATTAGCAAATCTGTCTGAAATCACTTCCTTGTATTTGCTACAATTCTAATGTGATTGCAGGGCCCTCTGCTCCTTCCCTTCCCTTTCCCCTCTCTAGCCCATCGCATCACTTGGAAAATTTCTGTGTGAATGGGGTTTTGGACCTCTAGGCCTGGGGAAAAAGGCATGGGCTGATTCCCAGGAGCTGGTCCAGCCTTCACAGAGCTAAAAACGATACCACACTTTCCCAATCTTAATGCAGGGAGTAAAGTGATTTGTGTTCTCACAGTCTGTTTTGAAAAGCGAGGTGTAATTTGTATTCTATTTAGCAAACTTTTATACGGCACGTATTATGTGTCAGGCATTATTCCAAATCCATTTCAAATCTTAACTCATTTAATCTTCATAACACCCTCATGAGGCAGATCTTCTTATTATTCCCATTTTGTAGATGGGGCACTGAGGCACAGACAACCTGAGTAACTGGCTCAGGGCCACACAGCTAGTATGAGGAAAGGATAGAATGGTAATGTAGCCTGATTCTAGAACGTGTGCTTTCCTACCCAGTACATTATCCTCTTAAATGTGATGTTTTAATCATTCAGGTGATTGTGTGTGGTCACTTACTTACAAGTGAAGTAGTGTCTAATTTACGGATGCAGGAAGCACCAACGTCGAATGAGCACGTACAATACAGCAGGCTTTCTTCTGAGAGCTTCCATTCGTCATCTTACCACCTCTCATCAGCCTGAGGAGGCAGACACTGTAATCTCTAGTCCATAAGTGATTTAATTGAGACTAAAAGCAAGATACAGAACAGGAAACCCAGTGCCACGACTGGCACATGATAGTAACTCAACAAATATTAATCTACTTCATTAATTTGTATATAAACAGACTCAGGGTCACAGCTGCTTTGCAACAGAGTGTCTTTGCAGCTCTCTCTGACTCTCCCTTGAAAACTGACCAGCATATCCCAAAGTAGGATAGCTAGAAAGGTAGGACAATACCTTCTTTTTTATAAAAGTATAAATATTAACATAAGTATAAATATATTAAACTATAAATGTAAGTGTTAATTAACAGTAGCATGGATAGTAACTGATTTCTAACTATTGAGTATAAATAAGTATTCATTTTCTAACATTGCTTCATCTAAGCTTAATTTCTCATTTTGCTTTAAAGAGATTGTGTAACTTTTTATCCTTATTTGTTGCTTAGTTTAATCCACATGGGATTTATTTTGGTATATGGTATGAATTACATTTTTATAAATAAAACATACATTATACACACACACACACACACACACACACACACACACGTATACTAAAAATAGCTTCTCCAAATGGTTAGCTAATTGTCTCACCATCATTGGCTGAATAATCCATTACTTCCCCCACTTTGCTCTTTTAATTTGAAATAATTTTAAACTTTCAGAAAATTTACAAAAGTAGAATTGAGAGTTCCCATATGCCCTTCGCTGAGTTTCCCCTAACGTTAGGAATTTAGGGATCCGTAGTGTAATTACTGAAACCAAAGCATTAACATTCATACAATACTATTAAATACTCTTTGGGTCTTGTTTGATTTTCACCAGCTTTCCCACTGATGTCCTTTTTCTAGCCCAGGATCCAATCCAGGGCCCTATGTTGCATTTGGCTGTCATAGCTGCTCTGTGTTCTTCAATCTGAGGGATCTTAGAGACTTTTTTTTCTTTCACGCCCTTGACATGTTTAAAGGATACTGTCCAACTACTTTGTGGAGTCTCTTAGTTTGGGTTTGCTTGATATTTTCTCATGACTAGATTGAGGTTACGTGTCTTGGGCACAGAAGTGATGTTGTGTCCTCAGTGCATCTTATCAAGTGGCACATGATATCGATGTGTCTCATTACGTGTGGTAAGTTCAATCACTTGGGTAAGGTGGTGCCTGCCAGGTTTCTTCACTGTAATGTTACTATTTTCTCTCTTAGTAATTAATAAACCTTTTGTGGAGAAATGTTTTGGGACCATGCAAATATCCTGTTTCTCATCATGCTTTTACTTGCTACTTTTAGCACCGATCAATGGTACTTGCCCACAACAATTATTATGGCCATGTTGGCCTAGTGGCAATTCTCTATTTCCATCGTTCCTTCTACATTTGTTCATTGAAGTTCCTCTGCAAGGAAGAGCTGTCCCTTCTCCTCCAATAAATACAATTATTTTTACAGACTCATTAGTATTGATTCCATGGATTATGATCCCAATCTTACAGTAAATTCTAATATACCATTTTTTTCTCTTTCTGTCAACTTTCATTGATAGTTTGGTACATTCCTGCTCAGCCAATATACTATGCTAATCGGTACAATTTTATAATACATATTAGAATCTGGACATTGAATTCAAGTCTCCGTGTCATTTTTATTATTTTTCCAAAACTCCCTTGACTATTTCCCCCTATTTACCTTTCAGGACGAGTTTTTAAATAATTTTGTCAAGTTACACAATAAATTCCTAAGGGTGTTGGGTTGAAAGTGCATCGAATTTATTAACTAATTTGGGAGAAATTATTCTTTACAAAATTAAGTCTTACCATCCAAAAACATAATATGCCTCTCTATTTTTTAAGTTGGCTCCCATATGTGTCTGTGAAGTTTTGGTTTATTTAATGTAAGTACTGCACCTTCTAGTTATAGAAGTTCCTAGAGTTCGGGGGTTTTTTCCATGAAGTGTGTGTGTGTGTGTGTGTGTATGTGTGTGTAACCAGACACCTTACAGAATTCTCTTATTGGTTCTAAATTTTTAGCTTATTTATCTTTTCAACAATTATTTACTGAGCACACACCATGCGCAAGGCACTGTTGTAAGAAATAGAGAGCTAATTTAATTCTGGCCCTCATAGAGCCTAAATTCTAGCAGGCCAGGTAGACAAATAAGAGAAAAACAAATAAGTCTTTATAAATAGTATTGTTATTTATAAAAAGGCAGTGTTAAATGTTTTTCACAAACTAAAGCAGTATTAGGAAATACAAAATGAAAGGATGGGGGCATTATTTTACACATAGTGATTAGGAAAACCTCCCTAAGGGAGTGGTACTTAGGCACAGACCTGAATAAAACGGAAGAATGAGCCAGGAAACCATCTGGGTGAAGAGCATTCTAGACGGCGGAAACAGCTTGTGCAAAGGTCCTGTGGCAGGAATTAGTTTGGCAGATTTGAAGCCTAGCAAACCCAGGGTAATAGGAACAAGAGTGAGAGAGTATAGAGCAGAAGGGAATGAGGTCAGAGACGTGGGCAGAAGTCAAGTCCTACCTGGTCTAAGGCCCTGAGTTTGTATTGCATCCTAAGTGTGATGTGACACATGGATTCCAGCAGAGATTTTAATAAAGAGGCTGTGGAAGTCATCCCAGTGAGAGAAGACAGTGGCTGGGACCAGAGCTTTGGCTGTGGAATGATCAGAAGTCAGATTTCAGACATATTTCAAAAATAGTGCTGGAAGGACTGCTAACAGATTGAATGGGGGAAGTGAAGGAAGGAAAGAATAGTGGAAATGTACACCATAGCACACAGGTGGGCATAAATTTCACATAGCTCAAGGATCCAGACTCAGCCAACACTTATATAGTCAACACATAAGGTTTTAGTTAATGTTCTTTGTCATAAGAAAAGACAGGATCTGTCTTCTGGATCCTGTCTTTGTCCATCAAATCAATCCACACACTCCCAGAGATGATCAATATAGCAATTGAATTATGTCAAAAACACTGTGATGAAATTGAGAGACTGTAGGCCTAGCAGCCAGGGCTCTGGGCAAAGTCGAGCATATCAGGCAACCACCCTGGGCTCACTCTCCTCACATAAAATGTAATATAAAGGGACCCTCTTAGAGGTTTCTTCCAGTTCAGGTATTCCAGATTCTCCATAAGCTGCATGAACACAGGGAACCTGACTCCAGGACAACAACTTAGAACGCACAAGCAGGAGAGAGCAGCCTGGTTCTGTTTGCCCAAGGACACGCTGGGTCTCCCCGTAGCCTGACTCTCTGCCGTGTAGAGCAGTGTTGGGGGGGGGGGGCAGCATGAGATAATCCTGTAGGTTCTCAGCACACAGCGCGACCTCGTCATACAAGGGCTGCCTCACTTTTCCAGTTAACCGAGAGTTAACAGGCACGTACAGATCACCGATTTTCAACTGTATTATGCTTGTCAACCGACACTCTACTGAACACATTATATTTTATTGATGATTCAAGTACCCTTCAGGCTCCTTCCAGAGCCTGAAGGTCATGATTATAATCTCTAATTAGCTTTGTTCTGGAGCTGTGTGGGAGGGCTGGTTAACCAGAAGTTTCGGGTACATGAGTCCCGGATAACGAATTGCTGCCTCAATGGATTAAGAACAGATTTTGTTCATTTACTGAAGTGCTTGTTAATTGTGAATAATTACTGGAGGGTGTACTTTAGCCATCACCTACACATATAAATAACCATTTGTACCATGACTCCAGGCTATTAATACACTCCCAGGGCCGTTCTGATAGAAAGCTGGGAGAAGCGTGGGGCGCACATCCTCTGTGTTAATTTCTGTTGGGCCTGACTTCAGAGGATGTCAGGAAAAGAAAAGAAAAACTCCACTGGGGTCTAAGTTAACCTGAATTAGTCAAGGTTTAAGCAACTAACATCCATAATGAAACCTGCTTAAGGAAAAGGTATTTTTGGAAGCCCCCCACCAAGGATTATAAACGAATTAAACTCTGTGATGACTTCGATTTAAAGCAAAGCCCCCTGCTGTCTTCAAAGGCTTCTGCCTCATCAGCAAGGAGAAAAGAGGGGGTGGTGGTGGTGGTGCTGGTGTTTACCAACCATCATCCGCCCTGCCTTCTTTCCTTCCAATGTTGGGTTTTAGGGGTTTAGAGTGAGTGAATGGTACAGGGGAATGAGCAGAGACAGAGAGAGGGCAGCTCGGACCCAACTACCTCATCAAATGACAGGTTCTGCAAGTTCCCCCCCAAAAAGTAAACTCATCCCAGTTTATCCCTGGGGCCTCACTGAATCACCCCTGATCCCTGTGACCACTCGCAGCTTCCTTCCGTCATCTTTGGGCTCTGCCTGAAACTCCCTCTCTAGCCTATCAGCTTCCATTCTAATACGTATTCTTGCTTAACCATGTCATGTGCTACTGTTTGAATTGTGTCCGTGAAAAAGGTATTTTGAAGTACTAGCCCCAAGTACCTTATTTGGAAATAGGGTCTCTGCAGACATAATTAGTTAAGATGAGTTCACATGGGATTAAGGGGGTCCTAAATTCAGTATGAATGGTGGCCTTATCAGAAGAGAAGAACACACACACACACACACACACACACACACACACACACCCCACAGAGGAGAAGGAAGATTGGAGCGATTATAAGCCAGAGAATGCTGATAAGCACCAGAAGCCAGGAAAAGGCAAGGAAGGATGCTTCCCTAGAGCCTTCAGAGAGAGCAGGCCCCTGCCAACATGTTGATTTCAGACTTCTGGCCTCCAAAGCTACAAGCAAATAAATTTCTGTGTTAAGCCACCCAGTTTGTGGTAATTTATATGGCAGCCAAGGGAAACCAATACACTATGTGATACAGGCATGTTCAAACTTTTCTGTTCAGCCACCTTTTCTTCAAATCAAAACTTGTAGGGTGCTCAATCAGCTATTGGAAGAACTCTGATTAATGTAGTGGGGGGTCAGGATATCAGGCCCCCTCCTCCTCCTCACCCCCGCCACCCCCAAGACCATCATGCCTGACATCCCCTCTGACTCCATAAAACACAGTCCCACATGAGAAACTAGCAGGAAGGCACAGCACGGGCCTCTCCTGGATGTGAAAGTCAGCTTTCCCTACTACTAACTGTGTAGTCTTAATCTCCCAGAGCCTCAATTTCCTAATCAGTAAAATGCATATAAAACCACCGACTCAATTTGATCACTATCCCGCTTAAAGGAGACCCTGTTTGTAACACAGCCACTCTAGGCCTGTGTTAGGGGCTGAACTGCACACATACACACACATACACACACACACACACACACACACACACACACACACACACACTTGCCCCCCACAATTCCTATGTCGAAGTCCTGAGCCCCAGGACCTCAGAATGTGACTACTGAGGTAAGGAAGTTAGAATGAGGTCATGACCCAATACGACTGGTGTGTGTACAAGAAGAGGCTAGGACACAGACACACACAGAGAGAAGCCCATGTGAAGACAGAGGGAGAAAACCTCTACAGCCATCTACAAGCCAGAGCGAGGGCCTCAGATGAACCAGTCCTGTCCACACCTTGACCTCAGACTTCTAGTCTCCAGAACTGTGAGAAGAGAAGTTTCCAGTCTGTGGTATTTTGTTAGGTCAGCCCAAGCAAACTAACACAGCCTGGCATGTGGAGGGCATGTTGATTTCCTCTCCATTCCTCTGTGTCAAACTCACTGCCAAGTGTCTCACATCTATCACATTTGATTCATCCTAGACGTGATTCTTCTCCCATCCTGACATCTCTGAAAAGGGCTGCCTATGGCAGCCAGGCCAGGCAGGCACATGACGCCTCCCCAGTGCAGGTGCATGGCGTCCACTGATGGCTTGATTAGAACAAAAGGTAGAAGGAGGAGGAGTTTGCTTTCTGCTTGGGCCAGGACTTCCATCTTCTCCTGCCCTTGGACATGTGTGCTTATGGTTCTCGGGCCTTTAGAATCAGACTGGGATTCAGGCCTTGGGAACTGGACTGAATTCCTGCTTCTCCAGTTTACAAATGGCAGATCTTGGGGTTTCTCAGCCTTCGTAACCACGCAATCCAAGAGGGGTGCCTGGCTGGCTCAGTGGATAGAGCCTGCAACTCTTGATCTTGGGGTTGTGAGTTCAAGCCATATGTTGGGCATAGAGCCTGCTTCAATTAGAAAAAAATTGATGGGGGGGCGCCTGGGTGGCGCAGTCGGTTAAGCGTCCGACTTCAGCCAGGTCACGATCTCGCGGTCCGTGGGTTCGAGCCCCACGTCGGGCTCTGGGCTGATGGCTCAGAGCCTGGAGCCTGTTTCCGATTCTGTGTCTCCCTCTCTCTCTGACCCTCCCCCGTTCATGCTCTGTCTCTCTCTGTCCCAAAAAAAAAAAAAAAAAACGTGGAAAAAAGAAAAAAATTGATGGGATGGACACATAGATAGACCTATAGATCCTATTTGTTGTGTTTCTCTGGAGAACCATGACTAACACACAGACATTTGAGGAATGAGCGAGTCCTGGCTATTGTCTGCCAACCTTCCCTTAACACCTCCTGGTAAATTCTAAAAATCCTAGCGTCAAAATTTGCAGAATGGGCAGCTTGGGGGGAAAAAAAACCCTGAGGGCAGATTTGAAAGCACTCTTCCAAGAATCCGTGCCGCATGAACCCTCTTGGGTAGCACAAAGGACAGGACTACATGGAAAAATACAGACATCAAAGACTGAGTCAAAAAGCTATTTAGAGAAATTAAACTCTGAAGGTGGAAAAGTTTTAGGAATAGCTTCAGGAGTTTATTTCGCTTATGTTTTCCTTCTAGTGTATACAAACATGTGATATATGATGGAATCTATGTCTAAATGAATTTAAAAGAGGTCTTTCAATGAGTATAAAACAAAAATTCTAAATTATTAAAAAGCATGGAATCCAGCTTGGATGGCAATATTTTTTCCTTCTTGGTAAAAGGCATAAAATAAAAGCACATCTTACACTTAATGGTCAGTGGCTTTGGTTTGATGGAATATGGTATTATTTTAATTGCCACAATCATTTTAGGCAGTAGGTATGGTTATCCCCATTTGACAGGCCAGAAACGGGCTAAGGTTAGACCTGCCTAGAACCACCCCACTAGCTACATCAGGCCACGCCTGCAACCCAGCCTTAGACCCCCAGACCCTTAGCACTCGGCTACCGATTCTACTCCCTCAAACTCTCCTCAGCTGCCCCCACCTAAACCTGAATTCCAATCCTGAATCCAGCCTCAGGCAGGAAGTTACCGCGGGGAAGTTAAATTAGTTGGTTTTTCATGCATATATAATGAACTCTTAGCAATAAATAAGCCTTTATGAGTGGCAGATTTATCCATTTTTATGGTGCAAAAGTAAAACCTGCCTGGCGTATATTTCTAACAGGTGCTGCCCCTCACACCTGCATATATAAATCACAGTGGCACGAGATGGCAGGCCAGGAAGGCCAGAAGCCTGGTTTACAAGACTCACAATCCTCACGGCCTCAAGAAGCCTGCAGTACACGTGGGCAGAAACTACACAGAGCGCTGGGGTGCAGACAATTTACTGGACGCAGGGCAGCTATTGTGTGGTCATAAAGATGGTGTGTCAGAGGATTAGCATCGTCTGCAGGACACCAGGCACGGAGCGTCTAAATAAACACGGAGCATGCAGCTGGGAAAGGGAAGGGGGAGAGAGAGAAGCCATTCCCAGGCTGGCTTGCGAAGCAGGCATCCACAGAGCACTCTGGAATGAAGCAAAGTCTTGGAGACAAATGCTTTGCAGCAGAATCACAGGGAAGGCTCGTGGAAACAGACTGGGTGCGGGACTCCACCCCCAGAAATTCTGACTCAGGAGGTCTGGGCTGGGTCTGAGATTCTGTATTTGTCCCAGGCAATGCTGAAACTGCCAGCCTGTGGATCATACTTGGAGTATCAGTGTTTAGGTTGTATACTGACCAAAGGTACAGATATGTCACATGTTACTCAGGGTCCTGAAGTAATCAGCAGTCCTCCCAGGACTGTAAAAGGTACAATATGTATGAAGAGCCACCATCAGGTCGCCTGGAAGTTAAGAACATGGACTCTGGGGGTGCCTTGGTGGCTCAGTCGGTTGAGCGTCCGACTTCAGCTCAGGTCATGATCCCACGGTTGAATTTGAGCCCCGCATCGGGCTCTGTGCTGACGTCTCAAAGCCTGGAGCCTGCTTCAGATTCTGTGTCCCTCTCTTGCTCTGCTCCTCCCCCGCTCGCGTTCTGTCTCTCTCTCTCTCTCTCTCTCTCTCTCAAGAATAAAAAAAAAAAAAAAAGGAACATGGACTCTGGAGTCCAGCTGCCTGGATAACTCTAGGAAAGTGACTTAACCTCTTGGGCCTTAGTCTCCTCATCTGCCAAATGGGGGTGAAAATAGTACCCGTAGGATAAGATGGTTATGATCGTTGAGTTATTGTAGGCAGAGTTTTCTCTGCTCAGCAATTGTGAAACTGAGTGATGGATTGATGAAGGTTTATTGTACTATTACTTTCATGTTCTGTATAATTTTTCCATAATAAATTATTTTTATAAAGGCAATGATGACACTTATACCCAACTCAGAGAATACTGGATTCTACTGGAACACCCTCCCCCTCCAAAAATGAGAAGCATGGGAACAGAATCTCTAGGCACAAATGTATGTTTGAGAAGTGGGAATGGACCAACACAACGACCTGAAGTAACTGCTTGTTTTTCCTGCATTTCACTTCATTTGCTTCAAAAAGTGAAGCGTAGAGAGGAGAGAGAGGCTTGTAGATGGGCAAGACCTCTCGCTGCCTCTCTGTGCTTTTTTTATGAATCTCTGGATCTCTGTGATTCTCCCCTGCCTCTGCCTCCCCCCTCCCTCTCCCTCCTCCCCCATCTCTCCTCCTCTCCATCTCCCTAGAGTTTGCAGCACGTGAGCACCTATGGAAGGAAGCAGAAGCATTTTCAGAACAGCAATTCCAGTTTTCACCTCTTGTATTAGCACGTTACTCCCAACGTTTTGGCATGCAATTATTTCTGTGATTAGTCTTGTAGGGGAGAGGAAGCGCCCAGATTTGTATCACCTGGGTTTCGATCCCAGCTTAGCCTCTTACCAGCTGTGTGGCCCTGGGTAAATAATCTCCTAGAGCTCCAGTCTGCTCATCCGGAGAATGCAGGTGACCCGTGTGGGCCCCTGAAAGCAGGGCCTGAGACAAGGACATGGGTATGAGCATTCACTGGAGAGGCAATCCCAGGGAGCAGGAGAGCCAGACACAGAGGAGGGAAAGCCAGGAAGGGGCGTGTTTCCAGGTCCGTGCTGGAGGCCACATGGCTCAGCTTTGTGAGAGACTCTAGGGCTCAGGGTGCCTCCCAGAACTGTCTACAGGAAGAGCACCAGGCATTAATCCAGCAGTATCCAATCCCCACTAGCTGAGTCCCCAGCGGTATTAACTCCCCCATATTCAGGATTGTGCCTGTGTGTGGACCGAGCATATGGCTACAGCTGAAGCAGGAGAAGGGTAACATGAGCAGGGGGCACTGGGGTGGGAGGCTGTCGTTGTGCATGGGACCATCCATGCCTGTGGCTGAGTCCAAGGTGAGCCAAGATGTGACACAGGGCACCAAAGTGACTGCTGTGGCCTTTAACAATTGCAGAACGACATTCTGCAGAACAATTACACGAGGACATCAGCTAAGGCCTGTGACCCAGCTGATCCGCAGTAGGCTCCTTTCCTTTTCCCTGTCACCTTGCTAGGCTGGGAGCCGGGACCCTGTGGGCCTCTATCCTCACTGTCACCCTCCCCTGAGTCTGAGCTCATAGGAGTTGCTCAGCAAATCTCTTTCCCATGAGTGTCACAAGTTCCAAAAAGGCCTAAGGAGAACTTTGACCATTCATTTGTGCATTCTTTTCATCCCTTCAAAACATATGGTGGCACTCCTATCAGATGCCCCACGCTGGTCTGGGATAACAAACGGGTGAAGTGTTTACCTGCTAAGATATTGGGATTCATTTGTTATAGCAGCAAGCATAACTCATACTAACGCTCTCTGCCCATAAAGAACTCCCTGTCTAGTAAGAGACAGGAGACATGTACCCAAGCATCCTAGCAGACAGGTGACTTACAGGAACTTCAGACCCTGGAGGACAGACTCTTGTGACGGCAGGCGGTTCCACTGTATTGCAGGACTGCTGACAGCACCAGCCACCACCTGGATTTGTGCCACCTGTCACTCTGGGATCGGGGCAGGATTTCCAGAGGAGTGGGCATTGTCGCTGGGCCTCAAAAGGAGGAGTAGGATCCACACCCACAGAGACTGGGAAAAGGCACTGCAGCTGGATGACACAAAAGGAGCAAAGATACGGTGGGTGGAAACGCAGAGCCCTGTGTGGAACGGCAAGAGCCACCGGTGTTTGCCGAGCAGGAGCCACAGGCCAGACGCTGTGCTCAGATCTTTACATCTGTTGACTCACTTGATCCCCCAACACCCTCATGAGGCAGGAACTGTGATGATCTCATTTCAGAAATGAGAAGCTGACGTACAGAGATGTGCGGTCACTCGCCCAAGTCACAGGAAGTGGCAGAGTCAGGACGTGAATTCAGAGAGCCTGCCTCCAGAACCGTGCTTGCGACTGCCCACGGACCCTGTCCACAAGCCCTGATGTCGCCATAGCACTTTACAGTTTGCAAAACTCTTTTGGACTTCTTATCTGTTTTTTATCATGGCAACAGCAGCTGTTCCCATTTTGCAGATGAAGGAACCGTACTAAAGGTCTTGTGACTCAGCGGGGTCACACAGAGTAAGCACAGAGGCCAAGACTCAAATCCCATCCTCTGCCCCAGCTGAGGATGCGACAGCAAGGAGTCTGCAAAGCTGTCTCTCTTCTCCTGCTCTGCATCCGAGGTGAGGTGTCTATATTTAGATCATTACAAGGAGCTGCTGAGAGAATGTCCTCCGGCTATGAATTCAGCCTTACACACACATTCACTGCGGATCCAGGAGAAGGCCAGGAATAAACGGGTGGGAGAAGGTCCTTGATTCCAAATAGAAATCGAGTTGATCAAACACAGCCCAAGCACAAACAGAGGCTACGGAGGGAAACCAGCTTTATCTCAAACCCTATGTACTCAGAAGCTTTTCCCAGAACCCAGGTCCCACTCTCAGGAAATTGCCATTTCATGCATGGGTTTCTTTTTCCTGTGTACTTTGCAAGGCTCCGTGTTTCACTGACTCCTTATCTCCTTGGTCCAATTCCACAGACTGTTGGGTTGGAAAAAGTTCAAATCCATTCAGACCATTTTAGGGGCTGACTTGCAACCGGGAGAAGTGCTCGTGGGCAGGGCAAAGCCACCATCTCGCTGCCAGCTGCACTCGCTGAGGCCTCTCGAGAATGGAGTGTCTGCTGGGTCCGTGTGGCAGGGACAGCCTGCTGTTCATCAAAATGCACGCTCCCCTTCTGTGACTCACAGTGCTCTCTGAGGAGCCCAGCCCAGCCAGGAACTACATTTCCCAGTGACCCTTGCAGCTAAGTGAGGTCACGTGACCAATTATCACCAATCAAGGATGAGCAAAAGTGATTCGTGTCTCTCCTGGGCAAGGCAGTTAGGAAACAGATGTGCTTTTTCCACTGGACACAGACCCTGAAACAGTGGAGCCAAAAGATGGAAGGAACCAGGGTATCCATAAGGAGAAATCATTTGTATTAGGTTACTAAAATGATGAGGGTTATTTGTTATAACAGCAAAAAATAAGCTGAACTAATGTATCTCCCTTCTTGACACCTGGCACCTATGGCCCCCCCACGGAAGGAGGGTTGGAGTCTCACTTGCTCCCTGAGGAGAGCTGTAATCTTCAACTGCTCCCTGTTGCATGCTGACCTGACCGTTGCAACTGAGTTCCTGCCTCAGTTTCCCTGAATAGAACAATAGATTCCCTTCAAGACAAAACTGGCTTTGATCCCATTTGGGACCAACGACTCAGACTTGGTCAACATCCTCCCACCCTAGTTCTGGACTGAGACATGTTCAAAATGAGACTACAGTCTCAAATGTCATAGGTGATGCCCACCTACCCCACAGTTCATGTGACCACTGCCCAGCAGCCCTGCCTTTAAATTGTGTCCCTGGGATGGATCCCTTTGACATTGGTACTGGTTGGGTTTGAGCCCACAATCTCTAGCCTTATTGGTGGTTTGATACCAGACCCTGGGGGGAGAATAGCATAAGAGGAAGAGTCCAATATAGACTCTAAAGAACCTAAACCAAACCCATAATTTTCAGGATAAAGTCTGTACTCCTCTGTTAGTCCCTGGAACCAACCTACTCATCTCGGTCCTCCCCATCTGCTCCCTCCCAACCTGCCTTCTCCCATCAACCCAGCCCACCTCTGCTCCCCCAAATGTCTGGCACTACACAGAACCCTACAGCTGTGTACATGCTGTCCCCTCCATCCCGAAGGCCCTTCTGACTTAAAATGGGATTTCAGAGTCCAGCAGGGGGTTGCTGCTGCTTTTTGCCTACTCAGCATCCCTCCCTTTTCTAGAAATATAAACCCACTGTGGGGAACCTTAGCATATTAATTACAGCCAACTCCACCACCTTCCCCACCGGAGGGATGAGCATGAAATTATGCAGGGTTAGTCCAGGAAACTTAATGTTTAACGCCAAGGGAGATCAGCCCTCTTTCCTTTATAAACTGCATGGAAGACATAAACTTAGGGCCTTCGGTTGATCATCTTGTCCCCACTCTATTTGAGAATGGAGCCAAGAGGCAGACCTCAGAATGGGGTGAGACAGGAGACCCTGAGTCATTGTCTGTTGGTCAGGACCCCTCTACCAAACCAATGCATCTGTCTTAAGCGTTGGCTAAAATTGCTAACAGCTCATAGATGAACCTTTCCTTACAACATTGCTCTTAGCCAAAGAGGCTCATTTGGCCTAGAAATTCTGAGGAGGTTATGCTCTACATTCCAGAGGGAGCCCATAGCCAATGCCTGCCTAATATGGGAGTACAAAAGGCCAACTGTCTTGCCTTAGAAGGGGACCATTCTGTGATGTTATTCCTACTCCAGAACTCTTCATGGGATCAGGCTGCAGCTAGACTCTAGCCGAAACCACGTTCTTCATGGACTCATGTCTCGCTTACAGACTCACTCCCTTGCTGCTCCTCCTGAGAGTATTCCCTTAATAAATCACATGCACAAGAATTCCCACTGCAAGCTCTGATTCTAGGGAATCCAACCTGAGACTCCTCTAGATCAAGCCACGCCTGAAGCCAGCCCACGACTTTGGAATTGAGTTTCTGAAGTTGTATTTGACCTTGGAGACCTTTAACTTTGTGAAAAATAAACATCCATGTAGCAATCTTTACTCTCAATCTCACCTTCTTCTCAAGCCAGAATGAGGTAAGCTTGCAGTCTGCTGGCTCCCCGGAGACCCATGTGCCCAGCCCATGCAGGCAGACACCCCCGCACCCCACACACCCATGCTACAAACAGAAACTGTCACACTTCCCCACACATCTTGGGAACTTTATTCAGTGTGTGATTCTAAAAAGGCTGCCAGATCAGGCCAGATTTCAACTGCAATAAAAAGGACCAACTGCTTAGTCTCTCTTTGGTCTGTGCTGAATACAAATAATGTTTGTATTTGTAATAAATGTTTAGAGAAAAACTGCTTCAGTTCTCGGCTTTAGAGAGTTGCATGCCTTTCAAAGATTCTTGCATCTGACTGTTAAAATGCAGAGATTGCTGGCTATTAGGATCTGTCCTGAAATCCTCCAAGATGTTGGCACTGTATAGTATTAGAAAATTATGGTGTTTTGCTGTGTCGCCACAAAAAGAAAGATTAAACACAAAGCTGAGCTTAATAAATAAAGTTGAAGGTTGCTGAGCAGAACGAGGAAGCCCACTCTTCATTCCTATGGCCAATGCCTTGAAAAGTCTGTAATGAATTACACACACCCCAAACTCCAAGCCTACCCATCCCCAGAGTTTTCAGTCCTTGTGTCTTCAGGATGGGCTGTTACAGACGTTACGAGGTTTTCCCGCGTGCTGTGGATTTCAGTTGCTATCAGGTACAAACCTCAGACCTCCCATTCAGTGTATGTGCATGAAAGTGACGGTTTATTGATGCTACTGCACCAAATTCCTATAAAGTGGTTAAATCATTATCATCCTCTGTGTTTTACAAAAGAGAAATCTCAAGCACAGAGAGCAGGCCACCCTGCCAGTAAGAGGCAGAGCAGAGACTTTAACAGAGGCCTCTCTGAATCCAATGTTCATGAAGCTATACTGCCTTGTGTGTCAAAGAATATAATGTGGATTTAGTCTTTATTTTCCTTAAATGTTCGATAGGCACCTGGGTGGCTCAGTCAGTTGAGCGTCTGACTTCAACTCTGGTCATGATCTCATGGTTCATGAGTTCGAGCCCCACATCAAGCTCTGTGCTGACAGCTCAGAGCCTAGAGTCTCCTACAGATTCTGTGTCTCCCTCTGCCCCTCCCTGCTCACACTGTCTGTCTGTCTGTCTGTCTGTCTCTCTGAAATATAAATAAACATTAAAAAAATTTTTTTTAAGTTTGATAACGCTGTACTGGGCACTGTGAACAAAGCTGATTCAGAGTAAAGATTTCCTTCTGAGATGACACTTTTGAAGTCGCGGTGGCCATAAGTCTCCAAGGCCCAAATCCACTGGTTCCCAGTGGAGACCTGTTCAGAGACCTGGGGGTCAGAGCCGAGCTGCCTCATGACCACAGATGGGTATGTGAGGCCCACAGCTTCTGCCACCCATGTGACATGCCCCTCTAAGCCCCCATTTCCTCATTTGTAAAATCGGGACCATAATGCCTCCCTGGGAGTCTGTTTTGAAAGTTAAACAACATCACAAAAGTATGACATCTTAGCACAGGGTCTAATATATAAAAGCTGCTCAGTCATGTTTGTTTCTGAACCTGAATGGGTCCAACACACTCATTTAACAGATGAGAATGCTGAGGCCCAGAGAGGGGCAGAGGTTTGCCAAGATCACACAGTGAGTCTGGCTAAAAGCCCTGCTATCTCTAAGCCCAAGGCTTTCCTCCCCTTCATCCTATGCCCTCCATCCTGAATCTGGGAAGGAGTGGTTCTGTCTCCCCTGGGCCTCACTAGAGGGGGTGTCAGCACCTCCCTGGGAAGGTGCTACATGCACAGACCTGCAGCTGAGGAAGATGAGCCGGCACAGTGTGGCAGGAGACCTCCGTTAGCAAGCATCTCCCTGACTTCTTTCTTCTGGGGTACAGGCTCCAACTGCCTCCTGCCAGGTGACCAACCTTTCCTGCCCCCTTCAACTTCATCTGTGGGGAGGCACCTGGGTAAGGCAGGGGAGACAAGAGCAGGGTATCCTCGATTGGGTAACAGTGGAGAAGGTGGCAGGGGCCAGTGAACAGAAACTAAACAGGCCACGTCATCCTGAAGCCTCGATGTCCCATGAGACACACAGCCTTGGGCTCCTCTTATACATCATTTTTTTTTTTCAGATTAACTTGTCATGGATCTGAGCCCAGGGGAGCCCAGACCCTCAGCCCTGGCTGCCCAAGCAATGTTCACTAAATGCAGGCCTTTCGGCTTTAGCTGCTCCTGCCACTCTCTCCTCCGCCCTCCCTGCTCAGACCTAATCTTATTCCTGATTAAACTTTCTCTCCCTTCCATTTGTAATGGTGTGCAAGGATGGGAATTTTGAAGCCCCGTATAAATATGTGCTTTAGAATTAAACTGGTTCAGCAATTCCTGACCATGATTTCTCAGAAATTAAGCCCGGACAATTTGTTTGGCTGGAGCAGAACATCTGAAACATGCATGATGGAAACGCGGGGAGTGTGCTCAGAGCCAAGCAGCTTCCGAAACAGCAGCTCCTCGGAGCTCCGGCTGCGCGGGAACGTGCTGCCCCCTGGCAGCGTTCGCGGCTAGTGTCAGCCCAGCCCGGAGCCCCGAATCCCACACCCCTGGCCCTCCCCATGCAACCCATCCCAACTCCTGGGCACCTACTATGCGCCGGCCCTGGCCCTGAGGGTGCTTCCCTTCACTCTGAGAGGAGCCTGGAGCTCCAACAGGTGGAAGTAAATTTGGGAAAGCGGGAAGAGAGGAAGACTGATTTCCAGACACATCTGTGTGTCTGGTGCAGAGGGCCCTGAAATACTCATGCCCGCTACAACGTGGATGAGCCTTGAAAACATTCTGCTAAATGAGAGAAGCCAGACACAAAAGCCATATATGTAGGACTCCATTGATATGGAATGTCCAGAAGGGCCAAAGCCCTAAAGACAGAAAGGACATTAGCCCAGGGGCTAGGGATGGGAGGGGGAAGCGACTGCTAATGGAGATTCCATTTGCGATGATGAAAATGTTTTGGAACTAGGTGATGGTATAGTTGTACAACACTGTGTATGTACTTAATGCCACTGATTCGTGCACTTTAAAATGATCAATTTTTTGTATGTATTTTACTACAATTTTAAAAAACCCAGATCTCCATAAGAACGTCAAGTCTCATCTTGCTCTGACTCCCTGGCCACGCCCCTACGGAGCCCCGCCCACCAAAACTTTCGCCAGAACCTTTCTGAGCATCCTTGGAGGCTGTTCTTGGCTCTCCTGCCGTTTCTACCAACCTCCTCTTCTGGTACCAGGCTGGCTGCAGTCACGCCATCTGCACCTGCCAAGACTTTCTGCGGCTCCATCTGGCTCTGTGGGGCATCCGACGTGGGGAGGGGGCTGGCATCAGCTGAGGGGATCATCTCCTTTCCTTGTAGGAGATGTTGGCATGAAAGCTGCAGACGTATAGGATTTCCTGGTGGTCTTAGTACAGCAAACTTTCCAGAAAGCTTCGCAATGGCCCATGAGTAAGACCAAGGACCTGCTTAGTGATAGACACTGTGCTGGGCTCAGAAGCTCCCCTCTGGTTTGGTCTACCACCTCTAAGCCAAACTTGTGGATCTAGAACACATCTCCCCAGGGGCTCCTAGGACTCTTGTGTTGATAGGATTCTGGCAGGCCTGTCTCCCCGCCCCCTAACCCCATCCTCTGGACACAAACATCTGGGTGCTCGCTTGCTCATCTCCAGTACATGGTTTAACCCTCACGCATATATAAAGCACAAATTATTATTTACATTTCATTGATGATAAAACTGAGGCTCCACAGGAAGTCAGTGCCTGGCCTGCCCCCCTTGTCCCTGGACTCTGCTGTCCCTAGGGGCTGGGCTCCCAACACACAGCAGGGGGCAGAGTTAGAGCTCTGGGTCATCAGGTGCCTCTCCCACCTGCCCAGGAACTCTGAGAAGGCAGGCAGTGACTCAATCCCCTGTCTGGGTGCCCGAGGCCCAGCACAGAGTCACTAAGGCAGGAATAGCAGTGAGTCTTGGCTCAGAGGAACTGGGAGCAGGTCCCATGGAAGCTGAGACAACAAGAACTGATTTGAGAAATGATTGCTGACCTGAATCTTTGCTCAGAACTTGAGATAAATGATGACTGAAACTGATTGGGGGTTGGGCATCTTACCTCACCTGCTTCAACTCTCCCTCTCTCTTCATTTTTAAGCTTTGGTTCTATATCACACACACACATAAATCTAGCTTTTCACAGAATTGTTACAGAACAAGACATTTACCTCAATGGTCCCCTGTGTGCTCCCCACCCACCCCAACCTTGAGCAGTCAAACTGTTCTAAAAGGGGATGAAGAGTTGCTCAAGATCCTAGGATTCAGCCTTGAGCTGCTAGGATTAATTTTCTCCCACACTCATTGAATGACAGAATCAGGTTTTAGGAAGATCTTGCCAGGTTGGGATGGTGGGCCAAATCTAACCACGGAATGCACAAAGTAAAAATACCATCCCACACTGGGTTCAAACAAGATGCGACATTAAAGTGGGTCCACAGCGTGGCTGGAGCACCCAAAGTGTCTAATTTTATGTTGGGCACATAAACACAAACACAGTGCTAAGACAAGGCAGGTGAGAGGGCCCATCT
Source organism: Lynx rufus (assembly GCF_022079265.1). Lineage (NCBI taxonomy): Eukaryota > Metazoa > Chordata > Mammalia > Carnivora > Felidae > Lynx > Lynx rufus. The sequence goes on along the minus strand of NW_025814896.1, from coordinate 17,094,318 downwards.
CCCACAAAGTGTTCAGGGCGTGCTGAGGTCCTTTCCACACTCCCCTCCAGGAGGAGTAAACTGGAGTCTTCCCAGAGGGGTTAGCCCCTCACTCTATCCTGCAAATGAACCTGTCTCCTTTCATCACCTCTCTGTTTCTCACATCATCATGTCCTCAGACTCCTAAGAAACAACAAAAGAACCCTGGCCTTGATCCTCTCCCTCACCTGCTGCATGTGGCCTAACCAAGCTCTCTGTTGGTTCTGTCTCCTGAACGCCTCCATTGCCCTCCCTGTCTTTCCAGTCCATCTATACCCTACTGGCCGGGCCCAGTAGCCGACTACCTGGTCCTCAACGTCTCAGTGCCCATTCTTTATATTGTGTTTAACTCCCTTGTCCCATCCTGCAAAGGTCACCTCTGTCCCCAGCTGTGCACACTAACAGCCCAGCCTGGCACTCTCCTGTCCACCTTCTAGCCACCTGTCTCTCCCTCTCTACCTCACCATGTCCTAACTTCATGCCAGGCAATCCATCTTTCTTCTTCAGTGTTGAAGGTGTCATCTCCTGGGACAGAAGCACCACTGACCTTCCGTTTCCCAAACTATAAAACTCCTATTCACATTTCAAAGACAGGCTCTGGGAAGACATGGGGAGTGTGGTCCCTCTGTCTTCCAGGCTCCCAGAGCACACAGAATTACACTTATCATGCCGCCCCTGACCTGTGACTACACATGTCTCCTCCCCTGACAGCGAGGACTTTGAGGACAGGCTCTGAGTCCTATTTACCCCCTAACCCCCTGCGCCCAGGATTGAGCCTTGTGCACGGCACTCACCAGTAAGTGTGCTTAGAATGAAGAGACACGGGTGGGTGCAGGGATGCATGGATAGAGGATTACTATGGCTGTGATCAGCATCAGCAGGACTTCAGACCACCTCCATCAACCTTCCACTAAATGAGCATGGGCTTCAGAACGGGCATGAGTTGGGGGTATGGATCTACCATTCCTTTGGTGGGTTTTGGTCCCCTTGAGCCTTTCAAGGTGTGGACACCTCTCCGCATTGACGGGATCCCCAGGGTTTCAGGATCTATCTTTCTTCACACAAGGCCCTTGCAGCAATGACCTGTTCCAGCACTAGAGGAAGAGCGGCAGTGTTGGATTTACCCAGAAGCATCATGTGAGTCTACACAGAGAGACCTTCCCAAGAAGCTGTAGCAGGTTGAGTGCCCAGGAATCAGACTCCGAGAGCAGCAAATGCTCCTGGGACTGCTCCCTGTGGAAGGCAGCAGAAAAGAAGCTGCCCTGTGACAACGCATCAGCTGACTCCATGGGACACTCTACCCAAAGCTGGCCCTTCAAAGCTGAACCAAGCTGAGGAAGGGGTCTGGGCTTCCACATATGCATATCAGCACAGGCTGCCCTGGCAGGAGACACGACCTCGAGAGAAGTGGCTCCTTTCGGCCCAAGCAGTTGAGCACAGTACCCACAGCTGAGGGCTGAGAGCCGGCAGCACCCCCCACGAGGGGAGGAAGTCCTTCAGTCCTGCCTGGGGATGTGGACAGCACGTCCGAGCACCCCCTATAGTCCCCATGGCTCCTCCCCTGCTTCTGGAAGCCCTGCCGGTAGCACATCTGCACAGTTCTCAGGGCCCACCCCACGGTGCTAAATCCCGTGCTCCCAGGACAGTGCTCCCAATCGGACAGCCTCTAGTACCCAGCTCTACAGCACCCTCCCTGGACCCAGCACACCAGCACTTGCTCCCACGTGCACCCAGGCTTCCACCAGCAGAGGCGACCAGCTCCCGCAGCACCTTTGGGGTTTACCCCATTTCCTCACCAGTTCTGTTGAGACTTAACCCTGGCGTCACCTCTGGCTAAGAGGGAGGGAGGGGCAGACCCTCGGAGGAGCAGGAGGCCTTGCCGGACAGAGGCCCCGGCCTCACTTGCAGACACAGGGGGCAGGGCTGGAGGCCACTTCTGCAGGCTCAGATGATTCAGCGAATCTGGGACTCAACATCAGGGGTGCAGTATATTGAATGTCCCTGTCACATGTGTCACAGTCCCATTCTTTCCCAGCCAGGGCCCTCACCACAGCCTAGTGGATGGAACCAGGTTGGAAATATATCTTCTTTTGCTCTCAAGATGAAGTCCAGGGCTGGGCCTCGGCTCTCTCTGCCCAGCCTTTACAAGATCAGAGCTCCTTCCCTTGTTATCAACAAGGGCCTCTGGCTTTCACACATGACTTTTAATTGTCCATTAATCATTCATCGTCTTCCCTTATCTTTTTCCAATGTGTCAGCTGAGCTTAGCAATAGCTGTCCAATTCCTCTGAGTTTATAGAGACCTTGTGCTCCCATTTCTCAAATTCCCGACACCTTGCATCGTCACCTAGTGCCTTCCCGGCCTCGGAGCATCATCACAGCTCACCACTGGTGAGACGGTTCACGTCTCCACTGCTACCTATGTCCGGAGCTATCTGTTCTTCACCTCCTGCCAGGGATGCAATCCCCATTGCCAGCTGGGCAGCAGGCAATCCGGCTCCAAAATCCCACGTTAACACTCGCGTTGTCAGACCACTCCCCACACCAGCTGTCCCAGTTCAGGTGCCTCAAAAAGCAGACTCAGATGCAGATTAGAGCCTAGGCTCTAATCCTACTGCTCTCTGGTCCGCTCCCAGCCCCGGGATGTATTAGGCAAGATAATATTAGCTGCTTTAGGGGCGCCTGGGTGGCTCTGTTGGTTGGCCATCCGACTTTGGCTCAGGTCATGATCTCCTGGTTTGTGGGTTTGAGCTCCATGTCGGGCTCTGTGCTGACAGCTCAGAGCCTGGAGCCTGCTTCAGATTCTGTGTCTCCCTCTCTCCCTCTGCCCCTCCCCTGCTCATACTCTGCCTCTCTCTCTCTCTCTCTCTCTCTCTCTCTCTCAAAAATACATGAAAACATTTCAAAAATTTAAAAACTATATTAGCTGCTGTAAAATATTTATACATACTAGCTCAGACCCAATATAAATTTATTTCTCTTCACATAAAGATTTAAGAGGTGTTTTGGATCAGTAGATGGCTCTCCTCCAAGGGATGATTCAGGGACCCAGGCTCTTTTTCTCTTGTGGAGAGGAGCCATCTTCATCACATAGCTACCAAGGCCTCCACGCTTCCCACATGGCATAGACGGTGGGGTATGGTGGACACAGCTACGAGGCTTGCATGGGCCTGTCCTGGAAGTGACACGCATCACTCCGTTCACATTCCATCAACTAGAATAAGTCACAGAGCCACACCCAACTGCAAGAGAAGCTGGGAAGCATGACCGAGCTGTGTGCCCAGAAAGATGAGGCTTGGCCAACGGCCAGACACTTTCGAAAACATTCAAGAAGCCACAACTTTCCACTCTGGCATAAAACTAGAGAAATGTCAGAATCTCAGTCTGACCTCAACTCCGCCAATGATGCCAAAGTCCTGTGAAGTCATATGAAGTCATTCCAGAACTCTTGATTTCAAATCCCAACTTCCTTCTTTGCACACCAGACCTTCTAGAACACACAATATTCTCTTAAGCTTCCCACTAAAGCCTCCCCTACTCTGCCCATCGCACGTTGGAGCAACATCAGCTACAAATAGCTTATGTGAGATTTAGCACCAACGACAGAGAAGGAAGACAGGACGAAATTTTGGCTCAAGACCCAAGAAGCATCCTTATCTCCAGGAGAAAACCACAATAGCTTATTTCTTTACTTCTTCAGTCTCTTACAGGAGCTATGATAGTTTCTTACAATTTTTTTTTTTTTTTAAGATTCAAACACTCAAAGGATCAGCGGTGGACAAGTTAATGAGAAATACAATTGTTGCAACTAGAGGTAAAGAGCTGATCATGGTGACAGGTAAAGGAATTACTGCATTTATTCAGGGTTTGTCAGTTTAAGTACAGGAAGTTAATGTTGGGGAAACACGCATGGTCTTTGAACCAAGTGAATAATGCAGCTGCTTCTTCCTGCCATTTTTTATAACTGTTATTAAATTAAATACACATAAGTTCAAATGCCCCCAAGGTAATGCATTCAGAATACCTTTGGGGAATAAGTCATACTTGCATTCTAAGATGCCAAGTTGAGCCTATATATTTATATCCCTTTCCTCCTTTCTGCCAATAGAAATGAATAGAGAAATCTAGAAATTTGATAAAAGGGAAGAATCTACCTCCATGTCAGAAGACAAAGATGGGTATTCTCAACAGGCCAGAACATTGGTGGGAGGTCTATGGGACGTGACGCAGGTGGCACCTGATTGAGGCAGATACTGGCTCACTCGCAATTCAAAACAAGCAAGGAAACAGTCCATCCAGAAAGTAGTCAGTATAGATCTCTGCTAGACCTGTTTTATCCTCCCACCAAAAAAATTAAAAGCTCAGAGAGTCAGGGGCTGGAGAAAAAGGTGAGATGTGAGACACTTGGCAAGGGGCAAATCTTAACTTGGTGTGAGTTGTGGGGACAGCAACACGTCTAGAGGAAGCACAGAACCCACGTACTCTCAGGCCCAGATTCATCCCAGCACTTACTTATCTCCCTGGACGCCAGCCTGACTTCCAGCCACCAGCACCTGCAAGGTTTTGTCTGAGACTCTCTGACCACAGAGCCAACTCTGTTTGAAGTAGCAAGCCCCTAGAAGCAGGCTCTGTAAAAATACCCCAACTCCCTCACTTCTCAGGTGGGATAAATCTGAGGCACATGCTCTCTACTGGTTCCCAGAGTTCCCTGGTGGGAATGAGCTGCAGGTGTCCCTGGAGGTAACCTGCCTGATTATGCACCTTGTCTTGGCTGCCTTTCCTTCCCTGACTCACTTCCTCACTCTCTCTGTCAGATGTGTCCTGAAATCACCTTTCCAGTAAACTAGCTGCACTTAAATTCTTTTTTTTTAACAGTTTTTTAATGTTTTTATTTTATTTTTAAGAGAGAGAGAGAGAGCACGCGCATGAGCAGGGGAGGGGCAGAGAGAGAGAAGGACAGAGGATCTGACTGAAGCAGGGCTCCAGGCTGACAGCAGAGAGCCTGATGCAGGGCTCGAACTCACGAACCGCGAGATCATGACCTGAGTTGAAGTCAGACACTTAACCAACTGAGCCACCCAGGACCCAGTTGCCCTTAAATTCTTATTTCCGGATCTGGGGAGACCCAAACTAAGCGGAGAGTTAACCCGAACTTTCTGAACATGTGGGTGGTGGGTCAAACAGAGTGGGGCCATTGCCACAGTGGGGTACTAGAGTGGGCAGTGGAGCCCATTAGGGGTGAGTGCTGTTGTCTCAGCTAATGTACAACTAATATGAACATGGGGAAGGATCTACCCATCTGGGAGGGCACCCCTTTAAATGCCTCCACCCTACCACACACGCACACACAAACACCTGCAGGGACACCTGCAGCTCATTCCCACCAGGGAACTCTGGGAACACACACAAACAAACACACACACATAACTAGACTGCCTCTCTTTCTTTGGGAAATATTTGAGCAGAGACTCATACAATATCTGATAGAATCCATCTCAGTCTTGGGCAAACATAAATCTCTCAAAGAATAAGAAAATAAAGAAATATCACCTACCATAAGAAAATATTTTGTGGCAAAAACAACAGCCTAATTCTGCAGTCTCTCCAAATGTTTTCCTGCAACTGTACTTGAGAAACCTTTAGGAAATCTCTCTTAAATATACGCAATAAGATCCAAAAACACATCGCAAGATGTTAACACTGGGGAAATCTAGGTGAAGGGTATGAGGGAACTCTCTGTAATATCTTTGCACCTTTATTGTAAATCTAAGACAGTTCCAAAATAAAACATAAAAACAAGACAAGACTAAACAAAACAAATGTTGCATCTATGAAGGAAATGCTCTGAAGCCAGAAAATACTTTCAGTAGGAAAAGCAAATATGGTCATCAAAATATCTAAATGTAGTGGAGGCCAAACAATTGATTGGATACTGCCAAAACTCAAACTAGCTATTTGGAAGATCAGTGTGAGCAATTTCCCCCAAATTCAGAAGAAAGGGACAAAAAGATAAATATGATGAGACAAGAGAAGAGAAATATAGAATGAATCCTGGAGGTTCCATAAGCGCCCATTTGGAATTCTAGAAAGAGTGAACAGGACAGATGGAGGAGAAGCAATAATGAAGGAAATAACAGAAGGAAAATTCCCTCAACCGTAAGCAATGGACCCGCTCCCAGGGATGGTAAGTAAGTGCTGGCAGGGAAACCTGCCATGAGTGGTGCTGTGGACAGGCGCCAAAGCTCATCCCCCAAGCCACACCTGAGCCTCTTGGCATCTGCCCGGGTTGACATGACAGAGAAGAAATTCAAAGAGCACTGGCTTGTCTGAGTTGCAACACAACAATCAAAGCTGTGGAAAAGTCCACAATTCCTGGCATCGCTCCTGGTGACCTAAGCATTTGCAAAGGTCCAGGACACCTGAGGAGAACATAAAGGAATCCTACAGAGCATAATTGCACAGCTCTGGGAAATGGACAAAGCGAGGGCAGCCTTGGAGGGGGTTTTCTTTGGGGTGGAGGGGGGAGATTAGGATTAAGTCCCAATGCCATGTTTCCTCACCCCCTTCCAGTTTCGCTGCCTTCCAATGCCTGCCCCCCAACCCCATCAATTTCCCTATCCAGGCTGCAAAAGGTTAGCTGACTTTGGACTCATTCTGCTACCCCTCAGGTCTATTCGTGTCCAGATGATGACTTTTTTATGATTAGAGACTCCCTCGTATCTGCCCTTTCCATCCTCACAGCCTCAACCCAAGTCCAAGCCATTGGACTATTTAACAATATCTCATGTGGTCTTCATGCTTCCAGTCTCTGAAACTCAACAGTCTACTATTATCAACACTTGGATCAAACCAGCAGAGAGTAATGAGGACTGCGGCAAACTGGAGACCAAGTGCTCTGACTAAAGGAAACAGTCACTAATCACCTCTAGCCATTGTTTCCCATGGGAACCTTGACCCAGAGAGGCCAGATCTTCCAGTTTTTAAAGAAAAAGAAATTCAGACTTCGCTGGTAAAAGCTCCTGTTCTTAAAAGTTGTCCCTAGCAACCACTGTTTTGCTTTGTCTCTATGAATGTGATTCCTCTAGGTACCTCATATGAATGAATGTAATCATACAATATCTGTCCTTTTGTATCTAGTTTATCCCACTTAGCATAACGTCTTTCAGGTTCATCTATGTTGTGGTCTGTGTCAGGATTTCCTCCCCTTTTAAGGCTGAATACTATTCCACTGCATGGGTATACCACATTTTATTTAATCATCCATCAATGGACATTTCAGTTGTTTCCACATCTTGCCTATTATGAATAATGCTGCTATGAACATTTTCATACAAATATCTGTTCAAGTCCCTACTTTAAGTAGTTTTGGATATATACGGAGAAGCGGGAATTCTGGATCATATGTTAATTCTACATTTAATTTTTTTTAAGTTTATTTAGTTTTGACAGAGAGAAAGAGAGAGACAGAGAGAGAGAGAGAGAGCGCGCGTGCATGAGTGGGGGAGGGGCAGAGAGAGGGAGACACAGAATCCGAAGCAGACTCCAGGCTCTGAGCTGTCAGCACAGAGCCCGGAGCCCGATGTGGGGCTCGAACTCACCGACCGTGAGATCATGACCTGAGCCGAAGTCGGACACTCAACCGACTGAGCCACCAAGGTGCCCCTCTATATTTAATTTTTTGAGGAACTTCCATAATGTTTTCCTGAATCATACATTTTTAAAACAGTGAATTCTATGGTATGTGGAATATATCTCAATTTCTTTTTAAGTCTGAGCAATACAGAGGAAACAATATGAAATGTTTTATAAGGCAACTAGCCTGGGCTCTTCAAAACGTCAATGTCATGAAAAATCAAAAAATGCAGGGGAAAAGTTATAGATTGAAAAACAATAAAGACACCCAGCGACAACAACAAAAATAGATGAGGGAATGTGGTAGGCACTGGAGGTTAGGTTATCCAATACCCAGACCCAACCCTTTCTTTCTTACCTTCCTCTACTATAAAGCCTGGAAAGGAGTGGGTGAGGGGGAGTCAATTTCCTGGCCTCTCTTGCAGCTCCAGATGGATGTGTGACACAGTTCTGGCCAATGAAATATAATGGGAACCTACTGAGAATTTCTGGGAAAGCCTTTGCTTTCATATCAACCCCTTCTTTCTGCCTGAGCATTCAGAGATGACAATAGAAATAGAACAGCCATCTTGCAACCATAGGTAATGAGTTCAACCACCAAAGCACCAACACATTAAGAACAGGGGAATGGAAATCCAGAGCTGAGTTCTTTTTTTATAAAAAAATTTTTTTCAACGTTTATTTATTTTTGGGACAGAGAGAGACAGAGCATGAACGGGGGAGGGGCAGAGAGAGAGGGAGACACAGAATCGGAAACAGGCTCCAGGCTCTGAGCCATCAGCCCAGAGCCTGACGCGGGGCTCGAACTCCCGGACCGCGAGATCGTGACCCGGCTGAAGTCGGACGCTTAACCGACTGCGCCACCCAGGCGCCCCCAGAGCTGAGTTCTTGATGGCACCTTTGGTCTGCCACACCAGCTCTGGACTCTCTATCTCTGGACTTCTTATTATGTGAGATTAAAATCATCATCATCATCACCACCATCATCCTTTAAGTGAGTGACAAATTTTCTGTTATTTGCAGACAAGTGTATTCCCAAATGTTATAGGAAGACTTTCAGAAAGATGGCAAATGGCTTAACCTGCCTATACCTCAGTTTCCTCATCTATAAAATAAGAGTAATCATGGGGATTTGATGAAGAAACATCATAGCGTTGATGTGAGGGCGTAAGTACTTAACTACTCATAAAGCACTTAAGAGGCAATAACCCAATGCATGTTAGCTGCTATTATGGTTACTATCATTATTACTATTTGTAATGTTATTATTGAAGAATGAGAGAATTTTCATGAAACCCCACTCTCTGAAGCCCATTGAATTGATCAAAAGTAGTCCACAAGACTGGGGTGCCTGAGTAGCTCAGTCAGTTAAGCATCTGACTTCAGCTAAGGTCATGATCTCGTGGTCTGTGAGTTCAAGCCTTGTGTCAGGCTCTGTGCTGACAGCGCAGAGCCTGGAGCCTGCTTTGGATTCTGTATCTCCTTCTCTCTTTGCCCCTCCCCTGCTTACACTCTGTCTCTCTCTCTGAAAAATAAACATGAAAAAAAAAAAAAAAGTAGTCCAAAAGAGAGATGGAGACTCCAGTGACAAACCTAGGCAACATCTATGAACCCATACCACAGATGCTGGCTTGTGAGGTCTGGCCCAGACCAAAGGGAGACACTGGGAGGCAGTGGGGTTTTGTGGGAAAGAGCATGGATTGTAGAATCAACTTGACTGGACTTTCTCCTGGATCTACCATGCATTCGACTGAAAGGTCAATTAAGTCATGTAACCTCTAGAAGCATCTATTTCTTCATCTGTAAAATGATGATAATAATGGCAGTCCCTAACTCAAAACATTGTTGTGATGATCAGATGAAGTGCATAGTCTAGAGCCTGGCCACCATATTATCCACCTCTGCGTGCATTAGCTGTTGCCATTGCTGTTGTTATTACTAGTATCTCCAGAATCTTGAGAAAGGTGTTCGGTAAATACTTGTTGGAATCATGGCGGACAAATGGATGGATAGATGATCAATGAATGGTCAGATCGATGGTTCAATAGATGGATGGATGGACAGACTCTCTTGGAGGTCAGGGAGTTGGTATTTAGAATCCCCTGTTGGTCTGAGAAGGGTTAACGACCTCAGTACACACACAGCCCATTAGTTATGGAACCCATCTGGCCTCCCTTCTCTGCCCCTACAGAGTAAAAAAGATATCTTTGATTCACAGCCTCAGTGTACATAGCTCCCCCTTGGAAATCACTTCTTAACAAAACTCTGAAAGAAAAATACATCTTGCCACCACCATGAGAATTATAGGTTGTCAGCAGCCCAGCATTAGTGCATATCCCTAGACTTTATTTATTTTTAATAATAAAGCTGCTGGGCCCTTCAATAATGGGGGCCATGCCATCTTTGAATCTCCTGACTGCTGTCTGACAGGAAAGGGGGCCACCTATACCGCCCTACCTTAAGCAGGCAGACCAGCTTCAAGCAGACAGAACCATAAATCATAATTAGCTGCCACCTTCAAATGTGGGCGTGGAGGGTGAGGGGCAGTAAAGCCCACACCAATCTCAGGCACAAAGACAAACCTTAGCTTGATTCACTGCAAGGTAATTACAGGGACTGTCAGAAGCTGGTGCCGGCTTTACTTTCTAGTCAAAGAAGCTGCAGGAACTTAAAACCTCCATGCATTCAAAAATAATCACTGAATTCCTACAGTGAATTTGTGGGTCCATCACTCACTAAATAAAGACGTCTGCAAAGTACTTTGTTTCTTTCAAGTGGACCCCAAAAAATGAGTTATTGCCTTTTCAGTGATCTGCAAAAGGGAAGGGGAAGAAAACCAGTGTTTATTAAGCATCTACTATGCACTGCACTAGACATTTTACATGTTATTTCTTTATTTCAATTGCCCATCTTGTGGGGCTGGCATTTTAGTTCCTTTCTTAGGAATATAGGGAGGAGACTGAGGTTTAGGAGTTAAATAATTTGCCCAGGGCACAAAGGTGAGAATGGAATCTGTACCCGTATTTGTATGACTCCAAAGCTGGTGTGAGTTTCTAGAAGGCCTCACTTGTCATCCCGTGGCTGACACTGTTCCCTGTATGTTACAGATGGTGTCGTTCTTGTAGACACTCTGCCCCAGCCAAACAGATAGATGCTTATGCTGAGCTAGCCTGGGCCTGCTGCCCACACACCCAAGTCAGTGAGACAGTAGTGAGAGATCTTCCAGATCACCCTTCTGCACACAGTGTTCCTGACTGGCCCCTTGAACCCTGTTCCAGGATTTCACTCCAGCATAACCATGGCCAGACACCTTTACCTAGTACGTACCACCCCAAATGCTCAGGGCTGCCTCAGCCCTCCCTGGGTCGCTGGCTCATGACCATATCATCTTTCTTCTCTTCTCCCTGAAACAGATATTTATTGAGTACCTTCTCTGAACCATTCCCAATGCCAAGTTCTCAGGGTCCAGCAGTAAACAAGACAGCCACAGCTATAATCCTCATGGAGCTGTTAGTCTACTGAAGGAGGAAGACACTATATAATCAGAGACCAAACATCTCCAGAAATCATCTACTCAACACATCAATGTTTCCACTGAATCTGTAAAAGACCATCCAGCACTGAGTGAACACGATCCCACGGATGACCTTAGCTAACCCCCTACAAGGGTCTATGAGCTAAGTATTAATATTATTCCCAGTATATAGATGGAGAAACTGAGTCCCGGAGAGGCTAAGTAAACCCAAGAGCTCAGAGTTGACAAGTGGAGGAGCCAAGGTCTGAGCCCAGGCTGTGTGATTCCTAGTATGATGGGCTCAATAACCAATAAATAACTTATTTAAAAACAAGTTTAAAAAATAATTCAGACGGAGGCTAGCATACTCATGCTGGCCAGACATCATCTTTTAAAGCAGCTCGTTTTCACCAATTGACAGGTGTCTGGGTGGCCCTAGGCACAGATCAGGACTCATTTCTTTGCCAGGAGAGTGGAGCAGAGGCTGAGGATAGAGGACGAGCCTTCCCGACAGCCCTTGGCAGGCCCCATCCATCTGGTCGGCTGGTGTCCCTTGCAAGAGGCCGCAGCTGATGCCCCCTGTCCTCCCAAGCAGTGGGTGGAGCTGGCCACTCCGTGCAGACAGCAAGCCATTGATTTCAGATCTCTTCTCCCTCTCTTTCTCCCCCTCTCTCTGGATCCCAAGAATCCATTAACTACCCGTGCACACGCGGCCCATCCGAGGATGGCTATTACCTTCTGTGCTCACAGCAGAGCTGCGCGTCTCTATCCAAGCACAGATGGAAGACAAGGGCGTGGGGTTAATTGATCAAGCAGCACCAGCTCCTGTGCAAGGGTTGGCATAAAATGGCTCATTTCGCAGATGCGCAGGCCCCTTGCTCACCAGTCTCCCGTGACTAAACCAGGTCACTAACACGCTTTTGAACAAATACCCCCGAACTTACACAATCAGGTTCATCTTGTGTCCCCCAACGTGGTCACCTTGGAATACCACAGTCACCTTCCTCCGTTCTGCAAACGTGTTGAATACTAACTAGACACAAAGCAGGCAGTAGGGCTGGGAGGCAGAGAGAGGGTGGGTTACATACAATTCAGTGCAACTTAGTTCATATCAATCAACATTTCTTGAGCACCTACTAGGTACAAGGCCCCATGCATGGTGGACAATTAGAATATAAAGGTGGGTCCTACCATCAGGAGTGGGATAGACACACAAACAAAAAGGTTTTCTGAAGGCGGCAGGGTGTGAGGAGGGCAGGAAGTGTGCGGAGAGGGGGAAACACAGGTTGGGGACAATACAAGAGAGATGGTGCTAAATCCTGGAAGAAATGGTAGTGGGTGTTAAGCTCAGAAAGGCAAGAAATGTCACAATAATTTTATTTTCTCTACACCTATCTCAAGTCCTAGCTTACAGAGCTGGCAGGAAATTCACATGTGGGGTTCCTTTCTTGTCCCCCAGGATCCTATGAAGGTCACAAGGATCTTCATAGAGCCAACTTTAGGGATGTCCAGTGGCCATAGGTCCACTGGTTGCCTTTGTTAGGATATTGCCCAAGCCCTTGGGGATCCTTCTTGGCAGATGACAATGCTGCCCCCATGCCAAGCTGGGCTCAAGAAACTTCCCAGACTGGTACCTCCAACACCAGGGACCCTCTCACAGTTATCTTAAAACCCCCTCACAGTCATCTTGTCTTGATCCAACTACCTCCAGGATTCCTTTCTGCTCACAGAATCCCAAACAACATGTCCTTCCTGGCCTTTGGGAATTCTCTCTCTCTCTCTCTCTCTCTCTCTCTCTCTCTCTCTCTCTCTTCCTCTGTCTGTCTCTCTCCCTACCCTCCCACCCCCTAGTTCTGTCCACTTGGTTCTACTTTATCTCCACCAAAGGCCTCTCTCCCTCCCCACTTTGCAGAACCCCCTGTACTCAGTGAGCCTAGGTTATCAAAAATAACAGAATCAGGAAAGAGACCCTTCTACAGGCAATGTCTCCTTTAATCCTACAATGCAAGCTTCCCTTAGCAGGAGAGACAAAAGCCTCTCCACCTTGAAATAGGGAAGGCAAGAATACAACACGAATTAATGTAGTACGTTATCCCATCTGTCAAAGGAAGACTCAGAAACAGAAGTATTTAGAAAAGAAAAGGAAAAAAATCTTTTTCTTGCAAAGAGTGCAAGAGAGTCAGGCTTCAGAAGAACTGGCTCACCAAATTCAAAACAAAGCAATTATTTCAGGGAAAACAACTGCAAAATGCCCTGGCTCGCTGGGTTTACGTTCGCCTGTTCATGACTTGAAAACAGCAACTTCCTCACACGATGATCATATGCACAAAAGTATCTGCAGAGATCACAATAGCAGGACCCAAGGACAAACCTGTCTTTGTTAGAGAGGCCAGACTTAAGGGAAGTATTCGAGGATATATTGTCTGGGAGACCCTAACAGACTGGGTTTGTCTCAGGGTTTATGAGTCTCTGTCGGTTCAGGGCCTCCCCCCCCCCACCCCCCACCCCCCCCCCCCCCAGTGTATGTGAAGTGCTTGATCAGATTGGAAGCGGGGCAAAGTGGCTATTTTGGCTTCTTCAGACCACACAATCTATAGAGAAAATGCAATGGAAATCCAAACGAGGAGATCATAAAAGTGTGAGCGGTTTGGGCAGCTGGACATGGGGAGGGCAGAGACAGAGACACATTCAGAGTGGCTGACATTGGATGACAGGGGCTGTGAGGCGAGGCTGGAAGAGCCGGCTGAAGGTCAGACCGAGGACCGTGGGTGGCCTTCTCTGATACCTCAGCTGGGCTGAGCAGAGTGTGTGGAGGATGGCAATTGCGTGCCAGTGCCCCAGGGCCTAAAACATCAGCCAGACCCCGAGGCCATTTAATCCAACATTTTCTGACACAGGTGAGGAAACCGAGGCCAGAGAGCTTGGCTGTGTCCCTACAATATCTTCAGCAGCAGCACATTTGGCCTTCAGGTCAGCGGACTGAGCAGGGGGAAGGGAGGCATGAGTTTTTGAAGAGTAAGAAAACATTTAGAGTCAGGTGTGGCTCATGAGGCAAGGATCAAGGTGAACAACGTCGCTTCCTGCTAACAGTTTTGTAAAAGTAATTTTAAAGGATAAAGACAAGGATGAGAGCAAAATTCTTCCGCTGTTCACAGCCACTAACGGGCACTCCCAGGAGGGTCCAAGCACTGTGAACAGACTGATTGGAACATGGACACGGCCTCCCAAAAGGGTCAATCCTCATTCTGGCAGTTACATTCTGGGTTCTTTTCTTTCTTCCTATATATTGCTCATTTTAATTAAAAATAATAATCCATGCTCACTCTGAAACATGTAAACAATAAAGAAGGAAATGGAGCGAAAAGTGAGGGCCCCCTTTAATAGCTACACCCGATCCCACCCTCCTCCCCAAAGACAAATGATCTTGGCAATTCAGTGTCTACTTTTCCAGATGTTTGCACCGATTCACCAATTTGTATGCATACAAACTCATTTAATGAAGGGTTTTTCTATTCAAAGGGCATTACACAGTATATTCTTCAGTTCTGATTTTTTTTTCTCTCTATTCAATTTGGCATCACAAACATCTTTTCATGTCACATACTTGACCTCTTTCTTTCAAACAGCTGGAAATTATATTGTGTGGGTGCCCCATAACTGATGTAAATATTCCACATTAATGCGCATTCAGCTTATTTTCCAGTTTCTGACTAGTGTAAATAATGCCATCATGCTTGTGTATGTTTTTGTACATCTACACATATATCCTATAGAGTAGATTCCCAGAAGTGAAATGCTGAATCGGTGAATATGTATACTTTATACTCCTGGCACCAGCACAGTATGAGAAAGAGGTTCATTCTGTTCCCCCCTCACTAAATAAGGTATTAATGACCCCTTAAGAATATTTGTCAGGGGTGCCTGGCTGACTCAATCGGTAGAGCATGCGACTCTTGATCTTAGGGTTGTGAGTTTGAGACCCATTTTGAGCATAAAGATTATATAAAAGACATAAAAATATATTCGTAGTTTGATAGGTAGCAAATGGTATCACATCGCAATTTGTGCTATTTATTTATTTATTTATTGGAAAGAGCGAGAGAGAGAGAAGGAGAGAGAATGAGCACGGGAGGGGCAGAGAAAGAGGGAGAGAGAGAATCTTAAGTAGGTTGCATGCTCAGCATGGAGCCCAATGTGGGGCTCAATTTCACGACCCTGGGATCATGACCTGAGCTGAAATCAAGAGTCAGATGCTTAACTAAGTCACCCAGGCATCCCATGTGCTACTTTAATTATAAGTAAGGCTTATTGTAAGTAATAGCATTTTTTTTAATTCCAGTATAATTAGCATACAGTGTTCTATTAGTTTCAGGTGTACAACATAGTGTACTTCAATAATCCTTTACACTTGGGTTTATCATTGTTTTATTTGGGGTCTTCTGAGAAGCACACACCAAGGCAGGATTGAACAAGCAAGAGCCTTACTGGGGACAAAGGGAGGTGGGGGAGATGGGAGAGCTTTCAGACCCACATGCAGGTCTGATGTTTATCAAAGGAGAGGGAGAAGGAGGATTGTGCAGGATGATCCTCGGATCACAGTGCTGCTCTGAGAAAGCCTCCAGCAGACCAGCGGGGTGGTTTCCAAAGTGGAGGGGCTCTGTCACTGGCTGGGAACAGACTAGGGGAGGCATGACCCAGTGTGACCACCATAGTGGACCCAAAGATGCCTTAGCTTGAGACTGTCAATCAGCTGTTTTTTTCCTCCCACCAAAAGTTCTTCTGGAGGGAGATCTGACCAACCCACCTCTATGGCCACCACTGTAGTCCAGCTTTCTTCTTCTAGAAGTTGGCCTAATTTTCTAAGGCATCTTTGTGTTTTTGTTACAGATCTGCAGAAAATCTTCATATATTTGATAGAGTAGTTCTTGGTTGAATATGCTGCAAATATTTCCTCCCAGTCTACTTTCTTTTAACTCTGTGTTTTGTTTCACTGGATAGAAGTTTTTTAAGTTTAAAAAACATTTCATAGTAAAATCTGTTAATTGTTTCCATTAAGGTGTCTGTGTCTTACTTAAGAATGTTATCTTCTAGGTGCACCTGGTGGCTCGGTTGGTTGAGTATCCAACTCTTGATTTCAGCTCAGGTCATGATCCCGGGGTCATGGGACTGAGCCCCATGTTGGGCTCTGCACTGAGCATGGAGCCTGCCTGGAATTCCCTCTCTCTTTCCCTTTGTCCCTCCTCCTACTCATATGCTCGCTCACGCATGCTCTCTCTCTCTCAAATAAAAAAGAATGAAAAAGAATGCTATCTTCTTTTAGTACAAAGAAAAATGAGAGGAGGCTCCCATTACTTTATCTTGTACCTTCTCTGACTCTGCAGTACATTATGGATGTAATTTTAGTATAAATGACTATACTATGCACTGACCAGGGCTTGACTGAATTTGCTTGATTTTTTTTCCATCTAATTATTATAAAATATGTTTCCCTATTTTGTTACTATATTATAAAATATGTTTTGAAATCAATGGCAGGGCTCTGTTCATTCACATCAAAACCCATTTCTGGAAAAAAAAAATCTCTGCAACTAAAGACATGGGCAAAAATTCAGCATTTGTGAGAAGAAGGTGGTGTTGCTTTCGTGATGAGCTGGGCCTGATGATGTGTGTGACCCCAGGTAGCAGCAAGGTGTGGGAAGAAACAAGGGGAGCCTGCACTCATAGTGCTCTGCTTCTACCCTCAGAGAGCTGGTGAGCCAGTTCTAAGGATGATGATCCAGCCCACACATGCCTGGATCATTCCATCACAGCCTCCTTCTCGTTTTCTCCCTAGCAGCTCTCTTAAGCTCTATTTGTTACATTTCTGGCTTGGAAGCAGAGGTTTCCTGGCCCCTTCATGGCTCACTGAGAGTCAGGTGTTTGTGGCATATCTGCTGACCACTAGCCCACTTGGAGAGGGATTGGGGGAGAAAAGGTCCACCTTACAGGACCAGAGGAAGCAGGACCGTTTACTGCTCACACTTACCTTTCCTATCTTATTTTCCAGTGTCACTGTCCTCCTTCCAAGGGCCTCACAGGGGACAACCCAGCATGTCCCAGGATGCCCTCTACCACACCCACCTTCCCTTGGCTTCTCCCAAGCCCCTCCCCTCCCCTGCACCGAGACCACAGCAATTAGCCCCAGACAATTATCAGTGATCCGGGACTGTCTTGATCTTACATTTTTATGTCAGGATGAATTTGGATTCTGAAGTTGATCTTATTGTGAGAGTTTTATGAGGGAAAGATTAAATCGTCCTCTGATGTGTGCTTCATTAGGCCCCAAATCCTTGAAGAGTCATTAAAGCACCTTCTCACTGAAATGTTCTCAATCTCAGCCTGATGGATAGCCACAGGAATAATCTCCCCATTATTTGGGAGCTAAAATGGCTGGGAAGCTCTGCCAGATGTGATTTTGCAGCAGTCCTTTGAGCCTGGCTCTTTTGTGGCCTGTGATCCCTCAAATCCATGAGTGTAACAACGCCAGAGCCTGAGCCTGTTCTGCTTTTCCCAGGAAAAGTCATTCCCGCCCCTTCCTCTAAAGGGACAGCTTTTCCCTGAGTTGGCTACACTCTCACCATGAGCCCCCAGCTGTAGGTCTAGTCTGTGAGGTGGGTAGGGCTTAGTCCATGGTCAGAGCACAGCCTGGGACCAGGATTAGGGCTCAGTCTAGAAGTAGAGTCAGGCTCAGTCTGGGACCAGGATCAAGGCTCAGTCTGTGGCAAGGGTCAGGGCTCAGTCTTAGATGAGGATCAGTGCTCAGTCTATTACCAGAATCAAGGCTAAGTCTAGAAGCAGGGTCGGAGCTGTGTCTGGGTCCAGGGTCAGGATCCTGTCCACAGCCAAGATCAGGCTGTGGCCAGAGTCAGGGCCTTAGTCCATGACCTGGTTAACAGCCCAGTCTGTGGCCAAAGGCTCACTGACTGACCCTGGCCTGGCATCAACCCCATCTCAGCTCAGCGTACAAGGACTTGCCACCTTGCCTGAGTACTCCTACTCTCAAATATTAGCCAGACCTATGCCCAGGCAGGTTGTGCCAACAGCCACTGAGAAACTCAAACTATTTCAGGTCAGAGACGGCAGACAGGAGTGCCTGCCGGTGAGGATCTGTATTAGAGGTGGCATAGGGGAAAGCTGAGGCAGAACTGTAAGGGGTCTGGAATGGTGACGGAAAAAGCCAATGTGACACCAGGGCCTCAGCCTCAGAAGTCCAAGGCAAAGGCAAAGAGATCCGGCATTATTTCCAACCCTTTTCCGGGAAGACTTACCACTTGCTCATCTTTCTGATTTCAGCAACAGAAAGAGCCAAATCTATGGGGAAGGGTCCTTGCTGATGCCACGTTTCCTTCCAATCATGGCTAAGAGGAGAGATGTTCTGCTTTAGTATGAAGC
Source organism: Lynx rufus (assembly GCF_022079265.1). NCBI lineage: Eukaryota > Metazoa > Chordata > Mammalia > Carnivora > Felidae > Lynx > Lynx rufus. Next base: position 17,075,723 of record NW_025814896.1, on the reverse strand, counting down.
ACGCTGGACTTGCTGGGAAGCCTTCGCAAATCGCGAAGAAATTCCTCTCTGGGCTTCAGAACACTGAAGGAAGAGCCCTGAAGGGCTTTAATCAGGAGAGTGAGCACCATCAGGTTTCCATGTTTGAGCGATCACTCCGATTGCTGTGTGCAGGATGGATCAGAGGAGACAACAGTGGAGACCAAGAGGAAACTCTGCAGTGGTCAAGACAAGAGGTGCTGGAGGCCTGGGCTAGGGAGGGGGCAGAGGAAGTGGTGGCAGAAGGATACTTCTGAGAGCATTCAGTAGGCAGAATCCACAGGACTTGATGGCCAGCAGATATGGGGGTGAGGGAGGGCTCAAGGGGAACTGGTGAATTCCAAGGCTCTGCCTTGTGCTACAGGTGGGTACTAGTGAAACCCACTAACATGGGCAGGTTGGAGGAGCAGGGTGGGTGGAGGAAGGTTTTGGTGAATTCCAGTCTAGAACTGTCGAGTTCAAGATGTCCATGGCACTTCCAAGTGAAGGCGTCCGAAAATGAATTGAGAATATAGGCCAGGAGTTCAGGTGAGCAAACTGGGCTGAAGATAGGAATTTGGGAGACTTGAACCCTTACCCAGGGATAATGTATAGGGAGAGAAGAGAAGGGGACCCAGGATGGAACCTTGGGACACTCCAACATTTAAGGAACCAACAGGGGGAGAGAAGTCAGCAAAGAAGCCTGAGGAGGAGTAAGGAGAGGTGGGGGAAACAAAGTTGAAGAGGTGGTGTGCATGTAGGGACCTATAGAAAGAATGATATTGAATATGGCCAGGAGACAGGCTGTGAGAACTCAAAGGGTACAGTGACCATGACCTTGGAAGTCACTGGTGACTGCAGAGAAAGCAGTTTCTGGAATTCTTCTAGGGGCAGAAGCCAGAGTGATGGAGTTGAAGGATGAACTGAGGAGTTGATGTGGAGATTGGAAGTGTAGACAACTCTGGAAAGGTCTGCTCTGGAGGGGATCAGGTAGGATCACAGCTGGAGAAAAGCCTGGAGTTTGAGGCAGAGAGGTATGTTCTAAGCACAAGAAGCCTTCATGCGAGTAAATGCTGGTGGGAGGGATCCACTAGAGGAAGAAATTAAAGGTACAGGAAAGAGAGCTGTTGGGGGAAAGAATGCATCATTGAATGTCTGTCACTTATCGTCATACAAGTCACTTCCCATACCCTTTTAGTATTTAATTCTGTCAACCTGCCTGTGGTGTCACATAACCATGCTCACTTCCCTCCCAGCACTTACCACAGTCAGTAAATTATTTTAATTATTCTTTGGCTTGTTTATTGACTCCTTTCCACAGATCTCAGCTCCAGGGACTCTCCAGTCCCCATCACTCCTATTTTACTTTGCTTGATTTTTCATCATGGCTCTTAAGACTACCTGATACTATATTACTTATGTGTTACCGGCTTTTGGTCTGTCTTCCCCACCAAAAATGTAAAGTCCAGGGGATATGGGACTAAACCTGTCTTGTCTCCGCTACACCCCAGCACCATAACTGGCCAAGATCATATTAGGCACACAATCCATGTATGGAATGAATGAATGATCTAAGAAAGACTGCTGAGAACTACAAAGTACTGTTCAAAGTGAAAGACAGGGAGAAAAGCCTGACACTGATCAAACCTCTACTATCTACCATATATATGGGTTCATTCATCCAAACTTCATAGCAACTTTTTGAGGTAGGAATGATAGGTGCCTTTTCAGAACTGAAGAAATTGGGCTCCAAAGAGCTTTTAAATGCTGTCAGAAATCACACAGCTAACATGTGCTGGGACCAGCACTAAAGGCCAGAATGCTTGGTTTGGTTTATTTGTTTTTCTCAAAAACCTGAGCTCCTTTCCTGCCTCACCCCCCCCAACCTCCTATGTCCCCATCCCCCACCCCATGGCCTCTGGGAACGATCACAAATCCCTCCCTCCACCTGTCCCTCAGGACTGCAGGCCTGACACACCTCAGTGTGTGCTCCAGAACCAGACCCCTGGCTGCAGCCATACGGGGGGTGGAGGGGGAGCCCTCCACAGGGGGTTGGTGGTTGGGGCTGAGTGGAAGGACAGTCAGGAGAGAGATTTGAGAGAGAACGTGGACAGGACCTGATGGGTGAAGGGATATGGTGGCAAGAAAGAATGAGGTGCCCAAGATGGACTCCCAGGCTTCAGGCTCAGGGAGGGTGGGTGGCCAGTGCCACTGAGGGCTGAGATCCAGAGAAGAGAAGCAGCAAGGGAAGGGAGCAGACAGGCCTGTGGACATCCAGGCAGTAGTGTCCAGTATAAAGCTTAGGGGAGCAGTCTGATTTGGGAGTGGTCAATAGAGGCATCATGATGGATGCTCTTATAGAGGCAGCGTGGTGGGAGGGAGGGCCCAGGGTGGGCAGAAGAGGGTCTGTGAGCATGCTCAGAGGAGAAAGCAGTCAGTAAGATGGGATGAGAGCATCCCTTCTGAACTATGTAGCTGTGGAGACAAAAGACAAGACAAATGAGCTTTTCTGTGTGTTCACTCGACAGAATATTTTATAGCCTCCCTGGATAAACAAGCTGTCATCTACCACCAAACCCTCTATCAACTGAAGCAGCTTGGGGAAAAGATAATGCTGCAGGTTTGAATACTCTTAGCTGCTGTGCCTAATTACTACACAAGCAAACAAACCAGGAGAGTTGTAGGCAAAGAGGGGCTTGGCCGCTGCCTATGGAGGAGAGACATTTCCTTGCTCCCAGGGGAGGGATGGAAGACAAGCACAGACATTTATTGAGCACCTACTGTGTGCCACACACCTGGAACATGTCATCTTATTTAATACTGTATAAGAGGCATCATCCCCATTTTGCAGATGAGGAAACAGAGGCTCAGAGAGGCCTGACAATGCACCCAGCTTAAAGGATTCACCCAAGAGTCTTCCCAATGTACTTCACAGCCTCCCCGGAGAAGATCCAGGTTGTTCCCTTCCCTCCTTCCCCAATCCTGCAGCGTCAAGTCCAAATGCCATGCCCCTGATTGTGCAGCTCTGTTTACTATTCTTTTCATCAGATGTCTGTTTGCAAGAAATAAAACTTTTGGGTTCAGCAGCAGAGCAATAACTATGAAGAAAACTGCCACTGAGAGCATGGAATTCAGCTCCCAGAATTACTGTATATTCAAGGCAGATTTCCAAAACACCATTTGACATAGGTGGTAATTCCAAGGGAACCCATTTGCCTCTTTCCTCCTGCCCTGCCCCAGGCACATACATCCAAGGTCAAATCAGCAAGAAGAAAAGGAGGTGAGGGGGCTGAAGGACAACTAGACTGCCCCTCAAGGAGATGCCAGCAGTCTTCTCTTTCAGGAGACAGACCAGCTCTCCTCCCTCACCCTGCAGATGGGGTCAGCAGCAGTGAACAGAGTGTGACAGAATTAGATCCCAATCCTCTTGCCTCCTAGCCCACTGCAATCTTCCCAAGACAAACTGCAGCTTCATAAGAAGCCAAGAAATCCATTTATGAGGAAAATTTATATATGTATTACTAGTAAGATTTAAATTAATTATTTTACTTTCAAAAAGAATCCCAATATGTAGCTTCCAATGCAAATGTGCAAAGATCACATTTCTATAAAAAAGAGAATGAATATCCAAAGAGCAACCAGAACGTTCCTAGCACTGTCTGTCATCATGAATTTGCATGACTGTACACGACACTCCAACCATACTGGCCTTTTTTTTTCAGTCTCCCAAGGCCCCCAACTTTGATCTTATCTCAGGACCTTTTCATTTGCTATTCTCTCTGCCTGGAAGATATATCTCTAGGTTTACACAACTAAACTCTTATCATTGAGATCTCAATTCAAATGTTACCTCCTCTAAGAAGCCTTCTCGGACTACCCTACCTCAGGCAACCACACTGTCACTCTATACCAGTGGATTTCAAACTTGAACATGTATCAGATTCACCTGGAGGGCTTCAAATACAGATTGCTGGGTCCCATTCCTCAGAGTTTCTAATTCAATAGGTCTGAGTGGGTCCTGATAATGTATATTTCTCACAAGTTTTCAGGTTGTGTTAATGCCATTAGTCTAGGAGCAAAGCTTTGAGAGCCACTGTTCTATAACATCACCCTGTTTTATGGTCTTCATGGTGTTTATCACAGTCTGAAATTATCTTGGTAATCTATTCAGTTGCTTTACTATGGTCTGATTTTCATACTTATTGGCTGCTCCTGGGAAAGGGGTATCTGTCTGTTATTCATTATAGTATCCCCAGTACCCAGAGCAGAGCCAAGTACATGGTAGATGCTCAATGAGTATTTGAATAAATGAATTAGTGAATGGGTGGGTGGGTGGATAGAAGGACAGATGGAGGATGGATGGAGGATGGATGGATGATGGATGGATGGGTGATGGAGGATGGATGGATGATGGATGGATGGATGGATGGATGATGAATGATGGATGGTGGATGATAGATGGATGGGTGAGTGATGGATGATTGTGAATGGATGGCTGATGGATGGAGGGAGGGGTGGTGAATGATGGATGATGGATAGACGGATGGATGGATGATGGATGATGGATGATGATGGATGGATAGATGGACGGATGGATGGACAGATGGATGAATAAATGAATGGATGCTCACCTCAGCCTCTGGATTCCTGCTTCTGTACATGCCACCTTTGTTCTACACCAAGTTGATCCACAGGTGGAAATAATCCCACCTTCAATTTCAAAATCCCACTGATAAAAAAGCAAGAATGTAGAACATTTTGCCAAAGATGTTGGAAGGCCATGGCCAGGAGACACATAATACAAAACAGCAAGTGAATAAAACAGCACTTAGGCATGGCTGCTTTTAAAAGTCATTGGAGCTATCCTATCACCTTAAATGGTCCCCAGACAAAAACCATCTTGAAGGCTTCTCTCTCCATACCTCCTCCTCAGTGTCCTCCTCCTCCTTGCTCTTTTCCTCTTCAAATTTCTAAAAAGTAATCTTTCTCATTTTCCCATGTAGAGCAGCTTGACCATAATTTTTTCATTGCTTGAAGACCCCAAGCACACCAGTACACCTCATCTGTCTTTAAAAATTCCTGCATCGGGGCACCTGGGTGGCTCAGTCGGTTGAGCGTCCGACTTCAGCTCAGGTCACGATCTCGCGGTCCATGGGTTTAAGCCCCGCGTCGGGCTCTGGGCTGATGGCTCGGAGCCTGGAGCCTGCTTCCGATTCTGTGTCTCCCTCTCTCTCTGCCCCTCCCCCGTTCATGCTCTGTCTCTCTCTGTCTCAAAAATAAATAAACGTTAAAAAAAAATTTAAAAATTCCTGCATCTTTGGGGCACCTGGGTGGCTCGGTCTGTTGAGCGTCCCACTTCAGCTCAGGTCATGATCTTGCAGTTTGTGAGTTCAAACCCTGCACTTGGCTTGCTGCTCTCAGGGCATAGTCTGCTTCGGATCTTCTGTCCCCATCGCCTCTGTCTGTACCCCGCTTGCGCTCTCTCTCTCTCAAAAATAAATAAAACATTTTAAAAAATCCCTGCATCTTGGAGACTCTTTCCTCTTTTCTAATATTCATACAGTCCCTCATATCACTTCACCATGTGTGTCTGTCTCCTTGGCTAAAGAGGCAAGAGATTTAGACAAAGAATCCAAGTTCAAATTTAGTCTCTTTTCTGAGAAGCTGTGTGAACCATGAACTTGGTCAAATTGTTGCCCTCTCGGAGCTTCAGTTTCCTGATGCACTCGGGAAAAATGCTGACTGTTCAACAGTACTTATAATCAGTGGCATTACAATATTCACCAAAAAAGCCTTCCAAACTATATAGCACATGAACATTACCTATTATCACTACCCCTAGTTTATAATTCCTTTGGGAGTGAGGCTCATACCTTATGTGTGTTTTCATCCACCCCTCCAATGCCTCACACATTGAAAACGCTTCATAAATGCCTTAAGAGGTAAATAAGCCTTTGGATAGCACACTAATGAACATTTAAAGAGGGAGTAAAACATCACCTTTTAAAACCTTCTCCTTCTCCCTCCCATGGCGAACTGTGCTCTGATTTGATTTTTCTCTGTTCTAGAAGCTCCACCCTGGCCCGTAGGCAGAAATTAGTCTGTGTGCAGTGAGATGACTGCCTCCTGATGGCACAGCCCAGATGACCAAACAATGAAGTGTTAGAAGGCCCTGGTGAAACATTAAGATCTCAAGAGTTGTTTTTGATGCATTCAACAAGCTAATCCAGTGCCTCTTTGTTCAGAGAGGTTGGAATTTGCTGCTCTTCTGAAATTGTTGTCCCTAGTCACTTGGAGACCCCAGAAAAGGGGCTTCCTCTCAGAATAATCTGGTCACCCACATCCCTGCAGATGCCCCTCTCTCATCACGGGCAGGGGCCATCACCACCCCGACCACTCTCACGTCTAGGCTCAAATATTGCCTTGGGACTATTTCATTTTTATTTTTATTTTATTATTACTATTTTTTAGGGATTATTGAATCTTAAGAGACACAGAGGTACCTGGCAGTGGAGCTGCCACAATCTGTAACAAAAAGGCCCTACATGATGAGCTGTTTGCCTGTTGGGGGAAGGAAGAATCAAATAGGACTAAAGCCAATTCCCACCCAGGAATAGACCTCAGGCAGCACCGACGCCTGGACCTGCTGAGTGAGCTATGTCTAGAAAATTCACCTCCGGATCTCCCAGGTTCACAGCCATCACTCAGAAGGGCACTACAGCTGCACTTTACTGGTTTGTTGGCAGAGTGTCCAGAATAATCAGGGGGTTGGGGAGCACACCTGGAGACTATAATGACTCATGAGAATGGCAAAGGTTACCTTCTCTCGGCCAGCAGTAGCATCAGCAAAAACTGAGCATCTCCTTAGAAAATTTTGGGGAGCCCTACAAGACTAAATGTCTCTGGGAGTCCTCTGTGCTGTCTCATGCTTTCTATAGCTGGATTCTCTCTCTGGAACTTAAATCTTGAGCAGAGGTACAAAGTAACTTTTAAAAATATAGGGGTTAATCCCATCTCCCAGGGACTCTGCTTCCTACCCTCAGGAGCTGCCTTGATTTCCACACCTGCTCTCCAGCCCCCATAGGCTCTGAGGCTCTGAGGCTCTGAAGGCCCTGAGAACCTTCATCTTATGAGGGTGAGCCTCACTTAGTTGCTGAATCTTGTAATATGATCCTTGAGGAAAGCAGGACCATATTCTCTGAATTCTCCTCTTGGTTTCCCTACATACAGATAATGTAAACATTCAGCAAAGAGGCTGGACACATTTGCCTCAAATGATGAGGGACTGAACCACTTCCCCTTTCCTTCTGAAGCAGATATGCACCAAGAGAAGAATATACACTCTTTGTCCCAGATCTCCCAGGGCGGGAAAGAAGTTGATGGTAGAGCTTCAAACTCAGTGATCTTTGCTTGCCTTGTGAACTTCAGTGCCACTGTTAACTGTTCACACAGTGAGCAGGAAAAGTGGCTCTCAGAAGTAGAACCATTTTCCACAAGTAACTCATAGTCTTTCACTACCCCAGAAGGAGTAGAATTGACCCTACGCCATTGGGATGTATCATACCAAGAATCCCTGGAGGATGAGAAATGCAATTCTCACCAACAATTTGGGGTAAGTATTGTTGCCTGAAGTTCTTTCTGTCCTCCCCAAAGAGCGTCACAAAATCCATTTGACTGGGTTTAATTTAACATACGTGGAAGCACATCCGCCCAACTCCCCAGCTCCATACTTCTCTTGTCCTGGCAGAGAGCCTACAGCTTCCTTAATGAACCCTGAGTAGGAGTCTGACCTTTCCCCCAGCAGAGAGCCTTCCTCTAAGAAGGCCAAGGAGTTCCCAAAGCATTCTTCCTGACATGTTCCCTTAGGGCACTATGTCAGTCAGACCAGGGAACTGATGTAAAAAACAACCCATTTCAGTGACATCAGGATACAAGACAGGTCAGTTAGAATTGTGGAAATTTCTCCTCTGGGCAGTCATTCAGAGACCCAGGTTCTTTCCCTCTTGTGGCTCCACCCTCCTCTCAGTGCTTGGAGTTCTCTCCATGTATCCAGTGGATGGTGAAAAGGAGAGAAAGTTGAGAACTGCATAGGAAATTTTGCAAACCATGCTGGGAATTGGTCTATATTGCCCACATTCCATTGGTCAGAACTCAATCACATGATCTCACCTAATTTCAAGGGAGTCTGGGAAATGTAGTCAAGCTCCATGCCCAGGAGGTAAAGGAATGCCACTGACCCTAAACATTTGTGTTGTCATGGAGTAGGGTCTGCCTCCCCTGGGCTGTGAGCATCTCAAAAGCAGGATCTATATTTGCCTCTCTGACTCATGACCCTCCAGGCTCTTGCAGGCATTTGATTTGCAATCTCAGTCCTGTTGTGTTTTCAAGTCTTCAATCGCTCATTCCCTCAATCATTCAGTCAGTCAGTCAGCAGTTGTTTGCAGGACAGTGGGGATGAAAACAAGAGATGGCTCTGTCCTCAGACAGCTCATAGCTTGTAGCAAAAGACAAACAAATACAGAAACACATCACTGAAAATGTAGGATGTGCTATGGACCCCAGATTTTTAAGTTTGCATAGACACCATCAGCGTTTACCCACATCCCCTCGGCACTCGCCACTCCTGTGCAAGGTGATGGCTTCCTAGTGCAAGTACCTGCATCCCTCCCTTGAGTATCCCCTGTGTGCAGGCTAGAAGTGCTGGAGAATAAATGTCCCGAGGAATAGCCTTCAAGCAACAACTCATCAAAGTTAGCGCAAAAACACCCCAGCTCCCTCGGCCCTCGGGGGGCATAACCATGCTGTATGTTCTAAACTGCCCATCAGGAGTTCCCAGTGGCCAATGGCAGTAACCTGCTCAATAAGACAGCCTATGCATTCCCTTCCCTGTCCAACCTTCCTGGTTGCCTCTTCAGATCCCCTCCCAGAAAAACCACTCGCATGCATATCTTTGTCTGCTTCTGGGGAGCCCAATCTAGAACATGCACCAACAAATAAATGAGGTGCACAGCCCTTTTACAGGTCTTCAGAGTCTGTTAACCTCAAATGGAAATGTACTGTTGACTAGCCTGTAATGGATCAGGGGATATGTCTAAACAATTCACTAGTTTTTCTTTAAAACAATCATAAAAATCAGGCTCAAACTAACGAAATATAATAACATTATATTAAATATATTAATATAAAACAATAAGCATAATCATGAAAATGCTGCCCAAGCAAGCACAGAGGGCACGTGTTCCAGCAGGTGGGGCTGTAGGTGTTGTCTCCCTGTGGTCTCCCCGCACATTAAGTCAGCTCATTTAGTCCCTCATAGGGAGGCAGGGCCCCACAGTTGCAGTGACCTTCCCTTCAACTAACTCCATGGCTGTCTCTTCTTGAAAGAAGGAAGGCCTATGAAAATCATGCAGTAGATCAGGACTCTAGAATCTTCTACACGTTATTTCATCGGTTCCTCCAAACTGACCTTTGAGGAAGGCAGTATCATCTACCTCTCCTGTGGGGTAACAGGGGCTCAAGGGAATCAGGTAGCCTGTCCCAGATCACAGGGCCCACATCCACATGACTTGAAACCCACACTACTGCCTTCCCCCTTAGAGTGTGTGTGTGTGTGTGTGTGTGTGTGTGTGTGTGTATTTCCTGCATCTAGAGACTGGGATACGAGTGTGAATACTCAACCTCAGGTCTTGGAGGAGCCACAGTAGGAATGGTCATTCAGCCTTCAGGTTGCTGCTTCCCTTTGATCTGGAAGCTTCCCAGAAAAGAATCAAGGCAGAGTAGGCAGTGGGATAGCAGGACAAGAATTTGGAGCAGAAGAAACAAAGGGAAAAAAAAATTTTTTTTTAATCATGAGCAAGGGCTCAGGAGACTGGTACTACCCAGGGGCAATTTAAAGGAGGTATTTTTAAAGAATCTGATAGAAGCTTTGCACTAATAGTTTGCACAGACAGAGAAAACAAAATCTCTTTGTGTAATCTCATCATGTGGTCACAGGTAGGTGAAACCAAAAATCTAGGGCTCCTACCTTTTTGGGCAACAAAAGGACTAAGTGGCAACATACATAAAGGGCCAGCACGAGGCCTGGCTGGCTCTCAGGAAGTGGCTCAATAAATGTTTGTCACTCCTCACACCTTTCCCCAGTTCTAGCTAATTAGAAGGTCCCCAGCCTGATTTTTCATTGCTAATGTTTGCCTTCCAGGATCCCATACTGCCTGCTTCTATCGAGAAGCTAAACCAATATTTCCAACCCATCAACACTTAAACACGAGGCCAATTTGTCCAATACACTGTCTATTTATTTTCCAGGCTGCAATCTTTATGATGCATATTCCTGAGGCAGTTAATTTGCTCTTGAATACATCTCTTTGTGTATTGGTTACCCATTTCATTAGCTGCGATATTGAGACTGGCTGGGACATGTGGGGGATTTTTCACTGAGTGAAAGAAGGTTTTTAATAAGCCCCATCATCGCTGGCTTTATGGTGCCATTTGATGAGCAACAAATGTATTCATTTGGCAGCTGCATTCCTTAATCAGGTATTCACTGGGTAACAGCATATATAAATATGGAGAAACACAGAATTTAGGGAGCTGAGTGCAATCATTTTCCACAGGGATTGGAGCATTGTCTGTATTCACCATCAGTTTTCAGGCAAGAGCCTCTCCTTGTGGTGCGTGGAATTCTGTCTTTAAGCACACCGTGCCCAGATCTAACTCATGGCCACCTATCAAGAGCACTCTTCCTCCGAGGCGCCAGATCCTCCAGGGGATGCTTGTCCCCTCTCCCACATCAAGTTAGTCCCCAGCATTTTGGCTTCTTTGACCGATGATACCAAACCTTCCCTGTGGCTCTCACTTTATTTGTTCTCAAAATGTCTCCAGATTTAAGTTATTGAAGTGTATTAGCTTTTTTTTTAAACAGGTTTACTGAAGTATAAATGACAAATTATGTATTTAAGGTGTACAACTTGATGTTTTGATATACAGATACCTTGTGAAACGACCACCACAGTCAAGCTGATTCACATGTCCATCACTTCACAGGGTTACCATTTTCTTCTTCTTGGTGTGTGGTGAGCCCACTTAAGATCTACTTAACAAATTTCAAGTACACAATATAGTGAGTCATATTATTGTACGTTAGATCTCCAGAACGTACTCATCCTGCATAACTGAAACTTTGTACCCCTTTACCAACATCTCCCCATTTCCCTCTGCCCCCACCCTCGGCAACCTTCATTCTACTTTTTACTTCTATGGATTTGGCTGTTTTATATTCCATATAGAAATGAGATCATACAATATTTGTCTTTCTCTGTCTTGCTTATTTCACTTAACATAATATCCTCCGGGTTCATCCATGTTGTCAAAAATGGCAGGATTTCCTTCTTTTTTAAGGCTGAATAATATTGCTATATATTACACCTTTTTCCATTCATCCTTTGACAGACATCAGGTTGTTTCATTATCTTGGCTCTTGTGAATAATAAAGCAATGAACCTGGGAGTGTAGATATCTCTTCAAGACCCCGATTTCAGTTCCTTTGGATATATACTCAGAAGTGGGATTGCTGGATTGTATGAAATTTAAAAATAAATGAGGAACCTCCATACTGTTTTCCACAGTGGCTGCACCAATTTACATTCCCACCAACAGTATACCAAGGTTCCCTTTTTTTCCACATCCTTGTCAGCACTTGTTATTTCTTATCTTTTTGATAATAGCCATGCTAGTCGGTGTGAGGTATGTTTCTAGGAATTTCTTTTGTTCTCCTTGGGCCTGGGACAGAGGCCGTTCCCTGAAGACAGTGAGACTGAGGAGGGTGAAGATCAGTGTGTGTGTGTACATGCATGTGTATATACACACACGTGTGTGTTAGGTGCCCCCACTGATAAGGAACGTGTAACATGCCCAGCTAGTGTGTCAGGTTAGGAACCCTGCCTGATTACTGCTGTGTCCGTGACACCGGGAGCAGGGCCTGGCACATCTCTGGCACATTCTCAACATAAGTTAAGGAAAGGACTCATCAATTAAGGACCTGTTCTCTGTCCAGTTACTTCTAGACTATAAGTGAAAACTCCCAGATGTGCCAACAGAAGATGGCTTAGCAACAGACTTCCCTCCCCCTACTCGGGCCAACAGTGGCCTTTCTGAGACAACGCCTCCACTCTCCGAACCCTGAGGGAAGAAGAGGGGCAAAAAAAGGAGAATGGCAAAGGAAAAATGAACAGATGGAAGAAACCTACCTACGTTGCTGGCAGCCATGAATAAGGAAAATTAATCTCAGTGGGGAAAGGGGAATGTTTGCAAGGATTTGTCCAGGATTATAATAAAAGGGGAAATTGCAGTAAATGTTGCAGAAATAACACAAATTTTTCTCTTGTATCTTGAACTCCCTGAACTTATCTTTATAAATGCAGTGTAAAAACAGGCCCTGAATCATGGACAGGCAGGCTAGGATTTCTAACATGTAGGGAGCGGGAGGCCCGAGGCCATGACCAAAGGGATATGCTGGGCTCAGGTGTGGACAGTCTTGTTCAGATGGCAGGGCACCTGGACCAGAGTGCAGGCAACAGTGACATCACAGCAGCCCTGTGTTTCTAGTGTGTGGTCCTTGCTTAAAGGAGCAGAAAGATAGGAATCAGGAAGTATCTACACAGAGTGATAGACTAATAGCCCATCTCTTCCAAGGAGACCTCCCTGACTTTTCCCACTTTCCTTTCTCCAGGAGCAAGTGCCCCCATCAGCCTCCATATGTCCTACACTTAGCTCTACTTTACAAAGGACAGCTTTCCAAAGGACACCCCAACCACTGAGACCTCCTTATTGGAAAGAACCACATCTCACAAGACATGCAAAATAAAATGGAAAGGGAAGAGCCTGCCATTCAGGTTTTCTGTTTGGGGAAGAAAAAAATATCACTCTGGAACCAAAGACAGACTAAAGTTTTGCTACTCAAAGTTGTGCTATTCCAAAGCCCAGCAGCATGGGCACTGCCTGGAGCTGTTACAAAGGCAGCATCCCGGGCTCCATCCAGAGTCTGCATATTAACAAATCCCCAGGTGACTTATATGTTCATTATAATTTGAGAAGCACAGGGCTAAAGAGTTGAAATTGGAATTTTGGGACTCTAAATCATTGCCTCTCCAAACACCCACATTTCCATGTTGCTTTGAAAGTCGTGCTGATATATGATATATTTCTCTGATGTAATTTCTCCTTGTGCTCCCCCTGAATTGACTTGAACAGGGAGGAAGAGAATATTATGAAAGAAAAGGGAAGTCATTAATAGAGTGCCTACTCTAAGCCAATCACAATGCTGGCAGCTGTCACATGCATTCTCTTAGTAAGTCACCACAGCAAGCACTGAAATCCTAAGAATAATGGGTACCATTTTCCTAATGGAGTGAACTTGAGAATGGTTGAGTTAACTTTACCAAGTTCACACAATTTGGACTTGTTTTGCTGCAAGAAGCAGAGATCTCATGCTAACTCAAGCAAAGAGGGGTTACTATAAAGAAAGTAGATGACCCAACATTTTGGGATAGGAAACACAACAAAACGAAATCTTATGGACAACAGTCTCTCTTTTTTTCTTGGTAATCCATCTGGCCCTTGAGATGGGAGGTTCTTGTGTAAATGACTTACTGAAGGGGCTTTCAGGAGAAAGAGAGAGAAGGAAGCAGGACAAGGAAGTGGAAAAAAGAGAGCTAAGCAAGGTGGAAACCAGCTTGGGTGGAAACCAAGCTTCAGCCTGATCTCACAGGGAGCTCAATAGCATGAATGGAAACACAAAGTTGGTTCCCTCTTGAATAAAGGAAGCTGGCTTTTTGTACCCCATGTAAGTCAGTCATTGGCAGCCGGTGGCTGAGGGTGGGGAACGAACCAACGTGGCCGGGAAGTCATTAAGTCAAGGGTTTCTCTGGAGAAGGACCAACTATAAGGCATTAGCAGCCAACACTCACAGGATCTTGAGGGATTGAGGGATGGGGTGCCTGCCCAATGAAGGGGAGAAGCACCAACTGTGTGTGTGTGTGTGTGTGTGTGTGTGCTGTGTGTGTGTGTGTGTGTGTGTCTTGGGGACAATCTCTACCCTAGTACAAGGGATCTCTGTATCTCTCTGTGCCCTGTTCCATTCTCTCCATCTCTGAAAGCAGTCCTCAATTTGCCCACACCTGTCCTCCAGAGCCTTCTAACCCCGGAGTGCACATGACCCAAAAGGACCCTTCCAGCCCAACAACACCTTTTGACTAAAGGTTTCAGCTCCCATGGTCACTGCTCAAGCATCTTAGCCAAATGTCTGAGAATGAAATCTGATTGGGCATCCAAATCATGGGTCTCAGCCAACAGATGGGGTGTCCTTAAGTCACATGTCCACCCCAGTCCAATCAGCTGAGCCTGGCATGACACAAGGGAATGTGATGAAGAGAAGTACAGGATGAGCCCATTCTTCTCAGAAAAGGTTTAGACGAAACAGGCAGTGGTGGAAATTTCTACTGCCCCTTAGCTGGAATCCAAGTTCACATTTCCCTGATTCCAAAGTTTATAGTCCTGCCACTTGACTTCCTTTTCATAGTGTAGCTGTTCAGAACAAAACTCCACACGGCTTCAAAGCCAAACTCTACGACTTGCTAATCATGAAATCTCAGGTGAGTTGTATGACTTCCTTGTGTCTCCATTTCCTCATCTAGGAGGTAATAACAGTACCTGCCCCATAAGGTTGTTAGGAGGATTAAATGAGTTAATATTTGTAAAGGGCTTAGAATAATGTCTGGCACATTGTAAGCATGATAGAAGTGGTGGTTAAGTAAATGAATATAATAAATGAAATTTTCAACCTCCTAGAAGGAGGGAGAAGTTGCTGAACAGGAATGGCCCTAGAAGGCAGAAGCTGGCCAGCACTCCAGAGACTGTTGGCACATTGGCCTGTCCAGGATAGAGCGCTGGGAGACGGACAGGAGTGTCACCATCGTGTCTGAGGCAGGAAAGACTTTGCTGTCCCCTTTTCCAGGAAATCAGTGCCATGGCTTGGGGCAGGGTGACATGTCAAAGCTCACAAAGACCTGGTGACAATAATGACCAAGATTTCCAGTGTTCTGCTCTAGACCCTAGAGCTGCTCGTTCCAGGTTGAATTTGTCTTCCCTCCAAAAGTCATAGGCTGACATCCTAACCTCCTCCCACCTTCAAATGTGACCTTATTTGGAGACAGGATCTTTACAGAAGTAATTCAGTTAAGATGAAGTCTTTCGAGTGGGTCTCAACCCAATAAGACTGGTATTTTTTTAAGAGGGGGGATGTCTGGACACAGGCAGGCACAGGGGGAAGGCAATATGAAGAGCCACAGGGAGAAGGCAGCCACCTACATACCAAAGGAGAGAGACCCGGAACAGGTGCTGCCTTACAGCCTCAGATGGAACCAGCCCCATCAACGCCTTGATCTCAGACTTCCAGCCTCCAGAGCTGTGCGATGCGCTGCTGGTTAAACCATCCGGTCTGTGGTAGCCCCAGCAAACTAATCCGGTGTCCTCGTCCGCACCAGACACACACGAGGCACTTCACAGGCCTCAGCTCAGTTCATCCTCTTACCCATCCTGTGAGGTAGGGTTTGTACTGTCCTGCTTCAGGGGTGAGGAAACTGCAGCACAGAGCAGGTGAGTACTCTGCAATCACGCGGTGAGTGAAAGGCAGAGCAGCACCTTAAACTCCTGTCAGCCGCAACAATGCCTGGCACACAGGAGGCCCTCGCCCTGTTTTTGTGGAGTCTTGAGACACTGTCATTAGACCAAAGGCCAAGCTGACAACCAATCCTACGAAGCGCTGAGGAGTCAGAACTGTCCCCGCTCTGGGAAAGATCAGGTAAGAAGCCAGAACCCAGGGAGAAGCAGGTCTTGCCCAAACCCTCACGTCTCAGGCTCCAGGAGGTCCAGGAGGGTTGTGCAGCACAACCTCTTCAGCACTTCCTCCTTCGCGGTTCCTGCACCATCCTCCAGAGCCATCCTCTGTTGAACTACCCCTTTGTTGCCCATCTCTGTGCAGGAGCTCGTGCTTCCTTCCTGAGAACCAGAGAACAGCTCTTAATTATCCCCCTGAAGGAGAAGGCCACGTTTGAGGCTGGCTGTATTCCTGGCAGAAAAGTGCCTGCATCACACTAAAATAAACTCACTGACAACCCACTCTGGGCTTTCCTATCTGAGGCATAGAATAGACAATGCCATTCCTTTGCATGAGAAATGAGAAATCCACCAACAAAAGAGGCCCGGCAGAGCTAAGTCAGAGAAGAAAGGAGAGGTGGCCTCAGACACAACACACATTGCTTTCTCTCCTAAATTACTTCTTTTAATGTATCTATGCTGAGTTTTTCTGACTATGGGGGAGAAAGTTAATTTGTAGGAAATTGGGAGAACACAATAAAAGCACAAAGAAGAAAAGTTAAATCATCTACAACCCCAGCTCTCAAAGATAACCACTGTTTATATGGGGGGGGGGGGGTAGGGGGAGAAGAATTGTTTGTATGGGTACATGCAGACATGTAAAACTGATCCTGTTTTATTTACCGCTTTTCTCATTTGATATGTTGTAAAATTGTTTTCTGTGCTGAGTCAAAGGGTGCTGTTTGCTCTCCAACATCCACTCTCCCATTCTCCCCCTACTAACAGAATCCTCCCAAGTTTTTGATGATTAGCAGCAATTTTTTTTTAAAAACTACATTTCCCAGATTCCCTTGCGGCTAGGGGGTAGCCATGTGACCCAGTTCTAACCAGTGGAAGTGATGTGTATACTATTTCCAAATGTTGCACTAAAAGACACATGCCCTCCATTGCTCTCTTTGGCCACTTTTCAGCTACCTCTCAGGGAATGAGGATGAAATGTGGGCGGCCTTGCACCACGCTGTACAGAGGCAGAGCAACAAGATAGAAGGAGGCTGGGTCCCTTAGTGACCTCATGGAGCAGAGCCGCTGCAAGCCCGGGACTGACCGTCTCCAGACCTCTGCGTGAGGGAAAAGGAAACGTCCACCGTGTTTAACTCATTGTTAATTTGGGTCTAAATCTATATCCTAATTCATGTCTCTGGATCTTCCTCCATGGTATAGTGTGAATGACTACATGTTTTTCTGCCATATGAATGTTTAGCATCAAATTTTGTTGAATTAAAAAAAAAGTTCTTGAATTGAGCTAATTATAAATTGTTGGTCATTTGTGCAATAAATATCCTTGTACAAAATATCCTTTGGGTATATTTCTAATTATTTCTTAGGACATAATTACAGAGGTAGCACTCCTAAGTCAAATAACCCAAACTTTAAAACTATTTTTTATTCTTGGGGCTCCTGGGTGGCTCAGTCAGTTATGCATCCAACTTCAGCTTAGGTCATGATTTTGCTGTTCATGGGTTCAAGCCCCCATCGGGCTCTGTGCTGACAGCTCAGAGCCTGGAGCCTACTTCAGATTCTGTGTCCCCGTCTCTCTCTGCCCAACCTCCACTGCACTTGCACTCTTGTCTATCTCTCTCTAAAAAAATAAATAAACATTAAAAAAGATTTTTTTCTTTCAAGATTATTATGTGTTTGTTGTAGGAAGGTATCTCGATTGAACATCCACCAGAACTTTCTCCTGTGCAAATCTTTATTTACACAGATTTGCAAGATTCACCCCATGGCTACTTTTATTTTTATTACCCTCTCCCTCCAGTATATACAGAAAGGAGTATAACTGGCCACACAAGCTCTGGAGTCAGATTTCCTGGGTTCATGTGCGTATAACCTTGGGAGAATTACTTAACCTCTCTATATTCAGCTTCCTCATTTTTCAAATTAGAGTTTCTACAAGTGCCCACCTCAGAAGATATGAGAATTAAATCAATTAATACAGGTAGAGCATTTAGTGCCTACTATATAGGAAGTGGTCCCCAACCATTAGCTATTATTATTTTCATTGTTTCAAGAGTTCTTTATGACATTTGCTTTTCATTTAAAGATCTATTTAGATTGATGCTAGGTTTAAACTATTTCTATTCTTACTGCCTGCCATTGATATCTTGAATTTTCCATTTTTTAAAAAATGTATGTATTTATTTTGAGAGAGACAGAGACAGCACAAGTCAGGAAGGGGTACAGAGAAAGACAGAGAGGCAGAAAGAGAGAGAGAGAGACAGAGACAGAGACAGAGAGACAGAGAGAGAGAATCCCAAGCAGGCTCTGCCCAGAGCCCAGTGCGAGGCTCAAACTCATGAACCCTGAGATCATGGCCTGAGCCGAAACCAATAGTCAGATGCTTAATCAACTGAGCCACCCAGGTGCCACCTGTATTTTCCATTCTTTAAGTGTTTGCTTCAGACCTTGATATTTTGAAATGCATTTTCTAGCCTTTTTTTTTTTCAGAAAAAAAATATACACAAGTGATAAAATCTCTGTCTCTGTATACCTAACAATGTTTTTAAGTTGTCATCCAATATAAATGACCTCTTGCCTGGGCACAGAATTTTGGGGTAACTTTTCCTTCAAAGCTTTGCCTCGGATTCTTTTCTTCTGTATTTAATATTTGTGAAGAAATCTGCAGTCAAATCAGTCTGGTTTTTTCCCCTTGTTTCTTCTGAAAATGTTTACCTTCAAGTACACTTGTAAGATTGTTTCTTTATCCTTGAAATTTAAAATTTCTCCTGGCAGTGACTATGGGATGGCTTCTTTTTCTTATTTATATAGGAAGGCTTTCCAGCTATAGATTGAAATCTTTCTTTAGCTCAGTGGAGTTTTCTGTACCTGAACCTTTAGATACCACTGCTATTGTTGTGCCTTGCTGAAAAATAACAATGTTCCATGTTTCAAATCTCTCTTGCATACCCTCCATATCCTTCTTAGGCCCTCTGATCACTTTCAGCTCCTTGTGTTGTGAGACACTTCCCAGCCTCAAGGTTCATTGATTCCCCCTTCCAAATGTTTCTTAAATCTGCCTACCTCCCTCCACCCCAACGACTCCCACACTATCAGATCGCCCTGCTTTCAGTCCTGCACCTCTACAATTCATTCTCTACTGAGCAGGGGGGTGGGGAAAACACACCAGCATCTCTTTTAAAATGTAAATTATGTCATTCTTCTCTCAGGTTGTAACATCCTTCAGTGGTTTCTGGTTGCACTTAGAATGAAATCCAGCCACCTCCTGGCTTCCATACACTGCCTGGTTTGGCCCGTGGAACCTAAGAGTTGTCCACCAGCCTAGCCAACTCTGTCCTGTTGGGGTTGACGACATCCCAGGATAGAGCTTGGGGTGCTGGCAGAGGCTAAGAAGGTAGAGCTTCTCTCATGGAATATGCCCAAAGTACAGCTATCAGGCTGAGGATAAAAAGAGGTGAAGATGCAAGAGGTGAGGACACAGTATGGAGGAACAAGTGGTCCCAGTTTTAAAGGGCCAGTAGATTCTAGGTTCTGAAAATGTCTTAGAACCAGAAAGATGATAAAGAGCATGTTTATTGAGCACCTACTATGGGCACATGCTGTTCTATATATGGCTCACTTAATCTTTGCATCTTTATTAATTATTCCCTGTTTTGACCAAGAAATAGAAGCTCTGAGAAGATAAATAACTTGCCCAAGATCCCATGGTTAATAAAACAAAGATAAAATTCAGGTCTGCATGATTTCAAAGTTTCTGATCTTTCCCTCCATCTTGTGGCCTCCCTAAAAGGTGAGTTCCAACAAAGCATCTGGGGATGGAGCCAGGCAGAAGTGGAAGGCTTTAATAGGTCCCCAAGATGGGTAATCATCTCTTTGTTCTGCTCCAGAGACTTTCAATCTTTATATTAGACGAGGCTAAGTTTGGCTGAAGTAATAAATAGACCTCAAAATGTAGCAATCCTAGCAGATATTTCTGGCTGGAGGATAGCTTTTTCCCTTGTTCCCTCTTATGGATCCACTATGCTTGTCACCCTGTCTCCACCTTGCAGAAGGAGGCCCTTTGTCACCTGTTCTTCAGGATCCTTGGAAATGGCAGAGCCAAGAGACGAAAGGAGCGTGGATTCCTGAGTCACTATATGGGAGCCCATCTATCAAATGCCCAATTGTTCTGTATCATAAGCAAAAAACACAAAACTTTCATTGTTGAAAAGCCACTGAGGAGTGCCTGGGCGGCTCAGTCAGTTAAGCATCCGACTTCAGCTCAGATCATGATCTCACGGTTCATGAGTCCAAGCCCCACATCGGGCTCTGTGCTGACAGCTCAGAGCCTGGAAACTGCTTCAGATTCTGTGTCTCCCTCTCTCTCTGCCCCTCCCCTACTCATGCTCTGTCTCTTGCTCTCTCAAAAATAAAAGAAACATTAAAAAAATTTTTTTAATAAAAAAAGAAAAGAAAAGCCACTGAGATTTTGGAGTTGTTTGTTATAGCAACCAGCATTAATTACACTAACTAATACAAGTAACATCCCAAGTTTAAAAATTGAAGCTCCAAGAGCCACGGTTTGTATTTAAGTCTGCCTCATATCCAGTTCAGAGCTCCTGCCTCCATGGCGCCCTGCCCCTGGTGACCTGGAGCCTGTCCTGGCTCAGGTTCTCGCTCTCTGGAACTCAGAGAAAGTTGCTTCTCCTCTCTGGGCCTCCTTTACCCATCTGCCGAATGAAAGCTCTGTCCTGGTTGGTGGCATGGGGCACTTTGAAGGCAAGTCTTACAGTTCCCCCGGCCCAAAGGCATCATTCCACAGTGATTCTATGTAGCATCACCACCCACGGTCCTTGGGTTCATTGCAAGAGGAGGGTCAAAAACTTTTTTTTTCCCCAGAAGAGTTATTCCAGCTGATTATGCAATCATCTACATTTAGAATGCCTTTATAGTAACCATAGCAACCATGGCATGTGTGTTTTTCAAACTTTGTTCCAAAGCTGCTGATGAAGATTAAAAAAAAAAAATGGCTCTTTGTGTGGACATTACAAGGACTGAACTGGTTCTGTGCCCTCCTCTGTGGGGCTTAGTCTGGCTGCTGGCCATGAGAAGCCACGACCAGGAAGGGAAGGGCTTTCCTAATGGAGGTGACCATTATCTGAGCTGAACTTTGCCAAATGAACTGAGGTTTTCCAGGCACAGAAGAGAAACGGGGAACTCTGGCTGGAAGGTAGAGTGTGTGCACAGGCCTGGAGAAATGAAGGGCCCTGATGTGTCCAGCAAGACAAGCAGATGGATATTTCTCGACTGTAAATATGAGGAGGAGACTGTGGCAGAGGCTAGGGAGTTAGACCACCAAGGAGTCTGTTATACCAAGCTCAGGAATTTAGACTCGATTCTCAACTCCCCCGACCCTCCCCCCACATCACCTCCAGACCTTCTGAGTCAGCATCTTTCAGGGTGGACCCAGGCAGCCATATTTTTAAGGCCTTTCCAACAGTATGATGGTTGCTCAAAAGACTAAGAACAGAACTACCATGTGATCCAGCAATCTCACTTGTGGATATATGTCCAAAGCAATTGAAAGCAAGGTCTCAACGAGGTATTTGTACATCCATGCTTGCTCCCAGCAGCATTACTCACAGTAGCCAAGAAGTAGAAGCCACCTAAGTGTCCACCAGTGGATGAAAGGATAGACAATACGGTCTACACAAACAATGAAATATTATCCGGTCTTCAAAGGAAGGAGATTCTGCCATGTGCCACAAAAGGGACGAGCACCTCCATCTTGAGGGCAGCGTGTTGAGTGAAATAAGCCAGACACTGAAACAAATATTCTATGCTTGCACTTATATGAGGTACCTCAAGCTATCAAATCCACAGGTGGCTGCTAGGGGCTGGGGGAAGGGAACGGGGAGCCGTTTCATGGGTAGAAGATGAAGAGGTGTTCTGTCGCACAACAATGTAAATATAATTAACATTCATCAACTGCATAATTAAAAATGGTTAAAATAGTACTTTTTTAAGTTAATTTTAATTTTTTTTAATGTTTATTTGTTTTTGAGAGAGAGAGAGACAGAGCATGAGCATGAGCAGGGGAGGAGCAGAGAGGGAGACACAGAATCTGAAGCAGGCTCCAGGCTCTGAGTTGTCAGCACAGAGCCTGATGCAGGGCTCAAACCCATGAACCGTGAGATCACGACCTGAGCTGAAGTCAAACGCTTAACCAATTGAGCCAGTTACATTTTACGCTATGTGTTTTCACCGCAATTTTAAAAAATAAAAACTTTCCAGGTGTATCTGGTGCCCCGCTGCCAAGAGCCCTGGGGAGCCATGGAGGGATTACTGTTATGGGTGTTATGAGATCAAACATTTCAGAAGGAGCAACCTGGCTGAAAAAATGGAGGAGGGGGTCATGTGAGATCAAATCTGAAGGTGGGAGACTGCAGCAGCCAGCCAAGAGAGACTGGGCTTCTGAAGTCCAGAACTAGGCCGGGAGAGGGTAGGAGAGCTGAGAGATGTCTTGTGTAAGTGGGTTTTACTGTCCCCATTTTACAGGTGAGAAAATGGGGCTCCAAGAGGTGTCTACCTTGTAGCAGGCCCAGAGTAGAGAGGATTCATTTTTAGGTAACTCTGGTTCCAGGGGGTCAAGGACACACGGCTTACTGTGCCCTTAGGAAGCACATCAAAAGATGTGTGTAGACTTCAGGAAAGGGAGACTCTCTTGCTGGAGGAAATGGCTGAAAGGCCTCTAGGTCATGCCACAGGGGCTTAGGCCGGACCGCATATAGGGTATATAACCCTGAAAGTCAAAGATGCTGTGTCCAAAAGGCCTCTGGCTTCTAGAAGGCTGCTGCAAGCTTCAGGGACCAGAGCTGCCCCTGATCTTGGCCAGAAGAGGCAACGTATGCCAGCAGGAACTCAGCCTCCTCCCAGGCCTCAAGGACATTCTCCCCTCCCACCTCAGGGCCTTTGCACTGCTCTTCCTCTTCAGGGAAATTGCTTTTATCTCCCACTTTCTCACATCTACTTAACCTTTATTCCTCTTTCAAATAGCAGTTTTAATTGCAAACAAGCATTCCTTCACACACACGCACATGCACACACGAGCAAGCCAGTGCTCCTCGTGGTCCCTTCTCATAGTCCCCTGTATTTCTACCAACCCAGTTGGTCCCCCAGAAGAAACATATGGCACAGCCAGGCTGAGTAACCCAAGGTTTAAAAGAGACCATTTACAAAGATAAGTCAAGGTGAAGGGAAACACAGAGTGGCTTAGGCGGTGCTCCAGAGCCAGAAACAGTGGGGCAACATTAACACCCCTTGGCCTAGTGGGGAGGAAGCTGTACCAGAACCTGAGAGCTGAGTGGAGAGCTGTACCATTAAGGACACAGCCAAGTTCCAGTGATCTGGGGGAATAAATACCCCATTTCCCTCCCTCCCTCTGGTCTCTGGCCAAGCCCCCATTGGCCCACACTCCAACCTAAAAGCAGAGGACAGAAGAGCCTTTGATGCAGTCCACAGTGATCAGGTTCCAGGGCACAGAGAAAGGGTAGAGGGGGGGAAGGTAGAGTGTGGATCTGGAGAGGCAAACAGAGAGCATGTAGCCCACCTGGCTCCACCCTATAATTAGGGGGATATGGAAGTCTGTTTGATTATTTAAAGCCTGACTGTCCCTGACAAGATGCTTTTGCTTTGCCACAGGGCAAGTTCTTTCACAACACCCGTTTGGGTAGTTGAAATGGTTTTATTCTTGGGAGTCAATGGGCAGGCCATCTGACTGTCCCATTCGACCTTGAACTTCAGCCCCATCCAGGAGAGGGGCCTGGAGTAGATCAGCTGCACTGACATACTGTATCCCCCTCCACAGACTCAGAGCTGGACCCCACTGTCCCAGACTCAGTCTGGGACCCCAGGTGACCACAGTCCGACTGCCCACCAACTCCTTGGCAGGTCTCGTCCACCCTTCTGCCACATCTGATCCCTGTATATGAATACCAGCCTGATTTGTCTTAAAGTCACCATGCCTCCTACAATAGTGCAGTCAGAACCACAGACTGCCCATGACTGTTACTGCCTGCCCACCACCCAGTCCTGTGGCCAGATTATACCCCACCCTACCACACCTTACCCAGCCCAGTCCAATTGTCTTCCCTTATGGCTACTGCTAACAGCTTCTGCATAACATCCAACCAATTAAGGTGGCCAGGGGGTGGAAGGCACCTGTAGGCTTTGTTCCCAAGACAAGCTTCAAGCCAGTAAGGTCTGGTTCTGCCTTCCCATCATATCGCTCCACATGGAGAAGAATATCAAGTTGGGTGTGTATGGATGTAAAAGTTGTTCACTGCACTGCCTAGCTGGATGGGACGGTGAGGGTTAAAACCCAGCCCATGCTCCCCTGGCCAAGCTATGCACCTGGCATGAGAAAGCGTGCCTTTCTCTAATTTGAACAAAGATGTCTTTGGGCCAGTGGGCCACCTTGAAACAGATCCTATACAAAATCTGGGCAAAAGAGCTTGTGCCCAACACATCTGGGGCCTGGAATATTCTCTATATATCTCTGAATTTCAGGAAGTCAGATGGCTTCAAGGCCAGTCCTTCCTGTGGAAATTCATTACACAAAAAAAGACCTTCTGGAGTAACAAAAGATATCACTGCAATTACATTTATTTAAAAAAAAAAAAAGCATGGCAATCAATGTCTCATGCACAGACTGTGTTTCAAATGCCCTTAATCAATGGCTGTGCTAATTACACATTTATTGCAATTAATTTCATTTCAATTATGCCTTAATTACTAACCTTGAGTGAGACTGGGCAGCTTAGAGAATTTGTGTCACCACAGAGCTAGGACCCAGAGATAAGTTGCCATCGTCCTTCGACTGAAAGATGCTGCTGGGTTAAAAGTTGGTTTATTGGATCAAGGCCTTCTTTGGGGAGGAGGAGGCTGGTTTCTCCAGGGAGGCAATTCATAATGTGAGTCTGAAATTGAAGGCAGGAAAGCAAGCAGCTGTGCTTACTAATTAACTGGAGCTGGTGTTTAATTTGCTTCGTATTGATGCCGATTCCTCACTGGTTCATTGGCTGTGGTCAGAGGATAAATGCCTTCAGAGTTCATGCTTTTGTGGTGTCCTCAGCCTCTGGCTTAGTCCCACCTGCTCCTTCCCTTCCCTCCAAAGGAGGGCTCTTTCTTACACCCTCCTCATGTCTACAAGGCTCAGCTCTGCATTTCTGGGGCAGGGTCCAGGGAAGGTGTCCTTGGCATTGATGGCCTGCCCATTGATTCCCAAGAATAAAACCATTTCAACAACCCAAACGGGTGTTGTGAGAGAACTTGCCCTGTGGCAAAGCAAAAGCATCTTGCATGATAGACAGAACTCAGGCTCTAGAACCCCCAAGTCCTGGGTTCAAGTCTCAGTTCTGATCATTCCTAGCTCTATGGGGTTTTTTTTAATATGAAATTTATTGTCAGATTGGTTTCCATACAACACCCAGTGCTCATCCTAGCTCTGTGGTCTTGAGCAAGCCATTTAATCTCATGAGTCAAGTAAATGAAAAACAAAAGTGCCCAAGTGTCAAGTGCCTTCCACAATAAACCCCTTTCTAGGGCTTACAGAAAACCTGCCTCTGGGACATTTCTTTGTTTCTAGGAGAGCAGATATTTCCACAAAACACCTTTTTGAACCAGCTCAGGAGGAGGGAACTGTAGAAATATCCTAGTCCAGATCTTCATCTTAAAGATGGGGAGACTGAGGGCAAGCAAGGGAAAGCTGGAGGGCATATTGTGAGTTGATGCCAGAATTAGACTAGAACTAGGTAACCTGATTCCCAATTCTAGAACTTCCCTGCCACATGACAAGACAGCCTCTTTAGAAAGCCATTTGTCAGTATCTGGTAAAGACCGAAGACATACAAATATCCCATATGTGTGATCAAGGAGAAAGGTATAAAGATGTTTCCATGCAGGATTGTTTGTCATCAGAAACAAAAGTATGGACAACCTAAAAATCCCTCAATAGAAAAACACAGAGGCAAATTGTGCTGGAATAGCCACAGCAGCTAAAATGCATGTACTTGATCTATGTCATCAGCATGGAGGAAATTCTAAAACTTTATGTTTGGGGGGCTCTTGGGTGGCTCAGTCAGTTAAGCGTCTGACTTTGGCTCAGGTCACGATCTCGCGGTCTGTGAGTTTGAGACCCGCGTCAGGCTCTGTGCTGACAGCTCAGAGCCTGGAGCCTGCTTCAGATTCTGTGTCTCCCTCTCTCTCTGCACCTCCCCTGCTCATGCTGTGTCTCTCCCTCTCTCAAGAATAAACATTAAAAAAACTTTTTAACTTAACGTTTGAATTTTTAAAATCAAGTCTCAAAATGTTTACAGCACAGTATCCCTTATTTTATTTCTTTTTGAGAGAGAGAGCGCGTGAGAGCAGGAGAGGGGCAGAGAGAGGGAGAGAGTGAGATTCTCAAGCAGGCTCCACACTGTCAGTGCAGATCCTGATGTGGGGCTCAAATTCATGAACCTAGAGATCATGACCTGAGCCAACACCAAGAGTCAGATGCTTAACCAACTGAACCACCCAGGTGCCCCACTTATGTTAATTTTTTAAATTCACAAAGGCAAAGAGAGAGATTATAAATACATCCATATGTAATGTAGGTATTAAAACATGAGCAGGAAGAATATGTCAACTGAGGATAGGGGTAACTGGAGGACTGGAGAATAGGATTGAGGAGGGCACAAAGGGCACTTAGACACGAAGCATAGCATTTTACTTATCCTTTTAAGAAATATTTAAAGCAAATGATTAAATGTTCACATGTGCTAGTTTGGGATGATAGTTTCTTGGTTCTTCTTACTTTCCAAATTCCTCATTCTGTTTGCAACATTTCGTCAACACAGAAGAAGTAAAATGGTCAAGCGTTGGTAATCATTATCGACTAAGAACAGAGATACTTAACTTTGAGACGATCGTAGGTTAACACTCAGTGCCACCAGAGATAATGTGACCACACATCCCAGCCTGACAGGCCCCAAACAGAGCTTGCAGGACATCAAAGATACTCAACAAATATTAAATGAATGGATTAATTAAAGAATTAAACCTTAGTAGCTACTCAACAATGCATTTTCTCTCCTTTGCTTATAAAAGTTCACAGGAAAATCAGCAAAATGGACACAGTGAGACATAGATCAGTGATGAGTTCATTGCAGTTACTTAGATCCTAGACTCTTGGAGAGGGATGATGGTGGCAGGGATTAGGGAGAGGGTAGTAGAAATGGAGAGAAGTGGACAGATTTCAAAGATAATTAGATGAAATTAGTAGGATGTGCTGATGGACTATTCATGGTGTCAAGTCCCATCTTGGACACAGTGCATCTAAGGAGCAACCCAACCTTCGAAGGGTAACATGCACCTTCAGTTTCCCTCCAGCACTGATAACATCTCTTCCTGGGGCTCTGTGTGCTGGGCTCAGCCCTACACCAGGGCAGTGCCCATTGGCTGAGTGCCCCCAGAGGGTTCCCTGCTTCCGTCCCGTGGATTTTCAGGAAGGCTCTGGTGACTCAAATGTTAGTTTGCAGGCTGTCAGGCGGACTTTGAAGCAGCAGGTTGGCCTAAGCAGAGAGAGGAAGGTCCCTCCCTCTCACCTCTGCATTGTCCAACTTCTGACAATTCAAGTGGCCTGGACAAGAATGTTCCCCAACCTCACCACTAGGCTTCTATCCTGACTGGATCCCCAAGGGGATCCACACTAGAGCCTGTCTGTCACCTGCAGGACAGAGGCTGGTGCCAATTACATAAAACTATGAAAGGGTTCCTGGCCCCCAAGTTGCTAAGGAAATGCTCTGCTCTGACAGCATTGGCACGCGTCCGACAGCCAACGTCTGCCTTCACATCCCTTAAAACGGAACATAGAGGAAAACCCTTCTGTGAGTGGAAGCTTGACAGTGCGAGTGAAAATTATGCAAAAAGTGATTAGCATAATCAAATCTTTGTGGGTCACGCTGGAAATGCCTTTTCTTCAAACATGAGTCTTGCTCTTGGGTCTCGTCCATTCTTTTTCTGTCTTGAAAAGTGTGGAAATGTTGCCTTTATCCAGATGGACTCACTGACTCTGGGTGGCTGCAAATGGATTCCCCAAAGGCTGTGCACAGTTGGTTTTCTTTCAGCTTTTCTTAATTTTCATTTATTTTTCTTCTACCCTCACCTGGCACTGGGCCAGTGCTTTTGGGTTGAATAAATTTAAATGTCATTACTGATAATAGGAAAATCATGCCCACCTGTGAGCCATGCCACACACTATAACTTTCCAGAAGAGGGGATTATAGGCCATCAACAGCCTCCCTCCCACTTAGCCATCAATCCATCAGCCACCAGTATACCAAGTCCCAGTTTAAGTTTCGTGCAGCTCCAGGGTGCCTCCAATTATCTCAATGACTCTTGCAAACTTCTCAAAAATTTCTCAAAACAAATTGAATTTTCATTCAGTATCCAGTTAAAAATAAGTTCATATCATGTGAGACTTCAAAGCAGAGTTTCTTTGCCTGGATTGGACAGGTCTATGGAAAGAATTCAGTGATCTTTGAACTTAGGCAGGAAAAAAATTACTCGTTTTTCCCACTGAAACTTAGTATTTTCTTCCATTATGAATATGGGCAACAAACCACAGTAGTATGAGAAGGACAAGGGGCGCCTGGGTGGCTCAGCCGGTTAAACGCCTGACTTCGGCTCAGGTCATGATCTCATAGCTCATGGGTTCGAGCCCCGCATTGGGCTCTGTGCTGACAGCGTGGAGCCTGGAGCTGCTTTGGATTCTGTGTCTCCCTCTCTCTCTGCCCCTCTTCTGCTCACACTCTCTCTATCTCTGTCAAAAATGAATAAACATTTTAAAAAAAAGAAGAAGAAGAAAGACCTGGGCTTTCACCATTTAAACCCATGGATTTTTTTCATATCACCTAACAGTTGCTATATACGTCATATATTTTGAAATATTTACATTCAACACTACTTACAAATTTTTTTTATCATTTATTTATTTTTGAGAGACAGAGTGAGACAGAGCACAAGCGGGGGGAGGGGCAGAGAGAGAAGGAGACACAGAATCCGAAGCAGGCTCCAGACTCCGAGCAAGCGTTCAGCACAGAGCCCGATGCGGGGCTCAAACCCACAAACTGTGAGATCATGACCCGCCAAAGAAGGTCACTTAACCAACTGAGCCACCCAGGTGCCCCTACATTCAACACTATTTTAAATTCTCCTCTAGGTTGATAGTTAAAGCATTAATAAAGAAGCACACTTACCAAGATATCACAAAATTGCTTTTCTTAACATTTGTATAACTATCTTTCAATATAATTGGTTTTCTTTGGATTCCTATGTATTTGTTACGCATTTAAAACCTTTATATTGAGCAGAGATCCATAGGCTTCACCTGGCTATTGGTGGGGAGGGATCCATAGGGAAGAACAAGTCTAGGAACTCTGCTGTGGAGGGGGAGAAAAAGGGGCACGAGGGGAAAAATTTTTAATTTAACAACCATGGACAGAGAAGCTGTTAAGATGCCATCTTGTTCTGAGCTTACTCAAAGGATAAGATGTCCAAGGATAAAAGCAACAAGATTCCACCTCTCTTCCACCCCTCTTCCTAAACAACACTTCTCAAACTTTAATCTCATGTGGTAAAGAACTGGGGCACTTGGGTGGCTCAGTCAGTTAAGTGTCCGACTTCGGCTCAGGCCATGATCTCACGGTTTGTGAGTTGGAGCCCCGCATTGGGCTCTATGCTGACAGCTCAGGGCCTGGAGCTTACTTCAGATTCTGTGTCTCCCTCTCTTTCTGCTCCTCCCCCGCTCATGCTCTGTCTCTCTTTCTAAAACATAAATTAACATAAAAAAAATAAAATCATGAGGTAAAGAATTAAGCCTTGCCCAAGGAGAGATTCTGGCCTTTGCTCCTGGCTCCTAAGAGGTAACCTCCAAATCCTTAAAATTTCCTGGGAGATAGAGGTGAGAATTTGGAGGTGGTTTGTTATGCAGCTATAGGTGACTGATATACCCCTGAACACTAGTGCATACCCCACCTGACTGAACTTTCTGCCCCTCTATCTTCTGTAAGTCAGTCCCCCAAGACCCTATCCCATGTTAGAAGCAAACCTTGTGCCAGTTCCCAGCCCTCCCCCTGCACTTTCTCTGTTTCTATTTTGATTCTCATTAACTGTGTGATCTTGGAAAAAAATATTTAACTCCTCTGAGCTTCACTTCTGTAGAGCTGTTGGGAATGTTGGGAACACAAACACACCTTCATGTTTATAAACTCTCTAGGACAATTCTCAGTATGCAGAGGATGTTCAACAAATGGTAGTGGATCAGCCATTCCAGATGGATTCCTGAGAACTAGTGTGAGCATCACTGCACTGAGGCGCTACAGGATGAGCCAAAAGCTAAGATGGATGGATGATGGATACACAGGGATCTGGTTGGATAACTGAATAGATGAATGGAAAGATGGATGGACGGAGGAGGGATGGATAAATTAAGATGTGTGTACCTTTGGAAGGGCATATAAACAGATGGCTGAATCATTTATGGGTGGAGAACGGAGCCCCTCATCCCTGTGGACACCCAACTACCTCACATTTGCTTCTTTGCCTCTTCCTTCTAACTCCCACTCATTCCTCGCCTTCACAATCAACTCCTGGGTTTATTTTAAGTGTCCTATTGAACAAATCACAAAACCTAAATTGGCTGGTTGAGGGTTTCTAGCATTCTAATTGTGAAGCATGCTTCTGAATGACTTAGGAGCTGAGGGGAGCTTGAAAAAAGCCCAAGATGCTGAGAGAAAATGAGAAACATGACATTTTGAAAAGGAAGCCAATTTTCTTTAACTAAAACTGTTGCCTCTGTAAACCATATTATAAATCCAATAAATTCACATAATTCTATGGTAAGTCCTTCACAAAAGAGAGAGAGGACGGGAAAGGAAGAAAGAGAAAAAAGGATAAGAAAAATGTTGCAGAGATTTCCAAAGCCTTCCACCCTTTAAAAACAATTGCTTTGAACCTTATCATAGTTATTAAGAGTTAAACTACCTGAATTCAAATACAGGCTCCATCAATTCCAAGTGGCATAACCTTGGGTAAATCATGTACCCTTTCCATGCCTCAATTCCTTCATTTATAAGATGCAGATGATAATAATACCTGCTTCATTGGGTAGCTGTGAGGATTACTGAGATAATATAGGTAAAGCCCTTAGAAATGTTCCAGGTATATGGTAAGTTCATGGTAAATGTGAGCAAATATTATTACTATTACTCCCACATACAGTCACTAGGTGAAGAACACAGCAGCAGGCAGGACTTGGGTGACCTAGATGCCCTAGGGAATACAAATGAACTTGTCACTGCTCTGAAGATTCTTATCATCCCCTACAGCTTCACATATTTATATTCTCTGCCCTGATTATCACCCCCAACCATGATCCTGACGTCATGTAACCCAAGTATGGATGTGGATTATGTGGTCCAGTCTCAACATAATGTTCTATTGAAAGAAACAATCCAGGAACCAAAAAGTAATTTGAAGTATTCAAATATTTGCTCAGCATCTCCAAGAATTTCAAAGGGAGACATGCATTAACACACAATAAGCATCTTTAAAACCTCCTCTCACTGCTGCTTTCAATCTCTCACATAGCATCTCCCCCGAAATTCACCCTCTCTCCTCAGTCTCAATCTCCCAGCCATGAGGCTTTTCTATTTCTTACCCCTCCATGTATTCCCATATTAGCTCTTCACCACGTAAACCATCTCAACCATCTGACAGCATTAGTGCCTTCTGCCCATTTCCTACTTTACCTGGATTCTGAACAACAAAGGTGAGCTCAGGAGGTGACCAAGAAGGCCAGAATTCTTACCATAGAATCAGGGAAAGTTAAAAATACTCATTCATAACTGTTGTCTCTGCTACACCAAGTTCTCTGAAATCTCCTGCCTTGGCTCAAGCTATTTCCTCTGCCTAGAATGTACTTCAATTCTTTTGAGAGGCTTTTGGTTGGATCTGCATCTGTGTTGTGACAGCCGGGAATGAGGCTGGGATGGAGAACAAAGGAGGTGTGAGGTCTAGTCTGGGCAGTCTGACTAATCTCCAGTCTGGTTTGGAAAATGCAGAATGTGCTCCCACATAGATTGGGTGACCCCTGGCTGAGCATGTGGTCCAGGAGACACAATGGCTAGCAAAGAGTTGAACTAATTGACCCCCAAAAACATAGGTCTTATGGCATTTAGGACAAAAAAGCCCCACGATGGGGATAAAAGGGAGGACTGGGAAGTAGGGCAATGTTCACCCACAATGTTCATAGCCACCAAATGCCACCCACTAGTCTCGATGAGGCAAGAGCCTCAGACTTGGAGGGTAGCACAAGATTCTCCAGACCAGCAGGCCCATGGTGGCATCTCTGTATCTTTACCTCCACCCCCTGCAATGTGGAGCCTGTTTCCCCTAGACCAGACCTTTGGAAAAACACCTTAGCAAGCTCATCTTTCACACTGTAGTTTACAGTTTTCAGTCTACTTTTACCTTTGTCCACATGAACCCATGAGACCACCAGGAGTGGAATCCCAGCTCTGGCCATAACTCCATTGACTTTGAGCATGTCACTACCCCTCTCTGGGGCTCAGTTTTCTTACCTGAAAAATGGGAGTGTATTAGTCAGGATAAATTGAGCTATGCTGTGTAACAAACAAGGCTCAAAACTCAATGCCTTTATACTACAACAACTTATTTCTTGTTCATAGTATCCAAGGTGAGCCTGTGAAGAACTCTGCTCAACACAATCACACAGACTGAGAGTCTGTACCCTCCTGTAGCTGAACCATCTGAAACACAGGCATCTATATTCATATGGCAGGAGAAGAACTAAATTAGAGCAGGCTTCTAACTACCTCAGAAGTGACATGCATTACTCCCACTCATATTTTATTGGCCAGAACTAGTCGCCTGGCTCTGCCTAATTCCAAAGAAACCAAGAAATATAAGAAAACAAATGGATCTTTAGTAAGCAATACTGTCTCTGCCACAAGGTACAATAATAATACCTCCCTTACAAGGTAACTCAAAGGATTAGATGAACAATTATATTTCAAAAGGATTTTAACATTTAAACCTCAGTAAAATATTTACTGTGCAGCTTCTATCTGCTAGGCCTGATGCTCAGTGCCAAGAATATCCTCATGGAGCTTACAGACTAGTGCATGAGACAGACAAAAATCAGATAATCCCACCAATGAGAGTGGAAGGAAGCACTGAGACAGGTGCACTGAGAGAGAGAGACGCATGGTGATGTAACAGGGAGCCCAGAATCATCTGGGGGTCCAGGAAGTATTCTCTGAGGTCATTCTTGAGTTAAGATCTGAAGGATCAGCAACCATTAAGTAGACAAGCAGTTAAAGAGAAGGTACAAAGAGCACTGATAGCAGGAGAAATAGTATAGACAAAGGCCCAGTGGCAGGAAAATTCCAGCTTGCTTGGAGGACTGAGAAAAAGTCCAAGAGGCTTGAGTCCTGAGACCAAAGGGCAGCATGGCATGAGAGAGAATCATTGAGTTCAGCAGGGGCCATACCTTGCAGGCCAGGACAAGGATTTATCAAACTGTGATAACAGTTAATTGTGGTCACCGTTACCACTTTGCAGAAGTAGAAACTGATCCCCTGAGAGGCCAGGAGACCCAGTTAGAGTCACACAGCCATCAGAGGAGGAGCTAGAAACCTGATTCAAGTCCTAACTACTGTGTGGCCTCCTCCAAAAGCTTCAGGGCAATTCAGGACTAACATCCTTCTCCCCCATCAGGAACAACCCTAGATCCTTCCTGGGGCGCATTCAACCTCCCAGCCAGTGATGCATGCCAATACACAGTGTTGGCCTGGGCTGGGCCAGCCCCACGGACAGCAGCTAGGATGGCTGAGGCCAAGAGCTGGGAAGAGACCACAGAGACCTCAGGCACTTCCCTTCCATACCAGCTGCACTGCTGTTGCACCACAGGGCTTTAGGCAAGTAATTTCCCCCTTCCAGCCCTCAGTCCCCCAATCTCTGAAATGAAAACATTGAACCAGATGGTCTTGAGGTCCCTTCCAGCAACAGGAGGCTTAGGTGTGTTTTCCAGCTGAGTAATGAAGGGGGAAAGTGAATAGGCTCTGAACCCAGTCTTTATCTGGAGAACCGCAATTTGCCAAACAAGAAAATCAAAGGGAAATTGCAAAGATGATGAGGGATGAACCTTTTTTAGGAACAACAACCTAATCACAAGTCACTGCTAGAGAAGAAATGTCACAAAAACCTTGATTTGCAGCTTTAGGGAGCAGCATGCCATGGAAGACAGGCAATTAACAACGTGAGAAGCTTCTCAGAGGCACAGATGAATCATGGAAGGCAGTGCCTATAGGCTGGAAAGGATGCCAGACAGCACGTGATCAAAATCCTAGGCTGATTCATAAAGTCCTTGTGGAGCTGCTCCAGCAAGAAGCCAGTCTGAATCTTCCTGAACTCCCCTTGTAGTAGGAAGCTTCATACCCATTCCCCTTTTGGACAGTGGCCAGCACTGCAGTGTAATGCACATAGAAAGAGCTCAATACATAATTTTGAATGAATGAATGAATGAATGGCCCTGGTGCTGCTCAAATAACTCTCTTGATATTTTCACCCAGGAGTCCTGGTGCTACTCTCCGGAGCATGCTTGGTGTCATGACTGTCTATCTTAGGAAGGGATCACCCAAAGCAGACCCTGATTCTGAAGGTGCTTTTAGGAACCTCTAGCTGGAGAGTGGGGAAATAATTTAGGGAAAGGAAGGAAGCTAATAGGGGGACATTAATGAACAGGTTACCACTGTGGGGAATTTTGGCTTAAAGATTTTTGCTTAAAGAAGATGATAGGGAACCATACTGGCCAAGATGGGAGCCACGAGCCACGTGGAGCTATTGAGGACTTGAAGTGTGGCTAGTTCAAATCGAGATATAGAGTAACTATAAAATACACACCAGATTTTGAAGACCTAGTATTTAAAAAAAGTAAAATATCTCATTGATGATTTTTGTATCATTTATGTATTCAGGGGACAACATTTTGAATATATTGGGTTAAAATATAGTATTAAAACTGATCTTATGTGATAATTTCTTTTTGCCTTAAAAGAACATAGGTGGCTCACAATTATGGCTCACATTATATTTCTATTGTTCGATGCAGACATAGAACATACCTTAGAGTTACTCCTCCCAAGGGGTGAGAGAGCTGAACTTCTACCCGCCAGTTTCTATGCATCATCGGTTGAGTGCTGCTCCCAGGGGTTAATTTCCCTGGTATTTCAACATTCCCCATGCACCAGCAAGTATGTGCAACCAGAGAAAACCCTCAGGCGGAGTTGCAGGATCTTGCCATAGGAAGCCACCAGCATGCGAGTGTAGGGGATGTGGGCGGAGTACCAGTAGCACCTGCTGTGCTGTGCCTTTCATCACAACTAATACACACCCCCAGGAAGCGGTAAGCCAAATTCCCTATTACACCATTATTACTCCTTTTTGCTCAGTCATTCACGCATCTAGACAAAAAGCATCTGTACTATGGGAATGCTGGCACACCAAGACAGCCACCAGCAGTCATATTTTATCAGTGCCTCGGAGGAGAAAAGAAAAGGAGGACGGCCCATGGACTGTTAGCAGAGCTCAGGGGGTGCTTGGTGTTGGGCCCTGGATCAAGGGAAGGAGCAGGGACTAACCTCAGAGGTGAAAGCATGAAGGCTTGACCCTAAGTGGTGCCCTCTGGCCCAGCCCAAGGGGAACTTGGTCTGAGCAGCTCTAAGGTTTAACTGAATTAAACCAAGACAAGTTCCATTCTCCAGAGAACCTAACATGACAGCTGTTAGGCATGGCTGGGGAGACAGTATGCCTCAACCACTCCATTGGTGGGGGAGATATTCCTGCCCTAGGGTCATGGGGATGGATGGCTAATTTACCACACTCGACACTGGACAGATACGCTTGACGGCAATGTGTTGATCACACATACGGCCCAGGTGAGGAGGACACTGCATGTCACACAAGGCCACATGGGCATCTTATGCCAGAACAGAGTGCGCCACCAAGGGCTGTGGGTGGCAGGCCTGTATTATCAAGAGAGTGAGGTGACCCTTGGTTCCCACGAGAGGATGTGATTGGCTTCCTTGAACAACCCCACGATCTGGCAGGGAATTGAAACCTGCTATTCAGGGATAAGAGGGAACTGCACCCGGTCCCCTTGAGAAGGAGGGTTGCTCAGCAAGGGTACCTTAACTGTGGAAGCAGAGTGGAAAGGGGAACCTGCAGTCAGGCCAGGCAAAGCCTCCCAGTTTCACCAGATGTAAACACAGCACACCACACTGTGCCTTAATTTTAATTAATGCGCCCCAGGGATGACAACAGCAGCAGCCACAAAACTCATCTGGGTTAGTGGTGTCAGCTCAGGTAGCCTCCACATGCACAGAATGTCAGACCCCCCCCCATTCATTAATACTCAGTGCTGCCCAAAGTGGGCTCAGTGCTGTGCTTCAGCCTGAGGGGCGAGTGATGGAGACGCTCCGTTATGGGCACATTGCTGACCCTCCTGTCTCCTCCTAAATCTCCCAGGCCCAGCTAGGTCAAACATCCCCACCCCCGGCTATTTGAATCCCTTGCTTTCTTTCCTATCTCTTGCATTTGGCACAAACAGACATTAATACATCTGCCCTTTGCTCCTTTAAAAAAACAGGCCCCATAACCCAGACATTTAGTTTTGCCCTACAGCACTGAACATGGAAGGAAGCTGGCTGTCAGTAATAAGGGTCCAACCTGGGACCCTGGCTTCTAGACCCCACCTCCCATCCTTCCATCTTGTCTGCTCCCGGTGACTTAGCACAGCCAATCAGAGGGCTGGGTTTGCTTTCTGCACTGGCCTTTCTCAACTTCTATAATCAATGCCTGGCTTGAGACACCATCTAGACTGAAGCCACAGAGAGATGCACTTTGTTCTGCTCTTAATGTAGCCCAGGCATCCAGCTAATAAGAGCTTCAGAACACTGCACCTCAGAGAGATGACCCCCCGAGGGCATATGCGAGACCCTATGTGGCTACTACTCTGCTTGGGTGGGAAATCCAAGCTACCAGTGCTTGAAACCCCCCCCCCAGGTACCTCCTTCCAGCTGCATTCTGGAGGTCAGGTCCCACGCAGACCCACCGTCCAGTGCTGATGGGGAGTGATGTCTGGGAACCAACTTCCCAAGCATCTGGAAGCATTCCTAGAGTCTGGCCAAATCTGTGTTGTTTACCAGAATGCCCCGGCTGGTAGCCTTATTAAATCCAATTTCCATCAGAATCTAGCAGTTAGGTCAGACCTGCCACTTTGGGCACCCAGGGACCATAACCCCACAGTCCAAAGAGGGGTTGAGAGACTCTAAACAAGACACTAAAATTAGGCTTCAGATTCCTGGAGAAGCAAACAACACTGCCAAAGCTTTGCCGTGACTTATCCAGTGGGCAGCCTGCTAGGAACTTAGACTATGCTTCTGTTTCTGGGATCAGGGTTTTCTCTGCTTCAGTGAGAAGTCACCTTCTCCTGGGGCACCTGGGTGGCTCAGCCAGTTAAGAGTCCAACCTCGGCTCAGGTCATGATCTCATGGCTTGTGGTTAGTTCAAGCCCCGATGTCGGGCACTGCGCTGACAGCTGAGAGCCTGCAGCCTGTTTCAGATTCCTCTTTCTCTGCCCCTCCCCTGCTTGCACTCCGTGTGTGTGTGTGTCTCTCTCTCAAAAAGAAATAAACATTAAAGAAAAAAGAAGAAATCACCTTCTCTTTCCTGGGAAGGTGGGGGGTGGGGCTCGTGCAGAGAGTGACCCCTCTGAGAAGGAGAAGAGGCCAGTTTGGGAGGTTCTGATAACTAGTTTGCTGGGGCTGGCACAGACAGGATGGCCCAAACAGCAGAAAGTGAATTCCTCCCGGTTTGGAGACTAGGAGTCCAAGATCAAGGTGTCAGCAAAGTTGAGCGAGAGGGAGATACAGAGTCCAAAGCAGGCTCCAAGCTCTGAGCTGTCAACACAGAGCCCAATGCAGGGCTGGAACCCATGAACCATGAGATCATAACCTGAGCTGAAGTCGGACACTTAATCCACTGAGCCACCCAGGCACCCCTGCTATGTCTTAATCCTTTAAGGACCAGTCCTAGGGGATTAAGGCCCACCATATGACCTCATTTTACCTTAATTACCACTTTAAAGTTACCATCTCCAAACACAGTCAC
This sequence comes from Lynx rufus, assembly GCF_022079265.1. Classification (NCBI taxonomy): domain Eukaryota; kingdom Metazoa; phylum Chordata; class Mammalia; order Carnivora; family Felidae; genus Lynx; species Lynx rufus. The sequence continues at coordinate 17,037,566 of NW_025814896.1, read as the reverse complement.
ATTCTGAGGTCCTGGGGGTTATAACTTCAACATAAAAATTGGGGGCAGGGGGCATAATTCAGCCCATCCCTGACCCTTCCTCTTTCAGAGTCAGCAAGGTCAGGGTGCCTCATACAGGGCAGGGTTTTATTTTCCTAGGAGACCAACAAGCCCCACCATGGAGTAAAGAATCAGAAGAAGGGCCTCTGTGTAAAATGGCCTAAAGAAGAGGGGGCAGCACCCCGAGAAGGAGACTGAGTAGAGGGGAAGATGAGGGCATTTGGATGGGGGCAAGAGATTAGGTCACCAGGTCAGAGCATGGATGTGAGCACATTTCCCTGGCAGTGTGTGTCCAGGAAGGATGACCGGCCCATGAAGAAGCTTGCAAGATAACAAGGGATATTTAGCTTTCAGAAGAAGGGGATGGGATTCCTATCGTCACCTCCCAGCAGAAGGGTAACCAGTGTGCCCCAGAGAAAACATTGGACCCGTGGGTATAAACCAAAGAGAGGTATCTTTCAGGTACAGGAAAATAAAAACATTCTAGGCATTGAAATGTTCAGCCTTGGAGTAATCTGCTGCCACCAGTAGCGACCTCCTTTCACTCCAAGTATTTCATTCGGGCTGGAAGATCATCAGGGCACTTAGGGAAGTTTTCCTGTAACTCCCGAATCCCTGTGATGTATCAGATAAGAGACTGAGACTACATAATTTAGCTCACAGACTGCCCTTGTGGTCCTTCAGGCTGCTATAACACCAGCCTCTCTCTTTCCACACTGGATGAATTTAGAGTAGCTAATGACACATAATTCTGGCACGGAATTCATGACATCCATCCAAAATGTCCAAGCTACTTACTATATATTCATAGTAGCTACTACTGTAAATCAACAGATCTTCACACACACACACACACACACACACACACACACACACACAACAGCAAGACAGTTTACCTAAAAAGTGTAAAAGAACTTCTGGGCCCTATCAAGAAATTAAGTCTTTTGGAAGAATTTGGCTGTGTGTCTATTGGGTCAGAAGTACAACATCACTTGGGGCGCCTGGGTGACTCAGTCAGTTAAACGTCTGACTCTTGATTTTGGCTCAATTCATGATCTCAGGGTCGTGAGGTTGAGCCACGTTCAGCGTGAAGTCTACTTGAGGGTGTCTCTCTCTCTCTCTCTCTCTCTCCCCCCCTCCCCTGCTTGTTCTCTCTCTCTCTCTAAAAAAAAAAATGCTAAGAAAAAAAAACACAATATCACTCTAGAAGTCCCCCAAATTATGTCTACATCCCAATCCCAGTGAATACATTTTTTTATTGAGGTAAAATTCACAGAACATAAAATTAACTATTTTAAAGTGTACCATTCAGTAGCATTTAGTGCATCCCCACTACCTCTCTCTAGCTCCAAAACGGTTCCATCAGCCCAAATGCAAACCCTTCCCATTAAGTCACCCCTCACATCTCATAGCCCCCAGCCCCAGGCAACCACTGACCTACTTTCTGTCTCTATGGATTTACCTCTTCTGGATATTTCATATGAATGAAATCATACAATGTGTGACCCTTTGTGTCTAGCTTTTTTTTACTTAGTGTAAAGCTTTTGAGGTCCATCCATGTGGTGGCACGCATCGGTATTTCATTCCTTTATATGGCTGAATGATATTCCATTGTCCTCAAACTTTGAATAAGATGCTTCTCTTTTTCACTTTGAAGTGGGCTCAGAAATTATGAAGCTGGTCTCAGCTGGCTCTCATGGGGGTTTGGAGCCAGTCACGCTCAGCAGGACTGCCGCCTGCCCTCCCTTCCATGCACCTTGCGCCATACAGCCGAAATGGTCTTCCTCGGGGAAGCCTGACCATGTCCCTCCCTGTGTAAGATCTTCCCACAACTGCCACTCATCTGCCCCCAGCCTGTCTGTGTCTCAGCCCCATGGCTGTGGGCCCCAGCTCTCTGAAGGACCAGGCTCTGGTGACTCTCCACGTGTCCCTCCTGCCCCCACCTCCCCCCTCAAATTGGTTCTAAGGTCCTAGTGCTCAAAAATCAGGCAAAAGTGGTGGATGGGCCATCAGATCAGTGGTGACAAAGCTGCAATTTGCCTCAAGGCTGACCTTCCAGGAAGACAGGCTGAGAGATTGATGAGTCCATTTAAGCTTTCACGCTGACACTTTTGGGGATCATGGCGCTTACTTACGAGGGGACTTATGTAACCAATGAGATATAAATAAGCACATTAAAGTATTCCTGCTGCAGCCCAGCTTAATGGCCAAGAAACTAATTGTCAGAAATTGGAAAGGGTCTGAAATAAATACGGCACTTCATGTCACATAGGGAACCCGGCCAAAGACGTCAGATTAAACGCAGGGATGTTGAGAGCATGCTTCCAGACACACACGGAGCAGTTTTTTTTTTTTTCATTTTGGTCATTAGGTTCTCCACTTTCTCACATCAACCAACACAGAACAGTAACCAGCACCAGCTTGATTCTACCTCCTTCCAAGAGCCAGGAGAGTGAGCCAGAAGCCGTGGGTCCAGAGATCACCCGTCTGGCTTGTCCTCTCAGTGGCTGATGCCTCTATGGTCAGGAGTGTGTGACATCAGAACCTCAACCGGGAACAGGGGTGTCACAGGTCAGCCTTTGTAGACTGGGTTCCCAGTTGTCAAAGCCGACACCTGCCACCTCGGCCTTCCCCTGCTCCTCACCAGGCCCTGGGTCACCACCTCCAAGGTCTCACTCCACCAGGGCAGCTCTCTCCTTAGTCTCTCCCCCTCCAGATTCTTTCGTGCCACCCTTCAGATGGGCTTATCCCCCCATCCAGACAGGAACCCCCTTCCCTGGCTCCACCTTTCCCCAAGCTGCCATGTCTTCTCCTCCCCCCACCCCCCGCAACCGGCCATCCACATCTGCTGCCCAGCCTTCTTATCCTCCTCCAGGACCTCCAGCCTCCAGCTTCTGGAGTGCATCCCTCCTCCACACAGAGACCTTTCTGAAGCATAACACAACCCAACACCCTCCACCTAAACCTTCCAGCAGCCTTTAATCCCCAAGAGGAGGCCACATCTCAAGCTGGGCATTCTAGGACCATCTTGGCATGGCCTCCTCCCCCTCATCTCTCATGTGGCAAACACCCTGCAGCACCTCCCACCCTCCTCAGGCCCCTTGCCTGCTCATCCTTCCCAAACCGTCTCTCTCCCCCATTCATGCACCACTCCCTATTTCCTGCCTTCCACCCCTGGGAGCCTTGGCTTCCCTATCTGTAAATGGATAGGTTTGGACCAGCTAATCCCCAAGGTTCTCCCTCTTGGTTCTAAAAGAATAATGCAGCTTACCCTTTGTTCTGAGTATCTAAGTGCTTTCCATGGAAAACTCAGGAACAGCCAGCAAGGATCCCAGTGGAAGCAGCGGGCGTTTTCTCTCTCACGCCTTTCCCCCCCCACTACTTTCAGTGTATTTCACCATCTCATGAACAAAAATAACCTGGTTTGATTCCCTAAGGAAAAAAGAGGAAGCTGAGAGTTAAATTAGTGTCCACTCTCAGAAAATCAAAAGGAAAAGTAGAGAGAAAACAAAACAAAGCATAGGAGACATCAAACCTATAGACTGACCAGATAACTTACCCCCCAGCAGCTGGGGACCCAAATGGGGCCAGAGGGACTGGGGAAGTTGAGGCAGGAAGAAAGGTTTGCCCATGGTTCCCTCATGGGATCCTACTCAGAGGTATCATGAAACATTGACACCTGTCAGTTCAGCTCAGACATACAATCATTCCCTTCTTACTTGATGTATCAGTTAAGGGCAAGCGCTCCCGCCAGTGGGAGGTCTGATTCTCAAGATGTAAAGTGTACAACTCTGTATTTGGGGAAGTGGCAGCTTATCTCTGTCTCCTGCTTGATCCTCAAAGCAGATGTAGTCCAGCCATCTGGGGAGGAAGAAGGATGGGCTGGTGTGTCTTCAGATCATAGAGGACAGGGACCCCAGCTGTTACCTGTGGGTTGTACACCAGAGTTGAACAATAAAGAAAGGGACTTTTATTCCTATTCTTTTGTCACATGGTAATTATTTGGTTCTGTTTCAATCAACATATGCAGTACTTGGCTTGGGTGTTTTGTTTTGTTTTTTGTTTTGTTTTGTTTTGTTTTTTAATGCACCCACAGATGACAAAAGTTTTATTCCCCGGGTTGTTCGAGGAAACAAACCGATCCTGGAAGGCCAAATTACCTGTTGGTCAAACTATCACCTATAGCATGGTCTGCAAACTATGTGACATAAGCCAAATCCAGCCTGCCATTTGTTTTTGTAAGTCCCACCAGCTTAGAATGTTTTTTTTTTATTTTTTAATGATTTTTTCTTTTAGTCCAAAGAAGACTAGTGAAATGTGAAAACTACAAAAAATTCAAATTCCGGTGTTCACAAATAAAGTTTTATTGGAACACATCTGTGCACATTCATTTGCATACTGCCTGTGGCTGCTTTTGCACTCCAACAGCAGCCTATGTAGCCCTTAAAGCCAAAAACGTTTACTGTGTGGCACTTCACAGCGTTTGTCAACCCCAGCTCTGTATTTCCACATCCTGTTATTCAAGTATTAAAGAGTTAAGAATATATTTAAAAATGAAATTTTAATCAAACATCTGTGGAACCTTGAGTATATTCTTGAGGAACACTATTTGAAAACATACTTAAGGATTTTGTTTAGTAATGTGGGGTTTTTTTAGAAAAATCTTTTCCTCTTTAATTTTTTCGCTATGGAAAATTGTAAACATGTTCAGCAGTATACAGAAAATATAATGAGCCCCCATATACCCACCACCCAGCTTGAACAATTATTGATTTATGGCTGATCTGGTTTCAACTGTATCCCACCCACCTCCCCCTCCTGCATTATTTTGAAGCGAATCCCAAACAGTATATAATTTCATCTGTAAATATTATGTGGCATACGCAGTTTTAAAATAAACTTTTACAACTGGGGAGACTGTGACAAGCTGCATATAATAAGGAGATTTCTGCTAAAGAGTCAGAAGCCCGTGGGGAGGGAGGTAGGACACACACTTTCTAACTGAGTGAGAAACGCACGTCACTACCTGATTTTCCAACCAAACTCCAGGCTGGGAGACAGTCACCAGCCATCAGGATAGGGCAGCCTCTCCCTCCCCCATCTATCATGATCAAGGAAAATAAATTAGAGCTAGGGGCAACAAAAGGGGGCTGGTTAATATAATTCAAGACTGCAAAAGAGACAGACACTTTCAGCTTAATGAGTTTGGAAAGCCATATGAGTACTGGCATAAGACGCACCCTGGCAGTGGGTGATGCTGGCTTTTTTTTCTCTTTAATAACCAGGGTCAACAGGAAGGAAGGAGAAGCAAGCTGCCTTTATGCAACCAGACTCTTTCTTTCATCTTCTCCCCTCTGCCACCTCAAGAACCCAAAAGACACCCCCAAATTCCGCTACCCATGGTGGGGAGGGGGTGGAATAAGAAAAACAAGAGCCATGCAGGGGGTCAGGAATGGAGGGAGAGGCAGAGGGTGTGAGCAGGAAGCTTCCCCAGAGGTCAGACCTAGCTGGTCAATGCAGCCTGCATGCAAGGGGCCAGTTAGCTGGGTTAGGGATGTCATGCCCTAACAAAACTGGAGGGACAGCGTTTATATGTCAGCTTTATATGTCAGCTTGGCTTGGCTACAGCACCCAGTTTATTTAATCAACCACTAATCTAGATGTTGCTGTGGAGGTGTTTCGTAGATGTGGTTAACATCTACACTCAGGCAGAATCCTTTACTTTAAGTAAAGGAGATCATCCTCCATGATGTGAGTGGGCCCGCCTCATCTAATCAATTGAAAGGCCTTCAGAGCAAAACTGAGGTTTCTCTGGGATAAAGACATTCTGCCTCAAGACTGTGGCATGGGCTCCTGCCTGAGTCCCCAGCCTGATCCCCTGCCCCCCAAATGTCAGATGTGCCAGCCTCTGCAATCACCTGAGCCAATTCCTGGAAATAAATATATGTATATAAATATATAACTGAAGAGAAGGAACAAATGTTAACTCATTTTCTCACAATTTTACAATGTGTAAAATTGTCCCCATTTTATAGATGAAGAAACTGATGCACAGAGAGGTTGGGATCACTGTGAGCCTGCCCCAAAGGGCTGATGGAGCGATGGAGCGTGAGAGCAAAGGTGAGGGAAGCATTTGTGCCTTCCTTGCAGGCTCACCTGAGAGGCTCCAGTTCACTCCAGGGGAGGCAAGAAGACACCCACCTGGAAAGGGGGGTGGACAGGAAGAAAACACTGAAAACCAAAGCAGATTGCACTTTCTGACCCCACTATAGCAGCATCAACAAAGCCCAGAGCAATCCCCATAAGTTATCCCGTCACATTTCCATGTTACCACAATGAACATCTAATATAGTAAATCTTTTCGTGTTCTCATTTACACTGTGTCCCCAATTTTATCTTACACTGTGCTTCAGGAGCTACTAATTCAATCAAAGATACCTTGATCAAGCCCTCTTGCTGCGGGAGAGGGAGAGAGATGATGCTAAAGACATCCATAGGAGGAGGCAGATGGTCCATGATGCCCAAGGAATCTTTGCTTGAGGAACCACATCCAGGGGCCCTGAGACGGGTGGTCTCTCGCAGGCATGTCATCCAGGCTCCTTCTCTGCTCCAGCTCCAATCTGGGGACCCAGCCATGCCTGTGGATGTGTCCCCCACCCTCTTCCTTGGAAACATACCTGACTGCATATTCCAAATGCAAACAGTCTGACAAGGTGTCAAAGTACCCTGAAATGCACAGAGATACCCGTGGAACACAGTCAGAGGAACGGTTCCTTTGGTAGGGCCAGCCCAGTGGGGGGCTCTCTAAATAACAGGGTCTGCCTGCTGGACAACCTCCGGAATAAATCCTACCTTTCTGGAAACTAGAAGAGCAGGAACTTGTTTTCCCAAGTGGAAGCCTCATCCACACATGATCTTTCAGCCCATGAGAAAAACCCAGTCTGGGCACACCAGAGGAACCCCAACACAATACAGGCCATGGTGAACAATGCAGCCCAACAAGCCAAAGGCTCTGCTGTTCCTGAGCTCACATGCTGGGGGTGAGCTTTGGAGGGCATTCCTCACGTGGCCTTCAAGCCAGCAGGACCTGGGGAACCTGGAAAAAAATGCCTCTTCAGTGGCCTTTTCTCCAGCTCTAACACTGACTCCTAAGCTCTCCCCACCATCCATTTCAACCACATCCTCTCTTACATCCCACCAGGCATCCTCCTTTCTTGGACTCAAGCAGTCCCCTGGGTGGACCCATCACCCTTACATCACACTGGTCTGTTAGTAGGAGGGTGTCTCCATGGAGCCAAGAGCTCTCTAGACTCCCAACCCAGGCAAGCTGTGCCTGATGTCCTCCCTCCCCGTCACCTTCTTCTTCACCTTCCCCTGACAGTCACAGGGTTTATTCTATGCCAGGACCTACTCTGGGTGCTGGAGAAACAGGAGTGAACAAGACAGACCTGGTCCATGCCCTTCTGGCGATTCCATGCTATTCATTTGTTCAGCCAACAAATAGCCATAGAAAACCCACCACTATGTACTGGACACAGTTCCAGGTGCTGGGGAAACAGACCTGAACAAACAGAACAAAAATCCCTTCCCCCATGGAGTTTACATTCTAGATAAGACACTCCATAAATCATTACACAAATTATTAATTACAAATGTGTAGCTGCTACAGGGGCAGAGCTCAGGACATGAAGAAAGCATACAGCCAAAAATCTAACCTGATGACCCCTTAGGAACCACATTAACAGAGGCTTCAAGGAAGAAGGGTAATTAGCTGGAAGGGTGAGGGTGGAACCTGAAATAAGGTACTGGCTGGCTTGGGGTCTCCTGAGGCTGTGAAGAAGAGATCTGTTCCAGACCTCTCTCCTTGGTCTGTGCATGGCCGCCCTAAATTCACACGACCTGTCTCCATAAGGACATGGGGCATACTGGATTAGGACCCACCCTAAAGACTTCATTTTCGGGGCGCCTGGGTGGCGCAGTCGGTTAAGCGTCCGACTTCAGCCAGGTCACGATCTCGCGGTCCGTGAGTTCGAGCCCCGCGTCGGGCTCTGGGCTGATGGCTCAGAGCCTGGAGCTTGTTTCCGATTCTGTGTCTCCCTCTCTCTCTGCCCCTCCCCCGTTCATGCTCTGTCTCTCTCTGTCGCAAAAATAAATAAACGTTGGAAAAAAAAAAAAAGACTTCATTTTCACCGGGTTAAAAAACAAAATTCAGGGGGGCCTGGGTGGCTCAGTCAGTTAAGTGTCTGACTCTTGATTTCGGCTCAGGTCATGATCTCACAGTTCGTGAGTTCTAGTCCTAAGTCGGTTTCTGTGCTGACAGTGCAGAACCTGCTCCGGATTCTCTGTCTCCCTCTCATTCTGCCCCTCTCTCTCTCTCTCTCTTTCTCTCTCTCTCAAAATAAATAAACTTTAAAAAATAAATAATAAAAAAATGTTTTTTAATTCAAACAAGTCCCTTTGAAGATCTAATTGGCTTTATTAAGCAGTTCATGAGGCAGGCAGCATCCCGCCTAGCAAGCAGAGAGAAGGTCTGGGTTGTACAAAATGGAAGGTTTTCAAGGGAAGGAGGGTGGGGCAAGGAGGTTACTAGCAAAATAAAAGAAAGAATCAGACCAGGACTCCATCTATTCTCACAAAAGGGAGCCAGGGTTATTGTTTTGCAGATGACCTTACTGGTGTTGATCAGGAAGTTTCAGATTGACCCCTAAAAGATCACATTCCTAGGATCTGTTGACACGCTAATATTTAAGTCTCAGTTTGCTGTCATGGGGTGGGGTGGCAAATGACTCCATTTGGGGCTTGTTTTTCTGTTTTCGACAACCAATTACTTCTCTCAAGACCCTATCCCAAATAAGGTCACATTCTGAGGTACTGGGGGACAGGACTTCAACATGAATTTTGGGAATGATTCAACCCATAACACTGACTAAGAAAAGTTTGGTGGGGAGTGAGAAGTTTTCACAGCCTTTCATATTTTTAGAGAGACTCGGTCAAGAAAACCCCTATGTACCCTTTTTAACTAACTTGACAGTCTGATTGTTTGTTCATCTGGGGCCATGCTTTACAGAGAGGACCACGCCCTCTGAGATTCCCAGTTCCCAGGGGTGAAAATCCTATCCCACAGACATTCCTGCCGGACACTTCAGCCAAGGATGGAACTAAAGGTTTGTTACCCAAAACTAAGTTTGCCTTTTAGTGGGTGTCAAGCCAAAAGAAAACGACCAAGCCACAGAATAGGAAAAGCAAGGGTTTTACTAGCAACAGGTAAAGGAGAACACCAGAGATATCTCCCAAAGCAGTGTCTCCTTGAGCAACAAAACTGGGGAAGTTTTAAGGTAAGGAGGCATACCTGTTCATGAATCAGCTTGCCCAATGGGGAATCCAGCATGGAATTGGGGCAAAAGTCATTTTAAGGGGACAGAGTTCAGGTCAAAGTCATGAAGGCCAGCAACGGTCAATATTGTCAATTCTCTGGCTTTAGTTGGTTGGTGTCTGAATACTCAAAGGGGCTTAGATCCTGCAAAATAGAACATGCTTCAGGTCAGACTTTACTTCTGAACCAGCACTAGAAGCTTTACCTCTGATTCATTGCCCCTGATATGATTAGGCTCTCTCCTGGCCTGATAGTGGCTCTTATATTCTTTTGTTCCCCTAAAATCATTATCTACTGGGGTCTATTTTTATGCAATTTCAACATATCCCAGGAATTTCTGTAAGAAATGTGCTTTGGGCATGGATCACAAGATGGGCAGAGACCTAAAATGACTTTTTGTATGTCTTGAAAGCTTTGTCTTTTATTTTTCCTGGGACCCCTAACTCTTTCTGCTGACAGGTTGGGCTAGCTACAAAGCGTGAGCCAGTGAAACGTAAGCAGGGTGTTGGGGAAGGCTGAGAAGGAAGCACAGTAGATTGTCCATTTTCCTGTCAGTTCCCAAAAATGTCTGGAACTTTATCTACAGTAAGACTGTCTCCTGTCAGAGGTCCCCCAATCTGAACCACAGTCACCCAGGGAACTTGTTAAAATACAGATTCCCGGGCCCTGCTTTGGAAAGACCCCAGACGTGTAATTTTCTTACATGCCCCAGGTGACTCAGGTCTCCAGTGGATTTGGAAGCTGCTGGCACACAGGCCCTTTCTTCCACTGGGCCTGAACATAAACATGTACTCAGGGCTCTGTGGAACCCAGTGGTTTTGATCTGTGGGGAACTGGCACAATTCCTAGCCCTTGATTATCCCACTAAATTGTCTCAAGACAGATTCTGATTTCCATTTCTATTCCTGCCTCTCAGCTCTGATTACTTCAGCAAATGCTTTTCAATTGCCCCATTCTTTTCTTTCTTAAAGAACAGCCTCTAACTTCAATTTTTTTTTAAATATATATCAGCCATTTCCCACATTCTAGAAGCTTTGTGCTTTCTACCTCGGGGGAGGGTTTAAGAAAAGATTTTATTTCTCCTACTTTTGATTCCTTTAAGTCAACAGAGATACCCTTACACAACATTGATCGAACCTTTTAAATGTGGTTAGTTAGAGATGGCCACTGGAGAGTTACTCAGCTGACAGTTTGGATTGGCCCCATGGCTGATGCTGGCAGTTCCCTGCCCGTGGACCTCCACACAGCATGGTCTGCTTAGGGCCAGCCCTGCAACTCACCTCCCGTGGCTGTGGGTACAGGCAAGACAAACCAGAGTCCTAAGGAGTTCACGTCCCTGGAAGTAGTCCTCAACCAACTGGCAGACCAGGGATTGGTGGATAAATGCTCCAGCTTTTCTGTTTCTCCACGGAGAGAACTCAAAGCCATGTTCTACACTGGATCCCAGAGTCCCCGGCTGAAATGAGGTCTGGTTGCTCACAGCGGCAACCTGCTCCATGATACACCCCTTACTGACTTCCTGCCCCTCCCTGTCTCACTTTCTTCATGCTTTACCAGATGCTTCCTGGGGTCACCTCCCAAGGAAATGACTTGCACTCAAATCTTTGTCTCAGCCAAAAGGAACTCAAAGCAAGATAGGCACTGTCCTAAACTGTTCTTCCTGTGCTAGATGACAGCTCTTCCTCAAGAACTCAAATCCCAGACTGTACCGTATTGTAAATTTGATTACAGGACATTTAAGGTGCAACATCATAGATCACAGCAGGTCTTTCCTGGCCATGCTAAATTCAATCCTGTAATTCTATCTGAATGTTCCTCTGAGACTTGGGACCAAATCGGGCTTGAAGCTCAATAAATTGTCAGCATCTGCATTTCAACCAAAAGGCCAAAATAGAGCTTCTGGAGATGGGGTTGTAAAGTGGTGCACCCACTTTGGAAAGTGGTCTAGCAGTTGCCCCAAATGTTAAACAAAGTTATCAGCTGATCCAGTAGTTCCATCCCCAGGTCTATACTCAAGAGAACTGAAAATACGTGTCCTTATAAAACTTGTATAGGAACCGTCATCGCAGCGATATTCATAATAGCCAGAGTGTAGAAACAACCCAGGGGCACCTGCGTGGCTCAGTTGGTTAAGCATCTGTTCATCTGTCCCACTCTTAATTTCAGCTCATGTCATGGTCTCATAGTTCATGGGGGTCATAATCTCAGGATTCATGGGTTCAAGCCCTGTGTCAGGCTCCATGCTGGGCTCCATGCTGGGAGTGCACAGCCTGCTTAAGATTCTCTTTCTCTTTCTGCTCCTTCCTCTTTATCATTCTCTCTCTCTCTCTCTCTCTCTCTCTCTCTTTCAGAATAAAGAAATAAACTTTAAATATTTTTTTTTAAAAATGAACTACTGGGACCTCATCAAAATAAAAAGCTTCTTCTGCACAGCAAAGTAAACAATCAGCAAAACTAAAAGGCAACTGACAGAATGGGAGAAGATATTTGCAAATGACATATCAGATAAAGAGTATCCAAAATCTACAAAGAACTTATCAAACTCAACACCCAAAAAACAAATAATCCAGTGAAGAAATGGGCAAAAGACATGAATAGACACTTCTCCAAAGAAGACATCCAGATGGCCCACCGACACATGAAAAAATGCTCAACATCACTCATCATCAGGGAAATACAAATCAAAACCACAATGAGATACCACCTTACACCTGTCAGAATGGCTAACATTAACAACTCAGGCAACAACATATGGCGAGGATATGGAGAAAGAGGATTTCTTTTGAATTGTTGGTGGGAATGCAAGCTGGTGCAGCTACTCTGGAAAACAGTATGGAGGTTTCTCAAAAAACTAAAAATAGAACTACCCTACGACCCAGCAATTGCACTACTAGGCATTTATCCAAGGGATACAGGTGTGCTGTTTCGAAGGGACATATGCACCCCCATGTTTATAGCAGCACTATCAACAATAGCCAAAGTATGGACAGAGCCCAAATGTCCATCGATGGATGAATGGATAAAGAAAATGTGGTATATATATACAATATATGTACAATGTACATATATATATATATATATGTATATGCCATATATATATACAGCAATCAAAAAGAATGAAATCTTGCCATTTGCAACTATGTGGATGGAACTGGAGGGTATTATGCTAAGTGAAATTAGTCAGAGAAAGACAAAAATCATATGACTTCACTCATATGAGGACTTTAAGAGACAAAACAGATGAACATAAGGGAAGGGAAACAAAAATAATATAAAAACAGGGAGGGGGACAAAACAAAAAAGACTCATAAATATGGAAAACAAACAGAGGGTTACTGGAGGGGGTGTGGGAGGGAGGATGGGCTACATGGGTAAGGGGCATTAAGGAATCTACTCCTGAAATCATTGCTTCACTATATACTAATTTTGATGTCAATTTTAAAAAATAAAAAATAAAGTTAAATTATAAAAAAAAAAAGTATAAACAACCCAAACATCCATTAGCTCTGGTGATGAATCAACAGTACGTGATGTGCCATCAATTGAATGTCATTCAGCCAAAAAGGAATGAAATATTAAAACCCACTACACCATGGATGAACCTGGAAAACATGATGCTAAGTGAAAGCAGCCAATCACAAAAGGCCACATATCAGATGATTCCATTTATATGAAATGTCCAGAATAGGCAGACTCACAGAGACAGAAAGTAAATGAGTGGTTACCAAGGATGTACGAAAAGTGACTGCTAACAGGTGTGGGGTTTCTTTGGGAGGTGATAAAAATGTTCTAAAATTAGACAGTGATGATGGTTGCACAACAATTCTGTGAAAATGCTAAAAAAAAAAAAACCACTGAATTGTATTCTTTTACAAGGCAAATTTTTATTTTATGTGAATTATAATTAATAAAGTGGTTATTTATTTAAGATGGAAGAGTGTGTATTTCTGAGATCCCCTGTGGAACTGTACCTCTAATTTTTTTCTACAACTTTCTCATTTTCCTGAAACATCTTTTCAAAGCCATGTCACAATCTCAGAAGAAAACAAAATGAAAAGTCTGACCGTGAGTCTTGATGTTGCCAAAGCTAAATTCCAAGCAGAGGCTGGACCCGTGAGCACCAGCGGGCACAGCAGAAAGAACAAGGGGGTCTGGCTCTGCATCCTGGGGCAGCCACCTGCTGCTTCTGTGACCTCAGCAGGTGGTGCCTGGACACAGAGTTTTAAAAACATTAAATGAGCTACATCTAGGTGAAATATGTCTCAGCCAGGCAGAAATGAATCTTCTTAAAGCAACATTTGTGGGACAAAGGTTGTTCACCCATTTGCTCATTCAAGGCATCTGAATCTTGACCACAAGGGACCGGCTGACTCAGATGTCCCTCTGTAATAAAGCCAGAGGGACTCTATAACCCAGGAAGTCTTAAGGTCACAGAAGAATTCATTCAGAAAGACCAAGGTCATTCCCTGGGGTGAGGGCACAATACAGTTCAGCATGCAATTTCAACATCATGATGTTTAACCAACTATAAAAGTCTTAAAGTCTATAAAATCATCCCCACTTCAAAGAAGAGAAATTGAGTCTTAGGGAAATCAAATGAGTGACTCCAGGTCACTCAACTAGAAACTGGCATTGCTGGGGCTTAAACCCACATCTCCAGCCATACACCATATACACAGGCAGAAGTCAGGCAGGGCCAGGGCATGGGTGGGATCAGGCTAAGGAATTCAAGGAAACAAGGATGGGGAAAAAGTTAGGGCCACATCCAAAGCTGCTTCCTCCATCAGAGAGGCCGTGAGAATGGCCATCTGAGATGACCACTGGAGGGAAGCCTGGAATGACCAACCATCCAGACTGGGACCACAGAGCCAGACAGCTTCCCAGAGAAGGCACACAATAGCCCTGTTCTGTGGAGATCATAAGGTAAGTGTGTGCACATGAGGAATGACAGGACTCACCCCAGCATGCAGTTAGTACCTTGGGGAGGCAGAATTCAAATGCAGGCCTAAATGACTCCAAGCCCTATGCTCTTTGCCCCTTGGTACCTATTTGGGAAACCACTTAAAAAATTCTGTTGAACTTAGATAGGGGTGAAAGGACTGGAGCATGGCCCCAAAAGTAGCAGCTGCTTCTCAATTTGCAAACTATTTGTTCTTAGCTATAAAATGAAATAAAACCTATGCTGTGAGGGGTGATGAGTTGACTGACATAAAGCACCTAGCAGGTGCTTGGCACATAGTAGATAGCCTAAATGCTGACTCTTTTTCCTCAACAGGAAGGTTGGTGGTCTGAGGTCAACAGCCCGCCCCTCAGTATAAATAAAAAGACAGAGAGGCACAGTTGTAGCACACAGAAATTACAAAACAGGGTGGGCAAGGCTTGGGGAACATCCAATCCTATCCAGCAGATGGCGGCTTAAGAAACTGAGACTCAGGTTTAAAAAAATAAATTAAATAAATAAAAAAGGGGCACCTGGGTGGCTCAGTCGGTTGGGTGTCCGACTTCAGCTCAGGTCAAGGTCTCACAGCTCATGAGTTCGAGCCCTGCATCAGGCTCTGTGCTGACAGCTCAGAGCCTGGAGCCTTCTTCGGATTCTCTCTCTCTCTCTCTCTCTCTCTCTCTCCCTCCCTCTCTATCTCTCTCTCTCTCTCCCTCTCTCCCCTCCTCTGCTCATGCTCTGTCTCTCTCTGTCTCATAAATAAATAAACATTAAAAATAAAAAAAAAAAAGAAAAGAAACAGACTCAGGGGTGCCTGGGTGGCTCATTTGGTTAACATCTGACCCTTGGTTTCTGCTCAGGTCATGATCTCCTTGTTAGTGGGTTCAAGCCCTGTGTCTTCCCTCTCTCTCTCTCAAAATAAGTAAATAAACATGGAAGGAAGGAAGGAAGGAAGGAAGGAAGGAAGGAAGGAAGGAAGGAAGGAGGAAGGGAGTGAGGGAGGGGAGGAAGGAGGGAAGGAAGGAAGAAACTGAGAGGTGACAGCTTGCCCGTGGTCACCCACTAAAATGGCTTGGTCATTAAGAGATATTCCCAAGTTTTTTCCCTCAACTATGAGGAGCAAAAATAATTTCTCCTCCAGTAATCCTTGGCAACACTTAATAAAAACACTTCTCTAGCATAAATGCTAAAATTGCCTAAATATGGCTAACTCTTGGATAATGCTGGTTAATCCTGGCTAATGTTTGATTCTCTAAAGCATCTTTTCCCATCAATAAACTTTTTTGTGGGAAACTCTCATTTGCCTTGTGTTTCTTATGGAAATGTGATTTGTACATACATCCTTTCTGCATAAATATTTAGCTCATCATTGTGCCGCACAAATTCCCTGCAAATTAGGTGGAAATCAGCCTCAGCTGACAGAAGCATCTATACTCATCCAGGGAAAAATCATTATTGTTTAGAACTTATTAAGCCCCGACAGTAAGTACTGGATGGGCCTAGGAACTTCAATAAATATTGAATGCAAATGTGAACCAAATGCTTGAGCTAAAGTTGTTCTTGTGATTTCTACCTACTAGGCACCAGCTAAGGTTGAGGGAAGAAAATGGGTTACAGCTTGGCTCTGCTAACTGCAAGCTATTTCAACCAAAGCAAATCACCAAGTACCTCCTCATCTATGAAATGGGTCTAACCAGCCCTATCTCATAGGGTTTTTTATCATAAAGATTAAATGAGATTACATGCATCAAGTACCCTGCATGAGGCCTGGCACATAGCTGATGTTCAGTAATTGCCCATTTCTAACAAACTAATAAGCCCCAAGTGGGTGACATGTGGAACTGGTAGCTCACAAGTTGTTTACAGTTGTATCCCACCCCCGTGCTGCAAACATAATTGCAGCGATCACAACTATTGGAAGATTGCAGTTAACTCCACCATTTTGATATAAAACTAAGCAGAGGACCAGTTTCTAGATAGCTTGGAATAAGAATCTACATATTTAGGGGCGCCCTGGTGGCTCAGTCAGTTAAGCATTTGATTTAGGCTCAGGTCATGATCTCACAGTTCATGAGTTCTAGCCCCACATTGGGCTCTGTGCTGACAGCTCAGAGCCTGGAGCCTGCTTGGGATTCTGGGTCTCCCTCTCTCTCTGCCCCTCCCCTGCTCGTGCTCTGTCTCTCTCTGTCTCAAAAATAAATAAACATTGGGGCACCTGGGTGGCTCGGTCGGTTGAGCGTCCAACTTCAGCTCAGGTCATGATCTCGCGGTTTGTGAGTTCAAGCCCCGCATCAGGCTCTGTGCTGCAGCTTGGAGCCTGGAGCCTGCTTCAGATTCTGTGTCTGCTTCTCTCTCTGCGCCTCCCCCGCTCATAAGCTCGCTCGCTCTCTCTCTCTCTCTCTCTCTCAAAAATAAAAATAAACATTAAAAAAAATTTTTTTTTAATCTGAAAAAGTGACCTCCCCATCTGCCCCCACCCACACACAAACTCGCTCCCGAACTTGGAAACAGCCCCATCATCCACTTATCCTCCCAAGCTAGAAACATAGACATTATCCTTGCTTTTCCTCTTTCCCTCCCCTGCCCCCACCACTTCCAGCCATTCACCAAGTCCTGCCAATGTGACCTCCTAAATCTCCCCTGGACTCAATCGCTTCTCTCCATCCCCATGACCACTGAGCCAAGCAAGATAACCACCATCTCTGGCCCGGAATATTGCAGTAGACTCCCACCTGTTGTCCCATACTCACCTTGGCTCCCCACACTTCCTCTCTCCATACCACAGCTGGAGGAATTGCTCTTTCGAACTGTAAATAATAATTCTAACAATTAATAGTGAATGCTTACATTGTGCAAGGTATTGTTCTAATCTATGACTCTTCAGCCTAAAAGCTTGTACTTCCCATGGGACTTAGAATAAAGCCCCCAACTCCTTGCTTGAACCCTTCAAGGCCCTATATGTCCTGGTTCTCCCTCTTCTCTACTGCTCCTTTTCTCATTATTTCCCCTGATGGATCAAATCCCAGAAGGTCTCTTCCTGACCAGTAATTTTTGAACAATTTTGGAGATCACCTTTCTGCTTTTATTTTTCCATGGAGAACTGATAAAGATAAACACAGCCAGCAATTCATTATAGCAGTGAAAACAGATTTTATTCAGTACCCACTGACCGTAGGGGAAGTGCTGAGCTTGATTCTGATTGTGCAGAGGTGACTGGGCATCATAAAGGGAGAATGGGGAAAGAGGGAGGGGAAATACTCATGAAAAATTACAAAAAGTGGGAAGGGGATGTTGGTCCACATGAAACCCACATGGATTTGCTAACTGGTGCCTACCAAAGTCAGGCCCCTACCCTCCCGCACAGGCTGGGAGTCAGGATCCCTATCTTGTTCCAGGTGTTGGCTGGAACAAACAGCAAATTCATTTGGGAGCCTTGATTTTTCTCAGGCAGGGACGTTAACAGGTCTGGGGTCATCCTAGGGATGTTGCCTTCAGCCATTAGAAATTATGTTAATGTTTGTTCAAATCTTTACAGGCCAACGTTGAAGCTTAGTCAAGAAGAAGATTCAGAAGAGGTTGGCTGGAGCTTGGTCAAAGAGAGAATCTTTGTCAGTGACACTGAATGTCCATCTATGCCAACTCCCCATCCCCATTCCAACTGTCCACACACACCCCAACTCCCACCCATCATCTTCCCAGGCCCTAGTTTAAAGCCTTCTTCATCAGGCCCCTCACTGGAGCACCTGCAGTGATGAGTATGAGATTAAGGGCAGTTCTGTTTATCCCTTTTAACAATCCATGTTTTTTGTTTTGTTTTGTTTTATTTTGTTTTGTTTTGTTTTAATTTGGGAGAGAGGGAGAGAGAATCCCAAGCAGTCTCCACACTTAGCACAAGCCCAACACAGGACTCGATCCTTGATCCCACCACCATGGGACCACGACCTGAGCCAAAATCAAGGGTCGGATGCTCAACCAAGTAAGCCACACAGGCACCCCTCCATAGGTTCTCCCCCCCCCCAACCTCCTGATGGCCTGGTGCACAACCCAACACACAGTAGGTGCTCAATGAATGTTTGTTGAGTTAATTAACAAAGCTCTCCAGTCTTCATCACAAATGCGTGGAATGCTCCTTCAAACCACCACCCCCAGGACCTGCGGTTGACTGGAAAATGACTCCCATGGAACAAATCACCCTCAGGCACTCAATAAAACTATTCAGTGCTCACTGCTGCTGAAGGAACTGATTGCACTGCCTTTTGACCCCGAAAGTCATTACGTACACCAACATCCATCTGCTGGAGGGGTGGCCTGGAAGGGGGTCCTCACCTCCACGCAGCTCTGTCTTCTAAATAAACTCAAAAGATCATACGTTGTCACTTCCCCAGATCATTGTCAGTTGTTAGAAATCAAACAAGGGGTAAGGAACATGTCCAACCATCTCCCCAGGCTCTAGCTGTGCGCCCTCCATCACCTCCAACTCAGACACGGAACACCGTGAGGCTTCTCCCCCCTGGAAAGTCAGCAGGAGGGTCCTGATCAAACAGCCGCTCTGCCCTCAGCCCATCATTATGATGTCTACATTCCAGGCATTCCAAAAACCTGGAAGTCAGCCTTGCTGCTTGTCTCGCTTCACCCACACATCCATCATTCACTCTTTCCACAAGCACCTATTGCTTGTAATAGGTGGAGCCTATTACTGCTGGATTTATACTAATGAACAAGACAGGCATGGCCTTTCTCTTCATGGAGCTCACAGTCTAGAGAAGAAAATGGAGATTAACCAAATGGACAGACAAATGTTCAAGTTAAATTTAAAATGAACGCATCTATTATCTGCTGGGTTCTGTGCCAGGCCCTGTAGGGGAAGAAGGTAGCATGGGTGGGAGGTCATTGACCAAGATACCTCAATGTTCCCCTAAGCTTGACTATACCCTAGATAGTCCCTTCATGACCATAGGCCCCTGACTTCTCTTTTCTTAGAGTGTTTACTTTAGAAATCTTGCAATTGTAAGTTCTTTCTCTGCCCCTTTGAGATATAAATCTTCTCCCAGCCTCTTGCCAGTTTTACAACCCTGATATGTCTTATTCAAGGACCTGGGTGCCATCCTTGAGAAATGTAATCATTAAGAAAGATAATACCTTCTCTCCCAGTCTCTGGGACAGTAGGAGCCTAACTTTAACAAATACCAATGAGCCAATACAAATAAACCAGTGCCCTCCGTTACTTTTCCATTAGCTTGAAAACCCTCTTGCCTTTTGTTTCAGTAGACTTGAGAGGTCAGTCTCTCTCCCCTACTGCAGTAGTCTTACATAAAGTCTCCCTCACCTGTTTAACTCCATCCAGTGCAATGTTTCTTTGGCATCACACAGAAATGAGTAAAACATGGATCCTGACCCCCCCAAAGAATTTAAAGTCTGATTAGGAAGACAAGTTAAAACTTTCAAAATTGTAGTAAAATCTATGGAGAAAAAAAAAAAACAGAGGAAGCCATGAGAGGGTGTAACATGGGAAACAAACATAGATATGAAGGGGAATCAAGGAAGAACTCTCTGAGAAGTGATATCTCAGAAGGGACACATGGTCTAGGCAGAGGGACCAGTACACATAAGACCTTCAGATTAAACATTCAGCTTCAGATATATTGAGTTCCTGTCCCCATCAAGTCCTGTTGTATTTGCACATGTGTCTCTTCTTTCACATTCCAATGCATGGCTCCGACAGGGTGCTCCCCCAGCTCAGCAGCCGTCCATGAATCTCCGGCACCCCCCTGAGGAAGTCTATTGCTCTTAACTTCCCCTGCCTTAGGTCAAGACTATGTTCAATCTGGCTCCTATTACCCCTCCAACCACATGGAGAGAAAGTGTCTCCGAGAAACATAAGCTTCTGGGGTGTGACAGAGGAGGGAGCTTCCTGCGCAGGCAGTCCCAAGACAAACCAGGAAGTAGGAATGCACAGCAGTGACGTGACTGAAGGTCAATTCATACAGCTCAAGTACTAATAGGACCGAAAATTCTTTACTAGTGGACTGAAAATAGAGTTATTCTGCCCTTATTCTGTGACGCAGGGCCTTACGCAACTAGGAAATGCAAGATCAGTCACTGCTGAATGTATTTCTGAAGCAAAAGATGTGCCTGGCGCATGGCTGTGCCCTGGGGCTTCACTAGCCCTACAGCCCCCTACTGACCCCCAACTCGTAGATGCAGAAGGAGCATCAAGGTTACCTTTACAGTGGGAAAGAACTAGGGTCTTGATTACATTACTACATTTGGACACCCACGAATTCCTGACTTGTGCCTCTCCACAGGATTCCTCAGGGAGGCCTCGCCAGAGAAGAGTCACCAAACAGGACACACTACATTCTGCTGCGGGGAGCTAGGCCCCATGCCCCATCCACACAGCACAGAACTCCAAGGACCCAAGGCTGGAGCCCAGAGTTCAGGCTCATGACTGCTGGAGTTCCAGGAGCAGTGGGCTGGCCAAGAGGACACGCTGGCCTGGGAGCACCCCCTCAGGAAGGAAGGGGTGACTTATGTATACAACCCATGTGATCTCCTGCACAAGTGCATGATCTGATCACTTCACGGACTGACACCTATCAGACGGTCAACTCCTCCTCCTCCCTGGGGGCAGCGAGAGCCCATCTCCATCACCTCTGATCCTTCTTTTCCAACTCTCCCATCCTCCTGGCCCTGAACACAGGACTGTCTCAGTCAGACCTTCTTCCTGGGTCGTGCTTTCCAACCCAGGGCAAAACCTGGGTTTTGTCTCTCCATTCCCCAAACAGCTTCTTTTCTTCACGTCTAGGCCTTGTGCCTGCTTATGTCTCTGAGCTCTGGGCAAAGGCCCAAGAACTCAGCTCCTTCCCTGTCCAGAAGCTTCCTAAAGCCAGGCCAGCAAGTATCTTGGCAGAGACTCTTGCTACTGTGATGAGCTCTATCTGCATCCCATCAAGGGCAATGAGTTACTGTGGAGATAGGAGCAGGGCTTTTTTCTTTAATCCAATTAAGCCACATGCTGACTGTGATACTTTCTCCACTATCTAAGGCAGCAGGTACCTTTGCAATTACTTCCCCTCTGCTGAGGCTGCATGCCAGCCACCAACCGGGAGTCTCTGAGAGATAGAGATGAGGCTGTGCAATCACAAGGGCAAAGTGATGGGGGAGGGGACAAACCAGGGAGGGGGAGGACTGACCAGGGAGCACCTAAGATGAAGATCCACCAGGAGTGTGCAGCACAAGGCAAACCATGCCTGGGAGCCAGCTGAGACGTGACTTCTAGCTGCGTGCAAGGGCCTTAGAAACAAGGGGCTTTGTCTTAATTTGGGTTTCCCCAGAGCAGACCCGGAGACAAGGATTTATGTGCAGGCAGGCAGTTTGGGAAGTGATCTGAGGAAGTTAAGTGGAAGAGTCAGGGAGTGAGACAGGGGAGCGAAGACAGCCAATAAAGTCTGCATTCCTAAGTGGGTAGGTCACTGGACAGGCCGGGTTTAATGCCACTTGGAACTCTTTAGGAGACCATGTAGAGCACACCCTAGAAGTGTCCCCAAGGGGTGAGAAAGCCAGGTGTTCATTCACTGAAGTGACTGAATGGTGACCCTCAAAAAGATATGTCCACGTTGTAACCCCTGCAATCTGTTAGTGTGAACTTAACTGGAAAAAGGGTCTTTGTCAATATAATTAAACATCTTGAGATGAGATCATCCTGGCTTACCCACGGGGCCCTAAATCGAAAGACAAGTGTCCTTATAAGAGATGCACAGGGAGGAAAAGAAAAGATGATGTGATGTCAGAGGCAGAGGTTGAAAGGATGCAGCCATGAGCCAAGGAACACTAAGAGCCACCAGAAGCTGGAAGAGTTAAGGAAGGATTCCCCCCAGAGCCTTCAGAGGGAGCAGGGCCCTGTGATACCTTGATTTCAGACTTCTGGCCTCCAGAACTGTGAGGGAAGAAATGTCTATGTTTTAAGGCACCCAATTAGTGATAATTTGTTACAGCTACCAGGACACTGATATATCCACTGATATATATATATCCACTGATATATCCACTTGGTTATGGGTTACTCTTGGGGTCAACTCCCCAGCATTTCCAGCCTGTACTACCAGAAGCTGAGTGCCCTTCTGTAGCCAGAGAAAGACCTCGGGCAGAGAGACACTGGTGTTTGCAGTAGGAAACCATCCTGTATGCAGAAATCTCCCACTGAAATGGCAGGTGACTTCTGGGGCACAGTGGGGTCAGGGGGAGAGGGAGGGCACCGGCAGCCCCTGCACAGGGTGGCTGGATTTGGATCAGGGCCACCTTCTGGCCCACCTAACTATGTTCTCCAAGGGGACCCCCACCAGGAAACATGCTCCTCCTTAGGATTAGACCCTCGGGTGGGAAGAGAAACTCACAATAGGATGTGTCAGATGTGTGCCCACACACACGTCCCCTCACACACATCCTTCCAATGCCCTTGTGACATACAGAGGGCAGAATAATGGCGCCCAAAGCTGTCTGGTCCTAATCCCCAGAATCCCCGTGAATATGTGACCTTACATGGCAAGAGGGACTTTGCAGATGTGACTAAGTTGAGGGTCATGAGATGGAAGACTGTCCTGGATTGTCCAGATGGGCCCGGCGTTCTTACAAGAGTTCTTACAAGTGAAAGAGGGAGGCAGGTGGATCAGGGGTCAGAATCAGAAAGACAAAGATGCTATCCTGGTGGCTTTGAAGGTAGAGGAAGGGGCTGGAGCCAAGGAGCCTCTAGCAGTTGGAAAAGGCCAGAGGAAAAGATCTCCCCTACAACCTCCTGACACCTTGGTTTTAGGCCAGTGAGACCCATTTCAGACTTCTGGCCTCCAGAACCGCAAGATGATGCATTTACATTGCCTTAAGCCACTGAGTTTATGGTAATTTGCACAGCGTAGGACACGAATACACTTTATAGACTTAAAGAAACCTTGAGATGAGCCCACAGGCTGTGAGGAATGGGATGCAGCTATTATCAGAGGCTCCCCTGGACTCTGCAGGATGCCGTTTCTGAGATGTTGCTCACCGCTGTGTCTCAGAGCCTAGCAGGACCCTTGGCGCGTGGCGGGAATTTGTCTCCTTTGCCTCATTTGATGGAATTATATTACATTTCTTTGCACACTTCATCACACCTAACAGTGTTTCACACAAAGTAGTTGTTTAAAAATACTTGTCAAACAGTTAAATGTTTGGTCAATCGATAGGTTTTCAATTGAGTGAAACAAAACTGCTGCTCCTCGTGGTTTACTCTCTTGCTTTCTCCACTTCCTTCCCCAGCCCTGAAACAAGCCACCCACCTGAGCTCACTGCCTGGAGGACGCAGAACATCCTTCCAGTGAGCAGAAACAAAGACCCCTGCCTGGTTTGGGGCTCCACAAGTCTGGCCCTTGGGGACTGAAACAAAATGTTTGAGAGGAGCCTGGCCCAAATGTCCTTCTCCTCCCCACCAGCCATGACGATAACTTCCCCTGGGACTAAGAGGGGGAGGACTGGACAGATCCAGCAGGAAAAGGGTCCTGCACCCCAGGGAGGCTGCAGGAGCCCAGGAAGGGAGGACTGGGGATAAGACCAGGCAGGGCACATCAGGAGGCTAGAGGACTGGATGCCCCTGTGTATGATGTGGTATTTAAGACAGAACAGGGCAGACTTTAAGCAACATACTAAATGCTGTTGTGATTGTCATCAGAGCTGGGGGCCAGAACAAATCCCTGTGCGTTGGGAGGGGCATGGGGGGGGTGGTTCCCTGAAGGGCAGAGGTGTCTCTAGCATGATCCCAGGGCAAGAAATGAGGGGGTCTTGAACTGGACCACCAAAGACAGCCCTCGCCTGCTAAGGTCAAGGAGGAAATCTGGCTGGCATTCCAAGCCATATGGACACCTAGAAGTGGCAGCTGCTGGGGCTGAGCTGACCCTGCCCTGCGGGGGGCCAGCCAGAAACTCTTCGCTATCTCTAAGGTGCCACTTGGGTCTGTGGACTGCAAGAGCACCTGCTTCTCATGGTAACCTCAGCCCCATGTCCTCAGCCAAGGTGGGGAGGGGGAGGGGGCCCAGGAGGGAAGAAGGGGGATTAGCAGACATCAGCCACAAAGACATCCATGCCCCCAGAGCAGATTTCTCATGGGGGTCTCTGGGAGCAGCGTGGCCACAGTGACAGGGGGGCCTGCCATACCCCTCCCCACACATGCAAGATGGCAGCAGAAGAGTAGCCTTCTGAAATAACTGAGGGGACACTTTAGAGGGGCTTTATTAACAGCAAGAGGCCCAAAAGGGGCTGATGCCAGAATGATTTAATTTTCTGCAGGAGGGGCGATCTCATTTCACAGCACTAGAGAGAGGCTTTCGAGTTACATTTGTAATAAAGCATTTTATGAGGAAGAAACAAAATGAGAGTGAATTTCAATGTAAGAATAAGCAATGTTTTAGAGTTTTCTATCATTAGCAGAATTGGATCAACTCAAAACACAAACCAGGAATAATAAGCCCTCCCTCCCCGGGGACAACCTATGTATTAAATGAGGTATTGTGCACAAGGGACCCACCAGAACCTACTATACAGTCAATAGAACCATGTAGGAGAGATCATTTTTTAACCCACCCTCTCTACTCTACAGCAAAATCATTTCTGGTAATAACTACTAATAATCTTTACTTTCCTGATTCATCCCTTAGTTTTTTTTTTTAATGTTTTATTTATTTTGAGAGAGATAGAGACAGCACAAGCAGGGGAGGGGCAGAGAGAGGGAGAGAGAGAATCCCAAGCAGGCTCTGTCAGTGCAGAGCCCGATGCAGGGCTCAAACTCAAGAACCATGAGACCATGACCTGAGCTGAAACCAAGAGTTGGACGCATAACCGACTGAACCACCCAGATGTCCCTGGCCCTTAGTTTTAAAATGACTAATAATTATCAACTTATATATAAAGAAAAATTTTTTATCTTACATATGTTATTCAGAGTCAATAAAATACTTACTGTAGGAATTAAAATTTTTACTTGCCAAGCAAAAACTTTCCCACGCCCTGTTTCGCCATTCTAAATCTTAAACACAAATAAAAGCTCCCAGTGGTCGTGCAGAATGATGGGATCAAAGTTGTTCAAGAGCTCCTTCATCATTTAGTTACTGGGCTATCACTGCTGATATTGAATTGGCTGTGGAAATACAGAAATATGCATAATGCAGGCATCAAAGACCAGAACAGGGCCCAAAGCAAACTTGGATGATTCTGGATCTTTAAGGAACTTACCTTCAAGATGGACACATGTAGCTGAGCCCATGTATGTAGAGGCCTGACATGGACTTGTTTGAATTAGCTTCCATGAAAAACACAATGTTTGTGAAAGTGTAAATGACTGAAATATGCTAATTTGAAACTTATTATGAGAACTCAGCAGTGACCACAGCCAATGAGACAGTTGATCAACCGAATATCTCAGGGTAAAAGAGTGTTTCACCAATGATATGGCATAGAATCCATTACAGTTTTTGTTTGTTTTTTAAGTAGGCTTCACGCCCAGCATGGGGCCCAGCATGGGGCCCATCACGGGGCTTGAACTCACGACCCTGAGATCAAGACCTGAGCTGAGATCAAGAGTTGGTCACTTAACTGACGGAGCCACCCAGGCACTCCACCATTATAGTTTTTATATTCACTACAGATAATGCTCCCTGTTACTGCCTGTGCCCAGGGCAGCGCCCTTCCCCATATGCTCTGACTGGAGCCCTTTCCCTTCTTTGGGGGATTTCCTACTTCAAAAAGTGAAAACAGGGGGTGCCTGAGTGGCTCAGTCTGTTAAGCGCCTGACTTCGGCTCGGGTCATGATCTCACAGTCTGTGAGTTCAGGCCCTGCATCAGGCTCTGTGCTGACAGTTCAGAGCCTGGAGCCTGCTTTGGATTCTGTGTCTCCCTCTCTCTCTGCCCCTCCCACGCTCATGCTCTCTCTCTCTCTCTCTCTCTCTCTCGCTCTCAAAAATAAACATTAAAAAAATTTTTTAAGTGAAAATAGTTCACACTTATTGAGTGTCTGTCATTGTTCTAAGAGCTTGACATGTATTAACTCACTAACTAGAAACTGTCATTACTCCCATTTTACAGATAAAAACATTGATGCGCTCAGAAGCTTAGGTATTGTATGTGGAAGTATTTTGTACTTGCCGTGAGGGTAGTACAAATATTCCTAGGGTTGGCAGTCATAATAGTGAAGATTTCATACATTTGGTCGTGACAATGGACCGGAAATATCAGGGAGAAAAAGCAAGGTAGATGTTTATGAGGCTGTTAACAACCTGGACAAAATTATGCAGCCAAATTCAATAGCGCCAACATTCTGTTACCAAAATGGAGACTGTGAAGACAGCAAACGGTGTGACCATGTTTCCCGACGCCGAGCAGTCAGCTTCCAGAGAAGCAATTCAGCTCACAATTAGGGCAATTGTAAAGTTACATAGAAATGGCCTCAGTGTTCACCAGGCCCCCGGAAACCCAGCAGCCCCCAGCCCCCACCCCAGAGAAAGTTTCACAGGGATGGTTGGCTCTGTAGCTTAGCCAGAGGACAGAACTGTGAGCAGCAAGCTCCCACAAAGCTTTTCACAGAGATGCCAAACACAACCCATGGGCTAAGTACAAGGTGATCTGGAAAATCCATGAACCCTTCAATAGAGGCAGATAAGTAGAATAAAGCTGTTTTTTACAAAAGCACATTTCATGAACACATAGGGTGCAGCCTGGATATTTCCACCTTGCCCCTTGTTGTCTTTCATTTGTTTAATACCTGGCCCCTAAAGCCACTCTTTTCTGCTCAGTAGTGAGTACTGTGTAGAAGACAGGTCTTTAGCAGGACTGGGGTGCAGGGAGAGGACCAGCACTAGAGGTCCCAGGCTACCCACAGCTGACCCCAGGAGAAGCTAAACAATCCTAAGAGGGACTCATCCCAGAAGGTCACACAGACCACCCTTCCATCTGGCGCTAGTGTGGTCATGAACCTCTGTTTGCATGCTTCCAAGGACAGGGCGCTCACTGCTGCTCAAGACAGCCTGTGGACATCTCAGATGGTGAGAAGAGGCAGACTATTGCCCGAGCACCCCAGCTGCTCCCTGTCTCGACATGCAATCTATATCTGTGGCTGAGAAGGTCTTTCCAAGCTGTCCCCTCTGAAGCACCATGCCACCCCCCACAACCTCCTGCCCAGTCAAAATGAATCCTTCCTCTTCCACGTTATCCACCCTTGTTCTCAGCACACACAGCTATCTGTGTTTCCACCTGTTTTATAGCTATCTGCCTCCTCCATTTGACTGTGAGGTCCTTGAAGCCATAAACTGAGTCTTTCTCCTTGATTCCAAATAGATGCTTAAAAAGCCTTTCATTAAAAAATGCAATTCTTTAACAACAATCACCAAGTTTCCTTGGCTCACTTGCATGTATTCTCTCTTTCTCTCTCTCTCTCTCTCTCTCTCTCTCTCTCAGCCATGTGAGGAAACTGGAAGGAGGGCCCTCACTTCTGTGCTGGACACACCCCCACAGGGCAACAGTCACCTCTTCCTTCCCACACTCTCATCCCAATTCAATTTCCAGTTTCCCTCCCCCCCAGAGAAGGGGAGCTCAAAGCAGTGGTTTTGGGATCTCAAGTCAGCTTTCTAATCCAATGATCTGCCCCCTGATTCTCAAACTTGACCATGCATCAGAACCCTCTGGGGGGGGGGGCTCAAGTCACAGATTGCTGGAGCCCACCCTCAGAGTTTCCAATTCAGTGGGTCTGGAGTAGGACTCGAGAGTTTGCACTTCTAAACTCAGATGGTGCTCATGCTGCCGGTCCAGGGATCTCACTCTGAGAACCATGGTGGCACAGTGCTTCACTGAGGACAGTCCTTGAAAGACACATGGAGGCTCGGGAAATATTCTCCTTTTCTTACCCTCCAAGATGTCCACAGCTGTTTCAGGCAGCACTGAACACCTTGGAGGCAATGTAAGCAGCGGCCACAAGACTATATCACACACACACAGAATTTCCACTCATGATTTATCTGAGCTGTGTTTATATATCTCCAGCAGCAAGATGCTCATTACTTGTGAAATTAGACTATCTTATCTTCAGTTATTTCTTTTATTGAGGGACATGTCATCTCCTACCTAGGGTTGTCGGATAAAACATAGGATACAGTTTATATTTGAATTTCTAATAAACAATGGGTAACTTTTTAGCAGTTGTGTCCCATACAAATAGAATGATTTTTATTTGCTAAATCTGGCAACCCTATACTCCTACCCATCAGCTCTCCAGGTGCCTAAGCCCAATGCATGCCAATCCCGAAGCAGCCAGATGAGCTCAATCTCAGGTGAAGCCACTTCCTCTACTTCTCAAAAACCATTTAAGCCAAAGCCAAGAGCAAACAGAGTCAGCCTCAGGAAATTCACTTGGCCAGAGCTGCTCTTGGAGCCCAGGTCTTACAGCTGGTCCAGGGCTGGGTTGCTGTCTGAAACATGACCTTCCACCTGGGCTCCCAGCAGTGGGTCTCCTTGCCTTTGAAGCAGCTAGACCTCCATTCCAGAGCCCTAGCAGACTGCCAATAGCTGTCATCCATCCACAACTACGCTGTAGATTAACGTTAGAGCCCCGATGGAAACTTGCTTCTTCTGATTCCATGTTGCAGCCTTGTCAGTAATTCAAGAATCATTTACTGTGACGTAACCCCAGGATCCAGTACAGGTGCCAAGTGGAACCTTCCTGTGCAAGTCTTGTCATTTCAAAACTTCATATACCATGGATCAGAAGGGTCCTGCCCACTTTGTGACATCCTTCTTACACACCACCCAGCCCAACCACCTCATAGATGACCAGAAAAAGAAAGGGACTCACCCAAGCTCAAATTCAAGTTAACAGCAGAGCTAGATAAGAATCTAAGCCTACTGATCTCAGCTCAGCCCTCATCCTACCCTGCCAGGGCTCCCTCCAACCAAAAGGGAACTATTGACAAGTTAAAACCGCAGAGGTATACCATTTTTCTCCCACGGAGCTAGCAACAGTAAAAAATTCTGACAATATCAAGCATTGGAGAGGATGTGGAGAAAATTGGACTCCCCTAGACCGCTGTTGGGAATGTAAATCGTTAGAGCGACTTTGGAGAGCAATTGGCAATACCTCGTAGAATTGAAAGTGCACGAACTGTACAACATAATGATTCCATGGCTTGTGACATGCCCCAGAGAAACACCACCACGTGTGCCGGACGAGATCCAGGGCACAGATGCTTATTGCAGCACTGTTTGTTATGGTGAAAAATTGGAAACAATCTAAATATGCAACAAGGCGAAAATGAGAAACAAAACATGGCCTATCCACATGACAGAATACCTTGCAGCAGTTCGAACAAATGGATTAGAGATAAATTTATCAACAAGAATAGAGGTCAAAAGTGGCCTTATGTGAAAAAGCCAGGTGTAAAGAGACCCAGAGCAAATTTATGTACATATTGAAATGCATTTCCACAAAACAACCCCATGTATCTATTATTTATAATGTAATACATATGTATATAAAAATACAAAGGTTTCAAAACAATTTCTTTTAAAAGGCTTGCCCGGAAGGAAACACAGCTATTCATGAAAGCCATGATAGCGATTGATTCTGGGAAAGGGGTAAAGGATAAAATTTGAGGATGTCAATCAAAGGGCACTTCAACTTTGTAATGTTTTATCTTTTATTAAAAATATACTTGAAGTAAATATAACAAGATGTTCACAGTTATTATCCCAGCAGCGAGCGTGCCAATTTACTACTTTTGTATTTTTATTTTGTTTTAACTTCTCAAATAATAAAGCACTATTCTGAGGCCCTGCTCTCTCCCCACACCCCAAGCCTACGTGACTGACCAAATACAAGTTTCTCAGATTTCAATAATTCATGGCCTGAAGCTGGGTGTGAGTGCAGAGCTCCATCCTTAAGGGAGAATGGAGGAACGCATTCAATACAAGCTAAAATCGCCCTCCCTCCATCCGGACGAGAGATGACCTTGGGTTTGAGTGAAATGGGGGAGGGTTTAATGTACTGGATGCTTCGCCCAATCTACTTCAGGGAGATGGAAGGAAACTTTCACCTGGTTCAATAATTTATCAGAACCTAAGCATGATGAAATGAAGAACCTTCCATAGGCAAGGGCTGTGAGTCTAGCAACAGCTCTCTGAGACCACTCTCTGGTTGGTCTGAGGGGAGGGTCTCAGCTTGAGGATGGAAAGAGGGAGCATGATCATCGTTGATGGGAGAAGTAAAACCCCAGTGGGCACACAGATCACATGGGGAGCCTGTTAAATGTAGATCTTGAGTCAGTAGGTCTGGAAGGAGGGAAGGCAGGGACAGGAGGCAGTGCTGGGGATGTTGCATTTCTATCAAGATCCCAGTGCTATGGGTGTGCCTGGTCCACGGACCCCACTTGGAGTAATGAGTCTCCGCACCACCCACTGTCAACTGCCACCTGCTCCTTCTCTTCATCGTCCTACTTATAAATAAAACCTTGAGTGTTGATGGTGTCTGATGGTACTGAGGGTCAGGAGAACCAGAAACACCTAACTCCTGCCTTCAGTACCAAGGGAGATGGCTACTGGGGACCAAAGCTCCCCTTGTTAGAGGCCATGGGTTCTGTGAAGCAGAAGAAGGGACCTGTTTGGAGCATGAGGCTTGACTGGGGTGACCAACTGCTCTAGTTTGCCAGAATTTTCAGTGCTAAAACCAGAAAAATCTCAGGCAAACCAGAACATGTTGGTCACCCTTACAAAACCCCACTTGGAATACGAATTCACGGTTATAGAAATGAGAAAGTGGTTCCCTCTGGGATGGGGAGGGGATGGAGGCATCGAGCCTCTGGCTCAGCTACCATCTGGCTACAACCTGACTCTATTCAGGTCACCCCTGGCCACTGGGCCACAATCATTGGCCCTTTGAGGCCTGGGTCCCAAACAGCTCTTATGCTATTCCTATCTAAAAAACAAAACAAAACTAACATCTTCTCCAGCATCAACTTCATGAAGGAAGCTGGGGAGACATGAGCGGAAGAGAATCTTTCCTCAAATAGGAAAGACCAGCCTGAGTTTAAATTCTGGCAGCGCCATCTGTGAGCCATGTGACGCGGGGCCGGCGAATTCATCCGTTGGGTGTTAGCTTCCTCATCTGTGAAATGGGGCTAAAAAGTGCCCCCCGCCCAAGACTGTGGTACAGATTAAGTGAGATGACATGAGGAAAGAGCCCGGCGCCCAGGTGGGCAGTCCATGGTCGCTGTCTCCCAAGCCCTCCATCACCTGGGGTCCGGTAGCACAGAGGGGCCATGCGTGAGAGAGGACACTTGTTCAGCGGGCTCTTCCTCCAGCTTCCTTCGCCATGCTTTCACTGCCTTTCTGCTTCCAGGAGGGGTGTGAAGGTCTCAAGTCCTATCAGCTGTTCTCCTGACTCAGCCTCGGGCAGTGAGCACGGAAATACCACAGGCAGAGCCTGTTCTGGTGACATTTCAAATCCAAAGTATCTTTCGCGTCCCCTCGCAGGCTGCATCTGGTCAGCGTCCATTGCTCAAAAACTCTTGTCTCTTTTTTCAAGGGCTGTTTCTCACTCTACTTCCCGCGGGGACGTCACTTGATAGTTTACAGAGCACCGCCCCATGCCCCATCGTATTTCATCCTCCCGGCAACCCTGCCAAGAAGGAAACTAATGCTCAAAAAGGTCAAATCAACTGCCCAAACTTACCCGACTGGTTTGTGGCAGAGGCAGGATTTGTACCCAGGACCTCCTGACTCAGAGGAACTTAATTGACCACACCTGTCACTGCCCCAGGGGCCACCACCACACCGCTCCAGGCTTCCTCCAGCCTGACCCACTTTCATCACACTGCTCCCTCCCAGACCTCTCTTGCGCCCTCAGGAGCCCCTTATTGATGTAAACAAACCCACCCCCATTTCACCAAAAGCTCAGCAACCAAGCCTTTTGTCTTGCCTGACTTCTCTGTCCCCCAGACCCCCACTTGCCCTGGGGCCCTCTCCCCTCCCCCATGCACACACACCTTAGGGCCCGAATCTGAATCCGCGGTAAGCACCTTCAGTAAGCACCCTCGCAGCTGCTAGCGGCCACCCCAGGACCAGGCTTCCCCCGGCCAGGTAGAGCTGTTTCTTCAAGCTCTCTTGTCCCCTCCTCATCACCGTCCCTCCTCCTGAAGACTCCCCACCCATCTCCAGACTCAGTCTCCCTCTCCACCCTATGTCCTGGCGCCTTC
Source organism: Lynx rufus (assembly GCF_022079265.1). Taxonomy (NCBI): domain Eukaryota; kingdom Metazoa; phylum Chordata; class Mammalia; order Carnivora; family Felidae; genus Lynx; species Lynx rufus. Next base: position 17,004,961 of record NW_025814896.1, on the reverse strand, counting down.
CAGAGCAGGGTTTCTCAACCTCAGTCCCATGGACATTTTGAGCCAGATAACTCTTTATTGTGGGGACTGTCAGCACACAGTAGGAGGCTGAACAGCATCCCTGGCCTCTACCCACTAGATGCCAGTAGCCTGTCCCCCCAGTTAGGACAACCAAAAATGTCCCCAGACATTGTCCAATGTCTTCCAGGGGAAGAGAACTCCAGTCTAGAGCAACATCAGCATCTGGACTCCGGGTCCAGTGCCTTTGACCACTCCAGACCCAGTGACACCACTTCCATCTATCTGTCCCTTTCCTGGGGCAGCCACCTGCCTGCTCCACTGCCCAGGACCAGCCAGCAAGCAAGGCGAAACCTGAGGACTGAATCCATCCACACCCACTCCCACCAGGCTGCCTGCTTCCTAGCATTTCCCCCAACCTGTAATGAACTGTTCTTTGTTAGTATTTCTTCCCTTTGCCCATTCTCCTTTCTGCCTCCTCCAATGGGATACAAAGTCCTTAAAAGCAAGAACTTAACTATTCTCTTTACTGTTCTATCCCTGACACCAGCAGAGTGCCAGGCACAGAAAACATTTATGGAAGGAGGGAGAAGTGGGAAGGAGGAAAGGGAGAAAGAAAGGAAGGGGGAATAAAATCCCGAAGAGGACAGCACTGCAGAAGGCAAGGAGGTACTGATAGACGTAGCAACAAGAGTCAAATGTGACATCTGTGTCTTGAAACAATCTGTAGCTAATAAAAGGGATAATGCATCTCTAGATTCACTGACATGGAAACATCCCTAATAAAGCTGACTATTTATATGCCCATCTGTGTATTTATGTCCAAAGAACTATCTGAAAGAATGCTCACCAAAAGACTGAAGATGTTGATCTCTGAGTGGTAAGATTTAGGGGGAGTTTTGCTTTCCCTTTACTTCAATTTCCTACAATAAGAATTACCCTCCGCAGCAGAAAATTTTATAAATCATGTGTTTTCAAAGAATGTATTTTAAGATGGGGAAAATCTCATGTGAAAAGTTTGGACAGAGGGGCACCTGGGTGGCTCAGCCGGTTGAGCATCTGACTCTTGATTTTGGCTCCTGGGGTCCTAGGATTGAGCCCTGCTTTGGGCTCCACGTGGCACCTGCTTGAGATTCTCTCTTTCTCTCCCTCTGCTCCTCTCCCTTGCTCATGCTCACTCTCTCTCTCTCTAAAATAAAAAAAAAATGAAATAAGTTTAGAGGGAAAGTGAGATACCCAAAGAAAATACTTACTATACATAATATATAGCCCAATTAAAACAGCTTTTTAATTTTTATATGGAAAGAAATAAAAAAAAGATCAGGAGGTAATCCATCACATTCCAACAACAGTGGTTCTGAGATGCAGGCCACAGGTATACAATCCCTTTATCATTTCTCCTTTATGTACGTCTTTATTTTCCAAACCCTGTAGAGCAGTGCTGTCCAATATGGTAGGAAGTAGTTATTAGCACTTGAAATATGTCATGCAAGATATGACTGAGGGCCTGAATTTTTTATATGATTTTATTAATTGCAATTACTGTTTCCATAACCTCACGTGCCTACTGGCTACTGAATACAGTAGCAGAGCTTTAACGTGAACAAATATCTTTTAATACTTAGAAAAAGAGCACTAGATGACATTTCTAAGTTAATAAATAAAAATTCAGAACAGAAAATCCAAATGCTGCCCCAGCGTCTGGCCCGATTCCAGCCCAATGCTGCAGTCTGCATCTGTTTATTATAAGATCTAAATGCCCCATCCAAACTTTCTTGGCAGATGTATCATTTTTTTACACTTTTTAAAAAAACTGAAGGATGACTTCTTCATTTCTTATTCAGTAGTTGAAAGTGAGGCAGAGTCAATGAACTCACACATATTCCAGAAACTGACTTCCTTAGACCTTAACAGAAGGTACTTAAGTGCACAGATGTTTGCTCGTTTTAAAAAGAGGCCTTTGCTGCGTATGAAAAAACATTCTCCCTAATTTTTCGCTCAATTTGTTTTAAGTTGGTAATGAAATCTGTGAATCTGCGCTCCCTTTCTTCGGGAAAAATGGAATTTTGATATCTTTTAAAAATCAGAACGCAAGGGGATAATGGAGAAATCAGTCTCAATGGCACATTTCATGTTCGTTTCAGAGCCGTGATGTAAACATGATGATGCTACGCTTTTGGGGTCTTTGAGATTTTTGCCACAAGCCTAGGAGCTCAGGTGGATTACTGCCTAATGCATGCTTCTTTGGTCGATTTTTGTTAACAAATTGCACGTCTACTCGTTTGAAATAAAATCATGAAGTTGTAATGTCTTTGCACAAAGACTGCTCCATTCTGCTTGCCCTGTAGAGGAAGACTTTGTACTAATCACCCCATGTTCTCCTGCAGTAAAGAGCTGAAGGAGGGACAGAAAGCCCACAATGATGGTGTTCTTCCCATGAGACAACTAGTCACACACAAAAGAGGTTTGAACAAGTATCTCCTCATAGGAGCCAGAGTAGAGAACAGAGAGAGTGCTGCTTGGCCTATGGTTTCACAAAATAAATAATAATGAAATAAAACACTGCACATTTGTGTCTTACTCACCACCTTAACGTATGGACTTTTGTAGATTTTGCATTCAAAGATGCAGAACAGGCTATAATGAACAACAAAAATGGTCCCCCAAATCTCACCACCCAGAGACAAAAATCATCCACTTTTGGAGAGCATTCTTCCACATCTCTCTCCATTCCAGCAGTCCTCAGTTGGGGAAGTTTTGTCACCAGGGGACATTTGGCAATGTCTGGAGACATATTTGGTTGTCACAACTGGGAGGGAGTGTTCCTGGCATTTAGTGGGTAGAGGCCAGAGATACTGCTAAACATCCTACAATGCACAGGACAGCCCCCCACCCCACGCAAAGAATTATCAGCTCAAATGTCAGTAGCACTGAGGCAGAGAAATCCTACTATACAGATATGGATATGTAGCTCTGTGATCAAGTCCTGCCCATTCCCTAGAGGGGGCCTCATTCCATTTTTACCAGAACTCTGTAAGAAGCATTTACAGATTCTATAGCAGGAGAGACTGAGGCTCAGAGAAGTGAAGTGTCTTGCCCAAGGTTGCACAGCAGTTAGTCATAGGGCTGAGTCAGAAATCCAGGCTTGAGGGATTCCAAACCCCGCCTTTCCCATCATCTGCAGATTTCCTCCCATTTTCACCCCAAGACCCACTTTACAAAAGACAATTGGGGACCCTTGACCACTCTTCCAGAACCAAAGGGAGACAGGGCGTTAATCTTCATGCACAGCGTTCAAGTGATTCTGTTATTTAAATACTCTCAATAATCTAATTTAGATTTTCATCAATACGACCTGTCAAGAATTAAAAGAATACTTTCAAGTCTCTCACTAATTGCTTTTCTATCAATTTCTGATTGGCATGTCCAACTTCATTTCTGTATATTTTTATAAGCTATATTGCACTCAAGGTTGTTATATCTTGGTTGTGGATGAAACCCCTATCAGTTTGTCAAGTGACCTTCTTAGTCTCATTGAGTAATGTCTACCTTGAATTCCCCTTCCTCTGATAATAGTGTTGTGACCCCTGCCTTCTTTTCGTTTTCATTTGTCCAATGTATTTGTGATTATTGTGCCTTAATTATTTAATTTCAGGGATGTGCTTTGAATTGGCATCTGGCTGGATCTGGGTTGAATTCACCCAACATGAGAGTCATTTTCTTTTAATGGATAGAATTTTTTTTTCAATTCATAACAGATATCTTTGGCCTTAATTCCATTTTTTGTTTTATGTTTTATATGCTTCTCTTTTTCTCATTTTTCCTACCTTCTGCTAATTTGGTAAACAGAATGTTTTTAGTTCTACTGTTGATTATTTTTATATCTTTAAATAACATACTTTGCATCCATGTCTGAAGATACTAATTTCAGAAACTAAAAAAAATAGCAGTTGACTCCCTTTATGAAATATAAGAAAATACCTTCCTTCATGCATCCTCACTCTCTTTTCACCCCCTCTTCTGGTTTTTAGTGGTATGATCTGAGAGTTTTTGTCTTGATCTTTTCTAGTATAATTGTAGGGTTATTTTGTTATATTTATTTTTTATTTTATTTTTTTAAAGTTTATTTATTTATTTTGAGAGACAGAGAGAGACAGAGACAGAGAGCACAAGTGGGGGAGGGGTTGAGAGGGAGAGAGAAAAAGAGAATTCTAATCAGGCTCCGCACTGCCAGACGCTTACATATATATGCTCATCAGTCATTTGGGCTCTTCCCATAGTTAGGCTATAGTTGATAATGCTGCTATAAACATCAAGGTGCATGAACCCCCACAAATCTGTATTTTTTTATCCTTTGGGTAAATACCTAGTAGTGCAATTGCTGGATCACAGGGTACTTCTACTTTTAACTTTTTAAGGAATCTCCATACTGTTTTCCAGAGTGGCTCCACCAGTTTGCATTCCCACCATCAGTGCAAGAGAGCTCCCCTTTCTCTGCATCCTTGCCAACATGTGTGGTTTCTCATGTTGTTAATTTTAGCCATTCTGAGAGATACGAGGTGACATCTCATCGTGGCTTTGTTTTCTATTTCCCTGATGACGAGAGATGTTGAGCATCTAATATGTTTGCTGGCCATCTGGTTGTCTTCTTTGGAAAAATGTCTATTCATGTCTTCTGCCCATTTCATAACTGGATTATTTGTTTTTTCGGTGTTGAGTTTGAGAAGTTCTTACAGATTTTGGATACTAATCTTTTATCAGATATGTCATTTGCAAATATCTTCTTCCATTCTATAGGCTGCCTTTCAGTTTTGTTGATTGTTTCCTTTGCTGTGCAGAAGTTCTTTATCTTGATGAAGTCCCAATAGCTCATGTTTGCTTTGCTTCCCTTGCCTCTGGAGACATGGCTAGTAAGAAGTTGCTTTGGCTGCAATCAAAGAGGTTGCTGTGTTCTCCTCTAGGACTTTGATCATTTCCTAACTCACATTTTGGTCTTTCATCCATTTTGAATTTATTTTTGTGTACAGTGTATGAAAGTGGTCCAGTTTCATTCCTCTGCATATTGCTGTCTGGTTTTCCCCAAACCATTTGTTGAAGAGACTTTTTTCCATTGGATATTTTTTCCTGCTTTGTCAAAGATTAGTTGACCATATAGTTGTGGGTCCATTTCTGGGTTTTCTGTTCTGTTCCATTGATATGTGTCTGCTTTTGTGCCAGTACCATACTGTCTTCATAACTACAGCTTTATAATATAGCTTGAAGTCTGGAATTGTGATGCCTTCAGGTTTGCTCTTCTTTTTCAGGATTGCTTTGGCTATTCAGGGTCTTTTGTGATTCCACAGAAATTTTAGGATTGTTTGTTCTAGCTCTGTGAAAAATGCTAGTGGTATTTGGATGGGGATTGCATTAAATGTGTAGATTGCTTTGGGTAGTATAGACATCTTCACAATGTTTGTTCTTCCAATCCATCAGCATTGAATATTTTTCCATTTCTTTGTGTCCTCTTCAATTTCCTTCATAAGTTTTCTATAGTTTTCAGAGTACAGATCTTTCACCTCATTGGTTTGATTTATTCCTAGGTGCTTATGGTTTTTGGTGAAATTGCAAATGGTGTCAATTTCTTGATTTCTTTTTCTGCTGCTCCATTATTGGTGTATAGAAATGCAACAGATTTCTGTACGTTGGTTTTATATCCTGTGACTTTGCTGATTCATGTATTAGTTCTAGCAATTTGGGGGTGGAGTCTTTCGGGTTTTCTACATAGAGTAGCATGTCATCTGCAAATAGTGAAAATTTGACTTCTCCCTTTCTGATTTGGATGCCTTTTATTTGTTTTTGTTTTCTGATTGCTGAGGCTAAGACTTCCGGTACTATGTTAAATAGTAAGAGTGGACATCCCTGTCTTGCTCTTGATGGCAGAGGAAAAGCTCTCAGTTTTTCCCCATTGAGGATGATATTAGTCATGGGTTTTCCATACATGGCCTTTGTTGAGATATGTTCCATCTATCCGTACTTTGTTGAAGGTTTTTATCAAGAATGGATGCTGTATTTTGTCAAATGCTTTCTCTGCATCTATTGAAAAGATCATATGGTTCTTATCCTTTCTTTTATTAATGTGTTGTATCACATTCATTGATTTGCAAATATTGAACCAGCCCTGCAGCTGAGGAATACATCCCACTTGATCATGGTGAATAATTCTTTTAATGTACTGTTGGATTTGATTTGCTAGTATCTTGAGAATTTTTGCATCCAGGTTCATCAGGGATATTGGCCTGTAATTCTCCTTTTTAGTGGGGTCTTTGTCTGGTTTTGGAATCAAGGTAATGCTGGCCTAGTAGAAGGAGTTTGGAAGTTTTCCTTCCATTTCTATTTTTTGGAACAGTTTGAAAAGAATAGGTATTAACTCTTCTTTAAATGTCTGTCTGGTAGAATTCCCCTGAGAAGCCATCTGGCCCTGTCTTTAGTTTGTTGGGAGATTTTTGATTGCTGATTCTATTTCTTTGCTGTTTATGGGTCTGTTCAAATTTTCTATTTCTTCCTGTTTCAGTTTTGGTAGTTTGTATGTTTCCAGGAATTTGTCCATTTCTTCCAGATTGCCCAGTTTGTTAACATATAGTTTTTCATAATATTCTTTTATGATTATTTGTATTTCTGTGGTGTTGGTTGTGATCTCTCCTCTTTCATTCATGGTTTTATTTACTTGGGTCCTTTCTCTTTTCTTTCTAGTAAGTCTGGCTAGGGGTTTAACAATTTTATTAATTCTCTTAAAAAAGCAGCTCTTAGTTTTGTTGATCTGTTCTACTGGGTTTTTTTGTTTGTTTTGTTTCTATATAATTTATTTCTGCTCTAGTCTTTATTATTTCCCTTCCCTTTATTTGCTGTTCCTTTTTTAACTCCTTTAGGTGTAAGGTTAGGTTGCATATTTGAGACTTTTCTTGCTTCTTGAGGTAGACCTGTACTGCAATATACTTCCCTCTTAAAACTGCCTTTGCTGCATCCCAAAGGTTTTGGACTATTGTGTTTTCATTTTCATTTGCTTCCATGTACTTTTTTACTTCTCTAATTTCCTAGTTAACCCACTCATTCTTTAGTAAGATATTCTTTAACCCTCATGTTATTTGTGGTCTTTCCAAATTTTTTCTTGTGGTTGACTTCAAGTTTCATAGCATTGTGGTCTGAAAATATGCATGGAATGATCTCAATCTTTTTGTATTTGTTGTGGGCTAATTTGTGACCCAATATGTGATCTATTCTGGAGAATGTTCCATGTGCCCTCAAAACGAATGTGCATTCTGCTGCTTTAGGATGAAATGTTCTGAATATATGATCTGTTAAGTTCATCTGTCCAGTGTGTCATTCAAAGCTGTTGTTTCCTTATTGATTTTTCTGGTTAGATGATCTGCCCATTGTTGTAAGTGAGCTGTTAAAGTCCCCTGTTATTGTATTATTATCAATGAGTTTCTTTATATTTTTTATTAATTTATTTATATATTTGGATGTTCCAAGTTGGGGGCATAAATATTTACAATTGTTAGATCTTCTCTTTTTAAGCTCATTTACTTATTTTGAGACAGAGGGAGACAGAGCAAGCAGGGGAGGGGCAGAGAGAGAGGGAGAGAGAGAGAATCACAAGCATAATCCATGCTGTCAGCACAGAGCCAGACACAGGGCTCTATCTGACAAACCATGAGAACATGACATGAGCCAAAACCAAGAATCAGATGTTTAACCAACTAAGCCACCCAGCTGCCCCTACAATTGTTAGATCTCCTTGATGGACCAACTCCTTAATTATGATATAATGCCCTTCTTCATTTCTTGTTACAGTCAATCTTTGTCTTAAACTCTAGTTTGTATTAAATAAGTATGGCCACTCCAGCTTTCTTTTGATATCCATTAGCACGATAGATGGTTCTTCATCCCCTCACTTTCAATCTGGAGGTGACTTTAGGTCTAAAATTAGTCTCTTGTAGGCAGCATATAGATGGATCTTGTTTTTAAGTTTGTTTGTTTGTTTTTTTATCCAATTTGATACCTTATGTCTTTTGATTGGAGCATTTAGTCCATTTACATTCAGAGTGATTATTGAAGATACGAATTTAGTGCCATTGTGTTACCTGTAGAGTTGTTATTTCCAGTGATATTCTCTGTTCCTTTCTAGTCTTTGTGGTTTGGGGCCTTTTATTTCCTACTCAAACAGTCCCTTTTAATATTTCTTGCAGGCCTGGTTTAGTGGGCACAATCTCCTTTAGTTTCTGTTTGTCTGGGAAACTCTATCTCTCCTTCCATTCTGAATGACAGTCTTGCTAGACAAAGTATTTTTGGATGCGTATTTTTCCCATTCAGCAGGTTGAATATATCCTGCCATTCCCTTCTGGCCTGCCATGTTTCTGTGGACAGATCTGCTGTGAACTTGATCTGTCTTCTCTTGTAGGTTAAGAACTTTTTTTTTTCTCTTGCTACTTTCAGGATTCTTGCCGTGTCTTTGTATTTTGTGAATTTGACTACGATATGTCTAGATGATGGCCAGGTTTGTTGAATTTAATGGGAGCTCTCTATGCTTCTTGGATTTTTACGTCTGTGTCCTTCCCCAGATCAGGGAAGTTTTTAGCTATAATTTGCTCAAATAAACCTTCTGCTCCTTTTTGTCTTTCTTCATCTTCTGGGATACCTATGATATGAATGTCATTACATTTTAAGAATCACTGAGTTCCCTAAGCCTAACTTCATGACCCATTATGTTTCTTTTCCTCTTCTTCTCAGTTTCATTATTTTCCATAATTTTATCTTCTATATCACCAATCATTCCTCTGCTTTGCTCAGCCTCATTGTTATGGCATTCATTCAGGTTTGCATCTCTGCTATAGCATTTTTAATTTTGGCCTGACTAGATTTTAGCTCTTTTATCTCTGCAGAAAGGGATTCTCCAGTGTCTTCTATGATTTTTTGTCAAGACCAGGTAGAATCCTTATAATTGTTGTTTTAAATTGTAGTTCAGTCATCTTACTTATATCTGTATTGATTAAATCCCTGGCCATTACTCCTACTTCCTGTTCTTTCTTTTGGGATGAATTCCTCTGTCTTGTCCTTTTGTCCAGGTAAAAAAAAAAAAAAAAAGCTAGATCCTAGGTATTTTTTGGTCTGCTTGTTAAAAGAAGCTAGATCCAAAAAATAAAAGCATTATATATAATATATATAATAACTAATAATCATATAATAATAATTAATATATAATATATAAATATTTAAATTTTGGGGGGTGCCTGAGTGGCTCAGTCAATTAAGCATCTGACTTCAGCTCAGGTCATAATCTCATGGTTTGTGGGTTCAAGCCCCATGTCGGCCTCTGTGCTGACAGCTCGGAGTCTGGAGCCTGCTTTGGATTCTGTGTCTCCCTCACTCTCTGCCCCTCCCCCACTGGCGGTCTGTCTCTTTCTCTCTCTCTCTGTCTCTCTCTCTCAAAAATAAACATTAAAATTTTTTTAAAAATACTTAGAAGGTTGGAGGAACATCTCTACAGACCTGAAAATCAGACCTCTGAGGAGCCGGCACTGCTAGGCTGTGCTGGTATCTCAAGGGACCCCTTGAGGCTGGAACCAGACCTTGTATTTCCTGTGCTCTAAGCCGAGCATTTAACATCCCCCTGCCAAGATCTGGAACCATGACAGGTCCTATGCAGAGATACTTCTGGGTCATGGTTCCCAACTTTGGCTGCACACTGAAATCACTTGAGAAATATTAAAAACACTGATGCATAGATCCTATGCATTGAAATTCTGAGTTAACTGGTCTGGGGTACTGCCAAGAATTGAGTTTTAAAAGCTCCCCAGGTGATTCTAATGTGTAGCCAAAGTTGAGGACCACTGACCTAGAATTATCTGTGCATAGGACCTGTTACCACCTCTGACAATAAGGAAAAGATTAGTGTTCACAGCCCTGGTTTTATCACATCATTGTAATCACATGGGGAAACTTTTTGAAACTGGTGATGTCCCACTTTCCCCCAGAGGTCCTGATTTAATTCATTTGAGTTGAGCTCCACATTTGGAATTTTTAAATCCCAGGAAATTCTAATGTGCAGTCAGGGTTTAGGTAGAGGAAAGACCCATAATGTTTCTTTCCCCACTTTTGACGACTGGATAAGACATCATAAAGAGGCAAAAATGTCTAACATCATGTCAGCTTCAAGAATGCTAGGTTGGTGGGAGAAGTCTAACAATTAGATGATTTAATAGGGAGCCTCTTCACCATGAGATGTTGGAAATGGTGATAAACTCTCTCTCCTCCCCCGCCCCTCTCACTCTCACACACACACACACACACACACACACACACACACACACACACGGTGGAGAGGACAGCATTAGGAGAAAATTATGAATGTAGGATTAAAAGGTAAGTTTTAACCTCCTTTAATATAATTGCAGGTTTGGTTTGGGCCACATTACCCTAGGTCAGTAGTTCCTAGCACAGCATCATTAGCATCACCCGCTATCTTGCCTGAAATGACAATTCTTGGGCCCCACCCCAGACCTACTGAGTCAGAAACTCTGGTGGTAGGGTCCGGCCATCTGTGTTTTAACAAATCTTCTAGATGATTATCATACTCAAATTTGAGAACCATTTTCCATACCTGTGATATCTGGAAAAGTCACACCAGAAAAAAACAAAATGCTAAAAGGCCTGTATCCTCCTCTGCCCCAGGAACCCCTTCAGTAGACAACTACAGAGAGTAGCCTACCCTCCTTCTGGTAGACCAAGTACATCACCATAGCAACATGGATGCTCCTGGTGGGTCTCAGACATTCACCACAAGAACATCTTTTCTTAGAAGAATTTGTACATAAAATCAAACTCCTGTGCCCTTTGTCGCTTTGCCTGTCTGTGACAACTAGTCCCAGCTCTTTGCCTTTTCCTTTGGCACGCTGAGAACTTATTTTTGTCTAATCCCACTTTGTCCTCTCAAATCAGTGCAGAGTCCTCCCAGATTTTGACAACAGATCAGCTGATGGTCCTAGCTTTTGCCTACTGTTGTGAATTTTGTTCCTTTAGCAATGCTTTCAGCAATGCCTCTGACACATTTGGATTTTGGAGGGCTACATCAAATGCTTGACACTAATTGAACCCATAATAAACAAAAGCCCCTGATTTACTTTCCATGAGTAATTCTAAGCCACATCCTCTCCATGCATTTCAGCTGTTGGTATTTTGGATCCAGGTATAAAATCTCATAACATCTCATGAGATTTTAGTATGTCATTGTTTGTTGATGCAATTTTGCCCAGATAGCAGACTCTGTTCATGTTGCGGTGACCAACTGTCCTGGTTTGCTTGGGACTGAGGAGTTTCCCAGGAACAGAACTTTCAGGAATAAACCCAGGAAAACTCCCTGGGAGAAGCTTTCAACCAGTAAAAGTAGGATCTGGTGGATAAACCAGCAAACTTGCCTCTTGGGGAGTATGATAGGCAGCCTCCAAGATGGTCCCCAATTACACCACCACTTAATATTCAGGTCCTTGTGAGATCTCCACCCTTTAAAGGTGGGCTAGACCTAGTGACCTTATTCCAATACAGTAAAAGTGATGGGATGTCACTTCTGAGATTAAGTTACAAAAAGACTGAGACCTCTAACTTGCTGGCTTCCTCTCTTTCTCCCTTGCTGTCTCTAAGAAAAGACAATTGCCATGTTGAAGGATACCCTACAAATGGGTCCACATGGCAAGGAACTTATGTCTCTAGACAATTGTTAGGAATTGAAATGTGTCTCCCCAAAAGATATATTGAAGTCTTAATCCCAGTACCTCATAATGTGATCTTATTTAGAAATAAGGTCATTGTAGATGTGATTAGTTAGATGAGGTCATACTGGAGTAGGGTGGGTTCTTAATCCAATAGGACTGGTGTCCTTATAAGAAGAGAAGGAACACAAAAACACAGACACACAAGTGGAGAAAGTCATGTGAAGGCAGAGGCAGATTTCAGCTTCAAGCCAAGAAATACCAAGGATTGCCAGCCATCACCAGAAGCATTACAAGGCTACCATGAATATTTTTAACCTTCCTTGTGTCCTTTGCACAAGCTATCCCTCTCATTATGTGTCCTCTCCATCATCATCATCATCATCATCATCATCATCATCATCATTCTTGTTAATTCTTCTGTTTGCCATGGGTGACCAACCATCCAGGTTTGCCCAGGCATGAGGGGTTTCCTGAGACACAAAACTTTCAGTGTTAAAACCAGGATGACCCTGGGGTGCCTGGGTGGCTCGGTCAGTTGAGTGTCTGACTTCGGCTCAGGTCATGATCTCACCATTCATGAGTTCGAGCCCTGCATCAGGCTCTGTGCTGACAGCTCGGAGCCTGGAGCCTGCTTCAGATTCTGTGTCTCCTTCTCTCTCTGCCCCTCCCCTACTTGCACTCTGTCTCTCTCTCTCTCAAAACTAAACATAAAAAAAAAACCAGGATGATCCCACGCAAACTGGGATGCACTGGTCACCCCAGCTGAGCTGCCATTTTTTCCACAACAGCTACTTAGAATCCAAAGACAACAGCCAAACATCTGCCTGAGGAAGGCTCTTGCCTGTTCCATTCCTGCAGTTTCTCTGTACTTTCTACCTCAATTAGCCAGTCACTGAAAGCTACTGTTAATTAACAATATATTGTAGACCAGAACTAATTGCAATCAATATTTTATTAATTTTCAAACAAAAGGTTGCCTTCAATTAACCAAGTGTGAAACAGTTGATTACGGTGATTTGCACATATGCCCATAGTCACCATCACCAATTAGCATGCTGATGCCTCAAAAGCACTCATTAGTGCATGCAATGATGACATATCAACAAAAATAAACAGCTATGGTGCTGTGCATTGTTTTTTTCTAAATTCCACCAAGGACAGGGAGGGAAACATAGTACTATTTATGCAGGATTGTAAAAGCAGTCATTACATATAGTGACATGAATCACAAACCACATTTTCAAAGTGTTTGCCAACTATGCGATCTCCTATAGGAGAAATCCCTTACCTGGAGATGCTACCATGCTTTGCATGCAGTTGGCACACCATAAATGTTTGTTAACTAAAGTTGTTGAACATTAGAGCTACAAAGTTTCTCAGAACTAATTCTCCATGATCATGAGGCTCAGAAAAATGAAGTGACTTTGCCAAGGTAGCACAGCTATGAAGTAAAACTAGGACCAGGGCCTTATTCTACAAAAGGGGTTGTCGACCTCAGCACTGCTGACATTTTGGGTTGGATAATTCTTTGGTGGGGGGGGGGGCTGTTGCATCCTTGGCCTCACCCACTAGATGTCAATAGCAGCCCTTCACCCAGTCACGACAACCAGATTATCTCCAGACATTGCCCAATGTCCCCTGGTTGAGGTGAGGGTAGAGGCAGAAGGGGAGCAGAGTTGCCCTCAGTTGAGGACCACTGTAAATGTGGACCCATGGTTCTCAAAGTGTGATCCCTAATGAGCAGCAGCAGCAGCAGCATCGCTGGGAGCTTGTTAAAAATGCAAATGTTGGAAGGCCCCACTCTAGACCCATTGAATCAGAAACTCTGGGAGTGGGTCCCAGGAATAAGGCCTCCAGGTGGATCTGATGCTCCTTCAAGTTTGACACAGCGGTGTCAGTTATATCTTACCTACATAAAGTGAAAGTTTTGTCCCTATTTCATAGACAAGGAAACTGAGGCCGAAGAGTCCTCATGCCTTCCCCAAGTTCTGATTTAGTCCTGACTTAGTAACAGGATGAACTTCACTCAGTATGATACCAGGGACTGCTGTTTCTGTTCTAACACATCTCCTTGAAGACAGGCAGCAGGGGATGACGGAAGGCTGGCTTGGGGCACGGTCTGTCTCTTTCAGACCACGAATACCACAAAGGCCAGGCCACCAGCCCCAGGCCCCTTTGTAGTCGCTGTGGCCTTTGGAGTCTGAGGTAATGAAGACAAGCGTCAGTGCCTGGAGAAGCTTATTAAACCTGATGATAAACTAAATATACTGAGGTCAAACTGAGCACCTTTGGAGCAAAGGCACTGGTATCTCCAGACCCTCTCCCACATGAGCATTCTAAACAAACCTTTATCGAAAAAATATTTCACCAACCCAGCTCACCAACTGTCTTTGGTGGGAGCCTTTGCCACCACTCCCATGGCTACTACAAAAGCAGACATTTCATATACTATGACCTCACTCCCCTGGCCACAGCTGGGTACTTGACCTAAGGTGAACCCTTCCCTGGGATTTTGGACTTGGAACTAACAGAATTGAACTTATCCCTCCCTGGGGGTTGAAACTGTGAGCTCTCAGGCTCCATGTTGTTCTACTACTACAACTATTACCAGCACATGAGTGTCTTTCACTTACAACCAAAGAGACCTGACTCAAATAAGCAAGACTTAAATACAAAAGAGTAAGTCCCTTTCATGACTAACCCAAGGAGAGGGTAATATTTTTCATGACATTCAGGAGACAAGGGGGAAATGTACTACTGTAGCCCTTACCTGTGACTCAAGGTTTTTTCTGGAAAGTTCCCTCCCATCTTCTCCATGTCCTGTGGCCTCTGAAGATGGTTCCAATCTTCCCTGAAAAACCAGAGCCATGCCAGACCCCTTGGCCCTGAAAGTCATCCTTGGATCTCCCCATCGTGCCCAGCAATGATAGCTCAGACTGATAGCAAACTTTCGCATGGGAAGGAGGAAAGGAAAATATGAGTCAAAGGGACTACAAGTTACAAATGGATGGAGGCTGGTTCAATAGATGAGTAGATGCACTCATGAGTGATGGGGAAATCAGAGGCAAAATATTTACTGGAATAGCTATGAATCCAGACCTACCAGTTTCAATGAGGAGCCCAAATTCACTCCCCGCCCCCGCCACACACACACCCAATATGCATCTTTGTATACCAATGGCAAAAAGTATCTGTGGCAAAGACATGGCATCAATGCTTTGGGTTAGATGGGGGGATGAAGGGAGGGATGATAGATGGTGGAGGAATGAGGGATGCTGAATGGATGATGGATGGATGGATGGATGGACAGACGGACAGACAAATGCTGAATGAGAGCATGGTAGAACTCTAGAGGCAGAATGAGGAACACCTGGCTGAGGTGAGGCCAGTAGGCTGGTAGATCTCCTAGGTTGAATGGAACAAGTAGCTATGAATGGTATAGATAGAATACTGACCAGGGAGACAAAGGCTCCCTGACCTGCCATGTGACTCTGAGCCACTCTCTACACCTCACCAAGCCTCATTTCTCTGTGTACACAAATGTAGGGCTGTCCTAGCTCTCCCTCTCTCTGGTCCCTTCTATCTCCCAGATCCAAGGAATCTTCATGAGATTGTGGTGTCCCCAAACCGTTAAAGCAGAGCCATGTTCCAGGCCCTCTGCAAAGCAGGTCTCACTGCCCATCTGCCAGTCCTGTTTACAGAGCGACACCGGGATGGGTGGGCAGTTGGGAGGTCTCCAACTTCTCTGAGAACATCTCTACAGATGCTTCTGAAAAGGGTGAGACGTGGGCCTTGCGATAAGTGAGAAGTCTGGAGTGCTGCCACTCGGTCCTGCCTGTCCCCACGCTCCCCAGACAGGCACCATCCATCCCCTGAATGCAAAGCACTGATAACTCCCCATGGGGGTTCTGGGTCCTTCCAGGAGATGAGGGCACCCTGCGCTTGCCCAGGTGTCGATGGATACATTCCTGGAAGCATTGGAACACTGGTGGTGATGGAAATGGTAACAATTCTACAGCCTCTGGGGTAGCACCCCTTTGTCCCGATTCAGTGCACTTCCTGCTTCTTACCGCCCGGGGCACTGTCAAGTCTCTTTTACAAAGAGGTTCCTCAGTCCCTAAGTAATCGGCTGACACAAACGTAAAGTGGTGAAGTGCTCTCAATTCTACATTCTCTTGTAAGCCCAGCCAGGGCATCTTGATGCATATCATTAACAAATAATTTCCTTTTATCATCAGTCACTGCCTCCTAGGTGCTGTGCCAGGATAGTGACTATGCAGAAGGTAGTCTCTCCCCAGTATAAGCCTGAGGGGTAAACTGAGGCTTAGAGAGGCTAACCTGTCCAGGCTATATCATGAGCCAGTGGCAGGCCTGAGATGAGAATTTTGGTCCATAGGCAGAGCCTGTGTCCTAACCACTGGGAAGCACTGCTTCCCAGATCTTAGCACCAAAGACTCTCTGGCTGCAGCCTCACTACAGCCTTTGCAGCTCCCGGTCCTGCCATACCTCTGCTCACACCGTTTTGCCTCCCCTCAATGCACCAGGCTCCACTCATGGGTCCCCTCCTCCATGAAGACTTTCTAACCCTTCCAAGCCACCAAGGTAAAATGAGCCCATCTCTCCTTCATTGCCCCGGTGACTCTGCAGGTATATCTGTCACAAGAAACATTTCCACCATATGTGGAAAATGTCGATCTCAGCCTTCTGGCTTCTAGGCTTCTGGGAAATGCAGTCCTTGCCTTAGCCATCTCTGTTTGCCCAGGGTCTAGCTCAGCACTAGGCACATGGAAGCTCTCAGTAAATACTGAATGAAGAACCAAATGGACCAAAAGCTCATCAGAAACCCAATTTCAAGCTACTCAGGAGAACAAGTTCACAGGGCAGGGATGCCTGGCACACGCATGTGCTTGCTCATAAAAACTTGCTTCATGGTGAAAAAGAATGAATGAATGAACCATGAGCACAGCTGAGCATTTACACACTTCTAGTGAACATCTTCCCAGGCATCCAGATATATCATAGGATTTAGAAAAAGAAACATCAGGGGGCTCCTGGGTGGCTCGGTCGGTCAAGTGTCCCACCTCGGCTCAGGTCATGATCTTGCAGTGTGTGAGTTCGAGCCCCGCGTCGGGCTCTGTGCTGACGGCTCAGAGCCTGGAGCCTGCTTTCTCCCTCTCTCTCTGTCCCTCCTCTGTGCACACACTCTCTCTCTCTCTCTCTAAGCTTTTTTAAAAATTAAAAAAACAAATGGAAACATTCAGGTACTTTTTAGTAAACTGACCATTAACTCTAAGGTCCCTATTACAGGCTGAATGTCTGTGCCCCCCAGCCCTAAATTCCTATGTTGAAATTCTAATTCCAATGTGATGGCATTTGGAGCTGGGGCCTTTGGGAGGTGGCTTGCTCATGAGAGTGGAGCTTCCATAAATGGAATGAGTGTCCTTATAAGAAGAGGGCAGATTGCTAGCTGGCTCTTCCTCCACCACACAGGGGTACAAAGAACAGTCAGCAGTCTGCAACCCAGAAGAGGCCCTCGCCAGAGCCTAGCCCTGCCGGCATCCTGAGCCCCGTCTTCTCAGCCTCCAGAACTGTGAGAAATCAATGTCTGTTGTTTATGAGCCACTCAGCCTATGGAACTTCATTATAGCAGCCCACATTGACTGAACAGTCTCAGAGTAACTTTTTAAACCCTAAACCATCCTTCTGAGACAAGAGACCTTCAAAACGCAATAAGAAAATAAGCCTCAATTCAAAACCTTGACAATAGAAGGATATCAGTCACTCCACATTGCAAACAGGCTTGGCCTAATTCTGGAGGGCTAATGAAATCCTCAAAATAAAATCGTGCTCTATAAAGTCTTTTTAGAGTTGAGTTCCCCCAGAAGGGGACCCTGAGACAAGGGTTC
Organism: Lynx rufus; assembly: GCF_022079265.1. Lineage (NCBI taxonomy): Eukaryota > Metazoa > Chordata > Mammalia > Carnivora > Felidae > Lynx > Lynx rufus. Next base: position 16,987,314 of record NW_025814896.1, on the reverse strand, counting down.
GAGTGCAAGTGTTTTATTTGGGAGATGACCCCAGGAGGCACCAGCAGGGGAGAGGGGAGGAAAGACAGAGAAGGGATGGAACTAATAGCATGTTACCCACCCAGTTACCACCGTGGGTGACTACAACTTGATCCTACAGGGACTCTGGGAGACGGTACTGACTCACCTCTGAATTGACCCACTGAAGGACAAAGGGATCTGGGTAGTTATTCTCCAATTCCAGGGGCATTAACTCCCCAGTAATTCCAGCCTGCCCACGCACCAGGGCTGAGGGATAGTCCTTGAGCAGAAAGTGGCCAGTGCCTCAAGTAGGATACCCTCAGCATATTTGGGAATGCTGAGGGCCAGATAGGGGTAGGAGTCATCACCAGTGTCTGCTACAAAGCCCAAGGGAAGAACTGAGTGTAACAACAGCGTTGGTCTCCAACTAACAAACTAGTAGCTATCAGAACCTGCTGTGAACTAAGCCAGAAAGTGGGGCCCTGAGACAAAAGAAAGCTGCGGGAAGAGAAGAAGCTAGAACCTTCCATCTGCCTCCTCTCCTCCTCTCTTTTCTTTGGAGCATATATGTCTGCCTTTCGTCTGCTCTCCCTCTCCAACCTGGAATCTATTTTCTTCTTAGTCTGAGTCTTTCTTCCTCTTCCCCCTCAATATCTTCCACCCACCCCTCCTGTCCCTACTTTTCCCATCTCTTAAGAGCCCATAACACGAAAGCAAAGTATCTTGCTTAATATTTGTTTACTTGGGAACAGTGAGTTTTATGTACACTGTTCTTAATTAAAATCTCAGCAAGTTTCTATTTGTGGATGGAGAGGCATTCTGCCCAAGAAGGGGGGGCTTTAAAATCTTGGCATCTTCTTACTGATGCACCCCCAGCACTTGGAATGAACACTTGGGATTTAGTCTTTCATTTGGGGCCCATGAAGCTATTCATGTTCTCAGCAACACCAATTATTGGCAATTGCACTGTGTGAAGGAAGTGAATTTCCTCCCAGACATGCTGTAGTGGTGTTTCTCACTGCTTCATCTGTGTGGGTGGCCCGTTAGATAAATGCTCATCCAAAGTGTCATGCAGGGTATCTACGGTGAAGCACTTGGTCTCCACCCAAACCATAGTCTGGAGTAACTGCTCTGCCCTGTGCTTTTTGGGAGTCCCTTCTAAATGACTGCATCAAGAAAGAAAAGTTTCCCATTGTCTTCCAGACCCTCCTCTTCCCTTCCAATTCATTCTCTACATGCATTTCCTCAAGATCACTCAAGTGTCACCTCCTCCAAGAAGGCTTCCCTGACTTCCTCAAGCTGGCAGGCATCCAGACCTCTGTGTTCCCTGAATTTGGGACCACTTGCTTGTGTGGCATGCCTCAGATGGTGCTGTCTGCTCAGCAGGCTGTGGACCCATAGAGGACAGAGTCCCCATACTGGTCAACTAGTTTCACTGGAGGTTCAGCAGGGAGTACAAGTTTGGTAAATGTTAAATGGATGGATGGATGCCAGGACTTATTAGAGCTTGAGACCAACTTGAAGGAACTGAACTCTTGGGCTGACAGCCAGTGAGAAATACAAGGAACCCAGAGATCAGGAAGCCCAGTGTTTTCCACTCTGAGGGGAGGGATGGGTAAGAGGGGCCAGAGGACTAAACTTCTCCCATATGGAACCAGGATGCTCCACTCCTGTTGATTTCACATATTGGGGTTCTGGAAATAGAGTTTCACTTCTCTAAAAAGTCAGAAAACCATTGCGGTGACTGGGTGGCTCAGTCGGTTGGGCATCTGACTTCGGCTCGGGTCATGATCTCGTGGTCCGTGAGTTTGAGTCCCGTGTCAGGCTCTGTGCTGACAGCTCAGAGCCTGGAGCCTGCTTCAGATTCTGTGTCTCCCTCTCTCTGACCCTCCCCTGTTCATGCTCTGTCTTTCTCTGTCTCAAAAATAAATAAACATTTTTTTTTTTAAAGTCAGAAAACCAGGGGCGCCTGGGTGGCGCAGTCGGTTGGGCGTCCGACTTCAGCCAGGTCACGATCTCGCGGTCCGTGAGTTCGAGCCCCGCGTCAGGCTCTGGGCTGATGGCTCGGAGCCTGGAGCCTGTTTCCGATTCTGTGTCTCCCTCTCTCTCTGCCCCTCCCCCGTTCATGCTCTGTCTCTCTCTGTCCCAAAAATAAATAAACGTTGAAAAAAAAAAATTAAAAAAAATAAATAAATAAATAAAAAATAAAGTCAGAAAACCATTATTCTACAGTTCCAGCTGCTGCATTTTTTAGAAGGGACATGACTTATTCCCCAGGGAGGCTGGTTTGGGACATAAATTTACTGACTCCTGGTCCAGTGCTCACTCAGCTCAATACCACAGCCAAGTCCACCCACAGACATGGGTCTGCTTCCAAATGGGGGTCTTGCACCTGGAGGCCCAGACACAAGGGACATCTCCCCATCCCTGAGAGAGGGGTCTGGAATGAAGGCATGGGGGACAGGCAGCAGTGGGGTGCAGGGCAGCAGGGCTGATACACCTGACCCATAGTGGGTGCAGGAATTCAACCTCCAGGTGTGGGAGGCCAGAGGGGATGGGATAGGGACTCCGGATCAAGGTGGAGCTCAGGAGCCTAGACCAGGTGGGGTGACCCAACACCAAGACAAGGTCCCTCCCCCAGCCTAGGCTGGCGGATCAGGGGTGGCCACAGCTCTGAAGGATAGAGGTCAGGAGCAGCCTGGAACACGCAGTGGAAAGGGAAAGTCCCCGCTGGACCCAGGTTCCACCCTCCCCAAACCCTGCCTTGTAGGAAAGAGCAGAAACCCCAGCAGCCTCTGGGAGTCTGGGGAGGTGGCAGGGGTGGTGGTGGGGGGGGGTCCCAGTAGCTCTGAGGCCCTCTAGCAACAGCCAAGGAGCAGAGAGCCAACGGCGCCACCTCCTGGAGCCTTCAGGGAGTGCAGTTCACGCCCAGCCAGCCTCAGGCCCCCCGCAATAGGAGTTGCAGGGGTGAGGAGATGCCATGCCCATGAGAGCAGATCAGCCGTTTATTGTTCCTTTTTCTGCATGTTATCATGGAAAACTTTAAACATACCCAAAAGTAGCGAGAACTGTAGTCACAAACTCCCAGATACCCATCACTCTGCTTCGCTAGTTAGTGCATGGCTGATCTGGCTTCCTCTTTACCCTTCCCTCCTGCTTACCCCTTCCAAATTATTTCCCACCAAATTCCAGGCAACATATAATTTCACCCCTAAATGTGTTCTTATGTCTCTCTAAAATAAGTACTTTTACAAGGTAACCACAATACCATTGTCTCACCAAAAAAATCATAGAAGTCCTCGATATCCTCAAATATCCAAACAATATCTTGACAACTGGGTAAGTGTCTCATGAATTCATAAATGCTTTTCTACAGTTTATTCACCAGAATCCTAATAAAGTCTACATGTTGCAACTACATGTTGCAATGTCTTTTGAGTCTTTTTTTTTTTCCAAACAATAGCAATTTATTATTTATTTTTGCTTACCGATCTTTGGGTTTTGACTGGGCGGTTCTTCTGCCCCACATGGTGGTGGTTCCAACACCTCCCTGCATTCAGCTGAGGTGCCTGGGTTCTCTTTCTTTGGGCCTCTCCATATGGCTTCTCTCTTCAGCAGCGAAAAGAGTGGGAGGTTTTTTTTAATCTATAGGTTTCTCCTCCATTTGGGTTTTTTTTTTGCGTGTTTGGGGGGAAGAATGGTTGTGGGGGGGATGGTTTTTGGTTTGTTTCACTTGAAATTCATTTGTTGAAAGAACCTGGTCACATTTCCCACACTTGGGATTTTGTTGGTTTCACCCCTATGGTAACATTTAACATGTTCCTCAGACTTCTAAGTTGTACATTCTGTCAGTGGGAGTTGAATCCAAAGGTTTATTCAGATTCTGTCTGTCTTCATCTCTTGTTATGTCTGCTATCAGGAGGCAGGTGATGCCAACTGACCTCTCTACTGATGTCAGCAACCACCCATGGTCATTACCTAGATCCGTTATTTCCTTGGGTACTGCAGAACTCTGATATTCTAATTCCATCATTCACTGTTTACTTTTATTATTTTGTTTAATGTGTATCTATTTTTGAGAGAGAGAGGCAGAGCGTGAGTGGGGAAGAGGCAGAGAGAGAGAGGGAGACACAGAATCTGAAACAGGCTCCAGGCTCTTGAGCTGTCAGCACAAAGCCCGAAGTGGGGCTCGAACTCAGGAATGGTGAGATCATGACCTAGGCCGAAGTCAGACACTTAACCGACTGAGCCACCCAGGCGCCCCCTCACTGTTTACTTTTAAATCCAAAAGTCATTATTGATTCAGAATTACTTCCAACAACAGAACAGGCCCCTTGAGAGAAAATCTACTTCTGGACCCTGGGACAAGTCTTTGCCCTTTTCTAGAACTGTGCTGTCCAATGAGGCAGCCACTACCCACATGTGGCTACTGGACACTTGAAAGGTGACCGAGCCAAATTTGAGATGTGCCATATGTGTAGAATATATTTCCAGTTTCAAAGACTTGGTATGAAAAACTAATCTTAAATATCTCATTCATAATTTTATATGATTTGCATGTTGAAATAATATTTTGAATTGATTGAGTAGAATGAAACACATTATTAAAAACTTAATTTTACCTGTTCCCTTTTACTTTTTCAATGAGGCAACTAGAAAATTTTAAATTGTATATGCAGCTCACATTTATGGCTCACATTCTATTTCTGTTGACAGCATTGGTCTAGGATCTAGTTGTCTCAGTGAATTTGTTAACTCTTCCTTGAGCTCTTCCTGTGTGTCAGGCACTGTTCAGAAAATGCAGTAGCGAACAAAACAGACAAAGCCCCTGCTCTCATGGGGCTTGGATTCCAGAAAAGACATACAATTAGCAAATCTCAAGTAAATTGGTGGTGAAAAACAGTTGGGGACAGGGAGAGGTTAAGGAGGAGCCCTTGGATAAGGAGACCTTTGATCAGGAAACTTTTGAAAGAGGCAAAGAGTGACTTCTGTGCACATATGGGTGAAGAAGTCCAGACAGACCTTGGGGGTGAGATGACAGATTGCACAAAACCAATGTGAGAACTTTGGTAGAGCTTTAGCTTCCTTTTTTTTTTTATTTTTTAAAGTTGATTTATTTTAAGAGAGAGAGCGAGCAGGGGAGGGGCAGAGAGAGAGAAGGAGAGAATCCCAAGCAGGCTCCACGCTGCCAGCACAGAGCCCAATGCAGGGCTCCAACCCATGAACCACAAGACCACGACCTGAGCCAAAACCAAGAGTCAGACACCCAACTGAATGAACCACACAGGTGCCCCCTATCTTTCTTTTTTTTAAGATGAGATACAATTTGCACATGGTAAAATTCACTTTTTTGAAGTACACATTTCAGTGAATTTTGACAAATACATGGAATCATGAAACCATGACCAAAATCAAGATATAGAATATTTCCATCGCCCAAAAACAATCCTCTTGCCACTTTCGAGTTAACCTCTCCTCTACCCTCCAGCTCTAACAACTACTTATCTGTTTTCTGTCCCTATAGTTTTGTCTTTTCCAGAATGCCATGTAAATGGAAACATGTGAGTCTCCCTTCTTCCACTTAATACAAGGCTTTTAAAAGTTGCCTAATTATTGCATTTATCAGTAGTTTGTTCCTTTTTTATTGTTGAGTAGTATTCCACTGTATGGATGTGCCACAGTTTCTTCACCAGCTGATGGACAAAAGAAAACTAAAAGGTAATAAAGGAGAAAAAAGGAAACAAAAAGAAAGCACAATTAAATGGGAAATATGAAATAAAACAGCAAAAAATGAGGCCTAATATAACAGTGTTTATAATAAAGATAAATGGGTTGAAGTCATCAACCAAAAGATAGAGAATCTGGGGCACCAGATGGCTCAGTTGGTTGAGATCTGACTTGAGCTCAGGTCATGATCCCACAGGTTCGTGGGTTTGAGTCCCACATCAGGCTCTCTGCTGTTAGCACAGAGACCACTTCAGATCCTCTGTCCCCCTCTCCCTCTGCCCCTCCTCTCTCTCTCTCTCTCTCTCTCAAAAACAAACATTAAAAAAAAAGAGAGAGAATCTAAGACTGAATAAGCAAAACAAGATCCAAGATGTGCTGTTTACAAGCAAATGCTTAAAACAAAAGGATATGGAGATTAAAGAGAAAAGAATTAAAAATTATATATCAGGTAAATATGAGCCAAAAGAAAGCTACAGTCACCTTAATAGTAGCAGTCCTAAGATGTGACAAACAGAATCCAATGCAAACCATAATATCATAAGAAAGAATAACAGATTTTCAAATAACCACCCACGAGCATACATTTCCATTAAAAAATGTAGCTTCAAAATACGTAAAATGCCAGCTTATAGAATTAGAGACAAAATTATTTATTTTTTTTTCTTTAATCTCTCCTGGAAATGAATCAGGCAGACAAACGAATATTTCAATCAGCAAGCTGATCCATGTATACAGAATGCTTAACCTTAGAATCAGCCAACATTCTTGTCAAGCACACACAGGACATTTATAAAAACTGTTAAAGTAAACCAAAATAAATTTCAAAAGATCGAAAGATCAATTAGGCTCTTTTGCTGACCATATGCAATAAAATCAGCAAAGATAACTGACAAATTCTCTTATATCTGGAAATTAACATACTACATAACTTATGGATTAATAACTATTTGTAGAATTATAAGAACTTATAGAATTATAAAACTAAGTACTACATGTCAAAATTTGGGAGAATAGACTAAAGCAATGCCTAGAGCAAAATGCCTAAGTTGAAAAATATCAGAAACAACACAAATCAACATGGGGGAAAAAAAAGAGAGAGGCAGACCAAGAAACAGACTCTTAACTATAGGGAAGAAACTGATGGTTACCAGGGAGTGGTCGGTGGCGAGCTGGGTGAACTAGGTGATGGGGATTAAGGAGTGTGCTCATCATGATGAGCGCTGGGTGATGTATGGAAGTGTTCAATCACTAAATTGTACACCTGAAACTAATAACACTGTATGTTAACTAACTAGAATATTTAAATAAAAACTTAAGAAAAAAAAAGAATTTATCATAAAACCAGAAAGATTTAATGCAAACAAGCTAAATGTTCAGTAAGGAAATTGGAAAAGAGCAAGAGAGGTGATAAAAGCTTGGACTATAGTAGCAGAGGCGGAGGAAGATCTGGGATACTTTCAAAGACTCAGCAAAGAAGATGCATGTATGAATGTGGAACTCAGTGGGATAGTCATAACTAGACAGGTAGACCTGGAAGCGTCAGCATTTAGGTAATATTTAAAGCCACGGTCAGAGAGCAAGCGTAAGTAGAGAAAAGCATAGGACCTAGGTGAGGTGGGGGTCCCAGGATATGCTAGGCCCAGGATATCCCAGGATAGGATAGGCAGAAATGCTGCCTCAGACCAGCAAAGGTCACCAGAGCCTAGCATGTAAACCAGAATACCCAACAAGGAACATAATTGTCAGGCAGACCAGATGTCATCACCACCACCATCATCATCATCATCCCCATCACCACTATCATCGATCCATTCATTTATTCAGTATCTCACGAAGACGGTAATAGTACCGTTATTACATGGAAGGGGACATGGAGATTGAGCAAGCTTCAGTAACTGCTCCCAACGGTGGTCAGATTCTACTCCAGACCTTGACACTGCATTGCCAGTACAAGGATGCTCACTGCCACGTTGTTTACAACAGCAAAAAAATGGACACAACCCAAATTGCTACCATTGAGGGAATGTTCAAACAACTATCGGTGTGAGTGATAGACCGATACATTTAAGATCTACTCTAAATTCTGTGATATTTAGAGTAAGATCTACTTTAAAATCAGCAACAGGAGCATTGCCCATGGCGTCCACCGTGAGGGCTCAAGCCTTCCTCCACCGCTGATAGGCGTGTGGTGTGTGGCAAGTCACGTCACTCCTCTGAGGCTCAGCTTCCTCATCCATTGAGAGCCTCATCCTTTCTTAGTGAGGTCATAGGTCTACGGTGACAGCCAAATAGAAACAGACATGAGAGGGGCGCCTGGGTGGCGCAGTCGGTTAAGCGTCCGACTTCAGCCAGGTCACGATCTCGCGGTCCGTGAGTTCGAGCCCCGCGTCAGGCTCTGGGCTGATGGCTCGGAGCCTGGAGCCTGTTTCTGATTCTGTGTCTCCCTCTCTCTCTGCCCCTCCCCCGTTCATGCTCTGTCTCTCTCTGTCCCAAAAATGAATAAACGTTGAAAAAAAAAAAATTTAAGAAACAGACATGAGAGACTTTCATATCAGTAGAGGCCTTTGTAAATTTGGGGGGTGATGGTTGCTGCTTCCAGAACAGTGAACAGGCCTGGCTTTACGCAGGCGACTCCTAGAACGTGGGGGAGGCCCTGTCCTGCCGGCGGTGTGACAGGGTCAGAGTTCAGGACCTCCATGCCTCTCTAGCTTTGCACACACACACAAAGAGAATCAGCCTTAGAGTCTAGCAACCAGGGCCTCCTTGCCTTGTACTCCTACTTTAGAGGGACATTCTCTGGCCTTCCAATGGCCAATGCCCCCTCAGAGGGCAACAAATCCGAACGATCAAGAGAATGTGCCTCCTGTAAGCCACCACTCCCTCCTAGGTCATGCCGTAGTTCCCCAGGACCCCTAATTCCCTGCCTAAATGCCTGCCTCAAGGACCTTCTCCAATCCTTCTCTCCAGGGGTGCACTGACCCCAGTGTGTGCACCCCTAGTCCCAAAGGGCCAAAAGGAGGTTATTTGCAGGGGGATGAGGAGGTGGGGAGGACTCAGACATGATCGCCTGCACGGAGGGAAACCCCTCACAGTGCAAGACAAAAGCGTGTGATAGAAAAGAGGAGGCTCCAGACCGGAGCCTCCATTTGCACTTGGCCCCAGACCTCTCAAATACTGGGCTCGCACACAAACATCATAACCCTGATCTTACCCCTCCCCTTCCCCTGCAAGGCTGGTGATAAAACACAGGGAGCAAAAACAATCATTGCTGGAGGCCTAATTATGGCGAGCAGCCTGGTAGTGCTGTATATAGACTCCGCTTGGGGGGAAATGTGCTGATTTATGCAGTTCCCAACATTTAAAGGTGGAGACCAGACTGTGGCTGAATCAAATCTGATCGCTCTCTGGGACAAATTGGACCCCTGAGCCCTGAGCACAAGTTTGTGAAGGACTGTCTGTCTCTCCTTCCCCCAGCCTGTACTGGCTTCCCCTGGGGCTCCCTGGGTTCCCTAAGCCAAACCTCAAGGTGGCCTCACAGGTACTGAAGCAGAAGTCAGTCATTAGTGAGCATCTGCTCTGTGCCAGGTTCTGAGGAAACGCACTTCAAACCAAGGCCTCCGGGAGCTTCCAGCCTACTGAGCTCAGACCCTCTTTGGCATGAAGGCTGTCCGGCTGTGAAAGATGGCACCAAATCCCCCTCGCGTCTCACATCTGCACTTCCTGCTATGTTACTTCAAATGCCCTCCCAGTCAGTCCTCTGGGCTCAATCAGGTGACTCGTGTGGGCCAAGAGGATGTCAGCAAACATGATGCGGGCAGAGGTTTGAAACACTCTTGGGCCTGGGGCTTGTCCTCTCTGGCAGCTCTCAGAAGCCACCGTGTGAAAAAAGCCGGGCTAACATGCTGCAGAATGAGAGACCTCCGGAGCCATATGCAGAGAGAGCCCTGCCCACCATCTCAGACGACCCAGAGGAGGCCACCGTAAGCCAGCCAGCCAGCCCTGGTCCCCCCACGCTGCAGACCACGAGCGAGCCCAGCCTAGCCCGCAAGAACCACCCGGCTGAGCTCTGCCCAAATTGCCAAACTACAGACCGTGAGTTCAGTGGATGGTGGTTGTTTTCAACCCTCCACAGCAAAGGAGAGAGCTAAGGAGGATGAGGGGGATTTACCAGGTGGACAAATAAGGAAAAATAAACCAGGCAGAGGGAACAGCACAAGCAAAGCCATGTGGGCTTGGAGGACTCTGTTTTCAGAGAAAGGAGTCACCCAAGATAACTGATTGCAGGGCCTCTGGGACAGATGGGGCCAGTGCCAAGCGCGGCAGTTTGGACTTTATCCAGAAAACAGTGGGAAGGCACAGGAGGAATCCTGAGCAAGGGAGGGCTAAGGCAAGGTGCACTGTGCAAAGGTCACTTTGGCAGCAGTGAGGGTGATCAGATGCCCAGCCTCCACCTCCAGCAATGGACGGGCCCCTCCAGCCTCTGCAGGGTGTCGGGCAACAGCCCTTCCTCCCTCCCGCCCTCACCCCTGACCTCACACAGGAGCTGCCGCTGAAGTCCCAAGACAAATGCGTTTTAAATGAACCAAGAGAAATCAGTTTCCAGAAACCAGTCTCCACGGGTGAGACAAGAGCAGTGCTGTCTCAAGGCCAGTGACAGGCATGCTGGAATCTCAGAGCCAGTGACAAGGGGGAGACAGCTGTGGACAGTAAGAGGACAGCTTCCCCAAATCATCCCCTTTTGGAGTTGGGTGGGACCTCAAGGGCCAGCTGGCCCAGCCCCCTCTGAAGTGGGTCCCTATCACATACCCTTTCTTACATACCTTCAGTGACAGGGTGCTCAGCACTATATTTGCCCAAAGTTCTTTATCACAGGCTTATGATTGGCTCATACCTCCTGCTTCTGCCCACACTAGCCCTCAGAGGTGGCAAGATGCCCACCGAAACCCCTCTTTGTCTCTTCTCCAGCCAGTACACAATTCTGGAGTGATCTGACTTGCACAGAATGGGAAGGGACAGCATGATCTCATTCCCCAAACCACATTGCTATCACCGTAGCCCACATAAGCTCTCCTGGCACTTACATCGGCCCCACCCCACATCACCTCCAGGCTCCCCACCCAGGATGAGGTGGTGTTTTACACATCCTTCTCTTACAGTTGAATTGCAATTCTCTGCCTACATGACAAGATGATTAAAAAACAGGCCCTGGAGGAAATCTGTCTTTGTCCCTGGCCTACCCCAGCCACAGCACAAGGTCTGCAGTAGAGTAGCAGCTCACCAAACATCCACTGAATGAATGAGCCCATTCCCTACAGAGTAAGGGCTACAGGATGGGTTGCACTACTGGATGGATTGCACTGGGCCAAAGAGCCCAGTACCAAGCATGTGGGCTCAGGAGCTAGACTGCTTCAGCTCAAGTCTGCCGGCCCTCCCCGCTCAGGCCCACAGTTCCCAAAGTGTGTGCCAAGAAACCCCTGTGCACTGCAGCAAACACACAAGGGTAACATGGGTTATTTTAAGTGTTAGAAACACCGGTGTGTGTCACACAACCGCAAACCTATCATGACCTAAGTACACAGTGGCCACCCTGTGAACATTAATCTGTGCCACGTTCCCTCTGACGACATCGTATCTTTTCAAATCTGGGTTTTCAGTGGTTACAGAGATAAAAAGCAAACACCATGTGAAAATCAGTGTAGAACAAGAAATGAGGACAGCAATGTCCCATCTGACTCTAAGTTTTAAAAAGTTGTGCAATACCCAATGGGCACATACATCCCGTTGCTACATGATGGTGTTATATCAGATGGAATAAAATTTTTTTCTTTCAGTTTATGTGAGTTATTTTTTCAAATGGCTACTAAGCTGTGATGAAATAACTCTTTAAGTTGTTTGTACCTAACTACTCAATAAATAAGACTACTAGGGAGGTGTGGCTCAGTCAGTTAAGCATCTGGCTTCAGCTCAGGTCATGATCTCATGGCTCCTGAGTTCAAGCCCCGCGTTTGGCTCTGTGCTGACTGCTGGGAGCCTGGACCCTGCTTCTGATTCTGTGTCTCCTTCTATCTGCCTCTCCCCTGCTCATGCTCTGTCTCTCTCTCTGTCTCTCTCTCTCTCTGTCTCTCTCTCTCTCTCAAAAATAATCATTAACAAAATTAAAAGAAAAAAAGACCAATAGGTATTTCTTTTGGCCTCTGGGCACTTAGAAAACTTACTGAAATACTGTGGGTACTGGGAACAGAGAAACTGTGGGAATCTCTGTTTTCAGCATTTACTTCACTTCTCTGGTCCTCAGTTTCCCTAAGTATAAGTTGGGGATGATAATAACATATCATAAGGTTGTTGACAGGACTGAGAATATATGCAGTATTTAGGATAGGACCTGGTACATAACAACTGTTGTATACACATTATTACTACACAGAAAGGCCACATGAGTTAGTTGGCAAGATTATAGGGAAATGTCTAAAATGCATCAGAGATCCATTTTCTAACATTCTCTTCTTTTGTTTTTTTAAACATTCTCCTCTTTTATTAATAACCATATTCCAAGTGCTTTGACACAAGTCACAGAGAGCACTGGACTGGGAGTCGGAAGGAGGCGTGTTCCAGGAGCAGCTCAGCTTTGAAACCTCAAGGAAAGCACCCCTTCTCCCTAAGCCTCAGTTTCCTCGTGTGTATGTCACCGGTGCAGTGGTGATGCACAGAGTCCAAGGAGAGAGAGTTAAGACTCTTTCTTGGAGGGTGCAAACACCCACAGGAACCAGACCACAGACGGAATCTATCCCCTATACAATAAACAGTGCAAATATCAGGAAGTGGGTGATTAATAGTGCTCAATTGACATGCTAATTACAAACCATTCTTATTACCTTGTTGCCGCAAGTTCCCCCAGGCTCTGGAGGCCACAACCTGAAAGAATGAGTTTCCCGGCTTAGTCTGAGTTGAAGGTAATTAAGCCCGTCAGAGCTACAAAACCACATGCTTCAAACTGATTCAGACCTTTCACTAAATTAGACCATCTCCGAATGTGTAGGAATAGTGAGGTTTTGCCAGCTGTATAATCAGTTCCGTATTCAATTCCTTTAAATAGAGATTTATTGATTAAGCAACCTACTGTTTTTAAAAGGTAGTTTTATCTTTGAAAATAAATAAATAAATAAATAAAGCTTTCCTTTAAAAAAGATCTCACTTTCCATCAGATCAAATTCCCTTTGCCTTTTGCCTCTAGGGTTCCTCAGGATTCTGATTTTTTTTTTCGAATGTTAAGTTATTCCTTTATTAGATAGTCATTGAAATCGACCTCATTCCCATAGAGGAATGATTATGGGCACAGAAAATGCATTCATTCCTTTTACAAGGCTGGTGGCTGACAGAAGTGATTCTGCTGGTGGCTTCAACAGAAATGTTGCGTTTCATAAAACCAGCACTGAGATTGTTATAAAGCTGATTTGGGCATGTTTTCCTAAATTAAAAAAAAATGAAAATGGAAAAATGGTTTCTCTCAGATGAGGGCTCTACATGTAGAGATAGGACTTAGAGATCAAAACTCCCCCTACCTGCCCTAGCCACCTCCCCCCACCCGCTAATGAAGAAGATGGGTGTCACTTCCTGACCTCACCCCCAGGATTCCCCCAGGCCACCCAGGTCTGTCTCTGAGCCTGGAACAGAATGTAGACCTACCCATGGTTCCCAGGTCCTCCCTATGGGCACAAGGTATTTAGATATCATGACCTAAGAATGCTCAGACTGAACAAAACGAATGATTAACATTTTGGCTTTTAAAAAATTACCTTACCCCATCCTTGAGACTCCCCCCATGACCTCATGCATACCTCTGGTAGAAGGGAAGGCATCCCACAGTTAGAGAGGGATAGAATCAGGACCAAAATCATCCTTCCCATAGGCTGCTAGAGCCAGACCGCCCGGGGTTCAAACGTTGCTCTGCCACTTACTAGCTGTGTGACTCTGAGCAAGTCACTTACCCTTTCTGTGCTTTGCTTTTTTCATCTGCCCAGTGGAAGTAACAATTGAGAATCAAGTGACTTAATACTCATAAAATGCTTATAAAAGGCACTGGAATACATTATTTGATGAAAGCAAGCTGCTGGCGTTTTGTCTTGTGTCTAACCAACACACACAGCCTCCTGCACCTCCTGCACCTCCTGCAGCTCCTGCATCTCCTGCACCTCCTGCACACCTGCACCTCCTGCACCTCCTGCACCTCTGCACCTCCAGAACCTCCTGCACTCCTGCACCTCCTGCACCTCCTGCACACCTGCACCTCCTGCACCTCTGCACCTCCTGCACACCTGTACCTCCTGCACCTCTGCACCTCCAGCACCTCCTGCACTCCTGCACCTCCTGCATCTCCTGCACACCTGTACCTCCTGCACCTCCGGCACCTCCTGCACTCCTGCACACCTGCACCTCCTGCACCTCTGCACCTCCAGCACCTCCTGCACTCCTGCATCTCCTGCACCTCCTGCACACCTGCACCTCCGGCACCTCCTGCACTCCTGCACACCTGCACCTCCTGCACCTCCTGCACCTCCAGCACCTCCTGCACTCCTGCACACCTGCACCTCCTGCACCTCTGCACCTCCAGCACCTCCTGCACTCCTGCATCTCCTGCACCTCCTGCACACCTGCACCTCCTGCACTCCTGCACACCTGCACCTCCTGCACCTCCTGCACTCCTGCACACCTGCACTCCTGCACCTCTGCACCTCCAGCACCTCCTGCATCTCCTGCACCTCCTGCACACCTGCACCTCCTGCACCTCCGGCACCTCCTGCACTCCTGCACACCTGCACCTCCTGCACCTCCGGCACCTCCGGCACCTCCGGCACCTCCTGCACTCCTGCACACCTGCACCTCCTGCACCTCCTGCACACCTGCACCTCCGGCACCTCCTGCACTCCTGCACCTCCTGCATCTCCTGCACCTCTTGCACCCCCCACACCTTCTGCACCTCCTGCATCTTCTGCACCTCCTGCACTCCTGCACCTTCTGCACACCTGCACCTTCTGGGCACCTGCATTCCTGCACCTCCCACACCTTCTGCACCTCCTGCACGTTCTGTACTCCTGCACCTTCTGCACACCTGCCTTCCTGCACCTCCTGCACCCCTGCACCCTTGCACCTCCTGCACATTTGTACCTCCTGCACTCTTACATTTCCTGCACCTCCTGCACACCTGCACCTCCTATACATTTGTACCTTCTGCACTCCTGCACCTGCTGCATCTCCTACACACCTGCACCTTCTGCACACCTGCACCTTCTGCACCTCCTATACACCTGCACTCCTGCACCCCTGCACCTCCTGCACTCCCACACCGCCTACACACCTGCACTCCTGCACACCTGCACCTCCTGCACCTTCTGCACTCTTGCACCTCAGGATGGTCTACTTCCCTGGGGGCGCTCACTGCTCACTTTCTAACTTTTGGTCACTCCTGCTGTTCACTCCATACAAAAGTCTGTCAGGCTGTGACATTGCTCAACAACCTCTGATATGTTCTAGTCTGTCCTCTTGCCTTTTCCACAGTAATTGTTCCAGACCTGCCTCTCCCACAAAACCTATGACCCTCACTCAGCCTATTTCTCCTTCTTCACAATGAAAATAATGTCATCAAATAGAACCCCCTCAACATCCTTACATACCTCTCACTCTGTCCTGTTCCCAGCCACATGCCCTCACTTCACCACCATCCTCCCTGCCAGAGTGGAGAAGGTCCCATTACTTATCAATCTGAGGCTGCTTCTCAACCCTGGTAGGGCCTGATAGTACAGTTGTGTGGGTTGTGCACTGCACAAGAGCACCTTGCCAAGGTGCCAGTAGGAACTAAAATCCAACCCACATTTCTTTTCCAAGTCCTAGACCCTTGCATGAGATGTCTGGATATGCATGGCTTTTCTGATTCATCCACCCAGAGTGGCCCATTTTTCAAATGTGAACCAAAATACCATAGGCAAGTGGGAACCTTGGCTCCTTAGCTCAAAACTTCAGACACCTGTTCTTTCAGAGCCCTTTCTCACTCAATCACCTCTTTATTAGCCTCTCCTTCCCTACCAAGTTCTACTGTTGGTTCCAGAGCTGTCATGTGCAGAAGATAATGTTATAAAAAAAAATTGGCCAACACTTGGAAATGGGGCAAAGAAATTACTGCGTTCCTTCAGTGTGAGGTGTTACCAGGCAGTTTCCCCCACCTCTCACTATCTGACTTTCTAGGAACTGTGCTGTCCAATACGGTAGCCGTCAGCTACATGTGGCTACTGAGCACCTGAAGTGTGGCTAGTCCAAATTGAGTTGTGCTGTAAGTATAAAAATACATACTGGATTTCATGGACTTGGTACCAGAAGAAAATTTCCCTGGTCCATTTTCATCAGTAAGACATAAAAATTACAATCACACCTAATAACAGAGCTTCAAAATGCATGAAACAAAAATTAAGAAAATCTAACCTAACACTCCTCTCTCAGTGACTGGTAGAAAAACTAAATTTTTAAAATAATTAAAAATGTAGATTTGAGCAATCTATAGCATAAACCGCCTCAATCTAACTTATATTAATAGAACACTGTACCCGACAATGGCAAAAAACATATTTTTTTCAAATGCTTATGGTACATTTACCCTAGGCCATTAGCCAAGTCTTAATAAAATTAAATTGAAGTAACAGAGTACATTTTCTGACAATGACTGAATTAAATTTAAACTCATTAGCAATTTTAATTAATTATTAAAACCATTAGCAATTAGAAATCTAGAAAAAACAAACATTTGGATATTAAGCAATGGACTCATAATTATTGGGTCAATGAAGAAAGCATAAGAGAAACTTTAAAACATGTTTATATAAGTAATAAATATACAATATATCAGAATATGTGGAATGCAGCTGAAGCAGTGCTTAGAGGGCTTTTTAAAATCTAAATATTTATGTTAGAAAATAACATAGATGTAAAATAAATGACCTAAGTTTCCACCTCAAGAAGCTAGAAAAAGAAAACAAAGCAAAGCCAAAGTAGGTAAAAACAGAGATTTTTTTTTTTAAAAAAAGCAGAAATCATCAAAATAGAAAATGAACAATAGAGGAAAATTAACAAAGCCAAAAGCTGTTTCTCTGAAAAAAAACCCTAGCTTGACTGAAGAAAAGAAGAAAAAGAACCCAAATTACCAATATCAGAAATGAAGGAGGAGACAGCCTTACAAATCCTACAGATATTAAGAAAATAATAATGGAAAATTATAAATAAGTTTATACTAAAAATTATTTAGAGAATCTAGATAAAATAGACAAATTCCTTGGAAGAACAACTTTCCAAAACTGATTAACAAGTCAAACAGAAAATCTAAATTGCCATATATCTAGTAAGAAATTGAATCCATAATTTAAAACCTTCCCATGAAGAAATCTACATGTAGTTTCACCAGTGAGTTTTATTAAGGAGGAATTAACTCTTCTCTTAAAAAATTCAGAAAATGGAAGAAAGAACGCTTCCCAACCCACTTTATGAGACCAGCATAACCTTAGTGACAAATCCGAAAAAGAAAGTACCAAGAAAGAAAGAAAGAAAGAAAGAAAGAAAGAAAAATAAGATTCCAGGGGCTCCTGGCTGGCTCAGTCCATAGAGCATGCAACTCTTGATCTCAGGGTTGTGAGTTAAAGCCCCACGCTGGATATGGAGGCTACATTAAAAAAAAAAAAAAAGTAAGCAGCAATAAAAAATTCCAGACCAATCTCATTCATGAACATAGATTCAAAATCCTTCAGAAAATATTAGCAAATAGATTAAACAACATATATCAAAAGTATAATGTATCATGACCAAATTGGGTGTATTCTGGGAATCTAAATTTGGTTTAGCTTATGCAGAGCCAATTAATATAACTAACCATATTAACAGATTCAAAAGAAAAATTAAATACTTAAGTAGATGCAGGAAAACCATTTGAAAAAATAAATCAACAGCCATTCACTAAAAAAAAACCTAGCAATTCAGAATCCAAAGGAGACTTCAATCTAATTAATGGCATCTTCAAAAAACATACAGCTAACATTATATTTAATGGTTAAATATCCATTTTCACTACTTCTATTCGACAGTGTATCAAAGGTCCTAGACAGTGAATTAAAGCAAGGTAAAGAAGTGAAAGACATACACATTGGAAAGGAAGAAGTAAAAGTCTTTTTTCACAGATGACATGATTGTTCACACAGAAAATCTTAAGGAATCTACAAAACATCTACTAGAGCTAACAAGTAAATTAGCAAACTTGGAGTTACAAGGACAATATACAAAAATCAACTGTACTTTTATATTCTAGTAGCGAAAATAGTTAAGTGAAGTTAAAAAAACAATTTCTTTACTGTATTGTCAAATAACACAAAATACTTGGAAACAAATTTAACAGAAGACATTACCTCTATGTTAAAAACAACTATGATAAAAACATCTATATCAAAAACTACGAAACGCTACTGAGAGAAATCAAAGAAGACCTAAATGAGTGAAGAGGTATGCCAAACTGACCGACTGGAATATTCAACATCTTTAAGGTGTCCATTATCTATAAATGTAGTACGATCTCAACCAGAATCTGATCAGTCCATTTTGTAGAATCTGACAAGCTGATTCTAAAATTTACGTACAAATGTAAAGGATCTAGAAATATCCAAAGCAATCTTGATAAAGGACAAATTGGAAGGACTAAGCAGCCTGACTTAAATAGGCAATGTGCTATAATACCACACTAAGCCAGGAATTGCAGCACTGGTAACAAGAACAGACAAATACATCAGTGGAACAAACTAGAGAGCCCAGAAACATATTCTCATCCACGGGGGCATCAGATTTTTGATGAATGTGCCAAAGTGATCCAAAACAAAAAGCAATGTTTTCAACAAATTTTTCTGAGACAACTGGATATCCAATGTAAAAAAAAAACCAAAAACAAAAACAAAAAACCTCAATCCTCACCACCTCACACCAGGTACCAAAGTTAAGTCAAGATGGATCTTGCACGTAAACGTAAAAGCTGAAAAGCACAAAACTTCTAGAAGAAAATGTAGAAGACTTTCTGCTCAAATGAGGGAGTAGGCTTCTTACATAGGACTTATAAAGCAGTAAGCACCAAAAAAAATTGTTTAAAAATATCATAAAAGTGACAATCATAAAAGAATAAATTTATAAATTAGACTTCTCACAATTTTAAAACTTCTACTCATCAAAAGACTTCTGTAAGAAAACAAATATACAGGGTGCCTGGGTGGCTCAGTCGGTTATGTATCCAACTTCAGCTCAGGTCATGATACTGTGGTTCATGAGTTCAAGCCCCATATCGGGCTCTGTGCTGACAGCTCAGAGACTGGAGCCTGCTTCAGATTCTATGTCTCTCTCTCTCTCTCTGCCCCTCCCCAGCTCATACTCTCTCTGTCTCTGTCTCAAAAATAGACATTTAAAAAAAATTTTTTAAAGAAAAAGAATATGCAATTCTCTGAGGAAAAAAATGCATGAATAATAGATACCTAACAGATAGCCAGTATTCAGAGAATATTTAGAAGGAAAAAAAAAAAAAAAACTCCTACCACTCAATATTTTTTTCAAAGCCTATATAAAAATGGTAACGGGGCACCTGGGTGGCTCAGTCAGTTTAAGCACCCGACTTTGGCTCAGGTCATGATCTCATGGTGTGTGAGTTCGAGCCCTGCATCAGGCTCTCTGCTGTCAACACACAGCCCATTTTGGATCCTCTGTCCCCCTCTCCCTGCCCTTTGCCTGCTTGAGCTCTGTCTCTCTCTCTCAAAAATAAACATTTAACAGCTTTTAACAAACACTTCACAAAAGAAAACATATGAAAAAGTGTTTGTTGTTAGTCATAAGGGGAAAGTAAACTAAAATCATAACGAGATGCCCCTATTTACTAAAACGGCAACATTTAAAAACCAACAACAACAATTTTTGTTAAGACTGTAGCATAACCAGAATTCACAGTTTGTTGAGGGAAGCATAAGATGGCAAGAACATTTTGGAAAAAGATCTAACCACACACCTACCCTATGACCAGCCATCCCACTCCAGAGCATTAACCCAAGAGAATGGAAAGCCAGTCTACCAAAACACTCACACACAAATGTTCACAGCAGCTTTACTCATGATAATCAAAAGCGGAAACCAGCTCAGAAGAATGATAAATCCACTATGATATATTCATAAAACAGAATATTGAGCAATGAAAAAGTAGTACAAATAAACTTCAAAAATATTATGCAGCGTGAAAGACTTATTAAAAAGCATTGATAGGGGCACCTGGGTAGCTCAGTTGGTTAAGCGTCTGACTTCGGCTCAGGTCATGAAGGTCCATGAGTTTGAGCCCCGTGTCAGGCTCTATGCTGACAGCTCAGAGTCTGGAGCCTGCTTGGGATTCTGTGTCTCCCACTCTCTCTGCTCCTCCCCTGCTCATGCTGTTTCTCTCTGCCTTTCAAAAATAAATACCCCCCCCCCCAAAAAAACCAGCATTGATAATTGGTTAAGATCGTGGAGGAGTAGGGTGACCCTAAGCTTGCCTCCTCTTCCAACAGCTAGATAAATATCAAATCATTCTGAACACCCAAGAAATCAATTGTAAGTTTAGAGAACAAAGCTGCACATCTACAAAGAGAAAAAAACAACTTGTGGAAGGTAGGGACTGCGGAGAGTTGAGTTGTGGGAGACCGCAGGCACTGCAGTGGGAAGGGATCCCTGATCAAGGAGAGGTGAGCCAAGAGTGAAGGAAAAAATAAAAAGAGTGAAAAGCCACGCAGGGGACTGCAGAAGAAAACTGCTCCCCAAAACCACTGACAGGAAAAAAGGAGAGAATTTTAACACTGCCAGTTTTTTATAAACAGTGGAGCACAGAATCTGAAGTTTTGGAGCCCAGTGCCCGGTGGCACTTGGGAGAGGAAGCTGGGTAGAGCTCAAGGAAAGGCAGTTCAGACTGTGGATCCCCCGCCAGTCTAGGAGAAGCCGTTCCCCTGCTTGGAGTGCATTTGGTAGGGGTGATACAACCTCTGTACAGGCAAGAGACCTGGTGGGCACCATAGAGCTGCCTCATTCAACAGCACAGGAACAAAGATGCCTCTGCAAACCCTGGTGGCAGCTGTGTGTTGCAATTTACCGTAACCTCTGAGCCGCTGCCCCTGCGGGCACGGGCCACAGCATGGCAAGACCCTCCCCCAGAGGATCAGCACAGGTTGAGCCACAGGGTCTCTGAAGCGTGGGGTTTTGAAACACAGCCACACCTGATATAAAACTCAGGAGGGCAGAGCAGCCTGGCAGGTGAACAGCTCTGACACAGGCAGGGTGAAGGTAGGGAGGTGGTGGAAGCCAGGGACACAGGAGGGGTGACTAATTGCGCATCTACGAGGGCTTGAATTTACAAATCCGCAGACTAGAGAGCCAGGTGAAGTCATTTTGACCATTGGCCGACCAGCACTGATCTACCTCAGTGAGCTAAACAGCGCCATCAAGTGGAGAACGGAGCACTTATACCAAGCCCCAACCCCTTAAGCTTTGCAGGTGCATCTCCACTAGGGCCGACCCGCCTGAGAATCAGAGCACCAAGCCCCCCCCCAGATGGCCAGCACAAACTCCTCCCAAGCACCAAGCCTGATCATAGAGTGCTGCAAAGCTTCAGATCTAGGTGAAACAGGATCTAGCTTCCTTTGGATTTTGTTTGTTTGGTTGTTTTTTTCTCTTTTTGGTT
This sequence comes from Lynx rufus, assembly GCF_022079265.1. Lineage (NCBI taxonomy): Eukaryota > Metazoa > Chordata > Mammalia > Carnivora > Felidae > Lynx > Lynx rufus. The sequence goes on along the minus strand of NW_025814896.1, from coordinate 16,965,833 downwards.
TTGGTTTTCTTTTATTCAGAAAGAGCCCATTTTTAATTTAATTTAACTTTTAATTTTTTTCTTTTTTTCCCTTTTCTTTAATGTTTATTTTTGAGAGAGGGAGAGTGTGGGAGTAGGGAAGCAGAGGAGGGGCAGGGAGAGGGGAGGACAGATCCACAGTGGGCTCTGTGCTGACCTCAGCAAGCCTGACATGGGGCTCAAACCCACGAACCATGAGATCGTGACCTGAGCTGAAGTCAGACACTTAACTGACTGAGCCACCCAGGCAGCCTCCTTTTCTTTTTTCTACCAAGCTTCTCTTAAAAAGCAGTCTGGGGCACCCGGGTGACTCAGTTGGTTGAGCGTCCAACTTTGGCTCAGATCATGATCTCACAGCTCATGAGTTCGAGCCTCACATCAGGCTTGCTGCTATCAGCACAGAGCCCACTTTGGATCCTCTGTCCCCCTCTCACTCTCTCATTCTGCCCCTTCCCCACTCACACTTTCTCTCTTAAAAATAAGCAAACACTAAAAAAAAAGAAAAGAAAGAAAGAAAACAAAAGTACACCTAGGATCTAGCTTCCTCTATCATTTTTTAATTAAAAAATTTTTCTTTTCTTTTATCATTATTCCACGTTTGTTTTTTTTTTGTTTTTTTTTTTTTTGTTTTTTTTTTGGGGACAGAGAGAGACAGAGCATGAATGGGGGAGGGGCAGAGAGAGAGGGAGACACAGAATCGGAAACAGGCTCCAGGCTCCGAGCCATCAGCCCAGAGCCTGACCCGGGGCTCGAACTCACGGACCGTGAGATCGTGACCTGGCTGAAGTCGGACGCTTAACCGACTGCGCCACCCAGGCGCCCCTCTTTTATCATTATTATTATTATCAAATGAAAGAACAGGAAGAAATGAGCCTTCCTCCCTGAATATAAAATACAATTATGGAAAATAATAAAGCTGAAAATATGAGGGAAAGAAAGGCAATGGACCACAAAGGTAGACTTAGAGAACTCAGCAACTTCTTCAAATGTAATAATATTCTTATCATAGGAGTCCCAGAAGATGAAGAGAGAGAAAAAGGGGCAGGTTTATTTGAGCAAATTACAGCTGAAAACTTCCCTAATCTGGAGAAGGACACAGACATCGAATCCAAGAAGCACAGAGAACTCCCATTAAATTCAATAAAAGCTGGCTATTGCCAAGGCATATCATAGTCAAATTCACAAAATATGCAGACAAAGAAAGAATCCTGAAAGCAGCAAGGGAAAAAAAGTCCTTGACCTACAAGGGAAGACGGATCCAATCGGATTCACAGCAGATCTGTCCACAGAAATGTGCCAGGCCAGAAAAGAGGGGCAGGATATAGTCAGTGTGCTAAATGGGAAAAATATGCAGTGAAGAATATTTATCCAGCAGTCTGTCATTCAGAATAGAAAGAAAGACAAAGAGTTTCCCAGATGAAAAAAAAAAAAAAAAAAACTAAAGGATTTGTGACCACTAAACCGGCCCTGCAAGAAATATTAAGGGGGACTCTGAGTGGGGAATAAAAAGACCAAAAGCCACAAAGACTAGAAAGGAATGGAGAACATCAGCAGAAACACCAACTTTAAAGGTAACATAATGGCACAAAACTCATATCTTTCAATAGTTACCTTGAATGCAAATGGATTTAATACTCTAATCAAAAGACATAGGGTATCAGAATGGATTAAAAAAAAAAACACAAGACCTATCTATATGCTGCCTAAAGGAGACTCATTTTAGACCTAAAAACATCAATAGATTGAAAGAAAGGAGATAAAAAAAAGAAAGAAAAGAAAGAAGGTGAGGGGACAGAAAATCATCTATCATGTTAATGGACACCAAAACAAAGCCAGAACAGCCATACTTATATCAAACTAGATTTTAAACCAAAGACTATAAGAAGAGATGAAGGGCATTATATCATACTTAAGGGGTCTATCCATCAAGAAGATCTAACAGTTGAAAATACTTATGCCCCCAATTTGAAACACCCAAATGTATAAGTCAATTAATAACAAACATGAAGAAACTCACTGATAATAATACAATAATAGGGATTTTAACAGCCCACTCACAGCAATGGGCAGATCATCTAAGCAGAAAATCAACAAGGAAACAATGGCTTTGAATGACACACTGGACCAGATGGACTTTAACAAATATATTCAGAACGTTCCATTCTAAAGTAGCAGAATACACATTCTTTTCGAGTGCATGTGGAACATTCTCCAGAATAGATCATATACTGGGTCACAAATTAGCCCTCAACAAGTACAAAAAGATTGAGATCATACCATGCATATTTTCAGATCACAATGCTATGAAACTTGCAGTCAACCATAGGAAATTTTTGGAGAGACCAACAAATACATGGAGGTTAAAGAACATCCTACTAAAGAATGAATGTGTTAACCAGGAAATTAAATGACAAATAAAAAAGTACATGGAATGAAAATAAAAACACAACAGTCTAAAACTGTTGGGATGCAGCAAAGACAGTTCTTCTTTATATTTTTTAAATTTTTTTAAATGTTTATTTATTTATAAGAGAGAGACAGAGCACGAACAGGGGAGGGGTATAGAGAGAGGGAGACACAGAACCCGAAGCAGGCTCCAGGCTCTGAGCTATCAGCATAGAGCCCAATGTGGGGCTTGAACTCACCAATCATGAGATCATGACCTGAGCTGAAGTCAGATGTTCAACCAACTGAGCCACCGGGCGTCCCAGCAAAGGCAGTTCTAAGAGGGAAATATATTGCAATACAGGCCTACCTAAAGAAGCAAAAAAAAGTCTCAAATAGACAATCTAACCTTTCTCCTAAATGAACTAGAAAAGGAACAGCAAATAGAGCCTAAAGCCATCAGAGGAAGGGAAAAAATGACTAGAGCAGAAATAAATGATATAGAATAAAAAACCAAACAGAACAGATCAACAAAACTAAGAGCTGATTCTTTTTTTTAATTTTTTTTAATGTTTATTTATTTTTGAGACAAAGAAAGTCAGAGCATGAACGTGAGAGGGTCAGAGAGAGGGAGACACAGAATCCGAAGCAGGCTCCAGGTTCTGGGCTGTCAGCACAGAGTCTGACGTGGGGCTCAAAGTCATGAACTGTGAGATCATGACTCGACCTGCAGTCGGCCACTTAACCGACTGAGCCACCCAGGTGCCACAAGAGCTGATTCTTCAAAAGAGTTAATAAAATTGATAACCCCCTAGCCATCCTATCAAAAAGAAAAGAGAAAGGACCTAAATAAATAAAACAGTGAGTGAAAGAGGAGCAATCACAATCAACACCACAGAAATACAAACAATTATAAGAGAATATTATGAAAACTTACATGTTAACAAACTGGGCAATCTGGAAGAAATGGACAAATTCCTGGAAACATACAACTATCAAAACTGAAACAGGAAGAAATAGAAAATTTGAACAGACCCATAAGCAGCAAAGAAATTGAATCAGTAATCAAAAATCTCCCAACAAACCAAAGACAGGGCAGATGGCTTCCCAGGGGAATTCTACCAGACAGACATTTAAAGAAGAGTTATACCTATTCTATTCAAACTGTTCCAAAAAACAGAAATGGAAGGAAAACTTCCAAACTTCTTCTACTAGGCCAGCATTACCTTGATTCCAAAACCAGACAAAGACCCCACTAAAAAGAGAATTACAGGCCAGTATCCCTGATGAACCTGGATGCAAAAATTCTCAACAAGATACTAGCAAATCGAATCCAACAGTACATTAAAAGAATTATTCACCATGATCAAGTGGGATGTATTCCTCGGCTGTAGGGCTGGTTCAATATTCACAAATCAATGAACGTGATACACCACATTAATATAAGAAAGGATAAGAACCACACGATCCTCTCAATCAATGCAGGGAAAGCATTTGACAAAATGCAGCATCCATTCTTGATAAAACCCCTCAACAAAATAAAGATAGATGGAACATACCTCAACATCAAAAGGCCATATATGAAAGATCCACAGCTAATATCATCCTCAATGGGGAAAAACTGAGAGCCTTTCCCCTATGGTCAGAAACAAGACAGGGATGACCACTCTCCCCACTACTATTTAACACAGTACTGGAAGTCTTAGCCTCAGCAATCAAACAAACAAACAAACAAACAAAATTAAAAGCATCCAAATCGGCAAGGAAGAAGTCAAGCTTTCACTATTTACAGACGACATGATACTCCATGTAGAAAACCCAAATGACACCACCCAAAATGCAGCAGTCACAGGATATAAAACCAACATAGAGAAATCTGTTGCATTTCTACACACCAATAATGAAGCAGCATAAAAAGGAATCAACAAATCAATCTCATTTGCAATTGCACCAAAAACAATTGGATATCTAGGAATAGACCTAACCAAAGAGGTAAATGATCTGTACTCTGAAAACTATAGAACACTTATTAAGGAAATTGAAGAGGACACACAAAAAATGGAAAAGCATTCCATGCTCATGGATTGGAGAAACAAACATTATTAAATGGGTAGTCTATACTACCCAAAGCAATCTATACATTTAATATAATCCCCATCCAAATACCACAGAGCTAGAACAAACAATATTAAAATTTGTGTGGAACCACAAAAGGCCCTGAACAGCCAAAACAATCCTGAAAAAGAAAAAGAAAACTGGAGGCATCATGATTCCAGCTTTCCAAGCTGTATTACAAAGCTGTAGTCATGAAGACAGTATGGTATTGACACAAAAACAGACACATATCGATGGAACAGAATAAAAAATCCAGAAATGGACCCACAACTATATGGTCAATTGATCTTCAGCAGAGCAGGAAAGAATATCCAATGGAAAGAAAGACAGTCTTTTCAACAAATGGTTTTGGGAAAACTGGACAGCAACACACAGAAGAATGAAACTGGACCACTTTCTTACACAATACACAAAAGTAAATTCAAAATGGATGAAAGACCTAAATGTGAGACAGGAAATGATCAAAATCCTAGAGAACACAGGCAGCAACCTCTTTGACCTCAGCCAGTGCAACTTCACTGGACATGTCGCCAAAGACAAGGAAAACAAAAGCAAGCATAAACTATTGGGACTTCATCAAGATAAAAAGCTTCTGCACAGTGAAGGAAACAATCAACAAAACTAAGAAGCAGCCTACAGAATGGGAGAAGATACTTGCAAATGACCTATCTGATAAAAGGTTAGTATCCAAAATCTATAAAGAACTTCTTAAACTCAACACCCAAAAAACAAATGATCCAGTTAAGAAATGGGCAGAAGGGGCACCTGGAATGGCTCATTTGGCTGTGTGTCAGACTCTTGATTTTGGCTCAGGTCATGATCCAAGAGTTGTGGGATCAAGCCCCGAGTTGGGCTCTGTGCTGAGCATGGAGCCTGCTTAAGATTCTCTCTTTCTCTCCCTCTGCCTCTATCCCCTGCTCCCACTCATGCACTCACTCTGAAAGAAAGAAAGAAAGAAAGAAAGAAAGAAAGAAAGAAAGAAAGAAAGAAAAAAGAAAATGAGAGAAAGAAAGAAAGAGAGAAAGAAAGAAAGATATGAACAGATACTTTTCCAAAGAAGACATCCAGATGGCTAACAGACACATAAAAAGATGCTCAACATCACACATCATCAGGAAAATACAAATCAAAACCACAATGAGATACCAGCCCACACCTGTCAGAATGGCTAAAATTAACAACACAAGAAACAACCAGTGTTGGCAAGGATGTGGAGAAAGAGAAACCCTCCTGCACTGTTGGTGGGAATGCAAAGTGGTGCAGCCACTCTGAAGAACAGTATGGAGGTTCCTCAAAAAGTTAAAATAGAACTACCCTACTACCCTACTACCCTACTACAACCCAGCAATTGCACTACTAGATATTTACTGAAAGGATACAAAAGTACAAATTCAAAGGGTTATATGCACCTTGATGTTTATAGCATCATTATCAACAATAGCTAAACTATGAAGAGAGCCCAACTAACAAATGGATAAAGAAGATGCTGTACGTTTATTTCTAATGGAATATTACTCAGCCAATAAAAAGAATGAAATCTTGCCATTTGCAACAGCGTGGATGGAGCTAGAGTGCATTACACTAAGTGAAATAAGTCAGAGAAAGATAAATATCGTATGATTTCATTCACATGTGGAATTTAACAAACAAAACAGATGAACATATGGGGAGGGGCGGGGGAAAAAGGGAGAGGGAAACAAACCACAAGAGACTCTTAAAGGTGTGAAACAAACCGAGGGTTGATGGAGGCAGGTGGGTGGGGGGATGGGCCAGATGAGTGATGGGTGTTAAGGAGGGTACTTGTTATGATGAGCACTGGGTGTTATAGGTAAGTGATGAATCACTAAATTCAACTCCTGAAACCAATATTGCACCATCTGGTAACTAACTAGAATTGGAATAAAAATCTGAAAAGAAAAAGAAGCATTGATATGCTTAAAATCATACGATTTTATCTACATGAAATTCTAGAACAGACAAAACTAATACAGCATGAAAAACTTTTCCTTTCCTCAATTTATTTGCCACCTATGTGATGGTGTCTCCCAAGTGTCCTTCTTGAGCTCTGTCCAGACATCTCTATTTGGATGTCCCATCAGACTCAGCATGGCCCAAACTAACCTTATTGTCTTTCCCCCAAAACCTACTGCTGCTCGTCCTGCAGGCAGATGTCAGGGAATGGCAGACATGGCTGCCCGCACAGTTGCTCAAGCCATAGCTTGGGTATTACTCACTCTCTCTCTCTCACCCCCACAGCAGATCAATTACCAAGTGCTATCAAATCTATCTCTTGGGTCTCTATCCATTCTCTTGTCTGCCCCTCCACTTGGCCCAGGTACCTTTTATCTCTCTTCTAAATGGCTGAAGCAGCTGTTAACTCATCTTTCTGTCCACTGTCTCCCATTCATCCCCCAGAGAAGCCAAAGAGATCTTTCCAAACCACAAATCTGATCCTATCACCTCTATCCCACTTTCCACTTACGAATCTTTGAGGGTTTCCCATTGCTCTCAAGACCAAGATCAAACTCTGAGTCATGACATACTGGCTTAACGATATGTTCAGCCTCCACCAACATACATCACTTCCAGCCCCTTGCTTCTGTCTTCACCCCTTAACCAAGGAGAGAGAGTATTGCTGTGGGTCAAGCTCGAGGTCTAGGGCACTAAACTAGTATATGGTACAGGTTGAAGACCTGGAACACTTCACAGAGGTGAGAATGTCTTTCCCTCCTCAGAAAACTATCTGTGAGGTGTCTCAGGAAGTCAGAGAGCAGAGGCTACTTCTTCTAGGGTGACAGCCTGCCCTCTCTCACACATCCCTCTGACCTGTCACTCCCAAGAGGGCAGGGATGGGCAGGGGTTGGGCTATCACAGTGAAGAAAAGCCTGGAGTGGGGGGAAAGCCAGCTTTTCTTTACCTTTCAGGAGAAGTTTGTCCCTGGCCTTGTTATTAGCAACCTCCATTTTAATTCCTGACACCTCAACATCAGAGCTTGCGACCAAGCCCAAAGTGTTCCTTTGCTAAGGACTGTCCTCTGCACATATACCTCACAGCGCTGGGCACAATAAGCGTCTAACTAAACCTTATTAATGGACTGTACAATACACATTTCCCCTTAGATCCGACCTCACAAGCCAGCAGATGAGCCTGAATAGGCTACAAAAAATGAAATAAAGTAAAGGGAGAGTGTGAGGCTGGGCAGAGGGGCCTCACCTCCTTAGAGGTACCTCACAAAGTGACCATACACTACCTTTGGGGTCCACCTGTGGCTTTAGGTACTGGCCCTGCACGTCACTCACTGCGTGACCTTGGCCTCAGTCTCCTCCTGGGCGAAGACCAGGAGACATCCCTGTCTCCCGTCCACCCTCCTTCCCCCACCCCCCCACCCTGGCAAAGGAGCAGTGGGACTTACAGGGTTCATGGCTCACGTGTGATGCTAGCTTTCCAGAAGGGTCCCAACTTGAATGCTTCCTAAAGAACACTAGGCCATCCTCTTTCTTTGGTAACTTCCACATTTACATATAAATTGCTACCTAATGGCTCTGCCCTCCTTTATCTTAGCTCCACGTTCTAATGAGCCGGAAAAATGGTCCTGTGTGAGGAATAAGGAAGGAAAACAGTGGTTCCTCCCTTACTGTGCAGTGGGGAAGGCAAGGAGTGAAGGAAGGGGGAACACGATGCCCTTTCCCCACTGGGACATATGTCCCAATGTCCCAGAAAAGGGAAAAAAGCATTTTTGTATCAGTTTGAAACATGGTAGAAAATCAAGCGTGAAAATATGTGAAATCCACAACACAGTTTGTGAAAAGTGAGTCATAATTCTATTTGTTCTGCCCGGTCTGCACATCACAAATTTTTCATCCAGACAGAAATTGAAAATAAAGATGGACTGGGAGCGCCACCTGGGGTGAGGTCTGTCACTATCTCTGCTGCTCAAAGTCAGAGATCTCTGCTGATCCCTGGGGATGTGGAAGAGATGTTACAAAGTCCCTTCCTCCCAACACACCTGCATGCGCGCGCGCACACACACACACACACACACACACACACACACACACACTACCAGGTGCCCAGCCCCTCTTAAAGCCATTTCTATTGAATTTCTACAATCCATGAAGTCCAGATTCCCATTTAGAGACTGAGGATCCATCCCCAGCTAAGCACCTGGCAGTCCTGGAATTCACACCCAGGCCTGTCTGATTCTAAGTCCCAAGTTCATTTACATTTCACCACTGAATGTGTCCACTGGAACAGAGGTTCTTAACTGAGATCTGTGGATACAATGCAGGGGCTCCATGGATGAAAAAAAAATCTTACATCTTTATTTCCTCCTATTTCTAACTGAAACTCAGCATTTCCTCTAAATCTGAATGTGGGCAATAAATCAGTACCTGTGACTTTGTCACCAATAGTGAGGCACAGATATTTGCACATATTTCCTATGTTGCTGATATCTCAAAATGTCATTTATGTTTATCACTCTTTGAAAATGTCAGTAGTTATTAGACCCACTGCAAGATCTTGTCATTTAATGTGTTAACAGAGAAGCACTGTGGTAGACAGGTGGTTCCCAGAAAATAAAGCTCTGTTGTGGAGCATTTGCTAATTCCCTTGGTGTAAATATTCCTACCATTGCCAATTTCAAGGATGACTATGTTTAACAACTGGTTTGCAAATTTCCTGAAGATTTAACGATCAATGCTTAGAAGCAGGGACAAGATGGCTTTAGCACACCATTGGCGATGGAATGGATTAACCTGGGTTTGCCCCCCTCCCTATCAGCACCTGTCTTTCCTGAAACTCTTTGTGGCCTTCAGTAAAATGATGTTAATAATAACAATAATAGATTTGAAATACATATATTAAATCCTTACTCTATGCACTTAACATGAACAATATCATTTAGTCTGCCAACGACCCTTTAGGGCAGGTATTATTGAAGTGGTTCTTACTGGAGGCAGGGAGATGTGATTTTACCTCTTGGGGACATTTGGCAATATTGGGAGACATTCTTGATTGTCATAACTGGGTTTGCTACTGGCATCTAGTGGGTAGATGCTGCTAAACACCCTCTAATGTATAGAACACACACACCACTGGAGAAAGAATTATCTAGCTCAAAATGTCAATAGTGCCAGAGTTAAGAAATCCTGTATTACTGTTGGTCCCATTTTATAGCTGGGAAAACTGCAGCCCAGAGATTAATGTACCCAAGTTCACAGAGCTAACATATAATGAGTTCTCTGGGAAGACTAGTTCCTACTCCCTGACTCCCTCACTAGATGTAGAGAGGAGTTTCCTGGAAAGAAAGCAGCCTGCTGGGGTTAGTCTTGGCAACGGGGGTCTCAAGGAGGCTCAGGCATTACATGTTGGAGGATCTAACCCCAGCTGCTTCTAAAAAGTTTGAAGGAGACTTGACCCCAGAAATGATTCCCAAGGTGGGTCAACCAGATGGCCCATTGGGCTGTCCTTTAAGACAATAAAATGGAAAGGGGAGGTGAGGATTGCTCTCCCGCAAATATTTATTAAGCACCTACTATGTGCCAGCACTATTCTAGATGCTGAGAATAGGGAACAAGACAAAAGTGGCTCTTGCTCTCATGGAGTGTGCAATCTGGTAGAGGGTACAGAAAAGTAAATTTTAAATGGGTTAAAATAATTACAGTTCATGATAGATGCTATGAAGGAAGCAAGTAAGGTACTACGATAAACAATTTTAGATGGACTTGCTTTAGATAGGGTGGTCAAGGAAGTCTTCTCTGAAGAGGTGACATGTGAGCTAAGACCTGAAGAATGAGAAGCCAGCCATGGGAAGAGAGGAGAGAAGAAGCAACAATCCAGAGGGATTAGCAGGTAATGGGAGTGAGGAGGGAAATAGGTTAACATGTTCTAGTCATCAAAAGGAGGTCACTATGACTAGAGCACAGAGGACCAAGGGCAGGGGAAATTCAGGACCTAAGAGTAAGAGATCAGCAGGGTCCACCCACCCTGTGTGCAGAGGACTCCAAACAGGTGTGACAAAGTAAGTCCCAGGCTCTGAGAGCTAGGCAAGTGGGGGATGGGGGGGGCGGGGGACTATGGGTACCTAGACCAGTTCTGGCCTCTTCTAAGAACTCCCCCACCCAACTTTCTTTTCTTTTTTAAATGTTTATTTTTGAGAGAAAGAGACAGAGACAGAGCGAGAGTGTGAGTGGGAGAGGGGCAGAGAGAAAGGAAAACACAGAATATGAAGCAGGCTCCAGGCTCTGAGCTGTCAACACAGAGCCCAACGCGGGGCTCAAACTCACAAACCAGGAGATCATGACCTGAGCCGAATAACCGACTGAGCCACCCGGGCATCCCATCCCCCCCACCCAACTTTCTTAACCCAATACATCTGCTGACCCAAGACTCCCAGATGCTAGGACCCGAAACACATCAGAGTGTGTGTGTGTGTGTGTGTGTGTGTGTGTGTGTGTGTGTGTGTATGTGTGTAATAATGATGATGACCAAATAGTCAAACAGTATTGGGGAAATCTTCAGCTCCAAGGTGAATCACAGCAGTAGAAAACAACATGCCTGGCTCTCTGCTGAGAAAGTTGCATTGATAATTATTCATATGCGTAGCCACAGTCCACTTATGCCTAATCACTGAGCTGTTCAACAGCAGAGGGATGGGCTGGTGCTCCAGAGTTGGAATGAACCTTACTGAGTAGGTTAACAAATCCAGTACTAAGCTTTTTAAACAGAATCCCAGAATTCTGCAACAGGGAGGCTCAGCTCAGAGGACAGGGGATGGCAGGAGGCTGAGGAGGGAGGACAGTGGAGGAGGAGAGGAAACAGGCACAGAGTGAGCACATAGTCTATGTCGGCTGCTCTGCAAAGCTTCACTGCACACCTATGATCTTGTTGAATCCCCACAACAACTCTTGTGGGGGTACTGTTTCCCCCATTTTCCACACAGGGACTTCAGACTCAGGTCCAGGAGTGGGACCCAGGGCCCCCTTTTCTTCACTAAAGTTCCCACCCAAAGTTGGGATTTCACTGCCAGTAATTCAAGGAGCTTCTTTATCCACTCAGAACTTAAGTAAATGAGTAGAGGAGTTCTGTGCGTCTGAGACAAATATGGCCCTGATACAGGGAGGTCATGCAAAACAGAAGAACTTGCCAGAACTCTCCAGAAATAGTGAATTCTCAGGAGGTGAGCAAAGCTACTGGGACCTGGGGGATCTGTTTGACTTCATAAAGGGAATAATGTTTTTGAAACTATCAAATTGGGGCACCTGGCTGGCCCAGTCAGAGGAGCATGTGACTCTTGATCTTGGGGTCATGAGTTCAAGCCCCACATGGGGTGTAGAGATTACTTAAATAAATAAAACTTTAAAAAAAGAGAAACTATCAAAAACATCCATATATTTTGCATCCTCACGAATCATGATGTTCTGTCCCTTCTTCACCCCACCACTCCTCGGCCAGTTGGATCAAGGACATTACTTTAGAAGGAGTGTAGATACCACAGAAATCATAAGATCATAGTTTAGCTTTGAGTCTATACAGAGACAGTAGTCTTAAAACCTGGCCAGAGAAAAGAGAGAGAGAGTTTCTTAATCCCAGAACCTACTCTACAAATCAAGGGTAACGTTTGGAGGTCTGAGCCTGAAGTTTATGAAAAGCAGTCATGAGATGGGACTCAGGAAATGAGATCAGGAAAGTGCCCATTCCATGAGAAGATGGTGGTCTCTTCTAGTCCTGGGGGTGAAACCAGGGAAAAAGAGATTCGGAGAGAATGTGAATGGGAGAAAGTCACTGCTCTCAGGGACTAGTACCCCTACCTCCCTTGGCCTTGGCCCCAAAAGTGGGAAGGTAAGAAAACTGCATCCCCAGTAAGTGGGGGAAAAAGGAAAGATCAGAGGGTGCATTGCTTCACTGAAGCTCTATGAGGAAACTGTGCCTGTGGTTCCCCCACACCCACTTGAAGCAGCCAAGACAGTGAAGAAACATCAGTAGGCTTCAGGCATTTGTCAGGATTTAGTCAGAGAAACAGTCGCCATCTTGTCTGCCAGAGCGCTAACCTGAGTGGACACATAAGAGCTTGCAGGGAAATCCAAGAAGCTGTTCCTGTCTGCAAAGGGAGAATGCAGACCTCCTTTGTGGAGGAGTCATGGCAATGGAGATGGAGAAAAGAGAGCAGATTTGAAAGATGCTTGGAGGTGGGTCAGAAAGATCATAACGGTACAGTTGGGGAGGGTGCCAGAAGGAGAGGAGCCACAGTGGACCCCAGATGCCTGGTTTGAGCAGCTGAGTGGCCTAAGTGCAATCTGCCAAGATCGGGAAGACAGGGGAGGGTGCATGCAAGGCCAGGACCACAGTGAGATGGGTGAAGTGCCTGCCTTAGGCACCAAATACGAGGGTGTGCCACAAAACCTCAGTAATCAAGAAAAATAATGATTTAATGCAATTTTTTAAATCAAAATTAATACAAAAAAAATCCATGATGAACACGATCAGTATTACTGATTTTTCCTTTTGCTTTGGGCTTCAATATGGCTCAGCCTGGCACTATTACTGATCCTGTCTTGATTTAAAATTCTGATACTTTGTTCATCATGGATTTTTTTTTTTTTTTTTTTTTGCATTCACTTCTGTGTTTTAAGTATTGCGTTAAAATATCATTTGATGGTTGTGGGTTTCAGTGCCCTCTTAAGTGCTGTGCTGGGTATAAGGGCTTCACTCACTCTAGTCCCAGCTCCGAGTAGGTCTGAGAAGAGAAGGCTAACTAAGATACAGTCTTGGAAATATGCCGGAATGAAATGGGATGGCAGATGTTAAGTCCCCAGACCAAGGTAGGTCTTCAATACATGCTGTAATGGACTCAGTGGGCACCTCTGGCTTGAATCCTCCAGGCCTTACCATTTCAAGACACGCCAGCTACCAAAACCTGCATTTCCTTCCTGAGGATTATCCTGGCCACCAAGTGAGATAGGTTAGAAGCACTGGGGAATGAACATCCCTGCGGCAGCCTTCAACCAACCATCCCCAGGAACCAGTGTGTAAATATCCCAGCTCCCTGGCCTCTCGTATGGGGTCACTGTGAGGTATATGTGTAACACCATTTCCAGAGTCCCCAGGTGAGATTAAGCTCCATCACCCACAGTGCTACTGGCTTGATAACATACCTCTAAGCTCTGTCCCCTCCCCACCTCCCCACCCACCTACTGATGTCTCCTGGGATCACCTCCCGAGTAAACTTCATGTAGTCCAATCTTTTTCTCAAGGCCTGCTTCTAGGGCAACCAAGATAAATGGATGTCTTTCCTTCACTTGCCCTCTTCTCTGTGGAAACACAGAATGTTCTGCACAAACTTGGAAGTCTGAGCGTGTCCTTGAAGGAGAGACCCCTGACTCCAGCACTCTCCTGGCAGGGAAGTCGGTAGGGGTAATTGTCAGCCAGTGCTGGGAAGCCTGGATCTAAAATGGGCTGGCTGTGTTTCTGTAATCTCTGCACCTAGAGTTGAAAAATAATTGGCAGACACCTTTCCTGGCCATTAATTCTTTACAGCAGACACTGAGCCCTTGGGGCAAAAACTGGTTGTGTGCAGTTACTGCCAGGCTGGCCCTGAATGCAGAACAAGGAGCATGACTTTCCCCTCACCCTCTCTACAGACCATCAGCCGCCTTCTCCTTCCTTCTCCTTCTTCCACCCACCCCCTGGCCCAAGAATGGCCAGAAAAGGCTGTTTGTGTAGGCTGGAAGAGACAAGAATTAGCCCTTAATCTAGAAGGACTCAGGCTTGAAAGCCTTGGGTAAAATCGTGAAGCGTGGAGACATCATTCATGCTTTCTTTTTAGAGAATATTTGTTCACCACCTACACGTTTTCCCACAATCACCATAACGCTTGCAACAATCTTGTGCAGTAAATATTATTTCTGTGCCCACTTTACAGGCTCAGAGGCTCAGAGAGGGCAAGTGTCTTAGTTTAAGTGACAAAGAGCCTCCCCTTGACCAAAATGCAATCAGACTCCTTTGAACCTTCTTCCCAATGAGGCCCTGACTTTGGGGATTCTGTGTTCGCCTCTGCTGTTATACACAACTTTAGCAAGAATCATGCTAGGTTGGTTAAGCTGGAATCCCTCCCGCCTTAATATCTGATCCTCCTCTATGTTCAACCACGTCCCTCGTCCCCCACCACCCCCCTAACCACCCTGGTCTGCCTTTAGCAGGTTAGGTCAGAGTCCGGTTAGATCAGTTTAAGTAGAATTCCCCATACACCCGGGGTGCCTCAGTGTTTCAGTCTGACCCTTGATTTCAGCTCAGGTCATGATCTCAGTTTCATGAGTTTGAGCCCCACATCAGGCTCTGCACTGACAGTGTGGAGCCCGCTGGGGATTCTCTCTCTCTCTCTCTCTCTCTCTCTGTCTCTCTCTCTCTCTCTCCCTCCCTCCCTCTCTCCCTCTCTCTCTGCTCCTCCCCCCATCTTGCGCTCTGTCTCTCTCAAAATAAACTTAAAAAAAAAATCTCCCTTACTCCTTATGTTTCCTCTTAGTAATTTCCCGTCCACTGACCACTCCCTGCTTTTCAGCTATAAATTACTTGTCCTTGTTGTGTTCAGAGGTGAGCTCGATTTCTCTCCCCTGCTGCAAACCCCATTACAATCACCCCTACACCTATCCCCGGGCACCTGCTGAATTAAGTCTGCTTGCCGGTTCTTAACAAGTGTCATGAACAATTTTCTCCTTAAACAGGTCACATAGAGAAGACATCGATTTAGATCCAGGTCTGTTTGACTCCAAAGGCCTTTCTCTTCCCTATGTCATGTGTTGTTTCTCTTCCTTCAGTAAACATTTCCTGAGCACCTACTATGTGCCAGGCCCTATGCTGAGCCCAGAGGAGGACACAAAGATGAATAAGAAATATTTCTTTCCTCTAAGAGGGAGAAATAAAATCTTCCTCATTCTGCCTGTTCTCTACCCCAGGGGTCAGCACCTGTTTTTATAGTACTTCAGCCACAGGGGCTTGAGCTACTAGGGCAGATTTGACTAGGTAGCCACAAAGCCAAACTATTGACTGCCTGACCCTTTACAGAAAAAGTTGGTCACCGCTGGTCTACACCACACAAGGCATTGAAGGTACACTGTCTTAGTTACTCCTCAAGTCAACTCTATGAGGCTCATCCTTCGATTGATTACACCCATTTTACAGATGAGGAATGAGGCTCCAGGATGTGAAGTGGAAAGGTATAGAGTTGGATGATCCCAAAGCCCTCCCCCCTCACCCCCCTCCAGATGCCCCTTCTCTGCTCTAAATCACATCTAAAATGTTGGTGGCCAAAGTTTTGAAACACTGACATTGACACTTGAAACAGCCCACAACCCCCACCAGGAGTGGGCCACTAGGCCACTGGACTCTGCCAGGCTGGTCTTAGAGCTGAAGCCAGTCTGGTCTCCCGTGGAGGTTTGTCTCCAGCTGGAACAAGAGGCCTTTCATGTGCTAATCTGCAATCTCAGGCGGGGTAATTATTTCTGTTGGTTTTATTATTGAACCTTGTGGGAAGGACAGAGTGGCAACCACAAGGGGCCAACTAGAAGCCATACATCAGTAAGTTCTGACCAGGGCTAGATGGTGTGCAAACAGAACCGCCAGGGAAGGCGAGCGGAGCTGAGCCGGCTGCTCGGTTACCTCGGCATGCTTCTCCACAAGCCAAAGTTGAACACCTTGCTGGGAACACCTACGTCTCTCCACCCAGGGCTTGATCTCTCTTGGCCACTCAGGCAAGCTGGAAGTGCCAGAGTGAACACTCTTGGAAGCAGCCTGCAACCAACACAGCTGGCCAGCTGATGTACAGGTAATGTGGTTTCCTCGCGCCCAGCTCTGAGGTGTGTTCACCGGCTCCCAGAGTCCCCAGCGGAACAAAGCTGCCCTGGCCACCATTGTCATCAGCCCAATAATGAGCCCTTCCCTGGCTTTCTTCCCTTCCCTGTCGTGTCTTCCCCTCCCAGTGACATTTCCTGGCATCACCTCCCAAATAAACCACTTGCCCTTTCATCTTGTCTCAGGGTCGGCTTCCAGAGGAACCCAAAACAAGGCAAGCCCCACGCCTTCTCACCTGATCTCTACCTCAGCCCTGGGAGCCGGGATCGTCCCCGTTTTTCAGAGGTGGAGACTGAGGCACTCATAGAGTTTAGGCAGTCAGAACCCCAAGGGATTAGTAAGAGCCAGAGGCTCAAGAAAGGTTTCTGGGGGGCTGGGGGGACATATTTGAGCCTGTCTTCTTGACCACAGAGCAAAACTGTCCCAGACCCAGGCTGAGCCCCAAACTTAGAGCTCATTCTGTTCCAGTTCCTGCTCGTGTCTCCCCCAAGGCCATTCCCCCAGAGTCCTCCATCAGTGACGATAGATGGAACTGGATCAGAGGTTGCTTCTAGAATCAACCTATCATAAAAGATAGAGAACTAAGAGTTCTTAGCTCGTAACCAGTCCATAAAAATGATCTCCATGGCTATGTTAAGCAGGGGTGGGGGAAAGGAAGTGTGGATAAAATTTGCATTTATTCAACAATAATAGCCAACACTTATTTAGTGCCTACTGTGGTGTCTCTCCCAATTGGATGGGGGTCCCCAAATGTAGGGCAACTAGATTGGGTGGAAGCCAGAGGCACGGGCAGTGAAATAATTCAGGCAAGGTGGAATAAAGGATAGAAGTTTGTTGAATGCACCGGCCAGACAGCAAAGCAGAGACTGTCTGCCACAGGGCAACGAGAGGGGGGGGTGTTTAAAGGGGGAAGGTGAGGAAGTAGGAGAATGCACGGAATTTTCCTTTTTTGGTACCTGTGCCTGGTTGTAAGTAGCTCTTTGGTTAGTTAAGGCTTATGGATGTTTTGAGGTGGGTCACCTGATGGGCCTGTTTGCATCAGCTCATTGGTCACTCTGGACCCTTTTGCCTTGCAGTGCTCAAGCCTGTTGCCTAAAAGTGACCTCTACATCTACTATGAGCTAGGCACTACTCTAAAACCTTACAATAAACTGACTTTTTAAAATTCTCACTCTTTGAGACAGGTACTATTACTTTGAGGCACAAAGAGGTTAAGAAATGTGTCCAAGGTCACACAGCTAGCAACTGAAAGAGCTGGAAACAGAACCGAAGCGATTTGGCTCCAGAAATATGCTTTTAATCCTTGTTAATAAGATAAACGAACACAGAAACTAATATTGTATGTTAATTATATTTCCTTTTTTTTAAAGTGTATTTATTTATTTGGAGAGAGAGAGAGAACAAGCATGGGAGGGGTAGAGAAAGAGGGAGAGAGAGAATTCCAAGCAGGCTCCTCACTGTCAGCACAGAACCCAACGTGGGTCTTGAATTCACAAACCATGAGATCATGACCTGAATCGAAAGCAAGAGCCAGATGCTCAAAAATGAGCCACCTATATCTTTTTTTTTCTTTAAGTTTAGAAAATGAGCAAAAGCATATTAAAAATTGTAAGAGTTTATTGGAGTAAAAACCTATTTGAATCTGGCAGCATTGAACCACTCCTCCCACAGGGTTAGGAGGAAAGACAAAAAGAGAAGGCGGGGAAATGAAAGGAAATTACTCGGTGGGCTGTAGCTTAAAGACTGGTGGGCTCTTTGTGACTGGTTGTCCTTAGTATTTGCCTGATTTGGAAAAGCCTAGTTGACTATGATGGGCTTCGATTTCTTACCCTTCATGCATTTACAGAGCTGGGGTTTTGTTTACTTACACAGGCCACCGAAATATTAACATGTTCCTGTTGAATCTATTTAACACTGTGTTCACCACGCTGTGCCTGTAGCAGAAAGCAAGGCCACCAGAGACACTGCAGGAGACAGCACCCCTTTAAGGCCAGGAGGGCCCAGTTTTAGTTTTTGGTGAGATGAGTAGAAGGCTCAGGTGGGGGTTGCGTGGAGGCACCGGGATGGAGGAGGGGAGACTTAACTGAGGCTCTCTGGGAACAACAAAGATGGCTCAAAGTACTTGATGCTCTTGGTTTTGCTTTTCTTGCTTTTATCATTTTTATTGGTGTATAATTTATATACAGTAAAATTCACCCGTTTAAAGTATCCAGTTTGGGGTGCCAGGGTGACTCAATCAGTTAAGCATCACACTTCCACTCAGGTCATGATCTCACAGTTCGTGAGTTCAAGCCCCACATCGGGCTCTGCACTGACAGCTCAGAGCCTGGAGCCTGCTTCACATTCTATGTCTCCCTCTCTCTCTGCCCCTCCCCCACTCATGCTCTGTCTGTCTCTGTCTCTGTCTCAGAAAAATAAATTAAAACATTAAAAAAAATATACGTAAGTGGCACCTGGGTGGCTCAGTGGGTTAAGGGTCTGACTTCAGCTCAGGTCATGATCTCACGGTTTGTGAGTTTGAGCCCCAGGTCAGGTTCTGTGCTGACAGCTCAGAGCCTGGAGCCTGCTACAAATTCTGTGTCTCCCTCTTTCTTGGCCCTTCCCCCGCTTACACTCTGTCTCTCTCCCAAAAATAAATGAAAACAGTAATAAATAAATAAATAAATTAAAGCATCCTGTTCAATGAGTTTGGGTAAATGCATAATTGTGTGTGAATACCACCACAATCATGGTATGGGTCATTCCCTTCACTCAAAGAAGTTCCTTCCCGCTTCTCTGCAGTCAGCTCTCTCCTCCAAACACCAGCCCCTGCCACCAGGAATTGGCTTCCTGTTCTTTTAGTCCTGCCTTTTCTAGAACATGATATAAATGGACTCAAACATCATGCGGTTTTTTGCGTCAGGCTCATCCCACTTGGTATAATGCATTTGAGATTCATCCACACTGTTGTATTGTTCCTGTGTATTTCTGAGTAGTATTCCATTTTACAAATACGCCCCCTTCAGTTTATCCATTCACCTATTGACATAGACATTTGGGCTGTTTCCAGTTTGAGACTGTTATGGATAGAGCTGCTGTGAACATTCCTGTACAAGATCTTCCTGGTTTATACAAAGTTTTTCATTAATTGATTTTTAATTGCCAAATAATACATGAATGCATTCTTTCTCTTATCAAAACAATACCGAAGTAAGGTGAAAATCCTCACACACTGCACTGGCAATGCTTTTCAAACTTTAACACAAATCCTCCTGGGAAGCTTGTTTAAATGCTTGTTTTAGTCCAGTAGGTCTGGGTGGAACCTGAGATCCCGCGTGTCTAACAAGCTCCCAGGGAATGCTGCCAGGAACAGAGGCTCCAAAGACCCAAGAGCCCCGGCCAGTATTTCTCAAAGCATGATCACCTGACCATCTGCTTCACAGTCACACTGGAAGATGCTGAACATGCATATTCTGAGGCCCTGCCCTGCACCCAGTGACTCCACCTACGAGGGATGGAGCCCGTAGACCTTTATATTTAAATGGTGCTCACCAATATCTGAGGACCACTGCTTTGGGCCTACAATTTTTGGAAGAGCTGACTGGGTCTGTCTCGTTCCCTGTTATCCCCCTGAGCCTAGCACAGAGCCCGGGCCATGCAAGGTACCTTTTAAAAAGACTTATTTTCCCTCACTCTGCTAGGAACTGGGTTCTACACCCTGGGCACACACCCTGGATGCTCTCTGGCATGGTGCAGTTCGCTTGACTCCTCTGTTCTAGGACATTAGAAACCACCATTTGATGCAGCTTTTGCTGCCAGAATAAGGGCTGTGGTGATAAGCAAGGGCACGCACAAGACATTTGGGAATATGTTTCAGCCTGAACGTATCCAAATAACAGCATGTAGAACTAATGATGGGTAAAATGTCTGCAAGCCACAGCCTAGTGTCTGGCGGAAAAACAGAAACCTACATGCACCAGCTCAGGGGAAGACCTGGGAAGAGAGCCCAGCATTGCCTCCCATGGGACTCTGACAAGCATGGAGACCACAGTATCCATGAAGTACGCCATGGGTTCTTGTATTTGTCTTCGGAGTTTCCCCATGGCCTCGTGCTCTTCACCGGACATGAGGCCAACTAGGACTTTCCTCATCAGCACTGTTTCTCCCGGCTGCCCCAGGACTGAGCCTACCTGCCAATAAGCACCGGATTTCCATTCTGCTGCCTCACCTGCTCCCATTCTCAAGACAAACATTGTTTGCCGCAACTGGGCTATTCCAGAATTCCAGTTAGGTTCCTTGTAAGAGAGGTAGGGCTGAGTGAGGAATTGGACACCAGGCAGCTCATAACTGGCCTGGAGAACAATATGGCCACAGCAGCAGCAACGGGCAGGTGCAGAGAAGTCCAGGGGGGCAAGGTCAGCCTGAGGGCCACCCTGAAGAAGGTCACCAATGAGTCTGAGTACAGAATGCTTAGCAGCCACGGTGACAAACAGACTGAAAAGCAAGCCCCAGAAGAGATGTTTCAGGGACTGTGGACATCTAGCCAGAAGAGAGGACTTACTTGAACAGAAGGTCTGAGGGCTGCCCCCAAACATCTGGACGACCTAGGTGTGGGAAACAGATGTGGTTATTTGAACAGCCTCAGGGACACAATCAGGACCAGTGGCTAGATAAGTCAAGGAAGCAATTTTTCACTTTTATAAAGAATTTACTCAAAATGAGAGATGTCCAAAAATGGACTTAGCTGTCTGGTTAGGCAGTAAACTCTCAACTTGGGAGATGTTCAAGTAAGGGCCAGAAAACCTGGGAGTGAATAAGGTGTTGACAATCAGAAGATTTAGATTGAGGGACCTTCAAAGACCTCCTCTCTCTGAGCTTCATTGACCCCTGGACCAGGCAGCCAGTGGAATTCACCTACCGCTGTAATCATACAAATGGCCACCAGATGGCGACAGACCCCCACCTTCCCAGTCAAGGAGCTGTGTGTCTACAGAAACCTAACTGGAAGACAAAACCAAAATAGTTAACTGATTCAGACAAAGTGACATTCATGGGCAAAGACTATGAATCAAATCCTCAGGAGCTAATTAGTCCAGCACAACCCAGAGTGCTCCAAGTCAAGTAAATTATAATTTTTTGTTTTACAGAGATATTCCTTTTTTTAAAAAAATCTTCCATCGAAGTACAACATACATACAGCAAGGTACACAAATCAGAAGTGCACAGCTCAATGAATTCTCTCAAACAGGGCACACCTGTGTAACAAGCACCCACCTCAAGATACAAGCTAGGACCCGAAGTCCAGAAGCCTCCTTCCTGGTCACCACCCCCACTGTGACTTCTGATACCATAGATCGGTTTGGCTTCTTCTTCAGCTTTACATACATGGAACCATATGGTATGGGTTCCTTCGTGTCTTGCTTAGATTCTTATGTCGTGAAATCCACTGATTGGGCTGTGTACTGTAGTTCAATCTCATTGCTGGGTAGTAGTGTGTGGTATGAATAAACCACAAATGATTGGACCACGCTCTTTTTGATGCGCATCTGAGTGGTTTCAGTTTGGGGACTCCCACGTATAATGCCACTACGGATTTCTAGTACATTCCTTTGGAAGAGCATATGTACATGTTTCTTTAACAGAATTGCCAGGTCACAGCGGTGGGCGGTGGGCTAGCAGCTTTCAGCTTTAGTTGCCACTATCACACAGTTCCCAAAGTGCACCAATTGCCATTCCCACTGACCATGTACGAGACTTCCTGTGGCTATCTAGCCACACCAGGATCCTGTCTAGGTAAGTTCCAGTGGAAGAGATGTGGGATCTGGAGTGAGCATCCCTGCAGAGGGTCGGAGTGTCCGGGCAGCATGAGTGAGTGGGGCTTGAATCAGAAGGAAGAAGAGTCCATTCCATCAGCAGGCCCTGATGACCCCTGCAGCAATAATACCTGCTAAATGGACATACTCGCTTCGGGAGTTCGCAACAACTGCCTGAGCGGCGCTACTCTCACTGAGCACTCACTGCATGCCTGGCACTTCTCAGGGCTGGAGACGGCACACAGAGGAAACAGACAACGTTCCTGCACTAATGAAGCTCACGTTCTAGCGGGGGTGGGCACAGACAGTAAATAATATGTCAAGTGATGAGAGTTCTATATAGAAAAATAAAACAGCATAAGAAGATACAGAGTGCAGGGGCGCCTGGGTGATTCAGTCGGTTGCGCATTGGCTCAGGTCATGACCTCATGGTTGGTAGGGTCAGGCCCTGCGTCAGGCTCTCTGATATCAGCTTGGAACCTGCTTAGGATCCTCTCTCTCCCTCTCTCTCTCTCTCTCCCCCTCCCCTGCTCACTCTCTCTCTCTCTCAAAAACAAATAAAACATTTAAAAAAAAAAGATCTAGAGTTCAGAGAGGGATGCTAGTTTAAAATGGCGGTTATTGGGGCTCCTGGGTGGCTCAATCGGTTAAGCAATCGACTTTGGCTCAAGTCATGATCTCACAGTTTGCGAGTTTGAATCCCATCAGCTGCTGTCAGCACAGAGCCGGCCGGCTTCAGATCCTCTGTCCCCCTCACTCTCTGCCCCTCCCCCGCTCTCACTCTCAAAAATAAAATAAAACATAAATAAAGTACAATAAAATAAAACAAAACAAAACAAAATAAAATGGGGGTTACAATGAGATGTCACCTCACACCTGTCAGAACAGCTGCTTTCAACATGTGTTGGTGAGGATGTGGACAAAAGGGAAGCTTGTGCATTGTTGTCGGGAATACAAATTGGTGCAGCCACTAGGAAAACAACGGGGAGGGTTCCTCAAAAAATTAAAAATATAAATACCATATGATCCAGCAATCTCACTTCTGGGTATATATTCAAAGGAAATGAAAGCACTATTTCAAAAAGATACCACTTTTTGAATATGTTCATTTCAGCATTATTCACAATAGCCAAGACGTGGAAATAACATAGGTGTCCACCGACAGAAGAACAGATAAAGAATGTGGCATATGTATATGGAATATTATTCAGGCATTAAAAAAAAGAAAACCCTGCCTTTTGTGACAACATGGTTGGGTCTTGAGGGCACTGTGCTAAGTGAAATAAGTCAGACAGAGAAAGACAAATACCACATGTTCTCATTTATATATGGAATCTAAAAAAGCTGAACTTGTAGAAACAGTTGCCAGGGGCCAGGGTGGGGGGGAATGAGATGTCGGTGAAAGGGTACAGACTCTCAGTTATAAGATGAGTAAGTTCTGGGGATCTAATGTACAGCATGGCGACTACAATTCACAATAGACAACACTGTATTAACAACTGGAAAAATGCTGAGAGCAGATCGTAAATGTTATCACCCACATATAAAAATGGTAATTATGTTAAGGGGACGGAGGGGTTAATTAACCTGATTGTGATCATCATTTTGCAACATACATGTGTATTGAATCATCACATATTACACCTTAAACGTATGTCAATGATATCTCTATAAAGCTGGGGGGAAAATAACATATCAAAGAATAAAATAAGTAGTTACAGGGGTGAGAAGGTGACTTTGAACAGAAACCAGAGATGAGGAGACAAGTCACAGGAAAAGAGAGCTCCAGACACAGAGAGGCATTCAATGCAAAGGCCCTGTGGTGGGTGTGTGCTTGACATATTCAAGGCACAGTAAGGAGCAGATAGAAGGAGGAGTAAGGAACACTGAGAGCAAGTTAGTGGGGACATGATTATGTAGGACCTAACCTCACTGATGCTGAGAGACAACCACAAGTCCAACCCCACATACACATGCATACTCATATAACGTGCTGGGGCTTGGGAGGTTGAGAAGGTTATTGTTGTTTAAAAAAATGAAATCATGCATATATTAACCCTGGCTTTTCTCACTTAACAACATACCATGAGCATCTCTATAAGTCTATATCAGGGGTTGGGGTAGGCAAACATTTTCTGTGAAGACCCAGCTATTAAATATTTGAGACTCTGTGGGAGACAGTCTCTATTGCAACTACTCAATACTGCTGTTGTGGTTGAAGAGCAGACACGGTATACGTGAGTGAATGGCTGTGTTCCACCAGAACTTTACTTACACAACAGGTGGCAGGCCAGATTTGGCCTAAGGTGTGTTTACAAACCCTGATGCATAGCTCCCCTGTTGTATTCCCAATGCCAAGAGCAGTGGCTGGCACACAGAAGGCACACAATAAGTATTTGTCAAATCGATAAATCTAACATTCTTTTTAGTGATTAGAGTATTCCACTGCTAGAATATCATCTTAGGGCCTAAGGTTTTACAAATCAATCCTCTTGTCAAAAAGATTTCTAGGAGTACGGTGGCTGGGTCAAAGCCTCGTGAACTTTCTGTTTGTCGAAGGTCACCATCTCCTTGAGACCCTTTCCTCTCTTGGCTTCTTCTGTGACACTGTATTCTTTGGTTTCTTTCCCTATCTCCCTTCCCAGTCTCCTTTCCTGTATTTAAGTTTCAGAGTCCCTCTGGCAGGCAGAATAGTGCCCCCACCAAAGATGTGCATGTCCTAATCCCTAGAATTTAAGATGTTACCTTACTTACATGGCAAAAGAGACTTTGCAGAAGTGATTAGGTCAAGGATCTTCGGATGGAGAGTGTATCCTGGAGTATCCAAGTGGGCCCAATGTAATCACGGCTGGGGGTGGGGGTGGGGGTGAGGGACTTATAAGAGGAAAGCAAGAAACTCAGCATCAGAGGAGGAGACCTGGCAATGGAAGCAGAGGTCAGGGTCAGAGTAACTGTATGCAAGAAGGTCTCAACCAAAATTCATGGTTTCAACGATGGAGGAAGGAACCACAAGCCAAAGAATGCAGACAGTCTCTAGAAGTTGGAAAAGGCAAGGAGACAGATGCTCCCCTAGAGCCTTCAGAAGGAGTGCAGCCGGGCTGACACCAATTTTAACCCAGTGAACCACTTGACTCCTGCCCTCTGGAACTGCAAGCTAATAAATTTGTGTTGCTTTCAACCCTTGAGTTGATGGTAATTTGTTACAGCAGCCATACAGCTTACACATAGGAGTTAATACAGTCCCCAGGGCATAGTTCTGAATTTTCTTCTGCTCTCCGTCTACTTTTTTGGGGGGTTTCATCTAGTATGTGACAAACTCACAGATTTATATCTCGGGTCCCCTCTGTGCATTTTTTCCACTTGACATTAATAGAGTTTATTTATTTGTAGGTTCTTAATGTAAGCATTATACCAGGCATGTGCTTGGATGCTGTGGGCTCAAATTCATGTATTGAGAAAGAAAAAAAAATTATATGTTCACAGTTAATTATACTCAGAGCCTTACATTTTCTTGTCATATTGCTCAGATAACACCAGATATGTAAATATTTCAGTATATCCCCAGTCTTCTTTTTTTAATGTTTATTTATTTATTCTGAGAGAGAGAGAGATAGAGAGAGAGAGAGCAGGAGGGGCAGAGAGAGGGAGAGAGAGAATCCAAAGCAGGTTCCACACTGCCAGAGCTCAACACAGGGCTCAAACACACGAACTGTGAGATCATGACCTGAGCCAAAACCAAGAGTCCGATATCAACAGACTGAGCCACCAAGGTATCCTCCCCAGTCTTCTTGGGTGGTGAAACCTCATTATCCTTCCACTTTTGCTGAAAATTTTGGTTACTCCTTGAATACTCAGAACACAAGGGAAGCCCATTCTCAGTGACACACATCCCCTCACTGTCACAAGCAACACCTTAGGTGTCAATTCTATGCTTTAGCAGACATTTGTCAACATTTCAAAACATTTTGTTAACCCCCCAATTTTTTTTACTGAATTATAATTGACATACAATGTTATATTAGCTTCAGGTGTGCAACAGATTGATCCAAAAACTATACATCACTCAATGTTCACCACCTTAAGTGTGGTCACCATCTGTCACCACACCATATCATTACAATACTATTGACCATATTCCCTGTGCTATACTTTTCATCTCCATGACTTATAACTGAAAGTTTGTACCTCTTAATCCTCTTCACTCAATCTATTTTTAGTTGTCACAGCTGGGGGGAGGGAAAGAGCTACTGGTGTCTAACAGGTAGACGCCAGCCAGGAACACTGCTAAACATCCTGCAGTGCACAGGACAGCCCCCACAACAGAAAATTACCTGGCCCCAAATGTCAGTAGTGCTTAGGTTGAAAAACCCTGTCTAGATGAACCCTGTACAGATGTTTTTCAAAAAGGGTTTGGATTAGCTTGGCAACATTTAATCCAATACCGCAATTGAAATGTACCTTTAATCTCATCACTTCCGAGCTCTTTCAATCATCTGATTCACATTTCTTTCAAACTCTGTCCCTGACAATTTCCATTTCTGAATTCCATTTCTACAGCAACACCTGCATACATTCACTCCACTCCATGTAAACACACTTGAGTTGCCAAGTTCAACCCAAGTCCATTCAAGATGACAGCTTCTGGAATGCTAAGTTTTCCAGACATAATATAGCAAAACCGATCACAATTCAGTTTATACCCACTTCAAATCACATGGTACTTGGGATTGAAAACCACAACAATGTGTGCTCTAAACTATCCTTTACAATCTGGGTATTTATGGATGGATTCAAAGTTATTAACTCTCTTTTGGATCAGACTGAGGCCACTCTCTCTTGCTGACGGACTTCTGCAGTTACCTCCACAATTTTAGAATCAGCAATAGTGATCGTTATCTGCCACAACTGTAGGTATCTAAAAGAAGTGGCCTCCTGTGCTATACATCCATCATTTCTCCCTTGAGTCTTTCTTCCAAAATATCAACAGAGGTGAGTTAGATCATCAACAAGACTCTACAGAATGCTGATGGCCCAACAGTACCTTCAATGATGATCATTTGAGACTGTCTTCTGTAGTTGGTGGGTTAATGGTTTTTTGTTAAGAGTAGCCACTGGGGGGGGCGCCTGGCTGGCTCAGTCCATGGAGCGTGTGACTCTTGATCTGGGAGTAGTGAGTTCCAGCTGCACATAGGACACAGAGATAACTTAAACAAAAACCCAAACAAACAAGAAAACAAACAAAAGTAGCCATTGGCCTTTGGGGAGAGGTTAGAGGAAGCAAAGGATGATGTTACCTGCATCTTTCTCTTTGGGCACATTAACTGCAAAGACAGAAGGTGACACCCCATTGCCTATATTCATCTTTTAGTAAGTACTACCCCATTACCTTCCCAAATAGAATGTTCAGTCCAACCGACACTGTATCAGCGCCATTTCCTGATGCACCTCTTCCCATAATGAATTTTAACATTTTTTAAAATAGTGACAATTTGATGAGTGAAAAAATGTCGCACTGTTGAATTTTCTTTTCCCTAATTACTATATCCCACGAATTTTTATAGATCTATATTCTTGTGTTGTATTTAACTTTTAAGCACTATCTAGCCTTTACCGCTAGATGCCAGCATTAACACTTCTCCCCCTGTCGTGATAATCGGTTTGCTTCTAGACTTTGCTAAAAGTTCCCTGGAAGGCCAAATCGCCCTCTCTCAACCAGCTAAAGAATATCAAGGTTGAACCGCTCAAAAAGAAATGGAATATTCGGAAATGCCTGAACAGCCAGTGTTATCTCACCGATACTGTTTCTTCTCTTGGCTTCTGTAACACCGTGCTATCCCGTCTTTCCCCACCTCTCTACTCCCTCGTTCCCAGTCTCCTTTCCTGTAGTCAAATTTCAGAGTACACTAGGGCTTTCTGCTCTCCACTTAAACTTACTCCTTCGGGGTTTTCATGTAGTTCTCCAGCTTTAAAAGGCATGTCCAATGAAACACTAAAAAAAAAAAAATGTGTATTTCTATACACACGGGGGCTTCCAACCTGTTGGTTCACGGGACTCTCCATGAGGAGGAGAAAAAGAGAGCACCAGTGTAGGAGGGCTGCCAGGTCTTGATTAACTTTCTTGGGCCAGAGACCTCGGTCGTACTCCCTTTGGGAGCACCCACAGCGAGAGTGGAATTACCACGTACACAGCAATCTACAGGTGACTTGCCAGTGTTTCAAGAAAAGACCCATGGAGGGGGACGGGCAGCGAGGCGGTCAAGGCTGATGATAGCTGTGAGACCACCAGGGATAGAGGCCAGCAAGGCTGTATGCTCGTAACGCGAAACCGTGCGGGTCACCACTACTCCGGAGGGTAAACCTCGGATTAGGTGAAACGGGATAATCATGGGTCGGAGCGCGCGTTGCCCGCCGAGCGGAGCGTGAGCCGATCAGTGGAGGAAATTTGCAGCCTCGCTTTAAGGAGCCAATCAGAGACCACAGAGTCCTATTAACGACAACATCAGGAACCAATGAAAACCGGGAGTCCTCCGGGACTGCCTCCCAAGCTCCTGTCCCGGAGAGATCACACCAAGGAGGTTTTTTAAAAAGTACAAATTTGAAGACAAGTCTGTGGCTCGACGACGGGAAACTACGTTTACAATAATGGGTGGGGAAAATTGTGTAAGCGAGCAGAACTGCACTTCCCCAAAACCTCGCGGAAGTGGACCTGCAAGTCACCCCCGAGCCCTGGGCTCCAGAGCGGGAGGGTACGTGCTGCGCGCTGACGCCACGCGCTGGCCCCGCCCCCAGCTCGCCCTCCCTTATAGTGCAGCTCTGGCGCGCGCGCACCATTGTGTGGCTGGACTCGGCCGCCGCTGCGGTGTGAGGCGCGTGTTCGGGCTCTCGCCGTCCCCGCACCCGCACCGCGGCTCCTGCTTTGCGGTCAGCCGTTCGACGCCAGCCTTCGGGCCCCTCGCCCGCCACAGACATGCCGCGCGTCTACATAGGACGCCTTAGCTACAACGTCCGGGAAAAGGACATCCAGCGCTTTTTTAGCGGCTATGGCCGTCTCCTCGAAATAGACCTCAAAAATGGGTGAGTCCGGCCTGGGAGCCCGCGTCCGTCCGCAGTGTCCTGGGTCTGGCGGCGGCGGGGTCCGCTGGACAGAAGATGGCCCAGGCCGCGGCGCCGCGTGGCAGGGCCTCCAAAATGGCGGCGGCGCGGGGTCGCGGGAGCGCGCGCGGAGGGTGGGCGCGCGGGCGTGCGCGCCCCCGGCCTAACGTCGCCTGCCGGTTCCCGGCTCTCGCACCGCCCCCAGGTACGGCTTCGTGGAGTTCGAGGACTCCCGCGACGCCGACGACGCCGTTTACGAACTGAACGGCAAAGAGCTCTGCGGCGAGCGCGTGATCGTGGAGCACGCCCGGGGCCCGCGCCGCGATCGCGACGGCTACAGCTACGGAAGCCGCAGTGAGTCCCACCCCCGCGCGCTCCGCGTCCTTGGGATCCTGGGGGGCGGGCGCAGGCTTAGGGTGGGCGGGGTGGGGCCTCCCAGCCCGGGCAGGCGCGGTGGCAGGGGTCCACTGGCTCCAGTGTCCCCGGGCGCCGCTGCCTTCACGCCTGCCCGGGACAGCTACGGGACGCCGGAGCGCGGGGATTGGGTTGTGGGTTTTGCCTAGCCAGGGTTGGGCTGTTTTGGGGCTTATATATTTAATTTTGTTGTTGTGGGGTTTTTTGTTGTTTTTTGTTTTTTGTTTTTTTGCTAAGTTGGGGGCGGGGGGTGGCTTGGGCCCCTGTCAGCACTGTCGTGGGCTCTGCCCACGGAGGAAGTGAGGGATGGCAGTATTTGTTGTATCCCCTTGCTTACCTGACAGTGCTTTAGCTAGAAATGTGAATGTTTTAGAGTAGAAGTTTGAGGGCAGGCTGGGGTGGAGGTGGGGTGGGGTGGGGACGGGGTAAGGGGAGGAGTTTTAAGTTTAGGTCTTAGAGTTATTAAAATTGGCGGGGGCCAAAGAAAATACTATTTTTAACTAATGTGGTATAGTACCACACAGATTTAAATAAGCTTTATGCTGCATTTGAATTATTTGGGGCATGTTACTGGGAGGAGGTGGGAGGGGTTTGGTTATGTTAAATGTTTGATGTTGAAATTGTTGCATGTTGAATTCAAACTTTTTAACAAGTCCTTGATGTTTCAATTTGAAAGTGACCAATGGGGCTGAGGCTGTGTCCACTGAGGCTAAGATGACTGCCTTTCCTGATTGGCCTTGGCTTTTCCATACATTGTGTGACCCTTGCCCTATGACCCTTTGGCTGACCTTACCGGAAGCCATGACGACAGCAGCCTTTTGCCATTAGACGCAGGGTGATGGTGAGGATTCCAAGGGTTAGACAAAACTGGTTAATCTGAACTAGGTGACTGTTACCTTGCGTGTTTTGTGGCCAAACCACCACCAAAAACCTCACACTGTGATGTAAGTACTTAGTGTAACTAGTAAACATTTTTGTAAAATGTAGAAATGCATGTAATCAGTTAAGTTTTATATTTTACAATGTTCTGTAAAATAAAACTTAGCGAGGTAAATTGAATAAAGGAGCAGTCACTCTCTAACAGATTGTAGGAGAAGTTTAGTTGGATTTAGTCTATTTGACTTGCCCTTAATTTAATTTATGGCAAATCACAACTGTATCGAAGGTTTAGCAGTATAATAGCAAAGTCCTACTCCAGTAAATAAAAGTTGATATGTTTGTACTAACTTTCAAAAAACATGCATCCCTGTCATTACAAAGCATCTAATTATTCTCTTCATGTGATAAAGGTGGTGGAGGTGGATACAGCAGTCGGAGAACCTCTGGCAGAGACAAATATGGACCACCTGTTCGTACAGAATTCAGGCTTATTGTAGAAAATCTTTCTAGTCGTTGCAGTTGGCAAGATTTAAAGGTATGTGCTATAATTTGAGATAAAAATGATACGGCTGGGGCACCTGGGTGGCTCAGTTAAACATCTGACTCTTGATTTCAGCTCAGGTCATGATCTCACAGTTGGGTGGGTTTGAGCCCCACATCCGGGCTCTGCGCTGATAGCTCGGCGCCTGCTTGGGATCCTCTCTCGCTCTCTCTCTGCTGCTCCACCTACCCGTGTGTGTGCTCTCTTTCAAAATAAATTAAAAAAAAAAAAAGATATGGCTAATGTTTAAAAGGTAGGCTTTTGCTTCACTTTTTTCTTAAATTTCTGAGAATCCAGTACAGTACGTAGATTTTTTTCATTACATTTCTGAGTTTAATCTTGTTGCTTCTTTAGGATTTCATGAGACAAGCAGGTGAAGTAACCTATGCGGATGCTCACAAAGAACGCACAAATGAAGGCGTGATTGAGTTTCGTTCCTACTCTGACATGAAGCGTGCTTTGGATAAACTGGATGGTACAGAAATAAATGGCAGAAATATCAGGCTCATTGAGGATAAACCACGAACGAGCCACAGGCGGTCTTACTCTGGAAGCAGATCAAGGTAATTTGTTGAAATACAGGGAAAGGAGAAGAAACCATATTTGCTAAGAGCAAAGAAAAATTCAAGCAGCAGTATTTCAATTGATGCTTAGTTGAAATTCAGTATGTAGTCTCTTTTGTGTTGTGCATCATTGAGGTTCTTTTCAATGTTTTAAGGTGGACTTAATTTATGGTAAGAAATTATATTTTGTTTACTGTTTTTTGTAAATGACACAAAAGTTTGTGTTGAGATATGAGATTAATGTTTTTTATTGCATCTTTTGTTTAGGTCACGGTCTAGAAGAAGGTCACGAAGTAGGAGTCGCAGGAGCAGCCGCAGTAGATCTCGAAGTATCTCAAAAAGTCGCTCCAGGTAAATAATGAGCTGTTAGATCTTTTTTTCTGAATGTTACTCTATTTGTATGTTCTGGCAAGGTATTGAGAAAAAAATCTGGCTCTTCTTGTCCAGATCCAGGTCTCGGAGCAAAGGTCGATCACGTTCTCGATCAAAAGGCAGGAAATCCAGATCAAAAAGCAAATCTAAGCCCAAGTCTGATCGGGGCTCCCGTTCACGCTCTCGAAGCAGATCTAAGGAGTATGAGAAATCTCGAAGCAGGTCTCGTTCTCGATCTCGTTCCCCCAAAGAAAATGGAAAAGGTGATATAAAGTCAAAATCTAGATCAAGGAGCCAGTCTCGTTCAAATTCACCCCTACCTGCTCCACCCTCAAAGGCACGTTCTGTGTCCCCTCCACCAAAAAGAGCTTCAAGATCCCGTTCTAGATCTCGTTCAAAGTCGAGGTCACGGTCCAGATCGAGTTCCAGAGATTAACTTAGAACTCTACATTCTTTGCACACTATTATGGAACACTTTCCTACTTGCTTAAGCAGTTACTCTTCCATGTTTGTACTTGGCCTCTTTGCAAGAGGAATCTCCTGAAAACAGGGGCACACAGAAATTTGATTTGTGGCCAAATTTGATGAAAAAGATGAGGTTCTAAAGAAATGGTGGCATGAAGTCAAAGATCCTCTCCCTTCTTTGTAGAATTAAGATAACTTTGATTTTATAGCTTTTGAGCTAAAATAACTTTTGTAAAGATTAAGCTCATTTAGATTTTTTTTAAGTATTTCAGCAGGATCTGCTGCAGGGGTTTTGTTGTTTTGTTTGCTTACTTTTAAATTAACCGTTTCAAGCTTTGAATACCTAAGGCTTTAGAGGGAGAACCCAATTTTCAATTATGTTGGCTTTTTATAAGCTTGAGTTATGTAAGATTTCAATAAAAATTTGCTACCAAGATAATTGCCTTACTGAATAGGTCACTATTAAATTCCTTTAAATATTGGTAATCTCTTTGTGGAAACGATGTAAATTCAAAGTGTAAAAGAAGGCAAGCCTCAGACCAGCAATAAATTATTGGATTTGGATAACATTTTGTGCTGTTAATCAAATTTGCCAAAGTCCTATCTGCCCCTTTGAGTTTAAAAGGTATTTCGTGGTCCGTCTATTATACGATTTTGCCTAAGTTAGTGGATTTTAAATGATGAAAACTTTTCAACTTTAATTGAACTCTTGAAGAAGTAGTTCTTAATACTTGAGAACCCATTTAGCCTGGTAATCCCACTTTATGGAGAAATGGTCAGTGTAATTAGTGTTTTGTTAGAATATGGTTCCATGGTCTTTAGTGTTTGTTGTATGAAAATGGAAGTAGCCTTTCTTTGATTGGAAATTTAGCATATTCTTGTTCAAAGTAGAAAAGCAAATACTGCATTTTCAGCTGGAAGATTATTATATTTAACAGGCACTTAACAGGTTGCTTGGTAAAATTGGTTGCTGATTAGAGTGAAATTCCACCCAGCCATCAGTCGTTAATGGTTGATGGGGTTATGTGATAATTGATTAGATCATCCTTGTAACTTTACAGCATATGGTGGGCTTGAAAAGAATTTACATGGGTAACCTCTAAATTTTCTGTACTTTAATATATGCTGTGGAAGCCAAATTATACTGCAAATTTGTAGGAGTTACTGGATAACCAATGGGTCCATGCATCTATAAACCTAATTAGTTGAAGTTGCAATTTGAGAAATGAATTACCCTCTATTTTTATGTTCAGATACTTTAATTCCATTTAAAAGCACTCGTTAATCTTGGTTTGAAACCAAGATACAGATTGTTTGACTCCGCTTTATTATCTTCTAGGAACTGTCACTGCATAAGGTGTCAAGGACTGGATTGTACTATAGTGGGGCATAGTGGCATAGTGCTCATCATGCCACAGATGTGACTAGAAAGCATGATAATCTAGAGTTGGTTTGTAGGTTCCAATAATCCAGAAGGCATACCTGAGATGAGGCTGCTTGAGAAAATTGAGTCAAAGATTTAGGTGTCAAAATCCCAGAGTAGCTGGGAGGAGTACTTGCTAGTGCATAGAAAGATTTGTTATTCAGAAATTTCTGAGCTTCCTGTTAGAAAATTTTAGAGCCTACTCTTAGGAAAATAGTGCCCCAAAAGGCTGATGCTTCTTCCATGACCTTATTTTCTTTTCTTTACTCTCATACTGTTTTAAAGTTTAGATATTCACAAGAAATGGGTTTTTTCCCAGTATAAACTTCAGAATTTGAAAGAAGACACTAGTGTCTGTGATTGTAGTTATTTTCCTACTTGAAAGAACAGAAGTTACAATTCACGAAGAGGCACATCTCCAGCTGCCTTTCAAAATTTGGTTAAAGAACAAGTTGGTTTAAGAATTGGCTTTGACCAAAGTTTTCTCGTTTTCAGGGAAAGAACAAAAGCTTTTAAAACCACAGCCTTTTAAAAAGGAAGGAGGGGGGAATATTGCAGTGTGAAATTTGACTTTGTAAAAGTGTAAAACATCTTTCAACTGGGCTTTCTTGTGTTAGTCTAACCTCACATGGTAATAGGCAGGTTTACCTACGTTGTTAGCTTGCTTGCCCCCAAAGTGGGTAATTATATGGGTAAGTGCCTACACCCATAAAAGTTCCCTGGTAATAGCAAAGACCAACTTATTGAGAATCTAGTCCTATTCTATCCCTGTGGACCTCAATGTCATTGGATATACCTAAACCACTATAACACTGGCCCACTTGAGAACAGAGTTGACTGCTGAAATGTTTATTAGTTCCTTGCTAACTTACCAGTAGAATCTGAGAGTCTGCAACATGCCATGTGCAAATCCTTGGCTAGATAGAGTATTAAACTGAGCGCAAAAATAGAAATGAGCAACATCTCGATTCCCCTTTCTTTTTACCTGATAGTGTTGACTGACACGCCATAGTGCCTTTAAGGCCAATTTGAGTCCTACCAGGTCCTGTGATTTACGTTCCAGTCCTGTGTTGTTACTACCTTTCATCTTGGTATCTTCTTTTCCCCACTTTGTTAACCTACTTTATGCTTTATCTCCTCAATAAAATGCTTACTGAGGGTTGCTGGTTTTGGATTTATTGTGTATTCCCGCTTAGTACCAAATATTTGGTAAATGGTTTTTTCAACTAGAGTTGCCAGTTGGCAAGCCATTCCTGACTTGAGTATGAGGAAAAGGGCTTTTCAGTTCCTCAGAGACCTGTTTTAGGATCGACATAGTGGATGGTTTATCTTGGGCAAGTCGTTGTGCTTTAATGTCATCCATGAAATTGGCAAGGACAAGCCATGAGTTGTGGAGATTAAAGATGATGATCAGGAAACCTGGCTGGCCCCATCAGTGGAGCATAGACTCTTGACCTTGGGGTTTATGGCTTGAGCCCCATGTTGGGTGTAGAGATTACTTAAAATCTTTTTTTAAAAATAGAGGTTAATATCAGGAACATG
The DNA here is from genome assembly GCF_022079265.1 of Lynx rufus. Taxonomy (NCBI): domain Eukaryota; kingdom Metazoa; phylum Chordata; class Mammalia; order Carnivora; family Felidae; genus Lynx; species Lynx rufus. Next base: position 16,930,385 of record NW_025814896.1, on the reverse strand, counting down.
TTGTCATATGACATGTAATAGCCATAATAAGTACTATCTGCTATTGTGAAGGATTAACCATATGAAACTTTTTTGTATTGTCTTGCTTTGTTTTCACATAAAATTTACCTGTTACCTTAATAGTGGTTTGAGCATTTTCTGTGACGTATTTTTCAGGTAAACCAGGAAGCTTTAATCACCTTTTCCAAAGTCCTTAACCTAATTTCCTTAATTTAGACTTGGAGCACTCTAAACTTCGGCAGTTTACATTTAGGAAACCTCACATTTTTATTATTTACCTTGTTTTCAGAAGGCAGTTTTCTGACTTTATCCAATTTCAGTCCTAAGGCTGTTGGATGTTTTGTTCTTAAGTTTTGACTTAATTTTAATTGCAAAATTAATATATACTTGGGAATATAAGGTATCTTTCCTTTAGAGCTCACTGGCTAAGGTAGCTGCCGTTAACAGTATCTGTCACTGCCCAGAATTATTTGATCATAAAACCTATTCTTCCCAATAAGCTGTTAGTCCTTACCATGAGTGGTGTTCTGCAGTTTGCTTTTACTAAGATCTGCTATTTTAAATGGCTGACTAGTATACTCCTGAGTGGATATATAGTAAGCATACTTGTTCGGTATCCTCATTGTTCTATTTAATCCCTTGGCTTGTGTAGCAGGAATGAAAAATACTATTTTTAATGTTCAATATCAAACGATAAGAAAGTTTTTTTTTACATGGTTTGGTACCTACTAATTACCAATTTACACATTAAATTTTGAACTTTTTGAGGCAATGACCACATCTTGAATAAGATGGATCTGTGTATGTTTAACACCAGGTTTCCATTTGCCAAAAGGATGAGTTACTGGCAATTGTGTAATTGATCTAGGTCCTCAATAGCTTGTTTAGATTTGCTTGGCTAGGTTACAGCAACCCTACAGATGGGCCCTCAGTATAGTACTTAAGTGATTAACCTTTTATAATACTTGAATAGAAAGGAGTCAAAAATTGAGAGATCTAAAAAGGTTAATGTGGCAAATTTCACCTTTGACCCCATGGAAGAAGCCAGGAACACTAGTTTCTTGTGTATCCTTCTGGAGATGTAAATCTAAAAGAACTGGTATTTCCCGGGGTAGTCTCATCAGAGCTCATTGGAATTTTGCAAAAGCAGGTGGTACTATTACAGCTTAAGCACTAGGAAACTTAGTAATTAAGTTTTTATTTACTGTTTACACTCGTTTATACCCATTTTCAATATCATTTCTGAGGAAATCATGGAATTAGCATGAAGATTTATTAGCAGAGGCAGGCTTTAAATCCTGGTTCAGTTCCTAACAGCCCTAAAGCGTTAAAGAAAAACAAAAAAACAATGTCAGATAATTCCTCCTAGTGAAAAGCACTCAGATTAAGGAAGGCTCAGAGAGTAGAGAATGAATAGACTTAAGTAATAATTTTGATAAACAGAAAAATCTTGTACAAAAAACTGTATACCCTTTTCCCATCACTAATTATACTTTGTTTCATTTACAAAAATTTTTTTCCTGAATCATATGAAAATAAATTAGAGACATCTTGCTGTTTTTTCCTTAAAAACTAATTCCTAGGAATGGGACATTCTCTGTTAAACTACAGTGCCTACCAAAAATAACATCAATAAAGTACTGTTGTCTAATCCATGCTCCATAGATCTGTCTCAGTTGACCACTAATAATTCTTTGTCTTTTTTTTCTATTGGTTCAGGATCATTTGCCACATTTTGTTGTCATGGCTTTTCGGTCTCCTTTAATCTGGACCACGTCCTCAGCCTTTTTCTTGGCCTTGTCATTTTTGAAAAGTAGAGGACAGTTATTTGTAGAATTGCCCTCAATTTGGGTTTGTCTGCTGTCTCCTCATTACATTTTTAGCAGGAATATCACAAGAATGAGATTATCTTCAGCTCATCATGTCCAGTCATCTTATAATAACCTGTAAGGCAGTACTTCCTGTGAATGACTGTCTTATAAATAAAGTTAAAAAAAGGGGTTTTTGTTTTTAGGAAGAGAAGGAGCTAATATTCAAGTTTAAGAGCTGCTGAAGGGAGAGCTTGGATAGCATCAGAGAGTACACCATTACCACTGAAAGCTGGAGTGTGGTTCTCCTAGCCCAGGGCCAAAAAGGGAGCAGGAGGCTACTTTAAATAGAGGAGAGATTAATAGATTCCATAGAAAATAAGCCATGTTCTCTTGTGTAAAACCATGCCCTCTAGTATTGTTGTGGGGGTAAATGCTGTTATCAAAGCATTGGCACAGTCACTCCATGGACTAAAATACTCTGTAGTCAAACCCTAATACTTTCTTTCCTAGCCAATTGAGGAAAAGGTAGGCAAAGCACAGTTGCTGATTATGGTGCCCAAGTATCTGATTAAGTGACCACTGCTCCTTTTTAGCTATTCATGAACAGCCTTGAGTATACTATTTAAATATATTGCTGTTACTTTGATTTTATGAGCTTGCAAGCACCAGTTAGAGAATAGTATGGTGAACCAACTCCTGAATACTTAATTCAGCTTTAACAATGTATGTCTGTCCATTTCCTGTCCAGATAATTTTGAAGGAAATCCTAGATACTCCAGCTGAAGACCGTTCACTATATACGACTAAAAGACCTAAATCTCTTTGTTCTCTTGTCCCTTGCAGTATATTTTTTGAAGGCCACTATTGAGTAGTTTTTCAGTCTTGATTTTGCTGATTGCATGCTAATGATATTTAGCATGTTCTAGACTAGATCTAAGAACAATACGATGGTGCTCAAAGTGTGCCTGGCCCAGTAACATCAGCATCATATGGGAATTTGTTAAAAACAGAGTTTCTCAAGCCCCACCCTAGAATCAGAAACTAAGTGGAGTCCAGCCATAGGTGTTACAATAAGCCTTCCAAGTGATTCTGGTGCTTATTCAAACTTGAGACCCATTATTTTAGAGGTTTTATCAGATTCTGTTTTGTTTTCCTTCCCAAAACTACTTGGGTATCTTTTTGTCATTGGCAGCCATTGATGATCTTTTCCTGAATCTATTATTAAACCCACAAACCGTGATTTTACACACTTTTTTTTTTTTTTAATCCATTGGAGTTCTCCTTATTGATGTTGCCTTGTTCTGTCTTTGGTTCATGAAAGTCAACTCAGGTTGCCTCATGAGTTCATTTGAAGCAACCCTAATAATCTTTATCAGTTTCTTTTCTTTCTAATATGATGAGATTTCCAGGCTCCTCTCTCTAATCTCAGATCTGGAGGCAGCCATTTCTCCAGTGAGCTCTGGTTATCTTTATTTGGAAATGGTATTTTGTGAGTATAGTCTGGACTTTTGGGTGTTCATTGCTACTAGTTGGATCTTTCTCAGGCCCCACAGATCATAGTACTGTCTGCTCTTGGGAAGGTCTTCTGCAGGCTAAACATCCACTCAGCCCTTTTCAGTTCATCAGTTTTGAATTTGGTTTGTCAGTATCCTTACAGAATGGGGCCCACTAGTAGCAACAGCACTCTAGGTTTGCTTTAACCTCCTCAGAGCAAAGCAAGTAGTATGTGGACTCCCTGCCTTAATAGATGTTCAGCTGAATTCTGGGCCAGTTCTGGCAAAGGAGTGAGGAAACTTTAGTATTCCTGCAGAATCTCTTCACCTTAAGAGAAGGGTTTAAAGTAAATAATGTGTCCTCTTGTTCTGGGTGATAGGAGTAGAGGGAGAAGGAAATTCAGAGCCTAAATTTCAGTGTGATTGTAGCATACACAGCAGCATTATAATTGGGATGCACAAATAAGATCTTAAATTACAGCTTGTATCCACCTTTGCTATAGATGACATTCCCTTGCGGACCCAGCAGGAACTCAAGCCTGGATAGCTGTGGCTGTGATTATAGTAAGATGATCAGTATGATACCTGAGTCATAATAGTCTAAACTCACATTCAGTAAATACTTCTTTTTTTTTTTAAATTTTTTTTTTTTTTCAACGTTTATTTATTTTTGGGACAGAGAGAGACAGAGCATGAACGGGGGAGGGGCAGAGAGAGAGGGAGACACAGAATCGGAAACAGGCTCCAGGCTCTGAGCCATCAGCCCAGAGCCTGACGCGGGGCTCGAACTCACGGACCGCGAGATCGTGACCTGGCTGAAGTCGGACGCTTAACCGACTGCGCCACCCAGGCGCCCCGTCAGTAAATACTTCTTAAAGGCCTTGCCAGATTCTTTTATAGGTGTGTGTGAGTGTGTATATTGTGTGTGTGTGTGTGTGTGTGTGTGTGTGTATAATATATATATATATATATACACACACATATATCCCCATCCTCCCTTAATGAGCAGAGTACCTCCTGTCCTTTGATTTTGACCAGTGGAATTTTGGTAGGCATGACATGTTTGGTAGACTAGATACTGCCCTCCCCTTCCCCAAAGATGCCTGTCTTCTAACCCTGTAACTTGTGAATATGTTACCTAACGTGGTAAAAGGAACTTTGTAGGTGTGACTAAATTAAGGTCTGGAAATGGGAAGCTTATCCTGGATTATCCAAGCGGGCTCAGTGTAATCACAATAGGCCTGAAGGTAAAAGGACCAGAAAAAGCTGATGCGAAAACAAGCAAAATCAGACACCAGAAGATGCTACGCTGTGGCTTTGAAAACAGAAGGAACCTCAAGACAAGAAAACAGTTCTCTAAAGCCTCTGGAGGGAGCACAGCCCTGCCCACAGCTTAACCTTGTGAAGGTCCTCTCCAGGCTAAACATCCCCTCAATCCATTTGGACTAATGAAACCCATTTTGGACTTCAGAACTCCACAACTGCAAGGTAATAGATTTTTGTTTTAATAAGTCACCAAATTTATGGTAATTAGTTACTGTAGCTACAGGAAACATACAACATGACTAAAGGCTTAAATGCTTACACAAATGGACTTGGTCTTTTGCATCTCTACCATCACTATGAGAATAATATTCCTCTGTCAGCCTGCTGGTCGTAGGATATGAGACAGGTGTCAGGGGGTAAGGGAAGGTGCCTGTTAGCCTCAAGCCTACAGCTTGAGACTGCCCAGCCTAAATCCACCAACCTGTGTACGAAGAAGAAAAATTTAGGGGGTTAGTAATTTCATTTTGCCTAAACAAATAGACACTTTCCATTTGGCCCTCCCACACCACCACGCCTCCATTCTCTGTTCTGAGCCCCAGGAAGTTAATCTCTATTGGCTCCGTCCACATACTCTTTTGCCCTCTGATTTCTGATTAGGTTCAGCCATTAGGGAAAAGCAGTAGGAAAGGAGAGCGAAAAGATTGAGATTGAAACACCTATTTCCACAGCCTCCTCTCTGTAAGGTTCAGGCTGGTGATGGTCTTCATCTGAAGGGCATAGTGTGCTACATATGGCCCTCTTGTTCCGAGTCCTGGTAACCACAGTCTCCCCTTTCTTTCCTAGCCCCAATGGTTTTACTCTAATAATTGTGATTTTCCAACAACCTGCCCATCCCTTTAAAAATAGACCCTTTGTTAAATTCTCTTCAGATTTACTCAGTTGGAGTGTGTGCCATGTTTCTTAACAGATAACAAATATTTCGTATTTCAATAAAGTATAAAACCTTACACTAACTTGATGATGTTGCTAAATAAAGCAAAGTTGAAAGGTTGACTTTTTTCATTTACTGTCCAAAGCCAGGGAGAGGTTCTTGAGTTAATAAGTACACCAAGGAACTTTATTTTTGCCTCTCAGTAGATAAGCTTTTCTAAGGGAGATGCCCACCTACTCTGCCACCCCCATACCTGGCCAACACTGTCCAAGTAGCTGGTTTGTACCAGAAAGCCAATGTGTGTTCCTTGAGTGGAAGAAGGGAGATTGGAAGGTAAGTTCCAACCTCATCCAAACAGCTGATTGTGGGATATGACGTGCTATGGACTGAATGTTTATATCTCCCCCAAAATTCATGTAGAAACATCCCCAATGTGATGATATTTGGAGGTACGGATTCTGGGAGGTAATTAGGTCATGAAGGTGGCGCCCTCATGATTAGAATTAGCACCCGTATAAAAGATCCCTTGCCCTCCTGCCGTGTGAGGACAGAGCAGGGAGATGACTGTTGGTGAAGCCAGGAAGCAGGCCTTCACTAGACATGAAATCTGCCAGTGCCTTGATCTTGGATTTTCTAGCCTCCAGAACTGTGAGAAATAAGCTTTTTTTGTAAGTCACCTAGTATAGTCTGTGGTGTTCTGTCATAGCCTAAATGGAGGTATCTGATAAAATGACACCAGAAGATGCCCTGGAGCAGACAGAGTCAGAGTAAAGCAAAATAATGGCTTGTATAGACTTGGGTTCTTGGTCCACCTTTCCTAAGTGGTGTTTGTCCCCTTGACAAGGTAAATTCCTTGGGGAGAAAATCCTTGGTACTGGGAAATAAAACCCCTTGAGACCCAGTAAGACCCAATTTGGGCTTTGATCATTTGTGTCGTTTTAAGCCACCAGTTTGTTCCTTGATAGAAAATGAATATGGCTTGGTCAGCTGATTCTTTTTTTGTTGGGTTCCTCAGGATCATCATAAGACAAATTGTTGAGAACAAGGTTCAGATATTTACAGAGTGAGGGTAAAGGAAATGAAATAGCTGAAGCTCTGGGCTTCACTGAAACAAGTTTTTTCCTAGCGGTTACAAATAGAAGCTTCAGTTCCCAAACCCAAATGTAAACTTTGTCAACGTCTGAAGTTTTGGGTAATAAAAACCCATGCTCTGGGGGAAGCAGGACCTGAAGCTAATCATATTTGGAAACTTGTGTCTTGTGTCTCCCCTGCCTTTCCCACTATGGAGCCCACAATTACATTGTCTGGGGATGTGGTCTTTTCATGCGTTTTTCAGTACCTGCTCCTGGTATCACCTGGACTTAAGATCCCATCTCCTGCCATGAAGTGTGTGATGAAACCCCGGTCCTTAGCAGCTGGTCCCTGTCTATCCAATAACAGCCTCCAGGACAAGAAGGACACCAGGCCACCCCTTCCTTAGTGCTCTGTTTCCCTCTTGTTTCTGACTCCTGTTCGTTCCCCTTATTGCAAATTCAACCATGAATTCACTCTTCTTCCTCCTTTGCTGGTTTCCTTTTTTTCTTGTAATATTTTACCTAGGATTTTGGCATGTTTATGCTAGAAAGGACTTCCTGTTAGTAAAATCTTCTGTCAGAACCAGAGATGTTTGCACACTTACATAAAGGGCATGTTTTGATGATTTTCCTAAAACAGTGACTGCACCAAGAGTGAACTAAATTTTGTAGGAACAGAAAGTTGTTGGCTGCTCACAACAGTTTTCTCTGTGCTTCTGCTATCAACATTTCAATCAAATTTGGGTCCACTGGGGTGGAAGGTTAACTTGGAGAAGACCTTGGGGCTATTGACATATAGAAGGGGGGTGTCACATGAGGGAAAGATTGGACTAGCTCACTTGCTTTTGAGGGCATTCTGGTGCAGCACAACAAACGCTGGCTCTGTGAGAGAACCTTCCCCAAATCACATCAACTTGGGAGGAGCTCTGCATCCCCGAAGGTGTTCAAGCAAGCAAGACCACCAAAAGTATCTGGACCAACCAAATACTGGTAATGGGCAGAATAATGTCTTAGCAACTCCTGTTCGTTCCTGCATCCTGCTGGCTCAGATTCCACTTGTCTGTCTGAATCACTGTCTGAAAGATGCATTTGTAATTGAGAAGCCATGTGTTTGTGTAGTTCCATCACTTTCTTGTAATCTGAATACCTAAAATAAACCTTTTGGAAAATCTAGAACAAGCAGTCTGGGTAGAGATGAGAGAAAAAAAAGTGGATGGTTGTGTGTGTATTGGTGTGTATAAAGAGACTTACATTGTTATGGCAACCAGCATCCTCAACTGATGCAGTTCTGTTCCCAATAATATGAGATGTGATTAAAAATTGACATTGCAGCAAGGAAGAACACATGTAATGCGTTGGCGTGGCAACCAGAATAAAGTCTGGTTTATTTAAACCAGGTTTAAATCTGATCACAATTTGGGGAATTTACCTACAATTAATTAGGAATCTTTTTCTTATTGGAACCAAGTCAGGAGGCTGGAGGTCTGACTGTGGTCATGATCTTAGCAGGCCAAATGGACAGCAGTGTCCTTTTTCTGTAAAATGAGGGATTAGCTTAAATCCTTTGGTGTGGGAGAGGAGCCCCCAGCTCTAGGCTGGACCAAGAGTTGCCCTGTTTTCATCTGCATGCAGTATGTTACTACATCCACTTTCCAGTTAGATCAAGGGAACTGAAGCACTGGGAAGCAGTGACTTGCTCAAGGTAACACCAAAACAGGAACTATATGCCATGAAGTAGGTTAGTCTTTACAAATGGAGAAATTAGTGCCAGGATTAAATGATGTCCTCCAGATCACACTAGCAGCCATGGCAACAGGGTCATCCAAACGCAGGTTTGGTCAGTGCCGCCCTTTACGCCAGGCAGGGTCAGAATCGGAACCCAGGCCCCCCTAGGCCTTCTCCTCTGGTCGCACGCCCCTTCACCCATTGTGAGGCCGTTGTCTGACGCTCCTTGGCTCCCCTTCTCCAAGCTGGGGGTGGGGCGGCGCGGTAGGAGGGCGTTGGGCACCGCAGCGCCCTAGCCGGGACGCGTGCGGGAGCGCAACCCCGTCTTTTGTCACTGGCCACTCCGCTAGGGCCCAGCAGGGTCGCTCTCCGGCTCGGCGGGTCCCGCGCCCCCTGCACACAGTTGGCCGAGATGCGGAGGGTGGGGGGCAGGATGAATCTCCACCGAGAAGGCGAGGGGAGAGGCCACTAGGCCCACGCGGCCGGGCCCGCGCCCCCTGCTCCCACTCGGCGCTCGCCCCGCGTCCTGCAGGGAGGCGGGCCCGCCCCTTCTGCGCGCAGGCGCGCGCCGCGCGGGGCTCGGACGGCGGCTCGGCACCGGGCGGCCACGGGCGGGCCTCGCAGGTAAGGGACCCCGCGGCGGGGGCTTGGCCCAGGGTATGGGGTGCCGCCCGCCCTGCCGCAGGTGCCCAGCGCGCGGTCCGGGCGCGCGGTTCGTGGCGAGTGCCTCCGGCGGGGGACGCGGGCTGGGGACGAGGGCGGGGGGAGCGGGGCGGAAGGGGTCCGGGCGGAGCGCTACCGGGGCTGGGGCCGGCCGCTGCGGGGCTGGGAGCCGCGACCGCGCGTGGGAGAGGCGGCGGCTCCGTCTTCAGCGAAATGCAGTCAATTAAGAGTTTTTCATTAATACGACGGAAGGTGTAGAGGGCGGGCTTTGGGGTTTCTTAGGAAATGGGTCATCTGGCAAACTTTCTTCTTCCTACCGTTGGTTTCCGATTTTTATAACGGGAAATGGGATTATTATTTTGCCATAAAGGGAAAGAATAAAAAGAATTCCGCCATTTTGGCGTTTTAAAAAGTAACCGTTGCGCGTGGCCGACGGGTCGGTGGCCGCCCCACCCGCCGCCGTCTGTACCAGTCCTCCGAGGGCGGGCGGGCGGCGGTTCCGACCCCGGAGCCGGCTTTCGCCCCTCCCGCGTCCCGGTCGCAGCTGCTGGGGGCAGGCCCCAAGTTTGTGGCGCCCGATCTCGCTGGGGCTGAGTGTGTGTGTGTTGAGGCGTGTGGGGATGTCTGGAGCGCTAACCCCACTCCCAACACCTAGAGCCAGGGCCTTTATTGAGCGTCTGTTGTATACGAAGCCTTGAAGGGCAAGCAGTGGGAAGAACCTTAGCAGATAGGAAGGGAAAATAAACAGGGACATACTCATTCAATAAATGTTTACCGAGCATATGCTATGTGCCAGAGACCACTCTGTCCCAGGGACCCAATGACTGTTTTAGGTCGGGTTCCCTGAAACCAGACTCTGGGAGGGAGATGTGAGCGCAGACTTACTGGAGTGCCCTTGGGAGTATCACCTGTAGGACAGTGAAGACAGCAAAGTGGTGGGCAGAAGTTGAACTGCCAACGTAGTCTCTGCAGAGGCCTCAGCCTGTCCCAGGGATAGCTCTGGAAGGGACATGGCCCTGCTGAGATAACCCAAATTGAGACAAGGGGCAAGGCCCTTCTACCCTTTATCAACTAGTCTGACAGGATGGCTGCTTCCAGGAGAGGGCACTTGGGCGAGGCAACTCCCCTGGCTGAGGGCAATTCCCAGAGAAGCTGACTGCCCAGGGCTGCCTTCAGGGTAGCTGACTGCCTCTTTATCCCCTCCTCCCCTAGCCTCTGAGCAACGCTGGAGGAAATTGTATTCTAGCCCCTAAGGAATGAATGGCTAAACCATTGATGTATTTCAATATCATTGTTTCTAATATGTTGACCACTTTTTACTCCCAGCTCTCTGATTCATTCATTCAGTGACTGTTGAGTGCAACCTCTGTGTCAGGCTTTTTACACATCAGCTACTTTGTGCCATCTCAGAGACCCACAAGTTAATGCATAATTAGACTGTGGTGGAATGGAGCACAGTCAAGGAGATGATTAACTTTGTTTTGGGGTGGATTTGGGTAACACTTCAAGGAAGAGGTGTCACTCAAGCTGGATCTTGGAGGGTGAGTAGGATTTTTCCAGACCTATGGGATACAGAAAGGTACCAAGCAGAAGGAACCATATATGCGCAGGACACAGAAGTGGGGTTCTGAAGTTGCAAGGAGGCTCTAGGGGTGGGAGTGGATGTTCCTGGCACCTGGCTCAGGCCCGGGAGCCATTTTAGACTGGTTGTGCTATTGTGTGTACCAGGTGGGACAGTGTTTATGAAAATGCCACATGGGCTGCAAGCACAAGGGATGGCAGCGGCAGAGGAGGAACGAATTCAAATCACAGAGAAAGCAGTTTCGGGCCTCAGAACTCATGGTCTAGCTGGGGAGGAAGAACACAGAAGCAGTAGGTGCTTCTTGGCAGGAGCCCAAGGCTACCGTGTGTTGGGTCCCCACATCACAGATGCACTGGGTCCCCTTTCCTCCTGCATATTCAAGGATTTGTCTTCTAGACTGAGTCTTTCTTCCCTGCCCTGTCAGTTTTTTCCTCTCCATAGGCTCATTTTCCTCAGGTACAAACATGCTGTGACATCTCCTATTTAAAAACAAACCAGCAAACACCCCACACCCCTTCCTTGAGACCACATCACTCTCCAAACACCATCCCCCAACTCCATGCTCTCCTTCACATCACAACTTCCTTAAGAGAGTTGGTAGTCCCATTGTTTCCACTTCCTTTTCTCCTATTCTCCCACGAGGATCAATCCTTACTGTTAGTTTCCCCCACTAGAATGTGGATTCTGTGACAGGGGTTGTCTATTTTGTTCATTGATAATTCTGCATTGCCTGGAACAGGGCCTGGCACATAGTAGGTGCTCAATAAGTATTGAGCTAATCCATGATCTCTCTCTAGAACCCACTCCGGCCAGGTTTTTATGTCCACAGCTCCTTGGAAGCGGCTGTTGTCAAGGTTTCTAATGACTCTTTGTTGCCCCAACGGTCCACTCCCTCACCTGACTTGATCTGGCCCCCTTTCCTGAAAACTTTGCTCATGTGTCCTCCAGAAGCTCAGACCCTTCTGGATTCCCCCTGACCTCATGAGAAGCTCTATTACTAGATCTTCTTCCTCCTCCCAACCTATAAATCTTGGTGAGCTCCAAAGCTCCTACCTTGTTCTTTGTACTCAGCTTTATGGTTTTCAACGCCAGCTGTACATGATGGCTTTCAAATTTGTATCTCCAGCCCAACCCTATCCCTTATTTCTACAATATATGCTTCATGAGAGCACTCTTTTTTGAGACTGTCTTCGCAGGGCACAGAACGGTGCTGACACCTAGTTGGCCCTCCAGTGTTTGCTGAAACGAGGGCAACAAACTGAATAGCAGGGCAGTCCCCTTAGCCTCCCTTCCTGGATACACCTAAAGCATGTGATAAGTTTGGAAACAGAATGAAATTCTTCCAGGAGTAACCATACTGACTCTTTTTTTTTTTTTAATTTTTTTTTATTCTGTTTATTTTTGAGAGAGAGAGAGAGACAGAGTGAGAGCAGAGGAGAGGCAGACAGAATCTGAAATAGGCTCCAAGCTCTGAGCTGTCAGCACAGAGCCCGACGTGGGGCTCGAACTCACGAACTACAAGACCATGACCATGACCAAGTCTGATGCTCAACTGACTGAACCACTCAGGCATCCTACCACATTGACTCTTAATGACTGCCAAGGTTTTGAGTAAAAAGATTGACTCTATTGAAAAGCACTTGAAATGGTACATCAGCTGTGCAAAACAAAATAAGGAGAATTGAAATTCAGGGAGTTCTATTTTATAATTTTAACACGGGACACACCTTGGTTTGAACGTTGCCTGAATTAATCAGGTTATGTATCTAGCCTTTGCCTACCTGATTACATACTCTGTAATACAGAGGATGGACTCTATTTTAAGGAAGAAAATCTGGAAAATAAATGAATGCACAAGAATAGCAGGAGGGAGGCTGAGAGAGACAGTGAGCACTGTAAGCTGATTTTGCCAACAAGCTACCAAGCTTCCTGGGATTTCTGTTAAAAGGGAGTGGAGTTGGATTTGTCGAAGGTCTGCTCTGCTGCTACCAAGACTTTACGTATTTTGTCCATTTAGTCTTCACCACAGCCATTTGAGGCATATACCGTTGCCACATTTTACACATGAAGAAACTGAGGCTCAAAGAGGGTAAGCTACTTAGAAGCACAGGTGTAAGTGGTGGAGCTGAGATTCATAGTCTGAAGTCAGTCTTAAGCCTAGGCTATGTTTTCCTTTAACGTGTATGCCAGAAGCCATTGTCAATTACTGCTAACACCTTAAAGCAACCCAGTATCAATTACATATACAGAGCTTTTTATTAATGAGTTGAAATTACTGAAATACAACACATTTTTTTAGCACCTACTGTGTGTAGGCACTATTCTGAGGACTGGCCATAGAGCAGTGGCCAAGACAGATAACAAATCTTTGCCTTCATGGAACTTCTATCTCAGTGGGGTTGACTGATCAAACACAAATAAGTAAATGAAGATCATTATTGATTGTAATGAAGGATGTGAAGGAAATAAACACAGTAATGGGATAGGCAGTAGTGGAATGGGTGAGGGGTGTGCTGCTTTAAATTCAATGGCCAGGAAAGACCTCTTCTGAGGAGATGGCCACTGAGCCAAGGCCTGGAGGATGGGAGGGGGGCAGCCAAGCAAAGAGGATGGGGAAGAGCATTCTAAGCAGAGGGAACAGCAAGGATCAAGGGCTCTGTGGTGGGAATGTTTGTTAGTCAACAGAAGGAAACCAGTGTTTGTTGAGGGTGGAGAACAGGGGAAGATTGATGGAGGATAAGGTCATAGGGGAAGACAGGGGTCAGATTCTATAGGATAAAGCACTTGGATTTTGTTCTAAGGGCAGTGGAGAGCCATAGAAGAATTTTAGATAGGGAGATAATGTGATTCGGTTTACATTTTTAAAGCTTTCTCTTGCCTGGGAATAGACTATAGGGGGCAGGCAAGGAAGGAGGGAAATGAGTTAGGAGGCAGTTTCTCAAGTCCAAGGAGAGCTGATAGCAGTTGGCACTAGTGTGGCAGCAAGGAAATGGAGAGAAGTTGTCAGACTTTGAGATGTGTTTTGTAGGTAGTGCCGACAGGCCAATTATAATATGTGTACAGTTTTGCTGTATAATACAGTAACTGTGGTCACTGTGGCTATTCCAATTTAAATGAAGATAAAAAAAATTCAGTTCTTTGTTCACACTAGCCACATTTCGAGTGCTCCGTAACCACGTGTGGCTAGCGACTACTGTGTTGGACAATATAGGCCTAAGATATTTCTATCATCACAGAAGATTCTACTGGACAGTGCTGGTAAGGCACTAACAGTGGCCAAGATAGTTTAAGAGTTAAGTAAATGATAGATATTAAGTATATTTGTTACGTCATTAGGTGTTTTTTCCCCATATATTTACCGGTTCAACCACCTCTGTATTAAATGCCTCTTTCGTCCTTGCATTATTTATAGCAAACTCATGCACTGTCTGGGCTCTCAGATACCTCTGTGCTCTTCACATGCATGCATTTGTTCAACAGATGTTACGGTGTGCACTCTGTGCTTGGGGTTGAAGGATTGTGGGCAGGTGTTATAAAGGACTGTGATCAGGAAAGATTATCTCCCAGGAAAATGGACCTTGTGAGTGAGAGAGAACCTGGTACTTGAGGGCTCTAAATTTCCAGAGGGAGAAGGGATTGATTCTAGTGGGGCTGGAGGTCAGGGTTGAGAGAGGGGAGTTTGGACTTAGCCTGGGCTACGCCGTGACAGCTGGCCAGACAGAACCTTGGCCCAAGACCTACTCCCCAGAGTCAGTCCAGAACATCACAGTTTACAGAGCACCCTCACACATGCCCATCTCCCAGAGTCTGAGGGAGATGCAGGGCCTGGCCAGAGCCCTCATCTGGGTGACCTGGTTGGAGCCAGGAGCCAGAGTTTATGTTGGTCTCCTAAGACAGTCTGCTCTACCTAGGGTTGAGGATTTTCTCTGCAGGTTGCCAGCCTGAGGGTGACCAGCTGCTCCTCAAAGAAGCCCCCTCCCGCCCTGATTGCCCTAGGGGTTGTCTTCAGCTCGTAGGCCTACCAGGATGGAGGGGAATGCCGAAATGGAGATGCTGAGGACACTGAAGGGGCCCTCCACAGGAGAGGTCAACGTGCACCTGGTGGCCAGAGACAGCTCAGGTTCTGGCTCTCACCTGCCCACTACTGCCTTCATCATCCCAGGTGGGCCAAGCCAGGGGTCTGGGGAGAAGGAGCATACCTGCTTAGGCAGGTATGGATCCTGAGAAAGACAAACCTTCACCTGCCCACACACATGCATGGGGCACGACCACCAGGCTTACCTGTGTCATGACAGTCCGTGTATTTGTTCACAGCCAGCTCGGCCACCCTTGGCCTGCCCAGCAGTGCCCTAGACGTGTCCTGTTTTCCGCGGGAACCGATCCATGTGGGCGCTCCGGAGCGAGTGGCGGGCAGTGTACCTGTCACGGCCACCGTTCTGCCGCAGTTAAGCGCCGGGCCTGTGGCCAGCTCCAGCGCCACCACAGTGCGGCTCCTGGAGTGGACGGAGGCCGCGGCCCCGCCTCCTGGGAGCGGCCTGCGGGTCAGTGTCTGTGGGGATTGGCGGGCCCCCTGCGAGCCGCACCTGAGGGGCGGGGCCAGCGGGCCACGGGCGGGGCTCGAGGCGAAGGAGGGGGAAGGGGCCTAGATGAAGGGTTCCAGGGTGCGGCTTTGAGTGCGGGACTCTAGGGGCATGGCTGGGGTGGAGGCGCTCGGAGTCTGGAGGGCTGCTGGGGGCGTGGCTTGGAGCCTGGCACCCGGAGCCGAGCCTTGCGGAGTAAGGCGGCTTGAGGGGACTGTGCCGAGTGGGGGACGGGTCGAGGGGGTACGGGAGTCCTGTCCTCAGACCGTCGTGCGCTCCAGTTCCGGATAAGCGAGTACGCACCGCTGAACATGGTAGGAGCAGAGCAGCCCCCGAGCCCAGAGCTGCGGCCAGAAGGTGTGGCCGAGTATGAAGATGGCGAGGCCCCGGCGGGAGGTGGCGATGCGGGCACCCAACAGCCCGGTAGGACCCCCACCCACCAAGTCCCCAGACTGGGGCCTTGCACGGGTGGGGCGAGGCCCGAGCTCCCCAAGGAGTTTCCATGGTTAGGGGTTGGGGTGAGGGTGCCCTGGTTCTGTGAGTGCACCCAGGGATTGGTCCTGAGGGGGCGTGGGCTCTGAGGTGGGCGGGGCCTGACAGGTGCGGCTGTGGTGGGTGGGAGGCCTGAGGCCCCTTTGGCCCCCCCGCAGCGGACCTCCCCCAGGACCCTCCAGAAGATCCCCCGCAGGACCCCCCAGAAGATGATGGGAACTGTCAGTGCCAGGAGTGTGGACCTCAGCAAAGCGCAGGTCCGGATCCCGGTTCTTCCAATGATGACTGCCCACCGCTGTTCCAAGAGAGGTAAGGGGGAGGGGATTGCAACCCTACTTGCTCTGGCTGTGGGGCAGCTGGGGGGGGGGGGGGAAGGGGGAGGCAAGCCCTCTTCCTGTTCAGGGCTTAGGAGGGGGACTGGGTGGTGCAAGGGTGGGTGCTTCCTTCTCTCAGGCCTTCCTCCCTCAGGTCAGTCATAGTGGAGAACTCCGGCCAGAACTCCAGCACCAGCGCTTCTGAACTCCTCAAACCCATGAAGAAGAGGAAGCGCAGGGAATACCACAGCCCATCAGAGGAGGAGTCGGAGCCAGAGGCCTTGGTAGGAAGAGGGCAGTGGGGAGGGAGAGCGGAGGCTAAAGACTGCCTCAGTTCCCACGACCCTCTCTGTTAATCCAGGCTGTGGGGCTGGGCCAGAGAAGACACATGATGGCTCACTCATCATATTTTTGGGGTCCCATTTTGATTCAGGTCCTGTACTTGGTTAGAGGAAAATGATTAAATCACCCTCCTGCTTTCTGGAGCTCCCATCTCAGTCTCGTGTCAGGGCTAAGTCACATTCACATAAAGCAGCACCCAAGTAGGTGTGTAGGCAGATGGAAAGCTCCATCACCGGAGCCCAGTCACAAGGCCAGAGGCCTGGGAGCACAGGGCTCTAGTTGCAGAGAAGCTGGAAGAGACAGAGCATGAAAGTTCCAGTGGGCAGGTAAAATCCACACAGAGCAGTTCTGAGGGGAATGAGGAAGATTGTCATCAGACTGCGTCACTAGGGGCTGTATGGTCATGTGAGTGCACCTCAACCTCATAAGGGGTTGTCCGCTGGAGCTGTGTTCCAGCTGGTAGCCTAGCAGAAATTCCACTTGTTTGTGACTGAACACCGTGTGGCCAGGGAGCCAGGCAGGGGAATAGAGTCTGGGACTTCAACCCTTGAGGACAGGAATAAGGCTTGCCTTCCACAGGAGAAGCAAGAAGAAGGAAAGGATCCAGAGGGACAGCCTGCTGCTAGCACCCCGGAAAGTGAGGAATGGAACAGCAGCCAGCCTGGTATGGTGGCCTGTGCGTGTGTATATATATTGGTGCGATGTGTGTATATGCTTTTGGAGGTGTGAGGCTGGGAGTATGGGTTAGGAATGTGATGGTGGGTGGTATATATATAGATGAGTATGAACTGGTGTATGTGAGACAGAGGGAGAAAAAATGAGCGAGAGAGACAATGATTCTGATTTACGTGCTGGTATGCGTATATGGGGAGAACTGTATCATGTAGTTGTGTATTCTCTATTATCTAGTTGTGAATAGGCCTCACTGCCAGGCTCAGTATCCAAAGACTTAAACAGCTTTTAATGGCACCACATGGCATTGCTTCCCTTTGGTGGTGTGAGCAGGTTCATACCAGTCATTCCTCTGACCTTGCTATTTGGGCCTCCATTCTGGCCCTTTGGTTCCAAGAAAAGTGGAACAAAAGTCATTCATAGTCAGCTCTGGCCCTCAGCCCTTCTCCATTCCCATGTGACAACAGTCCGCTAAGCTAAGTAACATTTATCACACTTCTTGTTTAATGTCTACCTTCCTCCCTCAAAGCTGTATTAATCATTGTATCCTCGGTACTTAGCTTAGCGACTGGTATTGAGTAGACTCTCAATAAATGTTTATTCAGTGCATGAATGGATGAGTCGTATGTTGGTGGTTCCACTTGGACCATGGTTCAGTTGCATGATTTACTGTCTTTCCTGTCCCAGAGAGAGCCAGAGGCTGAGGTGAGTTCTTAAGACATTCTGCCTTGACAGATCAGTGCCAGCCAGAGGAACCCAGGCTGTGCCCAGGGTTCCGAACTCTGTAGTGCCTATTGGAAATTTTGCCCATCACATCCAAACCAAATTTTCACTGCTGTCTCTCACCCAAGGCTCTCACATCAGAAGCCAAAAGCGTAGCTCTCATTGATTTATGACTTCTTAAGTCTTATTCAGAGGAAGGAGACAGTGTCTAACTCCTCAAGACAGTGGTTCAACTGCTCTGTCTTACTTAGGGAGCTAGATTCATGAATCAGCATTCTTTTAGCTGGGTCCTCTTGTCCAGTACAGAGTTATCTTTTGATTCATACTTCTCACCATACTGCTCGCCATTTTCTGGATATTTTCCCTTTTCTGTCTTTTTTCCTTTTTTCAAGGAAAGATACTCTGTTAGTCAACAGAAGTTTGCATTTATGGCTAAATTTTTTCCCACTCATTTTTGGGGTCTTTTGGCAGAAGAATCTAGGGCTCAGGGTGGGGGTGGCAGGTTTGCTTGAGTGTCCTGTGTGTGTGGAGAATCTGTGTTCTGTTTACACTGTTTGGCAGTTAGATGGCCAGCTGCTGGGCTCATGTTGTACAAGACTGACGTTATCTAGTCCTCACAGGATGTTCCAATAGTTTACGGTTTAGAGCCGTGTAACTCATGTGTGTACTCAGGCGCTCGCTCTCTCTCTCTCTCTCTCTTGCATATATCTGCTTTATCGTTGCAACAGCCACTTTGTTTGAAGAATCGTTTTCTAACACACCACGGTAAAAGTCTTTACAGTATATTTAGTCATTAACAGTTATTCTGATATTCTCGTGTCCCCTCTCATTCTGCCCACATCCAGATCAGGTGGGATTCTTTGGGGTCAACTTGTTACAGCCTTTTCACATTCAGAGCAGTCCTGCAAGCATCTTCTTCTGTTTCCTTATAGTTGCCTGAGACATGCATTTTTGCCCATTCTTAATCAAGTTATCTTCTTATTATTGATTCTTTATATAGTCTGGATATAAGTCCTTTATCAAACATATATGCTAAAAAAAATATTTTCTCCCAGTCTTTGGCTTGCTTTTTCCTTTCTAAATGATGTTTTCTGAGGAGCAGAATGTTTTCATTCTGATTGGTGTCCGCTCTATCCAGTTTTCGCAGTTAGTGCTTCATATGTATTTTTACAAGGTACAGGTTTTTTTAGCGGCTTTATTGAGATGGAATTCATAAACCATGCAGTCCATCCATTTGAATTGTACAATTCAGTGGGTTTTCGTGTACTCACAGAGTTGTGTAACCACCACCACAATCAATTTCAAAACATTTTTTTCATCACTCCAAAAAGAAACCCTGGGTCCCTTAGCTATCATTCCCCCCAAACCACCAATACCCCTGTAGTCCTAGGCAACCCCAGGTTTATTTTCTGTGGATGTGGATTTGCCTAGTCTGGACATTTCACATACATGGGATCACATAATATGGTGGCTCTTTGTGACTGGCTTCTTTCACTTAGCACAGTGTTTTAAAGGTTTATCCATGGGGTAGCGGCCATTGGTACCCCATTCCTTTCTATTGCTGAGTAATATTTCATTGTGTGGTTATATCACACTTTGTTTATTTATTGATTGATGGATATGGGTGCTTCCACTTTGGGGCTATTATGAGTAATGCTGATATGAATATCCATGTATAAGTTTTTGTGTGGATATGTTTTCATTCTTCTTGATTGTGTACCCAGGAGTGGATTGCTGGGTTATATGGTAACTCTATGTTTAGCCTTTTAAGGAACTGCTAGACTGTTTTCCTAAGTGGCTGTGCCATTTTACATTCCCACCAGTTTGAGAGTTCCAGTTTATTCACACCCTCATCAATGCTTGTTATTGTCTCTTTTTTATTATAGCCATCCTCGTGGGTGTGAAGTAATATCTCATTGTGGTTTTGATTTGCATTTTACTGATGGCTAATGGTGTTGAGCATCTTTTCATGTGCTTATTGGCCATTTATATATTTTCTTTAGATAAATATTTATTCAGATCCATGCCATTTTTTAATTTGGTATAGGAAACACATTTTATATTGAAATACAAAGAGTGTGCCGTAAAGTTGGGGAGCAAGTTGAGAATATGAGTGTGTGCTTTGGTACAAGTCATTTATCAGTAGGACTCTTACAACAGTGCCTTCCTAACTGAGGTCCCTAATCTAAATTTACGTGCAAAATTCTGTGAATTGCTTATTTTTCTGGGTAGATGGTCCATGACTTTCATGAGATTTTCAGAAAGGTCCATTTGTACTTACTAGAAACTGAAGGCCAAGTGAAGAATAGACCATAGCATTATGGAGCCCAGCCTCTTTGGCTTGGTGTTCCCAGGCATAGATCCTTGCCGGGTACATGTTGACCTCAAGTGGCAGGCTCTTGATTAAGTTTTCTGTCTTGAAATGAACTGATGCTGAACTGGCTAACCATGCTGCAGAAGAGATAGGCAAATACTGGCTAACCATACCGCAGAAGAGATAGGCAAATACATGTTTCTGTGGCAAATTTAAAACGAAAAGATCCAGCACATGGTTGGCACCCTGGTGACTACTTGTGATTGGTTGTTTTTGAGCCATAGCATTCTGTTCTTTAGGTTTTCCTTCTCTCCTGTAGACCTGAGAGTGGAAAGTCTGGCTAGAACCATTAATCTGCGAATTATCTCCACCTAAACTACAGAAGCAGCGCTCAAGAAGCGTCCCAAGAGAGTCAGCACAAAGAGAGGAAATGGGAAGCAATTGGTGTATTTCTAGGGTTCCCATCATTGAGGAGCAGGGTTGGGGTGGGAGAAAGAACCACCGATGGCAAGAAAAGAGGAAGAAGATACAGCTAAGAGAGTGCAGCAAGAAGGAAGTGGTCAGATGGAAGGGGGCTTGGTAGCACAGGGACATCAAGACATTTGAGGAATGAGGGGTGCCTGCATGGCTCAGTTGGTTAAGCCTCAGATCATGATCTGACGGTTCATGAGTTCGAGCCCTGTGTTGGGCTCTGTGCTGACAGTGCAGAGCCTGCTTAGGATTCTCTCCCTTCCTCTCTCTCTGTCTCTCCCTCTCTGTCTCTCTCTCTCAAAAATACATAAATAAACTTTAAAGAGAGAAGGCACCTGGGTGATTCAGTCAGTTAAGCGTTTGACTTTGGCTCAGGTCATGATCTCACAGTTTGTGAGTTCAAGTCCCACATCAGGCTCTCTGCTGTCAGCACAGAGCCCTCTTCAGAGCCTCTGTCCCCCTCTCTTTCTGCTCCTCCCCTGCTCTCTGTCTCTGTCTCTATCAAAAATAATGAATGAAGGGGCGCCTGGGTGGCGCAGTCGGTTAAGCGTCCGACTTCAGCCAGGTCACGATCTCACGGTCCGGGAGTTCAAGCCCCGCGTCGGGCTCTGGGCTGATGGCTCAGAGCCTGGAGCCTGTTTCCGATTCTGTGTCTCCCTCTCTCTCTGCCCCTCCCCCGTTCATGCTCTGTCTCGCTCTGTCCCAAAAATAAAAATAAACGTTGAAAAAAAAAATTAAAAAAAAAAAATAATGAATGAAAAAAAAATTTTTAAACAGGTAGTTATGGAATAGTATAATAACTGTTGTGGTTGAGGTATGTAGGTACAAAGGACTGTCACGGAATAAGTGCTGCCTCATAGAGCCAAGGAAGGCTGCACAGGGTAGGTGGGATGATGTTACTTCCCTCTGTGCATCTATACATCCATACATCCCTGCATCCATACGTCCAGTCGTCCACATATCCGTGCATGCACACATACATCCTCCTAGTCATTCACTTAACAAACAATTGGTGATTATCTTTCTGTGTAAAACCCTGTGCTAGTGCTGGAGCTGTGGGTGAGAAGAATATAAGAGGATGGGACACAGTGGGGATAGCATCTATGAGGCAGAGGGATGAGGATGTGCAAAGGCACAGAAGCACACAGAGACGTGGAAATGCATGGTAAGCTAGTCACTGACAGCTTTGTGTGCTGCAGAAAGGTGTTTGGACTTTTGGTTGTAAATCAGAAGCCATTGTAGACATAAAGCAAAGAAAGAAATGATTTTTATTTTAGAGCTATTCTGGCAATAGACTGAATCTGAGGCAGAGAGATCAGACCAGGGGCTCTTGAACCAGGCTCAAAGTGAGACCAACAGTGAGCATAGAGAGAGGTGGGGATAGGTTCGAGAGACAGGTAGAAGTTGGAGTCAGCAGAACTCAGGGACTGAAGGAGGCTGGGCGTGAAAAAAGAGACATAAAGGATCCCTCTCATGTTCCTGGCTTATGTGACTGAATGGATACTCGTGCCATCGACCAGGATGGACTAGACTGAGAAGACCACAGCTTTGGCAGAGAAGTTATGAATTTGGTTTTGGACAGCTTGAGCTAGCTGAAGAAACTGCTAGTCAAGAGCATCTAGTCTAAGGAAGCAGGAATAAGCAAGGGAGCATTTCTGGAAGTCAAAAGAGGATGAGTACCACAGCTGGCCTATGCGGTACCTTGACACACATTGTAAACAGGTGCCCTTTCTGAGCAGACCCAATTAGAAAAAGGCAACCTTTTTTCACAGTAGACTTAGCCACATGGCTCGGCAAGGAGCCTAGGCTGGATTTCAGCCCATTCACCCTCTTGGCTGGGCACCTGTGTACAGTGTGCATACTGTACAACTGTACGCAGAAGCGTTGGGACTCATCTAGTCTTGAGGATGTAGCTGACAGCTCAGCCTGTTGTTCACCATGGGAAAAGGATGCAGGAAACCAGAGGAGGCTGGGGCTTGGTCAGGGAGGAGACGTCTAGTCATTACTGAAGGGTTTAGTAGTCGGACCTCTCTCCACTGGATTCCATTTCTCATCTCTTTTCTCATCTGTGAAAAGGATTACCATGAGTCCTACCTATCTCCTTGAGACATTGTGTGAAGATTAAAGGGGACCACATATGTGAGGTCTCTGAGGCATCCCTGTACCCCCAGTTTCTGGCACCAGCCTTGGCACACAGGAAGCCCCACTCAATGGTGAAGCCTTCACTCAGTGGTGAAGGAATGGTTAAGGGAAATGGAAATGGTGGTGATGGTAAACTGTAAAGTCTATATACCTGTTATGCATTGTGACTAGTGAGAGAATGCAGATAATAAAGGGTTAGGGAGGCAAGTGGCATGGTTGGGTGTTGGAAGGGTAAGACACAGAAGATGGGGAGGCCAGAGGTCTCTACTGTGGCCTGGGCAGCAGAGGGGGGGTGTCTTAGAGCTTGGCCACATTGGAGTGTGGCTGAGGGGAGAAGAACTTAGAGTTAGGAGCCCAGGAGGGGCAGAGCTTCCTGAGGTGAGAAGTCCAACAAGTGGCTCATGTACGGTTTAGGAAGAGTGAGAAGTGAGAACGTCTGGGGAGAAAGGCTCAGGGGTTGTGAAGGGCTGGTGATAATAGTGGTGATTTGGAAAAAGTGAAGAGGTATTATGCAGGATAACGTAGAATGGCAGTGGCAAGACGCGGGGAGACGATGCCAGGCCTGGCGTCCCAAAGCCTACTCTCTCCTCCCTTGGCATGCTCTGTAAGTCTGGATAAAGGCCAAGTGGGAGAACTGAGGATTTCTTGAGGGAACACAAGTGATGTGTTCAAAGGACAATCCAGGTTTCACTCAGGACAGAGGGTAGTGGGAAGAGATGTACTCTGGCTTGGTGTGTAGGTGTAGATCTCTGAGACAGTCTGATGGCTTGGTTGATCAGTTGATGAAGAAAAGACTTGCTTTGGCCCAGCTGGGTCAGATGGTGGGGATCTCAAGGCTCAGTACAGTGGCCAGGGAACTTAGGCAGCTCCTAGGGAGATGCTTCTAGCCACTGCGCTTCCAGCTAAAGAAGAAAAGCTTCTTCCTGAGTAACAAATCATTCCACATCTGAATGATCCAGGGCAGTAGCCAAGAGAGCCAGAGCATGGCAGAGCTAGAATCCAGATCAGACAGACTTCATGGAACCCTAGGAAGACCAGTAACACAAGACCAGCACTTTGCATTTCAAGAAGATCTTTTACTCACAGCATTTCATTTACTTCTGCAAACGACTCCCTGTGGTAGATGAAGTTGTCTGCATATCTTAGATGACAAAATTGAGTCAGTGAAGTTTCTAGAAGAAGCTGGAGCTATTTACCCAAGGGATATGAATTGATTTTTGCAGGTTTTTGCCTCTTTCATTATCTGTAGCCTTCAGCTAAAGGTAGCTCAGGCTGACCTTGTGAGCCTACCTTACACATTGCCACCTATTCTAGTCTTTAAAGGATGTTTCTCTCTGTTCTGGAGGCCTGGTCTCCATCTTACACTAACCTGAAGGTCCCGTAGGGAAATTTCTCTCCCTCTCCCCAGGAGGGATCTCCTCTGGATATTCCTAACCACAGTGTGTGTGTGTGGGGGGGGGGGGGCATGTGTATGTCAAGGAGGGCCATGGAATCAGTCTGTACTCTGTGGGCATACTAAGCACACATATAACATACTTGTGTATCTGTGTGTACCTGTGTGTGTTTAGAGGAAGAAGATTCGAAAAAAGAGAGTTTCTCATTTCTGTGTGACCTGGCTCCTCCGTTTCTTCCTCCTTCCATGGTTTCTGTCTCATTTCTCTTTTTCCTCTTCTATCCCTGTGAGCTTAGGTGGCACTGTGATGAATTCCTCTGGCTCAGGACTTGTCACTGGGCTTTGTCAGAAAACTGAGTCCCTCTGTGGGACCTCAATTTAATTGCTAAATAATACAAAGTACTTTTGCTGACGGTGGTCTGGGGATGAGGGTGGGGCAGACAGAATCTGGTGCAGCCCCGCCTGAGACTGAGTCTCCCCTGAAGTCTGAACCCCTGCTGTCCGGTGCTGGCATGGCTGGGAGGGCCCAGAGGGCAGCATGTGATCATAGACAAAGGTTTGTTTTGGAGGTAAGGTAGAGATGAGTCAGGGGAAACTCAGGAGAAGAATCTATCGGGAGCAGTCCAGAGGTTAGTCTGTCTGTCTCCTGTCCACAGCATCAGGGGAGAAGAAGGAAGGCTGGTCGTGGGAGCCCTACCTGGAGGAGCAGAAGGCTGTCACCGCCCCTGTCAGCCTCTTCCAGGACGTGAGTCAGGCAATTTCTACCTAGGAAGAGCTTGCATACCCAGTCCAGGAACTCACCACCAACCTCAGACCTTCTGGTGTTCTGTGTGTCTGATATCCCTCAAAAGACTGGTAGAATGGAAGGGGGAGAGGCTGGTTAGGGTCCCAGAGTAGAGAAGGGCTCACTCTTGAGAGGCGCCCAGGATAGGAGGAAGTAGAGAGGTGGGACCCTGGCTCACCCATCACTGGACCTGTGGACTTTTGAATCCTGGTACCTTCTGCTCAGTTCTTGTATGCGGATCTCTCTATGACTTGGGTAAGAGCAAGCCCTTAAATCCAGCCCTGACTTAGCCCACATTTTTCAGAGGACCTGGGAGCTAGTGTGTCCTGCTGTGGATCCCTGCACTAAAGATTCCCAAATAAGCTACCACTTTGGTAATACCAGGCGGGTGGGGTCTAAAGGCAGCTCCTTCACCCCAAGCCCACTAGGCAAGGCTAAGGCTGGATGGAGGCTGGGTCCTCTCCAATCTGTGCGTTGACAGTACCAGGCGGTCACTCATAATAAGAATGGCTTCAGACTGGGCATGAAGTTGGAAGGCATCGACCCTCAACACCCGTCCATGTACTTCATCCTCACAGTGGCTGAGGTGAGCTGAGACTTGCTCCCATATTCTGGTGATGTCTCTCTGGGTAGCCTGATGGGGACTGCTAGGGACATGGAGGTCCTGACTCAGATGACGGAGACACTGCCCTGCCCTCAGAAAGCACCCAGTCTTTAGGGGGTTATGGTGGAACCCACCGAAAGCTAAAATAGGAACAAAACCTAAATATTGGGCGTGGAGACGTTACTGAATGGTGCATCCTGCAGTGCTGGGGGAGCCTGAGGAGGAGGGATCCCGAGGGCAGAGATGTTGGCATGGGTCCAATCATGATCTCGTCCTCTGGGAGCTCACACTTGTGTGGGAATCAGTCAGATAAACACATCAGCAGCTTACCACACGGGGCAGCAGATGTGAGCAGGGCAGCCCCAAGGGGGCAAGAGGAGCTTCATAGAGGAAAGGCCTCCTGCCAAGCATTGAGGGATAAATTGTGAGTGAGTAGGTGTTCCAGGCAGAAGAAGCAAAAGTCATGGGCATAGAACAGGGAGCCAAGTTCAAGGAGCTGCCATCAGCTCAGTGAGGTCACAGCAGTGTGAGGGGGGAGCAGTGAGAGACGGTAGCAGAAGGAAGGGTCATCAGGGGCCCTCTGAACAGGCCTGAGCCTCGGTAGGTGCCCTTGCGGTTCTGTCCAGGGCTCAAAAGGGCAGGAGGATGTCCTAGACTCTGCCTGTCTCACATGCAGACTCGGCTCATGAGTACATGATCTGTCCTCAATGCAGGATGGGAGAGTGTGGGGCAAGGTTCAGGATGGGGGAAGAGTGGTGGGCTGGGGACCTTGCTAGCATTCGAGACCCTTGAGACCACCAGGCTGGGCCAGGAGAGGTGAGGGAGAGGGAGTGGGAGTCTGCTGGCATCAGAGTCCCTGTGATTCCCCCTCATGGGGCTAGGTGTGTGGCTACCGCCTACGTCTACACTTCGATGGGTATTCCGAGTGCCATGACTTCTGGATCAATGCCAACTCCCCTGACATTCACCCCGCTGGCTGGTTTGAAAAGACTGGGCACAAACTGCAGCCCCCCAAAGGTAAGGCCTAGCCAGGTTGGTCACAGTGAGGCAGTGAGCCCTCAGACCCATTGGTTCTTCCCTGTGGGACCTTCTCCCCTGTTCCCCGTTCCACCACTAGCCTCTTTTAATCTCATCCTGCTGTGACTAGGCCCCAGGGCTTCTGTTTTGCCCTTGCCCTTAGAGTGACGACCCGGGTCATGTCCCACCTCAGCAGGGTCTCCCTGGGCAGGTTCTTGAGGGTTGGGAGGTCCTTGGGCTTTCCTGATTCTGCTGCTTCAGCGCGGGGTGTCCTCGTGATGGCCCAGCCTCTGTCTGCACGGCACTCTGTTCTTCCCCGCCTGAGGGGCCTAGGTTACAAGGAGGAGGAGTTCAGCTGGAGCCAGTACCTGCGCAGCACAAGAGCTCAGGCCGCCCCCAAGCACCTGTTTGTGAACCAGAGCCACGTGAGTGGCCCCGAGCAAGTGAGAGCGTATTCCCACCCTCTGGGACAGAATCCCAGCAGAAGAGAGCTCATCTACCAGTGCTCTCAGCTCACACCAAATGGGAGGGGCGCTCTGGGCAGGCCAAGGGCCAGAGGGAGACCTGGTTATGGGGTCTGCCCAGTTTCCCCTCCTCCCTACCGCAGAAACCCTGTCCTCCGGGCACCCACCATCTCAGCCTGGGCACTGGGATGCCACTGTCCTTATTTCTTGCATCGGTTTGCTCTGCAGACCTGGGGGTAAGGTCCAAGCCTCTGTTCTGGGAGCTTGCTTTTTCCTTCCTTTTGACCAACACCGCGACTCTCCCATTTAGTCCCAATGTTCACTCCTTGTCTTTTTCTCTGTTCAAGGCAGCTGGCAACTATAGCCAGCAGTCGAAGTAGCTCCTAATCTCCAGCCAGAAGTCCACAAGATTTAGGGAACCCCCATTAAAATTGTTACCAGGTCAAGAGTGCAGGGTCCCCAGGGGTCAGGGCATCCACCATGCCATTCAGGCAGTTACTCTCCCGCCCGGGTCTGGCCCCACAGACCATACCTACAGGTTCCCAGGTGACTGGTGGGGTTCTACCTGCTATTGTGAAAGGGAATGCAGACTTTTAAGTCAAACTGTTTAAATCCCAGTCCCACCTTTGACTAGCACTGTGGTCCTGCGCAAATTATGTAATCTATAAAATGGAGATGATAATACTTACCTCCACAGGGTTGTTGCAAAGGTCAAGGGAGGTGATGGCTTTTGAAGCTTACGCCCAATGGATGCTCTTCCTCCCCTCTCCCTGCCTCACGACAGCTTCTCCCTCCCAGCACCCACTAGTGACCCAGCCACCTCAATGCAAGCTAGGCCAGGCTGGTCTGTGTAGGAGAGGCTTAGACTCAACCAGACAGACTCTCTGGGTGAATGCGTGGCTCTCTGCCTGTCTCTCATCTTCCACCACAGTGAGGCTTCCTTCCTTGGAGGCCACAAGTTCCCAAGTGGCTCGGGGTTGGGGTTATGATTCTGCCCTGGAAGGACCCTCTTTCTCAGCCTGTTTCTCCCGTGCCCCCTACCCTACCCCACCCCAGGCATAACTCCTGGAGAACCTACTCCTTCCTTTGCCAGTGGGTTCTGGGTTAGTGCTAGCCAGCCTGTTATGGCAGCCTCTCTTCTTGCCCACAGAGTCCCCCACCCCTGGGCTTCCAGGTGGGCATGAAGCTGGAAGCTGTTGACCGCATGAACCCGTCCCTTGTCTGTGTGGCCAGTGTGACCGATGTGGTGGACAGCCGCTTCTTGGTGCACTTTGACAACTGGGATGATACTTACGACTACTGGTAGTGGGAGGGCCCAGACTTGGCTGGGGTCGGTGGAGGGGGGCGGGGGGCGGTGGTGGTGAGGGGATGGTGGGGGCAGGAGGCAATACTTTCAGACCTCAGGCACCATGTAACCCCAACCTGGTCCTGACATTGATATTTGCTCAGGGGCATCACGGACTGTCCTGTGGCTTTGATCTATATCATAAGAAATACAATGCAAAATTAAATGTTTCATCCTAAAAATACCAAGGTTAGGATGAGCAAACCTGTGATTCATGATTTTCCCTTATACGTTATGGTAGTCTTAGAGTTTGTAGTTAATGCTACAGTTTTCTGACTTCATCAGCCGTCTGTGTAGCTCTCACTAAGCAGTAGAATGAGGGTGGGCGATGGAGCTGTGCTGTCATAGGCCTCAAAGTGTCACTTGGGACAGTGAAGTATTCTTGATTTCAGGTGTGATCCCAGCAGCCCCTACATCCACCCGGTGGGCTGGTGCCAGAAGCAAGGAAAGCCCCTCACCCCTCCACAAGGTGACCCTGCAGCCTGAGCAAATGCCCCTTTCCAGGCCTGGCCCCACAGCCCTCCTCCTGATCCCTTACCTCAGTAGCTGGGTCTTTAGGGTCTAGGTGAGGGGACAGACGTATCCTGGAGCCTCATCATCTTTGCCTGGGTGTTGAGAAACCTTTGATTTAAGGAGAGACCTGTCAACCCCTGACTCTGTTGAGGTTTAAAGGAAGAAAGTTAGACGACCCCCCTCAGCAAGGGAGCAGGAATCCAGAGCAGAGAAAGTGTGTCCTTTCCTTTCAGAGTATTACTCTGATCCACACACAGGAGAGGTTCAGACGGGGCTGGGCTTGAGCTGGAGCAGCAGGACCAAGAAGGGGGAAGGGGGGGCCAGCGTTCCCAGACAGCCCTGTGAACTGCTTGGTGATATGCTTGGTTCCGGCTAGCACCCTTCTGCCTCAGGAGCCCCTGCCAGCAGCTGGCTCTGGTGGTGTTTGGGGGGATTGTACCCTGTCTGTTCTCCAGGTCCTGTTTGGGGAGAGAGAACTTCCCTAGTGTGCCACAGTGCCTAGACATTGCTCTCATCCTCTCCTCCAGACTACCCAGACCCTGACAGCTTCTGTTGGGAGAAATATCTGGAAGAAACCGGGGCCTCTGCTGTGCCTACCTGGGCCTTCAAGGTGGTGAGTCAGCTTTCTCTGCCCCCAGAGCTGACCTCTGGGAAGGCATGGAGCACTTGGCCAGCCACATGGAATGGAGGCCAAGTGGAGTGCTCCCCCTTTGGCAGGCCACAATTTCCAAGTCACAGCAGTTGGGCTCCTTTCTTGGGGCCTCAGCTCTACTGAGCTAGGCCTTGGCCTGAAGGCTGCTGTCCCCCTGCAGCGACCCCCACACAGCTTCCTGGTCAACATGAAGCTGGAGGCCGTGGACCGCAGGAACCCAGCCCTGATTCGTGTGGCCAGCGTGGAGGATGTGGAGGACCATCGGATAAAGGTGGCTCCGGGCCCCTCAGGCCAGGGGAGTGGACAGGCTGTTTGGGCAGGAATTCTGTGGACTGGTTAGAGGTCAAGGGCGTGGCATGAGTCAGACATAAGGGAGGCTACAGGTTGTGGGAAGGGAGCTCTACATTCGAGGTCGAAGATCTGGGGTCAAACTTTAGCCCCATCCAGAGTGAGCTTGGGCAAGTCATTTCCCCTCTCTGAGCCTATAAAGTGGGCCTAATGATCCTTTTCCTGTGTGTGGATTGATGGGAGATGCCAGTAACTTAATGAGTGAAGCCCTTGGAAAAAGTGGTGGTGGAGGTGGATTCTGGTGAGGTTGGTGCCTTGGTTCTTCCAATCCAGGATCTTCCTTCTGACAGGCCCCAAGGACGTGGAGAGCCTCCTGGAGCCTGGAGGTCCTCCTGGCTGACCTGGGCTCCATGAGGAATACCTGACCTCCAAGGGCCTTTCCTCCCCAGCTCCACTTTGATGGCTGGAGTCACGCCTATGACTTCTGGATTGACGCCGACCATCCTGACATCCACCCTGCAGGCTGGTGCTCCAAGACAGGGCATCCTCTGCAGCCTCCTCTCCGTGTGTACCTTTCGGACCTTCTGACCCTTCTCCTACTGATGTCCACCTCAACCCCACAAGCTCTGACAGTCCCCTTCCTGCAGCTTGCCCAGGGGATTCTGACTGTGCACACGTGAACCCTAGTGCCTACAGTGAGCTCTGGAATCCCGCATTTCCCCTGCCTCAGCGGTCTCTGCCACACTGAGCCGTTGTTGGGTTTAGGGTACTGAGATGTGCAGGGCGAGCTCGCTTGGGAGCATGTACCTAGGAGGGAGTTATGCACCCAGGGAGTTCTCTCAGCATCCACCAGAGCCACACAGAGCAGATGTTATGTTTGCTGAGGAAACCAGGTTTCTTTAAATAAAATCCTGGTCTCTGCAGGTAGGGTTGGAGGTCAGGTCACTGCACCACTCAGTTCCAAGTTATGTCGGGTATTGATCCTTCTCAGTTATTCTCCAAATCTGAGTAGGGCCTAAAGAAAGTTACTAACGCCTTGAGAATGAAACAGGGAAACAGAATAACATGAACCTATCTGATGCAGCTTCTCAGGTACAGCTGTGCCTACACCAGCTCTGAGTTGATCTCCCAGAGGGTTTTCCTTCTCTCAGGGGCAGAGATCATGGCCTGAGGTTTGAACAGAGTGTATGAGAGCCAAGCCCTCATTCTCCAAAGAGGGGCAGATACCCAGTAGCAGGAAATGATGTCACAGTCTAGGTTAGGGCCCCTGTAGCTGAGGAACTCGCTCCTAGTTCTAACCTTCCCCCTAGAAACTGTTCCTTCCCTGCCCTCCATCCCCTCATCTCACACCACCACCCCCGCCAAGGACGTTGTGCTGACTCTTTTCTTCCTGCTGCCCCAGGACCCAGAGAGCCCAGCTCTGCCTCCCCTGGGGGCTGTCCCCCTCTCAGCTATCGGAGCCTGCCACACACCAGGACCTCCAAGTACAACTTTCACCACCGGTGAGTGAAGGGCCCCTGCTGAGACCCCCAGGCCTTGTTCAGAGAGGGGCTCTTTTAACCTGCTGTGCACAGCCAATCGGGATTCACCAGGACACTCTCCCAGTGGGGCCAGAGTTGGGAAGGGCTCAGTGGGAACAAGCATATTCAACCCAGCTTATGCTACCTTCTTCTTCGCTTCCCCAGGAAGTGCCCCACTCCTGGTTGTGATGGTTCTGGTCACGTCACAGGCAAGTTCACAGCTCACCATTGCCTCTCAGGCTGCCCACTGGCTGAGAGGAACCAGAATCGGCTGAAGGCGGAGCTGTCCGACACGGAGGCCTCGGCCCGTAAGAGGAACCTCTCAGGCTTCTCCCTAAGGAAGAAGCCTCGCCATCATGGCCGGTGCGGAGGGCAAGGGTGCAGGGCCTCGTGTCCTCTTGGGCCAGGCCAGGCACTGATTCCCTGCCACGGACCCGGTCCCTCTCTCTCCAGGATTGGACGCCCTCCAAAGTATCGGAAGATCCCGCAAGAAGATTTCCCAAGTAAGTCCTGGGTCATCTACTCCCATGCCCTCCACAAGATGTTCACAGTGAGTGCTTAGTAATTGGTGGGAGGAGTCACTAGGGGGACCTTGAGGGGGCAACTGGAAGGGAGGCCTCCTCTTCCTCTCGGGCACTTGCAGAGCATAGAGCAGCGGCAAGAACACAGGGGTGACCATGGGTTCCAGTCCCGCTTCTCCCATGGCCTTGCTGTGGGTCTGCAGAAGGAACTCTGAGCCTCTTTGGGCCTCTGGTTCTCCACTGTGCAGCAGGAGGATGCCCCCCAGCCCCGTTCCCCTTGATTCTAGGCCTCCTGGGAGGGAGGCCATGGTTTTCACTTTCTAGCTGTGTGACCTTAAGCAAATCGCTTCATATCTCTGAGTCTCAGTCTCATTTGAAGACATGAGTAATACTTTCAAGTGTCAAGTACCTGAAATAATAGTAGTTACCAGTACTGTTTACTGAGCACCTACTACGGGCCACGAACTGTTGCAGGTGCCATACGTATACTGTCGCTGACCCTCTCAGGCATCCTGTAATGTGGACGGCATTCTCTTCTTCTGAGAGAAGAGGAACAGGAGGAGGCTCAGAGGCTGAAGCCGCTTGCCCAAGGTCATTCGGCTCATAAGGGGCAGAGCTGGCATTCAAACTCAGAGCTGACTCTTGCTCTGTGCTGCTGGCGTAACAGGCCAGAAGCACCTAACCCAGATGTCCGTCCACCTCTCGGTCTCCTTCGCCTTAGCTTGGGCGCCACAACCAAGTGTCACAGACTCGGTAGCTTACACAACAGAAATGTATTTTCTCACACTTACAGAGGCTAAAGGTCAAGATCAGGTATCTGCTAGTTTCTCCTGAGACCTCGCTCCTTGGCTTGCAGGTGGCCGCTCTCTTGCTGAGTGTGTCCTCACGTGGTCTGCCCTGTATGCGTGTGTCCTCCCAGTGTCTCTCTACATGTGTTCAAGGACCCCCGATTGGAGAAGAGCCCACCCTAACAGCCTTGTTTTAACTTAATCACCTGTTTAAAGACCCATCTCCAAATACAGTTGGCCCTTGAACAACAGCGACCTGAACTGCACACAGTCCTGTAAAAGTAGTTTTTCATGATTTTCTAAATAATGTTTTCTTTTCTCTAGCTACCTTTGTTGTAAGAATATAGTATATAATACATATGACATACAAAATATATGTTAATTGACCATTTATGTCATTGGTAAGGCTTCTAGTCAGCTGTAGGCTATTAGTAGTAAAGTTTTGGGGGAGTCAGATTTGCACATGGATTTTTGACGGCGTGCGGTGTTGGTGCCCCTAACCCCCACATTATTCAGGGTTAACTGCACAGCCCCATTCAGAGGTACTGGGGGTTGGGCTTCAACATATGCATTTGGGGGAATACGGTTAAGCCCATAACACGCTCCAAAGGGAGGGACAAGGTGACTGAGCCTTCCGTTGGGTGACAGATTCATCTTACATCTTCAGGACAGGGCCTGGGGTGCCTAGTGGTTCAGTCACTTAAGCGTCCAACTTCGACTCAGGTCATGATCTTGCAGTTTGTGGGTTCGAGCCCCATGTCAGGCTCTGTGCTGACAACCTGGAGCCTGCTTCAGATTCTGTGTCTCCCTCTCTCTCTGCCCCTCCCCCGCTCACACTCTGTCTCTCAAAAATAAACAAACATTAAAAAAATTTTTTTGTTTTAATTCAGCACAGAGCCTGATACACGGCAGGAGCTCTAGGGATCATGCCTTATTTGAGTTGAATGCACACCGTGTTAAGGCTAGAAGAGACCATGAGAGATAGCCTGGCTCATTGCAGTTTCTGGGCAGGACTTAAGGTGTTCTGGTTCTTCAGGAACAGTCTCTGCAACCCAGATGATCTGTAGCATAGTGGTTAAGAGCACAGCCCTGGACTTGGGCAGCCATTTATGGGCTGTGAGACCTTGGGGAGGGACCCCCTGTCTGAGCCTCAGCTTGCTTATCTGTGCAATGCTGAAAATATGCCCACCTCACAAGCTGGTAGGAGGCTTCTCATTTAGAGAAGGTCAGGTAAAGGGCTTAGCACAATTATGTACTGGTATTATTAGCCTTGTCTATTGGCTCACCTCTTCTTGCTGCCATTCCATGCTGTCTCCTCCTGGTGGAAACAGACAGCACTTCCTGCAGCTTCAGGCTTGAGTGAGAAGGGGCTTGGCCAGCCTTCAGGCCCTCGGAGTTAGGACTTCTGAGGATGGGACTGCAGTGGGCACCTCTTCTACCCACCCAGGGGACATCTGGCCAGCTTCCCCTCCAGGGTCTGGCTCTGGCCACCAGAGGGCGTGTGCCTGTGCGTTCATTCCAAAAGTATCCCGAGAACTTGGGAAGCTAAATCTTTCCAGAGACTGAGGCTGTGGCCCAGAGAGGGCAAGGAACGGCTTACCTAATCATCATCATCATCATCATCATCATGCTATAGAATGAATGTTTGTGTCCCCCCAACAAAGTCATATGTTGAAACCTAATCCCCAATGTGATGATATTTGGAGGTGGGGCCTTTAGGAAATGATCAGGTCAACAGGGTGGAGCCCTCAGAAATGCGGTTAGTGCCCGTATAAAAGAGACCCCAGAGCCTTCCCTTGTTCCTTCCACCATATGACAACACAGTGAGAAGTCGGCCATCTGTTAACCAGGGAGTGGGCCTTCACCATATAGTGTATCTGCTGGTGCCTTGATCTTGGACTAACCAGCCTCCAGAACTGTGAGGAGTAAATTTCTGCTGTTTATAAGCCAAAAAAAAACAGAAGAACCTGCCCCTAGAAGGCTTGCAGTTAGATAAGACACCCTGACTGCCTGTGAAAGTTCCCATCCTGGCCTCCGGGGAAGAAGGATTAGGAGCAAAGCTCCCTACAGCCTCTCAGCCTTGTCCCTCACCTGGTTCCTGGAGAACCAGAAAGAGGACTTGAAACAGGAGGCCAAGGCTGTGGCCGGGCAGATGAAGTGTTTGTGGTGGTAACTGTCAGGAGAGATCCCGGCTGTG
The DNA here is from genome assembly GCF_022079265.1 of Lynx rufus. NCBI lineage: Eukaryota > Metazoa > Chordata > Mammalia > Carnivora > Felidae > Lynx > Lynx rufus. The sequence continues at coordinate 16,895,705 of NW_025814896.1, read as the reverse complement.
CTGCAGGCAAGTGCTGAGAGCAGGTGGAGCCGGGGGAGCAGCAGGTCCTTCACGGTGCGGAAGGCTGGGCTGTTTGTGGAGTGTGGCCCAGAGCTTGGGTCTGATAAGCAGACATGGCGGCAGGCAGGCAAGCCGAGCTACAGAGAGCAGCCCGTGGGGCTGGTGACAGGATCCCAGAGGCTCCAAGAGTGACTGGAGGTGCAGAGGAGTCAGGGTGAAAGGCTGAAGCTAAGGGCCAAAGGGGCGGGGAAAGCCGGTCTGTGATGAGCTGGGGGAGGGCCCCTGGGGAGGCGGCAATGGCAAGCTGCAGCCGTGTGTCTAGAACTAAAAGCTCAGTGAACAGGAGGGAGGCAGCTCTCTTGGACTGTGGGCAGAGAGAGGCAGGGCAAGCCCCATGGGACAGTGGCCACATGGCCCAAGGCCAGTCGAGGCTGGTAAGGTAGGCGGGGGCCAGGTGTGTCCGAGCCTCCAAGAGTAGACGAAGTCCAGGCAGGTGAGCTCCAGGCCTGGTCAAGGAGGAGGCCAAACAGCGTCAGTCATGAGATCATACAGCAGCTGAGGCTGGAGGCCAAGAGCCAGGACTACAGGAGCAGGTCAGAAAGCAGGGTGACAGGCAGGGTGGAGTTGGTGAGCGGGTCAGGGATCACCTTCTAGGTGCCGGAACAGGCTGGGGAGTAGGTGGGGGGAAGAATGGAGCTGGAGGCAGAGGCAGACGCTTGCGGGGTGGGTTCTCACACAGAAGCACCCTGACTCCGCCAGAGTCAGGCAGGAAAAGAGGGTGAACAGAACAGGCTTCTGCTGTCAGGGCTGAGCTTCTCAGATGTTGGAGGCCATCCTGCTACAAGGTATCTAGAGAACAGTCAGGGGTGCTACAGCACCCCCTTGCCGGGCCCCGGGTGATGCAGCCTCAGAGAGAGAGGGCTGGGCGGGTCCTAACAGCTGACTCCTGAGAGTCTGTAACGCGAGGCGCTCACTTCACCAGGAGGAGTGGGCAGTGGCTGAGGAGTCAGATCTCCCTGTTGGCTGTGCAGGTCTCTCAGGAGGCCCTGGTCCTCCCTAGGGGCATGGGTAGGAGTGGGCCTCAGGGACCAGCTTAGTCCTCAGCGCCAGCCTGCCAGCCTCTGCCTCTGCCTTCAGCATTAGCTCCCGACGCCGTGCACCAGTCCCTCTTCACGTCAGCCCTGTCGGCCCGCCCTGACCGCTCGCTGTCGGTGTGCTGGGAGCAGCACTGCAAGCTCCTGCCGGGAGTGGCAGGCATCTCGGCCTCAGCAGTTGCCAAGTGGACCATTGACGAGGTGAGAGCGAGGACCCCTCCCCACTCCTCTTCCCCACTTGGTGCTGTCACCACACCACACCCTGGAAGAAGGGTTCAGGAAAGGCCCTTGTCAGGCAGAGCAGGCACTGCACCTGACACTACCTCCCGCTCATCCCTCCCGTCCACAGCCCCTCCTGGTGCCCGGCAGGGGCCGAGACGTGGGCCAGCAGGCCTACCCCGGTGGGTGGGGAGAGGGACGTGCTGCTGGTTCACATGGAGTCCAGCAGGAGAGACAGGCTTCCCCTGGGCCTCTCCTTGCTCACCCAGCACCAGAGACACAAGGATCCTCTTGGGCTAACAAGAAAAAGCAACACTGTCGAAGCCCAGAGAGCACCAAGTCCACCTGGGCCCGCCTCTCCCCTCCCCCCTCCCCCCAGCCCCTTGGCAACACGTCTTCTTTGGTTTCCAAGGTCTTCAGCTTCGTTCAGACCCTGACTGGCTGTGAGGACCAGGCACGACTCTTCAAAGATGAGGTGAGGTGAGGTACAAGTGCAGAGCGGGGACAGAAGGGTCACTCAGTGAGACGGCAGGGAGCAGGTGGCCTCACCAGCGCTGCCCCCTCTGCTAGGGAGGGCCCTCTGTTGTCCGGCCTGTGGGAGACTGGTCACAGTGGCCCATGCCTCTGGGAAAAATCGGGTATAGGCCGTGGCCCAGCTTGTGAACCCGCTGTGTTCAGAGCGTCCTCAGGAAGGAAAATGCCTCCTGGAGACAGGGCTCCATTCACTCCTCTCTGCTCTCTGCCCAGCTTGTTTTCCAAACCTAAGCTTCACCAGGGACAGTAAGTTAAAGTGTGTCTTGAATGGCACAGGTATTGCCTTTTACTTCAAGGATCCTAACACATACTTAAAACCGAGACCCAAAAGCTTACCAAGGATAAGAAGCCATGAGTTGTACATAAAAGAACCCTAGCTTTGCAGACAGTGTAGATGTGAATCCCAGTTCTGCTGGTTTGAGCTCTTTATTGTCTCTGAGTCCGCATCTTCTTATCTATAAGATGGAAGTAGAGCGGGTATAACAACAACCTTGCAGGGCCATTGTGAGCATTGGAAATGGTGAACGGATCGTTGTACCAGACTGTCTAATATAACATATCACCACCATGCTGTAGAATAGTATATAAATCCTATCACTATACAAGAGTGCCTGATACAGTGGGGGCTCAATGGTGGTTCTGACTTTTAATAGTTGTCCTTAAGTAAAGAACTTTACTGTGACTCTCCTAGTTTACACAATTTGAAACTAGAAGGGACTTTGGAGTTTGTTTAGATCTTCTTTCCAAAGAATACATGCATCCCCCTTCACCCAGCAGCATGTAGTCTCAGCCCCTCCAGGTCAGGTGCCCAGAAGAAAGAAGTCTGCTCCTCTTCCCCTAGAAGCTTCTCTTTATCCAGACCCAACACAGTAAGCCGTTTCTTCATAGTGTCCTTGTGTGGTGGAGCCCCCAGACTCCTCCCCATGTGGAGTGTGGCCTCGTGGGCTGGTGATCTTATTGTCACATATGTGTCCACAGCTGTACCCTGGTTTCAGATGCCTTGTGACCAGCACTGAACACACTGGCTGTGTTCTGCCCCCTCCTAGATGTTTTTTGATTTTATATTTAAAAGGATTTTATAGAGCAGTTTTAGGTTCACAGCAAAATTGAGAGAAACGTACAGATTTTCCATATACCCCCATCCCTGACATGTGCCCAGCCTCCCCAGTTATCACCTCCACTCAGAGTGGTGCACTTGTTATAACTGACAAACTGATACCTAGATTGTTTTTTAACGGAGATAAAAACGTACATGGAATGAAAATGCACGCATCTTAAAAGTACAATTCCACAAGTGTTGTGAAATGTGTACACCCGGAACCCGGTACTTCAGTCAAGATATAAAACATTTCCATCATACCAGAACGTTCTTTCATGACCCCTTTGTCAGTCTCCGCCCTCATGGGCAACCACTGTTGTAATCTTTAGCACCATAGGTTAGTGTTACCTGTTCTTGAACTTCTTATAAATGGGTCCAGCTTCTATTCTTTGGTGTCTGTCTCTTTTCACTCAGTGTAATGTTTTTGAGGTCCATCCGTGTTATTGTGTATACTGGTGGTTTGTTCATTTTTATTGCTGAGTAGTGCTCCATTTTATGAGTAGCCCACAGTTCTCCTGTTAATGGATATTTGGGTGGTTTTCTTTTCCCCTAGATATGAACTATGTATACATATATATACATATATATGTGTATATATATATATATTAGTAACATTTAAGTTTGCATGAGCTTTGTTACAGCCATATGAGACCAGTTTGGAGGTCATGAAAGTCCTCAAGTGCCTTTTATATCAATTATCCATTGTAGTCTAACCACATCTTCCACTTTGTTACTTGTACCACTGGGTTTTTTTTTTTTAATTAACCTAATGTAAAACTTTACATTTATCCCTATTAAATGTTATTTTGTTGGTTTCATAGTCTCATTGTTTTAAATCTTGATTCTGTCATCTCTGATATTAATGAGCCTTTCCAGTCTCATATAACTTGTCGTTTGATAACTAAGCCTTCTGTGTTTTAAGTCACACCTTCACCACACGTGTTTAATGAAATAGAACCATGTGGTACCCTGCAGAGGTCTTCCTTTGGTGACAAGAGTCTTAAGTGCTCTCTGAGTGCATGTGTTCAGCCAGCCACAGAACCACGCAAGAATTTGGTCCTCGTCTCTCTCCCCAGGGCATCTACCTCATCTCTCAGTTCAGCATGATCTGTGATACAAAAGCAATGGCCAAAGGGGGCAAAGGGTGGACTGTCAGCAGCAAATGGAGTCTCAGTGGGGAGCAGGACCTTTGTGAGGGCTGAGGATGATCTTTTCCAGGACCTGGTCCACGGCATCAACTTCCCCAAGGAGGCGCATGCTCCAGGGAATGGCCTTTGTCTGGCTGGACTGATGCATTCAGACACACGGGTCAAGAATCTCTCCAGCCGGGACACAGACCGGTCATGAGAGGGATATTTCATGAGTGAGAAGTTAGAGAGCAAAGCAGACAGATGGTCTTATGGGTAGTCAGCCTGTCCAGTCTGGCAGTTGGCACTGACGGCCCTAAGGAAAGTCTGCCCAGATTCAGATTAAATCACCTCCCTTCCTCTCTGCCTTCCTAACCCCCCTCTTAAGAATAATAGCTCATAGGTAATACTGTGTACCTCATAACTGCATCACCCAGACACGCTCACAGTGTCTGCCTGTTTACTGTCAGCAGCACTAACACTCATCAGTGGGTTTATGGGGGGACCGCAAGCAGCCAGTGTTTTGAGGCCACTGTCAGTGATGACTGAGAAGATATTATGCAAACACACATTGAAATCAGACCAGTCAACAGAAAGAAAGAGAAAGTGTATGTGTGTGAACATGGGGAAACCAGTGGATATCTCTCTTTCCTTCTCTGTCCCCATTGCTGTCTTCCTTTTTTCCTTTCTCCTTCCCTTCTCCTTTCTCCTTTTCCTTCCTCTTCCCGTCTCTGTCCTCCGTCCCTCCTCCCATATATCCTTTACTCCCTATTCTCTTTCTCCCTTCCCCACTCCCCATGGATACCCCACCTCTCCTTCACGCCTTGCCTTCCCCGCGGCCCTCTCCACCTTCTCCCCACTTTCCTTCCACCTCCCTCCCCCAACCCCTCAGATGATTGACGGCGAGGCCTTCCTTTTGCTGACACAGGCGGACATTGTGAAGATCATGAGCGTCAAGCTGGGCCCAGCCTTGAAGATCTATAACGCCATTCTCATGTTCAAAAACGCCGATGACACCTTAAAGTGAGTGGCTCAGGGCTGGGCTCTCCTCCAGCCTGAGCTGGGCCTCCCTCTGCAGCTGATGCTTCCTTCCTGACTTGAGTTCCTCATATCCCACCCCCCTCTACTCCCAACACCCTCTACATCTTACCAGGGGTCCTCCTCTCCGGGGCTGCTTCCTACAAGGTACGTGGGAGCAGAGGAGCCCTGGGGAATTTGGAGTCCTGGCTCCCGCGTCCTGGGGCTCATCTGCCACCAGGCACACCAGTGAAAGTGTGACCGGGCTGGAGGAGCGTTACCAATGGAGCAGATTGGAGGTGCCCTGCCTATGGCAGCCCCACACCTCCAGCTGACTTGTTTTATCACCAAAGGGTCTTTTTCTTAGCCGTTAAGGACAATCTGGTAGAATAGGAGGCCTCCCGTCAGAGGCTCATTTCTCTTTGGCATCTCTCCATGCTTTTCTTTCCTTGGCTCCTACCCAGAAGTGACCCTGCCACACACATCTTTACTCACTCTGCTGTCTGGTTTTCCAGGGCAGGGCCCATGCCATCACCCACCCAGACCACTGGCTCTTCCCTCTTGGATGGGTGAGCCTCAGAAGCATGTTTTCATAGGCCCACTGGGAGTTTCTGGCTGCCTTTCTCCCTTTTACCCACAAGTGGGGGATTCCAAGCCAAGATGCCTTTGTAAGCATGCCCAGTTCTGGATCGGCTAGCATTTTAGTGGCCCATGCCAAGTCCTGTTTCTAGCAGAATAGGTGATTAGAGCCTGTTTTACCTCTGCAGAAAAGGTCAAGGCTCCATGGATGTTCCCCATATACCCTTCCTCTATCAGGTGTGGGGAAGAGGCAGCTCAAGGGTATGTCAGACAATCTCGGGTCTTTGGCCAGAGGGAAAGCTCCAGCAGGCATGATGGTCCCCAAAGCTGGGCATAGCGTCCTTCCCTGCAGCCATGCATCTCAGCCAAGACATTGCCCATGGGGTGAGGGCCCCACACCTGCCAGGCCTCTCAGGCTGTGGGAATATGCCACTATGTCTAGCACACATACCTCATGACATCACATTCGACCTGTCCCTGAAATGTCTTGCTTTTGCGGAGTCTTACAAAGCCCACTTGTACTTGGGCCTTGGGAAGGCGAATTCCTCTAGCTTTGAATTCTCTGTGGCCCCTACCTTTCGTACCACCCTCCGTCTGTCCTGCACTGCCAGCCATGTGCCTGCTGGGGCTCTGGGACTTAGACCTTTCTGTCCAAGTGGGGGCCTAGCCTCCACCGAGCCACTGCCAGGCCAGCCGGGGTGGGGCAGAGGCAGAGGGCCCGGCGGGAGCTGGCCCTACACAGAGGTGAGGAGCAACCAAACCACGCTTCTGTGGCCCCAGGTGCTGAGATGGGCCCGTGGGGTGCAGAGCCAGGCCACTTCCCTCAGTCACATGGTGTGTGTGCACCTAGGGCACCCTTGGGAGTGTTTGACAGGTGCAGCTATGAGGCTTGATGCTGGGAAAACGTCAAGGGCTATTATTGTTAAAATATGAAGCTTTATCTTCCCCACAGAAGTGGGACACTCAAAGCTCTGTTGATTTCCTGCCACAGTCCAGTAGGAGACCCTCTCTTACGTGGGGTCACACAGCTTTGCCAGCACAGCCATTCAGCCACCCAGCTGAACTCCCACCTGGCTTCGGACGTTCCTTCCCTTCGGCCCCGAGAGGCAGCTCTGAGCACAGGCTTCCCGAGAGGAAAGTGGGCAGTCTCTGCCTCTGGCTGACACTCGGGTTTACGGAGGTTGCATTGCCCCCTTGGCCAAGAGTAAGGAGGAGCGAGTCTGAGCCTCTCTGACTTGGTTGCTTGGGTGGTGGCAAAACTCACCAGCTCCTTGGCTTTGCTCCTCTTTGAAACTGAGGAGAGATGCTCACTGGCTTTGTGGTGTGAAGAGGAGGCAGCAAGTGCTCACAGCTGTGCTGCGGGACCTCACCTGTCCTAGCGAGTAGGGCTGGGACAGCTTTGCCATGTGGATCTACCAACCACACTTCTAGTGCTTGCCCACAGGAAGGGCAAGGTGGACTTAGGGCCTTGAGAAAAGGACCCCCAGGCTCTGAACTTTGAGACCTTGGCACTTTCTGCACCAACGTCAGACTCTTTGGGAAAAAAAAAAAACAAAAAAACATAAAAAGAAGGAAAGAAATCTGCCCTACTGCCCCTTCACCCCCGTCCTGTCCCCAGACAAGATCATCGCACCTTGACCTGGGTGCCCAGTGAAGGGAGAGGGTTGGTGCCAGTGCCCATGCTATGTGCCTCTGCCCTGCTCTCCAGCAGCAGACACCGCTTACACTTTGGCCCCAGCAGCCGCGACCAGCCCTTGCCCAGCCCTGGCTTAGGGCGCTGAGGACCTTTCTGTTTAATTTCTGAAGCAGAGAGAATGATCCCAGAGTTCGAAAATGAAGCCTGTTTGCACTTTCATTCACATGCACTTTGGTGGAATTGTTTTTGTACTTACCGTGTGTGTGCGTGTGCGTGTGCGTGTGCGTGTGCGTGCATGTGTGTTCTTTAAGAGAATCCTCTGGTTTAAGATAAAATGACTCTTGACTCTTGAGAGATTAAAACTGTGGTGTTTTGTCAGTGTATTGAAACAACATAAATAAACTTGGAACATCTGGATGATACATAGTCAGAGTCTGTTTGTATTTTCTTGGTAAAACATCCAGAAAACATGAAATGTATATCAATAGTGCCATCACTGAAGAGAATAAAGTATTCTTTTTGTTGTTAGGAGTCCTTATTCTATTTTAAAGATAGGAAACAAAGGATAAAGATAAATGGATATACTTGTCTACACTGAGAAATGTAAACAATGGGAACCCCCAAAGAATAGTGTGGAAAGGGCCTGATCCTTGACAGTTTAAAAATGGTCAAGGGCAGAAAATTCAATGAAGCCTCCAGTTTTTAAAATAACATCATACTTTCAGGTGGGGAAATGTCAAGCCTAATGGTTAGACTCTGTTAAGTTTCCCAGAGACTGAGCAGGTGGGAAAGTGGCAGAAATGCCCTGTTCGATCACGTCAACCCCTTTCTTGTCACTATCCTTAATTTCTTTGCCCTGCTGCTCTTCTAGACTACTTAGCTAGAGTACTAACCGTGGAACTGTCCAAAGCCCATCTTCTCCACACCTTTCCCGAGAGCTTATCTGACTAAGGGGATTGGTGCCATGGTTGACTGATGGTCTCTGGCTTCTGTGTGGACCCTCAAGGCTGCCCAGGAAACAGTTGGTTTTTTGTGGGGGTTATCTTTGATTTACCTTTTCATACTCTTCAAACATCTTGCCCCATTACCTTCCCTGTTGTCTCAATACATGTGTTCATCATCTATATCACAGAGAAAATGAAAGTCATCAGGAGGAATACCTCCACCCTCCTGCCACTTCATCTGCCAATCTCCTCCCATCCATTTCCATTCTTACTTCTTTCCTCCCTATTATAGTAGAAGAGTTGATCCTTCCACTTGTAGAAGCTAGTCCTCTACCAGCCATGGCTGCTGTAAAAGGAAAAGAAACATTAAGAGACAAGAAAGGACTTTTGGAAATTTAAAATTGGTTGCAGAGATAATTCGACACATGGGTTGAAAGATAAAGTTGATGTTGCCCAGGAAGTGGAATAAGAAGACAAGGAAATGCAAAACGGGAAATAAAGGACTAGCTGGAGGTCCAATATACAACTTATAGGAATGCCAATAAAAGAGAACAAAGAAATTATATTAAAAAAAAAACTTTTACTAAAAGGAAATTTCACAGAGTTGCAAGACTATAGTTACCAAGTTGAAAGGTTATACTGAACGCCTGAAACAGTGGGTGAAAAGGAATGACACTAAGCTACATTACTGTGAAATATCAGAATAATGACAACAAAGGATTTAAAAGCTTCCAGAGGGAATAAACAGGTCTCATCCAAAGGAACATGAATCAATAGCATTGACCTCTCAACAGCAATGCTGGAAGCAAGAGAGTGTAGCAATGTTTTCACAATTCCAACGGAAAGTTACTTCCACCCTAGAATTCTGTACCCACCTGAGCTGTCAATCAAATGTGAAGGCAGAAAGCATTTTCAAACATACGTTTCAAACTTTTATCTCCTGTGAACCTTTCCTCAGAAAGCCACTGGAGGATGTGCTCCATTAAAATGAGAGAGTAAATCAAAAAAGAGGAAGATCCCCAAAATGCAAAGGCATTTCAGGGCATCTGGGTAGCCCTGTCCGTTAGGCATCCGACTCCTGATTTCAGCTTACACTTTGTGAGATCAAGCCCTGAGTCAGGCCCTGAGTTGACAGCATGGAGCCTGCTTGGGATTCTCTCTCCCTTTCTGTCTGCCCCTCCCCCACTCGTGTGCACACGCTCTCTCTCTCTCTTTCTCTTTCAAATAAACATTTTTTTTAAATGCAAGGATAGTTCAAAATAAAGTCAGTCTATGTATACATCACATTACTAGAGTGAAGGGGGGAGGAAACACAATCATCTCCATTGATGCAGAAAAGGTATTTGCCAAAATCCAACACTGTTTCACAAGAAAAACAGAAAGCTAGGAATAGAGGGGGAAGTTTCTCAACATTATAAAAGACATCTACAAAAAACCCCACAGCTAATATCATCCTCAGTGGTAAGAGACTTTCTCCCTAAGATTGGAACCAGACATGGAAGCCCACTTTTCACCACTGCTTTTCATACTGGAAGTTCTAGACAGAGCAATTAGATAAGAGAAATAAATAAAAGGCACCCAAATTGGGATGGAATAAGTAAAACTATTCATGGATGACATGATCTTATATAAAAAAAAATCCACAAGAGATCTGCCATAGCTGCTAATTTAAGCAAAATCACAGGGTATAAGATTAACACATGCAAAAATCGCTTGTGTTTCTATACCCCTGCAACAAACAATACAAAAAGGAAAACAGGAAAGAAACTCTACTTACAACAGCATCTAAAAAAATGAAATACCTAGGAACAAATTTAAAGAAGGAGGTGAAAGGCTTATATACTAGAAGCTACAAAACCATTGCTGAAAGAAATTTAAAAAGACCTACATTCATGGAAAGACATCTGTGTTCATGGGTAGGAAGACTTAATACTGCTAACATGTCAACACTACCCAAAGTAACCTATAGACTCAAAACCTATTGAAATGCCAATGGCCTTTTTTCAGGAATAGAAAAGCTGATCTTCACATCCATATGGAATAGCAAGAGGATCTCAAAAGCCAAAACAATCTTGAAAACGGAAAAAGTTGGAGGACACAGATCTTCTGATTCAAAACTTGCTGCCAATATAATCAAAACTGTGATATTGGCATAAGGATATACGTAAAGACCAATTGAATAGAATTGAAAGTTCAAAAACTAACCCATACATCTATGGCTAGTTGATTTTTTATTAGAATTCCATTCAGTGGGGGAAGAACAGTCTCTTCATCAACTGGTACTGGGACAACTGGATCTCCACTTGTGAAAAAATGCAGTTAGACGCCTACCTTATACCACATAAAAAATGAACCCCAAATGGGTCAATGACCTAAATATAAGAGCTAAAACTATAGAGGTAAAATAAAACATGGAGGCAAATATTTATGACTTTGGAACTGAAGGTGAATTCTAGATGTGACACCAAATGCACAAGCAACAAAAGAGAAAACAGACAAGTTGAAGTTCATCAAAATGAAAGACTTTGGTGCATCAAAGGACTTCATCAAGAAAGTGAAAAGACAACCTATAGAATGGCAGGAAATACTTGTAAATTGTCTATCTGACAAGAGTTTAATATCCAGAACGTACAGAGAACTCCTAAAGCCAAACAACAAAACGACAAATAACCCAAATAAAAAATGGGCAGAGGGCTTGCCTAGACATCTCTCCAAAGACTACCATAATGGCCAATAAACACATGATAAGATGCTCCACATCATTTGTCATTAGAGAAATGCCAATCAAAGCCACACAAGCTGCCACTTCACACCCACCAGGATGGCTGTCAGCATAAAAATGGAAAAGAATCATTGTTGGCAAGGGTGGAGAAGCTGCTGGCTGGAATGTAAAATGGGGCAGCCACTGTGGGAAACAGGTTGGCTGCTTGAGGAGGAGTTTGGTCCCTCAAAAAGCCAGACATAGAATTACCACATTACTCAGAAATTACAGGTATGCACCTGAAAGATCTGAAAAGAGAACTTGTGTGCCACTGTTCACTGCAGCATTATTCACCATAGCCAAGAGGTGGAAAGGACCCAAGTGTCCACCGGTAGATTGATGGGTAGAAAAATGTGGTCTATCCATACTACAGAGTATTACTCAACCATAAAGAAGGATTAAACCCAGCGGCACCTGGGTGGCTCAGTCGGTTAAGCGTCTTGACTCTTAATCTTGGCTCAGGTCATGATCTCATGGTTCATGAGATCAAGCCCCATATTGGGCTTCGTGCTGGCAGCGTGCTTGGAACTCTCTCTCCCATCCTCTCTGCCCTCCCCCACTTCTCAAATAAATAAATAAATAAACATTTTTTAAAAAGGATTAAACAACATGGATGAACCTTGAAAACATGATGCTAAGTGGAATAAGCCAGGCACAAAAGGACAAATACTGCATGATTCCACTTAACAAGAAATATCTAGCATAGGCACATTCATGGAGACAGAAAGTAGACTGGAGGTTACCAGGGACTGGGGCAAAGGGGGATGGACAGTTATTGCTTACTGGCCATAGAGTTTCTCTCTGAGGTGATGGAAAAGTCTTGTAAATAGATAATGATTATGGTTGTACAACAGTGTGAATGTACCTAATGTCACTGAGCTGTCCACTTAAAGATGGTTGAGGTGGCAAATTTTGTTGTATAGATTTACCCACAATTTCAAAATTAGGAAAGTGGGGCGCCTGGGTGGCGCAGTCGGTTAAGCGTCCGACTTCAGCCAGGTCACGATCTCGCGGTCCGTGAGTTCGAGCCCCGCGTCAGGCTCTGGGCTGATGGCTCGGAGCCTGGAGCCTGTTTCCGATTCTGTGTTTCCCTCTCTCTCTGCCCCTCCCCCGTTCATGCTCTGTCTCTCTCTGTCCCAAAAATAAATAAAAAAAAAAAAACAAAAAAAAACAAAATTAGGAAAGAAAGAAAACAAAGAAGAAGGAAGGAAGGAAGGAAGGAAGGAAGGAAGGAAAGAAGGAAGGAAGACAGAAAACATAGGTGTCCACGAAGTAGGACATCCAACAAGGAGAGAGATGAAGGGAATGTCCAGAGTGATGGGAAGGAAGGGCCAGGTTGACAACTGAACAAGTGTCCAGGTGAGAAGAGAAGAATGAAAATGTTCAGAAAGGATGAAAACAAAACAAATGAATCAAAACTGCTGTATTATTGTATTAAGAGGACATTTTCAGCTCTATCAGACAGAGTTTAAGAGAGAAGTGTGTGTGTGTGTGTGTGTGTGTGTGTGTGTGTGTGTGTGTGTGTGTTTGGTGTGTATTTGATATTTCAAACCATCAAAGGAGGTAGTATTAATTAACTTTAGGAAACGCAGAAGCGTGAGTTTGGATGGGTGAGATCTAATGGTTCTCGTTCCGTAGTAGAAAGGAGTCCACTTGATAATTTTTAAAATCATAAGGAGGAGGAATATCAGGATAATCATGCTATTTAGACACATGGAGATCAATTCCCAAGGAAGCAGCTTTTTAAAAAGTTGAGGAGTGGGAAAGGACCTGATCTTTTTCATTATCCACCTCATAGTCCTATTTGATTTGGGGGGAAAGGGGGAGAAGGGAGGGTGCAAGAGAGCGAGGGGCAGAGACAAAGTGAGTGAGAGAGAGAGAGAGAGAAGTGGGGCTCACCCGAAGCGGGGCTTGTGCTCGCCTGATGTGGGACTTGAGCTCACCTGATGTGGGACTTGAACTCGAGAACCGTGAGATCATGACCTGAGCCAAAGTCAGATGTTTAATGACTGTGCCACCCAAGCGCCTGTCCTATTTGATTTTTTTAAACTTTTGTACATTCATCCATTTCTAAAAATCTTTTTTTCAGAAAGAAACCTGGGGCCCCTCTCAGGACTATGTGTGAACAGGACAAAGGTCCTGTGCCCAGCTCATGTGAGTGACAGGTTTTTCCCTACGAATCCCGTGGCCCTTATCCCCTCTGCCTGTGGATGAACCTGCAGGTGAGAGAAAGGGTGTGTGCAGGTGGAGGAAGTGGTAGGAGTGTGGGTGGGGGCCGAGGAAGCACAGAAAAGTGGGCTGAGGAACGTCAAAGTGGAGGGAATATCCATGGACGTGGGTTCCCATTGGTTCAGTCTCTGGCTCCCCTTCTCATCCCTGAAAACATATCTTTGGCCTTCATACCCAAACGACAGAGTCCGGCCAGCCAGAGGGAGAGGAGGGGACAGGGAGGGTGGCAGGGGAAGGAGGAGGAGGAGGACAGAGAAGAGATGCACCCCCGCGGTGGCCTTGCTGCAGGAGTGGCCTGGCTATTTTCTGCAGCATCGGGGAGGGAAAGGCAAGTGGAAGCACTGCTGATAGCCATGTCAGTTGGCCCAGCTTTTTACACGAATTTGGTAGATAGGTCAAAATGAACCCAGCCCTCCCCCCGGACAGGAGTTTATCAGACAGAAACAGGAGTGCAAGGCCACAGGACATTAACACATCCGTGTTCTCCACGGCCTTGTTAGAATTATTGTGAAATTGGTAGCAGCTTAAATGTCCAACAGCAAAGAAACGGTAAATAGGGAACAGGGATACAGAAATTAATCCTACATTATACAATGTGAGGCAGATGGGTTTTTAAAAAAAAAACAACTGAATCTCTTTTTATTTTTAAATTTTTTTAATGTTTATTTTTGACAGAGAGAGAGAGAGAGAGAGACAGAGCATGAGCGGGGGAGAGGCAGAGAGAGAGGGAGACACAGAATCGGAAGCAGGCTCCAGGCTCTGAGCTGTCAGCACAGAGCCCGACGCAGGGCTTGAACCCACAGACCGTGAGATCATGACCTGGGCCGAAGTCGGACACTCAACCGATTGAGCCACCCAGGTGCCCCAAATCTCTTATGTGTTGACATGGAAAGATGTGTGTGAGAAAAAGTGAGTTGCTATGCATATGTATAGTACGGCCTGTTTTTCTGGGAAAACTAGTATAAGATATATAGGTTGTAGACAAAGGTCCAAAAGGGTGGTCACCATTTAGTTTACAGCGGTTACTTTGGAAATGAGATTAAAGATGGGTTAGAGGAGAAGATTTCACTTTATTCCATGTTCTACATGCTGGAATTTTTCAAAACGGTTTATGCAGAACCATCTTGTGGGGTTGTTAAAAACCAGCTTTGGGAATGCAGGGGGAGGAGGAGCCTGGTGGAGCTGAAGCAGGGCCGCTCAGGAAGGGGGCAGGACCCAGGGCTGGGCCCTGATTTGCTCCTGGCACGTGGGCAAGCCACGGCCCCTGTTTGGGCGGAGGCTGGACGCTTGGTGCTGTGTGTGCTGCTGACGGTGGGGACGGTGGGGACGAGGGCACGCAGGGCCACCCCAGGGCACATCAGAGCAGCCGGGCCTTCAGGCGCTAGAGTGAGTTAGAAGTTGCTGACATGCTAATGAAAAGGCAATGGAGGAAGCTGCGTGACAGACCCTGAGTTGCCAACTGAGGAGGGCTCACCGGGCAGAACTTTTCTCACCTGTGCAGTGGGCCAGGCCCTGCCCCTGCCCTGAGTTAGAACCCTCAGTCTGGGCAGCTGCAGATGAACCAGGACAAAGCCTTCCTTCCATGCAAGCTGGGGAGGGCTGAGCCCTGGTTCCTGAGCCTCGGGTCTCCAAAGGGCAGAGTGGAGCAGGGGCTCAGCTCGGCTGCAGTTCTCTTCCCAGGACGGTTCCCCGAGCGGTGCCAGAGCAGGTGAGCTCTGGGCAGCAGACTTTGGCTCAGCATGAGGGTGTGCCAGAGTCTTCAGGCAATGAGGCTGGCTCAGGACGGAATGAGCCGTCCATCCCCAGAGGTGTCTGGGGACGGGCTAACTGCAGAGGCTGGTGGTCCCCTTCCAGGAAGGGGTGGAGAGGACAGTTGTGTGAGACAAGCCCTTTCAATGGCCAGTACTCCAGGCACTAAGGGAAAGGGGATGTGATTTAGCTGGTGGAGTCAGGGAAGGTTATGTGGGAGACTAGCATTTGGGCTGAACCTGGGGGCCATTTCAGAGAACGCAAATGTGACCATGTGGCAAGGGACCTCAGAGACCCTCCCTGTGAGGCAGGACACACAGGATCCTCATCAATCCACATGAGGCTCAGGGAGCTGGAGTCACTCGCCCAAGGTCACACAACTTGAATTGTACAGTAGCTCTTAAAAGTTCAGAGGGTCCCTGGGGCAGGGCCTGTCTAGAAGCCAGTGGGTACAGCTGGGCATCTTGATTCAGGTCCAGAGTTAATTAGTAACGAAAGGCCCTGCAGCCAGCTCCCCGCTGGTTTGGGAGCCAAGCGAGTGGGTGACAGGTCGCTCCCGGCTGGGAAGGTTGTCCGGCAAGTCAGGACTGGGTTTCAGGTCAGACGGACCATGCCGAGAGACAGGAGGGCAGAGCTGTGCCCAGGACTGCTCCCCAGGACCTGAGCTTGGACCCAGAGTTTTCAGGTGAGAGGCTCAGGCATGAGCAGGACCCCTGCCTGCCAGCCTGCTGGGCTGCCAAGCTGACACACGAGGTACCTGGCTCCTTTCCTTTCTGGATACCAGTTTCCTCCCTTTCCTTCCTAACACCGTCTTTCCTAATTCCCTTCCTTCCTTTTTCTTTCCTAACTGTCCCTGCCTTCCTCTCTCCTCTCCTAATTTCCTTCCTTCCTAGCTTCTTCTCCCCTCTCTCCTTTTCTTCCTTCCCTCTCAACTACCTCTCTGCCTCCTGGGCCACCCGATTTCCTTTCTTCCTAACTAATCCCTTATACCCTCACTTCCTTCCCTCTAACTCCATGCCTTCCTCTTCTAAATTCCTAACTTCTTCCTTAAATTCCAGGACACAGGCTTTGGAGTCAGACTACTTAGGTTCAAATTCCAGTTAGATCCTTTACTAGCTAGGGGTCTTGATCAAGCCACTTCAACTCTCCATGCCTCAGTTTCCTCCTCCTCAAAACAGGGATAATGATGGTTTACTAACCCCTGGTGCTGTGGGAACAAAATAAGACCAAGCTGGCACTTGGTTGCACTGTTACTGGTATGTCATTGGTATGCACTGGGCAGACGGGCATGTAAATGAATAAATTCCAGCAGAATGAAGACAAGTGTAATAACAGCAGTGGACCCAAAGAAGGGGACAAGAGTTTATGGGATCGGGGCCAGGGGATGATCTGGCAAGACTTTTGGGGAAAGCATATGAGGCTGAATGCAAAGGGCTAGCCAAGAAGACCAGAACGGTCAAAGCAGTGCACCAAGGACAGGGAACTGTGTGACCCCCACCCTCACTGTGTCCAGCAGGCCCAAGGACGAGTGAGCAGGTCCATGAGCTGGTGGGACAGAGGCATGCAAGTCTAGGCTGGGGCACTTAGAAGGAAGGGGCGGGCTTGTGGGGCTCAGGGAGGGACTTGGGCCACACCCTGGGAGTTCCCAGGGGTCTCTATAGGTCTGAATAGTCAGGAGAAGGTATTGATGCCCAGCCTCTGGCCAGACAATCAGAAGACTATGCTGCAGGAGTGATAGCAGCCATAGGCTGAGAGCTGCACAGGTGTGAGTACCAGTCAAGGCAATGGGAGTGTGGTGGGAAGTGCACATGTCAGAGTTCTCCCCAGGCTTTAGTGCCGCAATATTAAGTGAACAGCAACACCTTGAGACATTTTACACAAAGGTACAAATACAAAAATTACCCTAACCCACTGTCCCCTTGGGTCACAACCCTCTAGCCTTTTTTGATGGCTACGCACAAATGTATCTGTGCATACATGTCTTTCTTTTCTTTTTTTTTTTAATTTTTTTAATGTTCATTTATTCTTGAGAGAGAGACAGACAGACAGACAGAACACAAGCAGGGGAGGGAAAGAGAGAGAGGGAGACACAGAATCCAAAGTAGGCTCCAGGCTCTGAGCTGTCAGCACAAAGCCCAACACGAGGCTCAAACCCATGAACCACGAGATCATGACCTGAGCCAAAATCAGATGCTCAACCCGCTGAGCCACCCAGGTGCTCCACATTCTTATAAAGATGGTATCCCTGATATACCTATCATTTTGAAAAGTCCTTTTTTGCTTGACATTGTATGACACACATATTCCCGTTTTGATTTACAAAGCCTTACCTATTATTTTTCAACTGGGTAAATTTCCACCTTATACATGTACTATAATCGATCTTATCAGCTTGTTCCTGATTCATTAGTCAAACACGTACTGAGCACCGATCATATTGCTGGTCCTTATCTAGGTGCTGGGGATTCAACAGTGAACAAGAAAGGTCTTTGCCCTCATAGAGCCAATGTTCTAGTTTAAGACGGAAAACAAAGAGTTGATGATAAGGTGTCAGCATGGTACGTGTTATAAAATAAAAGACAAAGCAGAAAAAGTGGATCAAGAGTGGGTGGGAGTAGGGTTGTACAGTGACCAGCCATCCTGGTTTGCCCCAGAGCTGTACTAACTTTAGCATTGAGAGTCTCATATCCCAGGAAACCCTTAGTCC
Source organism: Lynx rufus (assembly GCF_022079265.1). Lineage (NCBI taxonomy): Eukaryota > Metazoa > Chordata > Mammalia > Carnivora > Felidae > Lynx > Lynx rufus. The sequence continues at coordinate 16,878,010 of NW_025814896.1, read as the reverse complement.
CAGACAAACCAGGGTATTCAGTCACTCATAATCTCAGAAAAGGCCTCTCTGAGAGGTGACATTTGAGCAGAGGCCTCTGGGATATTAGTGGAAGCCTAGCCATGCAGAAGTCTGGGGGAAAAGCATTCTAGATGGAGTGGAAAGTAAATGCCAGGGGCAGGAGGCCAGAGGGCACTCTGTGTGTTTGAGTGACAGCAAGAAAGCCAGAGAGGCTGGAGTGTAGTGACAGGGAGAGTGTGGGAACCAAGGAGGAGAGGGTGATAGGAGCTAGGTCTCACGGAATCTTGCAGACCATGGTAGACTTTGGATTTTAATCCTAGGTGTGACCAGAAGCAACCAGAGTTTTTGAGCAGCCAGCTCATGTGATCCACTTAGATTTTTTTTTTTTAAGTGGCTCTCTGGAGTTGGGTGGAGAAAGATTGTAGAGGGTAAAGATAAACGTCAGGAGACAGTAGGGAAGCTATTGCAATAGTCCACGCCAAGTGGTGACCGTGGCTCAGACAGAGAGGTTGCAGCAGAACTGGCGAGTAGCAGTGCTTTCTGGATTTAATTTGAAGGTAGAGTCTCATGGGGATTCATGGTGGACTGGAGGTGGGTGAGGGTGCCATATTTCTAGATTGAACTCCAAGTTGCCAGCTTGAACTTTTGAGCAGGTGGTAGATGGAAGACTGACAGAGGGGCAGGGTGGGGCCGAGTGGAAGGGATGTGAGCCAGGACTCTTGTTTTGGATGTGTTACGAGTGAGGTGCCTCCAGGGACCCAACTAGTGAGCTGCTGAGGGAGCAGTTAGATATATAAACCCAGATTTAGTGCAGGAGAGAGTCGGAACTAGGGAGACAAGTTTGGGAATTGTGGAGTGTATAGCTGGTACTTAAAGCCATGAAACTGGTTGTGATTGACTCAGAAACAAGTATAGATAGAGATCTGGGGACTATGGGGATAGGCCAGTGGCAAAAGAGGAGACAAATCCAGCAGAAGAGATGGAGAAAGAGGTGAGGTGGAAGGAAAACCAGGCGATCCCAAAGCCAAGTGGGAAGACCGGTGTGCCACCACTGGCTCTGGAATGCGGGGGTCACGGGCCCGCTGCTTTTGTGGAGTGCTGGGATTAAAGCCTCTTTGGAATGGATTCAAGAGAGAAAAGAAGGAGTGTAAACTGAGTCCAGACAACTCTTTCGAGGAATTTAACTGGAAAGGAGAACAGAGAAGCAGAACTGTGTCTGGAGAGGGACGTAAGGTCAAGAGAGGGAGTTTAACAGCCAGCGGGTCTTCTGACGTGCTCTGAGCCAGGCATTTCAGTTATGATTATGGTCACTATTCTTCTCCTGTTCTAAAACAGTGCTGCTGAATAAAGGCCTCATCAGTGTCTTGTCACTGAGAAGACGTGTCCTTGTTCTGGGTATGTGTTTTGTCAACATGACATCCTGCCCATCTGTGTATTGGTTCAACATTTCTGTGTGGTTGAAAGATGGAAGACTCTGATATTGTTCACTCTGGCTTTCTTTGCTGCCACCCTCAGGTCCCCTGCTCTTCGGAGCCCAGAGAGAACCACCGAGGCCATTGGGCTCAGGTCCCTTTTTGTCCAACCTTCTTAGCCCCAGCCTATGGATCCCTCTACTGTGGTGAATCGCAGAGGCTTAAGTGTAGCATATGGTTGCCACACAGAAAGCTCCAGAAAGGCAGGGTCTGGGTCAGGCCCTGTCAACTCTTTCATTCCTCAGAACAACCCTCAGGATCTCCTGGGGAGAGGAAGGGACCCCACGAGTACCTAATGACTGCACCATGCAGCCAGGCCTTCATGAGCCAGGGTGCTGACTGGGACCCTGCTTCCTATCGCTCACAAAGCTGGAGAGCTCTGGGCTGACCTGTCCTGCCCTGGAGACAGTAGGCCAGAGTCCTGGAGCAGCCAGCAAGGAAGGGCCCAAATGGCCAAGTGTTCGGCAGTCAAAGACCAAGGCCAGCTGCATTGAGCCAGATACCTATGCTCTGAAACATCTGTAGATTCTCAGGAGGCAAAGAGCTCTCAGCTGCCATGATTGAGGTCTCTGGAACCTTATGATGGCCTGTCTACACCAGGCCTGGGTAGGCCCCAGGGAGCATGTCTTCTTACAGACAAGTCCCCTACACAAACACACACACACACACACACACACACACACACTCACTAATATACACCAATATGAACAGACACACAATAACCTATAAATACACATGTGGTTACACATCCAGTCATACACATGCATTGACACCTATACTCATCTGCAGACACACACACAGACTCACACTCACACACATACATACAACACATCAACATATATAAAGATACACACTGACACCGACATGTTGACTCACTACACAGAAGCCCATCGATACACACACAGAGAACACAGTTACAGATGCACAGACACACTGACAAGATTAAATACACGGTCACATTGATTCACACTAATAAGCAGAACACATGCGGTTCTACATATAGACTCAGACACACTAACACAAAAGCCTTCACGTGCAGGGACACGCAGATACACGAGACACACTGAAGCACATCGATGCACGAAACACCTGTACACACACACACACCACACACACAGCCTGACCCCCACACAAACGCATTCTAAAAAGCCCCAAGCGTCAGCAGGGCATTCCTACAGCTGTTGCCCACCCCCTTCCACCCACCCTCCAGGGGGAGGCGATGTCCCTGAGGGAACAGAGGTCTCTGGTCTCATCTTAAGCACTGCTGGATCCCATGTGACATCAACAGCCCTCTGCTGCTGCTGGGAGTTCTGAGCTGGGCGCTGGGGCAGGGCCGGCGCCAGGCACAGACACTTCGGCCCTTGTTGGGAGAACAGAGAGAGGCTCTCTTGTCCACTGCCTGTCCTCCGGCTCCAACTGCTGGTTCCCTCCGGGGCCTCTCCTCAGGCTGTGCAGGTACGTGGGGCTGGAGAGGCCAGGGCCTGGCAAAGGGGCCTACAGGGTCAGCCCAGGACAGGGTGTGGCAGTGTGGTGGGCCCCCTGGGGGAGCCCAAACCCTGGGGCACTGGCTGAAGCCAGGCTACATTTCTCAGGCAGTTCTCCAGCTTGTTCTCTCAGGGCCCCACAAGGTTGGGCCTCTTGGAGCAGCCTGGGCTGGGCGATTCCCTCCTTTCCCCTGTGGTCACTTCATCAGCTCCCAAGAAGGCCATGGGGTGGTTGCTGTAGGATCCTGCCTTGTAAAGATGGGTGGTTTCTACCCAGAGAGGCTAAGCTGCAGCCCAGGCCCCACAGTGAGTCAAGGCTGGGGTCTTGGGATATACAGTAGCGGGCAGCCTCCATGAGCATCTGGGTTCTTGGCCTTGGCCTTCCAAACAGGGGTGAGTCTGTGGGGCACTGGGCATCCTGAGCCAGGGCCTGGGCACACCAGCCTCCTTCACCCTGCAGGCCAGGGGGCAGGAAAACACTGTGCTCCTAGCTGCCTAGACCAGGTGGTCACACTCTTCACTATTTGATTTCAAACAGACACTAGCCAGGCTTGGGTCTCTTCATGGCTCGGGCCCAAAGCCCCCAGGGCAGCTGGCATTCCAGGGGCATTAGGTAGAAGTCCTTGTGGCAGGGAGATAATAGTCAATATGACACAGATCCCAGCCCAGGGTGTCCACAGGAATTTGGGGTCACAACATGCCTGTCTGGGAGCCTGGGGAGCCCAGCCTGCCGCTCACAAACTGTGTAGCCCCAAGCGAACCCCTTTCTAGACCTCAGGTTCCCCACCTGTGAAAGGGGGGCAAGGGTTGGGACTTTATGCTCTGCAAGGGTCCTTCCAGCCCTGGCCATCCTAGACTTCTGGATCTGCTCTGGCTCACAGGGATCTTACTGTCCTGGCTGTCCCCAGCCCTTGAAAAGATTCAGCTTGGGAGGGATACCCTGGGCCATTCTCCCTGGCTCTCTCTTGAGATGTTTGATTAGAGATGCTGGGTCCAGATGTTTGATTAGAGATGTTTGATTAGAGATGCTCAGTTCTTTTCCCATGCAGGGGGCACTGGTCTCGGGTAGGAGATGCTCAGACTATGGCAGGTGCACAGGGCCAGGGAGGGGTGGACAGTGCAGCGGCGCCTGAAACTCTAGACAGGTCATGCTCCTTCCCCAACAACAGCTCTCTCATGCCTGGTCCCCCTTGTGCCCCCAGAACCCACCTGATCACGGTTACAGAATGGACTCTAGCCCGGCGGGCAGCCCCAGTCCTCAGGTGAGTGAGTCTTGGTTCCCCCACCCACCACCAGGGGGCTCACTTCTTCCCACACTGGAGGAAGCCTAAGGACGCACAGGCCAGCCTGGTGGGCCAACACAGAGCAGGACTGGGGGGCCGACAGGGGTCACTGTGAGCTCATGGAAATGGGCTAATTTGCAGGGCAAGTAGGGCATAGAGTTGGGCAAGAGATTCAAGAAGAAGATGGGATACACAATTGGCCCTGAGGACCCCTGGATTCTAATGCCAGTGGAGCTGCCTGTAAGTCCTTGGATGGCTTTTCTCAGGGTCTGTTTCCTCACCCTCATAATTGGCACAATAGTCAGCAGCCTCCCAAGGCTGTTAGGAGGAGCAGGTGAGACAGTGGATGGGTTGGTAGACGAGTGGAAAGAAGGAAGGAAGCAGGCCTGCAGAGAAGGGAGCAGGGCCTAGGCCAGAGAAACGGGAGGTGCAGAGGATCCTAACACAGTCCCTGATGATCTTAATAACTTTTCTGTAAATATCTTTAGCCCTCAAGGGCCAATGGGAACGTCAACCTGGGGCCTTCAGCCAACCCAAAGTAAGTTCTGGTCTCTCAAGCAACTTTCTTCCTCCTTGGCTCTCCTCGTACGTGGCTCCCTTCTCCTTGAGAATAAAATCCAAGTTCTCTGGTCTATTGCCAAGACCCTCTGCCATCTGGGACCCAGGACTGTCCCCCTGCTTTATCTCCCACTACTTCCCTAGCCTTTGCTCATGATGAGCCCTGTGCCTGAAATGCACCCCAAAGTCTGCATTGTTAGCAGCTCCCCACCCTTCAGGCCCTTCTCGGGCTTTGGGGGCCAGATCCCTTGTCTTCTATACAGTTGTGTCTGGTTTTCTCCCCAACTTGCCTGTTGGTTGCTTGACTGGATCCCCAGGGGCAGGGGCCTGTCCTCAAAGCCCTCTTGGCTGGGAGATCATGGCATGCTTCAGTGGTGAGGAGGCTTGGCTCTTGGAAAGCGCCCTCTGTTCCCCAGCTTCAAAGTTAAAAAGAAGCCTGGATATGATCTCAGGAGCCAGGTTTCCCAAATTCACAAACACTGACCCATGTTCTTTTCCCCTCCCCCAGTGCCCGGCCCACCGACTTTGACTTCCTGAAAGTCATTGGCAAAGGGAGCTACGGCAAGGTGAGTGACACAGTGAGGCTGGGAGGCCTGGGTCTTCCCTTCCCCGGCCTCCTCCACCCTCTGCCTGTCACTTGCATGTGCAAAGAGGGAGCTCACAGCCTGCAGAATCATGGACGTGGGGCCAGAACTGGGGGCTCCTGAGAAATAAGAAGTTCAGAGGAGTAGGTCCCCTGTGGGGCCTTGCATTTGTGCTTCTGCTCAGGTGCTACTGGCCAAGCGCAAGTCTGACGGGATGTTCTACGCAGTGAAGGTGCTGCAGAAAAAGTCCATCTTACAGAAGAAAGAGGTATCCAAGCTTGCACACGGGCATTTCCCCTCCTGCTTCTTGTTCCCAGGCTAAGCTGGTTTCCCAAGCTCTTGGGTGCCAACTCTGAAGGACCCATGGAGCTGGGTGCAGCGGTGGTCATTGCAGGGGGCAGCCAGGTGGTGCTGAGGGCACTAACCTTTCTCAAGGAGGGCAAGCCAATCGACTCACCCATAGGACCTTCAGAAGGAAGGTCCCAGCCCTCTGCCTTTGCCTGGGGAATTCGGGGCTCCGTGGCAGTCCTCCGCCCTGTCTAGGTGCCAGTCTCCCTATCTGTGCAGTGTCAGGGGCACACTTGATACCCTCCAAAGGCCCCTCAAAGCCACAGCCATCCCGGAGTTCTAGATGCTTCAGCTGACTTGAGTCTCTTTAATGCCAACCCCATGAGGGGGATAGAACAGGCCCTGAGAGAGGCTTGAATATCAATCAGAGGACTTGGGTGAGGGAATTAATGATAACAAGGACATCAAGAGGGCAGATGGGGGAGGTCTTTGCAAAGGAGGTGGCCTGGCAGCTGGCCTTGAACGTAGGATTCTGATGGTCTGAAAAGAGGACGTCCAGGCAGGGAAAACAGCATGAACAAAAGCATGAATGTAGTAATCATATACACTTTCCTTATCACCCAGAGGAGGGCAGCAGGGGTTTCTGACCCCTGGGGCTAGAGCTGTACCTACGTGCTGTGGCTGGGAATGAGGCTGATCTGTTTAGAATCCTGGCTAGTAGGCAAGGAGCCTGGCTCTGAGGGGAATAAGGAACCACAGCCGTTATTTGAGCAGGGGCATGAGAAGGCCCTGGGCCCAGCAACCCCCACCAGTGAGGCTGTGTGGACGGTGCCAGGGTAGAAGGGGTTGTGCTGGGTTGTGACATGGGCCCCTGTCTATGACCCCACAGCAGAACCACATCATGGCGGAGCGCAGCGTGCTTCTGAAGAGCGTGCAGCACCCCTTCCTTGTGGGCCTACGCTACTCCTTCCAGACGCCCGAGAAGCTCTACTTTGTGCTCGACTATGTCAATGGGGGAGAGGTGGGTGGGCCCACAGGGCCCTGGGCTGGCTCTGACATGCCCATTGTGTATCAGGTTCTGGAATGATCTCACCTCATCCTTACAACAGACCCATTTTGTAGCTGAAGAAACCGAGGCTTGGGAGGTAACTCACTTGCTCAAGGCCACCCAGCCTGCTGTACCTAGCAGAGCCAGGATTTGAATGCAAGTCTGTCTGGCTCCCAGCCATGAGCATTTCTTGACTGCCCCACGCAAAGCTGCCTAGACACTCTTCAGGGCACCTGGGCAAAGTCAGTGTTAGTGGAACTCTGTGGTCAAGATTTCCAGTGTCCCCATTTTATACCACAGGCCACTGGGTGGGGGTGGTCCCTGTGGTAAATTGAGACCTGAGGTCACCTGGTGACCCAGAAGCACAGCTGGGATAAACTGGGCTCCATCCTGGACTTCACTCTGTCTCTCTGAGCAAGTGACCCCAGATGTTGTCTGTGTGACCTCATGACTTTTGGCCTGATACCAAAGAGGAGAGTTTTTGCTTTGCATCCCTAAGTCCCCTGGTGCAGCTAAGGCCTTTCTAGGCCAGCAAAACAGACCAAAGCAATTGGCCCATGGACAGATATAGGCTGGGCTCAGTTTGACAGCTATAATAATCTTACTGCCCAGGTGGGAGGAAAAACACATCTTTGAATGACCCAGGTTCAAATGGCAGCTCTGTCAGTTATGAGCTACATGACCTTGGACAAGTCACCTGGCCCCTCCCACTTTCCTCTTAGGTGAAACTGGCGTCATATTTGATACCTGGAAGGTAGTCATGAGGATTAAATGAGATAAGAGTTGTGAAGGGGTCTGGCTTGGAGCCTGGAACCCAGTACCTGTCAATCCATGTGAATTAGTCTCTCCTGCTGACCCTTTGGACACACACAACTACAGTATGGGGTGGGGGCCAGCATGCTCTTTTTCATGTGAGTACATTGCAGCTCACAGAGGGGGTGACTTGGCCAGCTGCCCCCCACCCTGCACTCTAGGAGCTGGAGCCCCTCACCTAGAGGCCTTCTTATGCACCTCCTCCCCCTCCAGCTCTTCTTCCACCTGCAGCGGGAGCGCCGGTTCCTGGAGCCCCGGGCCCGGTTCTACGCCGCCGAGGTGGCCAGCGCCATTGGCTACCTGCACTCCCTCAACATCATTTACAGGTGAGGCCTGCCTGTGGCTCAGAGCCAGGCCTGGGCTGTCTGCTGCAAATGCCAGGGGGTGTGTGGACCCCTAGGTCCCGATTAAACGCCAGTGAACTTGGTCCTCTGTCTAAGGAGGATGGTTCAGCAGTGGGAGTAGGGATCCTCCTTTCTAGGATCAAGTGCCCATTCTCCTTGGTCTCCCCCTCTACATGTTTGAGAGCCTCCGTGAATAGTCCTCCCACCAGGACTCTAGAGTCCCAACTCTCCTCACTAAGTGGTTGAGACATTACAGTGCTCTTTCCTCTTGTTTTCTGTAGGGACCTGAAACCAGAGAACATTCTCTTGGACTGCCAGGTTGGTGTATGTGTGTGTGCATAGGTGCACATGTGTGCTATGTGCTTACAAGTGTGCATGCATGCATTGTACGTGCATGCATATGGGTAGGGATTTATTCAAGTATGTGTGCATGTGTACCCATGTGCGTGCACACGCATGTAAGTGCACATTGCATGCACATGTGCATGTGTGTGTATATGAGGTCTGTACGAGCAAGGGTGGAGCCAAGTGGAGGCTCTTGGATTTTGTAGTCTCTCCATGTCCTAGACTGGGTTCCCTGGAAACAGATGGAGTGTTGAATGCAGATGGTTACTGGGGAATGCTCTAAGAGATTCGGTTTTAAGGGGGTGAGGAGGCAAGATTGGATAGAGGTGGAAGCCCACCTGCATTGTGGTTGCAGATGAGGAGGCCTCAGGTGATCTTACAGGGGTGGCGAGGGCCCCAGCTGGGACAACTCTTTGGAACTGTTCCAAATTAAGGCGAGGAGGCTGGGCTTTTGTGTCCCTGCATTGACCTGTCATTGGGTGTGGATTGCCCCTTGGGAGGGGCATAACTTTGAAAGAAGGCAGTGTCCCACCAGTCGGGGGGTGGGGGGAGGGGATGGGCATGATAGTCCCTAAAGACGGGATCTGAGCAGAGTCCCACGCTACCCACTGTCTCCACACCCTCCACCAGCCACTCTTCTGCCCAGCTGCCCAGTTGCTTTCTGAGTCTCCAGCCCTCTGTTAGGGCAGCTGCCACCACCAGACCCCTCCAGCAAGGACATTCATGGGGCTGCCATTGTTGTAGAGCACGGCTGAGTCTGATAAATTGGGAGCAGACAGTGGAATGCTATCTCCCCACCTTGCCCCTTGTATTGCTCCTGGCATCCAGTGGAACATATAGCCAGTGCCAGAGGCATAAGTCTCCGTAGCTGCTGGCCTGGGGTATACTTCCTGGGCTTTGGGGTTAGGCCTGACCATACCTTGAGCTTAGACCACTCTCCTGCCCCTGCCCCCCCTCCCCTGCAGGGACATGTGGTACTGACGGATTTTGGCCTCTGCAAGGAGGGTGTAGAGCCCGAGGAGACCACATCCACGTTCTGTGGCACCCCCGAGGTAAGCCAAACCTTGTAGGGGAGGTCAGAGGTCAAGTCATAAGTGGTTGAGCCTCAACTCCTGCTTAGAACCAACAGGTTACACTGGGCAGGGGCGGAAGAATGCTCACGCCTTTCACCCAAGCCCTTGCCCTGATCTGGCTGTGCACTCTGCCTTGGTTTCCTCATCTGTGTAACGGCAGCACCAGCTCAGGGGGCTGCTGGGCCCCGGCCAGCAGGTGGTGAAGCTCTGTAGCAATGCAGACCTATAGAAATAGAAATAGCCATGCAAACCATATAGTCAATGTAAAGTTTTCCAGTAGCCACATTAAAAAAGTAAAAAGAAGGGCACCTGGGTGGCTCAGTCGGTTAAGTGTCCAACTCTTGATCGCGGCTCAGGTCATGATCTCACAGTTCATGGTATTGAGCTCTGCATCGGGCTCTGTGCTGACAGCATGGAGCCTACTTGGGATTCTCTCCCTCCCTCTCTCTTTGCCCCTTCCCCACTTGCGTATGCTCTCACACCCTCTCTCTCTCTAAAAAAAAAATAAACATTTAAAAAAAATAGAAAGTAAAACAAAACAGGTGGAATGCATTTTAGTAGTACGTTTTCATTAAACCAATATATACAAAATATTGTCATTTTAACATACAATCAATATAAAATTGTTGAGATCATTTATTCCTTTTTTCTAACTAAGTCTTTGAAATCCAGAGCATATTTTACACTTTCAGTCCACCTCAGCTAAAATCAGCCTCATTTCAAGTGTTTGGGAGCCACATGTAAAAAGTGGCTGCCGTATGGGACAGCACTGCCCCACAGGGTGAGGGCTGTGTGGAGCAGGAGGGCTTGGCCTGACAGTTAAGATCAGGACTTGGGAATGTAAAACACTGGTCTGTCTCCCTCTGCCAGCCACCAAGAACCTGGAGGGCTCAAATTTGTGGGTCTCAGCAGTAGCTCCTACATGTGTATCTGTCCTGCCAAGGCCTCCCTGTAGCCTTGGGGTTAAAATCTTTCCTTGAACTCCCACCCTTGGACCTGGGATGCAAAGGACTTCCCAGTTGACAGATATCTGGGTGGGGGCTAGAAGGCAGAGGCCGCAGGGCAGAAGCTCCTCCTGATGGGACATGGGACAAGACTTTAGCGGCTCTATTGTTCTCCATATGCTTGAAAATCTGGATCTCAGATCTCAGCTGGGCTTCCTCCATTTGGTTTTGGGACAGCTGATGGACAGGTGACTACTCTGAGCAGGAGCCATTGTCTGTGTTTGTATATGGCAGGATGTCTTCTGGACAGAGCTGGTGTCCCAAAGCCTGACAGCCCAGCCATCCCTTCCTTGGACATTGTCAGCGGCGAGGAGCAGGGCATATGACACCCTGGCTTGTGCAGGAGACATGTGGCCCCAACATGTCATCTCTTCCATAACTCAGCCCCTGCTGTGATGCCAGAAAGCATAGACAAGAGTAACGATAGTTGTGACCACTGTTTAAGGCCTACACATGTACCATATTCCACACAGATTAGCACATAACCTTAAAAGAGAGATCCTGGAACCCCATTTTATGGAGGAGGAAATCAAGGTTCTAGTAGGTTAAATGAGCCCTATATAGGGCTCAGGTCTGTGTAACTTCCTGCCCTTCCCAGACCCACACAGTCTCTCAAAATGGCTTTGTCTGTTGCTGTCCCTTTCCTCATGGCAGAGATGTCAGGCTAAGAGGTCGCCAAGCCCTTGGGTTTGGCAGAAAACACTGTCATGCCTCAGGTCCTCTTCTCGTTGGAAGGCACAGCTCTGTGACGTACATTCATCTGTCAATATGAACTCAAGTGTCACCTTTTCTTTCCCGATTCCTATCCATCTCTCTGTTACTACGGTTTCCAGTACAAGCACGTGCCATGTTTACTAACACTTTACCATTAGTCTCCCCAATGCATTGTGAGTACTCACAGGGCTTTCCTATTCCCAGGACACCGACTGGATGCTCTGTGCAAATTAGATAAAGGCACCCCCTTGGGCAGATTCACTAGAAAAAGTCACCCCATTAAATATTAATAAAGTTGCCAGATATAGCCCTATACTAGGGTTATGGCTTGGTGAGTTGATCACAGCTAGGCTTGCATCCCCCTGTCTCCTTTTGGCTAGTACTTTTGTATGGTGCACAACATATACAACTGTACAAGGCAGTCCTGCCTGATCTTCCCTATGTTCCCAGCACGTTGGCAAAGGGTCATACACAGAGTAAGCCTTTGACAAATGGATGCTGAATGAACATATGCACACAGCCAGGTGAATATCACGGCAGGAGCAACCTTTGGTGATCTTTTCTTCCCAGTGCCTTGTTTACAAATGGGGAGTCTGAGGGGCCCCTGAGTGGCTCAGTGGGTTAAGCATCCTACTTCAGCTCAGGTAGTGATCTCATGGCTCATGAGTTTGAGGCCCACATCAGGCTCTGTGCTGACTGCTGAGAGCCTGGAGCCTGCTTTGGATTCTGTCTCCCCCTCTCTCTGCCCTTCCCCTGCTTGTGCTGCATTTCTCTCTCTCTCTCTCTCTCTCTCTCTCTCTCTCTCTCTCTCTCTCTCTAAGAAATAAACATATAAAAAATAAAATTTTTTTAAAAATAAAAATAAAACAAATGGGGAGACTGAGACCGAGTGTCTTTAGATAACGTATGTTTCTTCTCAATAGTACTTGGCTCCAGAAGTGCTCCGTAAAGAGCCTTATGACCGGGCGGTGGACTGGTGGTGCTTGGGGGCAGTTCTCTACGAGATGCTGCAAGGCCTGGTGAGTAGGGTGTAAACATCTGCAAGGGACCTGTGGCTCGGTCCCTTGGGGGTGGATCTCTGCCTTGTGTGGCCATTCAGGCTCCTCAAGGAACCGAAGGAGCGCTCGCTCTCTACTCCAAGCTAAAAAAGATGATGTGAGGATTATGTATATTTTTCAGTAATGTTAGTTCAGCGCTTTACAACACACATACTTCGGCACCTTGAAACAGCCTTTGGAGGCTGCCGCTCTAGGAGATGGAGCTGTTCTTATGTACAGAGAGGGAAACAGGCCCAGAAAGATCCCAAGGATGGTAGTTTGTGGAGCCAGCCCTGGGCCCCATCCTAAGCTGCCTGCTTAGTTGGAGGCTTGGGTGGTAGACTCACCCCAGCGCAGGCATTGCTCGGGGCGGCTTTGTCAACAGAGCTCGGGGGATGTGAAAGAGCAGGCTCTGTGGAGTCAGGACAAAGAAGAGCCAGTGGAGGAGGTGGGGGTGGAGAGCACCGGGAAAGAGTGGGCTCTGGGCACATGTGGGGGCTGGCTCTTTTCCTGGCCATGTGGCTTGATCTCTCTGAGCCTTGTGTTCTCATCGACAAATTACTGCTTGCCTTCAGAGACGGCTGTGAGGGGTGGGCCGGAATGACAAGGGGGGAAGTGTTAACTTTGCAAAGTGCAGAGTTGGTGCGCAAGCGGGGGTGAGACAGGTGGGATGGGGCAGGCTCCCGGGAGGTCCCTTCTCAGCCTTCCCAGCAGCCAGAAGCCCAGAGGTCTCTGTCTCTCTCCGATCTGCCATGTGAGCCATCGCACAACACGCAGTCTGGCTAAATCTTTCCATTTTCTGGCTTTGCTCCAACTCTCCCTGAGACCTTCCCCCCGCTTTGGCGTGGATGAGCCTCCAGCTTCTCTCTCTCTCTCACCAGCCACCCTTCTACAGCCAAGACGTGTCCCAGATGTATGAGAATATTCTGTACCAGCCGCTACAGATCCCAGGGGGCCAGACGGTGGCCGCCTGTGACCTCCTGCAAGGCCTTCTCCACAAGGACCAGAGGCAGCGGCTGGGCTCCAAATCAGACTTTGTAGGTGAACTGCCAGTGGACCACTGGCCCCTGACAGGGCACTCAGCATCCTGCAGAAGCGGCTGAGAAGCACAGTGGTGTGCATCCAGCTGCCCTCTAAAACCAGGCACTGCTAACTCCTTCCTCTGGAAATTCACAGCTGCTGCTGCTTAATTACTTCCTTCAGTTTGGTTTCTTTTATTCAGCCAATGTTTACTGAGCACCTACTATGCACCAGACATCAAGCTAGGTGCTAGGGATTCAATGGGCTGGGTCCTTGGCTTTATTAAGTTGGGGTTGGGGGGGGGTAGACAACAAACATCATGGTGTATAATTATTGTGGAGTATGACAAGTACCAGGAAGTAAATGAAGCAAGATAGACGATAATGAGAGGGAGTGAATTCACACTGGCATGGTGAGGGAGGTCCACTCTGAGGAGGTAACAATTAAGTTGAGACTTGAAGGATGAGAGGAACCACTCATGCAGAGAGCTGAGAGGAGGCATCCCAGACACAGGGCACAGCATGTGCAAAGGTCCTGTGGCAGAAACAAGAGGCATAGTACACTTTAGGGGATTTTGAATAGGGGTGTGGTAAGACCCAATTTCAGTTTTAAGAAATTCCTCTGGCTTCTGTGCAGAGAGAGGACTGGACTTGTTTTGTGCCAGTGCCAGGCTGGGCACTCAGGATATAGAGATGAATAATTTGTCCATTCCTGCAATGAGTTCATGATTTTTTTTTCATTAAAGTAGCACTTAAAAAATAATCTTACATTCTCGAGTCAATCAAAGACCGTTTGAATTTATGAGAGGAAGACCACAGTGCATTTCTCCCTGAAGTTTGTTTTCTCTTTCTGGCAGAGTGGTTGCGATGCACAGACTATGAGACAGACTACCTGGGTTCAGATCCCTCCTCCACCTTACTAGTCCTTACTGGTTGTAGAGCCTTGGGCAAACTTCTCTTTTTAAGCTTCAGTTTCGCCACTGGCAATAATGGCAACTAGCTCATACCTGCTACAAAGATCACGTGAATTAATATATACAAAGCACTTAGGCCAGTGCCTGGCACATAGTAAGTGCTTTTTAAGCATTTGTACCCCACATGCCAGATGCTGTGAAGCGTAACAATCTTTAGAGCATTTGTCTACCCATCCCTGGCCAGCTTAAAGAGGGAGACTTTGATGAACACTGTTCCCCTTCTTCCAGGTGGAAATTTGCATCTTAAAAAATATGTATGATTTTTCAAATAAGGTGTATATTCACATAGATCATAATTCAAAGGATATTCAGAAAAAGTCCCTCTAGTGACTCAGTTCCTTAGTTTAAAGGCAACCGGTGTTATCTGTTTCTTGGGTACTCAGTATATCATGGATCTGACTTTTTAACAAGTCCACAGGGTGGGGAGGGTGTGATGTAGGGAGCTGGAGAATCATTCCTTGCAAAACACAGATCGAGAGAGGGTCCTGCTGGGATAGGAGGCACTTGATGCTGACATTGGCTTAGATTAGGAAAGAAGTAGTGATTCATGCCCAAGGCTGAGTCTTAAATTCTGGGTCTCCGGGAAACTGTAGCTTTTCTTGGGGCTTTACTTCCTTAACCTTCCTTACTGACTTGATGTAATCTTTTCCTTTGGTTTGTATTCTAGAAGAATCAAGATGCACTGAGGCAGGTGGGTGGGGTTGCAAGAGCCCCTGGGAACCCCAAGGGCAGGTCCTGCTATCTTATTCATGGACATACTTCCAAAGCATACCATGGTGCTGGCACAGAGTAGGTGCTCAGTAAATAATTGTGAATAAACAAATGCTCTGGGGGAGAAGGGTTTGGGTTCTAGATGAGAGAAGAGGCCTGGCTACAAAACACCCCTTTGTCCCAGGAAACCAGCCGGAAGTGCAGGTTACTTTCCCAATAAAGGTTTTATGGCTTGACAGCCAGCTGCCAGTAGAGTTGGAGATCTGGGACATGGGGGTGGGGGGTGGGGAGGGGTGCTATGGGGAACACTGATCAGCACCTTCTTCCTGCAGCTCGAGATAAAGAACCATGTATTCTTCAGCCCCATAAACTGGGATGACCTGTACCACAAGAGGCTGACTCCACCCTTCAACCCAAATGTGGTAAGAGGTCACCATGTTCCAGATTCTGGATTCCCAGGGCTAATGGGAGGTTGGAGGGTATCTGGACCAACCCTCTTTCTACAGGTGGTAAAACCAAGGGCCCAAGAGGCTCAATGATATGTCTGAGACCACATGGTGAATTAGAGGCAGAACTGGTTCCGAAACTCAGAAGTCCCAACTTCCAGCCCAGCTCTGTGTGATGAGCCACGCAGCCCTTCCTTCATTTTCAACACCAATAACCCTCATTGCTGTTTAAAGCACTCTCTGGGGGCACCTGACTGGCTCAGTAGAAGAGAGTGTGACTCTTGATCTCAGGGTTGTAGGTTCAAGCCCCATGCTGGGTGTAGAGATTACTTAAAAATAAAATCTCAGGGCACCTGGGTGGCTCAGTCCATTAAGCATCTGACTCTTGATATCTCAGGTCATGATCTCACTGTCATGAGATTGAGCCCTGTGTTGGGCTCTGCGCTGACAGCATGGAGCCTGCTTGGATTTCTCCCTCCCCCCCCCCGCCCCTCCCCCACTCTCAAAATAAATAAATAAAACATTTTTTAAACCTCAAAAAGAAAGAAAGAAAGTGGTCTGTCACATAGCACACCCAGACAGAACCAAGCCCTATAAAAATGTCTTTTTCTGTCTTTAACCTTTTTTCTCCTGATAATAAAAACGACGTGTATTTATTGTAGCAAATATATAAAGCAGAGTTTAAGGCAACAGGGAGGAAAAGCTTATTATCTCACTGCCCGAGAGAAACTACTGCTGACGTGTTCCCTACGGTCTTTTTCTGTGTTTCTTACACAGGTCATACTTTATACATAGAGGTATCTTCTCCCCTTACTTTTTCTTTTCTGCTAAAAACTATGTCAGTATTTCCCCAAATCATGTAAAACTTTTATAAGTATCATTTTAAGTGGCTACATAATATTTAAACCCTATGTTGGTAAGTAACATAATCTATTCAACCATGCTCCTAATGGTGAACTTTATGTTACTACCATTCTTTCTTTATCATAATGTACTGATGAACACCTTTAAGTGTGTATCTTTTTTTTTTTTAATTTTTTTTCAACCTTTTTTTTTAATTTATTTTGGGACAGAGAGAGACAGAGCATGAACGGGGGAGGGACAGAGAGAGAGGGAGACACAGAATCGGAAACAGGCTCCAGGTTCTGAGCCATCAGCCCAGAGCCTGATGCGGGGCTCGAACTCACGGACCGCGAGATCGGGACCTGGCTGAAGTCGGACGCTTAACCGACTGCGCCACCCAGGCGCCCCTAAATGTGTATCTTAAAAATTTTTTTTTAATATTTATTTTTGAGAGAGAGACAGAGCATGAGTGGGGGAGGGGCAGAGAGAGAGGGAGAATCCAAAGCATTGCATTGGGAAAGAATCCAAAGCAGGCTCCAGGCTCTGAGCTGTCAGCACAGAGCCCAATGCAGGGCTCAAACCCACGAACCATGAGATCATGACCTGAGCCAAAGTCAGATGCTTAACTCACTGAGCCATGCAGGTGCCTCTTTAAGCATGTATCTTTGCTCAGAGTTCTGATTATTCCCTTAAGATGGATTTCAGATGGGGAATTGCCAGGTCAAAGTATGTGAACACTTTTAGGCTCCTTTTTTTTTTTTTTTTTTTAAAGTAATCTCTACACCCAACATGGGGCTTGAACTTACAACCCCAAGATCAAGAGTCAGCACTCCACAGACTGAGCCAGCCAGGAGCCCTTTGGTTCTTGATTCATAACTGTTTAGGCTCTTGATTCCTACTGCTTTAACTGTGTGGTGGGGAGGAGAATCAGCTTCCTGCCAGCAGCGTCTGCTGGAGAATTCTTGTCTCTCTGCAACATGTGCAGTTCATTGTTTTTAACTTCGCAAATTTGTTAAGTAAAAAATGGTATCTCATATTGTTTTAACTTATATTTCTTTGATTTATAGTGAATGCAGTTAGTGTTTGAATGTTAATTAGCAGTGGTAATATGCATGAAAGGAGCCTCATTCGAAGCGGACATTGGAGGGTCTCTCAGCCACCTGCGGTGTCCAATAGGGTCAAGCCCTTTCCATCCATGTAGTTCGCATATGTCAACACTGCAGTGTGAACTCACTATTTACACCTGGCCTTTCGTCAATTACCCGCTCACGAATGTATCTTTGAGCTCCAGATTCTTGACAGTGGTTGTCAGATAGGTTACGCTCAGTCCAGGTACCGGAAAAATTTCTTTATCTGGGAATGTAAAAAAGACCCAGAGGATAATATTGAAAATACACCCTGGAGAGAGACCAATATAAAAAATACTAGACAGGGAGGTAACAGAATGCAGTGAATAGACTTTAAAGTAAGACACGCTGGGTGTGGATTCCTGGTTCTGCCACCTACCCACCTCTGTGAGGACTTGGATAAGTATCTTTAGCATCGATATCATTTGTCGAAAACAGATAATGTCTGTCTTGTCTAGGACCACACAGCTAACAAGAGCCAGGGCCAGGATCTACACTCTGGTCTCGGAACTCTCAGCCCTGAACTGAGACCGCTGTGCCTGGTCGCCTTTTAAAGAAGCTGGAAATCATGGTCTCTTTGGTTCTGCAACCTAAGGCTTGCACACTCAAGCACATACGTACACCCTTCCACCTGTTCACCTGCTTACTTCGGAAAACCCAGGTGGCCTAGCATTCTCCACAGACTTGCCTTCTTCACAAAGAGACTAATTTGGTTAGCTCATGCTGCATAACAAGTCACCCCCAAACTACGTGACTTAAAACAACAATTTTGTATTTTGCCCCAATTCTCTGGGTTGGTTGGGTGAGTTTTTTTGGCCTGGGCCAGGCCAGCTAGTCTCTGCTGCGCTCTCTCATGTCAGTGGTTTAGAGGTGCCTCACTCAAATGCCTGGGAGTTGGCCAGCAGCTGGGGAGACTGGGTTCTCCTTCTAAGGCCTCTCGTAGTCCAGCAGCCTGGCCTGGGCTTGTTCAGGAGGTGGCCCGGGGTTCCAAGTGCTGCAAGAGAGAACAACTCCCAATGTGCATCTTTCAAACCATTGCTTGAGCCACATCTGGTAACAGATTGCCCCAAACAAGTCACATGGCTAACCCATATTATAAGTATGGAGAGATGGACTCTACCTCTGGATGGCAAATGCAGGATTTGTGACCATTTCTACAATCTCATACACAGGTCTTCCTCCAAAACGGTGAAAGCAGCCAGTCACTCTCTACCATATTACCCTATTCTATCTTCTTCATAAGGCCTGTCAACAACCCAGGTTGTCTATTTGTCTATTTGTGTACATGCTTATTATCAATCCTCCTACCCTCTGCATAATATAGGCTCCATGAGAGCCGGGGCCCACTCTATTTTGTTCCTCTGTGGCCCCAGTGCCATGAATAGTGGCTGATAGACAGTCAGTAAGTGTATGTTGACTAGACTTGTCTGAGGGTTGATGTGAAGCAGGCAGGGTGCCAGGAGGTTAGAGGAATTGATATGTGGTTAGTGGACCATGTGGAATAAAATGATTAATGTAAACACATGGGTAAGTGATAGCTAAAGATGGGTGTCCGCAAGGCATTCAGAGGGGAGGCCTAACATCGCTCTCAGGGCTCATGGGTTCCTTTGGCGGCTCTGACCCTAGTGTTCCCATCTCACCATTGGTTTATATTCACAGGCAGGACCTGCTGACTTGAAACACTTTGACCCAGAGTTCACCCAGGAAGTTGTGTCAAAGTCCATTGGCTGCACTCCCGACACTGTGGCCAGCAGCTCTGGGGCCTCAAGTGCATTCCTGGGATTTTCCTATGCACCAGAGGATGATGCCATCTTGGACTACTAGAAGAGAAGCACTCGTGTAACCACTGAAGACAGCTGGTATCCCTAAGGACTTGCCTTCCTTACCTTCAGCTGCTAGTAACAGAGACTCAAAGTAACAATGGCTTAAATAAGGTTACATATATGTTTCCAGCATATGAATGAGGAATGTTGTTAGGTAGTCCAAGGCTGCTGGTTCACAGGTCATCAGATACTAAGAGGCTTTCTGTATCTCTTCTCTGCCATCCTTGGCAATTGGCTTCCAGTATCAGGATTGCTGCATTGATACAAAGTGGTTACTGGAGCTCTAGCGACTGCTTCTGTGTCCTGGGCAGGGAAAAAGGAGGCAAGGAGAGAAGAGCAAAACAGCACCTTTAGGGAGCTTCCCCAGAAGCCCCAACCAATGGCTTCGGCTCATTAGCCACCCACTCCTACTTGTAATGGAGGCTGGGATATGTGGTTTATTAGCTGGGTACATTACTACCCCTAAGAACATAGGGCTCTGATACTAAGGGAGAAGGGAGAAATGTTCAGTAGGCAACCAGGATCTCTCTACCACAGGACCTCTTGGTGTTTGGATCTTTAACTCAATGTGTAAAGTGACAGAAATGTAATAAGCCTATAGGCGATCACCCAACATGCTCTTATTTTTCTCTTTTGATGGTATCTTTCTTTGTTGTGGATGGTATTGGACATTTATTATTAGGTTTGTCTGCCTGGCATCTGACCCCTTTCCTATATTCAGGGAATGTCCTAGCTAATAAGCCTTTATGAAGGGGCGATAATTACCTCTACTTACAGTAGCTGAAAATGCTAGATACTGACTGTCCCAGCCTCCTCTGCTGCTGGGGCCAGGCATGTGGCCCAGGGATGCACCTGTGCCAGAGTTTGACTCAAGGGAGGGACTAGAAGCTTTTATGTGGTAGCTACGGCAACAGTACTCACAAAACTGAGTAGGATGGATCATGCTGCCTTATTTCAGTGGCAAAGTAGTCTTCCCTGCCCCCGCTCCCAAACCTGTGTTTCATCGGCTGTTTCAGGGTAGGCTTACTAGGCTTTTGGCTTGTGGACAAGGAGACAACTTTAACATCAGTGTGTGCTGGCAGTTTTATTGTCTTTTCCTGTTAATCTCACTCTTGCTCTTCCATTTGTGTTTGCCCAGCTCCCTGCCCCAGGAATAATGGGGGGATGAAGCTGGAAGATCATGGAAAACACACCTACAACACTAACACAGACCTACTGGAGATCTAAGCTGGGTCAGGAAGAGTTACCATTACCCTTTGGCATGTGCTGAGAACTTTGAAACACTCTGATTTGATTTCCATCATAGCAGTGTCTGTTATTTGACAAGTGTGTGGAACAAGATGTGGGAGTGGCCAAAATTTCCCCAACTTCCCAAAGCAAAAAGCAACAGAGTGTAATTGTTGGAAACATGATAGTACTGTCACAAGTATACAACCCACTATGGGTTGTGAAACACATAATGGTTCCATGTGTTCTAAGACTGTAAAATCACAAAATTTTCACCAAGACAGAAAATAAAAATGTAAAAAACTATGATATTGATCATCCTTTTCCTATGTTTTTTGAGCACATTCTGATCTTTACATGCATTATCTACAATCCTCACAAGAAACCAGCATTTAGAAATTATTAACCTCACTTTTCAGATAAATATTCACTCTGAGAGATTAAGCAACTTGCCCAAGGTCACCCAGCTGGTACAAGGTACAGCCAGGAACTGAACTTGGTGGCTGCTGCTTTTAAAACCCATGCTCTTCGGGGCGCCTGGGTGGCTCAGTCGGTTAAGTGTCCGACTTCGGCTCAGGTCACGATCTCGCGGTCCGTGAGTTCAAGTCCCGTGTCGGGCTCTGGGCTGATGGCTCAGAGCCTGGAGCCTGCTTCTGATTCTGTGTCTCCCTCTCTCTCTGCCCCTCCCCCGTTCATGCTCTGTCTCTCTCTGTCTCAAAAATAAATAAACGTTAAAACCCATGCTCTTCTACAGCCTCCATCAGTGGGAGAAATGCTCTGAGCAGGTACTCCTTTGGTTTTATAGGAAACACTGACTGCACATCAGGCAGAAGAACTCCAGACCTGTCCAAACTGTCGAGTGACACGCCCTATGTACCCTTTCTAGTAGAATATATCACTTCTTCTTTTTTTTAATGTGTACTTATTTGAGAGAGAGCATGCACGCACAAGCAGGGGAGGGGCAGAGAGATAGGGTGAGAGAGAATCCCAAGCAGGCTCCAGGCTGCCAGCACAGAGCTCCACGTGGGGCTTGAACTTAGGAACCATGCATGAGATAATGATCTGAGACAAAATCAAGAGTCAGATGCTTAACCAACTGAGCCACCCAGGCTCCCCTCACTTCCATTTGTATTAATTTCGCACCAAAATACAGCATCTCCACGAAGAGAATTCTCAACCATCCTCTTCACTTAACTTTGCAGTGGCAGTAGTTGTGTAAAGGCAACAAGAGTTGTGTGTTTCAAGCTCCTAAGACTCCTACTGCTCTATACTTAACTGAAGATTGTAACAAACGTAAATGTGAACCAAAACCGTGGTGTGTCTCTGCTCATTTGCGCCGGTGAGGCGGTGGCACTGCACACAGTCCACGCACTCTCAGGGCAGGCAAGGGCTCCCCTGGAACAAATTGTGGCCTGTTGGTGGTTACTAGAGCCTGGTTTTTCATTTTGATGGCGATGGCTCTTTGGTGTAGCAGTTCCTTCTCCAGCCCATGCCTTATCAATATTACTCCGCTCATCCGGAGCGCCTTTCAGATCAGCTCTGGTCCCTCACAGCTCCCTTAGTGCAGTTTATATTTTCACTGTTTGGTAGGATCTGGCCAAGGTCCAACTCCCCGTCTGGGAAGGCCTAGAGGGCGAGTTCACCGTCATATCCTGGGCCTAGCACTTTGGCGCTCAGAGATGCGGGGCTAACTAAAGAGGAAGAACTATCTCGAGTGACCATTCGCACCACTAAACTTGTCCATCTTTCGCGGCAAAGGCTTCCCGAGGTGCCAAGTCGCCGAAACCCTTCCACAGCACGTATAAGAACCTCTCATCTTGCGTTTCCGATAGCTAGACTCTGTCCTCCACTCTCCGCCCGGATTCGCCCCGGAGCTGTGCGCCTGCGCTCTTGGGAGTTGAGGATGGGGCATTTCCCACCCGCCACCGCCGGAAGCCTTCACTTTCCTCCCTCAGGGTGGAGCGAAGTTTGGGCCCCAGGGTCCTACTACTTATATCAGTCTCCAATAATACTTTATGTTAAAGTACGAAACGAGATGGGTTTATTTTTGGCCTAAAGTTAATTCACGTTCTGTTTGGGTTTACCCCTCAACCAATGTAATGGTACAGTCCGACATTAGCTCCGCCCCCTGACCTCCAGCCCCGGACGCTCAAGGAGAAATGGCGTCTTCCGTTCTGTCGTCATTACGTTGCTTCGGAGGTAGGTCCACGCCGCAGTGCACGCCTCCCCAGCGCGCTGCCTCGCCTACGCCGTTGCTAAGCGGCCTTGGATACCTGGCCGCAGGATGCTGGGCGGTGTCAGGTGAAGATGGTGGTCACTGGGCCTCAGGTAAGAAGGGCTCCGACTGTGATGGGCCGGCATGGCCGTTGTAGCGTCCTGGGAGCTGGCGGGGGCCTCGCCGGCCTGTTCCTTGGGCCTCTGGACCAGTCTTGTGGAAAATCGAGGTCTTATGAGATAAAGTAAACTGAGGCCGCAGATGTAGGCCCGGATCCCGAACTTCGGACTGCATTCGAATCTCCGTTGCCTGTGGCTGCGCTGTTTAGTTCTCTTGCTGAGTATCAGAGAGCATTGTCTCATCCCGTTTTCCTAGGAATCCTAGGAAATTGTTGGGAATTTGTCCTACAGCAAAAATAACGGCAAAGACAGACGTGTATAAATTCCAATAGGGTTTGTGAAGGCGAAATAATTGAAAAGATGTTCATGAAAGCAGTGGTGGAGTTCATTAGGGCATAATCATGCACTAGATCATGCAGCCACTATCCTAACCATGGAGACTTTTAGTTAACTGAGAAAGGCTGGATAGGGTATTGTATGTACACATTGGGAAAACAATAGTGTACAAGGATGGTTGGAACATGAAAAGATAGTGGTGCTGTAATCATGAGGTTTGTTTTTGTTGAGCTTACAAAATGATTTTAAAGTTCAATTGGAAGAAAAAATATGAGACTAGCCAGGAAAATTCTAAAAAGTTAGTGAGGATTAGTTCTCCAGCACCACCAGATATTATAACATATTATAAAGTTATAATAATTAAAATAGTATAGAAATGAGCAGGAACTTACATGCAGATAGAAAATAATGGAATTCAGAATAGATCCAAATACAAATACTTCTAGAGATTTATTATGTAGTCAAGGGGTATTTCAAATCAGCATTAAGAAGATGGTTTGATGTCAGGCAGCTTTATTGTAATTAAAAAAAAAAAAACAGTAATGAAGCTTATTTTGATCACCCAAATAAATTCCAAACAGACCAAATTTAACTTAACCACATAACAAAGTACTGGAAGAAAGCATTGTATTTGTAAACTTAGCACAGCAAAAAAAAAAAAAAAAAAATTTTTTTTCTAAATATGTCATGTAATCCAAAAGCAAG
Organism: Lynx rufus; assembly: GCF_022079265.1. NCBI lineage: Eukaryota > Metazoa > Chordata > Mammalia > Carnivora > Felidae > Lynx > Lynx rufus. The sequence continues at coordinate 16,854,418 of NW_025814896.1, read as the reverse complement.
AAAGGAAAAGATAAATGCTATTGACTCCAAAAAATTTAAAACCTCTGTTTGGCTTCCAAAATTCCGCCAAGCCAAACCAAAAAAGCTACTAGAAGCTAAGTCTAAAGACAGGTAAATCTATGAAAGTAATTAATGTCAGTTAGAAAAATATTAAACCAGGGGCACGTGGGTGGCTCAGTCAGTTAAGCGTCCAGCTCTTGATTTCGGCACAGATCATGATCTCATGGTTAGTGAATTCAAGCCCCACATGGGGCCCTGCAGTTTGAAGCCTGTTTGGGATTCTCTCTCCCTTTCTCTCTGCCCCTCCCTCCCTCATGCTCTCTTTTTCTCTCAAAATAAATAAATAAACATTAAAAAAATAAAGAATCTGAAGGGCTATACCCCACACTTAGCAGTAGTTAGCAGTCAGAAATCAGGTGGGCATCATGGTCTCAGGGCATAAAGGTAGGGTGATGGCAGGGCAGGGTCCTGAGAATAGGCTGGTGGGAAGGCCAGAGCCAGAGACAGGAAGCAAAAGCCAGAGATAGCCTCAGGTTTCTGCGGCTGTGAGTATGCATTTCACTCTCAATCTTTGAGAATTGTAGGGATTTGATAACTAGGTTGCAGCTGTATTTCCTCTCTTGATAAATTAGAAGAAGACTATTTTTTCCATTTATGGTCTTTTGGAATATTGTTTATTGTTTCATTTTTTCTGATCTCTTCTTTTTTCCATAAGGTAACCATGGAGAAAGAGCTTCGGAGCACCATTCTTTTCAATGCGTACAAAAAAGAAGTATTTACCACCAACAATGGCTATAAATCCATGCAGAAAAGGCTTCGGAGTAATTGGAAGATTCAGAGGTGACCATATATATTGTTTTCCTTTCTAAGTGATGACAATAGCCTGCTGGTAATATTGGAAAGTCTTTACTTTCTTATGTAAGAGGTTGTTTAGGCAGGAGAAATTCAATAGGAAGAACATTCAGAAGTAAATAAATTGATTATAGAGGCGCCTGGGTGGCTCAGTTGGTTGAGCATCCGACTCCTGATTTCGACTCCAGTCATGACCCCAGGGTCATGGGATTGAGCCCTACGTTGGACCCCTCACTGAGCGTGGAATCTACTTGAGATTCTCTCTCTCCCTCTGCCCCTCTCCTCTGCTTGCTCGCTGCCTCTCAAAAAAAAAAGTAAATAAATTATTATAAAAACATATTTTTTTAAAGTTGGCAATTAGTATATTGAGTTGTCCCCCAAATCACAAATCAAATAATTATTCTAATTATACATACACAACTTTTTAAGAGGTTAGAGGTTTTCTCCATATTTTAACTTCGGGCAATACTTCAGTTTAGGGAAAGGAAAGATGAGAATTCCTCTCTGCCTTTGTTGTGTGTGTAAATGGTTTTTCTTAATGGGTAAGGCTATGTAATTATACAAACTAATGTAGAGTTGATTGAATTAGTAGTTGGAGGACTCTTTATACTCTTGTATGTTTAATTTGGGTATCTTGGCCTAGGGGAAGTATTTGAGCAGAGGCTGATCTCAGACAAGCCTGTAGAGGGGATTCTCACTTTGGGAGAGAGGCTGTACCTGATACCTCTAAATCCCTTCATCTCTGGGCCTCTGTGGCCTCTGGTTCCATACAGTCTAGAGGCTAGAGTAATTCATAAATTGCTTTAAATTATGGATCTAATACTTTAAAAATTCTATTTCTAGTTTAAAAGATGAAATCACATCTGAGAAGCTAATTGGGGTGAAACTGTGGATTACAGCTGGGCCAAGGGAAAAATTTACTGCAGCTGAGGTAAGTAATATCCAAAAAGAAGAAATACAATGAGATGGTTGGCAGATGAGCTCTGAAATTCCGGATATGAATCCCACTTCACCATACACTGTATCACCTTAAGGTAATCACTTTCATCTCTTTTTTCATCGTGGAGTTGTTGTGATCATTAACTGAGATAATGCATATAAAGTGCCAGACACATAGTTGAGGCTAATTAAATACTAGCCATACTTGTTTGCCACATTTGAAAATAGGAAAATTCCTTTTAAATTTAAGCTGTTTTTAATTCTATTTCATAGAGTAGACAAACGTAAAACCCAGAACACAAGTATTGGTAAAAATGTAGAGAAATTGGAACCCATGTGCACTGTTGATAAAAGGTAAAATGGCACAGCCATTATGGAAAACAGCATGGCAGTGCCTCAACAATTAAAAATAGAATTATCATATGATCCAGCAATCCTACTTCTAGATATATATCCAAAAAAATTGAAAGCAGAATCTCAAAGAGCTATTTGTACATTCATGTCTAAAGCAGCATTGTTCACAATAGCCAACAGGCAGAAGCAACCTAAGTCTATCAACAGATGAATGGATAAACAAAATGTGGCATACATGTGATAAATTACTATTCAGCCTTAAAAAGAGAGGAAATTCTGATACATGCTACACCATGGGTGAATATTGAGGATGTTAGGCTAAATGAAATAAGCCAGTTACAAAAAGACCAGTACTGTATGATGCCATTTATACGACATACCTAGAGTAGTCAAATTCATATAAAGTTAGAATCGTGGTATTTTGATAGAGATTGCACTGAATGTGTACATTGCTTTGGGTAGTATAGACATCTTAACAGTATTTGTTCTTCCAATCCATGTACATGGAAAGTTTTTTCCATTTCTTTCTGTCATCTTCAGTCTCCATAGAACTAGAGTGTATTATGCTAAGGGAAATAAGTCAGAGAAAGACAAATATCCTATGATTTCACTCATAATGTGGAATTTTTTTTTTTATATATATATATGAAATTTATTGACAAATTGGTTTCCATAATGTGGAATTTAAGAAACAAAACAGATGAACATAGGGGAAGGGAAGGAAAAATAAGATAAAAACAGAGAGAGAAACAAACCATAAGAGACTCTTAAGGATAGAGAACAAACTGTGAGGGTTGTTGGAGGGAGGTGGGTGGGGAGGTGAGCTAAATGGGTGATGGGCTTTAAGGAGGCCACTTGCTGGGATGAGCACTGGGTGTTATATGTAAATGATGAATCACTGGGTTCTACTTCTGAAACCAGTACTACAGTGTATGTTAACTAACTTGAATTTAAATAAATAAACTAAAAGAAAAAAAAATCGAGGTAGCCAGTGTTCGAGGAGGGGGAAATGGGGAGTTGTTTAACGGGTATTGAGCTTTGGTTTTGCAAGATGAAGAGTTTTAGGGATGGATTGTGGTGATGGTTGCAAATAATGTGAATGTGCTTAACACTACTTAACACTACTTAATAATTAAGATGGTAAATTTTATGTTATGTGTATTTTACCACAACTAAACAGAAACCCCAGAACACAGCAAGAGCCTTTCTCACAGAGATGTGAAAATGCTTTGGTGCTCAGGGAAGGTTGTGGGGAGTAGGGAGGTGGTGGCAGGGTGGCACCGGTGTGGTCCAGTCTTCTGCTCTGACTTTGGATGGGGACATAGGGAGGAGGTCTACAGGGAAGCATTTCTGTTCTTTTGTTTGTTGACCCAACTGCAAGGCCACCTTGTCACCTGAGAAGAGACATAACTGATCAGGTTCATTGAGAGAAGGAACAGGAATTCCTGTTAGGAACATGGAGGTGGCCAGCTGCCCCCACCCAGTGAGAGCCTGAGGGAAATGTACACACAGTGTGCAGTGGCCTGCAAAGGAATACTATATTCCATATTCCCTGTTGATTTGGAGTGGCCTCACGCTACACGCTACTTCCCTTCTCCTCCTCCTCTACTCCCCTCCCCCCGCCCCAACTTCCCTTCTCCAACTAGTGAAGACAAAGAGACGTGAGGAGGTTTTGCTGAGGAGCAGGCAGTGTCAGGAAAGCCAGGGCATCTGGAAAGAGGGTCAGAGATAGGTGCCTGGTCCTTTCCCCAAGAGGGAACAGGCACTAGGTCAAACCTTACTTCGAGCTCTTAGAGATGGAAGGCTGGCTTCCAAATGATAGAATCCCTTGAGAAGCATATTTAGCCTAATAAAATGTTCTCACACCAGACCAGTTCCTGGCACCTTGCCTTCACTTTAGAGGTGGAGCGAGGTAGGAAGGAAAGGCAGAAGCACTTTTAACTTTTTTATTTTATTTTATTTTTAATTTAAATTTTAGTTAACATGCAATGCAACATTGGTTTCGGGAGTAGAATTCAGTGATTCATCACTTACATACACCTTTATTATTCTGAATTGAAAAGCCCAGGTAATATAACCCACCACCATTGAAAAAAGTGTCTCCACTGTAATGTAGTTAAAAAAAAAATGAGTTATAAAAGAACATGTGTACTTCAAATTGTCAATGTTTTGGTGTGTATAAACACTAGAAGAATATCAGTTTGTTACTGCTTGAGCATACATACACTAGAGCACCTCTTGATATTCCACATTTTGAAACAAAGGCTAAATAGGTATGTAGGATCCCCATGAAGGGCACAGTCTTGTGCAGAGTTCAGGATCTGTGAAATTATGTCTCATTTGGGAGCAAGCCCCCTTGGTGATGTTAACTGTTGCGCTATGTCTTCTATATTTGGGGGGCTGGGAGAGAGAAGGAAATCCAGGGAGTGTGCAAGAGCACAAAGGTTTGTCTGTAGCAAAGCTGGGCTGGGCCAGTGGTTTCCAAAGTGGGATGTGTGTGATCAATCACTGAGGTGCCAGGGGGAAATGATATTTGTCATATCTTTATTATCCTTCACATTTTTCCTTTTTGGGAGTATGTTCTATAATTATATAAATATACATACTTTACTTTCACATTATTTGCTGTTGGGGTGCTTGAGGAAAGTTGAGGGACTATTGGTCTAGACCACTCACCCCAGGTTTTCTCAGGCTGGGTCAGCAAGGTCAGCCCTAGATTTTTCTCCCTTCTCTAGCTTTGTGAAAACAAGAGAGAGCTTCCTAGAAGATAAGCAGATGCCATGCATTTCTCACTAGGGCTTGATCAGTCAGTGACTTGACCAGAATTGCTCCCTGGGGGTGGTGTACAATACTCTCATCCTGAGTCCTTGGCTGGCAGGGGAAGGTATGTTCTGGAGCGATAGTGTTCAACCAGGGGTGATTTTTTTCTACACACTCTCCCCTGGCCCCAGGGGACATTTGGCCATGTCTGAAGACATGGTTGGTTGTTGGCAGGAGAGGGTAGGTGCAATTGGCATCTGGTAGATTGAGACCGGGGATGCTGATCAATGACCTGTGAGCTTCTTTTAGCTAATACTTTCCACTTTGAGTTTGCTTTCCAGATAGTCAGTGTGGAAAATGTCAATTCAGTTTGAGTATTTTGGGACTTTGTACTTAAAAACAAGCTTGAAATCCTACATAGAGAGTAAATTTTATATATCTTACAGATGTTTGTATTTAAGTGCCTCATAGATTTATTTATTTTTCTTCATAGTACTTTGGACAGAAGTCTTTGGGGTATATTCATAGATTTTTTTTTTCTTTTATGTAGTTTGAAGTCCTGAAGAAATACCTTGATGGTGGTGGTGATATCCTTGTGATGCTAGGAGAGGGTGGGGAATCCAGATACGACACCAATATTAACTTTCTCCTGGAAGAATATGGAATCATGATTAATAATGGTAATTATTATCATTTTAGTAGAGGTAGCCGTTTCCTATTTATTATACATACTGTAGTCCTCTGGACCTAATAGTACAATGGGAAGAGCCCTGGGCTGAGGGTGCATGGTCCGGCATTCTGATCTCAGTGGCGGTCTGAGCCTTCTGGGGCTAGGCTTTTTCCATTTATAAAGTGGAAGGAATTGCAACAGAGTTCCAGGGTTTCTTACAAGTCAAGTTTGTATTCATCTAATATCAAACCTATTTCTAATTAAGGTGCAACTTCCTCTCTTTGCCCTTTAAAGATGCTGTGGTTAGAAATGTATATTATAAGTATTTCCATCCTAAAGAAGCTCTGGTTTCCAATGGAGTCTTGAATAGGTAAGCATGTTGAAAGTAGAAATGTTTTTACAAATAATTCCTATCTTCTCTCCTCTCTTCTCACACATTCTTTTCGCTGGCCCTTCTTTCTTGCCTTTTTGTTTTATTTCACTATATTGTAATTTATTTTATTATATTACTTCTCATTCCTCAAGTTATATTCCTCCCATCTTTTGAAACCTTATTCCACATTCACCTTTTTGTCAGTTAGAATGCATTCAGCTATAAGCACAGAAAACCCTATTCAAATGGGATTAAACAATAAAGAGACTTTACTGATTCATGGCATTGAAAAGCCCAGAAATAGGGCAGGGTTAGGGTGTGGATTGAAAATTCATGATGTCGGGCTCCAGTTCCATTGTTCTCCAGTTCTCTTGGCGTTGCTCTCCTTTGTGTGTGGGCTCAATAGTTTTAGCAGTTACCAAATTTATATCCGCACGCCACATCATGAGAGCCTGTCTTGGTCACAGCGTTCCCAGCAAGAGTAGTCCTGCAATTTGCTCTGGTGGAGCTGGCCTAGGCCACATGCCCATCCTGAACTGGTCACTGTGTCAGGAGACATAGAATACCCTGATGGTATGGCGAGGTCATATTCTCTACCCCTGGAGCTTGGGATGAAGTTAATTTTTTTTCTGATTTACTGGATCTTAGAGGATAAATTAGGGGCTTTGGCGAAGTGGGAAATGAATGCATGAGAGGAACACCATCAGGTGGCCTCTGTGAGCTTTTCCCTATATTCAAAAATTTTCATTCCACGCTTGAATTCGCTACATGCCAGGCACTCTGCTGAGTCTGATGATATGGAGTCTAGAATATAGGACTAGAATGTGGGTCTAGTCTAGAATGTGGTCTAGTATATTGATCCTTCCCTCAGGAGTCAAGAAAGAACTGATCCTCATATTTTATTTTTTTTTTTAATTTTTTTTTTTTTCAACGTTTATTTATTTTTGGGACAGAGAGAGACAGAGCATGAACGGGGGAGGGGCAGAGAGAGAGGGAGACACAGAATCAGAAACAGGCTCCAGGCTCTGAGCCATCAGCCCAGAGCCTGACGCGGGGCTCGAACTCACGGACCGCGAGATCGTGACCTGGCTGAAGTCGGACGCTTAACCGACTGCGCCACCCAGGCGCCCCTGATCCTCATATTTTAATGTTAACTTTTGCAAACTACACAAAGTGGTGTAGGTGTATAAATGTACCTTTATTTAAGTTTCAAGAATTACATTTTGAACAAGTCTGAAAAATGCTTGCAGTTCATTCATACTTACTATTAATGAATGGGGTGTGAAATTCTAAAAATTTTTTGTTTACTAGATTTTTTTTTCTTCAAGGGAAATCAGCCGAGCTGCAGGGAAGGCTGTGCCTGGAATCATTGATGAGGAGAGCAGTGGAAACAATGCCCAGTGAGTGTGTTTTCTGAGGCTACCTAAAGAGGATGTATTTATCATTTTAAAGAGTTTTCTTTTTCAAAGTGAAGAGTTTTCATTTCTGATTACAAAAGTCATTCTTACAAAAAAAAAACAATGTGAATAGTTCAAAGGAAGAAAATAGAAGCCCTCCACTGTAAGTGTATGCTCCTTTCCCCAAAGATAATTATTCTTTTTTTAAAATTTTTTTTTAATGTTTATTTATTTTTGAAGGAGAGAGAGACAGAGTGTGGGTGGGGGAGGGGCAGAGAGAGAGGGAGACACAGAATCCGAAGCAGGCACCAGGCTCCGAGCTGTCAGCACAGAGCCCGATGCGGGGCTCGAACTCAACAAACTGCGAGATCGTGACCTGAGCTGAAGTCGGACGCTCAACCGACTGAGCCACCCAGGCGCCCCAAGACAATTATTCTTAATACTATGGTATTTAGATTTCTAGATTTTTTTCATATATAAAAATACAGATAGGTACCATATCCTTTTAATGACTAGATTAAATTTGAGTTATTCTAAGTTATCTAAGTTATCTAACCAATCTCCTATTATTGAACATTTAGGTCATTTATGACATTTTGCTTTATGTATTTATGTATTCATTTATTTATTTTAAAGTTTTTACTTAATCTCTACCCCCAACGTGGGGCTTGAACTCATGACCCTAAGATCAAGAGTTGCATCTTCTTTTGACTGAGCCAGTCAGGAGCCCTGGTGATATTTTGTTTTAATAGTTAAACCTAACGTTTATTGAACACTTACTCTGTGACAGGAATTTTTACCTCTTTCTAATCATCACAACAACACACTAAGATTATAGACGAGATACCAGAGAGGTTAATTGCCCAAGCTCACTTGACTAATAAGTGTCAGAACTTAGTTTTAAACTTCTGCTCCATGGCCTGTACTCTGAACTTCTGCTCCATGTTGATATTACAAACAGAATTTTATACTTGTTACTATAAATGAAGCACTTGGTGAATGTCTTTGTATGTACAATTTTTGTGCACTTATACAGATATTTTAGTAAGGCTAGATTCATAGCATTAGAATCTCTGGGTCAAGGGTTTTCCAATTGATGCATTGCCAAATGTGATACTTCGGTAAATTGCCCTCCAGGTAGTTTATAGCACTTATTGTCCCAATGAACGTGCTGCTTTTTCCTCTCTTGCCAGATTGCAGTATTCTAGTGAAGGCGATATCTCTTTCTTTTAATTTGCATTTCTTTGATTATTACTGAGTAGGATGACCTTTAAAATCTTTTGGCTGATTGCATTTCTTCTGTGAAGTTCCTCTTCACTACTTTATGCCCATTTTTATTGTGATGGTTTGTCTTTTCTTATGCATTTATAAGACTTCCCTGTGTTGCAGATATTTTTTCCAGTTTACCTTTCTATTTTGAGGTATTTCACCCCATAGGACTTGAACATTTTATGGAGTTAAAGCATATTATAAAACTCTAGTGATTAAAATAATGTGGTACTAACACAGAAATAGTGAAAAATAAATAAATTAGAATCAGACTCAATATATATGAGAGGTGGGAATTATTAGTTTATAGTAAAAGTGATGTTACAAACTATTGGAGAATGGATAGCACAATTGTGGGTAACCATTTGACAAAATATTTCCATTTTCACAACACACTCATATATTTCAGATGGATTAAAATTTTAAATGTTAAAAATATAAAACCATAAAAGTACTAAAAAAAAAGTATGGGCGAATATTTTATAATCTTAGAGTAGGGAAGATCTTTCTTAGGATAAAACCAAGGTAAAGTCGTAAAGGGGAAAAACGTATGGAAATATATATCATAGAGTTAATATTATTGATATTCGAGAACCATAATCTAATTTTTTTTTTAATTTTTTTTTTTTCAACGTGTATTTATTTTTGGGACAGAGAGAGACAGAGCATGAACAGGGGAGGGGCAGAGAGAGAGGGAGACACAGTATCAGAAACAGGCTCCAGGCTCTGAGCCATCAGCCCAGAGCCCGACGCGGGGCTCGAACTCACGGACCGCGAGATCGTGACCTGGCTGAAGTCGGACGCTTAACCGACTGCGCCACCCAGGCGCCCCTAATTTTTTTTAATTTATGTCCAAGTTAGTTAACATATAGTACAATAAATTCAGGAGTAGAATCCAGTAATTCATCACCTACATATAACACCCAGTGCTCATCCTAACAAGTATCCTCCTTAATGCCCCTTGCCCATTTAGCCTGTCCCCCCACCCAAAATCCCTCTAGCAACCCTCAGTTTGTTCTCTGTATTTAAGAGTCTCTTATGTTTTGTCCCCCTCCCTGTTTTTATATTATTTTTGCTTCCCTTCCTTTATGCTCATGTGTTTTTTTTCTTTTTTTAATTTTTTTTTAAATGTTTATTTATTTTTGAGAGTGAGAGAGACAGAGCATGAGTGGGAGAGGGGCAGACAGAGAGGGAGATACAGAATCTGAAGCAGGCTCCAGGCTCTGAGCTGTCAGCACAGAGCCCAACACGGGGCTCAAACTCACGAACCGTGAGATCATGACCTGAGCTGAAGTCAGACACTTAACCGACTGAGCCACCCAGGCGCCCCTATGTTCATCTGTTTTGTGTCTTAAATTCCACATATGAGTTAAGTCATATGATATTTGTCTTTCTCTGACCAATTTCACTTAGCGTAATACACTCTGGTTCCATCCATGTTGTTGCAAATGGCAAGATCTCATTCTTTTATATTGTCGAGTAATATTCCATTGTATATACTTACCATATCTTTATGCATTCATCAGCCAACAGACATTTGGGCTCTTTCTGTACTTTGGCTATTGTCAGTAGTGCTACTATAAACATTGTGGTGCATGTGTCCCTTCGAAACAGCACGCCTGTATACTTTGGATAAATACCTAGTAGTGCAATTGCTGGGTTTTAGGGTAGTTCTATTTTTAATTTTTTGAGGAACCTGCATACTGTTTTCCAGAGTGGCTGCACCAGTTTGCATTCCCACCAACAATGCAAAAGAGATCCTCTTTCTCCACATCCTCGCCAACATCTGTTGTTGCCTGACTTGTTAATGTTAGCCATTCTGACGGGTGTGAGGTGGTCTCTCATTGTGGTTTTGATTTGTATTTCCCTGATGATGAGCGATGTTGAGCATCTTTTCATGTGTCTGTTAGCCATCTGGATGTCTTCATTGGAAAAGTGTCTATTCATGTCTTTTGCCCATTTCTCTACTGGATTATTTGTTTTTTGGGTGTTGAGTTTATAGATTTTGGATAGTAACCTTTTATCTGACATGTCGTTTGCAAATATCTTCTCCCATTCCATTGGCTTTTAGTTTTGCTGATTGTTTCCTTCACTGTGCAGGGGAGGGGTAGAGAGAGAGGGGGAGACAGAAGATCTGAAGTGGGCTCTGCATTGACAGACTGACAACAGCTAGCCCCGATGCGGGGCTCAAACTCACAAACTGTGAGATCATGACCTAAGCCAAAGTCAGATGCTCAACTGACTGAGCCACCCAGGTGTCCCTATCATAATCTAATTCTTAAGCTTTGTGTCAGCTTATCCAGTTGGTGTGGGTAAAAGCACTTGGACTTGGAGGTAGAAATTTTTATTTTTGTGTCTTACTTGCAAGGTGACCCAGGCAAGTTACTCTTAGCTTCTGTTCCCATGTCTGTGTAATGGAGACAACATGAATCTTACAAAGTTGTTGGGAAAATCCAGTGAGGCCATACTTGTAGAAGTGCTTGGTAAGGCACATGACATAGTATCTTACCTGCTGTTGCATTATTATGTCTTCAGTAGTTGTGAGGGGCAGAGGGCTGGTTGGTTATTTTCTGGGTCATCCTGGAAGCAGCACTTTCTGGGCAGGCTTTGAAATGTGGAGAACTAGTTGTGCTTTATATTTGGAGATATCTTGACCTATTGGAGTCTCAGGTTCTCATTTTGCCCATATTCTATCATGTCCCTTTTCCCTTCTCTCAGCCGTAGCCTCACCGGTTTTGTTTCAGTTCCTTAAATACACTACGTTCATTCCCACCTTAGGACCTCTACATATAAGGCCCTAAGGCCTTACATTTAAAGTTGGGAATACACTTTCCCAGTTATTCAGTCTGCTAATCTTACTCATTCGTGCGTGGTTTGGAAAAGTCCTGTTTTTGTTTTTTGCATGGGTGTATAGCCTTATGCTCAAAGTCTTATCAAAATGTCAGTCTGATTGATTTCTTAGTAATAATAAAAGAAATAGAGGAGTATAAATAATAGCTGACAGTTTTCATCATATGACTCAAGTGTCCGTTCTCCCTTCCTCCTTGAGAATCATCTCCTTAGAGTGCGTTTGGGGAAAGTGTGGGGCAAGGATATGCACCGACATCCATGTAACCATTTTCCCCACATCCCTTTTCTTCCTGCATGGCAACTATTCATTTTTTTAAAAAAAATTTTTTAACGTTTATTTATTTTTGAGACATAGAGAGACAGAGCTTGAGTGGAGGAGGGACAGAGAGAGAGGGAGACACAGAATCGGAAGCAGGCTCCAGGCTCTGAGCCGTCAGCCCAGAGCCCGACGCGGGGCTCGAACTCACAGACTACGAGATCGTGACCTGAGCTGAAGTCGGACGCTTAACCGACTGAGCCACCCAGGTGCCCCGGAAACTGTTCATTTATTTCTGCTTCTGGCCTAGGATTCATGGCCTATGGTCCCCTTCCCTGGGCTACTGCTTGGGTAGGGATGAAAAGGGGAGAATGGAGAATGTGGGGCAGGTGCCACTTCTCACCCACAATATGACACAGAAGTCAGAGGGATAGGTGAGACTTGACTGAAGGGAGGGGAAGACTTAACACTAGCAGGAAATCATTGTGAACTTAAGCTAAAAAGAAAATTCTTTTAGCTTGGTCTAAGAGAAAGGAAAATTAACATTATCTTTATAGGGAGCTCTTCATGGGTGCTTCCCCCCCACCCCCTGCCGATTTCTAACTTTATGCTTTGTTATAAGATTCCTGCTGCTCTCCATTCTGAGAGCACTTCCTTCAAATAACTACATTTGCAGAGCTCCATCTTACTTTCAGTAAAACCTTAACCCCTCCTGCAGGGGTTGTCCATACTGCAGGGTCTGCATCCCACCCTTACCCACCCCTCCCCCGCTCCTCCAGCATCCTATACACTTTCCAGGAGTACATTGCCTCAAGTCGGACTGATTCACTCTAGATACTCTTAAGTCTTGTTAGGACACAGTAGGGGAACGACTCCAAGGCAGGTCTGTGTAGCAGGTCTTTATTCACATAAGTACTCACTGGTAACACAGCCTTCTAATGACAGCCACTCATTCCTGGAGATAACACCAGTCAGATCTCTAAGGAAGAGGAAAATGTTTACCTGGAAGACATTGTCACACAGAGCAAGCTCATTTATAGGTCTAGTTCAGCTCTTAGATGAGACTCCTCTTCCTCCTCCTCCTCCATAGGGATTTCTTTAGTTCTTCTAGTTACAGTCATTTACACATACAATTAGAAGTTGTTAATTTACATTGATATATTTTTAAATGCTTTATTAAACCAGTAGCTAGAGTTATACCAGTTTTTGAGTTAACAAACTAAAGCTTAGAGAAAATTTTTTTTGCGTGTTTTTTTTTAATTTTGTGTTTGATTTTGAATTGTTCAAGAAGCACTGAGATTATCTTCAAAAAATTTTTATTCATTTTTTAAAAAATTTTGATGATTTCTTTCATTTCTTACAGGGCTCTCACCTTTGTCTATCCTTTTGGTGCCACGTTGAGTGTCATGAAACCAGCAGTGGCTGTTCTGTCCACAGGCTCTGTCTGTTTCCCGCTGAACAGACCCATTCTGGCTTTCTATCACTCGAAGGTACAGCCTTTCTTAGATATGGGTGGATATGTTATTTTTATTATTGAAATAATAAAAACTATTTCCAGAGGGGTTTCATGTATTTTCTCATTGGTCTTTACAACAGCCCTGTGAGGTAGTACTTCAATTAACTATACTTTACTTATGGGGAAGTAGCAGATCGTCCAATAATCGATGGAGTCAAGACTTAAACCCAGCTCTTATCATTCTAAATCCACAGCTATTCCACTGTAGCATGAGGCTGTCTATATTATAACCGTCTGTAACTACAGGCTGTCATTCTGAGTGTAAGAGGACCCATTCAGGGAAAGGTTGAGTTAACAAACTATACCAAAACACACAGAATTGTGCTGCCTTTATTTTAGTTTGTCCCAGAGCAACATGTCAGAAGACTAGTTGCTCAGTTGTCATCCTGGAGACCCCACAAAATGTGGGAGCATGTAGTCCCAGAGGACATAGCCCCTCTCATTGCGACCCCACTTATCCACTGCCTTAAAAAAATTTTTTTAAATATTTATTTTTGAGAAACAGAGAGACAGAACATGAGTGGGGGAGGGGCAGAGAGAGATGGAGACACAGAATCTGAAGCAGGCTCCAGGCTCCGAGCTGTCAGCACAGAGCCCGATGGGGGGCTTGAACCCACAAGCCATGAGATCATGACCTGAGCCGAAGTCAGACATTCAACCGAGCCACCCAGCTGCCCCATCACTGCCTTTTAATTCATGTTTTGCTGAATTCACCTTTATTTGTCTACCAATCACCAGCTGACCTCCCAGTTTTTCTTTAGTTCCTCATATCCTATTTTTCTTTGTGGGATTTAGGTATTTTTCCCTTCCATATTTAAAAGCTCTGACCTCATTTTATTAGAAAGTAAATAAATATCTATGCTGTGTTTGAAAGTGATATTTAGACAAAATTCAAAATAGTTATTATGGTTGTTATTCTCTCCCAAAAAACTAGAAATATTTCTTTAAAATTAAAGTATTAAATGATTTAAGATGTGGAAATAATTGGTCTACATAAACTGTCACTTAGTAGGCACAAAAGTAATGAGACACTGTCTTAAGGGGCCTCTGGTAGTGTAATACCAGAACTATAATTATTTTTTTATTTTTTAACACAGAGATTCTACCTGGCTTAATTAGTGGATTTTTATGAAGCATCTATTAGATACAGAGTTCTATGCTAACTGTGGTGATTCTTCTTGAACTCATGAGATTATCATCTGCCCATTGCCTAACTATTTAAAGCCTGTTTTCCTAACAGGTGTTTAGTCCTGCCTTATAAATACAATCTTTCAGAGAGGATGTTGCCTGTCACTTTTAAGTTTGTGAGATAAACCAGTGGAAGGGGGGGAGCAGTGCTGTCTCCTTGCCCAGGGCCATTGCCTTCTTGAGCTTGTCATGATCTTTTCTAGGTGTTTTACTAGGATAGACTCAATAATATCGAAAGAGCAAATCAGTCCTTGAGTAGATATACTCTTATTTAATTGGAACAAATTATAGACAAAAGCTGGAAAAGGAAGCTGAAGACAACGGTAGGATCTCCATAGGATCTCCATCGGACAGAATAAAAGGATTAAAGGAAGATGTGTAATCTATTTGAAATAAATGAGGTAGGGAAAAAAATAATATTAAAGAAAAATTCTAGGCCTAACTGTGGGTAGTAGTAAGAAGGAAAGTCCTTTCCTTTTCCTGTATTTAGTTACATATGTCAGTTCAAATCGCAGCAGAGTTCACTCGGCGCTCCCGCATTCTTTCTGTGCGTTTCCACCAGATTCACTTCCTGTTCTCAGTAACTGATGTGTTTTCAATGGTTGTATTATAGCAATAGTGTTATTTTTCCTATGAGACATTTGCTTTTAATGTGGTGCAAGTCACAGTTCGTTTTGCAAATTTTGTTTTATTTATAGAATTTGTCTATTTGTATCTCTTGAGAGTCCTTCTTTCATAGTACCTTACAGCTGTGCCAATTCCCTGATGCTGCTAGAAAAACCGCATTCGTTTTGCAGTTTGAACATTGCGCTGTTTTTCCCATTACAAAAGTAATTTATGCTCATTGTAGACAAATTGAAAATACAGTCATGATAGAAAAAAAAAGAATGCCTCTCACTGCAAAACTGATGTCTTGATCATTTTGCTTTGGCTTATGTTTGCTGGTTTGCTTCATGGGCTTTACGCTAGGGTGACTGTACAGCGTCTGGTATACTGTTTTTTTTTAACCTAATGTTATGACAAAAGCATTCTTCCATGTCACTGAAAACCCTGTGTCACTATAACTTCACCACTGGAGGAGTTCTGTTATTCTTAACCACTTCTTCTGTGGTGAACATTTGGATTTCTCACTTTTTGTGATTATGACTGTAAAATTGTCCAGAGAGTCTTACCTGCTGTGTTGCATATGTTGACAGTTTCAGCAGTAATGTGTGAAAGAACTTATTTCACTGAGACTTGACCAACGCTGTTGATAGCCCTCTTTTTCATATTTATTAATCTGATCGGCAAAAATGTTTTGATTTTTTTTAAATCACTAATTAAAGTGTTTTCTTATTAACCGATTCTTTCTTTTATGAATATTTCTTGCTCGTGGATTAGTGTTCTGTTTGGATCTTAAACACTGTCTTTTGGTACTCTAAAATATCTTTAAATCTTTACAGGTTGCTTTTGGATATTTTTTTCCTTTAAAATTCTAATCTTCGTTTACAAGTTAACTGGGAAAATACTGTAGAACCAGTTCACATTGCTTTTTTGTTAAAGTCAAATAGAAGGATATGGAAGTGTCTAAAATGAGAAGCATGTGGGAATGTAGTTGTGGTCATAGTTGATATTTTTAGACCATTAAAATCCTGATATGAATTGGTACTTAGTATATAAGACAGTTGCTCACATGATTCTGATGATGAGTTGTTGGAGACCAGGATGCTTGGGGTGCATTTCACGATCTATGTGACACTACTTTGTCATCAACAGAACCAGGGGGGGAAGCTGGCAGTTCTTGGCTCCTGTCACATGTTCAGTGACCAATATTTGGATAAAGAAGAAAACAGCAAAATCATGGTAAGCTCTTCTCTCTCATCACATTAATGTATAATGTGTATGATTTTCATGTCATTAAAAAAAATACTGCTAAGTTCATCTATTCATTTAAAACCAGCTCTTCAGGGGTGCCTGGCTGGTTCCGTCAGAAGAACATGGAACTCCTGATCTTGGGGTCATGAGTTCGAGCCCCACGCTGGGTGCAGAGATTACTAAAAAGAAATAAATAAACTTAAAAAAAAAAAAGTAACAAAATAGAGAACAGCTCTTCAGCTCAGTTCCTCACACTAAGGATACAAAGTTGAGTCAGGCATAGTCACTGCTTTGAAAAAGTTTATAGTACATTGAGAGAGAGCATGAGAGACAGAGACATGTTTAGAAGGAAGAGGTAAAGAGCATCTGGGTAGCTCAGTCAGTTGAGTGATTTCGGCTTGGGTCATGATCCCAGGGTCATGGGATCAAGCCCCACATTGGGCTCCCCTCTGAGCATGGGGCTTAGGATTCTTTCTCTCTCGCCCTTCTCCCTCCCTCACAGGTGTTCTCTGTCTCCCTCTTTAAAAAAAGAAAAGAGAAGGGAAGGATATGGTGAATGTTTTCAAGCATGCCAAATTGGGGTGAGAGTCAACCCTGGAGGTGAGGAGTAAGCTCAACCAGGGCCTCACACGTAAGGCCCAGGAACTTGAACTTTCTGCAGAAAGCTGTGGGGAGCCCATGTAGAGTGTCCAGCAGCCTTGAGCACGGTCAGATCTGTGTTTCAGAAAAACTCTTCTGTCAGGCATGTGGCAGGTGAGAGAGAGGAGGTGGAGTCAGTTATGAGGTTGGTAGAGTCAGCCAGGCAGCAAGGGACGCTGACATGAGTGAAGGTAGGGAAGGCGAGAATGAGGGGAAGGGCCGGCTGGCAGGAGCGGTGTCAGGAGGGGTTATGACAGGACTGGTCACTGGTTGATGTGGGGAATGAGGTAAAGGCATTGCAGTTGTTTGTCAGCTTTGTGTGGTGGAAACATGTCCTGTGAAGAATGACAGACGGTGGGTGCCAGAGCTGGACATTGGTGTGATTCTGGTGACTCACTTGCTAGAGGAAGGAGGTCCCCGGAACTTTTTCATTAATGGAACAAATTCCTTCAGCCTTAAGGACTGTTACTGGATTGAGAGATTAAGATCTTGTTTCTGTGGAATCTACATGAAATTCTAGTGTCTCTAGACACATTTCAGGGGTATCTAGATATAGTCCACTTTCTTTTTTTTTTTTTTAAGTTTGTTTATTTTGAGAGAGTGAGAGAGAGAGAAAATGAGTGGGAAAGGGGCGGAGAGAGAGAATGCCAAGCAGGCTCTGCACCATCAGCATGGAGCCCAACGTGGAGCGCAATCCCAGCTGAGACCCCATGAGATCCCCTGTGAGACCATGACTTGAGCTGAAATCAAGAGTCAGATGCCCAGTGCACTGAGCCACCCAGGCACCCCGATACAGTCTACTTTATAGCACATTTATTTTTTTAAATAATTTTAAAATTATTTTCTAAAGTGATTTATTTATTTATTTATTTAAATAATTTGGTGGGGGGGAGAGCACAAGCGAGGGAGGGGCAGAGAGAAGGGGACAGAGGATCCAAAGAGGGCTCTGTGCTGACAGGCTGACAGCAGTGAGCCCGATATGGGGCTCAAACTCACAAACCGTGAGATCATGACCTGAGCCAAAGTCAGACGCTCAACCGACTGAACCACCCAGGTGCCCCTTATTTATTTGTTTTTAAATGTTTATTTATTTTTGAGAGAGAGTGTATGATTGTGGGAAGGGCAGAGAGAGAGAGGAACAGAGGATCCAAAACAGGTTCTGCACTGATAGCAGAGAGCCCAACATGGGGTTCGAACCCACAAACTGTGAGATCATGACCTGAGCTGAAGTTGGATGCTCAATTGATTGGGCGTCCCAGTTTTTTAATTTATTTTTTTAAGTAATCTTTATACCCAACGTGGGACTCGAACTCATGACCCCAAGATCTAGAGTTGCATGCTCTTCTGACTGAGCCGGCCAGGTGCCCCTGTCATGGGCATATTTAAACAGGAGTTGTTTTGGGATTGATCATGAGCAAGTTTTAATAAATTTTGGCCTGTGGTTAGAGGTGAAAATGCCCTAACACAAATAATCACTTCCCAGTAGTAAAAGTGACATTAGGTTGAGGAAAACTTTGAATTCATATGATTTCACCAAGGGAATGGTGGTTACTCTTTTTTTTTTGAATCACTGCTGTATAGTCTATTTCCCTTTATCATTTTTTCTTAATTGATGTAGTTATCTAGTCCCACTTTGGTTTTCTCAAATAACCAAGTGTAACTCTGTGTTTGTTTTTTAAATCCAGGATGTTGTTTTCCAGTGGCTCACGACAGGAGACATCCACTTAAACCAGATTGATGCTGAGGACCCAGAGGTAGGGGTCTGTGAATCATTAAAAAACTTCAAAGTGAGTGGCACCTGACTGGCTCGGTCAGAAGAGCATCCGACTATTGATCTCCAGGTCATGAGTCCGAGCCTCACATTTGGCGTGGAACTTACTTAAAGAAAAAACAAAAACAAAAACAAAAAAAAAAACCCTTCTAAGTGAACAAATGGGTCCAGCCTGCCAGCACCAGCCCCAAAGGATTATGTATCTCTTACTTTATCTGTAAGACAGATGGAAAGAAGTGATGCTTTCTGGGGTGATGAAAACCACATTATAAAAAAATGATCAGTGAATTATAGAATTAATTGAGATGGGAACCTCTTTATATGTATATGCCAAGCTTTCAAGATCATTATTTGTAGAGAAATACTTCTTTCAGAAATACAAAGGATATAAAAATAACTTTTTATGAATAAACATCATCTGAATTTAAATTTTAAACTGTAATTTTGGTGCCTTTAGGAAAAACAGTCCTAAAGCCCTTAGGATACTATTTATCAGATGATGGAGAGTGAGACCAGCATGGAAATAGGGGCCAGAAACCTGCTTTTCTGTCCTGCTCCATTCTGGCCATCAGACCTTAAGCAGGCTATTTCTTTCTTTTTTTATTTATTTTATTTATTTTTTTAACATTTATTTATTATTAAGAGACAGAGAGACACAGAGCATGAGTAGGGGAGGGGCCGAGAGATGGAGAGACACAGAATCCGAAGCAGGCTCCAGGCTCCAGGCTGTCAGCACAGAGCCCGACGCAGGGCTGAAACTCACAGACTGCGAGACCATGACCTGAGCCAAAGTTGGACGCTCAACTGACTGAGCCACCCAGGCGCCCCATTAAGCAGGCTATTTCTAACCCTTTCTTGTCCTGGTTTTCTCATCTCTCACAGACACACCAATATCTGTACTCTCTGTCTCACAGGATAATTGTGAGACCTCAATTAATAGATGTGTACTTACTTATTAAATTAAAAGGTGTAGGAAGTGCTATACAGCTGTCAGACTTTCTTAAACCCTTGTATTTATTATATACAAGCACTGTGTATCATATACTTCCACATAAATCATCTTATATAATCCTTACAATAGCCCTGGGAAGGAGATGGTCTTATTCTCATCTTAGAGATGAGGAAATGGAAATTATGCAAGATTGCAGTATGCCCCAAGAGCAAACACTTGCAGAGCCAGAACCGAAACCCAGGTCTCGATTCAAAGTCTGCTTGTTCTGGAGCGCCTGGATGACTTAGTCGGTTAAGCATCCGACTCTAGATTTTGGTTTAGGTCATGATCTCATAGTTTGTGAGATCGAGCCCTGTGTTGGGCTCTGTGCTGACAGTGTGGAGCCTGCTTGGGATTCTCTTTCTCCCTCTCTCTGCCCCTCACTCCCACGCGTGCGTGAGTGTGTGTTTTCTTTCTCTCTCAAAATAAATAAAAACCCCAAAAATGTTTATTTTAAAAAATAAAAAAATTAAAACAAAAAACAAAAACCCAAAGTCTACTTGCTCTACAATTGTGTCTCTGTTTCTTCAACTCTGAAGTGTCAGGAAAGTGATTTCCTGGCTGCGGATAGCAGGGAGTGGGTAAGAATATGGTCAGAAATGGTGGACTGCTGCCTGCTTCCTCCCTCAGCTGAGGGTGTGGCCTCCCCAAAACCGACTTGGGTTAGGAAACAGAAGAGCGCCGTGTCTAAAACATTCCCTCATACGGAAACATGAAGTATATGGATGTTTTGCTTAAATTCCTCCCGAAAAGTGATATAAGCCTCCCAAATAAAACAATTGGGGTACAGTCAGGAACTCACTTTTCAGATCTCACAGGACCCAGCTCTTGAGTGGATGGCATCTTTGGCAGCTGCATGTCCTAGTTAGGGCATTGGGGGCCGAGGGAAGCAGCACTACGAGATGCTGTGTCTGCTCCTGGTCTTTGTGGCCACCTGCTCTTACTAAGTTTCTGCCATTCCTGTTTTCTGGCTGAGGAAATGGAAGTAAGTACATTCTTCAAGGTCCCTGCTGAGATTGATACCTGGCCAGCCATAACTAATGTGCATGTCAGGCTGATTCTGGAGCCTGTGCTTTTCTGCTGCTCTGTTGTTGACTGTCTACCGCACGCGACACTGGACTGGTTCAGAAGGGAAGTGTCAATAGGGAGCCAGAGGAAGATGGGGTCGTTGAGGCCTTTCTCTAAAATCATGCAGTCTCCTGTATGTTCTGCATATGAGACCTGGTGCAAATGTCCTTTGCATTGTAAGGCTTTGGCAAGTAAAATGCTGGGCCCAGTAATGCTGCAAAGTAAGAAATTCTGAAAATCCAAACTTCATATGATTTCAGATAAAATCTTATGTTGGAATAGGTTGCAAACCCAGCTCAGTTTCAAATGTTACTTAATGAAATGGTAGCTGAGTAAAGAGCTAAGAGGATTTACATGACAAGTTTTAATCTCTAAATCTGCTAGGAAGTCATGAAAACCAGTGGTCTTGGGAACACTCTTATGTTTCTGTCTGGACATCTAAGGTCTTGATGGTTTTCTGAGCTAGGATTTGGTAGCAAGTCTCTGTGCAAAGATGCGAACCATCCTCAGGACCTTTGGGATGCTTGGCCCTTACTGATGTTCCTGCTGTGCGTGTCCTGACACAGTCAGGGCCTTTGTTATTGCTCTCACCTTCAACCCCCATTCTGTTACCGGGTTGAAACCTCTAACACAGACATATCTCTTGGGACATACATCTCTTGGGATATAGAGAAAAACGAGCCTGTTTGTATAGGCTTATTTCTGTAATGCCTAAGTGTGTTTCCTCAAGTTCTGGCACTGGAAAATGTGGAACACATTGTTGCAGCGGACTTCAGAGGGCAATTAGGAGTCAACTTCTTGTCAGCATGCCTTTATTTAAAGTTAAATGTACTTTTTAGGTAGGTAATGCATTCACAGTTGGGAATTCAAAAGTATACGCAATGAACAGTTTCCCTCCTGTTTTTGCTGAACCACTTTGTCCCCCTCCCCAGTGACAACAATCTCAACTGTTTCTTGTATATTCTTCCAGAGATGTTTTATATATCTATAAGCAAACAAGTATGTGTGTGTATCGCCTTCCTTTTTGTTTTACACAAATGGTACTATATACACTGTGTGTATTCACCACCTTAGTTTTTAAAATTGGCAATATGTCTTAGAGATGTTTCCTTATTTACATATAAAGAGCTTTCTTTCTATTTTTGTTCATTTTGTTTCTTTAAGACTATTTTCTAATGTTTGTACTGTAGTATGTTTAACCAGTCTCCTATTGATGGACATTTAGGTTTTCCTGGTCTTTTACAGTTACCAGCACACAGCATGTGTCATCATTTAGGGCTCTCAGCAGTGCTGGAGGCATGTCCTTGGTTAGGTGAGAAGGGCTGGGATCTAGTGTCCAAGTGGGAGGGTCATCTGTGCCAGGGTCACAGGCGGTTCATACATATAACAGGAGAGGAAGCCGAGTATAAGGCCTAGATGCTGGTGGGTGGATAGCTGTAGTGGGAGCTTGTGGACTGTCTTTTATGATTGCTTCTGTTTTCTCAACTGAAATAGAAAATAAGGTCTTCAGCTAAAATTAAGAAAGGTAAAATTGTTTGAGATGGATGAAGTGACAAAAGGAAGGTATTGCCTAGGACAATGGGAAGTGAATGAACTAGGCAAATACAGCTGATTGCTGAGCACTTGAGGTCAGTGGTCATGAAATCAAAAGGAGGCCAGTCGGCATGGTTGTTTATCCAGCTGTGTTCAGTACTGCATGAGGAATTACAGAGTTGGATTTAACCAGCGTTGGGGTTTAGCCAAGTGACTTTTATTCCTCTTTCCACATGAAATGGCTTATTTAAGGTTTAGTTGTTAGTGACCAGAGACAGTGAAATCTCTTGGCAAGAGCAGAACTATTGCAGAGTTAGACAGATGAAATTCTTACTCCTGCCGTGCTGTGTGATGAACCCTCTTGTGGCTTTCAGATTTCTGACTACATGATGCTGCCCGACACAGCCACCCTGTCAGAGCGGCTTCGAGTGTGTCTCCAGGAGGGTGATGAGAACCCAAGAGACTTTACCACCCTCTTCGATCTGTCCATTTACCAGCTGGATACCACCTCCCTCCCCAAGGTCATCAAGTCAGTACCTGTAGCTCTCAGCTGCACTGCACTTCATTCTTGAGTGTTTGGTTTGAAAACATGAGCCTGGGGACGGGAGATAGGGTCATGGCATATGTGGTATGCAAAACATGTTCTCACATCTCTGATGAGATCGAAAAAGATAGCTGAGAAAATTGGGGTGGGGGTTGCAGTTATTAGTCTCCTGTTGTGTCCCAGGCTCTGTATCAGGCATTTGGGGCAACCAGCTTGTCCTGGTTTGCTTGGGACTTTCTTGGTTTCCGCAAAGAGGGTCTCATGCCCCCAGGAACCCCAAGTAAAGTGAGTTGGTTAGGCAAGGTGCCCTGCAGGCACTGCATGTTATTACTTCACTTCATACTTTGAATTGCCTCTGAATTACCTGCTGCATTTCCAGCTGAGGAAACAGGTTTAGGGAGGGTAAGGTCTTCTCCCAAGGTGGGAGCCTGAATGGCTTTCAGACTGGGGCTTTCCCTTGTTTCATTGCCTGCTCTGTTGCCTGCTTGTTGTTATTGTCCATTCCTAATGACAGGGACAGGGACTGAGGGCAACATTTTTCAGCCTCTTTGGCCAGGCATGGGGTTTACATCTGGATAAACCAAAGGCTGAGGGTGTAAACTACCAATGAGTGTCTAACTTCCTTCTGCTGTATTTATGTTCCGTTCCCCAGATACTTACTGACCACCTCCTGTGCCAGGCACTGTGTCCACAGTTCATGGTTTAATGGAGGAGACAGACAGAGGCTGTGGTGCAAGGTCATTGTATTAATGCTAAACATGGGCATAATGAAGAGTGAGAATTTGACTCTTAAGTGGGTGAGCCGGGAAGCCTTTATGAAAGAGGGGCCCTCTTAGCCAGGCATTGATTCTTTCAACAAACAATTTAGGGGGCCTTGTGTCTGCTTGGCACTGTACTGGGTGCTCCCCCGTAAGGGGTGAAGAGGCTTCAGGAGATGGCAGGTATGTTCAGAGAGAGAGGTGGGCAATGATGTAGCTTCTGTGCAAAGCCCACATGTTCACGTGTGTAGGTGTGTCCAGGCAAGGAAGTTTATTTCTAACTGCTCTTTGAACTGCATTTAGCCTTGACTTCAAATGAGGCCAACTTAGTAATAGTTGAAAGCTTGGTCCTCTGAAGTCCCCTGCAACAATCTGTTCTGTGTTCTCCAGCACGGGCACTTGAGGAGACCTGCCTGAGCATCACAGAAATAAGAAGCCAAGGCAGACAGCCTGAGGCTCAGGGCAAGGGCCTAATTTGTGAATGGGATGCTAGTAAAGACCTCTAGAGGAGGGACAGGATTGAATCTGTTTTCTAAAACCAGATAAAACAATGCCTTGCGGCAGTTTATACAATTAATCAGGGGAAAAAAAAGTAGAAGAAACCAGCTAGGCGACTGTTGACAGTAGATTGGAGGGTTGAGGGGCAACACTGGTGGGAGCAGTAGCTGTGGTTTCAAGAGATGTTTGGGAAGAAAGAATCCTAAGCCACAGGCCATGGAAGGCTGTGATGGCAAGGTCAGAGATAGTGGTTTCTCCCTCAGGGATCTGGGCACCTGGCAGTGCTGTGGACTGGCTCTCAGGATGCGGGGAGAGGAGAGAGAGAGGAGTTCTGCTCCAGGTGCCTCCATCTGATGTGGCTGAGAGGTTGCCCTGTGAAGAATGCAGGTGGAACCACCAGTGTAGATGTTGAAGAGGCCTAGAGAAGGTGATTAGAAAAGTGGGGGAAGGGCTAGGTACTCTCAAGGACAGCACTGGAGTGGGAATTGGGCTGGAGACAGGGCCTCACAGCTACCCTTGCTTTTGAGGAGGAGAAGAGGAGGGCCTTTGGCAAGCTGGGGAGAAGGAGCTGGAGGGGCAGGGGAGTGCGGGCAGCAGGAGAGTCCCTGGAAGGGTGTGGGGCAGGGAGTAGGAAAGAACTGGGAAACTGGGAAACCAGATGGCCTGGAGATGGGCCCAGGGCTCCTCCTCCTCTGTGGTTGGAACTTTTCTCAGAATAACTAAAGGCACAGCAGGCTGCCCCACTTGTGAGTTACAGTCCACCCAGTTTCTGCCTTTGCTTTCTGTCATCTTCTGATGTGGTTTACATCAGGGTGTTGTGACTGTGCTGAATGTGGGATTGATTGGAACCATTATTTTAGTGCCATCAGAGTCAAGTAGTAGATATTTTGGAGCTTAGATAGCTCTTTTAATTGAATTTGTCTTTTATACCAAAGCAAAGGACAGTAGTTACGGGCCAGTTTCTATATGGTGCTCTTAGGAATTTATATTTGCTAGTAACATCTTTTGAATACAATTCCTCTTTTCTAAGTAAAAATTTGATTAGCCTTTAAATATTTAAACATCTGAATGATGTTGCTCTGAAGTAACTTCATTTGTCCATCTGGTATTTACTGAT
Organism: Lynx rufus; assembly: GCF_022079265.1. Lineage (NCBI taxonomy): Eukaryota > Metazoa > Chordata > Mammalia > Carnivora > Felidae > Lynx > Lynx rufus. The sequence continues at coordinate 16,829,221 of NW_025814896.1, read as the reverse complement.
GCCTGTGGGGGTGAGGTAGAGACAAAGAGCTTGGAGTCCCTGCCTTATGAGTTCATGGACTGATGGGTTGGGGACTGAGACATAGAGTGGTGAAAACACAGTGCCAGAGGTCAGGCCAGGGTGTTCTGGAAATAGATAACTCAGCCCATTTCATAGGTTTCTATTTAGCATTGGCATTTGTTTCTCCCCTTATCCCCCCTGCCCAGCACCCCCACCCCACAGTCAGCTTTCTGAATTAGGTTTTCTTGGTTTTACGATTAGTTTCTCCATGCATCCCCCACTCCCATCAAGCGCACGGTGACTCGTAGGTGGAGGAAGATTTGGGCGAGTTGCGAGCTGAGCAAGAAAGAGAAGATGCACTGGCATTTGTTTTATTATTCACACAGGGCTTCAGTGTAGCCAGCTCTATTTGCAGACAGAGAGCAAAAAATCATGGCTGGGATGGCCAAGGCCAGAAAATCATGGCAGCAGGGTTCTTCGTGTGCCAGTGGTGGGACCTTTAGCTTAAACATTGCCCCTAATGACATTCTGCCTTCAGTATAGACCGAGTCATGGGGCTTTGGGTTGGCAGGGATTGGCCAGCTCTGAGTTCTGATCTTGCCTTTGTCACTCCTTACCCATGTGACCTTGGGAAGCTTCTTTATCTCTATACTTCTGCTTTTTTTTCTATAAGAGATTATACCCACTGACCAGGGTTGTTTTTTTTTTTTTAATTTTTTTTTTCAACGTTTTTATTTATTTTTGGGACAGAGAGAGACAGAGCATGAACGGGGGAGGGGCAGAGAGAGAGGGAGACACAGAATCCGAAACAGACTCCAGGCTCTGAGCTGTCAGCCCAGAGCCTGACGCGGGGCTCGAACTCCCGGACCGCGAGATCATGACCTGGCTGAAGTCGGACGCTTAACCGACTGCGCCACCCAGGCGCCCCTGACCAGGGTTGTTTTGCAGTCGGTACTCAGTGAAAGTTATTCCTGTTCCCTCCCGAGGGATCTTCTGCATTGCCAGGAAAGCTTCTTCTCCCCAGGTACCTGGGAATAGTGGAGGCAGTGATAGCAGTCAGCTCAGCTAAGTGCCTTTCTGAAGTCACAGACCTCTTTCCTTTCTAAAATCACTTGTCCATAGAAGCAGGCTTGAACTTTGTTCACACCCATTGACATTTGCTTGTTTAGCTTAATTTTAAAAGGTCACAAATGTGTTCATAGTTTAAATTAGGTGAGTATATTTTAATTTGCCTCCTTTCCAGAGGAGTTCAGCCAGCTTACAAAATTATTACGGTGCAGAAGGATGAAAGGAATGTTTGAGAGAATGGAGGCAGAGGGGAAGCCATAATCAAAAAGAAACACAGGGGTCAGGTCAGCACTTGACTCTGTAAACTCATCACTGGCGTTCTCCCTCTGCTGTAGCCACTCTGGCTGCCCTGAGGTTCTGTGAAAATATCTAGCACCCTTATTCCTGTTCTCCTTGCTCTTGCCTCTGCCTGGGATACTTTTGAAAGTAAGTGCATGACTTCCTCCCTCACTTCACTCAGGGCTTCTCTCACTTCTCTCACTTCTTCACTCAGGGCTGTACCCCCTGCCTCTTCCGTGTCTTTATCCCTCTGTCCTGGTTTGCTTTTCTTCTTACTACGTATTGGTACCTGTCATCTAGGGTCTTGTTTATTGTGTGTCTCTCCTCTAGTAGAATGTAAGTTCACGAGGGCTGCCTTGGTCTCTTGTCTTCACCGTTGCTGTTCTCCTGGTGTATAAAACCGCCTGGTGCAGAGTACATATTCAGTAAATACTTGCTGAGTGAGCACACAGAAGTATATATTGTACAGATCTGTTCAGTTGCAAGAAGCAGACTTCAGATTTGACTCCTGTCTCTTGGTGGTGAAAAAAAATAAGGAAACAGAGTGAGTTACCACATTTATAGTGTCCACTGGGTAAAAATAAAAAGCCTGTCTAGGAGAAGCCTGATATGAAACTTGAAAAAACTTTCCCCTTCAGTTCACAGTATAGTTGTGCCGTGTGATACAGTAGGGAATATTCGTGAAAGATCGTTACATTACATATACCAACACATTTTCTGTGCTTTTCTGTGAAAGTGTTGAACCACGTGATTTGATGGAGAACAGCACAGTGTGGTCAGTTAGATGTGCTTTGCCACAGTGTCTCATCCTGATTCCTGCTTTTTTTGTCTTCTTGCTAACACAGGGCCCATGAACAGCTAAATGTGAAACATGAACCTCTCCAGCTCATCCAACCTCAGTTTGAGACCCCACTGCCAGCCCTTCAGCCAGCGGTGAGTAGGTGTGCATGGGGGATCCTGCTACAGAACCCCACTGTTTGTCCTTACTTTCCAGCTGGGCCATCACATGGGTCCTTCTCCCAACCATGTGTAGTTGTACACCCAATGCATGTGGTACTTCTCAGGAAGTTGTGTTTCTCTGGCTCTAAACATGCAGAGACCAAACCTATTAGTACTCCTTAGGGACTTCCACTGGGTGTAGCTCCCAACTGAGAAATCAAGGGCGTGGACTTTTCTGGTCGTTAAGCATTTCCCATCTTGTGTACTTGGAGGGCATATAGGAGAAATCCTGGGTGGAAAGGAGGAAATGCTTTGTACTGCAGCTTTCTAGGCAACAGGCCCTCAGATTCATAGCACAGTCTGTAGCCCAGGGGGTAGTCACGTGTGCACAGGTCACTTTCAACATTCCAGTGCAGCATTAAGTCAACTTACCTTCAAAACTCTCTTATCCCACCACATTCTGGAATACACTTTCTACATGGATCTACATCTGCTTCCCCAATTTCTGCCCCTAATGAACTCATAGTTAAATGAGAAACAAGTTGTCCAATCAGATGTTCAACACAAATAAGCATAATTATCCCCAAGCTTTTGTCCTTGCACAAGTTAGTGGGCACTGGTGTGTCAGTTTGATCAGTTTAGTGCTGTTTTAGAGCTGGTTCTGTTTGATTGCTTACAGTGCACTAGTCCTCTTGCTTGATATGGTCTAACGGGTTAGGGCAGGAGGAGGTGACAGGCATTTGGGTGGTTCATCCCAGGGAAGGGCTGAATTGGCTTCTCATTTCCTTCCATCCTTATCACTGTCAGTTGTGGCTTTGCATGCCTTCTTTCATGAAAGACCTGATTTCCTTTCAGGTTTTCCCTCCCAGCTTCAGGGAGTTACCACCTCCCCCACTGGAGCTGTTTGACTTGGATGAGACATTCTCTTCGGAGAAGGCCCGCCTCGCTCAGATTACCAACAAGTGTAAGTTTGGCCAGGTTTTTTTTTTTGTTTTCTTTTGTAAGTTTTATGTAGTTGTGAACTTCTGAGATTTGCCATGAGAGAAAGCTAGAGTTTGTTCAGGGAGAACAAAATATGAATGGCAGTGTAAAATGAGAGTTTCTGTTTATTTCATGTAAATGATGTTGGTTGTTTCTCTCAGGCCAGTTTGCTCAGTGAGTTAGAACATGATGCAAAGCAGAAGCCAAGGTCTCAGCTTTAACCCCTATAGGTCTTTAGTTCTGACTTATTGAGTAACCATAGGATGCATTCTGACCCTGGCTGCCACTTAGCAAGTCTAGGTCATTGGTCATACGAGCCATTAAATAAGAAAATTCAGTCAAGGCCAGAAGAATCATAGAGACTTCAGATCGGAAGGGATCCTGGGAGAGTTATGTGTACCCACCTTGACATGTGGATGAGGAGGTGAGGCCCCAAGCCTCATGCCTACGAGGTGAGTGGTTCTCCTGACTCTTGGCCCAGTGCTCCCCTGACATGCATAGCAAATGGGCCTGCACACAGGTGCTCAGAGGCATAAAGTTAACCATCAATTTTGAGGCAGTGACCCCCCTCCTGAGAATCTAATCTAAGGAGATATGTGAAGGCATATAGATGATTACTATGTTATTTATTTTTTAAATTAGGAATAAAAATTATTTACCCATTGGGAATAGGCTTAGGGTACACTAGCAGGGGAATGGTAGTAAATTGTGTCACATTTATTTGATGGGATGACATGTCATTATAAAAGAGGTTTCCAGGGGCCAGGGAGTGACACTGATAGAACTTAAGTGAGAATCCTAAATGAGGAAGGGCAGGATATAAAAGTCCATGTTCACTAGGATCCTAACTATGAACAACATCTATATGTACCCAAGGACCAGGAAGGAGACTGCAAAAATAAAAACAGTTCAGGGTAGAACACCTTAACTTCATCTCTCTTCTTTGTCAAGCCTTGTGGTAAGTGCTGAACAATCAAAAATTAGCAAGATGTAGTGATTGGTGCAGTAGGAATAACACACCTGTGAAGGGTCAGATGGTTTGACCCAGCATTTCTGTTTCTAATTTATCCAGTTTATCCAAAGAAATTCTTGTAGAAATGTGAAACAAAAAATTATAGCTGTAGAGATACTAATTGTAGCATTAAAAAATTGACAACAGTCTAATGGCCCATCAGTAGAGGGTTCAGTTTAAAAAATAACGAAATATTATACATCTGTTAAAGGAAAGATACAGAGCATAAGCTTTGACATAAGATGTCCATGAGACATCGTTAAATAATGAAAGCAACTTACAGAACTATTATAGTTTGATCCTATTTTTTACTCATATGTAAATATGTAGGCATACATGGCAATAATTACCTTAGGTGGTATCAGTGGAGATAGAGTTGGGGCAAGAGATTTTTGCAGCTGTATGGTTTGATTTTTTTTTTTTTTTTTTTTGAGAGAGAGAGAGAGTGTGTGTGCATGCACGAGTAGGGGAGGGGCAGAGGGAAAGGGAGAGAGAGAATCTCAAGCAGACTCCATGCCCAGTGTGGAGCCTGACGTGGGGCTTGATCTCACGACTGACCATGAGATCATGACCTGGGCTGAAATCAAGAGTCAGATGCTTAACTGACTGAGCCACCGAGGCGCCCCTATGGTTTGAATATTTTAATAAAAAACTTACATTTCTATCATAGCTTTAAAAAATGCACATCAGAAGGGGAAAACAGAAAGGAATTACAGTATAGTGTAAGAAGGGCTGTAATGGCTGTCCATCCTTGATATAGGGCTGCTGGGGATGGCTGCACAGAGATATGTTATTGGTGGAATTATGAGTGATTTTTTTCTTCTTTCATTTCCTTTTCTATAATATTGCTATAATAAATGCTATTTAAAATACCCATATGCCCTTCTCATAATGGTCCTTGCTACATTCAGAGAATGGTAATTTGATTTCCTTCTAGTTCCTCCTATTCTTTGTAATATAGGAATGCTGGATCTGGGAATAGGAGAGCCAGAGCCATTCCAGTTTTATTCTAAAGTGTATTTATTTAATTTTGAGAGAAAGAGAGAGGGAGAGGGAGAGAGAATACCAAGCAGGCTCCACATTGTCAGCATGGAGCCCGATGCTCGAACTCACTAACTGCAAGACCATGACCTGAGCTGAAATCAAGAGTCGGATGATGCTTAACTGACTGAGCCACCCAGGCGCCCCCAGCTTTATTCTAATTAGGAGTGTCACACTTTTGTCCTGATTTATAAAAGCAGCACATCAGAGATCTCTTTAGTTTGTTACTGTGTAGGTCCTGTGGTCACATTACCCTAGGAAAAGTGAGTGATCTTGAGAGGTATAGGAACCTGACAAGGGGACACCTATACCACAGTAAGTCTGTACTTTGGAAAGGACAGGAAATAAGGGTTAATCTGACTGTTCCAACTGTGCTTAGGTACTGAAGAAGACCTGGAATTCTACGTCAGGAAGTGTGGTGATATTCTTGGAGTAACCAGTAAACTACCAAAGGACCAACAAGATGCCAAACATATCCTTGAGCACATCTTCTTCCAAGTAGTGGAGTTCAAGAAGTTGAATCAGGTAGAGCCTAGAAAGCCCACTGAAGTGGAAGCTCTTTGAGTGGTGGTATCTTCCATAAACTGGACTTCTCGTATTTTATGCCATTCATTCATTCTGCAAGTATTTATTCAGTATCTACTAGGTAAACAAAACAGACAATGATCCCTGCACTTATGTTCTAGCTGAAGCTTGACAGAAGACAATAAACATAATAGATAAGTAAATCACGTGGTATGCTAGAAGGTGATGGCATAGAAAAAGTAGAGCAGGGATCAAGCGTGCTGAATGTGGCAGTATTAAATAGGCTGGTTAGGGTAGGTCTCACTACAAAGGTGATATTGGAGCAAAGGCCTGAAAGTGTTGAGGATTTTGCCATGCAGACAGCTGGGAGATGAGTGTCCCTGGCAGAGGGAGACCTGTACAAAGTCCTGAAGGCTGGGCTTGGCCTGGCTTTTTTGAGGCATAGCAGTGATGTCAATGTTGCTAGAGAGACCTGAGCACAGGATACAGAAGCAGGCCATGAGGTCAGCATCTCATGACGGAAATCATCTTTCTCTGGACTGAGGATCAAGGGCTTTAAAAGTATGCCTGGCCTTCATTTTGTCTATCCCTTGATGAGATTTCTAAAATTAAATGTTCAACCACTGTTGGAAATGGGCATTTATATACTACCTATTCTACCGATGGGAGAATAAATTTGTCCCACTTTTCTGGAGAGCTTTTTTATATTGCTTAAAAGTCCTCAAAATGTATGTACCTTTGACACAGCAATTCTAATCCTCAGAATTTGTCTTAGTAATATAATCCTGAATGTGTGTAGATTTGCCAACCAGGATGCTCCGTGTAGCACTGTTTTAACAGAAGAAAAATCTTCATCAGTATGGAGCTAATTAAGTACCAAGGGTGCATCCCTAAGATTAAAAATGTTTAGAAGAATGTTTAAGGACTTGGGAAGACATTCAGGATATGGTAAATGGGGTTGGGGGGAAGGGCTATAAATATATACATACTTAGGATTGTATGTGCTGAGTGGAATGGTTGGAATCTACTGGCAGGGACTGACTCTCCTGGGTACTCATGATGCTAGATGTTGGGGCTGTGGTAATAAACAAGATGAAAGTGGCCTTTGCTATCTCTTCCTGAGCCACATGCACTGGGGGAGACTGGAATATATAGGGGCAATTAACAGCGCTCTGATGTAATGCCGTGAGGAGCACAGAAGTGAGTTGATACAACTGCGGAGCACTGAAATGTGGAATTTTGCTCAGGTAGGTTCTCAGCAGTACTCACCCTGCTGACAAGGCAGAGACAGGCCCCTAAGGCCAAGATAAGAAGTCTGGTGTGGTATTTGCCTTGGTGCCTTCAACTGTATTTGCTCCCCCTCATTGCGGTGGGTGGTGGGCAGTAGTCAGAAGCCCTGTCCTGATAGTGAAAACTTGATCCTCCAGCTGGATTCAGCCTTAAAGCCAGAGATTACTATATGTCCCAATTAATGATGGTTCAGAATCTTAATCAAAGTATAAAACACCAGACTTCCCATTTCATGCTTTGTACTGAAATACTAAAATTCTGTGTCTTATTTCTTCATTCAGGAACATGACATTGATACAAGTGAACCAGCCTTCCAGAACAATTTCTGAGGACCATGCCTCTTGAAGCATCTTCTGCCTCCTGATTCCTTTGTAAACTATTTTTTAATTGTTTCTCAATTCCTTATCAACATTGTCTATACACTCTTTCTTCCATGAGTTGTGGAAGGTCTGTGCGTCTTCTGTAGTGCCCAGATAGGTATAGCGTTTCTAACAAGATCCTTATGTAAGATACATTCCATTTTTAAGATTAAACCTACTGAATCTGTACTTTTATAATTTATGAAAGTCTTTCATTGAAGTCTTTTCTTCCAACTGTAGTTCTGAATTTGAGTCTCCTTTATCAAAGGCATAAATGTCAATATTATGAATATTATTCAGCTTTTGGACTACCTCAAGGATATAAAACAAACTTAACCCACATGACCTGTTCGCCAAATGTGCTTAATGAAAAAGATGAAATAGTAGATAGATACCTTCCTTACATAGATCACTCACCCCTTCCTTTCTCAGCTGCCCCAGGACACAACCATTTGGAGGCTGTTGTCTCCATTCACACTTTACCACCCTCCTCTGAGCTCCTGAAGCACTGAATTGTCATTTTCGGTTATGATGATGTGATCATCTGTCCCAAGGACAATGGGAAAGACTGTATGTGCTTGAATGGGACAGCTGGGTACTGGATACACTGGGGACCTGCATTGGTGGACCCTCAAAGCCAGATAGAAGATTGCAGAGCCACTACCAGTGTGTAAGGAATGTGTTGCAATGGGAACAGTTTAGCTGGTGGGTTCTATAAAGATGGGAACTGTGGAAGGAAGGCCATTTATGGAGAGTGTGATATAACCCCAAGAGGAAGTAATGCGGATGAACTCAAGTGCTGTTGTAAGAAAGGTGGCATTTTGAAATAGATTTGGTCTGATGGTTGGAAGGTCAGATTGGCAAGATTTTGAGGCTGATATCCTGGGAAGTGGTGGAGCTATTGGAAGATGGAGATTCTGAGAAGTGAGCTGCTTTGGCGCATATGAATCCAGTTGAGATGATGGCAGTTCATAGCAGTGGAAATAACCAGTAAATAGCTAGAAATCCGAGGTTTAGAAAAGATATCACTATTGTTCATATGGAGTTGATAATTGAAGTCATGAGAACAGTCTACCAAGGAATTAACATTTTTAGAAATTCAGAGCCTTGGAAATAAAGGCTCACATCCTGAATTTCAAATTATTTATTCATGTTAAAGGTCTGTTCACAGGCTTCCATTCTCTCACACACTGGAGCCCTAGTGCGGGGCTTATTCAGAATAGCCAAGTCAGAGCAGAGTCTTGGGGAAGGAGGAGACCACTTTGCTCAGAGGGTAGAATCTGGAGGCCAGCTGAGAGAAAACTATCCATAGAACAACTGGAGTGTTGTGGCAATGTATTTGGAATACATTTCATAAATGTACTCAACTATTGTCTCCCAGCCCATATCCTCTTCTCTTACACTGTGGGTTTAGTGCTCCTGCAATTGAGAGATGAGGTCCATGTTCCCTCCCTCTGAATTAGGCACTATAGTGGAAGTGACACTGACTTGTGAAGCTAGGTCATAAAAGGCTATACAGCTTCTGCCTAGTTCTCTTGGGACACTCACCTTTAGAGCTACAAGCCAACAATGGAAGAAGTCTGAGCCCACTTGGATAGACTATGTGGATGGGCCACATATAGGTGTCCTGGCCAACAGCTAGAGGTCCCAACCTATACCAGTATCACCTGCTAAACATGTGAGTGAAGATGCCTCCAAAGTGATTCCTGTCTCCAGCATCAAGTCATCCCTAGCCTTTGAGTTGTCTGAGCTGAGGCGGCAGACATCATGGAGCAGACAAGCTGTCCCTGTACCTTTCTCAATTCCTGATCCACAGAATCCACAAACATTATAAAATCACAGTTTAAGCTACTTATTTTGAATAGTTTGTTATGTAGAAATAGATGATTAGAACATATACCTACAATTGTAGCAAGAACTTTTTGGATCTATCTGAATTTAATCCAACTTTACTTCCCAAAGGGGACACAGAGGCCTAGAGAGACCTAGGGGCAGAGGAGCACTGACAGCCTGCCTACTAACCTAGAGCTGTTCCCATTACATGGACTTGAAAAGGTGCCTTGGAGGGGGCAAGGCCTGTCCTGTCATGGGTCATGTGGCTTTTTCCCTTGTGGCAAGGATGTATGTTTTTTCCCAACTTTTTGAAAAATTTGAAACATCTAGAAAAGTGGAAAGAATAGTATAATAAACACCAATACCTACCACCTTTTACAAATTAACATATTACCATATATACTTTATATGTATGTATATTTTTCTGAATGCTTAATATTAAACTTCAGACATTATATACTTCATTATATAACTACAGTATACCATTATCATTTCTGATATTTCATGCTTAGTCAGATGTTCCCCAGTTGTCCCCAAAATGTTTTATAGATGTTTTTTCAAGCCAGAATCCAGTCAAGTTTCACACATTGGATTTGATTGTCTCTGATCTGTTTTAAGTCCAAAACACAGTTCCCTCTGTTTCTTTCCCTCCTCCTCCTTCCCTTCCTCCTCCTCCTCCTCCCCCCACCCCCCCCCTCCTACACCCCTCACCCCCTCCTCCTCCTCCTTCTTCTTTCTTTTTTTTTAATGACATGGATTTTTTTTGAGGAGACTAAATTCTATGTCCCACATTCTGGATTTTTCTGATGGTGTCTATTGTCCCATTATCTCCTTTACTGCAAAGTGGAAGTTAAGTTTAAAGGCTTGACTATCTTTGAATTAAACATTTTTGGCAAGAATAGCTCATAGCTGATGCTGTGTATATCACAGTCCTCTATTAGAGAAATTAAGTTCAATCCACTGGTTAAGGTAGTGAGCAGGGATGCTTTTAAATTCAAACATGAGCTACAAGAATGCTTTTATCCCAGTTGCTGTTCACCTATATTCTCGAACTTCTGGTATGCAAGCCTCTCGAAATGAAAAAGTTAATGGAACTGAACAAGTATGTCAACTTCACTCTTAAAACATACACGCAAACTGGGGCACTTGGGTGGCTCATTTGCTCAGGTCATGATCTCGCGGTTTGTCAGTTTGAGCCCCATGTCTGTGCTGACAGAGAGCCTGCTTCAGATCCTCTGTCCGTCTCCCTCCCTCTCTTTCTCTCTCTCTCTCTCATGCATGCACAAAAATAAACGTTTAAAAACTCCTTAAAAAAATACAAACACAAAAACAACAAAAAGTGATAGTATCAGTCTTAGTGGGTAACAGCATAAAAATAACTGTTGGAGATCTTATTTGTTGACCTCAAATGCATCTCTGCTCAGAGAAACTTGAGTGTCAAAAGAAGAAGAGATATAATGAGAAAGGGGGGATAACATGTTGGGGACAAAGGTCTCTCCTCTCCCCAAGAGCAGGAAGGAAAATTTGGAGTATCTTATTCACAGATCTACCTACAGTCTGGCTTTTGCTAACTTATTTATTTATAAAACCAAATATGAGAGGTTTTATTCAAACTGTTCCCTAAAAGGTTCTAGAGTGTTACGTGTGCCCTAATGAAACTTAATTTAAAAAATTAGGTAATACCTATGCATGGAACTGGAGGATTTTGAAGAGAAAGAATTTCAACCTCCTCAGCCATTCAGTTCCCTATTCTGCAACTAATGTCATCAATTTCTTCCCCTGCCTTCAAGAGACAGAAATATTTATTTAAAAAAATTTTTTTAACATTTATTTATTTTTGAGAGACAAAAGGAGACAGAGCATGAGCAGGGGAGGGGAGGGGGAGGGGGAGCGAGGGGGAGGCACAGAATCCGAACCAGTCTCCAGGCTCTGAGCTATTCATTAGCACAGAGCCCGATATGGGGCTCGAACTCACGAAGTGCGAGACCATGACCTGTGCTAAAGTCTGACACTCAACCGACTGAGCCACCCAGGTGCCCCAAGAAATATTTACTTTAAAAAGAATAAGAAATTTTGCGTATACCAAATTTTACCACGAAGCCTACCACCGTTTACACTAGCGTTCTGCTTCTGCAGCTCACAATCTAACTGGGGAGAGAAATTAACTTCGTAGAGTCGCAAATGGTTACGCGCAATGGTAGCATGAAGGAAACTGCAGTGTCAGAAGCCTGTGCCGGGCTGCTGAAATAAACGGGGAGTCAGGGCCGGGTGGAGGCAGAGCGGTCAACAGGGCTCTGGGCCGGAGCGACCACTGGACGCCAATTCCCGTGACCGCCACGAGGTCGGAGCCGACCACCTCCATAACCCCTGGTCCTTTTTTTCACCCGTCCTCCGCACGATCCGAAATGGCAGGCGTCGGGAGAAGCCTCCCAGCTACTACAGCTTCGAAGGATCACGCGCCAGGCAGCAGCCGGAAGAGGCAAAGCTGTCAGGGCTCCACACCTCGCAGCCCGGCTCCCAGAGGACCCCGAGCGCAGGCGCCCCCGAGTGACGTCAGGAGGCGCGACTTCCGCGATGCTTCGCGCCGCGCCTGAGACAGAACGCGCGCCCGGCAGTCCGACCGCTCGGGCCTTCGTGTGGCCCCGTTTGCCAGAGGGGCGATTCGAAACAGGTCACGTCACTCCCTCCGGAGCACAGCGGGCGGCAACAGACTGCCACGTGGACTTCAAAACCCGATTTTCCTTTCATCTTCCCAGGTGTGGGTGATGATGCGGCCCTGGGCCATGGGTGGCCGCGGGGCATGGCCAGGCTGTGGAAGTGGTTTCCACCGCCGCCAGAGGAGGCTTTGGTGTTCCTCGACGGTTCCATCCCTGACTTTGTGCCGGAACTCCCTAACCTGTGAATCCTTCCCTGCTTGGTTGCTGGACAAGTGGACACATTGCAAAAGAAAGAACTCAGTTTGCGAAAGCTGATGCCCAGAAAGCCCAGGGTAGAGGTCGGGGCTGTAGGCTGAACATTGCGTATAAAGCAGCCCAGGGCCCTGGCAGCTGTATCGGAGTCTCCTCTTCCTTACAAGAACGCCAGAAGTTTGGGTTAAATGGTTTTTAAAAGACCAAATTCTCATTCTGTGCAGTTGTGAAAATGACACAGCAGGGGCCGGCATGATCTGGACAAACCCAGCAGAGTTGTTTCCCTTGTTCTGTGGTCAGTGACCCCACACTTCTCCCAGTGATTGAATAGGCACCCCTAGAGTTATGCAAATGGAACATATCAGTCACTGCCCCAAATTCCTTCTGTCCCTTTGTAATCCCTTCTCTGCAACCATGGTCACTTTGATTGGTTCTGTTATGCAATTTCTACAGTTGTATGTAAATGATATACAATATCCACTTTCTGGCTTTTTCAGCATAATTATTTTTGAGATTCATATTGTATCAATAATTCCTTTTTATTATTGGATAGCATTTTACTGTATGGATATATTTATTTTAACGTTTATTTATTTTTTTTTGATAGAACATAAGTGGGGTCAGGGCAGAGAGAGAGAGGGAGACACAGAATCCGAAGCAGGCTCCAGGCTCTGAGCTGTCAGCACAGAGCCTGATGCGGGGCTCGAACCCATGAACCATGAGATCATGACCTGAGCTGAAGTTGGACACTTACCCGACTGAGCCACCCAGGCACCCCTGGATATATTTATTTTATATCTATTATTTGTTTACCCAGTCATCTGTTGATGGACATTTGGGTTGTTTCCAGTTTGGGGCTGTTGCAAACAAAGCTATGTAAAAATCTCTGTGTGGACATACGCACTCATTTTTCTTGTCTCCATATGGCTGGGTGGTTTTAATTCGCATTTCCCATATATTTTGAAGGTAGAGTTTGAGGGTAGAGCCAATAGGATTTGCAAATGAATCAGATAAGTAATGTGAGAGAAGAGTCAAAAATGACTTCAACTCTGGCCAATCCCTGAGTACTTTTTAATATTTCTTCTCCCTGGCATGCACTGGCTGCTCCCTCTGCCTGAAGTGCTATTCCCCACATTAGCTACCTTGCAAATTCCTAAACCACCAAGGTCTGAAGAGCCTTCAGTGACCCTTTTGGGTGGCACCCACAGCCCCTGAAGTTTATCTTCACCCTTACAGTTCTACTTTTCTGTTTACTCATTGTCTATCCTATTAGCTGATGAGTTTCTGGAGAGTATGGATGGTTAGATTACCTCACAATGACTAGCCCCTGCCTGCAGCCCAGTCTCAATCATTTCAGTGTATTTTCACAAACAGTATCCATTATATTTACATTTCAAATTATGGGTGCTTTATGTCAAGCTACGAGCCCTCTAGCAGTATGATTATGGCAACTTTTCTAACTTGAATATTTTGCCTTTTTTTTTTCCTGGAACTCACAGGTGCTTTACAAATAGTTACTGATAAAATCTCAATCTTTTGAGAAGTGAGTGGGAAAATTTTTCTGTAGAGGTCAGATTCCTTGCAGCAGGTAATTGAATTGCTTTCCCTGCATTGGGGAATCCACCCTGTTGTAGTAACTGCCATTTCCAGTCCTGGTGCTGGCCTCTCAGGTCTGTCTTCACCCTTCACCACTTACCTGCTACCATGACTGTCCTCTACACTGAGACCCTTGAGCGTGGGGCAAAAGTATCTGAAAAACTTGCCTTTGTTTCAAAATCTCTTGATGTCCCATATCTTACTAAATACAATTCAGACTCTAGCGTGGCACGTCCTCTCAGTTTTGGTCTATGCCTTACTAACCCTCTAGCCCAAATATTAGTGTTATATTTCATTCATTCAATTAAAAAAGGTGTAAAATCCCTTCTGTGAGTACCTACTAGGAGCCAAACATTATGGTAGAGATCTGAAGCTAAAAATGTGAATGTGGAACTGTCCAGGCTCTTGAGAGAACAATGAAATTGTGGGCGCAGGAAGTATGATAGGAGAATGATGTTAAGGAAGGTGTTCTGTAGGTGGAGAGGAAGCCAGGCAGAAGGGCCATGTGATCCTACTTCTCATTTACCTGTCTTCAATCTGTTTGTTTTGTGTCCAGCCTGGTGCTGGGCCCCGAGCATTTAATAAGTAGATTTCATTCTGTGTTCCCAAGACCGAGGCAGGCCCTGAGTTTGGAGCCTGGGGTGGGGAATATTGTGGAATAACCAAATGACTGCAGCTTCCCTGTCCAAGATGGGCATGTCCAGGAAAGTTTTCCCAGACAGCAGTGTGTAATCAATCCTGGCCCCAGGGACCACTCCCGGGTGTGGCTGTACTCAGTATACTTGGAGTCCTGTCTCCAGAGGGTATCTGTTGATGTGATGGTAACTGGAGAAAACACAGTCATGGAGATTACCAGATTCCATCCCGCACCAGGGTGATCTCCCTGCTCCCTGACTCACTGCACTGACCCTAGGCTTCTTAGGCTCTAGTGTATTGGTCAGGTCAGCCCCAGTTCCAGGTTCCGCGTGGGGTCTCCAGCTGCTCCCTGTCTCTTGCCTTGGACAAATAACTTGCCTGAGCTGCCAGGTTCTGTCTTTCTCCTGAAATACAACTAGTAATCCGTGTGAGAACGTGTGCAAAGCAGCTTCCTGGACTTCAAAGAACAAGCATGAGGGCAGCTGAAGAGTCATCATCATCATCACCATCATCATCATCACCATCACAATAACAATAACAAAAACTAAAAGTAAAGTAATATTTACTAAGGGCCAAGGATTATTCTCAGTGGTTTATACATATTAATTTGTTTAGTCCTACAACCTTCCTACAAAGTAGGTACCGGTGTGGTGATTAAAAGCATAGACTCTAGGGATGCCTGGGTGGCTCAGTGGGTTAAGTGTTTGGCTCTTTGTTTTGGCTCAGGTCACAATCTTGCAATTCTATGGGACTGAGCTCCGGGTTGGGCTCTGCACTGGCAGTGAGGCATCTGCTTGGGATTCTCTGTCTCCCTCTCTCTCTCCCCCTCTCCTGCTCTCTCTCTCTCTCTCAAAATAAATAAATAAACATTGAAAAAAAAAAAAAAAAGAGCATAGACTCTAGACTAGATAACCCAAGTTTGAATCCCTGCTTTGCCATTTACCAATAATATGGGGGTGAGGAGGACAGCCGTGTTTCAGTTTCCCCATCTGCCAAAAGAGGATCATTCTAATACTATCTCATAGCATTGTTATGAGGATTAAATGAATTAAAATTTATAAAGCATACAGAACAGTGGCTGGCACATTGTAAAAGCTAAGTTTTTGATAAATCTAATTATTACATATGAGAAAACAGGCATAAAAGAGTTAAGTAATTTGCCTAAGATCACACAACTAGTAAATGATGGGGCTGGGAATCAAACCCCAGGAAGTCTGGCTTCAGAGCCTGCACTCTTAAATATCATTTGCTAGCAATGAAGAGGGGATGTCCTCATGAATTACTTTATGAAGGAAGTGGGTGGGGGAAGACCTGAATTAATTGATGTGGAAGCTTCTGGTACTTAAGATGTCAGTGTCCCTTCTGCTGTGGTAAATGAAGTTTGCAGCAGCTGGCTAGTTTGGCCTCAGGAGCCCAGTAAGGTGGCCTTTTCCTCAGATTTCAGGAAGAGGAATCTGAGACATAGCAGGAGCTAAGAGCTGGGGTTCAGCCAGTTTTCCCCAGTCTCCCGTCGCATAGTTCATTTACCTTGCTCTCAGCATTCCTCCCAGGGAGCCCGGTGTGACGTGCCTCTTGGGAGGTACTTGGCATAAATGGCAACTTAAAATGGAAAATCCTTGCTAAGCCTCTAGTAGTTTAAGCACTTGTACAATTCTGGGCCCCGGGGATACTGCGGTGAATTGAGAGGCCACTTGGACCTCAGCGTGCCCATAGTTCGGAGGGAAAAATGCACTAGTCGACGAGCAGATGGTGGGCAGGGAACCCAAAGCATAGATTGGAATTCAGTGCGAGCCGCGGGAAGTGTTCCCGGCCAGACAATGGCTCCACGCAAAGGCAAAAGGCCAGGAGGCTAGCTAGTTTCCTTTGACTAGGGGCAGGGTGGTGATTTGGCAGAATCCTATAAACCTGATTAGGGAATATTTTACCCTGAGGGAGGGGAGAGAGGTTTTCTGTTCCGGAGAGGAAAGATCGATTTTGCATTTTAGGAAGCTCACTCAGACTGCCGGGAGTTGGACCGAGCGAGAGCCATCGAATTCGAGGCTGGAGAGGAAGCAGGGAAGACAGTTCGAAGGCACAGACCCTGCCTAGGTAGGGGTGAGGGGACGGAGGAGCGCCTTGGGAGTAGCGCTTAGGGTTTTGCACAGGCTGTTTCCCTAGCCTGACTCTCCCATCCTTATGCCTCACTACTTTTCCTCAGTCTCCTGGATGGGCAACTCCTGGGCCGCCCGGGACCCACCATATTTGGCCTGGGTCCGGCCTCAGTCAAATGGCGGCCGGTTCAGGACCGCAAATCCCAAGACCCGCGGCACTCAAACCCGGCCTTCCCGGCCCCACCCCGACGCTCGCGGCACACTCCCCGACCCGCGCTCCGGGCCTTGAGGCTTCAGAGCTCTGGGAGGGTGCGGCGCTCCCCTGTCCGCAGGCCCCGCCCCTGTGCCCGCCCCTCCGGTTCCACCCCCGCGCAGCCCTCAGACTCCGCCCCGCGCACGCCGCCCGCCCGCGCGCCAGGCCCGGGCGGCGCCGACGCGCTTGGCGGGAGATAGAAAAGTGCTTGTGCGCGCCGGCGGCGGCCGAAGTGCCTGCGAGCGGCGGCGGGACCTGCGTACAGGCTGACGGCTCCCAGCACGGCCCGGGGGCCCGGAGCGGCCCGAACAGCCGCGCCTGACCCCGGCCCGGCTCCCGCTCCGGGCTCAGCCGGCGGGCGGGCGAGCGCGGCGCGGCCCGGGCCGGGGGGATGTCTCGGCGGACGCGCGGGTGAGCGGAGCCGGGCGGCAGAGGGCTCCCCCCACCTTCCCTTCCACCCCGACTCTTGCCCCCACCCCCCACCCTCGCCGTGGCCCCTCCGGGCGGGGCGGGGTTTCCCCGGGAATTGCCGTGTACCCGGTAGCCCGAGGCAGGGGGGCCCGCGGGAAGCCGGGGGGCTCTTGGGGGCCCCTCGCTCTGCTCCCCGGGCGTGCTGGGCCTCGGAGCCGGGGCGGGCGGGGCTCCTGGGACCCGGGCCAAGCCCTGCATGATGTCATTTTGTCTCCCGCCTAATTGCGGGGTGGGGGTGGGACGGCGGTGTCAGCTGCTAGGGCCTTTATCGGGGAGGGAGGCGACCCCTGGGGTGGGAATGTGTTTCTCCCTCCAAGTCGCAGCGAGGGGGAAGCCCAAGCCTGGAGGACTTTTGGTTCAAGCCTATTTGGATTCGTTTCTGGCGGAGGGCGTTTCTTAACATTAGGGGAAGTACAGAGCACCCCCAACTCTCTCCGGCCTGAGAAGGGGGCCGGGGGGAGGGGACTCTTGTGTGTCCCCCACTCCCGCCCGTCCCAACCTGGGTGTCGAGCTGGAGCTCGGTTTAGTTTCAGAGATCTGTGCTCCTTTTCCACATGAGGAGTTTGGAGCAGCTGGGGTAGAAGGTGAGGGGAAGAGAGACCGATGCGTATCAAGACCGCTCTGGGGCCAAGCAGGAACTGCGGTCTCCATTTTACTTATTCCCCCAGAGAATAAGTGGCAGCGTGGGGCCTGGAACCTCGTGTGTGGTACACCTGTGTGCCTGGGGCCTGACTTCTGGGCTTTTCATCAGTCTGGGAAGTCCGAGGACAAAGGGGGCCTGCCTGCCCTGTTCCCTCCCTGGAATGGCGCAGCCCCCTTGACCTTAACCCCCTCTTCCCATGGTGTTTGCCCCCTCCCGAGGAGGGTGTAGACTTGAGAAACACTCACTGCTGGCCTTCCCCAGAGTTCCTCTCAGCGAGGAAGCCTCTGATCCCTGGGCAGTGGTGAGGGTGCCGGCACGGGTTCTGTCTCCCTCAGGCCACCATTTCCCAGGGCAGCTCCAGTTCCCAGGAGTTTTCTGGTCAGGCACCTGTGGGACCCTGTCCTGATAGGTGGTGCTGGAAATGTTACTCCAGGGAATGACCGAAGCCCCAGAAAACCCCCAGGTCCTCTGCCACTGCTCCCTTAGGGCTCAGTGGAGGACTCCTGTCCCATGTGAGGGGTGATTTCTGCGTCCTGGCACCCCACAGCCCCTCAGTTCGATTCTTGGCCGATTGATGTAACTCTCCTCTGCACCAGTGCCCCCACTTCCTGCTCAGCTTCTGACTCACCTGGCCTGGAGCAGAGCCCAGAACATCGAAGGGCATAGAAAGGGTGTGTTGGACCTACAGGTGGTTGCCACCACCGGCTTGGTGTCTGCTTTTTCAGCTGGCATTGCAGGGTGAGGGCTTGAGGATGCAGGTGTGCAGTCTGGCTCCGTGGACTTGGCAAGTGACATAATCCCTATCAGCCTTGATTTCCACATCTGTTAAATGGAGATACTGGGAATGCTAGTGAAGTAGTCGGTTAGCTTCATGTTGATGATAGAAGCAAATTTTGTATACTATCTCACAGAATTCTCCCAGCTGAGTTGCTTGTCCCCATTAAAGTATTGGAGCACCAGGGAGTGTCCACACGTTTCATCCTTGAGGGAACATTTACTGAGCTGCTATTAGAAGCTGGGTGCTGGAGAACCAAAGATGGTTTCTGTTAGAAGTCTGGATGCAATTGATTTTAAAGGCAGCTTTATTCTGTTAGTATCTTGTGGAGTTTTTGCCTCCTACTTTGTGTTGGAGGAAGACACCATAAATGGGGTCAGGGAAGACCGGACAAGGCTCAATTCTAGCTCCTTCTGTGACCGATGTATTCCTGGGTTTAGACATTGTCCATTCCTTCTTTTTCTACTTTGAAAAGATTTACTTTAACATTTCTTGTCAACGAGTAGACTTCATGTTTAGTTATTAATTCGACTACCTGGTCATTCCCTTAGCAAACATTTCTTAAGGTCTTTGGTGGCAACCCCCAAAGGGAGTCTCATTCTGGGACAGGAGGATTTCCAGGGTGTGGGAGCACAAGAGTGACTCTAGGAAGATGGTGAGCTCTTCCTAGAAAGGGAAGGAAGATGGACATGCAAGGAAGTCCTTGTCCTTTTGGAACAAGACTTGTGCTGTCTTGCTTGTTTGGAAATGGCTTTTCCCACCTACAGACACCTGACTCAGGAATGTGCCTAACAGATGACCTGAGGCAGTCCCACTGACCGGAGTTGGGAGCTTACTAACCTTACCCTACCTTCACCCCCAGCACCAGCATTCCTGGAGGTGGATAGTGTGATTTCCACTTTTGTAATCATTAAACCAGATAAATATGAAGACTTTAGAGGAACTTGAAAAACTACCTCTTAGAACATAAGAACATCCAGAAGTCCAGGTTGCTTGTACTTTGATTTTCTTTTCCATAAACCATGCCTGTGTGTAGGCAAGGATTGGAAAATGGGCATAGTCACTGAGGATATGTATTTAAAATGTTATTCTCAGATAACCAATATTTCTTGAAATCCTGGTACTTGGTGATTGCGTATATCATTGGATTTAATCCTTAAAATAATCCATAAAATTTAAAAAAGTTCTGTCCAAAAGAAAATATTAAAAAATTTTTTTTAATGTTTAAAATTTTTTTTAATGTTTATTTAGTTTTGAGAGAGAAGAGACAAAGCATGAGCGGGGGAGGGGCAGAGAGAGAGGGAGGCACAGAATCCGAAGCAGGCTCCAGGCTCTGAGCTGTCAGCACAGAGCTCCATGCGGGGCTCGAACTCACGAACCATGAGATCATGACCCAAGCCAAAGCCGGACACTCAACCGACTGAGCCACCCAGGCACCCCAAATGTTTATTTTTGAGAGAGGGAGACACGGAGCGCGAGCATGGGAGGGACAGAGAGAGAGGGAGACACAGAATCCAAAGCAGGTTCCAGGCTCTGAGCTGTAAGCACAGCGCCCTATGTGGGGCTCGAACTTACAAACTGTGAGATCATGACTTGAGCTGAAGTCGGACACTTAACCGACTGAGCCACCCAGGTGCCCCTGTGCAAAAGAAAATATTTAATGGGTGTCTGGTTTCAAATATTATAATATTCTTGGTGAAATCTTTTTTTCTTGAAGCTTTTTAAATCATTAGGGTGTTTGTGAAAATAGAAAAATAAAGAAGAAAATAAAAATTGCCCATAACGCTAATTCATTAAAGAATTAAAAAAAGAGGAGGTGGACATATCAAAAGTAGAGCCTAAAAGGCTGCCTCCCCCAAGCCTTTACCTAGAGATCACTGTCCATCCATCACACAGCAGTGTGACACATGGCCTTGACCCTTAGCTTGCTCTCCCTGCAGCGAGGAGCTGGATGAGCTGCACTACCAGGATACAGATTCAGACGTGCCAGAGCAGAGGGACAGCAAGTGCAAGGTCAAATGGACCCACGAGGAGGTGAGTGACACTGAGGGACATTTTAGGGAGGGAGGCTGATGGCAGCTGAGGGGCTGGTCAGAGAACTGAGCCTGGGGTATGTCTGCCTGATGCCCCGTTGGGTATGATGAAGAGCCGGTGGAAGAGGTAGAGGGGTCCTCTGGTTCTCCACAATGCCTCTTCTCAGCCCTCCACATGGAGGACTCTCGGGAGAATGTGTCTCAGACCTCAGGGCCAGCAGTTGCTGTTCTTTCTCTTGGAAGCCGGCCTGTTCTGCATCATGGGCGTTAATTGTGCTTCTTGTCCTTTAGCTGCTAAATCTGCAACCTCCTCTTTATTATTTTTGAAAATTGTCTTCAGACATCCAGCTCTGAATTGATTCTCTTTTTAATCAGCTTCCCAGAAGTATAATTTATATATAATCGAATGCACCTTTTAATGGTGAATAGTTCAGCAGTTCTGACAAGTATGTATAAGTAAGTACTTACTTACATAAGTAAGCACCACCTCCATTATCCCAGAAAGTCCCCTTTGAGGTCCATCTTCCCTGGCTCCAGGCAATGGCTAATGTGATGTCTCTTAGTTTGAGTTGTTTTGCCTGTTCTTGAATGTCCTATAAGTGAAATCATAAGGCTGTATTCTTTTCTATCTGGCTTCTTTTGCTTAACAAAATAGTTGCTTGATTCAGCAATTTTTTCGTTTTTGTTACTGAATAGCATTCCACTGTATGGGTCTACCACAATATGTTTCACTTGTTGATGGGCATTTGGGCTGGTTCCAGTTTTTGGCTATTGTGGATAGAGCTCCTGGGAGGATTCTTGCCTAAATCTTTTTTGAGGATTGTATTTTCATTTCTTTAGGAGAGATAACTTAAGTATGGTCCTGGGGTAGATATAGGTTTAGTTTCATAGAAACTGCCAGACCTTTTCTAAGGTCTAGTCTCCTGTTCCATCCTAGACTCCTGCTGGCCTTATCTTTTTATTCTGCCTCCTTTTTCCTAGGTATGTTTAATTTAGGGCTCCCCACTCCTCCCCAGCTTTGTGTATGAGTTGTAAAACCTTTTAAAATCATGTTTCTTCAGAGGAGCGCTAAGCCAGCCTTTTCTGTTCATCCCACTGTGGGTCAGGAGCTATATTCAGCTCTTGTAGGCCTAGAAGAACAAATAAATTGGGGCCCCCAGCCCAGAACCGCTCTCTGCTTGAGGTGGAGAGAGAAGACTGCATGGGCCTGTGGATGTGCTTTGGTGATCCCTGGTGCTGGCAGGATCAGTGTGTGCTCACTGTTGTATCTCTCCTTCCCGTGCTAAGGCTCCTAGCACGTAGGAGGGGTAATTGTTGAAATACCTTTAGGAGAGGTTAATGTTGCCCGAAGAGCTCAGGGAAAGTTTCATGGATAAGGATTTGGAAATCAAGTCAGGGAAGAGTGCAAAGCGATGGGTATGTAAGAATAGGAAATGGGCTATAGGTGGAGAAAGGCAAGAAGAGGGGCCCTGGTTTGGCTAAAGGGAAGAGTCCTTGAATGGAATGGATTGAATGGATGAAAGATAAGGACGAAAAGATTGACCGAGGCCAAATCCTGAAAGGCCTTGAATGTCAGGCTCAGTGTGTAGGATTGTTGAGGTAGCAGGGTGGAGCCATTGAAGGTTTTTAAAGCAGAGGAGTGACCTGAACATAGCTGGGCTTAAGGGGAACTAATCTGTGTGTAGGATGGATAAGAGATTGGGGGGCAATCTGGGGCCTGGAGACTGGTGCCCAGCTGTGGAGACACTAGGACAGTAGGATGGAAGTGATAGCGGGAGGAGGTCCCTGGATCCGGGAGGAGATGGAGGTGAAACAGCAAAGTGTCCTTGCCAGTTGTCGGGACAGCAGTGCTAGAGATGGATATGAGGACATGGGAAGAAGGGGAGTGTTGGCCTGACCAGGCCGGGTGGCAGAGGAGGGCAGGGTGTTTGGGGCTGGCTCAGCTACAGGATTTTTGGGGACTTTGCCCAGGTGGTGCTGGATTGCACTTGAGGGTCTGGATTTCTGTAGTGGCTTTTTTTTTTCTGTCCAGGAGTATGTGTGTGTTAAACATGGAACGTTAGCTTTATCATCATAGCCATTTTTAAGTATACAGGTCAGTAGTGTTAAATATATTCCCATTGTGCAACAGATCTTTAGAACTTCTTTATCTTGCAAAATTGAATTTCTTCTTTTTTTTTTAAATTTTTTTAATGTTTTTATTTATTTTTGAAGGAGAGAGAGAGATAGAACATGAGCGGGGGAGGAGCAGAGAGAGAGGGAGACGCAGAATCAGAAGCAGGCTCCAGGCTCTAAGCTGTCAGCACAGAGCCCGATGCGGGGCTCAAACCCACAAACTGTGAGATCATGACCTGAGCCGAAGCCAGATGCTCAACCGACTGAGCCACCCAGGCGCCCCGCAAAATTGAATTTCTATACCCATTGAACACAAATTCCTTTCACCCTTTCCCCAACTCTTGGCAACCATTTTTCTACTTTTTGTTTCTATGATTTTGACTTATTTTATTTACTTAAAATATTTATTTATTTAAGTGATCTCTATACCCAGTGTGGGGCTTGAACTTAAGACCCTGATATCAAGAATTGCATGGTCCTCCAACTGATCCAGCTAGGCACCCCAATTTTGATTACTTTAAATATATATTTTTTTAGTGTTTATTTATTTTTGAGAGAGAGAGAGAGAGAGAGAGAGAGAGAGAGGGAGGGATCAGGGGAGGGGCAGAGAGAGAGAGAGGGAGACACCGAATCTGAAGCAGGCTTCAGGCTCTGAGCTGTCAGCACAGAGCCTGACACGGGGCTCGAACCTGCAAGCTGTGAGATCTTGCCCTGAGCCGAAGTTGGACGCTTAAGCGACTGAGCCACCCAGGTGCCCCAAGAATTGATTACTTTAGATACTTCACATGAATGGAATCGTATAGTATTTGTCTTTTTCTGACTGGCTTATTTCACCTGTGTCCTCCTCATTCATCTCTGTTGTAGCTTCTAACAGAATTTCCTTATGTTTTAAGGTTGAATAACATTCCACTGTATGGATATACACCATATTTTCCTTTTTTTTGTTTTAAATTTTCTTTTAACATTTATTCATTTTTGAGAATGAGAGAGACAGAGCATGAGTGGGGGAGGGGCAGAGAGAGAGGGAGACATAGAATCCAAAGCAGGCTCCAGGCTCTGAGCGTCAGCACAGGGCTGGACACAGGGCTCGAACTCATGGACTGCGAGATCATGACCTGAGCTGAAGTTGTACACTCAGCCGACTGAGCCATCCAGGCGCCCCTACACCATATTTTCTTTATACATATGTGTATAAAATACAAAAAATAATTTGAGGAATACTTTCCATACTGAACTGCAACCATTTAAGGTACAATTCAGTGAATTTCAACAGATGTATTACTGTGAAACTGCCTGCACCATCACATTATAGGACATTTCCATTAACTTCTAAACATTCCTTGCTCCCCTCTGATCTCAGACAACCACTGACTACCTTTAGATTAGTTGACATTTTCCAAAATGTCATATGCATAGAATCATGCGGTGTGTACTCTCTTATATCTGGCTTTTCTCATGCATCATCATGATCCTGAGATTTCATGTTGGGAGAGTCAGTAGTGTATTTTCAGGAGACTATTTTAACATCTACTGTCTGCCTTCTAACTACCTGTGGTTCTGCCCAAGATTCCCCATCTCTAGTGCTGCATTGCTGTCATCTCTGGCCTGGGGGCCTCTAATGGCCTCCCTTCCTCCATTCTGCCCTCTTACATCCCCTTTCCCTGAAGCTGCCGAGGTAAACTTCATAATAAGCACATCAGACTGCTCAAATACATCAGTGGCTTTGTGTGACACAGAGGCTCAAATCGATCTCGTGTGGGTCCGGCCCCTGTTGTGCCCCCCAGAATCATTTTGCATGCCCCTCTCACTTGCTTCCTGCATCCTATCTGCATTAGACTTCCTTTGAGCCTGTCCCTTGGTCTCCCTCAAAAGGCAGTCACCCTGTACCTGTCCATTGGCCCCGAGCCAGCCACAGGGTGGCTTTACTTTTGTTTGTGAGAGCCTTTAATTAGCTCCCTCTGGACTGTAATTCCCACAAGGTCAGGCAGCTCTGTTGCTGCCTGTTGCTGTGTCTGTATACCTGGCACAGCGTTGGCACTCCCTACGTGACTGGCCTTTGGGCTGCCTCCATCATGAACGGCTGCTTTCTGCACGTGTACAAGCTGAGCCTTCTCTTTCTGGCGTTGGCAGGATGAGCAGCTGAGGACCCTGGTAAGGCAGTTCGGACAACAAGACTGGAAGTTCCTGGCCAGCCACTTTCCTGTGAGTGCAGCCCCTCGGTGGCCCCCTCCGTCAGAGATAAGGGTTCTGGGTGACCAGACAGTGTGCCTGGGACAGACTTTCTGTCAAGGAGAAGAGGGTATTTCTTACCAAGCTACCCCTGCTCCCCCTATAAAATAAAACAAGCTTTCTAGACCCTTTCTTCCCAAGCCAGAATTTGAGAGCCCCTGTCATAAGCATCTCTACACAGCAGCCTTTGCAGGCCCGATGGTCTTTAGGCTCTCTGTGGTCTGCAGTATGTGACCAGTGGCACATTTGCATTTCTTCATTCAAGAAGTGCAAAGTCTCAACAGTGAGACTGAAACTGAAGGGAAGTGATACTTTCGTCAGGCTTCCTGGCGAGCATCTCCCCCCGCAAACAGCTAGAACCTCCTGGGGATGCGGGTCCCCCATATCCCCACCCCTAAGACTGCAGGTGTCATAGGCAGGGGATGTGGCAGGAGCTACTGTGTGGCTTATTTCCTGAGTTATTTGGCAGCTCACGGACCAAGTCAGCAGACCCTTTCTACCCCAGTCCTCGCCTTCCCTACTTCCATGAGGTCTAAAACCTTTAGGGGACTAATGCTTTCTCAGAAGCAAAACCCCTGGCATATACCACCAGCTTCTATAGGAATTTATGGCTCATGATGGCAGCCTCCTTGTGTTGGGGGATGGGAGGTAACTTTGTACAGGGAAACCCTGTGTGTGGCATGGGGGAGTGCAGTGAATGGTGGGTGAAGGAAACAAGACAGAACCTGTCTGAGGTAGGCATGGCCCCTTAAACCCAGTGCTCAGCCAGGGTCCAAGGCTGCTGTCCTAGGAACCCTCACAGGTTCCTGTTCTCTTCCCAGAACCGCACTGACCAGCAATGCCAGTACCGGTGGCTGAGGGTCTTGAATCCAGACCTGGTCAAGGGGCCATGGACCAAAGAGGAGGACCAAAAGGTAACTATCGGGACAGTGCCTTGCACACAGTGGGCCTTCACCAGAGGATCAAGGGATGATGAGTCTGTCCTGGGGGTCGGCTGGGGTGTCTGACTGGCCCCTCTCAGGGCCGTGGTAAGGTGAGGCTCACATGGAGGGAAGGTGCTGTGGTGGGCGTGAGGGAGGGCCATGTCTCCCTGACTTCACAGGGGACTTTTCCAAGGTCATCGAGCTGGTCAAGAAGTACGGCACAAAGCAGTGGACGCTGATCGCCAAGCACCTAAAGGGCCGGCTGGGGAAGCAGTGCCGTGAGCGCTGGCACAACCACCTCAACCCTGAGGTGAAGAAGTCCTGCTGGACTGAGGAGGAGGACCGCATCATCTGTGAGGCCCACAAGGTGCTGGGCAACCGCTGGGCCGAGATCGCCAAGATGCTGCCGGGGAGGTGAGCCGCTGGGGGCCGGGGGCCAGAGCAGGCAGGGATGTTCCCGGGAAGGGAAGGCGTCCTCTGGCCTTTTGGGGGGATGTACCAAGAGCCAGTCTGATTATTCTGTGGTTGTTCACTTTTCCCAGAAATGAATGAATTCTTCAGATTCTTGCCGGGGGGTGCCCGGGCCTGGCTGTAGACAGTTCTGGAATAGGGCAGGGAGAAGGAGCCTGGGGACCTCCCATTCTGTGTACACATTTCTCATTTGGTCCCTGTTGGAGCTCTGTGCACCATCCCTGACCTCTGCCAGGGTTTTGAGGTCTTTTTTCTTGAGAATAAACCTCTCTCTTCCTGCCTGTGTGGTCAGGACCAGGACCTAGACGTCAGAATCACTGCTCAGTTTTCTATTCCTTGCTGGACCTGATCCCTTCAAGAGGCTCTTGGGTTTCTGGGGAAGCATTGGGAAGACTTGGCTCCATTCTTGCCAGAATCTTCCTCCAGGGTCAACTCCCAGTCTCCTAAGTTGCTTATTGATCCCCTAACTGCTTTCCATCTTCTGGAAACAGAAAAATCTCTTATTTGCAGCTGTGTTCTATCCTGGTCTCTGTGTCCTTGTGCATTTCCCCCATATTCAGTTCTTAATCCTTTGTCTGTTATGGCATTGTGGTCCTGGGAAGGAGAGAAGATAAAATGCCAGATGGTGTATTTCCCCTGAAGTCTGGAATGGTCTAGTTTCAAAATTCAAACCCAGTGTGTTACTCTTCTGATGCTTCTAACACTTGGGTTGAAGACCCGGTCTCTTTCCCAGTGTGGCCTGCTTGTCCTGGCTCATGCCACCAGCCTGGCCTTGATGCACTGTCACCCTGCCTTACCTGTTGGGCTGTAGCCGCTCTGCCCTCCTCTCAGCCCTGCAACCATGGCAAGCTCCTTCTGAGGAGCTCCTTGTGGTCCTATGTCGTCCTGGAACACGCTCAGCGTGTGCCCCTTGTATAGCCAACACAGTCTTCTCCTTCAGTCCCTGGTGGGGGATGTTATTTTCTCAGAGAAGGTTTCTCTCTTTCCAGACTGTGTTCGTTTCCCCAGCAACCTCCCCTTAGCGCCCACACCGCTGTGTGGTCAGTGCTCTGTCCTGACAGCCTCAGTGGGAGTGTTTGGAGATACAGACCCTCCTCTTTTTTTTAAAAAAAAGTGTTGGTTTTTTTTGATGTTTATTTATTTTTGACAGAGACAGACAGAACATGAGTGTGGGAGGGGCAGAGAAAGAGGGAGACATGGAATCTGAAGCAGGTTCCAGGCTCTGAGCTGTCCGCACAGAGTCCAACGCGGGGCTCGAACTCATGGACCGTGAGATCATGACCTGAGCCAAAGTCGGACGCTCAACTGACTGAGCCACCCAGGCCCCCCAGGCCCTCCTCTTTGACTGGTTGTTCAGTCCGGCTGTTCGTGTCTGTGCACAATTCAGGGGAAGAGCTAACTGTTCACAGTTAGAAGAGCACTCTGCTTGGACCTCTGAGGAAGGAAGTGCCTACTATGTGCCTGCATTTCTGTAATTCTGGTTATGATGTGCTGTACTGCTGAGCTGCCTCGTGCTGCTTAGCACTGCACTGCTGGGGGCTTCCGTGGTGCTGCTCTAGTCCGTGCTTCTGTACTGCGGCTGCACTGCGGGGGGCTTCCGTGGTGCTGTATCACCCAGTACCTCTGCACGGCGCCACCGCCGTGTGCGCTTCTGTAGTGCTGTTGTATTCTGTGCTTCTGTACTGATCTACTGCCATGCACTGCTGCAGCTGTACTGCTGTGGGCTTCTCTCCTGCGATACTATTTTATACTTATCTACTGCTGTACTGCCCTGTGCTCTACTACTCTGCTGCCATGTGCTGCTTCCTGCTTTTCTGCTGGATGCTACCATAGTCCTGTGCTACTCCATACTTCTAAACTACCGCATGCTTTATTACACTTTGTCTGCTGTACTGTTCTAGATTTCCGTGCCACATGCACTTTTCTACTGCTCTGCTATTCTTTCTATACCAATCTGCCCTTTTGTCACTGTAATTCCCATACTTCCATACTGCCCTTTTTTTTTTTTTTTTCATGTTTGTATATTTCTGAGAGAGGGACAGAGTGTAAGTGGGGGAGGGGCAGAGAGAGAGGGAGACACAGACTCTGAAGCAGGCTCTAGGCTCTGAGCTGTCAGCACAGAGCCCGATGTAGGGCTAGAACCTACGAACTGTGAGATCATGACCTGAGCCAAAGTTGGACACTTAACCGACTGAGCCACCTGGGTGGCTCCGTATACTCCTGTATTACTCTGTGCTTCTGTAGCATTGTGCTGCTCTGTGCTTTCTACTGTTATGTATGTGTGTCCTCGTGTAGTCTTCAGTAAGTGGTGGAGTGTGAAGTAGTCTCCTGATTCTCCAGAGAAAGTAGCTGAAATTCAGATGACCCGTGTTAGACCCTCTGTGTCACTTAGCTCTGCCCTCTGTGGCCATTTTGTAGTCTGGGAGGTGAACCAGGGCTTGTATTCAAGGTCACTGTGAGCCTCAAAGCGGAGGTCAGCAACCAGGGGTTTGTTTCTAGTTTCTACAGGTGCAAGGTGCACAGAGAAGGGAATGAGAGCTTCAGAAATATTTCAGTGGTGTGATTTTCCCATAGGCCCAATAAAACCTTTGCTTATTTTGTTGAGGTTAGTGGAAATCTGTAAATTGTTGAGGGCTAGAAACACGTGTAATTTTATCTTAGAGCTAAGAGACCTCAGAGTCATCAGGCTGAATGCTTGTTTACCGAAGTGGGAACTCAGGTTAGTGAGATGCCTGGTGGCACATGGTCTGCAGAGTTCAAAGGCCCCCTGTTGGCCCCTGCAGGACAGACAATGCTGTGAAGAATCACTGGAACTCCACCATCAAAAGGAAGGTGGACACGGGTGGCTTCCTGAGTGAGTCCAAAGACTGCAAGCCCCCTGTGTACTTGCTGCTGGAGCTTGAGGACAAGGACGGCTGCCAGAGTGCCCGCCCCATGGAAGACCAGGTGAGACAGCGGCCTGAGGCCACTCAGCCGCAGGGCTTGGCTCTGGGTTTGTCAGGTGGCATATTCCTCCAAGACCATCTCATTTAACGCCTCTTCTTTCCTTTCCATCTTACTTAGCCACAGCTGTCCATTAGCTCCTACCACGGGATCTCATGTGGGCTACGCCTCTCATCAAGGCCTTCCCTTGTCCCATAATTCTGTGCATACCTGACACCTATTTGTACGCAGGTGAATTATGACAGAACAAGCTGACATATGAAATGGAGGATTGGGTTGAAGAGATCCTAAACCTCCTTCTGTCCTCCCCAGCAGCTTCCTTCCTACCTGTGCCCTTTCCAGATTTTTCATACTAAAAGCATGTTTGCAATTTAAAAAATCAGATTTATTGAGGTATAATTCGCATACAGTAAAATCTGTGTTTAGTGTACAGTTCTTTTTATTTTTTATTTTTTATTTTATTTTTTTTTTTTTAAATTTTTTTTTTTTCAACGTTTATTTATTTTTGGGACAGAGAGAGACAGAGCATGAACGGGGGAGGGGCAGAGAGAGAGGGAGACACAGAATCGGAAACAGGCTCCAGGCTCTGAGCCATCAGCCCAGAGCCCGATGCGGGGCTCGAACTCCCGGACCGCGAGATCGTGACCTGGCTGAAGTCGGACGCTTAACCGACTGCGCCACCCAGGCGCCCCTACAGTTCTTTTTTTATTTTATTTTTTATTTTTAAGTTTATTTATTTATTAGAGCATGAAAGTGAGGAAGGAGCAGAGAGAGAGACTCCCAAGCAGACCTCACACCACCCGTGTGGAGACTGATGTGGGGCTCGAACCCACAAACCATGAGATCATGACTTGAGCCCAAGTCAGACGCTTAACCGACTGAGCCAACCAGGCAACCCCGTGCAGTTCTTTTTTTTAAGTTTTACTTTCTCTTTCCTAATATTTTTTCTTTTTTTTTAATTTTATTTTTTATTTTTTAAAATTTACATCCAAATGAGATACCATATGGTGCAACAATGATTTCAGGAGTAGATTCCTTAGTGCCCCTGACCCATTTAGCCCCCACCCCCCGCCACAACCCCTCCAGCAACCCTCAGTTTGTTTTCCATATTTATGAGTCTCTTCTGTTTTGTCCCCTTCCCTGTTTTTATGTTATTTTTGTTTCCCTTCCCTTATGTTCCTCTGTTTTGTCTCTTAAAGTCCTCATATGAGTGAAGTCATATGATTTTTGTCTTTCTCTAATTTCACTTAGCATAATACCCTCCGGTTCTATCCACGTAGTTGCAAATGGCAATATTTCATTCATTTTGATTGCCAAGTAGTACTCCATTGTGTGTGTGTGTGTGTGTGTGTGTGTATACGTGTGTGTATATATATATGTGTGTATATATGTATATGTATATATATGTGCGTGTGTGTATACACACACACACACACACACACACACACACACACACACACACACTACATCATCTTTATCCACTCATCCATCGATGGACATTTGGGCTCTTTCCATACTTTGGCTATTGTTGATAGTGCTGCTATAAACATGGGGGTGCATGTGTCCCTTCGAAACAGCACACCTGTATCCTGTGGATAAATGCCTACTAGTGCAATTGCTGGGTCGTAAGGTAGTTCTATTTTTAGTTTTTTGAGGAACCTCCATACTGTTTTCCAGAGTGGCTGCACCAGCTTACATTCCCATCTTTCCTAATTGTTTTAAGTTTATTTATTTATTTTTGAGGGAGAGTGATTGGAGGAGGGACAGAGAGCAAGGGAGACAAAAAATCCCAAGCAGGCTCTATGCTGTCAGTGCACAAATATATTACATATGCAGTTGTAGAAATGTAACCAGTGTGCAGATGTTTACATCCTAAACTGCATTCTGGAGCAAACTTTATTGATGTTTTTAAGCTATGTCTCTAATGATTTATTCTTTTTCCCTTTTATTTATTTGTTTTCTCCCCTTTTAAAAATGTGTATTTATTTTTGAGAGAGAGAGACAGAGAATCCCAAGCAGGCCCTGCACTGTCCATGCAGAGCCCCGTTTGGGGCTCGAACTCACAAACCATGAGATCATGACCTGAACCAAAATCAAGAGTCAGATGCTTAACTGACTGAGCCACCCAGGTGTCCCTCTAATGATTTATTTATTTTATTATTTTTAAAAAACGTTTATATTTTTGAGAGAGAAAGTGCATGTCCGTGAGGTTGGGGGAGGGTCAGAGAAGGAGGGAGACAAAAAATCTGAAGCAGGCTCCAGGCTCTGAGCTGTCAGCACAGAGCCTGATGACGGGGCTTGAACTCAAAAACCATGAGATCATGACCTGAGCCGAAGTTGGACACTTAACCAGCTGAGCTACCCAAGTGCCCCTCTAATGATTTATTCTTGAAAAATAAAGATTTGGGGCACCTGACTGACTCAGTCTGAAGAGCATGTGACTCTTGATCTCAAGGCTGTGAGTTCAAGCCCCACGTTGTATATAGAGATTATACACATTTAGAGATTACATACACAAAAAAAATAAACTTAAAAAAATTTGAAACAAATGTGTCAAAGAATGGAGATTCGACAATGCTGAGTACGTGGTAGGTAACGCTCTGTACTCTATTCTAGTTTCTTCTGTGATGGTGAACGAGTGAATAATCCTTTTTTTTAGAGAGGAGAGCATGAGTGGTGGAGGGCCAGAGGGAGAGGGAGAGAGAATTTTAAGCAGGTGCCATGCTCAGTGTAAGGCCTGACTCAGGTCCTAACAGGGGCTTGATCTCACAACTGTGAGATTGTGACCTGAATCGAAATCAAGAGTCGTACACTTAACCCACTGAGCCACCCAGGTGCCCCGTGAATAATCAATCTTTCTTTCTTTCTTTCTTTCTTTCTTTCTTTCTTTCTTTCTTTCTTTCTTTCTTCCCTTCCCCTTCCCCTTCCCCTTCCCCTTCCCCTTCCCCTTCCCCTTCCCCTTCCCCTTCCCCTTCCCCTTCCCCTTCCCCTTCCCCTTCCCCTTCCCCTTCCCCTTCCCCTTCCCTTTTCCTTCCCTTTTCCTTCCCATTAGGTAGAACTGTGTACCGCTCCAGTTTTACAATGCCCTCCTGGAGCATTACATAATGTTTTTGCTTCTGTCTCTTGATTTTTCAACTTGAGAGAGAGAGTATCGCTTAATTTCCTGGTACAAATGCTCATATGGAGTAACAGTAGGGAAAGATACAGAATGAAAAGTAAATCAACTTCTTCCAGTCTCGACTCCTCACACACCCCTAACCGGAGGAGGTTACTCACACTTTCTGGTGTATCTAAGTAATATTCACAAACTAAGTAATATGTTTTCAAGCCTTTTACTTCTTATTGGAGAGGCATATGTTCCCACAAAGAGAAAACAGGCATCAGCACACACCAGGCTGCCTTTCAGGGTAGGGGAAGTGGACAGACCTTCCTCAGTCTCTGAAAATCCTACTTGGTTGAAAGTCTGTTTATTGGCTAGGTTTTTGCCCCTGGCACTTTGTGTCTTGTGTCTGGAGCACTGGTCATGCTGGGCCAGAATGAGCCCAGATCATGACCCTGAGTACCGGAGGTCATCTCCATCATTTTCATGGTTCTGTTGTGCTATTTATTTAATTATGGTTATATCTAATTTTTAAAATTAGAAACAAAACTTTAATGACCATCCTTGTAGCTAAAATCACTGCTCATGTGCTCAATTATTTTAGAAATTCCTAGAGATGGGTTGAGACACATTCTTGAAAAACTTCTAACATATTTTGCTAGATTATCTGCCAGAAAAGGTTTGCCTATTAATGTGTGTATGGGACTATGTCCTGTTCTCCCCACTCACTAGTCAGTGCTTGCAGTTATAATTCTCGTTCTTGTCCTTTGAAAGCAATGCATGATCATTGTAAAGAGTTACAAACTTTATAGAATTCAGTATTATGGAAGGTGAGCCTGCTAATCTCAGCTGCCACAAGGAACCAATATATTGTTTAATGTGTTTGCCAACATTTTTTACTAAGGGCAATAAGGTTAAAATGAGATTATGTTCTATCTTACTGCCTTACAGGTTTCTTCTTAAATCTTTCCACATCATTGTGTATATACAGATCTCTATACCATTCTTGACTCTGTCACCTCTTATAACCTATTGATGAACATGTGTCACCATTTGTTAATATGCTGCAACGAACATCACTGTTCAAGTTCTTTGTACATTTACCTATTTATATGGGTTAATTTTACAGATGTGGCATGACTGGGTCAAGTGGTACGGACATTTGAGATTTTCATAGGCATCACCAAATTGCCATTCAAGTGGTGGCACCATTTTTCCTGTCAGCAGCACATGGCATTGCCTGTTTTCCCATACTGTGTCACCACTGGCTGTGATTCTATAAGACTATCTTTGCCAGTTTTATGAGCAACAGTGGAGTATTTGGTTTTGATTTTACTACTGGTGAAGTTGACCGTTTTTCTTTAATGATTTGCTTTTCCCTTCTTTTTTTGTCTTTTTAATCATTCACAAACTTTTATTTCTATATCAAGAATATTACGGGGCGCCTGGGTGGCTCAGTCGGTTAAGCATCCGACTTCGGCTCAGGTCATAATCTCATAGTTTGTGTGTTCGAGCCCCGCATCGGGCTCTGTGCTTACAGCTCAGAGCCTGGAGCCTGCTTCGGGTTCTGTGTCTCCCCCTCTCTCTGCCCCTCATGCTCATGCTCTGTCTTTCTTTGTCTCTCAATAGGAAATAAACGTTAAAAAAAAAAAAAAAGAATATTACCCTTCCATCATGTAGTAGCTCCGTTTTTCCAGTTTGGGAAACTTGGAGCTTCCTCATCCCTTCACTTTATAAAAGGGTAGTTTATAGACAGTAAAATTCACCCTTTTAGTGACAGTTCTGTGAGTTTTGACAAATGTAACCAACACTACAGTGAAGGTGGAGGGCATTTCATCACCCCCTAAAATTCCCAAGTCCCCAGCCCTTGGCAACTACTTACCTGATTTCTGTCTCGATGTAGTTTTATCTTAGTAAGGATGTCATATAAATGGAATCGTACAGTCTACTCTTCTGTGACTGCATTTGTCAGTGATTTGTTCCTTTTTATTGCTGAGTGATAATTTGTCATATGCAGGTACCATCTACTCTTTATTTACCAGCTGAGGGACATTGTTTCTGGCTAGTGTTTATAAATAAAGCTGTTATGAACATCTGTATACAGGATTTTGTGTGAACATAAATTTTTATTTCTCTTGGGTAAATATCTAGGATTGGGATTGCTGGGTCATATGTTAAGTGTTTTCTGCATTCTATGTGTAATTGCCAAGCCATTTTCAATGTAGCTATTTTCTGAAGTGGGATGCCCACATTCGAACCTTTAAATGGTGTTTATGGCCTTCCTCCTCTTTCTCCAATTGTAGCAGGTATAAGTTTTTAATCAAATCTGCTTTTTTTTTTTTAAGTTTATTTTGAGAAAGAGCACACCGCGCTTGTGAGTGGGGAGGGGCAGAGAAGGAGGGGGAGAGAATTTCAAGCAGGTTCTGTGCTGTCAGCATGGAGCCCAATGTGGGGCTCAATGTTCCAAAATGTGAGATCATGACCTGAGCAGAATCAAGAGTCAGATGCTTAACCAACTGAGCCACCCAGGCACCCCAATCAAATTATCTCCTTTTCTTCCTTTGCTTGTATCCCAAACCATTTCTATCCTGTCCACTTGACACCAATAGTGATAATAGCCACTGTTTAGGTTGGGTGCTTTTCACATCATTGCTGATCTTTGTAATGTCTCTGCATGGTAAACCTTAGTGTCTTCATTTTACAGGCAAGAAAACTGAATCGCAGACAGGTCACACAGCTTGCCCATGGTCAGCTAGCAAAAATGTCCAAGCTCTGGTTGAATCCAGAGCCCGTGTCCTCTCCCTGACGCCATTGTGCCCCTCCCATTGACACAGGATCCCACTCCTTGCCCTCTAGAAGGCCTTGTTAATCACATGTGCTGTTTTCAAGGCTACACTGTGATCTGTTAGGTTAACGTGTCAGCCTTAGTTCCAAGGTTCTTCCAGGAAAGCTATTGCCACAAATGATTTTCCTCTATTTCTTTTCTTTTTTTGGTCACACAATTAGTATACACCCATTTTCCAAACATTTATTTCAAAGTAATATTAAGCATACAGAAAAGTTACAAGAATAGTACAAAGAACTCCCATAATACTCTTTACTAGATTCATTAGTTGTAGTTTTATTTTTTTAAGAATTTTTTTTTTTTAAAGTAATCTCTAGACCCAACGTGGGGCTCAA
This sequence comes from Lynx rufus, assembly GCF_022079265.1. Taxonomy (NCBI): domain Eukaryota; kingdom Metazoa; phylum Chordata; class Mammalia; order Carnivora; family Felidae; genus Lynx; species Lynx rufus. The sequence continues at coordinate 16,793,527 of NW_025814896.1, read as the reverse complement.
ACTTACAACTGCGAGGTCAAGAGTCACATGCTCCACTGATTGATCCAGCCAGGCGCTCCTAGATTCAATTAGTTTTTAGCATTTGCCAGACTTGCTTTATCTTTCTGTATACACATACTGCTTTGTTATCTGAGCCATGTTATCTGAGCCATTTGAGAATCCATTACATGCATTTGCCTCTCTATCCCCTAATATACTGAATCTTACATGCATTTGCCCCTTTATCCCTTAATATACTGAATCTTAGAATAAGGGCATTTGCTTACATACTCACAGTAGGCTTCTATTTACTTGGGGGATTTTAACACTGAGTCAGGATATTAACTGATCTACAGTCTATATTCCATTTTCCTGTCCATAATCCAGTCCAAGATGAGACTTTAATTAGTTGTCGTAAATGTTTTGTCTACTTTTTTTTTTAATTTTTTTTTTTTAACATTTATTTATTTTTGAGACAGAGACAGAGCATGAACGGGGGAGGGGCAGAGAGAGAGGGAGACACAGAATCGGAAGCAGGCTCCAGGCTCTGAGCCATCAGCCCAGAGCCCGACGCGGGACTTGAACTCACGGACTGCGAGATCGTGACCTGAGCTGAAGTCGGACGCTTAACCGACTGAGCCACCCAGGCGCCCCTGTTTTGTCTACTTTTATCTGGAATAGTTCATCAGCCTTTCTTAACCTTTCGTGATGTTGATACCTTTGAAGTGTATGATGTAATTTTGTAGGCTATGTCTCAATTTAGATTCCTCTGAGTTTCCTTGTTAGATTCAGATTGTATGTTTTTTTAAAAATGTTGTTAAAAACTTTTTTTTCATAAGTAACCTCTACACCCAATGAGGGGCTCAAACTCGACCCCAAGATCAAGAGTCCCACACTCTACCGACTGAGCCAGCCAGGTGCCCCGAGTTGTGCGATTTTAGGTGGAATGCTACATGGTGTATATCTCATAACCAGAAGTCCACGAACAGTGTGCCCTTGTGTCCAACAGGGAAGTCTTGTGACCAACTGGCCCCCAGCGCTTCCTGCCATGAAGGAAGAGGAAAGCAGTGAGGAGGAGGCCACGGCAGCCACCACTTCTAAGGAGCAGGGAGCTGTGCCTGCGGACCTGGATGGAGTGCGAACACCAGAGCCCTTGGAGGACTTCCCCAAGCGTGAAGACCAGGAGGGCTCCTTGCCAGAAACCAGCCTGCCCTACAAGTGGGTGGTGGAGGCCGCAAACCTCCTCATCCCTGCTGTGGGGTCCAGCTTCTCGGAAGCCCTGGACTTGATCGAGTCGGTAATGTTGGTCACAGCACTTCACAGTGGGCCTAGAGCACCTGCCAGCTGGGAGTGCTTCTCTCGTGGGCAGGCATCCTTCTTTCTGTTCACTCCATCATCCTGCCAACATTTCCTGAGTTGATGCTGAGTGCCCGGCTGGGAGCCAGAGCTTGGGGACACAGATAGTTGCTGTGCAGTCCCTGCCTTCAGGGAGCTCCTGACTCATGCTATATATGGTGCAGGTGGGGTGGGAGGGCTCCCTGGTGGAGGTGGCACTGCACTGAGACCTCCAGGATGAAAAGGGGTGGGCGTTTGAGGTCTGTAACCCAGCACAGGAGAGCACAGTGCTTGAGGCACCATGTATGGGGCTGGGGCTGGAGTGCCAAGGGGTTTCTGGTAACTCAGGCCACACTGGCTGTGGATCGTACCTCTTGGGAGAGAGTTCCTTGGCGGGGGCTGAACCTCTTGATGTGACATCTTAGCTCCTAGCTGTGTCAGCCAGGCCTGCTGTGTAGAGCGGGTTTCAGGAGGTGATGGGTGAGAGGCCTGGCAACCAGGAGCAGCGTTCAGTGCGAGGCACCCCCCATTCAGCTTCCCACTTGGGCTTTCCCATCCTTGCTAAGAATAATGATGCTCTTTATGGAATATGTACTAAATGTCAGGCTCTGACTTTAATGTATAATCCATACAGCATCCTGTAAGGTATGTCCTTTCTCTGTGTTTTGTAGATGAGGCTGAGGCTCAGAGAGGTCAAGTAGTATCTGTACAGTCACACAGCGAGTAAGCATGGTGGTCTTCACTGTCTTGACTACCTCTTGTCTCCAGTGGCTGGGACTGGACCTAGCTGCAGGGTCCAGCTGTGGTGTCCCCTGTACTCCAAGAAATTTCAGAGTGGTATGAGAAGCAGGTCTGATGTGTTCATCAATATGTTCAATAAATAGCTCTGAGGCTGCCATATGTAGTCCCTGATTCAGGCCCTAAGGGGAAAATTAGAAGATGAGAGTTGGACCCACTCCATGCCTGGCACTGTTGGCATTTCACAGTGTTACCTGCCTTCATCCTCAGACTGTTCTGCATCCTCTTCCACTTGAGAGGGGAGCTCAGTTTTACTGAGCACCAACAGTATGCCAGGCCAAATGCTTCATTAGTAACTGGTAGCTAACATTTGAGTGTCCGCTATGTGCCAGGCTCGTTACTTGCTACCTAACATACATGCTCTGTTATAGCATTTGAGGAAACACTGCTTGCTGACTGTTCCTGCAGGCAGTCCTTGTGGAATATGCTTCTGGTCCATTAGACACCATCAGTCTGGGGCCTCCTCAAGGTTGGGGTTTGCTGCTGGGAGTGTGGGCCTGAAGTCATTGTTGGCCCTGAGCTGGCTTCCACCCTTAGGAATAACTGCCCAGGGTCCTGAGAGTCCCAAGGACCAGCAGTCACCACAGAGGCCTGGGTCTACTCAGGGCCAGACCTCCAGGGACCAAAGTGGAAGCTTTGGTCTCCCAACAGCCCTGTGGCTGGGTTGTACTTTACTGGGCAAAGGAAGAAAGACCTGGGTATGACTCTCAGAATGCTTCCAGAAACTTAGTGACTTCAGCAGGTTGCACAACTCTCTGGCCTGGAAGGGAGGAAGGTAATGCTTGCCTGGCAAGATTGTTGTGGGATTAGAGACAATTTAGGTGAAGTGGCCAAGGAGGCAGCCGTGATGGACAGGTGCATGGAGCACAGCGGAGCACATTCTCCAGGAATGTAGCTGTGCAGGTCAAGACCCTTAAACCCAGTCACACAGCCTTGGGACCAAGACTTCACTTGTAGGAGTCTCTATCAAGGAAGTCACCAAAATGCAGGAGAAGATCTGTATCCAAGATGTTCCTGAAGGTGTTAGTTTTAATTTTTAAAAAATTGGGGCACCTGGGTGGCTCGGTCAGTTAAGCGTCTGACTTTTGGTTTTGGCTCAGGTCATGATCTCACACTTCGTGAGTTCAAGCCCTGCATCGGGCTCCAGACTGACAGTGCGGAACCTGCTTGGGATTCTCTGTCTCCCTCTGTCTCTCTACCTCTTCCCCACTTGCTCTCTATCTTTCTCTCAAAATAAGTAGACATTTAAAAAAAAAAAACAGGGGGAAAATGTCCAACAGAAGAGGGGGGAATTAAGTAACATATATTCATATGATGGAATATTTTACAGTCATGAAAACTTGTAAAAGTTGAAAATATTTTACATAACTGATATTTATTAATAGTAAACATCTAACTCGTAGATAATAGAGTTAAGTATTATTATTGCTGTAATTTTAAATGGAAAAAATGCAGGATATAGAAGTGATTTATTCTAAGGCTAAAAATATGCAGAAACCTAGCTGTCATTTAGGGAGCTGTTTAAGTGGTGAAATGATAAAGAAATGCATGAGGATGGTAAATAGTTCAGGCAGAGGATATGAACAAGGGAGGTGGGCCTGGGGCTTCAGTGATTTGGTTTTATTTCCTAGACTTCTTGATGGGTATCTGAGTTTTCTTTTTTTGTGCTTTTTGTATACCTTATGTATTGATTTTTTTTAATTGTTCATTTTTTTTAAACTTTGGTTCTTTTACTAGGCATATTTTATTAAGCATTTTTTTTTAAATGCTTATTTTGAGGGAGAGAGAGTGTGTGAGCAGGACAAGGGCAGGGAGAGGGAGAGAGAGAATCCCAAGCAGGATCTGCGCTGTCAGTGCAGAGCCTGTGAGTGGGGCTTGATCTCACAAACTGTGAGATCATAACCCGAGCTGAAATCAAGAGCTTAACCAACTGAGCAACCGAGGTGCCCGTGCATTGCTTTTTAAAAATAACAGGGGCGCCTGGGTGGCTCAGTCAGTTAAGCATCCGATTTCAGCTCAGGTCATGATCTCATGGTTCGTGGGTTTGAACCCCACATCAGGCTCTGCTGACAGCTCAGAGCCTGGAACCTGCTTCACTTTATGTGTTTATGTCTTCACTTTATGTCTTTCTTTGCTGCGCTTGTGCTCTGACTCTCTCTCTCAAAAATAAATAACGTTAAAAAAAAAAGAAGAAGAAAGAAAAAAAAATAACAGCAAGCAGCCATGTGCACAATATGACTTCAGGTATGTTTGCAAATAGAGATATACAGATGTAGAGGAATCCATTGGGAAAGCAGAGTATTGCAGTTATTCCTAACCCCCCTCTCTGGGCAGGACCCTGATGCTTGGTGTGACCTGAGTAAATTTGACCTGCCCGAGGAGCCGTCTGCAGAGGGCAGCATCAGCAACAGTCCAGTGCAGCCACAGCCAACACAGCATCAGCAGCAACAGGCACTGCCGCCCCGCCAGCCGGCCGCCCCGGTGCCCAGTGTGACCGAATATCGTCTGGACGGCCACACCATCTCAGACCTGAGCCGGAGCAGCCGGGGCGAGCTGATCCCCATTTCCCCCAGCACTGAAGTGGGGGGCTTGGGCATCGGCACGCCGCCTTCGGTGCTCAAGCGGCAGAAGAAGCGGCGCGTCGCCCTGTCCCCTGTCACGGAGAACAGCGCCAGCCTGTCCTTCATGGACTCCTGTAACAGCCTCACCCCCAAGAGCACACCCGTCAAGACCCTGCCCTTCTCACCCTCCCAGGTGTGTGGACCCCCACCCTGACTGCTCACTGGGTTCGGTGTGCAGACTCCCGGTTCCAGTACAGGGCCTGGCACGCAGGCAGACGTCATTCAACACGTCTTCACTGAGCACCTGCTGAGTGCAAGGTCCTGTGCTAGGTGCTGGGGGTGTAGAGTGAGCAAAAACAGGCCTGGCTCTGCCCTCATGAAGCTTGTGCTCTGGTGGGAAGACCATTTAGCAGGAAAGATGCAAATAAATGTGACATTTGGTGTGAAGGAGAAGGCTTATAGGTTTGTGAGGGCATTTAGTCTGGGGGGAAGGGGTCATCCTGGAGGGTTTGCTGTGAGGAGGAGGGATTGCTTGGCCAGCAGGTGGTAACTGAGCAAAGAAGGGAATGGACTCAGTATTTGCTCAAAGAATCTCTTTATTGTGCACTTGCTCATAGCAGATTTGCCAGCCCTGGGGTGCAAATGTGAGTGTGGCATAGCCCTGCCCTTGACGAGGATGGTGAATATTGAGAGCAGCTTTGTAATTACTTGAATAGAATGGGGTGTGGGAAGTGCTGTGGTCATTGAGAGCTTATTGTGTCCTGGGTGCTGCTTCCTGGGACTCAGTAATGAAAGTACTGTTGGAGAGAGCTGAGGAGGGATCCTGTCTCCCCTACAGGTCTGGAAGGCATTTAGAGCTTCTGAGAGAGATGTTTGGGCAGGGTTTTGTCAGCTTGAACAAAGACATGGAGATGAGGGAGCAGAGTGTGGTGTGAAGTCCAGAGCCAGGAGGGATGGGGAGGCTGGGGGATGGATGGGGGCTTTGGAGAGCCTTAGGTGTCAATGAGGGGGATGCACTGTCCTGGGGGCTGAGAGGGTGGTGGGGAACTGGGAGGGTGGACTGGAAGAGCTGGCGAGAGGTAGACTGTGGAGGTCCCATGTCTCTAGACCGGAAGAGGGTGGGCGGAGGCTTTGGATCTCACTGTGTCTGGTCCCTGAGGACATGGGAGAGAGCTAGGCCTAGATGTGGCACATTTTAGGAGGCTACTTAATCATTTGTTCAAGGCTCGAGGCCAGGCCAGTGTTGGGGGTGAGTAGTGGTATCTTTCTGCAAGAGGCCCTGTGTTCATCACTATGGGTTTCCTAACAAAGTACCACAGATCAGGGGGCTTAAACAACAGAAATTCATCTTCTCGTAGTTCTGGAGGCCGAGATTAAGCGTGGGCTGAAATCAGTTTTTTTGGAGGCCTTTCTGGGTGTAGATGGCTGTCTCTTCCCTGTGTCTTCACATGGTCTCCCTTTGTGTCTGTGTCTGTGTCCTGATCTGTTTTCTCTTATAATCTCTTACCTCCTTCTCATAGAATCTTACAAGGACACCAGTTATGTTGGATGAGGGCCTTCCTTATGACCTTGTTTTCCCTTAATCATGTCTTTGAATGCTCTGTCTCCAAATGTAGTCACATTCTGAGGTCCTGTGGGTCAGAGCTTCAACATAGGAATTTGGGGCAACAATACACTGTTCAGCCCATAGCAGGCCTCAAGTAAGGGCAGCTGATGAGAGAAGGAAGACGGTGAGCCCTGAGCTGCCCAACAAACAGCCCAGGGTGATGGGGACCCTGCACATGGCCCTGGGTTTCCAGGGGCACCTTCAGGGCAGAGGGGGGGAGGGTAGTGCCGCAGACTTGGCTCAGATCTGGTTTGAGTCCTGTCTCTAGCACTCCGTGCAAGAACCTTTACCTCTGTAAGGCTCAGCCTTCTTATTTGTAAAATGGGGTGTCATGATATCACCTACGTCACAGAAGATGGCTAAAACTATAAGAAATTCTTGGTATGAATGCTTAGCCCTGGTGTGAGGAGGTGCTCCCATCACCACAACCATTGTCACCATCCCCTGTCCACAGGTTGTGTAAGAGCTAGTCTTACTTCTGAAAAGGAGCTGCTCTGTCAGCTTTCTTGGTCCTGACTGCACGGTCATCAGTGCTGTGAGCACAGGCATGGGGAGGGACCTCCCCCAGCATCACGAAAGCAAAGGCTGGGGGCAGTGACAATCCCAGGGGTCTGTGCAATCCTAGCTGGTGGGTCCTGTCGAGCTATCTTGGTGTTTAGTCTCTGTTGCCTGATGGGGGAGTGCTCCCAGGTCAGGAGGAACACTCTGTCAGAGAACAGGGGGTGGGGGTCAGGGTCTCCCTCCCTGCAGGTTGTCACTTTGTCTTGTTTCCATCCTCTTCCCTGGCAGTTTCTGAACTTCTGGAACAAACAGGACACACTGGAGCTGGAGAGCCCCTCACTGACGTCCACCCCGGTGTGCAGCCAGAAGGTGGTGGTCACCACTCCCCTGCACCGGGATAAGACGCCCCTGCACCAGAAGCACGCTGCGTGAGTGCTGTACCTGCCCACTCCTGCTGGCCCCTCCCTCCCAAGCCAGGATCAGGACCACCTTTAGAGAAACTCCTGAGACTGTTTCAAGAAGGCAGCCTCCTTCTGGCTACCATGGCTTTTCGTTTTTGTCAGGATAGCCTGGTGCTTCATCTTTGTTCTTCCTCATTTTTGTTTTTTAATTTGATGGTTTTCTAATCTCCAGACTAGCGTCCAGATAGCCATGAAAAAAGTCTTCTAATCTAGTGTGACTTTTCCATGCAAATCCACTGTGCTTGAGTAGCCTTATGTGAAGGACAGAAGTGCCTGGTTCTCCATCTCTCCATGGTGCCCAGTCAGGAGGAGGTCAGGCTGTGAGCCTAGAAAGCTCAGTGTTTCACCTATACAGGTTGCTTAACCGTGTGCTTTTATGGAGGTGTTTTCATATAAGTGTACTTCCTGTGTCATCCTGACTCTGAATTCCAGGTAGAGACAGTTGCTATGTGCTTCTGCTTATTACCTTTGCTGCAAAAGAAGCATTGCCTAATTATCTCCTTAGGAAGCTGTATAATTCAGGAATCAGCTCAGAAATTTTAGCCCTTGTAATGATACACAATGTCAGGAAAGATTTATGAATCCCCTGGTCAGAAATTGGTCTTAGCAGTTGACCGAGTTTAACTGACATGTTGGATGCAGAGTGCTTCTCTGTTCAAGCCAAAATTTTAAAAATCTAAGCCTTTAAGTGGATATGTTGGTGCCACAAAAGGCACTGATAATTCTTTCTCCTTTTTCTTTTCATCTGGTTCCTAGTCTTCTGCTGCTGCTCTCGCTTTTCTGTTTTCTTCCACATGAGGAAGCATTTCCACTACTGTTCATTCCTCTATAAATCCGTATTTCCATCTGGGAATAATGTTCTTCTCTCTGAAAGTCATCTCTTAATGTTGCAGTTTGGTGAATCTGCAAAGTTTGTGTGTCTGAAAAGTTGCCTTAATGTTTGAAAGGTAGTTTTGCTGGGTACAGAACCCTAGGCTGACAGGTTTTTCTTGTGAGTTTTATTTTTATTTATTATTTTTTCCTTTGAGTTTTAAAGATGTTCTCCTGTCATCTGGCCTTTTTTATTGTTTGTTTGTTTGTTTGTTTGTGTTTTTGAGAGAGCTTGCAAGAATGTGAGCTGGAGAAGGGCAGAGAGAAATCCCAAGCAGGCTCCATGCCCAGTGCTGAGCCCAGCGTGGGGCTCAAACCCACAACCCTGGGAACATGACTTGAGCCAAAATCAAGAGTCGGACACTTAACCAACTGAACCACCCAGGCGCCCCTCCCTCTGATATTTTTGCATCATTCTGCCTGCTCTCAGATGGTCTCCTCAGATGTGTACACTGATTAGTACCCTGCGGAATATTCAGGGAGGCCCATCTGCAGATGTCCGTGCAGCCCTCTCCTCTCCAGTGATGCTGTGTTGTGCACATCTCTTCGACTCAGGGTCCTGCTGGGTTCCCCTGTGCTCCCCTCCCTGAGCTTTGCCCAGGAACTGTCCTCATCTGTCTCCTGTCTCTCGTGTCCCTGTCCTCGGTCATCTGGTGCCTGGGGTCTTGAAGCCTATTGTGTCATCCACAGTGTGTTGTTGCTCTGTTGTTTCAGGCAGGAGAGTAAATCTGGCCCCAATGTCCTATTTGGGCCACAAGTGGAGACCTGCTACTTCATCTTTAAATCCAGATTCTTCTCACAAAAGACTGTTTTGGTTTTCCTCTTGTCTCTTTCAGAAGTTATTTTTGACATCTGCAAGGTGGTATAATAGGCAATGGTTGTTTGGACTTCATTCCAAATTTGACTAGTTTCCCTGCCCACTGATTTTTATATCCCACCTTTCCCATTTTTCCCCCCATAGAAGTTATGAAAGGACAGCTCTTTAACAAATAAATAAAACATGCTCAGTATATGGTATTTCCAATGGTGATAGAAACCGTGAGCAGGGTTATACAGGCCTGGGGAGCACAGAGTAACGGAGAGGGGTTTCTAACTTAGAAGGACATCAGGGATGGCCCTGTAGGGAGGGGGAGCCATGCAGAATTTTGAGAGAGGAATTCCAGGTAGGTTGAACTGCAAATGCAAAGGCTCCCAGACAGAAACAGGCTTTTTGTGTTTTAAAGAACAAAAATAAGGCCAGTAGGTTTGGAGCGAATCTGGTGTAGAGAATGGTAGGTGAGAAGTCGGGGGTCACCAGGTCACCAGGTCTGTGTGTTAGTGGGGCTGGGCTGTGTTGAGCAGATCTTACTGGTTCATAAAGCACAAACCTTCCCCACTCTTAAAATTTGGTTATTTTCTAGGTTAGTGCTTTTTTTGAGTTCTTCCCAGAGAGGAGGCTGTGAGCAGGGAGGGTATGAGGTCTGTGCCATCTGATGTCTGGGCTGTCTGTGTACTGTTTTTCCACCACAGGAGCTGGATCTAGAAGTCTTGAGGGAGAAGAGCTGTGACCCCAAACCGCAGGCTCTGCTTTGTTTTTATGTTGTGGAGAAATCTGATACCCAACCTGCTGTTATTCCTTTGTAGCAAATCTTTTCTTTCTCCCTGGATCCTTGCAGAGCTTTGGTTTGCTTTTAGTTTTGTGTGTGTGTGGGGTGTGTGTGTGTGTGTGTGTGTGTAGTTTATTCCTGAAATGTGCCAGGCGTGTAGGTGTGCTGTCTCTTTAAAATCGCCCCCTCTTCCCCCCACCCTGATTTTCAAACTCAGGACTCAAACTTTGAGCTAAGAAAACGTGCTTTTTTTTTTTTTTTTTTTTTTTCTTTTTTAATTGTTTCTCTGGTGGTCTGCCCCTTTCCTTCCACTTCAGGGCCTCCTTCCTACACAGTCTTTTTGGTTGTTTGCCGTGTCTCTGTCTACCCTCACGTTCCTGTTCATTGTCCTAAGCCATCCAGAATTCTGAGGGAGCATGGTGGGACTGTCTTCTGATTCACCAGTTTGCTCCTGCAGTCTCCTACCTGCTGAGGCCTCTGGCTCACAGAGTGGAATTATTTTCATCTCAAGTAATCCTCTGTCTTTCCTTTTCAAGTCGGTCTTCCTTAGTGTTCTAACATGCATGTATTACTACTTCTTGCTGATACTGTGAATTGGAGAGGTTCTAGAGTTTTCTCATATTTGTTGCAAAAATATGCAACATGGGGCACGCACTCTCTGGAGAGGGCTTGGGGAAGGGACTTGGTCTTCCTGGATTATTGCCTCACTTCCCTGACCTCTCATGGGCAAAAGCTCCATGTCCCACAGAGACTTGGAGTCATCCCTTTGAACTGCAGTTTGAACTGTGAGATGTTTACATTTGACTGTCACTTACTGTCTTTCCTCATCTTTATGGGGCGGGCAGGGTGTCTGTGAGTCCTGTGTGGGAAGAGATTGAGTGGATCCCTATCTAACCCCCACCCTGAGGCAGGAAATAAAGATTGGTTTACCCTTGTTCCAGCCTTTTATCTCCCTGTGGAATGGCTGGCAGGCTGGGGGAGGTGGTCAGAGCAGCAGCCCCAGTAATGGTGTCCATGTTGGCCTCTGCTCCTGAGTTCCTGACTACCTTGATATTTCTCCCATCCTCTGACGGCCCCAGTAAGGCCTGGGAGTCCACTGTGGCGGTACCTCTAGCTGACTGGGGTCACACAGCCTCATGCAGGTGGAGAGCTAAAGTTGGCCAGCTGGTGGGCCCGTGCCTGCAGCTTGGTGTGGGCCTGTGAGGGATCTCTTCTGGGCCCTCCCCAGTAGGCTTCTCCTTCATTGGCAGATATTGCATGCTGCCAGGGTCAGGGCTGATAGAAGTTTTTTAGTATCTCTGCTTGTGGACCAGACCCTTCCCAGGTTTCTGTCTGCTAAAACTTTCTCTCCCCATTTGTGTCCCCACTGTGATCATTTTGAGGGGACTTGGGAAGAGGGTACGCTAAGCATGTGCGTTGGCTTCACCATCTCGCATCACATGTCTTCCTTTAATAATGCTGCTGCCACATGCTCTCCATGGGGCACGCACTCTCTGGAGAGGGCTTGGGGAAGGGACTTGGTCTTCCTGGATTATTGCCTCGCTCCCCTGACCTTCTCTCACTGGGCCTGCATGCAGTGTTTATGAAAAGTCCTCACTCCCTCTCTCTCTGACCCTCCCTCATTCATGCTCTGTCTCTCTCTGTCTCAAAAATAAATAAACATTTAAAAAATTAAAAAAAAAAAAAAGGGGGGCACCTGGGTGGCTCAGTAGGTTAAGCGTCCGACTTCAGTTCAGGTCATGATCTCACGGTCCGTGAGTTCGAGCCCTGCGTCGGGCTCTGTGCTGACAGCTCAGAGCCTGGAGCCTGCTTCGGATTGTGTGTCTCCCTCTCTGACCCTCCCTCATTCATGCTCTCTGTCTCAAAAATAAACAAACATTAAAAAAATTTAAAAAAAAAAAGTCCTCATTTATCGGCTAATGTTGGAGCAACAGTCTCAACCATTCTTCTGCCTGGCTGGGGCTCCAGGGCCCTCTTAGACTATGTCCTGTTCTTTCCTGTTTCTGAGGCTGGTGCTTCCTCTAAGCGCCTGATGAAGACCCTTGGGTGGAAAGGTGGTGGGTGGTGGAAAGGTGCCATGGGAAGAGACCATGTGCCTGGGGCTTGCTCCCTGCTGCCAAGGCCAAAGGTCAGGTGGAGGGATGATGGTTGTCATGGGCAGCCTGTGGCGGTGTGGCTGGTGTCTGTCCCCCACCCGGTCACTAAGCTTCCTTCTCTGGCCCTGGCAGGTTTGTAACCCCAGATCAGAAGTACTCCATGGACAACACTCCTCACACGCCGACCCCATTCAAGAATGCCCTGGAGAAGTATGGACCACTAAAGCCCCTGGTATGTGGTACAGCCAGGCGGGTATGCACAGTGGGGTTGCTTGGGTCCGTGCAGCCATGTACGGCTCACAGAGCTCTTCCCCTCTGAGATCTCATTAGACTCTGCCAACCTCTCAGAGGTTGCAAATACCCTGATGTTATAAATGGGGGATCTGAAGCTGAGCTACTTACCAATTCATCAGATATTATCCAAGCACCTGCAGTGTGCTGGGTGGGCACTGGCTGGTGCTGGAGACGCAGTCGCACCCTGGTGAATCTCGGTATCGGGGGTGGGGGCAACATCAAACACATGAATAACTAGGTACTCCCAGTGCATTATCGGTGCTGGGGAGAAAATGGGCAGGGGCTGGAATGGAGGACGGGCTTGAGTGCTGGGGCTAATTGCCCCTCACACTGAAGCCTTTGACTAACTGCCGGTTCTTTATAAAACATGTGCGAGCCACTTGTGGGCAGGCACAAGGGGCCAGTGAGGCACCTTCCTGGCCGTGGACAAACTGCCCTTCTACCCACTCCTCCCAGTGGGATGCTCATGCTTTCCCTGGTGAAAACAGAAAACTGGCACTGTGGGCTTTCTGAAACAAAGGCAGGTGTTCTAGAAATGAATTGAAGGTGAGAGAAAGATTGTAGAAAAGCATTTGGCCTGTGAACAGGGTCTGTGGTGTGCCCCCGACCCCCAATGTGTGGGATTCTCGTGCTGTGGTCTCTTCGGCTCTGGGATGGAGCTGATGAAGTTAATGGGCCCAGTGAAGCACTAGTTAGCACTGCCCTCTCTAGTTCAGGTGGGGATATAGTTTCCAGACCCTGAGACATCGGCCTGCTCTCTAGACAGGCTTGATAAGGCACATATGACCTTGGCAACCAAAATTAGAGCACGTAGGGGCTTTTAGAATGACTTCTCAGGGTTGCCATCCCCTACACTTGCTGCTCTCTTTTTCTGTTCGCTGCCGCCTGAGGCCAGAGTGGTCGTCTGGAACCCCATAGGCCCAAGAAAGGGAAATGGAACCAAGAATCCCCGTTAGTGTGGAACAAAGGGGTAAAGGAGTTTGGGCTCAAGCATGTCCAGGTCCTAACTTCATAGCTATGTGATCTTGGGCCAGGCACTTGATCTCTGAACCTCCCATTTCTACCTTGTGGAAGATGACAGCTGTTGCACTGAGTTTTGTGAGGGTCACATTGGTGATGTGTAGGTACACTTCTGGCTCATGACGGTCCTCGGTGAGTTGAGGTTAATGTCTACTTGTCCAAGGCAGGACAGTTAATGGTCACAAATGAGTGTGAGGCCAGCATCCTGGCCCCAGGCCTCCTTGCATTGCCTAGGATAGCCAAGGCGCGTCTGGGTGCTGTATCCTAGAGCCTGGGTGTGGAACCTCACATGGGCTGCCCTGTTCCGCCCCCAGCCCCAGACCCCGCACCTGGAGGAGGACTTGAAGGAGGTGCTGCGCTCTGAGGCCGGCATCGAGCTCATCATTGAGGATGAAGTGAGGCCTGAGAAGCAGAAGAGGAAGACTGGGGTGAGTGGCCAGTGGGGTGGGAATGCCCTTACTGCCTGCCTGGGCAGCTCGGGCCAAGGAAGCCATGGGGAGGTGAGGGGAGAGGGGGGGGGGGTGGTGGGGAGTCTGGGGACAGCTGGTAAAAGGAGGGTACTGGGGAAGGTAGAGCTGCAGCCCCATGCCTTTTGTTCCCCAGAGTGGTTATCAATGAAACTGACCAAGGTGAGGCTCTAGTGCTCAGGACCCTTGCCTCTTCCCCACTGAACTAGCCCCTTACTCATGTAGCATTGTGTTTGGACCCTTCTAAGGTGGGCTCTGGGCTTGGAGCAGTAGATTAGAATGGTGATGTAGACCCAGATGTAGTCACTCCCTCCTAGAGCTCAGGGGGCGGAGACAGACACTAGACAAACGCATCACGACCATCTCAATACATGGTATTAAGGGAGTAGAAAGGGACACAAAAAGGATTCCAAGGGATTCCAAAGATTCCTCAGATGGAGTCAGCCACGCATCTGGGCTGTGGGAGCCAGGTGGGAGACAGTTGGTTCGGGTGAGGTGGAGAGCTGGCAAGGACACCTGGGTACAGAGTACAGGGCAGGGGCTGCCCTGGGCCAGCCCAGAAGCCACACCTCTGCTGCACCATGTGTGTGGGTTTCCTGAAAGCAGATGGATTCGGTGTTCCCCCTTTTTGTAGATGCTTTCTTCTGGGAGAGGGGGGAAGATGGGAATGTGCCAGAGAGGTGTGTAGGGAAGGTGGATAGTCAGTCTGGGAGTGGCCCACTGGGTGGGGGCCCCTAGGTTCAGAGAACTTGACCTCTCTATGTCAGATGGTGGTTCTGAGACATGCCGGCACCTGTTTAGGGTACACTGCTGGGTTAGGGGTTGAGTCATTCCCAGAGCTCCTCCCTGATATTGGAGCTGACCTTTGACCAGCTTATTGGAGGTGCAGGCATGGGGCTGGGGCATTCCTGTAACAAGCCTGTGTCCCTCGGGTTTTACGTGTCTGTATTCCTTGTTTGCAGGTGAGTATTTGAGGTGTAATTTGGATGATTCTCTCCCAGGCCTGTTTAGGGGTGTCTTTAGTGTGGTAGAGGCTTGGGAGCTATGCGTGGTCCATCGAGGGATGAGGAGCAGGTGTCTGGATGGAGGCATTTGTGTCCTTGCTTCCTGTGGTTGCATCTGGCAGGATGGTCTGCCCTACGTGCTGAATCTGATGGGGCCAGGGTCTCCCAATCCACCTGCACACCCCACACCCTGCCCCATTCTTGCCAACCAGGGGCCTGGCTTGAAGGCCCCACTGCATCAGGGCGTGAGTCTGTGATCAGGGCAGATGGGGCAGGCGTACCCAAGGTTCTGGTGGTGACTCAGGAGGAATCCCAAATGTCTGCCCTAATTGTCTCCCTCCTCCCCACCCCCAGCTGCGGCGGAGCCCCATCAAGAAGGTCCGCAAGTCCCTGGCTCTTGACATTGTGGATGAGGATGTGAAGCTGGTGATGTCCACACTGCCCAAGGTGCTGTCCTTGGTAAGGGGTCTGAGAGAGAAACGCCCTCCCCACCCCCGCCCCCGGCCGCCTCACCTGCTCCCCTGCCCAGAACTACAGAGGGCTCCTCTGTCCCACGGAGGATGGAGTCTCGCTGGAGACCCTCTGCCTTTGGAACCCTTTGGCTGTGGGGGAACCCTGGCAGCAAAGTGGCCCAGTGGTTCTCAGACCAGGCTTCTGGATATCAGGCTCTGCAGTGAGGGGCTGATGGAGAAGGTGGGGCTGGGCACCCACCCCCAGCTTCAGTCAAGATAGCTCTGCATGTGTCTTTCACAGAAAGGTTTATTTGGCAAGAGTTTACATTGCTAGAACATGTTTGAAAACCATGGATCTGGGTCCTTAGCACCTTCCATTATATTCTACTCATGGTGGTGATGTGCAGAGGGTCAATGGTAGGCTTAAGGCACAGCCAGGTGGTTGGGGCACATCAGCCCTGGGATGGGTGCTCTCCAGGTCCCATTGCTGAGCTCAGGAATGGGGCTGTTGCCTATGCAGAGCCTGCCCCCAGAAAGCTTGCCACACTGTTGATCCCTCTCAGCTGACAGTGGTATGTTTCCCAGTGTGAGGCAGTGAGAAGTGTGGTAGGAGTCATGAGACAAAGGATTGCCTGATCAGATCCTGCAGATATGGGGACTTAGGACTGCTGTAGCCATAGCCCTTGCGGAGAACCATCACTGGGTGGGGAGCCCCACCAGGCTGGGGACTTAGTGCCGTGCATCCAGACCTGTAACAGGCATCACCGTGGGCATGTAAAATAATTCTCAAACGGTAAAGAAGTATAGCAAGTAGCTAAGAGCATGGGATTTGGGGTGGGGTGGATCTGATGGAGTCCTGGCACTGGTGACACTGGCTCTTGCTCTCTGGGATCTCTTAGGTTCCCCGAGCCTGACTCTTGCCTGTCATAAGAGCACCTAGCCCAGCAGACTGTTAGGAGGGTAAAGGAGAAGTGCTGGGAGACTGGAGGGCCTGGAGGTGTTTTGTGCAGCTGTGTGTATGTGCTGGTTGATGCTGCCATCTCTGACTGCCCGCCTGTGGATGTTTCTGATCCCAGGAGAAACTAGAGCACCCCCCCCCCCGCCCCTGCCTGAGGCTGTGGGGGAGGAACCAGCTCCATGTAAAAGGGACCAGCACTGTTGGGCATTTATTAGGTGAAGGCTCTGAAACAGGCACTTTACAGAGAAGTCCCCATCTGGAAGAGGATACTGAGGCTTAGAGAAGTTAATGTCCTGCCCAAGATCCAACAGCCCAGAGGTAGTGCTGCTGGGATATGACTAGTTTTCTTCCTTCCCACCGTGCTTGTGGCAGAAGGGTGAGTCTTTGGCTTGGTTTTGATTTCAGCCGACAAATGTCCTATCAAGCTCCTCCAGCCTCTCTGTGCCAGGCATCAAAGAGGACAACAGCCTACTTAATGAGGGCTTCCTGCAGGCTAAGCCCGAGAAGCCCATGGCGGTGCAGAAGTCCCGAAGCCACTTTCCAACACCTGCCCCTGTGAGTGCTGGCCACGAATGTGGTATTCCCCTTGGGGATTTTGCATAGACTGTTGCCTCTGCTTGAATGCCCTTCTGAGGCTCTGTTTGCTTGATTAACTTACACTTCAGATCTCAGTCTGGACATCACACCCTCAGGGAGCCCATGTGTTGGAGACCTGTACCCCCTCCCTGCCCCCCCAGCCCTTTTATGGTGTGGTCTCGTAACTAGGTCATCGTCTCTGTGTTTAGTTGCTTAGCACATGTCTGTCCTCAAAGGCAGATGTCTATCTTGATGTCTGCCGTGGCTGCTCGCACCTCAGTGTCTGTATGTATGAATCTCTTGCTGTTCCTTCCCACCAACCTGCTTGGCTGTAGCTTTGCCTGGTGAGGAGGCTGGTGCCCACAGCCAGGGGCACAGCCATGTTGCCTGGTGCAGCCTCCTTGCTTTACATCTGAGGAAGCCCAGAGACAGGACCGACTTCTCCAGGGCCACCAGGAAGGTGGAGGGAACACAAGAATACTTGTGGCTTCAAAAGGGAGGAGGGTCATAGAAATGTCCCCCACCCCTCTGGACAGGCTCACAGCATTCACTGAGAGCATGCTGTCCCTGGATGGTAACTCACTTGCCTCCTCCCAGATGACCAGCGCCTGGAAGACGGTGGCCTGCGGGGGGACCAGGGACCAGCTCTTCATGCAAGAAAAAGCCCGGCAGCTCCTGGGCCGCTTGAAGCCCAGCCACACGTCTCGGACCCTCATCTTGTCCTGAGGGGCTTGGTGCTCATTCTTATGTTTACAGGGGGTTGGGGGGACCAAGGTTGGTCTGTGAATTTGAGAATCACACTCAGATGACCGCCTGCAGGGAGCCTTCTGCCGCCAGCCCCTCTCCAGACTGCTCAGGTGGAGGCAGAGCAGGGCCACCCACTGTCCTGTCTCCAAGTCCAGCTGTGGCTGTGGGCGGTTCCTGGTGCTAACAGAACAAAGTCCCACCCCTGGGCCTGCCTGGTCCTCTCCCCAGTGTCACAGGGAGTCCCTTTAGCTTCTCCCAAGCCCTCGTCAAGCCTGGCCTCATCTCAGACCCCTGATTAGGACGGGGGACGTGGCCAGCATGCTCATTCCCTCAACCTGTTAGTACATTTTCTTGAAAGAATAAAATTGCCGTTTTCTTTGTGCTGTTGTCTACTCCGTCTTCCTCCTGGACGCTGCTTGTGCTTTCCCAGTCACTGTGGTTCCCTGGTGACTGTTGTTGGGGTCTTGAGGGATGTGGAGACCTAGGTCCTCATCCTCAGAGCATTGCCTTGTCTGTACATCTGCACATTCTTCCCCCGAGGGGCCCAGTGTCTTGGGGGCAGTTTCATCTGTGGGCATCTCAAAGCTCTGAGGATTCTTGGCTGTTGGCGGGGAGGGGAGGGTGCATTAGCATCCTGCTTGGCCTTAGGCATGGTTGGCTGACCTGGCCTGCCATGAGCCCTGCCCCCAGGTGAGACCAGTAAAGAAGTGAATGGCAGCTGGACAGAACCTTCTGGCACAGTAGTCTTAACTTGGCAAGGCCATGGCAGCAGTTGGAGCTTGGGCTGTGGTCCACCCTGATCATGGTGCAGTGGGATGACGGGCACTTGGCTGGAATCTGGGGATTGAAGAGGGGTGGGTGCCAGGTCTGAGAAGGTCTAGACTGGGGAGTGAGGTATTATTCAGCAGTAGGGTTCATGGGATTTGGCACGTGGCCATCCTTGGGGGCTGAGGTCTCAGTTCACCACAGGACGGGCATCTGCCTGGGACAGACCCATCTCTACACTCTGCTTCAGTGCCTCTGGTTCCCAAGGGAGACTTGAAGACCAATCCTCTTGCCTGGGGCCCTGTCCTGTAAAGAGGAGGACTGGGAGTTAGTCTGACTCTGACACACCCCTGTCCTGTTGAATTTGTACATGGGGTCTTGTGGCTCAGCATGGCAGAGCCCTCCTCAGGTGACCCCCCGTTTGAGCCTGGCTAAGTCCTTCCTGCACCTCCTGTGGCCAAGCCAGATGCTCCAGCCAGTTCTATGGCAGGGCCACATCTGCCACATGCCCCTGTGCCTTTGTTGATTTCCTGGCCTGGACCCCTTCCCCCAGGGACCTGTAGATCCTAGGCTTCATCACTGAATGGTCCCCGGAGGGCTATCCGCATTGACAGGTGACCCCAGTGAGGGACTAAGGGACCTTCATATCTAGGGTTCACTGTGACTCGGTAGGACACCTACATCAAAATCGGATGCAACAAGCCTCTGAGACCACCTGCCCTCTAGTCCTCCCACCCTAGATTTATCATAGGGTCCCAGAGAGCTGTTGTTAGGCAGGTGGTCAGTGGCTGCACCTCAGTGAGCTGGCCTACAACCCACCAGGGGCTTTCTCACAGTGCCTGCTCCCGGCTGCCTCGTCCACCTATGCCCAGGGCCTGTCCTGAGGCTCCCTGCTAATTGCAGACATGTTAACTTGCCACCTCTGGCGAACTCTGCACTGGAGCTGTTCTCTGCTTCATGCAGTAAGTGAACAGGCATCGAGTGTCCCCCGTGTGCCTGGTGCTGAGGATACAAGAATAAACGCCAAGACGCTTCCAAACAACCTTATTCTCACAGGGCTTAGATTCTAGAGAGGGCATAAGCCAATATCTGTACACAAGCCAAAGGGCTTTTTTTTTTTTTTTTTTTTTTTTTTTTAACGTTTATTTATTCTTGAGACAGAGAGAGAGAGCAAGCATGAACAGGGGAGGGTCAGAGAGAGAGGGAGACACAGAATCCGAAACAGGCTCCAGGCTCTGAGCGGTCAGCACAGAGCCTGACGCGGGGCTCGAACCCATGGACCGCGAGATCATGACCTGAGCCGAAGTCGGACGCTCAACCGACTGAGCCACCCAGGCGCCCCAAGCCAAAGGGCTTTGAAGAAAGAAAGCAGGGGAAACATGAATGGCATGGGGGCCAGGCTGCCTGCTAGGAGGAAAGGGAGGCTTGGGTGAGGAGGCCAGATGCAGCCTCTGGCCACCGTGGGGTCACCACGTGGGCCGCGGGGACTGGTTTACCAGGGTCGGTGCTGAGGGCGCCTTGCGGTTTGATTGGAAGTGTGGGAGCACACATTGCTCCAGTGGGGTCTGCAGCCCCTGGCTGGCCTGGGGAACTTGGTCAACCGGGTTGATTCAGGGCCCAGTGTTTCCTAGGCCAGTGCGACAAGCAAGAGGGAGTGATGATGAGGTGCTGAGGTGCCGGGTACCTGACTTCAGGGAGGGAGTAGGGCAGAAGACAGGTGGGAGGGAAAGGCGGGATTCAATTAGGATGGCAGAGGCTGAGTGTCCTGACAAGATCCAGATGGTGGCTCAGTATCTGCTGGCTCACATGGCATGGAGGTGAAGGAGACGGGGTCAGAGGAACAGAGGCTGTGGGAGAGGATTCTGGCAACTGCCCTCTAAAAATTACTGCTTCTGGCAGCCACGCCCCTGCACGCGTCACGTGACTTACGAAGCCCAATGGGAAGCCCCTGATTGCCGCGTGAGGGATTGTGGGAAAGCCTGCTGAGAGAGGCGGGAATGACCAGGTGACTCCAGGCGCATGAGCGAGCACATCCTAAGCCATCCAGCCTCACCTGATCTGACCCAGTCCGGAACTGCTCGGCTGATCACGGACTCTTGAGAAATAGGAAATCGGTATTGTTTTAAGTGCCACTAAATTTGGGGGTGGTTTGTTGATACAGGCGCTGTTGCACAGTCAGCAGACGTTGGTCAGGTGTCCTGGCACTCACGGAGCGGGAGGCCACAGCCGAGAGTTCAAGCCCGGGCTGGACCAGCACCAGGGTGGAAGAGCAAGGCGTGGCAGTGAGCAGCCCGTATGGCAGTCACGAAGAACTCCGAATGCGAAAATGGTGTTCTCAGCTCGAGGTTGCTGCTGGGGTTCGGGAGCAGGCTAGGCGCCCCCTGGGAGGAGAGGGGCAGGTGGACATTGCGCGACGCCGCGGGGACTGACGTTTAGCTACAGGGCGTCTGTATGATGTTTGAGATATGTCGTGCAACATTTATTTGCATTTTATATCTCCCCTTTAATAAAGGGAATTGTCTTCTAAGATGTTTTAATACGTTTTTGCCTATTTTTTATTTTTAAAAGCCTCACATGAAATTCAAGTGACATAGAAGTGTATAAACTAGAATGCAGAAGTTCCCTCTCATCGATACACCCTCATTTTCCTCAGAGGTGACCACCACTAACGGTATAATGAAATGCTTCCCAGATTCTGCCATGCACCTGAATCACAGTAGGATCCTGTTAAAAGGCAGACTTTGGTCCAGGAGGCTTTTCAGGCAGGGCTTGGGTTTCTAATGAGTTTCCAGGTGATGCTGAGTTGGGGACTGCACTTTGGGTAGTAGGCATCAATGGTACTAATCATTCAGTTGATCAAAATCAGTGAGATATCTGGGGCCATTGCTATCTTGTCTTCTTCTGGGTCTCTACAACATCTCCTAGAGTTTCACTCACTCTAAGAACTCAGTCTTGGCAGATTCAGGCCAGCCCTGGCCATGTGGTTTCCAGGGTGATAGCTCCCTGGACCCCTTCCACCTGCCCCTGATTCTCAGGCAGTGGGACATCCTCTTGGGAAGGGCCTGTCTAGTTGCAGTTACACCTGTATTGTACTGGCTTATTGTACATTATTGACTCTCCCATTTGCATGTAATATCCAAGGGAGCAGGGATGATACCAGCCATGTTCACGGCTTTATCCCCAGCACTGATTAGTGACTGGCACATAGGAGGTGCTCAACAAATATTTGTTGAATGAATATGAAAACCAGGAGGGATCAGTGATGCTGTGGCCATTGTTGGGCATTCATGAGCTAAGGATCTCATGTTGGACTACTTGAGATGGGGTTGTCCTCTTGCCAAGACCAACAAAAGATCTGACTTTCTGCTATGTGACCATAGGGCCTGACCAAAAAGTGTCTGTGTCTGAGAGTTGTATGTGTATCTTGAGAGTCCCCCACTTCTTCCATTCCAGCCACTAGAGGTCCTTCCCAGAGTCATACCCCACCTTTTCCCAGATGCTTCCCTGTCCCAGGCTTCCCTGTCCCAGGCTGGACCATGTCCTCCATCGTCACCTGTGCTGGAGTGCCCAGAGATTAAACTGACTCTGAAGGCCTGATACACAGTCTCTGCTCATGACTGATAATCACAGATCCCTTCTACGTGCCAGACTCAGTTTTGTTCCCTTTTTATTGTGGTTTAAAACATAACAAAGTTTACCATCTTAACCTTTCCTAAGTATACAGTTCAACCATGTTAACTATATGCACATTGTCATGCAACAGATATCTAGAATTTTTTCAGCTTCTGAAGTTGAAACTGGACCCATTAACTCCTCATTTCCCCCTCCCCCAGTCTCTGGAAACCACCATTCTACCTTCCATTTCTATGAATTTGACTACTCTTAAGTATCTTGTATAAAGTAGAATCATATTGTTTTGTGATAGCTGATTTAACTTCACATAATATCAAGGTTCATCCCTGTTGTAGTTTGTATCAGAATTTCCTTCCTTTTTAAAAAATTCTTTTTAAGTTTATTATTTTTTTTGAGAGAGAGAGCACACTTGGGGAAGGGGCAGGGAGAGAGAGGGTGAGAGAGAATCCTAGGCAGGCTCCGCACCACCAGTGCTTGGACTCACGAACCGGACTCAAAATCATGACCTGAGCCGAAGTTGGATGCCTAGCCAACTGAGCCACACAGGCACCCCAGAATTTTCCTTTTTAAGGCTGAATAATATTCTGCTGCATGTATAGACCACATTTTACTTACCCATTCATCTTTCTGTGAATGGACACAAGGTTGCTTCCACCTCTTGTCAGTTGTGAATAAGGCTGTCAACATGGGTGTGCAGATATCTCGAGATCCTGTTTTCAGTCCTTTTGGCTGTATACCCAGAAGTGGGATTGATGGATCATATGGTAATTCTTTTTTTTTTTTTTAATTACAATTTTTTTAGTGTTTATTTTTGAGAGAGAGAGAGAGAGAGAGGGAGCACGAGCAGGGGAGGGGCAGAGAGAGAGGAAGACATAGGATCCAAAGCAGACTGCAGGCTCTGAGTTGTGAGCACAGAACGCGATGTGGGGTTCAAACTCATGAACTGCAAGATCATGACCTGAGCTGAAGTCAGACACTTAACTGACTGAGCCACCCAGGCTCCCCTAATTTTTTTTTTTTAATGTTTATTTATTTTTGAGAGACAAAGTGCAAGCAGGGGAGAGGCAGAGAGAGGAAGACAGAATCTGATGCAGGCTCTAGGGCTCTGAACTGTCAGCACAGAGCCCGTTGTGGGGCTTGAACTTGCTAAGCATGAGATCATGACCTGAGCTGAAGTTGGACGCTTAATCAACTGAGCTGCCCAGGTGCCTTGGTAATCCTATTTTTAATTTTAGTTGTTTATATTTTGTTTCACTTAGGTTTTTGGTACTTCCAGGAAAAGCTGTGTGCTGGGCTCTTAGAGCTTTTGCAATGATGGTGTGACTCTGTCACCACCTGGTGGCCATTAGTGTTTTTGCAGCAGCAGGTAAAGTGGGCCAAATAAGTTTTTTTAGGTCTTGGAAAAGTCCTTGAAGCATTTTTCTGTTTTTCAGGCCTTCTCTCCAGCATCCTCATCAAGCAGTTGTCTGACCTTTGCTTGAACACCTCCACTGATTGGGAGAGGTGGCTTTATTACTTATCAGCCAGCTCCATTGTTGGACACCAATTGTGAAGAAAAGGATTCTTTAGAGAAAAAAATCCTCCCCTTAGTAATATCAAATAGGAATAACTAAGGTGCATTGGGAGCTGGTTTGTGGGGAAATTGGAGACCCAGGAAAGGTATTTGATAGGCCAGGATGAGCTTGAGAGCCTGACTGCCAGAATTAGCCATTTTCTCAGCAGACCCTAGCATGAATCAATCTGTCCTGTTTCCATAGGTCACCAAGTCTCTGATTTAGAAATGACAGTGATTCAGCCTCCCCTAAAGATGGAGTTTATGTTTCCACCTTAGGCCATATGTGTTTTAAAGTGATTAAAGCTGATTGGGGCACCTGGGTGGCTTAGATGGTTAAGCATCTGACTCTTCATCCCAGCTCAGATCTTCATTTCATGGTTGTGAGTTCAAGCCTTGCAATGGGCTCCATGCTGGGTGTGGAGCCTACTTAATAATAAGTTAATAAAGTAATTAAAGCTGAGTTTCAATCTGAGCTAAGAATGAAACTTTTCACTGATGTAGACCAGTGGTCTCAGCTGGTCAGGATGAAGGTGTTTTACGTGTATGTTAATTAAGGCTGCCCTATAGGTATCTAGGTTAAAGTATGCACCAAATGGAACAGTCTGACAAGGACTGGTGTAAAGCCTGAGTCGCAAGTGCATCTTCAGAAAGGCACAATTGAGAATATGTTTGTCCCCTCTCTGGGAAAGAGTCCCTGCCCCCTGCCCAGTGAGCAGCCTGGCCTGGTATCCAGTAGGTGCTCAGTAAATGTCTCATTCTGCCATGAAGTGGTGTGGCAGTGAGAAAGGCCTTGGGAAGCTGGGACCAGAGGGGTAGGGGAAGCTTTGTCATTTTTTTAGTGTTGATTTCTATCTTAATTGTCCTGTGGTCAGAGAACATAGTCTCTGTGGTTTCAAGTCTTTGAAATTTGTTGAAACTTACTTTATGATCAAGCATACAATCAATTTTGTAAGTGTTCCTCACGAGTCTGAAAAGAATGTATAGTCTTCAGGCATTGAGGGCAGTGTCCCATTTTTGACACATGCTAATCCTATTGTTTACATGTCCAATATCCTGGTTTTTTGTCTGCTTTTTGTAAACCTAGATTAGTCAACCTCCAAATGATGCATGGTAAGAATGTTGTTTCAAGCAGCTGAATGTTGGGGTGGTTTGTTACTCAGAATCATTATATGACAACTAGCTGATACACAAGGTAGACTTGTGTTCACTAGAAAGCCCTAGAAAATAGTGCACCCGGGGCGCAGCTGGGTGGAGGAGGAACTTAGGAGACCTGGAGTTCCCAGAACTGGACTGGAAATGAGTGGGATGAAGGGTTCTAGAAGCCAGAGCCATGTGACTGTGCCTGTGTCTTGATTATTCCCTAGGACATGGGGCAAGCTTTCCAGGGCTCTTCTGACTTTGGATCAGACAGACCTAGATGTGAATCCCAGCCTGGCTGTTACTGGCTATGTTTCTTTCCTGCTCTGAGCCTTGGCATCCTCGTGATAAAATGGGGAGAATCCTTAACCTTTCACATTGTTGAAGGGGCTGGAGAGAACACTGGCACACATCTGGGGCTTAGAAAATACGGGCTCTTAGCGATGCTACTACAAAATGCTTTCTCATTCCTTTCTCATGCTTAAGAAACCGTGCAGAGGAGGAGTTCGTATCCATGCTTCAGTGGAGTGCTCCAAGGGGAAGTTACCAGCTAGGGGCTGGGGCATGACTTGAGCCACTCTTCACTTGCAGGCTCGCACTTTAGTGTGCCCTGTTCTGTGTCATCACTTGTTTCATAGTTATCAGCCAGAGAAGCAGTGTGGTGCAGGAGAGCATTAGGTATGGGTTCAGTTTTTAAAGACTTTCCATAAAAGTTCAACAGACAGACAAGTACACAAATCCCAAGTCTACAGCTGGATGAATCTTCACAAAGTAAACACAGTCATGTAACCAGCACCCACATCGAGAGATAGAACATGACAAGCACCCCAGAAACTCCCCTTTCCATCCTGCCAAGGGTAACCATCACCCTGACCTTAAGCACCATAGATTATTTTGCCTTTTTAAAAAATGTTTTATTTTTATATTTTTGAGAGAGCAAGTGTGCCTAAGTGGGGGAGAAGCACAGAGAGAGGGGGACAGAGGATCCAAAATCAGCTCTGTGCTAATGGACTGCTAAACTGACTGAGCCAGCCAGGTGCCCTTGTTTTATCTTAAAAAATTTTTTTTAATGTTTTTATTTTATTTTTTATTTTTTAACACTTATTTATTATTGAGAGACAGAGGGAGACAGAGCATGAGCAGGGGAGGGGCTGAGAGATGGGGAGACACAGAATCTGAAGCAGGCTCCAGGCTCTGAGCTGTCAGCACAGAGCCCGACATGGGGCTTGAACTCACAAACCATGAGATCATGACCTGAGCCGAAGTCAGACACTTAACTGACCGAGCCACCCAGACGCCCCTGTTTTTATTTTTGAGAGAGAGAGACGGAGTGTGAGTGGGGAAGGGGCAGAGAGAGGGGGAGACACAGAATGTGAAGCAGGCTTCAGGCTCTGAACTGTTGGCACAGAGCCTGACACGGGGCGGGGCTCAAACTCACAGATGGTGAGATCATGACCTGAGCTGAAGTTGGGTGCTTAACCTGCTGAGCCAGCTAAGTGCTCTCTGTTTTGCCTTTTTAATATTTTATTTTTATTTATTTATTTTTAAATATTTTATTTTTAAGTAATCTCTACCCCCAATATGGGGCTCAAACGTACAACCCCAAGATCAAGAGTCAAATGCTGTACAGACTGAGCCAGCCAGTTGACCCTGTTTTGTCTCTTGAAGCTTTTATTTTTACTTTACTTTTATTATTATTATTATTTTTTATTTGAGAGAGAGAGGTATGAGCGGGGGAGAGGCACAGAGGGAGAGAGAGAATCTAAAGCAGGCTCCAATCTCAGCATGGAGCTCAATGTGGGGCATGACCTCAACTTCTGCTGAAATGAAGAGCTGCCATTCAACTGACTGAACCACCCAGGTGCCGCTTGCCTTTTTTTTTTTTTTTTTTGTTAAACATTGTATAAACCAAATTTCCTATTACAAAATATTTACCCATGTTGATGTGGGTAGTTACAATTTGTTTACTCTCATGACTATATAGTGTTCCATTATATGGCTTCTGCACAATTTGCTCATTCTTGTGAAAGGCATGGGGAAAGTCTCTGGATTGGCTATTATAAATAGAACTGTTATGAACAGCTTGTCCTAACCTTTTGGTGAGCTCATGTACACATTTCTGGTTTATGCCTTTCTAGGAGTGGAATTGCTGGGGATGGGTTTAAATTCATCAGGCCACTTACAAGCTTTGTGAACCAGTGCAGGTTATTTAGCTTCTCTGAGACTCCTTTCTCACGTCTGTATATTGGAAATAGAAATAGTTGCCCCTCTGTGTTGTGGCCAGGCCTTAATAAAACAATATCTACAAGGCGCCTGGCTCCAATGTAGCTCCCCTTTCTTTCCTCCTCCCTCTGCCATGCCAGAGCCCCCTCTGCCCTAGGACACAGCTCTGCTGCTAGGCTCCCCATTTGCCAGGAATCCTCTACATGAACCTGGAAGCTTGTCTACTGCCCAGGGCTCGTGAGTGCTTTTCCCCAGCCATGGGCTCTCCTCTCTGATTCAGCCACAGGTCCAGCCCAGCACTAGCTTGCTATGGTCACTATTACTGCTAACAAATGTTTTTATGATGGTCTCAGTAAAAGTGTGCTTTGCAGCCAGTGTTCTCTGGAGACTGGCCCAGTAGAGGCAAGGAATGAAGACTGAGGGGAGGGAACAGCTAGCTGGCTGAGATCCAGCCCAGGAATTTAGAACAGTCATACCTTTCTTGCCTGGTCTTTCTTCCCTGATGTCCAGGCAGGAGTTTTTCTTAAGCCCTTGTATTCCTTACTTTCCTGAAACACTTCAAGTCAGGCCATGAGGGTCACTGGCCAGCTGGGGAATTGCCTGCAGGGAGCTCTGTTAAGATAGAGCTGACTTCTGTCCTCTGTGTAATGGCAGCCTGGAGTGTTGTGTTGAGAAAGATTCTGAAGCTATTGTCCAGGCTCAGGAAAATGTGCTCTGATTGGTTAGTTATGTCTGTTATATGCATGGGGGGTGGTGGTAGCAGCATACATTTCACGTATTTGCCTCTATCTTTGGCTTAAAGGTATTGGTTAGTACTGCTCAGAATAGACATGTATTTGATTTAGAGAAGTAAATGGAATGTTTTTAAATAGGAGGGCTAAGTCTATTTTCATTTATATGATTATTGACATCTGGGTTGATTTCTACCATTATATTTTGTGTTTTCACTATTGTTTCCACCTTTTCTTTTTTTCTATTTTAAGTTTATTTTTATTTATTTTGAGAGAGAGATAGAAGTAAGCAGGGGAGGGGCAGAGAGAGAGGGAGACAGAATCTCAAGTAGATTCGGCACTGTCAGTGCAGAGCCCAGTGCGGGGCTCGAAATCACGAACTGTGACATCATGACCTGAGCCAAAATCAAGACTCAGATGCTCAACTGACTGAGTCACCCAGGCACCTCCTCCCCTTTCTTTTCTCTGTTGGATTTGTAAGTTTTTTTTAAAGGTTTTTTTGAAATAGAGTACACATGAGAGCAGAGGAGGAGCAGAGAAAATGTGAGACAGAGGATCCGAAGCAGGCTCAGTGCTGTCAGTGCAGAACCTGATGCGGGGCTCAAACTCTCAAACCATGAGATCAGGACCTATGCCATAGTTGGATGCTTTACTGACTGAGCCACCCAAGCACCCCAAATTTATAAAGTTTTCTGTAATATCCTGGTCTGTTTTCTTCTCTTGCCTGGTTTGAATCATATAAAAAAAATTTCTCTTATTTTAGATGCTATTAAAAAATTTTAATATGCATATCTGTTATTGCTTCTGTCCTGAGCAATGTCCTTTTCTGGCCTATTTTTTTTCTTCTTTTTATAAAAAAGTTTTAATGTTTATTTTTGAGAGAGAGAGAGACAGAATGGAGCAGACGAGGGGTAGAGAGAGGGACACACACACAGAATCTGAAGCAGGCTCCAGGCTCCGAGCACAGAGCCCGATTCAGGGCTTGAACCCACAAACCGTGAGATCATAACCTGAGCTAAAGTCTGATGCTTAACTGACTGAGCCAATCAGGTGCCACTTTCCTGACCTATTTTCATTGAGAAGTTTTGTTTTTATCAGTTTAAATGCAAAATTGATGATTTTCTCAGTTGATTAACTTTGTGTACATATTTTATAAGTTTACTTACTCATCTTGTTTCTCTTAGCCCATTACATATTCTTTTTGCTGAATAATACCACCATTTCTGCTACTAGTAGGTAGCATTAGTCAGGAGCTTTCTACGTGCTAGACACTGTCCTGATAATCCTGCATGTCATCCCTTAATCTTCCCCACAGTCCCAGGAGTTTGTCATCCCTACCTTGCGGATGAGGAAACAGAATCCTAGGGTATCCCTGAGGCCTAACATTAGTAAGAAGTGTGGCTGGGCTTCAGTCCTGGCTATTGTGTTGCTCTTTGCTCAGTGTATTTACTTTTTTTGTTTTGAAATCATTTTAGATTCACAGAAAATTTGCAAAGACAGTACAAAGAATTCCCATATATTCTTCACCAGCTTTCCCTAGTGTTAACATCTTAACGAGAGCATGTGGTACATTTAGCAAAACTAAGAAATTCACATTAGTACAATTCTAGTAACTACAGACTTTATTTGGATTTTACCAGTTTTTCCACTCGTCTTTTTCTTTTCCAGGATCCAATCTGGGATCCCACATTGCATTTTAGTATATGTATGTGTATTTAAAAATATTTTTAGTATGGAAGACTTCAAATTTATATCAAATGGAGAGAATAGTAAAATTTATCTATCACTCGGCATCAAGAATGATTAATTCATGACCAATTTGTTTCATTCACACCCAAACCAAATTACTTTTTTCTTTTTCTTGGTCCTGGTGGCCAGTAGTTTACAGATATATGCCCTACACATGACCTTCTTATTTCATCTGCTTTCTGTATGTCCATTCTCTAATTCATACACTTTACAGACTTTCTAGGGGCAACAACTAGAACAACTTCCTCTTTCTTCTTCTTCTTCTTCCCCTTCCCCTTCCCCTTCCCCTTCCCCTTCCCCTTCCCCTTCCCCTTCTTCTTCTCCTCCTCCTTCTTCTTCTTCTTCTTCTTCTTCTTCTTCTTCTTCTTCTTCTTCCTCCCCTTCCCCTTCTTCTTCTTCTTCTTGTTTTCGCAAGAAGAAATCTTTATTTCCCACTTTGTAGAAAGAATTGAGAGGCCCAGGGTTGGCAAAGTTATGATTACTTAGAAATAACTTAGCAGTTAAGATTTCCTCCTGAAAAACTTACAAAAGACTTAAGTCTTTCACTGTTTTAAAAAATGTGTATTTTAATTTTTACCAGATAGTATATTCACATGTATTCACATGTAAAAGGTACTGAAGGGTTGGTTGCAGGCAGTGCTCCATGGCAGATGATTGAAATTGTCTAACACAATATGAACTTGCTATAGCAAGAAGGTTTAACCTATTCAGGTGTTTTCTCCCCATGAGATCAGCTGTTGCATATACTTAAACAGTGTTGCAGCTGTCGCTAAAGTGCACTTGAGATACGCCCTTGTACAGACTCATGAGGGAGGAAAAAGAGGGTCGGGAGTACCCACCTTCACAAACTACATGGTCTTCTGAGGCATCCCACTTCATTTCAATCTTCCCTAACAGTTAATACCTCTACTGTTTGGGGACATTCCTTTTTTTTTTTTTTTAAGTTACTTATTTATTTTGAGAGAGATAGAGAGTGCAAGTGGGGCAGGGGCAGAGGGGGTGAGTACAGAGGGACAGAGGATCCTAAGCAGGCTCTGTGCTGACAGTAGAGAGCCTGATGTAGGGCTTGAGCTCATGAACTATGAGATGATGACCTGAGCTGAAGTCTGACACTTAATCAACTAGGCCACCCAGGCGCCCCTGAGACATTCCATTCTTAGCATGAATTTCTTACATATGAAATAACAGTAGATGAATTCGATCTGTGAATCCTCTTAGAATTGGAGGTAGCATTGGGTTAGTGTATGGTTTTCTGAGGGGAGGGTTCCGAAGCAAAAGGGGACAGGGTTTTAAATGTTCATGAGACACAATGAGGTGTAATATAAACCACAGAATTAAACTTTTACTTCCTTTTTTTTTTTTTCTACGTAGAAAAAAAAAATAAAAGGTACTAAAGTGTCTGTAGACTAAAGTCTCTCTCCCCTGACTTTCCGTCACCCAGTTGCCTTCCCTGGAGAGAGCTGATCATTTTCTTTCTTTTTTTTTTAAAGATTTTTTTAAGTGTATTTATTTATTTTGAGAGACAGAGAGTGCGAGTCAGGGAGGAGAGAGGAGAAAGAGAACACCAAGCAGGCTCTGTGCTATGAGCACAGGGCCTCACATGGGGCTTGATCTCACAGACAGTGAGATCATGACCTGAGCAGAGATCAGGAGTCAGACACTTAACCAAATGAGCCCCCAGCTGCCCCGAGAGCTGGTAAGTTTCTAGGGAAGAGACTAACAAGCTTTTTCTGTGAGGGATCAGTTAGACATTGTATGCTTTGTAGGTGGACCGCTGTTCTAGTGTATCCTTGAGAGAAATGTTATGCAAATATAAGCCCATACATGCATATGTTCTTTCTTACAACTGGGCAAAAATGGTAGCATAATATACAGAATGTTCTGGACTTGGCTTTTATCAGTTAAACCAGGAGTTGGCAAACTATGTCCCACAGGCCAAATCTAGCCTGTTACGAGTTTCTATAAATAGCTTTATTGGAACCTATATTTATTTGTTTACATATTGTTTGTGGCTGCTTCCATGCCACTAAGGCAGAGCTGAATAGCTGTGACAGAGAACATGTGGTTTATAAAGCCTCTGGCCTTTTTTGTTTGCTCTCTGGCCTTTTAGAGAAAATGCTTGCTGGTGTCTGAGTTAAACACTACGTTTTAGCCTTTCTAAGCCAGTATTGAAAGCGCTGCCTCACCCTTTCTCATGGCAGCATACTATTTCTGTATATGGCTGCACCGTAATTCATTTAATCAAACCCTCTCGCAAGAAGTATTTGGATCATTTCTGACTGACCTTTACTGCTACAAATAACATGGCAGTGGGTAACCTTGCACTCACTTCTTCTTCTGCAAGTGTGAATATATTTACAGGATGCATTCCTAGAAGTAGAATTGCTCCATCGAAGCAGAGCACACTGGTCATTTTTACAGCTTCTGTCAAATTGCCC
Source organism: Lynx rufus (assembly GCF_022079265.1). Lineage (NCBI taxonomy): Eukaryota > Metazoa > Chordata > Mammalia > Carnivora > Felidae > Lynx > Lynx rufus. Next base: position 16,761,985 of record NW_025814896.1, on the reverse strand, counting down.
TCCGCAGAGATTTATCAGTTTACCTTCTCACCAATGTTACGAAAGTGCCTGTTTGCCCCATCTTTGCCAGCAGAATGTCCCGCCAGCCTTTAGATCTTTACCAACTGCTTCATGAAAAACGAGGTGTCCCAGGTGGCTCACTTCGCACTTTTATTCTGGTGAGTTGCATCTCCTTTCTGGCATTTAAGAGGCAAGCTCTCCTTTCTGCTGCTGGTGGTTTATCCTCCTGGTCTGAGAGTCTTCTGGGGGGTGGTCAGTCTTGGGGAATGGGCCTCTCTCTCTCTCTGACTCTCTTATGTCACTTTCGCAAACAAGCTTCTGGGGAACAAAAGTTTTAAGGACAAACACGGGATGGCAGTTAGTGCTGTCGACATTCCAGACGTCAGAACTGGGGAGCCAGGGGCGCTCTGGAGGGAGATTTCCACTCTGCTCTGAACTTGGAAGGCTAACTTTCAGGGGGCACAGGCTGTCCTCTTCCTCCATTGTGCTTCTGCTGACACAGGCAGCCTCGTGCTCCTCCAGCTTTTTGATGGGGACCACGTGGCAGGCGTTGTATTTGCAGCTGGCCATCTTTTTGGCTTTCTTGGGGTTCTTTCTCCTGCAGGATGCCAGGTGGTACTGAAATCTGCTGAGTGGGACTCGGTGGTGCGGGTTGTAAGGGCAAATTTCTAAGGCTTCTGGCTCCATGAGAAACTGTTCTTGAGGCAGAGTAGCTCACTTCCCAGATTCAAAATGAAACGTCCCTGTTGGAAGAGCCCTTGGTAAGGAGGATGGAGCTGTCCTCTGCCCAGAGTTGGCCCTTAGAACTCTGTTGGCCAAGGTCTTAACAACTCATGTTTCCGGTGCTCTGCAACCACAAGTGGTGGGTTAGGAAAGGGACAAGGAACTGTTGGGGGCAGCTGCACAGAGAGCAGAGTTACACAGAAGAACCGTATAAAGCACATGCGAGAGCCAGAACACCACAGCAGCCCCACAGGAAGGTGAAGAGGGTACATGCCAGCTCCGCTTGATTGCTAGAGGTACACTGTGTGATGTCAGGGAGCAGTCGTGAATGGTCACAATGGGCAGCTGGAGTCATCAGTGAAAGGCCACTTGTCCATCGCTTTCAAGAGGTGGGGTAGCTTTGGGGAAAGCTGCCATTCACAATTGCTGGTGACGTGTCTTTTGTCATTTAACTGTTTCTAAACTTGTATGTTTAATGTAATTCCTGATATATTTGAGTTTAAATCTATTATATTGTGCTTCCTGACCTATTCTTTGGTTGATTTTTTTCTCTCTTCCTCCCTAATTTTAGATAGACAGTTTAAAAAAAATTCTTTCCATTTCCCCCAGGGTTTTGTAAGTTACACATTCTCTAATCATTAGTAGTTACTTTACAGATTGAAACATTCGTAAATAACTTACCAAGGTTTAAAGTTCATAAAAGTCTCATCCTCTTTTCAAGTAGTACAGGACTTTCTCTACATACACTTTCCTCTTGACTTATTATGTTATTATTTTAAGCCTAATTTTAAAAAGTTGCCCAGACAGCATTGCTACTGTCATTCCACAGGGTCCAGGTTTGTTGCCACTTGTCCTCATGTTGACTTCTCTCTGCTGCTTGTATTTCAGACCTGCCACGTGGGATCACTTGGTTTCCGTTAGAGGTTTACCTTTTAGAGTGTTCTCCTGATGAACTCTTTTGGTTTTGTTTGTCTGAAATCGTCTTTATCTTATCCTCCTTCTTGAAGAATAACTTTGTGGAGTATAGTTGTGCTATTTTCCTTTCTTCACTGAAGCGGAGTTCAGTTTCTTCCAGCTTCCACTAGGGTTGAGAATTCAGAATTCCACCACTACCTAACTTCTTGTGAAGGTAATCTGTTTCTTTTCATGTCTCTTTTAAAGAACTTTTCTTTCTCTTTAGTTTTTCTGTAGTTTCACTATCATGTTGACATGTGGGTCTCTTTTTTATTTATTCTTTGTTTTTACTTTTAGACCTCTGGAATCTGTGGATTAGTGTCTTTCATTAGTTTTGGGAAATGTTCAGCCATTGTCTCTTCAAATATTGCTTCTACCTTATTCTCGTACTTCCACTGAAATGATACATGTCACTTCCGCCGACATTTCATTGTCCTGAGTGAGCCTTCTGGCCACACTACACTCTTGGTCAAAGAGGTACAGTCTTATTGTGTACCCAGAAGGAGGAGAATAGGAACGTTGTCAAGAGTCCTAAAAGGTACCTGGCTGGCTCAGTCTGTGGAGTGTGTGACTCTTGATCTCAGGGTTGTGGGCTCGAGCCCCATGTTGCGTGTAGAGATTACTTAAAAATAAAATCTTAAAAAAAAAAGTCCTAAGAACGTCCTGTGTCTCCTTGTCACCAATATTTGTTTCCCTTTTCTCCACACACACATAACACACTCCCTCCATCTCCAAGGGAGAAAACCCAAAGTCCTAACTTAGAGTGGGGGATAAACACCTTGGTCAGTGCTCACTGGGGGCTGCTTGCATTCTGGCAGGAACTTACTCTAGAATGCTGGGCATTCTAGTGCTTCCAACCAACCTGTTGCTGTGAGGAATGAGGGGCTCACGGAGTTGTGCTCACTGTACCCCCTTTACTCCCCATCCCCCTAGGGATAGCTCCTGGTATACTTTGTTGAGAAGGTGTCCTTGGTAAATTGTAACTTCCATTCCATTTATGGGATAGAGTGCCCATTTTCTGTAAGCCTGCAACCCAGTATTGGAGGAGGTATGACACTGGCCCTGCTGGGAGTTAACATGTGGTTTGGTATCTGCTCTTCCATTCTCCAAAAGCCTGGCACAGTTTGTGGGCGATGCTTACAATGCTTTTTCAGTTCCTAGTCCCGTAGCCTTTTTCATGCTTATGACCAGGGCTGACCCAGACACTGAGTAATTCAGGCATGTGTAAGTCTGCAAATGGAGATGATAATGAAAGCACTTCACCCGTCATTGAAATCCACATAATAAGGAATGGGGCATTAGCTATTGCAGGCTTCTTTGTGGCCAAGTACCCATTAGTGTGGCAGGCCAGCATTTAGTCCATTATGGAGAGAGGGAAGACTGGACTTGATAATGCTTCTAATGGACATCTTGAATGGTCTGCAAGCCTGCAGCCTTCTCCCAGCATCTGTTCTGAGCCTGGGACCTGACAGGTTGCTCACCATGGAAACTTGAAGGGAGCGAGGGCTGCAGACACACCTATCTGAGCGGCACTTTCTGGGCCTGTCTGCACCTACATGACCAATAATGCAAGTGAGGTCAGATTCTGCTCATTACCCTCCCGCACTTACCATCTTGAGAGGTGCTACCGACAGATGGTAATGCAGGCGTGGAGAGAGAAGGTCATGGAGCATGCAGGAATAATGTTTTCTGAAAATGAACAGTTGTGTGTCTTGGCCAGCCAAGTCATCACTTGTCATTATGGGGAGGGATGGAGCCATTAGAGGATTAGAGTCACAAGCTTGGGAGGACATCTTACATCAAGACTGGCTTCTCTCCCAGGGCTGGCATCCCTTCTGGAACATCCCTGGAGGATGGTCATATGGTGACAGGGAGCTCCCTACTCCCTAGAGAGTTTTGCTGTGGGTTTCTTACACTGAGCTGAGCCAAGCAGCCTCCTCATACCACTTAGCATGTCAGTGTGAACTCTGTGCCCTCTGCTCTGGGAACATCCTTCAGTATGTAAGGATATCCCAAACATGCCAAATCATGTCATGTGTATGTGGCGCTGGGGTGTGTTGTCCACTCCATTTCTGGCTCCCAGTGTCTCCCTGCATGTCCAGCAGACAGGTGTGGACAGCCTAGATATCCCCCGTGAGAACTCGAATTCGGGCCTGGGATTTCCTCTATGCTGTCCTCTGCCGGCTGCTCTTTGCTCAAGGCTGCCCTGGTCTCAGCCCACTGGGCTCCTGCTAGCCCCTTTGACTTGAGGACTTTATTTTGAAAACCCTCCCTGTTGCGTGGTACAGTGCTGCTCAAACTGTGACATGCATACGAATCGCCTGGGATCTTGTTAAGATGCCAGGCTGGGTGAAGTTTTTGGTTATCTGTGTCAGGTTTGTGTATCATGGCTGTGCTAGACTTGTAGATGAGTTGGAGCACAGTTTATCTTTTTCTGCTTTCTGGGTAAACAGCCTAGGAACATTGTTGGAAAGTTTTAAAGAACTTGTCTACTAAACACTCGGACTCCTAACACTTTTGAGAAATAGTTCTATGGCCATGTTCACCTTGGTTCCATGGTTTTCTGCTTCTCTTGGCAATTCTCACTTTTCTAGAAAAGTATGCTGTTAGGGACTGAATTGTGTCCCCCTGCCCCCCCCCCAATTCATGTGTGGAGGCCCTATCTTCAATGCGATGGTATTTGTAGGGGCCTTTAGGGAAGTAATTAAAGTTAAATGAGATATAAGGGTGGGGCCCTCATCCAGTAGAACTGGTGTCCTTATAAGAAAAGAATGAGACTGCAGAGATATCTCTCCACAGGAGCACAGAGGAGAGGCCATATGAGGACATGGTGAGGTGGCCATCTGCAAGCCGGGAAGAGAGATCCCACCAGACACCAATCCTGCCAGCACTGTGATCTTGAACTTCCAGCCTCCAGAATTGTGAGAAAATGAACTTTTGTAGTTTAAGCTACCCAATCAGTGGTATTTTGTTATGCAGCCTGAGCAGACTGATATACAGGCATTCCCCACTGAACATTCTAGATAAACTAGGATACTGTGTGTATTGTTTATCTCTTATAATTTGAAAACTCTTCTCTGCATCTTTGGTTAAATTTCCTTTACTTTTCTAATTTTTATTTATTTATTTGTACTCTCTCTCTTTCATGCTCCCTGCCCTCTCTCTTTATTGGGATTTTACAAGTCTAGGTGTCTTACAGCTCTTTACAAGGAGCAGAGTCTTTGATTTACCAGTTCTGATTTTTATGTTTTCTAGTTCATTAACTTTTACCTTAACTTTTAATTCTTTCCCTGAGTTTATCTTGTTGCTTATTTTCCAGCTTCTTGAGTTGGATGCTTCATTTACTTTCAGTCTTCCTTATTTTATAACAAAAACATTTAGAGCTACAGGCAGTGTTTAGTTACATTCCATGAGTTTTGCTATAAAGAGATCCAATTGTCATTATGTTCTGAATGGCCTATAATTGCAGTTTTGTTCCCTTCCTTGACTTGAGTTATTTTGGAATAAATTTCCAAGTGATTTAATTTTTTTCATTTATCCTTTGGTTTTTAATCTCTGTTTTTATTGCATTGTGGTCAGATAATGTGACCAAAGAGGATTGCTCATTAGTATCTCTGAGGTTTCCTTGTGGCCTTGAATGTCATCAGTTTTAGTCACTTCCTTACAGATGTTTGAATTAAATGTCTTTTCTGTTTGTATGTATTTATTACGTGAAGCTGGAACATGAGTCCTACAGGGAGCTGGAATATTATATCCCTTTCTTGGGGAATCGCCGTGTCTGTCCACATGATCCAGGAAATTTTAGGTAAAACAGACTGTGTACCTTCATTTAGCTCAGTGTTTCTGAGCCTCAGTTTCTCTTAACGCCTCATAGTGTCTTGAACAGCCAGTTTTCCATGGGAAGTATTTCAGAGAATTTTGTTTTAAGGTCTACTCTTATTCCTTGAGGGACAACTATTTATGAAAGGTCCTAGTACTCAGGCCCCTCCCTTTGGACCTCTGAGCCCATTCTTGAGTTCCTGTTGCTTCTCTGTTCATTTTAGAGAAGGGGGCACTGCAGTGGGGGATGTCTATGTATCTCTGTAGGAAGCTGTACCAGTCTCAGCGCAGATAGGATTTGCTGTCCTTTTGTTTTGTTACCTTGGAGGCTGAATTGTCTGAAGCACCCAGCCAAGAGTTAACATCAACGCCAAGCATTGGTCCCCTACAGCTGCTCTGAAGCATTAGCTTTCCTACTCCTTATTGCTTTGAGCTTGTCCATTGCATGGAGTCCTGCTGGAGATGTAGCTCTGTTTTCACTTGGGTTTCCCCAGAAGCAGAGCCTGAGATAAGGATTCGGACTCAAGTAGTGTCTTCAGGTAAGTCTCTAGAGAGCGGGGAAGTGAGATATATCTGTATACGTATATAAATATTTTATTTTATTTTTAAAAATTTTTTTTTTCAACGTTTTATTTATTTTTGGGACAGAGAGAGACAGAGCATGAACGGGGGAGGGGCAGAGAGAGAGGGAGACACAGAATCGGAAACAGGCTCCAGGCTCTGAGCCATCAGCCCAGAGCCCGACGCGGGGCTCGAACTCAAGGACCGCGAGATCGTGACCTGGCTGAAGTCGGACGCTTAACCGACTGCGCCACCCAGGCGCCCCTTTTCTTTTCTTTTTTTTTTTTTTTAAATTTTTTTACGTATATAAATATTTTAAAAGAATGAGACAAACACTGTCATGGTATGTCTTCTGTACTTTCTAAAGCTTTCAATGCACATATTTTTCCATAATAAGAAAACCAAGCAAAAATTGTATTCAGAAAAATATATATGGAAACTAGCAAAGGCTGGCAAAGATTAAAGTCTGAGTGGTTAATCCAGCTACCTCGGTGGGCATCTGAAGGCCTTTGGGGAAATAATGGGGAATGGTACAAAACACAACCTGGAATTGCCCCACCCAAGGGGTCAGGGAGCTGGAACACATATATCCCAACTTCCACAAGACTCATCTGTTGACAGCTATGTCAGGGGGTTTATAAGCTCCTTGGCCCTTCTGACCTTCCAAGCATGGGCAGTCTTGGTACTACAAATAGATGTGGAGACTGGAGGTTAGGCAGAACATACCGGACCTTCCATATGGGAGGAGAACCCATGCATGGGACCATGCATATGGGAGGGGCGCTGACTGCCTCTGCTTCAGGGTCCCTTCAGCTTACTCACACATCTATTTCTTCTTATTTGGTGATTTACGGCACAGCCAGTCCAACAAATGTTTAATGACCAGTTCTTTTTTTTATAAATTTTTTTTTTTTAAACGTTTATTTATTTTTGGGACAGAGAGAGACAGAGCATGAACGGGGGAGGGGCAGAGAGAGAGGGAGACACAGAATCGGAAACAGGCTCCAGGCTCTGAGCCATCAGCCCAGAGCCTGACGCGGGGCTCGAACTCACGGACCGCGAGATCGTGACCTGGCTGAAGTCGGACGCTTAACCGACTGCGCCACCCAGGCGCCCCAATGACCAGTTCTTTAAAAAAAAAAAAAAAAAAAAAAAAAGTCCCCAACCTATCGCATCTGCTGATTTCCATGGTATGAACTCTCCCACTGTAGCTACCAGTGGTTTCACAAGGAGCTGGCAAGATCCAGCTCTCCCAGCACACCACTAGCCAGCGCTTCACTGGGTGGGCTTTCCTAGCATTATGTCTCACTTGAAGGATTCTAGCATGTGGTCTGGGCTCCTCCCTGGTTTATGTACTAATACAGATTTTTCTGTGTTTTTCCTTTGACCATTTCGGCAGGCATCTGGCAAAAAAGCAGTTAAGAGTACACCACTGTCAGTCATCTGGAAATCCTTTCACTTTTAACCTTTCCGTGGCATTTCACTGCATGTGGGCTTTTCGTAAACAGCACTTATGTGAGTACGGGGAGGGGAAGCCACTGCCCTTTGCTTGCTCTGACATCTCCCCGGGAGGAGCTGCTGACCTCGCTGGCCAGATTGCAGATTGATAAATCCACTCTTCCTCATCTTCCGCATCCCCCCTGCCGTGTGGCAGGGTGGGGGTTGTGTGCCAGCTTCCCCTTCTTCGGCTCTCATTTTCTGATTCACCTGCTATGGTGTGCTAGGTAGCTATATACAATACAGAACACCCAGTTAAATTTGAATTCCAGATAAACAGTGACACTTTTTTAGTGCAAGTATGTTCTAAATATTGCATGGGATATGTTTATGCTAAGAAATTACTTGGTGTGTGTCTGAAATTTGCATTTAAATGGGAATCCAGTATTTTTACTTGCTATATGTGGCAATCTAGGTACTGGTGACTTTGTTCTAGGGGTCCACTAGAATAGCTGGCTGTCAGATTTGGATTTGGGTTTTCATGGAAACTGTGGTTAGGGCTCACGCCCAATCATAATAATGTGGAAACTTGTTTACCATTTTCCTTTGTTTCTGGAGAGTCTGTGCCTTGGGCACTTTGTAAGCAAGAGTGGATGGCAGGGTGGGATTTAGTGTTCCTGGGTCCTCTAGCACGCTACCGTGGAACACCGGGAAAATCTCACTTTTTGGTTAAAAATCTGGATTTTGGTTTTGGGTCCATCCTGAGTCTTGAATTTATTCTGTGCACATTTATTGTGGCACCTATTATGTTCGGTCTTCTGTCATTTTGTTAGTGCTGTTGTTTTTAATGAGCCATGTTTTCTTGAGTCAGTTTTATTTGTGGGTTAGAAGTCCTGCCTCTTGTATTAATTGTACCCAAGGTTACAAAAATCTTGGATTGCCCATCAAATGCTTTTCCTGCCTCTCACATATCTCATGTCTTTGAAACAATTTGGGATAAAGAACCGCATGACTATGATCATGGTTATTCATAATAATTGACTACTGCTCAAAATGAGACCCAAAGAAGGAAGGTGGCAAGGAGGAAACACCCCTACTTCTCTCTTGCCTTCCAGCCTCCACTACCAGAAGCCAGCCAACAAGGGTGTCCACAGAGCCAACCTTCAGGACACAGAGCAGGGTAGGAAAATGGGTGGGTGGAGACTGGGGATAAAGAGCTGGCACACCCTTCTAACTGAACAGATGAGGAGATGGAGGCCTAGACAGGGGAAGGACTTGCCGAAAGTCTCTTAGCAATTGAAGGACAAAATGAGGGCTTTACCCCCAGACCTCTTCATTCCCATATTTGATCTCAAAACTATACTGCTTTCGGGTGCCTGGATGGCTCAGTTGGTTAAGTGGCCGACTTTGGCTCAGGACACAAGTTCAAGCCCCGCGTCAGGCTCTGTGCTGACACCTCAGCGCCTGGAGCCTGCTGCAGATTCTGTGTGTCTCTTTGCCCCTCCCCTGCTCACGCTCTCTCTCTTTCTCTCAAAAACAAAAAAGCATAAAAAAAATTTAAAAACAAAACAAAACACAAAAAACTGTACTGCTTTACCTCCTTGACACATGACTGTATTTTCTCATTTTCAAACCTTATTATAAAAACAAATCAGAAAATACAAAAGTATATGAAGAAGAAAATAGCGTGTAGTGCATATTTTTCCAAATTGCTTAGTGATGCATGGACACACACATTTAATAAAACTGGGAGTAGGCTTCAGTTGGTAGGAGGTTTCAGGGTGTGGTGGAGGGGCTGCTGCCTGGAGCTGGACCACCGGGAGGCCTCTCGATCAGCCGGTTTATGGGGCTCCTCGCCCTGCCTTGCTGTCTCTTCTAGGCCCAGGGCCACTGCTAACATCCCAGAGCTCAGCTTCACCTCCCTTATTTTCACCTGCGCATTTGTAAATTACTTGTATTTCACTGCTTGTTTTTTATTTCTATAGTACTTTATATTGTGGGATAAAAATACAGAAAAAAACAAGGGTGCCTGTGTGGCTTAGTCGATTGAGTGGCCGACTTTTGATTTCAGCTCAGGTCGTGATCCCAGGGTTATGGGATTGAGCCCTGGTGTTGGGCTCCATGCTGTGTGTGGAACCTGCTTAAGATTCTTTCTCTCTCTGTCTTTCTCTCTCCTTCCCTCCCTCCCTCTGTCCCTCTCCCCTGCTCGCATGCATGTGCTCTCTCTCTAAATAAATAAATAATACAGAAAAAACATAACAGCCCATATGTACAGGTTAACATATGATTATAACTACTTCCCAGATTAAGGAAAATTGGGTTTCCCAGAAACATCCCCCCCCCCATTACAGCCTTCCCCCTTCACCCGGAAATAACCCCTATCCTGACTTTTATGATAATTTCTGTGCTGTTCTTTATGGTTTTACCACCTGGGCAAGCCATTTATTTTTCATTATAAAATGCTAATATTTTTATTTAAAAACATTTGGTAATTCTTGGCTTTTTTTTTTCACTCTTTCACATCTTCCCCACCCTCTCCCCAGCCCCTATTTATTGTAAGTGGAACTATTTTTTTTTCTATCTATTGTGGACTTGCTCCTTTATTTATTTATCTATCTATCTATCTATCTGTTTGATTTTTTAAATGTTTATTCAGTTTTGAGAGACAGAGTGTGAATGGGGAGGGACAGAGGGAGAGGGAGACACAGAATCTGAAGCAGGCTTCAGACTCTGAGCTGTCAGCACAGAGCCCCATGCAGGGCTCAAACTCATGGACCTTGAGATCATGACCTGAGCTGAAGTCAGCCGCTTAACCAACTAAGCCACCTAGGCGCCCCCGAAACTCATGGACCTTGAGATCATGACCTGAGCTGAAGTCAGCCGCTTAACCAACTAAGCCACCTAGGCGCCCCCGGAGTTCTCTTTTTAAATGAGTTATTTCACATACATACTTTTTTTTTTTTTTTCAACGTTTATTTTTATTTTTGGGACAGAGAGAGACAGAGCATGAACGGGGGAGGGGCAGAGAGAGAGGGAGACACAGAATCGGAAACAGGCTCCAGGCTCTGAGCCATCAGCCCAGAGCCCGACGCGGGGCTCGAACTCACGGACCGCGAGATCGTGACCTGGCTGAAGTCGGACGCTTAACCGACTGCGCCACCCAGGCGCCCCTCACATACATACTTTTAAAGAAAAAATTAAGTAAAAGTAATTCAGGTAGCATATGAGATGGGCAAAATGCTGAAGGTGTTACCCAAAAAACCTGAAGTTTAGAAAACACTGTGCATCATTTATGAAGAGAAAAAAGCCCCGGAGAAGTCTTTGAAGAGTCAGGGACCAGACGCAGGTGCTGTGTCCCCGGGCAGAGCTGGGCCCCAGACATCAGCGGCTGTGGGGTGCACCAACAGCGAGCGCCCTCTCGGAAGCCCGGCAGCTCCAGTGCCACTATGACCGCCAGAGGGCAGTACGGCCCCAGTTTCTGCAGCAGCTTCACCAGCAAGTTAGCAGCCTGGGGGGTGGAGGGTTTGGCGGCTCCTCTGCCTCCCAAATGCGGGTTCTTCTGGATTCACCCTAGTCTAGGGATCCTCAAACGGAGGTCTGGGACACGCTCCCTTCAGAATTACGTGGGTGCTTGCTAACCAGGTTTGGGGCCCTTCTTGGACCCGTGAATCAGTACCTCTGAAGCTCCAGGTGTGTGGGATGGGGGGTCCGGTTAGGACAGCAAGGTTAGGAGGCCTGGAGAGTTTTGAGAACCTTTGCTCCACTCATCAGTCTTCTAGGGTCAGGGTTTGGGGCTGGTGTGTGTGTGTGTGTGTGTGTGTGTGTGTGTGTGTGTGTTGGTTGGGGGGTGGGGCGGAACAGAAGATTATCACACAGTGTAAGTAGGGTTGAGTGTTGGGGGGCTTGGGCTTGCATTTTAGCTTCATTACTTACCTGGATGGGTGACAAGGTTTTGGATTTTTTTGGTTTTTCTTGGGTTTTGTATAGTATTTCTCAACTGTTCATTGTCCATCATCTATCCAGTAATAGTAACTAAACTCATATTATGTGTACTTTCCAGGTCTGGGGTATAGTGGTAGACAAGACAGACACTGTCCCTGCCTTTCTAGAGTTCATGCTTTTGTGGGGAGTTAGATAATAGCAAATAATCCCGCAAATATGAAACTACAAATTGTAATAGCTGCTTTGAAGGAAGAGGAACTTCCTCAGGGTGCTATGTGAATGAAGAAGAACTACAGGAGTATGGGGGAGGGTGTGAGGGATTCTTCCCTTAGGAAATTATGCTTGAATTGAGATCTGAAGGGTGACTAGGAGTTAAGAGGGGCGAAGAGTTTTTCAGGTAGGAGACTCTGCATGTGCAAAGGCCCTGAGATGAGAACCAGCTTGCTGCCTTTGAGGAACTTCAAGAAGGTGGCATGGCTGGAGTGCAGGGAGAAAGGGGGAGAGTGGCTGCATGTGGGGTTTAGGCAGTAGACAGGGACCAGTACCCTCAGGTTCTCAAATTTCTCATCTTCAAAATGGGGCAGTAAAGTTTATCTTGCAAAGATGATTAAATATAATGATGAGTGCCAAGTGTCTAGTCTAGTGCCTAGTACACAGGTGGTGTCAGAGAGGTGAATGTGTGTGGAAGGAAGGCACCTGGGTGGGGGTTGGGGGGGGCACAGCCTGGTTAAAGAGTGAGCCATGGGGAAGTCCTGTGCAGGTGCAGGGACCAGAGCTGTCTCAGTTAACTGCAGGGACCAACTGAGAAGCATATTTTAACCACGGTGAAAATTACCGTTGGCATCACTCTCTTGTTAAAAACAAAGTGAAATTGGAGAACATACTGTTGTCTTTAACTAAGCCAAGATGACTAATTATTAGACTCATTTTCTAAAGCTTACCATATACAGACATGTGATAAGCTGGAGAGAGGAGAGTTTGGAAACTGGATTCATTCTGAAACCCCGTAGATGAGGCTCGTGTGAGGTTTCTGTGCATAATGACTGTGAACATTCAGTTTAACTCAGCTGTCACCACAGGTGTGATACAAAACAAAATGTTTTGCAAGAGCTCTAAAGAACATCTTGGGGCAGCTCACGGCAGCATCCAGGGGATCTCTGCCAAATTGTAAAGGGTAGGAAAGTGGGAGCTGGTGTTAGGTTGGGAGGGAGGACCAGACCCTGAGTCCTAGCTATGGTTTTGACCCTTGGTGACCACATGGTCCTGACTAACTTCCTCCTTTCTTTGGGGCTTAGTGTCCCCATCTGGAAAAAGAAGGGCCAGACCAGATGATCATTAAGGATCTTTCTACTTTGTTGTTGTATGATATTTACTGATGGTGTGATCATGGAAACTTTGCTCTGGGACCTTGCTCTGCTCACTGTTACATCCTCAGGGCCAGGACCAGTGCCTGGGCCCTGATAGGACATCAGTAATAATGGTTGAATTGAATGAAGGACTTTTAAAAAAGATTTTATTTTTAAGTAATCTCTACTCGTAACATGGGTCTCAAACTCACAACCCATAGATCACGAGTCACGTGTTCTCAGTTCTCACCTGACTGAGCTAGCCAGGTGCCCCCAAATGAAGGACTGAATGAAGGAATGAACTGAGCTTTCATTTGATAAGCATTTTTGGCCATGACAGGAGCACTTGCTAAAAGTTTCACAAGTTACATTTTCTGGCTTCCTTGTTGAGTATGTATTGAAGTCATTCACATGACCGATTCAAACTGCAGTATAATATGATGTTCCTTTTCAGTGTGGAGTCTACCTCACTTTCCTGGATGCCTTCACTTCCTGTTCACTTCCATTACCGACATAAGCAATTGAATTTATTTTCAGTGCCATTTTTACACAAAAACAGAGTTTCATCACTTCTTGGGAGTGGCTGGGGACTCCTAAGGACCAAGAAAGAACAATAGAGCTCTGTTGAGCTGCATTGGGTGGTGGACTTGGCTCATTCATTGGCTAAGGGATTCATCTTCAATACCTTGTATACCCAGTTCCACAGGACACGTAATTTGAATTCATTCCTCAGTGAAAGTAACAAGTGATCTTGTGTCCTGGTGTTTGAGAATGGCTTACAAATGATTATTATTGACTTCCATCAATGCCAAGGAGTCTATGGGGTTTATTAGTCTCTGCTTGAGAGACCTTAGTGTCTTCCAGGCTTCCGTGGCCCATCCCATCCTAAGTTCTCTTTGTTTATTCATAGTTCTAGAATCCCAACCACCAGGTTTCTCACCCAGGCTCATTCTGTCACTAGGAGGAGAGACATTTCACTAGATGTTAGGTAGTCAGATGGCTGTGTCTCCTCCCCTAGTGTTCTTGTGAGCTAAGCTTTTAGCCATGTTGCCTCTTGCCCTTAATTTCTCCCTCATGTTGTAGGAAAGTAGACAATAGGAAACTATCACCTGAGGTCAGGATTGAAAACAGTTTTTGGTACTTTTCACACTTAGGAAGGATTTCTCCTCCAGCTTTATCTGTGGTCTCCTCTGTTCTGGCAGCCTGCATTGAGCCTTACTGTGTGGACCATGGCCCATCATGGGATACTGGAATGAGCAAGGCAGAACTCTTGCCCCTCATGACTGTGCAGTCCAGAAGGGAGGTGGGACAGGCATGACAACACTTCCAGAGTAAAGAGAGTGACATGTATGCCAGGAGAGAGAAGAGAGGGAGCTGTGATTGCCGCTAGGGTGGGGTCAGGGAATGACATACAGTGTTCATAAAAATGAACACGCATTAATATGTAAAAAAATATAGAAGTTACAATAAAAAAGACCCTCACTCCCTCAAAAAAGAAAGAAAGAAAGAAAGAAAGAAAGAAAGAAAGAAAGAAAGAAAGAAAGAAAGAAACCCACCATTCAAGAGCACCTGGTGGCTTAGTCGGTTAATCATCCGACTCTTGGTTTCGGCCCAGGTCATGAACTCACAGTTCGTGAATTCAAACCCCACATCGGGCTCTGTGTTGAGAGAGACTGCTTGGGATTTCTCTCTCCCTCTCTCTCTGCTCCTTGTCTGCTTGCATATACTCTCTCTCTCTCAAAATAAATAAATATTAAAAAAAAACCCACCATTCAAACTGTTTCTATGTGAATGGGGTGCCTGGGTAGCTCAATCGGTTAAGTGTCCAACTCTTGGTTTTGGCTCAGGTCATGATCTCATGGTTTGTGAGGTGGAGTCCCATGTCAGGATTCTCTCTCTCTGCCCCTCCCCCCACACATGCACCGTCCCTCAAAATAAATAAATAAATAAGAAAAACCCACAACTATTTCTATGTGGAGTTTCTAGACGGAGAGGTAGATAGAAATACTTTTATAAAATGGGGTACTTTTGAAAACAAAAGTCATTAAATGTAATTTTATTTGATATTAACAGAAGAAAAGGAAACCAGTGAAACCAAAGGAATTTTTGAACTTTGAGTAAGTATTTCATCACCAGTGTAATTGTTTCCTAAAAGATCCCACTGGATGCCTGGGTGACTCAGTCGGTTGAACAGCCTACTCTTGATTTTGGCATAGGTCATGATCTCACGATTTGTGAGATTGGGCCCTGAGTCAGGATTCTCTCTCTCCTTCTCTCTCTGCCCCTCCCTGCTTGCATGTGCATGATTTCTCTCAAAATAAATAAACTTTAAAAAATACATATATTTTATCATAAGCACATTTAGCAATGGTATTCTTCTAAGATAAAATACTTCAATTAATCCAATGATAGAATTTTTGAGAGACCAACATAAAATTGTCCATTAAATCAGAAGACATGGGCAGATTCTGTGAAAAGTCTGTGACTAACTTTTCCATTCCTTCCCTAATCCATTTTTCACAGAGCAGCATACAGTCCGTTCTGTGAGCTTTGACAAATGCACAGTCACGTAATCACCCTACAGTCAAGATGCAGAAATCCCCCTCCCCCCTGCCAATCTCTGTGTCCCTTTGCAGTCAACTCCTCCTTCCACACCTGGACCTTGGCAAACACTGATCTGTTTTCTATACCTATAGTGTCGCCTTTTCCAGAAAATCACAAAACTCATACAGGAGATAGCTTTTTGACTTTTTTTGTCACTTAGCGTAATGCATTTGAGATTAACCATGTTGTGTGTTGCAGTAATTCACTCCTTTTATTGCTAAGTCCATTGTATAGATGTACCACAGTTGGTTGATCTGCTCACCAGTTAAAGGACATTTGGGTTCTTTCCAGTTTCAGTCAATTTGAGTAAAGCTGCTCTAAACAATTGCATCCAGGGTTTTCTGTGGCCACAACCTTTCCTTTGTCTCAGGCAAGTACGGCTGGGAATGGAATTGTCTGGTTGAATGGTAAGTGTTTGACTGTATAGGAAACTGCCAAACTGTTTTCCTAGGGAACATTTTGCATCTCCACCAGTAATGTAGGAGAGGTCCAGTTGCTCTGTGTCCTTTCCAGCACTTGGCTTTGTCAATTTACAGTCTGTTCATTCTAGTAGATATGTAGCAACGTTTCATTGTGCTTTTAATTTGCATTTTCCCAAAAAGAACCATGTGTTCTTAAAATCTTCTGATCTGTGGTCAGATGCATTATCTACTGTGCCCCTGGCCTGGTACTGAGAATCATGCATCCCTAAATGACATGTGTACCTGTTAATATGGATAGATGGGTGGACTCCTTGTTTTATAAAGAATAGGACACTAACCTTCTCCTGCTTCCTTTCCCTTCATCCTTCATCTCTGTATTATTCTATATTGCTAAGTTTTAAAACATTTGTATTTCTTTGAAATCATATCTGAACATTGGTATAAACCCTAATTTTAAATGGATTCATTGCTCGTGCTCAGTCCTTTGCCATGATGTCTTCCTCTCCCTCCCTGAGTTTCTACTTTTTATTTATCTTTTCATTTGCTGGATTTTATTATCAAGTAGTTTTCACAAGAGAGATTCATAACAGTCTGAGTTAGCTAATATTTGCGAGTGTCTGCCTGTTGCCTTTATACTTGAATGACATCTATGCAGGACAGAATGATCTTGGCTCACAACACCTCTTTTAATCGAAAATACCCATTTTCCCAATATCTTCTGGCTTTGACTAGCACCTAATAGAAGCCTGAATCCAGCCTGATGCTTCTTCTCATTTGCAGATGATTTTCTCTTTCTGCCAGAATGCCTAAAGATTTATTACTCAAAGTTTGTTTTTCTTTTTCTAAAAATATTTTCTATTTTTAAAAAAGAATAAATGCACATAGATTAAAAAGTCAAATTGTACTTCCCAGGAAAATCAACTCTTTCCTCTTGCCTTTCTTCATTCTTGCCAACTTCTTCCAACTCTTGAAGCTCTTTCTTTTAGTTTTACATCTGTATTTCTAAATAACAGGGTTACATTCTATAAGCCCTGGGTGAGTTTGGGGAGAGGGGTTTGCTGGTTGGTGGGCTTCACTCTGGGGTAAAGGAGCAGGGGACAAGGTGTGCCACCAGGAGACCTCAAATATGGATATCTCCAAGTCTTTTCCATCTAGCTGGTTTCTTCCGGGCTAGAGGAGTTGCTTGCTCCCCTGTACAAGGGCACCAGCCTGTTCTGGGGCTGAGTGGGGAAAGGACTTCTCTGTGTTGCATTGTTCAGTGTGCACAGTTGGCACTTCATTCTGGTGATTCTGGCATAGCACCTCATACCCTCCGCTAGCAGTGACCGATGTTTATTTTTGAGCCTCTGGTTTCAACCTTCCCAAGGGAGTAAACTCCCCACCTTTTTTTCCTGAGTAAGAGGCATCATCTCCTAGCTTTGCAGAGTCAGGAAAGGAGGCTGGCATTCTAGATGTTTGTCGTACTGACTCTTGGGCACTCCTGTTTCAGCATCTCTTGTACCTCAGCCTTCAGGGGTATTGTGGTTGATTCAGAATTCTGTGGCTCAAGTCCATTTTCTCTTTGCTGGTTTCCCCAACCTGCAGACCCCACACATAGGTCTCAGTTTTTTCTTTTCCTGGGTTAGTCACCACTCATCCATTTATGTTTTATCTTCCAAATTTTGATGACATCTGTCCTCTGCTGTCATCTCTTCTCTTACATTTGGTCTTGAGAATTTATGCCCTTAAAATATTTGTATTATTATATAGTTTTGTAGCAGAGAGCACTTATGTGAAATTTTCTTCTGGATTTGGGGTTATGTTTTCTTCTAGACTGGATTCTTTGCCTTTGGGTGATTCTTTTTCTTGGGGTGTCAGTTGATATGTTTGCATAGTTGGCATCTGTTTCTTGTGCTCAGGCATTTCTGTCCAGGTATTCTCTTTGCTGTTATGTAGTGTGATTTTGGACTCATCTCAGCATTATCCAAGGCAGGTTTGTGTACAGTCTTTGGAAAAAAAAATACCTGGGGCTGTTTTCTCTCTCACCTCTGAGATTTTGTTAGTACATTATGCTAGGGTACACCTCCTTGGGGAGAAGGATTACTTTTCTTTGAAATGTAGGACGGTTAATACTCACTACCCACAGCTTTGCTGGGGGAGAGGTAGCAATAAAAGTCATTCCCAACACCCTGAAATTAATAAATGAAGGTGGTAGGGAGCTCCCTGTGGGGCAGCTGATGGCTGAGTCAGGTTGGTGTGATGAAGGGAGAGGATGAGGTCCCCTAAGCCCATCCCTGGTCCCTAAATGGCCATCGTGAGAGTGAGTAGGTAGGATGGGAGTGGGGTGGCCCAGTCTGGAAATGCTGGCAGGGGATGAGTGGCCTCGTGGCTGTTTCTGGAATGTATGCCAGGACCAGGATCCTGCAACTGAGAATCTGGCAGGCTCTGACTGGTGGCCAAAGAGTCCAACTCCAATCTGAGGTCAAGTCACCAGGGATCATTTATTGATGTTTCTGGGGAGAAATGAGAAGGAATACATCAATTGAATAAGATGATGTTCGTTTATTACATCCATGATGTCTTTCAAGGCTTTGAAAAACACCCTCTTTTGTCTAATTAGTCATTGTGACCATGTCTCCATGGAAACCATTATGTTTGTACTCACAATAGACACGTGTGCATCCATTAAAGGGACACAGTTGCCAAATGTGAGCTATGGGCTCAGGGCGGAGTGGCTTTGTACCGCACAACCATCAGGGCTGCTGCAAAAAGTGTCAGAAAACAAGCAAATGGCTGTTCTATCCGTGAAGGGAGATGCTCTCCGGTGTCAGGCCTAGGATTTAGGGGAGTGTGAAACCAGGAAAATGGAGTGCTCATGCTCAGGGTGAAAGCCTAAAGGGACAGAATTCTTTTTTCTTTTTTAACCCATGTCAAGGATTTTTTTTTTAACCCATTAATTACTGAAGGAACCAGGAAGATATTAAAAACTGGTTCAGAAGAAAATCCAGAGCTCAGATGTGAACTTTCCAGGGAAATGGAAATGAATTGGTTAATAGGTGCAAACTTGGCTTCTTCCAAGAGGGCTAAGGCAGGCAGTAAAGTTTAGTTTTTTTGTTAAAAATATACTGAGAGCTAATAAGTGCCCAGTGGAGGTAAGTGAGTGCTCTGACGGAGGGTAGACAGGCTGGGGTGAGGAACTAGAGCAGGGCCCTGCTACCCAGGCCTGGGCGGTTTGGAGGGCTGGGCACAGGGGAGCTGCCAGGGGAAGAGGCTGCCTGGGTCCCATCCTGCTTGTGTTAGTGTTCCTAGCACCCAGTGCAAGCCCAGCATCAGGTAGGTGTACCGCTCACCTTGGAGCATGAGGGGAAGGAAGGGAGCCCTTCAGGAGGGTGGAGTCAGAGTCACCTGGGAAATCCCAAGATAACAGGACCCCAGCTCTGCCATGGCGCCGGGCATGGAGGGAAACCGTTCCCTCCCAGGTATCACTGCCTCAGCTCTGAGAGCTGCGAAGGGCTTTGTTTCTCCTGGCTCCTTTGTCTTGTGGGGTTTCAGGACTACAATAAACCTGAGCTAGCTTGTCAGGTACTGACCATCAGCACAAGCTACAGGAACACGATGAGAATGAAGCCCTCAGGCCCCAACCAAAGACTTTTTACTGAAGCAGTCAAAAGGGGGAAAAACTATTAGAGTGGCACTTAGAGATCTAGAAACTTTATGTCTGTGGGCCTAGGGAGCAAACAAGTGCAGTTATCACAGATATTGTATCACAATACAGATACATCTGTAAACTCACTCACTGGCAAGTCCACGTTCATAGCCATTATCTCTTGTTTTGCACACAATTCTAGTAGCCCTAATATTTTTGGCTTCCTGGTCATGGTGGATTAGAAATAACAGAAGAGCCATTGGTGCGACCTGTTGGCAAGCACATTCGTACCAGCAAGTGGGAACGGCTGAGAGCTGGACAGGTCAGGAACTGGAGACACATAAAAACAGTCACGAGAGGCTGGGACATAGCATGCTGGGCCATTCGGTGTGGGAGCAAAAAGCTCCCTGCTCGCTCCTGGCCGAGCCCACTATTGACCGTGCTTCTCTTAGCAATAGCCTTGAGTCATCCAGGAAAGAGGTTCTTGCCAACAGCAGGAGTTTGGGACCGTAAAGTTCTGGGTTCGATACTCCACTCACTGTTTGTGGGCCTCCGGGCAAATCACTCAAAATAAAGCCTTCATCTTAGAATGTTGGGACGATCACAGGACCTTGTGAGGTACATAATAAATGCTCATTAAAAATTAACTGGTAGTAGGGGCACCTGGGTGGCTCAGTTGGTTAAGCGTCTGACTTCAGCTCAGGTCGTGATCTCCCGGTGTGTGAGTTTGAGCCCTGCCTCGGGCTCTCTGCTGCCGGCCTGGAGGCACTTGAGTTCCTCCGTCTCCTTCTCTCTCTGCCCATCCCCCACTCGTGTGTGCTCGCTCTCTCGCTCTCTCAAAAATAAATAAACATTAAAAATACGTATATTAAAAAAAACAAATGAGCTGCTATTAGCAGAGTGGTGAATGATGGTCATATATAGGCCACAACATGGGTGAATCTCAAAAACCTCGTGATGAAGGAAAGAAGCCAGGCACAAAAGAGGACCCGCTATATGGCTCTATCTGCAGAAGTCACAAAAACAGGCAAAACTAATCAATGATATTAGACGTCATGATAGTGGCCATGAGGTGTAGTGCCTTTTCTGTTGTAAAGTAGATGCAGAAATTCCCATAAAACAAACATGCAGCAACTTAGTGGATTGTGATGAGGCCACCTGAGAAGCTACTGTCAAAGTCTCATTCCTCCTGCCAGATGTTTTGCTTCTCGATCTAGATGTTGGTTCCTCAGGGGTGTTCAGTTTATGAAACGGGGAGATGTGTGCTCAAGATGGATACGCTTTTCTGTATGCATGTTATGCTTCCATAGAAAGTGTAAAGTGCCAGCTGTAATTATGACTCTTCATATTACTATTGTACTAACTTCTTTGGACCTCACGCTCTTCATCTGTACAATGGGGATAATAATCCCTTCTTTGCAGGATTGTTATAAGATGTAGTGTTCACAGCACGTTCATTCATTAGTCCATTCAAAACACATTTACTGAGTGCCTGCGGGCCCAGGACTGCTCTGGGGGCCGGTGATAAGCTGTAAGCCAAACAGACAATAATCATGGGGCTTATGTGTTAAGTGACGGGGGAGACACATGCTAGGCATTCACCTGAAGGGACCTATTACATTCTTTTTGTTTGTTTGTTTGTTTGTTTTAATCTTTATTTTATTTTATTTTTTTATATATATGAAATTTATTGACAAATTGGTTTCCATACAACACCCAGTGCTCATCCCAAAAGGTGCCCTCCTCAATACCCATCACCCACCCTCCCCTCCCTCCCACCCCCCATCAACCCTCAGTTTGTTCTCAGTTTTTAACAGTCTCTTATGCTTTGGCTCTCTCCCACTCTAACGTCCTTTTTTTTTTTTTTTTTTTTTTTTCCTTCCCCTCCCCCATGGGTTCCTGTTAAGTTTCTCAGGATCCACATAAGAGGGAACACATATGGTATCTGTCTTTCTCTGTATGGTTCAGCGTCGCTCCTTATCAGGGAAATACAAATCAAAACCACACTCAGGTATCACCTCACGCCAGTCAGAGTGGCCAAAATGAACAAATCAGGAGACTATAGATGCTGGCGAGGATGTGGAGAAACGGGAACCCTCTTGCACTGTTGGTGGGAATGCAAATTGGTGCAGCCGCTCTGGAAAGCAGTGTGGAGGTTCCTCAGAAAATTAAAAATAGACCTACCCTATGACCCAGCAATAGCACTGCTAGGAATTTATCCAAGGGATACAGGAGTGCTGATGCATAGGGGCACTTGGGACCTATTACATTCTGATAGTGCCCTCTGGTTTAGAAAACCAAATCCTGGAACACCTCTCCATCCCAAATGGTTGAGATTTTTTGTTGGTTTGGTTTGTTTGGTTTTGATTTGGATCTTTTAATTAGCTTCACTTGTTATGAAATCTTGGTTTGAACCAAGCCCCACCAACGAAGGTGTATATATGCTACACTGAGAATTTCTGCCTTTTCTGGAATTTCTGGGTACAGTTGAATTGTGAATTAGAGCAAACCATCCTTCATGAACCTACAGTGTTGGGGGCTGAGGGAAGGCTATCCCGGTAAAGAAATGCCTTCTCCTTCCTGCTTTGAGGAACTTAGGTTTCTAGGCCCTGAACCCTGCAGGCAGGAAAGCGTTAAGAAAGAAATGTGCATTTCCACTGAACAAGAAAATCAACTTAGAAAAGAAATGTGTATTGGAAAATATCTATTTGCCTGCAAAATAATGTAAAAATAATGAGCTCCTATTCCCCTTTGATGTGCAGCGCACGCTTTTAAGGAAAGATTCTGCATTTCTGAGATACTGGGCCTGGCGTGTAATGAAGTGGTTGTTATGGCAACAACTTTCAAAAGCAAGTATTTTCTGAGAGATGTGCTCCACACAGCCAGCGTGAGAGAGGAAAACATGAAAACAGAGACAGGGAGATGAGCTCAACAGAAAGCATGAGATGCCAAGAGCTGCATTCTGTGCCTGAGGGGGAGGGAAGTGCTCCCCTCATCACCACCCTGGCCTGGCTTTGCAAACTGCAGGGGAAGCCAGGCCCCTGCCCTGGAAGGGGTCCCCATGAGGAATGGGGGTGGGAGACAGGGTTTGGGGCTGAGGCGTCGTCTCTTACCTAGAGATGCAGCCTCAGTCTGGGGGCTGCGTGACCAACTGCTCTCCGTGATCCCCTCCAAGCCGGCCTCCCAGCCTCAGCCTCAGCCCCTGCCACCCTTCTGTCAGCTCCCTCCTGGCCTCCATGCTCCAGGGTACCAAAGGCCCCCATTTATCCCAGAGCTCAGTCTTCCCACTGACACTCGGTTGAAGGGACCTCCCACTCACTCTACTCCCTTTGCGTCCCTGGGGGCCCTGCCAACCCAGTGCCCAGTGTGTGCAGACATGATCCCGAGAGCTGGTATTCATCGTCTCTTCTGTCTTCACGGCAAGCCCCAGTGCCTAGATCAGTGCCTGGCACAGAGAGGCTGCTCAGTCTCTGTTGTTGAGGAATGGATGGTCCTTCTCTGGTGCTACAGCTATTGTCCCCATTCTACAGATGAGGAATTGAAGCTCAGAGATGTTAAGTGACTTGCCCAAGCCCTGAAGACCGTGAGCAGAGGAGCTGGGCCGCCCACACTCCTGCATGGCACTATCTCTCAGTACCCCCCACTTATCAGCCTCCCTGTCTTTGTTCATGTTGTGTTTCTGCCTGGTAACCCCTTCTTGTGTCCTGCAAGGCCTAGCTCAAAGGCCACCTTGACCATGATGTTTTGAGAAAGCCACCTCTAAACTAGATCCTTGGGTGTGTCAAAGCCCAAAGATAGGACCCTCAAAACTTGCTGTTGGGTCTGGGCAGAGCTGCTTCTGGGCTCGGTGTCTGTCTGTTCACCACTCTCCCCACAATGCCTGGCGTAGGGAAGGTATTTGGCAGCCTTTAGTTGAATAAAAGAAACTTTAGTACCCAGATAGTCCTGGAAATCCTGTTGGGTCAGTTGCCAGGTTTCTGAGATCCTGGGAGCTCCCCTGGCCAAAGCTGAATCCTGCTCCCATCCACCCCAGCTCACATTTGTGTGTGTGTGTGTGTGTGTGTGTGTGTGTGTGTGTGCCCATTCATCTGCAAATGCATGTGTGCATGGCCTCTTTGAGGGGGATTTGCTCTAAAAGGGTCTGGGGCTACATGTGTGTGTGCTTATGCACTGGGCTGAGGGAGAAGGGGGTGTGCATAAGGCTTTGAGGGTATCTCTTCTCTAGAGGGGCATGTGTCTAGATGTGTGTGTGTGTTTCATATGCATGTGTGAGACTGTGCGTCAGTGTGTGCACTCCTGGTCTTGATGTAGGATGTGTGTGTGTGTGTGCGCGTGCGTGTGTGATATGAAGGAGTGTGCTGCAGGGAGATGTGGTATAAATATGTGTGTAAGGCATGTGGCTGGGGATGTATGGGTGGATGCATGGGGAGAGGGGTGTATGCATTCAGGGGCTGCTGCATTTACCAGGCAGAGGCAGAAGGAGCCCACAGAAGATGGGTTGTATTTTCAGTTCAAGGCTTCTGGCTAACCTGCAACCACAGAGAGAAGACTCTGCCATCAGACTGTCTTCTGGATCATAAAATGGGAGAGAGCTGGAAACAGTTTTGGAAGTCACCTTGTTCTATCCCTTCTGTTGCACCTCATGAAAAACAGAGAGGGGAAGCAACCTCCGGAGGTCACACAGCGTACTCAGGATGAAGCTGGAACTTGGACTTGTATCTGGGTCTGGGCTCCCTCATGCCCCCAGGCTGCTGCCAGCTCCCTGGGGAGGAGGGAGAGGGTTAACCACAGAGTAATTAATATCAGGCACCAGAGTATTCTACAATTCCATTCCCACTTTAATTAGGGGAACTTTTTTTTTTTTTTAATAGAAGTCTTTGTTGTGTCAATTAGTTGATTGACTATCACTGGTTTCTAGGTTAGGGAAACTTGATCTGCAGTGAATGAATTTGTTTATCAGGGAAAAGGAGCCAGGGGATGGAAAAAGAAATTCAATTAAGTGTCAGGCTGCTGAGTGACAGGTTGCATTTGATAGGACTTTTAGCTTAATTGCTTGTATTTCATTAAGAGATTTATTTATCAAGAGAATTCTTCATGTTAAAATCTCAGGCACTGTCTGAGTGGCTTCTGGCTATTTTTCTGCATTGATTGAAGACGCAAAAATGTGGACCTGAAGAATTACCTGGGGCCTCAGAAACATTCTTGTGTCTAAGACCCTCTGAGCCAGGCTGCTGGGGCTGGCAGTCCCCTCATCCTTCCCGTCCCAAAGTTACATTCAGAGTTTGGAAAGGGTCTGTATTTCTCTGAGGAAAAGTATGCATATTTCTCTTAGATTTTCAAAGGGATATGAGTCCAAAGGAAAGTAACACCCAATAGGTTGACAACCTTTTGTTCTTTGCTGCTTCCCCCCACAAACCAGGTTTTATTTCACCCACATTTGTAAAATGGTACATGAAGGCAGTTCTAGAAACTAAATATTACTAAGTAGTAAATGACTTTCAAAACAAGTATTGTTAAGAATAAAGTCATCCCTATAAGCTTTAATTTAGTTAGAGAAATGATTACTACCAGTTGTTTTCAGAATGTCAGAAAGGCCCCCCAAAATGGATGCATTCTAAATCAAATGGGTCTTGCTGTCCTAGAAGTAAATAAATCATATGTGATGTGACTCATGCAAGCGGTTTTTCCCGAAGTCCTCCTGCTCCTGCTCCTGAGAATTGCCCAATGTGTAATTTATAATAGTTGTAGGGAGTGATCACATTGTATTATAAATGAGAAAACCAAGGCTCAGAGAACGCAAAAGGTTTTTCTAAGGACGCAGAGCCAGCCAGGGGCAGAACCAAGATGAGTACATGTTCCTCTTGCTGTTTTTCCAACAATCTGGCTTTCTGTAGGGCTAGATTTCTGGGCTTAAGGCGGGGCTTAAGGCCCGCAGGGGACAGTTCAGCTGGTCGCTCCTTCTTTTCCTTCTGCTCTATCAAGGCAAGAGAGCAGAGTGGTTAGGACTGAGATCACCTGGACCTCCTGCTTACTAGGTGACCTTGGATACCTGCCTCCTCCCTTCTGATAAACTGATGATAATAAGATTATCTGTCTCACTGGTTTGTTGGGAGGATTCAATGGGGCATTCCATGCAAGGTGCTTGGACTGTATTCATTACACAGTAAATGCTTAATAAATATTAGCCTTAATTATTGTGTTTTCCAGGTAAGATTTCGTGTGGAAAGAAAAAGTTTTCTAATTCTTAAAAATAATTGAGGACTACTGTTCTGCATTATGTGAACCCCACCCTCCACCCCACACCCCCATCCCTAAAAAGAAGTAATTTACTCCAGCAAATGGGTGGATTCAGTCCTAGTCCATGATGACTGATGACTGGTGGTGAACCCAGGTCTCCTGTTCCTCAGGCTTTGCTCTCTCTGGCATTGCCTGGTTCCTGAGTATTTTTATTTTCTTCTCTAGGTGAACATTTATTTATGGTTCTCCTTCCCTCCTTCTTTCCTTCTTTCCTCCCCTTTTATTTCTCTCCATCTTCTTTCCCTCCCTCCCTCCCTCCATCCCTCCCTCCCTCCTTTCCTCCCTCCTTCCTTCCATCCATCCATCCATTCATCCATCCAGTGGAGCACAGGAGCTGCTCGTAGACTTGTATGCACCAATTTGGCCCATGTCTTTCCAACTCTGTGTTCAGTGATGTCATCTTGGTAGCTTGAAATCAGCCATGATGGGAGTATTTACAGTATGGAAATTGGAGGACAGTACAAGTGAGGGCTTTTTTTTGCTTTTTTTGGTTTTTTTGATAGCTATTTTCCAGCACACCATTGCATCCATCCATCCCTCTTTCGTTCATCCATCTCTTTGTATGTTCAGACATGGACCCACCAAGCCATTGCCCATCCAACCATCCAACCATCCAGCAAGTATTACACTTCTTGTGGGCCAGGCCCTGCACAAGATCCACTGGGAGGGCAGAATTGGTCAGAGCCTCTTCCCTTCCTTGAAGAATTGACATTTTAGTGGAACAGACACTTTACATCTGTCTCACATTCAAGGATTGTCCTGGACATCATTTCATTTGATGACCATGGGGTTGGTATTGTTATCTCAGTGTAACAGTTGAGGAGATTAAGGCTCAGAGAGGTTAAGTGAATTGCTTGAGGTCACACAGCTGGCTGTACATTCATTTGTTTATTCCTATGACAGGGCATGATATTCCCCTTACCAACTCAGATCCAGCCAGAAAGTCAAGGTGAAAACAGATTTTCAAACCTGTCCTTCAGAAATAAGCCTTCTTTAAAAAAAATAGAAAGAAAAGGGAAGAATAGGGAAAGTTATTTTTCCATCTTGCTTAGATGGGGACAGTTTTGAATTTATTTTTTCAGATTGAACAATCGTTCCTCAAATGGATAGTGATAGGTGATCTAAAAAATAATCTTTAAAAACGTCGCCGAGTTGGGCATTTCCTCCGGGTGACATAACTCACTGTGACAGAATGCATTTAAATTCACGGAAAAGAAATTGAAAGGGGTGCAGCGTGGAAGGTGTTTGTGTGGACTGTCAGGCTCTTAACCCTCTCCTTTTACCTTCCCCACCCTCTCCCCATTGCTGCAGGCTGGTGGGCGCTCCTGTCGCTGTCCCCCTCTCGCCTTCCACTCGGATCCACACGCACAAGCCCCGAAAGCACTTCCTTTGTGGATGGCAGGTCCCAGAACAGGGCCAGCCAGTAGGCGTGGGGAGAGGGTGTGGATTTCCTGATGGGCCAGAGAAAGAGGTGTTCGGACCTGTCAGAAGGTGATGCTCTCTCTTTCTCTCTGGTTCTTATCTGTTCGCATTGCATGTCTGTTCCCCCACATGGTTAATGTAGTAACAAGGAGTGGGCTTTGCTTTGGGAAGGCCAGGATGAGGCCAGATGGGGTCTGGGTCAAGGCCTTGCTGCTGAACTCAGAGCACTTGTCCATGAAATCTCCCTGGTTTGGTGGGTGGCCTCCCTCCAAGAAGCAGAGCTCCAGGGCCATGCTAGGGTTGCTGGCAACAGTTTTGATAGACAACATGGTGCTCAAGACCCTGAAGGGTCTTTGTGTGATATTTTCATTGCACTTCCCAAAGCATGTTCTGTTAGCTGTACACTGATTTCTCTTTTCCTGCCTCCTGTTTGCCATTATGGCTCTGGCAAAAGAAGGTGGAAGGTGCCATCTTGAGAAAGAAGAGGTGGATCTGGTGCGAGGCAGTGTGTTAGGCCAGGTGTTCTAGAATCAGAACCTGAGATGGGGCCTCTGGTAAGAGCGATTTATGGCAGGGTGTTCTTGGGAGGGAAGGAGTGAGGCCAGCCTCAGCCTAACCCCACGAGGGGCTCTGGAACATGAATTGTATCACTGAGTTGGTCCCCACTTGAGACAAGGGGGCTGGCATTTGTACCCCATGCCATTTAGTCAGTGGCCACTGGATGTCACTGACTGGGGAGGAGAAGTAATCTCGAAGGTGAGGTAGATCCCGCCAGAGGCAAGTCTCCAAGAAAGGGGACGCTGTTAGCCTTAGCAGCCAACACTCACAAGATCTGGGGATTGGGGATCCTGGTCCAGCAAAGGAGATGCAGCTTGGGAACCCTCGGCTTCTATCAGAGGGAGAGCCCAACAAGACAGGAAAAGGAAGGGAGGGACTGTTGTACTTCCTGGCCCAGTAGCTTGTGGGATGGAGATGAGAAACAGAGGACAAGCAAGTATGGAGGCCCATGCGTCATGCAGGACCTGCCCTCCTTGGCCTGGAGGTAGGCTGGAGAGGCACTGAGCCCTCCTGTAGGAGGCCTCTGCTCAGCTTCCTGTCTGGGGTGCCAGGAGGACATAGCTATGTAGAAAGGCCCTTGAAGGGTGAAGAGAGCAGCAAGGTGAGGTCAGGCCGAGGGTTCAAGCCAAAAGCCTGTCACAAGACAGCTGTGGTGAGAGGTTGGGGGTCTGTAGCAAAGGCTTCTGCCAGGGGATGTCTGGGGCCATATGGTGCTGCAATGCTGATACCAGTTAAGGAGGGGCTAGAGATACTCTGAGAAGACACCAGCTCCGATGTCTGATGGAGGCCAGATGACAGGCTTAGTAACTGCTAACAGAGTGTCTGGGACCAGGCAGTGTGATAGCCACCGCTGGTGTTGCACCTACCAGTCATTCACGCTCCCCCCTCCCACTGTGTGGAGTTACTGCCAGGAGGTGGCAGCCCACATAGGGACTATATTTCCCAGTTAACCTTGCGTCTGTGTCTGGCTGGTGACAAGTCCTCACCAACAGAATGTGAGTGGAAGTCATGTGTGTCACTCCTGAGTGGTAGATTTTAAGAAGTGGATGGGAACTTCTCTCTATTCTTCCAGTGGCTAGAAGAAGACTCTGGTGGTCCAAGAGGCTGGCAGAGCCAAAACCGGGAGGATCCTGGGTCCTTGAATCATTACATGGAGGAAAGGTCCCCATAGACTAGGAATTGCCTCGTTGGACTACTCTGTGAGCAATATGGGGAGAGTTGAAGCCATTGAAATTTGGGGGCTTATTTGCTACAGAAACTAGTGTTGTCCTGACCATGACAGGCCTGACCAGGCATCTCCAGCAGACCACATAATGCCTATGTCAGCACTGGCGCAGGAGCGGCTCCTCACTCACTTGTACCCTCCACTGCCACTCTCCAGGGGCAAAAGTTCACATAGAGCTCCCTTTCAATACTCAAGTGCCATCTTGGAAAAGAGGAGGTGAGGGAAGAGATCAGAAAGACTTACTCATTAAAGAGAAACTGAGGGGTGCCTGGGTGGCTCAGTCAGTTAGGCATCCGACTTCGGCTCAGGTTATGACCTCGCAATTCATGAGTTCGAGCCCCATGTTGGGGCTCTGTGCTGACAGCTCAGAGCCTGGAGCCTTGTTGGGATTCTGTGTCTCCCTCTTTTTGCCCCTCCGCCACTCATGCTCTGCCTCTCTCTCAAAAATAAGTAAAAATTTAAAAAAGAGAGAAAACTGAGGTGAGAGATTGGTTAAATATTTGCTGCTCAAAGTGGTGTCCCTGGACAAGCAGTGTCAGCATCACTGGAACATATCAGAAATGCAGACTTTCAGGTCCTACTTGGGCCTCCTGAATCAGAATCTGCATTTTAAAAAGACCCCCAGGTCATTTGCGTGCACATTACAAGATTGAGAAGCTCTCCTCAGAGAAAGGTATTACGTCTGAAAATGTGCCTCTTGGCTGGACAGACAGCTGAAGAGCAGACAGGGTATTCATTCATTTATTCTTATATTTATTAGTTTGTTTGTTCTTTCAATCTGTTACTATTTATTGAACATCTACTATTTTCCAGGCAATTTCCTGGAGAATCAAGGCAGATACAGACTCTACCCTCTAGGAGCTTGTCTGTTGGGAAGTAGGGAGGGGACAGACATTAAACATCATATTATATGAGTAAATATGACTATGAGAAGTAGTACAAAGAAAATGTTCAGGTGACAAAGCATAAAGTGACATGCTTCCTGACTTGGTCTGGGGGCTCAGAGAAAGCTTCTGACAAAGCAACAATTAAAGAGATCTGAAGGAGAAGTCAACCAGGTGAAGAACGGGGTCAGCCGTGTTCTAGGCAGAAGAAACAGTATGCACAAAGGCCCTGATCTCTAAGGAAGAACCTTAGAGATCTTGAATAGTTAAAAACAACAGCGACAACCCAGTCCTTGTTTTGAACTTGAGTAAGAGAGAGGAGGGCGAGATGGGATGGAAAGGTAGAGGTAGGGGGGAGACCCTATAGGCCTTGTAGGCCAGGAGAAGGATTTTGGACTTTATCCTAAGAACACAAGGGAATTTATTTATTCATTTATTCATTCATTCATTCATTCATTCATTCATTCATTTAAAAGTAGGCTCCATACCCAGTATAGAGCCCAATGTGGAGCTCGAACTCATGACCCTGAGATCAAGACCTGAGCTGAGATCAGGAGTTGGATGTTTAGCCGACTGAGCCACCCAGGCACCCCAAAA
Source organism: Lynx rufus (assembly GCF_022079265.1). Lineage (NCBI taxonomy): Eukaryota > Metazoa > Chordata > Mammalia > Carnivora > Felidae > Lynx > Lynx rufus. Next base: position 16,731,569 of record NW_025814896.1, on the reverse strand, counting down.
CCACAAGGGAATTTAAATCCTGGCTCAGCCACTTACTAGCTGTGAGATGGTGGGCAAGTTACTGAACCCCCAGCACTCCAATTTTCTCATCTGTAAAAGGAGAACAACACAGTGCCTATTTCATATCAGAGGGTGGTTTTTAGGATTAAATGAGTCAATATATGTAAAGGGCTTATACAGTGAATGGCAGATAAGAATTTGCAATTACCGTTGAAGAGTTTTAATCAGGAGAGTCATGTGATGAGGTTTGTGCTTCAAGAAATCCCTCGCTACTGCATGAGGGAAAACTAGGCTGCAGAGGGGAAAGGCTGAAGGCAGAGGGCCAGTGAGAAGACTGTGTCACCCAGGAGTGAGATGATGGCTATCTCGACCAGGCTGGAAGCAATGGAGACAGAGGACGCATGACTAGGAATCGGTGACTTGAGGACTGTGTGCAGGGAGGGCTGAGGTGGCTGGGATAGGAGTCAGGGATGGCTGCCAGGGTGCTAAGTGGGATGGGAGTTGGTGGGTGGGAGTGCCAGGCTTTTACTGGAAGCCGATGAGTTAAATTTTGGACATGCTGAGTCTGAGATGCCCATGAGACATGAAGATGGAGATCTTGAACAAGGAGACCAGATGCTGGGGCTGCAGAAACTATTTGGGAGCCGTTAACATATGGATGGCAGTTAAACCACTGGGAAGAGATGGAAGTACTCAGAAAGAGCATGTAGCATTTGAAGAGTTTAAATTCAAATCTCCAGCAGCTGTATGGTTTAGGGAGAGTTACTTAGCATCTCTGAGACCCATTGTCAGCTCTGAAAAGTGAGGCTGATGATACCTGCACCAAAGAGTTGTGTGGGATGCAAATGAGATAATGTATGAGACACCTAGCACTCAGCTCAATCAGTATTAATCCCTTCTCTCGGTCTAGCCCCCCTCTTCACTCATCACACACATTCTTTTCCCACCTTGGCTTCTGAAGCAGCCTGCACCCAGGGCGCACTGCTGGCCTGCTTGTACCTGCTGCCCAAGGGCTGAGCCCAGAGTGGTTAGTGTCCAGATGGGAGCATTGTGGACCAGCGGAGACCGTCACACATGCACAGAGTGAATCCTGCTGTGACATGAACACTGGCCTCTGAGCCGGTGGGACTTGATTCAAGTGTCATCTCTGCCTCCCGCTTTCTTGAGGCCTCAGGTAAGTCCTTGCGCCTTCCAGAGCATCAGGCACTTCATCTGCATGGTGAGGAGTTAGGTGATCCTGCTCTGTGTTAGTTTGCTAGGGCTGCTGTAACGAAGTGCCACAAACCAGGTGGCTTCAAATGACTGATATCTGCTCACAGTTCTGGGGGCTGGAAGCCTAAAATCAAGGTGTCAGCAGGGCCATGATCCTCTGATACTCTGTGTAAACTCTTTCCTTGAGTCTTTTTAGCTCCCAGTCCTTGGTGTCCCTGGCTTGTGGCTGCATGACTCTGATCTCTGCCTCTGTCCTCACAGTGGCCTTCTCCTCTGTGTGTATCTCTGTGTCTCTTCTTATAAGGACACCAGCTACCCTACTCCAGTATGCCTTCATCTTAACTAACTATATCTACAGTAACCCTGCTTCTGAACAACATCACATTTTCAATTACTGGGGTTAGGACTTCACCATATCTTTTTGGTGGGATACGTTTCAACCCCATAATACATTCCTAGTCTTTGTAGAATTTCCTCTGAATTTGTAGAAAGTGAGGAGGAAAAAAATCTCCATGGAGGAGAAAGCTGGGGAATGTTAATTATATTTTTACTTGTTAGAAAACAGTTTTCTGATGGCTAGAAATACACATTCTCTCTGTTAATTATGGTCTCCTTGTGACAGGTAATCATTGCAGGTAAAAGGGCCTTTTATTGAGAGAACAAACAGAAAGGCAAGTGCTAGACCCTGCTACCCCTGGGAAGAAAATGTTTGTGCTTAATTGGAAAAGGCAAACTTTGTCTGCCCTCTGTTCTGTCTGTCACATTCTGTCTAGCATGGGGGCAGGGCCGGGGGCAGGGTGGGGGGGACTTGTCTTTCTCCTCGCCCCTGTTAAACTGGACCACTAGACATCATCCGCCTTCTCCTGTAGAGGCAGCCATTCGCCTTTGCTGTCCTGCTTCAGGGAAAAACCACCTTTGACTGTGGGAGGCTCTGGTGTCCTCACGGCCCGTACAGCACCCTACTGGTCCACTCCATTGACAAGGTCATGTTATTGACCGTGGAGAGTGATAAGAGGCCCATATCCTAGGGCTCTTGTTGAGCCTCAAAAGTTCATGGGCCAGTTGTGCTCCTTAGTATTGTACCCAATGACTTGAAAAGTTATGTCCACATAAAAATTGTACACAAATGGTTATGGCAGTTTTATTCTTAATTGCCAAAACTCAGAAGCAACCAAAATGCTCTTTAGTGGCTGAGTAGATAGACAACCTGTGGTACATATATCTGCTCAATGAAACGTTATTCAGCAATTAATTCAGTGATTTAAAAGCCATAAAAAGACATGAAGAAACCTAAGGCATGTTGGTAAGTTAAAGGAGTCAGTCTGGAAAGGCTACATATTGTGTGATTCCAGCTACACGATAGTCTGGAAAGGACAAAACTATGGAGACAGGAAAAGATCAGTGATTGCCAGGGATTGGGAGGAGTGGAGGCAAGGGGGCATTTTTAGGGTAGTGAAACTATTTTGTATAACACTGTAGTGGTGGGTGTGTGACATCATGTGTTCGTCAAAACGCATAGAATCTTCAACACAAAGAGTGAACCCTAATTAAACTATGGAGTTTAGTCATTAATAACGCATCAGTATTGGTTTGTCAATTTTAATAAATATGCTACTCTGTGCAGGGTGTTAATAGTAGGGGCCCTGTGTGGAGGAGCGAAAGGGGTTTATGGAGCCTGTGTACTTTCTGCCCAGTTTTCCTGTAAACCTACAACTGCTCTAAAAAATAACGTTTGTTAATTAAAAAACAAACCTTGTGGCCATTCACTTTCGGGAAGCTCCTGGGGCTACAGGTGTGGGGCCTCTTGCAATTTCTTCTGTGAAGCAAGAGGCACCCATGCCCGATGTGGCTCTTCACATCTGGGTGGCCTGTTTCAGTCAGTGAGCGTGCTGTCCTGCTACCAGCCGTGCCTGGCACCGCAGGCAAAAGGAGGCCCCGCAGTGGGACCAGACAGCTGTGTGAGCGACCCTGCCTCTTGACGGTCTGGCAGCACATCAGGATGCTGTTTGCAGCTGGTGGAAAGTTTTGAGAGTTCCCTCAGGGTCAGGGAGGGACTGGGGCATGGCAGGTAGGACAGTTGCCTTGGGCACAAAATTTAAGGGGATGTCCCCCAAAACTCAGTAGTCAATATGGATAATGTTTTTAACTCTGTGTTTTAGGAAAAGAAAAATGAAGGTGGAAATATCCTCATCAGAATGTCAGAACTGTAAGTAAAGACAGGGTTTGACCCTGTGCTCGCGTGACTTGGCCCCATTTGCCTCTCCCTTACCTTGGCCCTGTCAGATCTTGTCTTTATTTAATGTTCTGATATTTGATTTATCATAGAGTATTTTATACAATTTTTATTTTAAAAATCATTTCAACAAAGTATTTCTTGTGTCACTTGTTGAGATTTTGGGCACTTCCCTTCAGTTTTGTGCCCAGGACAAGTATCCCATGCCTCTCAGTTGTCAGGTTAATATATTCAGTCAGAACATATTTATTAAGTATCTACTATGTGCCATTTACTAGTGGGTGAGATAACTTGCCCCATGGCTGTGGGCCTTCTTCCTTCCTGGGCAAACTGCCATTGCCCAGGGAGATCATGGCCAAGTGGCCACAACAGTCTGCATGTACACCACACCCAGACTTCCTGGACTGCCTCCACTGCTCAGTGCTCAGTGCTTCAGCAGCAGATGTCCAATCCCAGCCCTCGATGGGGTATCAGACCTCATTGAGGGGACCTGGTGGCAGAATGGTTAATAGGCCCTCATTTGCATTGGAGGGGAAGCAACTGGTCTTAATGGAATAGACACTTACTCTGGATTTCCTTTCCATCAGGTCCTGGCAGCATCCCCATCCACAAACTTGTTAAATGCAGCCGTAGCTACAGTATTCCCTCTGGCCACAGTAAGAGGAGTGAGGTGCTCATGGGATTTGCTATTTTTACCGTGTAGATGCAGAAGCAGCCAGCCTAGTGGAAAGGGAAGTGGCCTGTTGAAGACTTAGCTCTGCCAACTTGAAGGCTGGGCTGCTGTTCTGCAGGACACAGTATATGCTATGAAGTAGCAACTGGTATCTAATGTTTTGTCTTCCTTGGCCAGAATATGCAAGTTCTTCCCCTTGACCCTGGAATCATTTTTTTAATGTTTTTTTTTTTCTTCAAGAGAGAGAGAGAGCATGCACACACAAGCTGGGAAGGGGCAGAGAGAGAGGGGGACAGACAATCCCAAGTGGGCTCTGCAATGACAGCAGAGAGCCCAATGTGGGGCTCGAACTCGTGAACACTTAACCAACAGAGCCACCCAGGTACCCAGACTCTGGAGTCATTTTATGCAGAGACCTGGAGTTGGAGCTGAAACTTGCCCAAGTCACTTCCCTACCCAGCAGTCCAGCCCCTTAACCTGTGTCCCTGTGTTGGCATCTACGATTTTTCACCATCTTCCTCTTGCAGCTGGGGTTGGCCCACAGACTTTTGGGAGCAGCCTAGATTCTAGTTCTAAACTGGAGGACCCCAGAACCAGGACATTTTGCTAGCTTCATGGTGCTCATGCTCTCCAACTAGAAAACTAACATCCAGATCCTCTATGGTCCCACAGTTTGCCCTCAGCACAGGGTTGCTATGTACAGGAGTATAGGTTGTGTGCTGTACAAGCCCAGAGGGCACCATTCAGATGGAATAGGATGAGAGTGATGCCCTGAGAATTGTGCAGTGCAGCAGCCTTGTCTGAGCAGTTAGGCATGAAGTGACCACACCCTTAGGGCACTTGTACCAATGCATTGAGGGAGAGGGATATGGCAGGCTGACTCTGGTGCCTGAGATCAAGGTAGTGATCATAACAATAACAAAAATCCTCATGACGACCTTGTTGGGTGATATTAATGATCTTAATATCATCCTCATTTTACAGATGGGGAAACTGAGACTCTGTGAGTTTGGGTAATTTGCCAAGGACGCACGGCTGAAAAGTGGTAGAGCCCCGGTTTGAACCCAGGTAGTCTTCCTCCCCAGCCTGTGCTCTGAGGTAGTGGTGGATCAGCACTGTTGTGTGCCTGGATTCTTCATTTCAAGACTGAGAACTGGATCTGCCTCAAAAAAACCTTGCCAGATCCTAAACATACTGCCGGGGAAGATTTGAAACCAGACAATCTAGGTCAAAGCCATACTCTACTACATACCAACGTGATTTTGGCTCCATCCCAAAGTCTCTCTGGGCCTCCGTTATTTATTCAAATGCACCTTTGATGGTGAGCCGGTCTCGTACACTTACTGGATGCCAAGCACTGCTAAGACTTCGACTGCATGACTTCAGCCCTCATGCAGGTCTTCCTGGGGCCCTTGCTGCATGGGACCCTGGCCTGGCGTGGTGTCCAGATAAGGTGTGTGTGGAAGGGCTTTTGAAGCGTCCATGTTCGTGCACACACATTCGTTGGCAAGAGTGGCGATTGCTTGTGGCCCTCTGCTAGGTGACTCACGTGCGGCTCTCATTTACTCCTACAAGGCAGGCACTGCTGTCATGTCCACTTTCAGATGAGGACACTGACGCTCAAAGATGAGAAATCCCTTTCTCTGCGACACACAGCTAATGGGTGGTGGATCTGGTTTCTCAACCCAGGCAGGCTGACTGCAGATTCTATTCTTGACTTTAAGTGACCACGCCCAATGGACTCTCCCAGATGGCCCTTCTTCACAGGCCCCTGCACACCACCTACCTTTGGCTAGAACATGGGGAGGGGAGAGGTAGAGAAACTCAAGGGAAAGAAATAGCTAATTATCATGACAGCTGCAGCCTAGAGCATCTGTGATTGGTCCACAGTTTCTCCAAAGGGTGAGTTTTGTTGTTCCCCATGATCCAGAAAATTGGGAACACAGTGGGTGCCAGGGAGGCCAAATCTGCCTTCTATTGAAAGAAGTTAGGCACAAGGAGAAGGCCCTTGGAAGGATGAGTTTTCTCCTTTACTGTTGCCAAGGGCTCCTCTCTGTATTTCATCTTCATTTGGGGCCATTGAGAGGGAAGAATGAAGTTATAAAAAGACTTGCTTCCAAGGCATGTTATTAAGGCGCCTCTTTGTTTGCTGGCTTCTGCTGGGTCTTTACTAGCAGCATTTGCTAGTAAAGGGGGACTTGTACTCGAGCTCTGAGAGAGGAGGTACCCATATGGCCCCGCAATGCCCTGGATGACCCTCTCACACACCTTGACAGTGGGAAGCTGAGATTCATAGATGTGTGACAGGATCTGGCGTAAAGAGAGGAGCAGACTGGCCACTCAGGGAGTGGGCACAGGTGCATCGGGCAGTGTTGTTGGTCACACCTTGGGAGATTTCTCTCAAACTGGAAAGATGTTTGGATGGAAGGGAGTCAAAAACCAACAAAGATGCACTATCCAGGGATGAGACATGACCTTCAGTCCTGACTTGGCTTATAGGAGACACGAGAGCAGCAGGGGTGGGGATCACCATGGGGTGAGGGACACTGGGGTGAGTTCTGCTTTAAGCATCTGCTTCCTGGACCATGGTTGTGCTCTGCACCTATTCACCATGTAACCCCAGGAGGTCTCTCAGTCTTTGCCTTGGTGTTCTCATCTGCTATCAGGACAGTGAAACTGTTAGAGCCTGTGGTGTTGCTACTTTGGTCAGTGTTTGCCTGCCCAGCCTCCTCCCCACCTCCCTTCGGGCTCATTTCCCTACTCTACATGGTGTTCATGGCACTTCCATCTCAGCTCTGCTAGTGCCCAGCACAGGGCCCGTCTCGGAGCAGTTGCTGATGATGTAAACCAAATTAACAAATTCATGAAGAAATGAGTGCTGGTAAATAGACTGCCTGCATGGAAATAAGCTGGAAGGAGATATGTGGGCTCCACAGAAATGGACAAAAGCCCTTTGGGAGATCCGTCATTCCATCTGTCTTGGAATTTTCATCTTTTAATCAGTCAATCAATCAATCAATCAATCAATCAATTTGTTTATTGAGAGCAAGAGAGCATGAGCACACACAAGCTGGGGAAAGGTGGAGAGAGAGAGGGGGAGAGAGAATCTTAAGCAGGCTCCGTGCTGAGCCCAATGCAGGGCTCAATATCATGACCCTGGACCCATGATCTGAGCCAAAATCAAGAGTCAGAAGCTTAACCAACTGAACCACCCAGGTGCCCTGGAATTTTCATCTTGATGTATTTCGCATGCTGAGTGATGCTTTGCTTTGAGAAATTGTAGCCCTCAATAGAAATGGCCATGCAGGGGCGCCTGGGTGGCTCAGTCGGTTAAGCGTCCGACTTCAGCCAGGTCACGATCTCGCGGTCCGTGAGTTCGAGCCCCGCGTCAGGCTCTGGGCTGATGGCTCGGAGCCTGGAGCCTGTTTCCAATTCTGTGTCTCCCTCTCTCTCTGCCCCTCCCCCGTTCATGCTCTGTCTCTCTCTGTCCCAAAAATAAATAAACGTTGAAAAAAAAATTAAAAAAAGAAATGGCCATGCAAATGTTATACATTTATATGAAAAAGTAAAGAATTTTTGTTGCTTGGATAATTCAAATTTATTTATAAACATTTATTCTGAACATTTATTCTAAATTTATTCTGAACATTTATTCTGAACATTTTATTCTAAATGTATGTTCTGATTGGGTAGTGCAGAGCTGCCAGACAGATAACTTCTTATATCTGGTCACTAAGATTCTAAGCTATATGGGATGCAGGGAGGGCTGGATCAAGGGGACATCTTGAGAGAGTTGTATTGCTGATTCTGCACATCTTCAGGAATTCACTTTCTAAGCCTCAGTTTGTTCTTTTGTAGAATAGAAGTGTTGATTTCTTCTAAAAATACAATATGAAGAGGACAATATGTCATTCCCACTTTTTTTTTTTTTTTTTTTTTTGAGAGAGGGAGAGCGAGAGAGTGCAACCACTAGAATCTCAGTGGTTATAAATTGTCAGAGGCACTAGGGCAGTATCTTCTGTATTTCAGCACACCCTTGCTAAAGTAGAAGCTAATCCTTCTGGCGCTGGCATTCTGCAATATTGGGTTTTATGATTATGGAGCCTCACTTAGGTTTAGGTGAGAAAAGTAGCCAGATCCTATATGGTCTTTCTTTTGGGTTCCTGGACCAATTCCAATGTGTTTGGAAGGGGCGGGGTTCTCCTACTCCTCCAATAAACAATTCTTAGACACCAGAAAGGTCTTCAAGAATTCAACTCAATTCTAACACTGTCTACTTGGAAACACCATCAGATTCCACAGGTTAAGGGTTCAGTCTTACAAGACTGTCCTACCCTCCCTTCAGATACAAGGCACAAGTCCAGGCTGTTACCTGTCCTTCTGACTGACCAGCTGTAGATGGAGGTTTCCATGACCTCCTCCTTGGACTTCAGATGCCAGCTGCAAGTGCACATTGTTACCTTTACTTCTGGTCAACTGGAAATAAGTTAGCGGTTACTACGATCCCTTCTTCTTGTTTGATTAGTTTGCTACAGCACTCACAATTCAGATAAACATTGTACTTACTAGATCACCAGTTTGCTATAGAGGGATATAACTCAGGAATAGTCAGATGGAAGAGGCACACAGGGCGAAGCATGTGGGGGGAGAGCAGACCTTCCCTGCTCCCTCTGAGTGTGCCTCTCTCCTCCAATCTGCACGTCTTCACCAGCCTGGAAACTCTCTCAGCCCCATCTTCTTGGGTTTTTACGGAGACAGTTATCTGAATGACTGAATATTTATTTTTCTTATAAGCCACAATTTCACAGTCTTACAGACTCTTACATGGCTTTGCTTTTCTCTGAGAAGGAACCAGGGGAGGGTTTAGAACGAAGAGTGGTCTGATTTGACTCAGGCTACAAAAAGGATCCTTCTGGCAGCTGTCTGAGGATAATGTGGAAGACAGCACAGGCAGAGGCAGGGCAAGGAAAGAGGCTATTGCAGTGGTCTGTGTAAGGAATGATGGTGGCTCAGACCAGAGTGTTGGTGATAGGGGTGGTGACAAAGAGTTGCATTCTGCAACTACTTTAAAGTGTAATGCCCCAGGATTTGATGTCAGTAAAAGACAGATGTCAGGGATGACATGAAGGTTTTGGGTCTGAGCAATAGTAAGGGTGAGTTACCTTTTCCTGAGATGGAGGCAACAATAGGAGGAACAGCTTTGAGGCACAGAAAAGCAGTAGGAATCAGAAGCTTGGTGTTAGACGTGTTTTTTTGAGGCACCAGTTAGAGACCCCTGGGGGGCAATGTTGGGTGGGAGGCTGTTGGATATGCGCCTGTAGAATTCAAGGGCAAGTTCTGGGCTGGAGGTATAAACGGTAACTCTCAGGTATACATGAACCTTTTTAATGCCTTTGAAAATAGTTGTCAAATTCCTTTTCAGAAATGTTCATAAATTAATACTATCTCTAGAGGATATGGAAATTCCCTAACGCTGGCTATTACTTTAAAAAATTCATGCCAATTCAATAGGAGAAAGATGATGTCTCAATATTTTAATTTTCATGATGTGAATTTCCAGTGAGATTAACTTCTTAATGTTTTTTGGCCATTTCTCCTTTATCTCTTGTGAATTGCATGGTTGTGTCCTTTTGTCCATTTAAAAAGTGGGGGTGGGGGCACCTGGTCGATTGGGTGTCCAACTCTTTTTAAAAATTTTTTTAATGTTGATTTATTTTTAAGAGACAGAAACAGATCACAAGTGGGGGAGGGACAGAGAGAGAAGGAGACACAGAATCCTAAGTAGGCTCCAGGCTCTGAGCTGTCAGCACAGAGCCTGACGCAGGGCTTGAACTCACAAAGCACAAGATCATGACTTGAGCCAAAGTCAGATGCTTAACCAACTGAGCCACCCAGGTGCCCCGGTGTCCAACTCTTGATTGCAGCTCAGGCCATGCTCCCAGGGTCGTGGGATCGAGCCCCACGTCGGGCTCCATAATGAGCATAGAGCCTGCTTAAGATTCTCTCTCTCTCTCTCTCTCTCTCTCTCTCTCTCTCAGAAAAAAGTGGGAATGACATATTGTCCTTTTCGTATTGTATTTAGTAGAAGTCAATATAACTTGTTAGGTGACAGTTTTTCTGAATTTTATTTTGTTTATAGTGCTTGCTGATGTATGGGAAGGTTGGCATATTCGTGTAGTCAAGTATATTATCTTTTCTTTTTGAGTTCTTTGTTTTGTTTGGAAAGCCTTTCTTCTAATATCAGAAAAATATTAATCTATATTTTATTCTAGATTTTTATATTTTAATTAAAGTAATAACTTGCTGATTCATGAAATTTATTTTGATGTATGATGCCAGGCCTTGAATTTTTTCCTGCCCCAAATGGTTAATGAATTGTTCTTGCATCATTTATTGGGCATTCTGCTACATTTCTCATGAATTTAAGCATCACTTTAATTGATACTAAATTCCTGCATAGACTCAGGCCTGTTTCCAGGCTTTTAATTTTTTCACAGCTATGTCTACTTTTCTACACTGTTTTAATTTTTATAATTTACAACTCACCTAATATCTGGTAGATCAGAACCATTATTTTTTTTTTTTGAAAATTTTCTTTATTATTCAACCTCTTTTTTTCCTTTGCAACTTTAGACTTAACTTGAGAAAGAGACAGAGAAAGTGAGCAGGGGAGGGGCCAGAGGGAGAGAGAGAATCTTTTTTTTTTTTAATGTTTTGAGAGAGAGAGACCACATGCATGAATGATGGAGGGGCAGACAGAGGAGAGGCTCCACTCAGTGTGGAGCCCGACTTGGGGCTTGATCCCATGACCCTGGGATCGTGACTTGAGCCGAAATCAAGAGTCAGATGATCATCCCGACTGAGCCACCCAAGCGCCCCTAGACTTCACATTTTCAAGTTCTAGAAAGTTTCTAGCCAAATTTTAATTATAGTTCTCTGAAGCTTACACATTAGTTCGACAGGATCAATAGATTGATAATATTGTTTTCTCACCCTTGAATATGGTGTGCTCCCTAACCATGCTGGCTTTCCTTCATGTCCTCAGTATTCTTTTGTTGCTTCTTCATGTACTAATGCACATATCTGGATGATTTTATTCCTAAGTAAAACAAAACAAACCAAACCAACAAAAACCCCAAACTCCCCTCCACCCCTCTGCCTAATCTGTCCTCTCTGTCACAGTGGTTCTGAACAAGAGCGATTTTGTTCCCTGGGGAACATTTGGCAATGTCTGGAAATATTTTTAGTTGTCACAGCTGGGGACCCAGTACTGGCATCTAGTGGGGAGAAGCCAGGGATGCTGCTAAACACCCTGTTACACCCAGGACAGTCCCCACAACAAAGAATTGTCTAGCCCCAAAAGTCAGTAGTGCTGAGGTTGAGAAACCCTCATGTATCTGTGTGGTGACTGGAATCTTTCTCCATGGGTTGTCCTCCTGGTATCGTGGTATTTTGATCGATGACAGAGGTGAGTCTGTTAAGTGTCACAAGGGGTACCTGTCCTCTGGGTGTCTGCTTCGTGTCTTGAAGTGAGTAGCCTCCTGTGAGAGGCTGTACCCCTGACTTGCATGGGGTATCCTTCAAATCTTAGTCTGTCAAGTGTCTGTTCTGGACTCTTGGTGTCCTTCCTAAAGGAGGCCAGTTTTTCAGAAGGAGACCAAGGAAGATCTGAAAGGAAACCAATGGTTGCTTTTAAATTTCAGTAACTGGCAAAACTCACCTCAGATGGCATAAATCAGAAGTGTTTGCCAGGAGTGAGGGTGGAGGACTGGTAGGGCCACGAGGGAACTCTCTGGGGATTATTTCTGGCATACTGGGTCTGGTGGTCAGATGGAGAGCTTTCTCCAGGTCTTTTTATTCCTGAAAAAAGAGGTACAACCATAGTGGAAGCCCCTTTGTATCCCTCCCACTCTCATTCCCCTTCCTCTCTTCCCAGAGGTGGCCAGTGTATGGAAGTTGGTATCTTTTACTTCTATTTTTTTGTATTTTTCCAAACAGTATAGTTTAGTCTGTTTTTATTTTATTTTATTTTGTTTTATTTTATTTTTTCTTCTTATTATTTTATTAAGTAGGCTTCACACCCAGTGCAGAACCTACCATAGAGCCCAGTACAGGTCTTGAACTCACAACCCTGAGATCAGGACTCAGACACTTAACTGGACTGAGCCACCCAGGCGCTTCAGTCTGTTTTTAAGCATTAAAGTATCACACTGTATATATAATCCTGCATTTTCTTTTCCACTTAATATTTTTATATCTACTTAATTCATCTTAACTGCTACATAGCATTCTATCGTGTGTGTATACTTCCAGCTTACTTCCAGTAAACTTACCCAGTTTCCTACTGTTGGACATTTAGGTGGTTTCCAGTTGTTCTTTATCATAATGCTTCAGTGAGCATCCCTACCGTGCCTTTGTATTTATTTTGTAACCAGTCAGAGTATTGTTTTTCAATTGGCCCTCTTGAGTTCTCTAGAAAGACAATATTATCATGGGCTAAAAATTATACTTCTGTTTCTTTCTCTCATAATTATGATTCATATCTATTTCTGGTCCTTTTACATGGCTTAGAAACTTTAGAACAATAGTAAATATCAGTGGGAACAATGGCCATCCTTGTTTTGTTCTTGACATTAATGAGGTGGCCTCTTGAGTTTCACTGTTAAGGATGATTTGGGCTTTCAGTTTAAGATAGATATTATTTATCAATCATGCTGAGGTATTATCTTTTTTTAACCTGAGCTTATCAGGAATTAAAATCATGAATAAATGAATTTTGTAGACTAATTTCAATATTATTATGAAATGCTTTTTCTTATTTGGATTAGTATAGTAATAAACTTATAATATTGAAACAATCATGCAGTTTTTTGATGTATTATTCTTCTAATCTATTGCAGGATTACGTTTGCCAACATTTTGTTTACTACTTTTGCATATATAACATATTAAGTGTGATTAGCCTGTTATGTTACATTATTTATTCATTAATTCATTCATTTATTTTGGCTGTCTTTTAAGTCATGGTCACCAGGTTTTTTTCCTAAGAGTACATTTTTAAGGTATAATTTACACACAGTACAATGTGCAAACCTTAAGTGTACAACTTGATGAATTTTGACAAATATAAATATCCCAGTAGCCATCGACCAGATCAAGATATGGAGCATTCTCATGGCCCCAGAAAGTTCCCTTGTGGTTCCTTCCAGGCAGTCCTCCACCCCCACCTCTAGCAACCATTTCTGTACTTTCTGTCATCACACATTAGTATTGTCTGGCCTTGAGCTTCATATAATTGGGATCATATAATTTGTACTCTGTGTCTGGCTTCTTTCATTCACCATAATGTTTTTGAGATTCATCCAAAACCTTATGTCAATAGTTTAGCTTTGTAAAATGAACTGATATGATTTACATCTTTTTTCATGCCCTGAAGGGGTTTATGTTACATGGAAATTATTTGTTCTGTGAAAGGCTGAAGTACTGCACCCATGAAATCCTCTGAGGCGGGAAGCCATTTTAGAAGGCAGTACTTGACAACTTTCTTTACATTTTTTTCCTTTATTATCAGTCTTTTCAGGTAGTCTAATTTTTCTCGAGGCAATTTTGGTATGTTATGCTTTCCCAGAAAATAATCCATTTCACTGAGGTTTTGAAAGTATTAGCATATAATTATTCATAGAATCCTCTTATAATTTTAAAATCTGTGGTTTCCCTTTTTTCATTTATAATATTTATTTATGACTCTTTCAGTGGTGGAAACAAGGCTATATCATGAACCAGCTCTAAAACTTCTCTATCAACTTTACAGTTTTTCTGTTAAGTTTACTAATCAATAGTGTTTGCTTTAACTATATTTTCTAGATTTCTTTCTATGTTTTTTTAATCTTTTATAAAAACCAAATTATTTAAATGGACGTTTATTTTACCCACTTTCATCCTTTTCTGATTAACCATAAGGGCGTTTAAGGTTATCAATTTGCCTGTGAATCAGTTTTGCCTCATCCCATAAGATTTCCTATATGATTTTATCTTTTTCATTGTTTTTGAATTGCCTACTTACAGTTTTGATTTTTCTTCTTTAGCCCAAATGTTAACCAGGAGAACACTTAAAAACGTCTAAGTGATTGGATTTTTTGGTTTGTGCACTAGGGAAGCGTGTTATTTTTAATTTGCCACTGCCTTCTAGGTAGGATGGTTTCTGTGCCTTTAGGGTTTTTTGTCTGATACATAAGAAAGGTAAGAGATCTTACCCAAAGATAAGAAAATTAGAGAAACAGACCAAGAGATCCAACATCCAAATAATAAGAGTTCAAGAATGAGAAAACAGACAATGAAAGGGAAGACATTATTAAAGAAATAATTCAAGAAAAATTGCTAAAATTGAAGGATATTGATAGGGCCCCTCAAATGCTCAAGAAAATAGACTCACACCTTTGAAAAAATACGTATTTTAAAAGGATGGTGCATCTTAAGTTTCTGGTTGACTTAGAAGATAATTGAAGTCACATTTGGGGAATGCAAATTAACTTAGGATTTGCATGTGGCCAGAGTGTATACAAAAGGACCTCTGGCATCTGATAACATAATGGATTGGTAACAGGGTGCCTGGATGGCTCGGTCGGTTAAGTATCTGACTCTTGGTCTTGGCTCAGGTCATGATCTCACAGTTGGTGATTTTGGGTCCCATGTCAGGTTCCACAGCAGGTGGTGCAGAGCCTGCTTGGAATTCTCTCACTCCTTCTTTCTTTGCCCCTCCCCCACTCACTCTGTATCTCTCTCAAAATAAATAAATAAACTTAAAAAAATAATAGATTGATATCATGTCAAGGAAATAGGTATTCCTATTATGAAAGAATGTCCTATAGAAATATGACATTCTAACTTCTGAAGTATTTTAGATTTAAGTGGGGAGGAAAACCTGTCATAAAACAGGGAGGGAGGCAAACAAACAAATAATCTAGTACTTTTGAAGAGCTATATGATTTAAAAAGCACTGCACCTGTGTTTGATCAAATATTTCAGTCAATCCTAATAGTATCACAAGTGAGGCATCATGACTCCCATTTGGTAGACCAGAGTGTGGCTCAGAGAGGTTAAAATGAACGGTCTAAATTCATAGAATTTGCAGGTAGTAGAGCTAGGATTTAAATAGAGGTCTCTAATTCCCTTGGCCTGTCCCATATGGACACCTCAAGGACACAAGATGGTTGAAGAAGGAAGAAGAAAGGGTAAAAAAACAAAGGATGAAAAAGGACATGTGCCAGCTAAGTCCACCCTGCCTTTAACATTTCTCTGTAATTTATTCTTACATATCATTTGCCAGATGATGCTATGTGGCCACCCTTATAGGCAAAGGAAGCTGGGAAATGTAGCATTTTAACTGGGTACATTGCTTTTCTGAATGAAGCCACACTTATGCTAGGAAGAGAGAAGGAGAACTGAGTAGGCAACCATGAGTTTCGTGGAAGCCAGGAGCAGAAGCAGCCAGTATGTTCCTTCCTTTGGCTACCTAGAAATTGTTTACATGGATGAATGAGGTTGTTTTTTTTTGTTGTTGTTGGTTTTTTTTTTTTCTTGGCTTTGGATAATGTGGATTATTTTCATGGAATGGAATCAAGTTTTCAGTGTAGTGCATACATTTAATATTTAAATACAAGTTGGCTGGCTTTTTCTCTCTTCGTGACAAGATTATTATAATGATCCCAAATCCTGTGAAGATTTAATGTTGAGTTGTTCTAATAAAAATAAAGTGACAGCATTTAGTATTTTAAATACACAGAAAGTGCTTGCCTATTATTTTCTAGCTTTCCTTTCTCTGCCGTCTTTCCCAGGACTACTTCCTCTCTACCCTCTCCCCACTTCCCATTCTTCTCCATCAATTCAACTGCTGTTACCTCTTACTGAATCTTCACCTCATAGAATTCCAGAGAGAACCTCTAGTTCAACCAACTCATGTTGTAGGTGGAGAAACTGAGGCCCAAAGAGTCAGGAAGATCTCTGACAAGGACTAAGGTCCCCTGTCTCTGCCTAACCTTCTTGAAGGAAGATCACTAATCCTTATTCCCAGCAGGGAATTTGGAAAGTGAAGGCTCTGAGGTGGGAAAGAGATTGGGGGCATTTGAGAAACCAAAAGGAAGATGGTGTGCCTTGGGCACAGGGAATGAAGAAGTGAGTGGGTAGAAGGGTTAGCAAGGACCATGGTAAGCCAAGCTATGTAAACCATGGTGAAGATATGGGGTTTATAAACTAGTGAAGAGTTGTCATCAGGGTGGTATGATTTAGCTTCAAATCTCAAAAGATCCTTAATCTGCTTTGTGGAAACAGATTGGAGAGAACAAGAAAGCCGAAAGAGAACACTGAGGAGCTACTACAATCCTTCAGGTGAGAAGTGATGAAGGCAGTTGGGTTGGAGAGAAGCAGACAGAAGGTAATATTGATTGTCAGGGTTTGGTGACAGATTTATATATTGGGGTATGAGAGAGGGAGGGGGCAAGGACGAATCCTAGGTTTCTGTCTTGTGCAGATAGGTAGATGGAAGAGCCCCCATCGAGGCTGAGCATTGGAGGAGGAGCATATTTGAATGGAAGATCCAAAATTTACTTTTGCATGGCAGTTTCTGTGATACATTCTCATGAAGATGGATATATATCGTGAACCATATTTTTAAAATTCTGTTTCTAAGTGGCTATTGTTAGTATATAAAACAATTGTTTCATACAAATTTATTTTGTATTTGACCAGTTTACTGACCTTTTTCATTAGTTTGAATCGATTTTCTGTGATTTAAAAAAAAATGGTTGTTTTGAGAGAATGTGCATGTGAGTGGGGGGAGGGGCAAAGATAGAGGGGGAAAGAGAATCTTAAGCAGGCTTCATGCTGTCAGCATGGAGCTCAGTGCTGGGCTCGATCTCACAAACCATGAAATCATGACCTGAGAGAAAACCAAGACTCAGATGCTTAACTGACAGAGCCACCCAGGTGCCCCTTTCTGTGTTTTTTTTATTGTTATTGTTTTCTGATATATGATTAAATTGTCTGTAAATAATGGTAAGTCTGCTTCTTCTTTCCCAGTGGTTTTTACCTCTTTTTTTTTCTTGTCTTATCACCATGGCTATAGCAGAAGTTCTTCTATAGTTACCTTTAGTTTTGTAAATGTTTGTTTATTTATTAGAGGTGGGGGGGAGAGAGAGAGTAGGGGAGGGGCAGAGAGAGAATCCCAAGCTCTGTCAGCCCAGAGCCCACCTTGGGGCTCAATCCCACAAACCACGAGATCATGACTTGAGCCAAAATCAAGAGTTGGATGCTTAATGGACTGAACCACCCAAGCGTCCCTATAGTTACTTTTAAAGGAAAAATGACATCAATATTTGAGCAGCCAAGGGGAAGATGATTTGGAGACAAGAGGAAGCTAGAGGCATAGTAAACAGCTAAGAAATTATGGCAGTAGTTGAGGGGTGGTATGATCATGTCTTTGAATAGGGTGGTAACAGAAAACATAGAAAGAAAAGGATAGCAATACCAAGCCTCTTCCCCCAACACTCACAAAGAATTGT
Source organism: Lynx rufus (assembly GCF_022079265.1). NCBI lineage: Eukaryota > Metazoa > Chordata > Mammalia > Carnivora > Felidae > Lynx > Lynx rufus. The sequence continues at coordinate 16,713,895 of NW_025814896.1, read as the reverse complement.
CTGGCCATACGAAATGATCACAAAGCCTCAAAACTAAAGCATGGTAGTCAGACTGACAGGAAGTCAAAAATATTGGGTATTAAACTGGGTAGTGAATATTAAAATCGGGTAGTGTATGTTCATCCAAAAAAGAGAACAGAAAGGAAATTTACAAAAATTCTGTTTGTGAACAGTTATAAGAAGGTAGAATCAAAAGATATTAACAGATATGTTTTTTTCTGATTTATCTCCATGGTTAAAGCTTAATCCATCTTCTTCCAAAATGTCTTATAACAACTACAATTTATGTAACACAAGTGTGCATATAACATCATTTGGTTCCCCAATACCTCTGTGATGTGGAGAGTAATTCATATTTATCTAGGACTTGACATTTTCTACCATGCTTAGATTACCTCATTTGATGCTTATAGTCCCAGGGCTCACTCCCTTGCAATTCAGGCTCGAATAAAAATCAATCTATTTTCAGTTCTTTGAACACAAAGTCTTGTGTTCCCTTTACTAAGCCTTGTGGTTTACCTTGTGCATACCTGTTTGTCCTTTAAAACCCAGTTCAGACCCAAGGAAAGGTCTTTGTTTCATTGCAGGAAGGGAGAGGTAGAGGTGGGTGTAGACAGCAAGGTCCCTAAAAAAAAAAATCCCAGCCAGGGGGCACAGCACAATGTCAGATATCCCACAGATACAATATTACCTGCTGGCCTGAGTTTTGCTGAGCTCCCTTACTTCTGGAAAGAAAAGAAAAAATCCTTCCTCCTTTAGCCAAATGCATTTCCTTTGCACATTAGACTGTTCTCTGGCTTATCTTTACCAGCCACCCCTCTGTTTGGGGTAGATGTCAAACCATGTGTTTTGTGGTGCAAGAGACTCATGGGGGTGATGTGACGTTGGGGGCTGGGCACTGTCCCCACAGGGAATGCCCCAAAGCTCCAGAGTCTGGATAATCTGAGGCCTTCTTGCTGGGTGAATAGAGTCTTGGGAAAGATGGAATATGCTTTGCTGGACCTGAAACTTTTTGCAGTTAGGCTGGTTGGATGGGATGGAGCCTTGGATGGTCTTCAAGCCTTGGGGACCCCAAACCAAAGACCCTAAAGGATCTGTTTCTGGAACCTTTTCTATACATACCCCAAGCTGTTCCTCTGTGAAGCTGGGAGACTGATAGAGATATGGATGGAGTCTATTCCATTTCTCTCAACTATAGTGCCCAGTCTGGTGCCTGGAACACAGAGGACCACAGAGGATTTGGGTAGAATTCAAGCCACAGTCAGGCTTTTCTCTCTTCGCTTTGCCTTCTGCCCCAGCGTCTCAGCCATTGCTCCATAACCTGTCACGTAGCTGCCTACAAAAGAAGATAAAGGTAAAGTCCCAAGTGACTTTATGGATTGAAGAGGTTTCAAAGCTCTTGCTTTAGAAGCTCAAGCAGGAGTTTTACCCTGTGTTGACGGGATAAAGCATTCTGCCAGCAAGCCTGGGCTTGTCTGCGACTAGGGGGCAGGGGAGAAGGGAGAGCAATGTTGTCACTTTAATTGCATTGGCATAAATATTTGATATTCAATAAATTAGATCTGGAGCAAGGAAAACATTCTTGCAAATGGATTTTTTACCTGGAGCCCAGCCCCATTAGCAGAGGAGTGGAGGGCAGCCTGCCCCAGGGCCGGTAATTAACTCAAGTGGAGCAGAACTAAGCATTTTTGACAGCCTTCCTGGTCTGGAATTAACTGTCATCTCAGAGGAAAAAAGAAACTGCACTGTCACATTACGGTTTACAAGAGGCTCCCAGTGCTGCCAGTGAGTTTAGTTATGTCTCCCCCTCATGCCCTGCAATGTTTTTTCATCATTAAAGACAAGCTTAAAAGCAACTAATGATGTATTTTATATCCACATACCTGAATCACAGATTTCACCAAAAGAGAAGACATTAGCATGGTAATTCAATTTTTTTTTTTCCTTTTTGGCCGTTGGAATGCAACAAGATACAGTGGGTGCTGTTATAAGTCACAACACTGTGATATTTGAAGATAGTGCAAACTGTATTTTTTTTTCTTCTTTCTATATCAGGACTTGGCTATAATGAGCAAGAGCGTAGCCACTGTCTGTCTGTGCTGCCTCCCTCTGCCCCCACCCAGTGTGGATGAAAGCAGTAGTTGCTTCTCAGAAAAGGCAAAACCATTGGAGCCTGAAGCTCTTTCTAGAAGCCACTACTTGTCTTCTCGTTCTGTGGAAACGGATACAGTGGAAATTGGTGCTGTGTCGGGCCTCATCTTGCCAGTGTTGTGTGCAAGCAAATTTTTATAGGGTTGGAGATCTGTTAGCCAGACTTAGCATGCAGGTGTCTATATGCAATCTACTGTGATGGACTACTGGCTTCAGCAAGGAAGGGCTGAGTGTGTGTGTATGTGCTTGTGTGCATGTGTGTTTTTGTGTATGTGTTGGGTGGGGGGATGAGTTGTGCCACAAGTATACACAGATCACACTTACTTCTCAGATTTTCCACCTGCTTCAGTAGTAGTGGAATCACAGCTCACCTTTCTTATCACTGGCCCACACTGTTTCCCTTGTGTCCTGCAGTCAATGGGAACCCCAGTCTCTTGACTTTTTCCCCTTTCTGCCATCCTGCTCACTCTTGGCTTCTGTCTGGCCTCACTTCTGATACAGTGTTAGATCTGAAGATGGGATTGTGTCCCTTTGTGGTTGGAAATCTTTCTGACTTTCCACTTGATGCTCCAGCAGGGGTCCCTGACCTTAGATGTCCTCAGAATCTGAGGGATCTAGATTGCCTGGACTAGAGTCTACAGAGTTGGGCCCCAGGCAGTTTGAATGTTCTGTTGGGCTGACAGCCCCTGGCTTACAAGATCAAGCCCTAAAATCTTAGCCTAATATCTTAGCCTGGACTGACACCTCCCCTTTGGGCCCCAGAAAGTGTAAGCCTTCAGAACACCCTTAGACCTTCCCTCCTCCCACTCTTCTGTTGGTTAACTTCCACTCATCCTTCAAAACCCAGTGAAATACCGCCTTCTCCATGAAGAAGCCTTCCTTATTCTCCCAGGTCATTCACTCATTCATTTACTTATTCATTCAACAGATGCTCAGTGATTGCAGGTGCCAGGCTTTGAGCTGGGTTCTGTAGATGACTTAGCAGTGTATATAACAGAAGTAAGGAGTCCCTGGCTAGTGGGGGAGTTAGGAGAGACGTGGGCTGGACAAGGGGGGGGGGTCAGTGAGGGCTTCCTGGTGGAAGTGACAGTTCAGGGTGATCTGAAGGATGTTTAGAAATTAGTCACAAGGAAGGGCAGCTGGGTGGCTCAGTCAGTTAAGCATCCAACTTCAGCTCAGGTCATGATCTCGTGGTTCATGGGTTCAAGCCCTGTGTTGGGCTCTATGCTGACAACTCAGAGCCTGGAGCCTGCTTTGGATTCTGTGTCTCCCTCTCTCTCTCTGCCCCTCCCCCAATCATTGTCTGTCTGTCTGTCTGTCTGTCTCTCTCTCTCTCCCCCCGCCCACCTTAAAAGTAAATAAACACTATGGGGTGCCTGGGTGGCTCAGTTGGTTAAGCGTCTGACTTTAGCTCAGGTCATGATCTCACGGTTTTTGAGTTAGAGCCCCGAGTTGGGCTCTGTGCTGACAGCTCGGAGCCTGGAGCCTGCTTCAGATTCTGTGTCTCCTTCTCTCTCTGCCCCTTCCCAACTTGTGCTCTGTCTCTCTATGCCTCTCAAAACAAACAAACAAACAAACAAACACTAAAAAAAAAAAAAGTCACAAGGTGTGAGGGGTAGGGGAAGAAAAGAAAGTCCTTCCATATGGAAAGAGTGTGCTGGCGGACCTGAGAGGTGAGATCTAAGCTGTAAACAGAGGCCGGATTCTGGCCTGGTTCACTGTTTGGCGTGTCCCCCCAATGGAAGAGGGCTCACTAGGTATTTGTGGGTGAAAGGAAAGGCCTTAACCATGGAGGATTGGGTCTCCTAGTTTAGAGAGCTAGTGGGAGTGTGGGGTAGAAGATAATGAAGTGGAGCTCCAATGTCAGGAAACACAGGATGTAATCCCCAGGATTATAGAGATAGAGAGGTGGTGGGTCCTTACACTTTAAAGATCAATATGTAAAAAATTTAGGGCTCTGTAAGGAATCGTTATTCCTATTTCACCTGTAGGTTTGGAATGCTCAGGAGTTAACTAACATGTCCACAGGCATTCAGCTGGTAAGTGGTAGAGCTAGGATTCGAACCCCCAGCCTGGCTTTGGAGTCCGTGCTTTTAATGGCTCTCTTGGGCAGACTTGGCCTGACCCACCTTCTCACCAGAGCTGTTGGTTTTTCTTTCACCTCCTGCAAGCAGCCCCACACCTGGCCCAGGGCAGACTCCTGGGGGTGACTGGAGATGGAGAGGCCTCAGCGGCCACCTCTCTCACTGAATGCTGAGATCCGTATCACATCCCTGGACTGGAATTTTCAACAATAACATTTAAGAAGGAAAATGGATTTTTGAAAATATGTTCAGATCCCTTGGAGAGAATGATATGTGGCCCACTGTGGCTGATGTGTTGCTGCCCTGTGCTGGGGAGAGGCAGGAGGTGTCGGAGGGCAAGTCAGCAGCCCTTTCCCGGGACCCGGTTCTGTCACTACTGTTGCTGGCTGGGCTCCCGAAGGCTGCAGCTGGGCAGTGTGCTGGCTGGGTCAGGGAGCATGTTATGTGCTTCTGTCTCCCCCCCCCCACCCAAATATTTTATTAAGAGCTAATTTACACAGTAAAATGAAAAGTCTAAATATTCAGTCGGACGCCTGACTGACTGAGCCACCCAGGTGCCCCTCAATGACTTTTTAAAAATAATCTTTTTACTTTTGAATAATTTTATCATCAGAAAAAAACTGTGAAGATAGTACAGAATTCCTAAATACTTTACACTGAGTTTTACCTAATGTCAGCATTATCACAATACAGTTGTTGCAACTAAGAAACCAGGGTTGGTATGCTACTATGAATAAAGCTCCGATTTCATATGGATTTCACCCACCTTCTTCATTAATGCCCTCTTTCTGTTCTAGGATCCCAGGCAGGATACCACGACTCCTCAGGTCTCTCTGGTCTCTGATGGTTTCCTTGTTTTTCACAAGCTTGACAGTTTTGAGGAATACTGCTGTTTTGTAGATGGATCCTTAGTTTGAGTTTCTGTGATGATTTGCTCACGCTTGCACTGGAGTTGGGAATTTGGGGGAAGTTCCCTTCTCATGACTTCCTATCAGGGGCACATGTCCTCTCATTGATTTATCCGTGGTGCCACTGACTTTTTTTACAGATCTAGATCTAGAACATTTCCAGCTTTCCAGAATGTCACTTCCTGCCCCTTTCCAGTCCATCTCTGCCTCCTGCCCCAAAGGTAACCACTGTCACCTTGGGATACCATTGTTGGGATTTCTGTCACTACCAATTAAATGAAGGGTGCCAGTGCTTAGATTTGTACTAGTGGAATCATCAGAATCCTCTCTTCTTTGTCTGACTTTTTTTTTTTTTTTGCAAAACATAATGTTTTTGAGATGCATTCCATTTTGCTTTTTCACTGTTGCTGAGTATTCCATAGTAGGAATACACACAATCTATTTGTCCATTCGACTATTGAGCCACATGTGGGTTGTTTCCAGTTTGGGGCTATTATGGGAAAGCTGCCATGGACATTCTCATGTGGTTCTTTTTGGGGATGTGCCGTGCTTCAATTGAGAGAGTCCAGGTTGGGGGTGGGAAGGCTTTAACCTCATCTCTTCATCTCTCACTCTTGACGACTTTCTGAAAATGCCCTCATTTGTTCTCTCTACAAATAGATTAGAGAAGAATGAAGCCTCTAAAAGGAACAGAGAAATTTGTGCTAGGAGGTGTACATTCAGTGTGTTAGCAAATCTCATCAGCTCTGGCCCTAAAATATTTCTTCAATACGCCCACTTCACTGTTTTCCCAGCTCCCACCAGAGATGAAGCCACCTCTGTCTCTCCCCTCCTCACTGATCTGGCCTCCTCAATTCTGTACCCCCTAGCCTCCAGTCCACGAGAGCACCACCAACCAATCCTCCACCCTTTACACCCCATTAAGGCCCCAGAAGCTTCCCTTTGTCTTAGGAGACCCTTCCACCTCCCTCTCCTGCACTTCAGACTCTGTGGCCTCTAGTTCTGCCTCATCTCCCTCCCCAGCAAGCTCTTTGCCCATGGTCTCTGCAGTGGCTCTTCTCTCTGCCTGGAACGCACTTCCCAAGGACACCTGCCTGCCACCTTCCTTTCCTTCAGTTAGGACTGTTTCACTACCACCTCCACAGAGAGGCCTCCCCTGACTACCCGTTCATCCAGTCTGTCTTTTGACTGGGTAATTTAATCCACTTACTTTAAAAATAATTGCTGGTTGGTAAAGACATAGACTGTTTTCATGTAAAAAACTCTTTTCTGCCTGTTTTGTAATTCCTTACTTCCTCTGGTTGTTTTCCTTTGTGACTTGATGACTTTTTTATAGTGTTATGTTTTGATTCTTTTCTCCATATCTTTTGTGTTTCTACTACAGGTTTCTTCTTTGTAATTACCACGAAGCTCACATAAAACATCTTCTAGTTATGACAGTTCATTTTAAGCTGATAACTTAATTTCCATCACATACAAAAACTCCACACTTTTACCCCTTCTGCCCCATGTTATCGATGTCACTATTTACATCCTTTTATGATATGTACCAATGAGCAGGTTATTTAGCTATAGTTATTTTAAGTACTTGAGTCTTTTAACTTTTTTGAAATTTTTGATGTTTATTTATTTTTGAGAGAGAGACAGAGAGTGAGCAGAGGAGGGACAGAGAGAGAGGGAGACACAGAATCTGAAGCAGGCTCCAGGCTCTGAGCTGTCAGCACAGAGCCTGATGCGGGTCTCAAACTCATGGACCTTGGGATCATGACCTGAGCAGAAGTCGGCTGCTTAATTGACTGACCCACCCAGGTGCCCCGAGTCTTTTAACTTTTATGCTGGCATTAGGAGTGATTTATGCCCCACCATTGCAGAATTAGGGTATTCTGAATTTTACCGTGTGCTTACCTTCACCAGAGAGTCTTCTACTTTCATATGTTTTCATGTTCCACGTGGTATCCCTACCTTTCAACGTGAAGAACTCCTTCTAGCATTTCTCATAAGACAGGTCTGGTTGTGATGAACTCCCTCAGCTTTTGTTTGCCTAGGAAAGTCTTTTTCTCTCCATTTCTGAAGGACAGCTTTGTCGGGTAAGGTATTCTTTGTTGACAGTTCTGTTTTGTTTTTTTCCTTTCAGCACTTTGAGTGTATCCTCTGTCCTGACCTTCATGGGTTTGCTGGGAAATCCTCTCACAGTCTCACGGGGGCTCCCTTGTATGTGGTGAGTAGCTTTTCTCTTGCCGCTTTCAAAATTCTGTCTTTGACTTTGAACAATTTGATTTTAATATGTCTAATAGAAGATTTTCTGATATTCAGCCTACTCTTGGTTCTTTGGATGTTATGGATCTGGGTGTTCATCTCTTCCCCTGGAGACTTGGGAAGTCATCTGTCCTGAAGACAGTGTTTGTGGGGGTGTGGAGGCTGGGCTCTCCTGGTCCGCCATCTTGCTGCCATCACTCCAGGCATCTCCCCCTTTGCTGCTTTAGACATGGTTTCCTTTGGTTCTTTGAACATACTTAAAAGAGCTGATTTAAAGATTTTGTCTAGTAAGTCCAACACCTGTGCTTCCTCAGGGACTGTTTGCATGGGCATTTTTGTGAGTGTGTGTGTATGGGCCATACTTTCTTTTTTATTTGTGTATCTTATGTCTTATTGTTGGAAATTGGGCATTCTAAATAACATGACGTGACAACTCTGGAAATCAGATTGTCCCTCCTTCCCAGGGTTTGTTGTTTTGCTGTTTCTGTTACTGCTGTTGTTGTTTATTTGCTTAGTGACTCTACCGTGCTAACTCTATAAAGTCTCTGTATTTTTTGTTGTTTGTGGCCACTGAAGTCTCTTCTCAGCCTCGTGGTCAGCCATTGATTGGATAGATTTCCTTAAGTCCCTGGAACCAGAAAGTCTCCCAGGCTTTGTCAAGGGGTTCTGTATGTGGGGCGCACTTTCACCACGCAGCCTAGCATCTACAGCGCTGGCTTGGTCTCTACTTCCTGCTCACAGGGGGCCCCAAGATGAGCCAGCGGTGATAGCTTACTGCCTTCTCCTACCTTTCCTGATCATGCACGCAGCCCTAGGCATGTGCACAGCTTTCTGTGTGTGCATGGCCTCCTTTTCCACACCTTCTATGGAATTCTCCTTCTCCAGCTTTTCCTTTTAAGTTTTTTGGTTATTAGCTCGTTGTTTGCCCAAACTTCTTTCTCCTTCAGGCAGCTAAAATGTTATATAATTGCTACTTACTGTTTTTGACAAAAGCTCCTGGGGGAGGAAATAAAAGACTGTTTACACTGGCTGAGCTCTGAGCCAGGTCAACTAAGGATGAGCCTTACAAGTGGGGTTTTCCAGGGGACTGCCAGACAGATCAAGTGATGATGATGCTCTGACATTGGGACTCTGAAAAGCTCCACTCTGTTCTGACTCCATCAGTGGCAGCTGGGCTGCTGGGCTGCCGGTTTTCCCAGTGATTTGCTAGTGATTATGGGTCGTTAGTTTTCAAGGTTATTGTGGGCTGGAGAGCAGGGGGCGGGACTAGGGCAAGTTAAAATGTCACAAAGCTCTAGGTTCTTATCAAGATTCATTGTTTTCCTTGAAAAAGCACCCCATCCCTGATCGCTACAAACTTTTGGTTAATTTCTAACATTCTAAAGCAGTTGATTCTGACAATTTTTGCCAGTGATCCCATTGCTTTTATGGTCAAGAGGGTTTTTGGAGATTCTTATTCTGCCAGTTTTTGATAATGTCACTCTTATGTAGACAAACTTAGGCCTTTTCTTCTTTGTGATACTTCTTATGGCTTTTATGCTACTGTTATTTTCTCCAGCTAAATGCCACCGTGGATATACCTGTAGTTGAACAAAGTTGGGTTTATTGACTCTTTGCAACACAGAAGCCATACGTTATGGGAGAACTGTGAGGCACCTCATCAGGAGTATTACAAAGGACTTACAGGGTCTGCACCGGGGTCAAGTAGTTTTGAGAAGGTTTTAAGGAAATAAGGCTTTTCTTTGAACTGGACACTTTCTGGAGGTGAAGGCAAGTCTGTGATTACATATTCTAATAAATCTGATTAGAAAGTGCTAGGAATGAAGTGAGATTAAAGCTATAATTGACAAAGAAGTAGCATTCACCCTCATTAGCTAGGGCCGGGGGTAGAGTAGTCTGAATAATGGCTGCCACAGTCATCAGATCATAATCCCTGGAGGCTGCGAATATTTCCTTAGATGGAAAACTTGTCTTTTCAGCTGGGACTAAGTTAAGGATCTTGAGATGGGGAGATTATCCTTCGTTATTCAGGTGAGCCCTAAATATATTCCCAAATGTTTATGTAAAAGGGAGGCATGGGGCGCCTGGGTGGCTCAGTTGGTTGAGCGTCTGACTTCAGCTCAGGTCATGATCTTGTGGTTTGTGAGTTTGGGCCCTGCACCAACAGTGCAGAACTGCTTGGGATTCTCCCCCCCGCCACTTGTGCGTACGTGTGCTCTCTCTCAAAAATGAATAAATAAACTTAAAAAAAAGAAAAAGGAGAGGCAGAGGTTCACACATACCTGCTCTCTGTGTCTGTCTGTCTGTCTCTCTCTCTCAGGAGAAGACAGTGTAAAGATAGAGCTGAGAGATTTGAGGATGCTGACATTGAAACCTGGAGGGATGTGTCCACAAGCCAAGGAATGCCTACAGCCACCAGAACCTGAAAGAAGCAAGGGATGGATTCTTTCCTAGAGCCTCTGGAGGAGGCACTGCACTGACTATACCTTGATTTCAGCCCAGTGAGACTGATTTCATACTTTTGTCCTCCAGAACTGTAAGATGATACATTTCTGTTGTTTTAAGGCACTAAACGTGTAGTAATTTGTTACAGCAGCCCCAAGAAACATACAGGGGATGTCTGATCATTTTTATGGTTTGGACAATGTCCTTGTTTTTGTCCAAGTTCATGGGTTATGGGTTGAATTGTCTACTCCTCAAGTTCATATGTTAAAGTTCTAACCCCCAGTACTGTAGAATATGACCTTATTTAGAAATGGCCAGTAGCGTGGGCCCCTAAACCAATATGACTGATGTCCTTACAAAAAAGGGAAATGTAGACAGAGATGCACTACAGGGGGAACACCAGGTGGAAATCGGAGTTCTGTTGCCATAAGCCCAGGAACCACCAGAAGTTAGGAGAGAGGCCCGGAACCGCTCCTTCCCTTGCACCTTCAGAGAAAGCGTGGTCTTGCAGACACCTTGATCACAGGCTTCCAGTCTCCAGAACTGCCAGACCTTACGTGTTATCTAATCCACGTAGTTTGTGGTACTTTGTTACGGCTTCCTGGCCAATGAGTACAGTTCAGAGATGATTACAGAGTGGTCTTGCTTTTGTCTTGCCTGTGACCTTGCCTGACGTTGACATTGTATGAAATTGTTTATGTTCGACAGGAAAACTCCAGCGCCTAGCTGTGAGGGCCGGACCAGCTCTCCCAAATGTCAGGCACCGCTTTTCTCTTTCTTATCACAGAATCTTTACTCATCTGATAAATGTTCACTTTATGTTGTCTTTAAGCATTGTAACTAATTCTTTCTAAAAAATATTTAAACCTTCGATCCATTTGGCGTTTATTCTGGAAGGGAGATGGGGCAGAGGTATATGGCCTCAAGTAGAGGCCGTGATCAAAGGGGCTTGAGGTCCAGACTTGCTGAGGTCTTTATGAACCTGAGTTCAAAGCTGTCTTAGACCAATCCCCTCAAACTGCTTCGATTACTAGGAGTAATCTCAGAACAGTCCTTTAGAGCATTTAGGGAGTAGTTTCTTTCTCTCTTCCTTGTCATTCTTGATCGAAGGAAAGGCGTCAGCCCCCTTTAGTTACAACAGGTCATGGCTGTGAGTGCTTCTCACTACAGCCATTAATTCGGAGGATAGGCTCATCAGCAGAAAACCCTCCCAGAGCCCCACGTGCCCCGGGCATCTCCTCTGTCTATTTGGATAAGTGCAGTGCGGGATCAATTATGGATGAGGCTCGATGGGAGATGAGTAAGTGGGCTGTTGTCTACTTTTAAAAATTAATGGGATCTGATTAACACGAGAGCACACTCCCTCTTCCTCAAGCCAGAGAGGCTCAGATCTCCACAGAAGCTCAGGGGCGGGGTAGCGGGGAGCAGTAGCCCCTGTGTCTGTGTGGGGTTAGATTTGATTCATGGAATCATACTTTAGACTTATCTACCCCCTTGACAGATGAGAATACTGAGGACCTTCAAGGTTAAACAATTTGCCCAAACAGCAAAGAAGGAAAGAAAAATAGCCAATTACTGGGTTTTAAAAAAAAGTTTGCTTATTTATTTTGAGAGAGTGAGAAAGTGAGAGTGTGCACGTGAGTGTGAGCAGGGGAGGAGGGGCAGAGAGAGGGGGAGAAACCCAAGCAGGCTCCACACTGTCAGCACAGAGCCCGATGCCGGGCTTGATTTCACAAACTGTGGGATCATGACCTGAGCCGAAATCAAGAGTCAGGCGCTTAAAATAAATTTTTTTAATACAGGAAATTTAAAACCTATCCAAAGTAGAGAGAATAATATCATGTAGACATTCTCAAACTTTTTGGTCTCATTTTACACTTACACTCTTAAAATTTTTTGAGAACCTCCAAGAGCTTTTGGACCTGTGGGTTGCATCTATTGCTGTTTGCTATATTAGACATTAGAACTCAGACATTTAAAAATATTAATTCACTTAAAAATAATACTCCCATTACATGTCAACACAAATACTTTTGTCCTTTATAATTTATTTCTACTATAGGATTTATTTTTATTTATTTATTTAAATGTTTATTTTTGAGACAGAGAGAGAGGAGAGTGTGCGCAAGCAGGGGAGGGGCAGAGAGAGAGTGAGACAAAGGATCTGATGTGGGGCTTGAACTCATGAACCATGAGATCATGACCTGAGCTGAAGTTGGACGCTTAACTGACTGAGCCACCCGGGCCCCTCTCTGCTATAAGCTTTTAAATGCTAGTTATACATCATCCGTTAGATTTTACTTTATTTTATTTTGTTGTTATTGTGGTAAAATATATCCAAAGTTTACACTTTTAACCATTTTTAAATGTACCATTCAACGGCACTAAGTATATTCACATTGTTGTGCAACTCCCACCACTACCTGTCTCCAGAACGTTTTCATCTTCCCATACTAAAACTCTGTACCCATTAAACCCTAACTCCCCATACCCGCTGTCCCCAGCCCCTGGGAACTACTGTCCTTCTGTCTCTATGGATTTGACTGCTCTAGGTATTCCGTATGAGTGGAGTCACACATATTTGTCTTCTTTTGTCCAGCTTGCATCATTTAGCATAATATCTTCAAGGTTCACCCTGTGGTCGCCTGTGTCAGGGTTTCCTTCCTTTTCAAGGCTGAATAATATGCCATTGTGTGTATAGACCACATATTGTTTATCCATTCATCCGTCGACAGACATTGGGTTGTTTTCACCACTTGGCTATTGGGAGCAGTGCTTCTACACACATGGGCGCACAAATACCTCTTTGAGACCCTGCTTTCAGTTTGGTTGTGCATATACCCAGAAGTGGCATTGCCGGATCAAATGGTAATTCCATGCTTAATTTTTTAAGGATTGACACACTGTTTGCCACAGCCGCTCTACCATTTTACATTCCCCCCAGCAAAGCCCAAGGTGTCAATTTCTCCACATCCGTGCCAACACCTGTGGTTTTCTGTTACAATTTTTTTTAAGTAATAGCCATCCTAATGGTTGTTAAATAACTTTTTATAAAAAAAACTAAACTATGTTTTTCCAAACCAAAAAATTAGTAAGATGAGAGGCATTGTTTTACATTCTGCAAATCCTTTGAATGTCTGGCTTACTAGGCAGCTGGCTTCTCAGATCTGCTTCTGCATTTATTTCATGGTTGTCCAATCACATGCCATGTAGCCTCTGGAAAATTCCACAGTACCTTCATGAGAGGAAGAGAGGGAGAAAGGCAAATGACATTGTAGTGTTATTAGGCAAATAGTTCTGACTTGGCAGACCTGTTTTCATTATTACCTCAGGGTCTATCCTGTTGCGTCTCTTCTCCCTTTTGTGCCTCCCCTTCGTCATTTTCTTTTTAAAGCTTTTTATTTTAAAGTAATCCCTGCACCCAGCATGAGGCTCAAACCCACAAGCCGGAACCCACAACCCCAACCCACAACCCTGAGATCAAGAGTCACATGCTCTACCAACTGAGCCAGCCAGGCGCCTCTCCCGCTTTACCACTTCGAAGCAAATTGGCAGCCGTCAATTCTTACCAGCATTGTGTTGGGTACTTTCCTGCCCCGGCTTCTTAATCCTTGTTGCAGATCTGCTTTATTAGCATGTGTGAGTGTATGGTTGTTCAGTTGTGGGAACCAGGCCCCAGGGATGCTAGGAAATGTTCCCAAGTTCATGCCTCTGGAAGCTGATGGCACGCGGGCTGGTCAGATCTTTATTACACATTCTCTTATCTTTGACTTCAGACCATGGGAGTCGTTGGGGCTGCCACTGGCTTGCTTCTTTTTCCCATTGGGACTTTGGGGAAGGCATTCCCTGCCTCCCTCTCTCGGAGGTATATGGATGCTCTTTTCATAGATTTTAAAGAAGCCTTCTGGGCCAGGCCTCCTCCGGGCTGCTGGGCACAGAGCTGGGTTGGATGCTGCTGTGTGAAGTAATTCTGGACATTTCTTCGGGCATAAGCTGAGAAAGCATTTGCCCTCCCCATTTGGAGGCCCGGGACTGGGAGTGGCGGAAAAACAGCAGAAGAACCCAGGCTGGTGGGGTTTGGTATGGTCTGCTCCAGTTTGAGCCAGGACACCTCCACTCACTGTAGAATCACAGAGCTGAGAGAAGATGGGGCTCCAAAGTCATGTAGTCCCGACCACCTCCCAGGGCAGGAATCATCTCTGAAATGCCCTACCCAAAGGGTGCTAGACCTCTCTGTTTCACCCTCAATGACAGGGAACTCACTCCCTACCTCAGCAGACAGCCAGTCTGTGGATGGTACTCTCATTGTGAGAAAGCTCAGCTCACGTTGGGCGACCTTCCAGAGACAACCCAGATCTGTGTCGTGTTGGGAAGAACCCAGACTGGGAGTAGAGATTGCTGGGTATACGATTAGTGTAGCCGTGGGAAAGCCTGCTCCCCCTGAGAGTTTGATTTCTTTGTTGTCAAGAGAACTCATCTCTGATTCTTTTTACCACTCACATTTGTTTATTTTCTGATTTGGCTTCTTTTTCTCCAGAAGTGGTCTTCAGGAACTTGGAGAGAAACTGTGGTCCCCTTCAAGTGTGGGCATCACCTTTCCTCTTGGGGCACGTTCTCAGCTGCCCATCCAGGCACTAACTATCTCAAGAAACACCCCTGTCTTCCCCTGGCTCTTTCTGTGGAGTTTGATCCCAGCACAGGCCTCTAGGGTTTCCAGGAGCAGTCCTGGATTCCACAGACCTGTTGCAGCCCCGAACACCCATAGCTCCTTCATCCACCCTCCGTGACAACTCCCTACCCCAACACCAATGTAAGGTGTCCTCTGACTTTATAAAGACTTAGTAACTGCACCATCCATGAGACTTTCCACATCTTTGCCATATATCCCAACTGATTTTCAAATAGTGGGACCTTCTGACAGGAAGAAGAAAGAAAAATAAAGCAGAAGAACTCCACAGTCAGGTAATTGAGAGAAAGCTGGGACTCAGACTGCCTTTTGGGTTTGGAAAGGGTGTGGATGTGGCTCATCTGGTCCTGGCCTGAGAGTCCTTCCAGGCTGGCAGGCTGGACCTCCCATCTCCATGGCAACTGTTGTTATTGGTAACTGAATAACCATCTCCAACAACAGCGGCTGGAGTGGCTGCTGATGGTTTTCCCTTCTAGGTGAAAGTAAGAGGAGCCAGGCTCTTTGCTGACTGATTCCAAATGCTGAGCTCTTTGCCCCCATTTGGGGATCTTCAGTTGATACTGAGCAAACAGAGGCTACCCTTCTATTCCCCTCCAACTTCTGTGACTTAAGCAGTGGGACAAATTAACTTAGCATGTACTTTCTAGATTCTTTCTGAGAGGCTGAGAAATCTACTCAAGGACATTTAGCTAGCAAGGTCCAGAAGCTGAAGCTTGACCATCTAATTCTGAAAGCATGCTTGTGACCACATGGCTGTGGTGTCTCCATCCTTTTCCTCTGAGACCATGTGGAAACCTTCTCAGCCGTCCTTGTGAAACCATTGTTCTAATATTGTGAGGACAAGTGGCATTTCATAGTGATTCACGGGCCCCCGTGAAGCCATCCCACTTGATTGTCTTGTAGTGGAGTCAGCGGGACCTCAAGATACTATAGACCTGAAATTATTAGGGAAGTAGAGTATTTTTTTTTTTCAAAATTACTTTTTTATTAACAGGATTTATCCGAGTTCATTTGGAAAGGGTTTGCATCCTTTCCATTCTCCCCAAGGTCCCTAATTTTGTTTGTTGGTTTGATTTTCTAATTTAATTTAATTTAATTTAATTTTATTTTATTTTATTTTTTTATTTTTAAATTTACATCCAAGTTAGTTAGCATATAGTGCAACAATGATTTCAGGAGTAGATTCCTTACCTGTTCAGCCTATCCCCCCCCCCAACCCCTCCAGCAATCCTCTGTTTGTTCTCTGTATTTAAGAGTCTCATGTTTTGTCCCCCTCCCTGTTTTTGTATTATTTTTGATTCCCTTCCCTTATGTTCATCTGTTTTGCATCTTAAATTCCTCATATGAGTGAAGTCATATATTTGTCTTTCTCTGACTAATTTTGCTTGGCATAATACCGTCTAGTTCCATCCACGTAGTTGCAAATGTCAAGATTTCATTCTTTTTGATTGCCGAGTAATATTCCCTTGTATATGTATACACCACATCTTCTTTATCCATCTGTTGATGGACATTTTGGGCTCTTTTCATACTTGGGCTATTGTCAATAGCACTGCTATAAACATTGGGGTGCATGTACCCCTTCAAAACGGGACACCCGTATCCCTTGGATAAATACCTAGGAGTGCAATTGCTGAGTCATAAGATAGTTCTATTTTTAAATTTTTGAGAACCTCCATACTATTTTCCAGAGTGGCTGCACCAGCTTGCATTCCCACCAGCAGCGCAAAAGAGATCCTCTTTCTCCGCATCCTCGCCAACATCTGTTGTTGTCTGAGTTGTTAATGTTAGCCATTCTGACAGGTGTGAGGTGGTATCTCATTGTGGTTTTGATTTGTATTTCCCTGATGATGAGTGGTGTTGAGCATTATTTCATGTGTTTGTTAGTAATCTGGATGTCTTCTTTGGAGAAGTGTCTGTTCATGTCTTTTGCTCATTTCTTCACTGGATTATTTGTTTTTGGGTGTTGAGTTTGATAAATTCTTTATAGATTTTGGATACTAACCCTTTATCTGATATGTCATTTGCAAATACTGTCTCCCATTCTGTTATTGCCTTTTAGTTTTGCTGACTGTTTCCTTTTCTGTGCAGAAGATTTTTATTTTGATGAGGTCCCAATAGTTCATTTTTGCTTTTGTTTCCCTTGCCTCCAGAGACATGTTGAGTAAGAAGTTGTTGTGGCTGAGGTCAGAGAGGTTTTTGCCTGCTTTCACCTCTGTGATTTTGATGGCTTCCTGTCTTACGTTTAGGTCTTTCATCCATTTTGAGTTTAGTTTTGTGTATGGTGTAAGAAAGTGGTCCAGGTTCATTTTTCTGCATGTCACTGTCCAGTTTTCCTAGCATCATTTGCTGAAAAGACTGTCTTTATTCCATTGGATATTCTTTCCTGCTTTATCAAAGATTAGTTGGCCATACGTTTGTGGGTCCATTTCTGGGTTCTCTGTTCTGTTACATTGATCTGAATGTCTGTTTTTGTGCCAGTACCATACTGTCTTGATGATTATAGCTTTGTAATACAGCTTGAAGTTCAGGATTGTGATGCCTCCAGCTTTGGTTTTCTTTTTCAAGATTGCTTTGGCTATTCGGGGTCTTTTCTGCTTCCATACAAATTTTAGGATTGTTTGTTTTACCTCTGTGAAGATGCTGGAGTTATTTTTATAGGTATTGCATTGAATATGTAGATTCCTTTGGGTAGTATTGACATTTTAACAATATTTGTTCTTCCTATCCAGGAGCATGGGATATTTTTCCTTTTTTTGTGTGTCTTTTTCAATTTCTTTCATAAGCTTTCTATAGTTTTCAGTGTATAGATTTTTCACCTCTTTTGTTAGATATATTCCTAGGTATTTTATGGTTTTTGGTGCAATTGTAAATGGGATCGATTCCTTGATTTCTCTTTCTGTTGCTTCATTATTGGTGTATAGGAATGCAACCAATTTGTGTGCATTGATTTTATATCCTGTGACTTTGCTGAATTCATGGATCAGTTCTAGCAGTTTTTTGGTGGAATCTTTTGGGTTTTCCATATAGGGTATCGTGTCATCTGTAAAGAGTGAAAGTTTGACCTCCTCCTGGCTGATTTGGATGCCTTTTATTCCTTTGTGTTGTCTGATTGCTGAGGCTAAGACTTGCAATACTATGCTGAATAACAGTGGTGTGAGAGGTCATCCCTGTCTTGTTCCTGACCTTAGGGGGGAAGCTCTCAGCTTTTCCCCATTGAGGATGATATTAGTGGTGGGTCTTTCATATATGGCTTTTTATGATCTTGAGATATGGTCCTTCTATCCCTACTTTCTTGAGGGTTTTTATCAAGAAAGGATGCTGTATTTTGTCAAATGTTTTCTCTGCATCTATTGAGAGGATCATGGGGTTCTTGTTCTTTCTTTTTTTGATGTGATGTATCACATTGATTGTTTTGCAGAGACTGAACTAGTCCTGCATCCCAGGTATAAATCCCACTTGGTTGTGGTTAATAATTTTTTTTAATGTATTGTTGGATCTGGTTGCCTAGTATCTTGTTGAGGATTTTTGCATCCATGTTCATCAGGGAAATTGTTCTATAGTTCTCCTTTTTAGTGGGGTCTCCGTCTGGTTTTGGAATCAAGGTAATGCTGGCTTCACAGAAAGAGTTTAGAAGTTTTCCCTTCATGTCTATTTTTTTGGAACAGCTTCAAGAGAATAGGTGTTAACTCTTCTTTAAATGTTTGGTAGAATATAGAAGTAGAGTATTGACAAGGTGAAGGGACTTGCTCACCCAGGCCACTGTCTCAGACTGCCTGCTCTCCCCGTCCCACTCTCCCTCCAACCTTGTAGGGGCGTGCAGTGGGGCAGACCTGCCACAGGGATGAAATTCAGGCCTCTTTCATGGAGGACCCTTTGGCCTTGCATTATGTTTTATCACATCTCTGAGTACTTTAATTTTGTAAAACATTTCAGGCATACTTCCACTGATTGGTTTTCCTGGGTGGACTTTGGAGTTGCTTCTGTTAGTTCTTAGATCTGATCTTGCTGAGGTTTTGAGTGGAGTTATACAGTTCACAACTCGTGAAGGCCCTGCCCTGTGAAAGAGAGGAATAACCCAGTGTTAGGTGTCTGACCATCTGTGTTCAAATCCTAGTGCCCCTTCTCACGAAGGACCCTCATCTTTCTGATCTTTCATTGGCTTCTTACAGAGCTGACCACTCCCTCCATCATGAACATTGCCCTGTCCTGAGCTCCTGTGACCCCACCTCTCCCTGGTTTTCCTCTTCTCTCTCCGGCTGCTGCTTCATGGATCCCTGTGATCTTCCTCCTCTACTTGATGTCTTCATGTTGGAGGGGTTCAAGACTTGGTCCTAGGTGATACCATCCACCATACCTATGGTTTCAATTCCTTCCTGTCCCCAGATCACACCTCTCTTTTGAGCTCTAAACCTGCATTTCTCATGGAAGGCCTTGCAGCTCTTCCTGGATGTCCCTAAGACACAGCAAATTCAGATCATCTAAAACTAAATGTAACCCTTTTCTACCAAAACTTGTCTCACTTAACCCTCACCAACCCCACCCTCCATTCCAGTGTTTCCCATCATAGGAAATGGTGCCACTCTTTCCACAATAGTCAATAGACAGGAACTGGGGAATCATTTTTGACAGGTACTTCCTTCAATTAATCCATCCTTTTGTCCTTATATACTAAAAAGTCTCTAGAATCTGTCCAGTTCTTTCCATCTCTACCACCATTACCTTCATTCACTGTTATGGCTTGCTTCCTTACAAGTCTCTTTGCTTCTATACTCCCCCAACTATCTGTTCTTTACTCTAGTTAGAATGACCTTAAAATATAAATCAGATCATATTGCTTCCCTGCTATATTCCTATTACAGACTTCCCCTGCTCTCGTGACAAAGATCTGTGGTGGTTTTAAGACATAGCTTCAGAATACATTCTCTCCCTTGAAACTAGGTCGTGATTGTTTCAACTAATAGAGCATGGTTAAAATGATGTGGGACTTCTGATGGTAAGTCCTAAAAGACCATGCACCTTCTGTCTTGTTGGTGGAACATTAGCTCTTAGGGCTCTGGGTCACCATGTAAGATAGTTTGATCACCACGAGGCCACCATGCCACCAAACCCATGTCATGGGGAGTCCATATATTGGTGTTTTGGCTGACAGTCACAGCTGAACCCAGCCTTTGAGTTATTTCACACTAGGAGCCAGTTAGGTGAGTGAAGAAGCCTCTAGATGATCCTGGATTCCCCTACTTCAGTCATTGAGTCACGCTGGTCATTCATGTCTTCCCAGCTGAGGCTCTAGACATTGCAGAACAGAGACCAGCCATTCATGTTGTTTCCTGTTTGAATTTCTGACCCACAGAGAGATGACCATAATAAAATGGCAGTTGCTTAGGGTGGTTTATTCTGAAGAAGTAGATAACTGTACCAAAGTTCAGAT
Organism: Lynx rufus; assembly: GCF_022079265.1. Taxonomy (NCBI): domain Eukaryota; kingdom Metazoa; phylum Chordata; class Mammalia; order Carnivora; family Felidae; genus Lynx; species Lynx rufus. Next base: position 16,693,933 of record NW_025814896.1, on the reverse strand, counting down.
CTTCCACAACATACAATTAGTGCACAGTGAATGTTGGATGAATGAAAGAATGGCTACAGGTAATATTGTTGATATTGTTTGGTGGCCATATTTGGGAGGCAGCAGAACTTTTGTTGCTTCCAAGTGACACGGGCTCTCCTGATTAAACTTCTTACCATGACAGGGAGCAGATAGGAAGGAGAGGACCTGGGCTGTGTGGGGTTTCATCCAGGTGGGAGGAGAGTCTCAGGGCAGGGTGGGTGTGGGGGGTGGTCAGGCAGGGTGTACATGCCATGCATAAGTTCCCTACATCAGCCTTTGTATCTGATTAATGAAAATTGGCCATGGTGGGTGGAGGCAAAGCCCATTCCTGACCTGATGGAAAACTTGGATAGGGTTCACTTGCCCTCCCCGGGCACCATTTTTATACAGATGTTAGATAAGAGCCCAACAAAAGCCTGCTCCGGCTCTGTAGATCTATATGTCCAGACGGCCAGGAAACCAGGAAGAGCTGCTCATAAATGGCTCTATAATCCAGGCAAAGTCAGCAGGGAGGGTTACAGTTTGTAATTAAAAAAAAAAAAAATTAACCAATTACGTCCTCAATACATTCAATTCCTAATCCCCTTGAAAAGGATCTTTAGGCATCTAATTGACATATTTTAAGAGACATATTGGCTAGTTAGACATCAATTGACATCCTTATTAAATATCAATTAACACATTCCCTAACTTGATATTTAATTAGCTTGCTGGAGCTATTCTTTTAAAAGTCAATTAAATGCTTAGAATATTCTTACAAGTTGACTCCACTGATAGCGATTATGTATGAATTCCTGTCATAAGTGGTTTTTAGTTAATTGCAGGGCAAGCTGATTCTGAATATACACATCAGGTCTTTCAATACGAATTTTAGAATCAATCATTAGATACTTAATGAACCCTCTTCTCGGTGCTGATTATGAATAAAAGTCACGTCTGGCTCTGGGACTCTGGGCTATTGTATTTTCACATGACTGCAAAAAGTCTAGGTCAAACAGTCCATGCCCCTGCCTGTAGGTAGAGTCATGCTTCAGTTTTTAAAAATTGTGATAAAATACACATAGCGTAAGATTTACCATCTTAACATTTTTTTAGCATGTAGTTCAAAAGTGCTAACTACGGGGCGCCTGGGTGGCGCAGTCGGTTAAGCGTCCGACTTCAGCCAGGTCACGATCTCGCGGTCCGTGAGTTCGAGCCCCGCGTCAGGCTCTGGGCTGATGGCTCAGAGCCTGGAGCCTGTTTCCGATTCTGTGCCTCCCTCTCTCTCTGCCCCTCCCCCATTCATGCTCTGTCTCTCTCTGTCCCAAAAATAAATAAACGTTGAAAAAAAAATTAAAAAAAAAAGTGCTAACTACATTCACATTGTTGTACAGCCAATCTCTAAAAATTTTTATCTTGCAAAACTCAAGCTTAATCCCTCTGAAACAATGGCTCCCTATTCCCCCTCCCTCCCAGCCCCTGGCAACCAGCCTTCTGCTTCATTCTCTCTGGGTTTGACTGCTCTAGGTATCTCATGTAGGTGGAATCATACAATAGTTGTCTTTTTGTGACCGGCTTCTTTCACTCAGCATAGCATCCTCAGGGTCCATCCACATCATAACCTGTGTCAGAGCTTGCTTCTCTATTCTTGTTTCTTTTTTTTCTTACTTAAAATTTTTTTAAAAATGTTTATTTATTTTTGAGAGAGAAAGAGAAAGAGGCAGAGCGTGAGTGGGGGAGGGGCAGAGAGAGAGGGAAACAACCTGAAGCAGGTTCCAGGCTCTGAGTTGTCAGCACAGAACCCGACGCGGGGCTCAATCCCACATACTGCGAGATCACTACCCAAGCTGAAGTTGGCTGCTTAACTGACTGAGCCACCCAGGCGCCCCATCTTTTTTAAGAATGAATAATATTCCGTTGTGTGTACAGACCACATTTCATTTTCCGTTCATCTGTCCATGGACACTTGGGTGGCTTCCACCTCTTGGCCATTGTGGATAACGCTGCTATCAACACGGGTGCACAAATAGCTCTTGGAGACCCTGCTTTCAGTTCTGTTGCCTATACACCCAGAGGTGGAATTGCTGGATCCCGTGGTCATTCTGTTTTGGTTTTTGAGAACATGCTTCATTTTGAGGTTTATTCATTCAGTGCATTCTTTGAGCACCTTGGCTATGTGGACACTCCTGAAATCAGGAGCTCGGTCCAGGGGCGCTGCAGACCCGGGAGTGACTGTAGCCTGGTGGGGCTGCTAGTGTGGTAGTCAAGTCCCGGCACAGATGGTGTGACTGGGATGGTTCTAAGCAGTCGTGTGGCATGGGTGTGGTGCAGCAGAGGACAAGGACCAGGAAGGGGTGGTTGGGTGGGGGAGGTGTTCTGACGAGAGGTAACAGCAGGCCCAGGTTTCCCCTGCACGCTTGTCATCACTTCCACCGTGGTGGATGTTTCCTTCACCTCACAGGAACTTGCCCTTCACCTCTAGTAATCTCCCTATAATTACTGAGTTCCTATTATCTGCCTGGAACATTGCTACATTTTGTCACATCATCTGTCTGAGAAGGAGAGGTTGCTAGCATTTCCTCTGCCTTGCACACAAAGATCTTGGGCTCAGGAAGCCTAACTCAGCTGCCAGGGGGTTCAGAGCCGAGGAGTCCATGCCTGAATAACACCAGACCTGCGCAGCTCCCCCAGCACTCACAGCTGAGGAGGTAGGGTGGTACCTCAGGCAAAGAGGGGGCTTGCCTGGGGGCGTCACTGTTGCTGGAACTGTCCAATGCTGTTTTGTGGGCCAGCTTGGAGTAACTTGAGTGGTCAGTACCTGGATCAGTTGGTGGATCTTGCAGGGTTCACGTGGGAAAGAACTCTGACCTATCAGAGTCCTCAACAATGGGGTGGGCAGGTCCTAGGGGCAGTGAATTCCCCGTCACCTAAAGTGTGTGAGCAGAGGCTAAAGGGTCATTTGACCATTTGGGAGCGAGTCGCACTGGGGAGACTTTCAGGTTCACAAGCAGTTCATGCCCACAGTCATTGCATTTATCGTTCTTTGTGTCTGAAGGTCTTTGTGTGTGCCTTCTTGTCTTTGAGATCTCAGTTTTAATGGCCCCTCCTCTAGGAAGTCTCCCTTTATTACTCACTCAAGGTAGGTTTCTTCTTCTCCCACTCTGCCATTCTCTATTTCAGAGAACTATCTGATTCCTACATAGCATTTTTCACAGTTTATAATTATTTAGTGTGTTTGCTTGTTTAACATCTCCATCCCTGGTACAGACCAAGTTGTTTTGTTTACTGTCTGTATCCCCAGTGCCCAGAACATAGTAGGTATTCAACATGCATATTTTAATGGATGAATGGATAAATAGATAGGTGGAGGTATAGGTGGGTGGGTGGGTGGATGGATGGATAAATGAACAGATGGACGGATGAATAGATGAATGGGAAGGTGGATGGATGGACTACTTCCCAGGGTTTCAGGTTCAAGCTTCTCTGTGTTCAGGACATCCATATGTGTACATTCTCTGTAGAGAGCTTCACTGTGTGTGGTTTCATCTTCAGTTCCCATGGACAAGATTTATGACTTCTCCTTAGGGGTCACTGTAGTGAGCTGATTAGGAGATAATTACAAGAGAAAATTTTTATGTTTTTGACCCCAGAATTAACACATGAACTTTGGTGAAGAGGAAAATCAGACATTGGGCAAATTCATTTGCATATAGTTTAACATGCCTTTTCAGCATGTAGGCCGCTAATAAAAAATGGCTATCTTTCAGGGCATCTGGGTGGCTCAGTTGGTTAAGCATCTGACCCTTGATTTCAGCTCAGGTCACGATCTCACAGTTCATGGGTTCGAGCCCCGCATTGGGCTCTTCACTAACAGCATGGAGCCTGCTTAGGATTCTCTCTCTTTCCTTCTCCTTGCCCCTCCTGCTCTGTGTCTCTGTTTCTCTCTCAAAATAAATAAATAAACCAAAAAAAAAAAAAAAAGGCTATCTCTCATGTCCAAATCTCCTCTAGAGGATGTCCTGGATGTCCCAGCTTTCTTAGAGTGTGGCCTAAAGACCTCTGGAGATAGGTTCACCTCAGGCCTATTGAATGAGAACCTTGGAAATAGAGCCCATTGTGGGGAGTTTCTGAAGTACCCTGAGATGATCTTGGCTGTAGTGACATCCTCTCTGATTCCAGAGAATGTCAGTGCTTAGGACCCTGGAAAGCTGTATAGTACAGACCATAACAGATGATGAAACAGGCCCAGAGATGGGCAGTGACCTACCTGAGGTCACACAGCAAATCCGTGGCAGAGATCAGACTGGAATCTTGTCTTTCTTCTGCTAGGACCTATAGTTTCCTCCTGATAATGGGCAAGAGGGAATGGGATTAGGGTTAAAATAATCATAGTGTTCCCAACCTTAAATTTATATTTAACAGTTAGCCCCAATTTTCTACGAATAATGTCCATTAAATAATTAATGTTCCTTAAAATAGCCTGTGCTCCCTCATGCCTTTTTATTCCTGGAATATCAAACTCTTTCAGATCATCATTAATTAAGATGCTTGATGGCCCCGAGAGGTAGCCAGACACCCACAGAAACTTGGTAATTCATTCTGAATACCCTGAGACACAGTCTCCATTCCAGAATTTTCCCAGTTCAAAGACTGCCAAGGGAATGAGGAGGAGGTGGGACTGGAGAGAGACTGTAGTGGGTCCCGAGGGCCACCACGCACCAGGCAGCAGGCAGAGTTCATTCCAAGCACTCTGGCGTGTCAGCCTCACGACCTGGTACAGGGGAATTCTCATTTTACAAACTGAGGCTACGGAGGCTCAGACCATGGGGCGATCTCTTCGGCACAGCGGCATTTGAGAGGGTGGTATATCTGTGTCACATGCTCACCTGTCGAGGTCAAGGTGCTGACTTGTCCAATGCTGTTTTTAAAACACACTTTCCTTGTTTGATTAGTCCTTGACCAGCGTGGCTGAGTGGAGTGGAGGGTGTTCATCCTGGGATGAAGCAGAGATGAAGAGAGGTCTGCAGAGTTGGGGTCTGGGGTTGGACAGAGGCCACGCTGCAGAGAACCTTCCTCAAGGTGACTAGTTATTTGTAAGTCTGCTTTGGGTTATTTGTGAGTGACCTTCCCTCACATCCATCATGGCCTTCCCAGGTACCACGCACAGTCACCTCTGGGTGTTTGTTCTCTCATTTATTCAACCAGTATTTATTCAGCATCTGCTATGTGCCCAGCACTGTTTCAGATGCTGGGAAAACAGCAGTGAGGAGGAAGAAACTTGCGGGTGACACAAGCAATAAATCAGCAAGCTAATTAATTAATTACTGACTGTGACCCATGTGATGAAGGTCGCAAATGTTGCTGTGGTTCAGGGCGTTGAGGAGGCAGGCCACGTCAGGTAGCATGGCCAGGGAAGGCCTCTCTGAAGGATGGAGATTTTAGACTGAAGGATGGGGAGGGTCCAGCTGTTTGAGGATGGGTTGCAAGGGTGCCCCAGGCATGTGCTGAGGCTCAGAGGTGAGAAAAGGTTTGATGTGCTTGTGGAATCCAGTGGAGACTCCCCCCTGCTCTTCTGTGTGGTGGGACAGTGAGGGTATGGGGAGGGTGAGCAAGTGGGTCTGGGCTGGTTCTGCAGGATCATAGCACGAGGGCAGTTTAGTCCTGGGTAAGGAAACGGGTGTGTGTGGGTGGAGGGGACACTGGAGGGGTTGGAGCAGAAGAGTGACATGAACTGACCTATGTCCTACGAGATAACTTTGGCTCCAGAGTAGACAGAGGTGGGGGCAGGTGGCTTCAGGGAGCCCAGGTGAGAGGTCCTAGCGGCCTGGTTTAGGGGCAGAGTGGTGAAAGCACGAGCCAAGGTCACACCCAGATCTATTTGGTGGAGGAAAGGATACCTACCAAGGCTGACTTCTGGCTGTTGGAGGCTCCCTCTGAGCCAGGGTGGAGACTTTTCTTTCATTGGACAGGTGACAACCCAGAGGACCCCAGGGGTGAAGTTCTCCCCAGTGGGTGCAGCTCTAGGCAAGGGCTCTGTCCCCCCATGTGGCTGGGCTGAACCCAGGGACCTAGTCCCACAGAAAGTAGGTGAATCTGGCTTAAGAGAGATCCCTGCCCTGCAGGCACACAGCCTCTGTTTACAGTGAGCCCCTCCCCTGGGCTCAGAGAGGAAGTCACTGTCCAATGTGGGGAGAGGAGAGGCCCAGGTAGGATGTAGTTAAAGAACTACACTCTGCAGGAGCTCTGATGGTGGACAGCAGGAGGCCTTTCTGGAGGAGGCAGTGAGGGAACCATAGGACCAAAGACCTAGACAGCAGGGATGTGAGAGATGCCAGTGAGAGTGGAGGGTGGTGGTGGGTGGGTAGTAGGTAGGAGAGAGCTTCAGGGAGCACTGTTTTGGGATTTAGGGTTAGCCTCATCTATCTGGGCTGGGAGACAGGAGACCTGGCTTGTGGCCTCAGTTCTGTTCTGAGTCATCAGCTGTGTGAAGTGTAGAGTTCTCCCCACCAGCTGAGCCTCTAAGGAGTGCTCCTCAGCACTCCCTGTTTATGGTAAAAGTAACCTCCCCAACTCTCTCAGAAGATTTACAAAGCTATTTCATATGTTAAAAAGTAGTTAATTATTTAGATCAGCATACTATTAAAGATTGCATTACAAAGTTTATGTTTAATGCCATTGTTATACAGAAAGAGACATTTTTTATCTTGCTCCTTTAAAAATAAATGCACACAATTAATTTGTTTTGAATTAATTATGTAACAAACTGTACAGTTTGCTGACAAATACATCTTTAAGTGACAGATCTTATTTGATTTGGGGAACAAATCCACGTGAAAATGGAGACTGACATTTAATCATGTTGATCATCAAAACAGAAAAACTGCTGTCATGGCCTGATGTTAGGGATTTTTACATTTTGTGGCTAAAATAAAAGCCGTTGGCTTATTGGTTAATTTTGAGGTTTTGTTTCAAATTGACTAAATAGGAATGAAGGTCTCAGGCTGGTGTTGGTAAGACCTAGTCAAGGAACACATTGTGGGTTTCTTTTTCCCTCCCACTACATGAAAAGCTGAATTGGTTGTACTCATGCCTGAATTTTCTCTCTTTATAATTGGTTTTTGAGGTGAGGGAAGCATATGGATGTGCTTCATAAGGACTGTGATCAGATGGTCCCAGTGAATGTTAGTTACCATGAGGCACATACAGCGAATTATCATCATTTCAGTGATGTTCACTAACTTGTATTTCAGATTCACTGTCGTCAGGCTTCCTGTCCTTAACCAAATTCTGTTGTGGATATAAATGAAACAGTGTATGAGTAAGAATGTGAACTTGAGCTGTATACAGCCAAAATCCTACAAACAAATGTGAAATTACAGCAGTGACAATGTTCATAACATGCTCACTACAGTGCCTGGAATATACTAGGTGCCCAATAAAAGTTAGCTATGGTGATGCTGATGACTAATGCCATGAAGGAGAGGGACATGGCACACAGTGTGTATAATATGGCATTTAGTCCAGAGGGAGGGCTGTGGAGCTAAACTTCTGTGTGACCACGAGCAAACTGATTAATCTTTCTGTGCTTCAGTTTTTTCATCTGTAACGTGGAGATGATTAAGATGCTTTCCATAGATTTGGTGTGATGTTTAAATGAATTAATATATGCAAAGTGCTAAAAATGTTATTTTAAAAAACTTATCGTCATCATCGTATTGTCATGTCAAGGGAGGCTTTGCAGAGGAAATGACTTTGAGCTGAGCTATGAAAGATGAATGTGGTAGCTAGGCAACAGTGGGAGGGACAAGCATCCCAGGCTGAAGGAACAGCCTGTACAAATGCCCTATGGTGGGAAGGATGGTGGTGCATTTGGTTAGCTGAATAAAGCTAGTGGGGCTGTAGCTAAGTGATCAAGGGGGAGGGTAGTGGGACATGAGGCTGGAGAGATAAGCTGGAACCAGAGCATGTAGAGGCTGGGAGGCTTTGCTAGGGCTTTTTTTTTTTTTTTTTTTTTTTTTTTTGGTGTTTATCCTCAGAACCAAGTGCCAACCAACGGTTTTAAGCAGGGGAGAGTCCAAATCTGATCTGCCATTTGAAAAGCTCCCTCTAGTGGCTTTGGAGAGAATGAACGGAAAGCACCCATGAGGCCTGTGGTGGGTGGGGCTAGTCTGGATGGATGAGAGCCGAGAAGACTGTATCTAGTAGGTGGACCCCACAGGAGCTGGTGATGAGTGGGGTAGATGTGAAGGGTGAGGAAGTGGATGGAGGCAAGGCCAACTTCCTCTTTCAGTTCATGTAGCCATTGGGTGGACGATGGTGTCTGAGAATGACGTTGTTGGGGTGAGTTGCTTTACCTTTCTGAGCCTCAGTTTCATTTGTACCCTCCATCCTGTTGTGAGGACTGTTAAGAGAACACATGAAAGTCAGCACATCCCCTAAAACGTGTCTTCTTCCTCCACACTCAGTACCTGAGACCTGCCCCTCAACTATCATGGGTGTGGGTAGGATGGAAAGTTACCTATCACCCACATTTAAGTCTCTGGGTCTTCACTTCTCATCTATAAAGTGGGGACCAGAACCCCCAACTCCAGGTTTCTATGAGCCCCTGAAGGATGATGGAGGTGAAGGAGCTTTCTGCCCATGGAGGGCCATACTCATATGGATCATGGTCAGTCAGGGGCAGGCAAGTCTGGGTCTCTGAGATGTTTCCTCTTCCCACCCCCTCCCTTCTGCAGCACGCTCCAGCATATCCATTTATGTGTGCACAGTGTGCGTGGACACACATTTGAGCCCACACATTCCTCTTCACACATGCACACCCCTTCATAGTACCCACATCCACACATCCCTCAAAAGATTTTAACTTAGAAGGTCTCCAAAGCTGTGCAGTCCAGCAGAAATAGAATGCAAGTCACACGTATAATTTTAAAATTTCTTGTAGCCACATTAAAAAATAAAAAGAAACTGGTGAAACTGATTCTATTTTATTTAAAAAAAATTTTTAGGGGCGCCTGGGTGGCTCAGTCGGTTGAGCATCCAGCTTCCACTCAGGTCATGATCTCGCGGTCTGTGAGTTCGAGCCCTGCATCGGGCTCTGTGCTGACAGCTCAGAGCCTGGAGCCTGCTTCGGAGTCTGTGTCTCCCTCTCTCTCTGCCCTTCCCCCGCTCATGCTCTGTCTCTCTCTCTCTCTCTCTCTCTCTCTCTCAAAAATAAATAAATGTTAAAAAAAGTTTTTTAAAATGTTTTAAATATTTATCTATTTTTGAGGTGGGGGAGGAGCAGAGAGAGAGGGAGACACACACTCTGAAGCAGGCTCCAGGCTCTGAGCTGTCAGCACAGAGCCCGACGTGGGGCTTGGATTCACAGACTGCAAGATCATAACGTGAGCTGAAGTCAGATGCTTAACCAACTGAGCCATCCAGGCGCCCCTTAGTGAAACTAATTTTAATACTATATTTTATTTAACCCAATATAGCGAAAATATCAAATAATATTATATAATCAAAATAAAAAGTTATTAATGAGATATTTTAAGTCCTTTTTCTTTTTTTTTTTTTTTTTTTTGTGCTAAGTCTTAGAAACCCGTTGTATATTTTACACCTTTAGGACGCATGTGGCTAGTGGCTACCATACTGGATAGCGCATCTCTGGATTATCTGCCCATTCAACAGATGGGGAAACTGATGCTCAGAGAGGGCCAGTGACTGGCTCTTGGCTTTATCCCCTGCCGTGGAAGGTTTCCATGATGCCCCACTGCCTGCAGAGTGGCTCCAGTACAGCTCCCACAGCCAGCCTCCCAGGAGAGGTGGTGCCTGCACAACCTCTTATCGAACCTGCTGACCTTGATCTTCCTCTGAGGGACTGTCAGCTGGAGGCACTGGGTTCATAGACAGGGAGGGAATGCTTGGGCCTGCCCCTTCACTTACACCCCCACACGGGGTGACTGGAATGGAGCCACATGGAAGGCATACAAGGCTGAGATGGGTGTAAACATGGTGGACACAGTAGGTATGGTCCTGGGGTCAGTACATCCATTCTTCTTGCCCTGGTTCCACCGTTAGCTGCTGAGGCTAGAGTTCACTGACAGTGGGTGGCTGACCCAGATCCCAGCCCCTCCCATCTACGAAGGTGGCTGTGTCAGGATAGACAGGAGGTAAGGAGTCCCCTAGAACAGTGGGTCAGAGCCTTTTAGCTTGTGCTCAACTGCTGTTGAAAGCCTCTGCATTAACTCTCCCATGGGGCTCCAGGATGAGGCCCAGCTAGAGTTGGGTCCTTTGAGAGCAAGGTTCAAAGGCTGGGCCATGGAGGGCCTGCAGGCCATAGGGGTTGGAGAGGAGCAGGTTCCCGGGAAGTTTCCTGGCCATTGGAAAGGAGGCAGGACATCTGCCACACTCTCAGTACCAAGTGCCATCAAGTTTAATCCTCTCAGTGGCCCGTGGGGGAGATCGTACCATGACCATCCCCATTTTACAGATGAAGAAATGAGGCTCAGCAAGATAAGGGAGCCTGCCCTAATTCCCACCATCGGTAATGGGAGGAGCTTGGGTTTATTTCCGACCCTGTGGTAGGGGTGCTTTAGTTTGTCATTTAAGCCAAACAAGCTCCTTTGCTCAGATCTCTTGCCAGCCTCCTGTCCCAGAGAGCCAACAGCCTTGTGGGTCAGGGTTACCTCAAACACAACACACCCAATCCCAGCTCCGACTGGCCTCTACTCTGTCCCTTTTCTGGAGACAGAAGGCTCTCAGAGCTTGGAGTTAGACTCCCAGAAATCACTCTGAACTCCTGCCCCTCCCTCAACCCCATGCCCAGGGATTCACTCTCTCACTCATTCAACAAATATTGAGCACCTACTATGCCTAGGCATTGTTCTAATCTCAAAGGAGAAGTCCCTATACAAAATGGACAAAATGTTCTACATTATGTCTCACAGAGACAGACTAAACAGTAAGCATAAAAAAAACAATTGATGTGTGTCAGATGTATATCTCCATTGCTATGGAGAAAACTGAGCTGGGTAAGAGAAATTGGGAATCTTGGCGGGGGGTGGGTTGCAGTTTTTTTTTTTTTTAATTTTTTTTTTCAACGTTTATTTATTTTTGGGACAGAGAGAGACAGAGCATGAACGGGGGAGGGGCAGAGAGAGAGGGAGACAGAATCGGAAACAGGCTCCAGGCTCTGAGCCATCAGCCCAGAGCCTGACGCGGGGCTCGAACTCCTGGACCGCGAGATCGTGACCTGGCTGAAGTCGGACGCTTAACCGACTGCGCCACCCAGGCGCCCCAGGGTTGCAGTTTTTAATAGGTGGTCAAAGTATGCCTTAAAATTTTTTTAACGTTTATTTTTGAGAGAGAGAGAGAGACAGAGCATGAGTGGGGGAGGGGCAGAGAGGGAGACACACACATAATCTGAAGCAGGCTCCAGGCTCTGAGCTGTCAGCACAGAGCCCAGTGCGGGGCTTGAACTCACAAACTGCAAGACCATGACTGAACCAAAGTTGGACGCTTAACTGACTGAGCCACCCAGCCGCCCCCAGAGTATGACTTTTAAAAAAGCGGACACTGAGCAAGGACTTAAAGGGACCAAGAGAACTACTCATGGGTATATTGGAGGGAAGAACATTCCAGGAAGGGGAAGAGCAGGTGCAAAGGCCCTGAGGAAGAGATGGGCCTTGCATGTTCATGGAATAGCAGCGTGTGGGCATGGAGGAGTGAGAAGGGAAGAGAGAGGTTAGTCATTAGGTCAGAGAGGAGACAGAGAGCAGGGAGAACATGCAGGGCTTCATAGGACCTTGGTTTCTGCTCTCAGTGAAATGGGCAGAGGAGCGAAGTACTCCCACATGCCTTCTGAAAGTCTCAAGTGGGGAGGCAGGGAGGCCAGTGAGGAGGCTGCTGCCAAATCCAGGTGAGATAAGACAGCTAGGGCCAGGGGTGGGTGGGAACAGAGTAGGTCCAGCCAGCAAGGCTTGCTGATGGATTAGATGTGAAGTGTGAGAGGGAAGGAGTCTGGGGTGACTCCCCCTGAGTGTGGCCTGAGCAACCGAAACATGGAGTCGCTACCCCCTGTGAGGAGTATGGCGGTGGGTGGAGTGGGTTGGGGGAAGACCAGGAGTCCAAGCTGCATGTGTGGGGGTTCAGATGCCTCCTAGACACCCACTTGGAGATGCTGAGCTGAGTTCGTGGGCTTGCGTGCAGAGTGAGGTCTGGGCCGCGGTTGCTTGCATGGAGGCAGAGTGAAGCCACTACCTGCAACTGTTGGCAAGGGCTGCGTTCCAGGGACCTGGGTCAGAGGAGGGCACCAAAAAGGAGTGGCCAGTGGAACAGGAGGAGGACCAGGCTGCTGTGGGTCCAATGAGAGGAAGACCGAGCTTTAACCAACATGGAGGTCATCAGCGACCACAGTTCTCCAGGTCTAGGCGGGTCTACCTTCACCCCCATTGTAGGTTGAATAATGACCCTCAAAGATGTCAGCTCCTAATCCCTGAAACCTAACGTGGAAAAGTGGTCTTTGCAGATGTGATGAAGTGATGGATTCTGAGATGGGAAGTTGTGTGCGTAGGCCCTAAATAGAATCATAGCTGTCCTTATGAGAGGGGGGCCCAGGGATCGGACACAGGCCAAAGGAAGGACAGCCTGAGTGCGACGGTGAGGTTGGAGAGAGGGCATGAGTCATTTAATGCCGGTGGCCCTTGGGAGCTGGAAGAGGCAAGGAATAGATTGAGTGTGGCCCTGCTGACTCCTTGATTTCAGATTTCTGCCCTCTGGAACTGGAGAATAAACCTCTGTTGCATTAAGCCACCAAGGGTGTGGCAGTTTGTTACAGCGGCCCCAGGAAACGCATATACTCCCTCTGGCTTCAGATACCTTCCTTGCCCTCATCTGAGTCATCAGCTTCCAACAAGTGTACTGTACCAGCCTCCGCACGAGACTACCACTCCTGCCTGCCTCCAGCCCTGCCCTCCACACACAGCCTGACTGGGTCACTTCCCACCCGAATTCCCTCAGCATAGAGCCCACATTTATTAGCCCCAAATGCAAGGCTTTTCCTGGCACTCCCCCGCCTACTCTCCATGCACCTTCGTCACCACTGCCTTCACCACTTCTGCTGCAGTTACATCAGCATGTTCTCTCAAGCTTCTGAGCCTTTGCACCTACTGTTCCCTCCACCTGGAACACGCTTTCACCAGATATCCCCAGGTATCTCCATGACTTGTCTCCCCATTGACTTCAGGTCTTTGCCCAAAGACCTTCCCTGATGACTGATTTCCAAGTGCAATCTCCTGTTCACCCTCACATTTCTGATTCCCCGCCCAACCTTGTTATTCTCCATCGTACTTACCTCTAGCTATGTATTTAACTTGTTCATTATCCGTTGCCCTCCTCCCCCCCCCCAACCCTGCCCCATTAGGATTATATTCCACAGGGGTAGGGCATTTAGACTGGGTGGCTTAGATAATGAACATTTATTTCTCACAGTTCTGGAGTCTGAGAAGCCTAAGATCAAGGCGCTGGCAGGCAGGTCCCATGTTTGGTGAGAGCTCGGGGCTCTCATCCCCTTATATGGTGCACATCCCATCCTGGGGCTCCAACACATTGACCTCATCCAGGTTGAATCACCTCTAAAAGACCCCAGCTCCAAATACCTTCAGACTAGGGATTAGACTTCAACATATGAACTGGTTGGGGTGGGGGGAAACACACATTCAGTGCATAGCAGGATGGCTTCAAGGTGATCTGTAACGCCTTCTGGGACCCTCAATCCCTTGCGGTCCTCAAGGCCAAAGATTCCTGACTTTTCTGAGCCATGGTCCTCTTCTCTGAACAAGCCTTCTAAGTGCATAAAACAAAATGGATTAGATTACAAAGGATTCTGAGTATATTAAAATGCAGTTACCAAAATATTAGGAAAACATTTTTGATATAATAATAAATGTGCTTCTTTATTAACACACTAAATACCAAGGACTAAGGACGGTCTAATTAGTATCATAATTTAGAAGCCATGATGAGTGTAAACAATCTTTCAAGATAGCAGCAGTGATAGGAATGTGGCATGAAAATATCTGTGATTTCTCTTGGCGACAATCATGGGCACTGCAAATACTGTGGTTTGCTGTTAGCATTCACAAGGGAAGGAAATGATACATTTCAGTTAGAGGTGAGTGAAGAGAAAGATGTAATCTTTTTTTACTTCCAAAGTTGCCAACCCCCCTTCCATTAAGATTCCCCCATCTCTGCTGGAGCTGGAGGTGAGCTGGGAAGGGCTTGGACCCCAGGACTTTTCAACACAGAGAGGTGCTCCTGAGGAGCTTGCCCTCCATGGCTAGAATGGGGGCGGGGAGGATGGTGGGATTTGAGGGGACAAGCCCAGCAGCGGGCAAACCCGATATCTGTGCAGGCCCTGCCCCTTCCTCCCTGCAGCCCTGGTGAGTCACAAAACGTCCTTTCTCAGGAAGACCAAATATAAACAGTTCAGCATTATCTTGAGAACAAGATGTTTGTTTACTTTTTAAAATTGCAGACATGGCAGAGCACTCAGTCCTACAACTGCAATTAATAATAATTTAGGTCAGTCTCTCCTGGGGTGAAGCTGCATCCTGATTTTAGAGAGGAAGACCAATCTTTTCCTTGTTTTGTGTTCAGGTAACATCATGTTGCTTATCTCTTCTTAGTCGTAGATATTTGTATTGCTTCCCCCCTCGCCCCCCAGATGATACAAGCAATACATACTCATTGTAAAAATTTCAAAACACTACAGAAAGTGAAATTTCCCCCATTTTAACTCATTCCCCGGAGAGAACCACTGATAATGGAGTAGAATATATCATGCATGCCTTTTGTTGCCACGCGTGTACTTACGCACATTACCATACGTAGATTTTTGTTTTTCCAAATAGCATCCTATGAAAATTGCTCTACAGCTTACACCTTTCACCTAAGATATCACAATTATTATTTGTCTATATATCTGTCTCCTTAACTAGGAATTTGAGGTTCAGAGGGAAATCCTGTACTTTTATTAATCTATAAAGCTAATACCTTGCCCAATAATTTGTAACTAATAGGATTTAATAAATATTTGGCAAACAACCAAATTAATGAATAAATGATTTTTTTTCCAAAATGATATCATAAACACCTTTCTGTGTTTGTCCATTGAACAATGCTTCATTGTTTCAGGGTTGCTGCGAGTTAAGCTGTGTGGATGTGATGAACTCTTTCAATAATCACTAATAGGTACTTGGACTTGGATTATTTCCAATTTTTCAAGTTTATATCTTCTGCACTGAGTATGTATGTATGTATCTATCTATAGAAATATAGAAATGTATATATATATATATGTATATGTACATATATATGTATCTTTGCATACTTCTTTATGCATTTTTTAGACTCAGAGAAAGGCTTATTTTGATAGATATTGCCAGGTTGCCCTTTTGATAGGTTGTACCAAATTGCAATACTATCTATCACCAGAGAATCTGCTTTTCTGTTCTCTAACACTGAATATTAAAAAAATATACATATTTTTGAAATTTCAAGCTTACAGAAAAGTTGCTAGAATACAAAGGACTCCCATTTACCCCTCACCCAGATTCCCAGATTGTTAACATTTGATCACATCTCTGCTATCTCACCATTATTTTTTCTCTGCATCTGTGGAGGGCAAACCACAGACATAATATCCTATCATCTCTAAACATTGCAGTGTGTGTTTCCCCAAACCATGTGTGTTCTGCTATGTAACCTCCATGCAACTCTCCAAATCAAGAAACCAACTTTGGTGCCAGTACCCCTATCCAATGCACAGACCTCATTCAAATCAATTGTCCCAACCATGTGCCTTTTTCCTCTGGTCCAGGATCTTCTCAAAGAATATGTATTGCATTTAGTTCTTTTTTTTTTTTTTTTGCATTTAGTTCTTATGTGCCTCCAATCTCCTCTAGTCTGGAACAACTCCTCCATTTCCCCCTGTGTTTTGAGGCCTCCATAGTTCCAGGGGGTATCGGCCTTACATTCCCTAGGTTGACCCTCAACCCAGATCTACCTGATGTGTCCTCAGTTGCACTCAGGTCATGCTTCTTGGGCAGAAAGACCATAGAAATGATGCTGTGCAATTTCAGTGCACTGTGTCAGGAGGCACATGGCAATGATCCATCCCATCCTGGAGATGTTAATCTTGGTCCCTGGTCCCATTGGTGCCTGACAGGTTTTTCTATCTTAAACTTACAATTACCTTCTTGTCTCTGATCAGTATATTGTCTGAGATTATGCCAATACTCTGTTCCTTGTCAAACCTCCTCCATGGACAGCTCCTGCCTGGATCAACCACTTCCATGGTGGTTGCCAAGTGGGAATTTTCTATTCCCATCATTCCTTCTATACTAATTAGTTGGCCTTCTATTGTAAGGAAAAGCTTTTCCTTTTGTCCCATTTATTTGTATCAGCAGGAGCTCATGGATCCCTATTTTATAATCCATTTCTATCATTACTTATTTTGATGCTCAGATTGTCCCAGATTTGCTTAGTGGGAGCTGCTTCAAGGACACAGTATCTTCTGTGTCCTTTTGACTTGACTCCATCATTCATCAATCATTTCCTTCCCTTCTGGCACAATGAGATATTCTAGGCTCATCCTCTCATGTTGCATTTTCCTTGACTCATTTCTTTGGAAATGGAATCCGTCACTTCTTTGATTGGCCCTGGTATATTTCAGTGGAGGATGGTATTTAAAACCAAGATATGAACACACTCAGTATGCTCATTGCTTCTGTCTACCTATCTGTGTATCTATCTGTATAATCGATGTAATCCATGCGTATGTGTATCTGTCTACCTATCTATATATGTACACATATACACATATAGTCATTTACTCATCTTTAAATTATTTCCTTACTTATTTGTGTACATATTATAGAACCATGAACTCATATAGATACCTCCATTTCCAATCCAGCACCTCAGGGTTCTTTCTATCCTTCCTTTTACATTTGTAAATATCTTCTTAGGCAGTTAAAATCTTGGTTCTCCTTATCCTCAATATTTATATTTATTTGCTCAGTTGGTTTACTGATTTGGTTGATGTAACCCATCTCCTAACTTGCCTTCTGTCTTCTCTGCCCACTAGCCCAGCATCTGCCTCACCATCTTGCGACTTCGGCTACTCTGTCAGCCCTGAATCCTTGGCCACTGACTAGCACCTCCACGCTCCTACTCTCCGTCAGTGTTTTCAGTTACTAAATATTGCAAATCTTATAGTTTAAAGGAATGTTGGTGTTGTAATTTGAGGTCTTTAATCATTAGTGAGGTTGAGCATCTCTTCATGTGATTTCTTATTGAATTGCTTATTTATTTTGCCCATTTTTCTACTAAGTTCACCTATGTTCTTTCCAGTATGAAAGAGTTCTTTGTACAGTAGAGACCTTGGCTTTTGGTCATATGCTACAGTTTATCTTGTGATTTTGTTTATGGTGTTCATTACCATTTAAAAATTTCTACATGATAAAATCAACCTTTCTTTTTTTTCAAGGTTTCATATTCCCCAATATATTTTTTTCCTAGCATTATAATCATTTAAAAAATAATTAAGCCATTGATGTCTGGAATATATTTTAGTATTAGGATAAAAATTGGGAATATTTTTCCCCCAAAGGGCCAGACAGTTGTCCCAACATCTTTTACTGTATAATTCATAATTTTCTGACTAACTTAAAGTGTTGCTATTATTACAGATTAAACTTCAGTGTATATATTTGAACTTAATTGGATTCTCCATTTTGTTCTACCGATTTGTCTATCTCTTTAGGCAACATGCGACATCATTGATTACTGTAGTTTTATAATACATTTTAATACCTGATAAGGAAAAAAATCCCTCTTCGTTGTTCTTTTAAAAGAATTTTTACAGCTCTATACATTCATTTTTCTTGGCAAAGTTTAGAATTATTTTGCTAAGACCCCAAAAAATCTTTTCGAGGTTTTAATTTGGATTGCATTAAATTTTAGCAGAATTTGGAAGAATTTATATCTTGATGATATTAGAATCCTCATAGAAGAAGGTATCTGTTACTATTCATGCAAGTCTTTACTTATATTTTATGTCCCTACATAACATTTTAGATTTCTCTGCACTATAGGTTCTGCACGTTTCTTGTTATGTTCATTCCTAAGTATTTTCTTATTTTTGCTGCTGTTAGGAAATGAGTCTTCTATTCCATTGTATTTTCTGATTAGCTATTACTCGTATATACAAAAGTATACTGAGAGGAAGCAGTCCCTGATGGTTAGATAGATGAGCTCTGGAATGAGGCTACCTGGATTTCCATCTTGGTTCTGTCATTCACAAGCTGTATTGACTGTGGGCTGGTGACTTTGCCTCTCTGAGCCTCAGTTCCCTCATTTTTAACACAAGGATAAAAATAGTGCCTATTTGATGGCAGTGCCCCTGGTATGTAGTAAGTTCTTAATAACCAGTAGCTATTATTATTTAAAATTTTTGTAATAAACTATTTTCCTGAGCTATTATAATGTATACATTTTCTGAATTACTGCTTTATTATTTTTATATTCTTGTTTTGAATTGTTTCTTTCTTTAAAAATTTTTTTAACATTTCTGTTTAGTTTTTGAGAGACAGAGGCAGAGCATGAGCAGGGGAGGGGCAAAGGGAAAGGGAGACACAGAACCCAAAGCAGGCTCCAGGCTCTGAGCTGTCAGCACAGAACCTGACATGGGGCTCAAACCCCTGAACTGTGAGATCATAACCTGAGCTGAAGTCAGACGCTTAACTGACTGAGCCACTCAGGCGCCCCTTTCTTTCTTTTTTTAAAAAAATGTTTATTTATTTATTTTGGAGGGAGGCAGAAGGAGAGGGAGAGAGAGAATCCCAAACAGGCTCCACACCCAGAGCAGAGTCCTGCTAGGGGATTGATCTCACAACTGTGAGATCATGACCTGAGCTGAAATCAAGAGTCAGATGCTTAACCAACTGAGCCACCCAGGCACTAACATAGGTTTTATTTAGGAATTATGTAGTTTTAATTTTGATTTAAAATTACTTTTCACAGTTATTGAGGCTTAGTTTTATATATAAAAGGACCCAAAGCTCAATTCTTATCCTTTGTTTCTTTTTTTGTAACGTTTTTATTTATTGTTGAGACAGAGAGAGACAGAGCATGAGCAGGGGAGGGGCAGAGAGAGGGGGAGACACAGAATGCGAAGCTGTGCTGACAGCTCAGAGCCCGATGTTGGGGCTCAAACCCATGAACCATGAGATCATGATCTGAGCTGAAGTCGGATGCTTAACCCACTGATCCACCCAGGTGCCCCTCTGGGCTATCTTTAATAGTCCTCCCTGTTTCTCACCTATTTGATGGTAGCACAGTGGGATTATTCTGGTGCATAATTCCTTACCTTGGTTCCAACCAATCCTATTAATCTTATCTGTTATTACCTTATCTTTAGTTTCTTTGAAGCTGTGATACATTTGTGGTCTAATTTTTTTTTTCTGTTTCCTGTCTTTTTGGCTGTATCTTTTTCCAAAACGGAGTCTCTGTTTTTAGCATGATCTATTTCTTCCTTTCTTTCCTGTTGTCTTTTGAAAATTTCCATAGTTTTGATGTTTGATGTTGTTATTTAAGCTTATTTATTTTTGAACCAGAGTGGTTTCATCAGGCCTATTATTTACCCGAATTTAGAACAGCTGGATTCTCCCTCGCCTCCTTCAGGTGGTCCCAGCTTCAGAGAAGGTCTCCCTCTGAGGCTGAGTCTTTGCCATAAGAACAGTCTGCTTCAGGCCACGAGTCCAGCCAGGTTCTTCTGCCTTCTCATAAGGCTGAGTTCTAGGGATTCTGCTCCTCTGCCTATTCACAGGGAGGGAGAGAGGCCAAGTGGGTCATTCTTCACATTCCACATCTTTCCTGGAGCTCCCTCAGCCCACGGGAGATGCTGTTGCCTCTCTCTGTTCTGTAAAGCTTTTGTTTGTCATCGCAGTGTTTTGTCCTGGTGGTTACCCCCTTGAAAGGGTTCTGCTTCCCCTTCAGCTAGAAGACATATCGCAGGTTTGTCTGAGTTTGGCCAACTTACTGTTTTGTGGAGTAAGGAAGAGTCTTCTAGACCGCTGGTTCTCATATTGGGGCAATATGGCCTCCTACCCCCAGGGGACACTTGGCAAAGTCTAGAGACACCTTTGGTTGGCAGGATTTGCTCAAAACTGGTGGAGCCTTCGTGTTCAATGCCAAGATTTTGTTACAGATTAGTTTTTCCATAAAAACAATTTTGAACCCCCTCCCCCCAATTAATTTTTGTTCATTCTACTCAGAGAGGGGACATTTAGTAAGTCTGCATTTATTGTATCATCTTTTCTCGAATGTTTCAGATAATTTTAAAGAAAACCTCACAAAATAATTTAGCCATTTGATTTCATGTTCCAGAAGCAGCTTTAAGGACCATTTGGCATACATTTTCAAATCGCTCTTTCCTGTGCATTATCTCATTTAACCCTCTAGCAGCCTGTTGAAGTAAATATTATTATGCTCATTTTATAGTGGCTTTCAATCACCTGTGGCTAGTAAGTTAATGTGGATTAGATGTGTCCGACTCCAGATTTTTGTCTTTTTTCCACCATGTGGCACTCCTTTTCAACAAATGAAGTAATGACCTCCTTGTCTTCTGGTGAGTGTGTTTTCTCAAGACGTTGCTCACCACCTCTGCTCTACCTAAGGGCATATTTAATTGAACTTAATTGGAATACCTATCCCGGGTTTTAAAAATTACAACATTACCTTTTCTTTTAAAAAAAAACTTTTTTTTTTAATGTTTATTCATTTTTGAGACAGAGAGAGACAGAGCATGAATGGGGGAAGGTCAGAGAGAGAGGGAGACACAGAGTCCGAAACAGGCTCCAGGCTCTGAGCTGTCAGCACAGAGCCCAACGTGGGGCTCGAATCCACGGACCGTGAGATCATGACCTGAGCCGAAGTCGGACACCCAACCGACTGAGCCACCCAGGTGCCCCACAACATTACCTTTTCTATCTCATTGCTAAGCAACTGCAAAAATGTTAAATGCTGACTCGAAGGGGCACGTGCACCCGAATATTTATATCAACAACAGCCAAATTATGGAAAGAGCCCATATGGGCTCTTATGGATGGAGCCCATCCATCGACTGATGAATGGATAAAGAAGATGTGGTGTGTATGTATGTGTGTGTGTGTGTGTGTGTGTGTGTGTGTATGATGGAATATATGTGTGTGTGTATACATACACACACACACACACACACACATATATATATGATGGAATATTACTCAGTGATCAAAAAGAATGAAATCTTGCCATTTGCAACAATGTGGACGGAACTAGAGTGTATTATGCTAAGCAAAATAAGACAGAGAAAGATAAATATCGTATGATTTCACTCATATGTGGAATTTAAGAAACAAAACAGATGAACATAGGGGAAGGGAAAGAAAAATAAGATAAAAAGAGAGAGGGAGGCAAATCATAAGAGACTCTTAAATACAGAGAACATGGTTCTGGGGGTGCTGGGGAGTGTTGGGGTGGGGGGAATGGGCTAAATGGATGATGGGCATTAAGGAGGGCACTTGTTGGGATGAGTACTGGGTATTACATGTAAGTGATGAATCACTAAATTCTACTCCTGAAATCATTATTATACTCTGTGTTAACTAACTTGGATTTAAATAAAATTTAAAAATTAAAAAAAGCAGGTGTTATTATATGTACAGTTATATGTGAATGTGTTTTTCCCCCTCTGCCTATTGGAAATGGAAGAAATCTAACAGATGTAGTAGCTCACCTTGGATTGGAATTTTCCACCTAGACCCCTTTCCCAATCTACTATGGGACACATCACCTCATTCGGCCTACCCAGAGGAAAGAACACTATATCCCTTGTCTCAGCTGTGTGACCAAGAACCCGTTATATAATAGTTCTGGGCTTCATCTCTCTCCTGGTAAAAGTGAAAAGTATATGGTTGTATGTTCTTTTTGCCTTTAAGTTTTCAGATTTCATGAAATCCATGCCTGGAAATTGGCCCCAGATCACAGCCTGGGCTTTGCTGTATTTCTGGGTGGCCCTGGAGAAGTTTCTTTGGTCCTGATTTTACCCATCAGTAAAATAACCTTGTTAAATGGGCCCTGTGTTTTTCAAACTGTGTTCCGAGGAGCCCTAGGAACTGTGGCTGGTGCTCTATATGGTTTTTATTTTATTTTAGAGAGAAAGGGAGAACGTGAGCTGGGGTGGAGGGAAATGGAGAGGGAGAGGGAGAGGGGGAGAGAGGGAGAGGTAGAGGGAAAGGGAGAGAGAGAGAGAGAGAGAGGGAGAGAGAGAGAGAGAGAGAGAGAGAGAGAGAGAGAGAGAGAGATCTCAAGCAGAGTCCAGGTTCAGTGCAGAGCCTGATGTGGGGCTCGATCCTATGACCCTGGGATCATAACCTGAGCCAAAACCAAGAGTTGGCACTCACCTGACTGAGTCCCCCAGGTGCCCTGGGTTCTCTGTATGGTTGAGCACTGGGTAAGGCTACATTTGTAACAAGTATTCTATCATTTACAAATTTAAAAGTTGATCTCAGATACCAGCTATTCCTTCCAGGACAGTGTCTTCCCTGAAAGGTGTAAACATTTTTAGAAACTAAAACTTGTTCCTTTAAGCATCATTTTGATTTGATATTGAATGGGAATGAATATCAAGTGGATTTAGATGTCTTGCCTTATTGAATGTAAGAGGCTGAATATGAATATTTTCTTGATGTTAAGGATTATCATTACAAATATCAGCGTGACACAGTGACACCTTGAGGACCTGGTTACGGTGTGAGCAGCTGTCACCCCTTCATGGACTGTGCCCTTGTGAGTGTGCTTCTTTAGTTTGTATGTCTGTTTTTCTAATGATTTCCTCTCCTGCCCATGACCATTGGGCTGTCTGATGTCCTTACTTATTGCACTGAGGGATCATTCTAGACCCTGACAAGAAAGTCTGACCACAGTGAGGCTCATTTTTAGGGGTATCCACATCCCCCTAGCATACCTCTGTCTTCACAAATCCATTGTCTCCGGATTCATTTATTGGTTGTTGCCAGGGATACGTCAAATCCAACACTCTGTCTCTGCTTCCCACTAACAGCACCTTTTCTTGCAAAGGCTCCTCATCTCTGTGCCTGACCCCAAGACAGAAACCCGTGGCTCACCCTGGATTCTTCCATCATCCTCAGCTTCACCATCCGCTTAGTTACCCTGTCCTGGATCTGCCCCTAAAACAGCCCAGTAACTTTTCACATCTCCCCTGATTTCTCTGGAAGGAAGAAAAAGACTGGACAGCAAGATAAAACGAAGCAAACAGCTACCGAGCCCCTTCTTTTTAACTGTAGGCACAGTATAAAGTATTTGACATCAACCAGATGGGGTCAGATCCAACTCTGCTGCTTCTCAGCTCTGTGTCCTTAGCAAAATAGCACATCCTTGTTTCCTCATCTCTCAAGTGGGGGCGATAAAGTGCATTTTGAGGATGAAATGACACAGTGGGCCTGGCACATGTAAGCAGTTGACGTGTTCTAGCCAGCCCTGCATGTCGTTTCTCCCTCCTTCCTTCCTTGCCTCGTGGAGAATCTGTCTATTGAGCTGTACTTTTCCATCCAGGCAAATGCTCTCCGCCATAAGTGTGTGCATTGTTTGGAGTGTGGGCTGTGAGATGAGGCCGTGAGTTGCAAACACATCACCTCCTCCAGTTTCCGTTGCTGGCCTACAAATGTCACGTTCGTCCAAATAGCAATTTCAGGACATAACTTCTTTTCTGATATGTTGGTGCTTCTGAAAAAATTAAATGGAGAGAACATTGAGGTGCCAAGAACATGATGAGCTCACTGTAGAAGCAGAGTCAGCCCTTCCCCCAACCGCCAAAGCTCTAAAATTAGACTCAGCCAACCCTGTGAGGAGGGCTCAGTTCTCTCTTGCCCCCAAAGCAGAGGGTGTCGCATTTGCTCTGAGGACCTGAAGTTTGGGGGCCAGATCCTCAAGGCTGACCCAGAGTTCATAGCATCTCTCACCTCCCTCCCCTTCTATGTTGAACCAGGTCCCATGGGAGAGGCTGAGCACCTGCCAATCAATGTCTCATTTAATTGTTCTCTCTTTTAAAAATCAGCTGTATTGAAATATAATTTACATGTGAGAAAATGCACCCGTTCTAGGTGTCCAGTTCAAGGAGCCTTGTCAGAAGCCCCCATTCATTAACTACCGACACAGGCGAGACATGGAACATTTTCATCACCCCGATAATTTTTCTTTTGAATTCAGAAATGTTACAACCACCCAGAAAAGAACAGAGATTAATATTACAAAGTAACATTTACAGACTTGCCACCAAGATTTAGCAAATGTTACTGCTTTGCCATATTTGCTTTGCTCCAGCCTCATTTCTCCTTCTCCCTCTCTCCTCACTCCTTTTATCCACCTTCCCTTTTAAAGAAATGCAATAAAATTCTTTTGAAGAAACAAAACATTATAGATATACTTGGTGCATTCTTCATCTCAATCCCCAAAGGTAACCAGTCACTGCCTGTGTCTTAAAGGTAACATGTCCTACCTACGTTTTGAAACTGTTACTGCATTGTGTATGATCGTAGACACAGCATTGTTGGGTGGGGGGGGCTTCTGATATTTACATAAAACAGTGCCAGAGTATATGACACCTTTTGCAACTTATTTTTGCTCAACATGTGCTTTTATTTTTTACTTATTTTTTTAATTTTGTTAATGCTTTATTTATTTTTGACAGAGAGAGAGAGAGAGAGAGAGAGAGAGAGACAGAGAATGGCGGGGGAGGGGCAGAGAGAGAGGGAGACAGAATCCAAAACAGGCTCCAGGCTCGGAGCTGTCAGCACAGAGCCTGACGCGGGGCTCAAACTCACAGACCGCAAGATCATGACCTGAGCCAAAGTCGGACACTCAACTGACTGAGCCACCCAGGCGCCCCAACATGTGCTTTTAAGATGTATTCACCTTTTTACAAGTAGGTGTGGTCCATTTGCTTTTATGTAGTGTTGTGGTATATGAACGTTTTAAAATTCCCTTATGCAGTCCTCTGTTGGTAGGCAATTAGATTGTTCTTTCTTTCTTCTTAACAAATCAGTGCTGCAGGGAATATTCTCGAGCCTGTGTATTGGAGTTACTCTAGGGTATTTACCCAAAAGTGGAATTGCTGGGTCATAGGGTTGTAGGGCATGCACATCTCCAACTTTACTAAATATTGCCAAATTGCTCTCCAAGGAGAGTACCCATACTCAGACTGTACAAGAGCTCCTATTTTTCCCACCTTCTCTATATTGTTGGATACCCCCTGACCCCCCACACCCACTAGTCTCTCCTAGTATTTATGAAAGGTTTGTCAGTTGTTTTAATTTGCATTTCTCTGGTCACCAGTGAAGCTGAGCCTGTTTTCATTTATTTATTGGCCTTTAAAAAAGTTTTTTTCTGTGAATGTCTTGATATTTTTGTCTTCTCATTGCTTCTACTTCTACAAAATAACAAGCAAGGTCAACAGCTGTGAGTGAAAGGTGGTGGGAGTTGGAGATTTGAGGGGAGGGGAAATGGGGAGGGTAGGTTATCTCACTTGGGGTTGCTCAAAAGCAGACCCTGAGACAAGGGTGTATTATATATAGTTAATTTGGAAGGGGATCCCAGGACACACAGGTGGGAGATGGGGAAGTGGGGCAGGGAAGGGAAGGAAGCCAGTAAAACGTTCATGGTCAAGTCTGTTACCATGGTGGGCAACTGAAGGTCAGTCCCACTGGGGGATTCTGGGAGCCACCCCTGAGGGGAGGGCTGCTCCTGACTGAGGATTCCATAGGTCCCTAGCATTTACATAGGCTATAGTGGTGGAAAGAGACCTCTGGCCACCAAAGAAATCCCTTAGGCAAAGACATGCAGATGATGGCAATTAGGAGTTGAGTCAGCACTGAAATGGTCAGGGTCCAGGGCTCATGGATAGGAGAGTGAATTCACCAGCAGTGGGTAGTGGGCTGGCTGGGCAATGCCATAAAGGTTGCCTCAGGGCTAATGGTAGTTTGTTTTATTTATTTGTTTGTTGAGAGAGAGATAGAGAGAGATAGAGAGAGAGAGAAAGAGAATCTTAAGCAGGCTCCATGCTTATCACAGAGCCCAACAAGGGGCTCTATCCCACGATCCTGGGATCATGACCTGAACCGAAATCAAGAGTCGGACTCTCAACCAACTGAGCCATAATGGTGGTAGTTTAAAGGTAGCCAGAGAGCATAAGTGCCCAAAGGATCTCAGTCCTCACCAACCCTTTGGCTTACAGATGAGGAACTTAGGGCCCCCCAAGGAAAAGGATTCTTCCAAAATAACAAAGGACCCAGTGCAGTAAAGATGGCAGGCAGGCTGTGTCCCTTGCACAGAAGATAAAACAATTTTTAAAATAGTTTTTATTTTACAAAAGTAAAAGATGATTATCGGAGAAAATTCAGAAAATATAGACAGAAAAGTAAAAATCACACCTGTAGCTGTCAACAACTTGGTTTGTATCTTTCTAGGCTTTTTTTTCTAGTCATATATCTCTATCTCTATCTCTATCTCTATCTCTATCTCTATCTCTATCTCTATCTCTAATCTATATCTATATCTAATCTATATCTATATCTATATCTATATCTATATCTATATCTATCTCCATATCATTTTTTCCACATAGTTTTTCTTCAACAAAATTTCAATCACATTATACATGCAGAACATACCTGCCTATAAAATGATTTTGTCTTCACATTACTGTATATCATGTATATCTTTCCAAATCACTGAATATTCTACATAAATCTTAAATGCTCCACAATATTCCGTTGTTAAACATTTAAATTGTTTGCACTTTTTTTATTATTATTATGAACACCATGGTAATAAATTTCCTGGAAACTAACTCTGAGCATGACCTTGATTATTTCCTAAGAAAAAATTCCTAGGAATGGAATTGCTAGCTAAGAGTGTAAGCACTTTTTAAGGCTGTTAGTACATATTGCCAGTGTGATAAACTTTGTTAGCTCTGGGAACTTGCACAACTGTTCTTGAGTATTGCATGTTGTAATTTTTTACATTGTACAAGATTTATGTAGGGTGCCCGCAAATGGGTTTGCTGAATAAAAATTTATGCTTGTTTCCTGTGTTTTGATAAACACTGCCAAATCTTCTTTTAAATGTATTTATACCAATTGAATATTCTTATCCAAAAACATGCCTGTTTTTCTCTCTTTTCAGTTAGTTAGTTGGGTAGAATTAGGTAGCTGTTCTTTTTTCTGTATAGATCATGCACATTTTAAAAAGTTTAATTTTAGGTATATCTTTTGTTTTTTATTGCTGGAATGAATGTGATTTTTTAAAAAATCTGCTATATTTTCTAATTGGTCATTGCTGGAAATGTAAGAAAACTATTGATTTTAGTATGTTTATTTTAAACCATCTACTTTACTGAATCTATTATTATTTCTAATAAGTTTTTAATCGATTTTCTTGGTTTTTTTTCCCTAGGGAGAAAATTATATAATGTGCAAATATTGATCACTTTGCTTTTCCCCCCATATATCTATACCTCTTGTTTATTCTCTTCACTTGAGAAGAGAGGGCAAAATGAGTGGTAATAGTTGTTGCTTTG
The DNA here is from genome assembly GCF_022079265.1 of Lynx rufus. NCBI lineage: Eukaryota > Metazoa > Chordata > Mammalia > Carnivora > Felidae > Lynx > Lynx rufus. The sequence goes on along the minus strand of NW_025814896.1, from coordinate 16,666,251 downwards.
TCTTTCTTCATGATTTCAGGGGAATGCTTCTGAGTGTCTTCCCATTGAACATGATGCCAACAGTCATTCTACGTGCATGTGTAATTTTTTTTGTTGTTGTTATGCTACGGAAATATCTTTCTATTCTTATTTCTTATTTTACGAAACATTGCTATCAGGGATAGATGTTGTTTTTAATTTTTTTTTTTTTCAACGTTTATTTATTTTTGGGACAGAGAGAGACAGAGCATGAACGGGGGAGGGGCAGAGAGAGGGAGACACAGAATCGGAAACAGGCTCCAGGCTCTGAGCCATCAGCCCAGAGCCCGACGCGGGGCTCGAACTCACGGACCGCGAGATCGTGACCTGGCTGAAGTCGGACGCTTAACCGACTGCGCCACCCAGGCGCCCCAGATGTTGTTTTTAAAAATCAGGTTTTTTGTCATTTATTGTGATGATTATTTACCTTTTTACATTAATAGTCTATAAAATTTTGAACAATTGTTGCTTGATCTCACGTTTCTTCTTTTAACATACTATTTAGTTTATTTGCTAATATTTTAGTTAGTGTTTTGCAGGTGTATTCATAATTGGGTTTGTAGTGTTTCATTTTGTGCTTTGTCTGCTCTTTCTATATTGAATCCTGCATAATTTGTAAAAATAATTGGAAATTTTCTTTCATTATGCATCAGAATAATTTAAATGGCAATTGACTTCTGTGATATTTGAATGTTTGAGAGATTTCTGCTTTGTCTGATGTCCACGTTGCAGCTATGCTTTCTTCCTGTTTGCATTCCCGGGAACCTCTTTGCTTTTTGTCTTACTCATAATCTTTCTGAATCATTTTGTTTTACTCAAGTGTTTTGCAGGCATGTGCAAGCTGTATTTTGTGTTTTCACCTAAGCAAGCTTAAAAAAAAATCTGCTTATCCCTTTTTCATTTATTGTCATAATAATTTCTGTTAAGAATGTTCTTTGATTATTTTGTTTTTTGTTGTGATTCGCTGCAGTATTACTTGCCCTGTATCTTCTGCTATAACATTTACAATTTTTAAAGTAATATAGTGACTGTAGTTTCTGTTTTCTAGATCTGTTAATAATCGAATGATTAATCTTAGATTCTCTAGTTCATCAATATTGGAAGAAAGATCTTGTCTTTTGTCTCTCTCTGTGAAAGGGAGGAACATTTTTACTCCTTTTTGTCCCCTCCTCTGTCAATCTCAACTCCAAATCTACCGGACCAGATTAGTGTATCCTGAATTTTTGCCCCGGGGCGTTATAATGAAGTTATTATTCATAATTATATTATGTGTCATTCTCCATCCAGGAATTGAATATTTCCACTCTATTTTATAAGTATAATTCTTACAGTTATTAAGTCCTAATTCCATGCTTAGAATTGGGTGGATTTGACTCTTCCCCATGACACAACTTCCATGTTCAAAAGTATTTATTCAGCTAGTTCTCGAGGAAAAGTGTTTGTGGTTTCCTCCTCAGATTCTCCAGTGTTTCATAACATCTTGTCCATTACCTTACCAGGTGATTGGTGCCTTGACAATGATCTGGGGCCATGTTCTTATTATTTCTTCAAACCAGTGAATTGTATGGCAGAAAAGTCAGGGTCCTGCTTCTTCTACATGGATATTTACATAAATTTTTATTTATACATAAAATGAAATAATTTTATCAGAATTGGCCTTGTTACTGTTTGTTTGACCAATTTGTTCTGGGAATTCTCCTTTGGGAATACCATTTATTCTACATTGAATCTCCATTGTCTTTCCTGTATGGATTTTCTTATTCTTTTGTCCTTTGCCCCTATATCCTATATTATTTTTCTCAAGTCTACTCTCCACATCACTGGTTTGGGTTTCTTCAATGATGAGTCTGTTTTTCATTGCTTTGTATACCTTTTTTTTTTTTTTTTTTAAGGTTGCAATAGCATGGTTTATTTCCTTACTGATTTTTCTTAGCATCCATCACCCATTCTTTTGTTAACCTGATCTGTTGTTATAGGATCTTATTTTTCATCCTTTTTTCTTTGGAGTCCTTGATGATTTTTTTCCATTCCATTGAAAGTGGAAAGTAGATTTGCCCCAAATTTTCATCCGTTTTATGGGTTCAATTTTCAGAAACATATTCTTCATTTCTCTGGGCTGCTATGTTTGTTTCATTATCTTTTGTTGCCAAGTTTTTGCTTGTGTCCCCTTTTGTCATCTTTGAATAAGATTCTTTTTAGGATTTCTATTTGCCTCAGACTTGCATGGACAGATTTTCCGTGGTGATTCCCCATACCTCACACTTTACCCCTCGGTATTTGAATAGCTTTGGCATCATCTTACTAGAACCATATAAGTGTATATTTTGGATGCATTTGGAGAAAGAGTTGAAAGGATACAAAACCAACAGAAAATATTAGTTACTTAAAGGTAATTTTGGAGGGAGAGACTATTTCTTTAAAAATCTCTTTTTAAAAAATGGACAAATATTATGAATATCAGATAAAATTTATAAATGACTGAATTACCCTGTAAAAAAATGCTTGACGTTGCTGATATCCAATGAAATACAAATTAAAGCAACACTGAAACATCATCTCTTGCATACCAGATTGGAAAGAAGCATTACAATTTTATAATATTTAATATGGTAAAGATATGGGGAAGATGCACTATTTCAAAAAATAATTTATTTTATTTTAGGGAGAGAGAGCATGAGCCGAGGAGAGAGACAGAGGGAGAGAGAGGTAGAGAATCTTAAGCAGGCTCCACACTCAGCATGGGCCTTGACATGGGGCTTGATCCTATGGCCCTGGGGTCATGACCTGAGCCCAGATCAAGAGTTGGAAACTCAACCAGCTGAGCCACCCAGGCACCACCCCCCCCAATTTTTTTTAAAAAAAAGGGAACTTGGAGGCTGTATCATGTAACTTAAAATACTATTTCAGGCATTTAAAACCCAGATTGAAATGGGGCTATGGACAGAGTGGGTTAATTTAGTCTTTGTGTATTTTGACTAAAGAAATATTTCATATCCTTTTAAGAACACTATGAACAAATTCAAGATCAGACTTTATTTTGTATTAGGATTGCCTTCAGTTTTTCTAAACTATTATGTTTTGCCTAAAATGGTGATTTCTCCACTGCTTTATCAAATGCCAAATACATCAACATTATAAAATAGATACATACAGAGTCTGAGGACTTCAAATTCCTGTTAAGGTGACCTTGTAGCTGGGGTTGATGGCTCTTGCCCTCAAACTGTACTCCAGAGAAATGATAGAAATGGGAGAAAACATGGAGTCAAGGAATTAACAAAGAACTGATGGAAATTCCTGGGGAGCCTGAAGGCTGCCTTGAGCTGGAGTGTGAGTGTGTGTGTGTGTGTGTGTGTGTGTGTGTGTGCGCACATGCACATGTGCTGTGTGATGGTGTGTGTATGCATGTAATCTATGTGTGTATGTGTGATGTGTGTTCTGGTGTGTGTTTGTGGGGGGGGGCGTCTGTGTGAATGTGTGCAGGCTCATGTATATTGAGGGGTAGGAGACAGGGCAAACAGAGGCAATGGTGGGAAGATAGAGCAGTGATTCTCAATCCTGGCTGCACATTAAATGTCATCTGAGAAAGCTCTTAAAAGTATTCACAGATAACAGTGATATGTAGGAGAATGTCCTCGTTCCTACGACCTTTGTATTGAAGTATTAGGGATGAAAAGTTATGACATCTGCAACCTACTTTCACTGGTTCAGCAAAACAAAACCAACACCCTCACTCCCACCAGAGAGAGAGGAAGCAAATGTGGCAACATTTGGCGAAGCAAGGTAAAGACCATACCCGTGTTCATTGTATTATTTTTTTCAACTGTTTTATAGGTTTGAAAACTTTTTTTCAGAATACAATGTCAAGAAAATGTATGCTCACCTCCTGACCCAATCCCAGACATTCTGATTTTATTAATGTGTGGTGAGGTGGCTTTTTTTTTTTTCAACTTCACAGACAATTGTAATGTTGAACCAGGGTTAAAACCTGTTGGGTTGGAGGAAAGCTTTTAAAAGTTCTGTTCTTGCTACTCCTCCTGAAATGCCCTGCTGTCTTTGACAGCCATTTCACCATAGAAGTTGGAAGCAGCAGCCCAGACCTCCAGTGTCAGTGGAATAACAGGGACAGCTAGCTGCTCTGCTGGCCAGGTGGAACCTTGAACTCACAGGCCAAAGCATCGAGACACTGCACTTGATCTTAGCCAAAAGGCCGAGAAGCAATAAAGCATCAAGACACTGGAGAAGTACATCTGTTATGAAAGAAAGGTGAGAAATTGAATGTATCCCAGCTGAAGCAGAATTATTGAGACAGATGGATCTAGAATTTAAAATAAACATTATAAAAAGAATTAAGGAAATAAAAGGGAAAGGTTAGGAATATGTAGAAAAATTAAGAAATTGTTTAAAAATCAAGTGGAAATGTTAAGCGTGGAAAATATAGTAGTCGAGGTAAACGGATACAGGAATTGGAATTGATAGCAGGATGGAAACAGCTGAAGAACAAGTTAATGAAATGGAAGATCAGGTTGAAGAACTTGCCCAAGAAGCAGTAGCAAATGATAAAGGGGGAAAATATATACTATTAAAAATGCTTTGAGGGGCGCCTGGGTGGCTCAGTCAATTGAGCATCCCCAGGTCATGATCCCAGGGTCATGGGATCAAGCCCCTTGTTGGACTCTGTGCTGAGCGTGGAGCCTGCTTGAGATTCTCTCTCTCTTTCTCCCTCTGCCCTTTGCCCCTTCTCTATCTCTCTCTCTCAAAAAATTCTTTAAAATAGGGAAGATAGGGGCGCCTGCGTGGCGCAGTCGGTTAAGCGTCCGACTTCAGCCAGGTCACGATCTCGCGGTCCGTGAGTTCGAGCCCCGCGTCAGGCTCTGGGCTGATGGCTCGGAGCCTGGAGCCTGTTTCCGATTCTGTGTCTCCCTCTCTCTCTGCCCCTCCCCCGTTCATGCTCTGTCTCTCTCTGTCCCAAAAATAAATAAACGTTGAAAAAAAAATTTAAAAAATAAAATAAAATAGGGAAGATAGAAGTAGAATTGCCAACATTCAGAAAAATAAGAACTCTAGGAGAAGAGGAAAATGGAGAGGATAAAATATTTGGAGAAATAGTAAAAGTTCAACTTTCTGAATCAAAGACAAGAGGTCCTGGCTTGAAAAGGCTTCTAGAACACCATACAAAGAGATAGAGAAAAACCTTCACCTGCTTTAGGGTAAAACATAAGAACAGCACAGACACATCCTAAATATTTCTGGAAATGAAGCAGATTGTCAACAAACAAGAATCAGACTGACATCAAGAAGACACTACAAGTAATATGGAAAACAAGGAGGAGTAGGTATAAATATTGTCAAGTTCAAGAAATAAATAAGGGAAATTAAACTTGAGTAGGAGGTTTTTTTGTTTTGTTTTGTTTTGTTTTTTGCAGGGGAGGGGAGAGGAAGGGGCGGAGGGAGAGAGAATCTTAAGCAAGCTCCATGCCTAGCGTGGAGCCTGACTCAGGGCTCAATCTCACGACTATACATCAAGAATCAGATGCTTAACCATCTGAGTCACCCACGTGCCCCATGAGTATGAGTTTTAAAGACTACTGTAGTGGTTACTACTGACCACAATAAGACCAAAAGCAAAATATGTAGCTTTTTAAATCAGCAAAAGGAAATTCTCCCTATCCAATAGAAACCAAGAAAGAAAGAAAAAGAAAAAAAATCCTTATAAGTTGTGAAATTCATATGTTCTAATCTAACAATAATTGCAATAAATGCAAATGAATTAAACTTACTTATTAAAAGATACCTAAGATTAGATGTTTTAAAGAAACTGTCAATATTATTATTTTTTAAAATAAGAAATACACTTAACATGAAAAGGCAAAGAAAGCAAGGACTGGATTCTAGGCAAATATTAAGAGATCTAGGGTAGCAATTTTAATATGAGACAAAACAACATTTAGTATAAAAATACAATAAACATAGCAAGAGGTTGTATACTGGTAAAAGGAATAGTAAAAAAATCATTACCAACAGGAAACTATATGCCCTTAAAAGTGTACAAATACATCAACAATTCACAGCATCCCAGGGAGATGCTGGTAATCATTATTTGTCATTGGATGTATTATCATATTCCTCTCAGAAGTGGACAGATTAGTTAGTGGTCTAAAAATAATCAGAGCTATCTTGAAAAAATCTCTGCTACTGGTGTTTTGAAATTTCATGATGATATGCTATAGCATGAGTCCATTTTTGTCCATCTTGCTGGGTCCTCACAGGCTTTTTTCTATGTGGCAATTGATGGCCTTCTCTGTGGGGGAAATTGTTATTGTTTTGTTAATGACATTTTGTGATATTGTGAATTATAATAAGAAATATGTATTTGGTCTTCAACCAATTCCTAACACTGAGCTCTCAAAATCTTTGACATTACCCATGATCAAAGTGTCTTATTATGTTAATGAGGTGACTTTTAGAAAGCCCTTTAGGTAACTTAAGGATGGGGGCTCGTTGAGGGGGGGGGTGGAGGGTACTAATCATGTAACCAGAGGTTTGGAACTTTTAGCACCCCACCCCACCCCACCCCACCCTCAGAGGATGAGATGAGGGCTGGAAGTTGAATTTATTGCCAATGGCCAGTGATTTAACCATCTTGACCATGGCCTCCATAAAGACCCAGAAGGAAGGGGTTTGGAGAGCTTCTGGGTTGATGAACACCTGGAGATGTGGGGAAAGTGGTGCTCCTAGAGTGGGCATGGAAGCTCTGTGCCCCTTCCCTAGAGCTTGCCTTATGCAACTCTTCCATCTGGCTGTTCCGGAGTTATATCCTTTTATAATCAGCTAGTGATCTGGTAAGTAAATTGTTTCTCTGAGTTCTGTAAGCCACTGTAGCAAATTAATCCAGCCAAAGGAGGGGTCATCAGAACCTTTGATTTACAGCCAGTGGGTGAGAAGTACAGGTAATAACTTGGGCCTGTGATTGGTGTCTGAAGTGGGGCAGGGAGCAGTCTTGTAGGACTGAAATTTTATCTTGTGGAATCTGATGCTGTCTCTAGGTAGGTGGTGTTGGAACAGAGTTGAATTGTAGGACAGCCACCTGGTGCCCAAGAGTTGTTTGTTGGTGTTCAAACTGGTACTTTAACCTATTTACATATTGCCCTCTGTTTCTCTGGAACTCCTCTTATTTAAATGGGGCATCTTCTAGAGAGTTTCTTATCTTTTCTTGCATATTTTCTCTATCTTTATCTTTTTAATGTACTTTCTGGGAAATTTCCTCACCTGTTTCTTCCAACTCTGCTGCTGACTTTTTGAAATTTCTCCTATCTTCTAACTTCAAGAGCACTTTTTTGTGTCCGAATGTTGCTTTTCTTAAAAGAGAATCCTGTTCCTAGATCATGCTTGCAATACTTCATTTCTTTGAGGCAATGAATGCTTTTTAAAAAGAAATTCTCCTCTTCTGAAACATCTGTTTCTTGAAATCCCCCTGTATTTGGTTTTTATTGATGCTACAATGAATTAGCACAACTGTAATGTATTGTCTTACTATTCCATAGGTAGAAGTTCAATACGGATTTCACTGGGCTAACATCATGGCATCTGAAGGGCTATGTTTCCTTCTAGAGGCTCTAGGGAAGAATCTGTTTTCTTGCCTTTTCCAGCATTTTAGAGACCACCCACCTTCCTCAACTCATCTTCAAAACTAGTAACCCACATCTCTCTGGCTCTTTGCTGGTCGTCATATCTCTCTCTGACCATGGCCAGGACGAGTTCTTAGTTTTTAAGGAGGCATGTGATTAGACTGGGCTCATCCAGATACTCCAGGATAATTTCATCTTAGAATCCACTGATGAACAACCTTAATTGCATTTGTAGGCTTCAAACTGCAAAAGTGCCGTGTCATGTAATATATTCATGGGTTCTAGGATTAGGACATGGACATTTTGTGGGTGCCATTATCCTGCCTGTCTTTTTTTTTTTTTAGAGTCATCTCTATGCTCAGTGTGGGGCTTGAACTCATGACCCTGAGATCATAAGTCACACACTCCTTTGACTGAGCCAGCCAGGCACCCCTATCCTACCTGTCTAATCTCCTTCTCTCTCTCTCTCTCTCTCTTTTTTTCTCTGATTTTCACATTAGAGGATTTCCTCACATGTCTGGTAGTCCTTAGTTATCTGAACATGGTCTTCATCATTCACCCCATTAACATGGCCTCAGAGTGCTGTCTGTGTAGGGAAACGGGTCTCTGATTTTCTCATGGCCCATCTGTGTCTTTGTCCTCATGCCTCCAAATTGGAGATAGTGCCATAACTTTTCACTTAGTTTTATAGCCATAGGAATATCCAACACCACATATGCTTAAATTGAGGACAACCAGAATGTAAAGCACCTCCATCCATTTTCCTATTTAGAATAGTCTCCAAATTCTTGGCCAACTTACATATAAAAAACCATTGCAATATAATTGAAATAGATATTTACTTCTAAATTTTATTGGGATAATTTCATTAGATATACACATTTACAATGATATATTAGAAAACAACTTAATGTACTGCTTTTTTCCTCTTGTATATATTTTTAACTTTTTAAAAAATGTTTATTTATTTTTGAGAAAGAGGGATAGAGACAGAGCATGAGCAGGGGAGGGGCAGAGAGAGAGGGAGACATAGAATCCAGAGCAGGCTCCAGGCTCTGAGCTGTCAGCATTCATGAGCTATGAGATCATGACCTGAGCTGAAGTCAGACACTTAACCGAATGGGCCACCCCGGGCGCCCCTCCACTTATATTTTAAGAAACAATTGTATGCAGACTCTTCACCAGCATCTTGGACATCCGTGTCTTCATCATCAGTAAAGCCATGTTTTGAAACTCCACAGTACATCGTCTTTATTTCCATTTGGGGCATTTGGCATACATTAATCTTTGAATCTATATTTTTGCTATCACTGAAATTTGTATCCCAAGCCACAATAATCCATGTCAGGACAGGGTTTTGGTTGTTTAATTTGTCCTAGTGGTATATGTGCATGACTTCCACAGACAACCATTCCCTGTATTGATTTTAAAGTGAGCGTTAAAGGCTTGTTTACAAAGACATGTGACACTTGTAATTGTGAGGTGCTACCTCCAGCAATAATTACTAAATCTGTGTCAAATTTCTTTTGCCTTCTTTATTTACTGATTCTGTCAGGTGCCATCCCTAATCATCCCAAACCAGTATTGATTGAGGTCATTTCAGGTTGATGTTTCCTCCCCAAACAGGATTTTTGTTCAAAATAAGGAAATTGAGAATATATTCCCAATAATGTGAGGGATTTTGCAAGAACTCAGATTTGGGGCAATTCTTTTCTGAGAGATAATTTTTAGAAATATATGATATTTGGAGTGAATTTCATCCTAAATCAGTTTTGTTGCTTATTCTCAGTTCCCTGTTACGATCTTCTCATTTCTGGTTGCACATTTTGATCCATCAATCAGCAGCTTTTAAGGATAGGGGTTCTAAATATCATTTACACACTCTATTTTCTACCTCAAGTCCTGCCATTCCCTTCATCTTGAGGTACATATTCACCTGGCAACTCAATACCTCTGATTGATGTGACTGATGTCTATTAGGCATCTCCAACTGATAATGTCCAAAACAGAACACAGAAGTAGCAATGGACCTTCTTGCCCCTTCCAGAACTGTTCCCCCTCTGCCTTCCCATTTCCGTTAACAATGCCATCATTCATCCTGTTACGTTCAGACACCTAAAAGGTATTCTTGAGTCTTCTGTTTCCTTATCAACTCCCACACTGGATTCCTCCCCAGTTCTATTAACCTGAAGACCACTAGTCTGACCACTTCTGACTTCCTCCACCGCCCCCACCCTGGTTCCAGCGCTCATCTCTCTTCTCTGACTTTTGTAAAAAGCGTCAACACTGGCTTCTCTGTTTTCACTTTTGACTCCAAACAGCCTACACACCACACAACAGCCAGAGGGATCCTTTTTAAAACATAAGTCCTTTGCTCACATCCCTCCTGTGGATTCTTTTCACATGTAGAATAAAATCCAAAGCCTTCAAGTGGCTGACAACAGTGCCTCTCCATCTTTAACAGGCATCCAAATCATCAGGGGATTTGTTAAAATACAAATCCTGATGCCATAATTCTGGAGCAGAGTCTGAGATTTTGCATTAAGCTTTCAGGTGACGCCCATGCTCTTGGTCTACAGATGGCACTTAGAATGACAGTGGTCTTTAAAACCATTCACAACCTGGCTGCTGTCTTTGTGAGCTCATTCCTACCACGCTGGCTCTTCCTCAGTTTGTACCAGCCATCCTGGGCTTCTTCCTCTTGCATGAAAATGCCTCTTCCTGTGCTATCTCCTCTTTCTTAAATACTTTCCCTCCAGATACACACAGGACTCTTACTTCATTCAGGTCTGTGCTTAGATCTCATCTTCCCAACTATAGCTTGGTCACACTCTTTCACTTTCAACTTTTCTGTGTCCTATTTTAGATCTATCTCTTGTTAAAGAGCATATAGCATGAGTGTTACACTTTTTATATAGTCTATCTTTGTCTCTTATTTTGGTCATTTAGCCCATGTGTATTTAATGTAGTTATGGGTGTACTTGAGTTTATATCTACCATTTTACTATGTGATTTATCTTTTTTTCTGTCATATATTTTTTTCTGTTGGATTTGGTGTGTGTGTGTGTGTGTGTGTGTGTGTTCTCCCCCTCTGTTATCTTAGTAATGATACATTCTTTTACTATTGTTTTAAAGGCTACCATAGAGATTATAGCATGTATCTTTCATTTATCAAACTCTAATGTTAGTGGGTACTTTTATCTTCTTCCCAGTTAATGCAACTGGGAACCCCACAGCACTGCTTACCTTCTCCCAGCCTATATGCTATTATTGTCACATATTTTATTTCAATATATATCTTGAGCCCCATAAACCATTATCATTATTTTTTTTTATAAAGTCAATAATTTATTTCAATCTATCCGTATGTTTATCCTTTCCATTGCTCTTCATCTTTCTTACATCTCTGAGCTTTTCTCTCGGATCATTTTCCTTCTGCAAGACCCCTGGTAATTTTCTTTGTGTGAGTCTACTAATGACAGATTTTCTACCTCTTGTGTTTGTTAAGACTTCTGAGACAGAATTCCAGGTTGGAGGGTTTTGTTTGTTTGTTTGTTTGTTTGTTTGTTTTTTGGCCCCTACAGCATATTGAAGATGCCATTCGATTTTCTTCAGCTCATGTTTCTGGTTTTAAGAAGGCAGTTGTAAGTCTGTGTTGCTCTTTCAAAGGTAGTCTGTCTTCTTCCCTTGATGTTTACAAAAGATGTTCTTTGTTATTGGTTTTCAGCAGTTTCAGTTTATTGTGCCCAAGTGTGGATTCTTTTTATTTATTCTGCTTTGTCTTTGCCATGCTTCTTGAAACTATAGGTTGATATCTTTCAACGGTTTTGGAAAATTCTGAGCCCTTGTCTCCTCCAGGATTATTTTTAAAATTTTTTTTTCAACATTTATTTATTTTTGGGACAGAGAGAGACAGAGCATGAATGGGGGAGGGGCAGAGAGAGAGGGAGACACAGAATCAGAAACAGGCTCCAGGCTCTGAGCCATCAGCCCAGAGCCTGACGCGGGGCTCGAACTCCGGGACCGCGAGATCGTGACCTGGCTGAAGTCGGACGCTTAACCGACTGCGCCACCCAGGCGCCCCTCCTCCAGGATTATTTAAGGGCCATTGTTTCTTTTCCTCCTGACACTCCAATTACACATATGCTGGATATTCTCACTTTATTCTCTATGCTCAATGTTCTCTTTCCTGCGTCTTCCCTCCATTCTTCTCTTACAAAGTGAATATACCTCTGTGTATTTTCTTTTGTTCTGACTTCCAGTTTACTAATTCTGTGTTCTGGTAGGTCTCTTATGTTCTTTAACCCCATCCATAGGGTTCCTCATTTTGGTTACTGTCTTTTTAAGGTTCTAGTATTAATGTTGAGTTCTTTTACAACTATGCTATTTTTATTTTAAAAATATGTCCAGTTCTGGGGTGCCTGGGTGGCTCAGTCGGTTGAGCGTCAGACTTGGCCTCAGGTCATGATCTCACTGTTTCTGGGTTCAAGCCCTGTATTGGTTCTGTGCTGACAGCTCAGAGCCTGGAACCTGCTTTGGATTCTGTGTCTCCCTCTCTCTCTGCCCTTCCCCTGCTCACATTGTCTCTCTCCCTCTCTCAAAAATAAACATTAAAAATATTAAAAATAAATAAATAAATAAACAAACAAACAAATAAATAAATAAATAATATGTCCAGTCCTATAATGAAATTCTTCATGTTTCCTTTTATTTTACATTTGTATCTGAGTACTCCAAAATCCAGAGTTGCTGTGGGACCATCTCTTTATCTGTTGTTTCTGCTGGTTTTGTGTATGCTGTATCATTGCCTATTTCTTTTGAGAGGTCTGGGTTCACACCAAAAATCTGATATTAAAGCACTGTTCAAAAATCTTGATTGGCTTTCCATTGCATTCTCAACAAGAGCCTGAGTTTTGGACTAACACCCATATCTCTCCAGAATATGGTCCCCACTTACCTGTTCAGCCTCCTGTGCAGTTCTCCCCCAGCGTTTACCATCCCTCTTTGGTTCACCCTTCAAACGGTGCATCGAACCTGCCATTCCACACAATGCAGCAGAACATGGAGCTGAGATACAGGAGACCTGCCACTGACCAGCTGTGTGACCTTGAGAAAGTCACTTCAACTTTTCAAGTTTTAGTTTGGTCAGCTGTCACAATGGTGACTCAGTCTGCCTATCTCACTCTGTGGTTGTGAGGCTGAAATGCAATAGGGTATGTGAAGAGCCACAGAGGACAGATTTTGCTTAGTCCAACATTCCTCTCTTTTGGGGGAGAGGCTTCTTGTCCTGCTTCCGCCCTTCGCTTGGGTGGAATATCAGTCATTGCAGCTTACTTCCCCGGGCCAATCAGAAGCCTTCCTGGGAGATTTTAAATTCGAATTAAAGGAAGAGATACGGCATCTCTCAGGTGGGAGAGCTGGCAATGCGAGGCAGGGTGTTGGTGTTGGTGGGTTTCTAGTGGGCCCAGAAAGCCCACCTCAGAGTGAAGCCTCTCTGGGTTCTGGAGGCATTTAACTTGGGGATCTGGGTATTTCTGAGGCCAGCTGCAGCTCTTTCCACAGTAAGCAAATTCACCCATCGATGATTCTTTTTGCCCAAGCTAGATTGCTATTCGGTTCTGACTTTTGCGTGAAGTCACCTGACTAACTCAGGGGTCAGAGATCAAGGGACTCCCAGATGAGGTCACTTTCCTTGTCCGTTCTCTCCCCTCCTCAGCGCCCTCATCAAGCCAGTTTTGTCTTGTTGTCCCCTCTGATTCTTATCTTCCCACCAGACCCGAGGCTGTGTGTGAGCAGACTTGGTGTTCATCTGACTTGGTGTTCCTGGTGAGCTAGGATGGGGATGTCAGTGGTTAAGGATGAGTGTACTAACTCACAGGCTCAGACAGCGTCAGCAAGGCCCTCAGAGTCCTTGCCAGGGAGCAGATACTAGAAAGCTCCAGTGTGGTGTCCAGGACCTCTGCCAGCTTCCAAGGAGGGCTGAATTTGGATTTCTATGAATGTCAATGGCTAAACTACCTTCATTTCCACTCAGATCCACCAAATGCACGTTTCTGGAAGTGGAGCTGAGAGTCCGCATGTCTTTCAAGCATCGGGGACATTTTAATATAACCAGAACTAGAGAATCTCTGAGCTGGGTTTTTTTCTGATGCTTTGAGTTAATAGTTTTACTCCTTCAGACCCCTGAGCAGAGAGCAGTTTAGGGCAAGTTATGACCAAAGCAAGCCAGTGAACTTCGCTTCTTGTGTTAATGGTGATAGAGGCCTCATAATGACAGGATAACACAAGTGTCCCGTAATTAGCGTCTGCTGTTCTGTTCCCTGAGGTCAATTGTTCTGCAACAATGGCCATGCTCAGCACTGGACAGCCAGCAGCTCAGCTCGCTCCCCTCCACATTCCATTCTCCTGAGAGAAGAGCCCCTGGGTTCTCGGGACTTTAACCCTCTCCTGCCAGGATCCCAAGGACCAGCACTGAGGTGGGGGAGGTTTATGATCTGGGACTGGGCACCCAGGGAGGTGGGAGAAAGATTTTACAGAATGACTATTTGGGTCAGCGAGCACTTTGCATCTAACTCTGTGTTTCCCAGACCCAACACGCCAACTTTCGGGACCGAGGCACAGGGATGCTCCTGGGGATTTTGACTGCACCAGGATCTGAGACACACTGACCGATTCCCTGCCTCTTCCATGCCGAAGAGTTGGCTGAGACATGTCTCTGTCACTCAGCCCGCAAGAACAGCTTTCCCTATCTCAGCGGGATTATGAGTGACCAGCAGCAAAGTGGTGTGGTGACAAGAACACGCATTTGACCCTAAAGCCTGTGTCAGTTCCTGGCTGCCAGTCATCAGCTATGCGATTTCAGGGAAGTTGTTTAATCTCTGAGCTGCAGATTCCTCATCTGTAAAATGAGGCTAAGGATGCTCACCTCTCTTATTTGCATATTTAGATTGTTTCCAGTTGTTTTCTTCTTTTTTTCTTGGCATTAGCAGTTCAGCATTCAAGGTTCTGACCACACTGAGGTGTCCACGAAAATCACCTGGGGAACTTTTATGAAACAAAGACCTAGATCCATTGAGTGGAAATCCATGAGGACCCAACTACTTGGAGAATGGGTACTGGGAGAAAGCGCTGCAGGCCCTCCTGAGGGACACCGTTTGTTGAAACCCATCTCTGAGAGACTTGCAAGGACTGTGACATGTAAAAAAAAAAAAGTATGATTTTGCAGAGGCATCAGTTTCAAGTGTGCACACTGCTCTGTTGGAGCAAATTAGCGAAGAGTGAGCCTAGCCAAGTGCCCGGCATAGACTTGTCTGTCTCTCTCAGGCTCACAATGGTTTCAACACTTTACTTGACTCCCTTATTTAACCTCAAATTTCTATTGCCGGTCTGGGCCGCTGCCCTGAGCTCCAGACCCATGTATCCAGCTACCTGCCGGCTCTCTCCGCTTCGAAGTGGACACTCCTCTCTGGTGGGATTTGTCCCAGCAAAGTTCCCGATCTCCCCAGTGCTGTTCCACTGTCAGTCTCAGGGGCAACTCACTTCATGCAATTCTTGCAGTCCCTCAGGCTGAACATTTTGGTCCTCTCCACACTCATGATAAGATAAGAACCTCATGGTTCCCGCTGCATCCTAAGCCACTGTCACCTGTCTCCTGAATAAGTGCTGTAGCATCTGAATGATCTCCCTGTTCATTGCCACCTTAATGGGAGTCCTTCCACAAATGTCCCCCTCAGGTGCAGCCCCCTTCCTCCATTTCATGTTCCTGCTTTGTTTTTCTTTTTTGCACTTACTATTAGCTCTCATTATTTTGTTTATTTTGTGGTTGTCTGAACTCTGACGATATAAGTTCCACAAAGGCATAGATTTTTGTCTCTTTTATCATTACTGGGTCCCCAGTATTTAAAACCATGCCAAGTGATAGACACTCAATATATATTTGTTGAATGAATAAATGAATTGCCTGCAACATCTAGGCATTATTGTCTTCACTTTATTGGCCAGGAAATGGAGGTTCAGAAGATGAGTTATTTTTTCCAAGGCCACACCATGAGTTGAGAGAAAAGCTGAGTTTTGAAATTAGGACTGACATACTCCAGAGATCATTTTTTCCACATGTGGACGAGGGGCCATTTTTGCAGTCTACCACAATTTCCTTCTAAATGTCGCTCCTGCGTTTGCATTTCAAATCGAGATTGCTGTACTTATAGAGCAACCTGAAAGCTTAACTTGAAGACAAAGGGGCTTTCTTACCCCAGTCTCCCAAAACTCTGTGCTCTGGACCCAGCTAACCCTGAAGGAAAACACACAGCTGTTGTTGGTACTGACATGATGAGGAGTTGTACCTTCCGTGGCTCTTATGTCCACTGTTCGCACTGGTGAGGAATCATAAGGAGGAAAATACACAAACCACGGGAAGACCCATTTACACAATATTTACCATGGAATTACTCACTCGGTAGAATCCTTGAGAGTTTTAAGTCTGGGCTCCAGGGTCCAATGTTAAGAGGTTCTGGGAGAAGAGAAGGAACCAGAACAGATACCAAAAAGGAGTGACCTGAGAGGTAGAAGGAAGAACAGAGAAGTGTGGTGTCCTGAAAGTCAAGTAAAAAGTGCAGCAAGGAGGATTCTTAGAAACAAGATCAGGAAATGGTCTTATACGGAGAAAATGATGAATTTGCACTGAAGGATATAAAATAGGACCTTAATAAATATAATGGTAAGTAAACAATAGGACTTCCTATCTGGATAAGCAGATTTAGTATTATAAGGATGTTCGTTCTTCTTATATTAGCCTTTAATTCAATGTAATCCCAATAAACACACATACACATACCCTCACATTGATGGCATTTAATGAGATTATTGTAAATCTGGAACAATGGGTATGAAGAAATAGAATGAAATTTTCTGAAAAGGAAGCATAATCAGTGGGACTTACCTTATCCTTTTCCCAAACCATGTTGTAAAGTAATGAAAACCACAAAAGAGACATGGATGCTGAGAACAGGGCCCAGAGTGTAGGTATAGACCCAAGGACCCATGGCTGTTGGGCGTGGAAGGAAGTTGGTGTTTCACCTTTGGGAAGGAAATGATGAATTATTCAGTAACTCGTATCTAAATTGGCTAGTCATTTGGATTAAAAAGTTAAGCTAGAAACTATTCTCAGGTCTTTACTCCAAAATAAACTTCAGAACTAGATCAAAGATGAAAAGAGGAAAAAAAAATGGATCTGTAAATCCATGCAGTATTAAAAAAAAAAAGAATATTTTAGAAAACTTTAGAAAAACTAAAGGAAAAGATGTACCATTTAATTGCCTGAAGATAGATTTCTACAGAACAAAAGAAGTTATAAAGTTAAAAGATAAATACCAATGTGGAAGAAAAACTTTTAAAATATGTACGAAGAGGGGCGCCTGGGTGGCTCAGTTGGTTAAGCGTCTGACTTCGGCTCAGGTCATGATCTCATGGTTCGTGGGTTTGAACCTCACGTTGGGTTCCGTGCTGGCAGCTTGGAGCCTGGAGCCTACTTCAAATTCTGTGTCTCCCTCTCTCTTTGCTCCTCCCCCGCTCATACTCTGTCTCTCTCTCTCTCCTTCAAAAATAAATAGAAACATTAAAAAAATAAATTATATATGAAGGAAAGGGTTAATATCATTATTATTAATTAGGGGTAGGGATAAAGTTGGGGGCAAATAAATACTTAGGTGGGGAAGGAAGAGCCTTAGGCTCTGTCCACCCTCACTTCTTACAGGTGTTCGCCTCTTTGAACCCCTACTAGTAGCTTGCAAGTGGGCAGGCTGGGCCATCAGGATGTTTCTAAATACCAGAAGCTGAACCCTCCTGTCCCCAAACCAATCCTCCATCCAGGGGGCCCACCCCGGACCCTACGGTTCCTTCCCCTTCCCCAAGTGGTCATCATGGGGACCAGGAGGAGTCCTGTGAGTCCTCTTCCCCTCAGAGAATGAACCTAGGGGACTTGAGGCCTTGCTGGGCATCGGAGTGAGGTGGGGGTGGGGGGTAGGGGGGCTAGGGCTGCTGGGTAGGGGAAGAGGTGGGGTGCAGAGTCCAAGGTTTAAGGTTACAGGTGTGGGGAGGAGATCTGAAGGTCATGAGCAGCATCTGGGAGGGGAGTTGAGGAGAGGAAGATTTGGTGGTAGGGGCCCAGCAGGTTAAGATTCAGGAGCAGAGCAGATGCGGGGTGGGTATTGTAGGCCATGATTTGCAATGAGTCCCCTCTGCTAAGGGGAAGTTACCTTCGTGTCTTGTTTTTAGGAAATAATGTGATGTGTGAAAACCCATCTTGAGACATTACTTCTTTGGTTCATTCATTCAACACATCATTTATTATTTACTCTGAGCCACGGGAGCAAGGCTCTGGGATAGTCTATTCCTGTGTGTTCATAAATTTTAAGGCAACGTGAGAATATTTGGATTTAACATCAGATACCACAAATAACCAACCCCTGGCTCTAATTTGCTGCCTTTCACTGGGGTCAGAGAAACACAGGGTGTGTGTGGGTTTCTGTCTTAAGTTTATTAAACCTGCTGTGTGCCAAGCACTGGGTGAGGCACTGGGAGTAGAGGGCTGATGATCCTTGATTCTGGTTTATTTAATTAATTAATTAATTAATTTATTTATTTAAAAAAATTTTTTTTTAACATTTATTTATTTTTGAGAGACAGAGACAGAGCATGAGCGGGGGAGGGGCAGACAGAGAGAAGGAGACACAGAATCTGAAGCAGGCTGCAGGCTCTGAGCAAGTTGTCAGCACAGAGCCTGATGCAAGGCTCAAACCCACAAACTGTGAGATCACGACCTGAGCCAAAGTCGGATGCTCAACCGACTAAGCCACCCAGGCGCCCCTGGCTTATTTAGTTTAATATGAGGTCCCAAAACAGGGTCACAGAGTATCCAAAGTGAAACAGCCTTTGTGACACAGTCTGTTTCAAAGCAGTTGAGATCAGTTGCCTTTTTGGCATTTGACTTTTGGTGCTGGGCCAGAAAAAGGTATGTGTGTGGTGGGGGGGGAGGGGGAGGGACAGACAGAAAGACTTTTACCAAATGCAGCTATTTAATCCACTGTCACTTTGTATGAGTCCCATTGAATTTTTAATGGAGGAGATGTTTTTGTGTGGGTCCAACTTCAGGACAAAGGGAAATGTAATGAACACAGGGCAGAGTTGATAGTGTTTAAAAACATGTTCAAAGATCTTATACTTTGTAACTGAGTTGCTGAGCAATAATGGAAGAATTCCTGACACAGCAGGGTGAGCCTGGCTAAGCCTTGCCCACTGACAACTGGGAGGAGGGGCTTTTATTCCCTAGCAGAATGCAGGCTGGATTTCAACTCCACTCACCTCCTTTGTACAGTACACAACCTATACAACTGTGCATGGTCACCTTGGCTTTGAGCGCCTAAGCCCCAGTTGTGGGCTTCTCCCTCTGGCTTTGCCTCTCCAGCTATATCCAGACCCTGTCTTCCAGGTTCTATCTTCTCTACCAATAGCTGGCTTCATGGGGTGCTCTGCATGGAACAAGTTACTTCATACCACTCTGCCCTTGCTTTTACTGTTTCTTCTGACCGAAGCTCAGCCAGCCCCCGCTCATTCCCAAGACTTTGTTTGGGAAGGTCTTTATCCTGCAAGTCCATCTGTATTCCTTCCATCCTCCCTTCTTACCTCCTGCAGCCTCCACCCCCAATACCTGCAGCCCCTGGGTTACCCCCTTTGGCACTCACTGCCTCCCACTATTTTGTCTGCCCACACATCTGTCTAAACGCAGCTGCTCTAGGGCAAGGATCACCTCTGCCATCTTGGTAGCCTGCCTCAGCCCTGGACCTGGCCACAGAGGAGAGCAGGAAATGGAATCAGATGAGGAAATGGCTTCAGCCTGAAAAAGTGGTTGATAGGATGCAATGAGTCCACACTGTAGATAAAGTCAGTCATGATTCGTTGGTTCAACAAATGCTGTCTGAGTACATGCCGTGTGCCAGGCCCTGTGCTGGCCCCTGGTGCACACTGAGTAACAAGATACTGTTTCCGGCTCTGCTGGGGTCTCAGCTTCCACACACATCACTGGGACAGAGAGAAGTGTGAAGTGGTGATTCTGCTCGGAGGAGCGACAGGGGGAAGAAAAGGGGCTCTGAGAGCCTCAAATGGGCCTAACCTGGCAGGTACAGGGCGTGGAGCCCACAGCTCTGGGAGCAGGAGGAGGGCTGCAGCCCGGGCTGGATGCTGTTTCCTACCCTCCCGTGACCTTTAAGAGCTAGGCCTTCCTCTCAGGTGACCAGCTCAGCCAGCCTGGGCCGGGCACTACCTACCACCGCCCGCCCCCCCAATTCCCCACCGCACCTTTGAGGAGGGAGGAGTGTCCCAGGCTGAATGCACTTGAGCCCCAGGTCTGATCGGATGGAGTACCTGGTCGGAGGGGGGGGCTGCCCTTAACGCAAGCCCCTTGCTCTCAAGTACAGAGGCTACACCAGAGCCGAGGGCAGTCAGGCTCCCTTTCTGGGCCGGGGCCAGGCTGCTTGCTAAAATTTGAAGAGCCCATCTGCTCACCTACTGCTGCTAGAGTTGCCATTTTAATAACCAAGTTTAGGAGATTCAATTAAGATTGGGAGCCTCATCCCTCTTCCAGGGAGGCCTTACAATTGGTGTTTTTCTTTTCAGGAGCATGAGTGGGGCCCTTTGCAGGGGTTTTTGTACAGCAAACGGCACAGAGAGAGAAAAGAGAAAAACAACTTTGGTTCAAAGATGCCAATAATAGGGGATTGCTTTTCTCAGTCTCCCCATGGAGGGTTGTCAACGGCACAGGCATAATCAGGCCGGCGGCTGCCCTGCTCCGAGAGGGGGACGTGTGCTCCTTTGTCATGACGGGCTGAATAGGATGTCCCTGCACCCAGACCTGGCCTCCCGGCTGACAAAGGGCCCCTTTGTCACCCCGGGCAAAGAGTGCTGCAGAGGTTGCCACAGCAACTCAGGGACACAGACTTAGCGTGCAAGTGACATTTCAGATGGGAAGCGGGTATCAAAAATTCAAATTTCTTTATGTATAGTGGTTTCCCTCTCTGGATATTTTAAAGAAACAATGTGGCAAATGAAATGAAAACAAGCCAGCGATAAACACATAACCAAGCAAGCAAACATCACTGCCAGTCAGCATGCTGCTTCATCCTCCCTCAGTGGGTAAAAAGCCATCGTTGGAGCAAGCTGTGGGTTCTTCTTACCCAAAAGGCAACTGGACACCATTACAGAAAGTTTGAAAAAAAAAATCGTCTGCAATTGCACTTGCTGAACCCAGGACACTTTTTCCTTGTCTCTGTCTCTGCACTCCTTCAGCAGTCGTGGATGATCCACTCCATGCCAGTCCAAGAGCTGGGGCAGGGGATGCAAAGATAAATGAGGTTCTTGTCTGCAAGGGTGTTGGTATAGTGGGGGTGCCCATGTGCGTGTGATCTCCATGCAACTCTACTCAGCCTTTCCTTGGGGTCTAGACAGTGCCCATCAGAGGCACTAACCCATGCTGTATGGGGAAAGGGGGTGAGCAGAGCTTTATGGGGGAGGAGAAATCCGAGAAGTGATTTGCTGCCAACTGGGCACTTTGTTGGCACTTTGTTGCTATTTGCTGGATGAAATGAGGGAGGAAGGGCTATCTTTGTGTTGTTTTAAAGGAGAAAGCATACTAAACAGCAGCAGGCAGGTGAAAGTGTCCAATGCAAATGTCTTCTCACAGTAGCTGGTGCAACACCGGAGACACACCCCCCAACGTTTTATTTTGGACAGTTTAACAAACACTGTTGAAAGAATGTTACAAGTGAACACCTGACTATGCACTGCTTAGATTGTTAGCGTTAGCATTTTTCTCTCCTGGCTTTATCCTAATACATTTATCCATCTAGCCATTTCTCTGTCCATCCATCGTCCATCTTATTTTTTTTTTCCTGGACGCAATTCAAGCACATCCTTTGACCCTGAAACACATCAGTATGAAATCATTAACGAGAGTCCAGAATTTGTTTACATTTTTTCTTTTGATTTGAAATTTACATGCAATGAAATGGACAAATCTTACATGTCCATTAACTGAGATTTGACAACCGCATCTGCCCATGTAATCCAAACCTTTATGAAGATATAGAACACTGTGATCACTCCAGAAGGTTCCCCCGTGCTCCTCCCAAGTCAAGCCCTGCCACACACAAGCTCTCTCACACACACATATCATTTTGTCATTTGCTTCGCACTTACTATTACAGTATAATTACTTCCCATGTTGCTTCCTAGTGTTCGTAGTAATTCATTCTTCTGTAACTCACTTCACCCTTTAGTCACCCAGGGTCTGCTCTCCTCCCATGTGCTGGGGACATGAACCCATATGAGCTGGTGGATCAGAGTTCCAGAGCCAGGTTGTCTGGGTTGAGTCTCAGGGCCAGAGTTGTGTAGGGCTAACCTCACCTAACCTCTCTGAGCTTTGCTTTCCTGACTTAGCCTAGAGATGGATGGTAAGAGCAACCTCCCATAGGTGGCTGGGAGGATTAGGGGAGTAATACATGTCAAACGCTTAATATGTAGTAAGTGCTCAATAAATGGTTTCTTTGAGAGAGTCCACAGCTAAGTGGTTGCTGTCAGCACTGCGGGACTGTGAAACCCTTCTTTTCATGTCCATTAACCAAACTGCTGTCTCTGTCCTACTTAAGACCTAAGTCTTACTCCTCTGGGCTAGGAGATTAGGGCTTCTGCAGGATGATTTCCTGACGCCTCCCAGAGGAGACTTGGAAGGGGGTGGTCAGAAAGTTGTACATCTTTTATTTTAATGTACTGATGTTTCCCATAAGGTTGCGCCTCTACAAAGCCACCAGCAGTTGGGGAGTAACTGTCACTATAAGGAATTTTGCCAAATTCTTCCTTAAGGTGAGAAGTAGCAACCATTTCTATCTTTATTCTCCTTTGTCCAGGCCAGTACATGACTGAGGCCACTGTAGGTGATAGAAAATACCAGGTGGGTCAGCTGACAATGGGCCCAAGGGTAGAGCTAAGAGACACCCATCTTTTTCATCTGCCTAACTCCTACTCATCCTGCCATGCCCCACTCAGCATCACTTCCTTCAGGAAGCCCTCCTTTCTGTTCCCATTCCACTTTGTACTCACCTTTCTTATGTTGATCACATTGTATTTAAGTGACTATTTGCTTGTCTGTCTCCCCAGTTCAGCTGTAAGCTCCTTGAGAGGATAAACTATGTCTCAATTATAATTGACTAGTCTCTGCCATGTGCTCAAAAATATTTTTCCTATATAAACTTAATGAGTATTTGCCAAAAGCTAAGTTCCAGTTACTTTACACCTATTTTCTTTGTTTTAAAAACTATTAATATTAGGAGCACCTGGGTGGCTCAGTCAGTTAAGTGCCCAACTTCGGCTCAGGTCATGATCTCGTGGTCTGAGTTCAAGCCCCACACGGGGCTCTGTGCTGACAGCTCAGAGCCTGGAGCCTGCTACAGATTATGTGTCTCCGTCTCTCTCTGCCCTTCTCTGCTCACACTCTGTCTCTCTCTCTCTCTCCAAAATAAATAAATGTTAAAAATTTTTTTAATGTTAATATAAAAAAACCCAAGTAACTGTAGAAAATTTAGAGTAAAGGAAAATATAGAAAATATAGAATATAGAAAAAATATAGTCTAGTGACATAGACAAACCTTGGGCATGATTGATTAAGAAAAAAGGAGGGGCGCCTGGGTGGCTCAGTCGGTTAAGCGTCTGACTTCGGCTCAGGTCATGATCTCATGGTTCGTGGGTTCGAGCCCCGCGTCGGGCTCTGTGCTGACAGCTCAGCGCCTGGAGCCTGTTCCGGATTCTGTGTCTCACTCTCTCTCTGCCCCTCCCCCACTTGCACTCTGTCTCTCTCTGTCTCAAAAATAAATAAAAAAAAAACATTTAAAAAAACATTTAAAAAAAAGAAAAAAGGAAAAAAAACATTGATAATAGATACAGTAGAATTTTTTTATTGAAGTATAGTTGACACACAGTGTTACATTAGTTTCAGGTGTACAACTTAGTGATTTGACAAGTCTGTACAGGTTGTGTTCATGGCAATTATAGCCACCACCTGTCAGCATACAACACTGTTACAGTTACCATTGGCAATATTCCCTATGCTGTGCCTTTCATCCCTGTGACTTATTCACTCCAGAACTGGAAGTGATACAGAAGAATTTATAAAACTGTAAAATAGTACTAAAGACACATTTACACCAATCCATTTGAAAAGTTAGAGGAAATGAACAACTTTCTAAAAAAGTATAGTTTACCAACACTTACTGGAGAAAAATATAAGACATAATGATCCAATTACAATTTAAGAAGTTGAACCAGTTACTAAAATTCTTCTTCCCCAAGTCACTAGGCAAAAATAATGATAACCTTGACACACAAAATTTGGCAACAACAGCATAAAAAAAGTACAACCAATTTTAATTATTAACATAGTTATAAACTGAAATAATTTTCTAAATGAAAATTCTAAATGAAATAATATCAAGTGGAATTTGGCAGAATTAAAAAAACAAATTACAACCATATATAAGTTCCAGCAGTTTTTGCCAGGAATTCAAGGATAGTTCAATTATAGCTTAGAAGATAAAATCCAAATGATTATTTCAATAGATGCTCAAAAAGCATTGTAAACCCTAACTAATGCCAGAAAAAAATTTCTTAGCAGACTAAAAACAAAAAGAAACTATTAATTGATAAGAAGAATTGCCAAAAGTTCACAGAAGTATCTTACTTAATGGCTTAATGGTAAATGTAAACAGTGTGTTTATTGAAGTAAATAATAAGACAAAAATTCCTGACATCAACACTTCTATTTAACATTGATTCCAGTGGTGATGGATAATGCAGTAAGGAAAAACAAGTGGTAAGATGCTTGGAAAGGAAGAATCTCTCTCTCTGCAGATTACATGATCATTTACACAGAAAATCCAAGCTAATCTACAGAAAGAAAAAAAAACTGTTGGCACAAGTAAGAGAATTTGTAAGTTTCTTGGGTACAAGAGAAGCATTCAAAGTTTCCCTAGTATCCTTATACATTGATATATGTGTACATATATACATACACACACACATATGTACATGTGCATATATAAATCTATATAAATATATATTGTATTGACTATTGTCAATATATATTACACTGTCAAATATATATTGACTATGGAATATTTTAAATACATTACATTAAATTTACATTACATAAATTAAATATACATTATATTAAACATATTAAAATATAATTTATAAATATATATGCAACCTCAATAGATTGAAAGGCTTTATCAAGAAATTTTGGTTCTCCCCGGTTTATCAATTAAATGTAATTCCAATAAAAACATGAACAGGGTTTTCTTTTTTGCTTAAGCTGAAAGTTATATGTAAGATCAGAGGTGTAGTGAGGTCCAGCAGTCAGGAGTGTGGGCTTTGAGCCAATCCTGGCCACAAGATGTATGTACTAACTGTACGTAAGATACTTGGCCTCTCTGTGCCGAATTTTCCTTACTTGGAAAACAGGGATAATAGTAGTACCTACCTCATGGGGTTTTATCAAGATGACTAGAGGTACAGCACTTAACACAGAGTCTGGCACACGTCTGGCACTCAGTGGTTCTTAGCTGTTAGGCATGCTTCTTTTGATTTCCCTGCAGATAGCTGCACCCAGTGATTTCTTTTTTCTTTTTCGAATGGGGTTCAGTCACATTTAACTTTCTTGGCTTCTCTCCATATTTAACCAGCACACTCTAATACACAGGTGTGCACTTGGCAGACAAAGTTCAGACCTTGACAATTCTCAGGGAGTGTGTTCCAGATAACTCACCCGTTAGAAGCTCCTTGTATTGTAAGACAATACGCACCATGTAATTTAAACTCAAGTGTAGTGTGTTGTAGAAGGAGCATGGATTTCAACTATGAATCCTAGCTCCAAGAAGTCCTGGCTATTACAACAGCAATATATTGGGACAGACCATAGTTGTACTTGTGGTGAGCACACCGTAATGTGTCAACTTGTGGAATCACTATGTTGCACACCTGAAACTAATGTAACATTGTGCATCAACTACACTCAAAAGAAAGAAGAAGTCTTGGCTCTGGCTGTATGGCCGAGG
This sequence comes from Lynx rufus, assembly GCF_022079265.1. Taxonomy (NCBI): domain Eukaryota; kingdom Metazoa; phylum Chordata; class Mammalia; order Carnivora; family Felidae; genus Lynx; species Lynx rufus. Next base: position 16,640,453 of record NW_025814896.1, on the reverse strand, counting down.
CTCCAGGCCTTCTCTCTAAGCCTCAGTTTCCTCATTTGTAAAAAATGCTTTATAAATATCGTTCACTTTGAAGGCTGGCGAGAGCGTCCCAAAAGCTCAGGTGCTGGTTCTCAGCAGGTGCTCCATGAACTTCCCATGGACTCTCCACCCTCACTCCTTACATCCAGCCTTCACTTCCTCTCTGTGGGAAACCCCGAGGAGCGTGGAGTCTCCCAGATGGACCTTGGCATTGCCTTTCTGGAAAGATGGAGAGGAATTCAAGGGTGGGGACTTCAGAATCCTTGACTAGGAAAACATCACTTAATGACTCACAAGTTAATAGTGCTTCAGAGATTTAAAGTGCTTTGCTATTTCATCATTGCTTCTTACAACAAACCTATGGAGTCAGCATTACCACCCCATTTTGCAGAAGTGGAAACTGAGACTCAAAGAGGTGTAGTGACTTGGCCAAGGTCAAACGGAGTTGAAAAGAACTCAGGACTTGAATTCGGAGCCCTTGGCATCTCACGCTTTTTTTCCGGGTAGGGGCCTGAGTGAATCGTCTTGTGCCAAAGCCTCTGCCGCGTGGGCATTGGTCCATTTGCTCTTTGGTCCAGCAGACGTTTGGAATGGAAGCTGTGTGCCATGCTGGCTGCTTCTCAGAGATAAAGGACAGACTGGAATGCTGGGGACACGATGGCCAGGGCCCTAGGAATGCCTGGCTACTGCCCCAGATGGTAGTCACCCACCTCAACCAGGTTCCCAAAGAACATGCACACACATAGAGTGAGCATGCCTGAGGGAGCAGGAGTTCTGCCCTGTGACTGGATGGCCCGGAGCCCTGTGGCAGACACTTTCGGTGCTCTATCCACATCCCCACAAACCTCACCACTCCAGCACACGACCAGCTGCTGAGTGCTGGTACCTGTGTCTCTTCGTCTAATGGCTTTCTCTGGTTGCCAGAGCCCCATTCTGCCTGCCAGGCTGAACTTCCTGGGAATTAAGGTCCTTTGGGAAAAGCCTGCAACCAAAACTTTTAGAAGTTGGTGGGTAAAGACTCAGCTCCTTGCCCCTCAAGTGAGATAACTCTGGGCACATGTTCCACGTTGTTTTCCAGAATTGTGCAGTGGAGTTAATTTTCCACAGTGGCCATTTACCTTTTATTGACTGTCTTCCTTTGCTCCTCTTACTTTCCCACCCCCCTGCCTGTGTGTCCTGGGATCACTCTCCAATCAGCTACTTGCACTAGGATCCTTGTGTCAGGATCTGCTAAACTCAGAGAGGTGAGCTTTCCCCTGGGTTCCTCCGTCTTCCACACCCCAATCCAGCTTACCACGTCTCACCACATCTTAACCCGAGTCAGATCTTACTGGCCACCAGGAATGCAGAGACAAAGGAGCAGCTATAGCTGGGCTTCTAAATTGTGACCCCCTCCCCCCACCTGCTCACCGGTAAGTGTATCCTGGAATCTGAACAATTTAGAGGCTACTTCTTCCTCAGCCTGTGTGTGTGTGTGTGTGTGTGTGTGTGTGTGTGTGTGTGTGTGTATGTGTAGATGGGAAGGTCGTTCAAAGCTCTGTCTCCCTTGGAAGAGGGCATGAAGCATCCATGCTGTCTTAGCTCCTGTGCTAATCGCTGGAGGCACCAAGATGAGTGAGCCCTTGTCCCTGCCCTGAGGATACTCATGGAGCAAATGCATTATTATGGTTTGGTAACACTTCTGAGTGCAGGCCGTTATTGGGGCAGCGAATTGAAACACTGAGTTGGAGTCTTGCGGCCAAGTCTTCATTAAGAGGTGTCACTTGGGTTGGGTCTTAGAGGCAGAGCTGGAATTTGTTAGTGTTTCCATGGTGGACAGAAAATAGAATAGGGTCAAATATGCCCAGATCCTTAAAGCTCCTGCCCAGAAGGGACAAATAGCATTTCCACTTATGTTCCCGTGGCTAATGCGAGTCATACTGTCATACCTAAGTTCAAGAGTGGGGGGGAAGTATAATTCCTCCAAATGCCCATAAGAAGGATGAGACAGAGTATTAATGATGAGACCTAAGGACTCCCACAGCTGGCTACATAGCTTCTCTGCCACAGTTGTTTCTGAAATGTTGGCTGTTTTGATTTAAAGCCAAGACATTCCTCAGGTAAAGGGGCCATAGTTGGAGTAGGACTCCTTTCTCTCTGGGATCCCATGGCTAAGTGGACGTGCCTTGTATGAACCATGTCTTTTCTGTATTTGATGCTTTGACATCTGGGGCCTTGCAGACCCTGGACGGACTGCCCCTTCTAGGGTTAGCCAGTTCCTAGAGACAGTCAACAGCTCTGCTGTGCATGTATTTTTCAAATGTACACCAGCCAATCCAGAGCCTGTACCAGCAACCTCCTCCTTTACTGAGCTCTCACACCCCATGCCGCTGGCTATCCACCTGCCCTCATCACGCAGGGCCAGGTACCACACAACGAGGGATAGTCCCTAGGCCCAGAGCCCACTGAAATTATTCGAATTAGCCAATCCTAAATCTTCCTGCCTCTCCTGTTCTTTTCCACAGAAGTTCTTTTCCAGACAGTAAACGCTTTTGCCCACACTTCTCCTCTCTCCCTCTGCCTCCTGAACAATGCATATGCTTTCCTGTGTGCCCTGCCCCACCCCACCTCCATGGCATGGTGTGCCTCCTTCTCTTGGGAGCTGTAAAAAACTGTCTTTTCAATGACTATCGTCTCCTGATCTGTTTGCCTTGCCATATCTACATAATAAAACATATTAAGACATATATGTATTCTGATATCTCAGCTATTTATGATACTAGAAGCTGAGAACTGGAAGATGAACAAGCAGATATTCTGGGTCCCCTAACTGGCTTGCTGCAGGCAGGGCATGACCAAGCTGTCCTGAGCCAGCTGGTCACTGGGTGACACCTGAGATTCCCCTCTCTCAGATTCTGTATGGGGTCAAGAGGAAGAGAGGAAGGCTCAAGCCCGACTCCCATCCTGAGGACAACAAATGAGGCTGGCTATTTCTTTGGGGGAACTGAGTCATCAACTTCCTATCTGATCCACTGCCTACGTGAAAGGGCAAGTCCAAGCTTTGGGTCTGCGTGACTTCCTTGCTGGGCTCCCTCCTGGCCTTCCTGGAGACCTCCTTGGTGCTGACCCTCTCCTTAGGGAAGGGAGTGGACAAAAGTGACTGTGTTGGTGGTGTTGCTCCTGGCAGACCCTTAAAGAAGCCAATGGCTGTCTGTAGCTGATTCATTGCACATGGCCTCCGGCCTCTCATGGATGTAGTTCTATAGCTCTGGTCAGAGTTAGTGAGACCAAGACTGTGGAAATATGGGCCTCAGGAAGTGCTCCAGGTGAGAGATCTAGGTTTACATACTGCTAATTAGTCCTGCTATTAAGACTGTGATGTTGAGCATTCCTCCCTGGACCTTATTCTTATCATCTGCAAAACGGCCAAAGTAGTCTTATTTGCTGACCCAGAGGATTGCTGTGAAGATTGACCTCCCCAGCCCACAGCAGAGGTGTCTACAAAAAACCCAAAACAAAACAAAAAAACATAATGAAATTAAACAAAAAATGATAGCAAGCTTTATAATCAAGTGTGAAATATTGATAGCTTTCCTTCTGAGATCAGGAATGAGATAAGGATGTCTGTTATCATTACTTCTTTCCAACACTGTACTGGTAATACTAGCCAGTGCAACAAAGCAAGAGAAAGAAATAAATGTATAGGGATTGAAAAGGAAAGAACTCTCATTGTTACAAATGAGACAGAATGTGGTATATATATTTTTTAAAGCCACAGAATCTACAGATAAATTGGTAGCCTGAGTCTAGCAATGTTGCTGAATACAAGGGCAGTGTACAAAAATATATATATGTTCCAGATCCATATTGTCAAGTAATGATCTCTAATAGTTTCTGTACATTTAGGATTTGGGAAGGGCTCAGCTGGATGGTCCAGAGTTTTTCAAATGGCTGTAGCCAAACAGTGGCTAGAACTGGAACCGCAGGGGGATGATCCAACTGGAGACTGGCAAGCCATCTTACTCTCCTTTTTAGTCTCAGGGTTGCTGCGTATGAATTCTCTGTGTCAGTTACTTCAGGCTTCTTTATTTTTTTAAAAAATTATTTATTTTAATTTTATTTTTTATTTTTTTAAACTTACATCCAAATTAATTAGCATATGGTGCAACAGTGATTTCAGGAGTAGATTCCTTAGTGCCCCTTACCCATTTAGCCCATCCCCCCTCCCACCACTCCTCCAGGAACCCTCAGTTTGTTCTCCATATTTATGAGTCTCTTCTGTTTTGTCCCCCTCCCTGTTTTTATGTTATTTTTGTTTCCCTTCCCTTATGTTCATCTGTTTTGTCTCTTAAAGTCCTCATATGAGTGAAGTCATATGATTTTTGTCTTTCTCTGACTGACTAATTTCACTTAGCATAATACCCTCCAGTTCCATCCATGCAGTTGCAAATGGCAAGATTTCATTCTTTTTGATTGTACTTCAGGCTTCTTTAAAGCACAACAGCCTGAGACTTCTTGCCTAGTGGCTGAGGGTTCCAAAAACGAATAACCCAAGAGAGGGAGCCAGGCACAAGTTGTATCAACTTTCATGACCTAGACTCAGAAGCCATGTGTCATTTCTGCCATATTCTATTTGTTAAAAACCATTCACTAAGCCCATCCCTTTTATAGGGGAAAGTTATTAGACCCCCACTCCATGGGAAGAGTGAGGGAATTTGTTGACTTGTCTTAAAATTGCCACATTGTACTTGCAACAAACAGAAAAATAAAAAGCTATATAAAGAAACCATTTATAATAGCATCAAAAGTATAAAACACTCAGAACAAAATCTAATAAAAGATGTGCAAGATCTTTACATAGAAAACTACAAAAAAAAAAAAACAAACTACAAAACATTGCTGAGAGAACTTAAAAAGAAAACTAAACAAATGAAGGGACATACCATGTTTATGGATAGCAAGACTTAATACTAAAAATGTTGATTTTCAAATTGATCTAAAGATTCAATGTGACAGCAACATAGTAATCAAAATCCCAGCAGGAGTGTGTGTGTGTGTGTGTGTGTGTGTGTGTGTGTGTGTGTGTGTGTAAACAGACTGGCTGATTTTAAAATGTCTGTGGAAGTGCAAATGTCAGGAATAGCCAAGGCAGTCCTGAAGATAAGAGTGTGTAGACTTATTCTATGGGGCACTTACTATAAAGCTACAGAAATTCAGACAGTGTGATAATGGCACGGGAAGAGAAAAATAGGCTGATGGAACAGACTCGAGAATTCAGAAACAATACATACACATATGGACGACTTGATTTACAACAAAATTAACACTGTAGAGAAGTGGGAGGAAAGGTGATCTTTTCAATAAAGAGTGCTGGGTCGGTTGGATGTCCAGATGGAAAAAAAAAAAAAGTAGAGGAGCCAATGGGAAATTCCTTCTGATGAGATATGGCAGTGCATTTCTAGAAACAATGACTGCTGAAATTTATTTGGAATTTTTTCCTTTCTGAGCAGTAATTTCCCTCTGTTGTTCCCAGACCTTTAGCGAAAGCCTGTTTCCCACACCAGTCTTGTATTAGTGGATCTTTGTGGTTACAAATAGTAGTCACAGCTCATGGTCAGGACCAACAAAGCTGTTGGTCAAGAAGCTGTTGGGAGCTCTGTTGTAAGTTGTCTCCTGAGCAGGCAACAGGCTCACTCGCTTTTCTCCAAATAGCATCAAATGTCCAGCTGCCATCCAACAATATCATTGTGACCCGCTTCTGGCTCCCGGCATCCCAGTGTGTCAGTGCACCAGTCGGTAGAGGTGAGGGAGTAGAGACTGCCAGTGTAGACAATTCTTGGTTGAGAAGGGGAGGAGCAACAGGCCAGCTGCCTGTGATGTGAAGAGTTAGGGAGCTTTTCTTCTGTGGGAGAGGAGCCTGCTTCCCTCACCTTTCTGTTCCACCATGGGAGCCATCCCATTTCTGTTCTCAGGAGACCTTGGGGTAGGGGTGGAGGGGTAAATTCTGGACCCCTCCTCAGGACTTCAGTTTCTAGGCCATCTCTGTGGCCCTCCCTCTGCTATCATTAAAGGGGTCAGGGTCCTCTGCCTTCTCCCAGTTGTCTCAGACCTGGATCCTCTGGGGGCCGTGGGCCCACACACTTGGAGCTCCGTTACTGAAGTCACCGTCCTTGCCTCAGTTTCCTCATAGGTAAAGTGAGAGTTTAACAGCAGCAACTCCCAGACCTCCAATGGCAGTGACTCAGGATCAGTGGGACAAGGAGAGAAGCCATCCTAAGATCAGTTGCAGGCGCTGGGCCTGGTCCCCCGGGCAAGGCAACACCCATCTTCGAAAGTGTTCCTGTCACCGCCTTCCTCCCCCGCCCCCACGCCCTAATTATTTAGGGTGGGCAGTGTCCCACTTCTGGGGAGGGGTGTCAACCGGGCTTCTCCCTCCCCTCGCCCTTGGTGGCGGAAGGCGGGACGGGAAAGGGCCGTCTGGACAGGCGCGCAGCCCTCCCGGACCCCCAGGGGTGCAGGGCCAGGCGGGGGACCCCGCGGCGGCCCGGCCCGAAGGAGGGGGCCCCCCTCCCCTGGGCCCGGGCCCCCGGCCCTCCGCGGCGCCCGAGGCCGGAACAATAGCGCGCGCGGGCGGGGCGGGGGCGGGGCGCTCCGCCGGGCCCCGCCCTCGGCCCGCCCCCCGCGCTCGCACACCCGCTCGCACACTGGCTCCCACCCGCCGCCCGCCCAGGCACTGCCCGCGGGAGCCGCCGCCGCCGCCGCCGCGCCCGCCATGGACGTCCGCCTGTACCCCTCGGCGCCCGCGGTGGGCGCGCGGCCTGGGGCCGAGCCGGCCGGCCTGGCGCACCTGGACTATTACCACTGCGGCAAGGTAGGCGGGGGCCGGGGGTGGGCGCCGAGGCGGGCGCGGCCTGCCCGCGCCTTCGGACCCCGCGCCGCGGCCGGAGCGTCCCGGGCTGGAGCGCGGGGCAGGAGACACCTGGCAGCTCGGGACCGGGCACTGTCGGAGACCCACGGGGGGAGGTGCCGGCGGTGCCAGCGCGCGGGGGACCCGCACGCATCCGCCCCGCCGACGGGCACATGCCGGTCACACCGATACGTTCGCCGTTACCCTCCGGCCCCGAGTTATTCCGTTCACCGGCAGGAGTCACCTCGACGGCCACTCACACGATGACACAGTGACACGCCCTCCAACGGCCCCCTGACAGCCTCACGCTCATTCCCAGGCTGACACACGGCGACCTACTGTCGCACACACAGACAGCCCTGCACCTGTCTTACCGTCCCGCGCAAGTCACCCTGACAGTCATTGATACACAATGACATGTAGTCACTCGCCCACGCACGCTGTCACATAGACACACACAAGTCACCCATCCACACAGCACGATGCCACACACGCCGATTCATGCCCCCGGTCGCCTGTCACACCCAGCCACAACTGGGGACAGGCACACAAAGAAGTTGCTCCGACAGTCACACGCTCACACTCCCCACGACTCACACGGGCGCGCACTGTCACGCACAGCCACCCATGCACGGTGAACCCGAGAACCACACAGCCACACGCGGTCACACCCGGCCTCCGCGCCGCCCCAGCCCTCACCCCGGTCACCAACTCGCGCGTCGGGGCTTCAACTTCCCGGCGCCCAGACGCACTAATTGGCCGTTCACTAATTGGCCGTCACTCGCCCGGCGGGGCCTGGGATTCCGAGTTGACAGTGGCCAATCGAGGCCTGTCGCTTCCCGGGGACGGTGAGCGGGAGTCCTCACCACACCCCCCCGCCCCCCGCCCCCCGCCCCCAGGCTGGGGCCTGCGGTGACGGCCAGCCGCCCCCACCCCCGGCCTTTTCCGAGAGGGCCGCCCCAGCCCGCGGCCGGGTCCCCGCTGTGCTGTCCTGGCGCGTCCTCCGGATGGAAGCTCGCGTGCCCGGTTCCCCGAACCAGGGGCGTGCGACCCCCGCTGCCCAGGCGGAGGCCGGCCTGGGACCCTGAGGTGCGGCGGCGCCGTCCGCATCTCTCGCCTCGCCGGGGAGGGAACTTTCAAACTTAGTTAGCAGGGCCGACGGTGGGTGCGTCCGGCGGTCGGCGCGTTGGTCCGGGGCCGGAGCCGGGAGCGGCTTTTCGTCACTCGGAGCCCGGATTGAACGGCGCGCGTGGGTCTCCCGCGGCTCTGCCGCAGACGCACGGGCCCCGCGGCGCTGCGTGGTGAGTGCGCGTCGGTGGTCGGCTGGGCGGCCCTCTCGGGGTCTCGGCCTCCGCCTACACCTCCGGAGCTCCTAACCGAGCCCCTTGCTGTGTGGGTGCTGCGGGAAGGGGGCGGCCCCGCGCGGACCGCGGGGTCTGTGGGCTGGGCCTCGCAGAGCGCGTCCTCGGGCGCTGGGGAGCGGTTTCTAGGGTCGCAGGGCAAAGCCCTCCGCAGTTCGCCCAGGGTGGGGGAGTGGGGTCCTGGGCCGCCAGGACCTGGGCGGCGTGGGGACGAGGTGGGGGAGAAGTGAGGTCTCCCGGGAGGTGGGTGTGATTATCTTCTGTCCGGTGACTGGCAAAGTTAGAAGCGGGAGAGGGGGATGGTGTCTTTAAGAGAAGGCCTGTTCTGGGGCTATTTCCAGTTGCATGGAGGGAAAATTGATTACAAGTAGCAAGTGGAGTCTTGAGGGAGAATACCACCGTTGGATGAGGGGGCAGTTGGTCTGTCTTCTGCCCGTGGCTTTGTTACTTTTTTGAATATCAAGTTGGCGAGGTTCCAGTCCGTGGTTTCAGGGTGTGCTCAGGGGATGCAGGATTTGTGCCTCAAAGTCTGGATGGGTGGATGACCGTTAGCCTGGAGTGCTCCTTTCTGGGGTGGTGTTTCTGTAAATCCCTCCAGAGTGGGGTGGTCCCATATGTGGGCCTTTGGGGGGACCTCTGAGGGGGGGCCTTTTGGCACTTAGTTGAGGCCCCAGCTTTATTCGGATAACTCCACAAAGCTCCGACTCAGCACCAAGAACCAGTGTGAAACCCGGCCAGGGAGAGAACCGCTCAGGGAATGAGAAGCCGGGTGATTCTGGTTTCTAAAGTTTGTGACCTAGGACCCCTGGACCAGAGCTAAGCGCATGTCCAGATGAAGGAGGGTGGCAGCTGGGCCACTAAGATAGGTGAGAGAAAGGTCTGACCTTGTACTTGGATGTGAGCCCTGCTTCTCAGGCTTCAGGCTTGTGTCTGGATGAGGCCGGGAAGTCACTTGGCTCAGCTCGGGTGGGTCAGATGCCTGTTGGTAGCAGATGTCAAGTGGGCAGTCACCTTTAGTGCCGGTGGTTTGCAGGTGGAGCACATTGTGGCCGGGACCTGATGGTGAGGGACTGCCCAGGCTCCCTTCGTACAGCTGATCACTATCAGAACTGGAGGGGAAACTAAGGCCCAAGGCACAGCCATGACCACACTTGGAGCCTGTGAATTGGGCTGCAGAGCTAGGACACAGCCTGCACACTGGGGGCTTGGCCCTGGCAGTCCACATAGGAGGCTCGCCTCCACGGGGAGCTGGGCCTGCGAAACACAAGGGCAAGCTTTTGCCCAAGTGATGCTTGATAACCATGGGACAGATGACCTGGAAGGGCCCTTGGCGACTGTTCCCTTGGTGACTGTCCCCTTAGTGATCCTCTACACAGAGATTCCAGCCACTTTAAACCAAAGTCATGAGCAGTGGCTGTTCTTTTGGTATCTTTTGTTTGAGAAAATACATAATGGCAAAAGCTGCTATGGTTTCATTTTTGCTTTGAAATAGATGTTATTTTATTAATCACAGTAATATTAGCATGCATTTGAAAAATAGCTTACCAGACATGAGGCGGGCACATTACTCATTTCATGTAATAACAGTGCCTGGTGAGCATAGGGGCCTGTGGCCCTGTGGCTCCCAGGATCTGTGGCCCCACTGATCCTCTCCTTCTCCCCTGCTTCACAGAAGGGGCAGCTGAGTCACAGAGTAATGTACTCACAGGTTACATAGCATGTGAAGAGCAGAGTTGAGGCCTGAGCCCAAGTTTCTTGACTCCCAGCTTGACACTTCTGTGGCCCTCAAGTCTCTGCCGTGGTTTAGGGGTGGGGAGTGCATTGTGACTTCCTCCTAGGGTATCTGTGAGGTGCCTTCATTCTGATTTTGGCAAGGCACTTTACCTGGCTGAGGGCACTGCTTAGGGCTTCCCACTCAGCTATGGCAGACTCGTGTAAACAGGCCATTGGCATTGGGCAAACCTGGGTTCAAATCTCTAGTTGTGGCTTTGTGACCTAGGGTACATGACTTATAGCTCATTTTTTTTTTTTACTGAGATATGATTGACATAAAATTAAATGCAAATTTTAAGTGTACAGTTCCAAGAGTTTTGACAAATGTAAACACCCATGTAACCATGATCCCAATCCCCATATAGCCCATTTTCCATGCCCCAGAAAGTTCCCTTATGTTCCTTTCCAGCCTACATTCTTCATCCCCACCTTTATAGGAAATGACTTATCTGATTTCTGTTATCAGCGCTTTATTTAAGTTCAGTTTAAGTGTGCTAAGTATGTTTAAGTTCTAGAATTTCATAGGCAGCATGTACAGTTTTGCATCTGGTTTCCTTTAGCTTCTTGACATAGTGTCAAGATTCATCTGTGTTGTGTATATCCAGAGTTGTGTTTTATTGCTAAGAAATATTACATTGTATGCCTACAGCTCAGTTGGTTTATCTGTTTACCTGCCAATGGACGTTTGGCTTTGTTTCCTGGTTGGGCTGTGGTAAATAAAGCCTCTGTGAACATTTTTACATAAGCCTTTTTGTGAGAATTGCACATCTAATGAACTCCAGGGTGATGTGCCGGGCGGTCCAGCGACCACACTTCATGTAGCAGTGGTTTGGTTGTTTGTGTACAGGTTTCTGTGGGGCTCCCAGCACCTGGCACCGTGCCTGACCCATAACTACTCAGGAAGTATGTGCTGGTGGGTGAGTGATGCAACTTCCCACCCACACAGCCCCGGGCACAGCATCTTATATCTTGATGGGGATAAACACAAGCTCCGCTAGTGAATCACTGGAGTCTCCTTGGGATGAAGATCCACGAAGCGGGGTTGCTGTCTCCGCCTCACCTGTACTTGAGGTTTATTAGTCCTGCTCTGTGTTTCTGGTGGATGAGGTCCCACTGCTTCTCTGTGCAGGGGCACAGGTGGCTGTGAGCCAGGTGAGCTCTGAGCTGAGATGGCTGGTCCCGGGGACTCTGGAGGCTGTTAGGAAGCTCTTCTACTTTTCACCTAAATGTGTTTTCTGTAGCCCCTCCCCTAGTCTGTCTCGAAGGTCCTTACACCAAAACTCCTGTACCTTATGAATGTCAGGAGCCACAGCCCAGGCTTAGCACTGCTGTCTCCAGTCTCCTGGGTGACCTTGAGCATAACAGTGCCCTTCTCTGGGCCTCTGTTCCCCTCTTGGCAAAGGGCAAGCAAATCAGCGAACATCGGTCTAGTGAGAAGGAGAGCTGTGGTGTGGAGATATAACGAATGAAGGCTGGGTATGGCCTTTGTGACTGTAGAGTGTGGTATACCTAAGAAGGATGAGAACGATGCTTTTTGAGGAGATGGGCCCTCATAAGCTTCAGAGGGCAGGAACCACTGTGTCTACTTTCACTTTTGTATTCCTAGAGCCGGCCTGGCACATAGGTGCCCAATAAATATTTGCTGACTGACGGACTGACTGACTGAAGGAATGAATAAATTCAGGGCTCACCAGTTGTCCCCTGTAGCTTGAGGCACTTAGCATCTGTTTGGCTCTTATAAGATTTAGTGAGCCATCAAATCCAGGGCAGGGCAGGGGCCAAGACTCTTTTGGCTGACTGGTCATTCCTAGAAGAGCTTACCCAAGTAGGCCTGGAGGACAGAGCCCAGCACAGAGGGCAGTCAGTAAGCCTGAAGAGCAGTTGAGACTATGCATACAGGACAGGGCCCCACACCTCACCCTTGTCCCAAGAATCCCCCTTAAGGACTGCCGGCCCCTTGTGATTCCATAGGGTCAGCTATCTTGCTTCTGATTTCCTAGAACTAGTCTCAACATATGAAGGCAGTGTAAATTCTGGAACCCAGAGGAACTGGGTTTGAATGCTGCCTTCACCATCATCAGCACAGGCCAGTTATTTCCCTGTGCTTCAGTCTCCTCATCTACAAAATGGGCACAGCAACACTTCCCCTATGGGGTTGCCTTGAGGTTGGAGATCATGCATATATAGCATGTGGCCCCAGCAGGAAATGCTTTCATTTCTATTCATAAAGAGCCGCACAGTTGAAAGTTAAAATGCTGGAGGAACCTGTTTCAGCACTAGATGCTGGAGGACTGACCAATCCCAGCTGCTGCAGGGGAAGGGTCTTCCTAACATCAGGTGTTTCCATACCTGGGTCTCTGGATCTGATTTTTCTTGCATCTGGTTTGAAGCCGTCTCTCACTGGACTACTCAGCATAATGAATTGACAAGGCGCTGCTCATTTCCTTGGGTTCTGTTTCCTTTTTGAATCTGTGTGGGAGCAGAGCTGGATTCATCAGGCAGAGAAGACTGGTTAATTACAGCCTCACCATTCTCTGGAGTGGGCTGGTGACCTCGTGCACATTATTTAACTGCTGCAGGTCTCAGTTTTCTCATCTGTACAAGGGGGCAGTAATGCCTTCCTCATACTGTTGCTATGAAGCTCAGGTTAAAAAAACAGACATGGAAGTTCCCTTTGATCTAGAACGGTGTTTCCCAGCCTCGGCACTGTTGACACTTCGGACCTGATAATTCCTTGTTTGGGGGGCTGTCCTGCGCGTTATAGGATGTGTAGTAGCATCCCTGGCTTCCACTGCCAGCAGCCTCTCCTCCGTAGTCGTGATAGCCAAATATATCCTCACACTTTGCTAAGTGTCTTCTGAGGAGCAGAAGTGCCCCTGTTTGAGAACCATTGGCCTGGAAAATGTGACACAGGTAAACTAGAAAGTGATGGGGATGAGAGTGACAGAGCTTTAGAGCTTGTGCTTTCTGTTCAGTATTTTAGTCCTGGGTCTCCCTGTCAGTAAATTCTGTGCCCACGTGGTTGGCAGTCATCCTATTTACATGGACCAAAAACCTGCATAGTGATTTTTCAGTGTGGTTTGGGAGCAGCAATAAACACATATGGTAAATAATTATTAACTTAATGAGTCGTGGTAAATTGTAATTTTATCTCTTAGTGAAAACATGCTGTATAACACAGGATAATAAATTTTGATCAATTATCCCGATGCTTAAACTTGCCACTGTATAACAACAAACTTCTGGTCCTGCTAGAATGAGCAACAAGACTGTGGTTTTTCACTATGTAATTACCCATTTACTGCTGGGCTTCTCAGATGTTTAGCAGGTTTTTATTGCGTGCCTACTGTGTGCCAGGGGATGTAGCCGTGTCTTGAAGGCTCAGCCACTCAACGGGAAACTTTTATTTGCTAGATGAAAGGCTGTGTGGGTCTGTAACATGGCTTAAAATGCAGAGTCATAATTAAATATATAATTGTCTGGGGATGTGGCAGGACTGTGAGACGGCCTCACACAGCAGAGTCTTACAGGATACGCCAGGCGGGCTATGTGGGGGGCATGTAGAACTCTTGGAACAGTGTTCTGGGCAGAGGGGAGAGCAATTATTGCAAGGGGGCCTGGAGGGTGATTTGGGGATACTGTAGCCTAAGGCAGGGAGGCCTGCCTACAGGGGAGCTGAGACACCAGCAGAGATTGTCATAAAGGGTGTCACATCCCAGCTGGTTGGGTTTTAAGTAAAGGAGTGCCTTGGAGCCAGAGGTGTGGAGCAGAGTATGGAATGCTTCATGTTGCTGAATCAGGCTGTTATCAGCAGCTGTCCCTTGGTCTTCTGCTGATGGAAAAGTTTAATGACTTGTGTTTCATTTCACCCAGTAGTCATAGAGGCTCTGCTTCTCAAACTTTAGTGCAATAGAATCACCTGGACAGAGGGCAGTTGAAACACAGATTGCTAGGTGCTGCTCTCAGAAGTTCTGACTCAGGAGGTTTGGGGAGAGGCTGAAAATGTGCAGCGCTAATAACAAGTGATGCTGATGTTGCTGGGAACATATTGTTGGACTGGGCCATGTGGCCTTGGCTCAGACACAGTCAGGTATCCCAGAGACCCCTGCCTTCTTTAGGCCCTCTGTAGTTATGGGGAGAGTCTCCTTCACCTTGGAGAGTCTTACATTGGGCTTCTTGGAAACAGACTCTGAGATGGAGGGTTGCCTGTGGAAAGTTTTTTGGGGGGGAAGTTCCCAGGAAGTGTACCTGTAAGGAAGTAAGGGAAGCATGATTGTATGGAGGGAGAAGCTGGTCTGGAGCATGGTCACTAATCTGGAGTGGCTTTGTAGCGTTGTCTCAAACTGGGGCAAGGAGGGCTACCTGTGTCTTTGGTTCTTGCAACATGCAGTCATTAGCTGCAGGGCATCTCCTTGGCCCAGGTGGCTCCATATAGCAGAGAGGTTCCCAGTGGGGGCTACAGCTGGGACATCCCCATCAGCTGGGCATGAATGCATAGAAAGGGGAGCACTATAGTGCCTGTTTCAGGGAGATGCAACATAGGGAGAAAACTCATCCTTCTCTTGGTTCCCAGGAAATCAAGGGCCAGCATGTTGATGATTTATAGAGACTTTGAGTCACTTGCTGAAGATTCTTCCTTATCTCATGATGTGAGTGAGAACTGTAGGATAATTGCTTCTTAGGTCTGAGTGAAGAAAAATTATAATTAATGGGATTTTCTAGGGCCCAAAGAGATTCTATTACTGAGATGTCACATACTTTCCTGTGTGGTGGGGGAGGACTCCACACTGATTTCTGAGAAACTTTTGGGCCATGCTTCAGGGAGTCAGCTCTGGGCAGGGGACAGTGGCTTTCTCCTTGGGCTGGAGTCCTGTCACAGCTTCAATAAGAGGCTCTTCACCTGGCCCCTGCCTCAGTGTCAGCCCTTGTTCATGGCTGTCCTATCCCCATTGTCTTCACCTTCTCTGAGCTCCCAGGAAGCTCAGAGGTAAATGAGCAGATCATCTGTAGCTATAACGTAGGATAGATATCACACACATCTTTTGCTTATTAACTCCCAATTTCATTTTGCTTTTCTGTCATTTTCCCACTTGATCTTGAGTCCCACTTTTTTTTTTAATTTGTTTTTGTTCTTTGTAAGATACACAGAAATATGGTAGAATATAAACGAAAACATGGGGGTCCTGCTCATTCTCATCCCCTCTCCCCACTGCCTTTCCTGCCCTACTCCCTAGGGCTAACCCCTGAGGGTATTGGGTGGAGGTACTTCTAGTCATCATTACTCTTCAGTTTACTTCTAATAAGTTTATTGTCTCTATTCTGTAATCACTTTTTCATTCACAGAATTTTGTATTATTTCTTGATTGATCTTGTATCAGAGTATCCCATTCCTTTTATAAAATGGATATGTGAATATCTTGAGTCTTTTTGAAGATTATAATACAGTTGTTTTTTTTTTTTAAGTTATCTTCTGTTTCCTGCATTAACTCTGTTTTCTTGGTGGTTAGTTCTCTTCACCTTAGACCTCTTTTTATGCTGATATTTTCTACACATGTCTGGTGATTCTTGATGGACATTTACTTGTAAACAGAGGTCTAGACTGATCTGCTCTGTAGTTGTAAGTTTCCTCAATGCCTGTGAAATCCACAGTTTTGTGGGTAAGCAATGTGAAGTTGATTTTAGGTGCGCTGGATGTGGTTTGTGTGTGGATACTTGAAGCTGGGGACTTCTATTAGCACATGGGACAAGTTCACTTGAGGTTGGGGGCATCTGTTTCCCATGTAGACCAGCAGTTACCCACGGATACTGGTACACTTTGTTTCTCCTGCCTCATGCCTACCCACAGTGGGGATTCCCTGAGGCAGATCTCTCATTTAATTGGAATTCTCCTCCCTGGCTGGAGGCAGATCCTACAGTCAGCTTTTGTGAGTTCTGTTAAGCTGACACAAAGGTCCAGGTACACCCCTGGCCCAGGGCTTCCAGTCCCTGCTGCTTCTCTTCGGGGATTTTCTGGGGTTCAGTTAGGATAATAGTTTTCCCAAAGGACTGTGTTGGTGTGCTGGTGCCTCGGAGCTGATAGGCTTTCATTGTCAGTCTGACTTCTTACTGCCTGGCACTCTTGGTGTTTCTGATCCCCAGCCCTTTCTTGTGTTCTTTTGGGAGCTCTTTGGAGTTACTCCACTTTAATCCATCTATCTGTCTGAATTATGAATATTAATGTGTGTATATAAGAATTATGAATATATGTGTTATATGTGTGTATATCTTTTTTTTTTCTATTCTAGTGTTATTTAGAAAAGAGGCAGAAAGTGTGTGCTCCTTCTGCCATCTTGAACAAAAAGTCCCCTCTCACTGATTTTTATTTTTTAAATTTTGTGCTATTTTATGAAGGAAAGTAGGGTAGAAATAAGTGCAGATTTATTTGCTGAGCATTTCCCCATCTCAGGCTCATTCTCGTACCATCTCATTAAGCCTCCCAACTATGCCAGGCACGTGTGTCCCCATTTGTAGGTGACAAAACTGAGATCCAAGTAGATCACGTTACAAAAGGCAGCAGAGGGGCTGGTTGGCAGAGCTGGAGTTCAGAGTGTGTTCTCTCTCCTCCTCTCTCCTGCAGCTTCCCTGGTGCCGGGTGGAGCTCCTGCCCTCTGCAGGGATGGAAGAGTGGATCAGCTTGCCCCTCGGTTTTACTGTTGACACCTTGGCTCTTCTAGGGGCCGGGGGATTCCCAGCTGGGCCTTCTGCCTTGGTTTTCAACTTCAAACATCCCTTGGTAATAGAATGCCTTCATATTACAGCTAATTAAAACGTGCTTATCTCGAAGTTGGGCCTCATTTGCAGAAATGATTTAGAAACTTGTTGGAAATGAATCCAACTCAGTAGTATAACCCAGGGTCAATCTCATGCATAAATTTTATTGTTCCATTTTGCTGTGTTTTGACTTGAACTGAACTTGATAATGTGGAATATGGACGCTGGGCCTTTCGTTGCTCATTTATTTTGCAGATATTTACTGAGAGCCTAGTGGGTGGTATCTACATTATTTAAGGAGGTCCCTTCACCCCAACCCCCATGCTTTTTTCTATTCTATTCATTCACCTGAGCTGTAAGTTAATTGTTTTGCAAAATCAGTGGATTCAAATGTGACTTTGAGTTCAGCGGAAGTGCCTGGCTTCCTATCCTTCCGCTTACAAGCTGTGTGACTTTGTACCTGTCACTTAACTTCTCTGATCTCCTGTGTTCTCACATAACCACACTTCCATCTCAGGTTTGTGGTGGGGCCTCCATGATTTACATGACCTCCCTCATTCCTGCTGCCTAGTACCATTCAGGTCATCTGGGCCCTCTGTAGGACAGCGAACATAGGCTCCATCCCAGGTTTTTTTTGTCTTTTATAAATGGCTGAGTCTCAGGAGCTTTCCCGTTCAGAATAGGTGTAGTGGTGGTTTTGGTTGGGACGGTTTCCTTTCTCTCCGTATCAGTTCCCTTATTTCTGGTTGTATATCCCACAGGGACTTGATGAGGTTCAATTAAACATTCAGACTCACGAGACACACATGGGCGACACTTGGTTCCTGTCTCCTTGAAGGAGCCACCTGCCAGCAGAGCATAGGATCTGTTCCTCTTCTGCAGGAGTAGTTCTAGCCACAGTCTCTGCCTTAGTCCATGGAGGTAGCCACCAGCTCCTCTGTTACCTGCTCCCCACCCCCCGGGTTTTAGTTTAGGTGCAAGGGAATGAGACCCACAACGGGTAGGTTTGGAAGTCACCCTGCTCACAAGCCTTATTCCTCAAATGACCCATATCTGTTGTAGCAATTCCATAGCCTTTAGTTCGAGGGTTTCTTGCAAGGGGGCATGTCAGTTATAAGAGTCACTGCACTCAGGAAAATCTAAAGTTTGGTTTCTTTATCAGATATTTATAATTTATTTATAGTTACTTCCAGTCCAGGTACAGTTTGCCAGTCAGGGGTCATTTTTACCATAAGCAGAGTTGCCTAGTAACATAGTTAACATCCTACTTTAATCAGGTTTCCAGGGAGTTATGCTAGACAATTAACAAAGGTGAAATTCTCTTGCAGAAGGGAAAAGGATTTGCTTAACCCTCTACCCCACATACATCATCCTGTTTTCCCCAGAGAAGTGGTGCTTTTCGGCATCTCTTTTGGAGCCATGAATGAAGTCCTCAGTATGGTTATGATATATTCCATGCTTGTTTATGTTTTCTGATTGATCTATATAAGACACAGACATAAACTCTGGCCAAGAGATATCCTGTGGAGTCAAATTGGCTTGGGATCAAATCCCGGCTTTGCAACTTATTAAGAGTGCATTCATTCATTCAGCCATGCAAAGAACATTCACCGACTGCTGTCTGCAGGGCTTTATGGTAGATGCTAGGCAGGAACAGGTGATTAAGACCTGGTCCTTAACCCTTGAGGAGCCACAGTCTTATTAGAGAGATAGGCAAAGATAAGCAATTCCAAATGGGTGTGGGATTACCAGGCCAGGCTGAGGTGGTCAGGGAAGGCTTCCCAGAGGAGGGGGGACACCTGGTCTATGCTTGAAGGTGAATTGGCCAGGTGAAGAACGTTGAGAAAAGTATTCCAGATAGAACAACATTTACAAAGGCATAGAAGGGGTTGAGAGTGTCAAGAGATAAAGCTCAAGAGGGAAACGAGGGCATTTGGAAAGCTACTTAATATCTCAGAACCTCAGTTTCCTCATCTACAAAATGGGATTACCATTTTGGGATGGGATTAAATTCCCGCTTATGAAATTAAATGAGATAATAAGGTCTGCTTAAGCACCCGGGATAGGTTAATTTTAATTCCCTTTCCAAATCTGTCTATGGATGCCTAAGAGCCAAACTTTGACTTTGAATGAGAGACACGAGACAAGGAGAAACAAACAAACAAACAACCTGGAGGGCTTGGCCACCCACCTGTGCAATGCAAGCTTCTCCTCCAGTGACTCTTCTGTTAGTTGTCTTACCTCTTTTTTGGATGAAGCACTAAATGTTTGCGCTCTGTCTCAGATTATGTCTTACAATATCAGTGAAGCACATAATTGTGTTTTCCTAATGGCTCGACATTAACAATAAGCCACGACCCTGTTGAGGCGTTCTCTGGGACAATTTTCCATCTGCCAACAGCCTTGTGCCCGTCTGATGCTCTGTCAACACATCCTGTCATTTGCTGCTTTTTCTTGCTTTTCTGAAAGGCGGCCCCCTCCCACACGCCAGCTGGGGATGCTTAGCTTTGGGGGACATTTACTATCTAGTGACCACAAGTCACATTAGGATGAGCTGAGGAGTTATCCCGGCCATGATCAAGATCTTTCTGATGTGTAAATTGGATCCTGTCATTTCTCTGGGTGAAACCACTCAACGGCTCTCTGTTACAGCTTGGTGAACTCTTACCAACCTAAATCAGACCTCTGCTTAAAACCTCCCAGTGGCTCCCCCTGGTGTGTAGATAACATCAAATACCTTTTTTTTGGGGGGGGGGGCCATAAATCCTGGTGTGATCTAGCCCCTGCCTGCTTTTCCAGCCTTACTCCCAGCTGCTCTGTCCAAGGCACCAGACTTTGTGCTGGGGATACGGTGGTGAGCAAAGACAACCTCCCCGTGGTTGACCTCATTCTAGCCGTCCTGGCCTTCTTGCTTCCAGCCCCCCTCATGCCTCCAGTCTCCCCTACCATGCTCTTTTTAGCTTGAGGGGCTTTGCAAATGCTATTCCCTTTGCCTGGAATGTTCTTGCCTTCACTCTTCACATGACTGGCTCTTACTCATTTTTTTTCGCCTTTTCAAAGACTCTGACCTTCTAATCACTGCGGTTATCCCATTATTTTCCATCACAGCCTCTAGTGTATTTTTTCCCCATCGCACAATGTGTCTATGAGATTACTTGAGTGTCTGTTTCACCTTTCAGACCACTGGGGGTCATGTTTGTTTTCTTTACCACTGAGTCCCCAGCACCTCAGTATGGTGTCTGCTATAGAGTAGGTGCTCAATAAAAAGTTGTTGAAAGAATATATGAGTCAGTGTGGAGGTTATATTTTCTAGAGATGGCCACTATAACATAACTTAGGCTGTGTTTCCAAGAATAAGTCACTCGCTGTCTCTGGGCCTTTACATGTCTTATGTGTATATTGTTGTCAGGAGGATTAAACATATAAACGTGAGAGGCAGTGTCTGGGGCCTGCAAGCGTTTTGTTTGTTTGTTTTTTGTTTTAGCTTTTATTTATTTATTTATTTATTTATTTATTTATTTATTTATTTAAAGTAATCCCTACACAACAACATGGGGCTCGAACACACGACCCCGACATCAAGAGTTGCATGCTCTTCCGACTGAGCCAGCCAGGTGCCCCAGCCTGCAACTGTTAATAAATGTGAATTCCCACTGTTACCACATGCCACCCTCCCCTCCAGCTGAGCCCAAGAAAGAAAGTTGAAGTGTAAGTCAAGAGGGATGACGTTTAAAATCGTCTGGATTTTAATCAATGCTTGGCTCTCTGGGGCAAGGGCTCGTAGACCTCAGCCCCCTGTTTTGTCCGCCTCCCATCTCCCTGCCGGTGGTGACCTTGCCGCTTTCGAGGGGAGGGTATCACTCCCTGTTGCCTGGGTTGGGGTATCTGGGGCATGGTGGGCCTGGCCTTCAGAGATAGCACAATCTCCAGCTCGTGGGAACGTTTCTGTTGAGCAAGCAGGAGTTTTGGGTGACTTCTCTCCTGAAGGGAGGACCCCCTTCTTTTTATTAAACTGTAAATTATAAAGATTATGTTACCTGCCCAAACGTTTAGGAAATGGGGGAGATCCCCTGCCACGACCCCACTGTGCAGACTAAAGAACAGTGTTGATTTGGGTCCTTTCCTTTCTGAATATTCAGTGCAGACTGTTCTGCCCCACCCGGGTCCTCCAGGAACCCCTTACCTGTCTCATCTTTTCTCTTTTCATGGACCATAATTTGCATTTCTTGTTTATGTCCCACCCCCACTGCTAGAATATCAGCTTCACAAGGACGGGGGTCTGTGGGAGCAGCTCTGATTGCTCTGCCTCTGGTTTGGGCATTTCCCACCTGCCTGGCAAACTCCTGCCCATGTGTCTTCTAGGTTTCTTCTCAAGGGCCACCCCCCCCCCCACCAGGTCTTTACTGCTGTTCTCTGTGCCGCTGTCATTGCCCCTTCAACACCTGGAACACCTTAGGCTCCCTGAGAGGTGGGATGCTCCCTGTCCCCAGGAGATAGGGCCTTGAAGGCCATGTCTAGGAGCTTGGACTTTGTCTCAAAGGGCAGTGGGAGCTGAGGTGTATTGCATTTTAGAAGAATCTTGACGGCTGTCTTCTGGGGAAAACTTTGGATGAGGGTGAGAGTGGATGCAGGTGATTACTATTGTTTAGGAGAGACTCGATGATGGCTTCCTGCACTGTCCAACATGATAGCCACTGGCCACATGTGGCTATTTATTTTTTATTTTTTTTAAACGTTTATTTATTTTTAAGACAGAGAGAGACAGAGCATGAATGGGGGAGGGTCAGAGAGAGAGAGGGAGACACAGAATCGGAAACAGGCTCCAGGCTCTGAGCTGTCAGCACAGAGCCCAACGCGGGGCTTGAACTCACAAACCACGAGATCATGACCTGAGCCGAAGTCGGACGCTTAACCGACCGAGCCACCCAGGCGCCCCCACATGTGGCTATTTAAATTCAATATCAAATCAAATCAAATTGAACTCCTAGGTCACACTAGTGCTCGATAGCCACTGGGCTGTGCAGATACAGAGCATTCCCACCATTGCAGAAAGACCCAGGCTGTTGGCTGTGGGCCAAAGTAGAACCCAAAGTGAACATTTTTATGGCTCTTGATTTGGATTGTCATGTCATTTTCCAGAAGAGAAGAGTCATCCACATTCCCTAGCAGCACGAGAAAGCGTCCATTTTGTCCCACCCTTCTGACGCAGCTTATCGTCTTTTGAGGAACCTTCAATTGTGTATATGCCTCTTGTCAAACCTGCCTTCACTTAGGGTGTAACATGTGGACCATGAGGTCTTTGTGATCAGGGAATTATATGTATATTAATGCAGATTTCAATAAAAAGAGTTATGTTTGCCATTGTGGTACGGTCTGATGCTGTTTAAATGCCTTTGGTAATATCTTCAATCAGATGGCAAATAGAAAACAGGAAAGTTAGTAATAAAAAATGAATTAGGACGATTAGCAAAAGGTGAAGCGCTTCCCTCCTCAGGCAACAGGCAGAGTTGACGGAGCTTTGCAGGGTGTTCCTGTCCAAACACACGTCTGGATTATTGCAGTCTCCGGGGCTGGCCCTGGGGTCTGCTCGGCACATAGGACTTGGTTATTGCCTTTAGTTTTGCAAAGGTCATGGACAACCCCTTAGAGGGTCTCTGAGGGACTCACACCAGGATGAGGGGGCTCATACCCTGGGGTGGCTGGATGGGGCCTCTGAAGAGGGGTTTCTGACTCAGGGCAGGCCAGGAATTTGCTTCTTCCAGGGCAGAGACATCCATGGCCTTGTTCCCCCTCCCTACCCACCAGGATCTTGGAGAATCCTAACCTCCCCTCTTTCTAGCATCTTCTGCAGGGGTGCCCTTGGGGAACTTTTCTTCGCTGTCTGGTGTTAGGGGTGCGGTCCCCTCAAGAAGGGGTAGAGGCAAAGGCTTTAACTGACTAATGCAGACACTCGACTCATTCCAAAGAGAAACAGAATTCTGGTGACCAAGTAGGGTGTGGGGTTGGAGCTCAGGCCAGAAGGACATGGAGCTTGCATCTTGCTAATGTTGTAACTCACACTCACCAGAGGGTGGGCCATGGAGATAACACACTGGTGTGTGGGGTGGTTATGTCCACACTAGCTGGCTCACCTCCACAGTCAATAATCAGGGTTGGATAATGCCCACGTTAGCTGTATAATTGCTGTAACAGATGGGCGCGTGTTGTTAATACCATGTTTGCTGGATGGTCCCGCAGTTGGCTGGTGACTACCTACCTTAAGCCAGAGCTTCTCAAAACTTGAACGTGCATGTAGATCACATAGAGTCTTGTTAAAATGCAGATCCAGATTTGGGAGACCTGGAGTAGGGCCGGAGATTTTTCATCTCTTAACAAGGTCTGGAAGATGCTGGGCTGCTGGTCAGCGGACCACAATTTGAGAATCAAGTCCTTTGTGTCAGGCTGAGCTCCCAAGAAGCAGAGCCTGGGACAAGGATGCTTGTCAAAGAGATCCAGTGGGGTGCCCTCCTGAGAAGGGTCATGGGGGCCCAGGACAAGCCTGGGGGAGGAGGGGAGCAAGGAGGTGGTCTCAGCTGGAGACCTGCTTCAGCCTGATCCTACGAGGAACCCTGGAGCAAGAGTGGCACTACAGAGCTGGTCCCGTCTTGAGGTCAGGGCTGGGGGTGGCCTTTTGCACACCCTTGTCAGTTGGTCACTGGCCATAGGCTTCCTCAGGGAGGGGTGGGGGAGGGGTGATATGCTTCCTATGCTTTTCTCCTATCAGCCAAGGGCTCTTCTGCAGAGGAAGGGACATTAGCACTCATTTACTGGGGGATGGGTACAGAGCTGAAAAGGGAGATCTGGGTAAGACCCCATCAGTATCCACACACTGCATCCTTGTCTGATAGCCTTGAGAGTGTGGACAAGGAGGCAGGACTGTTTGCTCTTGTTTGAACTCTGCTCTGTGACCTTGGGTAAGCCACTTCTGCTCTCTGGGGACTGTGCTGCAGCCTCACAAGGTTTTGCTCATGATTGGTCCTTGGTCTTTGTCCTTAGGTTGTGATGGAGCCTGCAGGTAGGGATGGGCAGATAGGTGGGGCTCTGTACAGGATAAGACAACTCTTACTTCAGAGCTGAAGGGGGGGGAGGAGGGAGAGAGGAAAAAGAGAGGGAAGAGGGTGGGAGAAGGGAAGATAAAGGGAGGGAGGGGGAGAGGGAGAGAGAGAGAGAGAATCCCTGAGACCTGTAGTGTTCAGGGAGGACTTCCTGGCAGAGGGAGGCATTTAGGCAGGACCTCCAAGAAGGATAGGATGAGGACCTATAGAGGAGGGGAGAGCAGAAGAGCATTAATTTAGTATCTATCATGGGATGGGTATTTCACTTACATTATTTATTTACTCTTTGCAACCACACTTGGAGTAGAAGCTGATCCCACTGTGCAGATAAGCTGAGGCACCAGGAGTGTGGTGACTGGGCCCTGGTCACACTGGGACTGGAACCCAAACCTGTGAGCTAGGACCCCCATTTTTGGCCTCCATGACTGCACCAAGCAGGGAGGGAGTGTGACCAAGGCCAAGGGGACCAGTGGCTTAGGGAACTATGGCAGAGCTGTCTGGATGGGTATAGGCTTGTGTGGAAGAAGAGGCAAAACTTGCAACATGGGAAGGGCATTGAGTGCCAGGCCCTGGAGTTTGGGGCCTATAGGGGGGATCCGCAGAGGGCTTTGGGGCAGGCGTGGTGTGTGCAAGGGGAGTGAGCCAGTGTTGTGCCCCTCTGCTCTGGGGCCCTTCCTGGTGCATCTATCTTCCCTGATTCAGCTTATTCATCAGTGTGTGCGTGCGTGCGTGCGTGCATGTGTGTGTGTGTGTGTGTGTGTGTGTGTGTGTGTGTGTACATGTGCATGTGGGGTGGGGTGGGGTGGGGTGGAGTCCATCCTCGGCCCTTTCTGTAGACCATTTTCTGGGCATTTGGGGTCCTTGGGGCCGAGGGGCTTCCGCTTTTGCTGTAGGCGCTCTGTGGGACGGAAGGCCTGGAATAACACTGCTACCCAGCAGTCTCAGTGTAGGGAAGAGCTGGTTGCCTCTGTGACAAGCCCCCCTTCCTGCCTCCCTCCTTCCTGCGTGGCCAGCCCCAGGCCGCACACCCCGTGCCTTGGAGGCAAAGGGAGGAAGGACCACAGACAGTTATCCCAGATGAAGGTAGATGTGGGCTCGGGTGTGTCAAGACTTTGAGGCTGAGGACTCAGGTCTGAATCATCTTCAGCCTTCTTTACTCTCTTATCCGTGGCCCAAGTTTTTTCTCCCCCAGTAGAATCTGGCAATACCCAGCTCTTTCTCATTCTTCATGTAAACCTCTCTCTCTCTCTCTCTCTGGATGTTATGTAAGCTACAGTCACAACTTGGCACCTGGCACAAGATGTTGATATCAAACATGGAAACTGTTACTGCCAAGTTGGGTGGCAAGGGGAGTGGTGTGAGAGGTACCCGCTAAGTGGGGGTGGGGACAGAGGAGGAGCTACTATTTACTGGATCCATACTATGTGCCAGGGGTCTTATGTATACTGTTTTACTTAACCCTCACAAGAGTCCTGCAAGGTACATATTATTTTTGCCATGTCACAGACACCTGACACCTGGTCAGGTGACACCAGAAGCTCGGATAGAGAACTTGTCTAAGGTCACACAGCCTGCAGGTAGCAGAATGGATCACGAACCAGAATCTATCTAGCTCTGAAGTCATGATGCTTATTCTGCACCATATGCAAAGTATCTTTAGCTTCCTTTGAGGGGCCCTTTTACATGTGTTCCCTGCTTAGACTCAAACCATCTCAACCTAGAAGACTTGGCGTAGGATGTGCTATTCCCACTGCACAGACAGAGGTGAGTGCCTGCCTTGTCCAGGCTCAAACCAAGGTCATAGGCCAGTAGGGCTCAAACCCAGGGTTTGAGCTGCTTTCTACGTCCCAAGAGGCATTTGTTGTTCTCAGCTTGATGTTGTATAGACCAGACACACTTGTTCTTTGGCTGTGAGCGTATCATGGCCAATGCTCTTCTGTTAGCTCCTGTATCAGTTGTCTGTTGCTGCATACAAAGCCACCTAAGATTAGTGCTTCAAAGCAACTGTTTTGTTTAGCTCACAGTCTGTGGGTTAGCTGAAGACTCTCTGGGCATGGGCTGGCTGGTCTTTGCGGGGCTCCCTCCTGCATCTGTGATCAGTCGGTCATGTATCTGGCAGCTGGATGATCTAGGATGGCCACACTCACCTGTTTGGTGGTTGGCAGGCTGCTGGCCAGGAGCTGGCTGAATGTTGGCTGGGCTTTCCCCAAAACCTTTTCCTCCAGCAGGCCAGCTCGGGCTCCTTCACTTAGCGCTTCAGGGCTCCTGGCGCAGCAAGACAAGATGCTCTAGTTCACAAGTGCTGTTCAAGTTTTTCCTTATGAAACACTTGCTGCTGTCTCAGTGACCGCATAGAGTCACATGGCTAAGCCCACCTTCAAGGTGTGAAGAAAGACTCCATCTCTTGATAAGAGGAGCAGTGACGTCACTGTGCAGAGGGCCCATGTGTAGAAACGGGAGGACTTGCATTCATCTTTATAAACTATCATGGCTGGCAGCAAACATTTATGGAGCCCCTGCTGTGTGCCAGGCACTGTGGCAGGAACTCCAGGGTGAACAAGAGACCTATAATGACATAATGGAACACAAAATGGGAGCATGACAAGGTTGGTCAGGAGAGCTGCACAAGTGCTATGAGGCCAGGTAACGGAGGGTCAGAAAGGACTTCAGGAGTTACAGGAAGACGCGTTGCTAGGTGGTGGGGGCAGGGTAGGCATTCTAGATAGAGAGAACAGCATGTGCAAAGGTCCTGTGGAAGGAGAGACTTGGCACATTTAAGCACCCATTGATGTGCCAGTTCCCTCTAAGTGTCAGCATGCTTGGGCTGCGAAAGGAACTTTGGTTCATAGATGTCCCTTGAGCAGCCCCCATGTGACACAGTTTCAGTAGGGAGGTGGTGAGAGACCTTTCCATGGGCAGCTTATACATTGTGCAGCTGGGCTTGGTGGCCTTTGGGAAGAGGGAGAGATTAATGCTCACGTAGGCACCCAGGAAATCCTGTGGAAGAGGAGGGATTTGGGCGTCGGAAATGACAAGGAGGCAGTGAGGGAGAAGTCATAGTTATAGGATTGAAGGGCAGGTCTAGGGTGCTGGGTTAGGTAAGCGTTTGGATTTAGTTCTGTTGGTCAGTGATCTTTGAACCATGAACTGAGAATGGTATCAGATCTGGGATGGGGACCTGAGTGCCCAGCCCCCTGGGGAACCACCTACTTACTCCCGTGAGCTGCCTTCGATGTCCCTGAGCCTTCAGCAGGCTCTCTCAAGGCATATCAGACGGTGCAGTTTTAGAAAGGCCTGATCATAAATGAGCCAGCACAGAAGTGGAAAAATGGGACAGGTCAGACAAATTCAAGTTTGAATTCCTGCTCCTTGTGACATCACCATGAACCTCCAGGCAAGTGCCACCAGCCTCAAGCCTTGGTTTTCTCATCTGAAAATGGGGGCCTGGTCCCATCCACCCTGGGTTGGACTGAGCCCCTGTGGGGCGGAGTTAATCTTAGTGCCTGTTCTATGCATGCAGGCTCTTCCTGTGTGCAGCCAAGGACAGTGCAGGGGCCTAGGTGACTGCCAAGTTGGAGTATAGCAAACACTCCTCTTTACCGGGCCCCAGAATAAACAGAAACCACGGCAACTGGGATGCATCACATGGCCGGCAGCCCATCTTGCTGCTGATGGCCAGGGGATGTCACAGATGCCCACCACCGGTGGCGTGACCCTTGGGAACTCCCTTAGCCCTCCTCTCTGCCTGAGGTAGGACCGAGTAGTTCTAGCAAAATCAATCCTGACTTTGGGTTTTATCCAACCTCATATTTTATTATTTAATTTTATTTTTTCAGTCTTGTCCCAGAAAGCGTGTCCTAAATGAGACAAGCTGGAGCAAACCCCGCTGCCCTCTCCTTCCCTCTGTCATCTCCAGTTGGATGCCCTGGAAGGAGTTGCCAGGATGCTGCTGGAGACCAGCACCGAAATAGCAACGCGTCTATTCTGGGAGTGTGGGCACAGGGCCAGTGGTCTCTGCCAGTGTCCACAGACATCCAGCAAGGTGGTGGCATTAATCCCCTACTTTGCAGAGAGGCTCACCCTTACCTGAGAGGTTCATAGCTACTAGCAGAGCTGGGATTTGAACCTGGGTCTTCATGCTTCGGAACTCATTTCCATACTGTCTTTGGTTGAACTGGGGGTTCAGGCACCAGTAGAGCTAGGAAGAGTGTGTTTGTCAGCTCCCCATGTGGGGGCCGCTGGCTTGTGATGCCTGCCCCACGACACAGGGGTCCAGGGCAGTGGTGGTGGTGGTGGAGGGGCGGCTAAGGTGGCCTTGGAGACTGAGAAGGTTTCCAGTCCTTGTGCTTCAGCCTGTAAGCCTCCTTGTGCACCTCTGGCAGGAGTGGACCTGGACCTTTGCTTCCAGAAGCATGGCTTTGCCTTGGCTGGATGTTGAGAGTGGGGCTTTCTGGAGCCACTGGCTTCTCTCTCTACATCTGCAGCCATCCAGACTGGAGAGTCAAAGTCCAGGCTAGGGTGATCCCTTTGTCTCTTGGAACCTTGACTCATCTGTAAAATGAGGGATCTGGTGACTCAGTTGACAACACCACAGTGAGCGTGGACGGCAGGCCCAGAACCTTCCTTCCAGTCCTGCCTGTGACACTTACTAGCTGTGAGCATCCAGCAAGTTACTTAACTTCTCTGTGCCTTAGTTTCCTCCTCTGTGATATGGGGATAATAATTGCATCTACCTAACAGGGTTGTCTTGAGAACCAATATGTGTAAATGCAGGAAGCAGTACCTGGGACAGAGTATGTGCTGCTGTAAGCGTTACCTTGTGTTGGGAAGTTAGTGTGGCTATCACAGGACCTGTCCCTGTGCTTGGCAGGAAGCAAATGCTCAGAAACTGCTTTTGGCTGAGGAGGGGAGGAAGAAGGTGACACCGCTGGGCCTGCTGTGGGACCTGGGACACCCACCTAACCTCTCAGAGTCTCACTTTTGGTGGTTCCTTGTTTATTTTTGGTTATTCAGTGACAAGAACACATATGAAGCTATAAGAGTATATTTAATACATTCCAAAATTAGAGGCAAAGAAAATATAAAACAGAAAAAATTCTAGGTGGAAAAATGAAAGCAGGTATGTTGGTCCTGGGGCTCTGCAGTTATAGAAATCAGCCTGCAAATCCAGCTCTGGGCTTCCTGGCAGATGAGTGAAAAGGGAAATAGATTTACCCCAGGATTTCTTTGATAAGGGGGAAGAGGCTTGACAGGTCCTCACAAGAAATACTGTCTTAACTGGCATTTGGAGCTGAAAGAAATTCCTCTCACCAGCCTCATGGAAGTTCTCAGGCTTCAGTTTCCCGTAAAATGGGGGGATGAGACCATTCTTCCTTGCTACTCCGGCTGATTGTGGGGATTACGTGGGTATAAAGTACCTGGTGTATGCCCAGCGAGTCGTGGGCTCGGAGGGCACACTTCTTGCCCGTCTGTCCTGTCATGGCTAACTCCTGCCGATTTCTGGATGAAAGCTGAAGTCCAAACATACCCTGCAGTGCCTGGAGAGCACAGCTCTGCTGTTGGGACCCAGTCAGGGGGAGTCTCGTGTGTGGGAGGTGGTGACTGTTTAATAACGGGACAGATGCCAAGGCCAGTGGGGCACTGTGAGGCATAAGCCCCACAAGTGAGCATGTGCAGTGTGTCTGAGGACTACATGAAGGCCGCCTGGTGCAGTCAGACATGAGTTCGAATTCCGGGAGGGCTACGGGGTGGTGGAGAGAGTGTTAGGCATTTACAGAGGATGAAGGGAGGCAGGGTCCTGTGCACCGTCAGGTGTCCAGTGCGGCCCCGCAGTGGCTGGCAGTTTTGGCGAGGAGGCACATGGGATTAAGCCCACCACGGTGCCCCAGTGGGTGTGAGGATCCAGACAGGCACCACAGAGGCGCAAAGCGGCTTTAATCACTTCCCTTGGGCGAGATTTATTCAACAGCAGCTCAGAGCCTCCAGCATTTACAGGTGCTGACGGGGGCATCACAATATTGTGAAATTAAGCAGGGAGCCGACTTCATTACAGCTTACCTGGCAAGGAGGCAGCTGCCTTAGTTAGCAGCGATGGCTGGATGTGACAGAGCTAAAATTGAACTTGGCAATTAGGCTCGTGAGAGGTTCTCGGTGCTGTAAAAGGAAGTTCCATGGAAATCAACCCTGGTAATCACAGGGTTTACAATTAGTCAGTTACTATTAAGGTTGCCCTGTCAGCATATACTGCAGGGCAATGCAGGGGAACAGGGATGGAAACTTGGGTTTTGACTGTCTCGGGTTACCATGTGCTCGCCTGGACCAGCTTTTTCTGTTTTAATGTTTGTTCCGGGGCAGAAGATTGACAGACCCTGTGTTAATGTCATGGTGCAGGTGCAGTGTGCCTATTTGCATTATGGATCATTTTAAAGTCCTTTTTTTTTTTTAAATTTTTTTGGCATGAGCTTGCACCTCTTTCTCATTTTTGGGTTTCTCTTGACTTGTGAGGAGTGTTTTCCCAAACAGCTTCGTATCTCTCCTTGGGATATTGCACATGAAGAGCTCAGCGTTTTGTTGACTCTTGGTACTGGAGAAAGGAATGATGCGATATTATTGAAGGTTTTTGAGCACCCTCATGGAATTATTTTTATTAAGCCATAACTAGAATATTTCAACAACCTCAGAATATTGTCCCCATTTTGCAGATAAAGGCAGTGAGGAGCTGGTGTGCACTTGGCTACTGGTGCTGAGAGAGGCAGACAGAAAGAAAGAACTTACACAGGTTCGCTGCTGAGTCGGCCTGGGGTGTGTGCACTGACCCTCTTGAATGGGAAGATGGAAACTCAAGCCACCTCATTGCTTTGAGCCCCAGTCAGTTCATCCGTAAAATGGGAACTTGTGCCTGGCAGCATGTAAGGATTAAGTGAGATAATTCAGGCACAGTAGAAGGTCAGCACAGGTGGCTTTTGTTACTAACACTAATATTTATTGTCCATTCACTTTCTGCCATGAGTGACGGTGGCTTCGCACAAAGACCGCACAAGGCAGTCTTAAGTAAACGCAGGCTCAGAGAGGGTTTGACTTTGTCCAGGTCTTCTTAGTAAGGGGTGGTGCCAGGAATCAGACTCAGGCAGTCAGGCACCCAGAGTCTGGCCCTTGCCCCTGCCCCCAACTCTGGGAGCAGTTGAATGTCAAGAAAACAAGGCAGCCTGGATGAGCTGCTTCTGTGGCTGAGAAGAGAGAAGCATTAAAACAGAAATATCTTTCCAAAAGGCTTCGGCTCCTTCACATGAAGCTGAGTCATCTCTCTGTGTTTTGAACCGTAACCATCAAGCTGCCTCAAAATGCCCCAAATAAAAATAAAAATAAAAAATGCTGAGTTCTCCCAAGAGGAGCTGAGTAGAGGGCCCGAAGAGCTGGGACCCCTGCCACCCTGCACTGGGTACCTTGGCCCAAGTGTTTAATGGGGCAGGCGCTCTCAGGGTGAATGGGTCCAGGTCAGGAAGCTGTTCTGTGCCTGAATGCATGGGGACAGCATGGTCACAACCCCAGAAGTCCTGCACGTAATGGAGTTCAGTGTTTGATGGAGAATGCAGGGATTTTCTGCACCTGCCCCGTGTCACCCCACCTCTGCCTCTTAACATGCTTCCTCCAGTCTCTGTGTACACAACCCTGCCCCTCCTTCCACACTCAGCCAGTGACCCTGAGGTTCTTAGCTGTGAGCACTGTCTCCCTTATATAATATTTTCTCACCTACATACATGAGCTGAGATGTCTTTGGGGTCAAGGACAGTGTCCTAATTACACACTGCCCTTGTGTCTGGAACCGTCCCTTGCATAGAGTAGGAAATAGGCAGAGGGAGGGAACAGAAAATGCTATTGACTGAATGAATTAATAAATGATAATTGAAGGCTTTTTACCTTCACACTTTCTCAGTCACAATAAATTATACCGTTTTCTTCTCAGTCTCTGATTCCCAGTTAGAAAGTTTAACATCCAGCAAGCACTATGGGCTTCTTTCCAGATCAGTGAACGCAGGTCATTTGTCTGGCTGCATACTATTCCATGGCACAGAGAGTTGTGGCTTATTGAGCCTATACCCTATCAATGGATTTTATTCTCATTTTCATTTTCTTATAAATAATGTTGTAATAAAGAAGTAAATGTCCCTGTGCAAATAAAGTTGAGCCTAGAAAGTCCTTTTCCATCTTAAGCCCATATAAGCATTCAAGGATGGACTTTTCTAGCACTCTCCCAGCTTTGTGTGTATGTTTCCAGTATATCTGAAATTTCCACCTCTCTATCGTAGTGCAAAATGTACATCTCCCTCTCCTTCACACAAGTTCCGTGCGCTTGGAACTAGGCCTTGGATCTACAGATTGTGTGTACTTTCTATTTGTTGAGCACCTGCTGTGTGTCAGGCCCTCTGCTAGGAGATGAGACCCAGAGATGAGCAAGGCAGAGGGGTCCTGGCCATCATGGAGCTCACAGCCTAGTGAAGAAGATGAACAATAAACAAATAAAAGCAGCCATCAAAACAAACAACCAGAAAACATTGGCTGGAGGGGTGTGCTGTGAACAGTGTAATTCAGGGTGGGTGAGTCAGAGGAGCCCTTTCTGGGAAGGAAGGAGATCTTTGAGCAGAATGCGAAGGATGAGAAGTCAGTTGTGTGAAGTCCTGGGCAAGGGAACAGCATGAGAAGGGTGTAGAGGTACGGATGCAAGACTCTTCCTCTCTGGAGCCCCTTCTAGTCCCCCTGCCCCCTCCTCATGCAGATATGCTGGTCATCGGTCTCTTTTATCACCATGTGTTCCCCAGGTCTTTCTTGTCACTTAGTTTATTATTGTTGCAAGTGTTCAATATTGGGGTGATTCCCAGAACTCCTCTCACTGAGTTCTGAGTATCCTCAGCTCTGTGAGGCTTCCTCAGCAGCCTCTGGTGTTTCTAAAATGTCCAAAAATGAAAATTGGTTTAACAGGGCCTGGCACAGTACATGGCACTTAATAGGCACTGTCATCCCCATTTTACAGATGAAGAGACTAAGGCGCGGGGACGCTAATTGTTCCAGTAGGCAGAGCCAGGGTTTGAACCCAGTTCTGTCTTATTCCTAAGTCCACATTCTTCACAGAGCCGAGTTAACTGCACTTGTGTGGAAGCTAATGAGCTTCAGACCAGCCCTGTCCCAAGCCTGATCCAGCCTCATGGTGGGTGACCTTGGGCCTTGGCTTGCTACCCCTCAGGAGTGAGAAGGAACCAGGCAGGCTCTCATGTTTTTGTTTTAAATTACAAATGTCATACATGCTTGTGGAAAAGAGAAAAGAAGAAGGAGAAGGAGAAGGAGAAGGAGAAGGAGAAGGAGAAGGAGAAGGAGAAGGAGAGGAGGAAAAAACAAGACAAGAAAGAAAAAGCAGCGACTGAAAATACCTCCTTATCCTACTCCCCAGGGTGACCACTATTCACAGTTTGGCATCTTTTACAGTGTGTATCCAAACACACACACAGTTGTTGTTTTTATAAAAATGGGATCACGTCCTTGATTCTTTCTCCTAACCAGTCCCAAGTCAGTACCTGCAGACCTTCCTCATTCCATCATATTCCACAGAATGGATATATTTTAATCTGTGCAATGCAGCCCTGCTTTGAGACATTCAGCATGCCCCCGATTCTTGTCTGTAACAAACAACATCTGTGGGTGTGCACTGTGCACGCCAGTGCAGGTATTTCCGCAGGACGGATGCTCAGAAGTCTGACTGCCAAGTGAAACGGCATGCAACTTTCACGTGTTGACAGGTGCTGCCAGGCTGCCTTCCAGAAGCTTTTCCAGCTCAATACCTGCTCCCGAGGCAGCATGCGTGAGTGGGGAAGGCTCGTAAGCCACAAACGATGCAGAGCCAGGCTGCCTCCCCTTCCGCTCCCTGAGACCTGGTGTGGAGACCGCTGCCAGGAGCTCCGAACACTCAGGCCCAGATTGGGATAGAAGATGGATTTTGATAAAAGAGATTAAATAACAGGTTTTTCCATTTCACCTTATAGGAATGGGATGGGGGGGGCGGGGGTGCCGGGCCTCCAGCCAATAGAGGACCAAGACTTGTCAGGAGGGCTTATAAAGCTTGCTATTTCTGGCATTTTTTCTCTTTCTCTGCTGATTATGCAGCAGAATCGCACAGAGGCTGTCGCGGGCGCGTTCTCTCGCTGCCAGGGCTTCTGTGGAATGAGACTCGGGCTCCTTCTACTTGGGAGACGCTGGTGCATTGCAGGTGTGTTTCAGCAGAAGGTAAGCAGCGGGTGCCCGCCACCTCCTGAGGTGGAGGCGGCCAGGCCGTTGCTGTGGGGTGAAGACAGACAGTGCCTGGGTGGGGGCAGGCAGCGACCTGGACTGGTGCCTGTCACGTTGTGGAATGAAGATGCTTTGGAGGGTTCCAGGAGGCCTGCACTTGGCAGCTCCTTCTTGAAAGGGAATTCTAAAAGTGGCTGGGATTGGCCCCTGGAGGGGCAGGTCTTGGTGCCCTGAGCATCATAGCTGCCCAGGGTACTCAGGAAGCATTTGTTCATTCACTCATTCATTCATTCATCCATTCAGCACACCCCGCAGTGGGCCTGGCCAGGTGTGGGTGGGGGGCCTGGCCAACTCAGACCAGAAACAAGGGTGGGGATAACACATGGTATGGCAGGGGCCCAGAAGATACCTAGGGTGAGGAGTGGGAGGGGCTTTTCAAGGCAGGAGGGGTGAGGAGTAGCTGGGGCTGTCACTAGGAACCAAGTTTGAGCTGCTGCTTCCATTGGATTTTGGAGTTTGTGGAATCAATAAAACTTCCTCCCCAGATTTGCAAGTACCACCTTTTCCTTTTGTCTGTTAAAGATATTGAAAAATAAGCAGTTGGGATCTCCAGTTGCTGTCCTGTTGTAAAAGCAAGGACAGCAAAAGATAAGGAAGGACATTGTCACAGATTTTTTTTTTAAGTTTATTTTTATTTATTTTGAGAGAGAGATGGAGTGTAAGTGGGGGAGGAGCAGAGAGAGAGGGCAACATTGAATCCCAAGCAGGCTCTGCACCATCAGCATGGAGCCTGACCTGGGGCTTGAACTCATGAACCATGAGATCATGTCCTGAGTTGAAATCAAGAGTCGGAGGCTTTACCAACTGAGCCACCCAGGTGCCCTGACATTGTTACAGATTTAAAGGCAAACACATACACACATAATAGGCGACAGAGATTTTGAATGCAGAAACCTACTATTAATGACATTTTCCAGCTGTCGCTGGGGAGATTGTCTTTGTGGAGGGAGTTGGCTGAGCTGGAGGTGGGGCTTGTTGCAGGTGACAGGGCTGCACCCAGCTGAGCAGGAGGCCTGACCTCTTCTGGTGCTCTGATTTATCACAGTCGTTGTGGAGAAGCTGGCTTTGTGCACGTGCGTCCCAGAAACGGAAACCGCCCTCTCAAGCCTGCTTTCCCTTGCTTGGAATGTCCCAAGGGAACCAAGAGAGACCAAGAAAGAGGAGCTTCTGTGCCCCCTGGCGTGATCTCCACTTTCTGCATGCTGGTTCTAAAGGCAAGAGGACGCAGCCCCTTGGTCTGCGGGAATTGGCGTTGGAGCCAGCCAGCCACTGAGGAAATAGCCACGGAGTGCCTCCTGTGTACCAGGGTCTGGGTTAGGTACTGGTTTCAGATCTCAGCTCTGCCACACATACAGTCTGTGACATAGGGCCAGCTTTTGGAGCTTTGCAAGTCTCTGCCTGCTTATCCATAAAATGGGGACACTGATACCTCCCTCCTTGTGTTGTGATGATTGTGTGTTGTGCACACACATGTGCTGCCTAACACTTTGCCTTGTATGTGGTAGGACCTCCATAAATGTTGAGTGAATGAATGAGCAAATGACCCAGAACCCATAGCTCTGCTTAGGAGAACTTCATGGCTAACACTGTGTGTGTGTGTGTGTGTGTGTGTGTGTGTGTGTGTGTGTGTGTGTGTGCACACACACATATGACCTGGGGAGCTCTCCCCCTTGTGCTTACAGCCAGAGACTTTGTGTTCTGGTTCTCTTCTTAGGGAGCTTGGATGCAGGGCCACATTCTGCTTCACAGTCCTGTCTGGTACGAATTTCTCTATGTCTCTGGTCACATCCATAGCTCTTGACTGGGAGAGGAGGAGTTAATTACAGAGACTTACCGGTTGTCTTGAAACAGGCTGAGTCTTATTTTTAATGCTTGCTGAGAGCCCAGGGTGGGAAGAAAGACTTTGGAAGGGAGATGGGAGTAGTCTTAGAAGGGAGGGTGTGACTGGAGTATCACCATTCCTGAATACCCCCAGATCTGGAGAACAGAAGCTGAACCCAGGGTTGGTTTTGTTTTTTTTTTTTTAATGTTTTAGGTTTATTTTATTTTTTAAAGTTTATTTATTTTTGAGAGAGAGAGAAAGAGAGAGAGAGAGAGAGAGAGAGCAAGCGAGCAGGAGAGGGTCAGAGAGAGAAGAAAAGAGAGAATCCTAAGCAGTTTCCACACTGTCAGCACAGAACCTGATGCGGGCTCTAAACTCACTAACCGTGAGATCATGACCTGAGCCTAAATAAAGAGTTGGACACTTAAGCAAATGAGCCACCCAGGCACCCCTGAAGCCAGGTTGAAGACTTGGCTTTGAGTCCTGGCTCTGCTTTGTGTTTGCTGTGTGGTCTCTGGCAGGTCACTTACCTCTCTGAACCAGTTTCCTTACCTATAAAATGACAGATTATTAGAATTAAATGGGACTGTATATAAAGCACTGTGTTGGTGCTCAGTAAATAAAAATACTCTTCCCTCTTGGGGATGGACCCTGGAGCCTTTGACTGGGGCCCAGGGTATCTGCTGGCACACAGGGTTTGGCACACAGCAGATACCTAATGAATATTTATGGAGCGGGTGAAGGTGCCCAGGGAGTGGGAAGTCAGAGTTGTATGTTTATATCCTCCTATGCAATTGCTTTGCGATCTTGAGTAAGTTCTTTGCCTTCCTTTGGTCTCTGATTCCCTTAGAAAAAAGTAGTTCAGGCTGGTCCTGCAAACTCCTACTATTCTGTTCCGTGTTGGAAATCAAACATAAACTCATGTTTGAAATTAATTTCCTTTCTGCGATTAGTGGAACCCGTGATGACTGTCTCCCTCCTGCTGCCTCCTGCATTCGCAAACCAGTAATTAACAAAATTGGGAGCAGAGGCAGAGATGCGAGGTTTCCTGAGGAGGCCGCGCGGGCATGGCTGGGGCTCCCTCTGTGGTACCTGCTGTGATTGCCTCCAGGAGTCACCATCTCTGTCCAGTCAGGGGGCCTGGCAAGTGTTCACGTGTATGGATAATCACAAATGGAGCACTGAAATATCATAGATGGGCAGTGGTTTCTCCAGTTTCTCCCAGACCCTGGGGTGCTGTTTTCCAGGGAGGGTGTGGGGTCCTCCTGCTCTTGGGTGTCTGTCCAGATGGGCACTGATAGAGGAATCAGGTAGGCTGGGATCTTCAGGCTTCCCTTTCTTGATTTCTGGCTGAGACTTTAGGCAATGCGCTCACCATCTCTGGGTCTGCCTTGCTGTGCAGCCAGGGGGGCAGCAGCCTGTTATGAATGGGGGGATCGTATAGAAAAGCCGCTTTGATTTACACCTTCTCTCCCCAGAGGATTCATCTGAAGAAGACAGTGGCTCTAAATGGCCCTTGTCTTGATTCACACGCCCCACCTTCCAACATGCCCTCCCCTGTCATGCCCATCTTGGTTAAACACTGTGACTGTCTGCTCCTTGGCTGGCATCACTCCTGGCCCTTCTCTCTGCCTCACTGCCCGATGGCTGTACCTGCAGGGTAAAACCCCACCTCCCTACTTCACTATTACCTGTTGCTGGGTGATACAGGAACCTCTGCCCAGGCCTCCCTGCCTCCGCCTTCCTTGTAGAGTCCTCTCTCCTCACACAGCTAGCAGGATCTCTGTGAACCACTCCCCTGCTGAAAGCCTTTTGTTGGATGTTGCTTGTAGCCTGTTGGGCCTGTTCCGATACCCTTAATGTGTATTAATGTGGCCACTTGGGGGGCTGGGGCACCTGTCTGATGTCAGTTTTTGCAGTCAGCAAGCTAGCTTCTGCCTCCTCCCTCCCAAGCAGAATCATTGCTGCTGTACAGCTTCCTGAAGCCCCCTCCCCCACTAACCAAGCTGTCATGCTTCTGGATTTATACATGCAGACCTTTTTGTCCAGAATGTTTCCTCTACCCCTTGAACTTCTGCTCATTATTGCAGACAGAGTTGTGGCATCACTGCTTTCCAGAAGCCTGCTCTGATTGTTCATTCCTCCCACCCCCAACAGTCTGGGCCAGGGACCCTTCCCTGCCCCCACCCCATTGTAATCCTCCTCATCAGTGCTCTGATGCTCTGGGGGACTGAAGCTGGGTATGATGCATTTTATCCTCACACCCTCTGGAAGGTGATGCAACACAGAGTATCTGCTTGGGAAACATTAATTTAGGTGTAAATGCAAAGAACTCCTTGCAAATTAAAGGTCTTCAGACCTAGGCAGACTGGATTAGATCCTCAGCCTGTGGTTTGATTTGGCTTTGTTACCTTGGAGAAACCATCTAACCTCTCTGATCTTGGAGGGTCATGAGGATGGACAAGATGACACTTACAACAAATTTCCTGTTATTTCCCGTCTGCTTGACTGTAAATGTCCCCAAAGGCACTTGGAACATTTAAATGGCTCCCCTACTTTGCTCTGAACAGAGCAAACCCAAAGAGGGGCCAGGCCCAGTGGCCCCCAGTACCGTGCACAGAGGAGCCCTGCACAGAACCTCAAACAGGAGCAAAAATAGCACCCATTCAGGCAACCTGAGATGCAGAAGCCACAGGAAGAAGCCGCAGGCCAAGCGGATGTCAGCTGCTCTGAGGCCCCACCGAGGCTCCTCCGATGTACCGAGCTATTGCAGGCCTCACGCCTGCCCTTACTGGCTCCTCTGACCACAGCCATCAGATAAGGCCGAGGAAAAAAGTGCTGGCTTCCTCTCTCTGGGGAGGAGTAATCTCAGTGCCATCTGTGGGGTGCACTCCACTCTCTGTTGCCTCTCTGGCGTCTCTCCCCCTGCCTCCTTGCTCGCTTTGCTTACCTTACTGGTCTTCACCCATACAGTCCCACCTTCGGGCTTTTGCACAGGTGGTTTCTCCCCCATTTACTCGCCTGGCTTAGTCCCTTACCTCCTTTCAGTTTGCCCAACTGCCCCTTTCTTAGGGAGGCCCACCATGGCCACCCTCCTTAAACTCACATAGCCTCCATCCAGGCATTCCTGATTCATCTCACCTGCTCACCTTTTCCTTCCTTCCCTAATTCTTGAACCTTCTAACATACTGTGGAAGTGACTTAGTTACTGTATTTAATGTTTGCTTTTTGTCTTCAATGCAAGAGGCAGGCTCCAGGGATCTTTGGTCTTAGAATAGTGCCTGGACCCAAGTAGATACTGAATAAATATTATTTCAGGAAATGGATGAATGAGTGAGGGGATAAGAACCAGCCCAGCCATCAGAAGGGGGTCGGGGTGGATTTGTTTGGATTCTTATTTCACATGCACACTCACATGTATGAACACACATGTGTGCTTGCATAGATATCTCTAGCCACTTTTTGAGCCTCTCAATGTTTGAGACAGGGCTGGTCTGAGGTCATCAAATGGCTCATCAAATGTTTGTAGGAAGGAAAGGGAGATTGACAGCTGGGCCAGTGTGATGGAGACCTCGTGCTTTAGGGAAAGGGCCTTTCCAGGAGTGGGTCAGCTGGCAGGAGAGGAGAGGTCCAGTGGGAGATGGCAAGGGATGGGGCTAGAGAAAGTGGCAGGAATCAGGTCAAGCAGAACATTGGGACCAAAGAAAAGAGGTGGGAGCCTTTGAAGGACTTTAATCAAGGGAGTGACTTATTGATGATTTAAGACGGGGTTCTCCTGGTTTGTGATTAGGTGGGAAAATTCAGTCTTTGTTCTAAGAGTCAACTATATGCCAGACACTCTTGGTTGTGCTTTTCATGAGGTTTCTCATGAACCCATTATGTAGGTGAAAAAATTGAGACTCATGGAAGGGAGTTTCACAGAATCCATCCTCCATATGACAGCCTGAGTCATCTTCTAAAATGTAAATCAGAGCATGCTACTCCTTTGCAAGAACTCTCCAGGGTCTTCCCATTTGGGATAACACCCAAATCCCTACTATGGCCCCAGGTTTTCATATGCTTTGGCCCCTGCCGACCGCTCTGATCTCAACCTTGTCCCTCCCCTGTGCTCTAGCCACATTATTTCTCCCCCATGTGACAGCTTTCTGCTTGCTGACCTCAAGGACTTTGCCCTTGGTAAGCCCTCTGCCCACAGTACTTTTTGAGCCCCTAGGGCTCCCCCAGTTTAACTGTTACCTCTAGAGAGAGATCTTTTCAAGTTCTTCCTTGCTGTCTTTTATCTCTGCAAACAAGGGGTTGCTTCACAGCATTTTATCACAGTTGTGCCCATGTTTGTGTGTTTGCTTGTTTGTTGCCTGCCTTCCCCAGTAGGCTCTAAGGTCTGTGGGGGCTGGGATCATGTCTGTGGAGGATGTGGGGAGCTCTGGGCCTGTGTGGCCTGGATGGCTGCCTGCCTCTGGACCTGCCCGAGAAGGCCAATGCCTTACGGGGACCCCTGGGAGGGGGGTGGGTAGCACCATGATTCCTGCTGCACCTGGTCTTGACTCACTCCCAATGCCGCCATGTTCCCCGTAAGATGCTCCACCTGGCATTTCAGCTGCCTGGAGTCCATGAATATATGTGGAAAGAGGTCAGGTCTGGGCTCGAATCAGCTCAGCCACCTAATAGCTGTGAGATCTTGAGCACTTTCCTTTACCCTTTCTTTTTAAAAAAAATTTTTTTTTCAACGTTTATTTATTTTTGGGACAGAGAGAGACAGAGCATGAACAGGGGAGGGGCAGAGAGAGAGGGAGACACAGAATCGGAAACAGGCTCCAGGCTCCGAGCCATCAGCCCAGAGCCCGACACGGGACTTGAACTCACGGACTGCGAGATCGTGACCTGGCTGAAGTCGGACGCTTAACCGACTGCGCCACCCAGGCGCCCCTCCTTTACCCTTTCTGAGCCTCACTTATCTCTTCTGTAAAATGGGCACACAGAGGGATGGTCTGTCAACAAGGTCCTATCACCTGTGTGCCCAGTGCTTGGTTCAGCTCTAAAGTCCCTTATCTGAAATCCAAAAAGCTCCACCACCAAATACTGGTTTGTAAATATGCTGCGAACTCATTTGACCCCAGAACCTGATCTGAACTGACACAAAACTCTTCATAATTTTTACTTAATCCTTGTGTGGATATTCACAGGATATGAATGTGTTTTATTACAGGTGTGGCCCCGGACCCCACTCCGGCTCCTATGTAATTTGTGGGATTTTCACTTCCTTTTTGGAAATCAGAACACATTCTGAATTCTGGAATCCCATGAGTCTGGCTCAGGGACTTGGATCCGTGTGTGCGAGCTGATACTGAAGACACTCTTGGGGCCCAGGAGGGTCGGGGGGCCTGTGACAGCTGTTGCATAGCCAGAAACCTCTTGTTTCCTCTCGGTTTCTTGGCGGCCAGTGTCTTTTTAGCTGTCTGGGGTTACGTTGGGTTTTGTTTGCTCAGGGGCAGAGGTTATGGCTTGGGCAGGGTGAGCTCAGGTGCTCGAGCATTTTTGGTTTGAATTTAAAAGGAGAATTTTTTTTCTTATGAATCATCAGAAAAAGAAATCAGAAGGAAGTGTGTGACCAAAGAGAGGAAATTAGGGTTTGCGAACTGCGTGAGTCACCCCCTTTCTGACTCCTGGGTGATCCCTTGCTCTTGGCAGTTTTCATTCATCTCTGAGACTCTCGGTTCTGTAGTTTGGAAAACATACCAGGGACTGCCGTGGTTTTATTCTGGCTCCAGCCCCGCTTCCCTTTCTAGCCATCAACATAAATGTCTCTCTTTGAATCACTGCCACACTGTTTTACTTCTTACTGCTTTATCGAATATTTCTTCTCTGCCCAGGCTCTGCTCAGAGTCCTACTTCCTGGTCCTCCCCACCCTCGCCCAATCACTGCAGCAGCTTCTGCTTGGCTTCCTGGACAGGTTCCAGTCTTACCTTTTCCAACCCATTCTCCATCCTGAAGCCAGAGGCCAGCTTCTAAAATGCAGCCGCCCCCCCCCCCGCCCCCACCACTGCCAAAAGTAGAATAAAGTAAAGTAAAGTAAAGTAAAGTAAAGTAAAGTAAAGTAAAGTAAAGTAAAGTAAAGTAAAGTAAAATGCAGCTTCATTCTGGGCTTCCAACTCCTTGATGTAGCCCTGAAAGCCCTATCATGATAAGGTCCTGTTTGCCTTGCATCTCGGCTCTCACTGCCTCTCTGTTCAGTGAATGGGCCCCCTCTCCAGCCCCCAGGTCTTGGTGAGTACTGTTCCCATGCCCTCTCCCTTCCATTGGTACCTTCTCTCGTCACCTGGCCAGTTATGCTCATGCTGCAGGTGGGTCTACTTAAAAGCCATCTCCTTCATGAAGTCTTCTCACACGGCCCATCTCTAGGCTCCTGTGAACTCTGGCTCCCAGTACACTCACCACCCACATTACAGTACCTGGTCCCATCCCCCTCAGTACACCACAAGCTCAGGAGGACAGAGACTGGGTCCCATCCATCGCTGGTACCATCTCCAGCCCTTAGGACAGAAGACTGTTTTAAGCAAGACTGGATGTACTTGAGACAAATAGGCAGTGTATTGACAGGGTGACTCCTAAGGCAGGAGACAGGGGTCTTGGGTTTTCATCTACCTTGCTTCTGGCTGGCTGTCTGCCTTGGGAGTAGGTGCCATATTGCTTTCCAGTAGGCTGGAAACTGTTTTCCATGTCAGCAGTGGCATGAAATATCCCTTTCATTATAGTAGGTGTGTTTCGTGTATATTTTTCTCCTGTCATCATCGAATCAAGTGCACAGTTTCCCTATATATTTGTTTCTTGCATGACTTTCCTGTTTGTGTCCTGTGTCCTTTTGTTTATCAGCATCTTGCTGTCTCTTTAATTTGACTGAAATGTTTCTACGTCTTATATATTAACTGTCTCATAGTTGGTGCTGATATTTTCTTAGTCTGATGTCCTTTTCATTTTGGTTTTATTATGCTTCCTTCTACAGAAGATATTAATGCATATATATTTGAATCTGTCAATCTCCCTTCCTCTGTGATTGCTTCAAGGGCTGAGGAAGTTATCTTGGTGCCATAGATCTGATAAACATTCTGTTCTGTTTTCTGATTATTTCCCTATAACATGGCTTTTTATACTTAACTCTTTAATCTGTTTAGAGTACATTTTGGTGGGTGGCTTGCAGTGGGTATCTAGTTAAGTGTTCCTAAATAGGAACAGGATAGCCCTGTTATCCCCATTCTGTTTTTTAAATAATTGGTCTTTGTCTCTTTGTCTCCAAAAGGAGAGACAAAATAGAATAGTTGTTATGAGGGTGAACTTTGGCAGAGTTAAGATGCTGGTCTTGCCATTTTCTAGCTGTGTGACCTTTGTGGCTTAAATTTTACCATTAATTTTCTCCTCTGTAAAGTGGGATAATATCTCCCTCATAAGCTTGAGTGAAATATCGTATGGCAAGGCATGTCACATGGCACCTGACATATTGTGAGTGCCCTCTTTCACCATACATTTTCTTTTTTATTTTAATGTTTATTTATTTATTTTTGAGAGAGAGAGAGAGCCCAAGCTGGGGAGGGACAGAGAGAGAGAGGGGGACACAGAATCTGAACCAGACT
The DNA here is from genome assembly GCF_022079265.1 of Lynx rufus. Lineage (NCBI taxonomy): Eukaryota > Metazoa > Chordata > Mammalia > Carnivora > Felidae > Lynx > Lynx rufus. The sequence continues at coordinate 16,596,788 of NW_025814896.1, read as the reverse complement.
GTAGGCTCTGAGCTGTTAGCACAGAGCCCGATGCGGGGCTCGAACTCACAAACCATGAGATTATGACCTGAGCTGAAGTCGGATGCTTAACTGACTAAGCCACCCAAGCATCCCCACCATACATTTTCATACAGAGTTGGGTCTGATTCTGCACTTTCTCTTCTGTTGCACTGATTTAAAGTTCTCCTTTGGCATCATTATCATTCTCCTTTGGTTGTGGCTTCACAGAAAGTTTTAGTCTCTGGCCAAATGAGGCCCCCGTCCATTACTCTCCATTTAGGAATATTGCTGCAAACTCTCCCTGTTTTTTTCAGTGAATGCTGATTCCTCCTGCCCCCTCTGCACTGCAGCCCACCTCAGTGATTTATAGACACCCTCCCGCCTCCCATCATTCATGCCTTGCCTTTGCTCCCTGTGGTCCTTCTGTCTGACAGGTGTGTGTCAGCTGCTCTCACCTGGCCTGTTTCAATCTAGTGCCTTGTCACCCCCACTCCCCATCATCAGTGCTGGTGCCTGCACTCCCTATGGACCCCAAGCATCCCCAGGGATCATTTTTGTGACTAGTCCTCAGAGCCTGGCACATGGTCAGGTACATCATAGGTACTCAGATCAGGGATTGGGGAAGGCAGGATAATCCCCATGACCTTCAGCTTTGAGGACAACCGGGCTAACTCTGGATTCTTTTGGAGGCACAGGCTCAGGGGACCTAGTAACGTAGTGGTTGTAACCCTCAGCATGCTGTTGCCGATAACTGTAGGCCATCTACTAGCTCTGGCCTCGGGTTTCTCCATGGGATAAGGAGAAGGTCTCTGAGGCCCTTGATTTATCTTAAACTGGGTGGCTATAAAGTGATGATGAATTAGAAGAACTCACTGGCATATGCTGTGCCTTGGAGTTTGGGTTGCTCTCTCTTTCTGTTTTCTGGGGAGAAAAGGTCTGTTAGGACACAGGTTCCTCCATTGCCCTCCTGGCCTCTGTGCTTCAGGGACCTCAGGAGAGCCCAGACTTGGTGTATAAGGGTTCAGTTGTCAAGAACAGAGGGATGGGGGTGGGAATGCAGCCTTCTAGGGCACCTCGGTGTGCCCTCACGTGGCCAGGCTGCCCTCCCAATCTGCCAGCTCCAGTCCTGTTTTATGGGGGAGAAGCCTGAGGTTCTGACAGGTGAGGTCCTTCCCTTGGCCACAGGGCCACTTGGCTGAGTGCGAGCCTGGGAGTGAGTGAACTCAGGGCTGCAGGCTTCCAGAGCTGCACCACACCAGTGTTCTCAGCTCCCAAGTCCAAAGGCTGGTTTTAAGACGGCCCTTAAAAAATGAAGCAGCAGTGTTCACAAATATCATTTCCTGTGTTATCTGGCACTGACAGAAGGAAGTGAACTTGGTACTTTGTCTGTGTTAGGTTTTGGGGTTAGATGCATAAATGCCAAGTTCAGGTGACCTAGAAAACCTTTCTAGGTCAAATTACTATTTCAAAAGATTTTTTTTTTCTTTTCTTCCTTTTTTTTTTTTAACCGTCCCACGATTCGACGCTGTCGTTGAGACATATTTCCCCTCCAACAATGCAAGCCCTTTGTGGCATGATTGAGGGCTTGTTTTGTAGAGCCGGGGAGAAAATATCTCCCAAATCATCTGCTGCTCATTGTCTCAGGCACTTGCTCGCCCCACCCCCCACTCCATGCCCCAGTCCCACCCAACACACGCTCATGTGGCCTCTGGTTAATTGTCTTTGGCAAGGATCAATTTTGGGACTTGTTCCCAACCGCTCGGAGGAAAGATAATTGTCAAGCACGAATACTGGCAGTACTGGCAACCTGAGGCTCCAGACCGCTGACCGCAACCCAGCCTCTGGGGAGGAGACTGGGATTGGCCAGCTCTGCCCTTGCAGCATAGCAGGGCAATACCACAAAAGTGGAGCAGCCTAACTGTTAGAGCATCGGCCCTGGAGGTGGACTTTCTGGGTTTGAGTCCTGATTCTACCACCTACCAGCTGTATGGCCTAGGGCAAGCCACTTACCCTCACTGAACCTCAGTTATCTCATCTGTAAAATGGGAGCCTTGAGAAGATGGTGTGAGTCAAAATTTACAAATCGATTAAAGGAGTGCCTGGCTTCTGCAAGCACTGTGTAAATGTTGCACAAATTAGTTAAAATAAATAAGTGCTCTCTTTTTAAAAAAAAATTTTTTTTAATGTTTATTTTTGACAGAGAGAGAGACAGAGCATGAGTGGGTGGGGGGGGGGGGAGGCGCAGAGAGAGAGGGAGACAGAATCTGAAGCAGGCTCCAGGCTCCGAGCTGTCAGCACAGAGCCTGACGTGGGGCTTGAACTTACAGACCATGAGACCATGACATGAGCCAAAGTGGGACACTCAACCGACTGAGCCACCCAGGTACCCCAATAAATAAATGCTCTTAGCGGTAGCAGACATTATTGTAAGTCACCCATGTCCCTCCTCAACTGAGACACTCATTCTGCTGGCCGTTGAGAGTGGTGGCTGCTGTCGCCTCTCTGGGTATTGCCTTTGTGGAAGGAGGGGGCCTTTCCCAAGCTTCTCCCCCTCCCCTGGGGCAGCCTGAGTCCCGAGGCTGGCTCACCTGGGAATATAGCTTTCCTGTTGAGCTTCCCCAGCTCCAGAGCTCTCCTGTGGACAGGCTGCTGCCTCTGATGTGACTTTATCACAGTTCAACTTGTCCCTTTGCCCAGTCCTGCCTCCCTGCCTTTCCTGTGGTGCCCCCCGGTGAAACTCCTACCTTCACTCTCAAGGTCTATTCCCAGGACCCTGCCCTAAAACCACAGGTAGCCACCAGATGTTAAATGGATCTTGACATCCATTTTAAAACACATTTATGTCACTTGCTTACATTTCCAGAAGGTCTTTGAGGAGCAGCCTTGGGGTTTCTGCACCATCCCTGTCCCCCCACATCTCTGTGTGCACCATTGACCTGCCTTGGCAAACTTCCCCTGCTCTGTAGAGTCCTGGTGGAACGTTTGAAGGTAGGTTGGTGATTTCAGGACCCTCCTCTGGCAGAAGAGGAAGGTCAAACTCCGGGACAAACCACAAAAGTTAAAACCAACCAAACTGCTTAAGGGACCCACAGAGCCTCACCCATTCAAACCCTTTATGTACAAAAAAGGAAAGTGAGGCTCAGAGAGAGGAAGGTATTGTTGGAAGCCACACAGTGAACAGGTGTCTTTCCTTTTCCCCCCAGAGGAGATAGTGCTTTGGGAAAAAGTGGGACAGGCTGGTCTTAGGAGTCAGACATGAAATAGTCGAGTATGGTGTTATGGTCCAATAAATGCTTTCATGGTGCCCCAAGCAGAGGGCAGCCAGTCTCTTTGGGGGCTTCCTGGACAGGGCGGCATGGAGTGAGTGGGAGTTAACTGCAAAGAAAGGGAAGGGAAGAGAGGTTTGGGGCTGGGGTGGGGGGAGTGCAGAGCCTGGGTGTGTGTGTGAGAGACCTCCTGGAAAGGCAGAGCAGGGGAGGAGCCCCAATGAGGGCCGGGAGGCCACCAGCATGGTTGGGTTGGCAGGGGGCAGGTTTTCAAGTGCTTTCAAAGACTTTGCCCCGGTGGGGAGGGTGGGACTTGAAGGAGAGGGTCCTGGGCAGAACCAGACAGGGGCCTTATCTTTCCTGACCTACTCTGGTCCCTCACTGCCAGCTCAAGTCGCTGCTCGGGGAATAGTTATAGAAGAAATGAGTGAGCGGTTGAGGGAAGGGAAGATTGTGCTGGAGAAAGATGGCTCCACTGCAGTGTGGGCAGGGCCGAGCTGAGGCTTTGAAGACACCAGCTCTGGGTTGGGGAGGGCATGCGGCTCCGAGCTGGGAGTTCAGGTCCCTGTCTTCCCTCCTCCCACCCCAGAGAGGCCCACTGGCGCCAGCTGAGAGGAGACTGTGGGCACACGAGGGGTGCAGGTGGGACCAGCTGAGAACACGCATGCCGGTATCTCCTGCCACAGAAGCCCGGTGGGAGGCCCTCCAAGTCTGAGCCAGATCTGATGGGGTCCTTGCCCTGCCCTTGGACAGCCTTATCTGACCACACCCTGACCCACTTCCCAGCCTGCTCTCTCCAGCCACAGGCAGCGTCTGCAGTCCCCTCGGAAACATTCCCCCTCTCAGCGGCCAAATGAAAATGTTTGTTGAAAACAACATGTGCATAATTAAAGCTTAATGAGCGCTTGTCTGTTTGGAATGTGCAATTAGATTTATAATCGGGGATGGGAGCGAGCTCCAAATGGCTTTAAATGGAGCTGAGAGAGAGGATAATTTTTGCCATAAATCTGCGGTAGCGCGGATGGTGTGTAAGCCACCACCGGCCCACCAGGCAGCCATGCTGTGCCCGCTGGGCTGCCCTGTCCATCCGGCTCTCCTGGCAGCCGCAGCTGGCTGATGGCCTGTGTGGGACTCACCAGGGGTCTTGAGGTGGTTCTGCTCCGGGCTGGAGCGGGAGCTCCCGTGTGTCTTCCTGCCTGCAGTCTCTGAGCACTGTGATCAGAGCTGACTGTGCAGAGAGGAGGGTTGGTGCCGAGTCCAGCTGCCCTGGTCTGTGAGGGCTTGGCCGAGCAAGGAATGCTGCACCCCCACCACGTCACCCCTGGGCTGGGGGGTTGCCCCATGTTTTATTCTCTGCTGTAACCCAGTACCTAGAACTCAAGCAAAATATGAGTGGTGTGCCTCTGTCCCAAACTCTTGCCTTACGTCACTCTCTGTGGGCCTCAGTTTCCCCGTATCTATCACAGAGAATTCAGCTATTGGTGATGTGGACTCTTCTATCCCCAAGGTTCTGGGTCTACAGCAGAGAGTGGCTGCATCTCAAGCAGTGCTGTCCCGCAGAAATGTCATGCAAACCACATTTGTAATTTTAATTCTCTAGTAGCCACATTGAAAAAAGGAAAAACGGGGGACACATGGGTGGCTCAGTCAGTTAAGTATCCAGCTTCAGCTCAGGTTACGATCTCATGGTTTGTGAGTTCAAGCCCTGCATCGGACTCTCTACTGTCAGTGTGGAGCCTACTTCAGATCCTCTGTCCCCCTCTCTCTGCCTCTCTCTCTCAAAAATAAATAAACATATAAAAAAAGTAAAGAGAAACAGGTAAAATCAATTTTAACAATATATTTTAGGTAGCTTCATACATCCAGAGTGTTATCATTTCAGCACGTAATCGATAGAAACATATTGATGAGGCATTTTACATTCTTTTGTTGTTGTTCTAAATCTTTGAGACTGGTGTGTATTTTATACTAACACACATCTTAATTTGGACTAGCTGTGTTCCAAGTGCTCAGGGGCCGAATGTGGCTGGTGGCCACCATACTGGACAGCACAGGTCTAGATGGAGAATGGCTGGAGCCAGTTGAGAAGGGTCTGCTTCTCCATCTGTAAAATGGGGACACTGACTTCTATCTCCCAGAGGTGGCAGGTGCTGGGTAACCCCACCACGGGAGTTGTAGTGATCACTGTCTTTTTATGCTACCTCTCAATGTATATTATGACTGAAACAGGAAACACCATCCACGCCAACTCTTGTCAGCAGTGGGGAGGAGGGGCCTGCAGTAGCCACAGCACTGGGCTTGCTCACAAGCCTGCTCCCAGCCCCACTGGGCATTGTTTCCCCTTACTGGTAGATGAGGCCCCAGGCCCAGAGTTGTGCTCTGGTTCACACAGCTGGGAAACGGTGGGGCTGGGAAGCCAATATAGGCTTTTAGGGGATCAGCAGTCTGGACTACAGACTCAGCTCTGCCATATCCTGGCCGTGTGGCCTTGGGCAGATCCCCTAACCTCTCAGCCAGTCATAGTGCTGGATTTCTCAGTGGGCAGAATAGGAATGTGCACTATGCCCAGCAATGTAGGTACACCAATAAGGAGAAAAACTTTTTTTGGAGAGAAATGATACTTGATATTTAGAAACAAAGCATGAAAGTCATCATCATGGAAAAGAATCAGCTCTCAGACTCTCGTAGAGATTTTAGTTTACAAATTTTATTTCAAATTATGTATGGCAGGTAGAGGTATTAGGGGGCTTTCCCATGTTTAAGACCTCAGAGGTTTGCATGTAGCCCCACTGTTCCCTCACCTATGGAATAGAGGTAGTTACAACGACCTCCCAGGGTTGTTCTGAGGATTAAATATAAGTAATAGCTGACAATTATTGAGTTCTTTCTGTGTACCGGGCAATGTTCTGAGTACTTTTGTATATTGACTTATTCAATCAAAATGATAGTCATACCCATTTTCCAGATGAGGAAACTGAGACACAGTAACTTAATTAAAAAGTCACACAGCTTGAAGAGCAAGGCTGAGATTTGGACCTGGGCAGCCTGGCACCAGGGCCCATGTTTGTAACCACAACACTATCATGCTTCTCTAAGTGCATTTGCGCCTGAGGCTCTATCGCTGGCCCCCTTCCATCTGCCCTGTGCCTCTCTGCCCCTCCCTCCTGTCTCCCTGGTCCTGATGTGCATCTCTCTGTGATTCTGCCACGTAAAACCGCACTCTCGGCAGGCCCAGGGTGCAGCTGCCACATTCGCTGCCTCTAGCTTTTGAGCCGTGTTTTATCTGTGTAGAAGGAGTGTTCTCACGGCCCGACGTGGGGGCAGGCAGGTGCAGTGTAAGCTGCTTTGATTGTTTCCTCTTTAGATCTCTGTGAGGTGCATCTCTCCGTGTCTGCTACGGGCTGTGCTGGGGGCTGTGCATCCTTGGTCTTTGATCTGTGTCTCTGTGTGGGAGTGGGGAGCAGGGGGAAGAGCTTCTATAGAACAACTGTTGCTTTGGTACCTGGAGTCAAGGCCAGGTTCAGAACTGGCTGGGTGGGTTTGGGCAAGCTCTCCAGCCACCCTGAGCCCCTGCCTTGGTCATCTCTACGACAGGGCTGGTCATGCAGCCCTGGCATTTCTGGGAGGGTTCCAGCGATGACCAGGCACAGCTCTCAAATGAGGTCTGGTAGGTGCTCACGGGCCTGAGCTCACAGCAGCCTCGGATGCCGTGTTCCCTGCTCTTTGCCTCGCCAGCTCCTGTGTGTCATCTGTCATGGAGCTTCCAAGTTACCTTTTCAGGACGCCTCTCTTGAGAGGCCTTCTTCCTTGCTTCCACTCCCCTGTGATAACCTTATCCTGCCATTGTCACATTCATCAAAGAAGAAGCCATTACTTGATATCTGGAGTGCTGAGAACTCATTGCCGTACTTTGCAATGTTAGTCTCTCCAAATCAAGCATGAGCTGAGCTTTGTAGGGCTCCGGGGAAGCACAGAGTCCTAGAGTAGAGGGACTTTCATAAGCAGGAGGTTCTGGGACTAGCTGAGCCCCAGAGGTGGACGTGTGGCTATTGGAGTAAGACTGGCATTGATTGCTTGACTTCCAGAGGCTGGGTGAATGAGAAGCTGTCACTGACCAATTGGGACAGGCTTCAAACAAGTTCGTATAGTTACTTATTCCCATCTTAGGACCAGAACTGCCTGTCTTTCTCAGATTTGGAGAGTGGGAACATTTTATTCTTTGAAACTTCTCCATAGAACTGGGGACTCCTTGAGGGCAGGGACTGTGTCAGAATCATTACCTGGTTCCTTGTGTGTCACTACTATGTTGGGCACATAGTATACACTCTCTAGACGTTGTTCAATAAACAGCAGTTGCCCCCTCTGTAACCTCAGAATCCCTTTGCTTTTACATTTCTGTGCCTTGTGACAAGTTTTATTTATTGTAAATACTCAGTGGTTGGGAGTTCATTCTGGGTGCTTAATATATGATATACAAGGGCATGGACTGATTTCATTTTGCTTCTGCGTATTTAAATTAGATCCTAGACCCAGGACAGAGAGTTAGAGTGAATGAGGGGAAGACATGGGAGGGTGGGGTCGAGGTGAATGAGTTGACCTTGAACAGGATGGAGATACTTCACCTTTTCAGACAGAAAGGAAGGAGGTCAGGATGGGTGAGCTGTCAACAGTGTCGGGGAGGGGAGAGATTTGAAGGGGTAGCTAACAGCCTCAGTGACATAGGGGACATGGTCCTGTACTAGATGGAGGGGGTTGTGGCTGACATAGGGATAGGAGTTTAGCACATAATAGCAATGATAGTTTAAATCCAAGGTCACACACAACTGGTTACTGGTGGAAGTAAAACTCCAATTCAGGAATCCATGCTGTTGCCCAGTGTACCACACTACATGTGGAAGTTGAATTAAGACCAGAGCAACTTGGGATGGAGGCGTTATGGTTGGGCCCAAGAATGCAAGTCTACAGAAGCAAGCAAGACCACTAAGGGTGGAGCACACAGCCAGAAACAAAAGACCTAGGGAGAGTTGGATTTCAGTGGGTAGAGAAGGGGAGGAGGGGGATGCTCCACACTGTCTATGGGACAATGTGTGTAAAGTCAGGGGCTCTGGAGGTTCCTGCAACCTTTAGGGAACACTGTGGGAGCTGAGGCTCAGGGGCAGTTGTCATGGAGGGTCCTGTATGGCACAGCTAATGATGTGGTGTCACTGCAGGGTTTTGATCTGAGCACTGAAGTGGTCACTAGTGATAGCCAGGGTGGAGGGTGGATTGGGAGTGGGGGTAGCTGAGCACAAAGACACTGTGGGTGTTTGGATTAGGGAGACATAGGAGTGGCAGGGTCCAGAGTCATCCTGGAGGTACTGCCTGTGTCCTATGCAGAGGGTGACATCTTCTCTCATGGTGGCAGACCACTTGGAGAAAGAGCAGGTTCATGCCCGTGTCATGAGTTCAGTGTGGGGTGTGTGGAATTTGAGATGCTCATGGACCAGATGTCCAGAGGGAGACTGTATGTCAGAATCTGGAGGTAACTTGGCTGAAGATAAGCATTTGAGAGTCAGTGCTGTGTTATAACCCTAAGAAGCCATGACATTGTCTGGGGAAAGTGTGGCTCCAGTGAGAAGGAAATACCAGATACAGTTATCCACCCACGTATCCATCTCACTCACCCATTCAACCCATTCCATCAAACCGGGCATCCCACCCATCTCTCTGTCTCACCCACCATTCCAAGCATCTCCTCATACACCTACCTCTTCATTCTCACCCCAGCATCCCATCTCATCACAAATTCCACGCATCCATCCATCCTTCCTACCCTCCCGCATGTCCTGTCTTCTAAATCTGCTATCCAGTCACTGAGTCATCTGTTTATCCACCTACTGGCCCATCAATTCCATTCATTCCTCCAAACCACTTATTTTCTCTACGCACCTGTCATCCATCCATCCATCAATCCCTCCCTCCCACCGACCCACCTATATACCTACCCACCATTCATCCACTCATTTTACCCATTACAACTATTTCCTTCTTTATTCACTATGTCAACCATCAGCCACATGTGACTTTTGAAGACTTGAAGTGTGACTAAGTCTAAACTGAGAGGTGCTATAATGTAAAATACACACCAGATTTCAAAGACAGTACCAAAAAAAAAAAAAAAGACTGTACACCATCTCATTCACAATTTTTCTGTTGATCACACGTTGTAATCATAGTATGGTAAAAATATTGGGTTAAATAAACATGTCATTAAAATTAATTTCCCTTATTTGTATTTGCTTTTTTAACTGTGACCACTAGAAAATTTAAAATGATATAATGTAACTTGCATTTGTGACTTGCATTATATTCCTATTAGACTGTGCTGATCTATACTATCTATCAGCCATCCATCCACGCATCCATCGACATCCATCCATCCATCCATCCATCCATCCATCCATCCATCCATCTTATCCTTCACTCCCTCTCTTCTCCCATCCATTTATCCATCCAGTTATCTCATTTGTCCATCCCACAGGTATTTAATTTACAGCTAATATGAATCAGTGACTCTGTGGGTCATAGCAATGAGGAAACTGAGGCACAGATCAGCTAGGGCACTTGCTCAGGGTAGTGCTGATGGAGCTGGCATCATCTGACTCTAAGATCAGGCCTCCCACCTTTCACCTTGGCTGCCTATTTGCTAAGTGTCCTTAAAGATAAAAATGGGATCTAGGTTGGGAGAGCTGTTGAATAGGAGCCCAGGAACCCCTCTTGCCCAGGGACCACATGGCGTGGGGGGAGATACAGACTCTTTAGAAGCCTCTGTGAGCAGAGTCCCTGGTGGCCGTCATGAAAGGGTTATCCCCACACATTCGATATTTGCAAAAATGTGGGTCCTTTCAGATTCCAAAACTCATTTCCATGACAAAACTCTTGGGAAGAGAAGATGAAGGTCTGGCTTTTGCAGAACAATCTTCCAGCTGTAATGAGGACTGAAGATGGCGATGGGAAAAGGAATTATAATTAGAATATGAAATGGGGAAAATTAATCTATTCCAGTCAGTGGTGAGAGGATGTTCTCCTGGCGTTTCGTGGAAATTCTTAGGCCCTTGTTTCCCCTGCATTCCCCCACTCCCCGATTTTAAAGCATACAGAAGGCTGTGTGGTGTGAAAAAAATATTTTTGGCTGAGGGACTGATAGACTGTGAAATATGCACAGAATTTAAGTTCTTGTGTATCTTTGCTTTGTGTATGTGTCTACATGCTTATGCCTTATATGTTTGTGTGCACATTTATGTGAGTTCTATTTATACAGCTGCAGGTGAATGTATATTTATACACATCTGGGCACTGTTTCTTGTCCGTGTGTGCATCCTGTGGGCATTGTGGTTCAGTCATGTAAAGAGTCCCATGCTTGTGCCGTAGACGCCTCTGTGTTGGTTTGTGTTAGCCATGGATGTGGTACGTGTGTGACTAAGTGCATTCTTGAATGCTGTGTTGTGTGTGACATGGTTCCCCCACTGGTTTGTGGTGTGTATGTGGTCACCATGCTTGGGCACGCTGCATCCATTGTGTTCACTTGTGTCCACATACACACTCAGCATTTGCTGTGTGGTGGCTGTCGATGTGGGCATTCATGATCTTGTGCACACAGAGGAGGAAGTAGCCCTGCTTTGCCCTTTGACTTCTCCCCTTGGCTTACAGGTTCTTTCCCCCAGAAAGCAACCTCCCCAAAAGGGCTGAGGAGGTAAGCCCCAGGCCATCGGACCTTGAGGGCCAAGCCAGAGGAAGCCTGGGACCCTCGGGATCATCCTCTGTCCTTCCTCCTCCTTGCAAGAAGTCTGGCATGGTGGAACACTGGATCGCAGGGGGGGAGCAGAGGACAGACGCCCCCACCCCACCACCACCTCGGGTTCTTGGCTGCTCAGTAGCCAGGTCCCAAGCGCCATGTGCTCCCAGTGGACCCTGCAAGACACCTGGGAGTAACCAGAGGCTGACCCAGGCCCTGCCTTGGGAACCTCTGCCAACTTCTCAGGTCCCTTGAAAGCAAGAAGCAAGCTTTACTTTGGTGTGGGGCAGCTCTTTCTTGGGTGAATAAACAAGTGAATGAATAAACCCCTAGAGGCAGGCTCTGGTGACCTCATGTGGTCCACGGGCCAACCCCCTTGCATCCTCCAGCATACACACATCAAAATCCAGGGTTTTCTCTCCTCATGTCCCCAGAGCCATCCCCCACGGCTCACTGCAGATAATGCCTCCCTCCCTGAACCACTAACACATGCTTATTGTGTGCCACCTAGTATGTGCCAGGCCCAGGCTAATGATTAGTTCCATAGTGGGGTGCAGCAAAGCCTCGATCCCCCCTCTTGAGGAGCTTCCAGCCTAGTGGGAGAAACCAAACCAAAGAAGCAGACAAGAAGCTGTGAAGCCCAGCTTGTCACTAAGTGTGCAATTTTGAGGCAGCTGCTAATCCTTCCAACCTGTTTCCTTGGTTTTAAACAGGGAAAATAATACCTGCTTTCACTGGGTTGTTCTGAGGATGAAATAAGATCTTTTATGGAAAGTATTTTGCTCAGTGCCAAGCATATTCATTCATTAACCAAATATTTGTTGAGCGCCTGTTGTGTGCATTGGGGAGAGCAGACGGGTTCCTCCTTTTGTGGTGATTCCGTTGTAGTCAGCAGTTAATAACTGGGCTGTTTCTCGGGCTTTGGGGGGACAGCTTTCCCTTGCTTCTTTGATACATGTTCCTGTATTTTTAACCTCTGCCATACTGTTTGATTACTGTTGCTTTATCAATATTTCAGATATCTGATTAAACTCTAGTCCCCCTCCATTTCTAGTCATTCTTTCTTTTAGGACATACTTATAAATTACGTGTGGTTTTGAAAAACGTTCTACTTTTATCAAAGTAACAAATGGCCATGGTGACACATCAGAAAGTACCCAAGAGCTTAGTCCCTTCTGATGCCAGCCTGTTCCAGGTGCTTGGGGGTTTGGAGATGACCGGACACAGTTCTAGCCTCCATGCTGCTCCCACTCTGGGGCGGAAGACAGATGTGGAGACAATCTGTATTGTAAGAGAGACAGCCAGAGGAGGCGAGAGCATGGCAGGCCTCCTGAGGAGGTGATTTCTGAGCAGGGCCTTGAAGTGTGAGCTGAAGGTGCAGTGTGGTGGATGGAGCCCTGCATTTGGGGCTCTAGGCATGCTGCAGCCTTTTCTTTTGTTAATCCTGCAGTCACTGAGGGACTCTGCCCATCCCTATGCCGGGAAGACATTTGGGAATAGCCATCAATCCTACTGCCTTGATGGGGAGACTGCACTAGGAAAAGACAATATGAATGGTGCAGTGGTTGCTTCATTCATTCATTCATTCATTCAACAAGCAATAATTGACTTTCTGCTTTGTGCCAGGCACTATTCTAGGTGCTTAGGAGGTAGCAAGACTAAGATCCCTGACATTTGAGAGCCTCAGTTTTAATAGGGGGAATCTACTATAAGCCACGAGCATGGTAAATAAGTAAATGATATAGAACGCTAGAAAGTGAAAGGGTCTATGGAGCAAAGAATGAGGTAGAGCAGGGCAAGGGAATCGGGAAGGATAGTGGTGGTGGGCTCGCAGGACCCACACAGGTAGGAGGCTGGCATCAGAGCCGGTTGTTGAGGAAAGCCTCTCTGAGTGACAAGGGTCCAGACGTCTTGTGCGTGATTGCGGGAGGGTCGATTTTTACAGTCTCCATGAAGGTGCTTGGCGATGCCTATCAAAATTACAAATGCACACACAGTTGGACCTGTTATTATTATTCAAACTAATCCTACAGATAAACTCACACCCATGCGAAATGATTCGTGAGCGCACTGCTGGAATAGGGAAAGACTAGAAACAGCTCAATTGCCTGTGAGCTCACCTAGTTAAATATATCTGTTATATCCATACTATGGAATACTAGGAACCAGAAGACAGAATTATGTTCTGATATAAACAAGTTCCCAAGATGTGTTGCTAGGATAAAAATGAGGTGCAAAACAGTGTGTATAGTATGTTGCCATTTATGTGAAAGAAACTGCTCTAACATGTATATATGTGGACCATCTCTGAAAGGATATAAAGGAAGCTTGTAGGTACAGTGGTAGCCTCTGGAGAGGAGCGTTGGATGGCTGGGAGGTGGGGTGGGAAGCAGACTTTTCACTCTGTTGCTTTTTGTGCTTTGGAAATTTTGAACCATGTGACTATAACTAATAAAACAATTAAATTTTCAATTAAAATAAAATGGCCAGCTGCCATTGGGGCCCCACCCAGAACACAGGATCCCTTTACTAGCCTGCACAGCAATCTCCCATCTGCTAGGAACATTGGCTGCAAATGGCTCACAGCTGGCACAATTCTCTGGGGAACTGTCCTTGGCCAAATGGGGGCTGCCCTGTTCAGAAGATTATGCCTTCCCCTGTCCCCTAAGGGCAGCCCACAGCCAGTGACTGACTTAACTCCGTGGTGCAATTCATGCCCCACAGCACCCCCTGGGATCAGGCTACAGCAGGCCTCCAGCTGAGATTGTATCTTTGCTTAGGTACTTCCACTGCCCTGTCCTGCTTCCTTCCCTCCCTCAGTTTCCTAAAGAGCACTTCTCAAAAATCACATGCATTTGAATCCTGGTCTTAGGCTCTAAATTTAGGGAACCTGATCCAAGACACCTATCTCAATGGAAGAGAACTTACTGGAAATGAGCTAAGTGCTCCACATGTTTCCGTGAAGCACCCCATGGAGAGGAGACTACTGTCATTATCCTCATTAAACAGATGAGGGACCTCAGAAGTTCAGACCCCTACTCAAGATCACGCATCAGGGGAAACAGCCAGTGGCCCCAAAGCCCACACTTCTCCCACTATATCTTCCTCCTACTGCAGGGAGATCTTCCTGAATCCAGAGTTGGCAGCTTCTCAGAACACAGGATTGCAGTTTCTATGTGTGGTCTCTACCACAGTCCTCTCTGCCTGTGAACACGGGTAGCCTGAAGGGCAAATGTGAGGGGGGGCAAAGCTTCTTAGGATGGTAAGACCTGGAGGGCATGTCTGGGGGAAGTGTCATGACCCCCAGGGCTCTGAAGACCTCAGCCTCTCTCCATCATGTGGAATTCTAGCTCTAGCTGATAGTCTGAAGTCATTTTGACCAAGAGAGATATTTGCATACTTCGAGGGAAGGGGAGCTCAGTATCTGACAAGGAACAGCTGCTGCATCTATGGACAGGGCAGAAGGGTTTTCCTCTCTTCATCCTAACTGTGATTAATGGTGCTAATCCAAGCCCACAGGGGCCACAGGACAGGGGCTGCTCGTTTCACCCCAGAGGGAATCCTGCTGAAATGGGATTTGAGCATCTTGGGCTGGAACTTTGCTTCTCTAGGCCCCACAGACAGACCTTGCCCCTCAGTGTATTCAGTCCCCTGACCTACTTGGGCTTCTCCAGGGGCCTTCTTGAAAACCTTACTCAGACCCGCTTCTCTCTCTTTCTCTGTTCCAGTTTGATGGTGACAGTGCCTACGTGGGGATGAGTGACGGGAACCCAGAGCTGCTATCGACCAGCCAGGTGGGTGCTCCACCCTCCCTGTGTGGGGGTCCAGCCTGGAGCTGGCTGGAGCTCAGCTGCTCCAGGGTGGGGCTGGGATGGTGCAGAGCAGCGGGGCATAGCCCACTACTGTCCTCTCTCACAATGATTAATATCAAGAGTCCCCTTAAAAGGGACAGTCCAACTGGGACTACAGTATTTTCTATAGATCACTGACCTGGCTACTGTTGGCTTAAAGTGAGCACCTTTGAAAACTTGGTAAAACTCAAAAGGTGTGACCCACATTCCCGGTGCACAGAGGAGAAATTTTCAGCTGTAGTGAGGCCTCTTGCCGCGACGCAGCACCCATGGGACATACACTGGCACGGAGGCACACACACCCATGAAAAGGCACACAGAGTTCTCCTGCCCACCTAGAGTTGTCTAGTGCCACTGGGGGGGATCGCGGGCTATGGTACACAGGGAGGAGAGCAGAGGCTTCCTCTGCAGTCCTCCCTGCTCTTGAAGGAAACGGAGTCATCCTTAGGCAAGGCTGTCCTGGTCCCTCGCCCTCTGGGAGTCCCAGATGCCAGCTAGAATATGAATTTCCACTGAGTCTGGTCTCCAGAAGTTAAATTTTCTTTCATCTGGGAGCATCCTCACTGCAGCCTGGAATGCTGGGGAGGTTCTAACTGCGGCTGAGATGCTGGGGAGGGTCCTCACTGCACACTGGGATACAGGGAGGGTCCTCACTACAGATTGGAATGTTGGGGGGGTGGTCCTCATTGTAGACTGGGATGTTGGGGAGGGTCCTCACTGTAGGCTGGAGTAGAGGGTAGGGTCCTCACTACAGATTAGAATGTTATGGGGGGGGGGTCCTCGTTGTAAACTGGGATGCTAGGGTGGGTCCTCATTGCAGGCTGGGATACCAGGCAGGGTATTCACAGATTGGGATGCTGGGGAGGAGCCTCACTACAGGCTGGGATGCTGGGGAGGGTCTTCATTGCAGAGTGGGATGCTGGGGTGGGTCCCCACTGCAGACTGGGATTCAGGGGAGGGTCCTCACTACAGACTGGGATAAGGGGAGGGTCTCACTGCAGATTGTAATGTTGGGGGGTTCTCATTGTAGACTGGGATGCTAGGGAGGGTCCTTACTGCAGACTGGGATACAGGGGAGGGTCCTCACTGCAGACTGGGATGCTGGGGAGGTCCTCACTGCAGACTGTGGCAACCTGGAGGATGGTTCCTTAAGGCAGTGGTGCCTGCAGTGTGGCAGCAGCTCAGGGTGCAGAGGAACTTGGCAAGCTGAAGGACAAGCCTGTCCCTGGAGCTGACCTCCATCCTCTGTGCAGCAGTGATGGTTGTGGCAGTCCAAATTGGGTGGCTGGGCCCACATTTTCTAGCTGGGGAACCAGAATGCTATTAGTTCACAAACATTTATGTGCCCTCCTATGTGACAGGCCCAGTGGCAGACTCAGATGAGTAAGGCATGGACCTGTTGCCCTCAGGGGCGCACTGCCAGTAAGGGAAGATACTCTCAGCTCCGCTGCAGGGTGCTGCAACCCCCTCCCCTGCCATGGCAGGTGTGCGTGCTGGGGCCACCATGCCATGCCCCTTCTTTGGCCTGTGACCACATGAGCATCACAGTGCTGCTGCAGAGCTTTTCTATTGCACTGATTCGTGCCAACCTAAAAGACACTCTGCTGGGCACGACTCCAGGTCCTGGAAATGCTCATTTTGGAAGAGACCACTGAAGTAATTTAATTGTCCATAATCAGCTTGGAAACGTGGTTGTCTCAAAAGAACAGAGCTTCCTCCTGACCATCTTACCTGAGCCCTGTCACAGTGTTCCAGGTGCATCTTGCTAACATGCTGAGCCCTGGCTCTCAGAGCCATAGCATGGTGGGATCGGTGTGGCTCAAACCCTGATGGAGAGTGTTGGCGCTATACCCCCGTGAGAACGGAAGGTGGGGCTCCGTGTCTGCTCCAGGCTTGGGCAGGGGAGTGCAGTCCTTTGGAGGGGAGACGCAGGGCAAATTAGTGCCCCAACAAGCTGTTAACAGCTGCGCCCTCACCTGCCTACCCAGCATCTCATGGTTGCAAAGCCTTTTCCTTGGTTATTTCACAACAGTCTTGAGAACTACTAGGTTGCCATTAATCCCATTTTATAGATGAGGAAGCTGAGCCTCAGGATACTGACTGGCTCATCCAGGGAGTGGGACAGCTGGGGCTCAAAGCTCCACACATCACTTTGCTGTGTCTGTGGAACACTCCGTTCCCACTCAACGCCTGCCACCGACTTGCTTCAGCCTAAATGTCACTTTCTCAGAAAGCTGTTGGTGACCCTGAAATCCAGATTAGGTCCCATCCCCTTGATTCTCTCTCGTGGCACCATGTGCTGTTAATTCATAGCATTTGTCATTGTTTGTGATGGCCTGCTTATCTTATCTGTGTGACAACTTGGTAAACATCTGATTTCCACATTAGACTGTGCCCTCCGTGAGGGCAGGATCCAGTCTGTCGTTCACTGTTGTGTCCCCCAGTGTGTTACAAAGCCTGGCACGTAGAAGGCACTCAGGAAAGGTTTGCGTAATGGGTAAATGTGGCCCCTTCTCTTTTCTGGACTTAAATTTCCCTGACAGTGAAATGAGGTAGTTGGATTCCCTAAGGATCCCTTTAAGTCTCGTGTGCTGTCACTCAGAGTCTCCTAAACTTAGCACTTTATAAAGAAAACATCAGGGTTCCCCGTGATTAACTAAGTACCCCTGGTGCCATGAGCCAACCTGGATATGAACAGATTAGCAATTATAGTCTAGACTCTTACACTGTGCCAGTTGGCTTTTGGTGCATAAGAAACATGTCAAAACTGGGGTGCCTCCAGTTGAGCGTCCGACTTTGGCTCAGGTCATGATCTCGCAGTTCGTGGATTCAAGCCCCACCCACGTCAGGCTCCGTGCTGACAGCTCAGAGCCTGGAGTCTGCTTCAGAGTCTGTGTTTCCCTCTCTCTCTGCCCCTCCCCTGCTCATGCTCTGTCTGTCTCTCTCTTTCTCTCTCAAAAATAAATAAACATTAAAAAAATTTAAAAAAAGAAGCATGTCAAAACTCAGCATCTTAAAATAACAAACATTTGTCTAGCTCATAGTTCCAGGGGTTGGCAGTTGGTTGGGTTCAGCTGGATGGCTCTTCCGGTCATGGCTAGGACCCATGTAAGTGGCAGCTGTAAGCCGCCAGGTCAGCTGTGGGCTGGTTGGTATGGAGACTCACTTCTCTTCCACACCCCCTGGCAGGCTAGCCTGAGGTTGTTCATGTGGTTGGAGAAGGGTTCCCAGAGCAGCAAGAGCAGAAGCTGCCAGACCTTTTGAGGTCTAGGCTTAGAACTGGCACATGACTACTTCTAGCACATTCTATTGGTCAAAGCAAGTCAGAAAGCCAGTCTAGACTCAAGGAATGGTGAAATAGATCCCACCTATTTGATGGGAGGAGCTGAAAAGTATCATGGTCTTTTAACAAACTACCACCTACAGGGAACATGGTATGTTGTTCGTGCTGATTTTACTGGAGAACAGCAGGCCCCTTCAGGACATGCAGCCCGCAGTGGCTTGGTGGGGCTCCAGGACCCCTACTTCTTAATTTTTTCATCCAGTCTTTTCCCTGGAGTGCTTGCCTGAACCCACACACTCACATATGTACATGAACACCCTGTCATGGTGTGGTACTCACCAACTGCAGGAATTATATGGTCCTAGTCATGGGGGGACTGACATAAACATGTGGGCAAAATGAGGGTCTCCTCGCCAATAGCGGATTCAGAGTACAAACACTCTAAATGGCATAAAATGCATTTTATAAATACAGTTAAATGTAAGTTTCACCTATTCAGCAAATGTTTATTGGGCACTTATGTGCAAAGCTCTGGATATAGGCAGGAAGCCATTTCTGGGAGACGTTTGCTTTCTGAACGTACAATTTCGTCATGTTAAAAAACCTGCTCTTTAATGTAACCTTCTCCTGAAACACCATCTTCTTTATTTAGAAACTTGATTGGAGACACAGGTTCCTATGGGGTATATATCAGCCAGCTGTGCCCCCTTTAAAAATTTTCAAACCAGCTCTTAGGGGCTCGAAGTTTCTTTTGCAAATGCATCCTTTGTTATTTGGTTTTTGCAAGTTTCCACAAAACTCCTGCCTAGCTGCCTTAGCTTTCATACAGTATCCCCTTTCCCCCTCCCTGGACCCTGTGTTTCTTTTGCACCAGACCTGCCTGGGTGGTCTGAGATTGAGATGCACTTCTCAGGCATGGCTCTGGCTCATCAGTAGCTTCTGGGAGGGGAAGGCCTGGTAGAGATCAGCTTTTCTCCCTGTTGAGAGCAGACCCTGGTCAGGAGTTACAAGGATAATGTTTCCTGGTTATGTGATGCTGGGAAGAGTCTCCCTCTTCCTGGGATGAGGGCGAAGAGGAAAAGAACTGGGCCGTGGGCTCAGCAGACCTAGATTCAAAGCCAGCTCTTGGACATCCCAGCCAGATGCCCACTCTAACCCTATGCAAGCTGTGTCAGCTTTCTGTCAAATGGGAGAACTTCTGCCTCCGAGGGTGTTATAAGTACCTAGTGTGAGTGTTGTGGATTCCCGTCACCAGGCTGGGGCACCCCTCACCCAGCTGTTGTGAATGCTGGCTGGTAACTATTCACAGCTGCCCCTTCTCTGGAGAATTGGCCTCTGCCAGATGGGAACTGTGAACAGGAGGGGTGTGGGGGATGGCCTAGAAGACCAGGAAGGTCCTCATCTCAAGCAGGGAGCAGTTTCTACAACTCCCCACGGACCTTCAGCTGGTATGGCCTCCTTGCCTAGCTCCTTCCCCTGCTCTGTCCTGCTTCCCTCCCGTCCCCTCTGAGTCACTTCTCAAAAGGAATGCCAGTGTCATAGGAATCCCCATCTCAGTCTCTACTTCAAGGGAATCTAACCTAAGATAGTATATAAACTACCAGTGTTTCATAAAACTAGCTGGGACTTATTTCCATGGTTTTCTTATCATAAATAATGCTTTGGTTACACAGACGAATCTCTGGTCACCTCTCATGCTCATTTATAGCTCTATGCCTTTGTATGCATGGATTCTGATAGGAATCTCCTAGCCATTTTCACCCAACAAATGCCTATTTGTTCCAGGGGTGCTGAAAATGTCACCTCCTCAGTCCACCCTTCCTGGCTGTAAGGTAGAATTTTCCACTCTCATGGCTGTAAATATGACTTCTGCTGAAGATTTCTGACTTCATGCTAAGAATTATTGAAAGGACATTGTGTGTGTGTGTGTGTGTGTGTGTGTGTGTGTGTGTGTGTGTGACACAGAGAGAGAGAGAGAGAAAGAGAGGGAGGGAAAGGAGAGAGGAGAGAATTGGCACATGACTACATTCATCACATTCTATTAGTCAAAGCAAGTCACTGGGCTTTGTTAGTGAGAAAGAGAGATTGATTGATATTGAATAACATGATCAAACAGTGGTTTTAACAGCTCTCAATGGCAAGAGTGGATACAGAGAGACCACATGGGAGGGTAAATGAAGGATGGTGTTGTCCTCTTTGGTGGTAGAAGCAGAGGAGATGGAAATAAGTGGATGGATCTGGGATCTGTTTTGGAAATAAAGTTGGTACATCTTGACAATGGATGGATCTAGAGGGAGAGAGAAATGAAGGAGTAAAGGATGTCTCCCAGGCTTCTAGCATAGTGCACTTTCCAGATGGTGGTGTCATTTTTGTGAGTGGGAGAAGGCCTGGGGAGGTGCAGGTTTCATAAGGTCAGACTTGGACATGTTACTTTTGAGACACTCCTCCCAGGGGAGATGTCCAAGGCTGTGCAAGTCTGGAACTTCTAGGGAAGTGAACTTGGAAGTTCTTAGCCCATGGTGAGGATCAAATTTGCAAAGACAGAAAGAGAATAGTGAGAACCACAGAGAAGAGCAGAGGACCAATGAGTCTTAAATGTTGAGCTCCAATATTTGAAAGCAAAGTGGAGGAGAAGACTGTGAAATAGGTTGAGAAGTAGACCAGAGAAACAGGAGGAGAACATGGAGGCTTAGAAGCCTAGGGCACACACAGTGTTCTGAGACGGAGGTCAGGAATCTGGGGAAAAACGATGTTGGATCCACAGCTTCTTCCCTGTCAAAGGATAACTTTTAAATAAATCAAAGATTTATATGTACTCATGGAAACCATAAAGGCACCAGGAAAAAAAAGCCTTTAAGGTATACTTTACAGCTTTGGAGTGGGAAAGACATTTCTATGACTCAACGTCTTAGAAGAAAAGACTTAAATATTTGACCACAAATAAAAATGTGAAACAACTTTTGTATGGCTAAAAAAGTCAAAAGACAAATGAAAAATTGGGCAAAATTATTTTCAACTCACAATATAAATAGAGAGAGTTCCCAGGAATCAATTCAAAACCGTGGTAGAAAAACAAGTGGGAGATATGAACCAATAGTTTACAGAACAGGAAATGCAAATGGACCTTACATTTATGAAAAGATGCTAAAATTCGTAAGAGAAACAAAACTACCATTTTCCACCTCTTTGACAAAAGTTCAAAGGTTTGGTAATATACTCTGTTGTAGCCCTGTGGGGAAAGAGGCACTTTGTACATTGCTTGAAGGCAGAGTAAATTGGTGTAACCCTATGGAGAGCAAATTGGCAACATCTATCAAGATTACAAATGCATTGACCTTTAACCCGGCAATTTCCCTTTTGCAAGTATTTCCCACAGATATATTTGCTTTTATGAGAAGTGATGGCCTCAAGATTACTCATTTTTGGTATTGGCATAATGGCAAAATATTGGCAACAACCCAAATATGCAACAATGTGAGAGTAGTTCAATAAATTACGTACATCTATCAAGTGGAATACTGTATGGCTATAAAGAAAGAAGAAAGTGAATAGATATAGAAGTTCTTCAGATACATTATTTACTGAAAAAAGCAAGGTGGCCAATAGTAAGTACAGTATGTTACCATTTGTGAGAAAGGGTACTGAGAATGTGTTTCTGGGTGCTTGTATATGATTAAAGTAACTCTGGAAGCTAATAACAGTGGCTTTGTACATTGTGTGTGTACCTATATGTGTGTGTTCACATTTGTATGTATGTTTGTGTGTGTGTGTGTGTGTGTGTGTGTGTGATGCAAATTGGGCAGGTGGACAGGGATGGAAAGACTTTTCATTGTACCTTTTTAGATTTTAGGGGTTTTTAACTGTAGGGATGATTATTTCAAAAAGTTGAATAAAATGTAAACAAGAAGGAGAGGGTCAAATGATTCTGAGGGATTGGTTGGGATAAAAGTTGAAATGCGTCCAATAGTTTTAAGAACAAGAAGTTATCCTGGATCTCAGAAAAGGCAGCTTTGATGTATAGTGGGCTTCATGCAGGTCCCAGGGTAGATGAAGAAGGGAGCCTGCATTAAGGATGTAAACAGTGTGTGTAGACAGCTTTTATGTGGAGTCTGGCTGTGTAGGACCAGGGCAAGGGCCGCTAGGGCGATGGGATGAGGACTCCAAAGGAGCGACTTTTTTTTTAAACTTGTTTTATTGTTTATTTTTTAAAATTTACATCCAAATTAGTTAGCATATAGTGCAACAGTGATTTCAGGAGTAGATTCCCCAGTGCCCCTTACCCATTTAGCCCATCCCCCCCTCCCACCACCCCTCCAGCAACCCTCAGTTTGTTCTCCATATTTATGAGTCTCTTCTGTTTTGTCCCCCTCCCTGTTTTTATATTATTTTTGTTTCCCTTCCCTTATGTTCATCTGTTTTGTCTCTTAAAGTCCTCATATGAGTGAAGTCTCTTAAAGTCCTCATACGAGTGAAATCATATGATTTTTGTCTTTCTCTGACTGACTAATTTCACTTAGCATAATACCTTCCGGTTCCATCCACGTAGTTGCAAATGGCAAGATTTCATTCTTTTTGATTGCTGAGTAATATTGCATTGTATATATAGACCACATCTTCTTTATCCATTCATCCATCGATGGACATTTGGGCTCTTTCCATACTTTGGCTATTGTTGATAGTGCTGCTATAAACATGGGGTTGCATGTGTCCCTTTGAAACAGCACACCTGTATCCTGTGGATAAATGCCTAGTAGTGCAATTGCTGGGTCGTAGGGTAGTTCTATTTTTAGCTTTTTGAGGAACCTCCATACTATTTCCCAGAGTGGCTGTACCAACTTGCATTCCCAAGGAGGGACTTTCTGTTTTTTTGAAGACAAGAGAGTCTTTAGAATGTTTCATTGCCAATGGAAGGCATCCAAGAGAGAGGGTAAAGTTTGGCGTTCAGGGGAGGGAAGAGTTAATTGATGGTTTAAGCTTTGGGAGAAGGTGGGAGGGGCCGGGTCCTGCCAAGAGGTGGAAGCTGTGGCCTTAGCCAAGAGTGGGGACAAAGTGGGAAAGAATGTGTGTCTCTGTAGAGGGTTGCCCAGAAGAGAGGATGCTGCACCTGAAAGCATCTGTCTTCTCCAAGAGATTGGTGGGCAGCTCACTTGCTGAGTCAGGGTGCCAGAGGTCTGAGGGAGTAGAGAAGGTCTGGGATATTTGTGTGGCCTGTGGGAGGCTGAGCTCTTGGCACGGGTGCTATGGGTGCAGACAGATGGGTGGATCCACAGTGGGGATTTGTCAGGCAGGTGTACCAGAAGGACACTCAAGCTTTTTTTTGCAAAAGAGAGACTGAAATGAAGGACCGGGGAATCTAAGCTGGGTAAGGGGGACCTGGGCAGTGAGGACATCTTAGTCATGGAGTGGAAAGTGGGTGATGATTCTGAGAGAAGCAGCTGTGGGCATTGCTGGGGTCCTGGGTGTGTCTGGAGAGTGGGCAGCTGACACTGAGTGGAGCAAGCCCAGCATCAGCATGGTGTCTGAGCTGGAGGGACCCAGGATGAAGCCAAGGTGGGGTTGATGGGAAGCCCTCTGGCACCCGGAGCCAAAGGCTGGGAGCCTGTTGGGTAGGGGGACAAGCAGAGGTGTGTGAGCAGCACGTGGGGCCGGATGCTGATGGAGCTGAGTGGGGTGGGGTGGGATTTGTGGGGAACATGGATGGTGGTCCAGGTGGGGCAGTGGAGAGGGAGGAGGATGTCAAGCCTGCCTTCCAGCCTGACATGTGTGAGCAGTGGGGGATGGACAGCTCATCCACAGAGGAGACAGGAAGTGAGCAGAAGGCATGTTCTAAGAAGCTCTGGGGAGGTAGGGAATTTTTTATTCTTAGAGTAGGAATCCCAGTGGGTCCAGGGACAATTTGCGAAGCGAGAGGTTCAGGGGGCTCACGTTTGAGGTGCTCCCTGGGGAACTCTAGGACCCATGGAACACGGTCAGCACCACCAACCATCAGCACTGCCAGGTGTGAGCAGTGTCCAGGGTGGGCCCTGCCTGCCGCTGCTTCTTTTGCACCCCTTCCTCACGTTCCAGCAGAGCGAGTGCGGTGGTGGAATTCTGTCTTAAAGGCAAGATTCCCACGCTACCAAATGAGGCCTTGCGGTGCCTCGCACCACACCCGGCACACAACAGACACGCAAGGACTTTGAGTGAAGCAGATTCTTGCCGTTGGGTCTGCACACGAGTGTGTGTGTGTGTGTGCGGCCAGCTTCCTTCGTAGATCCCCAGGGATGCCTGGTCTGTTTCGCTTACCACTTATATCAAGCATAGGCCTAGAGAGGGCCGATGGTATAACCAGGAACCCAGAAGACCAGAGCTGGTCTCAGTCACGACTACAGCCTCCTTCCAGCAAGGGATGGTGTAGGATGCCCAGAATGGGGGGAAAGCCCAGAGCTCTGAGTTCCGGGTTCTGTCTGCTCCGTTTCCTTCACCTCTGTTATCTCTCCCAGCCTATTCCTCACGTGAATGATGAGGGTAGATGGTCTGTGGGATTTTCCCAGCCCATGCTGCTGCTGCTGCTTTCGTAGTGCATTTCTGTGGGCTCAGGCACTGGAGCTAAATGTTTTCCATGAACTCTATCAGGTAGCTACTGTTGCTATCCCATGTTACAGATGAGAAAACTGCAGAGCAGAGAGACAGGGAGGTGGTTGAGTGTTTTTGAACCAACCAAACAAACAATGTGCTGGGAGTAAATGCACGGATAGTAAATGCACCCGAGGCAGGCCTCCCTCCTGTCACTGTTCAAATCTAAGATTCTGGCCTCTGAATCTGTGTACATGGTAAAGGGCAGAGAAGACACGGCTTTTATTGCTTTAATTAAAACCTGGGTGAAGAGCTCGCGATTCATATTAAAATGAAATTGTGTTTCGCTGGCCGTAGTGCCGAGAAGGGACCGGCAGTGATTACTGCTAAGATTACAAACAATCAAAGAGAAAAGGCCTTTTGCAAGCATTTCCTATTAAAGCCACAAACATCACACTTTAAAAATAATTATGGTTGTGTTATCGGAACATGATTCATGAATTCTGAATAAATATGAGGGGGCCTTGAAGGAAACTGTTTCAAGACCATAGATTTTGTTCAAATCTGATGAAATTTAATATCATTTCGCAGCTGGAGAATAAAATGCAAGGAGGGGAAAAAAAAACCCATCCTATGTGTATGGAAAGAATTGAGTATATGTCAGACTGAACTAATGAGCCTTCCCTCATCAGTCCTACACACGTGCTTAGAAAAATGGACGAGCCTCTCTTGTTTTCATTGAGAGAAAACCGCTGAGAAGGAGTTGGTACTTACACCTCACAGATCTTCATTTTGCATTCCAGTGGCTAAAAATATATTCACTTTAAAGCTCTGCATTCCTGACTGTGAGATGTTTAAATATTTGAGGGCGCAGGCATAGAGGCGTTAGGGAACGGGCTTGGGGGGTGGGGTATCTTGGTCTGCGTTTACCACACCTCCCCTGTAGTAAAGATATTTTTCATACAATGCGGTGAATGTTTACAGCATATAGTTTTGTTTCCTTCCAACTATTATGAGAGAAATTGAATCCCTGGAAACGTTCCCTCTCTCTAAATGGGATGGAAACAATGAAGATGGTGCAGGAAGTTTATGGGTTGGGGGAGGGAACAGCAGTGGGTTGGAAATGTAAGGATTTTCTTTAAAACAGCACCCCTCTCCCACTCTCAGCCACCTTGAACTCAGCATCTTCTATAGGGCCTGGGTCTTTGCTGGGGAGTGTGGGAGAGCCCTCTGGTTTAACACATTTGTTTGTTGCTAAATGAAAGCTAACCCTGGGGGCGTCTGGGTGGCTCAGTTGGTTGAGCGTCCGACTTCAGCTCAGGTCATGATCTCGCGGTTTGTGGGTTCGAGCCCCGCGTCGGGCTCTGTGCTGACAGCTCAGAGCCTGGAGCCTGCTTCCGATTCTGTGTCTCCCTCTCTCTCTGCCCTCCCCACCCCCCGCCCTCCACTCACACTGTGTCTCTCTCTCCTTCAAAAATAAATAAACATTAAAAAAACAAAAACAAGACAGCTAACCCTGTCATCAAGATGTGAGAGCCAGAGAGCCAGATGCGAGACCTTTCCAAAATGGTGCAGGGTTCTTAGCTTCTGGAGGGTCAGGAGCCTGGTTCTGGCCCCCTTCAGCCTCTTTCACTGTGTGCTCTTGGGTAGGTCATTTGTCCTCTCTGAGCCCTGTTTTTTCTGTCTGTGAATGAGAGTCTGAATGGGTGTCTCTGAGAGACCTTTTAGGTTATATCTGTAGCCAACGGATTGGCTTCCTCCACCTCCTATTTGAGTCTCTAGGAAGGATACTGGTCTGTCCAACAAGCCAGAGCTCCCCTCCCCCACATAGCACCAATGCTAAGGGACCCTTGGAGATGGTGGTCAGTGGTTCTGAGCAGGGTTCCAGCCCACCACTGGCGACAGTAAACAGATGCTGGTAGTCGGATGGGTTATAAGGGTAATGACATGAGAAGACAGACAGACCTGGGCTCAAATTATGGTCTTCAAGTTTCATGACTGGATGACCTTGGACAAATCATCCAGCTTTCCTGAACCTCAATTTTGTCTTTAGAAGTTCCTCAGAGTGATGCAGGGAGAAATAAGTAAATAAAATGTATTTATACCCTGACTTTTTATTACAGTGTTTGGTCCATGGCAAATGACAGTTGCATGAGGTGCTATTAAAGTATCTATCTTACAGATGAAGAAAACTGATTTTCAGGAAGATAAAACAGCCTGCCCAAGGTCATCCACCTAGGGTGTGTGGTGAACCCAGGAGTCAATGCGGCATCAGAGATATCAGCAAGGAGCCAGTCAGCTATTTTATCTAATACAAATCAAATTATGTTAAGGGTTGAAATTGAAAAGATGATATTGGAACTATCTTGTTTTTAAAATGTGCCAAGAAATGTTCCCCCTCAAATAACAAAAACAGTAGATGCCTCCTGGCAGTTACCAGCTCACCAAAGGTGTGTGATCCCTTCCCAGCCCCCTCCATTAGACCTCCAGCCCAGTGTGCCAGGGAACAGCTGGGCCATTTAAGCCTCCTTGATTCACATCTCATTAACATTAAAAGGCCTTCATATGGTCCAGACAGCCGATTTCTCTGTGTCTCATATACCCAAAGCCCCTGGCTCTGATGAGGAACAAAAGTCCAGGTGTGAGTGAGGTGGTTGCCCATGCTGGGTCTGACATCCTCCTTGGACAGTGTGGAGCGCAAGGGGCTCAGGTGAGAGTGAGTGGCAGGCCTATGGTCTGTGCGTGACTCCTCCTTCTGCCTTGTTCTTGCTGTGTGGCCTTGACCAAAGTACTTAGCCTCTCTTGGGCTTGCTTTCTATCTCTGTAAAATGGGAGTATTACTCCCTTCCTTGCAGGTTAAGAAAGCCAGAAATAGGTGTAGCTTAGTTAACTAGTTTAGTTTAGTTAGACTAGTTAAGTAAGTGTAGGCTGGTTGAGCGGACTGGTTAAGTGGGTAGAAGGTAACCAGCCTGGCCAGTGCTGATTATATCGGAGCTTGGTAAAGTTTTTGTTGTTGATTTTAGAATTTACAGTTTAGAGAAGAAAAGTGAACTAGTGAAGGAGCTGGGAACATGTTGAGTAGCTCTAATTTTCTGTGAATGTGTGTGTTACGTAAGACCGGGGTGGAATGGACAAGATGAGGTTGGTGGTTCAGGTAAGCACAAATCCAGCCCAGGAGCCCTCAGCTCAGATGCACCTGTGCGCCTCGTGGCACAGTCTGTACAAGTACCCAGGGGCACTGAGCCATTGGGAGGGTGGCTCCCAGGAACGTGGGGGAGCTGGGGTGCTTGAGGGGGAGGTGTGTCAGGTGGGACGAGGATGGGGAGGTGGGCTGTGTGAACGACTGTTGGCTTTGGAGATGGGGAAGGAGCGCCTTGAGGAAGTCTGGCTTTGCTTTGTGAGGGATCGTTTCTTGGAAGCCCCCTTGAGAAAACCTTAAATAGAGTGTTCTGTAACAGCACAGGCCTTGGAGGTTGATCTGGGCTGCTTCTGGCTGTGTCCTATGCTAGAGTGGCCCTCAGGGGCACGGGGGTCGTGGCTAGAGGCTATATCTGTGCGGTACATAAATGCGGGGCAGTGCTGGTTCTAAGCGTCCTGCTGGCCTCATTAACAATTGCCAGGGATGGCAACGTGAGCCGGACAGCAGGAGAAGGGGTGAGGAAGCATTTTGAAATGTATTAACTATTCCCCACCACCACCACCAAAGGTAGAAAACGGAAAAGACAGAAAGTACCAAGGTGGCAAGAATGTGGAGGAACGGTGCCCTCACACGTTGTTGTGTGAATTAGCACAGCCACTTTGGAAAACCATTTCTCAGTGTCTGAAGCTCTATGACCCAGGAATGCAGCTCCCAGGTGCTCACTCAAGAGGAACACATTCATCTGTTCACCCAAAGACATGTAGAAGAATGTCCATAGTGGCACTTTTCATAAAAGCACAAAACTGGAAACAGTTCAAATGTCCATCCACAGTAGACTACGTGAATGATCGCAGAATATTCTTACACGGTGGAGTATTATGCAGCATAGAAGACCCAGCAGTTTATAACCACATGCAGTAATATGGGTGAATCTCACAAACCCCAGGTTGAGAGAAGAAGCCAGACACAACCAGAAGCCAGAACATTCTAGATGATTCCATTGACTTAAAGCACATAAACAGGCAAAACCAATCTGTGGTGGTAAAAACTCTGAATTGTGGTTACCCCGCTTGAGGGTGGGTAGTGAGGAGTCTTAAGGGGCTTCAGAGGTCTGGTATGGTGCTGTTTACATAAGTCTGTTCACTTCATGAGGATTTGTCCTTGAGCTATATACTTATGACTTGTATCCTTTCTGTTGGTATCTTGTGCTTAAAAAAAGAGTAAAAAAATTTCAAGGTATTTGCACCAGTGTCTCCATTTTTAGAGACATGGTAAGATGGGGAAGGTGACCTAGCCAGATATCTTGTATAGTGTGTTCCGTTCCCCGTAGGGGTGTGGACGGACTGACCCTTCATAGCTTGGGAAATTTATTTAACTTGCTGGGAGGGGAAGGACTATTTTAGCCTCATAACGGATGATGAACTGTGAAAGTGCTCCTGCCATGGCTCGCTCCAGGGAAACAGGTGGTATGGGTTTATCTGGATCGACTCAGCTCTGTGGGCCCTGACCTTCACTCCTATTTCTCTACAGAATTTTAGGAAATGACTGAAAATATGAACATCTAAGAAAAGAAAGTGTGTGTGCATGTGTGCGTTTTTGGGACGCTGTGTTGTGGTACCAGGAAATCTTGTTTATGGAATATGTGAGGATGTCTGTGGAAAAGAATCCTTCACACACAAATACGAGCATAAGTGCACGTCGCACTCATATTGCTGATACATACCTTTTCACGCATTAAGCATCGCTTTGTGACTCTGAGCAAGTTACTTAACCTCTTGGTGCCTCAGTTTCCCCAATGAAATGGCAAGAATAATAGCACCCAGCCCTTGGGGCTGTTATACACAGATGCACACACAAATTACATTTTTATTTGCGTTTATTTGTTTAATGGCTGCCTCCCTCCTAGACTGTTGGTATTGTGGCAGCAGAGACCTGACACGTAGTAGGAGCTGCGTTAAAAAAGGGGGAGGGAGGGAGGGAATGAATGGACAACTCTCACAAATCCACTGGCACACGTGCTGATGTTTAGACACATTGACGTACACATTTGTGCATGTCTGCAGACACACATGATCACATGTGTAGACTTGTATGTAAGCACCCAAGGGTTATGCATGCACACACCCAGACATGTCCAGGCCCAGAGCTCAGGAGGGTGGGGTTAGCTGCAGTTTCAAGACTCTGCCCTGGAAGTCAGAACACAGGGTTCTGTTTGGGGTTCCACATAACTGTCATTTATTATGTGACTTTGGGTAGGTCTTTTTTAAAAAATTGTTTTATTTGATTTATTTTTGTTGTTTTCCTTGTTTTATTTTTATACATATAATTTATTGGCAAATTGGTTTCTATACCACACCCAGGGCTCATCCCAACAGGTGCCCTCCTCAATGCCCATCACCCACTTTCCCCTCTCCCCCACCCCCCATCAACCCTCAGTTTGTTCTCAGTATTTGAGAGTCTCTTATGGTTTGCCTCCCTCCCTCTCTGTAACTTTTTTTCCCCCTTCCCCTCCATCATGGTCTTCTGTTAAATTTCTCAAGGTCCACATATGAGTGAAAACATATGGTATCTGTCTTTCTCTGACTGACTTATTTCACTTAGCATAATACCGTCTAATTCCATCCATGCTGCTGCAAAGGGCCAGATTTCATTCTTTCTCATTGCCAAGTAGTATTCCGTTGTATATATAAACCACATCTTCTTTATCCATTTGTCAGTTGATGGACATTTAGGCTCTTCCATAATTTGGCTATTGCTGAAAGTGCTGCTATAAACATTGGGGTACATATGCCCCTATGCGTCAGCACTCCTGTATCTCTTGGGTAAATTCCTAGCAGTGCTTTTGCTGGATCATAGGGTAGTTCTATTTTTAACTTTTTGAGGAATCTCCATACTGTTTTCCAGAGTGGCTGCACCAGTTTGCATTCCCACCAACAGTGCAAGAGGGTTCCCGTTTCTCCACCTCTCAGAGGTTGAGGACTCCTAGCCAGGATATGACAGAATTGGAATTTGAACCATGGTCTGTCCAGGTCAAAGCATATGCTTTTAATGCCTATGGCATTGCTGTCCACAGTGTGACCCACAGACCAGCAGCGTCCCCTGGAGCTTGTTGGAAATGCAGCATGTCAAGTCACACCCCAACCTCCTAAATCACAACCTGCATTTACCAAGTTCCACAGGTGATCTGTGTGCACATTATGGGTTGAGAAGCAGGGCCTAAGGTACACTGTTTCCCTCAAGCATTAAGAGGAAGTAGGGTTCACAAGGCGGGTAGAGCACAGGTGTAGGCACACCCTGAGGACCACCAGAGAGGAGCAATCAGAGAACGAGAGAGGATGCAGCCAGGAGCTACCTGTGGAGACAGAATCAACACGGAGGCTCTGCATTGCACATGTGGGGGCCTAGTCCCTGCTGTTTATAAAGGTGCAGAATCACAGTCATTAAGGGTACCAATTCATGAGCTAAACTTTTACATTTAAAAACAACACATGTTAATCATCTTGTAGTTCCCATAGGTGAGAAACCCAGGTTTGCATTAACGGGGTGCCTCTGGCTCCAGACCTCTCACTAGGCTGCAGTTCGTGTGGTGATCAGGGCTGCAGCCTCATCGGAAGGCTCGACTGAAGGGAGGTTTGCTCCTGAGCTCATTGGTGGTTGTTAGCGGGATTCAGATCCCTGGAGTATAACTTTTGAGTTGGGACTTGGCTCTGTCCCTTCCCAGTGGTGTCACTTCCATTGAGTTTCACTCTCAGTGCCTCTGTTTCTTTCTCTGTGAAATGGAGTAATAGCACCTGCCTCATAGAGTTATTGTGAAGACTAATAAATTGATGTATGAAAAGTCTGTAGAACAAGGATACACTTAGCACCTCACAAGCACTATCTATATAAATGCTTGCTGTTATTATTATTATTTGAACAAAAGTGCAGAGAAGCAGGACTATGCAAGCTTCGTTCACAGAAGGCCACTTAATAAGCCTTAGGGGAGTGGATGAGCTCTGGGTTTCCTGTGGGGACTTTGGGGCATATTAACAGGAGCATGGGGGTCCAGGCTATAGGAGGAGGCCTTGCTCCATTCTGCTCAGAGTAGCTTAGAGTGCTGGGCATAGTCCTTGGTACTACCACTTGGGAAGGCACAAGGGTGTTGTGGTGATCCTGAGCAGGAGCAAGTGTCATCTGGGGGTAGACAGTGGCCCAAGTGGAGGGTCCAGCATCTCCAGGAGTCTGGTGATACCAGAGTATGCATTGTCTGGGGGCTGCAGTGGGCTCACTACACTTGGTGTTAGGTGATATTGCAGGATCTGGTCCAGGAGGCCTCATATACCAGAAAGATACTGGGACCCTGCTCTGAAGGCAGTGAGCCTTGGAAGGGTCTGAGCAGGGCAGTGTCCCTGGAGCAGCATGGATGGGGGGACTTGCCTACTTAGCCATGTGTCACAGAGCCTAGAGCACTCACAAAGGCCAGTCTCTGAAAACTTCAGCGCCTTCGTATTCAGGCAGCTGGCTTAGCACATTTTTAGATGATGCCACTTCTGTAGTTTTCAAAAGGTAGAGATGGAAAAGAAAAAAAGGCTGCAAATAGACATATTTTTTTTTCCAGAAGCTATTTTAACATGGAAATAACTGGAGAGCCTACTCATCATTTTTAAATGCTTTTAAAATTAGTGCTGCCTCATGCCTGCCTGTGGACCTGCAAACCAATGGCACATACGTGAATTCAATTTGGGTTTAAAAATCCCTTGGTCCAACTCTCTCTTTTCATGTGTGGTGTAACTGAACACTAAAATGGGGGGCAGTGACTTTCCCAAGGCCACACAGCCCATCAGGGGCAGAGCTGGGACTCAAGCGCCTTCATAGGAAAATGATTTCTAAGATGAGAACATGGAACCAGGAAGCCCTTGTGAGCATTGTTTCATTCTGAGAAGCCTTTCTAAGGGGAAGACCACTTCAGATGTTTGCTGACTTCTTAGAGCTTACGGGGAAGGTGGTGAAGAGCCCAGCCCCGCGTAACAGCAGGCCGTCAGTACATTCATTCATGCAATCATTCATTCAAAACAATATTTACTGAGCAGCTACCTTGTGTCAGGCAGTGTTCTAGGTGCTAGAGATACGAGTGTGAACACGGCAGTCCAATCCCCGGTTCTCATTCATTCGTGTATTGTTTCATTCTGCAAATGTTTATTGAGGCCATACTATGTGCAACCACTGTTCTTGGTCCTGGGTTAATCAGTGATGTTACAGCAGAATATACATTATGGTGAAGGGAATGGGAAATATGTATTTTTTTAAAAGTCAAGACTCTTGTGTGTTAGATGGGAGAGGTTTGATGGGAAAGAGAAACCACCTTTAGGACAGGGTTCAGCAAACCATGGCCCCATAGGTCAAATCTGGTCTTCTACTTGTTGTTTGTAAATAAAGTTTTATTGGAACACAGCTGTATTTGTTAGGTTAAATATGTCCATGCTACAGCAACAGAGATGAATAGTGACAGAGATTACATGACTTATAAGCCAAGAAAGATTTATTGTCTGTACCTTTGCAGAAGAAGTTTGCTGACTTGTCCTCTAGGACATCCAAGGGAAACTGTCAAAGAGGCAGTTGGGTAGGTGATTATAAAAAATATGTTATTAAGGGGAGCCTGGGTGGCTCAGTCAGTCAAGCATCCAACTTCCCCTCAGTTCATGATCTCGTGGTTCCTGAGTTTGAGCCCCACGTCGAGCTCGTTCGCTGCTGTCAACATGGAGCCCACTTCAGATCCTCAGTCCTCCTCTCTCTCTGCCCCTCCCCCTCTGCTCACTGTCTCAAAAGTGAACAAATATTTTAAAAATATGTTATTAAAGTAAATGAAACTCTGCCACTTACTGGAAAAATGAACTTCCTTATCTATAAAATGGAGTGATGCCTGGTGCTCAGGCGCCCCCCTGACTGGAATGCTGTGGTCCCAAGTTATCCTCAGCTTTGCTACTTGCTGGGACTGTTTCCTCCTAAAGAAGAAGGCAGCTCCACCACTCATGGATCATTTTTCCAGAAACATCCCCCCCTTCCCCCCAGGTATATCAGTCCGGAAAGCTACCTCAAGCTCAGAGTGTCAGATGATTTCTCAAGCAAAAACACATGGAGATTATCATGTTTGTTCCCAGATAGAGTTTTAGTAAACAAAACTCATGGCTGGGGCGCCTGGGTGGCTCAGTTGGTTAAGCATCCAACTTCAGCTCAGTCTGATCTCACTGTTTGAGTTTAAGCCCTGCATCGGGTTCTGTGCTGACAGCTCAGAGCCTGGAGCCTGCTTCAGATTCTGTGTCTCCCTCTCTCTTTGACCACTCCCCACTCACAATCTGTCTCTCTCTCTCTCTCTCTCTCTCTCTCTCTCAAAAGTAAATAAAAATTAAAAAAAAATTTTTTAAACCCTCATGGCTAATGTGACTGGCGGCCGTTGTCACATTGTGATGCCTCTGATCTAAGCTTTTCAGGGTCAGAACCACCAGCAGGGGAGTGTTCTACTCCCTCCTTCACTCCCTTGACACAGCTTGGGAGTTCTGCCTGTAAATAAAGGCTTAAAACGATGTTACTCCCCCCTCCCATTCCTCCAGAATCCACGTGTAATTTTAACAATATGGCTTTTTCATTTCCATTTTGTTTATATATGGTATGAGCTTTTATTTGTTTATTTATTTATTTTTAAGAAGCATTTTGAGTCCGGGAAAATGATAGCCCAACAAGAAGGCATAATTGTACTGATTTTCAGAAGTGCAGCAATACTCCAGCTCCGATGTACTGCGAGACATGAATCAGAAAGATTCTATTACACATCTCTGGGACAGGCGACACAGGGGTATTATCCAAGATGATTAATTTGGCTTGGTCATTATAGACACAGACAAGCCTGACAAAATTGCATTTCATTCCCCACTGAATTCATAAAATTGCTGTACACATAATAAGTTATAGCGCTGGGTGCCCTGCTCCTGTTGATGGGATTTCAGGTTTGGATAAGGTTTTCCTTGGATAAGGTTTCCTTGTTTTGAAAACAGAGCCAGGAAACACTGAATTGAATGACAGTCTTTTCACTGAGATGTTCTTACAGGGTGTGGATTTTACTTGTGAAAATAGTAGGGTGATAGGGTAGCCGTGTAATTTATCGTCCAAACCAGGACAATTTTATTTTTTTAGTTTTTATTTAAAATTAAAAAAAAATTTTTTTTTTGAGAGACAGAGACAGAGAGAAAGTAGGGGAGAGGCAGAGAGAGAGAGAGGGAGACACAGAATCCGAAGCAGGCTCCAGCCTCTGAGCTGTCAGCACAGAGCCCGACGCGGGGCTCAAACCCACAGACTGCGAGATCATGACCTGAGCCGAAGTCGGACACGCAACCGACTGAGCCACCCAGGCGCCCCTTTTAAGTTTTATTTTAGATAGAGTGCGAGCAGGGGAGAGGAGCAGAGGAAGAGAAAGAGAGAATCTCCAGCAGGCTCCACATGCAGTGCAGAGCCCAGTGTCGGGCTCAATCCCACGACCCTGGGATCATGACCTGAGGCAAAATCAAGAGTCAGATGCTCAACCGACTGAGCCACCCAGGCGCCACCAAACCAGGATGATTTGGGGGTGAAAGAAGGCGCTATGAAAGATTACCCTGAGACAAGAGGCATAAACAGGACTGACCCGGGCTAATCAGGATTAATGTGTGTGTTGGGAGGGGTGCAAATAATGGCAGAGCATGTGTTGGCTCCAGATAGGGCTTCCTGTCTTTATTTCCATAAAAGCTACCCGTGTGACTTCGGATAAGTCATTTTGCCCTTTTGAACCTCAGTTTCTTCATCTGTAAAGTGGAAAAGATATTTAGCACTTGTTGTGCTTACCACCTGATGTCTTTTCTCCCCCTCCTTGGGTATGGGGAAGGGGATCATGTTGATTTTCTGTTCATGTGTTTTCACATCTGTTTCCTTGTGTCGTTCTCTCAGCGGTTAGGTGGAGTTTCATAGATAAGGACACTCAGGAGTAGACAGTTTTGGATAAGTTGCCAGAGGTCCCTCAGCCAGTAAGTGACTGGAATTCCCCCAGGTCAGACTAACCCCAAAGCCAACATTCTGTCTGCAGATGAAAGAAAGAGAGAAAGAAAGAAAGAAAAGAAAAGAAAAGAAAAGAAAAGAAAAGAAAAGAAAGGAGAGAGAGAGAGAGAGAGAGAGAGAGAGAAAGGAAAGAAAAGAAAAGGAAAGAAAGAGAAAGAAAGAAAGCCAACAACCCAGTACTCACTGATTATGTATTCCAAGAAACTTCAAGCATCTTTGGGGAAAAATATTTGAAATACATAAAAGCATTTGGAACCCCAAAGTCCTGTGTCAGTGCAAGGTATTGTTGCTGTCACTCAGGTTATTCAGCAGGCTGGAC
This sequence comes from Lynx rufus, assembly GCF_022079265.1. Lineage (NCBI taxonomy): Eukaryota > Metazoa > Chordata > Mammalia > Carnivora > Felidae > Lynx > Lynx rufus. The sequence goes on along the minus strand of NW_025814896.1, from coordinate 16,560,540 downwards.
TTGTACAAGAAGGCAGAGATCCATCCCTCACTCTTTCCTCCGGGCTCATGGCCTTGGGAACCTGCCGTGAGAATGAGGGTGGTCTGTTCCCTTTCCTACCACGCCTACTTCCTCTGCTGCTGCTGGAGACCCTGGGATCGGGCAGGGCGAGGTGGGGCTCAAGAAGTAGGGTCAGAACATCTTGCTGACTAGTGTCCTACCATCCATGCCTGCTGTTCTAGCCAATTTTCACACACTGGTTCTTTCCATGAGGCACACTGAGCTGGGGTTCACACTGCAGCTCATGACCTGCTCCGCGGCTGGTAAACCTACTGCTGAGGCCTCCATATCGTATCAGGCCGCTGTCTTGGGTGGGACCCTTTCAGATGCCTTCAGCCTCTGCCTTCCTCGGCTTTCACTTGCTCTCCAGGACCGCTCACACATCCTTGCCTTGCCTTGCCAAACCACGCACCTGCAGATTGTTGTCTGTCCCTGTCTCTCTCAACCTGTCTCTCTCTTTTATTCTCTCAATCTCTGCCATTTCAGGCAGTGCCAGCTATCCTCCCATCTCCCCAAAACCTCCTGAGCCTCTCAACTCTGGGGACACAAGCTGGGTCCTCCTGAGAGCTCTTTCTTGCCAAGCTTCACCAGGGAGTGAGGTACCACCTCCTGTCTTGTGCTGTATCCTGAGTCCCAGCGAGCTGTGCCATTGGGGACCTTTCTTGCTCGGCTCGAAGGTGGGGCTCCCCTACTGCTATAGATTCCCCCTCAGTGAATCTTCCTCCTTTGTCTTATACAACATGGGTGTGGATGATGGAAGTGGAGTCCAAATTTCAGTCTGAGAACCTTCTGGAAGCATTACCTGGATAAAGTAGGAAACCATCACATTGTGAAAGGCATACTTCCCCAGAAAGATATCAGCAATCTGTAAATACTTAATGACATAGCTCTGAAACAGATGAAGCGGAAATGAAACAGAAACACAAGAAGAAATTGATCAAATCACAATCACAGCAGACATTTTTACCTCATAAACCAAGGATCAAGCAAAAAAAGAAAACTAGTGTGATTTAGACAATTTAAGTAACAGAATTAAGCTGGAGATAATACACATTTATGAAAATTAGCTTTATACTACATTACAAAGGAATTATCATTGACTTTCAAAGGATCGGTATATTTTTCATTCCCTTTTGGGTATTCTCTCTTTTCTTTTTTTGTCAGTAGTTTTCCCTTTTGTTAGCCTTTTAAAAACACCCATCTGTTCCTTAAATTTATCAAAATTTTTGTTTTATTCCTCTTTCTTCTGACTTTTGGTTTATTTTGTTTCCATGTCTAGCTTCTTGAGTTGAGTATTGAGTTGTTTGTTTGTTTGTTTGTTTGTTTGTTTTTCTTGCCTTCTGATAAGTTTACTTAGGTAAAAAGTTATAAATTTTTCATTGTTCACTTCTCACAGGTTTTGTCAGATAGTGTTCTCATTGTCTGTAATTTCGGTTTTGGCTTCCTCTTTAACCCAAAAGTTATTTAGAAGATTGCTCTTGGGGCACCTGGGTGGCTTAGTTTGCTGAGCGTCCAACTTCGGCTCCAGTCACGATCTCATGGTTTGTGAGTTTGGGCCCCGCATAGGGCTCTATGCTGACAGCTCAGAGCCTGGAGCCAGCTTCGGATTTTGTGTCTCCCTCTCTCTCTGCCCCTCCTCCACTTATGCTCACTCTCTCTCTCAAAAATAAAAAAAGATTGCTCTTAAAGGGTCCAAGGATTTAAGAGCATCTGCCTCCCTCCAATTTTTTCTATTCCTTCTTTCTCTACCTTATTTGTTTTTTGTTAAAAACTAGGTTAGTACATTTAGATAGTAGAGTGTGGTCTATATCATTTCTACCTTTTGAAAAATTTGAGATTATCTATGTAGCTAATACATTGTCATGTTTTTTTAAGTGTTCTAGGGACATTTGAAAAGAATATGTGTTCTTTAAATAGTGGAAGAAATCAAGAGGGTGAATCGTCTTATTCAGCTCTTGTATCCTTAGTGATTTATATCTGATTGATTTATCAATTTTTGAAGAGGAGTGTTAGTGTCTTGTTGTGTTTATGATTTTGTCGAATCATCTTTGTACCTCTAACAGTCCTTTACATTTTATATTCCTGTGGTTTATCAGTCTACATAAAAGTTTATGTCTGTCATTTCTTCTTAGTAGAATGTATCATTTATCAACTTAAGTATTTCTCTTAGTTCCCTCAGTGCTTTTGCCCTGAATTGTACCTGATTTGTTACTAATTTTGCCACGTCTGCTTTTTACTTACCCGACATATCTGTTTATTTTTAACCATCTGTGTCATTTTACTTTGGGCATGTCTATTATAAATGACATATGCTGGATTCATTTATTTTAACCAAAATATTAATTTTGATCTTTTAACAGATTAAAATCATTCATATTTATTGTGATTAGTAATATTTAACCTTAGTACTGTCATTTTATGAAGGTTCTTTATTATCGTGTTTCATAGTTCATTCCTATTTTCTTTTTTTCTTTTCAGATTTTTGTTAGGTTGATAAGATTCCATTTTCTTTTCCTTTATTTTGGTTCCTCCAACGGTGTGGAGTTTCTGCTTTCCCTTAAAATTATAAACAAAAATAGCTAATCAGTGAATTCAGCAAAGTTTCAGGGTGCAAGACTAACACACAAAAATCAGTTATGTTTCTATATACAATGAAATGAGCAGTCCTAAAAGGAAACCAAGAAAACAACTCCATATATAATAGTGTTAAAAAGAAGAAAATATGTAGGAATAAATTTGTCCAAGCAGGTGAAAGACTTAGAACACTGAAAACTACAAAACATTCATGAGAGAAATTAAAGAAGACCTAAAAAATGGGAAAGACATCCCATATTCATGGATGGGAAATCATAATTTTGGTAAGATTGCAATACCATGCAAGCAAGCTACAGATTGAGTATAATCTGTATCAAATTTCTACCAAGCTTTTGGGGCAGAAATGTAATTGATGATCCTCAAATTCATATGAAACTCCAAAGGACCCTGAGTAGCCACAAAAATCTTGCAAAAGAAGAGAAAAGTTAAATAACACACACTTCCTAATTTCTACAAAGCCACAATAGTCAGAACAGTGTGGTACTGTTCCAAGGATAGACATACAGATCAATAGAATAGAATCAAAATAGTCCAGGAATAAACCTCTACCTACATATATGGCCAATTAATTTTTTGGCAAAGATCCCAACACCCTTCGGTGGGGACAGAATAGTCTTTACCAAATAGTTCTGAGACAACTGAATGGCCATGTGCAAAATAATGCAGTTGGACTTTACCTCCTGCCATATGCAAAAGTTAAGTCAAAATGGACTCATTACCTTAGTCTCAGAGCTAAAGCCATAAACATCTTGGAAGAAAACATAGGGATAACCCTTCATAACATTGGATTTAGCTGTGGATTTTTAGGTATGACATCAAAAGTATGAGCAACAAAAGATGAATGGATGAAAAATTAGATGAATTGGACTTCATGACAATTACACACTTTGTGCATCTACAGACATTATGAGAAGGGTGAACAGACAGCCTACAGATTGGGAGAAAAACCTGTGCAAATCCTATATCTTATAAGAGTGTGTATCTAGAATACATAAAGAACTCTTATAATACAACAACACAAAGACAACCAAATTTTAAAATGTGCAAAAGATTTGAACAGACATTTCTTCAAAGAAGATATGCAAGTGGCCAGGAAACACATGAAAAGATGCTCAGCATCATTGGTCTTTAGGGAAATGCATATCAAAACTATGAGAAGATACCATTTTATACCCCCTAGGATAGCTGTAAAAAAAAAAGTGGAACATAAGTTGTTGGTCGTGAGGATGTGGAGAGATTGAAACTCTCAGATGTTGCTGGGTGAAAAATGGTTTGATGGTTTCTCATAGTTAGATGTAGAATTACCATAAACCCAGCAATTCCACTCCTTGCTATATACACAAAAGAACTGAAAAGAGGGACTCTAACAAATACATATACACAAAGAAGCACTAGTCACAACAGCCAAAAGATGGAAATAGCCCACATGTCCATCAGTGGATGAATGGAGAAACAAATTGTGGTATTTACATACAATGGAATATTATTGAGCCAGAAGATGGAATGAAGTGATAACACACTACAGTATGGATAAACCTCGAAAACATTGTGCTAAGTGAAAGGAACCAAACACAAAAGGTCACATATATGGTTCCATTTATATAAAACTATCCAGAATAGGTAAATCCACTGAAAGAGAAAGCAGATTGGTGGTTACCAGGGGTTGGAGGGGCCAGGAAGAATAGAAACTGCTTAATGGCCATGAGGTTTCCCTTTGGGGTGATGAAAATGTTCTGGAACTAGATAGAAGGGATGGTTGCAGAACACTGGGAACATACTAAAAGCCATTGAAGTCTTAATTTTTTTTTAATTTTTTTTTAATGTTTTTTATTTATTTTTGAGACAGAGAGAGACAGAGCATGAACGGGGGAGGGGCAGAGAGAGAGGAGACACAGAATCGGAAGCAGGCTCCAGGCTCTGAGCCATCAGCCCAGAGCCCGACGCGGGGCTCGAACTCACGGACCGTGAGATCGTGACCTGAGCCGAAGTCGGACTCCTAACCGACTGAGCCACCCAGGCGCCCCGAAGTCTTAATTTTTAAATGGTTAACTTTATGTGACAGGAATTTCACCTCAATAAAGTTTAAAAATTGTAACAAATATATTTAAACAACTTTTCCTTATACTGCAAATATTAATCAGTATCTGTAATTTGCTTCTTTAAGGAAAGAAGACACAGCTTCTAGCTGAAATCCTCCAGATTTTTAGTTGGTGATCATTATTAACTTCTTAATCCTATGCTATCTCTTCTATTTTAGGAATCCTTATAAAATAGTCACATTAAATCCTGCAGTCACCTTAACAATAGCTATTTTGAATGAATGTAAACTGTAGTGGTTTCTGAGCTCACTCCTTCTAAAATTCCTTTTTTGGGTTTACTTTTCATTCTCTAGGTTTGAGCTTTGAAAGTATTTGTTTCAGAAAGGAACAATTTGAAAGAATGCACACACACACACACACACACACACACACACACACATGCACACAGTATGTATATTTTACTCCCTATGGATGAATGTTTGATTTGTTTGTCATTTTGTTGTAGTAAGTGAAAGAGTATATTCTGATGATTTCATAGAACATAAGCTTATCACCACAACAGGCTTCTGGCCCATTGGCTATTCTTGGATTCGTTCTTCTCTAGCCCCTCCTCAAGGCCCAGAGACCTCCCCTTTGCCCCTGTTTACCCCGCCCCATCTCAAGGAGTCATTGCCTTTGATGTTTACTGAAGACTCTTCCCCCTAGAAACTACAGGGGAAGGCTTACCCTTTCCTGACCCAAAGGAAAAGCCACATACTGGAATCAGCCTAGCATTCTTCCCTTCCTGGAATTCCCTTCTTGGTGCATGAAGAGCCTGTGGCAGTCTGTCCTTCTGCATGCCCCTTCTACCCGAGAAATATTGCTCTGCTCTGAATTCCCATTCCTTAGTTATTTGGAAAGAGAACCACAAATGGGGAAATTGGGGAACAAGGTGATTCTCGCAGCCTCATAACCCACCTCTGTGTGGTTGGTGAGCTCTAACTTCTTGTGTGTTTGTAAACTTCACGACCTGGACCTGCCATTTGCCTCAATGCTTCTTCTCCTCAACCACTCCCCACAAAGGACAATCAGTTATGGTTTTTCATGCACCACTTCTGGGGAAGGAGGAATGCTGGCCTGATTCAAACCACCTGTCCTTCCCCTGGGTCACAGCCAAGATAAGCCTTCCCCCACATGGAGAATCTTCATGGTCTGCCAGTCCATTCATTTTCTTACTATTCTTGCTTCTTGGCATTTGGTGAGAAGTTCATTTGTTCATTCATTCATTTACTTTTTGAGCACTCATTACTGTTGAAGAAACTGGGGATACAGCAATGACCAAAACAGATGAAAATTTCCTGCTTCATGGAGCTGACATTCTAATGGGGTGAGACAGGTAATCAATAAAATGTGTAAGGTGTTAGAAATTGATAAACACACAAAAGTGATCAAAACAAACAGAAAATGGATCATGGCCGTGGTTTGCGATTTTAAATTGAACAGTGAGGGTCGAACTCATTGAGAAGGGGATATTTGAGTAAACATGAGTGGCAAAGGAAGGAGCTGTGTGAGTATTTGCGAGAAGAGTGTTCCAGAGAGCAGTGCAAAGGCTCTGAGGCAGAATCATGCGTCGTGTGGCCAGAGTGGCATGAACCAGGAGAATGGTGGGGGATGTCAGGGAGGTGAGGGAGACAGAGGTGTGCGTGAGGGCGTTAGACCATATGGCATGTGGTAGGAGGTCATTGTAAGGACCCGGTTCTTCCTCTGAGTGACAAGGGGACCACTGGAGGGTGGTGAGCAAAGGAGTGCTGCGATCTGACATTTTAACAGGATAATTCTGGCCCCCGAGGGAGAAAAGACCATAGCAAGGGTGGAGGCAGGGAAGCCCGTCTCTTTCTTAGGAGGAGTGAGAATTGAATCTTGAAGGAGCCTCTGATCCAGTGTGGGACAGTGCTGAATTCAGAGTCACAAGACCTGGGTTTGAATCCCATCCAGGACGTACCAGGGGCACGACACCCCCACTTTCTGAGCTTCCCCTTCTTCACCTGGAGAGAATAGTCATGTGAGTTCTTTGCAGAACGGATGCGGGTTAAATGGAGAACGCGTGTGGAAAAGCTGGGCCCAATGGCTGGCACACACTAGGTGCTCAGTAAGAAGCAGTAGCCAAGCGGGTTGGTATTCAGGTGTCACGCATTTAGGATTTGATTGCATCCGAGGGAGACATGTAGTGTTTGCATGTTTAGTTATTTTTAAGTGTGCTAATCGCCTTTTTAAATGAATTGTCATAATTGTGTTATTCCAATATTTTGGTACAACATATGCTTATTTTTGCAAAAGGCTTCTGGCTGGTTGGGTTGGTTCCAGTGTGTTGAGGTTTTGGGTTTTAAAAAAAGGAATGGACTCGTGCAGTCGTTCAAATCTCATTGGGCACATGCTCCATACTAGCACCTGTTCTGGGAGCTGTGGGGGCAGGGAGCAGGCAGGAAGGCGGTGGTGGAGAGAGACATGAGCCATGGATAACTGAAGGGTTTCCAGTCTGCCGGGAGGGACCTAGGTGAGCTCTCAACCTGAAGCCTGGTACCCTCCCCATCTGATGTGCTCACTCACCACATTCTAACTGAGCACCTACTGTGTACCATGTGCTATGCTAGGTGCTGGTGACGAGACAGTCTGGCCCCTGTCTTCAGGGGGTAGGGGTGGGGTTGGGGGGGTCACAAGTAAAAGGGAAGTAAAGAATAAAAGATAATTGGAGATGTGTGTGATACTGTGGGGAGCACAAGCAAGGGGCCGAAGAGGGGGAATGTGAAGAGGGGAGTCTTGTTGCAGGATGGGCAGGGGAGCAGGGGGAGGCTTCCTGGGACCCTGCTTTCTGGGATGATATGAGGCCCATGGCTGAGTCGCACCTAAAACTAGTCAGCCCTCAGCCCATCAGGCCAAAGACAGACATCACCCCATGGTGTGCAAGCCTGGGGCATGCGGAGGAGGAGTGCAGACCATTCACAGTGAGGGTACCAAGTACATGAGCTGTGTGTTCTTGGAGTAGTTCCTTAACATCTCTGGAACTCTGAGCAAGGGCAACAATGGTGACAATTACAGCCGGCACTGAGAGGGCTGAGTCAGGACTTTTACACAGTTACTTTTTACACAGCCAGGCAGTGTCAGTACTTTTTACACAGTTCCTTTTTACACAGCCCTGTAGCACTTGCTGTTATTACCTTCCTTTCACAGATGAGGAAACTGAGGCAGAGAGAGGTTAAGTAGTGTGCTTCAAGTCACATACCTGGAGTGTGGCAGAGCCAGGATTCAAACTCAGGCCCTCCTGAGCTTCACCACACACTGTATTCCTGTGCAGTGGGGACAAATATCACCTGTGTCCAGGGCAGTCACAAAGGTTGAGTGAGGTGTATGCTCATGGCGTCTGCCCTGGGGCCTGGCTCATACCTGTGCTCAACTAATTATTCTTGAGCTCTCACTTTGTGTCAGGTTCTGGGAAACAGGACCAACAAGGGCTGTCCTAGCAGAACTCACATTGAACTTGAACCAAATAATTATGTAAGCAGTTAGTTAACTGCAGGTTTGATGAGTGCTTCCAAAGAGAATGCAGAGCCACCTTGAGGTATGTAAGGGGCTGTGAGCCACTCTAGAGAGTATCAGGGAAACCATTTAAACCAGGGGCTGTTGTGGAGAGGTGAGTAGAAATTAGATGAAGGGAGAGCGTGTGGTGGGCACAGCATTCCAGCAGAGGGAACAGCCTACGTGAGGCCCTGGAGGCAGGCAAGGTCACTGTGGCTACAGGGGTGGTTGGGGGCAGCCATGTGAGGATGACAGAGCCATGTTTGGGACTGGGGGGGCTTTATCCTCTGGACAGTGGGGAGCCATCAAAAGCATTGTAAGCATGGGAGTGGCATGCTGGGGTGATCATCTTTCTAGAGACCCCTCTGGCCACATGGAGGGGATGCACTGGCAGGGAAAGGAGTGGCCTGTGGGAGGCCAGAACAGAGGCTGCTGCATTTGTCTGGGTAAGAGACAGTGTGGCCTGGACCAGGGCAGTGGTGATGGGAATGGAGAAAAAATGGGTATGTTGAAAAGATAGTTTAGAGGAGTTTCACTAGATTTGAGGAATGACCAAGGGTAAGCCCCAAGTCTGTAGCTTTATTAACTGGATGGAGGACTGGATGAGGGAAACACAGGTGCAGGGTAGGGGAGGGCAACATGACTACAGCTTTGCACATGTTGACCCTGAGTGGCTTGTGAGACAAGAGGTGAAAATGTTGGGTGAGGGGAGGTGTTTAGATGCTCACATCTGGAGCTCAGATGGGTGCCAAGATTGGAGCTGGAAACATGGCAGAGGAGGCAGGTCCCAGTGGGCTGTGGAGTGAGTGGGAGATGAGGAAGAGGGGGCTACAGGTGAGGGCAGCCCTTTTAGGAAGACAGGTATGGACCAGAAGGAGGTGGTAGCAGCTGGAGAGGGATGGGGGAGTGTGCAAGACCAGAGAGAGATGGGCATGTTTCAGTGCTGATGACAGTGGTCCAGCAGAGGGGGAGGCCAAAAAGCCAGGAGCAAGAAGGGTTGATGGGATGCCCAAGGTCCTTGGACAGATGGGGAAGGATCATCGCCTATAGAAGCAAGGAGCTTGGCCTTAGGAAAGAGGGGTGGCTCTTCTGGCATCACAACAGGAAGCAAGTTGGTACCAAATGGGCAAGTTTGTGGTTCTGGCATCAGGATGCTGTTAGAGTTATTTTCTGTGTTCCCTGGGAAGTAGAAGGTCATCTGGTCATCTGCACTGGGCGAAGGGGCAGAGAAGGTGCTAGGGGATGAGGAAAGAAGACAGGCTAGGGAGAACCGCCATGGAAATGAACAAGCTGGGAGGGAGTGTTTCCCAGAAGTATGGAAACACCACAGAGAGCTGGTGACCATGATTTCTGGTGAAATTTGATCGAAGCCTTGCTCAGTTCTCTTGGTGAGGGTGAGAAAGGGTGGGTAGTTGGGTTCATATCATGATGGGGGTCTTATAAGCAAGGTGCTAGGCATAGAAGAGCAAAGAGGGGCACAGAGAGCTTTCTCTCCTCCACCATTTCTGATTACTTGGTGGTACTCTGGCCCCTTGTCCTTTCTGCCCCTCTATAGCCATCTCCCTTCACCAAGCCCTGTACCACTCATAGCCTTAACCATAACAGTATGCCAGTTGACCTGTGGGCTCCTTGTCTTGGAGGAGATGCACTCAAAGGCAAAATTGCGTTGACACCCACCAAAGTGCATCAAAACGCAACCTGAAAAACGATTTTCATCCCCCCAGGGAACCATGCTAAGATGTTTGGAAGATTCTCTCTCTCCGTCTCTTTCTCTCTCTCTCTCTCCCCCACCCCCAGACACTCTCCAGTAGAGGTGTACTAGTTTTTAAGCATGGAATGATCAGAATGTATTTATTTGGGAGGTGGGCACTGGGTGCAGAGTGGACAGAGTCTCAGTGGGGGATGGTGCCGGGAGACTCCTTGAAGAGGATACAGATCAGACCCTGTTGCCTCCTAGTGTTGTAACCTGGGTGAAGCCTCTAGATCTTGATTATCTGATTTGTCAAATGGGGATAAATACAGGATTCTTTTAAGAATTGGAGAATTAATTGCATGTCAATTACATCTTAATAAAGCTGGAAAAACTGGGGAACCCGGGAGAACCTGGAAGACATCCATGTCAAGGTAGACTCACCTGGAGAATTAGGGAGGTAACCCACACCAGGGTAGATATACCTGGGGAGTTTAGAGAGCTATCCAAGGTCATATTAGACACACATTTGTAATTAGGGAAACATAGGAGGTCATTATAGACATGCCTGGGGTATTATGAGCACATTCCAGGTTTTGTGTCACATGCCTAGGAGATTATGGAGCAAAGACAGAATTGGAGATGGCATGCATATAAAACACCCTGCATGATGGGTGGTCAAGGGTCAGGAGGATTATTATTCTAGGTAAGAGACAGTAAGAAAGAGGGCTGGGTTGGGGTCCTGTGTAAGGAAATGTGCTTTTGATCTGCACCATTTAGAAGGAGGTGTTGCTTTGCCAAGTTCCTCAATAACAAGGCTGGATCAAAGCCTGTTTCTTGGTCCCCAAGCCCTCAATTTGGCCATGATTTGGCACTGCAACTAAGGATTATGAGCACCCAGATTCTTAGGATCTGTGTCACAGGAAAGGACACATTACCTTCCTTTGGAGACAGTATAAATTGGAGGAAGGGGGAGGTGACTGGAGTTAGGCTTCTTTCTAACTGTGTGACTTTGGGCAAGTAAACGCCCCTCTCTGTGTCTTAGTTTCTCTATCTATAAAATGAGCATATAATACCAGAAACCTCCTTCATTGGGTTGTTGTAAGAATTAACTCATTAAATGTTTGTAAAGTACTTGCACCTGTCATATACTATATGCTCAATAAATGCTAGATACTTACATTTTTTGATTTAAAAAAAAAAAAAAGCTTGAGGAATTTGTTTACAAAAGATCTGAGACTTACCAGGACATGGTTTCCACCTATGTGTTGAGCTTCATCAAGAGGGACTGAGTCTTCCTTGGGTCTCCTCCCCTGGCCATTCTGTTAACCTCAGGTACCAGCTGTGTGTCCCTTATTGAATTAGATTCAATTCCACAGATATTGATCGAGTAGCTAATATTTTTAGCCATGGAGCTTGAGATGGATGAGATGAGTCCATCCTCCCCTCTCTTTATGCAAATGGAGAAACTGAGTCCAGAGAGGGGCAATGATCATACAATAAAGAGATTGGAGTGTACATATAGAGCAGTGAGGCAGGGGTCAGTCCCCAAACCTATGCAAGCCTTTCCTGCCCCATCTCCTGAGTCCTGGTCCAGATCTTGGAAGCAGTTTCATGTGATGGGAAGGAGCCAGATCTTGGGGGCAGAAGACTAGGTCCCGTTCCTGATGGTTGTGAATGTCCTTTGCCACCAGCACGATCACTTCTTCCCGGACTGCACGTTGTCCATCTGTGAAATAAGCCCGCAGCAGCCCTGCAGAGGGAGCCAGTGAGCAAGAGATGGCTTGGGCTCTGGGTCCAAGGATGGGTGTGAGTGTGGCAAGGCGCTTATCCTCTCGGAGCATGTTTCTGTAGATAATGCAGGGCTCTTCCCCGGGCAGTTGTGGTGAGGTTCAAACATGGTGCCTGAGGAGAAAAGTTTTGACACCAAAGAGGTGTTCAGATACCATGTGCTCCTTGCTCTCGCCACACCTCTACTCAAATCCTACTCACCCTTAGCGCTCAGTGGCCTCATCCAACAAGTATTTACTGGGAGCCTACTTACCAGGAAGCCGGTATTGTGTTGGGCTTCAACTACCCTAGTTTTTCTAACATACATATTTAACTTATCAAAGAAAACAAGGATATTGGAAAGATGTTATTTCCCATATTCTACTCTGGTATTGTGGGGTTCCCCCCCCTTTACACATTATGTATTATGATTGTTCTAAGATTTACCATTATATTCGCCGGTACCTCTGGTGTCTTTCTTAAGTTCTGAAATATTCCCAACCATTATCTCTTCAGTTATTCCTCTTCCCTTCTGTCACTCTTCCAGAATGCTGATTGAACAGGTGTCCTTTGGACACCCTCCCTTTGTCCTCAGTGTCCCCTAACTGCTCTTTCCTAGAAGTTTTCTCATATCCATCTTCCCATCTGCACACATCCTTTCTCTGAGCCCTGATCTCTTTCGGAATATAGAAAAGGGGAGTGATCCCCCAGGCTGACATCACCTCAGTACCAAAACCCAATAAGGGCAGAAGGCAAAGAGGGAAACTACAGGCCAGTCTCACTCATGAACTAGATGCAAAAAGCCTGAACAAAATGTCAGCAATCAAGGTCCAGCAATGCATAAAAACAGTAATACATCATGACCAAGTTTATTCCAGAAATGCAAGGTTGCTTGAACATTTTCTAATGTTAAACCAAGTGAAGTAATTTACCATATTAACTGTATTAAAGGAGAAAAGTGACTTGAGCCTTTCAGTAGATGCAGGGAGAAGGAGTCCAATAAAAACAACAACAACAATAACAACAGCAGCAGCAGCAGCAACAACAAAAACCCATGCACAGTTGAAAGAAAAATAAACACCTTGACAAACTAGGAATGCCCTCACTCTGTTACAGAATTCCTGTAAGAGCCTATGGCAAACATTGACCTTAGTGGTAAAACACTGAGCTATTTAAGATAAGGAAGAAAGCAAGGGTCCCCACTTTCACCATTTCTATTCAGCATCGTCCTGGAGCTTCCTTATCAGTGCAGTAAGGTGGAGAAAACAACAAACAAGGATTAGAGAGGAAGGTGTCCAGTATGGCTCCTAGCTTGTGCTCCTGGGGGATGTTTATGCCATTCACCAAGATGAGAAAGACCAAGAGAGGACCCAACTGGACTGGGTGTTCAGGGCACACAAGGGAAAGGCATCCAACTGCTGTGGAAGACTACCAGGCAGGAAATCAGGATACTTCAGCTCCATCCCAACTCTTCAACTAACCTTGGATGGGCCACTTTCCTCTTGGTGTTTGTTTGTTGGTCTTTTTAAGATTTTAAGTAATCTCTACACACCCAACGTGGAGCTTGAACTTAACCCTGAGATCAAGAGGCACATGCTCTTCCAACGGAGCCAGTACCTCTGGTGTCTTTCCTCTGGTGTCTTTCCCCTGCCACTTTCCTCTTGGACCTGAATTCTCCCATCTGTAAAATGGGTGGGTATAGGAAGATGGGCTCAAAGTGGGCTGCAGTGGCCAGATCTGAATGGAAAATGAAGAAGAGAGGGGAGGGAACAAGAGCTGGTCCCATTCTCCAGGAGGGCAGGTTTTTGTATACAGACCCTCTAGTGAGAGGGAGCACCCATTTAGAGATGGGGCAGGAATCTGACCAAGTCATAGGGCCATCTTGACTGTCTGCCTTGCAGAGGGATCATCCCTTCTTTCCTTTGCCAAGAAGTTGTTACCATTGTTGCTGCTCTTATTGGTGCTATTAAACATGTTCTGCGGTTGTAAGACACTGACTCCTAACAATATGCCCCTTTGATGTTTTAGACCTACAACAGCCAGAGCGAGAGCAACGAAGACTATGAGATCCCCCCGATAACACCTCCCAACCTCCCTGAGCCATCCCTCCTGCACCTGGGGGACCACGAAACTGGCTACCACTCGCTGTGCCACGGCCTCACGCCCAACGGACTCCTCCCTGCCTACTCCTACCAGGCCATGGACCTCCCAGCCATCATGGTGTCCAACATGCTTGCCCAGGACAGCCACCTGCTGTCAGGCCAGCTGCCCACGGTGAGTCCTTTTCCCCCACCATTGTTCCTGCTGGTTACAGTAGGGAAATGGGTTAAGAAAGCAGAATGCCAATGTTTTGTGTGCTTGTGTGCAAGGTGTGGGCTTGGATGTTTGCATGGGGGTCTGAAGAATATGAGGGCTGGGCATGGAGAATAATCTGTGTCTTCACACAGGTAGCTTCTGGAACTCTCTTGGTATTATTTGTTTTGTCATTATTTCTAATGGTATAATCTCATCTTTATTTTTATTTTATAATGGCCTTATTGGGATAGAATTCACACACCATACAACTCACCCCGTTAGAGTATACAACTCAGTAGGTGATACACAGGGTTGTATGAACATCAACACAGTCCATTTTGGATCATTTTCATCACCCTGAAAAGAAACTCTGTACCCCTTAGTCATCATTCTCAACACCCCCAGCCCCACAACCCCCAGCCCCAGGTAACCACTGATCTACTTTCTATTTCTAGATATCTGCCTATTCTGGACATTTTATATAAATAGAATCATAATAGTTTTAATATAATTGTATTTTGGGGGCGCCTGGGTGGCTCGGTTAAGCGTCTGATTTCGGCTCAGGTCATGATCTCACAGTTTGTGGGTTCAAGCCCCGCGTCCGCCTCTGTGCTGTCAGTTGAGAGACTGGAGCTTGCTTCAGATTCTGTGTCTGCCTCTCTCTCTCTGCCCCTTTCCCGCTCACGCTCTGTCTCTCTCTGTCTCTCAAAAAACGAATAAATGTTAACAAAAATTTAAAAAAATTGTATTTTGTATCTTGTTTAAACTACCAGGGAGGAGGGTGGTTCCTGAGTTAAAGTTTTCAGGATAAGTAGAAATGCGGCAGGCAGACTAGGGCAGGAAAGTAGTTTCCAGGTTGGGAGAACAGCATGTACAAAAGTAACAGGCGGGAGGGCTCGCGTCATGCTTGGAGACAGCATGTGGTTCATTTTCTTTATAGGGCTGGAGAGAAAGGACTTGGAGCAAGAGAAAAAGAGGAGGTGAAAGAGCTAGCAGGGCCTGGACCACAAGGGTCCTGAATCCCATGATAAGGAAATGTATGATTTCTTAGCATAATGGTGGATTTGAACAATCAAGATCTATAGAAAACTAGCACAGCATTGCTTGTATAATAGAAAAAGACCCTTAAGGGAATTGTAGTACTTCTCCTGAGTAACTATGATTCCTGTTTGGTTTCTGCTTTTTCCTTCACAGTTAATATTATATACTAGTCACAACTCTTAAGTTCATTTCTAAGTGACAGGGACCAATCTCAAACTAGCTTGAGCAAAAAAGTCTGAAATATCCAGGGGCGGACATGGGGTTTCAGGCATGGCTGGATCCAGAAACCCTAGTAGTGTCATTAGGTCCCTATCCTATGCCCATTTACACGCAGCAGGCATGGTGGCTGCTGGTAACCAACATCTTCCCTGACATCTCTGGCAAGTGGCAGTCTGGGTCTTCTGGAGGGAGGTGGGAGGGACCACGATGGAGCATGGCTGGACCAACCATTGTGTCCAGGAGGAACAATCTTCGATATTGTCAGCTTGGGTCACAAACTCACCAGTGGCAGAGGAGAAGGGACTTCATAGTTGATTTCCTATCAAAATCACTTGGTATTGGGTGGATCACTTTCGTCTCTGCAGGGGATACTCAGAGGCCACAGCCACGTGTTTGGCCCAATTCTAGCTGATGCCCAGGACCTTTGGGCATGCAGTGTGTATTCTAACAATCTTGACTGTGTTTTATTTATTCCTTACTCTTATTATCACCAAATCTTCTTGCTTAAAAAAAAAAAAAAAGCTGGTATCCTCTATGTATTGTTGTAAACTACATCACATTTTTTTCTTCTTTGAATCCAGGTGAGAAGTAAAAGGAGGGAGAGGCAGAGGGGAGAGGGAGGCAGCCAACTCAAGCTCCACATCTTGTAACGTTCAGGGTCTGACTCAAGTGCTCAGTGGAAGTGGATCCTCCATTTTTTGAGGAATGCTTTTCTCTGGGGCCCATCAATAATGCAGGTCCTTGGTTTCCTCTTCTCTAAGAGACCTCAGGATGCCAGAGCCATATGCTTTTAATTCCACTTTTTTAGAATGCTGTGCCTTAGCTGCCTGCGCGGCTAATTGCTCACAAGGCATCACTACTCCAGACCATCTCTTTTGGGGAATTATGGTAACACAAGCAAGGGCAGGGCCCGCAGACGCCTCTGGCATGTGCCCTGGGAAGGGCTGTGAATGCAGGGGTGAGTATGGCTGTAGTCCTGGGCCGCAGTGCTGCGGGCCTCTGGTGTGGTGGACAGGGGAGACAGTGGGTTGGTGGCTAGCGTGTGGGCTCCAGAGTCTCACAGACCTGCCTTAGATCCTGGCTCCACCTCCCGAGCTTCATTCCCTTCTCTTGGAATCATAACAGTACCCACCTTAAGACTGCAGTGAAGTGTATCTGAGATAATGTGTGCAGTCTTAGCAAATGCCTGGCAGAGAGCAAGCGATCAGGGAATATTTAGTAGTAGTAGTAGTAGTAATAACAATGAATTCCCACCGGAACCAAATGGCAATGTTTTCCGTGAACCTCCCTTACCTAAAGGAACAGATTGCAGATACTCTCAGGTACTTTTGTAGGGCCACCTGATTACAGTAGCTCTGATAATTACAAAGAATGCTGTCTGTTAATCAAAAATGATCTTCTGATCCTTCCTCCTAGGATAGGTTTTGGTTGGGCTCGTTCCAAATAGACACTTTGAGTCATTTTCCATATTTCTTTAAAACTAGCTCATGTTAAAGATGCTTCACAAATTCAGATAGCTTGAATTCTTTCATTAGTTTTCAAGCGTTTGCTGAGTTTTATATTCCCTTGTTATGTAATGAAAGATAAGCTAAACTTTCTTATCCAGGGGAGGGCTACCGGAGCAAATGAGAAACCGGGCAAGCACAGGTCCATCTGTCGGGACTGTCTGGTGAAGAGAGACAAGGCGCCCTTAGAGACAAGTTTTTAAAATTTGTCTGAGCTGTAGGACGCAGGTGTGTGTCTGTGTGCATATGGACGTGCACACTGAGGGTGGGGCTGGAATTTGCTTCGCCACCTGCTAGGTGTCAAGCATGGTGCAGAGGGCTTTACAAACTGCTCACACACTGCTCCCAAGAACCGAGTGCCGCATTACAATAAGGAAACGGAGGCTTGGAGCAGGCAGGTGATTGTATTGGTTTCCTGTGGCTGCTCTAACAAATTGTCACCAACATGATGGCTTAAAACAACCAGAAAGTGATTCTCTCAGAGCTCTGGAGGCTACAGGTTGAAATCAGTGTCACTGGGCCAACCTCAAGGTGTCTGGAGGGGTGAGTTTCCTCCGGAAGCTCTGGGGAGATTCCATCCCGTGCTGCTTCTTGCTTCTGAAGGTTGCTGGCCATCCTTGGCTTGTGGCCACAACACTCGAACCTCTGGCCTGTCTTCACATGGCCTTCTCTTATGTCAGTATAGTCTCCACTGCCTTTCTCATAAGGACACTTGTGATAGCATTTAGGAATAATCTAGGATAATCCCTCCATCTCAAGAGCTTTACCTTAATCACACCTGCAGATTTTTTCCCAAATACACCTTCCAGGGATTAGGACCTGACATTTTTAGGGAGCTGTTTTCAGCCTGTGGTATGGTGATCGACCATGCAGCAGCCTTTATTGAGAGCCTACTAAGCACCAGGCATTGTCTGAGCCCTGGGTCTACAAGATGCCCTTTATGCACACACATATATAATGTATGTAAATATATGTAAATACTATATGTAATATATATGTATGTTACATATGTATATATATTACATATTACATATGTACACATATGTATATATGTAAATATATATGTTTATATATGTAAATATATGCATAAACATAGGTATAAACATATATGTAAATATATGTTTATTATTTATTTTGAGAGAGAGAGCATGAGTAGGGGAGGAGCAGAGAGAGAGAGAGAGAGAGAGAGAGAGAGAGAGAGAGAGAGAGAATCTCAAACAGGCTCCATGCTGGCAGCACAGAGCCCAACACAGGGCTCGAGCCCATGAACCGTGAGATCGTGACAGCAGAAACCAAGAGTCAGATGCTCAAGCAACAGAGCCACCCAGCCGCCCCTACAAGATGCCCTTGAGGAACTCCTGGAGCAGGTAGAGAGACAGGTGAAGACTCTGTTTCTGCTATGTGTGCCCAGAAGAGGCACCTTTAGGAAGTGATGAGCTGACATATAGCAGCTTCTACAAACACTGTATGAATAAATGAATGAATGAATGAATGAATGAATGAATGTCACACAGTTGTTGAGAAACAAAGCCAGAATTCCAGCCCAGCTCTGTCTGCTCCCATGCACCTCTCAGTTTCACCAGGTGCCTGAGAGATGGAGCAGCTGGGCTGCAGGGCCGTAGGCGGCACAGGTGTTCCGATGGGCAGGAGGTCACAGATGCTATTTGGACAGGTTGAGATGCATCAAGGATGTTCCTGGAGATGTGGTTGAGGCCAGAGCGTTTGACAGCCATCTCGTTTATGCCCAGCCCTTTTGGCTCTGGTCCAGAGGCCACCGATTCCTTCTGGTCCCCCACCCTGGCCTGGTGGCCTCCTGATGTGCATGGCCGCCGGCTTTTCCGCTTTTAAGGTATGGCTACTGGCAGGAATCCTGTGCAGTATTGGAATTGGGCCCCTTTTACAAAATTAAATATGCTTAAAGCTTCTCACTCGACTTCAGCGTCTTAACTGATTAAACATTCATTTCCAAGACAAAAAGAGTCAATTTAGTATGAAAGATACATTTTGCCGGTTTAATTTAAAGCACTGCACCTCCATCTGACCCCTATTTTCATAACTCAATAATTTTATCCTGTGTTGATTGTCTCATTTTGAGAGAGATATTGTATGTATAAATCAGTTTCTAAAATACCCAAAGAAACTGGAAGAGTGGAATTTATTAAGCGGCCTCTGTTAAGTCTGAAATAATTTATTTTGGAGTCGTCCTTGGGAAATGTTCAAGCTTACGGTCCTGGCACACCCAGGAGGGGAATTCTCCTGGGAAGGGCCAATGCTAGATGCTGCCAGACAAGTCCCGGGGAACCTGCACCTTCTGTGAGACCAGAGAGAGTTGTGGGAGAGTCTTGAGTGGGTGGAGATGGGTCTGATGGAAAATGAGTTCTGGCAAAGTTGTCCCCGCCCCAGCCGTGGGTTCTGGTGATTTGGGAAATGTGGGGTTTCCCTAAGCCGAGCCCTGGGGGTCACTGGAGCTGAGTGGTCCAGTCTTGGTCCTCAGCACAGGCGTGGCATACAAGTGTCATTCAAGCGTTCTCTTCCAGAGTTGACTGTTGTTTACTGTTTCTGGGGCCTTTGACAATTACTGTCTCTCCCAACCTCAGTTTTCCCATCTATTGAATGGGGATTGAGATTCCAGCTCTGGTGAACTCACCAACAGGAAAATGGGAATAATTGCTCTGTCCGCTAGGACACATTGAACAAGTATATGGGTTTGAAGTTGTATAGACCCTCCACTACCACCACCACACATGTCACTGGCCCAGGAGCCTCAGATCTTACCAACTTGGATTAAAATCCTGGGTGCTAGACTGGTAGTTTTAGATACTTTGTGTTTATGTCCCTGTCCCAAAGCATCTTGGTAGGACTGGTCCTTCTCCCACACAGAGTGGGCTAGGGGCCATGGTTCAGGGACCCCATGCCAAGTGAAAGGTCTTTCCAGACTAGTATACTGGGGTAGGCTGCTGGGGAGGGAGCTGGGCATTCTTAGTTTCCACTTCTCCCCCTTGTTTAGAGGTGGTTCCCATGAGAGAGCCTGCAGCTCTGGGTTAGGGCCTGGGGACTGGGGCAAAGTCTGTATTGACTCTGGGAGGTCCTTGATATACGTCCTAACATCTATAGCCTTCTCTTCCTGTTCTCTGCTCTTCCCCTCCAATCTCCTCTCTCTCTATCCTCCCTTCCCTGCCTTATTCCTCCTCCCCCAGGAGATTTGGTCTACCTCTATTTGATTCTCACAAGCTGAGATGCAGGGGATTCCCCTCCTCAGTCTGAGAAAAAAGGACCAAAGACACCGCCCCCCCCCCTTGTCTGGATTACTGAGCCACAGTGGGCAGTAAAGACCACCAATCAGACTATTCATTTTGTTGCCCTTAATGCATTTAATTTATTTTTTTGTTTGTTTTGGCTTATGATTGTATCAGTTAGTTTTTGCTATGTAACAAACTTGAAGCAAACAATGAACTTTTACTATTTCTTGTGATTCTGTGGGTCGATAGGTCTGTTATCTGGACTAGCTTGTCTGATTCCTGGGGCCAGGGTACAGCTTGGCTGGGACGGCCTGGTCTAGGGCTACCTTGTTCACATCCTGGCAGTTGGCCTGATACCAGCTGGGGCCAGTGGTCTCTCATCCCATAGGCCGGGCCTGTTTACATGGCAATGGCCACAGGGTTCCCAACAGCATCAAGGAAGGACAGGCCCCAGGTGCAACTACATTTCTTTTTTTTTTTCTTTTTTAATGTTTATTTATTTTTGAGAGAGAGACATACAGAGTGCAAGTAGGGGAGGGGCAGAGAGAGAGGGAGACACGGAATCCAAAGCAGGCTCCAGGCTCTGAGCTGTCAGCACAGAGCCCGATGCAGGGCTCGAACTCACGTAGCTCAAGATCATGACCTGAGCCAAAGTCAGACTCTTAACCAACTGAGCCACCGAGGTGCCCCGAGTCAGTTTCAAACCTCCGCTTGCATCACGTTTGCTGATGTCCCACTGGCCACAGCAAGGCATATGGCCATGCCTAGATTCCAGGAGTGAAGAAATCGGCCCCTCTTCTTGAAGGGAGAAATATCAGTGTCACACTGCAGAAAGGTGTGGATGCAGGGAGGGCAGGAATTTGTGGCTGTTTTTGAAATCTGTGTGATAGTGTTTTGTTTGGCTTATGTGCTTTTGTTTTCTTGACGTTTAGTATCACCTACTAGTTAGGAGCATGGGCTCTGGAGTTAAGTTGACCCAAGTTCAAAACCCAGCTTCACTATTTGTTACCTTTTACCCTGCAACTCAGACCAAGAGGTTAATCCTCTACGAGGCTCAGTTTCCTCATCTGTAAAATGGAGGAAATGTTACTTGCCTTGTAGGATACTTGTGAAGATTTAATGATCAGATGTAGGAAAAGTGCTCAGCTCAGTGCCTGGCACACATTGGGCATTCATAATAAATGTGAGCTACTCTATTAATTTTGCTGGTGGAGTTTGGGTGGCTTCAGCCTCGTCTCTGTCCAGCCTGAGCTGTTAGGGGGTCGGCTTTGTTGGGGCAGTAACTAGTCAGGCTGGCTCACCTGCAGGGGGCCGGGCCCAGGGTTGGGTGTTGGGAAAGGCAGGTCAGAAGCTCAGGTGGAGTGGGTAGGGAGAGGGCCCCAGCTCAAGAGCGGGCTGGAGGAAAGCATGTTACCTCCACTGGGACCTCAGTTGGGGCTCAGAGCTTAAAAGCAACTGCAAATTGACAGTCCCACTACCTGCCAAGAAGGCAGGGCCCCTAGCCTGAATGGCTCAGTCGGCTGGGTGTCTAACTCTTGATTTTGGCTCAGGTCATGATCCCAGGGTCATGGGATCAAAGCCCTGCATCCAGCTCCACACTGAGCATGGAGTCTGCTTGGGATTCTCTCTCTCCCTCTGCCCCTCTCCCTCACTCACACTCTGTCTCTAAAAGAAATAAAAATAAAGACAGAAAAAAGAAGGCGAGGACCCTAAACCCAACTTTTCTGGGATGCTTGACGGGGAGCAGCATCCATCTCAGTAAAAACAAGGGGCTCACAGGGATACCCCAGCTTGGGTTTTTCCTGGGTGCCATGTTTTTGTCTAATTCCCCTCGGGGGGTGGGAATGGGGGTGCTGGTCTCTGAAATGGGCCTCTGAGGATCCATAAGTGGGGGTAACCAGACGCCCAGAGGTTTCTTTATATTCAGCAGAGTGTGGATGAGACTCCCGCCCCCTGTTTTTCAGAGGCAGTAAGCAAAAGAAATATGTCTTTTTACATTTTATAAAACTCAGAAAAATGGCTTTAAACAGCTTTTGCTCTCCTGCTATAATTATTTATTTTCAAACACTCCTGCAGGGGACTGCTCCGTTTTCTTATCCTGCACTCCTTTTTCTCATAAATGAACCATCACTTCAATAAATCATTATGAAAACAGAGACTAACACCAGCTCTGAAAGGTTGAAAGATTTATGTAACACATTTATGTTTCCCATTTTCTCATTCTGGTACTCGGCTGCAAAAGCTAAGCTAATAAAAGCTGCTATTAATATTTCTTGTTGCCTAGCAACCCCAGAGCGGGAGTAATAGCTTCAGCTAGAAAAATAGATGACCGATAAGGAAAAATTCAATTCTTTTATTATCTCAGGGGGAAATGGCCTTTTACTGGAACATTATGATGTACGAGTGTGAAGTTGAACACAAAAGATTTTTTTGTGTGTTTGTTTTTCTATTTTTAATGAACATTATTTTACCTCCACTAACTCTTTTAGGGCACTTTTGTTTTCCTTTTGCGCTCTCCCCCCGCCCACCCCATCCCTCATGCTTAATTTAGCAGCTATAGTAGTTAAGAACCTGTCAGCGTTTTTTAGTTTAAAAATGGTTTTTGCAAAGGTTTATAACTCGGTCATAAAAATTCACTCCCTGTGAAAACTCAGGCCAGTGATAAGCCAACACACAGGCTAGTTCTCTGCGAGCAGACTCCCGTTGGTTGAGAGATAAGACTTGTGGTTTTCACTAAAAGAAAGGTCGGAAAAGAACAGAATGTGTTCTTTTCTGTGTCCCAGTTTCCTTTGGAACCTGGGGGTGCTGTCTCTCTGAGAACTGTTTGCTCTAAAGTTTGAGATGTGTTCAAAGGGGAAAAGGTGGGGGCTTAAGCATTTATTGAATACCTGCTGTGTACAGATTGGTCCCATTGCTTCCTCCCAGCAACCCGTTATTACCCCTATTTTTCAGCTGCAGAAACTGAGACATAGAGAGGCCAAGCAACTAGCCCAAGGTAGCATGATGCCACGATGTCTCACATGTCCATTCATTAGCACTGGGTTTCTCAACCTAGCACCACTGACACCTGGGGCAAGAAGGCTCTCTGTGGTGGGGGCTTCCCTGTGCCTTGTAGGATGTCCAGCAGTGTCCCTGGCCTCCACCCACTATTCCTGGCCTCTGGGAGCTCTCTGTCAGTCAAAATCACAATAAAAAATGCCTCCAGTGGGTGCCAAATGTCCCCCGGGGCATAAAATCAACCTTGTTGAGGACCACTGCATGCTGTTTCTTCTGTTTGGAAGGCTCTTCCACCCTGTCAACCTGCTCAACTCCTTTTCCTGTGCTAGGACCCAGCTCAGAAGTCATCTTCTCTCTGAGGCTGTCTGGACCCTCTGGGCTGGGAGTAGGGCGAGGAGAGTGGGGCATTTGCCTCCATCTAAAAATTTAAGAGAGGGCCAAAAAACTCAGTGATCAAGATAAACAGTATCTTACTGCAGTATTTTTTAAAATCAAAATTACCACAAAAAACTATGATGAGCAGTATATGAAAAGTTTAAATAAAGGTGAGATCAGTCTGAGTTCATGGATACAGGCAGCTGTCTGTGCTACCAGCCTGGGACGGCCTGAAGGCTGGGTCTGTGCTTAGGCCTTCCTCTGGCACCGGCATCTGGCAAAGGGCCTACCTTAGCGGAGAACCCTCAACATCTGTTAATTGACTGAATGAATGGGAGAAGAGAGATGGCTTGTCCGAGGTCATGCAGTGAGAAGAAAGGGGGAGCGAGAACTTGAACCTGCGCCTCTGGCTCCAAACTCAGTGCTCTCTGCACCCTTCTGGCTGTGTACAGGTGAATGGGTGTTGCCTGCAGAGCTGTTGGTACCTAAGCCACGGAGGACTCAAAGATGCCCTGGGGGGCTCATAACGTGGAGGAGGGGCCAGGTAACAGCAGCCATGATTTTAGGTTGGTGTCCACCTGGCTCTCTCTACAGCTCTCACTTTAGGCTTATAACCCGCTTCCCAGGCAGCAGCTGGCAGCTTTCTGAGGCAGAGTGTCTCCAAGAACAGAACCCTGGTGGCCAGCCCCTCAGAGCACTGTTGTCCACGTTCACTGTGGTCACAGTTTCCTTATCTTGGCCTTTGGAGAGCGAGGACCACATCTTGTTGGACCCCATATCCTGTTGGCAAACTTTTCCTAAACGAGTGGCTGAATTACCTCTAACTGTAGTCTGCTAACATTTATTTAGCACTTATATGTGCCTGGCACCCACTTAAGCCCTTTATATTTGTCATCTCATTTGGTCCTTCACCCCAAGAAGGAGGTATTCTTATTGTTGCTCCTTTACAGATGAAAAAGCAGAGGCTTAGAGAGGCAAATCACTTCGCCACACAACTCTCAATGGTGGCCCCAAGATTTGAACCCTGGCAGGCTGACTCCTGGGTATTCTAGTATCTAACCTGAATACCCTTCAGATGAGTGAGTGAATGAAGAATGAGCAAGGGAGTGAGCCAGTCAGGACTGAGACCCACTTCATCTATTCGACTCTGAGCCAGGCCATTCATGTTCATAAGTAAGCACAGCGTGAAGTATGAAATGCTAGCTTGGAACAAGGAACACATGAATCCCGAGGAGTTCAGAGGAGAGTAGTAGCAGAGAAGTCTTCCTGGAAGAGGTGGCCTTGGAGGTGGGCCTCAGGGGCCGGAGAAAAGCAGCAGAAGCCTGGGAAAAGGAAATTTCACACCTGTCCAAACTTCCTTGTTCAGACCCAGTCACCACCATTTCTGCCGGGATTCGCAAAACAGTTTGTGATGTCTTATGATTGCCCAGGTAGCCTCTGGTGCCCACCCTTTCCACCCCCTGCCGGGCTCCTAATTGGAGCCATGACCCTCTGGCCGCAAACAGTGCCAGGGCCAGACATTTAACTTCCATTCTGGGCAAAATGCCAAGCTTGGCAGACTACCTCTCGCCCTGAGACCTGCTCCAAGTCGTGAGGGAGAGTTCAGGGAAAGTCCCAGCAGCATCCGTCAGCCGCAGCTGCAGCATTACCCGGCATAATGGCCCTTTCCTCCGAGTGCATATTCAGT
Source organism: Lynx rufus (assembly GCF_022079265.1). Taxonomy (NCBI): domain Eukaryota; kingdom Metazoa; phylum Chordata; class Mammalia; order Carnivora; family Felidae; genus Lynx; species Lynx rufus. Next base: position 16,535,497 of record NW_025814896.1, on the reverse strand, counting down.
ACCATGTTTGGGAAAATGAGCTTTTAATGTACCGTCGGCATTGCTCAGAAGCCATCTCCGGCTCCGCAGAGTGTCTGGAGCACATAAAACTTGAGATCTATTGGAGTCATTTTCCCCCTGCTCCGGCTGGATAATAAAAAGTCAGTCTCCTGCGCTCTTTCTCTCGTCTTGTGGCTTTGTCCATTTAGAACTCAGAGTCTTTAGAAAAGGCAGCAAGACAAATAAAACTCATCTAAATATTAAGGCTCCAGAGGAGAGTGTCGGTGCTCTATTGAAGCCGAGGGGCCAAGAGCACCTCGAGGAGTGTCCGTGGGAGATTTCCGCTCACCAGTGGGGATGGGCTGTGGCCGCGGCTGTGATGCTGCCTCCTGGTGTCCAAGCAATAGTGCATCATGGGAGCCTGGAGTCCCAAGGTCCCTGTTCTGCCCTGTTGGGTGGTCTGGGGGCATTATTCTCCCTCTCTGAGCCTCAAGTAGGGTGGAGCTGATGCTATTTACCCAACAGGGTGGTGGTTAGGGTCAAATGTGTTAATAAAATGCTTCTGGTGCTTAGCTTTATGTGTGGGTTGCAGCAGTGTCTCATATGGGTTTGTGGACTGACTGAATGAATGAAGAACAGCAAATGCTGCCTGTGTAAACGGTGTCACAAACTGTGGAGCGCTGCCTACGTCATAGGTGGCGAGGAAGCCAGATGGGGTCCCAATAGCTTATTCCATCTCACAGTAAAATCCACCTTGTCTCATCTAACCTTGGCGGGAGATGGAATTATCCTCATTTTACAGATGTGTACCTGAGACTCTGAAGGCAAGTGGCTTGTCTGAAGACACACAGCCAGGAAGTGGAGGAGGCATGATGGGAACCTTGTTCTCTTGACCCCAAGTATCTTGTGCCCTCAACATTGTACAGAAGCATTCCTGACCCCAGCCCCCAGCCCCCACCCTGCACCTCTGAACTGGGCAGGACTCTCACCCCTGTCAGTCCAGCCAGGGAGGGGTGGTCAGAGCTGTCACCTGAGACAGAGCTAGTAGGAGGGACAAAAATGGCCCCCAGGGCTCTTCTCCAAACTCTTGGTAGCAAGGTCAAAGGAAAGGAACTTTGGGGTGAGTAGTTGGAGCCTGTCATTGGGCTGAGCCTGTCACATGGAGCCATGGGCCTGGGATGCTGGAGCCTTGAGGAGTCTCTCCCGAATAAGCCATTGTCAGTTTTTCCTGTCACCCCAGAAACTGACGAGAGACCTAGGGTGAGGAAACCCGGGTTCCCGTCCTACCTCTGCCACCACTAATGGATTACGTAAGGCCAGCCACTTTCCTCCCGGCCTCACATTCTTCATATGTTGAGTGGGCAAACCCCACATTGCCACAGGGAGTCGAGGAGAGAGGATGTAGGTATAGAGAGCATCTCTGAAATGTGTCCTGCATGGGCCCTGCAAGGGGTTGTTGTCACTGGAGTTGCGGGTCAGAGCCACAGGTCAAGGAGCCTAGGGGCTTGGGAGAGAGTGCTCTGGGGTCAGACATCTGCACGTGTAACCAGTTGTGTGACCTCAACCAGGCCACTTGACCTGTCTGGGCCACAGTTTCCTGATGGGGTTGTTGTGAGGAGTGAATGGTAGGTGCTGTCCAGATCCGCATTAGAGGGAGGTCCGCCTGGTCCCACAGGGAACTCTCAAGCGTGAATCAGACCACAGAGTTGCCAGCATTTGTGCCCTTGGGGTGAGGTGTGAGTCAGTCATTGGTCACAGGCTAGGATGGGGGTGGGACTTGTGCAGAGCTTCCTAGGCAAGACGACTCCTGCTGATCAAGGACAGTTCTGAGAGAAGAGGGCAACTGCGAACCTTTGACAGCTGGCACACCCAGGAATCCATCTGGTGGGGGCTCGGGCAGCATCTGTTTCTAAAATGAGTTCCTGGTAGGATCAACATCACCTGGGAATGTGTTACAGGTGCAGACTCTCAGGCCCCACCCTAGACCCTCAACCTGTGTTTCACCAGCCCTCCGGGGGATTCTGATCCTGCTGAGCGCCACTGGATTGCCACCATCCTCAGCAGGGGCCCAGGTTCTGCATGTTTTTAGGGTACACAGAACCGTCACTCATATGTTAGTTTGCCTTGAGGATTTTATCACGCTGGAGACAGTTGCAAACCTTATCCCCCAGAGAAACCAGAGAATCCACACCTCTGCCAGTGGCTCCAGACTCTTCTCATCACCTTATGCCTCCCATTGGCACAGGCCTTGAAACAGACCCTTGGGCATGAGGACCATCCCCACCCAGCCTAGGATCTGAAGGACTCCAGGCCAGCTCTCCTTAGATTGTAGACTGTCTTATCCTTGTGAGGTTAATGGGTAATTGTGCACCAGGAGTGGCCCAGAATTAGAAACAAAAGGCAGTAGGGAAAATAAGGGAAACTCAGGGCAGGGGAGGTCACCGGGACCTCTGTACGACTGGGAGGGAGGGTTCTGCCAGCTGCTTATGGGGGACTGTGCCTGTGTACCAGGTGTGGGGCAATCAGTGGAGCCTGTTCTTGGAGACCATGAAAGGATGGAGTGTGGGGAGTCAGACAAACAGACTCAAGCTAGACACCTGCAGCACTGGCAGCAGCTGGACAAGAAGAATGGGGCCTTGGCCAAAGGTGACAAAGTGTAGGGCCCCCACCGGACATCCAGGGCCCAGTGCATCAGCCAAAATGGTCACTCCCCCATCCCGCAGGACTCTTCCTCTCCCTTGGGAACCCCAGACCTTGGGCCCCTATGCCTTTGCACATAAGACCCCTCCTCCTTGTTCCCTTTCACCTGCCTTGTGAACTTGACATATTCTTACTTGCTGTGTGCCTGCTAAGGAGAAGCAGAATTCCAGCCAGCAAATTGGCTGTACCCTTCTCTGCATGTCCTCACCATTGTGACTTTGGTCATACTAAATTGGAACTGTATCTTCCCATAACCCTAAAAGGAGTAGAAAACAGGCTCACTGTGTCCCCAGCATATGGTGGAAGCCTGCCACCCAAGAAGGTGTTCACGGTGCAGGTGACCAGTGGCCAGTCAATGATACTGGAGACAAAACTATCTTCTGGGAATAGGGGCTTAGCCTCTGCTGTGGCCCCTTGGCCTAGACACTCACATCATGTCTCTGTGCCCACTGCCATGCTGGAAGGGGATCAGCACTTTGCCAGAATTGATATCACTGGCTTTAGACCTCAAGGGAAATGGATTTAAACCTGAGTTCTTCCAGCTGCTTGCTGTGTTGAGCAAGCTACCCACCCCCTCTGAACTTTAGTTTTCTAATGTGTAAAGTGGATATGTTAATAATTCTTACCGTATGGAGTTGTTTTGATAATTAAATGCTATCATGCTTATAAAATGCTCAGCATGGTAGCCATAACAATGATATTAGTCTCTAAGCACTTTGTGATGAGCTGCCTCTGTTTTTCTTCCCCGCCAACCCACACGGAGAACTCTGTATCCTTTCTGGAACCCAAGAAATCCACCTGCCCAAGTATTGGTGGACAAAGTCGGCTGCCTGGGGGTGTGACGGCGGGGGGGGCACCCACCACAGACAGCTGCACATGTCTATGCTGCCAAGTCCCCTTTTTGGCCACACTGACACTGTGATGACCTCTCTCTCTTATCCCTGCCCACATGGCAAGTTCAGTGTCAGGCTCCCCTCTGTTCTGTCTCCCGCTGTGTTCCCCTTAGCCTCTGCATCTCTCCCAAGGTCTACAGATCCTCTGAGGTCAGCTGAATGAAGGTTCCTCCATTACTAGCACCTGACTTCCTTAGAAGTTAGTTTAGGGCCCCTTTCATTTGAAATGAGCATCTTTGGGGACACCCTCTACCCTAAGCAGGTCATGGTGTGTTTCTCAATACAAGTTAAGTACAGTTTTCTCTCAAAGAGGGATTCTGGTTGCATTTGTTTGAATCCACCAAGAAGCAGCACTAGACAGGATTAGGCAGGTAAGAGATTTATTGAGAGGGAGAAAGAGATGGTGGGAGGTGGGGGGAATTTCAGACCACAATGCAGGCCTGATGCCTGCAGAAAGAGGGGAGGAAGGAGGAGGCTTGAGTATGAAGAGTCTTGGACAGTGTGCAGTTCCCAGAAAGGTTTGGCCAGGCCAGTGGGGGGTCCCCAAACCAAAGTCGCTCACTGGAGGAGCTCCTTGTCTCACCAGACGGTCCTGCCTTGGTATCCCCAGTGTGCTTAGCCATTGACTGGGGGTGGCCCTGGTGAGAGCACGTTCGTGGAGCCAGAGGAGCAGTGGCTGGGGCTCTCAGCATTGCGATTCCCGAAGCAGAAGGGCTGACCAGTGCGTTTCCATGGCCCGCCACAATCCACCCCTTGTGCCACACAGATCTGATCCATGGTTCCCTGGGCCCCTTTTCCCGAAGGACACTTAGTGGAACAAATGACAGTTTCCCTCTCCCTCAGCTATCACCTTGATGGAGCTGGTGGCTTATGTGTCTTACGGGCTCTGGAAAAGTCTGAGTCTTTGGCACTTGTTCAAGTTTGTCACACCTGTCCCTTCACAGTTGCAATGGGAAAGGGGGTGGCAGGACGCATCCAGGTGGGTCCCCTGGGTTACATGTGTATTACACTCCCTGCCCCCACTGGGTCACAGCCACCCTTGTTCCTCCTGCCCATCAGGACTGATTCCCCTGCCCTGATGGTGAGCCCTCTTCTCACCTGCCAGTCCTTAGACATAAGAAGCCCAAAGGCTTCTATGACAGCAGACATAGCTGCTGTGTCCTTTGGCAAGAACACGCCCCATTGGGAGACCAGGTCCTCCAACCCAGCAGAACCCAGAACTGCTGTCAGGAAGCACAAGATGCCCCAGTGAGTCTCTTGGAGTGATAATGAGTAGGGCCACTTCTGCTTCTTCCCCTTGGTTCCTGAACCCATGTATTCTTCATGGAACCATACGGAGGTCCCAGATCTGATGCACATACCACATGAAGAAAGACAGGACCCCATCCCTTCAGTGTTTTCAGGCTAGCACTTTGCATCTTTAGAAGGTCATTCCAGCATTCTGTGAGGCATTCTGTGAGCCAGCTTCGGGCTGGTGGGACTTGTGATATGGCCAGTAGACCCCCCATGACAGGGGTCCATTCCCTGAAGTGGACCCCCTGGTTGCATAGTACGCCATGCGGGATTCCATGCCTCTGGGCGAGTCTTTCTGTCAGTCTTCAGAGAGCAGTGCTGGCTGGAGTTCTGCTGATAGAGGCAAACTATGCCCAGAATATCTATCCTTGAGAGGACTAACTGCTGGCTCTTGCGTGGTAGAGGGGGCCCAGTGTGGTAAACTTGCATCTAAGGGCTGGCCATTCTCCTCAAGGAGTGGTGCCATGTTGGGTCTCAGCATTGGTCTCTATTGTTGACAGGGTGAATATTCAGAGGCAGCAGCAGCTAAATTGACCCTGAAGGGGGAGTTCATGTCATTGGGCCCATGAACAGCCTCCATCTTTGCCACCTTGGCTATTAGATCCATGTGCTTGGTGCCATTGGGGGGTGGTTGATGATAATGGCTGGCTAGTGGCAATGGGCTTAGCCATTTCATCCACTTGATTATTCAGTGCTTCTTCTATGATGAATGCCTTCTGGTTGGCAAAACGTGATTCAAAGATCACACTTCATGCTCACTCTTGTATCTCCATCCATATACCTCTCCCCGAGACCAGCTTGCCTCCAAGGTCACATTTCTCTTCCTTCTAGACCCCTGGCCAGACAGCCAGGCCCTTAGCTGCTGCTATGAATCTGTATATAATCCATCCCCATTATTGGCAGATTTCTCCATTTGCCACTTCATCTACTAGCTCAAAATTTTTTATAACCCCAAAATCAATATTCACGGGGTGTTCGTAGTCATCTGTGGACATGCACAAAACAGCAAAAAATTCATGTCATCCCCATGTGCACATTCCCAGCTGAGGTCGAACAAGGCAACAGATGCTCTGCCTTCTAGTCTCAGCCCTCATACTCTATACAAGAATCTGTTCTGCAGTCTGTGCGGAGCCACGTTTTTTGCATTTTGTGGCTTATTTCACTGTTTAAAGTGGTCCCCAAGCACAGTGCTGAAGTGCTGTCTGGTGCTTCTCAACTCAAGATAGGCCTCACGGAGAAAATAGGTGTGTTCAGGTATGACTTATGGTGCCTTGAGTTCCTAATGAGTCAACAATATCAAATACGGTGTTTTAAAACGGGAACACGCATAAGGTTATATATGGGTCAGCAGATGAAAACAGTGTGACCAGAGGCTTGCAGGAACCTATCCCTGTCTTTCCTCTAGAAAGACAACTGTTCAACATTCGCTAATTCAGAAACTAACTACCGTGAATAATGAGAATCGACTTAGTGTCACGGTGGGGGGCTCCTCCTTCCACACAAAGTAGGTGATAGGACTCAGGGCTCACAGCCCCAGCTGTGGGGAACATCTTTCGGCTCTGTTCTCTTTCAAGGCCCACCGTGTACGTTGCTCAAATGGGGTTCCCCGCCCACTTTTTGGCTGGTACCCATGTGGGTAACTGACCCATGTGTAAATTGTCCTTGGGCCTTTTCTTCTTGTTTCAGCTGGTTGTACAAGACCGCTCCATGTATCAAATGCCTGTTAAGTATGAATTGAGATGATCATGTGGTTTTTCTTCCTTAGTATACTGGGGTGATGCATTTTATTCATAGATTCCCCAGGATTAATATATTCTACTTGGTTGTGATATTCATGTATACATATATATTTGAACATACATACACATATATTTTTTTCATATGAGGCTAAATTTAAAGCACTATTGTTTTACTTAAGGTTTTTATTTAACATTTTTTATAGTGAATAGATCTGTAGTTTTCTTTATACAAGAGAGCTTTCTCATATTTCTGTATTGAAACACAGGTTATAACTATAATCTATATAACCATTATCAAGGCTATACCATCTTCATAAAATGAATAGTTCATTACACTAAGATCTACACAGCTATTACCGCTGAATTACATTTAGTAGTAGTCTTATAATTTTTATAGTCTTTGTACCTGTAATTATGTCCCATTCATATTCCTAAAGTTGTATATTGTAGTTTTGCTCTTTTTTCATGTTCTTCTTTATGGGAGGTTCATCCGTGTTACTAGTTTATCCAATTTCACTCATTTTATTTAGAGAACCAACCATCAGAGTTACATTTCAATTCTGTTACTTATCTTTTTTCTTAACGTATCCATTTCTCCCTTAAAAAAATTTTTTTTTAATGTTTACTTATTTTTGACAGAGAGACAGAGTGTGAGTGGGGGAGGGGCAGAGAGAGAGGGAGACACAGAATCCAAAGCAGGCTCCAAGCTGTCAGTACAGAGCCAGACGCGGGGCTTGAACCCACAAACCATGAGATCATGACCTGAGCCAAAGTCAGACACTTAACCGACTGAGCTACCTGGACGCCCCTCCCCTTTTTTGTCTATTAATTCCTTCTTCTTCCTTTCTTTAGATGTTTAAATTTGTCATTTTAGATTCTTTAGTTCATTTACTTTTGTTTATTGTGTAATGATAAAAAAGTTTATGGCTGTGCATTTTTTCTGAGTATGGCTTTGGCTGTATCCTATAAATTTTGAAGTGAGTCCTTCTTACATCCTCTACATCTTCCAAAAACAGAGCTGTGTTGATTTTTATAAAAATGGCACATGTTCACTGTAAAAGAAAAATTAAACACAAATACAAAGAAGAAATAAAAGGTCATTAAACTGTACTATCCGCAAGTAACTATTATTAACCTATTTGCTGGTTGGGTATCTTTTCAGTCATATCTTTGAACATCATATGAATATCATTTACATAAACAAGATATAGTATGGGGCCTTTTCCTGTACTTTTTAGCCTATTCTGTTAGAGCTGTTGTGTGGCCTGACGATTTTCTGTAGGAGTAGCTAATGGATGTGTTTCCATGTCCGTAATTCTAGGTCATGCCCGTATTTTTAGTGCCTGCATAACAGTCCGTTGTGTGGATGTTTCATTGTGAACATAAACAATGTTCTGTTGGCATCTGGGCTTTTTCTGACATTTCTGTACTGTAACACTGTCTTGGGATGGGTTCCTCCTGCATTGTGGAAGTGTTTTTCTGAAGGTGTGGTCTCAGAGAGGGAGGAGAAGAGAGCTTTACCCCAGGCAGACTGCTTCGTCCTCTGAGCCTCAGTCTTATCTGTAAAAATGGGAGTCATCATGGTGCCTGCCTCATGGGAGAGATGTGAGAATAGATGAGGAGCCATTTGTGGCGACTTCAAAACTATATACAGGCTGTGGGGGCCCTAAAACTCATGCCAGAGTGAAGGGCACATAGTCCTGTGACCGGGTCCTGGAAGGGCAGGAACTCTGATCTTTAAGGGTAGAGCCAGCCTGGATTCTAAAACAGCCTGTGTCCCTGAGCCACTTTGGCAACAGTTGGCTGTTGCCTTTAAGAGGCTGGGCACCAAAGAATGCCAGGCTTCCTCTGTTCCTAACATTGTCTCACAGCCAGATGCCCCTACCCCCCTTTCCCAATTACTTTGTAGCAGCCGTGGCAGTGGGAATTGCACCAGAACTCTGAGCCCTGTCTGTGCCTTGGATGCACTGTTACCTGAGGACCAGTCCTTACCCTCGCTGGGCCTCCCCTCCTCGGACCCTTCCAGCTTGACCACCTGCAACTCTTCTGAGAAGGGGTATCAGAAGCTTTGCCTCCTGCCTCCAGCCCCTCCCAGGCATTTCAATCTTGGCTTAACCAGGGACTTTCAACAGGCAACGTGTTTCTCGAGAGTTCATAAAAACATGTAAACACGGATGAGGATACAAAATATTGAGCAGCAAGGCAGTAAAACACGCCAGTGTTTGTTGTGTTAATTGAATATTCATGAGCTGACTGTTTAAATTACAGTTCACAACTGTTGCAGGGCCTGATGAATAATTTAAACGAGGGTGGCCAAAGAGATTTCAACACCGCATTAGCAAACTGCTCAGGATCAGCTACAGAGAATTTATAATTAGCTTGGAATATCCTATAATAAATTCTTTGGAAAGATGGTTTTAATTAGCACATGTGCTAATTCAGAATGTAGAATGTTCAGTGTTCAGGAGGGGTGAGTAACCCTTCACTCTCCTTGTGCTTCCCTCTCCTGTGGGTCCCAGCCATCTGCCAGGAATCTCTGAGCCACGCAGAGCCTACCTCCTGAGTGACTCCCACCTCCACTGCCCCTGCCTTGGGCCTACTGCCCCATCCCAGCTCAGACCTCCCCTGTCATGGCCTGGGCTGGCTCAGAAGCCTCTGAGCTGGTCTCCCTGCCTCTGTCTCTCCCCATCTGGTTCATTCATGAGCTGGTTCACTCCCACAGGGGCAGCTAGCGTAGCTTTCTGAAATGCAGATGTGATGCTTATACTGCATTTAGAGTCCTCCTGTTGAGGAAGCCCAGAAGGTGAAGTGGCTGGTCAAGGTCATTCAGGTCATTCAGGTTAAGGTCTTCTCACCCTGAGCACACCAGGACCATCTGACTTCAGCCAGTCTCCAGACTTGGAGAAACAGAGGAACAGCATAAGCAAAGGCAAAGAGGCAGATTTGCCACTGGGGAGCAGACAAGGCTTGAAGGAACAGGAGCCCCGGAAGGCGAAGGCGTGGAGTCTCTGGTGTTAGAGGGGGAGGGGCAGAAGCAGTTCCCACTCAGGGGCCGGGTGTCTACTGGGCTGGTCTGGAGCTTGGGAAGCACCCAGGCCTACCTGGCTCATTCCCTCCACATTTCCTTAGTACCTGCTGTGTGTCAGGCCTGGGGCTAGACGTTGGGGGAACCACCCTGAGCAAAGCAACCCGGTCCCCACCTTCATGGCTGGAGCACAGAGCCAGAATCATGCACACCGGCAGCGAAAGTATTATCCCAACCATGACAAGGCCAATGAAAAAACTAACAAGGTGCCGTGAGAGGCAGTCCACGGGGGGCCCTGGTTTAGGTGAGAGAGCCAGTTGAAGCCCTCTTGGAGGTGGTGACATTTGAGCTAAATCCTGAAGAATGAGTAGGGGCTAGAGAGACAAACTGGGTTGCCAGGCACATGGCACTGGGCCAGCAGGGCGTCACAGCTGCCCCATCCCTGGAGGGAGGTGCTGAGGATGGGGGAAGGGCAGAGTCCCTGGCAGTGGCCTGGGGTGGGGGTGGGGGTGGGGGCTGGACTGGTCATTCGAAAGGGGCATCTGTCCACAGGGAGCTATCGCTGGAAAGGAAACAAGCCCCTTTCTGGTCCCAAACCCTGGCTCCTGTCTTTAAAGTTGTGAGACTTTGAGCAAGACCAGTGGAATTTCTCAGCTTCATTTCATTGGGTTCACTCATGCACTTGTTCATTCATTCTAGAACCTTTTATTGGGCCCTTACTGTGTACCAAGCATTCTCTCAAGCCCCGAGCAGTTGACAGTCCTGATCCATGGAGCTTCCATTCCAGTGTGGTAGGCAGACAACAAGATAAGGAAATAAAATACACCCTTCCCGCTGCTCAGATGGAGAGGCAAAGGCTGGCTGTCAGATAACCAAGTGCATCCTTGCAGAATGTGGCTCAGCCTTAGTGCTGCTGGCACAGGCATCAGGCCCCTTTCGAAATAGGAACTGAAGATCAAATTCGGGAAGAGGGGGGGTTCCCGGTCTGGGCAGGTCATTGTGGTTATCAGCTCCCTTTGACCGTGGGCGCTGGCTCCACCTCCTCAGCTCTCTCCTGTCCATGACGTCTGCCCCAGATGCCTCCTGACCCTATCTCTGGCCTCTTGCCCTGAGAACAGGAAACCTGCTGGGCCATCCGCTGCTCATGGCCACCCAGGCTCTCCAGAGCCTGTAGGACCAAGCCCTCACCGTGTGTGATCTGCCCCCAGCTTCGTCACTGCCAGGGCCCCAGTGTACCCCCAGTCCTAGTAGCTCCCTGACACTCAGCCCCTGCCCCAGTTCTTCACAAAGACAGAGGAGAGCTCAGTTGTAGTCAAAATAAGACAGACCTGCTGTGCCGACTCCCCGTGTGGTGATAACAGAGCCGTTCCCTCTCAGATGCTCTGTTGCTGTGGCCCTCCGCCCTCAGTAGTGAAAAGAGCTCAGACTGGCAGACTCGGGTGGGGATCAGGGAGCAATTGATGTTACTGCTCTGGGACTCCACGTGCTCATCTGTAAAGTGGGCACAGCAGCATCTACCTCACAGGGCTTGTTAAGAGGCTCACTTGAGACCAAAGATGAGCATGTGGCCAGCAAGAGGCATGCATAGTGGTGCTGTGGCCCCTCAGTTCTGCGGTTCAGGTCTCCACGGGGGCATTTCTGTGCTTCCCCTTAGCATCTAAGTAGAAGGTCATCCTTGGACCCTGCCACTGTCCAGTTTCTCTCCTGATGGTCCCAGTGAAGCTCCCAGGAGGGGTCATCAACCGTGGTCATATTTCCTCCCCTGCCATTCACTCTGGCTTCTGCCTCCCCCCAACTACAAAACTGCTCTGCTTCGGGACCCTGGTGGCCTCCAAATTGCCAAATCCATCAGGTACGTGCTGCTTCTATCGTCCTTGACATTTAGGGGCCACTCCTTTCTTCCTGAAATGCCTTCCTGTTCTGCTTCCTCAATGTGACTGGAACTCCTGTTCAGACACCCCTTCTCACACCCCTCCCTCTTGGCCTGATTCTCCCCCATGGTGAGTGGGTGCCTCTCTCTGGGTACCTGTTGGTCCCCACCTCTAAATACCAGACCATGTAGTCGACCATCCCCACCTGGAAACCCCACTTGGATGCTGGGCCCAAGCTCTGCCTGCCCACAGCTGACCACTCCTTCCTACCTGGTTGGACACGTCTCTTCTCTCATGTGACCAGCCCATGAATATCATTAGTGATCTGGTGTCATCCTGGACCACCCACCATGACCAGTCCCAAATCCCAGATTTGCCCTTGGCATCTCTCACAGCCATCTCTTACGTTCCATTATCCGAATCTGAGTAGTGATTATGTGACTTCTCACCTGCCACCTGCCACATAGCAAGCAAGCTGGCCTTTCTAAAATTGAAGTCACTGATCTTCCTAAAATATTTCTGGGTTCTTTGTGACCCTCAGGATGAAGTCCAAATATCTTCACCTGGCATTCAAGGTCCTACCCAGCCTGGCCCCTTCCTGGCTTTCTAAGCTCATCTTTCCAGCCCTCCTCCCCCCTCCCCACTAACCTTCTAACTGGGACCACTACATAGCCCCAGCCTGCATTGCACAAGCTCACAGTGGTCTGTGGCTTCCCTTTCAGTGCTCATCACCATTGTGACTGCATACTGATTTGGGTGTGGAATTGATTGATGCCTGTCTCCACCACAAGACCGTCAGCTGCATAGGGCAGGGACCGCGCCTGTATTACTCACCATGAAATCTGTGTTCTGCAGTGCCTGGCACATAGCAGATACTTAGTAAATACAGATGTTTCTGCTATTCTATGAGAGACACAGTTCTACAAAACCTGCAAATTCCTAAAATCAACAGAGCTTGTGGGGAAAACAGGGTTAGGGCAAACCTCTCAAGGTCTATGTAACTTGGTAACCACAGCATTAACAGAAAATCATAGTGATACTAATTCAGATACCTGTACAATTAAAAAATACGTGTTAAATTCTTACTAAAGAAACTCTCAGGGGGCACCTGTGTGGCTCAGTCAGCAAAGCATCCAACTTTGGCTCAGGTTGTGATCTCGGCGATTCATGCGTTCAAGCCCCGCGTTGGACTCTATGCTGACAGCTCAGAGCCTAGAGCCTGCTTCGGATTCTGTGTCTCCCTCTCTCTCTGCCTCTCTCTATCTCTCTCTCAAAAATAAATAAATGTTTAAAAAACAGGAAAAAAGAAACTCTCAGTAAGACCTGGGAAGGTAGCTTCATGGGAGAGGGTAGAAGGATGCCTTTTCACTGCTGGGTTATGTAGAAAAGGACAAAAAGAAACACGTAGAAGGAGCTGACCCCTCCATTGCCTGCTGAGCTCAGCTGGGTTGGCATCCTCTGCATTGGGGCTGGGCCTTGGTGGCACAAAATATTAATGTGCTGGAAGAATCTTGTAGGCCTGAAAAGGACCTCTCTGTGGTGCAGCCGTCCCCAGTTGACAGGCATGGGATAGTCTGTGTCCCAGGAACACAGGCCACAGGGAACACACCGCATTTGTTGAGTGGGTGAGAGTGCCCGCAGTGCAGTAATGGTGGGTGCGTTAATAACACGTGTCACACTGCATGACATGGCTGGCTCACTTGTCTTCCTGTTCCACTGGACTTGATGGTCCTTCCTGAGTGACAGGGGCTGTGCCTGCCTTCTTTGTGCCTCAGGGTCTGTGGCTCAGGGGCAGTCATCGTGTGGGCTTTGGGGTTGTGACAGATCACAGGCCTCCATTTCTGCCCTTGAGGAACCAAGAATGTGCCATGTGGCATGTGGGAGTTACCCCAAAACTCTTACTGGACAGATCCCTAAACAGCCCATTAAGAGATGTTTCATTGTTCAGGAAAAAGAAATGGGGTCTGTGTTAGGGTTCTCCAGAGGAAAATAACGGGGTATATAGACATCCAGATAAGAGGAAATTTATTATAGGACTTGACTCCTGTGGTTACGGACACGGAGAACTCCCATGATATGCTGTCTACAAGCCAGGAAACCTAGTGGGATGTGACTTAGTCCAAGTCCAAAGGCCCGAGAGCCTGGAGCTCCAGTGTCTGAGGGCAGGAGAAGATGGATGTCCCAGCTCAAGAAGAGAGAGAATTTGCCCTTTCTCTGTCTTTTTGTTCTCTTTTGTTCCATGTGAGGGTCTTCAGTGGATTGGCTGATGCCCACTTGTATTGGTGAGAGCGACTTTTACAATCATTGGCCAATTCAAATGCTAATCTCTTCTGGAAGCAACCTTCCGAACACCCCAGAAATAACATTTTACTGGCTCTCTGGGCACCCCTTGACCCAGCCAAGCTGACACATAAAATTAACAATCGCTGGCTCTGAACCTTGACAAGAGGGGGTGGACTTGGGAGATCATGAAGAGGTGGTATTGTCCAACCTCGAGGCCAAGAGGTTGTAGGAAGTGAAAGAGGAAGGAGTAGGGACAGATAATTCCTTCAACAAACATTCACTGAATCCCTGCTATGTGTCAGGTGCTATTCTGGAACAATGAAGATGTGAGCCTGTGTGGAACTGGCAGGGGGAGCAAGATAAGAAACAGTAAAATAATAAATGAGTCATATGGTGTGTTCACAGGTGCTCAGTGCATTGGAAGGAAGAAAACAGTGGCATGAAGGTGATTGGGATGGCTGGGGGTGGGCAGAGGGTGGTTTTGGGAGGATGGTCAGGGAAGACCTCATAGGAAGAGGGAGACCCGAACAAGATAGGCAGGAGGTGAGGGAGCTGGCGTAGGTACCCTCTCACTGGGGAAGACCATCCTGTACAGAGGGAGCAGCTAATATGTAGGGCTTCCCACCCTTGCCACTGTTGACATTTTGGGCTGGGTCATTCTTCATGGTGGGAGGCTGTCTGGTGCATAGTAGGATGTTGAGCAGTACCCTTGGCCTGGTAACCAGCAGATACAAGTAGCATCTCCCAGCTGTAACTGGCAGTGTCCCCAAATATTGCCAAATGTCCCCTGGGGTGTGTGTGCAAAGTCACACTGAGCTAGAGAAGGGCCCTGAGACTTGAGCATGCTTGAGTGGGAGTGTGCGTGAGTGGAGTGAATGGGAGGGCGGGGGGGCGGGCAGAGAGGTATCAGGTGCTGCTGGTGGGGTTGTTCTCAGAGCTTGCGGCTTAGCAAGGACTTGGGCTTTTCTGGGAGGAAGGGAGGGAGGGAGCTGGTGCAGGCTCTGAGCAGAGGAACAAGGGCCTGCATCCCAGAGCTGCGCAGCACCAGGACCGCAGCCCCCACCCCAACCCAGGCAGAAATGTCACTCCCCCAGCAGGGCAGTCCCAGACCCAGTGTTCAGTGACCCTGTTTGCAAACCTTTCTTCAGAGACCAAATCAGCCCTGAAGGGGACAAATTGCTTTCCATTACATCCTTCCCTGCTGGTGCCTTCATATTCATAACAGGATGATCAGTGTAACCAGGAATGGGGTTGTTGCTTTAAAAGGATAAATTAGTCTGACTCTTAACTCAATAATTAAAACTGTGATGGCGCTCGGCCTGCAGGGATAATGTACTATTATTATAGTCGTTTGTTTCAATTAAATGCTTACTGATTTTACAATAGCAGCTGGGCACCTGTGCACTATAGCTATTACTCTGAACAAGACATCTCAAATTTCAGGAGAAATTTGTCAGCGTGCGAGGGATCTCCCACCAAGCATGAAAGTTTATTAGAAATACTTACTCACAAAAGGCTTCGGAGTGAGAGGCAGGCACTGGGGAAGGCTTCCTATTGGCTTTCTTTTCCTCTCTTTTGTGCTGAAAAACATTTTTTTTTCCTAAAAGAAAATAATTTTCAAATTTTTGACCCTTAAAGCCCAAAGAAGCCTCAGAGAGCTGGTTTGGTTGGCTGAGGAGGGGCTCTGGCCGTGACCTCACACATCATTGATTCCAGGGTGTGGTAGATTAAGTAATGCTACCCTGCCCAGATGACCATGTTCTAATCCCTGAAGCCTGTGCATATATTACCTTATATAGCAAAAGGGATTTTGCAGATGTGACTAAGTAAAAAAATCTTGAGATGCAGAGATTATCCTGGATTATTTGGGTGGGCCTGGGGATGTAATCAAGAGTCCTTATGTGGGCGGGGGCAGGAGGGTCCAACACCTAGACTAGGTGGTGTGACAATGGAAGCAGAGGGAGAAAAGCCCTTGTGATGCAGGACCACAAGCCAAGGAATAAGGACAGCAGCCATCCTACAAAAAAGAAAAAAAGTGAAGACACAGAGTCTCCCCTGGAGCCTCCAGAAATAACCGGCCATCCCTGCACCTTGACGGTAGCCTGGTGACATTGATTCCAGACTTCTGGCCTCCAGAACTATAAGGGGTTGAGTTTGTGTTCTTTTTCTTTTCTTAAGATTTTATTTTTAAGTAATCTCTACACCCAACGTGGGGCTCAAACCCACAACCCTGAGATCGAAAGTCACATGTTCCACTGACTGAGCCAGCCAGGCACCCCAAGTTTGTGTTCTTTTAAGCCACCAAGGTTTTTAAAAAAATTTTTTTAAATGTTTTATTTATTTTTGAGAGAGAGAGAGAGAGAGATCAAGTGGGGGGGAGGGCAGAGAGAGAGGGAAACACAGAACCTCAAGCAGGCTCTGAGCTGTCAGCACAGAGCCCAACAGGGGCTCGAACTCACGAATGGTGAGATCGTGACCTGGGCCAAAGGCAGATGCTTAACCGACTAAGCCACCCAGGTGCCCCTAAGCCACCAAGTTTGAGGTAATTTGTTACAGCAGCGACAGGAGACAGCCACACTGGCTCTCTGCTGCTTCCCAGTGTCCTGAGACCCTTCTCAGAGTCCCGAGACCGCTTTCCCTAGGCAGGCAGTTCTGTCACAGATCCCAGGACTCCCTGGAGGCTGGTGGCACACAGACCTGGGCTCTGACCCTCCTCTGCTTAAAGCCCGTGGCCATCCACTTAGCACCTGCAGGCATGGGCCCTCCGCCTCGGTCCCCCGAGTGCTCGCCTGTGATGCCCCTTCATCCTTATCTCCCGCTGTTTCGGACACTCCGGCTTGCTAGTGGGCATCTTGCCAAGCTGGTCGTGCCACTCGTGTTAGAGCTCTCCCGAGAAAGAGAATGTCCCAGCACTCAGGCTGGTGAAGTTCCCCATCACTCAGCCTTTTCGTTCCATTCAGGTTTCAGTGGACCGGATGAGGCCCACCAACCTTAGGGAGGACAATCAGCTGTACTCAGTTGACTGATTCAGATGTTAGTGTCATCCAGAAACACTCTCAGAGACATATCTAGAATAATGTTGGAGCAAATGTCTGGCCCCCCTGTGGCCCCGTCAAATTGACAGAGAAATTAACCATCACATTACTCCATGCCTCTGTGCCCTTGCCGAGGCTGTTCCTGCTCCTGGGCATGCCCTCTGCACCCTCCTCATTTCTGCAAACTTCCTCTTCAAGAGCTGGCTCAGTCTTCCCCCATGGAAATGCTTTCTGGCTCACCAGGCACTGGAGGGGCCCCTTCTGTGACCCCCTCCACCCAGGTCCCTTTGCTGCACTGGTTAAAACAGTGTGGGTGCATCTCTGCCTCCCCCGTCAGACTGTGCACTCCAGATGGGGTGTTCTGTTAGTCTGCTCTTAGGGTCCCAGACACAGCAGCCCTCAGGGAATGTCTGTTGAATGAATGAGTGACAGGAGCAGACTTGGGGACCCAAGAGGACTAGAGAAGTAAGACGACCACAGAGGTCGGTTCTGCTAAGGGCAGTTCAAGGCAAAGGCCCAGTCAAGGACCCGAGAAGGAGGCTGCAGGCAGCAAAGGAAGGCCAGCGTCAGAACGGGGGCTAACTACAAGGTCTCTGTGGCCAGTCCAGGCCTTCTGATTTTAAAGAGAGGCTGTAATGCAGTCAGAGCAAGGGCCCAGATGGTGCCCAGAGCAGGGTTTAGTGGAGAGACGGCAGCGAGTGCCTGTTTCCTGGGGCCAGGTCTGGACAAGACGGCGGGCTGGAGGTGTAGTCCCTGAGGACAAGGACATGGCAAGCAGATAGACCTTGACTTGAATCCCAGCTCTACCACTTACCCTAAATGACCGTGGGCATGTTCCTTCCCTTTTTGAGCCTCAACTGTCACATCTGTAGGATGCTGATGATAAACCTACCTCCTCCCATGGCTGGGTGAGAATTAAATGCGCTCAGAAGGTCAGTGCCTGGCAGATGTAACTGCCACCTGAAGGGTAGTGCCTCTACCACTATTTCTGTTTACTTCACATTCAGCTAAAACAGAGATTGGCGGGATGCCTGGGTGGCTCAGTTGGTTAAGCATCCAACTCTTGACGTTGGCTCAGGCCAACATCACAGTTCGTGAGATCGAGCCCTGAGTCAGTCTCTGTGTTGACAGTGCGGAGCCTGCTTGGGATTCTGTCTCTCTGCCCCTCCCCAACAGCATACTCACGCACACTCTCTCTCTTTCTCAAAAACAAAACAAAAACAAAATAAAAAAAAATGCAGAGATTGGCAACCTATGGCTATAGGCCAATTCTGGCTCTCCACTTGTTTTTGTAAATAAAGTTTTATTGGAATACAGCCACGATCATTCATTTACATATTGTCTAGGGCTGCTTTTGCACTACAATGGTAGAATTGAATAGTTGTAACAGAGGCCATCTGGCCCGCAAAGCCTAGCATATTTAATATCTGGCCCTTTATAGAAGAAGCCTGCCAACTCCTGATATAACAAATAAATATTTGTGAAGTACTACCCTACTGCCAAGCCTAATGCTGTTATTTTTATTCTCACTGGAGCCTCCTTTCTGGCTTCTCTCATACTTCTCTCACTTTCCAGACACTTCCATTGTTTCTCACCTCTTAGCCTGGTTGAGATCTGGTTCAAACATCAAGTTTATACCTCCAGCAAGTTTGTGAGGGGGTGAAGGAAAGGAACACATACCAGTGCCAGGCTCTGTGCAGAGTTACCTTTTCATTGGATCCTCACAGCTGCCCTATGAGAGCAGGTTCATTACCCTCCACCCACATTAGAGCCATTAAGATCTGTGTGGGTGCCATGAAAAGATCTCAGTCTCAGAAGACAACCAGAATTCTGACTTTCTCACTTCCTGGCTGTGTGACCTTGGGAGAGTCACTCAACCTCTGGTGATAACATTGTTCATGCAGCTCATGGCATGGTGCCCAGCACATAGTGAGCACACATCCAGTAAAATAATAAGTATTTTTAATCATTATCACAATTGTTACCATCCTCTGTAGAACAGAGGGATTAGTATGTGTTGGAAAGAACCACTCTGGACCGTGGGAGGGATTGTAAAATGCTGGTCAGTGGTTCGTTAGTTTTCCTTTGGGGTCTGACTGTGCTTAGGAATTAAGGAGTTTCTGGCCCCTCTAGAGCTGAGGCAAAAGCTTCAGTGAAAGGACACAACTGAGCTGAGCTGCTGTCGCCTTCAGAAAAAAGTCCCAATTCTCCAGGCAGAGTGCGAGGCTGTGTTTAATGATACACGTCCCTGCCTCAGAGGAAGCAGGCAGGGTGTTAGTTCTGCGAATCAGCAGAAGGCAGGAAGGAGTAGGTGTGATTTCTTATCCTCTCCCCTCTGGGTGGGGGCACCCTGGCACCTGGGGCTCCTCTCCACAGAGGCTGCAAATGGGGAATTTGTGAAAAACACCTTTGTGTTCCTGCCCCTCCGAGAATCTATTAAGCTAGGCGAATCTAATTAAGTTCACAACGATGCCTCCTTACTCTTTCCTCTGGCTCATCCTTCCTGAAGAGGCCACAGAAGCGGCTCCTAAGTGTGCCCATATGTTTCCATGAGAGAAGCAGGAGGCTTGGTGCCCCTGGCCACCAGATATCTCCTAAGTGCCAGCTGGATGCCGGGCCATGTCTGCACAGAAGCAGATGCTTGATGCCCACCATGCTGAGCCCTGGGAAAGCTCAGGAAAGGGGTGTGGCTGGAAAGGGAGGTCAGGGGAGGCCTCTCTGAGGAGGTGATGTTTCAGGTAAGCCTCAAAGGATGCTGACATGGAGGGAGGGAGCAGTGAGCCACAGGGGAAAGTCTCCATTTAGAGGGAAGCCCACATGGAGCTCTGGGAAGGATCTGGAAAGGTCAGGAAGACAGAGGTGGTGCATGCAAATCTTTGTTTCACAGGCTAAGACAATGCTAGCAGACCCTGCAGGAGCTTCTGAAGATTCTGAGCAGGGAGGACACCCTTTCTACTTGAGTGGGGTCACTCCAGTGGCCAGCATAGCACCAGAGAGGGGGCTGGTATCTTAATTTGGGACCCCCTCCCTAAATCAGACTCTGATGCAAAGGTTTGGGTGCAAGTATTTTGTTTGGGGGTGACCCCAGGAAGCCATGCAAAGGATGAAGGGAATTGAGACTGGAAGAGAAGAAAACCAGGAAAGGGTGGGCTGGGGAGTTGTGACACCGTGGCCCCTGGAACACAGTTCCGCTGCGGACACTCTGAGGAGAGCATGGAACACAACTCGGAATCGCCCCGCCGAGGAGAGAGGGAGCCCAGGCTTTCCCACATGCTCCTGGTCCCTCATGGTTGAAGGGCACTCCTGGACCCTCAACTGTTCGGCACTTCTGTTCTGCCCTGGGCAGAGGATGCTCTCAGGAGACCATGAACAAGTAAATGAGCAAAATAATTTATAGCTTGAAATAACCATTATGAAAGAAAGAGACAATATGATGATACAAAATAATGGTCGTGGGTTAGGTTTTTAGACAACGTAGTCAGGGAAGGCTTCTCTGAAGAGGTAACATTCCAGTTAAGAACTGAAAGATGAGCCACGTGCAGAGACCAAGGGGAGGAAAGCTCAGGTCAGAAACCTGAGGCCGGGGTAGGCCTCCTGCATTTGAAGATCTGAGAGGAGGCCAAAGCAAGCTAGAGGTGCAGTAGGTGTGGTGGGGACAGTGTACAGGAAGGGCTGGAGCGTCAGACTGGGGCCCATCATGCACAGCCTTGAAAACTGTGGAAAGTGGAGCACATTTTAGCCCCAGGGAATGGGATGGGGATGCTGAGGAAGACTTTTGAGGAGGGGAATAGCATGGTCTTATTCGCTTATTTGAGAGATCCGTCCAGTGATTGTGGGGGAATAGGCTGGTGGGAGGTGGGAGAACAGACAATGAAACAGGAAAACTGGGAGATGGCAGTGGCTTTGGGGGGTGGGGGGGAGGGTGGGGAGAGGTGTGTGTGGGACTTCGGATTCGCTGCAGAGGCCGAGCCAACACAGGTGTGTCTGGGGCAGGAGAGGGGTTCAAGGAACACAGAGAAATCAAGGTTGGGGCCCAGGTGTGGGGCTTGGTGAAGCAGACTGAAGGAGAATTAAGTTCCATTTTCAACATGTAAAGTTTGACGTGCTTGTGGGGCACCCAGTGAAGACGCAGCGAGGCAATGGAATGAAGGTGTTTGGGGCCCAAGCTGGAGATCAGGGCACCAATCCTATCTTATTTCAGGATGCATCACATAACCAACTAAGTGATGTGGATGCCAGCTGCCTTCCCAGACTTCCCAGAACCTAGTACATTCAAGTTCAACACCAGGCTTTGAAGAGCCCCTGTTTATTATTATTATTGTTGTTGTTGTTAGTTTGGGGTCTATTTTTGAAAAAATAAAATATTACAGATACAAATTAAGCAGCCTTTGTATCTGTCTTTCTTTTCCTGCTTTTCCTGTTTTTAATGCTTTTACTACATTTTTGTATGTCCTTAAACACTTTATTGTAATGTTTTATGTTATGAACATGTACATTAAGGTATTTTACTGCATGGATCTTTTGAAACTCTTTTTATTCATTATTGTTCCTGAGTTCATCCACCTCTCTGACAAGTGTAGCTACAGGTAATCCCTTGAACTCTGTACAGAATTCCGTTATGTGAATATATCACGGATTTTCACCATTTCCTAATTGGTGAACATTCACATTATTTCCAGTTTTTCTGGAACTTAGAAAATGCCATAGCAATGATCATTATTATAATATATAATTTTTGAAAGGTAACTTCATGACTCTCACACAAATACAAAATGAAGACATGTCAATTTATTTAACTCATTCATTAGTGAGAAAGCCAATAATACATTACAATTGGCTCAAAGGAGAATCTGATGAATAGACATATATATCAGCAACCCAGAATGATAAAATAAATTTTGTAATAAAGGTAAAACTGGAGTAACAGAATACTGTGTTTGAAATCTTCTTTCTACAAGGTAGAATCAATTGTACCTCTACCAGACAACACTTATTTGCATTTTTATGGACAAGAATCAGTTGCATTCTACCTGATACCCACTAAGATGGCTCCTATAAAAGAAAAGTTACAAGTGGTGGTCAAGAAGTGGAGAAATTGAAACCTTGTGTACTATTGGTGGGAATGTAGAACGGTGCAGCCACTATAGAAAACAACAGGGCAGTTCCTCAAAAATTAAGTAGAATTAGGGGCGCCTGGGTGGCGCAGTCGGTTAAGCGTCCGACTTCAGCCAGGTCACGATCTCGCGGTCGGTGAGTTCGAGCCCCGCGTCAGGCTCTGGGCTGATGGCTCGGAGCCAGGAGCCTGTTTCCGATTCTGTGTCTCCCTCTCTCTCTGCCCCTCCCCCCGTTCATGCTCTGTCTCTCTCTGTCCCAAAAATAAATAAACGTTGAAAAAAAAAATTAAAAAAAAAATTAAGTAGAACTACTGTGGGGTGCCTGGGTGGCTCAGTCGGTTAAGCATCCGACTTCAGCTCAGGTTGTGATCTCACAGTTCATGGCTTTGAGCCCCACATTGGGCTCTGTGCGGACGGCTCGTAGCCTGGAGTCTGCTTTGGATCCTGTGTCTCCCTCTCTCTTTGCCCTCTCCCGCTTGTGCTCTCTCTCTCAAAAATAAAAATAAACATTAAAAAAAAAAGTAGAATTGCTGTATAATCCAGCAACTCTATTTCTGTGTTTATAACCCAAAGAATTGAAAGCAGAGTCTTGAAGAGATATTTAAACACCCACGTTCACAGCAACATTATTCACAACAGCCAAAATGTGGAAGCAACCCAAGTGTCCATTAATAGATGAATGGATGAATGCAGCATCCACATACGATGGAATTTTATTCAGCCTTTAAAAGGAAGGGAAGTCATAAGAGACTCTTAAAAACAGAGAACAAACTGAAGGTTGGTGGGGGAATGGGGGAGAGGGGAAAATGGTGATGGGCATTGAGGAGGGCACTTGTTGGGATGAGCACTGGGTGTTGTATGTAAGTGATGAACCACAGGAATCTTCCGCCAAAACCAAGAGCACACTGGATACACTATATGTTAGCCAATTTGATAATAAATTATATTTAAAAAAATAAAAGAAAAAAAATTAAATAATAATGCAAGGAAGGGAAGTCTGGTATAGGCTACAACGTGGATGAACCTTGAGGACATTTTGCTTGGTGAAATAAGCCAGTCACAGAAGAACAAATTCTGTATGATTCCACTTACAGGAGGTACCTAAGGTAGTCAGATTCATAGAATAGTAGCCAAATGTCACAGTAGTAAAATGGTGGTTGCCAGGGGCTGCAGGGAGGGAGGAATAGCAAGTTATTGTTTTATAGCTAGAGTTGCAGTTTTGCAAGATGGAAAGAGCCCTGGAGATGACGGTGGGGATGGCCGCACAACAATGGGAAAGTGAACTGTACTCTTAAAATTGGTTAAGGTGGTAAATTGTATGTTGTGTGTATTTTACCACACTGGAAAAAATGTAACAATGAAAAAGATGCACTAATTTCATTTTTTTACAAAGTTGTAAAATAGCCTAGTCAAAGACAAAGGTACACATTCCTATAGAAACAGATAACCCCAGAGGCCCAGGAGCCATGCTCAGCATTCCGTCGAAAGGAAGGACAATCATTTGCCCATTCTAATGTCTTTGAGATTTGTCCCGCAGTATTTATTTCTTCTTGTGCATCTGGGCAAGTTCTTTATAATAAATATCTTAGAATAGAATTGCTAAGTTACCGAATTACATGTCTTCAGTGTACCTGGGTATTATCAGATTGCTTCCTGAAATGTTTACCTTACTAGCTCACACTCTAACAGCAGTATAAATAGACACCCAAATGGCCAGTAAACTTATGCAAAGGTGTTCAACCTCTGCAGTAGTCAGGACAGTGCAAATTAGAACAAGTTTGAGAGCATTTCGCACTTTGCAGATTTGCAAAAATTTGGAAGTCTGCCATTATCAAATGTTGGCAAAATATGAAATTACAGAGTCAGGAATCTCTGGCTAAAGAATTCTAAGCACGCTGCTGGGAAGAAAAATGAAAAAACAAGTCCTAAACACAGAACCCCAAGGCCATTTTGCCCTTGAGGAAATAATGTCAGACTCTTGCTTAAGATTCAGGGAAGGAAGGGTATTTACGCATGGAAGTGGAAAGAGGGTTGTTTAGAGATTTTAAATCCTTCGACTCTTATTTCTTGAGAGTTAAATTTTTTTCCCAGCTTTATTGAGATAGTGCTAACATTTAACGTATATTATTTTAAGGTATACAACATGATGATTTAATGCATGCAAATATTTTGTGAAATTATTATTGCAGTAAGGTTAGTTAATACCTGCATCCCCTCACATAATTACCTTCGTGTGTGTGATGATTTAAGATCTCTGTTCTTAACGACTTTCAAGTATACAATATAGTATTGTTAATTATAATCCCCGTGCTGTACATTAGGTACCCAGAACTTATTTATGCTGTAGTTGGAAGTTTATTCCCTTTGACCACCTTCACCCATTTCCCAGCCCCTGGCCCTGGAAACCACCATTCTACTCTCTATTTCTTTGAGTTTGGCTTTTTTAGACCCCACATGAGGGAGAGCACAGTCTGTCTTTCTCTGTCTGCCTTATGTCACTTGGTATAAGGCCCATCCATATTGTTGCAAAAGGCAGATCTCCTTCTTGCTTATTGCCAAATAACATTGTACATACATTCCACACTTTCTGTCTGTTCATCTGTTCAGAGAAACTTAGGTTGTTTCCATGCCTTAGCTATGGTAAATAATGCTGCAGTGAACAACGGGGATGCAGATCTCTCTTCAAGGTAGTGATTTCATTTCTTTTGGATCGATACCCAGAAGTGGGATTGCCAGATCACATGGTAGTTCTGTTTTTAATTTTTCAAGGAACCTCCAGACTGTTTTACTGTTTTCCAGAGTGTCTGCTCCAATCTACACTCCCACCAACAGTGCACAAGGGTTCCCTTTTTTTTTCACAGCCTCACCAACACTTTTATCTCGTATATTTTTGATGATAGCCATTGTAACAGATATGAGGTGGTGCCACATTGTGGGTTTGATTTGCATTTCCCTGATGATGAGTGATGTTATGGACCTTTTCATGTACCTGTTGGCCGTTTGTAAGTCTTCAAAGTATCTATTCAAGTTCTTTGCCCATTTTTAAATTGAATTCTTTGTAAAAGTTTCTACTCTTTGAAATAGTTCACTTGAAGTCTGTTTCCTGGGCTTCTTTATGATTAATATAATAATAAAATATAGATTTCACAATATATTATATTAAGAACTCAGAACCAAAATCTACTTACGTGCTGTTCACAAGATGCACACTTAAAATGATGAAGGACAGTAATAAACAGTGGGAAAATAGGGGTACTGATCACAGGTGAAGTTGGATCTAAAATAAAAACATTAATTGAGGCAAAGATACTGGGGTTTTTTTATTAAGAAGAAGAAGCCATCATGAAAGTATAGCATTCTGGAACATTTATGGGAATGAATAGCGTCACATCAGTATATGTGAAGAAACCTGTTTAAATTCCGTAGAGAAACTGAAGGGAACACAATAGCAGTGGGAGCTGCTTTAACTCATTTTTCTTGAAATCTCACAGCTAGAGTAGTCAAAACAGTTGATTGAATAGACATATAGAGAAATGTGTATATTGCAGCATAAACACGATTTCAGATACACATGAACATTTTACAAAAACTCATCATACCCTAAGCCATAATGAAAACCCCAATACCAAAAAGATAAAATTCTAGGAGTCATGTTTTCTGACCATAATAACAAAAGAATATATTAAATGAAGACTCCTCTCCAAATAACTTAAGGTAAAAAACAAAACAACATGAAAAACCAACAAACAACACTTCAGTTGTAGAATATATATTTTTATTTGGGGGGGATGAGTAGGGGCAGAGAGAGAGAGAGAGAGAGAGAGTCTCAAGCAGCCTCTATGCTCAGTGTGGAGCCCAACGTGGGACAGGATCCCACCATCCCAGGATCATGACCTGAGCCAAAACCAAGAGTCGGATGCCCAACCGACTGAGCCACCCAGGTGCCCCATAGAATTAAAAAAAAAATTAATGTTTATTTTTGAGAGAGAATGAGAACGAGAGCGAGAGTGAGCACAGGTGGGGGAGGAGCAGAGAGAGAGGGAGACACAGAATCCAGAGCAGGCTCCAGGCTCTGAGGTGTCAGCACAGAGCCCGATGAGGGGCTCAGACCCGTGAACTGTGAGATCATGACCTGAGCCAAAGCTGGATGCTTAACCAACTGAGCCATCCAGGCAACCCCCCCCCAACCCCGCCTAACACTGTAGAATATTTTTAAAAATATTTGTGTGGTATACAATGAGGGAAAAATCATAGTTATGGAGCAGGGGTTCTCAACTTCAACACTACTGACATTTTGGGGTACATAACTCTTTGGGTGTGTGTGTGTGGAGGGGGCATTCTACACACTGTAGGACATTTAGCATCATCCCTGACCTCTACCTGCTAGATGCTGGTAGCACCAACTACATACACACACACACACACACACACACACACACACACACACACAGACCAGTTGTGACAGCCAGAAATGGCTCTACATATTTCCAGATTTCTCTGCAAATGGTCCCTGTCTGGACCTCTGCCCTAGATAGTAATATTATTAGAAAAGAAAATCTGAGGGGCATCTGGGTGGCTCAGTCGGTTAAGCATCTGACTTTGGATTTCAACTCAGATCATGATCTCATGGTTCATGAGTTTGAGCCCTGCATCAGGCTCTGTGCTGACAGCATGGGGCTTGCTCAGGAATCACTCTCCCTCTCTTTCTCTCTCTCCTCTCTCTGTCTCTGCCTCTCCCCTGCTTGTGCTCGCTTTCTCTTTCAAAATAAATAACTTAAGAAAATAAAATGTGAAAGTAAATAAATTATTTAATTTGAAAAGCTACATAAAAAGCAACTTATGATACCCGAGGTCAACAGTAATAGAGAGGAAAGCAAAGTTAATAATCAGAAAACTTGTCAAATTTATTTTTTTTAATGTAAGAACTGGTTCTTTGGTAGATAAACATATAAACTTTTTGAGAAGGAAATTTTAAAAAAGCAACATGCATTCACAGTATTGTAATTGGGAATGAGGATTTAACTACAAAAACTATAGAGTAGGTTAAAAATATGATAACATTATCCCAATTATATGCTGTTAATGTTAAAATGTGGACAAAGTAGCCAGTTGAAGTATATATGTATGTAACTTACCAGAATTAACTAAAGAGAATATGGAAACTAAAATAACCACGGAAAATATTGTGAAAATCAGTCTTTCGAAAAGCACATAACACAAATGCCAACATTGGCCAAAGATAACCCCCCAGAAAATGGAAATGAGGACAAACCTAAAAAAGAAAGTTCCTCAGAACTAAGGACATACCAGACAAAATCAAACAAACACACATCCAGGCCAAGACGGCGATGTTCCGATCAGATTCCACTGAATTCAAGGCAAAAGGAGGCACTTTAATAATAATAATAATAATAATAATAACAACAACATTCATGGGGCACCTGGGTGGCTCAGTCAGTTAAGTGTCCAACTCTTGGTTTCGGCTGAGGTCACAATCTCATAGTTTGTGAGTTCACGCCCCACATTGGGCTCTCTGCTGACAGTTCAGAGCTCGCTTGGGATTCTCTCTCCCTCTCCCTCTCTCTCTGCCTCTCTCTCTCTCTCAAAATAAATAAATAAACTTTTAAAAATTTCATAAAAAACATTCAATCCATAATGAAGACAGTTTTCTTTTTCCAACAAAAACCAACATTGAGCCCTGTGATGACAGCTCGGAGCCTGGAGCCTGCCTCAGATTCTGTGTGTGTCTCTCTCTGCCCCTCCCCTGCTCGTGCTCTGTCTCTCTATCTCAGGAATAAACATTAAAAAATTTTTTTATTTAATTAGAAAAAAAAGAAATTGGATTCTTTTGAGGAGAAAAAAAACTCCCACATAATAAAATGGGAAATCCATGAACTTGCCTAATGAAGAGAACATGGGAGGAAAACAGCTCCTCGACATGAGAAATTAACAAAAGGAAAAATAACCACAGATGCAATGGAAATAAAAATAGGGGCGCCTGGCTGGCTCGGTTGGTGGAGCATGTGATTCTTGATCTCGGGGTTGTAGGTTCGAGCCCCACATTGGGTGTAGAGATTACTTAAAAATAAAATCTTTATAAAAAAAAAGGAAATAAAGATAATTATAAGAGTATGCAAATTGTTATGCCTCACTCAACAGTGTGTGTGTGTATATATAAAATATTTAGGTGAAAAGAACACACTGTTCTACAGATGTATTTAGTATGAGAAATGCCTATATGTAAAAATCAGGAGCTTTCTTATATTCCAAAAATAACAAGTTAGAAATATCATAGGGAAGATTTGATGAGAAAATTACTGACTTAGAGGAAGAGAATTACAAAGCTTTATTAAGGCATTTATTTCTTCTATGTGTTTAACAAACACTTATACACAATATATGGCTTACTAGGGGCCAGGCACATTTTGTCCTACCCAGACCTAAAAGGTAGTTTTAATTATTATCTGCATTTTTTTGGATGAAGAAACTGAGGCACAGAGAGGTTACATAACTGGGCCAAGGTCACGCAGCTTAGAAGTGGCTGAACTGGGATCCAAAACACAGCCAGCCTCCAGCACCTGTGCTCTTTGCTGTAGCGCTGCATAGCGAGTAAATGAACAGACACACCGTGTTCTAGGAGGGAGGACTCAGTATCAGTAAATGGAAAATGATCAGTAAAATGATCAATTCACTGCTGGCCTGAGCTCTCTGGCGAGGGCTGAACTGCTAACCATCTGTCCAGGGTGAATGTCAACAGAAGGCAAACCGTCAGGGGGCTGTAGGCTGCCCCCGGGTGCACCGAATCTCACCCCTGCCCACCCCCCGACCCCACCGCTGGAGACTGGGGAAGCCCAGCTGGGAGTGGAGCCCCCCAGCCTTCTCCTCTGCATGCTGCTGCTCTGAGTCCCACGGTGCAGAGGTGATGGTGGCCGGCGGGTCCTCCCTAGCTCACAATGCCCTGTCCTATTCTCTTAGATCCAGGAGATGGTCCACTCGGAGGTTGCTGCCTATGACTCGGGCCGGCCTGGGCCCCTCCTGGGCCGCCCGGCGATGCTGGCCAGCCACATGAGTGCCCTCAGCCAATCCCAGCTCATCTCTCAGATGGGCATCCGGAGTGGCATCGCCCACAGCTCCCCGTCACCCCCAGGGAGCAAGTCAGCGACGCCGTCTCCCTCCAGTTCAACTCAGGAGGAGGAATCAGAAGCGCATTTCAAGGTAGGGAGGGTGGAGATGCAGAGCCCTAACTGATGCCCTCCTGTCAGCAGGTGGGTGGGCCCTGTGTGGAAATTGGCATCACCTACCTCTAGACAAGACTAGAAGGGTCTAACTGTACCCTTTGCTGGAAGACACAGAGGAGGAAAATCAGCAGGTAGAACGGGGCCCACTGGCTGGAACGCCTGGGCAGTGGGGATGGTGGTGACTGGAACTCGGGATACCTGGCTTCAGCTGCTAAATTTGCTGAGCATCTTTGACAAGATCCTCAGGGTCACATCTTAGGGCCACATTGGCCTTTTAGGAGAAAATGTGCTGATAAAAATGGGTGGCCCAGCAGAAGACATCTCTGGACTGCGCTGACCGCAGGATGGGGCACTAAAAATGAACACCACCACCCCAGTCACTGGGGACATGCCCCCCCCCCAACATCCCTGGAGTCATGGGTGGTCCTGCCTCTTAAGAACAGGTCGGAGGGGAGAGGTCACCAGCTGTCCAGGCTTGTCCTTTCTTTGCACTGACAAATGCCCCTGGCTGTTGGAAAGCATCTTGTTTTACTGGGGCCAAGAACAGAGGCCCAGAAGGGCCCAGGATGGAAGCTGTCACTGGGAGCCTCCCAATGAGCCCATGGCAGAATAAACTTGATCCCACCACTTCCGCCTCCCTTCCTTCTTCATAAGGGCCTCTCACCCCTTTCCACACGGTGGCCCTGCAGACACCTGGGAGCAGGAGCCATGGCACCTGTCCCCTCTAGCAGAGACCCTGACCTCCTGGGCTTGGGTGGCGGGGGGGGGGGGCAGGGGGAGGCGCATCTGGATCCGGTTCAGCTTCATCCTCAGGATAATTTGGTCTCTGCCGTAGGCCAGACAGGAGCCGTTATTATTTTATTTTTTATTTAACGGACACTTGGGGCCAGACGCTGTTCTAAGCACATAACAAGTATGCATCCATGTAATCCTCACCACGGTCCTGGCGGTAGGTGCCATCATCTATCTCCAGTTGGCTGATGGGAAAACTGAGGCCCAGAGAGATTGTATAACTTCTCCAGCGTCACCAAAACAGGATTCAGACTGAGGTGGTCACAGTCTGGCTCCAGCTGATGTGCTCTTGGCCACCTGTAGTGCCCTGTCATCTCTTCCTCATCCAGCGGTGTATCCGCATCCCTCCTCCTGCTAGAGCCTCTCCTGGGGTGGACACAACCGGGCCCGGAGGGCGGCCAGCTGCACATAGAGGCAGGAACAGAACAGGCTCTGCTGCAGACTGCCCCTCACTGTCCCGCAGACTCGGAGGCCTGAATCTTACCTAGTGGCACACGGTTTCCCTATCAGTTCCCGGCGTCACTTTTATCTGCTTGGTGCAGGCTGACAGTCCTCATTGCAGGATCCAGGGCCTTTGACCAAAGTTCCTGGTCCCTCCTGTGTGGCCTGAAGGGTCCTTTTGGGGACCTGCTGAGGTCTGTGGTGAGCATCCCTATACTGTACCCATCCTGCAAGCCCTGAGTCCGACACTCACGGGATTGCAGTCCTGGAGTCTGATTGCTCCTGAAGGCCAGGTGTCCGGAGTGAGGCCACACCCAGCGAGTCACATAACCCCTTTCCCATCCAGCCATGTCAGTCACGGGGGCCCCCGGGGACTATGCCCCCTGCCCCAAGTTGCACACCTGAAAATTGGCGGGAGACCCTGATCTTCTGTGGTTAAGGATCACCTTTGGGGATGATTTGTGACCACAAGAAAGGAGAGCTGTTAAGAAAAATATATATAAAACTTGGAAATCGGGCCCTGAACAACAGCTGCACGCTCTTTCAGTGGCGTACCACAGCACTGTCCAGCAGGCTTGCTCCAGAATTACCGGTCCTCTGGGAGAATGTGCCGCTGTTGTGATTCATTACTCATGATCGATTAGGGGACTTTACACCCTGTAAAGTCAGATGTTAACTTGGGAAAGAAGTGGTAGAGATGTAAACAATTTTCGTCTGATCACAAGGCAAATGAATTTTTCCCTGTAGAGATGCAAATGACTTCTGCCCCGTAGAAATGATTAAAAGCCCCCAAAGCGATAGTTTCATTACTCTGTAGGGCAGTTTTGCTTGTATTTCTTTGAATCAACTTTGCTGCCTTGCTGATTTTCATTAATGAGTTAAGCACAAACCCCGGAGTTCCTGGCTCCTACCCAGCCTGTGCATATGTCTGTTGCCTCCCTCACCTAGAGAGTGAGGAGCATGACCATGTGTTTAAGCCCAGGGTGGTGGCCAGCCCACCACTGCCCATGCATGCGTGGAGTCAGACAGGGAGGTGGTGGGGTGCTGAGGAAAGTCCCCTCTGCCTCAGGCTGGGGTGGGTAACCTTTGACAGGAGGCCCCCAGCTTCTCTGTTTTTCTGACTCCTCTCACCTGCACAGATGTCTGGAGAGAAGAGACCCTCAGCTGACCCAGGAAAAAAGACCAAGAACCCAAAGAAGAAGAAGAAGAAGGACCCCAACGAGCCTCAGAAACCTGTGTCGGCCTATGCGCTCTTCTTCAGAGACACTCAGGCCGCCATCAAGGGACAGAACCCCAGTGCCACCTTTGGAGATGTGTCCAAAATCGTGGCCTCTATGTGGGACAGCTTGGGAGAGGAGCAGAAGCAGGTGAGTCTCTGTCCCTTTTGGGACCGTCCCCCGAGGCTTTGAGGCCCTGGAGCCAGTGACAGACTTGGAATGTCTGAAACCAGGAAGACGCTCTTACGGAGGTCTTTTCCTGGACTCAGTTTGCCCATCTGTAAGCTGGGAAGCTATTCCAGTTCTGCTGTATGCCAGCTGCGTTCTCTAGTGACTTAACCAGTCTGGATTTCGGCTTCCTCATCTGTAAAACACGAATAAGCATCTCCGTCCGTCTTGTCGCTCCAACTGTGTGAGTCTGGAGTCCAGACCAAAGCTTCCTCTCCCACCTACCATGTGCCCATGGCTCCTCTCGTGGGCATCCAGGGAGGATAGGGAGCAGAACCAGCCCTAGGCAGATTCCAGTTACCAGCTTCGGGACCTCGGGCTGATTGCCGAAGCCCTCCCCAGTGTTGCCCATGTCTTGAATCTTTCAGGCCTACAAGAGGAAGACCGAGGCAGCAAAAAAGGAGTATCTGAAGGCTCTGGCAGCCTACAGGGCCAGCCTTGTATCCAAGGTAACACCCTGGACCGTGGGCCCGGCCGTGATGAGGGTGGCACCCCCCAAGGGATAGAGCAAGAACTGAGGCCCATGGGAACGGTCAGAGCTATAGTTTGTGGAGAGAGTGGATAAGACCAATGTGGTCACTTCTCCGGTGTGCCTACTATGTGCTGCGCTCATGCTGAGCACTTTACATGGATCTCGTTTCATTTAATTCTTCCAAGAACCCAGTGTTCAGTGAGGTTAAGCAACTTGCCTGACATGATGAGTGTAGGGGTGTTGTCTGAAAGCTATCCTAGAGGACATGGCAGGTGGGTTAGGCCCTAAAGCGTCAAGTGGGGGGAGGGGGGTGTTCCAAGTTGAGGGAACAGCACGTGCAAAGGCATAGAGGCCGTAGAGGAGCATAAATAGAGGATGTCCCAGCTGGATGGTGCTGGCCTCACGGGCCAGGCTGAAGAGTATGGGCCTCATGGGCAGGGAAAGCCCAGGGATTAGTGCAGGAGGTGGTTGGATGGTCAGAGCCAAGTGCACTGAGGACCCAGAATTACCTCCGGTTAGCCCATAGCTCCCTGCCAAGGGGTCAGAGAGCCAGCCAGGGGCCATGGCAGTGGTTTGCAGACCCCGCTGGTCTCATGGCCCAAGTTCTGGCTTATCCGTCTTCCCCAGAATAATTGGTGTCTGTCTCCTTGCAGAGCTCCCCAGACCAGGGCGAGACCAAGGGCACTCAGGCAAACCCGCCGGCCAAAATGCTGCCACCCAAGCAGCCCCTTTATGCCATGCCGGGCCTGGCCTCCTTCCTGACGCCATCGGACCTGCAGGCCTTCCGCAGCGGGGCGTCTCCCGCCAGCCTTGCCCGGACGCTGAGCTCCAAGTCACTGCTGCCTGGCCTCAGCGCATCCCCGCCACCGCCCCCCTCCTTCCCTCTCAGCCCTCCACTGCACCAGCAGCTGCCGCTGCCGCCCCATGCCCAGGGTGCCCTCCTCAGTCCGCCTGTTAGCATGTCTCCAGCCCCCCAGGCTCCTGTCCTGCCCACCCCCATGGCACTGCAGGTGCAGCTGGCTATGAGCCCCTCACCTCCAGGGCCACAGGTAAGGACGGCCCGGTAGGAACATGCCCTTCAGGACCCCTCGTGGGGAAGGGAGGTGGCTTGGGATTTCAGATACTGGCCCTGCCCCTCACCAACCTAGGCTCCTTACCTCTCTCTGAGCCTCAGTCACATCTATGAACTGGCTCTGGCATACCTTCCCCGAGATATACCGGCTACAGTGAACAGTTGACAAGTTCCCAGACAGATGCTTTGGATCCTTAGGATGTCCCAGGCCCTCCTCTTCTCCTCTGTCCATTTCTGCTCTCTGGCCCGAGGGGCTGAAAGCCATGCAGCTTCTGCCAGACCAGCCCCAGCCCCTGACTCTCCCCAGCGCCTTCAAAGTCTGACCCCAGTGATTGTTCCACAGATACTCTTACGAGACTTGTGTGGCTCAGCACGATAACTCCATTTTATAGACTGGGAAACCAAGGCCAGAAAAGGAAAGGCCCCGAAAGCAAGAGTCCTTCACCCCGCCGATGCAGCTAGGAGAAGGGTTGAATCTTCCAGAAGGTGCTCCGCTAGGGAAAAGGAAGAAGCATTCCAGGCAGAGAGGCAGAGTGGAGGTTTTGTAGCGGCCGGAGGAAGTGTCTCCGTGAACACCCTCAGGCACATAGAGTTCCCATCCCCCACTCGCTGCTGGGGATGTGCACCCCATTTTCTCCCCTTTGCTCACCTGCCTCCTTTCCCCTGGGCAGGACTTCCCTCACATCTCCGAGTTCCCCAGTGGGTCCGGATCCCGCTCACCCGGCCCGTCCAATCCCCCAAGCAGCAGCGGAGACTGGGACAGCAGTTACCCCAGCGCGGAGTGTGGCGTCAGCACGTGCAGGTGGGTCCTCGCCCTGGCCTCCCCCGCAGCCCCGGGGCTGCCAGGGGACGGGAGGGGCAAGGCTCTGTGGGTCACCGTCAGCCCTGCGGGAGTGCCCCGGGGGTGCCCGCAGTCTTGCGAGAAGACACGGGACGAAGCAAGACCCCAGAAGGACTCCGCTGGTCT
The DNA here is from genome assembly GCF_022079265.1 of Lynx rufus. Classification (NCBI taxonomy): domain Eukaryota; kingdom Metazoa; phylum Chordata; class Mammalia; order Carnivora; family Felidae; genus Lynx; species Lynx rufus. Next base: position 16,501,138 of record NW_025814896.1, on the reverse strand, counting down.
GACGCCAGGGCCTGGGAGACGGGGCCAGCTTCAGTCTTCCTTTTCCTCCTTCCGTCCTGGTTGTCTCACCGGTGCCACCATGTGACACTCACCGATGGCTCCTCTGTCCTCAGTCAGGTTCCCTGGAAGCAGAGCTGATGCGGGTGCCTTCGATGGTGCCGAGGGAGAGCTTGTGGGAGAAGGGAAGGGAGAGGGGCAGGACAGGGCCCCGGAGGGAGCTGAGAGAGCTCAGCCACAGACTCACTTCAGCCTGATCCACCGTGAGCTCGGAGCTCGGCCACAGATGGCCCAGCAAACTTGGTCCCGCTCTGAGGTTAGGGCTTTTTGTACCCATGTCTGTCAGCCATTGGCTCTGGGCTGCCCCAGGGGGTGTGGCCCCCAGGCAAGACAGGTCTCGTCCACCCCCGGGCAGCTCTCTGGGGAGGGCAGGAGAGGGGGTCTGGGGGAGGCACGAGCAAGAAGGGCCAAGGGGCCAACACGGGGAGCCGCAGACCTTACTGGTACCCCTACCGCCCGCTGCAGCCCAGCACCCCCTCTGACACCCCCCCCCCGACTTGGCTGGTCCCTGGTCCTCATGTGGACCTCGTCCTCCGACCTCCTCTCCCATCCTTCATTCTCAGCCTCTTAGCCTGTCAATGCCACGCTAACTTTCCTTCCTCTAGAAGGTCTTCCTGACCCAAGAGACAGTGACCCCTCATTTCAGAAAGGGAAATGGGGTACGGATGGCACCTTATTCCTCTACCCACCAGCCCTGACTGCCGTCCCCTGGCAAGAACTAACCCTGTGGCCACACCCTGGGTATGTGGTCCCAGCAGCAGCCCCACACCCTGGAAAGTCTGGATGGTCATGTTTGGTGGACAGGAGGTGCTCTCTGTTGCCGGGCTCCAGCTGCGCCTAAGCCTGGCTGTCGGCCTCTCTGTTCCTCACCCGGCCAAGCCCGCCAGGGAGCGAGCAGACAGGGCTCGTGCCCCGCTGCTGAGGGCCAGTGCCCGGCCACAGACTCTGCCTGGGTGGGCAGACCGTGCTCAGCGGGAATTCCTGTCCCCCTACCTGGGCAGGTGCAGACCCTCCCTCCACGGGCTCCCTTCCCAAGAGTCAGAGTGTGGGGCTGGGGGCTCTACGATGGACATTAGGGAATGCGTCCGAGCTTCCCCCCAACACGGAGGGCAGCCCACAGCTGTGCCCTATTTTACTTATGTTTTAAGTGGAGGTAGAGCTGGCGTATTAGTTTCAGGTGTACCACAGAGTGATCGAATCAGACTTGCGCTTCCTGGGAGATGATCACCACAGACAGTCTACGTAACATCTGTTGCCACTCAGAGTTACAGATTCTTTTCTTGTCCGGAGAACCTTTCAGATCTACTCTCTTAGCAGCTTTCAAGCGTATAAATTTACAAAAATACAGTATTAGTAACCGAGGTCCCCTGCTGTACACGGTATCCCCAAGACGTATTCATCTTCGAGCTGGAAGTTTATTTATACCTTTGGAGCCTTCACCCATTTTACCCATCCCCCCGTCTCTGGCACCCAGCGGTCTGTTCTCTGTGTCGATCAGCTTGGTTTGGGGTTTGTTTAGACTCGACATGTAAGTGAGATCATCTGATACTGGTCTTTCTCATCTTTCTCGGACTTATGTCACTTGGCACAAGGCCCTCAAGGTCTCCCGCTCTCACAGATGGGCATCCTATTTGTAAAAAAATATTTTTAATGTTCATTGATTTTTAAGAGACAGAGTGTGAGCAGGGGAGGGGCAGAGAGGGAGGGAGACATAGAATCCGAAGCAGGCTCCAGGCTCCGAGCTGTCAGCATGGAGCCCGATGCGGGGCTTGAACCCATGAACCGTGAGATCATGACCTGAGCCGAAGTCGGATGCCTGACTGACTGAGACACCCATGCGCCCTGAGCGTCCTATTTTAAAAACACAGAAGGCACCTTCCTGCCCTCCTCGGATTCCATGTGGAATTTACAAATGGAAACCGACTCCACACGGACCTGAGAGCTGGGGTGTGGTTGGAACACCTTCTCTGAAGGACAGGCGCTCGCAGCCACCTTCCCCCAGCGCTGAGGACCTCGTGGTCCCCAGCCGGGGTTCCAGGAGGGGAGTTTGGTTCTGCCTGGTGGCCCATCAGGGAGGGACCAGTGGTCTCCAGAGGGGCAGCACATCCAGGGTGAGGGTGAAGGCTAGCGAACAGGTGGCCTGGCACCCTCCGCTCCAGGCCATGTGTGCGTTCAGGTCCCTGGGAGCCGGAGGGCGCCTGGCTGGGCTCCCCCCGCTCTGACAGCCCCTCCTCTCTCCCCAGCCTGCTCCCCAGGGATAAATCGCTCTACCTCACCTAATCCCGCCTCCCCTCTCCTCCCTGAGGCTTGCTGGAGGGGCACTGCTCCGAGCCTGAAGGGCCCACAGCAGAAGGGGAGCCTTGGCAGGAAGCGGGGTGACCGGAAAGAGACGGCAGTGACACACGGACGCCCCGGGGCCTCGTCTCTTCCTCCACCTCACACCAGACTCTGCAGAGGCAGCCCGCCGCCCCACCGCCAGCCCAAAGAACCTGCAGGAACCTTCTGTCCCCGACCTGCTTGCTCCAGGGTTACCGTGGACCCCGCTCCTCGCCCTGCACGCTGTACTCTGCATCTGGACGTCTGGCCCCAGCCCAGGCTCGCGTGGGCTGCCCCCGGAGGGGTCGCCTTCTGACAGAAACCCACCCCCAGATGCACGGGCCTGGGGCCGCCCGGCCACAGACGTGCACATGCGGTTTTACAGTGTGAACAAAGATTATGAAACGTCTAGACTATTGGCTCCACGTAAGTAGTTGACTAAGTGTTTTAGAACCGTGAAGACAGCTGTGAGATTATTTTGTGGGGGAGGGGAGTAGTTTCCTTTTAAGGTGACAACCATTTTCTATGACCCTTAGCACATTTTTGTTTAAGTCTTCTCTTATGGGAGAGGTGCACCAAGCAGCGGCCAAACCGGCTCCCCGCCTGTACAGCACGTGCCGGACGACTTGTAGCCACACTGGGAGACGTTGCGCTTTTTTTCTTAACCCTACGTCCATCTATTTAAAATTGCCAACACCGACCTTTGTCTATTTATGGAGAAAAGTTGAGAACAGAAATGCAGTCTATCATCAAGTGTGTGTGGTTTTCGGGTTCGGTTTGGGTTTTGGTTCTTAGTGTTGTTTGCAGCTGTTCCCTGGCCCTGGCGGGTGTCCGTCCCGGCGCCCAGTGCTTCTCTCCGTTCCTTTCTAATAAAACTTCCGAAAAGTTGAAACTCGGTCTGTTCCTTCATGCGCTTGGCAAGCCAGACCCAGGCCTTCCGAGGTGCCTTGTGGCAGCAGCTCTGCCCTCGACGTCAGCGGGATCTGGGCCCAGCGTCACCTGCCGTTTACTCACCCGGAGGGGAGGGTCTGTGTGGACGACTGCGCCTCCGTGTCACGTCTGCAGAAGTAGGACAGCAGTGGCGCCCACACAGGCCTGCTGGTGACGATGGCGGTCAACGGGGGCGGAGGGCTGGCTGCGCAGGGCGCATCTGCCTGGGGGAGGCGAGAGCTGGGTTCGGGGAGCCCTGAGGATGCTCCCAACCTGAACGTAAGAGGCAGCCCAGACAAGGGCATCTAACCCAGATTTCCCAACAGATGTTCAGCGGTGATACCAAAAAAAAGTAATAATTATGTGACTATTTTAACTGTATCTGGAAAAATCACAGTTTCTTGGTATGGAGGAGCCCTCCCATCCCCACCCCCACCCCGTCGGCTCTCAGGGCCTCTCCCTCTGCCACCACCCATCACCGTCACCTCCCTTCTCCCAGATAACAGCCCCGGGGCTGGGGCGCAATCTCTCTGTGAGCAGTTTCCTCACTGGAGGGCATTTTGTAATCCACTTTGGAAAAAGAAAAAAGAGAACCAAACCAACAACAAAAACAACATGCTGTCATGTCAGTAGCATCATTGCGATGCGAAGCATAAATATTTCATGTGGTTACAATTTCCTTTCCTGTGTGGAGCTTGTCAGTAACACGGTGATGACTTAGTTTAATATTCGACTCTTGCTTCTACATTTGAGAAAACAGTGTCATTGTGATCCACACAGACAACCCAAAATAATGAGTGTAAAGCTCTCAGGTTCTTGCCGGCCCCCCATTGCTGCCCTGGCCTTTGGAGGTGTCCACGTGCCAAGGCTGACCTCTCCATTGCAACGGGCGCTCTGAGATGCCCAAGCGGAGTCTAAATACCCTGCCTGCAGATGTCAGGGGTTGTCCGGTGGCACCCCCAATCTGCCAACGCCAGTCTGCTCTGGACCTTAGAGCGGTGCCCCTGTCGTTGTAAGGACCTTCAGCCCCTGCAGCCCATCTGCCCTGTCCATGGAGCCGACCCTTCCAGGTGTCATGCACCTGCTTCAGATTTTTCCACCTCCTCCCGCAGACAGACTGGAATCCCAGCAGAGGCACAGCTTGGGCAAAGGCCAAGCCTCCAGACCCCAGAGGAAGGGGTGGCTTGTCCCAAGAGTGTCCAGCACTAATCCCTCCCTGGGATTCCACATTAGATTGGAAGATGGACAACACGGCATGGAGGGGCCTTCCAATTACTCTTTAATTAAAGAGTCCACAGTGTGGGTGCCTGGGTGGCTCAGTCGGCTAAGCGACTGACTGTTGATTTCGACTCAGGTCATGATCTCGCAGTTTAGGAGTTCGAGCCCCCCGTGACAGGCTCTGTGCCGACAGTGTGGAGCTTTGCTTGGGATTCTCTCTCTCTCCCTCTCTCTCGGCCCCTCTCATGTGCTCTTACGCTCTCTCTCTCTCTCAAATAAATGAACTTTGATAAAAAAAAAAAAAAGAACTAATCGTGGTCAACAGTCCAGTTATATCTTAAAAAAAAAAAAAACAAACAAAAAAAAAGATAAGTCGCCTGGATGGCTCAGTTAGTTAAGCATCCAACTTCAGCTCAGGTCAAGATCTCACGGTTCATGGGTTCAAGCCCCGTGTCAGGCTCGGTGCCGACAGCTCAGAGCCTGGAGCCTGCTTCAGATTCTGTGTGTGTCTCCCTGTCTCTCTCTCTCTGCCCCTCCCCTGCTGGCACTCTGTCTCTCTCTCAAAAATAAACAGTTAAAAAAAAAAAAAAAGTCCACTGTGCTGAAATTCAATGTGTTCATTCAGCAAGACTAAAAACAGGTGAGCGGTTACTTTCTGCCCCAGCTGAGCACCGGGGATGCCTGGGGAATCACACACAGATTCCACCCCTAGGAGCTCCCTAGCTGTGGTAGCAGAGAAGGAAAATGGTAATAGTCAGCTATAAAAGTATAAGTGTATATTATAAACCATAAAAATATAAAATTCACAATACTATGTGACGAGTACGAAAAGGGGCCGGGAGAAGGCAGAAGAGGGGCCCCCAGGCTAGCCAGGGTCCGCAGCGTCTTCCTGGGGGAGGCGATATCTGGGCTGCGCCCCATCCAGTGACCGGGACTGAGCCAGAGCACTGACATGTGGTTCTAGAGTGCCGTGCTTTCCTGATTCACGACCCCCAGAGGCCGTGGCTCTGTGATTGTGATTCTCTGTGACTGTGAATCCCAAAGAATTCTCTCTGGAAGAAGCTGAGGATGAGTCCACAGAGCTGCGTGGGGATCTCAGAGGCAGGAACAGGGGCGGCTGTCCTCAGGTTGAAAGTGAACCTCAGGCGTAGTGCATGTTCTCACCTGCCGGGGTCTGGGCCAACCGGGCTCCCTGTACGGTGGGGGTGGCTGAAGGTGCCGTGCATGCGGAGGTGGTGTGAGCGTGGGTAACGTGCCCCTGTGTGTGGGTTGTGCGTAGGGTGGCGAGGTGTGCACGTGTGGTGTGTCTGTATCTGCAGGCTTGTGCTGCGCACCTGTAGGTCTGCGGGGTGCACGTCTGTGCGGTGTGCTTGTGAGTACAAGATGCGACGTGCATGCAGTGTGTGTATGTGTAGTTGGTGTGCATGTAGGAGAGGACACACGTGTGCACTGTGCCCAAAACACAAATGCATGCACACACATCAAACTCACACGGGGGCACATTACACACGCCTGCACCCTACGAGCACGCATGTGCACGTGCACACACATCACACGCATTCACGGTACATAATGCATAGCACGTGGACGTGCACACCAGACACATCACATACCACACGCACACGACGCCCATGCACACATGTATGCTACATGTGCGTGCATATCATGCAACGACACCACACACATGAGCATGTGCACGCGTACATCACACATATGCACACTACGTTCATACACACAAACCCACCATGCACATGCATGCAAATATCTTCCTTTCACCCACCCGGTGGACACACAAGTGCATATATATATATATATTTTTTTTTTTAAAGGGGGCAGAGAGCCTGAGGGGGTGAAGAGCAGAAGGGGAGAGAGAGAGAATCCCAAGCAGCCTCCATGCTTAGCATGGAGCTCGTCATGGGGCTCTATCCCACAACACTGGGATCACGACCTGAGCCAAAATCACACGCACAAACCACACAACTGCACATCCTCACGCACGGCACATATGTATCCATGCATAAGTTAATGTGGGAATGAAATGTTCTTGAAAATTTGGAAGAGTTCACATGCAACGAATCTGACACACAGTTATAGGTTCGGGGGCTTTAAAAAAACTGCCCAGCACCTCCGTTATTACACAGCTCTGCTCCCTAAACCTCCCCAAATGAATAACCCCAAAGCCACTAGAGGCAGAAGGGCAGTCACTCAGAAGTGGCGCGCGGTGGTGAGGAGGGAGGCAGGGCAGAGGGCACCCCTGCAGACTGCGGCTCGGCTGCCCGCTGTCTGTGTGCCACGTCCCCCTTCCCGCGTCCTGCAGTGTTAACTGTGGGTCAGCGTCCCCTGCTTCCGAGGTGCCGTCACGTAAGCTAACGCTCACTGCTGGACCAAGCCGTGTACCTGAATCGTATTTTTTCCTTGAATAATTTTCTGCTTTTGCTTCTCATTTCTCGAGTGGTCACTTTCCCAGTCTCTGCCACACGAGCCTCTGGGACCTCACGGCCCTGTGACTCACTCTGCCCGTGCTCGGATGCTGGTGCCAGTCTGTCCTCTTTCTGGAGGTGACCTCGCCCTGAAGCTTCCTTTCTGTGCTTGTGATGCACAAACCCCTCTGCTCTCGCCCACCAGAGGGTCCTCTCCTTTCTGGGTTCCATCGAGCCCTCTCTCTGGCGTCGCTTCTCCGTGGTGGCGGGGCGTATCTGCCCCTGGCTTTCTCAGAAAGGGTAGATGGAGAATAAAGGTGCAGTTCCGCCATCATTTTCATTCTCCCTGCGCCCCCGGCCCATGGTTTGACTGGGTGAAGGTGTCTAACTTTCTCTGCGACCCAAGGCACTGCTTCATGGCCTCCTGGTCTCCAGCTTTGCTGCTGGGGAGACTGCTGTCATCCGCTTCTCTGCTCTTTGTCACTTCATGTTCCCCCTTCCCTGGTAGCTTTCAGATTTTCTGTCTCTACATCTCGAGACGGCACAATGGTGCACATTTTGAGGGTCTTTGCTGTGCCGGCCCCGAGTGGGCCCTTCCAACCTGCAGCGAGCTAGATACGGCATCTCGCCTCCAACTTCAGTCTTACAGACCGTATTTTTTGTAATCAGAAGGCAGGAACTCGGCTTCCTGGTGCTCTTGTCCATGAAGAAACGGTAGCGCCCATCACTAATGGGAGGAGGACGTGGGGGACAAAGCACTTCAAGTAATTGTGCCCCGGAAGTGTCTCGTGGGGGTGGGGGCTGGGAGGACGGGGTCATGCTCCCTCATCTTCCTCTCTCAGGCTGGCCCTTGGCCAGACTCACATCCCCAGCTCAGCCAGCCCTTGTCTAAGCCCCCGGCCGGCCCACTTTCCATGAAGACAGAGGACCAGTTTGCTAGGGGCGCCATAATGAAACACCACAGACTGGGTGGCTTACACAACAGACATTTATTTTCTCACAGTGGAGCCTGGAAGTCCAAGATCAAAGTGTCGGCAGGCTTGGTTTCTTCCGAGGCTCCTCTCTTTGGCTCGCAGATGGCTGCCTTATCTCGTGTCCTCACCTGGTTTTTCCTCTGTGCACAAGAGCCCTTAGCATCCCCCCTGTGTGACCAGATTTCCTCTTCTTATAGGGACACCAGTCCAATTGGATGAGGGCCCACCCTAATGGCCTCATTTTGCCTTAATCACCTCTTTAAAGGCCTCCTCTCTAAAGATGGTGACCTTGTTAGGTACTGGGGCTGAGAGCCTCAACATAGGAGTTACTGGGGAGACACAGGTCAGCCAGAACAGACAGAGTGGTTGGTACTGATTAGAAATCCCACAGTGAGGGTTAAGTCCACTCACCGGTTCAAGGGCCAGGCGAAAGGGAACTGTAAGGACACAAACTGGGAAGGATTCCGTCGGGGCGCATAAAACAGCCAGATCACTCCACTGGGAGAAGGCTGCGAAGTCCAAATGCGCCTCGTCTGCCTCCAGCTCACCATCGCCCGTCCCAGGAGACCCACGCATCTGATGGTGCCTCGCGTGCTGGAATGACTCAGAGAACGTTTCCTCGCCTGTCAGGGGAGAGCGCTGAAGGACAGGACTGCCTCCCACATCCCTGGCATGACACTGGGCCACAACCTCTTGTCATCTCTCCCGGGTGCCTCCCCAAACCAGATCTGATTCCAGTCCATGAAATGTTACGAGCACCAACGGAGGTGCAAATGCAAATGACCTCAGAGTCGGGCAGGTAACATAAACAAAGGACTGAGACAGGATAACAGGCCAGGGCGCGGCCGAATGGAAGGTGCCCTGCCAAAAAGCATTCAAACTCAGGGTGTCTAAGGACACCGCGCTGACCAAAGCACAACGAGCTTGCCAGCCCAGTGCAGCCTCCAGGCAGTTCGAGCCTCCTACGAGGAGACGGTGAAGAGATGGGCCTTGAAGACAGACCTGGTTTTAAACCTTAGCCTCGTAGTTGCAAAGCACAGTGGTGTTTCTAATCACAGAGCTGGTGTGAGGAAAATATGAATTAATGTATGTAAAGTGCTTAGTGCAGGGCCTGGCACATAGTAAGTGCTTAATTTATAGTAGCTGTTATTACTGTGGTTAAGTCGGAGGATAGCAATGGTGATGAATTTTGTGTAAAAGCAGCCTGCCTTCTCAAGAGCGCATCTGTGAGACCACTCATGTGTGGGGCCGTGGCGCCCCCAGGTGGTCAACATCGATAACTGCAGTGCAGTGGAACAGGCCGAAGAAAATGGTTAGGGGCCAAGTTAAGCTTTAGGGTGAGACAACGGGTTTGCGTCCAGTTCTGCTGTGTGCAAGTAGGTGACGGGCATTCACCTGCACTCTCACCCTCTGTGTCTCTACCTCCAGCAACTAGAATCCCATGGAGCGGCCCTAACAACTTAATAATACCGTCCGCCATGCAAGGGATATGAATATCCCCTAGTAAGTGCTGGCCATGATCCTAGCATGATCCTGCCGCGATGCCGGCACGATGGCAGCGTGAGCCTAGTGCTCAGAACACCACCGGCCCCACACTGCCAACATCCTTCCATCTTGTGGGAAGGAGAAGGTGGATGCCCCTTTGTTATTTACTTTTCTTATTGGGTGGAGCTGACGGGTGACTCTGACGCCCCCTGTGGATACCTGAAATCTCACTGGAGCCAAGTATTCTTTTGATAACTTTTGATAACGCATTGCTCCATCCAGACTTTTTTACAGTGACAATTCCCCTGTAACTTGCAAATGCCCAGATGAGGATGACGGTGCACCAGCCGCTTTCCTCCCAGACAAGAGGGGCCCGGGGGAGACTGGGGGTGAGGGACGTGTTGTGTTGTCATGATCTCTAGAGAGACCCCCACTCCACACACACACTTTCACCCCACTTGCTTTTCTGCCCCCACAGGCGACTTCCTTCCTTCCTAGAGACCAGAAGGGGATGAGGGGACCGCTAAGGGAGGCCTTCCTAGAGTGGGAGGCCTGCCCTCCAGCTGTCGAGCCATCCCCAGGAGGTGGAGGACCCGAGGCCAGGCCTGGGCTTGGGCTGCATTTCCCTCTGGCCCAGCCACCCCCACACCAGCCCCGCTCACGCCTCCTCCCTGGGCTTGTTTTCCAGCAAACTGAAGTTCCTTCTGCCCAGATACCCAGAGAGGCCTCTGCTTGCTCCCTGAGCATCCTTTCCTACCGCCCTGGAAGATTCCTGCCAAGACCCTAAGGTAGTGGTCAGTGATCATAGGCCCTGACAACGCCCACAGGGTGGTTTCAAGTTCCCCTTTGGCACAAGACACCTTAAATGAACGCTGGACGTGGCAGACGACGGGAGGCGCTTCCTGGAGCTGCGGCTGGCCAGGACTGGGACGGTCTGTGTGCGGCACCTGAGCCACCAGGGGGCGCCCGACTCTGACCAACCTTCCCTGACTGGGAGACTCCAATGGGGGCTCAGGAAGGAGCCTTCTTTATCTTCTTTCTTTTTTACCCCTTTCCCACCGCCCCCCCCCCGCCCCGATGAGCCTTCTTTTCAAACCATCCAAGGCGATTCTAATGCAGTCATCCCTCTGCCCCTACCCCTCGCTCCCACGTCCTACACACACACTCCCCCACACATCCCCACCCCTTTGGGACTCCTGGGGTCCTCCATCAAAATGCAAGAGGGCTTTTGAGAGGGCTTGGGCAGTACTGTGGTGTGCAGCCATGATGACCCATGTCTCCATCTCTCCACTTCTCTCTCGGCTGGGCTTTACTACATAAGCGTCAACATTTTGCGGAATCCTCACTGCAGTTGGACATAGCTATTATTATTTCCCCTGCTTTATAGATGAGGAAACTGTGGGTCACAGAAGACAAGGGGCTGAGCAGGACTGCAGGCCAGGAAGACCTAACCTCAGAGTTTGGGCTCTTTCTTTTACCATATGCTGCTCAGGGAAGGTTCTGGAAGTCTGCTTTAGAAATTCAGGGTTTGTCCTAGAAGGTCTTTGATCTGCCCCACCAGAACTGAAGCCCTGTGGCTGCCCCCCAAGAGGTTTTAGAGAAACTGTGTGTGTGAGAGAGAGAGACAGGACCCCCAGCCTCTCTTGCCCCCTTTGGCCAGTCCCTCAACCAGGGCCCACAAGCAGACACCGCAGCCCCACCGCAGCCCACGAGCAGATGCAGGTTTATTATTCCACAGACCGCAGCATCCTGAACCGTCACCCCAAACACCAGCTCTAAAAGTAGGCCTGGGAGCTCTGGTGCCTGCAGGCTTGCCCCCAGCCCTGGGCCAGACCAAAACTCGGGCCGTGGTCTCAGAGCTGAGGCCCGGGGCCCACTGGCCCTAGCAGCACCCCCAGCCCAGCCGTCATTTCTTTGGAGTCCAGAAAAGCCCACACACAGATGCAGAGCCTCGGGCCGGCTGAGGACGGGGGAATCTGCGGGCTCCCCTCCAGAGAAATGCAGTCCCAGATTCCAACCACCCCGTGCAACGTCAGGACCCCTCAAAACAGCCAGTGTGGGGCTGGAGGAAGCTTCCCAAATACTGAGGGGCAGAGGCACAACCGACCTCTCATCAGAAGCAAACTCGAGGTTCGACCACGGCACCGAAGCCCCAAGTCCACAAAGGCTGTGGAGCGGCCGAGGCAGTTCTGCTTGGACACCACTGCCACAATCCTCCCTGGGTTTGGAGGGGCCTAGAAGCCTTTCCCTCTGTCCTCCCAGGTGCAGGTCCCTGCGAGCCCTCGGCTTGCACCCGGCCCCCCAAGCACAAGGGAGCGGAGGCCTGGGGTGGCTCAGAACATCTGTAATGAGCTACATGCAAATACCATCTTCTGCCAAGCAAGACAAGGGGCTTAGTATCGAACAGACCGCACCCACCGGGGCCCCCAGACTTGCTCTCCTCTCCCCGGGAAAGCCTGTCTCCGGCACCTGCCCCAGAGTCCGCCCCGGGAAATCTGCCTGGGCTTCCAAGGCCCACTCTCCCCTGAGCTGGCGATGGGCCCTGGTGAAGGAAGCGGCACACCAATTCACAGGGTGCCCCGCTAGATTTATCGTGGCAGCCCCGGGGCTCCTGGAGGGTGAGCCTTAGCACTCTGAGCACACTGGAAGCCTGAACGCAATGCCAGCCTCAGGCTCAGGCATGCCAGAGAACAGGGGCCATCCTAACTGCCCCTATGCCCGCTTCCCACCCCCACCCCGGCGCCACCTGGTCAGCGGCCTCCCGGCTAACGGCTCCAGTGCCTTGCGTCTCCCCATCCTCTACGGGTCCAGCAGGGAAGCTAGCTGGACCGGTGGGAGGAGACAGGAGCACCGTATCCCGGGGTTCTCGAACCGAGCGTGTCTGTTTCCTCTGTTGTCATCCAGAACGTCTGTAAGCAAGGGACAGAGTGGGTGCTGCGTGGAGACCACGGAAGGCAGGGCCTCTGCTCTGTGGGCAGCTCTCTGGCTCGCCCACCACAGGGATCTGCTGCAAGTTAAAACAAAGCAGGGGAGGGGTGGAAGGAGAGGGGCTGGGAGTTATATTACTGTCCTGGTTCAGTGATTTCTCCCAAAACACACGAAAGCTCAGGGAAGGGGGACCCCGGCAGCAAGGCGAGGGAATGGATGAGGACGAGGGACAGGAGCGCTCAAGAGACCGGGGCTCCTCCTTCGAGGCCTCCCCCGCCACAGGCACGGAGCTCCTGGAGGATCCCCAGCACATTCTGTTCCTCTGGGCACCACTGGCACCCAGCATAGGCGCCACGGGAGGCCTCCAAAGTGTACGTGGTGTGCCCGTGAGCTGGATCCCGGGGCTCCAGGTCCAGAGTCCAGTCCTCCTTGGCCACCCTGCCTGGCAGCGCAGAAAGACGGGTCCTCACATCCTCAGCAGGAACTCCTCTGCAGAGAGACAGCAAGAGGGTCAGGCGAGAGAGGGAGGGAGGGAGGAAGTGCTAACTTGCCTGGTACGCTCTTCCCTGCCCTCCTCCTCCTCACTGCCTTCCACCCTTCAGGTCACAAGCTGTCAGTCCCTGCAGCCATCATTCCCAGATCCCCTGTAAAATGAGGCCCCTGCAGAGCTCAGCACTCACCCCCCAGGGCAGCACCTACCAGGCTAATGTCGTCACCGGCTATTTGCAGGGTGACTGGACAGGGATTTTCTTCTCCTCCTCTCCTGGGACGGAGTAGGAACCTCCAGCCCACACTAAGCTAGGATCAAGGGAGGGGGTCTTTGGTTGGGAGCAGGGCAAGAGGCAGAAACTCTGTTAGCATCACCAAGCACAGGCTTTATGGTGTAAAGGCTGGTCCCAGCAGCTGAAGATTTTATTTGTGGTGTGAGTACTTCACCCTGAGACTCATGAGGGCCACTTTCCGTCAGGCCAGCCCAGCCAACCTCCTTTTCCCAGGACCTTACCAAGCCCTCCCAGCTGCATCGTGGGGAAACAACTGACAGCAGTGGGGGGCGGGGGGGGGTGTTTCTAGAAAGGAGGACTGGGGGATGGGGAGGCTGGGGGCGGAGGGATTACAGACTGAAGCGGGCAAGAGAGAAAGGGAGGGCAGAGAGAAGGGGGCCTGCCCATGCCAGGCAAGCTCCGTGAGACTGTGAGGGTCTGGGGAGAGAGTCAAGAACTGTTTTGCCTGACATCCGGATGTCTGACTTGTGCCTGTAAGTTAAGGGCTTACTTTCATCTTCACCCTGTTTCTTAGGGCAGGAGTGTGTCCCTCCTGGATCTCTAAATCCCAGCAGAGAAGTGGCCCAGTAAATGGTGATACATTAATGAACAAGCGAGTGAGTGAAACCCCCAGTGCTCACCTGACAGGGAGCAGGTGCTCTGCACGTGTTGAGATAACGAGGTGTGTGTGTGTGTGTGTGTGTGTGTGTGTGTTGTATTGGGGAAGGCACCATCTATCAAATCCACACTCTACGTCCCTGCCTCTGTTGGGGGATGGGCCTCAATGAGCCGCAGGACAGATGCCCAGTAGGCAACTTCCCTCCTCCATCACCCTGGTGCCGAGAGCTCTCCACAGGCTCCCACCCCCTGGTAGACCCACCTGTTAGACAAGGGTCAGGTCAGGAGGTGAACGAAGAGGATGGCCAGGCCGATGTTAAGCAGGATCACCATGCAGATGAGGACAGTGTTGGGGACCTGGGAGCAGTGCAGAGAAGCTGCCTGAGTTCCCAAGGCCTCTGAAACACCCCCTGCCCAAGTCCCTACAAAGCTGGACAGAGGAACAGGAACCTTCGGAAGAACCCTCCTCTGAGCACCCTGCATTTTGCTCACTGCTGTGTCGGGCAACTGGACAGCAGACCATCAGGGCTGGAAAGATTCTGGGAAATGATTAACCAAACCATTTAGGGTCCAGGTCGCAAAGCACAACAGTGGGCAGCACTGGAACTGGAAGCCAGGAACACGCCTTCCTTTCTGCGAATCCCCCCTGGGCCGCATCCATGGGTCCTACAGACCTAGCTTCATTCTGGTCCCTGAGTTTGCAGCTCCCAGCCCCTTCTAATAAGCCCTACTGGGCCCTTCCTCCACTGCCAGGAAGCCCTCCCTGCTACACCCTGTAGCAGATGCTGCTGGTGCTCAGCTCAGATACCCCTGGTCCCGCAGATGCACTCACTCCCTGCCCATCCCCAGCTGCCTAGGGCTCCCAGCACCCCCTTCCCCAAAGCACTGCCTCTGACCAGAGGGACCAGAGGAAAAAGCCTGTCCCCTGCCCCAAGGTGCGGGACTCTGCAGTGAAAGTTACCTTCCCCATGCCTCCAGGGATCAGGCTACACTTGACTAAGCCCACATCCCTGCTGGGGATTTCCCTGCCCTATTCTGTGCGCTCACCCTTCCCACCCCCAAATCATCCTCACTGGAATCCCTCCTGGAGCTCAGCCACCCTAGGGGACCCGACGTGGGACACCTCCTTCCGCCACAAGCATCACTCACCTCCTCCACCTCCACCTCGGCCTCCGCTGCCTGCGCCGCCTCCTTCCGAGCCTTCTTCTTGGCCCCCCCCTTGGTCAGCCCTCGGGCCTCGGTCTTGCGGGCCTTGGCCTTGGGCTCGGCTTTGGGGACGATGGGCTTGGGCTCCAGCTTGGCGGGGGAGTTGGGCGCGGGCTCGGGGGCCCGCACTGGGGCGGCGGCCGGCGACGGCGGCGCGGAGTCGGGCCCGGAGGCCTCGGGCTCGGGCTCGTCCTCGAAGGGCGGCGGCGCGGGCGGCGCGGTGCGCACGGCGTAGCTGTGGTAGCCCCGGTACAGCGCCACCTCGGGCTCGCGCGACGGCGCGGGCGGCGGCTGCAGCGCCTCGATGGCCATGTGATCGGTGGCCGGCCGCGCGGGGCTGCGGCGGCCCGCGCCCTCGGCGCCCGGCTCCCCGTTCCAGGCGCCCGGGCTCGCCGGGCGGTCCTTGGTGGCCCCCGGGCGGGGCCGCTTGGGCTGCGGGGGCGTCCCGGCCGGCGACGGGGGGCCGCCCTCGGGCCCGGGGGGCTCGTGCTCGTGCAGCTGCGGGCTCTCGCGGGTCCGCTGCTGGGGGCCCGCGGCCCCTGGGCCCCGCTCCGGGGGCTCGAGCAGGCTCTCCGAGTTCTCCAGGATCTCCTGCAGCAGCCGACGCTTCTGATACTCCGGACCTGCCGGGAACAACCGGCGAGGCTGGCCTCGAACCCCGGTCCCAATAATGATGACCCTGGGCAAGCCATTTAACCCCAGCCTCCTTTATTTACTCAGCCAGCAGCTTCCTACCACCTGGCCTGTGCCCAGCACTGTGCCAAGCAATTTCCAAACAGTAGCTTGTTGAGGTGTTTTAACAACGCTATGAGCTCCGTGCTATTAGCCTCATTTTTACAGATGGAAGAAAGGGAGGCTCGGAGAGGTGGCATCGCTTGCCCCAAGTCACCAGGCTGACAAAGGGCAGAGGCAGGCCCAGACCCAGTCCGAATGGCTCCAGAGTTTATGTTCTTAACTGTGGCACTGGTTTTCCACTCCCTTATCTGAAAAATGGCCTAATCATACCTATTTCACAAATACTAATGCAAGGTTTAATTGAAAAATGCATGTAAAATGCAAAGCTCAGGACCTGGCACAGGTGAAATTGGGGCTGGGAGGTGTCGTTCTTCCTGGGACCAGCAGGGGGAGCGCTGTGATGGGAGGCAACTTACAAGTCTGGGCTCCAAGGTCCCCCAGCCAGTCCCCAGAGGTCTCCTTGCTACAGCCAGAATAACATTCAGAAAATACAAGTTTAATCGTGCCACTTGCCATAAAGCCCTTCAATGTGGAGAACGGTCGCCCACGCCCCGAGCTCCCACTGCTCTGCCCAGGCGCCAAGTTTGTATCTGAGTCAGGGGCTGCAGAATCCTTACTCCGCAGCCGCATTTCCCACCACCTCTGCTGCTTGTTTTACCATCTAGCTTCCTCGCCTGCCACTCCTTTCCGTTTCTGTGCCTTTGCACCCACAGTCCCTTCCTCTTGATGTGCCGGTCCCACACAGCACTACATGGTGCAGTGATTCTCAACGAGTGGCCCCAAACCAGCAGCACTGGCACTTCCCAATCCTTGTTAGAAAATCACATTCATGGGCTCTATTCCAGACCTACCGAATCAAAACCTCGGGGTGGGCCCAGTGTTCTGTGACGTTTGAGACCCACTGATCCGAGGGCAGCCTTCTCTAACACCGCCCCGCCTGGAGATGTAACTCCCTGGGTTATGTGCTCCCTATGAGCTCCCAGAGCCCCCGTTCCAACCACACAGAACGTACGCTGTGTGGAATTTAATCGTGAAAGGGAGACGACAGCCAACACCAACAGTTATTGAGAGCTTGCCATGGACTAGGCCGTGTGCTCTTCACCTGACGTGCATTTAATCTGCTGCCCAAAAAGTATTATTCTTACTCCCATTTTACAGATCAGAAAACAGGTTTACAGAGGTGAAGGAATTGAACAAGGTCTCTGAGCTGGTTAGCAGTGGAGTCAGGACGTGAATACATGCCTCACGCCCTGATATGCTATCTTCAGGATTCAATGCTCCTCTAGATTCTGGATCCCGGCTTTGTACCCCAGAGCCCAGCACAGTGCCTGACACACGGGCAGCACTCGATTAAACTGAAAGTGATGCGCAAGAGTGGGAGGGCTTAACGCCTCCTCCTCCACAGAGACCTCTCCCTTCACCACACTTCATCAGCTCAACTGCCCTGCCTGCAGCAGAGAGAGGAGGCAGCCAGGAGTGGGGCCAATGGGCAGCTGGGAGCCTCTGATTCCCCACCACGATCTCAGCATGAGTCCCCTGGTGTCACTCTATCCCATGCTTTCACAATCCCCCGTTCTTGGACTCACAGACATTTGTGAACCCATCTGGGTATCTCAGCTTTCCAGCAAACAAACAAAAAGAAAAATGGTCCAACCCTGGGGGCCTCCCCTCACCCTGTCCTGCCCGTCCCCTCCCTGGGTGGCCCTACCTGGCTGGTAGAAGTCTGGAGCCAGCTCCCTGGCCAAAGTGCGGGCAATGCTGGACTCCTGGTTGGCAGCCACGGCGGCCTGTTCCGCTGCCTCAGCTTTGGCCTTGGCGTGGCTTGTCCTACGGAGACAATATGGTAGAGACTCAGAATCCCTCCAGAAAACCAGGCCTCTGCCCACAAAAGATAGGCTGGCCAGAGCATTCATTCACTCGGGCTGTCAATGAATATGTATTGAACCCTGTGGCCCAGACTGCTGTGCACTCCCTAGACCATTCCCTCTTCTTTCTGAGCACACAGGCCACATGTCTCTTGCGATCAGTGTGGTCAGGCAACTGAGTTCTGGCCAATGCACTGTGGGAAGACATGACATATGCTGTTTCCAGGCTGGGCCCATGAAAACGTCTTCTGCAATCTACATCCTCTCCTTTTGCCCTGGTGCTGGTTGGATGGAGGAAAAGCCAACACTCCAAAACAGGGAAATTAACTTCTTTTGGGTCCCAGACCCCTTTGGCATCTGGTGATACTTATGGACTCCTCCTCAGAATAATGTTTTAAAATGCATAAAATACATAGGATTACAAAGGGACGCAATTATACTGATACACTGTTACCAAAATACTTAAAGGAACAAATTTGTAATATAATGTCTGGGTCCTTCCTCATTAACACATTGAACAAAATATCTAGCAAGCGTATTAACTACACTCATTTTAAAGTATAGATTAGCATAAAGGGTATTTCAAAGATATCTGCAGTAGGGGCACTGGCTCAGTCAGTGGAGCGTGTGACTCTTGATCTCTGAGTTGTGAGTTCAAGCCCCACACTGGGAGCAGAAATTACTTAAAAAAAAATAAAATCCCTTTTTAAAAGAAGATATCTGCAACAATAATAATGTAATGTGAAAGTATATGTGATTTATACCAGTGACAAAGTCACATATATTTCTTCATTTTTTATTTTTATTTTTGAGACAGAGAGAGTGCAAGAGGAGGAGGGGCAGAGAGAGAGGGAGACACAGAATCGGAAGGAGGCTCCAGGCTCTGAGCTGTCAGCACAGAGCCCAACACGGGACTCACACTCATGGACCATGAGATCATGACCTGAGCCGAAGTCGGATGCTTAACTGACTAAGCCACCCAGGTGCCCCAAGTCACAGATATTTCTAGTACTACTATGGTTTTTTGCCTACCTCCATAATTTGAAGCAAATGCTCAATTTCAGTTAGAAGTTAGTAAAAATAAGATAATTTTCCTCTCTGTTGTAGAAACTTTTGGCACTCTGCCCAGATCCCTTCGCTGGGCAAAGGCACCCACCCCTAGCTCCTGTATAGGCTGCTAATGGCTCATTACTGTCCTAGAAAATTGCACCCAACAGAAGCCACATTGCTCCGGAGGTCAAATGGCCACCCACTCCAACCAAGCGGCTCACAACTAATGACTGATGACACCCACCAGGCCCCTCTTGACCCAGGAGGAACCAACTCTCTGGTAGCCACAGAACACTCCCCCACCCCCTGCCGTGGGGTCAGGCTGAGGCGGGACTGCAGGTAAGATTACATCCTTGTTGGGTTCCCTACCCTACTCTGTTTCTGTCACCCTCCCCTCTCCTGAAAGCATCCCCTCAAAAAATCATCTGCTCATGGGGCACCTGGGTGACTCAGTTGGTTAAGCATCCAACTCTTGATCTCGGTTCAGATCATATCTCACAGTTCTTGAGATGGAGCCCCATGTCGGGCTCGGTGCTGACAGCACAGAGCATGCTTGGGATTCTCTTTTTCCCTTTCCCTGTGCCCCTCCCTGGCTCGCGTATGCACACACGCTCTCTCTCTCAAAATAAATAAACACTTAAAAAAAAATAATCTGCTCAAGAATCCCCACCTCAGATTCTGCTTCTAGGGAATCTCACCTAAGACAGCATCCAGGTTCACAGACTCCCTGAATTCTATCCACAGAACCCGCTGTGAACCCCATGTTAAGAGACACAGTGGAAGGAACCGAGGTCCAGAGATGATTATAGATAATGCGAAGTTCCCTTCCCACAGTCCCACACTGGAATGTGGAACATTTAGCCATTACGTTTAAACATTCAGTGTGGAACATTTAAAGAAGCCTTAAATGTTTATTGTGTTAACACCTGAGATCTGGGAGATGTTCCTTTCAGCTGTTAGTCTAGCCAGAAGCACCTACTAAAATAACAACTCCATTATGGGCCAGACACAGTTCTGAAGGAATTATCAAGATTATCTTATGTAATCATCATGATGCCTTAGGGAGCTGGTGCTGTTATTATTTTTCCTATTTTACAGAAAAGAAAACTGAGGCACAGACAGGTTAAATAATTTGCCCTGGGTCTCAGGGTCATTAAGTGCAGGAGCTAGGAATTTGAACCCAGGCAATAAGGCCCAGTGCTCGTGCTCGAGCACTACTCTGGAACACGTGCCACCCCGGGGCACTAAGGACAGA
Organism: Lynx rufus; assembly: GCF_022079265.1. Lineage (NCBI taxonomy): Eukaryota > Metazoa > Chordata > Mammalia > Carnivora > Felidae > Lynx > Lynx rufus. Next base: position 16,481,320 of record NW_025814896.1, on the reverse strand, counting down.
GACCTGAGGATAAGACCAGCCCTGTCCCTGCCCTCACAGCCAAGTGAGGCAGGAAGGAGGTAAACAAAACAACAAAACGTATTTAATACAATGCAGTTAAATAAAAAGAACTTAACTGCTGTTGTGAGAAGTGCCACGAAGGAAGTGCCATGAAAATATAGAAAAGGTACAGCACATATACTAAAAAAAAAAAAAAAAAATTCTAGAGCAGGAAGACAAATGGATCGGTGACAGATGTGGGACCAGGGAAGGTTTCTTTGAGAATGTGACATTTACTGAGATGAAGAAAAACATAAATTAGACCCATAACAGGAGAGGTGGGCACAACAAGGCAGAAAGAAGAAAGAGCATGTGCAAAGGCCCTGAGAAAGAGGAAGAGCTCAGTGCTTTGGAGAACTAAACAAATGAGTGTCCACATCTGCTGATGAGACACACCTCAGGGAGCTGATGTGTGTCTTTGCATCTCAGTCTCCAGTATATAGAATTGGGCCTGGAATAAGGGAGGACAGGCCCTTTACCTATGTTATCCCCTTCAATCCTCAGAATGTCTGGGAGGTAGTTTTTACTGTTTGCACTTTACACATGGGGAAACTGAGGCTCAGAGAGGTATCTTCTCAAGGATGCAAAATAATAGTTAATACTTACAAAGCATTTACCACATGCCACGGGCTTTATAGAAACCAACTCATTTGATCCCCCAATAACACTGGGTAGCAGATATTAATACCACCACCCCTCTTTACTGAGGAGAAATCCAGGGCACAAGGCTTTAAGGAACTAAGGCAAACTTATACAGCCAGGAAGTGACAGAGGAAGATTTCGAACCGAGACATTCTGGGATCCAGGGTCTGTGCCTTTAACTGCAGGCTGTCCGCTCACCCAGTAGGGAACAGTGGAGTTCAAACCCAGAACCCTGTGATTTCCAAGCCCTGCCCTTGCCACCTTGCCACAATAGCGTTTATACTGACAGGGGCGCCTGGGTGGCTCGGTCGGTTAAGCGTCCGACTTTGGCTCAGGTCATGATCTCGCAGTTTGTGAGCTCAAGCCCCGCATCGGGCTCTGTGCTAACAGCTCAGAGCCTGGAACCTGCTTCAGATTCTGTGTCTCCCTTTCTCTCTGCCCTTCCCCTGCTCACGCTCTGTCTCTGTCTCACAATAACAAATAAACATTTTTTAAAAATTAAAAAAAAAATTCTTTACTGACAAAAGAATACCTAAATATGGGATGTCTGGCTGACTTGGTCAGTAGAGCCGATGACCCTTGATCTCGGGGTTGCGAGTTCGAGCCTCACATTGGGCACAGAGTTTACTTTAAAGAAAATGAACACTTAAATGAACTCACGCATGTGCACAGGTATGCGTGGAGGGGCAGCACAGGGAACGGTCAAGAGCACAGCTTTGGATTCCAGTTCGGATGCTGCCAAGGCTGGGGCTGAAACTTAGGAGGATGCCAAAAACTCAGTAAGCAAGAGAAGACAATGTTTTAAAGCAGTATTTTAAAAGTCAAAAATAATGCCAAAAAATCCTTGATGAACAAGTTGTGAACAAAATTTAGATAAAGACTGGATCAGACCCTGCACTTTGCATGACCTTGATCACTTCACCCTAGTCCTGATCCCACCGTGACTCCAGGACCTTGGGTGAGTTGCTCTGCCTCTCTGTGCCTCAGTTTCTTCATTTGTACAATGGAGATAATAATTTCCCCCTCTTGGAGTTGCTGTGAAAACTCATGATTTAAAAGGCAACATATGAAAGCGTTTAGGCCACGATGTGACTGAGTGGAGGTGGCAGTAATGGTGGTGATGGTGGTGGTGGAGGTGATGGTGGAGGAGGAGGTGATGAAGGAGAAGGAGGGAGATGAGGTTTATGACATCAAAACTGAGTGTGGTACATGCGTATCCCAGGTTCATATTTGCCTGCGCACGAATGCATGTGACTCAAACTCCTAAACTTTCCAGAAACACTTCCCTGGCAACCTGAAACCCCAGGTCGGGGGAGGAGGGAAAGTGCTGGGCAAACCTTCAAACAGAGAAAATGTCCTTTTTTGGTAACGCAAGCTGGATGGTGCTTGCTTGTTTCCTTGGTGCCCTGGGAAGCTGTGCTGCAGGACTCCTCCTAAGGCCAGACAGGCAGCCTGCACATAGAGCCCCAGAAGATCTGGGGAGATCAACCGTGGACACCCCCCAGAGCAGCCACACAGGGGTTGAGAAAGGGGCGGCCACACGGCCCAAGGCAGTGACAGCTGCTGTGTTCACAGGAAGCTCGCTGCTCTTTCCCATGTCCATCAGTCTGGCCGGCTGACCCCCTTGGTCTCTGGTCTCAGGAATGGCTGCCACCCTTCAAGCCAGGCACTCCCGTGTTCTCCCATGCCCTCCTCCTCGGCTCCTTGCGGCAGCCACGGCCATCACTCACCAAGTCCCCTCTCCTAGTCCTGCGAAACTCCAGCATCCACAGCCTCTCCCTCCTTGCGTCACTGCTCCTCAAAGCCCCCGTGTGCTCCCTACAACTGATCACAGTGGCATCGTGGGCTGGCTTAATCCAGACGTCCAGAGGCCTCAACTCTTGCTTAAAATCTTTGCAAGGCTTCCTACCACGCTCAAAATAAAGCCCAAGGCACTTAGCACAGCCTTCCAGCCTCTCCAGATCCTCCGCTGAGGCCGTCCTGATGAGCGTATCACCAGCTGCCGTCTCAGCGCAGCCCTGGCAGCTCACAGGGTGAGGGCGGGGAGCCTGCTGTTGCCCAGAGGCTTTTGTAGGTCAGGGCCACTCACAGTGTGGCCCATCACCCTCCTGGCCCCCATCACCTGGGAGCTCATCAGAAATGCAGGTTCGCGGGCTCCATCCCAGACCTACTGAGTCAGAACTTCAGGGTGAGGAGCCCAGGAACCTGTGTTTTAGAAGTGCTCCAGAGGCTTCCACTGCTCACTGAAGTCTAAGAAGCATGTGCTGGTAGACAGACGGAGAAACCAGCTCTATGCTGGGCAGCTCCCAGCCTGCTCAACTCTCCGGGAGCCTTGCTTGAGTGCTTCTCCTTAAGCACCAGGATCCCTTCTCTGGGTTCAGGTCCTGCTAAGGAAATGCTGGACCCGTTTCTTCTCCTGTGACCACTCACTGTGTCTGGGCTGAGACCGCTAGGGGAGGGTCTCCAAGGATGGCTCTGACCTACGGGAAAGGGAATCAGCAGAAACTGGGGCAGGGGGAGGGGCAGGGATCAGTCACTCTTCTTGATTTCATTGGGATTATCTTTCGTCAGCGGGGTTAAAAATAAGGCTGGTGGTTCTGGGACAGGGGCAGGGCGATAACCCAACAGAAGTGCTTCTGAGAGCATCCCCTGCACCCCAGCTCCTTCTCCTCACTCCTAGCTCCCTAACTGCTGGCTACAAGTCAGCTTTGCTGCCCAGTCGTCTCCACCAGGAATCGATGGCTTCATGGACCAAGGGGCATACCTTCTGGAATTATCCCCAACTCTGTGCCTTTGTTCAGGCTGTTCCCCCACCTGGAAGGCTCCTTCCCCTCTGTCCACCCTCCCAGTCTTAAAGGGCCAGCTCAAAACCCACTTCTATATATTGATTCATTCACTTAATATAACTTTCTGGAGTGCCTACTGAGTGCTAGGCGCCATTCTGGGTACTGTGGATCTAAGAGCAAACCAAGCATCTAAAAACCCCTTGCAGAGCTCACGTTCTAGTGCAGGGGGGTCGGCAAACTGCAGCAGCGGGCCAGCCAGTGCTGCCCGTGAACAGAGACTGGTTTGTATATTTTTGAATGGTTGAAAAAACAAAAGAAAACAAGAGTGATATTTTCTGACACATGAAAATTACATGAAATTCAGAGTTCAGTGTCCATATAATGTTTTATTGGAACTCAGCCACACCCATGTGTTGACACATTGTCTAGAGTTAAGCAGTTGCCACAGAGACCGTGTGACCTGCAAGGCCAAAAATATTTACCATCTGCTCTTTTACAGAAAAGGTTTACTGACCCCTGTTTTAATGCATTCACTCAACAACTGTCTCTTCTTCGACTACTTGTAACACTATTAACATCTGTTATTTGTTGACTCCCTTGTGCCCAGCTCTGTGCTATGGCTGCTTTACACAAATGACCTCAGAGAGGTGGAGTCACTTTCTCAAGGTCACACAGCTAGAAAGTCAATCAGCCCGAGCTCTTACCCATTACACCAAGCTTCCCCCCACCCCCCCCCCCACCACTTGCCGGTAACTCTGGTCCAGGTCCTCCATGTGCTGGGCCCAGAGATGGGGATCAATAGGACCCAGCAGCCACCTGAGCCTAACGCAGCCATGCCAAGCCAACCACACAACAGCCCTGCAAACCAATGGATGAAGAGAGATGCAGAGCAAAGCCTCTAAACTGCTGGGGAGAGCCGCTGAGAAGAGAGAAACTCCAGCTAGGTAGCTTGGGTGAGGGGTCCTAGCACTGCCCCCTTGCAACCAATCTTTGGCAAGTCTGAGCTCCCTGAACCCCGGTCTCCTCATCTGTAAAATGGGGATAATAACAGCAACTACCAGGCAGAAATGATGTAAGAAGTAAATGAACGGACAGTCATCTGGCTCTTAGAGCAGTGACCCGGACGCAGGAAGTCCATACAGTGCTTGTTAATAAAATAAATAAGCATACTTCTTTGGAGAAGCCTAAAAATCCTGGATGTACCACGTGCCGCTGAGTTGTTTAAAAAAAAAAAATTAAAACTTTTCTCGTTTTTAAAATGAAAAAAAAAATCTTCAGAACAAAAAACCTCTGGTATGCCTGCAGGACAGAGGCAGATAATGAGTCTCCAGCTCAAACCTCTGCCAGCCTCTCTGGAGGCCGCAGAGGTGGCCGGCAGGGACAATGCTGCCAAGTGTCTTCCTGTGGTGGGGGATGCTTCAGATGCCACTGCCCTGCCCTCTCCCAAAATAGCCCCTCGCCCACAGCTCTGGCTGGCCGTGGCCACTTCCTCCAGAACAATCATGGTCAGAGTAATCACAGAGAGGAACCACAGCTGGGGTGTCCAAACACCATCCAGAGAGCTGCCTGGAAGGAAGCCCCCAAGGATGTAGGCAGGGGCATGGTCAGTGAGTCTTGACAGAGGAGGGAACTTCCTCCCCTCTCCACCCCAGCCCCAGGACTTCATTTGGCAAATGGGGCGAAGTCCCTCCGGGAAGCCCCCCTCACCAGAGGGGTTAAGGGCAGAAGCTCCAGTCTAAATAATAGCACCGTCACACTAGAGGTATCTGACCTTTGCTCACCGGTCTCAGTTTCCTCAACTGTGAAATGGGGATAATAATACTTCACAAAATTACTGACAGTCTGAAATGAGCATAGACGGAGATTTAACAAACACTAGCTTTCATTATCATGGTTTTTGTAACTATTATAACAACGCTTCCCAGCATTTCTCTTCCAGAATTCTATGGACTGCCAATAAATTGGGATGTAAATATGCATTCTTGTGGAAGGATATGTCCTCTGAACACTGTTCCAAGATTCACCCATTCTGTACCTGTGTCCATACTTTAATCCTTTCTTCTTTTTAATTTTATTTTTATTTTGAGAGAGAGAGAGCATATGTGAGTGGAGCAGGGACACACACACACACACACACACAGAGAAAGAGAGAGAGAGAGGGAGAATCCCAAGCAGGCTCCACACTTAGCACAGAGCCCAACACAGGGCTTGATCCCACAACCCTGGAATCATGACTTGAGCCGAAATCAAGAGTTGGACCCTCAACTGACTGAGCCACCCAGGCGCCCCCATACTTCAATCCTTTCTACCAACAAATGTTATTTTACCGTGTGCAACAACTGTATTGAGTTTACCTGTTCTTTAGCTGATGGACATTCGGGTTGTTTCCGCTTCTGCCTGCTGTGAATAATGCCGGTATGGACATTGGCATACCAGTTTTTGTGTGTTTGTATGTTTTCATGTGTCATGGGTGCCCACCGGGGAGCAGAATTTCTGGGTCATGTGTTAAGTCCATGTTCCGGCTGAGGAACCGTCAGGCTGGTTCCACAGTGGCTGCACCATTTTACATCCTCCCCGGAACATAGGAGGGCTCCCATTTCTCCACATCTTCGCTAACACTTGTTATTATACCCATCTTTTAAATTTTATTCATACTAGTGGTTTGTGAGGTGGTGGTGACAGTGGTGATGGTGGTGGGGGCATCATTAGCCATTGGGGAAATGTCCACCTGCATTTTCCTGATGGCTAATGACGTTAAGCATCTACTCACGGGCTTCGCGGCCATTTGTGGATCTTCTCAGGAGAAATGTCTCTTCGGATCCTTTGTCTTTTTTAAATTGGGTTTTTGTCTATTTTATTATTGAGTAGTTAAAGTTCCTTATATAGTCTAGACATAGTCCCTTATCAGATATGGTGCCAGTCATGTATTGCAAATATTTTTCCGTCCTGTGGCTCGTCTTTCCACTTTCTTGATATCATCCTCTGCAGCATAAAGGTCTTTAAGTTTAATGCAGTCCAGTGTATCTGTTTTGTTTTTGTTTTTTCTTTTATTGCGTGTGCTTTTGGTGTCAGATCCAAGAAGGCTTTGTCTAACTTATGGTCACAAAGGCTTACTCCTGTATTTTCTTCTAAGAGTTTCCCAGTTTTCGTGCTGATGTACAGATCTATACATACGCATTGCTTCTAATAAGAAAAATGGGAAATGACCTAAAGGTTCATGCCGCCTGTTGAGTTAGGTACTACCACCATTGTACAAATGAGAAAACGGAGTCACAGAGAGCCTAACTCACTTGCTCATTGCTATTAAAATGAGTGTTGAGCCAGAAGGAAAGGAAATCGAGTCTGGTAGGAGAGACAGACAAGACTGAAAAGTCCTGATAGCAGAGCAAACAGAAGTCAACAGAGTAGGAGAAAGCCCATCCACCGTGTTACGTGTTCATAATTTGTCTTTTGTTACTTTTATATTATATATAAAAAAAAAAAGGTACAGGGGTGCCTGGGTGGCTCAGGCGGTTAAGCCTCCGACTTCGGCTCAGGTCATGATCTCATGGTTCATGAGTTCGAGCCTCGCGTTGGACTCTGTGCTGACATCTCAGAGCCTGGAGCCTGTTTCAGATTCTGTGTCTCCCTCTCTCTCTGCCCCTCCCTTGCTCTCTCTCTCTTTCTCAAATAAAGATTTAAAAAAAATTTTTAAAGGGTATAAAACGACATGACTTCATTGTAGAAAAGTTCTGAAAATCAGCAGTTTTTCTTTTTTAAAAGAAAAAAATGCCATCAACGTTTTGGTATTTTGAGGTGGGTAGGAGCACAGTTGTAGGACTGTGGATGACTTACTAAATTTTCTGTGCTTTGGTTTTTCCATCCGTAAAATGGGGCCATGAATAGCCCTCACTTCATTGGGTTGTTGGGATTATAGAGTGAATTAATGTAACAAAGCATTTTGAAGCGGAGGCTCTATGCAAGAGTTTGAAACTTTTCCATAAAGTGATTTTGTTCCAGGTGAAGTGGGCAGCTACACCTGCCACCTCCTCAGGGCCCCAGAGAATACCCCCGCCTTGGAAACCCAGCCTGGAATCCCCAGGCCGTGGACGTGAGGTCTTGCAGATCATGTTATGTTGTTTTTTTTTTTTTAATTTATTTATTTTGTGAGAAAGAAAGATAGCACAAGCCGGGGAGGGGCAGAGCGAAAGAGAATCCCAACCAAGTTCCTCCACACATCAGGGCGGAGTCCGATGGAGGCTCGAACCCACGAGCTGTGAGATCACGACCTGAGCAGAAACCAAGAGATGCTCGACCCACGGAGCCACCCAGGGCCCCCCCAGATCACGTTTTATAGCGACCCTTCCCCCCTGCTGAAAGAAGGCCTCCTCTGTCTGCATGCCAGCAGGTGTGTGTGACCCCCGCCCCCAGCCTAGAAGGCAGAGGCAAAGTAGTAAGAGTTGCTGTTTACTGAGTGCTATGTGCCAGACATTTGACCTATGTGGTCAGCTGAATAATGGCCCAAGGATATCCCCGTCCTAATCCCTGGAACCTGTGAATGTGACCTTATATGGCAAAAGGAGCTTTGCAGATGTGATTAAGGATCTTGAGATGTGGGGATTATCCTGGATTATCCAGGGAGGCCCTAAAGGTGATCACGAGTGTCCTTATACGAGGAGGCAGAGGGAGGTGGGATGGCAGGAGAGAAGGCGAGGTGATGACAGCAGCAGAGACTGGACATGAAAAAAAAAGAGAGAGGTGCCTGGGTGGCTCAGCCAGTTAAGCGTCTGAGTCTTGATTTCGGCTCAGGTCATGATCTCCCGGTTCACGGGTTCGAGCCCCGTGTAGTGCGGAGCCTGCTTGGGATTCCTTCTCTCCCTCTCTCTGCCCCTTCTGCTCTCTCTCTCTCTCTCAAAATAAATAAATAACCTTAAAAAAAAAAAAAAAAGCAGAGACTGGAGCGGTGTGATGTGAAAATGGAGGGGCCATCAGGTGAGGAATGGGGCAGCCACTGGAAGCTGAAAAGCCAAGGAATTGGATTCTCCCCTGGAGCCTCGAGAAGGAATTAGCTGTGCTGACCTTGGCTGTAGCGTGGTGAGACGGATTTCAGACTTCGACCTCCAGAAGTGTAAATGAATAAATCTGTGTTGTTTTAAGGCCCCAAATCTGTGGAAATCTGTTATGGCAGCAACAGGAAACTAAAACAACTTGTGTGATCTCCTGTCATCCTCAAAGACAACTCACTTTGGGGGGGGGGGCAGGCGGGGAAGAAACGCAGGCTCAGGAAGTCATTTGCCTGAGGCTCGTAGCTCGAAGTGCCAGGGCCAGCTGGAACTGCGTCCAGGGCCGTCTGGCACCAGAGCCTTTGCTGGCCCACGTGTCCGCTGTGCTGCCTCCGTTCAAGCCCACGTTCCAGGAGGGCACAGCGGCCACCACCCAGCCTCTTCCCCAGGGGCAGTGTGAGGCCCTGAGTCCCTGTGCCCCTCCGAGAGGGCCCAGGGCCAGCAGTTACTGGCGGTGAGAACCCTACTTCCCCAGAGAAAGGCTAGTCCATCGGGGCCTGGGGACTGCTGGCTCATTATGTATGGCTGAGGTGTGGCTGCACGTTGGTAACTAGTGAAATGACAGGGAAGGGACCTGGGTCTTGCACCCCTCCCCCAGATAAAACTGGGTCCTGCAGTCCAATCTGGAACCTGGCTGCTGCCAGGGTGGCCTCTTCTGCATGGGCTGGCAGATAGACCTTTGGAGCAGCACAGAGAAACTTCCTTTTTAAAACGTTTATACCAGGTTTGAAAGCCAATTTTGTAAATTATAAAAGCAGTAATATTAAAGCTGCAGCACCATGAATCCACTGAGCTCCCTGTGCACAACCCAGCTTTTAACAGGGCCGTGAACACAGTAATGATTCAGTTTTGGGGCACAGCGCTTGAGAGTGTGGAACCTGCAATCACACTGCCTGGGATTGAACCTGACTCACACACGAGGCTGTGTGGCCTGGAAAAATTGCTTAACTTCTCTGTGCACCCATTTCTTCTTCAGAACAATGAGTGTGGCAGGCAGATTTCTCAGAGGGCCCCTGGCACTCACACCCTTGTCTAATACCCTCCCCTCATGCATGGGCTGGACTTAGGCTCCTAAATAAAAAAACTTGGGAAAGGTGATTCGTTTCTAGAAGACAATGACTTCTCTCTTGCTAGCAGCTTCTCTTGCTGGCATTGACGGGGACATCCAGTGGCAAGGAACTGAGGGCAGCCTCTGGCCAACAGGAGTGAGAAACTGAGGCCTTCAGTCCAAAGGCCCACGGGAATATTCAGTTAAGCGTCCAGCTTCGGCTCAGGTCATGATCTCGCGGTTCGTGAGTTCGAGCCCTGCAATCGGGCTCTGTGCTGACAGGTTAGAGCCTGGAGCCTGCTTTGGATTCTGTGTCTCCCTCTCTCTGCCCCTCCCCCGCTCACACACACACACACACACACACACACACACTCTCTCTCTCTCTCTCTCTCTCAAAAATAAAAACATTTAAAAAATTAAAAAAAAAAAGACTATGTCTATCATGATATTGTGATTTACAATAAATACAGCTGACCTTTGAACAAGGCAGGGGTTAGGTGCATCAACCCCCATACAGTAAAAAATCCAAGTATCACTTCTGACTCCCCACAAACTCAACTACTAATAGCCTATATTGATCAGAAGCTTTACTGACAATATAAGCAGTTGATTAGCACATATTTTGTATGTTATTTGTACTATATACTGTATTCTTTCAATCAACTAAGCTAGAGAAAAGGAAATGTTATTGAAAACCATTAAGAAGAGAAAATACATTCCCACTACTGTACTTTATCTCTTGAAAAAAACCCATGTATCAGGGGACCCGTGCAGGTCAAACACCTGTTATTTAAGGGTCAACTTGAGGGTCACTCAGATGACCAAAATATATTTCTCATATATATTTGATCTTCATTCATGGTTCCTGTCTCATGGTTTCCAAAACTCTTGGAATTTCCTGAGTGATAAGAGCAATGGGAGAACCTTTTGTTACAATATTCAGTCTCTTGTCTCCAGTTCCTGAAATCACTTCAGAGTCATAAAAACGAAAGAGGTGTCTTGATATTCATAACAAGCCCCTTCCCACCACACCTGCGTTTATGATAAGGAGGTGACTTTTGGAAAGCACCTAATGATGGAGGCTGGTTACCAGGGGCACCAACCAAGAATGGAGGGTTGGAACTCTCAGTCCCACCCAGTGATTTCAGGGGAAGGAAGAGGGGCTGGAGGCTGAACCAATCACCAATGGCCAATGATTTAATCAATTGTGCCTATGTAATGAAGCCTCCATAGAAACCTAAAAGGATGGTGTTCAGAGAGTTTCTGGGTTGGTGAATATGTGAAGGTACAGGAAGAGTGGCACGCTTAGGGCACAGAGCCCTGCACAGCTCTTAGAAACTAGTAATCTAGAAATAAATTGTTTCTCTGAGTTCTGCGAGCCGCTCTAGCAAATTAATTGAACTCAAAGAAGGGGTCATTGGAACCTCCTACCTACAGCTGGTCAGTCAGGAGCCCAGTGACACCCTGGAGTTGCAAATGGCATGGGGAGATATGCCATCTCGGAGGACTGAACCCCTGACTTGTAGGCTCTGATGCTTTCTCCCGGTAGATAATGTCAGAATTGAGCTGAATTCCCAGAGCCCCAGCTAGTGTCGGTGAACTGCTTGGTGCCACGGGGGGGAACCACACCCCCCACCACCACATGTTGAAACTGGGTGCTAAGACCCCTTACTACCTCCTAGGGTTGCTACGAAAATTAGAATTAATATACACAGCAGTGGCTCGCACAGAGGGTGCACTAAAGGAGTGCACTACTACAGATTTTACACTTAAACAATTTTCTGTGTTTCTGTATATTCGTATTTAGCTTTCAAACTGCTCAGCTTTTTCCTTTAGAAATTTGGCATCTACCTCTTTTCAGTGCCAGTGATTCCTCTTCTGGGAATCTGGCCAACAGATACGCTGGAAATGACATATTGCAAAGGCATTTATGGCAACATGGTTTGTAACAGCAAAGGACTGGAAACAAACCCAAAGCTAGCAGTAGGGACCTGGTTAACTACGCTCTGGTACGGCCACCTGAAGGACGTTACGCAGCCAGTACTAAGAATGAGATAGATCTTTAAAACAGAGTGAATCCTGATAGGTCAAGTTATGGAGCAAAGTGTAAATTAACATATATTGTATGCAACGCTTGTGTAAACAAACAAGTGAGTTTGCTCTTCTATATGTGGAATATTTCTGGAAGGATAGATAAGAAATTGGTCACAAAGGCTGCTTACTGGGATGGGAACTAGATGGCTGGGGGTGGGGGGAGGTGGAAGGGAGGAAGATACACATGCGTGAGCACACACACACACACTCATTTGAGCTGGGGACTTTCCTTTTGCCTCATCTCCTCCCCCCTCAGCTCACACATCATTCTCCACCCTGCTCTGCACCCTGGGTGACCCTCCTCCACGGTCTGCATTCACAGCGCCCTTGCTCTCTGGCTTCCAGCTGGGTTTAGCTGATGGGGGGCACCAGCCAAGGGTTAGAGGAGGGAGAGGGAGCGGCTCCCTGTTCCTCTTCAGGGGGGTTCTCTCCTCCACAGCTTGCACCCATCGGCTCTAATGTAACACCATTTCCTCCCCTGGCTCTGTCAGACGCAGGGAACTAATGGCTTCCCATCATTGCTGGTCCCGGGTACCTCAATATCCTGGTTAATTTCCTGCCTACCTGGTATAAACATCCAGTTATAAGATGAATAAGTTCTGGGGACCCGATATAGAGCATGGTGATTATAGTTAGCAGTAGCGTATTATATGTTTGAGAGTTGCTAAGGGAGTAGGTCTTAAATATTATGTGACACAATGGAGGTGTTAGCTAATGCTAGGGTGGTAATCATTTTGCAATATATAAGTGAGGCAAATCAACACCTTGTATACAGTGTTATATGTCAATTATAGCTCAATAAAGGTGGGGGGAAATCCAGTAGCTTCATGAAACTGTCTGCAGCTGAACTCTTTGCAAATATCCCTTCCTGCCAGGACTCTGACTGATACAGCCCTTTTAGATCTTTTGAATGTGCATATAATATTCCTATTGCAAGATAAATAGATAGATAAATAAATAAAATTTAAAAAACCTAACATCTATGACTGCTAGGATTTTTAAATGATCTAATTTATTCCTGAAAACAACCCTAAGGGATAGTATTATTATGTCCACTAAATAGACAGGGAGAGCCACATAGCCAGGAAGCGCTCTAGACCCCAGGTTGGCCTGACTCCCAAGCCTGTGTCAGCCAGTGTAGGATGGCCCCGTCTCACCTGCTTACCCAGCAGGAAGAGGACAAGGACTGGGCTAAGATCCAAGTTTCCCGATCTGGTCCTGCTCTATCCGATGTTCTACAATGTTTTCTTAGAACTGGAACTCGACTAAGATGTATACAGCAGAGGGATATTAAAAATATTGAGCAAGTGCTATGGGGGGTGGGCACCAACCAATGAGAGTGGTGTGCCAAGTGGTTAACCATTTAGTTGCTGGGTCTGGGGAAGTCAATATCCTGGGCAAGAGGCCAGGTGTACAGGACGGTAATGGGAGGTGGAGAGCACTTAGGGGGCTCAGGGGAGCTGATGGCTGCAAATTGACACAAATCAGAATACTACAAAATGTTAACAACAGGTATGATGCTACAGGAGTGTTCAGCTGGATGCTAACCCTGGATGTAAGTTTTCCTTCTTATGCCCCATCTGGTTCAGGAAGCGTTCCCCAGAGTCTACCCCCAGTAAACATGATCTTGACCCTCTGCTGAAGCCCCCTCAGTGCCTTTCCCAGAGCCTGGAGGATGATGTAGAAATGCATTATTATGCTATGCATATGATTTCATGACCTAGCCCCTGCCAACCTCTCTGGTCTTCATTTAAACCAGCCCTCCAGACAGCCAGAAATTTCCAGGTCCCCACATGTGCTCTACTATTTTCACTTCTGGGGATTTTACACAGGCTGCTCCCATTCCTGGGAACACTTGTTCCCTCCTTCATCTTGTCATCTGGCAAACTCCTATTCATCCTTCGGAACACTCTCTCAGGAAAGCTTACTCTGACTGCCAGCTCTCTGTTCTTGCAGTCCCCTGCACTTAGCTGCAAGGTCACTTTCTCTTCCTCCACTTGGTCTGTGAGCCCCCAAAAGGGGCAGGAGCCTCACTGCTGTGTTTCTACCAAAGCAGTAGCAGGTACGTAACAGGTGCTCAGTAAATATTTGTTAGGTAAATGTGTTATATGCATTACATATTGGACTGTGAGACTCACACATCTCTTCGCATTTAATAACACAGTTATAAGATGGAGTAACGGAGACCCAGAGAGACCTGTGTGATCATTATTTTTTAAATGTTTATTTATTTTGAGAGAGAGAAAGAGAGTGCACCTGTAGGGGAGGGGCAGAGAAAGGGAGAGAAAAATCCCAAGCAGGCTTCATTGTCAGCACAGAGTCTGCCGCGGGGCTCAAACCCACAAAACGCAAGACCATCACCTGAGCCAAAATCAAGGACGCTTAGTTGACTGAGCCACCCAGGTGCCCCTGATCATTTTCAATATTTGAAAATTAATCATGCTGATGGTTAGCTCTGATACAGACATGTTAGAAGGGTCACTTGCTATGTGACAGGCTCCGGTCTAGGTGCTTAGACACATTACGTCACTAAACACAAACAACTGGATGGGAAATACAATTATCACCCTCGGTGTGCAGATGAGAAAGCAGGACTCTGGGCAATTTCAGTAACTGGCTCAGGGGCACACGGCCAGCCAGGGATGGGCATCCTGACAGTCTGGCTCCAGAACCTGTGCTTCTCCGACACTCCACTCTGCTGCTGTTCCACAGTGTGGCCACAGGCTCCTTGAGGGACGGCAGCAGGCCCTGCTTCTGGGCACCAGCCCAGACCTGGGTACACAGTAGGTGCTCGTGGAAACCTCGGGCAATCGAGCTGACATAAGAGCATGATTGCACACCAGATTGCACACCAGGGTAAAACCCACACCCCTTCCATTCTCTTGCTCTGGGAATCTGAAAGGCTTCAGACAGGCTAGGAATGGCTCTCTCTACAGGGCCATTATTGTCACTGTGCTCCAGGAGGGGAGAGAGCCTGCTGGGAGATGGCCCCATCTTTTGTCCACTCTGCTGCCTGCGTCGCATCCAGTGAGAAGGATGCTGAATCCTGAGAGCCATCACCACATTACTAACAGACAACACGTTAAGCCCCTACTGTGTGCTGAGCACGATGCTAAATGCGTTACTCCATTGAAGCCTCACGATATTCTCCAAGGTACGTATCACTATCGATTCCCATTTCACTGGTGAGAAAACTCAGGGTGATGAGGTTATGTAATGGATCCAACCCCCACAGCCAATAAAGGGGGAAAGCCAGGAATTCCAGTGTGGCTACCGCCAATATAAGAAGGTGGGAACATTAGTTAGTGTTGGGATCAGAGACCTTGGCTTCAAACCCCAGCACCCCCTGTTCCAAGTTTCATGACCTTTGCCAAATCACAAAACCTCTGTAAATCTCAGCCTTACCACCTGTAAAACGGGTTGATAATTAGCCACCACTAGAATTACTGTGAGGATCAAGTGAACTGTGGCATGTGAAGTGTATATTCACTCCATCGTGACAAGTATTTACTAAGCCCCAACTGTGTGCCAGGTCCTGGGGTAGATCTGGGAGTATAGCCATGAGTAGGAGACATTTACCCTCTGGAGCTTACAGACTGGCTTCACTCAGTGCTCTGTGCACCATAGGTACCCAGAATGGTAGCTGCTATTTTTGTAATTATTACTTAGAGAGTGACTTTTCTCCCCAAGGGTTGAACTTTCCATTGGGATTGCTGGTCCAAGAGCCCACTGATCTGGTTCCAGGAGTGCTCTGCACGCCCCACGCCCCCACCCCCGCCGCCCCCCAACCTGCCTGGTGAGCCAGCCAGTCATGGCATCCCACAGGCCAGAGTCAGCAGACATCTCCTGCCCAAATAAGGACAAGGCGCCCAGGAGAGCTTTCTGTGAGCCTGAGGAATGTGACAGCTGAGGCCTCCCTGCCCAGCACCCTCCCCCACCTCCGGCCCCTCCCCAGGTGGGGCTTGGGCTCTGGCATTCCAGCTTTTTCCAGAGCAGTCCTGAATGTCCCCAACACCCCCCTCATCCTACTCCAGGCTGCTGTGAAAACTGATAAGGAGCCTTGGGAAGGAATTCCAGGCAGTGACAACTGTTCCTGGGGGCTGGCATCTCTGTCACCACAAGGATGGGGAGGAAAAAACCACAGAGAGGGGCCAAACCCAGCCCCCATCCTACAGAATCGCATCCCTTGGTTCAAAAAGCATTTCCAGAGATTTTATTTGGCGCAGGCACTGTGCCAGAGTCCAGAGGAGAATCTGGCTCCATTGCTGTCCTGCTGTCACAAAACTGTGTCACAGCAGAGTCCTGACTAGGATAAGTGTGTGGGTGGAGGAGGGGGAACACATCTGGGCTTGAGCACAGGATCAACAAAGACCTCTTAGAAAATTTGAGCTCACAAGCCACACTTTGGGTGAGCATGAGCCCCACCTCTCTCTCTCTCTCTCTCTCCCTCTCTCTCTGCTCCTTGATCACTTGCATCCTCTCTCTCTCTCTCTCAAAAAAGAAAAGAAAAGAAAAAAGAGAAAAGGAAAGGAAAGGAAAGGAAAGGAAAGGAAAGGAAAGGAAAGTTAAAGGAAAGGAAGGGAAAAAAGAAAAGAAAGGAAAAGAGAAGAAAAAAGAAAAGTTCATGCTCAGATAGTGGTTGAGCGAGAACACTCTGGCCCCAGATGATCTGGGTTCAAAACCTAGCTCTGCTTCTTCCAAGCTGTGTGACCTGAGCAAGTTACTTTTATCACTCTGTCCCTCGGTTTCCCCTTCTTTGAAAGGGGCGAATAACAGAACCAACCTCATAGGGTTGGGAGGGTCACATGCACTGGAATGTGCAATGTGCTCAGAGCAGTCAGAGGCTTTGTTTAGGGTGACTGGAGAGCTTATCCAAACCAGGGAAGCTGAGGGTGAAGGGGAGGCTGCTAATAATTACACCTAGCATGAGTCAGGACCGTCCCGGGCACCTGAAGCCGGGTGGTAATCTCAGCCTTGACCATACTAAGGTGCCAACTGAGGCTGGAGACAGGAGACTGTGCCTGTCACTCTGTAAGCCCTGCAGCACTGGGCAGACCGAGCACATGGAAGGTGTACATAAGGGCTGTTGAGCTTTTGTCTAACAGATCTGATATTCAGACTGTTCGGGAAGAATAGATAACCCACACAAGGAAGACCTGAAGACATTTAAAGCTGCAACTTTGCTCAGAGTCCAAGGGAAAAGTCAAGGATTTCCGTGCGTTAATAGAGATGTTTATCAGACTCTTCATGTGGGGTCCATGCCTGGGCCCTGAGGTGGTGGGGTGAAGGGGGAGGAGAAAGAGGTGTCTCAAGGGAGTAAAGAAGCAAAGGATTCCATTCCTAGTGGCCAACCACGGTTGGCTGGATAACAAGGAAGGATTTGGAGACAAGGCCAGAGACACAGAAAAGACGCCATCAGGGAGGACTCAGGTTGCAGGTGGCCTGAAGGATATGTTCACAGGAAGGGATCCAATGTGGAGAGGGCATGCCAGGGAGGGCACGCGGGTCTGCCTGGGCAAAGGCAGAGAGGTGGGCAGGAAAGGGCCCTGTGGGTAGGGAAGGGCATGTGATGGCTAAGAACCAGGTCCTGGGACCAGATGCCGGGGTCTAAATCCTATCCTCGTCCTCCATGCCCTGACTGACTTCTGGCTCCTCACATGACTCTACTTCACTTCACTTCCTGTAGCAGGAAAATGGAGCCCTGCGAGGTTTC
This sequence comes from Lynx rufus, assembly GCF_022079265.1. Lineage (NCBI taxonomy): Eukaryota > Metazoa > Chordata > Mammalia > Carnivora > Felidae > Lynx > Lynx rufus. The sequence goes on along the minus strand of NW_025814896.1, from coordinate 16,463,956 downwards.
TGGAAGTTGAATGAGACAGTGCCTGTGAAAGCCCACTCAGTTTGTGGCATGTTGCAAACATAGGACGTAAGCTCTGCGAGGAAGGGATTTTTATGTTTAGTTCATTGCAGAATCCCTGGCACCTAGAACAGAGTCGGGCCCAGAATAGGTGCTGAATAGAACTTTGTTGAATGAAGACACATTACCATCATCATTACCGTGCAGTGACAGGCCTGCCTGGCTGGAACAGAGGATGGAAACAGAGGGAGAAGGATCCGCCTGAGCTCACACGGCCAGCAAGTCATAACGGCCCCCCTCACTGGGCTCCTCAGCCCCACCTTGTTCCATCCCTCTTCCTGCCCACCCTCGATAAGCATCTCCTGGGTGCCTCCTACGTGCGTGCGGGCATCCAACAGTGCAACGGGGGACACAAAGGGCACCGTCCTGGCCATAAGAAGCTGACAGACACATAGAGCAGATCGACAGGAAAACAATCTAGTTTGGATAATGTTCAGGCTCCTAGAGCCGATGGAGGAATTGAGCCCTGGGCGAGCCGCGTACGGGAACTGCTCGTCCAAGCTCTTGCTCAAGACAGCCCATCTTGTCACCTGTCTTCCCAACTCTGCACTTCAGGAGCGGGCAATGGTGGCAGTATTTACACCATGGAGATCGGCGGCCTCCAGGAAACAGGCTCCCACCTCCCCTCGCCACCCGCCCCTCCAAGAGCTACTTCCTGAGCACACGACTCCTCGGAACAGACATGAACTATAAAACAGTTAACTGTCTCCGCACTTTCAGACCCTTGTGTTCCTCCTCCTCCCGGGACAGTTCCCACGACTTTGAGAAACAGGTTCCCAGCTTTCTAGCCAGAGCTCTTGAGGTCTGCCACCTCTGACTATAGATCCCCTATCTATCACAGGACAATTCGGGGAGTGGCGTCGGTGCATAAAAGAAAACCTACAATCGGCTTTAGGAAGGAGGTGGGAGAGTGGCTGGGGCTGTGGTCATGCTCTCCACACCCCTGTAAGCTGGTCAGTCAGAGAAGACAGGGAAGAAGTGAGGAAAGGCTGTTCTAAATAGAGGGAACTGTGAAAGCCAAGGCACATGAGGTGTTAAAACTAAGAGACACACAGGGTGGCCTGGGTGGCTCAGTCCGTTAAGCATCTGACTCTTGATTTAGGCTCAGGTAATGGTCTCACGCTTTGTGAGATCGACCCCTGCATCGGGCTCTGTGCTGACAGTGCAGAACCTGCTTGGTATTCTCTCTCTCCCCATCTCTCTGCCCTACCCCCCCACCCCCAGTAAATAAATAAACACACACACACACACACACACACACACACACACTTTAAGAAACCGAGAAAAGTTCAGCCTGATAATGTCAATGTCATGAGTGAATGAAAACATAGGACAGAGGCAGATGATAAAGGACCTTGAGTGCCACGTTCGCTAAGCTGAGACCAGTTTGCAGTTCATCGAGCCGGTTTCCTCTTCTTCCTGGGCACACGCTTAGGCTGCTTCCCAGCCTCCCTTGCAGAAGGTGTGGTCCTGTGACTGGATTCTGGCCAATGGAATGTGAGAGGACATGACAAGCCCTGCTTCCTGGCCTGGCCAATAAAAACCACCCACTTGCATCCTTCCGGGTGTTCTCCCTTTTCACTGGCTTGATGCAGAAGAGCAGGTCAACCCTGGAAGCCAAGTGTAGAAGATGGCGGGGCCACAGACGGAAGGAGTCCAGGCACCTGAATCAATTGAAAGAGCGCTGCCCACCAATGAGGGCACCAGTTTTGGATTTTATATGAGCAGGAAACAAATTTGGGCTTGATCTGTTCACCTGTGCGCATGTTTGCATCCTACAAACGAATGAAGAGATGGCAGGAGATGAGGCTGGTCCTGGGCTCCTCCTATCCACTCTGTGTGGCTCCTCTTCCAGTGTTCTCCCAGCAAGACTCAGCTGTGAGGTAAACCATTTGCCACAGGAGGACAGAGCAAGAGGAAGCCATGTCCTCTCTGCACAAGATTCAGGAAGGTACCTGTTCGTCTGAACGCCCATCCTTTCATAAGAGCCCCTCAGGCTCACTGAAAAGTCAGTCACTGACAAGCATTGAGTGCCTACTGTGTGCAAGCCTATCTAAGCTCGGGCGTCTCTCACCCAGAATTCCACAGAGTCTGGTCCCTGGACCACAGGCCCTTCAAGATCGACTTTCCCTCTCTCTTTCTCTCTGAGGATCCGGGAGGAGGGAGAGGAGAAATCTGTCTCTTCAGGCCGATGTCTATAAAGTGTGGAATGCTTACCACGGGTAGGACCAAAAATGATAGGTGGTACCAGGACATTCATCAGGTAATACCGTTCTTTAACATTCAAATTTCAGGGACACCTGGGTGGCTCAGTCAGTTGAGCGTCCAACTTCAGCTCAAGTCATGATCTCACGGTTCACGAGTTTGAGCCCTGTATTGGGCTCTGTGCTGACAGCTCAGAACCTGCAGCTCAATTCTGTGTCTTCAGCTCCTTCCCTGCTTGTGCTCTCTCTTTCTCAAAAATAAAAAAAATAAAATTCAAATTCAAATGTCCTGATTTCATCAATGAGAAAGACTCCTTTGATGCTTATATGTCTTTAATGAGTCTCTTACCTTTCATTTTTTAGCAGAGAGAGTGCACTGTAGCAAGCAGCCTTGATCTGAGCTTTCAGTGAGCCAACAGTCAGAGGGATGGTTTAATGATGCTTTGCTCCATCGTATTTCTCTCTTCTTGTGTGTGTGCACGCGCCTTTTTTTTCTTTTTCTTTTTTTGCTAACTTTTTATCTAACACTGGATTTCTATTTATGGTGATGTAAAAAGTTCTTTTATAAAAATAAATGTAGGTTTAAGAAAGTTAAAAACATTTTTAAAATAGCAAGGAAATAATAACCAGATGGCACGTGGTTATGGCACGGCTTAGGAAGGTCCATCAGTGATTGGCATTTGGGAAACCCTGCCTCACTCCATGCTGCCACACCTCTGTGCCTTTGACCATGCTGGTCCCTCTGCCTGCTCTTCCATGCTGACCTCATTGGGCCGCCGTGGCCTTGGCCGGGGCTGAAATCATTTCCCAAAGAAGCTGTGGCAACAATAGCTGCATGTGGCTGGGGCATGGGAAAGGCCAAGCAAGGAGACGAATCTGGGTCGGCTATTTTTCCCAAGGACAAGTAAAGGAGAGCTCAGTGCTCCAGGAAACAGACCCACAGAGGGCAGGGACCTGCCCAAGGTCTTTCAGGACATCAGTGGCAGAGGCCTTCTCGCCCTCATTTAATGTGGATGGGAAGATAAAATGGGACAACCACTACAGAGAGCCTTTGATCCAGTCACTGCCCTTTGGGGAACTTATCCTAGAGATACACTGACCCGTGGGAGAAATGGTGAGTGTCCAGCTTTATTTAACATAGCAAAATTCCGGAAGCTACCCAGGTGATCATGTTCAAGCATGAGGGGCCTGATTAAATAAATTGTGACCCAGCCATACAATGGAATACGATGCAGGTGTTAAACTGATCCAGGTCTTTATTTTGGAAGTTAGGGAAAGATCTCCAATTCACGCACAAAGAAAGCAAAGTTCAGGACAGTATGCGGGATATGCTATCTTTTGTGTAAGAAAGAGGGAAATAGGAATCCAAGTGTGCATTTCCACGTTAGGTGGAACTGTATGAAACTGCCATTTTGGAGGTCAGCCATGGTCCATTTCCTGGGTCCCACCTTCATAGTGGGATGCACAAAGTAACTGGAAGGAAAGAAAAGAAACTGCAAACAGTCGCTGCCCATGGGGTGTGGAGGTGTCCTCACGAGGAGGACAGGGAGAGGAGATGGACTCAACATTTAAAAAAAAAAATTTTGTTTTAGTTTATGTATCTTGAAAGAAAGAGAGCAGGTACAAGTGAGCGAATGCAAGTGTGGGGGAGGGGCAGAGAGAGGGAATCCCAAGCCCGTTCCACGCTGCCAGCTTGGAGCCTGACTCAGGACTCCATCCCACGACCGTGAGATCGTGACCCGAGCCCAAACTAAGAGCTGAATGCTTAACCGAGTGAGCCGCCCAGGTGCCCCTCTACATTTGTGTAACTGTGGGGTTCTGAACCAAAGGAACATGTGACCTATTTAAGAAAAAATAAGGGAAGAAGTAATTCAGGCTCCAGGGTGGCTTTTCTGCTACACGATGGTTGTCTCTGTACCCACCCCAGTTGGGGTGATTAGGGAAGGACTGTTCAGGCCTGGAGCTCAGCGGGGCTGTCCCAGGTTAGCCTCCGACAAATCCCCTTCTATGGCATTTCTGAGCCTCTCCCAGGTGGGTCAGAGCTGAAGGGCCCCCACCCCTAGCCAGGCTTCTAGCAAGGCTGCAAGTCCTACGGGGTACAGTTTAGGCAGCGGGCTTCCACGACCTTGGGGTAACACCCCCTTCCCAGACAGGGTTGCCCGAGCCAGGGCTGACGGGAACGGCGCTCAGCAGTAACGCGACAGCCCTCACACAGGACGTGGCTTGGCCAAAGGTGGCTGTGGAGATGGATCCCACTGAAGCCTCTCCTCCTCTGCGGCCCCACCCCACATCCCTTCTCGAGATGTACAGAGAGAGGCTCTCCCTGGAGTGACTGCTGGCATTATGGGAACACCATGGCGACCCCAGCAGAGAGCTCACCTGGTCCGGGCTCCCTGGTTCCTCGTTCAACACCACCAGAAGGACTCACTGAAGTAAGAGCGGTAACGAGTACAATAATAAAGACAGCAACTGCCTCTACAGCGTGACTGCTGTGTGTCAGGCACTGTGGCTAGTTCTTGGGTTACCTTGTTTGGGCCTCACAACACCCTTAGCAGTAAGTACTAAACTACTTTCCTCCACATTCCACGGCCCAAGGAGCCAGTGTTGTCTGTCCGGCCCCCAAACCTGTGCTCTGACACCAGATGATGTATGTCTGTTCCTCTGATTCTCCACCTAGAAAATGGAGTCAGTGAGGAGACCTGAGAGCAGAGGCCAAAGAAAGGGAACCTGGGGCAGTTAAGACAGTTTTTAAATCTCTGCAGGGATGTGGGTCAAGGGCAGACATTGCCAGCTGCTCACCAAATATCCATTTTCTCCATGCTCCCCACTACCAGAAGGCTAATCTTGTTTAGGAAACATGTCTGGCTAAAAATACTCATTTTCCCAGACTCCTTACATGCAGTGAAGGCCATGCAATCCGTTCTGGAGAATGAGATGTCAGTCCCTGGGGTGGGGTTCACTTACCCATGAAGAGGAGTTGTTGCCTTGTGACCTCTGCCCTGGAATGCAGAGGTGAAGCCAGGGGATGTGGTGGCCATCTCTGAGGATGAGGGCACAAGACACATGCTCAGGAGAGCAGGGGGGGAAGACAGCTGGAGGCAGGTCACTGTGGGCATCACGGGGCTGCCGCGACAGCCTTGTATGGCCTCTCTGATCTTATGGAAGAAGGTCAGCCCAGACGCTAAGACACTAAAGGCAGGTTCTGACACCGGCGGCTGAGTACTGTTCTAACTGATACAGGCCCCAAGGGCAGAACTGGGTCTGATGCTCAGAAGGTACAGAGAGGCAAAACATTCTGGTTTTAGCAAACCCAAGTCAAAGCTCTCCAAGGTTGGCCTGGACCTTCTCAGGAGGGGTGTCTCCTCTGCCTGGAGATACAGAAGCAGTGACTAAAGGTCCACCTGGCAAGGATGCTGGGAAAGGCATTCTGACATTGTCTGTGTTTGCATGCTTTAATTATACCCACTTTGGGAAGTGAGGAAAGGACCCCCGGATGTGCATCCAGCTATGGACGGGCAAGGTCGCAGGCCCCACCAAGGTACTGTCCAATAGGGCTTTCAGTGGGGGAAATGGACTCTGTCTGTGCTGTCCAATGCAGTAGCTACCAGGGCTTGACACATGCCCAATGCAACCTAAGAATGGAGTTTTCAATTTATTTCATTTCAACTAACATAAACTTAAACTGCCACATGTGGCCAGTGGCTCCCTTGCTGATACAGTGACCTGTCCTTGCCCTAGCCGCACACTCTCTCTGGCCTCTTCTGCTATTGATCTCCTCTCCCACTCCACATCAGCCATGCTGGTCTCCTTGCTGTTCCCAGAGGACACCAGGCGCATGCACACCTTGGAGCTTCCTCCTGGCTCTGCCCGCACGTGGCTGGGCTGCTCTTCCCCCAGACATCCCACCGGCTGATTCTTTCAACTCCTTTGTGTCACTTTCTCAACGAGGCCTGCCCTGACCACTTATGTAACAAGGCGGCTCACCCCCTACCCCATGCTCTATAATTTACTTCTTCTGTCTGCTCAACTAGAATTTCAACTCCATGAAGGACAGGATCTTTAGCTTTTCTTCCCCAAGAGCCTAGAACACTACCTGACACATAACAGGTGCTCAATAAACATTTGCTGAATGTATCTGAAGGCTTAAATGAGCTTTAATGAGTCAAATGGAGGGTGCTTCCCATCATGAGATGTTTGGGACCTAACCTTAGTCAGCAACACCTCCTGAGACCCACTACGTGCTGGGTGCCATGACAGGTGCTGGTACCGGGCAGTGAACACGGCAGGCAGGACCCCTACCCTCAAGGAGTATACAACCTAGCAGAGAACACAGGATGGATACAGACAATGGCAGGAGGGCTGCAGTTGAAGCAGGGGCACATAACACAGGGAAGCCGAACCAGAAGAGAGCTCAGAGGAAGCAACATTCGAGCTGAGTGAGGCCTGATGAATGAGAAGGTGTTGTTAGCAAACTAAAGAGTAAGGGCCATTTCAGGCAACATGAACAGTATATGCAAAGGACCAGAGGCAGAAAAGAGAAGAACCCTTTGGAGGAACTGTGGCTGAGGCTGGGTGACAGGGACAGCACATGAGATGGGGCTGGTGGGGTCAGCTGGAGCCAGACAGGAGGGGGCTTATGGGCCGAAGAAAGAAATCTGAAATTTCTGCCAGAAGCAGACATCCCCGATGCCCATATCACATCTCCTCAGTGTTCTCCTAATTTCACCTGCTGCTGTGGAGGGAAGTTACACACATTCCCCTGGCACTGCTGGTGTCTCACCCAAGCACAGCTTTCTGCTTTCTGCCCAGAGCCTGCTCTTATGCTGCAGGAGGCCCCTTCAACCCCACCCCAAGTGCAAGCACACCAGGAAGTAGACAAGGATTTATACCCCCAGGGGAAATCTTCAGGGAATGGGGGGCTGGAGTGGGTGAGCCATGCTTTGTCCACCCACCCTCCATCCTTCAGGTGACAATCTGGGGGGTGTTCTGTACTAAGGTCCCAGCCCATCCATTCCCTGTGGCCTGTAGTAATGCCTCAGCAATACACCCTTAGACTGGCTTTTCCTTCTTCCCTGTCTCTACTCTACCCACTTACCCCTCTTACCTTCTTCCTGCATCACCTCTCAAATCAACTACCTGTACCCAAATCCCTGCCTCAGGCTCTGCTTTTGGGGGAACCCAAACTAAGGGCCCCAGGAAAGTTTTGCTTACCAGAGTGGCATGCTCAGGCTTACATTTACAAAAGCTCACTCCAACTGTTGTGCAGAGAAGAGTACAGGGCAACAAGAGGAGTGAAGAGCTGCTGAGGGGCCCTTACAGTTCTGCAGCGAGAGGGGCTGGTGGCCAGCACCGGGCTGGTGGCAGTGGAGACAGGCAAAAGGGGCTGGAGACATGTGGATCCCCCTTGGGACCAGAGGCTTGGTGGCAAGGTGGGGTGGTATAGAGGCTTGGCCCGTGCCTGCCCGACTGTGAGAACCAGGTCCGCCAAGTTCTATCCCTCAAGGCCAGCCTGGCTCTGGAGACCAGTTGCAAAGGCACTATTTTTAGAGAGCTGGGTGTTTACTTGAAGGATTTGAAGACTGGGCTTTATTTTTAACTCCTCTCCCAATGGCAGGGACTCACTGGTGTGGACTTAGGAAGTCAAGTGGAAGTTGGACTGGGCTTTGGAAACCCAGGGGAGCAAAAGGGCTTGCACTTGGGGACAGATGAGCTTGGAGGAAGAGCCTGCTGGCCTCTCCATGTTCCGCTTGCCTGAGTTTCTGATGATAAAACTGGCCATGGCCTCTACTCACCAAGCACCTGCTGAGCACCAAGACCATACAAACCCTCTAAGCACACCCCCTCATTTAGTCCCCACCATGACCTAGGAGGCAAGGCTGACACTGTCCCCACTCTACAGGTGGGAACATACCTCTCTAGAGGCTCAGAGAGGACCAAGGACACACAGTCATGTAACAATGTGGGATTCGAACCTCGATTTCCCCATCTTCCCAGCCTATCCCCTCAACTGCTCTGCCATACAAAAGGCCAGCCAGGTGCCAAGGTCCAGGCACCGAATGTCAGATGGGCAGGATAATGATTTGACAGGTTCAAGCTGAAGGACTTCCTCTTTCACCTGTGCTTAAGTGGGCAGAGTCCGGATCTGAGAATTCAAAGACTGGTTGTGTCAGTTACTTTAGGCCTTTGGGCTAGTTTCCTGGCTTACACAATGGATTATTTATTACATATAAACAGCACCTCACTGTGAGGACTAAATGAGATGGTGTGTATAAAGGGCATCAGCACAGAGCCTGGCACACAGTGGTGGGAACGGGGCACTGATCTGTGCCAAGCACTGACTTCTCATATGCTCACGAGGCAGGTTCTCTCAGGATCCCATCTTAGAGAAATGGAGGTACAGGGGAGTCACTAGCCCATGCGGCCAGCCAGTGTCCAGGACTAGAACCCAGGCAGCCCAGCCCTGAGCTGAGCCCTCGAGCCACTGCCTTCCCTCTGCATCCCCTGTGCTGCTGGAGCTCCACTCAAGTGCCAGAGTCAGGGGCCAAGCACTGGCTTCGTGTGGTCGGACCTTTCACAGGATGTGGGGAAACACTTGCATTGAAAGAAAGCAGCATTCTTCTCCTGAACGTGCAGGCTGTTGGGCCTGTTTTCTGACTCTGCTACTGAGGCTAAAAAATCAAGCTGGACAGGTTCTGCAAGGGCTATAAGGGCTAAGGGTAGGGGAGAGAAAACCATGCCTTTCCACCTTCCAGAGCCCTGTCTTCTTCCTAGTTGATTTGTTAAATGTGACCCAGAAGTCAACTGAGATTTCACCAGAGCCCTCCAGCCATGCCTCTCTCTCTCTTTCCTCTGCCCCTGGTTCACTGCATGCCCCTGGTTGGGTGCCTATCCCTTTCCAGAGCTTAGTTTCCCCATCTGTGACATGGGCACATTGGGCTGTGTTCTCCCTAAAGTCCAGTTCTGACAGGATTTTTCTGAGGAGTGATAGGAGCTCACTGGGTCTTTTCTCTGGTTTCCCATTCTCCAAGCTTAGAAGGTCTGGCTTCCCCAAGTACACTGCCTCATAGTTTGACATCTTCTTGCTGCCAGGGGCCCAAGTAAGGTCTTCTGTCTCCCCAGACCACTCAGCTCAGAGGCCGGCCTTGGAGTCACAGCTGCCTCTTGTATGTCACAGGAGTCCAGCTCTGACAACTCAGGACATTCCATTCACCCCGGTCTTCAGTCTCTGGGAGCAAAGGGATTTTGTCCACTGGCAATTCTCCAAGGAGGGATGTGATGGAGGGCAGGAGTCGAGTGTCAGGGGCCTTTACAACATCCTCAAGACCTTCTGCAGGGAGTTTAATCCCCCTCAATGGAACCCCAGACCAAGGAGGAACCTCAAGAGGCAAGCTAAGGGCTAACTTTTGCCTCTATGAGCATGGGTAGTTGATGGTGGTCACTGGGTTTATGGAAGACCTGATTGTGCTCAAATAATTTGGCAAGGATGCAAAAGACTGATGATACATGGTGTTGGTGAGAGTTTGAGGAAAACCGCCCTCCTGGGCACTACTGGTGGTGGGGGGAGGGTATAAATTTGGTGCACCCCCTTAGGAGGTTAACCGGGGCTCTGGTAATAATAAAAATGCACATTCTTTTTGAATTGGCAATTCTGCTTCTGGGACTGTAACCCATAAGTGCAGATCTGTGCAAGCAAGGACAGGCAGAGACGTGGGGGGCATGCCAGCAGGCTAACAATCCAACAATTATTCTTAAATATCTATTGAACAGATATGGTGGGGGGACATTAGACAGGAATGGTTTGGATTTCTGCTTGTTTGTGTAAATCCTTGAGTACTGGAGGAGAGAGACCACCATATTCACATTTTGACAGTGAACATCAAGAGTTCAGTTCCTTGCAAAGACCCAGGTTAGCTGGCATCATATTTCCCATGCATTCCAAGGACGGTCGAATGTCCCTGATGGAATAAGGGAACGGGCTAAGCCATCCCTTTCGCCAGCCTACTCTTCTGTGAGCAAGAGTATGTGTCCAAGCAGGTTCACTACAGCCTTTTTTGTCAGTGTGAAAGCGTGAAATGGTTTCAATGTCCCTCAAGAGAGATCTGGTTAAATAAATCATGGTATTTCCAAACTACGGAATAGTAAGCAACTGTTAAGAACAGGGAAGATTTATGTGTAGAAGATAGAAAAAAAAAAAAACCCTCAAAACACATGAAGCCAAAAAAGCAAGCTAAAGACCATTATAGAGGTAATCCTCGTTGCAAAAGGAAACAACAAACTCAGAATAGGTAAGAGGAAGAGGGCTGTAAGTGAACGCTTAACAACGGTCACGCCGGAGGTGTGGCTGAGACAGAAGTAGGAGAGGGGTTTGATTCCTTTTTTATCTTTTATTATTCTGAATATCATTTAATTTTAACAAGTATGTTGTTCTGAGCAATGTAAAAAAAAAGAAAAGGAAAAAAGAAAAAGGAGAGAGAAGTTCGCTGTATGTGAAATGGTAGCATGGTGGAGGACGATGCAGACGCTGGGGCCGGAATCTCCGCCCCAGCACTTACTAGCTGTGTGACTTGAAGCATGTTAAAGAAATCTCCATGTGCCACCATAAGCATGAGATGAGTGAATTCAGCTGGGCACCTAGAGTAATGCCCGCACACCGCACGTCTGACACTCCTCAAGCTGGCATTCACAGCCCGTCCTACCCTGGCCCTCGGCTGCCTTCCCAGCCTTATCTCCAGTCTATTCCCCGCCCGCTCCAGCTCCCCATGACTCACTGCTCCCAAAATACACCACACACGTTCCCACCTTCGTGCCTCTACCTGAAGCGACCTTTCTCTCCCTCTTCTCCATCCGGCAAACTCCCAGCCAGAGTCACCCACCACCTGCAGAGAGCTTTCCCAGACCACCCCCGGGGCAGTTCTTCCTTGGACCTCCCTCCAACCCACCATGGGCTGTGCTGAAGCCCTGTCTGTCTTTGCCACTAAGCTATGAGTCCCCAGAGGATGCTGACCACACTGGTCCACTGGGTGCCCTGTGCCCCAGCACAAACCTGGCAAAGAGTAAGTGCTAATCAGTATGTGAAAGAAAACCTGCCAAAGGTCAGATAATAGTTAAGAGCATTCTAGAACCAGGTCTTCTGGTTCTGGGGTGTCAGTTCCCAGTTCTGCCATTACTCAGCTGAACGACTATATTTAAGATACTTAACCTGTCTGTGCCTCAGTTTCCTCATCTGTAAAGTGGTAAAATAGTACCTTCTTCATAGGGTTGTTTTGCGGATTAACTAAGTTAACACACATAAGGTACTTAGGATCCTGCCTGGCTCTCAGAAATAAGGACTACATGGATGTTTGTCAAATAAAAATGAAATAAACAAATTGCCAACATCCTCCCTTAGACCTGGTCCAAGGCCAGGCCCTCTTCCCCCTGGGTCTGCATACCCTGGTGGTTCTGGAAATGAGGGTTGGCAGGTGCAAAGCCCCAGCCGGAAACAGGGCCAGACCCATGTGTCTTGTTGGTCTAGGACAAACCTTGGCCAGGCGCATATAGGTCTTTCACACCTGTCAATCTCTTGCCAATGTCTCTCTTTAACAAAAAGAGAGGAGACTTCCGGTTTAAGCACCTTTGGTAGTAACAGTTTGACCTCTGTTTCAGAACATGATATTGGTTTTCCATTTTCAACAGTGATTAGAAAGCCTTCCTTTTCGATAAACATATATAAGTACTTTTAAGTAAGTTGATTTAAAGAAAGATATTAAGAAAGTAAGTAGAAAGGGGATGGGATGTACCAAGAAATGGGATGGTGGCATGCACAAGGGGCAAGTTTGGGAAACACAGTTGTAAGGACTGTGACAGAAGATGGGGCTTTCCCTCGGGGCAATTTCATTCTCAGGGAAGACGCTTAGATTAGTACAGAATGATGCATGATTCACAGTAAAGCTTATACTACCTTGCCCGCCTTCAACACATAGGCCCTTTATGTGGGCTACTTTTTTTTTTTTATTCTCTTCAACAACACTTTGAAGATGGATTCAATTTAATTCTCACTTGACTGAAGAGGAATGTGAGTTTCAGAGAGGTGAGGTAATTTGCCTAGGGTCACACTGCTTATAGGAAGCTGAACCCAGATTCAAACCTGGGTCCATTCAACATCACAGTCCGAACTCTTAGCCACCATAACACACACGCTCCTGCTCACCCGACACATCACCTCCCAGGAACCTGCAAACCAGGTCTAACCTTACACTCAACTGGGGAACTTCCAGGGCCAGTCCAGGGAGGAGATGTGGGGGCGGGGAGCAGAGGAGCAGAAGACAGGCCCACTCAGCAGGTCCTGTCCTCAGGGCCACACTGATGCCATCCTGCACAAAACCTGAGGTGTTCCAAACCTCACACCCTGCGGCAGCTGAGAACTCTTGCAGGGCCAGCCCCTGGCTCTGCCCTAGGGACACAAGAGCAGGAACGAGAACAAGAATACTATGATGACCAAGCAGCTAACATTTACTGGGCTCTTCCTCTTCCAGTCCTGTGCTGAGTGGTTCACGTGCAGTCTCTGACTTAAGGTAGTATCATTATTTTCCTTTTAGAGATGAGAGAACTGAAGTCTGGAGATAAGATAAAGCAAGCAAAACACAAGACCAAAGCAGCACTCTTAACCCCTCACTCCCTGTGCTCCTTATGGAAGGGAGCCGTTTATCATCACAGAGTTGGCATGACAACCAGAAACATTCAGGCACTCCCCAAACATCCAGCTTCCCTCCACCAGGATCTATAACCTTAAAAGGCATTACAAAAAGAATTTTTAGTGGCTCCTGGGAGGCTCAGTCGGTTAAGTACCCAACTCCAGCTCAAGTCATGATCTCATTGTTCATGGGTTCAAGCCCCATGTCAGGCTCTGTGCTGACAGCTCAGAGCCTGGAGACTGCATTGGATTCTGTCTCTGTCTCTGTCTCTGTCTCTGCCCCTCCCCCACTCACGCTCTGTCTCTTTCTCTCTCAAAAATAAGTAAACATTAAAAAAAAAAATTTTTTTTAAGTTTTTAGCCACAAAATCAGAAGACCTGAGGCTAGTTCCCCCTCGACCACTTAGTGGCCACAGGTATTTCTTTGTCCCTTTCTTACTGCGACTCTCCCATCTGGTCAGGGAAGGGGTTGGACTATCTCCTGGAGCCCTGGATGGGTCTAGAGCAAAACTGTCCAATAAAAATACAATGTGAATCACATATGTAATTTTTAAATTTTCTAACAGCCACATTCAAAAAAGTAAAATGACACAGATGAAATTAATTTAGTAATTATGTTACTAACATTATTAACTTAATAATAATATAATGATACATTCTACCCAGCCCAATATATCTAAAGAACCATTTCAACATGCAATCAATATGAAAAATCAATATAAAATTATTTTATACTTTTTTTCTTGCTAAGTCTCCAAAACCCAGTAAGTGCATTTCTCCCTTAACAGCACATCTCAGTTCAGATCGGCCCCATTTCAAGAGCTCAGCAGCCACTGAGAGACTACCCTATTGGTGACTGTAGGTCTAGAATATTTTTCAGTCCATAGCCCATTTTAGGGGGACATGCTTTCTCCACTTTCTCTCTTCCCCCTGGAAAAGCTACCCCAATCCCAGAATCTGAGCTGACAAGATCCATGGAAGCCCAGGACCAGGAACTTGAGGCCACAACAGAGAGAAAACCCAGGTCTGCCTGGACCAAGGAGTCTGGTGGCCGCTGGGGATGCTCCCTGTTGCTCTGAAGCTCGATTACTCACCAAAACCCCTGTGAGGGAGACAACCCTGCTTTCCCTCCTAACCCAAAGATTCCCTTAATTGGAAATTCAGTCTGAGCTTAAAACGGAGCCAGGGAGCTGCCCCCCACATGGCAACAGCCCCATAGGCATACAGAATGTGTTCCCTAGACCCACGAGGAATCCAAATCTTCCCTGCGCTCCCCTCCTGGCAGACCTTGTAGAAGAAGCCAAATACTACCTTCTCACTCCCAAGACTCAGTTCCCAGTTCTAGGCTTGGCAGCTCCAACGGAGCTCGTCACATTCAAGGGCACAGGACTTGGCAGAAAGGACAAGGAGGTCAGGGAAAGCAAGGGGGGCAGAGACGGCGAGATTTTGCCCCCAGCAGGGAAGAGCTCAGGGGAAACCCCTCCTTCTTCCCCAGCTTCCATTTCCTCACCTTCCAAACCAAACATGTTAGATGATGACCATGACTGCTTTGGCTCCTGGCTTCTCTGCACCAGACGTTTTCTAGGCATTAGCTCATCTACTGCTCAAAACAACTCTAGGAGGGAAGAAGATCCAGGGTTCAGAGTGGCGAAGCAATCTGGGCAAAGTCACACAGCTCTGCAGTAGAGGAGCAAGAACTCTAACTCATGATCTCCCAAATCAAGAGCCCAAGCTCTTACCTATTGTGAGCTCTGCCACGTCCCAGGGTGGCCCAGGACAGTGCTGGTTTATGCCTGCCGTAACAATACACACTTGGCGTAATAATTTAAAATGTTCCCTTTGGAGGAAGGGACAGATCTTCCTTCCAGAAGAATTCCAGCTAATGTATGTTGATACTCCTCCCTCTGGAGCTTCATTCCAGAACTTTCTCCCTCTGAGGTGTGGACTGAACCTAGTGTCTGTATTCCAAAGAACAGAGTACGGGAAGGGGGAAATGGTAATCTGGCAGACACCAGGTGATCAAGGTTAACATCCTCTGTGACAAGTCATGTTGAGACCATGTGTCCTGATATGATGTGATAAGGACACCTCACCTCTACAGTCTTCTTCCCCGAAACCCATAACCTCCGTCTAACGATGAGACAAACATCAAACTGAGGGACATTCTACAAAACACCCGGCTGGTAGTTCTCAAAACTGTCAAGGTCGTAAAAAACAAAGGAAGGCTGAAAACCTGTCCCAGACCAGAGAAGACTGAAGAGAAACAACAATGGCAATGCTGGACACCGGATGGAACCCAGGAACAGGAAACGGACAACAGTGGAAAAACCAGTACAATTCAAACGAAGTCTAGAGTTTAATAAATAGTAAAGTACCAGTGTTGGCTTTGACCAATGTATCATGATAATGTAAGAACTTAACGCTAGGGGAAACTGGGCAGAGAGTATGGGTACTTTTCTTAAGATTTAAAAATACCATCTTTCTGTCTTTTTTTTAAAAAAAAAATTTTTTTTCAACGTTTATTTATTTTTGGGACAGAGAGAGACAAAGCATGAACGGGGGAGGGGCAGAGAGAGAGGGAGACACAGAATCGGAAACAGGCTCCAGGCTCTGAGCCATCAGCCCAGAGCCTGACGCGGGGCTCGAACTCACGGACTGCGAGATCGTGACCTGGTTGAAGTCGGACGCTTAACCGACTGCGCCACCCAGGCGCCCCCCATCTTTCTGTCTTAATGCTACTAACTGCTCACACATTCACAGCAATTTAAAGTTCACAAAGTTCAGAGATAGCAAGATGTGTTGTTTAAAGCTTTTTAGAATCAGAAACGTCAGGGCTGAAGCCTTCGTTCTCTCATTTGCTTGCCAGGCAGTCTCCGGCATACTATGTTCCTTTCTGGGCCTCAGTTTCCACATCTGTATAATGAATTCACTAAATGACGACAGTGACTAGTAATGCTTACTGAGCCCTTGCTGGGTGTCCCACACTGTAGCAGATACTGTGATGCACCACCCAGTTTCCCCTTCGGGACTGAAGGACTTATTTCTCCTCTCCTCCTCACCTCGGCTACTCAGAGTGATACCGGCTGTCAGCCCTGTCCAGGGATTGCCCTTGGCTGAACAGAACTGTCCAGCCCCAGCTCACACCCCTTTCTTTCTTTCTTTTTTTAATGTTTGTTTATTTTTGAGAGAGAGAGAGAGAGAGACAGAGTGTGAGTGGGGGAGAGGCAGAGAGAGAGACACACACACACAGAATCCGAAGCGGGCTCCAGGCTCTGAGCTGTCAGCAAAGAGCCCGATGCGGGGCTTGAACCCACAAACTGTGAGGTCATGACCTGAGCCAAAGTTGGATGCTTAACCGCCTGAGCCACCCAGGTGCCCCTCACACCCCTTTCTGGAAGGTAGCTGCACCCAATGCAGAGGGTGTAAAGATCCAGCGACCTCACCTCAATTAGGGACAGCTCTGAAGGTCGTCTCTACAGCAGCGCACCCCTCGTGGTTGGCTGAGGCCTTTGTAGGGACTGCACTGCAGCCCAGCGTCTCCTGCCCAATCCAGCTTCCTTCCCTTCCCCACAAATGTTGATCCTGAGTCCTCCCCATAAACTTGCTGTACCCTGATCTCCACCTCAAATTCGGCTTCCAGGAGAACTCGCCCCATGACAGGACTGTAAACCACAGGACCTGCACTGTCTTTGTTAACCCTCAGACTAACCTTATTTTTCAAGATGACACAATGGAGGTTGAAGAAGAAAACGGACTTGGCCGAGAACATACAACAAAGAAATAGCTGTACCACACGTGGGGAAACTCAAGCTGGGACAGGCAAACTGATCCGCCCAGCTCTCAGCTGACAGAGGATAGATCCGGGATTTGGTCTTAGGTTGGCTTAACCCTGAAGACCAAAGAGCCACAGCCTCCAGCTCAGGCCATTTAGAGCCACCAGCAGGATTGTCATGGGCACCAGGACAGACGAATGCTTTTCACCACTGTCCTGTCACACCCGCTGATGTCCCTGCAGCTCACTCCACATTTGTGAGATGGCAATAATAACAGTACCTACCTTTTTGAGATGTTACAAAGATTAAGTGAGTTAATATAAGGTCTCAGTTAAGTAAAGGTCTCAGAACAGTGACCGGCCCATAAGGAGCCCTTTATAAGTGGTAGGCTAAAAACAAATCCCACGAGCAGCACATAGCTGCAACTGCAAGATGTTCTAAGAAAACGTCCATGCAGTTAAGTGACAGGGACTGGGTTTCATCAGCCCTCTAAGGGAGTCAGGCTTGACCTGAAGGAAGAGTAGGAATTAGATGGGCAACAAGATGGGGCGCCTCAGTGGCTCAGTCGGTTAAGCGTCTGACTCCTGATTTCAGTTCAGGTCATGATCTTGTGGTTCGTGGGTCTGAGCCCCACGGTCTGGCTCTGCGCTGACAGCGAGGGGAGCCTGCTTCTGATCCTCTGTCTCCCTCTCTCTGCCCCTCCCCCGCTCACACGCTTTCTCTCTCTCTCAAAAGAAAGAAGGAAAGGGAAGGGAAGGAAAGCAAAGGGAAGGGAAGGGGGCTAAATAGAAGCGTAGGAACCAGATTTATGAAGGGCCACTCACTACCTGGGTGATTTGGAACAAGTCACTTTATCTCTCTAAGCCTCATTTAGCTGATCTGTAAAATGTAAATAAAAATAGTACCCATCTTATAAAGTCCTTAAGGAAATGAAATGAGTCAATATTTATAAACTACTAAAATAGTGCCATGTGCACAGCAAGAGCTATAGATGTTTGAAGACAACATTAGAACCTTTTCCGAAGTACAACGAGAAGACATGGAGGGATCTGAACGTGAATGAAAGGGTGGTTGCTGAATGGATAGGAAGGTGCCTGGACACAGGGCCGGTAGATGGACGGGTGATAGCAGCTGAGTGAGTGGAAGTTACAGTTGGACACTGGAGGGGGTCAGATAGACAGATGATAGATGGGTGCTTGCGTGACTGGGTAGGTGGGTGGGACTGGACGTTGTTTCAGTGGATGGAAGCATGGCTGGGTGATGGGGGTGGTTGGATAAATGGAGGAGATTTGGTGAACGGAGGTGGCTAGGTGAATGAATGCATGGATGGATGTTAACATGGGTGGCTTGGTGCAGAAATGGACCCACAAACGTCTGGCAAACTAATCTTTGACAAAGCGGGAGAATATCCTGCAGAATACAGACAGTCTCTTCAGCAAATGGTGCTGGGAAAACTGGACAGTGGCATGCAGAAAAATGAACCTGGACCACTTTCTTACACTATACACAAAAAGAAACTCAAAACGGATGAAAGACCCAAACGTAAGACAGGAATCCTAGAGGATTGCTAGAGAAATCCTAGAGGAGAAAGTTGGCAAACCCTCTTTGACTGCCAGCCACAGCAACTTCTTACCCAATACATCTCCGGAGGCAAGGAAGACAAAAGCAAAAATGAACTACTGGGACCTCATCAAAATAAAAAGCTTCTGCACAGCAAAGGAAACAGTCAGCGAAACCAAAAGGCAACCAACAGAATGGGAGAAGATATTTGCCAATGACATATCAGGTAAAGGGTTAGTATCCAAAATCTATAAAGAACTTATCAAACTCAACACCCAAAAAACAAATAATCCAGTGAAGAAATGGGAAAAAGACATGAATAGACACTTTTCCAAAGAAGACCTCCAGATGGCTAACAGACACAGGAAAAAATGCTCAACATCACTCATCATCAGGGAAATAAATACAAATCAAACCCACAATGAGATACCATCTCACACCTGTCAGAATGGCTCACATTAACAACTCAGGCAACAACAGATGTTGGCGAGGATGCGGAGAAAGAGGAACCTGTTGGCACTGCTGGTGGGAATGCAAACTGGTGCCGCCACTCTGGAAAACAGTGTGGAGCTTCCTCAAAAAATTAAAAATAGAACTACCCTAAGACCCAGCGATTGCACTACTAGGTATTTATCCAAGGCATACAGGTGTGCTGTTTTGAAGGGGCACATGCACTCCAACATTTATAGCAGCACTATCAACAATAGCCAAAGTATGGAACAAGCCCAAATGTCCATCGATGGATGAATGGATAAAGAAGATGTGGTATACATATATATATATATATTATATATATATATATACACACCCACACACACACACAATGGAATATTACTCAGAGATCAAAAAAAAATGAAATCTTGCCATTTGCAACTACATGGATGGAACTAAAGGGTATTATGCTAAGTGAAATTAGTCAGAGAAGGACAAATATCAGATGACTTCACTCATATGAGGAACTTAAAATACAAAACCGATGAACATAAGGGAAGGGAAGCAAAAATACATTAAGAGACTCTTAAGTACAGAAAACAAACTGAGGGTTGCTGGAGGGGTTGTGGGCAGGGGGATGGGCTAAATGGGTAAGGGGCACTAAGGAAGACATCTGTTGGGATGAGCACTGGGTGTTATACATAGGGGATGAATCACTGGATTCGATTCCTGAAATCATTATTGTACTGCATGCTAACTTGGATGTAAATTAAAATAATAATAATAATAATAATAATAATAATAATAATAAATCAATCAAAAGATGGGTGGCTTGGCGGATAGGAGTAGTAGGTGAGTGAACATGGGTGGCTGGTGAATAAGGGGTGGATGGGTGGTTGAATGGGCGGGTGTCTAGGCGGTTGGGTGGACAGGTGGATGAATAGAGGGTTGGGTGGGTAAAAGGACAGAAAGTTGGATGGGTGGGTGGGGGTGGAGGAGGAAGTGGTTGGGTGGGTGGGTGGTTGTCCAGGTAGATGTTAGAGAGGCTGAGTGACTGGAGGTGGTTGTTCGGGCGGGTAGTGGAGAAGTTAGGTGAATGAAGGGGCTGGGAGAATGAATGGATGACTGGGTGGCTGGACGGGTGGCTGGGGGTTGAATGTGTAATCAGAAAGTGGAGTGGGTGGTTGGGGTGAAGAGATGGTCGTCCAGGTGGCTCTTAGAAAGGCTGGATGAACGGAAGGGTTACTGAATGGAGGGTTGGATGAATGGGTGGATGGACAGGGGACCAGAAGCACCTCCAGTTAACTCTCTAAAGGTCGGGGAGAAGCCCTGACGGTGAAAGAAGCAGAACAGCCTTGGAGACCGGGCCTCCAGGGTCGCCCTGCCCCCGGGACCCCCTTCCCCGGCGGGGGCCCACCCCGCCTGCGCCCAGCCCCCGGGGGCCTACCTGGAGGCGGCGATCTCGGCCTTCTGGCGCGCGATGGCGGCGGCGCGCTGGGCGCCCTCCACGCTGTGCTCCACCTTCTGGCGGACCTTGCTGCTCTTGAGCGGCAGCACGCGGCGCTTGGTGCCCTTGACCAGCACGTTGTGGCGGTACTTGCCCTCCTCGCGGTGGCCGTCGGGCAGCGTGGTGCAGCCGTAGCCGTGGCGCAGGTTGTCCAGCCACTCGCCCTCGTAGCGGAGGCCGCTGGAGCGCTCGCTCACGCCGAAGCCCGAGCGCTTGTCGTTCTTCCACTCGCCCATGTAGGTCTCGGTGGTGGTGGCGTCGATGTCGGCCTCGAAGGGCGCGGCCTCGTCGGCGCCCTCCGCGCCCTCGGCGCCCTCGCCCAGGCTGGCGGTGGACGCGGCGTCGCTGGCGCCGGAGCTGAGGTCGCTCTTGAGGAAGCTGACGCGGCTGCGCTGGCTGCCCAGCGACGTGCGCGACTCCGCGCGCCTCAGCCGGCCCAGCAGCGCGCCCCGCTGGAAGAGGCCGCCGCCCTTGGGCGCCCGCGCCGCCTCGGCGTTGGCCAGCAGGCTGAGCGCGAAGCCGCCGCGCGGGATGGCGGCCGGGGGCGGCGTCGGGCCGTCGGGGGCGGGCGACGCGGGCGAGTCCGGGGCCACCGTGCCGTTGCTGTGCTCGCTGCGCAGGGACGAGAGCGACGTGCGCAGCGGCGAGCGCACCACCACGGCCATCCCGTAGGGCACGCTCTGGCGCACGCCGTAGCCGTGGCGCATGCCGTTGGTGAACTGGCCCTGGTAGGTCCCTGCGGGCGAGGAGAGGGCGCGTCAGTGGGCGGCTGGGAGGGCCCTGCGGGCGCGGGGCGAGGCGGGCCGGGGCGACGAGCGCGCGGGTGGGAGGGCGGACGACGCGGGGGGGAGGGGGCGCGTGGTCCGTGAGGGTGCGAGGACAGAAGTGCGACCGCCCTCTGCGCAGCGCAGTGGCGGGACTATTCCCGGCGGCCACAGTGAGGTCGCGCGAGTGGGCGTCAGCGTGTGACGCTGCGTGAGCGGGCGAGGCCCCGGAGTGCGTGCGGTTAAACGAGTGAGTGGCCAAAAGGAGTCTGCGGGATGGTGTGAATATTTCTGGTGGTAGGAGCACAGCAAGGTCACGAGTGTGCCAGGCGGGGTGAGTCAGTTTTAAAGTGCGAAGTTGCCCGAGCAGATGAGGTTCGGTGAGTGTGAATTTGAACGAGTACACAGATTGTGCAAGAGCATGAGTGGGCAAGACAGTGAGTTTGTGCCGTAGTGTGAATATTTGCATTTGTGGGAGTGTGCAGGGTCCTGGAAGGCTGTCAGATCATGAGTGTGCGAGGCAGTGTGTGCGCAGAGGGTGACCGAGATCACATGAGTGTGATGTAATGAGATGTAAAGTAAGGTCATGCGAGTATTTGAGGTCTTGCGTATGAAAGGAAAGGCAAAATTGAGTGAGGGTGCAAAACCAGTAGAGGTTCAAAGCGTGCGGACTTGTGGGAGCAGGTACATCTATCTATGTGTGAGGTTAAATGCATGTGCATAGTCATCATAGCGTGCAAGGTGGGCTAAGTGCCCAAGTTCCTGTGGAGGTGACATCATGGGGATGTGAGATGTTCTAAGTATGCAAGCCTGTCTGAGTGTTAAAGCACAGAATAACATGTGGCACTTGAGGCTGAGTGTATGAGGTTGTGGGCAGCAGGGAAACTGAGACCATGTAAGACCGTGTGTGTACAGGATAATGGCATGTACAAGGAGGTATCATCAGTGCAGGCCTTGCGTGTCCATTGGTGTGAGCACGTGAGCTCCTGGGAACAAGAGCCTATGTGAGTAGCCTGCCGAAAGCCAGCTCCCTGCCTTCATCTTTATGCCTTCAGCATGCAGGACAGTATCTGCCATAGTGTTCACGGAGTTGAGGGGGGAAATTCAGAGCCTTTGTTTTAACATGAGCTGATACTTTACCCTGGTTAACCAAAAAAGGCCCCAAATGGCCTTCTTCCCAGCAAATGCCCAGGATGGCTAGGGAACTGAAACGGCCGGCCAGGTAAGGGATTCCTAAGCTCAACCCAACAGGCATGCTCCCATTCGGGCCTTTGCACTGGCCGGTATCTCTGCTTGGAACTCCTTCCCTCCAGATACGCTTCATGTCTCTGCTCAGTGAGGCCTATCCTGACCACCCTATTTAAAATTGCCATCTGCTTGAGCACAAGCACCCTTATCTACCCCATATCTACTGTTTTCTATGGTATGTATCCTCTTCTAACATATCATATGACTTAATTGTTGCATTTATTGCTTTTCTTTCCTCACTAGAATGGAAATCCATGAGGGCAGGGATCTTTCCTGTTTTGGTCTCTGATGTAGCCCCAACATCTACAATAGGGCCTGGCACATAGGGGTGCTCTGTAAATACTTGCTGATTGATTGGCTGAACCTCCCCAGAAACTCCATCTCATTGTGTGACCTTGGGCAACTCTCTTCCCTTCTTAAGGCCTCGATTGCCCTGTCAATGACATGTTAGATATGAAACTCTCTAAAGTTTGGCCTAACTCTGAGACACTGGAATTCTAGAAGGACCTGCATTGTGACTCTGCAGGGGAAGGACAGCATGTCCCTATGACTCTATACTATCTGGTCCCTCCCAGCCCAGGCTACTCCACCTTGGGCCCCTACTCCCACCCCGCCCCCATCACTTTCTGCATGAAGAGACTGCATTAAGAGTCATGTACAGTGCCGAGGGCTCATTTAAACATCTCAAAGTTCCTATCAGGTCGGTCCCTTGACGATGCTCATTTACAGGAGAGGAAGTTGGTGGTCTGAGAGGTTAAGTGACTTGACCAAGGAGGCAGAATCCAAACCCAAGTCTATCTGATGCCCGAAGTTCACACTCTGAGCCCCCAGTTCTCTATCCTGGCTGCCCTTCAGAAGCTCTAAAAAATACCAGTTTCTGGGCCTCACCACCAGAAAGTCTGGCTTAATTTGTTTGCAGCCTCTCTACAGGCAGGCACACAGCCAGCAGTGAGAGGGACATCAGAGCTCTCCTCCTGTCAGTGACCAGCCATGGAAAGCCAATGACCATGGAATATGAGCTATAAAAGGGCCAAAGGGAAGTGGAGAGAGAGAAAGGAGATATCACTGGACATGATCTCATAGAAGAAGATGCAAATATGATCTCCATTTCACAGGTGGATGATTCAGAGAGATTGTGTGACTTGCCCAAAGTCACCTAGTAAGGAAGGAGCAGAACTGGGGTATGAACCCAAGGTCTGACTCAAGCTGAGGAAGTGGGAAAATGGGTTTGTGTGGCAGGTGCAGAGAGCAGAGCAAAGAGAACGTGGTCCAGGGGATGGGAAAGTGGAGAGTTAAAACTAATGTGTTCCCCTTTCTAAGCTCATTCACATGTGGTCACATTATATGGGAGGCAAGGGGACAGACAGAAACTTGCAGTCAGAGACAAACTGATCTCAAATATCTAATCTGGAGAACCTTGGACAAGTTACTTCTTCAGATTTTCAATTTGCTTATCTGGAAAATGGAAAAATAATACCCACCTTCTAGGGTTTGGGGAAGATTAAAAAGGAAACAACAACAAAAAAGGAAACAACCCCGGTTCCTGGGTGGCTCAGTTGGTTAAGCGTCCGACTTCAGCTCAGGTCATGATTTCATGGTTCGTGGGTTTGAACCCTGCATTGGGCTCTCTGCTAACAGCTGGGAGCCTGGAGCCTGCTTCGGATTCTGTGTCTCCCTGTCTCTCTCTGCCCTACCCCTGCTTGTGTTCTGTATCTCTCTCTCTCAAAAATAAATAAATTAAAAATTTTTTAAAAAAATGGAAACAACCCAAATGTCCATCAACTGGTAAATGGATGGACGGTGGTCAGCCACACGGTGGAATACTGGTCAGCGTTAAAAAGGAATAGACTGCTGGCATATCCAACACTGATGGATCTCAAAAACATGCTAAGTGAATAAAGCCAGAGATGAAAGAATACAAACTGTGCGATTCCAACTACATAAAAGCCTGGAAAAAAAAAAAACTAAAGTATAGTGACAGAAAGCAGATCTATGGTTACCAGGGCTGCAGGTAGGAGGGATCTACCACAGAGGGGTACAAGGGAACTTTCCGAACTGATGGAAATGTTCTACACCTTGATTGTACTGGTGGTTACACAGGTGTATACATTTGTCAAGACCGTGCACTTAAAATGAATTCTCTGCCTGGAAACTATACCTTGATGTAACAAATAATCTAATTTGTAAATAAATTTTTAAGAAAAAAACCACTCCAGCACAGCATTCTGCAAATAGCCATTGGAAAATCCTGTCAACTCTCCTTTCCAAGTGACTCTGAAATCTGGCCACTTCTCACACCCCCCTGCTACTAGTTGGTAGCCTGAGCCACTGTTGTCTCTCGTCCTGGATTTGCATAATGGCTGCCACGCTGGTCTCTCTCTGTCCGTGCGCCTCTGTCCATTCCTAGCTCACTAATCACAGGGATTCTGTCCAAATGTAATAAAGTCAAAAATCACGACACTGCTCTGCCTCTTCTCATTCAGAGGAAAAGCTGAAGTCCTTAGTGATCCACAGACCTAACCTGATCTCACCCCCATCGCTCCTCTGTCCTCACATCCCTCCATTCCTCCTTTCCCTCACTCCACTCTGGCCACAAAGTCCTCCTTATTG
Organism: Lynx rufus; assembly: GCF_022079265.1. Lineage (NCBI taxonomy): Eukaryota > Metazoa > Chordata > Mammalia > Carnivora > Felidae > Lynx > Lynx rufus. Next base: position 16,439,129 of record NW_025814896.1, on the reverse strand, counting down.
TTCCTCCCGTTCCATGAGCCATGCCCCTGCTTCGGGGCCTTTCTGTTTGCTGCTCCCTCTGCCTGAAACAGTCTTCCTCCAGAAATCTGCACAGCTCACTCCCAGAGAGGTATTTAATGGTTCCTATAAGACTCACCCAAGGTGACAAAGTTAATAAATATACCAAAACTCCCATCCATGTCCAGCTGTGCTCCTTACTGTGCTCAGAAGAAAGAAGAAAAACAAATATGTGAAAGGAGAAAGTGAACAAGAATGGAGCAGAGAAGTTGGTAACCTGGGAGAAAGACAAAGGACATCTAATCTCTGGGTTGGACACGTTTGTGAAATTAAATCAACCAATCTACCTTTAGCTTAAAGTTGGCGTGAGATGAAGGGGCGCCTGGGTGGCGCCGTCGGTTAAGCGTCCGACTTCAGCCAGGTCACGATCTCGCGGTCCGGGAGTTCGAGCCCCGCGTCAGGCTCTGGGCTGATGGCTCAGAGCCTGGAGCCTGCTTCCGATTCTGTGTCTCCCTCTCTCTCTGCCCCTCCCCCGTTCATGCTCTGTCTCTCTCTGTCCCAAAAATAAATAAACGTTGAAAAAAAAAAATTAAAAAAAAAAAAAGTTGGCGTGAGATGGGCTGACATGGTCCCTTTAAGCCCAAGAGAAACTGAGATTGCTCTTGGCCACCAGCTGGGGAGGAAACTGCCAGGCTATATTAGGAAACTTACAAGCAAGTGGCAAGAGGCACAGACACCCAGGGGAGACTGGGAGTGACGGGGCCCTGGGAAGGGGGAAAAGCCAAGTGCTGGGGCCATCCCCAGCCTGACTCTCTCTAAGACAGGACAGCTCTCCCTGGGGACTGGAAGAACGCAGCATCTGCATCTGAAGAGAGGGAAAAGGAGGACCCTGCCCACAGCCATCTGGCTAAGATGAGCTTTCTATGGAAGGAAGTGCTTCCTGATCACCTTTGGGCTGGCCCCTCACTTGGTCTTGTAGACTCTACAGGGATTCTCACTGCCCTCAGGGTAAGAGGCAGGATTCTCAGCCTCTGACCCCCTCTCCAGTCACATTTGCCTTTCCACCTCAGGACCTTTGCACATGCTCCCGTCCCCCTCCACCTCTTCTCAGCATGCTCTTCCCTTCTCTCTTCCCCTGGCCAACTTCTTTTGATATTTCAAGTTTCAGCTTAAATATGACTTCATCCAGGAGGGTTTCTTGAACCCTGCCCCCTGAGTACTGCCATATGATGTCATGTCTCCCTGTTCTTCTTGGCACTTTTCCCAATTGCAATTAAATAACTGTTAAGGTCATTTGTCCACCATAAGCCTTTCCCACTGGACTTTGGCTTCCAAGAGGGAGGGAGCCATATCCAGCTTATTCCTGCTATGATCCCAGCATCTAGCACAATTCCCAGGCCCAAGGAAGCCTACAGTAAACATCTGATGAATCTGTATCTTCTCTGCAGTGATACCCTTCCATTCTTCCAGGGGCAGGAACCACATTTTCTTTTTTCCTTCATGACTCAGCACATGGTAAGTACTCAATAGTGACTGGCAGTGGCTGCCAATGTGGTCAGGTCTAGATTTAGCAGCCCAAACCCTGGAAATTATTGGGGTACATGTAAAAGGCTGGTAAACACGGTTCTGTCCCTCACACCAGGCTCCTAAAGTTAATAAAACCTAAATATCATCTTCTCCCTGCAGTTGCCCTTCTGGTTTAGTACAGAATAAGCTGGGTTTCAACCTTGACTCTGATGCCAAATAGTTCTAAAACATGTCGAACTATTTAAGCCTGCTGAGCCTCAGCTTGTCCTTCTTAAAATGGAGATAATGATACATACTTTAGATCATCGTTCATTCACTTGTTTGAATTTAACGAGTATTTGCTTTGGACCTGGAATTCTTGGTGTTAGATGCTGGGGACACAGTGATAAATAGACATGATCTCCACCCTCAAGAGGCATAGAGTTGAGCGCCAAGGATAGACTAGATTTAAGCAACCACCACAGAAATAAATGTTAGGCAGCCACACCAGTGATGCAGAGTGACAATGGTCCAGGCCTTAGGTGGTGAGGGAGGATTGGCGGACCAAGGAATAAATGAACCATATGTGAGGCAGCTAGTACACAGTAAGTGCTCAATAAAGGCTAGTTTTGGCAGGCTAGAATCTTTGCTCAGAAAAGCTCGCCCAGAAAGGATTAACTGGAGAGTTGAAAAGGAGCCGGGGAGGACAGAAAGAACTCAGAGGGAGAGAACGAGCCCAGCTCCAATTTTCCACCTACGTCTGCTTGCTTGTAAGAAAGCAGGCTTATGCGCTGGGATGCCCAGGCTTGGCTGCTTTGGCCACATCTCTGACCCAGGAGGCCTTAAAGTTTCTGTCCTTGGGAGGAAGAAAATTTGGGGGGTTCTCTTCATCAGTGAGACCTGCCTCCACACCCTCTAGACACACATGAGAGAGTAGTTTCTGGAAACCATATTTATAGTACAAGATCCACCCTTTGGGGGAGAGATTATGACTTAACCGACGTGGACACTGGAGTTTTTTAAAGCACCTCTGATGGCTCAAATATGCAACTTGAGTAAGAGCTGCAAAACTCTACACTAGCCTCTCATTAACCAGTTGGCTCCGTTCCTTCTGTCAAACCTGTGACATGCTGTACCTGGCAGGTGTCATGCAGATCCCAGTGGTTACCCAATAGTGGATTTCTCCTTTGCTGATGGAACCTCATTCTGTTCAAGGGCCCAGACCTCCTTCCTGGGCCTCAGAGAAAGGTTCCTTATCCAGGGGTAAATCCTGATTGCTCTCAGCCAGACTTCATGTCTACTTACCTTGCCAATGATTGGATTCGATGTGAGCATTTGATGAAATCCAGCATTGAGACCGGAGGGAGAGTTTGCTGGGGGGCGGGCCAGGGAGGCAGGAAAGAGTTCCTAGTTCTTATAAGGAGAAACATGCAGGCATACACTCTTCTGCTGCTGGGTATTGCTGCATGTGGAGGTGACCCCTGGAGCTGTGGCAGCCAACCTAGTACCATGAAGCCACTGAGAATAGAGTTGACACTATATGGATGCAGAGCAGAACATGGCAGGACCCTGGGTCCTTGTTGACATTGTTGAGCCTCCAAGTTAACCAATCCTGAGACTCTCTTACCTCTGGATTCTTCTCTATGTGAGATTATAAATATCCTTATTGTTTAAGTCTGTGCTGTCCAACATGGCAGCCAGGAGACACAGGTGGTTATTGAGCACCAGATTGCAAAGAATTAGCACCAAAAAAATGTAAAATACATCACTAATAATTATATATTGATTGCATGTAGAGATGGTATTTTGGTTATTGGGTCAAATAAAATATATATTTTTTAAGGAGGCTCCACACCCAACATGGAGCCCAACGCAGGGCTCAAATTCAGACCCTGAAATCAAGCTGAGATCAAGAGTCAGATGCTTAACCAACTGAGCCATCCAGGTGCCCCTAAATAAAATATATTATTAAAGTTAATTTCACCTTTTTACCTGTGGCTACTAGAAAATTTTAAATTGCATCTGTAGCCCACATTATATTTCTGTAGAAAATGCTTATTTAATTCACTTGGAGTTAGGGTTTTCTGTTTCCCACAGACAAAAAAATATCCTAACAGGTATAGGTGTCATCATTGTGATTTTATAGTTGGAACAATCGAAACTAAGAATTTAAATTACTTGCTTCAAGTACAGCAGCTGTTGGTGGTCACAGCGAGGTGTCCTGACCAGTGCTTTCTCCTCTACGCCTCTAGGAATCTGAGAACATCCCTTACGAGCTAAAGGTTTGCAATCCTTCATCCAGACCTCAGCTCTGAAGGGAGCGGACCATTTCAGAAACCCAAGGGAAGTCTAGGAGATCCAGAACCCACTTTGACCCAGAGAAGAGATATGTGGCCCAGACCAGGGATTCTGCCTCCAAATACAGAATGGACACTGAGAACATCACCCCCTCTGGCCAGTGACACCTGCCTATTTCCAGGAAACTGTCTGAGGTTTGAACACCAGTGTCCCTGGAGGACTGAACAGAGATGGAGAGAGAAGAATCAGGGCTAACTCCTCTCCTGTGGTCCCCGCTGCCTACGGAAGTCCTGACCTGACAGTCCATTGTCTTCATGACCTGGTCCCAATTCACCCTCCTAGTTTTGTCTTCCCAAATCCACCAAAGCCCAGCTTCAAAGTCATCTCCTCCAGAAAACCTTCCTGGAATATCCTTTTTCCTCCATACTCTCATTGCTTGAGACATTTGTCACTTCTTACCTCTTATACAGCTATCTCATCTATATCTTGTCTATTTGGTCTAATAGCCATTCTCAGTCCTTCCTCAAATCCTTTCCCATAGTGTGAGATGTCAGCACAAGATCTTTGACAGGACTATGGAAGTGTCATCAGCAGATCTCAGACGTTGTTTAAGATGGAGAATGGCAGGCAGGGGACTGAGCAACCGAGAGTCCAGAAGTCAGTGGCTCTTGTCCAGGTGCACCAAAATTGGGCCATGTAAACCAGGAATGCACAGCAGTGAACAAGCATGCCCTTATGCCACAGATACCTATATAGATGCTCCTAAATATAGGGGACCCATCCCAGCTCAACTCTAACCCACCTTGATAAATACCATGGACCCAGTGTCCCTGAGAAAGCAAGCCAGGCCTGAGACATCTTTGGGGGCAGCAGAATAATGGAAATTGTTTGGGCTTTGGAAACATACAGACCTGACTCTGAATATTTCTTTAATTACCCCCACTTCTCTTTATCTTCACCCCGTCCATCTAGTCCAGGCTGCACCAGTGCCTCCTGGTTAACTACAACAGCATCTCCCCTGGTCTCCCGCCTCCCCTGATGCTGCAGTCCACCCTTTGCTGCTGCCAGAGTCGTCATCTTAATAAGATGTAGATCTGATCAGGTGACCCCGCCTAAAACCCTGCAGTGGTTTCCGAGTGCCTCAAGGATAGTCTTGGGTCCCTAGGAAGCCAGGATTGCATGTGAGTGATTTTGGGGGAATACTCTTGGGATGAGCATCTGTAAGGAAGGAAGGAAGGAATCTTCTGGATTCAACTGCAGAAGAAGTTGAACTTCTTCAAGTTGAACAAGCCAAGGCTTGTAGTGATCCCATGGGGATCTCTGGAGCTAGTATGGCCCTTCAGAGTTGTCCAAAGAGGCTGGGTCTTTGGACTCCTGTATCAAGCAGTCATTAGCTCTGGGTTGCCCACTGAGCTAGGCAGCTCCTTCTGACAGACAACAGTGCCTGGCTGTGAGCCATCAGCGACCAATGCTCCTGGCAGCAAGGGGAAGGAGGACTCTGCCCCTGGGGGGTATCTGAGGGTGTCCTGCAGTGTCTACTGCTGGAGTATTTACATGGGTTCTCTAGCAGAGCTCTCAGACTCTCATCAACAAATGTTGGCTCCCTTCACCTCATGGGAAAGGATTGCAAGGTAACCAGTCATCCCAGTTTGCCCTAGACTGAGGGATTTCCCAAGATTAGGAGTTTCAGTACTAAAACCAGGACAGTTCCCAGGCAAAGCAGGCTGCTTGGTTACCCTTCATCTGGGTGAGAAGGAAAAAAGGGCATGTCATATTAGCACAATGTTCAGTGGTGTGCTGGTAGAATAGCTCTTTGGAAAAATAAACAACCCTGATTTTGTAGTGCTAGCCAATTTCCATCTTGTAAGTATACCCACCGCGGCCAGACAGGCTACCAACAGTTGAACAGCCAGCTTGCAAAATTCCTGAAAATTTAGTAATGGGCTCTCATGAGATGGTAGCCGTTGGTGCCAGCACCCCGTATGTAATACAGACTGGTATGTTCCTGATACCTACAAATGTGCAGCATGTTCACTGACAACCTCAACTTCAAGGTGAGACTATCTCAATCCCGAGAATAAGTGGCCCTCCGAGACCACCTAGTTCAAGGCAACAAGTAATCTGTCATATGGTCCATCTCTTACCCACAGTGTGTCCACAACAGTAATTGCTAATCAATCATGATCCTCATATGGCTGAGCATAGGACCCCTTATCACATCTGCAGGTAGCTATAGTCAATTAGCTGGTGTTGCATATAAGAAAAAAGTGACTTACCCTTGGGAGTAAGTGTAGTTCAGCCCCCTCATTTTACAGAGGAGGAAGCTTGCACACAGAGAGGTGGAGGGACCTGCCTAAGGCCACACAGCCCGGCCATAGCTCATCTGAGATTAAAGAATAGATCTACTGCCTTGCCAGCTCTTTCAATCCCGCCTCGCTTTGAACTGCTGAATACCCCAGAATGGAGAGGAACAAAGGGGGATCTTTTGAGATCTGAGCCTAGATTCTGGGGAACTTTGCTTAGAGCCTCCAAACCTTTTTTGTACCCTGACAGTTTCTTTTCTTTTCTTTTTTCTTTTTGTTTTTTGTTTTTTGTTTTTTTTTGTTTTTTTTTTTGAGAGAGAGAGAGAGAGGCAGAATGAGAGGGAGAGAGAGGATCCCAAGCAGGATCTGCACCCCCAGCACAGAGCCCAATGCTCAAACCCACAAACCATGAGATCATGCCCTGAGCTGAAACCAAGAGTCAGACGCTCAACCAACTGAGCCAACCAGGCGCCTCACCCTGAAGGCTTTTTATTTGTATATGTAAGTGTTGTATATGTGTTGCTGGGCAGGACACTCTTTAAAAATATAAAAGTTGGGGTGCCTGAGTGGCTCAGTCAGTCAAGCATCCAATGTCAGCTTAGGTCATGATCTCACAGTTGGTGAGTTCAAGCCCCACATTGGGCTCTGCACTGTCAGCTTTGGATACTCTCTCTCTCTCTCTCTCTCTCTCTCTCTCTCTCTCTCTCCCTCCCTCCCCAACTTTCTCTCTCTCAAAATAAATAACTTGGAACAAAATTATAAAAATCATATATGCTCACTGCACAAAATTCAAACAATACAGGAGTATTTAAAATTAAAAAAAACAACAACAACAACAACTTGTGTGCTATTTCCCCAGGATGAGAAGGGTAATCACTGTTAACAATCTAGGTCCTAAGAGGCCTTTTCTGCTCATTTACAAGGATATACATATAACAAATAGACTAAATGTTTAGCTGTTCCCCCACTCTACCATTAGCCCCATCACTGAAAACACTGCCTAGCACATAGTAAGCACTCAATAAATATTTGTCAAATGGTTCTTGTTTCCTTAAAATGTCTTAGTATAGGTGGGTCTGCCTTTGTCTTTTTAATGGTTTTAGTACTTCATGGCATGGTTCTCTTGAGTTAGTGTAGCAGTCCTTTTGTGTGAGTGTTTAGACTGCATTTCTTTTTTCCTATAACAACCCCAAGACTTGTTCTCTGGCTTGCCTGCAAGGTGGCACCAAACTCCCTTCCCACGGCTCCCAAGTGCTGCCGCCCATCAGAGCTCCACTGTCCCTGGTTTCCCGGGATCACCGAAAGGCAACCCAAAGCGGAGAAGCTGGCAGCATTTGTGACCAGCTCCTGAGAGCAGAGTCAGGTTACAGCAGGTGTAGGACAAGTCCCCATGGCCTGCAGGGCTCCACCATCCCCACATTCAGAGGCTGCTACCCCGGATGACACCCCACAGGTCACACAAGAAGCAGGGAATTAACCAGGCGACATCACCTGGGTGCTGCCAGCCCTGCACACCAGTCACCTGGGTGAAAGTGCCTTTGCCAGGCTCTGAGTCAGCTCAGTAACCCTGAGGGCCTGGGAAACCAGAAATAATTGGGTGGAGGGGAGGCAAAAAGATATCAAAGGGAGAGAGTCTGGGTTCAAAGGAGGCCCCCCATGGTCATTCAGGCCCCCTTTTTCTAAATTTTTTTTTAATGTTTGTTTATATTTGAGAGAGAGAGAGACAGAGAGAGAGAGAGAGAGAAAGAGGAAGTGGGGAAGGGGAAGAGAGAGAGGGAGATAGAGAATCTGAAGCAGGCTCCAGGCTCAAAGCTGTCAGCACAGAGCCCAATGCAGGGCTCAAACTCACAAACTGTGAGATCACGACCTGAGCTAAAGTTGGAGGCTTAACTGACTGAGCCACCCAGGTGCCCCATTTCAGGCCCCCTTTCTATGCTCAGGCCTGCCCACAACCCTCATGCCCAGGTGGCATGTGCAACAGGCATCTCTCACCCACGACGTCCAACACTGAGCTCCTGACCTTCCCTCTTCGAACTCTTGGCCCATCTCAGGTCAGGGCAATGCCATCTTTCCGAGGCTTAGGCCAAAGCCTTGGAGCCATCCTGGACTCCTCTTTCTCTCACTCCCCCTATCCAATCTATCAGCAAAATCTATTGATGCTACCTTCATAGTAGATCCAGAATTCAGCCACCTCTCTACCTCTGCCGCCGTCAGATGGTGGCCCAAGCTTGTATTCTCACCTGTCAGTAAGCTCACTGATTTGTTTCCCTGCTTCTACCTTTCTGCACCACCTCCTCTCCCCAGTCTCTCAACAGAGTGGCCAAAGGAATCCCTTTAAACAAGATCTGACCATGTCACTCTTTATAGGCCTCATTTTTCTCATAGTAAAAGCCAGATTCTTATGATGGCCCACAAGGCCCTGCATAAACTGCCTCCTCTCCACACCTTCCTGGCAGGAATGGTGTATATATAGGTGATGCTGTGCCCTCCTCTGTACATCCCATCAAGGGCCTATGTTGTAAGACCGTCCTGTCATCGGTGATGTGAAATTTGATCACTTTACTAAGATGGTACCCATAAAGGATTCAAATTTAATTAAAAATAAAAGTCTTAAAAACATCATGTGTGTAGGGGCACCTGGGTGGCTTAGTCAGCTGAGCGTTTGACTTCGACTCAGGTCATGATCTTACTGTCTGTGGGTTTCAGCCCTGAGTCACGCTCTGTGCTGACAGCTCAGAGCCTGGAGCCTGCTTCGGATTCTGTGTCTCCCTCTCTCTCTGCCCCTCCCCCACTCGTGCTCTGTCTGTCTCTTTCTCTCAAAAAATAAACATTAAAAAAAATTTTTAAAAACCCATCGTCACTGTGCATGCCAAATAGAGCATTTCCCGCAGGCTGTGTGCAGCCCTCAGGCCTCGGTGTGTGACCCCCACTCTACATTGCCCAGATGATGGTCAACAGCATAGGCTTGGATACTTCCAGGCTCACGGTGCTCACTACTTGCCTGGGGAGAAGGGGTTCTGGCCTTCCCACAGCCCCTGGACCATTCTATAGATTTTTCCAGGTGGGTCTGGGCCAGTCAACTCTCAGTTATAGAGGAACGAGTAGGGGTCCTAGATGCTTCATTCGTGACCGGACCTAATTGTCCACCTACTCTGTGGCTCTAGCTCCAGAAGGGGTAGAAGAGAACAAGGGTAGCTCTCTGGTCTATGGCAGGAAGCAACACCATCCCCCCGTTCAGCCTGCACCCCGACCTCAACCAGGGCCCTCAGAAAATGAGGCTCAACATTCCTCACAAGGGTGTGGCAGCAAGGGCTGGTCCAGGGAACAGCTGTTGGGGACATGGAATTAGCAGGCTCTGGAAACAAGCAAGCCCCATGAATCCCAAGGGCCTGGCCTTGGACAGGAGCATGTGTGCAGAGACTTGGCCAATTGGACACACACATCACAGAAAGCAAAGCTGCAGAGAAGAAAGACTAATTGTGTCCACTTCCCTGTCTCCCTGAGGGTCCGCTCGGCTCTCCTGGGGTCCCAGATAAAGCCAAGAAGCTGCCATGACAGCAGCTCAGCTGGCTGTCACACTGGCCCCCTGGCTGTGAACTGGGACATGAGATTTTCAAGATGAGGTTAAATTATGCTGATTCTACATTCGAAATGGAATCGTGCCTGGCAGGAGTTCCATCAACACTGGCAGGACTCAAGGCAGAACTAATTGAATCAAAGTCTTAGCTTATTAACTGCTCCCAAGTCAAAAGCTAGTTTCTGTGCTGAAACAGTCTCCCCAAAACAGCTGTGGTTCAGACCATCCTGAATTAGTTCACCCTCTAGACGGTGAAGGGAATGCAAGAAAGGAGAATAGTTTCAGCACTTTCTATGTGCCAGGCATTATGCTAAGTGCTTTTTATGTGTTATCTCATTCCATTGTTTCAGCCATGTTTTGAAGGAGAATGTGATATCCCTAAGGGAAAAAAGGAAATGGAAGCTCAGAGTGCCCACGTTCAAAGATTTAGGAAGTGGCACAGCAGGGGAGCACCTGGGTGGCTCGGTTGGTTGAGGGACCAACTTCGGTTGGTTGAGGGACCAACTTCAGCTCAGGTCATGATCACGTAGTTTGTGAGTTTGAGCCCCGCATTGGGCTCTGTGCTGACAGCTAGGAGCCTGGAGCCTGCTTTGGATTCTATGTCTCCCTCTCTGTCTCAGCCTCTCTCCTGCTCTCTCTCTCAAATAAATTAAAAATAAAAAAATAGAATTAAATTAAAAAAAATTTTTTTAAAGAAAGAAGTGGCACAGAGGGCATTTGAACCCAGATCTGGCTACTGCAAGCCCCACATGCTAAGTCCCACGTGCCCCTCTTAGGACTTCCACACTTGATTTTTAATAGCAATCGAGAAATTTTAAACTAAAAGATGTTCCTTTTAAATCTGAAAAAGAACAAAAAAAATCCCACTGGAACTAAAAAATTAATTTAGCAGGGTAAATTAATCGATTCAAAGTCAATGACAAAAATAATTGCATTTCTATAACCTAGCAATGAACAATTGGAAAAATGAAATTTAAAATTCCATCTACAACATCGTTTAAAAAGCTTGTAATTTTATTCAATGAAAAAAAGTGTGCAAAACACTGAAAACCCCAAAACATTGCTAAGTGAAATGAAAGACTTAAATAAATAGGGACTTCTACCACGTCCATGGATTGGAAGTGTCACTACTGTTACATTACCCATTCTCTGTAAATTGATGTGTAGGTCTAAGGCATTTCTTTTAAGTTTTTGTTTGTTTGTTTGTTTTTGAGAGAGAGGGAGTGAGCAGGGAAGAGGCAGAGAAAGGGAGAGAGAGAGAGAGAGAGAGAGAGAATTCCAAGCAGGCTCTGCACTGCCAGCATGCAGAGCCTGATACAGGGCTCAAACTCATGAACCACGAGTTCATGACCTGAGCTGAAATCAAGAGTCGGACACTTAACCTACCACGCCCCCCAGGCGCCCTAGGTCTAAGGCAATTTTAATCACTTTAATGCGTATCAGTCTTTTTACTAGAAATGAACAAGCTGATTTGATAATGTATATAGAACCGGAAATGACCTAGAAGAACCCAGCCATAAGCAAAAAGAGCAAAGTTGGAAGATTTACTCTGATTTTAATATTTACTATAAAATTGACTATAGGGGTGCCTGGGTGGCTCAGTCGGTTAGGTGTCCATCCAACTCTTGAATTCAGCTCGGGTCATGATCTCATGGTTCATGAGTTCGAGCCCCTCATCAGACTCTGAGCTGACAGTGCAGAGCCTGTTTGGGATTCTCTCTCTCTCCCTCTCTCTCTCTGTCCCCCACCCCTCGTGCTCTCTCTCTTTTTTTCTCTCTCAAAATAAACTTAAAAAATAAAATTTACTGTAATAAAATAAAATAAAATAAAATAAAATAAAATAAAATTTACTGTAAAGCTCCAGTAACAAAGGCAACGTGATATTGGCATAAAGGTAGACAAACAGATCAATAGAAAAGATATTCCTGTGGATAACGAATGAATGAATGAATGAATGAATGAATAAAGTTGCTTCAAGGAACACATATCCCAGGCCCAGATAATGGGACACTAGGTATTGCTCAGACCCAGATCCTGGCAAATCCATTTTGTTCCCATGTTCAGAGTCAATTGGGCTAAAATGAGCTTAAGCCATCAGCTTTAGGCAAGAGAAAGAAAATTGGATCCAGAGAGCAGAAGCTTGGGTTTTTGACCCAGTTGTCATAGCTAAACATGTAATAATAATAATAGCACTAACCCACATGTTAAATTCTGTTCTAAGTGCTGTACTCTATCAGGGCAGAGTTTAATTCTGTCAACAGGATGGAATAAAAGAGACAATAGCAAGTACTGCATATAGGAAGGGAAATATTTTTCAGTGATATATTTCAGTTTTACATTTGTGTGTGTATGTCTAGAATTACAATGTGAAATACCTAACTTATAGCGGGTTGTAGTCATAAAGATGTAAACACCGCTAGGGTAGTCAATGAGAGTATTAAGAAGCCTGAATAGGGTGCCTGGGTGGCTCAGTCGGTTGAGCATCCGACTTCAGCTCAGGTCACGATCTCGCGGTCCGTGGGTTCGAGTCCCGCGTCGGGCTCTGGGCTGATGGCTCAGAGCCTGGAGCCTGCTTCTGATTCTGTGTCTCCCTCTCTCTCTGCCCCTCCCCCATTCATGCTCTGTCTCTCTCTGTCTCAGAAATAAATAAACGTTAAAAAAAAATTAAAAAAAAAAAAGAAGCCTGAATAGTATAAAACGTGTAAGATTCTTAGCACAGAGCCTGGCACAGAGTAAAGACACAGTAAGTGGCTCATGCAGATATGGCCATTGTCAAGGCCTGCTTCATGAGCATACCCCCTGTGTCATAGCTCCAGGCTCTGCACTTAGAAGGCCCTGCACTTGGTTTAATTCTTGGCTGTCACTGTGTTGAAATTCTTAATGATATTGAAGAAGGGGTCTTGCATTTTCATTTTGCACTAGGTCTCACCCATGGTGTAGCCAGTCTTATTTTGTATAGTTGTTTATTGTTTATTAAAAATAGTTATACTGTGAAATATTTAATTATCACTTACTACCATCCGATTCTATGTCTGCCTCTTACTAGCTAGAGGACCATGAGTAAGAATACAGTGCTTAAATCATCTGTCTCTGTTTCCTCGTCTGTAAAATCGGGGTGATAACAGTACTTCCCCACGAGGTTGTTGTGAAAGTTTAAATAACATAGCGTGTTCCATGCCAAGAACAGCACCTGGCACATAGTAAGCACACCAAACATATTAACTATTATTATTACTATTGGCTTTATGAACAAAGTCAGCCTTGGGCCTGGTTTTTCCACTGCACGTTTGGGGGAGGGGATTACTGACTAGATAAGTAAGTAGTTCTAGAACTTATTGGAGCACCAGATTACTTTAAGAATCTGAGGGCTCGCTGAGGAAAAACACAGATAACCCATATGCATATGCACACATATTGCCTGCACCCTGATGGGCCTTTGAGGCCAAGGCACGGGCCCCAGATCAAGAACCTAGGAAAGCAAAGATCGCCAATGGCCCTTCCAGTCCTGGAGTCTGTGGGTCCCTGGGGTGGAGACAGCTAGGCCGTCAAAGGAGCATTACTACTTAAGGCCTGGGTGTATGCTTGCTTTGGAGCTTTAAGTCAGAAGCTATTTTTAGTTTTGCTATATATGGCCAGGGCAGGAAGAGGGCTGTAGGCAGGGGAGGGGTGCCAGGAGGTTTATAGCAGGGTTTGGGACCCCAGGGGGCACCTTTCTTTCCATCTTCTCCTGCCCGGGGAGGGGGGGGGTTGCTGGAGAGCTTAATTAACCCCCAGCTGAAGTGTCAGGCTTGGAGGAGAGGGAGAGTCTGTGGACGTGGGAATGGAGAGGCTTGGATGAGGGTTCCACGTCAAGTCACTTTAGAATAGTGATTTTCAAATGTTTTTGACCATGGCCTGCAGTAGGAAATACATTTATACACACATCATGTAAGAAATACACAATGCATGTAAACACAGAAGTTTTTATACACACACACACACATTATATATGTACATATGTCTTCAGCTGAACAAATGTTTCAGGAAACAATGCTTTCTTATCCTCTGGGAAACACTCTGATTTTTCTGTTCTGTTCTTTCATTTCTAAAAATACAGGTCATGACCCACTAAATTGATTTTACTGCCTATTAATGGGTCAATACCTCCAGTTTGGAAAACTGCTGTTTCCTTTGGTTTATTTATTTTTATAAATTTTCTGAATGTTTATTTTATTTATTTTGAGAGAGAGAGCAAGCGAGCAGGGGAGAGGCAGAGAGAGAGAGAGGGAGAGAGAGAATCTCAAGCAGGCTCCATGCTCAGTGCAGGGCCCAATGTGGGGCTCGAACTCATGAACCATGATATCATGACCTGAGCTGAAATCAAGAGTCGGACACTTAGCCGACGGAGCTACCCAGGTGCCCCTCCTTTAGTTTAGAGGAGGCAGTCACCTGCGACATTTGACCACAAGGCAAGGTGGGGACTGGAGGAAATGGAACATATTGTCCCTTTGATCAGTCCTTCCGAAAACTGGGGAGGAGATGCAACTTTCAGCTTTATTTCCTGGATGGCAGTAAGTTCTGGACCTCCTGACCTGCGTGCACTGTTCTCTCCACCTGGGGCACTCATTTCCCACCCTTGTCACCTGGCTCCCTCCATACTTCAGAGCCCAGCTTGCCACTTACTCCAGGAAGCCTTCCTGAATGCCTCAGTCTGATTAGTTGCCCACCTCTTCCTCCCTTAGTTCCCAGTACTTTCCTGCCTAGTACCTAACACACTATAGTACAATTTCTTGTTAGATTCTCTGGAAGATAGGGACCTTGCCCATCCTCTTCATGTCTATACTCCTCCCTCCCACCACCAGTATAGTATAGAGCTAGCTTCATAATAATCACTCAATGCATATTTATTGAATGAGTTAATGAAAGTGAATAGTAATTATAGCAACTACCATTTATTGAGTACCTGTTTATCTCATGAGAAATCTTATGAGAGATTAGCATAGTCCATTTTATTGGTGAGGAAACTAAGGCTCCAAGAGATTAAATAATAGGATAGAGCCACAATAATAACCCAGGGCTGCCTGACTCCCAGCCGTTTCTAATCACAGGATCTTATTTGTCCACATTCTCTTCAGCACTACCCAGGATGGGGCAAAGGGCAGGTCCTTAACAAACCCTCGGGGAACTGATGACAGGTTGATTAAGGAGATTTTCCGAAGCAGTGGCCACATCTAATTTTGGAGAGTTGCACCTCGTGTGTGGCTTGGGAGAGATCTGAGGTTTCCAGGGCTGCTGGATGTGGGACTGTCTCATTCGGAAGAAGAGTCTGGGCCTCTGACAAACCAGAGGAACAGGCCTTCCAGTTACCTAGCCTGAAGAGCTCCTGTGCACACCCAGAATCAAGCCCTGGGCCCTGCAATGCCTATGTGATCTGGCTCACACCTTCAGCTCCAACGTCAACCCCTGCCTGTCCCCCTCCACTCTACTCCTGCCACCCTGGCACTCTTGCTGTTCCTCAAGCATGCCAAGTCCAGTCTTGCCTCAGGGCCTTTGTGACCATCATTCCTTCTGCCTGGAAGTCGTTACTCTCTCCCTAGTCCTCCCATCTTGCTTCCCAGGCTACACCATCCAAAAAGTCACCCTCTTCCTTCTCTGCTATTTGTTTCATAACTTTGCTTGCCCACTGCCCTGGCTCCTGGAACTTGCTGTAGGATGGAGCCTGACACCTGGTTGGTGCCCCATAATATCGGTTGCGTGAATGAATGAATGAATGAATGAATAGGTTTCCCCCTTTAAGACACTTTAGCGAAGGAACATTTGGCACCCTGTGCACCACTCTGCATGGGTATCTGACACCCAGCAAGCACTCAAGGATCATCTCCCTGTTGTAGCCAGAGAAGCTGAGGCCTGCTCTCTACTTGTCCCCAGCGCTCAGCGCAGTGTCCAGCATAAACATCCAGTGAATTGAATTGCACCGAATTGCAGACATTCAGCAAACGGCTGATGGACACCAAATTAGGAAGCGTGGAGCCAGAAATTGTCCTCAGCGCTGTCCAATTCCAGCCAGTGCTGTGTAGCTGCCACTGCACCCACAGAAACTCCAGGGACACAACCTCATTAACATGCAGATGCATTTGAGGGTGGGTCCTCACCACGGGCTCACCAATGGGCAGCCCAGTCAGGAGCCCATCCTGTACGTGAGGCCCCTCTGTGTATGCCCACCAGCCTCAGCTTGAGCACAGCTTCTGCTCTGGGCTGGCTCATGCCCCTTCCTGCCCCCTCCCCAAACCCACTCTGGGACTGTCCACTGCTCACCCTCTGTCATAGTGATATAATATAACTACGCATGCATCTGACAGATGCCAAAATATATAGTTCTGAGGTATCTGTGTTAGCTCCTCTTCCCAATGGGGCAAGTTATGGAGACTTCATAGAATTATCCTGAGCTGGGGGGAAACTAAATGACCATTTAAAGCAAGAGCCAGCCAATTCTCCTGTAAACAGTTGAATAGTAAATAGTATTGGCTTTGTGGGCCAAAAGGATATTATGTAAGGACTTTCATACAATTTCCACATGTCACGAAGTAGTGTTCTTCTTTTGATTTTTTTCAAATATTCCACCCTTAGCTCACAAGCTGTACAAACACAGGCAGCTGGCCAGTTTGGCCCGCTATCTGTCATTTGCAAGCACCTGATCTAAAGCATTGCTTCTTAAATTTTAATGTATATGAAAATTTCCAGGCGGGCTTGTTAAAGCAAATGCCTAGGCCTGCCCTCAAGATTTGGATTTGGATTCCGAAGGTCTAGTTGGGGCCCCTGATTTTGAATTTTGAATTGGTGGATAGATGATGCTGATACTGTCTACTGACCACATTTTGAGCAGCGCTGACATTCTAAAACCGATTTTGTGGATGAGGAAACTGAGGCTCAACTAAGTGATACATGCAGTTGTACCCAGTGGATGATGTGATGATATCTTCTCTGCCACTCCCCACGGCTGTTTGCCACAGAAAATTCCTCTCCATTCCCTTAACCCACCGGGCACGCTCATGCTTTTGAGCTTCTTACTCGTTCTCTCCTGCTCTCACACCCTCTCTAAAGCAATTTTCCCAACAAGATCCAGCTCAGATGTCACCTCTTCTAAAGCAGCCCCTGACCTCCTCAAATCTAACTTCTCTGCCACAGCACTCTGTACCTACTCATGTATAATAGCTTGTTTAAAGCCAATCTTTGAAGCTTTGGGCTGTATCTTATTCCTCTTTATATCTAACTCTTTTCATAATACCTGGCAAATAGGAGGTACCACAGAAATATGCACTAAATGAAAGGATGGATAGGTGGATGAATGAATGATTAGATGGGTGGGTGGGTGGATGGATGGATAAGTGGGTAGATGGATGGGTGAATGAATGAACACTTCATGATCTATTGCCTGAAAATAACTTTCATGGCAAAGTTGAGATTAGACCCAAATTCTTCTAGAGCACAAGCCAGAGTATATTCCATGCCTGTTTGTAAGCCTAGCATGCAAACAGTAGTAGTTAGGTTTTACTGAATGTGTGTTGAGTGTGTATTTATACAGCAGGTCTTGTCCTAAACACCACTGCCAGCCCTCTCAATGGCCCTGTCATTGGCCCCACCTTTACTGACAAGGAAATGGATTCTGAGAGAGGTAGGGCAGCTTGCCCGGTGCCACACAGCAAATAGCGTCCTGGCTCCTCTGATTCTGTGTCATATCGCCCCTCCTTCTTCCCACCCTCCACCAGTCTCCCTCACTCATCGGCCCCCTCTGCGGGGCCCCAGGCTGGGCTCACCTCCATCTGCATAGGTCTCCGTGCCGTAGCCATCCTGCAGGCCATTGTTCCAAGTGCCCTCATACTTGGCACCGCTGCTGCTGCTCTGTCGGGTTCCGTAGCGTCCCTTGAAGCCGTGTGTCCACTCGCCCTTGTAGAGCCAGCGTCCCTTGGTCTCTATGCCCAGCCCATGCCGTTTGCCCTGGCTCCAGTATCCCTCGAAGGTGTTCCCACTGGGCCAGGTGTAGACGCCCGCCACTTCGAAACCAAAGTTCCAGGAGCCCGAGTATTCGCCCTGGCCCTTGGGGCCCGTGCACAGTCCATGTCCATGGGCCTTTCCCCCCTCCCAGCCCCCACAGTACGCCCCGCCATCATCAAAGTCAAAGCGGCCCCCACTCATCTCATCGTAGCCCCTGACAACCTCACCGTCCTCCAGCGTGGGGGAGAGAGGGTGTTGGGGGGGGGGGTGCCAGCGACACTCTCCAAGCACACTCAGGGCTGGACGCCCCTGACTCACCACTGTGCCCCAGGAGGGGGAAAGCAAGATGCCACCAGAGACTGAATGAGCCCAGGAGCCAAATCAGCACTGGGTCGGCTGGTCAGTGCCATGCCTGGGAGGTCCCCACTCAACCAGCCAGAGGAAGGCTGCCAGTTGGGAAGGAAGCAGGAGGGCAAGATTCAAAGTCTCCATAGAGCGTCCCAAGTCTGGCTTCCCTGGAGTCAAAGGAAAAACGGTGTGATCCCTTTAAGAAGCACAGTGAAAGGGGTGGGGTGGAGGGGTCCCCAGTCTGTTTCAAAGTGGAGAAATTCCTCCTTGGTGACAGCCCCCAGCCCGAGGCTGAATTCCTGCAGCCGGCTGGCCCCCTTCTCCACCCAGTGGGTGTGCGGGGCTGTCCATCTCCCAGCCGCTGCCCCGCCCCTCTCCAATCCTGCCCTCCTCCTGGGATGGAAAGGTCAGTGTTGCCCTAACAAGGCCATTGGATCTCTGAGGCTGCTCCCAAAATAACCCCCTGGCCAGCCCAGCCTCCTTCGAAGCGGGAGGGGTGTTTCAAATTGGGCTAGTGCTCCAGACCCAGCTGAGAGGCTGGAGGGGCAAGGAAGGGCAGCGGAGAACTCAGTGTAGGCAGCTGGGACAGTTTGGTGGCTTTTCTTCCCCTGGTTATGAGCTCCCTTCCACCTCCAGCGTCCCCGGCTGGCCGGAGTCTGCAGAAAGAGAACAGGCAGAGGGATCGGGGAAGGGAGGGGAAAGGAGGACTAGAGGAACACCCAGTCCTGGAACACTTAAAATCCCCCAGAGCAGAGCGATTGGCAAATCTCAGCCCCACCACTGCTCACATGCCCTAACAGGACCCGGGGCTATCCACGCTGCCAGCCCCATAAAGGAATCTGGTGACCTAAAGAGAAAGGAACGGGCATGGTTCACATATGCTTTTGAAAGCAGAGGAGGGAACTCGGGAAGAGAAGTGAGGTTCTGGAAACAGATTCTGGAAGATAGAGCAAATCTGAGTCCAGGGCTCACGCACAACCTCCAGTCCCCCTCTGCACCCCTGGGAACACCTTGCAAAGAGCGCAGAAAAGGCACCGATGGCTCCCTTTCTCTCTTCTCTGAGGGGCGAGGAGCCTGTCTTTATCTCTGAGACACAGGGTTGCTGATTATTTGGAATGAGGTTGTCTTAGCAGTAGTCAAAGATCATGATTTTTTAAAAATATCCCCTTTCCAAGCTTTCTTTCTCTGGTGTCCTCAGGGCCTGTGAGGCCAGACTTCAGAAAGCTCTTGGGGCAGAGTCAGGAGCAAAGGGCCTGCGTGGATTCCTAGCACTCAGGTTCCCACCAAACTCCAGTGAAAGGGACAAATAAATCTCCATGACATGAAGCTGTGGCCAGGATTAATGATTGGAAATCCCAACTGAGCCCAGGGTTAACAGGAGTATAGAGTAATTCTGGGAAAGGTAGGAGACACCAAGAACAGGAAGTGGGCGGGGCGTGGGGGGGGGTGGGGAGATGTAGAGATATGGAGAGGGGGAGGATAGAAATCACTTAAAAAGGAAGCCCAGAAGGCATTTGAGAACTACTGGACTATTATCTAACTTCAGACTTATCTGACATACTCCAAATCCCACGATGACTCAGGCCACTTGAAGTCACTGTGGAAGATTTGTCCTTGTTTCAGAAATGGACAGAACATGATGTCTCCCTTCATCCCAGCTGACTCCAGTTCTTACTGGTTCCTTCGCTGTTAAAGAGCCCCATCTGGGCCCACGTTTCACCCCCAGGCAGAAACACCCAGCCTCTGAGCTCACCAACACCGGCAGCTTGCCGAGCTGACGGGCAGCAAGTAGCAGTGGATAAAGACTGCATCGTCTAGGTGTTTGACTCACCATCCAGCCAGTGAATGGATTTGACTGACAGATTTTAAGAATGCCTCGCTGCCGGCCCGAGAGAGCTCTGCTTTTGCCACTTATCACCAAGGTCACTGGAGAATCACACGTTTCTTCCCAACTCTGCTCTCAAGGGGAGAGGGGAGAACCGCTCAAAGTGGAAGTTAGAGGGGTCTGAATTGCCCAAGTTAATACTCTTTGTAGTTAAACACTAGGCAAATCACCACAATCCTGTTCTACGACTGGGGGGCTGCTGTGTCCTACTGTGCTGTTCCACCTGATAAATTCAGCCACTGTTCATCCGTGCAGCTCCCTACGGTGGTTCCCTACCAAGGGTGGGTACACTTAAGATTTAAATTCAACTCCTGTTGAACTTAAAAACATAAACAGATTCCAGAGCCCTCTCCCCCAACCCCAAATCAATGATAGATTGTTCCGGGAAAAACCTCAGGTAGTTTTATTCTTTTTAAAACTCCTCAGATAAACCCTTATCAGTCAGTTAAGCGTCCAACTTCAGCTCAGGTCATGATCTTGCCTTTTTTGAGTTTGAGCCCCACGTCGGTCTCTGTGCTGACAGCTCAGAGCCTGGAGCCTGCTTTAGATTCTGTCTCTCTCCTCTCTCTCTCTGCCCCTCCCCTGCTTGGGCTCTCTCTCAAAAATAAATAAACATTAAATTAAAAAAAAAAAAAAACTCAGACGGATCTGACTCATTTCTGGTTAAGAACCACTGTATGGAGGCACCTGGGTGGCTCAGTTGGTTAAGCATCTGACTTCAGCTCAGGTCATGATCTCACGGTTTGTGAGTTCAAGCTCTTCATCAGGCTCCGTTGCTGATGGTGTGGAGCCTGCTTGGGATTCTCACTCTCCTCTCTCCCTGCCCCTTCCCCACATGCATGTGTGCTCTCGCTCTCAAAATCAATAAATAAACAACAACAAAAAAGAATCACTGTATGTTTTTAAATTAAGAAACTCTTTCTTAATAGCATTTACACATTCACGAATCCAGTACCCTATAGGTACTGGATAAGTATATGGTAGGTAGTTGTGGATTTGTGTTCAAATCCCAGTTCTGCCCCTCACAAGGTGTGACCTTGGCCCAGTTGTTAATTTCCCTAAGCCACAAACCCTTCAACTGTAAAAGTACCTGTCTCAAAGGATTATTAGTATTCAGGATAACAGTATCTTCCTTCTTTGGTTGGGTGAGGATTATGTAGGTTGGTATCTAAAAAGGCTTAGAACACACTAACACCTAATAAACGTTAGCTAATTAAAAATTATCCTCACATGATAAGTTGCTCTTCAAATAGAATGCTTAATAAGATAGTCACCAATGAGGTAAGAGAGTCACTGCCTAAATACCAAACCCCTTGACACTGAGGCATTCCTTACTCTACACAGTCCATGTTTACTCAACCTTGTCCTGTGGTTTGTCACTTTTCAAACTGATAAACCATGTTATTGGTAAAGGGACACTTTGATTTCTTAAAAGGTTAAGGAAATTTTTTGCCCAGTTTGGTATTGGCCTTAGGTGATTAGTGTTGAACTTCTCACGTTTTTGCCCCTCCCTTTAAGCCAAATGCATTTCAGGGAAAGGGCGACCTCTTGAGGCCATCCGTGTCTGTCAACAGATTGTCATCAGGAAAACCAAGTTCCTCAGACAGAAGGGAATTTACTAAACTTGGAATGAATTCTAAACTGCTTTTAAAGGTAGCTGTCCCGTTCTTGCTTTTCCCCAGGTCTTTCCGTGCTCCGTGGTTCTGTTCTTTGATCAGAGAGGGTAATCATTCGCTTCCTGTTTCCTTCTCACTTCGCAGGTGGGACTGCTTCCTAGAGAGCCTGGAGGGGAGGGACCCGAAAATCCAGAAGAGAGAGAGAGGGTCTGCACCCAGAAATCCACTGGAGTACTTCTCAGCTGCAGAAGCCCCGCCTCCCCAGACAAGGTTGCTGGCTGGGTTAGGTGCCTTCGCACATTCGGGCTCTTCCTCCAAAGTAAGTTGTTTGAAGGATTAGCTTCATTTCAAAAAAAAAAAAAAAAAAGCACGAACCCCGTACTAAGTGCCCGGCACTCTGGCCCATCCGTGTCTGCCCAGCGCCTGCACATTGTAGGTGCTCACCTTTCCTTCTGTGCACCACTTGGCAGCTTACAACTCTCTTCTTAGTTAAATGCTTCTTCACCTGGCTGATAGGCCTGCTCTCTCTGTTCTGCTCCTGCCTCACTGGCTGCTCCTACTTAGTCTCTGGCTAGTTCCTTTTCATTCTGCCGACTTCTCTACCGTGGGAATGTCCCAGAGCTCGGTCCTCTGTCTGGTTCTTCATCTACGTTCACTTCCTAGGCGGTCTCCTCCCGTCTGAGCTTTAAATGTCCATAGGCTAACGACTCCTAAATTTGTGTCTCCAGCCTATGCCTGCCTCTCTGCTGATCTCTAGTCGTAGGTCCACCACCAACTCAGCATGGCCACAGGGTGTCTCATAAGCACCTCGGAAGACAGGAGCAAAATCAGACTCCCGACCTCTCCCGTATCTGCTCCTCGAGCCAACTCCCCGCTTCTGAAATCCTTTAGAGTCCTTAATTCCAGTCTTTCTCTCACACCCTGTATCCAATCCACTGACAAATCCCCTCAGCTCTACCTCCACCATACTTCCAGAATACACCTTTTCCTCTGCACTGCCAAGCGTCCAAGCCACCGAAAGCCATTGCCTGATTTACTGCAGTAGCCTCCTGCCTCCTGGCCTCCTCTTGCCTTGCTCCCCTGGGTCCACACAGAGCAGCCAGTGCCCTCTGTAAAGGCCAGTCTGATACCTCTCCTCCAAACTCCTCTCGCCTCTCCTCACCTCTCCTCCAAACCACCCAATGGCTCCTCACCTCGTTCAGGAGTCACAGCCTTTAAAATGGCCTGCGAGGCCCTCTGTGATATGCCCCTGCCCCATGCTTCTGTGACCTTGCCTGCCTCAAGCCTCCTTGTCATCTTTGCTGTTCGTCAGGAATGCCCTTCCCCCAAATATCCACGAGGCTCACTCCCTCACTTTCTTCAGGTCTCAGCTCAAGTGTCACCCACCTCATCACAGGAGCTTCTCTGACCACCCAAATAAAAGAACAACCCTGCCCCCTCCCCAAGCTCTTATGATCTCGGAATCCTCCTCTCTCCACTGAGGGCAAGGGTGTAGTTCTGCTTACTGTTCAATTCCCAGCATTTAGTATCACGTGCCTGATGCTGTAGGCACTCTAGGAATATTTGCTGAATAAATGGGATGAATGAATGTTCTATTATTAAAGGCACATGGTCAGGATGCTTCTTTTCAAAACATGAGAGTAAAATCCCTCAATCCACGATCTCGGTGCATTCAAGAAAGATTGCTTCAGTAAACTGCACTTGCAGAAGGTCAAGTGTTCCAATGTGCGACACTCATGTGAAAGCTGGCCCAACTGGGTCTAAGCAGAGTAATTTTTAGCCTCAAGATTCATATTTTGAGAAGATTTTGACCGAGGTGTAAATACTTAAAATTGATTCCCATGAATCTGGAATGCTTAGCCTTCGTCCAAGTTTGGATTTCTTCAACAGGTTACTCAGCCACTGGAACTTTGTCCTGACACCACTCCTCATGACAGCTGTGAAAGGAAGGTGCATCTTTCTTCATTCCCTGGTGACTGTTCTGTTAGCATACAGAATTAAGTAAACAACCAGGTCACCTGATTGGAAAGCAGACTAAAAAGGACTTGAGACTTAAAGATGAGGAACCATCTTTATTCAAGTAACACGCTAAGCCCGATTTGCTCCACTCTCACCAGTACAGAAGGTAAAGCAAGACACAGGTTGTGGAGGTGAGGGGGTGGGTGGTAGACACCTTTACAATAGAAACTATAATGGCCTCAATTAGTGGTTCTCAAAGTATGGTCTAGGGATCTACTCTTTCAGGTCTGTGAGGTCAAAACTACTTTCATATTAACATGTTAACCGCCTTTTTCATGCCCATTCCCCCAAAAGTGTAGTACAGAATTTTTTAGAGGTCACACAACATGCAATGTTCACAAGAGGCTGAATGCAGAAGCAGATAGGAGACTAGCTGTCTTCTGTTAAGCCAAACATGAAAGAAATTTGCAAAAATGTAAAACACTGCCACTCTTCTAAGATATTTTGTTAATTTTTCAACTAAAAATGTTAACGTGTAATAAAACCACTACTTCTAAATCGAGTAATACATTATTTTTTTTAATTTCTTAGTTTGAATTTCTGACATGGTAAATATTTTTAAGTATAACCCACATGAACAAAATCTCTTTGGCATCCTTAATTTGTAAATGAGTCATGAGGCCCAAAGGTTTCACAACTGCTGCCTTAGGGATGTGGAACAGCATTCTTTCGGCTTATCATTATTAAGAAATCTCTCCGCTTCCAGGGCTATGATGGCAAGGTATCATGCTCCCTTGCTTGAACCATAGCCTTCAGATGTCACTAAACTCATGCTAAACTAGGAACGAGCAGAGATCTCCCACTACTTATGTTCAGGGCTTTTCCAGGCAATACCCTTCCCACCTCACACAAGTACCAATCACATATGTGTGAAACCCAGACCTCACATTCTTGAACCAATTCCAGTCAGTGGGATGTTTTAGTAAAGAAGAAAACTTGTTTCGTAATCTACATAAAAATGAAACAAACTTTCTGTTAACATGATGTTAAAATGGCTGGACAGAGTCTCACTAAATCTGATGGGAATGCTTAGGATGGTTTGAATTAGAATGTTAAGTTATGTGGGGGGCACCTGGGTGGCTCAGTTGAGCGTCTGACTTCGGCTCATGATCTCCCATGCCTGAGTTTGAACCCTGCATCTGGCTCTGTGCTGATAGCTCAGAGCCTAGAGCCTGCTTTAGATTCTGTCTCCCTCTCTCTCTGCCCTTCCCCTGCTCTCTCTCAAAAAAAAAAAAAAAAAAAAAGGCGTTAAAAAAAATCAAAACATATATATGTGTGTATATATATATATGTGTGTATATATATATATATATATATACACACACACACACATTATCTGGTATATGTAAAATCCACTTGGAAGCCACCTGAAAAAGTGGGATTCATCCTCCAGCTGAAACTCAGGATTGTTTTTTTTAAACCAAATTTTGGAAGGAATCTTGGGATGGCCAACCAGAAATACAGGATATATAGCACGTACAAAATAGTTTCAGGGTTGCTGCCAGGGAGGAGGGCAGTGCGAAGAGATCATATGCATCCAGATGATTTGAAACTGAGGTATGAGATCCACATTACAACTCACTGAAACATGCCTCACGTGTTAAAATGCCAGAGCTGGAGAAGATGCACGCTAGTTTCAAACGTTACACCCCCTCCTTCCACTGAAGCAGCCCGCTCCCTGCTGCTGCCTACCTGAGGAACACGAAGGTAACACAGCCTCCAGGAGCCAAGCGCCAGCAGGGGTGTTTTGGTGATGGTTAATGATTCTCTCAAACAATACAGGGCAGGCCAGCTAGTTTATTCATATTGAATCTAAACCTTAGGTCTCTGGCTTAACAATAACATTAACAAACCTTGAAAGACACAATCAACTTGTGTTAACTCAGAGATGGTTTAAACCAGTCATATAAATTCTAAGATTCTGGGCTGGCGACTACAGCATGACGAATGTTCGGTCCCGTTACGAAACGTTTCATTTTCCTTGGCTAAAAAATCTTAAAGAGATCTGAAAAATGCACTGCTTTACAAAGGCCTTTACCATGTAACCACTGCTACCAGTCAAGCAATTATGGTTTCTTCAACTCCCAGAAACTTTTCTAAATGAGAGGGGTTTTCCTTTGATCTGCTCGCCTTGGTGCGTATGTAAGAACGCAGGGAGTAAGTTTAAAGAATGAAGATGAACTGAGATGCCAAGAAAAGTTTTTATTGCAAGCACAGTGAGCAGAAGGAGACGTCTTCTCACACAACGTGGCCGCAAGGTCTGCCATTAACTAAATCTCTCTGACAACCCTTCATTGGTTTAAAGCATATTATGAGCTTCTTGCTATCAGGTGTACATCATTTCTGCCATGTGGGACATTTTCTTGGGAATATACAAGTAATATTCCATGTAGCCTGACAAGTCCTCAATGGTCACATCATCCACATAGACTCGAGCTTGCTCAGAACAGGAGCGGGGGGAGCCAGACAGAGTTCTGGTGTGGAGCGACTGAGAGTAGTCCTCAAGCATGGATCTTCGTTCTGGGGCCAAGGGAGGGACACTCTGCAGGCCTGAAAAGGAATAAACTTCCATGTCCTGCCATCTCTTACACTGGCACTCCTTGCCTAAGCATGCACATGGCTTGCCCTGGTTTAGCTTGGAAACGGATTGAAAGTCAGAGAGATCATTGGCCTTGAGACTTGCTTGGGAGACTTGGGTAGCATCAGAGGAGTCTTCCTTCTTACTCTCTGATGGGAGCCTGGGAACCGAAGTTCTCAAAGGCTCAGCAACTGCCCCTGTATGATTAGTATCGAGAGAAGTAGAGCATTCTCCTGCATTGAACTCTTTAGGGGTGGAAATTCCCAGCCCACTGCTGCTATCAGGGGAGTCAGTCTGGCTTTTGTGCTTGAGCTGGCTGCTGGAAGCAGAAGCTATTGTACTGCAATGTATAAACTTTGGAGGATGAAGGACGGGAGACTTAGAACGTCGACGGCGCTGGGTCCTCACTGCTCCTCGTGAAGACTTCCTTGAAGACCTAAGAGGAAAACAACGCACAAGATGTTGGGATACACAGCTCCCCTAAACAGATTCTTTGCGATAGCTGGAAATTTACCTCCTCTCCTCTGGAGTCTAGGGTCATAAGTTTCCCCCAAAGAGACGTGCTTACCTCCATCTTCAAGCTGCCTAAGTCGGCATCTCAAAAACTTCAACATCTCCCTATCAGCAAGCTACAGAAATAGGAGAGGTAAAGGGTAGTTTTTAATTGCATTTCTTGGGCCAAACACTGGGTGCAGAACACCTGCCGTGTCCCAACCCTTGGCCTGGGAACCTTTGGCCACTGGGTCTGGGAAAGCACTCTGCACCAAACCACTAAATGCTGTAAAGTCCAACTGTTGTGCTCTATGCCGTGAACGTAGCAGCTTCCGGACCACTGTGTGAGGCTGATGGTGCAAATGGCCACTGTGTCATGACTACCAAACAGAGCAGCAGATTTAGGATTCATTTTTTTTTTTTTATAAATTTTTTTTTTTTTAACGTTTATTTATTTTTTTAAAATTTTTTTTTTTTTTCAACGTTTATTTATTTTTGGGACAGAGAGAGACAGAGCATGAACGGGGGAGGGGCAGAGAGAGAGGGAGACACAGAATCTGAAACAGGCTCCAGGCTCTGAGCTGTCAGCACAGAGCCCGACGCGGGGCTCGAACTCACGGACGGCGAGATCATGACCTGAGCCGAAGTCAGCCGCTTAACCGACTGAGCCACCCAGGCGCCCCAGGATTCATTTTTTTTTTTTAATGTTTTTATTTATTTTTGAGACAGAGAGAGCATGAGCAGGGGAGGCGCAGAGACACAGGGAGACACAGAATCTGAAACAGGCTCCCGGCTCTGAGCGGTCAGCACAGAGTCCGACGTGGGGCCCGAACTCACGAACCAAACTGTGAGATCATGACCTGAGCCGAAGTCGAATGCTTAACAGGCTGAGCCACCCAGACGCCCCTTTATTTTTCTTTTAAGAGAGAAAGAGAGAGGGAGAGAGGATCCCAAGCAGGCTCCATGCTCAGCATAGAGCCTGACACGGGGCTCAGTCCCATGTCCCTGGGATCATGACCTGAGTGGAAATCAAGAATCTGACACTCAACAAACTGAGCCACCCAGGTGACCCAGGATTCATTTCTATCACTAGTAACAGCTGACAAACAGATTTAGACTCCCTCAAGTTTTCAGATAGTGGGAATTACCAGACATTCTATATAACTTTTAATAAAATATTTAAATAAGAGAACTGAGCAAAGGCAAAAAAAAAAAAAAAAAAAAAAGAGAGAGAGACTCAAAACCGCCAAGCAAAACTGACAACAGAACCAAAAAGAACTTTAAGAAATAAAAAAACTGTATTTGAAATTAAACTAACTGGATGGGCCAAGCAGCAGAATACATAGAGCTAAGGAAAGAAACAGCGAACTGGAAGATAAATCTGAATTATTCGTAACAGGACTGAACCAGCTGTGGTCTGCAGGTCAAATCTGGCCCCCAGCTGACTCGCACTGTGAGCCACGGAGACCAGGCAGGGACACAGTCCACCCTGTCCTCTGCTCCCTGTGCCTGCCTTCCCGGCCAGGAGATGTGTCACACCACTGCCTGGTCCCACGCTGGCCGCCATCTACATGCTGGGGCTCTGCTGTCAGTAACTGCTGGGCCCTGAGAGGTGGAATCTCAGTTCCAGTCTGGCTTGTGCTGGGCTCTCTGGAGGAAAGAGGGGCATGCTGGAATCCAGGTAACACTGGGGCACAGGATAAAACTGACTCCAGTATTGCCAGGCTAGTCATTTCACGCAGACACTAAGCAACTGAACACAAAGTATGTCCACCAGCCAGGACAGTGTGCATCAGGCAAATGGGGCAGGGCAGGAATTTTCTTGCTTATGTAAGTACCTACGTAGTATCCTTAGATCTCACCTCTTGGCCTCCAAAACCTGAAATATTTACTATCTGGTGCTTTACAAAAAAAGTTTGCCTACCCCTGACATGAGAGGTAGTAGAGGCTTGAAGACTTGGAAAAATGTAAAAGAAGTTAAAGAGATATGTAAGGGGTGCCTGGGTGGCTCAGTCATTTAAGCATCCGACTCTTGGTTTAGGTTCAGGTCATGATCTCGCTATCTGTATGTTCAAGCTCCACCCACATCACGCTCTGTGTTGGCAATGCAGGGCCTGCTTGGGATTCTCTCTGTCTCCCTCTCTCTCTGCCCCTCCCCCACTTGCGCTATCTCTGCCTCTCTCAAAATAAATAAATAAACTTTAAAAAAAAAAAGAGAGAGAACTATTGGGACCTCATCAAAATATAAAGCTTCTGCACTGCAAAGGAAACAATCAACAAAACTAAAAGGCAACCGACAGAATGGGAGAAAATATTTACAAATGACATATCGGATAAAGGGTTAGTATCCAAAATCTATAAAGAACTGACCAAACGCAACACCCAAAAAACAAATAATCCAGTGAAGAAATGGGCATAAGACACTTTTCCAAAGAAGACATCCAGATGGCCAACAGACACATGAAAAGATGCTCAACATCACTCATCATCAAGGAAATACAAATCAAAACCACAACGAGAGACCACTTCACACTGGTCGGAGTGACTAAAATGAACAACTTAGGAAACTATAGATGCTGGTGAGGATGTGGAGAAACCGGAACCCTCTTGCACTGTTGGTGGGAATGCAAACTGGTGCAGCCGCTCTAGAAAACAGTGTGGAGGATCCTCAAAAAATTAAAAATAGCACAACCCAGCAATAGCACTACTAGGAATTTATCCAAAGGATACAGGAGTGCTGATTCATACGGGCACATGTACCCCTTGTTTATAGCAGCGCTTTCAACAATAGCCAAATCGTGGAAAGAGCCCAAATGTCCATCAACTGATGAACAGATAAAGAAGATGTGGTTTATATGTACAATGGAATACAAGTTGGCAATGAGAAAGAATGAAATCCTGCCATTTGCAACAATGTGGATGGAACTAGAGGGTATTATGCTAAGTGAAGTCAGTCAGGAAAAGACACAGATCATGTTTTCACTCATATGTGGAACTTGAGAAACTTAACAGAAGACCATGGGAGAAGGGAGAGGGGAAAAATAGTTACAAACAAAGAGGGAGGCAAACCATAAGAGACTCTTAAATACAAAGAACAAACTGAGGGTTGATGGGGGGACAGGAGGGAGGAATGGGTGACAGGCACTGAAGAGAGCACTTTTGGGATGAGCAATGGGTGTTGTATGTAAGTGATGAATCATGGAAATCTACCCCCAAAACCAAGAGTACACTGTATATACACTGTATGTTAGCTAACTTGACAATAAATTATATATTAAAAAAAAGAGAGAGAGGGGCGCCTGGGTGGCTCAGTCGGTTGGGCATCCGACTTCAGCTCAGGTCACCATCTCGCGGTCCGTGAGTTCGAGCCCCGCATCAGGCTCTGGGCTGATGGCTCAGAGCCTGGAGCCTGCTTCCGATTCTGTGTCTCCCTCTCTCCCTGCCCCTCCCCTGTTCATGCTCTGTCTCTCTCTGTCTCAAAAATAAATAAAAAACGTTAAAAATAAAAAAAAAATTAAAAAAAATTAAAAAAAGAGAGAGAGACATAAGATAGAACAAGAAGTCTGGAGTCTCTGAAGGTAAGAATACAAAGCATGGGAGACAAGTGATTTTTGAAGAGATAATGGCTGAGAAATTTTCTGAATTGATGAAAGAAGAGATCTACAGATACAGGCAGCACCCTGAAACAGGACAAATAAAGAGCAATCCACATCTAGACACACTGTAACAAAACTGTAGACTCTCCAAAACTGTAACATTTTAAAAGCAGCCAGAGACTAGACAGATTATTTCCAGAAAGAACAACAGTAAGACTGAAAGTAGACTTTTCAACATCAACAATGAATATCTTCCAGTGCTAAGAAAAAATAACTCAGAACTACAGCTTCAGCAAATCAGGTGTGTCTTTCAAGAACAAGCATGAAAAAAAGATTTTCAGATAAATCAAAGCAAGGTATATTTACCAATAGAACCTGATGTTATACAACAGGGAAGAAGGGTGAGGGGGACACCATTCAAATTTATTCTATGGGTAGTTCTATAAGAGGCCCTATTTACTAACAGACCTTTGCTAAAGGAATTTCTGAAGGAAATACTTCAAAAGAAAGGCACCCTGTATGGAAGGTCTGAGTTGCAAGAATGGTGAGCAAAGAAACTGTAAATGAGATAAAACTAAGCAAACACTGCTTATTTAAATAATAAAACCTAATTTGTGAGATTAAAAAGAAGCAAGAAAACTAAAATATTGGGAAACTACACATGGACATCAGGAGGTCAAAATGAAAAGATTACAAGGAGGAGGATTAAAATATAGTTGGACCCTTGAATAAGACAGGTTTGAATTCCATGGACTCACTTATACATGGATTTTTTTACAGTACTTGTAAATGTATTTTTTATTCCTCATGATTTTCTTAGTAACATTTTGTTTTCTCTAGCTTACTTTAAGAATGCACTATATAATATATAAAATATCCAAAATATGTGTTAGTTGACGGTTTACGTTATCTGTAAGGCTTTGGGTCAACAGTGGGCTATTAGTAAAGTCTGGGGGAGTCAGAAGTGATACATGGATTTTTGACCTGCAGAGAGATTGGTGCCCCAACCCCCATGCTGTTCAAGGGTCACTGTAATAACTTTTGTCTTTGTTAAGTATGTATGGTGGAATTTCAAGGCGAATTACTAAAAGAATAGAAACACAGCATATAATTTGTAAGCCAGTAGAAGGAAAAGTGGTAGAGGGGGGAAAAAAACACCCATTTCAAACAATTTTTTAAAAGGTGAGAAGAGGGAAGGTATAGGAAGAGTAAAAAACTAACAAACACAAAAACAGAGAGCAGGACAAACAGCATAAAGTAAAATGGCAGAAACAAGTCTAAATTTATCAACAATCAAAATAAATAAATGCACTGAACTGAGCAGTTAAAAAGATTATCAGATTGAATAAAACAAAACAAAATAAGCCATATGTATATGAGACACACACATCTAAAATTTTAAAACACATAGTGGTTGAAAATAAAAGATTAAAAAAAGATGCAACAGGCAAATACCAACCAAAATATGACTGGATTAACTATATTAATTCTGGACAAAATAGACTTTAAACAAAAGCCATTAGGAGGAATTAAGAATGTCACTATATAATTAAAAATCTCAATTCATCAGGAAAGAAAACATTCTAAGCTGGTATGAACCTACAGTGTAAAAACCTAACAAAACAGCTTCAAGATACATAAAGCAAAAATACAGAATTTAAGGGGAAAATAGACAAATTCACTCCCATGGGGAAGATTTCAACATATATGTCTCAATTACTGATAGACTGAAAAAAACCTATTGAAAAAAAATTACTGGAAAAAGATTCAAATACATTTAAAAGCTTGATTTAATGGACATAAAGAAAACCCAAGAATGATGACAGAAGACCCATTCTACTCAAATACACATAGGACATTTAAAAAAACTGACTATGGACCAAGCCATATAGCAAGTCTTAGCAAATTCTCCATTAAGAACAGCTCTTCTCTAATCACTGGGTCTTGGGTTCTGTATCTAACATACTCTTTTCTGGATATTCAGGGAAGAAAGTCCAATACTAATTTAAAGTATTTGGGATCGGGGTGCCTGAATGGCCCAGTCGGTTAAGCATCTGACTGGCTCAGGTCATGATCTCGTGGTTGGTGAGTCTGAGCTCGGTGTTGGACTCTGTGCAGTTTGGAGCCTGGAGTCTGCTTCGGATTCTGGGTCTCCCTCTGTCTCTCTTCCCCTCCCCAGGTCACACTCTGTCTCTGTCTCTCAAAAATAAACAAACATTAAACTTAGAAAAAAAATAAAATAAAGGATTTGGGACAAACGCCATCTGCAGTAAGACGCTCTCACCCATGCCAACTGTCTTTCGATGCACATGTGGTTTTCAGTTTGGCATCATCTGCTGCTGTTCTGACCGATGCTCTGGCATTTGTGCCTTCTCCAACAGACAGAGATGCTATGGACCTGAAGAGGAGAACAAAGTTTACCGCTTACAAAAAACCGAAAGGAGGAGAACTTACTGCTGTCACCAACTTAAACACAACTTGTATTAATACCTTTCTTCCTTCTCATTTGGGTTTCTCAAAAAAGTGCTGCTTTTATAGCAAATTTTCCTCTAAAACCAAATTTAGGGGATGATAAAAGCCCACGGTTGCAAAATCACAAACCAAATAGTAATTCCTAAGTATGACTAGCAACAGGATATAAACAGACTTTTAGGCTGTTTATCTGGGGCAGATAAGGCCTTATGTCCACAGAGAATGCTCATGACACTGACCACTTATTGTAGGTAGAGGCCAATCAGAGCCAGGAAAACTAAGCTGACGGGCAAAACCTTCAGGGGACTAACTTAAAAATGAGTATTTTTCACAACCAATAAACTTGAAATATTACTGACAGTTCAATCTTTGCAGTTTAAAACTACACAAGTAATATGGGTTCCCAGTAAAGAAGATGAAAAAATTTGAAAGAAAATAATACCTATAATCTCACAACCCAGAGATTAAAAACATTAATATTTTGGTATAAATCCTTCCAGACCTTTTCAATGCACACACACATACATACACACTGGGCTCCTGCTACACATGCTGTGGTAGTAATAAAAATCCTTTAGAAGGAAATATTAATCTACTAAAGTAAAAAGATGTTCACTGAAATAATCTAAAATAAAAAGTAACTAGGAATAACTTAAATTCCCAGTAGAAAATAGAAAATACTACATTATATAAGTGATAACACATCTATTCAATGGAATATTAGGAATTTTAAAAAATTAGGTGTACAAAGAACTTCTAATGACAGGAGAATGCTAATAACATTAAGAGAAAATAGCGTAGATAAACAACTACACGTGTATTATGATCTCAACTATGTAAATATACTGTATGATATTACATACTGATGGTCTAGATGTTAACAATATAAACTGTGATTTTTACTTCCTTTTTGTTTTTGTGAATTTTTATAATAGAATGCATTATTTTATAATCAGATAAAAAAGATTATGTTGTTTTATAATATATATATATAGAAATTTGTCCTGATAAAACAAATACCATTGGGAATCAAAACCTGTTGAACAGGATAGTGCTAAATTCCTGGCAAGGCTTGGTTAGTTTATGAGTCAGGACCTCAGATGTCCCATTTGTAAATCAGCAACAATATGAAACAACTAGAAACATATGATACATTACACAAGTCCTATTCTGCTTAGTCATGGTAATGACTCACCCCTTCTACTCTTATTTGATTTTCTCAAATGTTCTCCATCGCTCCTTCCCTTTCTGTAATTTTACTCCAGGCAGATCACACACTACAAAGATATAATATTTGACCACAGGCTTGAAGAGAGATATCTTCAAAGGTTTTTGTTGTTTTTTTTTTTAAATGTTCCATGTCCCAGGTAATTTTTAGGGGTAATGAAATAGCTTAATTTTATGTTCTAACTTCCTAAAACACCAGGAAAGAAATCTGTGTATGAAGAGTAACTCATATGAATTGATATATTAAGGGATTTATAAGTATATGTGTGTGTGTACATTACCAGCATTATTCCTATACCAGATATCACAAAGGAACGTGACCATAATCTGGAACTCCGTGTTTCTCTGCTTTTTGTTTCCCAAAATGACTTAAAAGGTACTGTTCAATTTTAACGGCAGATGACCATATTGGAAAAGCTACTGGGTGGAGAAAGAGATTTATTTGAAGTGTCAGGGAAGCAAATGTGAGCACCTTTAGCAGTTCTTGTGCAAATCCATTAGCACAAATCTTCTCACTTGGCAGGCCAAACCCAAAACAAATAGTATTAGCAGTAAGCAAACAGCTCTAACAACAACAATTTCATTTTTACTGTGTGCCAAGTACTGTATACAACTTCATGTTGTCTTCAAAGCAGCATATAAAGGAAGCTTGTTAAAAGCACTGGTTCTGGAGACAAACTGTCTGGGTTCAAATCCTGACTCTACCACTTCTCACCAAAGTGACCTTTGGCAAGTGACCTATCATCTATAGCTCATCAGTAACCTGGAATAAGAGCAGAACCCATCTTCTAAGTCAGTAGTGAGGATTAAGTAACGTGTACAGATGCTTAAACCAGTGTCTAGGGCACAGTAGGTGAGTGATAAATCTCAGTGATTATTACTTGTTGGGAAGTGTTCTACTCTCAGCTTCCAGTGTTTATTTTCCATTGTGAAAAGAAATATTCCTTATCTATCAAAGATTTGAGATTTTTTTTCTGGCCTGGGGTGAAGAATGGGGATGAAAAGAGTCCGGCACAGAACATTTTGCAAAGAGTGAAATATTAACATTCAGACAGCAGCTGGTCTGCAGGTGCTCTAATTAGTTTGGCCAAAGAGTCCGAGATTATTGATCTCAGTGACAGAACCCTAATGAATAGAGGTTTCCATAGTGATAGGCTCAGCAATCAGAGCCCATGAAATCAAGAATGTCTGCAGATTTCTATCGAGCCAATTCACTTTTAGGAAAAAAAAAATTATGGTGATTCCCTAGAGACGTATGAGGAAATTCCCGATGGGACACTGCTTGATAATTTTGATGAAAGACAGAGGTGGGGAACCCTCCTCAAAGCTAAGGGAAACCAAAACACCCAACTTGGAGTACAAATGAGCTGCTATTTTTTCAAAATTTAACATTGAGTTTCTTTAAAAAAAAAAAAAAAAAGTTTCTTGTATAAGTAAAATAATGTTGTCCAAAATTAATTTGGTAGAATGTCACACCATTAATGTTTTTATCTTCTATGAATAATGAGAAATTTCAGAAGAAAACAAGATCTTCTTCAGAGGAAAAGGCTATTTAAATCGAGTAAACAATCCCCAAATAATATATTACATATTTAATTACCCTGAGGCATCCACTCTTAATTTCTTGAAAGCAGTCTGTAGACTCTCCTCCTCTCCATCCTTGGCTTCAGATTTCATTGTGAAAGTTTTTACGCTACTATGGATGTTGCTGTTAATACTAAAAAATAAAATAAAAATAAAATGAGCAAGATGAAAACAGGCAGGTTCA
Source organism: Lynx rufus (assembly GCF_022079265.1). NCBI lineage: Eukaryota > Metazoa > Chordata > Mammalia > Carnivora > Felidae > Lynx > Lynx rufus. The sequence continues at coordinate 16,403,476 of NW_025814896.1, read as the reverse complement.
AAAGTATACCTTTTGTTAAAGTCTATATTCCTGATACTATTACTGCTTGTTGGGGGGGAAAAAGCAAATTTCTATTTCTAAAAGGAAAAGTTTCAGTATAGACAACAGGGGACTGTAGGTTTTATTTGTTAAGAAAAGAAAAATGAAATGATACAGAAACATATATTTATTAGAACAGATTTTTTTATTGTAGTTGACACGTTATATTAACAGTTTCAGGTGTACAACACAGTGATTCAACAATTCTGTATCTTACTCAATTATTATCATAGAATTTAAACTGTCCAAAAATACTTGATGCCAATATTCTATTACACAGTTTTGGAAACTACATCACCTGAAATCTGTTTAAGTACACTTTTTAACAGGAAAGTAAAAAATCTGGTTGTAGAGGTCTAGAAACCCACAAACAAAATGTCCTTTGCATCAGAAATATGGTAAAAGTGAAAACCTCAACCTATATAGCACTTCTGATTCTTTAAGATGATACTGAGTATTTGTGTAGTCCAACCCTAAGTATATCCCGTTAAGTGTAACTTCATGACACACAATAGCATTTCTCTAAAGCAATACTGACCCAGACATCAATATTCACATTCATTTAAGTATCCATATTCAGATATCAAGATGTTACCATTGTGAAAGCAGCATTACAAATATGTTTCAATGATTACTGATTATTCCAGACTACCAATAAGGCTGATCCCTTCATTTTTATTAGCTTTGAAGCATTTTAATTATTATACAAGAAAGAGAAAAAAAATGAACTATGCTTGCAACTCAAAAAGATAAATAGAACAAAGTTAGCCAAAAGATAAAGGTGGGAAATAAATATATATAATAAAAATAATAATTTATATATATGTAATTATAATAAAAAATAATTTATATGTATAAATTTATATGTATATTTATATGTATATGCATGTATACATATATATTTATATGTATGTCATTTTTCTGATATATATATATATATATACACACATATATACACATATACACACACATATATATGTATATAAATTATTTTTCTGTAGAGGCACCATTAAATGACCTCCACTTAATCAACCAGTTTGATTAGTGAGAATTCTCCATTCTTCCACCTTGATTTTTATATTTAAAGAAAGAAAAGGGGAACAGGGCCCAACCAAAGCAATAAGAGACACAACAGAGAAGTCTGTTAATAAATCCTTCGAAATCTAGTTTCCTGACTTTTTCACTCAAGACAATAAATTAGCTAATATCAAATCTGAACAAAAAAATAAACAAGTTAGTATCTATGAACATACCACAAAGATCAAAAAGAAAAAAAAGGTAAAACAAAAAAAGATGGCAGATTTGTGAATTAAAGGATTAACTTTACCTCTTCCTTATTTCTAACCTGCTAACCCCATCAAACCTCCCCCCACCCCCCAACCTCCCTACGGCGCTCTCAGAAGGAGCAGTGCCTCTCTGTGGACCCTTGTAACTTCTCTGATTCCTTATCTGCTCATTTCTCAGGAGTTTGAGGTTATTGTGAGACCTCTAATATTCCAAAGGTCAGGGTGTCATAATATGTTTGATATAATGTAATCATGTAGTGCCAGTGGTAGAATAAAGAAGCAAGAAATTAAGACTATTCCTTTCATTTCACTTTTTTATTTACTTACATGTAGAAGAAAGTATTTTAGGCAGATCTCTCTGGCGTATATTGAAAAGTCTCCAAAGAATTCAGCTAGCTTTTACTGTAACTTCTTAAGTCAAAAAATTTAAACACACTCCCCACATATTTGGCTGATTTATTTAATCAGTATATGAACTTGAGGAAACATTATCAATTCCCTATTTCACTGATTTCTAATTCTTTTGGATTTAGAGCAGGATCTTCCCCCAAATACGCAATAATATCCTACATATCTGGGGAGGGAGGTGAGCAAAGATCACAGATCCCAATATTTTTGAAGCTCCACAGAACCTAAAAGCGTGCTACTGTAGATTGTAAACAAATTCTTCCTGCTGGCAGAACTAAATTAAAGTTTGGCTTATAGTTTTCCTCAATTATTTTATGACCAGTCAGTCAATGCTCAGACTATTGGCCCTGACAGAATCAAACAATCTGAGACAGTCTCCCCATCTCCTAAGACCCCACACAAAACCTCTTCTAGGACTCTCTGGAAATCAGTACACATCACATCTAAATATACACTGCTGAATTCCACAGGCAGAAATGTATTCTGTCCACAAATATTTACAGAATTCCCACCATGTGCTTTAACACCAGACTAGATGTTAAAACAGAAGGATAACCTGACACATAACAGGGCTGTGAACGCCATTCCTGTAAGGACTGGACTCTCATTCCTGCCCTAACATTGTGCTAAAAAGCTCTGCACCCAGATATGTAATTTTTAATTATATAGTGCTAACTTAATTGCACTGCAGGTGACCTCTAGATGTTAATACAAACTTAGTTAACATTCTTGTCGACACACTAAAAGATTATTTGAAAATAAAAGTTGGCTATAGACTAAAATTTTAGGAATGAAGCTCTAAGCTATTTCCAATATTCTGACTAGGCATCTTTTCCCTAAGTTATATTAACCCAGAGCAAAAGTGAGTCTTAGACATGATCTTAAGAGCTAAATCAGAGCATGTTTGTAATTACAAAAGGCTCATAATGCTCCTCTGTATTCCTAGCTTCCCATTCACTCAAAACTAACGCCGGGACACTTATAATTGGTTTGGCCTTTTTTCATTAATATTAAATTTGTGAAGACATTCTTGCCGTTTTCACTGCGCTGACTTCTTGAAAACGGAACAATCCCCAAAGAGATCAAAGGCCTATTAGAAGTTACTTTGTATTGTTTTAAGTTAAATCACAAGGGGCAATTTAACTTTGCCTCGGATTTTCCCAAACCTTTCAAAAATGACAAATAAAAATTTTCTAAGTTCCTCCATCAAAAGGGCAAATTCCTGGTTTTCTCTGACTTTCAACGAATAGCATGTGTCACAATCTTATTTACATCTTGTAGTTTTAACCAAGACCTCTTTGAACCTCAAAGCCTAGGTCCAAACATCCAGGACCCTGAAAAGACCGGAGATCGATCAATAAAGGATCCCCGCGTAAGCGTGTCATCACAATGTTAAAGATTTAGAAACTTTCCCAGCCTCCGGGTAAGCGTGGAGTGCGGGAAATAAAACCCTGTACAGCAACTCCCTAAGACGCAAACAAGTCTCGGTAGAAACAATTGGCCCCCAGATCAAAACACACATCTCTCTCTACCCACTCTCTCACCCCTTACACTCTCGGTGCTAGAGTCAAAGCACGAGGTTAATTTTGTCTCCCTCCCCCCCGCCCCGAAACTGGGTCGGTCGCGATTAAACGCGATCTGGGGAAAGGTCAGAACTGGGGTGGAGGGGAGGCTCGGGAAGTGGGGAGCGAAGGCCCAAGCTATGTCCGCTCGGGATCTCCAGCTGGAAAGGTGCCCCTGCTGGATACTCCCCGAGCCAGGATGGGAGGCTGGAGTGGCGCCGAGGCGCAAGGGATGCAGGAGGAGGCGGGAGCTGAGCCGAAGAGGCAGCCAACGAGGCTGGGTCTCGGAAACAAGCAAGAAAGGGCGGGAAGGGGCAAAGGGCGGCCAAGGAAGGCGAAAAGGGGAAGCTACTGCCGGACGGGAGCGAGCGGAGGGGCGGGACGCTGCGGGGTCCACGGGGGCGCGGGAACGGGAGAGACAGCGGAGCTCGAGCCGGGCCAGGCCGCGGCGGCCAAGGGGGCGCGGAGAGGCCCAGGCCCGGCCGGGCCCAGGCAGTCAGCGCCGGGGGACGACGCGACGACAGGCGGGCGGGCCCAGAGGAAGCCGCCAGCGTCCAGGCCGGGCGACCAGGGCGAAACGGGGTGCCGCGGCCCCTCCCGATCACCTCCAGGTACTCACCTCCTCGCAGCTGGGGCACTCCGGGGATCCACTCCGTCGGTTCAGATCGTCTCTCCCCGATCTCTGCGCCTGACTGACCCGGATCCAAACCCGCGGAGGGGGCAGCCCGCGCCTCCGGGGTCGCACTGCGCCTGCGTCACTCAGGCACACGCCCCGCCTCCAGTTCATGCTCCACCTAGCCTAGTGACTCGGCAGCGCGGTAGGCGGTGGCTGCGCAAGCGCGAGGCGGCGGCCTAGCCTCTCAAACACCTCGCACCCGCCCCTCTCGGAAGCACGTGCATCTTACGTCATTTCCTGTTATTCTCTTCTCTGATTCCTCGGTCCTAGGAGGATTCGCTGGGGACCGCGTTTGGGGCGTGCCCGCTTCCTCCTCTGTCAGGTGAGTGAGTAGGCGCTGTTCTTCGCTGTCGCCCAGCAGCCTCACTTCCCGGGGTCTCCCTGCGCTTGGTGCTCGCCTTGGAGTCACGAAGGCAACGGAAATTCCGGTGCCTGAACCAGGGTGGGGAATCTTCGCGGCACCGGAGCCCCGCTGAGCTCTTGGCCTGAGTCTCCTTGGTGCTAAGGAACCGGACCGCCTGCGACATCTCCAGAGCTCGGACGATAGCCCTCGTGCCCTGGACATCTTTCAAGGCCTGCAGAGATGAGGGGAGGTATCAGACACGGCCAGGGCTATGGATGTGAGGCTGGAATTGGAATGGCTCTCGTGCCCCTGTTGTTTGACTTGAGACATCTGCTTTTACCTGGTTGGGCCTCGGTTTCTCCAACTGTTAAGTGAGGAGGAAGTTAGACTATATATCAGCGAATCTCTCTCTCTCTCTCTCCCGCCCTCCCCCTCTCTCCCCCCTCCCCCTCTCTCCCCCTCCTCTTTCTCTCCCTCTTTTTCAGGCATGGACTCCTTTAAAAATCTACTGAGAACTCGACGGAGAAATGCACACATACACACACACACAGACACTAAATTTTGCAAAAAGGTTTATAGGGCATTCACCCAAGTAAGTGATTTTTCAGGGATCTTTCCATTTGTATGACTCTGACAGTTGCTCAAATGAAAGGCAGAGAAGGGGTGATGTGTGCAACAGTTGCAACCACCCCCCGCCACCCCCCCCCACCACCGGGACTGGTTACACTGAAGCAGCTGTGCCTCTCTCATCACTCGCCATGGCACGGTTCCACGTCTGTATTTCCCTGGGCTTTGTGGAAAATATCGCTTTCCTGTATAAAATTGGCTAGAATTGGTTAGAATTGGTTGTGGCCCAGCACTAGGGTGAGGGTTGTTACCTGAACCAAAATGGGACCCTTCCACCCCCACGCACTGATCCTTAGGTATAGTCACCTAACTAGAGAGGCTGTGAGAAGTAGTTCAGTCTGTCCAGCTTAACCACAGCCAGACTTTGGAATGCCTGATCCACGTCTAGGAATTGAATCGACAGGTCATTGTACAAGGTTGTTGAGCATAAAGTGTGTAGTGGGCCTTGGGTATAACATTTTAAATTCTCCTTGTTCATACCAAAGGTTTAATAATTGACAGGGGATGAAAAAACTTGCTAACTGTAAAGTTCCAACATCAGGTCTAATGATGCTGATAATAATGGCTCCCCTGTACCATGCAGCAGCTATGTGCATATTCTCTCATTTAATATTCCTGGAATTTTATCCATCTTACAGATGAGGATGCCTGGGACTCAGATCACTTGTTCTAGCTCCCCTTGTCCTGTCACCCAGTGCTAGAAGTAACTGAGTCAGCATTTAATATGTCTCAAAAGCCTGTCTGTATACTGCTGTCCCTTTTTCAACATCTCTTAGGAAAGAAGAAAGGAGAGGGAAATGTGGTGCATTTTTTTCTCAGAAGTTGTGAGGTGAGTTGCATCAAGGCTAAATATGTGGTATTAAGCTATCATACGTGAGGACAAGAACTGTGTCTAGGTCAGTAATGAATCTCCAAAGCCAAACACAATTCCTGAGGTTAGTATGTGCTAAATACAATTTTGGTGAATTCTTCCTTCTACCTTAGTTCCATCCATTATGGCATTAAATACTAACAACCAAAAAAGTTTTAAGCGCTTCATGTAAGCATAGCTCCATCATAAAGTCAGATGCTTTCTGAGAATGTGGCTCATTACTCAGGGAGTATTTGGAAGGTGAGCGCCTCTTGGGAATACCAAAGTCTGTTAACTCACACCACTTGCTATGGCCTGAGATCTCAAGTCATTACATACAGGCCTGACTCATTGTGTGGTACCTCATGACCGAATGAGAGAAGCTACGAAACATGTGATCGAGGAAACAAAAAGCCAGATATGCCTCCTGTTTTAGCAACACAGGGTCTTTCTAGCCATGGAGAAACCTCTGGGCTTATTTGCAGACTTTATATGTATTTAAGAAATTGACTTGGTATTAACGTAATATACATAGCAATGTCACTTAATCAGAAAGCTATAGCAGCTATAAAATTCCTTTAGCAGTACTTCTTATTTCATGTATCTTCTAACTGATTGAATAGAGGAGACTTAATTTCATCAAATTATACTGCAAAAACAATCTGTCTACATAGGAAGATAGCTTTCAATTCTAAAAAATAACTTTGGGGGTGCCTGGATGGCTCAGTCTGCTAAGCATCCAACTCTTGATTTTGGCTCAGGTCATGATCTCATGGTCATGATAGCCTGCTTAAGATTCTCCCCCACCCTCTCTTTTTCTCTCTCTGCCTATCCCTGCGTGTGCATGCACTTCCTCTCAAATAAATAAATAAATAAATAAATGACTTTGGAGAAGGCAAGTTCAAAACCTTAAAAAAAATTATTTTCTCAACAATGTGGCTGCCATCCTACCAGTTGGTAATCTGGAATCAGGGTCTTAAACATTTTATTTTATTTTTTTAATTTTTTTAATGTTTATTTATTTTAGAGGCAGAGAGAGCACAAGTGGGGGAGGGGCAGAGAGAGAGGGAGACACAGAATCTGAAGCAGGCTCCAGGCTCTGAGATGTCAGAACAGAGCCCAATGCGGGGCTCAAACCCACGAACCGTGAGGTCATGACCTGAGCTGAAGTCGGACGCTCAACCGACTGAGCCACCCAGGCGCCCTGGTCTTAAACATTTTAACGCTCAAATAAGTTTATTTGTTCCTTACCTTGATGTAATTTTTAAGATGACTTTGGAGTAGGTGATGGTGATGATAATGATCATATGTATTCTGATTTACAAGGACTGTTTCATTTAAACTTCATAATCAATTTGCAAAGCAGTTGCTATTTGTTTCCGCATTTTACAGCTGAGGAAACTTAACGATCAGAGCAGTTAAATAATTTGTCCAAGGTTACACAGCTTGTAAGTGGTAGAATTGTGATTCAAATCTAGGCCACCTGACTGTACACCCAACTTACTGATCACTGAGTTACACCACTTTTCTTAGCTTCAACCCATCTCCCCTTTATACACCCTAAGTAGATCAGGCATACTTACCTTCACCTAGAAAATACACTGGGCTTGAGGAAATTGGCTGCCCAGGGTCTGGGACTGTGCCAGCTACACTTGACTTGCCTGTCCTTGAACTCACCAGGCACATTTCCCTCTTAAGTGTTTTGTATTTGATGTTCCCTCTGCTTGGAACGTGGTTTACCCATAACTTTTCTCTTCATTCAAGTCTCTGCTCATATTAGTTCCCCAGCAGGACTTTCTTGGCTACCCCAGAATGCCTCTTCATTTGTATCCCTTCAGCTGGCTTTATTTTTCATTATAGCACCTAACACCTCCTGACGATATATATTCATTACCACTCCCCTCACTACAATAGAAGGGACCTGAGAACAGAGACTTTGTCTCTTTTGTTTATCACTACTTTTGTCATTGAATCTAAGATGATCTTTCCCACAGTTTAGCACTCTAAAAATCTGGATGTGTCTTATAATTGACAGTGGTGACCTGATAGCATTTGGTTTTTTTCTTAATTATACCTACAAAAGATAGTGAGGGTTTAAAATGACGGTGTCTTAGAGTTGATGAAAATACAGTGTATTCTCAGGGCCCAAACTCTTGCCTGGCACAGAGTTGGCATGCAGTAATTACTGGTCAAGTGAAATCATTGACTGCTCACTATGTGCCAGAAACTATTTAAATATTTTTAATCTCCCCCATCATGCTGTTATGAAATATTTCTGTTACCAAAGCAACTTGGTAGTGGGTAGTAAATATGTGGTGTCATTTTGGAAGTCTGGGAAAGAGAGCTGCATCCTGGTCTCTGCTGTGGGACTGCAGTGTGTTACGTTTCCTTGTTTGTCCTCTGTCCCCACTCTTCTTTCACAGACTTTAGTGACTGCCTGCTGCTTGCCCAGTGCTGTGTATAAGCAGAGGCATAGGGTGCTGTGTGTAAGCAGAGGCACAGGGTGCTGTGTGGGCACCCAGAAGGGTTGCCTAGCCTGGTCTGGAGGTGCAGAGGGATGTCTCCAGGCTTCCTGGAGGAAGTTCTGTCTAAACTGGGTTCTGAAAGGCAGGCATTGACCTCGAATGTGAGAAGGGACTGGGATGAGAATGGAGAGCATCCAAGCCAACTCCAGGAGAGAATCGTGTTAAATAGCTTGCATTTTGTCCTTAAGCAAAGAAGTGATGTGCCAATGAGCCATATATATCACTCTGGCAGCCTCTTAGAAAGCAGATGAGGAAGGAGGGGGATGTAAGGCCAGTTTGAAGACATTTGAAATAATGTAAATGAAGGCCAGAACTGGAACAATGGCTAAAGCGGGAAGAAGCATCTAAGGAGCCCTGGCATTTAAAATTAGCGCATTTGGCTGGGTATGCTGGTCAGAGAGCCGTCTGGCCTGAGTGAATGAGTGGCCAGTAGGTGGCACCATTCACCAGGGAGGGAGATCCATGAAGTCAGTAAGCTTGGGGAATGGGTGAATTTAGTTTTGGGCATAAGGGGTTTAATGTGCAGATCTAAAGCAGACCCATAACCAGGGGTCTTCATCTTAGAGGCCATGTCAAAGGGTTTATTTTCAGAATCGGGGAGACTATGGAAGAGAAGAGAAAGGACCACTTTATTTTAGAATGATTACTCTGGTTTCAGCCTGAATGTCACAGTGATCCCATCCTGAGTTGGCAGTGATCTAAAGAGCAGGTGGCTATAAGAATGGAGAGCATGTTAGCAGATTGAAAGTTGTATACATTAGGCTTTGGTGAGAGATTAAATGTGAGCAAAAGTGGACAATGAAAAGCTGCTTTCTGGATTGAGCCACTGAATGGGTATTATTGCCTATTTCTAATGTAATCCTACTGAATCCATTTGACGGGGAACAGATGAAAAATGATATTTAGATGGAGGATAATAATAAAAGCTAGTACTTTTACAGTCTGCAAACCCCGTCTGATCCTCCCAACAATCTTACGAGATTACCTTTATCATCTTCATTTTCCAGATGAGGAAACTGAAAGCAAAGTACAGTAACTTGCCTGAGGTCACAAAGTTAGTACGTGCTGAGCTAGAATTTGAACCCAGGCAGTCTGGCTAAAGTCTACTCTCACCACCTGACTGGAGTGAGATGCCTCTACATGAGGAGCTCCCTTTAGTCACACTGAACTTGAGAGATCTTGGGGCAGCCCTTTGGAGACCTGGGTTGGGGTGGAGACAGCCTGGACCTTGTGTTCTGAGTTTTGGATCCTGGCAATGTATTACTTAGGCAAAATAACAGCCAAAAATGTAAAGAGCCCCTGCTCCAAGGCTGTTGAGCTAAGCATTTATTTAGGCGTTCATACTTTACCGCATCTGCCAATTGACTAGGCAATGGCAGGTTGAGTTTTTTAACTTAAGTCTTGATAAGTCTTCAACTTATTCTGCATTTGAACTGTTGGATTATGGTTTCCTGGCTCCAAGAATTCTTTCCTTGCCCTGCATGGTCTCTTAACCAATCTTCCCTCTCAGGCATTGATGCATAGCTATAATTTGTCAAAATATTTCTTCATTCTCTGCTTATACTTTCATGAACATCTAGTTCTGCCTGAGGGAAAAAGAAAAGGTTTCACTAGAAAGGTGCACCTGTGTCCTGAGAAGCTTTGGATATGAGGTCTGTTTCTGTCTGGGCCCGTCTCTAGAGCCATGCCTTCCCCTTTTCTCTTAAGACCGGTCCCTACTCTGACACCACTTTGCTTCCCATCTTGCCCCCGTTCTCAGGAGACTCACTCCATTTTTCCATACGTGCAAACACATACCGTGTCTTCCCCCATCCTTTAAAAAACAAAATCAATGGGAAAAAACCCACAAAACCCAAGCCCACAAAGCCCCCTACTACTCAGATCCCCCCTAAGGCTCCTGTCCTATTCTCCCCCTTAGAACCATAGTCAGTATCCCTACTTCTTCAGTTCTCTCTCTCTTCAGCCCACTGCAGCCCGACTTCCATCCCTACTGAAACACTTCTTGCCAAGGTCATGAGTAACTTTCTTCTTGCCGAAACTAGTGTCTCTTTCTCAGTTTTTAATGTTGCTTGAGTTCTGAACATTGTCTGACACTAGTCATGACCTCCCTCTTAACTCCACTTCCCTTCTAGCTCTTAGCTGCTCCTCCTCTGTCCAGCTGCTGGTCCTCAAGGGCCTTGCCCTGCCACCCTTCCCATCTCACATCCTTGTCATCCTGGGATGACGCTGTGACTCTCTTGGAGAGGCTACCAGAAAGCTCACTCTGTAAAAGGGAGTGCTGAACAACCAGGCTTTCTCAGACTGGAGACCAGAGCTTCTCCAGATGCCAGGAGTTCACAGGCAGCCTCTCTGGGGCATCGTGTTCAGAGTGATTTGGTCACACACATTTTTCATTCTTCTGTGTCCCCCTGTACAGTAGTCGGGTTCCTCGTTTGGCCCCTTAGCAGCATCACATTTTGCCTGCTGCTCCTTGGGTGCGAAACCACACAACTTCATGTTTCATGCAGTGTCACCTTGCTCAGACTTCCATCCTCCCCCAGTCCTGGGGGGCTTCCCTCCCTTCTGGTTCATACACAGTTTTGCACAAATATGCAGTATTTTAGAGTTTTCTTCCCTCTCCTTCTCCTTCCGCCCTCTCCCCGCCCCCCCCCCCCCCCCGCCACACACACACACACACACACAGTGGCATCTGGGCAGGAGAAGGGGGCAGCAGATGAGCTTTGTGGTTCAGATGCGTTCCCTCCCCTTTGCTGGTCTCCACTGCCATGTGGCTGCCCTAGACTTGTCCCTAGGCATTATGGATTCTGGTGGGGCCCACCAAGATGGGGCTGGCCTGATTTCGTTTCTGAGCAAAATCATGGAAAGTGCTAGTGTTTGTAGTCATGAGGTCCTCGTGTGCCGCAGTTCTCACAACTTGTCTCCTGACCTTTCCTCGTCTGCTCTGCACGGCACTGGGACAGGTGTGCACTTCCAAGTCATTCACATGGCACACTGGTGAAGGGGAAGGGAGAACTGCTCTTGTCCCCCACATCCTCTCCTGGGGCTACTTGTGTAGCCTGGGTGCCAACCTGGTGCCACGACCAACCAGCGTGGGTCTTCTCTGAGCGGCCCGTGCTTGCCCCTCGGCTGTGCTCAGAGAATGGGGCACCAGTGTCCTCCAAGCCTGTCTAGATGCTTCTAAGCCCCATCTTCTAAGGCAAGGGATCTGGCCTTAGAGAAAGGTGGACCAGAACACTTGTATCTGGTTCTTGTCCTCCTTTTTCTCCTGAGCAAGCCTAGAAGGCCTTTTATGGGAACTTCTCTTTATCTTAGTGTGTCACCTCCACACTGTAACTTCTAGAAAGTCTATCCTCTCACCCTCAGTTTGTTCTCTTGATCTATAAAGAGTTTGGAAATTAAAAAACCCTTTTTCCTCCCCACAAAAGCCAGATTTTAAGACTCTTATCTCATTATGGACTCAAGAAAATGGAATTTCAGACTCAAAACCGAGCAATGGCTTCCCAAGCAGCGAAGGCCATTCACTAAATGGCTGGGGGCACTGCAGGCTTACTAGGAATCGTGAATTACCTGCAACAGAAGTACAGGTTTTGACCTCAAGAAAAGTTCTCCGTTAGCTTGATAGATGTGCCCACTTCTTGGATAGCCAGGCACTTTGATTGCCAATCTCTCCAGCACTACAGAGAACAGGTAGGGTACTTCTCCAAAGGAAAAGATGGGTTGTTGTCACCCAAAGAAAGGGATCGGGGGCAGGCGAACAGAGAGTTTATGTACAGGGAATCTACACAGACAGCAGAATAAATACATATGTCATTCTGAACTAAGGAGAAGGGAGCAGGAGCCTGGGACTTCAGAAGAAAGGAATGCGTTTCCCAGAGTGATAAAAAAAAGTAGATGTTGGTAATTAGATGTTTGTCCTGCCATGCAGATGGGTCACTCAGATAAAGTTTATCTCTGCTAATAACCCATATTCTGGGAAAGATCCCCAATTTAGATTCTTTTGTATAGTTAAAGGGAGGGGCAAAAGTTTCTCTTGAGCTCACAGGGTCTCTGTTGCCTTCAGCTCACAATAATCTTCATGTCAAAATGGCCATCTTGGGACAACCTGCCCTTGGCCCCTGCACCCCTCACCACACTTCTGTGTCCCGTGTCCTGCTGGTTGTCTCTACATGGATGTTCCACAACGCCTAGTGAAGCGAGATGTGTTCAGAATCTAACAGGTTATCTTTCCCGCTGAGCCTATTCTTCTGGCCTTTCCTGATCCTTTCCCACTGTACTGGATCAAATTGGATCTGATTCACCACCTCCCATCCATCTGGCTCCTAAGTTATTTAATACCCTTTGTACTTTGGAAGTATTTTTAATGTATTTATATATTATTTTTAATAAGGCATAATTTTCACAAAAGAAAAATGTACCTATATAGAAAATTTGGAAAATATAAAGAAGAAAATTGTATGTCCCTCAGCCCCAGCACTTGGGGACGACCACTACGAGCATTTTTGTCATGGGGCTGCAGAGTGCCTGAGAGCCGGACCAGCTCTGTTCACACTCTGGCTTCACCACCCCCACCCCTGTGTGTGGCCCTGGACGTGCTGCCCAAGCCCCTGTGCTTCCATGTACTTTTCTGAAAAATGGGGATAATGATAGTACCCACTTTAGAAGGCTTGGGGAGAGTTGAGTGAATAATGGGCTAGGACACTCCCTGACTCATAGTACCTCGTAGCTGCTATTATTAATATTACTATTATTTTAAATGTATATATTTTAATTGCTGATAAACTGTATATACGGTTTAATATTCTGCTTCTTTTCATTATCTATTGTACGCATTTTCCAGGTCACACATATTCCCCAGAAACATGACTTACATGACTGTATAATGGTCCATCACTTAAATACATTCATAATTTCCTCTGTAGTTGACGATTCCTCTATGTTTGGACAGTTGGTGTGTGTATGTTTGCTATAATAAAGAACTCTGATCTGAAAATCTTTGTTTATGTGTGTATGTACATATAAAAATGTTTGCGTTTGTGTCTGTATCTACATCTGACCATAAGCCTGATTATTTTCTTAGAATAGGATTTTACACCTGAAGAAGGTATGGGCTGTCTAAAGTCTCCAGTAATGTGCTTAGAAATTACATAAAGGCAAGGTTATCAACCACTCACACACTCAGGGTCCCCCCCCCACACCCCCTCCAGCATGAGATGAGCTCCTTTAAGTCTGCCCATTGTTGCTGCCATATTCTTCACAAGGCTTTGCTGCATTTCACTGGAATGGTAGGAAATGGAATTTTGCCCCATGTGCTTCTGCATACCTTACTTTTTATAATGTTAATAAATTGGGGTACCTGGGTGGCTCAGTAAGTTAAGCGTCTGACTTCGGCTCAGGTCATGATCTCGCTGTCCGTGAGTTCGAGCCCCGCGTCGGGCTCTGTGCTGACAGCTCAGAGCCTGGAGCCTGCTTCTGATTCTGTGTCCCTCTCTCGCTTTGCCCCTCCCCCGCTCATGCTTTCTCTCTCTCTCTCTCTCTCTCTCTCTCTCTCTCTCTCTCTCTCATAAATAAACATTAAAAATATATATACATAATGTTCATAAATTAACTGAATACTCCCATAAATCCTGGATGGACTATTAACTTGCTTACTGCCCAGTCCATTTTCCTGTGAGTAGAAATACAATCCATGGTGCTGGCAATACTCTTCACTTGTTTCCTTGTTCCTCTGCCCTAAGATGTTTAGCATTTTGGCATCTATCCCTGGTGACAGCACAGGTCCCAGAGCCCTGTAAAAGGTTCTGTGAGAACCTGGCTCAGGTAAGGTACTAGCTTAGGTGGACTGACCCATTTTCTGAACTCTGTATGGCCTTCTCAGCACATTGCAATATATTGCAAATCATTGTACGGTGTTTCAGATTCCAGTTTCCATTTAATGCCTTCTCCCTTGCAGTCACCCCAGCAGTGTTCATTCTAACCAACCCCATGGGAAGAGAGCTAGAGTTTTATTTTGCTAAAATAAAATCAACTGGGAGTGCCTGGGTGGCTGAGTCGGTTGTGTCCAACTTCGGTTCAGGTCATGATCTCACGGTTCATGGATTTGAGCCCCACGTTGAGCTCTGTGCTGACAGCTCAGAGCCTGGAGTCTGCTTTGGATTCCGTGTCTCCCTCTCTCTCTGCCCCTCCCCCTCTTGCACTCTTTCTCTCAAAAATAAACATTAAAAAATAAATCAACTAATATCTTTAAGAGCTTTATATTTTACAAGATGCATTCACAAATGTGATTGCTTTGAGTCTCAAAACAATTCTGGGAGTTAGGTACATTTATCTCCATTTTACAGATGAGGCCCAGAGAAGTGAAGCCACTAGTTGAACTGGTGAGTGACAGGGACAGATCTCAAACCAGCCTCTTCCTAAAAACTGACCTTTGCCTGCAGCAAAGGAGAGCCAGAAGGAGGAAAATGCCCTTGGGGGCAGGAATATGAGCTCTGCTGGAGTGGATTGAAGGGGCCACAAGTAGGAGCACTGGAAGAGGGCAGACTTGTTGGGCCCATGGTTATGAGAGCCTGTGGCCAGACCTGCGCCTGTGACTTTGGAGTCTCTGGGACTGCTCCCTGGTATGGACCCTTGGGCAAATACTGCACTTCCCTGAGCTTCAGTTTCCCCATTTGCAGGATGAAAATAACTACTCCTCTGCCAACTAGAAGAATCGCTTTGATGATCTGGTGCCGTGGTGCCTATGATGCTGCTGTGGGATCTTCAAAGTGCAGGGCACGAGGAGTCCTTTAAGCCAGGTTTACTTACTCCAGGTGAGAGCAGGTGGGACTCCAATGAGGGTTCCTTTCTTTCTCTCCTTTTTTCCTTTTCGACTTCTTATTTTTACCTTCGTTATTTTATAATGTCCTTGTAAAACGATGCAAGTGATTATGAGATTAAAAAAAAACTTTTTTTTAATGTTTCACTTAATTTTTGAGATGGGCGGGGGGGAGAGGGGCAGAAAGAGAGGGAGACACAGAAACCGAAGCAGGCTCCAGGCTTTGAGCTATCAGCACAGAGCCCAACGTGGGGCTCAAACCCACGAGCCATGAGATCATGGCCTGAGCCAAAATCCAACTTAACGGACTGAGCCACCCAGGTGCTCTGATTATGAGATATTTAAAGTAGAAATAGAAAACCCCAGTTACTCCCTCACCATCCCCCCCACCCAGGCCCCTCACCCCTACATCCTGCTCTGCAGAGAGATAGCCAGTTTGTGGTTTAGTGCACCTCCTTCCAGGCTTTAAAACCATATATCCATACATATTTTTATGCATATCTTTATATATATACATATATATGTATATATACGTGTATATATGTATATATATGTGTGTATATATATACATATATACACATATACATACACACACACACTTATTCATACAATTTTGTTCTTTAAATTTAAAAAAACTGTTCTCTACACTGTTCTGCACCTTGCTTTTTTCCCCTATAACAATTTTATCTTGAAGACCTCTATATCAGAGCTGCCTAATTCAGTTGTATGTCTGGGCATTTTGTAGATAGATAGATAGATAGATAGATAGATAGATAGATAGATAGATAGATAGATATTTAACCAATTTCCTACCAATGTTATTTAGATCATTGCTAATTTTTAAAATATTACCAATAGTACTGTATTAACCATTAGTGCCATTAACCATTGTTACCATGAGTGCTTGATGGACAAGTTTGTGCCCCTGTAAATATATTTTGAAGGGTTATCCTTGTGATACACATTTTAATACCTGATAGGTATGTTCAACTGCCAGATTCCACTCCCACCGGTGGTGTTTGGGGTGTCTTTTTGTCTTCAGTGGCTCTGTGGGAGAGAGGGTGATTTTGTACCCCTTCAGGGGACATTTGACAGGCATTGGAGACATTCTTTGTTGTCACAGCCTGGGAGGTAGTGCTGGATGCTACTGGTGTCTAGGGGACTGAGGCATCCAAGGATAAACAGGACAGCTCCCGCTGCAAAGAATTATGTCAGTAGTGCTGAGGTTAAAATACCCTGGCCTACACCTGTGCCAGTGCCAGATATTACCAGTTTTTTAAGCTGGCTATTTCTGATAGTTTGAAAAAATGATACCTTATTTTGTTTTGTACCTCTTAAAGAGAATGGAGTTATATTTACTGCTTATGTTATATATTATTTGAATTTGTTATGACGAATGTGTATTAATTTTGTAATTTTCTAGTAAAGCCACCGAAGATTTTTTAAGCAACACCTCTTTGATTATTACTATGCAATCTGTCCTTAAGATTTTGTCATGTAGGGGCACCTGGGTGGCTCAGTTGGTTAAATGTCCAACTCTTGATTTCAGTTCAGGTCATGATCTCACGGTTTGCGAGTTCGAGCCCCGTGTCAGGCTCCGCGCTGATGTGCAGAGCCTGCTTGGGATTCTCTCTATCCCTCTCTCTCTGCCCCTTCCCTTCTCCCTCATGCTCTCTCTTTATCAATAAACATTAAAAAAAAAAAGAGTCATGTAAGTGCCTGTTTGTCTTTCCCTGAGAAGGTGTAGAAAGAATCCCTCAGTGTAGGCCTTGAGAACTTGTCAATGCTCACATCCTCTGGCCTTCAGAATTTCTCTACTGCACTTCCAAGGCACCTTCTCCCCGTGAACACCAGACCCAGGAGCCAAGTCCAAGAATTATATTAGCACAGAGATATTCTTTATCACAGACCAGGGCCCCAAAATGAAATGTATTCTGCAGCTGACTTCAGGACACCTAGAATACCCACCATGGACTCATCTGCCCAAATGCCAGGAGAAAAAAACAACAACAATAAAAAATCCTCATGCTTATTTCTCAGCTGTGAAACCTGAGATCCATTCACCCTGTGAATTGTCCAGCCTGTCACAGCTGAGCCAAGCCCGTGGTGCTTCTGCAGAGCCTGAAGCTGCTGGCATAGGTTCTGATGCAGCATGAATGCTTTCACCTTCCCTCTGCTGGGTCCTATCAAATGGAAAAGGAGTGGAGCCCAGTCCTAAGTGCTGCTCAGCATGTCAAGGACTCCTGGAGAAGTGCCTACACCTTTCACTTAGCTCAGAGAAGCTGGAGCCATCCTGGAGGAAGTGTGCATGGACAACCTCTCAATAATCCCGGATACTCCCAAGAAAGTGTCCCACGTGGCAGAAATGGCACAGACTTGCCTGCAGCCTTTGAAGATCACCCAATAGCAGACTTTCAAAGTGGGAAGATCGCTCCTGGCCTAGTGCCAGGTCCAGGACTTCTGCCAGAAATTCTGTGCCTTTGATCTGCAACCTGTTATGGTTATCCAGTAAGCAAACGCATATGCGGAGGCTGCCTGGTCTGATGGCTCTCTCTACTCTGAAAGCCACACAAGTCGTGTCAGTGAAATGAAGCATCCAACCTGTGAGGCCAAGAATGCCTGGGACACCCCTGCATTGCTATCTTCATGAGAGAAAACATTTAGAGGTTCAACATGGGAAGGGAGGGGAGTGATCTATGAGAAAGAACACCCATCTGCAAATCAGGGGCTGAGTTCTGCTCTTATCTCATGTACCCTGGGACAGATAACTGTTTTTCTCTAAGGGCCTCAGCTTCCTTGTTAAGTGGTTATTGGAAGCATTCACTCTGTATTTCAATGTGCAATTTTCTCAAATAATAACATTGCCAACTAGATAAAGCTGGCTAAAATAAAGGAGAGATCTAAAATAGAGTTTAAAACCAGTCCAATATCTGCTGGTTGGTTTTTCTCATTCAAAAGTAATAGATGTTCAGAACAGAAAAAACAAAACAGAACAAAACAAAACAAAAAACCAAGATATGGCCAAGCACAAAGTAGTTCATAGAGAACATTGCCCTGGAGATCATGCTGTTGGCATCTTTCTGGGATCCTTCCAGATAAGAGGTTCTTAACTTGGATTGTTTGGATGGGCTTTGTGGGAAGAGAGCCCCTGAGTGATTCAACAACCCCCTTTTGTGGTCCACTTAGGATATTTGAGTTGTTTTGCCATTACAAAGAATACCATGCACATACAAGCTGGATGAAAAAGAATTAGCACTTAATGAGAAAGCAAGCAGAAAAAATGGACAATGTGAACACCTGACAAAGGTGCTTTAAAGGGCACAAAAAGATGCCAAATTGTCCCACAGTGCACAGAAATGACCAATAAGAGACAAATAGATCAATGCTCACTTTAAGCCATTTACATTTAAGTTAACACATACTGGACAGGTGCTGCTGTATCTGTGCCAGGTGCTGTGGACTCTACAGGCAGCCCAGCCACTGACCTCACAGCTTTCAAACTGGTGGAGACCGACACGGAAATTATTTCATGCAGAAACCGTCATTTGTGTTTAAGCAAACTACCTTCATGCATGATTGGCACAGTAAAACCCTGAATCATTTTGTTCCCCAAGCTCTTCCTGACCCAGCCTCCCAGCCTCTGAGGGCCTGTGTGTTTCAGGTTTCAGCCTTGAGGAGAGTTCTCCTTCCAGCTCACATCCAATCCAGAGGTTCCCTCTAGGTGCCCCTGAATGGAGGCCATTCAACATTTATTTGTCCTCTTCAGAGAACAGGAAGTTTACTACCCTGGATTTGAACTCTACTCGTTTGAAACTTTTCCCTCTATTGAACTACATCCTCCCTCCCTGTAGGCTCCTCTGATTGGTCCCAGAACCTCACAAAACAAGTCTGCCTTTATCTCCAACCTGCAGGTCTAAAGAGCTTTTAGATCTTCGGGGGAGGCACCCAATCCCATGGTCTGCCCCCAAGACAGTACCCAGCATCTGTGATGTCCTTCCCTCTCAGAATAGGCCTGCACATCCCCTGTTGATTCATCAAACCATGCGCATGCCCAGACTAAACAAAGTATCCATGAACAGATGGTCACGGCATGGGGGCAGCAAGGCCCAGACCTTTGAGGACAGATTATGCTAGTGACACTAGAAAACTTCCTGCAGCTTCAGGAGGGTG
This sequence comes from Lynx rufus, assembly GCF_022079265.1. NCBI lineage: Eukaryota > Metazoa > Chordata > Mammalia > Carnivora > Felidae > Lynx > Lynx rufus. The sequence continues at coordinate 16,384,179 of NW_025814896.1, read as the reverse complement.
GATGGGGACAGAGAGAAGATGAGCCAGCCCTGATTGGAGGACCTAATTGGCTGTCCTCCCAAAAAGAGCCTGTGTGCCTGGAACAGTGCCTCCCACACTAATGTGTGTGCTAATCTCCTGGGGGTTTAATTCAGCAGGTCTGGCGTAGAACCTGAGATTCTGCATTTTTTCCAAGCTCCCAGAGGTATGCTGATACTTCAGGGGATACTTTGAGAAGCAGAGCCCTAGGGCAGTGGTATCATAATACCCTGGAGGAGCTTTAAAAATACAGAAAGTTTGGCCTACCCCAAATTGACTGATTCAGTCTTCTGGTCCATTTATTGACAAGGTCTCAACCTAGACTGCACATTAGAATCATGGGAAGAGTTTTTAAAATGTTGATTCTCAGGGTAGAGACTCACTTGTCTTTCTCTCTCTCTCTCTCCCTCTCTCTCTCTCCCCCCCCCCCTCTCTCTCTGTCTCTGTCTCTGTCTCTTGCTGCTTTAGTTTGAAAACCTGACCGGCCTAATTTGTTGTGGGAGCAGAGGTTCCCAGCCCTAGCTGCACATCACCTGGGAGAATAATAAAATGTCAGTGTCAGGTCACCTCCCTGCAGACCCACTGAATCAGAATTTCTAGGGGTTAGAGCCAAGAGATGAGCATTCCACAAAGCTCCCTAGATGATTCTGAGGTGAAGCCCCTGGTGTGGAGTCTGAGGGAAGAATATTCTGGGATTCCTGATACAGATACAGGTTACCACATGCTCCCCTGAACATTCAGGGACTTGAGTGTTTAACAAATGCCATGGATGACATATGAAATGGCAACTTTGGGAAACACTGGGGTAGAGGAAAGATCCCTGGATCAGAGTCAGAAAGACCGTGCTCCTGGTTCGAGACTTCTCACAGGTCACAGGCTCATTTCCTCATCTGTAGAATGGAGGTGATGGTAATTGCATGGGGCAGAGATGGATAACTACCCCAGAGGTCTACATACGCAGTCTATAGGACAGTTTGTGTTGAAAACTGGCTGTCACAGGCTGTCACAGAGACTACATTTCCCAGCTCCCCTTTACATTTAGGTGAGGCGGCCACATGACTGAGTTCTGGCCAATGGAACAAGGGCATAAGTGAGGAGGGCTGCTACCCATAAAAACCTCCCACAATGTCCTCTGCTCTCTCTCTCCACTGTCTGCCCATTGGATATTAAATGCCCACTGGATAGCAATGCCTGGGTGATCTTGGAAGCCACATGGGAGGGTTAACAGAACTCTCTGCCCTTTTCCTAACTTGCTGCTAATTGGACCTCATGTGAGTGAAAAATAAACTAGTGTGTAAAGTCACTGTGATTTGGCAATCTATCTCTTAGAGTAGCTAGTGCTTTGTTAACTAACATACTGCCCCTAGGATTGTGGCAAAAATGATCTCATGCAGAGGCTGCAAACTGACAATGCGAGGGCTTGATCTAACCCACAAATATGTTTTGTTATTTCTGTGCCAGCCAGTGTTTTTGTTTTTGTTTTTTTCTCACCACATTTTAAAAGGAGAGATTTCATGTGATCATCTGGATCTCCAGGTTCCTGAAAACCTGGGATAGCTGGCAGCCATGTTGCAATCCACCGTGGGAGTAATTGGCTGGAACAAGGAGCAGCTGTGCACCAGGTGGAGCATGTGCCCTCCCAGCCCGCCATGTCTCCGCCACACCCTTAGGGCATTACTGGGACCCTGGTAGCTTCCTGAGTCAGCAGGCCCTGATGTAATAGATGCAGATATTAGATGCATTCACTGTTAGGATTTTTTTTTTAAGAAAAAAATCTTGGGGCGCCTGGGTGGCGCAGTCGGTTAAGCGTCCGACTTCAGCCAGGTCACGATCTCGCGGTCCGTGAGTTCGAGCCCCGCGTCGGGCTCTGGGCTGATGGCTCAGAGCCTGGAGCCTGTTTCCGATTCTGTGTCTCCCTCTCTCTCTGCCCCTCCCCCGTTCATGCTCTGTCTCTCTCTGTCCCAAAAATAAATAAACGTTGAAGAAAAAATTAAAAAAAAAAAAGAAAAAAATCTGTGTATTTATTTTGAGAGAGAGGGAGAGAGAGCATGTGCGCTTGAGTGGGGGAGGGGCGGAGAGAGAATCCCAAGTAGGCTCGACACTGTCAGCCAAGGGCCCAACTCAGGGCTTGATCCCATGAACCGTGAGATCATGACCTGAGCCCAAATCAAGAGTCGATGCTTAACCGACTGAGCCACCCAGGCGCCCCTCACTGTTGGGATTTTTCACAGCACATTTCTTCAGGTGACTTCTAACTCCCAGGAAAACCATTCATCCTGCCCAAAACTTGGAAGCAAAATCTCCCGAGGGATCTTTACAGGCTGAAAGGATGTGCTCCACCCCCATCCCACCCCACCCCGCCCATAGCCAGGGCCCTTTCAGCATCTGCTATATGTGGAGGCAGTGGTGTGTGGAGAAAAGGGCTCAGGTATATCTGGGGATAGATCAGACAGACCTGCATCCTGACCCCAGCTCTGCTTCATCCTAGATGGTGACTGGGGTCAGGCAGTTCGTGTTTCCGGAACCTCTGTGATCCCATCTGTCAGGTGTGGACATTAGAACTCTTCTCATAGGATTTCTGTAAAGTGTCCGGTGAAAGGACACTTAGACCATGTTAATTCCTTCTCCTTTCCCAGGCCTGGCTTGCCCCCGGGAGTGAGGGAGAAATCAACCAGTATCTTTAGAAACAAAAAAAAAAAAACCCAAACCAACTTCAAATTATTTTTAAAAGATATAAATAAAGTACTTCTATTGTAGCTGTATTAGTCTGCTCGGGCTGCCACCAATTAGGGTGGCTTAAACAATAGAAGTGTACTTTCTCACAGTTCTGGAAGCTGGAGTCCAAGATCAAGGTCCCTGTAGAGTTGGATTCTACCTCTCTTCTGGCTTATAGACAGCCCCCTTCTCACCATGTCCTCACAGGGCCTTCCCTTGGTGCTTGCTTGAGGAGATTGTGATCCCTGGTGTCTCTTGCTCTTGTAAAGGATTGGGGCCCTACCCCTATGACCTCCTTTAGCCTTAATAAGCCCCTTCATCACCAAATACAGTTACATGGGGATTTTGTGGGGGGGACAATTCAGTCCATAATAGAAGGAAGACTGGAAGATCCAACAAAGAAAAAAAGAAGCACGTGTGATCTCCTCTTGCCCGTCTCCACTCACGGTGATGTAAACCACTTTTACTGACTATCCTTCTATAATTTATATACTTTAAAATTTAATTGTATGTATTTTTTGGCAACCTGCTTTTTCTTCTTTTTGTGTTTTAAATATTATAGTAAGCTAAACTAAATAGAGTTTTTAGAGTAGCTTATATAATTATAACCTGTTTTTAATTGTAACCTTTAAGTTGTAACCTTCCTCATTTGGTAGATATAAATTATTCCATGGCATGAATATACTCTAAGTTATCTAATCCCCTATTGTGTGGACACTTAGAACTCCATTTTCTATGGACTTGGATGTTAGCTCTTGACCTGGGCTAATAACCTCATTCACCTGAGCATCAATGTCCCCATCTGTGTTGTCAAGATAGTAACGATACCCCTCAACTGAGATAATGACTAAAAAGTGCTTAGCACAGTGTCTGGCACATGGAAAACCCTCAAAGCTGTTACTATAATAACATACATATTATAATACCAGTGGTAGACCCAAGTGAAAAAGTTCCGTCAGGCTCTCCTTCTCGCTGTGCACTGAGTTCACATTCAATGGCAACCCCTTGACGGCTGAGTCCATCCCTAGTTCTCACGGAAGAAGGGCAGAAGCAATCCCATCACTGACAAGGAACAGCTAGTCTCCAGTGTGAATTCATGCACTAGACGTCAGTATATGTATTTCAGGGTTTTTCAGATTCCCGGCACCCAAACTGAATGTTATTTTCCTGATTCAAACTCTCCAGTGACACCCCAGTGCCCTTAGCATGATGTGATAACTCCTAAATGTGGCTTACCAGGCCTGGCATGACTACTGAGCCTCAACTGTGACCCCTGTCTCCAGCCAGATGAACAGCCACGGGTCCCTGGAACACCCCACCCTCTCTCTCACCTCTGGGCTTTGTCCCTGCTCTTCTCTCTGCCTGGAACACGCATCCCTTTCCCCATCTTCTTGTATCTGGCTAATTCCTCCTCATTCTTAAATTCTCTACTTAGACGTCCTGAGTAGATGCTGATAGTGACCTATCTGTGTCCCCTACTTTCACCATTTCTGTGCACACCAGCTGACCCCCAGGTGGCAGCACCCACATTTATGGCCTGAGGGCTTTTCATAGACACGGTAACCCACTCTGCCGACTGCGGGGCAGGCCTGAAGTGCTGGGGAATCAACACTCCCTGCAAGGAACAGCCTTCTAACAACGGACTGGCAGGACTCGGTGCGTAAATACCCTGGCTCTCTTCCTCCTCGGGAGGGGCTTTACACCAGCCTCAGAATTTCGCTGCGGGATTAAGTTCCAGGCGCCTATGGTGCTAACTTGCTTGAACATATACCTTCCAAGGCCGCCTTTCTTGTCTGTGTCATCCTGCCATTGCCCTCCCAGAGTTTCCTTCTCCCAAATTAACTGCTTGTCCTTGCATTCTTGTCTCAGGATCTGCTTCAGAGAAACCCATACTGAGAGCCATGGCTCCTGAGAGCCTTTCTTGGCAAGTGGGACAAACAGATGTCCCTCCCTGACTCTACCACAGCCCCAGTCCTTACCTTAGCACAGCACTCGTCACATTGTGGTATAATTGCCCGGGTCCCCACAGAAACACAGACAATTCACTGGGACAAGTTAAAATGGATGGGAAACATTTGAAAAGATGGTCAACTTCACTTATAACTTAATGAAACTCAAAGAAAGAATGCCAGCTGATAAATACACATAGAAGGGCAAAGTAGAAAATATTTTTACAGCCTCTCATAACTGATTCAGCCAAGGACCATCAATGGAGGAGAAACCGGATACCCATAAGGTCCTGGTGAGAAGAGGCAAAATGGGCATTTAAACATGGAGAGGGGTGGTCACCACCTCAAATCCAACTTGGCGTCATTAATAGCGGGACAACAAGACATCGTGGAGCTCCTGACACAAGGCAAAATGAAGCACATGGCACCACCCACGAAGGAATGATTAAATGTTTGCCCCCAAAATGCTTCACCCGAATCTAGTCTTCCCTTTAGACCCAAGTACTAGTTTATAGGAAATACAAGGGAGAGTATGACAAGTTAAAGGGCAGAACAGTGACCAATCAGACCCCCAAGTGGAACATTCTACAGGACACCTGGCCTAGTCTCTCTGTGAGTTAACACCGTGGGGAAAAAAAATAAAAAGAAATAAGAACATTCTCCAAAAAGAGACTTGAGAAGTAACAACAGAATTCATGGCATGATCCTTGACTGGATCCTGGGTCAAACAAACTATGAAGATCATTCTGGTACAACTGGAGAAATATGAGTATGAACTAGATATCAGGGCCTTATTGTGAATTTTTTTAATGTGAAAAATGTGTTGTTTATGTGAGAAAATGACCTATGCTAGATATAAATTATGTAATACTGAAGTATTTCACCAATGAAGTATCATGATGCCTATAATTTGTTTCAAAATACTTCAAACCCTCCTCCCTTAATTAAACAAACATGGCAAGCTTTAACCAATGATTATATTCAGGTGATGGATATATGGGTGTTCATTGAGCTGTCTTGTTTGCTATGTCATATGTTTGAAAAAAATTTTTTTTAATTTTTTTTTCAACATTTATTTATTTTTGCGACAGAGAGAGACAGAGCATGAACGGGGGAGGGGCAGAGAGAGAGGGAGACACAGAATCGGAAACAGGCTCCAGGCTCTGAGCCATCAGCCCAGAGCCCGACGCAGGGCTCGAACTCACGGACCGCGAGATCGTGACCTGGCTGAAGTCGGACGCTTAACCGACTGCGCCACCCAGGCGCCCCATGAAAATTTTTTATAATAAAAACTCAAAAAGGAAAAGCAAATAAAAACCGTGATACACCATTTTTTACCCAGAGATTCAAAAAGAAACAAAAAAGTTTAACAGTATGCTGGGTTGGAAAAGTGCAGGTAAATGGCCCTTTTGTGGATTCTTAGTGGGGAGCATAACATGGAATAGCCTCTTCCGAGGGAACTTTGACAGAGGCAAATTCTTTTTTTTTTTAATTTTTTATTGTTTTTTTTAATGTTTATTTATTTTTGACAGAGAGACAGAGCATGAGCGGGGAAGGGGCAGAGAGAGAGGGCGACACAGAATTCGAAGCAGGCTCCAGGCTCTGAGCTGTCAGCACAGAGCCCAACATGGGACTCGAACCCATAGACTACGAGATCATGACCCGAGCCGAAGTCAGACACTTAACCAACTGAGCCACCCAGGCGCCCTAAGAGACAAATTCTTTGGTCTAGCAATTCCACTTATCAGAATTTGTCGTATAAATTATACTCAAACATGTGCACAAATCTGTATGAATAAGGATTTTTACTGCAGCATTGTTTTTTGTGTGTGTGGTTTTTATGTGTGTGTGTTTTGTAAGTTGGCTTTACCCCCAGCGCAGAGGCCAACTCAGGGCTTAAACTCTAGACTCTAAAGTCAGACCTGAGCTGAAACCAAGAGTCAGAGGCTTAACTGACTGAGCCACCCAGGTGTCCCTGCAACATTGTTTTTATAACAAAAGATTTGAAACAGCACATGTGGCATAGGAGTTGTTACATTTATTCTGGCGCATTCATACAATGCAGACTGTTAGTATGGGCTAGATCTGTGTTGATAGGAAACTCTTTCCAGATATGTTGCTAAGTGAAAAATGCAAAGAGCAGGTCAGTGTCTGTCTTATTTTTCACTGTATTTCTGATACCACTGAAGTGACTAGCACACAATGGGTGCACAATGAATATTTGTTGAGGGAAGGAATACACATTTGAGGTGTAACTGCTGTGGCATGGGCACCTGTATGCATTCATGTTGAAGACCCAGATAGGGACTGTGGGGCATCCCAATAGGGTGGGGGCTCATGGCTCTGGTGGTATAAGAATTCACCCAAGGCAGAACAAAAGAGATAAAAGTTTATTGAATACACTGCAAGGCAGCACTTGTGAGACAGCAAAGGGGAGACTGCTGAGAGGTGGTGGCGAGGGGCTAAAGTTATAGGGTGGAGTAAAAGAGTTATGGGGATGTATGCAATTGTCCTTTTTGGGTAACCTTAGGAACTGTGCCTGGTTGCTATTGGTCTCTTAGGGCCTATGGCTATTTCAAGGTGGCTTGTTTAATGAACCTGTTTGCATCAGCTGGGTGGTCACTCTTTTTGTGATCCTTTTGCCTTGCTCTACATTCCATTGCTCTAGTCTGTTGCCTAAAAGCAGCCTCTACAGGGACCAGATTTTTCACCTTGATGGAATATCTAAGGTCTTACTTCCCTGAATTCAGACATTTGAATTTTCCCTCAAGACACACCATATCCTTGGAGGAAACATGAACAACAATATACTTGGAGGAAAAAGAAGGAATAAAAATTTCCTGAAAGGGTGACAAAGAAGTTGCCGAACCAGGGAGGCTAATGTGGCAACTGGGAGTTAATAGAAAATGTAGCTCCAAGCCTCCTGGCAGCCAAAGCAAAAAAGGGAAACCCATGGACCACATAACTTCTGTTGTCTGATAGAAGGAAGGACACTGATTCCTCAAGAGCCATGCTCATCAATCTGAAAGGATGATGTGCTAAGGAGTCCTTGCTTGGTAGCATCACATGAGGGAGGGAGGGCAAATGAGAAGCCTATCTCCCTGGTGCATCTATTTGTTCAATGGTAAATAAATTAAAACAATATTTATATCAAGGGAAGCACGGGTGTATTAGGGAACTTTCTATGAAACTCCCATGAATATTAAGCATAAACTAAGTGACAGCAGGGCATTACAGGCTTTCTTGGGCTCCTGTAGTTGTGCCTCAGTCTTCTGGGTGAAGATGTGACCTTGGACCAATGACTTGACATTTCTGAGCCTCACCTTCCTCCTCTAGTAAAAATGATTATTGTGCAGATGAATGAGATGATGCGTATAAAGTGCTTGGGTTGATAAAAAGCTTGCTGTGCTGTTGTTTATATCATTATTGTAGTATCATGACCTTATCACTAAGAGCATATATTCTGGAGCCAGACAGGCTGGGTTCGAATCTAGGCTCCACCGCTTACTAGTTAGGGGACCTTGGGCAAGGTCACTTAGCTTCTCTGTGCCTCAGTTTCCTCTTCTGTAAAATGAGGCTCATAGGATTATTGTGAGGACTCAGTGAGTTGATGGTTGTAAAGCCTGGGCACACGGCAAGTGCTATGTAAGCGTTTGCTCTATATTTCATAGTTTGTTCCCCTCTGCCCTTAGAGATCCTTCAGGAGAAATGCTAGGAAACAACAGCTCCAAAGAGAGAAAAGCTATTTCCAGACACTGATTTATACAAGGAATGGGTCTCTATAACACCAGGTGTCCTAAGAGGTATTTGCTTCTTGGAAGACTGAGAGTCAGAATGCGTTAACAATGGTGGAGTCTTGGCAGGTGGCTGGCCAGATATGAGCTATTTGGGGGACATGGCCCATTCTCCTGTGGCTCCTCCACCCCTTCTGACGGAGGGGACTGGTAGCTTTTCTAGCAGGGGCCAGGGGCGTCCCTAGGGGAGGAGGAGGGAAGGAGATCCCGGGATCCCCCGCGCCCCTCCCCCACTTGCCCAGCGAGTAATGACATTCACGGAGAGGGGAGGGAGGGAGCGAAGCAGAGGGGCAGGCTCGGCGAGGCCATGTGATGCTGGGCGAGAGAGAGCCGCCGCCGCGGAGCCTCCTTCTTTCCTCCCTCTGATTCCGGGCTGTCATGGCGACCCCCAACAACCTGACCCCCACCAACTGCAGCTGGTGGCCCATCTCGGCGCTGGAGAGCGATGCGGGCAAGCCGGTGGAGGCCCCCGACGCGCCCGAGGCGGCCAGCCCCGCCCATTGGCCCAAGGAGAGCCTGGTTCTGTACCACTGGACCCAGTCCTTCAGCTCTCAGAAGGTAGAGCCCAAGGGAGCAGGGGAGCCGGATGCACCCAGTAGCGAGGAGGCTTGGGGGAGGGGATTCAGGAGGAGGAAGGGGTCCGAGGACCTGGTGAGAGGCTGGAGGGTGGGATGTGGGGGTTCGGGGACCCGGAGGATGGAGGATGCTGGGCCGCTCTCCAGGGAGGTGACTGGCGCTGTCTTGGGCCCCAGGAGCACCGTCCCGAATTCTGGGAACATCCATTCTGCCTCTTTCCCTCCCAGAAAGACCTGGTCTGTTGGAGGGCTGAGAAGAGAGACAAAGGCAAGGGGAAGGGAATGGGCACTGCTGGGAAGGCGGCCTGTTGGAGGGGGCGGCTGCTGCGGGAAGGGAGGAGGAGCGCTTCCTGGGATCCAGCCTCCAGCCCCGGTAGCCCGGTTGTGGGCCTCCCTCCACGCTGCTGTCCTGGATACGACAGGCCCTCCAGATCACAGCTTCTGCCCAGCTGGGAGCCTTCCTCTGGCTGGGGCTTGAAGGGTCTGTCCCTGGTCCTCTCCCGCACCCCCACTTATTTTGAGCTGAGAAAGGAGTTAACCCATCTCCTGAGGCAAGCTCAGTTCGGCCCCTAAAATCTGTTTTGCTCTTAAAGACAGAGAGGGCCCCTCAGCGCCTTCGCAGACCCAGTTGAGCTGGGTCGCAGTTGGGAATCCAGCCTGATGCTGAGTTATCAGGGTTCCCGCTTCCTGGGGGCGAGGGCCAGGCACAGCGCCTGTGACAGGGGCGCCTCTAGGGGCGCAATCTCCCACCCTAGGCGGCTGTCCGTCAGTGGGGCACGAATTCAGCACCATGGCCAGGGCCCAACAACGTGTGCTGCTGGGTTCCAAGTGGTACCCATTGTCAGACCCTGGGATTCCTCTTCTCCCTGGGAGATCCTTTTGTTCCATTCACTCATTTTCCAGATAGAGAAACAGGTTCCGTAAGGAGAAAGGGCCTTGGAGCCAAAAGACTTGGGTTTAGAGTCTTGGTCCAGGCTCAGTTCATCATCTGGAAAATGAGGTAACAATAATTATAATAATAGCAGCTACTTCTAATTCCCAGCCCTTCTCAGAGTTGCTGAGAGAGTTGTTGAAAAGGCAGTATAACTTCATGTTCTAGACTGGCAGTACTCAAACTTGAGCATACATTGGAATCACTGCATGGTCCTGGTTAAAACACAGACTGCTGGGTCCCACCCCAGATGTTCTGATTCAGCAAGTCTAGAGTGGGGCTCAAGATGCTGCATATGTCCAGCCAGCTACCAGTGATGCTGATAAAGCTGGTCCACTGATCCCCCTTTGAGTAGCTCCAGTTTAGAGTATAGACTGAGACCAGACAGTCTCCAGTGGAAGAGCCATCCTCCCCAGTAATTCATTGTAAAACTTTAGACAGGTCACCTTGCCACTCCAAAGCCTCAGTTTTATAATCTGTAAAATGGAGCTAATGGCAGTACCTTTCTCAGAGGGCTATTTTGAGGGTGAAATAAGGTGACACAAAAGAAGTGCTGATGGCAGTGCCTGGCACAGGGTCAAGTTTCTGATAATTATAGGTGTGATATCACCACAGTGCTAGGTGAAGGAGGGGTCAAGTTAACCAGGGCCACTCTGGGACTCATCCATAAATTTTACAAATGCCTGCTGAGCACCTACTGCATGCCAGGCTCCGTGCAAGTTGCTGGGAGTTTGGAGATGTATTGGACTGACATCCAGATTTCAGAATACCTTCCTATCCAGAACCTCAGGATCCAGACCCCAGTGATTGGGACTGGACAGGGGACAGAGGGATGGTACCTTCCATTACCATTCCCAAAGGGAGCTTCCTGCTCCTCCCCTTGCCCCCATGGAAGATTTCCTATTCAGCCTGCACTCAGGGCTCAGGTAGCCCCTTATTCAGGCATGGGACTGCTCACTGCAACCTCATTTGTGACCAGGCCAGCCTGGGAATCCTTCTGCCTCCCCATCCATGGACTTCCCGTTGCCTAGGGGCCTGTGGTGGGTTCTATAGACAGTGTATCCTGGTGGAAAGGGCATGGGCTCTGCAGTCAGATGATCTTGGATTCCATTCTCATCTTGAGTGCTTACTGGCTGTTTAACCTTGGACAAGTCACTTAACCCCTCTGTGCCTCAATATCCTCATCTGGCAAAAGGGAATTTTGCATCCAACCCTGCAGAATTCCTGAGGGTTTGAGAGGACATGGACACATGTTAAGTGTCTGGCACATAGTAGGAGTTTAGCAGGTGAGTTTCCTTCCTTTCAGTCCCAAAGGGCCCTGCCTGCATTCGGGGAGCAGTTCCCCTTTGTGGAGCATCTGAGAAGCCTGTCCTTAATGGTACATGAATAGCAGAAAATAGCCTACCCCCAAGAATGGCGGTGGCTCCATGGGACATCTGGGGACTATTCCAGAGCTAGAGGGCAGCAGGACAGTGAGGGGAGCCAGAGCCCAGACTCTGGGGCCAGACAGCCCAGGGTTCAGTCTCAACTCTGCCACTGACCAACTGAGTAATTCTGGGTAGGTTGCTCAGCCTCTCATGCCTCAGGCATCACGTCTGTAAATTGAGAATAATAACAGCACCTCCGGGATAGGGCTGTTGTGAGGATTCAGCAAATGTATCCATTAAGTCACCTAGAGCAGCACCTGGCACACAGAAAGTGCCCAGTAAGCGCACTTCATTTACTAGACAGGAGAGCAAATCCTGACTGTGCCACTTCCCACTGCGTGACTGTGCACGTGTCTTCACTTCTGTAAGTCTCCGCTTCCTCCTGTGCTCAAGAGGAACGGTTCCTACCTCAGAGGGCTGTGAAGACTGAGATCATGCATGGTCACACACTTCGCACAATGCTTTAAAAACGACACGCTAACAGTGAACTTTCAGGCACCATCATAAGTGATCATTTGAGGCCACAGGGTTCAAAGGGGGTTCTAAATGCAAAGTGTAGATGTTAGCTTGCTTCTGAAGCTGTTTCTGGCCCCCCAGCCACCTTCTCCTTGGCTTGGGGGTGGGGAGGGAGCAGAAGGGTGAGACTGGAAGGGGCAAGAGTCAAGACACCAGCATCCAGTGCTGGCATTCTCATTCACTAGCTTGTGGCCTCAGGTAGTTCCTGATCCCCTTTGGTCCTCAGTTTCTTCCACATGAAAATGGACTACATGTTGATACAACTTGAATTTCTCCCTCCCCAGGCGGGAAGAATTACCCTGTCTCTGTGTGTCCCCATCCCTCTGAGCATCTTTCTGTCCTCACACCAGGCAGTTTTTCAAAAACCAAGATTGCTATTTACTGGCTGTGTGACTTGGGACAACTTAGCGCTGTCTCTGTGGCTATTTCCTCTTTTATAAAATGGGCGTGATACTAGTACCTACCTCATTAGCCTTTTTGTGAGGATTAAATTAATTAATACACATAAATGTCTTAGAGTAGCGCCTGGTACAGAGAAAGCCCTTTTTGGGAGTTAGCTATATTGTTGTGATTTCCACCAAGGTGAGCCTCTGAGAGCCGTCCTTGGCTTCCTGCAACAAACTTGGTTCAAGTTTCCCTTATTCCATCCTCTCAGGGTCTGCCCTTTTCTTGGAGGTAGCTTTGAGGAGAACCTGGCCCAGCCTTCTGCCCCCAGGAGTGAGAGGCCCAGGTCAGGGTCCTGTCAGAAGACAGTCCTGACACCCAAGACTGAGCAGGTCTTCCAGAGGCCCCTCTCAGATATGGCAGGAGAAAGTGAGAATGGAGGGTGATCTCTACCTCCTACCCGGGCCTTGCCTTTCAAGCTCTTGGGCACTGGCTCCTAGCCCTGTCCACGCTGCCCTTGACAATTTGCCCCACCCCCACCCCCAGAGGCTCACAGGTGGCAACTGCCGACCTCCCCATTCTTCCCAGAAGCCTGCAGTGGCTCACCAGGTGCCTCCAGGAAAGAGCCAGAATCCTCCTCATGGCCTCAGGCTCTACCTCAGGATCCTAACCTTCCTTGGGTCACAGACCCCTTCATCAATAGAGGGGAGCCTGTGAACCTTTCTCAGAATAATGCTTTTAATGAAATAAAGTAAAATACATAACATTATTAGAAGGGAAGCCAATCGAAGTATAGCTGTTGACATCCTTTTAAAACAAATTCATTATGTAATAATATATGTTTCTGGATTAACCCATTCTATAACCTTACCTGGTGGCAGGACTGATCACTGTAGTGTCGAAGTCGTGATGAGTGTAACCGTAGCAATGTGAAGTGATGAAAGTATCTGATGCCTTGTGGTGACAATATTTCAGGCACTGCGAACGCTACCATGCTTTGTCGCCTACGCTCATAATTGAAGAAAATGATAACTGTCAGTATGAGATTATTGAAAGTAAACATGTGATTTCCCCATCTTAGTTCAAGGAGCCACGGAATTTATTCACGGAATCTGGGGTCTTGATTAAAATGCCCTGTGCAGGGCCTCATCCCCTCTCATCTCCCCACCCACCCTGTTCCAGCCACACTGGCCTCCTCATTGTGTTTCAAACATGCCAGACACGCTCCTGCCTCAGGACTTTTGTGCTGACTGTTCCCTCTGCCTGGAACTCTTTTTTCTCAGATCCCTGTGTGGACCCCTCCTTCACCTTTATTAATTAAAAAAAAAAAAAAAAAAGGATGTTTGAGATAAATACACTGAAGCTCAGAGACTCTTAAGTGTCTTTTACAAAGTCATACAACAACTAAATGGTTGGGCACAGACTCCAAGCCAGCCCATTGCAATTGCCTGGTGAGGAGGGACAGTCCCGACTCTGAAGCACCAGTGAGCTAATTCCATGCACCCGCGGAGAAGATGGTTTGCCCAGGGCTGGCTGATGTCTGGTCACACTGAGTGGCGACCACCAAGGCTGGTCCAGCCTCCAGGGTGCAGAGAGGCAGATGGCCTTGGTGACTGCATGCCCTTCCCCTGGACCTGGCTTCCTCCCACACTCCCCTCCCCCGCAGGATGGCACATGGTTCTGGCCTGCAGCTCCGCTAAAGGAGAAAGTCTCCTTGGCCGCCTGCCGGCCTGACCCTGAGGCAGCTCCAAGCAAAACTGTTACATCTCTAAAGATAGTCCCCTCCCCAGGCACTAGCCCCATCTGGCACCCTCACTAGAGTTCCAGGGCAGGACCTGGGAGTGGTCCCTGGGAGCAGGTGCCCTGCCAGGATGCAAGGCCAAATGTCCGGACCTGTCAAGGACAGAGGCCTGGTTTGGTTTCTGTTTCCACCCATTCAGCGGTCCCAGCTTGGCCTGGAGGCTGGATGGCTCGGCAGAGCGCGATGGTTCAGGGCCAAGGATGCCAGGATGGGCCGGAGGAAGGGAATGGGCAGTTCCGCTCCAGCCAAACTCCAGCCTTGATGGCTCTGGGGCTCCTCCTGGACTCAGGCAGAACATACACATGCACACTCACCTACACATACACACAAGGACACACACTCACATGTGCATATGCACACTCATATCCACACTAATGCACACGCACTCACACAATGCTTTAATACTCACTCAGACACTCATCCATACACACCCACACTCATGAACACATGCACACACACACACACACACTTGCACACTCATGCAGTTGCTACTCACGTTCAGGCTCACACACGTATACACTCACACACCCAGACCCAACAGATGCCACCCCCGGTGCTCTCTCTCTGCCACAACTCCTCCGCCTCTCTTAGAATCAGCCATTCCTCCCACTGTCTCCTGCGTGGTCCGAATGTAGCGTCAGCTGGCAGCAAGGCGCTCCTCCAACGTGGAGTCCAGCCCTCATTCTACTCATGATTAAAAGGAGGCTCGGGAAGGGGCAGTGACACTCTAACATCACATAATAGCATTGCTGTGGCAGAGCCAGGGCGAGGACCTCCCAGCCCCATCTGTAGGACCTGCTTTTGGCTAACGGAGCAAATGAATCTGTGAATGAGCATTGGGGGTTCAGGGGCTAGTTACTTCTTCCTCCCCACATGGAAAGAGGTGTTCATGTTAGCTGTGAGGGTTGGGCATGAAGTACTCTAGGACACCAATCATGATGGTGACTGTGTGTGTGTGTGTGTGTGTGTGTGTGTGTGTGTGTAATAATGATGGTAGAATCCATGTATTAACCTCCCGTGCTGGGACTTTATCCATATGATCCCATCTCAACCTCATGTCAAGCTTGAAGGAGTGGATTACATTCCTCATCTCATAGAACCTAAGATTAGAGAAATCAAGTAACTCGTCCAAGATCACACAGCAAATAAGCACAGAGCCAGGCTTCAAGTCTCGATCTGTCTGCTTCCAGAACCTGATCTCATGCAAGTAGCTAAGACACAATATGCCTATGGGGTGCCAGGCACTGTTCTGTAGGGACTAATGTATCTAATCCTCACGGCAGCCCTCTGCGGGAACTGCTAGTGGGACTCTCATTGGACAGATGAGGAAACTGAGGCACACAGATGTAAAGCCAAGTCACCCAGCAAGTAGGTGCCAGAGCTGGGATTTGAACTGACAGTCTGGCACCGAGTCCAAGGTCTGACTATGACACCATGCTGACCCTTCTGAGTGCTTAACTCCTGGCATCTGGGAGGGAGGCTGCGGACATCCAGTCCCAAGAGCTACCAACCGAGTGTGTGTGGGGACACTGATGCTCAAGGAGAACCACTTTTGCTAGGCTCAGGGATGCCCTCCCTTCCCCCTGCGCTGGAGCCTTTGGTAGAGTCGCTTGCCATCTTTTTGGTGGGGAATTTGGACAAAAGTCATCTTTCTGAGTCTCAGTCCACAAGCAGGGGACAGTTGGACCAGGTGATCTCTAATTATCTTCCAACTCAGAAATGTTGGGCTGGGTCAGGAGCAGGCCCCAGCCTCAAGGCTCTCCATTAACTTCTACCAGCTCAAATATTCGTCTGGGACCCCCTAGAGACATAGGGAAAGACTAAGGAGGGGGCAGGTCCAGGATTCCCTGAAGGTGCCCGCAGGAGTCAGGACCCACTGTTTCCGGTTTCAGGTCTACTGCTAAATTGCTGTGTGACTTTGGGTAAGTTACTTGCCCTCTCTGGGCTTTGGTTTTCTCATCAAGAAAAACAGGGAGATAGCCTCTATTCTACCCTCTTTGGGGAAGCTGTTGTGAACAACAACCAGATGGGAAAGTGTCTGGGGGCAATAAAAGGCTCAGCTGATATTGGCAAATTATTTTCCACCTTGCTTTGTTTCCTAAATAATTTGAGAAATATTGCTACCGATCATGTTGATGATAAGAATTCCTATGAATTTCCTGGCCAGATGTACCCCTGGAGGCCAGGCTGAGTGTCCAGTCATAATAGTGAAACCATGACTTGAGTGCCATCTATGTGCCAGACACTGGGGTGGTACTTTTAATACTTCCGTTTTGCAAATAAGGAAACTGAGGCTCAGGAAGTTTAAGGAATCTGCCCAAACACACACAGCAGAGCCAGGAATCCTATCCCAGGTATGTCCAGCTGTGAAACCCAGTCCCATAACTATGAGGGAGCCCTGCCCCTTGGCCCCAGATAGGGCTGTGTTCCTCCCACCAAGAGGCGCCAGGGCCCTGGGAGAGTCCACCTGCCCAAAGAATGAGCAGGAAGCAACAGTGCCCCCTCCTGTGTGTGACCTCTGACCTCCCTTCCCACATGCCCCACCCCACCTGGGCAGAGTGTCCCCCGTGCGTCCGCCCGCCTTCCCCGCTCTGACCCTGGCGCCTGCAGGTGCGGCTGGTGATTGCCGAGAAGGGCCTGGCGTGTGAGGAGAGGGACGTGAGCCTGCCGCAGAGTGAGCACAAGGAGCCGTGGTTCATGCGGCTCAACCTGGGGGAGGAGGTGCCCGTCATTATCCACCGGGACAACATCATCAGTGACTATGACCAGATCATCGACTACGTGGAGCGGACCTTCACAGGAGGTACGACCGCCACACCCACCAGGGGCTCAGCCACAGACCCCAGGGACCCCACAGAACCTTGGGGAGCCTGAGGAAGCTCACTGGGACTGTGGACAAGGCCCAGTCTCCCCCAAAAGGAACAGTGGGATGGCAGACAGGGCTCAGATGCCCACCGCCCCCAGGGACCACAGGGCCACAGGTATGGCCACGATCCTTGGGATGCTACAAACCCTATCCCCAGGACTCCAGGGAATGGGCTGGCCCAGACATGGCCCTAGGAGCAAGGGGGCTACAACCTCCGTCCCCAGGAGCTCTGGAGTCAGAAGCATGGCCACAGGCCCTCCGAGCCCCCAGGCAGGAGCTGGACCCAGACCATCCTAGTCACCAGGAGGGACTCAGGCCTTCTGGGGATGCCAGGGCACAGGCAGGGCCCAGCCCTCTGAATCCCTATAAGCATAGTTAGGGCCATGGACTCCCCAGGAACCCCACAGACCTGGCCCCAGGTGCCCCGGAACACTGCAGATGTGAGCAGGGCCCAGATACCCTGGAACACCACAGGACCCTATGTCCTCTCCTGCCCTCCAGCCTTCTTCAGGTTCAGAAGCCCACTGCCTATAGCAGGTGCTGCAAACCACAGCTGAGAGGGGTCCAGGGCCCAGACATGCACTGTGGAGAAAGAATACGAATTAGTTGCCAACAGTTAAGAATTAAGGAGAGTTCAGTTTTAAACATCCAGGTTTCTGGCTTCTCTTGAAGCCTGCCAACACTGGGCCTAGACTCCCATCGGGCAGCTCCTCAGCAGACAGCTTGGCAGGACTCCAGGGAGGTGAGGTAGGCAGGCAAGACCACTAGGGTCCCCTGTCAGCTGGGGGGAAACTTTATCACAAGAGCCTGGGGAAAGGGGTGGCACCTGGGCCATGACGATTGGGGTTCCAGCACACCGGGGTTGAAGGACAGGGTGCCAGAGCCTGGTCTGTCTGAATGAGAGGGGTAGGGGGCTGGGGCAGGACCCGTTGCCCCCCAGCCCAGCCCCAGCTGTGCCCCACAGAGCACGTGGTGGCCCTGATGCCTGAGGCGGGCAGCCCACAGCACGCGAGGGTCCTGCAGTACCGGGAGCTACTGGACGCGCTGCCCATGGACGCCTACACGCACGGCTGCATCCTACACCCCGAGCTCACCACGGACTCCATGATCCCCAAGTATGCCACGGCTGAGATCCGCAGTGAGTGCCATGGGTGACCCCTCAACGGGAGTCCTTCCCCTCCTCCACATCTTCTCCCCACTGTGTGTCTGTAACTCCCCCTCTTCCTCTTATCCTTCCTGGTCTCCCTCTTCCCGTCCCTGCCTCTGTCTCCACCCCCTTTCTCTCTGTCTCTGTTCATCTCTCTGGCCCTCGCTCTGGGTGTCTCGTGCTCCATCCTCTGTCTCTCTCCCTTCCTCCCTCCTACTTGCCTTCTCTCCACCACTCTCCCTGGCCATCCATCTCATTTACCCGCTTTCAAACCAAAATGTCTCTCCCTCTCTGGCCGTCTCATTCCCCTCTCCTGCCCCTCCTCTTGTCCTGCCATCCCGTACAGAGGCTGTGGGCTGTCTGCCCTCCCAGAGGCTTGTCTTGTCCGTGGAGAGCTGGAGCACATTTGTACTGGAGGAGTCCCAGCCCCAGACACCTGGGGTCAGGGCCCAAGGAGGTCAGGACTATAGCTGGTGATCCAGGGCAATGAGTGACTTCAGGGTTGGTGTCACCAAGGAAGGCTGCCCAGATATGCAAGACCCCTGTGAGGTCTCTTGTTTGTGATTGAAGCATCAGCCACGTCCTGTCCTAGCTGCTAGTCTGGACATGCCCATAGCCTGGTTCATCTTTTTGTTTCTAGCACCTGGTCAATGGGGGTTAGATTAAATCAGATTATCCATCAACAGTTATTTACAGACTTTGGTCCAGGCCCTGTGCAGACACCATGGGATCCTATAGACAGATGAAGTGTGATGATTCTAAGTAGATACTAGGTACTTAGTTAATGGTCACTTCCTCTCAAAGGAGTGAGCTGTTGTTTAAAGTGGGAAGGGGCAGGTTGTGGAACTTGATATTGTCCCTTTAGAGTACCCTTGAATAAGACCTGGAATCTATCAGTATCATCTTGTCTCCATTCAGTCAACACTTATGAGGTCTCCTACGACCCAGGCGCTGGGCAGGGGTCTGGGGACTGATGGGGACAGACACAGCTTCTACCATCCCAGGGTCACAGTTCCATCACAGATAAGCAGAAAGACAAGTGGCCAGGTAATTGCAGTGTGGGACTAAACACATTTGAACAACTTCTCAGGAGGACAGTCTGGCACCCTATATCAAACACAAAAAGGCCCACACCATGGAGATTATCCTGCAGTCACACTTGGATGTGTGCACCAAGAATCACCATTGCAGCATAGGTGGTAATAGCAAGAAGTTGGAAATAACTCAGCAGTGCATGAGTTGGGAACTGGGCAAAAAAATTCTAGTATTCCCACAATAGAATACTGTACAGCTGTTTTAAAAAATGAGTATAAGGGATGCTCCCTAAGATATGTTAGGAAGTAAGAATAAAGGAAGGCAAAACAAATGCATCTAGTGTGCTATCATTACTATATTTAAAAGGGCGTTAAATGGATACCCAGGTGCTTGCAAACACAAAGATACACGAGAAGCTGCCAATAGGGTTTGCTTTCAGGAAGCAGAACTAAGAGACCACAGACTGAGGGGGGAGAGATTTACTTTTCACTGCACATTCTTTAATATTTGAATTTTTAAATTTTTTTAATGTTTATTTATTTTTGACAGAGAAAGAGAGAGAGAGACAGAGCATGAGTGAGGGAGGGGCAGAGAGAGAGGGAGACACAGAATCCAAAGCAGGCTCCAGGCTCTGAGCTGTCAGCACAGAGCCTGACGCAGGGCTCAGACTCAAACCACAAGATCATGACTGAGCCAAAGTCGGATGGATGCTCAACCGACTGAGCCACCTGGGCGCCCCTAATATTTGAAGTTTTAAACAAGTATACGTGTATAACCTGTTCAAAAACTAATTGGTTAAAAATTTTTTAACCAAAACCAATCAGTGTTATGGTAAAGGAAGCATGGAGGCTATGGGAAGATGCCCATTCCAGCCTCTGGGGGCCTGGACGGCTTCTGAAATGCAGCAACATCCAAGGATGACCAGGAGGTAGAGGGGGAGGGAGAACCCTTTCAGGTTGAGGGGGAGGAGAGGGTGTAGTGTGCTCAGGGAACTGAAGGAAGTTCAATGTGGATGAAGTGTAGTCCGAAGCAGGTATGAGTGGCCATGCTGTGAGTCTGGGGAGTAGGCCTGACAGAATTGGAATTTTGCCCAAAGAGCAGTGGAGAGACAGGGATAGACAGTGACATGATCTGATGTGCATTTTACAAAGTTCCCTCACTGAGTTAGGAGGTCCTGGCTGTCATCTAGGTGAGCAATGACGGTGGCCAGGACTGGATGGAGGCAGTCCCTAAATGCTTCTGGGGGCTGGAGGCACTTCCTCATTCCACCCTGAGTCATTTAAAGGAGCCTAGAAGGCAGTGAGGGGTCCAGAGAAGGCCTACCCTGCTCCTTCCTTTGAGAAGAGACAAGAACTCAGGGCCCCAGCCCAGCTGGGAGAGGAGAGGGATCAAACAGAATGTAGCAGTCATCCTGCAATGACCCCTCCAATCAGTCCAAGGTCTTTCCTTGGCTTGGGTTGCCCTTCTAGAGTCTAAAGAGAGCCACGTGTACAGCCCTGGATGACTGGCAAGAGAGAAAATGCTATACTTGACCTTCACGTTCATAAAATATCAATGAGATTTAATATAGCCCCAAAGCTGGAAGGTCTGGGAGGGTATTTACTGTTTTTTCTAGCAGGCCAGGAGATAGGGTGGTAGATGGTGAGACGTCAGAGGGCAGTAGCTGAACACCTGCAGTCACTCATTCACTCACTCATTTTATTCATTCTATTCTATTCATTCATTCATTCATTCATTCATTCAACACTCACTAAACTCTTGTTCTGTGCCAGGCCTGTACTGTGTTTTAAGGAAATGGGTGAATCTGACATAGCCACAGGTATCCAGAAACTCAAATTCTAGTGGGAGACATATACATTCAGAGAGAAGGACATCAGAATCTCTGTGGATAGCATTACAGGGTGTGAGCTGCACAAGTCCAGGGGGCACTTTTCGCACAGATTGGAATGTGAATGGATTGGTGCAATGGCATCTCTGATTACTATATTTGCATTTTTTGGCAGAAATCTGCACCATGGACACTGAAGGACAAAGGCATTGAATGGTCAGACCTCTCAAAGGATCAGGATGGGATTTTTGGAGGAGGTGATCTTGTGCTGGATCTAGAAGGGGATTTTCAGGAATACAGGAGGAAGCTATTCCAGAAGGTAGAAGTAGTGTGAGCAGAGGCCCTGAGGTTTGGAATGGTCTGGCACATTCAGGCCAAGCATTTGGGTGGATGAAATGTTTCCTCAGTGAAAGGTGGAGTTGGTGAGAAGAGAGGAGAGGGATCCTGCTGGTCTTTTAAGGCACATTGAAGAGTTTGGAGGTTATCCGAGGTCAGTGAGGAGCCAGAGTGGGTTTTAAGCAGGGAATGGCATGGACAAGTGTGTGTTTGAGGAAGACCTCTTCAGTGTGAGTGGGAAGAAGGGCACAGAGTGGAGAGAATGCCAGTGCCTGGGGCCAGGTCAGAATCATCCAGTCTGAACTAAGGGAGTCAGAGGGTTGAAAAGGAGATGTTAAGTATGGGAAAGAATAAGAAGGAGGAATCAATAGGACCTGGAACTGATTTTGTTCAGGGAGGAGGTGAAGGAGGAATTGAAGGCAACCCCCAGGCATCTGGCTTAACTTGGTGTGGGGGAGGGGTGCTGCAGTTAGGGGAGAATGCAGGCGAGGAGCAGGGGGAGCAGGGAAGATGGTGAGGTCTGTTGGGTGAGGTTCAAGGAGCCTAAGAGATGGCTAAGTGGAGTTGGGGCCCAAGGAAAAGGACCAGGCAGGACTGGGGCACCACTCTCCACCTGACTCACCACACCCCAGACTCATTGGCCAAGAATTCTGGAGAAACCCCACCCCAATCACAGAACAGACCCTAGGATCTTATCCTGCTTATCGTTTACTAGTGTGGGATATTTAGCCTCTCCGAACCCATTTCCTTAACCACAAGAAAGAGTAGGGGGTGGCATGCACTGAAGCATGAGTCTGTCCAGGTTTATAACCTATCCATTTCTGGCAAGCTCCCACTCATTCCCGAGTAGTCCCCTCCTCAGTGGGGTTTCTTGATGCCTTGTGCCCCAGGCAGGTGACCCTCTATCCCACAGCATTCTGTTCACCCTTCATTGCAGATTGATGGTGCTGTATCCTAGAGATTTCTTTGTTTGTCTGTCTCTCCCACTAGCCTGAGCCTAGGGCAGGATGGCATCTCATCCATCCCCGGGTTCCAGCCTGTTGTGCCTACCAAGTGTTGGCTGTCCATATTGTTACTTTTCAGACCAACGTTTGAATGGAACCTACTCACAAGTTTGTGGAAGAAGGGCTGGGGGTGGCATTGGCTATCAGAAAGATGGGACCTTCCTTATTCTCTCCCCAGGACATTTAGCCAATGCCACCACAGACCTCATGAAATTGGACCATGAAGAGGAGCCCCAGCTCTCTGAGCCCTACCTTTCCAAACAGAAGAAGCTCATGGTGAGTGCTTCCAGACCTGCTCAGTTCCACTCCCCACTATCTTTCCCATGGAAAAGAACAAAGGCACGAGGCTGGTTCAAAGTAGAGGATCAGCTGATGACATGAAATGAAAACAACACTGGCTTGTTTTTCCAATTCTGTCTCCTCTTGTCATTTACTGGCTACTTGACCTTGGGCAAGCCACTGTCCCCCTGGAGCCTTGGTCTCCTCATGTCTTAGGTTGTGTCCCTAAGAGCAGAGCATTGGACGGAGGTTCTTGGATAAGAGTGACATTGAGGGAGTGTTCTGAGGAGAACCCTGTAAGGGTGGGAGGGATAGGAAAGAGGGAGGGGCCAAGTTCACCTCTGCAGCATGAGTGGCACCACAAAGTTGATCCACCCCAAGGCAAGGGGCAAGCCTTTTATACTTCTGTATCTGTCAGTCAGTGGTTACATATTGCCTGGCGGGGGCTTGAGGGGCCTGTATCTCCAGGCAGCTTTTCTTTGGCTGAGAGTAATTCTCAGGAGAAGGGGCAGCAATGTACTCCTATCAATGAACCCTTACAGCAGTTGGTATATGAGAGTGTCAGTCCTGTGAAAGAGGTCTGGCCAGGACAGCTGAGCTCAAGGGGCACTGAGCACCAGATGCGGGTGCTTCGTAACCATGGGGCACCCTCTACACTGAAGGGGATGTTTGGAGGCTGGGTTTGCCAAAGAGTGTCTGGGTCAAGCTCCTTCAATCCCTGGTCACCCAGGCTCAATGGAAGCCAACTCAACTCCTCTGGCTCCTGCCTGTCCTGTCCCCAGGCCAAGATCCTGGAGCACGATGATGTGAGCTACTTGAAGAAGATCCTCGGGGAGCTGGCCATGGTGCTGGACCAGATAGAGGCGGAGCTGGAGAAGAGGAAGCTGGAGAATGAGGGTGGGTGCCAGCTCTGTCTGGGGTAGGTGGGTGCTGGAGCCCATCCGGCCCACCTGACCCTGTTTAGTTCCAGCCCCTTTATCCCAAAGATGTCAGAGGACCTCCTAGGTCATTAGAATCACGGGCCATGGAGTCAGATACACTTAGGTTTAAGTCCTAGCTTGACCACTTGGTAGTTAAGTGATCATGGGTCAGGTACTTCACCTCCCTGGACCTCAGTTTCTCATCTGTATAATAGGGGTAATAAGAAGACCTGCCAAAAGTGTTGAAATGTTACATGAAATAATACACGAAGAATGTTTAGGTTAATGCTTAGCACACAGTAGATGCTTAACAAAGATTGATGAAGATGATAATGCTGGTGGTAGTTGGTGATCAACATGACCCACCACATCCTCTTGCCTTCCCCTGCTCAAGGATGTGTTATGGCTCTTTCTGACCTTGATCTTTCTGTTTAAGCGGCTCTCTGGACCCTAAGTGTGCAGCCTCTTTCCCATCTCCACAACTTTGCTCCTGCAGCTCTTGCAGCCAGGAGTACAGTCTCCATGCCACTCTGCTCCTTTCTCCTTTTATGTGCTGTCTTTGCTACTTCTCTTCTTCAAATTTGATTCCAGACCTTCTCGTCTTGCTCTGTTTTAGGCGACCTGTTAGTCTTGTCTCCTCAGCTGTGCTAATTTATGGAGCCTATGCAACATGGAGTGCTACACTCACAGCTTCACATGTACACCCCATCTAAATGGGAAAACTGTGGGGCACAGTGCTGTAACAGATGGGTTTAGGAGCGCCTGGCTGTCTCAGTTGGTAGAGCATGCAACTCTTAACTCAGGGTTCAAGCCCCACGTTAGGTGTAGAGATTACTTAAAATAAAATCTTAAAAAGAAAAAAAAAAAGAGAGATGGGTTTAGAGTCAGGCAGGTTTAAGTTAGAGTTCCAGCTTTGCTGCCTGTACTGTGTGACTTGGACAAGTTGTTTTCCCTATTGGAGCCTCAGTTTCTTCATCTGTAGAATGGGATGGTAAGAACACAACTTTACGCCATCTTGTTGGACTCTTATAAAAAGTAAATGCACTTTGCACATTGCCTGGAACATGCTAGTTTAAACATATAACAGCTAACGGCATGCACATTCTCCATTTGAGAAAAATGAGGCTCAGAGAGATACGTGGACATGCTCAACATCACACCACTCATAAATGGCACGGTTAGGGCAAGAACATGTTCCCTCTTGACAGGTCCAGTGCTCTTCCAGCATCTCGTAACTGAGGCAAGCACAAGGTACACATAGATACCTAGAGTCCTGAATAGGGACATTGCCATGAGTCCTAAAGTCAGGGCCCTAAATCCTCTGTAGAAAAAAGCATGGCAAGGCTTAGTAATGAAACTAATATACACATCTCAAGAAGGGACTTTCTCCTTCCTGTCAGGGAAGGTGCTTAAGGGAGCCCTTACAGAAGAGTGCTCAGAGGCCAGAAGGCATGGTGTTTCTAAGACTGCCTTTGGGGTCAGACAGAATTCTAGCTCTGCCATTCTCTCATTGGTCGACCTTAATTCTCAGGCACATCTTATATATTCATGGGTTAATTTGCTTGGCTGCCATAACAAAATCCCATAGACTGGATGAGTTAAACCACAGAGATCTATTTTCTCACAGTTGTGGACTCTGGAAGTCTAAGTTCAAGGGGCTGGCAGGTTTGATTCTTCTAAGGCCTCTCTTGGGCTTACAGAGGCTTTCTTCTGTGTACACACCCCTGGTGTCTGTGTGGCAAAATGTCCTCTTCTTACAAGGACACCTCGGATTGGTTAGGGCCCGCCCTGATGGCCTCATTTTAACTTACCTCTTTAAAGGCCCTTTCTCCAAATATAGTCACATTCTGAGATACTGGGGATTAGAGCTTCAACATATGAATTTTGGAAGGACACCATTCAACCCATACTGCTTTCATCTTTAACAACACTTACTGTGTGTCGAGTACTATTCTGTTTCACATAGTTTAACCCCATAGCAACTTTAGGAGATAATATGAGTAACTACGATGAAGAAACTAAGGCACAGAGAGGTTCAGTAACCTTCCCAAGGTCACACAGATAGAAATGGGGGAGCCTAGATTTAAACCCTGGCTTCCAGAGTCTGAGTTTTTAAGCTCGAGCTCTGCCACTTCTTCTGTGATAAAATGAAAGCCTATTCACAGGGCTGTTGTGTGGCTCAATGAGAAAGTACGTGAAAGGGAATAAACACCTGGCCTGACACACAGTATGGAAATGTCCACAAATATTAGCTGCTGATATGATCAAGGGAGACACAGAGTGTGGCCTAGATGGAGAGCAGGGTTGATAGTCCTGGAGAACAGCTTTGGATGCTCAGGTGATCCCTAGATTGGAAGCCTCCTGACCTCAGTCTCTGTGTTCGTCATGAGCTCTTCCAAGAGGAGGCAACATTGTACTGCTCCATGGCAAGATGACGGGGGCTGTTCCAGATGGGGATGTTGGACAGTCCTGTGTCCCTCCATGGCTGGGGGAGGCAGCAAAGGTCCAGGAAGTAGCTGGGCCCACATGGTCTCTCACTCATTCACCCACTGGGGCATCCCCAAACTTCCCTGGGGGGATCACTCATGCCCTCCACTTGTCCCCTCGTGAGGCAGAGCCCAGGGTTGGGAGGTATTATAACGTCACAGCTAAGACCCCTAGCGTGGAGCCAGCTGACACTGATGTGGGTTCTTGATCAGCTGACTCCTAGTTCTGTGACCTTATGGAATTCACTTCACTTCTCTGAGCTCTTCTACAAAATGTGGGTAATAATAGAATCCAACTCACAGGGAGGTTGTGAGGGTTCATAAAGATAATGAGTACTGGTCACTCTCCACATTACCTGGCTAAAAGTAAAATGTCCTAGAAATAGCAGTTTCAAAAATAATTACCATTACCATTCTTTTCATTCATTTATTGTAATATTTCTTGGACACCTACTGTGTGCCAGGTCCTGGGGATAAAAATGCAAGAAAAAACAAGATATTGTTCTTGCTCTCATGGAGTTTACAGTCGTATGGAGAAGAAAGACATTAATCAAATAATCCCATCAGTAAAAACAGAATTGTACACAGTGGTAAGTGTTAAGATTGATAATGAAAAGAGCAGGGAAAATCTGATAAAGCTTCTCTGAAGAGGTGACATTTCAAATAAGATTTGAAGGATATGGAGGGGCCAGCCTTGTGAAGAAGCAGGACAGGTGTGTCCCACACTGAGGGGATACAATTGCAGTGGGTGGGGGCGGGGGGGAGAGCTGGGAGCTCTCCAGTACTTGGCTACTGTGTGCTGAGTAATGGGGAGAGTGGCATGAGTGAGGTTGGAGAGAGCCAGAGAGATGCAGGATAATGGACCTGTATTTAGAATTTAGAATGTACCCATATTTATATTTTATTCATATTTAGAATTTAGATTTTATACTATATACAAATCCATCCAATGGGGAATCCTTGGAGGGTTTTGAGAAAGGGATTGTATCAGTTAGCTTTTGCTGCATAACGAATAAACTCTAAATCTGAGTGACTTAAAAGAACCTTTTATTTGTTCATGATTTGTGCTTTGGCAGTTTGGGCTGGGCTCAGCTGGGATCGCTTGTCTCTGTCCCACATGCTGGTGGTGGTATCACTCAGGTATTTGTGGCCAGCTGGCAGTCATTGACCTCCCTGGCATGTCTAGTGGCTGGCTCGCTGTTGGCAGGGCCAATGGGAGTAAGTGGGCTACATGTTGCTCATAGCCCAGAGGCTAACCCAGGCTCATTCGTATGGTGGTGGTCAAAGCCATTTCTGAGCAGCGAGGGAGCAAAGGCTCAGCACATAAACCCTTTTCCAGCTTCTATTTGTGTGGAATTTACTAGAACCCCGTTGGCTAGAGCAAATCTTGATTAAAGTGGTGAAGACTCTGCCTCTTGCTGGCAGAAGCAGCAAAGCCACATGCACACAGGATGGGGGAAATTGGTGGCCATTGTTGCAATCCACCAATGGTGAGGTGTTCTGACTTTAAGGGCACTCTGGTTGCTGTGAGAATGGATTTCAAGGGAGACTGATGGAAGGTTGTCACAGCAGCCCAGGAGGGATGATATTGGCCTGGACTGAGGAAGTGGCAGGGGTGATTGGGAGGCGTGGATGGACTTGAGAGGCATGTTGGAGACAGAATGAACTGGAACTTGCTGAATGGTTGAGTGAGGTGGGAAGAGTAAGGAAAAGGATGACTACTGGGTTTTGGTCTGAGCTACTGAGTGGTGCCATTTCCTGATACGGGCAAAGGAGGCTGAGTGTTCAGTTTGAGGCACAGTGAGTTCAAGATGCCTTTCAGACACCCAAGAGGGGGTGTCACATAGCCATTGGTATTCTAGTCTGCCTTGTAATGGAGAGGTCAGAATCTGAAGAGAGATTGGTGAGACTCCAGCATATATGTGGTATTTAAAGCCATAGAACTGGGCAATTCATCCAGGGAGACAGTGGAGAGAGACAAAACAGAGGAGTCAAGGGCTGATGTGTCCTTTTGCTGCACAGCAAATTTCCCCTGAATTAGGGGCTGAAACAGGAACAAAACCCACATGTTTTACATCACACATTTTCTGTGGCTCAGGAATTCTGGAGCAGGGTAGATGCTGGTTCTAATTTATGGTTGCATGATGCAGGTTGCACTCAAGCTTGGCTGGGGCTGCAGTCATTTGAGCTGGAG
The DNA here is from genome assembly GCF_022079265.1 of Lynx rufus. Lineage (NCBI taxonomy): Eukaryota > Metazoa > Chordata > Mammalia > Carnivora > Felidae > Lynx > Lynx rufus. The sequence goes on along the minus strand of NW_025814896.1, from coordinate 16,355,974 downwards.
ACTCCACTTCCCAGATGGCTCAGTCACGTGGTTCTTTTTTTAAATGTTTATTTACTTTAGAGAGAGAGAGCGCGCGAGAGCGAGGGGAGGGGCAGAGAGAAGGGGGACAGAGGATCCAAAGCAGACTCCATACTGACAGCAGCGAGCCCAATGTGGGGCTCGAACTCATGAACCGTGAGATCAGAACCTGAGCCCAAGTCAGACCAGGCGCCCCTCGTTCACATGGTTCTTAACTAAAGGTCTCAGTTCCCCGCTGGCCATTGGCAGGAGGCCTCAGTTCCTCATTACCTAAGCTTCAGTGGGGCTGTTTGAGATTCCTTACAACATGGCTGATCGCTTTCCCCTGAATGGGTGAATGCAGAAAGAGAGAGAAGCAGCCACTATGCCTTTTATGACCTACTGTTGGAAGTCACTGTCACTTCTGTCACATTCTATTCATTAGAAGCAAGTCACAAAATACAGTCCATATTCAAGGGGAGGGAAATTGGGTTCCATCGGAGAAGTATTGAGTAGTTCATGAGCGTATACTTTTTTTAAAGTTCACATGCTTATTTTTGAAAGTGAGCATTTGCACGCAAGCAGGGGAAGGACAGAGAGAATCCCAAGCAGGCTCCAGACCAGGGGCTTGAACCCACGAACCGCGAGACCATGTCCCAAGCTGAAATCAAGAGTTGGATGCCCAACCGACCCAGCCACCCAGGTGCCCTTTGTGAGCATATTTTTAAAACTACCACACCTGCCCTGAGATCCCCCCACATCGAGGAGAGGGTAGAGGCAGAGGAGCCAGCAAAGCCGACAGAGAGAGGAGCCAGTGATGTAGGACCCTTGTGTGAATGGAACCCAGAAAGGATTGTGCTTTAAGGAAAGAACAGTGTCAAGCCATGAATTTTGTCTCATGGCTGTTGGCTGTGACCTTGCCAAGGGCAGTTTAGTTGGAATGTGGGGGCTGAAGGCTAAAGAGTAAACACGAGGTGAAGAATGAAGACACCTCTTTTGCGACGTTTAGCTGTGGGAGTAGAGAGATGGGATGGTGCCTGAAGAAGGATGCAGGGTGAAGAGAGGAATCTTTTTTAAGATAGGTGATCCAAGGGGCACCTAGGTGGCTCAGTTGCTTGAGCGTCCGACTTTGGCTCGGGTCATGATCTCGCAGTCTGTGAGTTCGAGCCCCGTGTCGGGCTCTGTGCTGACAGCTCGGAGCCTGGAGCCTGCTTCGGATTCTGTGTCTCCCTCTCTCTCTGCCCCTCCCCAGCTCATGCTCTCTCTCTCTCTCTCTGTCAAAAATAAATAAACATTAAAAAAAATGTAAGATAGGACATCCAAGAGCATATTTCCAAGCTGGTAGAAGTAACCCAGTGGGAGGGAGAAATCAGTGTTGCAGGATGGATGGCACCCAGTCCAGGAGGGGACACTAGGGACCTGCTTCAAGGCAGGGGCCCCATAGGAAACAGGGCACCTCGAATCAGGTAAAGTTGAAAAGCACTTAATCAAAGGACTATTTACAAATATGTGGGCAGGATGCAGGAAGAGCACAGGGACAAATGCAGTGCCCTGGTCCTGAGGTCGCGAGGTCGTGAGACGTGGGAGCAGCTTCAGGAACCTGGACAGAGAGGCTGTGTGGAGAGGGGGACCCCCTGGCAGGAGCTGTGACCTTCAGTCTGTGGACACACCCAGTCCGTGGCGATGCACAGAGAGGACACTGAGGGAAGCAAGACTCTGACCTCACTCTCGCCCACCCTCCCATCTCCTGCCTCTGCTCCCCAGTGGCTGGAGCCAGAGGGCATGGAGCCCCACCGGTTTTTCCATCAAGTCATTCTCCTGTGGCACAGAGCCGCGCGGAGAAGGGAGGAGAGTAGGTCTGGAAGGCAAAGGGAAGATGTGTGGCCTCGGACGGGGGGTGGGGGGCAGAGACCCACAGAGGACCTGGCCACGAGAGGAGGTGGCTGGCGCCCTCCACCGCGGGGTGGCCCAAGGTAGTGTGCATGTAGGTGATTGGCTTTGTAGGTTTCCTGGTTGGAGTGAGGGCTTTTCTGGCTGAAGGTTCCTATTTTCTTTTAATTTTTTTAATGTTTATTTATTTTTGAGAGAGAGAGAGAGACAGACAGACAGACAGAGTGTGAGCAGGGGAGGGGCAGAGAGAGGGAGACACAGAATCCAAAGCAGGCTCCAGGCTCTGAGCTGATAGCAGTGAGCACAACACGGGGCTCGAACTCATGAACTGTGAGGTCATGACCTGAGCTGAAGTTGGACGCTTAACTGACTGACCCACCCAGGCACCCCCGAAGTCTCCTGTTTTCTGAATGAAGCACGCGGTGGCATCATCAGCTGAGTGAGGACTGGGGACAGAGTGTGAGGAGAGGAGTGTGGTTGTCTTTGCAGGGCGTGGGGAAGCCAGCCTACTCCAGAACTATCAGAGGCCCAGGCATGGCTGAGTGCTGTCTTGGGCTTTGTGGTTATGAATCTGAGGCATAGCCGGTGAGCGTCACTGTCTCCAGCACACTCAGCTGGCAGACTCGGAGAAGGCACAAGACAGAGTTTGTCCAGGGCTGGGGGCTTTCCGAAGGGAATGCATAGCTGGAGGGGAGGGAAAACCCAATGGGTCCGGCCCTCTGGTGACATACCAGATGTCTACATACGTGGTGGTCATGGCTATCAGAATTTGCCCACAGACGTAAACACAGGCATGGCCACACTTAGCGACATGCACATACATGCTCGTGAGCATCTGTCTGCAGGCCAACAGCCAAGTGGATGTGGGCAGGCACTTCACGTATACACACGGGGATTCCACACCACACGGACACAGATGCCCAGGTGTGCAGATATCCACGTGTGCACACACAATCAGCTGCGGGGACTTGAGCAGGCAAACACATAGGCCAACAGACACATAGATCTGCACACAGACCCAACAAAGAATACACCTCTTTGTTTCTCTTTTTAGAGTTTATTTATTTATTTTGAGGGAGAGAGAGAGAGAGTGAGTGTGAGTAGGGGAGGGGCAGAGAGAGAGAGAATCCCAAGCAGGCTGTGCACCGTCGGCACAGAGCCCAACTCGGGACTCAGTCTCACAAAGCATACGATCATGACCTGAGCTGAAACCAAGAGTCGGATGCTTGACTGAGCCACCCAGGGGCCCCGAGTGTATGTGGAGATACATGCACACGCGCTTTTTCATCCGCACACGGAAAGAAGCAGTGTTATGTAGTGGTTGTAAGCACAGACTCTGCAACCAGATGGCCTGGGTTCAAATCCAGGCTCTGCTCTGCCGTGAACTAGCTGTGTGGCTTTGACCAAGTTACTTATCCTCTCTGTGCCTCGGTTGCCTCATGTGTAAAGTGGGGATAATAATCCCTACTTGATAGAGTTGTCATGAGGATTAAGGAAATTACAGCATGTGCTCTGGTTCATCTCCCACCTCACAGGCTGTTCCTTCTCATGTGCCTTTGCTGGTTTCTCCTCATTCACTGGAGAACCTTGGAGTGCCCCAGCGCTCAGTCCTTGGTCCTGTTCTCAAACCTGTCTGTCTCCTCCAGTCTGTCACTGGGGTCTACAGGCCCCTTGGTCCTGCCTCCTTTCACTGCCCCTCGCCCCCATCCTGATCTCACCCTGCTCCGGACCTAGTGGTAACTCCCTTGTCCACCAGCAAGAGCACTCCTTGGCCTGCACCGTCGGCTTCCGTGCCCTTCTCTTGCTTTATCATACTTTGCAAAACCTCAAACATGGTTACATCCGACTCTTGACCTAGTCAGCACCGGCACCTGTGAACCCAAGTTAGAGGCTAGAGAAATACACATGCATGCAGGCTGGTCTCACTTTGGATTCAAGACCACTAGCCTTAGATGGCTCTCCGGCTGCCCTGGGCCACCCCTGTCCCCCTCCCCAGGTGACTACTTAATAATACTTTCTTCTTCCTCCTCAACCTTCTAACCACTGCCTCCACCCCTCCCCTCACTGACTGTTTCTATATCACTGAGAAAATGGAAATTTTAGGAGGAGACCCTCAGATCTCTGACCCCAAAACCTCTCCCGACCAGCATCAGTGCCCATACACACACCATGTTTTAGCAGCTCAAAGGTGCACCTCTCTTATGTCACATCTCAGCATCTCTGAAATTGCAGTGTTTCTCACAAAGTTTAATTGGCACCATTGTTCTCTCCAGGGTGGATGTCTTACGTTTGACAGCAACTTAGATTTGATGAAACGTAGTACCGCACACTCCCTTGTATTCCCAAGAGTGAACTGTCCTTCAACTAGTAACTCTTCCCCGTGAATACTAGCCATCCTGTTCAAGGACTCACGTCAGTAATTCCCTCCACTGTCTTTTGTAGTGTCATCCCCTCTCTGCTAGATCATTCCCATCAACATCCTGGGTTTCCTCTCCCAACTTGCAAAGACACTCTGGACCTGTCTCTCATATTGGCATATCCTTCCCATTACAGCGAAATTCCCTGAAAGAGTGATCTTCGCTCACCGTCTCCAGTTCCTCTCCTCCATTTCTCTCTTGAACTCCTTCCAACCAGGCTTTCAGCATCAGCATCTACTCTTGTCATGGTCACCAGTCACCAAATGCCACCACAGTTCTCAGCCTCCTACTTGACCTCTCTGCAGCGTTTGAACACAGCCGGGCACTCCCTTCTCCTTGGGACACTTCCTAACCTTGACTTCCAGGATAACACAGTCTCCTGGTTCATCTCCCACCTCCCAGGTGCTCCTTTTTATGCTCCTCTGCTGGTTTCTCCTTGCTGCCCAATATCTAAATCTTAAAACCCCCAAGCTCAGTCCTTGGTCCTATTCTCAGATCTGTCTGCACTCACTTTCTCGCTGATGTCCCCCCACCTCCATGCTGATTATGTACACCTGAACTAGGTACATGTACCTCTAACTGCCGACTCATCGTCTCCCTTTGGCTATCCAACGGGCATCTTGAAGGTTATGTTGTTCAAGAACAAACTTCAGATTATTAGGGCCTTCATTACACTTTACCTCCTCGTTCCATGAAACCATCAACCCCTCAAGACACTGTCTTGTCCTGTGTCATGTCAGGTCAGGTCTTCATGTCCAGCACATACATAAACATGTGTTGGATTAATGAATAAATGAATGAACAAGAAGATACAGAGTGAAAGGGATGGAAGGGATCAGGCTTTGATGGTGGAGGGCATCAGATTCAGGAAATTTCTGAGCTGAAAGGGACACCTGCTCAAAGATGCAGAAGCAAGCTTCCTAGGACAGCAGACCTCACAGGAAGTGGAGGCAGAGAGGAGGCAGAGGGGAGTCTCCAGGCATGAGACACAGCAGGGGCAAAGGCCTGGAGGTGGACAGGCAGCTCCTCTGGTCTCCTACATCACCTTTGTTCAAAACCCCGCCATTCTCCCCACTGACCATGTCAATGTCCAAATTCCTTTGCCTGGTTTTTAAGCCTTTTCACTAGTTTATCTGCATCCACTTCTCCAATCTTGACTTCTCATGAATCATCCACTTATCCACTGGGTCCCCCAGGCAAGCCATGCCCATTTTCAGTCCCTCCAGCTGCTATGTTGAGAACACACTCTAGGAAGTCCAGGGCAGAATCAAGAAGACCTTGTAAGAGGACATGATGATAACCCAGGTAGGAGAGAATGTTTGTTTGGACTAGGATGGTAACAATGGAGGTAACATCACACTCTGGATGTATTTTGAAGAGAAGTCGATGGGAATTGTTGACATACTGTACATGAGGAATGAAAGAAAGAGGACTCGATGTGGCATGGGGCTGTGGCCTGAGCAACTGACAGGGTAGGCATGTGGCTGCTGACATGGGGAAAACTGTGGTGGGTTTGGAAGTGACTATCAGGAATTCTATTTTGGACATACTGAGCTTGAAATGCATAGTGGACATCCAAATGGAGCTGTAAAATGGGAAGTTAGACATAGGAGGCTAGAGTTTATTTAAAAAATTTTTTTTTTTCAACGTTTATTTATTTTTGGGACAGAGAGAGACAGAGCATGAACGGGGGAGGGGCAGAGAGAGAGGGAGACACAGAATCGGAAACAGGCTCCAGGCTCTGAGCCATCAGCCCAGAGCCTGACGCGGGGCTCGAACTCACGGACCGCAAGATCGTGACCTGGCTGAAGTCGGACGCTTAACCGACTGCGCCACCCAGGCGCCCCTAGGAGGCTAGAGTTTAAATACATATATTTGCACTTAAAAAAGTCAGTTGGTTCAAAGAAAAAATAGTAATAGAGGTAGTATAAGCATAAGGCAAACATCATGAAAGCTGTATAGAAGTGAGTGACCTCGGGGCAGTGCTGTGGCGGGCAGGCAGAGGCTGGAGGAGTCCAAGGGAGAGAAGTCCCATCAGCTTGATGGGACGAAGCTGACCTGTCCACCCCCATCTCCTCTCCCTTCCCCCCAGGGCAGAAATGTGAGCTGTGGCTCTGTGGCTGTGCCTTCACCCTCGCCGATGTCCTCCTGGGAGCCACCCTGCACCGTCTCAAGTTCCTGGGACTGTCCAAGAAATACTGGGAAGATGGGAGCCGGCCCAACCTGCAGTCCTTCTTTGAGAGGGTCCAGAGGCGCTTGGCCTTCCGGAAAGTCCTTGGAGACATCCACACCACCCTGCTGTCGGCCGTCATCCCCAACGCGTTCCGGCTGGTCAAGCGGAAACCCCCATCTTTCTTTGGGGCGTCCTTCCTCATGGGTTCCCTGGGGGGGATGGGCTACTTTGCCTACTGGTACCTCAAGAAAAAATACATCTAGAGCCAGGCCCGGGCTCAGCGCCTGTCGGTGTCTCTGTACTGTGTGATTCCCAGCAAGCTCTCAGTAACGCACTGTCTCATGAACACTTGGACAGCCAGCCACTCCCCACCCCGTTTGGAGTAATTCTATCGTCAATGTGAAAACATTCCATAGTTTAGAAGTAGACGTTGCCAATGCCGTGAGTTGAGGCCACGGCTCTACTAAAGGAGAGAAAGAGTGAGCGTGAGTGTGAAAGAGAGAGAGAACAGAAAACACGAATGCCTTTTCTTTTGATTCAAGGTCTCAAGATGGAACTGTGGGGACTGGTTAGGATCTGAGGTGAGTCCCAGGCTGTTTGATCCACCAGGGCCCAGATTCTGGGAGGTGCTGGGGGTTCAGAGGGCCTGATCCCCTCGCCTCCCCTTCCCTCTTGCCCAGGGAACTCTTCCACAGGACAAAGCCAACATCAACACTTGACTCTTCCAAGTGGTGCCTCCGGCTGGGGCTGGGGCTGGAGACCGCGGACCCTGGGGAGGCTCCTGAAGACCCCAAGGGGCTCCACTCTTCTCCTGCACGTGGACTGAGACAGCACTGGCACAAGCCAAGACAGTGGCACCCAACCACCAGGCCATGCCTGGGACCGACACCATGAGCACGCCCTCTCGTCCCCTCCTGATTTGGCCAATGTGTTTGCTTTACCAGAAGTCCCTGGAAGAGCACCCACCCATCACCTCTTCCCGCTGGGGGTTGACTTCCCACCATGGGAGGTGGACTTGCAGCGAAAGCCATGTTGACCTTCTCTCAGAAGGTCAGTCCTGGCCTGCGTGCAGGGGTGGGTCTGGAGGTGGATGGACTCAGGTCCTTCCCTCTGCCTCTGCCAAAGCCACCTCCTTTACTGCCCACCTTCCCCATCACACGTGGGGCTTCCCCTGTGCCCCATCATGCCACATGGAGCAGGGGAGTGTGGTGTCTCTGCATCCCTGCTGCCCTCCCTGGTCGTGTCTCACTTTCCTGTGCCTTTTGCATGTTGGGAGAAGGTCTGGGTGTCACTGCCGCTCATGCTTAGAAACCACCGAAAGCCCCCAATAAAGCATTCAGGAGGAGCAGTTGCTTTTCATTTCTAGACCTGTGTTGTCCATCCATCTCTCCTTTCCAAAGTTTGGGGCAGAGAGGCAGAGACTCGAGGTTCAGATTCAGCGGTTCGCAAGAGCAAGCAAGAATAAAGTCTGGGTCTCAAGTTGCTGGTTGTGGGGATGGCTTCTGGGTGGACTTTGCAATGTCCTGACCTTGGCATAAACCCACCTCACTTGGACACAGGGCTTCTCAGTTTACAGAGCATGTTCACAACCATCTGCTTGTGTTAACCTGGACATAGACCGGGGTATACCCAGGTCACATTCCCAGAGGGGAAAATGAGTTAAAATGTCTGAAGAACATTAAACCAGGGATATACCTTATAGAACATAAAGCATAGTTTATTGATTTTGCAAAAAATGTATAAGAATTTGCCCTTTTTTGTGTGTGTGATGAAAAGAAAAAAATAACCAGGGCCCTGATAGGACAAGAATGGGACATAATAGAGTCACCATCTGGCACTGTCCACCCCTTAGGCTACTCAAACATCTCCACAGACTCTCCACGTAATTAAACTCCACTTAAGAACAATGACATCATGCCTAATCCCGATGAGGTTGATGGGTCTGCTTGCACCTTCTCTCCAAAATGAGACTCACAAAGCCTCATCAGTAACATCACTCTGGATGATATTGGCTTCTACTTCTGGAGGGCACAGGCACTCCTCAGTATACTGTAATCTACATATTAAAATGTTAATTTATCCATCACTAGCATTCCTTGTATACAATGTAAACACACACGTAACAAGCGAGGAAGAAAATCCGCATAGCTGCCAGAGTCCTCATGTCTGTTATTGATCCCAAGGCCATTGTTGATACTTATAATTTCTCCTTTTTCCACTAGCTATCCCATATTCTCTTTGTCTGAGGACCAGCACCTCATGGTTGGGGTATTTTATCTGACTCAGGCTTTGGTGGTCTTGAGTTGCTGTGGTCGTCCATTAATCTTTTACTATTGGCCATGGAAATACCACGGGACACCCCAGGGAATCCTCTACTTCCTATACATAGTTTTCCATGCCACCATTGCAGCAGCAACCCCATTTACCCTCGATGACCAGGACCAATCACCCTAGTCTGTAAACTTTTTGCATGTAGTTTCAATGGTAGGAGATCAAAATGGCCAAATTATAATCTCAGCTTCTACTAATTTAGTTGAACCATTGACGTATTCCCCAACAGAAGCATTCCTTCCTTGGGAATTATAATCTCTAAACCATAAAAGTCCAAAGATTCAGGAATGGATAGCAACATTTTTGTGAATGGGCTATTATGTGCAATAGTGAGAGCTAGTCTCCCATTCCCACCTCAGCACTGCTGAACCTATGTTTTCTGTATGGGGAAGGGACAGCACTGTGGGCCATACAAAGTTTATACTGTATCCTATAGGACATCACCTCAACATTGCAGTGTCTCCTGGCTGGTGCTGTAATGGAGTCTTTAATAGGCCATTTCAATGTTCTGTAAGCATAGCTGCTTCTAGATAATAGAGCACATGGTAAGACCAGAAAGTTCCACAGGGATAATTACGCCGTTGCATTTCTTTTGCAGTGATATCAACCCCTTGGTCAGAAGCAATATTGTATGGAATACCAGGACTGGAGCCAAGGTGTCCGTGGATGTTGTGGTCAAAGAAGGCAAATCCATATATAGGATATACAAATTGCTGCTCGCTGCTCTCTCCATGATGGAAGGGGTCAATGTGACCAGTTTGCCACTAGGTGGCTAGTTCCTACAGGGAATGGCTCCATATCAGGAATTCTGTGCATGTTGGGTACTTGATGCTGGTATTACCTAGATCAGTCTTGCTGAGAGGGAGTCCATGTTGTGTCCACCTAGAACCTCTAGCTCGATCACCATGGCCATTTTGTATGTGAGCCCACTGAGCGAGCACTAGGGTGGCTGGGGGAAGGGAATGACTTGTATCTACAAAACAAGTCATTTTGTCCAAATATTTGTTAACACGCTCCTCTACAATGAGTACTTTTGGGGGAGATACAAACATTCTCTTTCTGTGCCCATTGCTACAGATTCGCCCACATTCTTTCTTTCACAGATACCCTTGTTACCAATCCTCCATTCTTGCTCTCTCCATGCTCTTGATCATCCAGCCAGACCATCCATTCCATGAATATGTGTAGATCCGTCTTTCTGGACTTCTGTCTCCATCTAGATATAGTGGACAACCACAGTTACTGCTTGAAGTCCTGTTCACAGTGAGGATTCTCCTTCTCCAATGTCTTTGAGGGCATTCCCCGTGGTGCTGCAACCACCCACTTCCAGCTGGTACCAGGATTGAGATTTTTCTTCCTCCATCATTTGATCAGAGTGAGTTCGTCACAAGGCCTTAGGTGTTGGATGAGGAAGAGGTGGTGATGTGGCAGGAATAGTTGACATCCTCTGAGCTGTTCCACTTCCAATTGATAGAATGCTGCTCTACGTACCCAGCCTTATGGCTTGATCAATCAGATGGCATCCAGTTCATGACAGGCAGCTCAGGTTGCTTAGTCATTTGGTGTCTCATGGTCAGGTGTTCAGTCTCTTCCAGGGCCCAGTAGCAGGCCAGAAATGAATTTTCAGAAGGACAGTTGTTATATGCAGAAGAGGACAGGACTTTGTTCCAAGAGCGTGGGGGTATGTGCTGAGAGTTTCTTATTAGGGCTGGCTGGAGGCTCCACCCACCATGTCTAAACCACAGACAATTTCAACACCATTGGATCTGCTGGGTCATTCCGAGCATCTGAACTGCAGCCTGCATCTACTTTGGGATCCACCCAAAACCAGAAGTCTTATGGGTTACCCTGTAAATGGTTTGGAGCAACACACACAAAGGGGGGTACGTTGCCTCTCAAATCCAAACAGGGCTACCAATTGCAGTGCTTCCATCTTAGTGGCAGGCATAGCAACTTCTTCACTTGGAAGGCATAGCCTGACATTTCCTAACCCCCGGGTCCCTAGAAATTTTAACAAGGCTACAGGTTCCTGAATGTTCCTGAGGTTTATATACCACCCTCTGGCATGTGTGGGTCTTTCTAAAGCATCTGGTGCACTTGCCATTTCCTTTTCACTGGGAACAACATGATGTCATCAACGTGGTGGGTCAGTGTCTTATTATGGGGACATCGGGGTAATCAAGGTCTCTATACATGAGATTACAACAGAGAACAAAAAAGCTGACATAGCCCCACAGTAAGAAGCTACTCCTCTGCCCAATAACAGCAAATGGCTTTTGGTGGTCCTCACCAAATGGTAGAGAGAACAACAGTTTCCAGACCACATGTTGCATTAAAAGTGCTAGACACTGTGTTGATTTTCTTTAGCAAAGAAGTCACATCTGAAAAAACGGCAGTTTGAGTCACCACCTGAAGGAGTTCATGATGAAACATGACCCTTCTCCAGACCCACCCATTTTCCAGTGTTGTAACTAGTCTAGTGTGTGGGGCCGTGGGGAGTTCCAGGAACTTTCCCTGGTCTACCCGAATAGCTCTTCTACCTAGTTGGAGAGGTAGAAATGTTGGGATGGCCTTAACACATGACTTTGCCTCGGGTGATGAGTGGAGGCTTAGCCTGGGATGGGGGAAGGCAGTGACTGACCAGCAGGAAGAGGTGGAGGTCTGTCTGGTCCTGCTGAGACTGTAAGGTGACTGCCCACAGCAAAGACTGAGAAGCAGTCAATCTCAGTTTGGAGACAGGGCCTTCAGCTGTTAGAAGAGCTGGCAGAGAGGCTGATGCCCAACTGAGCTGTGTCTCCACCAAACACCTAACACATTAGGGCATCTCCCAGGGCATCTGCCTGGAGAGCAAGGAAGCCAGGCCTGAAGAAGTGGGAAAAAGGAGATGGAGTACAGCAGGCAGGGAAGGCAGAATTATTACAATGACCAAGTGAGTTTTTTGTTGTTGTTTTGTTTCGTTTGGTTTTTTATTACAAAAAATTTTTTAATGTTTATTATTTATTTTTTTCTTGAGAGAGAGAGTGAGAGAGAGAGAGAGACAGAGAGAGAGAGACAGCACGTGAGCGGGGGAGGGGCAGAGAGAGAGGGAGACACAGAATCCAAAGCAGGCTCCAGGCTCTGAGCTGTCAGCACACAGCCCGATGCGGGGCTTGAATTCATGAACTATGAGATCATGACCTGAGCCGAAGTCGGACACTTAACCACCTGAGCCACCCAGGCGCCCCCCCACAAGCAATTTTTAACAAGAGGGGGAAAAAAAACCATCAAGACTTAGGAGAGTGGAAATTCAGTTTTGTCCCATTAATGAGGGGAGTGGTATAAACTGGCCTGGAGTCTGTCTCCTGTCTTTGTTCAGGGACCCAGACTCCTTCCATGCTGTTTCCCCTCCTTCCTCCTGTGCATTGTCCTCATTCACAGGGCACGCGAGGCCCAGGTTTTATCTGATCAGAAGGGAAAGAGAGGCTGGAAGAGTGTGTGTCCAGTATTTTAAGGCCTACACTTGAAAGAGGGTCACATCACTTCCACTCACATTGCATAGGTAAGAATTTAATCGCACGGCCTTGCCCAGCTGCACAGGAGACTGAGACTGGAAAATGTCTGTGGTTGCACAGCATTGCTAAGGAAGGAGAGAACAGATCTTGGTGCACAGCTAGCAGACTCTCACACAAGGAATAACTGAATGAGATGAGGCACAGGCAGGTGGTTAGAGAAAATCATAGACTCAAAGTCCAGGCTGGAAGACACCATGAACGTCCGCCCACCTGTTCTGCATATGGGGAAACTGAGGCCCTAGATGGGCTGGTTTCTGGTTTGGTCAGGATCCCACTATGAGTGAGCTAAAGCCAAGAGTCTTTTCGCTGGTCCCATTCTGTCTCTTGGAATGTCATGGAGAGAACCTAGGGTGGAGGACAAGAAGCATCAATATGCAAACATTTGCTCAGAATCCATCGGTTGCTGAGCCTTCTGTGAGGTGCCATGGAGGGAAGCAGAGAGGAGGAGGGTGTGGGGCTATCAGAGTTCAGTCACCACCACCACCCAGACGTGGTAATGGCATCCCCAAAGTTTACACTGTTGCAAAATGTCTCTCCATCATTCACAGATCTGTAGCGGGGAGGACAATAAGGCCCTATTTTCTTCAGCTCACAGCTTTTACTCCCAAAGCCACAATACTTGTCCAGGTCACTTCAACATATCTCCAAAGACCTGTTTCATCTTTCCCTCGCAATCTAAGACCACACTGCCTAGAGGCCTCAGTTTTCTCATTTCTAAAATGGAGTTGATAATAATAATAGCTGTCATCCATTGAATACTAACTATGCCCTAGGAAATTCACATACATTATTTCTGACTCTGCAAAACATAGACTTTTATGTTTCACTGATGAAGAAACAGAGGCTTAGAGAGTTAAGCACCCAAGGCACAAGGGGTAGATTGGGTTGCTGGATTTCCTAACAGGATTATACATCCACAGCCTTTGCCATATAATTTTGTAGCATGTCCCACTGTGGGTGGAGTTTTCTTTATTTCCTTTCCTGCAGATGCCAGGCTTGCCCATATGACCACCTTGAGCCAGTGGAATGTTAATGGAAGGATGTGACACAAGCAGCGGCTTGCATGTACTGTTCAATTTGTCTTAGGCTTTCGTGCCCCAGGGATCATCACAAGAAGAACACGCCCCACGTAGTTGCTGCCCTTTTAGTCTGGACCCCAGAATGAAAGTAGAACAGACCTGAGCCCAGCTGTGGCCTGGAGCAGAGCTCACTAGTTAAGACCCGCCCACGTCAGTGAGTTGCAGTTACCTGTGAGCATCTGTGGTCATAAGCCATCACGCTGGGGGAGGTTTGTTACAAAGCATTATCACAGCAATAGTTGACTAATACAGTGGCAGAGCTGGGATATGAAACCAACTGTGTTAGAAGCCAAAGACCTTCCTGTTTTCTCTATGGCCTAGGTTGAGATAATACAATAAAAACGTCAGGCACCAGATTTAAAACATTAGAACAAATGCTAGCTGTTACTAATTTAATTCAATGTTGCATTCTTAAAATTATATTGATGACACCAGCTCATTTTAGGGTTCCTGGGGCCATGCAGGGGTTACAGGGCCCAGGCTTCTGAGAAAGACAAAGCTCTAGCTTTAGCTCTAGCTTCACTAGACAAAGGTGAATCTCTTCAGTAATAAGCAGCCCTCGTGGGTGCCTGACATTTTAAAACTTATAAAATATTTTCCCATCCATGATATTCATTAAGCCACCCAAAGACTAGTGAGGTAGAAAAAAAGTCCTATCCCCATTTCACAAGCCCAGAGAGGCTAAGTGACTTGCCTAAGGTCACACAGCCATGGACAGGCAGGAGTGGACAGGCAGGATTTGAATGCAGTCTGCTTGCTCTAATCCAAAGCTTCTACTAACTCCAGATGAGAGTCACCATTCACCCCTGCATTAGTCCCCAGGAACAGGGGAGTATCTGGCAGACACAAAGCAGACACAGAACCCTCAGGCAATTGGAGCAGAAGTCAAAAAGGGATGGAAGGCTGGGGGTGGGGTGGGGCAGTGGGTGGTAGCAGCTTGTTTGGGCAGGACCTGAACAACACTGCTCCAGAAATTAAGATGCTTATGAGGGGTGGCTCCCAGGCTTCTCCACCTGCTTATCTCCTAAGCACTCAGACACCTCAGCCACGCCCTGGCAGAGAAGACGAAGGAAGACAGGCTCCATGATAAGGCACCCAGCCCAGTTCCCCAAAATAAGCAGCCTGGAAAGCCGGGTCAGCCAGCCTTTAGCTTGCCTGTGAGTGGACAACACCTCAAACAGGGAGACCTACTTTTCCTTGCCCCCAAATCCCCACGGATAAACAGATGGCCTTTCCTTTCGGCTCTCCTGGATAACACCTCTCTTGCTTTCCCTCATCCTTCCGTGAGCCCTGAAAGCAGACCGCAGACTCTCAGAGGCCCCATTCCCACGCTAGGTCACTGGGACATGGCCTTCTACATTCATTACCTGTCCATTTTAATTACTTCTGAGTTGATCAAAATTAAAGTGCTGACATGTATGGGGTTCCTTTCTTCTGATTTTAAAGTAAGTTATGGTAATGATGGCACGTTAGACTTACTGTGCCCTTGAAGACATGTGTATGGTACTTCCAATACACTAGGTCCTCTTCTAATCCACTTGAGATACACTTTACAGGTATCTATTCATTTAATCCTCATGACAACCCTATGAGCTAGGTACTTATATCGTCCCCATTGTACAGATGAGGAAACCGAGGCCAGAAGATTAAGGAACTCGCTCAAGGTCACAAAGCCAGAGTGTGTGTGGCAGAGCCAGGATTTGAACCCAGGCAGTCTGGCTGGAGTCCACGTTAATCTCCTCCCTCTTTTGCTTTTCTAAGCGCTTTATACAAACCATTTCTGCCTGGGCTGTGACAAGGTCAGAGTAGGCTGGGGGCACACCGTGCTTTAGAATCTCAGCACAGCTTGGGAGTTGCTCAATTCACTGCCTGCACCCAGCTGGACGAATCCCCCCAAAGGCACCGTGTCTCTTTGAATTAACACTGGACCTCGCGCAGTGCCTGGTTCCCTCAGTGTGCCTTGAACACTGAAGCCCTGAATGTTGGGTGAGGGAAGCCACCATCATCCCGACCTTACACTCCCAGGAGGAGAGGCTCGGAGAGAATGACTGGAGAGAGGACACACAGCTGTAAGTTCCAGGCAGTGCAAATCCGAGTCTGCCTGCCTCCAGATTCCATGCTGATACATCACTGATTCTTTGTAGTGACTGCACTGTTATTTTTGATATAGTTACCGTAATTTGGTTAGACAACAGATCGTGACAACTTCTCGCTGTTACAAGTTGCCGCAATGAGGTCTTTATACTCGTTTGCCCGCTTCTACACCCCTTTCCACAGCCCACGGCCCGAGACAGAGGTTGCTGGGTCCGCACATTTTAAGTTTGGACACTACTAGGTTACCTTCTAAAGACGTGGTACCAATCTACTACCTCTCCTCTCCCCAGGGAAGGAGGGCACCTATTTTCTGTGCTGTGTGTTCAACTTTCAAAACTCAGCGACTGTATTAGGGGCTTTGGGGACAATTTCTGAAGGTGACTACACTGCACAGGGTTTCTCTGAACAGAACCTACCCCTTCCCTGGTCAAAAGTGATCTGTCAAAAATGGCTTGAGTTTAGAGACTTCTTTTGGTAAGGCCTCTGGAGTTCATCCCTCTGGGAATGAGGCTCAGCTCCCCATGTCCAGTAAGTCCGGATGAATGCATACAAATCAGGTCTGAACTACATTAGGCTATGGATGCACAGAAAAGCGGGGGGTGACAAAGAGCACCCAGAGGTGGGCTTCTCCATCACTCACTAGAAAACCAGCTGCCACCTCAGCTCTGAGTAGGAGTTTCTTTTCACGTTGTTTCCTAAAATAGGATCATAACCAGCTTGGGAAGCAGAACAGAGAAAGGGAATAGAGCAGACGCGTTGGTGAGATTACTCAGTCCACCCCCCTCTTTTATCAGGTAAGGAATTGACGGCCAGGGATGGTGACTGACGAATCCAGAGTCACACAGGAAAGCAGAATCAGCAGTGGAAGAATCCAGCACAAAGCCAGGTATCCTCACCTCTAGCTGCGGGCTCTCCATGTTATAGCAGGGCACATCCATCACCCCTGCAGTCCTTTGTGCCTTTCTTCATGCTCCGTTGCTCTGGAAAATGGGGGGAATGTTATGTTCCTTGAGAAGGGATGTCTGGATAAAAGTCACTGTAGCATATCTTTGTGCCTTTGTGCGTCCTGTTCTCACTTGCTTGGATTCCCTTCTCTAACTGCCTGAACTCCTCCCCACCTTCAAGACCCAAAAGAGTGGTTATGTTCTGTGACAATATTTTCTAATTTCCCAGGGCATCTGATTGTCTCCTGCTCTATGTTCCCAGGCCCTGACCTTGCCCCAGCACTCAGAACATTTCAGGGGCGCTGGAGTGGCTTAGCCTGTTAAGCGTCCGACTTTGGCTCAGGTCATGGTCTCGAGGTTCGTGAGTTCAAGCCCCACAACCGGCCACTGGGCTCCGTGCTGACAGCTCACAGCCTGGAGCCTGCTTCAGATTCTGTGTCTCCCTCTCTCTCTGCTCCTCCCCTGCTCTCTCTCTCTGTCAAAAATAAATAAACATTAAAAAAAAAAAACACTTGATGGTGGTTGTTGATTCCTTTTGTGTCTCGTCCACAAGACTGAAAATTCCTCTAACGCACAGATGTATCAAGTTCTCTGCAACCCCAGCACCTGCCTGAAGCTCTGAGCGGACAGACTTTGGACCACAAACTCCAGCGGGGAGGGAGTTTATGCTGACCATCAGCTCCTGGCTCACAGTACAAACTCAGGAAGCTTGGTGCTGCTGACGAAATCTGCAGAGGGAAGTACAGCAGTCTAAGGAGCTTTTAATCCTACAGCCGTACAGCTTTCTAGAGCTTTCAACAGACACTACCTGGAGGTGCCAACCAGGTGAGGCTGACAAACGAGTAGGCAGGCACTAAGAGGTCTAGGCCTCCAGTGCACAGGGCACTCTCAATAGCAGACCTCATTGGAGTGGACTTTGTACCCGCTCGTCAGTGTTACTCCCATGAGGCTCAACTCCTCTCCTTCTGCCCAGAAAACTCCCAAATCTGGTTGATTCAGACCTCAGGACTCTCAGACATAGCTATGACACAAAGGGAAGGAGTAAATCAAGCTAAGAAATGTATGACTGAAAAACAAAACCAAAAAAAGAAATAATATGACTGAACATATACTTGGTTATAGAATTGAGGAGGAAAAAAAAAAAAGAGTAACCATAGTCATGAAACACCCTGTATCTAACGAGTAGCTCAAGTAAGAACTATACCATTTTCATAAAGTAGGCTGCGCTTTCCTCGTTCTGGACTTTCTTAAGGGTTTTAGAAAGGAACACATGAAACACGGAACGTGGGATTTCATTATCTCCGGTTTACTTAATTTGCTTGTTTATACACACGATCTGTGTGTATGTAACAGTGGCAGGAGCCAAACTCTAAATACAATCTGGTACTCAGACTATGACAGATGCACATGGAAAATGAGGTGTCAGTGAATGAACCTCAGTGTGGAGACGCCAAACAAGCATGGTGGTATTCTGGGATCACAGATGCCCTTCAAAGCCTCTTGCTCAGCACCTGGGGACAACAGACACTTTTCAAAAGATGATACAAGACTATTTCAACAGGAGACGCAGACCCCAAATGGTACTCAAAAGTAGATGTTAGTTTCCCTGCCTCCTCTAAGGAGCCAAGAAGTTCTAAAGGCTTTAGGTGAGGAAAAAGGAGATGAGGGATTTTGGTCCGCTAAGCGCATGTGCTGGGTGTTTTACATACATCATTTCCCGTAATCCTAACGTATCATCTCCACTGTCCAGGTGTGGACACAAAACTTGCCTGTGGTCAGACACCTCTCAGTGGTGGTGCCAATATTTGAACCCACATCTCGCATTTTCCTAAGCCCAAACTCTTTCACCAAACCACGCTGCCTCACAGAGGGGTAGGGAGCACGTTCCCAAGGAAAAGGCGAGGGTGCTAAGACTGAACAGGAAGTGATAGAAGACTGCTCAGTACACAAGGGTCGGTAACTGACACTTTCCACAGAGTTAATTTTAATGCTGAGCCTGAATCAGATCTGCCAGGGGGAAACGTCTGGGTATTTAAGTGTGACAAATAGACACATAGAGTCACCTTGTGTCTGTTGCCTTTTGGTGCTGAACATGAAACTCAGGAGAGACTTCAACCCCTTCAACAAGCCCCCCCCCACCCCGCCTACTCTACCTCCCCGTTTACAGACGAAAACTCCAAAGGGCAAAAAAAATCTCATGGGGCCCGTCATATCTTGCCAATGCTCCCAACGTCCCAAAGCACCACGGGTGACACCTCCAAAATCTCAGAGCCAGCATTTCTGCCACCTTTCGGTACAACGTATATACCTCACATTTTGATCGATACAAATTAACATGCAGCCTGGTGGGATACCAAATATATATTTTAAATACATCTTTATAAGAAATACAATTTACCCTGAAGGTTTTTCAGGCCTCAAGCTCCTAACACGTAAGCTTGAGTTAAGGCAGTTAAGTGTAGTGCTTGTCAGGCTTAGCTTTGAGGGAGAGAAGGAGCATCAAGGAAGCTTCCAGGATGATTATCCAAAATGCGAAGGGCTGGGTACAAAAGGCCTAAGGACACAGTAAATAGACAGCCTGCAACCTGTGGAGATGACGGGTGGCGAGGGAGTGTCTTATCACAGAGATGTAAACGTACCTTTGCGGGTGAAGGTGACAGGCCACAGAAGGACAGGTTGGACACTGAGAAGTGTGCAAAGGGGAAAGGAAAGACCGATTTCAAGGCCAGCTGAGCAGGCCCAGTTTGGGTCTGGTGGAGGGTAGGGCCAAAGTCGTGCCGACATTTAACAGGAACATTTTTGCAAACAGTAGGCTTCCTGCCATCAGAGACAATGGAAGACGTTTTCCTTCACCTCCAATTTATCATAATCTTGTCCAAAATGTAAAAATTCCTTGGGCCACAGCAGACTGGTCATTGTACTTATCAGCCGAGTCTGAAGGACACCGTTCAGCTTACACCACTGATGCGTGGTCAGGAAAGTTTCAGTGCAAGTATGCATTTTGCAAAGTTACTCTGACTCAGCTTAAATTTCATCAAGTTAGTATTAAAATGTCTGCTTTCAGGTTTTATTCTTAATAGAGAAAACAGCCCCATGAAGCGAGGGGGAGTTTAATACCATAATCCAGGAGTCCGGTTTATAAAAAGTAAATTAGTGTTCTAAGAAAACCCTCAAAGTTATCCACACACGTGCCAAAGTGCAGCATTGAGGTTGTGGGTTATCGTCAGGAGTTTTGTCAACACAGAACAAATGCCATAGTTGTTATTGAAAACAATAAAGCGTTTGCTCAAAATAGTAGGGAAAAAAGGTAACCTTATTGCTCCAAAAGCCAGTAAAACTGGGCAACACAGACAGAAAACTGGCAATGTTCGTTACACAAAAATCATCCAATACTCAGCCACAGAGGCACTCCAGTTGAACTGTTTTGGTAGGTAATCACAAGCCAGTTGTGATACAGAACATTCTGAGGATAAACAAATACCACCACCAGAGAGTATCTTCAGGCAGGTGGTTGTTTTATAAAGAACCCTGCTGGAAATAAATGCTTACGCAAAGCTGACCAGAGGGCAATATTATTAAATAACAGCGTTAAGTCAGCCATTAAAATACAAGATGACTAGAATCAGGGAGAGAATGACAGTGGCAGAGAAGGGTGCTGAGGCCCTGGCCTCCCCTCCAGCCACACAGTGGAGGCCTTCCTGATTCTGTCGTCTCTCTGAGCCTTAGCTCTGCCCTCTAGGGACAAAAGGGACATTCCAGATTAAGGTGAAGTCTTGCCAGGGACAAAAAGTGCCCGACTGGGAAGGGTGGTTGGTGTTTGTGACACAAGATGACATGGCCAAGAAGTGTGGGGATTCAAGTCCCTCCCCAGACTCCACCACCACTCACCAAAACCGCCTGGTGAGCAACCTCGCTGAAGGAGGACTGATACTTTAGTCAAGTAGCCAAGAAAAATCATGAAAAATACATTAGCCATTGCCCTGCTATCTATCACCCCTTTTGTTTCTCTTTTATTCCTTGTAACTGTCTTGCTTCAAATTCAAACTAGAGCTCTGGGGAGGAAGTCCTGGGGAAAAGGGTTTCAGATACCAAAACCCATAGGTCCCGTACCAGCCCAGCAAACCGAACAGGGTGCCAAACAGTTTCTGGGACAAGTCGTGGAAGTAAACGGCCGTGCACAGAAACATCCACACCCAGATGAAGGTGAGGAAGCCCAGGGCCACCACCAGGGTGGTGATGGCGGTGTGGAGGCAGTGGCTTCGGTCCGTCTTCACCCCATGCAGCACAGCCATCTCCTCCACAATCATGAGGGCACAGAAGGTCAGCAGGAAGGAGTGGCCTGAGATGTCAAAGCCGTGCCAAAAGCCTCCTTCCCCGTGGCACTGCTTCTTACTCTGGTGCTCCTTTCTGACCCCCTCCAGGGCCGGCGACTGGTAGCAGCTGCCCGTGTAGTGTTCGATGTTGGAGAAGAGAGCTGTGCAGACATACCAGATGGCCGTGCCCACAAGCAGGGTGCTCAGCCGCCGCAGGACCAGGCCGGCCTTGCCTGTCAGGTGGTAGTTGGTGAGGGCAATGAAAGGCAGGAGGAGACAGAAGGTCCAGGCCCAGGCCAGTTTGACAAAATACCTGGCAGAGGAGGAAAGTGGAAGTGAAGAGAGGGGACATGGTGGAGAGGAAACAATGTCATGACTCAGGTCTCCAGACTCTCAAGGGAGGGGAAATAAGAAAAGCTGATAACAGCTACTGATAGCTACTTCACTTACTAAGTTCTTTAAATGTAATCTTTAAACAACTCTAGGAGCTGGCTACCGTTACTATCCCCATTTCACAGATCAGAAAACTGAGGTACACAAGTATTGTGCCCAAAGCAGAGGTCATAAGTGGTGCAGCTGGGATTCAAATCCAGGGCCTGGGATCTTAGTCTGTGATCCAGGCTCTGGGAAAGTGAACACAAAGAACACTCCCACTTACCCTGGGAAGAAAGTCTCACTTGCCCCGTTTTATAAAGAATGTGAGGCTCAGAAAAGTTCAATAACCTGTCCAGGGTCACAATCAAACCTCCAGCAAACCCAGAGTAAACCAAGGTCTGGCCAGCCCAAAGCCCATGTCTTTTCTCCCCCACACTGTGGCTCTTTCCTACATGGCAGAAATGATCTCAGAACAGAGCCTGAGTTCAAGTCAGAAGATCAGGTTCAAATCCTGACTCCGACTCAACTTGTTACTACACTTCTCCAGGCCTCAGTTTCCCCAGCTGTAAAGATAGAGCTGAGGAGGCCAAGTGAGTTTTGAAATCCCTCCCAGAGCCAATGATTCACTGGTTCCCTCCAATTAGCAGAGGCTTGGAACCAAACATCAGAACCTATGGTTACCCACACACAACAGGGACTCGTCTGCCAGGCTGCTTGGCTCCCAGCTCACCCAGGCCAGATAAGGTGGCAGCTGCCTGCCTGTCCCCCCTTGCTCATCAAAGGTGGCTGACCTGGGGACCGGCCACAGGAAACACACACGCAAGAGACTTGGGGCTAACAACCACACTCATCATCCATCTATTCTTAGCCCAGCCTCCATGGAGGCGTGAGGAAGGAAGGGGGGCCAAGGACAGGATGACTTTCTCCTGGGTTCCAAAGGCTTCTCACACACCACCCAAGAGCCTGACACTCACTTCTTCCCTGGGACTGATATGCAAGGATCTTGCCAGAGCCAAGATCTGTCAGGCATTTGACAAAACTGCTGCGGAGAGAAACCGGGGTTTTATGCAGGTAACGAAAGTTAGGTTGACTTTTGGGAGATGCTGCTGACACTGTAATTCTAAGGGAGAATCGAAGTTCACTTCAAGGGCCAAGTCTTATCTTCCAGAGTTTCCCTTTAAGACCGCAACAGTGTTTTTGTGCAATAAACTTAAAATCCAGTCGTTAAACAAACAAACAAACAAAAAGGCGTGAGTGGGTGGAGTTAAGGAGATGTCTCGAAGAGCCCCACTGGGCTTACTTCCCTGGGCCACTGCCATGAACTCAGTGGCTGAGAAGGTCCCAGGAGATCCAGGGGAAAGGTCAGAGGCTGGAGGGTTCCACTCCTCGGGGACTGTCTTGGAGCGGGAGTTGGGTCAGAGGCCGGGGCAAGGCTCGCAAAGGTTGCAGGGTCAGCAGGGGAAGGCAGGTCTTTCACAGGTGGTGACGGGATTCTGTCACAAGCTGGGACGGGGGGGACTTAGCGTGGGGTCTGATACAGGCAGGCAGGAGAGAGGTGGCATCTCCCAAGCAGGTCCAGGGCTGACTCCGGACTCCACGGGGAGGTGGGGGCGCAGCGACAGAGGCTAATTCAACGCCCCATCCCACCCCACACCCCGACAGGCGCACACAGACACGCACACAGCCCTGCAAGTCACTCCCTGCCCAGTCAACTCAGGCTGGCTCGTCTGGGCGTGCAAACGCCAACTGCTAGTGACACTAGCTATTCGGGGGATCCCTCGGTCGCGACACGCGTGCAGATGCACCTGTCACGACGGGGAAGGCCTCCCCTTCCGCTGACTCGTCCATCAGGGCAGCTAAGCCCCGGCTCTCTGGACGAGGCGACGGCGGGTCGGCTATGGCGGGGACAGGGGAGGACCCGGGACGCACTCACACGTTGAGGACGTTGCGCTTGTTGCTGAGGTAGCTCTCGGGCAGCGGGGAGAGCTCCTTGAGGAGGGAGCCCGCCAGCATGGAGGCCGCCAGCGCCCAGGGCAGGTAGCGCCGCACCGCCGCTCGCACCAGCGTCCCCCGGAGGAACCTCGCGCAGCACTCCAGATGCTCCATGCCCGACCTCGTCGGCCACCGTCCGCCTCCCGGTGTCCTCCCGGCTACCGTCTTGCCCTTCGCTCGGGAAGGCGCCGTGCCTCCTCTTGGGCGCATGCGCGCCTCCCGTGAGCCCCACCCCTCGCGGGGCGCTCGCGCTCCCCCTCCTGGCCACTGGCGGCCTCTGCAGGGCGTCCGCTGCGGAACGCCGCGGTCCTTCTCTCACTTCTCCCAGTCCCGCCGCCACGTGGCAGCCTCGGAATCTTCTCTGGGTCTGGGGAAAAGCGCTCCGGGAGTATTTGCTGGATACCGGAAAGAGTTAAGTGCAGTGTTGTAGGGATTGGAGCAGTGGTCACAGCATCATTTAGTCTCTTTTGGAAGCTTGGAGACACCTCGTCCATCTGCGCGTTAGTTTTCTCATCCGTAAATGGGGAGCCAAGAGGAGCTCAACCCTTCCCAAGAGTTAGTTTATGACCCCGAGGTCATTACGGTGATCCAGGTATAGGGACATGAGATTTCATTTCATTAGGAAAGAAGTGCAGAAAATAATTATTCAATTCAAATGTTAAGTTCCTGAATTTCTAGAAACTTTTTAAACAACTAGTGTATTGAGTGAAAATGCTGGACTCTGGGGTTAAGGTCAGATGAGAGTGTTGGTGACTCAGTTGCTCAGTTTATCACAGAGCTAAATCCTCTCACCCCCATCATGGCTGGGTGCCCAATTCAGTGTTTCTCAAACTTGTGGCTTTTTTTGTTTTTGTTTTTGTTTTTTGTTTTTTTCTTTTTTTGGGTTTTTTTTTTTTTTTTTGCTGCTGTATCAGTTTCCTCGGACTGCTGTAACAAATTACTACAAACTGCTTAGCTTAGAGCAACAGAAATTTATTTTCTCACAGTTCTGGAAGCCGGAAGTGCCAAGCTGTTGGCAAGGATGGTTCCTTCCGGAGGCTCTGAGGGAGACTCCTGTCCAGGCCTCTCTCCCAGCTTCCGGTGACTGCCTGCAATCCTGGGCCTTGCTTGGCTTGTAGCTGTGTAACTCCGGTCTCTGCCTCCATCCGCCCACAGCCTTCTCCCCTCTGTGTGTCTTTCTCCTTCTGTCTCTAACCAGGGTAATAGTCCTTGGATTTCGGGTCCACCGTAAATCCGGGATAATCTCATCTTGAGACCCTTGATTATATCTGCAAGGATCCCATTCCAAATAAGGTCACATTCCCAGGTACTGGGGGTTAAGACACATCTTTTTGAGGATCACCATTTAGGCCATTACGGCTACCTTAGCTGCCTTTGCTAGGTCCACATACCACCAATACTAATATTTATTTAAAGCTTTTCTTTAAACAACACACATTTCAAACTTAAATACCTCCCGAATAGCTTCCCGAGCAAAAATATCCTTGAGATTATGGATTATGTGTGCCAATTGTATTTATCACAAATAAACATTTATATTGAAATATTCATTATCACTAGCTGTCTAAAATATTCTCATGCCCCTAAATCAAGGATTCATCATCACTAGCTGTCTAAAATATTCTCATGCCCCAAACTTGGGAAGCACTGACCTGATCTATGCCTATAATGGACTGACATTTAAAATCCCTTGGGGCGCCTGGGTGGCGCAGTCGGTTGAGCGTCCGACTTCAGCCAGGTCACGATCTCGCGGTCCGTGAGTTCGAGCCCCGCGTCGGGCACTGGGCTGATGGCTCAGAGCCTGGAGCCTGCTTCCGATTCTGTGTCTCCCTCTCTCTCTGCCCCTCCCCCGTTCATGCTCTGTCTCTCTCTGTCCTAAAAATAAAATAAACGTTGAAAAAAAAAAAATTTTAAAATCCCTCATGCAGAAGGGCGCCTGGGTGGCTCAGTTGGTTAAGCGTCTGATTCTTGATTTCGGCTCAGGTCATAACTCATGGTCTTGAGATTGGGCCCCACATCTGGCTCTGTGCTGACAGTGTGGAGCCTGTTCCGGAGTCTCTCTCTCTCCCTGTCTCTGTCTCTCTCTCTCTCAAAAAATAAAAACAAAATTAAAAAAAACCTCTCATGCAGGGAATTAATAAACTAATGAGAACAACAGCATTAATTCCTTAGAACCATCTCAAGATGATCTTCATATCTGAAAATCACATTTATCTAATTGGGGTTCTTCTGTAACAAGATATCTCTGGGCCTTCAAAAAGTTACATTCTTAAAAGTATATATGTATAATAATGGTGATCACACCAGCTTGGCTTTTCATGGTTGGGAATGGGAAGTACACAGCTAGAAAGATGCCATTTGTGAAGGCAGCTTGTAAATAGTATCTGAAACCATCTCTATCTCCTGAAGGTTGCCGGATGCTCAACCATTGTTACTTTCCATGGCAAACTGCATAATGGTCAAGAACAGGGAGGTAATTGGATATTATTAAAGCAATTCCATTAGTGAAAATCCAGATGCTCATCCCCCACTCCAAGAAAAGGTGAAAGAGCTCTGCGTGAACAGAAACTCTAGACATCACCCAAATGAACTTTCAAAAATGTACCTCCTGAAACTTTCAGGATTTGTATTTCTGTACAAAGGATATGGGTTTGTTCCATTTAAGACTATGTAGTTTTATCCCTGGAGAATTTTGCAGACTAGGTTAAACCCAGACTTGAAAAATTATATGCCTTTAGAGCAGTTTTCCTTCCTTCCTTCCTTCCTTCCTTCCTTCCTTCCTTCCTTCCTTTCTTCTTTCTCTCCCTCCCTCTCTTTCCCTCCGTTTCTTTCTCCCTCTCCCTCTCCCTCTCTCTCTTTCTTTCTTTCTTTCTTTCTTTGTTTCTTTCTTTCTTCCTACCTCAACCCATATTAAGAAATATATGTTTATGTTGTGAACTCAGTGGTGTCCTGGAGCCAACTATACAGGCCTGTGACAGCAGATTGTTACATTTTCAGGACTTTGGCAAGATGATTGTTAAACATGGCCATTATTAAAAATTACATTATCTAAACTAACAATGAAACTCAACGTTAATATTCAAAACCCATTGGTTCCTAATTACCTATCCTTACATATTCTAATTACCTGTGCTTATTATCTATGCTCTTGGGGTTACTTATATCTGTTGTAGCTGTATGGCATGTTACTGCGCAATTTTCCCAACTGCATGTTCAGTGACATCAGACTGGTAGCTCAAAACCATCCATGGTGGGAGTCTTTTCACCAGTTACTACAAATCAGGGCTTTATTTGGTTTGTTGATTGTGTAGATTGAGATACAACTCCATTTGTCAAGTACGGTTGAACTGAAACTATAAATTGTCTACAGATACAAGAGTCCAGCAAAAAGCAATGAAAGTGTTCTGTGAGAATCGATCCACTATATGAAATTTACAGTGAAGAATACTTGTATATTTTATTATTTGTAAATTATGTGCTACACATTCTGTATGTTGAGAAAACTTTATGAAAAACCTATGTATATATATACTTATACATTTTCTTAGAGAGCTAGTTGTTAAACATTTATCAACAAATCACTGGCTGTAATCCAGTAAACACACAAAAATAGTATGTAACATATGAATGAATATACATGCTAACAGATAAATAGACATAGCTATAAATACAGCTTCATGACAGTTCATGACAGAATTTGCCTCTGCTGGGTGTGAGGCGCTCTCATATTTTCTGTTTAGTCATAAATTCAATTTTTAGAAATGCTGGTCATGCCCCCTGAATTATTTTACAACTCACTAATAGGTGGGGATCTATAGTTTGAAAAACACAGAAGATTTTAAGGCACTGGAGGACAATGCCCTGCCCTTCCCCACCAGAGGGTGATAGAAGGCCACAATTTCCAGAGTTCTTCCCTTCCTGCCGCTTCCATGGTACCACCTAATTGCCGATTTTCATTCCTTCTTTATCTAGTCAGCAACTACTTAAAATCTAGTGGTCTCTGACCTCAAGGAACTTAAAATCCAGTGAAGGTGATCATCATTCATTTACTCAGCCAAGCAACATTTATTAAGTTACTAATGAACCAAGCATTGGGTTAGATGTTAGCACTTCCAGTGTGTTGAATAGGTGAGTTTCCTTGATAACCAAAGATTTATCACCCTTTGAAAACACAATCTGTTCTAGTTGGAAGCAGAATCACTAAGTGTGGAATGGTTGCGTGGAAATCATCAGACGTTACCATTCATTATGCTGTAGCCAGCTTGGACAGGCATATATATACATATATATACACACACATATATGTATACATATATACACATATATACATATATATAAACACACATATGTATACATATATACACATATATACATATAGATATATACATATATATGTATACATATATACACATATATACATATATATACACACATATATATATAGAAGCTCAAGATTAAATAAAAGGAAATATAGGGGGCACCTGGGTGGCTCAGTCAGTTAAGCATCCGACCTTGGCTCAAGTCATGATCTCACAG
This sequence comes from Lynx rufus, assembly GCF_022079265.1. Taxonomy (NCBI): domain Eukaryota; kingdom Metazoa; phylum Chordata; class Mammalia; order Carnivora; family Felidae; genus Lynx; species Lynx rufus. The sequence continues at coordinate 16,328,282 of NW_025814896.1, read as the reverse complement.
TTCGTGGGTTTGAGCCCGGCATTGGGCTCTGTGCTGAGAGCTCAGAGCCTGGGACCTGCTTCGGATTCTGTGTCTCCCTCTCTCTCTCTGCCCCTCCACTGCTCACACTCTGTCTCTCTCTCTCTCTCAAAAATAAACTTAAAAAAAATTTTTTTAAAGGAAATATAAGTTTGTGCTGCCTTTTCATAAAGAATTTTTCTTCCTTATAACATTATACTGTAGTGCCACTGATTTATAAGGAGATTACATTCTGCCTGAGTAGAATAAAAAAAAAATCTGAGTGTTTTCATTGGAAAAGAGATCTTTATTTTGACAATGATCTTGGTCTGTTTTAAAGTATATTGGTCTGAATCGCTTGATGAAATGGCAAAGACTAGAAGGCCTTTATGAATCAGGAGTATCATTAAGGATCTTTTAAAAAAATACACTTTAGGGGCACCTGATTGGCTCAGTTGGTTAAGAGCCTGACTCTTAACCTGGGCTCTGATTATGAACTCTTGTGGGATTGAGCCCCAAGTCAGGATCTCGAGTCGTGCTGTCATGGCAAAACCTGCTTGGGATTCTCTCTCTCCTTCTCTCTTCCCCTCTCTCTCTTGCAAAATAAATAAATAGACTTTAAAAAATACACTTTATAATTTACTTATTCATTTGTTAAAATTTCTGTCTCCCCTACTTGAATGTCAATTCCAGAGAGCGGGGAACATTGCCTTTTTTGTTCACTGATGCACCCCAAGTGTCTAGGACCATGGCTGGCACCTACTAAGCACTCTTTTTGTTGTTAAATAAATTAATGAATCCTTATTAATATGCTTATGTAAAGGAAGTTATTTTAAACTTAAATTGCTTTTTTACAAACTGAGGAGAGATGACAGAGAATAATAGTTATAAAATTATTATTATTTATCTTAAGATCAAAAAGATTATAAATCACCAGGAAAGAGATTTTCTGGTCCATAAAGTCTGAACAAAGCTGCAGCAGAATGACAATGGATTAAGTAGAGGATGCTCGAGGCCACTGAGGAAAAGACCACATAGGGCCAGGGAAGGGTCAGGGAAGAGTTCTTGTTCTAAGTGGACATCTGAAGAAGAACCCCTGATGGGGTTCGACCCCTGTTGTCCAGAAGAACAGTGGGAAGCGATCATTCCAGGAAGAGCAACCAGCAGGTGCCCTTTAGTTGGCTGGTGTGTGGGAAATAATTCACTCTGGGTTGGGGGAGGGGGTAGGCAGCCGGGTAATTCTCCCAGTGGGCAGCTGGCTCTGTCCACAGCTCCTGGCCAGCCAGGACCAATTCCTTCCTTCTGAACTCTCCTCTGCAATGCCTCCCCCATTCCTAACCTCTGGCCACCTCTTTCTGGCCGGAGGGGACAACCAGCCACTCCCTGGGGTGAGGCAGCTGAGCAAAGCCTGTGTCTGCCAGAGGCCAGACTGCTAACTCGGAGGGGATGGTGTCCTCTGGCTGTGCCCCCAACACACACAACCCCCGACTGCTCATCATGTGGGCACAGAGTCAGAAGGGCTTTGCAGGAGGACAGGGATCTGGCTTTGCTCATCTACGGGCCACAGACACAGCAGTGGGAGGAGCTGCCTGGGACCTACCCCACCCCCAGCAACCCCACTCCCTCCACTGGCCACAGACTCCTGCAGACCCCAGACCCTCCTGTCTCAGGTGGCCACAGGGCTGAGGTTTGGGGTTCTGAAAGAACGTTGGTAAAACTAGAAAGAAAAGAAAGGAACCAAGTATCCCAGTGTTGTTGAGCAGTTACCTATAGGATGAAGGGAGGGCACTGGGATCACAGAGAGTATGGGCAGTTTTCTAGTTCTTTACCTGGGGGTTGTCAGATGTTCACTTTTAAAAATGGATTAGGGGCCCTTGGGTGGCTCGATAGGTTAAGCGCCGACTTCGGCTCAGGTCATGATCTCATGGTTTGTGAGTTCAAGTCCCTCATCGGGCTCTGTGCTGACAGTTAGGAGCCTGGAGCCTGTTTCAGATTCTGTGTCTCCCTCTCTCCCTGTCCTTCCCCCACTCACGCTCTGTCTCTCAAGAATAAATAAACATTAAAAAATTTTTTTTAAAAAATAAAAATGGAATAAACTGTATATTTGTATTTTATAAATCTAGTGCCTATGTTATATTTCACAATTTATGAGAAGGTATACATTTCAAAAAGGAACACCAAACTGGGAATAAAATACTTAGGTTCTAAGAAGAACCCGTTTTCTTGAAACTTAACTAAGTGTCTGGCACTAAATGCTTTACTGTATTTGGCTGTTATTACTTCATTCTGCAAAGACTGAGGCACAGAGAGGCCAAGAAACTTAGCCAAGGTCACACAGCCAGCAGGCCATCAGAGCTGGGATTCAGACCAGGGTAAAGTATGCCTCACAGGGTGAAGCGCTTAACCAGTAGCCACCACTGTCCCCTAGGTCTGGGGGTTGTCGCTCTGACCTCACCGGCCTGCCAAAGAAAAGACGACTCACAGGGTCACAGCACTCTGCAAAGCTTACCGCTGGCGCAGTTGGGAAGATTTAGCAGCCATGTGGTATGTTGGTTAAGAACACAGCCAGGCAGACACAGGGTCAAGTCTAGACTCAGGATTTATTACCTATGTGTCCTAGGACAAGTCATTTATCTCTGTTTCTTCATCTGAAAAATGACAACGCTGGAGTGCCAGCCTTGTTGCGGGGATAAATAAGTGAAACCTTATTGTACTAGGTGTGCATACAGTAGGCACACAAGAGATGGTCACCCCTGAAATAAAGACGCTCATCTTTGCTCATAGTAACTTGTCAGACAGGCACAGCAAAGTGTCACTGTCCTCACTGAACAGATGAGAAGTCTGACTCAGTTTTCAGGCCACAGAGTCTCCCCCTGGTCCCTTCCCGCCCCCGCCCTGCTGAATTCTTAGGGTCCGGAGATGGAGCCGGGATGTGGCCGCGGGGCTCGAGCTCCGCGCCCGAAGCAGGAATGTGGGGCGCCTCGGTGGTGGTGGCGAGGGGGGGTTGGGGGGGGGGAGCTGACACAGAGGCTTTTCCGCTCCAGCTGCAGCGGCCGGCGACACAGCAAATTCCGCGACCACACCTGGCCATGCAGCTGTCCAGGCTGGACCCGGAGGAGGATTCCCCAGTCCTCTCGCCGCCGGCCCCCAAGCCGCGGCCTCAGGCAGGGACGGCGCGCCAGCGCGCAGGATCACTGGGCGCCCCCTCCCCCAGCTGGATCGCCCCTGGCCAGCCTCTTCTTCTAGCTTCCCCCATCTCTTTTGGAGGGGAAAGTCCTCTCTGACACCCTCACCCAGGCGGTGAGGGGCTCTCTGGTACCAGCACTCTCTCTCTGCCCCTCCCCTGCTCTGGACTAGGGTGAGGTGCCCCCTTTCCCTAAAGGGCTACGCCCTGGTCTGCTCTCCCTGCCCCCCTCACACTCCCCAACCCCCACCGGCAGGACTGGGCACAGGGCAAAGCAGAAAAGGAGGCCCTCAGGTCATCGCCCACCCTGTGGCTGGCATGGCCTCCAAGGTCTCCAACCTGTAAGATGTGCTCCCATCTCTCAACCTAACCCCTTACACACTCTTACCCCCGGAGTCTTCCCTAACCTGCCTTTTTTTTTAGTTCTTCACACCCACCAAATTCCTGCCTGCCTCAGAGCCTTTGCCCACGCCCGTCCAGTGCTTGTACTGGTGTCCCTGTCCCGACCCTGTGTCCCAGCTTCACCCCCAACTCATGTCTCTGCTTCTCCTTAATCATCACCTGTTACTCACGTTTCAACTGGTAGAATGTCTTGAAAACTCTTAGGCCGTGACTCTTCTATTCAAAGCTTAGAATCAGCTTGCCAACTTCCTCCAAAATAACTTGGAATTTTGGTTAAGTGCGTCCTGAAACTAGGGGTGCCTGGGCGGTCCAGTTAGTTAAGTGCCTGACTCTTGATTTCAGCTCAGGTCATGATCTCAGGATTCGGGGCTCTGGGCTGACAGCGCGAGGCCTGCTTGGGATTCTCTTTCTCCGCCCCTTCCCCACTTATGTTTTCTATCTCTCAAAAATAAATAAGTAAACTTTTTTTAAAAAGCTACATAAATTGCATAAAATAACTACGTAAAGGCTATTAAAATCATGTCCTTAAAAAAAAAAAAAGATCCTTTTGAATCTAAAGTGTAATTTGGTGAGAACGGACAACATACTCAAGTTCACTAATAATGGCGTGATGTGCGTCACTGAAGATAGAGACACAAAACACACAGCTCCTTCCCTCAAAGCGCTTATTTGCCCATTGTCTTCCTTTTTATTGTATTTTATTTCATGAGAGAAGATCTTATTGGGCCCATTCTGCGGATGAGGAAACTGAGGCGCAGAGGAATTACATGACTTGCCTTGGGTCCTATGGTGAGGAAGTGGTGGAGTCTGACTCACGAATCTACTCACTGAATCAGTTTGGTCTATGGGTTTGGCGTGTTTGTGTGTGTCTGTTTGTGTGTTTGCACGGAGGGTGTGTTTCCATGGGCCTGGAGTGAAAAGCATCTATATTTGAATATGGATGTGCTACGGGGTTGAGTGGGAATTTGCAGATGTGTCTGCTCTGTTGGATGGTGACTTCTGTCTGTGTTGATATTGGGGTCTTTGGTTATGTGTGTAGACTGCTGGGGATTTAGGTTGGGTGTATGGGGGAGAATGGATGTGTTGTTGGGGAGACAAGAATGGGATATTTCTGTTGGTATGTGTTTTTTCTTACGTAGGACTTTCATGTTATACTTGTTGAAAGAACTCTTTTACGTTAAACAAAGACTTTTTTAACCATATATAAGTCCAACTTTTAAAATTAAAGCATAATGGGGCGCCTGGGTGGCGCAGTCGGTTAAGCGTCCGACTTCAGCCAGGTCACGATCTTGCGGTCTGTGAGTTCGAGCCCCGCGTCAGGCTCTGGGCTGATGGCTCAGAGCCTGGAGCCTGTTTCCGATTCTGTGTCTCCCTCTCTCTCTGCCCCTCGCCCGTTCATGCTCTGTCTCTCTCTGTCCCAAAAATAAATAAACGTTGAAAAAATTTAAAAAAAAAAAAAATAAAAAAAAAAAAATAAAATAAAATTAAAGCATAACTTAATTTTAAGTGCTGAAATCTCAAGTATACAACTAGATGAAGTTTTACATACACACACCCTTGGATCCACCACTTGGATCAAAATAAAAGACAGGTGCAGCCCCTCAGTGGGAGCCCCCTCCTGCCCCCCTCGGTCAGTACCCCTCAGCGTAGCCTCTGTTCCGACTTCTGTTATCTTCCATTAGTGTTACCTGCTTTTGCGCAGTGTGTCAATGGAATCACACCGTGTTTCTGTTTGGGGAGGTTAACGGCTAACGTTGAACAAACTTTGGCTTGTGTGCTAACATGTATCACTCTGAATTTCTCCTAATAGCCAAATAAGGTAGTGTCTATTTATTGTTCCCATTTTATAGATGAGGAAACTAAGGTTTAGAAAGGGCTCAGAGCCAGGTCACGTGTCTGAAACCACAGCTCTGCTCCTTACCCACTGCTAGACCATCCTGCCCCCTCTTGGGTAAACTGCCAAGGAGGTGACACGGCTATCGGGCTGCAGAGAGAGCAGGAGGCCGACCTGGGAGCCCAGAGGTGCTTCTGAGTGTGATTTATTTTCTAAGGCGTGAGTTTCTCTGCATCTGTCATGAGGCCTTTCCGATTCTCCTTGCTGGGCCAGGAACTACCACCGGCAGCCGAACCACCGCTGTGCTGCAGAGACAAACCATGCCACAGGGGTCGAGTCCCAGCTCCCAGACTTATTTGCTGTGTGACTGTGGGCAAGTTGCCTCCCTCTTTGAGCCTCGCATCCTCTAACTATTAAAAGGAGATTAAAATCCTCATGCATGGTTAAGGTGGTAACAGATGGAGGATGTCATTGTATAAATGACTCCTGCTGTTATGTTTTTAAAAGCCTGTTTTATTGTAAAATAAAATGAATACAGAAAGTCACACAAAACAGAGAGGGAACCCAATAAAGCAAACCACTTGTAACCACCAGTCAGACCAAGAAATAGGAACCCCTCAAATGTCCCAGCCTGATCACAGTCTGACTTTGACAGTATTTCTTTGTGTTTCTTTATAGTTTTATTGCCCAAGTACACATCCCTAAAGACTATAGGTTAGCCTTGTCCATATTAAAAAATGTGTATCTTTTAAATCTCTACTGAGTCCTCCCTGGTCCCTTGCATTTTCTTAATTTATCTTTTGGAAGAATCTGGAGCATTTGACCTGAAAAGTTTTGAAGAGTCTGGATCATCGCTATTATTTTTCACATGCATTGCCCTCCTTCTAGCTTCCTCCCTCTCCTCCTTGGATTTGGAGTGATGCGGATCTGGGTTCCAGTCCCGAGTCTGCCAGTTGCCGTGTGACTTTAGACAAGTCACTGAACCTCTCTGAACCTCTTTCCTCAACTGGCAGGTGAGGGACCTAGAAGCTCTCAGCCTCCTTCCTCGAACACCAGACTTCTGTCCTGCAGTCTACTCAAAAGCAACTTTACAGGGTGAGGGATCAGAGACCTGGCTCTGGAATCCAGTTTCCACTGGCACTAGCTGTGTGAACTTGGGCAAATTACTTGACCTCTCTGAGTTTTCACTTCCTAGTCTATAGAATGGGGATTCTGATACCTCACCCAAGAAACTGGAGCCCGGCTTAGATAAGATCAGGCCCCTAAAGCATTTAGTGCCCAGCACCTAGTATGTGCTAATCACGGTTGACGGCTGTTGCTATTGTTGTTAGCTGCTCTTAGGGCTACCGTATATTGACAGCTTACTCTGTGTCAAGTGTCTTCAGATGTGCTAACTCATTTTATCCTCACAACAGTGCTGTGAGGCAGCCCCATTTTACTGATGAGGAAACTGGGGCACAGAAAGGTTAAGTAACTTGCCCACCGTCGCACAGATGGTAAGCCACGAACCTGGGTGTCTAGATCCAGAGCTGTGCTGGTAGCCACTGAGCCCTACTGCCTCAAATACGACTACTCTCTGGAAGAATTTCCCTTTGCTTGCCCAAGCCCGGAGAGAATTCCGACAGGGAGGAGGGTGACGTAGTAGCTGAATCCAGCTGGTAAAATCCAGAGGTGAGAAGGTGTTCTTACCCTAAAATGAGATCCCGGCCCAGGACGTTAATCTGGGCCATCCCTGGTTATTTCCTGCCCCACCCCTACTGTTTTGATCTACTGAAAACCTGCCGAAGGGGGCGCGGGAACAGGTTCAGACCAGGAGGACAGCAGAGACGTACCCACCTGGAGGAGTGGCCTGGGGGTGTTGCTGTGTGTTTGCCCGGTGCAATTTTCTGGGTTTCTGTGGATGTGTGAATGTGTGTGGTAGGAGATGATGCTTTTGTATGTGGAGCTGTCTGTCTGTGTCTCTGTGCGGAGGCAGCGTGGCCAGCCTGCCCGGGCACCTGACCCATCCCTGCCATCCACTGGATGTGTGACCCCAGGCAAGTGACTCACCTCTTTGTGACTTAGCTGCCATGTGCATATAAAAGTGGATATGATGACAATATTAGTACCTACCTGATAGAGTTTTTCTGAAGATTCAATGAGCTCATCCAAGTAAGTGCTTAAAATAGTGCCGAGCACTGAGATAGGAGCAAGTATGGATGGCTTATATGTTATCACAGGATTAAATGTGTAAAGGGTGGGTTCCTGTATATTTATGCAAGGGCACCCTAGGGGGCACAGTAGAAAGGATCTAAGGGGATGGGGAATTGAGCCATCTCTGTGGTTTGTAGGAGGAGGATGCGCTTGCGGGAGTGTGTATATGCAGGTGCGTGTGGTGTGTGCCCAGGGGAGGCATGTGCATTCTGTAAACGTGTGAGGATGTTCACTGCAGAGTCCCCATTACCACACAAATAAGCTCCCGGCCCTAGGACAAGTCCCTGAGGCTCTGTGTGCCTCAGTCTCCCCAGCTGTGCCATGGGTGGGGTTACTGCCTCAAAGGCTGCTGTGAAAACCAGTGAACCGTGGATGTGAAGCTCCACTTGTGTGCAAGCCATAGAAGAAGGTCCGTTGAGCGTGCTGACAGAGGGGGGCATAATCGTTGGCACTCCTGGGTCTGTAAGGGCCAAGGCTGTTCGCGTGTGCCTACCCTGGGCTGCAGAGTTCCCCCTGGGTGCTGTGGGTCCCAGCCTGCCATAGGCGGGTAAGCCCTCAGTCCAGCTTTTTTCGTGGGACATCTGAGGCCCAGAGAAGGATAGGACCTTACTTCAGGACACACAGCACTCTGGAGGCAGAGATGGGGCTAGATTGGAGCCCAGCCCCCTTGTCTTTCTGGCACGGTGGTGAAAGCCTGTCCCAGACAGGGCCAGCACCCCCAGCCCTCACTGCCTCGGCCTGCCCCACCTCCCCCAGCGTCCAGCAGGCAGCCACTCCAGCAGGAAGATGTGTGCTTTGGCAGCAGGCATGGTCTGGGCCGGGAGGCTGAGGCTGGGTGGCTGCCGAGGGCAGGAATGCCATGTGTCTGGGGAGAACCCCAGCCCCCAGCGCTCCATTGCCACCTGGCTCAGCTGGGGACCCCAACACTGAGTTCTGGGGATTCTCAGAGGTCACTGGAAGAGGAGGCTGAAGGCTTACAAATGCTTCGACTTTGGGTGTTTTTATAGAACCTCTTTCCTGTAAGTCTACTGTCTCCATTACAAAAGTATTGCTTGTTATTTGTGAAGAATACAAGTAATCAGAGAGGAGAAATTAAACTCCTGTCTTAACCTAGAAATACAGCAACTCAGAGACCAAAGGGGCTTTGACAACACACACGTGCACATGCCTGTATAGACATCTGCATGCTGGTGCATGTGTCTGTGCAAGCACACACACACGCATACGTGCGCGCACACACATACACACACGCACACGCACAGAGCACACGCTGTGTACCGGCATAGTTCTGAGCGCTCCACAATGTTAATTTGTTTTATCTTCACAACAGTGCTAGAAGGTAGGTACCATTATTACTCCCATTTTACAGACGAGGCACAGAATGACTGAGTAACTTGCTCAAGGACACCCAGTTAGTGAGCGAAATAATGGGGATTTGAACCCAGATCCATCGCTTAATTCATTAGGCTGCATGGTGCTCCGTTCGAGTGGCATGCTAGTGAACATCCTCCTGGGCTCTTTCTCTGGGCTTCGATGTTGGTTTGGTTTAAAAAAAATAGCATCCTTAGAAACAAACAAAGAAACCCAGAAAATGGCATCCTTTTTACATACTAACAGGGCTCTGGGGTCAGACTTGGATTTGAATCCTGTCTCTGTTGCAGACGGCTGGCTTGGCTTTGGGCTCATCCCTTCATCTCTTGGGCTCAGTTTCTTCACCTGTTAAATGGGGAGCTATAGTATCTGCTTCTGAGGGTTGGCTGAACTTGTGTGTGTAAAGCACTCAGCCCAGGCCTGGCATATAGTAGGTACTCACTAGATGGGACCAAGTTAATTGCCTACTCTGAGGCTGGACGGCTTCGTAGGGAAAACAGTCAAAGAATACTCTCCCAAAGCAAGGTGGCCTTAATGTTGGGGTCTGGAAGACAGAGAAAAGCCTCTGTCTCTGGGGTTTCCAAGGTAGGAGTGCTATTTCCTCCTGGAGTCCCTGCAATTGTCACATCCCTACCCCAACCAGCAGCTCAGCCCAGCCCTGCACACCCCAGGTGGAAGCAGGAAGAGCAGAGGCGCCAGAGGGCGGGAGAGGAAAGCCCACAAACGGGCAGGCGGAGCCTCGGTCCAAGCCTGGCCTGGCTGGAAGGGGAGGGGGCTGTGGGGCCCGGACGTCAGATGCCATCAGCTCCCAGGGGACCGTTAAAGTCGCCGCGCTGCCAGGCGGGCCAGGGTGTCTGCAGAGGTCCCTGCCTCCTCGACGCCCGCTGCAACCCGCCTGGGCTGCCCGGCCTGGGTACGCGCCCCTGGGAAGCCTGCTGCGTGGTCGCCCGCACGCACGCCTCTCTCTGGCTGTCTTCTCTTTAACTGTTTTCTCCCTCGTCTTCTCTGTTCTTCTTTCCCCTGTCAGAATTTCTCCCTCTGCTTCTGTCTCTCCCATGCTCTTTCTCTTTTTCCCCCGTCACTGTCTCCCATTCTCTCCTTATCTTTCCACCTTCCAATTTCCTTCACCCCGTTCTCTGTCTTTTTTTCAGACGGCTCTTGGGTCTCTTCTCGTTTTTCTTCCTCTCTGCTTCTCTTTTTCTCTGCCTCATCCTCCTCCATCTCCTCTGCCACCCGATTCTTCCTGTGTCTCACTCTCAACCCCCAAAACACAGCAATTCAGGGATGACAGGGCCTGGCAGTATGCCCCGGGGAAGGTTGGCCCTGCCCTCTGAGGGCATCGATGGAGCCCACTGGGAGCAGGATTGGTGAAGAGGGTGTCCGGGCTGGAGAGGACAGGTGTCGGTCTCCTGGGCTCGTGGGATGGGACCCTGGCTTTGATGCCAGCTCCATCCGTATCACACGGCCTGATCAGGATTAGCTGCTGTCCGGGCATGTCCCTCCATCGCCCGATCCACTGAGTCCACTGGGGTGGGAAGGACAGGGTGTGGGGGCATCAGGACTAGAGCTGAGTCAGGAGATCTTTGCCAAGTTCCCAGGGGTTAGTTAGCACCCTCGGGGTGGCAGTGCTGGAGAACGCTCAGGGTTTGGTGCCCTCATGCCCACCCCCTCCAGGCAGCCGGCGCTGACTGCACGAGGTGACGCGTGACCCTTCCAGCCAGCTATGCCCCTGCTGCCCAGCACCGTGGGCCTGGCAGGCCTGCTCTTCTGGGCAGGCCAGGCAGTGAACGCCTTGATGCCCAATGCCACCCTGGCACTGGCCAGGACCGAGGGCACAGCCGTGTGGCCCCTGAGTGGCCTGGGGGTGCCCCGGTACCGGCGGAAGCGCCACATCTCTGCCCGGGACATGAGTGCCTTATTGGATTATCACAACCACATCCGGGCCAGTGTGCACCCACCTGCGGCCAACATGGAGTATATGGTGAGTTCCCGTGCCTTCCCCTGTGCCCTTTCCAGCAAATGTCAGTCAACTCATCGTGTTCTGGAAGGGCTGGACCACTTGCCAGCCTGGCACCACTAGCCAGTATCTCGGTGTCTGGGTCCTGTGCAAAGGGCAGGAATTACTCTCCCCATTTGATAGATGAGGACACTAAGGCCATGCGCACAGGTTGTCTTGGGAAGTGGGGTCAGCAGACTGCTGTTTATGGGGCATCCACTGTGTGCCTGCACCTCACCTACACATAACCCTGAGGGTTCTCCTCTGCCTTCGACGTGGAGATTGCAGTCTCCTTTATCCAAATAAAGAAACCGAGAGGCAGAGATTTGCCAAAGGTCATCTGGTTGGGATTCTAACCCAGGTCAGCCTGCTGCGAAGGTTGTGGTCTTAACCAACACAATACCTTGCCCAAGGATTTTGGCTCCCTGCTGGGGTCTGCAGGGGGTGGGTGGCTGGAGGGGTCCATGCTATTGTCTCTTTGCGGTAGGGGTCTGATGGACACTCACAGACTGTACTCAGCAGGCCTGTGGGGGGAGAGTTTGGAGCAGCGGGGACTGGTACCTGGGGTCTCAAGCTGAAGAAAACTGGCAGCTGAGCGGCTGAAGAAGCTGAGAGATGTTCCCTTAAGGAGGCAGGACCAGGGGCTGTCACCCCAGCCCCACAGAAGCCAGACTCTCAGAGTGGAGGAGGGGACTTTCTCTTTATCACAGTCCCTCCCCCAGGACCTTTGTCTCAAACCAGCCTGGAGAGATAGGCTTCTAGCCCACCCACAGATTTCTTTACAGAAAGAGATGGCCAGTCTCCCCGCTCCAAGACAAACATGTGCTTCTCAACAGCCTGCAAATCCCTATGCTTTTGCAATGTGTCCATTCACTTAGGTAGTAACCGCTGCTCAGAGGTAGGCAGTACGCTAAGCCTCATGGAGATGCTGAGAACAGGACGGAAAAGGTGTCTTCCCTCATGGGGATGATAGAAAACAAACATCCACAACATAACAAATGGGTAATACAATGTCAAGTAGGCATAAGGTGTTGGGGAAGGGCGGGGATAGGAACCAGAACGGCAAGCAGCTAGAGGTGGGGGAGTCATTTATTTGTTCATTGACTGACTCATTCATTTATTAGCACAGGGGCTGGCACACGGAAGGTCCTCCATTTTTCAAACAATGACACATTTATTGTGCACCAGCGTGTGTGTAAGGCACTCATCCCAACGAGTGTTTAATTGTTGTATGCGTGGTGGAACAGAGAGAGTGAAACAGCTCGCCATGGACCCCAGCAGGGTCAATGAATGTGGGTTTGATGTTAGCATGCTCTTTCCCTCATTTTACTCCTTTGGTGCACGAAGGAAACATTCCTCTGCATTCCCTAAGAGTGCCCGTTGGACAACCCTGGAAACATGTTTGGACCCCTCTCTTGCTATCCCTGTGGCTTCTTCACTAGCTGCTTTCTGCCCGCAGGACAGGCATCTGACTAAGCATCCTTTGCCCAAGGAATCCTTTCTCTCCCACAGCCTCCCCAAAAGTTCCCGTCGCCTGTTTCACATGCTCACACCCACCGGGATCGTAGTGATTGTTTAATGTCTCATTTCCTTGCTAGACTGTCGGTTCTGGGTGCCTAGAAATATTGTTCAGTATTTGCTGAGTGAACAAATATGATGAATGGATGAATAGTATTCTCAGAGAATCCTAGGAAGTCAGAGTGGAAGGAAACTGGTATTTTTCTAAAAAAGTGGTCCTTTTTCAAGTTATAAAACTTGCGGCAGTCACACATTGGAAAATTATGAAGCTGTTGGGAGGGAGGAGGGGGTTATTCTTTATGTGTTGATGTGGAATAGCCACTAAGATAACCTGTTTGGTTGAGCAAAAGCAGCCAGGAACCTGAGAGAAGGTCTGGTTAGCTGCCATTTGTCAACAAAATGTATAACTTTTATATTAAATACAATTATATATTTATATACACTTATATAATTATATATACTTATATAATTATATGTATTATATATAATCATATATTTTACATATACTTATATAATTATATGTATGCATGTATATTCATGTATATATACTTGTACAGGTATAGAGTGTTTCTGGAGGAGGATGCCTCTGTGGGGCAGGACAGGTGGGGGAGGAAGTCGAGGATTAAGATGAGAAACTTTCGGGGCGCCTGGGTGGCTCAGTCAGTTAAGCGTCCGACTTCAGCTCAGGTCATGATCTCGCGGTCCGTGAGTTCGAGCCCTGCGTCGGGCTCTGTGCTGACAGCTCAGAGCCTGGAGCCTGTTTCCGATTCTGTGTCTCCCTCTCTCTCTGACCCTCCCCCATTCATGCTCTGTCTCTCTCTGTCTCAAAAATAAATAAACGTTAAAAAAAATTAAAAAAAAAAAGATGAGAAACTTTCTACTTTTCCTCCTTTAGGCATCTCACATATTAAATTTGTGCATGTTTTCACTATTCAGGAAAAAAAAAACCTTTTGAACTCAAAATGCTTAATGTTAAAATAAACACATTTTAAAAATACAATAAATAAAATAATAAACCGGTTCCCTCCCCGTCACCCTGGGCTCAGTCACTTCCAGGGACTGCTAGGAACTCCCACACAAACACCACAGAGCCCGCTCAGAGCCGAGAGCCCCCAGCCTGAAGTCCAGTAGCGGGAGTGGGGGTGGGTACCAGACGAGGAGTGGGAGGTCAGGGTGGATCTTGGCTCTGGTGTGGACTTGCTGTTGACCTTGACGTCATAGGCCTTCTCTGACTCTTAGTTTTCTGATTTGTCCAGTGGATTTGGTGCAGGGTTCCAAGCAGATGGAGGAGAAACAGGACCAGGACAATGCCCATCTCAGGACACCGCTGGGATAGCGGTTCCCCCTCCTCCCCACCCACGCCAGTGCCGGCCCCAGGGAAGTTCATGGCCTTTCTTTCCCCAGGTCTGGGACGAGCGGCTGGCCAGGTCTGCCGAGGCCTGGGCTACCCAGTGCATCTGGGCCCACGGGCCCTCACAGCTGATGAGACACGTGGGCCAGAACCTGTCCATCCATTCTGGCCGGTGAGTGACCTTTTTCCCTTCGTCCTCTCGGTCACTCGATGAGGTCACGGAGCACGGTGGTGGTGGCAGGGTAGCTCCTCCATTCCCCAGCCAGTGTGCCTTCCATCTGCTCTGCCTCCCCAGGTACCGCTCGGTGGTGGACCTCGTCAAGTCTTGGTCTGAGGAGAAGCGGCATTACTCGTTTCCGGCCCCCAGGGACTGTCGCCCACATTGCCCCTGGCGCTGCAGCGGCCCTGTCTGCTCCCACTATACCCAGGTACCCCTTTGTTGGGAGGAAGGGCCGAGGGAAAACAAATCCTGGGAGCTTAGAAGAAGAAGAATGTGGTGGGACAGAAATTAGAAATAGACCAGAGGGGGTGCCTGGGTGGCTCAGGTGGTTAAGTGTCTGACTTCAGCTCAGGTCATGATCTCTGGGTTCGTGAGTTCGAGCCCCCGTGTTGGGCTCTGTGCTGACAGCTTGGAGCCTGGAGCCTGCTTCAGATTCTGCCTCCCTCTCTCTCTGCTCCTTGCCTGCTTGTATTCTCTCTCTCTCAAAAATAAATAAATAAACATGAAAAAAATAAATAAATAGAACAGAGGCTCTATGGACTTCCTCTCACACAATAAGCATATTCCTGGAAGGTTGTGTGTATGTTGAACTGAGCTAATTGCATCTTGCGTTGAGTGTCTTGTGTGGGCCCGACCAGATTGTTTGACCCCCAAAATGGAGATGTGTGGTCTGACGAGTTCAAGAATGCTTTTGAATTCAATAGGTCCAAACACTTTCTAGTATATTCTAAGAACCCCACTATCTTAAAAAAGTGGTAAAATAAAATGACAAAATTGTAGTATATTTTGAGTGCTAATATTGAATATGTTACCACTTGTTACACATAAAAATATAATGCCATGTAATGTAGGAAATGGGACCGAAAATTCCCATCACAGGACCAATATTTTCTTTTTCTTCTTTTTTCTTTTCTTTTCTTTTTGAGAGAGAGAGAAAGAGAGGGAGAGAGAGAGTATGCATGAGTGGGGGAGAAGGGCAGAGGGAGAGAGAGAAAGAATCTTAAGCAGGCTTGATCGGGGCTTGATCCCACAACCCTGGGGTCATGCCCTGAGCTGGAATCATGAGTCAGACGTTCAACTGACTGAGCCACCCAGGTGCCCCAGGACTAATATTTTCTTTCAGTCTGTCTATCTCTCTGTGACTCATTTGGAATTAATGTCAAAACTCTACATTGGAGACCCTCTAGGAAATATGGGGCCTAGGCAATGTCTTTCCTGATATCCCAGAGAACATTATTGCCTTCACTTTACCAAAGAAACTGAGGTGCGGAGTGGTGAAATGACTTGCTCAAAGCCACACACTAGTGATGCTGAGATTCTGATCCAAGGCTGTTTAACTCTAAAGTTTGTGTTTTAACTGTAACACAATAATGATTTTCAAGCGGTAGTCACTAGGAAACAAAGAAAGAAAGAAAATTAATAGAACGGTATAGAAAATATTAGCATATGTCACACATGAAAATATTAAATATGGGTTCACAAAACTTGTGTTCCAGTTGTGTGTGTGTGTGTGTGTATTTTGTGCACTAACAATTCGAAATTCATTCCTTACTGTTGGTTGTAGTAAAAAAACAAAAACCTTGAGAAACATTATAGCACAATGTGTCTCCAGGAACAGGAGGCAGACGGCTTCCCAGAAAGACTTCACGTAATGCCCACACCCTGAACCACAGCCAGGAGCCTCCCCGTGCCAAGGGGCCTGGGCCCCCCTGAGTTCTTCTCAAAGCCTCCCCTGTCATTGTCCTTCCTCAGATGGTGTGGGCATCCTCCAATCGGCTGGGCTGTGCCCTCCACACCTGTGGCAGCATCAACGTCTGGGGCAACACCTGGCGTCAGGCAGTGTACCTGGTCTGCAACTACGCCATTAAGTAAGTGCAGCCCCCAGGCAGGGGGCCGTGGGGCACAGGGGTGGACCCTGAAGGTGGAATGGGCAGAATTCAAAGAAACCTCAATACCATACAACTTGGTAGTTTTAGAGTCAATTGATAATTCTTTTTCTTTACCCAAATTGCAAAAGTGATTGGGAGACAGAGGACCAAGTCAGGTGGATAGGCAGCTGCGCTGATGAAGTCAATAGCAGAGAAAGTGGTTGAGATGTGCCAGGCAAGCAGGCTTGCAAATAGCTCACTCTCAAATTGGACCTGCACACCGATTGACTGGGGACACCTGAAAACCGCAGTCCTCTTCCAGTAAGTGCATTGCTGGCCCCTCCAAGCTTGTCACAGGAACAGAGCAACTGAGAACACACGCTCCCTGCGGCCAGGCAGATCCCAAGGGAAAGAAAGGAAGGCTAGAACGAGCACATTCAGTTCCTTCCTCCAGACTCTCCAATCAGCTTGGTGGGAGGGAGGTCACGAGTGGCCTTCGTATGTAAGCCTCTTGGAAACATGGAGAAAGAGGAATGGAAGTTACAGCCGACTTACACTATACAAATTTGCCAACATTATAGACTCTCATATAAAAACAAGAACAGGGGCACCTGGGTGGCTCAGTTGGTTAAGCATCTGACTTTGGCTCAGGTCCTGATCTCATGGCTTGTGAGTTTGAGCCCTGAGTCAGGCTCTGTGCTCACAGCTCGGAGCCTGAAGCCTGGTTCCGATTCTGTGTCTCCTTCCCTCTCTGCCCTCCCCGGCTCATGCTCTGTCTCTCTCTCTTTCAAAAAACTAAGTAAACATTAACTAACTAAATAAACAAAAACAAGAACAAATTCTAAGTAAACATAATATTTAGAATTTCAAAATCACATGCTGATAATCACCTTTTACTCTCAAGTAGTCCTTAGCCATTTACAAAATATTTTCATCTCGTTATCTCATTGAAGAGATGAAAGAGAAAGAAGGAAGAAAAAATGAGAGTGATACTGGGAAACTTTTTTCCTTTTTTTAAATTTTTTTTTCAACGTTTATTTATTTTTTGGGGGGACAGAGAGAGACAGAGCATGAACGGGGGAGGGGCAGAGAGAGAGGGAGACACAGCGGAAACAGGCTCCAGGCTCCGAGCCATCAGCCCAGAGCCTGACGCGGGGCTCGAACTCACGGACCGCGAGATCGTGACCTGGCTGAAGTCGGACGCTTAACCGACCGCCCCTCCTTTTTTAAAAGAGTAAGAAATTGAGGATCAGGGAGGTTAAGTAACTTACAAAAGTCACAAAGCCAGGAGGTAGCAAAGCTGTTTGAAACACAAGTCTTGATTTCAAGTCCTATGTTCTTTTTTGTTTTTCAGTTTATTTTTGAGAGAGAGAGAGTTAGAGAACAAGCTGCAGAGAGAGAGGGAGACAGAATCCCAAGCAGGCTCCATGCTGCCAGCACAGAGCCCAAAGCAGGGCTCAAACTCACACAACATGATATCACGACCTGAGCCGAAATCAAGTCGGAAGCCCAACCAACTGGGCTACCCAGGTGCTCCTCAAGTCCTATGTTCTGTCTACTACATTATTCTGATATTCTGGAAGTCATTGGTAGCCTGAACACAAATTCTCAAGCCCTTTACCTGTTAATGGTGACATCTATTAACAAAGTATCAGCCCAGCTTTATCAGACACAAAAACACAAAGCAAATTTCGTTACAAATGGCCTAAGGGGCTATTCCAATTTGCTGATACATCAAACTTTTGCAGCATTAACAGCATAATTGTTAAGATTTTTATTATCTGGAGTCAAGACTGTCAGGGTTCAAATTTGTGATTTAACTTCACTTCTCCATGCCTGTTTCTCCACTTGCAAAATGAGAATAAAATAGTACCTACTCATTATTACTGAGAGAAGTAAATGATTTGACCCAGGTAACACCCCCGGGCTCATGATAATGTCAGAATATATGTTAATGCTTACTGCTGCGACCACATCTGGGTTTAATGTCCAGCTCTACCACGTGCATATGAAGACTTTGGAGAAGGCATTTCATCTCTACAGGCCTCACTCTCCTCTTTTAAAAGAGGGCTAATCCTGGGGGAAGTTGGGTAGCTCAGTTGATTGAGAATCTGACTTCGGCTCAGGTCATGGTCTCACATCTCATGAGTTTGAGCCCCACATCGGGCTCTCCACTCTCATCGCAGAGTCTGCTTTGAATCCTCTGTCTCCCTGTCTCTCTCTCTCTCTGCCCCTAAATAAAATAGGACTAATCCTACTTACCTCACAGAGCATCACAGCACATAGTTGCCCACAGTACATGCTTAGTAAATGGTGGCCACGATTATAACTAGGTTATAAACTCTTCGAAATAGACCTAATTCATTTCTATATCCTTTTACTACAATGATTTCAACCCCCTTTTTTAAAAGCAGAAATTTTTCCCCAGTGGTTAAATTAAATAAAAAAAAAAAGAATGACTTTTGTTCCATCACCCTCAGGTGTCCCCACCGCCCCCCCCACCGCCCCCAAACTTCCAGAAGCACCTTTTGAAAACTATGGACTCACAGCATCTGGCACAAGTCTTGGTGCCCTATAGCTGCTCCTGAAGTGTTTGTTGAATGAATAAGTGAGTGAACTCCATATAAAACCAGAAATGCATACTTTACTAAGCACTTTGGCTGACTTTATTTACAGTCGTTCAACAATCACTTTTGGAGGTAAAAGGTATCCTTTCTGCCCACAATGAGTATTCATATGAAGTGCGAGAAAATAAGGCAAAGTTAACTAACAGTGGTGAGATGACGAGGCAGTCATGAGCAAGAGCTAGGGAATGATTTTAGCCCTTGAGAAGAGGAGGGAGAAAAAAATCTGTGGGCTGGGATGGGGAAGAGCGGGTATGTAAGTTGGATCTGTTGGAGCAGTCTGGAACACCTGCCCAAAAGCTGCACATGTGCTTCTGTGAGCTGGGGGTCAGCCAACTATGGCTCATGGCCAAAATCTTGCGTGCTGCTAGTTTTTGTAAATAAAGTTTTATTGAAACACAGCCACACCATTTATTTACATATTATCCAGGGCTGGTTTCAATGCAGTAGAGATAGACGGCCCACAAACCCTAACATATTTACTATCTGGCCCTTTACATGAAAAAAATTGCCAACCCTGGGGCACCTGGGTGGGTCAGTTGGTTAAGTGTTTGACTCTTGATTTCAGCTCAGGTCATGATCTCACAGTCATGAGATCAAGCCCCACATGGAGCTCTGCACTGACAATGCAAAGCCTGCTTGGGATTCTCTCTCTCTCTACTGCTTCTTGGCTCATGCATGCCCACATGTGCGCATTCTCTCTCTTTCTCAAAATAAATAAATAAACATTAAAAAAAAAATTGTCGACCCCTGCACAGTCAATGGGAAGCCACTAAAAGTTTTTGAGCAGGAGAAAGTGATGAAAGTGGTTTGTTTGTTTTTAACAGCTTTATTGAGATACAATTCACATACCATACAACTCACCCATTTGAAGTGTACAATTCAATGGGTTTTGGTATATTGTTACATTATTAATTTTTTTAAAATATGTGTAACATAAGATTTGCCATTTACCATTTATCATTTTTAAGCATACAGCTCAGTGGCATTAGTTACATTCACAATGCTGTGCAACCATAACCATTATCTGCTTCCCAAACTTTTTCATCATCCCAAAGAGAAATTCTGTAAACACCAAACAATCAACTCCCTATCCCACTTCCTCCAAAAAGCCATCATGGTCTCTTGAAAGGACTAACTCAGGAGCACGTAGGATGGATTTGGGATCCGGCTGTTGAAGAAACGGACAGCAGTGGCCATGATGAGGCTTCAAGGGCATGTGCCCCCATGATTGAATTATACTCGTCATCTGATTATTCTAGCTTCTATTTGCACAGCACTTTTGAAGGTCATAAAGTGTTCACACATTTTTGCAGATATCATTTTATTTATTTATTTATTTATTCATTCATTCATTCATTCATTTTGAGAGAGAAGGAGGGGCGGGGAGGGGCAGAGAGAGAGAGAGAGAGAAATCTCATGCAGGCACTGTCAATGCAGAGCCTGACGCAGGGCTTGCTCTCACCATGGCGAGATCCTGACCTGACCCGAAATCAAGAGTCGGACACTCAACCGACTGAGCCACCCGGGTGCCCCTCATTTCTTTATTTCATTCAGAAGAAACGAGGTGGTTTATTCTGTTACCAGCTGGGCAGAATCCCGGACCAGAACTCAGAGCTGCCTGAGTCAGGGATGGGAGGTGGGGTGGAGGAAATAAGAAACCCAACACTTACTGAAGAGTCGCTTATTCGCCAGGCATGGTGCTGGGTGCATGCACACAGAGCTCCCTTATTTGATCTTTGCTGCATCCCAGTGAGACAGAGGAGTCTTCTCTTGGTTTTATAGATGAAGAGACCAAGGCTTACAGACGTGACTTGCCCAAGGTCGCATAGCCAGTCAGTGGCGGTACTGGGATTTGGAAACCTGTGTGAACGTTGCCCCCATAACTCTCTGTCCCCATCTCCTTGGGACCTTTTCTCTTCCAGGGGCAACTGGATCGGCGAGGCACCATACAAGATGGGGCGGCCGTGTTCTGCCTGTCCCCCAAGTTACCAAGGCACCTGCAGTAGCAACATGTGTTTCTCTGGACTCAAATCCAATAAGCTTCTGTGGTTCTAAATTTCCCCCAGGCCCTGGCGGCGCCTCTGGCCTCCTCCAGAGGATCGCTTTCCAAAGACCAGGTCAAAGAATAATTGTTTTTTTAAAGGACATAATTGGGCTCACTCCACTGATCTGAATTTTCCCTCCTGACTCCTTCCATTCCCAAAATGTCCAGCATGTGCCTGAAGAAAACAACCTTTTCTTTCTTTCTTTTCTTTCTTTCTTTCTTTCTTTCTTTCTTTCTTTCTTACAGCTTTCTTCTCTCCAACTTCTGGGAAAGAGGCCCATATCTTTCATTGACTCAGTGCTCAGAGAGCCAGGGCTAGATGGGGCTGCCTGGCCAACTCTCAGGTCCCAAACCCACAGGTCTTTGTCCATCCAGTGAAGGGTATTTCTGAAACGATCTTTAGCCTGAAACCCACTTTCATCCACTCAGTAACAGCCAAACTTTGAGGACCTGTGGTTCACTCCCATTGTGTGTTACTGGAGCCACCTGTCAAGCTCCCCTTTTACAGATGGATACACTGAGGCTCAGAGGAGGGTGTGACCTACTGATGGCTTCACACTTTGTCTGCAAGGGCACCCAGCTGGGAGCTCAGGTCCTGACATGCCCTACAGGCTGTCTGACTCCTCTCTGAGTGCCCAGATGGAGTGCAAAACCAAAGCTCAGCCTATGCCGCCTGAGAGAATTGTCTTCTTCTGAGCCTGTCTTTTTCTCTACCACTCCACATGTTGGTCTGTCTATCTCTCTCTCTCTCTCCCCCACATCCCATAGAGCCTCATTCTCATTCCCATAAACCATTTCCCCTCTCCCCGCCCCACTCCACCCAGATATCATAACACACAAAAGTCCTTTTGTTTCCAGAGATAGTAAAATCTCCCCCACAGACCTTGCCCTCCAGCTGGGGACCACTCCCTGCCTGACCAGAGAACACTCCATTCAAAGACCTGGATGGAAAAAACAGCCCCTTTCCCTAGACTCCTTACATCGTGCTGAATGGAGTGAGTTTTCTTCCCACTGGTCATTCCCACCTAGGCCACGACCTGTGCATGCCAACACCTCTCCACCCTCTGTCCCGGGCCCCCAGTAAAGTCCTTTGAGATCTGATGTGGTGGCTCTTTCTGGTTCCTCCTTCTCTTAGGTCTCAGAAGGGGTCAAAAAAGGAAGGAAGGGAATTGAGGAGGGGGAGATGGAGTGAGGGCAAAACCAGCTCCAGAGGAAGACCAGGAGAGGGGGCTAACGGCCCCTCAGTCCCTGTTTCGTGCCAGGAACGATGAATAGATCAGCGTGCAACTGCATGTGTATGTATTACTGTTCCATTTTACTGGTGGGAAAAGTGAG
Source organism: Lynx rufus (assembly GCF_022079265.1). Classification (NCBI taxonomy): domain Eukaryota; kingdom Metazoa; phylum Chordata; class Mammalia; order Carnivora; family Felidae; genus Lynx; species Lynx rufus. Next base: position 16,306,342 of record NW_025814896.1, on the reverse strand, counting down.
GCTTAGGATGAGTGCCCATTTCCAAATGCGGGAAACAGGTGAAGGGGAACAAGTACACTGCTGTGAGTTTATTATTCGCAGATTATATCCCTCCTACTTTTTTTTTTTTTTTGGATGGAGTATTTTCATTTGTAAAACAGTGGTGATGATAAATGTTAGTTTTTTAAAAAAAATATTGGGGCGCCTGGGTGGCTCAGTCAGTTAAGCACCTGACTCTTGGTTTCAGCTCAGGTCATGATCTCACAGTTCATGAGTTCAAGTCCCGCATCAGGCTTTGTGCTGACAGTGTGAAGCTTGCTTGGGATTCTCTCTCTCTCTCTCTCTCTCTCTCTCTGCCTCTCCCCCATTCGTGCTGTGTCTGTCTCTCTCAAAGAAATAAATAAACTTAAAAAAATTATTAACGTCCTTATGTTGGGGGGAAAAGGCTTGCCACCCTATGCCAATTTCCCAAAATGTTCTGGAAATTTAAGTGGCATGAGATCCCCTGAATTAAAAGGTATGCACAAGGTTATATAGCTAGTAGGGAGCAGACGTAGGATTTGAATTCAGCTTCATCTGCTCTTAAAGCCTGTGTTGTTTTGACATTGCCTTCCTGTGTCCCAAGTACCAGAAGAATGGCAAGGACAATCACTGGCATCTATGAACTGTTTAGTCCACGCTCAATCTCATTGAATTATCACAGCTATCTTAAGTGATAAGCGCTGTTCCCATCTGCCCTTTACAGACATAAAAACTGAGGCTAAAGAAGCTGGATTTGAATATGTTCTATGTGACTCAAAACCCCAATGTCTTAACCCATTTGCTCTCTGCTTCTCAGCTAAGAAGGGAGAAACTCAGAGACTGGACAAAGGTAGGGACGATTAAGCAAAAAGTGACATTGTAGGGGCGGGAATTCCAGGTGACCTCCCGGGCTTCCCTCTCATGAAACTGCCCTTGAGCAGAGCCTACGCTGACCAAGAAATGAGCAGGTTGGGCTTGCTGATGCTAGCCAAGCCCTGGACCCTGCAGACCCAGGGTGAGGGCTCAGGGTGAGAGCTCAGGGTGAGAGGAGTTGCCATAGCATCCTGGTTTGTTACTTTGCTGTTCCCACTGAAGGGCAACAGTGCTTCCCACTTTCTCCTGCAAGAAATCTGCAGGAACATTGAAGCCTCTGTAGTATTTTACTTTTTGAAGATTTTCATACCCCAACCTCATTTGGTTGCTCATTCACCAGCTGAGATTGTTAAGAGCATAGACTCTGGAGCCGGACTGCCTAGGTTCAAATTTAACTTCAGGGCTAAGTGTGCTTGGGTAGGTTATTGTGAGCTCTCAGTGCCCGTCTCATCTGTAAATGGGGACACTAATAGTATCTGCCTCATGAGGTCCTTCAAAACATTAAATGAATGAACACATGGACAGCACTTAGAACAGTGTTTGGTATATAGTAAGTACTATAAAAGTGTCAGCTCTGAGCACAGTGGTCACTAATATACAGATCAAGGTGGAAAAACTATGGCTCACAAGCCATACCCGGCCCACTGCCTGTTTTTATAAATAAAGTTTTATTAGAACACAACCAAGCTCATTTGTTTTTATATTGTCTGTGGCTGATTTCATGCTCCCACAGCAGACAGGAGTAGTTGCAAGAGACCGCATATCTAAAACTCAAAATATTTACTCTCTGGCCCTTTATAGAAAATGTTTATTGACCCCTGAGATCTATAATGTTCCCAGGCTCCTAGAGCTTGTAATTCCAGTGTGACAGGGAGGCATTAAACAGAAGATGAATACAAATACTTTATTGTAATGGAAGTAAGTGCCATCTGGGAGAAGAACAGGGAATTACAGGCTCCCATAAGGACAAGGGGGCAGGAAGCTAGGGGAGAGAGCACAGGGCTTTGTCAGGTTCTAAAAGACGCCTGCTGGGTGAGAGGGAAAGGGAGTGAACTGATCCTGGGAAGAGAGGCAGGGCCAAGTCAGGCACAATCTTGGAGCTTCACTCAAGGACAAGGGGGAGGCACCACAAGATTCTAACAGTGGGAGGACATGTCAGATTTGCATTTGAAAAGATAATTCTGGCTGCATTCAAGGGGAATAGACTTGACAGGGTCAGAATGGATCCTGGGATCTGGGTGAAAGGTTATTTCAGTCATCCAGGTGAGAAATGAGGATGACTCCTACCAAGAGGATGGCACTGGAGACAGGGAGAAGTGGATGCCTTTGTGAGATGTTTAAGTGGAATGCAGGGGGATTTTGTAGTGGTTGGGTGTGGGTGTGAAGAAAGTGGAGTAGAGAAGGGTGCCATTTTATCAAGACGGGGAATTTAGGGGAAGGAGCTTCGATGGAAGTGAAGACCAGGAGTGCAATGATAGGGGCATATCATATTTGAGATTGTGAAACATACCAGTGGAGATATCTAGGAGATAGATGAGGCCAGTTGGATATATGAATCTGGCCTCCAGAGGAGAAATTTAGGTTGAAGATACATAATTGGGAGTCATGAGTATACAGTTGGCCTTGAGGCCATGGTAATGGATATGATTATGGGAGGAGAGATAACAGAATGAAAAACAAGAAGTAAATCTAGAATTAAGCTCCAGGTAACTTTAGTATTCAAAGACAGGTCGAGAAGCATGAAATGTCAAGAGACAGTCAAGAAGGAAGGAATCCAGAAAACTATAGTAGTGTGGATGCTAACGGAAGAGGAGTCAACTGTCAAATGCAGTAAAATGTCCTTTGAATGCTTCAGTAAGAAATCATCTCTTCCACCAAGGAAGACTCTGTGTGTGTGTGTGTGTGTGTGTGTGTGTGTGTGTGTGTGTAGGGGGCAGTTGGAACAGAAACCAGACTGAAGTGGGCTGTGCCACAGGAGATGGGAAAAAAAGAGAGCCCTGGTATAGGCAACTATTTTGAAAGTTCAGCAGTGAAGGGAGGAGAGAGGTGATACAGTGGCAGAGATGGGAAGGAAGTTATTAAGGGAGGATTATTTATTTATTTATTTATTTATTTATTAAAAATTTTTTTTTAACATTTTATTTTTTGAGAGACAGAGAGAGACAGAGCACGAGCAGGGGAGGGGCAGAAAGAGAGGGAGACACAGAATCCAAAGCAGGCTCCAGGCTCTGAGCTGTCAGCACAGAGCCCCACGTGGGGTCTGAACTCACAAATCATGACATCGTGACCTGAGCCAAAGTCAGACACTTAACCGACTGAGTCACCCAGGTGCCCTGGAAGCCTTTTTTATTTTTTTAATAAAAGAGATATTATAGCATATTTCAATATTGATAGGATTCTGCTTCTAGAAATTTCCTATAGATATACTCCCCACATGCAGCTCAAGACCCGTGCACTACAAACATTCACTGTTTGTAGTGACAAAAGCCTGGAAACATCCTAAATGTCTAGCAAGAGGACACTAGTCAAATCAATTATAGGACATTCACACAGCTGGATCAATACTCAAGTGAATGAGGTATTTATGCCAGGACAGACACAGCCCTTAGATACCAAGCGAGGAAAGGAGCAAGTGGCATTAAGAGTGTGTTTAACACGTTCCTGTGCATTTTATGCATTTACATTTGTGTCTATGCATTAGTCAGCTTGGGCTACCATAACAAAATACCATAGGTCAGGTGGCTTAAAAAACAGAAAACTATTTTCTCATGGTTCTGGAGACAGGAAGTCTGAGATCCAGGAGCCAGAATAGTTGGGTTGTGGGGAAAATGGTCTTTCTGGCTTGCAGATAGCCACCTTCTCACTGTGTCCTCCCACAGTCTTGGAAGGACACTTATCCTATCAAAGCAAGACCCCACCCTTATGACCTCATTTAACCTTACCTACTTCCTAAAGGTCTTATTTTCAAATACAATCACATTGGGAGGTTAGGGCTTCAACATAGGAATTGGGGAGGATACAATTCAGTCCACAGCAGTGTGTACGTGTGTGTATATGTTTAATTTCCGGAAATATAAACAAGAATTTGTATTATAGGAGATGGGCTTATTGTTCATCATATGCTGTTTGCACAATTTTCTTTTTCTTTTATATTTCTTTTAACGTTGATTTATTTTTAAGAGACAGACAGAGTGTGAGCAGGGGAGGGGCAGAGAGAGAGGGAAACAGAACTGGAAGCAGGCTCCAGGCTCAGAGCTGTCAGCGCAGAGCCCAGTGTGGGGCTTGAACCCACGAACCGCGAGATGATGACCTGAGCCGAAGTTGGACGCTCAACCGACTGAGCCACCCAGGCGCCCCTGCACAATTTTCATTTTTAATACGCGAACATATTACTTTTTTCATTAAAAAAAAAAACTAGTTTAAAACAAGTGAAAGCAAAAGGAAAGATCATCTCACGTGGTTAAAGTTAAAAAGACTGACAACAATAAACAGCGATAAGTGTATAGAGCAAACAGGAGCTCTCTTACCCCACTGGCAGGAATACAAAATGGTATTCATACAAAAGTCTGGCCACTTCGGTGAGTTTGAGAGTTTGAGAGTTTCTTATAAATTAAACATACACATACCTGATCAACCAGCAATTCCTTTCCTGGAAATTTAACCAAGGGAATGAAAACATATGCCTTGTTCATGACTAGATGTAGCTTTGTAATTCACAATAGCCCCAGACTGGCAACAACTTCAATGCCTGTGACTGGGTGAACCAGTTACAGAGTATCTATTCAGTGGAATACTAGGTAGTACCAGGGGACCTGAAAGTGGGTGAATCTCACCAACATTCTGAGCAAAGGAAGCCAGACACAAAAGAGTAAATGCTGTCTGATTCTATTTCTATGATATTCTAGAAAAGACAAATCTAATGTAGAGTGACAGAAAGCAGGTCAGTGTTGCGTGGAGAGGGAGGTGCTGGAGGATTAACAGCAGGGGAACAAAGAGAAGTTTTGGGGGTCGTGGAAATGTTCTGTATGGGTTCATACACTTATCGAAGCTCATGAAACTGTGTACCTAAAAAGAGTGCATTTGATTGTATGTAAATTATACTTTCAACAGAAAGTTGATTTAAAAAATTTTTTTTTTCAACGTTTATTTATTTTTTGGGACAGAGAGAGACAGAGCATGAACGGCGGAGGGGCAGAGAGAGAGAGACACACAGACTCGGAAACAGGCTCCAGGCTCTGAGCCATCAGCCCAGAGCCTGACGCGGGGCTCGAACTCACGGACCGCAAGTTCGTGACCTGGCTGAAGTCGGACGCTTAACCGACTGCGCCACCCAGGCGCCCCGAAAGTTGATTTTAAAAGTCTAAAGAGGGAGAGGTCAAATATGTAGGAGAAACCCCATGCGCTCACGGGGGGTTCCTGAGCAGGGGGAAGAGGCAGGTGCAGACCAGGTGGATCTGGGTGAAGGAGGTGCAGGTGAATTTGGGTGAGGCGTTTGGGCATGTCCAGGTTTAAGGCTTCTTCTCTGTGCAGAGGTAGTCTTGTCCTGCTGAGGATGAGAAAGGAAAAGTTGCGAGGAGTGAAAAGATTGGAAACAGAGGGGCGCCTGGGTGGCTCACTCGGTTAAGCATCTGACTCTCGATTTCAGCTCAGGTCATGATCTCGCGGTTTGTGAGTTCCAGCCCCATGTCGGGCTGGCTCTGCACTGACCTCACAGAGCCCGCTTCAGATTCTCTGTCCCCCCTCACCGCACCCCCCCCACTTGCTGTCTCTCAAAAATAAATAAACATTAAAAAAAAAAAAAAGATTGGAAATAGAGGTAGAGACTAGACAAGCCAGGAGAAAGGAAACAGTATAGAAGCTCAGGGTGGCATGGAGGGGTCTGTCGAAGCTGGTGATTTCAGAATCCCAAATCAAGCCACTGGGCACAGTGCTGGGACAAAAGAAAAGGGACTGCTCCAAAAGAAGCCAGGGAGCAGGTGTGCATGCAAGAGAGCTGAGATGCAGGAGGGCTCTGCCATCAGAGAACAGAATGCAGATTTCAGCAGTAGTTGCCTTTTGAGTAAGAAGGAGACCAGTGGACCAGGAGAGGGGGTGGGCAGAGTCTGCCATTTGGTTTGTGTTTCTCCGTCCCTCATCACACTCACCGGTTTGTAATCAGGTCTGTGTCATAATATCTTGGAATAATCTTTACTATCGTCTGATGAATGCCCATCTCCCCCAGTCGTCCACAAGTTCCATGGGTGCAGGGCTGATGCCTGCTTTGCTTGTTTCTGTATCCCTGGAGTCTAGCCCAGGACCTGGTATACAGTGGGTGCTCAGTAAATATATATTCGATGAAGGGGAGACTGTGGTTTGTAATGCTAACTCAACTCCTCTGTCACCAGCTGTGAGATTACAGGCAGGCCACGTCTCTCTGTGGCTCAAGTTTCCTCACAGAGGCTTAATTTAAATGTGGCAATACCTGTGTGCTACTCCCAGCATCCAGTAGGTGCTCAATAATACAGTCCTCCACTCCCCTCCTTTTCTCTGCTACCCCTCCCTCCTGCCACAATGCCACACCCATTATGAGGAGCCATAAAACCCAACCCAGGTTGGACTCTCACCTCCTCATCGCCTCCTGGCCAGTCCCTTACCTCAAGTTGGGGTGAGGGGCTGATGTCCCCTACATCTGGCTCCAGGTGCCCCCCAACCCCAGAGAGCAGGACTGGGGCCCAAGTGGACCTCGGATCTGGCCAGGTTGCCATTGCCATGGTAACAGTGACAGTCCTCAGCCGCAGGTTCCCTAAGTGACTGGTTACTCTTTAACATATCCACCCACCTTGGGTGATTAGAAGAATCAATAAGATAACCAGGCGGTGGCAGCTGGCTGTACTCACTGCCTTCCTGGTGGACTGGCTCCCGGTGGCCCTGCTGCCGCTGTGTGTGGGGCCCGGCCCCTCCATGCCCCCGCGTCTCTGGCTGGGTGGGCTCGGCCATGGTCAGCGTGAACGTGCCCCTCGGGGCTCCAGTGGAGAGTCCCTATGGTGAGTGGGACCAAGGGTCGGGTGGGGGGAGGACTGGACAGGGCAGGACCGTGGTCAAGTTTGGGAGGCCATGGGACGCCCCATTATGTGTTTCCGAGGAACGCAACGACTCTCTAGGGCCTCCTCCAGAATGGCAGGACCCTCAGGGGATGCATGTGGCTTGCTTCGCTAAGGTCCCAGAGGCATGGCAGATTTGGTCTGGGAAGGGCTGGGAGGGGCCGTAGGAGCCCCCCCGCAGGGGCTTGCTCCTTTCGCCTCCGCCAAGAGAGACTGCTTTCCTGGGCACGTGTCCCAAGGGTCTTTCCAAAATTCCACAGAGGGCGGGGCTGGAAATACCAACCCATTTGCCAGGGACGAGTGGAAGCCGACCGGAGCCTTGCTGGGCCTAGCACAGAGCTGGCTCAGGGTCTAGGCGGGATGGGACCCCGGGGGAGGGCGGGGCAGGCCGCTCTGATGAGCTCTGGATAATTCACCAAAGGGAAGCCAAGTCGAGCAACATAGCGTGGGGCGTGGGGCGTCGGAAAAGAATGGTCTCTTGCTAGATGTATGAAACTTAGGTGCAAGGCCAGGGAAAAACGTGTCACTGAAAGGTGAAAGCTTGGGCTCTGTGGCTGGGGTGACTCCATACTGGAGGTAACGCAGCAAACGTAGAGGATGGGTAAACACAGCGTGATGCATCTTTAGCAAGGAATGCTAGCCCATTGTTGAAGGAGCAAAAATGTAGATCTGTTTGCAGATAGGGAAGGACCTCCAGGTTACACTTAGTGAAAAAAACAAACTGAAGCACTGTGTGTAGCATTTTACATTTCTGATAACAGAACGGATATTCGCATGTATATGTACACACACGTTTGTATTTGCATAGAAAGCCAGTAGACAGACAGGAAGAGACTGGTAACAGAGTTGTGTTTCTGAGGACGGAGTTTCAATAAATTTTTTTTTTTAACTTTTTCTTGCACATTTTGGATTTTTAAAAATTAGGTGCGTTTTGTTAAGAGATTTAAATCACACAAACACACATAGGGTTTGGCCTCTGGAATCCAGGCTCTAGTTGTGTGACTTTAGACAAATTATTCAACATTTCTGTGTCTCAGTTGCCTTCTCTTTGAAGTGGAGATAGGATGTCTTACAGGCCCTCACAGAGGACTAAAGGAGACCAAGGGTGTAAGCCCTAGGCACCAGGCACATGATAAGGACTCAACAAATATTGTTTAATATTGTCATTAGCTGAGGACAGATGGCCTCAAGGAATCAAGGACTGGTCTCCTGACTGGTCCACTGGGATCTTCCACCAAACAGAAGTTTGTGCTATAGTGGAAGGAGCAGAGGCTAAGGAACCCAAAATAGCCTGGGGATCCATCCCGCATACCAGCTGTATGACCTTGGGCAAGTTACTTCCCCTCTCTGAATCTATTTCCTCACCTGGAAAATGGACCTATCTCACAGAGGGTGGTGCAGTGAGAGGATATAGCATAGTTGAAGGGCTAGGCATGTCTTAGGTGCTCCATCCAAGTTTGAAACACAATTATAAGACTTGGTTGACCCTGTAGCCAGAACAATTCTGTGTCTTGCATAGGGACCAGATAGTCAGCTGCTGCGGAAGGAGGGCCCCAGGCCACAAGCCAAGGCTAGGGATGAACAGAAGGCCCCCCACCTTTCTCCCAGGGGGGTACTATAATAATATAACCTGACAGCTTCTCACTGTATTCCAGGTCTATGTACTTTGTAGGGTGGCCTCATGCCCCTTCATCCCGACCTGTACGCAGTGCTCACCACAAAGCAAGTGTTCAACACACATTTGTTGGATGGTTGGATGGATAGATGGTTGGATGGATGGACGTTCTATGCCTATTACTTTAATTCCTACAACAGCTGTTCCAGATAATAATATTGTTATCTCCAAGGATAGAAGAGAAAACTAGAGCTCAGGATTGTTTTTTTAAAAAAAAAAATCATCTGACTTCAGTCCATTTGTGACTCTCTTGACTAAGCTACAGATCTGGGCTGGGCAGAGAAAGGAGAGCTCCTATGGCCAGATTTGTAGCAAGCACCAACAAAAGAACATTGCTGTCCTGGGACAGCTGGGCATTTGTTTGTGTGTGTGTGTGTGTGTGTGTGTGAGTGATGGTGGCTAAAAGACCTTGCTTTCGAGATAAAGTAAATCTGGGTTAGCATCCTGGATCTGCCCCCTCCTTTATTTTTTGAAGCTGTTTGGCCTATCCCTCTCTGAGCCCCACATGTTGAATGAACTAGGAAGCTCTAGGGAAAATGCACCTTCTGAAAAAAGAAATGAGTGTTTTGAGGAGAACCCCTTTTCCTAGGCTCTGTAATCAGGATAATACTAACCCCCCACCAAAGGCTGCAACTGCAGAGGTAAGCTGTAGGGGAAGGGACGAGGTCCACAGCAGAGCCTCAGGAGGGGCAATGGCAGGCAAGGCTGTGGAGAGGATAACGTGAGTTAACACACGTGAGTTAATACACAAGTGCTCAGCGTCGTGCCTGACACAAGGCAACCATGCAGTAAATGTCAGCTGCCGTCTCACATCTTTGAACCCCAGGAGGACAGTCTTTAGGGAGCTGATCTTTGGTGGGGTGATGCTGGGTGAACTTGACCTTCCCCTGGACTTGCAACACACTCGTGGCACACTGGCTTCTGGTTTGTAGCTCTCATCATGACTCTGATCAGACAGCATTGGTGTGCGTTGTGGCCTCTGTATCCCCCACTCGACTATAAACTCTGCGAGCCTTGCACGTCTCACACAGCGACTGGCACAGAATAAATGCTCAGTAAGCATCTGTTGGATGCATGGACTGAGGGAGGTTTTAAGAAACAACCCTATGACAACGGTCAACAATGTCAGCCAGACCCATGCTCTACCTTCCTGTCTCTCTCCATGCTCACCGTGCAGACCCAACGTGGCTGGCATGGTGCGGGGCATCACATCTGCCCTCAAGCACCTGAAGCTGGAGGGGATATTCCTTGAAGTACTTGTTTCTTTTATCAAAAAGCAAAATTTCCCCAGAAACCTCCCAGCAGACTTCCCTGGTTCAAGGAAAGCTGGGAATTCAAGGGTCTAGTGGAAAGAAATGGGAAAGCCAAGACTGGCTTCGACCAACGATACTGTTTTCTTGAGGTCTAGCACGATGCTGTTCCAAACAAAATCAGGGTTCTCTCATAAGAGGGTCTCTCAACTTCAGCACTATTGACATTTTGGCTCAGATGATTCTTTATTGTGGCAGCTGTCCTGTGCGTTGTAGGATATTTAGCAGCTTTCCAGACTTTGACTCATCAGATGCCAGGAGCATTCTTCCCCCATCAGCTGTGCCAACCAAATATGTCTCCAGATGTTTCTCGATGTGCCCTGGACACATATAACACTACTGTGGTATAAGGAAGCAGGGATAGCTTCTGCATGATGTCTGCCACAACTGAATATCCTGTGACTTTTCTGCTGTGGTTATTTGCTTCAGGTGCCAGGGTCTAGCTCAGAGGCAAATCTGGAGCTGCCCTTAGCAATTATGAGGATAAGATGCTATTGTGTGCTTATCTGTATGCTACCCAGACTTCTGGCTTCATTCTTTTCTTACCCTTTCCTATGCTTTTTCTTTTCACAAGTTCCCCTTAGCTTCCCTTAATTATCTGTCTTGGTCCTTTGGTAGTTTGTCATTTTTGTAAGCATTTCAAATCTCCTTGAGGGCAAGGTCTGTATTTGTATGATCTTTGTTGTTTTATTCTAGGATACTCTAGGACCTGGACTTATATTGACTTTGAGGGAGGTTTATTGAATGAATGAATGAATGAATGAATGAATCAGAAATGGATGGATGAATGAATGGATGTCTGCGTGGGTGAGTGGATGGGTGGGTATGGTGGATGATGGATAAATGGGTAAGTAGATGGATGGGACGGTGGAGAGATATGTAGATGAATGTGATAAGTGGATGAATAAGCAATTGGTTAGCTGGGTGTGTGGGTGGAGGCACAGATGGATTGGTGTTTGGATGGATGATATAGGTTGGGCTGGGCTGGGCTGGGCTAGCAGAATCTGCAAGTGCTGAGGACAGAACAAGTAAGGAGACTGGGTGCTTTGGCCACTGGTCGACAAACGTCAATTAGGCCAACGACATGAGCCTCAGGCCAGATCAGAGGCTGTTGTCAGGGGCAGTTTGGTTAAATGGCACTCCCACTGAAAACTGTATAAGTGGTTGACACTTTGCTTCGCCATCTGATTCTGAATTTCTTCCTCCATCAAATAAAGTTGGTTGTTGTAAGGATTCGATGAGGTAAGGAAGGAGAAAAATATCATAAACTAGAAGATGCTTCATTTCCTTGAAGGGCTGATGGGCCCAAAGTTGGGTAGGATGCCAGAGGCTGGCCAACTGTAGGACTGTGTCGGATGTCAGGCACGGCTGTTTCCCTATGTAGAGTCTCCCCCATCGTTTTCCCTTTTCTCACCTCTCCACATCTTTTCCCATTTCACCTCAATTTAATTTCAGCCTCTATGGTTCACTGGTTCACAAACCTGACTGCATATAGAAAACCTCCTTATCAATGACATATTTTGGGGCCCCACCCCAGACCTGGTGAATCAGGATCTCCTGGGATGAGTTCCAAGAATCTTTAATTTTTTATTAAGTCCTTACGTGATTTGGGATCCAGCATAGAAAACCATTGTCTTAATTTGTGCCATTTTATAAAGGGAGGATATGGGTACCCAGAATGGGTCCTGTCTTTACGCAGGAGGCTCCTGCATTCACTGTCACTGTTCACGTATTCACTTTTTCAACAAACCTCTACTGAGGACCTATGGAAAACAAAGCATTCTGTTAGGCACTGGGGGGATGGAGGAGAAAAAACCGTGGCTTCAGATCTTGGAGAGCACCCAGTCGGGTGGGGAAGACAGACAGCCCAGCCACAATGAAAACAGAGTGCCAGGATATGGATGGATAGGGCATGATGGGGACACAAAGGAACTTAGGAGGAGGGCAAGAGATCAGGGACCTCCTGACCCTGGAGGAGTGGACTGATATCTAAGCTAAAACCCAGAGGTTTAGTAGGAATCAACCAGGAGAAGAGAGGGGAGGGGACACCATATGCAAAGGCCTAGAGCCTGGCCTAATCTGTACAGATTTTACTTACACTTGACTGCAGCTCAGTCCATTCTTCTCTGAAAGTATTTTGGGACTTCTCTGATTGTTTCGTGAAAGATTCTGAGAGGCTTACGTGCAGGAACTATGCCTTCCCTTTCTTTTTGACTCACACTCCTCTTGCATGAGGGTGGGCCTGGGAAGAAGAAAGAAATCTGTCCCCATTTAAGCCCTTCCTATGTAACAGGCTGGACTCTGGTTACTTGAAGTGCTTTCTTCCTTTTATTTATTTTTTTACATCTATGTATTCATTTTTTTAACTTAAAAAATTTTTTTAACATTTATTTATTTATTATTGAGAGACAGAGAGAGAGCGTGAGCAGGGGAGGAGCAGGGAGAGGGAGACACAATCTGAGGCAGGTTCCAGGCTCTGAGCTGTCAGCACAGAGCCCAGTGCGGGGCTTGAACTCACAAACCGTGAAATCATGACCTGAGCTGAAGTGAGATGCTTAACCGACTGAGCCACCCAGGCGCCACTAACTTTACTTTTTAAATTTTTTTTTTTTCAACGTTTATTTATTTTTGGGACAGAGAGATACAGAGCATGAACGGGGGAGGGGCAGAGAGAGAGGGAGACACAGAATCGGAAACAGGCTCCAGGCTCCGAGCCATCAGCCCAGAGCCCGACGCGGGGCTCGAACTCACGGACCGCGAGATCGTGACCTGGCTGAAGTCGGACGCTTAACCGACTGCGCCACCCAGGCGCCCCTAACTTTACTTTTTAGAGAGAGACCGTGAGTTGGGAGGCAGGGGAGAAAGAGAGAGAGAGAGAGAGAGAGAGAGAGAATCTCAAGCAGGATCCACTCTCAGACAGAGCTTGATGTGGGACTTGATCCCATGACCCTGCGATCATGACCTGAGCCGAAATCAAGAGTCAGACCCTCAACCTACTAGGGTTGCTGTGAGAATCACAGGAGGTTTATATGTGGAACATGGGGAGTGTCTGGCTCATAGAAAGTGCTGTATACATTTTAATTATTATCATAATATCTGCAGAGTATATACCCACTACGTGAAAGGGACGGAATGCTTACTGTGTGTTAGGCATCTTTTAGCTGCTGTGAGACAAACTGAAATGAATGAGGGATATGTAACTGGTCATTCCAGGATGTAGTTGTCTGGGTGGAGAGTCAGAACGAAGCTTAGTTCCAAGCCTTCAGATACCCTCTGGAGCCTGTCAGGGGGGTATGCTCTTGGGGGCTCAGATCATGCACATAGGCCTGTGGGAGCAGATGGGAGGCGTGGAAATGGTGGGCACAGACCTGTCCTTGCCACAGATGTGGGAAATGGCTCTGGCCCCAGCCAGCTTTTTGTGATCCCACTCAAGTCCTTCTGTTGGGTCTCTGCCTCCTCTTCTGAGAAAAGGAGGCATGTTCCTTATTCAGGGGTCATCATACATTATTCACTGGAGCCCTAGGAGTCCAGAAGCATGTCTCAGGGTTCACTTTTGAGGCCAATGTGGGTGTTCAAATGAACCAGGCTCCTAGCCTCCCCCAGCCACAACCTCTGGTTCAACCAGAGAAGCTCCATGTTGTCTTTGAATGAAACATGTGATGAAAGGAAAATTTATGGTTCATAAATTTTTGGAAAGCCAGAGAACCAGTGTGTTTCAAGCTGCGATCCTGACCCATTAAAGGCTCATGAAACTTATTGGGTTTATTATTCAGGGCAGCACTAGCTGATGTAACAAACCCAAAACGTAAGTTAGAAGTTTATTTGCCTCTGTCACATAGTCATCCAGGGATCCCAGAAGTGACCCTGACTCAGAATGACATTTATCATTTTTGCTCACATTCCATTGGCCAGAATTAGTCACATGACTTTGGCCAAATGCAGAGGAATCTGGGTTGTGTGGTCCCTAGTAGGCCAGCTGTTTTCCAGGAATAGCTCTATAAACTATGGAAGGGGGAACATGAATTTATTGCTACACAGCTGGCCACCTCTGGCTTGGGGTCATGCACACACACACACACACACACACGTGCACACACACGTACATGCACACACATGCATGTACACGCACACACAGTCATATATGTATCGCAAATGTGAATATACAATTTTTAACATCAAATATTTCAATAAAAAACACATGGATACACAGATAGTGATGAAGCAAATGTGACAGAATACTACCTACCAATTGGTGAATCTCAGTGAAGGATATGTTCGTGTTCACTGTACTATTCTTTCAATCTTTAGTGGGTTTGACGTTTTTCAAAGTACAATGTTGGGGGAAATATAACTGTTAAAGTTTGCCAGAGTTATGAACAGAATAGAACAAGATAGAATAAGATTTAATTTAAGCTTCAGGGCTTTGAATTGGAACTTTAATACAGGAATCGGCCAACTTTTTCTGTAAAAGGCCAGATGGGAAATGTTTGGGGCTTCACAGGTCAGGAACTGTGACAAGTACTCAGCTCTGCTGTTATAGGACCCTGGCTGCATGTAAGTAGCCATAGGCAACATGTAAATGAATGAATGTGGCTGTGTTCCAATAAAACTTTATTTACAAAAATAGGCAGTGGGCCAGATTTGACCAAGAGGTTTTAGTTTACTGACTCTTGCTTTAATATGTATTTTTTTTAAAGACTTTGAAGCAGATATTTTTTTATTTTAAGCAGATACATTATTCCTAGAGTTTAATTCAACAGCCTTCATTAGAAATTATAGATCAGCGTGTCCAAGCTGTTAGGGATCCCAAGTCCGTTAATGTCCCCTCACTATGCTGGACAAAATAATTTCAGCACATTTGCTGTTCACATAATCAGCTCATTCTTTCACTTTCATTTCTTGCCTTTTCTTTTAACAAAAATGTACTATTTTAAAAAGTATTTTTAGGGGCACCCAGCTAGCTCACTCAGGGGTGCATGCGACTCTTGATCTCAAGGTTGTGAATTTGAGCCCCATGTTGGGTGTAGAGATTACATAAACAAACAAAAATTTTCCTTGAAGTATAGCGTTTCCTACAGAAAAGAACATGAATTATTAATCACAAACAGATTAGTGAAATTTCACAAAGATGGCCACATTTTAAAAAATGAAGTAAAAGGGGCGCCTGGGTGGCGCAGTCGGTTAAGCGTCCGACTTCAGCCAGGTCACGATCTCGCGGTCTGTGAGTTCGAGCCCCGCGTCGGGCTCTGGGCTGATGGCTCAGAGCCTGGAGCCTGTTTCCGATTCTGTGTCTCCCTCTCTCTCTGCCCCTCCCCCGTTCATGCTCTGTCTCTCTCTGTCCCAAAAATAAATAAACGTTGAAAAAAAAAAATAAAAAAAAAAATAAAAAAAAAATGAAGTAAAATATAATAGAAAACATCCTACTATATCTCCTGTAGCAAGAGTAAATTTTGCATGTGTGAACACTTTGTTTCATTTATATATGTTTATGGATGTGTGTGTAAGGTTGTGATAATAACAAACTTTTATAAAGCACTTCCTAGGGCTTTACACATATTAACTCCTTCTCTTCACAATGACCCTGTGAAGTAGATGCTATTAATGTCATTCCCATTTTACAGATGAGGAAATGGAGGCACAGAGAGGTTCAGTCACTCAGCGAAAGTGACACAGGCATTAAGAGGCGATGCTGAGTTTCCAACCCAGGTAGTCAGGCTTCAGAGTCCCTGTTTTGACTACCACCCTGTATAGAGGGTCATGGTCAAAATGGCTTAAATGCCACTGGACAGAATGTTCCCAAAGGTTCTTTATAGACTTAAAAATAGTGTACTTTTCCTTAGGTGTACCCACAGGGCACAGGGGCTGATTTTAGGTAGTACATGGACAAACATTTTAAAATCTTGTTGAGTTTATATTACTGTGTGTTAGAAAATTTTATAACTAGCGTTTATATTATAACTAGCATTTATATTAAAGCATTAATATAAAATACACTTTTAAAAATTAAGATACTCATCAAAAGAAAGAAAAAGATCAAGTAAATAATTACAGGTAAATACAGTACAGGTAACAGGTAGATATGGTAAAGATTGCAAAGAGAAATACAAATGCCTAGGACTTTGGGGTCAGATACTGAACTTGCATCACATGGCCCCAGATATGGGTCTTGGCTCATTCATATTCTACCTCTGATTTATTTGATAATTTCTATAGGACTTACTATGGACCAGGCACCATTCTAAACAGTATGTAAAAATCACTTCCTTTAATTCTTACAACTGCCTGTTGAGGTAGGTTGGTACTGCCATCATACCCATTTCTCAGAAGAGGTAACAAAGGCTCAGAAAGGTAACTTACCCCAAACCACACAGACTTAAAGAGGCAGAGCTAGGATTCAAATCCAGGCATTGCGTTAGTAAGAGCGATGCTAGCTGGTGTAACAAACATACCCAAATGTATGATGTCCTTCACACAGGAACCCCAGCTCCTTCCATCTTGGCTGGAAGATGACTTTTATGTTAACCACTGCACCCCCACTGTGATGGGCAGAACGATATGACTTTGAGCTCCATGTGTTCTTGTAAAAAATGGGTTAATAATGCCAGTCCTGCTTACCTCTCAGGATAGCTCTGCAGGTACAACCAATGTCATATATAAAGTGCAAGTATTGTTATGTTGACCAACACGTACCTTACAGGGTTATTGTGAAGATTAACTGAGACCGTGCAGGAAAAGCTCTTGGTTCATATACAGATGACATCAGCTGTGAATAATAGCCACGTTGTTATTAAAACGATGAATATAGGCTTATCTCCAAATTGGGAAATAGTTCTATAGGATCTTTCCTATTAGCAAGTTAACACATTACATCTAAGACTGAAAAACTGAGAAGTAGTAGTATAACCAAGATATGTAGAAATATAGAGGAAAACTACCTAAAATAGCTGCCTCTGGATGGTGGGAATCAGGTTCAGGAAAGAGTCGGTGGACAAGTACTATTACTGATTATTAGCTTGGTAAGAGTATTTTATTTTTTTCAACTGTGCATCTATACAGCTTTGATTAAAATTTTGAAAAAAAAATAAATTAAAATGGAAAAAAGAATAATTAAACACTATTTCAAACACTTTCAAGTGTACGTGGAAACAAGAGCCCTGGGGCAGAAAGCCCCAGAAGGGAAAAGCAGAGTTAAGGTTCATGTTTAAAATCCCTGCTGAACACCTTTCAGCACCTTTCTGTCTCCCAAGTTCTTTTCCCTAACCTAAGAGGCCCCATGCAGTCTGATTCTTGGCTGTCCCTCTTTTGGTCTCTCCTGTCTTTGTCCCTTTTTCTCACTCTAGTTCAGCCACGGTGGCCTTTTAACTGTCCTTCAATAAGGTCAAGCATATTCCTGCCCCAGGGCCTTCGTACTTGCTGTTCCCTCTGCCTGGAACATCCTTTTCCCTGGATCTTCCCATAATGGATTTCTTCTCATAGTCTGGGTCTTAGCTGAAAAGTTTTCCACTTAGAGCAGCCTTCCTGAACCACCCAAATCTAAGACTGCCCCACCGCCACCCATCACTATCAATCCTGTTATCTTCTACAGCTCTGGAATTGTGCATTCATTGATCTGTTTATCATCTGTCTCTTCCACTACAATGTAAGTTCCATGAGAGCAGGGAATCTGGTGTCTTGTTGCTTGCTAAAGCCTCAGCATGTAGAACAGTGCTTGGCACACAGTAGGTGCTCCATAAATATTTGTAGAATGAGCAAATTCAGATAGGGACAGCTGAGTTAGTATGCTGAGGGGCTGGATGGGCCAGCGGGATGGGGAGGAAGCTGCAGCCTCTGCCTGGGTTCTGCCCTGGGTAAACAGGCCTCCCTCTGCTCAGACAGCCACTGTTTGACAACTGTCTGCTGAGGGCCCGGCCAAGCCTGAGCCGCCACACGGCCAAGGCCCCAGGATTCCCTGGGACAAGCAGCAGAGGCAGCCACACCTTGGGGAGAGCTTGTGAAGGAACAGGTCGAAAAGTTATCCAAACAGGCATGAGGAAGGGCGGAGTCTGTGGTGAGACAGAGAACAGTTGGCCCTTCCCTGGGCAGAGCCCAGAGGAGCTGGAGGGAGGCCCTGGCACACCCAGCGGGCAGCTTCCCAGGCTGGGCCTCCAGGCCCCAATTCTGGTCCCTGCTCTGGCACTGACTTGCAGAGGGACCTCAGGCACTTGCCATCTCTGGGTCTCAGTTTCCTCCTCTGTAAACCAAGGGACCAGGGCAGGTCCAGGGTTTCCAAATTTAAACAAACAAATAAAATGGCAGTGGCATTGTCTCTTCAAACAAAATCTTACCCGGAAGCCAATTCCCAGGAAGGATACCGTGGAGGCACTTACAGTAAGTGTGGAGGTGCAGGAAGCTGGCCGAACTGTCGCTCCAGGCCGTTTGGAGGAGCCCCGCGTGAAAATCCCCAGGCTCCTTGCTCTCTGAGTTTCCTGTGCTGTAGGGTGGGAGAGGCATAGCCAGAGGGAGCATCTAGACCCTTGTAATCAAAATAGATGCAGGGTCAAGCCCCACAGCGTGATCTCAGGCAATTTATTCCACTGTTCTGAGCCTTGGTTTCCCCTCTCTAAGTCTGGCATCATGGGGCATCTGGTTGACTCAGTCAGTTAAGTGTCTGACTCTCGGTTTCAGCTCAGCTCACGATCTTGCGGTTTCATGAGTGCAAGCCCCGCGTCAGGCTCTGCACTGACAGCACGGAGCCTGCTTGGGATTCTCTTTCTCTTTCTGTCCCTCCTCACCTCCATCAAAATAAACTTTAAATCTGGCATCATAAATAGTACCTCCTTCATGGTATCATACGTTCAGCACAGAACCCAGCACCTAGTAAATTCTCAAAAAGAATAGTGAAAAAAGTCAAAGCTGGTTATTAGGAGAGGTAGTAGAAATGACCGGAAGAGACAGTTAGTTCTCTGTTAGGAGATGGGAAAATACTTAACCACTCTGAACCTCAGTTTCCTTCTCTGTAAAACATGGTGGAGGGTTTCATGGGAGATCAGAGGTTGAGATCCAGCCCAGCCAGTTTGGATTTTTTTGATACAATTTGAATTGACTGCTAACCTTTAGAAATCCCAACTTCCTGCCCCTTTCAAAAAATGGGAAGCTCTAGCAACACTCATTTCCCATAGCCTCGAGGCAAAAGTCCACTGAAACAATTTCAACTGGTGTGCTTTCTCTAACTTGCTGCAGTCCCCACCATTCCTTAATGTCCCCACACTGAAGTTATACTAGTGAACATAAAACATTGTTTGCTGCACTGTTTTTCCTACAGCAAAGTGTGAAATATGCTTATATACCATATATCACTGAGGGCAATTGAGTTTGATACCCCTGATTGCTGAGACCAAGGAAAAGCTCATTATTTCTGAGAACAATCTCCTGTTTTGTTTTGTTTTTTTAATTTTTTTTTCAACGTTTTTTATTTATTTTTGGGACAGAGAGAGAGCATGAACGGGGGAGGGGCAGAGAGAGAGGGAGACACAGAATGGGAAACAGGCTCCAGGCTCCGAGCCATCAGCCCAGAGCCTGACGTGGGGCTCGAACTCACGGACTGCGAGATCGTGACCTGGCTGAAGTCGGACGCCTAACCGACTGCGCCACCCAGGCGCCCCCAATCTCCTGTTTTATAGATGTACCATTTTTTAATGTGGCTATTGAAACATTTAAAATTACATACGTGGCTTCCATTGTATTTCCGTTGAACAGGGTTGTTCTAGCCCTTTGGATGCCATAGGAGTGGCCGAGTTCACTGCTAACTCATCCCGCCTCCATGTCCCATGCTGACTAGACCAGTCCTAGCCAAACCACTTGGGCTGGTGTCCCTGGCTGGCTCTTCTCCCCTGCCTACATTTATCTCTGGTGTCCCCACCCTTGTTGCCTGCCTGTCTGGAGGACCCTGGCTCCAGAACTCCAGGCCTGTCTTCTAGAATTCTCCACCTGGGAAATCTCACCTCCCAGCCCCCATCTGGCGGCCATTGTGTTTTCTTTATCAGATATTCACATAAAACAATAGTCAATTTGAAACTTCATTACACATCCATTCTTCCGTCTCCAGCCTGCTGAATTTACCCCAAATCCAGTGGTTTTGGGGGTGGAGCTGGGGTGGGGAGGGGTTTATTTTTCCCCCTTCTCTAGGGCAAGTCATAGTTTTTCCAGAGATAAGGTAGACTGGGTTTGGGGGAGGGACACAGGTCCTTCTATAGTGAAGGCACAGACTTTGTTTTTGGAAGAGATAATGTCCACAGCTCCCCTGGGGAGATGAGAGAACCCTGAAGGACTCAGGAAGCAGGAAGAAAAAGGAATCTTGGCAGGTCATGAAGACCCCCTTCCGACGGGGCGACCTTGTCTGGTAGTGGCTGAGAACTTGTGCTGCTGAGTCAGGAAGACTTGGGTTAGAGCCATGGAAGCCACATGCCTTAGACAGGTGACAGTACCTCTCTGCCCCTCAGTCTGCTCATCTGTGAAATGAGGATAAGAACAGACCTACCCTAGCACAGTGCTTTTGCACAGAAGTGCTCCATAAATGCTTGCTTTCATCATACCTTTGAAAAAGGGCCCGTAGTGGCAATATGGGATAATTTTAATCATTTTTTATTTTGCCTTGGTGCATTTTCATAATTCTCCTTCCACGAACCTGCTTAAAAAATAATAAATTTGTTAACAGAGAGAGGAGGGCTAAAATTAAGTGGAAATGTCACCCTAACACGGGGCTCCCACAGGGGGCATTACATCTGGAAACAGGTAAGAAATCTTAAGAGTCTCATCTTCACACACCCATTTAATATCTTAAGCCAAAGCTCCAGGAGGAAAGGTGATTTGGCCAAAAGTCTACAGCAAGTTAGTGGCACAGGCAAAACTAGGATGTCAGACCGCGGAGGTCACTAGGGCCGACCTTCCCAAGGCCACTCAGACAAGAAAGATTCTACTGTTAAATGTCTGAAAAACACTGGATTGAAGAGAGCTGTGCACATTTCAGTACAGAACACTTCTCAGAGCCCTTAACGTATGACAGTGTGTCTTCAACAGACACCTCCATTGTGCCCACGTGGTTTGTCAGAGCCCCTTGAACATTAACATCCAGTAAAGCTCTCCCTGCTCCCCAAGCAGAGAAATGCTATAGCTTAGACACATGCCTAGATTAAAAAAAATAATACTTTTTTCAGATATCTTAAATAGTGTGATTTTTAAAAATTACATCTGAGGGGCACCTGGGCAGCTCAGTTGGTTAAGCGTCTGTCAGCTCAGGTCATGATCTCGCTGTCCATGAGTTCAAACCCCGCATCGGGCTCTGTGCTGACAACTCAGAGCCTGGAGCCTGCTTCAGATCCTGTCTCCCTCTCTCTCTGCCCCTTCCCTGCTCACACTCTGTCTCTCTCTCTCTCTCTGTCTCTCTCTCTCAAAAATAAGTAAACATCAAAAAAAAAAAAAAAGTTCCAAAAATTACATTTGAATTGTCTGTTGCTGATGTGTAGAAAGTTAATTTTTCATAATACTTTTCCTTTTCTCTTGTGAAGTAGGAAATATTACAAACACACAGGGAAGTACAGAGAACAGCATTGTGAACATCGATGTACCCATCACTCAGTTTTGTGAAATCTTACTGCATGACCATTGTTTCACTGGATTCATTTTTTTTTTCATGAAAAGTGAGACATTATACTTAGCATTGAAGCCCCCTTGTACCTCTCCCCAATCCCATCCCCCTGCCACCCCTCTCGGAGGTGACCGCGGTCAACTTTTGCCGTTTATCATTACCAGGCATGTTTTTATGTTTCTACTACATGTGGCTACGTAAACAATGGATAATGTTATTTATATCTGAAAAATGTATTCAAACGGCATGTTATACGTGTCCCTGAGCAACCTCCTTTTGTTCACTCATATAAGAGCTATTTGGATCTTCCCATGCAGATACAAGCGGGACTAGAGGTCACTCATTGAAAGTGCCGTGTCTGAATGTCCCAAGTGTACTTATTCTGGTTTTTGCCAGTGGAGTTGTTTCCAGTTTGTCACTATCTTAAACAGGGCCACAAAGAACATCCTTATACCTGTGGCTGCGAGCTTCTCTAGGATAACACGTAGGAGTGGAATTTCTGGAGCTCGGGCAGTGGACATCTCCACTGTGATGAGACATTGGTAAGTCGCTTCATCTTGCCCCCCAACTGCCACGTCAGTCAGCAGCGTCTCAGGAGCACTCCGAAAGATGATGGATGTAAAATAAGAATTTGTATTTCCCCTACTACTAGAGGGAAAGGCTCTTTTGCCCTTTGACTTTGAACTGTCAGAGTACTTGTTCACATCCTTTGCCCGTTTTTCTGTTACATTATTTACCTTTTCTTATCATTTGAAGGAAGTATTTCTTCTACTTTTTTTTTTTTAAGATTCTATTTTTAAGTAATCTATATGCCCAATGAGAGGCTCAAACTCACAACCCCGAGACTGACGTGCTTTACAGACTGAGCCAGCCAGGCGCCCCAGGAACTATTTCTTCCTGATCCAAATCCTTTTTCAGTTCTATTAGCCAAGAATATCTTTGATTAGACCCAGCTTGTCTTTTCATTTCCTTTAGAGACTCTTTTGTTGTACAGAAGTTTACAGTTACACGGTAGTTATGTTCTGGTTAAATTATAAATCGGGTTGTTAAATTTACTAATCTTTTCCTTTATGGCTTGTGCTTATTGTATCTTGTCCATAAAATCCCGCAGTGCCCTGCGATTGTAAAGATATTATACGTACTGTTTTCTTCAAGTTTTAAAGTTTTGTTTTTCATATTTAGGTGTTTATTCATAGAAATTGATTTTTTAAAGTTTATTTATTTTTGAGAGAGAGAAAAAAAAACGCACGTGCATGCACAAGCAAGGGAGGCACAGAGAGAGAGGGAGAGAGAGAGAATCCCAAGCAGGCTCTGCACTGTTCGCACAGAGCCCCACAGGGGGCTTGAACTCATGAACTGTGAGATCGTGACCTGAGCTGAAATCAAGAGTCAGACACTTGACCGACTGAGCCACCCAGGGGCCCCCATAGGAACCGATTTTTATGTGCGGTACAAAATAGATGCCATTCTATTTTCCTTCATACGGAGAACCAGTTGGCCCTGAACCATTTTTGACCAGGACATCCTTTCTCCATTGACATGCAATGCAATTTCCTTTTGTCTCTCATTTTCAAATATATGTAGACCTGTTCCTAGGCTCTGTATGTTGTTCCGCTTTTCTACCTCTAGTAGCCACATTAAAAAAAAATATTTTTAAAACCCAGGTGAGTGAATCCACATTTATACCAAAATTAAAAGTTTAATTTTAAAAAAGTCCCCAGGGTGCCTGGGTGGCTCAGTCCTTAAGCATCTGACTTGGGCTCAGGTCACAGTCTCACAGTTCATGAGTTTGTGTCTGACATTGGGCGAGCTCAAGCCCCACTTCAGGTGAGCCCCACTTCTCTCTCTCCCTCCCTCTCTCTCTCTCTCTGCCCCTCCCCTCTCAAAATAACTTTCTCAAGCCTTCTTGGGATTCTCTCTCTCTCTGCCCCTCCCTGCTCTCTCTCTCAAAATAAATACATAAACTTAAAAAAAAAAGCTGAATAATATTCCATTGTATGTATATATCACATGTGATTTTTCCTGTTTTCCTGTTTATCTGTCGCTTGATGGTTGGGTTGCTTCTACCTTTTGGTTGTTGTGAATAACGCTGGCTATGAAATGAGTGTCAAACATCTCTTCCAGACCATGCTTTCCATGCCTTTGGGTATATACCCAGAAGTGAAATTGTTGAATCATATGGTAATTCTAGTTTCAATTTTTTTTAAGGAATTGCCAGACTGCTCTCCATAGTAGCTGCATTATTTTATATTCCCACCGGCAGTTTGAAAGGGTTCTGATTTCTCCATATACCCACCAATGCTTGTTATGATCTGTTTTGTTGTTTTTTATCCTATCCATTCTAACAGGTATGAAGTGGTATCTCATTGTGGTTTTGCACTGATTAGCATTTCACTCATGATTAGTGATATGGAGCATCTTTTCATGTGCTTCTTGGTCATTCGTACATTTTCTTTGAAGAAATGTCTATTCACATCCTTTGCCCATTTTAAAATCTGGTTTTGTTATTGTTGTTGAGTTGCAGGAATTTATATACTCTGGGTATGAACCCCTTACCGGCTATGTGATTTACAACGATCTTCTCCCGTTCCACGGATTACTCTCTCACTCCATTCATAGTGTTCTTTGGTGCACAAAAGTTTTTAATTTCAATGTAGTCCAGTCAATCGACTTTTTCTTTTGTTTCCTGTGCTTTTGGTGTCATATCCCAAGAAATCGCTGCTAGATCCAGTGTTGTGACTATTTTCTATGTTTTCTTCTAAGAGTTTTATAATTTTAGCTCTTATGTTGAGGTCTTAATCAATTCTGTGTTAATTTTTATACATGGTGTAAGCTAGGAGTCCAGTTTCATTCGTTGCATGGGGAGACCCAGTTTTTCCAACATGAGTTTGGTTTTGATCAAATTTTAGTTAAGACTTCTGCACCTGAGAGATGCTACTTTGATTCAACCTTTGACTGATTACTGGGATCCTTTCCAGGGTAGGTAGTACTTCCCAATATCCAGGATAGATGCACTTCCTGACAGGTAGTCAATTAGCTTGGGCTTGATGCTTCCAATGACAAGACGCTCACTACTTAATAAAGCAGCTTTTCTCCTGCTAGAACTATCATATCTGGTAGAAAAATCCTAATTCTGGACACAAACCTTTCTCCTTGTAGCATTCGTCTGTTGGTCCTGGTTTGTTTTCTGGGGCTATGAGAAGAGAGAAGCATCTTCTCCAACATAAAGTACTTTGACTTAAGTAAGTAACACAACTACGTGATAGGCAACTATCTGCCAGGTTATAAGGTTTATCACATTTGCTCCACAAAGCAATTGATTAACAAGTCCTATTATTGATTCCTATTTTGCAGATGAAGCAAATAAGGCTTGAAGAGCTTATAATTTTCACAAGGTCAGTTATGTAAATAGTAGCATTGATATATGGAAGGCAGTGGCCTTGACCATTCTGCTACATTGCCCCTCTCCTCATCCCCAACAGCCAGCCCGGAACTCCTTTGGTTCTTTAGTCTTCAAAGGACATGGTTTTCGCATCCTGTCCCATCCTATGACACAGGAATTCTTTATATATTTTGGATATTAATTCGTTATCAGATATAGACTTTGCAAACATTTTCTCCTGTTCCATCAGGTGCCTTCTCATGTTGTTGATGGTTTCCCTTTTTGTACAGAAGCTTTTTTGGTTTCATGTCGTCCCACCTGTTTATTTTTGTTTTCTTTGCTTTTGGTGTCATATGCATGGTCCCTTAAGGGTAGAATGCAGAGGATGTCTTAGCTCCTTTGACCCGAGCACTACATCCTTCCTGATGTCACACAAAATCAGGTTAGAGGTGTGTGCAGCTGCTACCAAATAAAACCTCTAGAACTTAGTCACGTCACCTGCCACTAAGGCAGCTCTCCCCAGCACTGTCCAGGTGGTTTATTTTTAACCAGTATGGAGGATTTCTCATTCCTCTTCATCGAGTTCAAACATTTCTCCAGGGTCGCGTGGTGGCTCAGTCAGTTAAGTGTCTGACTCTTGATTTCGGCTCAGGTCATGATCTCAGTTTGTGAGTTCGAGTCCCATGTCTGGCTCTGTACAGTACAGAGCCTGCTTCGGACTCTGTGTCTCCCTCTCTCTCTTCCCCTCCCCTGCTCATGCAGGCTCTCTAAAAAAAAAAAAAAAATTTGTCCAAATTCATGTGGATCTTGATCCTGCCATTATTTTATGGCTCACACCTGTGCAGAACTCACTGCCTGCCAGAAACAGTTCTAAGTCCTGTCTGTAATTAGCATGGTTAATCCCCACAGCCTCCTAATGAGTACATATCATTATCATCCCTGTTTTGCCAATTAGAAAATAGTCACAGAGCAATTAAGTAACTCACCAAAGATCACACAGCCAGTCCGTGTGGCTTGAACCAGAATTCAAGCCCAGAAAGTCAGGCTCCAGAATTTGGGCTCTCAGCCTCTATACAGACGCTTCCAAACATCTGACAGGCTCAGCCAGTTTTTTGGGCCCGAAAAGACTGACACGCACTTAGAGACCTCCTTTTTTTTTTTTTTTTTAACATATAAAGAACAGACTAAGGGCTCAGAGGCTTTCACCCACAACAGTATTATTTAATTCAGGATATGTTATAATAGTTTATATCATTCCATTTATTTTCCCATCGCTTTCTACTTAAGATACTGGTGTTTCACTTGGTAGTAATAACATTTCCTTCTAAAATAAATCTAAATAAAAATAAGTGTGTCGATGTAAGAAAAATGTTTAGTATTAGTATGGGAGGTTTCCAAATACAACAAAAATCATAAGGGCCAGAGGAAAATCAGTAACCTTTGGAAAGATCCTGTGCAGTCAAGTTAGGTGAGGCTGTGCTGTAATGACAAAAAGGCCCTAAGTCCCAGTGGCTTACACAGCTGAGCCGATGGCTCACTTACAGTACTTGTCCATCAGGGGCTGGTGGGGTGCACTCCCCACCCTGATGACTCCATTTCTGTACGTGCTTCTGAAACAGCCCCAGCTGCGCGGGCCCTTCAAGCTTCTGCCCGGGTGTGATGCACCAGTTGTTTCTGCTCTCATTTCATTGGCCAGAACAAGTCACATGGTCACATCTAACTTCAAAGGAAGCAAGAAAGAGTAATCCGGTCATGCGCCTGAAACGAGAGAGGAGGAACAGTTGAGAACAGCTGGCAGATAGTGAGTAAAGCAATCTGAAAGGTGGGTCTAGGAAAGGAGACTGAGTCTGTCTCTGACCACGATGACCAGCCCCACCAAGGGGCCTTCAGCACCTGTTCTCAGAGAAGGGCTCTGGTCCGCCAAGGATAAGACCGTCTGACCGCACCATTCTGTTAAGCTAGTGCTGCTCCCCGGCAGCAACTCGGGATGCCTTTTGGTTGCAGGCTTTTCGTAGAGTTGCGGCTGAACTCTGTGGTCAGGTTTGTTTGTTCCCTGAAGCTGGACACAGCAGTTTGGGCTTCGGCTGAGATAGGATTTGTCACTGCTTTGAAAAGATACCCAGAGAAGGGTAATTGGAAAGGAGAGGAATTCAAAGATAGGGCCCGAGGAACCATTTTCCGGGCAAAGAAAAAAAGAATGTGCAAAGACGCTGAGCCAGACACAAAAGGCTGGTGTGGCTGCAGCCACGGGACTAGGGAGAATGGAATGAAATGGAGGCTGGGGATGCAGGGATAGACACACAAGGTCCACGGCAGTTTTGGATTTTATGAGTTTAATTATAAATGCGTAGGAAGTCATTAAAGTTTCAGTATGGGGGGGGCCT
This sequence comes from Lynx rufus, assembly GCF_022079265.1. Lineage (NCBI taxonomy): Eukaryota > Metazoa > Chordata > Mammalia > Carnivora > Felidae > Lynx > Lynx rufus. Next base: position 16,279,015 of record NW_025814896.1, on the reverse strand, counting down.
GATGCAGTCTGTGTGTAAAGAATCATTCCCCGCCCCCCCGCAAGAGTGCGTGGTAGGGAGAAAAGAAGTGAAGAGACTTTCGCAGACCTCCAGAGATGATACTGATGTGGACGAGGTTGACTGTGGTGCAGGTGGAAAGATGGTGAAAATCTGAGTTACTGTTAAAGGTGGCAATTGGGGCGCCTGGGTGGCGCAGTCGGTTAAGCGTCCGACTTCAGCCAGGTCACGATCTCGCGGTCCGTGAGTTCGAGCCCCGCGTCAGACTCTGGGCTGATGGCTCAGAGCCTGGAGCCTGTTTCCGATTCTGTGTCTCCCTCTCTCTCTGCCCCTCCCCTGTTCATGCTCTGTCTCTCTCTGTCCCAAAAATAAATAAACGTTGAAAAAAAAATTAAAAAAAAAAAAAAGGTGGCAAGCACTGGATTTTCTGATGATTTGGGAGAGAGGAACACAAAGATAGTGACTCCCAGGGTGTGGGGTGATGGACTATGACAATGCAGGTGTGATTACTATTGTTCTCTTTCAAGGAATGAGGAAGGGGGAGTGAATTGTCCTTCACTAACCTAGTAACTGAACTCCAGTTCTGGTGTGTCTACTCCCAAGGTCCTACCTTCTCCACTCTCCCCAGACCCATACCTTAATTTCTATAATGGGGGGGGGGGGGGGATGATATTTAATGCCATTACTATCTTTAAATGTGAAAATACATAAATGCCCCTGAATGCAAATATACACTATCAGTGGAGCCAGCACGAGGTCTGGCACCCTACTCAACGGCGCGGGCACGTGGGACCAAGTGTCGGGAATATAAATTTCATAGACGATGTAAGGGCAGCGCCAGACCAGCCTTGGGGAGCAAGTTTTAAAATCTTGCTTTCTTATTGGTGCAGTGGCCAAGGGCTGGTGTGTCAATGCGGGGATGTTAGCTTGCTCGGTGACTAAACCCAGAGAGCGGTGACTGGCGAACCGGTCGAGCTGCCTTCCCTCTGGGTTTGGAGAGATTAGTCCGTCTTGGCCTGTGATTGGTGGGATTGTAATGCTACTTCCGCTGTGATTGGTTAAACCTGTGCGGTCATTTGAAAGTTTCTCAGCGCCAATCCAGCATTGGCCACTAGGGGGAGCCCGGGATGCGCAAAGCGAGGCTCTTCGGCGTGTCTGAGCCGCTTCCTCCCCGAAGCCCTCCGGTTCTGCAGCGACAGCTGGTTCTGCCCTGTGCCCTCAGGCAACCGCGGGACTGGGGTGGGGGTGTGGGGGACGGAGTTAGAACTCCCAGTTCTGGCCCGGGTGGCCACGCTTCTCTGCACAGCCCCTTTGGCCCCTTCCTCTGGCTCCCAGCCCCGCAGAGGACATTGGCTGACCGAGGGGTGGGGCAGAGAGTTGGTGAAGGTTTGTGAAGGCCCAGATCCAAAACGCAAAATTGTGGAGTCTGTCAAAGGAGACAGGGCAGCTCCCCTCCCTCCAAGGCGCCCTCTGCCCGCCTCGGAGTCCTTCTCTCAAGTTGAATAGCCTCCACCAAGCCCTTTAAAATCCTTAAAGGACTTTACGAAAGGAGCATCTCTTTGGGATTTAGAACTGTGCCACGTAGGTCAGGGCCACTAGGGAGATCACCCTCTCCAAAGACACCCCCTGTCATCCCCAGGCGCTAGCACAACCTGCAGTTTCGTCTTGCCATTGCACTTCGTCAGTATTTGAAATTCTCTTTCAATTTTTTTTTTAAATTTTTGAGAGAATGCACGTGCGAGTGGGGGAGGAGCAGAGAGGCTGGGGGGGGGGGAGGGGGGGTACAGACTTTCAGATGTGGGCTCTGTGCTGAGCCAAAGTTGGAAGCTAAACCAACTGAACCACCTAAACGCCCCTGACATTCTCTTTTGAAACATTTATTTGCTTGCTTACTGTCTCTGCATCACACCTCCCCATCAAAATGTAAGCTCTGTGAGAGAGGGAATAGGGAGGGCCAGACATGCCAAAGAATGCCCAGTTACATTGGAATTTGAGATAAACAACAACTTACTTTTTAAGTGTAAGTATGCTTCCTGCGTTATTTGGTACATATTCATATTAAAACATTATTCGATGTTTATCTTAAATGTACCTGGGCACCCTGCAAGTCTGTGGGGGAGGAATCTTGCCTCTTGCCTTCACAGCTGTATCCCACACCTGCAGTGGTGCACGTGGAAAATGCTGAATAAAGGTTAAATGATTGGATGGATAGAATCCTTCGTTCATTCACTCATTTGTCCATCCACCCCATTATATTAAGTTCCAGCTGGGTCCTGGGAATTTAACAGTAAATGGGACACAGTCCAATGGAGGAGGCAGAGACGCAAGCAGCAACCACCATTTGACTACACTGTGATGGTGTAAAGTGTTGGGGGCCGGGTGAGCACAAAGGAGGAACCAGGAGGGCTGCCCAGAGGAGGAGTCCAAGATGGAGCTTGGAGGGGGAAGGGGAGAATAGAAAGGTGTGACAGCAGCTTTGGGCAGAAGGCCTGGCATGTGCAAAGGCCAGAGCCAAGGCGGAGGCTGTGGGATTTGAAAGAGGCGAGTGGCTAGGGGTGGGGGACCGATGTGCAGTATGGGTGGGGCAATCAGAGAGAGCAGAGGAGGAGACTCGTCCACTGAGTATCCGTACCCAGCAGTCAGCTACAACAGTGATGCTAGGTCGGTATCGCTGTGCCCATTGTATTGATGAGCAAAGTGAGAGAAGTGAAATGCTTGGCCTGCCAAATGAGTGGCAAAAGCTGAGCTTCAGACTCATGTCTGACAGACTCTGAAGCCTGCACTGTTCTCAAAAAGCCCCTGGGTTAGGGATTGGAACCCCAATTGGAGGATGAAGAAACTGAGGCTCAGAAAGGTAACAGAGCTGTCCCTGTGAATGTGGCTCCGTCCAGTTTCACAGGAGAACACTGAGGCAGTGCGAGGGGTACGGTTTGTCGCCAGCCGTCTGAGAAACCACGGGAGGGCGGAGGCAGGACCCAGGAGTCCAGGATGCTGTACTTCCTGTTCCTGTTTGGGTTGGGTCTCCAGGACCCCCTTGCTGAGCCCTGTGGCTAATTCCTTGCATGGGTCCTGGGCGGGTCCACGGTTTCTATGGAGACCACCTCCTACCATCCCTGAAATCTCATTGTGACCAGTATTAAGAGATTAGCGCTGCCCCGCAGCCCTCACAGGGTCTTGGGTGCCAGGGTGGCAGCAGGGGCTCCCCCAGGATGAAGAGGTTGCTCACTGTGCGGGATCCCATAACACCAGGAGGAGGATGTCAGACTGGGGCCAGGGCTTCCCCCAGCACCTCCCAGGTATGGTCCGGACTCCACATCTACCTGGAGAGGAGGACGGGGTGGCGGAAGAGAGACACACGACTCAGGGGAGAAGTCCAGGTTTTGGAGCAGTGCAGAGGCCTTGGACCCCTGGCCCCCAACCCAGGAAGGCCCAGGGTCTTTGATAGGCGGATGCCATTCTGATCAAGGCAGAGTCTTTTAGCTAAAGACCAGCTACCTAATCTCCTTCATTTTGCAGTTTGGGGAATTGAGGCACAGAGAAGGAAAGTGACTGCCCAAAGTCAGTGAGTTAGTGAACTGGAGCCGGTGGACAATCCAGAGGCAGCCCTGGGGTCGCCTGAGCAGAAGGCAGTGATTAAGATGACATTGTCCCCTCTGCCTTGAAGTCCAAATGCTCCTCCCTGACCTCCACAAAGGGGGCCCCCTAGTCTTCTTCCCCCGGGGCTGTCCCGTTGGCCATGCTCCCCTTCCCTCCCTCCCTCTCCTCCTCCTGACCCTTCCTGTCTCCCAGAGGCTGACAGAGACTTCCGGGTAGGCTCCACTCCACCGGAGGACATGGCCGCCAGGCCCTAACTGTCCCATCCAGGGGACATCCCCTGGCTGAGTCACCATCTGGATGACTGTGGACATTTTTTGTTCCCCGCTTCAGCCTCTCTGTGTCTTCAGGGTCCAGACGCCGTGGGGGCCCTACCAGCCCATCCCCACCCCACCTCCTGCCAGGCCAGCAGCAGAGAGATTTAGGTCAGTCTCCAAAGCTCACAGGGTCAGGTTTTCTGGAAGGCCACACTGGGGCCTGGGGACAAACACGGCTCTGGAACCAGGTAGAGACAGCTCAAAACACTGTTGACCCAGCAAGGTGAGCCTCACTTGCCTCCCCTGTGAGGCGGGGGCAATAACCCTTCCTTCCTCCAAGCCTTGCTCTCAGCGGCTGCAGCTGTGCCATTAAATCATCAACTCGAAGTACAGAGCAGTGGAGGGACAGGGGATAACACCCGATCTGGTATGCGTGGAGCAAACCAGGAAGAGGCGTAAAGAAGTGAGAGGAGTAGTGGCCTGTGGTGAGGACAAGGAGTGGACTGGTGGGCAGTGGGGAGAAGGGGACCAAGACTTCTCCAAGTTTTTTCATTGTTCTCATTTAAAAATTTTTTAATGTTAATTTTTGAGAGAGAGACAGAGCATGAGCAGAGGAGGGGCAGAGAGAGAGGGAGACACAGAATCTGAAGCAAGCTCCAGTCTCTCAACTGACAGCACAGAGCCCGACGCGGGGCTTGAACTCAGGAACCGTGAGATCATGACCTCAACCAAAGTCAGATGCTTAACTGACTGAGCCACCCAGGCGCCCCTTGATTTTTGAACCATGTGAATGAAGTACTGATTCAAAAATTAATTACAAAATTTTAACATGGGGCGCCTGGGTGGCTTAGTTGGTTAAGCGTCCAACTCTTGATTTGGGCTCTGGTCGTGATCTCACGGTTTGTGAGTTCGGGCCTCTCCGCTGACAGTGCGGAGTCGGCTTGGAATTCTCTCTCTCCCTCTCTGCCTCTCCCCTACTTGCTCTTCTTTCTTTGTCTCTCAAAATAAAGAAACGTTAAGAAAAAAATTTTAAATAAAAATTTTAACAAATTGGTAAAATATCACGTAGCAATGACAATCACACATACCTCAACAATATAACAGGAGTATAGCCAGGACTGAGACCAAAGTGCTAGGACTTGACACAAGTCACAGAGAAAGCCTGCCTTTGAGTCTCTGACTTTGACCTGGAAAGGCCCTTTATTTCAAGCCAATCTCGTTTGCCAACTGCAAAATAATGCTCACTGGTACCAAGAATCAGGAGGTCTCTACATGCTAGCCATAGTGCCAGGTGCTATCTGAATATCTTCTCACTGAGTAGGCATTCTGACTACCAGGAAGCTATCATCGTTCCCATTTTACAGATGAGGAAACTGAGCCTCACTGAAGTTGCAACTAGTGAGTTGCAGACCATGGGTGCACCACTAGGCCTCTCTCTTTTTTTTAAAATTTTTTTTAATGTGTATTTATTTTTGAGATAGAAACAGAAAGAGACAGAGAGAGAGACAGAGACAGAGAACAAGCGAGGCGGGGGTGGGGTGGGGGGGAGGTGTGCAGAGAGAGAGGGAGACACAGAATCCGAAGCAGGCTCCAGCCTCCAAGCTGTCAACACAGAGCCCAATACAGGGCTCGAACTCATGAACTGCGAGATCATGACCTGAGCCGAAGTTGGATGCTTAACTGACTGAGCCACCCAGGCGCCCCTAGAATCACTTAGGAACTTTAAAAAATACTGATGCCTAGCACCCACTCACCCCAATCCCAAGATTTGATCATTGGTCTGTGATGGGTCCTGGGCATCAATATTCTTTTAAAGGTCCCAAGTGATTCTAATTCACTGTCAGGGCTGAATCGCTGCTTTATGCTAGACAACTTTTCAAATAGGAAACCGAGGCCAGGGAGGAAAATGACCTTGCCCAAGGTCAGTGGCTGGAAGCTGAGCTGAGGCAGGGCTCTCATGGAGCCTTTTTGAAAATAAATAAGATGTGCTGTCCTCTGGGCAGACAAATTTCCATAGGCACTTGGTTTGGTAAGTGGAACAAGGACTAGATTTCTACACTGACTCACTTCCTTGCACAGAGAAGCTTCGTGCAGTGAGCAACCTGTACAACTGTATGCAGTTGTACAACCTGTACAACTTTGTGCAGTGAGCAACCTGTACAACTGATTCCTCGCCTGCATCTCAGGACTCCCAAAAGGTACATCTCAGTGACTTTCAGGCAAATATCTGGGGCCCTTCAGTACAAGGGTGCAGGGAGACCCAGGGTGGTTCCTGGGATATGGGTTCACCCCTTACACCATGACCAGGGCCTGGGCCAGGCAGGGGCTTGCTATCATCCTTCAGGCCCCACAGGGGCTGGGCAGGCCCCATCTAACTCCGAAGGTCACTTCTGCAGATAAAGTCAGGAACATAATCGGGGGGGGGGGGGAGGGAAGGACATAAACAGAACAACAACAGCCTCAGCCCAGAAGTCACAAGCCACCTGGCAGGAGGCAGCCCTCAGAAAGGCCCCGCCTACACAGACCCAAGTCCTCCTGGCTTGCTTCCTGATCATTCTCCAGACCACAGGCTCTACCCTACCTCCTGAGCCTTGTAGTCGGCATCTCCCACAATGCCCTGCTCTCTGGCCAGAGAGGCTTCCATGTCCTTCCGTCATCACTCGCCACGTTCTCCACTTCTGGGTGTCCCTTCTGCCCAGGACGCCACCTCCTCCAGGAATCCATCCCTGACCACTCCAGCCCAGAGACCGGCCTTCCATCTCAGGCCTTCTCCAGCCCGCACAGTCCATGCACAGAGCCCGCACGCGCCTCAGGAGGGAGCTTATTTTAATGTCATACTCGCCAACTTGCATTGGGCACCTGGACGGGCGGTGTAGCCTCCGGGTTAAGAGCACAGACTCTGGAGAGCCAGACCGCTCAGGCTGGAATCCCAGCTCTTGCTTCTCACACACTGTGTGAGCTTGGGCATATGACTCAAACCTCTGTGCCTCAGGTCTGCGAGATGGTGATAAAAATACTGCCTACCTCACAGATTGGTTGTGAGGGTTAACGTGGTAACACGTGTAAAGCCTGCAAAACAGCTTCCTTAGCATCAGCCATGGTCATCCGTGCTCCGTTTCGTCCTCATAGCGAGCCTATGAGTTAGGTATTGTTATTCCCAATCGCGGGCGAGGAACCAGATTCAAGAGAGGAGCAGAGTCAGGGAAGGGCCCTGCGTCTTGCTCTGTGGTCTGACACTGAGGACGCAGCCGAGGTGGGCCATAAGTTGGAGGCCTTGTTTGCTGCTCATGGCTGCTCCTCAGAGGGCCCACAGGACTCAGGGCCAGGTGAATTCTCCAGAAGTGGCTCTAGGCACCTCTCTGCTCGAGCCAGCCGTGGGTGGGGGGGGGGGGGGGGTGATGGGCAAAGCAGGGCATTTTCAGTGCATCTTGTTCCCTAATGTCTAGAACACATCACCGAGTCCAGAGAGAGCCCCTGTCTTCCTCAGGCTAGCTGGAGACCTAGGACACAGGGGGCGACCTCCTGTCCCTGGATGAGCCCCCATCCCTCCACCATCTGCACATGGAGGGAAGGGATATCCTGAGGTTGGCCCAGCATCTTTCAGGTTCCCAACACTGGCTCTGCCTCTACCTTTCAAAGGAAGTATTAATGGGAGAGCATCTAAGAGGCAGGCCCTGGGTGAAGCGGGCCTGTGCGTACCCTCCCTTGGCTCCTAGGAACCTCAGATCCCATTTGAAAGGCTCTGGCCCGCACTCTCCAGCCTCTGACACTGCAGGATTCTAGAATCCCATGCTCAAAGCTGCCGCCCTGCATCCCTGTTTGTAAAGCCCCCCCTCCCCCCCCAGCTGCCTTTATCTCTCTTTGGTAAAAGAGCAAATTTGCTCAGGACCCAGAGCAGAGGGAACAAGCAGACTGTTGACTCTTGAGCAAAACCTAGTCTTTGGAGAGCAGGAGAGGAGGCGCTGGATGTGCGTGGGGAGGCCAGCAGCCTCTTGCATAACCCGGGTGGCCTCCTGCCCACCCAGGCCTTTTCAGGGTTAGGGGTGAGGCAAACCACAAACTCATGCCCAGTTAATTTTTTAAGGCAAAATCAACAGGCTCAGCAATGATTAGCAGGCAGGTAATTTCGTCTTAATCGTGCTGAGAAGAGGGAGGAAGGAGGCTTCTGGGGGCCCAAGGATGGGGCCAGTTATCAGTTAACCACACGAAGTTTGTTTCCTTCCAAATCTGCTGGCCTTCAGCCCTGAGTTCCCTCATCTTCCTCTCGGAAGTACTCCCGTGGCAACCCAGTGGCCATCAGTGATTGAGGGAACGAACGCTCCACCATCCACGGTCCCCAGGAGGTGTTTCCAGGGCCCTTGAGGGCTGTGATGAAGCACCAGTGTCCTCACAGAGCTTGCGGTCTTCTTGTTAAGGCAAAGCTCCCCCCCCCCCACCACTGTGTGGCTTTGAGCATGTTCCTTCCACCCTCTGGGGCTCAGTGAGGGCCCTAAGGTCTGTGGTGCAGCCTACAGCCAGCTGCTACTACCCTGGGGACCTCAGTGTCTCCATCCACCAAATGGGTGGGTTGGCTGAGACACCCTTTCCAGTCTTGAAGTTTTGCGAGGTCATGATTGGATTAGGCCAATGTGGCCTTATCCAGGGTGAGGAGGGTTTCAGGGTGAGGAGGGTTGTATGGGCCGTGCTTTAGGAATTCAGGGGGGAGAGAAGGTGCCCAGAACAGGGAGGGGGCCTACCTGGTATCTGCTGTTGGCACCAGCAAGCGTCAGATCCCAGCTCCGGGAAGAGAGCTGTCCTCTCAGATGGGAGGCAGGGGTCTCTGTGGGGTGGGGTGGAGTAGGGCTGCGGGGATGGCCTGGCAGACCCCAGTTGGCCCAGGACCCCTCCCCCTGGACTTGAGAACTGCCAGGGGAAAGACAGCAAGGCCGGACCAGCCCCGGGCCTGCTGGCTGCCTGGACTGGAGTTTGGTCAGTGGTTGGGGACCTATATTGTGAGAAAGTTAGGACTTTGTCCACAAACTGGAATTTGAAATTTCAAAGGGGCGAAACTGGAGGGCCCTACCCCAGAGTGGAGATGGCTCTTGGCTTCTTTCCCCCACGACTTTTGTTCTTTGTCTTGATAAGTCCCAGTTCCCCGGGTGGTGGGGCGGGGCGAGGAGAGACAGGAGATAGTAGGGTAGTTAGTACCCAGGGGGAGCTAAGATGCCAGGTGGCCTGGGGTGGCCAGCGTCTGGACGATGCCTCTGGATTTGCACGTGCCTAGGGACAGGCTCCTTGGCTCCTCAGACCCCTGAGCTCCCGGCAGGAACATGACAGAGTCGCAGGCTCCAGGGCTCCAGAATTCTGTCGTCCTTTCTGGGACTCCCGGAAGGAGGCAGAGGTATGGGGTGAAGCCCTTAAACTCTGTAGTCAGATTTGGGCTCAAATGACAGCCCCTCCTTTGTGGCCTTAGGCAAGTCACTTCCTGTCTCTGAGCCTTAGTTTTGTCATCTGTAAAGCAGAACAGATAAACTGAGGGGAGCAGAAGATTCTTAGCTCCGGGCCTAGCACAGAATCTCTCCAGAAACGTTAGCCATTATTATAGTTTAAAAGAAAAATGAAGTGGTCCAGAGTGGCAGCTCTTAACCACAGTCCACACCAGAGGCTTGAGTGCCCTGCCCACAGCTGGGTGTGAGGCAACCCCTTCCCCCCCCAGCTGCCCCAAAGGAGCCCCTCTTCCCTTCTAGAGCTCTCCTTCCCTCCTAGAGGCCTCCGTTTCACTATCTGCCACATGAAGGAGCTGGCTCTCTTGGTGAGCTCTGAGGGCCTCTGTTATCTGCTGGGAGCCACCTCATGTGGAGTGGGGTCAGACGGCCCAAGGGGCAGGGCAGAGGGAAAGAATGGCTGCTGAGTTGACGGCACCAAGGCCAGCCTTTGTATCCCTGGGAGCTCTCCCGAGCAGGGTCCTGATTGCGACCGATTGTGTGGCTAGGGTGTCAAGGAGTCAATCGCCAGTGACGATAATTGCCTCTGTTATGCCAGATGCCTACACGTGGCATAGCCTACAGCGTCCCTGCGAAGAAGGCATCAACCCATTTATCTGAGGCCAAAACTAAGGCCGGGTGGGGTAGGACCTGATATCATAGTTTGGGAAGTTGGCAGTGCCCGGATTTTGACCTAGCTCTGTCTGATTCCAAGGCCTGTGGCTTATTTTATCTTTTTATTTGATCTTCACAACAAACTACACAGTAGGCCCATTTTACGGAAGGAGAAACTGAGGCTCCAAAATAATAACTCGCCTGAGATCACAGAGCCAGTTGATCTCACAGGTGGAGTGTTGTTTATATGGGGGACATGTATCTAGAAGCCATTGCTTGGGGTTGGCTAAGAGCGAAAGGAACCACGTACGTAATAGATTGGAAAAGCTCGTGTGTGAGTAGTTAGAGTTCAAGAGTGGAACATGGGCAGGGTATGAAACAGGTTTCTGGACTGTGACTCAGAAGCAGTGGGTCATGTGTGTTGTGCGTTTGGTAAAGTGTTCGTGTCACTGTCTGCGAACTTAGTAGCTTGTCATGTGCAGACTGTCCGTCTGGTGGTTCTTATGTGTGCCGGGTCATGCACGTGACCTGACATGGCTCACCCCAGTTGATCATAGACCTTATTTAGTTCAATCTAGGGTGTCATCTATAGAGGTTGAAAATTTGCTATTTTCGCTACCCGTTAAACTCCGATGTGCCGATAATCACGCCCCACTTTGGTAATGGGGAAGTGTGCCTCTTAGAACTGACAAATCGCTGTATGTGCCGGCCACGTATTGCTGGCTTGTGAGGGGAGTAGCTGTGTGTGGCCCATCGCAGGTGCCAGACAGGTGGTAGGACCTGGGCTCAGCCCTGGGGGGCCCCTCCCAGAGCTGTCCCTCCTTCTCCTCTGTGTTTGTCCCTCAATCCGGTCTCCTGCCCAGCTGAACTCTGTACCGGCTACTGGAGCCAGGATCAGACATCCTCGGGTAGGCACGGGAGGAATCTGCCAGTGGCTGAAGTCTCCTTTGGCCCTTAACAAATGTCAAAGTGCAGATTGGGGGAAGGGGAGCTCTCTCTTCCTCCGTCTCTGGGGGATCTTGACCAACGGGCCAAGATCTCCCCATTTTACAGATGGGGAAAATGAGGCCCCGAGGGAGATGTGATTTGGACAAAGTCATCCGAACAGTGACAGAGATAGCTCCTAAACGGAGGTCTCCTGACACCAAATCCAGCCTCTCTTCTCCTCTAGAACCATGGCTTCCCCCCACAGCCCCAGTCATCTCAGGCCTGGGGAGACCTTGGAGGGGGGCAGAACTAGCCTACACAGGGCACAGAAAAGGCTTCTAACTGGAAGAATATGAGGGGGGTGCCTCTGCATGTCCTCACGCGCCACCTCTCCCACTGATTTACCTGCACATAAACTCCCCCACGTATGTACTCACTGATTCACCCTTTCCTAATTCACCCACTCATTCATTGATTCACTCTGTCACTACCTCACCTCCGCGCCCCTCCCTACTCGGCTATCGTTAATTCACCCACTGGTGCTCCGTCTGGCAGGGAGGACAGGCTCCCAGACTCCCAAATCTAGGCCCTCTGCCCTCGCCTGCGCTTTCTACCTCCTTCATTGTGACCTCACCTCCCCGGCTAGGTGGGGAGCTCTTGACAGGGCCCGAGGAGAGGGCCATGGGGCTGGAGGGAGAGACAAGAAAAGGGTGAACGCCTGCGGAAGGTTGGCAGGACCAGCTGCAGAATTTGCAGGGCCCCTTGTTCGGAAATCGTTAAGAATTTTGGCAACAGCAGAGCATGAAACCAAGCACAGGGACCTAACTGCTTGGGTGATTGGCTCACAGACAGCCCTTCTGGGGGAGGCGATGGGTGGAGAGAAGAGGGAGATAGGAAAGGGATGGGGCGGGGAAGACGGGACGGGCACTTGCTGGGTGCTGCCTTATGGTTGCCTGATACCATCTCATTTAATACTCAAGCCACCCTTTGAGGTCAATTATGCCTTTTACGGAGGAGGAAACTGAGGCCCCAAGAGGAGAATCATTTACCCAAAGTCCCGATTAGTAGGGGGTAGGCGCCTGAGTGTAATCCAGGTCTGTGGGGCTGCAAGCCTCATCTCTGGCTGTCTAGGGAGGTGGGGGAAGGAACCAGGAGGAGGTGACGTCTGACCTGAGCAGCTGGTGCTATGGGGGCTGGTGGTGGCCATAGTGGGGTCATGGAGAGCAGGGTGGGGAACCAGGGGTGAATCCATGCTGCTCCCCAGGGAGATGGGAAACTGGAAGTGAGTTCCCAGGAGGAGAATCTAGAAGACTGGTGTCTGGGCCCTGGGATTTAGGTTTTTAATTCATGTGCCACAAGGCAGCTCCATCTCAAGAGCATTGAAGGTAGAAGTCACTGATTTGGGAGGTTACTGAATTAGGGCATCTTGGAGGTGGGCTGCCAGTGTCTGAGCACATCAGTTAGAATGCCGGACTCGGGGTGACAGTGACTTGGGGGCATGGCTGAGTCAGGGGTCAAATGAGTGCCGGTGAGTTAGCGTGCCCGTTTTACAAAAATCCATACCTGAATATCGGGGAGTTAGGGCCCCAGCTGTTGTAACAGCACCCTGGTGTCCACCGGGAGCCAACAAACAGCCAAATCCCTGCAGCCCCGCCCAGCCTCTCCTCCAGTGGGGGAGCCGATTAACCATTAACCCCCACCCCTCCCCGGCAGAGCCTCCACCCCTTCGCAGGGGCTAGGCCAAGACTCCCAGCAGATCCTCCCAGAGGACGGTTTGAAACGCAGGAAGGCAGAGGGGGCCCCTGGGAGGAGGCGGTGGGAGGGCGGAGGGCGGGGGCCGGGGCTCTGCCCGGAGCCTTCGGGGTGGGCATCCTGGGCAGGGCAAGCGGCTGAGGTGTGGAAGGGGAGGATGCGCCTCTCCAAAACCCTTGTCGACATGGACATGGCCGACTATAGTGCCGCGCTGGACCCAGCCTACACCACCCTGGAATTCGAGAATGTGCAGGTGTTGACGATGGGCAATGGTAGGTGGGGACAGGTGTACCCAGGCGTGCCACTGGGGGCGGGTATGCCCAGATACCGGAGCGTGTCTGTGGCACTCGACGCTGGGCCGGGGGGAGAATGACAGAAAATGGCAGGTTGGGCCTATAGGCCAGTATGGGTGTCGCCAGGTGAAAAAAATATGCCCGGGTACAGTGACCAGAGGCATTCTGGGTGCGGGAGGCCTGAGCGGGCAAGTCCCCAGTGAAAGTAGGCCCCGGGATTCCCGCCTGGCCCTTCTGGTCCCTGTTACCTCAAAACTAGGTCTGCTCAGAGCATCACTGGAGAGTGAGGACACGACCGTGAGCTACCCGTTGGCATCTGGCTCCAGTACTTGGGCCCAACTAGGCCCCTTCACGAACCCTTTGGGCGTAGGTCCCGAGACATGGAAAGGTGTCTTCTGTCCCTGAAGATGCTGGATGGAGACACAACCGGGTGTCTTTGGGACTTTCCTGGGGTGAACGCCCCACTTAGGAAGAAAAGGAGTTCTTAAGGGAAGTTTTGCTCAGTGAGATGCCATTCAGCAGTGAGTGCTGTGTGTGTGCTCATGACTTCCTCTTGGTGTGCATGCACCAGTTTCTGTGTAAGTGTGTTGGGTGGGGGTGTACCGTGTTGGCAAACACATTCCTTTGGGAATTCATTGGCGTATTTTTGCCCGTGTGTGCCTGTTCCATGTCGATTTCCATTTGTATTTGGTCATCGAGTGTGTCTGTGTCTGTTGATGTCTCTAGGGGCACATGTGTTTGTCTCGCTTATGTACATAGGCAGCAGTGAATGTATGTACATGTGCCACGGATGTGGGTCTGTTCGTGTGCCCTGTGCTTTCTGGATGCGTGTCCTGTATGCACGTTCTGTCTCGTGGCCCTGTTTGTACCCACCTGTCTACAGGTGCTCGGTGCACGTCCCTGTGCTGAGTGTCCATACTCTCTGGTAAACATGATTATGCAGACATGATATGCAGGGTTTTGATATTGCCGTTTGCCAAAGGAGATTCACATCAGCCACATGTCTGTTTCTCTCTGAGCAGATCTTCTTGTCTGAGTGTGTTTCTCCTCAGGTTTGTATATCCACTCCCATATCACCAAGAGCACATCTGAATCGGGTGGGAGGGTCTCTTCCACAAGGAGGTAGGGGAAGGGAGGAGGCCTGGAAGCCAGGAAGCTTCTAGAGGGGAAGGGCCCTAGGCCAGCCTCAGAGGAGAGGTGGCTGGCAGGTGGCCGAGGTCAGCCTGCCACCTGCCTTCCTTCCATGGCTGCGCGGCTTCAGCAGAGGTCTGTAACGCGTGTGGTCACTTTGGCTCAGCCAGAAAGATGTGACTGCCCTGCCCATGGTCGGCCTCACCAGCTGCTCATCTGCCCCTGCCATTCACTCACTGTGTGACCTTGGGCATATCATATCCCCTTTCTGGCCTCTCTATCTTCTGTAAAATGGGCTTAATCACCTCAGGTCTGCTGGCCAGCCGCCTTTTAGGAGTGTCTGCATAAGGGAATTGAGGAGACAACACACAGGAAATGGTAAACAAGAAGCTTCTGCACTAGGCAGAGTGTCGTGTGACCCTGCAGGGACATTGTGTGCTGTCACACTCCAGGCCACTTCCCAGCCCCAGACTACTCCCTGGGGCCAGCCCCATCACCCCTTCAGAGCCTACACCTCCCAGGAATCCTGTGCACTTGAGGCAGAGGCCGCCACTGGGTGTCCCCCAGACAGAACAGCCTCCCGCTCAGGAGCCAGAAGAATCTGGGCTCGGATACTAGCATTGATCCTTCCCAACTATGTGAGCTCTGCAAGCCATTTTCCTCTATGAGCTTCTGTTTCCTCATCTGTCAAATGGGAATAAATAATGGCGCCTGCCTCTCAGAGGTAACCAGAGGATTAAATAAGACAAGGCACCCGGCGCTTAGCACTGGTAACTGATCCCGGCCCCACATGGGTCTTCTCAAGAACGTTCGGCATCTGTAAGAAAGGGCTGTGTTTCCTTATGACGTTTGAAGGGGTCTGAGTGTTGGGATCCCATTTTAAATACATCCTGGGCTGGTGCCTCCAGGACTCCATGGAGAGATCCCCAGCCGTCCCCCACCCCAGATTCAGAAGCAGCAGCAGCAGCAGCAGCAGGGTCTTTGTTTATCAGAGGCCTCAGCAGGCACCCCAACAACAGCAGCACTGGCCAGAGTCGTCCAGCACCCCCCGGGGTGTAAATCTGCGTCCTCTACTTAATAAGTGTGATGACCCTAGACAAGTCACTTGTCCTTTCTGAGCCTTAGTGGGCTCACTTGGAGAATGGGGCTATCAGCTGAACCCAGGGGTGAAGTGATACGCCAGGCGGCACTCAGCCCCTTCTGCCCAGGATGTAGGAAGCCCTGCCCCCAGCCTCCACCGAAATGGCCAGGAGTTGTGGGGGTCATATCTCCCCAGGGGCTGGGGGAGGTGAGGCTGAGGGAGAAAGGGCACCGACACGGCTTAACAATTATCCCCATCTCCGGGAATAATTCACCAAGTGGAGGGGGCTGCGCCCCCGGGCACCCTCAGGGGTCTAGGAGATGTTCAGCCAGGCGACAGCAAAGATGCAGCGGTGTCCTTTTATGCCTGGAGGTTGGACAACACCTGCTCCAGGAGTTTGATTTTGCAGGAAAGATTTTATTTCACAAATGCTGATACAGTGCTTTTTATGTACCACGCACGTCACATACATTGATTCACTGAATCCTCGTAGGAGTCTTAGCCGACGACACATGGCTAAGAAGTGGGCAAGCTGAGACTGAAGCTTGGCAGGAGGGCTACAGAGCGCGTGCTCTTGACTGCAGCGCGACGCCCCTCTCCGGTTCTCAGTGGGGTGTGCCCTGGGAACTCAAGGTCAGATTCAAGGTTTCTATGCAAACACGTGTGCGTGCCTGACTGTATGGTGTACATATGCACGCGTTTTTCTGGGGAGATGGCCCATGGCATTTAGTATCTTCTCCAAGAGGTGGAAGATTTGCTTACAAAAATATGCTTCAGCTAATGAAATTAACAAAAAAAAAAAAATTGGAAACAACCAGACCAGTCGAACCACCACCTTTTACAGTTAGGGAAACTGAGGCCCAATACGACTTGAAGCGAGGGAAAGGAATTTGTCCAAAGTCACAGATGAGTTAGCAGCAGCAGCAGCAGTAGCACCCAGGACTCCAAGAACTCCATCCCCATCTTTGCCACTTGCCTCATATCCCCCTTCTCAGATTTATAGAGATGCAGTAGATTTTGCCTCTGGGACAGGACATATTCTGGAGGTACCCAGATCCTTGCCACGACCCTCCCAGCAGGACAAATGGGCCACTGTCTTTGGTGCGTGTCTTCCTGTTCCCCGGGACAGTTCGCAAGGTGTGTGGGTACATTGAGAAATGAGGGACAGGACCTGAGCAGGGTCTGAGTAGATGCTACGGTGTGTTTGTCCCTTCCACAGCCCCCTCGGCCCCGTCAGTCACGGTCTGTAAGGGTCAGATGCATCGGAGCGGGTGGCCAGATTTTCATTACTTCCCAGAGAAAGCTGGGCCCAGCTCTCTCCACCTTGGGGAGAAACAGGTCCTCACAAAGGACTCTGTGAAGTCAGTGTCACAACCATCCCTAAGTAATGATGCAAAACGGGCATTCCGCATGCCAAGGGACTTGCCCAAGGTCATTGGGGGAGTGGGAACCTCGGTCTGAATGAGGCTGAAGCCCCGGGGTGAGATCCCCATAACGCTCATATTGGTTTCTGAATCTAAACCACCAGGGGTGCAGGGCCTCTGGGACGTGAATTTCTGTCCCTCCTGAGCTCTCACTCTTGTCTCCTCTGGTGCAGACACATCCCCATCAGAAGGTGCCAACCTCAACGCACCCAACAGCCTGGGTGTCAGCGCCCTGTGCGCCATCTGTGGGGACCGGGCCACAGGGAAACACTACGGTGCCTCCAGCTGTGACGGTTGCAAGGGCTTCTTCCGGAGGAGTGTGAGAAAGAACCACATGTACTCCTGCAGGTGAGGAGCCCCTGTTTGGAGCCTTGATTTCTCTAGCTGGAAAGTGAGTCCACTTGAGCTAATGATGTTCCCCAGTTTGTCTACTCCCGGACTAGGTCCCAGAAACAACCTCCTTCTGAGGACTTAAAGCTTCTTCTGGTTTCTTAGGCTTTGGGGATCCAAATGGGAACATCCATTCTAGGAACCTCATTTACTGAGCATAAAGCTACCAGCTGCCCTTTACTGAGCACTTACTATATGCCAGACAAACTGAATCTTTGCATGTATTTAACTGGCCCCGCAAGCCCATTGTTACTTTTCTTATTTAGCAAATGAGGATCCATGAGGCTTGGGATCAAGCCCACTGTGAAGCCTCAGAGGATGGGGCCCATCCCTCAACCCGATGCTTTTCCTGGGGCAAATAGGGGATTGGCCCCAGGCCTTTCCATATACCCCAAGGGCTTCCCAAAGCCTTCCTCGGGATCCTGCCTTCAAAAGCATCTCCCATGGTGAGAAACAACAATAATAAAATAATGGCATTCGGTTATGAGTATTTGGCATGTGCTGACGCTGTGCCAAGCCCCGTCCACATATTATCTTATTTCTACCTGTCAACACCCCTCTGACATGGTGACTATTATTCTTCCCATTTTATAGATGAGGAAGCTGTGGCTTGGAGAGGGCCAGGAATTTGTCCAAGGTCATCCAGCTTGAATGAATGGCAGAGCCCAGGATGATACTGAGGGCTCCACCCATAACCCCTGTGGGGCACTGCCTCTGTTTATGTCCCCTCCAGGGAGTCACTTATGTGAACCAAGTATTGACTCTGAACCATAACCAGGAGCCTGCTCTGGGCTCTATCACATTCTGTGATAGCAGTGCCCTGGTACTCAAGGGGCTAGAGTTTCCAAACTCAGTTCTACCACCAGGTCGAGCGATCCTGGGCTACAGGTCACCTCTCTGAGCCTCAGTTTCCCCATGTTCAGCAGGTCAGGGTTGGATTCTCAGAGAGTCCCTAGGGCCTTTCTCGTGGTTCACATAGCTCCTGTGATGGAGGCAAGGAGGCTGGGAGTCAACAGGTGGCCAGGGTTCTAGTTCAGTCCTGGGATGGGAGGGCCGTCCCTTCTCCATCCAACCATCCAAGCCCTCTTCAGATTTAGTCGGCAGTGCGTGGTGGACAAAGACAAGAGGAACCAGTGCCGCTACTGCAGGCTCAAGAAGTGCTTCCGGGCTGGCATGAAGAAGGAAGGTGAGCCTCGGCCCTCCCCCTCCCACCCCACCGCCCCACCCACACCCGCAGTCCTGGACAGTCATTTACAACTGCGACCACACTTTATGACTCGGCGACAGGCTCCAGGGTGAATGGCTAATGGCTGAGAGGAGGGAGGGCCTGGCAATCTGACCACAGGGAGGGGCTGGGCTTGGTCTTGAGAAAGATTGGAAGAGATAAACGCGCACTCTGGGGCGCTCAGGTTCCCAGCCGTCACCACCCGTACCTGCCTCACCGCCACGGGAAGCCCATTTGGGCGTTTTCTCTTAATATACTATTTCGAACAGGAAGAGAGCAGAGAATGACATTACACACGTCCACGTATCCACCATGCAGACTCAGCAAATGTGGACAGCGTGGGGTGGGAGGTGGGGGCTTTCTTCCTGAGCTTCCGGTCCCAGGGACAGGTGCACCCGTTCCTTAGTTTTCAGTGTTGAGTATCAGGTGGCCCAAAGTTTTCATGTTTTAGGGAATGGGAACGAGGTGTCAGACTTGACCTGGGTGGAGGCAGAGGGGAAGACCAGAGCATGTTTATTAAGGTCTTTCCAGGCCTCCTGCCACCAGCAGATGCCAGTCACTGGGCTGGGCTTTTCCACGAGTGATGACGTGGCACCCTAGGTGGCCGGGGAATTGTCATTCCCCCTCTTCCTGGAGGAGGGAACCGAGGCCCAGAGTGGTTCAGCAACTTGCCTAAGGCCACACAGCTTGTCAGTGCAAGATCCGAGGTTTGCACCCAGTGCTCCAGACTAGAGTTCAGTGCTGTCTCGTGGTCCCTCAACGCTGCCTCCTTTATGACCTCCAGACCTCAGGAACATTTAAAATATTGGCAGCCTGAGCTCAGGAAGCAAAAATCCTTTAACTTCTTCATCTCCTTCTCCCCTCCACTCCCCTCCCCCAGCTCGGGCACCAGACCTTCACCCCTAGCCTGCAGCCATGTGGCACACCCAGCCCCCCGTCCAGTCCTGTATGACACCCCCTGACACACCGCACCCCAGGGCAGGAAACTGGGACCCGCCTGCCCAAGCCGACTTCGCCCAAGCAAAGGGAGGGCACCCCTCCCCGTCTCTGCCTCAGAGCCCCTGTTCTCCCCGACCCCTCCCTAGGACGTATGTCTGCATGCCACCCCTGAGGGGACTTGCTCATGAGTCCTGTTAGGGAGTTGGGCCTGCTGACCCCTATGAAGCAGTGGGTGGTCCCCAAGGTCCCCTCCTATTGCCAACTCCACCATGGTAGCTCCCAGATCTGGGAGGGGTCGGGGACTCTCAGATGGGGAGGGCCTTTTTCAAAGGTCGACACCCCCCACCTCCCCCTACCCAGTTCTCAGTGAGGTCGAGTCTCTCTCCTCCGAGTTGGGTACCACATTGTGGAATGAGGAATGTGAGAGGCGGGACTGTGGCATGTGGATGAGTGGCTGGAGGCAAGGACAAGCCTGAGAACTGCAGTCTCGGGGCCTCGTGGTCTATGGTTCTCACAGCCGGTGGTTTTACTCCCCAACAGCCTAAAGTTTCAAGTTCGAGAGCGTGGATGTCTCATGGTAAAGTTTCAGGCCTTGTGACAGGCAGGCAGCAGAAGGATCGACAGCCTTCCTGGGCCGTATGTGGCCTGGTGCCTGCACGTGCTCAGTCTTCATATGTGTCTCTTGCTAAACCTCCAGAGGCGTTGGCATGGGTGTCACTTCAGGGACATTCCTTCTGGACTCTGGTTTTCCCATCCATAAAGTGAGGAAGATGATAATGGTGCCTTCCAGCTCTGTGAGTCCAGCTACACACTCACTGATGTACCACTCCCCATGGGGACATGTGTGTTTGTTCCCTGGTCCTCCCCTTGAGCTGCCAAGGAGACAGCAGACCCGTGTCCTGGCTCCTGGAAGGGGAAGGGGAGTTCCAGGCCGTTCTGCCTTGGCATAACCTTGAAAATAGCCAGTGCTTTATGGCTCAGGGAAGGCAGCTTTATGCCAGGAGGATGGGAAGATTGGCTGATGGCAGGTGAGTGTCAGCCTGTAGATGTTGATGCTTATTTGTACGCCTTGGTCAACCGGAAGATCATGATGCATGCAGTAGCTTGGTTGCTTCGAGACTAGGCCAGGGCAGAAAAGTAGTCAGTTGCTGTCACCGTCAAGCTCTGGGAAGAAAGAGGATTACCAGGTCTACCCAAGTCTGCTAGTCCCAACACCCCTCGTCAGCCTGCTGGGAAGTCCTCAAAGCCAAGAGAGATTCTCAGTGGAAGCCTCCATGATCCAGAGACTTGGGACAAGTTTTCATTTCTCTTCTTTGATGGCCTTAGGATTCAGGAATTGAAACCCAAAAGTGGTCCCTGATGACAGGAAAGCATTTGCTGCAAACACAGGATTTACAGACCGGCCGGGCATATGCAAGGGCGTCAAATCTACCCCCTCCCTACTTTACAGATGGGGAAATTCAAGCCAGACAGGTGACATGATTGGGTGGGGTCAGGACTAGAACTTGGGCTCCCCTGAGCTGGGCAGACACCAAGCTCCCTGGATGGACATTGGGAGGCTCAGCCTGGAGGCATCTTCTCTGGTCTAGGTTCCTGAAACTTCCTCTTGACCACAGGGAAGGGCTCCAAATCCCACAGGCCTGTGAGTCTTGGCCAGAGGTTATTCCATGGTGGCCAGAAGTGGGTTCCCTTGAAGGGTCGAAGACTCTGGGGAGAAAGCTGGGGGTCAGTGGGCCCAACAGTAGGTCTTGAATTCTCTCCTATAACCTGAGACAACACCTACCTGGGTCTTGACTGGCAGACCCGGGACAAATACCCAGCTCCTGGACGGAAGCCCACTCAGGAAGCTGGGCCAAGGGTGGGTGCAGCAGGTACAGGTTGGTGGTGGGCCGGGGCAGTCTGATGGGTCTTTCCTCAGAACCCCAGCCCAGCCCCCCATGGGCCCCGTCCAGGGGTTCTCTGGGAAGACAAGCTCATCCTCCTCTCTGCCTCTGGCCGGGTCGGTTAATATTCAATAGAAGTTACATTAGGTCCCCGACCCTGCTAATACTGAGCAAACATTTGGAAAACATCATTCCGTGACTGAGCTCTCGCTGGGCACTGATAACACCGGCTAACCTTGAGGAGCCCAATCCGCAGCTGCTGACAGTGGCCCTTTTATTGGGCCCGCCTCCACTCGGCGCCCTGGTGGGTGCGGGCGCTGGCAGCCATGGGAGGGGTGTCGGCGGCAGGCAGGGCCACCACGTGTGCAGGGGAGCAGTCCCAGGAGCCGGTCCTCTCCCGGGAGGTGGGTCGCAGGAGAGATTTCTTACCTGGGACATCGGTCATACCCCACCCACTCCGGGGCTCCGTTCAGACTCTTTGATTTTCATTCTCCGACTTCAAGACTGTGTGAAATCGAGAGGAAGCTGGATGGCTGCAATGTGGGGGTCCCGCGGAGAGAGAGGGCATCGGGCCCAACTGGGAACCAGAACTTGTTGCATTCACCTGACAAACACGTACTGAGCACCCACTGTGTGCCAAGCTGTGTTCTAGTCACTGGGGCTACGGCAGCGAACAGGACCGTAGTGCTAGCGTTCTGGAGCTTTCCTTCCCATTGAGGGACAGAGAGTAAAGAATGAACAAAGGATTCTACAATAAGGGCCCCAAAGAAAAGTGAAGCAGTGTAAATAAAGGGCAGAGCATGAGGGAGGGATGCCACGTCGGGCAGGGTGGTCAGAGAGGGTGTCTCTGGGAAGGTGACGTTGGCACGGAACCAGGCGAGAAGTCAAGAGGCTAAGCTGGGGGGTGGGGTCAGAATCCTTGGCAGAGGTGCTGAGCGAGAGCGGGTGGAGTGGGACCCGAGAAGAGGGGCCACGGTAGGGGTTGTGGCTTCACTCCGCGTGGGCTGGGGAGTCACTGGTTTTGAGCAGTGGGGGATTGTGACTGAGTTCAGTGTTAGCGGATCCCCTCATCTTCTGCGAGGTGCCCAGACGGTCAAGGCGAGGCCAAAAGCAAAGAGACCAGGGAGGAGAGCCTGAGCTGCTCGAGGGAAGACGTAGCAGGGTCCAGACCGGAGCGGGGGGCGGGGGGGGGGCACGCGTGGACTCTGTGGGGATTCCGGACAGCACGTGGGCGTGAGCAGAGGCGGCCCGTGAAATAAAGGGAGGACTCCCAGGCTGGGAGAGGAAGAATAAACTAGCCTATTCCTGACGTGGGCAAGACTGAAGAGGAGCGGGTCTGGGAGGGAAAAAGTTTAGAGATGGGGAAACCGAGGCCCCAAGAGAGGACTTGATTTCTACCAGCACACAGAGTAAGTGGCAAATTCCAGACAGCCACCCAGGTCTCCGGCCGCCTCGTGCTCCCTCCTGCCAGCTTCAGCAAAGCCTCGTTCCACAGTGAGGCCTCTTGGACTCTAGGGGACGGCCAGGGCAACAGAAGGTCCATCTTAAATCTTAGGCCAGGACTGACACGGATGGGGATGCGCAGGGAGGTGTGGGGGCCCCCGTATGTGGAGGCCCAGATCTCTGAGTTCCTGGAGGAGAGTGCACCGGTGGGACGGGAGGGGCCCAGGGCTGCTTCTTGCTGTCTCTGAGGTTAGCCTGGAGCACGTGCCAGGCAGGTGGGGGCCTCCAGATCCCCTTTTCCAGGCCTTCCGTCTCCGTGTTTAGGAACCCCTGGGCCATCTCTGTGTCACCCAGAGGCATTTTTTGCTTATTTTACCCACTTTCATCTGGGAAAAAAGGGACCCTTCTCCAAAACAGAGCTTAAACATCTGTCATCTAGACAGATCCCCTCTTCAATACTCAAGATCCATCTTAAACCCTCTCCAAGGCATCACTGTGTTGCATCCGTCCAGGGACGGGTGGATCACTCCCTCAGCACCCCATTGTGTTGGGGGCAGTTCTGGTGCTTCGAAGTTTCTCCCACGTGCTGGGTTGGAATGCATCTCTCCTCATTCCCACACGCTGAGCCGGGCTCTGCCACCTGGACGCTCCCTCCTATTCCCACCTCCAACCGTGTTTCCTTTACTCCAGTTCAGCCCTGCAGTATCTCCTGCTGGGTCGAGCTCTCTCCCCTCGCGCCTCACCCGCTCCTCAGCAGTCAGGGGACCACCCTCCCCTCCACCCCATCCCTGGCCTCCCTCCTCATCGCTCTCTCCTCCTCCCAGCTGTGCAAAATGAGCGGGACCGGATCAGCACTCGCCGATCAAGCTACGAGGACAGCAGCCTGCCCTCCATCAATGCATTGTTGCAGGCCGAGGTCCTGTCCCAGCAGGTACTGGGATGACCCTCTACCCACCTGGGGATCCCCCACACCAAGGAGGGGTCTCGCCTCCACCCCTGTCCTCTCCAGCCAGGTCCTGAAGCAACAGCTAGAAGGGTCCTGGGATATCACAGAAGGGAAACCGAGTCCAGTGTCACACAGCCAGTTGAGTAGCAAAGGCAGAACTCAAACTCGGGTCTGGCACACTGTGGCACTTTCTAGTCCATCCCTTTGCATGTATGCATTCTGCAGGCCAAGCAGAGTTTACTGTCATGAGGGCCTGAGATCACCTGAGCCCTAAGAGAACAGATTAGTGCACAAGCAGACAGATTAGCAAACTGGGGCTCAGCCCGCCCCTGCTTTGTGACCTTGGGCAAGTCACAGCACCTCTCTGGGCTGGTTTCTTTACCCATCAGATGAGGATGATGATTTTTGCCCTGCTTCTCCTGTAGGGCAGAGAGTCTCCTTGGGGTTCTAAGAAGCTGACATTGGGAATTGGGCAGCAGGTGAAGGCCCGGGGGGAGGCCTCCTCCCTCATAGCTGACTTCTTCAGCATCCTTTCTGCTCTCCACCTGCCTCTGAGCTTCCTCCGGAGCCTAGAAGGCATCTGTAGTCCATCTCCCCTTTTGCAGACCTGGAAACTATCTGGGGGGAGGGCGCTCTGTGCAGAGGACAGAGACTGTAGGAGGGCTTGGCCATCCTCAGCATTTTCCTTCTCTTCCCCCAGATCACCTCCCCCGTCTCCGGGATCAACGGAGACATTCGGGCGAAAAAGATCGCCAGCATCGCAGATGTGTGTGAGTCCATGAAGGAGCAGTTGCTGGTGCTCGTTGAGTGGGCCAAGTACATTCCTGCTTTCTGCGAGCTCCCTCTGGATGACCAGGTGAGAGGAGACATGGTCTGTGGGCAGTGGGGGCATTGGGCAGGTAGATCCTGCTGGCCCACCTGGGATATAGCCTTGGACTGGTTTGATTTTATTTAACAAAACACACATGGTGCTCGTGTGTGTCTCGAGCTGTTTAAATCACTATACAAATATTAACTCATTTAATCCATCCAACAGCCCTATGAGATAGGTACTATTATCATCCCCATCTTATAGGTGATGAAACTGGGGCACAGAGAGCTTAAGTAACCTGCTCAAGGTCACACAGCTAGTACCCAGCACAGCTGGGATTAGAACACTGTGCATGCAAGTGTGCTTTGGCGGTCAAGCTCCAAAGTCCAGGCTTCTAGCCACTGCACTCCTGCACGAGACAGGTCTCCTGGGGACATGTTGACAGGGCCCCAGAGCCAGGGATCAGGAGATTTGAGCTTGAGCCCTGGCTCTAAGACTGGTGCTTTGTGTGATCTTGGGCAAATTGCTTCCTCTCTCTGAGCCTCAGTTTTCTTATCTGTAAAGTGGGAATTATAATATCTGCTTCACAAAAAATTAAAGACATCACTATTTGAAATGATCATGTAACGGAGCACCTCCATTGTGCCCAGGCCGCAGCTGGCCTCCCTAAGTGTCACTTTCTTGTATCCCACCAAGATGGTTTCACTCAGCATTTTATTTCCTACGTACATTCTTTGGAATACCGAAAAGGTCCCAGGGAGGCACGGGTACATTTCTGAGGACAGGTGAGTTTCAGAGATATTGCAAATGATGGCTCCTGACTAGGCACCCCCTAGGCCTCTGCAGACACTTTCTGGGAAAGGGTTGCTGGACTGGGTCACCTTCTCAGCTGGGAGGGAGCTCAGGGGCACCAGTGGACAGCGCCCCAGACCTCAGCTCCTGGTGCATTTGCTTCTCTGGTGTGCACATTTGCACAAAACATTGGCAATGTATGTTAGTCTATTAAAGTTTCTGAGAAGTGAACTTTGTGAACTGAACTTTGTGAAACTGAACTTTGTGAAACTGAACTTTGTGAAACCCAGGTCTTCTCAAACTCCCCTGACCCCCAGACTCTCCTGGAGCACCTATTTGTATGCTAGGGTCGACACACTGTGGAAACACTGGTGTGGCTGGTCCTCACCTTCACACTGGGACCTGGATCGGATGCTCTGTCCCATAGATCCCTCCCCACTTTGGGAAGGATAACAGGCCAGGGATCTTGGCCAAGTTGTCCCTGCCTTTACCCCTGTTCCTTATGTGCTGGCCCTGGTCTCCTCTGCTGGAGAGTCTATATTAATGTTTAATCCCTTCTGCTCCTTCCCAGGGGCTCAGCAGGGCAATAAGATACCCCCAAGCTGAGCAATTGTTAACCTCAATTTCCCACCCAAACCTCCCTGGCTGGGGCTCAGAGCATTCTTAGAGAGCAGTGATGGGTGGCCAGCAACGCAGGACAATCATTAACATCCCCGCACCCCCTGCCTGCCCACCCCCAGAATAGCTGCCATGTCAGGAGGGCTCCCAGCTCCCCGTTCATGGTGTATAAGGAGCCCATCTTGCCCAAGATAGTTGGGACATACGTGGGAGAGTTGGGGGACACTGTCCTCCAAAGGACACCCCAAATCTGTCAACATTGCTCCAGGAGCCACTTTCCAAGTTTGTTTGCTTCTTCATTTGTTTTGGGCACCAATCCATTGAAACCCAGGAGGCTGGGTAGCACTGAATACAGGGGCTAAGGTCTAGAGAGGGAAAGCGGTCTGCCCCAGGTCGCAGAGCAAGGCAGCCACAGGGCTGGGATCTGACTGCAGGTCTCTTGCCCCCTCGGTTTGAGAGTCACTGGGGTCGGTGGCGAAAGCCCTCCACAGCACCTCGAGAATGGGAGGTGCTTGATAATAAGCATCCTTGGCCTCCTTTGTCCTGGTCGTAGAACATGGACTCACCTGCAGGCCTCTTTACCATTCTCCTCTTTTCTTGTCACCCTCATAAGGTGTGATCATGGGAGAATAGATGAAGAAGAGCTGGTGGCTGCCCAGGAGGGGCTGGATCTAGAAAGGAAGTTAACTAATTTGCTCATTCATTCATTCATTCATTCATCCCTTCACCCATTCCTTCCTTTCTTCTTTCAAATAAATATTTATTGATGGTTTATTGTGTGCCAGCTGCCTTCCATGCCCTAGACAATTTCGCCTCCTTAGAATTTCTCTGCCCTCCCCACCCAGTGTAGCCCCTCTTGTCCCATATCTCTTTATCACGTGACTCTCACCTCCCTCCATCTGTCTTGTCCTTCCTTCCTAAGAAGTGTCTGTCGCTTAGTAGGCACTCAACATTTGATAAATGAGAGAAGGAACAATCAAAACATTTTTGCGTCCTAGTTTAGCCTGCTAAAGAAGTCTCCAAAATTCCCCAATCCAACCTTGCAGACAAGATCGTTGAGGTGACCAGCCTGTGACTATTTTCACCAGTTGCCATTTTTCCCATCCTCTGGGCCTGACATAAACACCAAAGCAGATGGTTCGGAAAGGACTGACAGTGTCCTCCTGGCCGGGCCCCTGCCTCGGACTTCAGTCTTCCAAAGCTGCTTTGTCTTCTCTGCAGGGAAGGAATATGTCAAGCCCATCCCCTGCCAAGGACCAGTGCTCATGCCTTTGCTTTGGGAACCAACACCCATGTCCAAATGCTTGGAACTCACTCTCAGAATCCTAGAATCTTACAATGTCAAGTGAGCAGGTACCCTGGAGATCTTCCAGAGTAGGGATTTCCCAAACACAATTGCACATCAGAATCACTGGGGAGCTTGTTAAATACAGATCCTTGGGCCCACTTTTACAGACTCAGAATCTCTGGGAGTAGAGCCTAAGAATCTGCATTTTACAAAATACTCTTCATAATCTTCTGTAGCTGGTCCACGGGTAGGAGTTCGGGACCTACGGTTTTAGAACTTCCTGGCTCATAGACCCTCTTGAGAGTCTGATGAAACTCTGCTGCAAAAACAAAAACAAAAACACCCAGAATGTTGTTAAGTTTCATCAGGCACAGAAACAAGGCCCAGAGGGAAGAGGCAGCTTGCCCAAGGCCACAGTAGTTCAAAGATAAAGTTCGCATCTGGCCTCCTAGCTCTGAGTGCATGTTCTTTTCCCTTCCAGGTTCCTGTTGAACCTTTTCCAGGTTTTCTCCGTTGTGGGAGGAAGGCGACAGCTTTCTGAAGCCCTTTTATTGTAGTTCAGGCAGGTAAAGGCAAGGGAAGCATTAAGCCAGCTTTCCCAGGGTCACTGAGTTGGCTAGGAGCAACTTTCCAGGGGGTGCAGACAGCTAGGAGCAACTTTCCAGGGGGTGCAGACAGCTTTTCAGGAGTACCACAGCCAGACACCATCCATTTTCTCTTCCAGGTGGCCCTGCTCAGAGCCCACGCCGGTGAGCACCTGCTGCTTGGAGCCACCAAGCGATCCATGGTGTTCAAGGACGTTCTGCTTCTAGGTAAGCAGGCTGCCTGCCCCAGCCAGGGCTCTGCGGAGGGCATGCCTAGTATGGAATGCACCCGGGCACAGGAGACTTCCAAGGTGGCATGCAGGGGCAAGGGAGAAAGATCAAGAGTAGCCTCTTCCCAGGGCACCTGGGTGGCTCAGTCGGTTAAGCGTTTGACTCTTGATCTTGGCTCAGGTCATGATCTCAAGGTTTGTGAGATTGAGCCCCATGTCAGGCTGTGCACTGACAGTGTGGAGCCTTGCTTGGGATTCTCTCTCTTCCTCCCTTTCTGCCCCTCCTCTGCTTGCTTGCTCTCGTTCTCTCTCTCTCTGTCTCTCTCTCTCTCTCTCAAAATAAATGAGTAAACGTTAAAAAAAAAAAAAAAGGAATAGACTTTTCCCAGTGTTCCCATCTGGATCCTCTACTCAGATGCAAGAAGTGTGGACACCAGGCAAGGAAGGTCTCCAAGGTTAAAGTTAGAGCACAGTAGGGGTTATCCCTGGAATTGCCCTTGCACTCTGATGTGCTTTCTGGAGCAGGGGCAAGACGCAGCCAGGAATGGCACAAACCTTGGCCTCTGTCACGTCTGCTCCCATGGCGTGTTTATTTATTATTTTAGATGCTCGTATAGATCACACTATGGGCCAGATCCTAGTCTTAACTCTTTACAAACACTACTCCTTTAATACAACGACCCTAGGAGGTAGGCTCTGTTATTTATCCCCATTTTGCAGATGAAAAAAACTGAAGCACAGAAAGTAATTTATCCAAATATATATGGTTAGTTAGTGGTGGAACTGGATTTCAACCCCAGGCAGTCTAGTTCTAGAATCTGGGCCCTTAACCTTGATGTGTTGTTGCCTCCTAAGTGGCCCTTGAATGTCACTACTCTTACGGGTCATGTCAGAGAATAGAGCACGGGTGATGTGAAAGGCTCCTAGAAAGCCAGGCTCCAGGCCCAGTCCGATGACTTCAAGCAACTCATTCCTTTCATCTGGGCCTCTGTTTCTTCATCTGTGAAATGGGCATGATAATCCCCATGGGGCCTTCTCCCATGGGCACCAGTTGCATTGCAGCTGCAAAGGACAGGGCCTACGCAAAGCTGGAGAGAAGGGTACACCCAAGGGGGTGTCCTGATCCCCTTTCCTTCCCAACCCACCCAGGCAATGACTACATCGTCCCTCGGCACTGCCCGGAGCTGGCAGAGATGAGCCGGGTGTCCGTGCGCATCCTCGACGAGCTGGTGCTGCCCTTCCAGGAGCTGCAGATAGATGACAATGAGTATGCCTGCCTCAAAGCCATCATCTTCTTTGACCCAGGTACAGTCCGCCCCTCCTTCCCACCCCCGATGCTCCAGACCCTCTGTCACACTTCTCCTGTGGTGTGCCCTACATTCACAGCCTCCCTCTGCAGGACAACAACTGGGAGAGGCTGTTTGCATTTGCTGTTTCCCAGACGAGGAAAACCAGGTTCAGAGAGCTGATGTGCCTTGACAAGGCACATGGGCTCCAGGGGCTTGGTTCTGTCCTTTTTCTCCTTTCCCTTCTGTCCCCTCCTCCCTTCCTCCTCTCCCTACCTCCTCCCTTCCTTCTTTTCTTTCCTTTCATCTTTTCTCTTTCCCTGAAACGTTTTTACCAAAATAATATCTGCACACATTTAAATTCAAACAGTCCCCCCACTCCACATTCCCTGCTAAAGCCTCCTTCCCGGGGGGCACGATTTCTGATTCTTTTAACTGTTTCTTCTGGCTCTAAATAAAATGCTAAGCCTTCTCCTTCTTGATGTAGCTGTTTCCGATCGCAGTTGCCCTCCTACACTCGTGGAGGATCTCACTGTTCTCTTTCGCCATTCCGTCTTCTCTCTCCCATCTTCTTCCTATATTTTCAGGGCTAGTTTGGTGTCTGCTGATTATCTTTACAATGTTGTTGGCTCTCCTCTCCCCATCCCATCTACTGACTTTCCACCTGCATTTTTACAGAATGTCCTTATAGTTATGTCTTTGTGCAAAGCCCGATTTCATTTTACCATATCAAGATGCCTGGACTTCAAAGGCTTGCTTGCTAACTTACCTCCTTACATGTTAGAGGGGACCCACCATGTGCCCAGGCATTGCCCACTGCCCTTAGTGCTAGACCCCACCAACATGGAGATCACCTCCGGTAATAACGGTAACGAAGAGGAAGATGACCACAGTTTCTGGAATGCTCACTAAGGCACCATTCTAAAGACTTGATGTGGATTATGCCACTTCTTGCTTGCAACACGGTACCTCTGAGGTAGGAATTGTTATTATCTCCATTTTGCAGATAAAGAAACTGAGGCACAGGGAGATTGGCTAATTTGCCCAAGGTTACACAACCAGGAGATGGCAGAGCTTGGATTTGAACTTTAGACTATCTAGCACTCAAACCTATATTCTTACCTACTGCACACTCTTCCCCATTTCTTGAAGGGTAAGACTTCTGGTTCTAGTTTCCTTGAGCACCTGGCCCAGGCTTATCCTCTGCAGTGCTCAGCACAGAGCTGGACAGGTAGTAATTGCTCAATAAGATGGATTATTGATGCTGAGTCAGGGTTAGCAACCTGGCTTGGAGGGCCAGGTGACCTAGTATAGGGCCTGGCATGTAGGTGATGCTCCATAAATGTTTGTTGACTGAATGAAGGAATGCACAAATATGGCTCAGTGGAGTGAGCCCTGGAATGGAAATGTGAGTGAAATTCTCTATCTGCAACTTACTTTTGCATTAAAGTGGTGATAAATGCATTACCTCCATAAAGGTTGAATTTAACTCTTGGACAACCATTTGAATCCCCTTCTAGGTTAAGGCTCTAGAATTTATCCATTGATTTTTTTTTCATTCATTCATCCTTCCATCCATCTACCCATCCCTTCATCGAGTTACCTATTCAACAAATATTGACCATGCATGGTGCTAGGTAGTGGATTTAAAATGACAAACAAGGGGCTCCTGGGTGGCTCAGTCAGTTAAGTGTCTGACTTCCGCTCAGGTCATGATCTCACGGTTTGTGAGTTCAAGCCTCACATTGGGCTCTGTGCTGTCAATGCAGAGCCTGCTTCAGACCTCTGTCTCCCTTGTTCTCTGTCCGTCCCCTGCCTTACACACACACACACACACACACACACTCTCTCTCTCTCTCTCTCTCTCTCAAAAACAAATAAGCATTTAAAAAATTTAAAACAACAAACAAGACATGCTTGCCCACCCAGAGCTCATAGCCTGGTGGAAGAGAGTTACATCCCGTGTGGCCACTAGCGACAGAAAAGCCACAGAAATCTGGGATATGATGGACACTCATAAAGCAGGCTTGGGAGGGTGGAATGGAGAATGCTTCCTGGAGGAGGTGGAACCTAACCTGAGACCCCAGGATGACACAGGCAAGGGAGCAGGGAAACAGGGAGACTCTTCTAAGGCAGCGGGAGCAGCATGAGCTGAGGTCTGGTCAGTGGGACCTCAATGCTGATCAGGAGCCCCAAGTCCCCATCATGGATCTACCAACAATTGGATGTATGACCTGGGCCAAGTCCTTTCCCTGCTCTCTGCCTCATTTCCCCGTGTGTAATGAGGAGGTTGCTTGGTGCCCTCGTGGGTAAGTTCTTGAAGTCCTACTCCTCCCACCCCCCACCCCCATCTCCTGGTTCTGCATCTCAGGAAATGTGACAGAAATGCTTTTCTGCCTGCGTCCAGGAAGCTACAGATGTGCTAGTGTACCCAGGTTCCTGAGGACCCCAAATGCTGTCCTAGCACGGCTAAGGACTCCCTAGGTGACCTTGGGCCTCAAGACCCGCTCTCAGCCCCAGGAGTCAGGGGAGGGCTGGATCCCGGCTCCCCAGAGGCTCCGACTGGGCCCCCCTGCCCTCCCTCACCTGTGCCCTCCCCGTTGCAGACGCCAAGGGGCTGAGCGACCCGGGCAAGATCAAGCGGCTGCGCTCCCAGGTGCAGGTGAGCCTGGAGGACTACATCAACGACCGCCAGTACGACTCGCGCGGCCGCTTCGGCGAGCTGTTGCTACTGCTGCCCACCCTGCAGAGCATCACCTGGCAGATGATCGAGCAGATCCAGTTCATCAAGCTCTTCGGCATGGCCAAGATCGACAACCTGCTGCAGGAGATGCTGCTGGGAGGTCCGTGCCAGGCCCAGGAGGGGCTGAGAGGTGGGCGGGCCCCCTGGCAAAAGATAAGCTTCATACCTAGGCCCCACCTCTCAGCTCCGTCACCTCCTCCCTCTGTGGCCTTGGCCAGATCCCTTAACCTACCTAAGCCTCAGTTTCCTCATCAGAAAAATGGGACCAACGGTCCATTTATTCAGGCACTGGGAACCTAGTGTGTGCCAGTCACGGTTGTAAGTGCTGGAGATTCAGCAGAGAACAAGAGCTCTGCCCTTCTGGAGGTTGCGTGTGAGTGCGTGTGTGTGTGTGTGTGTGTGTGTGCGTGCGTGTGTGCATAAGGGCTCATGGAAACTGACAATAACCAAAGGATAGCTAGAGATTTTGAAATAAGCAGGTAATATGATAGAGTGTAACTGGAAAGGGGTCTATTTTGGTAGGTTGTCCAACAGAGACAGACTTCTCTGAAGTGGGACTTTTGAGCTAAAACCCGATGGATGAAAGGAAATAGAGCATTTAAAAGCCAAAAGAAAAGCATTCCCGGCGGAAGTAACTCATGCAAAAGCCCTGAGGCAGGAGAGGTTGTGTGTTCGAGAAAGAAGGATAAGGTCATGAGATGAAAACTGATATGGGCAGACACCAAATCGGCAACATGCGGTCTTGTAGGTCACGGTCAGAAATTTGGATTTCATTTTCATTGCAGAGGAGTGAACATCAGACTACTCTTTTTAGCAAACTACTCTGGTTGCTAGGTAGAAAGTAAATTCCAGGGGTGGCACAGTGGAGGCAGGAGACCCCTAACCATTACTTGTCTCCAGGCCGGAGTAGGACAGTGAAAGCTGGGACGAAGGCATGACTGGAAGAACGCACAGGATTTGCTGATTGACCCGATGTGGGAAGCGAGGGAAGGGAAGAAACAAAGATGAAACCCACATGTTTGCTTTGAGTGACAGGGGCGCTCATGGAATAGCTTACTGAGATGAGGAAGCCAGGGGAAAAGCAGGTTGAGGCTGGGATGGTAGCAGCAGTGAGAGACGAGCCAAGAGACTGTTTAGACTTCAACAAAGCTGGAGATGACTGTAGATATCCAAGGGGAATTATCAGGAGGAAGTTGCATGTTTGATTGAGTCTGTTGCTCAAGCACAAGTGCAAAGCTCTGGAGGGAAGACAGCTTCGTGGTGCTCCAGCAGTTAGGGGCCATGGTGATAGATACTGAAAAGTGGGCATCAGTGAACTGACAGATTTAGCCGGGTTGAAGAGTTTTTGCAGTGATGGTACAAGAGGAAGTGGGCTGGGAGGCTAGGAAGCGGGATCTGAGTGAGGGTGCTTGAACTCAGGATTTTGGAAGTGATGTGGTTACTAGTGATGGCTTGGCCAAGGGCCACCTGGGCCTGCATTTGGGACTGGATCATTCTTTTTTGTGGGGGCTGTCGTGTACCCTGTTCGGCCACATCCCTGGCCTCGCTACCCATGAGATGCCAGTAGCACTCCTCAGCAGCACAGCCAAAAACATCTTCAGATATTATCAAATGTCCCCTGAGGGCCCCAGATCTCCCCCAGTTGAGAACTACTGTCAGATGATAACTCATTTCATTTTCACTTTGACCCTGTGAATTATGGATCGAGTGTCATCGAGATCCGGGTCAGGACAGGGGCACCTGACCGACTCGGTCGGCAGAGCCTATGACTCTTGATCTTGGAGTTGTGATCTTGAGCCCCATGTTGGGTGTAGAGATCACTTAAAAATAAAATCTTAAAAAAAAAAAAATAGGATCAAGATGGAGCTTGTGCTCTGTTGGGAGATAACAGGGCCCTGTAATCTCATCTCTGGGCCCTGTAATCTCATCTGGTTGTAGAATGGGACAATAATGATAATGATATCCACCTTATAGGACTGTGATGAGGGTTAAATTATTTTAAACATGAAAAGTGCTGTGAAACAGTACCTGGCACATATTAGATGCTCAATAATTGATAGCTATCATGGAAACAGTATACTTTAGAGGTCTCTTGCAAGCCCTAAAATCCCACCATTGTCACACCAGTGACCACAGCCATTACCAAACCAACCTATACCTTATATGGTATTATAAGAGCAAAAGCATAGAAATAGGGAAGTACAGGGAACACTCAGGTGCCATAAGTAGGTTTGGCTGAAGCAGAGGCTATCGGGGGGACAAGGCTAAAGGTGAGTTGGCACCAAATTCTTGAAGGATTTGCATGCCAAGGAGATTTGAAGGCCATTGGTTAAATCTCTTATATTAATAGTCAATCAATACACTATTCATTATAATATTTTGATCTCACAGCTTCCTTACACGCTCCTTCTTTCTTTCAACTTCTGTTCTCTTGGTTTGTTGGGTCTTCTCAGTACCCTCATGAAACCTATGGATAGGAGTGGTAAGCCCCAGCTTACTAATCCAGAAATAGGTAGCCAACAGGCAATGTCAGTATTGAATGAACAGGTTTATTGGCCACACCTGAAGATGTACCTCAAGGACCATGGTCTTTATCTCAGACTCTCCATCCTGATTGAGTCCCCTCTTTACCTGCAGGGTCCTCCAGTGATGCACCTCATGCCCATCATCCCCTGCACCCTCACCTGATGCAGGAACACATGGGCACGAACGTCATTGTTGCCAACACAATGCCCTCTCACCTCAGCAATGGACAGATGTGTGAGTGGCCCCGACCCAGGGGGCAGGCAGGTGGGCAACTTGAGCTCTACCCAGCAAGGGATGGGGTTGGGGGCCCCAGGGGGGAGCCAGGAGAAGGATGGGTCTAGAAGATGGGAACTGGGATACAGCAGTTCTCTGTGCTCCGGGGTAAGGAGTGAGGAGTGAGACTGGCCTTTTTTTAAGGCTGTTTTTTTCAGTGAGGTCCTTTACTCAGCAAGGTAATTAATAGCCTTTATTGAATGAAGCTGTCCTTGGGATGAGGGATCCATTGGATGAATATGTCCGTTGGGGCAAGAATTCCATTAGGTGATGTTGCCCATCAGGTAAAATTGTTCTTTGAAGTAAGACTGCCCAGTAGGTAAGACTAGCCATTATACAATTGGATGAGACTACTCCTTGGGTGGGGATGTCCACTGGGGGCCATATATACATATATTTCATTCTGAGGTGAAATCTCAGAAGTGTGAGTTTGTCACTGGACAAGTTCTTCAAAAAGTAAGATTATCATTGTGATGAGGAGGTTGTCCGCTAAAATGAGATTGCATTTCATTGAGATTGTTCTTTGGGAAAGTTGTCCATTGAATAAAGTTGGCCAAGTGGGTCATGGTCAAAGTTAACTTCCAAATGTGTGATGCTGTGAGGCCAATTAGTTTCCATTATCCATCTACCTAAATATCAAAGAAATAGTATTTTTTGAGCCAGTTGGCCAGACCCTTGGGTCTCATCAACTGTTATCCCTTCTCTCCAAGAAAGGATATTACTGTCACATGTCCCATTGTCCTCAAACAAAGTCAGACTTGGGCCCTGGTCTGGGAGAAGCAGCCCAGATCTCCATGTTAAATGGTGGAGGAGATGGGTGTTGGTAGGACCTAGGCAAAAGGCTCTGACCACACCTGGCCCATCTGCAGCCTCCCAGACTCACCATACTTAGACTTCGTGATCTGGAACTCAGAAGGTTTGAATTTTAAGAGACCTTAGAGATTATCTAGTTTAATTCTCTCATTTTATAGAAGAGGGAACTATGTCTCAGAGTGGGGGAAGAACCTACTCAGGAGTCTTCATTTATTCCCTAAAGGGCTGGAATTCTCAGCAGCCCCTGTCTGTCTCTCTGTCCTTCCAGCCACCCCTGAGACTCCACAGCCCTCACCACCAGGTGGCTCAGCGTCTGAGCCCTACAAGCTCCTGCCAGGAGCGATCGCCACGATTGTCAAGCCCCCCTCCGCCATCCCCCAGCCGACCATCACCAAGCAGGAAGTCATCTAGCAAGCCGCTGGGGGTCGGGGGCTCTGCCGGCCCCCCAGCCCCCTCAGAGAGCCCCGGTGGTCACTTGTTCACAGTGAAGGAAGCCGTGACAACAAGGCCAGTCTCAGGGCAGCAATGGAAAGGGCGAAGGGCCCAAGAACTTGGGCTGCGGGCCACATCCCATTGCTACCCTCCACCCCCTGCTCTGGATGATGGGGCTTTGACTTGGGGAGACCCCAGCTGGAAAATCCTCTGTTGCCTTGGACAACTCTTCTCTTGCCAAAGCCACTGCCTTCCCCTTCATCATACCTAACCCCAACTTCTTCACCCCCAAAGGACAACTCTCTGGAGATGACATGGGACCTTGCTTGGACATAGCTAGCTCCCTTTCCCCTCAGACCGGTACTTCTCTCCAAGTACTGTCCTAGTGCCCAGACACAAAACCCTTCAAGGCTGGGTCAGATCGGGGTCTCTGATCCCTCCCTGTCCTGCTGCCCCTGCCTGCAACGCTCCTCTCCACTTGCCACCGTCACCCACCTCAGCCATGCTAATTTCTCCACAGTCACCTCTCCAGAGGCTGAAGAAGACTTGCAGACAACCACCCGGTCATCCCAGGAGCATTTCTAAGGCACTAGCTGGGCTAGGCACAGTGTAGGAGACTGTTGAGAAGGAAGACGCCGTTCCACCTGTAACCCATGGCTCTTCCCTTCTTTGGGACTTGGGTGGGTACGGGGGTGATGCTGCCTACAGGCTGTCAACACCGAGAGGACAATCCAAGGTGGACAACTGCAACAGGAACTTGGAGGGACTAGGGTGGTCGGAGAAAGCACCAAGAAAGGGGCAGACTGCATTAGGCCTTTAAGGAAGGGCTGGATTTCAGCTAGTGGAGCAGGTGAGACACAGCATTCCAAAGTAGGGCAAACAGTCTGGGCGAGGACTCAGGTCAGAAGAAGGGCGTGGGGGGAAGGCAATGAAAAGACTGAGCTGTCTGGAGGAGGCTGGGGGCCTTGAACCCCAGACTGAGGCACTGAGACGTGGGCTCCTCGGCCATGACTAGCTGGGAGGATGTGCGGCGGGTCGGGAGGGAGCGGGCAGGCCAGATGGGGGCTGGTGATGCATGTGATGCAGGTGAGAGGGAAGACACCTGGAGACGGCGGTGAAGATGGATGGGTGCACGCGGCTCAGAAGGGTGTCAGGGAGGAATTGCCCCCCCAGGGCCCATCTCAGACTCTGCCTCATTCCTGGCGCTGTGTTAAGTGCAGCACATGCATCGTCTCTTTCATTGTTACCGAAGATGAAATTGAGATCTAAGTAGTTAAGTGACTTTTCTGGAACCCACAGTTAGTAAATGGCTGAGTCAGGATTTGATCCTGTATCTTCCTGGATCAGAACAGGAGCTCTTGACCACGGTGACTAAAAGGGCCCTTCTGTCCTCACCATGATCTAGTTTGAGGGGCTTCCTGCCCCTGTCGCCAGCCTCAGAAGCCAAAGTCTTATTCTTCCCAGGGGCCCCACCAATGCCCAGGACTAAGATTGGCTTGGAGCTACACTAATATCTAATCAGAGTCCAGCATCCTGTTTGCTGATGAAAAGGAGAAGTTATAATTGTTGGACTCCTTTTCTCTCCTCACTCCCCAAGTCCAGGGCGGGTGTCAGGGGTCTGGCTCTTGGGAGATGGACCAATATGGCCTGGCCATCTGGGAGCAGGATGGTTTGGGGGTAGTTCAAGGGAGGGATGAGAAGGCCTGGGTTTGAGCACATTTGAGAAACATTAAGCCCCAAGATGGAACAGTCAGCATGTCATGTGGAATTTTGGAGGCTTTGGGAAAATTCTGCAAAATGCCACTAAGCCAGTGGGAATGAAAGAGATGGGTCCTGTGGCTGGCACTGTGCCTAGGTAGGAGAGTGAACAGTTAGACTGGCTACCTACCCCCACCCCAGGCTGACCCTTCTGAGTGGATGGGGGGGCAGGACTCCAGTGCCCCCAGATTCCACCATTGGTGATGGCTCCTCTTTGTGAAAGAGGCATGAGGGGTTCAAGGGCAATATGTCCAAGGGAAACCTCTACATCACCAGTGGTCCCAGGAGCAGCCTACCCAAGCCACCAAGCCAAGTCCCTGGTGCCAGAGAGACTGCTCCCTACTCAGAGCTCTCAAGTCTTCCCAAGCCCCTCTCTGGGTCCCCAGAAATTCCAGCCAGGGAGCTCAGACTCATCTGGGACAAGGTGAGGAAGCTGGAACTATTCTGTCATTGCGGTCATTCCCACTCTTTGCTCCTCTGCCCCCCAAAGTCGCTCGGGCCTCTGTCATAGGAGTGAATCGAGTTAAGAGTTTTCCACAGGATGGAGTTGGAGTAGCAGTGGCTTTTAATAGTAGCAAAATCTTCTGGGTCAGGGGTTCAGTCCTTAGACCCAATTAACCCTGCCAGCAGGAGAAATCCATTCCATTAAAATAATTTTACTGTAACGTGGGAAGCACAAAACAAAGAGCAGTTTGCTTTTCTGATTCTGAGGACGTGGCATTGGAAAATCCCTCTCTCTCTCTCTCTCTCCTCTCTCTCTCTCTCTCTCTCTCTCTGTCCCCCCCCCCTCTCTCCCTCTTCTTCTCTCTCTGCCACTTGAGTTCTGGTCCTAAACAATGAAATCTGAAGGACTAAATAAACAAGGGTTGGGAGGGCAAGCATGGACCCTGCAGTTCCTCCCCTGAGACAGCCTCTTCTCCAGGCAGCTCTCAGAAGCTTCCAGAATCTGCATGACTCCCCGCAGAGTAGACAGAGGAGAGGGTGGGAAATGGACGCTCCTAGATTTTTGTGATGACCAAGCCAATTGCTTTTGCCAAATTGTTCTGTGATTTGCCCTGATTGGGATGAATTGTGAAATTCACATCAAGCAATACTGGAAGCGGGCTGCTTCCTGTGGGTGTGAATGCCACCAGCCCCTGTGCTGACACCTGAGCCCCTGTCACTCTGCCGCCCAATGGGGCAGAGAAGCAAAAAAACATTTCTTACTCTTGTGTGTTTTAACAAAAGTTTATAAAGCAAAATAAATGGCGCATATGTTTTCTAAGTCCTTGGATGGGTGTCCTTTCTACCTTTTCGGGTGTTAGAAATAAGGATGAGAATAGTCAGAGAGTTCTTTATGATATGCAAAATGTTTTTAAATATATTAGTGCTTTTTTTTACATTATTGATTTTTAATCTCACATCAAGAGATAAGCAAGAGATAGCATTGTCAACAATAGCCAAACTATGGAGAGATCCTAAATGTCCAACAACCAATGAATGGATAAAGAAGATGTGAGATATATATATATATATATACACACACACACATATATATGACATATATGTCATATAACATATATGTTATATATGTTATATGACATATATATGACATATACATATATGTCATTGCAAATGATAAGATTTCATTACATATTCCATGAAATGGAATATTACTCAGCCATCAAAAAGAATGAAATCTTGCCGTTTGCAATGACGTGGATGGAGCTAGAATGCATTATGCTAAGCAAAATTAGTCAATCAGAGAAAGATAAATACCATATGATTTCACTCATATGTGGAATTTAAGAAACATAACAGAT
Organism: Lynx rufus; assembly: GCF_022079265.1. Taxonomy (NCBI): domain Eukaryota; kingdom Metazoa; phylum Chordata; class Mammalia; order Carnivora; family Felidae; genus Lynx; species Lynx rufus. The sequence continues at coordinate 16,239,700 of NW_025814896.1, read as the reverse complement.
GAACACATGGGAAGGAGGGAAGAGAAGGAAACAAACCACAAGAGTCTCTTAATGATAGAGAACATGGGTTGATGGAGGGAGGTGGGTGGGGGATGGGCTAGATTGGTGATGGGTACTAAGGAGGGCACTTGTTATGATGAGCCTTGGGTATTTTATGTAAGTGATGAATCACTGAATTCTACTCCTGAAACCAATATTGCGCTGTCTGGTAACTAGAATTAAATAAAAGAAAAAAGAGGTAAGCAAGTTGGACATTATTATCCCCAACCCCCTTTATAGACGAGAAAACTGAGGCTCAGGGGAAGTGATTTCCCTTGAGAGGTAGAAGTAGGAATCCAACTCGGATGCCTTGATTCCAAGTGCTTACTGTGTGGGGAGAATGAAAGTCAAGCCTCCCTCTTGGAGAGGGGAGGGCTGAGTGGAGAGAGAGGGGAGAGAGGGAAAGATCTGGAAGAATGGCAAGAGGGTCCAAGATGGAGCCCTAATCTGGGTCATTTCCAGGGACCTGGGCCTACTGCCAGCAACAGGGGATAAGAAGGCACGGGGAGATTTCGTAAAGTTGTTTAAAAAGAGAATAAAGGTAAGGACACACTCAAGAATTTCTAGCCAGGTCTGTAGCCACCTTGGCCCTTCCCCTGATAAACCAGGCAGGTGGTCTCACACCTTGGCCACCACACACCACAACCTCATATGCAGTCGGGGGTGTGCTGGAGAGCCAATTGTTAGCTTCTCCTCCCAACTCCATGTTTGGCAACGTGACGTTTACACCACAAGAACTGCAAGAGCTACAAATCAAGGCTTTACCCCTGGGGAGCCAGTTGCTACACATCACCAGCACATCAGGGCATTCAGGGATGGGAGTAGAGCATGCGGGGTGGCTGGACTGTGGATGCCCAGGCATGGGGATGCTCGAGGATGAGGGTGGAACAGGGTGACCCCGTCAGCTTCCCAAAGAAGGGTGTCAACGGTTCTGGGCTGGGAGTCACAGATCAAGGTAACATTGGTCAGGTCACCCCTCTTTTCTGAGACTCATCTGTCAAATGGGAATGACAGCTCCCTTCAGGAGTGTTGTCAGGATTAAATTGAATGAGACCATAGTAATTGTACGAGCTGCTGGGTATGAGGTGCCCACCCACCAGGGGTTCAGTGAGAACTCTGTACCCAGACCCTTTCGAACAAGAAGCTAATCATTAAGTTCTCTGGCCTCAAGAGCACCCATTAGTTGCCTGCAGATCCATGGGGCCACTCCTGCCTTCCCCTGTCCCTTCCCTCCACTCCTGAGCTCCAGGAAATGTCTTCCATAACGTTGTAACAGAAGCCTTGTCCATGCCGCCGCCAGCATGGAGTGGGGGTTGGAGGCCAGAGGAGAGGCTACTGCGGTCCTAGAGTGTGCTTAATAAATCCATATCAAAACCATAAACTCTGGGCTGCCATAAATTCCTCTGGCCTTGGTTCCTCCACCTAATCAGCCCTTTGCCCCAGTTAATCACAAATCTCAGCGTGGGCGGCCAGAGCTTCACGTTTGATTTCCATTTCAGTTGCAAAACATCAGCTTGGGTGACAAACAGAAAATCCCATAATCTCCAGTATAGAGTTCCTGAAACCAAGATTCGGAGAGGCCAAGGAACCTGTCCTAAGGCCTAAGGCACACAGCTAGTGAGCAGCTGAGACAGAACTTGAATCCATGTGGCCTCACAGAGAGTTGGGAACTGGCCCCTCCTACAAAGGTTGCTTCCAAAGCCATGACACTAAAAGCTTTTTATCCCTTTATTCCAAATGGCGCCCCATTGCTCAGAGTGGGGGTGAGAAGTGCAAGATGATAGGCTGCATGAGGATCCAAAGGGAGTTCCACGCTGTGTGAATGACCCATCGTCCCAAATTGGTGGGGATGCCCTACTTCCTCTTTCACAGAGCCCAGATCACCTTTGGTCTACATTTCTTGCATCAGGGTGTCTTATGTAAACTCCCAAGACGTGATCTAAGGGACCAGAATCCCAGTATCCCAAGCAGCTATTTGATGATAGTGAAACTAAAACCCAAATCCTGAGTCCAAGGACAACATTTGACTTCTTCCTCTTTTCCAGGCTTTGCTGGACATAATTTAATCCTCACAATAACCCCCTGAATTGAGCACTTTGTTATTCTGTTTCACAAATGAGGAAGGGACTTGCCCAAGGTCCATAACTGATATGACAGTGGAGATTCAAACTGCTGATTGTCTGACTCCAGGGGCCACTGTGATGAAATCGAAGAGGACATTGATGATTCAGTCGCTGCACGGTGGGCACAGAAATAGTCAATGGGCAAAGCCTTGTGCCAAAGCATCCTTGAACCAAGGGAGTGAGGGCGACAGGCAGTGAGATGGTAGTTTGAGGGAGGGATTGCTGTGGTCTGGGAAAGGGATGGTGTGCTCTTGTAGGAGAAAGATTCAGGGGCTAGGAAGGTGGAGAAAAGACAGAAGTGCATTCGAGATCGAGGAGAGAGAGCAGAACAGTAAGTTGGGGCAAGCAGCAGGAAGTGCACCCGTGGGTGGGAAGAAGGACAGGGACCCGTTTCCTAACCCCCAGTCACTGCACGTGCCACCTTGAGCTTCCCTGTACCCGAGTACCCGGTACATTCCCTCGCTGAATATTTGTATTTAAATCAATTGGTAAACATTCTCTTTACCCAGATCACTGACACAAGTGAGAAACCAGAATCACTTGCCATAAGTAGGAGGTGGTTGCAAAGGAAGAGTGAAAAGAAAGCAATTGTCCTAAAGTGCAACAGGAGAGGATTACCCAGGGGAAGCTCTGCTCGTTTTTCCTTCGAACAGGAAACGGACGAGTATTTAGGGAGATGTTAAAGTCATGTGCTGTCCAATGGAGACTTTCTCCAAAAAGGTTTCAGAAGGAAGTAAGACCTGTAAAGATACAGGCTTTGGGGACAGTGTCACTTAATGTTGTCACTATAACCCTAAAATCACTCAGCATGCCACTGTGTGATGCTATGTGGCTCATCCGTGCCAGGTGGGGGAGACCTCAAACCCTGGGCAACTGGAATTTCTTCTGCGCAAATGGGAAGCCACTGGAAATTGTGGCTCAGGGCAAGGCTGTGGCCAGATCTGTACTTTTTTAAATTGTTTATTTTTGAGAGAGTGGGGGAGGGGCAGAGAGAGAGGGACAGAGGATCTGGAACGAAGCTGGCTCTGCGCTGACAGCAGAGAGCCCAATGGGGGGCTCGAGCCCACAAGCTGTGAGATCACGACCTGAGCCGAAGTCAGACGCTTCACTCACTGAGCCACCCAGGTGCCCCCAGATCTGTATTTTTAATTTTTTTTAAACGTTTATTTTTATTTTTGACAGAGACAGAGACAGAGCATGAGCGGGGGAGGGGCAGAGAGAGAGGGAGACACAGAATCGGAAGCAGGCTCCAGGCTCTGAGCTGTCAGCACAGAGCCCGACGCGGGGCTCGAACTCACAGACTGTGAGATTGTGACCTGAGCCGAAGTTGGACGCTCAACCGACTGAGCCACCCAGGTGCCCCAGATCTGTATTTTTAAAGGATCATTCTGGTAGCTTCATGGAGGACAGACTGGAAGACTGTAGGCGAGGAGACCAGTGAAAACACTCATAGGTGGGACCAGGTGACAGATGGTGGCAGCAGAGATGGAGGGGAGGGAACCAATCCAAAAACTGCACGTCCACTCCTTCACTCACTCAACACACATTTCGTGGGTGCCTGCTATGTGCTGTGCACAGGTGAGAGGACACAGTCCCCGACTCCGTGGGGTTAGCTTTCTAGGGGGAGCAGCAGACGGCATTGGAGCGAGTAAATAAATGAAGGTGATTTCAAATAGTCACATGTCAGACTGTGAAACAGCTAAGTCCTTTCAAAGTAAAACAAGGTAGGGGTGTCTGGGTGGCTCAGTCATTTGGGTGTCCGACTCTTCAGCTTAGGTCGTGATCCCAGGGTTGTGGAAATGAGCCCCGTGTTGGGCTCCATGTGGAGCGTGAAGCCTGCTTAAGATTCTCTCTCCGGGGGCGCCTGGGTGGCGCAGTCGGTTAAGCGTCCGACTTCAGCCAGGTCACGATCTCGCGGTCTGTGAGTTCGAGCCCCGCGTCGGGCTCTGGGCGGATGGCTCGGAGCCTGGAGCCTGTTTCCGATTCTGTGTCTCCCTCTCTCTCTGCCCCTCCCCCGTTCATGCTCTGTCTCTCTCTGTCCCAAAAAAAAAAAAAAAATGTTGAAAAAAAAATTTAAAAAAAGATTCTCTCTCCTTATGCCCCTCTCCCCTGCTAGTGCTCTCTCTGTCTCTCACCCTCTCTGAAATAAAATTTTTAAAAAAGTAAAACCAGGTAATGTGAAAGTATCAGTATAAAATAAAAATAACAAAACGGTAATTTGAAAGGACTGGGAATGAGATAACATCAGACTGGGGGGTGAGGGAAGGCCTCCCTGAGAGGTGAATCTGCACCGAGGTCTGGAGGACTGTGTCTGCAGGAGGCAGAGCTTGGGAGGGGTGGGGGGTAAGGGTGGGTAGGTACGGCAGGGATAAAAGCCCGGGTGGGAAGAAGCAGAGCATACTGGAGGATGAACAAAAAGGTCAGGGTGGCTGGAGAGGGGCAGGAGATGACGTCTGAGAGGTGGGGGGCAGGACCAGGTGGGGCCTTCTAGGCCACGAGAAAGATCTTGGATTTTGTCAAAATGGGAAGATCTTAGAAGCTTTTTAACAGGAAGGTGATGCAATATGACTGTGTTCTTTTTTCTTTTTAAGCTTATTTATTTATTTTGAGAGAGAGAGAGAGAATGAGCAGGGAGGGGCATAGAGAGAGGGGGAGAGAGAGAATCCCAAGCAGGCTCCACGCTGTCAGCACTGAGCCCAACCCAGGGCTCGATCTCACAGACAACAAGGTCATGACCTGAGCCGAAACCAAGTGTCGGACGCTTAACAGACTGAGCCACCCAGGCATCCTGACTGTGTTCTCAAAAGGTCACTCTCTGCTGTGTAAAAAAACAGACAATATGGAACAAGAGCGGAAGCAGAAAAGCCCAGAGGGGCTGTGTGCCGTGGTCCGGGGGAAAGAGGACGCAGCCTGGACTAGACATGGTGTAGGGAGGTGTCTAAGGTGACCTCAAGCCCGTTGCCCCCTGGTCTATACACACTATGTCTCAATTATTCAATCAGAAACTAATCTGGGCACTGCTGTGAAGGGATTTTGCAGATGTGATGGAGGTCCCAAACCAGCTGACTTTGTGATAGGGAGACTATCCTTGGTGGGCCTGCCCTAAACTGCTGAGCCCTTAAAAGGAGCTGCGCTCTTTCTGGAAAATGAAACGAGAGGCGTGAGAGGGATTTGAGGTGGGGGACATTCTCCACGCCGGCTTTGAAGATGGAGGGGGCCCCATGGCAAGGAATGCAGGCACACTCTAGAAGTAGAGAGTAACCCCCAGCTGTCAGCCAGCGGGGAAACGGTGACCTCAATCCTACAACCATGAAGAACTGAATTCAGGCAACAACCTGAATGAGCCTGGAAGGGGATCTTTCCCCACACCCTTCAGGTAGGAACGCAGCTCAGCCCAGGTGGGAACACAATCTTGACTTGGGCTGTGTGAGACCTTGGGCAGAGAACTGTGCCATATGTCGTGCCCAGACTTATGACTGGACACTGAGATAATCAACGAGTGCTGTTTCAAGCCACTAAGTCTGGAATAATGTGTCATGCGGCACTGAGGATGAATACAGGTGGTGGTGGGGAGACGTGGCCAGATTGGAATTCGGGGAAGTGGCACCACCAAGAGCTTGCTAATGGGTGGGATGTGTGAAGAAAGTAAGATAAGCTGTGGTACTGGTGGTCCTGATCATTGAAATGAGGAAGACTGGGGGGGCTGCAGATTTGGGGAGCTATCGAGTTGAGGAGCTATAGGTTTGGGGGAACTATAAATTTGGGGAGCTGCAGAATTGAGGACAGCTATAGATTTGGGGGGGCTATACATTTGGGAGACTGTAGATTTGGGGGAACTGTAGATTTAGGAAGGTGTAGATTTGGGGCTATCGATTTGGGGGAGCTATAGAATTGGGGGGACTATATATTTGGGACTGCAGATTTAGGGACCTCTAGAATTGGGGGGCTGTCGATTTGGAGAACTATAGATTTAGGGAGCTATAGATTTAGGGAACTACAGATGTGGGAGGCTGTAGATCTGGGTTAGAAAACAGAGTTCTGTTGGAGATGTTTTGTTTGAGATGTCACTGACACATCCAAGGAATCATTGGATATAAAAACCTAGAGTTCAGGGCAAAGTTGGGCTGGCGAGAAGTCCAAGTCGTAAGCATAGATGTAATTTAAAAGCCAAGCGGGAATATTGCTCAGTAAGAAAAAGGAGCAAACGGGTGATCCGAGCAAACTGGATCTCAAATGCATCATTCTGAGTGTAAGAAGTCAGGCCCCAAAGTCTACACACAATAGAATCCCATCTATATGATATTCTGGAAAAGACAAAATTCTAGAGTCAGGTACTGTGGTTGCTAGGCGTAAGGGCTGCGGTGGAGGGTTCAATGAATAGGACGGGGCATAGAGGGAGGGGATCGGGTAATGAAAAGTTCTATTTCTCGACTCTGGTGGCGGTTACATGGCTGCACACACTCGGCAAAACTTGCCAAACGATACATGAGAGAGAGTTCAGTTTTAGAATATGGAAATTATACCTTATATAAAAAATGGAAGAAAAACAACCCCTTGTTGGAACTCATTTGAAGAGGGAGTGCAGCCAGCAGCGATTCAGGGGAGGATTTCCCTCTGGACCACTCCACCCTCCGTGGTGAGGGAGAGGGATTCACGCAATGTTGGTTGCAGGCCTACTGCGTGCTAAGTGCACTGACAAGTTCATTGTCTGGTGGAACCACCTCATTGAGGCAGGGAGGCAGCTTAAATCGACTGTCCTTGTTGTACAGACGAGAGGAAGCGACTTGCCCCGGGTCCATACAGAGCATGTAATAGTGGCAAAATGAGATCCATACTGGGGTACCCTGCAGTCAGTTCCCTGTTTGTTGAATGAACGAATGAACAAATAAATATCACTGTGCTCCAGGTGCTGGAGGCATGACCACCAGGTTCAGGCTGAGGATATGAGAACACGGTATTTTTTAGAGAAGTCGGGGCCATAAAACTTGTTCCGTTTCCCGACTTGTGCAACGCCCAGCCCCTCCCCCCATGGCTCTGAAATTGCTCCCCGGCCTTGGGAAGGGATCCCGGGCTTATCTCAGGGGGAGAGTGAAACTGTAAAAGCCTTTATGGCTTGAGATCATGTCTGGCAGGGGCAGTGATTGTTGCCATAAACCTGCACAGCCCTGTGAGGGCGATGCCCTGGGACAGTTGAGCAATGCCTAGGGACAGCCACTACCGAGCTGGGCACATGGGGCCTGTGGTCAAGACTCGTCACACACTTACCATGTTTTATCCCCGCATAAACCCCAGGAGGTTGCAGTTATTGTGATATATTTCTAGGAAGCACCTTTTTTCGCTGAAATTAGGATGTGTCTGCAAGTCAATGGCATCCTGCAATCACTGTTGGTGAGGCGGGTGGCACTCATGACCTGGTTGGTTCTGGTCGTTACTTCCAGTGGCCTGGCTGGACAGCTACACACCCTCTATATTTCATCACAAACAATTTGAGGATCTTTGAGGAAGGGAGCTGAGTCCTGGTCGTTTCCCGAAAACCTTCCATTGGCACCTTCTGATAAGGGCAAGAAAGCACCAGCCTCCAGCTTGCAGAATAGGAGCAAGCAGTTCGAAGAAGATCTTAGAGTCCGCAGTGGGACATTCTTTCAAGAAATGTGTGATACAAGCTTTTCATGGTATGGAGGGTAACACTGTGTGAAAACCTATGGACAAGGAAGATTCCAAGGGGCAAAGTTATCTAGATGAGCTGGATGCTGACCGTGAGGAAGCTTTAGGAGTTCTCTAATTCATTTATCTCACTTATATCTTCCTTTGCATTTATGCACAAGGGTGACATGTGATTTGTAAAACAATCGAAGTAAGTCTCTGAGCTCTTTATTCGTTATAAAATAAAAAAAAAATCCTAAGTCATAAGAAAGCGTTATGTCACAATTTAATTGTCAGTGTGTTTTCCTTCTTAGTGGTATGCCGAATGCCAGTGTCTTTTGCAACAGAAGCATCTTAGGTTAGATTCTACCCATTTCACAGAAGGGAAAACCAAGGACACAGAGCACAGGGCAAGTAAGTGGTGGAGCCAGGATTCTCTTTGACAACAGACTATGTGCTCTTCCTGATACCCAAGTCTGTCTCAGCAACCCCAGCCTGACCAAGCCCGTGACCCCAACCTTCGGGCTCTCTCTAGGACTGTGGTGTATGTGCCCAACACAGCCCCACTTTTATTCACCTGGTCTTGCTCCAAGAAGACTGGACTCTTGCCTCATTTTACAGATGAGGAAACAAAGGCCCAGAGAGGTTGCCTGACTCTCTCAAGGTCACACACAGGTCAATGTCAGGAGAGAGTCTAGAATCCAGGGCTCAAAATCCAGTATTCTTACCAGCCTCTCAGATTTCCTAGATCCAGAAAAGTCAGGCAGAGATGGGAGAGCAAGGCTCTCAGAGTGGGTCAAAAGAAAGGACAATTATGACAAGAAGGATTTCCGAGTTCTGAACACATAGCAAAATAACGTAAAATGTCTTTACCTAGGTCTCGTTAATACCAACAAGTTCTGGGATCGCTGTGCATAGAGGGGCGGCAGAAGCACTGTCTTGCTCAGAGGAGGGAGCCAAACTACACCAGGCACCTCTTCTATCCCTACCAGATCCGACCTCTCCCCCTTAAGACCCTCCAGTGGCTTCCCACCATCCCTAGAACAAAATTCAAACCCTTTACTGGGCCCTCAGGCCCTATATAACGTGGCTCCTGGCCACCCCTCCAAAGTCATCTCCTACCACTCTGCCCCTCTGTCACTTGACTCCAGCCCCCTTCGCCTCCTCCCTGCTCCTCAACACACCAAACCTGTTCTCATTTCACAGGCTTTACCCTGACGTTCCTTTTTTTCTAGAACACTCACTCTTTCCCCAGCTCTTCCCCTGGCTGCTCCCTTCTAATGATTCAAGTCTCTGTTCAAATGTCCCCTTTTGAAGAGGCCTTCCCCGACCAACTTAGCTAAATATAGAAGACTCTATATGGTCTCTGTTGCAACTGCTTAAATCCGTTATAGTGTGAAAGCAGCCATAAACAATACAAAAGTGAATGGGAGTGACTGTGTTCCAATAAAACTTTATTTACAAAAGCAGGCAGCAGGCTAGATTTGGCCAATGACCATTGTTTGCTGACCCCTACTTTAATTTATTGTCTTGTGTGATTTCCTTCATGCTTACAACTATATGAAAGTATCTATTTATTTGTATATTGACTTATTGTCTTCTTCTACCCTTCCCCCTACACTGTTAACTCTAAGAGCATGGACTTTGTCACTACACCACCATGGTAACCAGCCTCCAAGATGGCCTCCAATGAGTCCCACTTCCTGGTATTCACATATTGTGAGGTCTTCTCCCAAATTGAATAGGGCTACCCTGTGTAATCACTAGGATACTATGGAAGTGAAGGAGTGTGATTTTCAAGACCAGGTTAAAAAAAGCATTGTGACTTCCATTTTGCCATCTTGGATCACTTGCTCTGAGAAAGCCAGCAACCGTGTTGTAAGGACACTCAAGCGGGTCCACATGGGGAGGAGCTGAGGCCCCCCTGTCAACTGCTAACGACGTGGACGAGCCCTCTTGGCAGTGGATCTTCCAGCCACAGTGAAGCTTTCGGGTGACCATGGCCTTGATGGACCTTCTGACTGCAACCTCACGAAAGACCCTAAGCCAAACTATCCAGCTAGCCACTCCTGAAGTCCTACCACATAAAAACTGTGACATAATAAATTGTTATTGGTTTAAATCAGGATAATTTGTTACGCAGCCATAGATAAAATACAATTGCCAGCACAGTATCTGTACATTGTATACACAATAAATATTGGCTAATAAATAAGTTGGGTGCTTAATACATATGATAGAGGGACACATTATAAAAATCAACACGTGAAAGACATCAGTGTAATAGTATATACACATATGGAAAAATAGAAATTAAATATACAGAAGAGCACAAGTAGGGCTTTCCTAATCCACTAACAGTCCTTGGACGAGTTGCCTGTACAAGGATTCTTCCAGCCTTGCGATCTTGCTTCAGGGAGTCTCGGTTCATGTTTCTAACGCTCTCTAATTTGATGATTACGTGATTCTGAGATTCAGGTTTTTGCCTCACCAAATCCGTGATTCTCAAATTTGGGGATTCTGTGATTCTAACATATTATGATTTATTTAACAATACATATCTTTTTTCAGCAACTCTTCTCTGCAGGCACACTCCCAGGAGCTACAGGTTCAGGAGAGAAAAGATGACCCCTGTTTCTGCCTTCCTGTAGCTCATGTGGCTGATGGGGACACAGGTAAGCACATGGGCGTATGTGATACATAGTGAGCCCCCGTGTGGGTAGGCACAGGAACCGGGGTGGGGAGGGGCTGGAAGTGGAGAAGGAGGCACAACTCAGCCTCTTTGAGAGGGGCATGAGCAGAAGTGGCTTCCCAGAGGAGACCGGAAGAGAGAGGGAAAATCCCAACCAGAGAAGGGGGCACTGGTGCACGCTGTGGTCCAAGTGGAGGGAACAGCAAGTGCAAAGGTCCAGGGGTTAGGAAAAGGGAGAGAGAGTGGCATATCTGGTAAGATGAGGTCGGTATAGAGTTGGTGGAGGGGTGCTGGAGAGGAGCAGAGTCGCAAGAGACTATGGCCAGGTGACAGAGGACCTAGTAAACCATGTCAAGAAGTTTGAACTTTATCCTGAGGGCAAAGGGAAGCTAGTGAAGGGTTTTAAAGGGAAGAGTGGTACAGTGTGCTTGGAGTTTGGAAAGGTGGCTCAGCTGCTGCGTGCAAGTTTGGAAAGAGGAGAGACCAGAGAGAAGGCTGGACCGAGACCCCAGGTGAGAGAAGAAGAGGCCTAAACAGATGGGAGAGGGCCAGAGAAAGATGTTTTATCTGCAGTGTGTTGAAAGGACGGGGGGTGTGGATTACGGTGGTAACCTGTGAGTGTGGAACTCCTGGACTTGATGACTCTCTGATTCTTAGATCTTGTGCTCAACACTTCACAATTCTTTGTCACAAATTGCTTGTTGATATCACTATACATTTACAATCCCTGACCTCACACTGCCCTGCATCCCTCCTTTCTGAGCCTGTTTCCCCTGTTTGCAAAGCAGGGGATCATCAACACCTTCCTCGAAGAGCAGCCAGGGGAGTGAGAGCTGGTGTGTGGTCAGCACCTGCATGAAGTAGGCGTTTGGTCCCTGGTAGGTATGTTTGCCCTAAGCGCTTAACATATAGGCATTGTCAGGAAAGAACTGGGTCTTGAGAGCACAAGAGAGATCAGAATTGAAGAAAAGAGGCAAGGAAGAGCTTTGTTTTCACTGGCTCCTAGCTGCTCCTTCTTCCCTGCTTCTGGCTGGGCGTCTGGTTCCTGGATTTGGTTATTTGCTTCCAGGCACTGACAGGTGTACCGGTGGGCTGTGGGACTCCCCATATCTGTAGCTTGCTGGCCCTCCAAGCTCCTCCTCCTGGTTCCAAACTCTCCCAAGGGCTGCAGACACCAGCCAGGGGTAGCCAAGAAGGACCTGGTCTTCCCTGGGCCGGTCTGAGCCAGGCCAAGTACTCCCTCACTTGCTCCCAACCCAGCTCACCCTCGAGGCCATACTATAGTGTTCCCTTCTTCCTGACTGTTCTGTTGACTCAAACAAGAGCAGGCCTTTGGAGACAGAAACCTCATTTGTCTCCCCAAAACAACAATATGTAGTCTCTGGAACCACACCCAAGGCTTACGTGTGCTCCCGTCTTACAATGTGTTTCTGGCCAGTGGTTCAGCTTCAATTCAGTTTAATCCATAAAACACAGTTGAACAACACAACTGTAGGCAAACCCCACGTTGGTGGCCGGACCCTTGGAGACTCACTCCTTGCCTGGAGGAGGAAATGGGAAACCACACAAGGTTTAGTGAAGGGTTGAGCTTAGACTCCAAAACCAGAACTCTCCGTCCATTTCTTTACCCACAGTAGGGGTTCCACAAACATCAGTGAAATTAAGTCAAGTTAGAAATTTAAGTGACACACGTCATGTACATTTACCAGCTAGCATTTGCATTAGTAATTCTAGAAGGTGATAAGAGACCTCAGAGAAAGGTGGCCTCTGGGGAGGTGAGCTGGGTAGGTGGGGTCAGGGGGTGGGGGGGGGGAGGAAGACCTACTTTTCATTTTATGCCCTTTTGTACCATTTTGAATGTTTTATTTTCATCCGGTGCTCGTAGATCAGAGTCAATCGATCAAACAAACAATCATTAATTAAATAAACAATTAAGCGAGCCAGGCTCTTTTGTAACTCCATGCCTTTGTACATGCTGTTCCCTCTGGCTGAAATACCCTTTCCCGGTTTGCTCCACCTGGAGAACTCCTATGCCAGTAACAAGACTGAACTCAGTTGCCCAGTGTCTGGGGCCTGTTGCCATGTCCCCGCGATGGTTATTTTCCATTTGCGCATCACCTCCACATGTCCTCATCTGCCCTGCTCTGTGTCCCAACAGGCACCCATGTCTCCTGGCTTCCCACTGGGTCCCTGGATCCCATCAAAGGGAGGACTCAGTATTGGATTAAAGGGCAGGAGGAGAAAGAAGTGGGGGTGTTTACGCTCCCCATCTCGCCCCTGTTTTGCCTTAATCTTAACAGGGACTGCGTTTCTCCAAGGTCCCCACTCTTGTCTTGGTCTGGCTTCTACAGTTCCAGCCGTCTCTGGGAGTGCTAACACTGTTCCCTCTCTTGTTCCTTCAAGCCTTGGGGCGATAACAGCTCCCCACTGTTTCTAGTCCCTGGGTGCCTCCATATTCCTTAAAGTTTCCCTCAGCCTGTTCACGCCTCTGTAAATACGCCCTTCATTAAATTTGCTTCAGTAAAGCCGGTGCTTCTCTACCTGTAATAACGTTGCCCCTAAGAGGACAGTTGGCAATGTCTGGAGACACTTTTGGTTGTCATTGCTAGTATGGAGGTAGCATTCTTGGCATCTAGTGGGTGGAGATCAGGGATGGTGCTGAACATTCTACAGTGCACAGGACGGCCCCCACAGCAGAGAATTGTTCAGCTCCAATTAATGGCGCCAAGTTGAGAAACCCTGATTTACACCTTTGAGATGCCAACTGCTCCCTGCTTGGAGCCTAAGAGTTCATGGCTGGGGGGTCTGGACACCCGCTGCCCGCCCTACACTGTGATCTACTCATTTACGTGCCTGATGTTGGCCTGCTCTCAATGGCAAAGAGATGAAGAGACCCAGGCTTTGTCTTCAAGCTACCTCCTGTACCGTGGGGAGAGAACCTGGTCAGCTGGGTCCCTCACCAGACTCGAGTCCTTGAGGGCAGGGTCTCTGTGTCATTCGCCACATAGCCCCAGCAGTAAGAGACATTTGCTGATTGAATCAAATAATCCTTCAACAATGTCTTAAAACAGGCTCCAGAAGACAAGGGACTAGACTCAATGACTAAACAGGACCCAGGGAACCTGGGTGGTTTTCTCTGTAACAGAAGTTCCAAGGAAACCACAGTTAGGCAAACATATACAGCGTGAATGAATAATGAATGAATGATAGGCCTGGAGACATGGGTGGGTGGGCAGGATAGAAAGCAAGAAGGCAAGAAAGTATCTCATCTCTTAAGTGGGTATCACAGTAGAACCCACCTCCTAAGATGACTGCCAGAATAAAATTAATGGAAAGCACTCAGTGTGTTACTTAGTGCCTGGTGAGCACACACACAAAAAACCCAGTATCTATCAGCTATCTGGAGGAAGTGATGGAGGAGAGGCTTCAAGGTGGGGGCTGGGGAGGAGCGCCACTAAGAGGGGCTCCTTTACACCTCTGGGCATCTATAAGATGGGCAAAATACAGACAAGATTGGTGCTTTGCAGAAACTGTATCCTAAGGGATGCTTTAGGGGTTCCACGACGTGACCCTAATACTATTTTCAAAATCAAATCTATAGGGGCACCCGGGTGGCTTAGTTGGTTGAGCGTCCAACTCTTGGTTTCAGCTCAGGTCATGATGTCACGGTTCGTGAGCTCGAGCCTTTCATCGGGCTCCACGCTGACAGTGTGGAATCTGCTTGGAATTCTCTCCCCTTCTCTTTCTGCCCCTCCCCTGCTCACTCTCTCTGTCTCTCTCTCTCAAAATAAATAAACTTAAAAAATTAAGATAATAAGTAACTAACTTATATTGAATACTTATTATGTGCTCGGTGCTTTCCTAATGACCTTATAAGAATTATCTCATCTACTCTTCATAAGAACCCAGTGAGAGAAATATTATTAGCATCCCTCTTTGTCCAGTGGCACAGAGAGGTTCTGTAATTGCCTGAGGTCACACAGCTCCTGAATAATAGAGCCATGATTTGATTCCAGGTTGTCTGGGCCCAGAGTACCCATATTTAACCATGACCTCTATTACACATATGACTATATTTTAAAAGAGCTTTTGAGATGAGATAATGGCAATAGTAGTAACGATAGGGAGGAAGATGGAAATATACATCTAAAACACTTTTTTGAAACGGTAATAATGGCAATAAATTTTTTGAGCACTCAGATGTGAATTCCAAAGTTCAACCCAGTGGAGACAACTTATATTCTAACCTGGGCTGCCAGATCCACTTATTGTGTGGACCTCACAATAACGAGCCACCTCTGCTGAACTACAGCTGGAGTGGAAGACTCGAATATTTACAGGACCAGCTGGGCTATGTTGGTGGGTGAGGTGGGCCTGGGTGTAGTGCAAAAGGGGGTGGTGGGGACTGTGGCAAAATGGGCATGGAATGCACACAGTGACTGGGAGCAGCCATCCCTCAACTCTGGGCACGTGAAACTGAGGGCCCAGTAATGGCAGACCTTCCAAGAGAAGCCAGACATCCACCGTTCACAGTTCACATGTTTAATGTTTATTTATTTTTTTGGGGGGGGGGAGGGGCAGGGAGAGAGGGAGAGAGAGAATCCGAAGCAGGCTCCAGGCTCTGAGCTGTCAGCACGGAGCCCGACGCGGGGCTTGAACTCATGAACCGCGGGATCATGACCTGAGCCGAAGTCGGACACTTAACCGCCTGAGCCACCCAGGCGCTCCTGTACATTCTAATTTCTATAAAGTTCAACAACAGAGCAAATTCATGGAGGCTGTTAGGAGTCAGGACTGTGATTACTCTTGTCAAGGGTAGTGACCAGCTGAAAGCACAAGCGGGACTTCTAGGGGGCTGGACGGGTTCTAGTCCTTCATCTGGGCGCCGGTGACAAGGTGGTGATGGTGCTCTCTTTGTGATGATTATTGAGCTAACGTGGGCTTTGTGCATTTTAAAAACGTGTATTTTTTAAACGACATAAGAATTTCAAAGCACACATGCACACAGATTGTTACCATTTGGAAATACTTGTCTGGATGGAGCAGGATTGCGTTTTGATACGAAGGAAACCAAATGCTGGAATAGTTGGATTTGGGGGGCTGGCTTCCCTGCAGGAGGCGTCTGCTGGCTCTTTGATGGATAAACGCAAATGAAGCAATCGTCAGGTGTGCCCTGTCTTGAAATTAAGGTGTTTAATAAGACGCCTTTGTTTTTCTCAATGATTGCTTTGTATATCTGTGCTGAGAATCATGTCTGTTTCGATCGTCTGGTTTACCCAAGTTCTCAGGTGTTTGAAGTTATAAAAATAACTTTGTACACATTTTACATATCAGGCTTTCATGGGAAGCTTAAGGTTCTAAAATGCTGCCTCTCAGAAGCAGGCTCCCCAAGGCAGGATGGCTTCGGGGGTGATTCACCCACGGGGATGGGTGGCCCGGGAGTGCCGGCACTTGAGGACGGAGGGAGCACGCAGGAGTCACCGCAGCCATTTCTCCAAGGGCGTGTCTCCGTTTACAAAGGGCCTTTTCATCTTTCGTCATCCCTTCAGCAAACATGTCCAAGTGCCCACTCTGTGCCAGGTTACAGGGTGTAACGTTCATCCAATAATCACAAAGACGGAGCTACCAACAGTGGCAACAGTCGTGAGAGTGCGGGCCGGAGACCCTTGCTGGTCTCCGCCCTGCACCCCAAACCACCCAAACCCGCCCCTTCTCACGACCCCACTTGGCCACCCTGGCCTGGTCTTCACCATCCCCAACTCTGCAGTCGCCACCTCGCTGCTCTCCCTGCCCCACTCGGACCCCTAAGTCCATTCCCCACAGTGTTTTTTTTATAAAGAACAAATCAGAAGACCTCACCTCTACCCTACCCCCAACTCGAGAATTATACCCACCGCCGCACAGAGTGACACATCTCCTCCCCACCAGCCCTGTGTGGGCCCTGATCACCTCGGCTCTCCTCTCTGCCTCCCTCCAGGCATGCGGATCCTGCCTCAGGGCCTTTGCACTTGCCCTTCCCTCTGCCTGGATTCCTCTTCTCCCCCATCTTCAAATGGCTACTGTTTCTCATGATTCAAATGTTGCCACAAATGTCACCCACCCCCAAGCAACTGGCAACATAGGAGCCTCTTTGGCTGGGTGTTGTGTGCTGCCTGAATTTTGTACCATGTGCCTGTTCAAATAAATTGTTAGTTCAAATCCAAATGTCTCCTTGGAGAGGCTTTTCTGGAAAACAATCTTCCCCACTAGAATTTTCCCTTATGAAGTACTAATCGCCTTGGCTTTTTTGTTTTGTTTTGTTCTGTTTTTAATCTCTTTTTAGTTTATTGTCTATTTCCCCTTCATGAGAACATGGACTTTACCTTGTCTTACCTGCTATCCACTATAGTCCTGGCCCATAGTAGGTGCTCAATAAATATTTGTTGAATAAGTGACCAAAAGAAGGGAGGCTGGGAGGGAAGGAAGGATGCCTGCGATGGTAATGGAGATTTAACCCGACAGAGCTGGGGGTGGGAGGCTTGGGCTTAGCTCCAAGCAAGGGGAACGGTTGGCAGTCGGAGGGCTTCGAGAAGGCTGGGCTGATGGGACTGGAGATGAGAAGGCCAGGGTGTAAGGCAGGCAAGATACCTATTTTACAGATCAGGAATCTGAGACTCAGCAAGGGTAAGAGACTTAACCAAGTCATCCAGTAGGCAAGGGTCTGGGTTTAGAATTCAGGTCCCAACTCAAGGTCAAATAAAACCTCACAGTGATTGAACATGTGTATGTACTAACGTATGAGATGGGTACTATTATCATTTCCTCATTTGACTAATGAAGAAACTGAAGCACAGAGAGATTGAGCAACTTGCCCTAGGCCATCCAGCTTGGCAGTAGCCAAGCCTAAGGCCTTTCCCTGGCTCCCAGTGGTTCCCAGTTTCCACCTCCCAATTCTCCCATAGCCTCTGGCCTCACACAAAGTTCCAGTCTGGACACGGAGGGGCTGTGAGTTTAAACACTGACCCTCTCTGGAGCTTGGGGCAAAGCCAGAAACCTTCCAGGACATGGGTTCCCCTAATTCCAAACCAAAAGAGAGTACAACTAGCCCTACCTTCAGGGCTGCTGGGAGAAAAAAAAGTGATAACAAATAATTATAGGACTAGTAAGTGATAAAAATAATTGTAGGGCTCCTGGCAAACAGCCTGAGCTATAGAGATACTGACTAACGATAGCGGGAATTTATGGCCCTGTGGGCCCAGTCTTTTAGAGGCTGGGGTGATAGGAGCCGGGGTCATGAGTGGGGTCATAGGCAGAAAACTCCCAGCAGCCCCTTCCTATCCTAGCAGCCCGGGCAGGGAAGCAGAGGAAGCAGAGATGAGCGCTCAAGAGCACAACTTCTGCAGCCAACACGTCGCAAGCTAGCTGTCAACTCTCTTCTGCCTCAGTTTCTCTAACCCGCCAAAGTGTCCAGCGGCGGCACCTGGCACCCAGGGCTGTGAGGAGCACTAACTGAGGAAACTACTAGAAGGGCACTGATACAGCGCAATTGCTAAGTGATCCTTCTCAGAAAATGCTCCGCATACGCGCACTACACCTGCTTGCGGTTTTAGAGCCTGATTTTTAAATAGACCCAACAAGATATTGTAGGCAGCTTTCCACGTCTGCAAGCTCGTTTCTGAAAGTAAGGTTTTAAGGGCTGAGCAGCTCACTCACTCCAGAGCCCCCTCCTCGCTGCGGATCCACACTGCGCCCTCTAGAGGCTGTTTATTTTCTGCCTGCGTCTGCCCTAAGAGCTTTCTGCAGATCCCTAAGGCAATCCTAAGGCATTGAAACCAGGCCTCGCGGACAGCAAGGCACTCAACCGGGGTCGCAACGCTGGGATTGGCCTCTAACATTTAGACTCCAGGGGCAGAACTCAAGACTGAGAAGCACTGAGAAATTCAAAAGGGTTTGGAGTCAGGGGGACATGACTTTGAATTCCCGTTCTGCCAGTACTGTCACCTTGGGCCAGCGCCTTAATCTCCAAAACATCAGTTTTCTCATCTGTAAAACGGGACTGCTGATAGCCATCACACAGCGTTGCCACAGAGACTGCTCCAATCTGGCAAATAGCTGCTGTTTCTGGAACGGTAATGCGTGTGGGGCTCCGTGTTAGGTGCTTCTCAGACAATATTTCATTTAACTAATAAGCACAGGCAAAGCATCTTGCAGGCAAACAGCAATGTTAGCTCTCCTCGAATGAGCATTTCATAAGGGCAGGGGCTATGGCTGTTTTGCTCCCTGTGTGACTTCAAGGTCTAAAACAGTGCCAGGTGCACAGTAGATACTCAACAAAAATTGTTGAATGAATAGAGGACTCGAATGTAGCCGATATCAGTGACGAAAGGGCTCTGTTACTTACTGGGTAGGTGTAAAGACTCAAGCCTCTACACCTCTGAACTTCAGTTTTCTCCTGGGTCTAATGGGTACAATGACACTGGCAGCTTTATTGAGCACCAACTGTGTGCTGGGCCCTGTTCTAAGTGGCTCATATCTCCAAGTGGTAATACCCCCGTTAAACCTTACAACACTCTTTGAGGTACTGTGATTAGCCCATATTAAAGTTAAACTAGCAGAGGCTCAGGGAGATTGTCACTTGGCTAAGGTCTCATGAATAGAAGAGGTAGAGCTGGAATTCAAATCCCCGAGGCCTCTGATGCACCTGCAGAGTGCACCTGCTGAACACTTCTATAGTGCCTTTCTTTATTATTATTATTATTATTATTTTATTAAAAATTTTTAAGTTTATTTATTTATTTTGAGAAAGAGAGAGAGCAAGCAGGGGATGGGCAGAGAGAGAGGGAGAGAGAGAATCCCAAGCAGGCTCCATGCTGTCAGCACGGAGCCCGATGCAGGGCTCAAATTCATGAACCATGAGATCATGACGAGAGCCAAAACAAAGAGTTTTGACTGAGTCACCCAGGTGCCCCTATAGTGCCTTTCTAAGAGTGAGCCTTCCTCCCCCAGCATCAGTAGAAAGAGTAAATACACGGAGGTATATTCGTAGAGGGGAAATACTACACAGTAATGAAAAAGAGTAAATTACCAGTGACTACAACAACGTGAGGGAATCATACAAGTACGTCGAAAGGAGCCAGCTGCGAAAGATACTAGAGTTGCCAGATAAAATACAAGATATTCAGGTGAATTTTCATTCCAGGTAAACAATTAATTTTTTTTAGCATAAATATTTCCCAGGGGAAATTCCAACTTAATTGGCACTCTGGATTTTTATGTGCTAAACGTGGCAACTCTAATATTATATATGTGTGATTCCACTTATACGAAGTTCAAAAACAAGCAAAAGGAATAAATGGTGATAGAAGTTAGGATAGCAGTTGCCAGGGGCGGAGTAAGTAGAAAGGCTGTAAGAAAAGTTATGTATCAAGGCGCCTGGGTGGCTCAGTTGGTTGAGTGTCCTGCTCTTGATTTCGGCTCAGGTCGTGATCCCACAATTTCTCTCTCTGCCCCTCTCTTGCTCATGCTCTCTTTCAAAATAAATAAATAAACTTAAAACAAAAAAGCTTTTAAAAAAAGCGCTGTATATCTTGATCTGGATGGGAGGTTACCTGTGTATACACACTTGTAACAATTCACCAAGCTGTATACTTAATATTTGTACATTTTACAAGTTTTGTGAATTGTGACTCCTTAAAAAAAAGGTTTAAAAATTTTGAAGAGCAGTACACCCTATTTAAACAATCTTTAGTAAGAGTATCTGATGGGGTGCTCAAAAGGATAAAATGGGATAATATCTTAGCACGTTTTAGGAGCTCATATTAAGAACTCAATGAATGGAAGCCACTGTTAAAAGTGACAACATTCATGTTATTATCACCCCCTTTTGTGATTTTCTCTATTGCAGATTGATTGGAGTGCCCTCAAGTGTCTACATTTTGTCATAGCACCTCAGTTACTGCGAAGAATACCCTTTACCCAAGTTTGGAGTCTCAATTCTGAAGGGCAGTGCTTTGCTTTTGCTCCAGAAAGCAGAAGAAAGTACCCAAATTCACACCAGACCAAGGCTCCCAAGTCCAACTCTAGCCCTGCCCATGGTAGTCCCCTGAAGTTTGTGAGAAGACAGGCAGAAGGGGACGCACAGGGCCCTATATTTCACTGTCGGAGCACAGTTGCAAACATCTTGTTCCCAGGAACTCACATGATCATATTTGAAAGCAGCATTGGACGGGCTACACAAGCTTTCATGTCAACAATCACGGCCGCTTCCACGTGGGTGCTTTCAGTGGGTGCTTCCTATGTGCCAGATACCATGCAAGGAAGGAGATATATGTCCATCTCCCCCCTTTTAATCCTTAAAATGACCTGTGAGGCACAGATTGTTTGTAGCCTTTTTTCCTCTTAAGAGTATGCCTTGGGCATCTTTCCATGTCAATAAATATAGCTGTGGCGGTAAGTACTTGATTCAAAGGCTGAGAAACTTAGTCAGCAGCCACTGCCCAGGTAAAGATCAATAATAGTTAACATTTATTGAGTGCTTTATTACACACCAGGCCCTACGCTAATTGTTTAACACGAACTATCTTTCATTTGATCCTAGAGGCAATCTGGAGGTAGCCTCTAGTATTATTCAGATGAGGAATCTGAAGCTCAAAGAAGTAAAGGAACCATCCAAGGTCAGACAGCTGGTGTAAACGGCAGAGCTGGGATTCAAACCCAGGTGGGTCTGATTCTGGTGCTGGGCTCTCCACCAGCATATGGGAAGGACAATACGGGGGAGAACACAAGGGAAGGTCCCAGAGTGGAGAAAGGAGCCACTGACAAATCCTGAAGGCAGAAAGGCAGTGTAGACCGAGGCCAGGGGAAAGGCAATTTCTGAAAAGCCCTAGATCACCATGGAAAGGATGGAAGGCTTCCTGGAGGTGATATCATTTCGACTGACTCTATGTCTCCAGCCAAGAAAGGAGGGCTTTTAATAACTCCCAGCTCTTCGGTGGTTTCACATCAGACACACATGGCTTCACATACTAATTGTGCCCCTCTCTAGTTGAAACACACACACACACACACACACACACACACACACACACAATATTGAGGTATCATTGATGTACAATAAACAACTCCTATTTAAACTGCATGATTTGGGCCACCTAGGAGGCTTAGTCGGTTAAGCATCTGACTTTTGATTTTGGCTCAGGTCATGATCCCACGATTCGTGGGTTCGAGCCCCACGATGGGCTCCGTGCTGACAGTGCAGAGCCTGCTTGGGATTCTCTCTGGGTTCTTTCTCTCCCTTTCTCTCTCCCTCTCTTTCTGCCCTCCCTCCCCCTCAAAATAAACATTGAAAAATTGCATGATTTGATGGATTTTGCCATACGTACATACCCATGAACCTACCACCACAATCAAGATGATGAGTATCTCCATCACCCCGAAAGTTTTCCGGGGCCCCTGTGTAAGCCATCTCCTCCTAACCACACACACCCCATTCCCATCCCCATGCCACCATGGTAACCATGGAGTACTTTCTTTTCACTCTAGATCACTTTAAATTTTCTGGAATTTTATAGAAATGGAATCATACAACGTGTACTCTTTTCATCTGGCTTCCTTCATTGGGCATCATTATTTTGAGATTCACCCAGGTTGTTACACACATCCATAGTTTGTTCCTCTTCATTGCTCTTTTTACTTATTATATGCATATCAGTTCGTTTACCACATTTCCCTGGGGAAGAACACTGTTTTCCCCAGTTTTGGGCCATTACAGATAAAGCTGCTAAGAACATTCAGGTGCACGTCTCTGAGTGACAGATGCTCTTGTTACCGGAGGGCAAGTGCCAGGGAGTGTCATTGCTGAGTCATGTAAGTGTATGTTTAACTTCTTCAGAAGCCGCTGCAAACCATTCTCCAAAGTAGCTGTGCTGTCCTGTGTCCCCACCAGCAGCGTAAAGAGTCCCAGTTGCCAGGGAGAGTCTTCTCCATCTTAGCCATTCTAGCCAGATGCCCTAGTGTTTCTCAACCTGCAGACCCCACTGGTGGCCCCTCAGCCTTTCTGGAGCCCAGTTTCTTCATCTGTAAAATGGAGGGAATCGTAACAGCGTTGAAAGGCAGTCAAGCTGGCACATAGGCAACACAGCACAGGGACTAGCAGATCGTCCGTGTTTCCTAAAAGCTGGCCATTTTATTAGTTGGCCCCCGGCCATCCCATGGTCTGGGGCCTTACCCCAGGACACACCTTCAAACTGGGTGGTAAAAGCTGCCTCCTTTGTATGGAGTCCATGCTCCCAGCCCGGAGAAAAACCAGAGCAGCAGGGAAGGTTCCAGGCACTATGCTGGTGCTGTGCATGGCTGAGCCTTATAAAGCCTCAAGGTGAGTGGTTGTTTTTTTCTTTTTCTAACTTTACATATGACAAAACTGAGGTGTGGTAACCAGTCGCTGGCCAAGGTCACACAGCACTTAAGTGACTGTGCTGGGATTTGAACCTCGGTCAGTCTGCTTTGGGGGCTAGAAGAATTGCTAATGGCATACCTGACCAGCAAAATGGCCCAGTCACAAAAGTACCTCCTGAGGCTCAGGGCCGTCTTTAGCCAGGTTCTCTGGAAACAGAGTCTGAGGCAGGGACTGAGTGTGTGTGATTTATTTTTTTTTAATTTTTTTAATGTTTATTTATTTTTGAGAGAGAGAGACAGAGCATGAGCAGGGGAGGGGCAGAGAGAGAAGGAGACACAGAATCTGAAGCAGGCTCTAGGCTCTGAGCTGTTGGCACAGCTCACAAGCAGCAAGATCATGACCTGAGCTAAGTCGGACACTTAACCGACTGAGCCACTCAGACACCCCAAGTACATGTGATTTATTAATGGGGGAAACTGTAAGAGAAGGAGGAACGCAGGATAGGAAGGAACCGAGCAAAGTTGTGCTCTCACATAAAGTCCTGTGAGGGGGCTGGCCTGTTGTATGTCTGGACGTCTGTCCGTTGGCTGTGAACCACTCTGTGGGTGAGGAGGGTAACCTGTTGGGTGAGGTGACTTCTGAGGTCATAGTGCTCAGGAGGAGACACAGTAAGGCATTAGACACCAACAACTGAAGCATCTAGGAGGATGGGTGTGCTGGCCCCATAAAGGAAGGGCTCCAGAGGTTCCCAGAGGTACCCACACACTTCTAATGAGCCAAACTCCAGAGCGTTCGGGAACATTCACTTCCAGGCTTGTTTTGGAGAATTGTCCACCTTGCTGTAAGCAGCATGTTGAACAAACCCGACCTGTGACATAATCAAAACACACCTTTCTTTTTGTCTCCCAATGTCCCTTTTAAGATTAATTCAGTGAAGTGACATTTTCTTTGCCACTAGGTGACAATTCATCCCCCGTTACTTTTCTGCTCATTCTCAAGACACAGACAATTCTATAATCACTTTAGGTCACAAACACAGCAGTGATTTAGAAATTAGAATATCCAGTAAAGCCACGAATCAAAACTCCCAGCTTGATTTGGGGTTAAAGCTTCTCCCCTCAGCCAGCTTGACCCTTCTTCGGTCTGGCAGCCTACCCACAGTGGGGGGAAGGCGGGGAAGGTGGCTCCTCTCTTTCTCATCCCCTTCCCCACAGGTGGGGCTGAGGGGGCTGGGGAGAGAAGGTGAGGGGAGAGGATGGGTCTCACTTGACCTGCCACCATCTTGGCTGGCTTTGAGCTCTCTGGTTCTAAGAGACATTTTAAGCTGCCCCTTTTCTGTCATGGGATGCTGTTGTGGGCTCATGGGGATGGTCCAATGCTACAGCCCCTTCTCACCCTTGACCTTGATGGATGCACCTCTCTTCCTAGGGGTCCCTAGAAACTCCTTTCTCAGCCCTAGGAACCTGACATCCAACCCTAGCTTTTCGGTGCTACTACTTCTATGTGCTTCCACAAGGCCCTAGGAGACAGGACCCAAGCTGACCCTGTGCTCATGCTGGTCATGAGGAATACTTGGAGAACCTGGGAGCGTGGGCTGACCTCAGCACCTCCACACTCTCCAGCTCCTTCACCAGTGCAGCTGGGCAGCCCATTTCTCCCAACCTCTAGATGTCCCTGCCCACATCAGACCCCTGGGTCCCCACACAGGGGCCACATATTAAGCTCTTCAAATTGTACCCCCCTCAAGAGCCTCCATCACTCAATTCCACTCTTCTAAGAAGATGGCCACCAAAGGGTCGTTGTCCTCTCTCCCTGCCACGGGAGAACCATGGGTGGATGTCGGGGCAATAATACATATCAGGGTTTTAAGTGGTCATAGCCAAACTTAGCAGCTGTGGGCTTTGGACTGTGCTCTTGAAAAGTTATCGATGGCTGTCACAACAGAGCATTTGAGCTACAGTATACAAGTTACATCCACCTCCCTGGGTCTCTGTTTTCTCCTATCTTCGTGAAGGTGACAATACCTACCCACAGTGTTGTTATGGGGACCGAGTGACATAGTTAATTTATAGTGTTGCCAGTATTAGGGGCACCTGGGTGGCTCAATCTGTTAAGTTTCTGACTTCGGCTCAGGCCATGATCTCATGGTTCGTGGGTTCGAGCCCTGCATCGGGCTCTGTGCTGATGGCTCAGAGTCTGGAGCCTGTGGATTCTCTCTCCCTTTCTCTGCCCCTCCCCTGCTCATGCTCTCTCTCTCTCTCTCTCTCTCAAAAATAAAAACATAAAAAAAATTTATAGTGTTGACAGAACTGACTCTCTAGGATCTCACAGTCAGAGACCTCCAACTCCGTCTCTGAGTGACTGCTGACAAGTGATTTTCCTCTCTTGGCCTCAGTTTTCCCACCTGTCCAATGGTACTCATTAGAGCCCCTATGTGATAGCATCTCCACAAGGTTGGTGCAGTGAATATATATAAAGTGCATAGCACAGTGCCTGGCATTTGGTAAGGACTCAGTACTGCTGGACGTTAATAATACAGTGGAGGGTGGACCGGGTGGACTCTTAAGCTGGTACTTGTGGGGCAGGGGATATGGAGTCTCCACTCTTACTGGTCCCCTACCATTCCAGGCCCTGTTTTGGAAATGCTTCAGCCCAGCTGGGATCTGGGGCCCCTGGGAACAGATAGGACTGCCCGTACCTCCAAGCAGTCATGCTGACTCAGATTTAAAAATCAATGTGTGACCAGAAAAACACAGCTGGGCTCTCACCTCTTGTGGGAAATCTGCACAGCCAGCTGCACGCATGTCTTTATCTCAAGCTCAGAGAGGTGGCCAGCCCTATTCTGGGCCCTGATTCCAAGATTTGTGAGCAAAAAGCCTTGCACACAGAGTAACAGAAGTCTCTGTCTCCTTGAGGCATGCCAGGCCTATGGGTCACAAGCTTCGCATGACCTCGTGGTTGGGGTCAGGCATGTCTGGTGCTTGCCAAGCCCTTGACTTCTCCCAGCCCTGGTCTGGACACTTCTCAAGCCAAGTCAGGGTCTGGACGGCTGGTTGGGCAACCCATGACCTCAGACTGGGTCAGATCCATCAGATGAGCATCTGTTGAAGAGTATGGAACATTTTGTTCTTTAGAATCCCAAGGGCCAAAGAGTATGAACCCTCCCCATCCACAATTTATGCCCCCCCTCCCCCCCACCCCGGCCAACTACCATTTACTCTGGGCAAGTTCCTTTGCCTGAGTCCAATTTTCCCACCTGTCAAATGCAAACCAACAAGTACCTTTGCCTGCCAGGGTTGTTGTGAGATTCAGGTAATGAGTGTCAGGGGGTGGCACACACTGGCAGGCACTTGATGGGGGAAGTTATTCGGGCAAACAGGGACGCTGGACCAGTACGTTATATATGCGGGGTTGGCGGCGGTGGGGGGGGGGGGAGCATGGGCTATGGAGGCAGAGTTCCTGGGTTCAAAACGAGGCTGCTGCACCACCTTCTGCATGACCACAGGTGACTTCTCTGAGTCTCCATTTCTTCTCTGTAAAATGGGAATAAAAATAATAGGGTTATGAGGATGCAGTTAGATGAGATGTACTGGGAACAGTGCCTGGAATGTAATAATCACTTACTACGCATTAACTACTTTTGATGAGTCAGACATGTTGGTAATGGTGCTGAAATCACACCAGTAAGGCTGTTTGACAGGATTAACAGGGAAGAGAACTCATATTCATTGAGTACCTACTATGTACCAGGCCATATCCATATATTCAAACATGTGTATACGGACACACACACACACACACACACACACACACAGAGTGAGGTAGGTAGTTCTGTTTTCATCTTTTAAAAACTTTATGTTATGAAACAAATCACAGATGCGGAAAATCATACAAATTAAATTTGTAGCTTAGTGATTATTTCAGGGGCAAACGCCCTCATAACCAACACCCAGGTCAAGAAATAAAACTTTGCCAGTGACCCCAGGAGCCCCTCCATGTACCCCATCTCAATCATAGCCCTCCCCCCACAAAAGTAATTAGTAGCCTGACTTTAGGGTAATTATTTCCTTGCTTAATCATTTGAGTGTGCATCCCTAAGATACTGTAGTTCAGTTTCGCCCATTAGAAGAAACTAAGCATGTGTTTTAAGCCATAGATTCCCCTTATATCTCTTTCTTTTCCTTGAAATTTATCTGTTATGCTGCTTGACCCATAGAGTTCCTCAAAGTCTGGATTTTGTCTCTCATATCCTCACAGTATACAGTTCAACATGGCCCTTTGACCTCTGCATTACTTGTATATTAGCAGCTGAGTCAGACCCAGTTTCCATCCCTCTGGTGTGATTATAGGTAGTCCTTCTTTTATCAAGAAGCACATACGTGGCTGGAATTTGCTCTTTTTTGATATTACCGGCTACTGGGTACAACAGCTACATACATTAATTCATGGCAGCTGGCAAAATAGCAACATTGTATTATTTTGCCTTCCTGCGTCAATTGTAGTAGTTTTATAAGAAAATGGTTTTATTAATCTATTATTTGGTCACTCAGTGGTACAGTTCCAAATTGGAAAGGTGGGACAAATACTTGACTCTTTTCTTTTATTTACATAGTTTCCAAGAATATAATTTGTTTCTATGCCATCCTCAGAAGACGATCAGTTAGTGTGTTGGCTGAATGTCATATGAACTTATTGGAACGTGTTTGATGCATTTCAATCAATTGCAATTATTAGCTTTGTTGCAGCTGAAATTGTACTATTGGTTTCTAAGTCCATTTGGTAGCCTCGGTGGCTTATGGCTTACAATCAATACTAAAACTGGTTCTAGGAGATTGTCTGAGCTCAGAATCACATGCTCTGAAAACAGTGACAGCTCAGGCATTTCTGGCCGCCTTTAGCACATACCCAATGCCCAGATTTCTTTCTCCGGAGACTGGATGAAGCTTGGAGGGCAGGATGTTTGCAGCCCTCCAAACCAAAATGCAGAGCAAGCTGCCCTCCCTCTGGTGATCTTTCTGCTCTCAAGTGGGGTGGTCATCACAAGTTAACAGACGTGTCATGATCCAATGTACCAGAACTCTGCACATGCCATTCTACTGAATCCTTCTAAGGACCCTCTGGACAATGGGAACCACCTGCCCCCCATTTTACCCATGAGCAAATGGATCTTTTGGAGGGTTGTTCAGTGTGTGTTACTTCTGAGTGTCCAGTGCAGAAAAGTCAAAGACAGAAGTTCAAATCTCAGCTCAACCATGGATTCATCATATAAACATGGGCAATTTCTTCTTCTTCTCTGAGTCTGCTTCCCAGCCTGTAAGAACAAACAGGCAAAGTAACCTCTTAGGCAAAGTAAAGTTGGGGGCTGTGCTGTCATACAGACTTGGGCCCCAAACCAGCTCTTTCATTGACTATCTTGAGCCCCTAGACAAGTGACTTTCCCTTTCTGTAGAGGGGAAATGGAAAGATGTTTCCTCATCTGGACAGAGGAAAATCCTAGCTTGCTGTTCACAGGGTTGTAGTAAGGCATAATTGAAATTGTACAAGCAAATGATTTAGTAGAGTGCCTGGTGTATATAATCCCTCAAAATATGAAAACTCTCTTTTTGTTAAGTATCTGAGACTCTTCTAATCCTGAGATAACTTGGTTCCATGATATGTAACACCAAGAGGAACCAAAAGTAATGGCCCTCAATTGAAGGATGGGGCAGGGACTTCCGGGGCATCTCTGAATCTTGTCCCACCCTTCCCCTGCCCTTGAGACCAGGTTCTAGAACAATATTCTTCTCCTCCTGCTGGCAGTATCTGGGATTGCAACCTGGATGGTACCACCAATGGGTCCGGGATCTGAGTGAAGGGGTTTATCCCAATGACTAGGACAGCATGGTTTGAGTGTATTTATTGGAGAGAGAGAGAGAGAGAGAAAGAGAGAGAGAGAGAGAGAGAGAGAAACAGACTGAGTGGGGGAGGGACAAAGAGGGAGAGACACAATCTCAAGCAGGCTCCGTGCTGTCAGCACAGAGCTTGTTGTGGGGCTCGAACTCACGAACTGTGAGATCATGACCTGAGCCAAGATCAAGAGTCCAATGCTTAACCCACTGAGCCACCACCCCTAGGACAGCATGGTTTGGATAGGATCATCCCTCGCCCTTTGCCACCAGAGCTGTCATTTGTAAAAACACTGTATGCCTGGCAAGGGCCAAGGTGTTTCCTCTTATGATCTTATTTAATACACTTTTTGCTCATGAGGAACCATAGGCTTTGGAAATTTGAGTGACTTGGCTACAGTCACATAGATGGGAACAGGGTTGCCAGATGGTGGTAGGCTGGATAATGGCACCCCAAAGATATTATTGTCCTATTCTCTGGAACCTGTTAATATCTTACCTATGTGACAAAAAGAACATTGAAGATGTGATTAAGTTAATGATCTTGAGATGGGAGATAATCCTAGATTATCTGGGTGGGCCCAATGTAATCACAGGAGTCTTTATAAGAGGGAGGCAGGACACATTGTATCTGTACTCAACAATAATGTATTGTACACTTTAAAAATTGTTAAAAGTATAGATCTCATGTTAAGTGTTCTTACCACAAGAAATATTTTTAAAAATTTCAAAGAGGGGTGCATGAGGATCAGAGTCAGTAGAGATGTGCCAACAAAAAGTAAGGAGTTGAAGTGATTTCAGGAATGAGCTATGAGCTATGGAATGCAAGTAGCCTCTAGAAGCTAAAGAGGCAAAGAAATGGATTCCCTGCTAAAGTCCCCAGAGAGAATGCATCCCTGTCACCACCTTGATTTTAGACTTCCGACCTGCAGAACTGTAATCGAATAAATTTGTGTCGTTTCAAGCCACTATATTTGTAGCAATTTGTTGTAACAGCAACAGGAAACCAATACATAGATGGATGGAGAAAAATAAACCAAACACAAAAAAATCAGGGTGTCCAGTTAAATTGGAAGTTCTGATAGGTAATAAATTTTTTCGTCTAAGTATATCCCAAATGTTGTACAAGACGTACTTACACTTAAAAAGAAATTGTTGCTTATTGGAAATTCAAATTTAACTGAAAGTTTTGTATTTCATCCAGAAGTGGTGGAGCCAGAGCAAGAGTCAAAACTTATGATTCCCAGGCTCCCCCACTTTCCCTAAGAATCTGGGATCTGGCAGAAACTGCCATGCTTTTGTGGCCCTCGTGGATCAGTTCCTATCTCCCTAGAGCTCCTCTTGCCCCTGGGTTGGAGGAAGGAAGAGATTGTATAAGATCATCTCTTGTATACACATTTGGGCTCTCAGTTCTCCCAGGCCACAGAATTTCTCTCTAGTAATGGTTTTGTGTCTTTTCCCACTTGAAAGAGTGACCCAGGATCTTTGTTTCAAAGCTGTAGTTGCATAAAATATATGTTGGTGGTGGTGGTTGCGGGGGGTGGGGGGTGATGGTGCTGGGGGTTTTAATGAACGGGGATGGGGCAGCAAAGCCTTTTTCAAGCTACCACTTTCTGAAGGGCTTTATGAGTCCCAAAGCAGGAAACAAACAATACTCAATAGGGATTTCAAAGCAAGAATCATGTTACAGATGAGGAAACTGAGGCCTGAGGTAACTCAACTTCAGACCGATGTCCTCTAGGCTGGCATCTCCCCCTTTGCAGCAGCCAGTCCTGAAGCAAGAATCCTGGCATGCTAGTCTAAGAGGTCTGGGTTGGAAGCCCTTTACTTCACCAATTGCCAATTCCCCCTCCATGAAATACGGAGATTCCATAAATAGGATAGTAAGACAATGGGTGTAAAACACCAGCTACATGGAGGTATGTTCTCAGAAATGGCAGCTTCCTTCCTTCTTTCTTTGGGCCTCCCTGACCCCGTCTGTACACCCAAAGCGGCTCAGGCTCCCTGACCCTGCCAACTAGCCTCTCCGCAGGCCTGAGTCCTCCAGAGCACAGACTTGGCCGCTAGGTGGGGACAGAGGGCCGGCACTGCGGCGAGACGATGCACATGCGCACTCACGGGCGGCGCCTCGCCTTCCCACGCCCCGCGTACGTCACTTCCGGCGCGAGGGGCCGGGCCGGCCGGGAAGGGAGTGCGGGTCGGTTCTGTGTGCGCTGCCGGACGAGGCTCCCGCCGCCGATTGACCCGCGCTCCGCCCCGTAGCCGGGCCGGTGAGTGCCCGCGAGACCGCCCGTGTGTCATGGGGGTCGGGGAGAGGGACCCCTGAGAGGGAGGGAAAACCGGAAGTGAAGGGACCCGAGGAGAGAGACCCCAGGAAATGGGACACCTGGGGAAGGGGTGACAGCCGGAAGTGGGGGGCCTCAGAAGGTTGTCGACGGGACGTGGGGTCTCTGGGGCTCCAGAAACGATGGCTTCCTGGCCTCCTCTTAGTGGGGTGGGGAGGAAGGCGATGGGTACCAGGTGAGGAAGGTTCCAGGCTTCACCGTAACAAATGGTGTTTGCACCCATCCATACGCCCATCCATCAGTTCATTCTGGAGACTGACTGAGTCCTGCTCTGAGCTTGACACTACCGAGGCCCTGGAGATTAAACAGGAAGCTCCAGGGGGAGGTAGAGCCCAGCGTGGGGCTAGACGCATCCCTGCTCTGCCTCACTAGGTGTGTACCCTCCAGCACATCACTTGACCTCATATCGTCCGCTAATATTTACAGAGCACCGTCATGTGCCAGGCTAGGCCTATAGCCTATGGACACTACAGTCTGTCTTGCAGGTAAGCACTGGATTGAGATTACAGGCATCTGTTGGTGACTCCATGGAAACAGCCCAGGGTGGGTCCTGTGAACCAGGAATGTTGTTTCATTCCTCACTTAGCATTCCTCCGCCAAGCCGATTCCACTCATTCAGCAAATATTTATGGAGCGCAGATTATGTGTCTGACACTTTGTTAGGTGCTGGGTTTAGGGTGATGAACAAGACAGATAATGGATGCTGCCCACAAATTGCCCACGGTTACAACAGAGGGAGAATGCTATGCTAAGGAGCTGGTGGGGAGGCTCCTACCCTGGCCTGGAGTTGAAGAAGTCTTCCTGCTTCAAGCACCATCGTCTCTTCCCTGGGTTACTTCTGTAGCCTCTGAATGGTCTCTTTCTTTGCTTCTGTCCTTATCCCCTTACAATCCATTTGGGAGACAGCCGGGTGATCCTTTAAAATATAAATCAGATCACGTCACTCCACTCAGATAGCCTCCACCACACTCAATAACAGTCAAAGTTCTTACTGGCCCTCAAAGCCCTGTACCTATGGGGCCCTTAGTACCTCTATAAATTCATCTGCTAATATTCTCCACCTGGCTCGTTTGGCTCTAGCCAGACTGGCCTCCTGTCTGTTCTTCGAAAAAGCCAGGTGTGTTCCTGCCTGTGGCTTTGCCCTTATTCTCCAGATACCTACATGGCTTGTTCCCTCATCTGCTTCGTTTTGCTCAAATGTCATTTAGGTGAGGACTTCTCTGACCATCCTATTTAAAATTGCAGCCCCAATTCCCAGGTACCTCCAAGCCCCTTCCCTGCTTTACTTCTCATCATAACACTTTTGTCTGGTGGATTACACAGTTTATTTCACTTATAGCCTGCCTCTCCTGCTAGAATCTAAGTTCAACAAAGGCATTTTTTTTTTTTTTTTTTTTTTTTTTTTTTTTGCTTGTTCACTAGTGTATCTCCAGTGCCCGGAGGAGAGCCTGGTACATAGGAAGTACTCAATCTTTGTTGAGTGAATGAAGTGGCATTTAAGTGGGACTTAAGGATGAATGAGTATTAGGTGAAGAACTGGAGGAAGAGCATGCTGATCACAGAAAACAGGATGTGAACAAGACAAGAAAACCCAGCTTTGGAAGGGAGTGAAAGCAACTGGGTGGGGCTGGAGGTTAGAATGCAAGGGACAGAGCGGGCAGACCTAACATTTAGGGGGAGTTACCTGGTCACCGCCCACATGAAGAGACCCCTGAGATGGTCCTTGCTTTCCTGGTTGAGCTTGGGAGTCAGGGATCGGTGGCAGTCTGTGGACAAGAGCTTGGGCTTTGGAACTGGGCAGCTGCTACCACCTTATTCCTGGAATATCTAAAAACAGCTGTTTTGTTTTTGTTTTTTATTCAATAAATGTATTAGTTCAGATCTTCCAAGAAGCAGACACCAGGATGAGGTGAGGCAGGCAAGAAATGAATTTGAGGCAGTGCCTGTGAAGCATAAAAGGGAGGGGAACTGGAGAAGTCAGGGAGAGCCTTCAGACAATGATCCGAATCTACCCCCTGAGAGGGAGGTTTGGGTAGGAGGTCATGGACTGCAGTCCCACGGAAGTTTCGGCCAGGCTGATCAGGAGTCTTCAAGGCAAAGTTGCCTGTTAGAGGAAGCCCGCGTTTCACTCAGTCACTGGCTGGAGACAGTCTGTGGAAAGTGTGGCATCTACCTGGATGGTGCATCCAGAGGGCTGGCAGCTGGGGTCATTCATCAGTTATGCTCCATCCCAGCGGGAGAGTCCATCAGCATGGTTTCATGGCCATCAGGATAAGTCCTAAGTGTATATGGTAGAAAAGTCAAATGGTACAGTAATAAGTCTCTCTCCTCTTTAAATGTCCAGCTGTCCAGTACTGCTCCCTAGAGAGAACCATTGATAACAGTTTTCTTGTATTTCCTTCCAGAAATTTTAGGTGCATTCACAAGTATATATGAATACATTTTTAAAATATAAATGAGATTATACACATTATTCTTCATCTTGCTTTCTTTTCTGTAGTATGTCATTTATAAAGCCCTGCTTAATTCCTTTTTATGAGTGAATAGTATCCCATTCTTATAGTATTATTTAACCAGTCTCCAACTGGTATGCAGTTACAGTGTTTCCTATCTTTTCCCATTATAATTAGCACTTGAAGTGATCATCCTTGGGTGTCTGTTTTGCACACACATGCAAGTGTATGTCCTAGAAACGGGATGCTGGGCAACAGGTGTGTGGTTTTAAATTGTGGTCCGTATCGACAAGCTGCCCTCCGAAGAGGCTATGCCAGTTTATTCTCTGACCAACAGCAAGCATATCAGCAAAAATATCAAGTATTTTCACCAGTTTCAGACTTGATTCACATTTCCTTAATTACGAGTAGACTGAGCAACCGTCCCTATATCTGTCAGCAAGGCCACGGTGTTTGGTGAGGAGTGTCCGTGCCCTGCTGTAGCTGCCCGGGGGCCTCCGTGGAAATGTGGGCTTCGTTCAGTCTGGGGTTGGACCTGGGCACGTGGTTCAGATCAGTTCCTTGCCCCAGTTGAGAACCACTGCTCTGACAAAAGTGTGCCTGTCCCCCCCCCCCCCCACACACACACACATCGTGCTGCCCTGAAACGAGCAGGGCCGGGCTCTGTTGACTTGGCTTTGGGGTTGGTGTCTTGGCAGACATCCTGGTAGCTAATGTCCGAAGAAAGCGACTCTCCAAGGACCAGCCCCTCCGCGGCCTCACTCTCGGAGAATGAGCTGCCGCCGCCACCTCCTGAGCCCCCGGGCTATGTGTGCTCACTGACAGAAGAACTGGTCACCAAAGCCAGAGAAGAGCTGCAGGAGAAGCCAGAATGGAGACTTCGAGACGTGCAGGCCCTCCGTGACATGGTGCGGAAGGAGTGTCCGAACCTGAGCACGTCCCTGGACGACGCCTTTCTGCTGCGCTTCCTCCGAGCCCGCAAGTTTGATTACGACCGGGCCCTGCAGCTCCTGGTCAACTACCACAGCTGCCGGCGAAGCTGGCCCGAAGTCTTCAATAACCTGAAGCCCTCGGCCGTAAAGGATGTCCTCGCTTCCGGCTTCCTCACCGTGCTGCCCCACACCGACCCCCGCGGCTGCCATATCCTCTGCATCCGCCCAGGTATCGCCCTAGACTCTTCTGGCGCGCGCATCCCGGCCGTTTGCGATGTTGTGTGTCTGGCGCCCTCTCTCCCTTATATTTTCCTGTTTGTTTTCTCCCTGTTACAGCCAAAACTCTTCTGATTACAAATGACAAAGAACTACTCACTGGCTTAGGAAAAAAAAAAGGGGGGGGGGAGGAGTTAGTCTAGAAAGACATGAGCATCCCGAGGAACCAGCGAGCTGAAGGTGTAGCTCTCACTGGGCCCGGCACCCCAGAACCAGGATCCAGTTCATTCCCCCATCGTGAACTAAGCCAGCCATTCTCCCTGTCCTGCCTGTGTCTGTCAGTCTGTGCATCTCTCTGGGCCACACGTTCCTGCTGTCCTGTGCATATCTTCTTCCCCCTTCATTCTGTAGAGTGGCTTTTGCTTCCTCTGTGCACATGGTGAGATCTGGTATCGCTCCACGCACAGTCCCGGTTTCTAGCGATGACAGTCTGGTGGGCTGAGAAGACTGCCCCGGTCACAGGGTACAAAGCAGGGCTGCCAGGAGCCCCCCCGCCCCATCCCTCCTTTGTGAGTAGGTGAGGTAGACATCAGTGGGGGTGGGCAGTCCAGTCTGTCCACCCTGTGCCTCCTCCCGCCCTCTCCTTTCCTCTACTTTGTTAAGCCATCCATGGACTTTAGATTCCGTTTTCCATCTTAGCACTTCGTGGTATTAATCAGGACATCTCGTAACACTCCTCTTAAAGGGACGCCTGAAGGGGAATAGAGACCTCCCTGTGCCTTCCTCTGCCTTGAAGTTCCATGTCACCAGGTGCTTTTGTCATTTACCAAACCCTCTTTGGAGATTAAACCATCCTCTTGAGCCCTTAGTGTGTCCCAGGCACAGTGTTAACTGATTTATCTGCTATTTTAGACACTTGCCAAAACTGGGATTGTTTACCTTATTTTTTATTTTATTTTAAAATAAGCAATGCAGTGGAGATTTTAGGGCACCGGGAGCCCTAGGAACCAGTCAGCTGTGGGTTTTTTTTTGAATTTTTTTTTTTCTGCTACTCCTCTGTACTCAACTCATAAGGATATTACAAAACAGATTAGCACACTGATTTCACCTCTTTGCTTGCGTGGTTTCAACCCTTTGCTTGCGAGGTGGATTTTCCCGATGTGTCTAGAGCAGAGCTAGACCCTTCCCACCAATGCAACTTTTTAGGAAGAGGCATACACAGGAGGTTTTGTTGTCAACTGGCTATTAGCTTTGCCTTTTTATAAGCCCTTTTTGGACATATGTGACTGAAAAGGATGACATCCAGTTATGTAGAAGCAGTTCTAATTGGCAGCAACATAACACAGCAAGCTGGCACAGTTTTTGGACAAAGACTTTTTCCGTAGGAATGTTGTGCATATTTCATATCCCCTTGGTGGTGACAGTCACGTGGAGTTTTATCTTCCTAAGAAAAGGACACACCGGTCTCGGTGGGATTTTCTTGAGAATAGTGGTTAATAGTCAAAAGTTGTCATTTTCATCGTCTTCCCAGAGAAAGGAAGGACTCCTTAAATATATAGGGAATATTAAAGAAGCATCCAGAAAGGGGACTTTGCTCAAACCACAGCACTGGAAAGCTGTCTCTCTCTCTGCCTCCCTTGGTACAGGCTTCAGTGTCAGGCCAGCTCTTGCCTCGTGGGGCCCCTGAGTCTCTGGCTCCTGGCCTCACCACTACCGGAGGGAAGAGAGATCTTTTCTTTCCAAAGGGCCGAGGTCCCAGAATTGAGTCCCTTTGGCTCTGTTTGATCTGGCTTGGATCACATGCTGTGGCTAGGAGGAGGTAAGACCCGCATTGACCAAGCCCACCTCTGCAGTCAGGAGTCAGGTCAGTTTTACCCAAACTGCCCGGCTAGCATGGAAAGAGGTAGCTCAGGGTGGTGGTATAAAAATCTGGGGACACATCTGTTGGCAGAGGCACAGATGTCCATTAAGGTTAGTGTTATTATCCCATTCTGCTGAGGAGATGTGGGCTCAGAATGAGGAAGTAACTCACCCAGGGTCACACAGCTAGTTAGTTGCAAACCCCTGGGTGTGTCTGACTTCAGAGCTGATGCTTTTAACCGCAGCACCCAATGGCATTTCCACTTCACAATGTGCTGCTGTATTTGGAATTAAGAACATCAGCTGTTGCTTAAGGCGTCCCATTTACTAACCTAAACAGAGTCAGGCCAGTAGAATATCTTTCTTTCCATCTTTAAACAAGAGTTCTAGCAAGGAGATCAATCTTAGCCTGTGGGTTACCTGTTTGTATTCATCTCTGTAACATTCTGTCTGTTTCTTATGACCTCAGACAGATGGATACCGAGCAACTATCCAATTACCGAAAACATCCGAGCCATATACTTGACATTAGAAAAACTCATTCAGTCTGAAGAAACCCAGGTGAATGGAATTGTAATTCTTGCAGACTACAAAGGAGTGAGCTTATCAAAAGCATCTCACTTTGGCCCTTTTATAGCCAAAAAGGTGATTGGCATCCTTCAGGTATGGCCCTTGTCTGTTGTGTGCCTGCTCCATGATGGTTTTGGCTTTCCCCAGGGCCTGTCCGTTTACCACAGAGCCCACGTGCTACACAAACCCCACTTCTCCAATGACCTGAAAGATGCAAAAGCATTATGGGAAGAAATGTAGGTGCCCTACTTACCACACACTCTCGTCAGGTTCTCCAGTAGTTTCTGAGGTGCCTTCAGTCTGGGCAAGATCAGCTTTAGGGCAAGAGCCCAAACAACCAGAGAAATGGTTTCTGCACGTTTTGGGAGGGGTTCTTTGCTCCAGAAGACAGAGGAGCACTTTGAACAAATGAAACTGAGAATCTGTGTTTCCGTCTGACTGCCTGTCCTGCCCTCTGGGACCTAGGGCCGGGGAGCCTGTTGGACTGTTTTGGACAGATGCTTTCACATTTCGCGTGTTCTGTATTTCAGGACACAAGTGCCGGGAACCGGAAAGTTCCTCCCATATGTGCACAGTGTTCAACGGTTTGCAATGTGCTTTCATAGTCATTATCTCATTCAGTCCTACAGGGAGTCCTCTGAGATAGACAAGGCAAGAATTTGTGTTCCTTTTTAGTATACGTGCTGCCTAAGCAAGCACGAATTACTTTTCCTTTTAGATGGATGGGGACCCCAAGCCCTCACAGGCGTAGCCTGGCCTGAGTCTCCCAGCTGTAACAGTTTTGGCTCCTCATTCCCCCCAACTAGCTTGTGGGTGCAGTCTCTCATGAGCTGTGGGGCACCAGACATACAACAGTTTCCTCTCTGAATCCCACAATGTGTATAAGCCCCTACTGTTACCAGGCTGATTATTTCGACATCAGTGTTACATTCGGTCGTTATCAGAAATGTGAATTCTGGCAACGAGCTAATACTCTGGCTTTCCTGAGCTCCCACTCTTCTTTTGATCTACTGTGTGGATTCAAGTATCAGCATAATGAGTTTGGATCATATTTTCTAGTCTTGGAAGGTAATCTGGGGGAAAAAAAGTCCCAGGGTTAAATAAGTTTGGGAGGTGCGGTGTAGCATGTCCCTTTCTTGTGAATGTGACTGTAAACATTTGCACGTGAACAGTGTCACATTTAAGGAAACTGTGTGACTCTGTGATCTGCTATTCTCAAACCTACCTACTGTGGAACCTTTTTTCCAATCACACCTAGTACTGTCCTGAGAAATACTCTTTGGGCGACACTGATCCTGAAGGTCTGATGTTTGCTACATTGATCCACAGGCTCTGGCCTTTTTATGCCCCCTCTCGCCCCCCCTCCACCCCTACAAGAGGAGCAGCCCTGCACTTAATTTGCCTAAGTCTAGGTCCCAAGAGAGACTCTTTCTCTGAGGCTTGTCTTCCTGGTTAGCCCCCACGTGGGCCATCTTTGATGAGGCCCTGAGAATCACACCAAACCAATTTGGGGGCCTAATGAAGAAGACTTAAATGAGAAAGGCAGGCTGTGGAAACAGTCTGCAGGCATCCGACCTGTTCTAACACCTCCTTCCCTTCCCTCACAGGATGGCTTCCCCATTCGGATAAAAGCAGTCCATGTAGTGAATGAACCTCGAATATTTAAAGGCATTTTTGCCATCATAAAACCATTTCTGAAGGAGAAGATAGCAAACAGAGTAAGTGATGATTCTGTTAACTTGATACTTTGATTTTTTTTTTGTTTTTGCTCCTTTATTGGTGACATTGATAAACTTCTTTTAGTTTATTATTTTTGCCCTGGAGTGATTAATTTGGAAAGTACAGAGTTACAGATAAACTAAATGAACAGTCCTTTCTGTGAGAAGAAGATAAAATTAATCAGAATATTTGGCAGTGGAGAGAGCAAAGTGGGATTGGTATCGTAAGAGCTTCTCTGCTCTGTAGTCATTTAGACTCTTTAATATCCTGGCCTGGGCACTGCGAACCAACATTGTATTTTGTGTGCAAGAGGGCATGGAAAAGCGTAGTATCAGGCAGATAGTTGAAAAGTTATGGCGATTTCTTACTACAGCTCCTTGGGCTTTAAAAACGCTATTTTTAAGGCCTCCCATTTACCTGATTTGTTGTCTTGCTATATCAAGTTTGTGGAATAATTCAAGGTTTGTGAGATTTGTGAGTTGTAGCTTACCTGTTATTTAACAAAGGATAGATGGTTCTGACCTAGAAGAGCCACGTCTTCTCCCTCAGCCTCTCTGAGGACTGCAATTAAATGTTGTTCGTATTTTTCTCCTTCTTCCCCAGGCCTACGAATATTATGGTCCCTCCAAAGATGGTCTTGAATTTTGTACTCTTTTTCTTTTTTTTATTTAAAAAAAATTCTTTTTTTTTTTTTACATTTACTCATTTTTGAGAGACAGAGACACAGCACAAGTGGGGGAGGGGCAGAGAGAGGAGGAGACACAGAATCCGAAGCAGGCTCCAGGCTCCGAGCTATCAGCACAGAGGCCGACACGGGGCTCGAAATCATGAGCTGTGAGATCATGACCTGAGCCGAAGTCGGACGCCTAACCAACTGAGCCACCCAGGCGCCCCATGTACTCTTTTTCAAAGAGGAAACACATAGAGATAGAATCTCAGGGTTGCAGGGGAAGGAATTTAAAATCCAGACAAGGGGGCACCTTGCTGGCTCAGTCAGTAGAACATGCAACTCTTGAATCTTGGGGTTAGGAGTTCTAGCCCCATGTCGAGTGTAGAGATTACTTAAAAATAAAATTTTAAATAATAGTAATAATAAAATCCAGATTCCGGGACCTTTTTCCTGAAGATTTTAACTCCAGTTTAGGGGTGAAGCCCAAGAGTCTGTGTTTTTAAACTCTACTTAAGGTAATTCTGATGCACAGTTTGGCTTGAGAATTGCTAATTTAGTAGCATACCTGCCTAGTACCTGGAGATACTGTTTGGAACCTTTTTTTTTTTTTTTATTCTATTTAAAATTTTTTTTTAAATGTGTATTCATTTTTGAGACACAGAGCACGAGCGGGAAAGGGGCAGAGAGGGAGGGAGACACAGAATCCAAAGTGGCTCCAATCTGTCAGCACAGAGCCCGACACGGGGCTCGAACTCACGAACCGTGAAATCATGACCTGAGCCAAAGTCAGATGCTTAACCAACTGAGCCACCCAGGCACCCCAGGCTGCCAAAGCAGCCTTTGGAAGAGGCCTTTTATATCTGTGAAATGACCGTATCTGTGGTCCATTATCCTGTTCATTTCATCCTTCATATGCTCATTCACTCATTCAAAAATATGTATCACTTAACTACTATGTACAAGTATGTTCTAGATGAGCAATATAGACCAAAATCTCTGCCCCCTGGGAAGCTTGCATTCTAGAGAGAGACACGGACAGCGGATGTGTATTACCTAGTATTAAAATGTGGTAAGTGCTATGGAGAAAAATTCAGCAGAGAAACGGGATAGTACAGAATGGGAGCAAGGGGTTGTAGCCTTCAACAGGGTGGTTAGAGGTGGCATCGCTGAGAAGCTGGCCTTGAGCAAAGACCTGAGAGAGTGAGCATAAAGATAAGAGAATCAGCAGTGGCACTGCCCTGAGGTGGGAGCACATCCGCGGAGTGAGGAGGGAGACAGAGGAGCAGCAAGGGCAAGACTATGCCAGGCCCTGTGGGCGTGAGGTGGGAGCGTTGGCAGGTTGTACAAAGAGGAGCGGCACCGTCCAGCACCGAGAAGAGCTGAGATTGTAGGACAGGCTGTGAGTAGGAAGGCCAGGTCAGAAGATACCGTGGGAACCCAGGGGAGAAGCCCTAGCGGCATGGTTCCAAAGGGGTCGAATCCCGGATATATTTTGAAGGGCCAGCCAACAGTGCGTGGGTTATAAGGAAGGGAATTAAGGGTCCTCGGGCTTTTTGAGGAACTGGAAGGGCGAAGTTGCCGTCAACTGTTCCTTTATAAGGTCAACAGATGTTTGAGCGCCTACCTATCCTGCAGGCCACCGATCCTGATTAACCTGAGGACACGTGTGTTTCCATCTCATCCCCCCTTTAGTTTTTCCTCCACGGGTCTGACCTGAACTCTCTCCACACAAACCTTCCAAGAAGCATTCTCCCCAAGGAGTATGGGGGCACAGCTGGAGAGCTGGACACCACCGCCTGGAATGCGGTGCTGCTGGCCTCGGAGGAGGACTTTGTGAGAGAGTTCTGCCAACCTGTTCCCGTCTGTGACAGCATCCTGGGCCAGGCCCTGCCGCCCGAGGGGCTGAGCTCAGACGCGCAGTGTGATGATTCCCTGCGGGCCGTGAAGTCACAGCTATACTCCTGCTATTAGCCAGTCCTCTGTGAGTGCCACCATCTTTAAATCCTTTCCTTTTGCTTTGGGGAGGCACAAGGAGAATTTGAGGTGCCACGCAGACAGTCTTGCTCCTTGTCATTGAATTGCATCCTGTGGGGCTCTGAGGGTGAGCCACGGGGTAAGCCCTTGGTTACTCGAATTAATCCACGGAAGACACGGAAAATGTCCTCAGTGATTCCCAAATGTTTGGAATCTCGGTTTGCAACCATTAATCTGGAAGCTCTATCTGGTTCTTACAGATGTCGGAACAAGAAAAACCAGGACCAAAGTCACTTTGGTCCCACATTCAGGAGAAAACAACCTGACTGGCCAGTGGCGACACGCCTGTGAAATAACTTGGCCGAGCCTACCAGGTGGCCACACGTGAGACTCTGGGAATTTGTCTTTCGCATGAACCCTAACTAAAGACCTCTGTTGCGCATCGTGAAATTTCTAGTTTGAGGTCCAGACCCCAGCTGCCATCACTGGGTTTGGAAAGCACCTTAACTCAATCGTGGGAGCATCAGGACATAAGCAGCACTTCATGATCAGATTTGGGAGCGAGACTTCAAAGCACCTCTGGGATTCACTGGTTGACTCTTGCAATAGAAACTGAAGTTTTCCCAAACCCATAAAGCCTTAGCCCTGGTTCTCAATAGAATCATACAGGATCCTAGAGGTATATGATTTTACTCAACCTGAAACGCTGGATGTGAGACCTGAGTAGCTAAAAGAATTCTGGCCCAAGAATTAAGAGACCAGGGCTCCAGCCCCAGATGTGTGACTGTAGACAAGACCTGGGCCTCTGTGGGCCTCACCTTTCTCATCTGTAAAATGAGGCTGGATGAAATGATGCCTAGGGCTTTGGCATGACGTTCTGGGATTTGGTTTAGTTACTGAATGTTAGATGTTGGCTTTCTGCCTAGAAAAATTGGTTTTCTTGCCTCTAGATGCAAGTGGTTGGATCTTGTTTTGTGGTACATCTGGGCCTCTCCAAGAGGCGTATGTCACCATCTGGCCCTGCCTTTAAGGAAACTAGTATGTATATTCTTGGGACCTGGCAATAACGAACTTCCTTCTTGCAGGGAGGATTAAACTTGAAAAGGGCAGGTGAGATGACCAGGGTTTGTATGAATTCCTTCTATCCCTGAGGCTCTGGTGGTACCTTGTAAACCTGGCAGCGGGGAATGGTTAAATGACTTGAGTGGGATTCTTAAATTTTGGTCTCTGGAAATTATTGCAAGGGCAGGTTATTGCTGGATCACTTCTGGGGCCCCCACCCTCGCAGACCGTCTTGAGTCTCTGC
Source organism: Lynx rufus (assembly GCF_022079265.1). Taxonomy (NCBI): domain Eukaryota; kingdom Metazoa; phylum Chordata; class Mammalia; order Carnivora; family Felidae; genus Lynx; species Lynx rufus. The sequence goes on along the minus strand of NW_025814896.1, from coordinate 16,196,900 downwards.
CTCTGGTGTGGGTGGACAGACCTTATCCAGCGAGACTGAATGTTAGTTCTGCATTTCAGCACTTTAGACCTTTGCTGTCAAAAATTTAGCCTTAGCCCACGCATCAAATTAAGTGGTTCATTTGGTGGCTTTTGACCTATTTTCTTTTGTATTCATTCCTTGAAAGTCATGGTGTTAAAAAGTGACGAGTACTATGTGTTGTATAAGTACCTTCTCCATGCATTTATTAGACCACCAGGCAAGGGGGACAGCTCAGTTAGGTAGAGAACGGTACTCTGAAATGCAAAGGCCAGTCTATTGTTAATAAGCTCTTCATCGGTATAGTACTGTTTAAAATGTCTGGAGAAGTTGGTGGTGGAAATTATTCACCTCATTAGTGCCAATTCCAGAGAAAGATCCTTTCACCATAGATACTAACCCTGAATCCTCGTGGGACCTGGCAGAGCTGGAAATACCCAAGTGCATACCCCTGGCAGCCTCCGGTTCCATCTGCTGATGACAGTGTGACCAGCATTGCTGAAAAGATCAAAATAGCACAAGTAGGATGACTAAAGTAGATGGTTCAGAACCCAACTGCTTGGAGGTGGGAATTGGTTAGAGGCTTTCTCACATCTCAAAGAGGAAAGAGTTTAAAAAACAAAACCAACAGCAAGCTACAATGAAGGACAAATGAACCATTTGGCCCCACCAGGTTTCCAAAGTTTAAACTCTGCATTGCATTCCTGGCCGGTTTTGCCCGTGTCTATTTGACTACAGAAGTTTATATGTATTTAAGCTCACCTGGACAAGTATGTGAGAGACCGGGATGCTGCCCGTTTCCGAGGCCTCTCCAGTTGGACCAAGGAGCTGTTGCATTCAGCTTCTGAAAGGAGTCAGAGCTAAGATCTGTCTGCCTTCTGCAGCTTCAAAGAGAGATCAAACAGCTTTGACACCTCAGGAGGTTTGAACCAAGCTGTGAAACTGGGACTGCTTGGGTGAAAATCAAGGCAGTTTCTGTGTGGCTTCGCCAGGCATTTGTGTAAAGTTTCCCTGGCAGGGTGAGGGAACAACCAAGGGAGCACCCAGTGAGCCTGACTCGGTAGTGGGGGTACACTGATGGGCCAAATGAGGGAGCATCCGGAGACCTGGGAGTGTCTTCCTTCAGGGAAAAATTCTGGCCCATTTCACCAACACCTGAAAAGTAACTTTTCCCTAAATTCAGGGCACTGTGGTATAGAAAAGGGAAAGGAATGGTGTATCAGGAGACCCGAGTAATGGCTTTATGTTACCGTGGCCTTGGATGAGCCACTGAACACCCCTGAATCACATGATAAAAAGGATCTACACTCAGCTCTGAACCCTCTGTTTTCGGCATCAATTGGCTTTACTGCTACAGGGACATTGTACTCTGCCTTTTGGAAGCCTTTCCTGCCTCCCCCCTCCTCCCCTGCCAATCTGGGTTACTTTATAGGAAATGCAGGTCTGAATGAATCGACATCTGAAGCTGTCAATGCCAAATGACTCTGTAAACTTAGGTAAGATGGGGGTCTTCTTCCTCTTCTTATACAGAATCTGGAAAATTGTGTCTCTTCCTGGAATCCTATTCTGCCTTCACAGGGGGAGGCTGGAAGAAAGCTACAGAAACAACTGTGCACACCTCTGGCTTCTCTGGAGTTTATTTGCTTTTGGCAGAAGTGGCTTTAGCGTCCCCAGACTTCATCTTGCTTTTACAAGGAGCCACATGTCCTTAGAGGTTTACAAACACTTCGGCTTGTTAAGATACTACATTTCTGCCAGAGAGAGAGGACAGCAAGAGGTATTGTCCCTGAACTCCTGTAAGATACTGAGCCTTTCTGAATTCTCCCTGGGTGGGCAGTTTCTTTAAATGCCACGGGATTCTCAAGGTCAGTCATGAGATTACTTTTTCATTTGGGGAGGCAAAAGCTGTAGTACTGTTGTGGCATTATTAGAATACTTCATTTTAAAGTGTTCAGCTTTTAAGGTTTTCTCTTGAAGCCCCCTCTTCCATTTAGGAAGTGAAGTGTTAACCAAGGTCATGGCGTAAGTGTGGCTGTTCTGTGGCATGAGATATGTGGAGACACCAAACAGAAACCTCTCAGCTGTTCGGGAAAGTTGTCAGTTCTGGTGATGCCTCTCAGTATGGGGATCTGTTAATTTCATAAATCCATAAATCCAAAGTAAATTCCTTCCTATTCTCCCGACTCAGCAATGGTTTGCTTGACAGGCCAAGTAACAGGCGTCATCAGATCCAACATTCCTCCTTAACAGATCTTGTTCCACAGGAAGGCCCGGTGTGGCTCACGGATGGAGATGCTAGTGATGAATTTACCGTTTGATGGCTGCTTTTCCTTTGGTCTCCCTGGCCAGCATGTTTAGCTGGGCAGAAACTCAGCTGCCATAGGGGATTCTTGTGGATTCGCTTACAGCTCATGGCAGTGGAATACCCGCAACCTCTCTCCGACACCACTCCGACAGGGCCAGAAGGTGGGCTAATCTTCTGACCAGACTGGGGCACCGTTTCAGCCGCTGGTCACATTCCTCGCTTCAAACTGAAATTCAGTTTAGCTTTGAGTGTATGGACACGTGGTGGTGGATTCATCTACTTCAGTGTTTGTTCTGACCAAAAAGTTTATTTTTCTAGTGCATTTTCTAAGTCAAAGTGGTGAAAACATGTAACTTTAGTATGCATGACTGGGTCTGAAACAATAAAAAAATCCCCGTAGGTTATGCGTGGAGTCCTTTTGCGACAATGACAGCTCGGACAGAGGTTCTGAAGTTTTGTGATTCATGGTACATGGCGGCTTGGGCAGAGCCTCCTTCCACGTCAGATAGGGAGAGGCCCTGTGGCAACACCATGCACCTCTAGACTTGGGGCTGGCCACCTCCGAAGATCGTGCGCACTTAGAAGACCCCAGCATATACAGAGAATGGTGTTCACTGCACACAATGGTAGAGACAACATGCAAATGTTTCAGTTCTTAAGGCCCAGCTGTACTTTCTGGAGGGGGCTCAGATTCTTCCAGGGATAGCTAACAGTTCCTGGTGCCAGTAAGCGCTGGGCATCCATTACGTTAAGTGTTTCACATAGATAACTTCATTTAACCTTTAAGCGTACTTAATTAATAGTACTGCAAGGTACAGAGAAGGAGGTACAGAGGGAGGGAAACGAGGTACAGAGAAGTTAAGCAGCTTGCCCAAGGACACACAGCAAGTCAAGTAGTGGAGCTGGGTTTCAAAACCAGGTAGTCAGACTGGAGCCCAGTTTCTCTTGATGGTTAGAGCCAGGCCGTGCGTGCCTTTTACTGTCTAATCCGATGATTCGAAATACTCTCCTGTTTCAAGTATGATCCAGGGCTTCTTCAACATGCTGACATTATTTATGCTTATGTATAATTCAGCACTCACGTGTACAATTCACTTGAGTCTTGAGTAATACCAGGTTTCCTAGCAACAGGCCAAGTTATTCTTAGAGTACAGCCAAGCAAACAGGGATACTGCTCCCTAATTTTCAAAGGAAATTTGTTATTTCAAATTAATATCAAAGTTATCATCATGAGAAAAAATAAGAACTTTATTGGACTCTGTTACACTTATTTTACAATTTAGTATTGCTTTATTTTGCATTACATAAGGTGGGGGATGTTACACCGTCATGTTTTTGACGTTCGGGACCTTTAAAGGTCTTAATCTGGCTATCCTTGCTATTAAGGAAAAGTGGGGTGTCTGCTTTACACTGGCAAAGCAAAGGGCTAAACCCCCCCTTTTTGCCCCCCAACTCTCTTGCTACTCTATCTCTATACCTTGATATAAAGCACTCTTTTAAAACATGGTGGTTCCAACAATTCCTGGCAAGTGCTGCTTCTCTACCCCATCCCCCAACCTCCATCCCAACTGAGATGGTGCCCTTTGTGTCCTACCTGTTTAGTTCTGTAAGAACACCTTAAATCTGGCCTCCGTCAGACCGTGGCTGAACACCTCTCACCTGTGAATGCTGTCTAGTCTCATTTTAGCCCACGGCCAGACCAGCAGCTACCACTCGAGTGTTTACAATGCACTGAGCACTTTGCAGAGTAACTTTACACTTTTAAACAATCTTATGTACTAGGTACTATTTTTTATTCAAACGAGGAAAATGCTGAGGTTCAGACAGAGTCACACAGATAGTCACCGGCCCAAGGTCATAAAGCATAGTATGTACTCAATAAATATTAGCCGCCCAGTTTGACAGACAGAAATGGCAAAGCTGGATACAAACCCCAACAGTCTGACTTCCAAGCCTACGTTCTTAGCCATTCTTAAGGGACCAACTCCAGCCTTCTGGTACAATTTGTTCCTCTTCTTGTCTCTCACCATATAAATGGAACCCCACGGACTCAGATGATTGAAACCAGCATCACTCCAGAATCTGCCTCTCCCTGTATCTAATCAATTGCCAGTTTTAAAATTTTAATTACTGAGTAGCTCAGCTATCAATTTCTCCCCATCCTCATTTTCACTCCTCTGTTTCAAATGGTCCGTGGCCTGCCCTGGTCTCATCTCTAAATGCCTTCTCTACGTGTCAGCCGCAGTGACTGAAGACCATTTGTTTACGTCACTATGAATATGCTCCCTGCTGCTCTCAATGTAAGGTTCAAACTCTTCAGTGTGGGTTGCGAACTCCTTCGTGACCCAATCCCTGCCTCTTCTCCCCATTCCAGCCTTACCGAATGGGTTTTCATCTCCCTGCCTTTGACGTGCAGTTCTGTCTACCCCTCGGCAATGCCAGCCCACTTCCCCAATTCTCTCTCAGCTAGCTCCTAACAATCCCTGGCCTAGATGCCACTTCTTCCAGGAAGCCTACCAGGACAACCCCCCCCCCATCACCCCAGGCACCTCTCCTTTGGGTTCTCCGCAATTCCTCAATCACAGCACTAATCACACCATGCTGTACACCTGTCAGCTCATTTTCACCCTCCTCTAAACTTTAAGTCCAAGATGGCAGAGCTGGTGTCTGTCACGAGTAAAGTTGTATCCTCGAACCTGACAGAGCCTGGTACGGAACAGACCATTCTATTCTACCTCCTTGTGTGCTACCTCTCCTGAAGAAGTTTCCTGACGGTGCCCGCCTGCCTTGCCTCTCATCTAGGCAAGTGTCTTATCCAGGGAAGATTATTAGTACAATTTTTGGATGAGTTCAAGCCTTTACTTACTAGCCAGACCTTACGTTTTAGAAGGGACAGGCACATTCTGCTCAAAGCTTGATAAACCCGACTGCCCATATAGGTCTAAAAAATATAGGATGGCTGCTAACTCATAAAAGCTGTAAAAAAAAGGGGGGGGGGATCCTTCAAAGCTTAAGTCTCCATTTTAATCAAATAACTTTATAGTGCAAATATAATAAATTCACATGCATTTACTTTTACATACTCATATAACAAGATAAGTACACTGACCTAAAGTCGCACTGTTTTCCCAAGTGAATCTTCATTTTAACCAAACCTACAAAGCGCTTATGGAAAGCACTTCTGGCAAAGCTATAATCGCGCAGCATCAATGCTGTAGTGTAAAACACGAATTGAACAAACTCAAGCTGTAGAAGCAGTAGTCACATCAGCCACCCTGCTCTTCTGGGGAAGGACCCACACACACACTCCTCCCCAAGTACTATGATGCTACACACAGTAGGGGTTTAAGGACCGAACAGAGTGTTTGCATCACACAAGTAAAGACTTCACAGAGGAAACCCGTCATAGAAATGGTGGTTTTTGTGTTCGTTTTTTGCTTTTTAAGGATACTGCAATAGAAATATATTAATGATTGGCCTCAAATATCCAACATTTTTCTTACATTTTAAATCAAAGTTGTAGGATCCTATAGGTCTCAATAAAGAACTCTTCACAGCACAGCTGTGGTTCACTTTAAAACGCAAAATGTTCCCTTTGCGATATATCCTTACAAATAAACATAATATACATATAAATGAAAAGTTCAGATCCTGCATCAAGCATTACTCTATCTTGCCCTCTGATACAAACCTGGATATAGTCAAATTTGCAAACTGTTCACTTAATATTTTAGTTGAAGCAAAAGTAAAATAGATATGGGCTTTCAGCAAAGCAGACCTTTATGAATTCTCAGAGGCTCAGCTGAAGTCACGATTGGTGAGGACGAGTGGAGCCACAAGGGTCCAGACATAAAGGAGGAGGCAGACCCAACTGGAGCTGATCTTGACCCACACGGCTGGCCACTTGCTGGTCATGCTCTGGAACTTTGCATCGGGACTAAGAAAACAGAAGAGAGTCAAGTAAAGGAGCCTGTTATCAGTATCCAGGAGCCCCCTGGCCAAAGCCAAGGAGGAGGCTGACACTACTCTCTAGTAAGGTTCTAGGAGGAACTTGAGAAAGCTGCTATTATTACTTTTTTATAAGCAGGGGACTCTGCCTCTCAAAGAGCTTTTATCTTCTTGCTAGCACGAAGAACTCTGACTACCGTATCCCCTGGGCAAAGTTCTTTAGGAACGTCTAGCTATTCTAGATATTGGCAAAAGTCTACATTGAAATGGCATCCCTCAAACTTGCCTTCTGTATCACATCATTACTTTGACCGGAATACTCTATATGGCCACACATAGAGGAAAATTAGTAAACAAAGATGGGTCAGGCTGCTTTATGTCATGATTTTCTCTCTCAAGTAACTCAAGTCTGGAAGGGGTCTCCATGATTTGTACTGTAAGAACTCCAACTGGATTTTAAATCCAATAGGAGAAAAACTCAAAGGCACTTCAGAAAAGAGCACTGAACACAACTTCATGATATGGGCAAGACAAGGGGGTTCTGGGGTCAAGCAATGGATGGAGATTTTCAAGGGGGCCAAGTGGTCTTCCACCTGGTTAGTCTGTGCCTCCTACCTGTACCAACTGGTCAGGGTCATCATGATGTACAAGGAAGCCAAGGAGAGCATGAAGTGGAATAAGAAGTAGCTGTACTGCACTCCTTCTTTCTCATTGTCCACAGCCCGCCGAGGCTGTCCATCTTCTTCATCACTGCCACCATTGGTGGTTGTATCACGGAGGATCACGCTGTCACTTCCTGACAAGGTCAGCTTACTTACTTGGCTATTGTTGGAAGTGCGGATGCTGGAAAGTGATCCAAAAGAAGACAAATCAGAAAGGGGCTAGGAGGTGAATTGCTGCCATTGGCCTATATACATGACAGTTATTCCTGAACTACTATTTGGGGACTGAAGGCCTTCTGGAGGGCTACCTGTCATCACAAGACAGCAGGGGTGGGGGCACCTGGCTGGCTTACTCAGTAGAGCACGCGACTCTTGATCTCAGGGTTGTGAGTTCAAGACCCACATTCAATGTAGGGATCACTTAAAAATAAAATCTTAAAAAAAAAGAGAGTACTTTTATCAGTTACTACTTGATGGCTTAACTGCTTAGGAGTTTTCACTATGCTCTCAATGTCTGCTTCCATGACTTCACAAGTGCCTCTTCTATGCTTGGAATACACCACCCACAAACCTTCTCCCAGCTAACTTACTTATCCTTCAGTTCTCTATATGTCACATTTTCTAGAAAGCCTTCCCTGATATCAGTTCATCACCAGGCTGGGTTAAAATCCCACAGCTCCTTATGCTTCCCTCTGCTGTAGCACTTACCATGCCTGTCTTTCTTGCTAGTCCTAGAACTCCTCAACAACAACGACCGTAGTCATCTCTGCGTTTCTAACAGCAGATGCTAACTGTAAGTGTGTTAAATGACTGAATAAAAAAAAAAAAAAAGTACATACAACTAAAGGACAAGAACCACACAATCATCTCAACAGACATAGGAAGAGCATTTGACTAAAATCTAATAATGCCTTTTCCTGATAAAAACACTCAACCTAGGAATAGAGAACTTCCTCAAACTGATAAAGGGCATCTATGAAAAACCCAGAGCAGACATGCTTAATAGTGAAAGACTAAAAGCTGTCCTGCTAAGATCAGGAACAAGACAGGTAGTCTACTGTCCCCATTTCTATTCAGCGTGGTACTGGAGGTTCGAGTCAGAGTAATTAGGCAAGAAAAAGATAAAAGGCATCCTGATTGGACAAGTAGTAAAATGATCTCTACTTGCAGATAACTTGACCTTGTGCATGGAAAACCTTAAGGAATACACATACTATTAGAATCAATAAATAATCTTGCAGGACACAAGATCAATATACAACAATTCTATGTCTATACATTAACAATGAACAACCTAAAAGACAAATTAAGAAGACAATCTCCCTATGGGGCATCTGGGTAGCTCAGTTGGTTAAGCGTCCAACTTCAGTTCAGGTCATGATTTCATGGCTTGTGAGTTTGAGCCCTGCATCGGGCTCTGTGCTGACAGCTCAGAGCCTGGAGCCTGCTTCAGATTCTGTGTTTCTTCTCTCTACCCCTCCCCCACTCACGCTCTCTCTCACTCTCTCTCTCTCAAAAATAAACATTAAAAAATTTTTTAAATTAAAAAAAAATCGAACTTCTAATACTTAGAAATGCAAAAAAAAAATGTTTAAGACTTGTATGCTAATAACTCTAAACCACTGATAAGAAACTGAAGACTTAAATGAAACATCCTATGTTATAAACTAGAAGCCTTAATAGTGTTGAGATAGTAATACTCCCCAAGTTGACGAACAGATTCAATGCAATCCTTATTTAAATCTCAATTGAACTGACAAGCTAAACCCAAAATTTACATAGAAATGCAAGGGACTCAGAATATTCAAAACAATCTTGAAAAAGAACAAATTTGGAGGACTCACGCTTCCTGATTTCAGAACTTAGTACAAAGCTACAGTAATCAAAACCGTGTGGTACTAGAATAAGGATAGATACACAGATCGATGAAACAGAATTACAAGTCCAGAAATAAACCATTACATTTATGGTCAATGGATTTTTGACAAGGATACCAAGACAACTCAATGTTGGAAAGAATGGTCTTTTCAACAAAGGGTGCTGAGCCAAGTAGATACCCACACATGACGGAATGAAGCTGGACCCCTTACTCAAGTCATATATAAAAACAATAAAAAGACAAATAACCCAATTTAAGAGTAGGCAAAAGATCTAAACAGACATTTCTTCAGGATATACAAATGGCTAACAAGCACATGAAAAGAATGCTCAATATCATTAGTTGCCGGGAAAACACAAATCAAAACCGTAATGGAATGCCACTTCACATCCTCTAGAATGGCTACAACAAAAAAAAGACAATTACAGTATTTTGATTAAGAACTGATGAAACTGGAAGACTCATACATTGCTGCTGGGACTGTAACATGATGTAGCCACTTTAGACAATACTTTGGCAGCCCGGCCATTCTACAACTAGGTATGTATCCTAGAAAATTTAAAGTGTACATCCACACAAAAAACTTGCACACATATGTTCATAGCAGCATTATTCATGCTAGTCCCACAGTGGAAACAACCCCAAAACGTCCATCAACTGATAAAGGATAAACAAAATGTGGTATATATGCACACAACAGAGTATTATTTCCAACAATAAAAAGGAATTAAGTACTGATATGTCATAACATGGATGAACCTTGAAGACATTATAGTAAGTAAAAAAAACAGTCACAAAAGACCATGTATTTTATGATTCCATATATATGAAACATTGGAATAAGCAAATTTACAGAGACAAAAGGAGATTCATTTCTGCCAAGGACTGGAGAGGGAGGGAATAGAAAGGTGACTGCTAATGAGCATGGTTTCTTTTTGGCAAAATAAAATGTTCTAAAACTGATTGTGGTGATGGTTGCACAATCCTGTGAATAGACTAAAAACCTGAGTAGTATAATTAAAAAGGGTGAATTTTATAGTATGGAAATTATATCTCAAAAGCAATACACAACACGTTAGGCCAAAAGCAAAACAAACAAAAAAGATCAGACAATATAACAAACACATGAGCACAGCTGTGTTCCCATACAACTTTATTCGCAAGAATAGGCAGCCAGCACAAGGGCTATAGTGTGCCAATCTGTATTTTAAGCAAGCATCAAAAAAAAAAAAAAAAAAAAGATAAATCTACACAAAATGTGGAAAGCTGTCCAAATTATAACAACAAAGTTCATATCTGAGAATACTACATGGATTTATATGGTACATTCCTAATTGATTTTAAGTTATTATTTATCAAGTGATATCATGTATATAACTATATATAAAATTGTGTATATTTCTACAGATACAAATAGATTGACAGACACTTAAGTATAAGCAAAGGGGAAAAGTGTGAACTATTATGTACCATATAATGTTAACCATGGAAGAGGTAAATTTGGAGTGAGGATACTTTCATTCTCCACTTTATACTTTTCTCACTTGTCAATTTACATAAATATATCCTTGCCCATTTTTACCTCATATTTTTAATTATTAAAATAACATATGCTATTATGCAGAAAATACCAATAAAAATGGGTAAGAAATGAATCACCTTTTATCTATACATTTGCTTATTCCAATGTTACATATATAGGAGTGCAAAGTGCTAAAATAGGTTATATCTGAGCTCTTGGATTAACTAGAGACTTTAAAATTAGCTATAACAGAATTCTGTAGTTTTGGGGTTTTTTTTAAGTTTATTTATTTTGAGAGAGAGAGAGTGTGCGTGTGCACGCATGGGGGTGGGGGGGGTTGGGGTGAGGGAGAAAGGGAGAGGGAGAGGGTTAGGCAGAGAGAGGGAGGGACAGAAACCCAGGCAGGCTCTGCGCTGACACTGCAGAGCCCGACTTAGGGCTCGAACTCACAAGCTATAAGATCATGACCTGAGATCCAGAGTCAGACACTTAACTGACTTAACTGCCACCCAGGCACCTCTGTAATTGTTTATTTTTTTTACAATGATCAGGAAATAAAGATTTTCTTACAAAAAAATATCAACCAGAGCCATTACTCTAGTTGATCTAGGGTCAGATGAAGACTTTATCCTCTAGTGAAAGAGAAGGTATCTCTATGTCAGTTTGGAAGGAATTATTTGATGAGACAATTTACTGGGCTTTAAGAAATATCCATGGCTGGGTAACTGAGGCAAGTCAAGGGCTTCCCATAAAGAAGAGTTAAATTGTTGTTTTTAATTCCTCACACTGCTTTTTGAAAAGAAAATAGCTTCTTTGCTCTATTATTAACTGTCCTAAGAATCTTGTCCCAAGTACTTTTTAACTTACCTAGAATACAAAAGGCAGAGAACAAAGCCTGTCAGCCCAATAAAATTCTCTAGATCCAGATGATGCCCACTCTTTGAGGGCGGACCAGAGGTAGGGACTACAGCAGTTGAATTTCCAGGAGCCAAAGTTGGTGCGGTCATGTGTGTAACAATGCTGAACAGGCCAGGGTTGCAGGAACGATCTGAAAATGGAAAATTTATTACCCTTAGAACTCTTCTTGTTCCAGGAAACGATTTGAGGGATATGCTCACACATTTATTCAGTCATGATGTATAGCATGAGTCTGCTATACTTAAAAGAACCTGGAAACTTAGACATATTTGTGTTGCAATCAGTGACTTAGTTTTAGAAAAAAAGATGCAACAAAATATTTGTCAAATTTCATAAATGTCAATCTTCATTTTACAGATTTTGAAGTTTACTGGCAAATCTTTTTGCGTCTATAGTTTTACAAAGGCTTTAAGCGCAAGGAATTTTTCCCTAGTTTTGTTTTTACATAGTTAAATAGGAGTACAAAACAATAAGTTGAGTCATCATTGGAAGGTCTGCAGTAACTGTTTTCCTTTAAAACAAGTCCACAGAATACCCTATTGAGTGAGACACAATGCAAAGGAGATTTCTCACAGTCATTTCTTCTAGAGCCTTAACACCAAAGTGAAATTCAATTAAAAAATGCTACAGAGGGCCAAAACAATGTTGCCTTGTCCAACTCTTAACTAGTCTGACTTAGTCTAAGTTCAGGGAAAAGCTTAGACTGTATAAAGGACTGTGGTCCTTCAGGCTATCAGCTATGAACAGCTAAGAACAGACATGAAGAATAAAACTTGAAATGTAAGTATCTGCATCATAGTTAACACTGTACATTGGAGTGAACTTTTTTGTTTGTTCGCCTGTTTAATGTTTGCTCTACCTCTAGTTTTGCACCTGCCAAGAGTAATTTCCTACTTTCTTCTCATCAAATGAATGTGCTATCGACATTCCCTTACCAGGTTCATTGGACATGGCTGACCAGGTGAGGTACATGGTGTACAGGGTGATGAGAGAGGACTGCAAGAGACCAGAACGAGGCTGGTGTTCCTGTGAAATCAAAAAGAAAACAATGCCACAGGAACTGCAAGGGCTGACTTCCTAAAACCCAGTGGATTTCCCTAGGCTCCCCTGAAATACTATTAACTGAGAACCTGCTGATTCTACTTGATAGCTGAAAGATGAAAGGTAACCTGTCAGTCTGAGTTAGCCTGAAAAAGAACCGAGAAAGAGGAACCATGTACTATTGGTTCTCAAGGGATTTCATAGTCCTGGGCTTGATTTACTAGTCCCTTGGTGTAGGAGAATCTAAGCTTAGCTCTGGCCTAACTAGCTACCAGGTGATCCATCATCTCTCTGCAACTTCAGCTTTTTCATTTTTGAAAGGAGAGGCGATGTCTCATATTCTTTTCATATTTCTCATCTACAACTCTACGAATTTTTTAAGTATGGTTTTTAAATGGTGAAACTTGCACACTTGAGTTTTATTTTTAAATACTAAAAGCAATGATTTTCTAGTTTAATATCTTGGCTAAGGTTTCCTAAGAATCACTCGCGATGTAAAGTATTTTATAAGAGCTATAAATTTTCAGGTTACCTAGGGTTTTTTTTTTTTTTAAATGACAGGGAAATTATTCACTCAATGGCACACTTTACAGTTACTAAGTTATAATTATAAAGACTTTATCATAATATGGGAAAATATTTAAGTACATAATCTTAAACATAAACTCACATAAAAGTTTATGTCAGTTAAAGTTTAGCATCAATTAAAAATCTGTCACAGGAGGACGAAGCAGAAGACCATACCTGAATTTTTGGGTGGATGGATATAACAGAAACCACAACGCAAAGGACCAAATTAATACTAATGAAGAACTTGTTCTCCGTGCAGCCATCCGGTTTGGTGTAGTATGCATAGAATAACCCGACAAACACAACTGACAGGATGTAACAGATGCTTGTGACGGAGAGTAAAGCTAGAAAAAGGGAAGCCAACATGAATGCTCATGATTGTAACAAACTTTTCTAATGAAGACCAATTGTCTTCTACTCCATATAAAAATAAAGACACATTATTTTATTGTTAGGGTGGTCAACATCTTACAGGAAAATTACAGGAGACCCAAGGCTGATGTTTCAGACAGCATTAGAGGCAGCTCAATGTTAAATTCAAAAATCCACCAAGCAACTGAATTCACTTCCTAGACTACCTTACTTGATTCCATGGGTTGAAAAACCAGACATGTGATCATTCCAGCTAGAGTAAACTCCAACTGTATGCAAAGTAATGTTCATTGCAAGCCTTTCTTAGGAACCTACAAAACTGCTGGGCCGTCAAACTGGCTGAGGTCCAGTAAGCTAGATGCCAGGGATGGTGTTAGCAGAAAACAATGGACAGGCATCTTTTATGATGTTTGTCCTCTGCAGCTACTGCCACATAAACCTGTTTCCTGTCACTGTGAGACCACATCATTGTGGGAAAGTGGTATATTTGCTCTTTTTAAGTACCTAAAATAATATTCCTTTCTGTTCACATGGACAATCAACAATTAGCTGTGTAACTCTGAAAATTAGAAAACATGACAGAGTAACAGTATGCTCAGACCAACTATAGCAACATTGAGCTCAATTAACTTATACTTAATTCACAGCAGACTTATTTGAGAAAACTAGTTTCCATTTATCATAATCTCCATGGATTTTACATGTTTAAAATTAAATGATGTATATATTACTATCAAATGATAATGTATATTAAATTATTAGCATAGTTCCTAATGTTTTTCCATAAGAACATGCAAGATTTCTCTACTTTTTAGTTACTCCAAAGTATGGCAAATGCTCAGCTCATTATCAAATTCTTCTAAAGTTGAGTGAGTCCAAATGAATTATAAAAAATGGAAGTAAATAGAGGGGCACCTGGGGGGTTCAGTTGGTTAAGTGTCTGACTCTTGATCTCGACTCAGGTCATGATCTCATGATTCGTGAGACTGGTTCATGAGATTGAGGCCCATGCTGGCCTCTGCACTGACAGCATGGAGCCCACTTGGGATTCTCTCTCTCCCTCTCTCTCAAAATAAATAAATAAATAAAAAAAGTCTGGAAAGACATAGACTAATATGTTAACAGTGAGTATTAATTACTGAAGAGTTGGATTATGGGGGAATGTTTTCTTTTGTGATTTTTGGTTTTCCGAGTTCTTGACACAGAGCAGCTATTACTTTTTATTTTTTTAGTGTTTATTTTATTTTTGAGAGAGAGACAGAGTGTGACTGGGGGAGGGGCAGAGAGAGAGGGAGACACAGAATCTGTGCTGTCAGCACAGAGCCTGACGTGGGGCTCAAACCTGAGAACTGTGAGATCATGACCTGAGCCCAAGTCAGACGCTTAACCGGCTGAGCCACCCAGGCGCCTCGCTATTACTTTTATAATGGGTGGAGGGGCAGGAGCTGGGTCCTGGTCCATTTATTTTTTTTAAATGAGGTATGCTGGGTCATTGCCCCTAGTAAGGAGAGAACTCAACTCCCACCCCATTGTTACAAGCTGTATATCCCATTTCCACCCTAGAAATTTTAAGTGCCCTTTTTCTACCAGAAAGCTTTTACAAGGGGTGTGAGTCATATTCTGAATAAAGCAGTAAGGACTGTTCACTTCTATCTGCCTGAGGGATGTGGGCAGATGACCCGTATGTATAACCCACCTGAATCCCCTGTCTATGGCAACAAGGAAATCAAAACCAAAACTACATCACTATATACAACTGTTTTTCTTTATCTAAACACATCTAGTTACATTATAAATCTCAAAATAAATGAATTGAGAGAAGCCAATGATTTATGTTATCTGTGCTTCCTCCTTCTAGTAATGTATACAATTCAGAACTGACTTGGGGCGCCTGGGCGGCTCAGTCGGTTAAGCCTCCGACTTCAGCTCGGGTCATAGTCTCACGGTTCTTGAGTTCGAGCCCTGCGTCGGGCTCTGTGCTAACAAACAGCTCGGAGCCTGGAGCCTGCTTCAGATTCTGTATCTCTCTCTCTCTCCCTCCCTCCCCTGCTCATGCTCTGCCTCTCTCTGTCTCTCAAAAATAAATAAATGTTAAAAAATTAAAAAAAAAAAAAAAAAAGAACTGACTCAACTGGAAAACTGTAGTTTTTAAAAAGCTCTCATTTGGAAGTTTATACATTTAAATCAATGAAGATTTTTACTGCACATCCTATTTATTTTTTTGTTTCAAGTTTTTAGTTATTAACATATATGACAATATATGATAACAACATATATGGTAATTCTAGTAGTAGAATTTAGTGATTCATCATTTACATACAATACCCAGTGCTCAACACAAGTGCTCTCCTTAATGCCCGCCTCCATTTAGCACATTCCCCCACCTACCTCCCCTCCAGCAACCCTCAGTTGGTTCTCTATAGTTAATAGTGTCTAACGTACATTGTGTTTAATGTAGCATAATGCAGTATGGCTCTTATAGGTGAGTTCAGATACTTACCAGCATACCAACACCTTGGATTTCCTTCTTCCATTCGATTTACCCATGATTCATTCACAGAGTGAGCAAAGTCTACCAACAGCACTAGCTGGATGAGGATGAACAAAAAGGCCCCTACCATGCCAACAACAAACCAGGCTACAAAGCAAAAGAACAAAGGTATTCTTAACCACAGGAGTAACATTTCAGAATATCACTGTCCAACATTTTAAAACAATTTCAATTCAAGAGGTGGTAAAGAATATTCTGTCTCCAGCAGCACAGCAAAATTATTCCAAATCCAAACTCAAAGGCATTCTCTGAGAAGTGTTTTGTTGGGTTTCAGACCTTTTAAAACTTGTTCTAGCTTGTGCCAAGGGGAGCCTGGGATCTGACATTCCAAATGGTACAATAAGCATTTTCCTTTATTTTACAAGGGAAAAAAAAAAATCACAGTGGAAATCCACAGAAGTCACTTGATGTTATGGTAAGAAAGCAGATTAAGACAGGGATATGAGCACATATGAGTTCCTACAGGTCCCTATGTTGACAAGCTCTCTGATTAACTTTGTACTGCCAAGTGAGAAGGTAAGCTATATTAAGATACTGGCAAAATATGGTTCCAGCTGAGAAGTGGGCTGAATGCCTCCTGGGTTTATACAATCAATTACTATCTTAATATTAGTACTGAGTCATATAGTTGAATACCACTTCATTCAATTGCCAGTTCTGCAAAACGAGTAATGAAAATGTAGCTTAAACTCCATCATTTGTAGAGTCTGTGTATATTATAATTAACCCCCTTAGTAGCATACCTGTGGCAAAATGGCCCCCAGGGATATAGAAAGAGCCAACCATGATACCAACGATGGCAGCAATTTTGAAGAACCAAAACCTATTAAAATATAAAAAAGTACATTTATGAAATGTTAATTTTTGCTCTTATGCTGAGAAAAGTGAATTTCTGAAATGCAAAAATAAAGACTCAGCATTTCCAACACGATTGTCTGGGCTTATCCCTTCATTTGATATGAAGCTGTTTCACTCAATCTTTCATACAATTTAAAGACAAACATTAGCCCAGAGAACAAATCACTCATAGATGTAAGAGAAAAACACATAACTTAAGAATTTCCCTACATTTAGCAATTAAAGATAGGAATTTTTCTAGAATTCTGGGGCATTCTAAACTAACAATGTTAGCTAAATATGAAGCAACTAATTATTGAATCTAGGAAAAAGTTATCGTCTAATCCTTCTTTCACAATACAGGACCTAAGTGCCTTGTGCCCACAATCACACAGTTCATCACTGGCAAAGCCAGGACCAAAGCTGGCTTTCAGTTCATGATCTTTAAAGACTGCCTTGTATGGCAGAGTGAAAAGAATCAGGCTTTGGAGCTGGACAGACCTGAGTTTCAATCCTACCTCTAACTCTCACTGGCTCAGAAATCTGACACTCCAATCTCTCTGAAGTTCAGTTACTGCATCTATAAAAAGGGGATTATGATACATATAAAGTTTACAGAACTTTCAGTCTTCAAATAAGAATTATTTGAAACCGGGGCGGCTGGGTGGCTCAGTTGGTTTAAGCATCCGAATCTTAATTTCGGCTCAGGTCATGATCTTGCAGTCCAGGGTTCGAGTCCCACTTTGGGCTCTGTGCTGACAAGTGTGGGGCCTACTTGGGATTTTCTCTGTTTCTCTCTCTCTCTCTGCTCCTCCCCCACTTGCGCATTCTCGCTCTCAAAATGAATAAATTAAAAAAAAAAGAATTACTTGAAACTAAGAAGAACTGGGGGCAGTCAGGAATGGAAAACGACAGATGTGTAAATCAGTGATCCAGTTTATTTTTCTGTATACCGTTTAATATATCAGGTACATTTTTCTCTTTTAACAATAAAAAGTGTATGTGTCTGTGTGTGTGCAGTGCCTAGCACAGTGCGTGAACTGTTTTCACGGGTGTTTGATAAAAATCTAGGAACCTGAAACAAAGGTATTAAAAGAAAGGACAAGATTTTCCTCATCCCCTCTACCCTCTCTGTGCTACAGAGCTCCAACTGGAAATAACACTGAAACAACCTCACATGTACAATAGGTCAGAAACAGATCAAAAATATATGTGGACCACCGATTCATACAGTCTACTGCTTCCATCCGAATGGCAACATTAACTGCTCAACAGGAGGATCCACGCCATAATATAGCAAGTAAATAATAAAATAAATCGTACATACCCATTGTGTACTGCTGCTCTGGGATCTTTACTTGTTTTTACTTTTAACATGAGCAGAGAGAAGACAAAGAAAAAGATGGCCAAGGCAAAGTTGATCCGATATACAGCTTTATAACCAACCAGCACGTCGCAATCTTGATCTGCCTTTATATCAGCCACCTTGATTTTAAACCCCCCTTCACAGAATCCAGGGATCTGGAAAAAGCAATTGCAATGTTATGGCAATATCCACATTTAAACGAAGATTCTATCCCATCACAAAAAAAGCCTCGATTTCTAAAACTGACTGCTTCAACAACTGCAAGACTGTCCTGTGGGACTTCACTTTTTGCCTTCCAATTCACTTGCAACCTTATCACCGAACAGTAGAAACAACTTGTATTTTGCAAATAAAAGTGAAGTGCTCTTTTCTTATTGATGAGGTTATCTCCCATTTTGCCACAAATTTTCATGGCAACTGACTCCTTCCACAGGTGAAGGTCGAGTCTAGGTAAATGTTTAAATCTGAAACATACATGGAAAGATAATGTTTTCGTGTCACTTTTAATATCTTTCTCTGAGTTGTGACATGAGACTCTGAAGATGTTCGTTCTGACGACCTTTATTTCTGGAAAAGGACTAACCCTTTCATAGTCTATGTCTTGACTATACCCAAAAGTAATTTAAAAACCCAACAATTACAATGAACTTGACTGAGTTTTATAATGGTGAAAAGTTGGGACGTTAATCACAACTAAAATTGTGCCAACTGTAAAAATAATACAAATAACCAGCACATTAAGGCCACTGTTACTTCTCCTTACCTTCTTCAGCTGAGACTCCATCCCTTCTGTCAGCATGATACAGGACACAGCAGCGCCCAGGAAGAGAATGAAGGCGTAGATGAGGCGGGTCACCGTGGAATTCTTACTATTGGGGCAGCAGCTACACAGCAGACATGACGCACCACTGCAAAGGCACGGAACCTGCGACAAGCACACCACAGCCACGTGAGACCTCTTTCAGTGGACCTCTTCGTGTCGTAAGTGTCACAGAGCAGAAGATGAGGAGTTCGGCCAGGTTTTCACAGCTTTACCTGAGACAGTTATAGCTGGGAGGAGGAAGTGATTAAAAGCACGGATTCTGGAGTCAATATTATTTCTGTCACTCTACCTCAGCAAGTTACATAAGCTAAGCTTATTTCTCCCTCTGTAAAATAGACTCAATAACAGAATCTTCCTCCCCCACACATTGCTGTATGAAATGAGTACTCAACACAGGCCTAAAACATGGAAGGAGCCCAGTACATGTTAGTTATATTCACACAGAGAGTATACTTTATTGAAAAACAGTATATATTAATACTGAGAAGAATAGGGGCTCCTGGGTGGCTCAGTCGGTTGAGCATCCAACTTCGACTCAGGTCATGATTTCACAGTTCGTGAGTTCAGGCCCCACGTCGGGCTCTGTGCTGACAGCTCAGAGCCTGGAGCCTGCTTTGGGTTCCGTGTCTCCCTCTCTCTCCCATCACCACCCCCCCCCCCCACAACTTGTGCTCCTCCTCTCTCTCTCTCTCTCAAAAATGAATAAACGTTAAAAAAAATTTTTTTTTAAATACTGAGAAAAATAAAAACCTAACTCCACTTGCTATTTAAGGAACCTAGTTACCAAATCTGGTATTATAACATAAAGCAACATTACATGGAAATCATCATAAATAAGGTTAGCAAGAGCCATTTAGCTCCTTTCGAGAGTAACCTGGAGAGTCCTTACAGAATCACCATTTGACCCAGCAATTCCAGTCCTAAATAGATACCCAAAAGAACCGAAACAGGTATTCAAACAAAAGCCTGTACACGAATGTTCAAAGCAGCACTATTTACAGTTGCCAAAGACAACCCAATGTCTATCAACTGATGAATGGATACATAAAATGTGGTATATCCACACAATGGAATATTACTCAGTCATAAAAATGAACAAAGTACTGATATATGGTACGACATGGGTGAACCTAGAAAACATCATGCTAAGTGAAAGAAGCCAGACACAAAAGGTCACATACTGTATTTCATTTATCTGAAATATCTGGAATAAATAAATCCAGAGATGGAAAGCATTAGTTTCCAGAGGCTGGGTGGGGGTGTGAAGAAATGGGGAATGACTTCTTAATGAGAATCGAGCTTCTCCTTTGGGGAAGGAAAATGTTCTACACTAGACAGATGTGATGACAGTACAACACTGTGAATGTACTAAATACCACAAAATTACACACTTTAAAATGGTTAGTTTTATATTCTGTGAATTTTACCTCAATTGAAAAAAAGAAAAGTAACCTGGATCTCTGGTGAGCATTCCAGAGGAAGGCATAATTTGAGTCATTTTTATGTAGGCTTAATTAGGAAAGTGCTTGAATTGCTTTCACAGGTGACATTAAGTCACATCACAAGGGCAGGCTAAAGTCAGAATCATCAGCAGAAGCAGGAGATGTAAATTGTAGAGGACACAGGGCGCCTGGGTGGCTCAGTCGGTTAAGCGTCCGACTTCGGCTCAGGTCATGATCTCATGGCTCGTGAGCTCAAGCCCCGAGTCGGGCTCTGTGCTGACAGCTCAGAGCCTGGAGCCTGTTTCAGATTCTGTGTCTCCCTCTCTCTCTCTGACCCTCCCCCGTTCATGCTCTGACTCTCTCTGTCTCAAAAGTAAATAAACGTTAAAAAAAAAAAATTGTAGAGGATGCTGGTCTCACAGTATGGTCCCAGTCTTTACTTTTTATAGATGGTACCTTGCGTGGCCTTTATCATGGTTTTGTGTGATCTGGAGCAAGACGTTAAGCTTCTTAAAAGCCCAGTTTTCTCATCTGTAAAAATGGGCATTAACACCACCTACCCAAACAGTTACTGTGTGAAGAATGAGCTAGTATCAGGAATATCCAGCAAGTAGCATAATGCCTGACACAGCAGGGGCTCAATATTATCACGGTAGCCATTAACATGTGTTACTACAACAACCATGGGAAATTGATCACCCATATTCAGTATCCAATTCTTAACTATAATCTGGGCCAAAAGACCCAGAGGTCTGTAGCTAGCCAGCGACTGGAACAGAGGTTTTACAGTCAACAACGACACTAATCGCTTCAGGTTTATTTTGTCTGCATCCACACACTCCTGACTCTCTGTAGTTATTTATTTTCTGGCCCATAAAATAATCTCATAATAACTGCCTACTGTTTGTTATGGGTTGAACTGTGTGAAATTAGTATGTCGAAGTCCTGATCCCCAGTACTGGAGAATGTGACCTAATTTGGAAACAGAGTCACTGCAGATGTAATTAGCTAAAATGATGTTATGCTGGAGAAGAGTGGGCACCTAATTAAACATGATTAGTGTCATAAAAAGGAGAATTTGAGCACAGACATGCAGCATGGGAAGAATACCAACTGAAGACGAAGGCAGAGATCTACAAGCCAAGGAATATCAAAGACTGATACAAACCACCCGGAGCTGGGAAAAAGGCATGGAATAGATTCTCTCTCATCACCCTCAGAAGGAGCCAACCCTGTCGACACCTTAATCTCAGACTTCTAGCCTCCAGGAACAGAGAGACAATAAATTTCTGTTGCTTAAGCCGCCTAGTTTGTGGTATTTTGTTATCGAGCCCTAGCAAACTAACATACCCACTTACTTGTTTATAAATGTCAGGAGACTTTAAGTACCTTTAGGAGGGACCACCTACTGTTTGTCTCCTGTATCTTTACACAGTAGGTACTCAATCTGTGGAACAAAGCTGTCCTACTGTTATTATCATTTCCCTATCTCAGTAATATGACAACTCTATTCTTCCTGTTACTCAGGCCAAAAACCGTGGAGTCATCCTTGATGCCTTCTTTTTTTTCCAAAACCATCACCCAATCTGTGAGCACATCAGCTTTATCCTCAGAATATATATCCAGAATCTTTTTTTTTTTTTTTAGTTTTTATTTATTTATTTTGAGAGAGAGAGAGAGAGAGAGAGAGAGAGAGAGAGAGAGAGAGAGAATATTCCAAGCAGGCTCTGCACTGTCAGCACAGAGCCCAACGCAGGGCTGAAACTCATGAACTGGAACTCATGAACCGTGAGGTCATGACCTGAGCTGAATTGAGGGTCAGATGCTTAACCGATGGAGCCACCCAGGTGCCCCTATATCCAGAATCTGATCACTTCTTAGCATCCTTAACTATCATGTTGGTCTGAGCCACTACTATCATCACTCACCTGGATTAATTGCAATGGCTCCTGTCTCACTGCTGAAGTGACCCATTCAGAAGCCAGAGTTGGTATAGGTTATTTTAAGATGAAGACATTTGAGATTCAACAGACATGGGAAAAAGCCTTCTTGGAGCTTTCTTCATCTAACTAAAAGCAGCAACTTCTAGGACATGAAGCTGCCATAAACTCTCTCTCCAAGAGTTTTATGGCCATGAAAAAGATAAAAGACCTCTGCACCTACACAAACAAGTATTATCACAAACTTCCTTATCTCCTGTTTGTTCTAAAAACCCACCTGTCTTCTCTAAAGAAACCTATCCTATAAAAGCCCTTTTCTTCTCCCCTATTAAGTTAGGTATATAATAAGCCATATTTTCTAACTACCCTTTTGAGTTATTAATCACTGAATGATGAAAAACATCCTGTGTATATGTGTGTTGCATGTGTACATAGCTCTTTTTTCTTGTGCTAATCTGTCTTTTGTCAGTTTAATTCACAGACCCCCAACCACTAACCTCACAGAGGATGCAAAGAACGTTTTTTCTCCTTTACATTGCTCTCCTCTTTCTTTTCTACCATCTGTTCTCCACACAACCACCTTGTTAAAACACAGATCAGATCCCATCATTCCTCTTTTCTATAATGGATCCCTCTGTCACTTTAAGAGTAAAAGCCAAAGTCCTTAAGTTATCCTACAAGACCAAACAATAGGTTATCTACAGGATTTGGCTGGCTCCCTGCTACCTTTCTGACTTTATTTCCTATTATTCTTCCCTTCCCTCATTCCATTCTCTGGTACACTGCACTTCTTGCTATTCCTGTTGAACAAAAGGGATTAATAAAATATAAAAGCAACTTATAGAGAGAAATGCTTTGATGGCATCAATTCAAATCTTAACTTTACAACAAAGCCAAAATGTGTTGCACGTTGTTAGGATTAAAAAAAAAAAGACATCTTTGTTTCAAATTACAAATCACTCCTTAATTAATTACCTTCTTAACTATATTTCTTCCTAAATCTATTTTGCAAATAGCCTGACCCACTAGTGGATCATAAAATTCAACCAGGATTTGTTTTAATGTGAAAGAAAAATTGTACAGCAGATGGTAAAGGTAAAATTTATTTCATGAAACTTGGGTCTAATTGGGCATATTAAATCGACTACATAAAATTTATTTCTTATTTTGGGTCAAGGTCAAAAAATTGGAAGACCGCTGCTCTCAAGGAACCTGCAAATGACTAAACACCCTTCCGATTTAAGGTCAACAGCCTTAAAGAATGGAAGGGCGCCAGGCTGGCTCAGTCAGAGGAGCATGTGACTCTTGATCTCAGGGTTGTGAGATGGAGCTCTACTAGGTGTAAAGATTACTTAAAATCTTTTAAAAAAATGGAAAATACACTTTGTCCCTAAGAAATGGTAGTATAATGAGTTGAGATTGAGTCCTTGATCAACAAAATCAGCTGGGAAGTTATGAAACAAAAAAATGATTTTAAAGAATCATGATCCTCAGGGTCAAGTATATGAGGAAACTCACCATATTCTCGTCCCTAGATCCTAAACTTTCCTTTTTAAAATAGGCCGTTTACAACCTACAAAGTGATTCAACCCAATTTATTCACTTTATCCTCACAGCAGCTCTCGAGGTGAGGAACGCTGGAGTGATTATCCTCATGTTACAGGAAGCCAGAGATAAATGCCTTGGACAAGGTCTCAAAATGTTCACGCCATGGCTTCCAATTTTGAATAATAATCCACCAGGCTTTCTTTCCTTTGCACCAGAACTGCATACAGGCCTTGGTTAAAATCCCAGCTCTGCCACATACTCTGTAGCATTGGCAAATCCATGCTATGGGATAAATATATCATTTAAGCCACCCAAAATTAAACGACGCCACCTTATGAAGGTACTTCGAAAAGAAGCAGAGCGCCCTCGCCCCGGAACTGTCATTCCGCGGTTCAGGTCCCAGCTCCAGAGGAACCCAGAGGCCTGAAGGCTCACGGGGGCGGGGCAATCGAAATTGTAAACAATGACGGCCTGGCCTCCTACGTTCCCCCTACAAACCCGGAAGGCGAGCCGCGTGATCCCAATCTCCAGGGGCAATCACGGATTTTGATTTGGGCCCCCGGATACTCTGTGCAGCCCGGGGCCTGTGCCCCCCCACTCCCGGCCAAGGACCGACAGAGTCTGGGCCTGGGACTCCCTGTTGCCCTCCCCCAAACTACACGTCCAACGGAGAGATCAGACCCTGGACTCACCCAGCTGGCGAGGGAGAAGACGCCCAGCACAGCCCCCATGGTGACGCCCGGTGATGGAAGCGGCGGGTCGGCAGGCTTCTTGCGCGGTGGTAACTGCCAGTCGAGGCGTCTCCCCAGAAACGCGACGTTTTCTCAGGCCGGAAACGCGCGAGTTGCGTCATTGCGCGACCCCGCCCACCGCCCTCAGCCGCTGCTGCCCGAGAGAGCCTCTGTCATTGGTAGAGGGAGAAGGCGGAGCTAAATCGACCTGGCCGTATACGGGAGGCGGGGCTAAACCAAGCCAGAGGGGAGGGAGGAGGCGGGGCTAACCTGACCCGTCGCTGAGGGAGGGGGCGGGGCTAACCCGGCCTTCGGTGAGGGAGGAGGCGGGGCTAAACCGGCCTGGAGCTAAGGAAGAAGGCGGGGTTAACGCCGCCTGGAGCTGAGGTGGGAGATGGGGCGAAAAGCAGCCCAGAGCGGCAGGAGGTGTGAAGGCTTTATTCCTTCACCTCACTTGTATTCACTGGGAGCCCGTTATGTGTCGAGATCTGAGGTACAAAAACACACAGGAATTTATGGCCTACTTAAGAGCCTGACACCGAACATAAATGCACTGTGACACACGGTGATGAGTACTCTGAAGAAGTAGTATGAGGAAATGTCCTTTCAATAAAAGCTTATTTATTAACGCTTACTATGTGAGGGGAGAATAATGTGGTTGGGGGTGTGTTTTAATCCGTTAAAATTACACACACTGGAAGGATGTTCTGAGGAATTTGTATTTAATCTGAGAACCGAAAGATGAGTCCAAGCTAATCGGGGAAAAATGAGCGTTGTTTCTTAAAATGCGGAATCTATATACCACTTGGGGTAAATGGGAGGGTCTTGGGTGCATGAACACATTAGGTAACGCTGAAAAAGGCAGAGTGAGCAAGTCCGGTTTCAAACCAAAGAGGAAAGTTCGTTCGCCGCTAGTACCTAACAGGTTTCTAACATTCGCTTGCCTCCATTTTTGACAGAGCGAAGCCTTCATTTTCCAGGTCCCTCCAAAAGGTAAGCCCATCTCCAGGTAAGGAACGTTGTTTTGTTTTAGGATCAGTGTGTGTGCTTGCAGAAATCCGTTCATTTGTAGCAAGCCGTGTTCCCCAACCCCACGTTCGGCTGCCCGTGGCTCCAAAGGCCAATACTCAAGAGGTGAGTTTTGCTTGGAAAGGAATATGAATTTTATTCAGGAGGCTGGCCACCTGAGGAGAAGGCAGACTCTTCTCCAAATGCCGACTCCGCCGAGGTTTCTGCCTGGCCCAGGGATTTTTCAAGGGATTCAGGGCAGGTCATCGGTACAGGGAATGCAGTGGTCCCAACATTTCTCGATTATGTGCAGACTTGCTCGTGCCAGCTAGAGACGTTATCACTGCTCTGGGAGATTGTGCAAGGGGGTCTGGTTCCTTAGTGCCTGGGGATTGCTGCAAGGGGTTCTGGTTTCTGTTTCGTGACTTGCAGAAGTGCTGTCCTTTCTAGAAAGAGTGCATGATCTCTATACCAAAAAAGGTGAGTCAGCCAATCAGTGGGACTGAGGGTGTTTGCTGAAGTTTAGATTACTAGGTTGGCCACACAGGCCGAGGCCGCTTCAGCAACGCTGGTTGTCCATTTAAGAAGTGATGTAAATTTTGCTGGGTAAATTTAAGTTAAAACTGGGAGTCTATTTTAAGAAAAAAAAATTGGGAACTGTTTCACTTATATATATAACAGTGCAGGTGGTATGCAGATATGGCAACAACGATGAGAGGAGAGTGTCATACAAATGACTAAGTAGGGGAACATTTACCTGGGAATATAAGAACCTGTAGAGTTTGGCATCCTAAAATATTTAGATTGGAAGACGCCTTAGAAATATCTGAATCTGTTTTTTTACAGAAATGGAAAAAGGCTCAAAGTGAAATGGTTTACCCAAGGCCACAGAAAAGGTTGATGGCAGAGGAAGGAGAATTACTTAAGCTTTCCTAATTCCTACCTGAGCTCTTCACCTGACCCCCACCCTTACCACTCAATACCTGCCCAAGTGGAGTTGCCTCATGGTCACTGAACCTTTCAGGTAACCCTTAAATCCTTACTTCTTCCTGTTCGGGTACTGCTGGACTGGCCTAAAGAAAGCGAAGACTGTAATGAAGTCCGTGGTCAAATCCCCTCAGGGACATACCTATACTCAAAAAAATACCAGATTTATTTAGTGTGTACAGCAAAGGAGAATTCACATCAGAGAAAACATGAGGTATCTCTCTAAGAGGGAATTGGGAAGACCTTATTGTAGGATTTGGGTTTGTGCTGCATATCTGTAAGGAGGGTTTAAGCAAGTGGGGAACAGTTTTGAATTGGATACAGTTGAGAAGCAGGGGCCATTGGATGGTTAGGTATCTCATTGGTTTACCCAGGAGGTGGGAGGATTAGAGCAGAGCCAGAGTTATGATTGAGAAGGAAGCAGGACCCACTCGTGGTAGAAGAGGAGAATATTATCATATTTGTGATTCCACAGCGGCCTTGTCTGCTATTTGTTTACATTCTGTGAGCGCTGCTGTGTACATTCAGCGAGGAACACCGGGTCTACCTGGCAGCTGAAGACTTTTCATTTTCTCATCTACCCAACTGTGGGATCTTGCCAGTCTCTCAGTGTTTCTGACCCTAGTGATTAAGTGTACCTCATCTAGGTGGCAAACATGGGGAAAGCCGATCATCTGCCCCAATTTCCCACGTCATGCAGGAACCCCTTGCATTTCCTCTAGGTTGGGGAGCTCACTGCTGCCCTAAGGCAGCCCCTCCTGTCTTTACATGTTGATTGTCAAAACTAGGTTGTTTCTTCCCTTGTAAGGGAGGAAGTTTTTCCTCTACCCTCTGGATTCACTGATTGGGCAGGGGAGGCCTGGAGGTTTGTATACCATTCTGACAAAGGATGATACATTTTAAATTTGTAGAGAAGTTCTAAGACAATGAAAAGCAGTTTAGGCTATTAGGAAGGTAAAGCAGGAGAATAGTGGAAGGATTGTTTTAGTAAGGTTTATTATGTAGATCCCTCTCTTGATAAAAGTCCAGAGTTATCTCCTGTTTAACTTCTGCTCTTCCTGATGGGGAGGGTGGGGGTAACATCTTCACAAAGGGAAATTCATAAGGATGAGGGCAGAGAGCTTTTCTGTGTCCACTTCTCAGTTGTTTTCGGCTTGAAATAATTCTTATTTCAAAGTGGCATGTTCTGGGGTGGCATATTCTAGTCCCACACATTCTTATTTATTGTTCGAAAAGATACTATGGGTACTTGGTTTTTAAAAATACTGCATAAAAGTACAGTGAAAATGTATTACCTTACCCCCTCACCTCCCAGATCTCTTTCCAGAGTTTATAGATGCATATGCCATGATTATATGTATTATCTATCATTCCCTTTTTACACATGGTAGCATTCCAACCACATAGTGGTGCATATTGCTTTTTTCACTTAACTTATTCATTTATTCAGTAAATATTTACCATGCTCTTACTATGTGCCAGGCAGTTCTCAGTGATGAGAAAACAGCAGGGAACAAAACAAAATGCCTGCCTTTTAAAGAGCTTATGCTGTAGTAAAAAGAGACAAGTAATAAACAAATATAGGGGTGTCTGGGTGGCTCAGTTGGTTAAGTGTCTGACATCGGCTCAGGTCATGACCTCAGGGTTCGTGGGTTCGAGCCCCGCGTGGGGCTCTGTGCTGACGGCTCAGAGCCTGGAACCTGCTTTGGATTCAGTGTCTCCCTCTCTCTCTGCCCCTCCCCTGCCTGTGCTCTGTCTCACTCTCTCTCAAAAATAAATAGATGTAAAAATATATATGTATTTTTAAATAAACAAATAGAAAATGTCAGATACTGACAAGAGCTGGGAAGAAAAATAATAAAACAGGCAAGGAGAACACAAGAGTTGGTGGGGGTCTGCTATTTTAAATAGTCAGGGCAGGTGTTTTTGAAGACCTGACATTTGAACAGAGATACTAAAGAAATGAGGAAGCAAACCGCAGAGGAAGAGTGGTCCCGACATGGAATAGCAAGAGGAAAGGCCGTGAAACAGAAGCATGTGTTAAGTAACAAAATTCAACCCAGTAAATTTGAAGATGTAGTTGGTTTTTTTAAGTGATTCATAATTGAGTGTTACTCCTCTAGCAAGTAGAGAGGCACTCCTTGAAGTTCTACAAAATGGAAGCTTTTACAGAAGGAGAGTGGGGGCAAAAGTTATTAGAAGAAAAGGATTGTCGTAGACAAGGCCACTTTCTAGGGGAAAAGCAAGTTGTCTTATGCAGATTACCTCATCCTTCTTTGGGGTGTGGAGAGGGACCAGGTGGCAGACTCTTTGGTGAGGATTAAAAAATTCCTGGCTGACTGGCTAAGACTACATGCCTGGGGGAGGTTGAAACTGCAATTAGACTACATATTGAGCACACGTTTGGGAATTCTGTCTAAGCGACGCCCTTTTGGGCCTGTGTGTGTGTGTGTGTGTGTGTTTAAAAACATGATTTACTTAAAAACAAGGCCAATGTGGCTGGAGCATGAACAAGAGGGGAGATGGTGAGAGATGAAGCTGAACATGGTGAACAATTCCGGATTTTATTCCAAATATGATGGGAAGGTTGTTGAAAGGTTTTGAACAGGGGAAGGACATGATCATGTTTACATTTTAAAAAGGACATTTTGGCTTCAGTGTGGAGAATAGACTGGGGCAAGGTTGGTAAGTTGGAAGTAATAGTAGATACAAAGACAGGACTAGTTTGGAGACCATTGGTGTAAGCAGAGCTTGAAGACAGGTCTTTATCTAGACTTTATTTACGTCTTTATTTCGGTCTCTCTTAATTCTTGCTGTAGAAATTCATTTTATGGGTGCATCTACTGATGGATATTTAGACTGGTCTCAACCAGTTTGCTTTTACAAACAGTGGAGCAATGAATATCCGTTGTGCCCATGTTTCAGTATATTTGCAGGGTTATTTCAAGAAATATAATTGCTGATCAGAAGCTAAATTTGCCATATTAAAATGCAATCTGATGATCTAATTCTCACCTTGAGCCCAAAGAAACAAGTTTATTCATTCTTTGCCACACCACCCCTTCTGAGATTAAAGGGAAACGCATCTGCCACTCCTCCCACATCAGTTTTCTCGTCTTTAAATATTCCCAGTCTAGCAAGCTTCCGCCTATGGCCCCGTTCTCTCCTCCAACTGTCCCCGTATCTGGTTACAGAGAGATAAACCGAGGCAAAGGCGGGATCCGAGGTACAAGTCCCCACCCCTCCCCCGCCTTACTGTTTCCCTTTCCCTCAGCATTTCTTTCCTTTCCTTTTCTCCTGGGGCCTAGTTTCGGGCTGCCAAACCCCACCCTGGTCCCTCACGGCTCAGGACCCCAACTCCCACTCCCTTTCCCTCCTCTGGCGGCTCTGGGGCCGCGGAAGGGGACGCGAACCGTCCCGGTCCCTTCCGAGCCGCCGTAGCGCCCGCCGCGGGAGTTCGGCAGCTCCGGTCGCCAAGGCAACGCGCTCCGCTGCGCGCTGCGGGCGCCAAGCAGCCCGGCGGAGGCGCAGCGGGCCGGCGGCGGCCCCGGCTCAGCGAGGCGGCGGGACTGCAGGTGAGCAGGGCCGGGCGGGCAGTCGCGACCCAAACACGCCGCTTCGGCGTCGACTCGTCGCAGCAGACCTGGGGCTGGAGCGCGGGGGACCCCCGGGAAGAAGGCTGGGGCCAGACCTTAATCCCCTGCGCCGCGCCCGGGCGGCACCCCCTCCTGCCCTGCAACCCCACTTGGCGCTGGCTTGGAGTGCGCTTTTGGCTGTTTACTGTATTTTGGGCCCATTGCTCCTCCTGACCTGCAAGTTTCTGAGAAAAAGAAAACCCCTCTTATTTGGGTGTTGGGGAATAACTCAAAACTGCGGAAAATGTGTGCCGGTGCGACTCTCCTGGGGCCAGAGAGGATTGACTTCATTGTAAATCAGTTTTCCCATCTGCAAAATGGGCATAATAATAGCTGTCTTATAAGGCAAACTAAATTTATATTTAAAACCCTTGCAGGTAAGTTCTCAATATCTTGGAGCTTTTATCAGTGCTACTACTACAAGGATGTCCATCACTGAGCATGTATTGTGTGCCGGGGCCTGGGCTGATCGCCACGCCACGGGTGGAGTGAATGAGACGTCTTGTCCTCAGGGAACTCCACGGTTTTACCGTATAAACAGGAATGCATTGTGATTCAAGCTATGGTTTTGGACATACAGGGGACCGTGAATGCCTAGAGAAGGCAGTTAACTTAGATTTCAGGAAATGAGGCTAGGGAAGGTGGTCAAAGAAGATGACTTCCAAAATTAGACATGAAGGCTGCCTTTGTATTGGCCAGATGAGCATTGTGAAGTGCACAATGTTCTAGGCAGAGAGAGCTGCATGTGCAAAGCCCCAGAGCTAGAGTGCAGCCTTTTTGGGCATCTGCAAGGATTTCATAGGCTGGCTAGAGACAGATTCCAAGAAGTGGAAGTGGTCTGGCTAGATGATGTTTGAGAGAAAAGCAGGTGCTGCTTCAGAAAGACTTTCCTTGTATCTCCTTTGTAACTTCTGAAGAATTTGGATTTTAGCTTGGGGGCATTGGGGAGCCATCAAAGGATTTTAAGCATGCAGTAAGTGTGTGTTCTATGTTGCATGTGTTTGATCAGAGGTATGGTTTCAGAAAGATGGGGAGAGTTGTGCTCCTTCTCGGTCTTCATTCCTCTTATCTGTTTTTCACATTGCAGCCATTCATTTATGGCAATTCAAAGAATATTTATCAAGTGTCTGTTATGCACCAAGCATTGTGGGGGCAGTAAGGACGCAGATTCCTGCCCTCACAGCATGCATTCCAAACATGTTCCAAGGTACACTTATGGGGTATAGTACACGAATCCAGTACAACTGGAAACTTAACATTGGAAGAGAACCATCAAGAGAGATTTGAAAAAAAGAAAGAAAGAAAGGCCTAGATCATTTGAGGCCACTGTGTTGTACACTCTTGGAAGAAGGGTTCATTTAGACTATACTAGGAAGGAATGGCCAGAGAAGTAGAAGGAAAACAGGAGAATGCAGTCATGAAAGCCAAAGGAGAGGTTAATTTTGCAGAATCCTGCTTAGGTTTCAAGTAAGATAAGTTAAACATTAAAATGTGTCCTTCGGATGAATAAATATAGAGGTCACTGGGGACCTAATTGAGCAGATTTGGTGAAATGATGGGGGTGGAATCTAGAATATCGGCAGCTTCCAAAGGTTCAATGTAATATATCAGTGGGATGAGGAGAGAGTGGGATGTGAGAAAATAAAGACAAAGTGTAGGCAGCTCACAGAGTTTGGCTGTGAAGGGAGAGAGGGGAGAGAGAGAAGGCTGGAGAGCGATTGGGGAATAAGGTGAAGTTTTAAGCATGAGAGAGACGTGAGCAGATTTAAATGCTGATGGCAAAGAGCCAAGTACTGAGGAGAGAGGCTGAGAAAATACAGGAGATGAAAGGGGAAACGGATGGCACTACTTTCCCAAAAAGGTAAGAGTGGATAACATCCACAGCACAGATCTTTACGAGGAGTCTGACAGCTTCTACTTTTTTGAAGAAGTGAAAAGCAAGGCAGTTGATGACAAGGAGTATGTCAGTGTAATTCAACAACAACAAAAAATAAAAGGCATAGTGTGGAGTGAGTTATATTTTCATTATTGTCCTGTATTAGACATTTATTGAACTAGTAAGTGTTGAGCACTTTTCATGCACTAGCCTCAATTAATGATGTAATCTTGAGAACAATCCTGTGAGATAGCCTTTATTATGATTCCCAGTCTGTGGATGAGGAAATTGAGGTAAAATGCTTCCCCAAGGTCATACAGGATTTGAATCCAACTCTTTTTTTTTTTTTGAAAGAGAGCCAAGGGAGCAGGGGAGAGGGAGAAAGAATCTCAAGCAGGCTCCACGCTCAGCACAGAATCCTACACAGGGCTGGATCCTACCACCCTAGGATCATGATCAGAGCCAAAATCAAGAGTCAGATGCTCAACGGGACTGAGCCACCTAGAGCTTTTGCTCTTAGTCACTATGCAGACAGTATGACTGTCTACCTACGTATGATACAATGACCTGCTGAGAAGATTCAAGAGAATTAAGTAAAAATAATTAGGTAAAATAAGGTTAAGTGAACAAGCAAGTGTAACAGACAAAAAGCAATAGCTTTATGCAAGCAGTAATAGAAAATGAAATTGTAGGAGAGATGAAAATAACAACATGAAAAATAATATACCTAGGAACAAACTTTCAAATAAATGGGCCCAGGCTGGCCTCATAGAACAAGAGTGGCTAGAGGGGAGGAGGCTAGGTACAGGATGGATGTTTGGATAAGAAGGAGGTATTTTTCCTTTGGAAAATATTGATACTGATGCGAGAAACCGGGCATGTAAAAAACAAAGCAGATGCCTATTGTAAGACATATTGAGAAAATATGCAAGATGTTGACTGTGATGTTTTTATAATGTTGAAAACAGACTGGTTAAATTATGGTGCAGTCCTGTGATATGTACTATTAGCCATTAGAAAAGAATGAGGTGAGGGGCGCTTGGGTAGCTCAGTTCACTGAGCATCCAACTTTGGCTTAGGTCGTGGTCTTGAGGTTTGTGAGTTCCAGCCCAGCTTAGGGCTCGCTGCTGTCAGCATGGAGCCCACTTCAGACCCTCTGTCCCCTTCTCTCTCTCTCCCTCCCTTGTGCATGCTCTTTCAAAAATGAACAAATATTAAAAAAAAAAAAAAGAATGAGGTGGGAGCTATATATATAAGAAAGATGTTTGCATCATATGGTTAGGTGTGAAAAGTGCATTACAGTACAGTGTGTTCCTATTTTTGCTTTTTTAAGTGTATACATACAAATCTATAGGAAAAATGTCTAGAAAGAGTAGTTCTTTTTAAATTTTTTTTATTTTAATTATGGCAAAATACCCATAACATAAAATTTACCATCTTAAACATTTTAAGCATATAGCTCAGAGTGCTAAGGATATGCACATTGTTATGCAACAAATCTCCAGAATTCTTTCATCTTGTAAAACTGAAACTCTTTATCTATTGAACAATTTCCCCTTTTCCCCCTTTCCCCCTTCCCTCAGCCCCCCCCCACAACCACCCTTCTCCTTCCTGTATCTATGAATTTGACTGCTCTAGATACTTGATATAAATGGAATTGTACAATATTTGTCTTTTTGTGACTAACTTATTTCGGTTAGCATAATGTCCTCAAAGCTCATCCATGTTGTAGCCTGTGTCAGATTTCCTTCCTTTTTAAGGCTGAATAATATATATTTTTAAAAGTTTATTATTTTATGAGAGAGAGAGAGCACGCGCATGGATGGCGGGGTAGGGAGGTGCTGAGAGAGAGGGAGAGAGCAGGCCTCACATTGTCAGTGCAGAGCCCAATGTGGGGCTGGGGCTTGAGCCCACGGGTGAGATCAAGACCTGAGCCGAAATCAAGAGTAAGACACTTAATCTACTGAGCCACCCAGGTGCCCCTGAATAATATTTTATTGTATGTATACGTACACGTTGTGTGTACATAGTATGTATAAATATTATGTTTATCCATTCCACACATGGGCACTTGGGTTGCTTCCACCTTCTGGCTATTGTCAGTAATGGTGCTATGAATATGAGTGTAATAGAGGGGTTTTTTATGTCCATGTCAGGAGATCATGGGGAGACTTTTGTTCCTTTCCTTATTGCCTTATTTATTTATTTTTTTATGAGCATGACTTGTTTTATAATCAGAAAAAGCAATAAGGATATGTCCTATTTGGGGAGATGGGGGAGTAAAGGTTAAAAAAAGGCCTGATCTCGGGCAGTGGCAGCAGGAATGGAATGGAGAGGGCAGATTTGAGAGACACCTCAGGAGAATTAACCGGACTTGACCACTAAAAGGTAAGGGAGAGGAGAGTGGAAGACTCGCCCCACCAGTGATGACAAGGGACATCAGTCCTAGAGGGGCTTAGACTAGGGGAAAAGGGAGGATGTAAGGCTGGAGAGCCACCTGAACCTTTGTTCAGGAATTTGGACTTTTTCCTGAAAGCAGAGGGAAGCCATTGAAAGGAAGGGAAATGACTTAATCAGAATTGTGTTATAGAATGATCACCCTGATTCCCTTCAACCCATTCTGCAAGCTGAAGCAAGATGGGGCCAAGTTTCCCTTTGTGTTACTTAGGCTTGAACCTCTGCTAATTTCCTTTTATTTGAGATGAAGTATTAGTGCTGAAAGATACATATCTGCTCTTGAAAAGCACCTGGAATATTTCAAACAAAGTGCTATTTAGATTACATTGATTTCTAATTGTATTCAGTTTTATCTCAACCCCACAGTCTCCTGTAAATTTACTTTCTACCTTTAGTAGGGGAAGTATGAATAATTGAGGAAGTAAACAAGATATATAAACAACTCAAGTTTGAGAACTTCAGTTTATTGTTAATAAATTTTGACACTTTCCTTTTGGGAGAAAAGGGCCAATGTACAGTAAACACTGTCATATTAAGGAGATATTACAAAACAAAAATTTGGGGAAGTTCTAAGAGACTCAGCCCATTACCTGTTTCTTTTCTTTTTTTTTTTTTAACGTTTATTCATTTTTGAGAGAGAGAGATGGAGTGTCAGTGGGGGAGGGGCAGAGAGAGAGGGAGACACAGAATCCGAAGCAGGCTCCGGGCTCTGAGCTGTCAGCACAGAACCTGACGCAGGGCTCGGACTCACTAATTGTAAGACCATGACCTGCGCTGAAGTCCGATGCCCACCCGACTGAGCCACCCAGGCGCCCCTACCTGTTTCTAACCCAACAAAACTACAATCTCTGTCTGCTTCCATACCATTGCAGAGAGAGAGAACTAACTATTATGATAACATATGTAAGAGTTTTGCAGTTTATAAGGGCTGAATTTCCGAAAGATGTGAATCCATGATCTCATTTCATTCCTCCTAAAAATTGTGTGAGGCAAGGATTATCATTATCATTCCCATTTTTAGATGAGAAAATTGGAGATCAGAGTATTCAAGAGTATTCCAAAGTCCTATATCTACTAAACTCTGGAGTTTGAATCTAGGTTTTATTTTCTTTTTATATTATAGCTTTTTAATATGGAAAATTGTAAACATATACGAAAGTACAAAGAATAGTATGATAAATATCTATATACCCATACCCCAGCTTCAATAGTTACCAAGACATGGTCAGTTTTATTCTATCTATACCCCCTACTCCCTCTCCACCTTGGATCTTTTTTTTCCATTCTGGATTATTCTAAAGCATATCTTAGATGACGGATCATCTTATCTGTAAATGCTTCAGTATGTATCTAAGAGATAAGGACTTTTTCTCCCTTGCCCCCTTTTCCCTGTAATCATATACCATTATCATCATACCTGAAAAACAAACAGTAGTAATTCCTAAAAAACACCTAGTATTTATTTGGTATTCAGTTTCCTCAGCTGTCTCATAAATGTCTTTTTACAATTGATTAAATTGGGATCCAAACAGGATCCACCTATTACATCTGGTCGATTGTCTCTTAAGTCTTTTCATTTATAGCAATCTCCTCCTCTTTCTCCCCCCCCCCACCCCGTTCCCCTTGCTTTTATTTGTTGAAAAAGTAGGTCATTTGTCCTGTACAACTTACCACATTCTTGATTTGGTTGGTTGCATCCCTTTAATGTGTCCCTCTCTTCCCTTAATTTTTTTGGCCATTATACTTTATAGGTGGTGCCATGCATCTCATCATGTGCACAAATGAGGGACAGGGGAGAGAGAGAGAGGGAGAGAGAGAGAGAATATGAATCTTAAGCAGGCTCCATGCTCAGCACAAAGCCCCACACAAGGCTCCATCCCACAATCCTGGGATCAAGACCTGAGCCGAAATCAAGAGTCAACCACTCAGCCAACTGAGGCACCCAGGCGTCCCTCCCTGGATGTGATTTTCAGATTGATCATGGGGTTCAGATGTTGTTAGCATGGTCCATCCATTATAAGTTTCTCATTAGTCTTTCATAGAATGATTTTAGCAGCTCTTAATGATCATTGCTCAGATCTAGAATTTCTTTAGGGTTTGGAAAATGAATCTAGGTTTTCTAATACCAGGTCATGTACTCTGTTAAATCCCACTGTCTCCATATTAAAGGAATGTTTTGTCCTGTATTCTCTGCTGTGATGGATGGAGAAAAATCTCTCAATTAATGATTCAGCTTAACATATATTTTTAAAAAATAGAGCCCATATGCTGTGTCTAATACTGGTTGCTCACAACATTGTTTTCCTAGGTTGGTCTTGTGTATGGGCAAAACCACACAGTGGAAAGGCTGCTTATGTCAGTGTTTTTCAAACTACACATTGTTATTATACATTAGTATGTTAAAGAATTATTTGGGGGAGAAGTTCCAGCATTTTTTTAAAATAAAAAATTAGAATAGAAATAACGGAAAAAAAGTGCGTCTCATGTAAGAAGAATAAGCTTTGGTTTGTAAAACTTTTGTTTCAGCTCTTTCTGTGTATATCTGGAAGCCATAATATAGAATGCATTTCTTTCTTTTTTTTTAATGTTTATTTATTTTCGAGAGAGAGAGAGGGAGAGAGCGAGTAGGAGAGGGACAGAGAGAGGGAAACACAGAATCTGAAGCAGGCTTCAGGTTCTGAGCTGTCAGCACAAACTCTCGAACCACGAGATCATGACCTGAGCCGAAGTTGGAGGCTCAACCAACTGAGCCACTCAAGCACCCCTAGAATGCATTTCTTATTGAGGTCTTGGCCAAAACCAAATTGTCCCAGTGTTCAGATGACCACCCCGAAATATAGCAACTTTTTAAATTTTGTCTTTAAATGTTTATTTATTTTTGACAGAGAGAGAGAGACAGAGCATGAGCAGGGGAGGGGCAGAGAGAGAGGGAAACAGAATGGGAAGCAGGCTCCAGGCTCTGAGCTGTCAGCACAGAGCCCAACTCAGGGCTCGAACTCACAGACCGGGGGATCATGACCCTGAGTGGAAGTCGGACGCTCAACCGACTGAGCCATCCAGGCGCCCCTGAAATATAGCAACTTTTTTAGTCAAGGATTCAGTTATGTTCAAATGTACTATTTATCAAATAGTACAGTATATTGATCCATTTTAGAATTTCCTTTAAAGGCTTTTTTGGGTGACTGCCAGTTAACCAAAATTGCATTACCCCAGTGACCTAATCTTCTAGTATTCAAGTAGAAGAAATGTGAACTCTTCAGGGATTTGTTTTTGATTCTCTTTTACCCTTGAGGATGATGTAGATGACTCCACTCAATACTGGTATCATTAAAAGTCAGGCTGGAGGAGTGCCTGGCTGGCTCAGTTGGTAGAGCGTGTGACTCTTGATCTCAGGGTTGTAAGTTTGAGCCCAATGTTGGGTGTAGAGATTAGTTAAAAATAAAACCTTAAAAAAAAAATAAAAGTCATGCTGGAACCTCAGCGAGATGAATTGGTTGGGAAAGGGGAAAGACGTCAGGAGTGGACAGGTAGAGAAACAGACTCAGCCTGTTGGTTGGCTTCTAGGGCATGGGAATGGGGTAAGGCAGCCAGACCTCCCATGCACATGATGGTAAAACAGAGGTAGCCCTAATACTATTCAGACTTCGATTGGAATTGGTTTAGGACATGGGAAGATGGGATATTTAGTGACACCAGTGATAAGCGATTAGAAAATACAGATGTTGGACTATAGTATATAGTTAACATTTTACAGCTGTGGAGACTGAGATTCAGAGAGTCAGTTGTTCAGAATCAGCCAGTAAGTGGGGGAGCAAAATTTTAAGGGTTTACCAAATCCTGGAAATATTCTGAATAAATGTATGATGCTGAATAAGTTCCTTAATAATAGTATCTACTGCATAGAATTGTTATAAGGATTAAATATATAGTTAAAGCACTGAGCACAGTAAGTAGTAAAAGCACTTAGCACAGCCTTCCTATGAGAACCACTCAGTAAATATTATCTATTACTTTTTAAAATAATGAACGTATTTTGCTTTATGTCTTTTTTTTGTTTGTTTGTTTTAAGAGAGTGCAAGCAGAGGAGAGGGATAGAGGGAGAGAGAGAGAATTGTGAGCAGGCTCCACGCTCAGCATGGAGCTCCGATGCAGGGCTTGATCCCACGACCCTGGTATCATGACCTGAGCCAAAATCAAGAGTTGGATGCTCTGACTTCGGCTGAGGTCATGATCTCACAGTCTGAGTTTGAGCCCTGCGTCAGGCTCTGTGCTTACAGTTCAGAGCCTGGAGCCTGCTTCAGATTCTATGTTTCCCTCCCTCTCTGCCCTTCTCCAGCTCATGCTCTGTCTGTCTTTCTCTCTCTCAAAAATAAATAAACATAAAAAAAAGTTGGACGCTCAACCGACTGAGCCACCCAGGCGCCCCACTTTATGTCTGTTTTTAACCTCTCCTTATTCCAGAAATGATTAAAGCTGTATTACAAGATTCTTTTTTATTACTGTTGAGATGTAATTGATATTTATCATTGTATTAGTTTTAGGTATACAACAAAATGACTTGATATATGTAATATTATGAAATGATTACCACAATAAATTTAATAAACATCCACCCTCAAAAAAGCAGGGAGGAGGGGCGCCTGGGTGGCGCAGTCGGTTAAGCGTCCGACATCAGCCAGGTCACGATCTCGCGGTCCGTGAGTTCGAGCCCCGCGTCGGGCTCTGGGCTGATGGCTCGGAGCCTGGAGCCTGTTTCCGATTCTGTGTCTCCCTCTCTCTCTGCCCCTCCCCCGTTCATGCTCTGTCTCTCTCTGTCCCAAAAATAAATAAATTAAAAAAAAAAAAAAAAAAAAGCAGGGAGGAGGCACCTGAGTGGCTCAGTCCGTTAAGCATCTGACTTTTGATTTTGGCTCAGGTATCTCTCTCTCAAAAATAAATAAATTAATTAATTAATTTAGTTAATATCCATGAATACACATAGTTACAAATTTTTGTTTTGTTTTGTTTTTCTTGTGATGAGAATTTTTAAGGTTTACTCTTTTCACAACTTTCAAACATATAATACATTTGACATTGGTCTTATATTGTTAACTATATCTAGTTAACTATAGTCACTGTGCTGTACATTAATTACATTTCCAGGATTTATTTATCTTATAACTGGAAGTTTGTACTTTGACTGCCTTTACCTGTTTTGCCATCCCCACCCCCATCTCTGGCAACCACCAATCTGTTCTCCTATCAATGGTTGTTTTTTTGTTTTTTTTTTTAAGATTCCATATATAAGTGAGATCATAGTATTTGTTTTTCTCTGACTTATTTCACTTAGCATTATGCCCTCAAGTTCCATCCATGTTGTTGGAAATGACAGGATTTCCTTCTTTTTCATAGTTGGATAATATTGCATTGTATATATATACCACATTTTCTTTATCCATTCTTCTGTCATGGACACTTAGGTTGTTTCTATGTCTTGGGTATTGTAAATAATGCTGCAGTGAACTTGGAGGTGCAAATATCTTTTCACAATAGAGATTTCATTTCCTTCATATCAATACCCAGAAGTGGAATTGCTGGATCATAGGGTAGGTCTATTTTTAATTTTGTGAGGCACCTCGATAGTGTTCCCATAGTGTCTACCAACTTACGTTCCCACCAACAGTGTAAAGGTTTTCCTTTTCTCCACATTTTTGCTAGGATTTGTTATCTGTTGTCATTTTGAGAAAAGCCATCCTAACAGACATGAGGTGATACCTCATGGGTTTTGATTTGCATTTCCCTGACGTTTAGTGATGTTGAGTACCTTTTCATGTACCTTTTGGCCATTTGTATGTCTCCTTTGGAAAAAAAAGTCTATTCAGATCCTCTGCACATTTTTTAAGTGGATTGTTTGGTTTTTTCCTATTCAGTTGTGTGAGTTTTTTGTATAATTTGGATATTAACCCTTTATAAGGGGGCCTGGGTGGCTCAGTTGTTAAGCATCTGACTTTGGCTCAGGTCACGATCTCCTGATTCGTGAGTTTGAGACCCATATCTGGGTGAGCTAGAGCTCCGCTTCAGGTAAAACATGAGCCCCACTTCGAGCGAGCCCCGCTTCTCTCTCTTCTCTCTGCCCCTCACGGGATTCTCTCTCTCTCTCTCTCTCTCTGCTCCTTTCTCAGTTGCATCCTCTCTCTCTCTCTCTCAAGACAAAAACAAAAACGAAAAATCCTTTATCAGATATGTGATTTGCAAATATTTTTTCCTATTCTGTAGGTTGCCTTTTAGTTTTGTTGATGGTTTCCTTTGCTGTGAAGAAGCTTTTTAGTTTGATATAGTCCCACATGTTTAATTTTGCTTTTGGTGTCAAATTCAAAAAATCATAGCCAAGACTGATGTCAAGGAGCTTACTGCCTATGTTTTCTTCTAGTTTTATGGTTTAGGTCTTATGTTCAAGTCTTTGATCCATTTTGGGTTGATTCTTGTGTGCGGTGTTAAGTGGCCCAGTTTTATTCTTCTACATGTGCTGCCCAGTTTTCCCAACACCATTTACTAAAGAAACCATCCTTTCCCCATTGTGTATTCTTAGCTCCTTGTCATAAATGAATTGACTGTACATGTGTGGGTTTATTTCTGGGCTCTCTATTCTCTTCTGTTGATCTGTGTGTTTATTATTTCTGAAATATGTCTCACAATGTAAAATAGGTAAGACTTCTGTACCTCCTGCTCCATTTCATTTTTCAGCCACTGCCTTTGCTTCTGTGTGGACTGCTGGCACGCCCTTCTTGCTGAAAAAATGACTAGCACTCTCCTTTGGTTTGGGACAACTAATAGCTACAAGGTATTAGGGAGAAACTAGAGCCTAGTTGGGATGCCTCTGAAAATGGTAGGATTTGGGGAAATACACAGGCAGGTGATCAGTAACTTTCAAACAGGAAAAGGGAACAAAATGTTTTATACCTAAAAGCCCTTGTTTTTAATTTTTATTTTTATCAAAGGAATAATAAAGACTTCTTACTTCTGTGCTATAAGATTCTCTATTTGAGGATTTTAACCGCTTGGAAAATGAGATAATCAGGGGCGCCTGGGTAGCTCAGTCTGTTAAGCATCCGACTTCAGCTCAGGTCACGATCTCGCGGTCCGTGAGTTCGAGCCCTGCGTCGGGCTCTGGGCTGAAGTCTCAGAGCCTGGAGCCTGTTTCAGATTCTGTGTCTCCCTCTCTCTCTCTGACCCTCCCCTGTTCATGCTCTGTCTCTCTCTGTCTCAAAAATAAACGTTAAAAAAAATTAATAAAAAAAGAAAATGCGATAATCATAGATGTGTCGTTTAAAAATATAACTTTTAGGGGCACCTGGGTGGCTCAGTCTGTTAAGTGTTCGACTTCAGCTCAGGTCATGATCTTGCAGTTCATGAGTTCAAGCACCGCGTTGGGCTCTGTGCTGACAGCTCGGAGCCTGGAGCTTGCTTCAGATTCTGTGTCTCCCTCTCTCTCCGCCCTCCCCCACTTGTGCTCTCTCTCTCTCAAAAGTCTCTGCCCCTCCCCTGCTCACACTCTGTCTCTTGTTCAAAAAAATAAAAACATTGAAAAAATTTTAAAAATGTATAACTTCTAAATTTTCATAAACAATTTAATTGTACATGAGGCAGATTTGGGTGCAGTTTTTTGAGTGATTTTCTGTGTACTTTTTGAGTGTACTTTTGAGACTAGACTGTGTTTCTATTTGAATATTTGTACCAAAGCTTAATATTTTCCTGTTTTCTGACTGTATTTTACTGCCTAATAAAATAAATACTGAGTGTATTATTTTAAATCCACTTATTTGAAACACACTACCTATATCCTTGTGATTTCTAAGTTAAAACCTGAGGCATTAGATCTTTTCAACTTAGTTTATTTTCTTATGGATAATCTATTAAAGCTGAAGGCATCATGGTTGAAAGTCACTGAAACTTAATTAAAATAATATTTCCAGGGAGAAGCTAACAAAATGGCATAGGGTTCCTGTGACCTCAGTGTCACTGTTCTAACCAACATTTGGGAAATGCCAGAGCTTGTGGGAATGCGGAGTTACACAGTGGAAAGAACAAGAACTTGGGTTTCAGGCAGATCAGGGTAACCTTGGGCAAAGTCTTTTAGTCACTTCCTTTATCTATGAAATGTCTCATGAGATCCTTTGAGAGTTAACTATTATAAAACCTGACCAATAGAAGGGACTTTGTAAATACGAGTTATCTTCTGTTCTCTCACTTTTATTTCCACAAACCTACCTACTGTGTGCTTCTCCTTACCCCCGAAAGGAAACTTGAAGGGGCGCCTGGGTGGTTCAGTCAGTTAAGCATCTGACTCTTGGTTTTGGCTCAGGTCATGACCTTGCAGTTTGTGAGATCAGTTCCTCATCGAGCTCTGCGCTGTCAGAGAGGAGCCTGCTTGGGATTCTCTTTCTCTCCCTCTTTCTCTGCCCATCCCCCACTCATTCTCCCTCTCTCTCTCTCTTTCTCAAAATAAATAAATAAATTTAATTTTTTTAGAAAAAGGAAAGTTGAAAAAGAATAGAAAAGTTGGTGGTTTCATCCTACCATTCAACATCAGTTAAACATATGTAATTATATTGCTTTTTTGTGTGCACAAGGGTTAACATCAGTGGTTCTTGATGATCTCTGCATGTTACACGTGGTCCATATGGCCATATTTTCCAGACCAAAAAACTGGGGCTTGTAGTTTGATGAATATAGTATGCTCAGAGGTTCAAGAAAACAGTATATATATATTTATTTTATTTTATTTTATTTTTAAGTAACCTGGTGTGAGGCTTGAACTCACAACTCCGAGATCAAGTGTCGCATGCTCTACCAACTGAGCCAGCCAGGCACCCCTGGAGAATAGCATATTTTAAAATAACGCAGTCTTGGGGAAATCCTAGATGTGTTTTTATGTATCCTAAGGAAGCAATACAAAGTCATGGTGAGGAGACATTGGAGTCCTTTGGCCATGACTTCAAATCTTGGCCCAGGCACTTTCTACTTTTGTGCACAAGTTACTTAGCTTTTCTTCCTAAGCTTCAGCATTTCCTCATTTGTAAAATGGATATAACTAGCTCATGAGGATTGCACGAGCTAAAGGGCTCCACACAAGGCCTGGCAGGTAGTAAGTACTGGGCATATAAATGTTAATTGTTGTCATTATTATGAGGCCTTTGAAACATGTACATGTATTCAGTAATCTTTTTTTGCAAAAGACTGTAGAAGAACAAAAGCTTCTTTTTTTTTTAAAGATTTTTTTTTTTTTTTTTTTTAGAGAGAGAGTGCGAATGAGCAGGGGAGAGGGAAAGGTGCAGAAATATTTTGATGCCCAACTTGGCATGCCCCTGGGGTCTGTAATAAGACCTGACTTATTTGCCTTTCTCACAGTATTTGAATAACTGTTAGCACCTATTCCATTGCCTTTAAGATAATCTCTTTGAAGAGTGTGCATGTTTTTGGCTCATATAACTTGTACTTGTTCCAGAGGTAAGACTGACTTCAACATTAACTTAATCCATTGCCAGGCTTCTTTCCCTCAGATTCTCTTGGTGGTGGCCTTCCCAGGTTGTTGGCTTCATCTTTAGGCCAGCAGCAAAAGAGCTGTGGCGGTTCTGGGCCCCAGGTCCGTGTGTAGCACCCACCAAAGGAATTGAAAGATTCTCTCTTCCTCTGTTCTTCTAAGTGAAAAATTTTCTCAGAAGCCCCCAGTATACTAATCCTAAAATCTCATTGGCCTGTATTGTGTCATGTGCCCATTCTTGAACCATTTGCTGTCATCAAGGCAATGCAGTGCCTTTTGGCTTAGGCCTGGATCTTGAACAAGTTATTTATGAGGGGGACGAAATTATCTTTAGGCCAATCAAGAACAGAATTGTGTTTCTATTAGGATGTTTTTCTCTGAAGAGGAGGAATGGCCTCTGAATAGATTGGTTGGCTAGGAATTCTGTTGGCTGCTGATAACAGTGCTTTAAATAAGACAAATTAGGGGCACTGGCTCAGTCGGTTAAGTGTCCAACTTCAGCTCAGGTCATGATCTCGCGGTCCGTGAGTTCAAGCCCCGTATCGGGCTCTGTGCTGTCAGCTCAGAGCCTGGAGCCTGTTTCGGATTCTGTGTCTCCCTCTCTCTCTGACCCTCCCCCGTTCATGCTCTGTCTCTCTCTGTCTCAAAAATAAATAAATGTTAAAAAACATTTAAAAATAAATAAATAAGACAAATTATTTTTCTTTCAAAAAAATTAAGTCCAAAGTAGGTTGTCTGTTGCTGGTATGGCAGTTCAACGGTGCCATCAGGCAGTCAACATCTTTCTCTCTTTCTGCTTCACCATCCTTATCCATGGCTATAACTCTCATGGTCACCTTGTGGTCACCACTGGGCTTCTGGCTCTAACCAAACAGTCCTTCCTCAAGGCAGGAAGAAGTAGGAAAGGAGAAGACAAAGGATGTGCTTTAAAGTACTGGCAGTCCCAACCAACACATTCAGTTTA
Source organism: Lynx rufus (assembly GCF_022079265.1). Classification (NCBI taxonomy): domain Eukaryota; kingdom Metazoa; phylum Chordata; class Mammalia; order Carnivora; family Felidae; genus Lynx; species Lynx rufus. The sequence goes on along the minus strand of NW_025814896.1, from coordinate 16,151,980 downwards.
CATCTTATTGTCCTTTTTTATAGGTGAGGGACGCTGGTGAATGTAGTCTCTTAGTTGGACAGATTGCTGTTCCCAACAATATAGGGATTCTGTTGCTATGGAAGAAGAGAAAATGCCTGTAGGCCTGGCACTGTGCAGTACCCACCACGGAAGGCACCGACAATCTCCACTACCCTCCATTTGGAGGAAACCATAGTTTGGTATATATTTACTGTCTTTCTAATCATCATTTTTTTTTAAGTTTCTATTTTTAATTTTGAGAGAGCATGAATAGGGGAGGGGCAGAGAGAAGGAGACAGAGGATCTGAAACAGACTCCATGCTGACAGCAGCAAGCCCAATGCAGGGCTTGAACCCGTGAACTGAGAGATAATGACCTGAGCCAAAGTCAGACACTCAACCGACTGAGCCAACCAGCCAGGTGCCCCTGTATTCATGATTTTTCAATCATATTCTACATGTGTTATAGTTCATATTTTCCATTTAACACCATCATGAGTATCTTTTCATGTTTTTTTGTTTTGTTTTGGTTTTTGGTTTTTTTGAGAGAGAGAGAGAGAGAGAGAGCATGCACAAGCGGGGGAGGGGCAGAGAGAGACGGAGACAGAGGATCTGAAGTGGACTCTGTGCTGACAGCAGACAGATAGCCTGATGTGGGGCTTGAGCTCATGAACCGTGAGATCATGACCTGAGTCCAAGTCAATGCTTACCCGACTGAGCCACCCCGGCACCCCATGAGTATCTTTTCATGTCAGTTAATACATAGGAGAAGCTTCTTCATCTCCACTTAACAGATGCTAGAGTAACAGATCCTCTTCATTTTTACTATAAAACGTAGTGTTTAATTCCATGGCCCTCTGAATGTTCTCGGCCAGTGAACAACTGTATACTGTGCAGTCCAATACAATAGCCACTAGCCACATGTGGCCGTTTAAATTTTAGTTGATGTCATTTAAAAAGTCATTTTCTCTCTCGAAAAGCCACAGATGACTGGTCATTATGGAAGTGAGCAGCCCAGAAATGGGATTGCAGACACTGGTGTGGGGCAGCTCTGCTCCACAGCGCCAGCACAGCGCAGCTCTCACCTGTTTGGGTTTAGGGTGTTTGAGTGTAGTGGTTAAAGTCACCAACCCGGGCACCTGGGGGGCTCAGTCTGCTGAGCGACTGGCTCTTGATTTTGGCTGAGGTCATGATCTCGCAGGTTGTGGGATCGAGCCCCACGTCAGGCTCTGCGCTGACAGCCTGTGGCCTGCTTGGGATTCTCTCTCTCCCCCTGTTTCCGCCTCTCCCCTGCTTGTGCACTCTCTCTCTCTCTCTTTCCCTTTCAAAATAAGTAAATAAACATTTAAGGTCACCAACTTGGAACCAGACTGCCTCATGTGAATTCTCACTCTACTATTTGCTAGTTGTGTGACTTCAGGTAAGTTCCTTACTTTCACTGTGCCCCAGTTTCCTTACTTGTAAAATGATGGTCCCAGTAGTACCTAGACTGTGAGGGTTACAGGATTTGATGTATGTAGAGTGCTTAGAACAGTGCCTGGCACAGAGTGAACAATTGTACATATCTGTCACGATGCTGCTGCTGATGGTGATGGTGATGACCAAGAGTCAGCTGGGTTTGTTCCCAAGCCTGTTCGCGCCAATTTTACTTGCTCTTGTGATTACAAAATAACTGTTACATAGGCTAATGAGATTTGGGGCCATAAAGGGGGAAAAAAAAGACATTGTTTTGTGAAAAATAAGTTTAATGTGGGGCGCCTGAGTGGCTTAGTCGGTTGAGCGTTCGACTTCGGCTCAGGTCATGGTCTCACGATTCGTGGGTTCAAGCCCCACGTCAGGCTCTGTGCAGACAGCTCAGAGCCTGGAGCCCGCTTCAGATTCCCTGTTTCCCTTTCTCTCTGCCCCTTCCCTGCTTGCACTCTGTCTCTCTCTCTCTCTCTCTCTCTCAAAAATAAATAAAACATTAAAAAAAAATTCAAAGTGTTTCCAATTAAAATAAATAAATAAATAAATAAGTTTAATATGTTTGAAAGACCTGATAAAGGTAAAGGACAAAAATAAACTTCTTGTTAAATTAGAGACAGAAGAGACCTCTGAAAAGATTGAGGAAAAAAATTCATCAAAATATAGGACTTTGCCTTCAGACTACTTCACATGTGTTTCCAGTAAAAACTGGAAAACATAGACATGCATCATGGGTGTGGTTCATGCAGGAACTTTAATTACTAGAACTTATTTTGAAAGAAAAAGCCTTGGTCTCCCCAAGTATTAGGCAAATCATACATTTTTAATGCTTTCTCTCTTTGATTGGCTGTTTGTGTTTTTTTTTTTTAATGAATTTTTTACCATGATTAGTCCTGATCTCATCAGGGAGAGAATGTCTGTTATTTTTTTAATTGTTACATATGGATTACCGTGCATCATTTGAAATGAATAATATCACCAAACCCAATTGTTGGACATTTACATTGTTGCTCAGTTTTTAGTGTTATAGTTGGTGTTCTGGTGAGCTTCTTTACAGCTAAATCTTCTCCAGTCAGTATGTTTTGATCACAGGACTTCAGAGGAGTCCTGCCCCTTTTCACTGACAGGCCCAGATTTCACAATCTGGAAATGCTTATACTACCATAAAAAAGGGCACGTGGGAATTCCAGCCCTAATTTTGCTTTTGTATTTAGCTCCATTTCTTCTTGTGGGTCACTAACTGATTTTAAGTTAATGTTTACTGTTTCATACACAAAGTTTGAGCTGCCCCAGAGAGTTCAGCGTAATGGAAGATGTCCTGATGTGACTTTTTTTCCCAGTTCACATAGCACTTTGTTTGAACTTTGCTTTTTATAGCGTTTCTCACAGATAGTTCTGTTCTGTAATTATTTTTGCATTCATTTTTTATTTGGTACCAAATTCTTAACTTGTTGAGGACTGGAGTCCTTCACTGGACCTTTATATATCCTAGCATAATGGGCCCTCACTTTGTGTTCATGGAAAGAATGGATGAATCAGTGTCACTTTCTTCTATTATGACATGGCCATCTTCCATAGCATGCCTTCTAATTCCTTGTTATGGAGGCTAGTCTTCTAAGCTCTTTATGATAGGTCAGGTTCCATGTTAGAGCAAAACACGCTAAATGTTTGTAAGGCGATTTTATTTATTTTTTACTTGAAAAAATTTTTAAAGTTTATTTATTTTGAGAGAGAGAGAGCACACGTACAAGCAGAGGCGGGGCAGAGAGAGGGAGAGAGAGAATCTCAAGCAGGCTCTGCACTGTTAGCATGGAGCCGACCTGGCACTTGAACCCACAAACCGTGAGATCATGACCTGAGCTGAAATCAAGAGTTGGATGCCCAAACAACTGAACCACCTAGGCACCCTTGTGAGGTGGTTTTGAAGCATAAACAAAGGTAAAATAAAGAAACCGCCCATCACCCATCATCTAGCTCCAGCAATTATCAACATTTGAGAGTCGATTTTGATTTGGACAGAGAGAATCTGGGGATTCTAAGGATTCTGAGAATTCTGGGGTGCCCATTTAGATTGTGTGGGGAAAGACGCAAGACATGTATAATGGGCAGGTGATGGCCAAGGACAAACCTGCCTACCTCCCACCTAGGATTGTTGTCAGGGTTCTGGGAGTTGACAAGAACAGCACAAAGAACAGGGCCCAACATGAGGTGAGTGTAACTTAGTGCTGCCGCTGCCACACCGTGACTGTCACCATTGCATAGCTTGAGGGAGCTGAGTGTGGTGGCCTAGGCACTTGGTGACCTTGGACATCAACCTTTCTGAGCTGCAGTTTCTCTGTATGAAAAATGAGAATGATGGCATCTTACATGCCATGGGAAGCAGTGAAACAAGGCATATAAGTGTGTTTTGGATTAGTTAACAATCACACTTTTCTAGAGTGCTGTTCTGGCTTGGAGAGACCAGGCTTCTGGAGTTTTTGAGAGTCAAACCTATTCCTTGTATGGACTCTTGTTCTGAGACTTCATGATATTAATGGGCCCCAGAGTCATTTGTCAACCTAGCAAATAAACATTATAGCACTATAAGTTTTGTTTCCATTTGCAAAATACTTGTTTCTAAAGCATGAAAACAATTTTGCTTTATATAGCTTGTCCATATATGCACTGGAAATGAAATACTTATCAACCAAGTTGGTAAAGAGATAAAAATAGTTTTCCTAAGGAATGGTTTGCTGGGAATTAGTGTTGGGAAAATGTTGTGGCAGAATCTGTTTCATCGGCTTTGAAATATAAACAGTATTTTCATTTGTCTATGTTTTTCTTATAACACTTTGCTCAACTCCTAATTAAAAATAGCTTTCCCAAATTCCTCCAGGATTCCTCTTTAAAAAAAAATCAGTTTTCTTTTCAATGAAGTCTAAGTTTGAAACCCTTTGCTTTCTCCTTAGTTCTGCAAAGAATTCTAATTATGCAGAACATTCATCCAAATCACAGACATATCTGTCTGAGATAAGAATTCGTAGATACTGTGGGAAGAGAAGCGGAATATCCTTGCTGGTTATAATAAATTTCTGCAGTGTTTGTTTGGATAGGACAATCAGCTGTCACATCTCCTGGGCATGAAAGTTAAAATAATTCCCAGTCAGAAAGTCAGTGCCCTGAACTTAAATTCTCACAAAGATCTTCTCATTTCAAACTACCACTTGCCATTAGGTTTGACTTTTTTTTTTTTTTTTTTTTTTAAATTTTTTTTTTTTCAACGTTTATTTATTTTTGGGACAGAGAGAGACAGAGCATGAACGGGGGAGGGGCAGAGAGAGAGGGAGTCACAGAGTCGGAAACAGGCTCCAGGCTCTGAGCCATCAGCCCAGAGCCCGACGCGGGGCTCGAACTCACGGACCGCGAGATCGTGACCTGGCTGAAGTCGGACGCTTAACCGACTGCGCCACCCAGGCGCCCCTAGGTTTGACTTTTTAAAAGTTTGATTTTTATTGTTTTAGCTAATAAAATTTGGCCATTTTACCATTTGTGATTTATAGCATCTTATACTTTTTTAAGCTTCATCATTCAAACAAACTAAACTCCCATTCTGTGCCACCAAACAACAAAATAAATAAATACAAAATGCAGTTTTATCTCAAAAAGAGCAGTATCCTAATACCACTATTTGGCCCCAGTGACATATGATCTCTCTTAGCTTTATTTCCCATAGACTGTTCTATTTTAAATGTTTTATTGCAGTTTCTTTTCTTGGTTGTTTTTCCTGAGATTCCAGTATATTTTGTCGATATTTCTTTTGGAAGGATCTAACTCAAATCATCTCTAGTAGTCATCCAGCCAATGTTGTAGTAGAAGATAGCCTTCTTCTAATTTAAATTTTAATTTAAATCTAATCTAACCTTCTAGATTGCTTCTAGAGACGCTGACAGGAAAAACTTTGGATTTTTATAATTATGGGGACACCCCTTCTCTGTGATACGTGTTTACGTCTCCTTGAGTGAAAAGGGAGTTGGAAAGGGGTTAAATGTACTCTTTGATCTTCCTTATTGATCACTGAAAAGTGAAATTTGGAACTAGTGTTCACTTCCAAAGGAATTGGAAGATTTTATCCAGTATATAAGGTGTACCTTCAGTTTTTAGGTACTAGAACTTTAGGATCAATTTTTCCCCTTCATTTCAACATATATTGAACATGTACTATGCACATAGTATTGTGCTGGGTGTTTTACATATATTAAGTAGCTCATTTAATTGTCAGAGAAGCACTGGTAGGTAGATAGGATTTAAATACCCAGGTGCTTAAGCTGAAAACCCTCTTCCTTGATCCCTCCTATCCATACCCAGTCCATTTGGTTACACCGCTGTAGTAGCAAAACACACCCTGCTCCCTCTGTAACCTGTGAGCTGTCAGACAGCATTGGCTGCCTCCTCGCTGGTCTCCCTGATTCCCTATTTTGTCCCACTGTAAGATTTATGGTTATACACCTAAAACTAGTACAATTTTATATGTCAACTATAGCTCAATAAAACTGCAGGACGGAGTGAGTAGAGAGAGAAATGAGGGTCGAAGTTAAATGCCTGTGATCAAAGGCTTTAGGTAGAACTCTGTAGTTGCTGTCCAGTATGGTAGCCATTAGCTACATGTGACTACTGGGCACCTGAATTGTGGTTCATCTGAACTGAGATGTGTTGCATGCAAGAGATTGTAAAGACTTCGTGCAAAGATAAAGATATGTTGTTCATAATTTTATACTGATTACATGTTGAAATGTAACCTGAAATGTGGTTCATCTGAACTGAGATGTGTTGCATACAAGAGATTGCAAAGACTTCGTGCAAAGATAAAGATATGTTGTTCATAATTTTATACTGATTACATGTTGAAATGATAATGTTTTGGAAATACTGTGTTAAGTAAAACAGATTAAAGCTTTAAGAAATGGTGTTATGTATATATACATATTATGTATATATATAAAAATCTCCACATAGCAGCCAGGGTATTTTTTTTTTAACTTTTTAAGATAACTGTAGATTCATATGCAGTTGTAAGAAACAATACTGAGATCCTATGTACCCTTTACCCAGTTTCCTTAATAATAGATCTTAGCTCAGATGTCACCTCCTCAAGGCATCCCTGCCTGACCACTCTGATATAGCCTGCTGTCCCCACTTTCATTCACCTGTCCGATTATTCTGCCTAATTTTCTTCATAGAATTTGTTAATGTCTGGAGTTATTTATTTACTTAGTTGTCTTTTGTCCAGAAGAAGGTGAGCTAAAGAGAATGGGAACCTTGTCTGTTCTCTTCATTGCTTTATCTCCAGTGCCTAGGACATGCACACAGTAGGTGCTTGATAAATATTTCCTGAATGACTGAACTTTGTGGATGTGGAAACTAAGTTTCGAAGTGATTGAGTAACTTAACTGTGGTCACATGGCTAGTAAATAGTGGAACCATGACTTGAAGCTACAGGCACAAAGGCCCTGAAGTCGAGCTGAGTTCATCCTGTTCAGAGAACAGATAGGACCAGGATGCTGGAGGATAGGCAATGAGAGGAGGGAGAGTGGTACCATTTCAGACTAGAGAAATAGTCCGGGCCCAGGTCACCTCAGGCGTTGTAGACCGTGATGATGAAAGTGGATCTCATTCTGAGTACAATGGGAGACACTGGAAGGTTCTAAGCAAGGGAACGCTATGAACAACATAGTCCAGCTTAGCTCATGGGAGTTCTGGGACCAAAGTCTGGGTCTAGAATGAAGCTTTCTTTTCCCTTGCTTTGCCCCCATGTGTATGCATTTCTTTTGGAGACCACTTCAAGAAAAGGACTCTGCTTTTGTCACTTTCAGACTATCACCCATTAATCACACTGGTCCTCCCAATAAGGAGTTCAGGCAGAATGATGTATATGTGCTGGGATGGAAAGGAAGACGCAGCTCATGCTGGGCTTTGGATACGTTCAGGAAGAGGCACCAGGTGACACCCAGTCAGTTCTTCATTGTACCCTGGCCTCTGTAGGTGCAGCACGTGCAGCTTGGAATTCTTGGGGACCACCCTCGGCTTTATGTTAGCACAGATGATACTGTCAACTGAAATATTCTGTATGGGGTAAAGCCAGTTTTTATCTGAGGCAGCATTAAAAACAAGGGCAGTTCTTCAGAGAGCAAATGAAGCAGCCAACATAGGAGAAAGATTTCCTCATGCATCTGCTGCAGGGGGCTGTGAGAAGCCCAAGAAAATAGGTAGCAAAGAAAAGTTCAGCCCTTGTTCAAAGAATTTAAAATCTGTTTAGAGAGTCGCCTGCAAATTGAAAAGTAGTTGATACTTCAGAGCAGCCTTACACTAGTTGCCTGGGAGAAGGACTCCAGACGAGGTCAGCCAAATGATGGCTGAGCCTGGTAAGGCTCTCAGAGGAGCTGGTGCTTGGCTGGCGTCCTGAAGGATAAATAAGAATTAGGAAGGAGAAAGGAGGAAAGGTGTTCAGGTGGCATGGGAAAAAACAATGTCAGGACGTATCTGAGAAAAGAAAGGTACTCCAGAGCAGAGGCTAAGTAGGATCTATCTGGCTGCAGCAGGTTCAAGAAGGGGAAGAGAGGGAAAGGATCTGATTGGAAGGAAATAGTGTGACAATGACTCTTGGTCAGGACTTTCCAGTCTTTTTCTGCTTGTGCAAATAACTCAGGTTGGAGAGATGGGCAGGTGTGTGGGTGGGTGACTGTTCACTGAGGTATGATGATAATAGCTATGATTTCAATAGCACCTACTCTGTGCCAGGCTCTGTTATAAGCACCTTCCATTTATTAACCTATTTAATCCTTAAAAGAGATCTTTGAGGTAGTTACTATTATTATCTGCATGTTTCAGATGGGGAAACTGAGACGTCGGGAGGAGAAGTAACCTGCCTAAGGTCACATAGCTCTAGAGTCTGTGCTCTTAGCCTCTATTATCACCTCTCACTTAATGGGGGCCAGGTGGATCCCCCCCCCCCGCTTTGTGTTATGAAACATTTCAAACATACAGAAAAAAATTTTTTTAAGTATAATGAACCTCTGTAGCAATTACCTAGATGAAACAATGCTAACATTTTGCTGCACGTGCTCTATTATATGTGTGTATTGTTCAGTTTTATAGTGGACTATTCAAAAGTATGGTACAGACATAATTCATCCCTGAATACAAAGCAGCAGCATCTCCCTTTTATTTGTTTGTTTGTTTGTTTGTTTGTTTGAAGTATTTATTTATTTTTGAGAGAGAGCATGAGCAGGGGAGCAGCAGAGAGAGAGGGAGAAAGAGAATCCAAAGCAGGCTCCACACTGTCAGCATGGAGCCTGATGTGGGGCTCGATCCCATCAATCGCGAGATCATGACCTGAGCTGAAATCAAAGAGTTGGATGCTTAATGGACTGAGCTACCCAGGTGCCCCAGACCATCTTCCTTTTAAATGGTATTCACATCCTTCCTTTTCCATGCATTCTTGAAAAATATATTGCCTCTAAAACTATGGGAAGGTATGTTAAGTGTGAAAAGAAGTTAGATTCTAGGCTCAAGTAATTATAAACAGGTTTTCCACTTACATGAATGTCTTGGTATTTGCAAATCAGGCAGGGTAATTAATGGCAGTTTTGTTTCCATAAGACTGCCTCATAATTTGCTGGACATTTAATGTCCGGGTCCCCTCCTACTAAATACCCATTTGAGTATGTAGGTTTCAAATACTGTGAAACCAAAATGCCCTCTCCTCCTCCCCCATTTCTAGAAAGCCCTCTGGTGACTGTGCCTGAGAACATTGACGTAACTGGCTAATGATGGAACCGTATGTTAAATTAAAAGAAAATGTATGCTCACAGAACCCATACTGTAATGATTTAGTGTTTGTTTATGATTCCGTGTTGGAAGTCATGAAGGTGGTAGAACTTACCTGTAATGTTCCTTTTGTTATGTGACCACGTACGTTCTAGATTTGTATACATATATTCATTTAGTCAATTAAATCCCCCCTATCACTACCACCACTTTGTTCCAGCAAGGCTGTATGACAGTTCTTGATTTATTTAACCATTAAATGTGTCTCCTTATGTATTGATCTGAATCAATTAGGAAATATCTATAATTCTTGTGCTTTTCCATATAATAGGACTTGAAGCAGACTCAGGGCCCACTCAGTTTGCTTTCCCAGCTTTATTTTCCCTGTTTTGCTAGAGATGCTGAAGGCTTTATCTCAACTTTATTGCTCCCTGGACTTCACCAATCTCTTTACTTTTCACTGTTACCTGTCAAAGTCCATTTGTCAAGCTTATCTCAAATGCCATCTTATTCATGGATCTTCCTCAGAGCATGTATTATCAGGATTGTAATTTAAACCCCATAACACATTCTTGTTCATGACACTAATCATAGACTGCCTGTGTTACATTTCATTGCCTGTTTCCCTTATCTTCCACATGTATTTCAGTAATAACTCCCTGGGCAATTTGTATGTGGCAAGCCTTGTTCAAGATTCTGGAAATAGAGATGAATCTCCCCTAGATAATCCCATTTTCTTCTTTGCTTTCTTGATAATTGAAGTGGCCTCTTATTCCCTTGTATTCCCTGTGGCACCTGGTACGTTGCCTTGCACATGGTGATTCGTATGTATTTCTGAATTCAGTTTGGGATACAGGAAAACAAGCACTTCCAAGTCAGATCTGAGTTAAAATCATGACACACCACTGTGCAACCTTGAGTAAATCACTTAACTTCCATGCGCTCCAGGGTTTTTATCTAAAAAACACTGATAATAACAGCCATCTTACAGGACTGTTGCAAGTTTAAGGATGAATTATATGATGTGCCAGGCACAGTTTAGCACCAAATAGGTGCTCATTCAGTGGTAGTTTTTGTAAGGGAGGCTCAGTCATTCCTTTAGGTCAGTTGAGTGATAGGATCTTAATTGTCTTAAAGGAAATGCTTACTTAGTCTTGGGGCTTCTCCAAGAAGGAACAGGCCCTTGGGGAAGGTCTGGCCAATCGCTGATTAACTGTTCCCTTTTTAGAGTCCGTGATCTGAGTCTCTGTTTTGGAACTACTTATATAATATATACCACCTGTTATTTGTATATTTTTAGCGGTGGGAGTCGGGTAATCCTAATCCTGTCTGTAAAAGAGCAAACTGTTTACCAGAAGCAGAGCCTTTTTCTTAACACTGACTCACGCTGACTCATCCTTCTCATTTTCCTTCCCACCGCTCATAACAACCTTGCAAGGGAGAGAATTTTTAGGGAAATCAGTCGGGTTACTTTTTTTTTTTTAATTTTCCAAAGTTGAAAGCTTGAAGGTGTCACGTCATTAATTCCATCTCAGAAAAGCCTCCTGCCCTGGAGTGGCCACAATGACCAATGCCATGTAGCTGAACATCTCACATAAAACCTCCTCCAGACAAACAATTCTGTTGGCTGAGAGATTAGACAAGTGCCTGAAATGTACATGTTAATTGACTAAACACATGTTCGCACCTTAACTCACATTCTGTTGAAACTAGAAAATTTCTTCTTCTGAGATAGGAAACCTGAGCAGAATTAGAGCCAGAGCTATGATACCTAACAGTGGTTTTGAGATACAGATACAATTCAGGTAGCACATTATAGTCAGCACAATGGGGAGAGAAGGTTGTAGATCAGGATGACTAATACCTTTGTGCCTTCATTTGATATTCATTAAATGAATATTTGTTGATCATCTGTGATGTGGCAGGTGCTAGTGCTGTAACAGTGAATAATAAAGACATGGTGTCTGCTCTCATGGACCTTGCAATCTAATGTGATTACAAATCATTCACTTGTATTGAATGCTATGGTGGTGGAAGTAGAGGATGCTAAGGGAACAGAGAGGTGCCCTGCCCTGTAAGTGTGAGCATGCACTTGTGCATGAAGGTGAAGGGAGGAAAAGGTACCCAAGCTGAGGCTGGCTGAAGTAGGCGCTAACTAGAAGAAAGGAGGTAGGTGGGGCAGGGATAGCTGAAGAGACTCCAGGCAGAAGGAGCGACAATGTGTGAAGGCCTTGAAGTGGGAAAGAGCTTGCTCATGGAGGAACTGAAATAAGTTCCAGGGTGACCCAAGGACAGTGGAGTGAGAGGGAAGTTTGCTACAAGAAACATTTGGAGAAGCTGCAGGGTCAGATCATGCAGAACATCGTGGGTCAGTTTATTAATTAAAAAAAAAAAAAACTTTAAAAATGAAGTAGGGACTCCTGGGTGGCTCAGTTGGTTGGACTTCTGACTCTTGATTTTGGCTCAGGTCATGATATCACAGTTCTCGAGTTTGGGCCCCACATCAGACTCCACGGTGACAGTGCAAGCCTGCTTGGGTTTCTCTCTCTCTCTGCCCCTGCCCCACCTCTCTTTCTCTCTCTTCTCTCAAAATAAATAAATAAACCTTAAAAAAAAAAAAAGCGAGGTAAATTTTACAGACAGTGCTTATTGTTGCATCCACAGGACTCCTGAAACAGAATGCTACGGGCACCAGTGACAGTCACAACAAAGTTTATTGCAATGAGAGGCAAGGCTGACAGATCGGGACCAACACTCTTGATAAGAGTGTGTCCCCGAACAGCCGGGGTACAGAGTTTTTAAAGCCGATCACATCGTTTTATCATTACCTGGGAACAGAACAGAGAAACAGTTCCCAGATGAGTTAGAAACAGTTGCCGAATGAGGTGATTATTTTAGACTTTCTGCCACTAAGTTGCAACCAGTGGATCTCCTTGACCTTGCCTCTGATGCTCTTTTCTTTGAGCTTTTGTTTCCTTCATTGGTGAAGCCTGATTTACAAGAGTATGAAGCGTAATTTACAAGAGTAAAGCAAGGCTGTTATCTCTTGACCTTCAGTGTCATAGAGAACAAAGCTGTTATTTTTCAAGCTACAGTGTTAGCTTTACACTACAATTTAACCCTTACACTTATGACAAGTGCATATACTTTTGTAAGCAATACCCCATTAGGAGTAAGGACTTTTAGCCTGATACTAAGGCTGTGAGACAAATAGGTTTTGAGCAGAGCCCAGACTTGATGTTAATTGCTAGCTTATAACCCCCTGGGTGGCGAGGGCACCAGTAGGACAGGGCTGGGATAGGTGGTTGTCTGTAGGTGGGTTTAGCAGAACCCAAGTGCTTTGTAGGATCCAAATTATCTGCACAGAGCACAGAATACTGTGGTTTATCAGGGTCTTCCTGGAGAGATTCCCAGGCGACCTGCAGTTTGAAGAAAGCCTCCTGAAATCATGGCTTGCTAGCTACAGAGGCAGTGTTTCCTCCAACTCCATTGATGAGACAGAAGAAAATAATCACCTTATCGATATATTTTCCTACAGTACATGTGACATTTTCCTTTTCTAAGAGTAGTATATTAAAAATATTGTTACAGTTTTGGGTTTTAGGGAGTTACTGAAGCTTATAGCATTTAAGTGTTCCATTTCAATATCTGGATTTTTGACATGATGCCAGAAATCATTTAATGTGTTACTGTGCTATTGTTGTTGTTATTCTTAAAGAGAGAAAGAAAAGATACTATGTATGGAACTAATTATCCTCTGTGTTTCTAATGAGGAAATGGTTTTTTTCCTACTAAAAAAGAATAAGCAAACATAAAAACGTATCGAGAGATCTGGGTCTATCCTTTACCTCCCCTTTTTCCTTTTAAAAAGCCATAAGAAACAGTGGGTAAAAACAGTTTACTGCCACAATATGTGAAATATATTTTCAAGAAGTTTGTTTCCCACCAGGTTTTGTTTGTTTCTCTAAAGCTTGACAAGCTCCATAGGTTTTATATAAGTTTGGGCTTAACCTAAATTCATAGCCATATCCAGACTGCCTTGCATCTTTCTATGTCCAAATTCAGAGGTACCATCTTGTTAGTTTGGGGTAGATTACAGGGTGGTTCAGGCCCACCGGGTTTAATCACTTAGCAAAGCGTGTCATCTGAAACACCATGGATGAATTTAGAGGATAGGGAGGTTGAATTAATAGAAACAAACAGTTGAAGGGTGGTTACCAGGGGCTGGAGATGGGGAGATGTTGGTCAGAGACTACAAGCCTTCGCTTACAATCTGATTAATCTCTAGTGATCCAGTGAACAGCATGATAACTATAGTTAATAATACTGTGTTGAAATTGGCTAAGACTTTAAGCATTCTTACCACACATAAACATACAAAAAGGGAACTAACTATTTGAGGTGATGGATATGTTAATTAACCTGATTTGGTACTCACTAAGTATATGTTAAATCATCACATTGTGTACTTTATTTTTTTAAATTTTTTTAATGTTTATTTTATTTTTTTGAGAGAGAGTGAGAGACAGAGCGTGAGTGGGGGAGGGGCAGAGAAAGAGGGAGACACAGAATCTGAAGCATGCTCCTGGCTCTGAGCTGTCAGCACAGAGCCCGACATGGGGCTCAAACCCACCAACTGTGAGATTATGACCTGAGCTGGTCAGATGCTTAACTGACTGAGCCACCCAGGCACCCCGGTTGCCCTTTTTTAAAGTTTATTTATTTCTTTTGAGAGAGAGTGTGTGAGCAGGGGAAGGGCAGAGAGAGAGAGAGGGAGAGAAAGAATCCCATGCAAGCTCTGTGCTGTCAGCACAGAGCCCTATACAGGGCTCGATCTCACAAACTGAGATCATGACCTGAGCCGAAATCAACACTTGAACGTTTAACCACCTGAGCCACCCAGGTGTCCTTGTGCAGAAGCTTTTTAGTGTGATACGGTGACACTTCTTTTGCTTTTGCTTTTAGTATTCTATTCAAAAAGTCATTGCCAAGTGTCAAGAGTCTTTTCTCCTGTGTTTTCTTCTAGGAGTTTTGTAGTTTTAGGTCTTATATTAAGTCTTTAATCCATTTTGAGTTAATTTTCATGAGTGATATAAAGCAGAGGGCCAAGTTTCATTATTTTGCATATAGATATCCAGTTTTCCCAATACCATTTATTAAAGAAACTATCTTTTCCCCATTGTATGTTCTTGGGGCTTTATCAAAGATTAGTTGACTGTATATGCCTGAGTTTATATCTGGGCTTTCTGTTCTGTTCCATTGGATGATGTATCTGGTTGCATGCAAGTACCATACTATTTTGAATACTGTAGCTCTCTCTCATAGTTTGAAATCAGGAAGTGTGATGCTTCCAGCTTTGTTCTTCCTTCTCAAGATTATGCTGGCTATTTGGGGTCTTTTGTGGTTTCATATGAATTTTAGGATTGATTTTTCTATTTCTATGAAAAATGCCAATGGAATTTTGATAGAGATTGTATTAAATCTGTAGATCACTTTAGGTAGTATGGACATTTTAATAACGTTAATTCTTCCAATCCATGAACACAGAATATCTTTCCTTTTACTTGTCTTTCTCAATTTCATCAATTTCTTACAGTTCTCAGTGTAGAGATCTTGTACTTCCTTAAATTTATTGCTAAATATTTTATTATTTTGACACTATCGTAAAGGGGGTTGTTTCCTTAATTTCTTTTGCAGATAGTTCATTGTTAATGTATAAAAACACTACTGATGGGGCGCCTGGGTGGCGCAGTCGGTTAAGCGTCCGACTTCAGCCAGGTCACGATCTCGCGGTCCGCGAGTTCGAGCCCCGCGTCAGGCTCTGGGCTGATGGCTCAGAGCCTGGAGCCTGTTTCGGGTTCTGTGTCTCCCTCTCTCTCTGCCCCTCCCCCGTTCATGCTCTGTCTCTCTCTGTCCCAAAAATAAATAAAAACGTTGAAAAAAAAAATTAAAAAAAAAAAAAACACTACTGATTTTTGTATATTTTATATCCTACAACTTTACTGAATTTGTTCTAAATTTTTTGGTGGTGCCTTTAGAGTTTTTAAAGATCATGTTGTCTGCAAACAAAGATAGTTTTACTTTCTCCTTTCCAAATTAGATACCTTTCATTTTCTTTTGTTTTTCTTCATCTTTATCTATTTTTGAGAGAGTGCAAGCTGGGGAGGGGCAAAGAGAGGGGGACAGAGGATCTGAAGCAGGCTCTGCAGTGACAGCAGCAAACCCAGTGTGGGGCTGGAACTCAGAACTGCGAGACAATGACCTGTGCTGAAGTCTGAAACTCATCTGAGCCACCTAGGTGCCCCTCATTTCTTTTTCTTATCTAATTACTCTGGTTGGGACATCCAGTGCTATGGTTGAATAGGAGTGGCAAGATGGGGTATCCTTGTCTTATTCCTGATCTTAGAGAAAAAGTTTTCAGATTTTCGCTGTTGAGTGTGACACTAGTTCTGGGCATGTCTTCTATGGCCTCTATTATGTTGAGGCATCATTTCTTCCTTTAAAAAAAATTTTTTTTTTAATGTTTATTTTTGAGAGAGAGAGAGAGAGCAAGTGCACTAGCAGGGGAGGGGCAGAGAGAGAGAGGGAGACACGAAATCTGAGGCTCCACACTCTGAGCTGTCACCACAGAGACCAATGCAGGGCTCGAACTGGGGAACGGGGAACAGTGAGATCATGACCTGAGCCAAAGTCAGATGCTTAACTGACTGAGCTGGCCAGGCATCCCAAGGCATCATTTCTTCTGTACTTAATTTGTTGAGAGATTTTATCATGAAAGGAAGAATTTTTTCAAATATTTTTATGTATCTACTGAGATGATCATATGATTTTTATCCTTCCTTTTTGTTGATATGGTGGATCACATTGATTTGCATTTGTTGAACCATTCTGACATCCCACAGATAAATTCAACTTGATCACAGTGTATGATCTTTTACTGTGCTTTTGAATTCAGTTTGCTGATAGTTTGTTGAAGATCTTTGCATATATATTCATTAGGTATATTGGCCTGAAATTTTCTTAGTGTCCTTATATGGCTCTGATATGCTGGCCTTGTAAATAATTTGAAAATCTTCCTTCCTCTTCAGTTTTTTTTAGAGTTTGAGAAGGATTGGTATTAATTCTTCTTTAAAGTTTGTGTTAGAATTCTCCAGTAAAGCCATTAGATCCTGGGCTTTTTTTTTGTTGGGAGGTTTTAGATTACTGATTTAGCCTCTTTACTCATTATTGATCTGTTCAGATTTTCTATTTCTTTATGATTTAGTGGTGGTAAGTTATATGTTTCTAGGAATTTTTCCATTTCTTCAGTGTTCTCAAATTGGTGTACAGTTGTTGATAGTACTCTCTTATGATCCTTTGCATTTCTGTGATATCAGTTGTACTGTCTCCTCTCTCATTTCTAATTTTATTTGATTCTTCTTTTTTTCTTGATTTCTAGCTAAAAGTTTATCACTTTTGTTTATCTTTTCAAAAAACAGCTCTTAGTTTGTTGATCTTTTGTTTTTCTGGTCTCTATTTCATTTATTTCTGCTCTGATCTTTGTTATTTCCTTCCTTCTGTTAACCTTGGGCTTGCTTTATTCTTCTTTTTCCTTGAGGTAGAACACTTTTTTGAGAGAGAAAGAGAGAGGAAGGGAGAGAATGTGTGTATAAGTGGGGGGGAGGGGCCGAGAGAGAGGAGAGAGACAGAGAGACAGAGAGAGAGAGAATCTCAAGTAGGCTCTACACGTCATTGTGGAGCCCAACACAGGGCTCGGTCCCACAAACTGAGATCATGACCTGAGCCAAAATCAAGAGCCAGACACTCAACCAACTGAGCCACCCAGCCACCCCAAGCCTATAAAGTTTCTGCTGAGAAATCTGCTGATAGTCTTATGGAGATTCCCTTGTATGTGAGGAACTTTTTTCCTCTTGTTGCTTTTAAAATTCTTTCTTTGTCTTTCATTTTTGACAGTTTTAGAATGTATCTTGGAGAAGATCTTTTGTGCTGCACCTTTTTGGGAGTCTGTGAGTTTCGTGAACTTGGATATCCAAATCTCTCCTTGCATTATTTTCTCAAATAAGCTTTCTGCCCCTTTCTCCCTCTTCTTCTGTGACTCCAATAATATGTATATATTTTTTCCTCTTGATGATATCTCATAATTTACATAGGCTTTCTTCACTCTTTCATTCATTTTTCTTTGTTCTCATTTGACTGCATAGTTTCAAATTACTTTTGACTTCGCAACTTCTTTCCTTTGTTTGATTAAGTCTGCTGTTGATGCCTTCCATTGCATTTTGTATTTCATTCATTATATTCTTCAGCTCCAGAATTTCTGTTTTTGTTTTTTTTTTATAATTTGTGTCTTTTTGTTAAAATTCTCATTTTGTTCATGTATTGTTTTCCCAATTTCATTGAATATCTTTCTGTGTTTTTTTGCAGCTCACTGAGCTGCCTTAAAACAACTATTTTGAATTCTTTATTGGGCAGATCACAAATCTCCATTTCTTTGGGGTCAGTTACTAGAAAATTATTGTGTTGTTTTGCTAATGTCAGGTTTCCTTGATTTTTCATGTTCCTTAAAGATTTACATTGTTCTCTTTACATTTGAAGAAGCAGTCACCTCCTCTAGTGTTTACTGACTGGCCTCAGGGAAAAAACATCTTCTGTTCACCTTACTAGGGATTCTGAGGCTTTCTCTTTTTCTGTGGATGCATCTCCTCCACACTTCTTGTTGTTCCCTCTTGGGGAGGAATTCTTAAAGATGTATGCCTTCTCTCAATCCTGTAAAGCCAGGCCTGGTGCTGACAGCGTCTTGTTTGATTTTCTTTGGGTGGTTCTGAATACTCAAGTTTGTGATTTTTTTTCTGAATTCCATAGAGTCAAGCCAGCTTTTTGCATGTGTTCACTAGCCATCTGCAAAGGCTTGCACTCACTGTCCTCAGGGTACTTAACTTAGAGCCGGCCATGGAATGGTGTGGGTATGGATGAGGCTCATGGGGCATTGTGGGTACCCATGGGCCAGTTGGCGGGGGAGTCGGTGGCGGGGGATCCTCTCAGGCAAGGTGTTGCTGGCAGCTTATGGGCAGACTTCCTGATGGAGTCCATGAAGGGGTAGTGTGATCTGTGTCCCTTTGATGGCCTCCCAGAACCCTAGCTCCTGTTCTCTCAGTCCCTGCCTACCCCACAGTCATGTAGAAACATCAGTCTTCTGGATGGAGTGAGAAAGAAGAGCGCCTCTTTGACAGCATCTTGTACAGCTGGGGAAGCTGGGCCTTCACTCACAAACACTCACTTTTCCTCATGGGAGAAATCATGGGGCAAGAAGGTCTCTCTGGGCCCTGAGCTGTGCTGTGGTGGGGGAGGAATGATTGACGTAAAGCGGAGCTGTTCCTCTTACCCTCTTCAGTGAGTCCAATCTTAGGTTTTTTTGCTCTAACAATGTGCTGACATTTTTCCACTGGATTCCTGGACCTCCACAAAGATACTCTTGTCCGTGGGTGATTGTCAAAATCATTATTCTTTGAGGGAAGGGTGATACAACACTCATTTTTTGCTATTTCGCTGATGTCACTCCTATATGTTTTTGTAACAAGATGAAATCCATCTCACAGAACCCAAGAGTTAGAAGGAATATTAAAGACTTCTACTAGTTTTAAAATTTATTGCTGATTGCTTACTGTTAGCAACTAAATCCTTTACTGCCTAAGATAATCTTTTCATTTTTTTGTCCTCATTTAGCTAAATCTCCTAGTTTAAATTTTTTTTTTTCAACGTTTTTTATTTATTTTTGGGACAGAGAGAGACAGAGCATGAACGGGGGAGGGGCAGAGAGAGAGGGAGACACAGAATCGGAAACAGGCTCCAGGCTCTGAGCCATCAGCCCAGAGCCTGACGCGGGGCTCGAACTCACAGACCGTGAGATCGTGACCTGGCTGAAGTCGGATGCTTAACCGACTGCGCCACCCAGGCGCCCCTAAATCTCCTAGTTTAAAAAAATGTTTGTCGTATATATTTCAGTTGATAAATATCTTGTCCCTCATATGTGACAAATCAATTAGACATTTTGGCTAGTAATAGTATTAAGTTTGTGAAGATCTATACTAAATTTGGATTCCAAGAATAACATGTTTTCATTTACAGCAGAGTATAGATTTGAGAGATAGTTTTTACTAATTATCTCAAATTGGGATGTGAAATCATAGTGGCAGTGTAGGTTTCAGTCTCCTGCATGTTTCCTTTCTGCCAAGTCTTTGAATGTGCCCTCTTATTCAAAAGGCCCCACTCATTGTTTTTATGATAGTCTAGTAACAGTCTCTAGTTTGGCCAAGCTCATTTGTCCTCTAGTCTTCTAGGATTATTTACAATTCCAAACTAAATTTCAGGGGTTGTATATATCTTGCATTATCTTAATTACTTCATTAAAATTCAGAAGGGGGCCATGAATGTTACCTATCTTGTTAAAGTCACATATAAAATTATTTTATTGGGATTTTCAGTGTATTTAGAGTAATCTCTACTTAACGAAATTGGCCTTTTCATTTCTTTGTATTATTTCACCAGTCAGTTCCTCAACCTTGACTGAATAGTAAATGTTTAAAAGAGGCTAGACCTTTATACCTTGGTCTCAAAGAACTGTAGCAGAGTATAGAGTGCAAACATGAGGTGTGGTGCTGCTTTGGATTCCCAAGACTTTCCTTGTCTGAGACTGCAAGAGAATTCGGGAGGAGCCTTTGCATAGCCGCGGGGCTAGGAACTTCTCTGTTTTTAAACATTAACCAGCTTTCTTCAGGAGACCTCTGTAAAGCCAGGAGTCATTAGGAACAAAACTTTCAGTCTTTAAATGGACCACAGTATTTTAATACAGCAGTATGAATATATAATACTCCATTCCATAATGTAGATATGTTTCTGAAAGATACACTGCTTTGTATCATTTTTGCTATTTAAATTGTCATCCTCTCCATTGTAATTGTTCTTATAATAGTAGCACTAGTAGTAATTAACATTTATGGAAGACTATGTTTTATATGCATAGTTTCCTTTAATCCTTACAACAGTCTAATAAATTGGGTATTTTATTCTCTCCATTTTACAAGAGAATGGAGACTTAAATAGACTATATACAATTTGTTTGGTTGGTTTTGGTAAAGTTCAGATTCCTTTTGCCCTCTGTTAGGCACTCAATAGTGGACATTCAGTAAGTACTTGAGTGAGATATAAAACCATCTTGTCTTTTGCACGATTTCCTTCTATTCCATTCCTACTGCCAACTCTCCAGTCCAAGCTCATATTTCTTGCAGTTTAACCAGTTTGCCTTTTTCTAGCCTCTCTTTACTTTAATGCATCCTTCTGGTGGGGCTCCTTTTGCCAAAGTTATGTATCTAAATCTTGCTTTGTAAATGTCACCCTGCCACTTAAAAT
This sequence comes from Lynx rufus, assembly GCF_022079265.1. Classification (NCBI taxonomy): domain Eukaryota; kingdom Metazoa; phylum Chordata; class Mammalia; order Carnivora; family Felidae; genus Lynx; species Lynx rufus. The sequence goes on along the minus strand of NW_025814896.1, from coordinate 16,131,311 downwards.
TATTTATCACCGATCTCCTAAGGAATGATAATGGGCTTTGGGTTTGAATGGCCCTCAGTAAGAATAAGCACTTAGAGATTTCAGTGTATCTCAACTTCCAAACAGTCTATCTGCTCTGGCTTTTGTTTTCCTTTTTAAAATAAACTCTTTCTTAAAATAAAAATTCATAAGTGGTTCGTTTCTAGAAGTAACCATTATAAATTGCCTGGATAATCCTTCCAGAAACTGTATATCTCCAAGCAGAAATATTAGATCTGTTGGTTATTTTAAAATTACATAAATGAGTTCATATTGTTCATACTGTTCTGCCACTAGTGTTCACATAGATCCATTTTATTCTTTTAAACAACTTCATGATTGTATCAGTTACAGACCTTTTGGCTTCAAGTAGCAGAAAACAAAGAATGTACTGGAGGGATGTAGGACAAAGTTTGGAAAATGGTCAGGACCAAGGCAAGCCTGAGAACCATGAAGTAATAGGCTTAATGAGCCTCTTTTAGCTAAAGCAGCCAGGCCAGTTTGTTGCCATCACTGCCCTAGAACTCTCAGGAATAAATTCCAACTGTCCCTTTGTCTTTGTGTCACTGGCTTATGATTTAGAGTCCAAGTGGCAGGAGTACCTCCAAATAGGAGACAGATGAATTCTGGACAGCATAAAAAAATGATGAATTTCCATTTCAGTAGTGTTCTGTTGTATAAATATGCCATAATTTATTTAACTAGCTATTTCTTGGTAGATATTCATATCTACATATTCATAGTTGTCATATTCAGTTTTTCACTAGCAAAAAACACTGATTCAAAAAAAATTAGTTTGTCTTTGTGAATTTTTGTTTTAAGTGTATCTGTGGAATTAATTCCTAGTTGAAGACTGTGCTGTATGTATCAAAGGATATGTACATTTAAAATTTTGATGAATATTGCCAATTCATCCTGAGAAGTTGGCACTAGCTTACATTCTACAGGGGGAAACTGACTTTCTCTTCGTTTATAAGATACAAAGTTATTTATCACCAAATAACTCCATAAAAACCACAAGTGTCAAAACAAATGGAAAACCAAGTCCAAGTGGTTGGAGTATAGAATTTCAACTTTTACCAAGCAATAAGTGTATTAAGAGAAGTTTCTGATCAGCTAATTATATTTTTCCATTAAGAGGCTAACATGTTGGGGCGCCTAGGTGGCTCAGTTGGTTGGGTGTCCAACTTCAGCTCAGGTCATGATGTCACAGTTCACAAGTTCGAGCCCTACATCGCCTCAGTGCTGACAGCTCAGAGTCTGGAGCCTGCTTTGGATTCTTCCTCTCTCTCTGCCCCTCCCCTGCTCATGCTCTGCCTCTATCTCAAAAATAATAAATAAACATTAAAAATTAAAAAAAAAAAAAGAGGCTAACATGTTCATCAGTACCCAAGATATACCTGCTGACATTCTGTGAAATATAAAAAATAAATCAACTTCCCATATTTTTTTCCTTTCCATGTTTGTTTTCCTCAATATTGGATCCTTTCTTCATTTTATTTATCTTTTCAAAGTTTGTTGTATTTGTTTATTTGAATAGGCAATATTATTATATGGTACAGAATTCCTAAGTTTCTTGACAGGTACGTGCTGGGAATTCTACTTTCCAGCAATGGAAGACAAGGTCATTTGAATCATCCCTGCTGATGACAATTTAGAAAGCTGCACAAGATATAAAAACATTTTTCTGAAAGCTTCAAAAAGTTTAGAAGATATTAAAGCATTGTAGGAGAGGTAAACCTAGCTAACAGAGGTAAAGGCTAAGAGAGGTAAGCCTAGCTACCAAAGCCATTTTTGTTCTGAAGGCATTTGTTTATCCTGAGAAAGCATCTGTGTAATTAAGCTATACTATTGGTGGCCTCATCTGTGAGGACAGAATTCATAGCTTGTTGCCTGTCAAGGATAGGGACGTAAGTAAACCACCTTTCCAATTTGAATGGGACCCCTAAGGACATGAGGGGGATCTTGAGCTAAACCATCTCTCAAAATAGCTGTGCAACTAAAGCTTCTGGGGAAATTTTAATTTTGATGGTCTTAAGCTAACAGTGCCATCAGGCAAGTGGCAAAAGCAAGCAAAAATCCTTTCTAAAGAAAGATGTTATCCTGGATATCAAAATAGTCCTCTAAATAATTTGTTACATGATGATCAGCACATAGAAGAAAATGAGGTTCACAAGGAAACAAGACACCCATGAAAAGAACTAGAAGAAACAATATATAGCAGAAGCATCCTCAAAGCCATGAGATATTGGAAATTCAGACACGGACTATAATACAACTAATTTATTATGTAAAAAGAAGTAGAAGCCAAGAATGGAAATATCAGTAAGTAATTGTACACTGTCAAAAATGACAGCAGATTTGAAAAAGAATCAAAGTGGCATTGTAGTACTAAAAATATAATAATCAGAAACAAGATCACAGTATATTTAAAATCACTGAAGAGAGAATTAGTGAACTAGAAGATAGGTTAGGAGAAAACGATCCAGAATGAACCCTCAAGAGACAAAAGTATGCCAAATATAGAAGAGATGGTAAGAGAATTAAGAGAATCCAATGAGAAGGTCTAATATACATTTAATTGGAATCCTAGAAAGAGAAGAGCAAGAATGGCACAGAAGCAGTATTTGAAGAGATAATAGCTGAATATTTCCCATAAATGTTGAAAGATATGAATTCACAGATTCAAAAGTATATAGCCCAAAATGCATATAATGGGAAATAAAACAGGCTAAAAAGTGAGCATCTGCCCTTCTATATTTTTTACCTATTTACTATTATTATTTTTTTATTTTAGAGAGAGAGCATGAGTGGGGAAGAGGGGTAGAAGGAGAGAAAGAGAATCCCAAGCAGGCTCCATGCTCAGCCCAGAGGCCAGTGTGGGGTTGGACCCTGGGATCATGACCCAAGCAAAAATCAAGAGTTGGATGCTCAACTTGACTGAGCCATCCAGGTGCCCCAAGCAAACATCTATTTTAGGAAGTCAGAAGAAGCACAGCAAAATAATTCTAAAGGAAATAAAGACAAAGAAATAAGAGTAGAAATTAATGAAATATAAAACAAGTATATAACATAATCTATCAATGAAAACTTGGTTCTTGGGAAAGATTAATAAGAAGTATTTACTCTAGTGAGGTTGGTTAAGAGAAGGAAGGTGGGAGGAAGGGAGGGAGAAAAGAAGGAAGGGCACAGATAACCAATATCAAGAGTGAAAAGGGGGGAATCATATAGTCATTAGTAAGGTAATAAGATACAATGAATAATTTTATGCCAAAATTTTTGGAAATTTAATGAATTGATAAGTTTATTAGTAATGTAACTATTAATAAAAATTCAATCAGCAATTAAAAAAACCTTCCCACAAAGAAAGCTCCAGGTCTGGATGGCTTCATTGGCAAGTTATATCAAGTATTTAAAAGAGAAAGAATTAATATTACACAAACTCTTCCTGAAAATACAAAAAGAGATTATCAAAACAAAATAAAAACTTGACAGTAATATTGTGAGGGAGGAAAATTCACAGGCTATTTTACTCACAGATATGGAAAATCCTAAACTAAATATTAGCAAAGCAAAATCCAGTTTTTCACTTACTATTGTGGTGTAAGAAACTAGCCAGAATCATGTGCCTTAGAAGAGCCATTTTCTATACCAGAGATTCTGTGGGTCAGGAATTTCTGTGCTCCATTTTGTTTGGGCCCCCAGCTGGGAAGACTCAAAGGAGAGCTTGGAATCAGCTGGAGCCATTTTTACTTGCATGTCCAACTGTTGACATTAGCTGTTGTGTAGACGGTCAGCTGGCTGTTGTGTAGAACCTCAGATCATCTCTAACACCTGCATAGGATGTCTCCTTGTGGTCTGCATGGATTATTTTGAGCCTCCTGATAGCATGGCAGCTGGGTTCTAAGTGCAGGATCCTAAGACAGTTAATTGGAAGTCCTTAACATGTTTATGTTCTAATCTTGAAATTCACATATGCCACCACCACCATACTCTCTTGGTTGAGGGAGTTACAGAGGTCAGTCCAGATTCCAGGGAAGATGTCAAAGACCCCACCACCCAATCAGAGGAGTGCCAAAGTCACAATGTAAGAAAAGCACGTAGGATGGGATAGTATTGTTGAGGCTATCTTTGGAAAGCACAGTCTGCCCTATTAGTACCTGAAAAGGATAATACATCATGACCACGTTGGGTTTATACCTGGAATGCAAGGTTGGTTTGATACCATAGACTCAATTAGTGTAATTTGCTAACAGATTAAAAGAAAAAAATCGTGATTATGTGATGTAATTCAGTATCCATTCCTGATTAAAACAGCAGCAACAACTGTAGCTCCCTAGGAATAGGTGGAAAATAGGAAGGGAGCTTCCTTAATCTGGTAAAGAGAACTATAAAACATGTACAGTAAACATCATACATAATGGTGAATTTTCACTTTGAGGAAGTTTTCACCAGAGTTGCCCTATTATTACATCTATTCAACGCTTGTTGGAAGTTCTAGCAATTGCACTGAGGCAAGAAAAATAAAAAGTATTGGAAAGGACAAATTAATGATTTATTTACATGATGACATGATTGTTTATATAGAAATTATAAAAGAATTCTACAAATTATTAAAGTTAGTAACAGTTTTGCAAGTTTATTGGATACAAAATTAATATTCAAAATCAGTTCTATTTCTATATACCAGCTACAAATAGAAAAATTAAATTTTAAAAGATACTCTCAGGGTGTCTGGGTGGCTCAGTCAGTTGAGCATCTGACTTTGGCTCAGGTCATGATCTCACGGTTCGTGAGTTCAAGCCCCACGTCAGGCTCTGTACTCACGGTTCAGAGCCTGGAGCCTGCTTCGGATTCTGTATCTCCCTCTCTCTCTGTTCCTCCTCTGCTTGCACTCTCTCAAAAATAAAGAGTAAAACAACAACAACAACAAAACAAAACTCCCTACAGCAGCATCAAAAACAGCAGGTCCCTATAGAGAAAACTATGAAATTTTATTGGGAGACATTAAAGAGCAACCACATAAAAAGAGAGATCCTGGGGCGCCTGGGTGGCGCAGTCGGTTAAGCGTCCGACTTCAGCCAGGTCACGATCTCGCGGTCCATGGGTTCGAGCCCCACGTCAGGCTCTGGGCTGATGGCTCGGAGCCTGGAGCCTGTTTCCGATTCTGTGTCTCCCTCTCTCTCTGCCCCTCCCCCGTTCATGCTCTGTCTCTCTCTGTCCCAAAAATAAATTAAAAAAAAAAAAAAAAGAGAGATCTTGTTGCAGATATTAGAAAACTCGCTGCTATAGAAATACCAGTTCTTCATAAGACATGTGCGTTATTCTAGATTAGATGGGATTTAAGAAAGAAAACAATCAGATTCCAAGTGGGGTTCTAGATTGGATCCTAAAAAGAAAAAAGAAAAATCTTCCTTTTATCCTTATCCTTCAGCTACCCTGGAGAGACCCACCATTTCCAGTTTCTCATGCATCCTAGAGATAGTCCATGCATATAAAAGTAAATATGCATATTTATTTCTTTCCTTATTACAAAGTAGGTAAGTATACTGTTCATATTGTTCTGCATCCGGCTTTGTAAAATATATATATTTTGGAAATATTTTTTGTATCACTAAATAGCTATCATTTTTTGTCTATCTAAATGATTATGGTTGGGGCGCCTGGGTGGCTCATTTGGTTGGGTATCCGACTTCAGCTCAGGTCATGATCTCACAGCTCATGAGTTCAAGTCCCGTGTCGGGTTCTGTGCGACAGCTCAGAGCCTGGAGCCTGCTTTGGATTCTGTGTGTCTCTCTGTCTCAAAAATAAATAAACATTAAAAAAAATTTTTTTAAATGATTATGGTTGCATAGGCTTCTGTTTGGAAGTACCTTGATTTATTTAACCTGTCTCTCATGGATGGATATTTAGATTATTTCTAATCTTTTGCTGCAATGAATACATATTTCATATTTTTGAAAGTATGCCTTTATGATAAATTCCCAAAAGTGAATTTGCCTAGGCAGAGGATGTGTGACTTTTTAAATTGATTGACAAATGATACTATATCAGTGTATGACTATATTAGCAGTGGATGAGAATTCCTGTTTTTGAACACCAGTGTGTTAGACTTTTTGATACTCTCCAATGGTAGATGAAAAATAGAATATCAACTGAGGTTGAATACTTTTCATATATTCAGAGCCATATGTATTTACATTTCAGTAAATTCCCTGTTCATATTCTGAGCTTATTTGCCCCTTAGGTTGTTGGTCTTTGTCTTATCAGTTTCTAGAAATTCTTTATAGATTAAGGGAATAGGCTAGTCATGCTATGAAATATAATTTTTCCCAGTTTGACTTATGATTTTTACTTTGCTGATCATGATTTTTTGCCACACAGAATATTTTTATTTATACACAGTAGAATTTATCAGTATTTTTTAAATGACTTCAGGGTTTTAGGGGCGCCCGGGTGGCTCAGTCGGTTGAGCGTCTGACTTCAGCTCAGGTCACGATCTCACGGTTCGTGAGTTCGAGCCCCGCGTCAGGCTCTGGGCTGATGGCTCAGAGCCTGGAGCCTGCTTCTGATTCTGTGTCTCCCTCTCTCTCTGCCCCTCCCCCATTCATGCTCTGTCTCTTTCTCTGTCTCAAAAATAAATAAACATTAAAAAAAATAATAAAAAATAAATAAATAAATGACTTCTGGGTTTTATTTCATATTTGGAAAGGCCTTCCCAATTTTGAGGCTATAAAAATGTGCCATGTATTTTTCTAGTACTTACATGGTTTGATATTTTTGCATTTAAATCTGTAGATCCATCAGAAGTTATTTTTTGTGTGAGTTATAAAACTCTGCTTATTAACCTACCTTTCTCAGGCAGATGGAGAGATGGATTTGGACTCTAGGGGAGAGAGATCTGATAAAGAGTCTTGATATCTTTTAGGGTATGGAATTCATTTCACTCAGAGGAATTGGAATGAGCATCTGAAGTTAGCACTCCCTCTTCCCCACAGCAGGTGGGAAAAGTAGTTTTAAACTGAATCCTTTTTCAGTATCCCATTTCATTTCCCAAAACTTTCTATTACTGCACTACCTGACATGTTACAATTTTGATCTCCTTTTTGTTCCATTTTAAGTGGCTGTTTTCTGATGTCATGAAAAGGCACAGCTTCATTTCATTTATAAGTCCTCTAAATTATGATGTGGCATGAAATATAGTGAAGTCTAGTCATTATTTTTATGATCATTGTTTCCAAGGGCTTTCTTTTCTGATTGTGTTTGCCTGGTCCCAAACCCATCTCATCCAGTGATCTTTTTTTTTTTTTTTTTTTTTTTAACTTTCTGTAACTCTCCATCCATGTATTACTTTATAAGGCAGATCGTGAGCACAGGAGGAAACACACCTTGATCATGATTTCATATTCCTGTCATTGTTCCAATATAAATGCACAAACCTTCCAAACCTTTGAAATTCAGTTCAAACTTCTCAATGGAAATAAAGAAAATTAGAAATCATTTTTCTTCATTAGGTCTTGTGGTCCTTAATATAAATACTACTGTGCTGCTTGGTCTTCAGTGGATGATATTAACTTTGAGGCACTTAGGAAAATATATTACAACATCATTTAAAAATGAAATGTCTCATCACTCTAAAGCCACAGTTTTCATGTTTCTTGTGGGTTTTTTTCTATTTATCTACATTCATTTATCAGGTGCCTTTTGTTTTGCTAGGCATTGTGCTAGGGTGGTTGGGGCTGTGGAGATGAGTAAAATATTTTATCCATCAACTAAGGGAGGCACAGATACCACAAATAATCATAATGTACTGTGCCGGGTTCTATAATAGAGGTGCTTTTTAATGTTTATTCATTTATTTTGAGAGGAGAGAGAGAGTGATCATGAGCTGGGGGGAGAAAAAGAAGGAGAGAGAGAGGATCCCAAGCAGGCTCCATGCTGTCAGTGCAGAGCCTGATGTGGGGCTCCATCTCACAAACTGTGAGATCATGACCTGAGCCGAAGTCAGACGCTTAACTGACTAAGCCACCCAGGCGCCCCATCTATAGTAGAGATGTTTATTGGGAGCATGTATTATTGATCAGGGTTTTTAGTAGCAAAGGATGAAATCCACTCTAGCTGGTTTAAGCAGAAAGATAGTTTACACAGTCCCCAGGAAGTTGATAGATCTGGGTTTGAATGTTACACAACTGGAAACAAAGCAACCAGGGACAGTGTTTCCATAAGAAATGCCCAAGCACACTAAAGGGCATTGTTTTAGGGAAAACACTACTGCTTCCTTGACTTGCGTCTTCAGCACAAATGGCATTAGATATTGGACATTAGAAACTCTGTTCCAGAACAGTCCTGTAACATGAGCTTATAATTTCCTTTAAGGTCTCCAGTACAGTTAGATGCAGTTAGCCCAGTTCATGATCTTTATGTTCCTCATACCCCTCATTGGTCTAGAGCAGCAACTACTGAGCTTGAAATAGCTTTGCCTTCAATATGCACTTCACTTCAGATGACTGTGGGTGATTACATTAAAAACTCTTTCATTTCATGCTATCAATGACCAGCATGCTGTCATGTAGTGCAAGAATCAGCAAATTATGGCCTGCCACTTGTTTTGGTAAATGCAGTGTTATTATAATACACTATATTCCCCTGCTTGCACATTGTCTATGACGGCTAAAGAGTTGAGCAGTTGCAACAGGAGTTACTTGCTGTGCAAGTTCCTTATCAGTTACTTGTTCAGAGAGATACTCTATGTGATGGGGTCCTGAGGGACTGGGACAGCAGTCAGTGCTCTGACATTCATAATGGGCCTCGTGTAGCTCCCTGAGTTATATGATGTTCTCATTAAGGTTCTTTTCAGACACTCCAGCCCTTTCAGTCTTAGCTGGAGTGCAGGCGTTTATTAAGAAGTGCAGCATTCAGTGCTGCAGGCCAGTCTTCATTGCTTCAAGCCCATTGGCTCTACTTACATAATTAATTTCTATTTTATTTTATTTTTTGGCCTTTTGTTCTGTTAGGTGCCCCTTTTAGTCCTTCAGATGATGGTGTCTCCAGCTCATAGAGGATTCTCTTGTTAGGAGTCCAGTAAACTCTCTGCCATAACATAGAGATAATTTTGGGATATGGCCAGAAACTTTTGGATGCTGATGAGTGCTTGAAAGATCTGTCTTTCCTGTAAATTAAGCCAGATTAAATCAGGATTATCCTTGTTGATATTTGCACATATGGAGTTAATAGTTGGGTGCCCAAGAATTATAGGACCACAATTCAGGTGTAACTTTGTTCTCTTCTTTGAGCCCAGGCAGTATATTTAGTATATTTAGTCCACACTGAAGTCTTCTGTTAGTAACCTGGCTTTCCTGTGAAGGGATCCACATGATGGAGAAGCCCCCATGTTACTGCCCTCATCTGATTTTCTTCTTTCAAATTTACACTACTATTAATGAGCTTTTCTGTCCACTTCCTCCACTTCCTCTAACAGAGGCAGCCAGTCTACTTTTGTTTGCTTTCCAGTTTGTTGCTGTTTAAATTAATCTTCAAGCACATCATCTTTCTTTTTGTTTTCCTTATTGGGACTTAAATAAACTTCAACATAAGTATCTACAGAGGCTTCTTATCTCTGGGCTGACAGCCTCAGTCTTCTCCGAGGGAGAGGGAAGAATCCCTTTTATCTTTTGCAAGTCTGCCCTCTTTTAAAGACTGCTCTGCTTTAGGCCTGGAATTTTTTCCTGGCTAAGAATTTTCATCTGTGGACACAATAGCCTCTTTGCTGCTCTTTAATAAATAGTCTCTGTTTATTATAAATCATGGCATTGGTGCATATTAGTTTGAAGTTACCTTTAGTTCTATGGACTAATAGCCTTGTTCTTGATCTAATCTTTCATTGTAACTAAAATCCACTGGATGCACAATTACCATCAACCTTCCAGGAGCAATGTGATCAGTCATGGGTGGGAAATGAGAAGAAAACTCTGGGATCCTTTCTCTATGATTTTCTCACCAAATGTTTGGAAGGAGGGCTCTGGCTGAGGAGCTCAGAGACTTCCCAGGGCACTTCTCACAGGATCCTGCCCCCTTCTCTCTCTTCTCCATCTTGCTTTTAAAAGATCCTCCTTTTTCTCCTCTTATTTTCCCTTTCTTGACTTGGTATATATTGTCCATAGGAACTTAAAAAAAAAACCTTTTATATGTTTTCTTTTTATAGAATATTATATTTTTAAGAAGAATGTTTTGCCAAAAACATTTGAAATGCCAACAGACTGAAAGAAAAAAATTAAAATTACCTATAGTGTTACTAATAGATTCATCAGTTCTTTTTTTTCTACAAAATACTATTTTCCCTTTTGCAAACATGAGCCCCTATTATATACACCTTAACATTAAAATGAGACTATTTTTCTCATGTTCGTTAGTCTTTTGTAGCATCACATTGTGATTGCATAATAATCCATCTTATACATGTACCAAAATGTATTTCGCCACTCTAATTGTGAACTTTTAGGATTGTTTTCAGTTTGTCAGTCTTCAGGACACTGGTAAATCAGCAGCCTGAGTCCAGCCTTTGCACACATCCCATAATGATTTCTCCAGGAAGTGGGTTGACCTGGTCAAAGGACATGTATGTGTGTGTGTGTGTGTGTGTGTGTGTGTGTATACGTGTGTGTGTGTGTGTGTGTGCATATGCGTGTCTGTGTATATATTTTTTAATGTCTTTGTTTAAGTTTATTTATTTTGCAAGAGACAAAAAGCATGACTTGGGGAGGGGCAGGGAGAGAGGGAGACAGAGAAAATCCCAAGCAGGCTCCGCACTGCACTGTCAGCGCAGAGCCTGATTCAGGGCTCGAACCCACGAACCATGAGATCCTGACCTGAGCCGACGTTGGACACTTAACTAACTGAGCCACCAGGCATCCCTGTATATATGTATTTTTAATCAAGTAAACTTTATTTTTTAAGTTTATTTATTTATTTTGAGAGAACGAGAGAGAGCAGGGAAGGGCAGAGAGAGAGGGAGAGAGAATCCAAGCAGGCTCTGCACATTCAGCGTGGAGCCCTGTGCAGGGCTTGAACTCAAGAACTGTGAGATCATGACCTGAGCCGAAATCAAGAGTCGGAGGCTTAATGAGCAGCCACCCAGGCGCCCCAGTAAACTTCATTTTTTAGACCAGTTTTAGGTTCAAGCAAAATTGAACAGAAAGAGAGAGTTCCCATGCACCCCCTGTGCATGTAGGATTTTAAGGACTTCAGTGTGTGTTACCAAGTTGCCTTTTAAGACCGTTGTACCACTTTCTATTCTTAACTTACATTTTCCCTTTTTTTCCACAACACCATGTGTTATCATTCAAAAGAAGTCTTTGATAAGGTACATTTGAAACAATACCTACTCCATCTTAAAAAAGATGTTTTTTTTTAAATTTTTTTTTATTTTTATTTTGACACAGGGAGAGACAGAGCATGAACAGGAGAGGGTCAGAGAGAGGGAGACACAGAATCCGAAACGGGCTCCAGGCTCTGAGCTGTCAGCACAGAGCCCGACGTGGGGCTCGAACTCACGGAGCGCGAGATCATGACCTGAGCCGAAGTCGGCCACTCAACCGACTGAGCCACCCAGGCGCCCCTACTCCAGTCATCTTAAGACTGATTTATTTTCTTCTGAAATTCATATTTATGTTACTCATCCCATTACTATCTTTTATGGTTGGTGGTGGCAGAGTGCCACCAATCTTCCTTCCTTTGCCAATTTAACAGAAATTAGAAAAGTAATACCTTTTATTTATTGATATTATTATTATTATTATTTGATGTTTGTTTATTTTTGAGAGAGACAGAGTGCAGTCAGGCACGGGAGGGGCAGAGAGAAGGGGACAGAGGATCCAAAGCAGGCTCTGTGCGGATAGCAGTGAGCCCCGTATGCAGCTTGAACTCACAAACCGCAAGATCATGACCTGGAGCAAAGTCAGATGTCCAACCAACTAAGCCACCCATATGCCCCATATTATTTTTTTTTTTTTTGAGAGAGAGAGGGAGAGAGAGAATATGAGCAGGGGAGAGGGGCAGAGAGTGAGAAAGAGAATCTTAGAATCTTAAGCAGGCTCCACGCTCAGCATGGAGCCCAATGCAGGGCTGGATCCTACAACCCTGGGATCATGACCTGAGCCAAAATCAAGAGTCAGACACTCAACAGACTGAGCCACCCAGGTGCCCCCGAAAAGTAATAATTGTACACAAAAATAAGCACGTAGACCAGAAAGATACAAAGAAAAAACAGTCTCCCTCCTCACCCAGGCTTCCTCCTGAAAGTTACTTGGCTTTTACTTTAATGGTTTTTAGCAATTGTGGTTACTTCCAAAATTGTAAATAAGATCTATACACACACATAGCTGTTTTTTCTTCTTTATTTGTGTTTTTAGAGTGTTAACTTTGACACGTAGCTCCATATTCCTAAATGACAGATGTCTTGAAAAGTTCTGGTGCTTATCTCCTCTCACTTGACTTGTGCTTCTTATTTGACCTCAGAAAACTTCCCATGCTGGCTTGCTTTTAATTCAGGCATGTATTTGCATATTTGCTAGAGTGGTGCCACCAATCATTTGAGGTGTTTGGGGAGGCAAGTTATTTATTAAATATATTTAATCCATTAATTATATCTAATAATTATTTAATATATGTAATCCACGTTGGTTAAAATGGCAGTCTTAATCCACTCACTTTGTATCTCTTGACTCTCCTCTGTAAAAGATGAAGAAATCAGCACCCGGCACTACACTCTACCTTCTGTTCTTCCTTCTTCATTCTACATTCAGATGAGACGCTATTATTTTCTTCGTTTTACAGATGAGATAGCAGAATTAAGAGAGGTTAAGGGATTTGCCTGAAGTCACATAGCTCATAAATGGGAGAGGGAGCCAGGATTTTTTCTCAGGTGCATCTGCTTATACTGGTGCCTCGTTAACATAGCCTCTCCGCTCTGTCCCTCAAGGCTGTTATTACCTCTACTCCCCATCCTGTTTCTGTTGCTGCTATTGTTTTTTTTCCCCTGTGAGTTTAGGGAAAGGTAGGTAGATCTGTATTTTGACTTTGGCTGAAAGACTTACAAGCTGTAAATTACCAAATCACTGTGCCCTTGAATATAAGCATTTACAAGATGTTTTGCAGAAGAAATTAGACAATCTACTTGAAAGTTCCTGTGCAATGCAAACATCAGACATGATTAATTTCAGAGCTCAGTAAATATTTGTTGATGTAACAATGCAAACCAGCAATGTAGATTGTGGACTTCTGTTAGCATAGATGAGTCCTTTGGAACAATCAGTTTGTTAATTCCTTTTTCTTGAAGTGGCATTTAAAAATCCATGGTTACTTACTGTTTATTAAAGAAAAGAGCTCTGTTCTTTTGGAGATTTTTTTTATGCAGACACAGAGGGAAATCAAAGTCCACAGAAAAGCAGGCTGGCTATTTAAAGTGGCTCCAATGTTTTGGCCTCTTGTTGCTTTCCTCCACTTGTGCTTCATATTCTCATCACTCATTTCCACCTGTTGTTCCATTTGTAGTTAGACCTGGGGCCAAAAAGGAAGTTGAGGGTCGAGGTTACTCTGAAGCACCGCCTGACTTATCCCACCCTATTGTAGTGGTCTGTTTTCTTTCCTTCCCTCAGTTGACAATAACTCAGTGAGTACAGGGATCACGTTGCATTTGTTTATGCCTTCAGCATTTGGTGTATTAGGTCTCCAACAAATGTTTATAAATGAATGAATGCCAGCAGTGTTTTTCTGACTTCTGCATAAACTGCAAGGTGGCTTGTGATACCCATTGTCGGCGACAAACTACATCTGGTGCAGTTTCCCTACAGTGAGAGTCCCCGAGATGGCCTCGGACAGGTTCCACGAACCTGTTGAAATTATATACATCCAAAGGTAATGCGTTTTCCAAAGAGCAGCATCTTACTTTTCATCACATTCTCAAAGGAATATGTGACCTAAAATGAGTTGGCAACACCACACAAATTGTGAAAAGCTTTTCAGTGGTGTGGAAGAGCCATTAATTTATTTTTGTGCCCACACGCATATCAGTTTGTTGCTTGACCCTCTTGATAAATAAACTATATGTAAGTAACCCTGATGTGTTAGCACTTTAAGATCTAGATAAGATCAGCTTGATTCCTTGTTACTTGCCCGGTAAAAGTCCAAAGTTTCCCCAGGAATCTGCAGATTCCTTGGGGGTGAAGGTGTGGCTTCTGTTCTCTGGGTCATCTCCGCCTCCTCTTTCTCTGTTTTCTCAACCTGTCCGTTTCAGAATTGAAAGTCAATCCCTTCCTGGTTTCTGTCAGGAACACAGAATACACTCACAAAAAGCATTTGTAAGTGTTGTTACCAGCTTTGCTGGTGATTTGGGAGCCCCAGAAAGGGGTCGCATGGCAGAAAATCCAGACCTCTGGCATCTTCCTGGCTCCCTGTTCCTTCCCTTTCTTTTATTCATCACAGATTTCCCCTTGGAATTCAGTTCTTCTTTATTGTGTAGAGCTACTTGGCAACCTTCAGCTTTTATTTCTGTTATTTTTGCATGGCTGAACTCAAAAAGGTGACCAGGAGCCAAAAGGGCCTCCCATTTGACAGCCTTTCTCTTTGGAAGGCAGATGTGGCTGTAACGATTTTTTTTTCTTGTTGTATATATATTTTAACATCTTTTCAACTTCCTTGAATCCATCTTACTAAATTCTGTAGGTCTGTGTTCTTATGAAGAATGTCCCTGACTTCACTGCAAACGTAGGCCTTTATAAATGGGGTAGGACCTATAAGCACGCCGAAAATCTTGTTCTTACATAGAAACGAAAGAGGACGAACATTTTTATCTTGCGATCTGCAAAACTAGTTTCCCTCACTGTGCCGTAAACTGAGTTTCCTTCTCCAAGTTTCTTTAACTTTTTATTAATCTTCTTTTTTTAAAAAGGTAGTAATATATTTATTTTTGATGACTATGACATCAGTATGAATTTTTCAAAAATTAGAACAGTGTGGAAGTCACAATTAATGAAACCCCTCCCCCACCATAATCCTGTCCAGAGATGGCCTCTGGTAACATTTTGGTACATATCCTTGTAGAGATTTAAATGCATATAGCAACAATAAAACACTGACTATGAGCTGGGTACAGTGCTTTGTCTCATTAAATCTTCAATGTCTCTGAGATGGGGCCCCCCATTTACCAAACAGTAAACTGGAGGCTTATAGCTAACTGATGACTTTCCTAAACGTATTTCCAATATTTGCTTCTGTAAACAGTCTACAGTAAATGAAGACGTAACTAGCTGTTGCTCTTGTCTGTTTATGTCCACATGATAAATTTCCAGAACTATAATTGCTTAGTCAAAAAGGGTGCACATTGAAACTTTTGGTGCATTTTGAGAGCGGTGGTGAAGAGCATGGGCTTCGTGGTCATACATACCAGTGTTCATATCTTCACTGCCACTTGCTGGCCACTCGCTAGACTTAAACTGTGCCTCAGTTTGCTCATCTGTAAAATGGGGTAATACCAGAAACCTCACATGGCTTGTGAGGATTAAATGAGATGATGCATGTCACATCCCTGGCTAGTATTCAACACATAGGAAGAGCAGTGCATTAGACACACTGGGTCATTGCTCATATAAAGCCAACATTTCAGTGTGGAAGGTGGGGAGTCGCAGTGAAGACGAACAGTACACAAATTAATGAGCAAGAAAAATAGCATGCCATGCAGACATTTAAAAGTAAGTGATGTGATAGGTAGATGGGTGGTTACCTTAGGTTGAATGGTTGGGGAAGTCCTCAAGAGGTGACATTTTAGCTAAAGTCTGAATAATGAGGATATTCTTTAAATTCCTAGAAGTAGAATTGTGGTATCAAAATTACATGCATTAAAGCCTTTTGTTAATATATTGACCAAATATTACCAGTGACCAACAAAAAATTTTTTTAATAATTTACATTCCCTCTGCATATAAACATGTTTCTTTCCTTCACCCTTACCAGCACTTTTCTTTTGATTTTAAAAAGTGGGGTTAATATAAAGATTATCTTGGAGACCTTCCTGTTTGTCTTCTAATGTGCTTCATTAGCAGGGGTCAAAAATAAGAAAACAAGTTAGTCCCTTGGAGGGATCCCTTACTTGTCCAACATCACCCCTACTATAAACCTTTCTGCTCACTCACTCTGCCCTTTTTCTCTATGCCAGTTCCTGCACGCATTGTGTGACAGGACTGGAAGCCACCAGCACGTTAACCAGCATACATGTCAACAACCACGTTTCCCCTTGGGAATCAGGCAGTGCCTGGCTCAGGGGAGGTGCTGATCAAGCATTGCCTTTGCTATAAAAACAAGGCAGCTTTTAGAGGTGGGGCTGGTCTTTCCAAACAAATGTGTTGGCAAGGGTATAATAACCTGTGCGTTACAACTGCGCTGAAGGCTCTGCACATCTTTCTGTTCCAGTCACACCCCTCTCCGTGTGGCATGCGCTGGGGGCAGGGGTCTTGTGAGCAGTCACTGCCACTGCGGCTGCCCAGAAGCGGTGCGTAGTGTCTCTTTGGTTTGTTTGGAATGTGTGTATGATTACATATTGTTTGTGGATCTGTTCTGTAAAACCTTTTATCATCCTAAAACTGTGTCATAAGAAACATTCTCTTTGCAGGTCTTGAGTGGGGCTCAACATCATTACAGTGATATAGTACATGTTCAGTTACAGAGCTTATTCAGATACTGTTTTAATTTCAGTCGTATTTTTTATAGAATACACATGTATTAGACTTTAATCTCTGATTCAAGCCTTAAAGAAAATGACATTATGCAGTTTAAGCTCACAGGCAAACGGACTACAAGTTACGTGTTCTTAAAATGTGATTTCTTTTTATGATCTTGATCTTTTTAAACTCAGCAACCTAAATAAAACATCCTGAGGGCAAAATGTGTGAGCGAAGGGGTCCGGGGGTGGCGTAGGGAGGGAATGTGTTTGATGAAATTGTCCAGGAGCAAAGCACCACTCACTTGAAGCCCAGAGATTTGTCATCCAAATATGTGCAGATTGCTGGTACTATAAATAGTTTGAACTCGAGTAAACAGCTTCCTCCCCCTAGCTACTGCTTGGCCATTGTTCAGATGCCAGAACAGCCAGGGAATAGCATCTCAGACCAAGCTCATGGCACTTGTGCCCGACTCTTAGTCTGCTTCTTTGCCAGGTAGAGCCAGCAGCCACCCAGGGTTTGAGATGACCAGAAGGCAGACACTGAGGCCCTTTAGTTGCCCACTTTTGACTTCCACCCTGACCCAGCCTATCGTTACAGCTTTATAAACTTGCCTCTGCTCTAGAGTAGCAACAAGCTAAGGCTCCTGGCAACTATAAAAAGCCCCGGAACCACATGGCCGATGAGTACATGTAGGAGACACAGACATTTTCTTTTTCAGGGCTGAAGCATGCATGGCTCATTCCTTTCTTTTGGAGCCAAGAAGAGTGGCACTGGCTGTCAGAACCGCTGCAGGCTGCCCATGCCAGCAGCTGACGTGCCATGTGCCAGGAAGACAGGCTGTTGACATTTTAAGAACCCCTTTGAGGACTCAAGTAAAATGCTGACATTAGAGCAACCGAGGACATTCCATGGTTTATTACTATATTTCCTTTGGAAAAAATAAGTCTCTTTTTAAAATTCCTGCTTCAGCTGCATTCATTTACTCTGACTCTATGTCAGATGCCTCTGAGGAGGTTATGAATAACAACATTTTGTTGTTGAGGGGAACAGATGATAGGAATGATAGAAAAGTAGTGAATCAGGATCAGGGAACCTGGATTCTGGGGCAAGTTACCTAACTTTTCTTAGCTTTAATTCTTTCATCTGTCAAGTATAGGTAATTCTGTCTCTCCTGCTTCATGGGTTGGATGACAAAATGGATGTAATAATACTTTCTGGACTATATCAAACTAGTGGACCATAAAGGAGAGGTAGGTTAGTTAGAAAGAGTCTCGCAGGCCTGGCCTTCTACTTTGTAACCTCAAGCAAATGGCTAAGGTCTCTCAACCTTAATCTTATCATTTGTAAAATGGGAATATTGATATCTGCTTTGCAAGAGTGTTATAAAGATTAGAAATAACCTATATAAAGCACTGACAAATGGTAGATAATTATTAAACTGCAGTAATAATTATCATTATATTTAATGTGGAGGCATTCACTCTGGTTATTCAGAATTCTTTGCCTAGAGAAACAGATTCAGTTTGTAGATGTTGAGATTAGCAAAAGGCCCAGCTAAAAGCTGATGGCAGTAACTGATAAAAAATAGATAACATTTTTAAAAAGTCAAAATAATATGCAAACATAATTTTTAAAAAAAAATCTGCAGGTCTGGAAAGATACCCGTTTCCTGCTTGCCCCTCCCCCGAGGCAACATCTTCTGCCTTTAGCTCTTACAGTGGTTCCCTCTGTTTCTCTAAGTAACATTACACTAACTCCACTTTTTTTTTTAAATTTTTAATGTGTATTTATTTTTGAGACAGAGAGAGAAGGGGACAGAGGATCCAAAAAGTGGTTCTGAGCTGTCAGCACAGAGCCCAGTGCAGGGCTCGAACCCACGAGTGGCGAGATCATGACCTGAGCTGAAGTCGGACACTTAACTGACTGAGCCACCCAGGTGCCCCTCCACTTCTTTTTTAAAACTAATTTTTGTTTTTGTCAAAATGGCATATGCACATAGATTCTTTTTAAGATCAATATCATTACTTGTTACTGAAACAACAAATAATGTTTCATTAAACAAATAATGTTTCAATAAATTGTTACTGAAAATGGCTGTCTTCTGCCCCCACCCCTCTATCCCCTGCCTCCTGCCCTGCTTCCAAGAGCATCCATTTTGGATCCCATTAGTTGTTTGTTCTAGTGTTACTTCCATATATCCAAATAATATGCTTATACAGCTGCCTCTCTGTGTAAACATTCTCTTATTGTGGAAATTTTCAAACATATTCAATACTAGAATAATATAATGAGTGGTCATGTACCAGCCATTATCCAGCTTCAAGAATCATGACCCATCTTGTTTCATCTGTGCCTATAGCCACTTTTCCCCTTGCCACTGGATAATTTTGGAATAAATTTTAGGCATCATGTCATTTCATCAGTAGCAATTTCAGCATGCATCTCTAAGAAAACAAGGATTGCTTTGTTAAAAATGTAACTATGCTACCCTTATCACATATAAAATAATTAATAATTCCTTATTACTAGCAAAGATCTCTGATTAACTCCTAAGTATTTTTTTTATTCAAATCAGATGCAAGCAAGGACCACACACTACCATACAACTTTTTCTTTGTTCATCAGTTTTATTTTATTTATTTAGTTTTTCTTTGTTCATCAACTTAGGTGTTACCTATTGACCTCCTCCAATGGCACATTAGGCTTTAGCTTTTTTTATAAGCACCGCAGACCCCCTCACGCTTCTCCTTTACCTTTTTCACCCAGTATCACAGGTTTTGGGTTAAGTCAGTATCCAGTGTTTTGTAGCATTATGGTGTCGTAAATATTTACTGCTGAGCCAGTAATGTTCTGGTTATTTTTCCTTTCTGTATGGCTTTTCCTGGATGTTATAACAGCTGCGTCTTTACTATGCTCAGTTCTCTTTGTTTCTTACTGCAAAGTCTTCCCATACTCTTCCGTGGACTCTCAGTACGATTTTCAGCACAGCTGTCGGGGAGTCCCCAGTTAGACTGGCGCTCTCTAGGCCTGCGGGTCAGCTGAAGTCCTGAGCTACCCTCAGCCTCATCCTGGGCGTTCCTTCCACCTCTCTTGTTAGATCCCTGCTTTCAGCTCCTACCTTACAGCTTAAACCCTCCTTTAGGTGAAGGATATTCTCCAGGAGTTGAGTGAGAAAACAGTACACGAGAGAAACTGTTCTGAGTCCTTCCATGTATCAAAATCATCTGCATTTTGCCTCGCTGAGGATAAATTCTAGGTTCCAAATCATTTTCCTTTAGAACTTTTCCCTTTGAAAGCGTTGCTCCGTTGTCTTCCGGCAGCCAGTATTGCTCGGAAGAAGTCTGATGCCATTCTGATTCTTTTCTTTTGAAACAGTCTCCCTAGAAACGTGGAGGATTTTTTTCCTTTTGGATTCTGCAAGGTTAGGAGAATGCATATAGGCATGGGAGACTCTCCTCCTTTTTAAGGATGCAGCCTTCCTTTCAGCCCTGGGAACGTTTCCTCATGATTTCTTAGATGATTTCCTATTGTACTTTTCTTTGTATTCTTTCTCTGGAATTCCTATTTAGTCTAATGTTGAACTTCCTGGATTGTTGTTCTAGATCAAAATCCTTTTTTATCCTGTAAACTTTTCCCCCCTGTACTGTATTTTGAAAGATTTCCTTTTCGTGTTTTCCAGGTTTTCTACTGAATTGTTAATTTCAATATTCATATTATTAATTTCTAAGAGTCCAGTGTTGTCAGCTTATTTTATGAACATAGATAGTATCTTCAGAATCTCTCTGAAGACATAAGAAAATTTTTTGAAAGGTTTTCACTTGTCTGAATTTCTTTCCCATAAAAGAGTCCATTTTCTCTATATTTTAGTTTCTGTCCTGCTGTTGGTTTTCCTCAGATGCCCTGTGATGCCTTTTTTTTTTTCTTTTTTTCCTTTTTTTTGCCAATTGTAAGCAATAATAAAAGCCTCCTTTTAGGAGTTAGGCCTTCGTTTCCTCTGGAACTGGTTGTCTGTTTGCCACATGGACCTCACCCCTGCCTGGGAAGCTGCCAGAAGCTCTGTGTACCACGCTGAAGGGTACACTTTGCTTTAGGGCACCTGACCAGCAGTTAGACTGAGGGGCCCTCAAAGGTCAGGATAAGGACGCCCAATCTCCTATGAGACAGGAGGTATCCTGTGAACCTACCTATTTTTTTAAGTGCATGCTATCTGGGATCAGGCTTCCCTTCTCTTGCCATCCCTCCATTGGGCACACTGGCTGCATCACCAGCAGTCTAAGGGGGCCCAGGAGGTGGACCCTCAGAACATCAAACCCTATAAAGAATACAGCCAGGTATATTCCAAAATCAAAAAAAAAAAAAAAATCAAACATTTCTTTGTCATCTTTTGTGGGACTGACTCCTCTCTGCCCCCAAATGACTTAAGTGTCTGATTTTATTTTATTTTTTATTTTTAAGTTTACTTATTTATTTTGAGAGAGAGAGAGAGAGAGAGAGAGAGAGAGAGCGCATGAGTGTGCACAGGGGAAGGGCAGAGAGAGGGAATCCCAAGCAGGCTCTGCTCTATCAGCACCCAGAGCCCAACATGGGGCTTGAACTCGCGAACCTCGAGATCATGCACTGAGCCGAAATCAAGAGTCGGACACTTAATTGACTTAGCCACCCGGGTGCCCTTAAGCGTCTGATTTTAAAACATTATTTGAGTGTAGGTATGGTTCTTTTTGGGTCCATATGCCAGGAGGTTAACTGGTTATTTCTGTGTGGTAGGAAGATGGATGATTTTCCTCCCTTTTTTCCTGCTCTTCTATATTTCCTCTTTTTTACAGTAAGCAATTATAATTGGAAAGAAAAACAAATCTATTTTTTTATAATTGTCTCAGTCAATATGCTTCTTAATAATGTCTAGAGAAAATGGGGACCTTCTAGCTGTGTGCCATAGTGAATAAGAGAGTTTGAAATGGCATGACAACTGAAACCTGCCTTTTTAAAAAAAATTTTTTTTTACATTTATTTATTTTTGAGAGGCAGAGAGAGACAGAGTGTGAGTGGGGGAAGGGCAGAGAGAGAAGGAGACACAGAATCCAAAGCATGCTGCAGGCTCTGAGCAAGCTGTCAGCACATAGCCCGACGTGGGGCTCGAACCCACAAACCATGAGATCATGACCTGAGCCAAAGTTAGACGTTTAACCTACTCAGCCACTCAGGTGCCTGTGAAACCTGCCTTTGATAGGGTGAAAGCTAATTGCATTTTGCAGCAGCTGTTTGGACTAGGTCAGTAGCCATGGCCAGAACTTATTCATCATATGCTCCTTTCAACAGATGTCAGTCAGTTACCAGTTCAACAAATTACCTATTGATCTGTGTCTAGAATTTCCTCATGTGTCAAATGGAAATAATAATACCTACTTCATAGGACCTCACAGGGATTAAATGAGATAATTTATATAGAGCAATTGGAATATTACCTGGTGTATGGTAAACATCCATTGTAAGTTTTTATGATTTATAGATTTTCTTATTTTAACAAGTATCTCATCATATGTACAAAATGCTCATAAATTAAACACAGATCTTTTCCATAAGGAACTCAGATTCT
Source organism: Lynx rufus (assembly GCF_022079265.1). Taxonomy (NCBI): domain Eukaryota; kingdom Metazoa; phylum Chordata; class Mammalia; order Carnivora; family Felidae; genus Lynx; species Lynx rufus. The sequence goes on along the minus strand of NW_025814896.1, from coordinate 16,108,988 downwards.
AGCAACATAAGATCTGCCCAGGAATAAATATGCCTCAGAGAGGAGAAAAGCATAAGTTTTGTAAGAGAAAAACAGATAAAGTACTAAGGAAGTTCACAGGGAGAGACCCCTTCCAGACTGGGGGGTGAAGGGTGGGAATTAAGGGCAGCTTTGTGCAAAGGGGCTGCCTGAGCCCTTCAGAACAGCTATGCGCTCAGAAGCAGCCAGCGTTTCCTCAGGTGGAGCCAATACCGCGGGCCGTGTAGAGTTGGGAGCTTTCCTGCAGGGAAACCCTATCAGAGTCAGTAGAGTGAGGGACTTCAGAATACAGGCCTGGCCCCAGGCAGCCCTGGCGAGGAGCCCAGGCTCCTGCCCGTATTTCAGTGAACCTGGCACAGGTTGGTCAGCCTCTGCAGCATCGGTCTCCGCAGCTGTAAGATGAGAGGATACCAAATACCTCCTGCCCCTGATAATTGTCAGGGTAACATAAGGTGGTGTCTGTAGAGCGCTAGGCACAGAGCGTGGCCCCAGTCCACACGGTAAATCCGCCGTTGTCAGAAGACAGAATGAGCGTGCTGGTGTTGTCCTGTTTTCTCTTCGTGGACTCTGTCACAGATGTACAAGTATTCAGTCTGCCAGGCAAGTGTTATAAAATGTATGTGGTCGATGGGGCGCCTGGGTGGCTTAGTCGGTTAAGCGTCCAACTTCGGCTCAGGTCATGATCTCATGGTTCGTGAGAGTTCAAGCCCCGCGTTGGGCTCTGTGCTGACAGCTCTGAGCCTGGAGCCTGCTTCAGATTCTGTGTCTCCCTCTCTCTCCGCCCTCCCACACTTGTGCTCTCTCTCTCAAAAATAAATTAAAAAAAATAATTTAAAAAAGTAAAATATATGTGGTCGAAGAAAACAATATCTTTGTTTTTATGAACACGCTCCTTACTATTATTCTTGTTCAAATAACAAAACATGATTCAAAGAATTGGGAGTGATTTCAGTAAACTGATCTGTCCAGGGCCCAGCTCATTTTCTGATGCCCCCTTGGGCTTCTGGAATAAAGGCCTGGCCAGACAATAGTCCCAGTCTCCACCTCCAGTCCCTCCAAGCTGAGTGTTCCTGCTGAGAACACAGCTCTAGGTGGGCTTTTGTTCCTTTTTCATCCTGAGAATGAATTCTAGAGAATTCTAGAGAAATAATGGGTCCTCTGGCTTCCCAACATCCTTGACTTTATTCATTCACCGTTACATCATCTTCAGAGTAGAGGATGGTGACACTGAATCAGAATTAGAAAATAATGCCTTTACTTTAGGATGTCGCAGCTTATTTTTGCAAGTTTTTTTTCCAAGTATTTTTGAACATGTGGTATGTGCCAGGCACTTAATCCACACAATAACCTTGTAGGGTAAGTGTTATTATTCTCACTTTACACAGAAGTTGACTTTCCCAAGGTTATACATTGCTGGACCATCCAAGGACAGGAAGGAAAAACCCAGATCTCTCTGAGATGGTAACTACTGTTCTCCATGAGTTAAGAGGCTGGAGTGCTTTTCCTTCTGTAGCCCCCCACACCAGCTTTGGGAGGGCCTTAGATTGGCACACTCCCTCCTGACATATAGTCTGTTTGCTTAGTCCTTCCTGATTACAGCATCAAAGATTTCTGAGAACTAATTAAAATTTTTGTTAAGTCACAAACTCCCACAGCCTTACCCCCACCTATAAATAGCTTCTTTCCTAAAAGAGCTCCAATCCCATCTTCCCATCCAAGTAAGTTTAAGACAGATCAGATCTGCCTTTTGTGGGGAAGGGCGGCGGAAGCCCAGACTCCTTCAGGTCACGAGGTATTTTGGTAGCAAAGCAAGTAAGTAGTACCACCTCTTACCTAATGAATGGCCTGTCGTGTTTCCGTTAGGCAGTAGATGGATTACCTCCCCCTCCCCTGGCCTGGCTGAAAATCCTCCCTCCCACCCCTTCCCTATTTGTTTTAATAAGTTAGCTCATTTTTCTAAGTAGAGATGATCCCATTTAGAAACAAGGGTCATGTTCAGAGAAGTTACCATTCTGAGAAGTAGCCTTGGCATGTGTATGGCATGCATGCTGGCCTAAGTAGGAGTTAAAAGACTCAGTTTCCAAATCTCACCCTTTAATCTTGAGCTGTATGACCGTGAGCATGTCACTTCTCTTTGTTTCATTTTTCCTACCCAGGAAAAGCAGACTAAGAATTTAGCCCCCAGGTACTAATTCTCCTAAAATGAGAATCAGGCGAGATTACGTACGACAACAAAGCTGCCGTCTATCAGCTCGTAGTATGTGCAGATGCTTTCGTTTCCCTTGCACGTGTTCTTTCTCACTGCCCTAACAGGCAGGCCCTAGTGTCCCATTTTATAGTTTAAAAAAAAAAAAAGTTCAGAGCAGTTAAGTCACACAGGACTCAGATCCACATCTCTGGCTCCCACACTGATGCCCATAAGCAATATACATGTCACGCTGCTTCCCTTTGTACCCAGAAGTGCAGGGCTTTCGTGTGTCTTCCCCTTCAAGAGCTCTGCAAATGCAAGAGATTGCTACTCTCTCTCCTAACCCCTGCTGTTCCACGTTAATCCCTAAGGACAGTTCTCATACTTCTTTATCTTATCCAGTAGTTTATGCTGCCTCTTCCCATGTCCCCCAGGCCTTGTTCAGTGAATTCTTTGGTGTTTTCTCCCAGAGAAACTGTTCAACTGCACCACAAAGGAGGCTAAAGGAACCAGGCTGAGCCTGGCATCTCGGGCATCAGCCTCTGACCTGTCAAGGCTTCTCCCCTCCCTTAAGCATGTCGTCAGCCGGCTTGCAGTAAAATTCTTTATGTTGAGATTGTTGATAAGCTCCTCAGTCACTGACCTTCAAAAGTAGGAGGCCCCAAAGCCATCTTCATTGATGGGGAAACTGAGGTGCAGGAAGAGAGGTGACTTGAGGCCATTCAGTTAGGAGTGTGATTGAGACCAGAAGCCAGTTCTCCAGGCAACAGACCAGTGTGCCTTCCGAACCTCACACTTGGGCACATGTCCTCTCCCCTAAGTGAGGGACAAACATGCACTGTGCCCAGCATGCACCCAGAAAACTTGGGAGGAGAGATTAAACAACTGAGAAAATTGAGCAGGAGGAAATGGGGGTGGGGTCGAGTGGGGATCTCCACCCTAGGAAGCATATTACACACCAAAGTGAATGAAAACACAGCAAAGCAAACCAGATCACCTTCGGTCATCAGTGACTATGAGGCAAAGGGACTTAGGCCAGGATCCCTGGCCCAGTGACTGGATAGGAAGCCTTTTGTCACTAAGGCTGCACTGTTTAAAATTGAAGGAAGGATGTTAGGCAAGTGTGACGGCCTGGGATGCAGTTACAGCCCCCGCCCCCCCGGCTCATTGTCCAGAGGAAATGGATCTCCCCCGTGGACGGAGAGGTGGAAACCAAGCAAGGCAGCTGAGTGGTTGACATCATCAGGCTGAGCATTGGGTTACAACAAATGGGGACTTACTTGGCCAGAGACGTGGGAAACACCCACTAAAACCCTCGAAGTGCATTTCATTTAGAGACTCTGAAAGAGGGAGGGAGGGAGAGAGAGAGCAAGAAAGAATCCAGACTGCTCTGCCGGCCTGGTCTGCTAATCTTGCTAACCCTCAGAAGGGAAGCATTTTGAATCCTGGTTTCTTAAATCCTCCCCTCACTTGTGACTGAAGAGCCCTGGACTTTGGAGAAACTCTTCGCTCTTGTGAGTAGAACTTTATTCTCCGTCGCTCCCACCCCAAGGGAAAGCAGAGCTTGGAGGCAGAGCCCTCTGGAGAGCTCCGCTGGCTTTATTGCCTGTTGGCCACAAAGTGTCTATTTTTATATTATGATATATTATTGCTCTGAAAATTATGACTTTGTCTGAAACTGCCTGAGGCTAGAGTCTGAACTCAAGCTTCACAGATGGGCTCCATTCAAACGCTGTTTGACTTTTTTACCCCAGGAAGGCTGACAGATTGGCTACAGCTTTAAAAGCAGCTGCTTGCCCTAAAGATAGGTAAAGAAATAAGTGTTCCCTTAGGCATCGGTGTTTGTAAAAACCTTTCGTTTTTTTTCTCTGATTAAGAAGGTGGTACAACCAAATTTACACATTCCAGGGACACATGTCCCTGCAAGTGAAAATTCCCCGTAGTCCTTTCCTCACAAATATAAGATTGGTATCCTAAATGTAAGCTAGATGATTAGGTTTCATGAAGTTAGCTTATCACATACACCTAATGCCGCAGTAGCTTCATAGACTCCAGGATGGAAAGAAGCGTCGGAAAACTTTAGCTTCGTGGTATTTTTATTGCTTCCTTTTTAAAATTTGCTGTTGATGACTAGAAAATAAACAGAACAAGTGTAAGTAAGCACTTGGGCATTTTATTTGTTGGGGTTTGTTTTTAGGATTTTAAACCGGGCGAGGGGCGCCGAGGTGGCTCAGTCAATTAAGCGTCCGACTTCAGGTCAGGTCATGAGCTCGCGGTTCACAAGTTCGAGCCCCTCATCGGGTTCTATGCTGACAGCTCAGAGCCTGGAGCCTGCTCCTGATTCTGTGTCTCCCTCTCTGCCCCTCCCCCGCTTGCTCTCTCTCTGTCTCTCTCTCTCAAATAAATAAACATTAAAAAACAAAAACAAAAAAACGGGTGAGTCACTCTGTACAGAGGGGAAGGAAGGAGGCTCACCAGCGGGCGCCGGAGCTGAGGCTTCTGCGCTGGTTTGAGGTACGTGGCTTGCAGCCGCTGCGAGCAACCCACCTCCCCTGCCACCAGGTAGAAGCAGTTGGGAAAGTTAAAGGGGAAAGACTTCGGCTTTAAGAAACAAAGGGCCACCCAGTGAAACTTTGTGGCCCTGAGCAAGCGTTCTACACTTTCTGGACCCCAGTTTCCTCTTTTGTTCCTAAATAAAGGGACAAAACTAGATGGTCGCTATATTTCAGAATTCAGCTTGACATGAACCATCCATATCTTTCTTGCTTTTGAGGAGAATCCTTAGGGCTTGAGGAGCAAAGTGCCCGTGGTTTTCAGTATCCCAGAGTGGCTAAAAACGGGCACCTGTGAGGACAATTAAAAGAGGACATAACACAGTAAACAGTAAGTTACTTCTGAGTTTTTATAGTTTTGTAAGGTGTGATGAAGAAAGTCTCAGTGTGGTGTATGTGTGGGCACACACACAATAGGGAGGGAGGAGAAACAAGAATTAACACTAACGAGCGTCTCGTAAGTGCTCAACCCCATGTTATGCTCCCCCTTTTGCAAAACCCGAGGTGGTCAGCGTCATTACTCCCCGATCTCCATTGTATGTTCCATATTATCCTGAACTCCTTCCTCGTGTTCACCTGAACTGTGCTCCCAATTACTGGCATAACTTCCATTCACCGTGTCTCCTCTGGACCATGTGCCCTCTCTCGTGAGTCTGTCTCGGACGTTACCATAACCCCATTACCAGGTAGAAAGCCTGGCACGCAGTTCCAGAGGAGACACAGCATACTCGATTTTAATGTAGAGACCACCATCCTAGTCCCTGGCTTGGCACAAGAGAGGGAGAAAAGGAAGGAAAAATCTCTCTGCTGCCCTTCTACCTTCATCTTACCGAGACACGGCCTCTCCTGCTGCGGGAAAGGATGGCCAGAGCCAAAGCGCAAAGAAAAGCAGATGTCAAATCTTGAATTTTGAGTTTCTAGGGTTCCAGGTATTGTCAATTTAAGGGATTTTTATCTTTAAGCCTATTAGAGACTCTAACCCTCAAGAAGATGCAGTATTTAAAAACTGCTTGAGGGGTGCCTGCGTGGCTCAGTCTGTTGGGCATCTGACTCTTGATTTCAGCTCAGATCGTGATTCTAGGGTCTTGCGATCAAGCCCTGCATGGGGCTCACGCTGAGCATGGATGGAGCCTGCTTAAGATTCTCTGTCCCTCTGCCTCTCTCCCCTACTCACGTGCTCTCTCTCTCTCAAAAACAAACAAACAGTTGCTTGAATTAAGACCATGGTTACCAGGAGAGTTCTCAAAGCCCCTTGGAGTATCTGAGAGTTTCAGTCTCCTCCAGCAGCTCAACCCTTGAAAGTGCACCATTGCTGCCATGGAACCACCATGGCCGTGGGCAGTGGGCCTCTGCCTCTACCCAGCTCCCCAAGATCTCCAGACTTTGGCTGATTTAAAAACTGGTCCTTCCTCCTAAAATGGTGGTGAGGAGGTGATATTTCTGGAAGGAATACCTGGTTTAGGTTTTTATTTTTGTTTGAATTTTAATGCCTTTAGCAGGTGTGCTCCCCAGTTGCTTACCATCTGTGTTATTTGCTTGCCTGTCACCATCTCTAGTCTCCTGCCTGCCCCTTGTCCCCTGTGGGCATTTGTATTTTCGACCTCTGGGCTGGTTGGTATCTGCAGTCCTTGTCACTTCAGACTATCTAGGGTTCAGTGAGAAGTTGGAGAGGGGAGCAGGTACTCCCCACCTCCTAGTGGAGACATCTTAGATTACCTCATAGAGCCTGCTTCTCTTCTGTGAAGTGGGGGGGGGTCACAGTTATACCTACCTCCAGGGATACCATGGGGATGAAACAGGATAAAGCTCATAGCCTACTTAGTTGGCACAAAAATGCTTGGGATTAGCTACTTTATGGTTTCCAGAAACAGAATGTTAGCCAAGGTACACAGGCCCTGGCCCCCTGAGTCATCGGATGGCATTTGTATGAGGGATGTGAGGTCATCTCTGAACTTATCAGTGTTGAAGCCCATCCTGGCTCTTTCAACAAAGCCTTAGCACTGTTTCCTATCACCCAGTCAGGTGCTGTTCTCCTGGGACCAGAGGATGCTGGCCCAGCCACTTAAGGAAGAAGCTGGTGGCAGGTGTTACTTTCTGAGTGTGACAAGAAGCTGAGTTCACCCAATTAACTCTGCTGAGTGTTTTCACAAGGGGCCAGAAGTGATTCCTAAGTGGAGACAGACGTGGAAAATCTAAAGTTCTTGGAAACAAGTCATTAATCATGACCCAAGGCTGAGCTCACTACCTCCTGGAAATCTTTCAGAAATGCTTTATGAAAACTTTGTGCACTGCTTCTTCAAAGAGTGGTTCCTTTGGAAGCTGCCGTCAGCTCTGATGCTGAGTGATTCTAAATTGCAGATTAAAATGCATCTGTCTTATTAGAGGAAGCCAGCGTTTCCTAACTTTATTTAGAAGACGTCTCTTTAATCTTCCAAGAAATTACTACTCTTCAACTTGGCTTTTCCGAAATGAATAATGGACCTTCAGGTCACTAAAGAAATGAAGGTATTGTTAGCTGATGCGTTCTTATTATGTCCCAGGGACTTAGGTCAGTCATTATGTTTAGTACTTTATAGGTGTGGTCTCTGCCATTCAGTAAATTACACTGAGGGCAGACCTGGGACCAAGCATGAGGGTGGAGGAACAGGGCCTGGAGGAGAGATAGCCTGTGGCTTGTGAAGTTCTCAGAGCGTCACGGAAGACAGACAGATGAACAGTTGGAGCGGACCAGCATCTGGCAGATAGGGGTCCCGATCTCCAGCTGGTTGATTACCCCCAGAGCTTTGCCAGCTTTAGGGAGAAATGAGAGCTGCGTGCTGCTGAAGCTTTCACTCCTGGAACCTTCCTGTCCAAGGCTTCAGATGAAAGACAGGAACTCTTCCTCACAAACTGCAGGGGCCCCCGCCTTGGAGGATTCTATATCTTCATTCCCAAGTTTAAGGAGACATAAGGACAGGTGATTTTGCAGTCTAAGATCACCACTGGATCTTGCTGGTTTGTTTTTATAACATTTATTGTAGAGCATTTCCTTTTTCAGATTACGAAATTAGAACATATTCATGGAAGGAAAGCTAGACAGTACAGAAAAACACTTAAATCCTCACCCAGTGGTTTCACATCTTTGATTTTTTAATAAGGCTTGGCCAGGTCAAAGGGTATGGGCTTTGTTAGGTCTCTTATCCACATTCCAGTTTGGCACTAGAAAGTTTCTGCCAGTGTAAGAAACTCCCCTTTAACAGTACACGCTTGTCCTGTCCTCACCCCCCATCCACTCACCCACACACTACCACTGCTTTTCAGGTTTCACTTGTCATTTTCTGGGCAAAGTCTCTGTTTGCATATCTCAAAGGTGTTCATGCCATGTGCTGCGTTCCCCTGGGTAGGAGAAACCATTGTCTGTGGTTGGAGACTGCAGCCTTCCCTTGTACTTTCCCGTGCGTGTGCAAGAATTCATCCCCTGTTCAGAACCCTCTGTGTGTCAGGCGTTATGCAAGGCACTATGGGGAATGCCAAGGTAAATGAGACCTCTAAGCAGCTTGAAGTCTGATAGGAAAAAAAAGACTCCAATAACTCTAACACGTGTCATTGTGCACCCCCAGAGAGGGACAGTGCCATGGAAAACCTGAGAAAGAGGAGGGGCAGTGGCGTTTGAGTCGAGCCTTCAGTTCACTTCAATACTCTTTTCCTGTGTTCAGCTAGTTAGTATTTATTGAGCACCTAATTATTTTCCAGGCACTGGCAAGGTGATAGGTGGACAGTGTTTCATGGAACAGGCATGGTCCTTCTTCACATGAAGCTTACAAGGACGTGTAGTGGTGTTATGAAATGAATAAACGGGTGCAGTCAGGGCAGGTTTGCTTGAAGAGCCAGTGCTGAGATGAGGTGTCCGTTAGGCCAAGAGCTAAGGCAGGAGGTGTGGAGGAAGGGTGTTGTGGGAAAGAATCCAGATAGGGAAAGGTACATGTGTGCAAGGGCCCAAGGCAGGAGAGCATGTGGGATGTTGGAGAGACTGAAGGGAAGCCAGTGTGGCTGAAGCATAGAGGGGAAGAGAACTGAGAAGGAGGCAGAGGTTAGGGTTCAGAGAGTTAGGCAGAGGCCTGATGATGTAAGCCTTTGTGGGTGGTGTTTGCTGTGTGGAGAATGGATTGAGGGGCAGTCGCAGTAGTCGTGGAGAAAGAGGATTGGCGTTGGGTAGGACAAGAAGGTAAGGGTGGGGAGATAGAAGAGGTAGTAGATGGATTTGAAACCACTAGAGGTAGAAACTTAGAGGCTTTTAGTCTGTGCCAGACTCAGGGCTGGGCCCTGAGGGCATAGAGATGAAAGAGATACATCTCCTGTGCCCTGGGCTTTTAGAGGCCTAGCAGCATTGAAGGTTGGGTAGGATGTGGGTAGGCAGACACAGGAGCATGGGATTTCCTTCTCATAGTCAGCAGCTGTATTCCAGTACATGAGAAAGTTTCTCTCTGAGATGGCATAGAATATTACTCCTGGACTATAATTCTTTTCCTAAAAGGCAAGGAGAGCTGTTATTCCCGAGAGCCTTCCTTTATTCATTGGCTTGCCTGCCTTTCTCCTTGTGATTTCATACCTGAGCTCCCTACTGGAGTCCTACTGGACTCGGGGTTTGGAGACCTGAGTTTGTATTGCAGCTTTGTTACCAACCTGCCATGTGACTTACAAAGATTCTTAACTTGGCTTGGGACACCTGGGTGGCTCGGTTGGTTAAGCGTCTGACTCTTGGTTTCAGCTCAGGTCATGGTATCACAGTTTGTGGGATCGAGCCCCATGATGGGCTCTATACTGACACTGTGGAGCCTGCTTGGGATTCGCTCGCTCTCTCTCTCTCTCTCTCTCTCTGCCCTCTCCCCCTGCTCATGCTTTCTCTTCCTCTCAAAATAAATAAAAAAAAGAAAAAAAAAAAGATTCTTAACATCTCTGGGTCATTTTCACCTGTAAGTAAAAATGATACTGATCTGATACCTGGGTCATTATGAAGATGAAATTAAGATAAGGCATCTTAAAGTGCTTTGTAAAATATGAAGTGCTATAGAAATGTGAGGTGTCATTATTATTTCAGTGAAATAAAAGAACACAAGTTAAAAGCAAAGCATTTCACTGGGGAAGGCCAGAGTGTACCTTGCACCTAACTCTGAAATAGCAGATCCAGTGTAGTAGCTGTCCTTCAGGAGCGTTCTCTTTTATTTCATTCACTGGGATAAACCATTTCCTCTCCTTTCTCCTTCCATCAAAATGGTTTGCAGAACGAGCCATTTTGTTTCTCTGGATTCCAGAACCCATTTGATACAGAAGCCAAAGCATCTGCTTGAAGCCCAGGAGAGCCTGTGAGCAGAGATGCAGCATTTGCAGGGCTTTGGTTCCCAGCAGCCAGTACACTCCCAGGAGTGGATTTAATTGGCTCAGGGGGAGGACAGCAGTCAAGGGCACTGAGCCATGGAATAGTCAGCAGCACAGAACCAGCCCACACACCACCTGACCTGGGCAGTTTCTTTCTTTCTTTCTTTCTTTTTTTTAAAAATGTTTATTTTTGAGGGAGAGAGAGAGAGAGAGTGCAAGCAGGGGAGGGGCAGAGAGGGAGGGAGACAGAGGATCAAAGCAAGCTCCACTTTGTCAGTGCAGAGCCGGATGTGGGGCTTGAACTCATGAACTGTGAGAAGATCATGACCTGAGCTGAAGTTGGACACTCAACCGACTGAGTCACCCAGGTGCCCCCGGGCAGTTTCAAGCCAAAGCTTTAGGCTTTCTTTTGGATTTTAAAAGGGGAAAATTCCTTTTTTTCTAAGTAATATTTTTTCCCCTTCCTATTTTTTTTAAAGTTTATTTATTTATTTTGAGAGAGAGAGAGAGAGAGAGAGAGAGAGAGAATGCATGGGGGAGGGGCAGAGAGTGGGAGACAGAGAATCCCAATCAGGCTCTGCACCATCAGCACAGAGCCTGATGTGGGACTCTAACCCACAGACTGTGAGATCATGACTTGAGCTGACACCAAGAGTCGGATGCTTAACCAACTGAGCCACCCAGGCACCCATATTTTTCTCCTTCTTGAATAAAAAGCATAAATGTTTAGGAAATGAAGTACCTTTTTTTACCTCCATGAAGCTTTTTTAAAAAAAAATTGTCTTCCAGCCATTAAAATGTTCTGTTTTGACCAAAAAGAAAGTAAATACAATTAACTATCCCATGTAAAGATAAACAGGTAATGTGTAACATAGCTTATCGGAGTTTTCCTCTGCTCTCATATGCTTCTTTGTTATTGTTTTTATTTTCATTAATTTTCCCTAAAGTAGTAATGCATATGTTCATTGTAACTAAACAATTTGAAGATGTTAAAAAGAAAAAGTTATAATCTCTCCTTTCCCCCTTCTTCCCATTTCCTTCCTTCTGAAATCACTTTGGTATATATACCTTTTGATATACCTGAAATCAGTTTTGGTATATATACTTCCATACCTTTCTCCAAGCTCCTATTGAAGTGGATGCAGTGTTTGTGTAGATGTGTGGTTATTTGTTTTGTCAGAAATGGGATCATACTTTTATTCTGCACTTCCTTTTTCCCACTAAATAATACATCCTGGGTAGGTATAAATCTAATTCACCCTTTTAAATAGCTTCAGGGTGGGGTGCCTGGGTGGCTCAATCGGTTAAGCATCCAACTCTTGGTTTCAGCATAGGTCATGATCTCAGGTTCATGGAATCAAGTCCCACAATGGGCTCTGCACTGACAGCGCGGAACCTGCTTGGGATTCTCTCTTCCTCTCTCTCTGCCCCTCTCCCCACTCGTGCTTTCTTTCTCTCTCTCAAAATAAATAAACATTTTTTAAAAGTTTTAAGGGGTGCCTGGATGGCTCAGTTGGTTGGGCACCTGACTTTGGCTCAGGTCATGATCTCACAGCTTGTGAGTTCAAGCCCCACATCAGGCCCTTTGCTGACAGCTGAGAGCCTTGGAGCCTGCTTCGGATTCTGTCTCCCTCTCTCTCTGCCCCTCCCCCACTCATACTGTGTGTGTGTGTGTGTGTGTGTGTGTGTGTGTGTGTGTGTGTGTCTCAAAAATAAATAATAAAACACTAAAAAAACATTTTTTTTAAGTTTTAAATAGCTTTAGGGCTATAGACCTACAGGTACCACAATGTATTCAGCCATTTGTTCTTTGATAGATATTCAAGTGGTTATGTTTTGTTTTCTCTAAAAATATTGTTGCATTAAATATATACATACATCCTTTTTTGCTTGTGCTTTTACTTATTGAACTGAAGTCGAGTTGACACACAATGTTACATTAGTTTCAGGTGTACAACACAGTGATTTGCCGAGTCTGTAGGTTATGTATGCTGTGCTCACTGCAAGTGTAGCCACCATCTGTCACCATACAACACTATTATAATACCACTGACTATACTGGTGCTTTCATTTCTGTAGGTTGCATTTTCAAAAATAACATTGCTGGGTCAAGGGGTCTATGTATTTGACATTTTAATAGAGAATACCATCCTACTTTATAAAGAATTCTAGTAACTTGCATTCTTCCCATAAATGTGCGAGTACTTTCATTTCCCTAAATCTTTAATATTAGGTATTCTTTCCCTTTCTCCCTCCTATCCTCTGTCTCTTCCTCCCACTCTCCATCCTCCTCCTCCCTCTATCCCTTCCTCTCTCTTTATGGTTTCATTCTTTGACCAAGCTGATGGCAGAAAATGGTGTCTTTATAGGTGCTTGATTTGTATTTTCTTTACTACTTGTGAGATTGAACATTGTCTCATGTTAATTGGCCATTTTATTTTCCTCTGTGAATTTCCTTCACCCTTTTTCCTTATGAATTAGTTGCCTTTTTCTCAACAAGTTATAGGACCTCTTTATGTGTTAAGTATTCTTGCAAATGAATTTTTGCAATGTATTACAAATATTTTTCCTAATCTATTATTTGTTTATTAAATTTTTCTATTTGTTACTTCATTGTGTCTAGATTTCTTGCCTTGCTTAAAAGTAATATCGCCACCGGGGCGCCTGGGTGGCTCAGTCAGTTAAGCGTCCGACTTCGGCTCAGGTCACGATCTCGCAGTCTGTGAGTTCGAGCCCCGCGTCGGCTCTGTGCTGACTGCTCAGAGCCTGGAGCCTGTTTCAGATGCTGTGTCTCCCTCTCTCTCTGACCCTCCCCCATTCATGCTCTGTCTCTCTCTGTCTCAAAAATAAATAAACATTAAAAAAAATTTTTTTTTAAAAAAGAATAATATCCCCACCTCAGAGTTCTATAAATATTTTCCTAAATGTTCTTCCAATACTTTTAGGGTTTTAATTATTTAATCCTGAACCTTTAATCCCTTTGGAATTATGTTTATACATAGCAAAGAGGTAGGGATCAGGCTTTATTCTAGGTCTGCCAGCACCATTTATTAAATAAACCATCTTTTCTGTTTTGCACTGAAATTCCATCTTTGTGATAAATAAGTTCCTTTCTTGTATCCTTTTCTGAACTTGCTCTGTTAGTTCACAGACCTATTTGTTCTTATAACCATGTCTTTTTATTATGTCTTTATAAAGTAAATTTTTATTATCTCCTAAGATAAATCCCCTATTTAGATATTTTAAAAAATAATTTTCTTTTCTGTTTCTTGGCTAAATTTTGGGGTGTTTAGTATTCCATATGAACTTTAATTTTACCCATTTCACTTTCTTTTTTTTTTTTTTTTAATTTTTTTTTTTCCAACGTTTATTTATTTTTGGGACAGAGAGAGACAGAGCATGAACGGGGGAGGGGCAGAGAGAGAGGGAGACACAGAATCGGAAACAGGCTCCAGGCTCTGAGCCATCAGCCCAGAGCCCGACGCGGGGCTCGAACTCCCGGACCGCGAGATCGTGACCTGAGCTGAAGTCGGATGCTTAACCGACTGCGCCACCCAGGCGCCCCAACCCATTTCACTTTCAAAGAAAAACTATTTGTATTCTTATTGAAACTTAATTAAGACCATGTAGTAATTTGGGAAGGATTAACGTTTTTGGATAATTAGACTTAAACTTAAGTGTGAAACTTAAGTGTTCTATTTCAATATTTTGTCATTTTACCTTAGAATTTTTCAATATGCAACATAGATATATTGGGTCAATTCCAGTATTTGTCCTGAATAAGGACCATGCGAAGTTTTAGTTCTGATCTCTTCCATCCTTGACACTCTTACTGTCAAATGTGTAATATTGTCAGATTTGTGTTTATCTTCCTACTTAATCAGTGTTTTCAATTTACCAGTATACTGTACTTACTAGTTTTGCTCACTGTTGACTCTAAAACCCCACTTACTTTCTGTGCTTGGTTTCCTTTCTGTTGGAGAATGTTCTTAGAGTCTGAATGGCAAACTTGCTCAGTCTTTGTCTGGAAACATCTTTTGTCCTCACTCTTGATATTTTAGAATTCTAGATAGACCGCATGTATAACGATTACGAAAGTTGTGTGCGTCCCTTTAAAAGTTTTCAACCAAAATAGGAGTCATTCATGTAAAATGTAGAAGTTTTTCGCTTCCTTTCTCCTAGTCTCTGAGTCCCAGAGAGAGAAGCACTGTTCAGTTTGCTGATGGCCTTTTTCTATGTAGATACAAAACAAAACAAAACAAAACTGTGTATGTGTACAAATGCTGTACTTTTTCCTAGGCATAAACAATCATGTTCATACTTTATATTAAAAATTATGACCTGTACAGTGTCACACTCCTTTTTAACAACAGAGCATGCCCTTTTTTCCATGTCGGTACAATGAAATCTTTCTCATTCTTTGTAGCAGCCATCTAGTATGGTATTAGTACATCATAATTTAACTCTTTTTCCTATTAGCAAATATTTAACTTGTTTCTTCTTTCCTTTGCTATTGCACAATATGTTTTACTGATCATCCTTTTACTTATGGGAACATACCTTTGCTATAAATTCCTATATATTTGACCCAAAGGGTGTGCACATTGAATATGTTACTAGATATGCTTAACTTGTCTTCCCAAAAGATTGTTTTAGTTTACAACCCTAGAGTATGTCTGGCTCTAATTCTTGTTTTTCTTGTCCCTTAGAATTTCCACACTGATTAGTCAACAGTGGAAAATCCGAAGAGATGCAAGTAGGAAAAAGAAACTAAAACAGGTGGGTAGTCACATTGCTCATACCACTACTACAGCATCCCAAGTGTTTATCTAAATACCTTTACTTCTGTTCAAACAAATAAAAGAAATAGGTTCCAAGTGAAATTAGTAAGGAATTTTGGTCCCATGAAGAAAGGTATGGCCAAAGGTTGGCCCTTTGCAGAAATTATACAATATCACACTGCAATTTTACAGACCATTTCTTCATAGCATCAGAAAGACAATTTACTTCTAGTGGCTTCAAAGAGAATGGGTTTCTTCAGCCATCTATTTAAGCTGATGGAATTATACACAGGGGCTATCAGCAAATTTGGGCATGATGCCAACTTTCTTGTTTGTTGTGCAAAGCTATTTTCATCAGGACCAAAGCACATTATGGGGATTTTAATACTGTGATAGAGGAGCAAAAGCAAGCAAAACCCAGCCTGGAGAAACCAGCACAGCCCAGTGGTCTGATGAAGAGAGAGGGTGCAGGTCCCTTCCAGTCCGAAGAAAATTGCAGTTCATGAAACACGAATGGCCTACTTGGAAGTATGGCCACTTTGGGTCGGTGTTCATACTTTAACAGTTCTGGCATCGGTTAGTCATTTTTAACAGCCTTTGATCCGTGGCTCAGCTCCCTCCCCTCCCTACAACATGTCTACCTCTCTCTCTCTCTCTCTCTCTCTCGGCTCCGCCTCCCTATAGTTAGAGCAGAATCTCCCACCTTCATTTCTCTGTCCAAGGCCTAGTAGTCCCAGGAGCTTGGGGGAGTTCCACCTCCTTTAAATTCTGTCTCATGGCCTACCCTGCCTCCAGCACCTACGAGTCCTCTTCTCTGTTGGCAGAGTGAGAGTCTAGTCTGTCTGGAAGCTGCCCTGGGGCTGGAAGTCCCCAACTGCTTATCAGCAAGGCTTCGGGGCCTTGCCCTGCAGTAGCTTCCCAAGCTACTGGGCTTGTGTCCTGTTCTGACTCAGTGCCCCTGGGAACCCCCTGGATGCAGCTGTTTGCAGTGACTAAGATGCGGCAGCCGGTCAGCCCCCAGGCTGTTTATCTGGCCGAGGCCCATTTAGGAGGGCAAGCCTGCAAAAGACCTCTCTGTTCCATAGCCACTAAACCTTGAGGACGCTGGGGTTATAGGAAGTCTAGAGCTGGGGTTTTTAACCAGGGGTTTATAGTTAGCTTCTGGGATTCAGAATTCCCCTGTATTCATAGGTACAGTGTGCGTGTGTGTGTGTACACACACACACTTTTCTGGGCCAAGTGTCCGTAGCTTTCCTCAGGTTCTCAAATGTGATCTGAGATCTCTGAATTTTAAGAACCATTTGTCTAGAGAAAGCTAAAGTGTTGTAGGCCACTGTGTCCCCCTGAGCACCAGCCTCACAGATGCCAGGATCTTGAGGGACCTTACCAGGCTTCTAGGTTTTTCTGTTTGAGGGTGAACTGGGACAAATTACTTAGTGTCACTGAAGCTGAGAGCCTTCCCATGGGATGTCCCACAGTCCAGTCATGAAATTGCACCCCCATCCCTGGTTTCATCTCATTGAACACACCAGGTGTGCTGAACACTCGTAGGGGGTGGGGTTTGTGGCTTCTGAGTCCATAACTCAGAAGGGGCTCTGTAGGCAACTCTACTGACAGTGGTGAGAATAGTGCTGAGGGCTGGAATTCAGTTTGGCTCCTGATTGCCAGGAAGAGCACTAAATGCTTTATCTACATCATTTTCTTTAACACACACACTCCTTCAGTGAGGCTGGTACTGCTGTTTTACAAATGGAGAAATGGAGGCACAGAGAGATCTAGTAACTCACCAGAGATCACAGAGCCAATAAGCCAGTAAGTGATACATGACCCATGCACATGAGCTTAACCACCAAGCTTCATGGTAAAAGTAAAGGGCATTGACAGAAAAGCTAAAGTAAACGGGGGTGTTTAGTGTAGGGCAAGCTGCCCTGTATATTGTGATAGTGAGAGCATTGCTATGTTACACCAGACACACAGCTGTGGTCTTAAATCATTAAGAAAAGGTTGGTAATAGCGACGCCTGGGTGGCTCAGTCGGTTAAGCATCAACTTTGGCTCAGGTCATGATCTTGAGGTTTGTGAGTTTGAGCCTCGTGTCAGGCTCTGTGCTGACAGCTCAGAGCCTGGAGCCTGCTTCAGATTCTGTGTCTCCCTCTCTCTCTGCCCCTCCCCTGCTCACGCTCTCTCAAAAAAGAAAAGGCTGGTGGGGCGCCTGGGTGGCGCAGTCGGTTAAGCGTCTGGCTTCAGCCAGGTCACGATCTCGCGGTCCGTGAGTTCGAGCCCCGCGTCGGGCTCTAGGCTGATGGCTCAGAGCCTGGAGCCTGTTTCCGATTCTGTGTCTCCCTCTCTCTCTGCCCCTCCCCCGTTCATGCTCTGTCTCTCTCTGTCCCAAAAATAAATAAA
Source organism: Lynx rufus (assembly GCF_022079265.1). Taxonomy (NCBI): domain Eukaryota; kingdom Metazoa; phylum Chordata; class Mammalia; order Carnivora; family Felidae; genus Lynx; species Lynx rufus. Next base: position 16,091,692 of record NW_025814896.1, on the reverse strand, counting down.
CGTTGAAAAAAAAAAAAAAAGAAAAGGCTGGTAATACATTAATGCATTAATGCAATACATGAGAAGAATTTCTATCCATTATAATTCAGATAAAGGATTTTTTTTACAGCTTCATTGAGATATAATTCACATACCATACAATTCACCCATTTAAAGTATACAATTCATTGGTCTTTAGTGTATTTAGAGTTGTGCATCTGTCCCCATAATCAGTTTTAGAGCATTTTCATTACTCATCACCTTCCCAACTCCCCACCCCTCCCCAGTCCTAGGCAACCACTAATCTACTTTCTGTCTCCAGGTGAGGTTTTGATACTTACAAGATTAACCGTGTGGGAATCTTGGTGATCTGGAGTGAGTTGTTCCCTGAGGGAAATTTGACTCTAACATATTTTATAAATGACTTTATTGGCTAAGAAGCTATAAGTGTGTCTTTGATATGCCTGAATTTGGGGTTGACATAGGCAAGAGACAAGTATTTTCTGAATCATTTCCACTTGTCAACATCGCCTGTCAAATAGGCTCCTCTGGGTAAGTGACTGTAAAACTTGGCTTTGTGGGGCCACATCTCTCCACTGGCGTCAGAACCAGCGGTAATCCAGCACAGGATCTTTCTTCTGTCATCTGAATCCCTGGTGTGGCTTCTCTCTCGGCTTTACTGTGGTTGTCGGTGTAAAGGCTGCTCATGTGGGTGCCTGTCACTGTAAAATTCAGGAGACAGCACGTACAGTATCCTGTCAGGCCCTTTGAGGACGTCCAACTGCGTGCTCTCTTGAGCTGTTTCATGGTAGCAGATCCACTGTACCTCTCTCTGGATTCATTCATTCTTTCTTTCTCTCTTTTAGAGACCATTTATTAGGCATTATGCAGCAGGTGCGGTGGTAGGTGCTCGGTGAATCTACTCTCCAAAAGCTCCTTGTGCCCATCATTACAGTGTGTGGCCTTGTGTCACCAGGTGGAGAGAGCCATTTGTGTTGAGAGAAGCCTGAGGCGCAGGGGGTTTGATGATAGAACAGTTCTCTGAGGGGGACGACACAGATGCAGTACTGTCCACCTCAAGACAAAGCCGTCCCCAGAGTGCACCAGCCTCAAGAATGTGCACCGGGACGCCTGGGTGGCTCAGTCGGTTTAGTGTCCAACTTCAGCTCAGGTCATGATCTCACGGTTTGTGAGTTCGAGCTCCGCATCAGGCTTTGTGCCGACAGCTCGGAGCCTGGAGCCTGCTTTGGATTCTGTGTCTCCCTTTCTCTCTGCCCCTCTCCCACCCTCACTCTGTCTCCCTCTCTCTCAATAAATAAATAAACATTTAAAAATTAAAAAAAAAAAGAATGGGCACTGAATTGGGAATGAAGAAATACAGATTCAAGTCCTGGTTGGAGGACCTTGGGTGACTTGTGCCACCTCTCTGAGCCATGGTGTCTCCATTGTGAGGGTTAAACAATGCAGTGCCTCTGAGATACTTCCGGCTCCATTGCTAGAAGGAGTGTGCATGTAGTAAGTGTTGAATGAAGAACTAAAGGAACGAAGGAACGTTCTGTGATTGTCAGGGCAAGAGTAGAACTGGAGCAGGTCAGGCGACTGGGTAGAGATGAGTGTAAATGAAGACAAAGGAGAGCCTCCCTTTCCTTTCCCTGGCAGTCCACTCCTGCTGCTTCAGCCCCTTTAACCTCACCTTTTCCTCAGGTTCTCTCTCATCCTCTGCTTCTCTGAGCCATAGAGGCGCTGCCTTTGAGGCCCCAGAGCCAGCCAGTCCTGGGTGAGAAACCAGGCTCCAGCACGTGCTATTATGTCTAACAGGGATCTAATTATACTAGGCTACTGTGAAGTAACTAAGACGGTGTATGGAAAGCACGTGTCACCATGCCTGATGCACAGTATATATACCCCATAAATGGTAGCCATTTTCATTTTATCACTGTCACTGTTATTTCTTTGGTCAGGAGCCAGGGCTCAGATTGTTATCTTAATCACTGGCTTGAGAGTATGGAGATTCTTAAGTTTTTATTTTGTTTGTTTACTAATTCATTCGCACGATTGTATTTATTGAGCCTCTTCCGTATGTCAGGAACCATGCTGTGTGCTGGGGATACATTGGCAAACAAAGTCGGGGTACCTATCCTCGTGGAGCCAATTGGGAAGGCAGATAGTGAACAAATATATCAACACTCGCAGCATGGCAAAACGGGGAGCTCTTATCTTTTCTGCTGGGTCAGGGAAGAGGATGCTCTGGCTGAAGGGTGTCTGTCCTGGGCCACTAGGAGTTACGCAGGACACTTCAGGGGGCTGGCCGTCCCGTGAAGACTCAGTGTCTGGATGTAGGGAGTGGAGGGCTGCAGTACTGAGCCCAGGGACTGGGAATCTTGGGCAAAGTGTTGCCATGGGCCGAAAGCACAGGTGAATCTATGTGCTCTCCTCAAGAACAGTCCCTGAGTTGTAAGCATGTTGCCTTTCCAGGTTCCAAGGGAGGCTCTTTAATTAGTACTTACCTATGTTGTGTTTTGTGGATCCTGATCTCTACTCTATCCAGAGGCAGGAAGAATGGAACAAGAACTTTGTTTCCCCTTCAGCTTAAGACCAGAGGACCCAGGCCTTGCTGGCACTGCGTTCGGGCCTACAGTATGTCTGTGAGTGTTGTGTGATGAGTAGTGCCCTTCACTGCCCCAAGGCTCCACTCACCCCACACTAGGGAGAAGGCTCTGAAAATAGGCATGGAAGGGAAGCATTAGAGTATCCAATTGGAAACACCTGTGAAAGGGTCACATCACAATCAGAGCAAAATTCAGAGGCACCCTTGTCCTCTCAGACCCCAGAGGGTACCAGCCACATTCGGTCTTCTTTCCCCACCAGTCCCCGTCCCCCAGCCCTGTGGCCTCCTGGTCATCTTTCTGGACACCAGGCAAGCCCCGCCTCTTGCAACTCCTCCCTCTGCCTGGCACAGCTTCCCCAGGTATTTGCCTCCCTTCCTTCCTTTGGGTCTGTGCATCCAAGGCTCCCTGTCACTCTGTAGAAAACCCCACACCTCTTGCCCCACTTTAGTTCTCTCCTTAGTACTTTCACCACCTGACATTTATTCTGTTTGCATGTTAGTGTGAGTCACTCCACTAGAATGTCAGCGTCATGAGGGCAGAGGGTCTGTTTTGTTCGCTGCTGAACCCTCAGTGCTCAGTGAGTGATAAATAGGAAGGAAGGGTGGAGTAACTTCCTTAAAATCAGTGCCTATAAACGACCGGCTTCCTGAGCCCCCGCTCTGCCTTATATGTCTTTTTATTACAGCTCTTACCTTCCAAGCTCTTTAAAGATTCTTAAAGTTTTTAAAGGTTTATATACAGAAGTGGTCTCTAAACTCTTTTCTCTCTCCTTACCTGTGGGGGCTCTGACACCCTCTCGTCAGTAGTAGAGACACACGCCACATCCTCCTGCCTAGTGTTACTAGAATCCCTGTGGGAGGCAAGGGGTGTGGCTTGAAACCGTCTCCTGGTGATCCTGGTAACCCTGGTGTATGCCCCTCACACTGGTCACCCCACCTAGACCATGCGTGAGTTCATCTCCCCACCCAGACCATGAACTTCCCTCAAGGGCATAGTGATGTCTTACTGTTCTTGTATCCATGGCATCTGGTCCCAAGGCTGGTGCACAATGAGTGATGAGTAAAATTTTGTTGAATGAATGGATGGATAAATTAATAGTATAGAAATCACATCTTGCCGCTTTTCATTCTCCACAGTAGATTTAGGGAGTGCTTTCATATAGACTTCCAGAGAGCTGGCATGGCAGTAACCTGTTAGAGACCACTCTGGCTGTCCGCTGCTGAATAACACTGCAGCCCCAGTACTTAGTGGTTCAAAATAACAGTAATAATTTATTATCATCTCTCATGGTTTCTGTGGGTCAGAAATGTGGGGACAGCTTGGCTGGGCTCTTGTGGCTTGGATCTCATGCACTTGCAGTCAGATGGTGCTGGAATAGCTAGAGGCTGCCATAGCCAGCGGCTGCTGGCTGTATCTCTCTCCATGCCCTCCCAGGATCTCTCCATGTGGGCATTTCATTGGGTTGGTTTGGGCTGCCTCAAAGTGTGGAGCCTCAAATTCCCTACATGCAGCTCAGAGCTCCAAAGATAAGTGGCCCAAGAGAGAGCTAGCTGGAGGCTGTGTCTCCTTTCCTAACCTCGTTTTGGGAGTCCCACAGCATCGCTTCTATTGCATCCCATTAGTTAGGAGTAAGTCACTAAGGCCAGATCATTCAAGGGATGCAAATTAGACTCCCCTCTCGATGGGAGGAGCATCAAAGCATTTGCAGATGTGTTTCAAAACCAACACAAAGATCCCAGCTTACTCCTTCATTGCACATTTGAGACACCCACTGTGTAAGGGGGAAGAACCTTGCCCAGAGGTACCCAGCGGAGCTGGTGCTCAGCCTCTGGACCTTTGGCCGGCCTGCTTGGAAGTGTACACTTTCCCTTCCTGCCCTCCCTGCACGGTCTGACGGGGACTGCCAGTCTCTGGGAACCATTTTAGCTAAGCCCTCACCAAGTTTAGATAGTGTGTAAACAGCAGGAGGCCCGGAGAGACCCAGCCTTCCTGGTCCCCAAGCGGTAATCCAGCTGGACTGTTCTGCCTCTTTCCAGAGACCTCCACAGAAACACAGATGTTCATGGATTGAAGAGTTTATATCACTGTCTCAATCCCCAGCCCCAGCTCTCTGCAGAATTCAGAGAATCAACCTAATACCACTGAGAAAATTCTGAAGATTTTTACCTCCAAATGAAAACTTTTTTTTAATGTTTATTTTTTAGAGACAGAGCACAAGTCGGGGAAGGGTAGAGAGCCTGGGGCACAAAGTATCCAAAGCAGGCTCTGTGCTGACAGCAGAGAGTCTGATGTGGGGCTTGAGCTCATGAACCATGAGATCATGACCTGAGCTGAAGTCGGACACTTAACTGTCTGAGCCACCCAGGCGCCCCTGAAAATTCTAAATAGAACTTTTCTCAAGTGTGGGAAAAGTGCATGTGGGTATATGTTTCAGCCAGCACTGTAGAATATTTTCGTGGGACTTCATTGCTTTCTTGCCCTTCCCTCAGGAATGCTTACTGTGAGGTTGGAGACTGATGGGAGAAAAGGGAACGGACAGCATTTAACAGATGCTTACTATATGCCAGGCAGGTGCTTTCATTTCTGTGTTTTGTAGCTTAATAGCACAGGCTCAATTCTACCCCACTCTCAGTGAGTATACAACTTTGGGGAAGCTTCTTAACCTCTCTGCATCTCAGCTCTCTCTTCTGTAGAATAGGATTAAGAACACTTTCCACTTCACAGAGCTGTTATAAAATTAAATGACATAATGCCTGTAAGGTGCTTAGCACACAGCCTGGCATGCACTAAGGACTGTGTAAGTGCTGGCTCTGATCATTCCTCACAACCACCTTTCAAGGCAATTGTTATAGCCCCATCGTCCAGAAGAGGAATCTATCGGTCAGGTGAGTTGTCCAGCTATAGGGGCAGAAGCCAGCCCTTGCCGTGTCCACCACACTACACAAGACTCCTGGTGGCTCAGCCGTGCCGTCACGACATGCGGCAGTGGTGAGCCACAGAGGCTCTGAAAGCCTCATGCCCTGCAGGGCCCTCTGGTCAGGGTCCTAGAGCAGGAAAATGTGAAAAGACAGAGCCAGGAATCCATGTACAAGGCTCTGTAAAGAGCAGAATAACAGAGAATATTCCAGGCAGAGAGAACAGTCTCATGAAGGCCCTGAATTCAGGAAGAACTTAGTTGCTTTGCGGAATTGAAGAGTAAATGAGTCAAAAGACAGTGGTAATGGGAAGAAAGGTCACAGGGGAGGGCAGGGCCAGATCAACGCAGGACTTTAGGGACTGGTGGCATGAGTTTAGATTTTCCCAGATGTGAAATGGAAAAGCATCAGAGGTTGAAAGAAGCAGGGGAATGACCCAACGTCTGATTTGCAAACATCACCCCAGTTGTTTGTGTAGAAAATAGACCGTGGGCCAAGGACAGAGCCGTGATGCAGTGAGGACGCTCCACCAGGGATACAGGTGAGGAAAGATGGAGACCAGGTGGTGACCGTGGAGAGGGGAGGAAGGCAGATCTAGGCTGAGCTTCCCAAGTAGAAATGATGGGACCTGGTGACAGATTATACATGAGTGGAGGCTGAGGAGGAATCCAGGATGCCTCCAGGTCTCCAGCTTGAGCAGCATGGACAGATGGTGTCTTCACTGAGCTGGGGAAGGCTAGATGAGGCAGGCTTGTGGCTTCACATGTGAGGTTTGAAATGGAGTGGGATGTCCAAGGGACATGCTAAGTAGGCAGACTGGCAACTCTAGAACTCTGGAGAGTGGCCTCTGGCTATATAGGGAGTCATCAACACACACTTTTTTTTTTTTTTATTTTTTTTATGTTTGTTTATTTTTAAGAGGGAGACAGAGTGTGAGCGGGAGGGAGAGCGAGGAGGAGACACAGAACTGGAAGCAGGCTCCAGGCTCTGAGCTGTCAGCACAGAGCCTGACACGGGGCTCGAACTCACAAACTCTGAGATCATGACCTGAGCCAAAGTCGGACACTTAACCAGCGACTAAGCCACCCAGGCGCCCCTGTCAACACACACTCTTAAGGGAAAGGGTCGAGAACTTCCAGGGACCCAACGGAGAGAGAGGAGGACCAAGCCAGATCCTGATTCTTGTCCTGGGGGGCCTGTAACATAAAAGTCCCTGACAAAGGAGGCACCTGTGTGGAAGAGGTTGCGGCATGGCCCGAGAGGTTAGGGGACGCCCCTGGAAGACAGTGATCTGAGAAAAGTCCATGGGGACTAGCAACCAGGAGGTCAGTGAGGACTTTGTGTGACTCAGCACCCCGCCTGTCCTTTCCTCCTCACTGAGTGGCCTCCCAAAGCCTGTGTCTCTACCACCTGCTTCTGGGGCTACATGGTTCTGGCCCTCTGGGTGCAGAGGCCAAGCCTCTGCCTAACTGCCTCCAAATGAAACCTCACTGGAAGCTGCTCTTTGAGTGGGCATCAGGCATTGCCCTGGCAGGAGACTCCTCTCTAGTGACTCCCCTCTGGGTGTGCCCCTAAGGCACCTAGATAGAGCTTGGTGCCGGTCTGCCCCCTTAGCGCAGGCCTCACATGGTTAGATTGAGCTGCCTGCCCCTTCTCAGGTTCTGGGAATGTACTTACTTTGGGACCCTGACTTTCCTGCTTGCTTCCCTCTGGTCCTGGCTGCCTGTCACAGGGAAAAGCTGCTTCCCTCTGAGTCTGAGAAATGCCAGCTGAGTAGGCCCTGGTATTTCCATCAGGTTTCCACAGCCCTTTCTTCCCTCAGAGAAGCCTTCCAGAGCATTTTCCCCACCTCTGAGGAGGCCTCTCCCATGGGACCAAGTCTCATTCTGTGCCCTTTGCAAAAGGGTGTGCTTTCTTTTTGTATGGTCTTTGCAAATACTTTTTAAAAAAGAAAAAAAAAAAAAACAGGAAGTGACCTTTCTGGTATATTTGGAAAACAATTTGGAGTTGTACTGGAATCTGCCTGAGCAATGAGGACGAATAGCTGTGGACTTGGAACAGACCATGTAGCTCTTGGCAGAGCCCAGGGCCTCTTCCGTTTACAGGGCTGGGGACAGTGTTAAAAACTAAAGGGAGAAGGCGGTTTCCTGTGGGGAGCTTGACAGTGCCCAGAGCAAGCACCTGCGAGAGCCCCTGACCCCAGGCCACCAAGGGTCTGGGCCTGGGAAGCTGAGTACGAGAGTCTTCCCTTCCATCCTAAGCATTCAGAGTCAGATGCCTTACAAGTGACCAGACCCCAAGAAGGCTCCCAAATCTGAAAACGAGGATGAGTGGAGGAGCAGCATCACTTTTGAGCACCTCATAGGGCTGGAGCTGAGATGAGGAGATATTAGATGGCTGTAGACGCAGCTTGTTTTCTCTGCCTGGATCACACTGTGTCCAGCTTTGCTGTAGACCTCAGCACAAGGTCACCTGCTTAAGGAGGCCTTCGCTGACCATATAACCCTTAACTAAACATCCACACACAGAGAACCCTGTTCTCTTCTTTCAATGCACTTATCACTATCTGTGATGATAAATCATTGACCTGTTCAATGCCTTTTTCTCTTATCAAATTGTAAATGTCTTTTTATTCTCCAAAATATATCCCATACCTGACACAGTGCCTGGCATATAGAAGGTGGTCAGTAAACAATGAATGAATGAATGAATGAATGGAGAACGAAAAAGAGAAGGGAGGGAGGGAGAGAGAGAGAGAAATGTCAGGACTGAAAGAGACGTAGGGAGCATATTTCAACCTTTGTTATATTCAGATGGGCAGAAAGGAAGATGGGGGTGTTGGAGAGAGAGAGAGTCAGAGAGTCAGAGTCAGTCACCCTATGGCACAGAGATTGAGCCAGACCTTTGGCCACTGTTCTGTTGCAGGGTTGCACACCCTTTGCTCCTTCTGCCTTGGAATCTAGAACATCTTCTATTATTTACTCATTCATCAAATATTCATATATCAGTATACATGCCAGCCAGAGCCACCACTTGTGTGGAACTAACATTCACTTCACCACCTTCAGCACCATAAAGAACAAAAGAAGGAAGTGTAAGTTTTTGGCCTTCTGTGCACCATTAAACATAGAGAGTAAAAACAAAGGAGTTGAATGAAAATGTCAAAAAGACAGTTTTACTGGTAAGACACCCAGTGAAAACAGGCCATACTAAGACTTATTAATTGTGTGCCTCTTACATTGCATATAACTTATCAGACCCTACACACGCCATCTCATTCAGTCCTCACAACAGCCCCCTGATCAGCAGGGTGTTACTGTTATCCCCACACTGCTGAGGAAGAAACTGGAGTCCAGAGAGGTGAAGGGAGATGTCCAAGGTCTCTGAGCCAGTGAATAGGGACTCCGGGCGGCATGTTTGTCCTAGATGCCATCTATTACACCACACACGCCCCTGGGAGATTTGCAGTGTTGCTAGGGCTCCCGAAAGGGGGGAGTGGTGTGGGAGAAAGAGCTCTGGGCCAGGAGTTAGGACCCCTAGATGCAAGAACTTTAGGCAAGTCATTTTTTCTTTCTGAACCTCCGTTTCCCCAGCTATTAATGAGAGGCTTGTCTAGAAGAGCTCTGGGATCCCCTTCAGTTTGATTATTCCACAAATGGTTTTGAGAGAAGTGGAAAAATTAATTAAGATAGATCTCTAACTCATACATTTGAGTAAATAAATTCCAGATCAAGCAAAGATTTAAATGTGAAAAAGTCATGAATGTGTAAGAAATAAACAAGGGAGAATTCTTTACTAATCTCAGAGTGGGGAAGACATTTCTGTATGTGATGCATACAGTGTGCATTATTTAGTGCATTTATTTATAAAATAAAATATGGATCAGTTTGACTACATGAATAGAGAAAAATGTGTGCATGTGAAGAAATGCCAAAAATAAAGCCATAGAACAAATGACAAGTAAAAATTACTTATAATTTTTCTTAAGGCAAAAAGATTAATTTCCTTAATGTATAATGAACTCCTGCAAATCAATAAGAAAAAGAGCTACAGTCCAATAGAAAAATGGGCACAGGATTTAAGTAAACAGTGTACAGAAAAGGAAATAGACGTGGAATGATGGTCAGCTTCACTCACAGGAACAGTACAAGCTAAAACAGCCAACTACTGTTTCACCTTTCAGACTGAGGAAAAAACGACAAAAAGACAAGTGTTGATAGGAATGTGTTGAAACAAAGTGTTCCTCATACATGCCCAATGAGAGTTAACCTCTGTGGAGGCAGATTTGGCAGTGTCTATTACCCTACCCAAATCACAGATCCTTTAATGAATGTGGCAGTTCTACTTTTATGGAAGCCAGGGGCGCCTGGCTGGCTCAGTTGGTGGCGTGTGGGACTCTTGATCTCGGGGTTGTGGGTTCAAGCCCCAAGTTGGGTGTAGAGATTACTTTAAAACAAACAACAACAACAACAACAAAAAACCCAAAGTCCATCAAGAGGGAAGTAATCAGTCTACAACAATGAGACGACAGAATACCATACTGTCAGTGAAGAAAGTTTTAGCTATATAAAGATTTTGGGTTTGTCTCTTGTGTTTTTTTGATGTAATCAGTGCTGTGGTTTCAGGTCCTCTGCCCATTTTTAATTGGATTACGTGTGTTTTTTTGTGTTGAGTTGTATAAGTTATTTATGTGTTGTGGATATTACCCCCTTATCAGATATATCATTTGCAAATACCTTCTCCCATTCAGGTCTGTCTTTTCATTTTGTTGATGATTTCTTTCACTGTGCACAAAAATTTTTATTTTGATATAGTTCCAATAGTTTATTTTTGTTTTTTGTTTCCCTTGCCTTAGGAAATATGTTTAGAAAAATATTGCAAGGCCAAAGAGATTACTGCTTGTTTTCTTGTAGGGGTTTCATGGTTTTATGTCACATATTTAGGTCTTTAATCCATTTTGAGTTTATTTTGGTGTATGGTATAAGAAAGTGGCCCAGTTTTCCTAGCGCAACTTATTGAAGAGACTGTCTTTTCCCCGTTGTTTATTCTTGCCTCCTTTGTCATAGATTGATTGGCCATATAAGCACGGGTTTATTTCTGGGCTCTTCATTCTGTTGCATTGATCTAGGTATCTGTTTTTGTACAAAGACCATACTGCTTTGATACTACAGCTTTGTAGTCTATCTTGAAATCTGGGGTTGTGATACCTCCAGCTATATTCTTCTTTCTCAAGATTGCTTTGCCTGTTTGGGGTCTTTTGTTTGTTCGTATAAAGTTTAGTATTATTTAGTATTCAGTATTATTTTAGTTCTGTGAAAAATGCTGTTGGTATTTTGACAGGGATTACATTGAATCTGTAGATGGCTTTAGGTGGTCTGGGACATTTTAACAATGTTCTTCCAATTCATGATCATGAAATATCTTTCTATTTGTGTCATCTTCAGTTACTTTCATCAGTATTTTCTAATTTTCAGAGTACAGGTCTTTCACCTCCTTGGTTAATAAGTATATTCCTAGTAATTGATTCTTTTTGGTGCATGTCCTTTTTTTGAGTTTTATACTACATGCACACGTATTCAAAAAGGAAATAATTTAAAAATAAAGTGAATGTTTTCACTATGAAAAATACAAAAATTTTAATTGTAATTTAAATATCTGATATCATTTTTTATTTAACAGTTGTGAGCATTTTCCCATGTCTTCTAAAAATATTCACAAACATTTTAATGCCTGAAGTGTATTTCATTTGGCTATAAATTAAACATTTGTATAATTGTGTATATTTCTCTGTTGTCCATATATGAGCTCATTTTAGTGTCTTAGTTTTTGACTATTATAAATACCATAATGAACATCTTTGTATATCTGCATTTACAACTTGGATTTTTTTCTTAGAACAGTTATGAGCTTAGTTGCTCAAGGATATGAAAAAAGTTGGTTTCTTTTTTTTTTAAGTTTACTTATTTTTGAGAGAGACAGAGTGTGCATGCATGAGAAGGGCAGAGAGAGAGAATCCCAAGCAGGCGCTGTCAGCGCAGAGTCCTTCTCGAGGCTCTGTCTCACGAACAGTGAGATCATGACCTGAGCCGAGTTAAGAGTCGGACACTTAACCGACTGAGCCACCCAGGCACCCAAAAGTTGAGGTTTCTTGATGCATCTTATCAAATCACTATCCAGAGATGTTCTGGTGGTTTATACTGTCATAGGCAGTCTGATAATGACCATTTTCTGACGTAGTTCCCAACTCTAAGGATTCATTTCCCCGTTGCTGTTGACTGTAAGCAGCAGAGAGCAAGAATTCAAGTGTTGAAGAAAAATGAAATTGTGTACTTGTGCTGTGGCGCAGGGGGCTCCCCAGACTAAACCCTACAATCGCTCTGGAATCCCTGTTACCCAAGGGAACGAGGATGGGGCAGGGGCAGCCGGAGCATGTTGGCTGGGTTGGTGTTTTCCAGGATTGGGCTTTGCACTTGGCACACTTCCCTGAACCAGGAGGATCAGCTCCCTGCACAGGGCAGCTTGTAAGGTCAGCCAGGCAAGGGCAGGAGTCAAAGCCCCAGGGTGTCTATTCCATCAGGAAGCTGGCCTTTTAGATGCAGCTTGTAACTCCATCCCACAGTGGCATCAGATTCTAGAGGTACCGGACAAGAACGTTACATCAGTCTACAGTAGCCTGAGGCCTTTCCCAGCAGCCCTGCGGAGTCACTTTATCATCCCCACCAATTGGCTAAGAGAGATGGAGGGACAATAGACAGGTAGATACAAACTTGAGAAATATTTATTGAGCACATACTCTTTGCCAGGCACTGTTTGAGAATCTAAAGATGAAGCACAGAGCATGTTGGTCCAGCTGCCAAGATTAGGCCTTTGGGTCTGGTGTGGTGAAATCTCCTGGAGCTTTTCTAGTTGGAGAAAAGCTAAGGAGACAGAGCTTGGGGAGATGGTGTGGCCTGCCCAGGGTCTGTCCCTTCCCCTCGGATGTGGATGTAACATGGAGGGTGGGCTTTGGGTCTAAGATATTTCTGAGTCATGGTTATGAACTCACTCACTGACCTCAGAGGGCTATTGTGGCAATTTAGTAAGTGAGGTAGGGAAAGCACAGAACGACTTGGCAAGTGTTACCTTTATTATTATTGTTTAGAATTGTCATAAATGTTCGTGTTATTACTGTTGTTGCAACAGGCCATTCCCCTGTTCTGAAGCTTTGAGCCATTTCCCAAGAGAGAGAGTGCAGGAGTGAAATTTCTGTGACCTGCAGAAGGAACCACTTCTGGGGCTTCAGAGAGTTCGTTGTGTTGTTTTGTTTTTTTACTGACAAGACCAAGCACTGGGGCAACTTCTTTCTCTCAAGGCAACCAAAGAAAAAAAAAAAAAAATAGCCTGAGCACACCCTCTGCTGGAGCTTGGGGGGATTGCCTTAGACAGGATCCGGCCCTGCCTTTATTTTACAGATGGGGGAACAGAGGTCTGGAGAGGAGCTGAGCATTCTGAGTGCCCCTGCTGTATTCTTTAGTGGTCTCTTCTGAGCTCGGTGTTGTGGGGAGACATTGGGGCCAGCCCTCCACACCAGTAGCCCACTCTTTCACACATGCACACTCCCCTTTGGCACTTCCCAAGCCCACCCCAGGCACCTTCTGCCAACGTCAGTTACCTAAGAAAAGCATCACACGGTAACTTGGGCTGATAAGAACTTCTGCAATTACAAAAATACAGTCTTAGAAGTTCCCCTTAGTTACAAAGAACCACACTTGATAAGGTGATTTTTTTCCTTGTATTTGCTCTTTCCCTACAGAAACTAGTTTCTATGTTAGGTGTTGTTTTGCAGTTAACAGTTTATCTCAGAAACCTTGCCATATCAGTACAGGTTCATCTGGTATGATTTGATTGCCTTCAGAAACTCAGAGGTGTTCAGTGAGAGATATTTATGTCCCCCTAGCAGATGAACATTTTAATACAGTAGCAATACTGATTGTTGGCAAGGGTGCAGATAAATGGACAATCTTATAGTGCTGTGCGTGGGAATATAAATAGGAGTAGTACAGAATTTATAAGTTTTTTTTCCCTTCATCTTTTATTGTCCTAAATACCTATGCTATTCACAAAGGCAACTTGGAAATGTGTCTAAACAATGTGGCTTAAACATCATCTCACCCTTCCTTTTAACCCAGCAATTCTACTTCTAGAAATGCATTCTAAGGAAATAACTAGAGCTAGACACAGATTTACATAAAGACCACATACTATGTGTAAATGGCAGACAATTGGAAATACCTCCATGTTCATTTCTAGAGGACTGATCAAATCTTGGTACATCCAAGTACACATGTACAAAAGTCACCTAGAGAGAACCTTAAATGATATGTTCTAGAGTGTTCTACAGAGTAGGCTATAAAATACAATACATGGTATGATCTCCCAATTTTTAAAAAATGTATGTGGCTCTTTTTTATGTATGTGGTTCTCTTCTCACTCTAGGCTATATTATCAACTATATTATCAACGACCAGAGCTCGTCATCATAGTAACTCCTAATTTCCTGTCTTTCTTCCCCACGCCACCCCCATCCCTCTTCTGAGTTCTAGCCCCGTACTTCCATTGACCTACTGTACGTCTCCCCTTTGAGGGCTCACAGGCCTCTCCAAGTTGGTGTGGTCAAATAGAACTCAGCCTTCACCCCACCATCATGCCCCAAAATATTCCTTCTGTGCTGTTCATCTCAGTCAACCACATTTTCATCTGCTTACTCATGTCAGAAAGCTCACTTCCCCACCATTCAGATACCAGGTCCTATTGATTTAGCCTCCAAATTACATCTAGAATCTGCACCACCACCTCCTGCCTCCACGGGCCATCCTCTCACACCTGACCTTCTGCGGGAGCCCTCAACTTGCCCACTTCTGGGCCCTGCTCAACCCAGATGTCAGAGTCATCTTTGAAAATGCAGATCTGAGCTTTTGTGACCTGGCCAAAACTCTTGAGTCGTCAGGTTGCAGAGGTGATCTGGCCCCTGCCCAGCTCAGCAGCATCCTTGGTGTCACTGCCCCTGGCCCAGCATACATGAGTCTGTGGCTCTTTTGGTTCTTCTGTTCCACCAAACCCGTCCCTCCCCTGAGCCTTCACACGTGCTCTTCCCCTCAGCTCCTTATCTAGATAACACCTGTTCTTCCCTGGAGCTCATCTAAAACATCACTTCCTGATCCCCAGCCTTGGTCAGACCCTGGTAGTCACTCCAGCACCCAGACAGTTCCTCGGGTGATTTAGGCAATTTGCTGTGGCCCCCAGCAGGCTGTAGACTCCCGGAGGGCAGGGACTGTGGCTGACTTGTTCATGGCTTCATCTGTAGCATCTAGCCAGTGCTAGATATTTATCAGTAACTTTAGAGGAAAGACAAGGGATGTTCTTTCAACTGGCCATAGTGGTTTTCTGGGTGTGAAACTTTGGGTGATTTATTTTGTTCTTCACACTTTTCTGTGCTGTTTTCAATGATTAAGGCAGAAACTGTCATTTTGTCGAAAGACATCCGTGCTAGGGACCGGAGCAGAGTCTTCCCTGCAGGATGGACCCGGCCTCACCTTTGTGCTCCTGCCCCTTTGCCCACAGGCCTGAAGAGCGATGCGACAGGCGTGATGGAGGTCGAGTCCTCCTACTCGGACTTCATCTCCTGTGACCGGACAGGCCGTCGGAACGCGGTCCCTGACATCCAGGGGGACTCTGAGGCTGTGAGCGTGAGGAAGCTGGCTGGAGACATGGGCGAGCTGACACTCGAAGGGGCAGGTCAGAACCCACGGGTCTTTAGCATTCCTACACTTCTGGGCTCTAGGGCTGTCCTCCAAGTCATAGACCGCCCACTCCAAATCAGTCCCGGGTGGCATCTCAGGCCCTGAGGACTCTCTGGCCAGGAACCTGGGGCTCCTCCCTTTCCTCCCTGCCCTCCATCCACAGGGCCTGTCAGTTCTCCCAGACTCAGCCCAGGTCCTTCGGCTTCCCTCCAGCCCCACAGCCTCCCTGCACCACTCCCTGCCGGCCAGTTGCCAGCGAGACAGCAAGACTCACTCAGACCATCCTGTCTCCTCCTGCCTCTGCCAAGCCCATCATCACAGGCCCTGCCGTGGGGCCAGACCCTACCCTGCCCTGCCTCTGGGTTCTCACCGGGGGCCCCTCTCCCTTCACTTTCTGTCCTCCAGCCATACCCACCATTAGTCTGTTTCTGTCAAGGTGCAGGCCTGCCCTGTCCAGAGCCTTCTGTGTCAGTTTCCTCTACTAGAACCTTCCCATTCAGTCCTGGGGTTGCCATCTCCCCGCTCAGGCTGTACTCAGAGGCACCTGCCCAGTCACTGACCTTCGTCACTCTGACAAGGTTTCATGTGTTTAAATGTGAGCTTCAGGAGAGCAGGGGCCTTCTCTTCTGCCGGCGCATAGCAGGTGCCTGGGAACTACAGGCTTCATGAATGAATGGGGGAGATAGCAAGCCAGCCGCCAACCCCCACAGTGCCTGGGGCCACCCTTCTTTCAGCCCTGGGACCTTCCTCTAGACAGCCTTCTCTGACCCTCCTGCACTGGGTAGAGCCCTCTCCTCCCTGTCCCCAGAGTTCCACGGAGGCGGTGTCTGTACCACATCACCTCCTACAGCAAACTGCAACTGTAGGGCTCCGTGGGTCTTCCACAGAGCTGTCCTGGAGGGCCACCATCTTACTTTCCTCCATGTAGCCTTCAGTCCAGAGCCCTTGGTGCTTGTTGGCCAGAAGTGACCATGGAGTACGGAGCAGACTGTGGGCACATGGACTCACCCCTCTCCTGTAACAGATGGCCCTACAGGCCCAAGAAGCTGGGCGGCTTGCTCAAGCTCACCAGCAAGTTAACACTGTTAGAATGGCAACCTGCCCAAGGAAGCACACCCCATACCTCCCCCAACCTCCCCCCGCCTTTCCTGTGGCCACGCTCCTCACAGCTCACCTCAGCCTGCTGCCTCGGAGCCAGAGGAAAGCACGTCTATTTCTCAACAGCCCCTTAACATGCTGCTCCCTGGGGCTGGTTCTTCCCGCCCTCCCCTCACCTGCCTCACCTTGCTTGCTCTTAGAGACCCAGACTGCTCTACGGAGAAGCCTTCCCTGACAGCCTCAAGCCAGAGGCGACACCTCTGCTCCCAGCCACCTCCATAACCCCACTTAGCACAGCGCCCCTCCTCTCCCACCTGGATCTTTGTCTCGCGTACGTGCTACATGGTGGCATATCGGCATATTGCTCACAGCTCCTGCATCCTTATGCTCAGCTCTAGTGAACGGTCTTCTGTCTCCTTCTACCTCAGTAGTAGTAAGCACTCATCCGTGGACACAGGCCCTTCTCATACCTGTTTCCTCTAATTTGGAATCCTTGAAGTGTCTGGGTCCTCTGGGTCTAGGACATTTGCCTGCCAGGGTGACGGACATTTGAAAAGGGGACCTGAGGAAGGAACAGTGTTCAATGCAAGGAAATGAAGCAGTCATGCTGGAGTGTAGGCCAGGCTGGCTGACGAACCTTCCAGTAGGCCCTGCAATGAGCCGTTTCCACAGGCAGGCCTGGGGGGCTGTGCTCAGTCCCCCGGACTCACTGAGGGAGTGGGCCTACAAAGATTCTGACCAGCAGACCCGGCTTAGAATCTGTTTGCTTAAAACAGCCCGGGAGACAGATGCCCAGCTGGACGGAAGGGGAAGTATGGCCTTGGCCTGTCCTGGAGGCCCAGCCGCCGGCCTTCCCAAGTCTGTGGCCTGTTGGTGTTTGTTAACGCTCCCTAAGCATATCGTACACAAGCCTTTGCCTTTCCTGCCTTATGTGGGGAGGATGTTTCCGTACTTTGCCTAATGATAAGAGACAAGACATGAAGAAAGGAATACACTGCCCAGCAGTTGCTGACCATGAAAAATTCTGACCAGTTTCAAATTGTGCCCTGAAACTGACCTCAAGGAAGTCCCAAGAATACTGATTGGTGAAGAAAGTGCTTGAGAACCTTCTCCCCAAGAGAGAGCTGGGACTGGCACAGAGGAAGTGTTGGCGAAGACATTCCCATGTGCCGGGTGACCGCCTTTGGCCCTACGCCTTGGTCACACACAGGTGAAGGTGTCCCCATCCTCACTTTAAACAAATTGCCTGAGGTCCCACAGCAAGGAAACAGAGCAGAGATTACTAGGGAATCCAACGAGAATGTTCCTGCTGGCCAGGGCAGGAAGCTCAGGGTCAAATTGGGTATCAGAACCTGGGAAATTTGCCCGAAGTGCAGACTAGTCTGTCAGACTTCTGGAGGGCCAGAAGGACCCTCTGGGCCCAAGCTTTTGTTACAGGACCACCCAGGATAGGGGTAGTGGTGGGGATGGGCACCAGACATCCACGTTCTGGCTGCACCACTGGCTACCACCACCTTCTCAGACTGCTACGCAGGTGGGATGAAGCAGTGCCGAGGACAGCCAGCCTTCATAAACCCTGGAGAGTGCTGCTTTGTGGCCGAAAAAATTCAGTGGGAAGGACATTGGCTCTCTCCACTGCTTATCTCTAGCAAATCAGTTCATGTCTTCAAGCCTGCTTTTCCCATCTATATCATGACTCTAATCATAATCTCCAGGCTGTGTGGATGCTCCAGCCTCAGGAGCTCAGGACAGGGTGGGGTGGTTCTCCTTGGTCAGTGGAGGGATTGGTCTAAGGATGCAAAGACAGCGGCCCTACTGGGAGGTCGGGCTGGTCTGGTAAGGACACAGCACAGTGAAACGGCCACACCCTGGTACTCCCCTGAGCTAGCCTGTTCCCTGCCCCTTCTCTGTCTTATGAGAACAACTACCACTCACTGAGCACCCATTCCATGCCGGGACGTCACATTTGCCCCCTCCTTTTGAGAACCTCCACAGACAGCCTGATCCTCAACTGAGGCTTGTAGCAGTCGTCATGAGCCTGGCCTTTCATTGACCTTAATTATACTAGTAACACCGCCTGCATTTTCTTCGTAAACGTTGTTAGAGGCCAAGCTAAGGGTCTTTTTGGCCATGGCCACCCTTAATCCAGCTCCTTCCCTGCGCCCCAGGGCTCACCCACTGTTCCGACTTCAGCTGCATCCTTCCAGGCCTTCTGTGCTTTACATTTGTGTATATGCTTCTTTTCTCTCTTCAGAAGGACAGACAGAGGCGGGCACCCCAGACAAGGAAGCTAGCAAGCAGCCTGAGAGCAACGATGGGACCACCTCATCTTGAGTCTGACCTTGCCCATGGAAGGTGGAAGAGAGACCTGCTGTCCCCACCTGGACAGGGAGCCCTGGCATTGGCCTGGCAGCCCCTTCTCTGAGCCCCTGTACCAGGCAAGCCAGGCCAGAGTGAAAAGGCACCCCCGGAGGCCGCCGTGGCCCCTACCCTGGAAAAACCCTCCCCCTGCACCCTCAGGCTCCACTCGCCCACCACCTCCTCACCGTGCCCGGGCACACTCTCAAGACCCTGTAGCTGCGGGGCATTATTTATTCAGCGGGCACCTGGGTGAGCAGCACCCCAAGAACACGCCTCCATAGGTGGTCTGGGCGGCAACCACGGCCCAGCTCTGCCCCGCCTTCTCCAAGCCCAACCTTCTGGGTCAAGACCTTCGTATCCCTTTTTTTAAAAAACACTTTTAAACTTTTTAAAAACTATAAACCTCTTTTCAGCAGAGAGGAAGGGAGCTGTTTTTTTTTTTTTTTTTTTGGAAGGCATTGTAAGCAGAACTGACCATCTGTGCAGCTCCGCGTCCTCTCGTGGAGCTTCACGGATCCATTTCTAGGGAAGGGGTTTTGTGCTCACAACTGATCAACTCTTTGCCCTTTCTACCAACATAAGTGGCACCTAGGACCCAAGAAATAAATGCTGATGATTTGTGTGACTGGTTTAAGATTATTTCTCCTTTAAGCAGCAAAAGCAGGGGTGGGCCAGGTTTCCCCGAGTTAGTTGGGATCTGTCACTGCCCCGGGTTTCCATGGAAGGGCATACCTGAGAAGATGCTGGTATTCCACAGAGGCTGGCACCCTCCTTGGCCTGGTGCCTGATGAGTCTTCTTCCATCTGTCCCTCTTGCTTACCCCAGTCCACAGCTCACCCCCATGGGCAGGCCCAGCCCTTAAAACCTACAGTGAGAGGGGGCTCAGAGGTAGCATTTAAGCACATAACTCTTCAAGAGAAGCCTGGTTTCTTCTTGAGGGAAGGCAGGCTATGGTTCCCTCTCCCCCCCCCCCCCGCCCAGCATCAGAAGCTCTAGCTTCTCCTTTGCAGCCCCCGCCAGGGTCCCAGGGTCCCGCTGCTGAGCAGGCTGCCCGAGTCTGGGAACCCACAGCCTCCTTCTGTTCTCACTCCGCCCAAGACCACAGCGCTGCACAACACTAGTCATTAGCTTCTTTATTGAGCACCAGATTTTCAGCATGAGTCCCCATAGGAAGGTTTCAGATTCAACCAGACTCTGGTCCACAGTCCGAGGAGAGATACAGCGTGCTGAAGTTTTCACGTGTACAGAAACAGGCACACAGGCTTCAAGAGCAGCAGTAGCTGACTATGGGAACCCTGGTCTTCCTTGAAGGAGTAAAGGTAGGAGTGTCATTCCAGGCCCCAGAGTCAGGGAGGCTCCATCCACAGGGTGAGGGTTTGGAGAGGTGGCCGTGATGTCTTCAGAGACGCTGCCCTGCTTGCCAGGTCAGAGACACAGAAAGGTTAGGCACCTTCTGGTACCCAGGATGTAAGAAAATCCCAGAATATCAGAGCCAGAGAGGAACCCTTGCTGCAGATGGGGAGACTGAGGCTTAGAGCGAGAGAATGCTTTGCCAAGATCACACAGTAAGAAAGCAGAACAGAGCTAGGACCTAGGCCCAGCTCCCCTGCCCTTCACTTTAGGTGGCCATGGTGACAACCCAAGTTGCCAAGACCTTTGGGACTACACTTCAGAAACTCTCCCCTGAGACCAGCCTCAAGGCAGCATTACACAGAAGGTAAGCTGATCCAGTGAGAGGCGCCGTCACCTAAAACCACGTGGCCAGGGAGTCCCCACACACTCTTGGCACTGCCCAGGAGGGGAAGGGGGTGCTTCTTGCAGGAAATCCCACAGAAAGCCAGGCTGCAGCCAAGGCAGGTCGGCAGCCCAGAAGATCAGCCAGGAACATACCTGCAGCAGCCAAAGATGGCATCCCATAGGCTTTACAGAGCAGATCAAGAAGCTTCCTCTTCTCATCTTCCGGGAGGAAACTGGACTTTGCCGCATTGATGTTCTAGAAGGACCAAAATGGTGGATAAGATGACACCAGAGAGCATGGAAGGAAGCCCTGGGCAATCTAGTGATGGGCCACCCTCTTCAGTGAACACGGGCAATCGATTAAGCTCAGAGCGGAGAAGGACGTGTCCAAGGTCACATGGCAGCAAGTGCCAGAGCAGAGACCGTGAGGTTCCGTGTTCTTGAAGTGGCACTACAGGACACAGTGATGTGAGGAGGAATTTGGAGAAATGTGACACAGGGTGGGATACGTGTGGGGCCAGAGAGATACTCCTGCCGGGACGGATTTGGGGTGTCACAACCTCTAAAATCAAGGGCTCAGCCTGGGATCTATGAATGGCCTGAAATGTGTGCAGAATTATAGCTGAGCACACCTTTCTGGAGAGAGAGTGGACAGTTTTTATCAGATTCTTTACAGGCACTCAATCCAGGCAAAGGCTGAAAAACCTGGTACCAGGTCAGCACACCAGCCTGAGGTCGTATCCATAGAGGGCACTTACCTCTAGGTCTGGCTTGGCTTGGCCCGTTGAGGCAAAGTCACTCATCTCCAGAGGTTCCGGGCCCTGGCCAAGACCTGCAGGCCTCACACACCCCCAGGGCCAAGAGTCAAGGCCACCAGGCCTCACGCCCACTCACCAGCCTCTTGAACTCCTCTTCAGTAAAGCCCATGTTCTGTTTGGTCATTTGGTAATCAGTTTCCAGGGTGGACTTGAAGATGAGAGGGTCATCCGTGTTGAGTGAGTAGTTAGCCTGGTCACGTTTGAACCTGGATACAGGGGTGAGGGGGAGAGGGAAGAGCCTCCTTTTACTCTGCGGTGAACAGTCACCGCACATTGGCTTTCACCCTCCCTTGAGCCTTGCAGCACCTTTAGACCTGGAAGAGCTGCTCGCTGTACAAAGGAAGAAAATTCAGAGAGCTCAGGCGACTTGTGTAATGCCACGTAAATAGCAACTCAAGACAGACCCATCTGACCAGCCCAGAGCTGGGCAAAGGCAGAAGAGGAACAGGTAGAATGGCAGATCATATGAAACCAGAGAGCATGGAAGGAAGCCCTGGGCAATCTAGTGATGGGCCACCCTCTTCAGTGAACACGGGCAATCGATTAAGCTCAGAGCGGAGAAGGACGTGTCCAAGGTCACATGGCAGCAAGTGCCAGAGCAGAGACCATGAGGTTCCGTGTTCTTGAAGTGGCACTACAGGACACAGTGATGTGAGGAGGAATTTGGAGAAATGTGACACAGGGTGAGATACGTGTGGGGCCAGAGAGATACTCCTGCCGGGACGGATTTGGGGTGTCACAACCTCTAAAATCAAGGGCTCAGCCTGGGATCTATGAATGGCCTGGAAAGCGGGGAGGCCCAGCAAGCAGCACCCTCTGGAGCCTTTGTCTTCACAGCCCGCACTCTGAGGGAGCTGTCTGGACTCCACCCTGTTCACCCTCAATCCCACTGGCATCAACTCTTCAACCAGCCCCGCGTGGAAAGGGTTCCTGGCACAATCCCAGATCACCGTCTCTGTAAACCCAGGCCTTTCCTGGCTCTTACCTCACTTGACTTGTGTAGCACAATTATACACTGTTGACTGGTCTTAAAACCCTTTTGATTTCTCAGATAGCACACTTTTGGCTCTCCTCGTACCAGACTGTCCCTTAAACGTCACTATCCTGCATTCTCTCCTAGGCCCTCTTGCTCCCCCATCTCCTGAGGCTGTCACTTCTCCATGAACCTTTCTCCAGCCCACAGGCTGTTTCCCGTGTGCCTCCAAGAACCTGCGCTCGGACGCTCAGCAGGTACCACACGCTCCACCACCCTGAAGCGGACCTCAGGACCCCCTTGTAATCCGATCACAGCCCGAGCTCCTTCCCTTCTTAAGCTTGGCAGACAGACCAGTGCAGGCCTGACCACGGTGGCCCCAAGTTCTTGTCGCCTTCTCCTGTGTCAGGGAAAGGTGGCTTTGCCCTCCTGAGGCCTGATGCCACCCCCGGGGCTCAGTCACAGGACAGCTGGAAGAAGGGCCAAGGTGTCTGGTTAGGTGGTGGGTTAGAAGCAGGCTGGGATGGGCCAGAACCGCCCCCCCCACCATGGGAAAGCTTCAAGATGGTGCTTGGGGGGAACACCCGGAGGTGCCAGGATCGCACGAGCTGGAAAGACTCCTCTTCCTGATGCCTAGGAGGCCAAATCGAGCGTGGAAGCACCCGTCCCACCTCAAGGCCAGCGGAACATTGTGCTGTGGCCACAAGAGTGAGGGGGCCCCGGTCCACTATTCGGGAGCGGGGCTTCCTCGGCATGGTATAGTACACCCGCAATTTGGGCTCCTCGTCCGTAAGGTGAGGACAGCAGCACCTGCTCCCCAAGGCCTTAGAGAGATTTCCTATCAAGAGGCCCCGCGTGGGCCAGCACCCAGCCCCTGCACTTCCCTCCCACCCTTCACTTTGCTGTACAAAACCGAATGGGCCCCAGGGTCTGGGCCTCACCGAACCACCGGGTGCTCCGTGTCCGACTTCCAGGCGCCAGTGAGGTAGCTGGACCAGGGGCAGACCTGGAAGAGCAGGTAGATAGCTGGCACGCGTGCCCCCAGGCCACACTGTTCCCAGACCCCAGGCTGGGACACCCCAGGGTGTCACCCCTGCTCTGACACCATTCTCCGCACAGCCACGCTGGCCTCCCAGCTGCCGAGTCCTGTGACCTCCATCCTGGCGGCTTTGATGCCCACTGCCCAGTCCTGCCACACTGGCCCGGCCCCGGCGGCCCCTGGCCTTCCGCCTCGGTCCCCTCGCTCCCCGGCCACTCACCTCAAAATGCAGGTTTTCGCGGCGCAGCCGGGTGTAAAGGGCCTCGTCATCCAGCGTGTGGTAGCCGTGTCCCACCCTCTCCGTCTTAAGCGTGTCCACGGCCTGCAGAGAAGCAAGTGGAGCCTAGTGCCAGGTGGGCAGGAAGCGGGGAGAAGGGCCCCACGCCAGCCCCGCCTCCTCACCTGTCTCACCACCTCCGCGGAGCCCGCCTCCCCTGCATGGACAGTGCGGTGAATGCCGCTCCTCACGGCCTCCTGGAAAGGCAAGAGCCAGTCATGGGCGGCCTGGGGGGCACCAGCAGCCTGACCTTCACCGCACTCTGGGTCTGAGTTTTGGCAGCCTTGAACTACGCCCAGTCAGCTGGCCTGCTTCAAGATGGGGAAGTGGGGGGTTTTGTTTGTGTCATCATAATCTAAGTGGCAGCTGCCCTTTATTAGACAGTTATTATGTGTCTGTCACCATATGAAATGGTTTGTATATGTTACCTAACATCCACAAGTATTATGATACCTGTTTTACAAGGAGAGAAACAGACCCAGGAAAGTAACAGAACGATGATCGAACAGGTGGGGAGCCGAGCTCTGAATCTTGGAGGGGAGACTCCAGAGCCCCTTCTCTAAAGCCCCCGCTGCATCCACGGGAAGTGCATCGTCAGGCTTCGAGATGTTTGCTCTAACTCTGTCATGCCAACAGATGCGACGGAAGCCCAGAGAAGGGGCAGCCTCACCCAGGTTCACATAGCAAGGTACAGACAGAAAGAAACAGGTTCACACATAGTACTCCCAACACCAAGGGGGAGTCTTCTGTTTATACCAAATTCCCAATGTCTAGCACCCCCAAGACCCAACTAAGCTGCACTAGGGGACCGTGGAGGCCTCACGCACCCCAGTCTGTGTGACCTCTCCCTCCTGGGTGGAAGCCAGCTCCTGGTGCTCACCCGGTGTCGCCCTCCCCACCGTCCTGCGGGACCCACCTCGTAGGCCTGCACGTGTCCCGGGAAGAGGCTGCTCCCTTGGATGGTCTCGTCTCCAGCCAGGTCAATGGCCACCACAGTCTGATGCTGGTACTTCTTACACAGCTCCACCACCTCCAGGGACCAGTCTGTGGGCAAGATGCCCACCGGGTCTCTGATGGCATCACCGAGGAGAGGCCCCCCGCCCTGGCTCACTGTCCCCCAACCTGAGCCCAGCGGCAAGGCGGGGGGCCCACGTCGGGTCTTCAGATCCCACTGGCCATGGCCTAAGCACGTGGCCTTTGGCCAACCCCTCCATCCAGGGCCTCGCTTTCCTCTCCTCTGAGAGGACTCCAGCTGCCACCGCATCGGCCCCTGGCCAGGCCCTGTGTGGAAAGTGCCGAGGGCGGGGCCTGGCTTGGTAGACAACAAATGGCTGTGTCTCACCTGACCCCACCTCTGCCCTCGAGGGGGCGGGGTGAGCTAAGCCTCACTTGGCTCATGAGGAGATGGAGACCCCCCGGTTTAACACGGAAGCCCAGAACAGACCCCACACGAGCGCTACTGGACGTATTGCTAACATACTCCGTCCTCTTAACAAATCAAGGCATCATGAAGGGTTTAAAAATGGGTGAACAGTCACAGGCTTTGGCACCAGATGGCCCCGTGTTCTCACGTGGCCTTTCTGCCTTCCCGACAGGAGAGAGAGGCTCCCCCGCCCTTCAGTCTCCTCATCTATCAGAGGGGAAACAACGGCCATCCTACCTCACAGGCTGCTACAAGGATCAGAGAAAATACGTGCGAGTCTCTGTACATGGAACCTGGCCTAGATTTTTTTTTTTCTATTGTTCAGGTTCCTTTGGATTTGTGCTGCCTGCAGGTCACGTGGCCGTCAGGCCTGATCTCCCTGGGGAGAAGCGTCTCTCGGCTGCCAGGAGTTCCGAGCCCGAAGCCCCAAGGTCCTGCTGAGGGGCTCAACAAACACCATGGTGCTGGGGGCAGGGGAAGCCCGGATGTGGCTCCAGGGCCAGGCTGGGGGATCGGCCGGTGTCAGAGGGGCGGCCCGGGGCAGGGCTGAGGGCGTACTCACTGGGCTGGTGGCGCATGCAGCACAGGATAGACCGCACCTTCACCCCAAAGTCTCGCTCTCCCTCCTGCAGGCCCTGGTTCACCACAGCCACCACCTCGTCGGGGGTGAGATCCCCTCTGTGTGGGGAGAAGAGTAGGGATGGGGCAGAGGCAAAGGTCTAAAGGACACAGCCCCGGGACTGGGATGTGGGGGGCATTGAGGGGAGAGAGAGAGAAGAGTCTTCTGAAGCGGCTTCAGCCCCCATGAACCCACCGCCTCTGGGGAGAAAGACATGGCCCCCAGCCCTGGCACACCCCACTTCCGGCTTGCTGGGGCACTTCCAGACTGGAAGGTGTGTGGGGCGGGGGTGGGGGGTGCTGGTCAGACACAACCCTCCCTGTGGGTGCCGGGCACTGATAAGCCCGCCTGCTCAGATTCCCACTAGTCCGCATGTATCAGAGTTGTAGCTAGAAGGGGGTAGTGGGGTTGGGCAATGCCACTTAGAGACCCCTGGGGTCCCGGCAGAGGGGCAAGAATGGGCCACACTCACTTCAATCACAGGGTTAGAACAGGACACCTAGAAGTCACTGGACGAGGGGGTTAATGTTTCTAGACTGTGGGTCTGTGTCCGGGACAAAGGAGGCAAGACACAGATGCACACTTTTTCCAAAGGTAGATAAGTAAGTAAATAAGTAAATAAATCAGACAGCAGGCCAGCCAGCCAGCCCAGATGAGGGCTGGGAATGTCTCTTGTGACAGAGTTAAGGACAGGACCTTAACTTTCTGAGGGCATGGACAGGACCAGGGTGGGTAACGTTAGGTCAGGGGCTCCTACCAGCCTGCCCCCGAGTCAGGTTGACCCATCCCACCATAGCCTGGGACCGGCCCCTCCAGGTGGTCACTCACTCGGCCTGGTCCCAGGGGATCGGCTCCACTTTAGAGTTGGCCAGCAGGTGCGGGCTGTAACGCACCTCCACATACACCACGCCCTCCTTGGCCTTCATCTCGACAAACTCATAGGCGATCCTTTTGATGGCCTCCCGGGAGCCCCTGGGAAGGGAAGAGAAGGGTTGGGAACAATAATCTGATTTTAAAAACGGGCAAAGGACCTGAATAAACATTTCTCAAAAGACATACAAATGGCCCGGTTTTATGAAAAGGTGTTCAGCATCACAAATTATCAGGGAAATGCAAATCAAAACCACAACCTCACACCTCACACCTTGTTAGGATGGCCACGATCAAAGAGACAAGTGATAGTGAGGATGTGGAGAAGAGGGGCCCCTGTGCACTGCTGGCAGGAACGCAAATTTTTGCAGCCACCGTGGAAAACCGTGTGGAGGTTCCTTGAGAAATTAAGACTAAGCTGTCATATGATCCGGCAATCCCCTTCTGGATATTTGTCCAAAGGAAATGAAGTCAGAATCTCACCGAGGTATCTGCACTGCCATGTTTACTGCAGCATTATTTACGACAGTGAAGACATTGTTACAACCTCAAGGTCCACTGACAGATGAATGGATAAATCTCTCTCTCTCTCTCTCTCTCTCTCTCTCTCACACACACACACACACACACACACACACACACTGAAATAGCTTTCAGCCTTAAGGAAATTCTGCCATTTGCAACATGGATGAAGCCGGAGGACATTATGCTAAGTGAAATAAGCCAGACGCAGAGAGACAAACACTGCATGATCTCACTTACATGTGGAATCTAAAACAGTCCAACTCATAAAAGCAGAAAGTACCACAGTAGTTGCCAGGGGCAGGTTGAGCAGGGAAAGGGGAAATTGGGAGATGTTGGGCAAAAGGTACAAAATTTCAGTTCCACAAGATGAGTAAGTTCTGGAGACCTAATGTACAGCATGGTGACCATAGGTAACCATACTGTATCACATACTGGAGATTTGCTAGAAGGGTAGAGCTTAAGTGTTCCCATCTCACACACACACACACACACACACACACACAGGCAAGAAAAAAGAAAAAGGGAGGCGCCTGGGTGGCTCAGTCGGTTAAGCATTTGATTTCGGCTTAGGTCGTGATCCCATGGTTCATGGGTTCAAGCCCCACGTCAAGGCTCTGTGCTGACAGCTCAGAGCCTGCTTTAGATTCTCTCTCTCTCTCTCTCTCTCTCTCTCTCTCTGTCTCTCGCTGTCCTTCCTCTACTCACGCTCTCTCTCTCAAATCAACATTAAAAAAATATTTTTTTAAAAAAGCAAAAGGTAACTATCCACAGTGATGGATATGTTAGCTTGCCTGCAATGATCGTTTCACAATGGATATACACATCAAAACACCTTAAAGGCACATAATTTCTATTTATCAATTATACCCCAATAAAACTAAGGCGAGAGAGAATGGACAAATCCAGAGTGTACCCTGGGGTCGGGGAAAAACCCGCGACTCAGATTTGAATCCCGGCTCCCACACTTATCGGTTGCAGGACTCTGGTGAGTCAGCCTGCCGCTCACGTCAAACGTGATCATGAGGACAAACACGTTAAACATCAAAAAACTCACCCAGGCCAGTGCTTAGAGCAGAACAGACAGATGCTCGAAGTGGTTTTGTTGGTAGCGGAGTGCTGGCTCTAGAAGCAAGGCACATTTAACCTGCCAGGGCCATTCTAAGTTCTCAAGTGACAATGAACTGTGCCTAGCTGGAAGTTTCCACCATGAAGAGTGAAAACAGAAAATGGTTACTAGAATGTGTGAGGGAAGTGTCTTGGGGAAGTTGGCCAACTCCCAGGAAAAGGGGACCATGCCTTTGCGGATGAGGTGGGGGGCAGCTGCTGCCTTCCCTGTGGGGCAGGGGCAGAGCCTGGGTCTGGGACCTCAGACCTGCCGCAGGGGAGCTGGCCTCTCAGGAAGAGGGTGCCAGATTGCCCCCACCCCCACAGGTGTGGAACGCATTCATTCCCCACTGTGACCAGCACGGTCCTAGGCCCAGGGGATACAGCAAACAAGACGGACAAAATCCCCGTCCCTGCAGTGCCTACAGTTGAGCAAGGCAGGCAAGTGAATAAGCAAAACGTAAAATCTACAGTAGGGGGCGCCTGGGTGGCTCGGTCAGTTAAGCATCTGACTCTGACTCTTGATATCTGCTCATCTCATGGCCGGCTCCGGGCTGAGCGTGGAGCCTGCTTGGGATTCTCTCTCCCCACCCCCTCTGCCCCTCCCCTGCTCATGCTCTTCCTTTCTCTCTCAAAATAAATAAAACTTTAAAAAAAATTAAAAAATAAAACCTACAGTAGGTCAGATGGTGAATCTAGCCAACGGCCTCCATCTGCCTCAATACCTTCTTCACTGGCCCTCCAACAACCCATACTGGGCACGTGCTCCAAACCTTTCCTCAGGTCCAGCCCTCTGGACTACATCACACCTTATCTATCCCAAAGCTTGGGCCATACTTCCTCCTCCAGGCAGCTTTCCCTGACTGCCTCCAACCCGTTTGCCTCTTCCCCTTCTGGAGCTCTGGAAGCACAGACTGCAAAGGCTTGACTCTCACTGGCCCTGGGAAACTCTGCCTCGTGCCAGGAAGCTCAAGGTGGCACCAGGGGAAGAATCTGTGTGGTCCTGGCCATGCTCCTATACTTCCTGAGCCTTCATTTCTCCTCTGCGAACAAGGAGCATGTCCACCTGGCAGGACTGTCGACAACCACAAAGAGTACAGTTCTGGGAGCTGCACACTTACTCTTCTAGATCAAAGAGACTCTGCTATTAAAAAATGGAAGGAATGAAAGGTAACATGAAAACACCAGTGCCTTGGGAGCCTGGGTGGCTCAGTCAGTTAAGCGTCTGACTTCGGCTCAGGTCATGATCTCACGGTCTGTGAGTTCGAGCCCTGCGTTGGGCTCTGTGCTGACAGCTCAGAGTCTGGAGCCTGTTTCGGATCCTGTGTCTCCTTCTCTCTCTGCCCCTCCCCTGCTCGTGTTCTGTCTCTCTCTCTCAAAACTAAGTAAACATTAAAAAACAAAAACACCAGTGCCTGGCTGTCCATGAAGGTATCTTCATCGTAACAGGGGACTTGCTGAGGACAGTGCTGTGTCCGTTCCAAACTCCAGTCCTAGGAGGTAGATGGGATCATGAGCCCCACTGTCTAGATAAGCGAACAGAGGCCCAGAGAGGGTACATTTTCCCCATGTCACAGTTATCTGGTGACAGGATCAGACACTAGGATCTGAGCTCCTGACCTCACCCCCGGTCACTTTTCCATAGAAGTTGAAGAAAAACATCAGTGCGTTATACCCACGTTCCAGAAGGAAAAAAACTCAAGGCCCAAAGGTAGGGAGAGATTCACACAAATGCACACAAGGATGAGAAACAGAACTGGGGTTTCACCCCACAGGTGGAGGCACAGGCCACAGGGAATGGGAGTCACCCAGAGCCTGGGGCGGGGGTGGGGGGTGACTCACGCGATGACAGGCATGTAGTAGTCAAACTTGGCCAGGAAATCTGGGAGGCTGGTGGGCTTGTCCATGCCGATGATGTCCTGCAGCTCCTCTGCGGTGTCAGCGGGGAGGGCAATCCCCCTCTTCCTGGGAACAGAACCGTGAGGGCAGTGGGCCGCTCCTGAGCGGGACCCAACCAACCCCTCAGAGGGGCCAGAACAGGAAACCCGGGGATCTCTCCACCCAACTCCTCCCGTTAAACAGATGGGAAAACTGAGGCCTGGGGCGTTTAGAACCCAGACTGGAATCCTTCCAGCAGCTCCTGTCCCCAAGGCTGTGACCAGCCAGGGAGTCGTAAGAGGGGATAACCGGAGTTAAAGTCTGTACACATACACACGCACATCCCTGGTGCCTGGGACCCGAGAAGCTGCCAGGCCAAGCCCACAGTTTCCTCCTCAGCCCCAGGAGTGGGGAGAGCCAGCTGGGCTTCTGCCAGGTCAGGGGTTATCGGGGCACTAACTGCAGCAACACAATGCCCGGGGCAGGCGCCAGACCTGCCCCCTCCGTCCTCCATCTGGCCGGCACATCAGAGAGGCCCGTCCTGCGCACTGAGCTGGGAGTGTCTGGTGGAGGCTCATGGGAAGGCATGGGGGGCCGGCCACCCACCTCAGCGCGGTCTCCCCTCTCTGCCCACAGACCCCGTGTGGGGCTCGCCCAGAATAGCCCTTCTGGACCGGAGCCTCCTCTCAGCCGCGGGCAGCGGGGTGCGCAGGTGGGCTGGCCTCCTCTGCTGCGACTCCCGGGTCCCCCTGGGCCTCAGTTGCCCCACTTTTAAGAACACCAGACATTCAAGACACGCTTCTACCACGAAGGGACAAAACAGGAGACCAAAGGGGCTCTGAGGAAACAACACAGAGAACAGAAGAAAACCTGAAACCCTGACAACGAAGAGCCTCGGGGACAGGCGAAGAGGTCACGTCCCTGAAACACAGCATCCTTTTCAGGAAGGGGACAACCAGAGGGTAAGGGCTCCCAGAAGCCTAAAAGAATATGGCGCCAATCATCGTAAGGATATAATAAAATGAATGGAAAATAAAGCAGCGAAACGCCTCCAGCAAGTACCACAAGAGACGAAAAATAGGAGCAAACGGTTAATCAGGTGACTAGATCAGGCTGGAGCAGCCGGTTATCCGCAAAGCAAGAACAAAAGAAGGAAGGAAGGAAGGAATCGCCAGAGAAACAGAAGTTTGAATAGTGTTTATGTTCTTTACTGACTTCGGTCACTAAAATACTACGATGCTTCCCCACATAAATCCCTAAGGCCCCGACGTAGGCACTCCTCTCCTCCCGGTGGCCCAGGAGTGACCCCCAGTCTGCAGCCAGCCCCCACCCCCCCGCCTCCCCCCAGCCCCGTGTCCCCACAGGACACCGTGGGGGGAGATGGCATCCCTGGTGTGGTCCCGGCACAGAGGGCAGCGTGGGCCCCCTGATCCTTCCGTTGCCGGGCAGCCTGCCCCGAGGCCACCCTCGGAAGGTCATCCCCAGGGACCGAGTCCCCCGCCCCCGAGCCAGGACCATTTAAGTGCTGTGTTTGGGAGCTGGTGGTGGCAGCAGAGGAAGGCTTTGGCGCTCACGTGGTCAGAGGCAGTGGCCACGCTTGCATAGGCCCTGCTGGACCTGCTCTGTGCGGCTCCCCTACCGGTCTTCCTCCAGCCCCCACGACCACTGCTTCCTGGCGGGGCTCTTCCTCCTGACATGCTTTCAGACTGTCTCTTTTACACACCTGTCCGGATGGACTCCTCCCCTTTCAAGGTTTTCACCTGAAAATCCAGAAATCTCTGCCTCTACACACCACCACTTGAGGGCCCAGGGCGGGCCGGGCACTGGATGGGACAGCAGTGACCAAGATAGACCACCTACCTCCTGCCACCTCTCCCCTCCCTGCCCCACGCTCCACATCCCTAAATACAGCCCCTCCGACCCCCCAGCTGCCCAACCCACGGTGGGGGGCCTCCCCTGGGACTCCATCTGCTTTGCCCACCAGCAGCCAGTCCCCAAGTCCCACTTATTTTCCTTCCTAAATGTCTGTCCCATTAGTGCCCCCCTCTCCAGACTCTCTCCTCATCAGCCACCAAGAGATCTTTTGACAGAGTGGTCAGAGGAGGCCGGTTAGAGGAGGGGACAGTTATGCAGAATTAAAAATTTTTTTAATGTTTATTTTTGAGAAAGAGAGGGAGACAGAGTATGAGTGGGGAGGAGAGAGAGAGAGAGAGAGAGAGAGAGAGAGAGAGAGAGAAAGAGAGAGAGAGAGGCAGACACAGGATCGGAAGCAGGCTTCAAGCTCTGAACTGTCAGCACAGAGCCCGACACGGGGCTCGAACTTAACGAACCGCAAGATCACGAAGTCAGACACTTAACCGACTGAGCCACCCAGGCGCCCCTTAAGCAGAACTAGGAAAGAGACAGAGGGAACAAGAGGGGCTCCAGGCAGAAGCCAGGAGGGAAGGTGAGGCATAGGGAGGCTGGAGCTCAGAGTGGGGTCAGTGGTAGGTGATGAGCCAGAGGGCAGGCGGAGCCCAATGGGGCTAAGTTAGGGCCTTACCCCCAAAGCACCAGCAAATCGCTGAAGGATTTCAAGCAGGGAAGCGGCGTAAAGAGGTTTCAGTGCTCCTTCTGGCCGCCGTGCGGGTAACAGATCCAAGAGCTACTGTCGCAGTCCCGGCAGGAAACAAACGGGACAGACACTCTTCAGGATCTCACGCACGACTGGGCCTCCAGAAGCTGCTTAGACCAAGCTGTAAAGCTCCAGTCTGGGACCCAACGCTGAGGCAAGAAGGAGTTCCTCTTAGGGCCCCGGGTCCTCCTGCCACCACAGCCACTCGGCAGCAAAGGCTCCACCCGGGACCAAGCTTGGTCCTCAGATGGTCCCTACGCCCCAGTCAGCCCTGCCTTGGCCAGTCCTCTTCCGGCCGTGGTGGGTGATGCGGCCACAGGGAGCCTGGCCAGAGGGCCCCGTGAGGAAGAGGAGCTCAGGATTTGGAGGTCAAAGTCCATCCCCCTGCCGTAGGTGCCAAATCACCCAGGGTAGGAGCTGTCCCATCTGGGGACCTCCACATCCTTGTCAGTAAAACAGACAGTACTTTCTTTTCAGGGAACAGAGAAGCAATGAGGCTATTTACGTGTCCAGCGTAAGACAGCAAGTTCCAAAGCCTGACGGACTGGGTTCCTTAAAGCCTGTGTGACCCTGGGAGAGTTACTCAACCTCTCTGTTTATTAAGTCTGGCAGGTTTGAGAAACATCCAGTGTGGACTAAGTAGCAGAAGAGGTCAGAGAGGCCACACAAGCTTTGCAGGTCTGTAAGGGCCATGGGTGGACTTCGGCTTTGCCCCTAAGCAAGCGGGGAGTGTGGGAGGGCTTGAGCAGGGGAGGGGTGCTGGTCAGACTCTGCTTTAAGCAGTTGTTCTGACTACAGTACTGTGGGGACAGGAGACGGGGGAGGCCAGAGCGGCCACCCGGAGACCAGTCAGGAGGCCACTGCCACAGTCCAGGTGGGGATGCTGGTGGCTCAGGCCAGGGCGGCGAAGGGAGGAGAGCGAGCCCACATTCAGAACGTGCTTTGGCAAAACGGCTGACAGGGTCACGAGGAGATCGAGAAAGAGGTAGGAGAAGCACCCGAGAAGACAGAATCATAGGAGCAGAGGGAAGCAGCGGGCACGAACATGGTCAACGGAGGCCCAAATCACAGAGGCAGAAGAGGCGCCACTGGATTTGGTGACAGGGAGGGAGGGAGGGTCTTCCTTCTTTCCTTCCTCAGCCCACCACACCCAGGAAGTCCTCCAGTGTGTTTATGGGCATCCACAGCTGCGTCTGACCGACTCCCTGCTCCCCCGCCTGCTGGCCTCGAGTTCAAGCTCCAGCTGGCACCTGTGACACCCCTTCCCCGGGGCCCACAAAGCCCCTCCCCTGCTCCTGATGCCAAGGTGACGTGGGGACAGCAAATCCGACCAGCATCCCTACAGGGGCGGTTCCCCTCCCTCCTCTCTCTACCCCGTCCCGGACTCAGGCCTCCTTGCTCCACCACCACGTGCCCTCTGACCCCTTGAACTAGCACCTGCCAGGAGATCCCATCCCCGTGCCAGTAACCCGCCTTAACGGCCTCATTAGGAGCCCTGGGGGAACGGCCAGCCCTCCGCACGGGCAAAGGACAGGCCAAGATAAGCCAAGCAGCTTCACCCCACTCAGCAGGAGCCACGACTTATAATTAATAACACCATCATTAAATGCCCTTTATGGACACCGTGCTTAACCCCGAGCTAAGGGTTTTCTGTGCACGGCTTCCCCTAAGCCTCCCGCTGGCAGGAGTTAATGTTCAGGGTGTGGACTCGGGGCCACACCCATGCTTACTAGACAAGTCCCCTCACCTGCCAGGGCTCAGTGTCCTCCTCCGCAAAATGGGGACAACAGTGGTACCTCCTCACAAGCTGTCGTGAGGATGGAGTACGTCAGCCCCGGTGCAGCGCTTCTATGGCGCTCAGCACAAGGTCAATGACGTAGGGGAGTCAAAAACTACATCAGTAGCAACTCCCTAGGGCAGAGTGAGGTCTGTGTAAGTAGGACAAGGTGGAGAAGTGTGTTCCCGCCAGACCTCTGTCCCCAGCTCTCGGAGGTAGAAGAGGTGCTCCGGAGAGTTGGGGGACAGACTCCCCAACATCGCTAGTTCTCTGGAACGGTGGCATCTGGAGAGGCCAGGGGACTCTGGCTGACGGAGCAGTGTTCACACTTGGGTCTGAGCTGAACTGCTCCAGGCAACGAGAGAGGCGGAGTCCTCCCAGCTCCACAGGGAAGGAGTGCCCAGCAAACAGGTGAAGAGCACAGTCCCCGGAAGGAGGGGTGGGTGGCAGAAGGGGCCCCCATCTCCCAGGTCAGTTCTGGAAAGAGGCCAAGGTTGCAGCAAGGAAATGGTGTGCTCACATTTGCATCCGGACCCACTGGCCTCTAAAGTCCCTGCTGTTAAGTGTTAGACCCAAGAGAAGGGCCACCATGAGCCCTTGAGGTGGGGAGGGAGGGGCGGGTGTCCCTCACTGGGGGGGCACTAGGGACCCTTCAACCCACCCACGTGCCTGTGAGCCGAGGCAGGAGGCACATTCTCGCTTGGAAGATGAAGAATGGCCCCCAGAGGAGGGGCCTCCTGTCCACATCCCCCAGCAGGCTATGGCCAGGGTCACATAGGGAAAGCCCTGGGGATCAGATGACCCTGGGTCAATTTTAGACTCTGTTTATGGTTATGTGGCCTCAGGCTACTGCCTTCACTTCTCTGGGCCCCTGGCTCTCCTCAGTGACATGGGGATAGCAACACCCTCCCTCCTCCAAGTGTGGAAGGATTAAATTCACTGACTCAAGGAGAGGGCTCAGCCTAGCGGCCCAGCACGAGGAGATGCTCGGCAAATGGTCCCAGCATCCTGTGTGGGTGCATCACCTGCCATAGACTCTACGGATTCAAAACACAGTGACCGGTTCAGTCCTGGGGACTGCCTCCTCGTGTGTGTGTGTGTGTGCGCACGTGTGTGTGCACCTGTCTGCGTGTGAGGCAGGGCAAGCTCTTCCTGGCTCACCTGGCAGCAGGAAGAAAGAGAAGCACAGAAAGCAGAAGACTTGGGCTGTGGGTCTCCCGCTCAGAGCTGAGGGGCCTTCGTTTGTCCACAGACCACCTTGTTCCGGCCGGGGGGCCAGCTTGATTCCATGGAGATATAGGAAGGAACAACCCTGGAATTGTCCAGAGTCCTCTGGGTTGAACTGTGGGCCCCCAAATATCCCCAAATGTTGCGGAGGAAGGTCTCTTATCCAAGGACTTACTTGCCATAGTATAAGATGGTTTCAGGCTTGATGGCCCCATCCAGGTGGATATGCAGCTCCACCTACAAGGGGGTAGAGGAACAGACACCCATGAATGCCTGAAGTACCTTCCAGAGGGTTTGCGTTAACAATGACCATGATACCATTAGTCCCATCAACTGGACACTTACCACATATGCCCCACTAAACTCTTTATACACACCACCTTGTTTAATCCTCATCTGTGGGGCGGGTTTAATGGTCATCTCTAGCTCTTTAACAGTTAAGACCACAGACAGGTTCAACCACAGCTGAGGTTCAAGGAGGTTAAATAACTTGCCCAAGGCCACACAGCAAGCCATAGAGGCAGGAACCCAGCCTAGTGCTTTGGTTCTCAACCACAGCTGGTAAATGGCAGAACCAGAATTGTAACCCAAGTTCAATCCCAGAGCCGGTGCTCTTAAACACGAGGCCAACCATGGTACCATAGGAGCTATGGAGCCCCAGCCACTGTCCCCACCCAGGCAGTGTCTGCTCTCCACCAACTCAGTCAACAAAATCCAGTATTCAAAAGTGTTGACCACAGACTTCCTGGACCTGTGAATATCCACAGTGGACTTCAAAACACAGGCCCCATCTTCAAAAGCAAAAGCAGATGTCACTTAAGCACAATTATCAGGAATCAATATTAGGCGACACAAGATCCTTCCAGTATTCCAGAAAGGGTACCACATACTTGGCCATCTTGGTGATCTTTCTCTACACACACACACACACACACACACACACACACACAACCCCAACAAATGTTGGACACACAAAGCCAGGAGTTTAAGGACACAGGCTTTGGAGACGGCCCATCAGACTGGACTCCCAGATCTGCCTCTTTGCTGGCTGTGTGACCTCATCTAAGACTCTTGATCTCTCAGAACCAGTTTCTCAGCTACAAAACAGGGTATTTCTGCCTCCCTCTCCACGAACAACTCTAAGGATTTAAAAAACAAAACAAAACAAAACAGACAGTGTTGGGTGCTTGGGTGGCTCAGTCAAGTGTTCAACTTTGGCTCAGGTCATGATCTCACACTTCGTGAGTTCAGGACCACCCCCCCTCCCCCATCGGGCTCTGTGCTGACAGCTCAGAGCCTGGAGCCTGCTTTGGTTTCTGTGTCTCCCTCCCTCTGTCCCTCCCCCGCTAGCACTCTGTCTCTGTCGCTGTGTGTGTGTCTCTCTCTCTCTCAAAAATAAACATTAAAAAAAAAAAAAGACAGTGTAGGTGGATGTGTATGGCCCACAGGAAGCAGACACTGCTCTCGGCCAGGGCATCTTCCAGAAGCGGTTAAGATGAGCATACCAGGGGCACCTACGTGGCTCAGTCCGTTAAGTGTTGGGCTTCAGCTCAGGTCATGATCTCGTACTCTGTGAGTTCGAGCCCCGCATCAGGCTCTGTGCTGACACTCAGAGCCTGGAGCCTGCTTCAGATTCTGTGTCTCCCTCTCTCTCTCCCCTCCCCTACTCACGCTCTGTCTCTGTCAAAAATCAATAAATGTTAAAAAAAAAAAAAAAAAAGATGAGCATACCAGGTACTCGGAGACAGCGGGAAAGTGACTTTTCCTGGGCCAGGGGGAGATCTAGAGAACTCCAGGTTGGGCCCTTCTCTGGAACTTGGGGACCTGGACACAAAAGTAGCTACCTTGGCTGGGGAGGAAGCCACCGGCTCCCGGGAATCCCAGGAACACCCACCTGAGCCGCTTCCTGTAGAGGAAACCCAGCCCCGGGCCTCAGAGGCACAGAGCTGCCAAGCCCTCCTCCCAGAATTTGGTCCGAGTAATCAGATCTTTCCAGAAGTCATCCAGCCTGCAAAGGAGCCAGTGGCACTCACCCCCAGGCTCAGAGGAGCTGTTGGTTCCCTGACAAAATAAGTTCAATGCCCACTTAGCTAACTGTTCATTGCATTCTCAAAAAACAGAAAAACGGTCAGCATTGGGAACACTGAAGCTTCCAGCCCAGGGAACTGCCAAGCAGTAGTGTGACCCTGGACAGGGGCCCTCCTCTCCCTGAGCCTGTGAAGTTTTTTATCCTTAACCCTCACGTGGCTGTGCTGAGGATCCCGCCAGAGAGGCAGGGTCCTTTGTGGTCAGATCTGGAATCCAGGCTCCTCCACTCCCTCTCTGGCGGCCTGGACAAAGTTACTTCACTTCCAGTGTCCTGGCGTCCTCATCCGTCCAATAGGGCGGTTAACATGCCTCTCTCCTGGGGCTTCGTGAGGCTTAACCACATTCACACATGTAGTGCGCTAGGCCAGCACGTAACAGATGCCGAAACGCTGCCAGTGAAGAGTCCTGTATTCACCAAACTGCTGAGGCCCTGCTGGGTGCTAGGAATGGAGAGCGAAGCTTAAGGGACAGAGTCCCGCTCCTGTGATGCCTACAGTCCAGCAAGGGAAGTGGAAGTAAATGTCACGGTGACAAATGTACACTCACAAGCCAAGACAAGTCCTTGAGAGGCATAAACAGTCCTACAGAAGAGATAATAAACAAAAGACCTTACCCAGCTAGAAGGCCAACAATGGCTTCCTGGAGAAAGCAGAGCTTGAGCCAAGATCCAAAAGATAGAGAGGAACCAATGAGGCAAAGGCAGGGTGAGGAGGAAAACAGGAAGAGCATTCTAGGCAGGGGGGACAGCACAGGCAAAGGCAATAGGAAAACATGCGGTGCGGAGAAGAACTAAAACACGGCTCCAAGAAGAGAGGGGTGGTGGGGCTGGAGGGGCTGCAGGACCACCCAGGCCATAGGGAGTCAAGTTTTAACTTGAGAGCACAGAGAAGTTATGACAGGGTTTGAAGCCAGCTAGAGGGGGAAGATACTCAGAGCAAAACCAGCTGGAGGCTATGAAGGTCAAGTTTATGAGAGATGATGGTGCCCCGAACCAGGGTGGCAAAGAGGACATGGAAAAGCAGGGGGACAGAAAAAGGGGTCAATGATGATGCCTCGGGTTAGGCCTTGGTGGGTTATGGGTAGCGATTCCCACGCTCTAGGCGCAGCCCAGGAAGAAACCCCAGCGCTCAGAGGGAAGGTAGGGCAGGGGTAAGAGGAGAGAGACATGGTCAGTTTGATCTTGGTTAAGCTAGGATACCTTTGAGCCCTCCACATGTAAAAGGACAGAGCCAGGAAGGAAAGTTCTAGAGTACTTTGAGATGGAGGCTGGCAATGCAAGTAGGAATATGGATGATGAAGCCGTGGCCTTGAATGACCTCACCAGGGAGAAGGTGTTAAGAAAGGGGCCAGAGAGGAAGCCTCCATGAGCACCAGCACCCAATGGCTTTACACGGGAGGTTGAACCTGGAGAAGAGCTGTCAGAGAGGCAGAAGAGAAACCAGGAGTGTGGTGTGCAGAAGGCAAGGGACGATCAGATTTTTTTTTTAATTTTCAATATTTATTTTCGAGAGAGACAGAGAGACAGAGTGTGAGCAGGGGAGGAGCAGAGAGAGAAGGAGATGCAGAATCCAAAACAGGCTCCAGGCTCCAAGCTGTCAGCACAGAGCCCGATGTGGGGCTTGAACCCACGAACCACGAGATCATGACCTGAGCTGAAGTCGGACACTTAACCGACTGAATTACCCAGGCGCCCCTAGGGACAATCAGATTTTAAGGAGGAGGGGCGCCTGGGTGGCTCAGTCAGTCAACGTCTCTTGATCTCGGCTCAGGTTATGATCTCACAGTTCGGGGGTTCAAGCCCCGAGTAGGGCTTCACGCTGAGGGTGCAGAGCCTGTTTGGGATTCTCTTTCTTCTCTC
Organism: Lynx rufus; assembly: GCF_022079265.1. Classification (NCBI taxonomy): domain Eukaryota; kingdom Metazoa; phylum Chordata; class Mammalia; order Carnivora; family Felidae; genus Lynx; species Lynx rufus. Next base: position 16,052,124 of record NW_025814896.1, on the reverse strand, counting down.
TCAAAATGAACAAAACAAAAAAGATTTTGAGGAGGAGTGGCCCAGCAGGTCAGCAGAATGGTAACCGCCCAAATATGGCTAGATCTGAATCCTGAGAAATACAGATTTCCTCACCTGGCAAAACAGGTGGTTTAAAGTTCTGAGGAGTTTATCCCGGATTATCTAGATAATGCAATTACCCATCTCCTTATGAGGGAGGCAGGGTTTTAAGAAAAACTCCTAGCAGTGTGACCACTGAGGCAGATGGGAGTTGAGTGGTCACAAGCCAAGGACAGCCTAGAGCCACCGGAAGCTGCCAACAGATGCGTCTCTCAGAGGGTGTGTGACCCTACTGACACCTTGGTGTTGGCCTTCTGACCTCCAGAACAGGGAGAAAATGTCTATTGTTTAAAAAAAGGTGGGTTTTTTTAATGTTTATTCATTTTTGAGAGAGAGAGAGAGAGAGAGAGAGAGAGAGAGAGAGAGAGAGGGAGGGAGGAGTGGGAAAAGGGCAGAGAGAGAGGGAGACACAGAATCCAAAGCAGCTCCAGGCTCTGAGCTGTCAGCACAGAGCCCGACAGGGGGCTTGACCCCATGAACCGTGAAATCACGACCTGAGCCAAAGTTGGCTGCTTAACCGATTGAGCCACCCAGGTGCCCCGAAAATTTCTATTGTTTGAAATTCCCATTACTGCGTGTGGTTATTTGTTACACAGCAGCTACAGGAAACTGATACAGTGAGGTCCTGCCAGACATCAAGCAATAGGAGAACAGAAACATGTCCCTTGGGCTAAGGCCACAGGGGACAGGACCTGGAGGGGAGGTTCTCGGCCCTGGGCGCCCATTAGGAGCACCTGGGAAGCTTTGGGAAGTCACCCACACCCAGGCCCAACCTGGTCCGTGAAGTCACATCCTTGGGCCTGCACATGGGATCATCGTTAGATTCAAATACACATAGCCAACATTGAGAAGCACTATCCTACAGGAAATATCCCAGAGGCCTGAGGGGGACAGAATCCACGCTGGAATAGGGGAAGAAACAAGTAGAGGTTTAAAAAAAAAAAAAAAAAAAAAGGAGAAAGTTTAGATTCTTCTTTCCAGAATTTTACTCCTGAAGAAGAAGAAAAGGCTGGAGAAAGGACTAGAGGGAGAGGTGGGTCCAGAGAATGGTCTGTAGCGTGAGAGTGACTGGGGCAGGCTTAAACGCTGATGGGGAAGACGATTTGCACGAGGCTACGGAGAAGGCCCGAGGGCTCCCCCTGAGAAGGGACAAATGGAAGAGCTGGACAGGGGAAAGGAGGAGGGAGAGGGAAGGGCTCCAGGCAGAGGAGCCCCGGGTGCAAACATCTGGATCAGGCAGCAGGGAGGGAAGTGGCCTGATATAGAGAACGATATAGTGGGGAGAGGAGGCGGCCATAGAAAGGGGGTGGAGGGCAGGGACAGGTCACGGTTACGGCCGGATCCGCGGAAGGGTTTGGGATAGGAGGTCACCTCTAGAAGTGCCTCCTGGCTGCCGTGTGGAAAGGAGGTGAGGGGGAAGCCAGAACAGAAGCCAGAGCTGCCCAGGAGTCAGGACTAGAGATAAGCACCCACAGGAGACACCTGCCGCGGCACGGACCGGACTGGGAGTGCCCCACGCGAATGCACGGGCTAACCGGGGCAGAAGTGCAGGGAGGGAGGAGGAAAGAGGCAGGAGGCAAGAGCCCCCCGGGGACAGGGAAAGCAGGGCCTGCTGCCCCGCTGTGTCCTACAGGTCCCACCGCTCCTGGGGCTTCCCGGAAAGCTGCCTTGACTCCTGTCAGGGGAGAAGCAGAGGCAGGAACCCCCTTCCTCAGGCAGCCCAAGCTCCTCAGGCAGGCCTCTTATGGAACTTTCTGGAGATGAGCCACTACCCACGAAGATGTCAGCATGCCCCAGAGGATAATGGGGTGCAAGCTCCAAGACTGGGGTGGAGACCCTGCTCTCTTGTCCCCATTCAGGAAAAAGGAACAGCAGGAACAGCAGGAACCAGGAACAGCTTCTAACTTACTGAGTATCCACGACATACTGGACCATCCACACACATTAACTGATTTCATCCTTAACAACAGCAAGGCGGGAACTTCACTACCATTTGACAGAAGTGGAAACTGAAAGTTCAAAAAGTATCCAGGGACACAAAGGCAGGCAGTGATAGAGTCAGGATTTGAACCCAGGTCTGAGTCACATTGAGCTCTCACTAGACTTTCCCTGCAGGCCTGGCCTCAGGGAGTCTACCATAAGTGATTCAGCAATAGCAATAACCAGCTGCCTACTATTATTAGGTCCTTTATCTCAGTTAATCCTGACCTCCAGGCAAGGTACACCTTACAGAGGTATACACATCAGCCCGGTGCCACAGAGGCCAGATGGGCTTGCTGAGCTCCAGGGAACTCTGTGACCTGCCTGACATTGCCCAGGCTGATAGCAGCAGAGCTGGGTTAGAACCCAAGTCTGTCTCCAAGCGCACGTCCCACCCACAGGCCAGACCATCGCCCCGGAGCGCGCACCGGACCTGTGCCCGGCCACCCGACCTCTCTGCAAGGGAGTCCCTCCCCCACTCCCCTGCACTTGCTCCCCAGGAGGCCGACTCACAAGCAGCATCTGAAAAACACGGCACGCATGAAATCCAGAGAGGAGCAGGAAGCATCCTCAGTTACCAAAACTTAAAAGCTCCCCCCCAGGTGCTGGGCACAGTGGGGGCATGAGCAGACGTGCCGAGTCTGGCTCTCAGGGGACGCCAGCCAGCCAGGTGGGGGCCAGGGAGGTGCATTCACTCACCCGAGGTGTCCGTGGCAGAGCCAGGACAAGGACATAGGTCATGGACTCCTGGGCCAGGCACTCCCAGATCGGACTCTGGCTCCTAACCGGCAGGCAGTGTGCCTTCAAAGCACACCCAAGTCGAACCGGGCGCCCCCAAACACAATATTCGGTTTTGTTTTCATCCTGCTGACTTTTGAAACTTACTTAACACGTCTGTCTCCCTATTAGTTCCCTGAAAGTGTGGACTCTGGGTCGTGATGCTGGATCTTCAGTGTTTAGGACAGTGCCCAGCACAGCAAAAAGCGCTCAGCACACGTCGAGTGACCAAGTGACCGTTTCCTCCGCTCTCTGTTCTAGGTCAGCAGTGCTGTGTCCTCTCCCTGAAACAAGGGAGGGGCCGACCTACGCCCTTGGGCTGGGAGAGGGCAGTGTAGACAGGACTCCTTGACCAGCCCCCAGAACCTGGATGAACCACAGGTGCCCACAGCCAGCCGGACACCCTCTCCCTCCCTAGCCCCGGTCTTGGCAATGAGCCGGTGCCCACAGGCCACCACGGCCTCTCAGCTGACTTTTGGGGGAAAACCAGGAGGCAGAGCGGCCCTGGGCTGACAAGCTGTTTCAGCCACACTTCCTCTAGAAAGTCCTCTGTGCTCGGCCCCATCTGAGCTCATGCAGCTCAGAGGCGTGGACCTGAAGGGGCCGAGCAGTCTCCTTGTGCCACCTGCTTCCTGGGGGCCTGATGGAGCAGAACAGAGCATTCAGTTGCTGCCGTGAGCTTCCCCAGACGTCTCAGAGATGGGAGGGCGTGTCTTCGGCCAGGGGCACATCTTGTGGAGCAACAGCCTAGGAGCTCGACACAGCTATTCCCCACTTCACAGGTGGGGAGACAGACACAGATTAAGGAACCAGCCCTCAGCCACAGATGGCTGAGTGCCCCGGAAGCTGTTTGAGTCAAAGCCAGAGGCTGTAACAGCCACAGTGCGCTCCCTTCATCCTGCAGATCAGAGCTGAGTCAATACTGGTAAAATCTAAACAGAATGGTTGAGAACCCGGACAAGGATAACGAACAGGAGCGGCCGGCATTGGGTGCCCCGCTCTGAGCCAGGCCTGCACTAGGTTTTATATAGGCTCATACACATCTCATTCCCACTGTACAGAGAGGAAAACTCACTCCTCTGCTTCCACGGTCACAAGGACACCAAGCTTGTTTCTTCCCTCACCTTGCTGCTCTGGGGCCTCAGAACCCTAAGGGGTGAGGGTGAGCCTGCCCCCCAACACTCTGGGTACAGATAGGCTTGGACCTCACTTTGGACCCCCTGGCCTCCTCTTCTCCCCTGTCCAAAGCCAGGCTACAGTGCTATCCTTCCCCACCCCAGGGGGGCACCTTCCTAGGACAACTGGGTAAGTCGTCGACAAGTCCTTCCCAGCTCACAGGGCCCCTTCCCACCGAGGTCAAGCCAACCCAAGATTAGACGTAGAATCAGAACTGCAGCCAGCCTCCCCCACCTCGCTGTGTGACCACATTTACCCTCTCTGGTCCTGGCCTCCTCTGTCAAACAAAAGGTTTCCCTGAAATCTAATCTCATTCATTCCCTTCTCTCCCAAGGGCCATCTGAGTTATAATGGCCGGGTGGGCTCTTTGAGGGGCTTTTTAAACACAGGTGGCTCTAGTAACCAAAAAGTACTGAAAGCCCACATAAGTGCTAACAACGGGCTTTGTGGCAGGAAGTCCAAAAGATGAGAAAGACTCTGAAGGTGGAGGGGGCCTCCCAGAGGGCACCGGGGCTCCCACGGCAGTCCTGGGGGGGAAGGAAAACACACTTAAGGGCCTGCTGCTTGCCAGCCGGGGGCTTCACAAGTGCCACTCAGCACAATTTCCCCAAGATCCCACGACTTTGATTTGAACCAACCCATTTTACAGAGAAGAAAGCAGAGGTCCAGAGAAATGTCCACCAGAGCTCTTGTAGCTGCTGAGCAGTGAGGCAGGGATCCACCCTCAGTCCATCTGAAGCCCAAGGTTACTCTGATTCTAAGTGCCTTCCCGGCAAAGTGGTAAGGGCAAATTTGCAAGGCAGTTGGCCTTGCAAATTTTAGGCAGTTTTAGGTAGAACTGGGTTCAAGTTTAGCTCTGCTTTCTGGCTGTGTGACTTTGCATAAAGTTCCTTCCCCTCTCTGAGCCATTTCTTCAGATGTCAATGAAGAAGACCTACCTTAAAGGGCTACTGTGAGCATTGGATGAACATAGGCAAAGCAGTTAGAATGGTGCCTGATACAGAGTAAACATGCAAATAGGAGAAAGAACAATTTTGTGGGCAGGGTGCCTGGCTGGCTCAGTAACGCAGGAGACTTCTGATCTCAGAGTTGTGAGTTCAAGCCCCACATTGGGCATAGAGCTTACTTTTTTTTTTTTTTTTAAGTTTATTTATTTTTTGACAGAGGATCCCAAGCAGGCTCCACACTGTCAGTGCAGAGCTCAACGCAAACCCGTGAGATCAAGACCTGAGCTGAAACCAAGAGTCCGATGCTTAACCAACTGAGCCACCCAGACACCCCTGGCATAGAGCTTACTTAAAAGAAAATGATGTGGGAGATTTAGCCCCAGTTCTCTGCATCGGGGAGGGAGAGTGTAGAAAGTGTGCTCCGGGCCTGGGCCAACTCGCTTGCCTGTCTACAGCTTTCAGGTACTCCTTTTGTGTAGCCTTGGGCAAGTCACTTCCCCTCCCCACGCCTCAGTTACTTCATCCGTAACGTAAAGGCAGATGAAGATATCTACCTCGTCCACTTGTCCAGAGAACGCTGCGATGTAAATCACCGAAAGTACCCGGCAGCCGCTGTTATTACAAAAATCGGCAGGTGACCAGCATTGTCCTCCATGCCGAAGAACTCCTGAGCACCACAGGATTTTCCAGCCTTGCCTCGTGTAGAAGGAGACTGGCAAGGGCCACCACTCCACCTTCCCTATACCTCCTCCAGTGCCCAACAGGTACTCAGGAAGTATTTGTTAGATTAACACTATCAGACCAGGGAGGCGACCAGATAAGGCCTTGCTCCTCAAACCGAGGTTGGTCCCTGGTCTAGCAGTGTTATTAGCATCACCTGAGAGCTTGGACGGGCCCCTCTCAAGTTCCACCCCAAACCCACCAGTTCAGCGTCTGAATGTTAACGAGGCACTCAGCATTTTAAGTTTGGAAAGCACACCCTTGCTCTGCCTTCTTAAAGCTGGCCGGGGCCCTGGGCCTCACCTGGTGGTAGGCATAAGAAGCCAACCAGCCCAGCAAAGACTCCTGTCCCAGACAGGCCTACACCTGGGCACTGGCACCTCTACCTCAGAGGCGTCTCAAAGGCAATATCAGGAAAGCTGGATGGGACATGGGATTTTTGAAGCCAGCCCCCCACTCTGGGCTCAAACCCCAGCTTGGCTACCTCCGTGCTGTGGATCTTAGGCCTTGTTAATCTTCCCTCTATTCATCTGTGTAATGGGATGATACCAGCTGTCTCATGGAATCACTGAGAGAATCAAATGAATTAATAAAGGTAATGTGTTGAGAACGGTAGCGGGCACAGAGCCCTAACAACTCAATTAGCTCCAGCTACTAATTCTAGTTCTCACGATTATCTGATTATCTGTTCCCCCCACAGGGAGGCGGGGAGCGGCAGTGGCTGAGACAGGCTCCTTTTTGCTCCTCCCGCCAGCGCAGGCACATTCCCTCCTTGCAATATACAATTTAATCACATCTTCACCTACATAGAGGAGGACACTCTACCTTCCCTCCCAAGCACCCCCTTTTAACTCTGGACCGCCCCACACCACCACCACAACACCCACAAGCAGGTGGGGCCCATTTCCCAGGTGTGGAAACTGAGGCCCAGAGAGGGGAAGTAACCCACCAGCTGGAATCAGAGAGGATTGGGTGAGGCCAAAAAAATGGTAACAATGACCTCTCCCTCACAGGGCTGTTACAAGTATTGCAGGGACAGATGTGGAGCACACAGCAAGTTCTGCAGAAGTGTTACCTATCATCTCCATAGCTCCAAGGTCGCTTCCAGTCAGGGGGCTTTGTCTACTGCCTTAGGATTCATAACAAGGTAAGGTGGTTCCCCCGCCAAGGGCAGAGGGAATCCAAAAGCATTTTAAAAAGAAAAGGCGGGGGGGAAGCCCTCACAAGGAAAGAGGCACCGAAGATGGGGGCACCCAGACAACGTGCGGGGGAGGCGTGGGGTAGGGCTCCGCAGGAGCGCTCCCCAGCACTGACTTGTGGCAGAGTAGCTGAGCATTTACCCTGCGGTGAGGGCATCGGCAGTGAGGGGCAGGCCTTAGCTCCTCCAGCTCTCACCCAGCTCTCTCTCTCGCTCTCTCACTCACACACACGCACACACATGGGATACTCACCAAGTCTTTTATGGTATCTGCCGTCATCATTCGCACCCATTTCTCAGAGAGGGAAGTGGAGTCTGATTACAGCTCACTCCTTCCTGTGACCCCTCCCCCCACCCCCAGCAGTCTCAAACCCTGCTAGCCCATTCACTCTGCTGGGCGGACTCCTGGACCCTTCCCCTCTGTGGACTGAATCTCAGTGCTCCAAAGCCCTGCCAAGTGGGCCTAGACCCTCCCTGACCCAGCCATTCCCAAGACGCCACAGCTGGTGGGAGGAGGGACCACGGAGTTATCCCTTGGGGCCAGTGGCTGTGGCTTGGCCTGGAATGAACCCAAGGCCTAAAGCCCACTCAGCCCCTCGTGGGGAGAGAGGGGCGCCCTGCTCCCCTCCCTCGGCTCTATGGCACGGTCCTTCCGACTGGCCTATCCATAAACCCGAGATCCTCAGCGCTCGCAAACCCATCACAGTGTCGGAGCATAAAGCTGTTTCCGCAACACTTTAGGTGCCTATGGGTGTAGACACTGGGCCCCATTTTGCAGCTGAGGTTCGAGAGGTCAAGCCCCCTGCCTAGGTTCACACGGCTACCCGGTGCTGGCGGAGCCAACAAGGCCCATTTAACAGGTAGTGAAACTGAGACTCAGAGAGGACAAGTCAGGGGCAGAAGCAAAACTCGGAGGCCAGCCGGGGGCGCCTCGGGATTCAGGACACTCCCTGCCTCATTGTCTCTCGTTGAACTGCCCGGAGGCACCCCGGGGGCCTGAGCTGAGGGAAGAAAGCGGCTGGCTGCAGGGGCCCGGGTTTGCTCCCGGGGTGTGGACGCCCTTACGCCCTCCAGCCAGACAAGGTGCCAGACCCCCCGGACCCCAAGGCCCCCCCGCGCTCACTTTGGGCTTGTCGAAGGCGGGCGTCTGGGTCATGGTGCCAAGCGTGCGCCCCAGCAATGCTCTCTCCGCCGGTAGGTGCTCACCCGGGTGACCTGCCCGGACCGCGGCCCGCCACGATCCTCTTAACGCGGCCCGGCCCCGCCCCCGAGCCGGAGCCCCCGCCCCGCTCCCGCCCCGCCGGAGCCCCGCCCCGCCCCCCAGCCGGAGCCCCCGCCCCGCCCCTCAGACCGGGGTAGTGTATTTCCTGGAATTCCTTCCTAGCGAGCGGCGGGGACAAATCCGAGCGCCCCCTGGGCCGTGGCCCGCCCTGAACCTCCGGCCCCGGGACGCAGTGTTGGAGCCACCTGTGGGCTCGGGCTCCAGCCGCCTGGCTGGCTCTGCCTCCCTCCTGGCCCCTCGAGCAGCATTCAAGCTACCTCCTGGGCGCCTGCAGCGTGCCAGGCCCGACCTGGAAGCTGGGAACGGTGAGCGTCACAGACCTCGTGTGGCTTGCACTCTACTGGGCGAGACACACGCTCATCACATAATCCCACAACATAAATGTACAGTCGGGGGCCTTAATGGGGACTAGCCGTGGCTTGCAGGTCGGCGAAGGCTTCTCTGGGTTTACTGGGGGGGGGGGGGGGAGGGGGGGAGTAGGGGTGGAGTGGAAGAGGGCAGCCCACGTGGAGAGGACATTCTCTGTGAGACCCCAGGGCTCTGGGGAATGAACGGCGAGGAGGGAGGCATAGCAGATCCCCTCCTAGGCATTTACCGTTGAGAAACCCGCCTGCGTGCAGTCAGAGAGCATTTTCCAGGATGTTCACGGCAGCACTGTGCCTCACAGCAGACAGCACTGGAAACACCCCCTAATGCCCATCCGCACGGAGTGGGCAAAAACTGGGATTTTCACTATAGAATGTTACACAACCGTGAAATTGAATGGACTCCAGCTGCAGAGAAGCTAGACGTATCTCGGAAACCACTCTGCATGAAGAAATAAGTTGCAGAAAAACTATGTACACTATGATGCAACTTTTAGAATGTACGGTAAAAGCAAAACCAAAAATATGCTTGTGTGGGCACATGCACATGTAGAAAAAACTTTTGAAGGGAAAGATAAACACAAACTTAAGAATGTTGTCTCAGGGGAATGGGAAAGATGGGGAAGAAGAGGAGTTCACAGGTACACTCTGGTTGCAGGTGGCGGTCCAGTATTTGAGTAGCATTATTTCATTTCATAATGTTATAAATAAATTGATATATAAGGGGGAAACAGGGTGGGAAGTGGGTGGCATGGGGCTAGTCAGGTGAGAGCTAGATCACACTGGGGGGGTGTGGGACACGGTGAGGGATTGATTGGTCTTTGCTCCTGAGAGCACTGGAAAAATCAGTGGAGGGTGTAAATGGAGGCAAAACAGGATCAAACTTTTATTTGGGGGGAAAAAAAATAGTCTCCAGCTACTCAAAGTATGGTGCGGGGATCATTGGCGTCTATTCCCTGGGGCTGATTAGAATGCACACTTCCAGCCCCCATCCCAGCCCTGCTGAACTGGAATCTGTATTTTAACAAGATTCCAGGTGCTTTGAGTGCACATGCATGTTACAGGTTAAGCCTGGGCTCGCTGCTGTGAGGGGAAAACATTGGCGGGGGGGGGGGGGGGAGTCAGTGGGGTGCAGAGGACATCCCTGGGGGACTAGAAGGGGAGCTGCTGCAGTGGTCTAGGCAGAGTGTGGTAACAGTGGAAGAGATGGGGAAAATCAGATTCAAGCTACACTTACAGGGTAAAATCAGCTGGACTTGGGTTGGGTTGTATGTGGGAGTGAGGGAGAGAGTAGGTCAAAAATGACCCTTCCAATACGTGGTTGGAGTCAGAGTTTTTTGCAAGACCCTTTCCTGGCTCTCCATGTAACTCAGGATAAGAATGGCTCTCATTTAGGGGCGCCTGGGTGGCTCAGTCGGTTAAGCGGCCGACTTCGGCTCAGGTCATGATCTCACGGTCCGTGGGTTTGAGCCCCGCATCGGGCTCTGGGCTGACAGCTCAGAGCCTGGAGCCTTTTTCGGATTCTGTGTCTCCCTCTCTCTGACCCTCCCCCGTTCATGCTCTGTCTCTCTCTGTCTCAAAAATAAATAAATGTTAAAAAAAAAAAAAAAAGAATGGCTCTCATTTATTGAGACACACTTGGGGCCAGGTACCCTGGGAAGTGCTTTATAGGCACCATCCCGTTGAATCTTCGCAGCAATGCTGTGCAGTGGGAACAGACTTCCTCATTTTACAGATAAGGACACTGAGGCTCAGACAGTGGAACAGCCTGCTTAGCGCACATTGTGAGTAGCAGAGATGGCATTGAATCCGAATCCAGCTCTAGAGCCTTCATTCTCTGCCTTGTTACTGTCTCCCCAGCCCCTGTCATGACTTTCTGGTCCCTGTCCCACATCTGTCCCTTGACTTCCTGGTGCGTTTCCCAGATACTAGTCAACCTGGGCAACTTGCTGGTGGAGTAAAGGCGATTGATCACAAGTTCTTTGCTGTTCCTCCCGTTGTGGCTTTCCTTCCTTCTGTATCTGGGCTGGATGGAGGGCCTTATTCAACAGAACACGATGGAAATGACATTGCTGGACTTTGAGCCTGGCTCATCAAAAGCCTGGCAGCTTCCACTGGGGCCTCTTGAACACTCTCTCTGGGAACCCTGAGTTGCTGCGTATGAAGTCCAACCACCTTGAGCCCATCCTGCTGGAGACCCCATGTAGAGCCACTGCAGTCTAGCTGAGCCCAGCCTTTCTACCACTCCCACCAAGAAACCAAACACACCAGGGAAGCCGTGTTGGACCCTCCGGACCAGAGCAGCCGCCAACTGAATTTGTGACTTCGGTCGTGCCATGTGGAACCGAAGAATTACCCAGCTGACCCCAACCCAAACTCCTGACCTACAGAGTTGTGGTATGTAATAAAGTGGTGGTTATTTGAAGCCACTAAATCGTGGGGGATAGACGGTCCAGCAGAAGGAGATAACAGGGATGCTAGTGCCTGGCCACCCAGCCCCTCCAGTCTCTGCACCTGAGTTTATGCCATTCTGACACCCGGAAAAGCCTTTTCGCAGATCCTGAACTATCAAAATTCTGCCTTCTCAAGCAGGTCGAACACAAAGAGAAGCAATCAGGCTGTGTGCTGCCCGGCTTGTGTTTGCTCTTACGCACTGCTCCGTGCCAGGCAGCCCCCCCACTACATCAGCCGCTCTTGCCCTCTGACTTGGGTTTGGCCAACAGGGGGCAGCAGCAGGAGGTCAGAAAGCGGGAGGAGGGAGACGTCAGGATGTTTATTCCTTCTCTCCCCCCTTGCACAGTCAGCCACCGGGTCAGCTGTGTCTCTCCACCAAGGCCACAGCTCCTGGCAGGCGGTCCGGTCCAAGCCACACTGCCCACCTTCAAAGGCAATGATTCCTTTAGTTACCAGCCTCAGGCTACTGCTCCACCCCTTCTTGCTTTCCAGAAGCTCTGCTCTGGGTTCGAGTTCCCTGGAAACAGAGCCCGAGGTGAAGATTTGAGTGCCAGGTAGTGTATTTGGGAAGAGGCCCAGGAAACGCAGGAAGACAGGAAGGGAGCCGATGCAGACGGGCTACAGGACCAGGCGCCTAGAGCTCAGTTGTGCAGCGAACTCTGGGAGACCATGTAGAGAATGTGTCAGAGTTAACCCTGCAGGAGTGAGGAGGCTGGGAGGTTTATCTATCAACTGCCCTTTGACTTGAGGACATTCACTTCTGGGCACTCTGGGCTTGCCCAACCCGCTGGCTCAGCTTGTTTCCATGGCTAGAAAACACCAGGAGAAAGAGAACGAGCAGGAGACTGACCCTGATACTACATGGCATGAGTGCCATGCAGAGGCGATGCTGAGGGCTCTCGGGCTGGGCCCTGACAGCCACGCCTAGCCACAGCTTTGTAAATCCCTTGTTTTTTCCCAGCTTTACTGAGGTGTGATTGACAAATGAAATTGTAAGATATTCAAAGTGCTCAATATGGGCCGCCTGGGTGGCTCAGTCCGTTAAGCGTCCAACTTTGGCTCATGTCAGGATCTCACGGTTTGTAGGTTCGAGCCTCGCGTTGGGCTCCGAGCCCGCTTGGGATCCTCTGTCCCCCTCTCTGTGCCCCTCCCCCGCTTGCGTGCTCTTTCTCAAAATAAACTTTAAAAATTAAAAAAATAAAAAAACAAAGTGTATAATGTGATGATCTGATATAAGCATACATGTGAAAAGATTCTCCCCCCACCATCAAGTTAATTAGCACACTCATCATCATATATTTACCTCTTTGTTTTGGTGAGGACACTTATGTTTTACTCTTAGCACATTTCAACATTTCAGTTATGCAAAAGTGTTATCCACGCTAGCCATCCTGTTATACATTATATCCTCAGAATGTATTCATCTTCTTAATGAATATAATTCCTTTATTAAACTCCCCTCAATTATTCAGTTTGAGTGTTTGCCTGCTTTCTGCCGGGACCCTGGGTGATATAGGCTGGTCTTGACCTTCACATAAATACAGGGTAGGCCAATGTCTACAGAGTTGGAAGAGGGGTGGAGAGAGAAAAATCTAGCTCGGGATCTAATTCCAGCCAACAACAACAACAACAAATGAATGAATGAATGAATGAAAACAGAACTAATGAATAAGAATTGTCATAGACTCTAAGTCTAAAGTTCTCTTTTGGCCAGCAAAAGAGCCGACGCAGGATTAAAGCGAGAGATGGCTGATGTCCCGGAAAAGACAAGAGCCCCGAATAAGGATCCTTGCCCCGTTTTAATTAGTATCGGAAGGCTTACAAACGTGATGGGTGTGTACAAAGAGACAAGGAAACTGGGAACGTTAACTTGGGAACGTGAGGAAAGAGGGGGGTTTTGAAGATATACAGTGTTTGGGGTCTGGGTCAATATAAAACAAAATCCGGGCGCCAGGCAGTCGGGAGGAAGGTTGTTTACAGTGGACGTGAGGCAGCACCCCTGTTTATCTTTGCTGAGGGGATGAGACAGATAGAGGAAATAACCTCAGGGCTGACCAGGCACCTTGGCTTTTGTTAACCGTCTCCACTCTTGGCTGCTTTGCCTGCAGAGGCAGTCCGTTGTCCAAATCACCAATTTACCTACCCTGGCCCTGTCCTCCTGGCAAAGCAGCTTTTCTGCCAGAGTACTGAATTGGGGTGCTTCCACCCTGAACATCTAATCTTGTTTATTTCATACACCTGTGTGCTGGGCACCTTTGTGCCGTTCCTATTTCAGGCCTTTGCCTCTCCCTGTTTGGGGGGCTCTGCACCCCCTCTCTATTTTGGGGTGCCTTTGCACCTCTCTATTTCTGCACCTTTGTGCCTCTCTATTCTCGGGGTGCCAATCTGGTTTACCCAAACTCGGGTGTGAGCATCTTATGACTTTATTTCTTTATGCCTTGTTAACCCATTGGTGTAAACCCGGGGGATTCCTAAGCTTATCCCCCCCAAAGAATATTCTAATTGGACACAATACTGATCAGGAGTATCATGTCCAGTTAAATTAAGCTGGTAACTTAGTACTGCAGAGCCCAATGTGATTGTTAGAGTTGGGAAGGGGAAAAGTTACAGAGACGAGAACCAGGCTTTCATGGCAGATTATCAGTTGGGGCAACCCTAGCTACTGTTACACATAGAATGTTATAGATACCCAGCAAATAGGCTAGAAATAGAGTCCTTGCTTATATAACAGTTGTGAGCAGGTGGCAACTCTCTCCTTGGTCCTGCGACATGTGGGTCTCGGGTGGCCCTGGGGATCATCTTTATTCCAGCCATTCATAGGGCGGAGAGAGTACTAAGGAGTGTAAGGGCTCCGAAGTGCACACATCACTCCTGCCCACATTCAATCCCCACAGCTGCCTCATGGGCCATACTGAATTGCGGGGAAGGCTGGGAAATGTAGTCCAGCAGTGCACCTGGGAAGGTGACCTTCCCATAAGACTTGTCATTGTATGTGTGTCAGAGAATTGTGTGACCTTGTCTGACCTTACCAGCCAGGTGGATAGTCTATAAAGGCAGGACAGGGTCAACTTATCCCGGATCCCCAGCCCTGACCCAGGGCCTGGGGGAAAGTAGGCACTTGCGACACGTTGGTGGAATGAGAGGATTTAAGTAGGCAATTAAGGTTATTGTTGTTGAGCTTCTGAGGTATATGGGAAGCCCTTAATGAGCATGACCTTGTGTCCCAGCCCTGTGCAGGCTCAGGTTGCCTTGGATTAAGGGAGGGCAAGATGATGCCTAAGGAAAGAATTTCAAGACAAAGGTAAACCCCTCCCTACCGCACACACTCATGCAAAATTTGTGTCGCAATAGTAGCTACTATTTATTGAGCACCTATTTTATGCTGGTCGCTGTTATTCACGGGCATAGGATTTCATCTAGAGATCCCCACCCCCCCCCCCACCCCCAGCAGCCCTATGATGTAGGTTCCATGATTAGCCCCATTTGCTGGTGGAGAAATCAAGGCTCGAAGTGGTGAAAGATGAAGCTGGAATTTGGGTGTGAATATGCTAGACTCAGAGCCTGTGCTCTTGACCTCTACCAGTATCCAAGGGGATGCAGGGTAGGTTGGACAGCAGCCGGGTCTGGGGGAAGAGGCCTGGGTAGGCAGGCGGGAGCCCTGGGTTCGCATCCGGCTCTGTGTGACTGAGGGCAGGTCACCTCATTCGTTTGGCACGTAGTTCCCTCGGTTGGCTCTGCACCAGGCACTGAGGATATGCAGAAAAAAAACCCATCCTCTCCATGGTTTGCTCCTGGGCAGCAGGGGAACCAGCATCATCACTTTGATTCAATGTGACAAGGGTCATCAACTATTTCTTCCTCCTCGGCTCTATTGTCTTCCTCCGTGAAACTTTCAGCAAGGGGTCGGGAAGTCAAGGGTTGCAAACTCAAAGACCAACAGAGCAAGTTTGGAATGCAGACAGTCTGGAGTCCTGGCTCCACCGCTTGCAACTCTGTGACTCAGGGCCGGTCCTCTCTGGGCCTCAACTTCCTCATCCGTTGAGTGGAGATAACACATGTACACACTGAGCTCACGGGATAACACATAGCCATCCCTGATTCATAGGATAACCCACATATATACCTAACTCGCAGCGTAACCCATATACAAATCTAGCTCATAGGATTCTGTGGGCTAAGACACACGCGCCCAGACCTAGCTGGTGGCATAGTCCACAGACATGCCTCACTCGTGGGAGAGCAGTGGAAGTAAGGACTGTGCAGTGAGACGGCAGATGCCCCACAGAAATGCTGCTGTGCCGAAACGCGAATCCTCCGAGTGTTCAAGGAAATCCAGAAACCACAGTTTCCATGTTTAAAATGTGTTCAGACAGGGGCGCCTGGGTGGCGTAGTCGGTTAAGCGTCCGACTTCAGCCAGGTCACGATCTCACGGTCCGGGAGTTCGAGCCCCGCGTCAGGCTCTGGGCTGATGGCTCAGAGCCTGGAGCCTGTTTCCGATTCTGTGTCTCCCTCTCTCTGTGACCCTCCCCCGTTCATGCTCTGTCTCTCTCTGTCCCAAAAATAAATAAACGTTGAAAAAAAAAAATTTTTAAAAAGTATAAAAAAAAAAAAAAATAAAATGTGTTCAGACAGACAGTGACTATACTTATCATGGTGAGCAAGAGTAATTTATAGAATTGTCAGATCAATACGTTGTACACCTGAGACTACTAGAATGTCACAATTACACTTCAATAATAAATTTTAAACTTAATTAAAACCAAGAAGTAAAGCTCTAAGAATACTAATAAAAAAATAAAGAGGGGTGCCCGGGTGGCTCAGTTGGTTGGGCAGCTAACTTTCGCTCGGGTCATGATCTCACCATTCTCGAGTTCCAGCTGTGCTGAGTGCTCAGACAGCGCCTGGAGCCTGCTTCAGATTCTGTGTCTCCCTCTCTCTCTTCCCCTCCCTTGCTCATGATCTCTCATGAATAAATTAAATAATTAAATAAATAAATAATCTCTCTCTCTCTCTCTTTCTCTCTCACACACACAAAAATAAAGAAACATAAAAAAATTTTTTTTAATAAAGAAAAAAGTCACACTGGTAAGAAAAAAAAAGTGTTCAATACCTCCTGAATCTTAAAAACTTTGATTGAGCTAAGAAACACATCTGTGGGCCAGATTTTGTCCCTGGCCCTGTGGACTTCATAACAGCCAAAGTCTCTGCTGATTCTGGTCTCTGAATAGGAAAGAGGACAAGGAAGGTGTTGCCCCAACTCAAATTTAACCAGGCAGAATTGGAATCAGTTGCACACAGTAGAAAATTCTAAACTAATAGTAGCCAAAACAGGAAAGAAGTTTACTTCTCTGTCTTGTAAAAGATGTCCAGGGGCGTTTGGTGGTTCAGTTGGTGAAGCATCCAATTCTTGATTTCAGTTCAGGTCAAGATCTCACACACGGAACCTGTTTGGGATTCTCTCTCTCCCTCACTCTCTGCCCCTCCTCCCCTCTCAAATATAAATAAAATAAACATTTAAAAAAAGTACAAAGATGCGCAACGCAGGCTAGTATGGCAACTCTGTGCAGATGCCTCCTTCCATCTCTCTGCTCTGCCGTCCCAAGCATGTGGCCTTTATCCTCATTGTCCAGCATGGCTGCTGGAGCACTGGCCATCACATCTGCAGCCCAAGACAGCAGAGTGAAGGAAGAGCTCTCCTCTTTTAAAGATAATTCCTGATTTCCTCATGACACTTCCACTCTTATAGTCAAATGGCCATACCTAATTGAAAAGAAGACTGAGAAACGCTTATAGCCGGGGAGGCAAGGTAGCTAGCTAAAATGCGAGGTCCACCTGCTCAAGAAGAGGAGACAATGAGCCATTTGTGCCACATCAAAGAACTGGGTGTGTGAGGAGGGTGTGTGGATGGGCGGAGGGGTGTTGCCAGGCTGCCAGATTCTGCCTTCTAGGCCTCAGGTGTCTTTACAGCCCTGTCTGACCAAGAGAAGAAAATCAGAGAATAAGACAGAAAGAGGGTAGCTGAATATAATAATGAGAGCAACGACTTACCAAGGACCTGCTATATTCCAGGCTCCGCGCTGAGCCCCGGCGAACATCACAGATTAGCATCCCAGGCTCTCTCGTGGGTGAGCCTCCTGCTGTGAGGCGGGAGGTCCTGTCCTGCCTGTGCCAGCTGGGGAAGGAGACGTAGAAGTCCGGAGACAGATAACCACCAGCCTTTCTGTTTTCAGTCCTGCCCTACACCTCGGTCTTTGGAGGTTCTTGGTCTCTCTCATCCCTGAGCCTTTGATCTCCAGTTGTCTTGTGTCCTGATGGCTCCCCTGAACAGTCAGGGTTCAACTTTCTGGGTTTCTCAAGTCAGCCTACCATCTGTTTTCCAGCTTCGAGAGTTTGGTTGACTGTTCTCATCTGCTGTGAGCTCCTCACATGGTCTCTTTGTCCCAGTGGAGAGGTGTGCATTTTTAAAAACGCTTTTAGGTCATTTTATTAGAATTTCAAAAACAATGGAGGCGAATAAACGTGTTCAGTCTGCCATGTTTAACCAGGAGCCTCCAGCCTGCATTCTTGGGGCGCCCTCAGCACACAGGGTTCTCTCTCGCTCTTAACCCCGGGGAATGTTTCTCTCTCGCCTCCATAGCCCAAACCTGCTTGTCAAGTGTGACGGCCTTGCCGCCCTCTTCTTTGTACTTAGGAAAAAGAAATCTCTGATATGGCTCATTTCTGAGAAGTCAAGTGTGGACGTTAACAAGTTAAAATTTGAAGGTGGGGATGAGAGTTAGTCATTTCTGAATTGGAACATCAGAGTAAATCTCCCTCCAAAGCAATATTTCCACTGTGTTTACAATGGAGTCCAAAGTCAATGCTCAAGGGAAAAGCCAGGTAGAGCCACGCTTATCCTTACAAACAACTGAACACAGACACATGGCCTCTCTGGGGGTCTGACACAGTCACCATTTCCTCCAGAGTTTTCTCCCGGTGTCTTGGTGAAGTGCCTGCAGGAGATCCTGGTTTTGGCTGAGGAGCCATGTTCTATGGACAACACGCACCTCCAGACCCTGGGACCCCCTCAGTGCACCGTGATGCTCGTGATGCTGGTAAGAAAAGGGGCACAAGGTCCCCAAGAACTAGGGTGACCGACCGCCCTAGTTTGGTGGGACCAAGGAGTTTCTGGGGACACAGGACAGTTGCAGGGCAAACCGGATGGGTGGCCGCCCTGCAGACTTGCTCCTCACACGCGCTCCCGGGCGTGTGCTTGCTGCACACGTAGCTGAACATGCTCATCCCTGCTGTTACCACCTACCCCGGCGGATGGTGGAGTAGCTCAGAGAGTGCGCTCTGGAACCAGGATGCGGAGGCCAAACCCTAGCTCCAACACTCACCAGCTCTGAAGCAAGTCACTTTACCTCTCTCTGCCTCAGTTTCCTCATCTATAAAATGGGAATCATAGTCAGAACAAGTCTACTCTGTAGGTTTCTGCAAGGATCAAGGGAGTTAATAGATCTAAAGCACTTAGAATGTTTACAGGCCACCATCTCTTATCTGAAACCCTGATGTCTCAGGGCCCTCGTGTGTTTTGGGATTTTGGAAGCTTTTGGGTTTTAGAAAGCACACACCAGGGGCGCCTGGCTGGCTCGGTCAGTGAAGCGTTTGACTCTTGATCTCAGGGTTGTAAGTTTGAGCCCCACGTTGGGTGTAGAGATTACTTAAAAATAAAACCTTAAAGGGGCGCCTCAGTGGCTCAGTTGGTTGAACATCCAACTCTTGATTTTGGCTCAGGTCATGATCCCCCGGTCGTGGGACTGAGCCCCACGTCAGGCTCTGCGCTGAGCATGAAACCTGCTTAAGATTCTGTCTGTCCCTCTGTCCCTCTTCGCAGCTCACACTCTCTCTCTCTAAAAAAACAAAATAAGATAAAATCTTTTTTAAAAAAAAGACAAAGCACACACCATATGTTATGTAACACACCAGTGGGGTCTGGGTTAGCATCCCATAATTAAGCACATTAATATTTCTGCAGAAAAGAATGTATGAGTATTTATACATGTGCTCAGGTTAGATTTGGGGCACCAAATGAATTTTGGTACTAACCTTATTTTGTTCAGAATTTCTTGGATTCAGAAGTACGGGGAAGGAGTTGTAGACATGCACGGTTTGCTGATGTTATTATTATTATTATTATTATTATTATTATTTTTGAAAGAGAGAGCACAAGCCGAGGAGGGGCAAAGAGAGAGGCAGAGAGAGGACCCCAAGCAGGCTCCACGCTGTCAGCACAGAGCCCAACTCGGGCCCAAACTCACCAACCGTGAGATCATGACCTGAGCTGAAATCAAGAGTCAGATGCTTAACCGATGGAGCCACCCAGGTACCCCTGCTGGTATTATTGCTTAACGGACATCTGGTGCAGCTACCACACAATTGCTCCTTAAGGACAACTCAGGCTTTTGTGCCCAAGGTCCCCACTCGTTCCTGAAGCTTCCTAGTGGGGTCTTTCTGCGCCAGCAGCTGTGAAGGGACATTCTCTTTTCTTCTTTCTCTACCCAGACCCTCAGTGTAGTAATTTCTCTCTGTTCCCGTCAATATGCGGATGGTGGGTGATTGTTGGCGAAAGTGGCAGCTGGATGCAAATTCAAGTCCCCAAGCATCTTCCTGGGTCTGAGCTGGGGAGCCCGCTGGGCCCCGGTGGCCAGAGCAGGGGCGTGGGTGGTGGTCATCAGCGTGGAAAAGTGACGAGCAAGCTGAGCTTCTGGCAAAGCGGCCGTGGGTTCCGTGGGTCTGGTCTGGGAGGTGAAATGGTAAAGCCAAAGAAGGAGTCACGGCCCCTCAGCAGCCCCTGGGCATCCACAAAATCACCACCAAAGACACTGATTTACTTGCAGAAAAGTTTCAGAGGCGACTAGTTGGGGCGTGTCTGGGAAATGCACTCCGGGAAATGCATGCTTGGCAGGTTACTAGGGAGTTACAGTGACTTCAAGGAGCAGGCGAAGCCCCCCAGCACAGCCACTGGGAGAGGGCTCGCCTCCAACGGCTCTCCACCCTTCACAGAGTGCCCTCCCCGCCCTCCTGACGCACACATTCCTGCCTTGACAGGGGATTATTTTGCAGATTGTTTCTTTCTGGGTGTGATTATCTGGGAAGGAAAATTGGCTTCTGCGTGTTTTCAGTGGAGCTTTGGCAACCAGGGACGTGGGCTCTTTCCCAAGAGGGAGAGAGAAAGGGAGGATTGGGGTCAGGCCTCCACGCCAGACGCAGGTCTAGCCCCTTGGGGAAGGCGCCTGATTTTGCCCGTAGGGCATTTCTGAGCCTTCTGCAAACTGGAATCAGAGCAGTCATGGTTCCCCCATCTTTTCACACCCTCCACTACATGGGGTGCCCCCTTCCCCTCTTTGCCACTTAGCTCCCCCTTTACCCCCAAAGGGCCCTAGACTTTGAACCTCTCCCTCTTTTTCTCACTTCCTCTCTGCTCGCAAGTAAAGAACTTAAGAAAGAATCCCGGACCAGGAGCCGTGAGACTTCAGTCCAAGTTCAGCTCTGCCCACCAATACACTGTGACCTCGAACTGGTGCCTTGTCTTCTGTGTGCCTCAATCAGGAAGACTGAGGTCAGGGATCAGGTGAGCTAGAAAATCCCGGCCAGGCTGAAAGGGGCAGCTTAACGTTGCCGCGTGGAAAAGTGAGCCCAGTGCTACCCGATTTCCGACTTTTCGGAAGAAGCTGTATTAGTCAGAATACATAACAAGCAGCCCCAACGTTCAAGCCTTTGAAATTGCTAAGGCATGTATCCTGGTCCCACCACAGTCCAACATGGGCCAGCCACGGGTCCTCCCCCCCCCCCCCCCGACTCCTTTTGTCTGGTGGCTCAGCCACCGCCTAGGGCCACTCCCCAGGTCCTCCCCTGGACCCCCGGTGTTCATTCCGTGGCCTCCGTGCCAGGCGGCCTCCCGCAGGAGTCTATCGGTGAGGCGGCGGCCTCCCCCTCGTTTTGTACTCGCACAGCTCGTTCCACAAACATCTACTGCATGCCTACTCCATGCCAGGCCCCACGACAGGGAAGGAGGACGCGAGAACCACCAGGAAACCCTTCCTTCCCTTGAGGAGCTCACAGCTGTTTTGACCTCTGGGTGGAAAACAGTGTTGGATTTTTAAAACTAAATATTAGAGCTATTTGTCACTGCGTTACGTTTTAGCAGTGGCCCAGTCCTTAATCGAAAAGAAGGACTCCCTGAGGGGGAAATTCTAGGCCTAATGACTGCTAGGGAGGGCCCGGGCAGAGTCCACGGGTGGAAATGTCCCCTCCAGGCTCTAGGGTTCAGTGTGTGGGAGGGTTCAGGCAAGTGCTTCACCCCAGCCTCAGCCTTCACCTCTGTGAAATGGGGAAAGGGATCTATCTTAGAGGCTGTAGGGAAATAAGAGAGCCACGTAGCACAGCTGATCACGGTGCGGAGAACACTGGAGATGCAACCCCCGCCCCTCCCCCCACCCCTCCCACCCCACCCCCCCCCGCCCGTCCCCAGCAACCACTGTAGTGAGTCAGGGCTGTTTGGGGGCAGGCGGCGTGTCAGTGTCAACCTTAACTCCCAACCAACATTTTCTGGGTGTGACCCTGGGCCAGGCCCTGGGGACGTGTAGTGAGAAGGTCTGGCCCCGATGACAGGAGCTTAGAGTCCTGGGGCAGCTGCCTTCTGACTTCTGTGGGTGTGAGGTTGGCCCTCACCTGACCCCTCACGGGGGTGAGCCAGCCCTCGCCCTCAAAGCGAGAGGCGGATGGGGGGATGCACGCGGATTCCAAGTCACTTGACTGTAACAAGCAGGTTGATCATCTTGGTGGACATCAGCAAGGCAGCGTCAGAAGCCCAGGGGTGAGGCCCCCTGGGCCGGGGGTTGGGGAGCGTTGAGACGGCAAAGGAGGAAGAAAAGCCTTCTGCTCAGGCCTCGCTTCACAAAGGCGATGTTGCCACTTTACTCTGGGACCAGAGCACTTCTGCTGGTCGAACACCACCAAGGTGCGGCCATAAGACCCATTTTATAGGGGGCGCCTGGGTGGCTCAGTCGGTTAAGCATTAGACTTTGGCTCAGGTCATGATGTGAGTTCGAGCCCCGTATCTGAGCTCCTCTCTCCCCATCTCCCCATCTCTCTGTCCCTCCCCTGCGTGTGCTCGTGTCCGACTTCGGCTCGGTCATGATCTCACAGTTCGTGAGTTCGAGCCCCACGTCGGGCTCTGTGCTGACAGCTCAGAGCCTGGAGCCTGCTTCGGATTCTGTGTCTCCCTCTCTCTCTGACCCTCCCCCGTTCATGCTCTCTGTCTCAAAAATAAACGTTAAAAAAATTTTTTTTAATATTAAAAAAAACCCCATATTATAGATGAGGACATTGAGGTGCATAACGATGAGGCCAACTTTCCCAAGTCTATAGGGCTGCTAAGGGGTGGCCTGGAGATTCAAACCCGGGTCGACACTCTCTTCTGTGCTTCACAACGGTGCCCGGGAGGGAGATTTCTGTTGAGGGTCTCAGAGGACCTCCTCCCTGGGTTCCCAGTCAGCTGTGCAGGACCGAGGAAGGGAAGCAGGCTGGCTAGGGCTCTGAGGGATCCGGCAAGAAGTGTATTTCTCTGTCCGAGGTGTGCGGTTCATCTGGGAAGCTGGGGTTACTTCCTCCCTCCCTTTCTCCCTTCCCTCCTTCCTTCCCTCTCTTCTTCCTTTCTCTTTTTTTCTTCCTCCCTCCCTCCCCTCCCTACTTCCTTTCCTCTCTTCCTCCTTCCTTTTCTTCCTTCTCTCCCTCCTTCCTTCCTTCCTTGCCTCTCTCTTCCTTTTTCTTCCTTCCTTCCTTCCCTCTCTTCTTCCTCCTCCTTCCTTCCCTCCTTCCTTCCTTCCCTCTCTCTTCCTTTTTCCTTCCTTCCCTCCCTCTCTTCTTCCTCCTCCTTCCTTCCCTCAATACTTCCTTCCCTCCATCCTTTCCTCCCCCCTCTTCTTCCTCTCTTCCTTCCTTCCTTTTCTTCCTTCCTTCCTTCCTTCCTTCCTTCCTTCCTTCCTTCCTTCCTTCCTTCCAGGTGGATTCCCAGCCCTGGCAGTTACTATCTGGGTGACCCTGGTAGGTCACTTCAGCCTTCTGAGCCTATGAGTCTACTGTATACCAGGTACTGCTCAAAATATACTGAGGGCAAACAGTGAGCTAGACAGACTTGGTCTCCAGAATCCTGGGGCAGCGAACTGGCTCTTGAGGCCTCCTAGAAAAAGCGATGCTCGAGGTTCATGGGGTGGGCATGGTGGGGATCTCGTGCTGCGGAGAGGTGGAAGGGGATTTCTCGGGCTTACTGTGAAACTCACAAAGCTTAAGCTCTAGAGCCCCTCACTTGCCAGGCGACTTCCAGTGACCTGGGAGGGGCCCCAGCAACTGCACACTCAGGATCACATGCTATTGTAGAGTCCGCCAAAGCAAGCTGTTTTCACTGCAATTAAGAATGCTGCCTCTCCCCTCTCCAACTTCCTCCCTGTCACACTTCCCCTCCTTTTGGGTATCGGGGGAGCTGCTGTGGCATTTTGGGTATCTAGCTAAGGGGAAGCTGTCACAGAATACTGACATCGATGAAAATAAAAAATAATAAAACTCAAACTACACCAACACAAACAGGATGTGGGCAAGAAACTGGTTGAGAGGTGACATCGATGCAAATAATTTTTAAGTTTGGTAATCAAGGAAACCTGCAAGTCCTGAGATCCTCTATGATCCTTGATCTCGAAGTTTTTCGAAATTTGACAATAATCCTAAGACCTTTGACATTACCAATAATGACTTGCGAAGTTGAAGGAGACTTTTTGAAACTATTAATGATGGGGGAAAAAAAACTTTGGGTCACCTGTGCTAAAGAAAACTAAGTTATCTTCTTATTCTCTCTAAAGAAAATGTCACATGAAGAGATTTCCCCAAAAGTATACAACCAAAATGTAGGAATGAAGGTATTATGGCAGCATATCAGGTGATTAACATAAATATTATATTGTTTTTCTGGACATTGTGTAGCGTTTATGAACTTTTTAAATTTTGTTGTGGTTTTGTTTCTCATTCTAACTATTCACATTTTTGTCTGATTTTTTGGGGTTTTTTCTTAAAGAAAGTCTCCAGCTTTATATGTGTCAGGCCCACAAAATCTGATGCAATTCTATGGAGAGGATACGGCATGTGCAAAGGCCCAGTGGTAGTGGGGTGGGAACTTTGCTGTGTTTAAGGAATAGAAGCACAGAGAGGACAGGCAGAGGAGAAGAGGAAGATATTGCCCATAACCCTGACTTGACCTCTCACTGGCTATGTGGCCAAACAGGGATCTCCAGAGAGATCAAGGCCAAAGAAAGGACCTCATAAGTCTTTCTTCAACCTCCTACCAGTGCAGGAATCCTCTCTCTGACAGCTTCCCACTGACTCTGGCTCTGCATACCCCCTGGGATGGGAAGCTCACTAAAATCCTATGCTATCATAACTCAAAACTCTGATTGTGGAAGTTCTTTTGTCAAGCTGACCACTAACTGCCTTCAGTTCCCTCTTGGGTCCTCATCTTCCCTAGGGACCCAGAAATCATTGGTTAATGCCAGCTTCTTCCCATTTCTTTTTTTATTTCAAGAGAGAGAGAGAGCATGAGTGGGGGTGGGGAGCAGAGAGAGAAGGAGAGAGAGAATCTCAAGCAGGCTCCGTGCTGTTGGTGCAGAGCCCGATGTGGGGCTTGATCCCACGACCGCAAGATCATGGCCTGAGCCAAAATCAAGAGTCGGACGCTCAACCTACTAAGCCACCCAGGTGCCCCTTCCCCATCTCATTACAGCTCTGCAGACACCGGAGGGCAGTGTTCAGGTTTGGTTCTTGCCCAGTATAACCTGGCTTCCTTCAAACGTTCCTTCTAAGACTTGACTTCCAAAGTCTTTCTCATCCATCATCTCAGTGATACCTTAACCACTCACACATATACAATGATGATGATGATAGCTAACACGAGTTGAGTGCATACTATGTACTAGGCTCTGTGTCGGGTGTTGCTTATGCCTAATCCTTAAGGCAAATCCTAGAAAACAGGTAGTCATAAAGCCCATTTTACATAGGAGGAAATCAAGGCTCAAAGAGACTAAATAACCAGCTTAGGTTACAGAGCCCATACAGGTGGTACAAACAGAATCTTTGACTTCAGAGCTCATGCTTTGGATCACCACATTAAATGACTGGAATGGGAGGGGAGGGGAGGCGCCTGGGTGGCTCAGTCGGTTAAGTATCTGACTTCAGCTCAGGTCATGATCTCACGGTGCGTGAGTTTGAGTCCCGTGCTGACAGCTCAGAGCCTGGAGCCTGCTTCAAATGCTGTGTCTCCCTCTCCCCCTCTCCTGCGCATGCTCTGTCCCTCTCTGTCTCTCAAAAGCAAATAAATGTTAAAATAATTTTTAAAAATTAAAAAAAAAGAAACAAATAAATAAATGGCTGGAATTAGGGGGTTCCAGTCTGTGCAGATGAGAATAATTCTGTTTCAGGGCTGTAACCTGGACATCCTATGTTTTTAGTCTGCTGACCTGTCCAGTACATTGTGGGTGGACTTGCCTTATATATTGTGTGAGCCAATATATAAATCAGTCCGACTTCCCCACCTTCCCCTCCACTCTGTGTGTCTACACACACACACACACACACACACACAACCTTCTACTGGTTCTGTTTCTCTGCGGAACCTAGCCTGACAAAGGTCCTGTCTCCCTGCCTTCTGACTGCATGTATCTTAATGAGGCATCTAAGATCACCAAGTCCAATCTGCATAATAGTATCCATTAATGGGACCAACGTGATTCCTGTGAGATGGCGAGACAGTCATGCAGAGCCTGGGGACTGACCTACTGCTGAAGGAAGGTGGTGATGGTGAGCTGCCATCCCTGCCCGTGAACTCAAACCACTCTGGTAGGAGAGGAAGAGCCCTGAGTATTCTTCTGCTAACCGTGTCACATTGGGTAAGTTGCTTCCCTTCTCTGGGTCTCAGTTTTCTCCTCTGTAAAACGAGAGGGCTGGGATAGATGACCTTCAAAGACCCTGCCACTCCTTCTCATCCTGAGCTGGTACAAATAACCAGAGCTTTCTGTCCTACCTGCTGCAGGATACTGACAATCTGTCAGTTTCTCTCACCCTCTGTTTTCTTCCTGGAGCGAAATCGCCAATGACCTACCTCTTAGTGTGACTATGCAGCTAACGTGCAGTAAACACCGAGATTAAGGGCACTGGCTTTACCAGGTGGCCAAACTTGACTTTGAGTCTGAGATCCACCACCACTTGGCTTTGAGGACTCCTTGAGCAATCACCTCACTTCACCTCTCTCAGCCTGTGACCTCACCTGCTGAACAAAGACTAACATGCCGACCTTGAAGGACTGAAGGTGAGATCAGATCCTGACTATACTTTTTTTTTTTTTTTTGAGAAAGAGTGCATGCACACACATGTAAGCGGGGGAGGGGCAGAGAGAGAATCCCGGGCAGGCTCCTCGCTAAGCATGGATGTCAGGATCCAACCCAGGACCCTGGGATCATGACCTGAGCCGAAATCAAGAGTTGTATGTTCAACCGACTGAGCCACCCAGGCACCCCTGAAATTAGATCCTGATTATAAAGTGCTCATCACATCTTAGGTACCTGATGAGTTTCTAGGCCTCTTTCCTCCCTGAATCCCTGTGTTCACAATCTTTCAAAGCTTTAGCC
This sequence comes from Lynx rufus, assembly GCF_022079265.1. Taxonomy (NCBI): domain Eukaryota; kingdom Metazoa; phylum Chordata; class Mammalia; order Carnivora; family Felidae; genus Lynx; species Lynx rufus. The sequence goes on along the minus strand of NW_025814896.1, from coordinate 16,025,415 downwards.
TCCTCATACATCAAAAAGGAATAAGGAATCCTACTGGGTGCTGTCCTAGTGACTTCACATACTGCTTTAATTTACTGAAAGTTACCTGCTAGACAAATAAAGGTTCACAATCGTCTTTTTCCACTAGGGAAACAGGAATAAAAGGATTCTGTAGGGCAGCAGAGTGAGTCTATGTAAAGGACACACACTCTATTCCCTTAAGCAGTAGGGGGGCCAGGAATGGGCCAAAAGAGCAGAGGGGAGTGCCTGAAAACTGAATATTCGGGGCCTCTGGCATCCTGTGCTCTCTGGGGCCCCTCCTGGGAGGAGAGGAGTCAAGTTTGTGCAAAGAGAGACTCACAATAGGAAAGGCACCAGGGCTGCGGGTGCCCTGCAGCCTGCCCCGATCCCTCCTGGCTGGGGAAGGGGAGATCTGCTCACCAGACATCTGACCCTGTGGAGGCCCCGCCCAGCCTCAGCTGGGCCCTGCTAAAGGCCAGCTGCACCTGGTGGCAGTGATCTCAGAGCAGGGGCTGCTGAACCCAGCTGGGTACAGCCGGGGACAAAATAGGAAACAGCCTGCCATTGTGTTCCCTCTTCCCCTGCCCCTACCCCCGGTCCATCAGAGAGTCAGGGAGCTGAGCTCCCTTACGAAATGACCAGACCACCATTCACACCTGCTGGGCCCTGCATGCCGTGCTGAACAGGCTCCACTCTGGCCCAGGACCCTCTAATGGCCTGCCGGGGGTGGGGGGGGGGGCAGGTGGGGAGGGGAGAGGGACTGGCAGATGGCCACCTTCATTTGACAGTCAAGTCAAACAGGGCCCAGAGTAGGGCCAGTTTATGTGTCTGCCTCCTCCACCAGACTATGAGCAACTTGAGGTGAAGGACTAGGTCTTGATCACTGGGTCATTCATTCCAGGTAGAGGAAATAGGCAAATGCAAAGGTCCTGAGGCAGAAATGCACGTTGGAGAACCATCTTGGTCAGTGAGCAGAGTAGTGAGAAAAATTACAGGTGAGTTGAAGAAGTGAGCTCTGACTGGAACACGTGAGGCCTTGTAGACCATGAAAACAAGTCTGGCTTTTATTCTAGTTGCCAAGAAATTCACTGAAAGATGCCTGCTCTGAGAGTAGATACTGCAAATAGCCAGAAAGATAGTAGCCTCATGTTCTGGCATCCAGCATGGGTAGCAGACCGTTACCTGGTCAGTCCCAGAGAGTGTGACCACGTTCTGATGTGGAAGGACCAGGGGGGCCCTCCCCCTGCCCAGGAGCCAGAGAATAATACTTCAAAAATAAAAAATAAAAAAACACTAAAAAACATTTTTTAAAAGGGGCACCTGGGTGGCTCAGTCAGTTAAGCATCCGACTTCAGCTCAGGTCATGATCTCACAGTTCATGGGTTCGAGCCCCGCATTGGGCTCTGTGCTGACCGCTCAGAGCCTGGAGTCTCCCTCTCAATCCACCCTCCCCCACTTGTGTCCTTTCTGTCTCTCTCTCAAAAAATAAACATACATTAAAAAATATCTTAAAAAAAGCAGAAGTGGCATTGCAGGCAGAGGAAACAGCAAGTGGGAACCTCTGAGAAGACAGAAATGGGGGGGGGGATTTGGGGACCATAAGGAGTTTAGTGCGCTTAGACGGTAAGATGCAACCAGGGGGTGTCTGGGCGGTGGGGGACAGCGGGGTGGCCAGCAGGGGTGCGGGAGCTCTAAGGCCTGCGTCAGATTCTTCCACTGCGTTCCGTTGTATGGTAACCAGTCCCTCCACGCTGGGCACTTGGGTTCTTTCTAGTTTTCCCCTGTTAGAAACAATGCTGTGATGAACATCTCTGTCCACACACCTCTGTGCACATGTATGATTATCTCCGTACAGTAAAGATAGGAACACCTGAGGGCTTCCTGGTGGACAGGTTGGAGCAGATTCTGTTTGCCAAACCAGTCCTGGTGCTTTTGGACAGCACTTTGCCGGGTGTCTGCTTGAAGGGTCCTGGACAGGGAAACGCTGGGAGAAGGCCTGAGGGAGTGATAGAGAGCCCTGACCGTGACCTCTGGCTGTCCAGGCCAGATAAAGGGCAGGGAGGAGCCCCCCGACCCTGGGCCCCACCTGTCCTGTTGCTGTACATTTATCTGTCCAGCTGTCCTGGTGCCCCAGCTCCCGGCTCCTCTCAAGGAGGCGATAAAGGTACTTCAGGGGCAGGTCTTCAAAGTTGGGGTACCAGATGCAGAGTTCAAACCCCTCACTCCTCAGGGAGAAGCTCAGAGTTTTTGTGTTTCCTCCCAATTGTGAGTCTCCCCACTAGGGGGGAGGTTTGTGGCGAGAATGTGTCTCAGCCTCTCCTACCTGCTTTGATGTGGGTTTTTTTCTCCTTCGCCTGATGTGTGGGAGTCATTCAGCTAATTGTTCTGTAAGTAGCTGCATATCCAGTATATCCAGTGTCTGGGAGGAGGAGAGTTCAGGATCCTTCTACGTCACCATCTTGAGCCAGAACTACAACGGCAAAAGCACTTCCACATTGAGCATGGATCTGGGTTCAAATCACAGCTGTACCACTAAAGAACTGAGTGACCTTTGGGCCAGTTACTCAAACCCTCAGAACCTCAGTGTCCTCATCTGTATAACAGGGGAAATAACCTAGCAGGGTTACTTTGGAAGTGAAATGACATTGACTAGTACCTGGCCCATGGTCCAGCTCTCAGTAAATGGTGCTGTATATTTCCATCATCATCGTGGGTCTCCAGCCTTTTTTGAAAGACCCACAACAGCTTTATGGGGATAAAATCTACATGCCTGACAATGTACTTGTTTAAAGTGTGCAATCCAATGGCTTTTGAGTATATTTCTCACAATCACTTTTGCAACCTCTTCAGCATCCCCCAGACCCATTTGTAGTCCTTCCCATCTCTCCTGCGGATTTCCCTCCCCCTCCAGCCCTAGGAAACCCCAGTTAACTTTCTATGTATTTGCCTATTCCGGACCCTTCAAGTAAATGGAATCATACAAAATGGAAACCTTGCAAAGTCTTCTGTGACAGCCTTCTTTCACTTAGCATAATGTTTTCATGGTTCATCCATGTTTAATCAGTGTTTCATTCCCTGGTATTGCTGGCCAATATTCCCCTGTGTGGAAAGACCGCATTTCATAGATCCATCCACTAGCTGAAGGACACTTGGATTGTTTCCACCTTTCGGCTGTCATGAATAATGCCGCTGTGAACAGTTACGTGTGGACGTACGTTTCATTCCTCTTGGGTATATACCCCAGGGTGGAAATGCTGGGTCATAGGGTAGCTCTATTTTTTTTTTTTTTTCAACGTTTATTTATTTTTGGGACAGAGAGAGACAGAGCATGAACGGGGGAGGGGCAGAGAGAGAGGGAGACACAGAATCAGAAACAGGCTCCAGGCTCTGAGCCATCAGCCCAGAGCCTGACGCGGGGCTCGAACTCACGGACCGCGAGATTGTGACCTGGCTGAAGTCGGACGCCCAACCGACTGCGCCACCCAGGCGCCCCAGGGTAGCTCTGTTTTTAACCTTGTGAGGATCTGCCAGACTATTTTCCAAAGCAGCTACACCACCTTACATTCCCACCGGCAGTATATGAAGGTTCTAATTCCTTCACATCCTTACCAACACTTGTTACTGTCGGTCTTTTTTTATTTTTATTTTTAGCCATCCTAGTGGGGGTGTAGCCGGATCTCATTGGGGTGTTGGTGTGCTTTTCCCTGATGGCTAACATCTCCATCTTTTTCAATGGAATCTGCTTTGTTTCCGGGGACAGATAAATCCTGGGACACCCTTTTCCCAGTATGGAAACACTAACATGTCCCAAAAAGAGGGGAAAAAAAATCTTATATGAAAAAAAAAATGTCCATGACGAATTCATAACACTCCTTAGCTTGCTCTTCCATAAATGACTGTTTCCTTGTTTGGGGACATGGGGTAGTTTCTAATTTTCTTCTATTATCTTCAATATAAAGACTGGTTGTCACATGGAAAATGCTTACGATAAGTAAACAAAAGCAGGCTGAAAAAATACCCAGTTCAGTCACCATATCTGAAAACAACGTATGTTTGTTAATTCATTCAAATGCGTTTTGACCAACGTGCTGTGTTCCAAGCCTCGAGCTAGCTGACAGATGGACAAGGCTGGGAAAGGAACAGCAAAGATGCAAATACCACTGGGTAGGGGTGATGGGGGCCCCGGTGATAGATTCCCCACCCTTCCCCATCTCTATTTCCCAAACTCCCTGGACTATTGTTATGGTGCCCTTGCAATGATAAAATTGAGGGAAAGAAGAAATAACTATTGACTTAAGGGTGATGGGAGAACCATTTCTTTTTGTAAAAAAGTATTTATTTTTGAGAGAGATAAAGAGAGAGTGAGTGGGGTACGGGCAGAGAGAGAGGGAGAGAGAGAATCCCAAGCAGGCTCCTCACTGTTTGCACAGAGCACAACTCGGGGCTCGATCCCGCAAACTGTGAGATCATGACCTGAGCCAAAATCAAGAGTTGCACGCTTAACTGACTGACCCACCCGAGCATCCCACGGAAGCATTCCTTGAGCCAGATCCTTCAAAGCTACCATTTTATAGAATCTCCACGCAACTTGGGAGGCTAACAATACAGTAGCTAATATTATGGCACTTACCACATGTCTGGCAAGGGGTTCCCTTCCGCTATGGTGGTCTGTCTTTCCACATTACCCACACATGTGCACAGCTGCACATAAACTCATGTTCACACTCAGATCCGCACCTGCAGCCTTGGACATACCCGGGAGCATTCATGCCACACCTAGACTCACATGGGCACTTACGTGCAGGACTGCTCATATCCACAGGTATGCGCATGGGCACATGTGTACGTGTGAGCTATGCACACACACGTATGCATGTGCATAGAGGCCATACACTTTTGGACTCATGTCTAAGAGTGGGAAAAGGGGTGCAGATAAAGGGCCCAAAGTCCAACTTGCCCTCAAAGCACCGTCTGCTGCTGGCAGGTGTGTGTACAGGACTGGGTGAGGCAGGGACAGGTGGCTATAGGCTCAAAGGGCAGCAATGACCTTGTGCTAGAAACCAAGGGCCACCCACTAACTTCTGGACAGCAACTAGAGGGCCTCATCTGCTGGGCAAATCCCCAGCTGGAGGGCCTGAACTGAGACCCTACATATAGCCCAACCCTGTGCCAGGAGCTCCAGGGGCTGCAGAAAAGAAGACACCATCCAGGTCCTCCAAAGGTCCCCAAGGAGTTGAGAAGACAAGATTCACATCTAGAGGAGGCCTCACATAGCGGTCAACGGCAAGCATTTTAGCGACAGACTTCCTGGATTAGAATCTTGATTCTACCATTTACTGGCTGTATGCCCTGGGCAAGTCAGTTAACTGATCGGTGCCTCAGTTTCCCCATCTATACAATGGGGAAAATTCTAGTGCCTACCCCTTGGGTTGTTGCTTAACGAGTACTAAATAAATACATCTTTACAAAATAAGCTGTTCTGGGCAAAGGGGGTTTGGGGGTGAGGGACAGGCACTGAGTAGCAAGAAATTCCTCAGGACCCTGGCCCTGTGTCCTACTAGCTGGGTAACCTCGGACAAGTCACACAACCTCTCTGAACCTTAGAGCTCCTTATTTGTAAACGTTGCACAAACATTCTTGATCACTAAACACATATTTATTGAGGACCTACCATGTGCCATGCATAGAGAAAATAACAGTGAGAAAGCCAGACGGTCCCTGTCTGCACGGAGCCTACAGACTCAGAAGAAGGATGAAGTGAAACATCTGGTGCATAGTAGGTGTGCCATCAGTGTTCCTTCTTTTCTACCATTGTAAAGACAATACGTCAACGTTGTAGAGAGTTTGGAGAATGCAGAGGGGCTGAGGTGGGGGAGATCACTCGGAATCTCCCCGCCCCCGCCCCTAACAAAACTAGTCATTTCATTTTTGCCTGGCAAGCCAGTAGGGCCTGGCTCGTGGTAAAATGCTTTAAAAAGCATTGGGATTAGGGCGCCTGGATGGCTCAGTCGGTTAAGCATCCGGCTTTGGCTCAGGTCATGATCTCGTGGTTCATGAGTTCGAGCCCCATGTCGGGCTCTGTGCTGACAGCTCAGAACCTGGAGCCTGCTTCGGATTCTGTGTCTCCGTCTCTCTGTCCCTCCCCTGCCCACACTCTTGTCTCTCTCTCTCAAAAAATAAATAAACATTAAAGAAAAGTTTTTAAAAAAGCATTCGGATTAACCAATACATTGCATTTGTGATCATCAGAAAACAGCTAATTACACTGTAGCATATTTACTCGATGGAAAGCAACACGAGCTGTCATGGCCAGCCCTCAGCACATAGAGGCCTTTCCCTTCTTTGGGACCGACAACATTTCCATGTTATAGGAAACAAAACTGAGGCTCAGAGAAGTCACGTCACTTGCCAAAGTTCACACAGAAATGTGAAGAGCCAGCTTCAGAAGCCAGAGCTCTTTGGCCCACACTGTCTCGGACTATGGGACGCAGCCAGAGATGGACAGTAGGGCTTTGGGCATGGTGACAGGGCTGCCTTTCCATTTACTGAAGCTCAGGTTTGGGGAGTCTTTGTGAGCCAGACCTAGGGACACAGGATAATTGCCAGGCTCTTAGATGGTCCTGGGGTTCTCTTCTGAGCCCAGAAAGCCCTCACTCTTACTCCTTTGGGAGCTTGGGGGCCGGCTTAGCCAGGGTCATAGCACTGGACAAGTCCGTGACTTCTGGTGCCCTCTAGTGGGCAAGGAATGAAAACCTCTGGATCCCTCAGGGACCTGGGAGCCCACCTTGCGGAAGTCAACTGCTCCTGCTGCTGCTAATGATGGTGGCCACACAAGTGCTGAGCATGTGCAGGCACTTTGACACCTAATCTCATGTAATTCCCACAATAGCTCTCTCAAGGTGGGGACCATCATTACTACTTGATATATATAATCTGAGACTTGGGAAAATGACTTACCAGGGGCATGTAGCTGGTTGGTGGCAGGGCCAGGAGGTAAGCCCTTGGTGCTCATAGGAGAGAGCATCGTCACGGAAGCCTTCCTGCGCCATGTGACAGCCCTGCGTGGTTGGACACACGGCAGGTTCACACCCCCCACAAGACCCTTGGAGAGGGGCTCTACAGCGCATTCACCTGATTCCGTATTTGATACATTTTGCAACATGAAGACACTTTAGTTGTAATTGGTTAAGACTACTGTCTCTACTCCACTGTCTAGAATGTTTTCATAATCACAGGTGATAAATATACATTAATAATTCGTTTGACACATTTTGTTAAACGAATGAACGGATGACAGTGGAATGAATGAATGAAGTAGCATTTAGTTCACTCTTGAAGGAAGGAGGCGATTTTCATGGATACTTCTCAGGCAGTCTAGGATTACCCTCCACAGGACAAACTTGGGCCATGGTGGTCTTGAATGTCAGAGTGACATTCAATCTGGACTGCTTTGTCAGGCAGTGGGGGCGCTATGGGAGGTTTTAGAGCAGAGGAAGGATTTGGGTGTAATCGTCAATTAAGCAGAAGCTGAATGTCAGATAAGAGGACGGAGCCCTATGGCAGGGTGGCGGCGGGCGGGGCACAGACTGCCTCTGGTAAAACTGCCCTCAGCCAGCACCACCAAATAGCGGGTGCTCAGGTGATGGGATCACAGGGGTCCCGTCCATCACAGTGCTCCTTTCTACAGCATCCCTGGGAGAGAGAGCCCAGGCTAGGAGAGACCAAAACCTCGGTGGGTGTTCAGCCTGGATTTGTTCAACAGTTTGGTGCGCCCAGCCCAGTGTGGGAGAAGGTTGGGGCCCTGCCCAGGTCAGGCATGGGGTCTAATGGGTGTGAGGGTCCCAGGCATTACGGCATGTCCCAGCCTCTTGTTTTGAGGTGAGGCGGCCGTTCCACAGAATGCGAAACGGGAGCTGGCGAGGCAGGGGTGGACCTTATAGGTCCATCCAGCTGTCCGTCTGCCTCCTTTACTAGGCGCCGCGCTACCCCTTCCCTCTCCTCCAGGAGTAGAAATCAACAACCCCAACCCCCAGCTACCGTGTATTTAGAACTTGTTTTGTGCCACACCCCATTAATGTCCTGTCACTTGATTGTTCCTCCAGCAAACCTCAGATTCAGAGGAATGGCTATTTCCGTTTTACAGATAGGAGCTGGAGATCCCAGAGAGGTGAAGTTGCTTACCCAGGTCACACAGCAATAAGGGGTAGAAGCGAGATCACACCAGGGTCCCGAGGCAGCCCCCCGAGTCCCGCCCCCCCATCTGCCCTGCCTCCTGTGCTGGTCTGAGCTCAGGTGCAGAAACTCAGCACTGCCAGCAGAGGGAGACACGCCCTAGAAGATAAGCCCAGCTTCCCAGAGCTCTGGCCACTGGGATTCTCCCTGCGGGGAACAGCCTGGCTAAGGCTACTCTAGGATTCTGAAATGCCTGGCCTTGGGCGCCCCCTTAGTCCCAGGTTCAGGTGGGGCCTGAGGAGGACGGAGACGTGTGTAGGGGAGTGTAAAACAGCTGAGGTGAGCCCATGGTTCACAGAAAAGGAAACCCAATGGCTTTTAACATAGAAAAAGAGGTTTCGCTCACTCCTAATAAGTGAAATCTGTGTTAAATCCACAAGCCGGCACTTGTGATCTATTAAATTGGCCGCTGTGCAGGTGAGGGTATGGAGAAACATGCCCTCATACATTGCCGATGGGTTTAAAACTTGGCTTATGGAAGGCGATCTGGTAATAGCTATTGAAACTGCAAATCCGCATGCATCCAAAGGGCATGGAAAATACATGAATCGAAAGACTCGTACTAGACGTGCATTATTCAATATGGCGGCCACCAGCCACACCTGGCTGCCGAGCACTTGAAGTGTGGCTGGTTCCCACTGAGATGAGCTGTAAGTATAAAATACACACCAAATTTTGTCAGTATGAAAAAAAAAGTAAACTAATTCCTTAATAGTTTTTTTTATATTGATGTTGTGTTGAAATGATAATTTTTGATAGATGGAGTTAAATCATTTTTCAAGTTACACTTGTTCTTTTTTACTTTTAAAACATGGCTGCCAGAAAAATGTTAAATTACATAGGTGGTTTGCATCTGTGGCTCATATTTTTTCGTAGCAAAATACACATAACATCAAATTCATTATCGAGGCCATTTCTAACTGTACAGCTTAGTGGCACCAAGAATGATCACGTTGCTGTGAACACGTGACCACCAGCCATGTCCGGAACTTTTTCATCTTCCTGTATAGAAACTCTGTCCCATTAAACAACAGCTCCCCGTTCCCTCTTCCCAGGCCCTGGAAACTACCATTCTAGTCCCTGCCTCTCAAAATTTGGCTGCTCTAGTCTCTCCTTCATATAAGGGAATCCTACAGTATTTGTTCTTTTGAGTCTGGCTCATTTCACCTAGCATAACGTCTTCACGGCTCACACGGTGTCCAAGTGTCCTTCCTTTTTAAGGCTGAGCAACAGTCCATCGTGTTTACGTACACATCTGTTCATCAGCTGATGGACATTTGGGTTGTTTCTACATTTCGGCTGTTGTAAATGCTGCAATGAACGTTTATGTACAAATATCTGTTCTTGAGTATATCCTGTAGTAGATTTTACTGGACAGCACTACACTAGTAATTTCCATAGCAGCACTATTTGAAATACCTCCAGACTGGGAACAGCCCAAATGCCCATCAGCAGTGGAACAGCGAAATAGATTTTGGTATATTCACACGGAACAGCACAGTAAGAATGAATGAACAAGCGCACGCACAGTGTGGATGGAGCTCACGCACAAAGCAACACATGTGCTGTGAGTCCACTTGCACAAAGTTCAAAAGAGGCAAAGCTAACCTGCGATGTTAGAAGTCAGGGTGATGGCTCCTCTTTGTGGGCTGTGAAGGGGCTTCTGAGGGGCTGGCAGCGTCCTGTTGATCTGGCACTGGCTTCAGGAGTCTGATTACTTTGTGAAAATTCACCAGCTAAACTCTCAGTTTTGTGTATATGTCAGGCTTCTGTAAGAAGTTCTAAAAAAAAAAAAAAAAAAAAAGGGGCGCCTGGGTGGCGCAGTCGGTTAAGCGTCCGACTTCAGCCAGGTCACGATCTCGTGGTCCGTGAGTTCAAGCCCCGCGTCAGGCTCTGGGCTGATGGCTCAGAGCCTGGAGCCTGTGTCTCCCTCTCTCTCTGCCCCTCCCCCGTTCATGCTCTGTCTCTCTCTGTCCCAAAAATAAACAAACATTGGAAAAAAAATTAAAAAAAAAAAGTTCTAAAAAAAAATGCATATACCCTTTGATCTAGTGATTCTAGTTTTAGGAATTAAGCTACAGATATATTTTTCACATGTGTGAAATAAAGCAAGTACAAGGTTCTCCATTGCACTTTCTCATCATAGCAAAAAACTGGAACATCTCAGCTCACACCCACTAGGATGGCTATTATCAAACAAAACAAAACAAAAACAAAAATAGAAGCTCCTGGCTATCTCAGCCAGTAGAGCGTGCAACTCTTGATCTCAGGGTTGTGAGTTCAAGCCCCATGTTGGGTGTAGAGATGACTTTAAAAAATAAATAGAGTCTAAAAAAAAAATGAAAATAAGAAGTGTTGGCAAGGATGTGGAGACTGTGCACTGTTGGTAGGAATAGAAAACAGTGTATCTACTGTGGAAAACTGTATGGCAATTCCTCAAAAAATTAAAAATAGAATTACCATATATCACTCAGCAATCCCGTGTCTAGGTGAATACCCAAAAGATTTGAAAGTAGGGTCTTGAGGGGCGCCTAGGTGGCTCAGTCGGTTGAACATTAGGCTTTGGCTCAGGTCATGATCTCATGGTTCATGGGTTCAAGCCCCACGTCAGGCTCCACGCTGGTGGTGTGGAGCTTGCTTGGGATTCTCTCTCTCTCTCTCTCTCTCTCTCTCTCTCTCTGCCCCTCTTCCACTCATGCTTTCTCTCTCTCTCTCTCTCTCAAAATAAATGTTTTTAAAAAATGTTTTAAAAAATGGCTAAAATGGCAAATTTGATATTATGCATATTTAACCACAATTAAAATTTTTAAAAAGGGAGGTGTCTATAAGGTGAGCAAAATACTCAAGATACTGTGAGTAATAAAATTCAAGGGGGAGAACAGAGTGTAAGGAATGTTTCCATTTGTTTAAGATATCAAACTGTTAAACAGAAGACACAGAGATAGGATAGAAGTGACCTTCCAGACCAGATTACCATGCACAAAGGACTAACAAAGAAAGTGGGCAAGGACCCGTCTTCGCCCCTCATGACTTAGAGAAAGTTAAGGCGGGGGCGGGGTGGGGGCGCTTGGTGAGGTGCTGTGCAGGAAGGGGGTGCAGCTCAGGCCTGAGGGACCCCTGCCTGAGATAGCCAAACAGAGGCGGCACCTCCATATGTTGGACTAGAGACTAGGAGGGTTTCTGGACCAGTTGGGGGCTGAGGTGGGGGGAGGGGGGGTTCTGTCATCTTGGGTCCTATCCCAAGAAGCTGGAGATGGGTGTGGGATTCCTAGGGCTGAGCAAGGAGTGGCAGGGGACTTGGCGCATCCACCAAGGTCAAGGGTAAGAGGAGCCCGCAGCAATGGCCAAATTCATGAAGCCCACAACAGTGTCCCATGATGGAAACATGGGGCAGCTTAAAATGTCTGCTGGCTAGAAATAAGTCAGTCAGAGAAAGACAAATATCATATGATTTCACTCATATGTGGAATTTCAGAAACAAAACAGATGAACATAAGGGAAGGGAAGCAAAAATAAGATAAAGACAGAGAGGGAGACAAGCCGTAAGAGACTCAAATAGAGAACAAACTGAGCGCTGCTGGCCGGGTGTTGGCTGCGGGGGGATGGGCTAAATGGGGGACGGCCATTAAGGAGGACACTTGTTGGGATAAGCACTGGGTGTTATATGTAAGTGACGAATCACTAAATTCTATTCCTGAAATCACTATCATACTATATTTTAACTAACTTGGATTTAAATTAAAAAATAATAACAAAACAAAACAAAACAAAACAAAACGTCTGCTGGTTAGAACACTGGAAGCCAGCCAGGATGGCAGCAGCTCGATTAAGACCCTTCCTCTCCCCTTACCACCTCCACCCAGCCCCACAAGCAGGGGAGAGGAGGAGGGATGGAGAAGGCCCCCACCCCACCTTCCTCACTGTGGGAAAGAAGCAGGGGAGACGGTCTAAACCCAAATCAAATTGGCAATTTCCCTGAGTATCCTGACTGGATACAATTTGAGTGGAGACCATGTTTGGGACTGAAAGTGACGGCAGAATTGTCTCTATCTAAAAGCTGCTGAGACAACATGACTCCATTCCATGTGCCCTCCCATTCTCCAGGGCACTGGCAGAGGAGGGGGGGGGGAGGGAGAGAGGGAGGGAGAGAGAGGGAGAGAGATAAGGAGGGAGGGAGGGAGGGAGAGAGAAGCTGCAGGGTCTCTTAAGGGCCTGCCCAGAACTAGCACGAGGTTGCTTCTACCACATTCTATTGACCAAAGCAACACCCAAGGCCAACCCATCTTTGAGGGAAATAAAATCTACTTTTTGAATGGAGGAGCTAGGTCAAAGTCACATTGCAAAGGGGCGTGGGAACAGCGAGGGATGGAGAAGTGGGCCCACTTTCCTAACCAGTCTCTCAAAAAGACCTTGCTTCCCTTGCAAGGGAAGCTGGGAAATGTAGGCCAGCTGCAAGTCCAGAAAGAGGAAGCAGGTTACCGGTTCTGCCGTCCCCGCCCCCTCCTCTGCTGGTGCCCTTCTAGGCACCTGCCTACCGTGCTCAGCCCAGCAGCGTGGCTTAGCAAGAGCCTCTATTCTCAGATATGGAGGTCCTGACTTCCCATTTGTGCGACCACACACTTCTGCTCTCAGGAGCTCCATTTTCTCATCTGGAAAATAGGGATATGACAATAATCATCGCCTCCCATTGACATGAGGATGATGAAAGCACTCTTCAATTCATGAAAGCCTCAGACTTTGCAAAGAACCGGCTGACGCTGTGCTTTCAAAAGTGTTAGGGAAGTAGAGGACACAGAAATCAAGATATGTGTGCAGACCTGGGGAGATGTGTTAACAGTGGGGGTGGGGGGGAGCAATCAGAGGAGCTGTGGCAGGAGAGGCTCCTGCAGCCAAACTTTGACAGGTGATGAGCAAGATCGGAATAGACCCAGGAGACAGGGAAAAGCACGGTAGGGAGAAAGAACAGCACATGCAAAGGTGTGGAGGCTGGAACACACGTGGCACGTTGAAAGGTCCCATGCCTCACTATTTAAAGCAGAAATTCCCCAAGGGTGGGATGCTGGCTGGGCTAGGGGCTGACGCACACTAACATGCTTGTTCCTTGGCAGGGCAGGTTCTAAAAGGGGGGGGGGTGAAGAATGAGAAATTGAAAACAGATCATTGGGGAGAAAAGTCTTTCAGGCTCGAGACAACTGTCTTTGCAGCCTCTGGCTCCCATCCCACCCATTCCCTGGCCCTGACGCAAGGCTGGCTGGAAGAAGGTGTTTCTCCTGGGACTGTTCAAGCTGAGGGCCTCGTCGGCAGGAGGCTAAAGCCTACCCCATTCCTGTCTGGGTGCCAAACTCTACACCAGGCTTAAATGGACCCACAGCCTGACGGCATACCTGAAGCCATGTGAAGTGCTCCCTTGATTCTCCCCTCAAGATACGTTCTGTTATTGTCCCCATTTCCCAGATGAGTAAACTGAGGCTTAGAGAAGTTAACTGGCTTACCCACAGCCACATTGCCAGCCAAGGGTGAATCTGACCGATTCCATTGCCTTATCCTGGGCCTGGGGTGCAGGTAGAGTAGGGAGATGTTTAGAACAGCAAAGAAGAGCATTCCATGGGGTACAGGATTTAGTGTGTGAGGTGGTACAGTGCAGGGAGCAAGTGTTTGACTCAGAAGTCAGATTTTGGGGGCTGTTTGTTACAGCAGTATGACTTAGCCTATCCTGACTGATACAAGTCATGAGAAACAAAGTTACACGTCCTTTAAAAGGTTACGGCTTACTATCTTCCTCTCAGAAGCAGCAATTAAAAAAAAAACCCAGCAACTAATTTTTAAACTTTGACAAAGTACATGTAACATAAAATTTGCCACCTTAACATTTGAAAATGTACAGCTCTGTGGCATTAAGCCCATTCACATGGTTATGCTGCCATCACCACCATCCACCCCCAGAGCTCTTGTCGTCCTGTGAGGTTCAAACTCTGTTTCCATCAAACATGAACTTCTCCTTCCCCTTCCCCAGCCCCAGGCCACCACGCTTCTACTTTCTGTCTCTATGCACCCGATTACTCCAGGTCCCTGAACGTCCTCATGGTTCATCCATGTTGTGGCCTGGGTCAAAACGTCCTTCCTTATTAAGGCTGAGTAATATTCCGTTGCACGTATATTTGTCATTCATTCACTCAACCATCCCCCATGGACACCTGGGTTACCTCCACCTTTTGGCTGTTGGGAATAATGTTATACAAAGGGGAGCACAAAAATCCAGAGCCGCATTAGAAAGCAAAGTTGTTGGGGGAGATACGTGCACTGACCAAGACGCCAGGAGACTCCAGGCCTCCGGATCCACCACTAACTTGCCGTGTCGCTTTGGGCACATGGCTTTCTGCATCCGATTCAAACTCTCCTCGCTTCGCTGCCTGCCTCACGGTAGCGTGCGGAGACCCGGTGGGACCGTGTGCCGTATGAACGCTCCCTGCAAAGAGAAGCCACGAGAGACTGTTATTGCTGTTACTTAGTGGGCTGAGGGTGATGATTTCCCAAAGGCATGAGTCACTAATGGTGGAATTCTAGGCATCAGGAGACACAGTTCTGGGCAACAGAGACCAGATTCCACACAGAGCAGTGACCCTGACCCTGAGCCTGCTAAGGAGCCACACCCTCTCTCCTTGGCCACTGGCTGTTGTGAGGAAGCAGTCAGTGAATGTCATATCACATGGTCCTTAGGGTAGAGCCTGCAGTTCTTATTGCCTCACATGATTGTTAAGGAGGCCGAGAAAGGGTGATACACTTGCCTGGGGCCACACAGCCAGAGAGCAGTGGAAGCCAGACTAGAACTCAAAGCTCCAGACTCCCAGCCCTACACCACCCTGCCTACCATGTGGTTCTAACTCTAGGAAGAGGGTATAGGGACTGAGCTCTGGAAGAGCAGTTGGGGCAGGGAGAGAAGGGGGGCCCAAGTGGCCTCACGGGGAAGGGGGAACTTTCTTCTTTGGTATCATGGAGATTGACCTAAGAACCTCTCAACTTACAGCCCTCTCCGTACTTTCCAAAATCCTGAGAGCACTCGTGATAACAATACTTGCTACTATTAATTGAACCCTTCCTAAGTCCCAGGCTTAGAGCTGAGTACTTCACGTGCTGGTCTCCTTCATCCCTCCAGTGAGCTAGGAACCAGTGTTATACCATCCAAAAGGCCCCAAACCTGAATTCAATGGCATTTTCCAGGTCATAAAATGCGAAAAGCCCAGAGCTGGCTTTGAACCCAGGGCAGCGTGCCTGTGGTTATCTGTGTACTGAAGTGCAATGATTTACTGCTTCGGCTGAATTCTGTAACAGTTGTGAGGTCAGGGGTGGGGGTGGGGGAGGGCTGACTTCACCCATTGCTCAAGCGGGAAAACTGAGGCTTGGAGCAGATTAGTGGCATGTGGACAAGAGGAGGAGTCAGGGCTGGGTCAGGGCAGGCTTCTGTCCAGCACATCTGCTCCGGGGAGGACAAAGCTCTTCTAGGAGTGCTGCGGCCCCTGTCAGACCTAAGCAGGATGGGGAGGGGGTAGCAATGAAACCTATGTGGGCCCCCTCAACCCAGCAATAACGACAGCCAGCACTTAAGGAGCGCTAACCAGGCCCATGGTGTTCAGCTTGACACCTCCTCTGGATTATTTCATTTCGTCTCCACCCACGTTGAAGGAACTCACCTTCCTCTCCTCACTTTGTAGATGGGAACGTTCAGGTTCAGGGAGGTGAGCTCACTTGTCCAGCTGGCCAGGCTAGAAGGTTGTGGAACTGATATGCGAAAGTCTGGCCTTTTACCCACCCTGCAAGATCCCCTCCCCAAGGAGAGGAGAGAGCAGCAGCCCGAGTAAGCCCTGCACAGCCCGCCAGGGCTGAGGCTCCGGAGATTCCATTTGCCAAGGGTCCCCAGGTACGCTGTTCTCAGAAACCATATTCCTCAAGCAGAGCTATCATGCATGGTGATTCAACAGCCCCCCCTTCCCCGCCAATTCTCCGCCGTCCACAGGATAGAGGATCCACGGGGTGTGGGCCCGAGAGCTGAGCCAACAGAGGGGCTGGTGACAGCAGGTCAGCCCAGGCAAATTTGGCTACCTACAGAAGCCTTCCCCTCCCTGTATGTGCCGCTCTCAGCACTGGCCGGGGAGGAAGGCAGCATCTCTTAGGCCCCATCCTTTCGGGGCCCTTGATCCAGCTCAGATCCAGAAACGACTGCCCATTCTCTTTCCTGCCTCCAGCCTTCTCTCTAGAGCCTTGCCTTTGCTCTGGGATAGGGGTGGGCAATGTGTTCAAGAAGTCTCTTCTCCAGCCCCAGGGGCTCAGCCATTCAAGAGTCTCCAGTCCCCGTGGCTTGTTTTCAGGGTCGGGCTTGTGTATTGGCTGGGTTAAGTCATGCTAGCTGCTGTAACAAATACCTCCAAGATTTCAGTGGCTTTCCACCACGTTTGGTTCTTTCTCACATGCCCGTATGGGAAGTCTTAACAGAAACATTTTGATCTGTACGGCCATTTAGGGACAGAGACCCTCCCTTCCTAGCTTGTGATTTGGCCTTCCTCGTCCTTATTCAGCAGGCAGATCGGCAAGGATCATAGGCCAGACCCGAAAACGATGCATTTATTTCTGCTCATATCCCATTGGCCAGACTCGGTCACATGGCCACACCTAACTGCACAGGGGGCTGGGAACTGTAGCCTGGCCGTGCACCTAGAAAGATGGCTATCAGTGAGCCCTAGCGGACTTCCATGGGAATATGACCCCGTTCTCACTGAGGAGACACAAAGTCTGCCAGGGGGTTCTGAGGAGGGCTTGCCTCGATTATAAGAAGCCGTGTAGGGAGACGTTCCTCTCTTCTTCCCTTTAGGTGGTTGCATGAGGATATGATGTCTGAAACTGGCAGCCATGTTGAGACCATGAGGAGCCATGCCTGAGCCCTAAAGCCAACACGTGGAAGACGCTGGCGCTGAAGTACGGGTCCCGGATGACATCACTGAGCCTCTGAACTAACCATTCCTGGAATGACGAAGCCTGCAGAGTGCTTGACCGCAGAGGTCTCTACTGTGGAAGTCAGGAGCATCAGGGTATTCCACGATTTGCAGTCAAACCTCCTGACTGACACTCAGGAGTGAATGCTGGAAAGAGCCGGCCCGTCGCACAGGCTGTTGTGCTTATTTTAGGGGAAAGGGTGGGGAAGGTGCAGCAGTTTGAACACAAAATGAGCAACTACTTATGTGCCAGGACCCTGACACATGTAGGGTCTATGTGGGGATAAACTGCCCGGATTCAAATCTTGGCTCCATCACCTCAGCAGCCCGTGACCTTGGGTAAGTCACTGAACCTCTCTGTGCCACAGTTACTCCATTCCTAACATTGGGGTGCTTCTAAATATTCCACCTACTCGGTAGAGGATTAAATGTCCAGTTCATGTAACCAGTCTAGCACATTATCAGTAAACGTGAGCTTGAAAATCCTGACCAGACCCTGAGGGGTATGAGGAATATTAACCCCATTTAAGAGATGGGGAATCTGAAGTTCAAGGAAGTGAAGTCTAAGAGCATACAAATAAGGAGAGACAGAACCTGGATTTGAAGCCAGGTCGAGTTGAGCACCTACAATGTGCCAGGCATTATGGCAGGAGTTTAGTTACATTAGCCCATCGGATTTGCACAGCAGCCCTGCATAGGAGGTGGTGCTATTATTTATTATTTATTCCTACTATTTATTCCCATCACAGAGGTAATGAAAGTTGCCTACAAGTAGGGTCAGGATGTCAGCATTTGAACCTAGGCCTGGGTCCAAGCCTTTATTCTCTCTACCATTTATCAGCCTCCCTCACAGGGACCCACAGACTATGATAGTAGACCTTCAGGCATCGGAGGAATAAGACACTTGGCCCCCAGGGCTGTTCAGGGTCTCCTGATCTCATTCCCCAAAGCTGGCTGCCAGTTCAGCCTATCTCCACAGTTGTCCCGGTGATGGCTGTACCCTTGCTCTGCCAGGAAAACCAGGACCTGAAGCAGAAAATCCTGAGAGAGGCAATGCTTGGCTCACTTTATAAAGCAGAACTTTAGGAGCTGAACCATAACGGAGTAGGCTGCCTTGGGGTGAGCTCCTCGGTCCTGGGAGAATACAAGGAAAGATTGGTGGTCAGTCTTCTCCTGTGAAGGTTTTAGAGGCAGTTCCTGCATGGAAAGATACTGATTCGAAGACCTTTCAGTTTGAAAATCTGTGATCGTGAGACTCCCAGATTCTAAGACCGCACAATACTCAGAATCTAGGGATCTAAGATTGTGTGCCTTTGCCCCTCTGTGTTTTCTGTCCCCACTTCAGGCTGTTGGACTGTGACTCGGGGAAGGGATATTCCAGTGAAAGCAGAGAATAACTTTTTAGGTTTCAAAAGCCCCCCTTCCTCCCCAAAAGACCATTCCTAAAGGGACTTGGGGCATAGTGAGTACATCATGAGTCAGAGAAGGGCAGGCTTCCCTGCTTTCTCCAACCTTTGGGATGGTGGCTGTTCCGTCCATCTGGGTCCTGGAGCGAGGGGACATGAAGCCGGCGGCCGGGGGCCTGAGTGCACACAAAACCTGAGAAACAAGGTTTTGGGGGTGGTTGTTACTGCACTGTGACCTGGCTGACCCTGACCGATGCACATTCCTCCCCCTCCCCCTTCGCCTCCTCCCAAATAAGAGAGCTGGGAAGGGAGCCAGAGAAAAAGCTACGAGTGAACATTTTTTTAATTTCGTGGGTCAACATGACCCCAGACGGTTCTGAGGAATCCAAAAGTAGAGCGAGGAAGGTATCAAAAGATGAAACGATCACGTGGCCTATGTAAGCCAAGGGGGCCTGAGACACCCTCACACTGAGACACAACCACAGGGAAAATGCACACACACACGTGTGTGCGCGTGAGAGAGAAGAGCTGGGGAAGAAAACAAACTGATCAAGACTGATTTTCTGCCCACTTGTGAAGTGGGATGTCATAACAAACATTCAGGATAGATTAATTTCCTGCTCATCTGAATTAACTGAGATTTGTACCTGCTACCCATACTCCTAAGATTTCATAATCCCCAGAGTCTTGGATTCTGGGCTTTTACCATGACTCCTTCCCCAGGTGGGAGGTTGTAGGTACATGGACATGACAGCAGCCAGGTCTGGAAACCAGAAGACCTGAGATCTGCTCTCAAACGTCACCTTCCCAGGGATGCCTCCTCCGGCTCGAAAACGGAACTCTCTCTGCCACCTGGGCATTCCCCCATGCTTCTTCCTTTTTCTCCAAAGCACTAGCATCAACGGACACACTGTATATTTTACTTATTCGTTTATTGTCTATTCCCTCCACTTGACTGTAAGTTTCAAAAGGGCAGAGAGATTCCTTCCTTCCTTCCATTCTTTTTCTATCTCCTTTCTCTTTTTTCTCTCCTCCTTCCTATGTATCTATAAAATACTTCAAACCTACAGAAAAGCATAGAAAACATATAATGAACACTCATTTGCTATTTGCCCATCCCCTAGGTTTAACAACTGTTAAAATTTTACTCTATTTGCTTCATTTTTGTTTTGGTACCAGCGTTTTCTAAAGTAAACACTATTCATCATGATACTGCCTCTTTAAAAGCTTGGAACCAGAGGGTTTTGTCTCTTGTATTCATTGCTTTATGATTTACTGCCTGGAAGTTGGTAGGCCTTCAGTAAATAGCTGTTGAATCCTCATGCAAGGAGGTATTATTATCTCCATTTTTGGAAGAGGAAACAGGCACAGAGAAGTCAAATAACTTGTCCAAGGCCACACAGCTAGGAGGCGGTGAAAGGGGAACGAGAGTTCAGGCAGGCTGAGGCTAGAACCCAGGCATTTCCTGCACTAGAGGCCTCTAGGAGGCTTCTTCAACTGGGATGTTCCTTCATCTTCTCTGCCCACCTGTCCCATCCCACCACCATCCAAGAGGAGACCCAGGGCAGGGAGACGGTTCACAGGCTAGCCAGAAGCAGGCTATGCCCTACCTGGGCACCTGGGTGGTCTCCATAAAAGCTGGGGCCCTCTCTCTTGCCCAGGGGTGGAGACAGAATGCTCCTTTCCAGTTGAGTGACCTTTGGGGTTTGTTATGAGTAGAGATTCCTTCTGGGGAACGTGATGGCTGATGCTGGAAGGCTGAGTCCCCAGACTTAACCCACAGGAATGTGGGGAGGAATCTCCAGGCCTCTGCCCTGCAGGCCAGCTCTCTGGGCTGCCTTGGGCCAGCCAGAGGAGGGCGGTTCTAGGCAGCTGTCCCGGTTGCCGGGCCTTCTGGGGAGGCGGATTGGGACCTTTTATTCCTGGACTGGGAGGCAGCTCCATAAAAAGAGGTCCAGGTTTCAAAACCGAAGAATCCTGAGGTCTGCATCTTCCTAGCCATGTGACGCTGGACAGGTGCCCAGGCTGGCGAAGCCTCGGTTTGCACATCTATCAAATGGGGAGAATTATCGTCCCAACTCACAGCAGATCTGGGACTAGGACGGGGCGGGCCAGGTGCCCAGGACACAACATCTAAGGAGGCGCTGGCTCTCAGGCAGGAGAGAGTACGTACCCCTTAAATTATGTACCCCTGTCACCTCGCTGCTAACCCTGGTCCCCGCCCTTCTTCCCAGGGTTGTCGTAGGCAAGAAATGAGATATTCTGTGCAGGGCACATTAACACAGTGCCTGGTACACGCCTCACTCTTTGGGAAAGGCTGTTGTTGTTATTCTTACCGACTGCTTTTCAGAAGCGGGCCGGGCCCTTGCCCAACCACGGTCCCATTTCCTGTCTCTCTCAGTGGCCTGCGTCTCTTCCACCTGTGTAGACTGCGCCGTTTTCATGATTTACCCCCTTCTCGCAGGATTTGACCCCTACAAATTTCATGACTTTCCTTGGCCTATGGCTCCTGCTCCACGTTCACGGCACACGAACAGGGACTGCCCATATTGACCGTGGGCTTTGAGTGTGCCGGGCACTGTGCTAAGCACGTAGCTGCCACCTCCCAGCTAATCCTTACCGTGACCCTGTGAGGTAGGAACTATGATGTGCCCATTTTGCAAATGAGGAAACTGAGACACTGAAGCAGTAAGGGACTCGTCCTATGATGGGAGGGCCAGAGCTCAGGGCAGGCCAAGGTGGTCTGACCCCACAGCCCGCATGATGGAGCCCAGACATGGCTCCTTCTGCCTTTCACCGGCCTGTGCCCCACGAGGTGCAGACACAGGACTCAAGGCAGGGGCCCCAATGCCAATTGGAGGAGACTGACCTCCCTGAGCTAAATCAGGTGCCAGGCACCTGGGGACAGGGGGATGGCCCAGATGCCCTGTGGGCATTTCCAGCCCACAGCGGGTGGTTTCTGAGTTCTTCCCAGACCAGACAGCTTTCTGCTTTCAGGCTCTGGCAGTAATGACATTGAGCTCTTATTTGTGGAGCATTCACCCTGAACGAGCCCCATGCTCCGTGCCCCACATTCAAAACCCCAAGCAATCCTCACAGTGTTCCTCTCGTTCATGACTGTCTATGTTATGAATGAGGGAGACCTCAAGGCACCCAGCAGGGGGCACGGCCCAAGTATAGGACAGGTCCAACGTCTGAACTCCCATTTGTCTGAATGCCAGGTGGGCTGGGGGTGAAGACGGAGCTGCTGAGGGCCTTGTGGGCACCTCCCCACCCCCACCCCGCCCGTCTCTGCTACCTTCTGTGTCTCCTCCTGCTGCTGGCAGCCACTGTGGTCAAAATGGGATCCACCCCCAAAGTAGGTCACTGAGGGGACTGGGGCTGAGGCCGGGCTGGGGAAGGCGGCACATTTCTGGGCTCCAAGGACTCCAAGCCTGGCCACTCCATGACCACGCCCTGTGCCCCAAAGGCACACATACATTGCTTTGGATGAAGTGGAATCTGGGGCAGGTGAATTTCGATCTGGGGGAGACAGCTCAGCGCCAGGAGCCACGCTGGGGTTTGTCATTTGTACAAATTGGTCCGGTCTCATACAAACACTGCTCGGGACTGTTCAGGGCTTCTGTACCTCACAGGACAGTCTAAGACTTTTCTTGGCATTCAAGGCTGTTTGCAGACGTCCCTCAGTCTTGCCACCTGTCACTCTCATCACTCATGCACCTCAGCCCTGCAGGCCGCAGCCTTTGCTATTCCACAAACAGGTCGTGCTGCTGAGACTAGGACGGTGGCCTGGCTCTGCGTCTTTGCCTTTCCACAGGCGAGGCTCTCTGCCTAGAGGGTCTTCCCTCCCCCAAGATCCTTCTGGATCTTCTCAAGCCGGGCTGGGCACAACTCTGAACTCCCAGGGTTGCTGGCAAAAAACCTACATGGACAATGGGTAGCTTAGTGGTTAAAAATGCAGGCTTTGAACTGAGGCATGGGTTCAGTCCTGGCTTCGCCACTCACCAGCTGGGAGACGTCAGGCCGGCCTCTCTGAGCCTCGGTTTGCTTCTGTGAACACAGAAAGAATGACACGACCGACTCCGTGCTGGGGAATCAGAAGGATATCATGCACTTGAAGCATTGCGCTCAGTGCCTATGGCCTCTCTGCGTTCAGAAAGCATTGGGTGTTCCTCTGCTCGCCCCGCCCCTAGGTTTAAACCCCGAGTTGGTGGCAGTCTCCTTGCTGGGTGCTGGGATAGAGCAGTGACTGGGATCGTGTGGCCCCTGCTCCCACAGAGACACTGGAGAGCCACATGTTCACCAATTCATTTCCATCGTGACTACAGTAATTAGGTACATCACAGCCCGACCTCCTAACCCCCCAAACCCTCACCTTGACCTTGAAGCTCCCTGGGGCAGGAACCAAATCTGATTTATCTGCATAACCTCAGCTCCTCAGTCATGGTGTGGATGCCCCGCAAATATTTCAGTTGAAAAGATTTCCATAGCAAACAGGGCACTGAGTATGTGAGAGCAACTCTGTGGTACATTTTACACGAATGAGATCATTTCATTATGTCAATGTCTCCTTGTAGTGGGTACTATTATCATCACCCTCATTTTACAGACAGGGAAACCAAGGCACAGAAAAATTGAGCAAACTATCCAGAGTTATACAGCCAGTGAGGAGCGATGTCAGGATTTGAACCCAGGCAGCCTAGCTCCAGAATCCACTGGCTACTTGCTTCTTGTGAGTTGATGCCATTTTCCAGGGTGTCCAGAAAGGGCCTGGTCCCCTGACCCAGCTCAGGAAGCTGGACCAGGGAGCCCAGAGCCGGCCTGAAGACCTCACCCATCTCTACCACCCCCTGTTCTCTGGAGGGTGGGGGAGGGTCCTCAGCTCTCCACTCCCCAGGTGGACCATGAGGAAAACAAGGCTTCAGCTGCAGCTTTGATGTCCTCTGCCAAGCTGGCACTTGGAGGCCTGGGGGGCCTCAGGGGATCCCAGCCCGGCAGCTGGGCCGGCCTCAGGGCCAGGGTTTCCGTAAACACCCCCAGTGAGCCAGCCCCATGTGGCCAGTCCGTGGGCTGCTGCTGGCCTCGAAGGCCGAGGTTTGGCTGACCCTGTGAGGCTTCCTGTAGCACAACCATTTCCAGCCCCTCTGCCTGGCTGGGCTTCCAGTAATGAAGTGTTTTCTGTGGGGCCGGCTGGATGGGGCACTGGGGGCCTCTCTGTCCCACGCGCTGCACTGGGCTCCTGGAAGCCGGTCTGGGTGCCCCTTGCTGCAGCCCGGACGGCCCATCTGGGGTCTGAGGGTGAAATCACCTCTACGGAGGCAGGTCTTGGGTTCCTGAGAGTGGGGGCTATGCCCAGAGGGAGGGTGTGGCTGGTCCTTTCGGAAGGGCTGCGGGGTGAGAGAAACTGCCAGGCAGCTTGGAGACGGAAGGGCAAGTCTCAGCTGTGGCTACAGCCTCCTCGCCGCCCAGAGCAAGCAGCTGCGAGGGGCTGTGGGGCAGGGGGCAGAGACGGAGGGGGCACGAGTCACAAGGAGCGTGCCATCTCCTGAATGCCGCTATGCCCAGCCCTTTAATTCTCATGACAACTCTGCTTGGAAACTGAGGCCCAGAGAGGTGAAGTGACTCACCCCAGGTCACGCAGTGAGTGACAGAGCCAGGACATGACTGGGTCTCTCCCTGCCCCCTGAATCGCTTCTATCTTATTGTCTGAATCCCAGACAGTAGGAGCTGGGAGATGCTTCCAGGCCATCTTTTAAGAAGAAGTAAATCAGAGTGGTCAGGCCTTGGGGACTGCTGGTGGGTGGGAGAGGGCCCGGAGCCCCAGCTGAGGGCCCCCTCCCTCTGCTTCATCCCAAACCATCTTCCCTGGGCCGGTTTTAAAAATGTAAGTTTTGGGGCGCCTGGGTGGCTTGGTCGGTTGAGCGTCTGACTTCGGCTCGGGTCATGATCTCACGGTCCGTGAGTTCGAGCCCTGCGTCGGGCTCTGTGCTGACAGCTCAGAGCCTGGAGCCTGTTTCAGATTCTGTGTCTCCCTCTCTCTCTGCCCCTCCCCTGTTCATGCTCTGTCTCTCTCTGTCTCAAAAATAAATACACGTTAAAAAAAAAAATAAAAAAAAATGTTAGTTTTGTGTGGGAGTTTGTTCTGAACAGGGGTCTGCTGTCTTGAGAAGGGGGTTCTGGGGCAACTAGGAGTCAGGAGTGGGGCTCCCCTCCCCCTACCTGGGGACCCTGGGGCCCAAACTGATGCCTGGCTGGTGACTCACTCCCTTCTTAGCACATCCTCCTGTCCCATGACTGAGAGCCCTGTGGGGGCGGCCCCCAACCAGCGTCCCCCTAACAAATGCCCTCCCCACCCCCAACACACATAGGGACTGGGAACAATTAACTCATGGCTCAGGCCAGGCCAGATGTTCACATGGGTATTGGGTTTGCTAACCACATGCGACTCAAAGGCTCCCTCAGAGCTGGAAGTCTCCCAAGAGGCCACAGAGGGCCACCTTGTCATGTCACAGCAGGGGAACTAAGGCCCAGAGAGGGCAGGTGACTGCCCTACGGCCACTTAGGGGTAGAGAGGAGGAAGGAAGCTGGCATCCTGACGCCTGATCCAGAGCTTTTCTGCATCTCCAGACAGTCCCTGGGTTTCCCAAGGCAATCCCTCTTCCCAGCCCCAGCCACAAACGTCCCCCGCCAACTGACACAGGGCCCTCCATGACCATGACCCACAATGTCCCCCCGAACTGACACAGGGCCCTCCATGACCAAGCCTCTCCAGCTGCATTTCGGCCTGCCCCTCACTTAGCCCTCCAGGATTTATCCAGGCTCAGCCACTCACAGCTCCTGCTCTCGTGCTACTCCCAGGCCTTTGTTCTCTCCCAGCCTCTATTTTAATGGACTTTTTGCCTGGACAACTCCTACTCTTGCCTCAAGACTCGGCTCAGATGTCACCCCCCCCCAGTAAGACTTCCAAAGCCACCTCTCCCACCTCCCAGACTGGGCTGGGTCCTCTTCTCTCATTGCCTTCCCAGTTACTGTGCTCTAATCACCTCTGCTTGTCTCTCTCTTCCCCTATAATCTGTGAGCCCACTGGACAGAGACCTTATTTAAACATTTTTTTAATGTTTATCTATTTTTGAGAGACAGAGTGTGAGTGGGGGAGGGGCAGAGAGAGAGAGAAAGAGAAAGACACAGACTCTGAAGAGGTTCCAGGCTCTGTGCTGTCAGCACAGAGCCCGACATGGGGCTCGAACTCACAAGTCGTGAGATCATAACCTGAGCCGAAGTCGGACGCTTAGCCGACTGAGCCACCCAGGCACCCCTTAATTAAAGTTTTCCTTTTAAGTTTATTTATTTTGACAAAGAACAGAGCACATGAGTGGGGGAGGGGCAGAGAGCAAGAGGGAGAGAGAGAATCCCAAAGCAGGCTTTGCCTGCTGTCAGCACACAGCCTGATGTGGGGCTCGAACTCACAAACCGTGAGATCACGATCTGAGCTGAAGTCAAGAGCTGACGCTTAACTGACTGAGCCACCCAGGCGCCCCTTGAGACCTTATTTTAATTCTTTATGTACTCATAGGGCATGGCCCACTGCATTCAGTGCTCGTTGAATGAATGCATGGGTGGATGGATATACAGATGGATAGATGGATGGATATACAGATGAACAGCTGGACTGATGGACAAATGGATGGATGGATTAGGTATGGATATGAACATGTAATGCCACCTGTAGGGACTCAGTGAGAGGTAATCCCTGGAGACCAAATGTCCTGAAGGATGGAGGGGCTCTTTGATGGGGAGGGAATAACCTAACCTATTATCTGCGTCCTCCAAGAGATGTCTAGCAAAGAGCCAATCCACCTGTCCTGGCACCCAGTCCCTCGTGAACAACAACTGGTTCCAACTCAACGTGGTCTCCTGAACTCTGACGAGTCAGACATCAGTGAGTCTACAGGAACCACCTCTGCCTCCTGACATTCTAGAACTCTATACTCCTGAGGTCCCTCCCTCCATGCTTCCCTCTGGGTCAGACCTGACACTCATACTTCCAGACACAGAAACAGATTCCTAGAGCCAAGAGGCCCTAGAAAATATGGAGTTTGCCCCAGTCCCATTTAACAAATGAGGAAACTAAGGCCAAGCAAGGGCAAGGAATTTTCCCAAGAATGTCTAGCCATAGAGCTGGCATTAGAGCTTGGGTCCCCCAATTCACTCATGCTTGCAACAAATATGTAAGTAGCACCTAACATGTGCCAGGTTCAGTGCCTTCTCCCTGGCACACTAAGTCTGTAAATAAACCCTCACGCCAATTTCCAAAGCCCTTTCCATGTCCCATCATGACTTCCTCCCAGCTCCCCAGCAGGCTTATCAATGCTTCACCAGCTGCACCCTTGGCACAGCCCCGGGTGCCAACCCCCTCACCCAGCAAGTGAGGACCAGTTCACTGCCAGGCTTCCCAGTTCACACGGCTGCATGAGGCCGTGTGCAGAGGCGGTCACATGCGTGGGCTGAGAGCTCCGCATTCCAGCCCCTTTGGACCCTGTGTGTCCCTGCACACAGAACCTTGCCAGCTCAGACTGAAGCCAAGTGTTAAACTGTTCAAGCCCCACAGCTGTCCTAAGGGGTGGGAGAAGGAGCTCATCATGGCACCTAGGATCTCAGGTCAGGAGCACACCTCTGAACTCTGGCCCAGACCGGGGAGTGTGTGGAAGGAGAGGCCGGGAGAGGTGCCTGGGGGCTGGGTATTTGCAGACCAGCTGAACCGGCAGGAGGCAGAAATTCCATTGGCACACAAATCACCTGTGGGTCTCATTAAAATGCAGGTTGATTCTGGGCGGGGCTTGGGATTCCTCCTTTCAAACAAGCACCAGGGCGCTGCTGACCTCGGAGCAGGGAGGGAGGGGCCAGACAATCAGGCCCAAGATGGAGAAGACCTACCTGACTCCATTGGACTCTTCGTGAGCAAAGATAAACCTTCGTTGGGTCAAGCCACTGAGCTTTGGGGATTTGTGACCTCAGCATAGCCTAATGTCCCCGAGTGACACATTAGGATAGGGGACTGTCCTATGTAGTCAGGCCACCAATATTTACTGAGTTGCTGCCATAAACTCATTTTGTGCCCCAGAGGCCTCCCTCTTCAAGAGGCGCTCACTCTCCGGGTGACGCAGTGCAAGGCGGGCACCTGAGAGGGAGAGTCCCTTAAAGTTTGCTCCCTTGGGGCATCTAGGAGCACCCCTTAGTGCACCCTAATCCCAGCACTGTGAGTCATGGGGGAGCCGGGATTTGAAGCCAGGACCTTTTGACTTATGAGGCTATGTTTCCTTCCGGTAACGCAAAGGGGAGACAGGCTCATTCTGGGATCTTATCTAGGGGGGTGGCTACGGCAGCAGCCAAGAGACTCATGGGTTCCCTGGACTGTCCCATCCCTCCAGCACCAAACTCAGCGGTTTGGAGCCCAACCCACTCGCACCCGGTCAGCAAAGTGGCAGTTCCCGCCGCAGGCTTTCAACACTCTGAACTGTGTGTGGAAGGCTCGTCTCTGACACTTTCATCACCAAATGCCCCGATGCCAGCCTGCGTGCTTCCAGAACTGGCCAGGCCCCAGGGCCTCCCCTCCCTGTCCACACGCTGCCATCCCCAGTTATTAGAACAAGTTCCAAGCAAACAGCCACACTCTGACTCAGAGGGGCCCGCCGGGGGAGGGGTGGGTGGCAGGATTTCCACTCATCTCTTGTCGCCTACCTGGCTGGCGCTGGCCCATGCCTTCTTCACTCCCCCAGGACCCCACGGCGGCCTCACCTCCCCACTGCCTGTGGAGGCTCCCCCTCCGATGTTGCCATGAGCAGCTCCTCCCCACACTGAAATCCTCCTGTCTTCCTTCTTGCCTCAGCGAGATAAGTGGTTCCACGCCGCTCCTCCCAGGAAAAACTAATCAATGCTGATAGAGGTCAGAATAGCGAGTACCTGGAAGGGGCATGAGGAACCTTCTGGAAATGTATCTTGCTCTGGGTGGTGGTTACATGGGCGTGCACACATGCAAAGAGTTGTCGAGAGGTACACTTCACACTAGCACGTTGCCCCTCGATCTAAAAAACATATGCCACAGAGAGCTCTAGGAGCCGTAGCCAAAATAAATAACACAAACCACAACGGAAGGTTCTGGAGTCAGACGGACCAGTAACTGAAAACCTGGCTCTAGTGTCTAGCTGTGTAACCTTAGAGAAGTTACTTATCCTCTCTGAACCTCACCTTTCTTACTGAGGCATACATTGTGAGGATTAGAAACACTACTTTTTATAAAAAAAAAAAAAAAATACTTAGCACCGGGCTGGCTCCCTCTGAGGGCCCTTTTCTTTCATTGTTGTTAAAACCGGTGGTCTCAGGGGCGCCTGGGTGGCGCAGTCGGTTAAGCGTCCGACTTCAACCAGGTCACGATCTCGCGGTCTGTGAGTTCGAGCCCCGCGTCGGGCTCTGGGCTGATGGCTCAGAGCCTGGAGCCTGTTTCAGATTCTGTGTCTCCCTCTCTCTCTGCCCCTCCCCCGTTCATGCTCTGTCTCTCTCTGTCCCAAAAATAAATAAACATTGAAAAAAAAATTTAAAAAAAAACCGGTGGTCTCAGCAAAGACAGGGCATGGGAGTGGTCTTCCCTGGGTGCAGGCAATAAGAGGGGCACATCGTCTGAGAGAATTTAAAGGTAAAATTGGGGGCGCCTGGGTGGCACAGTCGGTTAAGCGTCCGACTTCAGCCAGGTCACGATCTCGCGGTCCGTGAGTTCGAGCCCCGCGTCAGGCTCTGGGCTGATGGCTCAGAGCCTGGAGCCTGTTTCCGATTCTGTGTCTCCCTCTCTCTCTGCCCCTCCCCCGTTCATGCTCTGTCTCTCTCTGTCCCAAAAATAAATAAACGTTGAAAAAAAAAATTTTTTTTAATAAAAAAAAGGTAAAATTGATGAGGGGCACCTGGGTGGCTCAGGTGGTTGTGTTCAACTCGTGATTTCGGCTCAGATCCCGATCTCATGGTTCGTGAGATCAAGCCCCAAATCGGACTCTGTGCTGACAGGGCAGAGCCTGCCTGGGATTCTCTCTCTTCCTCTCTCTGCCCCTCCCCAGACTTGGGTGCTCTCTCTCTCTCTCTCAAAATAAATAAAATAAACATTAAAAAAAGATAAAATTGATGAGAAGTCCGTATATAAATATAAATCACATCAATCATAAATTCATGGTAAAGTACTTTGCCCTGAAAATATCTTTTTTTTGGTCCAAGTTCTAAACAATTGATGCCGTAGCTGTTGAATTTTAATAATGCGTAGGTAAGCTTCGAATTAGCACATTTTAATTTCTTATCCTTTAATAAACCTACATGGAAGTGAACTTGGAGAAGTCTAGGAAGACAGTTGCCCAGTACACATGAGCTCAGGAGCACACGTTCACCGAGAGCAGAAGTGCCTGACAGTTTGGAATCTTGCGCAGCACCTGTCTCTAACCCTGGGGGTGACAGTTCTGCACCCCGACAGTAGATGAAAAGCATCAGTGGATGCTGAGTGACAGTGAAGACGGAGATAGAGGTCTGTCAATTCTCTCATTCTATGTGACTCCTTGGAATTTGGGTCTGTGCTAAAAATTTAAAACGGTGAGGGGTGCCTGGGTGGTTCAGTCGGTTAAGCATCTGACTTCAGCTCATGTCATGATCTCAGGGTCCATGAGTTTGAGCCCTGCCCTGGGCTCTGTGCTGACAGCTCAGAGCCTGGAGCCTGCTTCAGGTTCTGTCTCCCTCTCTCTCTACTCCTCCCCTGCCCACATTCTGTCTGTCTGTCTGTCTCTCTCTCAAAAATAAATAAACATTAAAACTGTGACACAGTGTGAGCTGTGGAGGGTGGTGTTTTTGTTTGGTAAGTGCAAACCTTAGGTCATACATGAAAAGTATTTGTTTCATTTTATGATTATTATGGAAAATAATTCTGTCGTGCGAAGGAGGGGGTGCTCAGCAAGGATCCGCTCCCTGTGTAGAGTCCCCTAGGCATGCCTCTGACTGAAATAGAAGCATTTATAAACAAAGACCGCATCCCCTTCCCTGCAGGCCAAGGGACCCCCTGCCCTCCCCCTCCAGCCAGAACCCACAGAGAGGAGCTGGGGTCGTACATTTCAACCTTTATCTCCCCTCCCCATCGCCTCCTTCCCCAGGAGCGCAGCTGGGAGGGCGTTTCCCCCTAGGAAATCCACTCAGTCTGACCCCTATATCAGCTCACCCTTCTTCCTCACCAACCGCCCATTCTGGAACCCAGCGCCTTCACTTCAAGTTTTGGGGTACTGGTGGAGATTATGGGGGCCAAAGCCCTCCCCAGCCCCCCCCTTGACACCACCGGTGATTATCTTTGCCAAATGCCACAACCCAAGCACTTGCCCACGTCCGGCAGCCCCGGTGGCTGGATCGTTGGAGATGCCCCCAGACACCGGCGGTATGAATTCGGTGTCCTGCTCCCCATGTAGAACACCCCTCCCCACCTCCGCCAGCTCCGGCCACACCTTTGGCTCCCAGAGTAGGCATGTTATCACGCTCACTCCTGCTGTGTTTGCCTCTGCCTGCAACATTCTCCTCACACCTCCTTTTCCTGTGGTTCTCTGTGAAGGCGCCTCCCCCAGGCAGCCACCCCTTCCCTTCGGTCTGAACAAGGACCCCTCCTCAGTATGCCCAGAAATTCCACCTGTTTTCCCTCTGTCGTCACCCACTCTGGGCTTTGTCCCAAGGTCACTCTTGTGTCTCCAGCTCCTACAGAGGGGGCCTCAGAGATGGCTGAATTAAACGAAATGGATTTGGTTCTTCTAGATCATCCGGCAGGGGCCCGGCAAGCACCGGCACACGATAGGTCCAGCCTGCACGGGCTCACCCACTGTGGGCCACCTCCCGGAGCCCGGGGAAGCAGGCACTGGGGAGGCCCCTTGTTGCCAAAAGCAAACAGGCCGCCCAGGGAAGTTTTGCTCTGGGTCACACCCGCCTCTGGATGGCCGCCAATCTTCCTGCCAGAAACCACAGGCCCAGCTGAAACTGCCCAGAGTCCGGGCCACGGGGCTTCGGAGGATTTGGGTCGGCGCGGCAAAGGGGGTATCTGCTGAGCTCTTTCTGGATCCACAGCCCCCAGGGGGGCGGGCAGGGGTCGGGCCAGGGCTCATCAGCAAGAGCAGCAGCCCAGGAAGGTCCCCTTCCCTTCCTGGGCTGGGAGGAGCCAGAGAGGCCCCTGCCAGCCTGTCGCAGGCTCCTGGCACTGGCATTGGCTCTGACTTTCACACACGGGCGTGCGCACGCACGCACGCACACACACACACACACACGCTCACACTGGTAGGCACCTTCTTGGTGGCCTCGCCGTCTCATCTGCAGGTAAATGGGCTCATCAGTGGGAGCATGAGGATGGGGAGAGGAGCAGGAATGCAGAGACCAGCGTGCGTGTGCATCTGTGTGTGCGTGTGCATCTGTGTGTGTGTGTGAGCCTGTGTGCCTGGCAGTGACCTCACAGCTGCCGGGACATAAAGACTCACAGGTCCTGCCTCCCAGGCTGAAAGCCGGCTCCGTGGGGGACACAGTGACATGAGAGTCACACTACAGACCCACCTTCTGGCCTTCTCCCTCCTCTGCCTCCTCTCAAAGGTAAGGGGGCCCTGGGCCCCAAAACATCCTGCTGACTTCCTTGGTGTGTTGGGGAGGTGTGAAGTCACTGCCAAGGACCCCCTAAAAGAATTCCTGCAGGTCTTCTATGTTGGGCACAGCCGGGCTTCCCTCCCTGGTGCCCGGAGAGTTGCCCCTGGCCAGCTCTGCTGTGTGATCTCAGGCAAGTCCCTTCTCCTCTCCGAGCCTCAGCTGCTTCCTTGGATAAATGGGCATAATGATCATGAGGCTTTTGTGAAGATCATTTATGGTAATTCATCAAAAGTACTCAGCGCAGCACCCGGAACGTGGCAGGTGTTCAGAAGCAGAGGGTCGTGACTATTAGCAGTCCCCAGAGCCCTACAAAGCCGAAGTGGGCGTCCTCATTACAAATAAGGAGATGCCACATACACCCTGCTTTGCCTGATTGTGAGCCAGGGTTTGAAAGGATGTTGGTGTCTAACTGATCGGAAAAGTTCACGCTGCAAGGGCGTTAATGCTGTTGGCAGTGAGTGACCTAATGACCTGCAGACCTGGCTGAAAGGGGACAGGGAGACACCTTGTGGAATGATGATCTTCTCTTATGGGACATTTTTTCAGAAGGTCTGTGAAACATCTACCTTGCGTAACGTATCCAACAACCTCGTAAGGATTTATTATCCCCTGTTTTTAGTCAAGCAGGACTCAGAGAGGGCAAGCAACTTGACTAACATCACACAGCAAAGAAACATCAGAGCAATAGAGGAAGTGGAGCCCAGGATAGGCTTGAGTGTGTGGAGGGTGGGGAAGGGGCGCTTCTACTTGTGCCTCTCCTGCCTGGGCCTCTCCCCTACCTGGACCGAGGCCACAGCTGCTGATCCCTGTGATTCCCTCAGCAAATGCTGAGTTCCCGACGCCTTGGAGATTGGCCCCACCGCGAGCCATGATCTCACTGGGCTTTCATGTTCCGCTGAGGAGCACAGCAGAAGTTTTGCTCTCCTGGGTCCTGAGCAGCGGTGGGGCAAGGCCCAGAACTCTGCCAGCGTCCCAGTCCCACTGTTTGTTCTCCCGAAGGCGCCCGGCAGAACATCACGCTTAGGTGGGTGGCTTGGGGGCTCGGGGTTCTGGGCCCAGACTTATATAAAAGACCAAAATGAAGCCATCCTGGGCCCACTGTCCTCACCTCCATTATTCCTGGTCCCAGGGAGCCAGGCAGCATCCTGCACAGGACTCAGGGACCTGGTCATCACGAACACGGAAAGCTACAACAATCCTCAGAACGAGAATCCCGAGCCTTCCGGCGGGCTGTGGGCTCCTGGGCTCAGGCCTGTGAACAGGGGCAGGTGGCAGAGACCTGGAAACAGACAGAGTCACGATGATCGAGAGCTAGCCGTGACCTTTTATCCCTGTCACAATTTTAAGATAGGTGGTCTCTACCCTGTTTTACTGAGAAGGAAACAGCTCCCTCCCCGACAAAGTGGTTCAGCGGCGTGGTGTTGAAAGTCACACAGCCAGACAGTGGTAGAACTTGGATTTCAACTCTTCCTAGAATATTCTGTGTCCGGGGCTCTTCCCCCTTGGTGACCGCAGCAAGGGTCTGGAAAAACCATGTGTGCAGGGGGTGGTTGGGAAGGGCATGGAGATAGAGGGAAACCAGAGAGGGCCTACCTCCCCTTGGTGTGCTCCCTTGACCTGTCGCTGACCGTCCTGAACAAATGGGTAAACTGAGGCAGAGGCTAAGCTGGCAAACAGCTCCCCAAGATAGGTGTGATAATTACAACCTGGTGAACCCGCATTCCGGTCCTAGCTCTGCCTCTTACTGGTGACGTGGCCACACTGTTTTGAGCTTCTACAGTGGGCACAGTGCTGGCACCTCACCTCGCAGGGCTAAATCAGATGACACATTACGGCTGCCCGTGGTAACTGTTAGCCATAATCACTGATATTATTAGCGGCCCCCCCTGCGTATCAGGACCTGCACATCTGGCCCTGGCCACGCTTGCTCATGGAGAGCCAAAGTGGGAACCTGGGTGCAAGCCAGACGGTCTGTGGCCTGGCACCCCGGCTTTCAGGTGGGAGGGACCCGAGAGCCAGTTCTGGTCAGGGTCCCCACTTCCCACTCACCGAGGGAGCCCACCCTCTGGTTTGAAAGGGAACCCCAGAGTCCGGCCGATTGCTCGCTGGGTCAATTCCATGAGAATAATTTCTACGTTTGTTAAAAGGCAGAGTCAGACTCATAAAATGGGGCCCCAGATACTGCAACAGACTTCCGGGTGACGCTGCTCCTGCTGCTGGTCCAGACCACGCTTTGAGGAGCGAGCCTAGGCCATCTTCTCTAGAATCTCTTTGGTATCACCCAGTCTCCTGCTTGGAATTCCTGCAGAGGCGGGAACTCTTTCCCCTGTGAGGCTCCACGCTTGAACCTGTTACCAGTGCTGTCCTAGCCTGGTCTGTGACACCCCCTCCCACCCAAGGCTGGTTGGCCAGTTTGGGGCGGCCCCTGGTGGCCAGGGTGTGAGCTGCAGGCCACTGAAGGCAGGTTTGCAGGACGGTGGTAGGGTTGGGGCAAAGTGGGGATTAGGGCAAAGAGGTCATTGCCTGCTTTGGGGCCACACCAAAGATAGGAGGTTATTAGTTCGATCTCTGTAAACTGTAAGTCTTCCATTCTCCAGGTAAAACCCTCTGGTCCTCCAAGGATCCTACTGAACTAAAGATTGGTCCCTCACAGAGGGGGCCACTGGGAACATCTTGAGTTACGCCTGCCTCTTGGTCCCCACCTCCAAATGGACATATGGGGAGACCATGGCATACGGTTTCTGGTTTGGTTGTTTCTGTGTCCTGAGTGGGAAGAAACAGCCAGGACACTTGGGTCGATACCCACCTGGGGGGCGGGTCCCTGGCTGAGGCTTTTCCCAACTATAGCATCCTTAAGGAGGAAGCAGGTTCCCAGCTCTGTGGCTAACACACTGTGACTTTTGGCAAGACCCTTGTTCTCTCTGGAGCCGAGGGTTCCCATCTCTCCATGGCCAGGGGCTGGGGGTTAGAACTGGAGCAGAGGTGCCAAAATCCTAGCTGTGCATCAGAAGCCCCTGGCAGCCTGGTACAAATACAGATTCCGGGGCCCTGCCTCTGGAGGTTCTATTTGGTAAGTCCCAGGGGAGGTCTGGGGTTCAGTATTTTCCCAAGTTTCCTGGCTGATTTAATAAGTATCCAGAAATATATTCTGGGTTATTCCAACAATCAAAAACATCTATGATACTGTTTGATTTATTCAGCTGTCGAGATAAAGATTTGCAATCTATGTGCTAGAAAACATATAGTGCCCTGTTATTTTATTTTTTATTTAAAAAAATTTTTTTAATGTTTATTTATTTTTAACAGAGAGAGAGAGAGAGAGAGACAGACAGAGACAGAGACAGAGCATGAGCATGGGAGGGGCAGAGAGAGAGGGGGACACAGAATCTGAAGCAGGCTCCAGGCTCTGAGTTGTCAGCACAGAGCCAGACACGGTGCTCGAACTCATGAACCGCGAGATCATGACCTGAACCGAAGTCGGACTCTCAACCGACTGAGCCACCCAGGTGCCCCAGTGCCCTGTCATTTTAATCCTTTGTTTTGTGGCGTTTGCCTTACTATAGTGTCTAAAGGGCGGGGCCTCAGCCCTTCCTTGTCATTCCCAACAGTGATCATCATTTGCTAAATGCACTGAGCACCTACCCCATGCCTGGCTGCCTGCTCAGGGTTTAACATGCATCACTTTATGTACTCTTCAAAACAATCCTCTGAGCTAAACACTGCTATTGCCCCCTTTTTACAGATAGGGAAACTGAGGCTAAGAGAGCTTAAGTAACTTGCCCAAGGTCACTCAGCTAATAAGAGGCAGAGTGGGGACTGGAGTTCTAGTCCAAAGTTCTAGCTCATGACCACAATGCCAACTGTCTCTTAGGGAGGAGTGTCACGAGGTTCAAGGCCAGGTCTGTGTGACCCTGGGGCCAAAGTGTGGATCTCTCACTGCCCCCCTTGAACGGCCATGGCTGAGTGACATCTCTGTCTCTGCAGGTATGTGCCCAGCTGTGCCCAACACCATGTGTCTGCCCCTGGCCGCCACCCCGATGCCCACCGGGGGCGCCCCTGGTGCTGGACGGCTGCAACTGTTGCCGGGTATGTGCACGGCGGCTGGGGGAGCCCTGCGACCATCTCCACGTCTGCGACCCCAGCCAGGGCCTGATCTGCCAGCCCAGGGTGGGCCCTGGTGGCCGAGGGGCCGTGTGCCTCTGTAAGCAGGTTTGCGGGACTGACGGTGGATGTATTTGGGAGGGTCAAGGCTGAGGGGACCTGAGTCAAAGAGAAGCTCTTCTCTCTCTACCTCCTTACATCAGGTGCACCATCCATTTCAGCCAAACCCGGTGACCCACGGTTCCCTGGGCCCTCCCTCTGCCTGCCCCCCACCTTGTCTTTGATCCAACCATGCCCTCCACCTGAGCAGCCTCCCCCCATTCCTACCTGTCCAAATCACAACCCACTGTCAAAGGTGAGCTCAAACACTCCTCCCCCGGAAGTCCTCCCAGATTATTCAAACCAGATGTTACTATCCTTTCTGGGGACCTTCACACCTTTTTGGGAAAATAAAAGCATTGCTGCTTATTTAGGGCATAATACTTCTCAGACAGTGTGCTGAAACTTGCCACATAATCCTCACAACGATCCTATGTGGTAAGTACTTTCAGACCCACTTTATAGATGAGCAGACTGAGCCTTAGTAACAGTAATGGGCATGATGACTCTTAGACAGCTTGGGACCAGATCACACAGATTCTAAAGCAACGTTTTGTTCTGTCTTCCTCCTGGATTGGGAGCCTTGGGCTATCGTTTGAGTCCTGAGTCTGCCATTTACTAGTGACCTTGAGCATGTTATATCTCTCAGCATTTTAGGCCTTGGTGCCTTCTGGCACTTTAGATCAGGGTTTCTCAACTTTACTCTTTGGGGCCAGATAATTGTTATAATTCTTTGTAGGGGGGCTGTCCTACACACGGTAGGACTTTTAACAGCATCCCTGGTCTCTACTCACTGGATGCCAGTAGCATGACTCAGGTCATGACAATCTGTCTCAGACATTGCCAAGTGTCCCCTGGGGGAGCAAAATCATCTCTATTTGAGGACCACTGCCTTAGAGAAACAGCCAAATGTGACAGTGTTCTCTTTTTTCTTTTTTTTTTTTAATGAGCCTTGTAGAGCAATCTATCTCTTTCATCTATTTGCATGTGTCATTTTAAGAAAATAAGAACAAGAGAGGGGCTCATGAATCATTGACAATGAATCCACTTATAGAAAAAAACAAGGCTTAAAGACTAACAACAAGACTTAAAGATAACAACAAGACTAATAGACATAAGGTTATCAACACTAAATCCTCGTTAAATGTTTTTTTATGATCAGGGGAGTATAATCATGAGAAAGTAGTGATTTGTTTTATAAACTGATAGATGGTTGCTAAAGGGAAAAATGAGAGAAGTAACATTTAGCTCACCAGGCCATTGTTTTAATTAGCCAGGACACATGTAAAGCACACGGCAAAGCTTTATTTGTTGAACACTTGCATGGTACTTACCGCGTGCGAGGCGCTAAGGGTTTCACAAATATTATCTCATTTAATCTCACAACAACCGTGGGGTGCCTGGGTGGCTCAGTCGGCTAAGCGTCCGACTTCGGCTCAGGTCATGATCTCGCGGTCTGTGAGTTCGAGCCCCACGTCGGGCTCTGTGCTGACAGCTCAGAGCCTGGAGCCTGTTTCAGATTCTGTGTCTCCCTCTCTCTCTGACCCTCCCCCGTTCATGTTCTGTCTCTCTCTGTCTCAAAAATAAATAAACATTAAAAAAAACTAAAACAAAACAAAACAACCTTATGAGGTTGGTCCTGATGTCATTCGCATTTTATAAATGGGAAAAAACAAAAAGAGGCACAGAGAGGTTAGGCAACTTGCCCAGGGTCACACAGCTCATAAGGAGCTGGGCTGGGATTTGAACTCAGCGAGCTGGCTCCACAATCCTCCTTTCCATCACTCTTCTGCCTGACACTCAGCATATGATTAGTATACATTGGCTGTTATTGTCACTAAGTTTATTAAAGGGCTTTTCCTAGTCTGTCTTGATTCAGACTTCAAACAACCGGAGGTCAAAAATGTAGTTAGTCTTTGCTTCTTCCTACAACTCCCAGTGCTGGTCAGGCAACATAGTGGGTGTTCATGAACCAAATCTGGAGGCTGGTGAACCCCACAGATGAGCCAGAGCCAGCTAAGACCTCACGGAGGCTGGGTCTAGGTCTTAGCTCTGGAGGGAATGTGCTGCCCAAAAACTCTCTTGTCAATTCCTGTTGGACAGACCTCTGACGGCCAACTCCAGTCTGTGTGCGTGTCCATCGTAAGCCTCTGATCCCTCATACCCCAAGCGTGCAGCCTCCGCACTCAGCCGAGGGCATCCCCGCCCTTCCTGTGGCTTGAGTTTCAAACTTTACAGTCATTCTTGACCTCTCTCATTTTTGCACATCCCACATACTTCCCACAAGCAAAGTCTTCAAGATATTTCTAGAATCTTCCGTTCCCAATCCAGCCCCTGCTACCAGCCTGGTCCGAGCCCCATCATCATGTGATGGATGTTGCGGTGGCTGCATAACTGTTTCCCTGCTTCTATCCTTGCCTTTCGCCTGTTTCCAACACAGCAGCCACAGGGCCCTTTCCATACATACATCAGACCACATCCATCCTCGGCCTCAAGGCCTCCAAGAGCTTCCTACCACCTCCGAATACAAGCCAAAGTCCTCCTGGTGGCTACAAGGCCCCACAGGGTCCTGCTCCTACTTTCTCTCTGACCCCATCGAACCCCCTCTCTCCCTCCCATTCTCTGCTTCAGCCACACTGGCCTATTTTGTTCCTTAAATATCCCAGGGAGGCTCCTACCTCAGGGCCTTTGCACTGGCTGCTTGTCTACCAGCATTCTTTCCCCCAGATACATGCATGGCAAGTTCCTATACCTCCTTCACATCTTTACTCAAATATCACCCTCTTGGTGAGGCCTTCCGCGATCACCATTTTCAACACCCCTCTCTTAAAACCCTTCCCTCCATTATTTTTCTGGCTCTAATCGCCATCTGACATCATAAACTCTACTTGCTTATTGTGCTTATTTCTGCTAGGGCGAAAGCTCCAATGAGGGCAGGATGTTTGCCTGTTTTAGTCATCGCCATACCACAAGTACCCAGAACAGTTCCTGATGCATAGTAGGTACCCAATAAATAAGCATTGAATGAATGAATGAATGAATGAATGATAGTAGGAGTTCTAGAGAAGCTAGCAGGAAGAGGCACAGGAACAGGCATTTATTGAGCATGTCCTGTGAGCAAGCCCTTTACACACATGATTTCACTTTACCCTTAATAATGAGGAAGGTCCTATTATTAAACTTATTTTGCAGATGAAGGAAGTGGGGGGCCAGAGAGGTTAAATCACTTGCCTACAGTCACACAGTGTGCAAGTGGCTAAAGGTAAACAAACAAACAAACAAAAAACAAATACCCTGTCATTCCCTCTCCTGTAAGGGACCCTCAGAGGGAAAGAAGGATGTAGAAATCACCAGATAACAAGACTGGGCTCTCAAGTTTCTTTTTTTAATTTTTTAATGTTTGCTTGTTGTTTGTTTATTTATTTAGAGAGAAAGAGCATGAGAGGGGTGGGGGGATGGAGGGGGGGAAGGGCAGAGAGCAAGGGGGAGAGGATCCCAAGCAGGTTCCATGCTGGGCTCCATCTCACAAAACCATGAGGTCATGATCTGAGCCAAAATCAAGAGTCGGCTGCTTAACTCACTGAGCCACCCAGGAGCCCCTGGGCTCTAAAGTTATTTGAGGGAGGTTGCTGGACAAGAAGGTATTGGAAGGGCCCGGAAGGGGCAACTATATGTGTATGTCGGGGGTGGGGATCCAAGGATGAGTAAGTTTGGAGGTACCTCACGTGTTTGGGACCACGCACAAGGGTGCACGCAGACCCCAGCGTAGGGAGTGACTGCCCAGGGACCATTGCTCCCACTCCCAACCAGCCTGAGCTGTAGGACCCAGGAGGGGTGCCAGGAAACCTTGCTAAAATTATCACCACTCCAGCTGACTTTCCTAAACAATCCCTCTGTTTACCAGTCATCCCAGCGACCAGGAGGCCCCAGGGCTGTGACATCAGGAGTCCGGTGGAGACCCAGGCTCGGCCAGGCTTAGGGTACAGATTAAGGCACAGCTGCCCCCTACAGTTTCCAGGAAACCAGCGGCCACATGATCCAGGCCAGAAGGCCAGGGATTTGGAGCCAAAGGGCTGCGGCCTGGAAGGAGTGGGGAGACCGCTAGTGCCCGCCTGTGCCTCTCAAAGGAACAGGCATCACCCGCTCCCACTCACCTGCTATGTTCCAGACTCGGGGCGAAATCCTTTAAGTACACTGGCTCCTTCAATCCTTGGCGGCCCTGTGAGCGGGTATTGTGGCTCAGTTTCCACAGCTAGCAAGTGGGAACAGGGACTGCCCTCCACATCTGTGTGGTTCCCAAATTCCTGCATGTGTATAGGCTCGCTAGAGGTTTCTCTCTGAAATCCTGGGAAAATCTG
Source organism: Lynx rufus (assembly GCF_022079265.1). Classification (NCBI taxonomy): domain Eukaryota; kingdom Metazoa; phylum Chordata; class Mammalia; order Carnivora; family Felidae; genus Lynx; species Lynx rufus. Next base: position 15,984,549 of record NW_025814896.1, on the reverse strand, counting down.
CCTTCCAGCAAATCCGTCCCCAGAACCTCCTGACCCCTCCGAGCTCTCTGCACTTCCCCGGGCGGCTCACACGCACCTCTCCACGGCTCTTCACTCTGTCTTGGAGACAGTGACATCTGTCCCTTGCCTGGGCATCAATCCCTCACGGCAAGGACTGTGTCTTAGTCCTGTCTAGGAGCCCAGTGGATGGCACACAGGAGGGGCACACTACATATCTCTGGAATTTATAAGAAGTCGGAACTCTTTTATCAGTGTCTCTCACATGCTGGGCGTTGCACCAGGCATTGCAAAGGGCATTTCCCCAGGGTCTTTGTGTCCCATCCATGCTCTGAGCCGGCCTGGTGGATGGGGATGTGCCGGCAGGAGCACTCCCAGCCCCAGCCCTCAAGCAGTGCTTTTCCAGTGGAGGAAGTGGGGATAGCGTCCACATCTTGAGGGCTCTGTTCAAAGAGTGTTTCTTGAACACCTACTATATGCCTAGCACTGTGCCAAATGTTTTGTACATATTATCTCGTGTAACTGAAGGTACTGAGCTGTTCTCATCAATGCTATTGTTAAGGGGACTCAGAGAAGTCAAGTAACTTATCCAAAGTCACACAGCCAGCAAGTTAAGCCCTGGCCTAATAGGGACGACTACCACACAGCAGATGTACAATGAAATTTTGTTGCAGAAACCCTCATTGTGTATGTATGTTATATATTATTAATATATAGTACTTATATTCATAGTAACAACAGAGCAGCTAGGATCTATCGAAGATGTCTTTTATGTTGGATTCATTACATATATCATTTCATTTTGTCTATACCACAACCCTGTGAAATAAGTATCATTATAACCCACTTTGCAGGTGAGGAAACTGAGGCAAGAAGTGAAGTCGCTTGGCCAAGGTCCAGAGCTAATAAAGCAGAGTGGGGCTCCGACCAGGCCAGCGTCTCCCCATCCCTTGTGTCAGGATGCAGTGTGCCACGCTGTGTTCCTGCTGGCTCCAGGGCAGGCTGGCAGCGGGGACGGGGTGCATACGATGGGCTGGAGCCCTTTGGCCCAGTGTCCTGACCCTGTAAGGGCACCGCTCCCCAGCAGGATCTGGGCCAGCTCTGCAGAGAGACCACGTGGAGGATGTGGCTGGCACAGGCTTGCCCAGGGAAAAGTTGGGGGTCACGGATGGGGGTGTGGTTTCTCCTCTGCAGGGGGAGAGGATGACGGGAGCTGTGAGGTGAACGGCCGCGTGTACCGAGATGGGGAGACCTTCCAGCCCCACTGCAGGGTTCGCTGCCACTGTGAGGATGGTGGCTTCACCTGTGTGCCACTGTGCAGTGAGGACGTCCGGCTGCCCAGCTGGGACTGCCCGTATCCCAGGAGGGTTGAGGTCCCGGGCAAGTGCTGCCCTGAGTGGGTGTGCGACCAGGGAGGGGGGCTGGGGGTCCAGCCCCTCCCAGCCCAAGGTGAGTGCAGGGTTGGCCCAGGCCCGGGGCAGGGCCACCTGGGGGCGGGGCGAGGGCGGGGCTTCTCAGGAGCCAGGACAGTGGACTGGTCAAAGCCAGGGGCAGGGCCACCGGGGAGGGGGGCGGGGCGAGGGCGGGGCTTCTCCGGAGCCAGGAGACTGGACAGGTCAAAGCCCAGGTTTCCCTGACAGGACCCGGGAGGGGGTGCGGGCTGAGGAGACTAGGTGAGCAGAGTGGGAAGTCACAAGACCTCTTTGAAACTGGCAAAACAAGAAGTAATATAATTTTAAGTCATAAATAATGAAAAATGAAAATTAGTGGCAGAGTGGAGAAGGGAAAGGAGGGCTAGGATCCTTGAGCCAAAGGCTCGCATTTCATAGCGGAAGTACTATTACGACATACTACTATTATAATTCTAATACACTAATACACATAATAATATATTTATATAATTTAAATATTATATACTAGTATTAACATGTAATTATTTGGATGTACCCAAAGAGGAACTCAAAACTGAATCAGGCAAGGTGGTTGCCTCTGGGATGTGGACTTAGGGGCAGAGGTGGAGGAAAGACAGTTACCTCATGCTATAAACTCTTTAGAGATTTGGTTCTTGCTACATCACTGAGTTATTATGATTATCATATGAATGTGATTTTTCTAGAGAAAGGCAGCTGGAAAGAAGGCATGGGTCCATTGGCGATGGACCATATTGGGAGTAGAGCATGGTGGGTTCAGCATGGAGTCTGCCCGGGGTTCTAAGCCCGGCTTCACTACTTCTAGTGGTGGGACTCTGAGAAAGTTGCTTAACTTCTCCGGGCCTCAGTGCCTCCAACTGTTCCAAAGTGAGAATAAGGGCATCCACCTCGCAGAGTTGTTGCGAGACTGGGCGAGTAAACACAAGGAAAGTAGTCAGGCAGTGCCTGGAACATAGCGCTCCGTCCGTGGTGGCTGTAGTTATCCCCAGGACGGAACGGGACACATCCGCTTCAATGCACAGCAGGATGCCAGCGAGTTGATCTTGTGCGTAAAAAGCAGGAGAGGGCACTGTCTATGCAATTTGGCCTCCGGTATGTGAGTACATGTGCGTGTGCATACAGACGGCGCACAAGTCATATCACACGGGGTTTCTCAACTTTGGCACTAGTGACACGTGGGCCGGGTAACCCTCTGTCGCGTGGGAGCTGATAGGATGCTTAGCGGCATCCCGGCTAGACTCCAGTACCCCCACTCCCAGTGTGACCACCAAAAGGTCTCTGGACATTGCCAAATGTCCCGGGGGGGGGGGGTGGGGAGCAAAATCACCCCCAGTTGAGAACCAGTTGGTTAAAAAGGACCAGAAGAAAGGACACCAAAACATCAGAGCAGAATCGGATGTGAGAGGAGGAAAACTTAGACGGTGGTGAACCCCCCGTCTTGTTCCGGGCACAGCCTCAGAACCTCTAGCATCTTTGCGGCCGGGTCACGGTACCACTACCCACACAATCTCCTTCCTGTAAGAGGCCATGGGGGGAGGGGTGCAGAAATGAGAAACGTGCCACTTCCTGGGGGACCGTCCCGGCCGTCACCATCCCAGCTGCCTAGTAACCCACACATACGAGGTGCTTACAAGTAGGAGTACTCTGCTAAGCACCTCCCCTCCATTATTTTATTCAGCCCTAGCAATCGACCAGTAGAAAATTTACATGGGAAGAGACCGAGGTCCAGAGAGGTTAAGCAACGCGACCAAGAGGGCACCGCCAGCAGTTGGGTTGACTTAGCCGCCAAGCCCTGACCTCGCAGTGCTGACCTCTTTTTCTTCCCCCCTCCCAGGACCCCAGTTTTCTGGCCTTGTCGCTCCCCCACCCCCTGGCATCCCCTGCCCAGAATGGAGCACGGCCTGGGGCCCCTGCTCAACCACCTGCGGGCTGGGCGTGGCCACCCGGGTGTCCAACCAGAACCGCCTCTGCCGACTGGAGACCCAGCACCACCTGTGCCTGACTGGGCCCTGTCCACCTGCCAGGGGCCGCAGCCCACGGAACAGTGCCTTTTAGAGCAGAGCTGGGAAGGGGGGTTCGGTGCCCACCCTAATCCAGCAGGCAGCCCCGTGCCTGGGCCCTCCCCACACCCTTGACTGGGGCAACGCCATGCAGGCCCCGGAGGACAAGAATGTTCACAAGCCGTCTGGTCCATCTGGACCCTGAGATAGAGCTGGGTTGCGTGCCCCAGTCTCCCTTCCTCTACCTCACAGCCTAGGGGGCTGGCCAAGGTTTCCAGGGTCTTCTGGTCCTTTACCAGCCTCCACACAGCCTTTATCAAACACACACATGGGCAAGCTTTCCAGCAGATAAGGCAACCAGCTGTCCCTTAATCATTAGGCCAAGGCAGGTGCTGGGCTGGACTGGCTATTTTCCCGGGGGTGTGGTGAAGAGGGGCGCACAGATATTCTGAATCTCTTGCTCCCTTTCCTGGAGTTGACATAAAAACGTCCCAGGTACATGCCTAGGCAAGAGCTTGTAGGTCAAGCTTATGCTGTCTGAGAAAGCGCTCCCCATCCAAGGGCAGCATGCAGAGGCTGCATCCTTTGTGAAAATCACAAGGTGAAATCACACTGTCTTGAAGAAAGTCAGAAAACAGGCCTGAAAGGGATCCGTTAAAACCAACTCGTGTTAATAAAAATGAACCTTTCGCGCACACCTGCAACGTGCCAGGCACTGAGCTAGACGCTTTATATAGAGCTTGGTGCTTCGCAACATTTAAGACCAGAGAAAATCAGGGGGAAAATGAAGGCTTGCCCCCAGCGACTGGGGAACACGGCCTGAAATAAACCCACCCAAGTGTGCAATTGTTTGAAGTCTCATGTTTTATTGTTGTTTTTTCTTAAACCTACATATAAATTTTCTTTCCTCCTCTGTGATCTACATCTGTGTGTTTAAAAAGGAAAACTGTGTTCTCATCACACTCCAGTCAGGAAATTAGAAAACACTGAGTATTTAAACAGGGATTTCTTTTCATTGAGCTAATTTTATTGAGGCACGGCTTACACACAGTGAAACACACAGGTCTTAACATATGGTTTACCGAGTCTTTACAAATGTATACGCCTGTGTAATCAATACCCCCATCAAGGTACAAAACATTTCCATCATCTCAGGAAGTTTCCTACGGCGCCTTCCCGGTCATCCCCTCCACCCCTGAAGGCAACCACGGTTCTGAGTTCCAGCACCTTAGATGACGGATAGCTAGCTGCCTGTTCTTAACGTAAAGAGCATCACGCAGGAGGTATTGTCTTGTGAATGGCTTCTTTCACTTGGCACCAGCTGTTGGGATGCAGGGTTTGAGGGAGAGCAGAGCCCAGAAGCCGCGATCAACCAGCAGAAGGTGGAATCACAGCAGGGCCGGCTGCGGGGAGCAGGAGCCCCCAAGGACACGCAGCCTTGCAGACCTAACAAAAAGCGATGGAGATGGGGAGGCAGACCTGGCTTCTGCTTCTCCTACCCCCGGTTTCCGTTAGTGCCTTCCATTGGTCACGTCACCCCCCTCCCCCGGAAGGTGAGAGGCAAGGGAGCCTGGGAGTCTAGGGCCCTGAGATACTCTGCAGAGGAGGCGAAGGGTGGCCCCAGCTCACAGAAGGCACATGACCTGCCCCTGGGGACAGCTGCCTCCAGCACTTTACTCAGGTAACACCTCCTCCAAAAAACCCCAGACAGAGAATCACAGGCAGCGTCTGGGCCACTTATTCCTCACAAAACTCTGGTTCACAGATGAGAAAGCTGCTTGGACGCCCAGTTTACCTGACTCAAGGCTGAGTTGATGCTCTCTCACGGGATGAGAGTTTCAGTGGGTCAGGCTCCACAGGGGTAAACTCTGAACACATTGCCGGGGAAAATTCGGAGAATATCCCTAGAAACAGTGAGAGCGAGGATGAGGACAACAGACCTGTGTCCAATGATTCCTGCATGTGGGGCCCTTGCTTCCGGGCACTTTACCCACAATTGCATGTTGCCCTTGGGACATCCCTAAAGGAAAGCGCTATCGATATTCCCATTTTAGAGATGGGTAAACTGAGACCCAGAGTAACGGGTTGTCCTAGGATTGTGGTGCTGGGCCCTGGGCCATCTGGCTACAAGGCCTGTGACCTCACTGTCAAGCAGCTGTGAACAGAGCTGCACAGAGTGGGCTTGGCCATCTGGCCCAACCCAGCTCTGCTGTTTCCTGGTGTGATTTTAGGCGGTACCTAACTTCTTTGTGCCTCAGGGTCCTTTTCTCTAAAGTGGGCTGAACAGCAGCGCTCTACACAGAGGGTTGTTGAGTATTCTGAGACTGAAATAACAATTTTAATTTTTCTTTAATGTTTATTTATTTTTGAGACAGAGAGAGACAGAGCATGAACGGGGGAGGGTCAGAGAGAGGGAGACACAGAATCTGAAACAGGCTCCAGGCTCTGAGCGGTCAGCACAGACCCCGACACGGGGCTTGAACTCACGGACCGCGAGATCACGACCTGAGCCGAAGTCGGATGCTTAACCGACTGAGCCACCCAGGCGCCCCTGAAATAACAATTTTAGCTATCATCCTCTTGACTCGACCTTTTAGTGCTTTAGTTTTTTCATCTGTAAAATGGGCATAAAGAGCAGTACCCACCCTAAAGGATCACTGTGTTGATGAGTTCCCATATTAGGTCGCGGTAATTCCTCTGTGTTCACCCGAAATACAGGCTATTATTATTGTCCTGCCTTCACGGTTCTTTGGCAAGTCAGGGAAAGATATGAGGCAAAGGCTGGGATTTTTGTTTGTGAAGAAGAAGAGGTCATTTTGGGGGCACAGGTTAGGTGAAAATCAGACTACCCCCCACTGAAACCCACAGCTGGAGGTGCTAGGCCCAGCCATTCCCCGTTACATTTATACTTGTTAAATATCTGTGTTGTTGCAGGTAACAATCGTGCATTCCTTCTCATCACTATGGTATTATTCCCTTGCACGAATATACTACACTTTCTCTACCCGTTCTATGCCTGATGGGTAGTTTCCGGATGGGGGCTATTATGAATAGGGTGTCATTCTAGTCCGTGTCTTCTGCTGGATATTGATGAACACTTCTGTTGGATCAACATTCAAGAGTGGAATTGCTGGGGTCTGCACTCTTCTTCCTGGGTTCGATTATCTTCCAGTAGATGGAGGTCTCTATACAATAAGTACTCAATAAAGACTTATTGCATAAATAATAAGAGAGCTGGGGCGCCTGGGTGGCTCAGTCAGTTAAGTGTCGGACTCTTGATTTTGGTTCAGGTCATGATCTCACGGTTTGTGAGTTTGAGTCCCGCATCGGGCTCTGCACTGACAGTGTGGAGCCTGCTTGGGATTCTCTCTCTCTCTTCTCCTCTCTCTGTTCCTCCCCTGCTTATGTTCTCTCTCTCTCTCTCTCTCTCTCTCTCTCAAAATAATGAACTTTAAAAATTAATGCTAAAAGAGCTAGTATTTATTGAGTTCTCACCACATAAAAGACTCTGCTCCAAGCATCTTCTATGTAATCTCTCACTTGACCCTCATAATAACATTTGAAGTATAATTATGCCCATTTCACTGACAGAGAAACTGAGATGGCAAATTGAGGAAACAGCCCCAAGTTCACAGGGGCAGAACCAGGATTCAAACCCAGAGAATCCTGCTCAAGAGCCCGTGCCCCTGGCCACCAGGCTCCCCTGTGATCAGTCGCTGCAGTGTTCAGGGGTGAGGCCCACGGGCCTGGACAGGTAGCTGTGGGCATGGGAAAGAGGGAACAGATGGAGAATCAGCAGAGCCCGACATTGCCTGTGAGATCTGGTTTGAAGGATGCACGTGAGCAGCACGGGAACTAAGATACCCAATACAGCCCTGGGCTTTGGGCTGGAGGGCGGCAGAGTGGAGGGGCCACCAACAGAAACCCGGGGGAGTGGTGGAGGCTCTACAGGAGGCAGATGAGGGGGTGTCCTCGATGCCTTGAGTTCGAGGATGCAGTGGTCACCTAGGACAGTGTGGCCAGAGGCAGCTGGAGATCAAAGACGATCAAAGATCATAGACTGACATAGAGACATGAGTTAAGGTCGGGAATTTGAGTCGCTGCACAGAGGAGTAGATGATCACATTGACCCGGCCATTTAGTTATGGAAATACAGACAAGTATGGGGTTTGCTGGTATGTATAAACTCTTACCACCCTGTCCTCTCCACCGCTCCCCAGCCAGGACTACCATCATCTCTGCCCCGATGACCTCACACCCTCTTCTTACTCTCCTGACTTCCACCCTGCTCCTTGCAGTGTGTGCAGAGGGATCCTGTTCAAGCCAAGCCAGACCACGCCGCTCCTGCACCTGAGAACATCTAAAGGCCTCCACACAACCTACAGCGCCCCTCACTGTGCCCCAGTCACCTGTCTGCCCTCATCCTCAATTACTCTCCCCCTTGCTCGTGCCGCTCTGACCTCATGGTGCTCCTGGCTGTTTCTTGAACATGCCAGACATTCTCCCACCTCAGGACCTTTGCGCTGACTGTTCCCTATGCCTGGCATAATCTTCCCCCAAGTTTCCCCATGGCTAATCCCCTCACTTTCTTTCAAGTTTGACTCACAAAGTAAATACTTCACAGAGAACCTGCCTCAGCCACCCTGTTCCGTCCCTCTGATGCATGTAGCGTGTTTTAACACACTACCTGACTTGTTTGTAACATTTATTATTTGTTGCCTGACTCCGCAAGTGCTGGCTGGGACCTATTTTTTCTGCTTTGTTTCCTGGATTCCCAGGACTTAGAACAACACCGAGGACAGAACCAGGCTTGGTCCTTATTGAATGAATGAAATGATATACCTTCATTCAGCATTTTGAAAAAGGGATTTAATGGGGGCTTAGAAAACTAAATACGCCATCGTTGTCAAATGGGAGTGGCTGCCCGGTTGGCAGTGATTTCCCAGTGGCCATGTTTGGGTGGGTCAGAGCTCACCCCATCCCCACCCAACACTCAACCTCAGTAGTTCTCAGAGTGGGGTCCCCGGACCAGAAGCATCAGCATCATCTGGGAACTGGTTAGAAATGCAAATATTTTGGGTCCCATTCCAGATTCACAGAAACTCTTGAGACGGGGCCCAGAAGTCTCTGTTTTAATAAGTCGTCCGCCTCATTAAAACTGTAAGTTTAATCAGGAGTGTGGCTCCAGGGGAGAATGGGAGAGGACGGTGGTGCGCTGCTGCCCCCTTGCGGCACTCGCGCGCATGAACGGCCGAGATGCCCGGCGGGGAGGAGCCCTGGGAGGCGGGCGGGCAGGGCGTCTCCACCCGGAAGGGCCTTGCCCAAAGGCAAGGAAGAAGCGGGATCCTTTACTGTTTGCACCAGCGCCACAGTTTTCTTGACTCCAAACACTACACGGATGCCTCTGAGGACCCCTGCACCGCCCTGAGCGAGAGGTGCCCACCTTAATCTGGCCCACCCCCTCCACGACTCCGAGTCCCTCGTCCACAATCCAGCTCCCTCCTCCCAGTGGCCAGACTATGCAGCGGGGAGCTGCTTCTGGAGCCCAGTTGTGGTTATGTCACTCTGCTTAAACCCCTCCGAGGCTCAGAGCTGCCCTCTGGCTTGGGTCCAGACTCCGTCCATGACTCACGGGGTCCTGCTTTGTCTTCCCGCCTCCTCTGCGTCCCACCACACTGGACGGCTTGGTCTCCCCCCCCCCCCCCCCCGCCAGGAGCACTCTTTCCCCCACGTCTTCACTTAGATGACCCCCAGATTATTCTCCATTAGTCGCAGCTGCCATGTCTACCTGAGGTCAACCTTCCCCTTGTGCGCTGGCTCCCACCACTCTCACCTTCTCGAATGACGTACCGGGAAGTCCCCCTTTCCACTCCCACATCTTCCCATTTCTCCCTCTCTTCCCGATCATTCCCGCACACATACACACGTGTTGGCTGCTCCACTAACAAGAGGTTGGGTGCCCTCTTCAAGGGGCAGCTCCAGCAGCCTCACTGTCACATGCCTCTCCGTGGCTACAACGTGGTCTAGGATGTCAGCCACATCCTCAGCAACAGGGTCCTGATTTAGCTGATTCTCAAGAACTTTGTCCTCTTCTGCTTTGATTAATTATAACATCAGGGGGACCCCAAGGGCAGGAGCCCGAGCCTCTTGGACACCCTGAGGTTGGCCAATGAACATAGTTGTGAGTGGTCCCATCATACTGGTCTGGTTCTTATCTGTGGCCTATTCACTGCCTCCTGGCCCCTCACCACTGGCTTTCATAAAAGCGTTCTGAATCCCACCGCTGGGCTAGGTCTTTTCATCCACTCTTGGTGAGAAGGGGACATTAACATGAGCTGCCTCAGCAGCTTCTCCCCAGCCCTGAAGCCAGCAGGCAGCCAAGCACCGGCGGTTGACTTTGACTTTCACCCTCTCCTCGCTTCAAGGACTGGACCTCCAGGTCCTGATAACCCTCCCGCATCCCCCAGGCTTGGAGACATCCCATTCGTATCCTGTTGCCCTCCTGTCTTCTTTGATCCCTGCTCCGTGCCCCACTCGCGCCCCACTCAAAGCCCAAGGTTTGGGAACCGTGGCATCCACACTGTGTCACCGCTCACTCCAGGTGGCCAGTCTGGGGGCCTAATGGGAAGTCCCCCCGAGGCCGTTCGCTCAGATTTCTCAGCTATCTCAATTCGATCTCCCAAAGAAATCTACATGTATTTTAAAATCTCCTGTCAACAGTCATATTTGTAATGTGTCCTTAATCACTGTGGTGCACATATGGGTCTTCATCATAATTTTTTTGCCGTTTATTTATTTTTGAGAGACAGAGAGATGCAAAGCGTGAGCAGGGGAGGGGCAGAGAGAGGGGGAGACACAGAATCCGAAGCAGGCTCCAGGCTCCGAGCTGTCAGCGCAGAGCCCGACACGGGGCTTGAACCCACGAACTGTGAGATCATGACCTGAGCTGAAGTTGGTTGCCCAACCAACTGAGCCACCCAGGCTCCCCAGGAAGGACTATTTTACCGCTGACCATGTTTAGATTTACTGGCATGTGTGATAATAAAGAGCAGATCAAATTTAGCCAGTCTTATTCAAGTTTAAAAAGTCTTTAAAAAACAATGCACCCCTTTATCACCTGCCTCTGGGGGTACACCACTCCAACACCATGACCCCGCCTTGCCACATCACTGCTTACTAGCTAAGCCCCAAAGTCTATTTCTCAGTTACATAACACTCCTAACAGGTGCTTCTGGGGGATAGTCTCCTCCACAAAATGATTAAGAGACTCGGCCTCCTTCAGTCTTATGGCTCCACCCCATCCCCACCTTATCGGCATCCAGAGTAGCACACACAGGTCAGGTAGGCAGGTCAGCCATCCCATGCAACGAACGCCTCAAGAATGTTTCTGGAACAACTGGGATCAGTGGCGAACAATTACCATCATTTTGACTCAAGTAGCCAAACGGTCACTGGCTAAGCTTTCAGTTGCCAGAGGCTACGTCTGCCACCCTGAGAAGAGACTGCCTGAAAAATGAAGTCACACAGAGCCAAGTAATTAAGGGAGACAGATGCCAGGCAATAGGGTATGAGCTGCTGGGTCCAGCCATGCCTGAAGTTATACCTCCCTAAACCTTTCAGTTATATTCCGTTTCTATTTAAACCAGTCTGAGTTGGGTTTCTATCACTTGAATTAAAAGAGTCTTGACAAATATAATTGTATATGGTAGTGTAATTACCAGTCTATTCTTGGCTTTTCTGTTGGGCTCTGCTCCCTAGAAGCCAAGTAGATTTCTGATTCATCCTTGTGTCCCTGAAGCCAGCACAGGACCTGGCACACGGTAGGTATTTACCACATGCCTGCTGAATGGTGACAGACTTGGGTTCTAGCCCTGATTCCACCTCCGGTTCGTGACCTTGAGCATTGAATTCTCCTTTCCGAGCCCAGTTTTCAACTGTAATGACACGGTCATCTTTGCCCTTCCCTGCTTGAGGGCTGTGGTGAAGACCGGAGAAGTCCAGGCTGATGGAAGTGCTTGGCAAACTCTAAAGCTCTACATACATTGGAGCTATAATTATATTTTCAAGGATGTACATTTTGTCCTAATTTCACCAGCCCCCGACAGACTGTGGGTTCTTGGGACACAAAGCAGACAGCATGTTGGAAGAACAGAAGGATCTGAGAAGAGCATACTCAGCTGCCCCCAGCACCACCTCCATCAACACCAGCCTTGATGACCCTGCAGATGAGACGAGCAAGATGGACCCCTGGTGGCCGGCACCTGCCCCCCACGGAAATTGGTGAGACCAGGCATCTCAGTGTCTCCTTAAATTTGAGTCCTTATAAGTGCTATGACAATCCGGCAGAGGGTGGCTGGTTGTTCTCCAAACTGTCTCTCTCTTCCTCCTGGGCACCCAGAGAGAGACCCCACCTTCAGGTCAGGGGACTGAAGTCTGGCCATGGGATAGGATTTCAGATCTGAACCATAAGCACCCCACTTACAATCCTCCACACTCGCTCTTTGCCTTTGTCCACTGGTCCCATCCAGAGGACCCAATAGAGGGCTCCAAGGGTTTTTTTTTTTTTTTATGTGTATTTATTTTGAGAGACAGAGAGCAAGCAGGGAAAGGGCAGAGAGAGGGGGAGAAAGAGAATCCCAAGCAGGCTCTGCGTCGTCAGCACAGAGCCGGTGTGGGGCTTGAACCCACGAACCATGAGATCATGACCTGAGCCGAAACCAAGAGTCAGACGCTTCACTGACTGAGCCACCCAGGCGCCCCTAGAACATTGTTCTTAACTGTTCTCTGTGAGCCTAGGTCCCCTCACATAGCTGTTTGTTGGGGACCACGATCAAAAAGACACGACTAACGATTGACCCCTGAGCTGGACCCAGTACTCAGAGGCTCCTCAGCCTCTCCCCTGCCCTTGGAATGTGGGTTCCACTTGCCTTTCCTGTTCCCAGAGCCTGCTCCAAGGACACAGCCGTGAGATGGTGACGTGGTGTTGAAAACACCCGCACAGTGTATGTGACTGAGCCCAGTTAGGGCCCCCTTCATGAACCCTTAAGATTTGGCGGGCAGGTGCAGGGATCCATTCGTCTTCCTGCTGCCTGGGACAAGCCTCATATGGGAGTTCCCTTTGTCATTATTAAAACTGCCACCTACCAACCTGGAGTGGCCCATCTCTCTCTTGGGTCTCTCCCTGTGCTCCTCAAGTGGGGGCTGGTTTCACACTATACCCGGGAAGCTCAAGAGAGGGTTGTGAGCCTATACTGGTAAAATCTATGATCTTCTCCGATTAGTAATATTAAATACATAAAATAACATATATGGGGTTACAAAGGAAACAAATTACTGAAATATGGTCACTAAAATTAAAAAAAAAGTGAGATAGTTACATATGTGCTTCATTTTAACACGGTAAACAAGATCGAGTCTAATTACCGTCATTTCAAAGTGGTGATTGTCTGCAATTAACTGCAACGTGATGCGACAATACCTGTGACTTCGATCGGCAACAAGTAGGTACAGCTAATGCCACCTTGTCCACGTTCCTAATCGAAGGACATGCTAAGTGTCAGCTCGAGGTGAGTATAAATAAAGATGCAATTCTTTTCCCTCTCAAGCCCATAAATCCCTAAATTCCATCCATAGATCCCTTGACTCCGGGGTAAGAGTCTCTGCTTTAGGGCAGGACAGAGCCACGAAAAAAAAGGCCTGTGTCCTTGGGTGACCACATAGAGCGGAGACCCCTGCAACACGTATGCAACCCAGAGGAAAGGGCAAATTTTTTCCAGGAACGTCAAGACTCTGGGGCCAGGCTTGATTTACTGCGCCAGCTGGGTGAACCTGAACAGGCCATCCAACCTTTCTGGACTTTCATAGCCTCATGGAGAAAATGCAGACCATGATCCCAGGCTTACAGGGCGGCCATGAGGACAGGAGACAATAGCTCGAGAGGTTTGCAAGCTCTATGTAATGTATGTCTGAGGTCTTCAGACACCAGCCGGTGAACTGGTACTGAAAATAAGGGCAACGCAGTGGAACTTCATCAAGTTAAATGGATACCATCTGTAGGACTGGCCTTTACCCTGAACTTACGACCTCTCTAATTTGAGGGGTTATAAAATTGATTCTTTTATAAAATGAGGATGCCTATAAATAACGCTTGTGGATTTCCCCCATTGTTCTCACTTTGCAAAGGGAGTTGGCGGTGTTTTTTGGACTCACAAATAATTTCATGAAATTTGGTGGTTTATGAAGACCAAAAAGTGGGAGACCGCACAAATAGCCATTCTTATTATCACTCCAAACTAATAAAGCTTAGAGAGGATTTGATCCCTGACCTGGCAGAAGTCTGAATAACAATAATATTTAATATGTACTGAGGGTTTCAATGTGTCCCCAGGTGATCGAAATATTTGACCTGCATCACTGGTTTATTGAATAATCCGAACTTAGTGAGGGGACACACAGAAGCGGGGTTTAGTTTTTCTTCAGCTGTTGTCTTTGAACACATTGCATCAAACCTCTCCTTGCCCATGCTTTTTAGTCGGGCTGAGATACCTCATCATATCCTACTGAACACTTCTGCTAAGTCAGGACTGACCCTTCACTTCAAGAATGCATTGTTATTTAATGTAACAAACTGTTAAGTAGCCTAAGTAGGTGCACCTTGTTACACTAGGTGGTAGGTACTATTATTAAAAGCATCTTACAGCGCTCGCTTCGGCAGCACATATACTAAAAGCATCTGACAGATACTAAGGCCCAGAGAGGTGAGGTAAGTTGCCTGAGGCCACACAGCTAGTAAGTTATAGACACAGGATTCAAATCCAGAATGTCTGGCTCTAGAATCTTGCTTTTAATCTCTGCAGCACTGAAAGCAGTGTGAGGGTCCCTTTAACACCTTTCCCACCCCCACCCCTTCTAAGTTCTAGCTTCTCCTGTTACGAGGACTGGAGGGAGCAGTACAGGAAAGGGGGCAAAAATCAAGCTGGTGTTGCTTGAGGTCATCTCAGGGGGATGGATTCCTTCTGTGTGCCCAGTGTCCGAAGGCTGGTATCCTTGGGCCACGTGAGTAGCTTATTCAGGGAAATCTAGGACCCATGGACCTCTCTGAGACCCTGTCCCCAGAAGTACACTTCATAGCCTCTTTCTGCCAGAGTCCTCTTTCCTGGAAAGCAAAACGATCATCCCTTTTGGGCAGGATACTGAGCAGATGGCCCAGCACCTACTCAGCTCACGGGAAGCTCTCCCATCCTTGCATGGCCAAATGGCTGGGGGTGCGGGATGCCCTCCGCCCTGCCATCTCTCTTGAACCACTTTCTTCCAGCTCAGACTCTGCGGGCAGATGTGCAAGCAGTTGGAGAATCAGAAACCACTCACCACTTCTGGCAGGAACCCCGAGTCTCTACAAGCAGGATCTATGAGGACAAGGGGAGTACCCCTTTGTTCTTTCCCCAAGAAAGCAGACAAGAAAAGGCATGTCATTTCTCCCTGTTCTAGAAAATCATTCTCAAATTCGAATCTTCTGCTTATGGAGGCTGAGGGGGTGGGGATGGGGTAGGAGAAAACCTGGTATGATGTCCCTAAGAAGGTCCTACAGACATGTGTCTCGTGGCTTTCTGGAAATAGGGGGTATCTAGCACCTTGTGGTTTTAAGTGGAAATAGGAGGCAACAGAAGCCCCATTTAAGAGTCTGTTACGTGTATGTCATCGAATTTAACTCTCACAACAGCCCTATAAGGTAAGTTCATTAATTAGGGTAATGGCAGTTGCTATAACAAGCAAACCCCCAAATTCAGCCGCTTAATGCAATAGAAGTTTATTTCTTACTCACGTAATAGTCCAAAGCAGGTGTTCCTGGCTGGAGTTCCTTCATGTGGTGAGCCAGGTAGCTTACAGGTTATGGCTCCACCAAACTCCGGGACCTTGGGAGCCTTCTGCAGCTAGATTGCCCTCAGGGTGGAGAAGTTCACCTGCTCCTTAAAGGCCCCACCTAGAGATGACACTCACCACGCCCACTCACATTCCATTGGTGCGGGCTAGTCATGTGGTCACGCTAGGAAGCAAAGGAGGCTGGGAAGTGTAGTCTCCATCTGGGCAGATGTCTTTCAGAGATGATTCCACACTAGGTAGAAGCTTTCTTTACCAATGTCTGTTTAATCAGCCCACCAGGTTAACCAGTGCTCTGCATTTCATTGGAACACGACACTCCTGCCCCAGGCACAATGAAAGCTCACAGCTAGTGGGCCACTGCCTGGCATTCCATTCTGCTGCCTCCCACAGAATGGTGGTGTGGGCTGAAAGTCTGTGTACCTCCCGTCCCCAAATTCATATGTTGAAATCCTAATCCTCAATATGAAAGTATCGGGAGATAAGGTCAAGAGTGGGGAGCGCTTATGAATGGGATTAGTGCCCTTATAGGAAGAAATAGGAGAGAACTTGCTTCTTCTCTCTGCTCTCTGCCATACGAGGAGAAAACAAGAAGATGGCCATCTGTAAACCAGAAAGAGGACTTTCACCAGCCGCGCCGGCCCCCTGATCTCAGACTTCCAGCCTCTGTCACCGTGAGAAATAAAAGTTTCCTGTTTAAGCCACCTCATCTCTGGGATTCTGTTTTGGCAGCCTGAGCTAAGACAAATGGCACGTTTGCCAAGAATCTGCTGGGCCTGTTCCCAAACCAGTTTGCACCGGCCACACTTGTTATTGTAACGATATTCCACAGGCTGATGAAATACAAGTGCAAAAAGGAAGAGATTTGTTTTTATGAAAATTCGATAGAGACGAGTTGCTAAAAAACACTGTCAATTTAGGCATGGAAGAAACAATGACAAGAGATCCAGAAAAAACCTGCCACGAGAGAGAGATTCTGCACTCGAGTTGCTACACAGTATCTTCAAATCCTTGTTCCGCTTGAAATAAACCCCCGTCAGAAATCAGAAGATAGATCCTGTAGCTGCTGTAAGGAGGACAACGCTAAAAGCCAATTAGCAGCTCAAGAATGGCAAATGTTCTAGGTGTTTATCATTTAAAATAATTCTGTGCGGGGCGCCTGGGTGGCTCAGTCGGTTGAGCATCCGACTTCAGCTCAGGTCAGGATCTCTCGGTCGGTAAGTTCGAGCCCCGTGTTGGGCTCTGTGCTGACAGCTCAGAGCCCGGAGCCCGCTTCCGATTCTGTGTCTCCCTCTCTCTCTGCCCCTCCCCCTCTCTCTCTCTCTCTCTCAAACATAAATAAACATTTTTAAAAAATAATAAACGAAAAACCATTTTATTGTGAAAATTCTCAGGCATACACTAAAGGACACAGAATGGTTTCACAACTCTCCATTCCCCCTTCAGTTAGTTTTCTTAATGTTTATTTATTTTTATTTTTGAGAGCGACAGGGGGGGGGGAGGGGCAGAGAGAGATGGAGACAGAAAATTCCAAGCAGGCTCCGCGCTGTCAGCACAGAGCCTGATGTGGGGCTCGACCTGACGAGTCATGAGATCGTGACATGAGCTGACATTGAGTTGAGCATTTTACTGACTGAGCCAGGCAGTGTCCCACCCCCGTCAGTTTTTAAAATTATTAACCAGAGCAAAAGTTTTAATATCTCCACTAGCCCAAACTCCCAATGGCTCCAACCGAATGGCCGCAGACTCTGTGTCAGGAGTCCTTTGAGCAGCTCTGGCGGGTCCCGACAGTCAGGTACAGGGTCATGCTCAGCTGCCACTTGTCCCCTGACCAGTATCTGCATCAGCCTAGGGACAATGGTGGCCCCCCCCCCAACACACACTGGGTACAGCTATGGTGTTTCCGGTAGGTTCCATCTCTCTGGGCCCCTCGAACCAGTGCCTGGAAGATTCTGCAAGATCCCCAAATCCTACTATAACCTTCTTTAAATTAGCGAGAGGCAGCTTTTAACTTCTTGCAGCCCAGATCTCTCAATGATCCTCCAGCTGCAGAAAGGTCACAGCTGCCACCTCCAAGAAGCTGGTACCTGAGGCCCAAATGATCCATTCTTTAAGGACGGAGACAAGAGACAGAGATCTTATCAGGAAAAATGCCTGAGCCCTCCAGGCTTCTGGAAAATTACTGAACTATATTCTAACTATAAAAATCAATCCTTTGAGATCCCAGGAGGCCTGGGGAATAATTGGGGTGGAAAAGGAAAAGACAACATTAATTGGGTGTAAGGGGTACTCACATGTGCTGGGACCAGTACAGAACTACTGGTACTCCCATGTCACAGATGAGGAAACTGAGGCTCAAAAGTGACGTCATTTGTCCAAGATGGAACAGAGATCTGACTCACTCAGAAACTCCTGTTCTTTCTGGATTACTGCCCTACCATGTGCCACCTTGGATGACAGTCCCTTCTCTCTCCCTGATCCTGGGTCTTCCCTCTGACATGAATGGCATGGCCTGCCTGGCTCACAAAGCTTTCAGAAAGCTCTAGACTCATAAGGGATGTGAAGTGCTCTGAAAGGCACCCAGGGTCCAGCTGGGGACTGGGATCACCCTTCTTGTTGTCCTCAGAGCTGGCAACCCTGGGGCTCTGGAAGAAGATCAGTGGCCTCACTGAGGGGCCATGCGTGGGACTCTGGCATGAAGGGACAGAGGAAAATCACTGGGTCCCCTCAAGTTCCCAGAGTGGGAAGAAGGAGAGCAGGTTGGGGGGCAGGTGAAGGGGGTGCCTCGGAGTGTTGCTGTTTTTGGTGACGGCTCAGCTGACGGTTTTGCAAGCTGAGAAATACACACACACAAACTCTAACCTCCTCTGGCTTAAAATAGAGCTGCTGAACCAAAAATGCCAAGCACAGGGCACAGTCACCTGCCCGGCGGGGCCAGACAGCTCCAGCATGGCCCCAATAATACCCACCCTCAGTGGGCACATCTGACAAACCAGCTGGGTGTCACAGGGTCCTCACGATGACGGTGGAGGCAGGCAGCCAGCCAGTACTCCTCAGCTCCATCTTCGAGAAGAGGAAGGTGAAATCCAGAGAGGCAATAGGGGCGGGGGGGGGGGGGGGTGATAAAGCCGGCGGCATCTTGCCTGACGAAGCACCATGGTGCATTGGAAGGATCATGACCTTGGGGACCGCGCAGCCCCGAGTTCGAGTTCTGGCTCAGCCCCTGCCTGGCTGTGAGGACGGGACAAGCAGGGCATCGTCTCTGTGCCATGGTTTCCTGCACTAGAAAGGGAGGGCCCCGTCGGTAATGTGGGAGAATGTGCCTGGCACACACATGCACTTCCAGAAAAAGAATTCCTGACATCTGCAGGCAGACAGTTGTAAAAAGGGAGGAAAAGCAGTGAGCTGCTACTGGGCACCTGGAAAGCGACACACAACATCTTCTATAATCCTCGATGCGGTCCCATGAAGGGGGCGTTATTATCACTTTCATTTCTCACATGGGAGAAGCGAGGCCAGAGAAGTGTTCTACCCACACTCACCGACCGGGAAAGTGGAAGAGCTGGAATTTGAACCCAAGCCTCGTTGACTCCAGCTGTGTCAATGACCGGGATCGTGAATTGTCCCCGGGAAGTTCTTCTCAGGCCCTTCTCAGGCTGTAAATCCACGGTGCTTCCCCATCCCCCCAAGACTGTGGCCCCGGGTCTTGTCCCTCTGAAGTCTGGGCAGGAATCAAAAAAGTTACAGGGGTGCCTGGGTGGCTCAGTCAGTTAAGCGTCCCACTCGACTCAGGCCATGATCTCGCAGTTCATGGGTTCAAGCCCCGCATTGGGCTCTGGGCTGACAGCTCAGAGCCTGGAGCCTGCTTGGGATTCTGTGTCTCCCTCTCTCTGCCCCTCCCCTGCTCATGTTCTGTCTCTCTCTCTCAAAAATAAATAAACACTAAAAAAATTTTTTTTATTTTTTTGAATAAAAAATAAAAAAAGAATAGAAAAGCTACAAATAAGGCTGCAGCACCAGAATCCTGATTCTGGGTCTCTGAGCCGCGGTCTGGCTCCTCAGGAAGAGAAGTGAGTCAGAGCACACGCCACAACGTCTCTATGGGCCTGGGTGTTCGCTCACTTGTGACGTCCGAGGCAGTGCCTAACACTTCCAGATGGTCCTCAGGGGCAGATGCTGCTCTGGGTGCCTCCGGCTTATGGGCTCCTTCGATGCTCACATCAGTGAAGCCGTCCCTGCTGCTGCTCCCAGAAATGGTCACAGACGTGGCGGCTCGAACAACACCAACGTGCCATCTTCCACTTCCGTAGGGTGGAGGGCTACCCGGGTCACACAGATGAACTGCGCTGAAACTGAGATGCTGGCAGGACTGCATTCCCTTCCGGAGGTTCTAGGGAGGAACTTCCTTGCCTTTACCAGATTCTAGAAGCCACCTGCTCTCTTTGGCTTGTGGCCCCTTTCTCCATCTTCAAAGCCAGCGACGCCAGGCCAATTTCTTCTAACGGTTGTCCCTCTTCTGCCTCCCGTGTCCACGTGTAGGGACCCTTTTGAGGACACCGGGCTCACCCAGACTGTCCAGGATCACCTCCCGTCTCCAGGTCAGCTGATTAGCAACCTTCCTTCCACCTGCAACCGCCCCCCTCCTCTCTGCCACGTACCCTAACCTATTTACAGGTGCCAGGGAAAGAATGTGTGCATCTTTGGGGGCCATTCTGTCGAGCACAGCACCTTATGAGATAGGAGCTTTTCCAAACCCCTTTTACTGGGGGTGGGGAGACTGAGGCATCCCAGGTCCACACACTGGTAAGCAGCAGAACTGGGATATGAACCCAGGCAGTCACGGTGCAGAGTCCATGCTCTTAACTTCTATAGGCGGCTGTGGCTCCTCTGTCCGCAGCCACCAGCTGTGCGCTGTGCCAGATCCGGGTGCTGAGGACAGAGAGGGGACCAAGGTAGGATTCCTGTCCTCAGGGGGAGCATAGATATGGAACGTGAGGATCCCAATGCACTGGAAAGAAGGGAAGACGGCAGGAACTCAGAGGCCTCTGGCGGCACAGAGAAGGCCGCCCGCGGAGGGGTCAGGGAAGGAGATGTCCAATGAACTGGGAGCTGAGGATGAACAGGGCATCGGCCATCCAGGCCTACGGCGTAGGAGATCGTGATGACGATATGCATGAATACTTGCCAAGCGCTTCACCCGGGGTCTGGCCCCTGGCAGGCATTCGATACATGTGGGCTGCTGAGTGTAATGGAGAGAAGACTGTTTCAAGCAAAGCAAGAGTTTGTGCAAGGAACTGAAAGTTCTGTGTGCCTGAAACAAACAAAAAACCGCAAAGGGGCTGCTGGAGTAGAGATGGGGGGTGGGGGGGGGAGGGGATGCATGCCAAGGCTGCAGCAGAGACCAGGCCGTGCAGATGCTCTGGACACCTGCAAGAGAGGCTGCCCGTGCTCGCCCCGAATCTCCACGAAGACCCACCCATTTCAGAGTGAAATGAATGGGTCTCACCTCAGCGCTGGGCGGCAGGAGTGGATTCCTAGGGAGTGAGGTCAACGGAAGGCTCTCCGAGCACCCAGCCGGTCAGGCGAAAGACCCAGGGGTCATCCGGAGCGCCCCCTTGCCCTCCATATCCAGCCCGTCAGCAGGTGCTGCTGTTCCGTGCGTCAGGGTAACACCAGCTGCAGTAACAGGCTGGCCCCACAGCTCAGGGCCTTAATGCAACAGAAGTTCAGAATAGGTGCTCCTGGCGTGGGGCAGCCTTGGGCTGCGTGGTCAGGCACCCAGTCCCCTTCCACCCTGCGGCTGTGCTCTCTCCTAAAGCCTTTGCCTCTCTGCATTCAGCCTGCAGGTGGGGGAAGAGAGGTGGAGTGCGGCACCGGGAGGGGTCACTTCTGCCCACATTCCATTGGCGGCAGTTCTAAGTGCAAAGGAGGCTGGGAAATGTGGCTATAGCTGTGTGCGCCCAACTCCAGCCCACCACCCTATCCCAGATCCAGCCCCCCACCTTCTCTGCACCTCCAGTGCCCTGCCCCTGGTCCAGGCCAACCCCCACCACGCGTGGGGACTACGAAACTCTCCTAACTGGCCTCCACTCTTAGTCACCACCCCTTTTCCACAGGACAGCCAGGATGCTCTTTTTTTCTTTTTAATGTTTATTTATTTACTTCTTTTTCTTTTTTGTTTTTTTTTAATGTTTATTTATTTTTGAGAGAGACAGAGACAGAGCTTGAGCAGGGGAGGGGCAGAGAGAGGGAGACACAGAATCCGAAGCAGGCTCCAGGCTCTAAACTGTCAGCACAGAGCCCGACGCGGGGCTCGAACTCACAGACCGCAAGATCATGACCCGAGCCAAAGACGGACACCCAACCGACTGAGCCACCCAAGCGCCCCAGGATGCTCTTTTTTAAAAATGCTAATCAGAGGGGTGCCTGGGTGGCTTAGTCCGTTAAGCATCTGACTCTTGATTTCAGCTTCGGATTCTCTCTCTCCCTTTCTCTCTGACCCCCCACCCCCAGCTCATGTTATCTCAAAATAAATAAAATTTTAAAAATTATTTAAAAACATACAAATGTCTATCAGATCACTGGTGTGGGCATCCTGCTTACAGCCTTTCCAGCTGTAACGAATAGACCTGCATAAGGACTTGTAAGACCCTGTGTGAAATCGCCTGTTTTCCTTCTGCTGCCTGCCCCTCCACCCCCCAGCTCCCCGACCCGCCTGGTTCCAGCCACACTGCTTCTCTGCTTAAAGGACTTGCACTGGCTGCCTAGATGCTCCCTCCCCAGTCACTCCTCAGAGAAGCCTGTCCCGCCACCTCAGCTGGTGGCGCCCACCTCCCCCCCCCCAAACTGTCTCCCTTCTGTCCCACACTTGTCTTCAATGATCTTCGTGTGTCTGTGCTGTCGCCAACCCTCTTTCCTAGAGTATCAGCTCTATTTACCCCCAGGAAGCTTGTTTGCACCAGTAGGTGCTCAGTAAAGATCTGATGGATGACTGACTGACTGAACGAACGAGTGAA
Organism: Lynx rufus; assembly: GCF_022079265.1. Taxonomy (NCBI): domain Eukaryota; kingdom Metazoa; phylum Chordata; class Mammalia; order Carnivora; family Felidae; genus Lynx; species Lynx rufus. The sequence goes on along the minus strand of NW_025814896.1, from coordinate 15,962,229 downwards.
TGACTGGCCCAAGGTCACAGAACCACAGTGGTGGATGGGACATCTGCACGGCCGGGCTTTGGGCGCTTTACTCCAGCTGTCACCGTTGGCAGACACCTGCGCCGTTGGGTAAACAAAGGCAGGTGTTGGCAGGGGGCGGGGCGGCAGGAGGAGTCCTCTCGGTCCTCCTCGGCCCCCCCCACCGAGGCCCCGCCTCCGCCCCCCCCCCAGCTCCCCCCTCCAACGCCCGGCCGCCCGCAGCCCGCTCCCCGCCGCGCGGGGCGGAGGGCGCAGCGCGGGGCGGCCGTCGGGGCGCATGGACGGGCCCGGGGCGCGGGGCCCGCGGCGCCGCCATGAGGAAGCAGAGCGTGCGCACCGCCGCGCTCATCCTGTGCATCCTGTCCTACCTGCTGGTGGGCGCCGCGGTCTTCGACGCGCTCGAGTCCGAGGCGGAGCGCGGCCGCCAGCGGCTGCTGGCCCAGAAGCGCGGCGAGTTCCGGAGGAAGTACCGCTTCTCGGCCGAGGACTACCGCGAGCTGGAGCGCCTGGCGCTGCAGGCCGAGCCGCACCGCGCCGGCCGCCAGTGGAAGTTCGCCGGCTCCTTCTACTTCGCCATCACCGTCATCACCACCATCGGTGAGCGGGCCCCGCGGCGCCCCCCGCCCCGGGCTCGAACCCCTCCTCTGCCCCTGCCCGGGCCCGGTGGCTGTGGACCAGTCGTTTCAGCCGCCCTCCGCCGAAAGGGGACGGCGTCCCACGCGGGCGGGGCTGGGAGGAGTCGGGAGCTCAAGTTCGCCCAGAGGCGGCACGCGGGAGTGCTCGGGGGAAGCCTCCAGGGGCCGGGAGACAGGTGGAGCGGGGCGAAGCGCGAGTGGCTGGAGACGGAGGCTTCCTTGCCTGGCTGCATCACACTAGCTGTGTGACCTCAGACAAGTTGCTTAACCTCTCTGAGCCTCAGTTTTCTCCTTTGTAAAATAGGGCTGCTAATAGGCCCTATCTCAGGGCTGTACCGAGATAATTATTGCCAAGGAGATAATGTGTGCAGAAAGTTTTAGCGCAGGGCATGACACATACAAAGCACTAAAAAAGAGAGAGAGATTGATTTTTGTATTATAATTATTATGCCGTTACTCCATGACAATGGGATCTAGTCTGTCTTAGTCACCGCAGTGTACCCAGCCGAGCGCATAGTAGACACTCAATAAATATTTGTTGAAGGAATGACTGATTACCACAAGCTTTGGACCTCACCCTTGGGGATCCAGAGCAGTTTCTCTGCAGCATCTGGACCGTCAGTCGTTGCCATGGCTACCGTCTGGCTGGTACCTGCTGAGCAGAAGCCTGGGGAAGCAGGAAAGGAGAGAAGCAGGCTCTGCAGGGCTCCAGGCTGGGTGTCCGCTGCTTCCCAGGCCCCAGCTGTGGATGTCCAGGCACCCCCTAGAGCTTGGATCACCACTGTGGAAGCCTGAGCTTTGGAGAAAGTTTTTTCCTAATGCTCTTGGCGAACGAATGTGAGCTGTGGGTTAAAAGCCCGAGTTCTGCAATTACATAGCCCAGAGTTCCGTTCTCATCTCTGCTGCCTCCTGTCTGTCTTCTCTGGCAATTGAACGTACCTCCCGGAGCCCTGGTTTTCTCGACTGCAAATGCAGTGCTTGCTACCTCGCTGGGTGGTTGCCAGGTTTAAATGAGGTCAAGTGTGTAAAATGCTTGGCAAGGTGCCTGAGGCCAAATAGGCACTATTAATTGGTCATAATAACAATATAACAATTCATTGTTTGCCAGCTGTGGGCCCAGCTCCCACTCAGCCCATTATGACCCCTCCTGTGAACATGGGCACCCCTGCTTCCCTACCCAGGCTCAGCCCAAGACACTCCCTGTTGCCATGCCCAGTGGTGTGGGACCCCATCCACCTTTTCTGCCCTCCCCCACGTTATCTGGAAGGCTCACAGCTGGTTTTGGCCTTTTCTGTGGGCTGTTCCTCACTGGCACCTTGGGAGCCGGGGGGAAAGGGACCCAGTTTGGAAACAGCTGGAGCTTTGCCTTTTCCGGCCACCTGGGGGCGCCAGCTGGGGCTGTGTGGTCCCGGCTGCAAAAGCCAGCCTTGCAGAGAGCCCAGCGCCAGAACCCAGGAGCTAGAGCTCTGCAAGAGGCACTGAGGCGCAATGGAGGAGAGTGGTTAATGGCTCAGGCCCTGTGATGTTTGGGCAGCTTCCTTGCTCTGAGCCTAGTTACCTTGTCTGCAAAAACGGGAGACTAATATTGCATACAGTAATTAGGAGGGTAAAATAAAATAATCTATGTAGAGTACCTAGCACGTTTAGTTATTGTCATTGTTCGTTTCACTCTGTCAAAGCCTGACCTAGCCCCAACCAGCTGGAAACAGCACTGCTTTGCATCTTACTGCTAAAAAGGTTCCCCTGTGTCGCACTCAGCACCCCCTTCAGTTTGATTTGATTATTGATGATGAGCATTATCGATATTAAACTTTCATTGGGCCTTTTGTCTGTGTCAGGCTCTGTGCAGGGCACTGGTGACTAGGGACACACAGAAGTGATTGGCGTGGTCTCTGGCCTCAAGGAGCTCACAGTCTCGTGGGCGGAGCTCCCCCCAAAAACAGATAGGGGGCAAACTGATGGGGCCACGCAATAGAAATGTGGATGTGGAGCCACAGATCTCTAATAACATGTATTGTGTCGATATTCTGAATAAATGACGTGTGCACGCAGCATACACAAAAGGGTAGAGAATGAAAAGGAAGTCTCCCTCTCACCCTGTCCCTCAACCCATAAATCTCTTTCCCTGGGTCAAATACAGTTCCTGGTTTTTTGTGCATCCTTCCACATATATTCTCTACCTGTGTATTCCTTTAAAACACACACACACATATATAGACATTAGGTTATACACACTGTTTTGTCTCGCACTTTCTTTTTTCACTTAATATATTTTGGCGATTTTTAAAAAATCAATCCCTAAAAAGCTGTGTCATCTTTTTCTTGGCCGTATAGCAGCATTTCTCAACCCTAGCACTACTGACACGTCGGACCGGATAACTCTGTTGTGGAGGGAGGGCTGGCCTGTGCATCACAGGATGTTTAGCGTCCCTGGCCTCTACCCACAAGATGCCAGGAGCACACGACCATCCCAGTTGTGACACCCAAAATGTCTCCAGACATTGCCAAATGTCCCCCTCAGGGACAAAATGACCCTTGGTCGGAACCATTGCTGCGTAGGGCTCTGTCATTTGGTTGGCACCATGATTTATTTCACCAGGCCCCTACCGATGGACACTTAGGTTGCCTAGTTTTCACCACGAGCGACGATGCTTCCCTGATGCCCCCATGCACACCTCACTTTGCACACACATGTATTTTGGAGGACTAACTTCCTAACTGTGGAAATGCACGGGCCAAGCGTTTGTGTGTTTACATTTTGGCAGATGGTGTCCATTTGCTAGAGGGGGCACCTTCTTTGGACTTTTCCTGGGTTATGGGCCTCTTTGAGAATACCCTGAAAGCTTTCGCTCCTCTCTCCAGGAACGCTCGGTACCTGGGGATGTCATGGTGGTCCAGGACTCCAGGAGGCCCACTCGTGTGTAGGTCCCCGACAGCAGTCGAGGGGACCTGATGAAGAATTACTGCTTCAGACTGAAGAAGTGCTTAGCGAGGGCTGGCTTGGAGCAGGATGTGGGAAGTCGTGGACTAGGGCAGCAGGGAAAGGGCTATCCAGGGGAGGAAAAAAACCATGAGAAGAGGCATGTGGAGGTGGGAATGCTGGTTGGGGCAACAACACAGGGTGGGGCTGGACAGGTGCGGGGTGGTAGGGGGAGTCAGATCACCAAGGAGCTCCGACACCAAGTGAGAAGTGGTAGGTGCTTTACCCTGTGGGTCCTGGGGCACCATGGAAGATTTTGCTTGATGTTTAAATCAAGGCATACTTCACACACGGTGAAACACACATTTTTCAGTGTAGCAGCCCTGGGCAAGTTCTCACGGGTGAGGACCTGTCCTGCAGCCACCACCGAGACTTAGCAGGCTCCCATCACCCCCAGATTTGTCATGCCCCTTTCTGGTTAACCCCAACGAAAGGCCACCGCAGATCTGCTCTCTGTCCCCATGGTTTTGCCAGAATGTTTCCAGAATGCCATTTCAGTGGAACCATGGAGTGTGTAGTCTTTTGCGCTTGGCTTCTTTCGCTCCCCGTAATGCAGCTGAGACCCATCCTTTGTTGGCGCAGGTAACCCCAGTTCATTCCTTTCTGTTCCGGAACGGAACTGCATTGTACGTGCGTACCGCAGGTTGTTTACGCGTTCCCCAGCCGAGGGACGCTGGGTTGTTTACAATTTGGGGCGGTTAGGGATAGCCACACAAGGTTTCAAAAGCGGGGAATGACCTAGTTAGAAGCAGCAATTCAAGACGCTGCGCAGGCTCCGGGGGGCAGGGGAGGGAGCCCGGACAGGGCGGCTGCGGCCGGTGCTCACCACCCCTCCCCTCCGCTCTCCCTGCAGGGTACGGCCACGCCGCGCCGGGCACGGACTCGGGCAAGGTCTTCTGCATGTTCTATGCGCTCCTGGGCATCCCCCTGACGCTGGTCACCTTCCAGAGCCTGGGCGAGCGCCTGAACGCGCTGGTGCGGCGCCTCCTGCTGGCGGCCAAGCGCTGCCTGGGCCTGCGGCGGCCGCGCGTGTCCACCGAGAACATGGTGGTGGCCGGGCTGCTGGTGTGCGCCGCCACCCTGGCCCTCGGGGCCGCCGCCTTCGCGCACTTCGAGGGCTGGACCTTCTTCCACGCCTACTACTACTGCTTCATCACCCTCACCACCATCGGCTTCGGTGACTTCGTGGCGCTGCAGAGCGACGAGGCGCTTCAGAGGAAGCCGCCCTACGTGGCCTTCAGCTTCCTCTACATCCTCCTGGGGCTCACGGTCATCGGCGCCTTCCTCAACCTCGTGGTCCTGCGCTTTCTGGCGGCCAGCACCGACGCGCCCGAGCGCGCCACCCGCCGCGCCAGCCCGCTCCGCCTGGGGGCGCCCGAGAGCCGCGGCCGCCCTCCGCCCCGCTGCCCTGCCCGCGCCGGGGGCTCCGCCTCCATCTCGTCCCGCGTGCACCGACTGCAGCTGGGGGCCCGCGACAACCTGGCCTTCTCACCCCCCTCGAGCCCTGGGGCTGTGGGCGGCGGCACGGTGGGCAGGCCCCCGGCCCGGCGGAAGTCCATCTGACGGCCCTGTCCCGGGCCCCGGAGGGTGGGGGTTGGGGGAGGTCGAGGGAACAGGAGGGGCTAGGGTCACCTGTCAGAGCTTGGAGAGGGTAGAGGGGCTGTGGCCTCAGGGCCGTCTTCTGCCACGAGCAGTGTGTCTTTCCCTTCTGTGGCCAGCCCCTCCCTCCTCTCCAAAAATCCATTAAAGCCGCACCTTAAGCACAAGCACGTCCTGTAGGTGCAAATCCCCGTGGTCCGAACTGTTTTAGGAAGGCGCGGCCACATCAGCCACCCAGGAGAGGCTCTCCACAGGCCCATGTCATCAGCTAGCCCTCCCGAGTGGAAACAGGTGGCCGTTTCTCCGCTGAGAGAGGAGGCAGGTTTTCCGTGTTGTAAGGGAAAATGCGGGACTTCCAACCCTGGGAGCCAGGCAGTGAGGCCAGCTGCTCACACCGGGAGAGGCGTGGGGATCGGATGCACTGAAGGGAAACAGCTCCTGTCCCCGAGTGGAGGGGCGGACAAATCTGCACTATTTAAACGATCGCTCATCCTCTTGCTCAATGTGTAGAGTGGAATTGACCCCTGTGTGAATGAAACACACCCTCCGCCCGACCCCCCCCCCCCCATGTTCTTTGTCCTTGGCGAGCGCCATCCGAGGACGAGGAGGGCCTTGTTGACACCCACCACGTCACTGGAGCACCTGGACGCAGTCAAATGCTGTGGGAAGACCCCTCTTCTGGAAGCCGTGAGATCTGGGTCCTGCCAACTGCCCTCAGCGTGACCTTGGGGAATGTCATCCCCTACCTGGGTCTCAGTTTCCACATCTGTAATGACTGAGTTCAGCTGGAATCGTGTCCCCACCCCCCCACCCCCACCCCCTGCATCTCTGGAAGGGTTCCTGGGATGCACCCTGCCCCCTAAGGTGTCTGTGGCATCCTGCAGCGCTCGGCTTCCTCAAACACCAACTACCCGTGGCTTCCCAGATAGAACTCTCAACACAAAGCAGAGCGAGCCAGGTTAGAAAAGCCAAAAACTTTAATTTTCAACATGAGCTACATGGTCATGAACACAATGCAACGTGACCCACTCCAACCCAGGCGCCCCGGAAACCCTCCCTCCCCAAAGTCCCGAGTGGCTCCTGCTCCCAGAGGGGGAGTGAGAGAAAAGTGGGTGGATGGAGAGGCCCCCAGCCTGAGGACCCGGGGTCCGGCCTCCCAGCCACCCCCTTCGGAGGCAGGCATAGAATGAAAGGGCTCCAGATGTGATGCCTGAGGCCCCGGGTTCAAGTCTCCACTTTGCCCTCACAGAAGCTAGGAGTACATGGGCACAGTCAGCCTCCCCCACAGGGTTTGAGTCCGATGCGCTCATGGACATGGCAGCCTTCTGTCCACTCTGAGGCGCTGCTATACAGACAAGGGGCCCTCCCACAGAGCCAGGGGAATCACTGCGGGGGAACGGGAGAGGGCTCGGTCCCCTGGGCCGGGCACAGTGCTGCTGCTCAATAAATAAATGCAGGTGGCCTTGCCTGACGCAACAGCTGTGCTCCAAAGGGAGGGGGGCTCGGCGCCGCTTCTGAACACCGAAGTGCGCCCAGGAGCTCCTGGTTTAAGGAACCGGATGGTGAATCAGCTCGTAAAGTACGTAACCACCCCCTAAGCTATCTGCTTCACCTCCTCTTAGAGCTCTGAGCTGTGGGAGAACTGAGTTCCAGTCCGGACCCCGCCGGGAACCCACAGTGGGACCTTAGCCGGTACTTTCCCTCCCAGGGCCTCAGCTTCCTCCTCCGTAAAGTGGGCTGACAATACAGGCCCCCTCTACTCCCCAGGGGCTCTTGTGAGGGTATACTCGACGTAAAAGCACTTGGAAAGCAAAAGTTTGAAAAGCACTACGGGAAGGTCAGATCTTGTTACATCGTAAAGTTTTGTGAGGCTTTCCTTAAGATGACGTGTGTCACAGCCGTCTCACTCCCACACAGCCCCCGGGCGGGAACCGGCACTTACCTCCCTCAGGTTGGTCCTACGGGGGTTCTGACCCACCCTCAGCAGGAACCCCTACCCAGACACCGAGGTCTGGACCAAATCCTGGGCACCCTCAGTCCGCTGGGCCGGACCCCAGGGCAGCTAGGGCTCTATGGTAACTCTCTCCGCCAAACCGGGGTCCACAGAGATGGAACCAAGCAGGGCCCCGTGGCCCAGGGCTGAAAGGCCACAAATGCTTATCATGGCAGACATGCCTGGGCAGTGGCTTCTGGTCCCATGGAGGGAAGCACAACAGAGCCCCATCGCACATCTGCTGAGGGGTCTTGGGCAAGTCACTTCCTGACTCTGGGCCTCAGTTTCCTCCCCTCTCAGATGGGCTACAATTTGCTCTTCCCATCTTTTCTGGGAGGCTCTACGGAGAGAAGGGAGGAAGAGGTGTCGTGGGCAACGGTGGCCCCACCTGGGCCTGCTCTGGTTCCAGCTCAGCCTCGGGTGGGAGGAGGCCAGGATGGAGGTGCCACCGAACTCACAGGTGACCCCAGAGGCGAGCGTTCCCCTCGCCAGGCCTCAGTCTTCATCAGTAAAATGGACTTCATGAATGGTCCCAAAGGTCTGTTCCCAGCTGTATGGAAAGTGGACTCTGGAGAAGGGAAGTGGAGAAGACTCCCTCCCACAGTACCCCTGCATGTGACTTCTGGCCCAGAGATTGAAAAAAGAATCAGCCCCTCTATAAACCCTAGCCTCCCACTCCCAAATCCCACAATTCCACCTCTCTGCTCCTCTCCAGATGGAGCTTGAGCTGGCAAGGGTCAGACAGCAGTAGGGACAGGCTGGCCTTGAAGGTTCCCCAAAGCTAATACTGAGAATAGTCACCCCCTCCCCAAACCCCCATCTCTTGGTGAGGACAGACAGTGGTTCCGCACCAAATGGTCAGAGCCCCCTTGGAAGCGGGGCACGTGCTCACAACAATGATACGAAGAAACAGGGCTCCAGCCCCCACCCCACCCCACCAGGAGGTGAACTGAGATTTCACAGAACAAACAAGAAAGTCACTGAGGGGGGCCCTCGGTGACCACCCCCAGGATGTTGTTATTGCTTTGGAGCGTGCTCTCTCCCTTTATAAAGGCTGTGCAGACACCAGAGGGTAGGCTCGGGCTGGGGGGGCTCCGAGCCCTCTCTCCCTCTGTTTGGGACAGCCTGGCTCTGCCCCGTCTTTGAAAAGCTACCCCTGAACAACCAGAGCAGTGACGGCTGGAGAGAGAAGGCGCTCTCCTGGCTCAAAATATTCCAAATGGTGAGTAATAAACGAACAGCAGAGAAATCACACTGGTTAAAAAAACAAACAGGGGAGGGGCTGATTCTGGGCCTCAGATCAGAGGCCACCCAGAGCCCTGCTGCCTCCTGCCCCAGCCTTGGGATTCCACCCAGCACAATCCCAGGAAGCTCGGAAGAGCTCATCGATAAAAGAAAGGGGCATCTCTGTCTCCCCTTCCCAGTGCAGCATGGGAAGCTCTATGGAGGCGATATAACTTATCCGGGACTTTAAAGGCTCCCCAGGGCTTAAGGAGGCAGAGGGGAGGGGAGGGAAGGATAAAGGAGAGGGATTCCAGGTGGAAGAAATTGCCAGATCAATAGCCTAGAGTGAGGCCAAGGACAAGGCAGGGCTGAACACAGCTGGGCATCCTCGGTGGAAAATGACCTCCTCCAATGGAGCCCAGGCCTCTCCACCAAGGCCCACAACCCTCAGGAGCGCTTCACAAATAAAACCAGTACCAAGGATAAGACGTCAGAACATCTGAGTATAAGGGGCATCTCCAGCTACAACCGGGTCAGAGGGGTGGGGAGGGAGGAGGAGGGGCGAGAAGAGGAAGAAGAAGGGCTGGCCTCCCATGAATCAGGCTCCAGGCTCAGACCCAGACCAGTGAGGAGACAGCCGCCTCCTGGAATGTTCTGGTGTGCCTCCTCTCTACCCATCCTGGAACTCTGTAAAGACTATATGCAAGCTAAGAAGAGGCCCCAGGGCTTGGAACGCTAACTCTACCCAGCTAAACTGGACTACGCCCTACACAGCAGGGACTGGGTAATGAGGGGTGGTGGGCTGCTGGGTGCCTCCCAGGGGAGGTGGCAGAAATGTGCTTCTCTAAAGAGGGGCCAGCCTGTGTCCTCCCAGCATGCAAAAGGGCTTCCGTGGGCCTCGGGGAGGGCCGGGCCAGGAAGGCAGCTACCCAGGCTTGCTTGAGAAGGAATCTCCTGATTCTTACACTCATGAGCCAAGGTAGTTGAGGCAGGGGCAGTGGGTTCTGCCCTTAGTACAGGATGGTTTGTTTAAAAAGACTAAAATAGGGAAGCTCTGTTGCCTCCCCAGACCCCTAGCCTGGAGGCAGAGGGGTAGACAAGAAGACCTTTGACCTCACCCAACGAGGAGGGATTCTCCTATATGGGAAACCCTTGCCTTGGCACCACTGGTCCCAACCCCAACTTTGCTTAGACTCCCTCTCCAATCCAGCGTCCCCAAATTCAGAGACGGTGAGCTCCCTGGACTTGGGGTTCTCGAAAATCAGGGTCCCGTGGCTCCTTCACCAAAACACAGACGACCCAGTTCTTTCCAGTCCATTTCCACACTATCTCGTTGCAATCCCACGGAGCTAGGCACCCTGGGGGTCTGTGCCAGGTCCAGGGCACCGCCTCCTCTCCTTTGGCCCCTGCTGGACCCCAATTCCTAGAGCCACCGGAAGAGGGGCAGGCAGGAAGGGACAGACAGATGGACTCGGACAGGCTGCGGCAAAGCTCCTTCCACGGGCAGGCGGAGGGAGGCCGAGCTCCTCGTCATGTGGGAGGCTCTGGACCCCCCGGAGCTGGCTCCGGATCCTTGCAAAGCTGCCCCATCAGCTCTGGGGCAGGAGTAGCTGCCTGAACCCGGTGCCGCAGGAAAGACACTTGCTGGTAATTGGCACCATGGAGATGGCCGCTGGGTTCTGGACTTGGCTCCGGGCAGCGAGCTTCCGAGGAGGCAAAAAGGGGGAGCAGTCGGACAGTGTCTGGGACAGGAGGATGGTATGCTCTGCCACCTCAGTCTTTCCTTTCTCCGGATTGCAGCCACATCCACCAGGTCAAGAACCGGCCAAGTCAAAAGTGCAGCCAATCCCGTTGGGAGAGGGAAGGTCTTAGGGGGTAGGAGGCAAAAAGGGGGTGAGGAGGGGCCCTGGGGGTCAGGTCTCCCCGTTCTGCTTCCCCACTGTGGGGGAGAACCCCATCCTCCTCTGTTCAATGTGCCCCTGGGCCTGGGGTCCCAGGTTGGGGCTGGGCATTCTCCAGGCCTTCTCGGGGAGCCCCTCCCCACCCCGGCCCTAAGATCGCTCGCCACAGGGGCCCACGGTGCTCTCGAGGGACAACTGGGACGCCTGCCGGAGCAGGGGGCCCGCGGCTGGGTCCACCATGGAGGAGGTGGGGAAGAGCTTGTACCAGCCCACGGCCAGGGTGGTCAAGTCCAGCTCCTCCAGTAGCACTCGGGCCACACCCATGAACTGCTTCCGCTCCATGCGCCCATAGTTCCCCCACACGATCACCTGCGGGGCGAGAGACACTGCGGTTCAAATCTTGCCATTCACGGGCCCAGAACCAGAACTCAGGTCACCCTCATGCCCACTTCACCTCTGAGTCCTGTAGATGCTCCCGCCTTAAAATTGCTCAAGCCTGGGTGCCTGGGGGAGCTCAGTCGGTTAAGCATCCGACTTCAGCTCAGGTCATGATCTCAGGGTTCGTGAGTTTGAGCCCCGCATCGGGCTCTGTGCTGACAGCTCAGAGCCTGGAGCCTGCTTCGGATTCTGTGTCTCCCTCTCTCTCTCTCTGCCCCTTTCCCACCTGCACGCTCTCTCTCCAGAATAAACAAACATGAAAAAAAAAAAAAACTGATCAAGCCTGACCATATCTTCCTGGCTCTAGTGCCGCCATTATTGCTTGCCTGGGCAACTGGCTTCCTGCCTCCCATCTAACTCTCTCCATTCCACCCTCCACACCCTTCACCTTTGAAGCTGAGCCTTGAGGGCTGGCCCTACAATGTGAGTCCCCTGCCTGGTACCCTCCCCCTGCAATCCCCACCAGGCCCTCTGCTTCCAGATTCTCGGAAACCCCCCATGAGAAACAAAACAAAGTTTTAAAAGTGGCTGAAGAATGTATGGTATACAAGCTAGCTTCCTTCCTTTTTCCAACAGACTCTTTTCTGTAGTGCCTGCCCCATTTCTTGGTCAACACTCTCCCTTGGAGCAGCTAGTCGGGTGGTTTCTGTGGCTGCAGGACCCTCACTTGCTCTTCTGGAGCTCAGGGTCTAATTCTGTCCCCTGTGGGGTTAGCCCACAAAGGTGGGCTGGCTCAGTCACTCCGTGGAGCCCGCTGACTTTAATGCACAGCCTCTGGGGTCAGACACAGGTGGGTTCAAATCCCAGTCCCGGCTGGGTGGTTTGGGTAAGTCATCCAACCTCATGGGCCCTCAGAGTGGTTTCTAAGTGAAATTATCCCCAGTTTCCCTCGCAGGCAAGGATCAAAGGAGTGGACGTCCAAGCTCACTATGAACTGTCAGCTGCTTCTCGAGCACACAGGGCAAGATGACAACAGCGTGAGCCACTACTGCATACGGTGTTGGACGCTGCTCCAAGGCTCCGTTGGCCTTAGATTCAACCCTCCCAACAACCCTACAAAATGTTTTGATTTCACAGCTGTTTCAACTGAGCCTCAGAGAAGTTCAATCATGTGCCTGAGATGGTTCACCTGACCAGTCTTCGATGCTCCTTGGGCAGCTGATCAGAAGTCCGCCTCTGGTGCATGGATGGATTCATTTTAAACTGGGGTTATGGGCTGAACCGTGTTCCTCCAAAATTCATACTGAAGCCCTAACCCCCAGAATGTGACTGTATTTGGGAAGAGAGTCAAATGAGCCCATAATCCCATCCGACTGGTATAAGAAGAGGAGATTAGGACACGAAGAGAGAGAGAGAGCAGGGACGCGTGTGCACAAAAGCAAAAAGACCACGTGAGGACACGGGGAGAAGGCGGCCTTTGCAAGCCAAGTAGAGAGGACTTGGAAGAAATGGAACCTACGATACCTCGAGCTTGAGCTTCTAGCCTCCAGGATCGCGAGAAATAAGTTTCTATTGTGTAAACTCTCCAATCTGGGGTACTTTGTTACGGCGGCCCTAGCAAACTATTACAACTGGCATTCGGATCTCGCTCACGGGGCTGGTGGGTCTGTCCTGCTGTGACATCAGTCAGAGAGCTCACCAGCAAGGACCCCACTCAGATTGCTGTTTCCCCAGACAGGGACGTTCTGTGGAGCTCCTCCAAAGATGCTCAGGCCAGAATGCTCTACCTTTGTCTACTGGACCAGATCTGGCCCATAGATGTCTTAAGCTGCACGTGAATGCCTCTAGACTAGAAGAGTTCTCCCAAACTTGTTTGACTAGTTTATACAGTAAGACATTTACATCATCACCCAGTGCATACAGGGGACTCCCAGTTGAAGAAAGTCAGATAAGACCTGCCTAACTAAGAATGATCAATGTTTCCTTTCCTATTCTATTCTGTTAAACAAACAAACGAACCAACTTGTTGAGATTCGCTAAACGGATTTCACAGCTCGCTGATGGGTCTTAACCCTCAGGTTGAAAAATTCTGCCCTAGATAGGCCCTGGGCTTCCCAGTCTGGCCAAAGTCCCACTGTCTTGGCAAATTTGTAACACGCTGGCCCCGCCCTCATTTGCTTTGCCTGCTCTGGTTAGAAGCAAAAAACTGAGGTACAAGCCAGAGGTGCCCAAGTGGTGACTCCAAGGCAGTGGGCATACGGTTCCTGCAGGCATCCAACCTGGGCCCTGCCAACACCCACGATGGGCAGCTATTTCTAGCTTGATGCCTGAGTCACCATTAGCACCCCCCTGATGGCCAGGGAACCAAACACCTCTCTGGATCCTCAACAGCTCCCAGTCTATTATCTTGTGCTCCAGGCCAAGCCCCCGGCTTCCAGAGGCTGTTCTGATAATGATTAATAATAACAAGAAGAACAATGGTGGCAGGCATTTGTGGGGCACTTACCATGGGCCGACCCTGCATTTTTCTTGAACAAGGCACCCATTTCGCTGTCACAATGTTATCTGTAGGTACTGTGAGCACCCCCATCTTATGCCCATCTTACAATAAAGAAGCTGAGGGTCAGAAAGGAACTTGTGCAAAATTGAATTGTGTAGCTCAGATCAACCACAGTGCCCTCCTTCCTCCAGGTGAGGCCCTCCAGAGACACCCCCCACGCCGGGGTGCCCCCTCTCTCCCTCTGGAACTGCATACACAGACCTCGGGGCCCCTCACCTGCAGGACTTTGCCCTGGGGACTCTCGGGAAACAGCAGCACCTGGTTATACAGCGGGTCCAGCGACTTGCGAGCAACTTTGGTCTTCTTCTTGGCAATGCAGACGCCGTTCTCCAGCAAGTAGGCCTTGATGTAGGCCGCTGAGGACAGAGACCGGCGGGATGAGTTCGACTCTGGCCCTCAAATGGTGGGCAAATGGCACAGTAGGGGGAGGCTCCCCACCCACTGCTGGGGGCCAGATGGCCTCATGGGGTTTGGGGAGGCAGCTGCAGGGGTAAGTGTGGTGGTAGGTGTGAGTGACAGGGTGCAGCTGGGGTTGGGTGGGGCCTACTCCCCCTCCTTGGGTGATCCTACCTGCCCCCTCCCTGCCTTTGCTCACTCTGTACTTACCTGTTTCCTCCCTTAGTCCCCGATTTGCTCACCCCTTCCCTGGCTTACCCCTTCATCACTGACACATTCACCCAATACATGTTTGCTAAGCACCTACTTACTGTGTGCCAAGCACCTAGGCATGGGGGTATAGCCATAAACAGGTAAGATGGTCCTTGTCCTCCAGAAGCTCAAACCAGTGGGGAAGACCAGTAAGGTCAACTGACAATATCCAGTGGTTCTCTGAACAAACTCAAAACCACTACTCCCATGTGAGTCACTGGAGTTGGGACAAGGGAGTCCCCTGTAGTTGGGCCCAATTTTCTCTCTTCTAGACCCAGAAACCCCTCAGGGCCTCCCCGCCGACCTCCACCCCTGCCTTGTAGAAGGAAGGGCAGCCCCACACCTGGCAGTGTCTTGGAGCCTGGCTTGGCCGTCAGTCCCCGAGCCTGGATGATGTCCACTTCCAGCTGGCCATTCCGCTCCTGCAAGCCGATCTCCACGTCCCCTGCAAGGGGCCCCAAAGCACGGGACTGGGAAGTGGCTTAGAAGCTCGCCCAGGGGCTCAGCCTCTCGTCTCTACTTAGGGATGAAGCCCCCCCTTCCCCTGCTCCCACCCAAAACAAGACCAGAAACCACTCCAACATGAGGCTCTGCTGAGCCTGTGGGTGCAGACTAGGCTCTAGGCTGGGTGCTCGGTGGATGGAGCCAAGGGGGATGGGGACAAGGGGGAGAACAAGGGCTTGTGGTGGCCCCCATCAGGAATAGGTCTTGGGGCACTCACCCATCGGCGTGGTGGCCAGGGTCTGGCGGCCCACGAACTGCGCTGGCCCCATGCTGCCGAGGAAGTCACTGAACTGCGCGTCTGACGCCAGGCAAACTCCCCCATAGTTAAGGCTGCAAGAAGAAAAAAATGAGACAAAAACTAATGTTCCCAGGGGCTGACTGAGGACTCTGATGACTCAGGCAGTCACCTCCAGAACCTCCCTCATTCCACGGGGATTCCGTCCACATCCATCACCCGGCCTCAGGCAGACCTCTGTCCTGTCTCTCCTTACTTCTTTCTATCTTCATGGCCCTCAAATCTCTACTTCGACTCCAAAATTCTAGGGCTTAGCATGTGTGTCCTGTACCATCCCCCCCGCCTCTCCTCACCAACCCTCAGGTTCCACCTCCATGAAACAGGTGTGACCATATCTGCCTCCCGGGGTGGTCGTAAGAAGCATGGGAGGTGATGCTGGTCAGTGCCCAGCTCCCATGGTTTAGTGCCACAACACTGGTCCAGAGACCAGCAGCATGGCCCAGGAGCTAATGAGGAACAAACCTGCACCGCACTCTACTCCGACCTGCTGAATCCGTCTGCCTTTTAATGAGAGCCCCAGTAGACTCCTTTACACCTGACAACTCGAGACACACGGGACCAGGGGCTCGGCCTCGGAGGTCTGCCTTGGTTGCTGCTGCTCCAAGTTCACTGCGCCCTGTCTGTTGGGAATGAGACCGCAAATCTCCTTTGAAAAGCCCCCTCCCCAAGGCACCAATTCCCCTGGAGTGGAGCAGAGCAGGTTCAAGAGTCTGGGCGTGAGCTCCGCCTGGCCAATCAGCACATTCCTTCCCTTGGCTGTTTACTGGCTCAGAGACCTGCACGTGGCCCAATTCAGCCCACAAGAATCTGGTTAGGAGGCTTTCGACTGTGGGGAGTGAGAAGCTCTTTTTTCCCACCAGGCCTGAGCCTGAGACAGAAGACTGGAGCCATTGGCAGCTATCTTGCCGCCATCTGGGGTCCGTGAAGGAAGCCACCATACAGGTGGCCTCGCATAAGCTCCTGGATCAAGTTCTGCCTAAAGCAGGATACTTCACCTCTTCCGTGGTTACATAAGTCAATAACGACTATTATTACAAATTATTACCTTTTTGCTTACGCCAATTTTAGCTAGTTTTTCCTCTCTCATCTCCGAAGTGGGAATAATTGTGTTCCCATTTCCTAGGTGTGAGATGAAGCACTGAGTACCATGCCTGACGTACCCTGTCACCTTCAGGAGCAAAGCACGGGCAACCCACTTCCCCATGTGACCCTCGCTCCGACCCCAGGATGTTGGTTCTTCATTTTACCACCATTATTCAGGTGAGGAAGCCCAGGTCCTGCTCGGCCTAGAGCCATGGAGCTCACAGGGCAGTCAGCACTTGAGTACAACACTTCTGATGCCAATCCCCGGTGACTTCCCACCTGGGCAGGTCCCGAGGATAATAGTGCACTTTTAACAAGTGCCCACAGTGTGCCAGGTTTCACAGCAGCGGCCAGGGCGGTCTCTGAGCAGGAGGAGGAAAGCACCTTGGGGCCTGGAGGGTACTGCATGCTTGGTTCGCTGCACAGAGAGCAGACTCTCCAAAGCTCCCCCCCCCCCCTTGGGAAACCTGCTGGGCTCTCAGCCTTGAAGGAGCAGGAAGAGCTTCCAAGGAAGGTGGGGTTTTGAGGTCCACCCTGCACGGGTGCCCCTTCCTGCTTCTGAACCACTCAGCCCACTAGTCTGTCTTTCCCGAGGGACGAGACCCTGTACACTGAGACCCCACCGTCTTGCTGGGGAAATGCATTGCTCCTGAAGAAATGTCCTAAAGAAGACAGTATCACAAGACACACCCAGTCCCCTGCCCACCCACTTCGGGTTGGGTACCTCAGTACCAAGGGCTTATTACTATGTGCCAGCACCCTTCCAGGCTCCAGGGCTTATTCAAGTCTTGTCCTCACGGGCCATATATTCTGGTGTGACTCATGGAGATTCTAGTGAAGCAGGTATGATTTTATTTAGCTAACATCAAGGACACTGAGGTTCAGCGCAGGAAAGCCACCTGCCCGAGTCACACAGTGAGAGGGTGGGAGAGGCAGGATTTGAACCTACATCTGCGGGCGGAAGACACACACTTAGCTCACTGCCACAGCACACGATAACCTCCCCTTGTCCAGGACTGGCCCCAGTACATGGAGTGGACTCCTAGAAGCCCGGTATGTGTTTGTTTCTTTCTTTCTTTAAAAATTTTTTTTTTAATTTTTATTTATTTTTGAGAGAGACAGAGACAGAATGCCAGTGGGGTTAGGGGCAGAGAGAGAGGGAGACACAGAATCCGAAGCAGGTTCTAGGCTCCAAGCCGTCAGCACAGAGCCCGACGCAGGGCTCGAACTCACAAACCATGAGATCATGACCTGAGCCAAAGTCAGACGCTCAACCAACTGAGCCACCCAGGCGCCCCTTTTTTCCTTTTCTTTCTTTCTTTCTTTCTTTCTTTCTTTCTTTCTTTCTTTCTTTCTTTCTTTCTTTCTTTTTAACATTCTTTTAAATATTTTCTTTTTATTTGACAGAGAGAGAGAGAGAGAGAGAGAGAATGCAGGGGAGAGGGGCAGAAGGAGAGAGAAAGAAAGAATCCCAAGCAGGCTCCACATCCAGCACAGGGCCCAACATTGGCTCAATCCCACAATCCTGGGATCGTGACCTGAGCCAAAATCAGAGTGGGACGCTCAATCAACTGAGCCCCCCCCGCCATGTGCCCCAGTATGCATTTCTGAGTGCGGTGAATGTTGTTCTCATCTCTTCCTCCCGGACAGACAGCTCAATCCATTGCTCAGCCTTGTAACCAAGTGTGGCCAATGTGAGCTGAAGGGATACAGGCCACTTCCAGGCCTAACCTATAAAAACCTCCCACATGCCATCTGTCCTGTGCCAGTCTAAGCCTATCGGTAGTAATGCCAAAGGCTAGAAATGCCTGGGGCACTCACCAGGAGCCGTGAGCTTCCCACAGACATCTCCCCTCTCCAAACCAATGTAACGACTGGACCAACCCTTGTGGTTCTTATTATGGTTGCACGATGCCCTTCAGCCATCAACCACCAGGAAACTTTGAAAAAATAAAGGCTTATAACCTCCAAGACCTGGAAAACCACACAGCACACATGGGGTCTACACAGCAAGATCATGGGAAGGGGGGCACGAGACAGTGCACAGACCAGGGGTTCTGCCTTTATTGAGTTCAAGGGTGGGGGCCTAGGGTCTCAGGGCATGCTCTTTATTGGTGAATTTAAAACACAAGAGTGGGAATTTAAAGAATGGGAAGAGAACAGACAAGTAGCCCAAATAGTTACTGAAATCAAACAAGATCTCTAAATCAACCCAAATCTCTAAAACAAAAGAACCTCAGTTTCGGGGGAGGGGGAGCTGGCCTGGCTCTTTGTGTGGCTGGCAATTTGTTTGCCTCTTTAAAATGAATGCCTTAGCAATCAAAGCATAAGTCAGACTCCTGCACGACAAAAATAAAACAAAAACAAAAACAAGAAACTGTCAGGGCTCACAGGACACCATCTCACACCCTTTAAAATGGCTACTATCAAAAACAAAATAAAATTAAGAAAACAAAATAACAAGTGTTGGCAAGGATGTGGAGAAATTGGAACCCGTTGCACTGTTGGTGGGAATGTAAAATGGTACAGCCGCTATGTAAAACAGGATGGCAGTTCCTCAAAAAAATTAAAAATAGAATTACCATATGATCCAACAATTCCACTTCTGGGCATATGCCAAAAAAAGTCAAAGCAGGGCTTCTGAGACACATTTGTACACCCATGTTCATAGAAGCGTCGTTTGCAACACTCCGAAGGTGTCCATCGATGGAGGAACGGTCTGTACATACAATGGAATATTATTCCGCCCGGACAAGAAGCTGTGACACGTTCACAACAGGGCTGAACCTTGAAGATGTTACACTGAATGAAATCAGCCAGTCACAAAAGGATAAGCACTATGTGATTCCAATACAAGAGGTATTAGGGCAAATTCAGAGACAGAACGATGGTCACCAGGGGCTGGGGGGGAGGGGAGAATGAAGAGTTAATGTTTTATGGGTCAGAGTTCACTTTAACAAGATGTAGCGTTCTGGGGGTGGATGGCAGTGATGGGTGCACAGCAGTGTGACTGTACATAACGCCACTGACACACACACTTGAAATCTGTTTCGGTGAGGGATGAAGGGGAGGGGGAGCCCCAGGCTTCCAGCTGTGGAGTGAGTAAGTCACCGGGATGAAAGGCACAGCACAGTCAGTGATACCGTAACAGCGCTGCTGTATGGGGACAGATGGTACCGATGTATCACCATGTTGCACACCTGAACTAATGTAACATTGTGTCAATTATACTTCAGAAAAACCCCCAACTGTTATGATGGTAAATTGGCATCATGTGTATTTTAACCACAATTAGAAAAAAAAAAACAACACATATGATTTTCTCTCTCTCCCCTCCCCCCCACATCAGAAGCCCTAAGAAAAAGGGAGCCTGGGCCCAACGACCAGAAACACCAGCATTGAAATTTGCATGAACAAGAAACGAACGTTTGCATGAAGTCATTGATTAAAGAGTCTGGTTATGGCAACTGGCACTGCTTAAACAAATACAGTGACCTTGACCCCTGGCCAAAGCTGATGGATCCACGGCTTAGACATCTGACCCAAGCTCAGTCAAACAAAAACTCCCTCTGGGAAACAAGACAGAGAAGCCCAGAGACTGAAAGTCCTGAGAACTGAGTCCCGTGCGTAGCCCTCACCAGGAGCCCCAAACTAGCCCCCCAATCCAGGCTGCCCAAGCTCTGCCCTCGACCATGTGAGACACCTGAGTGGCATGACAGTACCTTCTGTTTTTACTTAAGCTATTGGCAGGGTTGATGGCAGGATAATAATTTGACATTGTAGCCTGAGTGTTTTTCCTTTTCGTGATTTCCTACCATCCCTCCACCTTCTTCCATTCAGGCAGGAGCCTCAGACAAGTGATGACCCAGTAGAAGGCAGACAATAAGCATATTCTTGGCTGTTGAGTTTCAAATCCAAGAAGAAACAGAAGGATGCGCGCAAACCACGCGGTCCTGCACCACCCCCCCCAATAAACAAACAAACAACTCCCCAGCCTGAGAGAGCAGAGGGAGTCAGGGAGGACGAGAGGGTCCGCGGGTAAGATCTGGGTCCCTGGGCTGGGCTGGTGGTGCTGAGCGATGACAAAAAACCCCACACAGGCCTGGAGAATCTGAAAGCAGAGGGGCCTTGTGCCTATTCTTCCTACTGGGTGGAGCTGAGAAACGAACATGACGCTTTGCAGAAATGGCTGCCTGGTGTCTTGTCAAGTGAACCTGTGTCTGAGGCTGTGTGTGTCCCTCCATGCCGGAGAGAAGCATATGTTCCTGCTGTACCCAAGAGAGGGCCAAACCAAAACAGAGGCAGAGGAGTACTGAATCCAAGCAGTCCGGCTTCTGAATCTATTATCTCAGCAATTATGCAACAGCCTCATGGAGAAAGTATGGGAGAAACTTAAATATCTAGGGATAGAAATGTGTACCTATTATTCCTGCAAAGATCCTTAATTAACAGCACCAAAGCTAAGACCCAGACTTCCTCACAACTGAGGACATGGGCCTTCCTCCATAGCCCTCTTTTCCAACCCATGCTCCTGGCCATCTGTGGGGTCCAGGCTCCATTCTGTAAGGAGGGTCTGGGCTCCAAAAGCCCAAGAAACAGCGGTGCCTCTTGGGTTCCAAGTCACCGTAGGGCCCAGCCTCCCAGGCAGAGTGAGGCTTCTGCAGCCTGAAATTGAAAGTTCCCTCCAACATCATCATCGTCTACTCCTCAGTTCCTGATGGGATTGTGAACAGACAATGGGGAACTGGCAGGCCTGGTAATTAGCAGTAATTGTTTATAATATCTGGGCGGCTGCCTGATTTCCCATCCCAGGGTGCCTCGCCAGCTGCCAAGGAACCAGGCAGACGCCCCAGAAACCCTGAATGGGTTATCACATCCTCCATGGGGCTGGAGGACGGAAGAAGCAAGTGGTGACGGGTCCCTGCTGGCCTGAGGACCAACTGTATCAGGGACCCCACTCCACCTCGGGTTCTTCCCTGGAAGAGGATAAAAGGCAGGGGACACAAAGTCAGAGCTGGTTCTACTCACTGGTCACCTGCCTGCTGTGTGATCTCTGGCAAGCGGCTGGTGTCTCTGTGCTTGAATCTTCTCATCTGCACTCAGGACCACACCTACCTACCTCTTGGACAGTGTGCGGCCATTCCTTTGGCAGGTGCCTGTGCTGTACCCATTTTAAATGCTTCAAAAATCTCTGCTCATGGGAGCCACTCTCAAGGGGGTGGGAAAGAGCCTGCTGAGTTAAATACCATACACATGCTACTACTTAGACCATGCCTGTATGCAGTAGGAACTCAGTAAATGTTCACTGCCAAACCTTTCAGCTGGTCTAAAACTTGGAAAGTATGGTGGCTAAGACTGGACTTTGGCATAATACAGACCTTGGATTCCAGTGCTGTGCAACCTGGGGTGAGTTTTGTAACTTCTCCGAGCTGCTATTTCTTCATCTATGAAATGCAGATCAACTATAATCGCCTTACTGAGTTGCTGGGGAGAGTCAGTGAGGTAACACAAGCAAGGTGCTCAGTACAGGACCTGACAACACAGTATGTGCTGAGTGAATAAAATCTGGTCCCTGCCGCCCGGCCTGGGAGAGCCTCTTCTCCCTCTTCATGGCATTTTCATGGCACTTCTGAGTCCCCGCCTGTCTGGAAGTGTAGCATCTGGAGGCCTGAGACCAAGCCCAGGCCAACTAGGGGGTAGTGGGGGATGGGGGGAGGGCTGCAGTAGCTGGTTTCTCCTGGGGACACATGGAGCCACGCGGGTGCAGGCACAGGCCTGAAACAGGATTACACTCCGTGTTCCACTGGGCTTTTATTTTTGTGTTAATGGTGAAATAAGATTGCCTGCATTTCAACTCTCATTAGTTTTGTTTGGGGAGCTGAAACCCATTTGTCTTTTATTATTAACCTTTGAGCTGTTTGGACCCTGGATTTTCTGTGCTCTTGACAGTTCAAGAAGTAATTGGGTTATTTGGGGAGTGACTCTTCTCTTTTCCAGATGGATCACCTGTGTCAGTTGCATCCGAAATTAAAAGGCTGCACAGCCCTCCTGGTGATTATGGGTTATGTGCTTCTGAAAGGTCTTAGTAGTTTATGGGTTCTCTTCTATTCACTGTCTGCCCCCCTGTTTCCACCCATCCATCTACCCTCCCACAGACTGGTGAGCCTACACTACAGCCAGTTCTGCTGTAACACAGAATATACATTCCTGAAAATCACTCTGCAGTGCAAAATGCTTCAATAAAAAATCAGCTTATGGGGAAAACAGGGTTAATTAAGGGCACAACACCCATATACTACATCAGTATCACATCTACAAAAAGAAAAAAAAAAAGACAGGAACATAGTAAAAGTGGTAGCACAGTCTTTATACACATTAAAAGGTTAAGAAATGCATAAATACCAAAACAAATACAGCGCTGTACCTAGGAGATAACCTAAAGTCTGCTTGTGGAAACGAGTGTCAGAGGGATGGCAGCCGGTGAATTACCGTGCATGGCGGAGCAGGGCTTTCTGAAGTGGGACGCCGGGTGTGGACAGAACACCAGCCAGGAGCTGTGGGAAGCAGGGGGCTGCTGGCCGTGTGTCTTATGTATTCCCGTGTAGGGGCAGTTTTCTGCGTTCCCCTAGTGTGTCCCGTGGATGAAACGCACCTGAGCAAAGGCGAAATCTGTACTGCACTCAAATTATTCCCTAATACTTCAACTGTGTTGGAACAAATTCATGTTTTCAAAACAAGCGTTGTAGCAGAATTGACTGTATGCAAGGACACACAGAATCCGCAATCCCCACTCTGGCTTCTCAAGTATTCAAGACATTTCCAAACCTGCCCCCAAGCACATGAGTGCAGCTCACAGGCATGAAGCCAGGGATTTGATTCACGTATCAAATAGATAACCGAAGGGGAAACCAAGGCACAGAAATGTTACATAACCCAACCAAGATCACTCTGCTAGGAAGTGGCAGTCTGACTGCAGAGTGCATCTTCTTAACCACTCTGCTGTGCTACCTCTGTGTGCCCTGAGGAAACCTTCACCTTGACCAGAGCAGAGCACAGCCCTTGCTTGCACTGCAAGCCCTGGGGTCAAGCAGGCCTGCATTTGAATCCTGAACCCCACCCCACCCCACCCCCCCATCCACTAGCTGTAGAGACACATTCTTCACCTCTCAGAAAGCCTGGGTTTCCTTTTTGGTGAAGCAGGAAAAAACCATAGGACACCCCTCAGTGCTGTTGTAAGTACCAAATGACATAAACCCAGAACCAAATCTGGCACAGTCAAATGTTCCATAAATACTAGTGCTTATAAAGCAGAACAAAACATGTCCCCCTGTCTCCTAGCCCACAGCCATATCCAGTGCTGGTTTGTCCTTCAGGCACAATGACTCTGTTAAATAGCAGAAGTGGGGAACAGAAAGGGGGTTCCAACCACCCACCAGGTCTCCTGGGCCTTTGGTAACTAGGGAAACAGCCTTGGCAAAATGTGACCCAGGTGCAGTGGCCATGCCATCAGCTCACAGTCTGCTTTCCAGGGCTCTGGGCACAGCGATCCAGACACCCAGGGAGCTGGATGTCGACGACCCAGACGCCTTAGAACAATGCGGGACACAGGAAAGGAGCAGGAGGGGCTCTGGGAGCCAGCTTTGAGAGCTTCCGGGCCCCAGAGAGGATGCCGGGCCCCCGATTCTGAGTGATGGAGGCTGGGGAGGTGCAGGAAGGAGTGAAATGTGGGTGTGCTTCTGCCCACAGTACCGATCCGCTATCTACCAAAATGTGCTAAATATCACCTGTAGGGCAATGCTGGGCAGGCACTGAACTCAGATAGACAGACACACGTGTGACAACTATGACAGAGTGGAGGGTGCTGTGGTGGGGGAGATCAGGCTGTGGAAGCCGCTGAGACAGCCAGAGGCATGGCAGACCTCGATGTTCCGCCTCCCCTGCCCACACCCGGGGCAGACATTGCTAATAGACCTCAGCATTCCTGCCGAGGCTAGAACGGGCTCCGGAATCGTTCTCCACACAGCATTCCAGGGAGCCACTATCAATTAACCGAAGCTGGCACCGGAGATGAAGCGTATGCGCCAGTTCTTAGCTGCGATCTGGAGGAGGAATGAGTCAGAGGGTGGAGGGGGAATAGAGGTAGGAAAGGCAGTGCAGGTAGAGGAAGCAGAGACCTGGAGAGGAGACAGAGGTTCAGGGCTCTGGAGCAGGGGGCACAGTGAGGCCGGGAAGAGGCTGGCAGAGATCAGCGGAAGTAAGTGCTGAGTGACAGACTATGGAGTTTAGACCAAAAGGGAGTCTTGCATACATCCCCACAGGAGTGATGAGTGGCCTCGCCAGGGGGGTGGGAGGGAGAGAAATGGATGAGTCAAAGATAGTTAGGAATAAAATGGAAGAGCCCAGTGATGGGTTGGATATGGAACACAAGCGGCGAAGCTGCCTGGGAGAACCCCAGGCTTCTGGTTTGGGCAGCCAGGAGGCGGTAGTGCTGTGGGCTCAGACAGCAGGCTCTGTTTACCCGGACCCCCACATCTTCCAACACTTGCCACATCAGTGCTCACCAACCTCTAACAGTCAGGACCTGTGTTCCTCTGGCCCTAAAAGCTCACTCTGCTGCAGGGAGGGCAGGAGAGTTAACTGAAAGCAGCCACCAAACAGTAAGTGACCAGAGTCAAGAATGAATATTTAGCTCCCCTCACCCGCTCCTCCCGGGGTTAGCTTTGGGGTGCACGGTCCCCCTGACTGCCAGAGTCCCCTTCAGGATCAAGCTCTGGTTGCCTGTGGTGGCAGCTCGCTTCTTAATTAATTTTTTTAAATGTTTATTTATTTTTGATAGCGAGAGACAGAGCGTGAACAGGGGAGGAACAGAGAGAGAGGGAGACACAGAATCTGAAGCAGGCTCCAGGCTCTGAGCCGTCAGCACGGAGCCTGATGTAGGGCTCGAACCCACGAACCGTGAGATCATGACCTGAGTTGAAGTCTGGTGCTTAACCGGCTGAGCCGCCCAGGCACCCCAGCTCGCTTCTGAAAGCACATGCTCCTGCATACCTGCTTTGCTTCTCTCACGTGCTCCTCTGCCATGGTTTTCTGGAACCATCTCCCAACTGAACTACTTGGACTCAAATCCATTTCTCAGGCCTGGTTCTGGGGAACCCAAACTAAAGCAGACAGTCACCAGGGAGTATCTCAGGATTCAGGGGTGTCTGGGGAGGCACTATTCTCATGGCCCTTTCTCAGGGGGCTTGAGCCCCTGCCCTTTATCTGGGAGAGATGGGCCTGCTGGAGGGGAAGGTGGGAAGCTTGACTCTGCCAAACCCACAGCTGTTCCCTTCCATCCTTGACACAGAGAACTCCAATTTTCGTTGAGGCAGAACGGGGCCCAGGGAAGGAAAGCCCTTCCCCAGGAGATACACCAGGATTGGTCTGACACGCTGAGACCCAGGCAGGGAAAAGATGAAGGGATTCATTGAGCCACCAAACCACCCTAGAAGCGTCCACCTCCAGAAATCTTGATAGATGCAACCATTAAGTAAGGGAAAGAGTCAAGTGTAAAGGTTAAGGGCAGACTCCAAAGCTTAGATTTGAAGGCTGGCATTTAAAACCACTTACTGGCTGAGTGACCTTGAGCAAGTTAATTAACCCTTTTGGCTTCCTTTTCCTCGTCCGTAAAATGGGGGACATGAACAGTCTCAGTATCATCAGGTTGTCGTGAGGATTAAATGAGCTGTTGTATGTAAAAGCACTTCGCCCGGTGCCTGCCCAGAACAAGTGCTCCATAAGGGTTAGCTCTAGAACATTATTACCACTAAGCCAGGGCTTCTCAAGCTTCATGTGCACACGATCCAGCTGGAGATCTTGTAAAAATTCAGATTCGGATTCAGTGGATCTGGGGTGGAGCCTGAGAAGCTGCATTTTTAACATACTCCCAGGGGACCCTGATGCAGCTGGACTGTGGGCCACACTTTGCACAGCGAGTGCTGACGTCACTGTCAGCCAATATCGTGCAACCTGGAGCCCAAGGATCTTCGCTGACAGAATGGCCCCACCCACATGCACCCCTTCCCCAGCCCAGAGACCTGGCTAGGAGGCAGTGCTTTCCAAGTTCTCTATGCCTGTCTTTTGCAGCTCTCACTTCACTGATAACTGCTTGGTCAGTGCAGGCAGGGTGTCCCAGGTGCCCGGCCCTAGCACACTGTAGGTACTCGATCATCACTGCCAAAATAAAACCCCCTGCGGCCACTTGCAGAAATACACACGCCCAGTGATCCAGCGCACGGGCAGACGGACCCAGCAGCGCCAGGGGCCGCAGGCTCGCGGGGGCAGCTCAAGCACACTGGCTCCTCGTAAGCCTCAGCTGGGCTGGCAGGAGCCCAAGGGGAGGACAGTCACACCCCCTCCTATTTCAGAGCCTGGCATCTGGGTCCCACCAGCGCCCAAAATACCTCCAGAACAAGGAGGAGGCCGACCACAGCTCCATGCCCCCACCTGTTCTTTCTAGGTCCCTTCCTGGCCCAGGTGTCAGGTGGAGCGGTAGAACCTGGCCGGGTTCCATCAAGACTCAGACCCTCTCTGGAGGGCAAGAGTCTCCCCTCTGCCGGAACCTGCATCCTCCAACCCACCTAGTCCTTCCTCAACTGGGTTCACGATATCCACCCCAGACTTTTTGATACTCAAAACCATCACAGCCAACATCAACCCCATACTTGCTCTGTGCTAAGTACTTACAGACATGATTGCATCGGGGGTGGCTCCCTGTATCCGTTAGGACGCAACTGGCCACAAGGAGCAAAATACCCAATTAACAGGGGCTGAATCAACAACCAACAACAATAATCACAGACAATAATAATAGACTAATAGTGCATGCTACGTACCAGTCGCTGTGCTAAGCGCTTGCACATGTGTTAATTCATTTAATCCATACCACAACTCTTTTAGTGGTCTATACTATCATTGTCCCCTTTCCATAGATGAAGAAACTGGGCTCAAAGAAGTAAAATAACTTCACCAAAGTCACACACCTATGAAGAAGCAGAAATGAGAGAGGCACCCGGGTGGCTCAGTCGGCTGAGCGTCCAACTTCAGCTCAGGCCACCATCTTGTGGTTCGTAAGTTCAAGCCCCACATCAGGCTCGCGACCCGTCAGCCTGTCAGCCCAGAGGCTGCTTCAGATCCTCTGTCCCGCTCTCTCTGCCCCTCCCCCACTTGTGCTCTCCCAAAAATAAATATTTTTTTTTTTAAAAAAAGGAAGGAGAAATGAAGCACAAACCAGGACAGTTTGACTCCAGAGTCTTGACTTGAAGCGTAAGAGGCTGAGAGATGTGCTCAAGGCCACCTGGGGGTCAGTGGCAGAGCCAGGGACTAGGACCCAAACCTGACCCCCTGAAACTCAGCAGAGACCCACTACTACCCAGGTGCCTAGAATATCTTCCTCCAAGTTTGGCTGCCTTGCCAAGTTTCTCAGGTTAAAGAAAACATTTGTTCCCTTCCTCCTCCTCCTCTTCCCCTTCCCCTCCCTTCCGCCTGTCCTCCTCCTCTCCTCGCCCTCCGGAAAGCCTCCCTAGGAGGTGGGTGGAACGGCAGCATCTGCCAAGGCAAGGCCATTCACAGAGGCCGGAGATGCCCAGTTTAGGAGGGGCTGGGGGTGGGAAGGCCTCCAGCCAGCAGGAACCCCCAGCTGGGAGGCAGCGTCAGAAATGAGAGGAGAGCAGGAGGTGGTGGCCAAGCCCCTGCCCTGCCCTCGGACAAGCCACTTAGCCCGTGCTGTCCAGTGGAATGGTCTCTGAGGACAGAGAGGCTCTATATCTGCATGGTCCCAAACGGTTGCCTCTGGACACGTGTTGCTGTGCACCTGAAATATGGCCAGTGTGATGGAAAAAGAGATTATTTCACTTTATTCAATTTTAATTAATTTACATTTAAATAGCCACGTGCCTAGTGTCCGCTGTACTGGTTGGCACAACTTTACCCTTCCCCAGCTGAGGATGGCTAAGACAAGAAAGCAATGTGTTGCCATGGAATGAGTCCCCACTGGGAGTCAGGACTCATGAGTTCCACACCTGTTAATGTGCTGTGTGCCCAGAACAGGTTCCTGAACCTCTCTGGGTACGCTGATCATCACTCTGGAGCAAAGTTTCATTGCTAAGGATCCACAGATGGGCTTTAGGGGAATCTGGGAACCCCTTACAGGTATGAAAAGAGGATGTAGGTCTGTGTGTGTGTGTGTGTGTGTGTGTGTTAGGGGGCATGTGCATGCCAACAACTTTCCCAAAATTCTCAAAGAGGTCCATAATTGCTGCAGACAGGAGAACGTCCTGGGGAAAGATTAGTCCTCCCCCAGGGAGCCTTTAGAAAATGGAGTTCCTGAGCTCCACTCCCAGAGACCCTGATTCCAGGCACAGGCCCCTGCAACCCGTATGGGGAGCAAGTGCCCAGTGATTCTGATGCATCAGGGGAGAGAGGTGCTGGCAAGGAGGGAGTCATACCCAATGTTCTATGACTCGATGTTTGTGAAACTCCTTAACAAGCAGTAATATGTATTTTTAAAAACCACTTGTGATTTAAGAAACTAAGAAAGTGAAGATGACACAGTAACACTCATAATAAGACCCCTCTCCACCCCCTTATTTCCCAGCACTCACATGTGGCACTCGTGTGCCGACACCGTCCTGTGCTCTCTGTAAATATTAACCCGCTGAATCCTCACAACACCCCTCTGAGGCTGGTACGAGCACCCCATTTTACAGATGAGGAAACTGAGGTGCAGAGAGGGGACTTGCCCAGGATCACGCAGCCAGTGGGCAGTTGGGCCCCGGAATCTGCTCCACGCTGCTCCGCCACTGGGGCTCCTTGTTTATCACCCCCCTTCTGGACTACCAGGAGTGCTGAGACAATGCCCCGACCAGCCTGAGGCTGACCCAGGGCTCCCGGATGGGGTCGCTCAGCCCTGCCCGCCCCACGCCACAGGGCTCTCGAGAGCCAGGAGGGCTGGCAGCAGGCCGGCCCCACACTCACTTGCCCTCGGAGCCGTAGCTATTCATGCTGTCCTCGATGGACTCGTGGCTGGCCTGGCGCAGTGTCCGGCTGGGCATCTCCACTGCCAGGCCGGTCTCCGTGCTCCTCTGGATGGCCCCCTTCAGCCTCCGGCTGTCCCCTTCTGGGCAGAGAGGCCAAGAGAGATGGGGAAAGAGACACAGGATGGGAAGGGGACGGAGAGACAAGTCATCTGGTTAGTGTTACAGTGGCTGGTGTCGGCCCCCACCCCCAGACCATCAAATTCCTACCACCTGCCCCACCTGTACCCCCCTTCCTGGGGCAGCCATGCCCCTCATACCCACCCAACATGCAGTGTCACACGAGTCCCGTTAACTAACGGATTCATTTACAGGTACTTTTTCTTCCTTGAATCCATCTCTCCCCTGCAACTTTCTACAAATCATTTCTCCTCTTCCTCTTCAGCTACTGTTTTTTTAGAGTTTATTTATTTTGCAAGGGGAAGGGCAGAGAGAAAGAGGGTAGAGAGAGAATCCCAAGGAGGCTCCGAGTTGTTAGCATGGAGCCTGACACGCAGCTCAATTTCATGAACCATGAGATCACGACCTGAGCCATAACCAAGAGTAGGACACTTGACCACCCAGGTGCCCCTTCAGCTCCTATTTATTGAGCACCTACTACATGCCATACTCTGTTGAGTGCTTTGCATGGATTTGGACCAGGTTTTGCACCTCAGTACAACTGGCAATTTAGATGGCATACAGTGGTGTTGTCAGGGGCTTCCTGTGCATTGTAGAAGGTCTATCAGTATCCCTGGCCTCTACCTACTAGATGCTAGTAGCACCCTCCAGTCCAGTTGTGGCAACCAAAAATGTCTCCAGACACTGCCAAATCTCCCCTGGGCGTGGGGCAAGTCTCCCCTGATTGAGGACACTGATTTAGACCACTGGCTCTGAAACCAGACTGTCCAGCTTCAAACCTGGATCTCTTTCTCACTGGCTGTGAGAGTCTGGGCAAATCACTCATCCGCCCTGTGCATCAATTTCCTCAACTGTAAAATGGGAGAACAGGCTTATTATGACAAATGACCCTCTGCCCTTGCTACTCCCTTCCCTCAAACATCTCCTCCTCTGCCAGTAGCTCACTCCTTTGCTTCCACTCTGCAATCAATCACCTTATCCAAGACCTTCCTTGACTATTTCCTGGCCCCTCACACCCCCTGCCCCTCTCTGTCCTATCATCCTGCTTTGGCTTTCTTTCTAACACCACCCCAGATATGTTGTACATTGCTGATTTATTGACCAGCTTCCTTTCCGCAGAGGGTGAACTCCATCAGGACACGGTACTTTGCTTTGCTTTGTTGACTGTCGAAGCCCTGGGGTTGAGAAGAGGATCCAGCCACAGTAGGTGCTCAATAACTGCTGGATGAACAAATGTGTGCCTTGAGAGTGGTCTTCCTCCTCAACCACCCGTGAGGAGATGGGTCTGCTCTCTCATGTTAGCATCAAGGACACTAGACACAGAAGTTAAGCCACTTGCCCACACCCATCAAGACTTAGAAAGGTGGATGGGGGGGGGGATGGGGAACAACAGTGCCAGGAATTGACCCCAGGAGAGTCTCTTTGTTCCATGCTCCACAGCCTGGTGATCAGGGTAAGCTTTACAACTCCTGCCTCCCTGTAGGCACTGTGGGTTTGCTGGAGGTGGGGATAGATCTTTAGGGGGATCTTCCCCATGTCTCTACAAAGTCTGGGATGAGTTCGTACACCTCAGGGACTTTCTCAGCGCCTGCTGACCAACCCACTGCAGTGAAGCAGTGCCACCCAAATCCCATCATTCTGCTTGGCAAGAGGTAGGGGGACTCGGGTCTGCATGCCAGGAGACAGAGCAAGGCCAGGACACCTCCTGGTGGCTGCCTCCTGGCATCCCTTCTCCTTTCCTCCTTGACTTTAAAAGATACACACACACACACACACACACACACACACACACACACACACACTGTGTGTTTCTCAGTGTGTGCCCACGTTTGTCTCCCACATGTATCTGCATTATTCAGGCGCACAGATGTCCACACACTCAACACACAGTAACACAAATACAAGAATATACGTGCAAAGACAGTGTGTTAATGTATGTCTGAGTGTTTGTATTTGTGTGTTTCCATGAGTCTCCATATACCTACCATTCTGTGTTTCTGAGACTAAATGGGTATGTGCCAGTCACACAGATGTACATCCATAAGAAGTATATGGCAACCCACTCACAAAAGCACACAGAGAAACTGACGCTGTGCATTTCTGGGTGTGTATCACCTGGGTGTTTCTGAACACATGTGTCCCTGTCTCTGTGCTTCCCTTCATTCCACAATTGGTTCTTTCCCTAAGCTGTATCTGCATCCCACCCAACCACTTCTGTGTTTCTGTGCATAGCAGGTGCTAAGATAGAGTAAGATTCAGAAACACACACATGCACACTCACAAGCACAGAGAGATGTCCCCCACCGCACATACACACAGTGCAGACTTACGTCCAGGGACAAACCCCACTCCCTCACACTGGGGATGCAAACCCACAACCCGGAACCCTGCAGGCAGGCTACAGACACCTGCCTGGGCTTTCCACCTCCCCACTGAGCCCTGTTCTAGAGCACCACACTGGTTCGTTCCCCCACCCACCAGGGTCTGACACATTTCTCCTGGAAGAGGAAGAACCAAAGCATGACACAACAACTCAGTCCCCACAGGGGCTAAGGAGGAAGTTTGGAAAGGCGTGCTTCACGTGCTGTGGCATTCTGTAGCACCAAAGCATTTCACATCCAGTACCCTGTATGAGCCTCGGTGAGGCTGGTTTTGCAATCAGATGGAGCAGGCATAGAATTCCGTTCTGCACACACTAGTTGCTAGACCTTGGGTGAGTCAGGTAGCAGTTGAACCCTGTGGAGCAGTTGAACATCTACCACAGAGCCTGGCACACAGTAGGTACAAAACAAAAACGGCCACGTGACTGCAGAGAAAGACCTCCTAACACTCCCCAAATATGCTCATGCCAACTATCTTGCATTTTCCTCCAACCTGCCACCATCTCCACCATGGGAGTCCCCAATCAGGTACCCAACCACACCAACAATGTCCATCTAACCTCATGGGTTAGATGGCCATCTCTTGGTGACTCAGTCAAGGTCCCCAAAGGGACTGTGCCAATGCTTTCACACTTCCCACCCCATAACCCCATCACCCCAACAAATGACCTTTCTCCCACTTTGCTGAAAGAATGTGTCTCTTTGACTTGCTCTTTCTCACTTCCAAATTTCACCATCCTTAGACCTTTCAACATGCCCCTCACCCCTCCCCTCCTCTCTGGGAGGAAGGGGTAACCCTTCTCCTGGCCAAGGCTGATCAACCACCTGTTCTCCTCATCCCACCTCCTCCCACCCTCTCCAAGAACTCCTCCTCTTACCATTTGTCCTCTCTGGGCCTTGATTCTGCCACCTCTACATCTTCTGGCTCTTTCCATTCCTCCTGCAAGTCTGCTCGAGGCTTCACTTCTTCCACCACCCCCTTCAACCAACAAACTCCTTCAGAGAACACAGACAACCACACACTGTCATCTCTTGCAGTGTGGCTTCCACTCCATTCACACAGCTTACTAAACCAGTCTCCAGTGACTGCTCATGACTAAGTACAAGGGCCTTACCTCAGCCCCCAGCTCCTGAAATATGGCACTTCCGCTCACTCAACATTTACTGACTGCCTTTGTGCTCAGTGGGAAGCCTTCATGAAGATGCGAAACGTGCTTCTAAGTGCTGGTCTCCACTGATAAAGCACACACCGGTGCAAGACAGGAACTTCAGCCTCTGTTTCGGGTCCACTGGGTCCCAGAAACAGAGCCTGGCTTGAGCCGTGGTAGCAGACGATGTTGAAGCACCACCCACATCTCACAGATCTCCCTTCATCCCACCTCTGTGAGGCCCCTCTACACTGGCTTCTGAAAGCCACCACCTGCCAACTTTTGTGTTTTGCTCGGTCTTCCTTTGGGCTACTGAGCCCATGTTTCCCCCACACAGACAGAGGCAGAAGTGCCTGGGGGTTTATGACCTGTGATCCCCTTAATCAAAGACCAAATGGAACAGGAGAATGAACCCTCACTCCGGTCCTTTGCTTCAGGTCAGAACAACTCTGAGGCATAACAGGCTCCAGAGGAACACTGTGGGAGGGGTTGAAGCTGCCCTCTGTGGGCTCTGCCTGACTCCACATCCCTGCATGCTTCCTGCTTTCAGGTCTCCTGTGGGGGCATTTCCATCACTTGCACACGAATCTTATCTCGCGGTCCTTTTTGGGGAAATCTGACCTAAGACACCTGCCTTGACTAGCAGCCTAAGAAAGTCAAAGTTCAGAAGTCTTTGCACTGGTGGGGTCCAGCATCACAGTGGAAAGACCATTTCCTTCACGAATGTGGTGATAAAAAGAGCTGCTGCATAATGAATGCAGGCATGGAGAAGGGCATGCTTTCCAAAGGGATGGTTAAGGGGGGCAAATGACAGGCTACCTTGTCCACTGTCATCACAAACGACCCATTGGAGAGGCCTGGAGTTTGAGTGCTGTAAGCTTTGGGCACCAACTGTGGCTGGCTACTGTAATGTACAAATAAATGGGAATTTGGATGACCCACTTCTGGCTACCCACTCACACTTGCTGCACCCAAAACTTGAACTGAGCAGCTTGAATTTTCTCCCACAGGGTCCTAAGTCCCTCTTCTCTCAACCTGTGCAGAGCAGGGGTAGTGGCGTGGAGTGTGAACAGCTGGAGCCCTGCCAGGAGGCAGCAACAGCTTGGGGTACCAACACCACTGTGTGCCAAACACCATGCCTGATGCTGGAGACAGGAGGGAGTGTGATGGGAGTGGCATGGTCCCTGCCTCCACAGAGCTCAGAGTTCAGAGGGGGTGTTGGACACTGAACAGATGATCCCATTGACTAATCACAAGTGTGTTAAATGCTTTGAAGACCAAGTACAAGATGTAATGACAGCACCCATTGGGGGGGCCAGTGGGAGGGAGACTAACGTAGGCTACTGATTACTTCATCCTTTGAACAACAGCCACTTCAGATCTCTTCTTTGGCTTCCTTGATAGTAAATTTTATGAATCTCCTCCAGTCTCTCTGACTACTGCTTCCATCCCTATATGTGAGGCCCTCACCATTCAGTCCTTGGGTTCTCTCTCTCTCTCTCTCTCTCTCTCTCTCTCTCTCTCTCTCTCTCTAACTCTGCCCCCTGTCAATTTCAATCCCCTCCCACAACCTCAGCACTATCCTATGCAAATGAATCCCACCCTCAACCTGTAGCCTTTAACTCTGTTCACAGCAATATTTCCAACTGTATTCCGAGCATCGCTACCTGGATGTTGAGCAGGATCCTTGAATGCAACCTGGCCAAAACTAAACCCATCCCTGGTCCCACCTCCCCCAATCAACTCAGCCACCCAGACCCAGAACCGCCTCAGGACCTCTCTGACTTTTCCTCCTCTCTCATCAAATGGCAGGTCTTATAAGCTCTTTCCCTGTAATATCTCTTATCTCTTCCCTTTCTTGTCCATTTTCACAGCCAACCACTGTGATTATCTCAAGTCTATACTACGTCAACAGCCCCCTAACTGGTCTCCCTGCTTCCAACTCACCCACCCAACAAGCCATTAACAGATTAACTATCTTAAATTACCACTTCAGACAAAGATACTCCACTCCTACTCATTTATTCTACACAAAAAGTCACAAAAGTACATAAAGATATGCATGAAGAGGTTCCCCATGTATTATTTACACCAACGAAATGCTGGAATTAACCGTCCACGAACAGGGGACCGGTTTATTAAATGATATATCTGCACAATAAAATACTGTGAAATAGTTAGAAAGAATCATCTAGGGGTGACTGGCTGGCTCAGTTGGTAGAGCATGTGATTCTGGATCTCAGGATTGTGAGTTTGAGCCCCGCGTTGGGTGTAGAGATGGCTTAAAAATAAAATCTTAAAAACATCATCTAGATCTACACATACAGTGACACAGAAAAACTGCCTCAACATACTGTTAACAAAGTATGTTGCAGGACACTATGTAAATCATAATACCATTTTTGTAAAGCTATAGATAGCTCATATATATTTGGGAGGAAATCTGGGAGGATATGAACCAAACTGTTAATGGGGAATAACTGTTAGAGGAGGGGTTTGAAAGATGTGTTTCTGGAACTTTTAAATCTAAGTACTGTAAGATCTATACATAAAAGTGCACAAACCCAAAGTGTACAGTTTGATGAACTTCCACAAAGCAAACGTATAATCAGCACCCAGATAAAGAAACAGAGCACTGCAGGGACCCCCAAAGCCCACTGTGATGTCTTCTGGTCTCTCTCACTCCACAAGGGTAGCCACTATCCTGATCTCTAACACCAGATATTAGTTTTGCCTGTTTTTTGAACTTTATAAATAGAGAAGGCCATTTTTTTTTTGGGTGGGGTGGACCGGCTTCTTCTGCTCGGTGTTATGTTGACTGTGTAAGGCCCACTCATGTTGTGTGTAGTTGTAGACGGCTTATTATCACTGCTATATAGTATTCCACTGTATGAATATACCACAATCTATTCATCCACTGTACTGTTTAGTATTTTTTTCCAGCATAGGGCTATTAGAAATAATGCTGCTATGATTATTTCGGCACTTGGCCTTTAGGGAAGATTCACACATGCATCTCGGACATATACCTAGGAACAGAGCTGCTGGGTCATAGGGCAAGAATTTTTTCAGCTGCCAAATGATTTGCCAAAATAGTTGTACCAATTCACACTCCAACCAGCACGTTGGGAAAGTTTTATTTCTCTTTTGTATGTGTCTATGTCTCTTGAATTTTTTATAGTTAAATGTATTAATTCTATAATGTAAATGAAGGCAAAACCTAAATTTATAAATAAATCACAGCTTCAATCATGCCATGATCCTATTTAAAACCTGAGAATGGCTCCCCGTTGCCTGCCAAATTAGGTTCAACCTTTGCAACCAGGCATTCAAGACTCCATTATCAGATTCCCAGCCCATCTGCTACTGGTCTCCCTCACAATCTTCCCACCTCAGCCCAGCTGGGCGCCTCATTACTTTAGGTACATCCTCAGTAACGTCCTCATCTTGGTTTTCTCTCCTTTACTTTCCTCCCTTGCTCACCTGCCCTATTAAAATTCTAACCATTCTCTAGAGCTAAGCTTTAAATAATACCTATAGAGTTATTCGGCACTCACCAAACTCTTAGGGCTGTTGCAAAGAGTAAATATAACAATTAGGTAATGTAATGATACAAACATTTAATCCTTGGGATGTCCTAGGTGGGCGATGGCATACTGCAATCACTTGATAAAGATGATTATTATTATTATTATTATTATTATTATTATTATTACCATTGTGTCTGACGTTATGCCACATGTTTTAAGTGGGCATCATCTAAAGGTCACAATAAACTATGAGTGAAAAAGTTACTGCCCCATTTTACAGGAGAAGAAAATGAGAATCCAGAAAATTAAGGAACTTTCCCAAGGGCACACACACCTACTAATGGCAGAGCTGGAATTCAAAGCCAGGTCTTTCTAATGCCAATAACCATGTTTCTCATGAACCACTCAACTAAATTCACTAAGCTTTACCACAGGATTCAAATGCCATATCTTCCACAAAGATTTCCCTGATCAGACTCCCTGAGTCCTAGGAGAACTTCATCTTCACTACTGGTGTACCTACTCCACTGAACCTGGAAACACAGTCCTCACTCAATCTAGCTGATATCTGCATGTACAGTGTAAGCTCATTCGTCACTTACTACCCTTCAGCACCTAGGACAGCACCCAACATTGCCTATCCCCACTAATAGTGTTTAATTGAATTGGCTTTATTTTTAGGATGCATCCCCAAGAAAAATGCAAATTCTCCAATAAAGCAAACAAGTTTCACTCATATGTGCTTAATGTACCTTTTCCCAAAATCAAGCATTCATAAGGAACAGGATAATAAAAATGATTTATTTATCATAATGATTTATCATCATGATAAATTATTAGTGTAGATACCATCATTTATAGCACTTAACCCTGTGCCAGGCACTAGATAGATAATTTAACCATAACTCTGACAGTCAAGAATTGTTATCCTAATTTTACAAAAAGGAACCAAGCTCAGAACAGATCAGGAACGTGTCCAAGGTTATACCAGACAAGACAGAGCTAGGCTTTAAACCCAGGTATGTGTGAAAAACAATCTTATATTCTCAACCGCTAGAGATTTCAGCACTGTGGTGGCGGGAGGAAGAGGAAACAGAGAATACAACTATTCTCCACTTTGACATTTTACCAAAGATGGATCTTTACAGCTTTGTCTTCCAGATGAGGAACCCAAAGCTGAGAAAGGTTATATGACTTAATCCAGGTCCCCAGGTTGCAAAACCCCTAATCATGTCACTGACCAGAGTGTAATCTTGTCTCTGTGAATGGCCCACTATGGGTCCATATCATAGTCTGTGAAATTCCCTAGACACAAGAGCTCTGGGTCAGTCTGTTATTTTAAACTAGGATCAGAGCTATACCATGGCCCCTGAGCCCACTGCTTCCCCTGCCCACAGCTACTGCTCTTTTGTTCCTCTGAGACAAATACCCTGGAGGGTGCTGCCTCTTCCTCCTCCATGGTCAACCTCTCCCTGGCTTAGCTATTCCTAAGTGACTTCAGCCTCACATGTCTTTCTTGCCCACGTCTTAAAACTCATCTGAAAATCAAGGCTGAGGTGGCATGCAGGCACTCAGACCTCCTTAGCCCTGATATTGCCTCTGGCTGTGTCTCCAAAACCAGGTCAAGGAAGCACAAACCCTGACTGAGGGCTCTTTACCTCCCCCTCTTCTCTCTGCAGCTGTAAAAATCTGCCTTCCATTGAAATCAGAGAAGATTCCATTTGGAGGGAACTTCTGGGTCATCCAGACTAACGTCTTCCTGTGTAGAGGGGCAACTGAAGTCTACAGAGGGACATGAGTCAATGACTATGTTGAAATTAGAATTCAGGTTTCTTAACTGCCAACCTCTCAGCCCCTTTTCACAGTGAACAGCCATTTGCCACTATTTCTGGAGCATGTTCAGGAAGCAGCAAAGCCTAGTGGTTAAAACTATGGCCTGAGTTGTAGAGCTGGCCCTGGTCACTTTATTGGTAATGTGATCCTGGGCAAGTTACTTACTTCTCTGTATCTTGGTTTCCTTCTATTCAAAGAAATAGAGAAAATAATGGTATGCACCTCAAAATATGTTTATGTGGATTAAATAAGTTAATATTTGGTAAAAAAAAAAATACTTAGAACGGGGTCTGGTACATAGGAAGTGCTATTTAGTAAATGACATATAAGTATTTGTTAATTAGACATGTGTCTCCATGTCTCCTTTTGGGAATTCAAATTCAGTCTTACTCTACATTACCAGAGTCATAGCCTTAGCTCACCCCCTAACCTTCTCTTCCCTGGACTACTGCAGTAGTTAACTAACTTAGAGGCTCCCAAACACTTGCCTGGAGGTCAGTGGTGGTTCGACAGTTTGGAATACATTGGGAACTCAGTTAAAACACAGGTTCCTCTGTCCCCTCTCCTGAGAATTCTGGTTCTGTAGGCCTAGGGTGGGGTCTGTGAATCTGTAGTTTCCCCAGGTACCTGAAATGCTTGGTCAGGTGGTCAGTCTCTACTCTAACTGGTGTCTCAGCACCAGAACATTCTCTTCTGCCAGTTCTCCACTCTGTGGTCTGCATGAACTTTCTAAAACTTAATCCTGAATATGTCATATCTTTGATTAAAACCTCCAATGGGGTATCTGGGTGGTTCAGTTGGTTGAGCATCTGACTCTTGATTCTGGCTCAGGTCATGATCCCAGGGTCCTGGGATTGAGCCCCACATTGGGCTCTGTGCTGAGCATGGAGCCTGCTTAAGATTCTCTCTTTCTTTCTCTCTCTCTCTCTCTCTCTCTCTCTCTCTGCCCCTCTTCCCTACTTGTGCTCTCTCTCTAAAATACATACATACATACATACATACATACATACATACCTCCAATGGTACCTCAATGCTTGCAGAATAAATTCTAAAGGGCTTAACACACATTGCCTTTCAGATCTAGTCCCAATCTACATTTCCAGCCTATTTTTTCCTGTTTCTCCAATGTGCTCTCCATTCCATTCACACTGAATAATTCAGGTAATTCCAAACATCCCATGTGACCAACTACCCCCAAATGTCTTGCCAATCATCCTGCATATAAAATTCTTACCATTCCCTTCTCTTCTGGAGAAAGATGCTTTTAAAAACAACTGTTAAAGTATAATATATATACAGAAAAGTGTACAATTATATGATGTACAATTGTAAGTGTACAACTTGATGAATATTACAAAGTACACTCACACAGGGAGCCAGCACCCAGATCAAGAAGCAGAACATTACCAATGCCCCAGAAGCCCCTCATGAGTAATGGTTACTTCTCCAAGAGTAGCATCATCCTGACTTCTAATACCACAGGTTGGTTTTGCATCTTTTGTACTTTTTTTTTTGAGAGTGAGAGAGAGAGAAAGAGAGAGAGAGAGAGAGGGCGCACATGAGCAGAGAAGAGGCAGAGAGAGGGGGAGAGACAGAATCCAAACCAGACTCCATGCCTGTCAGCACAGAGCCTGACACAGGACTCAATCCCACGAACTGTGAAATCATGACCTGAGCTGAAATCAAGAGTCAGACACTTAACCAACTAAGCCACTGAGGCATCCCTCTTTTGTACTGCTGTATACACAGAATTGTCTCGTATATATTCTCTAGTGTCAACTTCTTTATTTCAACATTATGTTTGAGAGTTTCATTCACATTGTTTCAGTGCAGTTCATTCTCATAGCTTTATTGTCTTACACTGTGTGAATATATAAAAATTCTATTGCTGATGAATATTTGGGTGGTTTCCAGTTTGGGGATATTACAAAAAGCTCTGCCAAAGACATTCTCATACGTGTCTTTTTGCAACCATTTATTTGTGCACTTTTGGGGAGGGGGGCACAAACCTAGGAGGGAAATTACTGGGTCATTAAGGATATGCATTTAAAATGCTTTTTAAATGGATTAAGCATAATGTGGACTGGAAATATTAACAGAGATTATCCTTCAGCAAGAAGCAATGTTCTGAAGAGATGAGGCTCAGAACTAAAATATTTTGGGAAGAAGGATGGTGGGAAAACTGTTGATTAACCGTCTATCTGGCTCACATTTATATTCCCCAAATGTAATAGTTGTTAAGTCAATGTATAAAGGGCAGACAGCACCCAATACAGAAGACGGAGGGGTGAAAAAGGCCTGGAACTCAGTAAGCATTCAACAA
This sequence comes from Lynx rufus, assembly GCF_022079265.1. NCBI lineage: Eukaryota > Metazoa > Chordata > Mammalia > Carnivora > Felidae > Lynx > Lynx rufus. The sequence goes on along the minus strand of NW_025814896.1, from coordinate 15,922,003 downwards.
ATGCTGGCTATTATAATTAACCTCTTCAAGAGTCATTGGCCAATAGCTCACTAATACCATCTTTCATATATTGTCATTATTTAATTGATTCTAAGACACACATTTTCAACATCTCTGAAATTAAGATGTGAATGACAACTGATGGCAAGTCAGTAAAATTCTGACATGTTATATCTGTCTTGGTGGTACAAAAATGAAGTTGTGACTTGAAGTTGAAAACCTAATGCAGAACAGGAACGAGCAGCCCAAAGTGTTGGGAACTGTCCGTGGTGCTGACCCAGGTGCTGAGTCCTTGGCTTGCCTGGGCCAGAGGTGGCAGCACACAGGGAGGGGAGATCCCAGAACAACAAAGCAACCCCAACCCATGTTTGTTTTTAAGTCACGATTCCTTTCCAAGGGCTTAAGTGATGCCTCAAATTCCACCCTTCCCTCCAAGGGCTTACTGATGCCTCAAATTCCACCCTTCCACGTAAAGACAGGAACTCCCACTTACAGAGCTCCCAGAGCCTACAACAGGCATTCAACCTACTTCATCTAATCCTCACAACCAGAGTTGACCCATGGAGGTTAATGAATCTGCCCAAGATGGCAAAGCTGTTAAGTAGGAGAATGATCTTGGTCTAGTGCAGACCAGAATGTAATTTTCCCTTTAGGCTGCTTTACACTAGGGGGACAATTTACAGTCCCCACAAGTGGCTGCCTTTCCCCAGGAAGCCATTCTCAATGGCTCTTATGACAAGGTGAGCAAGCTGTGGAAGAAGCTGAGTTGTGGGCAAAAAGGTAGAGGCTGTGGTCCCCTCTGGCAGTAGGAAGCCTCACTTTACGTTGTGTGTGACTTCCTCAGAACTCTTTCCAAGATTTGAAGGGAGAAGAGGGACAGATCATAAAGACACAGAGCTGAAACTGGTGGGAGTGAGGGAGGCAAAGGGTACATGATAAGGATTTGAGAACACCAGATAGGGAGGGTCTAAAGATTTTGAGAGAATTAATTGGATAAAGCATACAAATGTGCTTTGTATCTCTAAAGAGTTATGCCTCTGGAAGAAAATATTATTCTCATTTGTCCAATGAAATATGCATTGACTGAGCTCATTTCCTATCCCATGCTTTTTGTGACTTTGGAGATTAGAAGACACAGTCACTGTCCTTATGGAGCTTACAGTTGGTGGAGGGGGAAGGGATAGAAAACAGATAAGTAACTGTCATTCATTCAACAAACTCTTACTAAGTGCCTATTCAGTACCAGGGCCTGTGCAGGAGACTCATAATACAGACGAATTAAATCCAGACCCTGTTGAAACTCCCAGTCTATCGGGAGACAGACAAGTAAATGGGCAATTATAACACAAGCTGTTATAATTACAACATACAATAGTTCAAGGACAGAGATATACACATAGTACTATGGGAACTGAGGAGTAATTAATACAGCAGTAATAGTAGAGGTAGTGCTTGGGTTGTAAGAAGAACTATTTCAATACTGAATTATACTTGGTTGCAAACAAAATCATAGGAAGATTTTATTGTAGACGCAAGTGCTACCTTCTGGGAGTTTACAACTGAAAGCCATATTGACAAGTATGTAGGAAGAAGACAAAAATGCAGAACCAAAATCTTAACCGAGGACAAAGAACTCTGAGTGCACAGTAAATGCATTTGGGGGAAGAGATCCTACACTTACTATGGATGGTCAGGGGAAAGTCATTCACTGTATTCTTACCAGCATGAGAAGACTTTCTTGAGAAGAGGTATTTCAGCAATCATTGGAAGGAAGATAAGTCCCCACAAGTGGCTGCCTTTCCCCAGGAAGACATTTTCAAAAGCCCCTAGGACAAGGTGAGCAAGCTCTGGAAAAAGCTGGGGTGTGGGAAAAGAGTGGAGTCTGTGGTCCCATCTGGCCCTAGGAAGCCTCATAATCCGCATACCATCCAAGGCTTCCAGAATCTGCCACAAACCTATACTACAAGTCTTACATCATGACCATACCAGGTGTTCCGTCCACACTGGATTACTCATCATTAACCAAACACAGCCTACATACTTCTGTCTTCTTAAGAACACAGGCTAGGGAGCCAGAATAACTGGGTCCAGGACTTGCAGCATCTCTCTGCCACTTTCTGAATAAACTCAAGAAAGTTGCTGAACCTCTCTGAGACTCAGACCCTCATAAAATAGAAATAATAATAGAACGCACTTCTTGTGGTCATATTGATCAACTCTCACTGGATTATGCTGCAGTAACAAATGATGTCCAAATCTCAGTCGCTTATAGAACAAAGGTTTACTGCTTGCTTATACTAAACATCCCTTATTAGTTAGCTGTGGCTCTAACCCATGAATTCTTCTGGAATCCAGGATGAAAGAGCAAGCCCTATCTGGGACATGCTAATTTCCATGGCAGAGGAAAAACAGAAATAATGAAACCACAAAACATCTCGTCTAGCCACTGTACTTTTCTCTATGTATATTTAAAAATTTTAAAGATTACACAAAAGAATAGATATATTTATCCCCTAACAATGTAAAAAGGCCAAAGGTATAGAGGAGATAGGGGAGCTCTCTCCCTTGTACACACATTGCAAAGCCACCAAATGATTTGTTATAACAAGACAGTGTGTTAGCCTATTTTAGCTCAGATTCACATTGTGAAATAAATCCCCTCGTGCCCCTAGTGGGGCTGACCTCAATGACATAACATATGTACAGTAACTGCCATGGGAAGATAAAGGCACTGAGGAAATTATAGGCACTACGATCAACAAGATTCTGAGATAGATGGCAGTGTCCCCACTTCCCAGAAACTCTCAGAATACCAAGGCTCTGAGAACTGAAGCACTTTGCCCAGCGTCCCATAGCAAGTTAATAGAGGGGCAGAATGCAAAACAAACCTGCCCAGACTACACAAAGAGTCAAACACAAATGTTCACAGCAGCATTATTCATAATAGTCAAAAAGTAGAAACAACCCAAATGCCCACCAACTGAGGAATAGCTAGACAAAATCTATTACACCCATTTAGTGGAATATTATTCAGCTGTAACAAGGAACGGGGAGAGCTGATAAAGGCTACAACACAGATGAACCCTGAAAATATGCAAAATGAAAGAAGCATCATGAAAAACACATTTTCTATGACTATTTATATGAAATGTCCAGAATAGGCAGATCTATAGAGATAGAAAGATTATTTATTTCTAGGGAGTGGGGTGAGGGGTGAGGAGAGATGGGAGAGCGAGTACTAACGGCTACAGGATTTGGGGGGGGAGAGATGATGAAAATGTTCTCTGGTTGATTCTGGTGATGACTGTGTAACTGTGAATATGCTAAAAACCACTGAGCTGTACACTTTAAGCAGTGAATTGTATGGCATGTAGTTATATCTTTCCCTCTATATATGTATATATACCCATTTCCTTTCCCAGGCCCTGTTCTTAACCCCTATTCTATACTGACCCCCCCACAGGGAGCCAGCAGCATGGTGGTGGATAATGCTTCTCCAGGTCAGGACTGACCTCAACAGAGGCAGCAAACGGCTCCAGCTGAGCAAGAGGCCAGCATGTGAAGCCTGTTGCAGAAGCCAGATGAGGTCTAGGCTGTGCACTCTGGACCCCAGACATTCCATCTTCCAAGCACACATGTACACTCATATCCCCACAAAGGCACATGGATGAAGAAATGCAGTGAACACATAGGGGAGAGGGGAAGGAATCCCTTACTCCCAGCCATACCAGGGCAAGCTTTCTGTTTATGCCTCCGGCCCCCCACGGGCACCTTCCTCAGTCTACACATGGTCAGCTTATTTCAGAGCCTACCAGACTCAGAAGAATTAACCAGGATCAGCCAAGACCAGTTGGAACCAGCTGGAATCACCTGCACCAGCCCTCCCCAGAGCAAACTCACCTTAGATGAGCTACTCAGCGCCAGAGGCTGCTGGTAAACCTGGTCTCAAGCTCTTGCTCAGCTCATCCAAATATCATGGCTGCTGAACATCCAGTCCCCCTCTGCATGCTCTGCAGGACGGAAGCTAACCAGGAGCCCACCGAGGCTTTCCAGGCCAGAACCTGCTCCCCACACCTGCTTAATGCCTGCTGGGGTTTCATACTCCTTGGATAGAAGCGCCATATTTTATCTTCAGCTTAAACAAATGCCTCCCTTGATTTGGCCTCAGCAGAGCTGCTGAGCACCGCTGGGCTCCATCTTGGCCAAGGGACCTCAGTTCCTTTCTATTCCCTCAAATGAGGGCAGAGATCAGGTCTGCCTTACAGACTTGCAAAGATGCCTGGTACTCAGCAGGTACGCTTCGGAAAACCAAAGGTGGAGCTTCCGAACTCCAGCCCTGAGCTTCTCAAACTTTAATTTGCAAATGAATCACCCAGGGAACTGGTTAAAATGCAGAATGAATTCTGCATGGGGCCTGGAATTCTGCATGTCTGAGGCTCACCAGAGGCCAATGCTGCTGATCTGTGGCCCACATTTTGAGTAGCACTTTAGCCCATTCCACTCACTCTTTTTGGATTTCTTCACCTTTTCTGATTGTGCAAAGAGTCTCTTGAGAAGCTGACAAAAGCTATTTATTCTCTCTTTCCTTAGAAAAGTACCTGTCAGCACATATACACAGTATGTTGCATAAAATTTTGAGGTTTGAGGTTTGCAGTCTAGTGAAAAAACTTTCTTTTGGACAGACACGCTTTAGTTCTCATTAAAAAAAAAGAAAAAAAGAAAAAAGATGCAGTAGGGAACAGAAAACAAAACAAAACAAAAAGCCCCAGCAGAATTAGGACTCTTAGGTCTGGTCCTAGCTCTACCACAGATTTTCTGCATGACATCAGACAAATTTCTGCCCCTCTCTGAGCTCAGTTTTCCCACCATGAAGGGACTGGACTAGATTACAATGATATATTTGTTTTGTCTTTTTTGCCAGCTCTGGTACTGTTGCCTAAAATACTCTGTGTTAAGAATTCTTAGACTGTGTCTGGACTTGGCAGAAAAGGGTGCTATGATTGATTGGTGATGCCTGCCATGGTCCCAGGAAAGAGGGGCCTTAATTGATTGGTGATGTCTGCCAAGGTCCCAGGACTGGAGGCGATGGGCTTCTAGCCACTATCAGCCTATCCCCTAGAGACCCTCCAGCTGTGACATTTCATAGCCCATTTAGAGGAATCCCAGGTTGGGGAAAGAGAAGTCTGTGCTTGTCCTCAAGGGGGCAGGAAGGGATAAATCTTTAAGCCACTAGCTTCTCAAATCTGCCCCCCTGCAGCCCCCTTTGAGACATGGTAGCAGAATCCCTTCTCCATGGCAGAGAAGGACAGCATGTCCTTGCACTCCTATCCTTGGCTATTTTTAACTCCAAGGACAGGCTCAGGCAGAAGCTGAAATATAGAAGGGCTGCGGTGGGATACCCAGCCTCCTAAGGGAGGAGAAGCCACCGCCCTCCCATGGTTCCCAAGTCGCAGCATTGGTGGCCAAGTGAGAGTCAAAGCAGGCTGTCAAGGGACAGGAGAACACTCCTCGCCTTCCATGTGAGGGAGGCTCTGCCCCGCCCTGGTACAACCACAGACCCTCTGCCAGTCCCTATTCCACTACACCCTGTATGTGCTCATTCATGCATCCAGTCCACATACAGGAGCCAGGCTTCATACTAGCACTGAAGACACAGCATGGAGCAAGGTGATGGAGGTCCCTGTCCACCAGGCCCTCCCGGTCTAGGGTGGAAGACAGAGCCTGGTGTCGTAGCACAATTCTGTGGTTACAACTGAGGTGACTGCAAGGATGGGAACTACCTTGTGGTCACCTCCACACCTGTGAGCTCCTCAACTTCATCTTTCTATCCCTGGACCCTAAGACCTACTCTGGCACAGAGGAGGATTCAGAGAATATTTGTTGATTGAAAATATTACATAGGAGATATTTTCTGGAGTTTGAGGATCCTACAGGAGCCTATCTCAGACTGCATGAGATCGAATCATTCATTTATTCTCCCTCCAAGTACTTTTCTAAGCCCATCGAAATGTCAGGGACTGTCCTAGGCACTGGAGCTAGACAGAGCAGGGACCAACATAAGGAAAAACAACAGCCCTCCTGAGGCTCCAATCTAGGAGAGGAAAGGAGACACTAAACCACCCAAATATGTGAAGATACAGAGGGTGCTAGAAGGTGATGAGTGGAGGTGGCTGGCCCAGGAGGCCTCATCATGATACCTGGTTTAAGACCCAAAGAAGATAAAGGAACAAGTCAGATGGATACCTGGAGAGAAAATGCTCCAAACACACACACTCTGAGGTGGACGTATGTCAGGCATGTCCCAAAAACAAGGAGACCAGAGCCGCTGGAGCAGAATGAGCAAGGGAGAGCGGTATGAGATGAAGTTTGAGACAATGTGGTGGGTGAGGAGGGACAGACTTTGGCAGACAGACACTGCTTACATCAAGCCTGGCATCCAGTGGATGGAAACAATGGGTGATGATGATGATGATGATGATGATGATGATAGAAGCAGCCAGCATTCACGAGGCAATGACCACCAGGTGCTATGCTATACAACGAACATAGGTTCACTTACTTCCTACAGCAACACACGAAAGAGGCCCTATTTTATCCCCATTTTACAGATGGGGAAGCTAAAGTTCAGCAAGATTTATGCAGCTTGGAAATGGCAGGGTTGGGACAAAAATACTGGCACTCTGGGGCCAAAATCCTCTGTCTTCCCGAACATACCAGTCTTTTGCACAAGTACCATGAGTACAGTTTCTTTCCCTCTCCGAGTTCTTACATTTCTTGGACTCCTATGAATATCTTTTGAAAGCCGTTTACCTCTCTTTTTAAAAACTCCTGGTTTTCTCCAGAAAAAAGTACAGATGCACAATGACACGACCTACACATAATTTCAAGAGGTTCAAGGTGAGGGGCGCCTGGGTGACTCAGTCAGTTAAGTGTCCGACTCTTGATTTCAGCTCCAGTCGTGATCTCACAGTTTCGTGGGTTTGAGCCCTGTGTCAGGCTCTGCACTGTGTCAGCATGGAGCCCACTTGGAATTTTGTCTCTCTCTCTCTCTCTGCCCCCCTACCCCACTCATGCTTTCTCTCTCTCAAAATGGATAAACTTAAAAAAATAAAAAAATAGGTTCAAGGTGAGAAACCTCTGCCCTGAAAGTAAGCGCATTTTAAACATCTGTAGCAAAAGCAGAATTGCCAGAGATGTCCAAAGAAGCAGGAGAACATGGGTTCCTCTTATAGGAGCCCAGCTAAAACTATTTCTATTTGTCAAGAGCTTACCAGGAGCGAAGCACCTGTAGACTTGTTTTATCCCATGTAAGTCTCACGTGAACCCTGTGAGATGATTGTTATTATGCCCCCTTTACAAATGAGGAAATTGAAGCACAGAGAGGTTAAGTGACTTGCCCAAGACCACACAGCTGGTTTTTGACAGAGCTGGAATGTACCTCAGATCTAGCTGACCCCAGACCTCAGTCTCTACTCCAGATAGTCTCCATCTGGTGTCTCTAACTGCACCCCCTCATATTCCCAGAGAGGGGAAGAAACTTGCTCAAGGTGTCAGCTCAGCACATACAGAGCTGGGTCTAGGGCTGTGTTGCCCTAGTAATCGCTACCTACATGTGACCACTTAATTAAAACTTTTAGAAATTAAGAATTTGGTTCCTCAGTTGTACTAACTACATGTCAAGTGCTGAACAGCCACATGTAGCTAGTGGCTCCCATTTTGGGTAGTACAGATATAGAACATTTCCATCATCACAGACATTTCTACTGGACAGCACTGGTCTAGAACTCGGTCTCTTGACTCCTTACCCAGGATTTTTCCACTGTCAGAGGTTCCTAGAAATGAGATTTGCCTGATCGGTGAAGTGGATGGAAGGGGAGGCAGGAACAGGGCAGCTGAGGTTGTACAAGAAAGCAAGTGATCTCAGAGAAAGGCTCACAGGAGGGAAGCTTAGATCCACATCTAATATAGGATTAAAGACACGGAAGTCACTGGCGTGGGACCCACCTTGCCAGCAACAAACACACCTGTATGTCTGACTACAGGGACCCTCTTCTAACTACAGAGTTTCTCATTTCTGGTTGATGTCTGTGGTTTCTTTCCCAGGAGACAGTGCCTTTCATCCAGATCAGGCTGAACGGCTGCCCCCTGGGAGAGAGAACTCAGTGCCTAAAATGCCTGCTCACCTTGCCGGGACAGCGAGGAGGCCGAAAGTAGGGGACACTCCGCAGCCGGCCAGGGCCAGCCTTGGACGCAACAAATGAGTCAGACCTGGACTCAGGGAAGCAATGCAGTGGGCGCCGGGTAGTGACTCAGGGTAGAGTAGGGACTGCGGACAGTGGACAAGGTGTCGGCCGCACCGGAAGCTGCCAGAGCAAATCTGAAGACCCGAGCCCCAATCAGGCTGCGAATCCAACCCAGGAGAGCCGGCTGAGCAGCGAGGCCCTACAGTTCTTCCCAAGGACTCCTTTATCCCTGCAAGATGCTCAAAGGCACCGTAACTAGATTTTTCCAGTGGAATACTGCGGAGGAAGAAAATAAAAAACTACACAGCTGTCCCTAAACTGCCCAGCACCAGGGAAATCATGGGGGCTAAAGTGTGTGTGTGGGGGGGCACTTAACCCTGTGCACATTGTCCCTCTCCTCCCTCCTTCCTTCCCATAGGGTCTGATGCAAAAGCCTGCTGATGGTGGGAGAAAAAAGAATTAGCAGAAGACACAGATTAAATTCTTTTCCCGTCTCTTATCACCTGAGGAACTCCTCCAACCCTCTGAGCTTCATCTTCCTACCAGTAAAAGGTGGGCGATTTTACCACCTGCTCCAGCAACTTATTTGTAAGGTTCAGTAACACTAACCATACTGATGGTGACTGCCGTTTAGTGAGAACTTTTTCACCACGTACCACATCACCTACAGTAGGGCTGGGCACGTATCAAGCACTCTAAATGTTGAATGTAAATGTCTCACGTAATAACAGTAGTAATGATAATAATGATTATTATGATGATGATGAAGTAGGTGCCTTACTCCTGTCCTGAGCCCATATCACACATTACTCGATCCTTCCAATGACCTGATACTGTTATCATCTCCATTTAAGAGACGAGGACACTGAGACATGGAGAGATTCATTTGTTTAAGGACACATCCAGTAGGGTAGGACAAAAAAGAGGGAAGGTTTAAATGCAGGTCTCTCTGAATTTAAAATCTATGTAGGTTTTGCCTCTAAAATTAAATAAGTATTTTGCAGACAACAAAGGGCTGTACAAATTTGATTTTCAGCATCATCATTGTATTAGGATTAATGGTGAAGGTGACTCTGGGCACAAAGGAAGGACATTCTGCAGTCGAGCTGCCAGTCAATGGGAAGAACTGCCCTGAGGTTATGACTTCCCTCACTGTCATCCAAGGGAGACTGGACAGGGGGCCAAGGCAGCCCCCAGATGGAGACTAGATCAGTATGGCAAATCCTAAATGTGGTTGAACATCAGAATCACCTGGGGAGCTTCTGAAGCAATAGATTTCTGGGTCCTATCTGAAAGTTTTAGTTGAGTCTGGGTTGGAGCTCAAGATCCTGGTGTCAGATGGAAAACACGTACCCAGCAGGTTGGGAATCACTGGACTAGCGAAATGCTGAGTGCCCTCCTCACCCAAGATCCTGGGACGCTAGAAGCCATGGGAGCCACCAAAGGAAGCTAGGATGTGCCCTGAAGAAGCATGCAATCGCTTAATAATAACAACGAAACCTTGCTCGCCGCCAAGCACCTGTGTGGCCCCAGAGACCCGCCCCCCCGCCCCGCCTCCTCCCAGGCCACCTCCTCCCAACTCCAGCATCCCATCCTCCAGGACACCTTTCCCCACTCCCAGAGCTAGGGACCCCTCTTTGGGCTTGCCAATGACAAGGTTTGTATTTGTGGCATCTGAGCCACCCCAGGCTGTGATGGGGCTGGTGGCTCACTCAAGTCCGTGTGCCGGGCACCCGGGGCCTGGCCTGGGTGCTCACTGCACTCTTGCCGAGAGGCCCTTGCGCTGCTCCATGAAGGATGGGCAGAGGAGGCGGGGAGGAAAGCAACGGCGGCAGGAAGGAAGTAATCCAGGTCACCAGGTTGGGAGGAAACAGAACCTACAATTTCTCCCTGCCACTGTTCAGAAACGGCCTGGGCTATTTATAGCTCACAAGCCTTCTGCTTCTCGCATTTAAATGCGGGGCCAGGCACGGAATAAAATCCTGGGTAAGTCTGTCAGTTTTAAATTTATTTATTTATTTATCTTTTACAAGAACAAGAGCGAAAAGCAGGAACAGAAACGAACCGTGGCTATTAGGGTGAGCTGCCTTTGTGCTGTCCCTGGGCCGGCCTTGGCAAGTCTGTGGTCTACAGACGAATCATACGGTTCTAGACCTGATCCTAGAAATCAGAGTGTCCCTGTGGAGACCAGCCTGCGAAGGTCCTTTTAAGGTGATTTTTAAACAGTGGCTTCAGTTTACAAAAACACTACCACAGCATGACCCTGCCTTGATTTAAACACACATTCCTGCACACACACATACACACACACGCACACGCGCACACAACTGGAGACAAACAGCCCCAATGGTTAAAACGTTCTGCTTTTGGATGACAGAATCGGAGGCATCTTTATTTTCTTTTTTTGTGCTTTCTCTGCATGTTTCTCAAAATCTCCACCATGGGGACACATAGCACAGACTGAGGATGTTAGACCCAAGGAAACCGACCCTGCTGTTTGCTAGGTTGTGACCTTGGGGGGAGTCTGGGAATAGCAACAGGACTGAAGACTGTACAAGGTAACGCATGTAAAATCTTAGCACAGCAGCTGGAATGTGGTACGTGCTCAGAAATGTCAGCTAGTGTAACTGTATAAGTGTTTGTAACTAGTGAACACACAATATTGTTTTAAAAAATTAAAATGACAAGTGGTGACTCTACCACTCCCAGTGTAGCAGGAGCCCCGTGAAGGGACTGGGCCAGCCTGGGAGGGCTCAGAGGGCCAGGTCCCAAATCATCCCAGCCAAAACCACAGCAAATGATTTTTCCACCTTTGCAAAGGATGGTGGCTGGGGGTGGGCAGTGAGTCCCGCCCCTCTCGGCAAGGGCCCAGGAGGCCTGAAGAGGACAACAGAGCTCTAGTCTCCAAGAAGGGCCAGGGCACTAGAGCCTTTCTTAACCACTCACTTCTTTTCTGGCCCCACATCCTCCTGAGGCACCTACCTTCCCTACCCTACCTCCCCAACCCCCAGACATCAAGAAACCACAGGAAGCTCCTCCCTGACTACACAGCCTGGTAAACAGCTTCTCAGACCCCCTGTTCAATGGGGTCACCCAGTTATCTGCTCTGCTCCTCTCTCCTTCTCTGCTGAGGGAGGCCCCTGTCCTACCTTCAAGTACCCAGCACACTGGAGTAAGGATCAGTAAATATGTTGGCTGCATAAAGAATGCTTTCAAAAATCACAAAGGGCAGTGCAGAGCAGTGGTTAAGCTAACAGACTCACATGCCAGGCAGGCCTGTTTGACTTTACTACTGAATGACCTTGGGCCAAAGAAGAACCTATCTTCTCTGAGCCTCAGTTTCCTCATCAGTACAATGGGTATGACAATTTTGCCACCTTCATATTCTGATGTTTCAATAGGATAATCCAGGTAAAGTGTTCAGAGTACCTGGCATGTATGAAAAAAAATAAACATTTACCATCATGATGAGGGTGATTATTTTTTTAATGTTTATTTATTTTTGAAGAGAGAGAGACAGAGTGCAAGTGGGGAGTGAGGCAGAGAGAAAGAGAGACACAGAATTCGAAGCAGGCTCCAGGCTCTGAGCTGACAGCACAGAGCCCAAGGTGGGGCTCAAACCCACAAACTGTGAGAGATCATGACCTGAGCCGAAGTCAGATGCTCAACCAACTGAGCCACCCAGGCAACCCGTGATGAGGATGATTATTAAAAATGAAAAATGAGGGGCTTCAGATCCTCTGTCCCCATGTCTCTGCCCCTCCCCTGCTTGTGTGCATGCTCTCTCTCGCTTAAAAAAAAATAAACTTTTTAAAAAATGTAAAATGACTTAATGATTATTTTGGGATCCCACAGTGTCAGCACTTTCCCTCTGGTCTTGCCCATGGCTCCTCTCTGGTTCAGGTTCGTGGGGCCCTGCAGACTACTGGACAAGCATCTACCTGCACAAAAATGCCCAACTGAGGCTGGGCCCAGGAGAGAAATACAGCCCATTTTCCCTTGCCAAGCAGGACACCCAGCTGGCACTGGAGAAGGAGGGGCTTTTTTCTAATTCATCCTTCCACAGGACATACCATTCCCTTTATTTTTTTAAGTTTATTTATTTATTTGGGCGGCGGGGAAGGGGGGGGTGCGCAGAGAGAGAGGGAGAGGGAGAATTCCAGGCAGGCTCTGTGCTGTCAGTGCAGAGCCTGATGTGGGGCTTGAACTCACAAACCATGAGATCATGACCTGAGCTGAAACCAAGAGTTGGACGCTTAACCGACTGAGCCACCCAGGCGCCCCACCATTTCTTTATTCGATCACCCAGGGTGGGGGTGAGAGTGCCTTTCTCTAATATGCACAAAGGTACCTTGTAAGCCATGTGTACCGCAAATGGGACTATGAAGAGAAGGGCCATCCCTGGGCGGTTCTCACTCTTGGTTCAGAGAATGACACAAAGAAAGGGCCCCTAAAATCGTGGGGCCCAGGGCAAGAGTACAATGGAGGCCCTCATACTTGCTCTAAATATTTAAAAGTTATAAATTAGGCTATTGAATAAAATATGTTCTATCCTTCTGTTCTGACAAATATACCTCCATAATGACCTTGAAGGCCAGCACAGGTTCAAATTTAGAATCCACAGTGTTCCATGGCTGAATATGGAATGAGGAGAGAGCGGGTCCTCAGCTGAAGCCTGCCTCTTCCCTTCAGTCCCACCCCCACATATAAAGGGACCCACTTTGCACATCTGTGCTCTGTTCTCACTTCCACAAACAGCCACTTTGGAGCCACTTATCAGGACACCAGTGATGGGCAGAGTCTACCCTCGGGAGGATGGACCTAGGGAAGGGGTCTGCACAGACCCCATAAGGAGACTCAGGGCCATTTGGACAGAAAATTCAAGGGTCCCAAACACCTAGAATATGGCCTAGAAAGAGGGGCCCAGGGGGGCATATCCCCTTCATGCATAGACTCCCCATCCAGTGAGGAGGACCACAGAGCTGCCTAGTAATGCTGCGGGCCCCAAACCAGGGCCCTGCTGGCCAGATACAGAGGCAGTAGCCGTACAGCCCATGGTTCCACCAGCAGCCAGGTCCCCCACTCACCACACGTCACGAGAAAACCTGCACGGCCTGATACGGGTCCATTCTTTGGGGGACTGTGGCCTGAGCTGTACCAAACCCTTTCAAAAATCAATGAATTTGTCAGCCACTTGGGGTGGGGGGTGGTGAGGTGAACATGAGGCTTCTGTCACCTTTTTTCTCAGGCAAGGCCCAGATTTAGGGGTTTAAATTTCTGGGGCAGCCCCGGGTATCTGTAGGCCCTGTCCTACTTTGAGCTCTTTTTGGGCCTGGAGACATACAGACCCTATTCCCAATTCCTGGTCAGGGCTGGGGTTTCAGACAACCCTTCAAGTGCAACCATTACCCGAAACAGTGGTTTTCCTTTATTTTTTAATTTTAATTTTTTTTTAAAGACATAGACATTCACCTCTGGAGAGAAATTATGGGTTTCAAGAGTTCTTGACAAAGAGCTTCATTCCAGAAATGTAAAGCCAGCATTTTAAATTTGGTTCTTATTCACTGCTGGGAAGTATTAGAACGAAGATTACAAATTTAATAATGTAACACGGCAGGAATTGGCCCGGCCTCATCTCCAGGAGAGTAATTTGTTCCTGCCTTCAAACTGGCACTTCCCAGCCTCCCAGCATCACCGGACCAGCCTGGTGACACACTCCTGACTTTTTTGTGTCTTGCACTCTAGCCCACGCAGCCAGCCGAGACACCCAAAGATCATCATCACCATGGTCTGGGGATTCAATGCTGGAATGGTCAGACCCATCTGGGGAAAGTCACTATAACCAAAAGGAGTCATCCCAGGGCCTCTTGGCTCCCACCTGCAGCCAGACAAGTCCTTGCAAACCCCAGATTGAGTCTGTGGCTTCCCTTGAAAAACCCAACTGGGGCTCAACTGTCCGTAAGTCCAGGATTCTTGACTTTAAAGATCTAGTATGGTCTAGTCCTGCTACTTTGCTCCCTTCCCTGGGTTTTCAAAACACCACGTGCCCCTCCCACCACAGGGCCTTTGCACAGCTGCTAATAATAACATGAGCTAATATTTACAGAGCACTATGTGTCACACACTATGCTAAGGGCTAAGGGCTTGACAGATGTCCTCTCATTAATTCTCATTCCTACCCTGAGAGGTAGGTAGTGTAGCCAAGTGGTTAAGCTCAGATTTTAGAGTCACACAGCTGGATATGAATCCTGCCTCTGACTCTGATGAGCTGTGTGATCTTGGGCAATGTACTTAATCTCTCTGTGCCTGTTTCCTCACCAATTAAACAGGCATATTGATAGTATCTACCTCACAGGGTAGTTGTAAGGCTTGAATAAATGAATGGAGGTGAAGCGTCAGAATGTGATGGGCGCTGCGTGTAAATCATCACTATATTCTTCCCATTTTACAGAGAGGGAAGGAGAAGTACCATGTGATTAAATGACATGGTTAAGGTCACACAACTACCAGTGGGGATAGGTCTCCAGACTAAAGCTCTCAATTTTCACCATGACATATCCATTGTAGAAAATTTGGAAACTACAAAAAAAAAAAAAAGACCAAACTACCCATAATTCTGCCATGTTGTAGCAATTACAGTTAATATCTCCCATTTATGTGGCAAAGAGGAGAAAAGGGGAGACAGCCATACAGACTGAGAGAATCAAGGATTCGACCCTTTACTCCCTTAGCTGACTTCCAAGTCCGTCCTCTCTGCATATGGATGGCATTCTGTCTCGGGTCCCCCCTCCCCTACTTGGCCAACTCATCCCTCAGATCTCAGCTTAGCTGGCCCCTTCCCTGCACTCCCCAACCCAGGGCAGGTCAGTTCTCCCAGCCAGAGCCTTTCCCGGCACCCCCCACTTGTCCCGTACGGCACTTACCACAGTAGTGGACAAATTATTAGTTATTCCTTTGGGTAATCTAATGCCTAGCCCCTCCCCCCACCAGACAGTAAACTCCATGAGAGTTTAAGGGACAGATTAAGACTGGATTTTTCTTGGGTCATCAGCACCTAGGACAGGGCCTTGTCAACAGCAACTACTGGCAGAAAAGAGGGAGAAACGGAGGTGGTAGGGAGCATAGGAGGGGGGGGGGGTTTGGGATTCAGCTCCACCTTTCCCAAATCAATGCCCCTGAGGTGGGATACAGACAGGGAATCACACAGTCCTTGATCCGGAGGAGCTCTTGGTGTGGCAGTGGAAAAATGACAGAAACCACATTCTGCAACCGCCTGTGAGAGAGAGAAGTGCTGTGATTGCCCAGGAGGAGTGATCAACTCCCTGTGAGAAAAGAGAAGTGTACTTCCTGGAGGCGGTGGCATTGGAGCCCTGAAGGAGGAGGGGGAAGGCGTCCCAGAAAAGGAAACTGCTGAAGCAGAGGCATGGAGGTAGAAAGCGCAAACTAGACTGCCAAGAATGGAGGAGCCAGTCTTTGCCTAAAAGTAACAAATGGCTGGAAAGCCTGGAAATAAGAAGTTAAAAAATAATCTGCCCCCCCCCCAATGTGTTTTCCTGTTCATTCTGCCATTCTCTTTCCAGTACACTCTTCCAAACACAGCCATCCCCCAAAACTGGCATAAGCGATGTTGTTGGTCCCCTGTCCTGGACCTTTACTACCGTCAGTGACCACTGGCCTGACTTCCTGTTGCCAGAAACTAGACTTCGTAGCTGGAGGGCTACCACCTGTGGCAGGCGGGAAAGGACAGCAACAAATACTCCCCAGCCCAACCCCCACGGCCTTCAACCACTGACTGACAGGAACTGCTGTATACATACCCCAGCTCCCTCACCCCTGGGTGGGATAACCGGGGTGCCTGTTCTGCTCCAGGGGTCTGCAAACTACCACCCAGGAGTTAAATTAGCTCACTGCTTATTGTTGTAAATAAAGTTTTATTAGAACACAGCCTCACTCATCCATTTACATATTCTCTCTGGCTGCTTTCGAGCTCCAACTGTGTAACAGCAGTGGTAAGAGACACCTTATGGTCCACAAAGACTAAAATAACCACTGTCTGTCCCTTTATACAATCTTCCAGAAGCCCCCAGCAAGATTTAACCCTGCTTGCCCTCAGTCAGGGGCTGATATCACTTCGTTCCCTAACTCACTTTCTCTCACACCTCTCCTGAAGTTTTCAGTGATCACCTCTGTGAACCACACAAACTGTGTACAATTGCTACGCGTCTGTTTGACTCCTAAAAATGGCGATTTCATGTGGTCCATCCTAATACTTATTCAAAGCCTTGTTTCAGGAACTGCTTCTGGGGGAACCCAAACCTGGACAGCAGGGTGTCACTGTGCCCATTTGCAGGCCTTAATTTGAGACTATTCCCTGCACACACACTGCAGAGGTCAGCTCTGGTTTCGAACTCCCCACCCCCACCCCAGTCAAAACCTTGCCAAGTCCTTGCTATGTGCAGTATTATTAGAATACCTTCAGGGTTACCTGTGGCTTACAGCCATGGACTTGTTCATCTAAAGAGGAAAGCAAGGCTCAAAGAGGAGCCCATGGTCATTCAATTGGCAAACTGGCAGAAATGGGGTCTCAAATCCAGGGCTCATTTCATGACAAATCAGCTATCCCTTAACCCTTCTCTTCAGGCAGCCTATTGGGGCCTTTGCCCACCTCTCTGGAAACAGGGTCAATTTTCCAAGAGGATCAGGTGAATTCAAACAGACAAAAATGTTCTGTCAAACCCAAAGGGCTTGAACATCAAGACAGACACCCTTCAGAGAGGTACTTAGAAGCCCACTAAGAAACATGAAACATACAAATACATTCATGAAAAAAATGAAATGCAGTACAGAATGTTGGAAAAGACCGTAAGTGTTGGAGGCAGACCTGGATTTGAAGCCCTGTCCTACCCTTCGCTAGCTGTGTGACTGTGGCCAAGTCAAGAGTCCATCCAGATCCTTGATTGTTCCAGCCCACCTACCATGATCATCGTACACACCTTGTGGGGCTGTGGAGAGGGTCACCTGAATTAGGGGTGGACACTGCTCAGCCAGAAGTTTCCAGACGGTCAGTGGGGGGATCCAGCCTAGCCAGATCGCCTTCACCAAGCAGGACAGCCATCCCATAGCTTCTGTGAGTAGCTGCAGGTGCTGGCTCACAGCTGCCCCTTCTTTGAACTGCCCTTAGCTAATGGGAGCTGCCTTGCCCCAAGAGTTATGTCCTGACCTTTGGGGACTGCCCACAGCCAATGACCGACTGATATGGGAGTGCAGGAGGCCGGTCAACTCTGCAATGCCACCTGCTCCCTAGAGCTTCCCGCAAATCAGGCTGAGGCTAGCCCACAGCTGAGTGCCCACCTTTAGCTGCCTCTTTTCCTGCCCATCGTGCATCCCTCTTATAGGCCTCCCCTGAAAGGACTGCACAGCACATCACCTGCACAAGAGCCCAAGTCTCAGGCTCAGCAACAGGAAGGAAGAGTTCTTCCCTCCCCTGCATTCTTTTCAACTTGAAGACTCCTGGGAGGAGCCTAAGAACACTCCGCATGCTCATTTCTCCGGAGCTAGTGGCACCCACTTGATTCCCAACAGGGCCAAACTTCCTGTGTGGGGGTCCCTCTCCCAGAACTGAGCACACCCAACAGAGGCTGGGCAGAAGTGGCAGATTCCGGGGGCCAGATGGCTTGGGATGGGTTGGTCCTGGCCTGGGGCCCAGAGGCGCCTGGTTCAGTCTTGATGTTGGGCCCAGGCAGATGAAAGATGTTTCTTGAGACATTTGCTGAGGAACTAATTAATTTCCATTACAGGCCCCAATTAGTGACACATCCTCCCACCCACTCCCCAGGCAACTCCAGGCAGCAATTCCCAGGGACATTGAGTGTTGGAGATGCAGGGTGAGGACTTAAAGCTTCAGGTGCAGACAGGGTCCACAGTGGCCACTTGGGGCACCTCACAGGAGAGGAAAAGGCCCTGGCTAGGAATCCAAAAACATCAGCTCTATTCCTGGCTTTGCCACAGACCTGCTGTGAGGCTTTGGCCAAACCAGGCGATCCTTCTCTGGGCCTCAATGAAGACGAACAGATGACCTCAGAGAGACTCCCAGCTTGGAGGCTCCAAGATAGTAATAGCTTACACTCTTGACACACTTTTGCTGTGTGTGGGCTCTCTACAAAGCACTTTACAAATACTTACTCATTTGATCCTCATCATACCTTCAGGGAAGGGAGGAGCTATTATTAACCCCTTTTTATGGTTAAGGAAACTGAGGCTCAGAGAAGTTAAGTAACTTGCTCAAGGTCACACAGCCAATAAGCAGCAAAGCCAGTATTCAAACCCAGGCCATCTGGCTGCAGAGTCTGCATCATAAACCCCACCAAGCTACACTGCCTAGTCTGACTACTCTCAAACCTTCACAGTGCCTGACGCAGAGCTAACCACCACCATAAGTGCTTAATAAGAATCCGCTAACTGGATGGGGCGCCTGGGTGGCTCAGTCGGTTAAGCGTCTGACTTCAGCTGAGGTCACGATCTCACGGTTTGTGAGTTTGAGCCCCACTTCAGGTTCTGTGCAGACAGTTCAGAGCCTGGATCCTGCTTCAGATTCTGTGTCTCCCTCTCTCTCTGCCCGCCTCTCCCCCCTGCCCCCCAGCTTGTGCTCTGTGTGTGTCTCTCTCTCAAAAATAAATAAACATTTAAAAAAAGATAAGAATCTGCTAACTGGAAAATAAAGAAGAAGCTGGCAGCCTAAAAGACCGCAATGGTATTAGGAGTAGGACTGGGTGGCTGAGGTGGGAGCCCAGCTTCCTTGGGTGTCATTGGTGAGGTC
Source organism: Lynx rufus (assembly GCF_022079265.1). Lineage (NCBI taxonomy): Eukaryota > Metazoa > Chordata > Mammalia > Carnivora > Felidae > Lynx > Lynx rufus. Next base: position 15,902,944 of record NW_025814896.1, on the reverse strand, counting down.
TGGCTTTTTCACTGTAACGTATCATCAGTAACAGCAGAAAGAGCTGGAAACAGTGTTTGTCCTGGGGACGGGGCAGGAGAGTCAGAAGATGGAGGCATCCAGGACAGTTTTCATTGGATACTTTGCGTGCTTTTAAAATGCTGCACCACTGGGGTGCCTGGGTGGCTCAGTCGGTTAAGTGGCCGACTTCGGCTCAGGTCATGATCTCACGGTCCGTGAGTTCGAGCCCCGCGTCGGGCTCTGGGCTGACAGCTCGGAGCCTGGAGCCTGTTTCGGATTCTGTGTCTCCCTCTCTCTGATCCTCCCCTGTTCATGCTCTCTCTCTCTCTGTCTCAAAAATAAATAAACGTTAAAATGCTGCACCATCTAGGGGCGCCTGGGTGGCTCAGTCAGTTAAGCAGCTGACTCGGTTTCGGCTCATGTCAAGATCTCGCGGTTTGTGAGTTTGAGTCCCACATCGGGCTCTGTGCTGACAGCTCAGAGCCTGCTTGCGATTCTTTTTCTGCCTCTCTCTGCCCCTCCAGCACTGACTCTCTCTCTCTCTCTCTCTCTCTGAAAAGTAAACAAAAAAAATTTTTAATGCCGCACCATCTGCATTTATTGCCTACTCCAAATAGCACTTAATCTTTTCAAAATTATTCAATGACCAATCAGCCAAGGACCAGCTAGAGAGAAATGGTGCCAGGTGGGATACTCTGGGGATAAAAATGACCACAGAGGGGCTGAGCAGGGTCGGAATGCAAAGGAGGAGATGGGGGGTGGGGAGGATCTGGACAAGTGTCCTCTGTTTTCTGGAAGACTCTGGTTGTGCCTAAACAGACCCTCCTTCTGCAGATGGGCATTCTGAGGCCCAAAAGACAAAGGGAAGTGGTTGTAGAAGATGCTGAAATTCAGCGGCTGAATGGAGACCTCTTCCCTGATTCCTCGTGCAGCCTCTTGGGCTCCACTCAGCACACAGCGAACGCCGGCAAACCAGAGCAGAGCCATGAGTCCAGACCCCGGGTGTGAAGCCCCACCCCCCCCCATCCCGCCCATCCTGCACCCAGGCAGTAGCTTCCATCTCCCGGATGCCCTATGGGTAGTACGTAGGTTACCTCTAAGTCTCACAAGGTAGGAGTTATTCACTCCATTTTGCAAAAGATGAGGCTGCACATAAGAGTTACATATCGTAGTCAAGAGACACAGCCGGTACATGGCAGAGACTCAAAGCCAAAGCCCGTCCTCCTTTCCGTCCCTGAGCCCCCTCTCCCGGAGACTCCTTCCTATCAGTTTCAGACGAGTCCCACCTGGAAACTATTTGTAAATGCCTTGGTCTTCAGACTCCGAGTTTTATGGGACTGGGTGGGAATCTTATCACATCATAAGGTTTGTCCCCCACGACCTCCAACCTGAGCTAAATCTCAACCTTCCTTAGAAAATTACCAGAGACCCTTTTCTTAGACACATCTAAATTAACTGACTCAGTAAATTCCCTTGGTAGCATTTCCCAGCATTTTGCCCCTCAACATCGATGATTCCTTTGATTTACTTTTTCCCAGCAGAGGCTTGTCCTCAAATGAACCTGCCGGTTTTAAGACATAGCCCTGCCTTTCTCCAATTCAGGAAAGGGACTGTGTCCTGTTCCCTCTGGTAAAGGCACTAGACTTGAACCCCTCAGAATCCCCAGAACTGAATCCAATATCCCACAAAAGGATATTAAGGCCCAATGTGTTATTCACATTGACTCGTTTATCATTTATACAGATGACTTCCAAAAGGATTTATGGGGTCCCACACGTTAAACCGGTACAAAGCAGGGCAGCATCTGAGGCTCATTTGATCTGAGACCATGTGCTGGAGACAGGAACGCCCGAAGACTATTCCCAGCTACTGAATTTGGTACCCAATGTCCCAGCATCTAAGACACAGGTAGCCAGGAGACATCCTATGTTAAGAACCCTTCATTTCTCTCCAGCTTTTTTCTCTAACCCAGTAGTTCCCAAGGCAGGGTCCCTGGACTAGCAGCATTGGTATCAGCATCATCTGGGAACTTGGTAGAAATGAAGAGTCTCAGCTTCTACTCCAGGCTGAATGAGACACGCTGGGGCGGCACCCAGCAATCTGAGTTTTAACAAGCCCCTTAGGTGACTGTGACCCACTGAAACGGACAGGAATAGCCACAACTGCAGCAGCTACCCCTAACAGAGCATCTACTATGCGCTCAGCATGGAACACACAATCTCATTCATCCCTATAACCGAGGAAACCTTCATTCCACATGCCCATTCTGGACTAGGTGCATCCTGGGCATCACACCACTTATTCCTCATGATAACCCTTTGAAGAACTTACTATTCCCCCATTGTACAGATGAGGAAATGGAGCCCTAGAGAGCTGAAGCCACTTGCCCAAAGTCACACAATTTAGAAGTGGCAGAAGCAGGATGAAAATTCAGGTCTGTTGGATTCCAAAGCCACGTTCTCTCTGTCGCAAAACAGAAGCTCCCTGGGGTCTTTCACAGCTACATCAGCCTGAGGAGCTATGAAGCTGGGTCAGGTAAGACTCAAGGAGGGGAGGTGGGCATGCAAGGGAGGGCGGAGCAGGAGCCCTGCCCAGACTCCACAGTGCCCTCCAGCTACAATGTGAAACGAAGCCACGCGATGCATTTAAAGGCACAGCCACCTATGTCTAAGGGATAAAATAGACAGGGATTCAGGAGGCATGAGTTCTTGGCTTCTCTCTCTGACTTTACACAGATGGAGGGCCTTTTCTCTTCCCCCTCTGGACCCGGTTTCCCCACCTGATACTCTTTACTGTCTGCAAGGTTGAGCGATCTGCCCCCAGCTTACTTCTCTGACCTTGTGTCCCCTCATCCATTCTATGAAACCACACTTTTTGTTCCACAAACACCCAAGCTCACATTGACCTCAGGGCCTTTGCACCAGTGGTTGTCTCTGCCTAGATCACTCTACGCTCTCAGATTCCCACTGCTGGCTCTTCATCATTTAGGCCTCAACTCAAATGTCACTTCCTCAGTGAGTCTTCCCTGACTACCTTACTTATTGTTATCTTCTATCCCATCAGTTTTATTTTCATTTCACTTAACACAATCTGAAATTACTTATATTTTAAAATTTTTTTTTTCAACGTTTATTTATTTTTGGGACAGAGAGAGACAGAGCATGAACGGGGGAGGGGCAGAGAGAGAGGGAGACACAGAATCGGAAACAGGCTCCAGGCTCTGAGCCATCAGCCCAGAGCCTGATGCGGGGCTCGAACTCCCGGACCGCGAGATCGTGACCTGGCTGAAGTCGGACGCTTAACCGACTGCGCCACCCAGGCGCCCCTGAAATTACTTATATTTTAATTGCTTCCTGTTTATTGTCTGTTTCCCCCACCCCAGAACATAACTCCATGAGAGCAGAAACCATGTCTGCCTTGTTCCCTCATATGTCCTCAGCACTTAGAATACTGTTTGGCACTGAGCAGCTAGTTAAATATTAGTTGAATAAGTAAATGCCAAAGAAGAAAACCTGGACTCAGAGGCCAGAGCCCTGGATCTGGAACATGTGACTCTGGCAAGCCATTCTGCCTCTCTGAGCCTCAGTTTCCTTCCCTGCCTAATGAGGGAAGGACTAGATGCTCTCCAAGGTTCCTTCTAAGAGTGCCAGTCTTGGGAGGCCAGGCCTAGAAGCCACCCAGCTGGTCCATCCAGAAGCTGCAGCTGGCCAGGGTCCTGCAGCAGCTGCCCCCTCCTCACCCCCACCAGGTCCCTACCCAGGCACGCAGTCACCTCACTCCCCCATCGCAGAAACTGTTAATGAAGTGCGCACTGCTAAATGCAGTTACAATTACGGGGGCTAAGAATAAGGCACTGACATCAGCCACGTCAGTTTCCGAGTGAATCAGAAAGGGAGGAGGGAGGAAGGAGAAAGGGGAGGGGGGATGGCGCTCTAGAGCTGTCAAGTAGAAATAGCACAGCGTTAAATATAATCCAGCACTGGCCTACATCGGTCTGGAGAGGCAGGTGACGGCTCGGCCCCCAGGGCCAGGGCAGACAACTGGATTCTTCAAGGAGGCCAGGCACAGCCCCGTGATGGGGATCATCCAGGAAATGATGGCCAGAAAGGCAATCCAGTGGACTGGGGTGGAATGGCAGATGCTGGAGGGGCATATCTGAATCTGAACAAGACTCCACACCCCAGCCTCTGTCACTTGCTGTTTTGTTAGCACGAGCACAGCCCCCAGGGCATACACAGCCCTCTCCCACCTGGAATCTCATTTCATGCCAAGAGGCAGAGGGTGGCCTCTGGAGTCAACACATCTCAGTTTGTGAATCACCACTGTGCAACCCAAGAAAGTCATTAAACTACTCTAAGCCGCTTGGCTTTTCCCCATCAGCAAAATGGGTACATCTGTAACAGTAGCTACCTTTCTGGTTGCTATAGAATTCGGTAAGATCAGGGAAAGCACGGAGCACAGCCAAGCAAGACTTTCAATCATTTTATTTTTATAACCCTAAGAGATGCTAGACAGGATATTTAACCCTTTTTCCAGAAGAGGAAACCGAGGCTCAGGAGGGTTAAAGGACCTGCCTGAGGCCCCAGAGCCATAGTAGAGTCCAATGCTAGCCCCATGGAGTAACCGGTAGGGGAGACAGTGGATTGCAATGTGGTCTCTCCAGGTGACTGGTGCGGGGGGGGGGGGGGGTGCCGCACTGGAGATCTGACAGTAGGACGGGGGTGACAGTAAGACAGGGAGATTGCAAGTAGCCCTGGAACAGGGTGGGGGGCACAGGTTACAGCGCAGGACGTGTTTGCACCCTTTTGAGCACATTGCCCAGACTGGCACCTCTCCAACAATTCTTAAAAGAAACGCTGAAGCGATGGTTGTCAAAGCCAAAATGAAAAGACGGTAGAGGAGGCAAAGTAAAAGGCCCAGAGCCTGGAGAGGTCAGCTGACACGGAGGCGCTCTCACACTCCCGCTCTCCTCCACACCTCCGCCCCGCCCTCACTCAGCCTGCCAGGAGGACGGGTGGGGAGGGAGGCAGAGCGCCACCTGCAGAGGGAGCCGAGGTGGATGGAGCCCTTCTTCCCGCTTCCCGCTTCCCACCAAACAGAACCAGACAGGCCTCGGGCAACTGCAAACTCAAGGAAGCAGGAGCCATGAGTCTGGCTGCTTGGGGACAGGGAAGGGGGGTGTCTGAGGGAGAGGGATTTAAGGAAAGAGCTCTCAAGGCATCAAGGCAGTTCTGCAGGGCAATGATCTGGGTAGTGGGGGAAGGAGTGAATCCCCATGCACCCGATTCTTCTGAGATGCTTCTTTCAGGATAATTTGACTCAGATAAAGTAGTTTGGGTCCATACTCTCACCCCACCCTGTGATATGAACCATGAAAAAAATTGGTTCAATTCTTTACCAGGCCTCAGTTACCCAAATCTGTAAGAGTTCTGCACAACTCCCCAAACATACAGAAGATTACAGCACTTGGTGGTAAATTGAGGGAGGGGACTGAGGGGGACAGAAAGTGGCCTGCCCTAGAAAAACGGGTGGGAATGGAGGCTTCAAAACCTCAGCCTCACACCTCAAGTGGACCTGATCCTGAAGGATATTTTAAGGCCTCTCCCTCACCTTTCCCCCTTATCCACTCAGTCCTAGTCCTGCTCTGAGGCTGAAGCACTGTTCCCACCCACCAACTCAGCGGGAAGGGGTGGGACAGCAGGACGTTTTGTTTCTCAGAGAAAGCTCAGGTCAAATTTCAAGGACAAAAGTTAGCACTTGGTCTGGGAAAGAAAACTCTGCCAAATGGAGTAGATTGGGGGTGGGGAAGGAGGTCCAGTGCTGTCCTTCCAGGTGCCTGGGGTGGGGGCAAGAATGAGAGCTCTAACTCCCCCTGCCGGGATCTGTCTGGCAGGATATAGGCATCTCCGCCCCACAATCCAGGAGAAGAAACTCAGACAAACCCCTCTATTTCCCCCTCTCCAAAAACAACGGGAGTGGGCTTTGGTCCTAGTTTGTGGGATCCATCCACCATGCCGCCCCACCCACCAGATTTGGCCTGAGCGGAAGAAGGCGGTGCAGTGAAGGGCTTTGCAGCCCAGAGATGTGGCCCTAACCGCTAAGCGAGGGACTGGTAGCCGGCCCGGTGTTGCCATGGCAACTTTCTCCAGTGCTGGATCGAAGCATCCTATGGGCAAATCAGAGCTGGCTGCTCCCGCTTCTCCGCCCTTCTCCCAGGCCAGGGAGAATTGGATGCCGAAACCACTTGGTCAGACTCAGGGACACCATCCTCAATTCCAGACCCTGATGTTAACAACCGCCTTTGGTATTTGTTGTAAAGTGGAGATACCCTTACTCCCCAGCAGTGCCCCAAAGCACCGTAGCAAGGCTAAGACAATAGATGTGAAGAAAATTAACTGTTAAGGAAGAACAGGGAAACAGGGAGCTGGACTGCTCCCCACCCTCTTGTTCCACAAGCAAGTCCCCCAAATCCCCATCTTTAAACCGCTGCCAAGAAAGAGGGCCCAACTCTGCCTTAATAGCTTTCACAATGCAATTAAATTAGCTTACAAAAATTATGAAAGCTAACATTTTGAGAATCCCACAGATGCTAGTTTACAGTCATGCTCAGAAACAAATCTTATTTGATAATTTGATAATAGCTAACAGGTATCGCGAGCCTACCCAGTGCCAGATACCGTACTAAGCCCTTTGCATGGCAAAAACAATGTAATAATCAAAAGCATAGATGTTTCAGTCAGATCGCTCAAGTTCAAATCCTAACTCCCTCACTTCTTGGCTGAGTGACCTTGAACAAATACTCTCTGTGCCTCAGTTTTCTTATCTGAAAATGGGGATGTTAAATGTTAATTTTATAGGGTTGCTATGACAAAAGAATTAAAATAATATATTTAAAATGTGTAGGAGGATGCCTATCAAAAGGTAATAATTTAAAAACTGTTGACCCTATGCAGTCCACACTATTACTTTCTCCCTCATTCAGATGAAAAAGCTGAGGTCATGTATCTAACTCCCCAATTACAAACCCAGAGCCAGCGAGGCTGAGCAATGAAGATATGTACAGGAAAATGCCCCCCAGTCCATGTCTCTCTGAAGCCCCCAGCATCTTTGGAAAAGGGACAAAAGCAGCATAAGAAATGAGTTCAGAGTGCAAGGTTGGGGCAGAGATGCTCCTTGGGAAGAATTCTAGGAATCTTCAATGACCGGCATCCTGAGCTTTAGGGTGGCTAGAACAGGGTGAGAGGAAGGAGCAGCTTCCTATGCTCACAAAATGTCCAAGCCTCCCAAGCCCGATGCAGGAAAGTACTCTGGCCCAGTTAAGACTAATGAAATAGACTTCTCCTCACACAGTTTCTCAGGAAACCAGCTGAAGGTGCAGGTGAACCCTGAAGATGGCTCTGGCTCAACCTGGGTGATGGACACGATGCATTCAATAGGATTTGGAAGCAGCATCAAAGAGGAGGCATCTAGATGAGCCAGAAGCCATCAGGGACACACCTCTAAGCCATCAGACAGCCCTGCATTCATGGGCCAGGGGAGGAGGGATCAGGGCAGTGGAAGGCAGAGGGAAGCCAGTTCTGATAGCCCTCCTACTGAAGCAGTCTCTGTCTAGCAGGTGATAGATTATTCAAACTGCTTTTAGAAATTAGTTCAGCACGGTGCTGTTCTAAAAGAATAAATCCAAAAGGCTTTTTTTAGGAGAAAATTAATGACTTTGAGAAGAACAAGAGAAATTAAGCACCAAGACAATGTTTCCTACTTCTGATTTTTACCAGACACTCATTAGTCTTCCGGAAATGAAACTTGACTTTCTCCCTCCCCCTCCCAAACTCAAAGCATCCCTTAAGATGAGCAGACAATGAGCACAAGATGCCCAAACCAAACTCTTGGCTGGCAGCCGTTCCCTGGGGCCTCCTCACCTGGGAACCATTTTCTACACAGTGAGATTTAGTTTTTTAAAAAATCCTCTTTCAGACAGAGGGCTAGTAGTTTACTGGAAAGAGAACTGGAAACCTGATTTTAGTCTCAGCTCTATGCCTACCTCATTGGATGACCTTGGGTTACACACACACACACACACACACACACACACACACACACACACATATACACTCATCCACTTGAGCTCCAAAAGGGGTTGGACAGGATGATTTCTAGGTCTCTTCCGAGTCCAAGACAAGAATTTGAAGAAACTTGCTGGAAAAAACATCAGGTAGGATCTTTTTTTTTTTTAAATCTCTATTATAACATCAAGGACTCTATTCTGACTTAAGTGAAATCGGAACAACTTGCCTGCAACCAGCAATAATAACCAAGGCGTCTGACCCATGACATGGGATACGACTTAGGAGAAAAACCTAACTGTCCCTGCCATTGTCCCTGTCCCTGCACCTCCAAACCCATGCTCCTGCCCAACCTGCCTCTTGAGACCAGGTAGCCTATTGAACTTCAGGAGAGTCCTTGACCATTAAGTGAAAGGTGGAAGCATCATCTCACTTCTGCTGGTGGGGATCCCTCTCCCAGCCCTCATGCTAACCTGATTTCCTCCAGTGGAGGCCACTGTGTTGCACAGCCCCTCCATACCTCCTTACCTGGCCAGAATAATGACCTCCCTCAGCTACATCAAGGGATAAGTTAACCCTCTGAGCCTCGGTTATTTTTTTTCCATAAAATGGTGATTGTGTACAATGGTTTTGCAGTAATCGTATTTACCCTACTCCCAACTCTAGGTCTGTGGGGAATCTGTCTCACACACACACACACACACACACACCCAATCCATTCACTTGGCCAACAAATTCTTCTGGAGAACCTTTTCTCCACCTGCCTCTTGCTCTAGCAGGAGGACATGAGCACCCATTACCCATGGCTCCATCCCATGTCTCACCAGATAACTCGGTGACCAGACAAGGGTCTCTGCAGGCAGGAAGTCTTAAGCAGGACCCATAGACTCCCTAACACTGCAGACAAAATTTTGAGGATGGTTCGTATGTGTATGTTTTGAAGAGACAGTTCATATTTTCATCAGGTTCTCAAAAGTGTCCGTGAAACCATTTTGCTACTCCCCACCACCTACACCCCTCTCGTTTTTGTCCTCTCGCTGAACTCACTCTCAGATGTTCAGCTTCTGTTACCTCAGATTTTCAGAAAACATTTTTAACTGCACCCCGTGTCTGAGGGACTGCCATCCCATTTTACAGATGGGGATATGGAGGCTAGGAGTGACATGACTTGCCCAAGGTCACAGCTAATAAGCTGAGAAGCAAGACTGGAACCTGATGCTGACTCCCAATCTGGCACTCTTTGGGGAACTCTCACCCAAGCCCTCTAGTTGCCCCACCTGTTGGTGGATTCGCTACTTCACCGCGGAAACAGATCCGGAGCCCTCACGTTCCCTCTTCCCGATCCCAGGGCCCCAAAGAGCAGGTTTCCCTACATTTCCCCGCCCCTCGGGCTCTGGCTGAGGCTGCGCGCAGGCCCGGGAGCGCGAGGTTCGGGCCGCCGGATGGTGACCGGGTTCAGCCCACCCAAAGGGGCTACTCCAGGGACAAGAGCACCCAGGGGCCGGGCACACTCCGGAGGGTGCGCAGGTGAGGAGTTGGCGCCGCCCTACGTCTCCTTCCAGGACGAGCGGGGAGGAAAGGCCGCACCCGGCCAGTCTTCCCGCGGCCCGCCCCAGTCTGATAGGAACCAGGAGTCCGGAGCCCCAGCTTCTGGGGGAAGAAGAGGAGAGACAAATGGGGACGCTCAAGGCCTTGGGCGCAGGGCGGGGGTCTTGGCCAGGGAGCCTCTGGATGCAGGCAAGACAAAGATGGAGAAGTAAGGTCTGCGCGCCACCTCCAACGGCGGGGGGCGCGTCAGAGCCCCAGGGGTGAGGCTGCCAAAGCCCCGGGGCTCGAGGAGTGGGCACCACAGGCGGGAGGCTCAGGGAGGGCGGCAGGTCGGATCCAGGGACAAGACAGGGGGCACCCGGCAGGCTCGGGTGAGTAAAGAGAGCTGGTCCGGGCGACCCCACGGGCCCACCTGCGGGAAAGGGGTGAATGCAGAGGAGCTCGGGGTCCCTGGGGACGGCTGGAGGCTAGAAGGCACCGCAGCTCTAGACCTTGAGGCCTCGTGGGTGGGGGCGTATCCCGAGCGGGACTGCCAATGGGGTGGAGAGAGTGGCCCCCTCTTAGGGCGCACCCGGTCGGGCAGGGGGCCTCCGGCCCCGGCTCCCGGGACCACCTCCGCCCCCCCCCCCCCCACACACACACACCGCCCCGGGGATCGGGGGCGGGCGGCGCGCTTACCCGCGTCCTCGTCGTCGAAGGAGTTCATGCACGGGAAGTAGATGGCGAGCGCCTCGAAGGAGGCGGACAGGCTGAGGCGGCTCTGCGAGCGCTCCATGCCGGCGCCGGCGCCCGGAGCCTCGGCCGCGGCGGCGGCGGCGGCGGCGGGCGGCTTGGGCAGCTTGGCCGCCCCATTCTTAACGCGGAGTACGGCGCGCGGCGTGGTGGCGGCGGCCCGGGGCTAGGCCGGGGCTCCGCGGCGGGGCTGGCGGGCGCGGCGGGGCCGGCGGGCGGCGGGCGGGCCGGGAGCGGGCGGCGCGCGGAGCCCGAGGCGCGCTGTGCTCCCGGCGGCGGCGGCAGCGGTGGTGGCGGCGGCGGCGGCGGCGGCGGCGACGGAGGTGGCGGCGCAGCGCTCTGGCCCGCGGCGCCCCCAGCCGGCCGCGCGGGGCGGGCTCGGAGCGGCCGCCGCAGCCAATCGGCGCTGCCCGGGGGAGGGGGCGCCGCGCGCGGGGGCGTGGGAGCCTGGAGGGCTCGGGTGGGGCCCCTCCTCGCCGCCCCCAGCCCGGCAGGTGTGCGCGCCCCGCGAGAGGAGCGGAAGGGAAGGGTTGCGCCCCAGTCCCGGGGCCGTGCCCCCCTCCCCCACTCTGTCCCAACCCCACGTTCAGCCCTCAGACTCGCCCAGGATGCAGGCGTCCATCACCTACCGACAGAGGCCTCACCCGGGGCACACACAGGCTCAGAGGGGACACACTCAGAGCGACCGGCGCACAGCGCTCAGCCTCCCACGGAGACCCTCAGATTAACACATGAACCCGCAGAGGAGCTCAGACAGGCTCCCACACGACTGCATTCACTGTGCGAGCTACACCACAGACACCCTCAGACTCATACATACACCCCGGCAGGTGCTCCCACAGACTCGCTCACTCACTCATAGAGACACTTGCGGAATCAATCCACAGACACCCTCAGACAGACTCGAGAGACCCACACAGGTAGATACACCTACAGACACCCTCAGACTCTCACACAAGACCTGCAGAGGTAGATACATCCACAGACACACAACAGACTCCTATGGAGATGGGGGGGGGGACAAGATGCAGAGCAAAAAACAGGGACCCCCTTGGTCACAGAAGGAGACCCCCAGATCCCACACAGACCCACAGAGACGTTCAGACAGGCACATACACTCACGTACCCACACTCCTTACAGATGTCCTAGAATTCACACACACAGACACTTGTACACTCAGATGGCACACACTCTCAGACCTGCACACAGAGACACTCAGTGCCCACCATCATCGACTCCCTAAGCGCTGATTCACGCGTGCACAAACGCTGGTGGACTCCTGCACGGTTAGCTTCAGACACAGACCCAGAGAGTCACTCAAACACACTTCAGTGGGCACACGCATGCTCACACCCAGACGCAGACATATAGCCTCGGTCGCTCCCAGTGGTGGGTATATTCTGATGCACAGACCCCCTCAGATGCACGCACAGTGGGACCCACTCGACCAAGTTCACAGGCTCAGACAGACACAGCCACATATACCCCTCCAGGGACCCACAGTCTTCAGACTCATATACACCTGGGTTCAGACACTCAGAGCCCCCAGGATGAACATAATCCCAATCAGAAACCCGAACTCCATTCTCTAACCCAGGGCCTGAGGTCCCCATCCAGGCAAGCCCCAGATGTCCGACCTCTGCCAGATGTCCTCACACTCTCTTTACAAAAGCAGGCTGGGGAAGTGGCGAGATCCCAGAGTTTCAGTCCAGCTGTGGCACTACCCTTCTGCGTGGCCTAGAGCCCTTCAACTCACTGACCTGTTCCCTCATCTGTATAATGGGGAGACCCTCCGTTTTGGATGGTCGTGAGGATTAAGTTAAGATAGCATGTGTATTAGTTTTTCATTGCAGCATAACAAACTGAGAGGCTTAACAACACCCATGTATTAGTGTACAGGCCTGTAGGTGTAAGCAAGTTTGATGGGGTTCTTTGCTTGGGGCCTCACAGGGTATCAGCCAGATGGGGCTCTTCTCTGGAGGCTATGGAGAAGAAGCCCCTTCTAAGCTCACTCAGGTTGTTAGCAGTATACAGTTTCTTATGGCTGTGGGACTGTGACCCTTGTTTCCTTGCTGGCCTTTGGCTGGGAGCTGCTCTTAGCTCCTAGAAACGGCTCTCTGGTCCTTGTTCATGGCCTCTTCCATCTTCAAGGTCAGCATCAGGATGTCAAAAATGGAAGTCAGAGACTGCTGCTCCTCTGCCAAAAAAAAAAAAAAAAAAAAAAAAAAAAAAAAAAAAAAAACCCTGCCTTGGTCTATCTCACTCTGGGGTCAAAGTCCAAGTTGGACGCTGTCCTAACTCTCCTTTGGCTCTGCTCCCTATTTGTCCTACATCTTACCACACCCCTGGCTCACTCGGCTCCAGACCCACTGTCCTGACCTTGCTGTTCCGTCTGGCTGAAATACTCTTCCCTCACGAGAGCTGCGTGGCTCACTGTCACAGACCTGTGCTCAAACATCACTTTCTTGGTAAAGTCTTCCCTCGCCGCCCTTTAGAAAGTAGCAGCATCCCTTCCTGAAATGCCAAATCCTCCTTACCCTGCTTTATTTTTCTCTTTAGCCCTTATCGCTATCTGACGCATCATATATATGGAGCCCGGGCAGCCTAACTCCAAAGCCGGTGCTCTGTCCACTGCTCTGCTAACCTCCTAAGACCGTGGCAGAAGGAAGACAGAGGGAAGGCGGCAGTCAGAGGCCTTAGAGAAGGCACAAGGATGACAGAGAGGTCAGGGAAGGCTGGCCTGGAGCTGGGGAAGGAGAATCAGGGACCCATGAAGAATGTCTGATTGACCAGCCATGAGACTCCCAGGAACCAGGCCCTAAATGTCGAAAGTAGACAGTGTGGCTGGTTGAGCATTCAGACCCCGCGTGGAGGTTCAGATTCTAGCTTTCCCACTTACCGTCTGAGTCACTGTGGTGGCTTTAAAACATGTGTGCACGTTCCTTGACTGTCCTCCCATTGAGAAGTAGAGTCTATGTCTCCTCCCCTTAAATCTGGGTCAACCTTAGTGACTGGCTTGTAACCAGTAGAATGCAGAAGAAGTGGCATGCATAACTTCTGAAGCTAGGTCAGAAAGTTTCCTGCAGCTTCTTCCTGGCTCACCTGGGTTAAGCACCCTGGGAGAAGCCAGCTTCCTCATAGGAACCCTGACTACCCTGAGACACCCCTGCTAGACAGGCCACGTAGGCCCAGCGGAGCCCCCCGCCAACAGCCAGCATCAACTCCCAGGCATATGAGCGAGTGATCTTGGGTGTCCAACTTTGATGCAGCCCGAGTGACATCTGACGGCAACTACATGAGAGACGCGTCAGCAAGAATGGCTCCGCTGAGCCCTTCCCAAATTCCTGGCCTGCAGAATAAATGCTGGTTGTTTTACACCCCGAAGTTTGGGGATAATATTTTATGCCGCAATGGAGTAGTGATCTTGAGCAAACAAATTAACTTCTTCTGGGCCTGTTTCTTCAGTTGTAAAATGGGGACAATGCCTCCCGGTGTGCACATCATCATCGAGTGAGTAATAAAGGTGGAGCTCTCAGAACGGTGCCCAAACACAGTGCCCAAACACAGTAAGTGCCCTGCAAGTGTGAGCTCCTACGACTAAGGACCGGACAGCCCCATCTGTCAGAGGCAGACGTCCAGAGCTGGAAGGAAACTAAAAGGTCATCCAACCCCTCCCCCACTCTGGGAGAGAGGGGAAACTGAGGCCCAGGAAGTGCCAGGGGCTGCCTAAAGCCGCAGAGCCCATTGGGGCAGAGCTGTTGGCGTGACAGAAGCCTCCTGACCCGGGCCAGTGCTCTTCCTGCTGTGCTCCAGGTTGCCTGCTCACCTGGCAAGAGAAGCGGGGTGTGTGTGGGGGGGTGCCTGGGGCGAATGCGACAAAGCTGGCAGTGTGGAGGAGGAAAGGCAGCCAACGGAAACAGACTTGGCCTCTGGCCAGCAATATAGGCAGTGGACTCCTGGTGTGATTTCTCCTTTCCTGGTTAGCTCATGCCTAAAATTCCACCAATAGGGTTTAGGCCTGTAAGCTTACATCTTCGGTTCCTTGTAACTATGTAATTTCCCCGTGGGAAATCTAAGTCGTCCACTACTTGTACCTGAGTATGGATAATGTGTTCTAAGAACAAGTGTGATGGTGGGGGGGTGCTCGAGCTGGGGGGTGGGGGGGGGGAGTAGTGAGTCCGGAAGAGAGAACAGTGGGGGGGTCAGGAACAGACTCTGAGTGCGGGCTGAGATGGAGGTTGCCAAGGGCCAGACAGCTTGGTGGACTGGAGTCAAAGGCATACTGCCTGCCTTGAGTTTGAGCGCCTCTCCTTATTTTAGCTGTGTGAACTTGAGCAAGTCCCCTCAGGGTTCTCATCCGCAAATGAGTGTAACTGGGGCGCCTGGGTGGCTCAGTCAGTTAAGCGTCTGACTCTTGATTTGGGCTCAGGTCATGATCTCACGGTTCGTGAGATCGAGCCGAGTCAGGCTCTGTGCTGACAGCCCGGAGCCTGCTTGGGATTCTCTCTCCCTCTCTCTGCCCCTCTCCCACTCATGCTTTTCCTCTCTCTCTCAAAATAAATTTTTAAAAGTTTTTTTTTTAATGAGTATAATTAACATTCACTTTGCCAAGTCCTGGTGAAGAGGAATGTAAAGATAGTGCCTGGCAGGTAGTAGGTATTTAATAGATACATCTGTTGAGTAATTTCTGAGTGCCCACCGAGGCCTGTCATCATACCTGGTCCCTGAATTCATGGAGTTTATATAGTCCAACAGATAGCTATGCCAATAATTATTTAATTATAACCTTATATAATAGTTTTATTATAATAATAACTCTCATTACAGTTGTGATAAGTGTCATACAAGATATACATTTACGGGCTGTATAGTGCGTGTGTGTGCATGTCTGTTCTTCTGCAAGTGGGGGGGGTGTGAATCTAATCCAGCCTGAGGGAATCTAGGAAGTCTTCCCTGGGTAGGTGACATTTAAGCTGAAAATGGCACCAATTATATACCCGGCTCTGTTCTTGACCCTGAGGAAAAAAAATATATATATATTATATATATATTATATATAAAAAAATATATATGTATATACTATATATACATATATATAATATATATAATATATATATAATAATAATATATATAATATATAATATATATATAATAATATATATAATACATATATATATAATATACATATATATATATATATCAATGTGTGAGGATTAAGAGACAGACTGGACTGGTAAGGACCAGGAAGGAAAAGGTGGGACAGAGGCACTGCCCAGCTTCGGAGCATCAAAACAATTTGGATGGAGCACCTCCGGTTTGGTGTATCTCCTCCAAGACAAAGCACTGAGGGGAGGGACCCTAAATTTTGCATATTTAGCAAGAACCAGGTGACTGTCTTTCTAGGGAAAAAGGGAGGTGGCTAGAATATAGCTAAACCTGACAGGGCCCTGTTTGTAGCTTTGCCAGAGAGACGCTAATGCTGTCTGTGTTCTGCCTACTGGGGTAGGTGTGTGTTATGTGTGTGTGTGTGTGTGTGTGTGTGTGTGTGTGTGTAAAACATCTCTGTTTATGTGTGCATGTCTCCTATAGACGGGCATTTCTGCCTGTCTCCTTGTCTGTGAATGACCTTGTCTCTAAACATGTCCTTGCAAGGTGTGTGTTCTTGTGGGAAGTAAGTCCAGTCTGGCTTTAAATGCAACATGCATCCTGGTGTTTGTATGTCCTGTTGAGTGTGTGTGCATGCATGTGTGTAACTGGGTTGTGTTAGTTATATTTGTATATCAATGTAAGATTCTGTTCTGTCCGTGTGTGTGTATCTGCCTCTCTGCATACTGGTTGATATGAATTTATCCTTGACTGAGTGTGAATGCAGCTGTTTATGAACTTGTCCATGTAAACTGGCAGCTTGAGAGAGGACTCTTGTTATTTCCTTAACTTAATCCTTGCCTTTAAGTGGCTAATACATGACTAAGCTGATGGGGTATTAAAATCTTTTATTAGCCCCAAGTCCCTAACCAACTACCTAATGATTTATTCTTCCATCCATCCATCCATCCCTCCCTCCATCCATCCATCCATCCATCCATCCATCCATCCTTTGATCCCTCCACCCATCTATTCATGTCAATTGCATTTACTAGCTATGCAGTTTTCTCTCTTAGACTAATTACTAAATTTCTCTGTAACTCAGTTTTCTTATCTATGAAATGGGGATGATACAAGCATCTACCTGAAAGAGCTAGTTGTGGGTGGGGTGAATTAAGTGAGATATTGCATATAAAACAATTAGTACATTGCATAGCACATAGTAGGACTTACTATATTAATTATCATCATCACCATCATTGTGGTGGCCGGAGTATTTCAGCAAATTCTCAGCAGCATTTTACTAAGGGCTGCCCCTGAGCTAGAAGCTGATGAGGCCCTACCTATAGCAGAAGCCACTGTCACCACCTTCTTCTGTGACCTTGGATAAAGCCTATGCGCTCCCTAGACCCATAGAATGCATAGAGCATCCTTGCTGTAGAATTCCCCTTATGGAGATTCTGACAGCATGTGTACTTTAAAAACTGCAAAGAGCTCTGCACAGTTATGTAGCAGGCCAGGAGACACCCCAAAGCCTTAGGATGGCAGTCCTGGGTCATCTGGAGGGTCAGACAGAGCTGGGACAAAGCCAGGACTTGTTGCCACTGCATGGCTCAGTCTACTGCTTTCTGCTGCTTCCTTCCTACGACTTCCGGTCTCTGTTCCCCCTCTGGAGAAGCACCTGACATGCTCTAGTGGCAGGGAACAAGTGTGTGGGGGAACAGGAAGCAAAGGGGGGAGCAGGAACACACCTTCTTTACTTCTTCATGAAGAAAAGCATCTTCAGTTACTATTTGGTGAGGGGCATTATGGTTTAAAAAAACAGAGAGAGAAGGGGCGCCTGGGTGCTTCAGTTGGTTAAGCATCTGACTTCGGCTCAGGTCATGATCTCATGGCTCATGAGTTCAAGCCCCTCATCAGGCTCTCCGCTGTCAGTGCCAAGCCCCGCTTTGGATCCTCTGTCCAGTCCCCCCCCCGCCCCACCCACCACCTCTCTCTCTTTCTCTCTCAGAAATAAACATTTAAAAAATAAAAATTAAAAAAACAGAGAGGAAAAAAACTGGGTAGGAGGTGTGATTTCTGCCCCAATAAATCACCACTTTGGACAAGAGACAGAGAAAAAAGGAAACAAAGAGTTGAAAGAAACAGAGATGAGAAAAGAGACAGGGACACAGTAACAGAGAGACCCAAGAACAAAAGAGGCAGAGGCAGAAACAAGAGAGAGGGAGGGAAATCTTTGGAGACAGGAAGACAGAAGGAATGAAGTCAAGCTTTAGAGCAGACCTGGTTTGGGCTGCCCTGAAGCAAGGCTTCACCGACTGCAACCCCAGGATCAAGATTTTGCTGCTTTTCTTGGGTCACCTTGACCAGTGTGCACGCACGCACACACACACACACACACACACACACACACACGCTCACCCAAACCAGGCTGTGTTGTAAGCAAGAAATAAAACTGTATCGTCTGAAGTCGCTGAGATTTCAATCACATTTGTGGCTGTTAGCCTTCCCTAGCGAATATGTTCACTGCTGGGTATTTGTACTTCAACTGGGAGAAGAAATGAAGAAGTTGAAGCTAATGGAGCCTTGTCTGGGCCATGGACCACGCGAGTAAAGAAAGCCCGACTGCCCAGAGAAGCAGGAAATTGAAAAAGAAGTCTGTGGAGATGAACAGAGCAAATCAAGCTGGGGGAATGGGGAACAGGCAACCTTTGTGTCTGGTATGAAAGTTCCCGGTTCTATTCCTTCATGAGGGCATCTGAAACCTACATGGTGGGTTGCCTACCCAAACCCATCTTCCTGCCCCTTCCTCTCTTTTTATTTGGGTAATTCACCCTCCACTATGAGCGTCACATTCCTCTTACCAGTGTTTGATGTATGCCCAGGACTCACTTCTGACCCATGTGAAGGGAGTGAGATTTGGGGGGCAAGCAGCTACTTGGAAATGTGCCCTCACTCTTGAAAAATATTCACTAGAGAGAAACATTACCTTTTCCATGGCTAGACATATTCTTATTGCAACCAGGAGGGAAGCTAAATTAGGACAGAGCTGAGACAGTGGATGGCAGAACAGGTAAAAGAACCCAGATCCTTAATGATGTCATTGAGCCACTGAATTAACCAACCTTGGAGCTGCCCTACTTAGTGGGTTGGTGTAATCGTTAGCATATACATTTCATTATTTTTAAATACATTTTGCCTTGGGCTTTTTGGTTTGGTTTTGTTTGTTTGTTTGTTTGTTTTGTCACCAAAAGCATCCCATGGATATACTCACCTGACTATATTTCCTGCCAGTGACTCTTTGACATTCCCCTGCATCTCTCCAATATGTTTTATTGAATACCAAGTAACCCCAGACTCAGCCGGAGCTTCTCCAAGCCATGCTAAATGTTGATTTTGGGGGGCAAAGGGGTAGACAGGAAGGAGAAATGTGAGTGCAGGTCCTGGACCCCTGGAGAAACGTGTGGGAGGGGAATAAGTAATGACAGCCCTCTCCCCAGCCTTGTACCTGCGAACCACGCTGACTCATGCACACATCACAGAGCACCTGAAGAGTAAATATTTACTGAGCACCTCCTTTGAGCCAGACGTTGTTCTAGGTCCCAGAGAGGGCAGAAAACAATACTCAAACAGACAAAAGTGACGGTCCTCATGAAACTGATACTCTACTGGGGAGAAACAGACAATGAAGAAGAGAAATAAGTCAAACAAACAAACAAGCAACCAAACTACATTGTTTGGTTGGTGGTAAGTGCTGTTGAATGAAGTATAGGAAGTAGAGAAGGATCACTGGGGGTGTCCAGAGAGGGACTGATAATGTCATGCAGGATGGCTGGGGAAGGCATCATGAGAAGGTGACATCTGAGGCAAAACCTGAAGGGGTGACTCATGTAGACAACTGGAGAAAGAATGTTCCAGGCAGAGGGAGCAGCTAGTGCAAAAGCCCTGAGGTGGGAGTGTGCCTGCCGGGCTGGGGAAGAGGAAGAGAGGCCACTGCAGTGGGAGTAGCAGGTGGAATCGACGGGCCTCCTGGATGTGTGCAATGGTCGTCAGCCACAGGTATTGTTTTTGCTGCTATTCCTTAAGCTGGTTTGCTTTTTGTTTAGATGTATTTATTGGGGACCAAATCTTTACATCACTTCTATAAATGAAGAGCCAGTATCACTTGCCCTAAATAGAAGGTAACCAAAGAGGTAAATAGGACAAAACAGAAACAGCATTAAGTTGTAGGGCAATACCGTGGCCTGCAGAAGGCCTGAGTCTGAAGCCAGCGATCTCCTTGAGAAAAGGTTCATTGACGGTCGTAGAGAAGCAACGAGACACAGCAGCACCAAGTGAAGACATTGTCCATGAAATGGAGACTGTCTGGCTTAGGTCGTGTGACACCACCTAAAACCATCTGTGTCCTGCCAGGCAGGGTGGCCAACTGCTCTGGTTTCCCTGGGACGTAGGGGTTTCCCAGGATGTGCTTCCAGAGCTACAACTGAAACAGTTTTGGACATCCCGTCACCAGGGGGCCCCATCCCACACCTTGGCCTCACACCCTCTTGTTTCTGCTTGTTGTTCTCTAGGTTGCCCCTTGGGTGGGCTGACTCCAAGATGATCCGCACCCCCAGGATCTGTGCCCATGCCCTGGGCACTCATGAAGTACCCTTGAATGTGGGGGTGACCTGTGACTTGCTTCTAGCCAGTAATGTGTGACCAAAGTGATGGGATGTCGGTCCCGTGATCACATCACATTTGAGAGTGGCATCTACATTGCTAACATACCCTCTCTCTTGCCCTTCCCAGTTTGCGTGCTTGATGGGGCAAATGGTCACGTCAGGCAGGCCCAAGGGCAGCCTCTGACCAGCAGCCACTGGGAACCAAGAAGGTTCTTTTCTTGGTCCAAAAGTCCAGAGAAAACGAACGTTGCCAACAACCCGCTGAGCTTGGAGGCAGATTCTTCTCTCATTGAGCCCGCAGATGAGACCATGACCCAGGCCGACACCTTGACTGCAACCTCCCAAGTGACCCTGAAGCAGAAAACCCAGCAGAGCCTTGCCTAGATCCTGACCCACAGAAACTGCGAGATAATACATGTATGTGTGTGTGTGTTGTTTAAGCCCTTACGTTTATGGTAATTTGATACTCAGCAACACCTGACCGAGACATTCTTTCTGTCTCAGGGCTTCTCCGGGTCCTGCCCATTTGGATGGCTCATTTATGCACTCTTTAGACCTGAGGCCATTACATGTGACCCTCAGGGAACCCTCCACTGTCTCCTTCTGGCTGCACCAAGCTGAGGCTGACAGTGGCTTAAGCCTTAAGTATTTTAAGTGGTGGACGGAGCTCCATACTTGGGGGATTTTTACTCCCAGCCTGATAAACAGGACAGTTGCCAGGACATGGTGGAGTCCGGGCCACTGGGCATCTGAAGACTGGCAAGCTGCCTGTAGGGCTGGGTCAGGGCCAAGACTCAGCACCTTGACTGCTCCTCTTGGCCAAGCCCCTAGGCTGCAGAGTATAAGAGACCGCCAGGCCCTCCATTGTCTAGACTTTCTTCTTGCCCTCCCTGCTTCTTGACCTCCTTGCCCATCTCCTGTTTTCCCATCCCCGTAGTTTTGTGCCTCCTTCTCTCTTCTCAACCTACTTCCTTCCATTTGACAAACCATCTAGGTAGCCTGCTCAATTTTCAAATCAAAATAAATGTATTTTATCACAAAAATAATGTTTGCACATTTTAGGAAATTCTGGGGAGAAAAGAAACAGAAAGGAAAAATTGACAATCATCTCATCGCACTACCCAGAGACAGCCACTTTTTAACCTGATGTCTTTTCTTCCTCTCCCCTCCCCTTGACCGTGTTTCGTTTAAGTACTTTTTTAATGGTCTCGTACTGTAAGTAGTTTCATGGCCTGTGATTTGTTTTTTTCCACTTAGCTTCCTATCATGAACATTTTCCCACAGCAATAAATACACCTCTATGTCAGTCTTTTAAATTACCGAGTAACATTTCATATGATTTAATGTTTTTGCTCTCATGTTAAAATGTAAAGAAAATACTCTTGTAGTTCAGTTGCTGGACACATGCATAAAGACTTTTCTAGATGAGGAATCAACGGTCAAAAAGATGCACGATATCGAAGATTTTAAGAAGTATTGACAAATCTCCCCGAACAATACTGGACCACTCTTCACTCTCCAGAAGCATATGACATCATTCCCCATTCTCTCAAATTAGCTATTCTCTTTGTGATTCCTTTTGTTTGCCATCACAGTCCTATTACTACGTCGCTCCTACTCCCCCCCACCTCCAGACATCCACTCTGACGTGTCAGATGTACAAGCATCGGCAATCCACCCTCAAAACCTCTGTGTATGTGTATCCTCAAACAATATATAATACTGCTTTGGGAGGGCATTTATAAAACCTCACGGTAAGTCCTATTGTGCTATATATTACATTCTATTACCCCTTTTTGTTCAACCAATACTGTTGGTTTTCTTAAACTGAGATCTATCCTAATTTATGTAACTTAAATTCATTTTTTTTAATGTTTATTTTTGAGAGAGAGAGAGAGAGAGAGAGCGAGCAGGGAGGAGCAGAGAGAGAGGGAGAGGATCCAAAGCAGACTCTGCACAGGGATGCCTGAGTGGCTCAGTCGGTTAAGCGACTGACTTAGGCTCAGGTCATGATCTCACAGTTCATGAGTTTGAGCCCCGTGTCGGGCTCTGTGCTAGCAGTTCAGACCCTGGAGCGTGCTTCAGATTCTGTGTCTCCATCTCTCTCTGCCTCCCCACTCACTCTCTCTCTCTCAAAAATAAATAAATATTTTAAAAAAGATTTCAAAGCAGGCTCTGTGCTGACAGCAGAGAGCCCGATGCAGGGCTCGAGCTCACGAACTGCAAGATCATGACCCGAGCCAAAGTCGGACGCTTAACCCACTGAGACACCCAGGTGCCCCATTGGGTTTTTTTTCAAATGTTTATTTATTTTGAGAGAGTGAGAGAGAGTGCACATGTGCATGTGCAAGTGGGAGAGGGGCAGAGAGAGAGAGAGAATCCCAAGCCAGCTCCTCACTGTCAGCACGGAGCCCAATGAGGGGCTAAATCCCAAGAACCATGAGATCATGACCTGTGCTGAAATCAAGAGTCAGACACTGAACCGACTGAGCCATGCAGGTGCCCCTCAAATTCATTTGTTTTAACGACCATTCAATTTTTGTCTCCATGGTTTAGATTCATTTTCAGGCTGATGTAACTGGTTGCCATCATGTTGCAGTTATAAACAACACTGTGATGAATATCTTCGTTCCCCCCCTCTTTTTATCTCAGCTAGAGTTTCCAAGCAGACGTGGGATTGCTGGGTAGCAGGGATAGCAGTGTCTTCAAACCCTTTTGACTGTGACCCATCATAAGAAAGACATTTTTTCCATCATAGTCTGTTAAGGCTCCCTCCACATACACAGGTAAAACAAAGTTTTGTGAAATAGTGCTTATCCTTATCATAAGAAAAACATTCTGATGTGTTTTATTCTACTTAACTCAACTTCCTTTTTAGAATGTTGATCACAACCTATTGAACTAATTTTATAACTTGTTAATGGTCCATGACCCACAATTTGAAAAGTAATGGGTTAAGGTATTTTGAATTTTGGGGTGTCTGGGTGGATCAGTTGGTTAAGTGTCTGATTTCGGTTTAGGTCATGATCTCACAGTTTGTGAGTTCGAGCCCACTCTGCGGTGGGCACAGAGCCCACTTTGGATCCTCCGCCTCCCTCTTTCTCTGCCCCTCCCCAACTTGCATGCACTCTCTCTCTCTCTCTCTCAAAAATAAACAAACATTAAAAAATTAAAAATTAGGGGCGCCTGGGTGGCGTAGTCAGTTAAGCGTCCGACTTCAGCCAGGTCACGATCTCGCGGTCCGTGAGTTCGAGCCCCGCATCAGGCTCTGGGCTGATGGCTCGGAGCCTGGAGCCTGTTTCCGATTCTGTGTCTCCCTCTCTCTCTGCCCCTCCCCCGTTCATGCTCTGTCTCTCTCTGTCCCGAAAATAAATAAACATTGAAAAAAATTAAAAAAAAATTAAAAATTAAAATAAATTAAAATTTTTTAATCTTAGTAAAATAAGATAAAATAAATTCAGTTTCACGAATATGACTTTGAAATTACTCTTCAGAGTGGCTACGCTAACTTACGAGGAATTAGGTTCTCATTTCCCTATGTCCTAGCCAGCACTTGATTTTTTTTTTTTTTTTTTTTTTGGCCAGTCTGATGAATCTAAAGCAGAATGCTGTTGTTTTGATTTTTCTTTCTCTGATTTCTAAGAAGTTGTTTCTCCTCATATGTTTATTCACTCCCTGAGTTCCTCAGAAAGTGAGTTTGCCTATTTTTCTATTGGGTTGCCAGATTTTTTTTCTTGCTGATTTACTACTAAGTTTCTTATATAGTTTAGATTTTAATTTTTAACCATCTGTTGTCGTAAATATGCTGCAAATACCTTTTCTTGGTCTATTAATCATTCATTAACTTTGCGATGTCATTTATTGAGCAGAAATCCATCATTTCTTTCCTTTATGGTTTGGACGTTTTGTATCTTATTTAAGAAATGCTTCCCTAACTCAACATCATAAAGATTTGCCTTTCGATTTTTTATAGCTTCTTAAACCATCTGAAGTTTGTCTTTACATGATATGAGATAGGATGTTATTTTATTTTTTCCATACAGCAGACTCACTTTCTCCAACACTGTTAGAATAATCTGTCCTTTCTGAATTCTTCTCTTCTGTTCCATTGGTCTACAGTGCTTGAATTAATAGCACACTTGGAAACATTAGACTTTATAATATGTCTTAATATCTGGTAGGGTGAGATGCCCACCTTTGCTTTTATTTTTGAGGCTACTTACTTTAGCTATTCACGGAAAGCTTATCTGCCATGCAAATTTTAGAATTGGTTTATCCAATTCCTCTCCCCCAAATATCGACTAGAATTATATAAACTGACGCCATTACAATGTTGTGACTTCCCTTTCACAAACATATCTCCATTTATCCAAGAAATAAACGCCTCCTTTAGTGAGCTTTCTCTGACATGCTTAGCTAAGCTAATGTCTAGATAATTCATTTTCTTTCCTTCTTTTTAAAATATTCTCCAACTTAATATGTGGGAATGGTATCTTCTTTCAGGACAGCCAGAGTTTGGGGTTTGTTTGTTTGTTTGTTTGTTTTTGAGGGAGAGAGAGAGTTTGTGCATGTAAAAGGGCAGAGGGAGAGGGAGAGAGAGAATCTTATGCAGGCTCCACGCTAGTGCAGAGCCCAACACAGGGCTCGAACCCACGACTGTGAAATCATGACCTGAGCCGAAATCAAGACTCAGACTCTCAACCGACTGAGCCACCCAGGCACCCCCAGCCCGGTTTTTTATACTCTTCTCTTCGTGACCCTGTCTCCTGGATCACCCTCTTTGGCAAGAAATGACCCCGAAGATCTCAGAAACCCAGGCCCCTATAAGGACCAGGCAGAACCAGGAAAGCAATAATCAGATGGGTAGTTGCCAAGGGTTCCAATCTATTGAAGGTGCTGTGTATATCTGGGGCTCTAAAACAACTTTACATGAAATGAGATGGAGAGAATAATACTGACCTGGGTTCCTTTCAAGGGTACCACCACCCCTGTTTGAAGGAGTTACCTAAACTGCTTGGGTGTTGGGGGAGGGAGAAGATGATTTGCCCGTTAAACTGCCTTCTAAGGGAGATGAGTCTTCTTAACTGCAGGGTGCTAGTCTCATTGAGCTGGTTATACAAGTTCAGGGCTAGAGCTGAATTACTTGTTGCCACAAGGATTCTTCCTTCCCAGCTCTTTTTCTGTGCATCACCCAGCCTCTCTTCTAAACAAATGTTGAGCAAACATGCATTTAAAGGGAAAAAGAGACACTGGATTATTAGCTGTTCTGGGCACTACGCATCTCAGGCTGGCAAGGTATGGGATGGTGAGAGAGCAAGAGGTCCTGGCAAGGCCCTAGAGAAGCCCAAGCCTCCAGGAACCAGGAAATCAGGTAGACCGCCAAGGTACGAACGTGGGAATGGGGACCAAGGCCAAAGCCCTATTACAGGAACTGTAGCCCAGGCCAGATGGAACAGGACTTCTTAAACCAGATAATAGTCCCATTATTGAAACACCAGCACATGTCCCAACAGAAAAAAACCAGCAAAAGACCTGACCAGGCAAATCTCCAAATGAAGAAAAACAGGTGGCCAATACAAGGAAAGGAAATGATCAATCTCACTAGAAGCAAAACAATAAGAGATTTCCCCCCCTTATCTGATTGGCAAGGTTTCTTTTTTCTTTTTCCTTCTCTTTGTTCTTTCCTTCTTTCTCACTCTCTTTTTTATGGCGATACTCATTACTGAGAGAGAGGGTGGTGGAGGGGCAATCTCACGCCCAGCTGGTAGTTCTGTGTGTTGGCACAGCTTATCTGGAGGGCAATTTGGCAAGGCTGCATTAAAAACCCCAAAGACAAGCACTCTTGGATCAGCAATTCTACTTCTAGGAAACTTTCCTAAGGAAATAATTAGAAGTGAACACAAAGATGAATAATAGCCGCTTAACATTTACTGGGTGTTCAGTCTGTGCCAGGCAATATGCTAAGCTCTTTACACTTAAACCTCAATCAGGCCTTGCAGCCACATACGGTGAGATGGGGATTGCCACGTCCATTTTCAGGCGGGGAAACTGAGGCTCAACAAAATTTGTCGAAAATTGCACAAATTCAAGCCTATCGAGTGACAGGCGGGGGCTGAAACCCTCATCTCTCTCACTCCAAAACCCGTGCTCTGAACTCACTATCCTATAGTGAAAAGTAGAAGGGCATAAGAACTGGTGTTCCGGAAAAGTATGAAAGTGATGTTCTACATGGTACCGTTTGAAATAGCAAAAATTCAGAAATAAACTTAATTGTGTAAGAAGTGAAGGATAATTAAATACATCCTGTAGAATAGTATGACAAAATACAGTCATTAAAAAGAAATCTGGAAAAAATTATGACAGGGAAATATTCATGATATACTCACTGAAAAAAAAATGTAAAACAGCTATGTCCCGTTTTAATTTTAACAATGCATCTATACCATTTTTATGAAGTTCCAAAGGAGGAAAGACCAGAGCAGTGATCAAGATCAAGGGAAGGGGTTGTCAACTGGGAAGCCTGCTAGGGTACAGGAAATATGCTAGATCTTGATCTGGGTTGGCTGACGCTGGTGGATGCATACCTAAATATTAATCCAGCTGTATAATTAAAACATTAATATAAGCGCTTTACATAAGTTAGGTTTCTCTAAAAAAGAAAAAAAAATACATAAATGTATAGAAAAAGCCCTAAAGAAAAAGAACAGAAGAATGTTAGCAGTGATTGTGGCTAAGCATAATTTTCACTTTATTCTTTACAGTGTTCTGTACAGTTGACCGTGAACTGCACGGGTGCACTTAGATGCAGATTTTTCCCCGTATATACAGTCTCATACTGTACATTTCCTCTTTTTTTATGATTTTCTTAATAACACTTTTTCTCCAGCTCACTTTATTGTAAGAATCCAGTATATAATACAGACGACATGCAAAATAACTGTTAATTAACCATTTATGTTATCAATAAGGCTTCCAGTCAACAGTAGGCTATTAGCAGTTAAGTTTTGGGGGTGTCAAAAGTTATATGTGATTTCCAACTGCGTGGGCATCAGCAACGTACAAGAGTCAACTGGTACTTTCTTTCCTTCCTTCCCTTTTTTTTTTTTTTTTTTTACAATGCCTGTATTACCTTTATAATTAGAAAAAAAAAATAGTGTCAAGTTCATCATCAGAGGGGAGGAGGGAAGGAGAGCATGCACTTGAGAGCCAGGTATGGTCCGGACCTGGCACTCGGGGGGTGGTTCCAGTGCTGGAACGGGAGTCTGGTTTTGCAGGCAGGACGCCCCCGTTCCAAGGATGGAGAGAATGGAGGAGAGAAGCCCTGCTTGATAGGCAAGGCTGAGAGAGGGGCCCTGAAGAGCCTGGGATGGACCCAATTCCTGCAACTTTAAATGCCTGCTCGGTGGGTGCTGTGCAGAACCCCCCCCCCCCCCCCCGCAGTCACAGCCAAGGCTCCTGGACTCCTCATTCTGCTGCCAGTCAGATGCCTTGTTGCTCACTGGCGATGACATCAGGCCTCCCGGGAGCACACTGGCTGTCAGTCAGCCCCTTCAGGCAGCAGTAAGCCAACTCTGCCTCCTCTCTCTTTTAAAGGGACAGCTTCTGCCCGGATGAGGAGCCAGGCTGGGGCCCTCTTGACTCCCTCTTTCCATTTAGAGTCCGATTCCAGCGCAGTGGAGAAATGGGAGGGGGTGCGAGGCAGGTTTTCGTGGCTGCTTCCTGAGCCTCAGCTCACCCCTGACAATGAAACCCTGCCAACCAAGAAGTGGATCAAAATAAAGAATTTAGGTACAAAGAAGCTTTGGTATATGAGATTACCTGTAAGTATTAAATATGCCTAAATATAGAATAAGAAAAAAATAACTGTGAGAATTAGCAGCTCTTCCTTCCTTACTAAGAAATACCAACTTAGATTGGGTCCATCACATGTACCTAGTTAAAAAAAAAAAAAAAAATCCCACGTTTCCTAGCCTGTTACTGCCAGGGGCGGCATGTAACACGGTTACGGCCAATGAGATATAGACTAAGAATTTGTGGAAAGCTTTGTTGATAGAGTCATTTTCTCCTTCTTTTAGTGAAATAGAGACATGGTGGCTGGAGCTGCAGCAGCTGTTTTGTAATTATGAGGAAAACCCCAAGAGACTTGCAGAGACCCCAATCCTGACATTCTTGAGGCCCTGAACCTGAGGCAGTGACTGTCTAACTCTTCACTACTTGTTTACTTAAGCTACTGTTTTCTGTAACTCATGACTAAAAGCAACCTCTAACTGTTTCACTCAACAATGTAAACATAATAACTAATGCAAAATGGGAAGTTTGGGGAGAAGGGATGGGGAAAAGCATAACAGTGCCAATGTTTCGGGGCACCTGGGTGGCTCAGTTGGTTGGGCGTCCAGCTTCGGCTCAGGTCATGATCTCTTGATTTGTGAGTCCAAGCCCCGCATTGGGCTCTTTGCTGACAGCTCAGAGCCTGGAGCCTGCTTCGGATTCTGTGTCTCCCTCTCTCTCTGCCCCTCCCCCACTCTCACTCTGTCTCTCTCTTTCTCTCAAAAATAAATAAACATTAAAAACTTTTTAAAAACTGCCAATGTTTCACTGCAGGTAGTTGCTATCTGTAATTGAAATATTTAGTTAAAAATGATGATGGCTGCAACCTCTTGATGTTTTCCGGAGGGATCTTTGATGAGCTAATATTGTTTTTGGTGGAAAAAGAGCTATCTAAAGTTCAGATATTCTTTCATCTACAAAAATTCTATTAAATCCCAGTCAAATATATGAAAGATCTCTCAAAATTAAAGAAGAGTTTTATAATATGAAACAATTTTGATAAAACTATTTCTGATTATCTGTGTACACGCATTGAAAGATGTTGGGCATGACATTCATCTCATTTGAATTATGCAAATCTCAGGTGTTTTTGGTTTTGTTTTTCGACTTTTAAATTTGAAATAATTGTAGATTTACAGAAGAGTTGCAAAGATAGAGCAAAAAGTACCATCTCACTTATTCTTCACCTAACTTGCTCTAATGTTAACATCCTTACATAAGCACAGTACATTTATCAAAATGAAATTAACTGGGTGATATGCATAATATGATTAACTACACTACAGACTTCATTCGGATTGTCCAATTTTTCCACTGATGTCCTTTTTTCTGTCCCAGTTTCCAAACCAGGATACCATCTTGCATTCAGATGTCACATCTCCTCTGGCCTATGACAGGTTCTCACTCTTTCCTTGTCTTTCATAGTCTTGACATTTTCAAAGAGTAGCGGTCACTTCATTTTGTAGAATATCTTCCATTTTCGCTAGTCTCCCACTTCCTCATGATTAGACTGAGATTATAGGTTTGGGGGGAGTGATGTGCTCTTCCTATCACATCATAGCAGGGGCACATAATATCAACATGACTTACCCTTCGTGCTGTTGACCTTGATCACTTGACTTTCTCACTTCCTTCTTTGTACTTTTCCATACTGCTTTAACTCCTATAATAAGTATGTGAAGTCAGCGAATCTGGAAGTGCTTCATAAACCGAAGAATCCAAAAATGTGAGGGTTAAATTTTTTATTTGAAAGAGAGAATTGATGTCCAAGCCTTGATTGGGAGAGGGAGATGGAGATAAGTATAGCTACACCATCAATGTTTAATTGGTCTGGAGGCTAGCCAGGGCGGCGGGGAAAGATAGAGATGACTTTGGGATTTATGTAACTGCTGGCAGAGCAAAGAATTAGGGCCTTGTCCGGATAGTTTTCATAGAATACATTTCCCTTTCCCCTGTACCCCTGGGTAAGAGTAGAGGCCACCCCACCAGCCTAGTCAGAAACGACCTAACAAAGGAGGATTGGTTCTGTTGGGAAAGCGAGTGGATGTGGGAACGAACACTAACCAAGCACCGTCTCTGCTTACACCTCACTCGTGTAACATTCACAATGCTGCCAACTAAGCGTGATGATCATCTCCACATCCCACGTGGGCAAATTCAGATTCAGAGAAGTGAAGGGACTTGCCCGAAGCCACACTGCCGGCTAACCATCAGCTATCTCTCAGGCAAAGTACGGGGTGGCACGGGAAAGCCACCGTGTGAAATTAGATCTCTGTGACACCAAACCTACGCTCTCTCTCTTCCACTTCACGCTATCTGCTGCTTGGGAAGAACCGTGGTCAAGTATGGGAATTCTAATCATGGGGGAAGCTGTGGCGACTACCCACTCTCCATAAGGTTTTTCATCGTCATAAGCCCTGTGTCTCCTCACTGATCAGAGAGTCACCTGGCACGAATTCCGGGTTCAGGATCCCACCACCCTTTGGATGCCTTGGACAACTACCCTCTGCAATTGAATAGTAACAAAGGCCCAGGGTAGCTGGGAAAGCCTTTCCCTAGGATGTGTCCAGCCAGGATGCAAAGAGAAACAAAGGGGGGGGGGGAAGGGAAAGGAGAGAGAGAGGGGGAGAGAGAGAGAGAGAGAGAGAGAGAGAGAGAGAATTGCATGGTTTTGGATTCTAGACTCTTCTTCCCGTCAGCCCTAAGGCCCGCCTTAGTTTTGTTCTTCCTAAGGATAGATTGACCAGTGAAGAATCCTTTTTTCTTGAAGCTGATTCAAGTTTAGTTTTTTCAACTTGAAACCAAGGTGTCCTGATGAGCACATTCACCTTAATCTAGTTTCTACTCATTCTTATCATCACTGTGCCTGTGGCTTTTGCCTATCTGGGCCCCCAGATCTGTTTCACGAGTGGCTATGAATACAGGCTCTGGAGTCAGAAAGACTGGGGGTCAAATCCCAATGCTTGCACCAATAAGCTATGTGGCCTTAGGCAAGGACTTTACCTCTAGAGCTTGTTCAATCTGATCAAATGGGGTGATAATATTCCTGCAAGGGGTATTATAAGACTTACACAAGAATAATTCATGCAAAGTGCTTAGCACAACACAAATTTAACTTAGTATTCAATAAACGACAGCTATGATTATTAGCATTATTCAATTCTCCTTGCCAACTGGTCACAACTTATTGATTACCCAATTCCACGAGACACCTGCTGACCTAAGCCATTTTTTTCTCACCACATAATTCATACACCACTGGTAGCCTATGGATAAGTCCCCCCAGGGGTAGGAATCTACCTCAGCCCCTCAAGTGACAACTTAGGGTTGGCATTCCAACAAACGTTTGGAATTGTATGGCCGACCTGTGCCTGGTGGTATGCAGTAAATATTTAACAACTAGCACTTCAAAATGAACAATAGCAAAAGTGTTTTTGCCAGCTTCCATGGTGTAAGTACTCCCACCATGTCTGATTCCAAGCTATCAACGCAATGTCACTCAGCACAGAGTTGGGAAGAAAGTGTGCAGTTGACCCTCATGAGCTAGAGCTGGCCAGTACAAGTACAAGTGACTTATTGAGGGATCTCTCGGGTGAAGCCTTTGAGGGGGTGAGGGAAGGAGAATACGACTAGGGAGAAAGGTAGGCAAAAAAAATATGGGTGCAGCTCTAGTCTAGCCACTGCCTAATTCCAAAGAGGGTTGTCCCAGCCTGAGGCAAGGCGGTGGGGGACTGTACATCCAGTTAGTTGGTCATTGGGTACACAGGGGCACAGGTCTTCAGGGGCACAGATGCCCAGGGATTTCCTGTCAAGGCAGTTCCACTGGCTGAGGTGAATTGTCAGAAGGGAGTGGCCGTGAGCTGTGAGCAACCAACTCTCACAGCAGCTGGGGGATGAGTACACCGGCCTAGTGAAGGGCATCTGGGTGGGGCCCCAGTGTCATTTACTAGGTAGTGATAACAATGCTGATGAGAATTTTTATGGGGAAGAAAATGGTGGTGGCGGTGGTGGTAATTGGGGAGCATGGTGACGGCGGAGCTTCTGAGGGTGACAATGAGTATAGCAAAGGTGCTGGTTATTAGAGGGACCAAGGATACCAATATCCTTACTTCTTCAAAGTTGGTCTCTTTCTTTTCTGCTTTGTATTTCTACAGTAGCCCTGGGGAACAAAACTACTCAGAATTTGATCTCGTTGAGACTAGTGAATGAAAACATGACTGAGAAAGTCGCAATGCATTCATTTCACCAGCGATGTCCTGCTGGGTGTGTGTTTTGTTTTAACAATGCACACATTCTCCAGGGCTGTGATTTTGTTCTGTTTGCCACTCTACGTCATGGTTCACTGGGAAACGCAGGGGCGTGGTGACTTTAGCCTTCTTAACCCATCAAACCTATCAGTAGTGTTTAACACGCCAACATTATGCCAGGAAGTCCTGGAGATTGCTAGAATGAATCTATCCTGCGCTCAACGTGGGATTGTTGTTTTCAGCGAAAGAGCCTCGCTTGTGAGGACGAGGGCAGAGTGACTGAAGTGAGTAAGCAGGTCAGCGTGCTGGTGGGGAGTGTCGGGGTGGATGTCCTTTTATCTACCTCGGGGCGTCTGCCTAGATTTCTCCTTCTTCCCCTCCCTCCCCGGAGGGAGGCAGTGAGGCAGCAGGGGTGCTCACTTTCCACTTCAAGCACCTATCACGTTATATTTTCAACCAAATAGCTTCCTACATAAGAGGTATTCTGGGACAAATGTAGAGTTCATTCACTCCTTCCATAAATATGTACTTAGCATCAGCTGCAAGCATGCACTTGGCTAGGTGCTGGGGATAGAACATTTGGAGGGGGTGGGGGACAAAATCGTATGTTCTAGTAGATCTGAATATGACTCATCCTCATTACACACAGAGGAGGAAATTGAGGCTTAAGAGGTTAATGGGTTTGGCCAAAGAGCAGAGCTAAGATTTTTTTTTTTTTTCAAAGTTTATTTATTTTTGGGACAGAGAGAGACAGAGCATGAACGGGCGAGGGGCAGAGAGAGAGGGAGACACAGAATCGGAAACAGGCTCCAGGCTCCGAGCCATCAGCCCAGAGCCTGACGCGGGGCTCGAACTCACGGACCGCGAGATCGTGACCTGGCTGAAGTCGGACGCTTAACCGACTGCGCCACCCAGGCGCCCCTAAGATTTTAACTAAAGTCAGCCAGCTCCCCAAACCCATCCCCTTGACCAATTCTATACTACCTGCCTTGGACATTTTTTTGTTTTGTGTTGCCGCCCAACATCCTCTTGCATTATTCTGGTACTTGAACCCTGTGGTAGCTTCAGGAAAACGACTTTTCTTTTTCTTTTCTAGATTTTTAGAAAATTTATTTATTTAAGCAATCTCTACACCTGATGTGGGGCTGGAACTCACGACCTCAAGGTCAAGAGCTGCACACTCCACCGAATGAGCCAGGCAGGAGCCCCAGGAAAACCACCTTTTCCAGCACCATCTAGAAAGATGGTCAGGTAAGGCATCCTGCCCTCTTTAATTGTGGCGTGGGCCCATGATCGAAGCTACGTCATCCCAATGCTGGAATTCTGCTATCCAGACCACCTGGAACTATGGTTCCCTTTGTTCAAGTTGGTTTCTCAGCTTCGCCTGAAATTCTGAGAGCCATCCCATATTCTTCCCCCAAACTATTTTTTTCCTCCAGCTACGCAGAGTCCGCTTCTTTGCATACAACCAAATGCTCAGACTGACACACGGCCACTTCGGTCTCTGAGCCTCAGTTTGGACTTCAAGCAAGTTTTGTCACCTGCTAACTAGGAGGTGTAATACTCACCTTGCAGAAGGCGGGAGGGAAGACCTTGTTTCCTTGAGCCAGACCTTGCCAGCATCCCTGTTTCCTAGCACCTTCTTCAGACTCTAACCTCCCGGGAAAAGCTTCTCCATTCTTCGCTGGGGCTGCCAGACACGCAGAAGCTGCACACTCAGCAAAAGCGGTGAAGGAGCCTGAGCTATATTTGAGCTTCCCTGAGAACACACGGACGCAGCCTCCTGTGCTCTGGCTGGCCAAGGAGAGTGTAATTAACAGACTCTTCTTCAGAGCATGGATTGAACAGGTGATGGCTCAGCAAGTTCAGAATCACAGCCATGGCCAATTTCTCTTCCCCCTGGTCTATTTCTGAGTCACCACAGGTGCTTATTAAGGCCACATGTCAGGCCTACAGGGCAGAGGAGAGACTTTTCTCAGAGAACCTGTCAGTTAGGATGGTATGAAGTTGACAGAACAGAAATCTGACCAAATAAAGCTTTAGTTTTCTCATGTGACAAGAAGTCTAGGCAATCCAGGCTGGTACAGAGGACCGATGACAAAGAAGTTTCTTCGGTCTTCCGGCTCTGCTATCCTTACCAGGTGGCACTCACCCTCATAGTCACAAGATGGCTGCTCCACTTCCAGAAACCTCACCTACGTTCCAGGCGAGGATGAAAACAAAGGCAATTTGTGCCTTGGGCTTGCTGACTTCTCCCACCTTTTAGTATGAAGAAGATAGATTCCCAAGAATCCCCACCCAAACGTCCACTTACATCTCATTGGTCAGAGCTGGGTCAGGGGACCACCTGTAAGGGTGCACCTGCAAGGGAATGCGGGCAGGTATTTTTAAGTGGGTACATTTTATTCGAACAAAATTAGGATTCTGTTACTAAGTAAAAAGGAGAGGCCAGACATTGGTTCAGCACCTCGTAGTGTCTGTTAGAGGTGAGAGGAGGGATACATGGTTGTGAGGGAAGTCTCTGAGGGGCTGAATCAGAGGTTCTCAGAAACACAAGAGATGGACCAGGTTCCAGACCCCTCAAGTGGGAAGCTAGAGAGACCCATCATCCTCACTATGATGTACGGAGAAACGCAGGTGCCTCATAAGCATGTTCTGTGAAGACAGTGTCGACCTCCAAAACGTGGAAAGGTAGAGGGGCTTATCAAAACGAGTCAAACAGTCCTGGTTTTAAATCACAGCTCTGCCTGATACTCTGTGACCTTGGGAAAGTCACTTAACCTCTCTGGGCCTCTCAGTTTTCTCAACTATAAAATGGGGATGATACCTTGCACAGTTTTTATGGGGCTCAGATGAGACCATATGTATAAATTGTGCATTGCAGGCATTTGACACATGGGAGTTATTATTGATCTAATTCCTTCATTTTCTGAATGGGGAAAACAAAACCCAAAGAGAGGAGGCAAGATGACCTAAGTCACACCGCCAGATAGAGGTGGAGCTGAGACCAAGGCCCAACTTTCGGACTTCCGACCTGAGGTGTGTTCCATTTCACCGCCGCCTCTACCTGTTAAAAAATTACTAACTTTCACCAAAGTGTGGAATCAGGCCTGCACCGCGGAATAAAGTAACTGGTTCAGAATTACAGATTTTTTAAAAAAACTGAACAAAGTACTTTCAGATGCTTCCGATACCAACAGTTAAGCAGAAAAGGAACAGACCTCCTGCTATACCGCTTCTGGCGAGTTCTCGTATCCATTATGTTTATTGTGATCAGTATTTACTGAACACACTGACCACAGGTAACATGGAGCTGAAGTTCCTCCCCAATGGCCAGAGCTAACGTTCAATGAGCGCTGCGTTAGCTTCCTACCGCTGCTGTAGCAAATGAACATAAACTCACATGAAGTCACTGATGTCTCTGTTCCTTTAGCTCATGCTCCACGGAGTTTTGACAGAGATTTCCTTGAACACCAGGAACTAAAAACAAAACAAACAAGGGGTGCCTTGGGTGGCTCAGTCAGTTAAGTGTCCGACTCTTGATTTCGGCTCAGGTCATGATCTCACAGTTAATGGGTTCGAGCCCTGTGTTGGGCTCCGTGCTGACAACATGGAACCGGCTTGGAATCCTCTATCTCCCTCTCTCTCTGCCCCTCCCCTGCTGGTGCTCTCTCGCTCTCTCAAATAAATAAACTTTAAAAACAAAACAAAACACACCTCTCAGAAGTGGTCATTGCCAGAGAGGAAGGAGATGGGCACAACGGGTGAAGGGGACTGGAGGGTACAGGCTTCCAGTCATGGGATGAATAAGTCACAGGGATGAAAGGCACAGCATAGGGAATAGAGTCAAAGGTATCTTAAGAGTGATGTCTGGTGACAGAGGGTAGCTACACTTGTGAGCACAGAATAACGTATTAGAGACGGTGAATCACTATGTTGCACACCTGAAGCTAATATAACATGATGTACCAACTATACATCAATCACACGCACACACGCACGCACACACACACACACACACACCACCCAGTATTTGCAGACTGCCTCTGTGCTGGGGTGTTCCTTCAACACTCAGCCAGGCTGTTCACAACTCTGCCTCAGACGGCACCCCTGTTTGCACTGAGCCGTTTTCAAGTTGCTTTTTCCTTCGTTCAGCATTCACTCGGTTGCTATAAACCTTGACGGTTTTCCAGAGTTCTGACAAAGTTAGTTCTGATAGTGTCTGCTTGCTTTCTCAATGTTTCTCTGGGGGAGCTCGGAGCGCCTTGTCTGAGCAGTAGTTTGGATTGCTCTAACAGAAACATTACAGTCTGGGTGGCTTATAATAAACAACAGGAATTTCTTTCTTACCTTCCTGGAGGCTGGAAGTCCAAGATCAGGGTGCTGGCATGGCCAGGTTCTGGCGAGGACCCCCCTTCTAGGTTGCAGACTGCCAGCTTCTTATGGTACCCTCACAAGGCAGAGAGCAGATACAGGAAGCACAGCTCTCGGGTGAGTCTTGTAAGGGCACTAATCCCATTAAAGGGCTCCTCCCTCCTGGCCTCATCTAAGGTCAGGCCTCCCGAAGGCTCCACCTCTTAATGCCATTACATTGATAGGAGATGGGTGAGGTTTCAACACAGGAATTTGGGGATGACATTCAGTCCATAACATGCCTACTCCGCCATTTTGTTTTTTAAAGGCTTCCCTGGTGATTCTAATGGGTAGCCAAGGTTGACATCCACTACTCTAGAATCAGAACCTTGCATCACTGCTTTCAACAGGCTCCTCAGGTGATTCTGATGCAGCCCCGCCGAGCTTTGGGATCCTGCAGATTAAATAAATTCTGGGACGGACCTCAGAAAGTCCACTTTGTCTCATCTTCCTCCAGTTCCAGGGAGCCAGACGGGATGGACAGGTCAGCCTTTGTGTGGATGGCTTTCCATCTGTCCACCATAGCACGTGGTGCCCACGAAGGGCTGCATTTGGAGTGAATGAGAATTGCTCCCATTTGCTTCCCAAAGGAATCAGAATGGAAATATAGAAAGGAGCCCAGGATGTGCCAGATTCCTGCCTCCAAGTATGATCATTCAGTTGAAGCTTCTCAGCGGATCTGTTTTGGGACTTGGCATATGCGTCACCTGCACCCGAGCTAGAATCCCCCCAAATCACAAAGATTTCGGGTCACAAGCTTTTGGGTAAGTGCAGCTGGGAGGGTGAAGCTCTCTCAGTCCAGTTGAACTCCAGGCTTCCCCCCTCACAGACATGGGGTCCTTGAACAGTAAGTCATTCTGGGATGACCAAGAGATTTCTTTCTCTCTCACCACCTGTGACCATGCACCAGGCTTTAATTATCTGAGTCTCAGTTTCCTTAACTGACTGGTGAAAATAATTACACACCTCAATTCTTGTTATTACTATAGAAGATAAACGCAGGGTAAAAAATACAATGATAATAATAAATGTGTAGTAAAAAATAAAACAATAATAAATGTGTACTTTGATTCTGTTTTTGTCAAAAATTATGTCTATGTCTTTAACTTTATTTTGTTCACATTTATTTATTTAGAGAACAAGTGATTGTGCGTAGGGGAGGAGCAGAAAGAGGGGGAGAGAGAATCACGAGCAGACTCTGTGCTGTCAGCTTGGAGCTGACTCGGGGGCTGGATCCCACAAACCGTGAGATTATGACCTGGGCCAAGCCAAAAGTGGGCGCTCAGTGGACTGAGCCACCCAGGTGCCCCTATAATTACGTATATATCTTTATACATATACTGATCTTTATATGTTTGTGTGGATATATGTGTATGTTATGTGTTTATGCACACAATGCTGCCTAGAACAATGTTCGCCAAATAGGTAGTGGGATTGGAGGTGATTTTTGTTGTCCTCTTTGTACTTTTCTAGCTTATTTATGATGTGCACGTACTATTTTTAGAAAAGAAAACTGAACTTTTGGGTCCAGGGGGCTGATTAAGTCCTATGATTCTCTCCCCCTCCAAATATCCCATTGCAATGACAAAATGAACACTTTAAGTACTAAGGAAAGCTATCAAAGTAATAATAATAATTACTCTTAGAATTCTGAGGTTTAAAATCTGGCACAAAGTGCTTACCGATTATGATCTCCATTCCCTAGCCATCCTAAAGAGAACCCTTCTTGTGCCCTGGACCCCTCTGCAGTCAGGTGGAGAGTGGACCTTTTCTCAGCGTAATATCTTTAAATGAATCAACTTCTATGCACAGGATTACAAAGGAAATCATTTATATCAACATACAGTTATCAAAATATTTAAAAAACAAATCTGTCATATAGTGACATATGTGCTTCTATATTAGAAGATTTAGCAGGGTGTCTAATGACTACCATCATTTCAAAGTCATGACGAGCATAAATGATGTTATGAAATGACTCCAACAATACCATCACGGCAGGAAAATACCCGGTTTCTATTGATGATGAAGTCACAGAAACTGCTAACACTACTACAGTTTGTTGCTTATGTTTGTAGGCGAAGAAAATGCTGCCTTGAACTTAGTGAAAAGAAAGGCCATTTTTCTCTCCCAGCATTATAGACCTCCAAATTTAACAAAATATGTGCGCCCAGAGATCTTCGCTTAGATCTGTCCCTCTGTTTGTTTGGTCTCTTTCGCGTTTACATTGTTCCTCGAATGTACGAGGGCCCTTGGCCGCCTGCTCATGGGGGAGGGTGGGACCTAGGCTAAAGGTTACTGAATGCTATGTGATTGGCAGGGGGTCTCTTCACTGCCAATTTGGTATGACGATTAGGAAGCTCCAGACACATGTTTAGGTCCTTCCTCCCGAGCTGGTCAAAGTCCCCAGAGATGGTTCCCCCAGCTTCTTTTTAGGAGAGTGTAATTCTCCCTGCCAGCATTCTGGAATCTAGGTCAGGAAAGCAGCCTGTAAGAAGATTGGGTGGGGCATGCCAGGCTTCCATATGTAAACTTTCACTTAATCCCCCTGCTTTCGGGCAGATGTCCCATCTTCCACGACACGTGGTGTTTCCCAGCCCAGATGCCCTCTTGTCATAGTCGACCGCTGTGCCATCCAACACAGCAGCTTCTGCCAGCTACTCACATTTAAATTCATTAAAATAAATAAAATAAACGTTCAGGTCCTTAGTTGCACCAGCCACATATCAAGGGCTCAGTAGCCACATGTAGCTAGTGGCCAGCTACCATATCGGATGGCGGTACACGACCCGTCCGTCACTGCAGAAAGTTCCATTGGACGGTGCCGTTCTAGAGCAGGGGTTGGGATTTTTTTTTTTCCTGTAAAGGGCCGGATAGTAAATATTTTTGGCTCTGCACACCATATGGCCTCCTTCGCACCTACTTAACTATGTCATGGTAGCGCGAGAGCAGCCGTAGACAATACATGGGACCTGCATTGGAATGCATGGCCGCGTTCCCACCAAACTTTATTTATGCACTCTGAAATCTGACTTTCATATCATTTTCACGTGTCACAGAATGTTATTCTGGTTTTGATTTTTTTCCAGCCATTTGCAAATATAGGACTATTCTTAGGACAGGCTGTCCCGAAACAGGCAGCGGGCTAGATTTGGCCTGTGGACCATGGTTTGCAGACCTCTGTCTTTGCGTTTTGCCTTTTCAGAACAATTCCTGTATTGTTATTTTCGTAGGTTTGGGGAGGAAGCAGAGGGTAAGGGGTGTAGTTTTTCTAACCTAGAAGTCTCATTACCTGTTCAGGGCCTGTCTTCCCCCAGTGCCTTAGAACCTGTGAGCACGGAGACCCATCTCTCTTATTTACCATTCTCCACCTAGTGTCCAGTACAATGTTTGACATTGACATTCAATGGAGACCTGCATTAGGCTCTTCATCAATAGAACTCAATGATCAAATGCTCACCAAGCCACCTTCTTTGTATAATTTGGCTTTTCACTTAGATCTGCCTCCGGGAAAGAATGTGCTGGTCACACTGATGACAGTATTCCAGTCTTCTCAGCAATTATATTTCTCGTTATCAGTGAATACACTGACGTTCCGATTTTCCACATCAGTCCCATGAGCTTGGTAAATGTAATTCCACCTCGGAGAGAAGACATCAGCTTCTAAGCCTGTGTAGAATCAAACAAATCTTGGTTACAGAAGTGGAAGTCTCAATTGAATTTGATAAGAAGACTTGTAAGGAGAGGGGAGGTAATCTGGTAGACATAAGTAGTGGGAGGTTTTAAATGCAGGGCTGAAATTGCCTTCCCAGCAAGATAAAGGAGAGAAGGTTGCCGAATGCTAACATTTCCCAGACCATAAGAGGACAATGTGCCAAGGGCATTGTCAGAAACCAAGTGGATGGGGCGACAGGCACAGGTTAAATTAAAAGTATATGTATCCCAAACTCCTGGAAGATAACAGGAGAAAACCTTGGGTCTGGTGATGGCTTTTTAAAAAACATTTATTTATTTTTGATAGAGAGAGAGCACGTGCAGGAGACGGGCAGAGAGGGGGGGGGACAGAGGATCTGAAGCGGGCTTTGCTCTGACAATCGTGAGCCTGATGTGGGGCTCAAACTCACAAACCGTGAGATCACGACCTGAGCCGAAATCAGTTGCTCAACTGACTCACCCAGGCACCCCTGGTGATGGCTTTTTAACTGTTTATTTATTTATTTTGAGAGAGAGAGAGAGAGTCTGTGCATAAGAGGGGGAGGAGCAGAAAGAGAGAGAGAGAGAGAGAAAATCCCAAGCAGGCTCTGAGCTGTCAGTTCAGAGCCTGACACAGGGCTCAATCCCACCAACCATGAGATTATGACCTGATCCGAAATAAAAAGTCAGATGCTTAACCCACTAAGCCACCCAGGCATTATTTTTTAATGTTTATTTCTTTATTTTGAGGGAGAGAGGGATGATGCCTTTTAGATAGAACACCAATGGCACAATTCATGAAGTAAATCATTGATTAGCTGGACGTCATTAAAATTTAAAACTTCTGCTCTGCAAAAGACAATGCGAAGAGTGTGAGAAGGCAAGTAACAGGTTAGGAGAAAATATTTGCAAAAGACATACTTGATAAAGACCAGGAGCCAAGATACGCAAAGAACTCTTAAAACTGAGCAATAAGAAAACCAATCCGATTAAGAAAGAAATCAAAGACCCTACCAGACACCTCACCAAAGATGATATATAGGGGGCGTCTGGGTGGTTCAGTCAGCTGAGCATCTGACTCTTGATTTTGGCTCAGGTCATGATCCCAGGGTTGTGGGATTGAGCCTTGTGTCGGGCTCTGTGCCGAGCATGGGACCTGCTGGAGATTCTCTCTTTCTGCCTCTCTCTTCTGCTTGCACTCTCTCTCTCTCTTAAAAAGATAAAGATGATATATACATGGCAAATAAGCATGTGAAAATATGT
The DNA here is from genome assembly GCF_022079265.1 of Lynx rufus. Classification (NCBI taxonomy): domain Eukaryota; kingdom Metazoa; phylum Chordata; class Mammalia; order Carnivora; family Felidae; genus Lynx; species Lynx rufus. The sequence continues at coordinate 15,861,408 of NW_025814896.1, read as the reverse complement.
TCCACATCATACATCACTAGGGAAATGTAAAATAAATGCAATGAGACACCACCACTTAATCCTGAGAAGGGCCAAACTCCAGAATATTGACAACACCAGATGTTGGTGAGGACGTGTAACGACAGGAATTCTCATTCGTTGTCAAATACGGTGTCTGGAAAAAACGTCCCTCTTCCTATGTAGTGGCTTTTCACCTCCCAGTCTGCCTGACATCAGATCCCATGACCATGAGTTGTCCGCTTAATTGACTATATTACCTATTTTTGTGCCCTATCCTACAAGAGGTAAGATAAATACGTGAGAGTGATTTGGGCCACAATGGGCCGTGCAGACTTAACAAACACGTCCTAGGTGCCTGTAATCTAGCACGCTCTTTCGCTTGTGTCATCACTCCCGATTTACAGCAGAGGAAACTGAACCGGAACAAGAGGACAGATGAGTTGCTCCATTTATACAGGGTTTCAAAAACAAAGGAATTATGGGGGCGCCTGGGTGGCTCAGTTGATTAAGCATCCGACTTTGGCTCAGGTCACGATCTCATGGTTCATAAGTTCGAACCCCACGTTGGGATCTGTGCTGGCAGCTCAGAGCTTGGAGCCTGCTTCGGGTTCTGTGTCTCCCTCTCTCTCTCTGCCCCTTCCCTGCTCACGCTCTGTCTCTCTCAAAAATAAAATAAAAACATTAAAAAAAATTTTTTTTAAAGAAGTCAAAAGCCAGATGCCCATAATGCAGTATTTGAAAGTTCTGAAAGAGACTTTTAACCTACAATTCTATTCCCAGCCAAATGGAATCAAGTAGGAGGGTAAATAAAGACATTTTCAGACTTGTGAGGACAGAGAAAGTTTGTCTTTTTTTAAAAAAAAAAATCTTTGTTAAAGTATGGAGAATACATTAACATCATGGCTATATTTGCAGGAAAGAATATAATAACGTTATATTGTGTTATATTTGGGCATAAGTTAGGATATGCTTGCCTCTGCTGACAAAGCAAATAACCACCAAACTCTCAGAGGCTTAGGACAATGAAGACTCCCATCTCACTCACACTACACGTTGACTGTATCCTGGTGGGGGTGCTCTGCTCTCCCAGGACTCAGGCTAACGGAGACTCTTCCACATGACAGGTGTGGCAGTGGGCAGGACAGCATGCGTGTCTGTGTACGGGGTGAGAAACTCACAGTCATTAAATGCTCCAGCCTAGGCTAACAAAGGTCACTCTCTCCCACAACCCATTGGCCAGCACCAGTCACATGGCTACACACAACTAAACGCGGTGGGGGACTTTTGAAATCAGCCAGGCTGACAAAAGATGGAAAACAGAAGCAGGGAGGAAAGATGGCGGGAAAAATACTGCTCATGCCTTCATCTTAGAAAGTGAAATGTCAACTCTGGAAAACAGTATGGAGGTTCCTCAAAAAGTTACAAATAGAACTACCCTATGACCCAGCAATTGCACTGCTAGGTATTTATCCAAAAGATACAAAAACACTGATTCGAAGGGGCACATGCACCCCAGTGTTTATGGCGGCACTATCAACAATAGCCAAAGTATGGAAAGAGCCCAAATGTCCCTCGACGAATGAATGGATAAAGATGATGTGGTATATATATGTACACACACACACACACACACACGGGAATAATACTCAGCAATCAAAAAGAATGAAATCTTGCCATTTGCAACAATGTGGATGGAACTAGAATGTATTATGCTAAGCACAATAAGTCAATCAGAGAAAGACAAATATATGATTTCACTCGTATGTGGAATTTAAGAAACAAAACTTATGAACATAGGGGAAGAGAAGGAAAAATAAGATAAAAACAGAGAGGGAGGCAAACCATGAGACTTAAAAAAAAATTTAATGTTTATTTATTTTTGAGAGAGACAGAGACAGAGAGAGTGTGTGTGAACAGGGAAATAACAGAGAGAGAGGAAGACACAGAATTCAAAGCAGGCTCCAGGCTCTGAGCTGTCAGCACAGAGCCCAACGTGGGACTTGAACCCACAAACCGCGAGATCATGAACTGAGCCAAAGTTGGGAGGCTCAACTGACTGAGCCACCCAGGCGCCGCAAGAGACTTTATTTTATTTATTTATTTTGAGAGAGACAGAGAGCACGAGTAGAGGAGGGGCAGAGGGGGAGAGAGAGAGAGAGAGAGAGAGAGAGAGAGAATCCCAAATAGGCTCTGCACTGTCAGTGTGGAGCCTGATGCAGGGTTCGAATCCAAGAAATCGTGGGATCATGTCCTGAACTGAAACCACGAGTCAGACGCTTAACCGACTGAGCCACCGAGCCACCCCTAAGAGACTCTTAAATATAGAGAACAAACTTAGGGTTGCTGGAAGGGTGGTGGGTGGGGGGACAGACTAAATGGGTGATGGGCATTAAGGAGGGCACTTGCTGGGATGAACACTGGGTGTTGTATGTAAGTGATGAATCACTAAATTCTACCCCTGAAACCAATACTACACTGTACGTTAACTTGAATCTGAATCAAAGAGAGAGAGAGAGAGAGAAAGTGAGTTGTCAAAAGGGATTGTCCATGTGATAGAATAAGAAAATAGGGGTGCTGTTTATTGAATTTATGAGGAGAAATGAGAAATACCAATAAATATATAAATAATCAACAGTTGGAGAAAGCACAGAGTAGAAGTAAACTTTACAGACAATAAATATTGTCTAGCTACTGTTTATATTTAGGGACATAATCACCTGAAAATCAAAGTGATTAAAAGAGATTGCCCCAACGGAGTTGGGCAATGGGCACGAGAGTTTGCTTTTCATGAGAAACTCTCCTGTGCTGTTTGGTATGTTACCATGTATATGAACGTATTAGCAGGGCTCTCCAGAGAAACTGAACCAATGGGTGATAGATGTTTACAGATAGATATGGATATGTGTATATGTACATGTGTGTATACAAGACAGAGAGATTTATCGCAGGAATTGGCTCACACACCATCTCATGTCTGTAGGCTGGAGAACCAGGAAAGCCAGTGCTGGAACATTCCAGTCCAGTCCAAAGGCCCGAGAACCCAGGGAGCAGACAGTCTGAGTGTAAAGACCTGAGAACCAGAAGTGCCAGTGTCCAAGGGCAGGAGAACATGGATGTCCCAGCTCAGGCAGAAAGAGCAAATTCGCCATCAACAGATTGAGCGATCCCTGCCCCTCCCTCCCAACATTGGTGATCTTTACTCAGTCTACTGATTCAGATGCTAATCATTTCCAAATACACCCTCGCAGACATACCCAGAAATAACATTTACCAGCTCTCTGGGCATCCCTTAGCCCAGCCAGGTTGACACATAGAACTCACCATCAGAATGAACTACATTTTGTTTCAAATAACATAGTTTTGGAGGTTGTACATCCCAGTTCACCATTGGGCAACTCTCCTAGACTTCAGGTCCCTTTTCTATAAAGTGGGGTAAGCTTTTATGAGGACTACATGAAATCACGTATGGCAAGAGGCGGGCATAGTGCCTGACACGTAGCACATGCTGGTTACATGGCGACACATCACGGACATCAGGTCCAGACTGACTCTGTGTGCAAGAGATTTGAGCCCTGAGCCTTGATGAAGAAGGTTCTGGGAGACCATCCAAACCACCTGCTTCTGCAGGTTGGGCACGGGTGGCCTGGTCTTATCTGCAGCTACACGAGGAGTCAGTCCCCAGGACCAGGACTAGAACGGCCTCCTGTCTTCCAACCCCAGGCCCTGCTGGCCACCCCTGTGGTCTCTGAATCAGAACTGCATTTGGCCCTGGACATAGAGAAAGAGCCCTTTGGGAGGAAAGGGATCATTTCCTCCGGTGCAAATTGTTTCTTTTTGTGCTGGCAAGTCCAAGGTGTTCTGACAAAGGTCAAAAGTATTTATTTTCTTTAATACTGGAGGGGTCAGAGTGAGTACAGACAAGGATGAGCCAAAGTGGGGAAAGGAGAAAGGGGGGGGGGTGTCAACTTTGAGAGCTGAAAAAGCTTCTTATCAGAGGCAATGGCTGTTTTGGGGGCACAGACACAACTCCTGGTTTCTATTAAAAACAGCAGAAATTACAATGAGAGAAAATTAAGAAATCATTAAATACAGATGATGCGGTCAAAGCCACTCTCCCATCTAGTCCTGCCCACCTCCCGATTATCTCTTCCTGCTCCCTACCCACATGTGACACCTGAGCCCTGAGCTTTGCCGCTCTGCTGGGCTCCTGACCGCTGCACTCCCCTATGCCATTCCCTCTGACTGGCTCGCCCAACCCCAGTTCCCTGGCTAGTTGGGCCCTTCCTCTAGGACTCAGGTCAGGCGTCCTCTCCTCCTCAAAGACCACCCTGCCAGCTCTTCTTCTGTGTACCCATCACATCACATCTTGGCATCTTAACACTTATCAAGCTGTGTCGAAATCGCCCAAACTCCCATCTGTCTTTCCAATTGGACTGGAGATCACACACTGGACCCTCAGACTCAGATCTGGCATTCAGAGAGAATTATGTTTTACTTGCTTGGCCTGTACTTTTTTGGGCCCACATGGTGTTTTTAAAAATTTTTTTTGCATTCATTGCCAAAAATTAAAAATTAAGAGATTGCGCAAAAAAAATTTTCTTTTCCAGTTTCTGGCTTCTCTTGAACAAACTGGAAATCCAGTAAGACGGGTGCAGTTCTCCACCTTTGTGGTAGTGGCCCCCTTCGGATAGAGCACTGTTTATTTCTCCACAGTCCCCACCATGCTCTATTGTCTCTGCATTTAAGCCTCATCTCAGAGCCATTTGTCATAACTCTTGCAATATTGTGGGTTGTTTTTTTGTTGTTGTTGTTGTTTTACACTGGAAGAAGAAAATAAAATATTTCTCTTACCCATGTTCCTTATTCACACCTGGTCCACTTCCCTCATTTATGTCACCAGACTAGACCCTGTAGGTACCTTGGCTTTCCACCCTTGTACCAGGAGCTCCTTGAAAACAAACAAGATGGGGGCGGGGTGCCTGGATGGCTCAGTCGGTTGAGCGTCCGACTTCAGCTCAGGTCATGAACTCACTGATTGTGAGTTCGAACCCCGCATCGGGCTCTGCGCTGACAGCTTGGAGCCTAGAGCCTGCTTCGGATCCTGTGTCTCCTTCTCTCTCTGTTGCTCTCCCGCTTTCTCCCTCTCAAAAATAAATATTTTTTTTAAATAAAAAAAAAGAAAACAAACAAGATGTTTGTTCATCTCTGTTGCTCCAACAGCAAGCACAGTGCCTGGCTCAGAGTAGGGAACCATGAATGAAACTCTTGCTGTTAGAAGAGAATCCCCCTGAGCCACCCATTCAACAAATTTTACTGAGTCCATCTGTGTGTCCCTTTCCCTAACTTGGTGTTCTCTCTCTTTACCTTCAGAGTCCTGGATCCTCTCGGAATCCCCAAATAATTAAAACTTCTCTGTAGGTTCATTGGGTATTTCTCACAAAACCTTGCTCTTAGCAATTACATCAGAGAAGATCGTAAGAACCATTGATCGGTAGTGGTAGTATTTTTATCAGTAATAAATAGTTATCGTTTATTGAGAGCTTCCCACGTACCAGGCACTGTATATACATTTCCTCAAACAACAACCCTGTGTGGTGACCTTCAGGAAAGCACATTCATTCACTCACGGTTCTGGAGCAGGTGCAAGAAGACTTGAGGTGGGCAGCCTCTGTCCCAACCACAGAATCGGACTTCTCCCGGGTCCTGGGCTGGTGGCTTCCAGGCGTGCCTCCTGGCATGACCAGAAGACCTGCGAAATGACTCCGGTCTGGGGCTCCTGACTCCAGGCCAGCTAACTGTCTCCTCCCAAGCACTTTGACACCTCCTTTATGGATTCTTTCTTCTTTCTCCTACACGGCAGTTTTAACCAGCCCAGGGACCAGTTGTTCTGCCCTCAGATCGATAGCCCTGGGGAAGGCCTGCAGACGGCCTCTAGAAGCACCTCAGCTGCTCCTGCAGAGGGACCACTGCCTCCTGATTCTGTTCAGTCGTATTATGTACTTCTTCCGCTTTATTAAAGCTGCCTCCTTTCCGAACGAGTTGGCACAAGCCCAATAGTAGTGCCTAAAACTTTTAATTTCAAAATCCAGAATCGTATTTTTCTTCCTTCCTGCCTGCCTCTCTCTCTGTCCCACCCTCTCTCTCTCTCTCTCCCTCTCTGTCTTGTTTGCTTCTTAGTCACCATGATGTTTTAGAAGAGATTTAAAGCCACTCTTGGCCTGGAGTAAGTGCTCAGGAAGCATTTAAGACAAAGAGATGAAAGAATAAGTGATAGAACAGTCAGCACTTGGTAAATGGTTGATGAAGGAGAATCAAATGAGATAATGCATGGAAAACTGATGTATATAATCTGTCAATGGTGGACCTTGTAACCAAGCTGGACGAGACTGCAGCCTTATCCGCTGGCGCCATCTGCTGGAAACAAGACAGCACAACAGGTCCGTTTCCACTTTACTCAGGTATGGGGACGCCGGCTTCTGGAAACGCCCACAAAGGGCTGAGTAAAAAGGGAAGAATACATTTCGGCAAAACCTAGTATGGGCCAGGTAGCGTGCTAAGGGTTTCACACTGCTTTCCATGCATTATTTCTCTTCATCCTCTACTATCATTAGAAGAGGCAGATACTATTATTATTGCATCTTTAGAGATGAAAAACCTGAGACTTTCAGAGGTTTACAGCAGATTCACGAAGTCTAAAGCCACATAGCTAGTGGGTATTTGAGATAACACTCGAACCCAGCTCTGTGTGACTTAGGAGCCTTGTGGTTTTGGTTCCTCAGGAATTAAGACCCCAACGGGGAGACGTGCATGCTGCAAGTTTCCTGCAGTGTGCTCTCAAGGTGACAGGTGGAAGGGAAAAGTCAAACTGCAATGCAGCCTCATCAGAGGTCTCAGCTGACGCCCACCCTGCGGGGAGTGGGGAGGAGTAGAGAGGCGGGATGGCAGGGAGGCTGGACCTTGGGGCTCCCACTTCATACAGCCATTGGATGCAGTACTCGGGCTGGGTTGCGCTCTTCAGCCAAGGGCAAGTCCCCAAGAGGGACTCAGTTGAGTACTGTCAGCGGCCAATGCTCCCAGCAGATGGGGGAATGAGTGCCTCAGTATTAGAGCGGAGGATCTGGGCAGCATGCCACAGTGTCCACTACAGAGGCCGGGCACCTATCTTACCTGCATCACTGCTCAAATAAGGGGAACAGCTGGTAGGCAGACAACGTCAGTGTCATAGATAGTGGGAGGGGGATTTAAAGCATGAAAGTGGTTCTGCCCACCAATCGCTCAATGCACCTGTGACTCAGGCCATGCCTGCCGTCCAGCTGCAATAGCCAATGTACTTTGACCAATTCATACGGAAATACTATATAGATTATTTCATGGGTTCCAAACCATTAATAAAGAAGTAAAATGCAATGTGCAACTAGCTGGACAAGTGAAGTGGTTGGTGATGGATTTCTTGACATCCTTAAATAAGAAACAGAAGGACTGGGTGCCACAAACTGACTAATGCATAAATGTAACAGATTTTTTACAAAAAAATCACTTTGTGGTAAATCAAATTGTGTAAAAACATTTCAGTCTTTCCCCCATGCCACCTCCATAGAAGGAGTGGGTTTTTTATGTTGGAGACTGGTGGGCTTGTTCATTCTACTTCTTTAGCTTGGTGGAGAGCAGTGCATGGTTTCCCCCACCCACTGACAATAGACTTGACCACGTATGTGATTTGCTTTTCCCAGTGGGATGTTAGCAGTTTTGACACAAGCAGAGGCTTGCAATGTTGACCTTGCATGGTTAATCTTGCCCTCTTGTGCTTCTGCAATCCCAGAGAACATGGCCTGGCTAGGCTGCTAATCTAAAGATGAGAGACACCTAGAGCAGATCTTGACCTAGTCTACAGCTTGGAGCCACGCCCAGGCAAGCCCCACTGAGCCCAACCTAGATCAGTCAACCTACAGAAGTATACATGAAAATAAATGATGGTTGTTTTATACTACTGAGATTGGAGATGGCTCGTTATGAAGCAATAGCTGATTGATACATGTTCAAGAGTTGTAGAGGATAACACACATGGATATCTCAAGAATAATTTCAACTGTACATGATCTTTCTTCAAGAACTGTCTTTAGGGGCGCCTGGGTGGCTCAGTCGGTTAAGCGTCCGACTTCAGCTCAGGTCATGATCTCACGGTCTGTGAGTTTGAGCCCCACATCGGGCTCTGCGCTGACAGCTCAGAGCCTGGAGCTTGCTTTGGATTCTGTCTCCTTCTCTCCCTGCCCCTCCCCACGTGTGCTCTGTTTCTCTGTCTCTCAAAAATAAATAAATATTTTTTTAATTAAAAAACAAAGAACTGTCTTTACACTTAATCTCCATGTAGGATGAGACTCAGGTACTTAAACATGGAACAGATTGGGCCACACATTTTTCTTAGCATCTGTGGCAGAGACCATTAAATGTCCCCTAATAAATGTCTCTCTTTCTTCTACAAAGCAATGAGAAGTTCTATCCAAAATCTGTGTAGGTCCTCCAAAGGGTGACACTAATGTCTACTCGATATGGCCATGAGGATATTGGACAAGGCAGAGTTTTCCTGAGAGAAGAGCCAGGGGTCACAGAGGTCACAGGACAGGGACATTCCTCCCAGATTAGCAGGACCAACTCACCTACCACAAAAAGATGATTTTATAATTCCTGGGATCTGAGTAGTATTTAGAGATCATCTCCCTTGTACCTAGGTACATGGTCCCCCAAATGAATGCTAATCTTCCCAGCTTCCCTTAGAGCCAAGTAGGGCCATGTAGCTGACTTTTGACCAATAGATATAGATCAGATAATCACGTTGCAGATTCTAGAACCTTTATCAAGAGACAGCTGTGTTGCACCCAATACCTCCACCATCCCCCTGGGGTCTCTGACTCTTTTCCTTTTGGCTTGGATGCAGACATAATGTCAGGAGTTGGAGCAGCTATTTTGGAACATGAGGTGAGCTTGGAAATAGCAGCTATGTGCAATGAAGCAACAAGAGTAAAGGTGCCTAAGTCCTAGAAGACTTCATGGCACAAAGCAATGCCAAACTTCTTGTCTCCAACTTTTTTTTTTAATGTTTATTTTTGAGAGAGAGACAAAGCTTGAGTGGGGGAGGGGCAGAGAGAAAGGGAGACACAGAATCCGAAGCAGGCTCCAGGCTGAGCTGTCAGCACAGAGCCTGACGCAGGGCTCAAACTCATGAATTGCAAGATCGTGACCTGAGCCTGGCATCTCTTTTATTCAGACAAACCTAACCCTAACTGATACAGCATCCAACTATTGACAATTCATAGTCCCAACATTTAATTAGAAGGAAAAAGATCTTTTCTCTGTTGTAACTGTTAGTAGAAACAATAGCACTCTAAAAATGTATATCTGGGGGCACCTGGGTGGCTCAGTCAGTTAAGCGTCTGACTTTGGTTCAGGTCGTGATCTCGTGGTCTGTGAGTTTGAGCCCTGCATCAGGCTCTGTGCTGACAGCTTAGAGCCCAGAGCCTGCTTCGGGTTCTGTGTCTCATTCTCTCTTTGCCCCTCCCCCGCTTGTGCTCTGTCTCTGTCTTGCAAAAGTAAACACATGTAAAAAAAAAAATTAAAAATGTATATCTGGAAGTGGTTCAACATTTTGGAAGAAAAGAGCAGACTGGAGTTGGAACACCCAAGTTCTAAACCCAGCACTGTTGCTGATGAACTGTGTGATCTGCCATTTTCTTTCCACTGGGAAACCGAGGAGTTTGGAATAGGAAGCAGAATCATCAATAAACATAGGAAAAGATGCTTACCTTCACTAGTAAAAGAGAAATGCAAATTAAGACAAGTAGATACAATTTCACACCAATCAGACTGGCAAAATCAAAAAGCCTAATAATTCCAGGTGCTGATGTAGATATGGGAAAACAGGGATTTTCATACAATGCTGGGGGAACTGTAACTTGGTACCATCAATGAAAATTAATCATTTGTGGTAAAGCTGAAAAACGTGCCTATCTTGTGATGCAGCAGCTCGACTTCTAAACATATACCCTGGAGACACTCTCCCAAGTGTGTCCCAGGAGATGCTCTAGTATGTTTGCTGCAGCATTGAGGAAACAGCCCATAATCTCAACGTGTGTTACAGAGATAAGTTAGGTAAGTACGTTGTGATATATTCAGGCAATGGAATACTATCACAACAGTGAAAATGAACCATATCTTTGTTCAGGTCTTGAACCCCTAATGCTGAGTGGTAAAAGCAAAGTACACAGTGATACATATGACAAGATGGCATTGATATAAGAAAGTTTAAACCCACAAAACAATTCTACATATTGTTCCTGGGTATACACATGTGTGATAAAACTATTAAAACATGGTGGGAAAAGATATGTGACCAATTCCTGACAGTGGGTCCCCCAGGGAAATAAAATGGGGAAGGATACGAAAGGAATTTCAACTTTATGTGCAATGTTCCATATCTTGGGTGCCTGGGTAGCTTAGTCTATTCAGCATCTGACTCTTGATTTCTGCTCAGTTCACGGTCTCACGGTTTCAAGAGTTTGAGTCCCACATCAGGCTCCATGCTGACAGTGTGGAGCCTGCTTGGGATTCTCTCTCTCCCTCTCTCTCTCTCTCTCTCTGCCCCTCCCCCACTCCCTCTCTCCCTCTCTCAAAATAAACATTAAAAAAAATCTTTAAAAAAAAACAAAACAATGTTCCATTTCTTTACTATAAAATTAGAAGCAGGGTGCCTGGGTGGCTCAGTCGATTGAAAGTCCAACTTCAGCTCAGGTCATGAGTTTGAGTTCGAGCCCCAAGTTGGGCTTTGTGCTAATAACGAGGAGCCTGCTTTGGATTCTCTGTCTCCCTCTCTCTCTCTCTCTCCCTCCCCTCCTTTCAAAAATAAACATTAAACAAATAAATAAATACGGGGCGCCTGGGTGGCTCGGTCGGTTAAGCGTCCGACTTCAGCCTAGGTCATGATCTCGTGATTCGTGAGTTTGAACCCGCGTCGGGCTCGGTGCTGATGGCTCAGAGCCTGGAGCCTGCTTCCAGATTCTGTGTCTCCCTTTCTCTCTGCCCCGCCCTTGCTCATGCTCTGTCTCTCTCTGTCTCTCAAAAATAAATAATATTTAAAAATTTTTTGAAAATAAATAAATAAATAAAATAAAATAAAATAAAATAAAATAAAATAAAATAAAATTAGAAGCAAAACTGACAAGATTTGTCACATTACTGTCTTAGGATTTTGTGTCTAAACTTTTGAAGTTATAAATGAAAATGAAAGAATCTGAATGAAATGATACCTAAGGTCTCATTCAGCCCTAAATTTATATGCACAAAACACATATGAAGCATGGTACAATATACAAAGAATACATCAGTTGGAGGTCTTTCAGTTATGAGTGACCAATACATACACACACATCACACCAACAACAAAACTGTCTGAAGCAAAAGGCTCATGTTACCAAATACTCATGTGTAGCCTCAGGTAAGGCTTGATCCAGGACTCAAAAGATGCCACCACATCCATTTCTCGGCTTTTCCTCCCCACTGGCCCAGAAACGATTACACAACGGCTGAAGCAGTCTCTGGCTTTACATGTACCCATCACAGAGTCCAGGGAAGAAGAGATCATCTGTGTCCCTGAATTATCAGCACAAGTCCTTGCTAATAATTAGGGCAATGCAAACTAAAAATGCACTTTTTAAAATCGGGGGGCCTGGTGGCTCAATCAGTGAAGGGTCCGACTCTGGCTCAGGTCATGATCTCACTGTTCGTGAGTTTGAGCCCTGCATTGGGCTCTGTGCTGACAGCTCAGAGCCTGGAGCCTGCTTCAGATTCTGTGTCTCCCTCTCTCTCTCTGCCTCTCCCCCTCTCGCTGTCTCCCTCTATCTCAAAAATAAATAAACATTTAAAAAATGCACTTTTTATTTTTTTATTCTATTTTTTTATTCCATTTATTTTTTAAATTTACATCCAAGTTAGTTAGGATATAGTGCAACAATGATTTCAGGAGTAGATTCCTTAGTGCCCCTTACCCCTTTAGCCCATACCCCCTCCCACAACCCCTCCAGTAACCCTCTGTTTGTTCTCCATATTTATGAGTCTCTTCTGTTTTGTCCCCCTCCCTGTTTTTATATTCTTTTTGCTTCCCTTATGTTCATCTGTTTTGTATCTCAAAGTCCTCATATGAGTGAAGTCACATGATATTTGTCTTTCTCTGACTAATTTTGCTTAACATAATACCCTCTAGTTCCACCCAAATAGTTGCAAATGGCAAGATTTCATTCTTTTTGATTGCTGAGTAGTACTCCATTGTGTGTGTGTGTGTGTGTGTGTGTGTGTGTGTGTGTGTGTGTGTATACCACATCTTCTTTATCTATTCATCCAACTATGGACATTTGGGCTCTTTCTATACTTTGGCTATTGTTGATAGTGCTGCTATAAACATTGGGGTACATGTGTCCCTTCGAAACAGCACATCTGTATCCCTTGGATAAATACCTAGTAGCACAATTATTGGGTCGTAGGGCAGTTCTATTTTTAATTTTTTGAGGAATCTCCATAATGTTTTCCAGGTGGCTACACCACTTTTTAAAATAAAAAAAAATATATTAAAAAATGCACTTTAAAAAAAATTAATCTGCATCCAACGTGGGACTTAAACTCACAACTCTGAGATCACGAGTCACATGCTCTACCAACTGAGCCAGACAGGTGCCCCCAAAATGCACTTTTAAGTACTATTTTTTGCTTATGATACTGGCAAACAATTAAGTCATTCCTGTACTGTGGGTAGGAGAATGGTGTGGGTATCTTCTATTTGGTCCTCCAGATTGGCTCCCTGTCCTCTCTTCCTCTTCTGTGTCCTAGGGGACAGGCGTGCATTGGCTACAACAACAGATTACCTGGCCCTCTGTCATCTGGTTCAGGTCAGCCCAGTAGAAGATCAGAGGGAAAAGAGTGATTTGAGGCATTTATTCCCTTCACCCCTTCTTTGTGGGTCCATATTGGGCTGGCTTCACCCATCCCTTCACACGACTCTCCTCCCTGTTCTCCTCCCCGCTCTCTCACTTTGCTCCTGCTGGCCCAGGAGTGGTGATAGCCCAATTGTTACCAGCCCCGGGGGTACTGTGCTGTTCTTTGTAAACAGTCCTTCTTTATTAAACTCTCTTTGGAATTCTCCTATGAGTGTGCCATATTAGGATACAGAGAGAAAACTGGCATAGAACATCCACTTCTCTGTACCCGCTCTAGACAAAAACTTGCACATATATAAAAAATTAGAGACAATTTAAACATTTTCAAACAAGGAAGCTGCTAAATAACTATAGTACATCCATATTATGACATATCATACAACTGTTTAAAAAGGAGATGGATCTATTTGCCTAACACAGGAAGACTTCTAAGACATATTTTTGCACGCAGAAAGTAAGGCTCAGTACCATAATAAATTATATTAAAATGATACCTATTTGTATAGTTTTATGAACCCTATAAAACTACAGGAAAATTGTCACTGCCCCGCCCTGTAGCAGGACTACACATCCCCACCCTACTGAAGTCAGGTTTGGCCATACGATTTGCTTTGACCATGGAAATGTGAGTGAACATGACAGGATACTTCCAAGCAGAAGCTTTAAAAGCTTCTACCATTCTTTCTTCTCCCTCTGCCATGAGATAGGCACATCCTGGCTGCTTCTTCACTTATGTCCAGAGAAAACGGCTGAAGCCAACCCATGACAAACATGTAAGGATCGAGAAATAAACCTTTGTTGTTGTAAGGCACTAAGATTTTAAGGATGTTTATTACTGCAGCATAACCTGACCTACCGTGACTAATGCAAGCTGCTATATAATTGCTACTTGGTTACTTTCTGGGGAGGCGAAATGGCACTGAGGGTGGTGATCACAGGGGACTTTCACTTTTAATCTTTAATATTTTAATTTTCTTACAATGGAAGCATATCCATGCATCACCACGTAATAAAAATACATGATTGAAAATGAATACAGCAGGTGTTTTCTTAAAATTCAGGGCTAAAAAAAATATCATTCTTAAAATACACGCACAAACACCCAACAAATTAATGGTTCTTGTTGCCCAGCTGGCACTCTGAAGAAACAGACTGAAGGCGGATAGCTCTGTGAACTTCCCAAGGCTAGAGAAAGTACTGCAGCATGACATGCCTTGCCACTTTCCCTGCAGGTAGAAATCTGCAAAACCTACACACGCTGTGAAACTTATTTCTGGTTCAGTTATCATGAAATTGAAATAGACTCATAATTTTTTTTTTTAGGTTAATGATGCCTGCCTTTCCAGTGACCTTATTTATATGAGAGTAAAGGTGATTATATGACCAAAATTCAATTCAGAACTCTAGTCTCCTGGCACAGTCAACTCTTATGTGGCTCTTAGTGAGAGCCATGGGAGCTCTGTTTCTGATTACACCTATAGATCTAAGTCCGGAATTCAGCCTTGGTTCCATTAAAACAAAAGCCAAAACGGGGTGGATGGATATCAAAGACCTCATGTGAGTTGACATGTCGTAGACTACCCCACAATTTCAATTTCTTATTCAAGCCAGACAACAGCTCTCTGATCCTTGAGCTCTACTTTTGAAACAAATGTCAATGGCCAGCCTCTACCATCCAGTGCCCAGTCCCCAGCTTCACATGGTCAGGAAGTTACGGTGGCAGCAGGAGTAGCTGTAACAACCCTGACCTCTCAATCACAGCTGTGATGACTTTGAAACAAGAGTTGTCCCTTCCCTCCCTGTCATCCCATCCCTGCCCTCCCCAAGTTGGAAATGCCAGATCTCTCAATGAGTCTACAAGCACCTAATTTCCGATATTAAATTCCTTTCTGCTTAAAATATTTAGAGTGGTTTCTGCCTGTCTCCTACAAAAAATTCTGACTAAATACAGGTTGGAAGATGATATTCAGAAAGTAGACCCAAATACACAAACACTAAAGAAAAATAAGAGAGGGGAAAAAAACAATATTAGAAAATCATTCCAAGAGTTCAGCTATCTGAATCATTAGGAGTTCCAGAAAGTGAAGACACAGAAAATAGGGAGATGGAGGAAAGACATCACCAAAGAAAGAATTCACAAAAATATCCCAGAGCTGGGGGCATCTGGCTGGCTTAGTCAGCTGAGTGACCAACCCTTGGTTTTGGCTCAGGTCATGACCTCACTGGTTGTGAGATCAAGCCCCTCATCGGACCCTGTGCTGACAGTGCAGAGCTTGCTTAGGATTCTTTCTGTCCCTCTCCTGCTCACACTCTCTCTTTCAAAATAAATGAACATTAAAAAAAAATCCCAGAGCTGAAGGAAATGGGGTTTCAAATGGAAAGAGATCATTGAGAAATAATTAGACATTATGTACCTCTTCATATGATGCAATAGGAAATACATAACCCCACCTGTAAAATATTCTGTCAAAAATTGAACTGGAATCTAATACAGGACATTCAAGGTATTGTATCACATTTTAAAAACACCACAAAGGTCCAATCAGACAAATTCAGACTGTGAGACATTCTACAAGATAATTTACCCAGTTTCTTCAACAAATCAATTGTAAAAAGAAAAAAAAGAAAAAAGAAAGAAAGAAAAAAAAGGAGGAGGAGTAATTGTTACAGATTCAATGAGAATTAGCAACTAAATGCAATGGGTAGACCTTGAGTCTGGACTTAAGTAGGCCAGTGTAAAAGAAGTCATTTTTGAGACAATGAGGGAATATCAAACATGGACTGTGTGTGTGTTAATTTCCTGAAGTGTGATCATGGAATTGTTATTTCATTATTCATTTTTAAATTCTCATCTGTTAGAACTACATACTAAGGTATCTACAAAGGCAAGGGTGTAGTATCTGGGACTTGCTGTAAAATCCTGCTAATAGTAAGAAGGATAGACTGAAGAGTAAAATAAAGCTGGGTGATGGGTATATGGAGATTATTGTACTACTCTCTCAACTTTTGTGTTTGCTTGAAAATTGTCATAATAAAAAGTGAAAGAAAGGAAGAGAGGATGGATGGAGGGAAAAAGGAAAGAAAAGGAAGGGTGGGGAAGGGAAGAGGAGGAAGGAAGGAAGGGAAGAAGGAAGGAAGGAAGGAAGGAAGGAAGGAAGGAAGGCAGGCCGGCCGGCCACTGGGTGTCTCAAGGCTGTTAACCATGAAATTTCAGAGTAATAGGAACAAAAAGAAACTTTGGAGAAACAAACTAGGTTCTTACTTTGTACATCCATGTAAGAATGGCTGAAATAAAAAACAAAACAAAACAAAAACAACAAGACCTAACAATACCAAATGCTGACATGGATATGAAGCATCAGGCACTCTCTTTCACTACTGGTGGAAATTGAAAATGGTACAGCCACTTTGGAAGATGGTTGATAATATTTTACAAAGCTAAACATAGGTTTAACATGTGATTTAGCAATCGTGCTCCCGGTATTCACCCAAATGAGCTGAAAACTTACGTCCACACAAACACCCGCACAAGGAGGTTTATAGCATTTTTTCTTCTCTCTCTCTCTTTTTTTTTTTTAAGCTTATTTATTTTGAGAGAAGGAGAGGAGCAGAGAGAGAGAGGGAGAGAGAGAATCCCAAGCAGGCTCCCCACTCCCTCAGTGCGGGACTCGACCTCAGATCATGCCCTGAGCCAAAACCAAGAGTCAGATGCTTGACTGACTGAGCCACCCAGGGGCCCTGGTTTATAGCAGTTTTATTCTCAACTGTTGGAAACTGAATCAAGATCTCTGTCCCTCAGTAGGTGTATCTGTTTGCTAAGGCTGCTGTAACAAAGCCCCACAAAGTGGATGGCTTCAAACAACCAAATTTATTCTCTCACAGTTCTACAGGTTAGAAGTCTGAAAACCTGGTGTCAGCAGGGCCATGCTTACCTGGGACTCTGGGTAAATCCCTTCCTGCCTCTTCCTAGTGTCAGGCAGTGGTTACAAGTCCTTGGTGTTCCTTGGCTTGTGGCTGCCTCACCCCAATCGCTGTCATCACATGGCCTGTTCCTCTTTTTAGAAGGACATCCGTCATATTGGATTAAAGTCCACCCTGATGACTTCATCTTAACTAGATTACACCTGCAAAGGCTTGTCCAGATAAGGCCACAGTTCATAGGTACCAGGGACTAGGACTTCTATATTTCTTTTTGGAAGATAGGAGTTGAGGGGTACCTGGGTGGCTCAGTGGGTTAAGCATCTGCCTTTGGCTCAGGTCATGATCTCATAGTTTGTGGTTTCCAGCCCTGCATTGGGCTTTCTGTTGTCAGTGCAGAGCCTGCTTCAGATCCTCTGTCCCCTTCTCTCTCTCTCCCTCCCCCACTCCTGCTATCTCTGTCAAAAAATAAACATTAAAAAAAGTTGTTTTTTTTTTTAAAAAAGGGGGCACCTAGGCAGCTTGGTTCGTTGGGTGTCCGACTTTGGCTCAGGCCATGATGTCACAGCTCTTGACTTTAAGCCCCGTGTCAGGCTCTGTGATGACAGCTCAGAGCCTGGAGCCTGCCTCATATTCTGTGTCTCCCTCTCTTTCTGCCCCTCCCCTGCTCACACACTGTCTCTCTCTCCCTCTGAAAAATAAACATTAAAAATAAAAGACACAAGTCAATCCATAAGCAGGTGAATGGAAAAAATGTGGTATGTTCATACAATGGCGTATTACTCCGTGATAAAAAGAAATGAACCATCAAGCCATAAAACGACATAGAGGGACCTTAAATCATATTGCTTAGTGCAAGAGTCCAGTCAGGAAAGGTGACACTCTTAGGATTCTAATGATATGACATCTGGAAAAGGCAAAATTAAAACAAAGCATAAAAGAGAAGTGATTGCCAAGGAATTGGGGTGAGGGCGGGGGATGAGGGTCAAGTAAGTGAATAGTTGGGTTTTTGTAGGGTTTCTTTTGTCTTTTAAAATTTTTTTGTTTTAGCCTAAACGTTATTTACTGGAAAGAGCAGAGAGAGTACAGGCCCTCTAGGGACAGGAAGGAACAAAACAAGGTGCAATTCTGCCTCCTGTTCAGCATCTTCTCTGGCTGGCCCACTGGGCATAAGGCACAGGGGAGTTTTTTGTTTTTTTAATGTTTGTTTGTTTGTTGGTTGGTTTTTGAGAGACAGAAAAGAGAGAGCACACAGGGGAGAGGCAGAGAGAGAGGGAAACACAGAATCCCAAGCAGGCTCTATGTCATTAGTGCAAACGCCTGACACTGGGGTTGAAGTCACAAACTGTGAGATCATGACCCGAGCCAAAATCAAGTCAGAAGGACTCTTTTTTTTAATTTTTTTTTCAACGTTTATTTATTTTTGGGACAGAGAGAGACAGAGCATGAACGGGGGAGGGGCAGAGAGAGAGGGAGACACAGAATCGGAAACAGGCTCCAGGCTCCGAGCCATCAGCCCAGAGCCCGACGCGGGGCTCGAACTCACGGACCGCGAGATCGTGACCTGGCTGAAGTCGGACGCTTAACCGACTGCGCCACCCAGGCGCCCAGGACTCTTGATCGCCTGAGCCACACGGGTGCCCCGGCACAGGGGGGTTTAAGGCAGTGAAACTGTTCTGTAGGAGATAGCAATGGTAGATACAGATATCTGCATTTGTCAAAATTAATTCAACTGTACAAAATAAATGAGCCCTAATGTAAACTATTGCATTAATAACATATCAATATTGGTACATTGATTGTAACTAATGTGCAACACTAGCTTGTTAATGTTAGGGGAAATGGGGAGGGGCAGAGACTGGGTGTATGGGAACACTGTCCTTTTTAATCTTTCTGTGAACCTGAAACTGCTCTACACCAATAGCCTATTAATTTAAAAAAAAATCCTTTACAGAATCTGAGGCTCAAGTATCTTCCCTTTCAAAAAGTCTTTCCTGCTCTCCCACCGACCCAAGATGGATTGTGCCTTTCTCTCAGGCTCCCAAAATATCCTGGGCTTCATCTGCCACATTGTATTTCAGTATCTGTTTGTGTCTGTCAATAGCTGTGGTTTGTTGACCTCTGGCCTAGAATGCAGAGATGATGAAAGCAGGGAATCCATGCAACCTGTTAGCAGACACACTCAGGGGTGCCTGGCAAAAGGCACTTCGGTTCCCTCAACGCACTGATGACGTCATTTGGGTATAATTATCATGAGCCCTCTGCCCCACTAAGGCATTTTCTGGCTGGGGGCAGAAGCCACAGTCACATTACATTGCATTATTTCAACCTGAGCCAATCTCTAGATTACTGATCTTTTTTTGGTTTGCCAAAGATGGATCCCCATGGAGAAGTTTTTGCACTGGAAACTCTTCTGGGGTTCAAATCCTGCGGTTTTAACATCAAATCCGTGCTGTTTACATTACACAACACTCTCTTTCAATCTTGCTCATGTTAAAAGTGTAGGGGTCACTGGCACAAATGCCTACATGCAGATACATAAATGAGAAAAGCAGACTCAGGTCGGGAGGGGACCCTGGCACTTTGAAAAGTCTCTGACCTAGAATGGACAGCCACTCCTTGGCTTCAGCCCATTGTTGCCACACAGGAATGTGAACGCAGTCCTGCCAGATGGAGTACTGATGCAGATTTCTGTTCACACGGAAATGTCTGTCTTTAAAAAATGTTGGCAACTAACACAAATGGTTTACAAATACTGGAGCTGGCATATTGGGAGGATAGGGCATCATCCCGCTGAAATGGGGTTTTATCATGGAGGGGAAAGAGCAGGGAAAGGGAGAACCTTGACTGTCACCTGTCACACTCAAGGCGCTTATCAACAGTCTTCCAGGTCTGAGTAACCACCAAAGGATTTAAGCAAGAAAGGGAAGATAAGAATGGCATTTCTTAAAGATCACTTTGGCAGTCGATGGGGGCAGGGCTGAGGGTAGGGTGGTGAGTTAGAAGCCTGTAGCATTCAGCTAAGTAAGGGTAAAGGAAAGATGACAAAGGCCTATTTACTTTGTTCTTTCTCGTACCAGACTGTAAACTCCAAGACAGCAAGGCACGTCTGTCTCATGCTTGCTCTGTCTCCAGCACAGAGCACAAAGCCTGCTCAGTAAATATTTGTTAAAAGAATGAATGAAAGGGAGGGAGAAGAGGTGAAAGACGTTCTGGAGAACTGAGTTCAATGGGAGTGGGGGCTGTAGACGCCTGTTTCCTTCCCTTAAGCTTTCCCTAGGAGGCTTGGGAAGGGCGTGTCTCAACGAAGAGATCACAGAGACCCGCTTCAAAAAAAGAACCAAAGACTTGGCCGGTTCCAGTCCTGGTCCGGGCCACAAAAGAGCAAAATGGTAAGTACCGTTAAAGGGCTAAAGGGAAGATTAAGCGAAAATTGAGGGAAAAGCAATTTCTGTCCTTCCCTAGGTCCAGTATTCCCAAAACACATGGCGAAAGGGGACTGACCTCAGCCTCCGACCCGGTGGCGATTCCTTTTTGGGTGGGGAGGTAACGGATGACCCCGGAGACTGTGGTCCTGGTCCTGCCGGGTTCCGAGCCCAAACAGAGAGCGCAGCACCTGGGGCTCACGCCCGCCCAAACCCTCACCTCGCCCAGTCCCCAAGTTCCCACACGTTCCCTCCTCCCCCGGCTCCACCCCCTCTTCTCCCACCGCCTCTTTCCGCCCCCATTTCCGTCCCCCTCCGCCCGCCTCCTCCTCGCTCCGCGTCCGCGGCGCCCGGGTCTCCTCTCCCCTTCTCCTCCCTCCGTCAGCGCCCCTCTCGGGCGGCCGGGGCAACCCCGTGGCCCGCTCGCCCAATGAGGAGCCGGCGCAGGGGCGGGGCGGGGCTCGGGCCGGAGCGGAAGTGGTGACCGGAGCGGAAGTGGAGCTGCCGCCACCGCCGCCGCCGATTCCGGAGCCGGGGTAGCTGCTGCCGCCGCCGCCGCCGCCACCGCCGCCGCCGCCGCCGCCGCCTTTGCAGCCGCCGCCGCTGCTGCCTGAGGAGTGGGCTTGGGAAGGAAGCGGTGACCCGCGCTCGGAGCTTCGCCCGCAATCACCTTTGCTCCCTGTTGTCCTCCCCCGGTGAGTGCGGTGCGGGGTCCGCCCGGGGCCCCTGGGGGCCCAAGCGCGAAGCTTTTCCCAGGCGCCGGCTGCCGTGGCGACGCGGGCGAACTCGCGGGTGGACCCCGGGAGGTGTTGGCGCGCGGCTTCCCCGGCCCCGCGAGGCCGCCTGCGGCGCAGGCCCGGCCTGGCCGCGGCCCCTCCCTGTTTCCGGGGCCGAGCCCCATCGCTCTCGGAAAGGCCTGGGCAGCCCTCGCCGCCTGCGGCCCTGCCTTGCGGGCGGGGTGCGGCTCTGAACGGGACCCGGAGGGACGTCGACCCGCGGACCCCCGACCCTCCATTCCCCCCCCTCCCCAGCTTCGATCCCTGCGCGACTCCTCCCTGCTCCTTGGCGAAAACCGACTCTTTAAGCCCTATTAACCCTGTTCCTTGCTTTCTGGGTTCCAAAAATTAAAATTTAACCCAATACGGGCGAGTTTTCGAGGCCCAGGGCCTGTATTGACTCCCCTGGATGGGTAAGGGGTTTAACCTTGGGAGAGAGCAAAGGGGAAACCCCCTCCCACTTTGCAGTAAAGCCATTTCTTCATCGTTCGCTGGCTTGGGAGCCTAGCAGAACCCGAGATTCCCTGAGAAGCACAGGGTTGAGGTTTGAACCAAGAAAATGCATTTGTTGGAACCGGTTACTGAGTCAGGCCTGATGCCCG
This sequence comes from Lynx rufus, assembly GCF_022079265.1. Lineage (NCBI taxonomy): Eukaryota > Metazoa > Chordata > Mammalia > Carnivora > Felidae > Lynx > Lynx rufus. Next base: position 15,839,710 of record NW_025814896.1, on the reverse strand, counting down.
GGAAAAAAATATCAGAGACTGAAAATCGGGAGTGTTTTCCCACGGTATTTACCGTCATTTAATGCCAAAGTCTTTTGTGTCCTCACCCAACATTTACCCATACTGTGTGTTAGCACGTTTTTAGGGCTGAAATTTGCCTGGTGCCCTTCCTGGTAATGGGGAAGGGGTGGGATTGATTTGGGCCCCTTATCTTTAGAGGATTGAGTACATCTTTGTTGCAAATGGAGAACTGCATGTAATGGGGTTTTCAAAGGTGGCAGTATTGGTAATTTGCCAGCGTTTCTGTAAAAATGCATGTCTCTTGTCCTTGGCTTCACTCCCTTTTTCTTTGGTAAGGCTAGGTAGCATCAGACTCTGATTTTACTTGTCCTGTGTGGGAGACGGAATTTGGCAGATGATGTTATGAACATACAAAATCAGGCGGCCACAGGATCCAAAGCAGAAAGATGAAGCACTTTCAAGAACATGAAAATTGTCTGAATTTCTCACTGTGTCTCAATTGTTCATCTGAAACCACACACATAGGCAGTTTATAGAACTGGACACACAGCTACTCAGCTTTTTGCATTTTCTCTTTGGAAATTTATGTGTATAAATAGTGCTTGATTATTAGTGATTTTCTTGACTGCTCCCAACGTACCCCATTTCTCAGGAATATCTCAGTTGTCTGAGCCCTCATTTTTCTTGGATCTTTTTCCCTAGCAGCATACAGAATGGTGAGGGTAAAACGTGTCAGTTTTTACTGAACCCTACTTAGAATTTTAGGTGTGGTCTTCCAAATGGAACGCTAATAATTCGTAGCAACTACTGAATTATTTTCCTAGACTCTCTTCGGTGAGATAAGAAACCATTCACCCATCTTACAGATGAAGTCTTTATGGGAAATGAGGCAATTTGGACTAGACCACACACCTAGTTTTTAGATTGAATATCCTCATTCATCAGGAGCAAATGTTTCTGGACTGTCAGCTCCTGGAGTATGGCTCCTACCCTATAATCTTCTGTACATTTCCCATCATGCAGTGCTTGTGTTATGTTGAAGCCATTTTAGAATTGGAGCCCTATAGATCAGGAAGGCAGCCTCCATAAAACCAGGCGGAGCAAATTCCCATGATGCTAGTTCCGGAGGCACAGTCTCCAGAGACTTGAGCCACTGCAAAAAGTGACTTTTGCCCAATTGGCTGTGGATATAGAAACAAAGAGCACTGGACTTGGAGTCAGATAAATTTGGTTCAGGTCTTTCCTATAGCATTTTCTAGCTGTGGGATCTTTAGCATGTTACTTAATCTCTGGTTCTTAGCTTCTCTATCTCCAGAGTTGTCCTGAGGCCTTTTTTACAAACTGTAAACTGTTAAATATAAGCTTTTGGTTTTGTTTTTTTTTTTAAATCACAGAGTCCACTATTAATAGCTTTCTTTTTTCTTCAGCTGCATTCTCATGAGACCCATCCCTGCTTTATATACCTGTTGCTTTTCAAAAATCAATATATTATTGTAGAATTTTATTTTGTGTATAGCATCTCCAGTCTTTCTGAGCCTATTTGCATCTGTACAATACGAATGGTAATATAGTCTTTGTTGTGTTGTGACAAACTCAATAATTAAAATAAGCATATGGGGTATAGTAGGTGTTTAATAAATGTTAGTTGACTATATCTGTGAATATACATATGTAGAGACTAGACAAAGCATAAATGCTACATAGTATAGACACAAGAATCCATCCATTTGTGGGGCACTTGGATGGCTCAGTTGGTTAAATGTCTGACTCTTGATTTTGACTCAGGTCACAATCTCCCAGTTCGTGAGTTTGAGCCCTGATTCATGCTCTGCTCTGACAACCTGGAGCCTGCCTAAGATTCTCTTTCCCTCTCTCTCTGCCCCTCTCCTGCTTGCTCGCACGTGAGCTCTCTCTCAAATAAACTTAAAAAAGAACCCGTCCATTTGTAATTTATTCATCAGCTGATGAGGTAGCATCAGGTAATTAGTCTATAATAATAGTGATCACTTACACTGTCTACTGTGTGGCAAGCTTTGTTCTAAGCACCTTACACATATTAACCAAGTCTTCATAACAACTAACAATAAATAGGTAAGTACAATTAGCCCCATTTTACAGATAAGGAAATTGAGGCATAGAAAAGTTAGATAATTTTCCCAGGGGTGTATATACTTAGACCCATACACAGCACAAGGTAAGTAAGCGCTGCAGCCAGAAATCAAACCCAGGCACTTTGGCTATAATAACAGGTGTCTGCTAATGGTAGAACATGTTTTGTGTGAGCACCGTTTAGTTCGTAACGTTTCTTTACACATATCCTATTACAGTAAATGTGTTTGGGCAGGAATTTTAGCTATTTTTGAGGATAAATATCATGTAATACATTGGAGGGACCGTATTCATTCTGACCTGTAGGGATGATACTGCTGGTGTGCATCAGGAAGCAAGCTTGTGAAGACCCCAGTGTTTCTAGCATTTGCTTCATATTAGGAAAAGGATTCATCAGTTACTTTGTGGCACACTGATTTATCTAATCCTAGGTTCTTTACCTAATGGGATGTGGTCAGGACTGTCATCACTGATTTTGGCTTATCATACTACTTTTTTTTGTAGATTTTGATACTTTCCATATTTTGTTGGGGAGGAAGAGATGAGAAAATAAATCTACGTAAGTAGAGAGAAAATTATAATTTCCTGTTAGGCTACCTATTCTTTCAGTGGCATCACATTAGGCGGCTGTCCTTGAAATAAGGATACCCCAGACTTAACTAAGATTTACTTGTAAAGGGACTTTACATCCCTTGGTTCCTGCATTTTTGTAGGAGAGGTGGCAGTTCACACTAGCGAGGGGGCAAGAAATTTGTTTTTTAAAAGCACCTTCTGAGCATTACAACCATCTTGGTCTCTACAGGAATCTGGTTCTGGTAGTCATCTGTATGTCATGAGGGAGAAACTTTACAGTTGGAGCTGGATTCTAAGGGAATTTTTCTAAGGGGAATACTTAGGGAGGAAAAATAGACTAAAGTACTTTCTATTTTGGGATATGTGTGCTAAAAGCCAAGGAAAAAGCTTACTGCTTTCTGGGCTAAAAGATCTTCTAATACAGGCATAGTTGTGTTTCTAATATGTACTTATAATGAGATAAGATTGATTGATGGCCTCAAGAGAACAAGTCATTCCCAACAGTAAGTTAGTGAGACAGCCTTTTTTTTTTTTTTTTTTAATAATCTGGCCAGTTCTCTCTTATGTAAGTTTTTTTTCCTGTTAGTTTTATTTCATTGTTTAACCTGAGAGACCCAACAGTAAAAGTTATTTCTGAATGGCCTTGACCGGGACAGAGGTAACAATAAAGTAGATATGAATCCTGGCCATTGTTCTATTTGCCCACAGACCTCAAAGCTTATTTGACAGTCTCTTGAGTTTTTGGCATATGCTATTTTTAACTCCTTAATTTTATTTTGATTTTTAAAGCTAGATGAATTAACGTAAGGCCAATTCTGAAATCTCACTGTAATGACTTTGTATGTTTTTTGAAAAGTTGTCCATTTTATCTTTTCCTTAAGTAAGCATTGGGAATCCTAGTTGAGCATTAGGAGGTAGTGCCACATAGAGGAAAGACCATGTGGCAGCTAATACCTGTGTGACCGTGGGCAGGTTACTCCTGGCATCTGTGAAAGGGGACAATGGCACCTACCTCATAGAATACTTAGGATTAAGTGAGTTGATAATAAAGGCCTAGTGCTTTACACATTTAGGTAAACCATAAATGATGGGTATTTTTGTTATTTATTAAATCAACAATCAGCTGGCATGGACTTTTGAAAAGAGGAGATGGACAGAAAATATTCTAAGGGCTTGTTGAAACTCAGTTTGAATCTATAAATATAAAAATTGGGGGGTGCCTGGATGGCTCAGTCCATTAAGTGTCTGACTTCAGCTCAGGTCATGATCTCACAGTTCGTGGGTTTGAGCCCGGCGTCGGGCTCTGTGCTGACAGCTCAGAGCCTGGAGCCTGCTTTGGATTCTGTGTCTCCCTCTCTGTTCCTCCCCAACTCATGCTTTGTCTCTCTCCCTCTCCCTCCTTCCCTCCTTCCCTCCTTCCCTCCCTCCCTCCCTCCCTCCCTCCCTCCCTCTCTCTCTCTCTCTCAAAAATAAATAAACATTAAAAAATAATTCAAAAATTAGTAGCTGAGAAACATTAGTCAAAAAGTATAGTGTTGTCTTCTGATTGGAGCTAAGGTGGCTCTATTCAAAAAGTAGACTAAGTCAGAGTGTAAATATAGTCTGTATTTTATAGGTCAGATGTGGTCTACTTATCTCTGTCCACATAGGAAGTAACAGCCTTGTGCACTTCTTTTAAAAAAGTGCATTGAGTGGCGCCTAGGTGGCCCACTCGGTCAAGTGGCCCACTCTTGCTTTTGGCTCCGGTCATGATCTCGCAGTCGTGTGATTGAGCCTGGTGTCAGGCTACATGCTGACAGCACGGAGCCTGCTTGGGATTCCCTCTCTCCCTCTCTCTCTGCCCCTTCCCCACTCATACTTGTGTGTTCTCTCTCTCTCTCTCTCTCTCTCTCTCTCTCTCTCTCTCTCTCCCCCCCCCCCCCAAAGTAAATAAATAAACTTCAAAAAAAAAAAAAAAGGTGCATCAAGTGATGAAACAGTCCTACTCAGCATGGCAGGGATTATGCCACAAGTTGGGTGCCCAGAGATAAAGTCTGGATTCCTGCCTTAAACTCCCAGTCCAGTGTGGGAGTCAACAAAGACATTTAGGGTAAACTATGCTAAGTGCTACTTTAGAAATAAGCATAGGTAAATTAACATGTGTCTTTTCTTTTAAAAGTCTTTAAATAAATCCATTTGGATTTAAAAGAAATGAGGTGTGGGGGCGCCTGGGTAGCTCAGTCAGTTGAGCCTCCGACTTTGACTTCCTCTCAGGTCATGATCTCACATCTCCTGAGTTTGAGCCCCTAGTCAGGCTCTGCGCTGACAGCTCAGAGCCTGGAGCCTGCTTCGGATTCTGTCTCTGCCCCTCCCTGCTTGTGCGCGCACCCTGTCTCTCTTTCTCTCTCTAATAAACATTAAAAGCAAAAATGAGGTGTGTAGTTAAGTGTCCCTTCCCTGGCTGACCATGTTGGTTAGACTTTTGTGTGGCTGCTGTTTGAGTGTTTACAGTGCGTAGAGACTGTTAAGTATTTTGCATCATGAACTGGTTTACTTCTTACAAAAACCATATTGTGTAGATTTGCCTGTTTTATGCATGAGAAAACAGACTCACAGAGGTCAGGTAACCTATAGAGTTGGGGTGTGGTACTGGTAGTTGGGCTGAGTCACTCCATTATGTAGGTGGGCTCAAAGCTTTTGAACCCTATTCACAAGATTGACCAGTTGAGCTGCGTTTATGGATCAGAATCAGCATATTGTCTTTTGGGATTGATCCTTTAAAGCCAAGATATCAATTTGTTGTCCTGTCTGCTGGGTTCACATTGTGTGACCTTGGGTATCACTTAATGCCTCCATTGTTTTAGTTTTGGCTAATTGGACATAATTAACAACAATATTCAATAACTGATGCGGAAGAGGGAAGAGATTTTGAAATAGAAGTTTTCCTCCACAATTCAGTGTTTGCTGGACATCAGCGCTAATGATTTTGTATTTCGGACATGCTGTTTCATTTTCTGACAGAGAGCCTGCAAATGTTCGGACGGAATTAAGTTGGTGACATGACTGTGAATTTTGTGTGTTGAATGGCACACGGACATGTTTAGAGTGGGTGTTTTTCAGCGAGTAGTTTTCTTTAAGAGCTAGGAGTACTTCACTTTTTCTGGGTAGCACCCCCTGACCACCAGATCCCATTGACTTTCTCACTCCTTCCTGCTTGTAGCTTGGCATCTGTTTTTCCTTCAGCGGAGTGACTCGAGAACTGTACCTTTGGCCTTATGGTGCTGTGGATGCTCTGTCCGGAATGGTGCGGCTGAACGCTAGTCAGAATTTACGATCCCTTCCTACCCTGTGGAAACTTGGGAGTCTAGATTTTTAAGGTGCTCCTGTCAGTGAGTTCCAAGAAAAGAGTTCATACTCAAAAAGAGTTTTTTCATTTGCAGTGATTTCAACACACACTGAATTATATGCACTACGTTTTTGTGAAGTAGCTTAAGAGTAAGAATGTGTCGACTTTCTTTCCTTTACTCCGACTGGGCACCTACTAGCCCTTTTTTTGCACATCATCTTATTTGATAGCAACTAATGTCTCCTTTTAACATTTGAGGAAACTGAGGCTCAGAGAAGTTTCTTTAAACGTCACCAAATTTCTCTTTTTGAAGCCCAGATTTGTTGTATGTGGGGCTTTCCTAGAAACAGATTCCATTCCTGTGTGTTTCATAATTAGACACATGATAGACCATGGCATCCTTATTTTAAATTTCTAGCAAATTATTAAGCTCCGTTAAAGCTCAGTATTATTTAAAAAGAAAATTTTTTTAATGTTTATTTATTTTTGACAGAGAGAGAGAGACACACACACAGAGCATGAGCAGGGGAGGGGCAGAGAGAGAGAGGGAGACATAGAATCTGAAACAGGCTCCAGGCTCTGAGCTGTCAGCACAGAGCGTGATGTGGGACTCGAACTCACGGACTGCAAGGTCATGATCTGAGCCAAAGTCGGACGCTCAACCGACTTTGCCACCCAGGTGCCCCAAAGCTCAGTATTTTAGAATTGAGCATGTCCTTTTCCTTGAAGACAAAACATAACTGAAAGTTAGATATAGCTGAAGGCCACGTTTCACAAGGTCATTTTCAGTTCTTCCTTTGCAAGGCTGCTTTTCTTTTTTTAATATGGATTAGCACTGGGTAGTCATTTTTATTTTTATTTTTTTCCTTCCTGTGCTTGGATATCTGCTTCAGGCTACTGCGAAATGGCCTGTCAGTATTCTGAACCTGGCTACAAGAAATCCTCTAGGCAAAGAATTTTGAGATAGAGGGCCTTGGTTGGTTCGTAGATACTTTCATTTCAGCATTTACTGTCAGATTTGATGTTTCATGTATTTGAAGGAAATCCTGTTATTTCATGGGCACCCTCAGAATTATTCTTCATAATATCACTTAGTGGTATTTTACAAAAATGAAATACTTTTGTGCCTCTTTTTCTTCCTCTTCCGATTATATGTATCTCTTTAATAGATAAGTGACATTAATTCCCTTCTTTTAACAGGCCTGTAGTCTCGTACCAACTATCCATCTTCTTAACCGCTCTGCTCTTGGAGATTTAGCTTGTTTCCAGTTTTTCACTAAGCATTGCTGATTTAATCGGCAAATGCTTCCCAGTCCTCTAAAGTGTTTACAGGACCTCATCCAGTGGCTTAGCAGAGATAGACACCCATCATCATCATATGGCTGTGCTTGAGAACCGTTCTGAGGCATCTCCGTGTCGGCATTCCTGATTGGTGCCCAGCACAAGGAAGTCTGCTGGTACTCTGCCTGGTTTGATGTGTTGCGGCCTCTAACAGGTTTGCTCTGGCGTCTTGAGCGATCAGTGCCAGGCTGGATGGTGAGACCACAGCCTTTTAAGGTTTCGGGGAGGCAAATAAAGGACCTCTTGCTGATGTTTCTCTTGGTAGGACATTGGTTGAAAGTCTCAGAAGAAAAGTAGGTCCTGATTATAAACCGTCACTTCTTGGCATTCAATTCAAGAAAATTCAATTAGGAACTAATGAGCGAAGGTGTCATGGTTAACATGTGTGTCCACTTTGAGGCTGTTGAAGGCTGGAGTCTTATCTAGGAATGTTAATGTTGTAATATACTCACTTCCTATACAAGAAGAATCTAGACTTGCTTTCCTTCTCCTGGGTTGAATGTTAAGTAAATAAATAAAAAGCCGAGCTCACATCTGTGGGCCGACACGGGGATGTGTAGGTACTGTTAGAGGAATAATAGTGCTTCCATTGGTTTCACACTATGCATTTCTTTTCAGAAAAAGATTTCCTTTAATTCCCTGCACCACCTCATCACAGCACCTCTTGTGAGCTAGATGTCATGTCTCCAGTGCACAGATTGGAAGGCTGAGATCGAACAAGCTCACGGGGCTTTGTAGTAGCACATCCCGCTCTTACACCTGGTCCTGTTGCCTTTCTGCCATAACCACATACAGCTACCCTGCTCTTTCTGCTCTCCCGGTACTGAGTTGTTGAGAAAAGTTGACAGATACTTATTTGAGCATTAGTTCTGTGCTTGGCACAGCGTTAGGCATTAAGTGAGAAACCAATGGGGAGCTTTCCTGTGAGGACATAACACGTGGCACTGTTGATGAAGGGACCCTGCTCATCGTGTGTACCAGCAAACATATGGAATGTAGGCCCTGGACTGTGTCATAGGCTACAGGTACATTTGGATTCACAGGCTGGTCCATCAGCAGGGGCTGGGGTAACCATGGAAGGCTTTCTAGCCAGGTGGATGGATAGGGTTTGCATAGGCAGGAAGTACAGAGGAGAGCATTCTAGACCGAGGAACTAAAAAAGCCCTTTCAGAGGTGTTTGAGCCTGACACGTGTAGGGTATTCGAGGGTCTTCTCCAGCCGGAGAGAAAGATCCATGTTGGAGAGTGGCCAGTGAGAAAGCCGGACCGGTACGGAAGAGCCACGTCGACAAAGGACTTCGAAGGCCGGGCAGAGTTTAGACTTGGTGGAGCTGCCAGAAGGTCGTTAGGGTGACTGAGTGAGGGTGGGGGCGGGACTAAGAGTTCCTTTGGTTTTTTTCTCTTTTTCTGTTGAAGTACAGTTGACTGGCCGTGGTACACTAGTTTCAGGTGAACAAGGTAGTGACTCGACAAGTCTACACGTTAATGCTGTGCTCACCCGAGCGTAGCTGCCACCGGTCACCATCCAACGCTGTTACAGTACCGCTAACGATATTCCCTGTGCCATGCCTTCGGCAGAGTGATTTTGGAGGAGGATGCAGGCGTACAAGGAATGAGGTACACACATTATGAGGATTTAATGTGCTCGTGAAGAATAGGTACTTGGTGTTTTGAATTATCTGAGCGGAGGGAAAACTGCCACATTTGCAGTTTTATTATTCCTTCGTTTGGGGATCTGTTCATGCAGCAGATGCCAGTTGATGCGGGTCGGGTGCAAGGTGCTGTGGGAGATCTGCCCTGAAGAGTTTATGGTGTGGTGAGGGACTTAGAGATAAATACGTATCATTTTAGTACTGAAGAAATGGGATAAGTCGTGAAGAGAGAGATAGATGATAATGCTTTGTTGAGAATATTTTCAGCTTGGAGCAGCGCTCTCCAGTAGAAATAGAATACAATCCTCACGTGTTAAAAATTTTTTGGTGGCTACGTTAAAAAAGCAAAAAGCATGTGAGATTTACTTCAATAATTTTTTATTTTTTTGTTATTTTTAATTTTTTTTTGTTCGTTGGAGAAAGAGTGTGAGCAGAGGAGGGGGGCAGAGGGAGACAGAGACTCTTAAGCCGGCACCACGCCCAGCGCGGAACCCGAGTCGGGACTTGATCCCGTGACCCTGGTATCATGACCTGAGCTGAAATCAAGAGTGCAGCACTTAACTGACTGAGCCACCCAGGTGCGCCTATTTTAATAGTTCTTTTAAAAACTTAACTCCACATATCCAAAATACCATGGTTTCCACATGTGACATAGCTACATGTGGCCGGTGGCTATCATGTTCGACATCTCCAGCTTGGTGGTTTCAGAAAGACTTCATGGGGGGATGGCACTCGGGCCACTCTCTGAAGAATTCTGTATGCTCAGTAGATGGGAAAGGACGTTCCAGGCAGAGGGAGTGGCTTCGTGAGCAAAGACATGGAGACCGAAAAGCAGACTCCCAGGAAAACCATTTTGGCAGAAGCACAAATTGTGTGGAGGGCATGTTTTGGCAAAAGGCTGGAAAGATAGGCTGGAAAATCTTCAATGACGGGAGTGAATCCGACTACTATTGGAAGGAGGGAACTTTAAAGAATTTTGAGCAGGAAGTGACTCAGTCAGAGTTTTAAGAATGGGTCTGTTCTTTAAGACACCAAGAGGGCTGAAGGTAACAGGAGACTAAAGGCCGTGGGTCTGGGGAGACTGGAAGGGAGGCTTAATGCAGATGCAGAACTAGGAACTGTTCCAGATCTCTCTCGTCTCCTGCCTTCCTCCAAACTGCTGGGTGTTGTGTAACCCATTTCCTGTTGAAATTGGTCTAGCTGCTTCAAAATCCGTGTTATATAAGTCAAAAGTTATGTAAGCAGTAGGCATCAGGACACTTGGCTGTGGATTTTGTTTGTTGTAGTTGTCGTGTGCCTGTGTGTGTATGAAATTAAAGTTTTTTAAACAGATGGGTACATTTTTGAAGACATGTATTCAGTCTTAACATATCGAGATGGCTCTCAATGTCCAAGAAGCTCTTGCAACTTCTGAAGAAGCTTGAAATACTTGGCCCCGAAACAGCCCATATTTGATTTTGAGAAATAGGGCATGTACCTTTGGGAGCTCCCAGGGAGCAGTCAGGATTCTTCAGAGAGGTAGGATTCAACTTTTACTGTTTGGGAGGAGAGCTTAAGTGGGGGGCTGGCAAGGCCAAAGAGTTTCGTGGCATCTTTGGGGCAGTGTTGATCCTTTGTGTTTCTCTACTACTCTTTTATAATCCCGCATGTGATGGCTTGGCTCTGAATTGGCTTTGGGCCAGTACTTTATTAATTGGAATCTTTCCTGGTGGAGTTGCACAGGTGCTGTTCGATGAACTTCAGAGTGGGCCACTAAGTGATCGCTAACTTTGAACTCATCCGCAAACTGGAACGTTTCTGAAGTTATTGAAAGTTAGCTTCTCTCAGAATGTTTCTCACTTTGAGGAACAGCGAAGATAGGATTATTTGCTGTCTGAAAGTCTGAACGACTTTGTGGTCAAGAAAATTAGACATAGTGAGTAAGTGTGTAATTTGAACATGAAGGATGGCGTCCTTTTGATGGACTTTGATCAGAGTAGACTAGGCTGTGTTGTGGCAGCCAACAGCACCAGCATCTCCGTGACTTCACCCAATGACCATACTTCCAGTCCAGGGCCAGCCTGTAGGAGTCCCTGCACGACACAGTCACTCGGGGACTCAGGCTTCCGGCATTGCACAGCGTCTAGAGCACACGGCCTTCTAGGTGGCTGCTGTATAAGAAGAGAGCCTCTCCAATGACATACAGGCTTTCAGTTGTCACCTGGAAATAGCATCATTGCTGCTGTTTGATTAGAACTGACGCTGTGCCCCTGGGGACTGCCGGAAAACGTAGGAGAGCAAATGGAATGTTTCATGAGGGTTATTATCTCTGTTACAGTCTCCCTCTAGTGACGTGGGTGAAGATGTCGGGCAGATCAGGTGAGACTTGCTTCACTGAGTGTGAGCTTAGAATTAGCAAGCCTTATGTAGGACGAGGCTCTGAGTATGACTTAGATCATAGGCAGTGGGAAGGAAAGTAGTAGTTCTGAACTTAGAGAACCAAATCTGTCGGAATTGTCTAGGTTTGGGGCGTATCTTATCTTATGCTCCATCTAATAACACATTTTCATGTGATAGGGCCCTGTCTGTAGAATTTCTCGCTTAAAAATGCAGAAATACTTGAGGCAAAACCATGTTGTGAGGAGAGGTTGTACTTCCTTTGCTATTTTAAAATTATTAGTCATTTTCAGAGTCTTAAATTGTGATGCTGTGTATATAGTAATGAAAGAATTTGGGTTTTCTGTTTTATCTTTTAAAGATTTTATTTTTAAGTAATCTCTACACCCAGTATGGGGCTCGAACTCACAACCCCAAGATCAAGAAAGAGTCTGACTGAGCCAGCCAGTCACCCCTGAAAGAATTTGTTTTAAAAATACTGATAACTCCGGAGTGCCTGAGTGGCTCAGTTGGTTGGGTGTCTGACTCTTGATATTGGCTCAGGTCATGATCTCAGTTTGTGGAGCCTGTTTGGGATTCATTCATTCTCTCTCTCTCTCTCTCTCTCTCTCTCTCTCTCTCTGCCCCTCCCCCATGCTCTCTCAAAATAAGTAAACTTTAAACAGATACTGATATTCCTACTATTATTTAAAGTAGTATTTTCCCTTTTTGTACCTAAGATAATAGTATATTTGTACACCGTGGCACAGAGGGACATATCAAAATTTAAACTAACAGTACGTAAAACAAACTTTTGGTTCGTTTTGTTTAACAAAATTTTTTAGCTACATATTATCCAAAAACTGAATTCTCTGTAAATAGTGATTATTGTGAGGAATTGACTAAGGTGAGGTGAATAATTTGAGGCATATTAACTGATGGGTGTCTAAAAGGTTTGATAAGCTGAGGTCACTGAAAGTGACTATTCCAAATTTTTTTTTTTAATTTTTTTAAATGTTTGTTTACTTTAGAGAGAGAGCGTGTGCTGAACGGGAGAAGGGCAGAGAGAGAGAGACACAAAATCTGAACCAGGCTCCAGGCTCTGAGCTGTCAGCACAGAGCCCGATGCGGGGCGTGAACTTGGAAACAGCGCGATCATGACCTAGGCCAAAGTCAGACACTTACTTACCCGACTGAGCCACCCAGGCGCCCCTCAAAATTTTTTTTTAAATGAACTCAGTTATGGTTTGAAGTTCTGTTGCTGTGCATCTTGAATGCATTCCTCTTACAACCTATGCCATATACAAAATTAGTGCCTGATGCTTGTAATGCTCGAAACTTCTCAAAGCACCTTCACATAGATCAGGTCATTTGTTCCTCACGGCAGCGCCACGGAGAGTAGGTAATGTTCTTACTTTCCAGTAAGGAAATTGAAGCTCTCAGAGGTTAAGTGATGTGACCAAGGTCATATTCCACTTGTAAGTAGCAGAGCCGGTGCTGGAGAGAGCTGAATCTGCCTGCCTTTGGTTTATGCTTTTGTCTACAATGTGTCCTTGTAACAAAGTTAGCAAAGTGCAGAAGATCCGGTAACGATGGCTCCTATTTTGAGGTGCCCGCTCTTGATGGGCACTACCAAGTGTAACATTTAAAGCTCTAGCTTTGCTTTAAAATTAATGGAAGCAATCATCACACTTCATCACACGTAAGGTGTTTTTCTCTATACTATGGGGAAAAAGTCATACTGGTCAAAACCAGACAGTTCTGGAAAGAAGTTAAGGATGTGTGTTTAGCATAAGCCTCTAAAGAAATAGTTGGTACAGCAGCCTCCATGTGCTGGGAAGGCAGACAGGACATGTGGGGACAGAGACGAGTCTCCAGGGGTCTCTCAGCAGGGTTGCCTGGAGCCTTCTGCGAACCTCCATTTCTTCACCTCAAAAAGGGGGAAGGGATTGTTGTGAACATATCTACTCTTGGTAAAAAAAAAAAAAAAAAAAAAAAAAAAACCCTAGAAAACTTAACAAAGTTCTTAACCCTGTAAGTGCTCATGTTCAGCATTGCCGAGGGCTTTTGGAAGCACACGTTTCGTATCTAGGTATGATTCTCACCACACGGTTGGAAGAAGATTTACATTGCATTTCCTGGGCCCTGAACCCTGACACTTGCTTCCTCTCTTTTTTCTCTCTTGCTCCTGTTCTAGGGAACGACCATGGATAAGAGTGAGCTGGTACAGAAAGCCAAACTTGCTGAGCAGGCCGAGCGCTACGACGATATGGCTGCGGCCATGAAGGCGGTCACGGAGCAGGGGCACGAACTCTCCAATGAGGAGAGAAACCTGCTCTCCGTGGCCTACAAGAACGTGGTGGGCGCCCGCCGCTCTTCCTGGCGCGTCATCTCCAGCATCGAGCAGAAGACAGAGAGGAACGAGAAGAAGCAGCAGATGGGCAAAGAGTACCGGGAGAAGATAGAGGCCGAACTGCAGGACATCTGCAATGACGTTCTGGTAAGAGGCCAGTGCTTCTGTTTCAGATAGTGATTTCCAGACAGTATCGATTTAATGTGCAAATACAAACTCTCAAACGACTTCTGAGAGAAAGGTGTTGGAATGTACTGGAAAGCTGCAAACCAGTTGCAACTAATTTGTGAGCGTATGATGTGATTTCTCTCACCTCTTATTTGATCAGAGGTTGCTCATCACAAATGGGGTGTTTTCCCCTCCCCTCAAAAAGACCTGTGATAAACACGAACACTGAGTCAGCATCCCTCCATCTTTTCTTTAGAAACCGCGTCCAGATAGGCAGGATGCCAGGTAGGTGCAGCCACAGGTAGGCTGTTCTGTATGTCAGGCTGAGTGGTGATGTCCTCTCCAGCAGGGGAGACGGGAGCAAGAAACTGAGCTCCCTTTCACCCTCTCCCAGTCGCGTCTGCACAGTGTAAAGGCCTGAAAGTTAGCCGCGCCCGTCAGTTTGGCCTGCGTTCCGAAGCCAGATCAGATGCGGTTGGGGATTGTCCTCTCCTGGGTTTTAGATAAGCCTTGGTCAAGTGATTGATTCTGAACTATTTCACTCTGACCACAGTCTGGGGTTGGATGGGAGGGGTGCGTATCCTAGAGCAAGTCATGATCATATTGTCTTTCCCTCACATCCTGAGCCCACTGGGAACTTTCTTTTTCTTCCAGGTGAAATCAGGTAAAAATGAACGGTGAGGGCTGCTTTGAAGGGAAAAGGAATTCACACTTGTGGATCTACCTCCTCCCCTGCTGGCTGCCTCTCCGAATTACTGCCCATGACACCTTTCTTTTGAAAACCAGTACAAAGCTTGTCAGCCATCAGGCAGTACTCCTCCTCCCTAACCCATAAGGAGTCACACCCTGTCTGTCTGCAGAGAGTATTAAAATGACGACTGTCCCTTGCAGCTTCTCACTCTGATTGACTAAATTCCCTTACAACTAAGCTTTTGCATTGAGCTGCCCTTCTTATGAGACTCATGGTGTAAGAGTGTCATGGCTAAATTTGTTGCCTGTTCGTAATTTGGGGGTTTGTTAATGGTGCACTAATTCCTGAATGTTAGGTACATCTGGTATTCAGATGAAGTATGGCATGCATTCCAAGGGCAAGAAAGTTCCATAATTCCTGAAATGTAGACCAGCTTTTAAGAGCATCTGAAAGAATGTGAAGAAAAGCATGGTACTTACTGCCTCTTAACCAGTTTTTCAGGATGCCACATTCTAAAACAACTCTTCGAAAATATTGCTCTGTATACGAAGCTTGGACTCCTTCAGAACTGCTTTTGTTGTAAGCATAAATGTTTAAAGGAATTTATTATTAATAATAGTATTAGCTACTTTTTGAGTGCTTACTACGTGCCAGGCAACGTGTTAAGCGCTTCATATACACTAGCTCATTTATCCTCATAATTATCCTAGAAGATGGCTATTATGCTTCCCCATTGTATAGCCGGGAAAACTAAGGCACAGGTGCTTAAATACAGGGTCACAGATAGTAAGTGGCAGAGGACGGATTTCTACCCAGGTCCGATTGATTTTCAACTTAGTTTTTGGCACTTTTGCTCTATTACCGCCTTTTTCCTCCCAAAAGGTAAAGATTTTTTTTTTTTTTTTAATTACAGAAGTAATACAAGTTCATTGTTTTTAAAAGGGGTGGGGGGAGCCAGGCAGAAGAGTATAAATAAGAGAGTAAAAATCATTTCTAATCCTGTCACATAGAGAACCATTATTAACATCTTGATAAATATCCCTCAAGAGTTTTCCCTTCCATATTTGCGTGTGCACATGCATATTTTAATATTCAAATAGGATTCATGTGGTATTTATAATCCTTTTTTCTTTTTTTTTTTTCCACTGACTTGTTTTGAGAACCTTACCATGTTATCAGTGTGGTTCTGCATCGTCATTTTTAAGGCCTTATGTAGCATTCCATTGTGTGGCTATATTTTAATCAACCCCTTGTGGATGGTCAGAGTGATTTTTAACAGAAGGACACAGGCATCTGCTGTTACGACCTGGGCTAAAAACCACTTAAAAGCTTTGGATGGAAATTATGTTTTTTTAAATCTTCAAAAATATTATTTAGAAGTGGTAGTATGTGTTTTGAACCTCAAACATAGTTATAACATCTTCTAACTAATATTTCCAGATTCTTAACAGAATGTGAATCATTTTTTAGGAGCTGTTGGACAAATATCTTATTCCCAATGCTACGCAACCAGAAAGTAAGGTGTTCTACTTGAAAATGAAAGGAGATTATTTTAGATATCTTTCTGAGGTGGCATCTGGAGACAATAAACAAAGTAAGTAACTTTTTTTTCTCCTTAGAAATTTGACCAGTAGTGGAGCCAGTCTTCCTTCATAAGAATTTTAAAACCGTTTTTGCTTTGTTCCTCATAGACACTACTGTCACAGTACTGAAAATTTTGAAGACCACAGCACTGTGCTGACCTGTGATTAGCAGGGTCATGGGGAGTGACAAATCAGAATGTATCTAAGGGGAAAACAGGGCATGAAAAGTGTGGCGCAGTAGTGCGTTTAAAGAGATCCTTTTCTTTAAAAAAAAAAAAAAAAGGCTCGTTATTGAAACTTTGAAGTATCTGGTAGCCTAGAACCGCTATAGTAAATAGTGATGCATTTCTTTCATCACATACGCGTTTTCGTGACGGTGATAACTACAGCTGTGCTTTTATTTAAGTGCCTGCTACGTGCCAAGTGTTCTAGAATCTCATTTATTCCTTACAAAACTCTAGGAGTTGCGGTGGGAATCTGTTCGCTTTTCTGATAAGGAAACCAGGGCTCATGGAAGTTTTCACGTGCTCCAAACCCCACATCTAGTGAATAGGAGTTGGAATTCGAGTTTGGGTCTGTTGACTCCAAAGTCCATGATTCTTCCGCTGGAGCGTATTGTTTCCCGTGTTCTGTCTTGTTAAAGGTTATTTCTGTATTTCTTAACTGCTTTAGGAGACTTTGTCCTAATTGTTTTCATTTTCTCCCAAAGCATCTCATGTAGTACTTGGCTGAGAGTATACCTTTAACGAATGGTTGTTAATAAAATGGCGGAGACACCCCTCATTTGATGGTTCCTCAGCCACGCCCAGTGTGGTAAAATAACTGGATGGTGGTCCAATGTGCGATGCACCTGGGAAAGAACCTCCCCTTTAATGTTCTTATCTTTCTTATAGCCACTGTGTCGAACTCCCAGCAGGCTTACCAGGAAGCATTTGAAATTAGTAAGAAAGAAATGCAGCCTACACACCCAATTCGACTTGGCCTGGCACTGAATTTCTCAGTCTTCTACTATGAGATTCTGAACTCTCCTGAAAAGGCTTGCAGCCTGGCAAAAACGGTGAGAATGACCTTCTCTGCTTTCTGATCACAGGAAAACAGTGTGTGTGTGTGTGTGTGTGTGTGTGTGTGTGTGTGTGTGTGTGTGTGTGTGTGTGTGTTTGGTTGGTTTTGGTTTTGTGCTTGTTTTTTAAGAATTTGTTTTTATTACCTGAATTTAAGAAAATTCAGGAGGAAGGTAGTGTGTTATTTCTTGTCAAGCTCTGGGCTCTCTAGGCGCTGTTAGGTATTATATTTCTCATACCAAGATTTGAAGTTACTACTATGTAAACCAAAGAAAGAAATCAGACCAGGTTTACTTTGTGTGCTGGGTTACCTCCTATCTTCTGTTGGTAACTCAGCTGCCTTTTCTACATATTTTTTAGTCTTTGAACATGCACACTGTTATTTAAGAATTTTTTAATCCGGAAAAGTTGTATGAAATGAATTCTCTAAGGTCTGGCACTTAATTGAATCAGATTTAGTGGTGTGAACTTCCGTTCTCACTTTATTCCCTGTATCCAGACCTTTGGAGTTTTAGTAAAGAAAGAAGAAAAGGGTTACTGGAAATATCTTTGGCAGTTAAAAAGTTATGTGAATTTGTGCTGGGTTGACGGTAACACCTGCTATCTTCTCACATACAGTGAAGTTCTCAGCTAGGACTTTTTTGTCATTGTTCGTTGGTGCTTTATGAACATGCATTATCTGTTTGCTGAAACAGCTAGCAAACAAGGTCGTAATAGCCTCAGTTCCCCCAAAGTACGGTACTGGAGAAGAAATTGTATTCACTTGTTGTTAACAGAAAAAAATGGGGCTAAACTAGCTCCAGAGAACCTGTGACAACTTTGCTAAAGGCTCTTTGTTTTAGGCATTTGATGAAGCAATTGCTGAATTGGATACACTGAATGAAGAGTCTTACAAAGACAGCACCCTGATCATGCAGTTGCTTAGGGACAATCTCACTGTAAGTATTGCTGGTTTGTGCAGCTGTTTCTGGAGGGTGTATAATCTTGTTCCTACTCACTATTGCCCAAGACTCAAGGGGATCTGTACCCTGTAAGTACAGTTAAAAGTATTAAAATTGTTAAATTGGTTAGAAATGACTGCTGAAGTTTTGACCTTTGCAGTCTCCCTGTCTTCAATAATACAGGAAGAATTTTAAGCAGTGAAGATGGAAGATAAGCTGACACAGACTGGGCCTACCTCGCTGAGTAAATTTGAGTAGCCCTATTTTGATTCGAGCTCTGTTTTTCTCTTTTCAGCTGTGGACGTCGGAAAACCAGGGAGATGAAGGAGATGCTGGGGAGGGAGAGAACTAATGTCTGTTGTGCTTCGTGATCTGTTCAGTGTCACTCTGTACCCTCCACATATATCCCTTTTGTGCGATAAAAAGAAAAAAAAAAAGGAGTCGTACGTCGACTTTTAATTTTTCACAGCCTCAGCCTAGCAAAATGGTCCACGGGATAAACAGCTGGCGTTTGTATCTAAAACTCCGATTGGTCACATAAATGCCACGGCATTCTGAAGTTTTTATTTTGATTAACATTGACAGGATTACTGTGTGTTGAATTTTTTTTTTTTTTTTTAACTGAACACTGTGATTATGGGGTTTTGTAACTTAGCAGACCTCTTACTGGTAGAAAAAAATAGACCTGAATTATGTGTAACTTTTTGGAAAGTTTAATCTGATATCCAACTAGTCCCTGAACTACAGTTCCATTGTAAAGTTGTACAGAAAGTTATAGAGATTATATTGTGACGCTGGGGCACGGAGTGAGACACCTGTCCTGTGACATTCAATTGTGACAGCAACTCAGAGTAGTTCTGCCTGTGTTTTGGGGATTACAGGCGCTTGGCCAGTCCGGGCTGTTGCCAGTCAAAAGTTCGTGACTGGAGACGTCCACAGTGTCTTCCTCTGAGTAAACTCGAAGCCTGAAATGGAAACTCTTTGTGGCAGATAATTGGGTTTTGACCCCAGGGAAAGGTCCAGTGCTCCTGGAACACGTGTTGTGTGACGTGTGGCTAACACCCCCTTCCTACAGCCGTCATACTGATTTGTCTTATGCTCCCGTGGTGGAATCGGTTTTCCTTATAACCAGGAGCTAGAGGAGCAAAAAGCTGTGTGTGTAGCCTATCAAAAAGGCCGCCTCTGTTTCCTGGGTGATACCTTTAAGAGTAATGTTCTGCAGAGATTGCCTCTCACTTGAGAGGTACTCAATCTTCAGGTGCTTCCTAGCTCCCGGCTTCTAAATTTTGAAATCGAAACATTCTTCCCACTGTCCCTTTTGACTGTTGACTTCGGTATTCTTTTCCCTCTTTAAGTTTCTGTCCTGCTTCCTGACACCATTTTCTTTTTGAATTCTGCCGTTGTCTTCCGTTCATCATCGTATGTAATCCCATCTGGGCAGGGATGGGGGCCTGCAGGGAGTGAGCAGAGTTGTTGAGCACTTTGGTCAGCAGGCGGCGCTTCAGAGAGTTTCTGAGAAGAGCTCCCGGCACACAGCTCTGGCTTCCTCCAGCTCTCAGCACGCTTGTTGCTCTTCAGTCATACGGAAACCTGAATGAAAAAAGTATTTTTAAATATCCATGATTTCTCCCTGTATTGCAGCCAGCCCTGACAATGCTTGTTAGTACCTGTCACCAGATCTCCCAAGTGTGCCTCCTCCAGCCAAGTTCACAGACCTGTTTGAACAAGACCCTATGATGCAGGGAAGTTGCATGAACGCCGCAGTGGGGAGAGTCCAGAATAGCCAGGCCTACCAGTCTCACAGTTCCCCCCTCTCCCTTGAACATTCCACGTAGCCGTAGTGTCCACCTGTTTGTCCATCTGCTGAAATGAGAAAAGAAACATTCATGCACTGATTTAAAACAAACCAAAAGGAAAAAAAAAAGGAAAAAAAAACAAAAAACAAAAAAAATCCCTGCCCCCCCACCCCCCGCCCCTTCTAGCTGAACAAAAATGTGCAGTTAATACTTGGCGCTTGAAAATGCAGTAGTGAATGTGGAACGAGCCTGTCTGTATATCTGGTAGCTCTTTCTTGCTTTGTGTTTCCTCACCAGTATTCTGCCTCACGTTTGCTTCTGTGACGGTTATATTGCCGAGCAAGCACACCTGTGGTTGTGAAAATAGTATAGCAAAAAAAGAAAAATCCCCGGTTACCGATGTACTAGATTTGTGTATGTCTTTTCAACAGTTCTAGTTTCCACCTTACATGGAATAATCAGGAAAAGTGTAAAAATTCAAAAGTGAAATAAAAAATTTTATCAGTTGCCTGTGAATTGATCTATGGCGCCATCTCTCTCACTACCAGAACCAGCTACCTATTCTGATCACACTATTTTTGGCTCAATTCTTTCTTTAGAAGTAGGAAACATCCTTATTTCATCCCAGTTAGAACCCCAAGTCAAGGTGTTGTAAAAGGGAAGAAATTAGCATTAACAACCATTTTCCACCAGAACATTCTGTGCCACCTCTCCACCTTCCACAACAAACCGTCTTTTTTAGCTTCTGGGATTTGTTCTCTACATTTATTTTGCATCCCATTCAAGACACACACGTCCCCCCCCCCCCGCCCCCTTTTTTTAAACCCTGTGAGAGATGGTTGCACAAGGCTTGGTCATTTCCAGGGTTCTACGAATCCCTGTCACTGTTCATGGTTCATGGTAGCCTGCAACCCTGTTTCCTTATGGCATCTGCCCCCTTTGCAAAAACTTGCACACTCCCACAAGGAGAGGGGGAAAAACATCAGGGTAGAGTGTATTTCAGCCCAAGGTGAGAATGGGTTTGGGGCTGGCTTGCTACCATGTGCTGCCCAACCAGACTAGTTCCAGAACTTCCATCTGTGGCAACCACCCTCAAAGGGCGGTGGGAACCTGCCTGCCTATACTCTTGTTATAGTAGGGGACGGGAGAGTCGCTGTGAGAGGTGAGGGGAAATACTGGCAAGTCTTAGTGGTCCACTGTGGGTTGGGATTTTTTTTTTTTATGCCCCCACACCATAGGTAGGTTAAGGCTGCAAGCTGAGCTTGGGGTCACTCACAACCTTGTACTGTTAGGTCCCTGCTGTCCCTAGAGAGTAATGGTGAACCTTCCGGATGGAATGCAGGTGGAATGGCTTGTTCAAAAGAAAGGCAGACAGGGAAGGTCCCGGAAAAGATTTCAGCAACGGGAGACCCAGTGTCAAGGGAGACCTCTGTGGTCTCAAATTTTCACGTGGAGCCTTCAGTCCCAATTCACACGGCCAGTTCCAGGAGGGGGTGCTGGATTCGGGCTGTGTCGATAAAAAGACTCCTTCCAGGAGGCGAGGTGCGCAAGCTTTGAAGCTGAGTTTCCGGCTCGGGATTCTGTTCGTATGTGAAACACAAAATGCGCGGTTCCCTCGAACGCTTGAGAAGAGAGCCATCCCTGTTACTGAGAAGGGCCCAGAAAGGCAATGACCTTCGGGATTGGAACTGGGATCCGGCCCCGCTCTTACCCGCGTCCCCGCAGGCCCCGTTGAGGGCGCGCCCCGCCTCCGGAGGCGGGGTCCCAAGGGCACCACCTGGGGCCCCTGGAGCGCTGAGGGGTCCCAGCTGGGGGGGGCGGGGCGGGGCGGGCGCTAAAGGGAGGGGCTGCCGCCGGAGAGGGAGAGCCCCGGAGCGGCGTCTCAGTTCCCGCCATGAACGCCAGCGGTCCGGGCTACCCGCTCGCCTCGCTCTATGTGGGCGACCTGCACCCCGACGTGACCGAGGCCATGCTGTATGAGAAGTTCTCGCCCGCCGGCCCCATCCTGTCCATCCGCGTGTGCCGCGACGTGGCCACCCGCCGCTCGCTGGGCTACGCCTACATCAACTTTCAGCAGCCTGCCGACGGTGAGCCCCGGGGGGAGGGCACAGACGCACCGACCGACAGATGGCATCTCGGGCCCCCGCTGCCATCTCTGGCTGCTCCTGCATCTCTCATTTTGCAACCAGGGACACTGAGGCCCAGAGATACAAGGGGTTGGAAGGGGCCCTGTCCCTAAGAGCCCCCTGAGACCGCTACGAGCAATTAGTGTGAGCTCACCGTGTGTTTTATTGGTGCTCCGTTGTACAGAGAAGAGCTATAAAGGCTGAGTGAAAACAGCTAAGGGGTTAAGGGGTCACGCCGGCCTCGGATCAGAAGGCCGGCAGCTGTGTGACTGAGCAATTAACCGTTCTGAGTTTCAGTCGCATGTCTGAAAAATGGGGATCGCACCTACCTTATGCAGAGTGGTCGGGAGGGTGAGAAAGTCAAGGCACCTGGGGAGGATACAGGTGGAGTGGGGAAGCCAGGAGAGCTGGGCCTTGGACTCCCGCCTTGCGGGGCTGCCAGACCTGAGCTTGCACCAAGAGGCTCCTCCTTGGGGAACCCTGAAAACCCCTCCACTCCAGGCCCCAACAGAGTTTTTCAGAGCCGATAGGATTGATTAGAGCTTGCCAGGTGGTTACGGCCACACTTTGACAGTGGAGAGGATAAAGACTGAGAGCGCCAGGTCGGGCTGTGAGCCGGAGCAAGAGCTCACACTCAGTACCTCTTCTGTGAGATGGGGCTACGGCTTATCCCCCAGTAGCGTGGAAGGAACGAACTGTGTCTATGACGTCTCTCCAGTATCATCTGGTGCAGCAGGAGGGCTCAGTAAGTGCTAATCTTAGAGAAGAATGGTAGCTATAACCTTCAGGCATGAGACTCCAGAAACCACCAAAAACGGGCTGCCCCAGCCAAGTTCAAAAGCCGCCACTCTTACTCTGGGTCTCCTGGGTGGATAGAGAGGTTTCCTAAACTGGGGGTTTGCTGGGGGTGGTTTTGCTGGCTTCCCAGCAGGTGACTGAGCTGGATCCCAGAGAGCCTTCTCCTTCGCTCTCTGCTTTACTCCGCACTGCCTCTAACATCTTCCTCCAAGCCCTGCACGCCCTGACCTTTTTGCCAGACTTCACAGATGGTATAAATCGAGCTCCAGGGAAGAGAAAGTTTACCTCTTACTGGCAGGGAGCAGGCCGTAGCAGTGGCCGGAGAATGGGCCTAGGGTGCTGTTCTCAGACACACTACCATTTACCAAACTCCTATTTTGTACCAGGCACAAAATGCAAGGCACCTTACATACCTGATTTTTTTTAACTTTATTTATTTATTTTGAGAGTGGGGGAGTGGGGGAGGCAGAGGGAGAGAATCCCAAGCAGGCTCTGCGCTGTCAGCAAGGAGGCCCCCACCCCCACCCCATGGGGGGGCTCTATCTCACAGTTCGTGAGACCTGAGGCAAAGGCCCACGCTTAAGTGACTGAGCCACCCAGGTGCCCCGCATACCTGATTTAATTTTCAACCCGGGGGTGGGTGGTATTCTCTCCCTTTGTTAGATGCGGGAAGGTGGGTAATAGTCTCATCATCCCCACTTTACAGGTGAAGAAACAGGCTCAGAGAGGTGTTATCCCCCAGAGTCCTGCTGCTGGGGATTGAATCTCCGCTCTGCCTCTCCACACTTCTGAGCTTTCATTTCCCCTAACTGCTGCCACTCTTTGTCTAAAGGACCCTCCTTTCCCTTTTTATCTACCCCACGTGCTCTCAAAACCGTAGTAGACCTGCTCTGCCACTGATCCTTCCCCCTTTCTGAGCCTCAGTTTCCCTCCGTGAAGTGGGGCTACGAATCCATGCTCACGTGGCTATTGTGAGGAGCTGAATGGGACCCCAACACGAGGGTGGGAGGAGCGCCATGCACGTTAATTATTTCTGCTCATCTCCTCTGAGGCTCCAGGCTCTTCTCTCAAGTGACACCCAGACAGTGGCACTGTTTTCTTTGTTCTGATTCCAGTTAAGCGCCTCCGGGCTCAGGGAAAGAAATACCCTTACTTGCTCCCTTTTCTCCTCCTCCTCCTGTCCAGCGGAGCGGGCACTGGACACCATGAACTTCGAAGTGATCAGAGGACAGCCCATCCGCATCATGTGGTCCCAGCGGGACCCGGGACTCCGCAAGTCGGGTGTGGGCAACATCTTCATCAAGAACCTGGAGGACTCCATAGACAACAAGGCCTTATATGACACCTTCTCCACCTTTGGGAACATCCTCTCTTGCAAGGTGGGTGTGCCCCCTTGCGGGGGAGGGTCTGTGTCGCGTACCTGTATGGTAGAGGGACACCGAGCAACGCCTTGCCCCGCAGCCCATGGCTTTTCGGTACAGCTCAGGCGCAGCGAGCATGTTCAGTTGGTCTCTTCGCAGATCCATCAGAGGCCGCCTGTGTATCAGTCAGCTCTGGCTGCGTAACCAACGTCAGAGGTTAGGGGCTGTCAACAACCATTTATTCAGCTCCTAATTCTGCAGTGGGCAATCTGGACGGGGTTCAGCCGGGCATTTCTGCTCTTGGCTGGGCTCCTTCATATGCCCACTGAGAGCTGGCTGGCTCTGCTTCTAGAGGGCGGTTGGCTGTCAGCTGGAGCACCTCGGCTCCCCTCCCTACAGTCTTTCCTCCTCCAGCGGGCTAGCTCAGGCTATTCTCGTGACCGTGGCAGTGGCCCAGGGGACTGAGTGGAAGCTCACCAGGCCTCTTGAGATGTAAGCTCGGAACTGGCACACCACTGCTTCTACTGCCTTCTTTGGCCAAAGCAAGTCCTGAGACCAGCCCAGATTCAGAGAGACAGGACAGAAATTATAAAGGGATATAGGAGGGCTGCTAACTAAGGCCATCCTGGCAGCCAAGCCTTGAGGCTTCCTCTGGACCCCTATGGATTGGACAGAAAGCTGTATGTGACTCAGGCAAGTGTCTGAGGCCTACTGAGGGCCTGCTGTGGGCCATTGGGCCGGGTTAGCTGCAAGGCACACAAATGTCAGCCCCGCCCTGGGATCTCTCAGGCTGGTTGGAGATGGTGACACTTTTAGGAATAGCTGGAAATGGGGCTCTGAGGGAAAAGCATAGTGACCATGCAGTCAAAGGCCCAGGAAAGGTTTCCGTAGCACAGTGGGAAGAGAACCAGACCTGTAGTGCGGCCAGCTGCTGAGCAGAGTCAGCGCCACAGAGTCGGTCAGACCTTGGACTTCGGTGCCTGGGGTTCAGATCCTGCCACTTCCACTTCCTGGCTAGCAATGTACCCTTGGGCCAGTTTTCTAAGCTCTCCGTACCTCCGCTTCCTCTAAAAGGGGGCAGTTGTAGAAGCCACCTCATAGGCTTGTTGTGCCTGTGTTTTACGTCTGGTAATCTTCACAACGTAAGGATACCTGGTACTCTGCTCCCCGTCTAAGTGGTAGCCATAATAATCAGAAGCATGGCTGGCTAGTGACCTTGGGCTAGTCATTTATTCCTATTTTCCCCAATCAGGCTGGGGCTCAGAGGCTCAGAATTGCCTGGAGGGGTTCTTATAGTAAAATGTAACAAGATGAGCATGTGATACCCTCAGTGGTGCTCGGCCCAGAGTGGGGGCCCCAGTCACCGTGATTAAATCTGAATGGAAGAGCCAGGGCTTGAGTTAAAGGTGGAGGGACTGTGTGTGGGGCACAGAGCAAACACTCAAATAGCAGTTGTTACCTGTGCCATTCTTTACTACCCGAATCCTCGGTTGCATGCTGCCTCTGTCCTTCTCCCCTGTGGCCCAGGTGGTGTGTGACAATCACGGTTCCCGAGGCTTCGGCTTCGTCCACTTTGAAACCCACGAGGCCGCTCAGCAGGCCATCGTCACCATGAACGGGATGCTGCTGAATGACCGCAAAGTGTGAGTGGTGCGCGGGGGGACGGGGGGGGGGGGGGGGGGGGGGCGGGGCGGGGCAGGGCCGCGGCCGACCTGGGGAGGGGGGCTGATGCCGTCCGTCACCGTCTGATGGGCACCAGCCACTAAGCTGCAGCCGGTACGCTCCTGGCAGTGTGACCTCGGCAGAGTTCGGGGTCTCAGGAGCTCCCTTTCCCCAAGTCAAAACGGGGCTGCCAATACTCGTGAGAGCATTGCTCCAAGTAGGGATTTTGCAGTTCCAGCAGGAACAGCTAGTGGCCACGTCACCCCTGGAGTCAGTGACTTCATCTGTTTTCCAGCCTTCTTGGCATGGCTGTGAAAATTCTTTTCGTAAACCTTTTGTGTCGTTTCATGGGATTTGGGGACAGGAAGGGAAGCAGGCCTGGGCTTAGCCCACCATCTTCATACCTTTAAGGGCGGCATCCCTCCCCCACCCCCTGCCGCCCCTCTTCACGGACGGGACAGTTGAGCTGCAGATGCTGGAGAGACCCTGCTCTGGGGTTCCCCGTCCCCAGTTGTGACTCTGCCCCGGTGATGGCCGGCCCCACGCTCGGTGCCGTGGAGGCAAAGTGGCTTTGAGCCGGAAGATGCACTGAGGGTTACCTTGGCCAGTTTCTTGGGGGCGGCTCCTGTCCATGCAACTGAGCCCGGCAGGCTTTCCCCAGTTCTGCAAAGGACGTGACCTTCGTTAGCCACCGTCTGCCCGAGCTCACCTTCGCTGTTCCATCTGTAGTGCCAGCTACAGCTTATTTGTGCTACGTGTGCCATAGACACCATTAACTTTTCTCCTGTTTTTTTCCCCGTAATCTAGGATACTTTCCTAGATGTGTTTCCCCATGTGTAGACCATGTTGGTTCTGTCACTATTGCTTCTCTAGTGTACCCAGTGCCTGTGAAGTGAATAAGCAAATGCCTGTGATCTGAGTTTCATCCCCAGTTTTTATTTTATTTATTTATTTCTCTTTTAAAGTAATCTCTAGGGGCACCTGGGTGGCTCAGTCGGGTAAGCGTCCAGCTTCGGCTCAGGTCATGATCTCGTGGTTCGTGAGTTTGAGCCCCGCGTGGGGCTCTCTGCTGACAGTTCAGAGTCTGGAGCCCGTTTCAGATTCTGTGTCTCCCTCTCTCTCTCTCTGCCCTTCCCCCGCTCGTACTCAGTCTCTCAAAAATCATTTAAGAACAATTTTTTAAATTTAAATTTTAAATTAAAAAATTTAATTTAACATGGGGCTTGAACTTACAACCCTGAGACCAAGAACCTCATGCTCTATCGACCAAGCCAGCCAAGTGTCCCTCATCCCCAGTTTTATAAGAATGAACACTGAGGCTCAGAAAGGTGAAGTAACTTGCCCAGGGTCACACTGGTAGGCAACTGCAGAGTGGGGACTCAAGCCCTCCTCTGTGGGACTCTTTAGTTCCTGCTCTTCCCTCATGTACACTCAACTGCCTGGTGTATGGTAGGAGGTCTCTGTGCATTTGCCACAAGAATAAAATCTTTTTTAAATAAAGTTTATTTTGAGAGAGACAGAGAGGAGCAGAGAGAGAGAATCCCAAACAGGCTCCACGCCGTCAGTGCAGAGCCTGATGCGGGGCTTGAACTCAAGAACCGTAAGATCATGACCCGAGCTGAGAACAAGAGTCCGATGCTTAACTGACTGAGCCACCCAGGCGCCCCAAGAATGAAATCTTTTTTTTTTTAACATTTATTTATTTTTGAGAGAGAGAGAGAGAGACAGAGCATGAGTGGGGGGTGAGGGGAGAGAGGGAGACACAGAATCCGAAGCAGGCCCCAGGCTCAGAGCTGTCAGCACAGAGCCCAATGTGGGGCTTGAACTCACGGACTGCGAGCTCATGACCGGAGGTGAAGTTCGACACTTAATGGAATGAGCCACCCAGGTGCCCCATAGAATGAAATCTTCTTAACCCGATGCTAGAACATAGAATCTTGGCTGTCAGAAGTGGTCTGGCCTTGGATGTAATCCATCTAAAGAGTATTGCCCTTCCCAGCCTTTAGATGAGGGATATAGGTGCCTGGAGGCTGATGGCAATTGACCCAAGTGACCCAGGGTTGCTGGGTGGAATGGGGGTGACTAATGGCTGGCAGCTACCTACCCTGTCAGTGTGTCCACAGCTTTGTTGGCCACTTCAAGTCTCGACGGGAGAGGGAAGCAGAGCTGGGAGCTCGGGCCATGGAGTTCACCAACATTTATGTGAAGAACCTCCACGTGGACGTGGACGAGCAGGGCCTACAGGACCTCTTCTCCCAGTTTGGTGGGCGTGTTCCCCAAGGGAATCGGGCATCACTTTGTCTTCTGTCCCCAGGTTGGGTTGGGCGGAGGGGCCTTTCTGGAGCTTCTTGAGGAACTGGGGGAAGGAAGGGGAGCATCTTGGGGCTTCCCCAACTCCCCTTTGAGCCAGGTTGGCCCTTCCCAGGGAAGATGCTGAGTGTGAAGGTGATGAGGGATGACAGCGGCCACTCCCGGGGCTTCGGCTTTGTCAACTTTGAGAAGCATGAGGAAGCCCAGAAGGTAGGAGCCTCCCCATGGCCGTTTCCTGGAGGAGGTACCACACCAGTACTAGGAAGAAAGGAGATCAGGAGGAGGGGGCTCCAGCTGCCCACAGAGGAGAAGAAAGTTCCTCCCCAGCCTGGGCCCACAACAGTCAGGGCCCTGCCTGCCTGTGGCGAAGGCAGAAGGTTGCAGCCTCACCTGGTGCTTCTAAACCCTAAGGCTGACTGCTTTTCATAGATTCTTGTCACCCAGGGGAAGTAGAGGGGTCTCTGAGACAGCCACCACCCTCTTCTTGAATTGATGGTGGGATTGAGGCCAGGGAGGGGAAGCGCTTAGGTTATTTCTTGCTCGCAGGCCTTTGCAGATACATGCTGTTTCTCAAACCTTTCCCTTCTCTTACTCTTTGGATTAGTGCTATCCAGTAGAAATATAATGGGAGCCACGTACGAGATTTAAAATTTTCCAGTAGCCATATTAAAAGGGGTAAAAAAAAAAACAACCAGAAATTGATTTTAATAATGTCTACCATTCAATTTAACATATTGAAATTATCACTCCAGTGAGTATTCAATATAAAAACAGATATTTACATTCCCCCTTTTTTGGTACTGATTCTTTGAAACCTGGTACTTCCAGTACATGTCAACTCAGACTAGCCATATTTCAAGTGCTCAGGTAGCTGCATGCGGCTAGTGACCACCGTATCAGACGGCGTGGCTTCAGACTACTTAGTGCTTATCCTGTGGGTCTCCGCTTATGCTTTCCCTCCACCGAGGAGCCTCTTCTTCCATCCCGTGCTTCTGGTGAGGTGCCCTTTCTGTCTCTCTCCATCATTAACACAGATTTCCATGTAATAGGACTGAGGGTGGGGGCCGGATCTCATCTCACCCTTAAATCTCCAGCATTGCACCTGCCAGTACGTACTAGCTACCTATTGGCTGAACAGGTGAATGGTACAAGGTCACACAGTGACCGAGCTGGAGTGATGTTGTCCCATTTGCCTTCCTACCCTAAAGCTCTTTCCTTGGATGCTGCCCCACGAAGACCGTTGGACAAGGGGGATCTCAGCTCATTGTGGGTTCTGGCTAGAGACCCTACCTGGTGCCATCTTGACGGCAGCCACTTCTTGCTGGGCACTTGCCATGGGCCGGGCACTGTGCTGAGGGCTGCATACGCTCTCCTCGCTGCTTCACCAGTGTGGGCTAAACCGTTTTCAGGCTCCACAGGGTGGTAGCTAGCAAGAGGCAACGTGGGGATTAGAACCAGCTCTTTCTGACTCAGAAGTCTTGTTCTTAAGTGAATGGCTCCTTTCGAAAGGTGACTTCTTGTGTGTCCTTGGACAAATGCCACTCTCTCTCTAGGCTTTGGTTTGCTCACCCGTAAAACGACAAGTTGGAATAGGTGGGTGAAGCCTCAGGGGTCTATAGACTCCACAGTCTTAGAGACCTTGGTAATGACTTTTATGTTAATGATTTCTGTAAGCATGACTTTCTTTTGTACAGTGTTATATTAGCTTCAGGTGTACAATATAGTGATTCAACAATTCTATATGCACCCTGATGTTTGTAGCAGCATTATCTACAATAGCCAAGTTATGGAATCAGCCCAAGTGTCCATCAGTTGACAAGTAGATAAAGAAGATGTGGGGTCACACACACATACACACACACAATGGAATATTACCCATAAAAAACAATGAAATCTTGTTAAATAGGTGATGGGAATTAAGGAGTGTACTTGTGATGAGCACCGGGTGATGAAGTGTTGAATCACTATATTGTACACCTGAAACTAATATTACGCTATATGTTAACTAACCTATTTAACCCACCCGCCCCCTCCCCTCTGGTAACCATCTGTTTACTCTCTATAGTGGAGAGTCTGTTTCTTGGTTTGCCTCTCTCTCTCTCTCTCTCTCTCTCTCTCTCTCTCTCTCTCTCTCTCTCTCTCTCTCTCTCTCTCTCTCCTTTTCCCTTTGCTCATTTTTTTCCTTAAATTCCACAAATGAGTGAAATCATACGGTATTTGCCTTACTCTATTTTGCTTAGCATTATACTCTCTAGCTCCATCTATGACCTTGAAATGGCAATATTTCCTTCTTGCTAATCGCTGAGTGATATTCCATTGTTATATTACAAAACTGTAGTAATCAAAACAGTGTGGTACTGGCAGAAAAATAGACATGTAGACCAGTGGAACAGAATAGAAAACCCAGGTAATGACCTTAAAGACTGACGTACAACTAGCAGTTTCTGTGGCCTTCGACTATGTTTACATAGATTTGCATATTTAGGTAAGGAAATATCCTCATGTAAAAATATTTACTAACTAGTTGGCCACTTAAAAAATTCCCTTTTGTTCAAGCCCCACTTTGGGTGTTAGAGCTTACGTTTAAAAAAGGCCCTTTTTCAAACATCTCCTCACTAACACTAGTGTCTAATCCTAACCATCGAGCTGGTACACGAGTCTACCTTTTTGCTGATTTTTTTTTTTTTTTTTTTTTTTGCAGATAAGTCCATGTAAATTCAGTTCAGTATAAATGCATTAAGAGAAGTTGCACATCTTGTAGAAGATGTAGGATTCCGTGCAATCAAAGCCACTGACCATTTAGGATGTGGCATGCTTAGGCCAGCTATCTGAAGAAAAGAAGAAGAAAAAAGGGTTAAGACATGTTTCTTAACAAAAACGAAAGCCTTCGTAGTTAGCAAAAAGGATTCTTTGTGCTGTGAAATCCAGCATGAAGTGAAGGATGTTGATTATGTGCTCATGCCGTTTTGAAAGAATTCTCCCTGCTCTGTTCAGATCATCAGTGTGTACCTAAAGTTAAGAACCTAAAGGTTAACTGTGGGAAACTTTGCAAATTTCAATTTCACTTCTTAAAGTAGAGCGCAAATCAAGTTTTTTTTTTTTTA
Organism: Lynx rufus; assembly: GCF_022079265.1. Lineage (NCBI taxonomy): Eukaryota > Metazoa > Chordata > Mammalia > Carnivora > Felidae > Lynx > Lynx rufus. The sequence continues at coordinate 15,808,402 of NW_025814896.1, read as the reverse complement.
AATTTATGGTTTACTCTGAAATTTTGTCCCATTTTTTAAAAAAAGTGGATTCTTTAAGTGGCTTTTATCCTGATACTAATTATTCTCAGCTAACAAGGCTGGCCTGGTTTGCAGGGACTGGAGGCCAGGGCCTCATGGGGGTGGTTACCAAGAACGCTCGCTCCCTCTCTGCCCAGGCCGTGACGGACATGAATGGGAAGGAGGTGAGAGGGCGGCTACTGTACGTGGGCCGGGCCCAGAAGCGGGTGGAAAGGCAGAATGAGCTGAAGCGTAGGTTCGAGCAGATGAAGCAGGACCGGCTGACCCGTTACCAGGTGAGGGTCAGACCCCTGGTGACAGCTGCAGCCATGTGAGTGTGTGTGTGGAGGGTCCTGAATATGAAGCCTTTCTCCAGCAATCCCACCCCCAGGAAGCTGGCTTTAGGGGCCTTGGGGGCTGCAGCTTCCAGTGATGGGCACGCCGGCTGGGGGCGTGGGTGCCATGCCAGACTGGAAGCAGGAGGCTTGGTGGCCAAGGCTTCCAGGGCCCCCGTGGCCTACGTTGGTCCCCGACATGAGGAAACCTGGGGCATGGAGGGGAAGGGACACATCCACAGTAACCTCTCTTTCTAGGGTGTGAACCTGTATGTTAAGAACCTGGATGACTCCATCGATGATGAGAAGCTGAGAAGAGAGTTCTCTCCCTATGGAGTGATTACCAGTGCCAAGGTGAGGGCTGGGGGGGGGGGCACCTACAGGGGATAGAGAGCCTGCCCCTCCATCTTCCTGCTGCCTATACACCCCTTCTTCCAGGGAGTTGGTGCTGAGCTACTCCTTTTAAGAGTTTGGGGGGGATTATGTCTGACCCCCCATTGGAACTTGACGTCCATCTGCAGCCTTGTCTGCTCTGGAAGGGAAGAGGGTTGAAGTCCAGTCCCAATCACACAGCTGGACTTATTGGGGCTCACTGTAACCTTGGTTCATTTAATAAGCATTTATTGAGTGCCTACTGTATGCCAGATTCTAGAAATTCATGTTTCAGAATTTCCACTGCTTGTTTTGTTGTCTTTCGGACCCCCGTCCCCCCATCTGGAAAATGAGAAGGTTGGGCTGCTATATTCTTCATTCGTTCATTCATTCCCCATTTACTGAGCACCTACCACGTGCCCAGCCCCCTTAGCACCTGATAAGTGATGATTGGCTATTCTCAGTAGCTCTGTGACTTTTAGCAGATGTCTTCTGACCTTCATCCCCACAAGGAGAGTGTTGGGCTCATTGGATGGTTCTCAACTCTGGCTTATTAAAACTCCCCTGGGGAGCTCTTAAAGACAGACACCTGAGTCAGACGACTCAAGATCTCTGAGTAGGGCCTGGGCATTTTATTTTAAAAGCTCCCCAGGTGATTTTTAAGATGACCCAGCATTCATTCATTCCATCCTTAAGCACCTCCTGTCTTACCGGGCCCTCTGGGAAGTATACAGTAACAAGTTAGATGTGGTTCTTGCCCTCGAATAGCTTATAGTCAAGTGGGGAAGTCACACACATCACTAACTCAAATCTATTATAAGGTGTTTTTGTAGTGAGGGTGGGAGTACTGGAGGCAGAGGTATGGTAGCCCAGGGAAACAGGAAGGAGGGCTTCCTGTAAGAAGTGTGAGACACATTTGGCTTGGCTGTGAGGAGGTAGGGAGCTGCAGGTGGGAATGAGGAACTTTCCAAAGAGATCAGTGTGAGTAATGGGGCTGGAGACCAGCACATGTGATGCAATGGTTGGGTTCTTAGGAAGTTCTTTCTCTGTTAAATACAATTTTTTTAAGTTTATTTTTATTTATTTTGAGAGTGAGAGCAGGGAAGGGGCAGAGAGAGAGAATACCAAGTAGGCTCCATGCTGTCAGTACAGAACCTGCTGTGAGGCTTGATCCTGCGAAACGCGAGATCATGACCTGAGCCAAAATCAAGAGTCAGATGCTTGGGGAGCCTGGGTGGCTCAGTAAGTTAAGCATCTGACTTCAGCTCAGGTCATGATCCCATGGTTTGTGAGTTTGAGCCCTGCGTCAGGCTCTGTGCTGACAGCCCAGAGCCTGGAGCCTGCTTCAGATTCTGTGTCTCCCTCTCTCTCTCTCTGCCCTTCCCCTGCTCATGCTCTGTCTCTCAAAAATAAACATTAAAAAAAATTTTTTTTTCAATGTTTACTTATTCCTGAGAGAGAGAGAGAGACAGTGACAGTGTGAGCAGGGGCAGGGGAGAGGCAGAGAGAGAGAGACACAGAACTCGAAGTGGGCTCCAGGTTCTGGGCTGTCAGCACAGAGGCTGATGTGGGGCTTGAACTGTGAGATCATGATCTGAGCCGAAGTCTGATGCTTAACCAACTGAGCTACCTAGGCAGCCCTGTTGAATCCAATTTTAAAATTTTTTTTTTTTCAACGTTTATTTATTTTTGGGACAGAGAGAGACAGAGCATGAATGGGGGAGGGGCAGAGAGAGAGGGAGACACAGAATCGGAAACAGGCTCCAGGCTCTGAGCCATCAGCCCAGAGCCTGACGCGGGGCTCGAACTCACGGACCGCGAGATCGTGACCTGGCTGAAGTCGGACGCTTAACCGACTGCGCCACCCAGGCGCCCCTGTTGAATCCAATTTTAAATGCCTGGTGTTTGGGGAAGAGGTTCTAACAGTTTTTTGAGTTAAGGACTCAAATGTGACCGAGCTGTGGGACATGTAAATTAAGCATCAATAAATTTGCTTAAACATTATAAAAATGCTGTGGGCCCTCTTGCCCAGCAAATTTATACTTTGGGTATAAATTTGGGTAGTATTGTGGTCTAAATCCCAGTCCTACCATTAACTAGCTGTAGGATCCGCAGGAAGTGACTTTGCCATTTGGAGCCCGTTTACCCATCTGTAAAGTGGGAACAACCTTCCCTACCTCTCGAGGTGTCCTGAGCACTAAAGAGTCAGCATGTAGAGCGCCTGCCCACAACAAGTGGTAAAATAGTGATCTGATTATTCACACATTGTGTATAATTTCTGGGGATTCACCCACCTCCTTGAGGACTCCTCGAGTGGAGGGAATTCTAAAAATCTGGGTTACTTAGAGTTGTGGCACTATCTTGTTAGTTGACCAATTAGGTTATAAAATGGGGATTTTATGTAGGCTTACATATTTATATGATTTCTATTATATATAAAATACAGTGATTATGAAAACGAGTTAAAGTATATAAAGTGATAATAACACTGTCACATTCATAGAAGCTATATAAGTGCATTTTATCATTATTTACTACCTAACAGAAGTTTTTATTACCTTGCTAAGACAATACTTTTGTGTCAAGAAAATTTGGCTGATGATAGCCTACAAATCCCTTCTGAGAATATTCTTAAATGCCTAAAAGAAAATTACCAAAATGCTAAGGTAACAGCAGTATGTGGTTCATAATTACATCAAACGAGAAGGTCTAGAGAGGTACCAATTAGCACAAATGATATTTTGAGATCCGCAGTGGTTGACATATGAAAATATCTTCTTTCTCTTCCTGACAAAATCACAAGCACAGCCAAGACTCCCCTATTTTTGTTGCCTGTGTTCAAAATAGAAGGAAACACTAATGTGAAAATTAAGATGCCATTTGTCCCCCCATCCAAGTTCACAGACCCCCTGAATTCTATCCACTGGCCTCCCTCGGGGGGGGGGGGGGGATCTGTGAACCCTCAGGGTCAGGCCCCCGTATGAATAGGTTGCAAGGTGCAGTTTGAAAATTGATGATGTGTAGAGAATGGGCTTTAATAGAGCAGATTTAAAAAGTATGTCAGTTCAAATCTAAATGCATGGGCCAGGCCCGTGTCTAGACCTCCCCCTACCCCCAAAATTAAGAACCATAAATGCAATGTGGATTGGATCCTGGAAGAGAAAAAAAATATTAGAAAAACTAGTGGAATCCCAATGAAATCTGCAGTTCAGTCAATAGCATTGTAGCTAATAACAACCGTATCGATGTTAACATCCTGGTTTTGACACATGTGGACTGGTCTCGGCCAAGTCCCTCTGACTCATTTACATTGGGGCAAGCCTGGGTGAAAGACGGCTGCCCTGTACTATTTTTGCAACTTTTCTGTACACCTAGAGGTATTGCAAAATAAAAAGGTTATTTTAATAACAACACTAAGAATGCCTTCCCCAGAAGGAGAAGTCCCCAGATTTCTCCTAAAGAATCTGGCTCAGTGCCTTGCAGAGGCAATGGAAGGCACCGGAATGCTGCATTGGGTTCAAATTCTGGCTGATGGGTGTCCACAGGCTGGGTGACCCTGGACAAGTTCCTACCCACCTTTTTTTTTCCCCCCCAGTTGTAATAAGGATTTTTATTTCCACCACAAAGAAAATTAACAGAATAGGCACAAAAAGTATAAATTTAAACCTTTTAATTTTTATATTCCATACCTTTTTTTTAACTTTAATTTTTTAATTATTTTTTGAATAAATAAATAAATATTATTTATTTATTTACAAGTTTATTTTAGAGAGCAAGCGTGTGTGAGTGGTAGAAGGAAAGAGAATCTTAAGCAGGCTCCACACCCAGTGCAAAACCCAACACAAGGCTCCACCTCCCGACGCTGAGATCATGACCGGAGCTGAAATCAAGAGTCAGATGCTTAACCGACTGAGCCATCCAGGTGCCCCCATTCAAATCTAAGTTTTTATTGGAGTCTAGGATACCTAACTCTTAAGAACATTTTTATTATGTCCATAATTTCACAAATGAACTAAAGAATCCTAAGAATTAAAATAACCAGAGGGTAGTCGAAATGCAGATTTTCATCACAGTGACCTCAAACGAAGTGTTTAAGATCGTGGCTCTGGCTAAGGACCCCTGCCCTGTTCTTGGTTTTAACCAATCCTAAACTGTCCTCTTCATCCTAGCCCCTCTGATGAGGGTAGATACCATTTAAACCGGCCTTCCATCACAGCCTAGGAAAATCATTTCAGAAAGAAAATTTAAACATAAAAAAAAAATTCTGAAATGCTGCTGTTCTCACGGACTCTAGGGAATGTCCTGTTAAACAGTGAGCAGCTGGGGCGCCTGGGTGGCTCAGTCGGTTAAGCGTCCGACTTCGGCTCAGGTCATGATCTCACGGTCCATGAGTTCGAGCCCCACGTCGGGCTCTGTGCTGACAGCTCAGAGCCTGGAGCCTGCTTCAGATTCTGTGTCTCCCTCTCTCTCTGACCCTCCCCCATTCATGCTCTGTCTCTCTCTGTCTCAAAAATAAATAAACATTAAAAAAAAATTTTTTTAAAAAAACAGTGAGCAGCCCTCAGCAAGTTGACTGGTCTCAGCCAAGTCACTCCTGAGCCCCCGCTTCCGTCACCTGTGAAGCGGGAGTCGTGGTGCCCCCCATGATCAGGTGGTGGCGCCTGTGGAGCAAGAAGGCAGTCCGGCATCTGGCATGCGGTGGGCCTCAGTCAATGTCAGGGTGACAGTTTCTCCTGGGCCTGCTCACTGCCCGGCTGGGCCCCGGGGGAGGAGGGGGACACAGCCCCAGGAGTCTTCCTTCCCCACCCCCAGCAGCCCTTGTCTTGTCTTGCTTTTAGGTGATGACAGAGGGTGGCCACAGCAAGGGGTTTGGCTTTGTGTGTTTTTCCTCTCCAGAAGAGGCGACAAAGGCCGTGACAGAGATGAACGGGCGCATCGTGGGCACCAAGCCGCTGTACGTGGCCCTGGCCCAGCGCAAAGAGGAACGGAAGGCCATCTTGACCAACCAGTACATGCAGCGCCTGTCTACTGTGCGGGCCCTGGGTGGCCCCCTCTTGGGCTCCTTCCAGCAGCCCGCCAGCTACTTCCTGCCTGCTGTGCCCCAGGTGATGGCCTGCCCGAACCCCGCTGCACCCCTTCCCTGACAGCCAGGTAGAGCAGGAAGACAGCCTCACAGGTAGATGTAGCTTCTCAACTTGTTTCTGCTGGAAACTTGGCAGGCAGGCCACTTTAACCCCACCTGGTAACGGGGGGTAAGAGTGTGTGTCCCCAACCAGGGAGAGGTTCGTGTTGTGCTAAAAAAGATGCTCCCTAGTCAAATAAGTTTGAGAAACCATGCATTAAGGAAAAGGAACTAGCTTTCCTTATTATACTATGCTTTACCGCACACATTATTCTACCCTAATGTGCTGGTGTGCGTCAGGACTTTCCCAAACCAGCAGAGAGCATGTAGCATTTCCCCAACTTAGATGGTCCTGTTTTGTGGGCTGCCTGCCAACCTCTCTCCTGGAGGCCAGTGCTCTGAGCAGCCCCCCTTGGGAAGGGAGCTCCCAGGACTTAGAGGGAGTGGAAAGGTGTTGGCCATTTGCAGCTGCGGGGATGGACGTATCTGCTCCCCTGCTCCTTTTACTTATTTTTAATTTTTTGAAGTTTTATTTATTTTGAGAGAGAGCATGAACAGGGGAGGGACAAAGAGAGGGAGAGAGAGAATCCCAAGCAGGCTCCATGCTGTCAGCACAGAGTCCAGTGTGGGGCTCAAACTCCCAAACTGTGAGATCATGACCTGAGCTGAAATCAGGAGGCGAACGCTTAACCAACTACGCCACCCAGGCGCCCCACCCCCCACTCCTCTTAGCAGTAGCTTAAGCTGGCACAAGTCTGAGTAGGTCTGTCACGATTTTATGCTGCTGTTTGGGCCAGTGGCTCTGATGATAAGGGGCAAGGATTGAACCTGAGACCTTGCCCTGGAAGGTTCAGGGCTAACGAATAGCCTGAACTGGGGTAGTGGAGATTTCATCCCAGCTTGTGGGTCTTTACTAATCAGTAACCCTGGGGGGGGGTGGTGGAGTTTCCGCAGGGGTGTCCATGAGGGGACGCGGTTTCTCACCCGCGACCCCCTCACCCCCAGTCTTCTCCTGCACAGCCTCCTGCCCAGACTGCGTACTATGCGTCCAGCTCTCCCATGCAGCCTGCCCCCAGGTGGACGGCCCAGCCTCCGAGACCCTCGTGTGAGTGACTCCGCCCCTTGTACCCTCAGCCTGGCCCACGGACAGTGGACCCCTCAGGGCAGCGTGGAACCTGGGGCTATGAACACAGGCTTTGGGGGCAAGCCTGGCTCTACTTCCCAGGGTGTTCATTTGGGTGGGTAACTTCACCTCTCTGAACCTCAGTTTCCCCTTCTGAATGAGGTGTGCATAAAGCCCCAAGCAGTGCCGACCTTGTGAAAGACTAGCGGTGCAGCCATTCTCTTCAGTTAGCTCCCAAGACTTGTCTGATCTGTGACCATGAGAACGCACTCCCATGGCAGTCTTGCCCCTCCGGCCCCTCTCTGGGAGCAGAGCTCGCCCTCCCTTGCAGCTGCTTGGGGACCCAGCGGGTGTGATCATGCGGTCTGTGTGTCCTGGGGCTCTGTGTAAAAACAAGTCGGCTTTGTAATTGAAGACTTCCACACACTCCCCTTCCCTGGAGTTCTGGGTCTGCCTGACTAGGTGAATTCACCCATCTTTTTTGCTGCGAATGTTCTACTTCCCTTTCCCACCCATTGCCTTTCTCACCCCAGAACCTTCAGGGCGCAGTGCGCCGCTCTGATTGTCCTGCCCCTGCCCCACCGACCTTTCTCTCCGTGTTCTTTGTGCCACAAGCCACCTACCCTCCAGCTGCCTCAATGATCCGACCACCAGCCATGTTGCGGCGCCCCCCGGCGCAGGTCAGCGGTGTCAGGCAGGCCTCCACCCAGGTGCCACCCACGGTGCCCCACACCCAGAGAGTGGGTGAGTGTGGGCTGGGTCAAGAGGAACGGGTGTGCGCAGAGGGTGGGATAGGGGCTTGGTGCTGGGTTGGCACAGGCGGGGAGTCAGGACTGGCCTCCGTGGTGACCTTGCCATTTGCCTCTTGGAGGGTAGAGCTGACTTTGGAGGCCATGAGGCACAGTAGTTCGTGTGGGCTCCAGAGTCCCACAGACCCGGTTCCTGGGGCCAACTCGCTCTGTGGCCTCGCTAACTACTGTATCTGATCACCTACCTCATCTTTTTAAAATAGGGATGAAAATAGCCCTCCTGTTTTGTCGTGTGGGTGAATGAGATCACACATAGCGGGGCTTAGCATCACATCAGAACCTTAGCAAGTACTGCGGCAGCTGTGAACAAGGGCGTAGGTTTGAGCTGTAAGGCCAGCACATCTGTTCCTTCACTCGGCAAATGTTTGTACATCTGTGTGCCGGCCTCACAGTCGGTGCTGGGGATTCTACGTGAATGCTTGTCTTTAGGCTTCCTGGCTTTAGATCACTGTCAGGCCCTAACTCCCCTGCTTACTCCTTACAGCCAATATTGGTACCCAGACCACAGGAGCCAGCGGGGCGGGATATCCTGCACCAAGTGGGCCTCTGCTGACACACAAATATTCCTCAGCAACATACAACCACGGGGTAAGGCTGCCCTGACTGCCCTCTTAGTCTGGGCTCCTGGGGCCTTGGCTCAGAACCTTGGCTAAGGCAATGGCCCTCGTTTGTTTGTTTGTTTCTCTTCTTGAATTATACATGAGCAAAGTTTCGTTTAGTAACGTGTACAATTGAGAAACAATCCACCTTACTAACAGAAGGAGGGAAAGAGCCAAGATCATGTTTGGTTTATTAATTATGATTTGCTCTGCCTGGATTATTAACAAAAGTAATCTGTATTTCCTTCGTATTCAGTGTTGAGCAGCAAGGAAAAATATCCTAGCGATATGCTGAATATTGAAGGGATGGGATTAATCTACAAAACAGAACTAAAAATACCTACTGTGATTAAATTAAAAGGCTATGTATTTATCTTCCTGCCCAAGTCTCAAACTCGGCATTATCGTATCCTGTCTAGAATTTTAATGTGTATACTTCAGACTCTTCCTTGCAAAAGAAACAAGGGAGTAGTCTTTAAACAGCAACATGCTTTTAAAGTTACCAGAATAGGGAAAGGTCAGAAGTATGCTGGGGATGTGGCCATAAAGCTACTTGATAAAAAGTGCCTTATTTGGCATGAAGTGGTTAGTAATGTGTGACTTTCACTTGGCAACATCCAATGGGGCCTTGACAGGTTCCTGGCACCGTGGAAGGCGTCTGAATTAGAGGGTGACTTTGTCTATCCCACTGTGCCCTTGTTAGGGACTCTGTCCCACCCGATTGTCCATACCTTGCCCCCTGCTCCCCTCTTCCAGAGCCTTCCTGGAGGCCTGTGCTCACCTGACAGGGTGAGGGTTTTGAGGCCTTGCCCATCTGTGGTGGTTAAGGGATGTGTCCCCGGCACCATTGCAGGTCCAGGAGCCTGCTGTGCGCATCCCGGGACAGGAGCCCCTGACGGCGTCCATGCTGGCCGCAGCGCCACTGCACGAACAAAAGCAGATGATCGGTGAGTGGCTGGAACAGGAAGCAGGGGGAGTTGGCCAGCCTGGCAGGAAACATGTTGAGTGGAGGTCAGACACGTGGACAAGGTCCAGCTTTGCCGCTGACCAACCTGCCGGGTGGCTTGGTCCGGGTAGGCCTCTGCTCTCCTCGGCTTCCCTCTCGTCTTAAAGCACTGGTCAGACCAGATGGTCCTGAGGTTTCTTCAGTTCTGCTGTTCAAGGGCCGTGACAGGCTTGGAGAGATCCCAGCTGTGGGCAGATCTGCGGCCAGGACTAAGGGTTTCTGTTGGTGGGTGTTGCTGTTTCTTACATCTCCTGAATGGGAAGAAGCCATCACCACATGTCCTCTGTCTCCCAGTGCCCGCTGCAGGGAGGTGGGAAATAAATGTGCAGAAATTCGTATTTACGCATTCCCCACTGGACTGCGAGTTCCTTGTGCAATTCTCCTCCAGCCCAGTGTCTACGGCAGGCCCTGCTAAAGGATGCCGCTAACTGCTGAGTGAATAACTTGCCAGGTTCTTGCCTTCACGGCCACCAAGATTTCCAGAACCTCTCTGAAGTCCGTCCCGATTCCCTCCACTTGTTTTCTCGGCTCACTTGGGGTTTTGCCACTTTACTACCCACTCTTCAAAGGAAAATTCTAAATGGGCTTAATGGAAGCAGAAGGCTCTGTTAGCAGTTCTCTGCAAACCTCTTCACTTTCCTCACGGGGAAACTCTCCCACCCAGCACACAATCCTGGCCAGACCCTCCACACATGGCCAAGATGGGCTGACCACCAACGCTAGGCTCTGCCACCAGAAGTGCCTGATGGCGGAAGGTGAATTTGTCTCGTGTGTGTGGCTCCTCCTACCCCCAAAAAAGCCCAGTTCAGCCTTAGCCTGTCTTGTCTAGAATCTCAACGTGTGTATTGGAACTATTTCTTGCAAAATGAACAAGAGTAGTCTTTAATTTTTTTTTTTAATGTTTACTTATTTTTGAGGGAGGGAGAGAGCACGAGTGTGAGCAGGGGAGGGGCAGAGAGAGTGAGGGAGACACAGAATCCAAAGCAAGCTCCAGGCTCCGAGCCGTCAGCACAGAGCCCGATGCGGGGCTCGAACTCACGAGCTGTGAGATCATAACCTGAGCCGAAGTCGGATGCTTAACCGACTGAGCCACCCAGCTGCCCCAAACAAGAGTAGTCTTTAAACACCAACCAAGTTTGTGTCAGGCTCTGTGTAGATTCGTTCATGTAGAATGTCAAATTTGATTCTTCAAACTAGCCTCCGAAGCAGGGTTTGCTCTGCGCACTTTACAGTTGGGAGAGAGCCTCCCAGTGAGGCTAAGTGACACAGCCCAGAAGGAGCAGTTCTGGGACGACCCCCCACCACATGCCTTACTGCTCCCTTCCACAGTACCCCCTGCCTCCCTGGGGCTGCTGGGGTATCAGCCAGGTGTTCTGTACAGGTGAGCGTCTGTACCCCCTTATCTACGATGCCCACACCCAGCTGGCTGGCAAGATCACGGGCATGCTGCTGGAGATCGACAACTCGGAGTTGCTGCTCATGCTGGAGTCCCCTGAGTCCCTCAATGCCAAGGTGGGCTGGGGCCTGGGTGGCAGGGTGCCTCGCGAGGATAGGAGGAGAGCTCATGACGAACACCTCTCCTAGAGGACTTAGCAGGCTGCTGCCTGGACGAAGTTTACCTTCCCGCTGATGCCAGCTTGTATGGGCTGCATCTGCGAGCGGGAGGCCTCGGGGTTGGCCCCTCCAGCCCCTCCAGGTTAATTCTCTGCAGCTCCACGTGCAAGGTGTCAGTACGGGCAGCAGTGTTCTGACTGAGGACCGGGCTCAGGTTCTCCCAGCTGTCCGGCGGCGTCCGTCTGTCTGGAGAAGGCAACCGACGACCCGCTCATCACGGGCGCTCACAAACGGCAGTGCCGTGGAGGGAGGCGACTTGTGGCATCTAGCACGCGGAGGCAGTGGGCGGCCAGGGCTCTCCCGGGGACCCCGCTGGGCAGCTGCACTGACCCCCGCTCACGACCCACAGGTGGAAGAGGCTTTGGCGGTGCTGCAGGCACACCAGGCCGCGGAGCTGACAAAAGTGAATGTGCTCTGAAACCAGGTGGGTGGCTGGGGGTGGGAGAGACGGAGATGGAAGCAGCGGTGGGCCCAAGAGAAGCTGGGAAGAGCCAGGCAGGGGCTGACTTTGAGAAACCCGCGGAGAAACCATGTTGGCGCCGGCTCGCTCTCTGAAGCACCGAGGAGTCTGGGGGAAGCTGCGAGGCGCAAAGGAGCGGACAGACCGTGGGATGAGAATGAGTGTTGACCGCTGTGCGAAGTGCGGGTGTTTTCTCGCCAGCTGCCCTGCCTGGCGTCACTGGGGATAGGCTGGGCTGTCCCTGGGCACTGGGTGAATTTATCTTGTGTATGTGGCCTGCTTCGTCTGCTCTGCCTTCTCCGTTGAGACCAGGTGTCTGCTGTATGTTAGAAGGATTCATTCCTCTCCTTTCATCCCCAGACGGCGGGATCCTCACTCCCTCGGCTGAACAGCGCTTCCTGCTCTTGGCTCTCTGTCCCCGGGAGCTGTAACTTATTTCCCACTCAGGCTGTATCTGTACTTGAGCTCTGTATGTGGAATGAAGGCCGGTCCCCCACCCCCGCCAGCCTGTCACCCTTTCCTTTTGTGCATTAAAAGTGCTGCAAACTGTCTTGTCTCCCAGGAGGCCTTCTTGTGTCTGAGGGAGGTGGGCCAGAGCCAAGGGTGGACTTGACTGGGTTGGGGATGTGGCTCGAAGGAACAGAAGCCCAAAGAGTTATGGGAGAAGCTGTGTGTGCGCCAGACCAAGGTCGCCAGGAACTGAGCAGGACCGTCTGGAATGGCCCCAGAGGAGCAGAAGCCCACCAGGCAGTGGCTCAGTGTGGGATTGAACGGTTGTCTTCACACGGCACCGAGACGAGCTAAAGCTACAGGTGCCCACATGTGACGTACACGGAGGTTTCTGGACCCCGGGCTTGAGTACCCTGCAGTGCAGGTATACACCCCGGAAGCAGCAACTACTTGTAGGCTCTGGGCTGGCTGGCTGAGGGCTCTGTAACACCATCAGAGAAGAACCCATGTAGAATTGCTTTAGGATCCCTTCCCGGGTCCTGGTTTTACCTTCTATGTTTTCCTTAGTAAATCAAGATGCTTGCCTTTTAGACTTCAAGAAGAAAAAGTCAGTTGTGAATGGATGGCACCACTCAACCTGCCTCAAATCAGGTAAGAGACGTGCCTGCCTAAGAGGTGGCTCAGTCGGTTGAGCGTCCGACTTCAGCTCAGGCCACGATCTCGCGGTCTGTGAGTTTGAGCCCCACGTCGGGCTGTGTGCTGACAGCTCGGAGCCTAGAGCCTGCTTCAGATTCTGTGTCTCCCTCTCTCTCTGCCCCTCCCCTGCTTGTGCACGCACACTCTCTCTCAAAAATAAACATTAAAAAAAAAAAATCATACCCAAGGAGCTCAAGATAATTGATCTAAAAAATACCTTAACGACATTTATAATATTCAAACACATAAAGGAAAAACATTTGTTAAGACTAGATATCACAAGAAGAAAAACCAGATTTAAAAATAACTAAAACTTCTAGGAAGCAAAAAAAGTAGTCACAGAAATAAACTCAATGTCTGGGTCAAACAGTTGATTACATATGGGTAAAAAAAGAATGATAGATGATAAATGTAGAGAAAACACCCAGAAAGTAGCACAGAGATCTAAAACATAGGAAATGTGGAAATAAAAAGGAGAAATGACCACAAAGGGAAGAAACCAAGGGTCCTGACAGCTGCTATTATCTTCGTGGGATATAAAGTGGTATGACAGAGGACAATAGACCAGCGTCACAATATGACAAATACACATGAAACTATTCAAATACTTCTGAAAACTTCTAGGAGGGGAGCCTGGGTGGCTCAGTTGGTTAAGTGTCCAATTTCAGTTCAAGTCATGATCTCAGTTTGCTGAGTTCAAGCCCCACATCGGGCTCTGTGCTGACAGCTCGGAGCCTGGAGCCTGCTTGGGATTCTGTGTCTCCCTCTCTGCTTCTCCCCTGCTCGTGCTCTCTCAAAAATAAATGTTAAAAAAAAAAATTTCCTAGGAAATACTAAAAAAGAAGGAACATTTATATGTAAGGTGTTCCCTGCAGTTATTTATAATAGTGAAAAATTAGGAACAACCAAAATGTCCAGCAACAGATAAATGATTAAAAAACAGTTAAGTGTGATAAATATAATAAAGCGTATTCTCTCAAAAAAAAGGCGGGGAGCAATAACAGGGGTCCAGCTCCCCACTTTAGTCCCTTGGCCATGCCCACAGAGTCTGTCCAGACCCTGAAATCTGCTTAGCTCAGAGGTCTGTGGCTGCTCACACAGCAGAGAGACTCATCCTTCCAAAAGGTCAGAATCGGTGTGCTGAGTGGTGCTCAACACGCTATGTGACAGGGAGCAAAGGGACAATGAAAACCCTGTCTTTAGAGTCCTCAAATTTCTGCTTAAGGGGAAAACAATTTAATTGGGACACAGCCCAGGAAAGGGTAGCAGCCCTTAGTTCTGGACAAATCCTAAAGCGCCCTCCAGCCTCATCCACACCGTTTTGTGAACTCGAGGGGTACTTTCTGGTCCTGGTCCTCACCCTGTCCTCCTACCTAGGGCCTTGACAAATGTCTGTTTTGTCTGCTTGGATTGTTTTTCCGCCTTCTTTACCAGTTAAACTCCCACATTAGAACTCAATTCGAGCTCTACTTCCTCAGGGACCCCTTTCCCTCCACAGGGTCCAATCCCCCCAGTGAGGCAGGGAAAGCATCGTGTGGCGGCTTCTCTAAAACGCTCAATCTGGCTGCCGTTTGTTCCTGGGATTATCTGATTACCTTCTTGCTGTTCCACTAGAGCCTCAGCCCTCTGAGAGCAGGGACCATGTCTGTTGACTATGATTTCACCAGCACTATACACAGAGCCTGGCCCATGCGGATACTCCAGGAAGTGTGTTCAGTGAGTGGATGAGCGCTGAACAGGCAGTGGCTTTTATTATTGCAAAGTTCAAAGCACAGAGCAGAAAAAGCACAAACATAAGCACAGCACACCTTTCTTGTACAAGAAAGATGTTTAATGCAAAAGCTCAAATATACAGTTGGACATCAGTTTAGTTCAAATTAAGTTCGTATTACAAAGAACCAAGAAGCTTGGAGGGGGCCACTGTTGAGGTCAAAAGGAAGTCTCTGCCCAAACTGGAAGAACACTGCCTTCGAGAAGGGCTTTCTCTCTTGGAAAGGCCCACCTCTGGAAGTGCCCTCACCCCTGGACTCTTCAAACACCTCAGGCACCTCCGTGCAGGTGCAGCAGCACAGAGCCACGGGCAAAGCCACCCCCGGGTCAGGATTCCGCATCCCCACCAGAGGAGGGCCCCGCCAAAAGGCACTGGGGCTCAGAACACAGGGGACTCTGCCAAGGACGGGGTGGGCACGGCAGCCCTGGAGAACCAGCTCAACAGGCTGCTTTGGGTGTAGGTGGGCCGGGGTCTTCTGGTTTATCCCTCACCCGCCCCCACCCCGGAGCTCGGTTTGCTCAGATGGACCACAGTGAGATGGGTCTGGTGAAGAAGCTACAAGGGCAGCGGTTGGTAGTATGCTTGGGGCGGGGACAGAGCCAAGTGCTCTGCCGAGGAGGACCTGTTTCTGCCGTCCTGCTAGCTGTCTGGGGGGGTGGGGTGGGGGACAATAGGGCTCTAGTGGGGACCATTCCAGCAAAACATCGTTTTTGGTTTTTTACTACACTGGGCTTAATTTGAACGAGCTAAGCCTCTTACAAGGTGGGAAGCCATCACCTCTGAGTTGCTTCAGAGCTCACTCTGGGGCAGGCGAGGTCCTAGGAGCAGGCACGGAGGAGGGAGCTCAGGCAGAGGTTTCCCGCTGCCCTTCTGGGTGTTTAGTTTAAGCTCTGGTTAACTTCCTGCTGCAACTTCTGGGCAGGGCCGTTCCTGGGCTCAAGTTGCAGGAGACAACTGATGTCTTCAAAGCTGGATTTATAGTCCTGAGAGAAGAGAGCAGGGGGTGAGGATGAGGCCCTGATGGAGGCAAGGTGAAGTGGAGACGGCAGGCCTGCCCTGAGCCACGTAGGGGCCCCAGAAGGGACGTGGCACCACCTCACCCTGCTCTGGGAGGACCACCACCAGCACGGACGTCTCGGACGGTCCCTTTCAGTCAGGGTCTTCTTACCTTGAGTGCCTTGTAGGCTTGAGCTCGTCTGTAGAATGCCTTCACGTTCCTTCCATCCAGCCTGAGGGCTTCTGTGCAATCCTTCACTGCTTCCTTGTACTGCTTCAGAACCAAATGGCAGAGCGCTCTGATGGGGAAAGACCGTTTGAAGGTTTCAATCACTGCTTGGAGGCCGCCCACCAGCCACAAGGAGGTTTGAGGGCTGACCTCGGACTCGGACTCGCCAAACACCTGCTCTGTGTTGCATACTTTTTAGCTTCCTCACCCTCGAAGCAAACCACCAGCTCAGCCCAGAGGGGCCAGGGGCCCCGTGCACGCACCAGTGCCAGCTAAGGCAGAGCCCGGACGGGAGCCCGGTGTGCAGGTCTCCACCCCCTAACCACATCCAGTCATCACTTGGTCTACTTCACGCTCCCGTCCTGTGCTCTTTTCACATCAAGAAAAGGATCCTGAAACCTCCCCCTCGATGGATTAAAAAGTCATCTACCTTAAACAAATACTGGACTCCAAGGATATGCATGCGGACGTGTTAGCAGTGAGAAGTAAAGATGCCTCCAGCTCACCCTGAAATGCGCCTAAACTAAGAACAATCGATAGCTAAACAGCGATAAAGCAAATGTGACAAAACGTTAATAAGGAATCGACGGTAGGTATGCGGGTGTCCGGTGTCCAGTTCTTTCAACTGATATTGTGAAAATTTTCACAATCATGGGAAAAAACAGTTGCATACATCATACAACAAGACGCTCTACACCTACGGGGAAAGAAGTATGTATATCTTCATCCATTTTCAATTATTTTCCCCAAGGACGGTCATGAAAAACAGGTGTCTTGGAACTCATTTGCTATGTTCAGTGAGAATAAAGTATTTGCTTAGTTGGATGAACCATCACTTATTTTACCAATTCCTTAACTACAGATCTTTTTCATTTCTTCCAGTTTGTAAACACAAGGTGCTGCCATGAGCATCCTTGTGCATAAAGCTTAGCGCCTATCACGAGGGACAGATGGGTCAACAGATACACGCATTTAAAATCTTGACTCTTACTGCCAAAATGTTCTCCAAAAGAGCTGCTCTCGTACAACCAGTTATTGATAGAGCCTATTTTCCTGTAAGTGAACTAATCCTGGGTCTCAACCTTTAACTTATTAATATTGGAAGAAAACAGTGTCTCACTATTTTAACGTAGTTGCCTTAAATATGGGCAAAGCTCTGTGTCTTTACATAAGACTTTTTAACCTTATTAAAATTTACGGGGCGCCTGGGTGGCGCAGTCGGTTAAGCGTCCGACTTCAGCCAGGTCACGATCTCGCGGTCCGTGAGTTCGAGCCCCGCGTCGGGCTCTGGGCTGATGGCTCCGAGCCTGGAGCCTATTTCCGATTCTGTGTCTCCCTCTCTCTCTCTGCCCCTCCCCCGTTCATGCTCTGTCTCTCTCTGTCCCAAAAATAAATAAAAACGTTGAAAAAAAAATTAAAAAAAAAAAAAAGCAGTTGACACAGTGGCCATATTAAAAAAAAAATAAATAAATAAATAAAATTTACCTTTAATGACCTCTGTGGTCCCCACCTCCCCATTCCCTAGCTCTATAATACATTCCACACTGCAAAATAATTAACCCACGCATTCTTCTAGAACATAATTTTTACTTTCTACATTTGAAACCATGGTCCACTTAGGATTTATTTTAATAAGGAGTGAGGTAGGGATTCAGGCTTATTTTTAACTCCTATCCAGGCAACCCAACACTACTCATTGGAAAATCCGTCTTTTCCCTACACTTTATCATCTGCTAAATTCTCGTAGGCTGCTATTCTCATTTTTTCCTGACAAACTTCAGAATCATTATCGTGAATTAAAAAACTCTAATGTTTTTACTGAGACTGCATGGATTTATAAATTAGAAAAAGCTCCCCCTTGTATCAATTTTTTTTAAAGTAACCTCTGTGCCCAGCAATGGAACCTGAACATATGAAATAGAGAGCCAGAGCTCCATGCTCCGCTGGCAGAGACAGCCGGACCCCCCTGCCCCCCAGCATACCAATTTAAAAGCCGGCACAACAGGGGTGCTTGGGTGGCTCAGTCAGTTAAGCATCTGACTTCAGTTCAGGTCATGATCTCATGGTTTGCGTGTTCGAGCCCCACGTCGGGCTCCGTGCTGACAGCTCAGAGCCTGGAGCCTGCTTCAGATTCTGTGTCTCCCTCTCTCTCTCTCTGCCCCTCCCCAGCTCGCATGCTGTCTCTCTTCAAAAATAAACATTAAAAAAATTTTTTTTGTTGTTAATAAAAGCAGGCACAAATTCTTTGTCATTCTTCCCACTGAAGGAGTCCTATGTTCTCTCCCCTCTAATTCAGGTAGGTTTGGGGACTGACCAGTAGAGAGGAAAGGGCATGGTAGAGCATTAAAATGGCATCTGGGGGGTGGCTGGGTGGCTCAGTCAGTTAAGTGTCTGACTTTGGCTCAGGTCATGATCTCACGGTTCATGAGTTCAAGCCCTGCCTTGGGGGAGCCCCACTTCTCTCTGTTTCTTGTTCACTTATGCGCTCTCTCTCAAAAAAAAAAAAAAAAAAAAAGGCATCTGCGATGAGGTATAATTTCAGTCTCAGTGGATGGAAAATTCGTCAATATAAAATATAAAGTTATCAGTCCTCTAAATTTTTATTTGAGAGAGAAAGCGTGAGCGGGAGAGGGGCCGACAGGGAGAGAGAGAATCCCATGCAGGCTTCACGATGTCAGCATGGAGCCCAACGCGAGGCTCGATCCCACAACCATTGGATCATGACTGAGCTGAAATCAAGAGTTGGATGCTTAACCAACTGAGCCACTCAGGTGTCCCACAGTCCTCTAAGTTAAAAATTCTTTAAGTTTGTTTATTTTTGAGAGAGAAAGAGAGAGAGAGAGAGAGAGAGAGAGAGAGAGAGAATCCCAAGCAGGCTCTGCACTAACAGTGCAGAGCCAAAGGCAGCGCTTGAACCCACGAACCAGGAGATCATGGCCTGAGGCAAAATCAAGAGTCAGACGCTTAACCAACTGAGCCACCCAGGCACCTCTAAATTAAATTTATAAATTCATGGGCGCCTGGGTGGCTTGGTCAGTTGAGCATCCGACTTCAGCTCAGGTCATGATCTCGCGGTTTGTGAGTTCGAGCCCCACATCAGGCTCTGTGCTGACAGCTCAGGGCCTGGAGCCTGCTTTGGATTCTGTGTCTCCCTCACTCTCTACCCCTCCCCCACTCACACTCTGTCTCTCTCTCCTTCAAAAATAAACATTTAAAAACATAAATAAATTTATAAATTTATAAATTCAATGTAACCATAACCAAAAGCGCACCAAGATACTTTCTGGAGTCTGTCAAGACAATCCTAAGGTTTAGCCAGAACGAACCTGGGAAAACAGTGATGCTCTGAGTAAGAAGAATAAGGAAAAGACTAGCCCTACAAGATATTATAAAGCAGTAATAATTGAAACAGTGTGGAATGGACACATTTGCATGAAAACTGTATTTAAACAAAACAAAACATTGTCCCGAAAGTGGTAAAACTCCAGGAAAAGAGGCTGGCAGGAGTCTCTAGCAGGATGAGGTCAGCGAGTCAGGCAGACCCAGAGATACAGGAATCAAGCTGCCACTGCGTCAACACAGAACAGCAGGCAGCAGCCCTTTCTTCCAGGTGAGCCGGGCAGGCTGAGGCACCAGGCACCCTTGGTCCAATCAGCCAGTAAAACCACAGGGCCAAAGCCCCAAATCCACTCTTTGTAAGTTCTCTTTTCACCTCATTTGACACCGAAACCTGACCTGCACGGACGTGAGGCTACTTGGTCATTCTTTAACACCGCCCTGTGACAAGTGGAATTCTGCTATGTTTCACGGCAGAAATGTTAACAGCAAGTTTCAGCAAGCTGCCCCAGACTCTGTGCGAGCATTATGTGATTCGGTATACGGACCATGTCACCTGACTCAAACCTGGAATGCCTTTTATCCCAAGAATTTTGCATAGGGAAATGGAGACACTACAGTAGAGCCAAGGTTTTTTTTATTTTTTTTAATGTTGATTTTTGAGAGAGGGAGAGAGGTGAGCAGGGGAGGGGCAGAGAGATGGAGAGAGAAAGATTCTCAAGCAGGCTCTGCACTGTCAGCACAGAGCCCAATTTGGGGGTCAAACTTACAAACCGTGAGATCATGACCTGAGCCAAAACCAAGAGTCAGATGCTCAACCGGTTGAGCCACCCAGGTACCCCCATCCAAGGTTTTTGAACCAGAGTAACATGCATATGTAAGCAGGAGAGGAGAAACAGATTCACAACATTTTATCGTAAATCTTTTATGACAAATGATTGGATCAGACATGGTCCCTTGCTGAATATTTCAACTTCTGACAGTAAAACTAATAGAAAGATCTCACCGGAGCCAGGTTCCAATTCTGTCTCCACCATTTAATGGCTGGGTGAGCTGAGGTAAAGCCCTTTCTGCTGAGCCTCCGATTTCTTGACTTTACAGGGGAAGACCACCTGCCAATACGTCGGAAGTGTGCTGCAAAGCAGTGACTCCCACACAATAAAAGGGATGGTGTCCTCACTGTGGGTGGAAAGAAGCACCAGCCACAGACAGCAGTTCATGGTGCAGAGCACTCAACAGCGCCACCCACAGGTCAAACCCTTCAGGCAAGACCTTGCTCCTGGGCCAGGTGACCATTAGTCCACGGCCTGGGTCGTGCCCTAGGGCTGGGACAGTGCCAACACTTCTAACCGGAGGGGCTTAGAGAAGCCGTGGGGCTAGGGGGAAGGGGGAAGGCGGAGAGACATGTATTGAGGCTTTTACTTTCGGAGTATGCTTATTTGGGTGGTTCAGGAATATCTGAGGGGGAGAAGGCCCGACAAAGCCCAGGCTCCACACTGGCACCGCTCTTTCTATTCCTCTAAGGTAGCAGATGCCACGGGCAACACCTGCCTCACGGTGACCAAAACCCGTGTGAAGGTAGGTTTGGAGCTACAACATGCTGACCAAAACGCTAGGAATGAAGAGCCCACCCCAGTCCGAGAGAAGACTCTGGAACAGTATCCAATGTCCTAAAATCCCCCGGGCCAGCAGCTACATGGAAGATACCTGTTGCTGTATGTGGCGGACTCCACGTCACTAAATGAGAGGCTTTCACTGTACTTCTCAATAGCTTTCTTATGGTTTCCCTTCTTTACAAGCTCATTGCCTTCTTCCTTCAGAACTCTGGCTCTCTCCACATCCCCAGCAGAAGGCACTAGATACAAATTCAGAAGGGGAAAAAGCCATGGAGCGGGTGCCCAAGCGAGACCCACGAGGCCTCGCCGGCCCCGTCTCTTCCAAGTCATCTGCCACCCTCCCCCACTGTTCCCCCCCCCCCCCCGCCGCCAAGATCCCTACGCTGCCCTAAAGCAGCCTCCCTGATGAAGGAGTCCCCCATGTGGCTTCTGGGAAATTAAACAATTTTTCAGTCATAGGAGGTTGGGGACTCCCATACATACTTAGACATGCACATAAGAATAGACAGAACTCGGGTTCTAGTCCGGGTGCTGCCACTTAGGAGCTGGGGATCTCGTGGGGCCCAAGTCTTCTGGACCTTAGTCTCTCCATCCACCGGGGCACTACCTGCCCCACACGTGGCTAGTTTAGGACGAAATCTGAGCATGCAGAACATCCTACAAACTTAAAGCAGGAGAGTAAGTAAATGAGATTTAAATAAGCAAGCATCTGAGAAAAAAAGGGTATAGCTCCCAGGCTTCAGAAAAGGGCAGAAGAGCCCGCCAGTCTTCACGATGGCTTTGGCCCAGGCCTGCATCCTCCCTCACGAAGTGCGTGCAGCTTCCCCACCCCCGCCCCGACAGGGAGACAAGGTGAAATGCAAGCTGCTCACTTGGCTTTCCGGCCCTTCACTGAGCAGCCCCACATCGTCGTTCCAGACCTCACTCCCATTTCACCTGTTTTTGTAATTTTTAAAAACTACCTTTATAAAATACTGGATATGTATGGCACAGGTAAGGTTTTAGGAACTGAACTAACACCCTTGAACTTATCCCTCACCTTAAGAAACAGAACATTCACTAGGACCTTTAAAGCCCTGTGGGGCCCCCTCCCCAAATCAATCCACTCCTGGAGGAAACCATTATCGCCAATCCTGTGCTCCCTTCCCCCGCTTTTTTCTTGGTAGGTTAACTATATACAACAGTTTCTATAAACCATTTGCTGTTTATTTTGTTTTTAAACTTCGTATAAAAGAATAAACGATTCTAACTATGCTTCTTTGATCTGGTTTTGTCTTCTCCCCTCACCAACGTGATCCTGAGATTCACCTGTGTTGATGTCGATGCCTGGAGTTCATTCACTCTCACTGCTGTGGTACAACTGATTTATCTGTTCTATTTACAGATTTGGGTTGTTTTCCAGTTGTGTTTTTTGCTGCTGCAAACATTCTTGAACATGTCTCCTCTGCGCACATGCATGAGGTTCTCTAGAAGCAGAGCCAACGGGCTGCCGCGTACACACGTCTTCAGCCTGACCTCGGCTCTGCGACACAGCACGCTGCAGGCACGCGGATTCCCACTGTTCACCTGCGATGCCCACAGGCTGCATTCTCTCACGTTCTCTGGCACCTCCCCCAGAAGCCATTCCCCAAACCCCTCAGTGCACACGTTAGTTCACGTTTTGAACTCCCCAGATACTAAAGACTCTAAAGCACTTATTCTTCCTCCTGTATTTTCTTTTTTTTAAGTAGGCTCTACCGCCAATGTGGGGCTTGAACCTACAACCCTGAGATCAAGAGTCATGTGCTCCACAGACTGAGCCAGCCAGGCACCCCTTTCCTCCTGTATTTTAAAATGCTGTTTATGTGTCCCAGTCTCATCAGACTGAGAGCTGCCTGAGGGCCGAGACTGCCTGCCTTCTCTATGTCACACTGCCTAGCACAGCACCTGCAAAACATATGGCTCAGTGGCTCTGAAAGAAGGAAATTAATGGTAGGTGCTCTGAAGCCATCTGGTTCATCAGCACCCCACATTTTCATTCCGGAGAAGAACGGGGGACACTTAGCAGGTTTCCACAAACCAGAGTGAGTGCTACCCATGGTCAGATAGGTTCCCTCCTGGGAAGGGGAGTTAACTCTGCCCTCCCCTGACACCCATGGCTGGGCTCCAGCCCGCACACCTGCTGCACCTCCTCCCCTCACCACCTAGCTTGCTGGGCCCACCTGAGGCCCCTGGAGCACTGATGAGCCTGTCTGTGCCTCAAAAATGGCCTCTTACTCAGTCTCCTGTCTTTGGGTTACCTGATTTTCATCTCCCTTCTCTTATTCATCCTCCAGGGACTCCTTGCACGCGTGTGGGTGTGTGTTCGTTCTTGGGGAAGCATCACCCTCTAGTTAAGAAGGTGGGACAGGGGCGCCTGGGTGGCGCAGTCGGTTGAGCGTCCGACTTCAGCCAGGTCACGGTCTCGCGGTCCGGGAGTTCGAGCCCCGCGTCAGGCTCTGGGCTGATGGCTCAGAGCCTGGAGCCTGCTTCCGATTCTGTGTCTCCCTCTCTCTCTGCCCCTCCCCCGTTCATGCTCTGTCTCTCTCTGTCCCAAAAATAAAATAAATGTTGCAGCTACTCCCAAAAGGAGTACTTTAAAAAAAAAAAAAAAAAAAAAAGAAGGTGGGACAGATGGCTTACGGTGGAGCTCATCACAAAATCTCAGCCCCTGGTCACAGTGACTAATTCAGACAATAGCCTGTGACCAAATGGGCCGGAATCATTGAGAAAACATGTGACCTAGGGATTTAAAGGAAAGACACTCTCTCCTTCTTAGAGGGCTATTGGAAGAAGAAACCAACCTTCTTCTCCTCCTCTGAGCCATGAGGCACGGCATATGCACATGAGGCCAGGAGCTGCTACAGCCGCTTCACTACTAGGAGGGATGACTGCCCCAAGACAAAGCCAACACACTAGAGGAGACAGCTGAGAGAGCACGGAGGAATGGACTCAGAGTCTGAGAATGTTGTGAGCGGCTGGAGCAAACCCTGCCTGAACCTGAACTCTGAACTTCTCAGTTTCATGAGCCAGTACATTCTCTTTGTTGTTTTCACCACGTTGAGTCTTCTGCTCTTGCTACCAAAACACCCTGGATGATCCATCCCCAGCGCCGCCAGAGGAACCAATGCTGTACGTACACTGACGCACGAGGCTAGGAGTTCCAGGCGTCTTCTATCACTTCACCTGTACAGCAGTGGGTGGGCTTTCTCATCACCTCAGTCTCTAAGAGGTTAGGACTTTGTATTTTTTCTTTCAGATATTTTTTATAGAGCAGCTTAACCAAGGCCAATTTTTATAGGATTACTCTAGAGAAAGTGGCTACGGGGAGACTATGCCACTCCGGGCAGCAAGTCACAACTTACCTCTGCTCTTTGCCGCTGTGGTTTCTCTGAATTTGCTCTTAGCTCTTTCTCTGCGGCATTCGGAGGGCAAGGACTCCCACCTCTTCTGAGCCGAAACAGGCACCAAGGGGGTCAAGGGCAGCTTCAGGCGCCACTCGGGCCCAAGTGAGTCCATGAGAGCTCTGCTCATCCTGGAAAGGCAGACAGAATTACAGGGAGGTTTCCGGCTGGGTCCGGAAGATATTCCTCCTCTCATAAATCCAAAGCGGGTGTACGAGAGCCACCATCTCTTCCTGGCCTTCTAACACACAGCGGGAAAGGGACAGAAGTCTGCACACGACAGTACCCCCTGCTGCCATGACATTACTCATCTACATTAACTTCAAAGTGGTGACTGCTGCTCGTGAAGCGTACTCCACCTTATCCCCAGAGGACCACACATGCCCCAAGAAAGGAAATGTTTTATATCTTCCTAATGGATCTATGACAAGGCCACGCAAGCACCTGATGTTGGATTTTTAAAAAGTGCAAATCTTCTGTCATTCTCTCATTTTAAAACCCTTCAGTGGTTCCCGTTTCCCTGGGCTGGCGGGGCCTGACACCTGGTCCCTTCCCGCCTCTCCGCTTTTACCGTGTGCCACGTTCCCTCTTGATCCCTATGTTCCAGGCTTTGCACATGCTCTTCCCTCTACCCGGAACAATCTCTTCCACCTCCCGTTCCCCATCTCCCCCTTCTGGCCCAGCTAACTTGCTTCAAATGCTGCTCGGGGACCTCATCCATCTTGTATGTGCTCAACCAGCGAACAGAGCCAACTGTGTGCTTTTTCGGCTCCAACGACTGCCTCCTAGAGGCAGTGTGACTAGAATGAAAGCGTCACAGGCCGGCATCACTGCAAACTCATGTCCTTGGACTCTGATTGGCACGGCTATTTCAAACCTCCACCCTCCTCGGCCCGGCTCCCTCACCCTCCTCCTTCTTCGGGGCAAACGTCCCCATCCTGAAAATGTGCAAGGTCACCTGACCCTTACCATTTCTCTCCCGTCACAAATGAAGAAGTGACGAGGCCAACCTCTCCACCGAAGCTCCGGGTCTCC
Source organism: Lynx rufus (assembly GCF_022079265.1). Taxonomy (NCBI): domain Eukaryota; kingdom Metazoa; phylum Chordata; class Mammalia; order Carnivora; family Felidae; genus Lynx; species Lynx rufus. The sequence goes on along the minus strand of NW_025814896.1, from coordinate 15,783,393 downwards.
CCTCTCCCTGCCTCTAGGAGCAACCATGGCCAGCACCTCTTCTACAGCTTCAACCTTTCTCCGTGCCCGGAGGGCCGCCTGGAGGCCCCACTCTGACTGCACAGCTGGACTCCTCTGCCTCTCCTCAGCCAGACCTCTTGAACTGCTGCTGTCACATCCACCAGTGACTTCATTCTTAAACCCAGAAGTCCGCGTAAGCTCCCTGCAACACCCGACAGGAAGGATGTCTTCGTCCTTCTGGAAACACTTTCTCCCAAAATGCTCCAAGTTCCCTCCTACCCTCCAGCTGCTGTTCTCCTGAAGTCCCTCAAATGTTGCGATTTTCAAAGCTCCATCCTCTCCCCCCAGCTCACTTGCCATGGGGGTCTTCTTCTCTCCCACAACCTCAATCCACCTCGATGCCGATGACCTCTGAATCCAAATGTCTGCCCTGTATTCTTCTCCTTTGCCCCCAACCACTGTCCTTACATCTCCCGTCTCGGGTCCCCTCCAATGCAACCTGTCAGCCTCCGGGATGTCTCTTCTATTCTTCCCTCTCACCACCCTCCTAACACCAAATCTCTCTGAACTACTACCCAAATGTCCCCAGAACTGGTCCCACTGTCCTCCTTCCACTATCCCTACCGTCTCTTCTGAGTTACTGCTGGGCCCTTCCTACACTGCTCTCCTTCGTGTCATCCCTTGGCATGGAAGCTAGTCAGCTTTTCTCTCAAATCTGCTCCCGCTGTCCCCCTGCTAAAGCCCCTTTCACAAAGCCTCACCATGCCTGGATTAGGTCCAGGCCCCTGAGTGCCAGGCCCCATGTGATCTGGTCTCACCTCACCCGCCCGAGCTGAGCTCCTCACCAGCAGCGCCAAGCAAAATGGGACTTCTCGCAATTCCTGGAATCCATCATCCTCGCTCACCCTGCGCAGGCGGCCTTGTGGCTGCCCCGATCCCGGATTTCTATTCATTTCTCGGCCATGGCTCGCCTCCTCTGGAAAGTCCTGACCAGTCTCCTCCCTCCCCCTGGCTGGTCAGGTGCCCCTTTCTGCCCCTACAGCCCCCTGGGCCGCCGCCTACCACAGCACTGGACATACACGGGTGCACTTGGCTACTACTGGGGTTCCCCATGAGACTGGGGGCTCCATTACGGCAGTAAGAGCTATGTGTCAGGCATCAGCCCAGGCCCTAGGGCAAAGACGGGCACACGAGTGGCAGATTCTGTTGAAGGACAGAAACTAAAAGGAGGCAGAGAGAAAACGAGTGAAGCTAAAAATGACGCACTAAATACATACCATGAAGTCCTGTGAAGGGTTTGCTACGGTGTCATGTTCAGCTTTCTAGCAGCCCGTGCAAAGAGGGGAAACATGCTCAGGCACACAAATGAGGGTATCCGTGCGGTACAACCACTCAGAAGCCCAGAAAGCAGTGCTGCCCGACGGACCACCTGAAGGGGTCACAGTACAACATACAGAACCATCCCCGCGAACACCACCCATCGCCTTGTGCTGCGGCTGCCTGTGCCCCTGCCTTACTTTCCCTGCTCTAGGTAGGTCTGCGGAGCAAGTGGGATCTGTACCTGGTTGTTACTGCGGTCTTCCCCACCGAACCTGGCACAATCCTTCCAACAGAGCTCAGTAAGTGGTTACAGCGTGAATGACTCGGAGCAGCTAGGGAATCAATCCACCAGTCCTCTAAGTCTGACCCCGAACACACCTGCTAAACACAACAGCTGACTCTCCTTCTGCGTTTTCCCCACGTGCTCATTAGGAGTTTCTAAGCCTAGCCCAAAGGGACCCCCAGGAGATGCCCAAAGCAGTGGCCTCAAGTGCATCCGGAGGACAGGGAGTCCCAGAGAGACTGCGGGCGGTGGCTCAGGCTCACCTGTTGATGCCTTCCAAGGCCGATGTCACGCGGTCATCAATCTGCAGTGCGGTCTTGTAGTCGACATAGGCCAGGGGGTACTTCTCCAGAGCCTCGTAGGCGGACGCTCGCCGCAGCAGGGGCTTCAGGCTGAAGGGAACCAGGGCCAGTGCTCTAGGGCAGGAGGCACAAATGTCACCTGGCTGCTGAGTCACCAGGGCTCCCCTGCAGCTCCTTCCAGGCAGGGTCATGTGCAGCATTCAGTATACAGGAGGTCACATCTGGTAGAGACACTGCTAAAATGTCAAACCTTAGAGGAGGGACTTTTGAACTTGGACTGAGGTGGAGAAGGGCTGATGGACAGAAGGCCACTCGTACTGTGAAATCTGTGTGCCCGTCCATCAGTTTTCATGGTTGCAATCCACCCTGCAACCCCACCCCAAGTCAAGCACAAGTGCCTTGTAGTTCTCATTCCTCGATGTGTTTCTACAGAGGCTGACCTGGTGGGAAAACAGGCTCTGGAGTCAGATGGGGAGCGGTGTTGGAATTCTACCTCTGCCACCAACCACGTGACCCCAGGCAGGTCACTTTACCATCTCGGTCCCCTGCAACCCAGTGCTAGCCTGGGCAGGGTGGTAAACTTACCCCACAGAGTGGTCATGAGCACTCCCAGAAGGAAACCTAGCACGGGCCTGGTACAAATGACCTTAGCACAGGCTCCATGAGCCTGCTCACTTCTCCTCCTCTCCCACCTATCACCAGGGCATGAATCTAAGGCAATACCACAGGACACAGGATCTGAGAACATGAAGTCCCATGTGCTAGTTCAGTGAGGAGGAAAGAAGGCAGGGTCAGACTAGCTCGGAGAAGAAAGAAGTATGAAAAACTGTTTAATGTTTAACATCCTTTACCCCTGGTCACCGATGAATACCTCTTAGTTTCTTTTGAGACCATTCACTAACCTCTATCCCTCTTTCTTTCCCTCCCTTGCTCCCACACACATCCACCGCAGAAAAATCCTGGGCAAGCCAGTCACCAGTCTGCAGCTCAATCTCACCCTCAGGTCCCAAACCTCAAAGGCCTTTAAGGCCCACCTCTAACTTCCCACCCTACTCCTTTTTCGGCAGACTCCAAAGACACAAGTCAGGGGCCACGAGGGGCCACGAGGACCCAAGTAGAGCCTCCTATCCTCAGTGACCCAGCGGTTGCTTCTGAATTATCTGGCATGGCTGTAACTGGTGGGATCGGTCCAAACAGTAACACAGGTCAGATAAACCCAGCCTCCTCTCCTGAGACCCCCAGGCTCCCAAGGTCACCCCTGCCCACTTACAAAGTGCAATCCTTGATGCAGTCCTTGCAGTTGCCATCCTTTAAGTGGCACACTGCACGGTTAGAGTAGAGAATACTTTCTTCTCCAGGGTTCGAAGAACCTGCCCAGGGGGAAGCAGACAACAGGAGATTAACAGGGTGGGAAATGGATGCCCTGGGGCTCTGGGATGTATTTCATATGAGTCCTGATCAGGCTTGTTGGTCTGATGGGCTGCCGGGTTTGTCATTCTCACGTGGAGCCAGAACGGGAGGCTTCCTGCCACTCACAAGGAGGGTGAGCCTCATTCTACCAACCACAGCTCGTTGCCCCAAACCTCTTCTCCAGCACTGAACTTGGGACCAGCCAAGAGACAAGACACGAAATAGCTGGCTTCTGCTCAGAGAAGTCTATGCTGTAACTACACGTGTGTGTGTGAGAATTTTATTACAAAAATCATGTAAACCCAATAAAAGCGTTCCTAAAAAAGAAAAGAAAAAGGTGATACATAGACTGAACAAGGGTTGTGGGGACATAAAAGACAAGAGTAATTCCACCTGATCAAATCAGACAGGACTTTGCCAGGGAAAAGTCCTCTGGGTGTGGCAGGATTAAGCAGAACTTAATCAAAGAAAGGATTCGAGCTACCAACAAGCCTGATCAAGAAGCCCAGAGGGAGAATTATCAGGCACTTCTCTAAAGGCAGTCCTTATCCTCAGGAATCTCAGAAGCCTATGTCTTTTATTGTGTGGCCACAATGACTTTCATTTTTTTAAATGTTTATTTTTGAGACACACACACACACAGAACAGGAGCAGGGGAGGGGGAGAGAGAGAGAAAGACAGAGAGAGAGAAGGAGAGAGACAGACACAGAATCCAAAGCAGGCTCCAGGCTCCGTGCTGTCAGCACAAAGCCTGACTCGAGGCTCGAACTCACAATCCGTGAGATCATGCCCTGTGTCAAAGTCGGACGCTTAACCGACTGAGCCATCCAGGCGCCCCAACTCCCATTTTTAAAATAATTTTTCAACTACTTTATACCCACTAGCATAGACCATAATGGAAAACACACGAAAAACCCTGAAAACTACCAAGTGCTGACCCAGTAATTCCATCCTGGGTATATACACAAAAGAATTAGAAACAAACTCTCTTTTGAAAATTATGAAATAGCTAGAAGAAAACAGTGTAACAGGTACTTGACATCCACCACTGGACTTAGCACATGTTATATTTGTTTCCAGCCTTTTGAATTTTTGATACGGCCAAAGCTCCACTCAACCTCATCCTTCTCTCTTGCTCCCTCCTCAGACGCCCAGCGCTCAGCACAGTCCTGAGGTTGGGATGTGACATCCTCCTGCATGCCTGTGTGCCTGCTGCCATTACAGCTGCATTCCTAAGCTTTTCCCAAGTGGCACGCTATTGTCTATCCTTCAGCAATTTGCTTTTTTTCCATTAAGTATGTTTCCACGTTGAGGCATGACAGCTTTCATTCAACATCAACGGTGACAAACTTGATAAAATAATAACTTTTCCACCCTTATTTTGCCAGGCCCTGAGGGAGACAGCAGAGTACAGAAAAAAGTAAACTATACCCTGGCCTTTAAGGGAAGAGTACAATTGCTCACAACTTGTAGTGCACGTCAAGTCACTGGAGCGCACAGAAACAGCAGTGGGGCAGTGGCAAGGGCACTGGGACCTAGAATCCCGCCACTCAATCCCGCTGATCGAATGTGCCCACGTGACTATCACGTGAAGATACCACTTCACAGACCTGCTGGAAGGGTTCATTTTGTTAGGTTACTCCCTGCTGTCCTTTCAAGAGACGAAAAACTGATCACAGAAATCCAGGGATTTGCCCAGAAATTATCTGGACAATCAACAGCAAGATCAGAACCGAACGCTGGTCCCCTCCTAAATCCAGACACTAGGCCCTTCTAAGGATCCAGAATAAATCCACACAAAAGCACCAGCTTTTTTCCAGGCCGGCTGGAGTAGGATGAAAGAAAAAGGCAGAAATAGCAGTCACACAGATTCATCCGTGACTTCATCAAGTGACACTGAGATGAGAAGGTGGGCCTAAAAAGGAGTGTTCTAGAAGAATAAGAGGTGGGCAAACGAGTGGCTTCAAACTGCAAAAGTTCAAACAAGAAAGACTGGAATTTGGAGAAGATTTGGGGAGAAGTCTAGCAAAGTGACTCAAAACTTGGACTTGCGAATCAGACCCATATTCAAATCCTGCCTCTGACATGTCTTTATTGTGTAATTCTTCTGGACTCCTCATCTAGAAAGTATCTTATCCACAGGTTTGTATGAAGATCAAAGAATTGACATCTGTAATGTCAGGCACACAGTAAAGCACTCAACCAATACCAGCCAAGAAAGGGAGAGGAGGAAAACATAGGGAAATTGGTCCTACGGAAAATGAGGGCTCACGGGTAAGACACTTTTGGAGAAGAGGTTTGGGGCAATGGGCTGTGGTTGGTAGAATGAGGTTCATCACTTCTCCAAAGTGTCTCACCCATGAGCTGGAGGTCGGGAGAATGGACAAGGACATGCTATACCTCTATTAAAAGTTATTTTTAAATGTTTATTTTTGAGAGAGAAAAAGAGAGAACGAGCAGGGAAGGGGCAGAGAGAGAGGAAGACACAGACTCCAAAGCAGGCTCCAGGCTCTGAGCTGTCAGCACAGGGCCCGATGCGGGGCTCGAACTCACGAACCGCGAGATCATGACCTGAGCCGAAGTCGGACGCTTAACCGACTGAGCCACCCAGGCGCCCATGCTACACCTCTATTTAAAGCAAAACTTCCCAGTAGCCTCCCATCAGGGAATACAATCCAAACTCCTTACCACAGCCTATTGTGTAAAATAAGGCCAGTAAGTCTCTGCCGCTCAAACTGCCCTCAACACTTCCTGTTCTTCCACAGCTCACTATACGCTGTGGCGCCTGGAACACACCGTGCTTATTCATCTGGGGCCCTTGGAATGAATAGTTCCTCCACCTGGAACACGCAGCACCCAAAAGTTTGTGCACCTGGCTTCTTCTCATCATTCAGACGTCACTTCAAATGTCACTGCTTCAAAGCTGTCCTTGACCTTCCACTCTAAAGGAGCTCCCCAGTCTCCTGCCTTACCACATCACTATTTGTCTTCTTTGCAGTCCTAATCGCGATCAGACAGGCCTTGTTTACATCTGGATAAAGAAAATGTGAAATATCCACACAATGGAAATTATATGGCCTTAAAAAGTTACTAAGAAATTCTGTCACATGCTACAACACCGATTGCAACGTCCTCGAGGCCATTCTGCTAAGCAAAATAAGCCAGTCCCAAAAGACAAATACCACAGGACTTCACTCATTTGAAGTATCTAATCAAAACCAAGGATACACGAAATAGAAAGGTGGAAACCAAGGGCTGAGGGGGAGGAAAGGAAGATGACAGTGTTCAATGCGTAGAGTTTCAGTGTCGCAGATGAAAAAGTTCTAGCGATCTGTTGCACAATGTGAATTTACCTGCGCTTAAAAATGGTTACGAAAATAAATTTAAGGTTGTGAGTTTTTTTTTTTTTTTACAGCAAGAAAACATGAGATCAAACATCCATTAATACGGAGATATGTTTGTGATATGTCAGCAAGTGAAAAAGAACCAGTAACAAAACCATATTACCATTAGGAAAAAAGGCGGTGGGGGGCGGGCGAAGAAAGAGCTAAGGAAGTCTCTCGCAGGATGCCAAAGCAGGGAGCGGGCGGGAAGGGTGCCGGGTGGCCCTGGTGAGCCAGACGACCGCTGAGAACGCAGGCCCCGGGGGGTCGGGGGCCGAGCGAGGTCTGGGCGGCCGCGGGGCCGTGGGGGAGGAAACACCGGAGGGGGGGAGGCAGGCCTGGCGGAGAAACGGGGGCCAGGGTCGTACCTTGCGCCTCCAGCGCCCGCAGTGCGCGGCTGTACAGCGCCGCGGCCTCGGCGAACTGGCCGTTGCGGAAGCTCTGGTTGCCGGCGGCGCGGAGCCCCTCCACGGAGTCTGAGAGCTTGGGGGCCATCCCGGGGCCGGGCCGGCGAACCAGGGGGCGCGTCAGTTACCGCGTTGAGGTGTGCGCAACTGCGAGCGAGCGGGAGCACCCGCTGGCGAGGACTCAGATCCCGGCCAACCAGCCCGTGAGGGGGCGGGACGGACGGGGCGGGGCCGGGGCGCCGCGCGCCAGAAGCCCTCTGCGCATGCTCAGCTGCGGACGCCCCTGGTGAAGCGCGCTTGGGTCGCCGGAGCTGCGCCGGGTCCCTGGGGATGCTGAAGGTCTGTGGATGAAGAAGATGAAAAGGGGCCAGGGCCCTGCTCGCGAGGAGCTTACATTCCAGTGGCAACTGGCAGGCTGTTAACTCTTGAGCAAACGAAGATGATAATCTCATAATGTGATTAGTGCTGGAAGGAAAGCAAAACAGTGATGTAAAGCCAAGTGTCCACGTGGGGGCTGCTTTAGGTAAGGGAAGTGGGGAAAACGTCTCCGAGGGACTAATTGAGCTGAAGCCTGAGAAGACTTAGGGAGTGCTGTTCCAGGCAGAGAGTGCCAAGGCACCGAGGCTGGAGGGTGGCTGGTACCTAGTGCTGTGTAGATAATCATTTAATAAATGAATGGACTGATAGGTTGATGAGGATCTTTCCCTAAACTCATTTATCTTCAGCCTCATCTGACTTCACTGTATGTCCCACTTCATACTCCAGTGTTTTTTATTGCTTGTTGCTACCTGCGGACATTAAGCTTTTTCTCTTGCTTCCTAACGTTTGCTTATGCGCCGCCCCCCCCCCCCAGTCTTTTCCAAACACTTCCTCTTGCCCAGTCCTGACTCCACCTATAATCGACTCAACCATCGTCTCTGAAAGCCTTTCTTGCCTCCTCTCCTCTTTTACCTTGTTTCTCCTCTGCTCCTATTGCAACCAGGGTTTACCCCTATTTAGCACTTAACACTCTGTGATTGTAAGTTTACAGTTTTTCTCAAAGACTGAGGTCGTTAAAGGCAGGAGCTAGGTCTTTATTTTTGTCTCCACAAGACCCAATAGGATCTGGCACCAAGCCTGCAGTTATAAAGGCTTGTTGACAGACACCTGGTCTCTCAGGAATTTAGTTACAATTATTTATGTAAACTCAACCAGACTGTAAACTTTGAGGGCGGAGTGACTGTTGCCTATGAATCCCCTCAGTCCAGCACAGACTCCACACAAGAAGAAAGAACGAACACTTAGTGTGGTGGGAAAACTCGAGGCGGCATACACACAGCTGCTTATCTACTCCACAGCTTCCATCTTTGCTTCTAGAAGTTTGAATTTCGCCTGAGATTCTCCTGGCCCAGGGGATGCATCATATTTCTTTAAGGGAATCAATACTCTCTCTCCCTTTTACCAGTGATTGGTCAGGGGTGGACATGACCCTGATCCGGTCAGTGATATGGGATGTTTGCTGAGTGTTTAATGAGAAAGTTTTTCCTCCCACGTAAGAGGTACAGGACTCAAAATAACCTTTTTTGCTCTCTTTCTGCTTTGGGCACTGTTGGGTTAAGGATATACACCTGGATATATACTGATTTTTGCAGTTGTGAGACAATCAGCACAGGTATGAAAAGCCAACGTACTGAGTAGGGTGGGAGGGGAAAGATGAAATTGACATTGTCGAGCCACTGAGTCAACCCTGGGACTACTGACTTCTGGACTCCTTAATAAACGACAAATGCGTGGTGCCTTAAGCCACCATTTAGGTGTTGTTGGTTTGTTTTTTTTTCAGTTGCTTGGAGGTGGGTATATTCTAAATGGTACACCAGACAAGTATGCCTGTGGCAAATTATATTTTCCAAAAATGAGGAAAACACTTTCCAGTCCCACCCACTTCCAGAACTTTACCACTCCCCATCAAGAGATGGAGTCTATGTCGGCTCTTTTGAAACTGCTCAGGACTTTGGGGCCCCCTCAACAGTAGAAATATTTCTATCTACCTTCCAAAGCTATGCTGTTAAAAGGGACTACAGCTTCCTCCTGGCTCTCGCTCACAAATATTGTTCAGAACCCAGCCTTTAATCTATGAGGAGATACAAAAACAAAAACAGAGAAGGCCCCTCTACCCCCAGCACCAGCTTGTCAGCCATGTGGGTGAGGCATTTTGGGTCGTAATCCATCCAAATGGTGACTGATCTTGGCTGACACCATGGGAAAGAGATGAGCCTTCCCTGCTAACCCATGCTCAAATTGTAGATTTATGAGAGAGAACAAATAGTGTTTTATGTCACTAGGTTTTGGGAGTGGTTTCTTTTTTTCTTTTTTAATGTTTTTTGTTTTTAATTTATTTATTTCGAGAGAGGGAGAGCACGAACACAAGTGGGGGACAGGTAGAGAGAAGGGGGGAGAGAGAGAATCTCAAGCAGGCTCACACCATCAGTGCACAGCCCAATGTGGGGCTCCGTCTCAGGAAACGTGAGATCACGACCGCAGTGGATGCTCAACCTACTGAGCCACTCAGGCACCCCTGGGAGTGGTTTCTTACACAGTAATTGATAACTGGCAATCCCTTACCACAATGTTGCCTATAAATGCAGGGCTGATAAAAGCAGCGTTGAAGAAATTTAGGGGAGGGGGCGTCAGAGGGGAAGTCTTCTAGGAGAAAGTGACTTTTTTTTTTTTTAAAGTAGGCTTCACACCCAGTGCAGAGCCTGACACGTGGCTTGAGCTCATGACCCTGAGATCAAGACCTGAGCTGAGATCAAGTCACACACTCAACCTACCGAGCCACCGAGGGGCCCCAGAGGTGACTCTAAAAACAACTTTACTAATTTCCCAGACACTCCTATATGTTTAGTCCCGCATAAACCTTAGAATCAACTTAACTACCACACACACACTCTTGGACGTTTAAATTGGATTGTATTAAGCCTACTGACTAATTTAAGGACTTGGATAGCTTTGTATTGGTGACTCCCTCTACCCAAAAGCAAGATATGACTTTATATTTTGAAATCGACATGGAGTTTGTTTGTACTTGATGTTTATCTGTTTTTTTCTCTCCACAGACCGGTTTGTTTCAGACCTGTGCCTCATAAAATCAACTCTAGTTTTACTCCCAAATTCTACACACCTGTGGGTCTGTGGGTCAAATTCCCATCATTTCCAATCTGAGCCATCCTCTGTCACTTGAATTCTGATTCTGATATGTTACCTCCAAATTCCTGTTTGAATATTGCCAAATAGTGAAAAGAGGGGGCCATCAAAATTAAGATTTCAACTTTTTAAAAAAAATTTTTTTTTGACATTTATTTATTTTTGAGACAGAGAGAGAGCATGAACAGGGGAGGGTCAGAGAAAGAGGGAGACACAGAATCTGAAACAGGCTCTAGGCTCTGATCTGTCAGCACAGAGCCCGACGCAGGGCCCGAACCCACGGACCGTGAGATCATGACCTGAGCCGAAGTCGGACGCTTAACCGACTGAGCCACCCAGGCGCCCCAAGATTTCAACTTTTAGCTGTTAAGATTACTTTGGTGGAAATGCATGAGAAGCACTATCAAAACTGCTTCTATATAGATAGGCTAAAAAAAGAATTAGATGTGATACTGTTTTTTACTATTTAGTTACAGTACGTAACAACAGCCTGTGAAAATAAAGTACTATTCTGAGGTTTTACTTCTTAAAAAACATTTTGACTCCTCTCTAACACATGTGTTTCTCAGGTATTAAATAGATCATAGTAGATTTTAGCATTATCAGAAAGCCTGAAAAAAACTTTCATTCTCAGTGTTTCTGAAGGCTCAAATATTATTAAAACAATTTTAATGAGAAAAAAATAAAAATAAAAACAACTTTACTGAGAAATAATTCACTAGCATATAACTCACCTATTTAAAGTTGAGTGCAGTTCAGTGGCTTTATTGTATTCAGAGTTGTGCAATCATCACCACGATCAATTTTAGAATATTATTACCCCCAAATGAAACCCCACTTCCTTTAGTCGTCATGTCCAATTCATCTACCCCTTCACCCCCAAGTCTAAGGCAACCAGTAACCTACTTTCTGATAGATTTGCCTGTTTTGGACTTTTCATGTAAATGGAACCATATGAATCCTTTGTGATTGGCTTCTTTTGCATACCACAATGTTTTCAAGGTTCATCTATGGTGTAGCGTGCCTCAGAACTTCATTCCTTTTTATGGCTGAATAATATTTTGCTGTATGCATTTTGGGTGTCCATTTTGTTTATACATTCATCAGCTGATGGACATTTGGGTTCTATCTATTTTTTGGCTGGAAGTAACTTTTTGACATTAAGATTTCATCTCTCTGAGTTAACCATCTCATCAAAGCCATATTTAATACGTATTCAGCTTTAATGGGGGAAGGAATAGATATTAAAGCCATGGTCTCCCTAATGAGATAATAATATGCACAGACATTATTATTGGACATAGTTTTTTTTATTGTTGTTTAAACACTTCTTTTCAGGGTTAATTGATAGTTTCTTTAAATAATATCTTTGCTTTCCTTGGTTGAGATACACTGGGGAGTAAAGATGTGTTATAATCAGGAAAATGTTACATTTCATTTAACAGAGCCAGGCACAGCCAATACTTTTATATGCTGATTTCAAATCATAAACCACTTAGTCTTGGGGAAAGAAGTACAGACAGCATCGTAATTTGTCAGTTTACAGTTCTGAATGCTTTTCAACTCAGGTGTATCAACATGATCTAACCTGAAAACACACTCTGAGTAAGATGGGTTACAGAAGGGATTTGAAATAAGAATTTAAGGGGCGCCTGGGTGGCTCAGTCAGTTAAGTATCTGACTCTTGATTTTGGCTTGGATCATGATCTCTCAGTTTGTGGGATCAAGCCCCACATTGGGCTCCGTGCTGACAGTTCAGAGCCTGCTTGGAATTCTCTCCCTCTTCCTCTCTGCCCCTCCCTCCTGACTCTCTCAAACTAAATAAATAAATATTTTTTAAAAAAAAAATTTTTTTTCAACGTTTATTTATTTTGGGGACAGAGAGAGACAGAGCATGAACGGGGGAGGGGCAGAGAGAGAGGGAGACACAGAATCGGAAACAGGCTCCAGGCTCTGAGCCATCAGCCCAGAGCCTGACGCGGGGCTCGAACTACCGGACCGCGAGATCGTGACCTGGCTGAAGTCGGACGCCCAACCGACTGCACCACCCAGGCGCCCCAATAAATAAATATTTTTAAAAAAATTTATTTTTAAATATAATTTATTGTCAAATTGGCTTACATACAACACCCAGTGCTCATCCCAATGAGTGCCCTCCTCAATGCCCATCACCCATTTTCCCCTCCCCCCCCACCCCCCATCAACCCTAAGTTTGTTCTCTGTATTTAAGAGTCTCTTATGGTTCACTTCCCTGCCCCTCTGTTTGTAACTATTTTTCCCCCTTCTCTTCCCTCATGGTCTTCTGTTAAGTTTCTCAGGATCCACATATGAGTGAAAACACATGATATCTGGCTTTCTCTGACTGACTTATTTCCCTTAGCATAATACACTCCAGTTCCATCCACATTGATGCAAATGGCATGATTTCATTCTTTCTCATTGCCAAGTAGTATTCCATTGTATATATTAACCACATCTTCTTTATCCATTCATCAGTTTATGGACATTTAGGCTCTTTCCATAATTTGGCTATTGTTGAAAGTGCTGCTAAAAAAAAAAAAAAAAAAAAAAAGAAAGTGCTGCTATAAACGTTGGGGTGAATGTCACCCTATGCATCAGCACTCCTGTATCCCTTGGGTAAATTCCTAGTAGTGCTATTGCTGGGCCATAGGGTAGGTCTATTTCTAATTTTTTGAGGAAACTCCACACCATTTTCCAGAGCGACTGCACCAGTTTGCATTCCCACCAACAGCGCAAGAGGGTTCCTTTTTCTCCATATCCTCGTCAGCATCTATAGTTTCCTGAGTTGTTCATTGTAGCCACTCTGACCGGTGTGAGGTGGTATCTCAGTGTGGCTTTGATTTGTATATAAAAAAAAGAATTTAATTGAGGGAATTGTTTTTATAGATGACAGAGGAGCCAAGATGCCAACAGAGATTAGTGAGGGAGCCCAAAGGACAGCAGTAGCAGGAAGGAACTACTCTGCCTAGGACTTGGATATAAGAAGGAAATGGTGTTATTTACAGAGTTCAGAAGCCGCAGCAGAATGGAAGCTGGAGCCATGTCAGGCCACTCTAGGAGGAGCTGAAGAGAAGGTTACTGTTGGATACTTAATCAGAAGCAAAGAAGGCAGAGAAAGAGTCTGGCTTCTCTCTCAGTTCTGCCCTCCACTGAAACCAGCCAGAAGTCAGCTGACATGGGAACCTGGGAAGTGAGCTTGCAGGGTTGGTCTCCTCCTCAAGATTTCTTAGGTGTGACATCAAAAGTATGACTCACAAATGAAAAAAAAAATTGATTAATTGGACTTAATAAAAATTAAAATTTCTGTTCTTCAAATGAGACTGTTAAGAAAATGAAAATACAAACCTCAGAAAATATTTGCAAATCATGTATATGATAAAGGACATGCATCCAGAATATTAAAAACTCAAAAAAAAATCAATAATAAGAAAAACAATCTAGTTTTTAAGAAGGACAAAAGGCTTGAACAGATACTTCAGTAAATATACAGATGACAAGCACTTGAAAAGATGCTCAACATCATTAGTCCTTACAGAAGTGCAAATTAAAAATGAGACACTATTACACGCCTATCCGATTGGCCAAAATTGCAAAGACTGATCATACCAAGTGTACATGATATAGAGCAATTGAAACTCATATACATGGTTGGTAGAAATGAAAAATAGTATAATCACCTTGAAAAAGTTTCTTAGCACATTAAACATGTATCTTCTATGGCACAGCGATTTCTCACCTGTATATTTACCCAAGAGAAATGAAATGTATGTATGCCTATCTGTATGCCCATACAAACACTTGTATACAAATGATCATAACTTTTATTTGTAATAACCAAAAGCCGGAAACTGTTTAAACCATTGGGCTTTGGGGTGGTCTGTTACATAGTGATAGCTAATGGTACACCTAACTAACTTCTAGTAATTTTTTGTATCTGTACATGGCCCATTTTCAATCTGATTCTGGCCACAGCTCCTACGTCATCTCCTACTTTTCCTTATTCATTCTGCTGCAAACATGGCAACTTCTAACACAAATCTTTGTCCTTACTGTTCCCTCTGCCTTAACTACTCTTTTTAAAAATATTAGTGTGACTAGGGGCAGCTGGCTGGCCTTAGTAGGTGAAGCATCTGACTCTTGATCTCTGGGTTGTGAGTTGGAGCCCCAGACTGAGTGCGTAAAATCTTAAACACATTAGTATGACTTACACTCTCATTTTAGTCAGTTTGTTTTTGTTTGTTTGTTTTTACGTTTATTGCCTTTCTCACTTGAATGTTAAGGTCCATGAGGGCAGAAATTTTATTTTGCTCACTGTGCGGCACCTAGTACTGTGCTTGGCCCAGAGCAGATGCTAGACATATATAGAATGAATGCCCGTTCGTTCCAGCCTTCTCAGAGTTTTCCTGATCCTACTGGCGTTGGTTAGGTTCTCATATCACAGTTATCTATCATCACTTATCACTATGTTAACTACCAGTCTAGTAAACTATCTTTTCTACGCCGTAAATTGCAGAAAAAGGTAGGACTCCTCTAGATCTTGACTATTACGTACCTAGAGCCTAGCACAGCGCCACACACACGGAGCTCGGTAAGCACAGAATTAACTCAGAGGAACTCTGCACTGAGGCAGCATGGCCCACGGATGCCGGCCTCGCGCAGGGAGCTCCGGGTTCCTTGGCCGCGCCCCGAGCGCCACGTGACTCAAGTCCACACCACGTGGCTCAAGCCCGGTCCTTGCCGCCCCGCCCCGCTCCCGCGGCGCGCGCCGCTTCCGGTGGGGGCGGAAAGCGGAAGTGTGGGAGGGTCTGCGGGGCGGGCTCGGGGAGGTCCCGGGGGAGGATGGAGCTGTGAGCGGGACTGGGCGGCTGCCGGCAGCGCCATGGAGACGGTGCAGCTGAGGAACCCGCCGCGCCGGTAAGGGGCCGCTGGCTAAGAGGCAGGGGGTGGGGAGAGGGAAAGGCGGGAACTGGCAGAGGGGAGGCACCAGGTGCGCCCCCGTAGGGGTGGACCCGCGGGGCGAGGCTATCCGGCTGATGGGCACCTGCTGAGTTGGGGGGGTGGGGGAAATCTCTCCCGGGAGGGGGTCCGGCAGAGGGGAGCGCGCGCCCAGGGGAATAAACGTGGGGCTGGCTGGGGAGAGCGCTTGCTGTGGAGGGACATCCTGGCGGAAGGGGGGCGCTGCTGTAGGGAGCAGCTACTGAGGGACGTGGGGACAAGTTAGGGAGAGCACCTGCTCAAGGCGGGGGCTCTTGCGGGGAGGCTGTCCTAGGAGGGATTCATCGAGGTAGCGGGGAGGTGGGGGGTGGGGGATGCTGAAGCAGGATGGGAACCTAGAGAGGTCCAAGGTATGGATCAGGAACAAGCAGAGGAAGGCTGGATGCACTTTCTAAGGGAAGGGGTCCCACCTGAGGGGTGCAGTGGGGAGGATCTGTTGAGGGGGAAAGCTTTGCGCCTAAAGCGGAAGGCGTGCCGAGAAAGGTTGAAGGTCCAGCAAGGGAAGGCTTTGTGGAGGGTAGCATTTAGGAAGATTTGCTGGATAGTGTCCCCACTCTAGGATGATGATGGCATCTTTCATGGCTGATGCCCAGTGCCTTCCTAGCTTTCCTCATGTTCTCCTCAGCTTTTCAAATCTGCCATTGGGAAGGAAATAAGGAAATAAGAGGAGGTTTTCAAGATGGGCAAATTGAGGCCCAGAAGAGTTGCGACACAGCTCTGTGTATTTCCTTCTTTGCTCCAGGTCTGGGTCGTGACCTGACCAGACTGGGCTCTTTTCAGGCCTCTATTGTTTTGTATCAGCTCCAGATCCTACTACTACCTGGAATTGTTTTAAGTCAAGATCGGGGAGGTAGCAGATCCTAGAAAGTCTGAACTCTTGGGCTGGTTATAGTTGTATCATTGATTTGCTCTGTGGACACCAGGATCTTATGTCAGTCTGCCACATCTGGAGAAAAGTAGAGTGCAGAGATCAAGGGAGTCATGCTTCTCTGGGGTGCAGTGTAGTTAGCTTCTATTTCACAGAGACCTCTGACTTCCTGCAGCAGAATGAGCACTAAAGTAGGAAGTGTTCTGCGTGTGGGAGTGTGGGGCAAAGGAGAGGTGAAGGGAAGGGATTGGCAGCCTGGGCTGCACACTTGGTGTTTGTTTGAAGTACACAAACACTGCGGAAGGCAAATAGCTGGTTGGGGTGGACTCATAATCACCCCACTCTAGTGTGCTGAGACGGAAATAATAATGATTCTTACCCAAACGGCACTTACTGGGAGCCAGACACCTTCCCAGTGCTTTCCATGTCTCCTGATGAGCCTCATGAAATTGACCTATAAAAATGGTAATTTCACGTGATTCAACTTCTTATGACTCTTTTGATTGTCACAACAACCCTATGAGGTGGTTATCTCCATATTTCTGTTTCACAGGTGATTAAACTGAGACACAAAGAGTTTAAGTGATTTGTGGGAGGTTCCACAGTTAGTTAGGGGCAGACCTGGGATTTTAAACCAGGCGATCGGGTCCAAAGTCCATGCTCTTAACTGCCTCAGTCTGATGCCTCTGTGGAAGGATCCCGGTTCCACAGGGCCTGTGTATGTTAGCAAGTATTTGCTGAAGCACCATAGTGATCCAGTTATAAATGTACATGGGTTATATTTCTTTCTGAAATATATTCATTGTTCTTCCGAGGTCTTGGTTTAATTGAAAACAGGATTAGGAATCTGAGTTTTGTTTCTACCTTTGCCTTGTGTTATATTAGCTTGGGCAAAAGAGTCAACCTGTGTGCATTTTGTCACACTCATTCCCGCACCTTTTGGATTTTCAGAAATTTATGAAATGTGCAAAAGGAGAGCACTGCAGGGCTGAGTTCTTTTTTTTTTTTTTTTTTACCATTTATTTATTTTTGAGAGACAGAGACAGAGTGCGAGCAGGGGAGGGGCAGAGTGAGAGGGAGACGCAGAATCGGAATCAGGCTCGGAGCTCCGAGCTGTCAGCACAGAGCCCGACGTGGGCCTCAAACCCACAAACTGTGGGATTGTGACCTGAGCCCGGATGCTCAACCAACTGAGCAACCCAGGCGCCCCTGCAGGGCTGAATTCTTGAATGAATTGCTCATCTTAGGTGAACCTCATCAGCAGATGAACTTTATTACTTGCATTTGTTAGGACTGCCATGTCCGTTTCACACACTGGGTGATTGAAATGGCAGAAATTTATTTTCTTATAGTTCTGGAGGCTAGAAGTCTGAGATCAGGGTGTCAGTAGGGCTGCTTCCTTGAGGCCTGTCTCCCTGGCTTGCAGATGGCTGTCTCCTTCCTGTGCCTTCACATGGTCTTCCCTCTGTTCCTATCTGTGTCCTTACCTCCTATAAGGACACCAGTCTTATTGAATTAGGGCCCACCTATGTGACCTCATTTTACCTTTATTACCTCTTTAAAGGCCCTGTCTCCAAATAAAGTCACATTCTGAGGTCTTGGCATTTAGGACTTCAACATATGAATTTGGGGAGGGAGAACATACTGATTTTTATGATCATTAAAAAAGTCATCAATTTATCTTACACATTTGTTGTAACCATTATCAAATTCTGAATGGAAAGAGGGATAAGTATACATTAATAAAATGAACCTTACAAGAGTTCTAAGATGGGAGAAAGAGGCTTCAGAATTAGCCAGACTTGTGAGTAACTACTTCTTAAACACCCTTGTTTGTGTTTGGAAAGGTACAGGTGTCTTGTCAGAGATTCGGTTGGCATGTGTTCCCAACAAGGGATTGCAGTCTCAATGCAGGAAATCCTCTCTGCGTTCATTTGTGTGTGACTGAGTGATGAGAGATTAAAGTTGATGGCTTATGTAGGAGTTTATGATTTTTAAAAAAGTGAATTGGTGTCAGATAATAATAGCGTGGTGGAGGATGCAGAGAGCATTTCTGGGATGCTTGGCTGTCCATGTGGCCATCTGACTTAGGAGAGGAGCCTCTGCCGGTGTTTGGTCCATG
The DNA here is from genome assembly GCF_022079265.1 of Lynx rufus. NCBI lineage: Eukaryota > Metazoa > Chordata > Mammalia > Carnivora > Felidae > Lynx > Lynx rufus. The sequence continues at coordinate 15,765,099 of NW_025814896.1, read as the reverse complement.
GAGGCTATGTTGGCCAGGCCTGTTCTTTTATGAGCAAGCAATGAAACTACCTATGACTTGGGGAAGTCCCAGCTGAGAGCTGAATCATCAGTCGGGGCTGTTTTGTGCTTCTTCCATGAAAATTTATGGTATAAATGTCATTAAGAGTCACTTACCAAAAGATGTTCCATAGTAATCTTAATCGTTGATAACCTGCTAACCCTTTTTAGGGTGGAATTCTATTCTTTTGAAAACTCACAAGGATTCCTGGTAAAAGCTTAGGATTCCCATCATGACGTTCATTGATCAATTTAGGAAATATTTATCGACCACTTCTGGGTTGTGAGGCACCAGAGAAATAAAGATGTTTAAGCCCAGATCAAAATCAAACAAACACCCCACTTCGATTGTTTCAGAGAACTGCCTGAGCAGGTATAGAAAGTTCTTCTGTCAGAGGATTATCAGGCGCTTGCAGCTGTTTCTGTCACGGCAGTGGCAGTTTCCTTTGTTATGTTGTGGTCTCAGAGTAGTTGAAATCGTGAGTTTTGTTTTTTGCAGACCACAAAGTCAACACTTCAGAGGAACACATTTGATCTTCCTTTATATAAGCTGTTTAATTATACTTGAGAAATGAGGTATTGTCCATTGTTTATACAGTTACAAATTCAGTGCTTCCCCGCCCCCTGCCTCCCCGCCTCCCTTGGTTTATGCGATGTTCTTTCTAACTTCTGAGTTCATAGACATGTTGCTTCTGAACTTTAAGAGGAGTTTCACTTCAGCCCTTTTTGTTTTGAAGCTAGTTTTTATGATGTCATTGGAATTTAATATTTAGGACCTTTTGATTTTCAAAGGTCGCGGTGGTCATTTTGTTAATTTTCAAGTTGTGGCAATTACTGACGTGGAGCATTTCTCCATTTCTCTAGTACATAGTCTTGACATTTACAGAATTATAAAAGATTGTCCTTTAGAGATCAGTGGTTATGGGTGGATACACTTGATGTGTTCAGGGATTTCTTTTTTGTCTTTTCTTTTGGTTTTGCTATTTTTTCCGGGAAGGTGTGTGTGTGTGTGTGTGTGTGTGTGTGTGCGCGCGTGCATGCATGTGTAATTCAAGTCTTTTCATGTAAAAATTGGTATTGTCCAGCTAGTTTGAACCTTCTGTCTACAAAGAAATCTCTAGTGTTCCTACTTCCATATTTCACCATTTCCTGAGCTGTCTTTTCTTTGTTGTCTTTTGTAGTTTCAGGAAGCCATTGTGTAGAAGATGCACACGTATACACACACAGATATTCCTTGGCAAGCTTCTTCCTTAAGCCCATTAATAATTTTCAGAGGTCTCAGAGTTTTATTTATTTATTTATTTATTTATTTTTAATTTTTTTTTTAGTGTTTATTATTTTTGAGACAGAGAGAGACAGAGCATGAACAGGGGAGGGTCACAGAGAGAGGGAGACACAGAATCGGAAACAGGCTCCAGGCTCTGAGCCGTCAGCACAGAGCCCGATGCGGGGCTCGAACCCACGGACCATGAGATCGTGACCTGAGCCGAAGTCGGACGCTTAACTGACTGAGCCACCCAGGCGCCCCAGAGGTCTCAGAGTTTTAAAAAAATACTGTTAATTTTTAACCTCCTGTGTTTGTTATTTACTATGTCTGGCATAGTCTGAAAAATTATCTGGAAGTTATAAGCACCCATATGTCTTTGATTTTTGGGACTCATCGGAGGTACACTGCTGCTCGTGGAAGAGTCCCTGTGAGACTATTTGAAATTCCTAGCTGCGTAGTTATTTTTCACTTTTGATCATGTCTAAGTGTATACCTTCCCCTTTCTGTTTCTGTGATACCTGTAGAATCTCTATGTTTTGACCAAATTGCCAAAATCTTGCTAATGAAGGGTGAGAGACTCTGTCTTCCTTGGCCTCCAGGCTGAGACCATATTTCAATTCATAGTTAACCTTACATTAAACATCTTTTTTGAAGAGATAGTTATGCCATTTTAATTCATGGCATCTCAAGATTTAAATGGATTTAAAGGTTCCCTCTAACGCTTGAACCCACTCTGTAGCATTTTAGCCACATGATGATTCATTTTCTGTTTAAATTCTCCAATGATGGGGAACTAGGGACTTCTTAAGGCTGTCTAAACCATTTCAGAACAACTTTTACTGTTAGAAAGTTTCTTATACCTGTTGAACTGAAATCTGACTCTTGGTAGCTGTCTACCCTCTGGTCCTGATTATGCTCATCAGAGGGAGCCAGAACACGTGCAGCACTGCCATAGAGCCGCCCTTCAGCATCCCTTAAAAGTCTTTTGGCTCGGGGTGTCTGGCTGGGTCAGTCAAAAGAGCATGCGACTCTTGATCTCAGGGTCATGAGTTTGAGCCCCACGCTGGGTGTAGCGATTACTTAAATAAATAAAAAAACTTAAAAAAAAGTCTCTTAGCTTGCCTTTCATGTTCACTAGTGAAGGCTTTGTAGAGAAATCCCTAAGATGCTAATTTTAATATAAATAACGTATTTTGTGGTCTAGTTGCTGGTAAATAAAATGTATTTTATGTTTTTATTTCTTCATTCACAGGCAGCTGAAAAAGTTGGATGAAGATAGTTTAACTAAACAGCCGGAAGAAGTATTTGATGTCTTAGAGAAACTTGGAGAAGGGTAAGTGTACAAAACAAACAGGTGGACCAGTAGGTCCCAGTCTTTTTCTTCCCCTAACACTGGAAGTAGCTGCACCTTTCTCATGTCAATAGTTCATACACCTGAGGAGGAGGGACAGAAATGTTGTGTATGGCACTGCTCTGGGTCGGGAGGAAGGTCAGCTTACAGCTTGAAATGCCCTTTTCCTCTCTCTCCCAGTCACCATTGTAGACAGATTCATTGATTTCTGGTCTCTTTCACCCCAACGGCATCCATTACTTTCTCTCTTATAGAATCCATGGGTTACGTGATTTTATCTATGTAACAGCACTAACTAGCTTATACTTCAAGAATTTTTGTTGATCGTACATTTTTATTTGCTGTTCGTAGTTTCTGATCAACATGCAATAACTTGTTTCAATAAAAAAATGGAATTCAGCATTTTGGTTAGTGTAGCTTTGTGAAATATAGTAAATCAGGGACTGTGACTACCTTTATAACTTCCAATAGATTGAAAATCCCAGGTTGGGAACGAGTTGTCTTCTTAAAACCCAGATATGTGAATGGGTTTATAAAATACTGCTGAAATGGTGTTAGTAGTGGATAGTGGCTGTCATTGACTTTCATGATGCAATAAAAGTTACAGCATAATTTTTTATACCTTTACATATCCTTTTCATTGTATCCTTAACCTATTTATTTCTTTTTCTGTAATGACCAGATATTAAAATGTGAGAGACATTTTTTATTATGTTGTTAGTTTTTGAATAGGTAATCAATTCATAGGATTCAGAATTCAAAAGCAAAGGAGTGTATACAATGAGGAAAATCCACATTCTACTTCTGTCTCTCAGCCACCCAGTAGCAATCAGTATAGTGGTTTTTTTGTGTATCCTCCAGTGACAGTTTCTGCATAAATAAGCAGGTGTGTGTGTGTGTGTGTGTGTGTGTGTGTGTGTTCAGTCTCTTGAGAGTGCTTTTAGTTCAATAGAAGACTTGAAACATTAGCTTTTAAAAATGTCTGTTTAAGTACTGTGTGCTTCTTGAAATCAAGTCTTCCATATTTTATTTTGGAGTTTAGTGTTATTTATGTCTAATATAGGTCAGCAATAATGTTAAACCTGATCGTGGATTACATGGCATAGGTTTTCATGGATTGCCTCCTTGTAAAAAACATTAGTCATCTCTTTGTAAGTTGGAGAAATACTCTTTGGAATCAAACAAGACATCAAGCAGAGAAGGGAAGTAAAAGGGGACACCAGCTGTGCTGTGAAAAGACAAGTACAAGATGAATCTGAAGACTGCAAGTTGACTTGGCATCCTTAAAGGTATGGAAAAATGACAGTCCCTCTACATCTCTTGCCTGCCCTTTTCAGCTTTAGCTTGGTATCCTTGCTCTTTTCCTCAAGGAAATGAGTCCAAAGCCCTTAATCTAACAGTGCTGACAGGTTATGCTTTGAATAAGGTAAACATGGTAGGCATAACTGAATATGTAAGTAACTTGTTTCTTTCAGTTTTAATCGAAATGTGTTACAGTCGTAAAGGTGTGGACTCTGAAATTAGAGCTGCGTTAAAACTCTTGCTCTACTGTTTTTTAGTCACAATAAACGAGTGAGCTTGAGCAAATTATTTAATATTTTGAAGCTTCGTAAACTTCAGCTATAAAGTGCAGACATTAGTATCTCCCTCATTTGGGTTAAGTCAAGTATTATATGAGGTAATGGGGGTAAAGTACTGAGTACTGAGTATGGTGCTTGTCACAGAGTAAGTCCTCAATAAGTGGCAACCATGATTATTTTATTTTTATGTCTACCAACTGAAGCATGTTTCAGACCTTACCATGTCAAATTAAAGTTAATCTTAACTCTTCCAGTATATTTAGATGTTCTTGAAGGGAGCTCTGTTTGGGTTGATTGGGTTTGGGGAACGCCAAGAGAAAACTACAGACAGAGAATATATCAGGAATGTAGCGTAAGGGAAAACTAAGCTAATTACGATTGTTTTTAATTGTCTTTTAGACCTATGCATGTCTTCATTGAGGAACTTGGAAATTTCCCTATAGAGATGTAACCAGCAAGAAAATTGACATAAAGCTTCAGATCTTTCTCCCCGTGCTATCACCGTATTGTTCTTTTAAGTGATACCACAGATGCTTGGATTTCTGTCATCATAGCTGAATGAACCCGAACAAGTTTCATTTAACTAACAGAATCCTAAAGGAAGACCTTAGCTGCCGTTTTCTGTCTAAACATAAACTGCCGTGCCATCCTTAAATTGCTCTGGAAAACAAATAGATTGTGAACACTCACTGACTTGTGTCTTGTGAAATGAGCTCTGGCTGATGGACTGTATTGGATTCTGGAGGCCGTGGTCCTTCTGTGTATGGAAGAAATGCTGTGGATCTGTGGCAGAGTAGAGCCAAAGCTCCAGACCAGAATGAGTGGACCATGCTTGGAAAGTGTTTTGAGTGCCAGCCTAGCACCTTTTGTCCTTCTGTTATACTTAAAAGTTTTACACCTTGACTCATTGAAGTTTTTATCAGCGGGTAGTAACAAAAACATCTTGCCCATGGTTTCATAGCTAGTGAGTGGTATTGTTAAGACTTGTATCAAGTTACTTTGGCTTCAGATGCTGTATTATTTGTTTTTTTCCAAATTGATCCTTGCCTTGTATGGCTTGTATGAAACCCCTACTTCCCCACCATTTTTGTTCTCTGCCAGTTAAAATTCACTGTAGTTTTGTGGTAGGGAATCTGGTCTTATGGAACCGGCCTAAAAGTGCGAACAATTGCTGAAGCCTTCTAAATTCTCTTCAGATTACTGGAAATGAAGTACGTGGAAATCACGAATCTTAATTGTTATATGAACTCTCGGAGTATTCCTTGCTCTCAAGGGAGCATAGGGAGGCATGGAGAGTGTTCTGGTCAAGATTGCTGAGTGAGCACATGCAGAGATCTCTCTTTCCATTTCAAACAGATAAAACTAATGAATGAAAGTTAAAAGTTTAGATAAAAGGACACATGGCCAGCTACGGACCAGGGGTGGAAAAGATATGTAATAGTAAGGGGGTGGGGAAAGCTTGCCTTGTCCTTGTCAGGAGATTGCAGGTGGGCTTCCTACATGAAGCTGTGGGATGGATGAGGCTCCCCATCTATGAGCTAAAGTTGAAATAAATTTGCCCAAACACCACTAGAAAGTATCATTTGCCTGTGGCCTGGGGAAAAAGTGGAGGTACCTGTTTGACAATAGAAACTGGGCCCAGACGCTTTCAGGTATGGGATCTTAGAGAGGCAACAACTCCCAACTCCTAACGGGGGACCAAGTTTAAGTTGTACAGCCTAGATGATGGGGCTAAAAGAACCATGAAACCACCATGGCATCATGAACTGGTCATGGCAGTTAGCATTGTGTAGAGGAAAATTATTCAAGATAAAAGGAAACTCCTGCAAGGAAATCTGCCATGAAATAATGATCAGAACTAACAAATGGGAGAATTCACACCCAAGGAAATAGAAATAGTGGAGCAATCTCAAAAGGGATTTAACATGTTTTCGATTTTCAAAAAGAGAAGACACAGAATAACATCCTTGAAAGAAGAACACCTGGTTATGATCATGAACAGTTAGCTCCATGCAAAATTAAAGTTGGGAACCTTGACAACGAAAACTATAATGATTGAAGTTCAGGAGGCCCAATAATTTGGATAAGCAGTAAACTAGACAAGCTGAATGAATTTGTGAATGGAAAGATAGAAATGAGACTGATCACAAAATGCAGGACAGAGAAACATGGTGTTAGAAATCAAGAGGGCAACGTGGATTGAGGAGGTGCAGTATGGGTCCAGTAGGAATTCTAGGAGATAGTAGAAAAGATAGGAAATAGATAAGGCTGAGAATTTCCAGACTTGAAGAAAAACATGTGCCTTCAGATCAAAGAAACTTATGAAGTATCAAATAAATCAACTCCTAGTTATAGTAAAAGTATAGAATGTTAAGGATAAAGAGGAAATCTGGAATACTACAGAAAGAGAGATTACCTATGAAAAATGATAATCCAATGGTAGCCAACTTCTTGGCAGCAATAGAAGCTGGAAAACTGCAGAAAAGGTGCTGAGGGAAAGCTATTGTCTACGAACTCTGTATCCAGCACAACCGATTCCAAAGAGGAGGTGAAATACAGACATTTTCATACATATGGGACCTAGTGTATCAAGAATAACTTTGGATGAAAGTAATAGAATACCCAACTAGCAATGGCTAACCAATAAGGGCATTTAATAACTAAGTAATAATAAATCTGGGGTGAAAGATTCCAGAATGGTTGATTGGCTTGATAATGGGTTAGCTATTTGTGTAGTTCTCTATTTCAAGATGGCTACATTACTTTCCAGCATCATGCCTTATGTAATAGTAATCAAAGTAGGAAAGGAAGTGGCGAGTAAAAATGGGCCTTCTTGTGTGCTACCGTCTGATTTATCAGGGAAGAAAGTCTCTCCCAGAATCCCTTCCACAGAATTCCCCTCAAATTCCATTGGCCAGAGCTAGGTCATGTGCTTATTACTACTTCAGTCACCAGCAGAAGGAATAGGAATGCTGAGTGCTTGGACCACCATGTTTTATCCCCTGGGACCAAGCCTTCACCACCCTAATGAATCAAAAGTTTAACTGTGAGGAAAAAGAAGCAGCAGTCAGGCTTCCACACAGGGTCAATGGTTGCCTTTCTCTGGCAAAAAAAAAAGAAAAAAAAAATTGTAACATTTAAGGATTATTATACTAGTTTGACAATATAAGGGATTCTGATGGAATGGAAATTTTTTGTGTGTTCTGCATAGACTTTTTTTTTTTTAAGTTTTATTTACTTTCACATTGAAATGGTTCCCAAGTGTCTTTTGGCAGCTAGAGCATTCAGCTACTTTGCTATATCAGGTGGCCCTGTGATGTTGATGTTTTTTCACCAAGACAGTGTGAAGAAACAGGTGGGTTTGGGAAATAGGAAGGATGTCTTACTCATTGTGTTTTCAGTGACAGCCGTCGAGGTTTCCAGTAAAAATGTAATCCATGCAAGGTGATGATGGTATGTCATTTGACCACCACAATTGTCTTGTAGTTTGTATTGTCATTTTACAGGTGAGGAAATTGAGGCACGAGAAGGTTAATGTGTATGTAAATGATGGTTAATATGTAGTGGGGGATAGGGCTCAAATCCTAGGTCTTTCGATTCTAAATCCCATGCTCTTTTCACCCCCAAATTGAATCGACATATGCACTTTTTACTTATTTCGATAATAATCTTGTAAGGGGGCATGAGTAAATGGCTTTATATGTGCTCCGTTCATCTGATACTAGCCTTTGAAGGGCCTGAGATTTTTAATTAGTTTCCATAATGTTTTAAGTATTATTGTGAGTGAGAGGAGCAAGGACGGAAAGACCTCATGGGACTGGAGTGAACACAAGAGCACAGAGGCCTCCGTTTCTGTGTTCGAGCCCTGGGAGCTCTGTGTTCACACAAACCTAGATTCACTTCCTGGCCTGACCACTTAGTTTTTTACCTTTGTGACGACCAAGTCTTATAACCTCTGGGCCTTTACACATTTTTCCTGTAAAATAGGGATAATGACCCCTTCTTTGTTTTTTGTTTTTTGTTTTTTGTTTTGTGTGTGTGTGTGTGTGTATGAACTGGGATGATGCACAGCTTCTGACAGACATCAGGCATGGTAGCTACTATAACAGTGATTATTTTATATGAATACGGTCAGTTATTTAAATGTGAAGTTAACAGGTTGTTTTTCCTCCCTGAAGTACTTTAGCTGTTTCAGTTTTGCAGTTGTAGTCATTGGGGGTATAATTTAGAACCATGAGTTGCTTGCGTTTTACCACTTTGTATCTCTGGTCTTGCTGTGCCTTTACAAACGTTCTCTTTATCCCAATTATAGGTCCTATGGCAGCGTGTACAAGGCTATTCACAAAGAGACTGGTCAGATTGTTGCGATTAAGCAAGTTCCTGTGGAATCAGACCTGCAGGAGATAATCAAAGAAATCTCTATAATGCAACAATGCGACAGGTAAAGCCATGTGGTGTTACTTTGGAGAGGACATGGTTTTGGATTATTTACAGTTTAACACCTACAGATGCATTTCCTTAGATATTTTGCAGAAGAGAGAATTTAGTGGAATCACTGTGCATGTTCCTTTCAGACAAAAAAAATCTGATGAAAAAATGTGTTTTAGTAGCTAAACTTTTATGGTTTCTATTCTGGATAGATTTTTTTTTTTTTTCTTCTCTTAGTAAGCCCCTTTCAAAACTAGGAAGAGGAGGCAAAGAGGCAGAAAGTGGTGCTGGCTTTTTTTTTTCCCCCTGATAATGATCTCTTTTACTTCCTATTGAGAAAACATGTCTGCAGAAATAGCTAAGGAGAGATAATTCAAATACTTTCAGCTCTAGAAGCCTTGGAATATCAGATCTATAAAAAGAAAATGCTTTTTTTATGTATTACTGTTCCTTCACATTTAAAAAAGAATTCTTCAAGCTCAGAGTAGTTAAGAATTGTATTTTTGAGGAACTAAGATTTGTCAAATGTTATAAGCAGGAAGTCAGGCCACCAAGCAACCACAGAAAAGCACGTGGTTTGCTCTGAAATTCTGTGACAACATGGGTTGGTCTCTGTGATGGAGCAGGTTTCCCCACTACTGTTTATTTAAAAAAATTTTTTTAATGTTTATTTGTTTTTGAGGGAGAGAGACAGAGCAGAGCTGGGGAGGGGCAGAGAGAGAAGGAGACACAGAATCTGAAGCAGGCTCCAGGCTCCAAGCTGTCAGCACAGAGTCCAGCACGGGGCTTGAACTCACGCACTGTGCGATCATGACCTGAGCTGAGGTCGGATGCTTAACCGACTGAGTTACCCAGGGGCCTCTCCCCACTACTGTTTAAATTTGAGAGAAAGACACCTGGGTGGTTCATTTTGTTAAGTGTCCAACTTCGGCTCAGGTCATGATCTTATGGTTCATGAGTTCGAGCCCACATCGGGCTGTTAGCACAGAGCCTGCTACAGATCCTCTGTCCCGCTCTATCTCTGCCCCTCCCCTGCTCGTGCGCGCTCTCTCTCTCTCTCTCTCTCTCTCTCTCTCTCTCAAAAATAAATAAACATTAAAAAAAAAAAAAGGTCAGAGATACACAAACTTAGAGGCAATGCCAGCTCTAGGGAGATGAAAGGAGAATGAGAGTGTCTTGTACTGGAGGCTGCATTTGTTCTCCTGAAGCTCAGCATTGGGGCAGGTGGGGCAGCCTACGAGGAAATTTGCCCAAGAGCCTTTAGATTTCACTGACTTGCGAATGCAGTTATTTTCTCTTCTCCCTCCTTCCCTTTGTATCACTTGACCGGATTGATCGTAGTCGGGTAGCCATTTTCCTTTTCCTCTGCTCTGAGATACTGTACGGAAGCTCTTTCCAATTGGCACGTTGGGACTTTGCCACTTCTGATAGGCCACCCAAGAGCTGTGTTTCAAACAGAGTATGCAAATATCTCTAATTAAAGAAGAGTTATTTTGAAGAGCCTATTCTGTGCTAAGCATGGTACGGAGTACAGAGAAGTACAGGGCAGACTTCTTGTCCCCTGTGAGTTTATAGACAAATATGTCATGCCAGACATGCCTGTGTATGTATGAGAGAATCTAGCCGATGATACAAAATAGTATAGGACATATTACAAAAGTAAGTAGCTGGTATTACTTGCCTTGTAAAGGCAGTAAATCCTACAGGAATGTAAGGAAGGGAGAGCAGATGTGATCGGTACCTTAAGAGACTTATTCATCCGTGTCTTCGTTAGTAGCGTTTGTGTGTGTGTTTCCTGCTGTCCTTGTCGTTGACATGTTTCTCGGGGATAAAGGGGCGTTTGAAATTCTGAGCATTAATGATGCCGAGTAGGTTTTAGCATCTTCAGTTATCATGCAACATTATCTAGCCCTGATAACAATCTAGCCAATTAAAGCTGGTAGCTCTCAGTGGGCAGAGTATTTCATTTTAATAGGATGTTTGACTTTTCTCTGAAATTTCTCACTTGCTATCTGTCTTCAAGCCTGAGAACCAAAATTCCAGGTCTGACTCTGAAGGTTTTTTCTTTATAGTAGATTGTAGTGCGACTTATTTTTTTTTCTTACTACAAAGTACACATGACTTCTGGGAAAAATGCAAATAAAAAGAAAATAAAATCATTTTTCCCTTTGGAGAAGTAATCGTTGTTAAATACTACTTGGTGTACATATCCTTTCATATCTCTTTCTGTAGTTTCACTTTTCTTACTATTATGTAACCTACACCTGTACTTTTTTTCTTTTTGGTAAGCACTTTTTTTTTTTTTGTAAGCAGGATATCTTCTCATGTTATCAAGTATTCGTCTATAATATTTTCCTTGGATTTGTGGTTATTCCATTATATGGGTCTATCATTATTCCTTTAATAAACTCCCTGATGTTAGACATTTAGATGGTATCTAAATTTTCATTGTGATACTGCTGTGATGGAAACTATTTCTTTTTGAATAGCTGTAGTTCTTTTCCTGGGATGAATTGTACACCTAGAAATGCAGGTTAACAGACCCATACATTTTCTCACTTTTGTTATTTATTATTTGGAAAATTATTATTATTTATTATGTATATTTTTATCAATAAAGAGGGTGTCTATTTTAACCTGAAATATGAATAATTGATCTTTGGAGCAGAGAAATTAATTTTCACGTATCAAAGGCTGTAGCACTAATTCATATTGTTGCTCTCTCTTTAGCCCTCATGTAGTCAAATATTATGGCAGTTATTTTAAGAACACAGACTTGTGGATCGTTATGGAGTACTGTGGGGCTGGTTCTGTGTCTGATATCATTCGATTACGAAATAAAACGGTAAGTTTACCTTCTGGAACAATGCATCTGGGCTAGTTTCTGGCCTTGTATTCGTGGTAACTTTCCTACTGTTGTTTTAAGAGAGATGACTGTCAGATTGCCCCGTTTCCATCATTTGTTCCCTCTCTGCTTTCCAATGCCTCCTAAAAGTGGCAGTTTTGACATCAGCCCAGTCCACCGATATGTAGCATGACTTGCTTACTTCATACTGGGAAGGAAAACAATGCCAACAAATCTTGGTTAAGCAGTGGATTTTATTTTATTTATTTATTTATCTATTCTAAATAAAAAAAATTATTTTAAATGTTTATTCATTCTTGAGAGAGAGAGAGAGAGAGCACAACAGAGTGTGAGCAGGGGAGGGGCAGAGAGAGAGAGGGAGACACAGAATCCGAAGCAGGCTCTAGGCTCTGAGCTGTCAGCACAGAGCTTGATGCAGGGCTTAAACCCATGAACTGTGAGATCATGACCTGAGCTGAAGTCGGATGCTTAAATGACTGAGCCACCCAGGTGCCCCTTTGAGAAAATGTTTTTTAGTGTTTTTTTTATTTTTGAGAGAAAGAGAGAGAGAGACAGACAGAGCTCAAGCGAGGGAAGGGCAGAGAGAGAGGGAAACACAGAATCCGAAGCAGCTCCAGGCTCTGAGCTGTCAGTACAGAGCCCGACGTGGGGCTTGAGCTCATGAATGTTGAGATCTTGACTTGAGCTGAAGTTGGCCACCTAACCGTCTGAGCCACCCAGGTGCCCTTAATTTTTTCTTTTAACGTCTATTTACTTTTGAGAGAGAGAGAGAGAGAGAGAGACATAGCATGAGCTGGGGAGGGGCAGAGAGAGAGAGGGAGACACAGAATCTGAAGCAGGCTCTAGGCTCTCAGCTGTCAGCACAGAGCCCACTGTGAGGCTCCAACACTTGCACCATGAAATCATGACCTGAGCCAAAGTCAGATGCTTAACTGACTGAGCCACACAGGCACCCCAAGCAATGGATTTTAAACGTTTAAAATAGGATTTGGTTTTCTCCTCTTACCCGGCATGTTCACAAATTAACTTCTGTATCCTACTAAACAGAATAATCTCTGTGGAAGATATTCACTCTTACTGTGATTGCTGGAATAAAAGCTAGGAGTCGTGGGTTTAATTCAGGTTCAGTTGCTCATTCAGTAAATACTCTGAGCTCTAGGCATCCAGGAGTAAAGAACACAACGACCCTGCTCTTGTGCTAGTACATTTTTTTGTAGGGCAACAAAAAAGCCACCTGATGGTAACTAGAAAAGAAATCCCAAATAGTGATAATTTATTTGAAGGAATGGAGTGGTGGAGGGTGCTTGGGGAGCTACTTGAGAGTGGACAGCTGAGAAAGGCCTCTTAGGGAGGTAGCATTTAAAGTAAAACTTGAGGGTTGCCTGGGGGGCTCAGTTGGTTGAGCATCTGACTCTTGATTTTGGCTCAGGCCATGATCTCTGGGTCATGGGATCAAACCCCCTGTGTCCGGCTCTGTGCTGAATGTGGAGCCTGGTTAAGATTCTGTCTCTCTCCCTCTGCCCCTCTCTCCCATTAGCACTCTCTTTCTCTTTCTCTCTCAGAAAAAGAACATTCTAGGTAGGGGAATAAGCAATGCAGAGATCCTGAGGCTAGAACGGGTTTGGCACATAAAGAAGGCCACTGTGAGTGGAGGGAGAGGGGAGGGAGAACTGTAGGAGATGAGGTGAGACAGGTGAGCGGGCCTGGATTATGTTGGGATTGTCCACAACGATAATGAGTTTGACTTTTATCGGGGTACCATAGGAAACCATTGCCAGGTTCTAAGCAAGTGAGGAGCCATCTGATTTACATTTTAGAAGATAAACCGTGGCTTCTGTGTGGACTGTGAATGGATAAAAGTAAAAGCAGGGGACATCTTAGCCTTTAGTTTTTTTGTTGTTGTTGTTTTGTTTTGTTTTAATAAGAGAAACAGGAATAATACCTATATTAAATATTTGCAGAATTGTGAAAATTAATTTAAATATATGAAAGTGCTTTGTAAATCGTGAGGTGCTATATGTAAGGTAGGAATAATTTATTTTTATTTTTAATTTTCTTATTTTTAATTTATTTATTTTTAAAGTTTACTTATTTTGAGAGAGAGAGAGTAAGCAGGGGAGCAACAGAGCGAGAGTGAGACAGAGAATCCCAAGCAGGCTCTGCATCGTCAGCACAGAGCCCGACACAGGGCTTGAACTTACAGACCTAAGGATTGTGACGTGAGCTAAAATCAAGAGTCTGCTGTTTAACCAACCGAGCCACCCAGGCGCCCCAAGATGGGAATATTTTAAGACTCAGTTGTATCCTCAAAAAATTAAAACTAAAATTACCCTATAATTCAGTAATCACACTACTGGGTATTTACCCAAAGAATACAAAAACTAATTCAAAGGGATATATGCACCCCTGTGTTTATTGCGGCATTATTTACAATAGTCCAATGATGGAAGCAGCCCAAGTGTCCATCATAGATGAATGGATAAAAAGATATGTGTGTGTGTGTGTGTGTGTGTACACATACAAATATTATTTAGCTGTAAAAAAATGAAATATTGCCATTTGCCACAACATGGATGGATCTAAAGTGTATAATGCTAATTGAAATAAGCCAGTTAGACAAATACCATATGATTTCACTCATATGTGGAATTTAAGAAACAAAGCAAATGAACAACAACAACAAAAACAAGCCAGAAACAGACTCTGTTAAGAGAGAATAAATAGATGGTTACCAGAGGGGAGCCAGGTGGGGGCATGGGTAAAATAGGTGATGGGAATTAAGAGGACACTTAACCTTGATGAGCACAGAGTAATGTATGGAACTGTCTAATCTATTGTACACCTGAAACTAATATAGCATCATGTTTACCCTGGAATTAAAATAATATAATAATTAAAAAAATAAAAATAAAACTTAGTTGTAACTTTTGGATTATCTATACAAGTATATCCTTTTCTTAATTTATACTATTCAGAGTTAGTGTGTTTTTCTGATCAAATAGCAAGTTCTTTAGGTAGGAATAATATCCAACAATACAATAAAGAAGTCCCAAAGCTTGAATAATTTATTGAATTAAAAATTGGATTCCAGGGGCACCTGGGTGGCGCAGTCGGTTAAGCGTCCGACTTCAGCCAGGTCACGATCTCGCGGTCCATGAGTTCGAGCCCCGCGTCAGGCTCTGGGCTGATGGCTCAGAGCCTGGAGCCTGTTTCTGATTCTGTGTCTCCCTCTCCCTCTGCCCCTCCCCCGTTCATGCTCTGTCTCTCTCTGTCCCAAAAATAAATAAACATTGAAAAAAAAAAAAAATTGGATTCCAAGCTTTCTTAAATGCAGCATTAAGTTACTTTGTTTCAGGTATTTTGAAAAAAATCCAAAACTAATTTGATGGTGAATTTGATGTTTTAATATTAATTTATTGTGTTTATGTAATTTTTAGCTATTAAGTGCTGATCTTTAATTATAGCATGTTATTTTGTAAAATGTTTTAACTCTGTCTTGTCCAGCATGATAGTCACTACCTACATGTGGTCACTGAGAATTTTAAATGTGGCTAGTCTGAATTGAGAAGTGTTGTAAGTATAAAATACCAGATTTGGAAGAATTATTACAAAAAGGAAGAATGTAAAAAAATTTACATTGTCTATATATTGATTACATGTTGAAATGATAATATTTTGGATAAATATGGTTAAGTAAAATATATTATCATAGTTAATTTGGGGGTGCCTGGTTGGCCCAGTTGGAGTGAAGAGTGACTCTTCATCTTGGAGTCATGAGTTCAAGCCCCATGTTAGGTGTTAGAGATTACTGAAAAAACAAACTTAAAAAAATTAATTTTGCTTTTTTTTTTTAATGTGGCTATTAGAAAATTAAAATTTTTATTTGTGGGGCACCTGGGTGGCTCAGTCAGTTGAGCGTCCGACTTCAGCTCAGGTCACGATCTCATGGACCGTGAGTTCGAGCCCCGCGTCAGGCTCTGGGCTGATGGCTCAGAGCCTGGAGCCTGCTTCCAGTTCTGTGTCTCCCTCTCTCTCTGCCCCTCCCCCGTTCATGCTCTGTCTCTCTCTGTCTCAAAAATAAATAAACGTTGGGGGCGCCTGGGTGGCGCAGTCGGTTAAGCGTCCGACTTCAGCCAGGTCACGATCTCGCGGTCCGTGAGTTCGAGCCCCGCGTCAGGCTCTGGGCTGATGGCTCAGAGCCTGGAGCCTGTTTCCGATTCTGTGTCTCCCTCTCTCTCTGCCCCTCCCCCGTTCATGCTCTGTCTCTCTCGGTCCCAAAAATAAATAAACGTTAAAAAAAAAAATAAATAAATAAATAAATAAACGTTAAAAAAAATTAAAAAAAAAATTTTAAAAAAAATTTTTATTTGTGGCTCACATTATATTGCTCCCTTACCTGATTAGCTCAATTCATTAGAATAAGTGATCAGTAAACAGGTCACATGAACTTTGTTCTCTTCAGCTACGGGAGGTACCTAAACTCTAGTTTGCAGCCTTTGCCAATAGTGTTTGCTTGGGCTGCAGTGAGAGAGCTCTGTCGCTTGTTAGCTCTGTGACCTTTGAAACAAATGACTTGTTTGTGCTTCAGCGTCTTTATCTATAAAATGGTGATGGTGATGATGATGATAGTACCTATTTCACGTGATTCTTATAAGGATTTAATGAGATTACAAAAACAGTGCCTGCCATAGAGTAAATGCTTAATAATGGTTAGCCTTTTTTAATTTTATTAGCAGTGTCTGGCTCTTTTTTTTTTTTTTTCAATGTTTATTTATTTTTGAGAAAGAGAGTGTGTGTGAGCGGGAGAGGGGCAGAGTGGGGACGGGAACAGAAGATCTGAAGCGGGCCCCGTGCTGATAGTAGAGAACCAGACGTGGGGCTTGAACCCATGAACTGTGAGATCATGACCTGAACCGAAGTCGGAAACCTAACTCACTGAGCCACCCAGGTGCCCCAAGCGGCGTCTGGCTCTCAATTGATGCTTATTAACTATTTGTTGATTGATTGATAGCATAGTAGTTATTAAGCCATGTGCATTCTTCCATGCCTTATATCATTTGATTTTCCTGACATTCTTGAAGAAAGGCAATAGTCCTGTTTTATAGACTGAGAAACTGGGACCAAGGGAGGTTCCAGAACTTGCTTAAGTCACACAGCTAGAATGTATAGCCATGGGGAAAAACTAGGTCTTCCTAATCCCCAGTCCCGTGTTTGTTGCAACACACAGCCTACTATCTTCTTGTGTGAGTTGTTAAAATGGACACTGAGAGTTTGTTGATGGATTGCGTTTGTTTAGCACTGGATCTGCACAACATCAGCATGGGACTGGGCCGATCTTCTGTGTCGATCAGCATTCTTGCTTTCATTTATTTATCATCATTCAGCAAATACTTTTTCAGGACCTGCTATGTGTCACGTGCCTTTCTTGGTGCTAAGGTTATAATGGTAAACAAATCAAAGACATTTTAAAATGGAGTTTACATTCCTAATAGGAAAGACATCACATAGTAGGTATACAAATAACGTGTAATACGACAGTTGGGGATAATGCTGTATTTTCCGGTAAGATAGGATAAAGGGGTAGAGAATGACCTAGGAATGGAGGGAGCTGGGGAAGACCTTTCTGACTTCCTGGATGAAGAGCATGGTAGGTAGAGAGAACATCAGATGAATAGTCCCAGAAGTTGAAGTTTGCTTTGAGTGTTTGAAGAATAGCAAGGAAGGGTACATGGCTGAAACAGAATGAACAAGGTAGAAAGTAAGTAGAGGAGGAAGGTAGCTGGGAACCAGATCATGGAAGACTTTGGTGAGGACTGGCTTTAATTTTGAGTGACTTAGGAAGCCATTGGAGGGTTCTGAGCAGATCTGGCTTGCATTTTAAAAGGTTCATTATGGCACGCTGCCATGTGGAAAATACGTTGTTGAAGGTCAAGGGCGGAAGCAGTGAGACCAGTTAGGACCAGCAATGAGACCATTGAGGAAATTATTAGAATAATTCAGGCAGGACTTGCGGTTGACTTGGACCAGGGTGATGACAAGAGGATATGTTTGGATATATTTTGAAGATAGGAAGGAGCTAGGGACGACCTCAAGGTTTTTGTCCAGAGCAATTGAAACTGTCTTTTACTGAGAGAAGACTAGGAGGAATAGAGCAGGTTGGGTGGGTGGTATGGAGAGGCCTGGGGGGGCGGTAGGAATAAATAAAGAATTTTATTTTGACTTATGTTTATGAGGCTTGTTCGGTATTTAGTTGGAGATGCTGTGTAGGCAGATATGTGAATCTGATGTCTGGGGAGAGATGGGACAGGAAATACCACTTTAGAAGTGGTTAGTGGAGAGATGGTACAAGCTGTCCAACGTTGTGACAGGTTGAGTAAGCTCTCATATTCTAGGATGGGAGCTTCGATATAATTTTTCCCCTTGATGTAAACTGATGGCATTTTAACCTTTCATTCTTTTTTTTTTCCCCCAGTTAACAGAAGATGAAATAGCTACAATATTACAGTCAACACTAAAGGGACTGGAATACCTTCATTTTATGAGAAAAATACACCGAGATATCAAGGCAGGAAATATTTTGCTGAATACAGAAGGACATGCAAAACTTGCAGATTTTGGGGTAGCGGGTCAACTTACAGTAAGTAGAAATGTTACTTGTCTTGGTAACTTTCAGCTCTGTCCTGAGAAGGAATTCCTGTTATTTAGGTATTAAAAAAAAAATTTTTTTTTAATGTTTATTTATTTTGAGAGAGGGAGAGTGCGAGTGGGGGAGGAGCAGAGAGAGAGGGAGACAGAGTCCAAAGCAGGCTCCAGGTTCTGAGCTGTCGGCACAGAGCCTGACGTGGGGCTCAAACTCACGAGCTGTGAGATCATGACCTGAGCCAAAGTTGGATACTCAACCGGCTGAGCCACCCAGGCACCCCTAGGTATTTTTTAAATACAATACTTAATTTCATTGTATTCATAAAAAGTTTATAAAAGGTGCCAATAAAATTACAAAAGAGCTAGTAGGTTACTTCAGATCCTTTCCTGGGGTTCAGGTCCTGGATTTTAACTTTGATAAAAATAAAAGCTAAAACAAGAAATGATAAGAGTAGAAGTTTGAATTCTGTTCATCATCATACTTATAAAAGGAAGAAAAATTCAATCCAAACTGCTTTCCTTGAATAAGACATAGCATCATGTCAACCAGGAAGCATTTGGCAGTTATTTTACTGAAAACACTGTCTTCGTTTGGTTCCAGGATACAGCCTTTTGATTCTCCTCCTACGTCACCGGTGTATGGCAATGAAAAAACCATGGTTTCAAAACAGGAAATGTAGAATTACCTGATTTTGAAAAATACCTAAGTGTATATGAAGTATATATAGAAAAACAGAAACAGTTCTGGACAGATATGTACTAAAATTGGCAGCAACAACATTATACATCAAACAATTTTCTTGGGCGGCAGAAAAAATATTTTTTGCTTGTTTGTTTAGAGCTGGTATTAGGTAGAGTTTTCTGGTTTTTTTGTCTTGTTTTGTTTTTTGTTTTTAAATCTGCCTGAATTATGTTAGGGAGTTTAATAGGTATTGCAATGGCACAGAAATTGCTTTGATGTTTGAAAAGCAAAATCAGAAACTTATTCCATATTGTGATTTCTGGGTCTTTCAAAAGATTTTGTTGTTAACACATAAAGTCCTTCTAGGGAACAATTTATTCTTCCAACTGTAGTATATAAATGTGTCCATTTTCGGGCCTCCTGGCTGGCTCGGTCTGTGGAGCATGCAACTCTTTTTTTTTTTTTTTAATATTTATTTATTTTTGAGAGAGAGAGAGAGAGACAGAGTACCAGCAGGGGAGGGGCAGAGAGAGAGGGAGACACAGAATCCAAAGCAGGCTCCAGGCTCTGAGCTGTCGGCACAGAACCATGAGATCACGACCTGAGCTGAAGTCGGGCGCCCCTAGAGCATGCAACTCTTAATCTTAGGGTCGTGAGTTCAAGCCCCACATTAGGCATGGAGCCTACTTAAAATAAATAAATAAATAAATAAATAAATAAATAAATAAATAAATAAATAAATAAATAAGTTAATTAAAAAATGAATGAATTTAAAAATGTCCATTTTCCTTCATATTTGCCAATACTGAATGAGAAATAAATTGTATCTTTTTAATCATTTTGAAACTATTTTTACATTTGACAATTGGCCATTTACAGTTCTTCTTTTGTAAGTTAACTCTTCATCTTAATTTTTGGTTGGGGGCCCCAGTGGCTCAGTTGGTTAAGCATCCGACTTGAGTTTGGTTCAGGTCATGATCTCATAGTTCATGGGATCAAGTCCCGTGTTGGGCTGTGCACTGATGGTGTGGAGCCTGATTGGGGTCTTTCTCTCCTTCTCTCTCGGCCTCTCCCCTGCTTGTGCTCTCTCTCAAAATAAATAAACATGAAAAAAAATCCATTTGCTAGGGGTACCTGGGTGACCTCGTTGGTTGGGCATCTGACTCTTAATCTCAGCTCAGTTCTTTTTTAAAAATTTATTTAAAATAATTTTTTTAAGCTTATTTATTTTGAGAGAGAGAGAAAGTGAGAGAGAGGCAGAGAGGGAGAGAGAGAGAGAGAGAGAGAGAGAGAGAGAATCCCAAGCGGGCTCTGCACTGTCAGCACAGGGCCAGATGCAGGGCTCAATCTTGTAGTCGGACACTTAACTGATGAGCGACCCAGACTCCATGCTGAGAGCCTGCTTGGGACTCTCTCTCTCCCTCTCTCTCTCTCTGTCCCTCTCCGGCTCATGCTGTCTCTCAAAATAAACAAACTTTAGGGGCGCCTGCTCATGCTGTCTCTCAAAATAAACAAACTTTAGGGGTGCCTGGGTGGCTCAGTCGGTTAAGCCTCCGACTTCAGCTCAGGTCACGATCTCACGGTCCGTGAGTTCGAGCCCCACGTCGGGCTCTGGGCTGATGGCTCAGAGCCTGGAGCCTGCTTCCGGTTCTGTGTCTCCCTCTCTCTCTGCCCCTCCCCCGTTCATGCTCTGTCTCTCTCTGTTTCAAAAATAAATAAACGTTAAAAAAAAATTAAAAAAAAACAAAATAAACTTTAAAACAAAAAACGATAAACGAAAACTAAAAAAAAATATTTGTTAAAATTGTGAATCCTTTGTTATATATGTTGAAACATGTTTTTGTAGTTTGCTAGTTGCCTTTTTACTTTGATTATGGTTTTTCTTTAAGCACTGAAGTTTCCAAATTTTATATAGGGAAATCCACCTCCCTTTTATGTTATGCTTTCTGCCTTTGATGCCATCCTTTAAGAGTCCTTTTCTGCTTCAACATTCCAGAACTGTCCATCTATACTTTCTTTTAGTACTTTCTTTAGTACCGAGCCAGACCGATTTTGGTTTTTGTATTTAAATTTTCAACGTGTTTGAACTTCCTTTGGTGAAAAGTATAAGTTAGGAAATTAAGTGTAGAGCGTTAGAAATGACTAGCCAGACTCCCACTGCTTTTTTTAGTCCTTTGGTTGGTAGTTTGGAATGACATTTTAATCATATCTCAAGCTTTATGTACATGTGTGTATGTGTGCCTGTGTGTACACACACATAAATACACATATGTTGCCATAGTCTGTTTCTGGACTTGATACTTTCCCTTGTTATGCTACTGCATTAATGTAACTTTGTAATACAGATCAAGCTGGGTTAGTATCCACTCATTACTCTTAGTTTTTAAAAAATTTCTAGATATCCAAATACTTACTTATTTCTAAATAATGAGTATTTCAAGGATATAATCCTTGAGAACAACTTTGACTACCACCGTTTGAAAACTGCAAATTTAGGTTTCAAACCAAAGGAAATGACTAAGCAATAAGTTAGTTCCTGTGCTAGTTTTTTTGCATAGGACTCACAAAGTGTGATCGATTTAACAATACTGCTGTCATTTGCTCCTCACTGGCATAGCCTAAGTGAGGTCACAGGCATTTCAGAAGGAACATGAGTGATGGTGATGGGAAGTCCTGATGCACATTTAGTTCTGTTTAAAATCCTTCTCTTCCTAAATGCAGGATCCCAAAAAGGTTCTCTTTCATTAAGGCCAGGCCATTCTGGGGAAGTATGAAAGTAGTTACTTGCCCATGTGTGCTACATTCATATATTTTTCTTTAAGCCCCAAACTGAGACTTTTTCTATGTGTACATTATAGTTTATAGAATACATGTACATGGAAAGAAAAATTACATATGTACATAAACAACACACGATTTTTCTTTCATTTCTTGATTGTACACGGACTGCATGCTCATGTAAATCATCAGAGTGTTACAGAAGTAGATGGGATGGAAAGTAAGCGTTCTTCATCCTTCCTTCATGATTCCACCTTCTAGATGTAACTGTTGCTAATAGTTTGGTGTGTGTTAAGATTTTTCTTTTGCTATCCATATAGCAACAGTATTTATTATTGTTTGCTGTTTTATTGTGTGATCATTAGTTTTCTTTTACAGAAACAAGGCTATATTACATATAATTTTGCAATCTAAATTTCTAGCTTTACAATGTATTTTCCATACCAGGAAATATATGTGTCTCCTTTTTAATAAATTGTATGGATATTTATTGTTTTTAATTAGGTGGTCTTTTGAGTTGTTTCCATTTTCTCCCCCCCCATTACAAATATTTCTCCAACATTTGTGCATGTATCTTAGGGTACCTACACATAGGATACATTTTTAGAAAAAGATTGGGCTCAAAGGATATGGACATTTAACTTCATAAATATTGCTAAATTGCTTACAAAACATTATACCAATTTATGCCCTGGTAACACTGTATTTCAGTGCCTATTGTTTTTCTATGCTGTTTCAGCACTGGTTATTATTTCTTTAAATGTTTGTCAACCTTATTTTAGTACTTGATTGTTTTTTTTGTGTGTTTGTGTGTGTGTGTGTGTGTGTGTGTGTGTGTGTGTTTTAAAGTTTATTTAGAGAGAAAGCAAGCACGTGTGCAAGGTGGGGAGGGGCAGAGAGAAAGGGAGAGAAAGAATCCTAAACAGGCTCTGCGCGGTCAGCACAGAGGCTGACGTGGGGCTCGATCTCATGAACTGTGAGATCATGACTTGAGCCGATATCAAGAGTCAACGTTTAACCAACTGGGCCAGGTTGGTTACCTGTGTGTGTGTTCTAAAATTTTTTTTTAGCGTTTATTTTTTGAGAGACAGAGTGTGAACAGGGGAGGGGCACAGAGAGAGGGAGACACAGTATTCAAAGCAGGCTCCAGGCTCTGAGCTGTCAGCACAGAGCCTGATGCAGGGCTCGAATTCATGAACGCAGATCATGACCTGAGCCGAGGTCAGTTGCTTAATCAACTAAGCCACCCAGGCGCCCCTGTGTGTGTGTTTTAATAATTGAGAATCTTTTATGTTTCCAACTCATTTGAATTTCTTTTGTGACTTGCCCAATCATGCCTTGAGTATGGTTTTTATATGTATTCCAAGTATAAGACATTTCTTGTTGGAAAAGTCTCTTTTTCTCTCAGTAGTTTTAATGCTTAGTGTTGATCTCTATTCTTTTCTGTTTTAGGATACGATGGCCAAACGAAATACAGTGATAGGAACACCATTTTGGATGGCTCCAGAAGTGATTCAAGAAATTGGATACAACTGTGTGGCAGACATCTGGTCATTGGGAATAACAGCTATAGAAATGGCTGAGGGAAAGCCCCCATATGCTGACATCCATCCAATGAGGGTAAGGAAATGGACAAAACCAGTAGGGTGGTTAGCTACTGGTCGTCATTAGAAAGTTAAATGGCTTACTTGATTAGGTACCAAACAGTAAATGAATTAATTGTATATAATTGATAAGTGGCAGTCTAGACTCCACTAATCAGTTCAAGTCACTAATCAGTTCAAGTCACTAATCAGTTCAAGTGTGATCCACCCCCTCCATACCAGAGGTTGTGTATTGATAGCTGTCTGGCAGGACGTAGGTCACAGAAATGCAATGTATATTTTTTAATAGTTTAGTTGCTCACATTTTAACATAACATTAACTGGAACTGAGTGGTGGTCCCCTCATTTATACAGGGCATGGGCTTTCTACTTTATCAGTCTCCATGATTCCCTAGTCACCAAGTATCCTTTGTCCCTTATCACAGTGTTTTCTCTGTTTTTCTCATAGTAATATTAAGAGGAAAGCAAACTATTTTTTTGATGTCATGTCCCTAGCACCCAGCCTGATTGATTTGTTGTCTTTTTCCTGCCTGAGCCTCAGAGGTATTTACATGTGTAAGTTGTGGTTTGGAG
Organism: Lynx rufus; assembly: GCF_022079265.1. Taxonomy (NCBI): domain Eukaryota; kingdom Metazoa; phylum Chordata; class Mammalia; order Carnivora; family Felidae; genus Lynx; species Lynx rufus. The sequence goes on along the minus strand of NW_025814896.1, from coordinate 15,741,290 downwards.
ATCCCCAGACTCTCCTCATCAGAGGCTCTGTCCTTTGCAGCTTCCATGGGCTTCTAGAGTAGTAAGGGCCCGTCGGTGCAGTCTTCACCGAAACTATCAGTGTGACACCCTCAGGGGTTTGCAGGCTATTCCCAGCCAGGCCCCTCATCACAGCACTGTTAAGAGGCCTTGATCATGCCTGGGGCGCCTGGGTGGCTCAGTGGGTTAAGTGTCCAACTTCATCTTAGGTCGTGATCTCACAGTTGGTGAGTTCGAGCCCCACGTTGGGCTCTGTGCTGACAGCTGGGAGCCTGGAGCCTGCTTCAGATTCTGTGTCTCCCCTTCTCTCTGCCCCTCTCCCACTTGTGCTCTGTCTCTCTCTCTCTCTCAAAATAAACATTTAAAAACTTAAAAAAAAAAAAAAAAGGCCTTGATCCTGCCTTCCTCAGGGGTTCCATAGTCCTCTCACCATACGTCCCAACTCACCTCTCCCGCTTCTTAGTACTTCTATTAAAAGACTTAACAGTTTGTAAAATGTAAAAATGCTCTCAGGTCTTGCCTTTTTATTTTGAAAGGCAGTATACAGTGGTTAACAAAACTCCAAAAAGCTTGCTGGATATTGGAGGTTGAGGAGACAGGAATACATATGAAAGAGGGAGAGGGAGAGAGAGCTATATTAACTTCTCTAATTGTCATACTTCCTCCTTTGAGACACTTAGACTTCAGCTGGGATTTGGTTGGGCTTATCAATGGAGAAGAGGAAAATGTTTCAAACTTTAAATGTATCTCTAGTCATATTTTAATTAGTACATCACTTTTATTTTACCAAAAACAATTTTTTTTTAACCTAGGCAATCTTCATGATTCCCACCAACCCCCCTCCTACATTTCGAAAGCCAGAACTGTGGTCCGATAACTTCATGGATTTCGTGAAGCAGTGTCTTGTAAAGAGCCCTGAGCAGAGAGCCACAGCCACTCAACTCCTACAGGTATGATGCTCCCTGCGATGCTGCCTCCCTCTGTTCCACTCTCCTGCTGGCCAAAAGGTGCTGCTAACCCACCTGCGTGGAGATGGTAAAGAAGTAGAAGACATTCCCTGCCTTCTAAGGAGCTTTGACTCTAACTGGGTAGAAAAGAATGTTAAATCATGGAACAAGATAATAATACCAGAAAATGGAGGGCTCTGTGGGGTCAGAGATGGGAACTGAGAGTGAGCACTGCCATTGTGCTGAGTGCTTTGCACATGTTGTGCCCTTTAATCATCACACATCCCCTGTGAGGGGAAGGTATTATTTCAGTTTTCTGGGGAAAGAATGGAAGCTTAGAGAGATTAGCTCATTTAGAGGCACTCAGCTGGGGAACAGCCGAGCCGAGACTAAAACCTGGGCCTTCTTAGTTCCAAAGCTCAAGTGCCTGCAAGTCTACCCAGTTCTGACAAGGACCTGAGATTAATGGTAGGTCCTCTTGTAGCTCATGACAGGAGGAGGTGACTTTGGGCTGGAGGTACCGGAGCTGCTTCCCTGGAGCAGGTCGCCTCGGTGCGTGGGCCTTGCAGGACGGGTGGGGTTTGCAGGCAGTCTGCTCGGTGCTGAGGAGGTTGAATTCAGGTGTCAGACTGTCCAGGTTTGAATCCTGGCTCCCTGTTTACTAGCTTTATGACCATGGGCAAGTGATGAGCCCTCTCTGTTGCTTTAGTTTTCTTATCTGTGAGTGGAGACTAATTACCTGCCTCCTACCTAGCTCACCTTCCTTGTGAAGATTAAGTGATATGTGTAACTTTGAACGAAGTTTCACATGTGTTAAAGGTAGAATGACGTGGAGGTGACAAATGTCTGTGGCTATTATTGGGCTGGGCCAGTGGTTTTCAGCCGTGGCAGACCCAGTGCCCCCTCTTTATAACGAATATGTGTATTTTTAGTACTCTCACTACTCTTCTGGAATGAAATTTGTAGATAATACAATCTGTTTATTCCCATAATTTAAAAAGGATTAGTATAAGGTGTATGATATAATGGAGAGATATAAAGGTAATAATTCATAAAATGTATGGCAGTATAAAAAGAGGCTCCAGTTTGACCCAACTTGCAGACACAATGCAGCAGTTGAATACCTGTATCTAGCACCATAAGTGAGCTTAGATTTAAGAATGGTAACCGTTCTGTTCAGGCACTCCAGGAAAATGAATGGGTGGACACTACCATAAAAGTGATGTTAAATAATAACAGACCAGGCTTATTTGTATATGCTAAGAGGAGGGAAATGATCTTATAGATATTCCCAGTGGAGAGAACAAGGAAATATGATATTCTTGCAAATCAGCTGGACCTTAGTTCTAAGCATTGGCAAGTTCTTTCCTGCCGGGATGGGGTACTGATGAAGTTTTATGGAAAAGAAATCTCATGGGGCGCCTGGGTGGCGCAGTCGGTTAAGCGTCCGACTTCAGCCAGGTCACGATCTCGCGGTCCGTGAGTTCGAGCCCCGCGTCGGGCTCTGGGCTGATGGCTCAGAGCCTGGAGCCTGTTTCCAATTCTGTGTCTCCCTCTCTCTCTGCCCCTCCCCCGTTCATGCTCTGTCTCTCTCTGTCCCAAAAATAAATAAATGTTGAAAAAAAAAATTTAAAAAAAAAAAGAAATCTCTTTTGCAACCCGTCACAGGCTGAGATGCACTTACAAAGTTCTTACAAAGACCTTAGAGACCATCTCCTCTGATGAGTGCTGGGGAATAGAGAATGGGTTATAAAAAGAAAGATGGGGACAGTGTCACACAATGAGTTGGGGAGACAACAGGCAACCCCCCAAAGAGAATTTCCACATGTAACTTTCATAGCCTCATTTCCTAATGTTCTGTAAACACAAATAACAAAAAAGGTAGTATAAACGCTAAAAAATTGAAGCAGCTTGTATAAATGAAATTCCACAATATCCCTGGGTTTCAGGTGTCTGTGCTGATTGGTATTTGGGCCTACACCTGTTCCATATTTGTGACCTGTTTTAGTGTTTTTCTGCAGTAACCACACTTTTGCCCTAAAATCCCTTTTTACCTAAATATGTAGTTGAAAATATTATATAGTGCATTGTGTAGAGAGAATAAGCAGGATGAGTAAATTATCCAGTAATATTTAAACAATGTCTTTATGACATTTAAGCCTCCTCCAACATCATCTCTGGACTTTTTTGCTTATCTCTTGAAAAAAATTTGTCAGTATTATTTACTAAAGTGCATATATACTCTAAGACGTTTGAAAGACATGCAGAATGTGCCACAGTTTGTTGCTGTGCAGGACTGTTCCTCGCTTTGAAGGATTGCTGGTGTCCCTCCTTCCCCTCATGTGCCATTGGTGTTCAAACACCAACTACAAGCTCCCGACACGTTTATAAAACTTCCTCTAGGGGGCAGTACCACCCCACTGAGAATATCTAGGTTTGGCAGAGAGAGTGGAGACTTTGTAGCCAGGCTGAAAAAGACAGCAAAGCCTGAAACCCTGGTCACAGTTATAAAGTGAGTGTGATTTCATGGCTGTTATGTTACCATAAAGAGAAAGATTAGATTCATCGATTCAGCAAATGTGATCGAGTGCCTACGGGGTGCCAGGCACCGTTTGGGCACGGGTGCCGTATAAACTGTCTCGTTTTGTGCTTTCAGCACCCGTTTGTCAAGAGTGCCAAAGGAGTGTCGATACTGCGGGACTTAATTAACGAGGCCATGGATGTGAAGCTGAAACGCCAGGAAGCCCAGCAGCGGGAGGTGGACCAGGACGATGAGGACAATTCAGTGAGTGGCAGGCATGCCGTGGGCCTCAGGCATTAATGCGTGTTATTTCGCGATTGCCGGGTCCAGTGGGACGAGTAGGAGATACCAGATCAGCCTGGGGCTGGAGACGCCGCTTGGCTGATTGTGCCCTGGCCTGACCCTGTGAAGGACTTGCTCTGTCTGTACTTGTTCTTCTCGCTGTGCTTCCTAAAACATTTTCAAATTTTACTTTTGCCCCCACAGCATTTACTGAATTTGACTTTTTATTCGGGAAAGGGAATGCTTAGGTCGGAGACTTGGTCTTTTGTGCCCTTTTGGAGAATCAAAGATCTATACTAAATATGCAGATTTTATCCTCAGAGACTCCCTCCCAAGCCTGAGATTCCAAGGGTGTGCACCCCAGCTCCTTAGGTTACGTTGTAAAACCCTTAAGAAGGAGGGAGGAAGGGGTGAGAGAAGAGGGTCCTCCTTTTTTTTTAAATTTAAAAAATTTTTTTAAATGCTTATGTTTGAGAAAGAGAAGCAGAGACAGAGTGTGAGTCGGGGGAGGGGCAGAGAGACAGAATCCCAAGCAGGCTCCAGGCTCTGAGCTGTCAGCACAGAGCCCCACGTGGGGCTCGAACTCATGAACTATGAGGTCATGACCTGAGCCGAAGCCGGATGCTTAGCCAACTGAGCCACCCAGGCGCCCCATGAGGGCCCTCCTGGTTCGATATGCTGTCTCACGTGGCTGACTTTAAGTTTCTCTTTGGTTAAATAAGAGTGCTCTCTGCTCTACAAGGTGTGGGTCTAGAACCCCAGTCAGCATCAAATCCAGAAATGCTTGCGTTGAGATGAGTAATAGTAATTCGAAGGATTCAGTCTTTTGATCCAGTTAGCCCAATTTGAGGTTTTGTCCTCCTCCAGGAAGAGGATGAGATGGACTCTGGCACGATGGTTCGAGCAGCAGGTGATGAGATGGGCACCGTCCGGGTGGCCAGCACAGTGACCGATGGAGCCAGCACTATGATCGAGCATGGGGACACGTTGCCGTCACAGCTGGGCACCATGGTGATCAACGCAGAGGATGAGGAAGAGGAAGGGACTATGAAAAGTAAGGCTCTGGTTAAATATACTCCCTTCTTGGACATACCCTACACATTCCAGAGAAAATGGGCTCTCCTGGTCCACATGGGCTTAGCTCGAGTCACTTTCTGGTGGTGCGGGAGTGGGGGAAGGGGAAGGGGACAGCTGGCCTGCGGTGTCAGAGGCAAGAAAATGTCAGCAACGAGGAGGGACTTTCTTTCAAACCTGAATGGCCCTTTTCTCATCGAATGTTGTCATTTTCTCCTTTTTCCTTGATCCGTGGAGGCAAGCACACAATTGTTTTGATGCATAATCAAAGTGTAATGAGATTCTGAGCTATTTAACATAGCTTCAGTGTATTTTCTATTTTCTGTGCATTTAACCCAGGTTTACCGATACTCAGTCAATACTTAGTCAGGATGACTGTACAACTGTGAAAGTCCTGTCAAATTCCTTCTAGTTGAAACCCACCTCTGCTTCACTTCTTATCCTGCTCATACTTTTTTGCCTGTGACTGAGGACTGACACACATTTTCTGCTCTCATCTCGGAGTGCTGTCCTCTCCCCTCCTCCTCGCTTGTTTCCCTTCCCTTACTCTGTGCATCACAGACCAGCTCACAGAGGAGAGGAATTTGTGAGTACAAACAGTACTAATTGAATTCTGTATGCACTTTTTAGCCTGCACTTTGCACAAGTTTATTTATTTGTTTTCTAATTAGTTAATTTTTTAAAGGTTTTATTTTATTTATTTATTTTAAAAAATATATTTATTTATTTTTGAGAGAGAGAGAGAGAGAGAGAGAGAGCACAAGCAGGGAAGGGGCCGAGAGGGAGGGAGACACAGAATCCGACGCAGGCACCACGCTCTGAGCTGTCAGCACAGAGCCCGACGCGGCTCAAACTCACAACCCGTGACATCGTGATCTGAGCTGGAGTTGGTCGCCCACTGACTGAGCCACCCAGGCACCCCTAAAGATTTTATTCTTAAAAATCTCTACATCCAGTGTGGCACTCGAACTCATGACGCTGAGATCAAGAGTCGGATGCTCCACTGACTGAGCCAGTCAGGCACCCCATGAACTTTGCATAGGTTTAAAGCATTAAGGCTTTATAATCTTTTCATCATCTTTTTTCCCCCCTTTCCTTTTTAAAGTTTAAAGGTCCTTCCTTTAAACCAGGGAGCAGCAAACTATGGTTCATGGGCCAAATCTGGCCTACCACCTGGTTTTGGCAATAAAGTTTTATTGGAACATGGCCATGTCCATTTGTTTACATATTGTCTGTGACTGCTTTGCACTATAGAGGCGGAGTGAGCAGTTGTGACAGAGGCCATCTGGCCCCCAAAGCCTGAAATGTTTGCTCTCTGGTTCTTTACAGACAGCAAAAGTTCTCTAACTCCTGCTCTAGACCCTCTGCTTCATGATTAATTCATTCAGTGAATTTTTCTTCCGTGCTGGATCCCAGGTCCTCAGCTGGGTGCTGAGGACACAGCAGGAAATGAAGAAACAGTCCTTGCCCCAAAGGAAATCATGGTTTAGTGTGGGAGATGGACCATTAATTACAATTCAGTGTATGAAATAATTTCTAAAGTAGAGGTAACCCAGGGGCTTGTCGAAACAGAGTGGAGGAGTATTTTATTTAATCTGGGCTGTGAAAAGGGTGGGTGGAGGTGTTCCAGCAGAGGGAGCAGCATACACAGAGGCCCTGAGGCGAGAGAGGGGTAGGTCAGTGCAGGGGAGCTGCGGCTGGTTGGCTGGTTCATCGGGACTGGAGCCAGCAGTTCTGGGGCCGTGGGTCCCAGGCAGCCCCCTCTGCTTTCAGTGTCTCTGGTCTGTGTATTTATAATCCAGCCTTTGTTTACGAAGGGAAAGGTTTTCTTTTTTCTGTTTTGGGGCCGAGGCTTATTATCTGTGTTTGGATTCTGGTCAGAAGTATACAGGTGGTGAAAAGTAGTAATATTGTTGATGGATGTGTTAATTGGTATAACTTTCCTGGAATGTAGTATGCATCAAGGGTTTAAAAAGTTCAAACCTTTAACTCAGCACATTCCACTTCTAGGAATCAGGTCCAAGAAAATAATCGAAGATGTAGACAAATTATATGCAAGAGTTTTCCCAAACATGTTACTTAGAATTGTAAAACAAAAAATCTGGATTAAATGTTTAGCAGCAGATTATTGGTCAAATAAATTATGATACATCTGTAAGAGGGACTACTATACAATATAAAAACATTAAAATCCTATGTTTGAGGAATACTTAGTGAGCTAAGGAAATACTTATGATATGTTGTTAAGTGAAAAAGAGAAGGAGGGGTGCCTGGATGTCTCAGTCAGTTAAGCGACCAACTCTTGATTTCAGTTCAGGTCATGATCTCATAGTTTTGTGAGCTCGAGCCCCACGTTGGGCTCTGCACTGACAGCCTGGAGCCTGCTTGGGATTCTCTTTCTCCCTCTCTCTCTGCCCCTCCATGGCTCTCTCTCTCACAATAAATAAATAAACTTAAAAAAAATCTTTTTAAAAAGAAGGAAGCAAAATTATAACATGACTCCAGTTTTACAAAGTAAAAAGATAACATACATTAATGTGTATATAGAAAAAAGACTGAAAAAACAAAAGGCTGGAGGTAAATAAATCAGATATTAAAAGTGGTTATTATTGGTAAGAGGATTATATCTGTCTTAAATTTTATTTATTTTCCAAATTATTTTCTAAAGTTACTATCGTAAAGAAATCCCACCAGAAATACTGCTGGGATAGTGTGTCTGGTAAATTAGGGTTTTGTCTCTGGATTGTCTTAAGAATTTTTTTTTTTTTCCCCTCTTACTTCTGATGGCCTTAAAAATGGTTGTTTACAATAGTTTATAAAAACATTGTCGGCCTGCTAGTCCCTTTTAATTCTGATTTCATTTAGTGTTCTTAGGTATGTTTTATCCCTTAAACTCCATATTGGAGTATCCTGTCCTAGATACATTCTTAGATATGTGTTTGGTGTTACATAAATTATCATGTGAATGTTATATACTACATTTAGTTTTTCTTCCTAAATTTTTAAGTAGCCAGTGTGATTTGTTAGGTTTGTTTTGTAGCTGCTGACCTCTAGGTCTTTCCATGGATTCTGAGTGCTTCTACTTGTTTTAAGGGCTTTAATTATACAGATGGTTATAATCACTGTGTAGTAAACTTGGCTGGCCCATTAACATGTGCTGTGCATGCACATGTTATGGAAAATCTGCCTCTTTTTTTATTTAAAGAATTAATTTTATTCCAAATGTAATTTTCCAAATGTATTTTAAGTGCTAATTAATTCAGTGGGTTGTTTGTTCAGTTTCTGAGCTTGGATAGTTTAGTGTGTCTAATCAGAAACATGCATCTTATATTAGAGTCATGAAAAACTGTTTAAAAACCTCGGTGGTCATAGCCAAGTGACGTTAAATAAACTCAGTTCATCAATCATCTACTTCAGGTCTTATAATTCAGTTTTGGGGCCACAAGTTTGACAGATTTGCCACTTACTTTGAAATCTTTACCACTTATGTTTCTAGGAGTTACTTAAACTTTTCATTATGGGAAATTAAAACATAATTGCACAGAATACTATCATGACCCCAGTGGACTTGTCATACGGTTTCAAAAATGATTGGCTCACTGCCCATCATATTTCAGCCCCTCAAAATGAACTGAATTAATTTAAAACAGATCTAAGACATCATACCATTTCTTCAGAATTAGTTTTAAACATTTAAAGGAGGCTATCTGACCAAGCTTGGCTCAGAAGCTGTCTGTGTTGTTTTGGAGAAGTCACATTCCTTGTATGGGCCTCTGTACTGTAATGGGTAAAACTCAAGAATTATAAGCTTATTACTTTCCTTGTCTCTTACAGCTCAAATAGTCCAAGCATTTATAAAACTTTTATAATTCAAGACTAATATAGAACTGAAGTTGCTAGAAGTTAAAATCTGTTTTCACAAATAGGCTTTCATTTACTGCTTTTTTGAACTTCTGTGAAAAGTTTAATCCTTAAAAATTAAAATTATAATTGTTACCCTCGATAAACCTAACAAAAAAATGACATATCTCCATAATGGTTTGCATTAGTTTTATAGAATCTAATTTTAGTTTCTAATTTTAAAGAAATTGTAACAAGAAAATTAGAAGACTTGCACACAGTTTGTGTAGGACATCCAGGTCAGAAACTTTCCTGAATTTTTTGATACACTTTTTGACAATTGACTGTATTTTACAGATTTTTTAAAAAGTTTATTCGTTGTCTTAGAAAAGTTAGATATTTCATTTGCTTCTGTTCTCCATTACCATATTAAAAATTATTATACCAACAGTATTATGGCAATATTAACACAGTGTTTTATTTATTTATTTATTAAAAAAAATTTTTTTTTTCAACGTTTTTTATTTATTTTTGGGACAGAGCGAGACAGAGCATGAACGGGGGAGGGGCAGAGAGAGAGGGAGACACAGAATCGGAAACAGGCTCCAGGCTCTGGGCCATCAGCCCAGAGCCCGACGCGGGGCTCGAACCCACGGACTGTGAGATCGTGACCTGGCTGAAGTCGGACGCTTAACCGACTGCGCCACCCGGGCGCCCCTAACACAGTGTTTTAAAATGACGTATTTTGAGAGAGAGAGAGAGCAGCGTCCATAAGCACGGGAGGGTGTAGAGAGAGAGGGAGAGAGAGAATCCCAATCAGGTTCCGCACTGTCAGCACAGAGCCTGCCTCGGGGCTTGATCCCAAGAACTGTGAGATCATGACCTGAGCCAAAACCAAGAGTCAGTTGCCTAACCAGCTAAGCCACCCAAGCGCCCCTTAATGCACTGTTAAAAAAGAAAGTAGTTCACCCTTTCACTCAACCAAAGAATGCCTGTTTTTGACTGTGTGCTAGTATGGTTCCTATACAGTAATAATTTGCCTAGGTTTGTTTTTTTTTTAATTTTTTTGAGAGAGAGAGAGAGAGAGACAGAGAGACAGAGAGCGAGTGGGGCGAGGGGCAGAGAGAGAGGGAGACACAGAATCCGAAGCAGGCTCCAGGCTGTGAGCTGTCAGCACAGAGCCCGATGCAGATCATGACCTGAGCTGAAGTAGGATGCTTAGCCAACTGAGCCACCCAGGCGCCCTGATATTCTTTTGTTATGGTTATTTATTTTGAGACAGAGAGAGAGAGAGCGTGCATGCCTGCCTGAGAGCAGGAGAGGGACATAGGGAGAGAGAGAATACCGAGCAGGCTCTATGTTGTCAGTGTTGAGCCCTTCTTGGAGCTTGAACTCCAGAACCCCAAAACTGTGAGAACATGACTTGAGCTGAAATCAAGAATTGGACACTTAACTGACTAAGCCACCCAGGCGCCCCTAATTTGCTTAGATACTGTTTTCTGATTATTTTCCACTTAGTAAGTATATGCATGTTCCATGTTGCTGCATAGCCCTTTATTATATTTATCACACTTACCAGTGTATTTTAATCATTTACCTGGTGCTGGACATTTTGGTTGTTCCTAATTTTTCACCATTATGAATAACTCTGTAGGGAGCATCTTATGTATAAATGTGCCTCCTTTTTAGTATTTCCTAGGAGTTTTCAGAAGTATTTGAATTATTTCATGTATATTTGTCATATTGTGACGCTGGTATATCGTCCTCCAAATGTCGTACCACTTTACATCCCACAAGAATAATAGCAGCTGTCAGGACCCTTGGTTTCTTCACTTATATTCATTTCTCCTTTTTATTTCCCTATTTCCCATGTTTTAAGTCTCTGTGCTACTTTTGGGTGTTTTCTCTAAATTTATCTTCTTTCATTCTTTTTTTTAGCCATATGTAATCAACTGTTTGACCCAGACATTGAATTTATTTCTGTGACTACTTTTTTTTGCTTCCTAAAAGTTTTAATTAGTTATCTTTAAATCTGTTTTTTTTTTCTTTTGTGATATCCAGTCTTGTCTTAGCAAATGTTCTTCCTTTATCTGTTTGAATATTATAAATGTCATTATTTTAAGTTTTTTTTTTAGATCAGTCTATTATCTTGAACTCCTTGGGTCTGATTTGTTTTTTTGTTTTTTTTTTTGTTTTTTTTTTTTAATTTTTTTTTTCAACGTTTATTTATTTTTGGGACAGAGAGAGACAGAGCATGAACGGGGGAGGGGCAGAGAGAGAGGGAGACACAGAATCGGAAACAGGCTCCAGGCTCTGAGCCATCAGCCCAGAGCCTGACGCGGGGCTCGAACTCATGGACCGTGAGATCGTGACCTGGCTGAAGTCGGACGCTTAACCGACTGCGCCACCCAGGCGCCCCTTTTTTTTTGTTTTAATGTTTGTTTATTTTTGAGAGAGAGCACGCGTGTTCATGCAAACAGAGGAGGGGCAGAGAGAGAGCGAGGCACAGAATCAGAAGCAGGCTCCAGGCTCTGAGCTGTCAGCACAGAGCTGGACGCAGGGCTCGAACCCATGAACTGTGAGATCAAGACCTGAGCTGAAGTAGGGATGCTTACCTGACTGAACCACCCAGGCACCCCCCCTTTTTTTTAATTTAAAAAAAAATGTTTATTTATTTTAGAGAGAGAGAGAGAGAGAGAGAGAGACAGAGCATGAGCGGGAGAGGGGCAGAGAGAGAGGGAGACACAGAGTCCGAAGCAGGCTCCAGGCTCTGAGCTGTCAGCACAGAGCCCGACGAGGGGCTCGCACAGACCGAGAGATCATGACCTGAGCCGAAGTCGGACGTTCAACCAACTGAGCCACCCAGGTGCCCCACCCCCCCTTTTTTTTATAAGTTGATTTATTTATTTTGAGAGAGAGAGAGAGAGAGAGGTGTGTGTGTGTGTGGGGGGGGGGGAGTAGCTGAGAGAGAGTGAGCGAGAGAATCCCAGGCAGGCTTACCACTGTCTCCTAGAGCCCGATGTGGGGCTCAAACTCAAGAGACGTGGGATCATGACCTGAGTCAAAATCAAGAGTCAGATACTTAACCAACTGAGAGCCACCCAGGTGTCCCTTTGGGTCTGATCTCTGCTGTTTGTGTCTGCCATCTCTCATGTTGTTAGATTTCTTTTTGTATTTTGTAATTTTTGTTGTGAGCTTTAGTGGGAAGTATCTTCTTTGGAGGTCTCTTATGTTTCTGGGGTTGCATAGGTATCCTTGTGGGTCCCTAAGGGGTATTTTCTTCCAGTGTAGTTTTTAGATATTAATCATTACTGTAGTGTGCTTGTGGGACAGCCAAGGGAATTACATTTCTGGAAGTTGACTCTTTCCACCCCTTATTACATTCCTAAGCCATGTCCTTGTGCTTGTGGGTAGAGTTTGTCCTGGCTTCATCTTTGTACTGGGAATGGAGTTCTAGCTGCCTTTTTATAGATGTATCTTGACTCCCGTCTTATCTCGGTTCCTGTTCCCACATCAGCCTAAAAACTAGTCCCTCTGGTTTGGTTTTCCCGGTGGGCCACTCACCTCAGTGCTGTGGGTTCCTCTGTTGCTTTTGGCATCTGCAAAGTTTCCTGTTCTAGTTTTGAGCACTACGGTGTTTTTGTTTTGTTAGGTCTTGAATTTTTGTGTTTAGAGCAGGAGGGGGGCCCTCTAGTGCTTCCGTTCATTCAGTCATCTTGACCTGTCTATAGTGATGGTATGTCTATACTTTCTCTACCAGGGAAAACTTGGGAGAGGTTGTTCCTTGCTCCTGGTCACCTGGCTAGTAAGTGCTAGAGCTGGGAATCTCAAGTCCGGAGTCTGTGCTCCTTTTGTTCTCCTGAACTTCAGTTTGTTTTGGAAGCATCCCCTTACATTAATGGGCATTAGACCTAATATAAGATTCATGAAAATTCATGATGAAGACTAGCGCTGGCTTCTGAGGAGATTCCAGAGATAATCTATTTTTTTTTTAGGACCAATTATTTATTATATAAGTTATTTCTTTATTATACTCAGGAGGTTAGACATTATAACTGTTAATAATAATCATTAATGATTAGGCATTTTCTATGTCAGGCATTGTGCTTAATCCTTTGTAAACATTTGACATACTAGTCATTGCTCCCATGCTGTGTGGTAAATACAGCCACCCCCCATTTTGTCGCAGCAGAAATGGAATTGCAAAGCGATTAAGTAGCTTGCTCGTGATCACATCGTGAGTAATAGAAGTGCCGAGGCTTGAAACTAGGTATGTTTGATTTCAAAGCTTATTATATTATATTCCTGTTCCACAGAGCCTTTTTTATTAGTTGTTGAGGGACAGGACCAAGGCTCATGTTACAGATCATATGTTGGTAAGCCTCAGCCCGCAGTAATATACCTCTCCTTGCTGGTTGTTCAAGTAACTAGCTACTCTATATGTTTCCCCAGAGTTCCAGAAGTGAAGGGCAGATGGTTGTCAAAGGGGGTCAGCCTCCGACGATAGGTTTAATGGTATCTCCGTCTGAGGGAGTATGTTTTGGCTGCGTATGTCTCAGTCTAGAGTAAAGAATCCGGTTGCAGCTGGAGGGAGGGGGTCAGAGTGAGGGGAGACCTGGTTGCCTTAGACCTTAGGAGCGTCTGTAAGAACCGAGGAGGGAAACCATTGCCTGCACTACTTGGAAAACTATGTCTGGATAAAATATCAGTTTGGGGATTTTGGAAGGTTTCTTCTATTTGTCTACATAAGTGTGGGTTTTTTGTTGTTGTTGTTTTGTTTTTTTGATAAGGGCTATGGAAGAACTTTATTTGCCCCACCCCCCATATCTGAAGTGACTGGAGAGGTTCTAGGTCAGTGTCAGGATTGTTGTGCTTTCTCGGGGCCAGCAGAGGGAGCTCTGTAACAGGTTATGAGTTAGAATGGCATTCCCATCAAATCCCCTTTCTATGGTACGCTTTATTCTCGATCAAGACCATTGTTTATTTATTTTAAAATCTATTTTAAGTAAGCGCAGCAACATTAGGACAGTGTCTTTATTTTATTTAGGTAGGAAATTGGACACCTCATACTCGGCAAAGTTCAAGTAAGAGTAAAATCTGCCAAAATGTCTCAAAATAGTTTAAACTTCCTCTCTCTTCCCAGATTTCTCAGTAGACCTTCACGAGAACTGATGTTTTCTTTCTGCAGCATGGTATGATGCAGAAATTTTGGACAAAATTTGTACGATGTAATTTTGCAGCTATCATCGGCTAAAATGGCCCTAACCAAGTAATTAAATAAATTTTTAAAATAAAACTCAAAACTCTGTGCGAACTGACTTGGAGAAAGTTATATGTGTATCAAAGTAAATATTATTAATGGCAGTTTATAGCTTTGTTGACTCTTTAGTTTTCATCTAATCTGTTTCCACGTTGACTACACAAAAGTCAATCTTAGTTCTTTCTTTTGATCCATATATATGTATATATATATGTATATATATACATATGTATATACATATATATACATATATATATATGTATGTGTATATATATATATATATATATATATATATATATATATATATATTTTAACTTTAGATGAAAGAGAGAGAGCATAAGCAGGGGAGGGACAGAGAGAGAATCCCAGGCAGACCCTGTGCTGTTACTGCAGAGCCTGAGACAGGGCTCAAACTCACGAACCATGAGATCATGAAATCAAGAATCGGACACTTAACTGAGCCACCCAGTCGCCACTGATCCTTATATATTTTTTCTTTCTTACCAAGCCCTCCAGTAGAGTCTAGAATAGTAGAGGCGGTAGTGGGCATTCTTATTTGAAAGGCTTGAGTCAGTGGATTCAATTTTTCAATCCTTCAGTGGTCCAAGTTCAGACCCAGCCTTTTAAATGAGACTCTGAAAGGGAGTAAGTGGGTGATTTCTATTTAAAACTTGAACATGATTCATAAATTTCTAATTTTTATTCTAGAGTAATGACCACATTAATCTCTTGGAAGTAGAATTTTAAAGTGAATGGCATAAATTAGTTAGGACAACTCAGAAGCATGTTGTGGGCAAATTACTTGATAGTATTATGTGGGGCAAACACTGTGTATTTGTAGTTCCCCAGAAATTCCTAAGTCTCATGAAGGCCCCTATTGTTGCCATAAGTTTCTTCATGTTAAAAAGTCCAGGCTCTTGGTGAAATGATTTTATTTCAACACTACCCATCAGATACAATTTTGGAGCTGCATAAGTTGGAAATTCTTGACTCACAGCCTAGTTTCTTTACACCTGCAGCGGTTTGGAGGGGATTGTTTTAACATTGCCTCCCTTGTATGTTCTCCATCTCATTCTCCCTGACTGATGATCGCATATGCAAGGGTAGTAAATAGGACATAAAGTACTGTGTGTGTTTTAACACTTCTTTTACTACAGTAGCCTTACTGTGCAATTTCTTTAGAACTATTGTCAGAGAATGTTAAGTGTTCATGTATTTTTTCTACTCACAACATTGTCTGAGAGTTCTACACATGCATTGGTATAGTTATAGTACCAAAGCTAAAACTTACAACACTTCGTTAGAAATGTATCTGCTCAGTAAGGGTAAGAGAAAGAAAAAGGGATCATGGAAAGAATATTAGTTTTTGGAATGAGAGTCTTTGCTTTGAAACTTGCTCAGAATCTCATAAACTTCGTTCAACTTTGGCAAGTTACGTCCTTTTTTGAGTCTCAGTTTCCTAGTCTAAAAAAATGGGGCATAAAAGTTCCTACTCTGTAGAGCTGGTAAGATGATATGGAATAACGTATGGAAAATACTTAGAATGTAAATGCTTCAAAATGGTGAGTTGTGTAAGTTTATGAGTCTTTTAATGAGTGACAGTGGCTTTTTAATTGGACCTGAAAGTTCCTTCAACCAGGGCTACTTTTTTGCATCCTAATTCCTTTTCTCTTGCTAGTTATGTTTTTTTTATGTTTTTATGTTCTCATTCTTGGCATTAATGGTGTTTTGTAAGTGCCATCTCTCTGAGCACTGGTGAACTAAAACCATGAAAATGGTTGAACTAAAGTAAGGTTACCTGTCAGTTTCAGTAATGTTTTAAAAATGTGCTGAGGGGGGAGAGAGAGTGAGAGAGGGAGGGAGAGAGAGAGTGAGTGAGTGTGCGTGTTTTACATTCCTTGGCAATAAGATAGAGGTATTTTGAGAATCTGTTAAATAGCTCAAAATACAAGATGGCAGATTTTAAAGAAGGCTAGACTTCGGATCCACCTGAACCTTCCTTTGTTGAGTTCAAACTGTTATCTTAATCCTGTGGAATTTTTACTGACTGGATTTTTTTCTGTCCCTGAACGATAATTGCTGTGGTTCACTGTGTGTTTATCAGAATCTTTCTCCTGGGTGGGATTTAAGGTAGAAGAGCAGACATCTTGGTCCTTAGACTTTTCTCATGGTTGCACAAATATTCCAAGGTCAGGGGTGCCTGGGTGGCTCCGTCGGTTAAGCGTCCGACTTCAACTCTAGTCATGAGCTCAGTTTGTGGGTTCAAGCCCCACGTTGGGCTCTGTGTGGACAGCATGGAGCCTGCTTGGGATTCTCTCTCTCCCTCTCTCTGCCCCTTCCTGACTTGTGCTTTCTCTCTCAAAATAAGTGAACTTTAAAAAAATTATCTTAGAAAAATACTTCAAGGTCATCCTGTAAAGTGGAGACTAAATCCTAATTGTTTGTGCAGTTATTCTAATTCTGTCCAGATGTTGGGCTCAATTTTATCTTTGGAAACCATTAACATTCTTGATTCTTTTGGGATGAGCCAAAAGGCACAGACACGTGGTGCCTGAAAATTCATTCGAAACACTCTGCCAGATCACATATTAGGATATGAAAGTACCAGATCTCAGTGTAGCTTGGTTGAAGGGCTCAAGGCCTATATTTTTGGGAAGATAAGGTGCTCCATTACAGTTAAATTGGTAAAAGGAGAGAGAGCCAAGAATAGCCGTGGGAGAAATGTATTTTCCAGGAGAGGGCAGTAGCATGAGAGTAATGAAGAACAAGGGAAAATGAGTCTTAAAAGATATACTTCGGCTCTTATGCTTAAGAGGCAGATAAATCAGTTTTGAGGGGCGCCTGGGTGGCGCAGTCGGTTAAGCGTCCGACTTCAGCCAGGTCACGATCTCGCGGTCCGTGAGTTCGAGCCCCGCGTCAGGCTCTGGGCTGATGGCTCGGAGCCTGGAGCCTGTTTCCGATTCTGTGTCTCCCTCTCTCTCTGCCCCTCCCCCGTTCATGCTCTGTCTCTCTCTGTCAAAAATAAATAAACGTTGAAAAAAAAAATTAAAAAAAAAATCAGTTTTGACTGGTTAGGGAATATATTTCTCTGGTGCTCTAAGCTGTTCTGACTTGCTTACTGTTATTCAGCAAAGAAATGAAGATGCATTTTAATCAATTTAAATGGATCTATATAGAAAAAGTAGATGATTCTCATAACTGTTTATGCTCTAAAAATATCAATTTGGAATCAGTATTTGTTAACAATAAATATTTAATGCCAACCAAGAAGTATTTATTAGGTAGTCACAATGCGTTATGCCTGTGTAGTGTATAAAAAACAAACGAGTCATTTTCTGCTGACCAGGAATTTATAGGTTAAGAGGGAAAGATGAAATTTGTCATTATCATTGTCTAATACTTATGGAGTGCCTGCTGTACTATAACTGTTCCTTGTGGTTCCTTTTATGTCTGGGGCCTTACCCTAGATGTTTTGGATAGTGGTATTTGATGTTGCCATAACTTACATATGCAGGTAATATAACTAGGCAAAATGCTGGGTAAGTGGTGCAGACAAGTATTAAAGGTTTTGTGAGAAGGAAAGCAAGGACTTAGATGTGCAGAAAGACTGAGGGAGCCTATTTTAGGCAAGTGCAAAGTCAGAAAGTAAACATACACATTGAATATTCAATTTGGCTGAAGTGGATTTTGACTGGATGCTGGAGGACCTTGAGTGCTGCACTGAGAAGTTTGAACTTGGTAATTACTGTTGGTAATAGGGTATTTTAAAGACATTTTGATCAGAAAAGTGATAGGACAAGGTGGCTTTTTAGAAGAGTCACGTGGATGATTTGGAGCTTGAAAAGGCTGGAAAAGGGAAGATCAGTTGGGAAATTTTTGCAATAACCAAGATATGGATCATTCTCACTTGTTAACCTCCTATATCTTTTTAGATGTGTACCTCTTTTGCTCCAGTTAGTAATTCTTTGAAATTTGGGTTCAGATTTCTTTGAATAGATATGTGGCAGCTCACCAGACTTAAATAACTAAGTACCACTGCCCAGAAGTCATGTCAATTTACATAAGAGGCAATTGCCAAAATTGGTGAACTGGAAGAGTTATTCCAGTTGGACTCCAGGGAATCTTCTAATTTATGATTCCAGCAATTCTCAGTGATTTCAAAGAACGTTCAAAGGAATATTTATGGCCCGACACAGAAACTTGGATAATAACTTGTGTAATGAAATGAGTTAATATGTGGAAGACACTTAGGTGCCTAGTAACAAAAACAAAAACCACACAAAGACCAAAATCTAATAAAGGTTAGATTAAAAACCAGAACAAACAACGCTCTGATAAGGCATTTTATTCCATGCCAGAAGAAAACATTTGAGAGATTACTTGAGTTTTTTCCTTGCAAGTATTCAAATATGAAACAGAAGAAAATGCAGGCTCTGTGTACTTCTCTAACTTAAACAGAATGTATTACTGTTAAGGTAGAAAAGAGTTATTACTGTAGAAATTAAGGGCAGAGTAGTGACCATTATGGTTTACTTAATGACAGTCTTAAAAACGAACGTAAAAATGAAAGGGCATTAAGTTTAATGTCTAGTAGGTGGTCATTCCATAGGAAAAGACAGGCTTCAGTCTTTGGTCAATCTCTTTCCCAATTTTGACTCCCCTGGCATTGTGTCATAGCTCAAAGGAATGTAGAAATAAAAGTAAACTGTAGGGGTGCCTGGGTAGCTCGGTCGGTTAAGTGTCTGACTTCGGCTCAGGTCATTGATCTCATGGTTCATGAGTTCGAGCCCCGTGTCAGGCTCTGTGCTGACAGCTCAGAGCCTGAAGCCTTCTTTGGATTCTGTGTCTCCCTCTCTCTGCTCCTCCCCTGCTCACACTCTGTCTCTTTCTCTCTCAAAAATAAATAAAAACGTTAAAAAAAAAAGTAAACCGTAGAGGAAAGAAGTCCTTTTTTTTTTAATTGAATTATTGTTTTTAATCTCTAGTTTTTTTAATAATTTTTTTTTGAGGGAGGGTGTGCGTGCAAGTGTGTGAGCGGGAGAGGGGTGGAAGGAGAGGGAGAGAGAGAATCTTAAGCAGCATCCGTGCCCAGCGTAGAGCCTGATGCAGGGCTTGATCTCACGACTGTGAGATCATGACCTGAGCAGAGATCACGGCCTGAACCTAAATCAAGAGTTGGATGCTTCACCAACTGAGCCACCTAGGCACCCCTAAAATTGAGTTATTGATATATAATTCACATACCATGTAATTTACTCATTTAAAGTATACAATTTATTGGGGTTTAGTATATTTACAGAGTTTTGCAGCCATCACCACAATCTAACTTTTAAAAATGTATCTTTTTTAGTTGAGATATAATTCCCATATCATAAAATTCACCATTTGAAAGTTACAGTTCTGTGGTTTTTTTAGTTAACAAGGTTGTGCAACTATAGCCACTGTTGAATTCCAGACATTTTCTTCACTGCCCCCCCAAAAGCCACAGTGCTGTTAGCAGTCACTTCTTATTACCCCCTGCCCCCATTCACGGGCAACCATCATCTGCTTTCTGTCTCTATGGATTTGCCATTCTGGACATTTTATATAAATGGAATCCTACAAAATGTGGCCTTTGTGTTCCGTTTCTTCCTCTTAATGTTTTCAAGGTTCATCCGTGGTGTAGCATGTGTCGGTGCTTCATTCCTTTTTAATGGCTGAATGATTCCATTGTATGGATAATACCCTGTTTTGTTGACACTCTAATTTTAGAGAATTTTGATCACCCCTAGAAGAAACTCCATATCCATTAGCAGTCACTTGCCATCCTACCCACTCACCCCATGGGCCTGGGCAGCTAATCTACTTTATGTCTCTACAGATTTGCCTTTTCTGAACATTTCATACGGAGGCATAAAATATGTCGTGTTTGGTGACTGGCTCTTTGAACTTAGCATAATGCTTTTAGGGTTCATCCGTGTATCATGTATCAGTATTTCATTTCTTTTTGTTGCTGAATAATATTCCACTGTATAGGTATTCCATATTTTATGTATCCATTCTTCAGTTGATGCACATTGGCTTGTTAGGTCTTTCTGCTTTTATATAGCATTTTTCAAAGAAAAATAAACATGGGATACAGTTGCTTATGAATTCACCCCTGGTCTGTGAGCTTAGACAGATCCTCCATTGAGCTTGCCAGATGCTGCTTACAAAGAAAAATGGGTCAGTCATAGTATAAGAATTCATGCATTTCCTGTGTCAGATCAAAGAATCAGGGCAAGAGACGGCCATTTAGAAAGTTTGACTTTTCTGCTCTGTCTATTCTCCCTACGGCTTCAGGTTTCTGGAATTATCATTCAGCGGAACGTCTTCATTTCCTGGGATACATCTGAAAAAATATCCCAGCTCACATCGAAACAAAAAGCCCACCAGCCAGCTGAAGCCCTGGGGACAGCATTGCCTTTAATCAGCTTGGACTGATTCTCTTACACTTTTCAGTACTGACAGGCTGTTGTCCAGCACACTTGATTATCCAGCTCAGGAGCGCTAAAAGAGAAGTTCAAAGATAAGGTTACTGGGAAAATCCCATTCCCTCGGTCTTTCTACACTCACCTTAATGGCAGTTCTGACATATCAAGAATTTTCATTTCAATTTTAGAGAATTTGCAGTATGAGATGCAGCTCACCAGACTTAAACTGACAGTCAGACTTAAACTGACAATCCCATTCTTGTTGGTAACTAGCTACGTAATCTTAAGCAGATTTCTCACCTATAAGGTGGAAATAATACATACTTCAGAAGATTCGAGGATTACATGAAATGGTAGATCATCTACTACTTGGTGCCTAATAAATGCGGGTCCTCCTCCCTCCTGCTTCATTTCATGGTGTTCATGAAGTTTGGATAGGACTGTCATGCAAAAGTACCTAGTAAAATGCCTGAAACTTAGAAGATACTCAGTAAATCTTAATTGAATTTGAGAGGTACCTGGGTGGCTCAGTCGGTTAAGCATCCGACTTCAGCTCAGGTCATGATCTTGATCTTGCGGGAGGGCATTACCAACGGGCGACGACACTGGGAGGGAATTCTCATGGCCGTTTTTTGCAAACGTTCTATCCGAGATACTAATTATTACAGTAATACAGATCTGTTTACTGAGAATTATCAGTCTACAAAATCAGAATGAAAACAGGTACTATAATCACAGTGTTAGTAAGAAAATATCGGTCACAACAGGAGTGCTGACTGATCCATATGAACTTAATACGGAAGCAGTCTAACACAGAGGAAGAATATTGTGATGCAGTCAGTTAATTTCTGGAACCACTAAATAACAGGAATCACAAATACACCTAACTGTTTTTCTTTTTTGAATGCATGCTGTTTCTTGCCAGTTGAGTTGGCTTCTCCTACTAGTAGATTCATTCATGTCTTCAGCTTTACTTACATAAAACATTTTTATAACCAACATCTCTAGATGATATCTTTATTACAGTTTGGGCCAAGAAAAATTTGGTCACCTCTTCCATCTGTTTTAAAAAAGACAACTTCTCCCCTTCCACCTCCAAAAAAAACCCCGCTAACAACAACAACAAAAAACTCAAAGAGTCAGAGACAGTCTTGTCACAAGTATTTGTTGAGTCCTAACTACTTTTTGCTTTGGTCTGGTCTTTGGTTTATGCCCATACACATCTAAGCTGTGGCATATTTTAGATTAGAGGTTATCAAGTGTGATAATCCCTCTGGAGATAAGAACTTCTTTTGAATGGTTATCAGTAACTGAGCATAAATACATTTTCATAAGTTACTGCCAACTCATAGAATTAGGAAATTTTCGGAGCTGTAAAGGGGCATGGGAAATAATGGTCCAGGGGCCTCTTTTTGTAGATTGGAACCTATGGTTTTCCCAGGATTTTATAGTTGGACCAAAATCTGGATCTTTTTAAAAAAATATTTATTTTTGAGAGACAGAGCATGAGCAGAGGAGGGGTGGAGAGGGAGGGAGACACAGAATCGGAAGCAGGCGCCAGGCTCTGAGCTGTCAGCACAGAGCCTGACGCGGGGCTTGAACTCATGAACCGTGAGATCATGACCTGAGCTGAAGTCCGAGGCTTAACTAAGCCATTCAGATGCCCCTAAATTCTTTAAACAAATTTATGGTACTTGTTGCCAGTATTTTCTTCCAGTTTGTCATTTGTCTTAGCTTATATATGTGCTTACTAATTTTTAAAAATGTATGATGTTTTCTTTACATAAAAGGTTTTTATTTCTCCATTTTTCATTGCATCTGGGTTTTTGTCATAGGTAGAAAGCCTTTTTCCACACCCAGGTTTTTTTTTATTTTTACATTTATTTTTATTATTTATTCATTTTTGAGAGTATGAGTGGAGGAGGGGCAGAGAGAGAGAGGGAGACACAGAATCTGAAGCAGGCTCCAGGCTCTGAGCTGTCAGCGCAGAGCCTGACCAGGGGCTCGAACTCATGAACCGTGAGATCATGACCCTGAGCCGAAGTCAGACACCTAACCGTTAGGCTGAGCCACCCAGGCACCCCTTCCACACCCAGGTTTTAAATGCATTCACACAAGTTTTCTTACAGTACTTATAGTTTCCATTGTTACAGTCGGAGCTTTTACCCATTTGGAGTTTTCCTGGTTTAAGATGTGAAGTGTGGATCCAATTGAGTGTTTTTCCAAATAACTAATTGTTTGGAAGCCATTTGGGCTCTCTATTTTGTTTCAGGACTTCCTGTCCTGGTCAGCTGGTTGGACTGTCTAGCCAGGAGATTCCATATGAAAGGACACCATACACCGTTTGTGCCAGGAGATTGTGTATGAAAGGACACCGTGTGCTATATGTGACAGCTGTCGCTAGCACAGCCATGGTTACATGGCTCCAGGAGGCTCTCTAAGTACTCTTTGTCTGTGTGTGGGATTTGTGGAGGCTTGCTGCACGGTTGTTCCTGGTCCCAGAGGGGGGGACCGATCAAAAGTACTTGTCGACAAATCCAAAACACTTCCACTTCTACAGGTTTTATTTTGTTGCAGTCCCTTCAGAAGTAGATTATGAAATGATACCTTACATTTAACTCAACAATTAAATAAAATAAGCGTGCAAAGCCCTTAATGTGGTACCTAGAACAAACAAAACAACACACACACTCACCAGATAATCACTGATCTTAGTAAATACTGTGTGTAATCCCTTATTAGTGAGGAGGCACCAGTGAAGTAGGCTTTGGGCAGCATCTGGAAGTGGGCAGATCTGGGATTGGCTGCTCTTGAACTTGGCAATGGTAAAGTGAGATGACAAACGTCTGAGAGGCAGTCAGGGTGCCTGCTTGACACTGGACCAGGGGGTGTCGGGAGATAAGGTTGCATGGGACAAACACTTGTTGGTGTTTCTCTTCTAGACCCCTCCCCATCCACTTCTTAAATTTTTTTTCAGTTTACTTATTTATTTATATAGAGAGAGCACAAGTGGGATAGGGGCAGAGAGAGAGGGAGAGAGAACTCCAAGCAGGGTCTGTGCTGTCCGTGCAGAGCCCCACATGGGGCTCAAACTCCTGAATCGCGAGATCGTGACTTGAGCCAAGATCAAGAGTTGGAGGCTTAACTGACTGAACCACCCAGATGCCCCTCCCCATTCATTTCTCAAGGCTTTGAGCCTTCTGGTCTTTTTTCCTGGTTACTGGGGAAAAGGGCAGTATAAACCCACATATTCATGGAAAGCACTGGGAAAAAACTTCTGTACTTCCTGGTATTAGAATACTAATTAGAAGTACAGATTACTTTGACGTTGAAGTAGATACATTCAGCTAGCTAGGTTGTTAAGTCGTGCCAGGTACAATTTTTCTTTTTGCCCTTGTTACTAACTAGTGACTGACTGCTGTTTTCATACCTGCTGCCTCTGCTGTGTAACTGCCCTGCCACCTAAGTGCTGATTCTTCTTCAGGGATGTTTGGGGCCCAGCCGAAGCCCCCCCTCTACCAGTCTTCCCTGACCATGCCAGCTTGCAAGATCTTTCCTTCTGTGAGATCTTGAGATCTACTTATGAGAGACAAACCCTGTTAACATTTTGGTATATTTTCTTCCGGTCTTTTTTTTTCCCCCCTACATATATGATTTTACAGAGTTGAGATCATTCTGTACATATAATATCGTATCCTGTTTTTAACTTTTAGCTTTATTGTAAACCGTTTATAAATAAGCTTTTAAAAGTTACGTAATATTTCCTGGAGTGGATGGATTATGATTTATTTCTATTTGCTTTTTCATGCATATTTTTCTTATTAGTCCAGTCCGATCATGAGTTTATCAAAAGGGAGTCACCCTATTGTATCATTCCCCTTCTCTACTCCGTTGGCTCTAGAAAATGTTGTCTACGTAGATGACAAGTAAATATTTTTGCTTGCTTCTCTGTTTTAAGTCTAAATGTTACGGAACATGTTGCCATCGGAGACCCCCAAAATACTACTTGCATCTTACTCGGGGTCTTTACATCACCCAAGTCTCTCCATCCAGAAAAAGGGGCCCTGGGGAAATATTTGCATGTATTTGAGGGGGGCCATAGTCCTCTGAAATTCCATGAGAAGCATTTGGAGTGAGCATTTGTGCATTTCCTGTGGTTTTTACTAGATTCTCCTCAGGGTCCTTCTCTAAAAAAGCCACTGACACACAGGCCGAATGAAGGCCGTCTGGAGATGGATGTATCCATTAAACTTATCTGAGGTCGAAGATATCATTTTTCTCCTTTTGTTGTTCTTGGTTTTCAGGAAGGGATGAGACCATGCAGCCTGCAAAACCATCGTTCCTTGAATACTTTGAACAAAAAGAAAAGGAAAATCAGATCAATAGCTTCGGCAAAAGTGTACCTGGCCCCCTGAGGAACTCCTCAGATTGGAAAGTGCCGCAGGATGGAGACTATGAGTTTGTAAGTAGTGCTGGAAGCCAGTGGTTCTGTCTGCTGGTCAGAGTTATTTGCCACAACACACATCCAGTTCTGTCACTTCACCAAAAGCGCTAGAGCATTTTCTTGTGCAGTGTAAGCCTCTGGCCATTGGGCTGAGGGCCTCATGGGTTCGAGACGACATCTTCACTGACATTTGAGTAGGTCTGGGTCTAATGGCATCTTCTTTGCTCTAAAAATCCTTTATTCACTTGCCATTTGTCTTTTTGTCGAGCTTGGAATTCTTAATGGTAAAAGAAATCCTCATCGAGTAAGGACCCACATTTCTAGTTGATTTGGGATTGTGACTTTATAGTTAAGAATTACACTGGAGGGCAGTTCATGCTGGTTTGTGGTGTCTTTTCTGTTTTGCTAATCATTACCCTAATTTTAGACTCTCTGAGAGGACTATTCTGAATGTTGCCTGAGGATGAATATTAAACTGTTCCAAAGTTTCTTATGAAAAACTGGGTGTGTTTTTCCTTTCTCTGCAGTGGAACATTCTCCCTCAACCACAGACACGTGTTAATGTTCACAGAGATTCAGTGAGCAGAGGCAATAAAAAATTGGGGGAAAAAGTAAGCTAAGGAGTCTGCATTCCTTTTTTTGAACATTTTTAGAAAAGAATTTTCTCTTTAGGGATTTTTAACTTTTACACTCTTAAATTCTGTCGTCATTCTGATGTTGCTTATGAAAGAATTTGGATTGGACGTTGTGGTTGGATTCTGGGAGGCCTTTCTGGCCCTGTCTTTCTACTCTCCTACTCACTGGCCTTGAGGTAATGACCTCCTTATCCCATATGTAATTTCTACCACTGTACAGTAGCAGGAATGTCATCGTGTGTGCTAACGGTGACAGAGGTCATTTGAGCATCAGAATAACCCACCTGAGGCTGTTTTACTATTGAGTCCCTGAAGCCCTGTTAGAGCCCGCTTCATGTGCCTTGTCATCTGTTCATTCATTTACTTCTTCAGCATCACGTGTTCCTGTCAGCTGTTCACTCATTTATTAGTAGACTCGTGAGATTTGAATTATTTTGGCGATTCGGTGTTGCCCACGTGGTTGCCTTCAGCGTATTTGTAAGGACTGATTTTCTCGGTTGAGTGAGTCTCTAGGCAAAGATGAAATAACTTCTGGATACCAGATACCATCACTGTGACAGAAAGCTTCAGAATCCTCAAATCTGTATTCCTAGGTGTAGTGTCCTTTTCTTTGATAAAAGTTAGTGATCCCGAAATTCCGGGCATTTTAATCACTGTTTTTGGATCGGTAGCTCCAGTGTTGGAAGAATTCTCTTCTCTCTGCCATAGTTTTCCCATACTAGGATTACTGGCCGAGAAGTTGTTTTGGTGGGCAAGCTGCTTATGCAGAGAGGCTTTCTTTCATAGGTGTTTAGAGAGCGTGCTTTCCATTCTGGGAATAGGCAGCTGCTGGAGGGAGTGGCCACGAGCGCCGCAAGTAGGTGAGCACATTGCCCAACCTGGACTGTGCCTGGCCCGGGTGGGAGGAGGTCCTGTGACTCCCTCTACACAGAGCTTGTAAACTGGCAGCCTCCGGCCCGCAGACCTTTTTGTGTGCCTGTATTGTGTTTACAAACCTTTGAGTAGTTGCTCAGGTTTGAAAATTGAGAGCTTTTAGATAAAATGGTGGACCGCTGGCTTATTTTGAAAACTTGGAAGACCTGACCATAACTGTCTGCAGCTGCACAACAGCTGCCCTTTTTAGGTCTGGTTCTCAATGTCTGGCCTCCTTTATTCATGTGTATTGACTGACCTGTCTGGCATTTAGGGGCATTTGACGGATTCTTGCTGTAAATCCTTAGGATGAGTATATGTCCACATTGTACCTGAACCAACCTATCCTACCATGTAAAATTTTATTCTACTTTTACTGTCCAAATTTCAACAAAACTTTTAATTTCTCTTTTAAGAGAATCTCAGACCAAGCAATGAAAGAAAGTTTAGGTGGGGTGTACATGAGCTGCTGTTTCGAAAAGTACCAGAGAGCAGATGAAAATGATTTTTAATGCCTTCAAGTTCTTGCTAGGTAGCTCTTGCCTTAATCCCAAACCGAGCATTTGAAATAACGGCCTCAGACAGTTTCTTTAAGAGTCTTCCCCAGGCCAGCAGCGTTGGTATCTCTTGGAAACTTGTTAGAAATGCGGTTTCTCAGGCCCCACCCTGGACTTCGTGAATCGGAATCTCTGGGGGCAGTGCCGAGTGATCTGTGCTCTAACCAACCTTACACTCGATTCTAATTTGCTAAATTCTGCTCTAAAGGTTTTTAGAGTGCAGTACAGCTTTTTTTCTAACCTACCTTACACTTGATTCTAACTTGCTAAATTCTGGTCTAAAGGTTTTTAGAGTGCGGTATAGCTTTTTTTCTTTCCTACTGGCAGTATAGAAATTCAGAAATAAGGATGTATTCGTGATTTATTAGCCTTGCGTGATTTTTTTAAATTTCTTTTTTACTCTCCTTTTGCGTCTCCTGTACTCCTATTGAAGTTTCCAAAGAAGCACATAAAAGAAGGAAAATATCCATTAAAAAAATTTTTTTTTAATGTTTATTTACTTTTGAGACAGCATGAGCAGGGAGGGGGAGAGAGAGAGAGGGAGACACAGGATCCGAAGCAGGCTCCAGGCTGAGCTGTCAGCACAGAGCCTGACACGGGGCTCGAACTCACAGACCACAAGATCATGACCTGAGCCGAAGTCGGATGCTCAACCGACTGAGCCACCCAGGCGTCCCGGAAAGTATCTGTTTGTAAGTGACATTTGGCAAAGAACAAGCCAATTTGTGGCGTGAAGAAAGTATTCTGAATAATTTCACTGAGTTTGTAGAAGGTTGTGTGTCAGACTAGCTAACATGTCTCCTTCAACAATCTCTTAGAGACGCTGATTTCCCAGGCATTTAACACCATTTAGCTATGAAATTTAATACATTTAACAGGTTTTAATTATGAAAAAGATACTCTCTTTCTTCCTGTGAAGGCAGTTGCTATTTTGAAATGAATTTTTTGCCCAAAATGGCAAATAGGAAGTAATTTTGTCAGGAGTGGTAGAATTGGATACTGACAAAAACCGTCATATTTTCATCTGAAGTTGAATACTTTTGCATTTCTAAAATGAATTACCTTATTTGCCACGTTGGAAAAGCAACAAAGGTTTCCTTTAATGTGTAATATATATTGTGATTAAAGTATAAACAAATAAATAAAAGTATAATAAAAGATGCTTGAAAATGCAATATTCTCTAAAATCGGCATTTCAGAGTCTGTAAACACATTGCAAGCAATGAAAGTTGCTTCAAGGAGAATTCAGACCCTCCCATTTTGCCGTTTGTAAAACCACAAAAAGCTGTAAGCTTAAATCCAGTTTGACTCCCGAATCTTCCAGAAACACACTGTAATCTTTTAGTCTAAGGTGGCTCGAATGCCAGGAGGGGTGAACAAGACAGATGCGGCTGGAGCTTGCAGTGGTGAGGGAGACAGACGTTAGGTCAGATAATCTATCTGTTCAGGTAATAATGGCATTGAAGGAGGGGCGCCTGGGTGGCTCGGTCGGTTAGGCATCCGACTTCGGCTCAGGTCATGATCTCGCGGTCCGTGAGTTCGAGCCCCGCGTCGGGCTCTGTGCTGACCGCTCAGAGCCTGGAGCCTGTTTCAGATTCTGTGTCTCCCTCTCTCTCTGCCCCTCCCCTGTTCATGCTCTGTCTCTCTCTCTGTCTCGAAAATAAATAAAAATGTTAAAAAATAAAAAAAAATAAAAAAAAAATAATGGCATTGAAGGAAAAAAAAAAAGCCACAGTAAAGAGATAGCATGAGAGAAGGTCTTGCAGAGCAAGGAGACATTTACCAAGACCTGAATGAAGAGGGGCAGCATGTACAAAGGCTCTGAAGCCGGATGTGGTGGGCGTGATGTCAGGAGAGAACGAAGCCCGTCGTGGCAGGAGCAGAGTGACATGGTTGATAGCAGCCCCGATGTAAACACTTTGGTAATTATAGACGTGTGAGCGCGTTAAAATCACCTTGGAATCAAAATAACAGTCAAAATCCAGCTAAATCTTGTTAATAAGAGATAATAACGAAAATAAAATATCACTGAAAAGTTTAAAACAAGAAAAAGACACACTCAGCAAAATCCTCGCTGAAAGGAAGTAGCTGAAAGAATATTAATATCAGATAAAATAGAATCTAAGACATAGTGCATGGGGAAAAGATATGTTTTCTATTGCTAAGAGCTGTGCTTGGTCAGAAGACCTAAGTCATGAACTTCTGTAAGTATGTATACTTCTCCCAAATTGCTAGAAACACAGGTGGCAATGAGAAAACGGCAGCCATAGATGAAGGTGTAAATTGTCTTCTCAGAATTGGACATTTCAGTTAGACAAAAAAAAAAAAACAGAGGACTACAGTTAAGAAGGTTGATAAAACCGAAAATAGGAACACTTTTCAAATCCTCATGCCACTTTTAAAACATATATGGAAGAGTCACAAAATTTGACTATGTTTTAAAGTGCTCAGAAAAAAATCCCATAAAGAAATCATACAGGCCACGTTCACAGACTATAACACAAGAAAATGAGAAATTAACAATGAAATAGCTAAAACCACTTTGTTCCATTTGGAAATGTAAGAGTATATCTCCAAATATTTATTGTTTTCAAGATAAAGTAGAAGTTGTAAACTATTTAGAAATGAGTTACAAGTACCCTGCAGGGTTCGTATCTGTAAATTAAACCTAAAGGATGCAGCAAAAATGGTACTCTGAGAAAGATTTATAGGCTTAAGTGTATTTTCAGGATATAAGAAAGACTGAAAATAAGACAAAATAGGATAAAGGTAAAAGGAGAATTCGGTGCATTAGGAAACAGACAACAGAGTTGTTAAAGTTGTAAAACTAAATGCTGGTTCTTGGAAAGGACCAACGCATGACAGATTTGATCAAGTTGAAAAGGAAGAAGGTCCCAAAAAACTGCAAGAGAGAAGGGAAGAGAGAGTTACTAAAGATAGAGGAATGTCAGAGTGGGAAGAGAATATTACTATTTATGATGTGATGTCTCTACAATTGAAAACCTAGGTACATAGATGTCTAAAACATAGGCCAGAGTTACTGCCCATATGGAAATGTAAGATATCAAGATGTTTTTGAACCAGAAGGATAATGAGGTTGGACCTATACCACCAGGCGTCAGATCGCACAAAACCACAACAATGAAAGCATTGTGATAACTGGCATAGAATAGAACACAGATTAGAGGTGTAGAGAATAGTCAGGAAACATACCTGTGTATATATAGGAGTCTGTGTAACAACGGTAAAATGCAAAATAACGTGAACAGTGTGATACCATTTTTGTAGATTTTTTAATAACCACAAAACATGCTACATATTTCTGCATATATGCACACAGGTGACTGCAGAGATAAAAAACAGCATATGAAATGATTTGATGAGTCATTACCTTTGAGAGCATCAGTTTTAACTGTTTTTACAGCAAGAACATATTTATTACTCTTAAACTATTGCTTAAATTTGAAAAAAATAGAATGTTTTAAAAAATTCTGCATAGGTTTTTCTGTGTGTTTTTTTTTTTTTTTAATGTTTATTTCTGAGAGAGACAGAGTGTGAGCAGGGGAGAGGCAGAGAGAGAGAGAGAGAGAGACAGAATCCAAAGCACACTCCAGGCTCTGAGCTGTCAGCAGAGAGCCCGATGTGGGGGTCAAACTCACGGACCGCAAGACCATGACCTGAGCTGAAGTTGGATGCTCAACCGACTGAGCCACCCAGGTGCCCCCCACTTTTTTTTTTTTTTAATGTTTATTTTTTGAGAGAGACAGAGAGACAGAGCATGACCAGGGGACAGGCAGAGAGAGAGAGAGACACAGATCCCAAAGCAGATTCCAGGCTCCGAGCTGTCAGCACAAAGCCCAACGTGGGGCCTGAACCCACGAAATGCGAGATCATGACCTGAGCTGAAGTCGGATGCTTAACCAACTGAGCCACCCGGGTGCACCCCCACTCCTGGTTCTAGTCTAAATAGAGTCAGCCAGAGCTTCTGCAGATCTAAATGATCTAGTACTTTTCAGTCTTAATAACTTTATTAAGTATTATTGATTATTAGTTCTTGGTCTGTTAGTTTTTGGAGTAAGTTTCTTATTTATTCAAATGAAGTTGTTTCCAGATTTCTTACGACTCGTTCTACAGAATTGATAGTAGTTGCCCCCCACGTTAACTCAGTCTCTATTCATTGAAGCCCTCTGTATGTATACTTTGTGTGAATAGGCAAGGCTGAGAGATCCTTGACAGCCAGGACTGATTTAACTCATCTTTGTATTCCTAACATCTAGCAATTGCCTGACTTAAAGTTAGCACGCTATTTTTTTTAAGTTGATTTATTTATTTTGGAAGACAGAGAGAAAGTGTGTGAATGGGGGAGACAGAGGGAGAGGGAGACTGAGGATCTGAAGTGGGCTCTACGCTGACAGCAGAGAGCCCCATGGTTAGCACACTATTTTGATTATACTGACACAGTCTCTGAATTAATTCAACAAATACAGTCACTATCCTGAGAGAGTTGATAGTGTAGCAAAAAAGACAGATAATCAAATCACTTTGATAAATTGTGCTAATAATAGCTTACATTTATTCAGAACTTCCTATGTGCTTGGCATTGGACTAAGTCCTTCCTATGTATTAGCTCAGTCCTTGTAACTTTCCCAGGAGGCAGGCAGTATTTTACGGATGAGCAAAGTGAGGCTTAAAGAGAGTAAGTAATGGGCTAAAGTGGTACAGATGGTAAGTGGCACAGCGGGGATTTGACACAAAGCAGTTTGGCACCGGAGTCCATCCTCTTAACCACCTTCTCTAAGCTATTGTGGTAAATTCTGTTTATAAAGTGCATACAAAAATTGCTGTAGGAGCCCAGAAGAGGGAGCAAGAACCTCAGCAGGAACCCCAGGGAAGGCATCAGGAAGTCATTTGAAGTGTATTTTGAAAGAAGAAAAGGAATTCTTGATCTAGAGGAGGGAAAGGGTACGTGGAGGCCTTGAGGAATGTGGGATGCCGGGAAGCACGGAGAGATCGTGTTTTGGAGCCCAGCGGGTGTGGGTGTGTGAGCGGAGAGGTGCGGGACTAAAGGCCAGCTGGTCGATAAGGAAATGCCCCGTGTGCCCTTCTTTTTTGGGAAATACTTAGTAGTCTTTTAGGTTTTTTCCTTGGTGTATCAGAAAAATTAATAATAGACTCCTAATGCAACTCAAAGAGCTAAACTAATATCTCTCTGAAGTTGTGCGATAATGGGCCCATCAGGATGTAAAACCACTGAACTGTTAATTCAAATTTAATTTGATAAAAGTAACAGAACCTGAACAAGATTGATTGTCTGGATTCCCTATGCAGTTAAAGCCATTCAGATGGCTCTTTGTGGTAGGGAAAGATAAATTTTAGCGCTGAGGTTTCCCCAGGAGGGTGACAACAGCCTATGATTTCATCAAACTTTGTCTTAACTCTCCTTTCCTAGGTCAGGGCTCCAAATGTGACTGTGAAGCAGAGATTTCTATGGGTTTTTGTAAAGAAGCTTTATGCTGCTGTCAGGACATAATTGATTATTCATTGTGTGAGAGGCTGCGCTCTTTGCTTTTAGTTATGCACTTCAGCAATTAGACATTAGGTGGGAGGTAAGAATGAATACTTTATTTGTAATTTAAAATTATCAATATGGTAGCAGGAATGCTTTATTGACTCATGTTTAAATTGATGTGTCTTGATGTTTTCTGGGAACGAGGTATCTACAGCTTGAAACGTTATCTGCCATTGTATAGAAACAAAAGAATCACTGTCCAAACAATTTGTCTTTGAGTTTGTTGCCCATTTATTTAGAAATGAGTTTTAAAAGACGAGTACACAGCCTTAACTATCCCACTGGCCGAATGGAACCTAATGTCTGCAAGTTGGAGTTTTATCACTGGCAGCGCACACTCTTGCGTGGTTTCCCGTGAAGCGACAAGCCTTACTTTCTTCATTTGTGAGAACGTGGCTTCCACGTTTCCGAGTCCGAGTGGCCACAGTGTGTCATTCTTTCAAGGAGAAACAGTGTTCCATGAGAAAAGCAGCTCGTTCGCATCACAGCTTATTTGCACAAGCACTCCGCTTCAAGCCAGCCAACCCAGTGCAGTGCATGGCATGGCCCGAGTGCTTTATGCAAACTTCCCATTTCGTCGCAGATGGTATTAAAAAGACATACTCCAAGATTGAACTCAAATAAAATTACTGCTTTTTACTATTTCATCAAGGACATTTTTTTTTAAAGTTTGTTTATTTATTTATTTTGAGAGAGAGAGAGAGAGAGGGAGAGAGAGAATCTCAAGCAGGCTCCACACTGTCAGCGGGGAGCTGGATGCGGGTCCCAAACTCACAAAGTGTTGAGATCATGACCTGAGCCGAAACCCAGAGTCAGACAGTTAACCAGCTGAGCCACCCACGTGCCCCATCAAGGACATTCTTAAGGAAATTGTTTGTTTGTTTGTTTGTTTTCTTTTTTTTAAGTGGGCCCTCACACCCAGCATGGAGCCCAAGGCAGGGCTTGAACTCGCCACCCTGAGATCAAGAGTCAGATGCTTAACTGAGTCACCCAGTTGCCCCTTGTTAGGTTTTTTTGTTTCTGTTTTTGTTTTTGTTTTTTAACTGGAGCCTGTGGTCGTGAAGAATTCAATAGCTGCTAGTACCGTTTGGTGCCACTTGATTCATACAGAGGGGCTAGCAGTTTTACTCACTGTTGCTTTTGTACCATTAGTGTAAATGTCAGCAACAGTAGAAAGGGCAAATAATATCTCTGTGAAGACAGTTTGGTTCCACAGTTTCCTTAAGAGGGTGTGAAGGGTTTCCCAGGTGTCTGCAGGCTGTACTCCAAGAACTGCTGATCTAGAAGCTAACTCAGACTAAAATCAGTTCTTTTTGGCAAGGATATTTCATAGATGGCATGTGCACTTCCATCAGGAGGTTCAGAATACCTGAATATATGCTCATCTCTCTTTCTCTTCTATAAGCCACTGAGGGTCATTGCCTACATGCATTATTTCATGAGGGGTTGCAAAATTGTGACATTTGATCATTCCTTTTCCATTTACCAACTGAAATATTTCTATAGTGAGGTGCTTCATTAATTATGTAATCTCAGCTATAATTTATATAGGAAAAGCAGTGATATTAAAATATTTGATGCATTTCAATCTTTGCAGTTACTATTTTTTATGTTCAAATTCTTCCATCTCGCTATGACCCCAATACTTCTTTAAAAAAAAAAATTGGTTTAGTGATGTATGTACTCCCCAGCAACTTTTCTCATGGCCTCCTTTCTTTCTAATGTGATGAGCTGTTCCAGGCTCATGTTGTATGTTTCTTGCTCCAAACCTGGAAGCAGCCACATTTTTAAAGCTTTTTTGAGATATTATTGGCACAGAATATATGTAAGTTGAAGGTGTATAGCATGATGATTTGATACATGTATATATTGTGAAATGATTACCACGGTCAGGTCAGTTAACTCTTTTATCCCCACACACAATTGTGTGTGTGTGTGTGTGTGTGTTGATAAGTTTTAAGATCTACTCTCTTAACTTTCAAGTATATGATACACTATTGCTAATTATAGTCACCATGCTGTACATTAGATTGCCAGAGAGTACTCATCTTATAACTAGAGCTTTGTACCCTTTAACCAACATCTTTCCTTTTCCCTGACCCCCAGTCCCTGGCAACCACCATTCTGCTGTTTTTTGTTGTTGTTATTGTTGTTCTTTGTTTTTTGTTTTTTGGTTTTTTTTTTTTTTTTTTGAATTCATGGAAACAGCCATTGTTAGGAGGAATTTTCTGCTTCCTTTTAGTGGGAAATAGTATTTAGAGACCATGTTCTGGGTACAGGGAGTGCTCACTGCAGTTAGGTCATCATTTTCCCATAGGCCTTTTCAGTGGGTAAGACCAGAAAGTATGTTTATTACAAACTCATGAGTTCTTATGCTATTTCCAGTACAGGTTGAATACTACAGGGCTTGCTCTTAAACACATCGATCCTACATCTGTAACTCATTCCGTCACCCTAAGGGTCTCCGCAACTGCAATGTAACTTGTCATCTGCTTTATGTCCCACAGTACATATGCCATCCCCAAATCACAATACCATCACTTCCACCAACAATAATTACTGAAAACAGTTTAATATTTGTATTGCACTTCTCTTTGTCCTTAGGCCATATCCCCGGTGAGATGTGCGGTCAAATCATTGTATGCTTAAGTCACTTGCAATGATTTCTGTCTGTGTGGTTAGGCCACAGACACAGTATGTAGATAGATTTGTTTTCTCATCTTGTGTTTTTAGATATTGCTTTTTATTGTTTCAGTTTACAGTTATATAAACTATACAGCTCCAAAGGTAGATTTACAGAACAGAGTTATTTGGACTTTGCTTCTGTCCTTAAACCCTCTACTATTAAAACTTCTACTGTTAAAGCCTCTCTCCTTTTTTGTTGTTACGTTTTGGTTATATATATTTACATATACATGTGTATTTGTACTCTCCTTAGATAAGCAATAGTTCACATACTTTCATCATGTACTTTAATCTACCTGTTTTCACTTAACTGTATAGCCTAGAAATCACTCCGCAGCATTGTACAGAGAGTCCTCATTCCATTTTTTCTGATGCTTAGTGTTGTGTTGTGTGGCTGTATGACAGCTGATTCAGCCAGTCCAATGTCGATAGACATTTAGGTTGTTCGTAGTGATTTTAAAGTCGATCACTTCATCAACCCATTCCTAAACAGAGAACGGAGCTTTCTGTAATTTGCCACTTTTGTTTTGTAAGGCTCATGCTTTAGTCTTTCAGTTTTGAGAAGCGAGTTACATACTTATGCCTTTATAGCTTTCTCTTTCTCTTTCTCTTTTTTTTTTTTGTAGTTAATGTTTTTGTTTGTTTGTTTTCTGTTTTATTGGCAGCTAGTAAATTTATTCAGAGTTCTCTCTCTGCCACAATCTGGTGCTGTTTATATAAACCAATTAGACTTCAACGTAGTCATAGCACCTGTATCACAGGAAGGTGCGTGATCAGTCTCCTGGCAAACACTTAGAGGCAGGAGTGTCCGAATGTTCTTGGGTTGGTATTAACAAGTGAAGGAATTCTCGGAGGACGGGATTTCCTAATTGCTGTAATCAGAACCTGAAATTTCTTTGAGTATGAATCTCATTACAACCAAAGCCAGTTTGGGTTCAGTTCCTTTAATTTTGCTAAATTTGAAGTCAGAGGAGAGAAAGGAAAACTATTCTAAGTTTAGTATTATTTACTCTTCATCAGTAAGAAGGTTCCAAAGGCTAAAAAATATTTTTAAATGTAAATTATTTATCAATCTAGAAAGCAGAACTTGAAATTTTCAGCTGGGGCAAATGTAAATTGTTTTTTTTATTGCCGACCCCACAGCCATGACTTAGAATTGTGATCTCGGGGCGCCTGGGTGGCTCAGTCGGTTAAGCGGCCGACTTCCGCTCAGGTCATGATCTCGCAGTCCGTGAGTTCAAGCCCCGCGTCGGGCTCTGCTGACAGCTCAGAGCCTGGAGCCTGTTTCGGATTCTGTGTCTCCCTCTCTCTGACCCTCCCCCGTTCATGCTCTGTCTCTCTCTGTCTCAAAAATAAATAAACGTTAAAAAAAAAAAAATTAGGGGCGCCTGGGTGGCGCCGTCAGTTAAGCGGCTGACTTCCGCTCAGGTCATGATCTCGCAGTCTGTGAGTTCGAGCCCCGCGTCAGGCTCTGGGCTGATGGCTCAGAGCCTGGAGCCTGTTTCGGATTCTGTGTCTCCCTCTCTCTGACCCTCCCCCGTTCATGCTCTGTCTCTCTCTGTCTCAAAAATAAATAAACGTTAAAAAAAATAAAAAAAAAAAGAATTGTGATCTCATTCACCTAGATGTATCTGTGTTCACTCTTCTTCCTTTGAGCTTCAAAGATACTTTTCCAGTCTTCCTTCTCAGCCTCACCTCCCATTTTTTTCTCACATGGACTCCTGACAGTTCAGTAATCTATATTTCTGGAACATGAAATACTGAGAAGACAAGGAGCTTTATGCCAATTTTCTCACCCCCATCTGAAGAAAGAATCTCCTTTAGAATTCTGAAAGCAGTATTCGCTTTTATAGCCTCATGCCTTTGAAAGAAAAAACATGATGTGAACTTTTCTCATTACCTGAGATGTATTCCTTATATCATTCCGTCTTCTGACATGAGTACATTTACTTAAAAAATCTTGTTGTTCCGCCACTCAAATGAAATACAATAGAATCGAGCGTCTTCTGCCTTTGATGACACGTTTACTCTAAGCAGCAGAAACTGAATGGAATGCATTTGGGATGCACGTCTCTTTTCCTTTCTTCATCTCACTGTTGGAGCTGGATGCTGTTGGGACTGAGATTTTGAGGGAAGAAGGGGTAGGGAGAAGAGGATTCAGACAGGAGGAATGGTTGGTTTAATTGAAATGCTACTGAGAAATTTATTGAGAAATAAATATTGATATTTATTGAGAAATGTATTGAAACAGTATTGAGAAAGATCGAGCTCTTTGGGTACATAGGTTGTTCTGCACATCTAAGTATCAGACAGGCAAGTGTTGTATCTCACATTTGTTTAGAAGGTCTTACAACGTTGCCGTTGGGTCTGTTTGTGAGGACACATGAGCTGCCTATGCGTACCTGTGCCTAAGTGCCTGCTGGTTTGCTAACGCCTGCTACTTAAAAGCACTGCAGTCAGACCTTCCTGATCCTGACCCCAGCACTTACCGAGTCTAGTTTTAGGCTAGTTTCTTTTCCCCTCTGTGCCTCAGTTTCCTCATCTGCGAAGTAGAGGTAATCCTAGCACCTATCAGATAGATTTTGTGTCTGTATGAGAATTAAATGTGGTAGTGCATATTAAGTGCCCTCAACATAGGCACTTCATAAATGTTAACTTCCTCCTCCTTCCCTCCCTTCCCCCTGCCTTTCCTGAAACACTGTCCGCAGAGGAAACTGCAGGAACCCAATCCCCTTTCCCTGGTGATTTGACACTGACTTCCACTTGAAAACCAGAAATACATCCCAGAGACACTGACGTCGACCTGCTGTAAGAGAGAGGAAGGAGAGCTGTTGCCCGCTGGAAACGGATTACCCAGGGTGATCGTGGGTACTGTTCTTGGGGCTTCCCAGTGCTTGCTTGCTTTCCCTTACTTGTCTGTTCCGTATAGTTTTTCTTTGCGCCCGCCCCTCCTTTCATAAATTGTTAACATGCTGGCAGTTTTCAGATCCGGCCACTTTTCGATTGCTTCTGCTGCAGCACACGCCTGGTGCCGAGAGACGCCTCCCCCTCCCTTCTCGCGCATGTAGCCT
This sequence comes from Lynx rufus, assembly GCF_022079265.1. Taxonomy (NCBI): domain Eukaryota; kingdom Metazoa; phylum Chordata; class Mammalia; order Carnivora; family Felidae; genus Lynx; species Lynx rufus. Next base: position 15,703,023 of record NW_025814896.1, on the reverse strand, counting down.
CCTGTGTGGAACTTATTTGTGGTACAGAGAGGTGGCTGGCTGCATAAAATGAGTGATAAAAGTAGTTCATCATTCTGGAAGTTGGACATTGTGTGAAGCGAGCAGAACGAATGTCACTCATGTCAGAAGATGGGTGCGTGGCCTTGGCTTCAGCCGGCACTGTGGAGGGGTCACTCTCCTCTTTGAGTTTCAGATTTGTGGTCTGTAAAAAGCATTATATGACCTGTCTCTGTGGTCTGTAAAAAGCATAATACCACCTGTCCCGTTTTTCCCAAAGAGCTAGAAGAAGGATCAAATGAAAATGTAGGTTGGGATTATTTGAACTAGGTTTATTTTTAGAACTATGGTAGAATTCTACCAGCAGAGAATTGTAAGATTGCTTATGTTTGGTTTTGGTTCACAGTATATTAAGTATTACTTATTTTATTAGCATCTCACTTTTTATTTTACTTTAGTAAAAGAAAATGATATCTTCGAACAATAACAACCCAGACACAGAAGGCCAAGGGAGTAGTTAAGCTCAGACTTCTGGTATACCTTTGTTTGCCGATGGTGGTAATGTCATCACCGCCATCACATGTTAGGTTAATATAACACTTAATATAGTTAAAAGAGCATTTATACTTTCCTCTTCAATTTGGTGATGCTTATTGTGTTCCTGTGAAGGAGGCAAGGCAAGGTTTCTTATGTCTTTCAGAGTTTGAAGAGCTGAAGTCCAGAGACATTAAAAGGCAACTTTCCTACTTAATGCCAGAGTTAGGCCTAGAACCCAAATCCCCAGGTTGCCTCCGGTCTCTGTTAATCCTCGAGTGCTTTCTTACATGAAGAAAACAAAACAAAACAAACCGACAATGAGCTCCAGGCACATACTAGGTACTTATTCCATGCTACAAAGCAGTAAAAGAATCTTCTTTCAGATAATGTGTGATGGGGACTATGGAGACCAGGAAAACTGATTTCAGTTTTATTGTGTATTACAGGGAATTCTGTGATACTAGAAGAGTCTTTGCTATTGACACCAAATGATTTTTTTCATGCTGATTCAGAACATACTGCAGATTGACAGGCCTTACATTTCATTGTTTATATAAATAATTCTCTTTGTTGGAACAATTTAATTTTTACATTCTTCTGCTGTTTCTGTTTACTTTGTAACTATGGGTTATGCAGTAGTTATGCTGTTGTTCAGGAAGTGTCATGCTAACCAAAAAGGCATTATTTTCAGAACACTTTCAGTTTGACTAAATGTAACCTCTGTGAAAACAAAGGTATCCATTGTAGAGAAGTCTTAATGGCTGTGGCGAACATTTGATATACTCTCCCATTGTATCTCTGTCACAGTGTGCTTGTCAGTGTCATTTGGGCACTCAGTCCCCGGTTTTCCTTCTCTCATACCCTGTTGTCTGTTCAATGCTAGCTTTTCTGTAAATTTCTGTTTCTTACCTTAGACGTAGGTATTGAATATTTGTAGTAACCTTCATGTTGGTTGTCTGTCTTTTCCTCCCACCCTCTTTTGTTATTATTATTACTATTGTGATAAGACGACTTAACATAAGATCTACCCTCCTGGCAAATGTTTAGGGGTACCGTATAGGTCGTTAACTGCAGGCATCAGGCAGTGGAGTAGAGCTCTAGGACACAGTCATCTTGTCTACCTGAAGCTTTGACTAATAACGTCTTTGTTTCCCCTTTACCTTGTCTTTAAATTTTATTGGTAGGGACACTTGTTCTCTTAAGGTTGTAGAATTTGAGGAGAAAATGGTGAAAGTAGCAGTTATTGAGTGCATGTTGTGTGGTTGGTCCCTGTAAATGTTTTCTCCCATTTGCCTCTCACAGAACCGTCGTACAATGGGTTTTATGCCCATGCACTTGACAGTGAGGCCCAGAGACTCGAGGTGAATAAGTGATGGCCTTAGGTTTATTTAATCCTGATTTTCTGATGATAAGACCATTGTTTTTGTCACAACTTATGTGAGAAGTGTTATGTGTGCACTGGTGGTAAGCCTTTGTCTAATTCAGAGGCTCCATATTTTCTTTCTTGGATGTGCCTAGCCTTAGCCATGACACACAGGTGCTCAGAGTGTGTTATTTGATTACGTTGTTTGAAACCACTGTGTGTTCTATGAAAAACTTTCCACATCTTTTCATCATTTTTTTTTTTTTTGCAACAGCCATTCATCTGTGTGTGTAGGAGCATGTTAGTTGGCTTATAAATTGGATTGATGTGTAATTTAAATTCTTTGCCACTTCTTTGGTAAGACGTTGGTAGAGAACATTGATTGGAACTGAAGTGTTGGGAATCCCCTAGATTGGAGTTGGTAAAGCATGAAAAGCATTTAGCGAAGTGCCTGGCAGTCCTGCTCTATTATTCATATGCTGGTTCCTTTCAGAGCAACAACTTCGATACAGTTGGAGAGAGCCACAGATTGAGAATCAGATCTCAGTTCTGACAGTAACTAGCTTTGTGTCTTTCAGCAAGCCACCTAATCTTTCTGGGGCTCTGGTTTCTTCATCTGCTAAATAAATGTGAGATTAAAACTCTTCAAGGGCCCTCAGACTCTCTGTCTTTGTTTGCTAATCTTTAAAATGGAGATAATGCATATCTGTCATAAGGGGTTACTTGAGCCTAGAAGAGATAGCTTGTGTAAAGCATATAAAAGATGTTCAGTCTATGCAGGATTTCCCCCCCTGTCCTTTTAGAATGCAGGGGGTGCCTTGGATGCCCTGGAGACCAAAATGAGCATAGGAAGCAGTATAACATACCGACCAAGAGACTGGATTCAGTCCTAGCTTCACTGTTGACGAGATACATAACCCTAGGCAAGCCACTTAACCTGGGAGGAAGATACTAATCGTATTTATGTCAGGGTTATTGAGAAAATTAAATTAGAAAATGCTTTTAAAGTGCTTAGCAGAGTACCTGACATAGCAGGCGTTCAGTAAATCTTACTTATGTGCGTAATACTGAGGTGGGAGAGATGAACCACCAGGGGAAGAGTGAAAGATAATGATGTGGGCTGCCCAAAACACAGAGGTGGGTCCAGGTCCCCAACTTACTTCATGGTTTTGTCAAGGGCCCTGCTGTGGTAGCTCCACTTCCTGGTTAAACGTTGTCTGCTTTGAAGAGTCTATTTAGTACTTAAGATGAGCCTAATTCTGTTGTGACGTTCTTAGTCACAGGGTTCAAATATCACACACACTGATTCAAACAGACCTTTTATGTGTTCTCCGATCAGATGGTATCCCTTCTGTGCCTGCCTAGAAGCTGTAAGACCTGGGAAGTTCCCACATTGATGTTCTTTTTCAAAACCGCTTTAATCCTGATGGTGCCCTTGAGAGAGAGAGAGAGAGAGAGAGAGAGAGAGAGAGAGAGAGAGAGAGATGGATGTGTGTGTGTGTGTGTGTGTGTGTGTGTGTGTGTGTGAGACAGAGAGAGAGAGAGAGAGAGAGAGAGAGAGAGATGGATGTGTGTGTGTGTGTGTGTGTGAGACAGAGAGAGAGAGAGAGAGAGAGAGAGAGAGAAAGAAAGAAAGAGGATCAGAGAAAAACAGACAGATCCCCAGAGAGACACCGAGAGCTGGATCTGGGCACCCACACCTGTCGAGTGCTTCCGTTTGTAAATGCTGAGTTTGCACTGTGCACAACATTGGGTCCGAGGGTGGCCAGCTGCCGGGGGAAGGGCAAACTCAGATCCCCGTTACAGAGCCACCGGTCCCTTCTATTTGCTCTTTGTTCAGGAAAATCCTATTGAATATTAAACACTATTCTAGGATTTTGTAGCCTTCAGACATGGAGGTATCTTTTAAAGATTATATTCCCTTTTTGTAACTAAACTTTTTATTTTGAGGTCATTGTAGGTTCATGTACAGTTGTAAGAAATAATATGTGTTGAGGTCCTTTGTACACATCTTGCAAAATTACGGTGCCTTATCACAACCAGGATATGGACATTAATACGTGGAGATGAAGGACAGCTCATTGCCACAAGGAGCACCCCTGCTGGCTTTGATAAGGCACCCCCCCACACCCTGTTTCCTAACTCCTGGTGACTGCTCATCTCTTCTCCATTTGATGTGTCTCTTCTGGAGTTAAAAAAATCTTAAGGGAGTGGTGTTTCAAATGAAGTGAAGTCAGGAAATCTGCTGCCCTCTCCCAGGGGCTCTTATTCCCAGAAACGGCAGGCCCAAGTACAAGGTCATCCTCACGCATTGTGAAGAAACATACAGTTCCAGATCCACGTGGAAGCTTCCCGCTTTCGAGGGCTGCCAAGGCTGTACTGATAAACTGAAACCAGGATTAACTAGGATTAACTTAAACCAGTTCCTGGGATGAGTCCAGCTCCTGTGATAAAATACCATATGCCACCCACCACGTTATCTGTGGCCACACTTCTCTGTGGCAGCTGGGCCCTTGAAGGCAGCCTCGGCCCAGAGGTTTATTGCTGGAAGAATGTCCAGCGACCGTCGTGTGAATTCAGCACTTGGTGTGAGCATTTGCAGAAACAGTGCTCGAGTTGCTGGTGTGAGATCACTATGGCGATTCACGTACCCTTCAGCAAGGTTCGTGCTGCGTGTGTTCGCCCCCGTTCACACTCCTCCCGCTCCCATCTCCATCTTGTTCCCTTGGAGAGGGAAGACCCCACAGAAGACCTAGGGTTCACTCCCGACTGCCGCCCCCGCCCCCGCCCCCCTACCCCTCCCTTCTCTGCGATCTGAGCCTGGGCCCGTAAAACCAGGCTGGGTGGCCGGAGCCTGGAGGAAAGCTCCTTGCGGGAGCAGGTGCCTGTCAGGTTTGGCGCCATCCTCTTGGAGCTGCTCCAGCCTGAGGAACCTTGGCAGTTAGGGGATCCTCCCAGCTGCTCTCAGAGAGAAGCCCCAGGCAGCAGTACTCTTCCCCTGGCAATGGATCACAGGGATCACACATCCCACCCTGGGGGGTGGGGGGCCTGGGCACACACGGTGTTTACGGTGGGAATTGCTGAAATGGGCCGGAGCTCTCCAGTTCACTGCAGACTGCACCACTTCCCGTCTGCAGTTTCAGAGCTGGCCTGTTGAGCTTATTTTTTCATTGCCTGTGCCAGCCCCTGAAAACATCTGCTTTTGTGACCCCCGATTTAACTAATCCCCAAACCGTGGCCATTTAGGTGGCCTCCAGCTTTTTAATATTAAACGCTGCTTTAATAAACATCTTTGCATGGTATGTATGGCTTTAGAATTAATTCCTGCAAGTAGAATGCCTGGGCCAAACTGTTTATAAGTTTGAAATTGTGATTCATGTTCTCAGATTTTCCTATTGTTTTTGGTGTCTGAATTGCCGGTTTGTGTATTTATGCAGTTATTAATGGAATTCTTATTTTCCTGATTGATTTCAAAGTAAGGTTACAGGCCTTTTAACATGTACGGTAAAGGTGTTTTCCCAGTTTTTAAAAAATTTTTTCACGTTTATTTATTTTGAGAGAGAGCACGCATGCACACAAGTGAGCGTGAGCAGGGGAGGGGCAGAGCGAGAGGGAGAGAGAATCCCAAGCAGGCTCCGCACTGTCCGTGCAGAGCCCAACTTGGGGCTCAGTCTCATGAACTAGGAGATCATGACCTGAGCTGAAATTGAGTCAGATGCTTAAACAACTGAGCCACCTAGGAACCCCTCCCAGTTTTTATTTTTATTTATCTTTTCTTTTTCCAAATTTTTCTTTAAATTCCAGTTAGTTAACATACAGTGTAATATTAGTTTTAGGAGTAGAATTCAGTAATTCATCACTTACATATAACACCCAGTGCTCATCACAACAAGTGCCCTTCTTAATGCCCATCACCTATTTAACCCATCCCCCCACCCATCTCCCTCCATTGACCCTCAGTGTGTTCTCTATAGGTAAGAATCTGCTTCTTGGTTTGCCTCTCTTTTTTCCCCATTATGTTTATTTGTTTTCTTTCTTAAATTCCACACATGAGTGAAGTCATATGGTATTTGTCTTTCTCTGACTGACTTATTTCACTTAGCATAATACACTCTTGTTCCATCCATGTTGTTGCAAATGGCAAGATTTCATTCTTTTAATGGCTGAGTAATATTACAGTGTGTGTGTGTGTGTGTGTGTGTGTGTGTGTGTGTGTGTATACACACACACTACATCTTCTTTATCCGTTCATCAGTTGATGGACATTTGGGCTTTTTCCATAATTTGGCTATTGTTGATAATGCTGCTAAAAACATTGGGGTACATGTAAAAAATACAGATTTTCCCAGTTTTTAAAAACTTGATAGTCTCTAACTGTTCAGATATTTAAAATTTTTGATTTTGATTTAGCAGCTTTTCCTTTGTGGATTCTGGAATTTTAAGCTATATTTAGAAGTTTCTCATATCCCAAGATTATAAAAATGTTAACCCTTTGTTTTAGAACATATACTTTTTTTCTTTTTTCACTATTTATTGTTTGGAATTTGTGTTGATGTAAAGGGTAAGGTAGCAATCCACCTTCATATTTTTCTTATCAGCTAGCCAGTTTTCCTAACAACCAAAAATTTTAATATCCCTGGTGAGTTTGAAATTACCAAATCTTGATGGCTTCTGGTATCTAATAGTGTCTGTTTTTATAGATAGAAAATTTCCATTTAAAACTCTGAGTTTCAGTATTTTTCTGCTGTTAAAACCTCTAGAAAGGATCTGTGAACAGAACAGCAGACTGGTTTTGGCATTCACTTTAATGCCTCTGAAATAGGCTGATTCTACAGAATTGGATCCAGAATATTTCTATGTCTTGATGCCTTTTTGCCAAGCAAAATTGATTATTTCTAACCAAAAGGCCCTCAGTGCTGGACTGAAAAAAAGAGTCAGGGGGTCCTCCTGAGCTGCTTGCATGTTAGAATTTGGCATCAAGGACAATGCTTACTTTTCTTGTAAGTTTCTTTCTGTTCTCTAGCCTCCAGTGGTCAATGCCTCTTGTTACTGAGGACTTTTCTGGAGGGAAGGGCAAATTCAGATCCTGTTTGTTCAAGTCCTACCAATTGTATTTTTCAAGTACTTTTTTTTTTCCTTGGCTGTTTGATGACTAGATAGCAGAAGTCTTCCTCTGCCAGATAGTCCTAGCTTTCTCTTATATTGGGGACCTTAGCTGTGGGTTGGCTTTGTTGTGCTGGTATAATTTCCCCTACGGTGATGGGTTGCTCTGTCACATAGATTCTCTTTATAGCTTTCATTAGAGGTGCTTTCAGTAGTTGAAAATATTACTTGAGTATCTTAGTATCTTGGCAGTTTCCTCTTTTGCAGTCATAGTCTCCTAAATTATTGGAACTTCTCTTAAGGTAGATTTTATTATCAATGCTTGTTTTAGGCTCAGTGTGCAGGCAGGGAGGCAGGTCCTACAGTTGTGGTTAAAGGCAGTGTACGTGGTGGTTAAAACCACCAGAAGCATTCTGGCTGCATATCCCATTGTTTGCACCTGTTAGGTCACGTGGCTAACTCTGAATTTCCTTACCTGTCAAATATAGGTAAAAGTCACAGCTGTATCATGGGACTGGTGAGAATATCATGTGAGATAATGTGTACAAAGCACTTAGGACAGGGGCGCCTGGGTGGCTCAATGAGTTGAGCATCTGACTCTTGATTTTGGCCCAGGTCATAATCTCATGGTTCGTGAGATCAAGCCCCGCATTGGGCTCTGCACAGACAACGTGGAGCCTGCTTGAGATTCTCTCTCTCCCTCCCCTTCTGCCCCTCTCCCCGACTCATACTCTCCCTCTCTAAAAATAAAATAAATCTTAAAAAAAAAAACAACAAAGCACTTAGGACAGCGCCTGGCCCACAGTAAGAACTCGATAAGTGTTGTTTTTCATCATCTTTTTTAGTGTTGCTTTGTTCTCCTGAGATGTTGCAATGCTGTTTTTTCCCCCTTCTTTGTGTAAAAAGAATACGTGCCTATTGTAGACAGTTTAGAAATTGAAGAAAAGCTTAGGGAAGAAAATTTCTCCCATCACACCACTACCCTATTTACAGTTAACATACCTGCTTCTGGTTTCTATACTTGCATATTGTTTTTCATAGCTGAGATCATTCTGTGTGTAATACGGCATCTTGATTCCTTTTCACTTAACATGTCTTAAACTTTTTCTCATATCATTAAAAACATTTATAAAATTATGACTTGACGATTACATAATAGTCCCTCACATTGTATTCTTTTGCTTGACTTAATCATACTCCTTTTATTTGGCATTCGGTATTTGGAACCTTTTTGGTTGCAGTTAGGTTGCCTTTAGGTCACTCTGCCCTATGAAGCCTGGGTGTCTTCCTGTCAGTGGGCAGCTCTAGGAGTTGAGGCTTCACATTTGCTTTTGTTGTTGTTTTGTCTGTCGAGTGTGAATTCAGGCAGCATTTTAAACATGAGACCCTGTGCCCTCAGACTCTTGCCTTTCTGTTCTGGACTATCTCCATACTTGTTTGCTTTCTCACTTTTTTTTTGGTGAGTTTCTTTTCCTAATCCTGTGCTGGAAGAAAGATGAATGGAGACCATGATTAGTATTATGGTCTCCAGCTCCAGGGCCACGAGGATGCCGGGGAGCTAGCCAGGATAAACACCAGTTGCATGTTAATGGATCTTTACTGGGTAATCATACCGAGCGGTTTCTGGTAAGAAGACTGCCCTAAATTGTTCTTGACAAGGTATACTATTTTTGTTTCAGATTTCTTATTTTTCCTGTAAAGCTGGGTTTAAAGTATGTTAAGGCTGAATTCACTTGTACTTGGGACTGTAATGAGATCTTGTACTTTTTACTTTCAGAAAACCAGCCAAGAATAGCAGTCTGAAAGAGAAGTATGTATCCAACATTGCCAGGGAAACCTGCTGTTTAGATACGCTTTCTGAGAAACCACACAGCAAATGAATGTCGCCTTTGTCTCCAGTCACAGCAGCCTGCTTCTGCTGGTGACTCGTGCTAGCCAATTTGAGCTTAGTTTTTAACTCAGTTATTGAAATGGCACTGAGAGCAAGACCTTTTAAATGCTGGTGGTTTGTGACCCCAGGAGGTTGCTTAAATGGTCTCAGCCGCTGTGAACTTGCCACTGTTTTTCATTCCCTTTGTTTGGCTCTGAGACTGCTTGATCTATGACTGCTTGGAACCTTTCTTTAAAGTTCGTTCTTCATGGTCATTGATTCTCTGCTGTTAAAATATAGGATGATTTTTTTTTAAGTTTATTTATTTTGAGAGAGAGAGAGAGAGAGCGCATGTGGGTGGGGGAGGGGGAGAGGGGGGGGGCGGGGGAGGGAGAGAGAGAGAGAGAGAGAGAGAAAATCCCAAGCAGGCTCCGCATTGTCAGTGCAGAGCCTGGTATGGGGCTCCAACTCACAAGCCATGAGATCATGACCTGAGCCAAAGTCAAAATTCAGATGCTTAACCCACTGAGCCACCCAGGCACCCCTAGGATGATTTTCATCCCAACCGCATGGTGAGCCAGAGTGCAGACCATGGTTTTGCGAGTTTTGGTAGCAGTAGTGAGAACAGTGATGAAAGAATTTCCACCTAGGTAGCTTAGCGTAGAAGATCAGAAATGGACCCTAAGACCTGCACATAATCTCTTGGCACCTTAGGCCCTGAGGTCGCTTCCTTGTGGCTTCACAGGAAGCACAGGTAACGAGTGGTCTATGTTTTGGAGCCATCATCTCTCAATAAGCTATTCCAACACCGTCTCAGAGAACGATGGGCTGTCAGAACAGAACGGGTTCTTAAAGGGTACGTGTTCCAGCTCCTGCAGCATTTCCAACAAGAGGCACTTGACTGTGTCTGGTCATTTCTGAGAGGAAAGGGGGGATTCCACAGCTGGGAAGTAGTCCAGGCCATTGCTCGAAAGCTCTGCCTAAAGATGCTGTTGTTTTATTTTGCCCAAAATTTGTCCCCAGGGAACTTCTACCCATGTGTCTATTTTGACTATTTCTCACAGAGACTGTACAGTTGGTTAGGATTATCTGGCTTTTCCATTTTACAGGTAGAGAATGCAAGAAAGTCTCTTGCTTTTAACCACTTTGTATTGTGGTCGCTTGACTTGAGTAAACCTTGCCTGTCTTCATGTTAAGCCTCTCTTAGCAAGGCAAGCAACGAAATCTTGGGTATTCTCTTTCTTTATTCAGTGTTGCTTTGATGGTATCTTTGTGCCTTATCCTCCCTGGACTTCAGATTATGAGGGGCAAAGCACCTGACCAATAGTAGATATTGAGTGATGTTTCATTAAGAGTACAGACTAGGGTTAGACAGAACCAGACAGAACCAGATTCAGTTTGGGTCTCTTGCCCAGACAAATTATGCGATTCTGCAAACCTCAATTTCCCCATCCACAGAATCAGATTAATAATTATAGCTGTAGATTTAATTGAGAACAAATGAGATTTTAACACAGGAAGAGTGCTTAATGTAGTGACCAGCTAATAATGGTGAATAAATATTTTTTTAAACACTGGCTTAAATCATTGTTACGGTTATTATTACTATCGTCATCGTTACACAACCAGGTCCCTAAATCCTGCAGTCTCAGCAAGGCAGCACCGGTGGAGCTTCGGCTGGTCCCTCTGCCCTACCTTTCTCTATGCTTCCTTGGTTTACTGGAAATAGCAGTGTCAGCATTCTGAGGAAGGGGGGTGGGCACACAAACCATATCTCTGGCCTCTGGAGAGCTCCCCCTCTTTTCCAGGAGGAAGTTCTGGGAGGTAACTCTGTGGGGACCTTGTTGCCAGAACTGGAAGTTCTGGGCATTCATGTGTTTTTCCTGCTTATAGGGAAGTGCCTTTGCTCAGTAGTATCAGGGTTGTGTGTATTTGCAAGGTTGTTTCATCCTCTGTGGCTTTCATTTTGTTGTACATTGTGAACTCTGCCTGAACAGTGCCGCTCTCCTCCTTTGTCCTTGGGGCCAGATTTCTGAGTCCATGGTCTCTGTGGTTTTTTGCCAGGTAAATCTACTCGTTTTTTCTCCCTAGAAATCTTGATTTCATCTGAGTTTTAAACATTTTTGGCATAAAGTTTTGAATGTTAAACTTTGCAGTATCTTTAAGTCCAGCTTGCTTTTCATTCCCAATATTTGTTTCTTCTTCTTTTTTAAAAATCAGACTTATCAGAGGTTTTTCTTTTCTTTTTTCTTTTCTTCTTTTCTCTTTTTTCTTTTCTCTTCTCTTCTCTTCTCTTCTCTTCTCTTCCCTTCCCTTCCCTTCCCTTCCCTTCCCTTTCCTTTCCTTTTCTCTTTTCTTTTCTTTTCTTTTCGTCATTTGAAACAACCACCTTTTGGTTTTATTGAGCCTTGCCATTGAATTGGCTTTAAATTCATAAATTTGTGTTCTTACCTTTATCTACTTTCTGTGGGTTTATTCTGGGTGCTTTCTTCCTTCTTTAGTTGGACAGTTAAGTTTACTAATTTTCAGTCCTCTCTCTTTTCTAATTTATGCATATCAGACTATAAAATTCCCTTTAAGGATGACTTTAAATACCTTCCACAATTTTTAATATATAGTTTTTTGTTTGGTAAAGTCTGGCTTATTGAGATTTCATTTACATACCATAAAATTTGCTCCTTTTTAAGTGCGCAGTTTGATGAGTTTTGACAAATGGATACAGTTGTATAAACACTGCCATAATGAAGATCTAGAACATTTCCATTACCCTGAAAAGTTCCGTCATGCCCTGGTTTTTGTCCCAATAGTCTCCTTTCCTACAAGGCCATGTGAGTGGAGTTATACAGAATATCATCTTTTGTGTTTGGCACTTTCATTTAGCATGTTGTGAGATGCCTCCGTGTCGTTGCATGTATATGGACTTGCTCTTTTCAATTGCTGAGTAGTTTTCTTTGTATGGATATACCACAATTGGTGTATCTATTCACCAATAATACAGTTTTCAGTGGGAGCAAGTCAGACTATTTTAATTCCACACGCAGGCTGTAAATACACTAGACTATTCTGGATTTGAGGTTGTCTGGGCAGTTTTCACGTTTAAATTTGTATTTGGGGTTTGGCATTTTGGAAGTATTCCCATTAGTGGCCAAGCATGTGCTCATGTGTACTCACGTACGCCTTTCTCCCTGTAGCAGTCTGGGTCCAGTGAAGAGACAGAAGCCACACAGTGAGTTAAACTAATACAAGGAATTATTGCCTATGATAAAGGGGTTACTATAAGATCTAGGGAAACTCTTTGTGGTTTGGGGATCTAGGGAAACTCTTAGCATGGCTCCCATGCTAAGGGAGCATGCCCACGGGGGGACAAACTACCAGGGGTTCCAGCCTCAGTGGAGAAAGTAGAGTTTGACCCATGGCACAGCAGGGGAGTTTGCTGGTTTGGCTAGACCAGAGCTGGCGCAGAGGCTCCGGGCCCGCCATAGACTACCCTCTGCAGTACATTGAGGAGCAGGTGATCAGCAGCCAGCAACATGGGTGAGCAAAGGAGAGGTGGGTGCTGGTGGGGGCAGGCGGCCTTCAGAGTCTGTTAGCCCTGGTGGGGTGCCGGTGTCTGTGTCACCATGGCTGCCGAAAGGTCATGGCCAAGCCGAGGCTTCAAGGTCTCAGAGAAAACGGGTCCTGGACTTTTGCTGGGCCGTACTTCACCAGCTGTCCTCCCAGCCACACTGCCAGCCCCTGTGCTGGAGACTCAGGAGAGCCTCTTCCTCCCTGCACTGTTCCTCCAGCCTCTCTGCTGAGAAAGCTTAGCGTCACACACGCTTTCTAGGAGAAGCGCTAAGACTGCCATTGTTCACCTCAGTGCATGAGCAGAGAGGCCAGGGGCTGGCAACTGACAGACTCTCCCTGTTCTTTTTAAGAGAAATACCATCAAGTCAGAACAGCAGTACCCATGTGCTTGTGCTGTTCACAGACACTTCCATGAGGGGACAAGGATTTATGAAAATTAGAACTTGCAAACAATACGTTTACAGACACAAATAAAGATCATATGAATCATGGTATATTACACATCATGCTATTATCACAGTTCTCCCGCTCCCGTTCAGTATAGATTGAAAGCTTTGTGTCAGACCGCGGGTTAGAGGCAGTTTCTTTCTTCATGATGCTTGCTCATTATAGAAAACATTTAGGATACACATTTAAAAGAAAGTTTCATACCAGAAGAACCAAGTGTTGTTTTTTGAAAAGCTAAGTGGTTTTTATCTCTGAGCTTAGATGAGCTCATGCTAGAAATATGGTGATGATCCTTTCTGAACCAAAAAACTAGGACACATGGGCTTTACAAAGAGTTTTCTCTGGTTTGTGAATTTGTACACATATGAAAAGTATTACGATGGCATAAATTAAATCACATTTGATTATCCATACCCAATTAAACACTTGTTGAAAAGAATAAAGGGCTGTCTCAAAGCACCAAGAACATATACATATTAATGCTTTGAAAGGATAAGGAATTAAGCCATCTTAATTGTCCTTTTTGGACAATCCTGAGTCAGAAAAATAAAAGAAAAAATGATACAGATTCCTCTTTAGCAATTATGTGGTTTTGGCAGAATTAAAAGTCTACCCCCCCACACACACACACACTCCCACACCCCACCCCTCTAACCTGATTTATGTTATTGACACTGCAGGGGGCTCAGGTCCCAAGACTCAATGGCCATTATATAAGGATTGTGACATGCTTTGCAGATAGAACTAGTCTGCTTTTGTTACAGGATTCGTTTTTTCCTCAAAGGATATTGAGAGGATATTTCTTTTTGGTTATTTAGGTTGTAAATCTCTGACACTTCATTACATGGGACTACCCAGCAGTAGAGTGTACAGAGGTTTTATATACTTTCCAGAAATTAAGTACTGTTCACTTACAAGTTTTCCCACATCAGAAAGCCCAAATTGTAAAAATTCAGGCCTGCAAAGTAGCTTACTCAGAGTACTTTGGTTTGCGTTCTTGGCCAGTTTTCTGTAAACATTTTGTTCTTTGGGTGTATTTAAATTGGACCTTCTTTAGTCGAGGATCCCTTTCAAGACTGCCTCTATTAGATGAACTGAGATCAATTTGTATTTTAGCTTTCAGATTTTGCTTGGGATTCTTTGGGCTTCTTTCATTTGGCAAGATGAGAGAGAAAGGCCTGGACTTTTTGTTATCTTGGAAATTTCCAGCCTGAGAAAGTGTACAGAGGCCCAGCTTGCAGGGGTTCTCAGGTGATTAGCTAGCTCTTTTCCTGAATTATTAAGCTACATTAAAACAGTAGCTTGGTACAGTTTGTGCTTTAGGTTTTCATATCTTTTGAAAGATTAATATTCCCTCAAGAATGATGGGACGTTGGGTGTCTCCCTTCAGCGCTTTCAGATGTCAAGAGCCTCACACTCTGCTCTGTTCTTGTGCTCTGCCTTCTTTAGACATTTGCCATCACTCTAGATTATGTGTTTGCCGACTTCCTGAAAGTTTTCTGCTCACGGTTTAGCTTCCTCCAGTGTGAAATTTATAAACCAGCTTAGAGATACTCTTAAAATAGAGTTTTTCTTAGCTGTCATAAGCAACCAGGACTAGAGTGGATTTTTATGTCCATTTTTTTCCTTGTAGCTTTATTGCAGTCATGATACCAGATGAGCTGTTCATTTTGATTTTGGCATGCAGGGGTCAGTTTGGGCTGATTGGCATAATCTTATTTAACAAGCTTATACTCTTAGGTTTGTTTATTGATTATCTATTTCCAAAGCTTCTTGAGGGAACCGAATAAAAAGTCAGTACCATTTTCAAATAAATGCTTAAAGATTAAGGATATGTTTCTTTATTAAATATTTATTGAGAACTCTTTTCTGCTGGCCTCACTCTCTGAAAATAGATGTAGTTCCTTCTCTGAAATAGCTCCCACCCCAGGGAAGGAAAAGGTAGTTGGGGAGAGGGAGGAGTTAGAGCTCTGGCTAGGCTGGAAGGTGGAATGGGCTTTCCCTAAACTGAAGACAGGATTATATTCAGCAGGTGCATGGAGGTGTGAAAAAATGTGGCGCCTGAAGGAATTTGGAGTGGCTTTAATAATATTGACAAGTGAATTCCTAAGTCCTTTTGTTTACTTAACCTAATTTTATTAGTCCCCTGTATCTCGAATGCAATAAATACTTGAAGTAACAAGATTTGCGTGTAATTTTTAAAAATTCTGCAATTCAGACTTTGCTCTGAGTCAGAGTGAGTGCTCCTCCTCTGTTATATTGTATATATATGTATATGTATACACTATTATAAATGTATAAGAAAATGGAAGGTCTCTCAGATATTCCAACCACAGGGATTCTTCCTTGTCTCAACTCCTGTAGCACGTTGCCTTGACAAGAGGTTGGCTTGGGCTTTGCGGTCAGACGTGCCAGGGCTCATACCCTAACTCCATCATTTACACTTGCTGGCTTCAGGGCCAGGAGCAAATTCCTGTATTTCTTTATGCCTCAGTTTCCACCTCCGTAGAGTAGGATATTACCACTTATTTCATGGACTGTTCTGAGGTTACATGAAATAATGCACGTAAGGTGCTGAGCACACAGCACTCAATGAAAGGTGGCTCTGTGATGACACCTACTTAGCAGTCATGAGTCGGTAACGCCATGGATTGTAGCTCGTTTGACTACCTCATTTAGCTCTACGTTTACTGTGCAGGGATCCTGCCATATTCTTTCTGCCCCATGCACACCTTTACTCACCCTCACCTCTGTCGTCCCTACTCCTGCCCTGTCCAGGCCCCCCGTCACACGTGTGTCAGCTGGTACTCGCTACATCTTCATAATTAAAGATGTAACTCTCCATAGCAGCAATGCAGTGCCTCTTAACATCTGTTAGTCATCTGTGTTTGGGGTATGAAAGTTCCTTATGCATTCTTGCTCTGGAAAGCCAGAGGCATGATGGTAGGAAAACAATCTGTGTTTGGTCGAAACATTTTTACCTTTGGCCAAAGACTGTTGTAAAACTCACAGAAGGAAAACAAAATAACAACAAAAGCAGGGGCATTGTGATTTTCAAGAGTAAGTGGTGAAAGTTCACGTTGGAGTAAATTCTAAGCATGCAAAACTACTACAAAAATTAATTTTATTGTGTAACTTGAAGGATGATCTTTGATAAATCACAAAAAATTAACAGTATGCAAGTAATATACTTTATATAATAGTGAAACCCCATTGTTTAAAGAAAACACTTTTGCTTTTCGTCTTTTGGCTTATGCCATTTATCAAATTGTATCCTTCATACACACAGCACATGCACCATGTACTGAGCTCTCTAGGTAGGAGGCTCTTTGGATGCAATCTTCAGGTTGTTTGAGGCTGGTCTTCTGACCCGCATCAGAGTTTGTGTCATTATATCACTGGGCCTGCCTGGAGCCACATTTCTTTGTTTTACCCAGGTTCAAAGGTCTGCATTTCATTCCAGTCTTCTTGGTAAATATTTTAAACACATGCAGCCATGTTTTCTTTGGTTAGAATTCTGACAACAGTTCCATGTATTGACTTGAAGTAATTGTAAACTCAAAGTGGGGTTGAAGTAATCATTAATAATAGTTTTGCATTAGGAAGATTTTATAAGGGGCTGATGGAAGCATACTTTGGCATGACCATAATTTGAATCAGAGGAAATTTCCCATTAACATTCTCACAAGGTTCATTTAAGCAGTAAGATGTTTCGAAATTCAGTGGCCTAGGGCTTACGTAGCCCACACAAGTTGTTTTGACTGTCAGCTCCCTGCTTTTCTGCATGACTACGTTCTCAGTCATCTGCTGAGAGATTATTGCATCATCTGAGAATCTTCCTAGAGTCACCTCCTTCCAATCTAGAATCCATTCCTTGATAGAGACAAATTTACATCAAGGAAGGATAAGTATCTTTGGTGGATTTAAGCCAATGCCCTACGTGATTTTGACAGACCTTGGTACCTTTTCTCTAGTGTATTTTTGTTAACCTTCTAGCGGCTGGTGTTGAAGGTATGGATTGGCACATTGGTGGATTCGTTCAGCTCTGTCGAGCTTCCTTGTCGTCTTGCTAAATTCCAAAGGCGTGTTCTTTGCTCATTCTTGGCCACTATAAAAACATCACCTTTGACAGGGCATCAGCCTGACTCACCTGTTCAGAAGGGGCAAGGTGTTTGAGAAATCCTGGTTGTGATATTAGATGCAGAATTAGGAGTCCTTAAGTATACAGTAAGTACAGAATTGAAGCTTGTCCTCAAACGCTTTGGCACCTCTCTCTCTCTCTCTCTCTGTCTCTCTCTGTCTCTCTCTGCTGGTTTTTTTTAGGGACGTAGCACGACACTATTTGTACAATAGACTTCTGAGGTGAGTTTCTAGCAGCGGAGGAGCAGAACTTTGAGCCCTGTTCCTTGGACATAGACCAGACCTGTCTGTTCACCGTGGGCCTTGTTGCCAGGACAGGATGAACCTGTGCTGTATATTCGGATGTGTTTAGTTCAGCTTCACTCTGCTCATGCAAGGTGGGCCGACTGTTACCGTGATTCCTGAGTCCCCACTTGTCTGAAACACCAGCCGGATCTTCCCAGTTGTTCTTCGGGCTGGTTGACACAGGGTAATTCAGAATTTCAGAGTTGCTAAGTCCATTTGAGGAGAAACCAGTTCCCATCAGCCTTCTATATTCGTACTGATGCTGGGAATCTGAGGCTCTTGCTGTGGTCTGGCCCAGGGGAGACAAGCCCGACTCCTGAGATTTGGGGTTTCTCACAGAGAGTTCACGAGAAACAGCTCTGTGTGTGTGCTGTGTCCTCACCCTACCGTGAGCTCATCAAGCTCAGCTCTGACAGCAGCAGCAGCTACTCTTTATATTACTTCTGTTTTTTCTCCGTTTCCCGAAGAAGGGATTTAAGGTGGTAGCTCCCACTTACCCGCTTTGTTTTTGGCGTGTACCAATACTGTTATACACTTTCCCAACACCTCTGAACCTCACAACTTCCCCTGGTGGAGAAATACTGCTCTCTAAAAATGGGGAAGGTGAGGCACACATTATGTGACTCGCCCAAGGGTGTCCAGCTCCTAAGGGCAGAGCTGCCGTGGGACCCCGGTCCGTGGGACCCAAAGCCGGTGCTCCTGCCCCAAAGCCCAGCTGCTTCTCCGACACATACCGCCTTTTACGTTCCTGTTGCCCTGCAGTGTGCCTGGCCCGGTAGAGCTGCCAGGAAAGCTGGTTGGTTCAGTTTGCAGCGTGTTTAGCAAACATGAGTTGAGTCACTGCCCCTCTGCAGTGGTGCCTGGCACTTGGTAGGCCTTTGGTGGTTTTACTTGAGGAAAGGCAGCCAAGTAGACAGTATCATCCCCATTTTACAGATGAGGAAACCAGATCCCAGAGAGGTCAGGTGACTTCCCTGAAGTCACCCATCATCACTAGCAGTGGCAATTTTGAGGGTTTTTTTAACGTTTATTTTTGAGACAGAGGGAGAGAGCATGAACGGGGTGGATCAGAGAGAGAGGAGAGACACAGAATCTGAAACAGGCTCCAGGCTCTGAACTGTCAGCACAGAGCCTGACGCGGGGCTCGAACCCACAAACTGTGAGATCGTGACGTGAGCTGAAGTCGGACACTTAGCCGACTGAGCCACCCAGGCGCCCCTAGCAGTGGCAGTTCTGAATGCGAAGGCCATCTAACGTATTTAACATCAGCCGAATTTGTAAT
The DNA here is from genome assembly GCF_022079265.1 of Lynx rufus. Taxonomy (NCBI): domain Eukaryota; kingdom Metazoa; phylum Chordata; class Mammalia; order Carnivora; family Felidae; genus Lynx; species Lynx rufus. The sequence goes on along the minus strand of NW_025814896.1, from coordinate 15,684,432 downwards.
TCTTCTGGCCTTCCATGTTGTTCACTAACAGATAGGCCTGTTTCCAGAAACCCTTAGGGTGGTGGTTACAGTCTTTTCCGGTTCCTTGCTGTATCACTTTGGGCAAACTGCTTGCTCACTCGTACCCTCATTGACCTCATTTGTAAAAGGAGGTCAGTCATAATACCTGCCTTGCAGATAGATTGATTTGTGCGGACACACACTTAGCTCAGTGCTGGGCGCATGGCATAAGCTCAAGAAATTAACGTACCGCCTCAATGTCTAAGTGTAGAATCCAGTGGTAAGATGGCGTCGTATCTGGCTAAAACAGGGTGAGGCCAAAGTTCACACTGAAAAACTGCCTCCTTGAGGATGCGGAACATTTCCGGAGACCACAGCCTCTAAGAGAAATCTCCCTGCGCGTGTGTGGTTGCCTTTACTTGCTCAGACATCCGTCGACAGACGTCACACGGGGTGAGGGAAGGCCAAGTGTTGGTCAGCTACAGTCAGCACAGCGCCAGAGCATCAGTACCGTCAGATTCGGAGCCCGCCCACTGCCGTGCACTCAAGACTGATGTGTTGATTAGCATCCGAGTGGTCAGAGAATTCTAAATAACCATGGTTGTGAAGAGGCTTATTTTTGTTTCTCTTTCCTTCTGTGACCTCTCCCTGCGCTTGGTCTGCTCTCTTCAGCACAACCCACCTTCATTAATGAGCCTGGGGCTCGGGGCTTGGCATTCATTTTGTCTTGTCCCCAGGGATCAGGTCTTATTCTCTTGATTACCTCATCCTTTTCCAAAGTAGTAGTTCCTTTTTGTCGGAACGAAAAATTAAAGTGGACGTGCCCATTAGAGGTGATTCAGCCAGGGCTGGAGACCTCCTCCTCGTCATTCAGTATCAAACACACCAATGAGATTCCAGGGAGCAGAGACTTCCTTCGATGCCAAAAGAATGTTGAGAGGAATACAAGTTCCCTGAAGGGCATGCCTCGTTCCTTGTTCCACACCGGGGCCTCTCCGCTCCTCGCCCAGAGCCCTGCTGCCTGTGGCGGTGCTTGGGGAACTTCCCCCTAGACTTCAGTGGCTTCCGTTATTATTTGATTGGAAACAAAGGGCAATTTATTCATTCCTGCATATGGTGTAGTGAACAAGACAGAGTCACTGTTCTCCTGGAACTTTTGTCCTAGTGAGAGACGCACTAAATGAAAGAAAATAAATAAGAACGATTGATTGATTACCTCGTGCCACATCGTTTTGAAGGAAGCAAACTATGGGCTGAGGCACAACAATGCATGTAGGGCAGGCGACCTTTCTAGATAAGTGCTTAGGGGAAGGCTTTCTCAGATTCTCTGAGGAGTTGACCTTGGAGCCAAGGCCTAAAAGATAAGGAAGAACTGAGGACGACCCATCCAGGCAGAAGGATCAGTCACCATGTAGCCCTTGAGGCCAGAAAAAGTGCAGCTTGTCTGACGATTTGAAATACAGGGTAGCCAGTGTCCCGAACAAAAGGGAGAGTGGTAGGTGATGCAGTTCGAGGGGACTGTGAGGCCAGAGATGGACAGCCTTTGTAGCCCTGGGGATTTTATTCTAAGTGCAGCAGGAAACACAGGGGGACTCGATCAGGTTCATCTCTGTATTTTTAATGATGCTCGTTGCTGTGAGATGACGGTGGCCTGGATTGAGGGGCTGGATTTGGGTCACCCTAGCGTTTTAGAGATGAGATCGAAGGATGGGTTGTGGGCAGGGGGTGGTGAGGGGAAGGAAGAATCAGGGATGATTTCTGTGCACCTGGCAGGACGGTGGTACCACTCCTGAGACGGGGAAGACCTGGATGTAAGGAGAATAGATCTGCCCGTTTGGGAGGGGTGGGACTCGAGAGTTTTCTTTTGGTTGGCGTTAAGGTGCCGATTTCCACGAGCTGATCTGGGATGGGGATATAAAGCAGGACCTTCCCTGGGTGTGTGAGCCTGGAATTCAGAGGAGAATGCTGGTCTGCAGATGGACATGGGGAGTCACAGTCTAGAGAGGCTATGTAAGTGCGAGGGGACAGATGAGGTGTGCTACAGGGTGGGACTTCCTGCAGCTGGTGAAAACGGCTCAGCCCCTGCACGGTCCGGGAAGGGGGGTGGCGGGCCGCGGTGTGCTCCGTCACAACTCTGGCTATAGCAAAACCTGAGCATCACAGTTACTCTTCTGCAAGATATCCGTTTGAAATTTATTTATGCCACCAAGGACCAGGAAGGTGAGATGCTACATTGGCGCCATGAAACCATTCTCTGAGCTTGTTTTCAGAAAAATCCATATCTGGAGTGTGACTGAGGCATTAGCGGTGACTGGCTGGCCGTGTTCTAATGGGTCAGGTGTAACTTAAGCCCAAACAAAGCCTTAGGGCAAGTAAATTAGCCCAAAGGTGGTGGAGATAAAGCAGGGGTTCATGTTGTGGCCTTTAGATTAGATCAAGGGCAGAAGGGCTGTGCAGAAACTGGAAACCTAGAAGCCTTGACCCGAGACAGGCAGCAATTACTTTGTGAGAATTTTGCTGTCAGGAAAACGGGAAGGAGGATGTAGAACCAGGCTCATCACACTTGAGGAATTACAAGGAACAAACGAGTAGCTTCTTTAGCATGCAAAGTCCTTATCTGGCGGGGGGGGGGGGGGGGGGGGCGGGGGCGGGGAGTGATCGAGTAGCTCACGACTTGTAACCTTTAACGGTTACAAGTGATTCCAATGCACACGATCCATGGGTCATAGATGAGAAATACTGAGTCCAACAAGATCTTGAGGTCATCTCAGCAGCCCTCTGTTACAGGTGGGGAAACGGAGGCCTGGGGAGGAGAAGGGGTTTGCCCGAAGCTGCCGAACAAACCAGAAAGCCAGTGCTGCTCCACTGACTTTGATTTCTTCATCTCGCAGTTGACGCTTCATCCTGATGGATGATGAAGAGCAAGCCTCCCGATCCCCAGCTCCCCTTCCTTCACTGTGTTGTTTCTTTTCTTTCCCCATCACCCTCTAATGTAAGAGTCATTTTCTGAGTCATTTAATTCTCAGTTGCCTGTCTCACCTCATTCAAATGTGAGCTTCACAAGGGCAGTTATTTGGGGGTTTTGTTTTGGGTTTTTTTTTTCACGGAAGTATCCTGTGTGCCTACCTGGCCCATGGTAGGTGTTCAGTGAATATACGATGGCTGGATAAAAACATATTTTGTTAAACTATAAATAAGGTAACAGATGGTATGCGAAAATGCCAACCCTTAGGCACTGTTAGCCCAAAATAGAGTAGAGTATTTTCTTTTTTACTTGTTTGACTCTGGCTTGGATCAGAGGTTATAGGAACAGCTTGTTTATGGGAGATTAGAGACTTTCCAAAATAATAATAATAATGATAGTATTAATACCAGCAACAATAGCGGTCATTAATAACTGTGGTGACCACTACAGTTTATGGCATGCTTACTGTCTGGGAAATGCATACCATGTGAAGTTCTGTGCTGAGAACGTCAACCCGTGAAGTCATCTGATCTTCATTAGAGCCCAGGGACGGCAGAACTGGTGTCTCTTCTCTGGAGGAGGACACTGAGGGGTTCAGAGGGGGAAGTTACTTGTCTAAGATTGCACAGCCTCTACGGACTGATGATCTGTGACCCTTAAGATTAACACCTCAACTGCTGGGAACATTAGGTATTAGGTCTGGGGTAGCTTCTTTCTGGAGAAGGAACTGAAAAAGCCAACGACGAGGTGAGCGTTGCTCTTGGGGAGTGTCCCTGGGCCCAGAACACCACCCTCCTGCTGGTCTAAAACCACAGGCTGGGCTGGAAACGAGATGCGGTTTCTTCAGCCCAACTTTCCAGCATCCCCCACACTCGCTGTCTGCATTCCCACATCACAAAGAGCCTTTCGTCTTGAACTGTTAGGCCTTTCTTGCTTCTCAGACCACCTCCCTGAAGCTGGCCAAGGTAAATTCCTGTGGCGACAGGTCACTAAACCATTCCTGGGGAAGCCACTGTAAGCACTTCACACTCGGTCACACCCCACCCTGTAGAGGAAGGGCGGACAGAAAGAGGTTCCTTCACCCCCTTCCTCTACCACTTCCCTGTTGGGGCCTCAGGGAGGGGCTGAGGGACATGTTGATTCCATAAATCTCTGCTAAGACTTGAGTGAGCCTTTGAGTTCTTGAAACACGGCACCTATTAAACTGGTTGTGAGCTCACAGAATTTATCACCACCCACTGTGGATAATGTTGGCTTTCATTCCCATCCCTGGCAGCCAGGACTGGCCTTGCTTGGAGTCAGTGACCCTCCTTACATATGGCAGTGAAACCACTTGCCCGACAGCTGCAGACACATGTTGAACATGAACACACTCCTGGGCTCTGGTAGAGGGAGGGTTGTAACACACACTGCCATCTTTAAGCACACGGTGTACCAGGGATTGTGCTAGCATCTTTACAGACATGATCTCATTTAATTCTTAAAATAAGCATGACGAGGCATGGCTGTCCCATCTCTATGGGTGAGGACGGCCTGGAGAGACAGGTGACTTGCCTGAATCTCAGCATTTGCAAGAGGCAGAGCCATGTTTGTTTTAACCACAGATTGAGTTGGTTCTCAAACCTGTGCTTTGCTCGTCTGCTCTTCTGTGATCCCTGTTAAGAGCATGAACTCTGGGGCCTTCCTGCCTGGGTTTGAATCTCGATTCTGCCACTTACTAGCCATGAGACCGGGGACAGTTTTCTTCACCACCCTCTTTTTTGGCTTGTTCATCTGTAACATGGAGATAATGATATATGCAAGTCGTAGGCTTGTCGCAAGGATGACATGAGTCAATGTATGTAAAGCATGGAGCATCTGGAACATAGAAAAACACTATAAATGCTACCTTTTATTATTAATTTATATATCAAGTTCTGTTGTTTTTTTCTCCGGATGATGGAAACTTAATCTCAGAAGTTTCCAACTACCCCTCGCACTCCCTGCCCAAGGGTTGTATCTGCATTCTCAAGACGCCTGTGTCGGTAATCCATAGGAATTGCTTAGAGTGGTGCCTGGTATGTAATTAGCACCCGATGATTATTAGTAAGACAAGTGCCGAGACACTGGGGGTACAGGGGATGGCATCTGATCCTCAGTGAGCATCCCTCCTCCCTGGTGTGGTATGCAGAAAGAGACACGGTCACCATCCAGACACTCATCTCACAGGTAACATGAACAAGCAGGAGACAAGAACTAGGGGGGCAAGCATTATTTTGCCTACACCAAGTGGCTGTTATTTTAATAAATTGATACGTAATTTGTTGAAAAGATAGGAGAGATGAAAGTATTATTGCTTAAGTTTCTGGTCAAAGCAAGGTAAGTCAAAGAGATTAGCACTTACAACTTGTCCAGGGATAAATTATCTCCAAAAAGCCTGGTGGCATGCTATTTATGAATGAATTGTCCCTTTCCAGCCACTGCCCCCCCTCCAACCTGGTCTGACCACAAACCCTTCCCTTCTGGGTGACCGGAAAGGCTGGGCTTCTCGGCTATTCTGTGCTGACGTTGGCTTTGTCGTGACTGTACGCTCCACTTCTTCTAGCTTAAGAGTTGGACAGTAGAGGACCTTCAGAAGAGGCTCCTGGCCCTCGACCCCATGATGGAGCAAGAGATCGAAGAGATCCGGCAGAAGTACCAGTCTAAGAGGCAGCCAATCCTGGATGCCATCGAGGCTAAGAAGCGGCGGCAGCAGAACTTCTGAGAAGGCCCGGCCAGGAGGGCCCCAGCCTGCGCACCAGGCCTTCGCTGAACCCTGGCTGCTCGCCACTCAGGCTTGTCAGCCAACACTTCCGCCCTGTCATTTTTCCACGGCACCTTCGCCTCCGTGAACTCAGGAAGTGCACCAGTGGGAAGGGCTGCCTGCCGTCAGCGCGCCATCTTGTGTATGTATTTAAATCGATCAGTTATATTATTTCAAAGGATGCATATCAGCGCTTTTAAACTCAGAGTTTTTAACCCCAGGAACAGAGACTCCTAGATGAGTGATAGCTGGGAAAGTGTTACATGTTGTCTTGTCTTTCTTCTTCCAATAGCTTTCGATTGTTCTTTCTGGAAAACTTTTTAAAAATATATAAATATGCACATATATATAAATTATAACTGGATTCCCCACTGAGTGTGGTGGTGGCATCTCTGTACAGGTACAGTTTTAAACAGTTGGCCTCTTTTCTGTAAGATTATGGTACTGTGGGACACGAGGGCAGGGGACAGCGGGAGGCTGTTGGGGTCACTCAGCTCCCAGGGGCCAACCTCACCCTCTTGCAGGGCTGCAATTAAAAATTAGGTTTGGGCCAGTTCTCTCCCCATGGTTTGAGCCTTGGGTGGGTCATCTCTGGCTTCTGGAGCCACTGACCATGTCCACGGGAAAGCCTTGAGAGTTTGTGTTTACTTTTTGAGTCCCAGGAGAAGCCTGGCACCCTCTTTGTAAACTGCCCCTTGTGGCTTCAATGCCTTTCATCCATTTCCACTCTCCCAACCGCCTAAAGTCACAGCACAGATACTGCCCAGTGCCTTAAGAGGAGACGTGACCCCATGCAGGAACGGGCCTGCCAGGTCCTCTCAGCAAACACGGGGCTGTGTGCAGGCCACAGAAGAGAAGGTGTCTTCGGACTTCTCATTGATCATGTGAAGATCGCACAGGGGCATGCATTTTGCTCCGCATTCCTTACAGACATGGGTAGATGGCATTGCTTTTGGTGATCATATTCCAATATGTGACTGTTTTCTTTTTTTACTTTACTGCTGAGGGGTCTGGAAAGGATACCTGAATATCAGACTAAGATCTGTTCTCCAGGAGGCTCCATCTGGGCCCACAGAATGCCACAACTGGAAGGGACCGAAGGGCCCGAATGAGGCTTGGAGAGGGGAAGTGACATGGTGACAAGATCACAAAGCAAGCTGAAGAGCTGAGACTAGACCAGAGCTCCTCACCCCGGGCCCTGATCCAAGCAGCCCCGTCCAAGGGGAGAAACCTGTGTCAGTTTTGGTAAAGTTTCCCCAAGAGGCCTACAAGGCAGACTTGGTCTTGCTTGGTCCCTTCAGAGGGCGACTGGCTCTGAGACCCCCAGGGGGAGCCTGATGGTTGAGTCTCGGCCCTTCCGGAGCCCTGCAGCGCCTGCTGGCTAGTAAGAGGCACCATGTGGGCAATTTCGGGCCTAAGATCAGAGGGCTTCACAGAACAGCACTGGCCATCCCTCTGCAGCATGGGCTCAAGGCCACATGTCCTGTCATCGCACAGCAAAGAGTAGACAGTGAGGAAAGGCAAATGTCTGCTCATTTTTAATTATCCCCGCACCCCCCCCCCCCCGCCCCCGCGCCCCTGCTGGGAGAGCACTGACTGGGTTGTACCTAAGGATAGTGTAATTCAACTCCATAATTGCTTTTGCTTCCCAAACCTGGGAATCAATGGAAAGGCAGGGAATGTTCCTCTTCTCTGGCCAGATTCTGTTCTTTGCAATTAAAGCAAGTTTTTAAAAATGTAAGAGGCAGTGGTTGATCTGCAGGGTTTGGCCAGTTAGGCAGTTATGTGTTAGATACAGAGAACAGAGGACGACTAGAGGATCCCGCTAGAATAATCAATGGCAGCTAATATTCATTGACCACTTAGTAGACACCAGGCACTGAGCTAGGTGGGCTTTTTATATATGTGAGATCCAAACTTCAGGATAACCCTATATGTTAAGTACTTTATCTCCACTTCATAGATGAAGGAGCAAGTTCAGACAGAAAAAAAGTTCTTTCCCAGGGCAATACAGCTAGTAAGTGGCTGAATCAGGATTCATAGCATCACCATGTGAGACCAATATTTACAGGGAAAAGGAAAGTCACAAATCTTTAAAACGAAGTGACCACCTTTCTCGCACAGAATAAATAACTCTCACTGGCATTTTTAGGCTGGGAAACAGCTGAGTTAGTAGTCAAGTCTGACAGCCAAGTGAGTCTCACCAACCACAGCACGGAGCGTGCATTCCCCCACACCATCTGCTGTGCTAACGAACAGGCCTGCCTCAGCCTCTTTCTCTTTAGAAAGGACTTTGCACTTGGCCAGACGGGAGAGGAATGCCCATTTCTTCCTTCCTAAGCTAGATCCAAGTAAAAGAAGGTTTTCGTTTTTCCCCGTAAATATTCTTGGGTCATGAATCTTGATCCGTAGTTTATTTTCTTTCAGGCATGTGTGCACCCACCATGCTGGTCCAACAAAGAACACTGCTCACCAGTCTAGCGAGACAGAACCCTTTGGCCAGAAGTCAATTTCTTTGGACCACATACATTTCCCGACAAGGTGTATTTGTTTTCTAGTGACGGAAAGCCAGAGGAGCAAGTCCCAGTCATTTTTTCCCCTTGAATACCAACTACAGGCTAGGTCAGCTTGCTTTCATTGAGTCCCGAGCTTCAGTAATTGCCTCAGCATTTTTGACTCAAGTTTCCAGGGACTCTGCACCTCGCCTATTCTCTACTTTTAAGAAACAAGGACCCTCACCTAGTTGTGGCCTAAAAAGATTGAGATTTGAGATTTAAAAATCTCAAATTCTCCAAGAATATCTTGATTGCTTCCTCATCAGTAATTATGAAGAAATTTCTCTTTTCCTTTTTTCTTTGTCCCTTCTCCCAGTCACCAACTGGATGGATGGATGGATGGATGGATGGATGGATGGATGGATGTTTGGCTGACTGGCTGGCTGGGGGCTGGCTGATGAGTGACTGGATGGATAGATAGATAGATAGATAGATAGAACCAAAATTCTGAAGCCACTGGAGAGCTATAGCTTGACTCCTTGAGACTGTGTATTCTGATCCAGGAAACATTTCTTTAGCACCTGTCAGATGCCAGAGATTTATTATACCATTTAAAACTCAGTAGCTCTTACCAATATCAGGAATGAGAGAGGTGGCACCAGTAAGCTCCTACAGATATTAAAAGGCTAAGAACAATATCATGAACAATTTTATGCTAATAAATTCAGTAACTTAAATAAAATGGGCGAATTCCTTGAAAGATACAAAACACCAAAGCTCATTCAAGAAGAAAATAGATAATCTGAATAGCCTTATATCTGTTAAAACTTAATAGCTCCGGGAGGTATAGGTATTAGTGTCCTCTTTTTACAGATAAGGAAACTGAGACTCAGAGAGGTGAAGTCTTTTAAGCTCAAGGTCATGCAGCTAAAGTATGGTGGAGCTAGGATTCAAATGCAGGTTTTCTGATTCTTATTCCAGTGCCCTTTCTAGCACACCACATTGCCTCTAAAGACTGCAGCTCCTTATTTCCTGGAAAATTGTTTCTTCCCAGTCCTCAGCCTCCCACCCCATCCTTTCTTACGCACTCTGTGTTTTCATCAGGATTATATTCATTGTATTTGGACTCCATGTTCTTTTTTGTGTCTGGGGAAAAAAAAAAAAATCTCCTCTACCAGCTTGCACTCGAACCAACTTGGAAAAAGCTTAAATGCTGTTGCAGATGTACAACTTAAAAATGTGAAGTTTGTAGCTTTAACTTTTTGTAATAAAAACTAATAACACTGGCTTAAGTGCTGACTTGAAATGCTATTTTATAAAGTTTGGATGTAAATAATCAATTGAGGTCAGCAGTTTGTATATGTATGAAACATAGCTTCCTCCCCTGCACCTTTTTTAATTTGAGGTGCTTCCTGTGTGCTTTTATGTTAGAATTGTTGTTTTTCCTACTTCCTACACATTGTCACCTTTGTTTTAAATAAACTGTCCTTTGGAACACAAGACTTTCTTCTTTTTAAAAAGGAGATCCTCCCTCTGTAGCCTGGATAATGGTGTTGGGAACCTCTGCGACACTGACTGTGTCGTATGTTTATTTCAGAATCCAAAGCTGGGGGAGAAGTAGGTAGGGTAGGGAGTAAATGCCGACTGTGTGCCCAGTCTGAGCTAGTCGTCAGGGAGATAAAGATAAACCAGACATAGTTCTTGCAGACCAGATGGGGAGTCAGTCAAGTGCACATGGAAATACCACAGTGGAAAGAAGTTCACCGACCATGGACACAGGAGGAGAGAATGACAGTCAATTCTGCTGGGGTGTCCAAGGAAGCTTTTCTGGAAATCGTGCATCTTGAACTTGAAATAGGCAAGAGATGGCCAGGTCAAGGAAGGGCAAGAAGTGAGGGATCGAAGACCTCCTGGGCAGAGTGACCGGCCTATGCAGAGGGTCTGGTGTGAGAGTCTGGATGTAAGGTCACCATGACATCCTTCATCTCTGTTGTTGCATGGAACTGGGCCAGGCACAGCCCAGCACTCAGAGCGGAGCTGTCCTCCTGTGGCCCATCCTCATCCAGAAATACGTCGCTAGCCCGCCCCACCCCAGGTTTTCTCAGTCTCAAAGTTTATACCAAAGCAGGGAAGGAACGGAGTTACACCAAAAAGTGAGTGCGGGTCTCTTGAGTCACATTGCTCTACAGTGTTTAATATAATAGTTCCACAGTCTCTCTGCATAACGTCGTGCTATTCTGTCAGCCCTCTGGGAGTGGGGGTGATGTGTGTCTCTTGTTGCCTAATTTACTCCCCTTATTCCCTGAAAGAGTCAGTGTCTTCCTTCCTGTTGCCAGGGTTTGATGACAGGTGTTCCCTGTTGCTCAGACTCAGAACCTGTGGCCAGAAGGTGGAAAGAAGAGATGAAGTAAATTCCCGTTTACTAAGCACTTACTAGACATCAGACACACTGCCGAGCCTTTCAGGTTGTTTCATCTTTTTGCACAGACTCTGAGGTATTTAGTACTAGACGCTTTTTTTTTTAAGTTTGTTTACATTCTGAGAGAACATGCTCGCGTGAGCAAGTGGGGGAGGGGCAGAGAGCTTGGGAGAGGAGGAGAATCCCAAGCAGGCTCCGTACTGCCAGTGTGGAGCCCAACGTGGAGCCCGAACTCATGAACTGTGGGATCGTGACCTAAGCCGAAACCAAGAGTCGGACGCTTAGCCGACTGAACCGTCCAGGTGCCCCTAGTGCTACGCCCTTTCTATAGATAGGGGATTCCAATAGTGTGCGGTACTGACCACTAGGGAGCGTGCTGGAAATGCTTCAGAATGGTTTGTTGTGACCATGACCGCAGGATCCGGTCAGCATTTAATGGGCAGAGGCAGGATGCTAGGCGTCCTGCAGTGCATTCTGGGCAGTCCTGCACAGCATCAAACCCCACTGGACATTTCTGTTGGTGAGAAACTTGTTTATCAACACCTTATTCAAAACCAAACCTCATTGACCTCTAAACACAAAGTACTTTGTGCAAGGTTTCACTATTAATTTTCCAAGAATGAACTATGTGGAATGAAGGGACACTTGCGGTTTGTTTTGTGTGGAGCTTTCCCAAGAGCTGGTCTCCATTTCAGAAAACCACATCATCCGCGGCACTGATGCCGGCAATAGTTGAGTCACTAGTGCAACTGTAACGCATATTCACAGCGAGTCTGTCACGTGTAAATAAATAAACCATCATTTCAGAGGAGGATGAAGTGCCATAAGGAAAAGAAAACAGTAATGAGATTGTGAGCAATATGTGAGTGTGTGCGTGTGTGTGTACGTGTGTGTGTTTGCACATGTGCATGCATGAAGATGCAGAGAGAGACAGCTTTTTTTTAATTTTTAAAAAATATTTTTTTTTTAATTTTTTTTTCAACGTTTATTTATTTTTGAGACAGAGAGAAACAGAGCATGAACGGGGGAGGGGCAGAGAGAGAGGGAGACACAGAATCGGAAACAGGCTCCAGGCTCGGAGCCATCAGCCCAGAGCCCGACGCGGGGCTCGAACTCCCGGACCGCGAGATCGTGACCTGGCTGAAGTCGGACGCTTAACCGACTGCGCCACCCAGGCGCCCCTAAAAAATATTTATTTTTGAGAGAGAGGGCGATACAGAATCTGAAGCAGGCTCCAGGCTCTGAGCTGTCAGCACAGAGCCCAACGCGGGGCTTGAACTCACAAACTGCAAGACCACGACCTGAGCTGAAGTCAGACGCTCAACCAACTGAGCCACCCAGGCGCCCCAGAGACCCCTTTACGTAGAGTGATCCAGGCAGGTTTTCTGAAGAGATGGCTTTTGAAGTGAGACCTGAATGACAGGAAGAAGCCAGCCAGGCAGAGCCCATGGATGGTGGACATTCCATGCTGAAGGAGCATCAAGAACAAAGGCCCTGAGGCCAGGACAGAAGTTTGATTTGTTGGAAGGATGGCCGCCCTGCCTGGAACGGTGAACAAAGGACAGAGTAGGTGGCAGTGACATCAGAGGGGTGAGTGAAGATGAGCAGGTGGGGCCTTGTGGTCCATGGGAAGGGGTGTCATTGCTGATGAGACTGAAGCATCAGAGGGAAACCACCCCACCCTGTGCAATGTAAGAGATGCTTACTCTCAGCCAGCTTCCTGCCTTACAGACAATGCAACTGAGGCCCGAGGTTTGGCCATGTCGGGTCTGGATTCCACCCCAGACTTCTTGACCCCGCTATTCATTCGGAGACCCCAACTGTGGCTTCAAGTACAAGAATGCGTCTGGTTTGTGATCTCTACACATGCAGACTACTTCCCTTCCCAGCAGCCTCTGCTCGAAGTTGCTCTACCATTCCCAAAGAAAACCAGAGCGCTGCTGGATTTACGTTTCCTTCATATGTGTTTTTTATTTTCTTCCTAACATTTATTGTGCCAGGCGTTTTCACATAGGTTACCTCACTTGAACTTGACATCAACACTCTGAGGTGTCGGGGTCATTATATCAAGACAAGTGAAGGAACAGGCTGAGAGAGGCAAGAAACACAACCAAGATCACACAGCTTGCTGGTAGCAGAGATTCAAGTACAAGTCCATCTGGCCTCAGGGCCCATGTTCTTTCCTCCTCACCATGTGGTATCACTCGTGTTCTCCCATCCTATTCAAGTAATTCCAGTAACTCCCTAAGACTGAAGCCAACACAGGAATGCAGAGCTAGGACAGCAGCAGGGGAGGAGACCTGATGACCTCTGTGGAACCTCTGGATCCACCTGAACTTACGCCACGGTGTTGGATTTCTGTCATTTGTCACTGAACGCTTCCTTACCCATGCAAGAAGACAGGAAAAGGTGGAGCAGGGAGGGCTTGGGATACCAGCCTGACAGAGGTTGGAGGTCGACCTTGAGACATGCTTCTTGGAGATCAAAGATCCGGTCCAGGGTCATGTACCTGGTAAGTGGCAGGGCCAATGTCAGAACCCAGGTCTGACTCTGGGAGCAAGGTGTGTGCAGTTCCTCCCCTTCAGCTCATGAATTTCCTGAAGGTTCTGAACCCACTCCGTTTGAACAGGTTAATCACCAGTCTACATATGACCTTGTCTTCTTTTCTAGCAGACAAGATTCTGAAAGACACTGTCCCTTTCATCTCAAAAGCTCCTGCCTTATGAGGTTAGTGTCTCAACTTACTAAATTTCCCGGAGAATTCTTTCCACACTCAGGCACAGGGCCTGGCTGGCCTGGAATATGAGATCTGGCAGTCATCAAGGACCATCCCAGCCAGCACCTGAAGGCCACGTCCAGAGCATGAAGACCCACACTTCAAAACCACTTCCTTCAATGGCACCCAGGGAGTTAAGTTTGCCAAAGAGAATGAGAACAGGGAGCTGTGGTGCCCAGTTGAGTACAGCCCCATATTGGGTGGCCTGAGCTTGAATCCCTGATGCACTGCTTTCTGATCATCTGACTGTGGGCCAGTTTCCTCAGCTGTCCAAAAACTGATTATTCTGTTTCATTGTTGGCTTTGCCTTATAGGGCTGTTGTGAGAAGTAGCAGATAAGGGACATGAAATCATGCTGTAAACTGTAGAGTGCCACAGGTAAGTGATGAGTGGTTATTTTATTAGTTGACAGGTCACCTTCACTCTTGGGAGCCTCAAGAAGTACCTTAGGAGGCAACTAGATTCCCTTCCATCCCCTTCCTCCAATAGGAACACTCCTCTTGGCCTTATTTAAGCCAAAAATCTCTTCTCCTCACAGAGAGACTCAGGTATGACCTTGGACCTCCCTGGGTCTCTGTTTTTTGATCTATAACGTGGGGCTGGGGAGGGGGAAGATCTTAAATTGGATCCTCCTTGAGGAACATTGTGTCTCACTAACCAGGGAAGTCTGCACCCCCAGGTCATTGGAAACAGGGAGAAACTACCACAGACATCACATCCCAGAGCCCCAAATGACCCGAGCTTTCCCATGTACCCTCCAGGCCTAGTGCCCCAGTTACTCCTGAGCATCTCTGGACATCATCTCTCCATTTTACAGAACATGAAACTAAGGCCCAAGAGGGCAAGACTGTAAGGGGGATAACTGTGGGATCTGTCCTTTTAGAAACTGCTCGACTCCCACGCCAGCCAGGGGTTCACATGGTGGCTGCTGTGTTCTCATAGACCCAACCCTTTGCCACAGTGGAGTGACCCAGCAACCTCATCCAGAACTGGGCCAGTCATCTCTGACACAGTTTTCAACCTAGAACTGGGAAAGAGTTCTCTGGTGGAGGCGCCACAAGATGTGGAACTGAGAGAGATATTGGTGACCCTGTTGTCTGCCGTGTCGTACAGATTCAATGTCTGTCTTTCTCTCTTATTCCTGGTTTCTGTTGTTGCTGAAGCCAAGCCACCTATCTACCATTCCCATCGGTGGTATTATAATAAATATTTGTTCGTTTTGCCCACTCAGGATCCCTTTCCCTCGTTTTTAATGAAGGCACCCCACGTTTTCTTCAGGAAACTACGCCTCCACCATCTGTGTCCTGGGGAGACTGTCAGTGGGAGTTCCTCCATTCCCTCAGCCGTGGGGTGGGCATGTGACCCAAACTAGTCCAGGGAGACCCAGTTCTCCGGGAAGTTTTAGCTAGAGCAGAGTGCTGTCACCCAAGCATTTTAATGGCAACACCCGAAAAAGGTGATTCGTGGGCTCTAAGTACCTCCATCCCCATATTGCCCTCATTCCTATCTTTTTCTCAAAGCCTGGTTGGGTTTTTTTTTTTTTTAATGTTTATTCATTTTTAAGAGAGAGAGAGAGAGAGAGAGAGACAGAGCACGACCAGGGGAGGGGCAGAGAGAGAGGGAGACACAGAATCCGAAGCAGGCTCCAGGCTCAGCTATCAGCACAGAGCCCGACGTGAGGCTCGAACTCATGAACTGCAAGATGATGACCTGAGCTGAAGTCGGATGCTTAACCGACTGAGCCACCCAGGCGCCCCCCCCCCCCCCGCCCCAAGCCTGGTTGTTTAATTTTACTTTGATTCCAACTGGTATCTATCCAATGCACCCATTTTTTGCTTAAGTTGCCCAGAGTTGGATTAACTTGTTTGCAGCCCAAGTCTCCTGACAGAGAAATTGGAAGAAGAATGGAGTCATAGTTCACATGTCCTCCAGGAAGTGTGGGGTATTAAAAACAGTTGGGCTTTCCTGGGGCAAAACAGTGGGAAGTTGCTGCTGTTGCTCTGGTCCTGAAGAGCAGCCCACGGTATATAGAGCAGGAAAGGGTTGTTTCCTGTACTACTTGGTATCATTTGACCACCGAGAATGTGGCTCTCAGAGAAAGGATAGCTTCTGTCACGGTTCAATTTTGAGATGAGAAATGCCCAGGCTGTGGGATAGAATGTTTTGTTTCTAACTGCATAGAATAATGTAAACGGAAAGTCAACAAAGCAAGCCGAAATATAATTTGGGGGTGGCGGTCATAGAACATTTCTATGACCACAGTGAAAAGAACTTCATGACCTGTGATAGGGCTGAGATCTCCAAAAACCAAAGTTGGTAACTGATTATGCCAGTTGCTGATTTGACAGGCCGGCTACACTTTTATGTGTGGCTTATGACCAGCAGAACAGCCACGCAAGAGAATGTGGGAGAAATCCAAGGTGATCTCAAACACTGGGTGGAAGCAGTCCCCACCTTCCTTGTGGAGAAAGCTCCCAAGCTCCCGGGATGGTGGGGATGAGTTTTGGCCTGGAGTGTGAAAAACAGACTGAGTAGGAAAGAATCTTGGACACATACAGAACTGCAAAAATCTGTTCACTGATACCAGTGGAAATCTGGGCAATATTTGTGAGAATGGGTTTTTGTGGTGCTTGATGAGGGGAGGGGAAATGTAATGTTGGACCAGGCTGGTCTCCTCGGTAGGGATGCACAGGTCAGGGATCCGGCATTCTCTGTGCTAGCTCCAGGAGCTGGCCGCGTTCTGACCATTGATGGGTTGGCTAAAGCAAACTTGGACCGAATGCTGGCCCACATGAAATGCAATGTAAAGGCCCGAAACCCCTGGGCATCACGTAGAGGAAAGGATTCAAAAGTTTCTGAAGACTGGATTTATTTTGTGCCTCCTTCCCATTAATATCTCTATGGCCTTCGCTGAACCCAGAACACTTCACCTTTGCTTTGAGGAAAGTCTACATCAGGAGAGCTTGGTGGTGGGGCTGCAACTGCAGTGAAATGGGTTCACTGACCTCAGACGGGAGGGAGAATGGAGACGTGTGGGAGGCCGGGGGGTGGCATTTAAGTGCCTCAGAAATGAAGTGAAGTGGTCGTCATAATATTCAGCAGGTTCTGAATGAGGCAGGATCTCTGCTAGAGGGCCCTGAAGAGGTAAAGGTGACCACCGGTCTTACTTGATTTGAGTAATGAATAAAACATAAGAAACAAAGCAAAACAAAGCAAAGCAAAACAAAACCTAGTCCTGGCAAAAAAAAAAAAAGTCCTAACTTACGTCACTGCAACCATCACCTAACACCTAGGCTTGAGTTCATTTATTGATCTAAAACCCCTTGAATGAAGGATATGCTACTTGCCCTTGGGAAGCATGTCCGCTATACTACCACACGAGTGTAATGGCAACATTTGTCTTGCTTTCTCCAAAAACGCCTGTGGTCATTCACTGGGGGAACTGGGAGAAGAAAGGGAAATACTCAAACCTTTCAGGAGGCATTGGACGAAGACTTTGAATCAATGCCAATTTCCTGGGTCTGAGAGTACCACTGTAGGTCCACCCATCATGTGAAAAGTCAGATTTTGGCCCTTGTCCATGTCACTGGAGGGCTAGATCTCCAGTTTCTGAGTGACAGCTGGAAAAGATCCCCACGTTGGCTCCCTGACCCAGGGAGGCCATTATAATATAAAAGGCCAATAGAATCCAATTGAACGACTATTTTGAAATGGAAAACTCAGAGTGGTACCGCATCTTGGGGGAGGCTGCAGAGATTAGTACCTCCAATAAAGACCCGGCAGGGTGATGACTCCCATCAAAACACCATTAGTTTCCCCTGTTTGGCTGGTGTAAAATTAGATGGATCTTGGAAAATGGCCGTGGATGATTTTAATGAAGTGACAACTCCAATTTTAACTGCTGTGTTAGATATGTATTCCTTACAATCTCTGGAGCTAATATGCATCTATTGGTTTCATTTTCTATTCCAAGAAACACAAACCACTGGAAGCCTTTTGCTAATAGTTGGAAGAGAGAACAGTTTTCCTCTACTGTTTGACTCAGGGACACTTTGGTTCACCAGTTCTACACTGGAAAGATTTGATTAGATCTCTGACTTTGTCCTATTCCACAAGACATCAAACTGATCCACTACACTGATTAAATCACATTAATAGGGCCCAAACACACCAAGTGTGTTTTCCGTTATATACAAGATAGTTTCCTTATGTTACAAACACTTTTTTAGACTGTGCTTATGGAGAGAAGATGTGAGCATATAATGTGCTGGGCAGCCAAGGGTTGTGGACAACCTGCTCTTTTTGCTTAACATCCCTCCCCTTTATTTTGGTGACGTCACATGGCCTTTTCTTTTGGGTAACTACCTTTCTTCCATCCCACATGGCCCAGGTGCCCTGCCCCCTTCCACCAAGGGAGAGGTGTGGGACTCAAGGCAGGCTGGGATCGGAACCGGGCGTGGAATGACACAGGGGAGGAAGGCCACTGAAGGCTGAGCATTTAGCTGACGGTGTCATAGGCAGAAGGCTCATGGGTCCCACCACTGAGGTCCCCAGAGTTCCCCTCATTCCTGCGTGTCCTGAGGCCTGGCCAGCCAGCTTTTCCTTTGACGGGTGAGCATCACTGGTACCCTTCTGTAGTGCGCAGAATGGTGGTCCTGAAGATACGTCCAAGTCCTATTCTCTGGAACCTGTAAATGTTACCTTATTCGGGAAAAGGGTCTTTCTGCTGATGTGATTAGGCTAAGGGTCTTGAAATCATCTTAGATTAGCTCAGGTGGGGGGGCCTACATGCCATCACACAAGTCCTTATGAGAGGAGCACTGGGAGACTCCCACACACGCAGGAGGAAAAGGTGACATCAGGACAGAGGCAGAGAATGGAGGGATGCAGCCA
This sequence comes from Lynx rufus, assembly GCF_022079265.1. Lineage (NCBI taxonomy): Eukaryota > Metazoa > Chordata > Mammalia > Carnivora > Felidae > Lynx > Lynx rufus. The sequence goes on along the minus strand of NW_025814896.1, from coordinate 15,666,102 downwards.
CAAGCCTAGAACACTGGCAGCCACTTGAAGCTGGAAGAGGTAAGAAGATTCGCCCCTGGAGCCTCAGAGCGCGGCCCTGCTGACACCTTGATTTTAGATTTCTGGCCTCCAGACTGTCAGAGAACAAATTTCTATTGTTTTACGCCATCAACAGGAAAGGAATACACCTTCCAATAATTTTTTTTTTTCCTTAAGAGAGTCCGTTTCTGTTGCTTGTAACCAAAGGACTATAATTGTGATGGTTGCTCATCACTTATTCATAATGAGTTACTCTTTTTGACCAAGTTAGTTCCCACCGGATTCCTGTCACTTGCGTCCTGTGCCAAACTCGAGACTGGAACCAGAGGACGTGGAAGGAGTCACTCCACGCGCCTCCCCACCCTCCCCATTCACTCAGCACACATGCCCGGGCAGCCAGCTCCAGTACAGGCAGAAACAGGTCCCTGCGCCCCGCCTCTTTATTTGCATAATAGTTTTCACAGACACACAGGAGTGGGAGTGAGAGTGAGTTGTCGCTTTTCTGCCAGGATGACACACACCTGGGGAGGGACGCAGGCTGGTCAGTTCACCCCGGAGCTTTCTCCATACCGGCTTTAGGGACTTGTCTGTGGGATGAGAAAGTCTGGATCTTTGACACGTTCAGCAGTTCAGGAAGGGCAGTGCATACGGGGGTGAGACTGCAGGAGGGCTGGTATGGACGCGGGGGGTCGGGTGCCGCTCCAGTCTCTGCTCAGGCTGGAGACTCGGGTTCCAACCGTACGCGGGGGCCTACCACGTCATACCCAAGGCCTGCCCGTGGCTGTGCCCTGTGCTTGGAAATGCTTCCCGGAACCCCCGCTGCCTAATTAACGATTCATCTGTATGGTCACCCTCAAGAAAGTCTTCTCTGACCCCCGTTAACGGTCCCTGCTACATGTGTGCCTGGAGTTCCTGGACTCAGTATACAGCTCACTGTTACACATCTCTGTGATTACTGGATTAAAATCCATCTCCCTCACTAGTCTGTAAGCTTCTTGAATATATATATATATATTTGGTTCCCCGTTATATCTCTTGAACCTAGCAGTCAATGAATCAGAGGACAGGTGTGGCAAGTAAATCTGAGAAGCAGCGGGACTACCACAGTAGTGTGTGTGTGTGTGTGTGTGTGTGTGTGTGTGTGTGTGTGTGTGTGTGTTTCGGGGGAGACGCTATGGGGAACTGGAAAGTACATGCCTCACTCAAAGGCATTTGAATGAAAAAAATATACTAAAAGTACTGTTCAGCTAAATAAAACGCCTCTGCAGGCCACACATGAAGCCCAGGCTTGTGAGTCTTCCAATGATATTTGTTGAACGTGTGAATGAAGAATCTATAGAGAAATGGCCGTAAAAGCCTCGTAAAGTAAGGAGGAACCAGGGGCAGGACCAAAGGACATGCTGTTCGGTCCTGTCCATACCCTTTCAAGGGCAAGGCCTCTCTCGTCATTTCCTCTTCCTTCCCGGCGCCTGACACACAGTGTGCTGTTCGAACTGGCTGATCCATCAGTAGGTATTCATTAGGTACTCACTGAGCACCTACTCCCCACCAAGCCTGGGTTCCACCACATGTCTTCTGTGTTGAAGTGCAGCATGTGGGGGGTGGTGGCGCACAGAGCCGTGGCCAGCCCAGGACAGTACAGTGATGAGTGTTCTAGAAACAGTATGTAAATGGGGCTACGGGAGTCCTTCCCTCCCAACATCTCAGTAAGTAGGAAGGATTCAGCAGGTGAGTAGAAGGGTAAGTCCTCGGCGAGGATGAAGGGCTGGAGCTGGTCAAAAGGAGCAGAGGTCTCAAGCGTCTGCCTGGACGGTAACTCAAGGAAGGGTTGGAGGCCTATGCGGCGCAAAGAAGGGAACTGCCACAGTCAGACTGGGGACAGCAGGGGGGGTCACAGGTGTCCATGCATAGCAGCTTCTTGCCACCAACCTCTCAGAGCTGAGCTGGCTTTAAATCGGCGACTCCCTGCTGAATTTGGCTTTCATCTCCCTCCGGGGCACAGACTGTGACCTTGTGACAGGTGGGCTGGGACCTGGAGATGGGGCGTCCACCTCCCACACTGTGTCCTAGCAGAGCTGGGTCTAGACCTCAGGCCACAGGCAGGGGCCCCTCCAGGGTCTGTATCTCAAGCCAGCCCTGGCGGGAAGCTGTAAGACTATTGCTCAGCAAAGCTCACACAGCAGCTAGGAAGGCAGCTCTTCTTCCTTCCTCCCAAACCTCACCGAGAGCCGACTGCCATTAGAATCTCATGGGAAAGGGGGCGCCTGAGTGGCTCAGTCGGTTGAGCGTCCAACTTCAGCTCAGGTCATGAGCTTGTGGTTCATGAGTTCAAGCCCCGCGTCGGGCTCTGGGCTGACAGCTCAGAGCCTGGAGTCCGCTTCAGATTCTGTGTCTCCTTCTGTCTGCCCCTCCCCTGCTTGTATTCTGTGTCTCACATTGTCTTGAAAATAAATAAACATTAAAAAAAAAAAAAAAGAATCTCATGGAAAAGGACCACAGCTGAGGTCCAGCGCTCCTACATCTGAATCCTCTGTCTGGGCCTTTCCCTAGCCCTGATAGAGGATCTTCTCAGGATTCATGAACCCCCTAAAACCACATGCAAACTTTAGGAGGGCAGAAGAAAGACAGCATGGAAGGAACACTGGCTTGGTCGACCAAAGAGTCTGGATTCCCAACTTGGCTCCACGACTTCTAACTGGGAGACATTTGGGCGAGTCATTGCACCTCTCTGAGCCTCAGTTTCCTCATCTGCGAAATGGGGCCAATTCTCATCCTCCAACACAGGGCTGAGTGTGATAGGGCTGACAGGCAGGGAGTGTTCATGACCCGTTAGCATCCTTTTGGTTTTCTCTGTAGCACATGCCTGCTTCACAGTAGCTTGGAGGTTCGTTTACGAAAGTCTCTGGGCTGTTCTCCAGGCTCACAGAACCTAGGGTGACACCATCCTAACCTGGGCCTTTAGAGGAAGGGACCCAGTCCCCATTTCTCAGGGCTGGGGGAGTGATCCTGAGCAGTGAGGCCACCATGAACCATGTAAGCAGGGAAGGATCTCTGCTGCTTCAGCTGACTGTAGGGGTGTGGGAAGGAGGACACTGAGCCCTGGCTTTAATAAACCTGAGAGTCTGGAGGTGCACTCGGGGCCTGGGCCTCCAGGTCTGCAGACCTTCCCTCCTGGGAGGTCTCACGGGAGGTCTCCAGAGACGCCTCCGACACCCCATCCACACTGCTCAGCAAATCCTCAAACCCCCGGGGGTCGCTGTTGCGCACAGCAGCCTCCAGAGCCTTCTGGCGCCGGTAGAAGTGAGAGAACTTATTGAAGATGATGGTGATGGGGAGCGCCACCACCAGGATGCCCCCGAGGATGCAGCCTGAGGCTGCCAGCTTGCCAGCCACCGTCACGGGCACCACGTCCCCGTAGCCCACAGTGGTCATGCTCACCGTGCCCCACCACCAGCAGGCGGGAATGGTGTCAAAGCCCACGTCCTCCTCCTTCTCGGCTGTGTAGGCCACACCAGAGAACACGGACACGCCCACGGCCAGATACAGCAGTAAAATGCCCACCTCGCGGTAGCTGTGCTGAAAGAGAATGCAGGAAGCCAAGTCAGAGCCGGGTGGGCTCACAGACCTGGTATGGAGCATATGAGGAAACTGAGGCCCAGAGAGTAGAAGGGGCAGGTCCAAAGTCACAGAGCAAAGTAGAGCCGGTGCCAAGACCCAGGTCCCTTGACTCCAAACTAAGATCTTTCATCTACAAGAGGCCTGGGAGCAAACACAGGCCTAACTTCTGTTGTCCAGGGCGCCCACTAAACCATAGTGGTTTCTTCTAATGCAGGGGGCACTGGCGGCACCAGCCAGTGAATAAGAAGCTTGTGACTCTTCCATAGTTGCAGAACCAAGGGGGGACCACAGTTTGTATACCACAATGCAAAGCGCTGGTTTCATGTACTTTTGACTGGTCTATCTCATTTCTGACAAGTACAAAAATACACTCTGCCCCTCGAGAAAGCTGACAGGACACACGTTCCTGAATGCACCTGCCTACCCCGGAGGCCAAGCAGTGGTTCGCAAATAGGGCAATCTGCCCCAGGGGACATATGGCAAAGTCCTTAAACATTTTTGCTTGTCGCAACTGGGACAGGTGTGCTAGTGGCATCTACTGGATAGAGGCTGGATATGCCGGTAAACATCCTACGATGCCAGGATAGCCATCCCTCTGCCCCCAACACACACAACCAAGAATTATCTCCCTCCAAATATCAATAGTGCTGAGGCTGAGACTCCTAGCCTAGAACTGTAGTCCCCTAGTCCCAAACTATAATGTGTGGAGGAATCATGTTGGGATCTTGTTAAAAAGGCAGAACTCAATTGAGCGGGTCTGGGGTAGGGCTGGAAATTCTGCATTTCTAAGCAAGTTTCCAGGTAACGAGAAAGCTGCTGCTGGTCAAGGGCCTTGCTTTGAGTAGCAAGGCTATCATCTGGAGACTTACACCCGTGTCTTGGAATCTGGCAGCCTCCATCAATATCCTTTTCCCTCCTTGCAGAAAATGCTGGTGATATCAGGCCCTGGATCCCTGCATGGCTGGAGACAAGGCAGAGTTCTGGGGCAAAGGGGTCTTCCCTGGACAGATACTGAATCCCACGTACATGCCCGATGCCCCAGCATTCTGCTCACGTCACCCTGCCTGTACCCAGCTTCCTGGCTGTCTTGCCTCCAGGGCATGAAAAGGGCTTTAGGAAGCCATGAGTAGAAGGGGTTTTCTAGGGATCCTCAGGAGGGTTGCACGGAGCTTTAGGAGAAAGAGCAGGAGGTCATGGCGTCAGGCACAGCTGGGTTCTTCTCTGGGCTCTGCAACTTACTCACTGAGGAACCTCTGACAAGTCCTGTCCCCTCCTGGAGCCTCAGTTTCCACATCTGCAAAGTAGTGACAGTAATACTTGCCCCAGCTTGAACCCCTCACAGGCTCCATCCCCTAATACTCGGGATAAAGTTCAAAATCCTGGTCCAAGAGTCCATGGCCCTTCAGTACCCTGTCCCTCTCACCTCATCAACCTCATCAACTGACACCCCTCCCTCCACGTCCCCCCCACACCCACCCCAGCGTTCATCCTGTTCTCTCTCCAGGCCTCTGTCCAAGCCGTTCACATTTCCTCCTTCTCCACACCAGGCTAAGTTCACCCCTTCAAGGTTAAGCTTGCCAGGGCAGTGATTCACCCCAGTGCGAGGCCCGGCAGAAGGAGGGTGCTCAGTAAATTGCAACCAGGCTTTAAAAAGCCAACCTTCCAACCTCAGGTTGTTCATCTACGGGAAGGGAATAAATAACCGCATCTTCCTGAGGAAGTTGTCCTGAGAACGTCGATAATGGATGTAAAACTGGCACAGAATTAACGCTCAGTAAGTGTTAGCTCTGGGGCTGCTGCTAGATTTGGCCCATCAAGGGTGACCTACAATATCTGTGCCCCCTGATAATGCCAGAGGAAAGGCTCAGTGGAGAAGGCATTTAGCATTCTGCTTTGCAAATTTCTGCACTTATTTATTATCTCATATTTGACAGACCAAAAGTGACCTTTGTCTTATATTTTTAATTAAAAAAAATTTTAATGTTTATTTTTGAGAGAGACAGAGTGTGAGTGGGGGAGGGGCAGAGAGAGAGGGAGACAGAGTCTGAAGCAGGCTGCAGGCTCTGAGATGTCAGCACAGATCCTGACATGGGGCTCGAACTCACTAACCGTGAGAGCATGACCTGGGCCAAAGTTGAATGCTTAACAGGCTGAGCCACCCAGACGCCCCACCCCCTGCTTTTTCTTTTCTTTTCTTTTCTTTTCTTTTCTTTTCTTTTCTTTTCTTTTCTTTTCTTTTCAAGAAAAGCAAACCTCGGTGTTCAGTTTTCACCCCCGGGAAAGAGCCCTCCCAGGGCTGCTGGGAACATCAGAAAAGATGTGACGTGTACACCTGGTGTCCAGCCCTGTGCCTGGCACAGGAACAGAATGTCGCCTTGGATCACTGTGTGCCTGGACACCACGCGCTTGTAAGTTCACCTGCTAACCTGCCCTCTGGTCACCCCCGCCTGCCCCCCCCACCTCTCCCCCCCCCCCACCTCCTCGCGGGGCCCCAGAGGCCGTACCTTGAGCGTGGCGCCCAGCGAGCGCAGCCCGGTGGAGTGGCGCGCCAGCTTGAGCACGCGGAAGATGCGCATGAGGCGGAACACCTGCACCACCTTGCCCAGGTCACCGAGGTCCTCGCCGCCCGCGCCGCCCCGGTCGCCGAGCGCCACGCCGGCCAGCAGCGTGAGGTAGAAGGGCAGCACCGACACGATGTCGATGAGGTTGAGGGGGTGGCAGAAGAAGTTGCGCGTGCTGGGCGCCAGCAGGAGGCGCGACGACACCTCGAAGCTGAACCAGGCGATGCAGAAGTACTCGAGGTGCCGCAGCACCGGGTCGTCGCGCATGCCTTCCGTGCCGCGACCCGCGGCCACCGCGGCCACGGCGGCCGCCGCCTCGCGGGCCTGGTACTCGGGCAGGCTGTGGATGCACATGGCGGCGATGGAGGCCAGCACCACGCCGATGGAGACGCAGCTGAAGAGCTTGCTGGGCAGCGAGTAGCCGGGGTTCTCCATGGTGAGCCAGAGGCGGCGGCGCAGGCGGCCGCAGCGCGCGGCCCCGTAGCGCGCCAGCTCGCGCTGCACGTCGGAGATCTCGTCGGGGCACGGGTCCACGCTGCTCGGCGTGTCGCTGTCCTCGTCCCAGTCGCGCGGCCGCGCCACGCGCCGCTCCAGGTAGCGCGCGCGGCAGCAGGAGGCCAGCGCGCTCTCGCCCAGGCCCCAGTAGTCGGCCTCCTGGCCGAAGGCGAAGACGCACAGCTCGTCGAGCACGTGCAGGCGGCCGGTGCGGTAGAAGTGCAGCAGGCCCAGGAAGAAGCCCGGGTGCCGGTCGAAGTAGAACTCGCGCGCCGCCGCGTCGTAGTCGTCGCACAGGCGCCGCGCCTGCTCCTCGGACGCCGCGGCCTGCAGGCGGCCCAGCCGCGTGCCCGGGAAGCGGGCCAGCGCGCGTGCGCTCAGCCGCCGCCTCACGCCGCCCACGTTCACGCGCAGCGCCTCGTCGCTCCGCCGCCAGGGCACGCGGGCGCCGGGCCCCGGGGACTCGCTCACCATGGCCTGTGGACACGGGGAGGGCGGGATGCGGAGCGGGGGTTGTCCCCGGGCCTGCCTTCCAGAAGGCCGGGTTTAACCCTCCTGCCCCCTCCACCAGCTCTGGTGTGCAGACGGCGCGGCGCTCGGGAGGTAAGTGCCCTCTGATCTCAGACTGGGGTTTGAATGCCCCTCACTCCCCCGACTCAGGGTCTTTGGCCAAATCATTGAGCCTGCCCCCCCCCCCATTTCAATGGCACGGAACAAATGCTGGTATCTATCTTGGAGGGTTATGAAAGTGACTGAATGGCAGGATGTCCTGGCACCCCAGGGTGTGCTCAGATAGGATGTCTCCCTTTCCCAAAGTTGGATTTTCATATGCCAGGGGCTTAATGTGGGATCTTGGACACATGAGCACTCTGAACTTCAGTTTCTTCCTCTGCAAAATGGGGATAGTAATACTGACCACCCCTGGCGGGGGGGGGGGGGTGTTGGGAGAATCAGTTTAGACCAAGAGATCAGTAGTTCTCAAAGTGTGTCCCCTGCACTTGCAGCATCGGTGCCACCTGGGAGTTTGTCAACGATGCAAATTCTCAGCCTGCTCTAGACTTACTGAATCAGAAACTGTGGGGATGGAGTCCAGCAGTTGGGGTTTTAACAAGCATGGAGGGTGACTCTGATCCATGGTCAAATTTGAGAGCCGTTGGCTTAGACCATTTGAAGCATCTCTGGAGTCAGTCAGATGGAACACTGTCTTCTGTGACCAGAGACAAGTCCTGTCACCTCCCTGAGCTTCGGTCAAGTGGAGATAAAAAGATCCACCTCCAAGTGTGGTTAAAAAGATTAATTGAACTATTGTCTTTATCAGGCCTGGCTCCCAGAAGGGGTTCAGTAAATTATCCACCTGTTTCACTGTCTCCCAGAGTCAGCCAAACCTGGGTTTATCTCCATCCCTGATGCCCCCTAGGGCCTTGAGGAAGATGCTTTTCTCCAGGTCTCAGTTTCCTACACAATGCCAAATGCAGACAACAGCACCTACCCAAGGCAGGCTGGAGGACTCAAGTAGCTTATGGAAAGTGCTTCGCCTTACTTGACACCAGAAGATGTTGGGTCCTTCCACTGACCACGTCTCCGAACTCTACTGGGACTGATGGCTAGTGACTCACCTCCTGATGCTCAGTAATCCCATCTGCCCCATCCCATCAGCAATGACTGCTTCCCAGGGTGGAATGTACACCATCGAGCGGCTGGCCTGGTGCCTGGCAGGGAGCCAGGTGGGGTGCCCTTCACTCACCCTGGGCTTCGTGTTAAGCTGGTCGGGATCAGGGTGGTGTCCTTCCCTCCGTCACTTCTGCGTCCTCAGGCCAGTCTCCTCCTGCTCTGGGCTTTGGGTCTCTTATCTATAGAACAGGGAAAGTAGCAATAGCACTTAGGGTGAAAGCTTACCGTGAATGCATGTGCAAAGCCCCTGGAACACAGTTGGTGCTCAATAAATGTTAATCATTTGCAGTTTCTTCTGGTCAGAGCTAGGTTCAAATTCCGAGTCTGCCATTTGCTGACTGTTGACCTTGAGGGGCTCCGTTCTGAGCTTCAGTTTCCCCATCTGTAAACTGGAGGACATCACACTTCCCTTGAGAGGTTGTGAGGGTTAACTATGGCAAGATGTTTATGGGCAGCACGGCCCTTGGTTCATAATCTGTGCACAGTAAATACCTGGGACGCGGACGCAGTTCCACTCCCACCTCCTCCATTGCACCTGGTGTCAAAAGATGAAGCTTCTGACCCAGCTGCATCACCCATTATAGCTACATAACGGTGGGCAAATCCCTTTCTCTTTCTGGAACTCACCTTCCTGCTCTATGATTATGAGATCATGAATTCAACAAACCTTCCCTAACAAGAATCTGAATATCAGTAAGAAAGATTAAATGACTTGCTCAACATCACCCAGCTAGTCCATGGCACACAGTTAAGGTTGGAAACTAGGCTTTTCCATTGAAGGCTCTCTGCACAAACTTATTTTGAGCACCTACTATGTGCTGGTCACTTCGCAGGGCTCTATATACAGCTTCACTCGGTTCAATGCCTACACCGACCCTGCTAGGGAGGTTTTCTAATCCCATTTTACAGATGAACCAACAGGACCGACCCCAGGTCACCGCCACCCCACAGCGCTCCCTCCAGGCGAGGGGGAGGGTCTCAAGGAGGGGACTCTGGAGCAGAAAGGGCAGTGCCCCCACCCTTGCCTCCCACTGTGCAGCCCCCGCCCCGTCCCGGGCCACGCCCCTCCCCAGGGGAGGTCCCTTACCTGTCAAGGCCCCTCCAGGGCACCCACCAGGTACTTCAGTCCCCGAGGGCTCCGTGGCTGGGGAGCCGCTGGCCAGGCAGGGATCGTCTCTGTCCCAGCGGCGCCGCTCAACCTCGCTGCTGCCGGAGGCCCCGCCGCCCCTCCTTCCCTGTCTTCCTCTGTCCCCCGCGGGGGAGGCCACATCGATCGCTGCCGGGGGAGGGAGGGAGGGAGACCGCGGGCTGTCGGAGGCGGTGGTTTCTATTCCTGACTCGATTGGGTGGAGATGGTGGCTGGAGACTGGGCCCAACAGCCAGGACATCCCCCTCCCCCCAGTCAGGGGCCAGGGGAGGAGGGGTCATTTAGGAGACTGAGGTGCCACTAGGGAGGGATTTCAGCCCGGGTTTTGCCTACAAAGGAACAACAGCAGTAATAATCCCTTCCTTAATTGCGCCCTTGACATGTGTAAGGCACTCTGCTTCAGGTGACTTATCCAAGTCCTTCCTGACACAGACTTGGACGAGGACAGATGAGGCTCAGTCACCTGCGCAGGTCACCTAGCTTGGTCTTGTGTCTCATGTCTTCCAGGACTGCAGGTGGGGCTCTGCCTTAGGGAGTTAGAGAAGGTGGCCTTATTCCCCGAGAGCCCCTTGGGGCTGTGAAGCTTGAAACAGATCATTTTGTCCCCCAGAAGTTCTGTCTCCCCCCTAGCTATGGGTCCCTGATTTCCACTTTCCAAGTGGGTTGATAGGGTAAAGGAGAACTGTGTCAGAGCTTTGTCAAGGTTATGTCATCCAGAGTGCCTGGCTGGCTCAGTCCATGGAGTGTGTGAGACTTGATCTCGGGTTGCAAGTTCGAGCCCCATGTTGGGTGTAGAGGTTACTTAAAAATACAGTCTTTTTAAAAAGAAAGATTATATAATCCACAAGCATTCATCAAGTGCCTACTGTGTGTCTGGACGGAGAGAGGGTGCTGGAGACTAGGATCTGGGTTCAAGAAAGGATTTCTATTTCACATATACTAATTGTTATTATTAATAATCATAATAACCAGCATTTTTTAAGACCTTGCCTTGTGCCTCGGGTCCTACAGGCCTCATCTCATTTATGCTGCAAAATGGATAGGTGCTATTATTATTCAAAGATAAGAAATGGAAGACTTTAGGACACCTGGGTGGCTTAGTCAGTTAAATGTCCAACTTTGGCTCAGGTCGTGATCTCACGGTTCATGAGTTTGAACCCTGCATCGGACTCTGTGCTGACAGCTCAGAGCCTGGACCCTGCTTGGGATTTTGTGTCTCCCTCTCTCTCTGTCCCTCCCCTGCTCACACTCTATCTCTCTCACGAAAATAAATAAACATTAAAAAATATTTAATAAAAAATAGGGGCACCTGGGTGGCTCAGTTGGTTAAGTGTTCGACTTGGGCTCAGGTCATGATCTTACGGTTTGTGAGTTTGAGCCCAGTGTCAGCCTGGAGCCTGCTTTGGATTCTATGTCTCTCTTTCTCTCTGTCCCTCCCCTGCTCTCACTCTGTGTGTGTGTGTCTCTCTCTCAAAAATAAATAAACATTAAAAAAAAAATCTTTAAAAAATTTAATGAAAGAGAAATGCAAGGCTTTGAGAGTGAGGTGACTCACTCCTAAGGTCATATGGCTAACTTCCGGGACCTCTAGAACAGACCTGTCCACTGAATAGTCTGTGAGCCACATATGTAACTTAAAATTTTCTGATAGCAAGGGGCGCCTGGGTGGCTCAGTCGGTTGAGCATCTGACTTCAGCTCAGGTCATGATCTTGCGGTTTGTGAGTTCAAGCCCCACGTCGGGCTCTGTGCTGACAGCTCAGAGCCTGGAGCCTGCTTTGGATACTGTCTCCCTCTCTCTCTGCCCCTCTCCCACTTGCACTCTTTCTCTCTCTCTCTCAGAAATAAATAAACATTAAAAAAAATTTTTAAATAAATGTTTCTGATAGCAACTTAAAAAATTAAAAACAGATGAAATTAATTTTAATAATATATTTTATTTAACGCACTATATTCAAATTAATATAATTTCAACATGGGATCGAAAAGAAATTACTAAGGAGGTATTTTATAATTTCATTTTTTTAAATGTTTATTTATTTTTGAGAGAGAGAGAGAGCATGAGTGGGAGGGGGGCAGAGAGAGAGGAAGACACAGAATCTGAAGCAGGCTCCAGGCTCTGAGCTGTCAGCACAGAGCCCGACGTGGGGCTCGAACTCATGGACCACGAGATCATGACCCGAGCCGAAGTCAGACGCTCAACCGACTGAGCCACCCAGGCACCCCACATTTTTGTTCTTGTACTAAGTCTTGGAAATCCAAGATATTCGTTTTTTATTGCTGTGTAACAAATTACAACAAACTTAGCAACTTAAAACAATAGAGATTTTGGGGCGCCTGGGTGGCGCAGTCGGTTAAGCGTCCGACTTCAGCCAGGTCACAATCTCGCGGTCCGTGAGTTCGAGCCCCGCATCGGGCTCTGGGCTGATGGCTCAGAGCCTGGAGCCTGCTTCCGATTCTGTGTCTCCCTCTCTCTGCCCCTCCCCCGTTCATGCTCTGTCTCTCTCTGTCCCAAAAATAAATAAATGTTGAAAAAAAAATTAAAAAAAAAACAATAGAGATTTATTATCTCACAGTTCCTCTAGGTCAGAAATCTGAGCACCTCATGGCTGAATTCTCAACCCAGGGTCTCACCAGGTTGAAGTCAAGGTATCAGCCAGGGCTGTGGTTCCCATCTGAAGTTCGGGGTTCACTTCTAAGCTCACAGATTGTTCATTTCCTTGTGGTTGCAGGACTGAGGTCCCCATCTTCCTGCTGGCTATCTGCTGGGGATCACTCTCAGCCTCTGGAGGCTGCCTGTGGTTCCTTGCCACATGGCGCCATGGGCAGTTCCCCGCATGGATGTTTGCTTTCTTCCAGGCAACCTAGTGTGTGGACTTCCTCTTCTGTGAGCAACCAGAGAGAATGCTCTGCTCTTAGACCATCATCTGCTTAGGACAGGCCCACCCAGGACAGTCTCCCTTTCCTCACATAACACATTTCACATGTTCCATCTACACTCGAAGAGGAGGAGGTTATACAGGGGGGAGGGTCACCGGGAATCATCACAGAATTCTGACTCCTATATCCACATACAGTACATCTCATTTGGAATAATCACATTTCACACACTCAGTAGCCTCATGGGGCCAGTGGCTGCCATACTGGACACTGCAGCTCTAGACTTTACCAGTTCAGTTCTTCCCTCAAAGTAAGAAGTTAGAGCAGGAAGTTCACAAACAACTTGCCCAATTCCCTCATTTTACCAACAAAGGAAATGAAGATCTGCAGAGAAGCAGGTCTCCCATTTCTTGGCCTAGTACTCTCTCTGCAGCCTTCACGGCCCCCACTTAGAGGTACCCTCTACCCCGGAGTTGGACCAGTAGCTTCCAAAAAGAGATAAGACAGACCTATTTCCCAAGGGCAGATGACACTGAATCTAGGATCTGGTTTCATCCCCAGATCATGTGGGAAGTAAATGGAGTGTTGGATGAATTCACCAATGTAGAGTGGGAAGAGGGTCATTATGGGCTTTTGAGGCTAAAAGAGGTATCCGTACCCATTACGTTGGGCTGTGCCCCAAATTCTCTTTCAGTCCTGGCCAGAAAGGGCCATCTGGATCCATGAGGCTTTACCCCAAAGAGTAAGTCTGATGTTGCATAAAGTGCAGAAACTTTTGTACTTAAGTAGACTCGGCACATCAGGCAGCTTCTAGAATGTGCCCCAGTGATGTCTGCCTCCTGGTATGCATGCCCTTGTGTAATCCCTTCCTCTTGAGCATGGATGGGCAGGATTTCCTGATTTGTCTGCAATGAGCAGAATATGGCAAAGGTGAGGGAATGTTGCTTCCAGGATTGAGTAACATAAGATTGACTTCCTGCTGGTTTTGGCGAAGCAAGTTGCCGTGCTGGAAAGGCAAGGACATGAGGGCAACTTCTGGCCAACAACCAGCTAGAAACTGAGGAAGTCAGTCCTACAGCCCTCAAGGAACTGAAATGCTGCCAACAACCTAATGAACTTGAAAGTGGATCCTTCTGCAGTCGAGACTCAGTGAGATACCAGCCCTAGCTGCTCATCTTTATTTCAGCTTTGTGAGACCCTAAAGCTGAGGACCCAACTAAGTTGTGCCTGGATCCTTGACCCACAGAAACTATGAAATAATAAATGCGTGCTGTTTTAAGCTGCTACATGGGTGATAATTTGCTACTCAGTGATAAACAACGAATACAGTGGGTTTGTGTCCTGCCTTTCCCACTAAATCTCTGTGGGATCATGGGCCCAGTGATGTCTCTCTCCTCTTGGATTCTCAGCTTCCTCATCTGTAAAATGGGAACAATGCCTGCCTTTCAGGAGCGTGGTGAGAAGTAACGCACGCTGTCGCTCCTCCGTGAACAACTCTTCCTGCCTTTCTTCACCCAGCATCTCAGGTACGATTCAACTTAGCTGCAAGAATACAAACCGAGCCTTGGTGGCTTAACTGGAGGGGAGGTGACTCTTTTCAGCAGTCCGGGTGCAGCTGTCCGTGAGTGGCACTGAAGACCCAGGCTCCTTGTCGCTTCCTCCTCCACTGTCCTCATGTGGCTCTCATCTTTGTAGCAGGTGAGGTCCATGCATCGCCCAGATCACCTCAGATCCCTTTTCCAGTTTTGTGCACACCGGCTCCTGGGATGCTTTCCCTCCTGACAGTTAGTATCTGAATCTGTCAACTGGCATCCTTAAGCCTCCTGCAGCTTGCTATGCCACACACAGGGAGAGCCTGGAGTGCCTGGGAATTTTTTTAAGGTTATTTATTTTGAGAGAGAGAGAGAGAGAGAGAGAGAAAGAGAATGTGCTGGGAGGGGGGGGGCAGACAGAGGATCCTAAGCAAGCTCTGTGCTGATAGCAGAGAGCCTGATGTGGGGCTCAAACCCAAGAACTGTGTGATCATGACTTGAGACGAAGTTGGACGCTTAATCGACTCAGCCGCCCAGATGTCCCTGAGGTGCCTGGGAATTTATGTCCTCCGTCCCATAGGTACTACTAACTGATGCCTGAGGGATACAGAGGCATAAATGCTCCAGCTCCCTTGCTCTGCGGGACAGCTCTGAAGAGTCACCTACCTCATCTCTAGACCCCCCTGTGAGACTTTGCTTGTTGTCACACCCTTACTGGCCTCCTTCCCTTTTTGGTACACTTCTCTGCTCCCAGACCCATTTTTCCTGGAACGTTTCCAAAGCATCACCATCCTGTGAACCTTCATCTAAAGATTTGCTTCCAGGGAACCCACTTCAGACAATCACTTATCTCAAAGGCTCTTCTTGTCAAATGGGAATAACAATGGCGACCTTTCTCAGGGTGATGGGATGGATGAATAAGATGATGGTTTAGAGTGTGAGGCATAGAATGGGCACTCGCTAAAGAGAAACAATCATTATCTGAATTCCACAAGCTCTCACTGCTATAGGTCAATAATGAACGCCCCCCTCCGCCCCCAGATCTCACTGGCTTCCTATCACAAACATTTATTTTGCTCTTCCAAGTTAGAGTCTTGACAGCTCCAGCCCAGGCCCCAGTTATCCTTCATCCTGAGACCAGAGGGCTTCTGGGCAAACGCTTCTCATTGCAGAGGGCAGAGGCTCCAAGAAGGCTGGTGCCTTGCCTTGAAATTGGCACACTATCACTTGCATCCGTGTCCCATCAGTTCCAGGGCCAAGCCCTAACTTTTTGGGCCACGGATGACCTCTCCCCCCACAGGGAAGCCATGGTAACGGTGGGGAGGGAAGAGGCATCTGTGGGCAACAGTACAATGTACCGTATTATCTGTTCCAAGCACCTGAATTTACAGATGGGGAGACTGAGTCCCAGAAAGACGGGAAATATCCAAACTCATAGATTATTCTCTTCCCTCTCCTCTCTTGGACTTCACCATGTATCCATACATTAGCATTTGCTCCTCTGGAGTCAACAGCTCAGCCATTTGAACCCCATGAGAAGGACTATGGCAGAGAGGAAGTAGAATCCCCTTTCCATCTTCCAAAGGGCAAATAGAATCCCTGAGTGGTGACTCACCTGCGACCACACTGCCAGGTCAAGGGAACAAGGAGAGAAGACCCAGGATTCCCAACTTAACCTGCACAGTTGACTTCCCAGCCCCAGATTCTCTTGGGACACAAGAAGAAACCCAGCAGATAAAACAGGGAGAAATCTGCCTGCCTCCTTCCCCTCCCCAAAGCAAATCCTGGGTGAATGGGACAGTCAGGAATCCAGCTGTGTCGGTCCAGGAATGTCCCTTAGCATGTCATTCCCTCATTGACCCCCTTCTCTGCCCTCTTAGGCCCTGACTATAGACCGGCCCTTGAGAAATCGAGGTAAATGAGGTATTGCCCAATGGGAGACACACCCTCCCCAAAATAACGACATCCCAACCATTCAAGCAACATTCCCCACATGGGCAGCAATTCGAAATGATCATAGGGTGTACCTGGGTGCAAAATTGTACAACTCAGTTACCCCAGGAGGGAGGTCACAGTTCTGAGATTTGTGTCTTTCACACATCTTTAACCCCCGCTCATCTTCATTTACAACAGAGACAGAGAGCAGCCTTGGCGGGTGGCAGCATTTAGGTAGAATTCAGTACCATTATTTAATACTGCGTGATCTGACAAGACCGACTTTAATGGAACTTCGCCATTTTCATTGCATCTGCTGTTACCGTTACATTTTATTTGAGGCAGTCATCCTGCATGTCCCATTTTATAGTGATGGTAGCAAGCTTTTCTTTGGAAATAAATTTATTTATATACAAAAGCGAGTCCACTTAAAGAAAAACATTAGATACATAGTACAGAGAGTACACAAGATATCGCAATGCTATTTTGCAGGCGTGGCGAAAGTTGTGGAAAGGGGTATGTGGCTAGGTAATGTCTGGAAAATTCTGCTAGAACATACCTTGGTGGTGGCTGGGCTGCCTGAGGGAGGGGCTAGGACCCCCGAAAAGAAGGGCCTATCTGAATTGGGCATTTTAGGAGAAACTGTATGAAGAAATTGTTGGTGGCACAGGGTGACAGGAGTCTATCTGTGCACCTCGACTCCCAGGAAGAGAAACGAGGGGTGGATGGGAAGTGACAGCAGATCAGTGCTCATCAGAAGGTTGGAACTGCCGCTGGCAGAGATAGTGCTGTCTGGGCGGGGTCCCAGGCTCCCCCCATCATCACCTCTTCCTGCTAGGAACCCCATCCTGAATATCCGAAACCAGAATTAGCCTGAGGAGAGAGAAGGAAAGGGTTACCCCACCCACCGTATGGCTCTGGGTTCTTTAGAAACTTTGATCCCCCACTCACCCCCTGTGCCCAGCCCTGGGCCACTAAGGCAGGACGGCCCACCCTCCTTCCCAAGGACAAACCAAAGTTCAGAGCTAAAAGTCTAGGGTTGTGGTCCAGGGGACACACAGCAAGGTCCACAAGAGAACGGAGGATGTCCGCTTCCTCCATGGGCCTGACGAGGACCCCTCCCATCCCACCCTCTTCCCCAGGTCTGGTGTGGGCAGCCCCAGGCCTCTGGGAAGGTGGGTATCCGGTTAGGCTTACGGAACTGGAAGAACGTCTAAGGCAGGGGCTGAGAGAGGGAAGACCCTGCCACGCATGCGCAGGTAGCGTACCTCGTGCAGGGCTGCGGCAGTCACGGCCACAGGCGCCCAGGCAGCAGCGCGCCGAGCCCTTGCAGTCTGAGTCCTGGTGGCACAGATGCTGTACGGGGCTGACGCAGCGCAGGCGGTCCTCCGGGCAGCTGCCGGGCTTGACTGCAACACAGGGGCCTGGCTGAGCCCTGCGTGTGGCTCGGGGCTCGGGCGCTCCGCAAGGTGGAGGACACTTACCTGAGATCTTACGGACACACTGGCGGAAGCAAGCTTTGTAGCAGCATTTCATCCTTGCGGGACACTGGCTGTCATCCACGCAGTGGTCAGGCACCGAAAGGAGGCAGGGCCCGTCGTCCGGTGGGCAGCCCCCAGATTTCTCTATAAGAGAACCCCCCGAATCTTGCAACTGGAGGCAGTCCAGAGTCACGTCATAAAGCACCCACCTGGGAATCACAAGGTCTGAAGTCTCTACCCCTTACTTCTTGCCTGTCCTTTGGCAAGTTTGTTTTTGTTTTTTAGGGAGGGGGTGGGTGGGTGGACTTGCTTTTACTTTTATTTAAAATTTTTATTGGGGTATAATTGACATAGCATTGTATTTGTTTCCGGTATACAACAAAATGATTCGATATTTGTATATATTGTGAAATGATCACATGTCTAGTTAACACCTGTCCCGACACATAGTTACACATCGTTTTCCTTATGATGAGAACTTCTAAGATCTTCTCGCTTGGCAACTTTCAAGTAAGCAACACAGTATTGTTAACTATAGTCACCAGGCTGTATGTTACATCCCCAGGACTTATTTCTCTTATAACTGGAAGTTTGTGCCTTTGAGTCCTCTTCACGCATTTCACCCACCTCTCACCCATGCCCCCTGGCAGCCATCAATCTGTTCTGTGTATCTATGAGCTTGTTTTTGTTGTTGTTGTTGTTGTTGTTGTTGTTTAGTTTTGATTTTTAGATTCCAATGTGAGATCATACAGTATTAGTCTTTCGCTGGCTGATTTATTTCACTTAGTGTAATGCCTTCGAGGTCCATTCACAGTGTTACAAATGGCTGGCAAGGGTTATGGTTTTTGGTTTTTTGTTCTTTTGTTTGTTTTTTACTGCGAGCGTCAGTGTTCCGTCTGTGCAATGGAAAACTGGACTCCTTCCTCCCGGAGCTGGTTTGAGACTCCAATGACATGAAGGATAGGAAAAATGAAGTTCAAAATCTACACCTGGGCCACCAGGCTGTGCCTGGTCTGGGGCTGCCCACCTCACTGTTCTCAGCCTCCACACCTTCCCGTTTGGGGCTCCTGCTCTGCTTCCAGCTGCTTCTCTTTTCAGAGCCGTGCTTCTGCTGTGCTCTGGTCTACACCCCACTCATCAGGTCTCAGCGGTAGGGAGACCCTACCTCTCCGGCCTCTGAGTAACCAGGTCAGCCCTGCCCCCCACCCCACACACTCCCAAAGGATCTTTCCTTCAGCGCTGTGACTCCGACTCTATTTGTCTCCTTCTCTCACTTGACTGGAGACTGTGAGAATACACCCCCACCTGCTCCTCTCACCATTAGGCTAAAGTACAGCCTTTAATGCAGAACACCAGTGGCTCAGCGACTATTTGAAAGAAAGGATTTTGAAGGGGGTCCAGCATCGCGACAATGTCAGCGGCTGCCAGCCTGGTGCATTGTCACACAGCCACAGTCAGCCACAACCGCACTGTGTGCTTGTCCTGTTCCAAGTGGCGTTGTTTCAGGGATCTGTATTAACTCTGACTTTAAGGTAGTCCTCAGACGGCTCTAGAATTTTTTGTCCCAGAGCTTATCCAGCCATTTTTCTTGTTAGCATTTTGGGCCATTTCCAGATGTCATGCAGAAGGCTTGAATCTGTACCTTCTTCCATTGAGAGGGAGAAAGCAAGGGTTGATAGGGCACTGACTGCCCAGACCCACAGGGCCTGGGCTAGGACTCTGAGTCCTCTGATGACCCACCCCTCTGCTCTGGCCACCATTGAGTCCTGTAGAGAGGATGGAGGCCAGTCCCAGGCCTTCATTTAGTCTAGCATCAGAGAAAAGGTGCAAGAGTCCCCAGCACCAGCTGGATCCGGTGCTGGGACTTTACCTTGTGTCTACCTCCCCCCTCCAGCTCCTGACTGGATGCTGGCCACACACACAGTAGGCACCTTGCTCACACAGTAAGTGCTCAAAACTGACTTCACTGGCTTGGATTGGGTTGTCTTATACTAAATTGCTGCCCCCTGCTGGAGAAAGAACAGCTAGTCTGTGAGGGAGGCCACTACTCGGATTAGTGCCTCTTCCCCAGGCTGGGAGTAGATGGGTGGGAAGACCTTGAGGTCTCTGGGGTAGCCTTGGGGAGTGAGCTGGGAGGAGCTGTCTGAAGTCAGAGAAGGAGCTCCCTGTGGGCTGGGGGTGAGGACCCTATTGTACAGCCAGGAGGGCTTCTAGGAGGAGGGACCAAGAGGTGAGACTTGAGGAACAGACAGGAAGAGAGGGTCAAGACTGGCATTTCAAGTGGCTCAGTTTGTCACCTGCAAAAGGGGGATAAAAATAGTCCTGATCTCTCAGCGTCTCAGTGAGGAGGAATGTGGTGAGGACACATGAATCCCAGCCATCAGGGGTCTGGCCTTGGAACTTGCTAGCATCCTTCCCTCCTCAGCCTGGGGTCTCTGAGCACTCTACTCTCCAAACCCTGCCTCTGAGGAAGGCACAAGTTAGAGTAGAGGGGGCAGAGAAGATGCAGGGAACTGCTCTCCAGGACCTGTTGAGGAGGGAACCTGTCCCCATTACTGTCTGCTTCCCCCAAGGCAGGGCCAGGGACGCACGGGTGTATGTAGGTCACAGTGTACCCGTCGCAGAAAGGCAGGAGGTGGAGACCTTGGCCAGGTGGGGAGGCACCTGTCTAGCTACTCAACAGCCCCATCCTCCCTCACCTGTTGACAGGTAAGCCCCAGGATTTTCAAGGAGGCTGGGGGAAAAGAGGGGTGAGGGCGGAGCTTCCTAACAACAGATCCCAGAAACCATATCCCTGCCCAGTTAGAGAGTCCCTTGCACAGATTGGGCTCTGGGACAGGAAGGACTCGAGAAAGACAGAAACAAGACAGGCAGGGGCCAGACCCGTCACAGCCTTGTTAGCAACAGAAGATGACAGAAAGGGTCATCTCGTTGCCATGGGGACCCACAGACCCTAATACCTCCATGGAGACATGGGAGAGCAGGTACAGACAAGTTTGCTCCCCCCACCGCAGAGACACAAAGGGATGTGTGTTCACCCATGTACAGGTACACAGACACACACATTGGCCATACCTAAACATACTTGTGCAGACACAGCAAAGGCTCACACACACACACACACACACACACACACACACACACCATTGCCTGCTTTCCCCAAACCCTCACTCTCCCCAGAGAGGTAGGAGCTGCCAGGTCCCCAGAGCAGAGAAACCTACCCACACTCACCTCCCTTCCTCCTGGCCAAGGCAGCAGGCAGCTGGCTCCCCAAAGTCAGGAGGGCCACCAGGAGGAGAAGGCCCCAGGCCCTCATGTTTCTGCTGCCGGCACTTAATAAATCCAGGGCCCAGGGGCCCTTAAATGAACTCCCGCAGCTCCAGGGAGGGTAGAGCAGCTGAGTCAGGGGAGGAAGGACAGGAGGTGGCTGGAATGGCACCTGTTTGCCTTGTCCTGGCCCCACCCCGTGCCCCAGAGCTCCAGTGCAAGGGCGCTTGTGCAAGAACCAAAGATAGGTGGGAGCAGGTGCTCGGTGTTGGGGGCCAGGATCCAGTCCTGCCTGTATTGCTGACTTGGGCTGTGATCTCAGGCAAGTCTGCTCCCGCTTCAGGCCTCGGTTTTTCTCATTCATCTAAAGGATGAAGGTTGTCGAGACAGACAATCCCTTTCCTGGCTCTCGAAGGTCTCGAAGCCCCAACAACGGCTTAGGCAGGAGATAGAGGTCGGCTTGGAATTGCAAGAAGGGGGTTGCAGAGTTCTGGATGCCTAGGGGGAATTGGGGTTAAGGTCAGGCAGGCACAGTGAGTGAGGGTAGCTCTGGCCTCTCCTGGGCTTCTCTGGACGGGAGAGAGAGAGAGATCTCCCCGCCTTCAGTGACGTCACCTCCAGTGGCCTCTGGTGGAACCGCCCTCTGCGCTAGGCTGGCTCAGCTGTCTGGGTGGACGTTTGTTTGGCTGAGGTTACCGGTTGCAGCAGATGTAGGTGGCTTTTGGGCCTCTTTCCCTGGCCCTGAGAGATCCTGAGCAAAAAATCATCAGAGCCAAGGACTGCACCTTAGATTTCACATTATTTGGCTCCTGCATTTGGTGGAAGAGGCACTGGGGCTCAGAGTCTTAAGGGGCCCCAAACAGAAACCCCCGTGGAACCATAGCATCTTACCAGGACCACAGGGGATCAAGGCCTTCCTCGTCACCTTCCCATTTGAAAGATGAAGAAACTGTAAGCCAGGGATGGGTGGAGACTGACTCAAGAACCCACAGTTAATTCCTAACTAAGGTGGGACTTCTGTCATTGCCTCCCCATGGTCCCCATCAGTTACCAGGCCTTGGGAGCAAGGTATAACTTCCATCTCACGCCAAGAAAGAAAGAGGATATTCCTTTCAACCCTCACAGTTGGGAAGTTCTTTGTTGGGTTTAACTAGAATCCCTCATGCTGTCTTTGAAGCTCTCAGGAAAAGAGGGAAGGGCCCTATGTTCTATGATGTGATGTTTCTTTTGGAATAGGAGAATTTTATGGGACTGGTTTTTTTCCCTGATTACGAACTACACATATATATTGAAGAAATGCTTTTTCAATTAAGATGATTTTGCAGACATTTTCCTGTGTCATGAAGTATTTTCCAATTTCATCATTTTTAATGATTACATGGTATTTTGTAAGACTGATATGCTAAAGCATATAGTTTCCTATCGTAGCACTTAGGTTTCCATTTTCTTCACTCAAATAAAGCCGTGACAGCAACCTTTGTGCATACATTTTGAATCATCTCTATTTTCTTTCTCTTTTTTTAAGTTGTCATTTTTTTAAGGTTTATTTTTGAGAGAGAGCGAGCACGAGTGAGTGAGGGGGAGAAAGAGAGAGAGAGAGAGGGAGAGAATCCCATGCAGGCTCCACGCTGACAGTGTGGACTGGAAGCAGGGCTCCAGCTCACCTGATGTGGGGCTCGAGCTCATCTGACGCAGGACTCAAACTCATGAACCATGAGATCATGACCTGAGCCGAAGTCAGATGCTTAACCAACTGAGCCACCCAGGCGCCCCCACATCTCTATCTTCTTAGGGTAAATTTGTCAAAGTAGAAATGCTAGGTCAGTCAAAAGGTATAAACTTCTAGGCATAAAATAAATAAGCCATGGGGATGTAACATATAGCATGGTGATTATAATTAATAATACGGTATTGCATATTTGAAAGTTGCTAAGAGAGTAGGTCTTAAAAGTTCTTATCGTAAGAAAAATGTTTGTAACTACATGTGGTGATGGACGTTAACTAGACTTATTTTGGTGATCATCTCACAGTACATACAAATATCAAATCATTACATTGTACATTGGAAGCTAATATAATGTTATGTGTCAATTATACCTCAGTAAAGAATCTCAAAACCAAAACCCAATTTTTAAAAACCCAAACAAGTAAATAACAAACAAAAAGAAACACCTGGTCAACAGCAGTGATCGCTTTTCAGGTTTGGAATACCCAGTCAAATTTCATTTCAGAAAAGATGTAAATGAGTGTGTGAGCAGCTGTTGTTCTGTAGCAGGAATCTCCTGCTTTTGTCTGCCTGGTATCTCTTCCTTTGGTGGAGTCATTGCTCCCCAGTCCTGTAATTCTGGTTGGCTGTCAATCACCAGATACTTCCCCTGCTACAGGTGAGGGCGTTTGACTCAGGCTTGAGTTAACTGGACTTTTCTCTTACCTGCCCACCCCTCCATTCAAATCCTGAATGGAGAAGGCAGTGTCATAAAGAGAACAGTCTAAAATTCAGTTGCTGTTGCTTGCGACCCAGGATCCTTAACAGATATACTCAGCAAAGAAAGACAGGATATTAAGAGAGAAGTATATAAAACCTTTACCAATGGAAAAGTATCCCATTCTAATTTACCTTTCCCTGAAATTGGTGACAGCATTTCTTCATATGTTTATACTGACCAAGTGTATTTCCTGTTTTTATGCTTTGCCCACTTTTACTGGGAATACATTTATTTTTATTATTGAGTTGTAAAAGCTGTTTGCATATTAGGGACACTACTAAGGTGTCATACGCAAGAGGCAGTATGGTAAAGTAGGTAGCCAATGTAAACTGAAGTCAGGCAGACCTGGATTTGAATCCAACTGCCACCAGGTTCTAGCTGTGTGACTTTGGACAAGTCACCTAACTTTTTTTTTCTTTTAATTGTAATGTTTATTTATTTTAGAGAGAGAGAGAGAGAGACAGCACGAGTGGGGGAGGGACAGAGAGAGGGAGACACAGAATCTGAAGCAGGCTCCAGGCTCTGACTTGTCAGCACAGATCCTGATGCAGGGCTCGAACTCACGAACCCTGAGATCATGACCTGAGCTAAAGTTGAACGCTTAACCGACTGAGCCACCCAGGTGCCCCAAGTCACCTAACTTTTTTAAACCTCAGTTTACTTTTCTACAAAATAGAGATAATATTTATTTTACAGGATCGTTCTGAGGATTTAATAAGATGAGCTTAATAAACACTTATTTTAATCCCATCCTGCAAATGTTTGTTTTTTTGGTTTTGCTTTGCACCAAAGTTTTATTTTATTTTTTAAAAGTTTTTACTTATTTATTTTGAGAGAGAGAGAAAGTGCGAGTCGGGGAGGGGCAGAGAGAGAGGGAGAGAGAGAATCCTAAGCAGGCTCCACACCGTCAAGCGCAGAGCCTGATGCAGGGCTTGAACCCATGAACCGTGAGATCATGACCTGAGCCAAAGTTGGAAGCTTAACCAGCTGAGCCACCCAGGCACCCCTGGACCCAAGTTTTAAATTTGGGGGGTAGTCAAACCAGTCTTTTCATTTGTATTTTCTCCCTTGGTTTTTATGCTAAAAAAAAAAATCTTTTTGATTCTGATGTCAGATATTCACTATATTTTCTTATAATTCTCTTGTGTTTTTGAAAAACATGTTAATTCTTTAGTCTATTTGACATTTATGTTGGTGTGGCATGTGACATATGGAAATGCCTTTTTTCTTAGGTTATTAAGCAGCTGACCTGGTGTCATTTAGTGAATAATTCAAACTTTTGCCATTGATTGGAAGTCAGAACTTTATCAAAAACTCACATCTTATATGCAACAGGGGCCGTTTCTGGGTTTTCTATCCTCTTTCCTTGGCTATTTATTCCTAAGCCAGTAATACTTCTGTAACTGTTGCTTCACAACATTTTAGTGACCGGTAGCATTCATTACCCTTTGTTAATCTACATTTTCAATTGTCCATCACACAAGGATTCCATTCTTCCCTAGGACCCTAATAATTTTTTAAGTTTCAAAACCAAATTTGTTTTTTGCTAAACATTTTACCATAACAATCTTCAAAGCTACCAAAAAGAACAGTAAGTGCTTTTACGAAGCCCTGTATACCCCATCACTTATATTCAGCGATTACCAGTTTTCCCAGCTTTGTTGAGACATAATTGACGTATAATATTGTGTAAGCTTAAGGTGCCCAGTGTGATGATTCGACACACATACATATTGCAGAAGACTTACCACGATGAGATCAGTGCATCCTCTGCCTCACACAGTTACAATTCTGTGGTTGTTGTTATGGTGAGAACATTAAGGTGTTTCTCTTTTTCTTTTTTTTTTTTTTATTGTATTCACGGGAGAAGATGAATATTAACTAACCCTATTGTGGTGATCATTTCACAATATACATAAAGCAGACCATCATGCTGTGCACTTACACTGACACGGTGATGTATGTCGATGATTTTTCAGTAAAACTGGGCGGGGGAAACTCCACTTTATTCATGTCGAATTTCTTTCTATTGATTTTTTTTTTTTCAAAAGGAGTTTGTTTTATTCTTAGTAGGGGAGTTGATGTATTCAGACCCCATAATATCAGGGCTAGTCTGGCCCTTTGCATCCAAGCCCCTCAAGTCCAATGAAAAACAAAACAAAAACAAAAACTGAGGCTCAGAGAGAGAAAGCTATTTGCCTGAGGTCATCCAGCAAGTTGGGGGCAAAGCCGAGACTAGAAGTGACTTTCCAGGCCAGTGTTTTCTCCGCAACATTCAGTGTGGCTCCTGCTGGAGCTTTGGCCTTCCTTGGCGCTTGCTTGGAACTGAGTGGTGGGACTGGTACGTAGATGGCAGAGCCTTGAGGTCCTCCAAGGCTATCTAGGAACCCCCTCCCTGCTTTAGGCTCCTGTCACCCCCCAAGTCTGTCCTGCCCCAGTAGGGGTGTCTAGGGGGGACTGCTCACTCTAGTAAATCACTCTAACGTGTCAGAGACAGGGTGTTTCACCTCCTCATGGAGCGCCAGTGGGGACAGACTCTCAGGCTCTAACAGCAGAGAGAGGGACCTCCCAGTGGCAGCTACAACAGGACTTTCCTGCTATTTCTGGAGCACACTTGGGCGCTGGGAGTCCATAGAGAAAGGAGGGAAGGGGGCTGCTGAGTGGGCCTCACATTTGTCTGGTGAGATGGCAGGACTGGCAGAGCTGGGAGCTGGGGAGAAAGTGGGTGTGCGGTGGTGCGGGTTGAGGGGGTGGGGAGCTGCCTGGAGGGAGGGATTTCCGGATGTCCCAGGGTCAGTGCGGAAACCTCGCTTTCTTCTGCTCCCCATGTTAGTTTCTGTGCATGAGATAAAACAGCCACCTCCCCCAGTCTTCACTGAGTGGTCCCGCGTGGGAGAGAGATGAACCGTGTTGTTCAGCCAGGCCCAAGCTCTGGGTTATCATATCTCAAATCTTTGGGATTGTTCATGCTGCACCATTTTATATTCTCAACAGCAATGTACAAGGGTTCCAATTTCTCCACATCCTCGCCAACACTTGGCATTTTCCATTAAGAAAAATATTTTTAGGGCACCTGGGTGGCTCAGTTGGTTGAGTGCCGGACTCTTGATTTCCACTCAGGTCATGATTTCACTCTTCGGTTCGTGGGATTTAGCCCTGTGTCAGGCTCTGTGCTGACAGATTCTCTTTCAATCTCTCTCTCTCTCTCTCTCAAAAAAAAAAAATAAACTTAAAATTAAAAACAAATTATAGTCAGTCTACAGGGTGTGAAGTTGTATCTTGTGATTTGGGTTTGCGTTTTCTTAATAGCTAATGATGTTGAGTACCTTCTCACGTGCTCATCAACCTTTTGTCTATCTTCTCCAGAGAAAAGTATATTCTAGTCTTTTGACCATGTTTTAAAATTTTTATTAATTTTTTAAATATAATTTATTATCAAGTTGGCTAACATGCAGTGTGGACAGTGTGCTCTTGGTTTTGGGGGTAGATTCCCGTGGTTCATCGCTTACATACAACACCCAGTGTTTATCCCAACAGGTGCCCTCCTCAATGCCCATCACCCATTTTTCCCTCTCTCCCACCCCCCCCATCAACCCTCAATTTGTTCTCTGTATTTAAGAGTCTCTTATGGTTTGCCTCCTTCCCTCTCTGTTTGTAATTATTTTTTCCTCTTCCCTTCCCCTATGGTCTTCTGTTAAGTTTCTCAAGTTCCACCTATGAGTGAAAACATATGATCTCTCTTTCTCTGACTGACTTATTCTACTCAGCATAATACCCTCCAGTTCTATCCATGTTGCTGCAAATGGCAGGATTTCATTCTTTCTCAACCACATCTTCTTTATCCATTCATCAGTTGATGGACATTTAGGCCTTTGACTATTTTAAAATTGGGTCATTTATCTTTTTACTGTTGTTGGATACTAGGCCCTTATCAGATGCCCGAATGGGAAATCTTTTCTCCCATTCTGCGGGTGGTCTTTTCATTATCCCGATAGTGGCCTTTGATGCGCGGAAGTGTTGAACTCTGTTGAAGCTTATTGTGTTTTAAATATCCTTCATCTTGAAACTATTATATGTAAAAAGCAATCAACGAGCTTACTCTTTTATCTACCTTCCTTCCCCTCTTCCTCCTGTTGATGGAAGTTTTACTGTTTATATGTTTTCGCAGCATGGCATATTTACATACTGTTTGTTACCACTTTGCCTTAGTCTTATTTCCGCAGTTAAAACGTCCAGTGTTCAAATGAGATACCACCTCACACCTGGCAGAATGGCTCACATTAACAACTCAGGCAACAACAGATGTTGGCGAGGATGCGGAGAAAGAGGAACCTGTTGGCACTGCTGGTGGGAATGCAAATTGGTGCAGCCACTCTGGAAAACAGTATGCAGGTTCCTCAAAAAATTAGAAATAGAACTACCCTATGACCCAGAAATTGCACTACTAAGCATTTATCCAAGGGATACAGGTGTGCTGTTTTGAAGGGGCGCATGCACCCCAATATTTATAGCAGCAATGGAAAGAGCCCAAATGTCCACTGATGGATCAACGGATAAAGAAGATGTGGTATCTATATACAATGGAGTATTACTCGGCAATCAAAAAGAATGAAATCTTGCGATTTGCAACTACATGGATGGAACTGGAGGGTATTATGTTAAGTGAAATTAGTCAGAGAAAGACAAAAGTCCTATGACTTCACTCATATGAGGACTTAAGAGACAAAACAGATGAACACAGGGAAGGGAAACAAAAATAATATAAAAATAGGGAGGGGGACAAAACAGAAGAGACTCATAAATATGGAGAACAAACTGAGGGTTACCGGAGGGGTTTTGGGAGTGGGGGATGGGCTAAATGGGTCAGGGGCAGTAAGGAATCTACTCCTGAAATCATTGTTGCTCTATATGCTAACTAACTTGGATGTAAATTTAAAAATAAATTAATTAAAATTAAAAAATAAAGATAAAATAAAATGTCCAGTGTTCAACATGAGTCATTTTGGTAATTCCTACAAACCTTCTGGGTCAGGTATATCTCATCCCTTAGAACGCTCAGGAAAGCTCTTGGAAACAATTTTCCTTGAGTTCTTGCATGCTCAGAAATATATTCTTATAGCCTTTTTACTTAACAGACAGATTAGCTGTGTAAAAAATCCTCAGTGCATACTTTCTTTCAATTTGGCTCTGCTCTTTTCGGGCTATCATTTAAACTGATTAACTCGGATTTTGGATTTTTTGAGGGGTGTTGGCTTCCTAAGGACTTCTATTTTCTATCTTTACAGTCTAAATACTTGACTTGCATGCCTTTTGTGTTTTCCACGATGTGAACTTTCAATATGTAGACACAAGCCTGCTTTTATTTCAGAAATATTTTCCTCAATTACAGTTTTAAATAATTCTTTTATTGGGGCGCCTGGGTGGCGCAGTCGGTTAAGCGTCCGACTTCAGCCAGGTCACGATCTCGCAGTCTGTGAGTTCGAGCCCCGCGTCGGGCTCTGGGCTGATGATGGCTCAGAGCCTGGAGCCTGTTTCCGATTCTGTGTCTCCCTCTCTCTCTGCCCCTCCCCCGTTCATGCTCTGTCTCTCTCTGTCCCAAAAATAATAAATAAACGTTGAAAAAAATAAATAAATAAATAATTCTTTTATTTTGTTGTTTTGGTTTTCTTCTTTGTGGGACTTGATTTATATGTCTGTTGGGTTTCTACTGACTTTTTTATACTTAAGGCTTTCTCTGTAATCATTTTAAAGCTGTTTTTAATTTTTATTTTGTGTTCTTTGCTTTCCTTATTTTCCTTCCTTAGTTTTTATTTGTGCGTTATTTTTCTCCTTGTCTTCAATTTCTTTTCTGAGCTCCGTCAGATTTCACTTCACATCTTCCTGCTACCTTGCTATCGCTTCTTTGAATTTCTATATTTCTGCTTTATGTGGTTCTTCATACTTTCAATTTGTTTCAGTAATTTTCCATGTTCATTTTAGAATATCCATCTTTTCAGTTTTGTGGTGGCATTTTACTTAGGACTTTTAAAATCCCATTTTAACGTATATATTTTTGACATTTTATTTATTTATTTTGAGAGGGAGAGAGAGCACGTTAGCGTGTGCAGGGGAGGGGGGAGGGCAGGGGGGGAAGGGCAGAGAGAGAGGGAGAGAGAGAATCCCAAGCAGGCTCTGTGCTGTCAGCACAGCAGGGCTTGAACCCGCAAACTGTGAAATCATGATCTGAGCCAAAATCAAGAGTCAGATGTTTAACCGACTGAGCCACCCGGGCACCCCAAAATCCCATTTTAAATGTTTTTAAGTTTTGCGACTCATTTCTGCTTTCAAAATTAGTATTTTTGTATGGCTTATGTGATTTCCAAATTTCTTTCTTATTTTAAAATCACTAGATTTTCAAGGACCAGCTATTGAAAGGAATATAGTAGGAGCAGGGGTACGGGTGTAGGGGGTTGGGAGGGAGTATGGGGGGTTAGCAAGGGGGTTAGAAGGGGTTTCTTAGTTTCTTAGCTCAAGGGCTCCCTCCTCCGTTGCTACAATAATGGGCAGTTCCTTAAATACTTGGGCTTTTCCCGATTCTTATGTACTGGTCTGAAACAAGAGGCCTCCTACCATCAGCCATGGCCAGAGAGATACTGCTCCGGTGTTTCAAGATGATGACCTCTCTCCTCAATACGTCTCCTCCTTCTCCCGGATGCATTTTCTTATTTTTTTTCTGTCGACACCTCCCAGCACTGTACCTTACCTTTCTTGTTCTCAGCCCTGCTCACCTCAACTTCCCACTCAAGGTGCACACTCTTCCTTCTAGGAGGTGAATATTTGCTGATGTTTGGAAGTGTAAGTAGGGGATGGACCAGGGGCATGAACAGTGGCAGGAGAAAAAAACGAGTGGATGGTGGCATGCACTGTTCAGTGTCTTCATCGACGTGCATTTCAGCTGCTCCCAGCATGCTTTCCTGCAGCAGTTGGAAATCCAGTGACTATGTGTCCCAGACTCTTTCATCTCCAGGACTGCAGATGTGATTCAAGTTCTTACAATCAAATGCATTCATACAATAGCTGGATTCTTCTGCTTGAACTACCTGGACTGATTTCTTTCCACTGCATCTGAATCATACCCGACACACACTATTATATTTTTACATTATGACACTTATATTTTCAGCACCCCTTATTAACATTGGCACCAATGGTTACATGTGTATATTCCATATATATAGTTTATTTAGATGTTACTGTCCGTTATACTCTTTTCTTCATTCACGTGTTTCCTTGAATTCTTTTTTCCTTTTTTAAAAAAATTTTTATTTAATTTTGAGAGAGAGACAGAGCACGAGTGGGGGAGGGACAGAGAGAGGGGGAGACACAGAATCCAAAGCAGGCTCCAGGCTCTGAGCTGTCAGCACAGAGCCCGAAGCTGAGTTTGAACCCACAAACCATGAGATCATGACCTGAGCCGAAGTCAGCTGCTTAATCAACTGAGCCACCCAGGCGCCCCTTGAATTCTTTTTTTTAATTATTGATGATAATTTTCTTTGATATTTTAGATCACAACAGTGACTTTTTGTTGTGACAAGTGAAAAACTGAGAAACTAGTATGTATGATGGAAAACCTAGTTGGGGCGCCTGGGTGGCGCAGTCAGTTAAGCGTCCCTCTCTTGATATCAGCTCAGGCCATGATCTCATGGTTCGTGAGTTCAAGCCCTACATCAGACTCTGTACTGACAGCATGGAATCTGCTTCAGATTCTCGCTCTCCCTCTCCCCTTTTCTCTCTCTCTCAAAATAAATAAATACACTTTTTAAAAAAAGGAAAACTTACTTATCTTGCTTTTTCCTATTCCCATCACAGTGATGTAAGCAATGTTAATAGGGTAGCATATATTCCTTCATAACTTTCTCCTCTTTCCTACATAAATAAAGCCATGCATAGCAGTTTTATGTGTTTCTACCAAAGTATTATCAAACACATATGTTACCCTCTAACTTGTTTTTCTCTGTTAGTAGGATTTCGTGAACATTGCTAGGATTCAGTAAACAGAGATCTAGTGATATTCATGCCTTTTCTATTTGTAAGTATAATAGGATCACATCAGACATGATGAGTTTTTTGGTGAAACAATACTTTTTTGTTTCTTTTACTTACCTTTTTTTCTTCTCCTATCCTACCTTCCTAACCTCTATCCCTTCATCAACTGTTTGGTGAACCTCTACTAATAGGACGTGCAGCCTTCTTAATAGAACCATAGCCAGATTTGTTTAATATAACTATATTAAGAACACACTCTCACTATGTGCAAAAAACCCCAAACAATAGGAGGTAATGTCCAGGTAAGACGAGGAAAGGACAGTGGCCTGAGCTGTTCTGAGCAGGTCTTAGCATGACATTAAAGTTTTCATTTGCACACCATGTCACAAAGGACCTTTCTCCATCATATGTAAAGAGTGCTTAAAAATGAAGAAGAAAAGGGCTAATGAATCTATAGAAAAGTGAGCAAAGGAAAAGAAGCTTTCAGAAAAAGAAACGTCAGGGGCTCCTAAAATGTGCAAACGTCAGGGGCTCCTAAAATGTGCAAATGTGAGAGATGCTAACTAAAGCCATCAGTAAAGTATCATTTCTCACCTACCAGACTGAGACATTAGTCTCATCCCCACATCAGACGCCCCATGTGTGCCTGGAATGGCACAGGACGTGTCGCCCACTGCCGGTGCGGGTACAAAATGGTACAGCCCCCACTGAGCGAATTAAGCCAAGATTGTAAAAATTTCAAAAGCACTTAAAAAATGGTAACTCTAGGAGTCGATGGATATGTTCATGAGCCTGGTTGTGGTAATCGCTTCACAATGTACACACACGTGAAACATCATATCGTACACATTAAATAAATATAAAATCCATTTGTCAACCGTACTGCACTATGCCAGGAAAAAATTTCAAACGCATTTAATCTTTGTACTAGCAAATCTGCTTCTGGGAAGCAAGCTTGCAAGTTAATGCAAAAAGTCACATGTGTATTTTGTAATAGTAAAAGACTGGAAACCACTTGAGAGAGCGACAGGTGTGGGTTTATGGAAAGTGAAGATAATTCGTAAATGATTTACCCCGTAGCCTTGGAAACGCATGTGCGCGCGTGCGTGCACACACACACGCACGCACGCGTGCGTGCACCCACCCACCCCCACACACTCACACACCCCAAGGGAAATCACCAATCAACCCAAGTACTAGCACATTATCAGAAACCAAAAACTTAAACCAACCTGAGTACTTTTCATCCATCCAAAACGTCTCTTCCCTCACTTCCAGAGTTAACCACGATCCTAAATTTCGTGTGCATATAGCTTCCTCATTTACATCTACCCCCGAGTAAATGAGTTTTACCACATATCTAAGTACGCCTAGACAATCTATTGAGCCTTAGACACAAGCGTGTAATTCAAAATATTTTCTTGTGAGACTTGAATTTTTCACCCAGCATTAGTTTGATTAGAGTCGCTCTGTGAGATCTAGAATCCCGCCTTCCCTATTACTTTCGTAGGGCGTCTCAGAGACTACCCGTTGAAATAACAAAGTGAGGTGATTTGTCGTTAGACTTGCAAAGCAAATTTCCCTTCAACAGTTTTTCTCAGGGCCAGGAAGGCATGAAAGAAAAGCCTTGATGCTGGGAGGGGTGAACAGTTAGGATGGATCTGGGTGGGGCCCGCAGGAACAGGAGTAATGGGGGAACTCAGAACACTGGACCTGCCAGCCAGCCCTGCTTCTCTGTGAGAAAGTGGGACAGCTCCCAGGCTGATGTGACATGGTATCTGCCATTTCTCTTCTGTGAACAATCCTTGGGGAAAGTCCCACGGCCCCTCCCAGGATAGGGGTGGATACTTCCTGGTAGAATTAAGAAAATGTAGGTCTTGTGCCAGAGACAAGCACAGGCCCGCCCCCTGGCTCCAGGCCACGCTGGACAGCATAAAACGGGCTGGCCTCAGCTCTTGGCCACACGCATCCTCCTGACATCATGAGGCCCAGCAGCTTCTTGGTCCTGGTGGTGTTCCTTATCCTTGGGACTCTGGCAGCACAGGCGGCTGTCATAGGTGAGTAGACAAATGGCCTGGGTGAGGCTGGATTGGGCCCTGGCAGGGAGCACTC
This sequence comes from Lynx rufus, assembly GCF_022079265.1. Taxonomy (NCBI): domain Eukaryota; kingdom Metazoa; phylum Chordata; class Mammalia; order Carnivora; family Felidae; genus Lynx; species Lynx rufus. Next base: position 15,632,876 of record NW_025814896.1, on the reverse strand, counting down.
TGGGGCAGCAGGCAGGCTGGATCGCATGCTTTGGTCTGTGGCTGCTTCCGCTGTATCCAGAGAGAGCAGAAGTTGTCCAGTAGAATCATGTGCTTACAATGCTAAGACTGAGCTATCAGGACCATTGCCGGACAAAGCATGGCCATGTGGCGTTGGCCTCAGGGGTTGATAGCTGGGCAGAATGTGCAATAAAGTGGGGAACCCCAGGGATCTGGGCCTGGGTGTGGGGTTTGCCTGTCTGCCCCCAGAAAGCACCTGAGTAATCAGCCTCTAAAAGGAGGTTGCATACCAACAAGACCTCAGAAATCCTGTCGTTTGAAGACGCCCATTTTACCAAGGAGGACATTGATTGTCCAGACAACCTCCAGAGCCAGGAAGGAGCTCAGGGCTCCTGGTGTATGTCTCAGGGCTCTTTCCCCACCCCCCAAGTTGCCTCAGAGATGACAATGTGTCCTTCTCACCTCTGGAAGTCACCCCTGTCTGGCCTCTCCTCCTGAGAGGACTTGTCATGGAGGGCGGGGGGAGAAATGGATACCCAAGGGAACCGTGGTCCTGTAGACCCTCTCCCCAAAGCCCAGAGCACAGCTTTCCTAGGGCACAGACCCCAGCTAGCCCAGATGACCCTGCCCCATCTCCGGCCATGGTTTGGGAAACACGGCAGAGAGCAGTGGTTGGACGAAGAGGAAAGACTAGATAGTGAAGCAGGCGCCCTGGGTCTAAATGTGGCTACATTTCTTCTTTCAACCGTTCCTCCTAAAGGGCAAGGCACAGACAAAGGTCGTGTTCTGGTCAAAGGACAAGATCCGGTTAGAGGTCAAGATCCAGTCAAAACCAAAGATCTGCTCAAAGTTCCAGTGTCCACTAAGCCTGGCTCCTGCCCCAACATTCTGATGCGGTGCGCCATGATGAACCCCCCTAACCGCTGTTTGAGGGATACCGAGTGCCCCGGGGCCAAGAAGTGCTGTCAGGGCCCTTGTGGGCTGGCCTGCTTGGATCCCCAGTGAGGTGAGAACCTGGTGGAGCAGGAGGAGACCCCAAGGGCACAGAGAAGGCTGAGCAATGGGAATGAGCCTGGGTGGGTGAGAGGGAGGCTGTGGAGAGGGGATGGAGGGACTGAGGCTCTTTGAGCCTGTAACTGACGACCTGAGAGGGCCGTCACGTGGACGGGATCCTGCCCTCCACTGCCTCTGAGTGCTTTGACCTGCCGAATCACTTCTCTGGTCCTCTTCTCTCCCGGCCAGGTGGGGCGTGTCCTTGCTGCCCCTGTGAAGTCCCCAGGGCTGCTGGCCCCCGCCCTGTCGCACCACCCTCTCCGGCCAGCGCATTCTCGCTCTCATTCAGGATGCCCAAGACCGGACTTGGCTGCTTCTCTTGTTGACTTTGCAATAAAAGACCACTTTCTGCTCCATTTGCTTCTGGCTCCCATGATTTTTGTGCTCCTGGAAGCCCCAGGGAAATGGGTGAGGGGCTGAGTGTCCCTCCCCTCAGCGGGATGTGAAGGAGAGCAGGGGTGGAAGAGGCCCATTCCTAGGGCTTCATATGAGAACTCCACTAACTGACCCCACAACTGGAGTCTCCATTTCATTAGGGGATGCTGCCTTTTGCCTAAGACCAGGGAATAAAAAACAAAAGGTTGCACAGACAGCAGGCAGTTTCTTTCCAATCGACCCCACATCCTGACCCCGCTACTGCCAGCCCGCCAGTGTGACCAACCAGCTCCAGTGGCCCTCCCTCCTTTCCTTTCTTGTTCCCCACGGATCTTCTCAAGAGGCCCTAGAGAGACACTGGAAATCCCCTCTTGCTCACCTGTCCGTGCCTGAGATGCCTCCATTAACCCATAATTCCTCTGGGTTAAGCCATACCCTCCCCCAGCTTTCTATTTTAAGATGTGAATGAGGAGACAAGACGCACTAAGTCCTTGATCCTTTAGTGTGGACGGTGAACAGTGTCCTCTGGAGACACACAAGGTGGGGGCAGGCAGACTCAAGTAGTGCAGATCGTGGATGGTGCGTGTTAGGCGAACTTGAATGACCTCATGGCTCTGCTGTTGACCCACCTGCTCCACTGCCCTTGAACAAGGAGGCTCTCACAGAAAGAGGATAATTCGGGCTGGAGTTGAAAGTGCACAGGCTTAGGAATCAGAGGACCTGTGTTCTAGTCCCAGTCCAGCCTCCCCACTTGCTGGATGACCTCAGACAAATGTCTTTCCCTCCCTGAGCTTCATTTGTCTGTTAAATTTGAGGGGGTTGGATGTAATTATTCAGAAGTACAGTTTAGCCATTCTGGACCTGAGACAACTCTTTTTGTGTTGAGTTCCTGCTGCGAGTGGAAGTGGGGGGCAGAGACTCAGGGTGAGAGAACAGGGAGTGCAGTGTCCTTTGCCCTTTCCAGAAGCATGCAAGCCAGGGCTCCCTCTCGTTCTCCAGGGGACCGGCTGCACTGCACCAAAGCTGTGATACCAGGACATCTTGGACAGTAGGCAAGAGCCGTGCCCAAACTTCTGGCCTGACAAGTGCAAAATGCAGCACTGGCACAAAGACTACTTTATTTTTTTATTACATTTTAAAAAACGTTTTTATTTACTTATTTTGAGAGAGAGAGAGCATGAGCAGAGGAGGGGCAGAGAGAGAGGGACACAAAGAGTCCCAAGCAGCCTCTGTGCTGACAGCACAGAACTCAACATGGGGCTCAAACCCACGAACTGTGAGATCATGACCTGAGCCGAAACCAAGAGTTAGACGCTTAACCAACTGAGCCACCCAGGCACCCCACGAGGATTACTTTATGTACTATTTCTCTGTTCCAGACCCTATACTAGCTGTGTTATATGTACTGTCTTATTTGTGTCTCAGAAGAACCCTCTCAAATGGGTATTATCACACATCTTTAATTTCGTTAAAAGATTGAAGCCATGAGAGGTTTGGTAACCACCCAAAGTCACACAGTTAGTAAATGATAAATCCTATTTTTAATATAAACAAGCAATAATCAGAATAAAAAATTTAAAATTGCACTTACACTATCAACAAAATCATACCATTCCTTTATCTATTTTTATTTAAAAATTTTTAATGTTTATTTTTGAAAGAGAGAGAGAGAGAGAGAGAGACTGAGTGCAAGTGGGGGAGGGGCAGAGAGAGGGAGACGGAATATTAATTTAAAGCAGGCTCCAGGCTCTGAGCTGTCAGCACAGAGCCCAGTGCGGGGCTCAAACCCACAAACTGCGAGATCATGACCTGAGCTGAAGTTGGATGCTCAACCACCTGAGCCACAAGGCATCCCTATATCATTCCTTTAAATAAATGTAACAAGAGGCAGGAGGAACTTTAAAAAAGAAACCTATACAAGTGTTCACGAGGTACATAAAAAAAGGATTGAATACTCACTGATCTGTGGGAAGATGCCACATGGTGAACATACCAATAATTACCTCTTCAATTGACTTTTTTCCCAGCTTTATTGTGATAAAACTGACATATGGTATGATTTGAAGGGTACGTGTGATTATTTGATTCATGTATATATTGCAAAATGTTTACCATGATAAGGGTAGTTAACAAATCCTTCACCTCCTATAATTACCATTTTGTTATTTTTATGATGAGGACATTAATACTCTTCTCTCATAGTGACTTTCAAGGATATAATACTACATTATTAACTATATTCACCAAGCTCCACGTTAACTCCTCAGAATGTGTTGGTCTTATAACTGAAAGTGTACCCTTTGACCAGGTAATTTCCTCCCCTCTCCCAGCCCCTGGCTATCACCATTTTACTCTGTTTCTATGAGCTGATATTTTTAGATTCCCCATAAGTGAAATCATACAGCATTTGCTTTTCTCTGTCTGACTGATTTCATTTAGCATAATGCCTTCAAGGTCCATCCATGTTGTCAAAAATCCAGGAACTCCTTTTTTTTATATGGCTGAATAATATTCCACTGTATATACCATATTTTCTTCATCCACACATCTGTCATGGACACTGACATCTCACTATAACTGAGGAAAAAAATTCACCAGATTTCCAGGGCAGCTGGTGTCCTTGTAAATTTAAATCTCCAAATCCATTCTTCCGTAACTATAGAATTCAATAAGAAGAAGAATAAAACCACATAAACCCCCTGACATCAATGTAGTCAGAAGTCAGGGAACAGCAAAACCTTCAAATTACCTTTACTGAAAGACTTTTGATTTTCAAGGAGACATCTCTTGAATTCTTGCTTCTACCCCTTTCTGTGAGAAAAGCAAGGTCCAGAAATATCTGTAAAGAAGACGAGAGGAATGGAGAGCTTAGGACCGAACTAAAATCATTCCAAGAAGATGGCTCCGGTAAGTGTGAAAATACCAGAAAAAAGTCCCGGGTAGAGCATTTCTATGGTGCAGGTGTCACAATTAATGAAGCAATATCTATACATTATTGCAAACTAAAGTCCATACTTCATTCATATTGCCTTATGTTCTTTCTCCCCACCCCCCCCCGCCAGAATCCCGCCCAGAATATCATGTTACATTAAGCTGTTGAGGGTCTTGGTTGTGACAGTTTCTCAGACCTTCCATGTTTTGATGACCTTGACAGTTGAGAGGGGCACTGGTTAGGCTGTTGGGTGTGTCTGATTGTTTTTCTCATGATTAGACTGGGGTTATGGTTTTTCGGAGGAAGACCACCAAGGCGAAGTGCCCTTCTCATCACATCATGTCCAGGGTCCATACTACCAACTTGACTTAGCGCTGGTGATGCTGACCTGATGATGCGTCAGGTTCGTCAGGCTTCTATGCTGTAAAGTTATTCTTTTTCCTCTCTTTCCATGTTATTCTCTCAGGGAGAAAGTCACTCTGCATACCCCACACTTACGATACTCCTTGAGGGAGAGGAGGCTCAAGACATTCTTTGGAATTAATCCGTATGGAAGATTTGTCTATTCTCCTTAGTTTTTTGCTTTTTTTTTTTTTTTTTTTTTTTTTTTTACTTAACTATCCATTTATATCAGTGTAGACTTACAGACATTATGATTTGGGGTTGTATTTTGTTTTGTGGCTCAAGTTGTCAGAAGGACATTTTTAATGTTAATAACCACAATTCACAGTAAAGATATACAGTTTTTTAAATGTTTATTTATTTATTTGAGAGAGAGAGAGAGAGAGAGAGCCCACAAGCAGGGGAGGACCAGAGAGAGAGAGAGGGAGACACAGAATCTGAAGCAGGCTCCAGGCCCTGAGCTGTCAGCACAGAGCCTGATGCAGGGCTCAAACCCACAAACCATGAGATCATGACCTGAGCCAAAGTCGGAACCAACTGAGCCACCCAGGTGCCCCTTTTTAAAAATTAAAAAAATTTTTAATTTATTTTTTATTTTCATTTTTTATTTTTTTAAGATATGCATTTTAAGTGTATAAACACCACATAATACATACAGCATGTTCCTTTATAAAGAAGTTACTACAGCGAAACAGACCAGCAAAAAACAGAAACAGACTCATAAATACAGAGAACAAACTGGTGTTGCCAGAGGGGAAGGCAGTGGAGGATGTGCAAAACACGAATAAGAGGTAAAAAGTTCTAGTCATAAAATAAATAAGTCACAGAGATGAATAGTATAGCATAGGAAATACAGTCAATACTTTTTTTAAATTTTTTAAAAAACATTGTTATTTATTTTTGAGAGACAGAGAGAGAGTGTGAGCAGGGGAGGGGCAGAGAGAGAGCGGGAGACACAGAATCGGAAGCAGGCTCCAGGCTCTGAGAGAGAGCCCCATGCGGGTCTTGAACCCACCAACTGTGAGATCATGACCTGAGCCGAAGCCAGATGCCCAACCCACTGAGCCACCCAGGTGCCCCGTCAATAATATTTTAATAACGTTGTATGACAAAGATTGTGATGACACTTACTGTGGTGAGTAGCGCATGATGTATCGAATCGATGATTCACTATGTTGTGCACCTGAAACTAATATAATATCATATATCAACTGTACTTCAATTAAAAAAAAATCAGGATCTACAGGATATGCAGGGAGACATAGATTGAAGGTCACCCACAGGAGAATTTAACACACCATCACTGCAAGATGGTTCAAACGGACAACAAAAAATAAGGATACAGAAGATCAGAGGAGAGTATCCTTAAATACTTACATCAGTGAAAAAGGAATAATGGGGGCACCTGGATGGCTCAGTCAGTTAAGGGTCTGATTGTTGATCTCGGGTCAGGTCATGATCTCACAGTTCGTGAGTTCGAGCCCCATGTCAGGCTCTTTGCTGACATCACAGAGCCTGCTTGAGATTTTCTCTCTCTGTCCCTCCCCCACTCCAAAATAAATAAATACACATTTAAAAAAAAAACAAGTAGATCAAAATTTACACACACAAACAAAAAGTCAGGAAAAAAAGGACAGAGTAAACCGGAGGACGTTTAAAAAGGTGATAATAATATGGGCAAAATAATAAATTTATGAGGTTGAGCCTAGGAAAAGAGTAGCTCTGGTTAATAAATCAAAATCTTATTTTTAAAAATATTTACAAAATAGACAAATCTCTACCTACTTAACTTTTTTTTAATGTTTATTTTATTTATTTATTTATTTATTTATTTATTTATTTGAGAGAAGAGAGACAGACCATGAGTGGGGTAAGGGGAGAGAGAGAGAGGGAGACACAGAATCAGGAACAGGCTCCAGGCTCCACGCTGTCAGCACAGAGCCCGATGCGGGGCTCGAACTCATGAGCTGTGAGATCATGACCTGAGCCGAAGTCGGACACTTAACCGACTGAGCCACCCAGGAGCCCCTCTTTGATAAAACGAAAGGAAGCAAAAATAAATAAAATGAAGTACAGCAGTGGAACACGCTACTGAGAGAGACAAAATCATCCTGAGACCACTTGGCCGACCAGCTTCCTTCCTCACCGCTTCTGGCTGCTGTCCTCAGGGTGAGGAGGCTGTCAGGTGCTGCGTGCATGGTTGTTGTCAGGGTGAGGACAGAGGGGACCAGCGACTGTCTCCCCCGATGCACAGGCGGGCTGCTATTTTCAAGGCTGATGGGGAATGATGTTTCAGCTTTACAGAGCGGGGCTGGGGACAAATGTCAGGAGAATCCCAGGGCAGACTCTTGAGCTGATCCATGAAACCAACCTGAAAAGGTTTCCTAAACCTGCACCGGATCTCAGCGAGGACCAGCCCAGCAGAGCCAGGGGGCAGCAGGGAAGACGCCCAGAGCAAAGGCACTGAGGTTTTCAGCCGCATCTTCCCCGTGTGGCCCTGAATGGACAAGTGCAGCCGGCCTGGCCCGAGAAAGGTGTGGTGACCCTCAGAAGAAGGGTTTTGGTCGCACCAGCAGGTAAGCCACTGAGCGTAACACTGATGGCGGCCAAGGACAAGGAGGCCGTGGAATGGAGTGACCAGCAGGGTGACGAGGAAGAGTGTCTGTGGGCCTGATGCCAGCAGCAGGGGCTGGCGCTGAAGTTTGCCCCACTCACCCCCATCCTCTGGGGTCTGCCTCCGCAAAAGCATCCATCTGGAGGTACTGCCCCCCAGTGTGACTGCAGCACAAGGCGGGCACTGGGTCTGACTGGGACGGGTGCAGCCCAGACCCCCTTCAAGGAGCCCCTCTCGGCCCAGCTGCGCAAGCGTAACTGAATGCTTCTCAGGCACCACCTTGGTGCTCGAGCTGGGGCCCCCCAGCCAGGGACAGGGTAGGGCTATGGTACTTTCCGCCCAACGGAGGACTCCTCGTGGAAAATGCTTGCTCCAGGGCTCCCGGTGGGGCCGGCAGAGACGCGGTCGGGTCAGCATGGCGCTGGCTCCCTTCGTGGGCCCAGTCCTGCTTCTCTCTGGTACTTTTGCTGGTGGCACTTTGCAATGGAACTTGCGCCCCTCCCTCTGTCCCAGTGACTGCTACCTTAAGAACCCAGTCTGCAAAATGTGCCTCCAGGGATTTATGAAGATTCGGGCTGAGGGGGGTATCGTAAGAACGAGAGCGTCCAGTGTGACCACAGCCAGAAACACAGCCAGTTCCACAGCTGTGTGATGGGGACACCTGGCTGCCGCACACTCCCCGGGGCCACCAGTGCCCGTGACTCAGCGCTGGCGTGGACAGTGATACTGTGTGGCCCTGGGGAAGAATGCCCCTTCGTCCTTGCTGCTTGGAGCCACTCGGGGAGATGTGACGTGCCAGGGGGAACTTCGGATTTGCTGAGCAGCCCTGGGTGTCGGGGGCGAATGAAAGTGAGTCTGTTTGTTCAGTTCCTGCAGTGGGAAACCGTCTCTGCCTCTCATCCAGACTCAAATACAGACTCAGAAAGAAGGGCGCCCAACATATAAGAAGGGCGTCCCACACAGTGGGCAGTCAACAGACATTTAAGTAGCTTCTCTACTGTGGATTTCCATAAGGTTCCAAACTCCCCACGAAGCTCTTTGAGGTGACATTTGCAAAGGGAATGGCATAAAGTTTCCTGCGTCTGAAACAGAGGCCACACTCCTTAGTCACCATGGGAATGTCCTGGGAAAGTGCCTTCTCATACTGAGCTAAACACCAAGACAGCTGTCTTACCAGTTTCTCCCTTGACAGTCATTTATTTCACAAGGCGACTTTTAATAAACCCCAAATCAATTTTCTGCCCCTATTTTTAAAAATTTAATGTTTTATTTTTGAGAGAGAGAGAGAGAGAGAGAGAGGCAGAATGTGAGCAGGGGAGGGGCAGAGAGAGAGGGAGACAGAATCCCAAGCAGGCTCCAGGCTCTGAGCTGTCAGCACAGAGCCCGACTCCGGTCTGCTCCTATTTTAATCCTGGTTTACTTTCTCCGCTTTTCCACACTACACGGTGCTTGGTCTTCCCTAGTCTGCAGCCTGGTGTTTTTATGGGAACACTCATTCAATAACACTGTCCCACGGTCTTTTCCTCCTGAACCACAATAAAGCACAGCACTGCTGCCTCCGGGCAAGCTGACGTCACATCTTGTTAGCCTACGTGTCCAAAGCCTTGGCCATCGTGTTCACCCCCCTCCCTGGCAGTGAGATGCTGCAGCCATTGGCTGCCGGAATAAATCCTCACTTCTTTCTGTCCCCGTGTCTACGGTTTACTACCACTAGTCCTCACATCCGTGACAGTCCGTGCATGTGCTGTTTGAAGCACAGCTGTTTGTGCTGTCCGTGCATGTGCTCTGCTTGGTGGCTGCAGAGAAGGCAGGGACAGCAGGCATCTGGACTTTCCATCATCTTCGGGGGACCTGGCCTCAGCCTCCCACTGCCAAGACTAGCCTGGCAGGAGACTCCCTCATTACAGGAACGGTGTTTGTACGCTTAGAAGTCAAGAAATGAACGTTGTCTAAAACACTCCCACCTTGGGGCGCCTGGGTGGCGCAGTCGGTTAAGCGTCCGACTTCAGCCGGGTCACGATCTCGCGGTCCGTGAGTTCGAGCCCCGCATCGGGCTGATGGCTCAGAGCCTGGAGCCTGTTTCCGACTCTGTGTCTCCCTCTCTCTCTGCCCCTCCCCCGTTCATGCTCTGTCTCTCTCTGTCCCAAAAATAAATAAACGTTGAAAAAAAAATTAAAAAAAAAAAAAATAAATAAATAAAACACTCCCACCTCAAGGGTCTGGCCGAACTTCCTGCCTGTAGTTGAACCACGTGTGAAAAGGAAGGGGATCGGAGCAGGAGGGTCTCCAAGGCCTCTTGGCCGGCATCCTCGAAACCACCCACTGCCTCTTAACTCTGCATGTAGTGCTGACGATGGGAAAGGTGGGAAATGAGAGGCTGTGTGATATTAGTGAAATTACCCTGAGAGGTTAATTGGGAACAGCTCAACTGCTACCGCACTTCTCCCGAAGACATAACGTTCTCCAGCTGAGGAGTTTTTTTGCTGAGCTAACACCCTGATGTCATATCTTCAGGCTCTGTGTGCACTTTGGGGGCTGAAAAGGCAGGGTCACTGATAATCTTTGGACATTCTTTGATCGCTTTCTAGGCTCTCCTTGTCCAGAATATCCTCGGACGAGGAGACTCTGTTCCAGTCAGCCATGTGTGTCTGCCCCGAGGAGGTCAGCATGACAAGGGTCATGCACAGACACCGCGTGCTTCTCAGCTTGTCACAGATGCCCTGAGCTGCAACCCTCTGCTGCATTTGGATTGGAAATCCCCTTTGCCATAATCCAGATTCCTGCAATGGGAAACCTGAAGCCTAGGGGAGCCATCAAAGTCCACACTAGGCGTCAAGGGCACAGCTGGGCCAGGAACTACCTGTCCCGATACTGTTTTTTCTCTTTCCATAGGATGCCGACTAGCTGACTAACCCTGGGGGACTGGTAGCCTTTCCAAAAAGACTTGATCTATTCATTCTACCTGAACCAGAAATCAAGTTCACAGCAGGCATTCCATGGTCACAACATCACTCAAGACAAAGAGTAGAATCAAAGATATGTAGGTTTGGGGAGAAGATACGAAGACAGTGCACAAAAGGCCCAGGTAGCCATTATCACGAGGCATTCTGCATCATTTTGATGTCCTCACATTGATCTTTCTGCTCTTCTCTTGCCAATTTCCTCCTTACAGGGCAGAGAGACCTTTGCTGCGACTCTTGGAGTGTTTCTCAAGCAAGGAAGGTCCTAAGCGACAAAGCCACCCATTTCACAGTAAGGGAGGCAAAGGCCAGTGACAGATGGAATTGGCCCAAATCAGTGGTGGGGAACCAGTCTCATAGGCCCAAATAAAAAAGGAGTCATGTTTATTCGCTTAAGATTTTATTTTATTTTTTAATTTTTTTTAACATTTATTTATTTTTGAGACAGAGCGTGAATGGGGGAGGGTCAGAGAGAGAGGGAGACACAGAATCCAAAATAGGCTCCAGGCTCTGAGCTGTCAGCACAGAGCCCGATGTGGGGCTCGAACTCACAGACCGCGAGATCATGACCTGAGCTGAAGTCAGATGCTTAACCGACTGGGCCACTCACGCGCCCCTCATTTCTCTATTAGGTCATCTTTTTTCTTTATTATTTTATAAACAGTCTTTTGATACATTATAGAATGTATATTTCCATCATATGTCTTTACTCTTATTTTTCCAATTTCGAATTGTTTTTCCTACTCTCTGATTGATTTTTGCCCTACAAAAGTTTTCCATTTGTATGTGTTTAGCTATATCAACTGGCTTTCAGAAGGTCGTCTCCATATCAGTAGTATACAAAACTGTAGTCATGTTTTCTTTGAGTATTTTTATAACTTAAATCCTTCATCATCTAAAACTTGTTTTGAGATAATGGATGGGACAGAAATCCAGTATTTCCTGCCGGAATTGCTGACCATCTCTTTCAATATCATGTACTGAATTTTCTGACACTTCTCTGGTGATGTGGAATTCTGCCTTTACCATTTATAAATTCCTATAGGCCCTGAATTTCCCTTTTCTTCCATCGACATGTGTCTGTATGCCCCCACCATTACTGTATGTCCTAACTATGTTGGTGTATTTTTATGATAATTTTGGTTGCATTAATATGTGTCATTGAGCTGGGGCACTGGATGGTTCAGTCAGTTGAGCATCTGACTTCAGCTCAAGTCATGATCTCATGGTTCATGAGTTTGAGCCCTGCGTCGGGCTCCAGGCAGCCTGAAGCCTGCTTCGGATTCTGTGTCTCCCTGTCTCTCTGTGCCTCACCCGCTCACACTCTGTCTCTCTCTCAAAAATAAATAAACACTAAAAAAAATTTTGTGTGTCATTGAGCTTACTGTGGTCATCATTTCGCAGTGCATATTTATATCTAATCATAAGACGTACACTGGAAGCTAATATAATGTCATGTGTCAATTATACCTCAATAAAATACAAAATAAAATAAAATTCCTGACAGTCTAGCACAAGGGGGAAAATGTGTCATTGGGTAACTCCTCCCATGATAATTTATCATCAGTTTTGTCCTGGCAAATCTCAAATGCTTTCTTTATCAGGTGGCATTTAGAACAATTTTAAATCATTTAGAACCCTAACTATTGGTTATTTCATTGCAATGCGTCAAATTTATAGTGTAAGAAATAGTGTATCTGGGCCGCCTGTGTGGCTCAGTAGGTTGAGCATCCAACTCTTGATTTCGGCCCAGGTCATGATCCCAAGGTTGTGGGATCGAGCCCTGCATGGGGCTCTGCACTGAGGGTGCGCCCTGCTTGGGATTCTTTCTCTCTTTGTTCCTCTCCCATGCTTGCACACTATTTCTAAAATAATAATAAAAAATTATATATATATATATAATATATATATAATAACAAATTACATATATATATATATATGTCTGTTTTTGTGAATGGAATCTTATCTTTTGCTATGTTTTCTCACTGGTTATTGAATGTAGGAAAGTTACTTGATCTATGAAATATGGTAATTTCTTATTTAAAATGGCCTTGAGAGCACTAGAAAAGCAGGAAACACACTAGGGCCATTTCAGAAACATTGTCTCTCAAGGGTAAACTGCACAAAGAACCAAATCTGTAACAAAATAAAGATAAAGAGCCTTTAAAAATAGACTGAAATTTTTCAAACAATTTTGTGGGTGGACTTAACAGCTGGAGTAAAGGGAGACTTGTCCTGTCCCTTCATAAATAGGCTTCTACTTGAAATAGGGCACTTGCTATGAAAACATTAATTGCAATGGGAAATTCCAGTTAGAAGATTGCAAGCATGTTGCCGAATATGTTCAATGGGCTCTAAAAAGTAAATAAACTAAAAATCAAAACAAACTCCTGGTTTAAAAAATTGATCTTCAAAATAAAACCAAGAGCCGAAGATCTCCTGCTGAGAATCTGGAATCTATGGATTAGGACACCGTTAGGTATTGTGAGCAACAGAGTCACTGGAAGAACCAAAGTCTCATAAAGATTAAGACGCAGGGGCGCCTCGGTGGCTCAGTTGGTTGAGCGTCTAACTTCAGCTCAGGTCATGATCTTACGGTTTGTGGGTTCAAGCCCTGCATCGGGCTCTTTGCTGACAGCTCAGAGCCTGGAGCCTGCTTCCGATTCTGTGTCTCTTTCTCTCTCTGCTCCTCCCCCGCTCGTGCTCTGTCTCTGATTCTCAAAAATAAGTAAATGTAAAAAAGAAAATTAAAAAAAAAAAGACTAAGATGCAGAAGGACAGCTGACCAAAGTCTGCTTGACACTGCTCCTTTCAGGGAGGACTCAACACCCAATCACATCCTTTCCTTAACTGTCCTTGATGAACACAAGTATTGGTCCACGACACCCAACCCTGGATTCTTCAACCTTGGCACTGTTAACATTTTGGGATAGATAATTCTTTTTTTTTGTGGGGATCAGAGTTTTCCTGTGCATTGTAGGATGCTTGACAACATTCCTGGCCTCTGCCTAGATCATCCCCCTGTGGTGTGACTAAATGTCTCCAGGCATTGTCTGGTGTCCTCAGGGGGGCAAAACTGCCCTGGTTGAGAGCACGTTGGATCCCTCCAAATACCAAAAACACTCAAATACTGAAAATTTCTAACAAGCTTAGGTCCTTTCCCATGTCCCAGCCTGTGAGTGTTACTTTAGAAAGATCACCATCATTCTTCCAGGCTGTCTGTTAAGCTGTGTGGCTGTCAGCATCACACCCAGCTTGTAGGCTCCACGAAATTGACAATTGATTGCTCTATTTTTTCCAAACATTCCCTGTGGCAGAAATTGTTTCACAGTTTTATCCAATTATTTGAGCCCCGTTGCAGAAGTAGTCTATGAGGTCAGTCTTTGAGATTTGTTCCCACCCAGGAGGGTTCTTTTTCCATGAATCTCTCAGGGAATTACTAGTTGTAAATTAGTCAACTAGTTGGCCTGTCACTGAGCTTTTTGCTCTCACGGAGCTGCCACCTTCTTCTTAATTGCTTCCCACCAAAATCTTCATTGTGTTCAAGAACGCCTATAGGCTTGAACTTTCCCACGTTCTGTTTTAAATAAAGTCAGTTTTGCGGGGAGAGCTTCAGAGCTCTCTGTTGTTACAGACTGCCTCTTACCCTGGGCAGAATCTCTGAGCTACATCCATGGAGCTGTGTTGGAGATAGTGTTCAGTGTGGCTTGTGAGTAAAGAGCCCAGAAAATAGGTCATTGTTTGACACCACCCTCCACAAGAGACCCACAGTTCCCCAGTACCACCTATCTGTTGCTGAGACAAAGAATCAGATACCCCCTCTCCAGGGTCTTTGTGCACCCCGGGGTTAGAAGAACGAGTATCCCTATAAGCTTAGCTACACTTGAGCCACTTTCCAGGATCTTGCAGACTCTGTTCTAGCCAGCCATGTGTGTCTGTCCCCAGGCATCCAGGTTCTTTGCAGCTCATAACAGATACCGCAAGCCACAACCCTACATTGAGTTTGGAGTTGAAATCCCTGTGGACAGGATCAGAAAACCGCATCCTCCTTACAGATGGGAAAACTGTTTAGGAGTCAGGAGCAGAGCTGGGAATGGGAACTATCTGTTCTGATTTCAAATCATTTTTCTTTCCACAGGAGGTAGACCAAGGCAGGGAGATTTAGGAGTTTTTCAAAACAACCATTGACACATTAGTTTAGCCTGACCCTGAACGAAAGTATAGGGTTATACCTTCCGGTGGCAAGTGATACTTGTCCAGTAGCAATTACAAACCCATAGAACAATATAAGCCAAAGTGTGGAATTAAAGTAAATGTATTAATTGCAGTATTGTTTGCAAGTGCAAAGTACTGGAAACAAACTAAATGCCCACACACAGGAAGGAGGGTGATTAATCAATGGTGGCATATGTATACGCTGAATTATTATGGCAGCTGTAACCAGGAATGTGGGTGAAATATTTACCTTTACTATTGTCCTTTGTTTCTTTTTATGGCTTGGGATTACTGTGGAGTGTTCTTCAATTTCTCCTCAAGGACTCCATTTAGCATTTCTCATAGGTGATGTCTAGCAATGATGAAATCCTTCAGTTTTTATTTTTCTGGGAGTGTCTTAATTTCTCTTTCATTTTTGATGGGTAGTTTTGCTAGATGTAAAACTCTTGGAGATGAACACTACTCCAAATACAAGTGGTAGAGAGGGGTGGGCTTTGCTGTATCAGCTGATCCAAACTATCAGCCCGGTGAATGTCCCTGTCACCCATCCTGCTCCTGTACATGTTAATGTGGGGCTTGTACTTTCTCCGCAACCATTTCTTCTTCCACAGTCTTAAGGAAGCTTCTGCAGGAGCTTTCTACTATGATTTCTTTCATCCTGTTGCTCTATATTAAATCATCTAGGCCTAGCGCTTTGTGGCACTAAGGCAAGAGATGAATAGACAATTTCCTGTACCTCTTTCATATTTGTACAGTTCGGGTTTTCTATCTATTCTTAAAGCAATGAGGTAATTCATTCTGTAACATTTTCTATGTTGTCAAGTAATTTTGCATTGAACTGAGCAAAACACTGTAAAATTCCCCTCTTTTTTCCTTTGGGTGTGTTATTTTCCCATTCTCATATCAAATTTTACATATTTTAATATTTTCCTCCCTCTTCTTGATTTTTCCAGGAGGAGCTTTTCCTTTCCCTATCAAGACATCATACCAAGGACTTATTCACCAATAATACCATTTTTATGCTTTTGAAAACACTGATTGCTTCTTTCATCTGTATCAATACATTCTTTTTAAATTTTGAAATGCATTTTTTTCAAATTTCATTGAATTCTATTTTTTAAAGTTTTTTTTTGAGACAGAGAGAGAGTGAGTGAGAGAGAGAGAGAGAGAGAGAGAGAGCAGGGGAGGGGCAGAGAGAGAGGGAGAGAGAATCCCAAGCAGGCTCCATGTTGTCAGCCCTGCTGTCAGCACAGAGCCTGTTGTGGGGCTCGATCCCACAGCCATGAGATCATGACCTGAGCTGACACCAAGAGTCGGGCACTTAACCAACTGAGCCACCTAAGCACCCCTGAATTGTATTCTAATATGAATATCATAATCTCATGCTATTTTTGGTCTGCGATTTTCTGGTTTGTTTTTGCAAATCTTCAGCCCCTTTGTTTTATCTGTATCTTCTGCACACAGGATGCGACAAAGATTTTGTTCTTGGATTCATAACTAAAATTAATGCTGTCAGATCCTTTCTTTTACTGGCCCACTTGGAACAGAGTGGTTTCTGGTATTTTCCTGAGGGAATGGCAGGAAGGAGTACAAAGGTAATTAGGGCACAATAGGCGCTGTAGACAATTATAGTTCAGGAACATTTCAACCTAATCTGCTCAGGTCTCTGCCCAAGAGAAATTTTGCCCCTCAGCTTTTGATATTACCACCCTTGGGGCACACACATAACCTTGGTAGGAGCTCAGAACGGCTTAGTGAAACCATTTAGCCCACATGAATTATGTTTGACAACTTAGTAATTTTTAATCTCTGTTCTTTAAATTTTTTTTTTTCAACGTTTATTTATTTTTGGGACAGAGAGAGACAGAGCATGAATGGGGGAGGGGCAGAGAGAGAGGGAGACACAGAATCGGAAACAGGCTCCAGGCTCTGAGCCATCAGCCCAGAGCCTGACGCGGGGCTCGAACTCACGGACCGCGAGATCATGACCTGGCTGAAGTCGGACGCTCAACCGACTGCGCCACCCAGGCGCCCCAATCTCTGTTCTTTACATAAAAAGCTTGGTTGATCTTTCCCTTTACGTATGGCATTCCCTACAAGTAGATCAGGATTTTAGGATAGAATGATTAGAAATATGTTGTCAAAGCCATCCTTCCTTCAGAACCACCTTCCATGGTGTTTTGAATCCACACATGGTCACTATTAGGATGCTTCACTGGTCCTGTGGTCTGTCCACTAGCCAATTCCATGGGTCAAAGTAAAGGAATGCTCTTTGGACTATTCAGGCCCTTCTCACATTTGCAGAAAGCTGCACTTCTCTAGATAAGTTGGAAATATTCTCTTTGCATCCTCTCTCAATATATTAATAAATTCATCGATGGTGGCAAACATTCCTCACAGACTATTGGGCTGTAGCTGTTTACTATTGATGCAGGAAATTTTTTTATTAAAAAATTAATTTGGGGGCACCTGGATGGCTCATTCAGTTGGGCATCAGACCCTTGATTTTGGCTTATGTCATGATCTCACAGATCGAGCCCTCTGTTGCGCTCCACAGAGGCTGCTTGGGATTCTCTCTCTCTCTTTCTCTCTCTCTCTCTCTTCCTCTCCCCACCCCCTCTTGATAAATAAATGAACATTTAAAAAATTTAATTTTGTTGTTTAGGTAGATTTGCTGAAAAGAACTCGATAGAAAAACCAACACTCTTACTTCTTTATCCAATACTCATTGCCATCACCATTAAAACCTGTCAAATTCCTCCCATCCTTTGAAAATATCTCTGGAGCTCACCTTACCCACAGGTACAGCCCAGACTCCCATTCCATTGCAAATTCAGACTTCTTGAAAAGACTACTTCTGTTCTCTATCCTCCAACTGACAACTCAACCCAACAATTGTATTAATCTTCTGTAATTAAAGTTACTAGGAGCAGCTGGAGACAGTAAAGCTTTGGGCACATGTCAGTCTTTATCGTGATGAACTTCACAGTCAGTTTTGTAATTGGTGCACACTGTTTACTTCTTGAAGTCTTCTTTCTTTGGCTTTCATTTGTCTTCAATGTCTTTCTACCTCTATGACTGTTCCTCCTCAGTAAAATAGAATGTTGTCTCAAGACCATTTTGAAACAAGGAGAAGTACAGGGTTATATTTGTGATGGAGTATTTAAATATTTTTTAAATTTTTTATGTTTATTTATTTTGAGAGAGAGTAAGAGTGAGCAGGAGAGAGAGAGAGAGAGAGAGGGAGAGAGAAAATCCCAATCAGGCTCCACGCTGTCGGCACGGAGCCCAATGAGGGGCTCGATCTCATGAGACTGAGCTGAAATCAAGAGTTGGATGCTTAAACCAACTGAGCCATACAGGCACTTCTGTGATGGAGTATTTAAATGATGGCATCATGGAAGGATTAGTTTTGTAACCTGAAGTAAGTCTCTTTTCTCTGGACTGAGTTTCTTCTGTAAATACAGAAGGCTTAGCATGGTGATCTATGAGTGTTGATAAAGATTTGCTGGAGCTTATAGGGGAAGACAAAGGCCTCCGACGCTGTATCCCTTTGCAAAGTCCCTGGGGACTCTGACAGTGGCCCCTGTTGAGCAGGAGTGAGGAAGTTGGCATTTACTGATAAGCGAAGAAAGGGCAGGGCCTTTTGTAACTTTGGCTGACCCCTGACACACACAGTCAAGGGAAGGCATACATGAGAAACTCAACTCAGCTCTCAGCCAAGGCTTTCCTGGCAAGATGAAGTCCCACATCTTTGTCCTTCCTCTGCTCCTCATTTTTGAGAAGCAAGCAGCTATGAAGGGACTCAGTGGTGAGTGTAGGAGGTGGGCTTAGGGGAAAAGCTAGTCAAGGAGAATGGCTTTTAAGGGTATCCTGGGTGCTAGGAGAGAACCACATACTCTCTTCCCTGATGGGAACTAATTCCTTTTTTTTTTTTTTTTTTTTTTTTTGGAACAAAGTCTTCCACAACCCAAACCACACAAACCACAGCCCTTTGGGGAATATCATGAGTGGTTGGGAACAGGTGGGTAGTGGTAAGAGATGGAAGGGAACTTTGGAGACTATTGACCCAAGATTCTTATTATCAATTACCAGATGGATCATATGGATTTCTAAAGAGAAAACAAGGTCCACACGATTCTGAACAAAAAGGCAGACACCAGGCTGGCTCCAAAGACCAACTTTATAGCCTAACTTTAAAGCAAGTATGTGACAGTGATCATAATCAGACACAAAATCCTAATCAAGATCAAGGGCACGGCCTACATACAGTGACATGCCAGGCTAATATCAAGAACAAGAACCATTCATGGCACCTGGGTGGCTCAGTCAGTTAAGCTTCCGAGTTCCATTCAGGTCATGATCTTGTGGTTTGTGGGTTCGAGCCCCATGCGGGGCTCTGTGCTGACAGCTCAGAGCCTGGAGCCCGCTTCAGATCCTGTGTCTCCTTTTCTCTCTCTCTGCCCCTCCCCCCACAACTCTGTCTCTTTCTCTCTCTCTCCCCCCAAAAATAAACATTAAAAAATTAAAAAAACAAAACAAAACAAGAACCACTCAATCATATACAACAAGGTGGACACCAAGAGAGATCCCAAGATAGTGATGGTATCCAACCTGAATAGTAAGTTCATGACAACCATCACAATCTGCCATAAAATCCTAATCGAGATTAAGGATGTGGCCAATATGTAAATGGAGCGGCAGGCCGGCCTCTATTCAGAGGCATGCACACAGCCCCAGACAGAAGCACAACCCCACGTGTGTGTGTGGGCTTCTTGATTCCCATGAATTCTCGTGAATAGGATAGAATCTTCAAAACCTCCTACACATTTCATTCCCCACTTCCTCCTTTTAGGGTTTGTGGTCAGCCTCTCACTAGCTCCAATTGGTCTCCTCGTCTGAAGAAGCCACGATGTCAAAAGGACTGACCCAGGGAGACGACTGAGCACAAAAAGCAAGCTCTGAGTTAGGTGGGATAAATACAGGCTCTTCATAAAAAAAGGAAGGTGCCAGACAGGTCAAATAGTGACAATTTTCTGGAGACGGAGCTTTTGAGTAGCATCAAATCCATTCTCTGTTTCTGCACCTGCCATTCTGCTGGTCCTCAGAGCTACCGCAAGCCAGGAAGAAAGGGATGGGAATGGGGCAAATCAACCGGCCACAGCGCTCTCTCTTCTC
Organism: Lynx rufus; assembly: GCF_022079265.1. Lineage (NCBI taxonomy): Eukaryota > Metazoa > Chordata > Mammalia > Carnivora > Felidae > Lynx > Lynx rufus. The sequence continues at coordinate 15,613,148 of NW_025814896.1, read as the reverse complement.
GCTGAGATTCACCTGTTCTTCTTGAATAAACACTTCATAGATTGTTGCAAGCCTTTGGTAAGTCCCAACATTCTGAAAAGGTTGATTTTGACAATATTTGTAGTATTCGAACAGCTTTTATGGAGGAACAGCTCTTACTCCAGCATTCTGAAAGTACTTACCTCCGTAATAGGGATTTCATAGACGCTTGCTATCAAATGAACTCAGTGAACTTCTAACCCTGTGCCAGTATGTTCCTTTAGCATCAATAGAGAAATGATTTTTTTATATATTCTACTGCTGATGTGAAGATGATCATGATTTTCCCTTTATTTGTTAATAAGAAGTATTCTACCGACTTCTGAGAGTTAAACCGACCATATAGTGTTGAAAAAAACCATACCCATCTTAAGCAATGGGAAGAAACAGACTTATGGATACACACAGGAGAATCGGGATCAGCTGTGGGAGGCAGAGAGCTGCAGAAAAGGGCCACCAAGCAAGCAGGGACATCATACGCTTTTATGGGAGGGCAGGGAGAGCCAGCACGGTCTTGGGGCCTTGGTTTCACATTCCAAAGTGACCTGCAGTTAGACTTTTGACCTCAGCAGCAAATGAAGTTTATACGAGGTCATGGAGGCATAAAGACCGGTGGTAGAAAACATTCATCACACATCTTAAAGTTCTGTCTCGTCAGTGCCCAATGTATTGATAGTCTCCATAAATCTAGATATTATCTTGCTAATAGCTCATTTTCTTGCCTTGTTGTTGTGCCTGTGTGTGTTTCCAATGTTCATTTGTTCAAAGTAAGCTCTTCAAATGTACCCATTTCTGAAATCTGCTCAGAGGGATGGGTTTTACATCGTTCTGGATACACAGTGAGAAGAGAGGAGTCTGTCCGATCTAACGAGCGCCCCCGGGGAAAGCCAGTTCCCTCCTACTGCCTCAAAATCCATTCCATAAAGCACGAAGAATCAGGGGCCAGGCCAGCCCGGACCCTCCCTGAAAAGGCGGGAGCTCTCCTGGGCTCTCGCACGTTACAAAGTGACGCCTAGGAGTTCTTGCAGAGCCTCTCCTAGGGGGTGTGGGGAAGGAACCCGCTGCTCTTTCCTGGTCCCAGAGAGGCACCTGTGACCTTGGACCCTGGGAACCACAGCGCCCCCTGCTGGCGGGCCCCCGCCAGAGGCGATATAAGCCAAGAATCTGCCCGCGCGTTAGGCACACACTTGGCCGCGCCATGAAGCTGCTTGGCCTCTACGCGCTCGCCGTGATCCTCCTCCTCCTCCTCGTCTGCCTGCACACGGCGCAGCCCGCGAAGCGGAAGCGGCAGAGGCGTGAGTGTGTCCGGGCGCAGCGGGCTCGCGTGTGGCTGGGGTGGGGGAACATTCCTGGGAGCGGTCCTGGAGACCTGCCGGCCTCGATGCCTGGCCACGACGCTCCGGTGCCCCCACCTCACCCTGTGGCATTTCTCCCCAGCTTACCAGAAACCTGGCTATTGCCCAGAGTTTCTTCTTGAATGCCCCTTCACCCTCTTCCCTGCGTGCAAGCGCGATAAGGGTTGCCGCAGGACGAAGAAGTGTTGTTTCTACAACTGCAAGAAGCAGTGTCTGGAGCCCTTGACAAGCTGGGATTGAGGTGAGACACCGCCACCCCCGCCCCAACCCCGCGTCTGCTGCTCTAGCCTCTGCCCCAGGAATGTTCCCGAAGAACACGGTGTCCCGGAGGGAATCGAGAACCGTCACTGCCCTGAGAAACCTTGGAGAACAGAGCTTTACAATTGGGATCTACCCTGAAATTCGTCTCGTGGGCCCTAGAGAGGGAGGCCCCAAGAACCCCTTCCGAGGAAAAGGCGCAGTTTAATTTCCTGTAATAGACATCACGCCTTTCTTTTGAATGGTGGTGCCGTTTGGATGAAGTGATCTCCAAGCCCCTCAACTGTTCCCGAATTTTTAGTATGATTATTTTCAATTGCCATTGTTTTTTCTTACAGCTTATAATAGTGACTTTCCTCTCCACATTAAAAATGTGAGGTAAGGGATTCTAAGATTCTCATTCCTGAGGATGTCTCTCCTGGAATTCTCTCTCCCTTGTCCCTGATTCCTGGGCAGCACCTCCCAGTGCCCCTGGGAAGAGAGTCGCTGGCAGGATTCAGGCCCTGGGTGGTCTGGGGACCCAGTCTATGCCCCCCACCCCACTACAGTTTGCACCTTCCCACATCTCTGATTCCCTCCTCTCTCCCCAGGTAGAAACCCCTTCTTAACCAGACCTGAGAAGACCCATGGCACCGGCTGAGACCTGGATAACTGACCCTCAATTCCTCCACGCTCTTCTCACTCCCCAAACTTTCTTTCATCAAAAGTTAAATGCTTATTAATATGAAAACAACAGAAAGAAAGAGTGTTGTATATTTAAAACTACATGAAAATCTATGACTCCTGGATGTCCCCCCGCCCCCCACCTCGCTTCTCTGTCTTTCAGCCTTTGTGGGGGGGGGGGTCCTTCAGAGTTTGTAAAAAGGGTAGAAGTTACTGTTTCACATTTCATTTTGGTTGGTTCTTGCACTTCTGTTTTTTCGGATATGTTTCTCTCTCGCAGTGTCTCCTGACCTTCAGATTTTTTGTTGGTCAGATTCCAGGGGCATTTTTGAGTCATATCTTCTGGGTCTGGATCCTGTGAAAGCTGTACACATTACCCCCAGGTGGACGAGGAAGACGGGTGATTGTCTCTGGTGTTGCTGCCTTTCCACTCGTGCGAGTAGCGTGTTCTCGGGCCACGTCTGGAACTTAGGGCTGGAAATGGAGCAGGTCGTGCCTTTGTTCCAAGCTACTTTAGGGTCTCAAATGTAGACCCATCATAAATCAGGAAAAGAAACACTGTGACCCAGTTTAGCAACCTTAAGTCTTAGTGTGGGGGTGCAGCCCCTAAGCTACCTAATAATGAAATGATACCCTTGCATTTCTTACCTTCTGCTATCTGATTCAGTCTTGATTAGGGGTCACACAAGGATTTCAGGTCGGGGAACGTGGCCTTCAAAAAATTTATTTTTCTTGGACACACACACACCTGAAACAAAGTTTTGTGAAACTGCCGTTGCCTAGAATGTTTTAAGTTGACGTATAATATTTTTCATCATAACTTACATGGTTGCAAGTGCTAGAATTTTAGGGATATGATGAGTATTTTCATTTAAATACAATGGCCTGGGAGGCTCAGTCAGTTAGGCATCCGACTCTTGATTGCAGCTCAGGTCATGATCTCATGGTTCATGAGATCAAGCCCCACGTCAGGCTCTGCAGTGACAGCGGAGCCTGCTTGGGATTCTCTGTCTCCCGCTCTCTCTGCCCCTCCCCCCTTTTTCTCTCAAAATAAATCAATCAACTTTTAAAAAAATAAATAAATACAACGGGGACCTCACTCTTTCCTTTTGTAATTTTTTTCAATGTTTATTCTTGAGAGACAAAGACAGAGCACGAGCAGGGGACGGGCGGAGAGAGAGACACACACACAGAACCCGAAGCAGGCTCCAGGCTCTGAACTGTCAGCACAGAGCCCCATGCAGGGCCTCAAACTCAGGAACAGTGCGATCGTGACCTGAGCCGAGGTCGGACACTTAACCCACTGAGCCACCCAGGCACCCAAGGGACCTCACTCATTCTAATGTTTCTAATGAAATCTGAAAACCGTCTTCACTTAATAATGATATGTATTAGAAAAACACATGTTCTTACTTTTCCAAAACTTCTTCTGCCTCCTTATTTTCTTTTCCGTCCCTGCTTGAATAATTGAAGCCAAAACAAATGGATGTGTGCGTTCTTTGGAGCCTCTGAAAAGCAGATGTCAAGACAAGATTAGATAATCAAGAGTTTTTTGGGAGAAATGCCTGGGGGCAGGGGTGGTCAGTGGGAGACAAGGAGAGCCCCCAGACCACAAGGCAGGGCTGCCTCCTCTGGAGGAGGAGCACAAGAAGGGGAATGGTGGAGGAAGTCTCAGAACACAGAACAATCTAGAACGTCGGCCACACTGACAGAGGGTGCCTGAATGAATTTCACCTACTATATCTCTCTGAGTGGGTCAGAGATGGAGGGGCTCCTGGCTAGCTTGGGGGTGACCTTCTCTTCCTTTCTCAAGGCAGGAGCTCAGTCAAGTCCTTCTACTGGGCAGGCCAAGAAAGGGCACCCTGGCAAACAGTGGCAAGTTCTTTGTGAGGGCCCCATCTCCGAGTGTGTCTGGACCACCTGAAATCATCCTTTGACCAAACAGCTCTGTCTGCCACATTTCCCTCTGTCTCTCTGTTGTCCTTCACTTCACGTATATCTCCACGTATATGTGTCACCTCACGTATATCTCCTTGTCCCCTTATTCTTCACCGCATTCCCTCTCGATATCTATCTGGATTTCTTTTAAGTTCTGGGTCATTTAAATTTTTATTACTCTCTCTCTCTCTCTCTCTCTGCCTGTCCTTCTGTCTCTGACTCTCAGTTTTCATCATAATGTTTCCAGATGTTTGTCTTCGTTTCCTCCCTCTCTCTGTTTTTGCCATTCCTTGTTCTGTGTGTCTCTTTCCCTGGGCCAGGAGCACCAGAATCTGAACCCTCTACCTTCCCTCCTGAGCCGGTGACTCTCATTGCCCACCTATCAGTCTGGTCCCTGGCACTCTCTCCTCGCCCGTCTCTGGGTCATGGCTGCTTCGGGTCTTGAAGGATCTTGACACTCCCCCCTTCCTTTGGGCTTCTGGGTACTCCTTTTACCCCCTGGGAAGATGGTCTCTTGCACACTTGTGAAATGCACTCCTTCCTTGTCCCTGTTGTCCTTCTGCAGAAGCAGAAAAAGCTAGAGCCTGCCCCTCTCCCTGGACTGGTGCCAGGTCTGTCGGCCCTCAGCTTTGTGCCAGGATGACCAGCCATGCTCAGAGAAGAAGTGATGCTGGCCTCGTGCTTGTTACGTGATGTGCAGGGATCCTACGAATGTTCTGGACTTGGGGGAGAAGCTCCTATCTACAAGGAAAGGGCAAAGGCTGAGACTGAGGACAGAGTCTTGGGGTGCAACAGGGCTCGCTCTGTATCTGCTTGGGGACAAGGCCTGGCTAGGTCCCTGCCACTGCCCACGTTGTAAATCTTATTTCTTGACTGAAGGGCAACCACCAGCCGGTCCACCAGGGGGCCCACTGGATTAAAGGAATCAGGCCTTCCTCTACCAGATGGTTCAGCCTGGGGGCACTGGGGAGAGGGGTTGGCTTCTGTGGGGCCGGGTGAGGTGGGGCTGAGGCTCTGGTACAAGGGCTCTGAGGAAGGTAAGAAGGGCTAGGCTCAGATAGAGGACACACCGGCCACCCCCCTCCCCCAGCGTGGCCTAAATCCGCTGACGCTCTGCTGTCCTTGGCCGGGGGCTGCCTCACCCCTAACAGCTGGCAGAACCTCTGCTTTTCCACACCACCTCCTGCCGTCCTCCAGGCGCAGAACCTAGAGGGTCACCTGTGCCTGTGCTTCTAGGCCCGATCTCTCTGACCTGGGCCCTGGGAGGGAGAAGCTTGGAGAAGCAGCCCTGTCACAGGGCTCATGAGACCGAGGTTTGAATGTCCGCTTTGCCTCTGACTTGCTTGTTGCCTCAGGCAGGTGGCAGCACCTCTCTGAGACTCAGTGACACTCAGTTTCTTCATTACAATGGCCATAATCGCATCCTTCAAGGCAACGGTGGTGCAGGGAATCTCGTGTGCTGCGGAGCTCATGTATCTGGAGGGCCGTGGCTGTGGTCATTCCCCAGGTCGAATGGGTCTAGTCTGATACCAAGGGCCAAACCCAATAGGACCAGAATATAAAGAACTCCTTGGATTAGTCCAATGGCCAGATTTTACAGGTGGAAAAATGAAGGCACTGATGCAGTAAAAAGCTAGGATTTGAAGGTCAGCGTCCTGACCTCATGAGCAGTGCTCATGTAACTATACCACCTCCATTCTCCCTCTCTGCTAGGCCTAAGGAAATGCGGGGGGCTGGTGGCCACAGATGCCTATGGACCTGGAGGTAACCTGGCTAGTTCTAGTATGATCGCTCTGACCTGATTTTCTCTCCACAGACGAATCCCTGGTGTATGTGGTCTCTGAATTCTCTTTCCCCACTAAGCCCCAAAGCTTCCCAAGCGTCCCTGATGAAGCCCTGGTTTTATCACTAATACCTCCTTTGGGTTCCAATTTGGCCTGACTCATCTGTGTGCCCCTAGCAGCCTGGGTAGGACTCGCACACTCTGAGTAACAGAGCGGACATGCTGGAAAGGCCCATTGATTGGAAAATGAACAAATGAACATGCTTCTTCTTCATATACAGCTTCATTGGTCTGGTGGTTGGATGGAGAAAATGAGTGACAAGACATCTGCGTGTGTGGCCTCCCTGCAAAAGCATGTGGACTGTAAAGGATAAGAAGCAGAGGACTTCGAAATAAATTTAACCAAGGAGGTGAAAGATCTGTACACGGAAAACTAAAGACACTGATGGAAGAGATTGAAGAAGACACCAATAAATGGAAAGATATCTTGTGTTCATGGGTTAGAAGAGTTAATATTGCTAAAATGTCCATACTACCCAAGGCCATCTACAGATTCAATGCAACGTCTACCAAAATTCCCATGGCATTTTTCACAGAGATGGAAAAGACAATCCTAAGATTCCTGTGGAGCCACAGAAGACCCTGGAGCACCAAAGCAATACTGAGAAAGGATAATGCTAGGAGCATCACCCCTCCTGATATCAGACTCTCCTGCAAAGCCATAGCAATAGTATTGGGGCGCCTGGCTGGTTCAGTTGGTGGAACGTGTAACTCTTGATCGTGGGGTCATGAGTTCAAGCCCCACATTGAGCACAGAGGAAAACAGCATATTACTGGCATGAAGGTGGACACATGGACGAATGGAATGACAGCCCAGAAATGGACCCTCGTATACATGGTTGACTAATGTTTGACGGGGGAGCCAAGAATACTCAGTGGGGAGAGGATAGTCTTTATATCCTATCCAACACCAATAGATGGTGTTGGGAAAGCTGGATATCCAGATACAAATGAATGAAATTGGACCCCTATCTGCACCACTCAGAAAAATTAGCTTGGTCCAGAAATGGACCTTAAGCATAAGAAGTGAAGCCATATAACTACTAGAACAAAATATAGGGGGAAAGCTTCCTGACATCGGAACCTACAGGATGAGAAAATATTTGCAAACCATATATCTGATATGAGGGTTAATATCCAAAATATATAAAGAATTTATATAACTCAATAGCAAAAAAAAAAACCCTAAACAATTAAAAAGTGGACAGATGACTTGAATAGACATTTTTCCAAAGACATACAAATGGCTAACAAGTACATGAAAAGGTGATCAACTTTACTAAACATCACGGAAATGTGAATCAAAGACACAATGAGATACCACCTCATGCCTGATCGAATGGCCATCATCAAAAAAACAAGAGATAACAAAGTCTGGCAAGATGTAAAGCAAAGGGAGCCCTTGTGCCCTGTTGGTGGGAATGCAAATTGGCACAGCCACTAGGGAACACGGTAGGAGAGTTCCTAAAAAAAAAAAAAAAAAAAAGTAAAAATAGACCTAACATATGATCCAGCAGTCTCACTTCTGAGTATATATCCAAAGGAGATTGAGTTACCATCTCAAAAAGATACCTGCATTCCGATGTCGCTGCAGCATTATTCACTATAGCCAAGACATAGAAACAACTTAAGTGTCCACTGACAGATGAATGGATGAAGTAAACGTGGTGCATACATAAAATGGAATATTCTCTAGACATTAAAAAGGAAGGAAATCCTGCCATTTGTGACAACATGGATGGCCCTTGAGGGCATTATGCTAAGTGGAATAAGCCAGACAAAGACAAACACTTTCCCGTCCCACTTACGTTTGGAATCTGAAAACATCAAACTCATAGAAACAGATTAGAATGGTGGTTGCCAAGGGGTGGAGGGGTGGGGGAAATGGGAGATAGCCCAAGAGTACAAACGTTCAGTCATAAGGTAACTAAGTTTGGAAATAAAAGAGGAATTAAGTTCCAGGGATCGGTGTAGAGCATGGTGACTGTAGTTCACGGAACTGTATGGTATGCTTGAAAGTTGGCTATGAGAGTAGAGCTTTAATGTTCTCGCTCTAATGACAACAACTACAAAAATGGTAACTATTTGAGATAAAAGATGTGTTAACTAGTGTTATTGTGGGAAAAATGTTACGGTATGTTCATGTATCCAATCATCACATTGCACACCTTAAACTTACACATTATAGGTCATTATATCTCAATAAAGCTGGGGGTGAAAAATCAGAATTATATAAAACGCTACAGTTATAGCAGCTTTTTCTCATTCCTCTTCCACCCAATCCCTTTAAGTAACAATTTCACTCATTTATTCATTTATGCTTTATCTTTCTTACATTTTCATTATATATATAATATATAATAATATAAATAATAATAATATATATTATGATATAGAAAAATATATATTCTTATTTGCATTTGTCTCTTATGTGAAGGATAGCTTAGTACATACATTATTTTCACTTAGCAGTGTGACTGAGAATTCATCTCAGCTCATAGAGACCATCACTCGATTTTTTTTTAATGGTGTTGTAATATTGTGTGGATAGATCATAAGTTTATTTCTCTCATTTCCTTGTCTTGCATTTACAATCTTTTGCTATTACAAATGTCACTAATTATGTTAGCATGATTGTTGACATACGTCCTCGGGGGAGATTCCTAGAATGGGATTACTGACAGTATAGATACATGCATAATTTGGTTAAACACTGATAAATTCCCATCCCCGGGGACAGCACTCTTTTGGATTCCTACCAGCTATGTCTGAGAAAGACTGTTTCTTCACAGCTGTGCCAATGGAGTTTGCTGTTAAACTTTTAGGTTTTTGCCAGTCTGGTAGAAAATGGTATCAGAGCATAAGTTCAATGCATAGTTTTCCTATACGAGAGGCTGATATTTATTTTTTCCTTATTTCAAGAGCAATTTTAATTTTTTTCCTATGAATCTTCTATCCTGTGTTTTACCCACATTCCCCTTGGGTATCTGATCATTTTCTTCTTTATTTTAAAAAGCTTTTTATATATCAGGGGGATTAGCTCCTTTTCTATGATATAAACGGAGAATATTTGTTCCAAATTTTTCTGTCTTCTGATTTTGTCTATAATTTCTTTTTTCTTTTTCTTTTTTTTTTGACATGCATTGAAAAATTATTACAGTTTTCCTTATATCATTTCTCCAGTGACATGAAATGCCACATTTATCATACATTATATTTCCATTTGTAGCTGAGTCTTCTCTGGAGCTTTCTATTTTGTTCCTTTAACTAATCTATTCGTATACCAATACCACATTGCTTTAACTCTAGAGACATGATACTATCATTTAACATATGGTAAGGCTAGTCCTTTGATACTTTCCTTTTTCAGGGATTTCCTAGTTATTCTTGCTTGTTTACTTTTCATATGAAGTTTAGAATCAATCAACTCCTCTAAGCCCTGGGGGAGAAAAAAAACCTAATCGGTACTTTGTTGAGGTCATGTGAAATTAACTTGAAGAAATTGGACAGTTTTATTTTGCTGCAAGCATTCCATCCAAGGACAAGGGATGTCTTCCTAATTAAGTGTACTTTTGAGTCTTTCAGAAATGCTTTAAAATTTTGGTAATTTCTTATGGTGTTTATTTCTGGTGTTTAAATGTTTTGTTGTGTTATAAATGAAATGTTCCCTTACATTAAATCTTCTAACTTCTTGTTGATACATAAGAAAAGCAATGATTTTTTAATATTAATACAAAATTCTTTGTTGGGTTTAGCATAGAATCTTTTGACTTTGATAGATACACGATCATGTCATCTGCAATGATAATTTTAATTATTTATTTATAATTTTCATGTGTCTAATTTTTAAAATCCTGTACAACTGCTAATTCTTCCAGTATAATATGAAATGGTAGTGAAGTTAGTGGATATCTTTCTTCTTAACCTTAATGGAAAAGTATTTGGGTCTCTCCATGAAGTAGGTCTTGGTCAAGTTTTTAGTTTATCAAATGTGTATATAGTTTTTAAAAAGAATGAATGAGAGTTGACTTTTTGGAAGGTCTTTTCAGCATCTGTGAGAAAATTTTATATCTACTTACATAATTCTGTGCAAATAAACCTCTCATGATTTTAGAAACTTTCCTTGTTGAGGGGCACCTGGGTGGCTCAGTTGGTTAAGCGTTTGACTCTGGATTTTGGCTCAGGTCATAAGCTCACAGTTCCTGGGATTGAGTCCCCCATCAGGCTCTGTGCTGACAGCACAGCTGACTGCTTGGAATTCTCTCTCTCCCTCTCTCTCTGCCCCTCCCCTGTTCTCTCTCTCTCTCTCTCCCCCTCTCTCTTAAAATAAATAAACTTAAAAGAAAAGAATTTTCCCTTTTGGGTAGGTAGCTATTTTCCCTTATTTCTTTTTTTTTTTTTTTTTCAACGTTTATTTATTTTTGGGACAGAGAGAGACAGAGCATGAACGGGGGAGGGGCAGAGAGATAGGAAGACACAGAATCGGAAACAGGCTCCAGGCTCTGAGCCATCAGCCCAGAGCCTGACGCAGGGCTCGAACTCCGGGACCGCGAGATCGTGACCTGGCTGAAGTCGGACGCTTAACCGACTGCGCCACCCAGGCGCCCCTCCCTTGTTATTTCTTATGTTGTATATTTGTGCTTCCTTACTTTATTGATTAGATTAGCTCGCCATTGATTTATTTTTATGGATCTTTTTCTGAAGATACCATTTTATTGGTTAGTTCAGCATACTTTTGGGGTTCCTAACTTGTTACTTTCTGCTTTTATCTATAGTAATGCTTTTTATTTTTCTCACTTTGGTTTACTTTTGTGTTTCTTTTACACTTTTTGAGCTGGGTATTTAATTTATTTTCACCCTTTCAATTTTTTTTTCTATTCATATTTAAAACTATGGATGCTTCTTGGATTACTGCTTAACTCACATCACTTAGAGTCTCATATACAACATTTTCATTATGAGTAATTTTTAGAAATTCTGTGATTCTAGTTTTTATTTCTTCTTTGACCTAACCAACCATTGTTTTACAGAATTTCTGAATTTCTGGGAAGAAAATCACTTAAAAAAAGTATTACTAATCTCTTACTACGTTGCATGGCTACTAGAGAATATCATTTGTATTGTTTCTATTTTATGAGAACATACTGGGGATTTCTTTGTGATTTGGTATATAATGAATATTTTTTAATGCTCCACTGCTTGAGAAACAGTACAGTTTCTGTTATCAGTGTCCAAAATTAAACACACATCTACAAAAGTACGGTGTGAATTATGTTGTTTAGATCCTCTGTATCTTTACTGTCTTGGTCAGAGGCGTTTTACAGGTGCCATTGGAGACTCACAGACTTCACTAGAATCGTTTTTCTTTAAGGGGAAGAAAAATGAAATAATAAGGCAATTCATCTCTGGAAGAAACAAAAATTGTATGAAGAATGAAATGTAATCATGGCATACAACTTGACCCAGCAGTGACAATTATCCTTGTTATCCTTGAATACGAATTTTACCAATAAAAGTAGCATTTTAACCTTCAAGCTGTGTACTGCATTGCTACGTTAGGGAAAACAAATTAATTTGAGGTACTCTAGACAGTATAGTTCCAATTTTGTAAAATAACACACAGAACAAAAGCTGGGGTGGGGCGCCTGGGTAGCCCAGTTGGTTAAGCGTCTGACTTCGGCTCAGGTCATGATCTTGCGGTTTGTGAGTTCGAGCCCCGCGTCGGGCTCTGTGCTGACAGCTCAGAGCCTGGAGCCTGCTTCGGATTCTGTGTCTCCCTCTCTCTTCCCCTCCCCTGCTTGTGCTCTGTCTCTCTCAAAAATAAATAAATAAACATTAAAAAAAGAAGAAGAACAAAAGCTGGGGTAAATACATGAGAATATTGAGTATCAATGAAACAGCTGGCAAGCTTTATCTTCTCGTTTATGCTTTCTGGCAGGTTATAGTCTTCCAGTGCGGACCCAGCACCCTTAACAGAGCTTCTGTGCTGGGGGTTCTGTGGTTGGGGGACTGGCCGAGTCCCCCAACTGTCCCACCGCGTCCTCTCTGCTGGCTCCCCAGACGATCGTACTTTCTCTTTCCCTCACCACCCTCCAGGGCCACTCCCCTGGGGACCCATTCCAGTTCCCATTTCAGCAGAGACTTGGGGCAGTGCCTAGGAGGGAATTGAATTCAGCTTTGTCAAAACCTCCAAAATTCAAACCAGGAAGAATCTGGCTGGGGGGCTCAATGAGGCTGTGAGGACTCTTGGGAGTCTTGGGGTCACAGCTGTCTCCCTCTGATGACTGGGAAGGATCTTAGTTATTTTAGTTTAGTTTATTTTTTTAAAATTCCAGTATAGCTAATATACAGTGTTACGGGAAGAATTTTATCTGTAAGACTCCCTGTTTTTTGCCCACTCTTTCCAAATCTCTCTGTGGCACTGGTCTCAGGTTTCTTTCCTGGAGCCTCCACGTGCACTCAGATCTTGACCCAAAGAAGGATTCTCTACTTGTCCCATCTCTGAATTGGCATAATTGCCTTTAAAAATATATATAGCCTTGGGGCACCTGGGTGGCTCAGTGGCTCAGTCGGGTAAGCGTCTGACTTTGGCTCAGGTCGTGATTTCATGAGTCCCAGCCCCGCATGGGGCTCTGTGCTGACCGTCAGAGCCTGCTTTGGATCCTCTGTCTCTCTCTCTCTCTCTCTCTGCCCCTCCCCTTCCCTCTCTCTCTCTCTCTCTGTCTCTCAAAAATAAATAAACATAAAGAAAAGAAGAAATACTGAAGTCCCGTTTTTTAAAAAAATAGCCTTCTTAAATAACATGAAATAAAATGACAATATCTGGACCAGGTCAGGTGGCCCCAGGCACAGCCACAAGTTGGTGACACAGTGTCAGTGGGTCGGGGGGAGGAAGGGACTCGCAGCCAAGGCAAAGAGGGCATGTGCTGGTCAGAGCAGAGAGAAACAGATCCAAGAGCGGGCAGGAGGTGGATGGCACAGAACAACCGCAGTGCAGACACCACGGCCTGAGGCCCCGAATGCAGTTCAGCAGCACCCACTGCGGTGATGTGTGCGGGGCCCTTAAGGTAAAAATCATAGCCACTATTTACTGACGGTGACGGTGACAGCTTTCTATGTGATAACAACTCTACCGAGTGAGGAAGTTAAAGCCCTCCTTGGAGGCAAGAGGAGACCGTGCCTCAGAAGGCTGGTGATTCTTCCAGCATCACAGAGGTGGTTGGTTGCAGCACTGGGACTTTCCAGAAGGTGCGCCAGCTTCGTGGGTGCAGGAACCCGCACAGTCACACTGGGGTGAATCTCTGCTGCCCCCACCTTGAAATCCTTAACGGTTTCTAACAAGGGGCTTTGCATTTTTGGTTTGCACTGGGCCCCGCAGATTATGTAGCTGGCACAGGTAGGTTCTGGGTCGTCCTTCTTCTCTCCACACTTGACCTGGTGTATGTGCCTTGTGCCCGGAGGAGCTGCCCAAAGTCTGTTCGTTGATTATGGAAACTTTTATAATGAAATTCACCTGGAGGCATTACTATCCCATCTTGATTACTTCTTTCTTTTTTTTTTTACATTTATTTATTTTTGAGACAGAGAGAGACAGAGCATGAACGGGTGAGGGGCAGAGAGAGAGGGAGACACAGAATCCGAAGCAGGCTCCAGGCTCTGAGCCATCAGCCCAGAGCCTGACGTGGGGCTCGAACTCACGGACCGTGAGATCGTGAACCTGAGTCGAAGTGGGACGCTTAACCGACTGAGCCACCCAAGCGCCCCTTGATTACTTCTTTATAGGTATTTGAATTTCTTGAATCCCTCAGCCCCACTGGTGTTCTGACGTTTGTGATTGCCTCTGGGAGGGGAGGATGAAAATGAGTGTGGTCGTGTCAGAGGAGACCTATATTTTGCTTTTAGTGGGGTTTTTTTTTTTAAAGAACGTTTTTACTTTTTGTAATGTTATATATTTACTTTGAGAAAGAGAGAGTGAGCTAGCATGAGTGGGGGAGGGGCAGAGAGAGAGGGTGAAAATTTCCAGCAGGCTCCACACTGTCAGCACAGAGCCCTACTCAGGGCTGCATCCCACCAACCGTGAATCATCTCCTGAGCTGAAATCCAGAGTCCGGGCTTAACCAACTGAGCCACACAGGTGCCCCTAGTGGTTTGTTATTTTTAAATTAAGTTTCCAGGGGTGGCTCAGTTGGTTAAGCATCTGACTCTTGGTTTTGGCTCAGGTCATGATCTCACAGTTTCGTGAGTTCAGGTCCTGGGTGGGGCTCTGTTCATGGCATGGAGCCTGCTTGGGATTCTCTCTCTCCCTCTCTCTCTATGCCCATCCCCCACTCAGGTGCCTTGTGTCTCTGAAAATAAATAAACTTAAAAAAAAATAAATTTCTGATCTAATTGCAGGTGAAACCTTTCTGCCCTCTTCACTCTAAAATCACTTACAACATGGGGCACCTGGGTGGCTCAGTCAGTTAAGCATCTGACCTCAATTCAGGTCATGATCTCACGGTTCGTGAGTTCGAGCCCCACGTCGGGCCCTGTGCTGACAGCATGGAGCCTCCTCAGGATTCTCCCTCCCTCTCTCTCCTGCCCTTCCCCTACTTGCACTTCCCATCTCTCTCAAAAATAAACATTTTTAAAAAGAAATAAAAAAATCTATTGCTTTAAAAAAATAATAATATATGATCAGACTTTAAAATTTTTTTTTTTAATTTTTTTTCCAACATTTATTTATTTTTGGGACAGAGAGAGACAGAGCATGAACGGGGGAGGGGCAGAGAGAGAGGGAGACACAGAATCGGAAACAGGCTCCAGGCTCTGAGCCATCAGCCCAGAGCCCGACGCGGGGCTCGAACTCCCGGACCGCGAGATCGTGACCTGACTGAAGTCGGACGCTTAACCGACTGCGCCACCCAGGCGCCCCCAGACTTTAAAATTTTTATCGATCACTGATGAAAACTGAGGTCTTCTTTCATTTTACATACATGATTATTTATGAGGCCAAATATATATTCAAGAACTCCAATAGTCACGATATAATTAATATCCATGTACTTGGTGCTGCATTAGCAAGCAATTGCAAAGTCTTCGTGGCATGGCACTGTGCAAGTTTATTTCCACAGACTCAACAGATTTGTGGGGGTGGTCGAGAGGTCTTTCAAACCTTCTGTAAGCTTCAAAAGACCCATCTAGGAAGAGCCGGGTAGAGAAAACCTGAGCAGGAAGGACTTCATCTGTAAAGTTCATTTCCCGTGGGAGGAGATCTGACAGCTACCATTGTCCATCAGATCGTTGGTAGAGAGGGGGTGTGGTTGATGTGATGCTCCCTCATTTTTTACCCCATTTCTCAATCTGTACCTTCTGGCTCAGTCCAGCAGGTTTGTATCCTGACACCAACGTGTTGGGACCAGGCCACCATCTCAAGTGACCTGCCTCACGGTGGAGGCACCCTTCATTCCCCTTAGAGATTGTTGTTAGTGTGTTTCAGAGAACCTCTTCCAAATATAAGAAAGGAGCACTACAAATCCGGACTTGAATGAGTGTCCCCAAGGACTACCATGAACTGGGAAGGGGGGATTCATGCTTGGCTAATGGCTCTTCCAGGCTTCCTTCATTAGTTCATTCAATGAATTATTTATTGTTTCACTCATTCAATATGTACCGTGTCATGTTCCTGAACTACATAAAGAGGTATTGTCTTTGGTCTGATGACAGTTGCAGTCTACATATGCCAGTCATTGAGCTAGGTGCTGGGATATATCTTTTGGGTTGAGTTATTCTGGAAGCAGACCCTGGGGCAGTAATTTGAGGACAAGTAACTTATTTGGGAGGTGATCCAAGGAACACTATTCAGAGAATAGGTTTGTGAGACAGGGAAGAAGGAAGCCAAGAAGAGTGCAATACTGAGAAGATAGCTATTATGGGCAACTGGGGCTCAATACTATCAGAAAACTCTGGAAGGTGGTATAGAACCTGCCTTGGAATTTCCCATCCAGGGTAAAAAGATGGGGTATTTATCCTCCAGTTCCTGTCTGTCACTGGCTGAAGCATTTGGCTCCCCTGACTTGGGCTGAGAGACAACCTTCAGGCAGGATAGCCCAGGTACTTATATTAGATGCCACTAGAAGGTACCGGGATGGTGAATGCCTTGAAATTATGGACAGGGCACAGACAGGGTCAGCTATAAAACTTAATTGTAAACTATAGTCAAAAAACTTGAGCTGGAATCAAGATTTACTATGAAGCTACATGTCTTAATCTGCTCTGGCTGCTATAAGAAAATATCCTAAACTGGGTGGCTTAAGCAGCAGAAATTGATTTCTCACAGGTCTGAAGCCTGGGAAGTCCAAAATCAAGGCGCTGGCAGGTTTGGTGTCTGGTGAGAACCCTCGTCCCGGTTTGCAGATGGACACCTTCCTACTGTGTCTTCACATGACAGAGAGAGAGAGAGATCATCTCTCTCATATCTCTTCTTATAATAGCACTAATCCCACTCAGGAGGGTTTCACCCTCATGACCTAAACATCTCCCAAAGGCCTTACTTCCTGGTGCCACTACAATGGGGACCAAGGCTTCAACGCATGAATTTTGAGGAAACACAAACATTCAGTCCATAGCACTACAGCAACGCAGGCATTGTGGTACTGGCCAGAAGACAGGCCTGTGCGTCAATAGGGGGTGCAGAAAGAGATTTATGGAAATAGAGTCAATTGTTAACAAAAGTACAAAGAGAATTCACTGGAGGAAAAAAAATGGTTTTTTTCAGTGAACGATGCCAGAACTGAACATCCATATATATATGGACATAATCGCAAAAATTACAACTATAAAACTTTGAAAAGAAAGCATACGGAGAAAATCTTTGTGGCTTTGGGCTATACAAAGATTTCTCAGGTGCAACAGCAAAATCATAATGAAGAAAAAATGATAAGTGGTATCTCATCAAAATTAAAAACTTCTGGGGGCGCCTGGGGGGCTCAGTTGGTTAAGCGTCCAACTTTGGCTCAAGTCATGATCTTACGGCTCGTGAGTTCAGGCCTTGCGTGGGGCTCTGTGCTGACAGCTCAGAGCCTGGAGCCTGCTTCGGATTCTGTGTCTCCCTCTCTCTCTCTCTCTCTCTGCCCCTCTGCCCCTTGCTCTCTCTCTCTCTCTCTCAAAAATAAATAAAAACATTAAAAATTTAACAAAAATTTTAAAAACTTCTGATCTTTGAAAACCATTGTTAAGAAAATAAAGACGGGCCGCCAATTGGGGAAAACTACCAGCAAAATGCATATCTGATAAAGTGTTTGTATACAGAATATATACAAAGACTTCAGAATTCAGTAATAAGAAAACAACCCAATAAAAATGGGTAAAAGATTTGAACAGACACTTCACCAAAGAATACATACAGATAGGAGATCAGCACACGAAAATCATCACTTTGCGATTAGTCTTTAGGGAAATGTAAAGTAAAAGCTCGATGAAATCTATTACCTATTTATTAGGATGGCCCAAAGCAAGCAGACAAACAAAAACAAAACCCCCCAAAAAACAACAAAAAAACACCAAAAACCAAAACAACAACAACAACAGAAAGCAAGCAAACAAACAAAACCACACACACACCATCAATACCAAGTGCTGTCAGTGATGCGAAGCGATGACAGCTCTGGTGGGAATCCACTGCTGGTGGAAATGCAAAATGGTGCAGCCACTCCGGAGATGGCCATTTAGTATAAAGTTAACATACATTTCTTTGCTACCTATCAGTCTGCTTCTAGATATTACCCAAGAGAAATGGAAGTCACATGAACACAAAAACCTGTCCATGAATACTGACAACAGTTTTGTTCTCATCATACCAAAAACTAGGAGTAATCCAAAATTCCTTGCACTGGGGAATGCCTAAGCTGGGACATTTCCATCCAATGGGAATACTGCTAAGCCTTGCAAAGGAACAAACTCCTGGGACCATAGACATTCTGCTAAGTGAAAGAAGGCAGACTCAACAGGTTACATCCTGTTTGATTCCATTCATATGACACCCTCCAAAAGGCAAGATGATAGGGACAGAAAACACACCAATTGTTGCCAAGAGCTGAAGGTGGAGCACAGGATCGACTCCAAAGGGTGCCTGAGAATTTTGAAGGGGGATGGAACTCTTCTCTCTCTTGGTTGTGATGGTGGTTATGTGGCTTCGCACCTTTGTCAAGATTCAGAACCGCACACTAAACTGGTTGAGTTTTGGGGCAACTGGGTGGCTCAGTTGGTTAAGCATCCGACTTCAGCTCAGGTCATGATCTCACAGTCCGTGAGTTTGAGCCCCGCATCGAGCTCTGTGCTGACAGCTCAGAGCCTGGAGCCTGTTTCGGATTCTGTGTCTCCCTCTCTCTCTGCCCCTCCCCTGTTCATGCTCTGTCTCTCTCTGTCTCAAAAATAAATAAACGTTAAAAAAATTTTTTTAAAAAAAAAGAAAATGAGACTTTGGGGGTGCCGGTGGCTCAGTTGTTTAATCATCGCGGTTCGTGAGTTCCAGCCCTGCATCCGGCTCTCAGCTGGAGAGCCCAGAGCCTGCTTCGGATTCTGCGTCTCCCTCTCTCTCTGCCCCTCCCCTGCTCATGCTCTGTCTCTCTCTCCCTCTCTAAAAACTAAATTTTAAAACATGAGCATTAAAAAAAAAGAAAAAAAGAAAATAAGATTTCATCCCCGCCTTTGCCCCCTCCGCCTCTAACGCACAGGCTCACCCTTCCCTCCCCTCCCTCCCGGGAGGGTCCTGTGACAATTTGATGAGATCAGCACTACTGTTTACATTACTATGCCTGTGTGAACACCAGCCACAGCTGAGCTAGGAGCAAACCACCTACTTCTCCTTTCTGGCGCAACTTTGTATTTTCTTTGACATGAAAAATTGTCAGGGGGTGTGTTTGCTTGGTTTTCCAGCACATACCGCTTTTCAACTGCACGCTCTTCACTGGTTGCCGAAATCTTCTCCGCATGAGCTCATATGCATCAGGTGTGTTATTAATTTCACCTTCCAGAAGGTGAATTTCCTGGAGCCCTCCGACCCTTTCCAGTCTGGCCTGGCTATCCCATGCATTTTTTTTTTCTTGGTTACGCCATAATGGGCTTCCTTTTGATATTTAGAAATGTTCCACATGAACTTCTTGCCACGTAGCCAATGCTCAGTAAAATGAGAACCTTCGTGTAATTATGAAAGCACGGTGGGGGTAATTTGGGATGTGGGGAAACTTTCTGAGCATGTTAAACGACGTTCCTTGCTTACCCGGCTGTTCAGTTGACAGCTGGGAAGAGTTCTATGGGCTCATCTCAGGGCCAAGTAGCTCAAAATGGGTGTATTCCCATGCACTTCGCCTCCACCCAGTGCTCGGGGCAACGTGTTCCCTCTCCTCCAGCCTCTTCCACCCCCTTTGTCTCCAGTCCTGCTCAGTGACCCAGTTGGGTATTATTACCCCATCTCTTAGATGGGAAGACTGAGGCCTGAAGTGGTTTGGGTTGTTGTCCTCTCTTCACCATCCTACAGGGGCTCTTTGAGAAACCCCGGTGGGACTGGCCGAGTGCCTGGAACTGCATGTGTTACGTGAAAACAAGTCTGGAGCGAGCAGGCGAATCTGTCCCCTGATGTCTGGGAAAGGGAGTGACCCCGGTAATCCAGGAGTGTGGGACAGTCAAGGCAAGTAGAGAGGCTCCTTTGTAATGTCCTTCTGTTCCACCCTGTGCTCTCCCCTCGTGGCCCCTCCCCCACTCCACTCCAAAGGCCAAAGGCAGGTGGTTCCAGAAGTTTCCTGACCAGCCTGGTGACAACCCACCCTCCCTGTTCTACACATGTCCCTTCTGGGGGATAGAGTCATCAATACAGTGGAGTTCCTGTTTTCCCCTAAATTTCCTGCTTACAAAGAGCAGCTGGGAGGGCCCAGGGCAGTTCTGGAAGGACCACACCCTCAGGCGGAGGTACAAAGGGAGAGGCTGACTCTGGCCACCACTGCCCCATCTGCCGTCACTATGAAACCCAGCAGCCTCATCACCTTCACGGTGCTCCTTGCCCTTGAAATCCTCACGCCCTGGACTGCAGAAGGTACTAGCACAGGTGAGTTGGAGTCTCTCAGGCCGTATCCAGGTGCCAGGGTCAGTGACGGCTCCGCATGGCAGTAACCTCTTCCTGCTAACCCAGGGACTGACCCTGTAGCCACCTTTCCAGTGGTCCGGCCCATGGCCCCTAATTTCTTTAAAAGAATTTTTTTTTTACACTTATTTATTTTTGAGAGACAGCGTGAGACAGAGCACAAGCCGGGGAGGGACAGAGAGAGAAGGAGACACAGAATCCGAAGCAGGCTCCAGGCTCCCAGCAAGCTGTCAGCACAGAGCCCGATGCGGGGCTCGAACCCACAAACTGTGAGATCGTGACCTGAGCCGACGTCGGTCACTTAACCAACTGAGCCACCCAGGCGCCCCTCCTGGCCCCTAATTTCACGTGTCTCTCTGAAGACTTCAGCTAAGAGTTTCTGAGCGTCCAGAAACCCACCTTCTGCCAGATGGACCGGTTGACTCCAGCCCCCGTATTGCTTGCTTTTCTTGCTCTACAGTTTCTTCTTTACCGTTTGGTCTTTTTCTCCGTCACATCATTTCAGTCTCTGTCTGGTCACTCTTCCAAAATGTTCTTTTTTTTCTCTTACTGTTTCTTTTTTCAAGGTCGCTCTCTTTCTCTATTTTCTTGTCAACCGATCTGCAATCTTCCCTTCGGGCTCTGACGAGTCGCCTCTCCTGCTATGGCAGTCCCTCTCTGCCTCCCTCCCAGTCAATCCCTGGCTGGGAGCACCTGACCATGAGCTCTATCCGGCTGCGTGCCGGAGGTGGCTCATAGTGGCTCGCAACAGCTGAAGGCTACACTTTCAAGACTTTTGTGAGCCAGTCCACGTTGCATTGGTAGCTGGGAATCAGCCATGGTGGCAGTCCAGGATGGTGGTCATGACTCAGAATCATCTCCTTCTTCCTCCTTTGTTCTTGCCCGTAGAAAAAGTTAAGAGTGGAGCCTGCCCCTTCAGACCTCATGGCCTATGCCTTGTGTACGAGCCCAACGAATGCCTGAATGACTGGGAGTGTCCAAAGGATCAGAAATGCTGTCCCAGCATTTGCAGCAACAAATGCCTGGATCCTGTAGACCCATCGGAGCAAGGTGAGGAAACAGAGATCTGGAAGAGAGGACCAGAGAGATTTTAACTTGAGGACACACATCTTGGAGAAGTTGCGGGTGGCGGGGGGGCAGCCGGCCAGCCCCTCAGCCACTCATTCAGCTAATGAGTCACTCTGTCAGACACTTGCAGCACTGGTTGGGGCCCTCTTGGCGGAAAGGGGGCTCCTTCGGGACACTCATGGGCCTCAGTTTGGGTGCTGAAGTAGAGAGGAAGTGATTGGCATGCCTTGTTCTCACCAGTTAAGGTCAATCCTGGGAGGTGTCCACTGGTCATCGGCGAGTGTAAGGAGCCCGACCCCCTAGACACCTGCCTGAATGACGGTGACTGCCTGACCGGTCTGAAGTGCTGCAAGGGGCCATGTGGGAATTCATGTGTTGAGCCACTGAAAGGTAAGGTCTGGCACACACCCATATTCCCTAGCCGACGACAGGTCTCAACTCCCTGGTGCTCTTCTATGTGAAGGAGGATGCTTGGCCTCTCCCTGTGTATCCTCCCCACCCACCACGCAGACCCACTGCCCTTCGACACCATTCACCCCCAGTTTTCTAAACAAGCAGTCCCCAGGGTCACCCATGACTGGCAGTTCTGGGTCCTGGGAGGGAAGGATTCCTGGAATGAGCCAGGCGAAAGGAGCCATGATACCAAAGGCAAGAAGTTGATCTTTTCCTATCACCTCTGCCTCTGGCTGACTATGTGACGGTGAGCAATGCCTGTATCTTTCTTAGCTCCAGTGTCCCCATCTGTAAAGTGGATACAAGTATGTCCACTGAGATACTAAATGTAAAAGTGTCTCTTAAAACTTGAAGTGCTGTGTGCTTTGAGAGAGCGTTGCCATGGTTGTGGCCTCACTAGGGCTAGGTCACCTGGAACCATAAGAAAGCCCAGTGTGATGCCCAGGTATAGAGGCCATTCCTGAATTATCTGGCCCAATGCCCTGATTTTACTAGAATGAAGATGGAAGCGGAGAGTCAACGGACAACATGGATTCGTTCTTGATTCCTAGATCAAAGACCACTGCTGTTTTGACCATTCCAGCACCGTGTTCTCTCTCTTATCCCAAGGGACATAGGGCCCTCTGAAAGGAGGACCTTCTGGGTGGGAGGAACACGAGGATCACTGGGATTGTTCCTGTGCTGAGGTTCTGTTTTATTTTCTTTCCACAGATACGTTCTCACCACTTCAACAAGATTAGTACTTCCTGGTACGTGTGGTTGGAGGATTCCTTTTCTCCCCAAACCAAGGAAAGAGGAAAGTGCCTTGATGAATGTGTGGCTTTGTGACAAACACCTCCAGGGGCCTAAGGTCGGGCTTGGTCTATCTGCGTGTGCCCAGCAGCCAACGTGAGGCTTGGCACACAAGAGGGAAATGTCTACTG
Organism: Lynx rufus; assembly: GCF_022079265.1. Classification (NCBI taxonomy): domain Eukaryota; kingdom Metazoa; phylum Chordata; class Mammalia; order Carnivora; family Felidae; genus Lynx; species Lynx rufus. Next base: position 15,590,513 of record NW_025814896.1, on the reverse strand, counting down.
GTTCTTGAAAAAATAAATACACCGTTTTCTCTGCATCTCTGTCTTCCTTAACTCATTGCGTCTGGTCTAGGGGATGAGGGGTGAGGTGAAGAAAGACAGATCTGCGTGTGTGTGGTTTTATCCCCCAAGCTAGGAAATGGAAAAGAAGAGAGCATTTCAGAGCCAAGCAGATATGGCTTTAAATCCTGCATCTGGGAGTGCCTGGGTGACTCAGTCAGTTGGGCGTCTGACTCTTGATTTAGGCTCAGGTCATGATCAAGTCCCTTGTTGGGCTCCGCATTGAGCATGGAGCCTGCTTGGGATTCCGTCTCCCTGTCTCCTTCTTCCCCTCTCCCCACGCCCTCTCTTTCTCAAATAAAATTTAAAAAGAAAAATAAAAAAGAAATCCTGCATCTGTACATTACGGGCTCTGCAATTCGAGGCAAATCTGTGGGACTTGGTCCCACTGAGTCTCAGTTTTGTCATCTGTAACATGGGGAGGATAATAGCAGTGTGAATTCCATAAAATTACAAGGATGGGAGGTACAACACGTGAAATGAGTAACCCATTGACTGTCCCCTAATGACAGGAAATGGTGAAAAGCTGCTCGCTAATGGTGAGGTTCCCGGCACCTCAGCGGCACCCCAGCCCACTCCCCCCAGCTGCAGACCTTCTGCAGCCAGGCCTAAAGCCATCAGGCAGAGACTGAGAGGATCCTTCTCTGGAAAAGCTGAACTACGCCAGAGCAAAGATCCTGCAGCCACAGAGAGACGGCACTCAAGATAACTAACCTTAGCGATCGCCAGTACCCACGGTGCCCACTTTTCCCCGGGCACACGGCTAGGCTGACGTTTTCACCTCCCTTTTCAATTGAGTGTAGCTCGTGACTGAGCTCTGGTCAGTGAAAAGAGAGTGGGAGTGATGTGTTCCAGTTCTGGACCTGCCCCATAAAACTCTCTCACCGTCTGCTGGCGTCATGGAGAGGACGTCAAGGACCTGGAGGACGGAGTCTGGGATTCCTAATTTCTGTGTGGATCATGGCCTGTCCTCCCCACTTGCTTGGGACTACTACATGAGCAAGAAATAAATTTGTGCTGGGTTAAGGCACTGAGATCTGGAATTTGTGTGTTACGTGAATCGTACGGTTCCTGACTGCTGTTTGGAGTCTGTTTTCAGCCCCCTGGGTGGCCTTGCTTCATGTCCTGCCTTTGAGTTCTTTGTAATGCTTCATTTCATCATGGATGCCCTATGAAAGGGCCTCTAGTGCATCTCTGGGTGGGGTTGGGGGTGGGAAAGAAGAGAGAAGAACCTGAAACCTCAGTTTTGCTCTCTCTGGCCAGGTTGTCAACTGCAGGTGAGAACCTTCCCTGATGCAACATTATGTGCGACAGATCATGAGCGGGGTTAGACAGTTTCACCAGGTATCTCCATCTGTAGCCATGCTGAGCTGCTGGAGGAGAGGCAGGTGTTCACCCTCTGCTCTCTTAGACCACACAGTGCCTTCCCCGGCTCCTGCTCTGGGGCCAGGCCTTCTGGGGCATCCCTGTGGATGGGCCCTAGAACTCTGGAGGACTCCCCAAGTGTTCCTTCCTTCCCAGCTCTTTTTCAAAGCCTTTTCCTTTTTTATGAAGTTCCCTCCTCTGTGCTACTATATCTCCTTTTCCTGGAGTATGGCATCCCTCACGACAGGAATACCATGCATCGACACGTGAACCACCCCCTCCAGTCCACTAAATAGCAAGTAACTTTCTCACCTATGCTTCTGGTGTTTGGTGGGGAGGCATGGGACTCAAATTTCAGTGTCTGTGGATTCTGTGTGGCCAGAGCAGTGATCGTCTAGAAGAGGGGAGGGAGCAAAAACAATCTTTTGGAGGTGAGTAAGGGGAAAAGGTTGCAATCTTTCATCCTGGCTCAAGGTCACTTGAGAGTGAGCAGCTTGTCTAAAATCCAACACCTAGACCACAAAATTAATCTGAATTTTGCCCCGAAAGTCTCTTGAGGTTTATATGAAGGAATCTGACCTTATGACATGGGGTCTATTCATTCTGACCTTATTACGCTAAGAGAGTGTGTGCGTCTCCAGCACTCTGGGTACATTTTGAACTTGCCCTACACTGACCGACAGCTCTGTGCTCAAGCTGCTTCTTTCCAATCCCCTGGTTTTTCCCCTTCTTAAGAAGAGGATAGGGAAAATCTCCTCTCATCCTGACTCTTTTCAAATAGATCTCCTTTCGTGGAAGTTGGCTGGAGGGGGCATCCCTTTCTTTCAGCCAAAACAAACCTTGACTCAGTCTCCGGAGGGATAGGTGGCAGGGACATTGAGAAACCACCTGGCCAGGCTTCAGGAATTATGGTTGTCCCCAGATCTGCTGTTGACTCAGTGTGTGATATTGGGCATGACCTCTCATTTGTGTAATGAAGGGTTGGTTCAGCTGACTTTCAATGCCACACGTTGTTCTGCTGTTTTACGAACTAATGATTCATAGAAGTACCTTTGAGGGAAACCCCCGGTAAGATAGGCCACCTCATCTTGTTCTAGGAACTCCCCCAATCTCTTGGCCTCACCTCAGCCTCCTCTTCTCTGGTTGCCGTGGCCAGCTTCCAGGACACCTGCTTGCCTCGTGATTGTGACTTATGAGTGTCCCAATTAGCCACAACTAGAAAATCAGAGGCTGTCTGTCTAGTAATGTCTTAGTGGATAGATGGGAAAAGCGAGGTCCAAAGAGAGGATGTGCCTGAGATCACGCAGCAAGTCAGTGGTGGAACTCAAAGCCTCACGTTCTTTTTCTTTATTTGCAAGTTTATATTTTTCAGATGATATAGTGGGTGCTGTGGTGTGCTGTCCAGATCCTCCCGCGGGACTGAGGTGCCCATGCCTTTGAGTGCAGGGAGGATTGGCTGCTGACACACACAGCTGAGTCCCTCCCTGGGAATTTCTCCGGCCAAAGCGATCTGCTTCATCCAAGGGTAATGCCCCGTTCCCAGGGGCAACCTGTGTCTGCTGACTGGTGGATGTTGGGGGCACAAAGGCCTAGCTTCCTAGTTCGACTAGGGACACCTTTGAAGGGCCCTTGTAACTCCTGAGCTCCCCATGGGATCGACTGAACCCCTGTTGTAACTGCATCACAAGTGCACTTGTCCCTTCTACCCAGCCCCGCTTCTTCTACTTCTCACAGCTGTTGTTCCTCAGAATACACCCCAGTAAACCTCTTGCACATGAATCTCTGCCTCTGACACATTTCCCAGGGCATCTGACCTAAGGAAGAATATTCAAAGGGACCACTGCAAAAACATTCATTAAAGTTAAAAAAAAAACAAAAACAAAAAACTCCACTGTGAAGGACGATGTCAAAAGAATTGGAAGACCAGCCACAGGCTGGGAGAAAATATTTGCAAAAGACACATCTGATAAAGGATCGTTACATAAAATCTACAAAGAACTCTTTAAAACTCAACAACAAGAAAACAATTTGATTAAAAAATGGGCCAAAGACCTGAACAGACACCTCACCAAAGAAGATATATACCAAAGGCAAATAGGCATATGAAAAGATGCTCCACATCATACGTCATCGGGGAAATGCAAATAAAAATAATAATGAGATACTCTATACACCTATCAGAATGGCTGAAATCTGGAACACTGACGACATTAAATGCTGGCGAGGATGTGAGGCAACAAGAAACTCCCATACGCTGCTGGCGGGAACGGAAAATGGTTCAGCCACTTTGGAAGACAATTTGGCAGTTTCTTACAAAACTAAACATACTTCTATCATATGACTAAACAGTCATCCTCCTTGGTATTTACCCAATGGACCAGAAAACTTATGTCCACACAAAAGAACTACACAAGGATGTTAATATCACCTATATTCATAGTTGCCTAAACTTGCAAGCAACCAAGATATCCTTCCGTAGGTGAATGGATAAATAAACTGTGGTACCTCCAGACAATGGGATATTATTCTGAAGAAATGAACCACGAAAACATGGAAAGACAGGGAAGAAACGTAAATACATATTACTAAGTGGCTCTGGTTCTGTCCCACACTTGATGCCCCATGAACACATGGGCGACACCCTGCCCTTTCAGAGCCCCAGTCTCTCCGTCTTCGCACCAGGGTGCACCCCATCGCCATCTCTTACCAGTTTCTTACCTCCTTTCTGCTACCCCCAGCTCAGACAGTCTGCATGCCTGTGTTTCACTCAGTTGATCTTCCAGGGGTCATGTGATCCAGTCTTCGTAGTGTATTCATGAGGAAACTGAGACCCTTAAAGAAGAAAGTGTTAGTCCGCGGTTTTGGAACCCGTGCCCCTCCTCTCAGTTGACTTTGCAACCCCAGCCAGCGAATTGCCTGCCCTAAGACGAGTTTGTCTGATGAAGAAGCCAGCTACAGCCGCACCTCCTGTTTAGGACATCGAGATAACTTCCCACAGGAGAGAATACATTCAGGCACTTGAGAGAATGTCTCCATTCTCTCTGAGGGGGTATGGATGCCTACTTCAGAGATTTTTCCATATTCTTCTGGTCCGCTTTTTCTGATGTACTTCTGATTTCTAATATTTCCAATGTACAAACTTGATATATAATTTGCCAACATATTCATATTAATTAATTCATATTAATTAATCTGTTGTAGACCACAGTACGGGGAGAAAAGTGCTTAAAACATAAACATGCAATGTAATGAGTTGTTATAAAGCAAACCCCATGTAAGCACCACTCAGATCAAGATGAAAAAAAATATTTCTAATGACTTCAAAGCCACTATCCACCTTTTCCCAGCTGTAATCCCCTTCTTCAAGCAAAGGGAACAAGTAAGCTGATTTTTGGGGTAATCACCTCCTTGCTTTTTAGTTATACATTGAATTTTATATAAATTTTTGAGCCATTTATATGCTTTCACTCACTATTATGCTTTTAAGTTCATCCAAGTTGTTGAGTGTAGCTTTTACATATACATATACATGTACATTTTACACGTACATTTACATTTATATCCAGTATGAATATATCACACTTTTTCCATCATTCTAGTGCATACTAATGGACAACTGGGTTGTTTCCAGATTTTGGTTATTTTGAATGATGCCATTACAAATATTTCCGTTACCTGCCTCTTCTATACATGTAAATGCACTTATATTGGGGTTTGCTGCATCAGAAACAATGTGTTTTCTCAAATTTATTAGATCACAACCAATTGTTTTCCAAAGAAATGCCCCCAGCTTACTCTTTCCCCAGCAGTGGATGAGCGTTCCGGTTGCTCCTCATCCTTGTAAAAAACAACTCAGTGTTGCTAAACAATTCAACGTTTGCAATTTGGTGGATCTGTAGTAGTGTCTCATTTTTGGTTCTAATTTGCATTTTCCTGAGTAGTAATGAGGCTGAATGCTTCTAAGATGTTTTTTGGACATTTGCATTTCATTTTTGTTTGTGAGGAGGCTATTCATGTATTTGATAGATCTTTTTACTAGACTGACTATTCTTGACATTTATTTATAGGAGTTCTTTCTTATATATATTCTGGATGTGAGTCCTTTGTTGGTGACATGCACTGCAAATATCTTCTACCACCTGTGGTTTGCCTTTTAATTTTCTTAACAGTATCTTTTGTTAAACAGAAAATTTAAATTTGTTGTAGTTAAACTTATCAATCCTCTTTATAGTTAGTGTTTTTGTGTTCTCTTTAAATAGTCTTTCTCTAGACTGAAGTCATGACAATATTACCCTCTATTACATTCTAAAATCTTTTTGGTTTTGCTTTTTATACTAAGTCTACAACCCGTTTGGAACTGATTTTGCATGTGATGAGAGGCAGTGATCAAGTTTCTCTTCTTTTTCTTTTTTTAGAAGTACGGGTATGTATATGGATATTTGTCCCAGCGACCTTTATTGAAAAGACTCTCTTTTCCCTGCAAGACAACCTGTGACATAAATCAACTTCCTGTATATAGGTAGGGGACTACTTGGGGGCTCTTTATCCTATTCTGTTTGTGCTGGTTTTCAATTTACTGCCTCTCAGTTCCAAATCCATCCTTCACTGCTGGCTTGTCATATGGGAATATTTCTCCCTTACCAGCTTGCATGCGGTTCATCTTTGTCAGTAGTGGGCGCAGGATAGGCATTGGAGGAGGAAAGGGCTTCCCTTCCTGGTTCAGATATGTTTTCCTATTTCTTGCTTCTGCCCTGCTGCCCTGATGTGTGGTACTGTTACCAGAGAGAGAACCTATTCCGAATTCAGTTTCGGTTGCTTGCTGCTCAGAAATCAATACTCGAGAGACAAGTGATGATGAGAAAGGAACAGTTTTTTCATTCAGGAAGCTGAGAAGATGGTGGACTAACACCTCAAAGACCACCTTCCCTGTCCAGGGGAAACCGGAGGGTTGTAAAGGGGAAGGCATAAAAAGGGGAAGAGAAGCAGGTGCCCAGCCATTAGTCATATGTGAAGACGACCCTGAACACACTTGCTGACATCAGGGGCTGCTGTTTTTGAATGTGGTCAGGCCTTTTCTGGGAGGGTTTGGTCCTTCACTCCGCAAGGCCAGTGGTCGGCAAATCTCAAGGGAAATTAGTTCTGCTACAGACCAAGGGACTTAGGTTAAGTAGCAGGTGCATAAGCTTAAAGCAAGTTAACCCTCCGAGCAGTTGGAGTGCTGTTACAGTACCGCTGGTGGAGCTCACCCAGCAGGTGTGTTCAGAGAAAGCTCACACAGGCAGCTCCCAGAAGCTTCCATGAATAACCTGGCAGACTTCTTAAGCATGAGTCCTACAGGTGCCCCAGCTTGCTGCTTGCTTACGGCTTCCCAGTTAGTTCAACAGCACCCCCAGCAGGCAGCTTCTCAGAGCATTTCTCCAGCACCCTAGCCAGCCTCTGCCCAGGGACTGTGCAACGCTCGGGTTTTGGACAACCCAGCCACTTGTCCGCCAACCAGCAGGTTGCCACCACACCCTCTCCGGTGAGTCTGAATCCCAACCTTGGAGAGGATTTACTCTCCTGGTAGTTGGTCCCTTCCTTGACTACTCTTCCTCAGCGCTGGGGCTTTCTTTAGCCTACTCTTTCATTCCTTTTTATTCCCTGTAACCATTAATAATATTCATATTAAATGTGCCCCGTTCACATTACTATATTCTTTCTGTCTTCTCACTTGGTGCTAATGTACCATTGGTCTGTGAGTCTAGCCTTGGCCAATATCACAGTATTTTATTTACTCTTACTTTACTAAATTATTGATAGTTTGTGGAGTATTTCTGCCTTATTCCTCTATTCTTCTTCAAGGATATGTCTTTGTTATTCTTGTTCTTTTGCTTTTCCAAATGAATTTTTAGAATAGCTGCTGCAAGATACATACACATGCCAGCAAACAAAACAGCAAAAACAAAACAGCAAAAATCCGTGTTGGGATTAATTGGGGGAAAGGTACATCTTTACAGTATTAGGATCTCCAATTTATGAATATGGTATATCTCTCTACTTCGATCTTCTTTAATTTCTCTCAATAAACTTTTACCATTTTCTGCATAGAGATCATGCACATCTTAATTTTATCTCTATTGATTTGATTCTTTTTCTGCTACTGTAAGAAGTTTCATCCAATTTTTTCTTCCTGGAATATAGAAATACAATTAATTTTTTCAATGCTTGATTCTTAAAAATATTGATTTTGTACTCAGGGAACTTGATAACCTTTCCTGTTAATTTTAATAATTTACCTGTAGATATTTTTGGATTTTTGTCATTATCCTTTTGGATAGTGACACTTTGATATCTTTTTCCTTTCCAATTCTTATAACTTTTATTTCTTTTACTTGTCCTAATGCACTGGCTGAACATCTGATAAAGTGTTGAAAGAAATGGTGATAGCAGGCATCTTTGTTTTGTTTTTGCTTAAAAAAAAAAAGTCTTGGAACACCTGGGTGGCGCAGTTGGTTGAGCATACGACTTCAGCTCAGGTCATGATCTCATGGTTCATGACTTCGAGTCCCACGTCAGGCTCTGTGAGCCTGGAGCCCAGAGCCTGGAGCTTGCTTCATATTCTGTGTGTGTGTGTCTCTCTCTCTGCCCCTCCCCTGCTCTCTCTCTCTCTCTCTCTCTCTCTCTCAAAAACAAACAAACAGGGGCGCCTGGGTGGCTCAGTCGGTTGAGCGTCCGACTTCAGCTCAGGTCACGATCTCGCGGTCTGTGAGTTCGAGCCCTGCGTCAGGCTCTGGGCTGATGGCTCAGAGCCTGGAGCCTGCTTGGGATTCTGTGTCTCCCTCTCTCTCTGCCCCTCCCCCGTTCATGCTCTGTCTCTCTCTGTCTCAAAAATAAATAAAACGTTAAAAAAAAATTTTAAAAACAAACAAACAAACAAACAAGCAAACATTAAAAAATAGCCTTCCTAAGAAAAAGTCTCTGGGGCTCCTGGGTGGCTCAGTCCATTAAGCCTCTGACTTTGGCCTGGGTCATGACCTCACGGTTCATGAGTTTGAGCCCCGCGTCGGGCTCTGTGCTGACAGCTTAGAGCCTGGAGCTGCTTCTGGTTCTGTGTCTCCCTCTCTCTCTGCCCTTCTGCCACTCACACCCTGTCTCTCTCTCTGTCTCAAAAATAAATAAACAGTAAAAAAAAAAAAAGTCCTCAACATTTTGCCTTTAAGTACAATTGCTATAGAGTTTTGTTACAGATACCCTTTAACAGCTTAAGGAAGTTCCCATCTGTTCCTAGTTTGCTAAGAGTCTTAAGATGAATGGCCACTGAATTGTTATTAAGTGCATTTTCTGCAACTATTGGCATGATCTCATGACTTCCTCCTTTATTATGTTACAGTGAAAAGTTACATTGATTGCTTTTCTACTGCAAAAACCACCTTCTATCACTTGGATAAACACAGCTAGATCATTATCCTGTCTGTAGACTGTTTCATTCTGTTTGCTAATATTTTAAGATGTTTTTTTCCGTGTTCATCAGTGCAAGTGGCCTGTAATTTCCTTTTCATGGTGTTCTTGCTGCACATTGGTACTAAGGTTATGCTAGCCTCATTAAATGAGTTGGGAAGTATAACTTTTCATTTGAATCTCCTGGAAATTTTTATAAGAATTAACATGCTTTCTTCCTTTAATACTTGGTAAAACTTGCCAGCAAAGTGGACTTGCCAGGAAAGCAGAGTCAGAATTTTTTCCACACACTTAATGCCTTCAATATCTATTGTAATATTCATGTTTCTATTTTGTGTTCGCTTGGGTACGTTGCATTTTTCTAGTGAGAAAGTAAGCTTAACTCAGAAGTAAAAATCTGCCCTGCTATTCATCAGCCTGGTAGAAGCGACACAGATAAATCTCCCTGCAAAGTTAACAAAAGATATCTCTCCCTGTGACATGCTGTAGCTGTCAAGTGCTGTTAAGGACCCACTCTTTGAGTTACTATCATTTTCTTAGTCACTGGGAAACCATGTTTTCTAAAATCACAGATTATCAGAAACTATGCTTGAAACTATATCAGTAAGAATAGAGCATTCCATTCTTACCTGAAGCATCTAAGTCACTTTGGTATTAGAGAAGTAGCCTTAGGGTGGCTGGGTGGCTCAGTTAGTTGAGCATTCAGCTCTTGGTTTTGGCTCAGGTCATGATCTCACAGTTTTGAGAGTTCAAGCCCCTCATCGGGCTCCGTGCTGACAGTGCAGATTCGGCTTGGGATTCTCTGTCTCCCTCTCTCTCTGCCCCTACCCGACTAGCGCTGTCTCTGTCTCTCTCAAAATAAATAAATAAACTTAAAAAAACACACACACAAAAAAAACCAGAGAAGCAGCCTTGATTTCCAGTCCAGGTACAGAGCTTCGGATAAGGAATTTCTTATTTCCTTGGAAACTACATAATTAAGATAAATGTGAAATGTGTTAAGAAATCCCTTATTCGTTTCAATTTCACCCAATCCCTGCCTTTCTCTGAAATCTTATTATAGTTCTACCTTCTCCTTTGTTGAGATGCTGTGTTGTCCCCTCTGGGCACGATCCCTTCAATGCAATGAATCTGCCTGCAGGAGACTACAAGTTTGCTGTTTACTTATCTTGGGCTGATTGCGCGAAGTACTAGGAATTTTTCTATTTTATCTAAATTTTTAAATGTATTGACACGATATTGTTCATTTGCCTTATGTGATATCTCTAGCATCGGTAGTGATGTCCACCTTTTCTTTCTGAAAATGATTACTTTACCTTTTCTGTTATTTATTCAATTGGTGTTGCCAGAGGTTAACGTATTATGAAAACCTTATTAAAGAACCAACTTCTGGCTCAGATGATCTCTCAGTTGATCTTTCTTGTTTTTTATTTCATCGTTTTCTACTCTTGATCATTTCTTAACACATGCGTTATGGTTTCTTTAGTTGTTATTTTTGGATATGCTTGAGATGCTGCTTTGCTATCTGAATTTGACTTTTTCTTCTTTACTCATATATGTGTGTAAGGTGATACATTTCCATTTAAGTTCTGCTTTAGGTACAACCCACTAGTTTTGATAGATAGAATAGTCATAATCATTTCGTTCATAATATTTTCTAAATTTCATTTTCATTTCTTCTTTGGTTGTCTTTTTGTTTATTTACTGTTTTCACAGTTGTGTTTTCATCAGAGAACATGCTCCAAATGATTTCAATTCTCAAAAATCTGACATAACCGTATAAAACAGTGATGGCAGATGGCCAGATTGTTTCTAAAATAGCTGCTCAGGCTACATTCCCCACACATCATGCAATTCCTGTATCCCCACATTCTCACCAAATCACCAAACCTTGGTAGGATGTAACTATCTAATGTTTGCTGGTATAACAGATGTAAGGGATATCTTTTTGTTGTTTTAATTTGTAAGCCTCTGCACAAGGACCTCTTCTGAGGTCAGACCCATGGAGCATTCAGCCGCCCCCAGTCCTAGCAGATGTTAGAGGAAGGGAGATTCACACATCTTGCTGACCATTTGCTGTGGACTTTGTTTGTTTCACCCTCTGCTTTTAAGCCTCCAACACCTGCCTGGAGCCTGTACCATGGGGCATCTTGGCGTTTGCCTCACTTACTACTCCACAGATCCAGCGTGGAGCTCCCACTGCCACCCAGTGTGGACTATCCCAGGTGGAAGCCTTCCCCCATGGAGGCATAGGGTGGTCACTAGGGGAGAACTTTATAGCCTTCTGGCTACAGATGTCCTGAAAGGGCTGGTCGTTTGAGCAGAAACACTGATGACCAGTATCAGATGACCACCTTACCTGACAGCTGCTAAAGTCTGTGAGTGTAGGTGACATGGAATTCAGGAAACTTACCACAAAAGGGGAATTTGGACTTGGAAGAGACATGATTAAAAAATCGGTGACAGGGTGCCTGGGTGGCTCAGGCATTAAGCAGCTTACTTTGGCTCACGTCATGATCTCACGGTTCGTGAGTTCAAGTCTCACATCAGGTAAGCCTGAGCCCACTTCAGGTAGAAACATGAGCCCTGCTTTGGCTGAGCCCCCCTTTTCTCTCTTTCTCTCTCTCTCTCTCTCTCTTTCTCTCTCCCCCTTTATTTCCCTCTCTCTCTCTCTCTCTCTCTCTGCCCCTTGCTCACTTGCACCCTCTCTCTCCCACTCAAAAAAAAAAAAATCGGTGACAAAAATTATATAGACAGACCTCTCTGAATAGGCAAAAAAAAAGTGAAGACATTTATGTCTTATGTGAATGCTCACCAAAGGGTGACCTCAACCTTGAATTTTAATAATCGAGTAAATAGCATGATCTGTTTTGTGGATACTATTCAGCCTCTTTCCTCAGTCACCCCTGCATTGCCCTATGGACTCATGCCCTGTGGCTCAAAGTGACCATGGGGCATGGGTGGAGGTTATGCATGGGCTCAGTAACATGGTCTCCAGACACCAAGGCTAACCTGACTGTGGCCACTTCTGGACACCAGTCTGCCAGCAGCAGAGACCGACACTGATCCCTGATATAGAGCTATTCCCCAGAGTGATCGACCAGTACCTGGTGGCAGGTTGGTTACATCGGACCACTTTCATCATGGAAGGGGCAGCATTTTGTTCTTACTGGAATGACACTTACTCTCGACATGGATTTGACTTCCCTGCATGTGATGCTTCTGCCCAAACTACCAACCATATACTTGCAGAATGCCTTCTCTACCATCATGGCATTCTGCACAACATTCCTTCTTCTTTTTTTTCTTTTTCTTTTTTTAGAGAGAGAGAGAGAAAGAGAGAGAGCATGTGTATGCAACAGGGGAGGGGCAGAGGGAGAGGGAGAAACAGAATCTTAAGGAGATGCCACATCCAGCACAAAGCCTGATACGGGGCTCAATCCCACAACTATGAGATCATGACCTGAGCTGAAATGAAGAGTCAGATGCCCAACCAACTGAGACACCCAGGTGCCCCCACACAACATTGCTTCTGATCAAGTACCTACCTCGCTTCATAGCCAAAGAAGTGTGGCAATGGGCAACTGTTCGTGGAATTTACTGGTGTTACCGTCTTCCCCACCCTGAAGTTGCTGGCTTCATAGAACAGTGGAATGGCCTTTTGAAGACTCAGTTATAGTGTCAGCTAGGTGGCAATACTTTGCAAGGCTGGGGCAAGGTTCTCCAGAAGCCTGTACATAATCTCAGTCAGTTTCTAATATATTATGCTGCTTCTCCCATAACCAGGATTCATAGGTTCAAAATCAAGAGATGGAAATGGGGGTGATACTACTCATTATCATCCCTAGTCACCCATTAGCAAAATTTTTGCTTCCCGTCTCCATGATTCTGTGTGCTGTTGGCCTAGAGGTATTAGTCCCAAAAGGAGAAACGTTTCCACCAGGAGACACGATGCTGATTCCATTAACTGGAAGTTAAGACTGTCACCCGCTCACTTGGGGCTCCTCATGCCTCTAAGGCAATGGGCAAAGAAAAGAGTTACAGTGTTAGCCAGGATGATTAGTCCTAACTTCCAAGGGGAAATTGGAGTACTCTCCCACAATGGAAGAGTATGTCTGGAATATAGGAGATTTCTTAGGACACCTCTTAATATTGTCATGTTCTGTGAGTAAGGTCATTAGAAAACTGCAACAACCCAATCCAAACAAGGCTCCTAATGGCCTAGACCCTTCAAGAATGAAGGTTTGGGTCACCCTATCAGGTGACCAAGAACTACAACCAGCTGAGGCACTTGCTGAAGACAAAGGAATATAGAATGGGTAGCAGAAGAGGGTAGTTATAAATACCAGCCACATGCATGTGACCAGTTACAGAAATGAGGACCATGACATAATTGTCATGACATTTCCTCCTTATTTTGCTATGAATACATTTGTGTGTGTTTTCTTTCTTCTGTCTTATTACCTTATCATGTAACATAAGCTGTATAGACTTTATATCATAGTATTTGTTAATTTTACATTATAGTATTTAAGTTACCAGATATCAAGGAGGAAATCAAATATCACTCAAGGATTTTTACCTCCTTTTTTGGGAAGGAATTAGTGTGTTTTGGGTTGTACAAAGAATAACTATATCATGTTTGGAAGAACCATGACCTTGTTATTGTCTTTCTTTGGAGATTAAATAGGATTTAAGGAGATGCATATGGGTGTCAAGTTGACATGGGCTGGGCTTGTGGGTAATTTCTCGGGTCAACTTAACTGGCCACAAAATGCCCGGATTAAACATTTTATCTGGGTGTGTGTGTGAGGATGTTTCCAGATAAGATTAACACTTGAATATGTGAACTCAGTAAAGTAGAATTCCCTCCCCAATGTGGATGGGGCCCATTCAATACACTGAGAGCCTGAATAGAACAAAAGGTGAAGAAAGAAGGAATCCACACCTTTTTTTCCTGCCTCGTTGTTTAAGTTGGAACATCTCACTTCATTTTTTTCCTGCTCTTGGACTGGAATTTACACCATCATATCCCCTTGTTCTTAAGCCTTCAGACAGGAACTGTATTATGACACAGACTTTCCTGTCTCCAGCTTGCAGACTGTAGATTATGGGATTTATCCTCCATAACTGCGCAAGCCAATTCCTCATCATAAAGGAATGAAAGAAAGAAAGAAAGAGAGAGAGAGGAAGGGAGGGAGGGAGAGGAGAGAGAGAGACAGAGACAGAGAAAGAAAGAAAGAAAGAAAGAAAGAAAGAAAGAAAGAAAGAGAAAGAGGGAGGGAGGGAAAGAGAAAGAGAGAGAAAGAGAGAAAAAGAGAGGAAGGAAGGAAGGAAGGAAGGAAGGAAAGAAGGGAGAAAGAAAATTGCTGGTTCTGTTTCTCTGGAGAATCCTGACTAATACATTGTGTTAAAGATTACTGTTAAATTCAGTAAAAAGTTGTTAGTGTGAACTTAAAAAAAAACAAAAAAACCAAAACCAATTGATTTCATTATTAGAGTCTTGCCCTAAGCAATTGTAAAAATTCCTCCTTGTTATATAACAAGTGTCCACAAATGCACAGATTTCCTTTCAGATATTCTGTTCTGTTCCATTAGGCTATTTGTTTATTCTTGTAGCAACATCATATTCCATTAATTAATGGTGGCTCAGTTGGTTGAGCACCTGACTCTTGACTTCAGGTCAGGTCATGATCCCAAGGGTCAAGGGATCAAGCCCTGCATCAGGCTCCACACTGAGTTGAAGCCTGCTTAAGTTTCTCTTTCTCTCCCTCTCTTTCTCTGTCTCTGTCTCTGTCTCTCTCTCTCTCTCTCTCTCTTTCTCTCTCTCTCAGGGCACCTGGGTGGCTCAGTTGGTTAAGTATCTCTTGATCTTGGCTTAGGTCATGATCTCATTATTTGGTTAGTAAGATTGAGCCCTGTGTCCAACTCTGTACTAACAGTGGGGAGCCTACTTGGGATTCTCTCTCTCCCTCTCTCTCTCTTCCCCTCTTCTGCTCTCTCTCTCTCTTTCATTCTCTCTCTAAAAAATAAATAAACATTAAAAAAATTTTTTAAAAAGATGTTTTAAGATTTTCTCCCCCTTTCTGCCCCTCTCCCCTGCTCACTCTCTCTAAAAAAAAAAAACAAATAATAATAATAATAATAATAATTAATATAATCAATAACATTTTGATACCTGGTCTGGATTACTCCTATTGTTGTACTTTTAAAAAATGTTCTTGGTTCTTTTGCAAACTTTCTACTGATATATTAACTGTAGGATCACTTTGTCAAGTTGTGTTTAAAAAATCGTTAGGGGCACCTGGGTGGTTCAGCGAATTAAGCCTCCAACTCCTGACTTCAGCTCAGGTCGTCATCTCACGGATCATGAGTTCAAGCCCCAAGTTGGGCTCCACAGTAACAGTGCAGAGCCTGCTTGGGATTCTCTCTCTCCCTCTCTCTTTGCCCCTCCCCTGCTTGTGCTCTCCTGCTCTCTCTCTCCCTTTCTCAAAATGAAGAAATAAACTTAAAAAATCATGTTGGAATTTTTATTACAGTTACATTGAATTTATAAATGATCCTTTAATGAGTTATAATCTTGACCTTATTGAGTCTTCCCACATATAAACGTTTTTTCTCTGTTTATTCAGTTCTTATTTTAGACCTTCAACAAATTTGTTCTTTAATCCACAAGGTCTGGCATAATTTTTAGATTCATTCCTACGTGAATTGTAGGGCTTTTTAATTTGATTAATTATCTCTACTTTCTATTATTTCTGATTCATTATACATAATGGGAGAAATGCTGTAAAATTTTATACATCAGAGTTGTATATCCAGCAACTTGATGAAACTTATTTCATCAACTTTATTGAATATCTTCAACTGTTAGGTAGGAAATGATACTATCCACAAATACTGACAGTTTAGCATCTTTCTTTCTGCTCTTACATACCTTATCCCCTGATCTCATCTCACTGCATAGGTTGCTATATCTCATACACTGTTGGAAAATTGCGGTGATCCTTATTCTGTTTCTGATTTTAGTGACAGTAACTCTGAAAATTCAGCTGAATGTGGGTTTTGCTATAGTTTCAGGTAGGTTTCCTGTTTTTTTTTTTTTTAGTTAATTTCTGTCCTTTCATTTCTATTCTTTTTTTAGTTTTTTTTTTTTAAGTTTTTATCTATGTATTTTGAGAGAGAGAGAGAGAGAGAGAGTGGTCACATGCATGCACACAGGGGAGGGGCAGACAGAGAGGGAGAGAGAGAATCCAAGCAGGCTCCACACTGTCGTCACAGAGCCCAACATGGGGCTCAAACTCACAAACTGTGAGATCACGACCTGAGCCAAAACCAAGAGTTGGATGCTTAACTGACTGAACCACCCAGGCGCCTCTCATTTCTATTCTTAATTTTAATAAAGAATTCATGTTGGACTTCTTTGAAAACTCTTTAAATTTTCATGAATTCTAAGTTTTAACATTTTATTTAGGATGTTCCCAACTTTGTTCAGAGAAAATGACATTGCCTTATAATTATCTTTTCTTCTACTGTCCATATTTGGTTGCAATAGCAGATTTTTGCTGACCTCCTTGAATTAGGTATCTATTGCTGCATAACAAATTGCCCCCAAACTTAGCACCTTAAAATCATAAACATTGTCTCACAGTTGGAGGGTCAGGAAGCCGGGAGTAGCTTCACTGGCTGCTTCTGAGTCAGGGTCTGTCACAAGGTTATAATCGAGCTGTGTGCTGGGACTACAGTCATTTCAAGACTAGACTGGGGTGGGGGCATCTGGGTGGCTCAGCCGTTTAAGCGCTCCACTTCGACTCAGGTCATGATCTCATGGTTTGTGGGTTCAAGCCCCACATTGGGCTCTGGCAGTGCAGAGCCTGCGTGGGATTCTCACTCTCTCCTCTCTCTCCGCCCCTCCCCTTCCTGATCATGCTTTTTCTTTCTCTCAAAATAAATAAATAAAACTAAAAAAAAAAAAAAGACTGGACTGGGGCTGAAAACTGCACGCTCCCTCGCGTGTTTGTTGGTGAGCCTCAGTTCCTCTCAGGCTGTTGACCAGATCCATTATTTCCTTACGTGATGGGCCAGGCCACAGATGGCTGAGTGTCCTCGCGACATGGCGGCTGAGTTGTGCCAGAGCAGGTGATCAAAGAGAGGGCGTGTGCTCCCCAGATGGAAGGTGCCATCTTTTACCCATCTCATCTCATCAAGACATAACTGTCTCTCACTCTGCAATAATTTATTTGTCACATGAGCCCACCATGCAAAAACATGGGAGGGCCCACACGAGGGCATGAATCCTAAGAGGTGAAGGTCACTGGGAGGCAACCCGGTGGGAGGGGGGTGCCACCCTACTCTCTACATAAATAAAATGGCACTTCCTCTTTCCCCTCTTTCCTGAAAGTCAAGTCAATACATCCAATTGCTTCTCTTAGAACATTGGTTGTGTGTAGTACGTGGAATGCTTTTTCCGGATCAGTGACATTTTCCAGGAAAAGACTGAACTACAATTGTGTCTTGTCCATTTTTGTATGTCATAGTCCAATCAAGTTCTCTGCTTCCTTTGGGCTCCAAAGAGCACAGAGGAATGGGGAGCATGGTTCCCTGCTTGCCCTGAGTTCTGGGAGTCCAGCTCCTGTTAACTCTTTGCTTCATGGGGCCAAGAACAACATCTCTCCCATGTGCTACTGGCCAGCAGCTGCCAAAACGTGACCGCCGTGACAATACTCTCATTGTGGGGAAAGACAGCCCCATGCATGCGTCCCCCACTCAGCTGCATAGAACGGCCTTGGGCTTGGAATACCTACTTCCCAAGAGATAAGGTGCTCGAGTATCTTTCCCTGTGTCCAGCTTCAGTGTAGGCTCCTCTGTTCTGTGCACATGTGTGTGCCAGAGCCTCTGGCCAACCCCACTGCTGTGTGTGTGTCGTGCTTGGGGAGGGAGTGGAGCCTCCTTCTGTGGCACGAGAGGGGTGGAGGTGGGGGGAGGGGTGGTGCAAATTGCCCGGCATCAGCTCCTGGGAGAAACTTGCAGGCCATGGGGAGGGAGTGGAGCCCAAGGTGGAAGGTGATCTTGCTGTTTCTTTTCTAGGTAAATAAGACATTGTTTTACCCAGTGCTTGACCGCATTGTGCTTTCCTTGGAGACTCTGATACCAGGATGCAATGGGCAGAAGGGTCTGGAGTCCTCTCTCAGGACCGATAATTAGTGTGTTGTTCTTCTCAACACTTATTTTAAGGAAGAAGAAATCGTGTCTTGGGAGAGAAGGGAAATACAAGAAGCTCAAAATCACCATAGAAGGCAAGTATCCACTTTTTTTTGAGGCTGCTGTGGCCTAGCAACGTTGCTCTTCGTTTCATACACCTTGCATACCCCAGTGCTCCAAACACACGAGGGAGCGATTTTTATTGCCACTTTGCAGCTAAAGAAATTAAGATGGATGAGGTAAAGTCATGTGTCCAAAATCGCAGAACCGGTGTTTTCAGACTCATGATGTGAATTCACGTCTATCTGGCCCTGAAGCCTCCCCCTTCCACTCCGTATGTGCAGGAGGGAGGCCTCACATCCACACATTCCGTCATCACGTCCCAAGCCCCGCAGCCCCGGCAAACCACAGAAGCACATGGACACAAAGAAATAGGCTCATTTATTTATTCACCAATTTCCTGAAAGCCTACTGTGTGCCACGCCTTCCCCCCAAGAAGATCTTAATGGTAGAACCAAGTCTTCGCCATGGAGTGCCCCAGTGATCCGAGCCCCAGACCACAGACTAGGAATCCAGAACCTCTTCTAAACGACAGGAATCAGGCTACGAGAGAAAATCAGATCAGGGCTTCAATACAGGAACCAGACAAATTATCTCCCCATTCTTCCCCCAAGAAACTTCCCTGAGACAAAGAAAATAACAAGGTGGTGATATAGTCGAAAGAGTCGTGGCATCCGGAGACTGAGTTCAAGTCTCAATTTTACTATAGAACTCTAAACTCAGAGCATTAAGCTAGATTTAAGCCTCAAAATCCACTGATCCTTTGGGCTTTGACCCTAGACAATATGCTGGAGATCATCTTAATAATAAATTCTTAGCGCACACAGTGCTTTACAAAGCGCTTTCATTATGTCCGTTTTACAGATAAGGAAACTGAGACTCAGACTTGCCGGGGGGTCCTCACCCAGAGGGGCTCGAATAGAAGCAAAGCCACGAGTGATGCTATGGAAATCCTGGCCCTGGGGCCTGGGGAGCGGTGCCCTTGAAGGACAAGGGGGCTAAGCAGAAGCTGTCCTGGGAGAGAGATCAGGAGTCCCCCTGCTCATACACAAGGGCCACCAGAGGCTTGGAACAGAGAGGACTGGTGGGCGGGGGAAAGTTGGCCCCGGGTCCCCTCCTTACCTTATTCAGGTTCCACGCAGGCTTTCCCGCACAGGCCCCTACAGCACTTGAAGTCACCCACGCACTGTTGGTCTGTCTCACAGTGGTTGGGGGGATTGAGGATCAGACACCGGCCATTGACCACAGGACACTTGCCAGGCTTCATACACGCTGGTGAAAGTAGGGCCACAGGTCAGAAGCCTTATGCCTCGGGCGCCGCCCCCTGCTTCCTGGACTCAGCCCCAGCCCAAGTGCGCAGGGAGAATCCTCTCTTCTCCACCCCCAGCACCACCTCTTCCTTCCCAGGGCCCCTGTATCTCCTGACGGCAGGATCTGGGTCTCCCCTGACATCGGGCCCCCTCTCCACGAAGGCGACCAGTTGCCCAGTGCTGACTGGATGGGTGGCTACCAACTGCCTGCTTACCTGAACGACCAGGTGACTATAGACTGAAAAACTGACCTCCCGACACGCTGGCTGTTTCACCAGCCAGGTGAGTAAATTGCTGTCTGGGACACTGTGACTCCCTGACCGGCTGACAAATTTGGCTCCACAGTTCCTGGGGAGGAGGAGACCTGGCAGGACCAGCACCCGGTCCTGTCCCCCGAGGTGCCGCCTTCTCGGGCTCACCCCCTTCCCGTGAGTCCTCCCCCGTCCTCACTTTGGTCAGAGATGACAGGGTCCAGGCATCTGATTCCGCAAGCATCGGAGCAGCAGATCTTCCTCCCTGGACACTGCCAGTCACTCTG
The DNA here is from genome assembly GCF_022079265.1 of Lynx rufus. Classification (NCBI taxonomy): domain Eukaryota; kingdom Metazoa; phylum Chordata; class Mammalia; order Carnivora; family Felidae; genus Lynx; species Lynx rufus. The sequence goes on along the minus strand of NW_025814896.1, from coordinate 15,570,545 downwards.
GCACTCGGGGGTCTCAAATACGTTAAGGCATCGACCAGGTTTTACAGGAGGGCAGGCTCCAGCTTTCAACGCTGTTGGAGAGAATGTTGAGAGTTAAGGAAGGAGTTGGGTGCTGAGTAGCCATCATGACTCCGGGATAAAGCACCACTCCCCAGGAGAGACGGTCACGCAGGTGACTGTCCGCAAAGTCCAGAGGGAAATGCCTGTCTGACCTCCGTGAAGAGTGACAGGCTTGATGAAGCCACACACATGGGCAGAGAAAGTCACAGATCCTGGAAAAGAGCAAAGGGCTCCCAGCCAAGGTTTCCTGCCCCGGGGAAAACAGGTGTCCACAAAGGCGAAGGAGATGGAGAGAGGTAAAGAGAGAACAAGGGCCAGGTTGAGAGGGACAGCCAGAGGCAGAGACACGGACACTAAAGGACGGAAACAGAGACAAGGAACCAGGGAGAGCCAGAAACAGATGACTGCAGATTCACAGGCAGGGTGAAGAGAGACAGGTAGGAAGAGAGGGAGTGGGGTCTGGGCCGACCAGATACTGTGTAAAAGAACACAGCCCAGGGGCGCCTGGGCGGCTCAGTGGGTTAAGCGTCCGACTTTGGCTCAGGTCATGATCTCACGGTTTGTGGGTTTGAGACCTGCGTCAGGCTCTGTGCTGACAGCTAGGAGCCTAGAGCCTGCTTCAGAGTCTGTGTCTCCTTCTCTCTCTCTGTCCCTCCCCTACTTGTGCTCTTTCTCTCTCCAAAGCAAATAAATAAACATTAAAAAAAATTAAAAAAAAAAAAAAGAAAAGGAAAAAAAAGAACACAGCCCAATGCTCAGAAGCGTGCAGAGTCCTTAGAGCCCAGATGGACATGAACCCCCTCCCCACCTCAAGGAGGTCTCCTGAAACTAAGCTGAGAGATCAAAGCCTCTAGAAGGAGTCATCCCCCCACCACCAGGAGCCGCCACCTCTGCCCTGCAGCCAAGGGCTCCAACTCACAATTTCCAGCACCTTCCACAGTCCAAGGCACCAGGGTGCCCAGGGCAAGAAGCACGAGGGGGAAGAGGCCGCCGGACTGCATTGTGAGGTGAGGGGTGACTCTGAGTGTCAACGCCAAACCTCATTATTTATATCTTCACTAGTGGGTGTGGCCCCGGCAGAATTTCCTCGGCCCCTCCCAGCTGCGATTGCACATACAAGAAGCCGGGTGAAGACCAGCAGTCTGGTACCATGGACACAGGGCTCTTTCCTGTCCCAGACAAGACCGCGAGGCCAACAGAGTGACCGCCAGTGAAGAAATGCAAGAGGCCGGCCTGGAAGATGTCACCAGGCTGATAAGGAGGTCATCTCAGGTGTCCTGGGGGCCCCAACCTCATTGGCCTGGCGAGAGGGAGGAGAGGGCAAGAAAAGCCAGCTGCAAAGAAGCTATTTGGATCTGGAGCTGAGCGGCACCTGGCTGGCTCAGACGGGGGAGCGTGCGACTCTTGATCTCAGGGTTATGAGTTCGAGCCCCACGTCGGGGGTAGAGATTACTTAAAAAAAATAAAATCTTATATATAAAAAAAAAAGATCTGGAGCTGAAACCACGGAGAGTGAGCTCTCAACTAAGACCTTGTGCAAGGGCCCCCTGGACTCTCAGGGATTGTGAAACTCTCTCCTGACTGCTCAATACAATTTCCTTCTCAAAAGTCCAGATGATATATCAATCAACCAACAGATATTTCCCCCAAATATTGACACCATTCTATCTCCAGTGCCTGTTCCATGCCTGATACATGGAAAGTGCTCGCTGAATGATTGTCAAACAGGCATGTCTGGCCAGCTTAGTTGGTAGAGCATGTGACTCTTCATCTTGGGGTCCTGAGTTCAAGACCCACGTTGGGTGTAAAATTTACTTAAAAAAAATTAAAAAATAGGGGGTGCCTGGGTGGCTCAGTCGGTTAAGCATCTGACTCTTGGTACTGGCTCAAGCCGTGATCTCGCAGTTGTGGGATTTAGACCCACATCAGGCTCCATGCTGGGTGTGGAGATTGCTTGGGGCTCTCTCTCTCTAAGTGAATAAATAAACATCTTTTAAAAAATAAAATAGGCAGCTGTCAAAGAAAAAGGTAAAGAAAGAAGAGCTCTGCCCACAGAAAATCTCTTTGGAGCTCCGTTTTCCCAACTATGCAATGGGGTGATACTAACAAATCCGCCCCTGTCAGAGAGTCGTGAGATGAAGGGTGTGGAAGAACTTGAAAAAGAACAAATGAATTGTATTCCTTACAAGTGAAGGACATTGAAATGAATCTGAGAGCAAGGTGCAAACAGCTCCCTGGCCACCAGAACCAACATGTGGTTACAGTGTACAATTTGAGATGCTAGAGGGATGTTTCCTACCCCCAAAATCTACAGATCTTGCGTGATAAAAAAAAAAAAAAAAAAAGATGGCTGCCATACATTGAACTTACTCCGTGGGTTACCCAGTCTGCAGAGATTGCTTCTAATTATCAAGAAGGTGATCATCACGTCTAAGATTCAACCCAAACCTGTCTGCCCAAGCTCTTATATCGTGTGGCTCGTAGATGTTTTGGATTTCCCCATCCATTCCTCAATGTGAAGGTTCGTGGAAATCGAAATAGACATTTAGGGTTGTGGGTTGTCATGCAATAACGGCTCCACATGAACTAATTCGTAAAGGACTCTCCAACAGTCCACTGACAGCAGATCTGTCTGGGCAGAAGCCACTCTCCCGTTTACATTCTGGTGGGAAAACAAAAGGAAGAAAATTCGTATGCCCTGGGGAAGAAGGAAACTCCAGGTGTCCACTCCTAGCTCGAGCACCCAGTAGGGCAAGTAAGAGAGAGATAGAGGGTCTGACTTCCCCCCGGTGGGTAATAGCACTGTCAGCTCAAATAACCTGGCTCGTGTTCAGGATTTGGGCTCTCACTTCCCCCACCTGGGCAAAGTCTGATTCCTCTCACACAGGGATGAGAGCGGGAAAAGCTGCCACACTCCCCACTTTCTCTTTCTTCCTATCTTCCTCAACGCCACAGTCCCGAGAGTGTCTGGCATCTTCTAAATATCTGCTTCTTAAAGAGTGAAAGGGAGAATGGTCCAGCTGGAATTCTTCATCTGTGATTGATTAGACAAGCCAACCCCTTTCCTGTCAGGAAGGAGTGTTGTGATCAATTGGCAATGACCGCCACGGGTGCCGTAGGAGGATAATGACATTGGGTGATCATTTCTGTCCTTGATACCATCGGTTCTCTAAGCCTTTAAATCATAAACTGCTAAGATTAAAAGAGGATTTCAGAGGTCATCTAGACCAGGGGGTCAGCCAACTACAGCCCCCAGAGCAAATTCCAGATAGCTGCCTGTTTTTCTAAATGAAGTTTTGTTGGAAACAGCCACACATTCATTTGTTTTTGTATTTCTGTGGGTACTTCCCCCCCTACAGATGGCAGAGTTGCGTAGTTAACGGCAGAGACCTAAACTTACTCCAAAGCCTAGAATGTTCACTCTCTGGTCCTTCACAGAAAAGGTTTACGGACTCCTGATCTAAACCAAACCTCCAACTTGCAGGAAGCTACTGAGGCCCTCAAGAGCAGGCACAAGCCCAGAGTTGCATAATGAGTTAATTACACAGCACCAGACTGAGATTTGCCAAAACCAATTTACTGAACCCCGGAAGCTTTTTGGTGGTGGACACTTGCCCTCCTAACCGGATCTTAACCCGACACTGATTCTCTCAGCCTGCTTCACACACCCTCCGTTGCCTTCTACTAAATACTACAGATTCTTTCATTCATTAAGTTCATTCACACAGAAGTTGTTTAATGAATTCTTACTGCGTGTCAGGAGCTGTGCTAGGCCCTGAGGCGACACTGAAGAAGACACACGGGGTCAATACCACATGGTCGTTGAAAACCTAAACACAGTGGGAGTTCCCTGGGCTGGAAGAAACTCACTGAACCTCTCTGAGCCTCAGTTTCCTCAGCTTTGGTCTTGGTTTCTCCTATACCACATGGTGGCCGTGAGGAGTATTTGGCAAGCACTCAGCACAGTGTCTGGTCCACTCAGAATGGCAGACGTGTTCTTACTCATCGGTATCTGTACGCTGGGCACACAGGGAGCTGTCAGGCTCGAACTCAGCCCCAGGCCTTGGGTCTGGGCCCCGCCTGCTCTGCCCCATTAAAGGCCCAACTGAGCCTTTCAGGACAGAGCTACTTTTAGGACGTGTGGGGGCCCGGGCAAATATTTCTTGAGGGCCTTCTGTCTATAGGAACAATGATTAAAAAATATATTATAGGGGTGCCTGGGTGGCTCAGTTGGCTGAGTGTCTGGCTTCGGTTCGGGCCATGATCTCACGTTTTGGGAGTTCAAGCCCTGCGTCGGGCTCTGTGCTGACAGCTCAGAGCCTGGAGCCTGCTTCAGATTCCGTGTCTCCCTCTCTGCCCCTCTCCCGCTCACTCTCTCTCTCTCTCTCTCTCTCAAAAATAAATAAACATTAAAAAACTTTTTAAAATACATTACAAAATTCACTGTGCCCGTGACAGGCATTGTGATTTATTTATGAAGATTTGGAATAATGAGAGGAAGTGGCAGTGTATTTGCTTATTGTCCAATGAGAACAAGTGAAGTTTCCTCTCAGTCTCCTCACACCATTTCTTCCTCCAGGGGTCCTGAAACCAGCTCTCCACGTTGTTTTTTTTTTTTTTTTTTAATAATTTTTCTTAATGTTATTTATTTTTGAGAGAGAGACAGAGTGCAAGCAGGGGAGGGGCTGATAGAGAGGGAGACACAGAATCCAAGGTGGGCTCCAGGCTCTGAGCTGTCAGCACAGAGCCTGATCCGGGACTTGAACTCACAAACTATGAGATCGTGACCTGAGCTGAAGTCGTATGCCTAACTGACTGAGCCACCTCCGGGCAGCCCTCCATGTTCTTTACGGTCAGGGGGACTAGTTTCAGATCTCCCGGCACAAGAAAAGACCGCAAACCCATTCTGACTCAGAGAGTGCCAAGGCTTTATGTTCTGTATTAAAACAATGTAGATGTTTGTGATGATTAATTTTTGTGTCACCTGGCGAGGCTGTGGTGCCCCGTTGTTTGGTCAAACACCAGCCTAGGTGTTGCTGGGAAGGTATTTTTTAGACATGACTAAACATTCAAGTCAGTAGACTTTGAGCCCAGCAGATTACCCTCTGGAGTGTGAGTGGGCCTCATCCAATCAGTTGAAGGCCTTAAGGGCAAAAACAGGTTTCCCGGAGACAGGAATGTTCCATAAGACTGAAACCTAAATCCTGCCTGACTTTCTGGCCTGCTGCTCTGCAGAATACAGGCACAAGACTGCAGCATTAGCTCTTACTTGAATTTGGAGGCTGCCCTGTGGGTTTCCTACTTGCCAGCCCTCAGGATTGCATAAGCCAATTCCTTGAAATAAAGGTCACGTTCTTTCTCTCTCTTCCTCTATCTATCTATCTATCTATCATATAATAGTGCCATGTACAGTATGTGCATACTATGTAATATTGTATATGTTAATATTACACATATCATATTGCTTGTCTTTCCACAGAGCCCTGGCCGACACAAGCCTCTTCCCCCCGCCCCCCATTCCCAACATCATTTCTTCAATGCCGGTTGCACCATTGCCCCTAATACTGCATCATCCACTCTGCCTCCCCTCAGTACTGGCCTCCAACTACGGCTTCGAAGGTTGTTCTTTGTCGTTACCACCAGTGTAGCTCGGGGGAAGGGTCCTTGCGGCTGGTGGGTCCTGCCCACGGATGTGCTGAGTAGTGTGGCAGGGACCTGGCCCCCGACCGCCCCCCCCCACCCCGCCGTGAGGTCTGCGCTCTCCCTGTGTGTATCTCTGAGAGGGAATAATAGAACATGACAAAAAATACCATGACCAATCGCAGAAGAAAGGGGAAAAGTGGGGCTTTTTGCTTGGCCAGGGGTATTTTAAGTGCCTTTAATGGCATTTTCCCCTGCTTTTGAACAAAGGGCCCACATGTTCACTTTACCCCGGGCCCTACAACTTAGGTATCCAAGGCTGGAGGTGCTCAGGGGTGACGTGAGAGGGGCAGTCCATTTGCACAGGCAACGTCTGGTCCTCATCCAGCATGGCTCAAGTGAGACATGGGAAAGCACATGTCAATCAGAGGTAAAAACAAAACAAAACAAAACAAAAAAAACCCAAATCAAATCCATCAGAAGGGCCTCTAGGGTCCTGTAGGGTGACTGTCCGGGATGCCAGCAGTGAGTGGAGGTGTAGAAAATGGGAAAGAGCCCCGAAGGGGAGAAGGGAGAACCAGAATCTAGGCAGGTCTCAGGCTGGCGGTGCTTCAGCCCAATGGCATTGCTGGCCCTGGCCGGCCCCAGGCAGCGGAGGGGACACAGACAATTTTTTTTGTAATGTTTATTCATTTCTGAGAGAGAGAGAGAGAGAGAAACAGAGACAGAGCACGAGCCGGGGAGGGGCTGACAGAGAGGGAGACACAGAATCCAAAGCAGGTTCCAGGCTCTGAGCTGTCAGCACCGAGCCTGACACGGGGCTCGAACTCACAAACCGCGAGATCATGACCTGAGCCAAAGTCGGACGCTTTACGGACTGAGCCACCCAGGCGCCCCGGGACACAGAGCATTTTGAGGAAGGTGCTCCAAAGCGCAGGGCCTGTGAGGCATGAGGCCCAGGGCAGGAGCCCCAGTGACCGTGTCCAAGGAGGCCGTTTTCCAAGCTCCCCACACCGACAGCCAACAGCACCTTTGCTGTTTGACAGATAAAGTTCATTTTCTGCCTCGGTATCAAAACCAAACACCAGAACCCAAACCCTTTCAGAATCCAGAAGTCAGGAGAGCGGTTTGCCATAGCTCATTTGTGTATGGATGAGGCAGCCGCTGCCCATCTCTGTGCCTCAGCGCCTCCATTTGTCCCAAGTTGCTAGCGTGACTTCGTAAGACACAACGTCACCCTGCTTCATTCAGGTCATGAACACACCCCAGGAGCCTCAGCCCGTGTTGTGACTTTTGCAGTCGCCTTTATAACTTGAAATACTCCCTCGAACAAAACATACAACATATCCAATAATGACCGGAGGGGAACCGAGACGCTGAAGCCAGGAGGGCTGGAGCCGTAGCCAGGCGAGGCGGTGAGAATGTCGGGGAAGCATACCATCGAGCTGGGACAGAAAGAGAAGACAGAGAAGAAATTAGAATGAGGGCAGGGCGGGCCATTTCAATCACCTCTGGAGATCCGTGGGGGACAAATGTGGCAGATCTCTGCGCACCTCAGGAAAAGGTGGCCTTAGCCACTTCCTTCTTAGCGTTTCTTCACCCAAGAAAATTTGAATGTTACAAGATTTGAATCTCCTCCCGAGCCACCCGTCATACTCCCGACAAAACTGGGGAGAATGAACTGTTCTGTTAGACGTCAGTGTGAATGGGTGGGGAGCTACCAGGTTAAGCAGAATCTAGGCAAAGCTGAAAAACGGCCATCCATCCAAGATGCGGCTGGAGGTACCAACCAACAAAGGTAGATCTCGAGAGTCCTCCTATCTACCCGAGAGGAGGTCGCTGTATAGATCAGCACTCTGCAGTTTATTCCTTTAAAGGCTGAGTGTCTCCCTGGGAGAGGACACCTGTTTGCTGTGAGGTTGATGAATCAGAGGCTGTGGTTTGTCGTGAGGAAATGCTGAGGGGTCTGGTAAGACCAAAAGAAAACAGGTATTGGACACGGAGAACCTGCAAGCACGACTACTTGTGGAAGGCAACCAGGGAAAGAAAAACTGAACTTTTAACTCTGGAGCAGACCTGGAAGCAGCCTGGGACCTCATTTCCCCAAGTCACCGGGCTCCAACTCCTTCCACGTGGAGTATAGTCTGGTCTCCCGCAAACATTAGACCCAGAAATCAGCCTGGGACTGATCCTGCCTTCACCACGTAAGAGCTGTATTTCTTTGGACAGTTACAGTCACCATCCCGAACACTCACTGGGAGACATTTATTGCGGTAGTCACAGCGTCACGTGCTTTGCGTGCTCTATCACATTTATTTATTTATTTATTTATTTATTTATTTTTACGCTTATTTATTTTTGAGACAGAGAGAGACAAAGCATGAACGGGGGAGGGTCAGAGAGAGAGGGAGACACAGAATGTGAAACAGGCTCCAGGCTCTGAGCTGTCAGCACAGAGCCCGACGCGGGGCTCGAACTCATGGACCGTGAGATCATGACCTGAGCCGAAGTCGGCCGCTTAACCGACCGAGCCACCCAGGCGCCCCAACATTTATTATTTTTTTATTTGTTTGTTTGTTTATTTTACGTACTCTCCACGCCCAGCACAGAGCCCAATGTGGAGCTTGAACCCACAACCCTGAGATCAAGACCTGAACTGAGATCAAGAGTCCGATGCTCAACCTGCTAAGCCACCCAAGCGCCCCACATGCTTTATCACATTTAATTTTCACACGGCACTGGACAGGTGCACGTGCAGTCCCATTTTACAAATGAGGAAAAGGAGTCTCCGGGAAGCTCTCCTTGCAGCGTGACAGGCGGTGGCAAGATGTTGGGTGGACGTGGCATACGGATGACCGATGGTCGGGGTCCGCCCGGCCAGGCCTGAGGTCAGTGGAGAGCATCTCTGCGGCCCACCCAGGGCTGGGAGATGATGGAGGACCCACACCTGACAGCATCATTTCTGGCCCCCAGGGCCCTGCGGTCCTCAGGAGACTGGGCCGGAATCCTTCAGTCACTGCAAGGCCTTTGCTTCCCTGGGCCTCAAATCTCCACATCGGTAAGATCCGAGCATTGGAACCGATGATCCCTAGAGGTGGCAGATCTTGGACTTCAGTGGGGATTTGACCGTAGGAGCGCTCCCCACCATACTCAGGAGCCAGAGAGCCCAATCTTCCCAGAGAATAATCCTAGAAATAGACATGATGCATGCAGAATCTCACAGGCAAGCAAGCACTTTCACAGTCCATCCTAAAGAGAAGAAAAGGGAACCTCAGAGAAGTCGGCCCACTTGCCCGGAGATGACATGATAGCCAGTCAGCGGCACAGTGAGTCTGCAGAATTCAGCGACGCGCTGCCTCGTTCTGGTCCCTCCGAAGGCTTCACTCCCAGACCCAGGCTGGAGACGCCCAGATGACCCCTGAGGCTCTAAAACAGAAAGCAAGAGTGATGCAGAAAGGCAGAGAGAAGAGCAGAAGCCCTGCTGAGGGGTGAGAGGTTGGGCAGCCCCCCACCCACGGGCCCCGAGTACCAGGACACCGCGGCCACCAGAGACGTCAATTAAAAGGAGTGGGATGATGTAGACCAGACCTCCTCCTGACATACGGGAGGGGCATGTTGCTTTCCCTCATGGTTCCTTGTGGCGCCTGAAATATCCTTGGCCCTGACCACCCTTTCCTCAAAGTCTGGGATGATGAACTCCTTCCCTGGAAAGGCACCACTGAAAACTCTCCAGGCTTCACCTCAGCTGGAGAGAACGAAGCCACAGGCTGGAAACCAGAAGCCCTAACACCCACCAAGCACTCCAGGAGTCAGCTCCCTGCATGGGGTGGTGGACATCGTCCCTGCCACCTACCTTAGTCCCAGGGCCAGCTCTTCACAGGAAGAGCAGGGTGGGCCTGGAAGCAGGGTAGGCCACAGTCAGCGCTAAAGCTTACCTGGCCAGCAGGCCGCCTGGGACACTGAGGGACTGGGTGGCTAGGTGGTTGGTTTGCTGACTGACCGACTGACTCATCGTGGAATGACAGACTGAAATTCACAAAGCCAGGAGAGAAAGAGGTCTGGCTGTGCAGTTCCTTCCCTACCCCCCAATCTGCCTTCCACGTGTTCTGAGATTCTGTGATCTCAGACTCTGACCTTCCTGGTCCCTCTTTGCCTAATCAGGATCTAATCACCTAAGCCCAGAATCACCTAATCCTGATATTTGTGGCCACAAATCTGATGCTGATATTCCTGTTTCTCCAGCAATTCTGGTCACTCCTGCAGTTGCGGGTGTGGCATTCGGGGAAGAGGGAGCCAGCTTCTGAGAAGGCAGATCAAAGATTCAGGGGGATTGTTGAGGCTTGAAACACCATTCTTGACCCTGAATATTAGGACGTACTTCCCATAGCAAGAGGGAGATGGTGGCCTCAAAGCCAAAGGAAGGATCAGCAGCTGGGACGCTCGGGACTGCGGAAGCAGGAGTAAAGAACAGCCGGTTACCTGGCTAAAGGAGAAATGGTACCCAAGGACAAGTACAGGGCCCCTAGTCAGGGGTTTCATCCCAGGGAAGGTCAAAGACCCCCAGAGCCAGAGAAACAGAAACCAGCAGAGTGACAGAGATGGGAGAAAGGCAGAGAACAGAGTTATGGTTTAAGAACAGAATGACAGAGACTGAGAGACAGCAGCAAGGACAACTAGTCAAATGAAGATCATGAAAGAAAGAGAAAACCAGTGAGTGATCCAGACGGAGAAGGAGACAGATCTGGAATCAGGCACAGAGTGAAGAGATAAAGAGAGAGAGAGAAACACGGATTTAAGGTCAGTTAGACATAGGCAGATAAGAAGAGCCACAGAATGGGAGAAGAAACATACTTCTGGACGCTCAGAAACCCCACCAACAGAAGCAGGTGGTCCACTGTGGCCACCTGTCCTCTAGCTAGAGCCTCTTCCATGACTTTGTAACCATTACTGGCAAATTCCACAGCCTCGGGTGCCAGGATTTCGAGGGCTGTTGGGTTTTACAGTGGGGGCAGACACAGTGGTTGTGATGGTCCTTTCCCAGCCTTGTGACTTATATGTTCCTTACTTCCCTTTCCAGAACTGGCTGGGCTTTTCTGAGCTGATGTTACATAGTCAGGAAGCTCAGTCAGACCCCCACGGTTCTGGCTCAATGATAATGGCTTATCTGCTCCAGGGGGGACCCGAAGGCCTCAAAGAACAGGGTGGGGGTAAAATGGAAAACATTGCAGCAGGGGATCTCACTGGAACAAGCAGACTGTCAGCTTGCACGGCCAAGTTCTGAGCGAGGTAGAGGCCCATGTCAGAACCTGTTGCCAGCTACACTTGAGAGAAAAATCTAATTCACATAGGCATAGGAAAAAGCAGGATTTACTGGTTCAGGAAACCGAATAAACTAAGAACAGGTGTTCTTTTCAGGTGCAATTTGATCAGGGGCTCAGATTATAGTTCCCAGAAGGTTCTCTCCACTCCACTGCCCTTCATAGTGAGGCTCTCTCCTGGAATTTGTCATATGGGGCTGTCACACCTCCTTCCATCTTCTCAAAGCCAGGTCCTGTAAGAAAGCCTAAACACTTCTGGGTAACCCAGCTGCTTAGAATTGACTAGAAGTAAACCTTTGAACCCATGATTGAGGCCAGAGACATGGATGTACTGATTGATTTAAGCCAAGGTCACTGTGCTTATCGTTGGGTGAAACTCCTAAATACAATGTGATTTTCCGAAAGTGGGAGGGGGAGTGATTCTCCAGGAGAAATTAGGATATAGCTACCAGAAGGGTGACAGGATACCCAGTGGTAAAGGCAACAATGTCCTCTAAAGTCTACCCCTCATGGCTGCAGAAATCAACGTAGTCATAAATTCTCATTCAAACCCTTCCTCAACCACCAACACTTACATAAAGTGCACTCAATCTCTCTCCCAAGAAAGACAACAAGATGTCTCTTCTAGTACTACCTTGAAGTCCGAAATCTGGATGACAGCAGTTCTCTCAGTGAAGTCCAGATAAGGCTCTCTGTAGACTTTACAGGTTAAGTAAATATAATAAGCTAAAATAAGTTGAACCATTTTGAACGTGCCCAACATAAAATGGTAGGATGAGAACTGAATAACTGTACTGAAAACTCCTATTTGCTAAAGAGAAACATGTGAAGCAACATGCAGGCAGTCACTGGTCCATAGTTCATATTGTATATCCCAGAAGACAGGGATGTGAGGGCTTCCAGTCTGGAAGTGGAGTGACTTTCTTGTTCCTGCTGGTCCGGCTCTGCTCTCTGGGGAGCCTCTCTCTTGGCCAATGCCTTCCATGGCTGTATCTCAGGGAAGCACTTCAGAGGATGCCCTTTGGGGGTGAGGGAAGTACACCTTTTTGGGAATTCACTTCATAGGGCACACTTCATAGGATATCCATTTTGGCATGAGCGATCATTGACCATTGCTGCTGACGCTTGGGTTTCTTACTTAGTTGACTGCTAATCCATTTGCTTCAAATAAGAGCACATTAGTAGTCATAGTCAGAAATCTTATCAAGTCATGTTTGTCTTTTATTTGTTCTTCTCGGTCCTCAATGTGTACTCTTAACCTAAAGATGCATGTCTTAATTTAATTCTGAGATTTTTTTCTTCTGTTTATCTATTTGAATGTTGCTTCTCTGACATTCTCTCCATTCTCTTTCTGGAACTTCCATTAGCTAATTATTAAACCTTCAAATTTTTAGTCTCCAGTCATTTTCTATTTCCAGAATTTCTATTTGGAAATATATATATGAGTTTATTTATATATAATTTGTATATATATACATATATATATATATATAAAAGTTTATATGTATGTGTGTATATGTGTGTGTGTGTATATGTGTATATATACATCTCCATCTGGGAAATCTAAATGATGTGTATTTTTCTGCTACCCTTTTAGGAAATTAAGCAATACAAATTTTGAGCACTTATTAGGTATCTTCATGTCTTTAACATTCGGCATCATTTTTGATTTTTAAATGAAGTCAAAAGAGAACTAGTTTCAGGCAACAAGTACCTAACGATAACTGTCTTCTTTGGTGTTATATTTCCTCCCATGAATGAGAATCAAACTATTGATCAGGGGTGCTTCCATGTAAATTTAATTTTAGGATCCTCTCCAATTAGACAGCTAACCAAGAGCCATTCCTTACAAAAAAAAAGAAAAAAAAAAGACATGAGTTACCTATTGGTGGAGGAAGGAAAGGAAGGAATTTAGCATCATTTAGTAACTGAGTCTGTGTCTCATAGTTTTCATATAGGAAATACAGATTGATATCTCTGTTGAAATGGTTTCTACCATTTTTTATAGGTCACTGGGGTAGCCATGGCTTTGGCTTCAATTCCTGGTTCTCACCATAACCACCCAGGAGAAGGTTAGAGGCACTCTAACTCTTCCTGCTGACCTGCCACCCTTTCCCTCTCCCTGTCCTCTGATAAATTCATGCACACACCTTGGGTTCATGAGGTTTGGAGTTTGGATCTGTCTAATATCTTCTTCTGAATAGTAGCTCTGTTGGTGCGCACAATCCTAAAAGAATCTGTCACTGAGCAGTTGGTAATGGCTCCTGAACTTTGAGAAGAACTCATAAGACAGCATTGTGCTTAATAAGTAATCAGTGGACACAGAAGACGGGACGGGACCAGATACCTATCATCCATAAGCTGCTTATAATTGGTTCTGACCCTAAAATCATTGACTGTTTGCACTGAAATGTACTTCAGAATAGATTTAGGCCAATCTATTTTACAGAGAAGAAAACAGAATCCGAAAGGGAGGTGATCCAACCATAATCATATATAAATTAGTTACCATATGTGAGATATGGTTTCTCTGAATTTGGTCACTCCCAACTAACACCAGGAGTCTGCTCTATTTGGCCTTGTCCTTCCTGACCTGATCTGGATCCCAGATTCTTACTCTATCTTTTCCATCCAACCATTATGGTCTCCTCCTATATCCTGTATCCTGTAAGACTATTGAGCCTACCATGAACAAGGCACTATGCCAGGTCCTGGGGATACAAAAGTTAATAGAACACATAGATGCAGTACAATCTAGTGGATAAATGCATGAACATCAGAATTAACCCAATCTGGATTCAAATCTTGGCACTAACACCACACACACACACACACACACACACACACACACACACACATTGGAGCTCACAGAAAGATATCAGGTCTTTCATCAACTGAGATTATTATAAATTGAAAGATCTTAGTCCAGTTAACTGTCAAACTAATCTACTTCCAGATTCTAGAGCTTTTGTCATTGATCCACTGTGCAACCTTAGTCAGGACATGGTGGCTCTTGGAGCCTCAATTTCTCCACCTGTACCTGAGAATATTGAACTAGAAGAAGACGAAGGTCTCAGCTGGAACTGATGTTGACATTGCTCAAGACCCTCAACAGAGGCTGAGGAGGCCTCACCCCACTGCTGATGGCATCTCCTATTCTCTTTTTTTTTTTTTTTAATTTTTTTTTCAACGTTTATTTATTTTTGGGACAGAGAGAGACAGAGCATGAACGGGGGAGGGGCAGAGAGAGAGGGAGACACAGAATCGGAAACAGGCTCCAGGCTCTGAGCCATCAGCCCAGAGCCCGACGCGGGGCTCGAACTCACGGACCGTGAGATCGTGACCTGGCTGAAGTCGGACGCTTAACCGACTGCGCCACCCAGGCGCCCCGGCATCTCCTATTCTCAAGGGCCTGCCTTGGCTCTGTCCACAGACTGGGCTCCTAAGGTTTAGGGTGGGAAAAGGGTACAGGAGAAGACTGTGGTTGCTCCCTCTTAAGGAAGGCTGTTGGGGGCACCTGGGTGGCTCAGTCGGTTAAGCGTCTGACTTCAGCTCAGGTCATGATCTCACAGTCCATGAGTTCGAGCCCCACGTTGGGCTCTGTGCTGACAGCTCAGAGCTTAGAGCCTGCTTCAGATTCTGTGTCTCCCTCTCTCTCTGCCCCTCCCCTGCCCATGCTCTCTCTCTGTCTTAAAAATAAATAAAAACATTTGAAAACTTTTTTAAAAAAGGGAGGCAGTTGTACCTCACCTCTGGTTCCTCTTCACCCTAAGACTCAAGCCCATGTTTCTGTCTGATGGGCTTTTTCCTCTTTCACTCACAGATACCATCTGCCCCACCATCCATTGGTGTTGGGGGAGCAGGGGGTCTCTGACTCCCTTTCTGTGTTAGGTGCCTCTTTCTGTGCCTCATTTTCCCTATCTCTCTGCCTATTGATTTGTATGTCTCCACACTAGGCTATGATCTCCTGGAGGGACAGAACTTGTGTCAGTTTTGCTTTTTATTAGTACTGGTAGTCAGCAGACTTCAATAAATGTAGATAGTAAATTCCATGAGTTCTATTAAATAAATTATATCTATTTGGTTCTTTGCTGCATACCCATTGCTTAACCCAAAGCCTGACACATGAGAACAATTTGATGAATGAATGAATGAACGAATGAACCACTGGATAAATGAATGACTGAGTGAATGAACCCAGGAAGAGGCCACCAGCAACCATCTGTTCATCTCCAGTCCTCCATGGCTTTCCTTTCCCTGATGTGAAGAAGCTCAAGGCTGTAAGCCCTAGGAGATTGCTAGATGCAGGTATGGTAGAAGCAGTGGGAGGTTTGAAAAGAAGACACGTAGACATGGGGAAGAAGATGCTGAGAAGGGATGAGAACTTGGGAGAGTCAGCATATCCAGGCATCAAGAGCAAGCTGGGTCTTCAATGCTCTCCCGATCACGCTTCCTTGTCTTGAAGTTTTGCCATTTGTCCAGGTTGGATTCTTCTCTGAGATTCTGGGGAGACTGAGAAAGGTAGTTCCCGTCAGAAAAGAAATCAGTACAAAGGAGGGCTAGAGACACCAGCGGTGAGGAGAATGGGGGGGGGGGGCTGGAGGACAGGGGCAGCAAATATCTGAATCTGAAGCAGAAGCCAGGGAGCTTCCATGGCTGGAGCTTCTGAGACCTCGCCATGCTCAAAATGATTTGTGATCGTGTCTGATTTCAGACCAGGGGTTTCTCACACTTTTCCCCAAGACCCGGATATTTCCCAAAAGGAAGGTGTCTGTTTACGAACAACAGAAAAGAAGCTTTGTGACCTGTCCATAAAGAAGTGGTTTGGGGGCATGAGAAACCAGATTGAAAACAGATGTGGCCTCGGTGGTGGTGGCCCATGTGTTTGCCTTGTAATTACCCATTAAATCGTCCTCTCATTTTATGTACTTTTCTGAATGTATTTTTATCCTACAATGTGAAATGTTGGTGAGAGGAACAAGCGTTGGAGACGAGGTGATGGTCAGCTATGCTAGAGCAAAAATAGGCCATGAAACTCCACAGCAAAGAGGTTACAGACCCGAGGTGCTCAGGAAATAGCCCCCAAATGACCAACTTCTAACTCCTTCTGCTTGATTTCAGGGACTTCTGTTAAAAGATCACAGACTTTGAAGCTAGACCCACCTGCTTTCAAATCCTGACTCCCCACTTAATAAATATGCTTTCTTAGATAATTATACCTAGTAGTTACTGAGTACTTGTTACATGCCAGACACAGTACTGAGTGCTTTGTCATTTTCAAACCTCATGAAAATGCTTTGAGAGGTGTTACAGTCATCTGATTTTACAAACAGCAAAAATAAGGCTCAGAGTTGGCCTCCCATATAATGTGATGGGAGGAGGGAACACTTTGGATGAAGTCGACAGAGAGCTGCCTACGAACTGATGCTATGTGTCCAAAGCTGGGGCTCAGAGAAGAGAAACCCTGGGAGGTTCACCTCTAGTTTGTGTAGTTGATGGGTCTCATGTGCAAACGATGAATGAGCTCCAGAAAGAAGCATCAGTTAGCATATTAGCACCGACTGTCCTTGGTGTTATCTTTTAAAAAGAATATTTCTTTTTGCTTTGATGGGATCAATTTTACTCCCCTCTTCCTTTATGGGTTATACTTTTTTTTTTAATGTTTATTTATTTTTGAGAGAGAGAGAGAGAGAGTGTGAGCGGAAGAGGAGCAGAGAGAGAGAGGGAGACACAGAACCTGAACCAGGCTCCAGGCTCCAAGCTGTCAGCACAGAGCCGGACACGGGGCTTAAACGCACAACAAACTGTGAGATCATGACCTGAGCCGAAGTCGGACACTTAACCGACTGAGCCACCCAGGCGCCCCTATGGGTTACACTTTTCATGGCAATATTAAGCAAACTACCCTCACCTGAGAACAATCTCCTATATTTTCTTCAAACATTTTTAAAAGATTCTTTCCCCACATTTCAGTCATTAATCCATCTGGAATTTCTTTCTTTTTTTTTTTTTTTAACGAAAGGTGCAAACTAGGGATCTTGTTTCAACTTTTTCCAATATGAAATGCCAATTGTTCCCCCATCTCATTGATGTCCTGTTCATTTATAAAACCACATCTTGGGGCGCCTGGGTGGCTCAGTCGGCTGAGCGTCCAACTTCGGCTCAGGTCACGATCTCGCGGCCCGTGAGTTCGAGCCCCGCGTCAGGCTCTGGGCTGATGGCTCAGAGCCTGGAGACTGCTTCCGATTCTGTGTCTCCCTCTCTCTCTGCCCCTCCCCTGGAGACTGCTTCCGATTCTGTGTCTCCCTCTCTCTCTGCCCCTCCCCCGTTCATGCTCTGTCTCTGTCTCAAAAATAAATAAATGTTAAAAAACAAATTAAAAAAAAAAACCACATCTATCTTGTACCAAGTTTTCACTTACAGATGGATGTGTTTTTGCATAACGTTAGGTGTTCTCACTCAGCCTGTCCAGTCTCAAACCAGCATTCTTGGGTGCTCTTTTAATTAACACATATGCTTTATATATCCTGGTCCTTTGCGGCACACTTCTGTTTTACTTATTCAGAATTGTTTTGGGTCTTCTTGCACTTATCCTCCACCATATACATTTTAGAGTCAATTTTTCGAGGTCCTTAAGAAAATCTGTTGAGGGGCGCCTGGGTGGCGCAGTCGGTTAAGCGTCCGACTTCAGCCAGGTCACAATCTCGCGGTCCGTGAGTTCGAGCCCCGCATCGGGCTCTGGGCTGATGGCTCAGAGCCTGGAGCCTGCTTCCGATTCTGTGTCTCCCTCTCTCTGCCCCTCCCCCGTTCATGCTCTGTCTCTCTCTGTCCCAAAAATAAATAAACGTTGGAAAAAAAAATTAAAAAAAAAAAAAGAAAGAAAATCTGTTGAGATTTTAATTACAGTGGTATCACAGCTATAAATTACTGGGGGCAGCCACAATATTTACCACAGTGAGTCTTCCCAAATATAAAAACAATGAGCATCACTCTATCCAAGGCCTCTTCAAGTCGTGCAATAAAGTTTTATTATCTGAAAAACAACAACAAAAAAAAGTGTTATTATTTTCACATAAACTTTGCAAACTTTGCCTTGGTTTATTTTTAGGTAGTTACCCATTTTATGGTTATAGTGAATATAGGATCTTTCCCTCTTTTCACATCTTTACTAGTTTCTGATGTGTAAGCATGCAATCAATGTTTTTGCATACTGACTTTTGCCATCGCAAACTCGATGTATTTTCTCATGAGTTTGAATAGTTTCTCATGAGTCTCTTGGCTTTCATCTGAAGACATACCATCTGTAAGCATTAACAACTCTCTCTCTTCCTTTCCAATCCGTATACCTCCCTATTAAAAGAAATTTTATTGAAGTATAGTTGACACACGATGTTACATTAGCTTCAGGTGTACAACAGAGTGATCCAACTTCTCTCTATGTTATGCTGGGCTTACACGTGTAACTACCATCTGTCCCCATACAACAACACTGCTACAATACCTTTGACTGTATTCCCTATGCTGTGCCTTTTATCTCCATGACTCATTCATTCCATAACTGGAAACCTGTACCTTCCAGTCTCCTTCACTCATCTTGCCCATCCCCCTACCATCCTCCCCTCTGGGAACCATATATATATATATATATATATATATATATATATATGCCTCTTTATTTTTATGTCTTGTTTTATTGCATTGACCTAAGATCACTGATATGATTTGGAATGAGAGTGGTAATAGAGGGCATCTGGGCCTTATACTATCTTTAAGGATACTGCTTCTTTAGTTTCACCATTGAATGTAATATTTACTGTAACTATTTGCTAAATACCCTCTACTAGGTTAAAAAGGTTCGTTTTTGTTCCTAGTATAGCGTGTCTTCTTATCATGAGGGAACAGTGAACAATATAGAATGATTTTTAGAAATCAATTTAAAAACTCCTTTGGCTTTTCTTCTTTAAACTTTTAATTTGCTTCATCACATTGATAGATTTTCTGTTCTTGAACTATCCTTGCATTCCTAAGACCTATGCTATTTATTTAGGGATTTTTTTTTAGCATATTCAATATCCTAACGCTTAATTATACTCGTCACTTTGAAATAATTTCAAATGCATGGAAAAAACTGGAAGAATGGTACAAAGAACTATCATATTCCTTTCACTCAGATCCACTAAGTGTTAACATTTTGCCACATTTGTTTTATTATTGTCTTTCTTTCATCTATGAGTGAGAATATAATGCTCTATACTGACCATTGAAAGTAAGTTGCTTACATGAGATTTAGTCATGAATACTTCAGGATGTATTCTCTGTGAATAAAGGCATTCTTTTACATAACCACAGTACAGTCATCAACTTCAGGAAATTTGACATTGACTATTTCCTGACATTTTAATTGGGATTTTCCCACCATATCTTCATAAGGAAAAAACAAAGTCCACAATTTTCTTCTCAAACTCTAATTATAATATCAAGTACATGGTATCAAAAATAAAAGCCACAAAAGTTTCTATCTGTGTTTTCCTTGTTCTGGTCTCTGAAATAATTTGGGATTGAAATTATCTCTTTTGTAGAAGTTGGGTAAAATATTAACCTATCACCCATCATTTCCATATTTGAAGGGAGAAATTTAATCACCAAATTGAAATATCTCAGCCTATTTCCTCTTACTAGGGGAGAAATTTAATTGCCACATAAAATTCTTTAATGAGCGTATCTTTATTCAGCTTTTGAATTTCTTCCGGAACCCAGAAAGGACAAAGAGAGAAGAAAGGCTGGTCATACCTGGTCTCCACTAGAGCAGTTCAATTCAGACCCTTGTTACAATTCCTGAAAAATGAAATCAAGGAGGATCACAGCCATGTGTGGGCTAATTTCTGCATAAAGCCCAATAGAAAGTCCTAAACCCAACCCACAATAGCAATTAGCAACACTTTGAATCGGAGGTGGAGCGTGCATCCGTGTAGGAAAGAACCCGGAGCTCATCCTAAAGGAAAATAACCATGTACCACGATTGACCTACAGTCACTGCATTCTCACCTCACAAACTTAACATCTTTTATCCTCACCACCATAGAAGAAAGCAAGTATTATTGACCCTTTTACGCCCTTGGAAATGGAGGCTCGGAGAGGTGAAGTCACCAGCTCAGCATTTGGGTGCTAATAACGCACAACTATGATTCAAGCTATGATCTGTCTGGTTCAAAGCCCTTTGTTCTTCCCACTCCTCATGCTGAGAGAGGAAGGCCACAAATCCCACTCTCTCTCTCCTCCCATCATCCCTTAAGCCCCAGGCCAGACTTCTGTCCCAGACAGAAACGGAACATGTAGAAAGCATGTACTGATTCACTGCGTGCATTATCCACTACATATCTGGCCCTGAGTTGAGAGCTGGGGGCACACTGATGAATGGAGCCCAAAGTTATTCTTTTTTTTTTTTTTTTTCAACGTTTATTTATTTTTGGGACAGAGAGAGACAGAGCATGAACGGGGGAGGGGCAGAGAGAGGGAGACACAGAATCGGAAACAGGCTCCAGGCTCTGAGCCATCAGCCCAGAGCCCGACGCGGGGCTCGAACTCACGGACCGCGAGATCGTGACCTGGCTGAAGTCGGACGCTTAACCGACTGCGCCACCCAGGCGCCCCCCAAAGTTATTCTTAAAGCATGTGCTCATGCTAGGGACAAATCTTTCACTTTTCCATCCAGGGATAAGAAAGAGAATCTTTGGACCACAGGACCACACAGTCTTCATTCATTCACACATGCATTCATTCATTCAACAAATACATGTTAAAACCTACCATGTGCCATGTGCCAGGCATGTCCCTAGGCATGGGGAATTCAGAAATAATGAAAACTCTAACTCTCTGTCCTTTTGAACCTTATAGAAAATGAGGAGATTATGTTCTACTGAGAGCAGCTTATATTCTATGAGGGAGCTTCCATTCTCTCCTGTTGGTGGTAGGAATCAGGTCTTGGGGATGCAATCAGACCTAGGCACTGGGAACCTGCTGTGTTTTTTTCCCACCCTTAGGGTTCAGTGGGATGGATGGAGGCTCCATACAGAATGAGCATTAACTTGGGTTGGAGAGAGGCAAGTTCCAACTCTGGCTTCTACTGACTCCCTGTGTGAACAGCCTTCTCTGGGCCTCAGCCTGTCCATTCATGGAACATTCATCCCATCAGTGATCTCGGTGGCAATGGCAAAGCTCCAGGGAACTTTGGAAAACATATAAAGGTGTTTTGGGGTTTCAAAATGATTGGGGGGCCTACTTACCTCTAGTGGGTGAGGGCCAAAGATGGCAGACATCATACATCGCACAGACAACCCTTCATACCTAGCAAGTGCCAACATCTTGCATAACTTTCAAAATGTTCCACAGCTGTGAGCCACACTACTATGAACATTTGTGTATAAATATTTGTTTGAATACTGTTTTCAATTCTTTTGGATATATTCCTAAGAGCAGAATTGCTGGGTCTTATGGTAATTACATATGGTAATTCTGTGTTTACCTATTTGAGGAAGGACTGAATTGTTTTTCCACAGTGTTGGTACACCCATACAATGGAATATGATTAAGCCATAAAAAGGATTCAAATACTGATCCATGCTACCATGTGGATGAACCTTGAAAGCACTATGCTGAGGGAAAAGCCAGACACAAAAGATCACCTACTTTTATGAATCTATCATATAAAGCTTCCAGAATAAGTAAGTCTATAGAGACATAAAGCAGACTAGTGGTTCCCAAGGGCCTGGGGGAGAGCGGAATGGGAAGAAACTGCTTAATGGGGACAGGTTTCAAAAGAAACCTGGAGTGGTGGAAATGTGTTAGAGCTAAATAGAGGTGATAGTTGCACAACATTGTGAAGGCATAAATGTCATGGAATTATACACCTGAAGATGGCCGACAGGACATTTGTGTTATATTAATTTTTCTTTCATTTTTAAAGGTTTTTTTTTAATATCTTGCTGGACACTTTGAAGGTGAAGCATCTGTTTATATGAGCCTAGTACCAAACTCATTTTATGTATAAGCACAAAATATTTTGTCTACTTTTAAGAACCACTGATTTTTTTTCAGGAATGCAACTAGCATGTAAATGCAGGGAAGATTATCCTTTAAAAATTTTTTTTAATTTATTTTTGAGAGAGAGAGAGAGAGCACAAGCCGGCAAGGGGCAGAGAGAGAGAGAGAGAGAGAGAGAGAGAATATCTCAAGCAGGCTCCACGCTGCTCATAAACTGTGAGCTCATGACCTGAGCTCAAATCAAGAGTCAGATGCTTAACTGACTGAGCCACCCAGATGCCCCAGGACCTTTTGTTCAGAACTTTATCAAGAGCTGTTGGCCATTTAACAACATGATATCCTGAAGAGAAACACTTCCATAATCTTTGAGTTGTAACTACAACCGTGTCTGCATCTGTGTCTATCACATCCCCAAAGTTCGAGAGCTCTTGGCAACTTGATCACATGTTCAAGTCGCCCTGGTGGAGCACTGAAACATTGGAACACGTAACTTCGGCTCAGGTCATGGTCTCACAGTTCATGGTTTCGAGCCCTGAATCAGGCTCTGTGCTGACAGTGCAAAGCCTGCTTGGGATTCCCTCTCTCTCTCTCTCTCTCCTTTTCTCTCTGCCCCTCCTCTGCTTGTGCTTTCTCTCTCTCTCTCTCTCTAATATATATATATATATATATATATATATATGTATATCATTTTACCATAAATTATACTTTCGTTTTACTTCATTTCTATCATTACAGTTAGTATGTGATAGTGACCTGTTTCTGATATAACAGGTGTAAATTAATAAAGGGGATGTAACAATAGATTTGTTGTTAAAAGGGTTGGGGAGGAAGAACATTGGGTCCATAGGGTTGAAAAACACTTATTTAGATCCCTCCAGAAGGACTCTATGAAATAAGTTTAGGCTTGACTCGAGGCAGCACCCCCACATTCATTCCCAACCCACCCAGGGACCCCAGCAAACCACTTCAGAGGTGGAGAGCCGAAGCTAAGGCAGAATCTGTGGATTGACTCACTCAACATCCATTCCGACCTCTTTCTTTCCGGTGTAACTCTCTATAGCACAGAGGCTGGAGAAAGTTAAAGCTACATTTCCTGACCTGTCAGAGCGAGGGTTCTGGCTGCGATTTGAGTTTCACCAATCAGATGTGCTCTCTAAAACGCTGACACAGAACTCAGTCTGCAAGGACGCGGAGTGCAGGGCACAGACCGCGGCAGAGGCAGCATGGTTCTCCAGTAGGTAGCTTCCTGAACTGTGCCAAAGCAACATGACTCAGGGGAGGAAATTTTCCCAGAAACTCAGCTTACAGCCTCCTCCAGCCCCCCTGAGCAATTCGGTAGAATGCCAGTTTCTGACAATAAATCGCTCTCTGCTTAAACTTAGCCACAGTGGTTCCTGGTTTTGCAACCAACCCTTAACCAATATTGACAATAAGAGAGGTACAGGGCTTGCCTGAGGTCAATCAGCCAGTCGATGGCAGAGCTGAAGTTCCAATCCAAGACTCTGTAAGATGTGGCCCCCTGTTCCTCAGCCCCAAGCAGCCTTAAGTCCCAGAACCCTGATCAGAAGGGACAGGGGTAGAGACACTTCTAGGGCAGACCCTTTTGGTGAGGGAGGGATTCCTGCCCTAGGGGTTGAGGATGGCCACACATGACCCTCAACGCTGGACAGATGATATCAAGAGCAGTTTACCAGTGACATACGCTCACTGCTTGAGGGAAGACCCACATACCGCACAGTGGAACATGGAGGTAGCACTTGAAAACAGAGCGGACACTGGGTTCAATGGGTTGTGGGAAGATGGGTTTGTAGTATCGAGAAGGTGGGATGTCCTCTGGTTCCCATGAGAGGATATAATTGGCTGGTTTGAATAATTCCATCACTACAGGGAACTGAAACAGGCGACTTAGGGATAAGCAGGAACTGTGCCTGATTCTTTGATAAGGGGGTTGTTTAGCTAGGAGACTTTATTAGTGGGTGCAGAGTGGGGGTGAGGGGAGGCTGAGATTAGGACATTCCAGAGCTCCCCCAGTCTTACCAGATGTCGAGGCAACACATAATATGGAGTCTCAATTTGACGTCTTACACCACAGCTTCTTGTGCAAAATTGTTGAGGTGATGGAAGGAAGTGTTGAAGATAGAAATGCCAGACAGGTGCTTCCCTAAGAGGTAAACACAGGCAGAGGACCCCTTATCCATGGCCCAGGGCGCCAAAGGCTGCAGTCATAAGTGGGTCGCATAAGACCACCCTCTTCCGGGTCTTTTCAAAATGGGAGCACACGCCTGTCCAGACACAACCTTGCAGCCCTGGCCTTTCGTCTCATAGCTGTGAGGGGGTCCGAGTATCACATACTCCCCTCTGGGTATGTCCAGCCTTCCTTCATCACAATAGGAAAGAACAAGGCCAAAGGTGATCCTCATCTCTGTGGGTCTTCCCCACCTCTCCTATAGGTACAACAGATCCTGAGGCTTGCCTTCCAGAATAAGCAATGCCCTTGGCCATTGTTGGACTGTTCCCGATACAACCCATAACTTTCATCGGTTTCTGGCCCATTTGCTTCCAGTCAATGCTGTGGACTTGTAACCAAAGCCAAGTATCTTGTTGCCTAGATGTTAATGTATTCACTCTTCTCTAAACTTGATCTATGCTTTCAGTGTGAACACTCACAACCTCTTTCGATTCCGGAAAATGCTCTCCCATTGCTTCTTTGCATATTTCTTCTGACTTTGTTTCCTCTCATTCTAGAACTTAAGCTGTATATATTTTTTTCTATTTTTTCTTTCTTTTTCCATAGCAATCAGTTCTTGATTCATATCCTCCTATTTTTATTTTACAATCTCTTGCTCTCTTTTTGCAAATGTTATTCCTTTTATCATCCTCCCAAGGGTCATAAAATTCTTATTTCAAAGTTATTTGGGGGGATAAGGCTGTTATTTGCGTTTTGCCGTTAGTGACCTCATCTACTAATTGTTAAATTTGTTGGCTGTTTTTTCAAGAGAACCTTCATCAAAATGCCTTGTATAAATAAGTCGGAGACCCTGCAACACTCACAATAAAACTATCTTTCTCTCTATTGGTTTAAAAATAGATTAATGGAGGGGCGCCTGGGAGGCTCAGTTGGTTAAGCGTCTGACTCTTGATTTCAGCTCAGGTCATGATCTCACAGTGTGAGATCAAGCCATGTGTTGGGCTCCACACTGAGCACAGAACCTGCTTGGGATTCTCTCTCTCCTTCTCTCTTTGCCACTTCCCTGCTCTCTCTCTCCCTCTCTCTTTCAAAATAAATTAAACCTAAAAACAAAAAAAAAAAGAATTTCTAATTACTTAAATTCAATTTAGTGATTAATTTTTAAAAATTAATAGAGTATAACAATTAAGCAATCATACCAACATCCTTGCCCAGTCCTCAGAAATATAAATTTTACATGTAGCAACAAATAGAACATGAAATGATTACAACCACGAGAAGTTTCTCTGGGCAAACACTGTGACAGCTGACTGATTTGTTTAATGTTGCAGAGCAGAGAGGGATGTGCCCATGGAACCTGCCTCAAGGGCAGTCGGGAAATGAAAACAGGTCTGGCCATAGCCAATCATTTGTGCAACAAGAGAGGTTAGGAAAGGAAACACAGCACCTCCTTTCTTAAAAATAAAGTTATAAGGGTGCCTGTGTGGCTCAATCGGTTAAGCGTCAGACTCTTGGTTTCAGCCCAGGTCATGATCTCACATTTCATTGGTTTGAGCCCCGTGCCAGTCTCTGCGCAGGCAGCAAGGAGTCTGCTTGGGATTCTCTCCCTCCTTCTCTGCCCCTCCCCCACTTGCGCTGTCTCTTTCTCAAAATAAATAAATAAACTTAAAAAAAAAAAGTCATAAAGGGGCACCTGGGTGGCTCAGTCAATTGAATGTCCGGCTCTTGATTTCAACTCGGACCATGATCCCAGGTCATGGGATCAAGCCCCACACTGAGTGTGGAGCCTGCTTAAGATTCTCTCTCTCTCCCTCTCTCTCTCTCTCCCTCCTTGGCCCCTCCCCTATGTACATGCTCTCTCTCGCTCTGTCTCTAAAAATAAAATAAAATAAATAAAAAGAAGTTTGTAGGAGATACCAAGTGAAGTGTGTGCATTTTTGATAAGTGTGCACTTCTGGTGAATATACAGTTTGAAATACGATTTTTTATCCAATTTTATAAAAGCGCAGAATTGTTTCACTTTTTTTTTAAGCTCTGTTGTTAGCACACAGAACACTTCATTGTTTTGGAGGAAGGGCATATGTCACGACTCGAATATCTCCAAAGCTAGATTGCTACAAGGGGAAAAACACCTTTCCCTTCCAGTTTTGAGAAACTTCCTCTTGCTTCCCAGGAGGAGGGATTCCTTGATGTTGACACACATTAGCCACCTTGGCACAGACGTCTTGTGGTGTGGAAAAACTAAAATTCATTTTTTATGTCCTCTTCTCCCTCCGCCTTCAACTTAGACTTGACTCCCTTAAACCCAGAGACCTATTGGAGCCTGACTCCAAAACATGGTCCCCAGTACATCAGGTGATCTGGAGTTTACAGTGTCACCATGGAGATAGCATACCTCCAAAGAGCTCCTTTTCTACTTGTGGATCTTCAGATGGATAAAGCTGCCATTTTCATTTCATTTCCTGGAAGTCCGGGTCGGCTTGTGAAAAGTTGTTCCACAACATGCTAAATATGAACTGTCAACCTCACTCTATACTTTCCCTGTTCGGAGCATCCCATGAAGACTTCATTGGCTTTCTGATATCGGTGGTTCATTGAAGAAGGGAGTTTGGAAATTGTCGTACCCTGTTAACAATCATCTGCCCGTGTCCTGCCTGAAATACCATGATTTTCTATGAAAAATATCTTTAATAAAGCTGCATACAGTTTGGTTCGGAAAAAATAAAAATCAAAATAAATTTAAAAAAAAAAGAGGGGCGCCTGGGTGGCTCAGTTGGTTAAGCATCCAACTCTTGGTTTCGGCTCAGGTCATGATCTCGTGGTTTGTGGGGTCGAGCCCTGAGTCGGGTTCTGCACTGATAGCACAGAGCCTGCTTGGTATTCTCTCTCTCTCCCCCTCTCTCTGCCCCTCCACCACTTCATCCTCTCTCTCTCTCTCTCTCTCAAAAATAAATAAACTTAGGGGCGCCTGGGTGGCGCAGTCGGTTAAGCGTCCGACTTCAGCCAGGTCACGATCTCACGGTCTGTGAGTTCGAGCCCCGCGTCAGGCTCTGGGCCGATGGCTCGGAGCCTGGAGCCTGCTTCCGATTCTGTGTCTCCCTCTCTCTCTGCCCCTCCCCCGCTCATGCTCTGTCTCTCTCTGTCTCAAAAATAAATAAACGTAAAAAAAAAAAAAATAAATAAATAAATAAATAAACTTAAAAAAAGAAAAGAAAAAAAGGCTTATAAAAATACATACTGAAATCACTTAGGTAGTGCTTCCTGGATGCTGAGCACTGATAAGTTTGCTAGAATTCACTTATTGAACACTCACAACAATTCCATGAGGTTGGAACTATTATCAGCTCCATTTTATGAATGAGGAAACTAAGACAAGGGGTCCAGCATACTCAGCAAATAAGAAACAAACTTAGGATTCCAAAGCAAGCAGACTGGCTTCAGAGCACTACCCTGGCTGCCTCTGTGGGCACAGGAAACATCTGGAAAGAATCCCAAGAAACCATTGTTCTGTGGTTACCTCTGGGGAATGGGATTTGGAGAGCCAGGTGATTTTTTTTTCACTGGATACTCTGCGCTATTCATGTTTTATTTTAATAATGAGTCTGAATTCCTCTTATAATCAAAAATTGTTTTTAATACAAAGAATTCATTTACCAGTTATTTGGGGTTTTTAAAGTTTATTTATTTATTATTGAGAGACAGAGTAGGAGAGGGGGAGAGAGAGAGGCATAGAGAGAATCCCAAGCAGGCTCTGCCTTGTCAGCACGGAGCCCGACGTGGGGTCTGAACTCATGAACTGTGAGGTCATGACATGAGCTGAAACCGAAAGTCAGACGCTCAATTGAGCCGTCAGGCCACCCAGGTGCCCTGTTTTTTGTTTTTAATGTTTATTTGTTTTGAGAGAGAGAGAGAGAGAGAGAGAGAGAGACAGCATGAACTGGGAAAGGGCAGAGAGGGAGAGAGAGAGAGAATTCCGAGCAGGCTCCGAGATGTCAGCAAGGAGCCTGACACAGGGCTCGATCCCATGAACTGCAAGATCATGACCTGAGCTAAAATCAAGCGTCAGATGCTTAACCGACTGGGCCACCCAGGCGCCCCATGCTGGTTTTGTGTTTGTTTTGCTTTTTTAATCTGTGTATGTGGAGCTAAAAACTGAGCCAGTCCTGTAGGAGGACTGGTGAGCACGGACACCTGCCCTCCTGGAGCTCTGTCAGGGCTGGGGGTGGGGGACACCGTGGGGCACCTGATGGAGGAGCCATGAACGAGGCTGAGGAAGAGGAAGTGAAGGCCGTCGCTCTTCCACAGCTGCCGGCAAACTCGGGTGTGCATCACCGCCCCGTGGGGGGCTGGTGGAAACACAGAGTGCTGGGCCCACCCCCGGAGCTGGGAGGCAGATCTAGAGTGGGACCTGAGAATGTGCATTCCTGCAGCTTCCCAGGTGATGCTGAGCCTGGGACCACACTCAGAGCCGGGGGTCCATCCTTCTCTCACGGGCAGTATTTTAAGTTTCTGAAGCGAGTGAACATCACCTGATCTCACGGAAGCCTCGCCCGCCCTGAGAGAGAAGGGGGTGGGCAAGGCAGGGGAGCAGAGGAACCTGACAGGTGCAGACTGAGCGGGGCCTTCAGGAACGCATCCAGCGCCCTCCCCACAGCCTGCCCGGCTCAGCAATCATCTCTCCCCCCACTTTCAACTCCCACCCTGCTGTCCCCCCAGAGTTCCAGTCCCCAGGCCTTCTGTTCCAACCTGGCTGGTTGGGCCTGAAGCCCTGATTTGCACTCTCTCCCTGGAACGCTGCAAAGCTGGCCCCGTCTCCCCACTAGGACCTCAGCTGAAAGACCACCACCCCTTCCGAAGTCCTCACCTCTCCTCCCCCTGCCAGGTCCCCCTCCACCCCCATGCTCTCCAGTACAATAGCCAATAACCACAGGGGGCTGTTTAACTTTTACTTAATTCACAAATTCATGAAATAAGACGATATTTAAAAGTCAGTTCCTCAGGGGCACCTGGGTGGCTCAGTCGGTTGAGCGTCTGACTTTGGCTCAGGTCGTGATCTCATGGTTCATGAGTTCCAGACCCGCATCAGGCTCTGTGCTGACAGCTCACAGCCTGGAGCCTGCTTCTGATTCTGTGTCTCCCTCTCTCTGCTCCTCCCCCACTCTCTCTCCCTCTAAAAAAGAAACATTAAAAAAAAAGAGAGATTTGTAAAATTCAGTTCCTCGGCCGCATTAGCCACATTTCCAGGGCTCAGTAGCCACATGTTGGCCGCTAATATTGGACAGTGAAGATACAGAACAGTCCCATCATCACAGAAATTCTTTTGGACGGCACTGTTCCTACCTTTATTTTAGCATCTTTCTAGTACTCATCACTATTTGAGTCTTTATTCACTTACTTGTTGTCTGCCTTTCCCTCCTACAACATAAGTTGCAGACAAAGGAATGTGACACTCTTTTTTTTACCATTGCACCCCCAGTGCCTAGCATAATCTCTAACATGTCTCTGAACTAGACATTCAAGAAATACTCTCTGGGAAGGCATGTTTTGAGCATCTGCCAAGATTAGGAATAGTCGCCCTCTATCAGGGGACAGAGGCCACCCTGAGATTTTCTCGTTCTTCTGGGACAAAATGGATCTGGCTGTCCTCGATGTGTTTTAGTGATGCCATCGTTACTTTCCTCTGCTGGTTCCCTCCACGAACCCTCACCCCCCAGCTTAGCTGCCAGGGAAAACTTCATCTGCCCTGTGCCCCGTGGCCGGGGAGGGGGAAGTCCCAGGGGAGCACCAGAAGGTATATTCACTTCAGGAAAAAGAATCACCTTCAACTTGGGAAAGGCAGAGCGGGGCGTGGGGGCAGGTGGAGGGTGGGGGGCTGCCCAGGGCAGGGCGAAGAGCGTAATGAACGGTTGCCTCACAGACCTGGGAGTTTTAAACGTGTTTGAGATGCCCCTGAACAAAGAGCCACCACCCTGCCCCCTCTTCCCTTCCACACTTTGGGCGTTGCTTTTGTCTGCCTCTTAAGTTTCCCAGTCAGAGTTTCTTGGAAAAAGTTCAAACTTGTCCCTGATAACTTGAAGGGTAGAAACGAGAAAGGGGCCCACTCTGGGATCAGGGACCCCTGGGTGCAAATCCTAGCGTTGAAGCTCTGTGACCTTGACAACTGGCTTCTTCGAACCTGTTTTCCCTCCTGTAGGTTGAGGGGTTTAAACAAGAAGATGTAAGGCGTAGCATTGTCCCTGGCACACTGTAGGTGTTTTGTGATCGATAATTTTCTTCTCTCCCTTTTCTGACTATCTTGGGTCCAAAGATCCAGGAGATGAGATAACCCTCAGAAAGAGCAGCTTTGCCAACTAAAGACACGGAGAAGAGAGAGCTTGGAGACAGAATAGAAGGATGGAAATGCCAAAAATCATGGAGAAACAGAGAACGCAGAGAGGTGAAATTCCGAAAGGAGTCAGGGTGACTGGCTGAGATTACAGGCTCTTCCTGCCCTTGGCTTTCGCATCCCAGACCACGTCTAGTGCATGTTACCAAGGATAAGAAACAGCTCCTTGAGTCACATCTCGGTCAGCCACTTTTTAAATGTTCAAATCTCCAGGGAACCAAGGGGGCTGAGGGTGCCAAGTTCCCTCCAGGAGACCAGGGCTCAAGCGTCCCCCAAAACATAATTGCCTGTGCCCAGTCTTACCAGATACACAACTTGCCTGCTCGCCCGGACTCCAGAAAGACCAGGCTCTGCTCAGTCTCCCTCCGTGTGTTCTCTCGACCTAAGCTTGCCTGGCAGTGTTCCCCTCCCTCCACTGTTAACTTGGCTTCTTACTTTCTGTTCTTGGGTGAATGGATGTTTGTTTTGCTGAACTGATGAACCCTTTATAAGTCTTCTGTCCATTGAAGGAAAAGGAGGCCAACAAAGAAACAAGGGCAAGCTACCCATATGTGGGACGTTTTTCTTATCTAAAAGGACAAAAGGAATAAGAGGAAAGGGAAATAAGAGAGGGAGTGAGTTGGAAGATGGGCAAGGGAGCCAGCACTTGTCAACATGGACGCACAGCCGGTAAGTAGCAGGTCTGGTCTGCAAAGCCAGGGGTGTATGGCCAATGCCTAAGGAATAGAAGCGGCTTCTAGGCTAGGGTGCCGGGTCTTCCAGAGTGGGGTAGGGGCATGATAGGAAAGGAGGATCTTACGGAGAAGGGCAGGCCTGGCTCATCAGTCCAAATGCAGGGTGCCAAGTGCCTGTTAGGGCTCTGGAACCCAACTCCAAATCAGGGCTCCAGGCGCCATCCAGTGGCAGCTGGGGAGACTGCGGGAGGAAAGAGCTGGTGAGAAAAAAAAGGCCAGAGCTGTCAGTACCTGCCATGCTGGGGAGGAGGGAAGGAGGAAGGCGCCCTTTGCCTTCAGAGCTCCCCCCATCAGTTGAGGACCCGGTCCTAATCAGATCCCCCCACCCAGGCTGCTGCCTGATCCAACTGGGGTTCTCTCACTGTGGGATCCTGGGCGGGCAAATCTGTCCTCCAGGCCTGGTGGGCCGATGAGGTAGCATGCCAGGCACTGTGCTTGGCACTTGGGCTCATGTGTGGGTAAGAGCTCAATCATCCTGCTCCCCGATACTCCAGTCACTCCTGGCCACACACACTCACGCCACACAGAAACTCCAGCCACGCTTTAAGTCTAGGCTCAAAGGTCTCCTCCTCTAGGATTTCTCCCTGCTTACCTGCCCTTTACCCACCTACTCCTTTCTCACCTGAAGGTCCCTCTTCCTGCGGCGGTTATAGCCAGGTGCACCTCACCCTCTCAGCCCTGAGCTCCCCCACCTCAGAGGCGATAAAAACCTCAGGGGTTTTTCTCAATTACGTTTCTCCTTCTTCAAGCCTAGCAAGGTGTCAGGCACAGAAGTGCTTCGGAGCTCTGCTCTGAGGCCAATCTGTGGGGCTTCAGGCCTGTGTGTAGGCCCAATAATGGACCCCCAAAGATGTCCACATTCCAGTCTCTGGAACATGTGAATCTGTCACCTGATGTGGCAAGGGATTTTGCAGATGTGATGAAGTTTGAGCTGGAGATGGGGAGGCTGGTGTGGATTATCTGAGGCAGCCCAATATAATCACAAGGGTCCTTGTAAAATGGAGACAGGAGGGTCAGAGTCAGAGAAGGAGATGTGACGCCAGAAGGAGAGGTGGAGGTGACACGAAGCCACAAGCCAAGGAAATCATGCAGCCTCTAGAAGCTGCATGAAGACAGAAGCCTTCAGAAGAAATGCAGCCCTGCCAGCCAATTTTAGACTTCTGGCCTCCCGAACCATAAGGTAATAAATTTGGGGGTGTCGGTGACTCAGTCAGTTAAACACCGGACTCTTGATTTTGGCTCAGGTCATGATCTCACAGTTTGTGGGATCCTCACAGCTTGGAGTCTGCTTGGGATTCTCTCCCTCTCTCTCTGCCCCTCTCCCACTCATGCGCATGCAAGTGCTCTCTCAAAATAAACTAAAAAATATATAAGCTAATAAATGTGTTGTTGTGTAAAGCCACTGAATTTGGTAATTGTTACAGCAGCTGCAGGAAACTAATACACCCTGATTCTGCTTGTTACTCGTTTTGTGACTTTGGGAAACTTACTTAACCTCTCTATGCCCCAGTTTCCTTACCTATAAGATGGGGATGATAAAGGCAATAATTCCTACCTCATAAGGTTGTTGTGACGGTAAAATGAAAACACCTGCAAATCACTTAGAATAATGCCCAAGACTAAATACAATATTAACATAAGATTAATAGCTACCATTAATTGAGGGCCTAACATGTACCAGGCACAATGTCAGATGCTTTAGAATAATTTCCTCCATTCTCACCCCCGCCCTTGGGGGTAACAATTTCAGGACCCATTTTACAGGTAAGGAAACAAACCCAGAGTAATTGGCCACAAGCACCCAGGACTGCAGTATTTTAATCAGTTTCTCACATGCACGTGGGAAACGGCACGCTTTGTGTTCTTTCCTGATTGAGGGTTGGCTTTTGTTTTGGTTTTTTTGTTTGGTTGGTTGGTTTTGTTTGTTTTATTTTTGGAAGTGGTGGGCAGAGGAAGCCTTGAACAGGCAGCTCTTGGCCAGGGGTCCTGGCTGACACCTCCTCTTCTCCCCAAGTAGTGCAGGAGGGAGAGAAAATCCAGGTGAAACTCAC
Source organism: Lynx rufus (assembly GCF_022079265.1). NCBI lineage: Eukaryota > Metazoa > Chordata > Mammalia > Carnivora > Felidae > Lynx > Lynx rufus. Next base: position 15,537,129 of record NW_025814896.1, on the reverse strand, counting down.
CTATATGTCCCCTCCCCGTCCATTTAGGGGGTTCAATGACCGCCTCTCGCTTCCTCGCCAACCCCCTGGCCCAATTCTAGCAGCTTTTCAGCCCGATCTGGGGGCACCATGAGATACGCAAGACCAGAGAGCGAAGCGCTGGACCCTCGGGGGCGGGACGGGGGGGGGTATGGAGGGGCGCAGTCTCGTTCAGACCCCGAGGGTTCGCGCCGAGCCCCCTCCCTTCCCGCAGCGCGCATAAGGAGCCGTCTGTTCGCGGCTGAATAAACAAGGAGGGGGAAGCAGCGCCCGGCCCCCTGCCCCCCAGGCCGACCCCCCGCACAAAGCGCCTTTCTCCGAGGAGTCGCCGCCCGGGCGCCTCCGGAGCGCGCTCCGTCTGTCCTCCCCTCCCTCTGGCGGCAGAGCAAGACCCACAAACCGACCCCGTGGAAAAAAAAAAAAATTTTTTTTTTTTTTTTTTTTTTTTTAAGAAAAAGAAAACAAAAAGGAAACCCAACAAAGAACTGAGCACAGCACAAAGCGACGGCGTGCGGAGCTAGCTCGCGCCTCCGTCCGCCGCAGTCCGGCTTCTGGTCCAGGCGAGGCCAGCTCGAGCGCAGCGCTGGGAGCCCGCCAGCGCCCCCTCCCCGCCAGCCCAAGCCCCCGGGGCCCCGGTGCTGCCCGGCCCCGGCGCCCCGACGGCACACGGGGGACCCAGTCCGCAGGGCCGCGTCCCTGCCCGGCTCCGAGCCACCGGCGGCCCTCACTTCTGGCTGGCCAACTGGTTCTCCAGGTCCTCCAGGCGCGCCGCCAGCTGGGCCAGTGAGCAGTTAAGGAAGCCGATGGGGGTTTCGGGGGTCCCACCCCCTCCCCTCCAGCCCGGGCTCTCGGCCCCAAAGGATATGGTTCTGCGTTAGCTTCTCGAGCGCCCCCAGCGTGCGACCCTGGAACTCCACGAGGCTTTCGCATTCGCACGGGCTCCGAAGCTCTGTACCCGCGCCGATGCCCTCCTCTGCCAGCCGGGCACAGAGAGTCAGGGGAATGAGAATCTGCAGGAAGACGAGCCGGCCCTGGCGGCTCCGCTCGCCTGTGGCTGAGTATGTGGGCTTTGGAGTCAAACAGGTCTGGGATGAATACCAGCTAGGTAGCTGTGAGATACTGGAAAACTCACCCAACCTTTCTAAGCCTGAGTCTCCTTGTCTGTAAAAAACGGATACAAGGAGAAAATCTATTCATTGGGTGGTGCTGAGGATTCTACGGTGTGTGCGCGTGTGTGCGTACATCTTAGAACAGTGCTTTTCAAGCTTTAATGCTCATTGGAATCACCAGATCTTGTTAAAATACAGATTCTGATTTGGAATGGCAAAGGAGAGAGGAGACTCCACGCTTCTAAGAGCGAGCGATGCCTATGCTGCTGGTCCACGGACCACACTTTGAGTAGCAAGAGTCCACACGGCAGCACTCTCCAAATGAAACTTCATGCAGCGATGGAAGTGTTCTGTTTGCACTCCGTCCAGTGCTGTAGCCACGAGCCACGTGCAGCTATTTAACATTGGAAATGTGGCTAGTGTGATTGAAGAACTAAAAACTCTAACTTTTTAAAGTAATGTAAATTAAGTGGGCTCATGTGGCTAGTGACTATTTTATTAGAGAGGGAATATCTAGAACACTGCCCAGCTTAAGTATAGACTTTATTTGTGTGTTTCAATGAGACTAGTAGTTCTTAAAGTGTGGTCCTTGGACCACCACCATCAGTTAGCACCTAGGAAGTTATTAGAAATGCAAATTATCAGGAGTCCCTGGGTGGCCAGTATGCGTCCAACTCTTGATTTCGACTCAGGTCATGGTATCAGGGTTCATGCGTTTGAGCTCCACTTCAGGCTCCATACTGAGGAGCTTGCTTGGGATTCTCTCTCTGCCTCTCCCTCTGCCCCTCTCCTGCTTGCTCTCTCTCTCTCTAAGTAAATAAATAAACGTTAAAAAAAAAAAGAAATGCAAACTATCAGACTCCACCTCAGACCTACTAAATCAGAAACTCTGGGGTTCGAGCCCAACAATTTGTGTTTTAACAAACCCTCAAGGTGAATCTGTCACACACTGATGTTTAAAAACCACTGATCAAAAAATAAACAAACAAAACAAACAACCAAACAAAAACACTGATCCATGGGGCACCTGGGTGGCTCAGTCGGTTAAGCATCTGACTTCGGCTCAGGTCATGATCTCACAGACTGTGAGTTCAAGCCCCATGTCGGGCTCTGTGCTGACAGCTCAGAACCTGGAGCCTGCTTTGGATTCTGTCTCCCTCTCTTGTTGCCCCTCCCCCCCTTTCTCTCCCTCTCTCTCTCTCTCAAAAATAAAATAAACGTTAAAAAAAATTTTTAAACCCACTGATCCAAGTTTATCTCCACGCACATTTCAACATTTCTGAAATCAAAACACATGTCTTACGATTAAATTTGGCACCTGTTTTTTCTCAGAAGTATATAAAATGGGGAATCTTACAATGGATGATCTTAGATTCACTGAGATTTTGTAAACATGTGCCCTTTTTAATATTACAGCACGGTGCCTGGTGCGTGGCCTTCACAAAAGAATTGCTTTTATGACTGAAGAGTGATTTCTTAGTCTTGTTGGACCCTTAGCGAATTGCTGTATGTCATGTCATCAATGGGACTGATAGCAGTCCTGCAAAGACTCCTAACTTCACAGCTGGAGAAACCAAGGGCCAGAGAGGGAGAAAGATCTGCTCAAAGTTGTACAGCCAATTGGTGAAGAGCTTCAACCACAGAGCCCAGATTTCTCTTAGAATTTTAGAGCTGGAGGGGCACCTGGGTAGCTCAGTCAGTTAAGCGGCTGACTTTGGCTCAGGTCATGATCTCGCAGTCCGTAGGTTTGAGCCCCGCATCGGGCTCTGTGCTCACAACTCAGAGCCTGGAGCCTGCCTCGGATTCTGTGTCTCCCTCTCTCTGTGCTCCTCCTCCACTTGCTCTCTCTCTCTCTCTCTCTCAAAAATAAATAAACATTTAAAAAAAGAATTTTAGAGCTGGAAGCAAGCTTGGGCAGCCAGCACCTTCCCCTGTTACAGAAGAGAGAAGTTAAGGTAGGGGTGGAGGTTAAGTGACTTGCTCAAAGACACACTGCGGGGGACATACGAGTCAGGACAGGAGGGCCATGAAAGAGCATCTATTCCGGTGCCTCCACGATACCCTAGCTAATTATTAGATTAGCGTGGAGAGAGGGAGAGGGACAGGGAGAGAGGTAGGGGTGTGTGTGTATATACATACACACGCGTGTATACATATTCATGTGTGTACATGTATGTATGCACACACCTATGTTTATGTACATATATTTTTAAACTCTTTCTCAAAACTGCAGACTCCGCAGGCCAGCCCAGCTCTACCGAACCTAGCTGTGGAGGGGCCCGGTAACGGGAAAGAAAAGCCACATCTCTGGGTTGGAATGCAAAGACTCCATGGTAAAAATTCCCCCCGAGAAGTTCCCTACACGACCTACAAAGTACAGGACACAAGGGTCAACAGCCCTCTTCTCCTCCACAGATAGACTGGGTCCCTTATTCCTCAACTGCACACCAGAGGAAGTAGATGAACTGAATTGGGAGGCTACAGTGTCCAAAAAGCACACGTTTTTGTGTCCTTGGAACACTCTCAGTCCTGCCACTTTGCCAGGTCTGTATAGTTGAATTCCAACAAGTTAAAGGGATTTATGATGTCACTCCGCGAACAAGGAGTTTGGCATGCCTTTGGGAAAGAAATTACTCTGAGCACCTGCTAATCTGAGGGGCAGGAGCCAGCCTAGTCTAGTGCTCTTTAACTTCCACGTCCTTGGGAATCACCCGAGGGTCTTGTTAAAGGACAAAATCGGATTCATTAGGCCTGGGCAGCTGTGGAAATGCTGCGGCTCTAACAAGCCACCAGGCGACAGCCCTGCCACTGGTCCGCGGACCACACTTTGAGTAACAAGGCTCTGTCTAGTGGGTCCGTCGCCGGATTATAACTCTATCCAGGACGGCGTTGCATAGGAAGGGGCAAGATCCGAGGCGGGGCACTGGCTGGAGGGGACGGGTCCCGGGTCGGATGTGCTCACCAGGGCAGATGCTGCCTCTGAGGTTCTCCAGCAGGTGCGTCATGGAGCCGAAGTCGGGGGAGTAGGACACGTGCAGCTCGGCAGGCTCGGAGGCGATCTGGCGCAGCTCCTCCTCCACAGCCTTGCCCACGCCCACGGCGTACATGACGATGCCTGTAGGGCAGGAGGACGCAGCGGGCGCCCCAGGCTTCAGGAAGGACCCCTTCCGCGTCCCACCCAACCCCAGCCCAGTGCGTCCCGCGCCAAGCCCACCTTCCTCCTTGGCACGCGCCGCCCACACCGAGATGTCATCCTGGGAGCGGCCGTCTGTGAACACCAGGCCCACGCGAGGCACGTTGAGGGCGCGGGGCCGTGCGCCCTGCGCCTCGGAGAAGCTGTGCTCCACCATGTGGCGCAGCGCCAGCCCTGTCATGGTACCGCGCTCCATGTACTCCACGGCCAGGACCGCCTGCTTGACCTCGGCCGCGGTGCCGTAGCGGCCCAGCGGGAACTCGGTGCGCACGCGGCTGGAGAACTGCACCAGCCCCACGCGCGTGCCCTCGGGGGACACGTCCAGGAAGTCCACGATCTGGTTCACAAAGCGCTTCACCAGCTCGAAGTTCTGCGGGCGCACGCTCTTGGAGCCATCAACGAGCAGAACCAGGTCCACGTGGCCTTCCCGGCACCCTAGGTAGTGAGAAGAACTTGGATTGGGGGCCAGACCCTTGGCTGGTGGCAGCCATCTACCCCAGCAGCCCCCCCCCCCGTCATTCATTCGCAGTTATTATATAACAGGTACCACGTGTGAAGTCCTTCCTGTGCCAGGCACTGTACTAGGTGATAATAGCAATAATAATAAAAGAATATAATTTTATAATAATAAATTTATCAATAATAATATATCGAAAGAATATATATTGTTAATATATAAGCTGTAACAATAACAAATAAGAACAAAAACGTTATTATTTGACAGCTTACCTTGTGCCAAGTCCTGGGCTAAGTGCTTTTATGTATTTTTTCTCAATCCTTCCAATAATCTTGGGTTATTATCCCCATTGATATAGCCTGAGGTTCTGAAGGGTAGTGATTTGCCCCAGACTCCACAGCTGGTAGTGGCTGAGCCAGATTTGAAGCCAGGTCTGTCTGACCCCAACACCCCTGCTCCTAAATCACTCTACAGCGTTGCCTCCCCTGTTCTGAATCAGGGACTTTGCGAGGCCCTGAAGGGGGTTCAATAATAAAGGAACAGAATCCTGATCCTAACGAAATCAGGATAGAACAGAGCGGTCAGACATGCTATCTGCTGCAGCCGAGGGAAGAGGGGCAGATAGGGAGCCCAAGGTAGGAATAATTCATTCTTCCCAGCGTTGGTGAGGAAGGCTGCATGGAGGTGGTGACATCTGACTTGTTCTTCAGGGATGGGCAGGAGTTCTTCAAGGCGAGAAGGGACATGCTGGATGGTGGGAGCAGCACGTGCAGAGGCACGGAAGCTGGCAGCTCTCGACACCTTCCGGAATGGGCCGGCCAGCCTGGATGAAGTGTGCAGGCATGGTGGGAAACGCGCGTGGTGGGAAACCTTGTCTGTGATGAGCTAAGCTGGTGGTTTCAAAATGTTGACCACACCCCACAGTAAAAAATAACAATAACAAATGACACACTTGGTATGCTTGCATGTAATTAAGTTTCGTGAAACCTCACTTACTCTTTCTATAGGCAGTAACTCTGTTTTCTCTTTTTAAAAAACAAACAAAAAAAAAAAAAACCCAAAAAGGCTAGTCGTAATCCACTAATTTGATTTCACTACCCACTAATGTGGCTGTACCCACCATGCGAAAAACTCAGGGGTAAGGCATCTGACCCCAGGGGTAGGCACTAGTAAGCCCAGAAGACTCTCGAAAAGGGAGAAATGTGATCAAATGTGTACTTTTGATATGAACCTTGGCAGCAGGGTAGAGGAAGAGGGGGAAAGACATGGAGGCAGGACACGGCACGCCCTCTGCACGCTCCCACCCCACTGTCACGGACACACACACACACACACACACACACACACACACACTCACAGCACACCCTTGGGCCACAGCGAGGGCAGAGCCAAGCACGCTCAGAACGAGGGCAGTGGGGCGGAGGCCGACGGAACACCCTCCCGCCCAGCACTCACGGTTGCAGCTTTTGCCATCTGCCTGCAGTTGCTGGCCCTCAGGGCACAGGCAGCGGTAAGAGAGGCCCTCACTCACACACTGGAACTCACATCCATGGTCTACACCATTGCAAAGGTCCCGGGCTTAAAGGAGAGACAGATCAGGATGAGTCAGGGTGGACTCCACCAGCCAAGATTCCTTGCCCCTCGACACAAACACAAGAGAGCCCTCCTCACCCTGACAGCTCCTCCCGTCGGGCAGCAGGTCGTGGCCCTCTCTGCAGTGGCACCGGGGCCCACGAAAGGTGCTAACACACTCGTGCTGGCAGCTGTGGTTCCCAAAGCTGCAGTGGTCAATGGCTGGTGGGAGGGAAGAGAGAGCAAGGTGTCACCTCTGATCGGAGCCATCAGGGACCTCAGTCCAGGAGGCGGGTGGTGGGGCTCACTCACCCCTGCAGCTTCTCTGGTCCTGCTGGAGTACAAAGCCAGCTCGGCAGCGGCAGGAATAGGAGCCTGGGGAGCTGATGCAGTGGTGCTCACAGCCGTGGGTCCCTTCAGCGCACAGGTCAATGGCTGAGGAAGAGGTGAGCTCAGCATCTGCCCTGGGCCTGCACTTCTCAGCCCTGACAGAACAATCATCTGAGGAGCTTTTTAAAAAAGACCTATGCCTGGGCCTCAACCCCCAAAGATCCTGACCTAATTAGCCCGGGGTGGTCCCCAGGCATCTATGATTTCTATAAGCACAGGTCACCTTCCTAGTGGGCCAAGTGGCTCCCCCAACTCAAGGCCCAGCTGCAGCCCAGTGTGCCCACTACTAAGCCAGGCATAAGAACAAGAATCCACGAGTGTAGAAGGGCCCCTGCTCTCAAGATGGTCACTGACTCACAGAGGAGGACCAGGTTCTGCCACTTTACCTATCTGAGCCTCCATTTCCCCATCCACAAAATGGGAATATAATGGAAGAATGCAACTGCTATTTCTAACTTCCTTCTAAAGAGGGTGAACTATTGCCTGCTGAGTAGCTTGATGGTTTAGATGTACAAAGACAGCCAGAGCTGAGCTGGGAAGTAGGGACTGGAGAGGTGTAGATTGCCCTGTACAAAAGAGTGAGAATTTGGGGTTCCTAGAAAGGAGATGGGAGTGAAGAACAAGAGAGATGATGTGAGCACGAGTACCTGTGTGGGCTGAAGTTGCCCATGAAAAATCACCTGTAATGGGGTGACAGAGGACTTTGGGGATCAATGGTGTCTAATATTCAATTATAATCAATAGGTGTTTCTTTTGTGTGTGTATGTTTGACTTTACTTAAATGTGATGCACACTCGGGGCACCTGAGTGGCTCAGTCGGTTAAGCGTCCGACTTCAGCCCAGGTCATGATCTCACAGTTCGTGAGTTCGAGCCCCACATCGGGCTCTGTGCTGACAGCTTAGAGACTGGAGCCTGCTTCGAATTCTGTGTCTCTGTCTCTCTCTGTTCCTCCCCCACTCATGCTCTGTCTCTCTCTCTCCTTCAAAAACAAATAAAAACATTAAAAAAAGAATTTTAAATGTGATGCACACTCTGTTCACCCCCATCTTTAGTAAAACAGATATATGCACCACTTACATATACACACACATGGCCTTGTGCACACAAGTGTGTAAACCAAGGAAGAGGCTGCTTTACATACACAGAGGAACAGCATGTGCAGGTTGAGAAATTGAGCGAGGACCCATAAGTTGAATGAATTCAGAAGCTCAGAGCAAGAGGTGACCGCAGAAGGTAAGCACTTGGGGAATCCCCAGAGGTCTTGGGGAAAGATTCAAATGGCTTCAAGCCAGCCTCTTCTAAGTTCTAGAAACAGGAAGACCCCAGCTGACATCTGCATTGTTGAAACACATGACTTCTTTTCCCCAGTCGTTATGAGGTTGAGAGATAACGTATGTGAACGTTGAAGTGCACCGTCTAATACTAAATCGGCACTCGGTGAGTGGTAGCTGCCATCATGTTCAAAGGAGTGGACACACATACACACGAGAAAGCAAACCCCAATTGTATAAGGAAGGCATAGTGTGGCATACCTTTTCAGAAGACAAAAATGAAGAACCAGGCCTTGAAGGATTTGCAGGTGCAGAGAGAAGCAGCGAGGGCAGCCCAGAAAGAGCTGAGATGCAGAAGCAGGAATGCCCCCCACCATATATCGGGGGGCAGGGGTATGGAGACCCTAACTGAAGACCCCAAAAGTGAGTGTCTGCATAACAGAAACAGTAAGAAGATGTGCATGGGAGCATTCACAAACAAGTTTGGGAGGCGTATTGGAGCCAGGGAGGAGGCAAGCCTGAAATAAGGGAGAGTGATGTAGAAAGCGCACTTAACTATGGGGTCAAGATTTCACCAAGGAATTGTGTGACTGCAGGCAATAGCTTCCCTTTTTTAGACCCGTAAAGGTGCTGAACTTTTACTTCCAAAGGCCTTTCCAGACTCACTGGTCTGATGCTGGGGCAATAGGGAGCCACAGAAGATTCAGGAGCAGTGAGACTGCAAAGGCAGGGGCAGCTCTCACCCAAACAGCTCTTGTTATCTGCAGCTAGCTGGTAGCCAGGGTTGCAGGCACAGTGGAACGTGCCCGGGGCGCTGACACATTGGTGCTGGCAGCCGTGTCCCCCCTCAACACACAGGTCCTTTCCTGAGGACACACAAGTATAGAATCAGCGAGGGACAGATGGGAAGAACCCTCCAACAAGAAAAAAACTGGGTGGGGTCAGAGGCAGGCACCAAGTTCAAGTACGGCTTTAGATGGGACCAACCTCAGGTGAGAGGGAGGATCTAGATGGGAGGGCTTGGGGAAAGAAAGCGCCTGAGTAGTCACTATGAATAATCTCAGAACAGGAGGTCATCACCGGGCTACATGTGTCAATGGGATGGGGCAGGACTGCAGAGGGGTAAGGTAGAGGAGGTGGAGAGGTGTTAAATCAAGGTGGGTGGAATAATTCAAGGTGCAGAATAGATGGGCAGCATTGTGGGAGGAACTAAATAGAGTAGGCGGGGCCATGCCCATGTGGGCGGGGCATGACAGTTTACGGGTGGGCGATTGCCCTCAGCTGTGACAGGCGGTGCTTCTTGTGTCGAGAGGGGATTTTGGAGTTTGACCTCAGACCAGTGGTAAACCACAACAGCTCATCGGGTGAGCAGGCATGCTAAATGTTGCTCCTTGTGGGCTAAGCCTAAGCAAAAGTGGGCAGACCTGGAATGTGAGAGCCTGCGGTAGCCCAGACGCCACTTAGCTATCTGGTGGGCGGGGCTGAAGCTAGAGTGGGCGGTGCCTCCCGGGCCCAGCCGGTATTTACTCGATGAGAAATCGCTCCAGCGCTCCCCTAACTCACCACACAGCCGACCCTGGAACTGTAGGCCAAACTCCTGGATAAGATCGAAGGACTCAACGAGGAAGACGTGCTCGTCCAGCGGGGGAGACGCCATGGCGCGCAGGGAGCCCACGTCGGCGCGCTGCACCCCCACGGCGTAGATCTCGATGCCGCGGGCGCGCGCCTGAGCCGCCACCTCAGCCACGCGATCCTGGGGTCGCCCGTCGGTCACAATGACAGCGATGCGCGGCACGCGCGCCTCCGGCGGGCGCGCGCCCTCGGCCACGCTGAAAGCCACATTCATGGCGTACTGGATCGCCAGCCCGGTCATGGTGCCCTGAGCTAGCGGCACCAGCGCGCGAATGGCGCGCTCCATATCCTCGCGGCGCGAGAAGGCGCCGAGCCGGAAGACGCTCTGCACTTGACTCGAGTACTGGATCACTCCGACGCGCGTAGCGTTGGGCCCCACGTCCAGGCCGCGGAGGAGGCCCACCAGGAACTGCCGCATGGTTTCGAACTCAAAGGGGCGCACGCTGCGCGAGCTGTCAATCACGAACACCAAATCCAGGGGCCCCGTTCGACACCTGGGACCTTCGAGGAGATCGGGAAGGACTTTCCTAGGTCTGCAAAACCTCATCTCGGAGGAGATCCCCAGGGAAACCCAAGGCGAAATGGTGCTTTTCCGGCGTAACAGCGCGTAGCGCAGAATTAACCTAGCAAATGCGAGCTAGATACCTCCACTCATCCAGCATTTGCTAAGGCCAGATTTCACCAATTCTCTATCCTACAGCTCTTAAGAGCTATTCTGAGGAGGCATTCCCCATTCGGGAGTGGGCGAAGGGATGGCGCAAACTCAAACGACTACAGAGACCAGGCAGGCAACATGAATGAGTGAACTTGGGTTACGCTGACCGACACCCAGCCAAATGTTGCCACGCGGACGCCATGTTAACAGATCCTTGGATTTTTCAAGGGAGGTCCCAAAGCAGAATTGTTACGTGAAGTCTCCTGATTTTTCAGTTCACTTTTAAAAATTAAACGCCAAATGGGCACTTTTGCATGTTACCGCCAACTTTGTTACCTCTAAGCCACATCCTACAGATAAGGAAACTGAGTCCCAGAGAGGCGAAGCTGTGAACTAGATAGAACCTAGCCCGTTATGATTTCAGAGCCTTTGTTTTTTCTCTCCCCAGCAGACCTAGCTGGCTGCAGACGGAGAACCAGCTTTTGTTCCCTTCCCCCTGCTGGTGAGGGCTGAGCCTTGCTCACCTGCGAACTGGAGCTGGCTTTCCCAGGGCTGGAGAAGCAGCAGCAACATAGGCAGTGGCGAGCATAGAAGGCCCCTCATGGTGCTTGGGGGACAGAGAAGGGAAGTGCCAGAGCCTGGAGGGTGCAAGGAAAATAGCAACGCGGTAATATTTACAGAGCTCCTACTCTGGGTGATGGGCACTTGGAGCGGGGGGAAGGATCATGGATTTACTTTACTAACGTCTCTACCTTTGTGTATGTTTGAAAATTTTCATAATAAAAAAAATTGCAGTACAGTGCTGGGAAACACAGGGAATCCTACTTTGCAGAATTGCAGAGTAGTATTTAGATAAACGGAAAGCAGATTTAAAAACATATCATTTAAAAATAAAATGCCCCTCGAAAAGAAAACATCCACAAAAATAAATGAAAAAGAAAAAGGCCTTTCTAAACGCCAAGCACCGTGTTAAATGTCCTTCATGCATTGGGACATTTAATCTCGGCAATTCTATGAGACTAAAACTGTTACTCTTCCCATCGTACGGATGAGGAAACCGTCTCAGAAAAGAGAAGCGCTGGTGCCCAAAGTCACTCGGCAAGAAAGTGGCTCGCCAGGATACAGTCCTACGCCTAAGTGGTTCCAAAGACCAGCGACGCGTTCCGCGGCCTCTCCAGCCGGGAGAACCTCTGCAAGAACAAAGCCGTCATTCCCCACCCTGGCCCCCTCCCTCCCCACACAAGGCGCTTCTGTGTGGCTGTCCTTCCAACACACACGTACGCACGCGCGCACACACCCAGACATGCAGGGCCCAGCCTCTGGCCCCTGGGGAGAGCCGCACCCTTTCACCCGGTGGGGGGTAGGGACCCGCAGCGCGACCGCCAAAACGCGCTACGCAGGCTTGGAGCCTCCGCTTCCCGCCTGCTCTCAGGAGACACCGCCAGGGGGCGTCTTCCCGAATCTGGCTGCGTTGGTTAGGTGGCCGTGGGAAGACCACATCTGCCTAGCAGGTGCCCCTGCCCAGAGCAAACAGTGGCCGAGAGCCCCGAGGCCTTGGAGATAAGCCCGGGTCAGGATATATCCGACACCAGGGCCAAGAAGCAGGGGAGCGCAGGGTTCCTGGGACAGCGGCATTGGATACGCCCGGAAGGCGGTGAGTGAGGCCCCAGCGCGCCCATGGACCCTGTACCGGCAGCAGGTGAGCGCTCACTCTTCCACCGCCCTTGACGACGCCCCTTGATAATCCCGAAGGGTTCCCGTTGTACAGATGGGGAAACTGAGGCCCAGGAAGGCTGCCCGCTGAGCTGCAAAGGAACCTGGGACTCCTGGTTCCCGTTCTCCCTTCTGGGCTGCCTGGCTGCCTGGCAACCTGGCGCCGAGGAGTCACTAAACCTCTTTTCCTTCCATTCACTCCCCCTACTCTATACCCTGCCCCCGACGCCCCATGCTGAAGCTGCGTTAGCCATTTTTCTGTTGCTTGTTTCCTGGCAGAGGGGGCCAGCTGCCCTAACCCAACCGCAGCCCCTCTGGCCCCCTCCCCCAATTCCGTGAATGGGCCTATTCTGAGCAAGGTCGGGTGCGTGCAGCTCACTCCAGGCGGCCTTCCCGGCCCGGATCCTCTCTGCCTTGGCTTTCCAGGCCTGCTAGAAGAACAAAAATCCCTCTGGCAGGGCCCGTCGTGGGAGGTTGACTAAGCCAGATGTGCCAGTTGCCGCTGCAAACGGGAGGGTGCAGAATGCCTTCTCTAGCTTGGGCCATAGCCAGGGCCACCTCTGCGGAGCATGGGGGGAGGGAGGGAAGAGACAAGGGGCCCTTGCCACCTCCCATTCTTTCCCACCTGCAGAAGCCTCTGGGTCCCCTAAGACCCCTTATCCTGCTCTTGGCCTGAGCCAACATCTCCCCTGGCACCCCCTTCCCCCTGCCCAGTAATCCTAGAAAGTCAAAACATGACTGCCTCCAAGTGCATCACCTTCCCAACCCTCTTATTGTACAGAGGGAGAAACCAGGTCCAGAGACTAGTGTCTTGCCCTAAGTCACACAGCAACGTGGTGACAGGTCTGATACTAGAACCCCGAGCTCCTCTGAGGGGTTAATCCTCCCGTTAAAAGATTCGGAAATGCCTTAGGGTGGGGAGACTGGGCTCAAAAGGAAGGAGAGGTCTGCAAATAACTCCTCAAGAATTGGCTGATGAATAAATACCTGGGGACATTCCTGGCGGTTCCTCGAGGGAGGAGATCAGGAGGCAAGCAACCCCCCCCCCCCCTTTGGTGGCCTTGTTGGTGGAGGCTCAACTTGGAAAGGACCCCACAGAAGTGGAGAAGGGCACTGCAGGTCAGATGGGGGCACCGTAAGCGGTGCGGCGGCGGTTAGACGCGGTCGTCTGGCCTGACTTGACGCCTGCTCCCCTGCAGACCCCTCCGCGCCCCCAGGCCCTTTGACTCACCTGAGCCCGCCGGACAGCTCGGAGGCGCGGCCGCGGAGCGGAGCCGACGGGCGGAGCCTCCCGGGCAGCTGGACCAGGTAACGGCGCAGGCAGCGCGCCCGAGGTGGGGACTGCCAGGCGGCTGGAGCGAGCGGCGGGGGCGGCCGCATTTAACCCGGGGCAGGCGGTGGGGAGGGGGAGCGCGGGCTGCGACCCCTCCCACCGGCCGGGAGCGATCCCCTTTCCTCGCAGGGCTGGGGCGGGGCCAGCGCGGCGCCCCTGCTCCTGCCGCCCCGGGAGCCGCCGGCGCGAGCTGCGGGGCCGGAATTCGGCTCCCGGCGGGAGGCTGGGCGGCCCCGCTCTCCGCCGCCGGAATGCGTCGGATGCCTCCGAGGCCCTTCCCCGAGGAGAGCCCCAAGGGGCGGAGCGGGCCCTGGCCCGGCCGGGCTCCTGCCCTCCGCTGCCCCCTCCAGGAGTGAGAGGCCCGGGACTCTGGTCCTGCGCGACGGGCAAAAGGGTTCAGAAGGGTAGCCGCAGGGCTCCCGACTCTCCCCCAGGCCCCACCTGGAGGCCCCTCAAATCTCTGCCGTCTCGGACTCCTTCGCCCCGTCTCTGCAATTCCTTAAGTCTTGGGCCCACCCACTACCCTCCCTCGTCAAAACTCCGAGGCCGACAAGCCACCAGGCCCCTAGGCTCTGACTGGCCCACTCCCTTGATTCTGGAGGCCCTGAAATCAAGGGAAGGAAAGCTAGGACAGTTAACAGGCCCCTCCTCTTGGGAGAAAGGGGGTGAGGAGGGTTGCTTTGACCCTGGAAGACCGCAAATGTTCCTTTAGGATCCCGGGGACACCGTTTTGGGTGTTTACAGGCCTCTGGGGGCAGGCAAGAGAGCGCTCTGGTCCAGGGGTCCGGCAAAGCTCTTTGCCCCGGCATCCAGATTTCGCCGGGATGGGTCCCCTCAAAGTGTAAGGAAATCACGCACCCTCACATACTCTGTTTCCGTCCCAAGACCGGCACAAGTGTGGCCTTTGTGCCGCTGGGGCCTCTCCCCAGTGCTTCAGGCTGTGATGGGCATGGAGCCAGACCTGAAGAGTGGCGCCCGGGTGGTCCCGGTGGGCTCCCTGCAGGCCTCATTGAGTATGGGCAGCCTAAATATTTAACCCACAACTTAAACGCGGAATCCCCTCTCTTACCCAATGCTTTCCGTCCCTGACCCCCCATGCATTTCATTCAACCTCCTTGCTGGGCTCCAGGCCACCTCTCCCCTTAACGCTCATTCCTGCCCAGCTGCCAGCCTGCACCCACCCCCGGGTCACCCCCAGAGCATGTCACGGTCCTGAGGGAAGGCGTGCGCCAGTGCCTACAGCAACAGTGTGAGCAGACGGTGTGGATCCTGCATGCCAAGGTGGCTCAAAAATCATATGGAAATGAGAAGCGGTAGGTGCCTGGCTGGCCCCTTGGAGGTCCCTGCAGCCACCTTCTGCTCTGTGCTTGCCTTGTCTTGTATTTATTGTATTTTTTACTTTTGTTTTATTTAAGGCAATCTTTTTTTTTTTTTTTAAGTTTATTTTGAGAGAGAGAGAGACAGAGAGAGCACGCACAAGCAAGTGGGGACAGGGCAGAGAGAGAGAGGGAGAAAGAATCTCAAGCAGGTTCTGTGCTGACAGCCAGGGGGCTCCATCTCAGGAACCGTGAGATCATGACCTGAGATGAGATCAAGAGTTGGAAACTTAACCAACTGAGCCACCCAGGCGCCCCCAGTTCAGTGTCTTTTAAATTTTTTTTTATTTTTAATGTTTGTTTATGAGACAGACACAGAGCACTAGTGGGGGAGGGGCAAAGAGAGAGGGAGACACAGAATCTGAAACAGGCTCCAGGATCTGAGCTGTCAGAACAAAACCCGATGCAGGGCTCGAACCCACGGACCGCGAGATCATGACCTGAGCCGAAGCCAGACGCCAAAGTCAGACGCTCAACTGACTGAGCCACCCAGGCACCCCACCAGTTCAGTGTCTTTTAGAACCTGGGGAGGACACAGAGCTCGACTATTGGCCCATCAGGAGCCTTTTCCCTCTGCCTCCACTGGCCTCCACTTTGGTGTATAACAGAACCTCCTTGTGAATCTACAGTATCCCCATTCACTCATCATCCACCCATTCATTCCTTCTTTCATTCAACAACTACTTACTGGGTGCTTATCAGGTGTCAGGCTCTCTGGACAATGCTGGGCCCTGGACATACGACTCCAGAAGACAGATCCAGCCCCTGCTTTCATGGCATCTTCACTGTGGTGTGGAAGAGACAGACAACAAACTCCGCACAAATCAGTGAACAAGAAATTCCAGACTGTGATGACAGCTGTTAGAGCAGAATTATAGGACAGCATGATGTAGTAGAAACAGAGGTGGGGGCACTTTAGCTAGAAAGGTCAAGATGGTGGACAGGCCTTTTAAGGAGGTGACATCTGAATTGAGATTTGAATGTTAAAAGGGAGCCAGACAGGAGAAAATCTGGGGGAAGCGTGTTCCAATTAGAAAGAAAAGAAAATGCGGACACCTTGAGGTTGTACAGACTTGGCCTTTTCTGGTACAAAAGAAGTCAGAAGGGCTGGAATTAGAAAAGGAGGGGGGACTTTGTAGGAAATAAAGTCGGAGAGGTAAGCAGGGACCACATCAACCGCTAGAGGGTTTTAGGAAGACAAATCACATGATTGACCCCTGCTTTTAAAGAAACGAAAAGGCAGTGTGCCCACTTTGCTCTAAGCAGGTCGTAGAGGGGAGGCGTGGAGGCAGAGAGAGCAGGGGAGAAGGCTGATGCTGTGGTCCAGGCACAAGTGATGGCAGTTGGGACTGAGGTGGAGGTGATAGGAAACCCATGGATTGTGGATGTGTTTTGAATGCGGAGGGGACAGGACTTTCTAATGGGTTGAGTGAAAGGAGTGATAAAAGCAAGTCCAGATGTATTAACCTCTGGGGTCCACGGTCACGGAGAAGCCTGGGGAGGGCACTGGGACAGGAGGAGGAGCAATCAAAAATTCTGCCCGATTTGTGCTGCCTTTGAGACGTCTAGAGACAGTCGAGTGGAGAATGGATGTGCGAGTCCAGCGTTTGTATGTCTCCGCAGGTTCTTCTGCCCCCCGCCCTGTGTCTACCTCGCAGGTCCCGGCTGGAGGGTGAAGCCAGTGCACGGCCAAGGTGAGGGTGGACTCCTGGACTGCCGGGCGCCTCCCTGCGGGGGGACAGCACAGTGCGGCCTGGGAGCCTGGCGGGGTCGCATGCGCTGTCTCGCCGCGCCCTCTGGCGGCGAGGACTCCGCTTGCCTGGCACCCGAGTCCTTCCCGAGCCGCCTCGCGTCCCTTTCCAGCCCACCAGCCAGGGGAAACCGGACCCACCGTCTGCGGTTACATGGGACTGGATGGCGCGTCCGGCAGCGCCGCCGAGACGCAGAAGTTGAATTTCGAAGAGCAGCCAGACTCCAGGGTGAGAGGGCGAGGGACGGGCTCTGATTCCTGTTTCCACCCTTGCCCCTTCCTTGGCGAGGAGGGCTCATCCACCCCCTGCCCACAACCCCCCCGCCCCCCGCAGAAGCCGAAAGATAGGTGAAGAGGCGGGGGGGGGGGACCGGGGTTCTGCCTCGAGGGTGAGCCTGAGAGCTGGGATCGTGCTGCTTCCTGTCACGTCCGATGGGGCAGACGTCAGAAAACTGGTGGCGGAGGGCTGGGATGAGACGGCCCGGTGCCCGCGCACCCCGTAGGAATTCGGTTGCGCCAAGACCCTGTACATCTCGGACGCAGACAAGAGGAAGCACTTCCGGCTGGTGCTGCGGCTGGTGCACCGCGGGGGCCGGGAGCTAGGCACCTTCCACAGCCGCCTCATCAAGGTCATCTCGAAGCCCTCGCAGAAGAAGCAGTCGCTGAAGAACACTGACCGTGAGCCAGGCGGGGCGCGAGGGCTGGGCGGGGCGGTCAGGTGCCACCGGGTCCAGAGCTGCCGAACTGGGGAGGGAGGAGACCTAGATTGGAAGGGTCGGGCCAGAGCGGGAGAGGTGGAGTCTGAGCCGAGAGAGGGGCGGGGTCTGGCTCCGGTCTGGGAATGAGAAACTAGAGCAGAGGAAAGGGGACAGACGCCAGACACTGGGGAAAGGGACCGGGGGTGGGGTGGGAGGTGGGGAGTCCAGCGCAGACAAAACTGGCCAGCAGGTGCTGAACTAGAGACAAAAGTGACAATAAAAGGGCAGTCAAAACTATCTATTCAGTGCTGGATGTATGCCTGGCTCTGTGCTAGACGCTGGATCCCTGTAACATAAAGACAAGTGCCTGTTCTGGAGGAACCCACAGCCTAGCACGGGAGATAGACACACATCGCTCATCAGAGAGACAGTTTGAAATAAGGACTGCCCTGGGTGCCAAGTGACAAATCCCAAGGGGGCCGGGGCCTGAAGCACAGTGACAACACTGTTGTCACTACCCACGAAGTGAGGTGGGGGAAGGCATAGGAGAAGGTGGACTTCCCTTGCTAACATTAACAAGAATCATCCTATTTGATGTTCACTGCATCCCTCTGAAGCAGGTACTATCATTGTTCGAGTGATAGGAGGGCATGAGGGAAATGAGGTCTGGAACATTCACCCATTCATTTAATGAAATAGTTGGGCCTATCACAATCCAGGTGACTTGCCTAAGAGTGCCCGGCTAGGAAGAGACCCAGCCAGGATTTGAACTTGAGTCAGTGTCACTCCAAAGCCCATACTTACTTTCTGTCTGTCTGTTAAAAACCCTGTAGAACGTCTCAGACCCAGGCAGTGCTCTGTCTGGCCCTTGGTATCAGGTAAGTGGTATAGTGTGGTGGTTAGGGGTGCAGATTCCGGAGCTAGGTGGCCTAGGTTTGAATCCTGGCTGCTACTGGCTAGCTATGCTATCTGGATCAAGTTTCTCTCTCTCTCTCTCTCTCTCTCTCTCTCTTTTAATGTTTGTTTTGTTTTGTTTGAGAGGGAAAGAGCACGAGCAGGGGAGGGGAAGAGAGAGAGAGAGAGAGAGGAGGGCAGCCCTGATGCGGGGCTCAAACTCATGAACCACGAGATCATGACTTGAGCCGAAGTCAGATGCTCAACCAACTGAGCCACCCAGACACCCCAAGTTGCTCTCTTAAACAGAGATAGTATCTACCCCAGAGCAGGGTTGGGAGAATCAAATGAGCTAATGCATATAGAGCATTTAAAACAGTATCTGACATACAACAAACATTAGCTTTCGTTATTATCCAATGGATGGGAACTTAGGCTACGTATAAATTGAGCATTTACAATATGCCTCGCACTAGGAGGGGAGAGAAGATGACCTAGTGCTTTCTCCCCAAGTGGTCAAAGCTCCGTCAGAAAACGAAACCATGGTTCCGAGTGTGATAAGCTGGAAGAGATCGGTGTCAAACCCTAGAAATATCACACTGCTGTTTCACACCACATGGTATTTGCTTATGCAGCCCCCTGAGCAACTCCTACCTACTTCCTGCTCCCCAGCTGAGAGTGTAACCTCCTCCAGGAAGCCTTCTTTCACCCAGCCCTTACCACCTCATTTTGAAACTTTATATGTATGTCCCACCTCTCTGAGACTGTGAACTCCTCCAGAGTAAAATTGGGTCTAAGTCACCCTTTGGTGCCCAGGACCCAGCACAGTGCCTGCCCCAAAGGAGGCACTTAGTGAATACTTGACAATATTGTTTATCGAACTGAAGGGCGTCCAGGCAGCAAAAAGGAACAGGCAAGGATACAAAAGCAGGACTCCAGCCGGTACTTGGTAAAGGGCCGTGAACTAGGAATGCCCAGTGTGTCTAGGCCAGTGAGCATACGAGGGGACTGACCCAGGGGACAGAGGACCAAAAACTGCCTGGAAGTACAAGGAACCAAGGTAGGCTTGGGCGCTGATTTCACCTCCCCTCACAGTGTGCATATCCTCGGGCTCAAAGGTCTCCCTCTTCAACCGCCTGCGCTCCCAGACGGTCTCCACGCGCTACCTGTCCGTGGAGGACGGCGCCTTCGTGGCCAGCGCGCGCCAGTGGGCTGCCTTCACGCTCCACCTGGGTAACCACACCAGCCGGCCCGGGGCTGGGAGCTTCACATGCATCAGCTTATTTCATCTTCAGTCCAACTCCTCGAGAAAAGTAAACTTTGCCCAAGGAACTGAGGCTTGCCAAAAGTCCCAGTGAGTCTGTGACCAGTCCAAGCCATTCTGACTCTAATGTCCAGCCCTCTCCGTTCCTCTCAAACCCCACCCTGGGAGCAGACACTTTCAAGGATGGCCACAGATGACCCCTCCAGAATGAGAACCTTCAGCCTTAGCTGTCTCCCTGCATGCCGACCCTCCCCGCAGGATCCAAGTGTGATGTGGGGTGGGGCCAGAGGCAGGGAAGGCAGGGTTCAGGGGAGAAACTTGGGACCCCTGAAAACCTTCTTTCCTTCCCTTCCCTCTTTTCACGCCAGCTGATGAACACTGTTCCCAGGGGGACTTCCCGCCTCGAGAGGGCTACGTCCGCTATGGCTCCCTAGTGCAACTCGTCTGCACTGTCACGGGCATCACACTACCTCCAATGGTATGAGAAGGGAAGGCATACCTGGGGGGTCCCCCCAGATCCATGCAGAAAGTCTGACCCACAAGGGCAGGGCTGGAAGGTGAGGGCCCAAGGCATAAAGACATGCATTCTCACTCTGGATACTCAGTGCTTTGTGGGGCTGGATGGAGGTAAAGGGTGGGGGGTGGGGGGACCTGCCAGAGCCCATATGGCTACAGGATAGCAGAAAGCTAGCTGGGAGGGCAGCCTCTGTGCACCCAGGCACCTTGCCGCCATACTTCCTACCACCCCTTCTGTTGTAGATCATCCGCAAAGTGGCCAAACAGTACGCGCTCCTCGACGTGGACGAGCCCATCTCCCAGCTGCACAAGTGTGCGTTCCAGTTCCCCGGTGAGCCTGCCGGAGAGGGTGGCACTTACTTATGCCTCGCCGCAGACAAGGTGGTGCAATTCCAGGTGAGAGGGAACGAGTACTGGCACCAAGCGTTCTAGAAGGTCAGAACATAGAGAACCGGAGAACGTAAGATGGTCATCATCATAATGACTGCTGCTTACTGAGCGACACTGCCTCCCATGGAATGTTAGAATCATAGACTATCAGG
This sequence comes from Lynx rufus, assembly GCF_022079265.1. Lineage (NCBI taxonomy): Eukaryota > Metazoa > Chordata > Mammalia > Carnivora > Felidae > Lynx > Lynx rufus. The sequence continues at coordinate 15,516,745 of NW_025814896.1, read as the reverse complement.
ACAGAATCCAAGAATGTAGAAAAAAATAGTAACAGTATTAATTGAGCAATACTCCTTCCCAAGGAATGTTAGAGTCATAGAATGTTAGGAGATAAGATTTTAGAATGAAAATAAAAATAAGTAATAGAATTGAGAATTATTGTGCAAAGAGCATTAGAATCATAGAATGTTCAGGGGCACCTGGGGGGGCTCAGTTGGTTGAGCATCAGACTCTTGATTTCGGCTTGGGTCAAGATCTCAAGGGCTCATGAGATCGAGCCCTGTGTCAGGCTCTGTGCTAACAGCGTGGAGCCTACTTGGGATTCTCTCTCCCCCTCTCTCACTCTGCGCCCCACCCTCCCCAAATAAATAAACATTTTTTAAAAAAGAATCATAAAATGTTAAGCCACAGAACTGTAGAATGTGGAAAATTATTATTAAGCAGTACAACTCCCAAAAGAATATGATCATGGAATGTTGAGATAAAATCATAATATATAGAAAATATTATTATTGAGCTATATTGCCTCCCCAAGCATTTCAAACCTGTAGAATAGAATTGCACAATGTTAAAAAATAGAATTTCAGAATCCTAAGAAAATAGACCTTTGGAAACCAGCTAGTTCAGGGAACTTAAGGGCCTTGTCCAAGCTCACAGGGCAGGTAAAGCTCAGAGCCTAGGACTGGACCCCAGGATGCAAGAGCCCAGACATTATGCTGACCCATGCCACCCATGCTGGTGGCCACCATCCCCTTGGGTCTCCTCCCAGGCCTCCCCCTGCCCCAAAGAGGCGAACAGGGCGCTGCTCAATGACAGCTCTTGTTGGACCATCATCGGTACCGAGTCGGTGGAGTTCTCCTTCAGCACCAGCCTGGCGTGGACCCGGGAACCCGTCACCCCAGTGCCCCTCATCAGCACCCTGGAGGTGAATCCGGGGCGCTGGCGGGCGCAGGGGGGGGGGGGCGAGCGGGGATCTGACTCAGGGTGTGTGTGTGTGGGGGGGGGGATGGGGTGCTGGCAAGGGAGAGCAGCAGGCTCTCGGCCACCGCCCCCGCTCCCTTCCGCCCCCAGCTGAGTGGTGGGGGAGACGTGGCCACGCTCGAGCTCCACGGCGAGAACTTCCACGCGGGGCTCAAGGTGTGGTTCGGGGACGTGGAGGCCGAAACCATGTACAGGTATAGGGGGAGCCTCCCTTGGGCCGCGGGGAACGGGACGGGTGCGTGCCGTCGGCGGCACTGCAGCCCTAACCTCGGTGCCACCCCAGGAGCCCGCGGTCCCTGGTGTGCGTGGTGCCCGACATCGCCGCCTTCGGCAGCGACTGGCGCTGGCTGCGCACACCCATCACAGTGCCCGTGAGCCTGGTGCGCGCCGACGGCCTCTTCTACCCCAGCGCCTTCTCCTTCACCTACACCCCCGAGTACAGCGCGCGGCCCGGCCCCCCGGGCGCCCCCGAGCCCGCCGCCGACGCCGACGCGCTGCTCGAGAGCATCCACCACGAGTTCACGCGCAGCAACTTCCACCTCTTCATCCAGACTTAGGTCCGCGCCCACGCCCGGCCCGGGCCTCCCTGGGGCCCGGGCTCCGCCCCCTGCCCCTTTGCTGGGAAGTCAAGGCCAGAGCCTGGGCGGCGGCGGGCCCTCGCCGGAGAAACTGCCACTCACTCGTCCACCTGAGTGATGCTGTCCAGTCACCAGCGTGGCTCTCCCCGTGTTTGTCTGTCTCACTCTCTAAATCAAGCAGTCTCTGTCTCTCTCTCTGTCCCCCACAGTACCTTTGCACATCTCCCCATTTGTGTGTCCCCACGCCTCCAACTTTGTCTGTTTCTCCCTGTGTCTCAGTAGGATTTCACACACTCTTAAGAGCCAGGCCTGGGACATTTACCTTCTGTGCAGTTGTGTCTCCTCTTGAAGAGGACCCACACAGTTCCACACACCCAGGCCTGGAGCACCATGTCCTGCATGGACTGCTAGCTCTGACCCCGAATGCCAGCTCCCACCTAGATCCCCAGGTCGGGCCTAAAGTGCTGGCTCTCACCTGGAGCACCCGGCACTGCCCGGAGCACTGGGTTCCACTTGGAGCACCGGGTCACTCCTAGAGCTCTGGGTCTCACCTGGAGCACTAGACTCACCTAGGACGCCAGATCCCACCCATTGCAGGGGATCTTGCTGGAGCACCAGGTCCCATGTGAACACCGGGTTCCACTGGAAACACTGAGTCCCTCCTGGAGCATGAGAGGCCCGCCCTGGAGTACTGGGTTCCGCCCTGGAAGACAAGACCTGCCCCTCCTGGTGCTCCCAATGGCTGCGGCCAGGCATAGCACCCTTGCCTGTGCTTGCTTTGTGCCCAGGACGGTAGTCAGGTCTTGCCATCTTCACTGTCCACCCAGGCACTTCTCTTGCAGGCCCAACAGATCCTGCAGGTCAGGGATTCCTCTGCCATCCCAAGGCAGAGTCTGATCTGAATGACCCACCTCCCCAAGGAGGGAGGCGCTCCGTGTAGTTCCCCCCACTCGCACACACAAGAAGGGACCGTGAGTCCAATGGAGCAGAGAGCCTGCCATTTTGACCCTTTCTGGAGAAGGAATGAGGTTCAGAAGCAGCTAGCATTCTTGAACTCCTGTCCCTGTCCTGGGGCCCACCTGTTGGCTCTGGGGTTGAGTTCCCTACTAGCTATCCCCCCAGTCTAAGCAAAGATGCACCCCAGGCTCAGGGGCAAACGTAAGATACAAAACACAGGACAGTTCCAGGCAGAACTCCTGGGATGAGCTGGACAGTGACTCAGCTGAGAGAGGAGCTTCTCAGCATGGGAACCAGGAACCAAATGACAGTCTGCCCTGATCAACCTGCCCACCCCCTGTCAAGTCTGTGCTTTACAGGGAAGCAGAAGAACCAGGCAGGGTCCTGGCTCAGGCCGTTGGAGCCATGGATATAGATATATGTGGGTGCCAGCTACCTGGTCCAGTCCCTGTGGTGCCCCATGGGGACAACTGCTCTAAAATGTGGGTTCAAGGCTCTCACTCCTCTGGGCCCTTCCTGGAATTCTGAGAAGGGCTCATTCCCCAGGAAGTTTCTCTCCCAGAGGGAGGAGGGGGTGGGAAGCCCGTGAGGAAGAAGCTGACATTTCCCAAGGGGAGGAAGTGACCTTTGCTCTTTAAACTTCCCCAAATTATAGTGAAGATCTGTCATCTGCCATCAGCAGGCTGAAACTCACTATGATCAGGAAAGAGAAGCTTGTTTAAGGGCCCTTCATGGCCCCTGAGAGTGAATCCTGGCTGAGGAATGCAGGGGACAAGTTGAATGGGAAATGTCCCCTACGTGAGTGCCTGCTTCAGAAGAGTTTGCTCTCACTGCCCCGTGATACTGTTGAAGCACGAAGCCACTTAGAATGAGTTTCACAGCAGGGTGTTGGGGCACAAGGGCCCATTCAGCCCTGTGCTCGAGGACTTCCTCTGCCACTTCACAAGGCAGGAGTCCTGGAAGCCAAGATCCTAGGTTGGCCTGAAAGCCCAGGCCCCTCCATGCAGCCCTGTCTTCTTTTGCACACCCCTCGGGGCACCATAGGACCCTCGGTCCCATGTATGCACCCACGTGGAAGTCTGTGACCTCAAAGCCTTGGCCTGTCTTCTAAGTTCCAGCTGCAGTACTCTGCTCAGAGGTCCTCCTAGCCCTGAACCTGAATCTGACATCCAGTCCCTTCCCACTCCACCCCCTTGCAGCAACCCACTGTCTGTGTCCTTTCCTCACGCCATCCAGCCACAGAGGCCTTCACCTTGCCTTCCGCACTAGAATAAACTTCCTTCTTTCCTCTCCCTCCACCTACTGCCCTGATCTCCAAATCCAGCTCAAATGTCACCTCTTTCAAGATTTCCCTAAGGCAGGATCAGCTACATACTTTAGGGGACCCAGTGCAAAACTAAAATGTATGGGGAAAAAAAAAGAAGAAAATGAAAATGTATGGCCCCCTTGTGCAAAAACTATTTAGAATTTCAAGACCGTGACAACAGAGCATAAAATCAAGAAAGGCCCTTCTAAGCCTTGAGTGCACAATTCACATGCCCTGGACCCACCCCCGTATTCCCCTAGAACTTCCCTGGGACCATGTCACCACCCACCCTGGATGAAAGGGCTTTATGTATATGTCGATTGTCCCCTCTAGACTGTGAGCTCATGGGGAAAGAGGCTCATGGGTGTGTGTCCTAGAGGGTGCATTACCAGACCTTGAACTTTGAGCGGGGCTCAATAAATACCAAATGGCCAAGCATTCATTGCCTTGGCAGTTTGTATATTTGCAAGTGTAAAGTGAGACCAGCAGGCGGCACTGTTTCCCTCCCAAGAATTAAGTTTTCGAGCATCCTTAGAGAACTGTGAGGGTATTAAAAGATAATCTTCACATTTTCACACTGTCAGGATGGGAACCCTAGGGTTGAGAATCATTGCTCTAGTCCATATTCCCCACTCGTTTTACAGACGGGGAAACTCAGGCTCGAAGAGAAGGCCCATGAAGCTCCAAGAGCACGTTGATAGCAGAGCCTAATTTAAGTCCTATACTCCTAATGCTAAATCTGGGACTCTGAGGCTCTCACAGAGTGAGAATAAAGTCAAAATCTCTGTTCTAAAATCTCCTAGCTTACCAGCTCTCATGTTGCCTGAGTTTCCACCATGAACTACTAGTCTACAGGCTTAAGCATTGACTTTTCGGTTTCTCTCTCTCATTTGTTTCTTTTAAGTGGGGCTTCCCCGAAGAGTCTCACATTAACCACAGTGTGGGTAAAATTCTCAGACACCTTCCTCCCTGGGTTAGGATGTAGACTGCTGAGGGCACAGACCGAGAAGACAGAGAGGGAGGGAGGAAGCAGCCTTATTTGATGGGAATAAAACCGATAAGATAATATCCACTAAGTTTTCCAAGAGTCATCCCTGACCATACTTACCAAAAAAAAGGCCCTCCAGGCAGGCTTGGCTCTCTTCCGGACCCCAAGGGACAAAGGCAGGCGGGGCAGTATTGGCATAATAATGCTTTCAGTGGGCAAAGTGGTCAACACCTGCCGTAGCTGGCTGATCGCCCCAGAGGCAGGCAGAGTTCTAGGGGAAGGCAGAGCCTTGTGGCCAAGGTCTTTATGGTTTCATTACATGGGTTCTAAATGGGTTCGATTATAGAGTGCTGAAGTAGAGCCCACTCTACCAAGCTCATTCCCAAGCCTTCATCTGGTTCAAAACATCCTCCTCCCCAACCCTGGCTGGTGCCTGGAAGAGTGCCATCCCTGCCTCATCCAGGCTAGGGGTGTCCTAGGCTTGGCTGATTTTGTCCTGATTGTGTGTGTGTGTGTGTGTACACACTTCTTCTTCCCACACTAATTACTCATATGTATTTTCAGAAGAATCACCTTAAGATCCAGGAATGCAGCTCAAACAGTGGCTTTCCAGACAACACCCATCTTGGAAACAAAGTTGTGTGTTTAAGCCAGGCACATTTGGCAAGTTCAAGTCACTTAACCTCTCTGTGCTTCAGTTCCCCCTTCTGTAAAAGGGGAAGTATTTGTTTCACAGGATGTTGTGAGGAATAAAATAACCAATATATGTAAAGCAACAGGGCCTGGCCCACTGTAACCACTTTCTGTGGGACAGTTGCTGTCATTGTCGTTACTCCAGAAATATTTTTACAGATGATCCAGACTCTGCACTCCCCGCCATTTGACAGATGGAGAAATTGATTGTCCAGAGGGAGTAAGTGACCTGCCTGTATTGGTTGTCTATGTTGTGTAACAGACTACCACAAACACAGCAGTTAAAATAACACCCATTTATTGCCCTTATGGTTTCCATGGATCGGGAGCCCAAGCACAGCTTAGCTGGGTTTTCTGCTAGGGGTCTCCCAAGGCCATAATCAAGGTGTGAGCCGGGGCTGACAGGGCGGTCTCTCTGAGGCAAAGGGTTCTATTCCAGGCTCACAGAGTTGTTGGCAAAATTCACATCCTTGTAGCTGTAGAACTCATGGAAGCTTGCTTCTTCAAGGCCAACAGGAGAGCATCTCTCTTACCAAGAAGGTTCCGGATCCTCTTATTAGCGTTTTCAACTGATTAAGCTTGGCCCACCCAGGGTAATCTCCCCTTTTAATAACTAAAAAAATCAACTAATTTGGGACCTCAATTACATCTGCAAAACCCCTTTGTCTTTCCCGTCTGATGTAACCCAATCATAGGAGTGGCATCCATCATGGTTACAGATCCTGCCCACATTCAAGGGGAAGGAATATACTGGTGTATACAACAGGAGGTAAAAATCTTGGGGGCCATCTTAGAATTCTGACCATCCTATCCCCCAAAACTACATAGCAAATGATTTCCAAGGAGGAATCTATTTGGCCTGTAGGCCTCCCAATGCCCCATGAAGAATGGCCCCATATAGGGGTCAGTGCTTCTCTGGTTCCAGAAAAAATGGCAGGATCATGAACAAAAAAGGCTCAATATTGTCTAAATCCACTTTGCATCCTGTGCCCAGTTCTCAGAAATAATATTATACCAAGTCCCACTCAGAGTCTACTCTCTAGATAAATTAACTCCTGTGCAGAATTGACCAGAAACAAGGCTATAGTAACCAGCCTTTGAGATGGCTTCTAAGGAGTCTTGCCTCCTGAAGGTATTCCTGCCCTTCCCTTCTGAAGTCTCCTTTCGTGATGAATATGGCTGACGTGTGTGACCAATAGGATAGTGTGGAAGTAACAGTGAGTGACCAAAGGCTTGGCCATAAAAGGCATTGTAGCTTCCACCTGGCTCTCTAGGATCGCTTTCTGGGAAAAGCCAGCCACTATGTAATGAGGACATTAGCCCTTTGAGGGTCCACATGGCAAGGAACTGAGGCCTCCTGTCAACAGCCATCATCAACCTGCCAGACATATAAGTGAGCCACCCTGGAAGTGGACCCTCCAGCCCACTCAAGCTTCTAGATGCTCTGGCCCAGGTCAACATTTTGACTACAACTTCATGAGACAACTACCTAGCTCAGTTGCTCCCACATTCCTGGCCTGCAGACACTATGTGAGACAGTGGTCAGAAGCCCTGAAATTTGGGGATAATCTTACACGATAGATAACACAGGGGCCTTGTGGAGCTTCTGTCTCACCCAAAGATGGCGCTGATGAGAATGAAGTGCTTTCAGTGAGCACTTACAGTACTCTAGGCTCCGACCTACCTCCCTGTAGGCTGTTGGAGCACAAGGTAGCAGCTATTAAAAGCTGAAATCCCAAGTCGAAAGGTCATGACCCACAGTCTTCATCACCAACACAGACCTAACAGAAATTTCTGAGACAATGGAAATGCTCTGTATCTGCACTGACTGAGAGAGTAGTCAGCAGCTGCATGTGGCTACTGACCACTTGAGATGTGGCTAGCACAACTGAGGAACCGAATTTTCGTTTTTGAAAATGTGTTTAAATGGAAAGAGTCACCTGTGGCCGACAGCTACTATACTGGACGGCCCAGGTCTAACAGATGCAAAGACCTTCTGCAAGAATCAGGTTATAAAGAACAGGGAGCCCCACTCAAGCTTCACGGAGCTCAGGCAAACAAGGTGTGGCAGGGGCCCCGGAGACCAGTCTTGCTGCTTCAGTGGGGGGGGGGGGGGGGGTGTAGGTCCCAAGCAGCCTCTGGAGCCCAGATGCCTGGGTTCAAACCCCACCTCTACTGTTGGTAAACTGTGTCACTTTGGACAAGTAACCTCTTAGCTGTGGTGTCCCAATCCGTATAACGGGGATACTAACAGACCCTACCCTGTGGAACTGTTGTGCCGATTAAGTGGGTTCAGGTATGAAGCAGAGACGGCATGGGTTCTGGTACATGCATGTGACTCGAGGATTTGCTTCTACTAATTCCTCTGTATCCTTCCCCCGACCCCAGCCAAGCACTGGGTGATATGACACCAAAGGAAGACCGCCAAAACCCAAGGCCTTGGAATTAAGGTTTAACCCTGCAGATGAGCTAAGGGCAGGTTCCCCCCTTGGTAAAAAGGCTCTTACCAGGATTGAGAGAGGCATCAATGGGGTTTGTCCAGACCCGACTACTGCAGTGCTTGTAGAAGCCACGCAGGGGACACGAGGGAAGCAGGTAAAGACTGTGGCAAAGCAGAAAACCCACATCCAGACAGGATCCTCCCTGTCAGCAACTTTCAATTGTTGCCATGCAGCCGGAGAGGAGCCAAATCTTGAGTTTTTCCCAAAAGAAGCAGGGAATCTGGATTTACACTGGGAACATCCTCACTTCTATGGTTAGCATCTAATTCAAGGATTTTTGTGGGTTTCTTTTAAAGTTTATTTATTTTGAGGGAGAGATTGAGGGAGCCGGGGAGGGGCAGAGAGAAAGGGAGAATCCCAAGCCCCAACACGAGGCTCAATCCCACGAACCAGGAGATCATGACTTGAGCCTAAACCATGAGTCAGACGCTCAACTGACTGAGCCACCCAGGAGCCCCCACCACCCACCTTGTGTTTGTTTTCTAACCAGGTGCCATCTAAGCGCCACACCAAGTTAGGCATGACATGCCCCACAGGCCGCCAGGGGCACATTCTTTCTTTCCTCCTCTCCAGGCCCTTTCTTGGCTTCTTCTCTGCCTCCAGTGTCTGGCGCCCCAAAGGGCATTTGGTCAGGGCAATGATCTCAGGCTCCGCGAAGAGCAAAGGATACAGAACCCAGAAAGAAGGACTTCTTACAAACTTTGAAATGACAGAGACAAGCAATCTAGAAAGTACCAGGTTTTATTATCTTCTTATCAAAAAGAAAAAAATCAGTAACAGACAACAGTGTGAGGTGGCTACAAGAAGAGGTGCTCACTCCCAACATAGCCAGAGGGAAAGGGCATGGCAGGGGCGGGGGAGGGGAGCCCAGAGGACCCAGCCAGCTGGGGCCCCTGGCTTGAGGTGGTGAAGGGTGCGGGAGGCAAGGGCGACTCCCCCCTCCCCAGCCAGTGGGGTCAGGAGAAGACGCAGCCTGCACGGGCTAACTAACCCACCGGGCCTCCTCTTTGTGAAGGAAGGATCACAGATAAGCTCCAAAGCCAGCAGCCAGTCAGCCCTCCCCCATGCCCCCTTTGCCCAGGGAGACAAAGATCACCCCAGCAAGGCTGGGGCTGGGACTTGTTATACCAGTTCAGTTTCCTAGCACTGTGGTTCGACAGGTGGACACGGGCTCTACCTGCGTGCTCACCAGAGCAGCCACGAGCCACATGTGGCAAATGAGCACTTGAAATGTGGTTAGTGTAAATGAGGAATGAATTTTTTAACTTTATGTGATTTTAATTGATTTGAATAGCCACGCGTGGCTAGTGCTTACCATAATGGATAGGACGGCTCTCCAATGTTCTCTTAAATTTGGAGAAAACAGACAAAGGAACACCAGTTGGGCTCAAAGCAGAAGCTAGAAAGAAGGTAGAATTGTCTACCCTCAACGATTCCGGCCCAATCAGGAGAAGGCACCACGAACAGAGCGAGAGAAAGGCAAAAACCCACTCAGCCACACAAAACTCCACTCACTCAACCATCCAGCCAACGTCAAATGGGACATATCATGCTATTTCCTGAAAAAATATATTTATCTATTTTTCTAGAACCATGAATAATAATATATTACAAGAAAAGAGACACAAATATCCCACCATCCCCTACATCATATTTTGGGATCTGCTAGAAAACTATGTTTCGGCAACAGCCACTTCTTAGAGGAAGCAGCTTCAGAAAGGGCCAAGGTCATGAGCGGGAGAGTGTTAAGTATAAAAAAAAAATGGGGAGGATATTTAAAAGAGGAAAGAGAGAAAGAGGCCCTGTCTGAAGCTATAAATAGTAAAAAACAAAAAAAAAACAAAAAAAACAAAAAATTAATAAAAATCATATCTCCGTCTCCTCTCTCATTTCCGAGAAACAAAAACAAAAAACCATTAAATACAAACTTAGCAGGTACTGTGGAAAGTGCAAGAGAGCGGAGAACATCTTGATATCGGCACACTCTTGCCCAGGCAGAGGCTCTGCACCAAGGAATGAACCATTAGAAAAAAATACCCCGCTAAGAGTAGATTTACAAATACTTTGCAAATCCATTTCAGTATGTAACTTTCAGCTCTTCTCCCCACCCCCTCCCCCTCATAAAAAAGGCTGATTTCCAAAAGTCACTTGAGAGAGCCGAGAATGGCCCAAGGTATACCACAGACTCCTGTAGTGTGGTCACAAGTGCCCTTTGACGGACACATCAAGGTGCAGGTGGTTCTAGTTCCTTCTCCCAGCTCCTTTTCACAAGAGGGAAGGAGAAGGCCGCTGGGGGCCGAGCTCCAGCTTCAGAGGGGCTCTGGATGAGGCATGTTCAATATAGGCTCTAAGCTGGGCCCACATTCTAAAGTGGAAAATTAAGAAATGATCCAATCCCAGACCCGCCTTCAGCAAGGCCAGGCGTAACCCCATTTTTCTGCCGGGACAGTCGAGGCCCAGAGAATCAAGAAGAGGCAGGCAGGAACAGAAGATGATGCCTCTTCTGACGCTTAAAACATAATCACAGCTGGAGATGCTGACAGGTCAGTATTAGTTTGCCCTCCCCCTACCCTAATGTCCACCCTTCGAAATCCTTCTGCTTCCCTCCCTGCTGAGGTCCAAGCCAGTGTGCCCAGGGGGCTGCTTCAAGCATAGAACTCGTTGGTGGGGGCTTTTTTGTAGATAGGTTTCTTGCCCAGGTCGTAGGTGCCTTCGTCCTTCTTCTTCATGCGGTATATCAGCAGCAGGACCAGGAAAACAGCAAACAGGACGCCCACGCCACCGCCCACGATCAAAGCTGCGGAGGAAGAGACGGGAGAGCTGCGGGTCAGGACCTCGGGCACACTACCACTTCCCCCTAGTCGGCTCACTTACAACTAGACATCTTCACCCCTGCTGTCACTTGTGCTAGGTGTGACCTCGTGAACAAGACAGGGGGTCATCGGAGGTCACTGAAGACCACAGCGCCGGAGTGGCAAAGCTACCCTTCCAACCCACGCCTGCTGGAGCCCACAGCACCTTCCAAACACCAGCTTGACACCCCAGCAACAGCTCAGCACTAGCTGGGCCAGGAGCAAGCAAACCCGCAGGCCTGAAAACCAGCCTAGACAGTGCAGGCCTCAGAGCATCGCAGTCTAGCTGGCTCTGGGTACGCACACCTACACAGGCCTCCACTTCCACAGACAGGTGTGTACATCCTCTATACACACAGGTGTGTCCTACCAGACACAGCTCTAACACGGTGACACGGCCAGGCTGCTACGTCACTGACAGTTACAGACAGTGGTTTACGTTCCCGAGTTTCCAGCTCGGTGGTTAAGGCCTAGGTCCCACTCCCGTTACTCAGCACTGGGTATGTCATCAGGCAAGTGCCTTCATCTCGCTCATTGCAAACTGGAAATAAAAGTACCTTTCTCACACATCTGTCCTAGGATTAAATAAATTAATCCACCCAGAGTGCTTAGAACAATGCACAGCGTATGCTCAGTCCTTATGGATTGTAAACCTTTGTGGCTTTATGATCCGTGTCCCTAGCACCCTGAATTGGGCCTGGCACAACAGTGAGTGCTTAATAAATGACACTCACAGTTCAGTTCAGAGAGGAGCACTGCCTACGGGCACCTGCTAGCATCAGGCCGGTGCGCGCTGCTAACCTCAGGTGGGCAGCTGTTCTGCATCATGCCAGGTCGCCTGAAGGGCTCATTCCTGTTTGTTGAGGGGGCAGGGATATCTCACAGAATCCTTGCTGCGGCAGACTGAGTCCCCTAATTCGGTCTTACTAGGGCTAAGAAGATTAATTTTCCATCCCTGCACACACTCTGAATCTATGCACAGAATGAGGGCAGAGTGGCACAGGGGAGTCCAGTAAGGTTCCTTCTCAGCTAAAACTCATGAAAAAACAGCCACAAAGTGCCCCCAGGAAATACCAGAAAAAGCACAATGGAATAAGGTATCAACCCCATTCCTGTTTTTATCACCCTTCCCTCTGATGACCCCCGGCTCCTCTACTGGGACCTTGGTCTGTGCTGGAACCTTGACCCCACAGGGTCAGAAGGTTCAAGGGCAGTCTCAAAAGTGACTGCGGCCCTAGGTTTCAATACTAATGCCTAGTTTTGTGACTTTGGAAAAAAACTAATGCCTAGTTTTGTGATTTGGCTTCTCTGAGCCTCGGTTTCCTTACTTATAAGAGTAAAGACAGCCATACCTGTCTGATAGGGTCGTGGAGATTCAGGGGGGCACACGCAGCAGGTAGCACCTGGCAAGCACTTGAGAAACTCCCAGGTGCCATTCAGATGCCAACTAACACAGCAACGGAACTTCTCACATGAAGATCTTATGCTTGGATAATTCTCAACCGCGAGATTTAAGAGACGACTTAGCTTTGGTTCTGTCTCTTGCTTATGTGACCCAAGCAAGTGGTCTGCTTTCTCTGGGCCTTAGTCTCCCCGAGTTAAAAGACATGCTTGGCCTAGATCAGTGGTTTTTAAACTCTTCTTTAAAAGCAGCAGAACCCTTTGTTGGTGAAAGCAAAACCTTATGCTAACCCCACATATGCCAGCTAAAAGTGAAACTCTGTGGTTGAAAAAAGATGGGGGGAGGTTTTACCGAAGATTTTGAAGCTTAGAAGATCACAAGGTCTCTAAGGGCCCCTCTAGTTCTGATAGCACCACCACCCCCTCACACGCAAAAAGTAGCGAAGGCAAAGCAGAAAGAATAAATACTCGGGTCCCAGGAGGTCAGGGTCAAGGCTGAGCTGGGCCCAAAGTCACCTAGAGTTACATTCCCAGCCAGCCTTATCTGCAAGATGTAGGCAAGACCCTTATCTGTCCTGGATGGAGGCAGGACACAGGGCTCCCCCCCTTGTACCTCAAGACTCCGCGAAGGTGTTGGCCCAACTGGCTGTGGCTGTCCGGAGACAGGAGTAACCCAGACTGGGCCCAGGGCAGCCACTCGACAGGCTGCTTCATGAAGACCTGCCCTTGGCCTATAACATTTGGCCAGGAAGAGAGTTCTCTCTGACAACTCACCCCTGCCCGCAGCTTTGGAGACCCCCCAAGCTGCCAGGGAAGGAGAGAGCCAGCAGGCACTGCCCCAGCTGAAGGCCCCACAGCCAGGCTTGAAAGAGCCACTCCTAAAGCCCCATGAAGACTCAGTGACAGATTACACCAACAAATCAGAAAAGCCCTTTACGGTTTGCCAAATTATTTCAGATTCTCATTTTCATGGAGTTATTACACCAACCCGAGGAGGTAGCATTGTACCCATTTACGGAGGAAGAAATGGAGGCTCACATCCTCAACTGAGGCTGGAAAGCTTCTCAGCCAAGATCACGAGGCTGTCAAGTGACAGAGCAGGAGGGAGGGAAACCAGCCCAATCCAAAGGAGTCTCTGTGCTTTTGAGGGAAGTTAACCTTGAATAAACTCCCTAGATACCAATCCCAGGTTACGAAAATGCTTTGAAAACAAGACAGAAGGACTTAACGGCCAGTGACTGACTCCTAGCTGTTCTTTAAAAGACTCTGATATGCAATTCTCCTCCCCCTCCACCAGGCTGCTCACCCAGTCAGAGCCACCCCTTACGACTACGGTGTAGTCCTTGAGGCTCCAGGGCACCCTGTGGCTAGAAGGAAGGGGTACCAAGAAGCCCAATGTGCCAGAGGCATCCCTGTCTGCAACACTGCCTCCCAGTCCTCTCCCCCTTCAAAGTATCTCGTGAGGACCTTACCCGCCAGAACCTCTGTCCTCTCAAAGATGTTGCCGCTCTGTGTGGCACTGGACATGGACACCTTGTTAGACACATCCTCGTCCCCTTCAAAGGGTGAGATCCTCTTGGGGATGACCTCATTCTCCTCCAGGTCCTTGGCTTCGGTGGGGACCCAGCTCCCAGGCCCTGCCCTCTCAGGGATATGGTTATCTAGAGGCACCTGGATGGGGCAGAAGGAGGAGAGATGAAGACTCAGTGTGCTTTGCGGAGGGACCCAGGGCAGGGACAGGAACATTCAGCCAGGGAGGGAATCTGCTTCCGCCATCTTGCCGGATGAACCATGTGGTCCTGGAGCTGAATTCAGCACCAATCTCTCAACAATTATGCCATCAAAGGCTTACCCTCAACCTTTCTAGTGGATCTGTCCCAAAAGAGGAATGAACGTGACCGAGGGTACAGGGAAGCAGGTGTTACCACTCACTGCTGGTCAGTGGGGATTCTAGAATCACCACCCTGGAGGGCGGTTGGGCAAAACTATAGAAAGTGCTTGCCCTTTAAGGCAGCAGCTTTGCCTCTGGGACTCTATCCCAAGGAGCTAATCAGAGATTTGAGTGAAAGATGCTTGCTGTGGTGGTATAATTTTAGAGTATCAAAAAATCATAACTTTTCCATCAATAAGGGGAAAATAATGAACGATGATTATGCAGCCTATAAAAATGAAAAAGAACACTTAATTATGTGAGGAAGCAAACTCGTGCCCACTTTAAGTGAAAAGTGCAGCACACAAGACTGTATATATTATTTGATATTAATGCTGGGAAATACCTAGAAATGCACAGAAAAGGTGCTGGAAACACATCTAAGTGTTGACAGTGATTATCCCTGCAGGAAGGATGGCCTACCCACAGTCGTGCCTGTCCCTAAGGAGCCAGGGCCACCAATACAAGCTTTCTTGCAGAGTGAGGTCAGACCCTCACTTATGGGCTCCTCTCAACAGGTGTCACAGCGGAGCAAATGGGGAGAGGCAAAAGCATGTTAACTACTCACCAAGGGTTGGATTACTTCCGGGAAGATCTGGGGGTCCTCTGAGTCATCTGTAAAGTCAGAAAAGCTGTGTGAACATTTGTCCTTAAAGTACCTTCCCCTTCTTCAGCCATGGCTGGTGGGAGTCCTACCTTACAAGCAGCCCTCAAATGCTCAGTGTACAGTAAGTGACCATTCCCACCCCAGCCTCAGTCACCTCATCTGTAAAATGGGGCTCTCAAGACCTTACTCCCCGGTTCTTTCACAAGGATGCCAGGCAGGTAGCTGAGCAGATACTCTGTCAGCTCCAAACCCTTGCTCTGGAATGTCTGGATCAGGGACCAAGAGCCGGTTAGAAACGCAGAATTTCAAGGCTCATAGAATCAGAGTCTGCATTTGAACAAGAGCCCCAAGGGATTCCTTTGAGATGACTCTAGATTGTAACATTAAATGTTAGAAATCGCAACATTAAAATATTTACTGAGTGCTTAGCATGTGCCAAGATCCAATCCCCAACTCACTGAGAGGCAGTTTGAACTCAAGACTATGGGACTCCAAAGCTCAAACTTCAAAGATCACACCATCCTGCACATAGGAGTCACTGAAGACCATGAACCGGCCTGGCCCCTGGTCCAGCCCCCAGAGGCCTGGGCCCCTTCACACACTCCCATCCCCCTCTGAAGCAGGGGCTTGTTCTCCACCCATACTTCTGCCCACACATGCTCCCAGGCTTTGGAGCTGGCCCTTCTCCTTCTCACAAGAAGAAAACACTATCAGTTCTTTCCAGCCCCACCCCCACCAGGCCTCCAGCCACAGGCAGACAGGTCCAGGCTGGTGCTCAGAAAACCTACAGCTACAAATGAACTCAAAGCAACAAATAACCCGCCCAAGGAGGGTTGCCAAGGGGTGGAAAGGCTTGATAGTTACTTTTGTTTCCCCTTTGAGAGGGGAGGAGCTCTGCTGGAAAACCCCCATACAAATCCAAGTCTCAAGACATGCTCACCCCTCTATAGTCTGTGAGGCCACTTTCCCTCCAGCCCCATGACCTCAAGCCTGCCCACCACACCCTCCATACCCAGATCTCCAGAGCCAGACAGCTCAAAGTCATCGGGCTCCTGCCCAGGCCCCCCGACATCCTCATCATCTGGGAGGGCTCCAGAAAAGTATCGGCCTTCTAGGAGGTCTTGGGGGTCGATGACTTCGGTCTCTCGGATCTAGAGTGAAAAAAGGAGTTACGTCAGCCACTTCTGAAGACACATCAGTGGCCCCCTGGCGCTTGACAACAGCCCCTGAGCCCCAAAAGGCAATGAAGTGGGCATTCGGTAAGGTAACCTGGGGTGCTGGAAAGTAAGCAGGCCAGGACCTGGAGACCTGGGTCCTGCTCTCCTCCTGGCCCCCTAACTTGCTGTGTGACCTTAGGCAAATCTCTTTCCCATCCTGGGCTAATAAAAATAATAAAGTTGGTAATAATCAGAACATTAAACATTACTAGGTACTATTTACTATAAGCAATTACTACGTGCCAGCCCCTGTTCTTATTAACTCCAAAGGCATGTCTTTAACCTCATTTTACAACCAAGGAAACTGGGCGTTTCCCTCTGACACAAGTAGCGGGTGGAAGAAGGAGGCTTCCGCGTCAGGCTGCCTGACTGCAGGAGCCACACAGGCTGGAGGGTAGGACACTCTAGGGTTCTAGGGCGCAGACACAGTCACCACTGATTTGCCTGTGGCAGGGAGAGGGCTGCTGGCCCTGGTCTTTCCCAGTCCAGAACACCTTTCCCAGCTGAGTCAGACTGGGCTGGGACAGACAGGGCTGGCTCACCCACACCTCAGGGAGGCCTCAGTCCAGGTGCTGCACAGACCTAGTGACTCACAAATACACGAGCACACTCTCATATCCAGCTTTATAAGCATCTCCCACAGGATCTGTTCTGTACCAGCACAGAGTGGGGCACCATCCACTCCATCACCCACAAATGTCCTTGGTCCCTACCCACGGGGACCCAGTCTAGGACATCACAGCAGAATCTTAAGCCTACTTCCACTGAGAAGCTTTCCAAAGGAAAGTATCAAGGTCCAGGGAGGCAAAGACTTTCCCAGGGTCCTACAAGTACGTCAGCTACTCTCTCTGTTCCCATCTCCTAGAGCTCACAAGGGTAGGAAGCATTCTGAATGCTTACTGCCATTCTCCTTAGCTCTGGGGCGACAGAGCTGTTCCCACAGAACAGCAGTCCTGGGCAAAGTTTTTTTTTTTTTTTTTTTTTGCTAATTAACTCAAATATTAAAGTCCCTACTTTTGCCAAAAGAGATTGGGTTTCATGAAGTTCCATACACACCCCTCCTCAAAACATTCTCTTCTTCTTTCCCAAAGCCCCTGCCTGTAGGAGACTGGGGCTCTGCTCAGAACCACGGAAGCCAGGGAGGTCCTGTCCCTTCCATCTCACAGAATTGGACAGAATTCGAATGCTGAACAGGGCAGTGACTTGCCCAAGGTCACGAGGCTGAGTTAGCTGCACAGCTCAGA
This sequence comes from Lynx rufus, assembly GCF_022079265.1. Taxonomy (NCBI): domain Eukaryota; kingdom Metazoa; phylum Chordata; class Mammalia; order Carnivora; family Felidae; genus Lynx; species Lynx rufus. The sequence continues at coordinate 15,499,510 of NW_025814896.1, read as the reverse complement.
ATGGAGAGGAGAAGTCAGGTCAGGTCTCTCTTTGACTGCCCCAGGCTGTCCTTCACCTGAGGGAGACTGCCAGGGACTCAGGGGAGCCCGAGAAGGAATATCTGTTCCCAGGACAAGGTAACCATTGCAGGTGAGGCCCGGGCTCCTCCTGTACTTCCTCCGGGGGCTTCTGGGGAGAGGCGGGCAGAACCTGACTGTCATGCCCTCTTCCACCCACCGGAAGGGCATGTGCTGGATTCCCGGAAAGGAGCAGGGTCAGACCAGGGGGAAGGCAGTGGGCACGCAGCCCTCTTCCACCGGATGAGAGAATCTTCGCTGAATACTTGGCACACACGGGGGTGGGGAGCCAGAAGGGGTTAAGCCCTGGTCGGGATGACTTCATGACTCGGGAATCAGGAGCTGCTGAGCTACTAGTGCTGGAACTCCAGCCCAGCCCCCGCACACAGCCCCACAGCCCCGTGCCTGTGGCTTTAGCTTGGCGGCTCCTCCGGGAGGGCTCCGAGGTGGTTGCGAAACTGTCCCTAGGGCGAGGTCCCTGCCGCAAAGCAAATTCCCCCAGGCCCAGATTCTGAGAGCAGGACCTCCGAAGCACTTAGCCTAAAGTAGGTCCTCCTGATAGATTTTTGCCCAAGGTCACATTGGTAAAAAGTGGCCACACTGGACCAGAACCCAGGCATGGGTCACCTGAGCTTTTAACCACACACACAAGAACACCTGCATGAACATACGCGTCCATAGAGTGCCTGACCACCCGAGCTAGGAGGGAGCCCTGCTGCGTGGAGGTCAAATCCAGCCCAGGAGAGAAAGAAGGTAGTTCAGCCAGTGGTCAACCAAGCCTGGAGACCAGACTGGCTGTGGGAGTCTGAGCTCCAAGTCCTCAAGTCAGGGGCTGGGGTCCCAGCACTGGGTGGCTTCAGGCAGAGACCTTCCCCACCCCTGGTCCCCAGGAGTCACAGAATGTTGTTTCTACATCTTGCCTTTCTTTGGGTGTGTGAAAGTGCTAAGGGGTGCTTCAAAACTCCTGGGATTAGCATGCTGTCTGGCTCAGAGTTACCACTTCAGTTTCACAGTAGCTAAAGGAAGGCTAAGAGAGGAGGCAGGCCCCATCAGCACTGAAACCCAGATTCACTCCCAGTTCAGCCCTCACCCTTCCCTTTTATACCAGGTTCCTGGAGAGGATACACTTGTCTAAGGTTGAACCAGGGGCACAGGAGGCATCAGACCCGGTCAGATACCTATTTCAGGGCTCAAGACTGCATTAGAGGAGCCAACGCTTCCTTCTCCAGCAAGTCACAAGTCACGAGGCCCGGGGGGCAGGGGGCATGCTCAGGGAAGGACACAAGAAAACAAAACCTTCAACTCCAGAAGCATCTTCTCTGCCCCTGACTCCCGACAAGAGAGAAATTCCCCAGTGGGAACCCTTTAAGACGAGGCCAGCAAGAGAGGACCAAGCTCCATGAGACTGTGGGCAAGCATCCCTTCATGTGCAGAGGGGCAGAGGGGAGGGAATGCCAACAGCCCTCCCTTGCCTCACCCACTTTGCAGACAAGGCCCATTCAGTCAGGGTGGCTTTGAAGAAGCCACCAGGCCACCCAGTAGCCAAGCCCAGCCCTGACCAAAGAGGGACCCCACCCTGATCCCAGCCGAGCTTACCCCACCTGTTCTCCACTCACCCCATCCCTGCCGGGGGAATGTGTGTTCACGTGTGTGTGCACGCACAGGCACCCTCTCTGGGCCCTCAGGCCTCCCTTCTCCCAGAGCACAACAGAAATCACCAGCAGAATAAGGCAGTGGGCCTGGGTCTCACAGACCCTGTCTACCCCAGGGCTGGTGGACACCTGGGATGAGTGCCTGGGGACTGAGATGCTGGACGCCTCCCCAGATTATCCCCCGAAGAGGGGGCAGGTGCTGTTTTGTTCTAAAGGAACTAACACCTGCCAGTAGAAAGTATCTGAGGCCACTGAGCCCAATGGTCTCATTTTATAACCCAGCAAACAAATTAAAAGACAAGGGACTTTGCCAAGGTCACCCAAACTGTTGGCAGCAGGGCTGGACTTAGAAGCTAGGTCTTCTGGCTCCAGGCTGGAGTTGTCCTCCCTCCCTGCTTCAAGGGTCTGGGCTGCAAAAGTAAGGGTCTCAGCAAACTCACAGGCTGCAGCTGTCACTCCAGTCCTTATGCTATAAGCATGAAAAGAAGCTAGGAAAAGGTTGCCAACCCCACCCCAAAGTCCTACAGCTTCCGTCACCAGGGAAAAGCACAGGGGCTGGGGTGACTAGCTCAAGTATCCACGATGTGCCAGGCACCACGCGGTGCTCTTCCCTATGAACTCATTTTACTGGCACGAGTCTTGTAACATGTTTGCAGGAAATTGAGGTGCGGGGGAGTCATTTATCCGAAGCCACACAACTAGAAAGCAACAGAGCTGAGATTTGAACCTAGATCTTTCTCAAGACCACGCCTCAGCTACAACCAGACTTCTCACTGCTACCCCCGAGTCACCTCTCCACCCCAACCCCACAGTGCCAGGCCAGGCTCCACCAAGGAGCAAACAAAGGTGAAAGTGATATTCAACAAAAGAACAAAAACTTGGCTGGGGCAGCAGGGAGTTCAGGGTCAAGGCCTGGTTAACCAAGAGCTGGTGGGAGGAAAAGAGGGAGGAGAGCCCCCCACACCCACCTCCTGCCCCCAGGCTCCTCCCCAGCAGAGGCAGGGTCAGGGACACATTTGACCCTTCTTTCAGGAGGTGAGACCAGAAGGACAACTGGGCAAGCCAAATTCAACAGGGAGTGGCAAGGACACTGGACTCCAACTACTGAAGCCACCTGTTATCCGGACAGGAGATCCCCAGAAGGGGCCGTTGGTTAGTCACTGCTTTCCCCCACCCTGCCTTTTTGAAGGACCAGATATCCCCCAGGGTGAGCAAACCCAGGAGCCACAATCAGCTCTACACCTCGCCAGAAACAAAGGATGCCCATCAGAAGAGTGGTTACCCACAAGCAAAGCACAGTCTGGCCATGACCACTTCCTAACTCCAGGAACCTTGGGGTATACTGAACCCTGAACCCTTAGTTTTCTCTCTTGGTAACCAGGGCTAGGAGTATCCTGCAGGACGATGACGATTAAGTGAAATGCATTAGTGTGTGCAGGGGACCCAGCATATGGCCCAGTACACAGCAGGTGCTCATTGAGTAGTAGCTATTGTTAATCCCCACCTGCCTTCCTTCTGGCTAAAGGGATTAGTGGTCAAAGGGTCAGAGAGACCTGGAAAAAGCTATAGAAGCAGTTCCATTGCTAGAAAGGTGGTCAGTGGATTGGGGGGGGGGGTTGCAAATCATGAAGGGACATAACCCTGTAATGAGTATTCATTTTGCTTCTGAGACCAGAGACTTTTCAACAACCAATCAGGTCCCTGGAGACTGCAAAGGACCCAGAGATGGGCAGAGACCTGCTCAAGGTCACACAACTTGGAGCACCTGTCGTAAGAAGATAGAGTCAGAGGAAACTGGGTTGTGTTTTTCCAAAAGGAGTGAATGGCAGTGACCAGAGATGCCTGACATTCTACTTGGGGATCCCAGAGTATTTCCTGACCTGCCCTGAGGATGAAAAAAAATATCCAGAAGGCAATAAGAAACCACACACCAATCCACAGCCTGGCACTCTGGTAACTGAAGGGTTAAGCCAGGTCTGGGAGTAGGGGTGGGGCTAGGGTGGGGGTTCGAATGTCAGCTCTGCCCACTCCAAGGTCAGGTTACTCTGAACACAATCACACAGGAGACAAGCCAGGCCTGGCACAGCCAGCAGCCAACTTTTCACCAACCCCCCCCCAGGGCAGCCAATTCCACAGCGAGGGCTCCAGGATCCTGGGGTGCAGCTAGGAATGGAGGCAGAGGTGGGAGCTTCTGCAGCTCTGGACACCCCCCTGACGGCAGCTGATGCAGCACCCTTGCCACTAACTCCTTTGTGGATCTTGGGAGATTCCCTCCCTGGGCCTCAGTTTCCCCACCTGTAAAAGACGGTTCTGGAACAGACAAGCCTCCCTCTGTCTCGAGGCCTGGTAACCAAGCCGGGCACTGCTCCGATTACCGCTGGAGACAGGCGGGAGGGGGCTGGCTCCCTGAGGGCTGCAGAGACAGAGGTGCATTGAAGCTGGGGCTTGTAATCTAGGCAGCAGATCCGAAGTCCCTGCTGGATCTGCGGGCGGGGACATAAACAAGCCTCCCGTGTTCTCAGGAGCAGAGTCGATAGCCTCTAGTCTAGGCTGATTAGATCAGCACTAGGTGCTGGCTTCCTGCCCCTTCCCAGACTCCCTGCTGTGCACCCCCGCCCCCCACTCGGAGAAGCCACTGCTCCAGACCTAGTGGGTCTGTCCCACAGACGTTTCCCAGCCAGTCCCTACCCCACCCCCCTACCCCGGGCAAGGAGTGTCCCCACTGCCTGTGACCGGCCATGGGTCATCCCTGCCCCCACGCCCTGAGGTTCCAGTGGTACAGCCAGTCCCACAGGCCTGGCTGCAACCAGCGGCTCCACCAAGTCACTGTTTCCACACATACCAGCCTCTCCCTGCCTCCCCTTTCCATTACCCCAGGTGTCACCTGACTACCAGCCTCCTCTACTGTGCCAGAGAAAACTGGGGCAGCAGAGTTCTGGGCCTGCAGGGTGGGGGAGGAGAGAGGCAGAATAAGGAGGGGGGGGGGCGCTGAGTAGGAGGGACTGGCCAGAGGGTGGGGGTGGTGAGTAACCAGGGGCACAGAGGTGGTGAAAAGTAGCAGGGATAGACTGGGCAGGGGACTGCAGAAGGCCAAAGCTGGGAAGAAGTGCTCAAATCACAGAGTCATCTCCTGGGGACTCCTGGAGCTCTCCGGTAAGGATAAAAAGTTCTGAACCCCGAGAACTGTAACCATCAGTCTACATTTTTCAGTGTGCACACAGATACCATCTCCCTGAAGCCAACATCCAGCCAGGTTAAGAACCCTGGTCTAGCCGCTAATGATAAACCCAGACCAAGCCAGCACTTTACAAGTTTGCCAAACACTTTACAGGTTGAGTGACACAGGTGTTTTGTAGAGGACACATCGGTGAAGTGACTTATTAACTAACTGCATGTCCCGGGGTGAGCAGCAGAGCTGGGATGGTGACTCAGGTTTTTGTGGCTGTGAAATGCACCCACTTCCAGTCACCCTGCCTCCAGCAGACAGGGCCAAAGGGCCTGGCCAGGTGCAGGAACACGCCTGAAGGTCACTAGTGAGTTAATAACAAACCAGCTCAAGAAGCCAGGTTTCTAGTCCTTCTGGAGTTAAATCAGGCCCCAACTGTTGACACGGGCCTTCACCTCCCTCTCTAGGCACTGTGCACTGCAAGTGTATGAAAACTGGCTTTTCAGACACTGTACCTTCCTGCCCACTACCACACCCCCACTCCTAGCCCAGAGCGCAGCTTGCAATTCACTCAGCCTCAGTAGGACTAGAAACTCTGCCCCTCCAGCTCAGGAAGGGTGACCCCCTTCTGGACAGTGTCTAGGTGGTCCCATACCCTTAGCAAACCCTGCCATCACCCAGCAGGCTGCAGACTGCTCAGCAAAGGGTTCCTACAAATCTTGGCGGGAGGGGTGGGGCCGCTGAGAACTGGTTCTTGTTTAAATATGAACCCATCTGATAATTAGCAAACAGCCCACTTCTAAAACAAACAAACAGGAGATTTGAACTCCATCAGCCCCACCCTCGACTCCTCCCTTACCACCCTGCAGCTGTTGGGGAGTGGGAGGGAAGAAAGTGTTCCAGGGGCCATGGTGGGGCGGCGGGGAGTAGAATCCTCAAAGGCACAGGGCCACCTGGCATGGCTGACATGTCTGTCACACAGAATGCGGCCTCCCTACCAGGCACTCACTGCAGCCTTGTCCCCTCCTACCAGCCCCACCAAAACCCTGATCTTCTTACCCACCAGGAAGCAGAGGCTGGGGAGACTGGGTGACATGTCCAAAGCCATGTAGCTAGGAAGAGGTGGCCTTCACACCTCTGAAGTTAGGTCTGCCTAACCCCAAGCCACTGTTCCAGTGCCCTCCTGCCAGTTCCAGGAAGTAAGGGGAGAGGAGGACATCAGACAAGTCAGAGACTCCTGGGGTCCAACCCCATCTAGACTGTATACCAGCTCTGCTCTAGGAGCTCAGAGCAGTGGCAGCTTCAGTTCTGCTTCAAGGGAAACAAACAACTGGCTGAATTCACACCCTGTCAAAGTCCACACGGACGGGGCACTGGGAAGGTCTGAGGCCTAGTATTAACATTTCCTGGGCATCCCCTCAAAGGCCCTGGACATTGAGACGCTGACTATCTTTAATAGGCTCTCAGGGGACAAGGTAAAACTCTGGAACCCATTCCAACACCCTCATCAGAGCCATCCTACTAGCCAAGAGGCTGAAAGGAAATGGGTAACTCAGGCCAGCCACCGCTCTCCTCCAGTGACTCACAGGCCCAGTCCAGCCCCTTCCCCCAATTTTAAATGGTCATTTGGAAATCACACCCACCAGTCCAGGAGGCTGAGAACAACTAGCAGCCAATTCCTCCCAAGAAGGAACTGGGGCGGGGAGCCCAGCCTGGCTCTCCCAGCTCCTCATTCAGGGCGGCCCTGCACTCCAAGTCCTTGCAAAAGCCTTCTGTTTCCAGGAGCTGGGGATGGCAGGAGCTGAATGTCTCCACCCCCCAGCTCTTCTCCTCTTAGGTTCTTTACCAAGGGGGCCAAGAAAGCTCCCCTCCCCCCATCAGTGTGTTTTCAGGGCAGGGAGGACCCTTGGGAGGGTTTTGGTCCTACCTCCTTACTATAGAGTTGGGGACACTGAGACCCAGAGATAGGGCATACGTGCTTCCAATTCAGGAAGTAGAACCCAAGGTATCTTCCTTCAAAGCCAGCCGGAATTTCTCATCTGGAATGTTCTCAGAGGAGGCTCAAACCAGACACCTTGTATTATCAGAGACCTGGTTCTGACCTTGGCAAGCCACTACCTTCCTCTGAGCATCAGTTTCCTGTATAAACGGAGATAATAAAACCTACCTCACGGTTTCCCTGGAAGGCATTCACGTTAGTGATAAATTACCTCAATGCACCCTTTCGAATGAAGTTACACACATGAATTTATTCATTCATGCAAATATTTCCTGCGTACTAAGTAAGGGGTAAGTATTTCGCTGAAGATGAATAGGGCAGAATTCCCCACTGGGTGTGTGTGGGTGGGAGTGGTGTGTGTGGTAGGTTTGGGGGGGATGGATATGAATAGAATACTTGAGCTGAAAAGGGCAATCAAGGTCATTTGTTTCAAACCCCATTTTACAGATGGGGGACATCAAGCTCACAGAACCCTCTAAACCATGGCCCAAAATAGGCTCTTTAGTAGCTCTCTAGGCTTTTAAGAATTCCACAGAGCTCTCACTGACCACTCAAGGGTCCTAGATCCTCTGGGCTTCTGCCCCACTCCTACCTCAGGGCAATCAAGGAGAGAATTTTCAAGGAGACCGAAAACATCTCTAAGCTAAAGTACATTTCCCCAGAACCCACTGGGCCTGGTGCCACATCAGAAGGCTGTGCCTCTGGGCAGCAACCCCTCTGGAGGGGTCCAGCTCCCCAAACAGGGCTGCCTTTAATTGGCTAGGGAAGGAGTGGCAGGAAGGCAGTTCAGGGGAATGCTCCCAGCTGGACAGGAAGAACTGGTTTGGGATGGCAAGTCCCATAGCCAGGGAAGAGGCTGTCTGCTCAGCCTGGGTTCCCTTCCCAAAACTTGTGGCACCAAGCCCTTAGGGTGGGGGTAGGGTATCACCCAAGGGGAGGGCAGGCCTTTGGCTTAAACCTAAACTTGGAGAGGGGCCTCAACAGCACTATCGGAGATGGACCTCAGTTCCCTCATCTGTAAAGTGGGCATAATATAATCCCGAGATGCTGGGTTTTTTTGTGAGGATAAAATGCCCCAGACCTAGCATGTAGAAAACTCAACAAATCATAACTGCAATTAGCAAATCCCTTCTCCCAGGGCCTGTTTTCTCCACCTGCAAAAAGAAAAAGGAGGGCCTCCATTACATCTATCCAACTATGACTAGGTCTGATTTTTCCGGCCACAATCTTGGAAGGAAGGGGGTGGCGGAGGCAAAAGGGGAAGCCCTGTGACCCAATTAGAGGTGGAAGGTCCCTGACATTCACCAGGAAGGGGAGTGCTGAGGTCAGGATGAGAGCCAGATACCTCTCTCAGGAAGCAGCTGCTAGGGCCTACTTCTCCCCCAGCTGATGGGTCACCGTGCGAGGGCTGACACAGCTGCCCTCCCCCAAACCATATCCTTCTGACTGCCCCCAGGACACAGCTGTCTGCTCCTCACCCTGAAGCACCTGCAGACTCAGCAGCCTCTGAACTGAGACTGCCATGTGACTGCCCATGCAGTGACCTCACGACCTCCTGGGTCTTTCTTTTTTCCCCACACTGTCCAGGCCAACAGGACCCAACATGGCATTCCTCTGGAGGTCTCCCCAGTTGCTGGACTCAACACATCTTTCAGGGCCTAATTTAGAGCACTGTACCAGGGAGCAGCAGGTGTAGGTTGGAGTCTTGGCTCAGACACTAACCTTTTGGTCTGGCTGCCCTTAGTTTGGGGAAGTCATCACCTCACTCTGGTCTCCTGTTTCCTGCCACCTCAGAATTCGTTGAGGCCGGCCAGCCCCAAATCTCAACAGATTCAGGGCCGCCACTCAGAAAGCATCACACTGCAGCTCATCATAAGAGCAGGAACTTGGACACCTGGCTGCCTAAATTTGAATGACTCAGCCCCTGATTAGCTGTGTGACCTTGGGTAAGTTAGCTAACCTCCTCAGCCTCAGGACCAATTTAAGAACAGTAAACAGCAGGGTTGTTGTCAGAATTAAGCAAGTTGATAGGACATTGGAACAGCCATTAGAAAGCTATTAGAACATCATAAGGCACACCATAAGCACTAAATGTTTGCTATCATCACTGAATGCCTGCAATCGTGCTGGTGGGTTATTATCAGGATCTCACGGATTCCCCAAAAGAAGCCTGCCAGGCACAAAAGACTTCCCCCGCCCAAGCCCAGAGAAACAGGAGCCCCATAAAAAAATCTGCAATGATTAAACTCCACAGACTTGCTGCTTCTAAAAAGGGGGGCTTAATTAAGGGAATCAAGGGGGCAAAAAATGGGGTTCTTGGAGGACAGACAGACCCTCCCAGCAATTCCTGCTCCCCCAACTTCCCAGATGAGATTGCCATCCTCCTCCCCCACACTGGTGGCAGGGGATGAATGGAGGTTCTGGTGGCCCAGGACTTTGTAAAATAGGGCAGGGACCAGAGAGCAGTGAGAAGGAGAGCTTCTCTGGGCTCACTGAGGCCCTCTGTCCCCCACCCCCCTTCACCCTACTCAAGGTGGGTACTCCAATTTCCCTTCTGCAGTTCAGCAGAAATAAACAGCATTCTCGAAGAAAGCAGAGGCTCAACTCTTGGTGAAGTGCTGACCCCAAACCATCCTTCCCGTCTGCCCTTGGAAGATCAGAGCCCCAACTTTGGAGGGGCCCTACAGAGGCACTGGCCATCTCCTGCCGGGCTCCCTCCTGCCATTGTACAGATGGGGAAACTGAGACTCAGAAGGGGCAGGGCTTTACCCAAAGTTACAAGCCCAGTGGCGGGGTTGGGGCCAGACCTGAGGTCAGGGTTCAGTCCTTCATTCCCCGGTGTGTGAAACAAGGTTCCGCACAAGCCTCCTCCTTCCCCCTTCCGAGTACGCTGCCCCTCGTGCCCAGGCCCTATCGGATTCTAGAGCCGCCGCTCTGGGCGCTTACGGAGGGCGTGCAGGGGGATCCAGGGCCCCAAGATCACCAGGGGAGGGCGAGAGTGTGGGGGAGAGAAGAGGTGACACCGGCTTAGTCACGTCCGAGCCTGGAGCGCGCGGCGGGGCCGAGGCCAGGGGAGGCGGGAAGAGCAACAGGCTGGGGCGCACGTTCGCGCGCGGGAGCCACCCCGGCCCGGAGCCTCCCTGTGACCCGGGAGCCAAGTTTTCCAGCAAAGTTTCCCCGGCCTCGGCGTCTAGTTGGGGGCGGTGCAGACCCCTGCGGCCCCCCTAGCCCGGGCCCCCAGGAACAAAGGAGGCACCAGGCCGCCCTCCGGGGATCCCCAAGCACCTACCGACTCGGTGGCAGCGGCAGGGACGCCCACGAGGAGCAGTAGCAACGCGAGCAGGCGGGCGGAGGCCATGGCACCGCGGTCCGCAGAGGGCGCGCAGGCAAGTGGTTCGGCCGGGCGCGCGGCCCCTCTTATAGGCGGCGGCCGGCCCCGCCCCCGGCCCCGCCCCGCCGCCGCACCCCGCCCGGAATTCCCCTGCGAAAGCTGGGCCTCGGGGCACTGGGCCCGCCCACGCGGCTGGAAACCCCGAGGGACCGGCTCCCGATCTACCCCGAGTTCCTGTCCCCTTTATTTCTTTGCTTTCCCCCCAGACTGGCCCCCAGAGATCACTGTGTCTAACCCCATTTCATACTTGGGGGAAACTGAGACCTTCGATGGGAAGGACTTGCCCAGGGTCTTCAGTTTAGACCCGCGCTCCTTGAACCGGGTACACTCCCTTCCGAGGATAAGGAAGACATTCCAAATGGGACGTGGACTTGCGTAGCCTTAAGGGGTCAGCACAATTTTTCTGTAAAGAGCTAAATGTTTTAGTCTTTGCGGGCCATTCGGTCTCGTGTCATGCTCCAACTCTAACACAGTAGCTCAAAATCAGCTACAAATACTTGCAAGAAAGAGAGTGGCTGTGTTCTAATAAAATACTATCTTTGGAACAGTGAAATTTGTATTTCATATCATTTTCACGTGTCACGAAATATCATTCTTGTTTTGATTTTTTTTCCCCAACGATCCAAAAATGTAAAAACCATTCTTAGCAGCAAGCTGAACAAAAACAACCGATGGGCAAACTTTTTGGCTTGAGGATGGCTGACCTGTTTTAAAGGATTCGTTTTCCTGATTTTGAATTTCAAAAAAGTTTGATCTGAGAACTAGTCTGCAAGTCTGCCTCAGATCTACTTCCACCCTTTTTAAAAGAAAGTTGTGGGGCGCCTGGGTGGCTAAATTAGTTAAATGCCCCACTCTTGGTCTCCGCTCAGATCATGCTTTCCCAGTTCGTGAGTTCAGCCCCGTGTCAGGCTCTGCACTGTCAGTGCAGAGCCAGCTTGGGATTTATTTTCTCCCTCTCTCTCTCTCTCTCTCTCTCTCTCTCTCCCCCCTTAAAATAAATAAACAAACTTAAAAAAAAATAATGAAAGTTGTAAAGTTATGTGTCTGCCTTACCCCTGTATCCTCCCAAGAAGGGAGGGTAGGGTTGGGTGTGCAAATCCTCTCAGGCCCCCAAGTACAGACCCCAAGTACAGATACTGCAGATACTGTTGGAATTATTAGGGGGAAGCATCCTATGATAATCAATCAAATTACCAAAGGTACCTAGATTTATCTCTTACCCTGGTTGATTTCTCTATGTATCTTTCTAGGGCAGAAGCATGGCTTCATAACCAGGGTGTTTTGGCTTCTGTTGGGATACTGTGAATTCATATACTTTGTGGAGTAGAGAGTTGGGAGTGATTTCTCCTCTTTCCTCCCTTAATTATTATCAAAGGGTGAAAATCATGTAGGGCAGAGATCCTTGGCGGTCAAGCAAGCTTCAAATGCCGATCATATTTTTCCCCACGGATTTAAAGATAAGCAATTTTTTCCAGCTACTCTCATTACCCTTCCTTAGGATTGAGAAATAAACTGAGCAAATGAGTGAATTTCATGTCAGAATAAGAAATCCTTTTGCAAGTCAGATGGGTTTTGCAATCTTTGCTTTCCACACAATTGAAGGAGGGCCTAATCTAATTGTCAGTACATAGATCATTAAAATAATTTTTGATGATAGATCACTATGCGATTTTGGTTATCTGTCAACACATCACTATAACAAAACTCCTTTCATTCCCAGCAACTTCTTACAGCCGGTAGTGTGCTGGTAAGTGTTCAACAATCAGTTGGGGAAAGCAGGAAGTGCTAATCTGTACCATTTGCCAATTTCTGTGGTATAAATACTCCCACCATAGCGGATTTCAAGCTCCCAATGTGACGTCACTAAACATAGCGCTGGTTAGAGATGAGCAATACTTGTACCACACAGAGTGCAAAATAATAGGTGCAAATAATATCAAGGGCATAGATAACAATAAAAGGCAGTGAAATAATTAGGAAATGATGAGTTTTGAGTACATATTTCCTTTGTTTTTAATATAGTTTATATAATTGTGAGTTTATATAATTTAATTTGTAGTAATGGTAATGTTACCAAAGGTGCCTAGCCTTTGTGGATGCCTAAACCACCCACAAAATTCCTAAACATTGAACCAGTACAAACTAGCTTTGGCACACCACTGCTTGACAGCTATAAAAAAATTAAAGTAGGAATAAAATTATTGCTAAAACCTATCTCACTTTAGCACATGCAATATTCATCTAGGGACACGTGACTATTTGGTAAGGAAACGTTGCCCCTGTTTAATAATTATTTATCATAATTTGTAGAACTGGTTTCACAAGTGTGTACATATGTCAAATTGCACACTTTATGTGTAATTTATTTTATTTCAGTTATATTTTAATCAAACGGTTACAAATATTTTTAGGACTTTTTTCTTTTTTGGGTGGGGTATATATCTCCCTTTTTAAGTTGATTTATTTTGAGAGAGAGAGACAGAGAGAGACAGAGAGAGAGAAAGCAGGGGAGGGGCAGTGAGGGAGAGACAGAATCCCAGGCAGGCCCCGTGCAGAGCTTGATGCTGAGCTCAAACCCACAAACAAAGATTATGACCTGAGCTGAGATCAAGAGCCAGATGCTCAACCAACTGAGCCAGCCAGGTGCCCCATTTTTAGGACTTTAAAAAATTGTAATATATTTACATTGTTTTGATCAATTGAATTTTTTTAAATTTTAAGTAGGCTCCACACCCAGTGCAGAGCCCAAAGCAGGGCTTGAATTTGGGATCCTGAGATCAAGACTGAGCCATCCAGCATCCCAATCAAATGCATCCTTATGATAATTGTAATGATATAAATTTTTAATACCTAGTCTTATGGTCATAGGAGGTAAAATAATGATCCAATTTACATATATATGTTTTTTGGCAGGGAAATATGATAGAGCTATTAATAAGCTATTTAATCATTAAAAAAAAAAAAAAGAACATTATGGTGGGGCGCCTGGCTGGCTCAGTCTATAGAGCATGTGATTCTTAATCTCAGGGTCATGAGTTCAAGCCCCATGTTGGGCAAGGAGCCTACTTTAAAAAAAAAAAAAATTGATGGCAAAATTTTTTTTTAAGTTTATTTATTTTGAGAGAGAGAGAGAGAGAGCAAGGGAGGACAGAGAGAGAGAGAGAGAGACAGAGACAGAGACGGAGGGAGAGAATCCCAAGCAGGCTCTACACATCAGCACAGAGCCTATCTTGGGGCTTGATCTCACAAATGGCGAGATCATGACCTGAACCAAAATCAAGAGTCCAATGCTTAACCCACTGAGCCACCCAGGTGCCCCGTACTGTAAAATTTTTATGTTCTGAAACATGGAATGGAAATGTGAGTTTGAATAGAAAAAAAGTGATGTAAAATTTCCATTAGAGAAGAGCCTATTCATGTTTGTTTGTTTGTTTGTTTATATCCAACATGGGGCTCAGACTCACGACTCCGAGATCAAGAATCACATGCTTTACCCACTAAATCAGCCAGATGCCCCTGTTCATGTATTTTTTTAACAGATAATTATAGGTATCAAATTGCTAGGGTATTTCATTCAACTGGATACACTTAAAAGAATGACATAGACATTTATTTCTGAGTATATGAATTTACAATATGTCAAAAATTAGAACCTTTGCAACTCTTTAAACTTTGGATGAAAAAAGATTAGCTCTCAACTAAAAAACGTGCCAGGAAGTACATAGTTTTCAACAATCATTTGGAGAGCACGCTAACAAAAAAGATTGAGTAGTGCCTGTTTAGACAACAGAAGCTCTTCTATAAAGCTATCCTAACCTTCTGAAATGAAGGAATTATTTCACTTCCTCCAAGTTCTAAGAATCTCTCTGAAGTCATGAAACACATTTGAATGTAGTTATTTGTAGATCTGTGGGGGCTTTAACCTGTGCTTTGTGGATTGGGGACAAGGGAGAGCATGGATGGTTACTACTGTCATAGGGTTTTTGTCTCTATGCAAATTTCTGGGGTAAGAAACTTCAGGTTCTCTCTTCCTGACCCACCAAGAGGTTAAAAACAATTTGAACACATCCTGAGGCCCTTTAAAACATCTCAATGGGTTCTTCTCTGGCTCCCACAAAACAAAATGTACTAGTCAAAGGTTTGGTGAATTTAACTGAAGTCCCCAATTCCCTACATGGGACTGAAGTAAAACAAAACAAAACAAAACAAAATGATAACCAAGTAAACACAATCCACAAGGGTTTTAGGGCTGGAAGTTCTTGATTAAAATCCTGTTTCCAACACTTGCCAGTTGGAGGAAAGTTTGAAAGTCATTTTGCTCCTCAGTGACATGGGGACCTGTGTCCCAAGACCTACCTCTTTGGGGCAATTGGGAGGATGAAATGAGGTGAAGCACTGGGCACCACGTCCATGCCTGCCCTACATTATGCCACCTGCTCATTTTCTACCCCTGAGGCAGAAGGAGTCTGGGGGTGGCATGGGCCATATACAGATCCTCCCACCGGCTTCCTTTCAAGCAAAGAGAAGGGATTCGGGAAGTCAACAGGGAGCAGGTGGCTCAAAAAGGAGCTGAGATCGGCCTATAACTGGGGTGAAGCTGCCCCTCCCCCTTTTCTTAGGCCTCCTAGGCCGGACGTAACCCAGGCTAAGTGCATACCTGGAGCATCCAGAGGTGACCAGCCCAAGAAACTACAACTAATTCTGCCCCTAATGGCCCAGCTCAAATGCCTCCTCTCCTGGAAGGCTTCTCAAAACCTCCTCACCTCCTCCTTCTTCCTCTCCTCTCTCCTTCCTCTGAGACCCCTGTCACTCCATCTGTCTCCTTGGGCAAACATCCCTTTCCCTCTTATGTTGGAGATTAATGGGCACGGGCTTCAGGGTCAGAGAGATCTGCGCTATCATCCTGGCTGTGTGATGGAGACAAGACACTTAACTATTCTATGCCTCAGTTTCTCTTTAGTAACTTGGGAGCCACACGTGTTGAGAGGAGGGCGCTTAAGCACAACACCCAGTGCATAAATGATATCTATTTTTATGATCACAGACGTCTCTCTCTAAGAGTCCTGGGTTGGGGAGCTTTCTCTCCAAAAGCTCCTCACACAGAGTAAATAACAGGTAATCATGTCACTATTTTCAGAACAGCTGAGAGAGTGGGCGTGGGGGTGTCTCTCCCAGAATGGTGCCAACCCTCTTTGGTCTTCCTCACTCCATGCAAATCTCTCTCCAGTTCCCGATAATGACAGCCTGGAGTTTCCAGAGGCCGTGGAATGTCCAGCCACTGCCTTGCATAACCGCAGAAACTGGGAACACTAGGTAAGGAGGGGCCCTCCCGGACCGTTCGCTCCAACAGCACCCCCATTGTAAGGCAAGCAAACCAAGGGCCACACAGTGAGTCGGCACCTACTGGAGGTATGGTGAAGAATTCTAAAAATAGTCCCGCCCCCTCCAATCACTTTCTCCTTGCTTTGCTTTATTTTTTGTCGTAACACTTTCCCCACCTGATATGGGGATCATGTATGTATGTATCCTCTTACTTTTTTATCGTCTTTTTCCCCACCAGATGTAAGCTCCATGAGAGTAGGGACATTGTCATGTTCATGGATGTATCCTTAGCATCTTGCCCAAGATCTTGGCACAAGTCAATGTTCAGTAAATGTTTGCTGTATAGATAAATGAATGAATGCCATTTGGATGTCTGTCCTTAGAGGCTTAGACACAGACATTCACTCATTTGCTCACGTATCCAGTAAACATTTGATGAACATCTTCTATGTGAGAGGCTTTTTGAAAACTCCCGGTGAATGAGACACTGCCCTTGCTCTTAAGCAGATCCCTGATTAGTGAACAGTAGCCACCAGTGGCTAAGGATCTATTATATGCCAAGCTCTGGGCTGGCAACTTTACAGGCATCTTCTCTGTGCATGTGCAGCTCCCGCAATTGCAAAGTCTCATCCCAGACTCCTTAAGGAAAAAGGGCTTGACCCTTATTAGAAGGATATAGGAAGGGCTTGATCCTTATTAGAAGGATATAGGAAGGCTAAATACAGAAAGGAAGACATCAAAAACTGAGGTGACTCCAGGGCCTGGTCAGCTTATCTCCAGCTCTTGAAGCCTGTGTGGTCTTTATTTGAGGGTGTCTCTTCTTCCTGGATGGGTGCCTCTCTCTCTCTGGCTGACTTATTCTCTTTCTGGTTTGAATCCGGGAGACAGTCAGTCTGATTGGCTTAGCCAATGGCCTTCATTGTCTCCTAGAGTGAGAGTTTTTAGGTCAAACTTGCTTCTTAGATTACTAGCTGGCCTCAAGGGTGAACATAGCCTACCTTATAAGAGCAGAGAGTATCTTTAGTTAGAAGGAAGTGTTGAACATCACCCTCACCTTGACCGTGTAAAGTTAGTAGTGTTACTTCTATTTTACAGATGAGAAAACAGCCTCAGAGAGAAATGGTAACAAAACTGTAACAACACTGCCTCAGCTGACCTTCAAACCCAGGACTGAGAAATACATGTTGTTGCTGTTTGCAGCACTGAGATCGGTGGGGGTGGGGGTTGGGAGGGTGGGGAGTAGTTGTTATGCAGCAACAGCTGACTAATACAGGCTTTAAATAAGATTTCTCTGATCCAGTCTCACTATGTTGTCTCACTGAGTTTATACCTCTGATTCCTGTTTTCCTCATAAGAACATTTTGAAGTGTCCTGTCCCCAAAGGAGCAGAGAGGAAGATGCTGGAAAAGAGATTAAGAGATTTGTCCCTGAGAAACTCCTGCATACAAGCTTGTGCTTCCCATTCAGTCCCCCTACTCTGATAGCTAGAGAAAAGCACAGATAATACCAATCCCAACCATTCACAGAGTGCTAGGCGGTTCTTCTGAAATTTTATCTAAGTCATTGCATTTATATACTCCAAATCATCCCAGAGGGTAGCCAGGGCTGGTGTTATTACAACCAGTTTACAGTTGAGGAAATAAAGCTCAGCGAGGTGAAGTGAGTTGTCCAGGTTACAAAGCTTCATCTATACCCAGATCCCTTGGTTTCCAGCCCTGGGCTCCTTCCATACACCCTATTTCCTCTGCGTCCTTGACAGAGACCATCATCTGAGCCCTTACCTGTGGGAGGGATAGCACCATGGGACTCACATGCCTCAGCCCTGGGATTGGAGTGCAGCATACAGAGTGGGATGCTTTGAACCCCCCCTCCTTTACCAACATTCAGCTGAGTTCTCCTGTTCTTCCCAACTTTCCCTGTCCCTTTGAGGCCCTGTCGCCCAGCCTCCACCCACCATCTGGTCAAGGTGAAGATAGTGCAACTATTTTCTAGATGCCACAGAAATCAGAATCTGCTCTTTGCAAACAGCAAAAGCAAACGTCACAGGCAATTTGACTTATGACATGGGCAGTTCACCCCCATCATCGGTCTGTTTCCTCCCCAATAAAGGAGAATCCTCATGTGATGACAGGGCTGTTACAAACACGGTCTCCTTTGCCGGCACATCCTTGCCCTGAGTAACTCTACTCATCTTTCGAGTCTATACTTTCACACCACTTCCTCAGAGAGACCTTCCCCTGAGGCCAAACTCTTTCTGCCCAACTTCTTTTACATTGCTTCCTTCACAGCATTCACAACTTCTATATCTACGATTCTTTTCTTTCCTTTTTTCTTTCCTTTTCTCTTTTATTTTCTCTTTTCTTTTCTTCTGGCTTTGTTGTGTATCTCCCCTGCTCGATCAGAAGCTCCCCAAGGGGAGGGACTATGTCTGTTTCTTATACCAGAGGCCAGCCCAGTGCCCACAATGTAGTGAGTGTATTTGTTGGATGAGTGAATGAATGAATCTGCTTTCCTCTTCCCATCCCTCCTACCTTCCCCCACCTGCCAACTCCCCACAGCTCCCAGGGGTGTTGTAAGGTGATAATGAATTGTAAGCTGGAAGTTCTCAGACGAGAGTGGATGGCCATGGCCTCCACTGCTCCCTGTTCTTGCCACACTGGCCTTGCTATTCGGAGAATATGCCAATCTCATTGCTGCCTCAGGGCTTTGTATTTGAGTTCCATCTCTCTGGAATGTTCTTTACAGATATCCAGTTGGCTCCATCCTTCACTTCCATCACACCTCTGCTTCAATGCCACCTCTTTGGGGAGGTCTTTGCTGACTGCCATTTCTGAAGTAATCCCTCTCACCCTCCCTCCTCCTTTGTTCTCTCCCTCCTTACCCCATTTTCCTTCATAGCACTTCTCACTATTTAATGTTGACTTTTAGATTGTTGGTTTGTCCTTGTTTATTGTCTGTGTCTTCCATGAGACTATAAAGTCTATGAGGTCAGAGTTTTTCTCTTCATTTACTTTATTCAGTTCCTGCTGACCACATAGTAAGTGGTCAGTGAATATTTATCAAATGACTGATTGAATGCATGAATGATGAAAAGGAAGGCGAAGAAAACAGCTTTTCTTCTTAAAATAAAACCCTGAATTCTTCAAGTCAGAGCAAGGAATAATTTCTAGGGAGGGGCAGAGAGTATCATACATGGTGGGGGTCAGAAACCTTGGGGAGTGCAGCCACTGTTTCAGAAAATCTCACTTCTCTTCTTTCTCCCAGGGTACCTTAGACCTGGCAACCAACCCCTGGAAATGAGTTCTTTGTGCAAGAGAAACAATGCCCTCGGAGGCCCAGCCACCTGCCGGAATCCCTGGCAGCATCCATCCTCCGTAGAGGATTTGCAGAAGAGCACTGACCAGTGGGCTTCTTCCTCTGAGCCTCAGTTTCTTCATCTGTAAAATGGGGAAAATGTATATACCTACCTCCCTAGGGCTGTTGGGACGGTAGGAAGATCATGTACGTGAAAACCCTGTGTAAACAGTAATGTCCAAGTGCATGTTCTACTATGCATTGGGAAGAGGTAGCATGTAGAGTCAGGTTGGCCTGGGGCGGAGTTCCAGCTTTACTACTCACTGGCAGTGTGGCCTTGGGTAAATGGTGTCCTTCCTCTGAGCCTCTGGTTCCTCATCTGTTAACTGGGACTATTAATTGTAGCTACAACTTAGAAGTTTGTTTTAGAAGTTACATAAAAATCAAATGAGATCGTGTAAGTGTCTGGCACATAGTAGGTAACTCAGCAAATGTTCTGCAGAGACACACACGGCCCTGACGACACTCTGGGTAACAAAAGGTTCTTAGTCAGGAGGAGAAAACAGACAATGATGAGTTCTTTCTCTCCAGTTTCTCTCCCGAGAGGGGAAATCACTGGCCAGAGTCCATGCGGAGGACAGGCAGCCAAATGCAACCTCCCACATGGAATTTCCGAAAAGTGTGAGCGCAGAGTTGCATAACCTGTCCCCGAGCCACGTGTCCCTCCTAAAGTGTTTTCATCAAGCATTCCCCAGAAAGGGATCACGTGACCTGGCAGCCTAGGGAAGGGCGAAGGGAAAAAGGGAGCGAGTTGGAGAACCTTGCAGGTGGGTGGGATTAGGAAAAGAAGGCACTGCATTTACTGAGCTCCTACTATGTGCCAGGCACCGGGCTCACTGTATCTGGCATTTACTTACATCTTTGCCACAAATCTGAGAGACCAGGTGTTACCACTCCTGCATTCCAAGGGAAGAAATAATAACAATAATTAATATTGCTAACGTTTACATAACGCTGACTGCATATCCGGTAGTGGGGTGAGCACATATTTGACTCTCAGGACAGCCCATGACACGGGTACTATTCTCATCGCCATTTTTATAGAGAAGGAAACTAACTGAGACTCAGAGAAATGAAGTCCTTTTCCCAAGGTCATCCAGCAAGATAGTAGTAGAGCCAGGATTTAACTACAAGCAGGGCTCAAAGTCCACAGACCTGTATGAGGACATTTCCCAAGGGATTTATGGGGATCGATCAGGAAAGTGATCCCAATAAGAGTCGACCTTGCAAACCCACAGTGGGAGTTCAGCGGGAAGTGACGTAAGTGACCAAGTAACCAGAGGCACTCCTTTTCTCTCAACCCAGAGGACAGTTTGTCCCAGCTTGTGGCTGTTTGTCATTCAGTCTCTGACCTAAAGTTTAAAATTTCATTCATAAGTTTGGAACCACAAAGCGTGGGAAAGGCCCTTGGAGATCAGCTATTCTAGTCCAAACCCTTCAGATTACAGATGGAAAAAAACCTTGAGGCCTAAAGAGAGTCATGGACACGGCAAGGTCACAGAGCAATTTTCTGTTAGTAGGAGGATTTGGTTTGAGGTCAATTACAGATCATTTTGTTCTGTAATTACCAAATGTTGGCTATCTCTGAATCACTTAGGGAGCTCTTTAAATATCCAGATTTCTGTATTCTGCTTCTAGAGATTCAGATTTTGGCTTCCAACAAGGCCTGGAAATCTGACAATATAATATGTTCCTCAGGTGATTCAGATGGCACAAGGCCATGGACTGCATTTGGAAGTTGGAGTCCAATGCTCCTCTTTCATTTTGTAGTTTGGGATACTAAGACCCAGCATGGGACTCACCCAAGGTCACATGGCAGGTCATTGGGGCCCTAGTTCAGGCTTTGTGGTCTGAATTCAAAGTTCATTCTTCTTCTCCAGGCTTCCTGTGGTCAGATTCTCAAAACGGGCCAAGGAGGTTGGCCAAGGGAGTTACTGTGGTTTTCCCCAGCTCTTGGTTTCCTTGTTGTATCCAAATTAAGACATGGGATGGTGCCCCATTTCCCAAGTTTTGAAAGGTGGGAGATCAAGAGCTGAACTCCTACAGGTGAAAAGGAAAGTGCAATAGGCTGTCCCGCAGGCCCACGGGGGTTTCCCAGAGGCAAGCTCCGGGCTCCAGGAATGACGTCAGACTCCAGCTATTCAGCGCCCTAACACCTCAGGCTACCTGCATTTTCCATTTCAGGAGAGTAGGTAGGGAGGACCTTCTCTCCGTGGGAGGTGGGAGGAGCCGGGTGGAGAGAGCCCAGCTATGACGTGAGGGGGCCTGACTCAGGAGAAGCCAAACATTCTGGCACTTGGAAGGGAAACCAAGCTGCCTGCGGGAACAAAGTAAAACTTCTTAAGCCCTTTTCCTGACCTCCTCACTCCACCACGTATTTCACTCTTATCTTTTTCTTCGGAAATCGTTATCTGGGTTTTGGAGTGAGGTGTCTTGGGTTTGAATCTCGGCTCGGTTTATGAGCCCTCTTACCTACGTAGAGGCACGCCCCCTCTCTGAGCCTCCATTTCCTCACTTTTAAAAACAGGGATAATATCAACTGTCTCAGATTGTGAGGATGAAACAAGATCACGATCATGTAGGTACTTGATAAACAGAAGATGTTTTCTCGGGAACACTAGATCACACGAGTAATCAGTGGACCGGAGGGATTTGAATGTGTATTTGTTGATCTGAATTGAGGCACCTAAAAAAATGGTTGAGCTGGAAAGCACCTCAGAAGTCTTTGGGCCTTAATGACTTCCAAACTGGAGTCCAAGGGAACTGTTTACAGTATTTCTAAATGATAAGGGAAATCACATACTTACTCTTGATAAGGTCTCACCTTTCTTTACTCTTGTCTGGAATTGTATCAACTCAAGGTGATAATATGATTATCACATGCTGTTCAGAAGTTCTGATTGGCAGTTACATCAGTCTTCTAGAAGTTTTTTTAATGGGAAACTAATTAGTGGAGGGTAGATTGAATGTTGGCAAACGTTAATCTTGTCTAACTCATTTCATAATCAGGGAAGCTGGGGTTTAAAGAAGGAAGTAGCTTGCTAGTCACACAGCTAGTGGAGCTGGCTCTAAAACCCAGATTCTTTTCCTGGAACCGGTTACTTCCTTTCTTTCCATTCTGGAGAAGGGGGATCTAGACTCAATGAGGTTAAGGGGTTTTGATCTGCTGGGGCAGGAAGAACGTGATTCATCAATTTGCTGTTATTCTTCCTCTGTTTTGACTCATTCAGCAAATATTTACCGACCGTCTACACTATGTGGACTCAGAAAAGCAGAAAGAAAGCAGTCATGGAGGCAAGGCAGGGTCAGAATCTGCTCCCAGGTTATGATTTCAGAATCTGTCCTGTCTTCTAGTTTAAGTTTATATGTACATATAAATACAAACTGATACCCACATTATAAAACATTCACTACTTTGCCTTTCTAATAATTAGGTTGTGTCAGAGGGCAGGGACTTTCCCATTCGTACGTGTCCAAACCTTGCTGTTATCCAGTAGCACGAAATCAATGCTGCGATGTTGGCACGTGAATTCTAATCCTGACTGCCACTAACTCTGTCTTCTAACTCTTTGAGGCGGTACCTTGCTTTCCTTTTCTGAGCCTTACTCATCTGTCAAACGGGAACCGTGGCAAAATCATGTGTGGAAGACCTGGCAGGTTCATTTAAAGTTATCCCAGACTTTAACTAGGAGAGGGAAGGTAGAGTCAGCACTTATCTACTTGTTAATTCCTAAAACATCTTTCCCTTGCTCTTGCCCACCCCGCTCCCTATTCTCCTGGTAGCGCCTCTTGTCTTCAAGACTCCCCTGTAGAGGGCACGCAAGCTCTACCGCTTAACGTGCCCCACTTCCGTTCGCCTTCATTCTTCATCTTGCGCATGTGCATACTTCGCTTCCCCGCGGCCCGTACCCAGTTTAGGTGGCTCGGCCGAAGATTGCGTCCATTACGCCTGCGCAACCTCAGCCCCGCCCCCTCCACCGCCTTCCCCGGAAACGCTTCTTTCCTACGCGGTCGCGGCTCCGCCGCTGTAGCTGGATCTTTGCCTCTCTAGGCAGGTAGGGCTTCTCCTCCATGGTCCTGTCTGTCAGCGCTGTTTAGGGGGTCAGTCGGTGAGGCTGGGCCGTCTTCGGACACTTCGACCCTCGAGTCCGTCACCGGTAAGTGGACCCCGAAGAAGCCTGAGGACGGGCGGGGCCCTAGCAGCCGGAATGGGCAGGATTTCCCCTTACTCTGGGAATGGGTCTGCCCGCCCCGCCCTCACCCCCGCTCCCGGAATGGGTTCGCCCCCTCCGTCCCAGTCCCTCCTCCCGGGCGGGGCGGCGTTGCCATGGTGACGGCTCCCTGGCTGAGGCCCGGCGTGTGTCCTCGCAGGTGCCAGGGCGGCCCGGGGCCCATGGCGCGGCGGCGCTGACCCAGGCCCCGGGTGGCGGCCGGGCCCCGCGGGCCGGCATGGCGGGCCAGTTCCGCAGCTACGTGTGGGACCCGTTGCTGATCCTGTCGCAGATCGTCCTCATGCAGACAGTCTATTACGGCTCGCTGGGCCTGTGGCTGGCGCTGGTGGACGGGCTGGTGCGCAGCAGTCCCTCGCTGGACCAGATGTTCGACGCCGAGGTAGGGTCTCTGGGCCAGCGCGGGCGGAGTCTCGGCCTCGTCGGGTGTACTTTGTGGTCCGACACTACTGGGCTCCAGACCTGGCTGGACCACCATCTTACTTTGTGGTCCCGGGGAAGGGATCTCATCTTTCTGAGCCTCAGGTGCCCTATCCATAAAATTTAGTGACTGTTAACAGAAGCAGATTATTCAAAGGAAAGGGCCTGGATGTCAAGGAGCAGCTTTGCGTTCCAGGCAACCTGATGCATCTCCTGTCTGACACTGAGAAAGTGACTTTACTTCCCTGGGCCCCAGATTCTCAGGTGCCAAACGGAAGAGGGGGGGTGGATAAAAGAACATTCACGGAGGTATGATGGAAACTGCTTAGACTTTGGAATCAGGCCTCCGTTGAAATTCCGCTTACTAGCTGTGTGATGTGGGCCAAGTGTTGTCCCCTCTGAACCTCAGTTTTCCTGTCTGCAAAATCATGAGACCAGTAGTGGAGAGGTTATGGACTGCAACGCAGAGAGCCTGTACTTTGGATTCAGAGAGGTTTAGCATCCAATCTAGGTCCAGATATACTAGCTGTGGGACTCTGGGCAAGTTGCTTCACCTTTCTGAGCCGGTTTTCTCTTCTGGAAACTGGGCAGAATAATGCTCAGCAAAATGTTATGAAGCCCAGAGACCCCAGAGGTGCCTAGGAAGATGAAAGTGCTTTATAGTCAAGGAGGGCTATGAGATCTTAGCATCTGAGAGGCAGCTGTGGTGTATGGTAATGAGCACAGCTCTCAGAGCCAGGAGATCCGGAATGGAATCTTTGCTCCTGCTGCTGCTTCTCTGTGTAGCCCTCGGCAAGGTAACAGGAGATTTCTCACCAACTCACCTCTGTCATTGTGGTGCAAAAGCAGCCAGCGTCAGTACTAAGCAAATAGGTGTGGTAGCATTTCCCTGGGACCTTATTTACAAAACTAGGTGTCTGGCTGGTGGGGCCTCAGTTTACTGAACCCTGTAATTGACCTTACTCTTGCAGTTTACTGACTGTATCACTTTGGGCAAGTTACTTCTCTGAACTTTTGCTTCTCCTTTGTAAGTCTCTTCCCGGCTGCTGTTTGGGGTCCAGTGAGATACTGTAGTGGAGGTCTGTGAAAGCACCTTGTTGGAAATAAGCTGACACACAGATGCAGGGACCTATTTCCTTTTGTGTTCTGGGAAGAATGATTGTTCCTTGGGAGGTCCTGGAGCCTGGAGCTCTGCCAAGCCAAGTCACTTTTCCAGCATATCTCCATTTGTGATTCCCCCTCAGATCCTGGGCTTTTCCACCCCTCCAGGCCGGCTCTCCATGATGTCCTTCATCCTCAACGCCCTCACCTGGTGAGTATCACCAGTTTTGCTCTCCAGCTTTTGGGGGTCCTAGCACTGGAACTAACTTCCTCAATTTGGACATGAGACAGGCTGGCACTTATTCCTGGGGCATGGTGGACTAAAGTGGGTGGCAAAGGCCGGTTCTGGGACTGGCTCCATTATAGGGCTCCTTCCATTGCTGTTTGACTTAGCTGGAAAGCTCTTACATCCCTCTGCATGCCGCCTGGGGGTTAGCTTCCATCTCAGATCACTTCCCTGTTGTGGAACGAGGTGAGGAAGGGGTGGGACTGGGGGTCAGGAGAAGTCGGTTCTGTTCTTGGTCTGTGTGCCATTGGCCAAGTTACTTCCCTTCTCTCGGCTTCGGGCACCTCGTTGGTACACTGAGGGGTTTGGCTGGGTAACATTTAAGGTCACCCGTGACCATTGCCTGCCCTTTGAGAGGCAGTTTAGCATAATGGTTAAGATCTCAGGCTGTAGAGGCAGACTTACTTGGCTTTGAATCTCAGCTTCCCACTAGTCTCGTGACTTTGGACAGGTTGATCTATCTAAGCCCCAGTCTCCTCCTTGGTAAAATGAGGCGAATAATATTACCCATTTCATAGTTTTAAGGGTGAAACAAATTCATTTGTGGGAAATACTTAAAACAGTACCTTGCACATTACTATTCTTAACCTCACACTGGAGACTGAAAAACGGGTGGGCTGACTATGACCTGAATTTGGCTCCTAGATTATGCTCTGTTTTACCATCCCCCAAGTGGCATTTAAAACATTTTTCCACTGAGTTGAAAGTCAGGATATTTTATGTTAAAAAAATAAATCCAGATTTCTGGCTTCTCTTGGAAAATGGGAAGATTGACTGATCCCAGGCCAACCTTCCGGCATGAGGATTTGCCCAGCTGCAGGTCTCTGTGGTCCCCACTTTGGATGGTCCACGTGTGCCTCAGGGTGCTGCAGTCCCCACCAGTCCCTAGGATTCCCCTGGGTGACAGTCGCCATTTCTCATCAAGCTTGTACTTTGGTTTTTCTTCTGCCCAGCCCGATCCTCCCCCCGCATTACCTGCCAGCTCTCTCTAGGCATCTAATAGTGGAACCCCCGCTTCACGCTTCTCTTGCTTGCTTCCCACCACTATGCTGTTCTCCTAATTGTCCCTACTCCCCAAATGATCTAAGGCCAGGACAACCCAGTGACAACTCACTGCTGTCCTCTCCCCACAGTGCTCTGGGCTTGCTGTACTTCATCCGGCGAGGGAAGCAGTGTCTGGATTTCACTGTCACTGTCCATTTCTTTCACCTCCTGGGCTGCTGGTTCTACAGCTCCCGTTTCCCCTCGGCGCTGACCTGGTGGCTGGTCCAAGCCGTGTGCATTGCGCTCATGGCTGTCATCGGGGAGTACCTGTGCATGCGGACGGAGCTCAAGGAGATCCCCCTCAACTCAGCCCCTAAATCCAATGTCTAGAATCGGGTCCTTTGGACACCCTGCTGGGCACTTGGCGCCCTTCCCTCCCGCCCTGCCCCCCAACACCTTGGGCTGTTCAGACTCTCCAGAAGAGGTCCAGCCCAGGTGTGAGAGGAACCCTGGAAATGTGAAGTCTTGTTGGTGGAGAGATAGCGAGGCCCTGTCAAGAAGGCAGGTAGCAGTCAGAACCACAGCCGCAAGAATGGCCTCTGCCTGCTGAAGCGTTGCTATCTGGGAGGTCAGCAAGGGGACCTCTTTCAGGGTAATAACAGAATTGGAACCATGTCATTCTTGAGCCACTATACCTGTCACCAGCCTGTTATTTTAAAAAAGAACCAAATCAAGGATATCTGATTGGAGCAAACCACTCTTCTAGTCATCTGTCTTACCTCCCCCGAGACAGCTGTTACCTTTGCCATGTTGCTGAACCGCAGCTATTCTGTTTGGAGAAACACTTGGTTTCTGGATCCATAGCCTCAGAGAGGCAGAGGTGCAGAGGATTAGGCTGCCGTCACGGAGAGGACGGCAGACGGAGGCATCAAGCACAAGGAAGACGCACAACCCGTGTCCTGCTGCACGCATGTGTGCACACGCCCATGAATCCATGACTAACTTTCTTCCAGTTCTCTCTACTGCCAGCTTTTAACAGAGCAGGCCATAGGACCCGGAGAAGAAGTCCCAGCATTGCTCCTGGTCCACCCCTCACGATAGAGTCACTGCCTCTTCTCTAGGAATGACTAGGCACCCCAGCTCCCACCGGGCCTCACTTCTGGCAATAGTTCCTTTTCCCTGCCTTACTGGGAATTCTACAGTGGGAAGGGTATGATGGGTGCCAAGAGACAGGAGGCCCAGCCTTCCAACTTGAGCTGTGCTGGGAGTGCGGAGGGAGATAGAAATTTGCTGCTAAGATTTTTCTTTGGGGTGGCCTGTCCTCTGTTAGGGGCTTGCAGCTGTCCCTCCTATGTACATAAATACAGTATTTTCCACGGTTCTGCCTGTGCTTACTTTGTAGTGCCGCAGTTGGGCCGGCGAGAGACCCACACGGTCGGACGGGGAGCTGTAAAGAATGACTAGGTCACTTTCTCTCCTAGACCCCAGATTATTCTTTCATTTGGTTAAAATACTAGGTGTGGGGAACTCCTATGTCCTACCCCCTTCATCTGCAGCCTCCTGTGTTATGTCTTGGGTGAAGTGCCATGACTCAGTGTCCTTTCTCTCTTGCCATTGATTTCTGAATGTGTCCAGTGGAACACACTTGGTCTAGACCCACTTCTGTATTGAAACCATCAGTATTCCTCTTTCGGTCGCCCAGAGCCTGCCCAAGAGAGCAGTCAGCGTGCAGCTTACAGTGTTAGGTCTTCACAAATGGGTTTTGCTCTCTGCCCAGGAAGCCTTTCTAGCCTCCTGGGCCCCAGCCCTGCAGAAAAGGGAGGTGAGGCTGACAGGATGAAGGTTTAAGACTGAACGTGCCTGAGTGGAGACGGGAAAGTGCGAGGGTGAGGCACCTCAGTCACTTGGTGCTCTGGCCAGGCTGGAAGGAAGCAGCTGGTTAATGGGACTCGGATCCTGGCTACAGGGTCCCGGAGGTAGGACCAGCTGAGAAGACTCCCCTCGGGTGGATGGATTTCCCCCAGACACCGCAAACCATAAAGGCATGTGGCTAATGTTATTTCGGGTAGGGCACCAGAGCACATGTCATGTGGCTGCTGTCTCCCCTGGTCAGCTGCGGGCTGGTTGCCCCAACCGTGTTGGCTCACCTCTCTGGGAGTTTCCTTCAGAGAACTGTGCCTGTTCTTCTGCATATCTTCTGTAATGATGAATCTTTGCCCCTTGAGTGGTAATTTGGTTTTGCCAAAGTTGGGCAAACTTTGCCCGGCATCAGGGGAGCCGATTTCTTTTCTCCAACAATACAGTGACTGAGCTGAATGACAGTTGGGGGTGAAAAATCTGTGACCTTAATGAAATTGTTACGATTTCTAAAGTGACCATAAAAGCAGTGTCTAGAGGCAAGTTCCTGAGAGAACTGGGCAGTGGCAGGAACACGTTTGCCATGTTAGTAATAAGTAGCTGTGCAGGTCGCAGGTCCAATGAGCAAGGCACCGTTGTTTCCCCAAGTAGCTGTGCTTAATAGATGTCCGGCAGTGGGCTAAGTACTTTACATGTTGCTCACTTAATCTTCATGGCAACACTTGGAAATAGGAAGGAACCATCCGTGTCTTACAGATGAGGAAACTAAGGCATTTGCCCAAGGTTATGTGTTAGGAGCTGGCAGACCCAGGATTTGGGCTCTGGTTCTGACAATAAACTCGTTCTGAAGACATTAATAGTTAAAGGACGTGCAAGTCTGTCACTTTATAATCATACCTCTGCATCCTACTGTATTGTTTTAAATACAAAGGATGCGTAGTGCTTTGTAAACATTGCGAGCTTTCTAAGAAAAACTGGTAGACGATATATGAAATATGGCCACATTTCCAAATGAACAGGTAACTGCAGGAAGTTTTTATTTCCAGAGGCTAAGGGAGAGTTACCACCACCCAGCCACGGAGATGGTGTTATCTCTTGACTTTCTAGGGGTCTAAAGTCTGAACCTCTCTTCATCCCACCCCCCTTCCCTGCCACTTCCCAACTTCCCTTTGGAGAAGAGAAGTGGAGATGAGTACATAGGTGGTGCTCAAAGCCATTTATGACCCAGAAGGAAGATGGGAAAGGAGAAAGGGATGTCTAACTCCGAGGGTGCCCCTAACCCCTAGTTCTAGGCAGCTCTTTCCAGATCAGAGCTAAATGGGGGCCAGGATGGCAGCCAGCAAGTGGGGGGTGATGGGGTGGGAAGCTCCAGGTCCCCATGAATCCTATGGGGGCACAGCTCCTGTGGACGCAGAGTTTCTTCGACTGCTCAGTGACTCCCAGATCAGAGTAGCTTCCTCTGGCGGTCCCCAGGGGCAGTCTGTGCACAGACATGGATCTCCTCCCTGTATCTGTAGCCCAAGGAGCACAGAGCCTTAGGGGCAAGGGAAGTGGGGGTGGATTCAGAGCACAAAAGAGGCCCTCTGTGGAGAGGGAATCAAAGCCTTGCTTGAAGGTTTCTGTAAGAAAGTAGCAAGTGGTGGTGAAAACAGCCTTGAGCCAGGAGTGGGTCCAGATTGCCGAGAGTTTGGATCCCTGTCCTGCCACTCCCAGGGCAAGGCAGAATTGTAGGGGCCAAGGCTAGATGACGAGAGAGCCGCACTGGAGTGCGGGGTGAAGTCTTGGGTTGCACTACTAGCCGTGAGGCCTTGGAAAAGCTGTTTAACTCCCACCCACCCCCCGCCCCCACCCCAGCGTAGTTCTCCTTGTTTCTAAAATGAGGGTAAGATACACCTCTCTGTGTTGTGAGGATTCAATGAGATATGTGCAAAGCATTTAACCGGTGGCCGGCATCCAGAAATCTAAGCAGTTACTGGGCCACTGCCCCATCCCTCCTCCTTTTATGGAGGAGACACCTTTCTTCCAAGCCTCAGTGTTTTCAGCTGTTAGATGGGGAGGTAGGCTCGCCCGTGATCAGGGTATACCTACCGAGTACTGCACTCCTATGTGCCATGCACTGCAGAGTGACTTATTCTCACTTAATCCAATGAGCGAGGCACCATTATTTCCCCATTTTGCAGACAAACTGAGGATTAGGAGTAAACAACTTTCCCTAGCATCACACAGCTGGTGAGAAGCTAGGTCTGTCTGCCTCAACAGCCTCATCCTCTGCACATTCCAATCATGTTTAGTGGCAGGTGGTTCAGAGTAGGAGAGGGACAGTCTCTGGAATCCAGGTGGCATTATATCAAAAGGTTGTGAACGTGAACCTAAGATTGGCTTTTTAACAAGCAGCTAATTCCCTTAAAGGTGAGCAGTTAGGTAAGTGCTCGAGTGGGAAGCAAGGGGCTTTATTATGGCACAGGTCCAGGAAGAAGGCAGGAAAAAAAGGACATTTGTTCAACACCCTACAAACTGGCTTTACCTGCATCAAGCCTGATTTGCACAGAGCCCTCTGGAATGGATATTAGTATCAATCCCTATTTAAAAAAATTTTCTTATTACGTTTATTTTTGAGAGGCAGAGAGACAGAGCATGAGCAGGGGAGGGGCAGAGAGAGAGAGAGGGAGACACAGAATCTGAAGCAGGCTCCAGGCTCTGAGCTGTCAGCACAGGGCCCCATGCGGGGCTGGAACCCATGAACCGTGAGATCGTGACCTGAGCCAAAGTCGGACGCTCAACTGACTGAGCCACCCAGGTGCCCCATATCCGTCCCTATTTTATAAAAAAATGAAATAGGCTCAGAGAGATCATGTGACTTCTTAAAAGTCACTCTGAATCCAACACTTTAAAGTTAATTTTTCCCACAGTTAACCGGTAGGGAGCCATTTCTGGAGTGGTTTGTGATCTCTGAGATCTGTTGCAGCCTCCTGCCCCCAAAAAGCAGGCTCTAACTGAGCCCAGAAGAGAAGCCTCAGATTGGAGTGGTCAAGCACAGGGAAGGTGGTAAGGGGACAACCCAGCTGTGGGATTGTGGGAGGCACGTTGCCTGAGGCCCAAGTGCCTGCATCCTTGCCTCCCTGCCACCCCCCCCCCCACCCCTGCCCAGCGCCCAGAGGTGCCCTGGACATGACAGATCCCAGCCTCAGGACACAGACACAGTCCATCAGCTGACGCTGACCCTGGACCCAACTCTGACTGTCTATGCGGCAAAGGGGTAGCTGCCAGTCTTGCTCAGGCTCACACCTTACCCACTTGGGGTCCCCTGGGCGGGCTCTCATGAGGACGAGTGCAGGGGGTCCCCAACACGGTGTGTTTTGGTTGGGAGCGCGCTTCCCTGATTGCTTGCTGACAGCGTTTGGGACAAACCTTCAGGCGAAGGTTGATGAAATGGAAGGGGCTTGGGGGGGAAAGATGGAGTAGGGGTGATTTTTGAAGACTGATGGGATTGAGGATGTCCAGCAAAAGAACCGAAATGGCGACGACGCAGGAAGTGGGCCGGCGTGCAAGCCGGGCGGAGAGACAGCTTGGAGTGGAGGCTGCGGGGTGGAGGCGGCAGGGGGAGTGGCGCTGTAGAGGTAGGGAGGCGGGAGTGGGGATCGTGGCGCCCAGGCGCCGGCTCGCGGAGAGCCGAGCGGGGCGGCACCGAGCAGCCCCACACCCGCAGGCTCAGGCCGGCCGTGGCCGCGCCGCCCAGGGCTACGGGGTCGTTCTGTGCCGGTGCAGGCCCGTGCAGGCCCGCTGGGCGCAGTCACGGAGTGGAGCGCTGGGGCCTAGGAGGGTGCAGGCGTGTCCCGGGGAGGCCCTCCTGCCCTTCCTCCGCATCTAGGCCTCTCCACCACTGCCTGGGTCCCTCCCGGGAGGGCTCTGCGCCCCTCGATCGCTGCGCTGCTTTCTTGAGGGCGCCACACCGCGCAGCCCGCCTCTAGGGGAAGATCCCCAGAAACCCCGGCTCCCTGGTTCTTCCTCTCCCCAACTGCGTGTTCAGGGCTATGGCTCCTGCAGACAGGGGACGACTGGGCTTGGGATTGGAGGGTGGGCGTGCCGTGTCACCCGGGAGCTGTAGGGAAGTACTGACTCGGGGCCTGACTGGGTGCTTTCCTTGACCCAGGCTGGGCACATTTTGAGGCTCAGCTGCTGTCGGTTTGTTGACAGCCGATGCTGCAATAACCGGGCCGCAATGCGCGTGAATACGGGCGGGATGCTCCCTTGTGCCTTTTCCTTTCTTCGGAAGGTGGAATGGGGAGCAGCCAGCACTTCTAGATTAGAGTTCTGGCCCCGCCACCCCCTAGTCGTGTGAGCCTGGCCAAATCACCTTCTGTTTCGGCGTCACGGTCTCCTCATCTCCTTGGCTTGCAGGGCCATTGTGAGGTACCGGTCACCCAGAAAGCACCCGACAGATGTTCCCTTTCTGTGACTTCATAGAATGCATCCTTCGAGAGGCCAGCTCGCAGAGGTGTGGAGGGGTGTAGCTCGCTGGCTTCTGGGTGCCACGTTCTAGACTGACCATAGGGACCTGGGAATGGAGTGGAAGAAACGTAAAATCGTGATGCACACTTTTTCCTCCCCACCTCCGCCGAGGGCCTCTTTCCTCCATCCTTTCCAGCCCCAAACAGGAAGAACTGGCGGTAATATTCTTCAGTTCCTATGGGAGATTTTATTTGTACACTCGTGAATTTTCCCGCCCATCCCTCCCGCTCAGATGATTGCGCCGTCTCCGTTGTCACACCTCTGGCTCCCGTCCAAGGTCACACCACCTGTGAGCAGAGACCTTGGTGTTAGGAGCCAAGACGGCCGCTAGGGGGAGCTGCCGCCCCGGGAGCGGGCTCAAGGACCAGGGCGCCCTAAGTCCAGCAGGTTGGGGATGGGGGTTTTGTGAAGGGGAAGCCTCCTTTCAGCTGGATCCCCAAGCCCATCACCCCTTCCTCTCTTGGGACCTCAATTGGTGAAGTATTTTTTCTTTTTCTTTTCTGTTCTTTTTCTTTCTTTCTTTCTTTCGCTAAGGAACTTTTGAACTTTTTGTTCAGAGTCAATCTTATTTGAGGCATGAATAAATGCAACAAATGTGGGTGATGGTTTGGTCTAAGGGGAAAGGATACAGCAGAGATCTACTTGACTGTCCCCCCTTCCCCCCCCCCCCTTCATTTGGAAATCCCTGAAGTCCCTTACTCAGACTCCTGACTGAGATTCTGAGCCATAGCAGTTGTGGACCCTCTTGAGGCCTCCAGGCAGTGAGATGACCCACCTTAGAACCCACCTTCCAGTGCCCCTCCCCAGAACCCCTGCTTGGATCTTGAGAGGCCCCAGCCTAGTCATCTCCCTGCCATGTGGCCTTGGTCAATGGCTTCCCCCCAACTCTCTGGGCATGCAGGAGGAGCCCCCCCCCAGCACTGCTAGCCACAGTCCCCAAGAGTCTGGATCATGAGCCCCTGACTCCGGGACCCATCTCCAGGCCTCCCTTGGGCCCAGGTCTCACCCCGGCCTGGCAGTGGTGTCGTCACACTCTGTACGGATGGCACATGGGCAGCTCGAGTGACGCAGAGCAGAATCGCGTGCAGCAGCGCTTGACCCAGCGCAGGGTGGACGATCTGCACATCACCCGAGGCCCGGGGAGGTGGATTCGGGTGGGCAACCCCTCAAACCAGATCCACTGGTCAGCTGCCTCCAGCTGCTGCTTGTCCCCCATGGGAGTTTTGTGCTGGTAGGTCTTCAGGAAGATGATGCGGGGTTCTCCTTTAGGTGATTGCCTTCCCTGGGCTCCAGGGAAAGCGGTCAGGCCATGATCCTTCGATGTCCTTGGGAGCTCAGGCTCCATCTGCTCTTTGCCCTGGAGCACTGCTGCAGGTGACTCCTGTGCCTTGTTCCTCTCCCCCAACCCCTGCTTGAGCTCCCCTGTGGACTGTAATTTCTTGGGTTCCAGTGTCTTCTCGGGGCACCCAGCCTCTTGGAGCTCTTCATTATCTTGTTCCACTCTATCGCAGACATTACTGCTCCTGGCAGGGGGAGGGAAGACAGTCAGCAGAGCAGGACTAAGGCCCCGACCCTCCAACCCTGAGAGAGTTGCTATGCGGCCAGCTCAGGGAGGAAAGCTAGAGAGGACCAGAAGAGAAGCTTCACCACCAGGGGATGTGCCTGGAGGCACGGGATGGGATAAGGATGGCGAAGGGCCAGGAGAGGTTGCTAGGACCCCTAGGACTGTATGTTGTCTGCATGGGCTGCTGGCCAGGGTTCTTCCTTTCTGGATTTCAGGTGAAGGGGTGAACTAGTCCAGCGTTTTCAAATTGTGTTCCAAGAAACCTTAAGGTTCTGGGGAGGTATCTCAAATGCCCTCTCCGCTCTGGGAGGGGCAGGGTGAGGGCAGGATACCTTTCCACCCAACAACACAGCTGGGGCTTGAGGACAGATACTTGAAGAGAGGTTGTGCTGCTTTGAACAGGTTGGGAAACTGTGGGATGAGATAGGCCTGACCTTACCAGCTCAGTGTTTCCTGATTGCCGGCATCTAGGAGGCCAGCTCAGAGTGAGGAGCCCAGAGAGGGGGTGTTAACCAGAGGTATTCAGTGCTGGCAGGAGACCTTCCCCAAGGGTGTCTGTTCTCTGTAGAGAACCATTGGGTTCTCTGCACAGTGGTGGCACTGTCCTAGCTCAGTGTGTGAATCAGTGAGGACTCAGCCTCAAGATAATGACAGTACTGTTAATAGCCACCATTGTGACTTGAATGCCTGCTACACGCCAGGCCCAGGACTCTCTCACACCAGTTCCCCAAAGTAGGGGGCAGCAAAGTGGCCGAGTGGCTTTGCAAGCAAAGGTTTTCAAGGTCGACAAACTGGCGTTCAAATTCGCTTCTGCCTCTTACCATCTGTGCGTTTGGGGAAAGAAATTCAACCTCTAAGAGCCTTAGTTTTCTCATCTGTAAAACTGGGATAATTCTATCTACCTAATTGTGAAGAATTATGTAACTGGGAAATGCTTGTGAAGTGCTTAGCATATACCTGGCACTTAGCAGGTGCCTAATGTCAACTTTCTTAATATTCTGGTATGATTTATGAGGAAGCCAAGCCTTAGTAAGGTGACTGGTCTGCAGGTGAATCTCTGCATTGTGTGGACTTGAGGGTGAGGAGGATGAGTGGCCCCTCTTGCTCGGGTGGTGCCCTGGCTGGTGGTTAGTCCCATAATTTGATGATTGTGACCATGATTAGGACCACAGCTCTGATATCACACAGGAATGGCTTCAGATCCTAGCTCTGCCACTTACCAGCTCAGGTAGCTGGGACAAGTCGCTTTATCTCTTGAGCCTCAGCTCCCCATCAGTAAAATGGGGCTAATAAATACCTTTCTCACAGAGCCTTTGTAAAAATTAGGTTTTCTTAATTTCTTAGCATATATAGATTGTGCCTATTCCTAGTAAAGATAGCTGTAGGGTCTGTGGTGGGGGCATGGTGGGCCAAGCTCACCTGGTGGAGATCCCAAGGATCTTCGGAACTCTGAGCAACGAATTCCAACACCTTTTGGCCAAGTTATGCAGTTCTTGGATCCGGGGGTTTGAGCTCTTGAGCAGCTTCAAGAGCGACAAGTTTTTTAATACCTGCCGGGGTCAAGAAACAAGGAAAAGAGAAGCTTCAGCTTTCTGTAGTCTCCCACAACCCACCTAGACTTTGGCTCAACTCAGGTCAGGGCTGGGCCTAGTGACTTCTGGGTCACTAGAAGCCTGGCAACCAGGAGGGACCAAAATGGGGCATCTCACCATCTTAAGTCGGTTCCGCCTAATTGCTTTGCTGACAGGTTGCGGTATCTTGTCCCGTGGTTCTTCATCTTGTAGCTGAGAGAGAGACACAGAGAGACGGAGAGACACAGAGAGAGCGCTAATATAGGAGGAATCCCCCTGAACACCTCCATTATGCTGTTCCATTTGGCTGAGCGTGGTTTGACCAAACTTAGACTGGGATTTTTGTCTTGGTTTGGGGCAGAAATGGGGAGACCATTCTAACTCTCCTGATCTCTCTTCACCCTTCACCTCTCCCTTTCCCCCAGGCTGGATGGCCCCTGCTCTGGGTGTGACTGGACCCCCTCCATGTCCGTTCCCAAGTCCAACCTTGGAAACCATTCTATTCTTGGGCCTCTTCCTTGCTGATGGACTCATACTGGGGCCGTGAGGCCTCAAAGACAGATATCTGGGGCAAGACTGGAATCAGGCACCACCTGCACCCTGCCCCTCTCAGTTCGGCCAGCACTCAGGCTGGCTGTCAGGAGGGCTGTGCTGGAGCTTCCAGGGAGGGGGGCTGTGACATCACTGAAATTTGTGACAGCAGCAGGGCTGGGTCTCCAAGGAGTATGTGTGTGGCAGGGGCGAGGGTGAGGAGGAAACTCCCATTTGTGGAAAACCCTAATAGGTGCCAGGCAGAGGCATTCTCTTACCTCCCTGTGAGGTAAGAGAATTGTCTCCTCTTTTTAAATAAAGAAGCCAGGGTTCACAGGGGTTAAATAATTTACTCAAGGCCACACATGTGGATAATGGTGGAGCTGGAAATTTAAGGTCTGACAGTCAATGCATGAAACCAGGGGTACCCAACTATGCTCATCTGTTCTCTCCCGTCCTATGTTGACTGTGCACGTGCTACATGTCAGGTGTTGTTCTAAGCACTGGGATAAAAGAACATTCTTCCTCTCAAGGAGTTTACATTCTGCTGGAGGGGAAACAAAACAGTACGCATGCTTGTAAAGCAAAATGTGTTTACCTATGCGTGTGTATTATAAATTTTACTGATACAGATATAAAATAATAAAATTCTATAATACTCTTTATTGTAAATTCCAAAGAGCCAGTTCATTCTTAACAGTATGCTTTTCCTGGGTCTTGCCTAACTCCTATCCATAGCCAATCTATGGTTGTTATGGATGAACAAATGTAGCTCCAACATAAATGTTGACATTTTCAGGAGGAAGAAAGTAAAAAAGTGAAAGAATAAAATGTTGGAATTTCACTTATTCACCAATGACATATCGACTTATTTGCTGTATTGGATCAGTTTTCAAATACCGGCAGTATGTTTTCTCAATTTTTTTTGGTGTGTGTGCTGTTTACAATGTACTAGCTAGAGACAGGACATATGTGTTTACATTTAATTGCATTATTTACATCTCCTCCGTTAGATGTTAAGGCTAGACCATGGGTGGGCAAGTTTCTTCTGTAAAGGGCAAGGTAGTAAACAGGTCAAGCTTTGCAGGCCATATAATTGTACCTGCTCAGCTCTGCTATTGTAGGGTGAAAGCAGCCACAGATAGTATGCAAATGAGTAGGCATGGCTGTGTTGCAATAAAACTTTATTTACAAAAGTAGTTGGGCTGGATTTGGGCCATGATCAACCCCTGGTACAGACAATCAACAAAATAATAAACCTGATTTATAACGTACCTATGTTTGGGTGTGAATACTCCTACCAGGGCTGAATTCAAGCTACCAATGAGATGTCACTGAATAGAGAATTGAATGGAAATGCATAGTAGCATATGATTATATATTTCTACAACAGTGAAGACTCTCAAGAACATAGATAATAAATAGCAAAAGGTAGCAAACAATTACGAAGTGATGAGTTTGAGCATTTTTTGCCTTTGTTTTTAATATCATTAATTTAATTAAGTTTGTGTAATTTGATTTTTAATGATGGCTAGGCCAGCCAGCAGAGCTTGTAAGAGTGTAATAGGCTTTTGCAAGCTCTTATGAGTCAGTTCCAGCACACCACTGTCCTGTCAGAGGGAAATAAGTGTGGGAAGAAAAGTAAACAGGGCAGAGGGCAGTGGGAGAGCAAAGGCAGAATGTTTGCCATATTAAAATGGCTGGAACGGGAAGCATTCACTGACCAGATGAGATGTGAGCAAGGGCCCGAAGGAGGTGAGAGAAGGGGAGACTAGTGGCGGCAGGAGATGAGGACAGGGAGGGGCTGTGGTGAAGAGCAGGGAGAGATGAGGGCTGCTCTGAAGGATCTGCCTAGCTGGCCACATCAGGAATTGGAAGAGCCTGTGGAACACAGCTTCCCCGGGCACCACCCCATTCAGCCGGCCGGTCTGATACCCAGCCGAGTGTGAGAACCACTCTCCAATACACCGCCTCTAGGGCGGAGACACGTGCGTAGAGGGGGCTTAGCTCCGCCTTTTAGGGGTGATGGACCAAGCCTAGGCTGCAGAACAACTTCGTGCCTGTCAACGTCCTTTATTATTAGGGTGAAGGGGGGAGGTTAACATGCTGTGACCCAGGCCAGAAACCTGGAGGTGGCTTGAGAGGGAAGCTGCGAAGGACACTCGCTCTCCCCCCTCCCTTCTGTCCACCCCACTACTCCTGGCTCTGGCTCGAGTTTGGCGTTTTTTTTCACTCAGAAGAATGCCCTCAACATCCACTCAGTTATTGCATGTATCAATAGTTTGGGTTTTTTGTTGTTGAGTTTTATTCCAGAGTATAGAATGTACCACATTTTTATATTTAACCATTTTTTATATTTAACCATTCCCTTACTGAAGAACATTTGAGTTGTTTCTAATTTAGAGCTATTACAAATAAAGCTGCTGTGAACATTCAGGTATAGGTTTTTGTATGGACATAGTTTTCATTTCTCCATAAGGAGTGCGATTGCTAGTGTCTGTTTAGTTTTCTAAGAAGACACAAACTATTTTCCAGAGTGACTATATTATTTTACATTCTCACCAGCAATGTATGAATGATCGGTTTTTTCTGCATCCTGATCTGCTTTTGGTATGGTTCCTATTTTTTATTTTTATTTGTTAAAACTTTTTAAAGTTTATTTATGTATTTTGAGAGAAGACAGAGGGCACAAGCAGGGGAGGGGCAGAGAGAAGGAGAGACAGAATCCCAGGCAGGCTGCACGCCATGAGCACAGAGCCCAATGTGGGGCTGGAACGCACAAACTGTGAGATCACGACCTGAGCCGAGATCAAGAGTTGGATGCTTAACTGACTGTGCCACCCAGGCGCCCCACTATGGTCACTATTTTTTAAAATGATTCTCGTAAGTGTGTAGTGATACCTCATCATGGTTTTAACTTGCATTTCCCTAATGGCTATTGATGCTGAACATATTTTATTGTGTTATTTGCCATTTCTGTATTCTTTTTGATAAACCATCTGGTTTTTGTCCATTTTCTAATTGGATTGTCTACTGCTGAGTTTTTAAAAATTAATTAATTAATTAATTATTACTTAAATCCAAGTTAGTTAACATACAGTGTAATAATGATTTCAGGAATTTAGTGATTCATCACTTACATATAACACCCGGTGCTCATCCCAGCAAGCGCCCTCCTTAATGCCCATTGCTCATTTAGCCTATCCCCCCACCCAACACCCCACCAGCAACTCTGAGTCTGTTCTGTATATTTTAGAATCTCTTATTGTTTGTCTCCCTTTCTGTTTTTATCTTATTTTTCCTTCCCTTCCCCTATGTTCATCTGTTTTGTTTCTTAAA
Source organism: Lynx rufus (assembly GCF_022079265.1). Classification (NCBI taxonomy): domain Eukaryota; kingdom Metazoa; phylum Chordata; class Mammalia; order Carnivora; family Felidae; genus Lynx; species Lynx rufus. The sequence goes on along the minus strand of NW_025814896.1, from coordinate 15,460,178 downwards.
TTCCACATATGAGTGAAATCGCATGATATTTGTCTTTCTCTGACAAACTTATTTCACTTAGCCTAATACACTCGTTCCATCCATGTTGTTGCAAATGGCAAGATTTCATTTTTTTTTTTGATCGCTGAGTAAGATTTATAATGTAATATAGTAATATTCTATAATGTATATTGATACATCTTCTTTATCCATTCATCAGTTGATGGACATTTGGGCTCTTTTCATACTTTGGCTATTGTTGATAGTGCGGCTATAAATATTAGGGTGCATGTGCTTCAAACAGCATTTTTGTATCCTTTGGATAAATACCTAGTAGTGCAATTGCTGGGTCGTAGGGTAGTTCTATTTTTAATATTTTGAGGAACCTCCATACTGTTTTCCAGAGTGGCTGCACCAGTTTGCATTCCCACCAGCAGTACAAAAGGGTTCCTGTTTCTCTGCATCCTCATCAACATCTGTTGTTGCCTGAGTTGTTAATTTTAGCCATTCTGACAGGTGTGAGGTGGTGTCTCATTGTCGTTTTGATTTTTATTTCCCTGATGATGAGTGATGGGGAGCATATTTTCATGTGTGTGTTAGCCTTTTGGATGTCTTCTTTGGAAAAGTGTCTATTCATGTCTTTTGCCCATTTGGATTATTTGTTTTTTGGGTGTTGGGTTTGATAAGTTCCTTACAGATTTTAGATGCTAACCCTTTATCTGATATGTCACTTGCAAGTATCATTTCCCATTACATTGGTTGCCTTTTAGTTTTGCTGACAGTTGCCTTTACTTTGCAGAAGCCTTTTATCTTGATGAGGTCCCAATAGTTCATTTTTGCTTTTGTTTCCATTGCCTCTGGAGACATGTCAAGTAGGAAGTTACTGAGGTGGAGGTCAAAGAGGTTGTTGCCTGTTTTCTCCTTTAGGATTTTGATGGTTTCCTGTCTTATGTTTAGGGCTTTCATCCAGTTTGAGTTTATTTTGTGTATGGTATAAGAAAGTGGTCTAGGGGCACCAGGGTGGCTCAGTTGGTTGAGCATTCAACTCTTGATTTCAACTCAGGACATTATCTCATGGTTCCTGGGATCAAGCCCCATGTCGGGCTCTGCGCTGACAGCACGGAGCCTGCTTGGGATTCTCTCTCTCTCTCTCTCTCTCTCTCTCTCTGCTCCTCCCCTGCTTATGTTCTCTCTCAAAATAAATAAATAAAATTAAAAAACGAAAGAAAGAAAGAAAGAACGAAAGAAGAAAGAAAAGAAAGAAAGAAAGAAAGAAAGAAAGAAAGAAAGAAAGGAGTCTAGGTTCATTCTTCTGCAATGTCACTGTCCAGTTTTCCCAACACCATCTGCTGAACAGACTGTCTTTTTTCCATTGGATATTCTTTCCTGCTTTGTTGAAGATTAGTTGGCCATATGTTTGTGGGTCCATTTCTGGGTTCTGTATTCTGTTCCATTGATCTATGTGTCTGTTTTTGTGCCAGTACCATACTGTCTTGAGGATTACAGCTTTGTAAGACAGCTTGAAGTCTGGAATTGTGATGCCTTCAGGTTTGGTTTTCTCTTTCAATGTTACTTTGGCTATTTGGGATCCTTTCTGGTTCCATCCAAATTTTAGAATTGTTTGCTCTAACTCTGTGAAGAATGTTGGTGTTACTGTTGAGTTTTGAGAGTTGTTTATATATTCTAGAGTCAAGTCCTTTGTAACATGTATGATTTGAAAATATTTTCTCCCATCTGTAATACCTTAATTTCCTTTTCTTGTCTTATTTTGCTAGCTAGAACTTCCAGCACCACATTGCATAAAGGTAATGAGAGCAGTTATCCTTGCCTTATTCTTGATCTTATCTTTCACCAGTAAATATGATGTTAGCTGTAGGTTTTCTGTAGATGCTCTATATCAAGTTCAAAGTTACCCTCTATTCCTAGTTTGTTGAGAGTTTTTATAATAATGGCATTGGCTTTTGTCTAATGATTTTTCTGCATGAGTCAATATGGTCATGTGATTTTTTTCTTCTTTAGTTCATTACTGTGGTAGATTATATTAATTGATATTTGAATATTGAAGTAGGCCTGCATGCCTGAATAAACCCCACTGGGTTTTGGTGTTTAACACTTTTTATGTAATTTTGGGTTGAATATTTGGTAATATTTTGTTGAAGATTTCTGTGTCTATTTTTGTGAGGGCTATGGGTCCTTTGTATGTTACATGTATTACTCTTGAACTGGCACAGTAGTATTTGAGAGGGGACTTAAAATAGTTGTAAATATATATTATAGACTCTAGGGAAATGACTAAATTTTTTTTTAATTTTTTTAACGTTTTTTGTTTTTTTTGTTTTTTTTGTTTTTTTTGAGACAGAGAGAGACAGAGCATGAACGGGGAAGGGGCAGAGAGAGAGGGAGACACATAATTAGAAGCAGGCTCCAGGCTCTGAGCCATCAGCCCAGAGCCTGACGCGGGGCTCGAACCCACGGACCGCGAGATCGTGACCTGAGCCGAAGTTGGACGCTTAACCGACTGAGCCACCCAGGCGCCCTGACTAAATTTTTTTTAAAAAGAAGTATAATTGGTAGGCTAAGAAAGGAGAGAAAATAGAATCATGTAAAATGCTCAAAGCAAAAGAAGGCAGAAAAAGAGGGAAAGAAAGAAAAGAAAGAACAAGTACAACAAATAGAAAATAGTTATAAGCATAGTAGATATTATGCCAATTATATCAATGATGACTTTAAATGTGAATGGCCTAAATATATTCTAATTAAGAGACTGGAACAGTCAGAGTAGACAAAAAACAAAATAAAACAAAACAAAAAACAAGACCTAATTATATGTTGTCTAAGAGAACCCCACTTTATTTTTTATTAAATTTTTTTTAATGTTTATTCATTTTTGAGAGTGAGAGAACACAAGCAGGGAGGGGCAGAGAAAGAGAGAGACAGAGAATCCGAAGCAGGCTCAGTGCTATCAGTGCAAAGCCCAACGTGGGGCTCATACCTATGAACTGTGAGATCATGACCTAAGCCAAAGTCAGACGCTCAACCAGCTGAGCCACCCAGGTGCCTCAAGAACCCCACTTTAAATATAAAGCCAAAGATAGTTTAACAATAAAGGGATAGAGAAAGACATACCATGTTCACACAGTCAAAGGAAAGCTGGAATAGCTATATTAATTTCAGATAAAGCAGACTTCAGAACAAGAAACATTATCGGATAAAGAAGATTGTTAAATAATAATAAAGGAGTCCATTATCCAAGAAGACATAATAATCTTTAATATATATGCCCCTAACAATAGAGTGTCAAAACATGTGAGGCAAAAACCAGTAGAACTCCAAGGAGAAATAAACAAATACACTGTTATAGTTGGAGACTTCAACACCTCTCTTTCAGTAATTATAAGTCAAACAGGCAGAAAAATCAGTAAGGATATAGTTGAACATCACCAGCAATCAGCTTGATCTAATTGGCATTTATAGAATACTTCATCCAACAAATAGCAGAATACGCATCCTTCTCAAAGCTTATATGGAACATTCATGATAGAGCACATTCCAGGCTATAAAACACACCTGAATTGGGGCGCCTGGGTGGCTCAGTCGGTTGAGCATCCGACTTCAGCTCAGGTCACGATCTCACGGTCCGTGAGTTCGAGCCCCGCGTCAGGCTCTGGGCTGATGGCTCAGAGCCTGGAGCCTGCTTCTGATTCTGTGTCTCCCTCTCTCTCTCTGCCCCTCCCCTGTTCATGCTCTGTCTCTCTCTGTCTCAAAAATAAATAAACGTTAAAAAAAATTTTTTTTTAAAAACACACCTGAACAGATTTTTAAAAGAATAGAAATCATACAAAGTATGTTCTCAAAACACAATGGAATTAAATTAGAGGCCAATAACAGATAGTTGGGAAAGTCCTGGATATTATTAAACAATCTGCTACTGAATAACATGGATCAAAGAAGAAATCTCAAGAGAAATTTTAAAATATTTTGAACTACACAAAAGTGAAAATACAAGTTATCAAAAGTGTAGGGTGCAGTGAAGACTGTGCTTAGGAGGAAGTTTATAGCACTAGTGCATATATTGGAAAAGAGGAAAGATCAGAAATCAATCTAAGCTTTCATCTTATAAAGTTAGAGAAAGAAGGGCAATTTAAGCCTAAAGCAAGCAAAAGAAAAATAATAAAAATTAAAGCAGAAATCAATGAAATTTAAAACAGGAAAACAGTAGAGAAAATCAATGAACCCCACAAATTGTTCTTTGAAAGGGTAAAAATAAACAGATCTCTAGCCAACCTAACCAAGAACAAAAAGAAAGAAGATACAAATTACCAATATCAGAAATTTAAGAGGGACCACCACTATTGATCCTAGGGGCATCAAGAGGATAATAAAGGAATATCATGAACAACTCCATGCCCTCAAATTTGATAACTTAGATGAAATATGTCTATTGTGTTGTGTTTTGATACTGTCTTTGTCTGGGTCTGGTAATACCAAGCTCCTAAAATATGTTGAGAAGTGTTCCTTCCTATTCCATTTTCTGAAAGAGATTGTATAGAATTGGTATTAATTCTTCTACATAATTCTCCTAATAAACATTGGGTGGATCTCTTCAGTGAAACCATCTGGGCCTAGATATTTCTTTCTTTTTTTTTTTTAAGAGGTGTGTGTGTGTGTGTTGCATTGACTACAGATTCAATTTCTTTTTTTTTTTTAATTTTTCTAATGTTTATTTATTTATTTTTGAGAGAGAGAGACACAGAGCACGAGCAGGGGAAGAGCAGAGAGAGAGGGAGAAACAGAATCGGAAACAGGCTCCAAGCTGTCAGCACAGAGCCTGACAAGGGGCTTGAACTCAAACCCGTGAGATCATGACCTGAGCCGAAGCCGGACGCTCAACCAACCGAGCCACCCAGGTGCCCCCAGATTCAATTTCTTTTATAGTTATAGAGCTGTTTTTATGATCTATTTCATGTTGGGTGAGTTTTGGCAGTTTGTACTTTTTGAGGATTTAGTCCTTTTTATCTAAATTGCCAAATTGATGTGTGTAGAATTGTTCTTAGTAGTCCCTTATTATCTCTTTAATGTCTGGGAGTCTGCAGGGATATCCTCCGTTGCACTCATGAAATTGATAGTTTAGGTCTCCTGTTTCTTTTTTTCCTTTGTCAATCTTGTTAGAGGTTTGTCAACTTTACAGATCTTTCCAAAGAAGCAGCTCTTTGTTTCCTTGGTTTTCTGCATTGTTTTTCTATTTTCAGTTCTTTGGGGTTTATTTTGCTCTTCTGATTCTAGTTTGAGGCAGGAGCTTAGATTGTTGGTTGGAGGCCTTTCTTCCTTTGAAAGTAAACATTTAGTGCTGTAAATTTTCCTTTCAGCATCCAGTTAGCTGTGCCCCACAAATTTTGATACTTTGTACTTTCATCCAGCAAAATTTTTAAAAATTTCGTTGAGATTTTCACTTTGACCCATAGATTATTTAGAAGTATGTTGTTTACTTTTCATGTGTTTGGAGATTTTTCCTGTCACCTTTCTGTTGCTAACTTGGACCTATTTGATTCCACTGTGGTCAAGGGAATACTCACTGTATAATTTTAAATCTCTTTCAATCTTTTAAATCTCTTGAGGTTGTGTGTGGTTTGGTGTTTTGATTTTTTACTTAGGGTATTGTCTATTGGGGTGGATATTCCATGGGCACTTGAAAAGAATGTGTATCTTGCTGTTGTTGGATGGAGTAGTCTCTAAATGTCAGTTAGATCCTTTTGGCTAATGGTTTTGTTAAGTTCTTACAGATCCTGTCATTTTTCTGCCTAGTATTTCTATCAGTTGTTCAGAGATGTGTGGAAGTCTCCAACTCTGATAGTGTATTTGCCTGTTTCTCCTTTGGGTTTTATCAGTTTAGTGCCTATACGTTTAGGATTACTTTGTCTTCCTCCTGGTTTGACCCTGTTATCATTATGTAATGTAACTTCTTTTCCGGGTGATTTTCTTTTATCTGCTATTACCTAATATTAAGATGGCAGACTCTGCTGTCTTTTGATTAATGTTTGTATGGCATATTTCTTTTACATCCTTTTACTTTCAACCTACCTATGTCATTATATTTGAAGTGAATTTCTTGCTGATGGCTTATAGCTGGGTCACATTTTTGTATTCTGTTTTTCAGATCTCTCACTTTTAAATGACTTATTGAGGCCATTTCCAGTTGATGTAATTATTTATGTCTTAGTGTTTCCATTTGCCATTTTATTTTCTGTTGGTTCCCTCTATTTTTCATTCCTCTGTTCTGTTTTTCCACCCTTCTTGTGTTACTTGAACATCTTTTAGGATTCCATTTTTTATTTATCTATGGCGTTTTCAAGTGTATCTCTTTGTGCAGAGTTTTTAGTGACTGCTCTGGGGTTTCATTATACATTCATAATTTATCACAGTCTACATGAGTCACAGTATCGACATTTTGCCACTTCCAAGTGAGGTACAGAAGCCTTCTGTTTAGATCTTTACTTTCCATTTTATAATGTCTTACATATTTCCTCTACATACACTGAGAACCACATCAGACAATGTTACATGTTACAATTTATACTTTGGCCATTGAATATAATTTAGAAAACACCAGTGGGGAAGGATAGTCTATTACATTTACCTGTATTTCCATTCTTTTCATTTATCTTTCTTCATTCTTGATGTTTTAAGTTTCCTTCTTTTACCATTTCCTTTATGTTTGAAGAACTTCCTTCAGCCATTTTTTAAAAGTAATCTCTACACCCAGCGTGGGGCTCGAACTCACAACCCCAAGATCCAGTCACACACTCTACCAACTGTGTCGGCCATTCTTTTAGGGTAGGTCTTCAGACAACAGATACTCTTAGTGTTTCTTTTATTTGAGAATGTCTTAATTTCATCTTCAGTCCTAAATGGTCTTCTTTCTGGGTATAGCATGTCAGAGATAAACAAATTAGCTAAAGTAGAAAGGACAGATTTTGATCATTAATATACTCTTGTAATAGGGAAAAGAATCCAGTGTGAACTGAATTCAACTTTGATTTGTATAGACAACTTGGCATCTTGAATTCAGGAATAGGGAATGGGGGTAAGTGGGGGCTCTGTAGAGCCAAGGAAGTGAAAATTTACAAAAAGCATAAAGGGGGTATTGGTCCATGTGAGACCTATCAAGGTTTGCTAACTGACACTATTGAAGTTAGGCTCCTACACTTCCACGAAAGATGCATATCTTGCTGTTGGGAGACAGGGCCCTATATTGGGAGGGGGGGCGTTGGCTAGAGCAAACAGTAAATTCATTTGGCAGCCTTGAGTTTTCTCAGGCAGGCACTTTAAGGGGTCTGGGGTCATCCTAGGGATTCAGCCTTGAGTTGTTAGAAACTATGTTAGTGTTTGTTCAAGTCTGTATAGACCAAGTTTAAGGCCATGTTGAAAAGAGGGCTCAGAGGAGCCCAGCTAGAGTTTGGTCAAGGAGAGAATCTTTGTCAGGCACTCTGGACTGACCGTATCCTCCTTCGCTCCTTGAATGCTGTCCCACTTCTTTCTGGCAGCTCACATCTGCTGCAACTGAACTGTTGTTCCCCCACAGGAAAGGTGTCATTTCTCTCTGACTGCCTTCACGATTCTTTCTTTGACCTGAGTTTTCAGAAGTTTGATTATGGTGTGTGTTATCATGGATTTATTTGGGCTTATGCTGGAGATTCAGTCGGCTTCTTGAATCTGTAGGTTCAGGTCTTTGTCGAACTTGGGAAACTTTCAGCCATTCTTTTCTGGAATGTTTTTTCAGCTTCACTTCCTTTTCCTCTCCACCTGGGACTCCCGTAACACAAATGTTAAATCTTTTGTTACTGTCTCACAGGTTTCTGAAGCTCTGTTCTTGCTTTTTATCCTTTTTAAATATAATTTTCTCTCTCTTTCAGATTTGATCATTTCTACTGTTCTATCTTCAAATGCACCTGTCCTTTCAAACATTATCTCCATCCTTGTATTGAGCCTACCCAGTGAGGTGGTTTTATTTTACATTTTAGTTTCTGTATTAGTTTCCCAGGCCTGCCTGCTGTAACAAATGACCACAAACTTGATGGCTTAAAACAACAAGTTTATTTTCACACAGTACTGGAGGCCAAGAGTCCAAAACCCAAGGTGGTGGTTCCTTCTGGAGGCTCCAAGGGAGAACCTGTCCCATGCCTCTCTCCAGGCATCCTGGGTGCTCCTTGGCTTATAGACCCATCATCCCAGTATTTGCGTCCATCTTCACATGGTGGTCTCCCCTGGGTATCTTTCTGTGTTTTCACATTGTCTTATAATGGACACCAGTTATTGGATTTAGTGCCCACACTACTCCAGTATGACCTCATTTTAACTAATTATTTCTGCAGAGACTCTATTTCCAAATAAGGTCACATTCTGTAATATTGGGTATTTTGGAGAACACGATTCAACCCAGCACAGTAATTTTTTTCTTCAGTTCTAACATTTCTATTTTCTTTGTGATTTCTATTTCTTTTTCTGAGATTTTTAAAAATAATTTTTTAAATAATTTTTTAAAAATTTTTACTTATTTATTTTGAGAGAGAGAGAAAGAGAGAGAGAGGAGAGAGAGAAAATTCCAAGCAGGCTCTGCACTGTCAGCACAGAGCCTGTCACAGGGCCCGAACTCACAAACTGAGATCATGACCTGAGCCAAAACCAAGAGCTGGAAGTTTAACCAACTGAGCCACTCAGATGCCCCTCCCTGATATTTGTTTTCATTTATTTGAAGAATGTTTGTAATTGCTTGTTGAAGCTTTTTTATAGTGACTGTCTTAAAATCATAGATAAATCCAGCAACACTGATCTGTTGGTATCTGTTGATTGTCTTTTCTTATCCAAATTGAGATTTTCCCAGTTCTATGTATGATGAATTATTTACAGTTATAACCTGGACATTTTGGAAATTATGTTATGAGACTCTGGATTTCATTTAAACCTTGTTTTAAACCAGGCCTTGGATGACCTGGTCCACTGATACCAACTCTTTACCACCAGATGAGAGTGAAAACCCGCACTACCCACATGAACCCCCTGACACCACGCAGTAGGGGAAGGGTAGGGTAGGGTTGCCTCATTACTGCTGGGCAGAGGTGGTCATCTAGATTCCATACTGGGCCTCCTTTACATTGAGGGAAGGGAGTGGGGCCTCATCATTGCTGGATGGGGATGGTAGTGTAGCTCCCCCCATGGCCTCCTCTGACACCATGGAAATGGGGAAGGGTACTTGGAGAGAGGTACTTGTTACTGTTGGGCAATGATGAAGCCTCCCCCCACCAACACCGCTTGGAGGTGAAGTGGGGGAGGTGCCCTGTAACCTCTGTTACAAGACAAACATTGAAGTCTAGGCTGTCCCCCTCTGTCTGCAGGTGGAGGCTAGGAGTGTCTTTTCCTCTAGTATTTTGCTGGAGCGGGCCATTTAATGTCAGAAGATTTCTGTCTTGCTAGGGTGCCCCTTTCTCAGTCCTTTGACAAGAGAAAACAGGCTTTTCATGGAGGCGACTTTAATCTGTGCCTTGTTGGCATTTCCAGGTTGCAGGCTTCTCCAGACCCTAGCAAAAAGAAAGCCTACTGGGGGGGGGGGGGGGCTGGTTGATCTGCCTTCTTATGTTTGTTTGAGATAAAATGTCCAGCATTTTAACCTGTACTTGTGAGAAGGAAAGAGAGGAATGCAGCTACTCCATTTTATTCAGAGCCCAAAGTCCTCCTTTTATTTTATACTCTCTTCATTCTTATAAATCCAAACTGGAGATATTTCTGGATTTATTATCCCTCTAAGAACTTGTAGGTCACTCTGAATCTTATCCGGGTCCACTTGGCTAGACAAAAGCCATAAGCCCTTCTCTGCATTAGGCTTCTGCTGAAATGGCTAAGGGACAACACCTTTCAGCTTTCTAGAATCTCTATTGTTTGATTTAGAGGATCTGTAAAGCCCACCTATAATCTTAGAGGTCTTTTATCTGACTGAATAGTACTCTGAGGCGTTGCCTTTTGTCTTCCTGAGATGTGAACTCAAGATCTTAACAGTCACAACCTCAGTTTCATTTTTGGACCATGGTGGGGGTTTTTTGTTTGTTTGTTTGTTTTTGTTTTTTAAGGTTTTCAATGCCCTGGATTATTTAAGCTTTGCCAGGAAAGCACTTCTTACTGTTACTATCATTTGCCGTTTGGAGAGGCTGAGAATTTCCTACCATGAAGTTCTGGCTCTTTTATATTTACCACTGCTTCCCTTTGGCTCAGGGTTTCTCAGCCTCAGCACTACTGATATTCTGGGCAGAATGAATCTTTGTGTGGGGGGAGGTAGGGAGAGGGGTCTGTCTTGCAATTAGACGCTATTTACCAGCATCCCTGGCCTCTACTAACTGGATGCCAAGAGCAACCTCTCTAGTTTCGAGGACCAAAAATGTCTCCAGACATTGCCAAATGCCCCGCAGGAGGCAACCTCGCTGTCACTCGGGAGCTGCTGCCTTAGTTCCGCCCTCTCTGCTGGCATTTTACTGTCAGCAGCGAGAAGAGACCAGGTGGCGCCTTTGACGCCTTCCTCGGAAGTGTCCTCAGCTAGACCACCCAGCTCATCAGGGGTACTTTCTGCTGCCCACTGTACTGCAGGCGACGGGGCTGCTAACCTCTGTGCTAGGACATAACCGGCTTCCTCTCCCCCAGTTCCCCAGTTCCCAGTAGCATTTACCCACTTTGCTGTCGGCCCTGCCTTTTTCTCAAAGGCCCGAGGCTTCTATTAACAGCGTTTCCAAGGCGCTTTCCCTACAGTCTCATCAATTTGTGGTGAGTGCTAATGCCACTGCCACATTTCGGAGCTGACACAGCAGCACTCTCCCACAGTACCAAAGTCTAGGCCCTGTCTCCTGCTGCATGGCAAACTAGTCTTGAGTGTAGCAGTTTAATACAAGAGGAATTTATTATGTCAGGGGTTTGGGGCATCAGGAATCCAGGAGTGCTCTAGCTGAGGTGGTGATGTCTCAGCATCTCTCGAGGTGGCCGTCAAGCCCCCGGCCAGCACCGCAGTCCACTCTCTCGAGGCTCCACTGGGCCCGGCGGTTCCGTTTCCCTGCGCCCGCATGCGGTTGCAGGCCGGTCTCTGTTCTTCCTGGCCGTCGGCTGGAATCTTCAGTGCCATGCCACGTAGGCCTGTCTGCCTGGCTGTTGATGACACAGTAGGGTGCTTCCCCCAGAGCGAGCCAAGCAACAGAGGACACACACCCGAGACGGGAGCTGTGGTCTTTTGTTTTTTCAATCCTAGTTTTGGCCGGGATCCACCACCGTTTGTGACTGTATCCAGAGTCGCCTCGATACAGTGTAGCAGAGGACTACACAAAGGTAAGAATAAAGGAAAGGCAGGGAGCACCGGGGGCTATTTTGGTGGCAGGCAGCTGCGTTTCAGTTTTTATTCAATTCAAGATATTTTTCTCATTTCCTTTTGGAGTTCACCTTTGACTCTCGGTTTTTTTTGAAGTGTCCTGTTTTATTCCCAAGGATTGGGGATGTCTCCCAGATGCCTTTATTGGTTACATTTTAATTCTTGTATAGTCATAAAACATTTTGTCTGATTTAAATTCTTTTAAATTTGTTGAGGTTCGTTTGGTGGCCCAGGCTGTGATGCAGCTTGGTGAATGCTTTATGTGCAGTTGCAAGAATCCTTATCCTGCTGTTGTCGGGTTAAAGTGTTAGCAACGTGGCAGTCGGAACAAGTCAGTGGATAGCGTTCAGGTTTTCTACCTCCTTCCTTTTTTCTCCTACTTGTTTTATTGATTACTGAGAGAGCAGTATTGAATTCTCGAACTGAAATATAGATTTTTCTCTTTCTATTTTAGGTCTATTGGTTTTTACTTCATCTGTTTTTGAAACTCTGTTATTAGATGTATTCGCATTATAATAGTGAAGTCTTTTTGGTGAATTGAACTTTTTATTGTTATCACTATCCCTCTTCGATCACTGCTAATAGTCTTTTTGAAGGTTTATATTTGTCTGCTATGAATACTGCCACTCCAGTTTGATTTGATTACTGTTTGTGTGGTACATCTCATTCCATCCATTTACCTTTTTTTTTTAATTTTTTAATTAATTAATTAATTAATTTTTGAGAGAGAGGGATAGAGTGTGAGTGGGAGGGACAGAAAGAGAGGGAGACACAGAATCCGAAGCAGGCTTCAGGCTCTGAGCTGTCAGCACAGAGCCCGACGTGGGGCCCAAACTCATGAAACACGAGATCATGATCTGAGCCAAAGTTGGGTGCTTAACCGAGTGAGCCACCCCGGCGTCCTTCCACCCATTTACTTTTAACGTACATGTTTCTTTATAGCTAAATTCGGTTTCTATAGACAGCACATTATTGCCTTTTGCTTTATTTCCAGATGTACTAGTCTGTCCTTTAATTGGTTCTTTCATTGGCAATTGGATTAAAATCTTACATATTTGTTTTATATTTCCATCCATTTTTTTTTCTCATTTTTTTCTCATTTTTTTCTTTTTTTTTTTTTTCCTTACTTTGGATTAATTACATTTCTTCAGGGAAAAACATCAACCTATTGGGTACCAAAAATAGACAATAAGACTTATTCCATTTGATTGAAACACTACTCATAGCACATCAAACAACATGAACAGGAGCATAGCTGTCTGTCTGTGGTCCACTTGGCCCCAGGTCCAATAACTGATATGGTGGTCCCAGATGCATAGCACACACATAGTGGCTTTACCCTGTGGCTGGGGAACCAGGCCCAGAACTTCTATAGCAAGCAGTAAGCAAACCTGCCTTGGTCTGAGAAAGACATGATCTGGTCTCTCAAGCTCTATTAACAATTATCAATCCTAAGCAAGGGTGCAGAAGAGAAGTCAAATCCTTGCAATCTTGACATAGTCAACAAGACATGTTGAACACCAAAAGGGCCAGGGAGAATGCCTCCCAATATTTAAAAAAATTTTTTTTAAATATTTTCTTTATTTTTGAGAGAGAGAGAGAGAGAGCAGGGGAGGAGCACAGAGAGAGGGAGACACAGAATGCAAAGCAGACTCCAGGTTCTGAGCTGTCAGCACAGAGCTCGATGTGGGCCCGAACTCAAGAAACACCAGATCATGACCTGAGCCAAAGTCGGACGCTTAACCGAGTGAGCCACCCAGATGCCCTGGCTCCCAATATTTTTATTATTTCACTTTATCTTCATATTGGCTTGTTATTTATACCTCTTAAAAAAATTTTTTTAGTGGTTCCCCTTGCATTTATGGTGTATGTCTTCAATTAACCAAAGGCAATCTTCAAATAATGTCATACCACTTATACAGCAGAGGGTCCTTAAATAGTACACTTCCAATTACTCATCCCATCATTTTAACTATTGTTATTGTCATAATTTAACTTTTATATATGCTATATACCCACAACGTACTGCTGCTGTTTTAAAAATTGAAGTGTTGTGACATATAGGGGCACCTGGGTAGCTCGGTCGGTTGAGTGTCAGACTCTTGATTTCGGCGCAGGTCATGATCCCAGGGTTGTGGGATTGAGCCCCACAGTCAGCATGGAGCCCGCTTAAGATTTCCTCTCTCTCTCTCTCTTTCTCTCTCCCTTTCTCTCTCTCTCTCTCTCTCCCTGACCCTCTCCCCCACTTGTGCTCTCTCTCTCTAAAATAGATTTTTTTAAATGTAGTGACATAATTTTATATCAATTTCAGGTGTATAACATAGTCATTCGGCAATTATATACATTACAAAATGCTCTCCATGGTAAGTGTACTTATCACCTCTCACCACACAGTTATTGGCTATATTCCCTACTCCGGACTTGACATCCCCATGACTTCGAAAGCAAAAGAGGAGTGTATTGCCCCTCGTTTGCTTTAGTCAATTGTCTTTTAAGGTGATGAAACACAGAAAAACGTCTCTTATATTTACCTTCATTCTGTCTATTTCCAGAGATCTTTACTTGTTTATGTAGATCTTTCTGGAGGCAGAAAGAATATGATACCGGCGAGCAACCTGCATCTAGGAAGGAAATGAACTCTTACCTGTCTGAATGGAGGCCCCGTCTTCCTCCTGCTTCACAAGCGTGCCAGCGCCTGTGTCCCATTTCTTCTCGGAGGCTCCCGTCCTTCTTTGGAATTCAGGTTAATTGGTTGCTCTGCAAACTCAGCTCTCTGATGGGTTTGACAAAAGCTGTAATTTTATAGACTACCTAACAATTTTTAAAAATTGTGATTAGTGTGGTCATGATGCTGTCCCCAGCTCTCTGCATCCTGCATGGAGCCTGAAGTCTTGGCCATCTACTTTCCCACGGCTCCTTTTACCCCCTTTGGCCATCTGCTCCTGGGTCCGCTGCCTGGCTCCTTCTCTGGGCTGGCACCCTTCCGGCTTAGCCCCCTGAATTCTCTCTAGCTTGGACGCTTTCCCCTCTCTACCCCTTTATGAGGCAACTATCTGGCAAAGAGAAGAGACAGAGGTTCCAGATCTGTCACCATCTTGGGGACAGCTCAAAACAATTCATGGAGTCCTGTTCCCAGGAATAAGCCTGGAAAGGGGGGAAGCGGCTTTGTGAGTTGAGCTCTCACCCACCACACTCCAAGTTGGCCTCATTCCTCTGTGCTAGGAAATGGGACTGAGTGTCTACTCCACCCATGAATGAGGAATAAGAATCAAACTGACTGAGACCTTTCTTGGAAGATGAAAACTGCAACAGGGCTGAAGGGGAACAGGCTGGGGCCAGTGGTTATAACACAGTCTCTGGAGCAGCCGATCTGGATTCAAAATCCATTATTTGCTGTATGGCCTTGGACAAGTCCCTTGACCTCTCTGTACCTCAGTTTTCATCTGGAAAATGGAAATAATAATAATAGTACTTACCTCACAAGATTGTTAAGAGGATTAAAAGAGTTAATAAATATAGGCAAAACACTTATAACAGCAACAGATATATAATAAGTTCTGAAGAAGTGTTAACTATCAGGGTGTACTTCCTATAATTACAGAAATTCGTGGAAGAAAACAGTTTCCTCCCTTTCTCAGAACCCATTACCATCAAAACACCTAATGTTTATTAAGCATCTCCAAAGTGCCCACGTCCGGTACTAAGCATTTTATACGAATTACCTCATAAGTAGTAGGGATTAATTATTCCTACCTAATAAGCAAGGAAATCAAAGAACAGAGAAATTAAGTGTTTATACAACCAGCTAGATGGAGAGCTAGGTTTGCAACCCAGGAGGGTCTGACGACCACGCCTGTGCCCTTAACCACTTGCCTCCCATAAACTAGTTTCCTTGCTTGTAAAATAGTGGGAAAGCCGCCGGCTGTGTTTCTCCCAGGGTTTTGGGATCCCACTAACAAGAGAAGCAACAGCGCTTCAGGTACTTGTACAGAGCGCTGGTCCCCGACAGGGAAACCCGAGTGTATCACGACTCCATCCCTCTCTTTGCACATGCCCCTCCCCACCCCCCCCTCCCCTCTTCTCTGCTCGTTGAACTCATTTCTTCAAGATTCGGCTCAGATATCAGCACCTAGATTTTATTCTAACAATGGAGGGATTTAAGCAGGGGGCGGAACACCAGAGTTGGCGGTTTGAAATGATGGCTGACGGCTGGGGCGGGGGGCGGGGATGGAGTGTAGCCGGGCCGAGCGAGTACCGGGTACCCAGATAGAAGGCTACTGGAAGAGCCAAGGGAGAGATGGTGGTGGAAATGGAGAGGGTTGGTGGATTGGAAAGTTATTCAGGAAGGAGAATCGACAGGAAATGGAGGTGTATTTAGCGCAGGACAGAGAGGTGCCAAGGATGACTCCTAGTTCCTGGCTTGCTCGCGGATGTTTGTTGAGTGAATGAACGAATGACCCCACGGCAGAAGCATCCCCGACAGACACCCCCGACCCGGTCCCGTCCCGTCCCGTCCCCGAGGCTTCTGGAGCTGCGAGCACGAGCACAAGGGGATGGGGGGAGGGAGGGAGGAGGAAGAGAATGGGCAAGAGTCTCCGTCCAGGAGTTAAGCAGATTGGACACTTCTGGCGCTGGTCTGAGCAGGAGGCGCGGCGAGGGGGGCAAGCCCTTCTCCTCTCCTCCCTCAGTTTGCGCGTCGCCCCTCCACCCCCGCCAGCCCGGATGCACAGCGCCCCTGTTCGCGCCCTGGAGGGCTTGGCTTCTCGCCGGCGTCTCGGGGCGCGGCGCTGCGGCCCACCCCTGCAGCCCTGACCCGCCCCGTCCCGGCGCCCACCCCGCCCAGTGCGCTGGAAGGCTGGGCGGCGGCTCGGTCCGGTCCCGGATCCTGAACCGGGGGCCGCCGGGTGAGTCCCAGGTTCAGGAGGCCCTCCGCCGCGGCGCACCTGCCCTGAGTCGCGGCACCGGGTCAGTGCCCTCCCGGCTCCGCCGGGCCCCTTTCCCCGCGTGCGCCTTCTCGCCCGGGGTGCGGGTGCGTTCCGGCGGGGCTGCCCACGAGTCGCCAGCAGCAAGTGCGCGTGGGCCGAGAGCCCGCGCGTGTCCCCGCGGCGGGGCTGCGCCGCCGGGGCGCGGCGCAGCAAGTGGATCGGAGCGTGCGGAGCCCAGCGCCCGGGCGGCGGGTTGCGGGCGGGCTGCGGGCGGAGTGCAGACGAGCGTGGCCGGCCGCGGGGCAAGGATGCGCGCGGGGAACTTTTCGACCGGCCTGGAAGTGCGAGCGGCCGCGCCCGAGGGGGCTCCCCGCGGCGGCCGGGAGGGAGGCGAGCGCGGGTGCCCGTCGCCACCCCTCCCCCACTTCCGCCGCCCGCCGCTTCCTCGTTCCCGGCTCCCAGGGCCCGGCCGTCCCGCGGGAGCCCCGGCAGCGCAGCCCCACCCCGGCCGGTGCGTCTCGCTCCCACGCCCCCGCAGCCGTCTCGCCGGAGCCCAGCCACCGAGGCAGCGGGGGCGCGGGGCGCTGCAGGTAGGGGCTCTGCGGCAGGGGCGCAGGGGCGACGGGCTGGCGGGGGGCCGGGGGCCGGCGGCACGAACTGGACGCCCCGGGGCCCTCGGCCTCCTCTCCACCCCCACCCCTCACCGCCCGCCCACCGGCGGGCGCGCCCCGGCCCTTTTTAGGGAATTCTCTAGCTCCTGCGGACTCAAGGGCGGGTGGAGCGGAGACCAGGAGGGCGCTCTGCCTTTCACGGGCACCCCGGGCTCCCCAGACCTGGACTCCCTTCTCCCAGCACCTTTCGTCTCGTAAACAACTCCTTTTCTCTCCCTGGCCCCGGCTCCGATGCCCCCTGGGGGCAGCTCCTTGGGTCTCGGGAGAAGGATGGGGCTGGGGGAGGGGGAAGGGGGAGCCCCCGCGCCCCCAGCCCGTGGGCGCCCCCACCCTCGTTCTCTCCTTCCCCTGCCCCCCCCCCCCTCCACCCGGCCGCTGGAGCAGACGGCCCCAGGGGCCCCGGGTATTTTTAGCGCTGTGACCTGGGCGGCAGCTCGGAAAGCTTTTCCCAGGAATCGGCGTCAGCGCCTCCCCCCCCCCCCCCCCCCCGCTGCCAGCCGGCGGCCACCCGGTCCCGCACACTGCCTTTGGCCCTGGCTGGCCCGCTTGGGTTTGGGCCCCTCACGGCCCGCAGCAGCGCCTGTGGAGCTGGCCGGGGTCTCGGACACTGATTCCAGATGAGTCGCGGAGGCAGGCTGCAGAGGATGATGAGCTGGTCCTCAAGCTCTTGCCTCCGGTGATGGGCTCCGGAGGGACGAGCAAATGGGAGTGAATGTGTAGAGCCTGGGCTGGCCCAGAGTTCTGGTATTCTGGAAAGCTCTCAGCACTGGGGGTCCGGGGGCCCTGAATTGGACCCAGGCCCCGCCCTTCCAATTGCTACTTTGACTAGTAGGGATGTAAGACTGAGATGTCAGAGGAGAGGCGCCCAAATAACGAGCTGGGGAAAGCGGAGAAGAGATGGGCGGCCTCTGGATAGTATAGTATCTGGGCTTTACATTTTACGGCGCACCTGCACCCGCAGCCTCTCCCATTTGAGGCAGGTAGGACTATTAGGCCATTTTCAGATGGGGAGACCGAGGCTGGAAAGATGATTTCCTTAGGGGCAGAGCCAAGTCTGGAAGTCAGATCTGTGACTTCAGAGCAGGGTTTGGAGGGGATGGTGGTGATGGGGAGTATGGTGGGGAGGAGGTGCTTTAGCCTTTGTCTGGGTTTTGAAGGCAGGGCATGAACCAGAGTTGCAGCACTAGAGGAAGATGACCTTCCACCCTGAGATCCCCAGCCCACCCCCTTCCCTGGCCTTCTGAGGGGAGGCCGGGTCCATTAAAAGTGCCTCCCCCATTTGGGCTGGACCAGTCCTCTCACGAGGGCATGATACTGAGTCTTGGCCATCGGCCCCATTCCCTGAATACAGAGGAGCTTCTCTTGCTGTGCCTGGAACCGGCATCCCCTTTGTGGAGCCAGGGTCAGCGCTGTCGCTTTAGGAGACTTGTGGTAATGGACTTTGTGGTAACGGACTTTGTTTCGAGGAAGGGAAGGAGGTAGCCAAGACCAGAGGTGTCCAGCTGCACCTGGAGGCCCCACGGCTGGGATGCCAGCTGCAGCGGAGCTCCCCACGCTCCCCAGGCCCAGCCTCCCCCCCCCCCCCCTTCCCTCTCAACTTCATAGCTGTACTTGCTTTTCCACCTTCCAGGAGCTGACATGGACCCAAATCCCCGGGCAGCCCTGGAGCGCCAGCAGCTCCGCCTTCGGGAGCGGCAGAAATTCTTTGAGGACATTTTACAGCCAGAGACAGAGTTTGTCTTCCCCCTGTCCCACCTGCATCTCGAGTCGCAGAGACGTAAGCTCTGAGTCCTGGGGAGAGGGACTGGGGTGGGGTAGGGGAGGCACGTCTTGTACGTCCTGAAGTATGGGAGCCTCATCCCCCCATTTTGTTGGCCCTCGAGACTTCTGTCTCTAGACCTGACACATATCTCTGACCATCCTATGTGCTCTGGCCCGCATCCTCCTGACCTGCCCCCTTCTTGATCTGTAGCCCCCATAGGAAGTATCTCATCCATGGAAGTGAATGTGGATGCCCTGGAGCAGGTAGAACTTATTGACCTTGGGGACCAAGATGGAGCAGATGTGTTCTTGCCTTGCGAAGACCCTCCACCAACCCCCCAGACATCTGGTATGCCCCTTGGCTTTGGGGACTTGGGCACCAGTTAGCCAGAAACAGGCGTCAGGCTCTGAAATGAGGCTGCAAGCGGGACTGGGGAAATATACACGTAGGGCCTGGAAGTGGGTGTTTCTACCAATAAAACAGCTGTCTGTTCTGATTTTAGGGACGTTGACTCTGAGGGGAACTGGATGACAGATCCTCAATCTAAAATTCTGAGGCGGGGACGCCTGGGTGGCTCAGTCAGTTAGGCATCTGACTCTTGATTTCGGCTCAGGTCATGATCTCATAGTTTGTGGGATAAAGCGCTCCATTGGGCCCCTCACTGTCCACGAGGAGTCTGCTTGGGATTCTCTCTCCTCTCTGCCCCTTCCCCGGCTCTCGCATACATGCTCTTGCACACTCTCTCTCTCCCTCTCAAAATAAATAAACATTTAAATGTGTTGGGTGCTGCACACTATCTAAAAATCAATCAATCAATCAATCTAAAAAAAAAACTTCTGGGAATGCCCCAACCCCCCCTTAGTCTTTGTTAATTTTACATTTGTGAAATTAACGTAATTAGTTCATGTAATTAAAATAATATAAAATATAATTTTTATATTACACAACTTAAGCTGTTTTAGTCATCTTCATATGAACATTTACTGAGCACTTTTTTTTTTTTTTTTTTAGTTGCTAATACTGTGCCAAATTAGCTCAATTCTTATAATATCCTATTAGGGCAGGTGGTAGTATCCTAATTTTATAAAGGAAGAAATTAGAAGTTGCCACACAGCCAGAAAGTGGAAGAGCTGAGCTCAAACCATGGCTTTCTCATTCCAAAGCCCATATGTTTAGCTTATAAGATAGATACTCTCTTTTTTTAAAGTAGGCTTCATGCCTAATGCAGGGCCCAACGCGGGGCTTGAACTCATGACTCTGAGATGGAGACCTGAGCTGAGATCAAGATTCAGACACTTAATGGATGAAACCACCCAGGCTTCTTCTTTTCTCTAAAACTGCTGCTGTTTACTGGTGGCCTGCTACGTGCCAGGCATTTTATAATCATTCTTCGATTTCATCCTCAAAACCCTTCTGGAACCCCATTTTTTTTTTCTTTTTTTTTCAACTTTTTTTTTTTTTTTTTTTTTTTATTTTTGGGACAGAGAGACACAGAGCATGAACGGGGGAGGGGCAGAGAGAGAGGGAGACACAGAATCGGAAACAGGCTCCAAGCCATCAGCCCAGAGCCCGACGCGGGGCTCGAACTCACGGACCGCGAGATCGTGACCTGGCTGAAGTCGGACGCTTAACCGACTACGCCACCCAGGCGCCCCCTGGAACCCCATTTTTACAGAGAAGATTCAGAGTCCTTGAGGGGGAAAATGACTTGCCCAAAGCTACCCAATATCAAGTAGGTGGCGTAGGTGGAGTTTGCACGCTTGAGTCCGTGGAGCAGACTGCAGGGCCCACACGTGCCGTAGTGAAATGAAGGGACCTGAGAGTCAGGACACCTGGCTGTCTGCCGGACTGGCTCAGTTGACGGGTGAGGCCTCTGCGCCTCTCTGGGCTCCAGCCCCTGCTGGCCAGAGCATCTCTCAGAGCCCCCTGAAGCCCTGTTTGTGGCGCTGACCAACTCTTCTTTTTGGGCAGGGATGGACGGCCGTCCAGAGGAGCTGGGCCTGCCAACGGCCACGCCAGACAGGACCGCGTCCCGCACCTCCTCCTCATCTTCTGACGACTCCACCAACCTGCACAGCCCAAATCCCAGTGACGGCGGAGCGGACACGCCCTTGGCACAGTCTGATGAGGAAGAGGATGGGGCCGATGGGGGGGCAGAGCCTGGAGCTTGCAGCTAGCAGTGGGCGTCCATGTATAGACTGAGCGGGCTGGCTCTTCCACACAGGAGACGAGAGGCCCAGCCAGAGCCCTGCGGAGAAGACCAGACTCTTTACTTGCAGCAGGCACTGGGGGGAGGCAAGGATGGTGGGATGGTGAGCCTCTCTGGGAATCAACCCTCCTGCTTTACTGCTAACCTTTCCTGCTGCGACCCACCCCCCCCCACCCCCCGCCAGTTTTTGGCTTTACTCCTGAGGCAGGGCTTGCAGGTGCGGAGATGGAAGATGAGGTAGGACAAGATGCCGCTGCTTTTCCTAGCGCCCCTGCCTCCCCCAGACTATCCTGCAGTCTTCTGATAGAGTCTCCTACACCAGTGTCTCTAAGTGGACGTGAACTCCTAGCACTCCCCGTGCGGTGGTACCCCTGCTCCCCCACCCCCTGTTTGGGAACAGGGCACGGAATAAGTAATAAACAGATAATAATATACCAACCATCCCCCTTCATTTATCACACTGCAGAGATATCAAACCCGCTGTATTTTTTCAGTTCTCTAGCCAACACCATGTCCCCATCTCTCATGCACTCTATATCTTCAGGAAGTATTTCTTGAATACCTATGCCAGACATTTGGAATGCAGTTTTGAACAAGACAGGCTGTATCCCTGCCTGCATGGAGTTTACTGTCTCTGGAGGAGAAAATCAGGTAAATACCACAATTCACAGTGTAATAAGCAGCGTGATGAGCGAGCGACTCTGGTGTCAGAAAATAGCTCGTATGGTCATCGAAGAGCTGAGTTTTAAGCTGAGATCCAGAGGCTGAGTGGGAGTTTGCCAAATGGGGGCTGTAATCCAGGCAGAAAGAGCAGCTTGAGAAGACTTTAAATGGGGAGAAACAGCTCCGAGGAACTGAAACATTCAGCTTGGCCAAACTGTGGAATTTGAGGATGAGAGGAAGGGAGAGGTAAGACTGACAAAGGTTAGTCATGAAATACTTTGAAGCCTGTATCAAGTTTCAGTTTGGCTGCTAGTAAAAGATCAGAGACTTAAGTTACAGTTTTCTTTCCTTATAGAAAAGAAGCCCAAAGCACAGGGCTGTATGACTGCTCCAGAGTTCTTGGGCGCCTGAGTCCGTTTTGGCTCTTTTTCTCAGCCGTCCCAGCCACACGGCTGGGATTCTCATTGATAGCTTATGCCTGATGGCTGCTGCGGTGCCAGCCATCACGTCCCTGAAGCTGGCAGAAAGACGGAGAGAAAACTGGGGATGGGCACAGCCTGCGGTCTGTTTCCACTTCAGGAAGCATTCTTGGGAGTTCTGTCCAGCAATGTCCACTTTCAGCTCACCGACCAGAGCTTGCTAACGTGAGAAATGTTTCACTTACAGATATTTTATAGACATAGGGACACAACATTATCTACAAGAAAGAAAATTCTGGTCTTTGGAAAGACCGTAACCTTTTCGAGTCACTGAGTTACCAATGCATCTGATTTCTGTACTACCTTTCAAACCTCTCAGAAGCACCAGGGCTACTGGAGAGGGCAGGGTAATCCTTTAGTAGGGGTACACTACTCTCTTGTTAAAATCAGGGGTATGTTACTAAGGAACAAGAAGACAGTCTTTGGAATGGTAACTGGCAGTTTACATGTTAGAGGTCACGTTAACGAATTTGAACTTTATGGGGAGTAATGAAGAATTACAGGTGGTTGAACTTGCTTGTTAAAAAGGTAATTCTGGCCGCAGTGGAAAGAATATACCGGAGGAGGAGAGAGGCTCAGGACAGACATCTAACCCAATACTCCATGCAGGAGATAACGGTAATAATGATCAGCTTGACTGGGTTGAGGCAGGGTATAAACAAATAAATGACATTCATTCAGTAAATATTTATTAAATGTCAATGTTTAACACGTATAAGACACTGAGCATGGCTTGGGAATGTAGAGTGACAAGAATAAAAAAGGGGGGGCACAGTGCTGCTTTTATGGGGGTCTAATCTAGTGGGGGCCCAAATGTAAAATCTAGTGGGGGCCCAGTGCTAGGAAGGACTCAATAGCCTACTGGGAGCACTCACGGAACATCTCCCTTGAGGAAGTGGCATCTGAGCTGAGCCGAGCCCTCAAGGGTAAGAAGGAGTCACCTAGGGGGAGCAAGGTGGTGGGGGCGGGGGGAGAGGCTCCTTGTGGAATGCTGACTGGAGGAGTGGATGCCTGGGAATCAGGAGGTGATGGCAGCCAGCTACGTCTCAGGCAATGGACGAGGGTGGAGGTGGACGGGATACAGAAAGGTGGAAGGAATGAAGAGATGTTTGGGAGACAAGTTCCAAAAGATCTGACAGGTAGGTGAGAGAGGAAGGGGTTAAGGGTGCCACCATTGTTTCTCCCTCATGCAACAGGACCATGTAGAGTGTTATTTCCCCAGATGGGGAGTGTCAGAGAGAACCAGGCTTGGGAAGAAGGTCAGACATTTGTTTTTGGACGTGTTGAGTTTGAGGTGCTCTTGAGACGTGCAAGAGGGCATATTGGGTAGGCACTCGGACCCGAGTGTGGGGTTTGGAGAGGATTAGGCTGGGCAAATAAATAGACGGAGCTACCAGGTGTAGGTGCTATGTGAGTGTGTCCAGGGAGGGATGGGGAGTGGGAGAGGAAAGGAGAGTTCTAGGACCCAGCCATAAGGGGCATCAAGGCATTTCTCACATCAAAAAAATAAATAAATAAATAAATAATAAATAAATAAATAAATAAATAAATAAATAAAGCATTCCACCCCACTTCATACATCAAACACCACCCATGGGATCAGTGACCTTCAGCCTAAATCCCAAAGCTCCTGGTGCCACCCAGGCTGAGTGAGTGACAGGCCTGCAGTCTTCCAGTCATCCAGCCTGCTTCCACCCCTGCAGGAGGCCATTGTAAGTGACAGCTCTTGAGTGCTTTTCCTAGCACTGGTGAGAAACTTGTGGGAGTTTTGTGCTCCTTTTGTCTAAAAGCCTCTGTGTCCAAGTTGAGATCATCCACTAAACTGGGCCGGGACTCAGTCTCATGTTAAATTTTGCAGTTGTTCTGGGTTGTTTGGGACTTTGCTGCACACAAAAGACATGGTCTCTGTCTTTGCCCTCTCCCTTCCTTTGGAGTAGCAAAGTTCAGCCGCCCGACTGTGGCTGAGCCTTCTCCTGGGCTGCAGCCTATGAGCTCCGTGGCTCTGCTATGCAGGGCTTCTCAGCTCCCAAGGGCACCCTATTCCACTCCGAGGCAAATAATGGGAAGCTAGACTTGCTTGGTTGCTGTCAATAGGTCAACAAATCTCTTAGTACTCCAGTCACAGGATGTTTAGATCTGTGGGGCTTAGGGCAGGGAGTTTGCCTGGGGAGAGGGACTCCAGCCTTCTGGAGAGATAGAATTGTTTGTGAGCCTTTGGGGAGCCTTCAGTTAAGCTGCTATGAGCCCCAGCCCTGCCTGGAAAAGTCTAGGGTCAGCTGAGACCCCAGGACTACTTCCTCCTTGGACAATGATCTCTTCTTCTGCTAAACCACAGGGTCTTGGCTAGCCTTCAGAGCCAGCATCTCCAGCTGACTGTTTTTTGAGGCCACACAGTGCCCCTGGAGAGGAAAAGGCGATTCGGAGCCAACTCCTAGGCAAGTGGCCCAGCTTTCAGTCTCCAAGCCACAGTGTGGCTTCTTCTGTCTATTGCCTAGACTGGTCACAGACTCTGGGGAGGAGGGGAAGAAGACAAGCTCATCCTGTAGAATCCTATGCTGTGGAGGAAATAGGAGGGGCCACAGCTTTGGGGAAGATTCCCTGGAAGGTGTGCACTGTGGCAGTCCCTAGGAATGCACAGAACTTGACACTGAACAGCATGACAGTGTGGGGACAATATGGGACTGTGCTGTGATTTTTGTTTGTTCAGACATTACTGAGCACCTACTATGTGCTAGCCTCCTTGCTTAGGAAACAAATACTAAGGTGACCAAGAGCTCTTCCAGGAGCCGACACGGCCACACACAATGGAAATATGACACAGGCTGTAGCAGAAGTGCACAGGGGACTATAGCACACCAGAGAGGGAGAAGGTAAGTCTCCTGGAGGTGGCTGGGTCTTTATGATGGGGACAGGCAATTCAAATGGAGACAAAGCACAGAAATATAATCATTAACGATGGCAGCTCTTTCTTTCTTTCTTTCTTTCTTTCTTTCTTTTTCTTTCTTTCTTTCTTTTCTTTCTTTCTTCCCCTTTTCCTTCCTTCCTTCCTTCCTTCCTTCCTTCCTTCCTTCCTTCCTTCTTCCTTCTTGAGGTTGATGGTGTGGACTCTAGTCCTGGCTTCATGACTCAATGTGATGTTAGGCAATTATCTTACTTTCTGTACTCCAGTTTTCTCTTCTGTAAAATGGAGATCATAGACCCTATATCAAAGATTGAGTAAATGATAGTAAATATTAAGCACTTACTACATTCTAGACCCTACATATACATACTTTCTAATTCTTACAACAACCCCGAGAGTAGGTTTATCTATTTTTCAGAGGAAGAAAAGTGACACGGGTTGCTTATGCTCATATGGGTTAAAAGCTGCTGTGGGGATTTGAACCCTTCTCAGTCTGACATCTAAACTCAGGGCCTTTCTTCCATTCCATGTCTAGTGGGAGAAGAACACTATATATATAAGTAGAATGAGGGCATAATGACACCTTTTGACACTTCCTCTCTGGTTGGTTGGGGCATATCTTGGTAGACCTGTCCAACACCAAATTTGGCTCTTTGTAGAAGTATGGTTGTGAGTTTCCCCAAGAGACTGTGGGCAAAATCTTTTGTGACTGTGTTTCTCATAGGGCAGCTGGAAAAACCAAAGCAGGAATTTTAATGTTGGAACTTTACAACTCAATAATAAAAAGGCAAATAAACCAATAGAAAAAGGGGGAGGGGTGGGCAAAAATATTTTAACAGACTTTTCACAAAAGAAAAACAGATGTATGGCCAATAAGCATATGAAAAGATGTTCAACATCATTACGCACCAGGGAAACGCAAAATAAAACCACAATAAGATATATGTATACCATATAGCTAAAGCTAAAAAATCCAAAAAATTAAAAACAAACGTTGAGCAGGATGTGGAGTATCCAGAACTCTCACATATTGTTGGTGCAAGTATAAAATGATACATTTTGGAAAAAGCTCTGAAAGTTTCTTAAACAGTTAAACATTTACCTATTCTTTGACCACTCCTAAGTATTTACCCAAAGGAAATAAACATATGTCTACAGAGTAACTTATACAGCAACCTAGTTCATAAGAACTAAAGTCTTGAAAGAGCTCAGGTGTTCATCATCAGGATAAACTAAGGTGTATTCATACAATTTAATACTACATAGCAATAAAAAGAAAAGCTGCTGATACATGCAAGAACATGGATGGTTCTCAGAAACATTCTTGCTGTGAATGAAGTCTTACACAAGAAAGTATACGCACTATATGATGGTTTCACTTATATGAGCCAGTAGAACAGATTAAGCTATTTCGTGGAGAAAAATCAAAACATTGGTTGCCTCCGGAAGGAAGGAGGAGGCAGAGATTGACTGGCAAGCAGACTAACCAACTCTCTAGGGTTTTAGGAATGTTCTAGATCTTGATGGGTGTATGCTCTTGTCAGACTCAGTGAATGTGCACTTGGATTGTGCATTTCATTGTATGTAAATTTTACACCAAAAGAAAAATATCAACAAATATTAACCTTTATTTAATGACATGCATGCTGAAATATTTAGGGGGGAGAAGTGTACTTATGTCTGCAATTTACCTTGAAATGTATCAAAACATAAGAATTGAGGGATTTACAGACCAATATGTGATAAAGCAAGTATAGTAAAATGTCAGTGGTGGAGTCTAGGTGATGGGGAAATACACGTTCATTAACAGGCGTTCATTCTTTAAATTATGCTGTATGTTTGACATTTTTCATAATAAAGGGGACAGTTATTCGGGGGTTTTACAGGAAAAGCTCTGCATCAGGTTTAGGACTGAACAAATGGAGACACCAGAAGCACGAGACCTGTCACGTGACCTAGCAAAAGTAACCTTTTCAGCCCGTTTCCTCAACTATCATTACATAGGCACAGCGGCAGTGGCGACACTCGGTATTATTAAGCAAATTCTAATGGGTAGGAATACCGCAAAGTAGGGAGTCATCCATTCAGCCCTCCATCCCACCCCCGTCAGGCCAAACGTCCACCGCCCTCCGTGCCCTACGGAGCGCCCCTAGAAGAACCAGCCACTAAGGACCTAGCTAGCCCGTCTCTCTGGTAATCTCACCCCGGTTTCCGGGACGGCACCGGAAGTCCTTTCTCAGACGCTCTTCCTATTGGAGGCCGGTCTTTCGTGGGGGCGGGCGCCGCTTGGAGGCGGAAGCAGCCGCAGGCATGGCGGCGGCCTTGCCGCTTGTCCTGTTCGTGCTGCTGCTCCTGGGTCCGGTGGGCAGGGGTCATGCAGAGCCCCCACGCGACAGCCTGAGGGAGGAGCTCGTTATCACCCCGCTGCCTTCTGGGGACGTAGCCGCCACGTTCCAGTTCCGCACGCGCTGGGATTCGGAGCTGCAGCGGGAAGAAGGTGAGAGGGTGAGACTGGAAAGGTGTCTGTGGCACTTGCTGGGACGGTGGGTAGAGACAAGCTTTGGGAGGCGGGGCTTGGTTCCCGGGAAGGGTTTCTGGGCCCTGGACTCGGGCCCCGACAAACTAGCTCTTTGGGGAAAGATGGGAGAGTTATTGAAGAACCCCGTTATACCGGTGGTGAAACTGAGGCCCGGAGAGGGGCAGTGACTCCTCCTGACTCCTAGTCCAGGTGCTCTTTCCGCAGGCCCAGGCTGCCACTCTATAACCCTTTAGTTAGAACGCTGCGTCGACAAAACTGACGATGATACTATTGGCGGTTACTGTTTATCCTGGGTGCTAGGCGCAGTACTAACTTCTGTGAGCGATTGTGAGATGTTGGAGATGTAGAGAGGTAAGGGCACTTGGTCAAGATCACATCACTAGTAAATGACAGTTTGGTATGGCATTCGGATGTCTCTGGCCCCAGCGCCTGGGTTCTGTTGCTTCTTTGGGGTGGCTGAGAACCTGTCCTCCAGGATCATCACTCACTTGCTCCCCCTTTCCAGTATCTCATTATAGGCTATTTCCCAAGGCCCTGGGGCAGTTGATCTCCAAATATTCTCTACGAGAGCTGCACTTGTCATTCACGCAAGGCTTTTGGAGGACTCGATACTGGGGGCCACCTTTCCTGCAGGCCCCATCAGGTGCAGAGCTCTGGGTCTGGTTCCAAGACACCGTCACTGAGTGAGTGCCCACCTTGAGGACTGTTGCAGGCCATAGAGGGGACGTAGCAGCCACGGGTGTTGTCATCCTGCCACTGATCTTGGGGGGCAGCAGTTCCAGTGGGCAGCAATTCTGTGGGGGGTGAAACTGGCATCAGAAGTAAGAAATGATATTACCACTAAGTGGCATTCTTTGCTTTGGTGGTTTTTTTTACTTCCCTTAATACTTCCACAAGGTAGCACATGCATGTATCTGCAGAGGCAGGTAACAAAGAATTGAAGCTTACTTAAATGTAAGGCAGTAGAAGACTGGCAAACTGGATAACCTTTTAAAAGACATTCACTACCCTCATCATCATCGTACCAGGAGGGCCAAACAAAACATCTGTGGGCTAGAATTGGCCTACGAGACCCCAGATGTCCATGTTAGAGGAATAGCTTCTGTTTGGGAGAGGGACAGGTTTAGGTACTGCTGTTGTATCACAATTTCCTCTTAATTCCACTGTGAGAAATCAGTAGCACAAGTATGATTTAAAAAGGGGGGAATAATGGAGAGGGGTAGGGACTGTGGCTTGAGAGCTTGAGAGGACAGCTGCCACTCAGCCTCAGTAGATTGTTGCCACATGGGAACATTGTTGCCTACTGTTATCAGATACTCTCATTTGCCAGAGATGCCAGAAATCTGGATTTTAGTGTGCAAATTGGCAAATTTAAATATCGGTAATTTCAAAATTTAAGAAATGCTGTGTGGGCCAATATTGTGCACACCAAGTGAAACCGGATTATGGCTTGGGTAGAGCTTTCAGGCTTCCAAGTTTGCAGTCTTTATTTGAGGCTTCAGGATTGGGGCGATTGGAAAACTCTGAGCAGAGGATTATTGAAAAACCCCAGGACAACACTGAGGTGGTATCAGCTAAGGAGCAAGCGGTGATTTCCAGATCTGCCAACCCTTTCTCTCTTGCCTGAACTCTGGCTCTTTTGCCTTCTTGCCATCTGCTTTGCTGTCACTGTCTCCCCTCAGCTCATAATTGCCTGTAATGTGGAGCTGATGTTGAGAATTTTGGTTTTATGCTTTCTGTTATGAATATAGAGACCAAGTCCGTTGTGATATTTCTCTTTCTGATTTAATTTGATGTTTTTGTAGGGTCCTAGAATGGTTGTTTCCCCTTGTTCAGTGAGCCTTTATAGATGTAGGGCTTCCCACTCTGAGGGTGGAACCAGGACTTACTTTCACGCCCAGGGCATTCACAGGGAAATATGTAGTTTTGCCCAGCTGGGCACACCTCAGGTGGTTCATTGGGATGATCTCAGCCTCTGAAGATGTGGGGCACTTTACATGGTATTGTGGAACATACGTAGGTGACCCAGACTTGCTCCTTGTCCCCTGGTTGCTCATAGCCTAGTTGAGGAGAAAAGATGCTTAAAACAAGATGCTGCCACCACCTAGCCATGTCCCAGGAGGGACCTTGTGAGAGGCCCATATGGTCAGAACGATCACAGCACAGGAGGAGGCTGTGGTTGAGGAGGGCAGGAGAGCCTTCCTGGAGGAGGGGGCTTCTTTGATGGTGGGCAGAGAGGGGTGAGTAGGGCATTCCCAGGCAGGAGGAGGAATCACCTGAACAGAGACCTGTGGGGATGCAGGGATGTCCAGAGTGAGGAAGAAGAGGTGGGTAGGGCGAGACCCAGGAGGTGGCTGAGCAGGGCACCTGGGCCCTGGCAGCTCCGGGAGCTAGTCAGTCTAATGATTTGGCAGCCAAGTGCAGGCTTGGATGGAGGGAGCAGAGGCAGCCCCGTGACAGTGAGTGGGTTTGTGTCTCCATCCAGCGTGGATAAATCTTGGAAGGAGCTCAGTAACGTGCTCTCGGGTATCTTCTGCGCCTCTCTGAACTTCATTGACTCCACCAACACGGTCACTCCCACTGCCTCCTTCAAACCCCTGGGACTGGCCAATGGTGAGATAGCCCCGTGGCCCTTTGCTTCTTTCTGGTACCTCTTGCCTGAACCTCTGCCTCCTTTCTCCTCAGCTTCCTCCTTCCTCAGCTGGGCTGGGTCATAAATCCCCTGGGTGTGCAGGCCCGGGAGGAAGGCTTCCCGAGGCCGTGCTGTCTCTGCCTTGCCTTCTTCTCCCGAGGAGAGGAGGGATCCCATCCCCAGC
The DNA here is from genome assembly GCF_022079265.1 of Lynx rufus. Lineage (NCBI taxonomy): Eukaryota > Metazoa > Chordata > Mammalia > Carnivora > Felidae > Lynx > Lynx rufus. The sequence continues at coordinate 15,429,838 of NW_025814896.1, read as the reverse complement.
AGAGACTGTTAGGGCATGGTGCTGGAGAATTGCATGGCGAGCAGGAGGGGGGTCGCCCCAACTTTGGAGTATGGGTCCTGAAGAGTTGAGCCCCAAAGCCCACCCCAGACAGCTTGAGTCTCCCTCAGGCACTGATCACAATTTCCTGCGCTACGCTGTGCTACCGCGGGAGGTTGTCTGCACTGAGAACCTCACCCCATGGAAGAAGCTCTTGCCCTGCAGCTCCAAGGTGAGGCCGGAGCGCCCTGAATGTGCGTGGGAGCCCTGGAGAGCGGTCAGGGCTGGCGCGCGTGCCCCTTCTCTGCCTGCCCCCCCCTCCCCCAGGCGGTGTTCGGAGCAGGTGTCTCACCATGCAGGGCACTGACCTGTCCCTTCTTCCTGCTTCCCTCCAGGCAGGCCTGTCTGTGCTGCTCAAGGCTGACCGCTTGTTCCACACTAGCTACCACTCCCAGGCAGTGCATATCCGTCCTGTTTGCAGGGTAAGTCATGGGGAATGGCAGTGGGGGTGCCATCCAGGGCCCCTGAGGGAACGTGCAGGTAAAGCACGTAGCCTAGTGTCTGTCGCGGGCTGAGCCAGTAGTAAGTGCTAGCCGTGATGCTGATTATTTGGGGCATTTGGCCACACACCAAGGAAACTGAGCGGTTGCCTGGCAGGTGGTTAAGAACAATAGCTGTGTGTGCAGCTGCCAGCCCAGTCACTCTGGGCATGACCTTGGACAGATCATTTCATTTCCCTGAGCCTGGTTTCCTCCTCTGTCCAATGAGAACAATAGTAGGATCAGTTCCTACGGGTGTTGGTGATGGTTCATTCGACTGGTACATAATGCCACTGGCACAGGGTCAAGTGCTCAGTAGTGAACAGTAGGAAACCGATGGGTGGGAAGATACATATGAGACAAGGAATTGAGTTCGGGTGGGAGTCCCCGAGGCTGTGTGTGTGGTAGGGGGCGGGGAGTGATGCGTCCTCACGGCTGCTGTCTGGCCCTTGTGGTAGAATGCACGCTGTACCAGCGTCTCCTGGGAGCTGAGGCAGACCCTTTCTGTTGTGTTTGATGCCTTCGTCACAGGACAGGGGAAGAAAGGTAGGCTGCCCTGGCAACTCATTATCGCCCCCCACCATCACTGGTCCTGCCCTGTCTGTGCAAACAAGGCCTGTCCCCAGCCCCCGCTGAACCCTGCCCTCTGCCCCTCAGATTGGTCCCTCTTTCGGATGTTCTCCCGAACCCTGACGGAGCCCTGCCCCCTGGCTTCAGAGAGCCGAGTCTATGTGGACATCACCGGCTATAACCAGGTACCGATGTCTCCAGTCACAACTGTCCCCCTTCACCCAAGGCCGGCCTGCGCCTCTGCTCTCTTCTCAGCCCTGCCCTTGTGCCCCCAGGACAATGAGACGTTGGAGGTGACCCCTCCCCCAACCACCACCTACCAGGACGTCATCCTCGGCGCCCGGAAGACCTACGCCGTCTACGACTTGCTGGACACGGCCGTGATCAACAACTCTCGTAACCTCAACCTCCAGCTCAAGTGGAAGAGCCCCCCAGAGAGCGGTGGGTGCGGACGGGCCACTGGCACAGTGGGCTACAGAGGTTTCATCTCTGGGGGAGACTCCTAGTCCTTCCTTTCACCATGGATATGAATGAAGCTTGTATTTAGACCCAGGTCCCAAGTCGCTGTTTTTGTTTTTTGTTTTATTTTTTTTTTAATGTTTATTTATTTTTGAGAGAGAGAGAGGGACAGAGAGAGGCAAAGTGCAAGTGGGGTAGGGGCAGAGAGAGAGAGACACAGAATCTGAAGCAAGCTCCAGGCACTGAGCTGTCAGCACAGAGCCTGATGTGGGGCTCTAACTCAAAAACTGCGAGATCATGACTTGAGCCAAAGTCGGAGATTTAACCGACTGAGCCACCTAGACTCCCCTTGAGTCGCTGTTCTGATCTAACTCCATCTTCTAAGCTCTGTGACCTTGGGCAGGTTCCTAAACTTACTGTCTCATCTGGAAAATGGGGTCATAATTACCCAGCAGAGTAGATGACGTAATTAATGTAAAACACAGAGTTTGTTCATTCAATAAGCAAATATTTTTTGAAGACCTAAGATACCCTGCATTTGAGAAACATTATGTCTGTTGATTGAGGCAGACCTGAGACAATTAATTGTGATTGCATTCAGTGTTACCAAGGAAAAGTGCGGACTGTCACAAGGGCAACTGGTTTGGGTTGGAGGGGGCACGGAGCTCGGCACATACAAGTGCTTAGGAAGTTATAGTAATTCTGTCATGCTGTGGGCCGGGGAAGACGCGGATAATTCCAGAATGCACGTTTCCCAGTTCTGGTGGAAAAGCTCTTCCCCACTGCCTCCTGGCTCGGAGAGTCTGAACGAGGCCAGGGGAGTGGGCGTGAGGAGTGACCCTTGCCTTTAGGGGCTCTTAAATATGGACTTCTCTGTGCAGAGGCCCCTCCGGTGCCCTTCCTGCATGCCCAGCGGTACGTGAGCGGCTACGGGCTGCAGAACGGGAAGCTGAACACGCTGCTGTACAACACGCACCCACACCGGGCCTTCCCCGTGTTGCTGCTGGACACCGTGCCCTGGCACCTGCGGCTGTATGTGCACACCCTCACCATCACTTCCAAGGGCAAGGACAACAAACCGAGTGAGAGCCGAGTCCTGGACCGGGCCCCCCTCCCCAGCTTGCTGTCCCCCCGGGGTCCCCCAAACCCTCATGTCTCCAGGTCATTCCTCAAGTGTCTCGGAGACACTGCACCGGCACAAAGTCCGGAAGGGTTTGAAACGTGGACAGGGTAGCCTCACGGTGCCAGATGCGGAAGTAATTTCTACAAGACAAATAATTTCAACACGTGGTACTACTGGTTCTTAATAGGGCTTTACGAGGGCAGTGATTTCCTCATCGTTTTCACTTACTTGCTCCTCCTTCCTTGGTGCCCTGGGCACGTCCTTTTGTGCTGATTCATGGGCTTGCAGTAGAGAACAGGTTAGCAGCAGGAGAAACAGTGTAGAAACAAAAAACGATAGAGCTGGCGTAGACGGTTTTTGTGTCCTTGGGAGGGGTAAAGAGCTGTAGTTTCAAAAATGCATTTGTATTTTCTGTGTTGAAGAGGAGTCAATATTTACTGCCTGCTTTCCGCTAGGTGGCAGGCATAGCACTGGGGCGCTTGTCGTTTGGACTGGAGGGAGACCTAACAGAGGACTTCTCAGGCAGAGGTTCTGGCACATCCCGAACACCCAGACTTAACGTGTCTCAACACTTGCTGTTGCCTCATTTTTCAACCTGGGGTTGTTGTACTTCTCTTTCGCACCACTGTTTGTATCACCTTCAGAATCTCTCCTTCAGACATCCCACGCGTGTATTTTGTGGACTTTTCTGTTTTGTTTTTTAACCTTTCGCTCTGGAAAGTGTCAGACGCACAGCGTGTCACGCTGCCCTGTGCCTGTCACAAGCGCCAGCGGCCTCCAGATCCCCTCGCTTGTGATCTCTGCCCTTACTCCGTTTCTCGATCTTGTTGCGTTTCTGCTGGAGTATCTTAAAACAGATCCTAGACACCATAGCCACCATGCTTCAGTCTATGTCTCTAACAGGTAAAGGGCTTCTAAAAGAATACCACCCATTCTTGGCACTCTCGTTTCCCCCAGTGGTCTTAAAAATAACAATTTATAACTGTTTTTTTGGGTGAGAATCGAAACAGGGTCCTCACATTGCATTTGCTTGATAAGCTCTCAAGTTTCTCTCTCCCTTTTTAATTCATAGGCTTTATTTTCTTAGAGCAATTTTAGGTTGAGAGAAAAACTGAGCAGAAAGCACAGAGTCCCCATGTACTCCGTCTCCTCCCACCCTCAGTTTCCCCATTATTAACGTCTTGCATTGGGGTGTTTGCTCCTAAGTCTCTCTTAATCTATAACAGTTCCCACTTTTTTCCCCCCAAGTCTGTTTTTCGGAGAAACTCGGTCATTTGTTATATGGAATGTTCTACATTCCGAATCTGTCCTTGTGCCTGTGTTTAACATGTTCCTCCCTCCCTTACGTTTCTTGGTTGCTGGTGGTTAGATATAGAAACTTGATTAGATTCGGGTTCCACATTTTGGTCAGGAAACTTCCGGTTCTGTGAACTTCCTGTTGCATCACATCAGGCATCTGATGCCTGGCGCCCCGGTTTTAGCGATGGGAGGATTAACTAGATTGAACGTGTCTCAGGACAGCTGCCCTGGAAACATCTTTCCCCTTTTCTAGGACCCTGCTCCCCTCCCTGAGCCTGCCTGGCTTCTGCGATCCAGAGCCTAAGACCTTGATAGGTAGGGGCGAGGGTGCAGGTAGTCTTACCCCAGGAGAGAGGTGTGGGTGACCCTTGCCTGTCCCCAGGTTACGTCCACTACCAGCCTGCGCAGGACCGGTTGCAGCCGCACCTCCTGGAGATGCTGATTCAGCTGCCGGCCAACTCGGCCACCAAGGTGTCCATTCAGTTTGAGCGGGCGCTGCTCAAGTGGACCGAGTATACCCCGGACCCCAACCACGGCTTCTACGTCAGGTGGGCTCCCCTCACGTACTGCCCCATAGCCTCCTGACCCCCCGCTGTGCTGCTTTGCCCCTGGTGGGGGAGACCCACCCACGGAAGGCCTGTCTGCCTCTCCACAGCCCATCTGTCATCAGTGCCCTCGTGCCCAGCACGGTGGCAGCCAAGCCCGTGGACTGGGAAGAGAGCCCCCTGTTCAAGTCCCTGTAAGTATGACCTCAGCTGCCTGCTTCGGGACGGGCATCCACACGGACGATCAGGTTTCTGCTGGCCAAACCAATGTGCAGAGTTAACTCAATCCCAATAAAAATCCTAGTGGTCTATAATATTTGTTCTGACTCTGTGAAATGATTCTGAAGTGCTTCCAGAAGAATAAAGAGATGAGGAGAGCTGTAGTTCTAGCCTGCGCTTACTCATTGATTCTCTTAACGAATATTTCATCGAGTGCTTATCAAATGCCAGGTGCTTCAGAGAGCCCCGGGCATACGGCAGGACACAACGCAGCCTTGCCCCTGCCCTGCTCATGTCAAGAGGCTGGAGGGGAGATTCTGGTCTAGAGTGATGGGGTCACGGGTGGTGCTGGGGAGTATTCCAGTGGGTTATCCAGGAGGACTTCTCTGAGGAGACAGCCTCGAGGCTGAGACTGGAGGCTAAGGAAGAGGCAGCCCAGAGAAGGCTGGGCCCCTTTCCTCACGTCAGCACAAGGCAGCTCTCCTTTGAACAGGTTTCTGTGCTGTCTTACGTGTTTCTGTGTTGATCCGAGATGTCTTCTGTCAAAAAGGTTTTGAGGCTAAGAAAGCTTTGCAAACCCTCGCCGCTGCGCTTGGACCCAGTGCAGCCAAGAGTGGGGATGGGGTGGGGCAGGGTGGGGCGGGTTGGAGCAGCCTCGTCCTGCCTCACCTTTCCTTCCCGACCCCCAGGTACCCGGTCTCCGATAGCTCTAGCTACTTTGTGCGCCTCTACACGGAGCCGCTGCTGGTGAACCTGCCCACGCCGGACTTCAGCATGCCCTACAACGTCATCTGCCTCACGTGCACGGTGGTGGCCGTGTGCTATGGCTCCTTCTACAATCTCCTCACCCGAACCTTCCACATCGAGGAGCCCAGCACGGGCGGCCTGGCCAAGCGGCTGGCTAACCTTATCCGGCGTGCCCGTGGCGTGCCGCCGCTCTGAGGTTTGCCCTCTTCACGGCGGGGCTGCTGTGAACCTCTGGGGAGGGGCGGTGGTGACTCCCAGGGCTCTTTTTGCCACGTGTTCCCTACAGAGTTGGCTTTTGAACCAAACCACCCCTGGACGAGGCCGAGCCCTGGAGTGTGTTGTCTGGTTCAGTAGCCACAAGCCAGATGTGACATTTGAATTTAATTTAAATTAAAAAGTTCATTTTCTCTGCTGTACTGGCCACGTTTCAAGTTCTCAGTAACCAGAAGTGGTTAGTGGCTACTGTATTGGAGAGTGCGGACAAACATTTCCATCATTGCAGAAAGTTCTAGGACAGTACCGACCTAGATAATGGGGCACGTTGAAGAACTTGTATCACTGTGTGGTAGCTGGAATTGGCTAGTTGTGGAATAAAAAGTGACTTTCTTAGTTCTTGGCCTCCTGTTCTTGAGGCCCGGGAAGAGGGGTCTAGGGCCTTTTGCTGGGCGCCTGCCTAAGACTTCTACGCTTTCCCCCAAACCCTGACAAACAAAGTTCCTTCACCTGCTGAAAATTCCTTCTTTGGCTTCCCTGGTGCCCTCATTGGTGATTCCCAGAACTCCCTGGGTTTGGCCAGGAGTGTTTATATAAGCATATCCGTGACCATGACCGTGAATCATCCTCCACCTTCCAGGGGCCCCGAGAACCAGTCCCCGATCACCATGGGTAGGGCTGGAGAGGCAGAAGAGCCCTGTGTGTTGGTTTTCTAACCATGTTGTGCATTAGAATCACTTGAGATGCTTGTGAAAATAATGCAGCTTCCTGGGGTCCAGACCCTGTGAATTCAGTTGGCCTGAGTGTAGCCCACCCCGCCTTTGCATTTCTGTCAGGCTCTTCACGAGCACGTGTTGTGGGTGGTCCTTAGACCTCCCACGGGCTTTGGAGCCAGGCCCATCGGATGGAGGCCTGCCCCTGCCCACCTCCCCTTCTGGTTCTACAGCCCTGGGTTCCTGTAGCAGATCCTTAGGCAGACTCCCCCCCCCCCCCCCCCCAGTCTTCTGTGTCTGCCTCTGGCACATTTGGCATTAGTTGTATCCGTATTTGCAGTCTGCCTGTCCCTTCCCCAGCTCTCAATCCTAGCGTTAGAATGCCCTGTTCCTCCAACCACACACTCTCCTCTACTGCCTGGTTCACTCTTACAAAACCAGAGAGATGTTGCTTCCTCCAAGAAGTCTTCCCTGACACACCAGACTGCTGTAGGTGCCCCTTCCCTCCGCTCCCAGAGCTCCTTGGACTTACTTTCACAGGTTCCTTATCATCCCGGCTGTCCTTTTTTTTAAACGTCCATTAAACTCCTGAGGTCCCTGGGGGCACAGGGGCTGTCTTCTGTCTGGACCTGATCCAGCTCGGGACATGAAAGTGTTCCATCAGCATATGTATGAATGGGTATAGGCTATTCTGGCCTGGGATCTGGGGGTTTAAGGGTAGGGAGGGGAAGAGCGAGGGGCACCTAGAAACCCCACAAGTATGAGTGCTGGGTCTTTAGCACAATAGTACTGGTGATGTCTGTACAGCCAACATAGATGGGGCTGTTTAGGTCACCTCTGAGGGTTTTCCAAGAGCCCCCAGACTGTACAAGTGATGTGTGTGCAGGTATGTGTGTGTGTGTGTGTAGGAAGAAGGTGATGAGCTAACAGACCACGGGCAAAACCACCTCAGTTTTGGTCACTTGAGTTTTTCTTCCAAGCAGTAAATAAGCAGGGCATAAATGGGATGAGAGTGCGGTGGGAGGGTGGCCGAAGCGGGCTGCAAGCCAAGTCAGCAGGGGGTCATGGCCTGGCTGTCTCTACACCCCCAGCTGGGTCAGCACTCAGAACAACCTCCGCTACCATGTCCCACGTGATCCGTGCACTGACAACACCGTGCTCCTCCCTGAACTCCAGATCCATTTACCCAACCGCCTCCCTGCCATCTGCGCTTGGACGTCTAAGGGCATCTCGGATTTAATATCAAACCAAGCTTCCGATCCTCTCCCCTTCTACCCTCAACAGGCGCATCCATGGTCAGCTCATCTCTGTTAACAGCACCCCTCATCTTCCCGGTTGCCCAGGCCAAAAACCTTGGAGCCGTCCTTGATTCTGCTCTCATGAGCCGTGTGTGCCCTCCTCTACCTTCAAAGTGAATCCAGGAGCCGACTCCCTTTTCACACCCCTAGTGCGGCGCTGTGGTGAGGGCTAACCTATGGTGAGGGCTAACCGGCAGTGCCTGTCTAAAGCGCTGCCCAGCAACCAGCTCCCCGCTTTGCTGTCGTGGTTTCCCTCTGGCTCTCACCGCCGTCAGCATGCAACGTGTCTTACTTATCTTGTTTAGTAATAATTAAGCTCCATAAGGACAAGGATTTTTGTCTTGTAGCTGCAGTGTCCGGAACAGAGCCTGGCATGCGGTTTGCATTCCAATGATTGCTGAACGAATGAGTGAATGAAAGGATGAATCTCAGGTGGTAATTTTGCTGCGAAGCAAGCCGGGTCACCCAAACATCTGGGTTCCCGACCTTGAAATTCTTGCTGTGCCAGCACCTGAGCTGAAATCAAGAGTCAGACCCTTCACCAACTGAGCCACCCAGGAGCCCCGGTTCTCAGTTCTTACTGTCCCATCTCATGAGTTGATCTGAGCAACTGATTAAATTCTTTAGTGGTGTGTATGCCGATTTATATTTTTTTTACTTTAAAATCGTTTTTAATAGTCATATTTTTAAAAATGTATAAGCTTCAGAGCAAAGACACTATTTCATATACGGGTGAAAGTCTATCCTGGATTAATCTTCCAGAGCTCAATCTCTCAGGTAGTTAAGAACGTGAAAGAGAATGAGGAAATAGAGGGGAAAACATGTCCTTTCTCTCAAATATGTATTATTTATATGTATTTGGGAATATTTGTATATTATTTATATGTATTTGGGAAGGGCACACCAAAGACATGAATGAAACCACCAAGGACAAGTGTCTAGTCTGGAATCCCAGGTCCTGGATTCTAGTATTGCTGTTTGGTCCCTGGCAGCCGTGTTTATCTCAAGGAAGGGGGGGCAGCAGGACAGGGCATGGGGGAGGCAGCAGCGATGGTCAGGGCAGAGGCCACCTGGCATTCCAAAAATTATGGAGCAACAGAATATTATTTAGTGTTAAAAAGAAAGAAATCCTGACAGAGGCCGCAGCAGGGATGAGCCTTGACAATATGATGCTAACGCTATAAGCCAGTCACAAAAGGACAAATGCTGTAGGATGTCTCTCGCAGGAGGAGGGGTCCATTCGCAGACGCGGAAGGTGGGGTGGAGGTGACGGGACTGGGGAAGGGGGATGAGGTGTCAGTTCTCATGGGCACGAAATTTCCGTTGAGGAGATGAAAATGTTCTGGAGGCGGACGGTCGTGACCCTTGCACATCAGTGAGTATACTTCAGGCCACTACATTGTACCCTTAGAAATGGGTAAAATGGTGAGTTTTATGTTGTATATATTTTACCACAATTAAAAGAATATATAAAATCCTAATTTTTCCAAGATCCTCTGCATGGGGGGAAATTCCCACCTGACTGACCAAGATCCCCTGAATTTCTAGCTCTTTCCGTGCTCTAGGACGTGGCTCCAGCTGAACAGGTGGAGTAGAAGCTGAGCTGGTAGTCGAGCCCCAGGCAGCAAAGAGCAGGTGCCGGGGCCCGGGGACAGACACACAGGTCCCCAGTTTTGCATTCAGTCTGGCCGCCATGAGGAGGACCCCCTGGTGATAGGGAGCTTGTGTCCTTTGTCCTCATCCTTCTGAGGGCACAGGACGAGGGCCTGAGGGAACAGGGGTGGGGGTGGTGCAGGTTTGATCACCCTTGGTTGCTGAGGTGGCTGTGGGCAATTTGTGGGGACACGTTCTGCGCCCTTGCAAGAAGGCCTCAGGCCACACTGGCTTGGAATGCTTTATTGACCCAGGCCCAGAGGGCTCCGGGATGGGTTCCAAGCAGGGCCTGAGCGCAGGAAGGGAGGCCCAGCCAGCCTTCGGTCAAGGCTAGGAGGATGCAGGCCCGGTCTTCGGTGGCTTTTTACCTTGTCCCTGTAATAGAGATAACAGTCAGTTTCCTTCTTGGCCGGTCTTTTGGTGGCCTAGGGCCAGGGCCATCAGCTGGACGCCTTACCCACCCCCTTCAACAGCCACCCTCCCAGGGACCCCTGCAGTTCTCTCACCTCTCACCCTGATCACTGCCACCCTCGCCTTCGTCGTCTCTGTCAACACCGTCATCCCCCGTGAAGGTTACATTGCTGCCTTCCCTGGGCCAGCACCACCGCTAACACGACAAGGCCTTACTACACTCGCCAATACCGCCTTCGTCTTCGCCACCCATGCCGCCATCAACCGCAGCCTTGCTGTCTCCACCCCACGGCCCTCCCTCCACTGCCACCAGCACCTCTTCATGACACGTGCTGGTCGTTCCTGACGTCCTCGCCTCCCGTGGCAACATCACCATGGCATCACCACCACCGTCCTCATCCTACCGTCTCCCTTCCCACGAGCACCACCACCCGATGGCCACCTTTGCTTCTGCCGTTTCTGTAAGAGGACTCACCGGGGGGTTTGCAGACCCTCAGACACATCTCTGTGGTCTCAAAGTTGTTGGCATTGCCCCGACAGCCACCGTAGGTGAAGTGCTCACATTCATGGGCTGTAGAGTTGTAGAAATAGCGGTAGAAACGGCCTCGGCAGGGGCCCTCGACGGGGGGGAGCCGGCACAGGGCAGGCAGAGTTTGGAGCAGTTCCTGGGGAGCCTCTCGCTCGAGATGGGCTGCAGGGGTGAGGAGAGACAGGGACTATCACGTAGGTGTCCTTTTAAAGAGGTGATACATGTTTTTCTTTTAGAAGCATGTCTTCTACAGCAAGCCCCCCGCTAAGTGCTTGCCACGGGTTGCACGATTTAAATGACCTCACAGAGCAGATATTACTGTCCCTCCCCCACAAATGAAGAAATGGAGGTGCAGAGATGTTTGGTAATCTTCCAAAAATCATGAAACCCAGCAGTCGAGGCCTGGGGTTTAAAGCCAGTTCCAATTTCAAATCCCAGACTCTGCATGCTACATCTTCTCATAACTTCACTCAAGATATGTGCTGTCAGGGGCGCCTGGGTGGCGCAGTCGGTTAAGCGTCCAACTTCAGCCAGGTCACGATCTCGCGGTCCGTGAGTTCGAGCCCCGCGTCGGGCTCTGTGCTGACTGCTCAGAGCCTGGAGCCTGTTTCCGATTCTGTGTCTCCCTCTCTCTCTGCCCCTCCCCCGTTCATGCTCTGTCTCTCTCTGTCCCAAAAATAAATAAACGTTGAAAAAAAAAAAAGATATGTGCTGTGGCCTTGTTTATAATTGCCAACAACCATAGTTTGGATAAAATATCAGTGTTCACCAACCGGGGACTGATGGGTTACACGCAGTCGTGGATGAGAATAGTGCTGGTCTATATATATCAACATGGAGAGAAGTCTATAATCTTGTGAAACAAAAATCAAATGAAAGAAGACAAGATCTAGAACGGTCCCGTTGATGTAAAATATACCGATAAAACCGTGCAATGATGATTAGTAAGTTGTTTACCACTGTGTTTGTAGTAGTTTTCCTGGGTGGTGGGATTTCAAGTGATTTTTATATTCTAGTTATTTTTAGTATCATTTAAATGACAATGAACAGTATCATTTTTATAACTAGGGAAAAGGTATTTAAATAATATTCACTATCCATGAGTAACGAAAAAATAAAGACACGGATGTATTTTACTAAATCACCTGTTATTTTAACTCCTTTCACATCTGACTCTGGTTATCACATGAAGTGATTTATCAAACATGGGTATGTATACCTCCTCCCCCCCGCCCCAACACACACATCCTCACCCATTATTTGGCGGTGGACACATGGGATCCCAGTGTTCGTGGGATGCAATACGCATTACTTGGATATGTACACTCCCCAACAAGGATGCACCCCTAAGACAATGAGCTCATGGGTCAACTCTGCTCCATGGTACCATTTTGTGAATCTTCAATTGATATGACATGCTCCAGGCCGAACCCATTCTTCGCTAGAATTGGAAAGAAACCATTCTAGGAAGGGAATTCAAGGTCTTTCATTAGGGCAGCAATCCTCAATGTTGGTGGAACATTAGATTCCTCTTGGGGAACTTTAAAGAAATCCCAATGCCCAGGCTTTACCCAAGACTAATTAAATCAGAATCTGGGAGTATGGGACCCACGTAGCCCCTAGGTGACTCCAGTGTATAGCCAAGTTTCAGAACCCGATCTCCTTTTTATTTAAAAAAATTTTTTGAATGTTTACTTTTGAGAGAGAAAGACAGAGACAGAGACAGAGCACGAATAGGGGAGGGGCAGAGAGAGAGGGGGACACAGAATCTGAAGCAGGCTCCAGGCTCTAAGCTGTCAGCACAGAGCCAAATGTGGGGCTCGAACTTACAAACCGCAAGATCGTGACCTGAGCCGAAATCAGTCACTCAACCAACTGAGCCACCCAGGTGCCCCTGATTTCCTTTTAAAAGCAATATCAAAATCTATTTCCTCTTGTCAGAATTCTGGGAGTAGGATTCTGGAGGGCAGGATTGCTCAGGCTGGCTAAAATAGGGGACTCACTTTTAAACTTCATATATTTACATATTATTTGTCTTTTTAAGAGAAACCCATGCATTGCTTTGTAATAAAAATTAAATTTGGTGAGGATTGAATTAAACCAAACAGACATCTGTGAGGTCTGGCCCCAGATCTTCCCCAGACTACATGGAGACCATAGATGAACACTTCTTGTTTCCTCCAGAGGTAGAAGTGACCAGGTAGCCCTATGCAGCCAGCCCCCCACCCTATGCCTCCCTCTCCCCCACAGGCTATGGGTCTCAGGGGTCCTCTTTTTTTTTTGAGAGGGAGAGAGAGAGAGAGCGCATGCAAGTGGGGGAGGGCCAGGGACAGAGAGGGAGAGAATATTAAACAGTCTCCATCCAGAGCCTGATGCAGGGCTCAATCTCATGACTGTGACATCATGACCCGAGCTGACATCAAAAGTCACTTAACTGGCTGAGCCACCCAGGCACCCCTCAGAGATATTCTTTTTTAATCCCTCAGCTCACCTGAGGTCTTTTCTGAGCTGGCGATGCCCACCAGGCAGAAGGGGAAGCAGAGGGCAAGGAACAGGGTGAACTTCATGGTGTCAGTAGTAGCTGAGTGTTCTAGAGTGGGGCTGGGAGACTAAATTTATACCTGCAGCTAAAAGCAGGTGTGCCCTCTTCCTCAGAGTTGAGGGAAGTATCTGGGTCTTCATTACTTGGAAGAGGAAGTATCCTCGACAAGGAGTGTGGGCCCAGAAGAATTGGACGTCTCACCCAGAGGCAGTGCCACTTGCCTGGGAGGACTTCTTGAAGGCTATTGAGCCAGTGCCCTAAGTCAGTCTTCTTCAGCATCTGGAATGCCAGTCCTCAGCCTCTTCTACTGCACACTTGAGTTCCTGTGACCTTGGACTGGTAAGTGACTTCTGGGGGCCTCAGTTTCCCTATTCCCTATCTGTCAAACAAGTGGGCTGGACAACACGGTCCCTAGGAACCCAGCTTAGCTGTTCTCCATTCTGTTATTACTGGTTCCCATCCAGATCCTCCCAGCTAGTTGCCTCAACATCCCAGGAGAGAAAACATAGCTCTTTGTTCATTGCTTTATTTATTTAACTTAGGAATAATGAGTTGATTGTTCTATATAAATTATCACACTTATTTTTAAAAGATCAAGCTGTACTGAATAGTACAAACAAGAAGCAAATCCCTCCCCAGATTCTACTATAGTCCTGTGCAACAGAAATATAATGCAATATATTACCATATAGTTTTCTAGTATCTGCCTTTAAAAAAGTAAAAAGAAAAGTAAAGCTAGTTTCAATAATAGTTAATTTTACTCAGTATATCCAAAATATTACCGTTTCAACATATGATCACCATGTAATAAAAATATTAATGCAATATTTTCCTCTTTTGTAATATTGTACCCAGCCTTTGAAATCAGGTGTGTATTTCCCATTTATCGCACATCATGATTCATATTAGTCATATGTCGTGTGCTCAGTAGCCACATGTGGCTAGTGGCTACCATACTGAACAGTGAATTTCCACCACATGAAGTAACTATTAGTGACTATTAGAGTTTACAGGCAGTATTTTCCTTGAATTTTTGCATATTGCCTTAATACTTGAAGGACAATTTGATGGGGTAAAAAAAAAAAAAAAATCCTGGGTCATACTTTCTTTTCCCAGAACCTGGGACCAGGGTGGACCTAGCTCCACCAAATTCTGCCATGGAATGTTGCTAAGTGGCCTGAATGTTTTTGTCCTTTAAATGTTGCTTTTTTCCTACCTGAATGTCTAAGGACTTCTTTGCTTCTCTTTGAGATCCAGTAACTTAACAAGATTATTTTGACATCATTCTGCATCTTTTTTTTTTTTTTAACTGGGACATGGAGGGCTTTTATAATCTACAGATTTTTTTTTAATTTTTTTTTCAACGTTTATTTATTTTTGGGACAGAGAGAGACAGAGCATGAACGGGAGAGGGGCAGAGAGAGAGGGAGACACAGAATCAGAAACAGGCTCCAGGCTCTGAGCCATCAGCCCAGAGCCCGACGCGGGGCTCGAACTCACGGACCGCGAGATCGTGACCTGGCTGAAGTCGGACGCTAAATCGACTGCGCCACCCAGGCGCCCCATATAATCTACAGATTTTTTAAGGGAAATTTTCTTGTATTATTCTTGGAATATTTTCTGTTCCAGTTGCTGAATTTTCTACTCAAGAGACATCAGTTATGTCAGATTATCATCATTTGTCCTCTTGTACTTGTTAAAAGTATGGCCCCTGGAGAAAGACAAATTTACATTCTTTTTTTTTTTTTAATGTTTTATTATTCTCGAGAGACAGAGAGTGAGCGGGGGAGGAGCAGTGAGAGGGAGGGAGACACAGAATCCGAAGCACGCTCTGAGCTGTCGGCACAGAGCCCCACGCGGCTCGAACTCACAAGCTGTGAGATCATGACCTGAGCCAAAGTCGGATGCTCAACCGACTGAGCCACCCAGGCACCCCAAGAAAGACGTATTTAAATGTCAGCTTTTCCATTCACTATCTGTGCTACCTCTGCCAATCTATTTAACCTCCCTGGACTATAGTTTCTATTTGGAGACAACAACGGAAGCTCCCTGCGTTTGGATTCCCCAAGACCATGCTCGGGTTCAATTCATGAAAAGGACTCAGAGGACTCAGAAGTTGTTATACTTAAGGTTACAGCCAATGCATACAGATCAAAATCAAGAAAGGGAAAAAGCATAAGGTGTGAAGAATGGAGGAAACCAGGCACAAACTTCCCTCCCCAGTCCAGTTACACAGGATGTGTTTCATTCCCCCAGCCCAACACATTTGAAGTGTTGCCCACACACTGAAGCCTGGGTTTCTCGGGTTTTTATTGTCATCAGTCACATACGCATACGACCAACTTAGCCTAGCACAGGGGTCTTGGATTTAGGTGGTGAGCACTCTGAAAGCTGTAAGGTGTTTGACCCATGCCTACCAATTTTACAGCTTTGGCTTTGGAGATCCCCATCTGTCCTAGATCCGTTATTCCTTGCACAAGAAGATTCCTTTATTTACTTATTTATTTATTAACTTACTTATTTACTTATGTTTTTATTTATTTTTATTTTTTAAGTTTATTTATTTTGAGAGACAGAGTGAGCAGGGGAGGGGAAGGGAGAGAGTGAGAGAGAGAGAGAGAGAGAGAGAATCCCAAGCAGGCTCCACACTGCCAGCATGGAGCCCGACATGGAGCTCGAACCCACAAACTGTGAGATCATGACCTGAGCAGAGATCAAGACTTGGATGCTTAACCCACTGGGCCACCAGGGCGCTCCAAGAAGATTCCTTTAAAGTGGCAGATGTCCTAATGGGTTTTAATAGTCCAACTTGTGCCTACGGAGAATTTGATGTGCCATTGGTCAAAACAGTCAGCATTCCTTATCTTAGTTTATTAACCCAAGTTCCCTAGCAGATTATGCTGCAAACTTACCTCAAGGCTTTGCAATGGCTGCCACCCACTGTGCCCTCTCAATGTAACTGTCCTGTAACCTTTCCAGGATCCCAGAACATTTCTGAGGACAATATCTACCTGTACATATATGTATATTGTTTGGACCAGAGAGCTGCACACAAGGGAGCAGAGCTCAAATCTGAAAGTGACTCACCCACCATCCTCAGGAACCATGAGAGGATCAGTGAGCCCAGACTGTTCAGTGGGCTCCTGGCCTGGGTGTCTTGTTGTGCCACAGGCTGTTAGCAGGCAACTTTGGATCTCTTCCTCATACCGAAAACTGAAAAAAAAAAAATGATTAAAGACAATCTGGTGATACCAAATAGCTTTACTTAACACTTGGTGAAGTGGGCAATCTCCATTCCCAAGGATCCAGAGAACTTCCGAGTGGGGCAGAGGGCAGGAAGATTTTATAGGCTAAAAAAGAAGGGACAAGGAAAAGAAAGATAGAAAGTGAGGAAGGAGCAAGGAGATGAGTATAGAGCCCAGAGCTGGCTTGGCCTTTGGGGATTGCTGACCTGCTAGACTGTGTTCCTGGTCAAGTAGAGCATTTGCAGGAACATGAAAGTGTCAGTTTCCAGGGGCACCTGGGTGGCTCAGTTGGTTAAGCACCCGACTTCGACTCAGGTCACGATCTCGCGGTCTGTGACTTTGAGCCCTGCATCGGGCTCTGGGCTGATGGCTCGGAGCCTGGAGCCTGCTTCCAATTCTGTGTCTCCCTCTCTCTCTGCTCCTCCCCCTTTCATGCTCTGTCTCAAAAATAAATAAACATTAAAAAAAAAAAAAAAGAAAGTGTCAGTTTCCTGACATGACAGTTTGGGCAGGAGTGGCTCCACCTTGGGCTGAGAAATTTATTTCAACTCAGGCCTGAGCTCAGATCCAAACGTTCTGACTGGGATTTGGGTGTGATAATGATGATCACGATAGGAAGCTTGAATGATTGAGCATTTACTACCCAGGGGCACAAAGCTGAACATTCTACATTCATTAGTCTCAAATACCCTCACAACAACCCTTAGAAATGGGAGTTGATTTTATAAACAACCCCATTTTGCAAATGAGGGCACCAAGGCCCAGGAACTCTAAGAAATTTGCCAAACTCAGGCCCTCTTGCTTATGACACATGCTGTTGAAGGGATTCAGGACAAGATTCCCCCCAAATGGGTCACTTTGGCATATGGACTATTTTTTTTTTTAATTTTAAAAATGTTTTTATTTGTTTTTGAGAGACAGAGCATGAGTGGGGGAGAGGCAGAGAGGGAGGGGGACACAGAATCTGAAGCAGGCTCCAGGCTCTAAGCTGTCAGCACAGAGCCCAATGTGGTTCTCGCACTCACGAACCGTGAGATCATGACCTGAGCTGAGGTCGAACACTCAATTGACTGAGCCACCCAGGCGCCCAGATCCTGCAGGCTGAAGAGAAATTTTTGCACCTCCCTTAACTCCCTGGATGAATCTAAGTTGGTGATCTTTCCCAGAGCAAGAGTTATTACCAGAGATCAATTTTATCTGACCGACTCTCCTGTGTGGCAGGGCAAACATCTAATTACCAAACATCTGCCCTTCTTATTGCCCTGTGACTTGTCATCCTCCCCTTGGAGGCCCCACACCCCTATCCCATACCTTAGCCCAGGAGGGCCTATTGACCACATTTTACCTTTGTGTCTTTGCACCTGTCATGTGTGTGGTGCTCCCACATGTACAGAATTAAACTTGATTTTCTCCTGTGAATCTGTCTCATGTCAATTTAATTCTTAGACCAGCCAGAAGAGTCCTTAAAAGGTAAAGGAAAATTATTCCTCCCCAACACCACCCTGCTGGTACCTTGTACTCCTAGTTCAGTTTGTCTCAAGCATGAGATAGGACTTTAGGTGTTTCCTCTCCCAAGGGTCCTTGTAACTTGTTAGCGGGTCCTGGTGATCCAATGACCACTGGACTAGAGGGTGTCTCTGTTGTAGCTGGGTGAGGGTGGCACTATAATGTGGAGCCTCCTTACCTCGCGCACACAGTGTGATATGGTGCAAGTGCGTTGAAATCTACTCAATTGTTTAATCCTCTGAGGGAGATGGGGTTGAGGGCACTCGTTCATTTTAGCCAAAGGAGGTCAAGTGACTTGTACTGGTCACATGGTGGACATTGTGACCATTCCGAAGAAGCAAGGTAAAGGTGGAGGTTGAGGCAAAGGGGGAGATTAATGGGAGAGAATTTGGGGTTCTCTGAGACTCACCCCTTCGTGATCTTGTCTCCTCTGCCACTTTCCCAAGATGTGTGGGAAAGGCAGCCTTTATGTCTGATGAGGTTTGCTCCAGGCCTGCCGCTCAAAGTGTGGTACTGGGGACAATTTGAAAGGGGAAAAACTGGAGCTGGGGACACCCGGTAGCAGTGAGCCTGTAAGAAATACAGCTTCTCCGGTCTCACCCTAGACCTGCTGAACAGAATGTGCATTTCAGGGGCGCCTGGGTGGCTCAGTTAGTTAAGCGTCCAACTCTTGATTTCAGCTCAGGTCATAATCTCACAGTTTGTGAGTTCGAGCCCTGCATCAGGCTCTGCGCTGGTGTCTCAGAGCCTGCTTGGAATTCTCTCTCTATCCTTCTCTCTCGGCCCCTCCCCCTCCCCCCCAACACACACACACACACACACACACACACACTCTCTCTCTCTCTCTCTCTCTCTCCCTCTCTCTCAAAATAAATAAATAAATTTTATATATAAAACAGGAATGTGAATTTCAACAAGATCCCTAGGCAGTTCACAAGCATGATAAAGTTGGAGGAGGCTGTTACCCAGCATTTTGGCCCCTGCAGGCAGAAGCCTGGGGAGGTGGGGAGGTTACAAAATGAACAGGACTGACCCCAGCTCCTCCCCTTCCCCACTCCACTCCCCATTGGCTGTCTCCACTCCTCTGCAGGGATGTGAAAAGCTCTGTCAGACCCCAGGTTTCCACAGAAGTCCTTCTGAAGGCCTTGAAGATGAGCTCCCTCTGCCTCTCTGTAGTCGTTCTCATCTTCTTGAGCACCCTGGTGGCCAGTACCCAGGGGGATGAAACTAGTACCTCATCCCCAAGTAAGTCCCACTCCCCTGTCTTCTACAGGCTGGGGCCCATAAAGGAGAGACATTCTGTGAAAGGGGAGCCAAACATCCCTTTGCATTTCTCCAGGGACATTAGGAAATTTTAATTGCAGGGATTTTTCATGACTCTAAGAAGTAAATCAGTATGTTTTCAGCTTTTAAAACATTATCCTGCCTAATGCTCATCAGACAACTCTACCAGAACCTGAGCCCCATCTCTGAGACTCCCTATTCCTGGTTTCTGCCTCTTCCCTGAACCTCACTGTAGTGTAATGAACAAAATGACTATTACATCTTTGTCTTGCTTCCAGCCACAACTCAGGAAACCCTTGGGATGTACTGTCTTTTGGGTGCTAATGAATGACTACAGGCTGGATAGCATCTGGAGGGGCTGGTGGCCAGAAAAACTGCTCAGGTTATTAAAGGGCTAGAATTTTCAGCCCCTACCCCTATCCAACCTCTGGGGAGGAGGAGGGTACTGAGAGAGTTCAATCACCAATGGCCAATGATTGAATCAGCCATATCGATGTAATGAAGACTCCATAAAAACTCCTAACCATGAAGGTTCAGAGAACTTCTGAGCTGCTGACACATGGAGGTGCTGTGAGAGTCACCCTCCGGGTCCTTCCACCCCCCACCCTGCCGTACACATCTCTTCCATTTGACAGTTCCTGAGTTTTATCCTTTGTAATCAACTGGTAATGGCAAATAAAGTGCTTTCCTGAGTTCTGTAAATCATTCTAGTGATTACTCAGCCTGGGGGAGTGGTGGTGGTCAAGGAACCCTGTATTTATAACTGGTTGGCCAGAAGTATGGGTGGCCCCAGGGACTTGTGACTGGCACCTACAGAGGGGGCAGTCCTCTGGGACTGAGCCCTTAACCTGTAGGCTCTGTTCTAACTCTGAGGATTTCATGTCAGAAGTGAATGGACTTGTAGGACATCCAGGTGGTGTTGGAAAATTGGTTGATGTTGGTAGAGACAACACATATTTGGTGTCAGGAAAAAACCCCAAGACTCATTAACCCCTGTGCTTTGGGGGCCGGGGTGAGGCTCAGGGACAGGAGAGTAATGGGTGTCCTATTATCTACATTTCTGAATATCTACTTGTCACCTGCATTTTAACAATTTCCCACAGAAGTCGGGTGTTTCATCATTGGGGTTGTGGTGGACTAGTTATCTTGTCCTGACCTTACCACGTAATACGTGTCACTTTGGGAAAGTCACTTATGCTCAGTTTTTTCACCTGTCACCTGCCACCCAGGTTCTTTGAAAGGATTACCAACCATGAATATAAAGATGTAATAACACACCATGGCCCAGGATGTCCACTCTCCACTAAGGTGTCTCAGTCTGAAAGACTTGGTCTACCCATCTCCTTCCCCCAAGGAAAAAATATTCAGGTGTCAAATCATGATTTTATTTCTCCATTACTAAAATTAATCAGAAGGGCCTGGAACAGCTGAATGGAGCTTCTGCTGTGCCTGAGGCAAGTGCAGACAGAGAGCAGGAAATATAACGCTTCTGCGAGTTTGCCCTCCAGACCAAGGCTGTGCTTCTCCCAGGCTGTTAGAATATTAGTAATAACTCAAGGCCCTTCCACTTGCCCCCATGTCTATTATTTTATTATCCTCTCAGGATACAGAATGGTGGAACCAGCTTCTTAATTATATATACAGAGGTGCCCCATCATCAAACAGATATTTTACTAACGGGAATTTCATTATAGTCATTCTATCCAATGACTGTGCACCTGGGTGAACATGAGATGGGAGATGAATTCATTTGACAAATATTAACTCATTTGACAAATATTTATCAAGTACCTACAAGGCACTGTTCTTGGTGTGGGGACACAGCTATAACAAAACACAGCAAAGACCCTGCCCTCTAGGAGGGAAACAGACAATAGAGCAAGAGGGAAATAAGATGCCAGGTCATGACAAGTGTTTTGCTGATGGGGAGTGACGGGTATAAAGAAGGCTATGCCCTTTCTACAGACTGGTCAAGGAAATCGTCTTTGAAAAGGAGACGTTTGAGCAGCGCTTGGAGAAACCAAGGGTGTGCCAGCTGACCAGCTGATGGAAGAGCAGTTCAGGAAGAGGGCTCAGCAAAAAGAACTGCCCGGAGTGTTTGAGCAGCGGTGAGGAGGCCAGCGTGTCTGGACCTGAGCGAGTGGGGTGGGGTAATGGAAGGTGAGGAGGCCAGGGAGGCCCTGGGGAGCAGGTCGTGCAGAGCCTTGTAGGGCTTTATAAGAACTCCAACTTTGGTTCTAAGAAAGGGATGGGGAGTTGCTAAGTGTTTGCATGTAGGAGCAATTCAATAGCACTCAAGGATCCCTCTGACCGTGGAGAGTGGTCCCTAGGGGGCTAAGGGTAGAGACAGAGGGACCAATGGGCAGGGTACTGCAATAATGCAGGCAAACAATGATGGAGTGTGGACGTATGCGACTCCCGCAGTCTATCCAGTTCTCTTGAATAAAACAAATGCCTTACTCTGTTAAGAATGATTCTCTTCCTGGGGCGCCTGGGTGGCTCAGTCGGTTAAGCGTCTGACTTCAGCTCAGGTCATGATCTCGTGGCTCGTGAGTTCGAGCCCCGCGTCAGGCTCTGTGCTGTCAGCTCAGAGCCTGGAGCCTGCTTCGGATTCTGTGTCTCCCTCTCTCTCTGCCCCTCCCTCGCTTGCGCTCTGTCTCTCTCTGTCTCTCAAAAATAAATAAACACTTCAAAAACAAAAAAGATTAAAGAATGATTCTGTTCCTCTTGTGAGTAATTAAACATCTTTTCTTTTCTTTTCTTAAAACATCCTTTCTTTGCTGTTTTCTGATAATACATGCAGTAATGTGTTCATTACAGAAGACTTAGAAGATAAAGAAAAGCATTAAAAAATAAAGATTTCCAAATCCTACAACCCAAA
The DNA here is from genome assembly GCF_022079265.1 of Lynx rufus. NCBI lineage: Eukaryota > Metazoa > Chordata > Mammalia > Carnivora > Felidae > Lynx > Lynx rufus. Next base: position 15,408,065 of record NW_025814896.1, on the reverse strand, counting down.
GATTACAGATAAACCATTCTACTTTGAGAGCTCTTCATGTACATGAATGAATTGATTCGCTCATCATGGAGCCTGGCCATGCCAGGAAGAGCCACCAAGCAGGCGAAGCTGTTCTCTGAAACCACAACCTTCCCTTTCATTTCTTCTTGTGCCCCCCCCACCACCTTCCCTCCTCAGGGCCCTGGTGCCACCTTCCCTCTAGGTCCCTATCAAGTCCCTCTCAGGAGAATATCCAACTCATGAAGCCCACCCCGAGAGAGGACACACTTCACCTCAGCAGGAGGGCTGGGCAGGGAGGCACCTGCCTGTCACACAGAATATAAGGGAAGCCAAATACAGCCAAACCTTGGTTAGTGAGCATAATTCATTCTGAAACATGCTTGTAACCCAAAGCACTCATATATCAAAGTGAATTTCTCCATAAGAAATCATGGAAACTCAGACGATTCGTTCCACAACCCCAAAATAGTCATATAAAAATGATTACAATGCTGTAATATAATACAAAATAATAAAGAAAGTACAAAATATAAAGAAAAATAAACAACTTAACTTGCACTTACCTTTGAAAACTTCCATGGCTGGTGTGAGGGGGACAAGAGAGAGGAGGGTTATCGTATAGGACAACTTTCACATATCACTGCTATCTATTGGCTCAGTGGAATCTTTGTCTTTTTGTGAAACTTTAACAAGGAACTTATCCACTGACTTAGAATGAAGCAAAGTATTCTTAAGGTTACACTTGTATGGAAAAGCAAAGGACTGTCCATAGGTGTTTTGAAGTGACAAAAAATACATTAGTGCCACTTGTGGGCACCTTCCATCACTCCGAAAAATCACTGATTTCTGCCAAACACTATGGCCTCCAAGCATGGGAGACAATCACCTACAATCCCGCAGAGAGAGAGGGAGAGGAGAGAGAGAGAAGAACCATTGGCTCAGGTATGATCATGTGACATTCAGTGTCACATACTACTCGTTTTGCAAGACATCACTCATTTATCAAGTTAAAATTTATCAGAAATGTTTGCTCATCTTGCAGAACACTCACAGAACCACTTACTTGCAATCCAAGGTTTAATGTACTTAATCATTCAGATAAGCTGTATTTGAATACAATAGTTAAAAATCATAATTAATGCAAAAAGCCCATTATGAACAGAATATTAACATTTCAATAAATGCAGGATCCATCCCTGTACTTGCTGACCTGCCTCGCCTCAGTCCTGGCCCCGCTCAGCTGAAAATCAAGACCTTTACATTCAGACCTGAATAGGAGTCATTCCCGACTTCAAGTTCAGATGTCCATCAGAATGTGATTTCCTACTTCAAAAGGAAAAAATCTTTCTTTTAAATAGAGAGTTGTGATTCTCTATGTGCAAGAAAGCAACTTCCAAATCAATTTAAAGGTTTTCTCATAAATGAAAGATTTCCCTCTGCCCTCTGGACACCTAGTTGATGGTTTCAGCCTGTGTTGCACAGGATTTTTTTCTTGTTTACTTGACGGTTTATTGAGGGGTTAGAAGTCTGTGGCTGAATCAACACATTGAAATATTCAGAGACTTAAGTAAAGACTTAATATTCATCAAGATATTTTACATTTTGACAACTTAGATCTAAAATATTAGATCTAAAATATATAATAATTATTTTTCTGATTCCTGGATAGATATTTTAAAGCTTTAGCTTGATAAAATATGGTTTTTAAAAAAAAAAACACTGCAATCCTTAAAAGTAAGTCATTTACTTAATATGACTCTGAAAAAAAGAAGCATGGGTTTATCCTACCATTGGAAAAATCTGGCTGTGCTGGTTTCCAGTGGAGGGTCACTGGGAATGAGTCTATTGTGCTTCAGTGGGTTGGGGAGAGGTTCAAGGGCTTTTCTTGGGCAATTTTGTCCCAGGTTATTTATAGCTCGAATATCGAGTTTGAGCATTAAATTAGAATTCAATGAGTGCACCTAACAGCTACTCAAATAACTAACACTTACTGAATATTGTTAATTGCTACTTCCTTTACAGACATCATCTCTAAGCCTCTCAACAAAGCTATGAGGTTGAGACTATTGTTTGTGCTTATTTCATCGAATAGGCTGCTGTGGCTCAGAGTGATTAGTTTTCTTACCTAAAATCACATAGCCAATGAGTGGTGAGCTTAAATAACATGCAGTGCAGTTTGCCCAAGATGCTCCTTAAGCCTTGGGGGTACTGGGATATGAAGGGGTGGGGGAACAGTGGGGGACAGTGAGAGGGCTGAGGATGGGGCTCCAGGCCCCACACCGAAGTACTTACCAGACAGCTTTCTCTTGGTAAGATTTCATTTGACAGAAGGGATCTGCTGCTAAAAAGGATTGACATCCACATCCGCATAGCACATATCCTATGCTTCACAAAGCCAGGATGTCACTGGATGCAGCGCTTTATTACTCCACGATATCTGCAACCATTTTCTAATGTCAGTATTCTTATATAATGTTACTTATGTGTTGCCAAAATTGTGGCATATTTATTTTAAATATTTCTTTATTTTTTAATTACAAAAGGTGTATATGCTTCTTATAACTAGTGGAAGGACACAAAGATGTGTAAATAAAGTTTTAAGATTCCCTCTCCAGTGTTGGGGAGGAAATTTTTTCCTTAATCTTTCAAAGGTTCTTCTGGCTGTCCTAAGAATTAAATTGACATGAGACAAATTAATAGGAGAAAAACTAATTTAATTTTGTATTTACAGGAACCCCACGTCCATGAGCAGTTCAAAGACAGGTAAATGAGGTCTATAGGCCCTCCTGGGCTAAGGTATGGGATAGGGGCGTTGGGCTTTCAAGGGGAGGAGGGCAAGTCATAGGGCAATAAGAAGAAGGGCAGATGTTTGGCAATTAGATGTTTGCCCCACCCCACAGAAGAGTGAGTCAGATAAAGTTTTTCTCTGGCAATAACTCTTACCCTAGGAGAGATCCTCAATTTAGATTCTTCTAGGTAGTTAAGGGAGGTGTAAAAATTTCTCTTGAGCCCACAGGGTCTCAGCTGCCTTTAGCTTGAAATAGACCACATATCAAAGTAGCACATTTTGAGAAGACTTGTTCGGAACCCCTTCACTGGTAGGTGTTTGTTGTTTCCAGCACCTCCAAATAATTCTCTGTTTCTCAGCACACACTGACTGGGTGTCCTACCATTTAACTTAACTCTGACTGGCAATAGTGGCGGCTCCCACTGCTCAGTAAAGGCTCCGTCCTATAAAACTGCCTACCTACCCCCCTCACTTCAGATGCCAATTGCAGGTCCAGATTGTTACCTGTGCTTCTTACCAACTGGTTATAGATTAGACGTTCCCATGACCCCTCCTCGGGTTCTATTAATTTACTAGAGGCTCAGAGAAACATTTTACTTACTAGCTTACTGGTTTATTATAAAAGGATATAACTCAGGAATAGCCGGATGGAGGAGATGCATGGGGGCAAGGTATGGGGAAAGGGTGCAGAGCATCCATGCTCTCTCCAAGGGTGCCACTCTCCCAAATCTTCATGTGTTCACCAACCCTGAAGCTCTCAGAACCCCAAAACCCCTTTGGGGTTTTGAAGAACTCTCAGCAAAGTGGCATGACTGATAAAATCATTGGCCATGGTTGATTAAACCAATCTCCGGCCCCTCTTCCCTCCTGGAAGGCAGGGGACGGGGCTGAAATTTCCAACCCTTAAATCACACTGTTGGTTCCCCTGGCAACAAATCCCTCTCCTTTGGTTACTTAGGAGCTTTCCAAAAGTAACATCATTGAGGTTAGATAGACACCTTTATGGTTAGAAAGACACCTTTATGGCTCTCATCATTTGGGGAATGCCAAAGGTTTTAGGAGCTTTGTGCCAGGAAAGGGAGGAAGATCAAGTATATAGTTCTTATTATAAATCACAACGCCACATCCCCTCAGTATCCCATTATTCCCAGCCCCTTGGGGCAGCCATGGTTAACACACTGCTACATTTGCTTCCGTGTCTTTCTTCATTACAGCAGGATTCTTTAAAACATTTTTTAAAAATAGTATAAGCTTTCAAGCATACATAAAAATACAGCGAATAGTGTAATAAATCCCCATGTACCCATCATCCGGCTTCAGCAATTATCAACACATGGAGAATATTATTTATGTCTGTCTTTTTTTTTCTGGAGTTTTTTTTTTTTTTTGAAGCTAATCTGAGGCATCCTGCCAGTTAACCCATAAATACTTCATCAATTATATACCTTTTTTTTTTTTACATTATCACTATGTCATTGTGACACGTAACAAAATCAAGAGTAATGCCCCAGAAAGCAGGCCACCAAATGGAGGGTGCACACCTCATGCTCCCCACCCCCTACCACTGTCTGGAGGCATGTGGGCTGTTTCAATTGTGCACTGTGCAGTCTGAGGTGTGCTGACACCTCATAAGTGACCCAGAGCCCCCTCGCACCCCGGTAGGCTGCAGCTGGCCTTCTGCCCGGAGCTCCCTTACCCGGGGTTGCTGCAGGGTCCTGAAGATCAGTGGTTCTTCAACGCCGACTCTGGGCACTGCCAGACTTTCTCATATGGTGGCTGCAGAGGGAAAGAGGACTGCTTCTGGGGTGAGCAGGCGTGCATCTACACCTGAATTGGTGGGAAAGAGCCCAAAACAGGTGGGTGAGGTGGGGGGCAAGGCAGGGAGGGGAAGAGGCAGGGAAGAGGTGGGGTCCAGGAGCCCGGTGCCCCTCACCACTTCCTGAGGGGAAAGTGGCCGTAGTGTCTTGGGAAAACACACACTGAGCACACTCTCCAGGGACCAGCTCCACAGAACGTCCCTGCTAGTGGTGGCCCCGAGATAATCCGAGCCAGCCCCCCCCCCCCCCCCCCGCACCCCCTTTTCAGATGGAAACATTGAAGCAGGCTCCCTGCTGAGTGGTCTGTCGTGCTCCTGAACAGCCACCACGGAGGCTTGGTAAGCTCCCTTTCTTCTTGCCGGCCGTCCCAATAGTGGGGAGGATCCAGGGTGCTCATTCCTGGGACGGTCCAGGACCTGTCAGGGCCTAAGCTATGTGGGTCAGGGACTTCAGTGATGACAGCCAACACATTCTTTTCTCCTGAACTCCCCTGAGATGCTGAAGTTGGAGGAAGCCCCAGCAGGGCTGGGCTGTGGCTGCCTCTTGAAATAACTCAGCCTCCTCAACCCTACCCTCCTTAGCACAGCCCTGCCTCCTTCCTTCCCCGCATGGGCCTACTTGGTTTAGCCCTGTCTCTGCCTTACCCAGTAGACCCCAAAACCACAGGAGCAAGAACTAAGCACCTTTGTTCTTTCCCACCGCTTTATCCTTAGCACTTAGTGTGGTTGCCAGCACGAAGGAGACAGTCCATACATATCGGTGGAATGAACGAATCAATGCGTGAGCACATCTCCTCGCTAGCAGAGTGAGCATAAGGGGAGAGGTTGGAAGCCAGGACTCCTCCCCAACCTCATCCTCACTGCATCCTCACCTTCATCCCCCAATATCACTGGGCTTTGAGGGTAGACGGCGGTAGAATTCTGGCACTCAGTTCCGAGCACCGTGGCAGAAGGAGTGCTTTCGCCAAAGAAGCCCCTTTCTCCCCTCAGTGATGCCGTACATTTTCCGGTCTAGGACTTCAAACTCTTTGGCCTTGTGTTTAAATAAATTCGTTTTCCCATTAAGCTAACCTGAGTGGATTCTGTTGTGCGCAGCTAAGAACCTTCGTTGATACAGTCTGCCAAAGTGGTGGTACTTCACATTCTCCTGCAGACCTGTGGCGTCTCTTCTTTTCCTGCCTTCAGACTGGACCGAACCAGTAAGGGAAGCGAAGCCATCAGAGGGCCACCTACCTCTTCGCAACTACTCCAAGCCACACAAAACCCCTGGGTGACTTTAAGGCCCCTTTTCCATTCAGACTTTTGTTCTTTACCTTTTGGGGCCAGGTCAGTTGTGCGGGCAGGCTGTTGTGGGCTCGGAAGGAGAGAGGAAGGAGTATGGGGCTCAATTGCCCACTTGTCCAAGGAACCCCTTTCCTGTAGATGTGTGTGCGTGCAGGGGAGGGCTCTTGCAACAAGAATGATTACCCATCTGGGGAGCACTTTCCATGTATGGGCTCTGTGCTTAGCATGTGACTTAATCACCCTAATGTACTGTGGGGGAGGAAACGGGGGCTTGGTAACGTCTCGTAGCTGGCAAATTCATTTCCTGGGGCCACTATAACAAAATACTACAAACTCGGTGGTTTAAGCAACAGCTATTTATTCTATCACAGTTCTGGAGGCCAGAAACCTAAGACCAGGGTGTCTGCAGGGCCATGATCCCCCCTGAAGGCACTGAGAAGGATCTGCTTCAGGCCTCTCTCCTAGTTCGTGGAAGTTCGTTGGCTTGGGGTAGCATAAATCCCATCTCCTCATGGCATTCCTTCCATATTCTGATTTCCCCTTTTTATAGGACACCAGTCATAGGGAGGGCCCATCCTACTGACCTTATCTTCACTCTGATCTCTGTAAAGACCCTATCTCCAAATAAGACCCCATTCTGAGGTATTCGGGGTTGGGACTTCAACACATTCTTCTTGAGGGGGACACAATTCAACCCATAATAGCAAAGAAATGGCAAAATGTGGACCTGATCGACCTCAGCCTTTGTCCTTTGGATGGAGGAAGACTGCAGAAGGTGAGAGCCCAGCCTCTCCAGCCAGGCTGCAAGGGTCCAAATGCCTGCGTCTGTCTGAATTTGGGGCTCTTAAGAAGCAGAGGCAAGTAGCTTATTATGTAAGATGGAGGCAGGTGAGAAAGGGAAGGAGAGGCAGGCAATAAACATTGAGTTCTCAAGCCCACTACCTCTGTTTGTGACTGGTGTTTAATCGCATGGGGATTCAGGGAAGTGGGTAGAACACTGTCCCTGCAGATACCTCCCCCCAGAGGAGAGGGAAAAGTGTTTACACACCAACTCCCCGTTATTCATTGGCTGAGGACTTCTGGCTTGTTCTGTTCACAGGCTTTCCTTGCGTGGCTTCCAAGAAAGCCCTCGGGCAAAGACGTGCTGGTAGTGGCTGTTGGAAGTCAGCCAGCAGCGCTGAACGTGGCAGCTCCCAGAGGTAAGGGTAGGGCACATATCTTGTGCCACACTGTTTATGTGGCTTTGAACAAGTTATTTAACCTCTCTGTTCCGATCTTCTTCCTACGTGGGGTTGTTGTGAGGATAAATGACTTAATCCATGCTGATCCCTTAGACCAGAGAGCCTGGCATATAATTAGTGCAATTGAAACATTTGCTAGGATTATAATTGACTAAATTGTACTGTCCTTTGCTGGAGAAGGAGCGACTCAGACAGTCATATTTAGAATACTCTCTTTTTCTCTTTGAACCAATAAGTCTCTCCCTCACCCCTGCCCGGGCTTGCCACATTGGCCTTGACTCTACTCCCAAGAAACCCACCCACTGACAATTATACACAGACTGGGAGATGGCCATCAAGAAAGTACTCCCATCTCCCATCAAGTGTCTTTTAGGTTCTTGTGCAACATTTTCCTAAGTCCCCTCTATCAGCTTTCAGATTCTTGGGACTTGAAGTGGGAGGAATCCCTCTTTTTCAGTTCCCTACAATTTATGCAGAGGCTGCTAGAATGCCACCTCACTGTGTGGGGGGAGAGAGGTTCATGTAAGAACAGGATGGTCGGTAGGGTAAGAGCATTCGAACCACCCTCCTGACTTGCTTCCCCTAGTTAGGCGAGAGAGTGGCAATCAGATAATGTGAAAATATGGACAACTGAAAGAAGATCTCGAGGGGGGCAGGGAGGAGGTGGGGTGTAAGCTCATGGAGATATTTCTTAGGACGTACCACTCTTCGGTTCATCATTAAACCTTCCCAGCTACAAGGCATTGTGGGACTTCTTCAAAATCCAGGGGGTGCTCAGCCAAAGGGAGACCCCCTAGCCAGAGTTCCCAGCTCCTGCAAGCAGACGCCCTTGACAGTGCTTTCTGGGAAGACGTGAGCTGAAGGGGCTTCGGGAGAGCAGTCTAACTGTCTCACTACAGATGAGGAAAGTGAGCCATAGAGTGTTCATATAGCAGGGATTGTTAAACAGAAGACAGACAGAGACAGAACTGGTTCTGTCACACATTACCTTATAGTCTTGGGCAAATTTCTCAACCTTTCCAAGTTTCACTTTCCTTATTTATAAAACAAGGGTAATGAGAATGTCTTTTGATGTCTCCATCCAAAGATCACTAGAAACATTCCTGTTTCTGCTGGAACGAGTTGGGTTTATTACTCGGCAAGGGAGAGCGCACACACACATCTCATTAAGAGGATGTTAGAAAGGACTTACGGGATTTGGGCTTATGTCGGGTGATTTGGGGACAGGTTCAAGGAAGCTGGCTCTGCTCTGGATTGGATGTTGTCAGGAAGTGGGGCGGTTCTCTGACTGGGTATCTTAACCCCAACAATAAGAAGGGAATGCTAGGTAGACGTTACAGCCATGGTTGGTAAAGAAGGAACCGTCCTCCAGATTGGCTAGGATAGGGGATGCTTGCTTATTTTTGTGGCTTGTGCAGCGCTCACTCTTTGTTCAACCAAGATCACAGAGGGCTTTGTTTTTGTCTTGGTCCACCACAGGCACAGAAGGGCCTTGTCTGATGCTGATGTTCTGTGAAATTGTTTGTGTTCAGCAGGAGAACATCAAAGGTCAACTGTGAGTGCCAGGTCAGCTCTCAGAAGTGAGCCAGGGGCTGCTTTGTTCTGTCTTGTATCAATCTCATAGAATTATGGGGAGGATTAAAATGATACGACGTTTGTAAAATGCTTTGTACAAGTGGCTGGCAGAGTACGAGAGCTCTGATAACAGCAATAATACTGCTATTAATAAATGCATTATTTAATTGCTAATTTAAAACTGTGCAATAAAAAACAGATTTGATACTAACGAGGAGTAGCTCTGGATGTTGCTGTGTGATCTTGGGCAGTTGCTTCACCTCTCTGAGCCACAGTTACTTTCTTTGTGAAACAGGGTGGTGGTATCTGCTTTCAGACATTCATGAGTTTGGTTATTTTTTTTTTTTTAATTAAAAAAAATTTTAACGTTTATTAATTTTTTCAGAGATGGAGAGAGCACGAGCAGGGGAGGGGCAGAGAGAGGGAGACACAGAATCTGAAGCAGGTTCCAGGCTCTGAGTTTTCAGCACAGAGCCTGGCTCCAGGGGCTTGAATTCATGAGCCGTGAGATCATGACCTGAGCCAAAGTTGAACACTTAACCGACTGAGCCACCCAGGCGCCCCGCAAGTTTGGTTATTTTTGAGGACTATGATGATTATGGTGCCGAAGTGCTCTGAACACCACACACCAAAACAACTTACCCAAAAGCACATATGTGTTTAGTTTCTTTGGTTCTTGACTGCTTTTTAAATGTGCCATTGGTGGCATTTAAGAAAGGAACAAATAAACTTTTTTTTTTTTTCATAGTGTCACCTCCCGGAAGTCTGCCCTTGGAAAGTCCCTCCAGTGCCCAAGGAATGTCACAATCTCTCTTCCAAATGGGTCCCAGGCTTCCTCAGGGGTAACTAAAGCCCTCTTGCTTCAGTGATAGGCCTCACCCAGGTCTATTCTCGCGCTCACCCCACCTTGCCTTTAATTTGACTTTCCGGTCTCTCAAAAGTGTGAGCAGGAGGTGGAAGATACCTCTGATTTTCTTTGGGATCAAGGACACCTCATCTTCAGCGGGTAGGAACCTCTCTTTGAGGAAAGCTCTGCCTGCCCCCTGGTGGCAGCAGGAGGAAGTGCCGCCCCTCCCCTGTGACAGGGAAGATTTAGCTCTTTTGGTATCTGCTTTGAAAAAAGTGTGTTTTTTTGTAGAGAAAGTGAGTTCATAAATCATAAATTAGTAGGAATAATTAATATACAATACTTGTTGTGCATCTGCATGCAGGACAATCTCTACTCTCACGGTCTTCACCTTCGAGCAGGAATTCCCGTGAGACATTGAACAAGTGATTAACAATGAATGTGGTGACCATTTGTGAAGGGGAAGGGCAAGGTGTGACGGAAAAGTTAGCAAGGGACCTGGTCAAGTGTGGAGGCTGTAGTGGTGGATGGGAGAGATGCCCTGGGGACGTGAACTTGCAGCTGAGACCCAAGGGGTGAGCAAGAGTTACTTGGAGGAAGGTGTGTGTGATGGGGGAGAGTGTTCTAAGCAGATGGGAAAGCAAGAGGTGGCTTGCAGAAGAGAAGACACTGTGAGAATAAGCAGGAGGCCAGGATGAGATGGTAATGGAAGTAAAAGTAGGGACCCAAGGAGTCTTGCAAAACAAACTAAGAGTTTGGGGCTTTATCCAAAGGCCAGAGAAAGGGCCTGGGCATCTCAGAACCTGTTGGCTGGATGGGAGGAAGGGTGGGGCCTGTGGTGTGGGGGCATGACAGTTGTCTAGACAGCAGAGGAGAGTGGCCTGCACTCAGCAGAGAGCAATGGCCTGGGGAGGAGATGGTGAGAAGTACAGTCAACAGGCTTTACCGATGGATTTCTCACAGGGGAGGTTAGGAAAAGGAAGAATCAAGGACAAGAGTCTGCTTTCTGGGAGAATGGGGAAGCAGGTCTTTGGGGGAAGGATGTGAGTTCAGTCTTGTAAATGTTGAGTCCGTGGTGCCTGTAGAGCATTGAGGCGAAGATGTTGAGTCGACGTTGATTCAACCATTCACTCGTTCAGCAAATGTTTATTAGGGAGAGTATATGTGGTGATTGAAAGCAAAGACCAGACTCCATGGCCTCAAACTCTGGCTCTGCCAACTCACTAGCTGTGCGAGCAAATAAACCACTTCACTTCTCTGTCATCGTCTGACTCACCTGCAAAGCAGGACGGGTAGTAAGATTACCTACCTCATTGGTTCTTAGTGAGGACCCAGGGAGTTAATCCATGTAAAGACATCAGTGTCTGCACTCAGGAAGGACTCAATAACCGTGTCCTAACTGAGTGCCCACTGTGTGTGCCAGGCACTGTTCTAGGTTCTGGGTCATAGCCATGGAGCTGACCTTCTAGGTGGGGCTGGGGGATGGTACACAAGTAAATGATAATGAGCAAGATACGTTTCAGATAGTGATAGCTGCTAGGAAGAAAGGGACACAGAGTACAGGGCCAAGAGGGCTACATTAGTCCAGGTGGTTCTGGATGGAGTGAGGGAGGAACCATGTGAGTACTGGGGGGATGCGGGTGGGAGAAGGAATGCAGAGATCCAGGATGGTCGAGGAACACAAAGGCCTGCATAGAGAAAATACAGAAGCAGGCAGGGGCTCGCTCACAGGCTGTGGCACCACGTTAGATTGTGATTCCAGGTGTGGTGGGCAACCACTGAAGGGCTTGGAGCATGGGAGTGTCATGGCCTGATTTAATTTTTTCCAAGTCACCCACTGGCCACCAGGAAGAGAATATAATGCACCCAGAATGGAGAGAGGTCCGGGTTAGAGGTGAATATTGGAGATTCTTCTAGATGGAAGACGGTGTAACAGGGGCCGATGATATGGCCTGGGGACTGAGTTGAACAACAGCAACAACAGGGAGAAGGCAGCCCTGTTCTTGCCTTGTCAGGTGACCCTGGAGACGGGTCTATTTACTGTGGAGGGTGGTGCTAGGTGCCCCCATGAAATAACATGAAGAACAACCACCATGAAAATATGCTGTACATGTCTGCTCCTTCCTTAGACGATTCTGTGAAGCCTCCCCCACTGATTCCTGGACTAGTGGCTGTGTATGTAGGCTGCCCTCAGGACCTGTGTGGTGCTGCCTGACCTCGAGATGCCAATTCCTCCTTAGTTCTCTCCTCTATGAAGTGGGTGTGATAAAACCTGCCCTGCCCACCTCCCAGGAATACATGGAGGATATGATTAGATAAACCCTGGGGAAAGCTGTTGAGGGGAGGAAGGGAGGGTTTCCTTCTTCCTCTCTTTCTACTTCACATCATGGATGTTGCGAAGGCAAACAATTTTTAGGTGTCGTGACCTAGTGCGGAGTGAGTGCACAGAGTATCTTGGTCCAGAACTTGAGGCTGTCTGAGTGTGACGGAAGATAACATTGGAGCCCGAGGGGATGAAGCAGAGCCAGCTATAAAGAGCCCAGGGCACCTACATGGCATTTTGACAAGAGCTCTTGCTCACATGTTGGTGCTATCTTGGTTGCTTTGCAAAAAACTATCCCTTAATCCATGTTGACCTTATGAGGCTAGAACTATTATCTTCACCTTAAAATGAAGGAACTGAGGCCCAGAGAGGTTACAGAACTTGCCCAAGGTCACAGAGCGAGGAAGTGGTAGATTTGGACTTCAAACCAGATCTTGACTCCAAATGGCCGGCTCTTAACTATTCTCAAGGGATGGGGAGTAGATGGCCATTTGCCGATGATGAGCCCACTTGCTGGGTGTCTCTTCTTCACTTCTGCTGCAGAATGATTTCTGTGGGTTAACTTCAGTAACTGACAGAGAGCCTATTCTAATTCTACATAGTTCACTGACAAGGCCAATAGGATTATAAAAAACCCTACCAACATTTTTCACCTGTTCAGTTACCTATTGGCATGGTAAACAATCCTAAAGCTAGTGTAAAATAACAATCATTTTACTACGTTCACGGATTCCATGGGTCAGGATTTTGGACAGGGCACAGCGGGAATGGTGTCTCTGTTCCATAACGCTTCGGGCCTCAGCTGGGAAAACTCAAACGGCTGGAGGTGACTCCATACTGGGGCTGGAATCATGTGGTAGAGGCTTCTTCACTCGTGTGGGCTCAGATTACAGTAAGGCTGGGCTAGCTGGGATGGTGGCCCAGAGTGCTTACATGTGGTCTCTCCATGTGCCTTAGGGTTCCTTACAACATGGCAGCCTCAGGATAGTCAGACCTCTTCCATGGCAGCTCAGAGCTCCGTGAGCTAGTATTCCGATAGAAACTTCCAGGAGAAAAGGTAGAAACTGCATGACATTTTATGACCTAGCCCCAGAAGTCCATAGCATCACTTCTATTTAGACTATTGATTGAAGCAATCACAAGCCTGCCAAGATTCAAGGGAAGGGGACATAGACCCTCACTTCTCAAAACAAGGAGTTACAAGGAGTGTCAAAAATGTTGCAGTCGTGTCTAAACATTGCCACGTTACTCTTAGTCTCGAGGTAGGAATATTTCATGGTTCTCCAACATGCTTCCATTTGGGATGCCCATGACATGCATGACAATTATGTGGATCTCCATCCTTTCTGTCCCAGGAGGGCCCAGAAAGAGCAATAGATTGATTGTTTATGTCTCCCCCAAATTCATATGTTGGAAGTCTGATCCCAGTGTGATGAAATTGGAGGTTGGGCTTTTGGGGGGTAACTTGGTCATGACGGTGGGAGCTTTCGTGAATGGGATTAGTGCCCTTCTAAGGAGAGGCCAGAGAGCTAGCTAGCTCTTTCTACCACATGAGGCTAGAATGAGAAGTTGGCGGTCTACAACCTGGAAGAGTGTCCTCACCAGAACCTGGTTGTGCTGGTGTCCTGATCTTGGGCTTCCAGCCCCCAGAACAGTGAGAAATACATTTTTTTTGTTTGTGGTACTTTGTGATAGCAGCTTGGAGGGGCTCAGACAAATAACGGGCATCCCAGCAGATGAATCGGTCACCACACAGCACCTCTCTGTGGCTTTATCTTCCTTTAGGGTGACAAGTCTAATAAATCAGCCCTGTGTTCTGGATGTTCTGGATGGACTGACCACCACCAAGTGATTCAGGATCCTTTGCCTAGTATAAGGAACAATTACCATTGATACTTTGCTCAGTCGACTGCAAACAAAATAAAACAAAACGAACAAAAAACCTCACACTGTATCTCCAGTTTCCACAGCTGCCCTCTGACAATCCATTTGTTGAGAGCAGCTGGAGTGATTTTCCTGAATTATAAATCAGATGATCTCATCCCCCTACCTCCTAGCTGAAGCTAGCCCATGACTTCCCATTGTGCTGAGAAGACATCCTGGATCACAGGGCCCTGCACAATTTTGTCTCTGCTCCAGCCACACTGGTTTTCTTACTGCTCTTGGCATTCATCAGGCATGTTCCTGCCTTAGGGTTTTTGGATTTACTTTAGACTTTTTTTTTTTTTTTTAAACAATGGAATTTTATCTTGTTGAAAAACTCAAGTTTACAATCCCTTAGGAAATGGTGAACAAACACTTCATTTCTTACCCCATGACTCTTTTAAAAATCGTTGGTAGATAAATATCCATGAACAGATGAAGGGTAAGGCAGACTGATGAACGGCTCTGCACACGACTCACTCCACAAAGGTGAAAACAGCACTGGTGAGAAGTGATATGGCACAATATGGGCATTGGATCGCATGCGAATCATTCAGATCAAGCCGGTGATAAATACTCATGTTTTGCTCATCCTGGGCAGCCAACTATACATGTTTTACTGAAGAAGTATTTTGAGAGTCCTTATTTCAGTTATATTGTGAAGCACAACTATAAACATGGCTTGAACCGTTCCATTTAACCATCATCTGTAAAGTACAACTATATAACATTCTGCATTAGATCTGAGGTGTGATGAGTATCAGTCTAGATGGAAAGTACCCCAGCTGCCGATTTCCACCATTTCTGAAAAGATCTAGATGTGTCAAAAAGGACTGTCTCCCACTCAAAGAGGACTGTGTCAGGAATTTAAGCTTTTTTTTTTCTTTCTGTTCGTAGTGCCCATTCGAGGGAGGAAAAGAAAATTTCACACAGTGCCTTCTTTCCAAATCCAGACCCATTGGCTATTGATTTTTTGTCTCCAAGAGATAGCTACTGTCTTCTTGCCTCGTTGTCACTGGGCTTGGCTTTCTGCCTGCCTGTCTGGGACGGACAGGTGCCTGGTTCTTTCTTTTGGCTCTCATTGGGACTGACTCTGGATTTCAGAAAGGTAATACTCTCTGCACTCTCCTTTGGGGACCCTTCTGACGCCAAAGGGGGGGGCTATTCAACACTGCCAGAAATATTTAAAATGACAACTATGTTCTCAAAGGGAAAGAAGCAAGGTGAGGAGATTGGAGCTGGAAGAGGCGGATCAATTTACGATGGCATTTAAGTTACGAACCAGTTCTTTGAGGGTTGAAAGCAATTTTCCATATTTTACAAATTTTACAAAACTGGAAATACAGGTCTGAAGGCAATTTAGGGTTCCCCTTTTCCTTTCCCAATCCCTGAACTTGACCCATTTGTCTTGAATTTACAGCTTGTAAGTTACAGGCTTTAGAAAACCAAAGTCCTTAGGAAAACTTGCATTCTTTCTCCGTCCCTTAAAATGATACATCTTATCATGTTTTTTGAAATGTGAACACAGCTCACAATCACTGAAGACTGGAGGAAAAGAAAGGGAGGGGAGGGGAAGAGGCCTCTTTAAAACACGAACTGCTAAAAGGTCTCTTGTGCCCAAATTCTCCTATATATATCTCTTTAAGAAGAATTTTAGGGACAAGTACAAATTTTAAAAATCTTCTTCACAAATATTAGTAACTACAAAGACTTTAAATCAGTGTGTTCATGTGCATGTTGTACATGTGAGATACTGTTCTACTTTGGGACGATATTGCTAAAATTAATTTGTAAAAGAGCCCTATTTAGTATGTTCGAAAGTAAGCACTTGTAAGGATTGGACATTCTAAAACTCTTAGAAAAATAGAAACTAACCCCTATTTTTTTTTTTCAAGTTCACCTGATCTGGGAAAACATTTTGATTGTTTGTTTAGTTAAAGTAGACATGGCTCAGGGTGCCTGGGTGGCTCAGTTGGTTGGGCAACCAACTTCAGCTCAGGTCATGATCTCACGGTTCGTGGGTTCAAGCCCCATGTTGGGCTCTGTGCTGACAGCTCAGAGCCTAGAGCCTGCTTCAGATTTTGTGTCTCCCTCTCTCTGCCCCTCCCCTGCTCATGCTTTACGTCTCTCTGTCTCTCAATAATAAATAAACATTAAAAAATTAAAAAATAAAATAAAATAGACATGGCTTAAGCCTGGCTGGCTCAGTCAGGGGAGCATACAGACTCTTGATCTTGGGGTTGTGAGTTCGAGCCCCATGTTAATGTAGAGATTACTAAAAAAAAAAAAATAAAGTTAAAAAATAGACATGTCTTCAGAGTTATCAGCATCAAAATTAAAACTTTTATTCTGCCTGGGTTTACTTAAGTTAAATAAGTTGATATGATCTCTGTTACCCAAAAAAAAAAAAAATTTTTTTTTAAATAGCTTGGGAAAATGACGGACTTTGATGTCTTATAAAGTTTCTATGGGTAATCTAAGCACAATTGTTAGTAACAAGTATGTAGGGGTAAATCAAATAAAACAATTTTTAAGTAAACTTTAAATAATCTCCCAAATCTTTTTGGTAATCTAACACCTTCAAGTTTTGCTGAGTTAGGTTAAGCAATAAATTAAGTTAAATTCACTAAATATCTAGATCATTTCCAAATAAGATGAAATGCTGCAACATTAATTACTGAACTTAAGTTTATCTACTTTTGGCTTCCTTATTACAGGGAAACTAAAGATAAACTTGGGTCTGTTAGTAAACATGTTTTGTGCTTTATTAAAAGACTATATGGGGCACCTGGGTGGCTCAGTAGGTTGAGCGTCTGACTCTCGACTTCAGTTCAGGTCATGATCTCACGGTTTGTGAGACTGAGCCCCACATCAGGCTCTGTGCTAACAGCATGGAGCCTGCTTGGGATTTTCTCTCTCTCTCTCTCTCTCTCTCTCTCTCTTCTCTCTCTCTCTCTCTCTCTCTCTCTCTCTGCTTCTCCCCTGTGCACACTTTCTCTCTCTCTTGCAAAATAAATAAATAAACTTAAAAATAAAATAAGACTATACTATGAAAAAGTACATGTCTAAAAATTATGAAATGTATTCATCAATTTGCCAATCTTCAGAATGCTGGTATACAGGTCACAGCTGCTTACTTATTAGCTTTCACTAGAAATGAAAGTTTCTAAGAGTTAAAAATTTTAATAAGGGAAACAGCTCTCTATGCAAGAAAGTAAGATGTGTGTTTTTGGTAAAAAAGAAAGTATGAGGAATAGAAATTCATTTTTGTTGAGGAAAAAGAAAGTAATTTTGTCCTGAAGTGAGGCTCTTATTTAAGGAGAGAAAGCTGAAGACAACATCTGGATGTGAAAAAAGAAAGTTGTAGAAGTTTCATGAAAAAAAAAAATCGTTGGGAAGGAATTTTATGTGTGGTCAGAACTGAGGAAGATTGGAATGAATAAGGTGGGGGTTTTTGAGGGTTTTGTTTGGTTGGTTTTTTGTTTTTTGTGTGTTTTTTTTACATTACTTACTGGTGAATTGCTTATTTGTATCCTTTGCACAATTTCTTTTGGAATGAGCTGAGTTTTAATATCAAAAGTAAGCTGGTGCAACATTAGAATTTGGTTTTCTCTCTGTTAAAAGGACAGTGTTTTTTGTTTTTTGTTGTTTTTTTTAGACTTGTGTTCTGCGTAAGTCTTTTCGACCTCAAACATTCCAAAAGATTTGCTAAACTCATTAGGCTTACTTGTCGTGTTCAATTGTTTGGGGAGCTTTGTCCAATAAGAAGTGACACTAAGTTTTCTTTATGTTGTATTTGTAAGATTGTGGCACCTCCATTCTGCTTCTATAATGATGGTCCCTCATTGCCAGACCTTTGG
This sequence comes from Lynx rufus, assembly GCF_022079265.1. Classification (NCBI taxonomy): domain Eukaryota; kingdom Metazoa; phylum Chordata; class Mammalia; order Carnivora; family Felidae; genus Lynx; species Lynx rufus. Next base: position 15,390,408 of record NW_025814896.1, on the reverse strand, counting down.
ACATCCTGATGTCCTGGTAACATGGCAATAGTCAGCAACCCAAGCAGAGAAATTGAGGTGGGGAAACAATGGCTGTAAAATTAAGCAGACAGACAGGGCTATGGGAAAACCCAGACAACTGCTTGGTTCTTCCTAGCTTTCTGACAAACTTCTTTTTTTGGTGTTTGCATTCCTTCACCCATCAGAGGCCCTTTAAGATGACTCAAATTATAAACGGACGTTGGTGCAGAGACTTGTATAATATAGCAAAAAATAGTCTACCAGCAATGTCTGACTTGTCGGGTCCATAATCCTGGAACAACTCTCTTTGTCTCCAGAGACCTCAGACCTCCTTCTTCCAGACACTTTGAATACTTACAGCTGGATTTCTTTTTAACTGCTGCCAAGTATGGGTTACCGATGCGTTTTTGTCATTGTTTGTATGTTTTCTGGATGGGTTGAAACTTTTCCCTCTTGCAAGGCTGATGCCCTCACTATGTAGGGAGAAAACTGTTAAAAATGTGTTTCCCACTTGGGATATACCTTCTATAATTTCCAGTGATTGGAGCACCTACTTCATTGGACAAATCATACAACCCTTAATGAAAATCTTGCAGACTTCTTGGAATCCCATCTGTGTATAACTTTCTGCCAATCCCTTGTCTCATGCTAGTATGCCCAGCTGCTGTAAGCTTCTAAAGTCTTATGCTCAAGCCTATCATCAACAGGTTAAGGGAGACTTCCCAGATCCCAATGCAAAGGAAATTGCTGGTCACATTCTAAGGCCTGGTAACTGGGTATTTTAGAAATGTCAGCAGAGGAAGACAGCCCTCGAGCCCTGTTGGAAAAGACCCTACCAAGTGTTCCTGATGACTAACACTATTGCAAAACTAGAAGGCATTGACCCTTGAGTCCACATTACACAGCTAAATGAGACTCCACCTGTCACCTGATCCTGTGCAGACACCGGAGATCTCCAAATCAGGTTGGCAGAGGAAGAGAAGTAACTCTAGGTAGACTACTTCCTCCCAAGATGACTGATCGACTTCATACTTTTTTTTTTTTAATTATTTTTAACGTTTATTTTTGAGACAGAGAGACAGAGCATGAATGGGGGAGGGTCAGAGAGAGGGAGACACAGAATCTGAAACAGGCTCCAGGCTCTGAGCTGTCAGCACAGAGCCCGACGCGGGGCTCGAACGCACGGACCGCGAGATCATGACCTGAGCCGAAGTCGGACGCTCAGCCGACTGAAACACCCAGGCACCCCTCGACTTCATACTTTAATTAAACGCAACACTCTTTCTCCTTCTTTTCCTTTCCTTTGCTCTGGCATTGGCCTGGAAAGTAATGCCCTCATCTGTATCTCCCAGGTCACTGCTAAGGGGATTAGCATCTAGTTTTTATCTCAGGATAGCAGAAAATCTAACTGTGCTCCTAATGTTTCATAAGCAAAATAAGACATTCCCTAAATTTACATCATGAGTTACAAGGACCTACCAAGAGGCTTTCATGACTCAGGACTCACTCCTTTTGGCAGGTTCCTACCTCCCTGGTTAAGGATAAATATAAATGAGGCTGTGATCAAGAACGTATTAATTCTTCACTTGATCTTAGCCAAAAGGCCGAGAAGCGATGAGAACGTATTAATTCTTGAAATTGTTGCAAAATCTGCTGCTAAAGCAACAGCTGCCCAATGAAGATCCCTTAGACTCTCTGCCCAAAGTTGTTCTTGATAATAAAATAGCACTTGATTATGTTTTATCTGAACCAGGGGATGTCTGCTGTGGCCGACACCACCTGCTATACCTGGATTAACACTACTGGGGAAGTTGAAATTCAATTACATAAGATCACTGAGTAAGCTACTTGGCTTGAAAGAACAATTCCTTCAGTGGGGTCTTTCTTTCACTTATTTAATTTTGATTGGCTTGAGTCTTGGGGACCACGGCTTCGAAGGGCAGACCAAATATTGGGAATTATCCCGTTTATAGTAATCATAATCATACTCTCTCAAAAGCTTTAAATGTGTGTTCATAGCCACTAACCACCAAGCAAATGATCTCTCTGAGACTGAAATGTCAAAAAAGGAACAAAGATGACCAATTGAAAGCATGTGAACCTGAAGTCATAACCTGTGAATATCATAGCGATCGACCAAAAACATCATGACCTGTGATACCACCCAAGGAATCAGCAGAAGCTGCAAGAACTATAGAGTAGCCGAGAGTAGAGCTAATGCCTTAAATTTTGAGCCCATTTCTCAGTTAAGCTGAGATTCTGGTCAAAAGGGAGTAATTTTAAAAAGAAAACCACAGGCCCCAAGTGGCTTCACCTAGGTTCAGGCCCCAAGTCAGTAAACCAAGACTTAACACCCAACCTGACTGCAGTCTCAACCCCCTAGAAATGTAACTTTTCACTAGTCAACATGGGAATTTCCTGCTCAGCCCTAGGAAACTGACCGATTCACCCCTTCTATTTCTCTTAGGAGGGTGACCCTTGCCCAAGACAATAAATAGATACTTTTTTCTGCTCCTTCTTTACCTTTAAAAACCTTTCCTTTTCTGTAGCCCCCTTTGGAGCTCCCCTCTACTTGCTGGATGGAATGCTGCCCCATTCATGAGTCAATTAGCAAAGCTAATTAGGTCTTTAAAATTTACTCCATTTAACTTGTGTTATTTAACACCAGGAAGTGGCCAACCCCTGACTCAGACCCAAATGTATTGGCTCTAAAGCCTCTGCCCTTATTACCTTTTACGGAGAAGGGAAATATATATATGCATGCCCTTAGCACAGAGCCTAGGATCACAAAAGTGAAACATCTTTTCATGCTGTGGCCATTGGCAGAGGAAACTCTTCTCCATCTTCTGGCCTACCCAACCCCCTCAGCTTCAGACTAAGTGGCATTCCTGCAAGCAGCCGGAGCCAACCAGTAGGGAAGGTGGGGCGGGGTTGGGAGGTGGAGGGTGCAAAGGCTGGGGAGGAGCATGGCTGGGCAGTTTCCCTGCCTGGGTAGCTGTGTAAGAAAGAAGCTGTGCCCAAGGCTGAATACAGCCCAGTAGCCAACTGGGTCCAAAGGCTTTTAGCCTTTTGTATGCCCTAGACTGAGTTTCAGGAGTGTGCCTAGTGCTGTCCCCCCCTGGCTCCTGCCTCATTGCTGCTGACTGTTCTCCGACCTCAGTAAGCAGCCCTGGCCCCTTGCAACCATGGCACATCTCTATTCCCCAGGACGGGCATGGGAAGGTGGGGGAGGCATTCTCGGCCTCTTTTAGCAGGGGACAGTGGCCTGATATATTCATGTCACCAAAGCCCTACTCACCGGTCATCCCAATGGTCGGTGCCCCAGATACCCTCTAGCCTCCAGCAGCAAAGACCTCCTGGGGCTTACAAAGCCTCAGATTGTTGGTGCAGGTAGGGTCTTGTCTAATGCCCTGGCTAACCCTAACCTTTGCCAGCCTGGATTCTAAAGCTTGGGTATATACTTATCAGGCTCGTTGGTTACAGGAGACACCATTTATCGAGCTCTCACACTCGCTGATCTACAACGTGCTGTGTGTCCAGGCTGGAGTTCCTATGTCAATCAAGTGGACCCAGCCCTCAGTGAGTACACAGCGGGTCCATGGCAGTAACATTACATTCATGTTCTCCCTGAATTCTTTTTTTTTTAATTTTTTTTTCAACTTTTTTTTTTTTTTTTTTTTTTTTTTGGGACAGAGAGAGACAGAGCATGAACAGGGGAGGGGCAGAGACAGAGGGAGACACAGAATCGGAAACAGGCTCCAGGCTCCGAGCCATCAGCCCAGAGCCTGATGCGGGGCTCGAACTCACGGACCGTGAGATCGTGACCTGGCTGAAGTCGGACGCTCAACCCACTGCGCCACCCAGGCGCCCCTCTCCCTGAATTCTTATACGGTCACCATCTTTGTGGATGACAGAGTGGAAGCTCAGAACAGGGAGGTGATTCATTCAAGTTTCCTCAGCTGGGACATAATGAAGATGAAATCATACCCAGACCCCACCACCGCGCAGTCAACGCCAGATGGCTCCTTCCATTTCTCTGCACCAACTGTCTTGCCCGATATGTGTCATGTGGTAGGCACCTAGTGTATATTTATGATGGAATGGGAAAAAACACAAGGGCTTGAAGGGAAGGAGATGTGGGTCCAGAACCTTGTCTCTAGAGCTTTGCATGGGACCTTGAGGGAAAGGTCGAAATCTCTGACTGGCATATACAGCTGATGATAATAGTAATTCTCGATTCATAGCTCTGCTGGGAAGATGGATGAGACTCCATGAGACCATGAGTACTGATCCTGGCACACAGTCAGCCCTGACAGAGTGTTGGTGTGGAAAAGGGATGGAGAAAAGAAAGAAAGAAAGAAAGAAAGAAAGAAAGAAAGAAAGAAAGAAAGAAAGAAAAAGAAAGAACGAACAGACAGGACAAGACAAGGTGAGGGAGAGAGAAACATGTCCAAAATGGTTTGAGGCTCTTAAAAGGGGTTTCACCTTCATGGGCCTCAGTTTCTGTGCCAAATGGGCTCATTTATTTAAAACAACTGCTTTTTCTGTAGCCCCTACCGTGTGCTCTGTATCACTACACTAGCCCTCCATCACTAACCCTTCAACCCTTCAACACGCTGATCTAGCTGCCCCAAATCTAACCACTTAATCCCCAGGCTCTACTGCTTTTCCTGTGGGCCCTGCCCTTCCCTCTCCGGGCATTACAGGGAGACTCAGGAGTCAGGGGCCCGGCCCTCGCCACCGCAGCCCGGTGCTCAGGCCCCAGGGGGTAGGGGGAAGGGAGGAGCGGGACAAGGGTCTGGCCGCAGCTGGTCTATAGCTGCGCCAGGCCTGGAAGCTGCTCAGGTTCCTGGTTCCCACCGGGGCCAAGAGTGACATCTGATCCTGGGGGATTGTGAAACGGAGTGAGGTGGCAGCCCGCCCGCGGTGGCCGCTGAGCCCTCTCCCCCCCCCCCCCCGCCGGCGTCGCCCCACCCCTGCCCCACTCCTCCCCGCGCGCGTCGTTAAATCCCCGCATCCCGGCGGCGGCTCACACTTGCACCCCGCCCGGCGCAGCACCATGCCTGCCTGCCGCCCCGGCCTTCACGCCGTCCCTCTCCTCCTCGGCCTGCTGCTGCTGGGCCTCTCCCCTGTCCCAGGTGAGCCGGGCGGGGGTACCCCGGCGCCCAGAGGGGCCGCTCCCGGAGCGCCAGGACAGGCCCGGGGCTAGCTGCACGTAGCCTGAGAGCTGGAGGAATGGGGATTCCTGGGGGCGGAAGTGGGGACACCCATGAAGACCAAAATTTGAGGATTCCCTGGTGCCTGAAGGTGGTGACCCTTGGAGCTGAAGGTGTGGGGTCCAATGTGCTGGAGGTGGGGGAGACCAACGAAGACTGAAATTTGGGGCAGAGGCTCTGTGCCGAAGGTGGAGACTTAGTGGCGGGTGGGGGGACCCTCTGCCGACAGACACATCGGAAGCTTCTAGATGCTCAGCTGTGCGGGGGGGTGGTCCCCCGAGGATTGAGGGCTCTGAGGACAAGGGTTAGGTAAACCCTGTACTCACAAGTGTCGGGGACCCCGGGCCTGGAGGTGGGGCCCTCTGAAGGCTGTAAGGGGGGCGCCTAGGGCCAGAGACTTAATTCCTAGGAGCTGGAGATCTGGGGCCCCAGGTGGGCGTCTTCCGGGACTAGGGCTCCTGGCCCCACTGACCGTCGGCCTCCCAGGCAGAGAAGCGGAGAAAACGGGCGTGTGCCCCCAGCTGCAGGCGGACCTGAACTGTACGCAGGAGTGCCAATCTGACGCCCAATGCGCCGACAACCTCAAGTGCTGCCAGGCCGGCTGCGCCACCATCTGCCACCTGCCCGACGGTAACCCCGGGGCGCCCCGTGCGGGGCGGGGAAGGGCGCCGTGCGCTGGAGGAGGCAGAGCGCCGGGATCGGGGCAGGGGGACGCTCCCGCCGCACCCAGGGACCCCTGCAGAGTGGAGACGGATGGAACCCGATCCGCCTTGCGCTCCCTCTCGGGGCCCCGGGCGGGGGGGGGGGGGAGGCGTCGCTGAAGCGCAGCGGGGGAGCGGGGGAAGGGAGGTCCCCCACCCCTGGCCGGATTCCATTCCCCGGTGCGTGACGGATTTCCCGGCAAGCACAGGCTGGAAGGTGTTTCCGGAGGTCAGGGCACCCGGTTCGCAGTTTCCTCCGCGGTTGGTTGGAGCCGCAGGGAAGCCCGGGGCAGGCGAGTGGGCTGGGTCCCAACACCTGGGGCGCTCGGGCCTCTCGGAGTCCCTCCCCTGGGGCGTCCCCCAGCTCTGGCGGAAGGACTTGGAGCGCCTGGCCTGGCAAGACTCCCCTGGCTTCCCCTGTCCAGACGGAAAGACACTTTACAGAATTAGCGGAGCGCCGAGCCCATCTTAAAGATGTGGTTGTGAGCGTCAGAGAAAAGCTCTTGCCCAGGCCGCACCGTCACTCCGTAGCTCCGCAAGAGTCATAGCGAAGTTCAACTTTTGCCCCTTCTTGGAAGGCTGGTTTGAAGGAAGTTGGGACTCCTCCCAGAGCACCCCTTCCCCCTTCCTCCTCTTTAAAACAATCTCTTCCAGGGGCGCCTGGGTGGCGCAGTCGGTTAAGCGTCCGACTTCAGCCAGGTCACGATCTCGCGGTCCGTGAGTTCGAGCCCCGCGTCGGGCTCTGGGCTGATGGCTCAGAGCCTGGAGCCTGTTTCCGATTCTGTGTCTCCCTCTCTCTCTGCCCCTCCCCCGTTCATGCTCTGTCTCTCTCTGTCCCAAAAATAAATAAACGTTGAAAAAAAAAATTAAAAAAAAAAACAAAAAAACAATCTCTTCCACTGTAAGGAGAGAGAGGGAATTATGTGAAGACCTGGGGGGTCCACAAAAGGTCCTTGCTAGAGCTTACCCTCCCACCAGGCTATGGGGACGGTCATCAGAGCAGGGAATGGGCTTAGACAAGGTGGAATCCAAGCTTCTCACTTCTCAGAGGGAAAACTGAGGGCTAGAAGCAAGGATATGACCTGGGGTACCCAGGTATTGTGATTACTGGTCTTTATCCAGGATACAACCCCTGTGATCTTCATGGTCTGTTATTTCTCCCAAGATACCAGTAGTGGCTGGGACTGTTTATAATTAGAGACCTCAGATTTACGAGCAAGGAAGCGGAGAGGTGGAGGGACGACTGGCCCATCAGCTGGCTGGTCAGCTGCCCATCAGCAGCTCCTGGGTCTGGAGGCCTCTAACCTGGAGCACAGAGAGGAGGACCAGCAGGAGAGGTGGAGCTTGAGAGAGAGGAAGCACGAGGCAGACACACAGACAGACAGACGAGAGAGGTCCTTGGGGACAGAAGGAGTGCCTGACTGTTAGGTGCCGTCTCCTCTGGTCCCTTGTCTCAGATGGACAGACTGAGGCAGGAAGAGGGACGGAGCCAGATGGCCTCCTGGACTAGGATCTTAGTTCTGCCATCTGCTAGTCATGTGATCCTGAGAAAGTCGCTTTACCTCTCCAAGCCTCTGCTTTCTCTTCGGCAAACTGGGGATAATAATCCCAAACCCTGTAGGATTAACATGCGGGCTAAATGAAATAACACACTGAAGATGTGTTTGTGGAGAGTAGATACTCTATACACAGTGGCGCAATTTGTCGGTAACCCTTTCCCGACTCCCTTTTGTCCCAGAGAAGCCCAGTATCCAGATCTCCTGCCCTTTGCAAGGGAATGGATTTCTTTGTGCTAGGAAATCAGCCACTCCTGTCCTCCGCAGCTAATCAGCCACTTCTGTGCCTGTGTTTGACTTTTGGCTGGGCTCGCTCCTGGGGCTTCTGGGAATTGAGCCCAGCTCCCTTCTCCTTGACCCAGGAAGTTGAGCATAGGGTGAGTGTGTGTGTGTGTGTGTGTATGTGTGTGTAAATGGGTGGTGACAGGCTGGGCTCAGGTGTTGGTTTTGCTTCTTACCAGCGGTGTGGTGTTGGTGGCACCTGTCTGTGCCTCACTTTCCTGGTCTGAGATAGGAGCAGGGTTAGAAACAGCCCCGACAGAGGAAATACTTGATGTGAGGATTAGAGGAGGTAATGGATCTACACCAAGAACACTGTCAGCAGCACTTCTCTGCGGTGTTGTCTGTGAGTGAGCCATGGATGAGTGAGTGTATGTGGGGGGGGGCGTGGAGTGAGTGAAGAGACCGTGGGTGTGCAAACCCTCACACGTGCACAGCTTACGAAGCAGCAGGGTGTCTGGTGCGCAGACTCTGAAGCCCGATTCCTGGGTTTCCAGTCCTGCCTCCATGGGTGGAGTAATAGACAAATTACTTAACCTCTTGGTGCCTCAGTTTCCTCATCTGTAACCTGAGGAAATATTAACAGTACCTCTCCCTCTTGTAGAATTATTGTGAGGATTAGAGGGGTTAATATATGTCGAGTGCAGAGAATAATGCCTGGCACACGGTAGGAGCTAAGCAAGTGCTAACTCAGCAGTGCTCATTCTCATCACTGTGGCAAAGCAGTTTGGTTCTCGGTGAGGAGTGCATGTGCATGGCCCCCATGGCTTCACAACAACCCCATGATGTGGGCAGCGGTGATTTCACGTAGCACCCGAAGGCACAGCGGCTCTGGGACATTTCTGCTCTCCACGTTAGGCCGCAGAGATAGGAAAAGGCAGAGCTGGGCCTCGACCTCACGTTCTGTGATTTCAAAATCGCGGGTGGAGGGAGCAGGAGGAGGAGAGGTCTGCAGACGGTCTTGCTAGGCGACTCTGGGATCAACTCAGACAGGCGGGCAGCTTTACTGTTTGTGACACGGGGGCGGGGTGGGGGGGGTGCCGGGAGGGGTGTTCATCTCCCGGCATCCCCTCTGCCCACTTCCCGTTGCTCCTTTTTGTCCCCAGAAAAGCAAGGTTCCTGCCCCCACGTGAACACTGACTTCCCCCAGCTCGGCCTCTGCCAGGACCAGTGCAAGGTGGACAGCCAGTGTCCTGGCCTGTTGAAATGCTGCTACAATGGTTGCGGGAAGGTGTCCTGCATCACTCCCGTCTTCTGAGGTAGGTGGGGGGGGGGGGGGGGAGGAAGTGCACCGAAGCCTATGGGTAAAGATGGTTGAAAAGGAGGACCTGGAGAACACAGCTCTGTTCATGTCTGTCCATTTACTTGCTTTCATCCAGTCAGCAAGAATCTGTTATCTGTCATGTGCCATGCACGGCTCTGGGTACTGAGGGCGGCCCGTGAGTGAGCAAATCAGACAAAAACTCTGACGGGTTTTATGTGCTAATGGGCAACAAAGAAAAATAAATAAGGAAGTAGATTCTGTAGAATGTTCGAGGGAGAAAAGTACCCCGGAGAAAAAAAGAAACAGAAGGGGAGTAGGGGTGGGGCAGGGTGGGCAGGAAGTGGGGTTGCCGTTTTTTTTTCCCCCCCCCACAGGAATGCTCAGGGAAGGTCCCACCCAGACGGCAGCACTTGAACAAAGACTTGCCAGAACTTGAGGGAGGGAGCGTGAGGATATCTGGGGGGAGTGTCACAGGCAAGGGGCAGCAGGTGCAAAAGCAGGAGCATCCCTGGTGTTTCATGAAAAGCCAGGAGGCTGGGTGAGAGCGAGGAGGGCACAGGAAGAGGAAGGTCGGTCAGGGGTAAGTGGAGCACGTCTTAGGGGCCTGATAGGTCATTACAGGACTTTAGTCTTGACCCAGAGATGTGGCCGCCATGGAAATGGACGTGCTCTGACTCAGATTTGGAAATGATTGCTCCGACTGCCCGGTGGAGAATAGGCTGTAGAGGGGCAGTGGCAGAAGCAGGAGACCAGCTAGGAGGCTCCTGCAAGAGTCAGCTGGGAGGTGATAGACCAGGGGAGGCAGGTGGCTATGTTTGGGACGTATGTGAAGGCAGAGGGGACAGCTGATGAATTGGGCTATGAGGGAAAGAGATTTCCTCTGTTGCCTTAGCATGCACTTAGAAAGTCAGCAGTTGGGGGAGCAGCTGTGCCCTGGGAGAGAGGACAGTGGACAGTGCCAGGAGCAGGTGGGGAGGTGAGAAGCTCTTTGCATGTGGCCAGTGGGAGGCCAAAGGCTGATCCTTAGTTTCGCCCAAAGCGTGGCTTCTCAGGACACACACGGCAGACATCAAATGTATATTTGAAGTGTGAGGGGCACTTGCTCTGTAGCAGGCCGGGGCCACATCTGGCCACCTCTGGTGGTGGCTCTGCCCATGTAAGGAAAGGATTGTGGAGCCTCTCTTCCTCTAGTAACAACTAAAAATAAAACAATATCAAGTCCTAGAGTAAGTGTGAGGAAGTAAATACAAGACCCCAAGCTCGTGTTTGGTTGGCCCTTGGGGACGTCGGGCACTGTGACCAGGTCTCTGTGCCAGGTGCTGGGGCAGAAGGTGTCCACTGCCCTTCCTCACAGGGCTTGCAGCCCCATGGCTGAGGCAGATGGATGGACGGACACTCCGAGAGCCTGTCATCAGTGCTGCACTGGGGGAAGGGTTGAGCGCTGGGGGAACAGAGGAGAAAGCCTCATGGGGTGGGAGGTGGCGTGGTGGTGGGAGGGAGCAGGCTTGGCAGAGGGATGATCCTGGCCAGCCCTCAGGGACGACTGGAAGGTCGGTTGTGGGGTGAGGTGCAGGGGGAGCAAGAACCTGGAAGTGCCCTTTGGTTGACATCTCAGTATTGATGGTGGGGCTGCCTTGATAAGCCCTCACCCCGGGGGATTGACAGGTCACTAGTGGGGCCCGGTATTGTCCAGGTGAGAGGACTGAGGCTACAGAGAGGGGAGGGTGTGCCCGAGGCCCTGTGGGTGCTATTTCAAGGTGTCCCTTCAGTGCCTGGGAGGGAACCACGGTCTCCAAGGGCCCAGAGCTCTCCAGTGATGCCAATCATCTCCTGCCTCCCTGACTGCCAGTAGGTGGCTGGACTTGGTGGCCAGGAAGACCCGGGTGTGGATTTCACTTCACTAGCTTTTTACCTCCCGGGGCTGCAATTATTTTGCTTGTAAAATGAGATCAATAAGATCTCCTTGACCAGCGAATCCCAGCTTAACCCAAGGAATGGAGACATTCTAACTTCCTGGAGGCAGAAGGGCTTTGAGGGAGATAAGTGATGGCTGTCCCTCAGGAAGGCCCCAGCGGTCAATTGGGCCACGGTTACCCAGGTATGTCCCAGGCAGGTCTGAAGCAGAAGAGGTGAGTCCAGGACCTGCAGAGAAGTGCAGGCAGAGCCCCAGGGCCTCAGGAAGGTGAGGCTTTGCTGTGCGTGTGTGTTGGAAGGGGGGAGTCGGGGGGGGGGGTTGGTCCAGAATTTAAGCTCTGTCTTCTTGTCTAGTATTTTGCGTATTGCTGTTGATGTATTATTATGGTTTTCTTCCTCCAGCTCTAGCCACCACCACCCGAGGAGTGGGGGAGTGGAAGTTTCTGCCCGGCCCTGCCTGGCTCCAGCCCAGCTGGGCTCCCTTCTTTCTGGCCTCTGCACTCCCTCCAGAGCCGAGCACAGCTTCTGTCTTTTCCAACCAATAAAGTGACCGTTTCCAGCACTGGGGGAAGGGCCATGGCCTCCATTCTTAACCTTTCTGTCCCTGTCTCTCCTGACTCTGGATTGATGGGGGGTGGGGTGGGGTGGGGGAGGGGGTGGTGGCGACCAGGTCATCCTGGCATGAAGTCCAGGGAGGGATCAACTGTGAGACAGTGAACATACACTCAGGGCTTGGCTCGTGTACTACTCGTATAATAGCGTTTTCTTTGGGAGGTTGGTGGTTGTCCTTTCGGCGGGAGGGACGTGGAAGAGAGAACAGGCTCAGAGATGGGATGGAATGCTTCCAAAGTCACTCCCATTCATTGCCGGGGCCTGCAACACTTCTCTGTGCCCCGGACCCAGGGCTGGGAGACTTGTTTGCGAGATCTCCTGGAGCCACAAAACAACCCTCGATGTAGCTGATGACAGTCCCGTGTTCTAGACCAGGAGTCTAGCAAGTGACTTGCTTGCGGCCACATGGACAGAAGTTGGCAAAACTGGGGTCCTTTGATTGGTCCTTTGATTGTTTTTCATTATCTATCTGTTTGTTTATTTATTTTAACGTTTATTTATTTTGAGAGGGGGGAGGGGCAGAGAGGAGGAGAGAATCCCAAGCAGGCTCCATGTCACCAGCACAGAGCCTGACACTGGGCTTGAACTCACGAAACGTGAGATCACGATCTGAGCTGAAATCAAGAGTCAGATGCTTAATGGACTGAGCCACCCAGGCGCCCCTTAACTGGTTTTTTAAATCAAACCATTATTTCGTACAAGTAATGCAGTCACATGGACCAAAATCCAAAAGGTGAAAACGACAACAACAAAAAGAGTCTTTCACCCTTGACCTCCTCCCTCTGCCCCGTGCCCTATGGAGGCACCAATTCTACCAGTTTCTTCTGTGTTCTTTCAGAGACCTAGCCCTGTCTCAGTCCTCACCCTCTCTACCCTTTTTCTTTCCCTCTCTCTCTCTTTCTCTTTCCCTGTTTTCCCCACCATCCCTTTCTCTTTTCTCTCTCTTCCCCTTGCTCTCCCTCTGCCCCTTTCTGTCTCCGCATTGCCTTTTTTTTTTTTCTGTTCCCCCTCCATGCCCCTCTCTCTTTATCCCCTTCTCTCCATGTTCCTCTGCCCACCCCAGGACAGCTTTTATCTCCTTCTCTGCTCTACCCACCATTGGATGTGAGAGATCAGGGCAGCTTAAGGGCAGTTGTCTGGAGACAGAAGAGCTTGGTGGTTTGGTGTTTGGCCAGTCTTATCCTTCTCATCCTCTTGTGAGTCCCTGCCCCAGGCCATGAACCAGGAAAGACCCAGGGCTTCTCCATCCACCCCGTTAGGGATGCAAGGTGAACATGGACCTGTGGGTGCTCAGTGCATAAGGCTGTCCCTTGGCGATAGATGGCAGTGTAGCCTTCTCTTTTCTGATTTCTGTCCCTGCCCAGGCTTGAGTCGCCTGAGCCCTTGCGGGCAGCAGCAAAGGCATTCAGAGATGGGCTCGGTAGAAGCCCCATGATGGGACCAAATGTGTGGCTGCCACCCCCGCCACTCTCTCCTCACTTTCCCCAGGTTTGTACGGGGAGAGAGCCCTAGGCAGGGTCCCGTCTAACCCAGGGATGGCAGAGGTATGCCTTTTGTATGCATGCCATCTTTCCCCTCCGGCACCCACTCTGCAAACCTGCTTCGCTCATGCTCCCTCCTCCTTTCCCTAACCCAGGCCTCCAGGCAGCTGCTACCAGCTCCCCACTGACTAGGGCCAGCGGGCAAATTTGCTGCTCCCGATTTAACTCAAATGAAGTGCCACCAACAGCATATCAGACCTGGTGGCTGAGATTTTACTGCATGAGAAGGCTGCCCGGGGCCACTTGGGGTCTGAGGGAGATGGACCCTCAGGGCCTCCACCAGAAACTTAAGTGGGGGTGGGACTTTTTCAAGGGGGTCCCGGCCCACGGGCCTCCTGGGGAAGATGAGGTGGAGAGAACCAGGGTTCCTGGAGTTACCAAGGATCCCAGTGATGAACAGGAAGAACTCTGCTGGAAAAAGAGGGTTAAGGGGTAGAGTGGGTCACGTGAGAAAATGGGTGGGTTTGGAGGAGCCCCCAGCCTAGGACATTCTTCTGATCAACTTTTGCTGCCGAGTGGCTGCTGCAGGCCAGGGACTCTGAGGGTCTTTGGTTGAGGGGTGTGAAGAGGAAAGAAGGGGGGACTGCTCTGAACTGGCCCCTTCCTCCCCTCTTCCAGGTCTCGATGAGCTATGTATTATGTAGCCAGACCACAGCCGTGCTTAGTTTGGCTGGGGGGGGCGGGGGGGCACAGGGTGGTGGTGGCTCCCAGGGCCAGGAGTCCTGATAAATTGCTGGCTCCAGATGGGACTGTCACTCTCGTGGAACCTCCCAGAACCCCTCAGTCCTGTTGACCCCCCCCCCCACCCCCAGAGTTCAGGGCAGAGTTTCTTCCCGCCTTTACTTTCTCTTACTTCCAACAGCAAACTGCTTTGCTGATGCCTCTGCGCCCATCTCCAGTCCCAAGGGCTGTTCTGCGGAAACAAGCATCTGTTCGGCAGGAAAGCGCAGGCTTCGGGTTGGATGGATAATAGGAGGTTACACACAAAAAACTGAAGTTCTAAAAACAGGCCAGTAGAGGATAGCCCTGACTGAGGAACAACATAAGCAGAGGCATTTGCTCACCCAGGAAATATTTATTGAGTGCCTACTATGTATAGATGGTGGGAGGTTGGTACCAAGGAGGTTGTGTGCGTGTGTGTGTATCTGTGTCTGTGTGTACGTGTGTATGCATGTGTATGTGTGTTCGTGTGTGTGTGTGTGTGTGTGTGTGTGTGTGAATGAACTCATGTTTACCATGTATCTCATGTCAAGTGATAACTCAAAGATGGGTAAGAGGACTGGTGAACCCCAAGGTGGGGGTTGAGGTGGGTGTGGTTTCTTTGCAGAGGGTGTTCAGGGAAGGTCTTTCATTAAGCATCATTCAAGTACTGAGTTGAGTGAAGGAGGGTATGAGCCATGTGACAATCCATGGGAAGAGCGGTCCAGACCTAGGAAACTTCCAGGACTAAGGACCTGAGGTCAGAGTGTGCTCTGAGTATTTGAGGATGGTCCAGGAGGCTAACGTGGTTGGAGTAAATGAGGGGTCAGGGGCACGAGGGGCGATGAGCTCAGGGAGGTAGCGCGGGCACAGATTATGGAGGGCGCTGTGGTCACCGCAAAGACTTTGCCTTTTATTCTAGGGAATTTAGGAGCCACGGGAGGGGTCTGAGCAGAGATGTGCCCTGATCTGACTTGTGTTTGAAACGATCTTTCAGGTTGTTACGTTAAGAATAGACTCTAGAGGGCGATGTGGGAGCAGGGAGAGCGGTTACAATACCGCCACGGGGCAGGGAAGAAATGCCTTTTTGTTCCTGCGTCTTCATCTAGTGTCTTGAGTTCTCCCCCCCCCCACCCCCCCCCCCCCCCCACCGCTCCGTGCAACTGCCGACCGATGCTTCAACAGCTGGGGATGTACCAGCTGTGCTGTCTTCTGTGGCTGCTGCCTGGATCCCTCTGCCTTCTGCCCGTGGATGCATCTTCGAGAAACTAACTTGTGAAATAATCACATTGCAAACACAACAAATACCCACCTCCTGCCCCAGCTGATAATTCTACCACAGAGTCATGGCAAAAGTGAGAGGGTGAGGAAGCTTAAGAACAGAATGACAGCTGACAGAATGCCAACCCTCCATTCAGTGCCACAGCGTGTTGGTGAGGGTCTCGGTTTGCTCAGCTCTGAAAGGTGGTACTTAGGTGAACTGCTGCGACCCCCTCAGCCACAGAGCAACTTGGCATTGGTAGGTCCTGCCTGCAGAGAGAAGAGGTCCTAAACTCAGAAGTCTCTGTATTTCCCCCGCAGCAGAGACATCAACCCCTAGGCCCAGCCAGACCAGACCTATTGGGGTGAGCTCATTACACACAAAGATGGGACCCCTTGAGCTGCTCTGTCCCCAGTGTTTGTGCCCCTCATACCTTAAGCACCCCTCTGGAAATTTTTCATCAGATGAGCAATCCAAAGCCTGCGGTTTCTTATGGGTTAGGGTTAGTTTTGGTTTCCTCTTTAACTTCTTGGTTATAGCCCATTCATTCTTTAGTAGGATGTTCTATGGTCTCCAAGTATTTGTTACCTTGCCAAATTTCTTCTTGTGGTTGTTTTCGAGTTCCACAGCGTTGTGGTCTGAAAATATGCACGGTATGATCTCAATCTTTTTGTACTTACTTAGGGCTGATTTGTGTCCCAGTATGTGGTGTATTCTGGAGAACATTCCATGTGCATTGGAGAAGAATGTATATTCCGCTGCTTTAGGATGAAATGTTCTGAATGTATCTGTTAAGTCCATCTGGTCCAGTGTGTCATTCAAAGTCATTGTTTCCTTGTTGATTTTTTGATTAGATGATCTGTCCTTTGCTGTGAATGGGGTGTTGAAGTCTTCTACTATTATGGTATTACTATCAATGGGTTTCTTTATGTTTGTGATTAATTGCTTTATATATTTGGGTGCTTCCGCATTTGACACATAAATGTTTACAATTGTTAGGTCTTCTTGGTGGATAGACCCCTTGATTATGATATAATGCCCTTCTGCATCTCTTGAAACAGTCTTTATTTTAAAGTCTAGATTGTCTGATATAAGTATGCCTACTCTGGCTTTCGTTTGTTGACCATTAGCATGATAGATGGATTTCCATCCCCTCATTTTCAATCTGAAGGTGTCTTTAGGTCTAAAGTGGGTCTCTTGTAAACAGCATATAGATGGAGCCTGTTTTCTTATCCATTCTGTTACCCTATGTCTTTTGATTGGAGCATTGAGTCCATTGACGTTTAGCGTGAGTACTGAAAGATATGAATTTATTGCCGTTATGATGCTTGTGGAGTTGGAATTTCTGGTGGTGTCCTCTGGTCTTTTCTAATCTTTGTTGCTTTGGGTATTTATTTATTTACATATATATTTTTTTCATCTTTTCTCCCCTCAGAGAGTCCCCCTTAACATTTCTGGCAGGTCTGGTTTAGTGGTCACAAACTCCTTTAATTTTTGTTTGTCTGGGAAACTTTTTATCTCTCCTTCTATTTTGAATGACAGCCTTGCTGGATAAAGAATTCTTGGCTGCATATTTTTCTGATTCGGCACGTTGAATATATCCTGCCACTGCTTTCTGGCCTGCCAAGTTTCTGTGGATAGGTCTGCTGCAAACCTGATCTGTCTTCCCTTGTAGGTTAGGGACTTTTTTTCCCTTGCTGCTTTCATGATTCTTTCCTTGCCTGAGTATTTTGTGAATTTGATTATGATATGCCTTGTTGATGGTCGGTTTTTGTTGAATCTAATGGGGGTCCTCTGTGCTTCCTGGATTTTGATGTCTGTGTCTTTCCTCAGGTTAGGAAATTTTTCCATTATGATTTGCTCACATAGCCCTTCTACCCCTATTTCTCTCTCTTCCTCTTCTGGGACCCTATGATTCTGATGTTCTTCCTTTTTAATGAGTCACTGATTTCTCTAATTCTTAAATCGTGCTCTTTTGCCTTAGTCTCCCTCTTTTTTTCTGCCTCATTATTCTCCATAAGTTTGTCCTCTATGTTACTGATTCTCTGCTCTACCTCATCCATCCTTGCCACTGCGGCATCCATCCATGATTGCAGCTCAGTTATAGCATTTTTTATTTCATCCTGACTAGCTTTTACTTCTTTTATCTCCACAGAAAGGAATTCTAGTCTATTTTCGACTCCAGCTAGTATTCTTATTATCGTGATTCTAAATTCTGGTTCAGACATCTTGCTTGTATCTGCGTTGGTTAAGTCCCTGGCTGTCGTTTTTTTGTGCTCTTTCTTTTGGGGTGAATTCCTTCGTTTTGTCATTTTGAAGGGAGAAAATGAATTAATGAGGTAGAAAAATTGAAATTAAAAAAATTAAAATTAAAAATTAAACACACACACACACACACACACACACACACAAATCAAATAGATGATGCTAGATCC
The DNA here is from genome assembly GCF_022079265.1 of Lynx rufus. Taxonomy (NCBI): domain Eukaryota; kingdom Metazoa; phylum Chordata; class Mammalia; order Carnivora; family Felidae; genus Lynx; species Lynx rufus. The sequence continues at coordinate 15,372,930 of NW_025814896.1, read as the reverse complement.
TAGGTGTGTTTTGGTCTGGGTGTTGAAAGTGGTTTGACAGATTAGAGAAAAAAAAGGGGGGGAAGGAAAAAAAGGAAATTGTTTGAGAATTTTAAAAAATGGATATACTGAAGTAGTCTAAAATGAGATGATGGGGTAAAATAGAATTTGAAAAAATATACACAAAAGTAAGGAATATAGTAGAAAAAACATTAAAGAAAAATATTTTTAATAAAAATTAAAAATAAATATGAATTTTTGCTTTTTCTGTATTTAAGAAAAAAGAAAAGAAACAAAAAAGAGAAAAGATAAAAAAAGAAAAAAAGAAATCGTTTGAAAATTTGAAAAAGTGAATACACTGTAGTAGACTAAAATAAAATGGTGGAAGTAAAATAGAATTTGAAAAAATATACATAAAAGCAAAATTATAGTTAAAAATTAAATTAAAATATTTTCAATAGAAATTGAAAGTAAAAATGAAGTTTTTCTCTTTCTGCATTCAAGAAAAAGAAAAGAAACAAAAAAGAGAAAAAAAAAAGAAAGAAAAAAGGAAATTATTTCAAAATTTGAAAAGGTGAGTACAATGAAGTAGACTAAAATAAAGAGATGGAAGTAAAATAGGATTTGAAAAAATTTACACAAAAGTAAAAAATATAGTAATAAAAATTAAAGAAAAATATTTTAATAAAAATTGAAAATAAAAATGAATTTTTTCTCTTCCTGTATTCAAGAAAGAGAAGTGTAAAAGATAAAAAGAAAAAAAAAAGAAAGAAATTGAATAGATGGACCTGCTAACAGATTGAAGTAGGACTGAAATTGCTTCGTTTTCCCCTAGAAGTCAGTCTATGTAGCGCTTTTTAGTCCATAAACTAAGCCGGCAGTGAGACTTGTGTTCTTGAAGAGCGAAGTTGGCCCAGTTGGGCGGGGCTCAGTGTAACAGCTCCGCTCTCCACTAGATGGTGCTGCTAGCCTACTGGGGTGGATTGTTGCCGCGCTTGGAGGTGCGTATGCGCATGCGTGGAAGTGGTGAAATGGCGCCACCCAGCAATTTCTGTTCTCCCGGATCAACAATCGCGCACCCGTCCTGTCTTCAGCTCTCATCCACTCCCCGCTTTTTCACTGTCTGTGACCAGGCCCCAGGCAGTACCTCTCTCCCGAGTTTTGTCTCAGATGCAGCTGTTTTCCCCGGCCCCTTACTTCTGAAGGACTGCGGCTTTCACCCGTTCTGCCCCTCTGTGGGAGGGACTTACCGAGCAATGGCCGAATGAGCAATGGCCGAATGTCGGCTGCACCCAGGAACGCTTGCTGGACCCTGCTGCTGCCGGTGCCCCGAGACTGCGGCCAGGTGCCAGCCCGGCCCAGAAAAAGTTCGCAAGACAGTGTAGCAGCAGCGTTTCAGGGATTATGGAAAATCACAACACACATCTGGCACCAGTCTTCACCCTTAACGACCTTGCCCCAGCGAATGTGGCTGCCTTCTGGGGTCTGCTGGGACCAGGTGGCTTCAACAGTCTCTACCAAATGTCCTTCCAGCAGTGGAACCACTTTTCCCCGTGTGGCCCGAGAACCTCCCGGACCCGACTCTCTTCCTGGGAATTCACCCTTCCCACCAGAACACCGCCAGGTATCGAGCTGTGGAGTTGCAGCCTTTGCGCTCCCCTTGTTTACAGTCTTAATGGAATTTAAACCCTCTCCTTTCTCCCTTTTTTAGTTTAGTCCCTGAGGCTGTTTCTAATTTTCCACTTTCTCTCCAGCTGCTTTTGGGGAAGGGTGCTTTTCCCGTATTCTCCCCCACCCAGTGTCCGTCCTCTCTCCGCCTGCAAAAGCATTTCCTACCTTTTGCAGCTTCTCGCTCCCCAAATGCACCTCTCTGTGCTGCGTACCTGCTGAATTCTGTGGTTCAGGTTGTGCAGATTGTTGTGTTAATCCGCCAATCAGTTTTCTAGGTGTGTAGGATGGTTTAGTGTTGGTCTGGCTGTATTTCAGGAACACGAGACATACAAAAAACTTCCATGCTGTTCCTCCATCTTGGCTCCTCTCCTGGAAGATAATATTTTGACTTTGAATTTTTAATGTTCTCCCTTAGAGTTTTGTGTGTTTGACTTTTCTATAAAATGTAGGCATTACTTTTATAATGATTTATTATAATAAGATTTTTTTATTTTTTTTATTTTTTAAAATTTACATCTAAATTAGTTAGCATATAGTGCAACAATGATTTTAGGAGTAGATTCCTTAGTGCCCCTTACCCATTTAGCCCTTCCCCCCTCCCACAACCCCTCCAGTAACCCTCAGTTTGTTCTCCATATTTATGAGTCTCTTCTGTTTTGTCCCCCTCCCTGTTTTTATATTATTTTTGTTTCCCTTCCCTGTGTTCATCTGTTTTGTCTCTTAAAGTCCTCATATGAGTGAAGTCATAGGATTTTTGTCATTCTCTGACTAATTTACTTAGAATAATACCCCCCAGTTCCATCCAAGTAATTGCAAATGGCAAGATTTCATTCTTTTTGATTGCCGAGTAATATTCCATTGTATATATATACCACATCTTCTTTATCCATTCATCCATCGATGGACATTTGGGCTCTTTCCATATTTTGGCTACTGTTGATAGTGCTGCTGTAAACATTATAAGAGTTTTTAAAGGGAATCTTACTGGCTGCTCAAAAATCTTGGAAACTACTGCTAACTGTCCTCATTTCCAGTAATCTTGGATAGAGTGCATTTCATCTCCCTCAGTTCCATTTGCAGATTTTAAGATTCAGCAAAGAAGCATTCTGAAAGTCCAGAAAGGAGCATTCTGCTACAAGTAGGTCTGACTTGGCTAAGCCCCTCACCTTCAAATTTTGGCTCCTATCTCCCCCTTCTTCATCTCATCTTGCTTGCCACCAACCCCATTCCGGACTTGAATACCCCTCACCCTATTCTACTTGTTCTTTTCTCTATAGCACATTTACCATCTATTATGTGTATTATGTATTGTCTGTTTCTCTCCCACTGAAATATGAATTCCACAAAGGCAGGGTCTTTGTTTTGCTCATTGCTTTAGCCTCAGCACCTAGGACAGTGCCTGGCATAGTGTACACATATATTTGATGAACATATATTTGATGAAGTGAATTGAATTGACTCCCTATCCTATAAGTTAAGAAATGGACTCTTTCTGTGATGCTGGACCCCTGCCCTATTCCCAGGCTATTCTTTTTTTTTTTTTTTTTTGTCTCAAGTTCGCTGACATACAGTGTAGTCTTGGCTTCGGGAGTAGATTCCAGTGATTCATCACTTACATATAACACCCAGTGCTCATCCCAACACATGCCCTCTAATGCCCATCACTCATTTTCCCCAACCCCCTTCTGAGGCTATTCTTGAAGCTCTAACATTCCATACCAACTTTGTCCTAATGCTGATCGAGGTTCTTGGGAGAGGGTGAGAAGCAGGAGGAATGGGAGAGAGACCTGGAGCTGCAAGCTGCCACCCAGCCTGTGGCCCTACCTGGGACTGGCATTTTAAGGGGAAAGGGGACCAAATGGGAGTAGCCTAGCTCCATGTTCAGCTAATTTACCCCTAACTTCTGCTATTTACAAGGTTGGGCCACCCCTAGAACATAGTGTCCAGCCAAAGCACAGCTCTGCCTTTCTCCTTAGGCCTTATCTGATCCGATTTTGTCTAAGGTCACTTTACTACACTTCAGGGTGGAAGCCCCTTTAACAACAATAAAACAACTGCTACCATTTGTTGAGTGCCTTATCTTTCCAGGGACCATATAGAATACTTTTCACACATTACCTCTCTTGAATCAACATAGGATTCCCACAAAGCTTAAAACCCATCTTATACACAAGGAGAGGTTAAACTACTTTGACTGTTGTCACATGGATAGCAGGTTTCACAGTCAGGACTGGGCCTGTCCAGCTCCAATGTTCTTGTATCATACATTCAACAGACACCTATTGAGCTCCCATAATGTGCCAGGCATAGTCTTAGGTGCTCTCTCCCTTCCCTCTGGGGATGTCAAGGAATTGTTGGAACAACACATACATTGTCCAGAGGTCAGAAACAATCACTTACTTGGAGAAGATGCAGACTCAGTATATCTAAACAGAAATATCAAAAGCACAGTGTTCAAAGAGGGCCCAACTTTGTTTGGGTTAGAGAATCATTTGTCTAACCACATGTCCAATCACCAGAGTCCAGCACATTCCCCACCCAACTCCTTTCCTGGATCCTCCAGAGATTTGATTTTTCAGAAGACAAAGCTGGCATGCTTTAGTGGGATTTAATGAGCCTTGGATTTGAAGTCTGAGGTTGTGCTTTTGAGTCCAGAGGCTCTTGAACTTGGGCAAATTATTTAACCTCTCTGACCCTCAGTTTTCTCACATATACATTGAAGTGAATTATGCTGGTTTGGCTTGCTTCCCAGAATCTGGCACAAGTGTTCAATGAACATGCAAATGTAATTGCACCATTCATTGTAAATGCACACAAAGGCACATGCCATTTGCAGGTGTGTGTGTGGGGTCATGAAGCCTTTCTGGAAATGAGGTGCTAACCAGATCAGGACCATGCTTGGTCCCTAAAGACAAGTGTTACACATTTTTCTTATCACTAGTAGCTCTTCCTTCTCTTGAAATGCGCTGAAGCTATGATACTCATCCTTTGGGCACTGCTTCTCCCAACTGTAGTTTACAAAATGGTTGGTAAACTCCCTCCACCTGCCGATTTTCACTGCTTCCTCTACCTTTATTTCCTATTTATCTCCTCTTCAGAGGAGATGCATATCTACATATCAACATCTCTGGGATTCATCTTCTTTTGTACTTTGGTGGTTCACCAGCATTGTTCCTGGGATCTCTTTCCTTAGCTCTCTCAGGTGGTTAAGTCAGTTCATCAGAAACCAAAATAATGGCAGAAGGAGGCGCCCAGGGAGTGCACAGCCTGGCATTCGCCATTCAGGCAGAGGAAAGGCAGGATTGCTCCTTTGTGAGAACTTACCAGGGTGCTCCCACTTCTAGAGTAGCTGGCCTAGACGTAAGAATTGGTCATTTAACATACTATACAGAAGAGCAGTTTTCATCTGGGGAAGGGCAATTCTGCTCCCTCCAGGGACACTTGGCGATGTCTAGAGACTTTTGGTTGACACAACTCCGGGGTGGGAAGGGACCTACTGGTAAAGGCCAGGCATGCTACTAAACATCATCCAATGTACAGAATAGCCCTACCACACAGAATTGTCTGTGCCCCAATATCAGTACTGCCAAGGTTAGGAAACCCGGCAGAAGAATTATGGACGTAAGTACTTTTTAAATTAAAAAACATTTCTAACATTAGCAGCATGATAAGAACTCCATGCAGTGAGGGCAGTACTTGACAAGGTGTACCTGTAATTTTTTTGCTGTACAGCCTTTGTGGGTGGGTGTGGGAGGCACTGGACTTTGAAAAACAGGCACACTGTACCTGCTTGTCCTGGGGGATCTTTGACCATGACTCAGTAACTTGGCCCTTTCTCAGGTGATTGGGTGCAGGGTTACTGTGATTCCAGAAGATGGAGGGCAAGTTGAAGATTTATTAAGTGCACATTAGAGAAGCTGGCAGGTTCTTGCTGGTTATCCACCTCTTATACTTATCAAAGGACTCTTACTAACCCCACATCAACTGTATGTGCATGTATGCATGTGTGTATGTGTATGTCTGTATGTGTGTAAATAATTAATTAAATTACTTTTGACTGAGACCCATTTGATTTGGGTGGTATGGGGATAGGGGAAGTAAACTGGATGGAATTTTAGAAGAATGAAGTTTCCCCATTTATATTCTAACCTCCATATAACCTTTCTCTTATCTAGAAAGGAAAGGAGACTAACAACACTTGAGCACTAACTATATGTCAGGGAGATTTCTACCTTGTCTTGTCACATTCTCATGAAAAGTCCTTGGAATAGATTTTATTGCCATACTCATTTTATAGAACAGGGGAACCAAGGCTTAGAGAGAAGACATGCTTGTACATATAATGAATACATTTATCATAAGCATGCACATACCAAATGAGTTGATTTCTATTTTTACCTTATTTATGTCCCAAATAAATGTCCAGAGGGCAAAAATAAGGTTAATCACTTTTAGAGTCAATTTATGTCTTAAGAAATCCAAGAGGAAGATTTAGGAGACAATGACAGTTATATGGACTCTGTTGATCCTTCCCGATATGTTATCCCCACGGAGTGCAACTCATTTGGTGAGAGGAAGACGTAGAACAAGGGCTTGGAGCCTCAGGTCTTCCTGGGAGGTGTGTGGTCTACAGTATGTTTTACTGAATCCTCTGTGGCTCTGCACAGATCCACCCTTCTCCCATCAATACCACCACTAATATGTTTTTGAACATCACTGGAGGTGGGAAGGATGAGATCCTCAGGTGAGTCTATGGGGGGAGATCCTTTCTTTGTCTTTCCCAGTGGTTCACGTGTGGTAACTGGGGCCCAGACAAGAGACTGATTGGCTCGTTATTGCACAGAAAATAAGGGCTGGGGTCAGCTTTACAGAAGAGTTCCTCAAGTCCAAAACTTTTCTACTGTTTATGGAACTAGTCTAGCTTTACGCTGTTATTTTGGAGAGAATGTTCTCTCTGTTTCTCACTCAAGCTCCAATTCTTTCTGATAATTAGATCCTTCCGATGAGAAAGTAAGATAGTAAATGACCTCGGTGTTGCACACTTCTGGACATCCATGTTCTAAAGGGCACCTCTTCCAAGGTAAAATTTAACTCAGAGGAATATGGGGTCCACAGCATATGATGACAAGCCTCAGGAACCAATAATGGGGAAGGACTCCATTGGACACATCACATAAGGGTGACAAACTCTCTGGCAAGAAAAAAGGTCTCTTGTGCTCATTCAGACTTTTAGGCTCAAAGTCCCCTCCAGGTACCATCTTCACCGTATCCATCAGCATTTCTAATCGCAAATGCAACTCTCGTTATTTTGAGCAGGAAGGAAATTTATTTTTAAAAAATTTGGGTAGTTCACAGGATCACCATCAGGACTGGAAAATACGACTAGGAGAATGGCTGGGAACAAGGAAGGCTGCAAAGTTGAAGCCACAGTGAACAGAACACTGAGCACTTGTACTGTCTTGCCCCATCAATGCCATCACCATCATCCCTGCCAGTACTGTTCCCAGAAAAAGGATGAGGCTGTCTGTTGTCACTGTTGCCATCAGAATGAATTCTCCATTGGCCTTGCTTCCTTGCCTACTGGCTCCTAGTTCAGTGTCTGCTCAATGTGGGAGTGTCTGATTGGCTGAGCCCAAGATAAGTACCTACTTCGTAGCTGCAAGAGAGGCTTCAAGGGAGAGTGCCTATGCTAGTAACTACCTACTGTCTCTCAGCTGTAAGCCCATCCTTTCACACTCTTCTCTGTGATGCAGCCAGTGGGACTGTGAAAACTGAGTTTTCCCTCATTCTTTTGCCAGTTGCGTCTAGTTAGACTCTGTGTGGGAGACACATAGAAGAAACTGAGGGGAAAAAGTAAAATGAGGGGAGATGAGGCAACAGAAAGAGACATCAAAGAATCAATCACAATTGAAAATAGAACTACCCTAAGAACCAGCCATTGTACTACTAGGTATCTATCCAAAGGATGCAAAGATGCAGACCTGAAGGGGCACATGCACTCCAATGTTTATAGCAGCGCTATCCACAAGAGCCAAATTATGGACAGAACCCAAATGTCCATTGACTGATGAATGGATACAAAAGAACCCAATTGTCCATTGACTGATGAATGGATACAAAAGAAGTGGTATATATACACACAATAGAATACTACTCAGTGATCAAAAATAATGAAATCTTGCCATTTGCAATGATGTGGATGGAACTGGAGTGTATTATGCTAAATGAAATAAGCCAATCAGAGAAACAGTTATCATGTGATTTCACTCATATGTGGAATTTGAGAAACTCAGCAGATGAGTATAGGGGAAGGGAAGGAAAAAATAAGATAAAAATAGAGATAAGGCAAACCATAAGAGACTCTTAAATACAGAGAATAAAGTGAGGGTTTCTGGGGTGGGGGCCTGGATTAAATGGGTGATGGGCATTAAAGAGGGCACTTTTTGGGATGAGCACTGGGTGTCATATGTAGGAGATGAATCACTGGGTTCTACTCCTGAAGTCACGAGTACACTGTATGTTAGCTAACTTGAAAATAAATTTTTTAAACGAATAAATAAATAAATTTTACCTGGTTTAAAAAAAAGAAAGAAAGAAATGAGGGGAAATGGGATTTTTCTTCCTGTTTCTGGCTCCAGTCAGCACGTCTCCAACAGCAAAAAACAGTTACACCTCCAGCTTCTGGATCCTTTTGGCAGTTTTCAAGCCACATGTATTGCACCTCCCCGGACACACCAGCACCAGCTGCATGCACCTCCCAACCCGGTGGGCCCAGCACTATCTGAGCCAGGTTCCCCTCGGAGGTCTGAACGCCAGTCACAGTGCATTTTAGAAGACTGAGCCCCAGCCACACAGCCCCCATCTCTCTGTCCTGCCAGAGGCGTGAGCTCCAGCTGTGCCTGGGCCCCTTTTATGAGCGCCTAGGTCTGAGATTCCCAAATAATTTATTCTCTCAAACCTTGGAGTCATGGACGCACTCCCTACCACTGCCAGTGCTCGTATAACCAATTCTCAGCATTACATCCTCTCTGTTTGAGATACTGAGTATAGTTTCTGTGACCTTTACTGAACCTTGACTGATAGGGGGTCTAGCTCTTTCAACTTTTATAGTGGAATTCTGGTTTTACCTCATATCAAGACTCCCTGTAGGGACTTCTTCAATTTAGGAATGGGATTAAGATGTAGGAATGGCTAACAAAGAGCCATTATACACATCCTGATTTCCAACTAGGCCGTAAAATCTGGCAACACCTTGTTACTCTTCAAACCTGAATTTTAACTTCAGTTTTGCTATTGATTTGCTGTGAGGTCTTGGACGAGTCTATTTCCTACTAGAAGCTTCCATTTGTACACGTGTGAAAATAAAAAGGAAAGTTATTGGGGCTGCGGAACTCAACATTTCCTGAGTTTCCAAATCATCTCCAGCTTCCTCTGGGCATTTTTGGCTCTGGAGACAGCTTCCAAGAGAGAATAAAGAGAGGGAAGATAAGGGGTCCTGGGTCTGTATGACACCATGAGAAACACTCGAAGATTCTATTTTGAGGTGTCCTCTGGGTTCTAATGGGCAAAGTAATGAGAAAATAGTTGATAACAAAAAAACACAGCATCTTCCACTGAGGACCTTGTAAGGTAGAGTGTTCCCTCCGCTCAGCCCCTGAGGGCTTTGAGTTCATTCCTGAGGACAGCAGGTGAGAAGACACTGTCAACTGCAAAGCACACTCTGGCCATTTCCAAGGACTGCTCTGGTCCATGGACCTTCTAGGGCAGAATTATTTTGTTCCAGTCATTCATGTATGTAAACGTAATCAAGAACTGAGAGGTACTAATGGGATGGACAAACTTCAGGTCCTTATCAGATTTGGCTGGGTACCTGAACAGCCATAGTTCTTCAAATTGAGAAGTACTCTTTGACATTATTAATCCATCACCCTCGACTCATGGACAGGAAACTGAGGTCCTGAGAGGAGCATCCCTCCACCCTACCCTGTCTCAACCAGGTCATACATTCAACCAGGGGCAAAGTTGGGATTTGTATTTGGATATTTTTATTCCAAGATAAGTGTTCTTCCCACAGGATGTCGACCAGTGATGACTTGAAAATTTGGTCTGAATCATAAAGATGTACAAAGAGGTTTCCCAGGAAAGGAGACTAACTCTCACAGATGTGTGCAGGCAAGGGCCACGTAAATGTGGGAGATGCCACACACAGGAGCCATTTGGCTAGATGGTCACTCTGCAAAACTGCCAGATTAGCAGGGCTTGGGGGTCTTCCACACAATCTTTCCCCAATGCTCCCACTGTTAATGATTCTAACATTCATCTAATGATTTTAATATTTTCTCCTGATCTCCTTCTGTAAAAGGAGCAAGCACCAAGATACTTCTTAAGCCCTTTTCCCACCCCTATCAGTGGATTTGCCCTTAACTATCATCCAATCCACAAATTCTGAAACTTTAAAATCACTTGGCACTACTTGTTAAAAATGCATATTTATGGTGTCTTGAGGACCCAATTTTTATTTTGTTGTTGTTATTGTTTAGTTTTTATTTCATAATCATAAACTTAACTCTGCAACCCAGCTAGACTTGGAGGAGAGTAAGGAAAATACGGAACCCATAGAACTGCAACAAAAGAACAAAAAGCTTATAGGATATTTCAAGAAGATGGGGGTGAGGGGATGCTCTCCTGATCTAAAGAAGGAATGGTCTGGTAGTTAAGATAAAGCCCCATGGCTTTCATAATATTCATGCCTTCTTTCACCTTGCCAAAGATCACATGCTTGCCATCTAACCACTCAGTTTTGGCAGTGCAGATGGAAAACTGGGTATTGTTTTTGTTGAGTCCAGCATTTGCCACGGATGAGATGCCAGGACCTGTATGCTTCAGGATGAAATTCTAACCATCAGATTTCTCCCCTTATAGACAGACTAGCTGCCAGTGCCATTATGGCATGTGAAGTAAAGTCTCCACCCTGGCCAATAGTCCCAAAATAATCCAGTGAAAGAAGAAAACTTTATCACCTATTTTTTTCCTCCCCAGTGTTCAGAGCACAAAAGTTCTCTGCTATCTTTGGTACTGTGTCTGCAAACAGCTGGAAGGACATGTGGCCCAAAGGGTTGCATTCCACCTTGATATCGAAGAACACGGTGGGGTCAATTGTGGCTGGATGGTGTCTGCAAGGCCTGAAGGACCTGTATTTTAGACAGCCCCTGCCCACCCCAAATGACCTAATGTGTTTGTCAATAACATTTTCAGAAATACCCAACAGTTTAACCAGCCCTTTTTAAAGAGGGTGAAACTGAGCGATGTGGAGAGGAAAGGAACTACTGAACAGTAAGTGGACCCCAGACTTTCTTTAGAGCTTCTTGATTCAAGTTGTACAAAACAATGCACTTACTCAAAAGATACATCCAGGTTTTGGTGTGCGGTGGTGGCCAAACCTCCTGCTGTGGGGCTCAATCCTCAAGCCTGGCACCTTCTTATCTTGCCCAGTCCTTTGAGGACCCCTGTCCTTCTTCCCCATGCCTTTCCTCTCCCCCATCCCTCCCCTCCTTATCCTTCCTCCTCCTTCTACTTCCTTTCCATATGTTCCAGTTATCTACCTATTGCAGCGAACGAAATTTCCCAAAACATTTTCTATTTCTCACTATTTTGTGGGTGGGTACTTTGGGAGGGAATCAGCCCAGTGGTGCTCTCCTGGGGTGTTCACCTGGTTGCAGCCAGATATCTGCTGGGACCACAATCACCTGAAGCTCTGCTTGGTGGAAGCTCATTCATGTGGCTGGGACGTGACACTGATTCTCAGGTAGAGCTTTTCTGGGGCTTTCGGCCAGAGTGTATGATTGGGCCTCCCCAGCATGGTTGCCTCAGAGTAGCTGAACCTCTTACGTGGAAGCTGCTTCACACACACCCCCAACAAGCATCCAGAGAGGATTGAGAGCACTTTTCCTGGCCTATCCTTGGAAGTCACACAGCATCATCTAGCTTTACTCTCCTGGTCAAAACAGTCCCAGCATTTGCCTGGACTCAAAGGGACAGGATGTGGACTCTACCTCTAGACTGAAGTATGTGAAAGAATTGTGAGTCCCTGCTTTCAAACTGTGTCTTTCCCTCCTTCATCCCTCCTTTCTTCCTCCTTCCTCTGCATCTTTTCTTTGCTTTCCCTAAGTCTTCCTCTCATGCCTCTCCCCAGTTACCTTCTATTTGTAGTGACTGTGCTGGACTCTGGAAGTGTATCCTTTATTGAAAGCTCAGGGAACGAGTCTATGAGCCTTTTTGGAGATGGATCTACCATGAAGTTGATGGAGATCAAGCCTCATGATCCCTCATCTGAGCAAACCTACTTCCATTCCTAAGCATCTTATGACAATTTTCCCAGGGCCACAGGGTCACCAGAGTTCCCATTTTGCAGGATTTCCATACTCCTCTCTCTTTCTTTTGGTGTTCCTGGAGGACCCAATGACTTCTTGTTCTCCGAACACTGCACAGGAGTAGATGTGAATTATTCATTCTCACAGATACCAGACCTCACAGAAAACTTTACTGGGGAAACTGGTGGCTTCCGAAGGATACATGGGGGCCCCGAGAGTTGAAGAGATAGGATCTCACACTGAGAAAGGGCCAAAGGGTAAAGGGCATTATGTTTGGAAAGAAGCTGAGCTGGAGGAAAGAGAGTAAGCAAATGCGGGGGTTCGGTTTTGGAGCAGCCAATGTCTTGGCAGCTGAGGAAGCCAATAAGAAGCATCAGTCAGGCACACATGGAGAGAGGCCTGGAATACAACCAAGTTCTGGAGGTTGTTCTACTTCTCTTTATCCTGCCCAGGGAGTTGGTGACTCTGCAAGATAACAGAATAGAAAAGGATGAGATGCTTGGGCCATACTCACCTTAGGAACCAAATCCTATAGTTAATGGAGAGAAGGAGATGGGGTCATATTTATATCTTTTCACAGGAAGAGAAAACAGAAGTGGAGTGATTTTGGGGGCTCATAGGGTGATCATGTGCTCCGTCTTTTCCTGTCAAGACCCAGTTTAAGCCTGTTATCCCAATGTGGTAACGAATGGCATCCCCTTTCACTGTCAATTTTCTCTGTTTGGTCAATAAAGCGTGTGGTTGTCCTAGCTATAATCACCTTAAAAAGGAAAATGAAGAGGACGGGTGATGGTGCATGGTGGCCAGCCCTGGGCTCTGGGCTGGTTCACTGGGCCTCCTTCTGACATGGTCTTGGGCACTCCACCACTTGTGCTTCCACTTTCTGCATCCCGTTTCCATCTCCTACTTGCCAACTTCCCTTTGACTACTGCTTCTATTCCCACCTTCTCTTTCCCAAAACGTCCTCTATTTACCCTTTGCAAGGTGCATTCTTATCTCATGATTGGACTGATTCTGTCAGCTCCAGGCCTGCCAACTTCCTGGAATGGACCAGTTAACACCCAGACCTCCCACTGGTGCAAGTGAGCTTGGGAGATGGGACCCCTGGGACTTACACACATCTGGACAGATGGACCTGCAGACAGCTTCAGACTGGAAGTTGTTGTTGTTTCCAGCACAACCACCATAGGTGAATTTGGAGCAACGTTTGGTTTCCTTGTTGTACCACCAGCGTGGAATGAGGGCCAGGCAGAGGCCAACTTCCTTGGGCAAACTGCATACGTCTGCAGGGAGATTGCAGAGCAGTACTCTTTGGGTTCTGCCTTGCTAGAGAATATTCCAGGCTTGTGAATAGGCTTGGAACAATGTAAGGCATGATATTTTTAGAGCTACATGAACATGCTAAAAAATATTATGCTGCTATACTCCTCCATGCTTTTGCACATGCCTGGAGTGCCATCCCTCTTTTGCTTACTAGGTGCAATCTTATTCATTCCTCAAAACCATCCCTAGACATCAAACTCTTTGATGTCTTTCCTGGCCCTATTCCTCACTCTTTGCTTTTCTTTATTGCTTTTTTTAAATTTAAATTTTTGCTCTTCTTGTTTTCAATCTTGCACACATATTGATCACTTCTGTGTAATTATTTGTTCATATTTTCTGACTCCTCCATCAGAATGTGAGGTTTGCACCTTATGTTATTTTGGTACACCAGTTCCTAGCAGATAATTTGGCACGGAGAGGATGCTTTAGGAATATATATCTTGCACTTCAAGAAATACTTATTGAGTAACCATTTTGTTCACAATACTACAAAGTACAAATAGAGTTCTTTAGAACCTCATAGTCTAAAGCATAACAACAACAGTATTTATTAAAGTTCTTAGCACTTGACACATATTAACCTATGACCTTATCAGGTAGGTCCTCTTATGGTCCTCATTTTGCAGATGAGGAAACTGAGGCTCATAGAGGCTAAGTAACTTCCCTAAGGAAGATGACATAGGGATTTGAACATAAATACTCTATTGCTTGTAGGATCAAGACAAGATCCCTTACTCTGGCTGGCAAAAACCAACGTTGTCAGAGTCTTGCCTACCTAGCCTGGCTTTACCATCCTCATATTTCTCTCTCTTATCACGGGCATGCTTGCTCTCTGGTCTCTAGACTTTCTAGACTTGAGCATGCTATCTCCTCACACAGGACCTTCGCACATACTATTACCTGTGCCTGAAAGCTGTTCCCTCCAATTTTTGCCTACTTACAACCCATCTTTCTGATCTTATATCTTGGATCTTTTCCCATGAAAACCTTCTTGCTTCCCTGGATTATGCTGAGTAAGCAGAGACCACCATGGGTGTAAGAGGCACCAGCAAATACTTATTGAAAGAAAGAATGAATGAATGAATAGTCCTTGATGGTCCTCTTTAGAGCTCAATCATATGGGCACAGCAGAAAGAGTGTAGGAGGTCAAAAATGGTTAGGGAAGGCATCCTGGATTTATATAGACAAAGAGGCCTGGAAAGATACTTGTTTCTTAGAGCTATCATATCTCCTGATGCCATGTTGGCATTTGATAGGACCTCCGTGGTTCCTTGACATCTCAGAGGATCGCAGAAGAATAGCCAAGAGACCATGTGGTCTAATGCCTATATCTTTCTTACACATGGGGAAACTAAGGCCCATAAAGGAAAATCTCTGTTACTCACACCACATACCTAAATAGGGGAGAAAAGAAATAAACTCCATCCCAGTCCAGCACTGCTAGGATTTGTGTCAGGCAGAAGATGCATCCAGACTCTTGGTCAGAGACCAGCCATCATTCAAGGGGAGGGGTCCAGCAATGCCAGTGCTGATGGGCAGAGAGTGCGGGTCAGGAGTGAGGGCACTGGATAGTTCAGGGGGTTTGTGTGTTACCTTCATCGGGGTCTACACATTTCTTTGCACAGTTAAACTTGCAACATTTCATCTTCCCCGAGCAACGTTTTTTCCTCCCACAGTGGTCGATTTCTTTGAAACTGCATGGTGGTTTGTTTTCGGGACACTTCTCTGAGGGAGAAAACAAGGGAAGAAGGGAGGCCAGAACCCTCCATTGCCAGGCCCAGAGCACCACTGCAGAGTTAGAGAAGCCTTTTTTCACTTCATCGTCCCCAGAAGGTAGTGACCTTTAGATGGCTCAGGATTTTCACATCACTGTCCCCACTCCCAACCCGATAACGACTCACCATGTAGTACCTACACCCAGCCCTACCCCCAACCCCACCACTCATAGGATGCTCTCCACTAGGACTACTCTGGTCACTTGGCTTTCTTGTATTTGGATGTTCCCTGGGTGGGGGCAAGAGTGCTGTAGCTCCTCCAGGTGACTGAGATCTCCATTTGTGGAGTCAAGTGGCTGGACTTTGAATTCTGTGCAACCCTTAGTATGACAGGCATCATCTCTGGACCTTGCCTCTTTCATCTGCCTATAGAGTTGTTTTGAGGATTAGGCGACAAATCTTGTAAGCCATCGTCAAGCTGCCTGGGGCATAATAATGGTAACTAATATTAACGAGATGCTTACTGTGCCCTTGTCCTTTTCTCCTTAATTCTCATGACACCTCTATGGGTGAGTCCTATCAATATCCACATTTTATAAACAGAGGAATCTGCAGCACAGGCAGGTTATGTGAACCTTTCCAAGGTCACACACAGCTACTGAGGAGAGGAACCAGGATTTGAACCTGCAATGTATGGCTTCACTGCTGAGTGCTCAGTGTATTTTAGCTGCTACTTAAGGGATCTTCATATTTCCGCATTTCAAGGGACTTCCAGAGACCATTCTTTAACTCCAGAAGCAAGGACCTTCTGGGGGTGTGGGTATGGGGAGACTTTTGGGGCTGCAACTGGGAGATTTTTTTTTTTAATTTTTTTTTCAATATTTATTTTTGGGACAGAGAGAGACAGAGCATGAATGGGGGAGGGGCAGAGAGAGGGAGACACAGAATCGGAAACAGGCTCCAGGCTCTCAGCCATCAGCCCAGAGCCCGACGCGGGGCTTGAACTCACAGGACGTGAGATCGTGACCTGGCTGAAGTCGGACGCTTAACCGACTGCGCCACCCAGGCGCCCCTGCAACTGGGAGATTTAAAGCTGCTAAGGGAGGTGCTGGGGGGCGGGATCTTTCTTATAGGAAAGGTCCATAAGGTTCCAGCACCTTTTTAGTCCATCTTATGGCCCCCTGGTCTAGAAGGAATCCCTCTCATAATGACAGTGGGGAGTCCGTTGCTACAGACTCAGGTCCCTGTGCTCGTGGAATGCATCTGACCAGGAGTTTGGGGTCTGAGAGAAGGACTGAGAATATCTCCCATTTCTCCTGCCCAGGGTCCCAGGCTGAAGGTGGAAGTGTTCCTCCTCTGTAGAATTCTTTGTTTCTCCCTCCCAGAAACTTCCGTTTTTCCACTGGGAGGGCTAGTCCCTGATACTTACTGCCAAGCAACCCCTCAACCAGCTCAGGCTCCTGAACTCTCCCCAGGAGGATGAATAGTACCAGGACTGGCACAAGTCCCAAGGGCCCCATTTTAAGAGCTACTGGCCTGGCTGCTGGCACGAAAATTAGGAACTGCTCCGCAGTAGCTCCTGCTTCTGATCTTTGGCTGTCCTGGCACAGGAGCCACACTTCCTGTGCCGGGGAACACCAAGTCCCCGAGGCCACCGGTGGGAGTAGCTGGCACCCACAGCGCCAACCCTGGGGGAAGGAACTCTTGAAAAGCAGCTCCTACTCCTCAGCTCGCTGCGGCTCTCTGGCTCTCTGGTCAACCAGGGAGAGAGGCAAAGATTGTCTGGGACTTCTAGACTCCCTTGGAGAAAGGGAAGTTCAATTCCAGCATCTTCCATTTTCCAGTGGAGTTTAGAGATCAAGAATATTCCAGTTTTCTTTCCAGTCTTACCCTTCTCCTGACATGTCTATTTGTCTCCTTATTTTTCTCACACTTTTTTTTCTTCTTTTTTTTTTTAAATTTTCCTTACATTTATTTATTTATTTTTGAGAGACAGAGAGAGAGCACAAGCGGGGGATGGGCAGAAAGAGGAGACACAGAATCTGAAGCAGGCTCCAGGTTGTCAGCACAGAGCCCAACGCAGGGCTCGAACTCACAAACCACGAGATCATGACCCAAGCCGAAGCTGGACACTCAACCAACTGAGCCACCCAGGCGCTCCTATTTTTCTTCTTTCTGTGCTTCCTCCTTTTGCTGTGTGCCTGCCTTTTTCTCTTTTCCTGTGAGTCTCCCTCCGGGTCTCTTTCTCCCTGCCCTTCATTTCCCTTCTGTCCTTCTCCTTTTTCTTCTTTTTGGGCCATCCCTTTTCTTAAACCATCGTCAAAAAGTAAAGGTATTACCATGTGTAGCATGTGGGGAAGGAGACCGGTTTATCTCAGGTTGGACCAAATCTTCAGAAAGTATTTGTCAAGATCATGCTGCTTTGAGAGCAGGAGAGGATGCCAGCACTAACAGAAAGCCTCTATTATTGGGTGCAATTTGGAATGGTTGATGCAGGAGGGAAATAATAACTATCAGTTATGACATCAGAACCAGCAGCTATGGGGCGTGAAGATTCTTCCACTGGGTTCTCCAACTTAAGGTTTGAAGGTTTAATAAGGCATGTTCTTGGCTTGCCTCTGATTTCACCTGTAGCTACAGGAGACAGACCTGGTGCACATTTTTGTTTTTCCTAACCCACTTTTAGAAAAATTGAGGTGGGATTCACATCAGATAAGATTAACCATTTTTAAGAGGACAGGTCAGTGGCTTTTTAGTACCTTCACAATGTTCTGTAACCACCACCGTTGTTAGTTCCAAAATATTTTTATCACTCCAAAAGAAGGCACCTTGCTGCCTCAATTGGAAGAGCATGTGACTCTTGATCTCGGGGTTGTGAGTTCAAGCCCCACGTCAGGTGTAAAGATTACTTAAATAAATGAAACTTAAAAAACAAAAGCAAAAACAAAAGAAAACCTCATACCTACTAGCAGTTGCTCTTTCCCCCCAGCCCAATCCCATCCCTGGCAACCACTAACCTACTTTCTATTGCTATGGATCTACCTATTCTGGATACTTCATAAAAATGGATTCATACTGTAGGTGACCTTTTGTGTATGACTTTTTTTGCTTAGAGTAACGTTTTCGGTTTTTGTGGCATATGTTAGTGTTTTGCTCCTTTTGTGGCCGAATGACACCCAATGCTTAGAGACAGCTTCCAACTTCAAGTGTCAGAGTCTCTACTTCTGTGCTATGGGTTTTCTCTGGCTCCCTGACATCTTGCTAAGCTTGCATGTGGAACAGTCTGGAAGAGCAAGGGCTTTAATACCCCCAGGCATCCAGGAAGGAATGGGAATCAATGACTAAATGACTCAACTGCCCCGTCACTGGAGATGAATGCAGACATTTGGACACATGTTTTACAGCATTCCTTAGAAGGCCCCTGGGAGAATAAGCTGCAGTTTCCCTCCACGGTAACCAGCTTATAGTCGACTCCTCTCTTGCCTGTATCATTTACCCGATCCCCACCTTGTGTGTCTTGAGAGATCTCCCAAGTAAACTGTTTTCACGCATGTCCTTGTCCCAGGATTAGTTTCTGGGGGATCCAAACTAAGGCAATGCCCAAAGACCTTTGTCTTAAAAGGATCTTACAATTTTTTGAAGAAACAGAGGGGGACAATGTCCCTGGAGCTCTCAGCTCTCGAGAGCTGACTGTTTCCCCTCCCTTTCATTGTGTCACAAGAGGCCTCAGTGACCCTTTATTCTCTGCAAAGTGTAATGTACCAACAGATGTGAATTATTCAGCCTCAGAGGCACAAGACTACACAAAGTACTTTACTGGGGTAAATTGGGAGCTATGCAGGGGGCTCTAGACATTGGACATAAAGAAAAGAAGCATAGAGATGGGTCAAAACAGAATGATACCATGTTTAAGAGTCTGAGATAGAGGAAGGCGAATGCAGATCCTGGGGCTCCGTAAGGGGAAGAGCTGAGGTCTTGGAATGTGAGAGTAGAACAGTGGAAACCAGCGTGGACCATTGGTCAGGCACACAGACAGAGCCTTGGATCATGAGCCAAATCCTGGTGGTTGTTCAGGTACATCCTTAATGCAATGAGGATTATAAGCCTGGAGAGAATGTAGGACAGGATCAGTTAAGCACTTGGGCTCAGCTTATCTTCAGAACAAGTCTTGAAGTTATGCTCGTATATCTTTGCACAGCAGGTTAAAACAAAGTGGGTTTGCTTTGGGGAGCTATGGCTTCCTCCTTAAAAGCGGAATTGGATGTGGTTGGGAGCAGATTGCTGGCAATCCAGCACTAATATGGATGTCTTGTGACCTCTCTGAAGTTGGTCTCTGGGATTTCATCATGTCTGCATCCTCCTTCCATCCCTCATACTTGCCAGCTTTGATTCATGACCATGTCCCTTCCCAAACTCAATTCCCAGAAAGCTGCTATCCAACCCTCTGCCAGGTGCATACTTACCCCCCAAGTGGAGCTGGCTCTGCCAGCACTGGTCTGCCAAGGACGTAGCCAACCCTGAACAAAGCAACCAACACCCAGACCTTTCAGCATGGCCCTAATGAGGTTGGGAAGCCCCAGGGACTCACGTTTTTTGGAGCACATGTTCTGGCACATGTCTTTGGTTTGGAAGTTGTTATTGTTTCCTTTGCAGCCACCATAGATGAACCTAGAGCAGGTACCCTTTTCCTTGTCATACCACCAACGATGAAAAAAGGCCATGCAGGGGCCAGTTTCTTTGGGCATATCACATATGTCTGTAGGGAGACCCCAGAGTTGAGAAATAAGAGTGCCCACCCCTCAAAAAAGGAGCTGTTATTGTTACCCCTGGACACCACCAGAGATGAAACTGAGCAGGCTCCTTTCACCTTTTCACACCTCAGGAACCCAGACCCATTGGTATATTGTGCACATTGTAGGGAGACCCCAGAGTGGAGCTGTTTGGGTGTCTGCATCCCCGGAGAACATCGGTCTCTCCCATTCCTTCTGGTCACTGTCCCTGTTATCTTCCTGAGAGTGAGGAGACTAATTTGAAGGCTCTGCTCCCAAATCAGTGTGTGTATTCACCTCCCACATTACCTGTCTTGTCCTTGACTTCCTCTTCTGTACAATGGGAATGCAAAATCTCACCTTGCTTGTGGCACAGAGCCATCCTGAGGTACAAGTGAGACTGCCTTCATGGCACTCGAGGTTGTGAACTCCTTGATTATATCTGAATGTGCAGCTTCTAGCAGTGCCTGGCATAGAGTAGCTGCTCAGTAAATACATCCTGAATGGATTAAAGATATGGAAGTGCCTTGGAAATGGCAAATTATAAACCACATACTCTGCCCCCTAAACCATGCCAGGAAGAGAGAATATGGGATCATGAGTAAAGGGGAAGTCCACTCAGGGAAGCCAGGGACTAGTATTTTAGATGGTCCAGCACCTTTCCTCCCTCAGTTAGCTTCAGTCCTGTTATGGTTTGGATTGTGTCTCTCCCTACTCACCCCGCCCCCATTTGTATGTTGAATCTTAATCCTCAGGATTTCAGAATGTGACCCTATTTGGAAATAGAGTTGTGGCAAATGTAATTAGTTCAGATGAGTTATACTGGGGTAGGATGCATCCCTAATCCAACAGGGCTGGTTTCTTTATAGAAAGGGGAAATTTGGACACACACACACAGAGAGAGAGAGAGAGAGAGAGAGAGAGAGAGAGAGAGAGATGAAGCTGAAGGCAGAAGTCTACAAGCCCAGGATTGCCAAATATTGCCAGCAAACCATCAGGAATTAGAGGAAAAACGTGGAACAGATTCTCCCCCTCACAACCTGAGAAAGAACCTGCTTTGCCAACACTTGACCTTGGACTTGTAGCCTGTAGAACTGTCAGACAATATATTGTTGTTTAAGCCACCCAGTTTGTGGTCCTTTGTTGCTGCAGCCCTAGCAAATGAATGTAGATCTGAACTCAACTCTGAGTTCCATGAGGGAAAACTTCCCATAGCTGAACAGGCAAGTCCTGCTGATTTTTATCCTCCTCTTAGCTCACCTCTCTGACACTCTCTTTAAATCTTGGTGTCTCATGCCTGGGCTGTTGGGATAGCCTGGAACTGATCTTCCTGGCCCTGTCTCTGGCCCTTCTAATCAGTCCTTCATTCTGCCTGCCAGAGGGAAGCACCTACTGGACCTGAAACAAAGCTGATCATGTCATTCCACAGCTAGGACCTTACTTCATGGCAAAGTCTTCCACTGACCCACAAGCCTTTTGTAGCCTGGCTCCCGCTTGTGGTTCTGCACCACCACCTGACACCACAGTACCATTTGAGGTACATGCTCCTGCAACCTTCAACACCCCATGGTATCCCACACCTCCACACCTTTCGCTTTCATTTCCTCTGTCCACCCCGCTGTTGTTCATTAGCGACAGTCCCACTCTCCCTTCAAAACCTTACTCAGACATCAGCTCTCTGTGATGTCACTGACTCCATTCTAAACCCCACACCCCCATAGCTTCCTGGACCGATCCTTCATTGTTCCACCATGCTTCTGAATCTCTTGTGCATGGTTGTCAATGGATTCCCTCCTCAGTCTTCTCCATGAGGTCATGAGCTTCCAAGGGAGCAGAGATTGTGTCTGATTTCATCTTGGAGCCCCATTCCTAGCAGGTGGTCTGGCATAGAATTGGATCTTGCAGAACGTTAAGGGTAAAACAAAATGCACCCTGACCTGAACCGAATAAGCCATTCATTGAGCACCTACTATGTGCAAGATGCTTATTAAAATAAATATTTATTTATTTTTGAGAGAGAGACAGACAGACAGGAAGTGCCAACATGAGCAGGGGAAGGGCAGAGAAAGAAGGAGACAGAGAATCCCAAGCAGGCTCCACACCATCAGCACAGAACCCCATGTGGGACTCGAACTCACGAACCTCAAGATCGTGACCTGAGCTGAAACCAAGAGTGTGACACTCAACTCACTGAGCCACTCATGTGCCCCTCAAGATGCTTTAAGAGACAAAAGGCATGGCCTCTGCTTTTTAGGAACTCCCTAAACAAATAACTTAAGCTAATATGTGTCACTTGGCTAAATTGTGTCCAGGAATTGCTCTAAGCACTTCCTGTGCATCATCTTGTTTGATCCTCCAAATAGCCTTTAACATTGGTTCTTTTCTTATCTGGGGAAAGTGAGGAACAACAGGAGAAAGTTGTTAATTTTCCCAGGCTGGTGACAGACTAAGACTTGAACTCAGAAAACCTAGATTCAAAAACCCTCACCTTTAGGCAAATGAACAACTCACCATCCTCTTGCCCACTCTGCCCCATTGTCCATTGTCAAGTCCTGCTTACTTTACTGCCTAGACATCTTTCAAACACAGCCCACTCTTCTCCATCCCCTCAGCTACCTCTCTGGTCCAAGCTACCATATCCTCTTTTCCTGAAATCCTTCAAGACATTCTGTTTCTCCTCTGTTAGTGATAAAACCCTGATCGCATCACTGTCCACCTCAGTGGATTTTCATTGCTCTTGGGATCAAAGTGAGATGTCAGCCCACCAGACCCTATCTCACCAGATCCTTTCCCTCATGCCGTGCTCATACACATTCTTGCTGTCTGGCCTCTCTAAGCCCCACCATTGAGCCTTTGTGCATGTTATTCTCTGTGCCTTGAAATCCCTCCCATCCACTCTTTGCCTAAATTTCCTACCCATCCTTCTGAACTCAACTTCAGGTTTGCTTTCTCATGGAAGCCTTCCTTACCTCCTTGACCACACGAGTCAAATCCCATTATGACTCTCAGAGATACTCAATACATATTTGTTAACTAAATGAGTAAAGAATCTTTGATAGCCTTTTTGGAGCCCAAGAAGATGGGCATGGAGTTAAGATCGCAGGAACAAAGGAAAAACCCTCTGGTCTGCAGTAGTCGAGGGATGTTTCCTGGTGCTAAATTGAACTTAGAGAAGCAGAGAGGCAGCCCCTCAGCAACAAAAAGCTGGTAAATACCAATAGCTTACTTATCACTTGCAGCAACAATGTGCCAACAATGGCCACATGGAGACTAAGAAAATCATGAGTTAGAAATAAACAAAAAAAGAAAACCATAAGAGTGAAAGCAGCCAAGAGACTATCTGCTTCAATCCTACACTCACATTCTGTTTGGGGAAATCAAAGACCAGATTGGATGAAGATACTACCTAATGTCACACATAATATTAGGGGCAGTGATGGATGTAAATTACAGGTCTCCCCGTCCAGCAATCTTGCTGAAAGACCAGCCCTTAGTAAAGCAGGGATGATGCTACACAGGTGGGCAGAAGGTGAGGGTGTGGGCAGAGGGGCTGGTTATTCTGAGGCTCCTAGTATTACCTTGGTGGAGGTCTAAACACTTTTTTCCACAGCTGAAGATGCAACACTTCTTGTTGTCCAGACATTGTCTGTCCTTCGTACATTCATCCCTTTCTTTGAATTCACATTTCTCTTGGATTCTGGGGCATCTCCCTAAAGGAAAGGACAGTTTTACAACCGTGAATCTTAGAGGGCACAGTGTCCACTCTTCTCCCAGCCCAAGGCAACTCTGTAAAGTCAGGGATGTTTGCTTTCTCTTTGCTCATCCACAGGAGTCCTTTTCCTTAGGGTGCTCTCATGTATTTCCAAGCACTGCCTACACTGACTTCCCTTCTGACCACTCTCTACCTTCTTACCCCATCCCTAGTTCCACCCCTTAGCCTCATCCCCTCTAATGCAGGATTTCTCAAACTTGCCAGTCTTTATGATCATTATTTATGGGAGGAGGAGGGCTGTCCTGTGGGTGTTCAGCGTCTCGGGCCCCTATCAGTAGGGTGTTCAGCGTCTCGGGCCCCTATCCACCAGAAGCCAATAGCACTCTCCAGTTTAACAATCAAAAATATCTGCAGATATTGCAAATGTCCCCTGGAAGGCAAAATCGCCCATTGAAATCCACTGGTCTAAATTAATCTGGTCATTTTGGCCTGGTTGAGGAGTCAGTGTTTTGGAGTTCCTCCCAGGGGCGCTATTGCACAATGATTAATAACACTCACCCTGGCGTCAGAGAGTTGGGTTTTTAAATTCTACATCTTGGTTTACCACTCACCTCTCTGAACCTTGGTTTCTTCACTTGTAAACTTGTTTTAGCCTTACAAAGTTGTTGAGGAGGAAATGAGACAAAGTGCGTAAAGTTACAATCATAGGAACTGATGCATAGCAATGTTAACTAACGTTTATCCACTGTTTACCATACACCAAGGACTTTTCTGTGCATTTTAAATGCTATCTCAGGGCGCTTGGGTGACTCAGTAGGTTAAGTGTCCAACTTTTGATTTCAGCTTAGCTCATGATCTCACAGTTGGCGAGTTCGAGCCCTGCATCGGGCTCTGTTCTGACAGTGCAGAGTCTGCTTGGGATTCTGTCTTTCCCTCTCTCTCTGTCCCTCTCCTACTCCTGTTCACACTTTCTCTCTCAAAAATAAACTTAAAAAAAAATTTAAATGCTATCTCCCATAATCCTCCTAATACCTCTAAGAGGTCAGTTCTACTGACATCCACATTTTGTGCAGGAGGAGACTGAAGCACATGGAATCTAACTAACTTGCCCTAGTTTATGGCTACTGAACAGTGAAACCAGAGTTTGGACCCACCATGTCTGACTCCAGATCTCTCTAACTCCCTACTTTCTGAATGTTGACTAAATGGTAACCAATTGTCATTATTACTCTATAGTCATGGAGGATTACTGTCTTCAGTTCAAAGAAACTTCTGGATACTGTCTTTTATCCCAAAGGTAGGGAACCCCTGGGGATGCAGGAATACTTTATAAGACTACATTTGAAAGAATCAGGAGTTGATAGAGATAATATCCTGAGAAAGGAGGCTATTTTTTGTGGGGTAAGGGGAAGATCCCCTAGACTTCCCAGATTCTTAAAGCCCCTCCCATAAATGCAAGATCCTGTGACTCTTCCTTCCACCCCCAATTGACCCTCTACTTCAAAGGGGCTGAAATTGGGGGTTGCCTCAGGTCCAGATTCTTGCATTCAGAGAGGGCATTTCCATAAAGGGGGAAATTGGAAGAAATATTCCAAATACCTCCCAACCTTGGACCAGGACTAACATGGTGGGAAGCAACTCAAGTCTTAGCACCTGTTCCTTGTTTCATTCTCCCAGCACCCTCCCTCTCTTCAGCGCGAAGGCTGAGGCCCCACTACTTACTGGGAAAGATCCAGTCACCGAAACCCTGGACATTCACTAGAAAGGCGGATAAGACCAGGATGCTCAAAAGTCTAGAAGACGCCATTCTGAAGAAGAGCTGGCCTGTTCAGTGGTTCCAGAATATGAAAATGTCTGGCCAGCCTATTTCTTCAGTAGTCAGTATCTTGGATGTGAGAACTGGAGTCAAGCCAGACACCTCTTATCCTGCTGGGAACGCCAAGTTCCTGAGATCGTCAATGTGGCCAGCTGGCATCTACAGCCCACAGCTCTGGGGAAGAGTCTTTTCTTGGATGGTTCATGATGCTCAACAGCCCGGGCTAGGCTAGGCCCTCTGGTCCACCGTGGGGTGTGGACAAAGCTTATCTCACTTTCCATGTGAACTTAGGAGTACATGCCACCACCAGGGGTCTTGATAACTTTGAGAGTTATGGAATGTCCTCATTCTCCATTCATTTTCCACTTTATCTGCACATTAACTGCTATGCCCCTTTTGTTTATCTCTGACAATGTATCTCTATGGATGTCTTGGTATCTCTTTGTTTAGATGTGCTTCTCCGTGTTGGTGTCTGCCTTATTCTCTTTTTCTGTGGGCTTCTCATGGTCTCTGTGTCTCTTTCTCCCTCTCCCACCATTTCATCCAACCTTCTCCCTTTTCTCTTTGGGTAGTTCATATTCTTTGACAAAGGCCAAAGAGTAAATATGTTACCACAGAGTGGAGTGTGAGGGAGGAGGAGCCTGTCAGCAGAATTTTCAGATACTGTTTGTCAAGGTCATATTGCTTTGAGAGCAGTGGAGAATGTCAGCAGAGCTTATAGTGAGTGTCCTCCATCTGGTGCATCTTGTTGTCTGAGGAGGAACTGTAAAATGGGGAGGCCTGCCTGAGAGACCACACCCCAGTTAAAGTGCATAGACAGTAGAGTTGCTGGCTTCTGACTGGACTGGTGAAAGGGCCCTGGAGAGGGTGCTGGAGAATTTGGCAGCATTCCTACATGGACTCCACAATGCCTGCCAGCCAGCCAGTCAGTCCCGGTAGAGGGAGAGACTCTCCTTAGAGAGTAAATGTTGTCTGTAGGGTCCCTGTTTCTTTCTTCAACTAGCTGTTGCACTTTGGGTCAAGTTGTTCTCCATTTGTGCTACATGATGGGCAGAAGCCAGACAAAGCCAGCTGTATCATCAGTGAGTGACTATATGGTCACAAAATTTAGGATCACAGACAGAGCCCCCTGTGGGAATCTGTGGTGTGTGTCTCAGCCTATTGACAGTGATATTCTCAGCTAGGAAGGCCCGAGACACTCTTGGGGGCATATTTACTCAAAGTGAGGCCCACAGGCATTCCCTTGACAGACATGCCTCCACCACCATGGGGAAGCATTGTGGTTGGACCAGACTTTGTGGTTCTTATTGTTATCACAGGACTTACCTCTGCCACACCATCAGGGAACTTCAGAGCACACAATTTATTATTACTCACAAGCCTTGGAGGGTATATGGCATGCCAGAAGGCCACACAGAAGGTTGTGGACAAAGAGAAGGGTAGGAAGTATGGACCTGGGGCTCTCTGCCTTTATTAGGGTCCAAGGGTGGAATGTCTAGGGTTTCATGGATTCACTTTTTATTGGCGAATTTAAAGCATATAAAAGTGGGAATCAGGGTGTGGGGAGGGAGAAGCAGGGTCACTCGGGTGGTCTGTTATCTGGGATCCTCGAGGCCTTTCCAAAGGGGGAACTTCATGGGTGAGGACAGCCTGGTTCCTTATCTAGCTGTGTTGTTAATATCTGTGTTATACAGCTGGTGCTGCATTTATTCGATATGGATGTCTTCGAAATGGATGCCTCAGCACTCAAAAGCTTAGTGTCAGGCACTTACATTAAAATAAAAAAGCTGCATATCAGGCACTTATACCACACAGTCCAATCCCATCAGTTTCTGGATCCCACTGAACCCCACAAAGGGAGCAGAGAATAGAATTTCTAATGAACCACCAAGATGTCTTGAGCAGTGCTGTCCCTCCCCTCTTATTCTATGTCCCTCCCATACTCAGGCCAGGAGAGAATACAAAGCTGAACCACCTGGTGCAAGGACTCTGAGGGCACACGTCCATTTCTTCATCTTAGAGGGGTCATAAGGCCCAGAGGAGTGCAGATTATGACTCCATGTCACCGAGTGAGTGAGTGTCTGAGATAAAGGTAAGAGGGAAAGGAGTATCTGAGTTCTTGTCAGAGGTCACTATGGAACCTTCTGATATTGATGTGAATATATCTTACTATGGAGTTGCAGGTAGGGAGGAATAGTGCACACAAAGGGGATGAAGGTGATGTCCATAGTGGGGACAGAAGCTAGGGACCCACAGAGACTAAATGTCCAAATGGCTCCCAGTGCCCCAGGGAAGGCTGAATTCTTCTCTAAATTTTCTTGAAAGTAAATGAAAACTCAGAATTTCTAGTTGTTCTATCTATTCTGCCTTGTCTAATTTCAAGTCCCACCCAAGGGTCTCACTTTTCAAGCAGATGAGATGAAATTTATGTCTTGGGGGCCTAGGATGAATGACCTCTTTTACCCCTTCCTTACTCAATTTCTTGAAGAAGGCTGAGTAAGGATCCATGTGGATCTTTGCCCTCCTTCCCTTATCTCCTCTCACCGATGGTCAGTCATGGTGCCCTCCCTCTACCTCAGCCACACTTCTATTCTAGCACCAATCTGCTGGTCAGAATGAGGGACTCCAAGGGGTACCAAGGTAGATGGCTTCTACCTGGAGATTTCTGCTTGTAATTAGGCCAAGACATTGATCAAGCTTCCTGTGCTTGGCTTTCTGTGTTGTTTTCTGTGCCTCTAAGTGTGTTACTGAGTTTCGTGTTTGTTTCCTCAAATAAACCCTGAGCTCCACTGAACAGGTCTGTGTCTAGGACCTAGTGTTTAGAACATTAATAGGGCCAGAATAAACACTCGGTGCAGACTACTGGATGAGCAAGGTAGCTATGTGGATAGATGGATGGCTCATAGTATGATGAATGGGAATACTGTTGGAAGAATACAAAGGATGGGTGAGGGTATCATGGATATTTGGGTGCATGAATGCCTGAACATGGCTGGGGGGATGAATGGCTGGGTGAATAAATGGATTGGATTGAACATAAGGATGGATAGGTTAGTAATGGGACAAACGGGTAATTGATGGAAACTCTGAATGGCAGGTAAATGAGTGAATTG
Source organism: Lynx rufus (assembly GCF_022079265.1). NCBI lineage: Eukaryota > Metazoa > Chordata > Mammalia > Carnivora > Felidae > Lynx > Lynx rufus. The sequence goes on along the minus strand of NW_025814896.1, from coordinate 15,344,462 downwards.
TTAGGTGGATGGAGGGGAGATGGGTGTAGAAATGATGGAGACCTATGTTGACAGGTATGAGAGAATGTGTTTGTATGAAAGATGAGTAAAGGCTAGATATAAAACAGGCAGCTGGATATGTAGAAAGAAGGTGGGTGAGAAGGGTAAGTGGGTGGATATATGAGTGAGAGAATGGGTGGAAAGATCAATAAGTTTAAAGGTATTTCAATGCAAGCTAGGTGAGCGGATGGATAGGTGGTAAATGCTTTGAATGATTGGTGGATAGTGTGGGTGGGGTGGAAACATGAGTATATTGAAGAAAATATTAAACAAAGTTAAAGACAAAAAAAGAATTATGTACAAAATCAGTTATACTACTTTAAGGTAATACATTTGAAAATAGAAAATGGATCAATTTTAGCAACATATAAAAGACCGAAATTTATGGAGGAGGAGGTAGAAAGCCTATATACACTGTAAGGTAAAGTACAAGAAAAAAATTAGTAAAAATAGGGTTGCCCAGGTGGCTCAGTTGGTTCAACACCTGACTCTTGATTTTGGTTCAGGTCATGATCTCACAGTTTGTGGGATCAAGCCCTGTGTTGGGCTCCAGGCTGAGTGTGGAGCCTGCTAGGGATTCTCCCTCTCTCTCTCTTCCTCTCTCTCTCTCTGCCTTTCCCCTGCTCGTGCTCACTCTCTCTCTCAAAATAAAGAAATAAACATTAAAAATTTATAAAAAATTATTTCAAATATACCACTATACAAGAAACCTTACCTAGTTGCTTTTGGAGCTCAATTTTGTGTAGCCCTAAAAAATAGAGAATATTATTAAAATATTATTATGGAAATTTTTATTTAAAATATTACAGACCATAGGTGGTGCCTGGCTGCTCAGTAGGTAGAGTGTGCAACTCTTGATTTCAGGGTCATGAATTCATGCCCCACATGTTGGGCATATATATTACTTGAAAGAAAATAAAAATAAATTGAGATATTAAAATATTACAAATCATAGGAAAAATAAGTAACCTCCCAATTAGTTTTCCATGCTAGTTTGTTGAAAGTAATATGATTCCAATAGCAAAACATACAAAAGTAATAGGCCTATTTTTCTCTTGATTGTTGATGTGAAATTTCTGAATAAACTATTTGCTTAAAGTACCTTCGGTGTATTAATAGAAGTATACCCTCGATATGATTAAGGTCAGTCCTGGAGTGCAAGGATGGTTCAACATATGGAAATTTAATAATATAAGTTCTTATACTAACAAATTAGAAGAGAAAATTATTACATGATTAGATGCTTAAAGTGTATTTGATAAAATTCCACAGTAATATCCAATAACAATAGTAAATGTATAAAAAGAAAACCATCCAAGTGCAGTAAAATCTATTTATCCCAAAGCCCACAACAAATGACATTTCATACTGCAGGAGACACTGATTTTAAGATAAAGAACCAGACAGGGATAGATGTCATTACCTTTATTTTCAACATTATTTCAGAGGCTCTACATGATACAAAAAGACAAGAAAACAAAGTCATGACATTGGGAAACAAGAGAGTCAAATTACTCATCATTTTCAGATATGATTATATATAAAATATAAGTAAACTCATTAAATATTGTTATACTTCTTTTTTTCCCCAACAATTTTTAAAATTATCTCAAATGCTTTGTTTTAATCAAGAATATTTTCTTAGAACCTGTCGTGTTTTTTTTCCATTTCATTGCTTCTAAATATACTATTGTTTTTGCTTCACAAATGATATTTCTGAATCCATTCTTCATATTTTAATCCAACCTCACTTATTTATTTGTTTTTATTTTTTTATTTAAGTCCAAGTTAGTTAACATGTAGTCTAATAATGATTTCATGAATAGAATTTAGTGATTCATCACTTACATGTAACACCCAGAGCTCATCCCAGCAAGTGCTCTCCTTAAAGTCCATCACCCATTTAGCCCATCCGCCTACCCAACATCCCTCCAGCAACCCTCAGTTTCTTTTCTGTATTTAAGAGTCTCTTATGGTTTGTTTCCCCTCTCTTTTTTTCAATCTTATTTTTGCTTCCCTTCCTCTATGTTCATCCCTTTTGTTTCTTAAATTCCACATATGAGTGAAATCATATGATATCTTTTTCTGACTTATTTCACTTAGATTAATACACTCTAGTTCCATCACATTGTTGCAAATGGCAAGATTTCATTCTTTTTGATCACCAAGTAATATTACAGTGTGTGTGTGTGTACACACACCACTTGTATGTGTATCTATGTATACCACATCTTTATCCATTCATCAGTTGGTGGACATTTGGGCTCTTTTCATAATTTGGCTATTGTTGATAGTGCTGCTATAAACATTAGGGTGCATGTGCTCCTTAGAATCAGCACTTTTGTATCCTTTGGATAAATACCTAGCAGTGCAATTGTTAGGTGTAGGGTAGTTCTATTTTTAACTTTTTGAGGAACCCCCATATTATTTTCCAGAGTGGCTGCACCAGTTTGCATTCCCATCAGCAATGCAAAAGAGTTCCCCTTTCTTAACATTCTCACCAACATTGGTTGTTTTCTGAGTTGTTAATGTTAGCCATTCTGACTGGTGTGAGGTGGCATCTCATTGTGGTTTTGATTTGTATTTCTCTGGTGATGAGTGATGTTGAGCATCTTTTTATGTGTCTGTTAGCCATTTGAATGTCTTCTTAAAAAATGTTTTAACGTTGATTTATTTTTGAGAGAGACAGAGACAGAATGCGAGTGGGTTAGGGGCAGAGAGAGAGGGAGACACAGAAGCAGAAGCAGGCTCCAGGCTCTGAGCTGTCAGCACAGAGCCTGACGCGGGACTCGAACTCAAGAGCTGTGAGATCATAACCTGAGCCGAAGTCGGACACTCAACCGACCAAGCCACCCAAGTGCCCCTGAATGTCTTGTTTGGAAAAGTGTCTACTCATGTCTTCTGCCCATGTCTTAACTGGATTATTTGTTTTTTGGGGGGAGGGGTGTTGAGTTTGGTAATTTCTTTATAGATTTTGGATACTAACCCTTTACCTGATATGTCTTTTGCAAATATCTTCTCCCATTCTGTCAGTTGCCTTATAGTTTTGCTGATTGTTTCCTTCACTGTGCAGAAGCTTTTTATCTTGGTGAGGCACCAATAGTTCATTTTTGCTTTTGTTTCCCTTGCCTCTGAAGACATTTCAAGTAAGAAGTTGCTGCGGCTGAGGTCAAAGAATTTGCTGCCTGTGTTCTCCTCTAGGATTTTGATGGTTTCCTGTCTTAAATTTAGGTCTTTCATCCATTTGAGTTTATTTTTGTGTATGGTATAAGAAAGTGGTCCAGGTTCATTCTTCTGTACGTCTGTCCAGTTGTCCCAACACCATTTGCTGAAGAGACTGTCTTTTTTCCATTGGATATTCTTTCCTGTTTTGTCAAAGATTAGTTGGCCAGATATTTGTGGGTCCATTTCTGGATGCAAAAATTCCCAACAAGATATTACCAAACCAGGTCCAATAATACATTAAAAGAATTAGGGGCGCCTGGGTGGCGCAGTCAGTTAAGCGTCCGACTTCAGCCAGGTCACGACCTCGTGGTCCGTGAGTTCCAGCCCCGCGTCAGGCTCTGGGCTGATGGCTCGGAGCCTGGAACCTGTTTCCGATTCTGTGTCTCCCTCTCTCTCTGCCCCTCCCCCGTTCATGCTCTGTCTCTCTCTGTCCCAAAAATAAATAAAAAATGTTGGAAAAAAAATTTAATAAAAGAATTATTCACCACAATAAGGTGGGATTTATTCCTGGGATTCAGGGCTGGTGCAGTATCCACAAATCAATCAATGTGATACATCACATTAATAAAAGAAAGGATAAGGACTACATGATCCTCTCAACAGATACAGAAAAAGCATTTGACAAGATAGAGCATCCTTTCTTGATAAAAACCCTCAAGAAAGTAGGGATAGAAGGAACATACATCAAGATCATAAAGGCCATAAATGAAAGACCCACAGTTAATATCACCCTCAATGGGGGGAAAGGGAGAGCTTTCCCCTAAGGTCAGGAACATGACGAGGATGTCCATTCCCACCACTGTTATTCAACATAGTGTTGGAAGTCCTAGCCTCAGCAACAAACAACAAAAAGAAACAAAAGGCATCCAAATTAGCAAGGAGGAAGTCAAACCTTCATTTTTCACAGACAACATGATACTCTACATGGAAAACCCAAAAGACTCCACCAAAAAACTGCTAGAACTGATTACATGAATTCAGCAAAGTTGTAGGATATAAAATCAACACACAAAAATCAGTTGCATTTATATACACCAATAATGAAGCAGCAGAAAGAGAAATCTAGGAATCAATCCCATTTACAGTTGCACCAAAACCCATAAAATACCTAGGAATAAATCTAAGAGGTAAAAGATCTATACAAGAAAAACTAGAAAGCTTATGAAAGAAATTGAAGATGCAAAATAAATAGGAAAACATTCCATGCTCTTGAGTTGGAAGAACAAATATTATTAAATTGTCAATACTACCCAACGCAATCAACATATTCAATGCAATCTCTATCAAAATAACATCAGCATTCTTCACAGAGGTAGAACAAACAATTCTAAAATTTGTATGGAACAAGAAAAGACCCCAAATATCCAAAGTATTATTGAAGAAAACCAAAGCTGGAGGCATCGCAGTTCCAGACTTCAAGCTGTATTACAAAGCTGTAATCATCAAGACAGTATGGTACTGGCACAAAAACAGACACATAGATCAATGGAATAAAATATTGTTATACTTCTTAAGACAGCTTGGCAAGGTTTCCACTTACTATTCATTTTTGAGGTTCCAGGCACTTCAGTCCACAATGTGAACAGCACTTCTGTGACACTGGGCAATCATTATCCTGAAGGCACTTGGGTCTATCAAATGTGGAACACGCCACAGGCTTGTGTGGGCAGAAACCTGATTTGGCTTTATGGGATAAAATAAGACACTTGATCTTGAAATGCTTGATTATAGTTTCAGACAAAGTTGGGAGATTTGGGGAACCCTAAACAGGGCTTTCTTCTGATGAAGTCTCTTACCCTTCCCCCTAGAGTAACAATAGATTGTACAAGGCAGAGTATCAACTTTCTATGGCTAATAATTTGAGGAGTATCAAAAAGGCTTGACATCTCTGAGTTACAAAATCTGATAGGATTCCTGCTGGCCCTCAAAGAGCTAATGGATTTATTTGGGTTATCTGATCCCAGATTACCAGAGATAAAAGGAATATGGGAGAGCACCCAGAACTTCCTTTTTAAATATAAACTGTGCAAATTGAGGATCATGTAGGGAAAATGAGTTGTCTACGGCCATAATGAAAATGAGTAGAAGAGTTGAAGTCAGTTGAAAGGACTTGGATTTCTTCCACCATACTGTGCTGTACCTCAAAACACTAGCAATCTCTGGGACAAGACTATACTAACTCAGCACTACATGAAGGAGTGAGACCTAACCTCAGAAACTACAGAGTTCACTTCTGCCCCAACAACATTTTGCTGCCAATCATTACTCCAGCATACCTACAGGATGTGGATATGCTCTACATGCTCTGAAGTTCTACGCAGACATAAGGGCTTATTAGGAATGTACCTAATGGTTATCATTTTTTTTTGTACAAATAAGTGGGTATTGTCACCTGTCAGCCATTGAAGATGCGACTTAGAATAAATAAGTTCTCATGGGGAAAAATAGGGAGTGATACTATGCATGATTGTCTTTGAAGCCTAGCAAATAAGTTTCCTGAGATCAGCACGACAACACAAGAGCAGTGATTGGGCATTAAAAAAGGAAAAGTTCCCAAGAGACCCCTAAGGTCAACTGAAGGGGTATCTCCTATTCCATGGGACAACATGACATCCTTAGCATATGCCCCGGAGACTTTGGGAGGTATACCCCCAGTCCTCACCTGTCCAGGCCATGGCACAAACAAAGCCACACATGGATTCACAACATTTGTCACTTTGGGGGCAATCGATGTCACTCTTACACAGAGATGAACACTCCATACGGTTCTTGAAAGGGAAGAGTGGGCAATGTCCTTTCTTGACTAAAACAAGAGCAGATGTGAGTTCTCTCAAACCCCAGCCCATCTCACTGTTTTAAACAGCTTTCCCTTCCCCTCCAAACTAGTATCTCTTTCTGCCACTTGGTTCACTCTACCCTGATGACCTCTGGTAGGCTGTGAAGGAATGTAATGCCTCACCATCTCCTGGGATGTAGTAGAAAGAGAGTAAGGCTGGGTGTTTGAAGCCCCAGGTGAGAAGATGACTCCCCAGACCAGGGTGGCAGCTGTTGATGTGGTAAGAAGTGGTTAGATTCTGGATCTATTTTCTTTTTTAAAAAAAAAAATTTTTTTTAACGTTTATTTATTTTTGAGACAGGGAGAGACAGAGCATGAACAGGGGAGGGTCAGAGAGAGGGAGACACAGAATCTGAAACAGGCTCCAGGCTCCGAGCCATCAGCACAGAGCCGGACGCGGGGCTCGAACCCACGGACCGCGAGATCATGACCTGAGCCGAAGTCGGCTGCTCAACCAACTGAGCCACCCAGGTGCCCCTGGATCTATTTTCAAGGTAGATCTAAAATGATTTCCTAATGCAATGGATGTGGATTGAGAAAGCGCAATGCTGATTCATCAAGGGTTACTTAGAAGTTTGTTTTGTTTTGTTTTGTTTTGTTTTTTATTTTTTTTTTAATTTTTTTCAATGTTTTTTTATTTTTTTGGGACAGAGAGAGACAGAGCATGAACGGGGGAGGGGCAGAGAGAGAGGGAGACACAGAATCGGAAACAGGCTCCAGGCTCTCAGCCATCAGCCCAGAGCCTGATGCGGGGCTCGAACTCACGGACCGCGAGATCGTGACCTGGCTGAAGTCGGACGCTTAACCGACTGTGCCACCCAGGCGCCCCTGTTTTGTTTTTTCAACCAAGCTGGAGAGAAGTATGGACAGAGCAGGTTTGAGATGGGAGAGCAAAGATGAGTGGTTCTTAAACAAATGAAGTGTGAGATGTTTTTGAGATCCTGATGGAGGAGAAGACAAGGCAGTTGGAGTTTGGGAATCAGATTCAGGCTGGAGATACAACTGTGTGAGTCACTAGGGTAGAGATGGTATTGAAATGAATTCTTTAGAATTTTGTTCATGTTTTCTGTTGTCCTTATCTGATTGCAAATTCTATGAGGATAGGAGGTGCTTCCTTTCTTCTTCCCCTCCACCTTCTTCTTCTCTTTCCTTCTCTTTCTACCTCTTCTTCCTCTTCCTGTTCTCCTTTTCCTCCCTCTTCCTCTTCTTCCTCCTACTGCTTATCTTCCTCCTCCTCCTCTTTCTTCTCTTTCTCCTTCTTCTTCTTCTCCCCTTCTCCCCTTTTTCCTTCTCCTCCTTGTCCTTCTTCTTCTTCCTCCTCAGGTCAGATTCTAACAGACCATGGTGTGTTTGACTCTCAAAACTATTGTTAGGTTCTTTCTGAGGTCTAAACATAAATTTCCCCCAAACCAGCTCAAACCAATTTCCCTGGCCTCTTCTTCTGGTTTCTGAGAGAGAGCCAAGGTCTAGTTTATAGTGCCATAATTCCTTACAGCCTCCCACAAAGGGTCAGGCCACAAGGTTGCCTTGGCCATTCAGGCTCACTAGGCCTATAGAATTAAAATTTCAGATCTACCCCTGACCCACTGTGAATCCTTGGGCAACTAAATTTACCTCTCTGTTTTCATGTCTGTAAAATGGAGGTGATGGTATACATTTCAGCCTGCATTGCAGAATCTGAGGTCAAAGTTCTAGTGCTGCTTTGTAAAGTCACACAGTGCTGTGCATTTTGAACATCAACGGCCAGTTGTTACCATTTAGTTATTACCATTTAGCAAACAATAACCTCAGTTATTACCATTTAGCAAACCGACACTACTGAACAGCCATCATGTCAAATATTTGTGTCCTGATCACATATAATCATACCAACAACTCAGCAATGACTTTTGTTATTCCAGTATTATGGGGGAGGGAACTGAAACTCAAACAGGTGAAGAAATTTGCAGTAAGTGGGAAAAGGGGGATTTTTATCCACATCATTTGTCACTTAAGCTCTGTAAGACACTGTCTCCCAACATTACTGCTAATGGTCATTATAGTAAGGAATTAATCCACAGCCCTCACCTTCACTCCACCCTATTCTTCACCTACTCCATGCTCTATCCCTACTTCTTGGGAAACCAGAGCTGACCTGCTTATGTTTCATTTTTGAGTAAGTACTTAGGTAACACTCAACAGGTATGTGCACTATCTCAGTTTCCTGGCACAACAACTCCATCAGGTCAATACTATCATGACCCCCCATTTTGTAGACAAGAAAACTGAAGCTCATGGAAACAGGAAACTGACCCAAGACCACCTGTTCAGTGAATGATTGAGCTAAGAGTTGAACAAAACATTTTAACCTTAAAGCCTGAGCATATGAATATTCTGATGTACTATTTCCAGTTACACTAGGCCCTCAGATGGCCAGGCATATAAGTCTTACCAATTAATGTGCAAGCCATTATGCAGTGTTCCTTGCTGATGAAGTTGTTAGCATTCCCATAGCAGCCTCCATAGGTAAAGGGTTTGCAGAGGTGATGTTTATTGTCAAAATACCAGTGCATGATATTACTGTTACAGTTTCCTTGGTCTGAGGGTAGCATGCAGGGTTCTGAGGGCAGGAAACAAAGAGGGAAGAACATAAAGGGTAGCAAAAACAAAGAAGGGTTCAGGCCCTCACCTTTGTGCAGTTCTTGGTATTAGATCCAAGTGATTAGGAGACCATCATCAATAAAATTTCTAGCCTAGCTCTACTACAAATACTCTACGTTGCATTGAATCTCTGAGCATCATTCACACCTTTCAAAAGTCATAGTGAAAAGCATATGAGGTGCTTTGGAGCTGATCTTTCTTCTCTACTGCCTGAGCTTTGGGAGGACAAGACTTGTTCAATGACTATATCCAAAGTGCCTAACAAAGTGCCTGGCACATAGATAGAATGAAACATCAAGAAGGAAAAAAAAAAAACAATCTCTCATGTTTGGAAATTGATCAGAGCTCACAGCTGAGCCATGGTGTGCCCCTGTCAGATATTAACCAGCTCACCAGACAGCTACATCAAACAAGGTCACTCTGGGACCATGATAAAGGGAGACCAAAAACAGTAATTGTGAAAGCCACAGAATACCCAACATCTGTGAGTGATTTATGTTTCTCTACATTATGGCTTTATCCTCAGTCTAGCCTCCCTTCTCTGTAGATAAGATCACATGAGATAATCATAAAATTGCCCCACTTTCTGACAACACCCCATATAGACCAAATCCACCCCTGCAAATTACTCAGTCAAAGCCTCAATCCCATAGTAGATTCTTTCCAACAGCTACTTACTGAGATCTCTCAGGTTGTCTATGGTGAACATTCTCCCTCACTGCAATGAGTAGTAAATCCAACTTGTTCAAATACATATGTGTTCCTGGTGGTCTTTGGCCAAAGGACACTAACAGTAGATATTTTTTGAGTGAATAAATGGATATCTATATCTATAATGCACAATTTCCTCTTATGAGATGCTCTATACTTTGAGTTACCAGAAAACCTCTTTGAAGGCCAAAGAGTCCAAAAATAAGACCAGCATCTAAGCTGACTGGGGTTTACATTTACCACAGTGGCAACAATAGCTTCTTGACACATAGGAAGCGTACGACAAGTATTAGTTATTTGTGAATGCTTGAATGTTGAACCAAGAAGACTAACATCAATATTATCCAGTTGCCATCCACCATGCTTAGACTCACTGTTTGTACTTGAGGGTTGGAATATAATTAGAAAAAGAGAAAATCATGAGCCCTGGCCTCTTTGTCCTACCATTCAAGGGAATCATTCAGCAAGTTCTAGACGGGGCAGGAAGTAAGACACCTCAAAAGGCACCTGTGCCCTCAGCCTTGGTGCCACTACCTTGGAGTGGATCCATGCACTTCTTCCCACAGGCAAATGAGCAGCACTTCATCTGTTCCACGCAGTGCCCATCAGTTTGGCACCAATCTGGAACTTTAGTTTCACAGGTGATCCTCTCATGGGGGCACACTCCTGGTTTCTCTGCAAGAGAACAATGTCCACATTCACATCCCTTGAGAGTTTCAGCTCTCCCCCCGCCCCCCATGGCAAAGGGGAATAGTGACATTCCCTCAGCCCTCTCCTCTACCTTCCATCCTCAGTGCTTGCTTTGCTTATCTTATGGGCTGGGTCTGCCTCTCACCACTTGTAGCTCATTTAGATTGATCTGAATCAGGAAACTGTGTTTCCTGGAAAAAGGAAAGGGAAGGGAAGCATCTCAGATTCTACAGCAGGGACCAGGAGACTTACCTTAAGTTTGGGAACTTCTCTCTCCTCTTAAAACTTAATATTTTAATGTCTAATCCCTCCGCCTCCAGTATCTCAGTTGACAGGGAAATTAGTGAGGAGTGGTGTAAATATCATGGAAATAGGAATATTGTGGTCGCGATACCCGATTTGGGCCCCTGACTCCTTGTGAGCTCGAGAACAATCTGAGTTCCACAATGTAACTTCACAGTTATCTTTAAAGTGGGCAGGAATGGTGCAGCGAGAGGAGCACTATAAGACAGACCTGGCGTGGGAGCCTGACTCCAACATGACTAGCTAAGTTATCTTGGAGAAAAAAGTCTTCCTTCTGAGTCCTAAGCTTTCCACCTATAAAATGAGAATTTCAATCTCTTCCTTACAGTCTGCTTATAAGAATTAAGGAAGATGATGTCCGTAATGCACTCATCACAGTACCTGGCACATGGGAACAGCGTGGCAGGTATGGGATTGCTTCCTCCCTTTGTAGGGTTAAACATGGCTGCCTCATATCCGTCCCGGTAGGAGGCAGAATCTTAAAGTTGCACCCCCCAGATTCCCATCCTCTGGTTATTGAATTAAACATGAATTTAGGTACTGCTGTGGAGAAATTTCATAGATGGGAGCAAAGTCCCAAATTAATTGACCTTAAAATACAGAGATTATCTGAGTGGGCCAGACCGAAGCTGTCGAGTCCTTTAAAAAGGAGGGGTTTTCCCCTGATTAACAGAGAAGAGGTAAGAGAGATTCGAAGGGTGAGAGGAATCTAACATGCTATTAGTAGCTTTGAGGATGGAAGAAGCTAATTGCCCTGGACTAAGGGTGGCCTCTGGAAGCAACCTCAATAGTGCAACTGCTACAGCTAGTAAGCATGGACGAGGACCCTGGGTCCCAGATGGAAACTGAAGCTTTGGCTGACACCTGGATGTCAGCCTGGTGACAACCTGAACAGAGACAGAACCTGAGCCAGACGCACCACACCAGACTTCTGAACTACAGGTAGTGTGTTACACAGCCAGAGATAGCTACTACCCTGTGCCGGGGGCAATGAGGCTCTAAACTGAGCATCCCTCCAGTGAGATCTACTGGAGAAGCATGATCCTTTTGGATACCACTGACTTGGAATTATAGAAGTTTAGCATTGGAAAGACCATATTTATCACTAGTATCACCCTCTTACTTTCTTAGGTTAAAAAATATGAGGTCAGATGAGAAAATATAGTGGATGAAGGATGAATTGAAATTGTTAGTATATTTCCAGTTATATTTCTTAGCCTTCATACCACCCTTCATGCACCCTCCAAGGATGCCCTGAGGCTGAGTATATGGTTACTAATGTTGAGTTGTGTATTGAAAACACCTGTGCATCTTTTAGAAAATATAGACCATGTCCTGAATCAGAATCTCAAGAAAGTGAAGCCGAGGGACTCAACTTTTTAAAAGTGCCACTGGTGACACCGAAGCAGTTAGGCATCATGATGTAGGCTACTACTTGGGAATCCCTGTTCGAGGCTTGGGCACAGCGAGAGCAAAGCAAATCAAAGAGGGACACATCCAAAGAGGTAAAAAGGCACAGAAATCTTGGAATTATAAAGACAAATGTCTCCTCCCTAGTGTTGACTTTACCCAGGCCCACCTCTCTCCTGCTTCTGGGGGCATTTAAACCTTTTTTGGGTTCTACACTTTAGCTCCTTCCCCCTCTGTCAGCTTCAGCTCCCACTTAGAATCCTCCTCCCTCCCAGCCAGCCTTCTCCAGCCACTTAGCTTGTCCATGTGGTCTCCCCTGAAGCACACATACTGGGGATTCCTCTGCAGCTACTGGGAATGCTCCCCAAAGTTTGGGTCTTGCTCTCTGCTGTCATCCCTTGACACATACTTCCCACAGACCACATCCATTCCCACAATGCTATCTGTGGTTCCTATGCCTCCCTCCTGACCTATCCCCACTTCCCAGCTAAGACACATATCCAACCACCTGGCAACATACATCTGGGCATCTCATAAGACCTCTTTTCCCACATGTACAAAACTGAACTAGCATCTCCCTATGCCTCAGCAGTGCCTCCTTCTCTCTGCTCCCATCTTTATATTGGCATCAATATGCCCCCAGGCTATCAAGAGAACCCTGAGATTCACTCCTCCCTCTCTGTCACCCCAGCATCCTGTCAGACATGGACTCGGGTCAGTTCCTCCTCCTAATCTCTCTCCAAGTCCCATGGCTTCCCCTCTTGGCCACCACTTCCAAGACAGCTCCCGACCTCCGCTCATGTCTCTCTTCCACTTGTGCCACCTCCTCCTCACTGTCCTCTGACCTCAGGTCCTCCCCAGTGTCTGATTCACCTCCAAAAAATTAACTTGGAAAAGATACAAATGAGGCAAAGTTAAGGAAATAATTTGGGGGCTCCAGTCAGGGAAGGATTCAAAGGTCCCAGGGTGGGTGAGCAGGGCTAGTCCTCTGAAGCCACAGTAGAAGTTCCTTCATCCGACATGAGTCCTTGCCTGCTGTCTGACCCTCAGTCCCAGGAAGGCCTCCTGAAGAAGGGGCAGCCGTAGCTTCCCTCAACCCACCTTTGACTCTTTTCATTGGCGATGAAGATGTCTCCTCCAAAGAGAGAAGAAGAAGCAGCAGGAACACTACATTCCTTGGGGAGAAGACTGAACTGTGGACAGGAAGGTGCCTGTGTGGGGTGACAGGAGGCGTGGGGATTAGGCACAAGCCAGACAGAGATACAGAGGGTGTGCTGAGAACCATGCAGATGGTCCCCATTTCCCTCAGTTCACAGATGAGGAAATCAAGATACACGGTGGGGAAGGGGGTTGTCTGAGGTCACGTGGAGAGTACGGCAGGCCCTTCAAGCCCAGGACCCTCCTGTTGGCCCCACTCTCTGTCCCGGTAATGGTCCATGTCCCACCGGGACCCTCGCCCATTGTGTTACTCCTACATGAGAGGTCACATATCAGTGATCACAGGGATTTGTCTGGAACAGTTGCAGGGCTGGTCTGCCCACTGTCATTCCCAGGGCAACCCCAGACACGAGAGAACACCTTTTTCTTGCTCCACTGATGGCAAGAAACTCATGGTAGGAGACTTTCAGGAGGGCCTTGACATGTTCCATATGGTCCAGGAGCAAAAAAGTCCCAGATGACCGAGGGTTAACCAAAGGATCCCTCATTTCCTTTCTGTTGTTATCCAAGCCTAGCTTCTGATACTCCTAGAGCACCTCATACATAGACGACCCTCCCCCACTCACTCAATCCCATTTCCATATGTCTCTTCCTGGTCCTTATGTACTGTTTCATTTTGTGATGTGAAGAACTGATAAGGCCATACAGTGTTACCTCTCAAACTAAGATGCGTTTTGAGGGGCACTTGTCTGGCTCAGTTGGTTGAGCATCTGACTCTTGATTTTGGCTCGGGTCCTGATTTCACTGTTGTGAGATTGGTCCCCCGCTGTCTGTGGAGAGAATCCTGCTTGGGATTCTCTCTCTCCCCGCCTCTCTGCCCCTCCCCCACTCGTGGGTGCTCACTCTTTCTCTCTCTCTGTCTCTCTGAAAATAAATAAATAAACTTAAACAAATTAAATTAAATTAATAAATGCATAAATGCAATTTGAAAACAGCAAGAGAGGAGGGAGGCAGACAGGAAGAGAAAGAGAGAGACAGAGAACGTCATCATGCCCAGAATGCACCTATATTATTGGTGGAACTTCAGACCTTGCCAGGAGTCCTTTCCGGATCTCCTGAACCGTATTACGTGGCTGCCTAAGGGGAAAGACTTGTAGCAATTTATCGTTTCCCACCCCCGCCACCAGAATTCTAATCCTGTATCCTCTCTGAATGTTACAGCAATGCCTGGACTGTTCGCAATGGCAATTATGGCCCCAAACTCAGTGACAACTGGTTTTGGGTCCTGGCTTGGTAACTTACAGGTGTAGCTGTATGCGGATCCTCAGTTTCCTCATCTAGGAAATGGAAATGATACACCTACCTGGCAGCTTTGTTGTCACTGTGAGAATTAGATGAGATTGTGTGAGATTACTCCTGAGTGGTATGGAATGGTCAAAAGCAGTGCTTGAGGTTGGACCTGAGTTCACATTGTGGACCCCCCGCTTGCCAGCTATGTGGCCTTTGGCTCAGCCACTGAACCTCACTGAGCCTCAGTTTTACTTTTCTTTCTTTCTTTCTTTCTTTCTTTCTTTCTTTCTTTCTTTCTTTCTTCTTTCTTGATTTTATTTTTAAGTCTCACCCAATGCTGGGCTTGAACTCACAAGCCTGAAATCAAGAGTCGCTCATTCTGCTGACCAAACCAGCCATGCGCCCCCAAGCCTTCGTTTTCTTTAAAGGAAATAGTAACACAACTACCACAACTACTTCATACACATTAGAACAAATTGAAGCATGTGGAAAGCATGGTGACTGGCATATAGTGCTTAATATATTTTAGTCAATAAAAAAATAATTCATGAATGAAAAAAAAAAGTTATTACCTTTTCAGCTTTTGAGTGTCCTGTAAGACTGTGTATATCATTGCTTTTATTCCCCCAAAAGATTAGCCAAGGCCCTAGGGTGCCTTAAATTCTTATAATCAAATCACCCTTTTGGTGTGAAGTTTTACACCTGTTAACCCAGTCTTGGGAATTCATTGGTTAGATTAGCCTGTAGTCAGTTAGTAGGAATCAGAGCTCCGGGGCGGGGGGGGGGGGGGGTGCAGGGCGAGATGCAGACCAAAGGTTGCCAAATATAATACAGCACGTCCGGTTAGAATTTTTCATTGAAGTATATCCCATGAAATACAAGGACCATCGTTATACTAAAAATTATTTGGTGTTTATCATTCAACTTTAGTTGGTCAGCTTATATTGTTATTTGCTAAATCTGGCAACTTTAAAACAGAGTGGATTCATTTTGATTTGAGGAGGATCTGTTTGGGCAAGAGACTACAAAACATGGGTCCTATGGCGAATGAGCAAATGCGTGTGGGGGACTTGCCCAGTGGCCCTAGGCAACGGGACAGACGTGGGAGGCATGGGCACTAGGGTGCTGTAGGAACAGCAACGAACCAGGAATGAAGAGACTTTGAAGCCATGCCATTTGGGGCTACTCTTAAGTCAGTCTACCCATGTGAAAATGACGAGATTCAACTCAGTCAGTCCTGATCATGCTGGCGCACACGTACCCCTGAGGGCACAGGAAGGTTTTCCAGAGGGTACACAGGCACGGACAGATTTAAGGACATGATGTCCTGCTTCTCAAATTCCGCATTTACTTCTTCCTGAAGTTGGTCTGCCTGAGAAAGAGCCTGCAGTCCGCCTTTCTCCTTTTCTGTCTCGCACAAAGCCCCGTGCTGCTTCCAAAAAAGGAGGGGTAGGGACCATACTTCTTACCTATCTCTTGCATGTGTCCAAAGTGTAAAAACTGAGTTACAAACAAAGGAACACTTTGAGAGTGCATTTTCCTGAGGACGCTTCCCAAAGAGCAAAGCAAAAATGTGTGGAGAGGAAATACTAAGAGGTTGGTCAGTACCCTGTTTCACTCAGGTGACAAAGTCATAGTATGTCACTGTGCCTTTAGCTCCCTCTTCTAGAGTTGGAAATCCCAAGAGTGATGGCACATATCCACAGGGATGTGTATGAAAACATTAATTTCAATTGAAAAATGAAGTCAGCTGTATTGTGGGAGAAAGTGGCCTGATTTGGCCGATTGAGGACTGACTTTGCCAATTAGTTGATTTGTTTAACATTTTCAATAAATAGAGTTAAATCTGTGGCATAATTTTTTTAATGCTTATTTGTTTATTTTAAGAGACAGAGAGAGAGAGTGAGAGAGAGAGAGGGCCAGGGGTGGGGTGCAAAGAGAGGAGACAGAGAGAATCCCAGACAGGCTCTGCACTTATAGCTTGGAGCCTGACGTGGGGCTCAATCCCACGCGACCATGGCCTGAGACAGAGTCAAGAGTGGGATGCTTAACTGAGCCACTAGCTGCTTCCCCCAACTTTAAAATGTATTTAAAGCATGCAATAAGGTAAAAGCATTTTATAAAATATATATTATGGAAGGTCTATCAAAGCTAGTAGTATTCAAACTTTCCAGTGCTTACAGTGTATCAGATTAAACAATATGTCTACATAAAAGAGTAACAAGTCTAATTAATAACATTATTGATCATTTGGTGAATACTGGTAAAGCCTTTTTGGTACTTTCCAGAAATTGAGAAAGTCATGTGTGATTTGTGATCAGTATCCTAATTCCTAGGAAACAAATTCCTTTCAAGTATAAGGTTTCCAGTTCTATGCCTTGTAAACATAGAAAGGGGATTTAAGTAAGCTTATATGAATATTTAGATTAGATCATTAAAATAGTTTTTGATTATAGAATATTACATGATTGGGGGGCAATGATCTGGAAGTTTGAAGAACCACGTGACCTACCTATAACAAAACTCCTTTTGTTCCCATGCACTTACATATCACCAAGAGATGCATTACCTATAGAATTTTGTTTATCAATAAAATTTTGCCAATCGATAATTTCAATGTATTTACTTATATGGTCACTATTATAATGTTATCGAAGTAACAAATGGAATGAAAAATCAGTCCATAAGAAAACATTTTATTCCTAGAGTCTTATGGTCCCAGGAATTGAAAACTTTACATTTTAATCTATATACATGTGTTTATGGCATAGCAGTATGAAAAGGTCGTGATTAAAAGGCTTTTGAGCATAAGATTATATTGCATTAGATTGTGAGTCTGTGGGGCAATAAGAATGGAAATATGAGTTCTACGAGAAGGAGAAGTGTTTTGAAATGTCCAACTCTTAAAGAAATGCTTTCCATATTTTTTTTCCTCTTTGTTTTTAAAATTTTTTAAATTTTATTTTTTTAAATTTACATCCAAATTAGTTATCATATAGTACAACAATGATTTCAGGAGATTAAAAAAAAAAAATATATATATATATATATATATATATTTGATATGAAATTTATTGTCAAATTGGTTTCCATACAACACCCAGTGCTCATCCCAACAGTTGCCCTCCTCAATACCCATCACCCACCTTCCCCTCCCTCCCACCCCCCATCAATCCTCAGTTTATTCTCAGTTTTTGAGAGTCTGTTATAGTTTGGCTCCCTCTCTCTCTAGCTTTTATTTCCCTTCCCCTCCCCATATATATATATATATTTTTTTTTTTTAATGTTTTATTTATTTTTGAGACAGGGAGAGCATGAACAGGGGAGGGTCAGAGAGAGGGAGACACAGAATCCGAAACAGGCTCCAGGCTCTGAGCTGTCAGCACAGAGCCGGACGCGGGGCTCGAAACCACGGACCGCAAGATCATGACCTGAGCCGAAGTCAGCCATTTAACCGACTGAGCCACCCAGGCGCCCCTCCCCCATATACTTTTTAAGTGGATGATTGTGAGTATCAAATTAGGATGGTATTTTGGCTCCAAAGGATTTGTTTTAAAAGTTATGTTGCAGGGGCGCCTGGGTGGCTCAGTTGGTTAAGCGTCCGACTTCAGCTCAGGTCACGATCTCGCGGTCCGTGAGTTCGAGCCCCGTGTCGGGCTCTGGGCTGATGGCTCAGAGCCTGGAGCCTGCTTCCGATTCTGTGTCTCCCTCTCTCTCTGCCCCTCCCCCGTTCATGCTCTCTCTCTCTCTCTCTGTCTCAAAAATAAACATTAAAAAAAAATAAAATAAAAGTTATGTTGCAGTGTTTAAAATATTAACGTTCACAACATGTTTTCATAATGCATTTGAGATTCCCTCATGTTGTTGTGTGTTGTCTGGACCTTCTTATTGCTGAGTTATGTTTCATCCTATGGAGGCACCACAGGTTGTTTATCCATTCACTAATTAACGTGCACTTGGGTTGTTTCCAGTTTGTGGTGATTATGAATTAACTCTCTACAGTTTCATACAGGTTTTTGTATGAACGTAAATTGCCATTTCTCTTGGGTAAGTACCAGGGAGTAGGATTGTTAGGTTATGTGATAAGTATATGGTTACAAGAACCACCAAAATGTTTTCCAAAGTGTCTGTGCCATCTTGTGTTTCCACTGGTAGTACAGGAGAGCTCCACTTGCCTCACTTACTTGCTAGCATTTAAGATCGTAAATGTTTTATTTTAGTCATTCTAATACATGTGTAGTGGTACAATTGTGAGAAATTTTAAGAGATGAAAGGAATTTGCTTGAATTTCTGGGACCATAAGATTCTAAGTCACTTAAAACGATGGTGGAGATATTATTCCTATTTCCCAGCTGTCCCTTTGACAATGTTCCAAACCCAGTGGGCTCCTCATTTCTTGAGCCTGGGTAGTCAGAAGCTTCCCCAGAACCCCATCATTGAACCTACCTCTTTGTCCAGCTTCCCCACATGGCAGAGGTTGCTCTTTGCAGTGAATGGAGGAGTGTTTTGCAACTGAAAGGTCTACAGGTGGTCAGGAGCTAGGGGAACAGTTGAATTTCCAGGTTACCATTTTCAGAAACTACAGGTAAGGCCTCACTATGATTCTATCACATCCCATAACCCCCTACTGCTCCCCCCACTCCCACCCCATGCCGGGAGTACACCCAGCCTCAGGTCCCACTTCCATGGCTGAGAGCCCCTTCCTCACATCTGCCTCCTCTCAATGGCACGGCATGTCTCCTGCTTGGCTACTCAACCAACAATGTGCCTTTTGCCTCAGTCACTTGGCAGACCTTGAGGAGGACAATTAGCTCCATGGATCTCCTTCATACACCTTGTCCCACGCTTGGGCAGAGTAAGCAGATGCTTCCTCCAAAGATGTGATCTTCTACATAACTCCTATCCAGTGATCTACATTCTGATACTGAATCTCGCTAAGTGTGGCATGCAGAGCACTGCCTATCTCCACAGTGTGTTGTTTAAATATCTTAAATCTTTGTAATTTTTTGTCTCTTTGACTGTCAATAATTCGGAACGGTGTGTGGAGGGCTCTCACTACAAAGATTTCTCAATTTATGTCTGTAATTGCATCGGTGTTTGTTTAATAGATCTTGATTCTATTGATTTAGGTAAATGCAAACATTCCTGGTGAATGGAATCTTTTATCATTATACAGTGACTCCTCCTCTATCCTGACAATAAACTCCTCTTACAGCTCTGTATTTCCTGATATCTAACTATACCATCTCTTTTTTTTGTTTGCATTTGCCTCAACTTTTCCCCCTCATTTTGCTTCAACCTTTCCATGCACTTGTGTTTCATTTTTGAAACAGTGTAAATCTACATTTAAAAAATCTACATTTAAAAATCTACAATCTTTACCTATTAATTGATATTTATGGGATTTAATGACATGTGGGTTCATTTCTACAATCTTATTTTGAGTTTTCTATTATCTATCCTTATTATTTGGAGATTCTGTATTTGCAAATTGGTTTTGTGTGTTTGTCAAACAATTCAATAACAAGAAAACAAATAACCTGATTAATAAATGAACAAAGGACTTGAGTGGACTTTTCTCAAAAGAAAACATACAAATTACCAACCATATATGAAAAGATGTCAACACCACTAATCATCAGGGAAGTAAACACCAAAACTACAATGAGATATCACCTCATGTCTTCTTAGAATGCCTATCATCCAAAAGTCATAAGATAACAAGTGTTGATAAGGATGTGGAGAATGAGGAGTCTTGTGTGTGTTCGGTGGAAATTTAAATTGGTGCAGCCACTGTGGAAAACAGTCTGGAGGTTCCTCAAAAAAATAAGAAACAAAACTACTATATGATCAAGCAATCCCACTTCTGGGTATACTATATCCAAAGGAAATGAAAGCAATATTGAAGAGATATCTGCACCCCCAGTTCACTGTACCATTATTCACAATAGCCAAGATATGGAAACCATCTAAGTGTCCATGGATAGATGAATGGATAAAGAAAATGTGATATACATGAATATTATTCAGCCTTAAAAAAAAATCCTGCCATTTGCAACAACATGGATGAATCTGGAGGATATTATGCTAAGTGAAAGAAGCCAGACACAGAAAGGCAACTACTGCAAGATCTCAAAAAGTGGAACTCTTAGTAGCAGAGAGTAGAATAGTGGTTGCTAGAGACTAGGGGATGTCTAAGTCTTCTGTTGAAAGATGGGTAAGTTCTGGGGATCCAATGGATAGCATAGTGACTATAATTAATAATACTGTGTTGTGTACTTGAAATTTTCTAAGAGAGTAGGCCTTAAGTGTTCTCACCACACATAAAAAGGGGGGGGGTGACTATTTGAGGTCATAAATATGCTAACTAGCTTGATTATGTTGATCATTTCACAATATGTACCTATATCAAAATTTATTATACCCACCTTCAATATACACAATTTTTACACATCAATGTACCTCAATAAAAGCTTACAGATTTTTTTTTAAATAAAAAGAAGGTTCCACTGGGTATTCAGAACTAGATTAATTGCTTTAAGCCAGCATGTTGAAAAAATTTTTTTAATGTTTATTTGTTTTTGAGAGAGAGAGACAGAGTATGAGCAAGGGAGGGGCAGAGAGAGAGAGGGAGACAGAATACGAAGCAGGCTCCAGGTACTGAGCTGGCTCCAGGTACTGAGCCCACAGAGCCCAACACGGGCCTTGAACTCACAAACTGTGAGATCATGACCTGAGCTGAAGTCAGCCACTTAACCAACTGAGTCACCCAAGCACCCCTAAAAATTTATTTCTACTCTCTCTATGCTTCTGGTGCTACTCTTGAGTAATCCTCGGTGGGTCAAACAATCTCTTTCTTTTTGCTTTTTACTTCAGGTATATGTTGTATTTCTAGATATTCTACTTGGTACTTTTTCAATATTCTGGTGATTTTTTTTTTTTTTTTAGATTTTATTTTTAAGTAATCTCTACACCCGACATGGGGCTTGAACTCACAACCTCAAGATCAAGAGTCATACTTTCTACCAACTGAGCCAGCCAGGTGCCTCTTAAATTCTTCTGCTTCCCAGTCCCTAGCAAAATCTACAGTAGTGATGGGCAGCAGCTGGAATAAGATTGGAAGGAGCCAAAACTCTGAGAGAAGTGAAATCTTCCTCCGTTGGGTCAGCTGTAATTCTTTTTTTTATTTTTTATTTTTTCACGTTTATTCATTTTTGAGAGACAGAGCACAAGTGGTGGTGGGGTAGAGAGAGGGGGAGACACAGAATCTGAAGCAGGCTCCAGGTTCTAAGCTGTCAACACAGAGCCCGATGTAGGGCTTGAACCCAAGAGCGATGATATCATGACCTGAGCCAAAGTCGGACCCTTCACTGACCGAGCCATCCAGGGGGTCAACTGTAATTCTAAGAGAGTCGGTGGACCTCTGTTGTCCTTGTTTCTCTTTTCTCTCTTTGGTTTGTTCTCCGCCACTTGGCTCTGGATATGGAGCTGAAGTTGCGGAAGGGCCTGGCAATGCAGGGTAAACAAAGCCTAAGTTGTTTGGAGACTTGGGGAAAACAGAAGGCACTGGGGAGATCACCAAGGGAAGGAGTTGAGAAAGCAAACACATACAGTTGTTTATTTATTCCTGGGTTCACCTCCAAGCTGTGCATGCTGACATGCATCGAGAAATGAACTAACAGATACACCATGACCTAGGTCCCAGACTAGTCACTTGGTGGTGCATATGCAAGGAGGCACTAAATGAACTGCAAACAGAGGCTTTGAAAAGCTAAACTGACATTGGAACACAACCCACCCAAGACAGATTGAACTTTTCAGCCTGAACCTAATCATTTAAACTACTTTTCAAAACACAATGTCAACCTTCTCCATTCGATGTAAGCAAGACCTAGAGTCTTGTAAGTTTCATAATGTCCAGGATATAATCCAAAATTATGTAGCCTATGAAGGAAAAGGAAAACATCAACTCCTATGGCAAAATATCAACCTATGGCAAAAAGCTACCAACAGACTCCAGTTTTGAGATGAAATAAATGTTGGAATTATCTTTCAAAGATGTTAAAGCAACTATTATAACAATTCTTTTTTTTAATATTTATTTTTGTGAGAGAGAGAGAGAGAGGCAGAGAGACAGAGTGTGAGCTGGGGAGGGGCAGAGAGAAGGAGACACAGAACCTGAAGCAGGTTCCAGGCTGTGAGCTGTTAACACAGAGCCTGACACAGGGCTCGAACTCACAAACTGTGAGGTCATGACCTGAGCCAGAGTTGGATGCTTAACCAACTGAGCCACCCAGGTGCCCATATAACAATTCTGAAGCAAGTTATCATGAACACCCTTGAAACTGATGGAAAAATAGAATGTCTTGGCAAAGAAACAGAAGACATAAAGAAGAAGGAAAAGGAAATTTGGTAAGAACATAACAACTGAAATTAAACACTCACTGGGTGGGCTTGATATCAGAATGCACATGACAGAAAGAGGAGCAGTGACCTTGAAGACTGACCCATGGAAATTATCTAATTTGAACAACAGCAACAAAAAATATACTTAAAAAAGATACACAGAGCCTCAGGGACAATAACCAAAGTCCTGACATCTGTCACAGTCATGGAAAGAGAAGAGAACGGTACAAGGCTGAAAAAACATTTGAGGAAATAATGACTTGAAATTTCCAAGTATGTTGGAAGACACAGGCCTATAGACTCAAAAAGCTTGTGATGAACATGTAAGATTGACTCAGCAGCTTGTAAGTATGCACTACACTATTATTGACTATAATCAACATGCTGTACATTAGAGCAGGTCACTGTTTGCCACAATCAATGCCACTCTGTGGCTGCTACTGTTTTTATTTCCTGTTAGTAGTTGTCTCTATATGTTTCAGCTTAGTTGGTCTATGTGGGGTGAAACAGAAGCCCACCCTTTGTGTGATACCCAAGAAAGCTGGTGGGGCACTGACCCACCCTGCTCTCTCCTTTCATGGTGAGGGGACTTTAATGGGAGACTTCCCTTTGGCATGCAGCATGCAGGGATGGGATGATGCAGGCGAATGTAGCTGCCCTTTCTTCTCTTCGTATGCAATTATTCTCAGGTGTATGTTCCATTTTGCTGAAGTTTCTATGTGGACTCCAGAGCTTGCCCAATTACACCTGTGTAATTGTTGATCTTTGTTGTGGGACAGAGGCTGGGGTCTCATATGTTGTCATTTGGTGAACATCCCTCTGTATGCATATGTTTTGAAATGTCATATTTTCATTTTTGGTTCAAAATATTTTCTATTTTCTATCATGATTTCATTTTGACCCATGATCCCTCAGAATTGCTTTGCTTAATTTTTAATCATATGTAAAATATTTCTAGCCATTTTACTTTATTTATTTCTAGCTTAATTCCACCGTGGTCAGTTTGATTTCAATTTCTTGACATTTGTTGAGAATTTTTTTAAAAAAATGTTCCATTTGCTCTTGTTAAGAATGTATGTTCCACAGTAATTCTGAATTCTTTTTGATAGGCATTAGTCACTTATTATTTGTGTTGTTCAAATCTTTTAGATCGTTACTGGGTTTGCTGTATTTTGTTTTGTTTTTTCTTCCTATTCTGTAAGTTACTGGGAAGTATGTTAAAATTGTCTCTTGGTCCATAATGCTTCTGGCAATGGCAGACCAGTTTACTTGGGACCTTGAGATCCTTCCAGGAAAGCAAAATACGATTCCTTGAGGATTGTCCAGCAGCATTTTGGATACAAATCACCTGCCACTTCTGCTTTCAGAGTAGGTTAGCTCTGGGCTTTGAAGTGAGACACCCACAAGCAAAAGCTCATCATGTTCCTTAATGCACCTGCAGGTTAAGAGTGTCCTATTGCTTGGTGGTTCCAGAGTTTTTCTCAACCTCTTTTTTATGCTAATTTCTTAGCAGGAAACAGTTCACTGGTTTTGTCCTAAGGCAATCACCCCCTGCTAGTCCAGAAGAAAACTACAGACCTGTCCTCCTTCATCCATCTCAGCTAATACTCTTTCTGCAAAGCACCCCTCCCAACCCTATTCCCTACTAGAACCCCTATTTAAGTATATCTCTGGCCCTTAACTTGTATGTATTTCAGGAAATTGGCACAGGGGCTTTTAGACGATGAAGTCTACATATCTATTTGTAATAACCTGCTGAGTGGACTATGGTAGTTTCAGCCACCTGTCTGTGCCTGTTCGTTTTCCTTTGTTAATTCTAGCAAACAATACTTGTGCTCTGCAGGTTTTATGGGTATAACAACAGGGACCCAAAAGGAAAAGTTGGCAAATTAGAATATGTGAGGGTCATAGAGCTTAATACCAAATTGATAATCCAACCTTGTCTGCAACTTCATCTGTTGGTGTTGGGACAGTAGAAGGTAGGATATCAGCCTTTTATTTCCTTCAAGTTCTCATTCTTTTTCCCCCAGTCTGTATTTAATTCCATCATGGAGGAAAACTAACTTTCCTTCTGAGCTATCCCAATTCCTCTCTATCCCTCAAGGACCAAGCATCTCTTCTTCCAGAAAAATGACACGGACATGTAGCAACCCCTCTATATTTATAACTTAAGGCACTGTCTCATTCATCCCTTCTTGCCTTTTCCCATCCTGGTTTCTGTTTGCTTGGATCATAAGACTTAACCCTTCTTTGGACTATCTGCCAAAAGATAGAGTTAGCCACACCTGCACTCATGAGGAGTGGCCCTTGCCACAGCCTGAGCACAGTGTAGGCTCTATAACCCTCTAAAGCTTGCCTATTCTTTCTAGGAGTATTTATATTTGAAAAAATTCCTCCAGATTCCAAGTGACTGAGTAAATAATGATAACAAAAGAGGCATTGTCTGAGAGGACAGCTTGGAGAGGTCAATGGCATTTCTTTCCAGTTGCAGACCATGGGTGCTGCCACCTTTAAGGAAGATTGTACTTCCCTGGATTAGTTAAAAGGGAGGCCACTTGTGGGAACCTGCTAGAATCACAGGCCAGAAATAAGAAAAGAAAGGCTGCACCAAGGTATGGGGAACCCAGAGAGATGGTGTTTCCTGTAACCATAAGAACATCCCACACATAAGCAGTTTTCCCCAGGTATGTTAGTCAGTGAACCAAGAGAGTCCAGGAGTCTTGGCTAAGAAGAACAAACTTCCAAACGTTAAGAAATCAGGGAAATGCACTGGGAGACAGGGTTTGGGGGCTTAGGGAAAGGTGGAGACAGTGAATGGTCCTGGGATTATAGAAGAAGAGACAGAGCTTCTGAATTACTTCCACAGTTTATTTGTCAAGGAATTGAGATTGATAATATAATGGTTCAGGGAAGAGGGCTGTCAGGTAGGAGACATTGCCCTGGGACCCCTCTTCCTCCCTCCCCCTACTTTCCAGCTGGGACAAGATGATGGTCCCACTGGACATCAAGTAGTATTATTCTGATGCCCCATATCCATTTATTAACCAGTCAGGGTGGTGGTCATGGAAAAAGTAAACGCTGGCGTGGTGGTGGTGGTGACGGGTGTATAGTCCTCAGTGTCAGCCTCTGGAAGAGAGAATGGGTAGGTATTCAGTGGCCACACAGTCTGGTGAAAAACATTTCTTTAAGTATAACAGATCCTCCCAAACTCTGGTGGTAGGCATATTTTCTGTGATTTAGGATATTCGCACACCACGCTTCTCTCAAGATGTTTTTTGTTTGCTTGTTTGCTTTAAGCAAGACTCATGCTCAGCACAGAGCCCTATGTGGGTCTTGAACTCACGACCCTGAGATCAAGACCTGAGATGAGATTAAAAGTTAGATGTGTAAACAAATGAGCTACCCAGGCACACTATAGATGTTTTAAGCCCAATGAGTAAAGACACATAAATGTCAGACCTATGGGGTTTGGATAAATCAGGTAGGCCTGCAAGTGGCTTGGAATGGAGGGCGGACAGGGATTGGGGATGGGAGGAAGGGGTGGGGTACCTCAAGTTGGACTGGGTACCAGGACTAGGAAGACATATTCTGTCTGTCCCCTCAGTAGGGAGTCCACGGTCTTAAAAACCAAATGGCAAGAGAGGGGTGCTTCTGAGGTCCTACCATGTTTTCTGACGTTCATGCAGATAGGACCACAGAGAGAATAGCAGCATTCGTAGCCCACACCGCATTGCCAGGCATACTTGCACCTTCTGCCGCACTCGTAGTTACTGGGAAGCCTCAGGCAGTGTCTCGGTTTCAGTTCTACTATAACTGAGAAGGAACACATGAGCAGTGGCTCCAAGAAGATGACTTTTTCTCACTATTATCCACCCCTTTAAAGCCACAGGACTCACTCCATTGGTTTTTTGTCTTCTTCTCTGTGTCCAGGGATCTGGGTGGGCTTTTTTGTTCCTGGAGTCAAAATCCAGCTCCCACCCCTAACAAATCCAGCAACCATAAAATCACCTGCATGCAACTTAACATCACAGGACCTGAGTCCTGAAACCCAATTCCCAGAACAAAGAGTCCCAAGAGATCCTCTTGTCTCTTGCCCTCATTTACAGGGTAGGGGAATGGATCACAGAGAAGAGGAAGAACTGTCTTGTACTTTTCCCTGTCTCATTGAGACAGCCCTCCAAACCTAGCTGCTCCCCAGAAACCTCTGCCACCAGTTATGGACCCACAACTCCCCCCTCAATTCTGCTGATTTCAATTTTTTACCCCAGTGATTCCAGACTTCTCTTGGTCAAGCACACATTTAACTTCTCCTCTACATGCCCAATGGTCTAAAATACCCAATTCCCTTGACAAAGGGCATATTTCAAGAAATAATTAGTACCCCATTCCCAATTTGGTGCTCATGCTTGGAACTCCTAACTGGAGTCATAAACTCCTAGTGGCTCAGTCTAAGCACCTTCCACCTGGGTGTTGAAACCTGTGGAGGTTTCCACTGCTAAGATCCTCTTTAAAAAAAAAAAATGCCACGTAGCCACCACTGTCCCCACAACACACATAAAAACATCATTACTTGTAACATCAGGAGACCCTCAAACTTGAGAAGTGCACATTCAACTTTCCTCATATCCTGGCTTTAAAAAGGAACCAATGCTTTTATATATGCCAGTCAGTCCCTTTGTTCCTTTTGTTTTATACCCCTTCTTCATTTTGAAGCTCAACCAGAATACCTACCTGAATAAGGAGACTGAGTCTCAGATTTTTCTCTCAGTGTTCCTGCCACTGACATGATGATCACCACACAATACAGTGTGAACATCTGGAGAAACAACCCCTTCATGATGTGAACTCTGGATGTCTGAGTGTGAGCCTGGCAGGAGACCCAGGATTTCACCAGGTCCTGCTGCGGGTAGCGAAGGGCTTTGGGGTGTGGAGTGGAAAACACGTGACTGGTCTCTCACTACCCCCTCTGGTTCTGCCTCCTCTCCTCCACACACCACTCCTTGGCTGGGCATGGGTGTCTCCTGAGCTACTTGCCTTCTCCTTATGCTTTCTCCTCCTCTCATTGCAGAAATGAATTCTTCATAGCATTATCATTTATTTTAAAATTTGAAAAACAGTGCAAAGTACAAAGAAAAGTATTAAGATATGATCAGCTATCTATTAGCTAGATAGATAATAGTCATCTAGCTTATCATGACAGATAGCTTTAGAGTTTATCTCTCAATAAAAAAAACATACATATTTCTTGTATTAGTATTTCACTGCATTTTAAAAGCCATTTAAACTATGTGGCAACGAGAAATAATGAAATCTGGCCTTTGTAGCAACGTGGATGGAACTGGAGAGTGTTATGCTAAGTGAAATAAGCCATACAGAGAAAGACAGATACCATATGTTTTCACTCTTATGTGGATCCTGAGAAACTTAACAGAAGACCATGGGGGAGGGGAAGGAAAAAAAAAAAGAGGTTAGAGAGGGAGGGAGCCAAAACATAAGAGACTCTTAAAAATTGAGAACAAACTGAGGGTTGATGGGGGGTGGGAGGGAGGGGAGGGTGGGTGATGGGCACTGAGGAGGGCACCTGTTGGGATGAGCACTGGGGTGTTGTATGGAAACCAATTTGACAGTAAATTTCATATTTAAAAAATAAATAAATCCCCAAAGGCAAGGGAATTAAAAGCAAAAGTGAATTACTGGGACCTTATGAAGATAAAAAGCTTCTGCACAGCAAAGGAAACAACCAACAAAACTAAAAGGCAACCAACGGAATGGGAAAAGATATTTGCAAATGACATATCGGACAAAGGGCTAGTATCTAAAATCTATAAAGAGCTCACCAAACTCCACACCCGAAAAACAAATAACCCAGTGAAGAAATGGGCAGAAAACATGAATAGACACTTCTCTAAAGAAGACATCCAGATGGCCAACAGGCACATGAAAAGATGTTCAGCGTCGCTCCTTATCAGGGAAATACAAATCAAAACCACACTCAGGTATCACCTCACGCCAGTCAGAGTGGCCAAAATGAACCAATCAGGAGACTATAGATGCTGGAGAGGATGTGGAGAAACGGGAACCCTCTTGCACTGTTGGTGGGAATGCAAATTGGTGCAGCCGCTCTGGAAAGCAGTGTGGAGGTTCCTCAGAAAATTAAAAATAGACCTACCCTATGACCCAGCAATAGCACTGCTAGGAATCTACCCAAGGGATACAGGAGTACTGATGCATAGGGGCACTTGTACCCCAATGTTCATAGCAGCACTCTCAACAATAGCCAAATTATGGAAAGAGCCGAAATGTCCATCAACTGATGAATGGATAAAGAAATTGTGGTTTATATACACAATGGAATACTACGTGGCAATGAGAAAAAATGAAATATGGCCTTTTGTAGCAACGTGGATGGAACTGGAGAGTGTGATGCTAAGTGAAATAAGCCATACAGAGAAAGACAGATACCATATGGTTTCACTCTTATGTGGATCCTGAGAAACTTAACAGGAACCCATGGGGGAGGGGAAGGAAAAAAAAAAAAAGGACGTTAGAGTGGGAGAGAGCCAAAGCATAAGAGACTGTTAAAAACTGAGAACAAACTGAGGGTTGATGGGGGGTGGGAGGGAGGGGCGGGTGGGTGATGGGTATTGAGGAGGGCACCTTTTGGGATGAGCACTGGGTGTTGTATGGAAACCAATTTGTCAATAAACTTCATATAAAAAAAAAAAATAAAATAAATAAATAAATAAATAAATAAAAGGACTGAAAAAAAAAGCCATTTAAGAACATAAGCACATGGAAATGCCTTGGAGGCTTAGTTGGTTAAGCGTCCCACTCATGATTTCAGCTCAGGTCATGATCTCAGGGTTGTGAGATTGAGCTGGGAGTCAGTCCCCACCCTGGGCATGGAGCCACTTAATATCATCTCTCTCTCCCTCCCCCTCCCCCTACCCCACCCCCCTCCATAAAAATTACAACAAAAACAAATCAGTAAATATTAGTAAAAAAATTTTTTTAATCTCCAGACTTATAAATTGATCACAAAATTTGAAGTGGAACAACTTTTGCTAAGCCTGAATTTCCCGAATATTTCCTGTCTTTCATAAGAATTAGGTCCTAATGATACCAGCATATTTCCTATTTAAAGCATAATTAATTTACAATTTTTGTAGATGCACTAGCTTTCTATCACTCGATTCCATTACAGTGATTTTGGGGAGTGAGAGCAGCAAGATGGCTGAACAAGGGCCCCCTGCTTGAATCCTCCCTCTACAACAATTTGGCACCCACCCACACACAAAAGTACCTCTGTGGAAGCTTCAGGATCCAGCTCCTTGCACCAGGGGACCTGGGAGGAATATCCCCCGTGCGTTTGGTCACAGGCATAGAGACCTCAGTCTTGTTACCAGGGACTCTGAAGTGGCCTGTGGACTGGCTGTGTTCCCTCCTCAGCCACAGTCCAGGAGCCAGGGGAGAAGCCTCATTTAGACCATCACCCACACATGACAAGCTTTGTGGAAGTCCAGGCGTGAAACAGAGATGTCCCATCACACTGTTGGAGAGAAAAAGCAATCCAAGTGTGGACACATTGGAGAGGTTAAAAGTCACAGTTTGACTTTACCTGCATCACATCCATCCAGGTTTTTTAAAAAAAATCCTCTAAGGAATTGTGCCTGCAAGAATGTTGACATGTCCTCCGTGAACCCAGGCAAGAGGAAGTATATATAGTCCCTGCGGCACACTTCTGCTTGTTCCACGCTCACATTATTTACACATATTGTGCACTATCGATTCATCTTCCGCACATTACTAAGTGAAGACATCTTCTACACAAATTAAACCTTATGAATGAGGTTGGCATGAGCCAAGGGGGACTGGAAAAGCCCACCATATTAGAAGAAAAGTTGCTAAGTGTTCAGCATTTGAGAATGATGAGCACATAAAAGGCCACATGATTCTTCTGTGCACAAGAAAATAATTACTAAAGCTTTGTAGGCTCTAGAAAGCTAGGTGAGTCACCGGAGCATGGCATGATATTTTTGAATGCTGGCAAAATGGCTTCAGTGCTCTTTCCGGTTCTTTGGCTAAATCAGCTCTATTTACATTCCTCATCCAGCCCCGCCCAAATTCTCAGGAATCCATACAAATCCTCCAGGCAGTTTGGGTTTATCTTTTCTAATGAATTAAGATACTTACTAGTTAAGCCATTGCTTTCCAGCTTTCAATTTCTTGAAAATGCTTATTTCCCATTTCCTCTCCTATTCTCTTCAACCTTGCATATTAGGGTGAGTTTTTTCTTTTATGTCATTCTAGTGAGGTTTTAAGTGTAAGCAGAGAGAAAAAGGATAAAGGTCCCTCTAAATATGCCTATGTCTTAGTTCCAAGAACCAGAACTAGCTGACCTGGAGTGGTGAAGGGGCTTTGCAAATGAGATGAAGGGTAGTGACCTTGAGATGGGGAGGCTGGTGGGTCCAGTGTGACCATGAGTGGATGAAAGCACGGATGTTTCCTGACTGCAGTGGGTTAGAGACCCACAGAATAAGGCAAGACGTGAAGCATGAGGACCCAGTTGGCCTTTGCTGGCTCTGCAGATGGAAGAATGCGGCCCACGCCAAGGAATGTGAGTGGTCTCTAGAAGCTGAAAACAGCCCTCAGCTGACAGCTGGCAAGGGAATGGAGACCTCAGGCTCATAACATCAAGGACCTGAATTCTGCCGACAATCTGAATGGACACAGTCTTGGGTCCTTCCGTCTAGAAAGGAAACGCAAAAAGTAGCACTGCCCTGCTGACATCTTGATTGTAATTGGAAGAGACCCGTGTGGCACTTGTGACCTACAGAGCTGTAAGGTAATAAATTGTGTGGTTTAAGCCCCTAAATTCATGACTTATTACAGCAGCAACAGGAAACAGATATTCATATTCAAATACCCTGTTTAGCTGGCAGGCCCAATTTTGTGTTGGGATATCCAGCCTATCTGGATGTTTCTGTTTCTATCCTAACCCACTCCTCCAGCGTTCACCTTGCCCTCCAAGTGTTTATACATTCACAGTGGACGAGAGCCCTTCTTACATATTTACCTTCATTCCTAATTCTGAGGTTGTGGAATGAACTCCACCCTCGTGAGAGCCAAAGCAGAAGCTTTGTCATCTCAAACACAAGACAAACACGGAGAAACAACTTTTCTCTCTCAATGACCAGTAATGGCTTTCAAAATACTCCAGCCCTCAGATTCATGAGCGTGACTCTGTACTTGCTGGTTAATTTTGTGACCTCTTTTCCCTGGGGAAACAAACCTCACCTGCATGTTCTGGTTTCATGGTCAAAGGGCTTGATGGAAAAACAAGGAACTGCAGAGGAAGAAAAATTGCGACTCGGTTAATATTTTTCAAAATGCTGCACCACAGCACCATTTTATTATTAAGGCCACAAAGTCTTTCCTCATCCGGTTTTGAGCAACACAGCATTCCATTTTCCTCTAGTTTGGCTATGGTTCGAATGTTCTTACTTGGATTTGACATTTGAAGTAACTGTCTGAATTTTATTCTTGGGGGAGGGGGGTGTTTCATATCTTGCTTAGTCCTTGTGGGTCATGAGGTGATCTTAGAAGTGGAAACTTCATGTCAAGGACAATGGATCAAAGAGGTGAAGCGGCCTGGATCTTCTATGGTTTGTGGTGTCCCTACACTGGTTCGGGACACCTAATCCTCAGTCTTCCACATGAACAAATATTGACCCGTCCTACTTTAAGCCGCTATTTTCTTTGTTGTTGCTGTCATCATGCATTCGAAACGAATCCGAACTGAAACACCAGCTGAAGTGCATATTAATGGAGAATGGTGGCTTAAGAAGTCTCTATTTTTTTTATTTCTCACGTGCT
The DNA here is from genome assembly GCF_022079265.1 of Lynx rufus. NCBI lineage: Eukaryota > Metazoa > Chordata > Mammalia > Carnivora > Felidae > Lynx > Lynx rufus. The sequence goes on along the minus strand of NW_025814896.1, from coordinate 15,311,878 downwards.
CTCTCAGGAAGCCTGGTGAGTTGTATGTTACCAAAATGAGGTCGTTAAGAAAGAGAGAGGGGTCGGATCTAGGAACTGGGTGCTCTGATCTTGGAGGAACTGAAGTGCCACCGTGCTGGTGAAGAGAAGTCCCCAGTGCTGCTGTGTATGGCCCTGGAGCACAGCATATGCTGGTGCAGAGGCTGAAGACTTTCGGAGTTTCCACGGAGGAAAAGCAGCTACTTCCAGGATGCTTAGGATGAGTGGCTTCAGCTGCGGGTGCATTCTTTGGCTCTACCCTTGTACCGCCCGATGTGCTCCCATTCTGTCCCAAGTAGAAAGAGGAAAAGGTGACAAAAAGTATACAGTTCTGGTATTCTGATTGTCAAGGAGCTAACTGTCCCCCTTAAAAGGATTTCCTTTTTGGAATGCCCCGGATGAACTGAATGAAATTCCTTCCAGTAGTCAAAGGGAGGAAAATAGGAGATGAAAGCCAAAGCTCCAAATGTAAGCAACTGCTCGCCTGGGGCAACACATCTTCTCTCCCTTCCACCTCTCCACGACTCAGGATTGCATTAAGCAATCTCTTGCAAAAAGGTATCTTCTATTCAGTTTTCAGAGCTTCACCTGTGTCTGCTGTTTCTTAAAAATAACCAGTTTAAAATAATGAATACGCCATAGAGGCAGATCTTTCAGTTGGCAAAATTTTCTCCCCTTCATAAGAGACATTTACACGCATGAGGGAAGTCTCCATTTGTAAGCCTGTCCTCCTCTCTGGATGTGGAAGAGAAGGATGACTTTCAGCCCCTAGAAAGTCTTTATCAAGGGAGCCTGCAGCAGAAATCTGCATAACGACCATGCCTTTGTCCACTGTGCCTTTCCTCGTGACTTCCCATAACGGGCCTTCCCTTTCCTTTCCACATCTTTTGTCTTCAGCTGAAGATGTCATTGGAGGAGATGGCTTGGGCCACTTGGGGGAGTTCCTAAGTTTTCCTGGTCTCTCCCAGGTATACTGGAGGTATACATGTTGGGAAACTTGTTTGTTTTTCTCCTGCTAATCTTTGATTGCAGTGGCAGGGGGGGTTGTGGGGGGGGGGTCTCAGACAAGAACCCAGAAGGGGAGAGGAAAAGGCACTTTTTCTTCCTATACTATCCTGGATACCCAAGAGGACAATACCTTCTTCCTTCCCTCATCCTTCTGTTGGGTGTCCCTAACCTCTTGTTTTTCTTGACTTCTTTTGTCATGAAGAAATAACCACTTTCACTCAATCGAGCTCCAGGTCACCCTTATCCCTGAACGTCAAGACGAAGCCCCACTCCTGAAGGATGTTTGCCTGAGCCGCTGAGTCCTTGTGCCTTTTCCTTACTCTGAGCTCTAAGGCACTAACCAGTGTTCTGTTAGGCCTAATCCTTGCTGGCCTCAGTCTTTGCTGTATCACATCGTGGAACCTTTCCCTGGGCTCCACCGCTGATCAGTGTGATCTGCTGACTCAGCCCCTCTAAATGAATATATACTGTCCTCTGGATCAGGAAGAGGCACAGATATGAATACATCCTAGGGACTTTATAATCCCCTCATCCAAGGGAAGTTATATCTCTAAACGATCTTCAAGGGGAGCTTGGATGGCTCAGTCGTTTAAGCATCCGACTCTTGATTTGGCTCAGGTCATGAGTTTGTGGTTCGTGAGATCGAGCCCTGCCTTGGGCTCTGTGCTGGCAATGGGGAGCCTGCTTGGAATTGTCTCTCTCTCTCTGACCCTGAAATAAATAAATAAACATTAAAATGGTCTTCAAGATACTAATGGCAGAATATAATATGACATATATTATATTTGAATTTAATCTAAGGGAACACTATGGGCCGGAAGCCTGCCTGGCATTACCAGACATGTCAGGATATGACTCATATTACCCACGTAAAACTACCATGCAGACACAACAGGCAGGAATAAGAGGATATAAGGAGGCAGAAGGAGGGACGATTCTGGAAGCTGAGTGCCCGCCTTGAGGGCAGGACCACCTTCTCTAATGAGAGGAGCCACCAGCTTTCCAGGGGGCGCTTGTTCCATTTTGCAGTGATGTGGAGGCCAAGGTCTTGGGTCTTGCTTGAGGAGTTTGGCTTTGCCTAAGTAGACAGGTCAGAGGCCACCCTGTGTTCACCAACTCCTGCTTTCTGTTCTCCTTGGGCATACAGCGAGACTATATTTCCCAGTCTCCTTTGCAAATAAGGGACCACATGACCACATTATGGCAAATAGCACGTGGATGGAGCAGAGCTCCACTTCTAGGCCTGGCTCTTAAAAACCTTCTGCAGGAGCTTCCACGCAACCTTCTCCCATCTGTTGGCTGGATGCAGAGGAGGCTCTGGGAGATGATGGCGTTATAGGTAGAAAGATGTATGGTGCCTGAATCATGCATGGCATGGGGGTGTTCGCCAACCACCCGCAGTGAAATCTATTGTGAATGAGAATAAGCTTTAATTGTGTTTACTGACATTTTTCTTTTTTTTTTTTCTTTTTTTTTTTAAATTTTTTTTTTCAACGTTTATTTATTTTTGGGACAGAGAGAGACAGAGCATGAACGGGGGAGGGGCAGAGAGAGAGGGAGACACAGAATCGGAACCAGGCTCCAGGCTCCGAGCCATCAGCCCAGAGCCTGACGCGGGGCTCGAACTCACGGACCGCGAGATCGTGACCTGGCTGAAGTCGGACGCTTTAACCGACTGCGCCACCCAGGCGCCCCGCACTGACATTTTTCTAAATCTCTGCATTGTTGCTACAGCCGTGAGTCTACTGAATAACTGGGAAGGCAGACTAACTGGGTTGTCTATAACCCGTAGTGGGGCGGGAAGAACAGTTCGATCACTGTGAAGAGACAAATGGAACCACAGGAATGGAGTATAACACACTGCAGAGCCCTCGGGTTGGTTGTCAGTTTATTTGGCTGAGACTTGAAACTTCTCAGGACAGAGAGATCAAGGGGAGAATAGAATGGTCCTCAGCCAGGGCAAGGGAATAACTCAACAGGTAGCCAGGCAGCACTCTTCTTAGACTACATAGGCATCCTCTAGCCCACATCAGTGGTGGGGCAGCTAGAGCCTAGAGGTTTAGCATGGATTTAAAGGGTTCTCTGGAAGAGAAAAGTCAGGTGGTTAAAAGTCAGGGAACACCCATTCCCAAACTTAACAACACCCCTGGCCCCGGTTAATGGGAAAAGGAATTTGTTCTGTAATTCAGGGGTTACCCACTTTTAAGCAATTTCTCCCAAGAAGTTTGCCAATTCATCACACAGGTGGAGACTGGGCCTTGTGGGCCTGCCTGAGACAAGGGGCCCACACAGAGGCCAGACTAAGGAGTCCATAATCGGGGCCTTGGACAAAGGAGGGATGAATAACTGATGGGTGACCTTTTGGGGGAACTGAATGAGAAGGGAGAAAAGTAGAGCCCCCCATGTTTGTGTCTTGATTTATTTTGCCCTGAATGTCAGCCTAGGTACAGAGATAGTAGGGCATGGACTTATGCTGCCTGTTTCTTTGTCCGGGATTTGGGTGACTTCTGTTCCAGGTCCCACCTTCTGAATGAGGGTGACCAGTAGTGAGGAAGCATATCTAGGCCCGACCTTGCCACTCCAAACAACTCACTCATTGTCCAAGCAGATGTTTCCACAGAAGGTCCAGCAGCATGTATGATTGGGAGATAAACACTCCTGTAATCTAGTGCACCTCTTCTCACAGTACTCTAACAGAGGCTGTATCCAGCACTGCTCGACCACTGTTCTTCCAACTGAAACTGAGACGATAGATGTTGGCAGATCCACCCACCCACAACTTAGAGAAGAAACCCTTCTCAAGCTTAACTATCCCCAAGCTCTGGAACCTGAGCTTGAAGTCACAAACAAAACATTTCTCTGCATTTTAAGAAAATCCTTTTCTTGAGTTCTAGTTGTGTCTGTTCACAGGAGACCATTCTTGCATGCCATGCCTTCCCTCTCTCCCCACATCCCTACAGCACTGCAGGCATTCGGGTCCTCCCCAAGCTCCCTAAAGATAGGACCCAGGACAGCCTCATCATCTAATGGCACCACTTCACCAAGTCTATCTATTCTCATGGGACGTTGGATTTCAGGGCCTGCAATATACTGTAGCTCCAATTTCCACACCCAGTTTGCAGAATGGAAGACTGAGCTGGAGGAGAATAGGCACCTATATTTCCTCTTGTCTATTTGCTTCCTTGCTGGTACCACCTAAGCACTCAGCCTCTCCCCAGATTCCCAGTACCCTCCTTTTACTATCCCCATTTTATCCTCTGACCCCAAACTTAGACTCTAAGGATCCCTTATTAGTTTTTTCCAGTTTTCATATTCCAAGGAAATAATATTGCCCTTTTGGTATTCATCAAAGGCACAGAGATTCCGAAAAGAAGGGCTCAGAGGGAAGCTCTGTGTTGGTGCTTCCCCTACCTAAGGTAGTCTACCTTTGTCAAATATCATTTCCCACAAGCTTATGGAATGGACTTATGGACTGAACTATGTTCCCTTTCCATATACCCATGATGGTTGCTTTCAGAGATGAGAGGGGGAGCATGGAGGGGCACTTGATTGGCAACATCCAACCAAAATCTTCTTGGGTGTCTCAGCTCTAAGGAGGGTTGGGATCCGGGAAAGGTGGTCCCTGAATCAGCTACACCAGACATCCCGGGCCTGGGCAGAGACCCCTCCTCCCTTGCCATACCACCTACAAAATGTCTTGTTCCTGAGGCCTCCCAGCACAGGCAGAGGCATCACAACCCCATAGATGATCACGTTGAGTAGGAGAACCCAGGGCTTCATGGTAGTAGTCTCTATGCGTGTTTGGGTTAAGTTCTGGTCTTCTCCCAATGCTGCCAGAGGTACAACAGGAATTAAAGAGAGTAGGATCAGAAAGAGAGAGAACATGCTTATGAATATTGGGTTATTCTTTCTCCTACTGTCCCTTTACACCCTCTGTCACCCAACAACATATCAAACTAGCCATTGGCTTCGCAAGGCTACTTCCCCATCTCACATTACAGCCACTTCCTTTGCAAAATTTTTTCGTTTAAAAGTGCATTGCGAGAAAGAATGAAGTCTGGCCATTTGTAGCAACATGGATGGAACTAGAGGGCATTATGCTAAGTGAAATAAGTCAGGCAGAGAAAGACAGATACTATATGTTTTCACTCATATGTGGATCCTGAGAAACTTAACAGAAGACCATGGGGAAGGAAGGGGAAGGGGGAAAAAAAGTTACAGAGAGGGAGGGAGGCAAACTATAAGAGGGTTGTTGGGGGGTGGGGGAAAGGGCAAAGTGGGTGATGGGCATTGAGGAGGGCACCTGTTGGGATGAGCACTGGGCGTTGTATGGAAACCAATTCAACAATAAATTATATTTAATAAAAAATAAAAATGCATTGCGTTTTCTGATTAAAAATCGATAAATCTTCAGTTTGTATAACTAGTCAAACAACAAAAAATATAAGAAGGAAATAGATAGGCATTCGTAATTGCACCACCCAGAGATAACCAGTGTATGTGTATCCTTTTTGTTGCCCTCAATATTTTTATGAACCTGGATAATAGAACCCACCAAGTGTCCTGAATATTTTTTTTTTTTTTACTTCAGAACATATGTAATAGGATAATATAATGGAAGTGTTAGTCTAGACGCTATGACAGAGTGCCAGAGTGAACTCAAAATGAGTTATGAGAGATGGGTTACTCAGTAGGACCTGAGAAAGTTGACAGCCAAGAACGGGTCAGGGACCTCTTAAACTTTGATCTAATCAGATGACCCAAAGTTAAAGGAGTTGTAGAGAGGCCTTCAACGATTTTATTGGTACGAAGCTCTGCTCGGGAAGCAGGGAAGCTGTCTTCTAATTCCAAGTTGAGAGAAAAGGCTTTGTGGATACTACTCATAGAGCTTACTGTGTGTCCCAGAAGTTTGTAGGGATACCATAGATCTGAGTCATGATTGAAGGCTCTAAAGGGTGAGGGATCTGGCCAGAATGGCCTTTAGTAGCAGAGAAGAGGGCTGCAGTTGGGGCACATCTAAATTGTAAATGGCCAGATAGTGTTTTGTGTCTGCAGCGAACCCTTGGAATCTCCCACGAAAAGGCGCCAGCAGCACAAAGCCAGCTTAGGATAGCATCTACTGTGTGAGAGCTGTCCTACTTCCTCCTGTTGCTTCTCCCTGCCTCTACTCTCTAAGAAGCAGAAAAGTTTTTTAGCTAGATGGGGGTGACAGAACAGAATCACAAAGAGCCCAAGCTAGAGCTTCTGAGGGAGGAGCGAGTTCACAGTTCTCAACAATTGGTGGAGTTGTGGTTCGTTACATGGATCTGCACATTTAACTATTAGGTTGAGATGTTTTGTGACTGAGCAGTCACACAAAAGGTGGGGCTCCTGCCTACATTTTCCAGGAGGAGAAAAGAAACAACTAGCCATTCTGAATAAAGAATACACACGAGGGAGACAAAATAATATGATCACATCACACAAGTCATGCCAACAAGCCAACTATAAATATCACGATCGATCCCCCAGAGATGGTTAAGGAAATTGTTAAGGAAAAAAGAGTGAAGCAGAAGATGAAATAGCCTGCTGACAACTGGCAGCTGAGGGGTGGGGGGAAGATAATTACCAGTCAATTTTCCCAGTGCTCTACTGTCTGCCCCCTTTAACCTTTATCTTCTGCTTTGCCGTCCTGAAACCAGAAAGGAAGGAAAACAAAAGAGCCCAAGGAAAGATCAAAATTCTAATGTGATGATCGCATCGTCACAGGTAATGATTGTCCTTGTCCCTGAAAGTCTTTATATTTGCTCAGAAGTTTTCAACCAAGCAGAAGAGAGTCCTGTGCACTGTCCAGTATGGTGGCCCTTCCCATATGTGACTATTTTAAGTCAACTTAAAATTCAGCTTCCAGTCCTTTCAAGCATTCCATAGCCACACGTAGCTAGTGGCTATTACACTGGGCAGCTCAAACATCAAACATTTCTATCATCACATAAAATGCTACTGAAAAACGCTGCTCTAGACGAATCAACCAAAATGCCTCTGCTCAAAAGCAAGTGTAAGTCATACAGATCCTTTAAAAGGTGCAAAATGTTTCCAAGGGGCCTTTGAAAACTTACTCTCCTTTCAGAATAAGTGAAATTTAGAAGCTGGAAAAATGCAAGTTTTAGGCATGTGAATCTTTGGCACGCTGACTTTGAGCAGGTTGGATTTAGGAGACCTGAAGGGAAGAGGAGAGAAGGAGATTGTGGGGAGAAACAAAGGAGGGCAGCTTTAAATGTAAAAGATCAGATGCTGGGGGGACTTCCACCCTTAGGTGCTTACATCTGCGCTCCCACATTCTCCATTCAGAAACTGTGTCCCTGCCAGCCTGCCTCAGCACGGCTTGATGAAGGAAAACTGCCAAGGGAAGGCACTGGGGCTCATTTGCCATGGGGCAGTGTTTACCAGAGGATACAACCTGACTGGTGAAGCTCCAGGGCAAAGGCAAACTATCTTCGAGCACGACAGGTTTCCAGAAATCCTATAAATCACTCACGTTGTCTGCACAAGCACGCCAGCTCAAGGTGGCGGGCTGTCCGATTTTGCGCCTGGCTCAGGCTGTTTCTGTGGTCCTCTGAGGGCATCGGCACACGGCAAGAGAGACACGCAATGCCGACGCTCCGTCCTCCACTTACAGGTGGGGATCTGAGGTAGGAGGTAGCTGGGTGAAGGTGAGCACGCACTGGGGTAGAGCTGGGGTCCTGGAAACTGCCTTTTGCACAAAGAAGGAGGAAGACTGGTGCACAGTAAATCCAAAGCCATGGGTTCCATGCAGCTATTTATTTGTATCTAAAAATAGCACTCTCCACCTAAGTTTTCCAGAACTTTGAGATCTGTTCATTGACGAGGCCTTGCTCTTAGTCCAGTTTTCTGCGTTCCTTACTTGCCCTTAAAGGGTGTTGACGATCCTGGGGATGTCCTATCCCCTTCTCCGCACACCTCAGGTGCCCTCACTGAGCCAGAGAAGAGAAATATAATCACGCCCAGGCTGGGCACTACTCACATAGAGAATTCTGGGCGACTCTTTGGGCATCTTTTGAGACAGAGTGTAGGGTGATGACAAGGCCCCTGGGCATCGCAAAGACCCAGAACTACTGCGCCCCTCAGAATTCAGGGTCCTCGGCTTTCCAGATAATGTTTAAGAGGAGAAAGTGTTAGATTTAGTTAGAGTCAGCGGTACGGGTGTCTTGTTTCACATCTGCCCCTTTTATTTGTGTGACCTCAGACAGGTATGTCACCTCTCTCCCAATTTTCTTATTCGAACACCAGAGACAACAATCCCCATCTCACAGAAATGGTGTCGACACCATCTGGGCCGGGAACTCCTCCAAGAAGCCACAAATAAAATGTCATGCCTCAAGATCCTTACCCCCACCTACCTCTGAAGGTGTCTGAGGTGAGTGTCTGCAGTAACTGGCTGAAAGCTCTTTTATGTGACCACTTCCACCCGGGGAGCGGGAGGGGAGGTAGTGGCTTGGAATGGGGGGAGAGGAGCAGAAAAACAAAGTTCAAAGGCCTGGAACTTAATGGTGATTGGGTTGTGGCAGATCTGTAAGTTCTACCCAGGAACTACACGGTGGCTGTATCACAGACTCTTTCCTCTGATATTCTCCCATTCCAAAGTATCGGATTTTCTTTGATGTGAGCAGCACCTCCTGTAAGCTGGGAGGAACGCTGTGTACCTGAGTCAGCTCTGGCCACCTAAGCAGACCCAAGTCTAGACTCTTTCTGTGGCGCATCTGATTCTACCCAAAGGTGGGGAGTGAAGGGCAGTTTGTACAACTATTTGCCTTGGACTTGCTTTGTGCTAATAAGGTCCCACCCTCCTCTGTATTGATTCTCTTTTGCTCTTTCAGGCATCACACTGTCTCCCACCAAATGCCCTGGGGGTCGTATGTGGATACAAAGAGACTGTGTAGGAAGGACTTTAGGAAAGACAGATGACCACCCAGCAAATGAGGGAAGGGAAGTGACGGAATCTTGGCAGTTTGTGAGGTGAGGGGTGGGGGATCTGCTCACCAAATATCAGAGAGGAGCAGTATATTGGGCACTCGTACCCATGACTTGGAGCTGATTAGACAAAAGAGAAGAGTCAGGTGGGCAGGGGCCAGGGCTCCCGAGGAGCAGACCTCCTTCTTGCAAACTCTGTCTCCAGGAATATTTCCTACACTGTCTGGAGACACCCATATACAAGTGATGTGCCCCAGGATGTGTCGGGTGCATCGAGCAGTGGGATTCCAGGGACTTGGCTGAGGAGGGTGGACTGTATAGAGACAAAGGGCAGAATTTGGGGACCTGGGTACAAATGTGTGGGAGCAAACTGAAGGGAACTTTGAGGGGGACTGCAAATGGTGCCAAACCTAAAGCTACTGAATTATGGATTCCCAAGTCCTTGCTTTCTATGGTAGGAAAACGATGTTCTGTACAGGGCAATCACAGCCCTGCCCTGGGTCTGGCCCAGATGTTAGGGGCCCTTCGGGGTCTGTTTGAGGAGCACCGTCGCTGAGAGTGCCAAGGAGCTTCCTCCCAGGATTCTTGCCACTCTTGGTTCCGGATCACGCAGATGGGTATGCAAAAAAGCTGTGTAGAATTTAGGAAAACAGCAGGCTCTGGCTGTCACTATCCGTATATTTTATACACACAGGCACACATACGCACAGTGGATATACACACACATATATAAACACACACACATTTTTACACGCATATATAAACACCCCTCATATACATACACACATGCACACACAGACGTACAAACACACATATGTTTACACACACCCATATGGGCACAGATGTATGTATAGGTACACACACGTTATTATGTATGTATACATATTATTATACGATTATATATACACATATACACACGTATATTACACCTGTATATAATACTTGCTCATGTATTTCCGATCCATAGTGTGCCTATGTTTTCTTCTACAGCTGCAAGGTTGTGTTGTTGGTGCCTGCTCTCATAGTCTCCGTTCCCGAGCTCTCCATATATCCTAGAAATCGATTACTCCACATGCATTTGCATTTTCAAATGGATATATAATTGACATATAACATTATGTTAGTTTCAGGTATACAGAATAATGATTCAAAATTGGTGTAGTGAAATGATCATCACAATAAATCTAGCTAACAGTCATCACCACACTATTACACATTTGTTTTCCTTGTGATGAGAGCTTTTAAGATCTAGTCTCTTAGGAGTATTGTCTACACTGTCTACACAGTATTGTTAACCACAGTCACCATGCTGCACAGTACATCCCCAGGACTTACTCATTTCATAACTGGAAGCTTGTGCCTTTTGAACACATTTTGTTCACACCCTACCTTCCACCTTCGGTGGTTGTCAATTTCCACCTCTGACAACCACCGAATTGTTCTTCGCACGCATGAGTTTGGGCTGTCTTTGTTTTCTACTCACATATAAGTGAGATCATACAGCGTTTGCATTTTTAAAGGGATCCAATCTCCAGAGAAAAAAATGGCTGCTCGTGGAAATGTAAGCATCACTTAGGAATTCTTTTTGGATAGGAATCCTTTTTGGATAGTTGGCCTCAGGGTAAAGGGTGAGGGTTGAGTGTCTTGGGCTAAAACTATCCCACCCAGGAAATGTTGAAAGAGGACACAGTTTGTGGAGATCTTCCCGCAGCCACTAGGATGAACAAGTAGAGAAGAGGAGGCAGGTGAGAAAGGAAAGGCCGAGGGGCTCCCCCTAAGGGAACAGAATGGGGAGAACAGAATGGAGGTAGATTAAATTTAAGAGGCGGCCCCCTTGGGGTCTCCTACTCTGTGCCTCAGAGTGTAGCCCCATCTACCTCATTTTTAACTTGGCCCTTCTGACTCCAGGCTGAGGAGTGTTCTGGTTAGCACTGGGAGATACCATAAATGAGCAGTTTCTCCCTGGCGGGACTGTTTCAGTGAGCAGATCAACAATGAGGCTGGGCCTCAGGGGCCTGCAGGGGAGCAGGGGCCGATGGGAGAGAAAATAGAGAAGCATGACAAGGGGAGAGAGATCAGAGCCCCAGACTCAGAGAAAAGGTCTGCACTGGGTCCTCAATGCTTACAGGCACAGGGAGTAAAACAGGCAGGTCTGTGAACATTTGTGCTGGTTTATTTGACAGGAACAAGCGGTTCAGACAGGAGGGAGGGTGCATTCCTCTTGACATCCTGGTGCCAGGGATCTGCGGTCCTGGTGTTGGTCTGCCTAGAGGGTTAGGGGAGCAGGGTGCACAGCCCATCCCCCTCACCCACTCCCTAGAGTGTCATGCAGATATTCCCACAGAAGGTTGAACAGCATATGTTATTTGCTTGACAATCTTGGTGATATTCACATGGACGTCTGCACATATATATGTTGGTGTGCTTTTCACAAACCTTGACTTCATTGAACTGCTCTATTTCTGAAACAGAGCAGGAGCAGAGTCAGTGGAACCAGACCCCTAGAGATCCTGTGTCTCAAGCTTAAAGCCTCCCCAAAGACCCCAGTACCCAGGTCCCATTTATGAAGCTCTTGGACTTTTCAAGGCACTCACTTTCTGCCCTTTACACCCAATCCTGGTGATTGGTAGTATCTTAAATCCTATATCTCTCCACTCTAGCCAACAGATCTCAATGCCTGGCCTTCCTGGGCCCTCTGTATTCTCTGCAGCCAGGAACCTGTCTCCCAAGTTAGTCATGGTCTTGGTGAAGTCACCCCCATAGAATCTACACTATAAGAAACTCAGCAAAGTCTGAGACATCCTGCAGAGCCACTCACTTCCCAGAATTTGCAGGGTCCAGAGAGGAAGATGACCTGTCACCTTCCCCCCCTCTCCTGTGCCTGTCACTGTGTCCAGGACCCCTGCCCCTTCCCAGAAAATACCACTTGCACTATTTCCCTTCCACTGCCATCATCCTGGTCCCTCTGATGAGAACTTTGACTTGACCCTGGACACTCCAAAACTTACTTTCCCAGGGCCCTTTCATTCTGTACCCACCCCCATCAATATCTCTGGATGCTTACAGGTCACATATGGGCAGAAATCCAAGAATAGTGGTTCGGTGTCCCCAAGTGATTCTCAGCCCTGATGAGGGTACACTGCTCTGTGTACCATTTGTGTCTGTGTACTTCGAATGGAGAATCAAAAGACAAAGTTTCCCCCTCCAACCCCATCAGTGTTCCCGGTGCTGGGTAAAGGGGCCAGAGGGCTATCGTTTGGAAAGACCCAGAATCTTCATAGTGCTGTGGTCAGAGTAGGGTGTGATTTAAGGTTCCAATTTCCAGGTCCTCCCCAGACAGGACACAGCCTCTCCTGGCCCCTTTCTCTCCCCACCCCCTTAGTCCATCACCTACTCTGCATCCTGTTCAGTGTACGGTGCCCTCCCTGGACCTGTAGCAGCGGCAGCAACACAGAGAGGAGCAGGATGGGCAGGAGAGCCTGGGTTGGCATGACTCTGGCCGGAGTGGACAGCTCTCAGTTTGGGAGTCTCTGGGTGCTTGTCCTGGGCTCCTCCCTGCTTCCACTGGCCAAACAAGGAGGCTTTACCCTCCTCCTCTTTGCCAGCCCTTACCATGGCCTGTTCTCTGGGACTTAGACTCTTCAGATGACTCCTCCTCTTACATGATTCACTCTCTCCTTTGCAAACAATATTTCCTACTTTCTAATGATAAGATGATTCACAGAAAGAGGGAAGAAGGTATAATTTTTAAGAATTGTCATAATCTAACTGCAGAGAATTAACCTGTGCCTGTTTGCATTACCATTCTATTTTTTTGCATATTTAACATAAAGTATCTATTGTTTTCTCACATTTAGAACAACTGACCTTTTGTTACCCATCTGGTCCCACCCTCATCTAATCAGGAAAGTATTCCCCAGTGTGGTTTTCCATAATTACACATGTCTAACTTAAGATAAATATCTATTGTCAGGGTACCTGGGTGGCTCAGTTGGTTAAGTGTCCGACTTCAGTGTAGGTCATGAACTTACAGTTTTGTGGGTTCAAGCCCCAGGTCAGGCTCTGCACTGACAGCTCAAAGCCTGGATCCTGCTTTGGATTCTGTGTCTCCCTCTCTCTGCCCCTTCCTTGTTCCTGCTCTGTGTCTTTCTCTCAAAAATAAATAAACATTGAAAAATTTTAAAAACTTGTCTATTGTCAAGCATTTGCCTTGTTATAATTACTGATTATCTAGACAATATTATGTTGGGCATTTTCAACCATAAACCTTTTAGTTTTTAGACTAATATAAGAGAGGTAGAATTTATGGGTATAAGAGTTATTTCAAGTATAAATAAATAAATGCACACATATATACATGTTTACCTGTATAGATACACACATACTTGGAGACACAAACAGAAGGAGAATGAGATTTGTAATTAAACATGTTTGCATCATGTTGAACTGAACAGAGGATGACTGTCAATTTCCTCAAACTTTGAAAGGCACCACAGCATAAATCAGGAGATGTTGTGGGGAATCAGCCCTCTATTGGCTATAAAAAATTGAGTAGCAGAGGAATGTCCTTAGGTTTTGTGCTTGTGCTAAAGCAGATGAGGAGTGGAATCCTGATTCCAATATTTGCCAGCTTTGTAATACTGGGACTATACCATGACCTTTATAGACTTCGTTTACTCATTATTTCTTGGCACCTCCGCTGTGAGGATGAAATAAAATGCCATCTATAAGCACCTTCATACTACTTGGCACACAGCAAGTGCTCAATGTAACATTGGTCTTCTCTCCATTCTCCCTTCCCAACCACACATAGCAAGCCCCGCACAAACAAGGACCAAAAGAAGTCTCTTACCTCTTAGTTTATACTGGGTATTAAGACCCAGCCTTGGAATTGGACTCTTAGAAGAAAAACCTTTTGGTCCAGGAGTCAGTGGGACTCTCACGCTTATGCAAGCAGATCCGCTGACTCCACGTGGATTGGAGGCATAGCCAGGAGTAGACGTACAGGAACCCCAAAACAGCCATTTCAAATGAACTATGTCTACGCTCTTAAAGAACAGACAATGTGGGGGAATTTGTTCTGGTTTTCTGCAGGGAGGAGGTGAAGTCTGCTCCAGGGACCTTTTCTCATCCTATGAGGTTGAGAGTCAATTACTCTACCTTGTCCTTCAACTTATTTCTTCCTGTCGATAGGCTCCACGACCTACTCCCTTAGGGGGAATCCCTCAGCCTTTCCTTTCTCACCTGCCTCCTCTTCTCTACTTGTTCATCCTAGTGGCTGCGAGAAGATCTCCACAAACTGTGTCCTCTTTCAACATTTCCTGGGTGGGATAGTTTTAGCCCAAGACACTCAACCCTCACCCTTTACCCTGAGGCCAACTATCCAAAAAGGATTCCTATCCAAAAAGAATTCCTAAGTGATGCTTACATTTCCACGAGCAGCCATTTTTTTCTCTGGAGACTGGATCCCTTTAAAAATGCAAACGGCTGTATGATCTCACTTATATGTGAGTAGAAAACAAAGACAGCCCAAACTCACGCGTGCGAAGAACAATTCGGTGGTTGTCAGAGGTGGAAATTGACAACCACCGAAGGTGGAAGGTAGGGTGTGAACAAAATGTGTTCAAAAGGCACAAGCTTCCAGTTATGAAATGAGTAAGTCCTGGGGATGTACTGTGCAGCATGGTGACTGTGGTTAACAATACTGTGTAGCAGTATTGAAAAGTTCCTAAGAGACTAGATCTTAAAAGCTCTCATCACAAGGAAAACAAATGTGTAATAGTGTGGTGATGACTGTTAGCTAGATTTATTGTGATGATCATTTCACTACACCAATTTTGAATCATTATTCTGTATACCTGAAACTAACATAATGTTATATGTCAATTATATATCCATTTGAAAATGCAAATGCATGTGGAGTAATCGATTTCTAGGATATATGGAGAGCTCGGGAACGGAGACTATGAGAGCAGGCACCAACAACACAACCTTGCAGCTGTAGAAGAAAACATAGGCACACTATGGATCGGAAATACATGAGCAAGTATTATATACAGGTGTAATATACGTGTGTATATGTGTATATATAATCGTATAATAATATGTATACATACATAATAACGTGTGTGTACCTATACATACATCTGTGCCCATATGGGTGTGTGTAAACATATGTGTGTTTGTACGTCTGTGTGTGCATGTGTGTATGTATATGAGGGGTGTTTATATATGCGTGTAAAAATGTGTGTGTGTTTATATATGTGTGTGTATATCCACTGTGCGTATGTGTGCCTGTGTGTATAAAATATACGGATAGTGACAGCCAGAGCCTGCTGTTTTCCTAAATTCTACACAGCTTTTTTGCATACCCATCTGCGTGATCCGGAACCAAGAGTGGCAAGAATCCTGGGAGGAAGCTCCTTGGCACTCTCAGCGACGGTGCTCCTCAAACAGACCCCGAAGGGCCCCTAACATCTGGGCCAGACCCAGGGCAGGGCTGTGATTGCCCTGTACAGAACATCGTTTTCCTACCATAGAAAGCAAGGACTTGGGAATCCATAATTCAGTAGCTTTAGGTTTGGCACCATTTGCGGTCCCCCTCAAAGTTCCCTTCAGTTTGCTCCCACACATTTGTACCCAGGTCCCCAAATTCTGCCCTTTGTCTCTATACAGTCCACCCTCCTCAGCCAAGTCCCTGGAATCCCACTGCTCGATGCACCCGACACATCCTGGGGCACATCACTTGTATATGGGTGTCTCCAGACAGTGTAGGAAATATTCCTGGAGACAGAGTTTGCAAGAAGGAGGTCTGCTCCTCGGGAGCCCTGGCCCCTGCCCACCTGACTCTTCTCTTTTGTCTAATCAGCTCCAAGTCATGGGTACGAGTGCCCAATATACTGCTCCTCTCTGATATTTGGTGAGCAGATCCCCCACCCCTCACCTCACAAACTGCCAAGATTCCATCACTTCCCTTCCCTCATTTGCTGGGTGGTCATCTGTCTTTCCTAAAGTCCTTCCTACACAGTCTCTTTGTATCCACATACGACCCCCAGGGCATTTGGTGGGAGACAGTGTGATGCCTGAAAGAGCAAAAGAGAATCAATACAGAGGAGGGTGGGACCTTATTAGCACAAAGCAAGTCCAAGGCAAATAGTTGTACAAACTGCCCTTCACTCCCCACCTTTGGGTAGAATCAGATGCGCCACAGAAAGAGTCTAGACTTGGGTCTGCTTAGGTGGCCAGAGCTGACTCAGGTACACAGCGTTCCTCCCAGCTTACAGGAGGTGCTGCTCACATCAAAGAAAATCCGATACTTTGGAATGGGAGAATATCAGAGGAAAGAGTCTGTGATACAGCCACCGTGTAGTTCCTGGGTAGAACTTACAGATCTGCCACAACCCAATCACCATTAAGTTCCAGGCCTTTGAACTTTGTTTTTCTGCTCCTCTCCCCCCATTCCAAGCCACTACCTCCCCTCCCGCTCCCCGGGTGGAAGTGGTCACATAAAAGAGCTTTCAGCCAGTTACTGCAGACACTCACCTCAGACACCTTCAGAGGTAGGTGGGGGTAAGGGCCTTGAGGCATGACATTTTATTTGTGGCTTCTTGGAGGAGTTCCCGGCCCAGATGGTGTCGACACCATTTCTGTGAGATGGGGATTGTTGTCTCTGGTGTTCGAATAAGAAAATTGGGAGAGAGGTGACATACCTGTCTGAGGTCACACAAATAAAAGGGGCAGATGTGAAACAAGACACCCGTACCGCTGACTCTAACTAAATCTAACACTTTCTCCTCTTAAACATTATCTGGAAAGCCGAGGACCCTGAATTCTGAGGGGCGCAGTAGTTCTGGGTCTTTGCGATGCCCAGGGGCCTTGTCATCACCCTACACTCTGTCTCAAAAGATGCCCAAAGAGTCGCCCAGAATTCTCTATGTGAGTAGTGCCCAGCCTGGGCGTGATTATATTTCTCTTCTCTGGCTCAGTGAGGGCACCTGAGGTGTGCGGAGAAGGGGATAGGACATCCCCAGGATCGTCAACACCCTTTAAGGGCAAGTAAGGAACGCAGAAAACTGGACTAAGAGCAAGGCCTCGTCAATGAACAGATCTCAAAGTTCTGGAAAACTTAGGTGGAGAGTGCTATTTTTAGATACAAATAAATAGCTGCATGGAACCCATGGCTTTGGATTTACTGTGCACCAGTCTTCCTCCTTCTTTGTGCAAAAGGCAGTTTCCAGGACCCCAGCTCTACCCCAGTGCGTGCTCACCTTCACCCAGCTACCTCCTACCTCAGATCCCCACCTGTAAGTGGAGGACGGAGCGTCGGCATTGCGTGTCTCTCTTGCCGTGTGCCGATGCCCTCAGAGGACCACAGAAACAGCCTGAGCCAGGCGCAAAATCGGACAGCCCGCCACCTTGAGCTGGCGTGCTTGTGCAGACAACGTGAGTGATTTATAGGATTTCTGGAAACCTGTCGTGCTCGAAGATAGTTTGCCTTTGCCCTGGAGCTTCACCAGTCAGGTTGTATCCTCTGGTAAACACTGCCCCATGGCAAATGAGCCCCAGTGCCTTCCCTTGGCAGTTTTCCTTCATCAAGCCGTGCTGAGGCAGGCTGGCAGGGACACAGTTTCTGAATGGAGAATGTGGGAGCGCAGATGTAAGCACCTAAGGGTGGAAGTCCCCCCAGCATCTGATCTTTTACATTTAAAGCTGCCCTCCTTTGTTTCTCCCCACAATCTCCTTCTCTCCTCTTCCCTTCAGGTCTCCTAAATCCAACCTGCTCAAAGTCAGCGTGCCAAAGATTCACATGCCTAAAACTTGCATTTTTCCAGCTTCTAAATTTCACTTATTCTGAAAGGAGAGTAAGTTTTCAAAGGCCCCTTGGAAACATTTTGCACCTTTTAAAGGATCTGTATGACTTACACTTGCTTTTGAGCAGAGGCATTTTGGTTGATTCGTCTAGAGCAGCGTTTTTCAGTAGCATTTTATGTGATGATAGAAATGTTTGATGTTTGAGCTGCCCAATGTAATAGCCACTAGCTACGTGTGGCTATGGAATGCTTGAAAGGACTGGAAGCTGAATTTTAAGTTGACTTAAAATAGTCACATATGGGAAGGGCCACCATACTGGACAGTGCACAGGACTCTCTTCTGCTTGGTTGAAAACTTCTGAGCAAATATAAAGACTTTCAGGGACAAGGACAATCATTACCTGTGACGATGCGATCATCACATTAGAATTTTGATCTTTCCTTGGGCTCTTTTGTTTTCCTTCCTTTCTGGTTTCAGGACGGCAAAGCAGAAGATAAAGGTTAAAGGGGGCAGACAGTAGAGCACTGGGAAAATTGACTGGTAATTATCTTCCCCCCACCCCTCAGCTGCCAGTTGTCAGCAGGCTATTTCATCTTCTGCTTCACTCTTTTTTCCTTAACAATTTCCTTAACCATCTCTGGGGGATCGATCGTGATATTTATAGTTGGCTTGTTGGCATGACTTGTGTGATGTGATCATATTATTTTGTCTCCCTTGTGTGTATTATTCATTCAGAACGGCTAGTTGTTTCCTTGCTTCTGCAGGAAAGCTTAGGTAAGTCCCCCAAATTTTGTGAAAGATATGAATCTGGGGAGAGGCTGATTGCTTAGGTGGTATCAGCACAGAAGAAAACCCACAAGGGGAAAGATCAGTACCTCTTCTCCTCCAGCTCAGCTTTCCAGTCTGCACATGGGTATGGAAATTAGAGTTTCAGAATATTGTAGGCCCTGAAATCCAACATCCTATGAGAATAGTCTTTCTGATGCCTATGATGGTGAGGTTGTCCTGGGTCTTAACCTTAGGGACCTTAAGGAGGGCCTGAAAGTCTGCAGGGCTATAGGGACATGGAGAAAGAGGGAAGTCATGTGATGCCAGAATGGCTTCCTGTGAAAAGACACAGAATTCAAGAAAAGGATTTTCTTAAAATACATAGAAATGTTTTGTTTGTGACTTTGAGCTCAGGTTCCAGATTTTGGGTTTGTTAAGCTTGAGAAGATGCCTATATAGTCTAAGAAGAGTGCTGCCTGGCTCTCTGTTGGGGTTTCACTTGCCCTGACTGGGGACTCATGTTCTCCCCTTGACCTCCCCACCCTGAGAAGGCTCGAGTCCTTGACAAATAAACTGATAACCAACCTGAGGACTCTGCCTTGTTTTATACTTCATTCCTGTGGTTCAATTTCTCTCTTTACAACAATCAACAGTTGTCCCCCTCCCACCATGGGTACTAACATATGTAAGTAGACTCATGACTCTGGCAAAATGCAGAGATTTTTAAAAATATCAGTAAACACAGTAAAGGTTTATTCTCATTCACAATAAATTTCTCTGAATGTCGTAGGTGAACAACCCCCATGCCATGCCTGATTCAAGCTCCCTGCATCCATCTATCTGTAACTCCCTCTGTTCCATCTCTGTTACATGCCTGGACTTCCACAAAACTCCGTCATCTGCGGTGATTGTCTATGAGGGTTCTCCGGTGGCTGCTGGATTGTGGCTGAGGGAGAAAACAGTCAGCTCACAGGCCACTTCAGAGTCTCTGGTCTCAGAGACTGAGATCTCTAGGTCTATGACCCACACATGGGGGAGACTCCTTCTGGGTTCATTGGTGTATGGAGTTGGATCCGGCAGCTTCCACAGAGGTACTTCTGTCTGTGGGTGGATGCCAAATTGTTGTAGGGGGACGATTCAAGCAGGGGGCCCTTATTCAGCCATCTTGCTGATGCTACTCCCTAAAAATACCTTAATGGAATTGAGGGATAGAAAGTTAGTGTATCTCCAAAAATTGTAAGTTAAGTATGCTTTAAAAATGAAATGGGCTGGTATCATTTAAGAGTTAATTCTTGAGAAACACAGGAAAAGTAGGGGAAATTCAGGCTTACTAAAAGTTGTTCCACTTCAAATTTTGTGATCAATTTTTAAAAGTCTTTGTTGTATGGAAGCCAATTTGACTGTAAATTATATTAAATAAATAGTCTTTGGTGATTTTTAAATTTTACTTTACTTACATTTTGATATTCTTTAATGGCTCTTAAAATACAGCAAAATACGTTTACAATAAATATATATATATATTTCTTATTGGACATCATTTCTAAAGCTATCTTTCATGAAAAGCAAATGACACTATTACCTATCTAGCTAATGGATATCTAATCATATCTTATTATTTTTCTTTGTAGTTTTCTGTGTTTTTCAAATTTCTAAAATAAGAAATGATAAACTTATGAAGAATTCATTTCTGCAATGAGAGGAGTAGAAAGCATAAGGAGAAGGCAAGTAGCTCAGGAGACACCCGTGCCCAGCCAAGGAGTGGTGCGTGGAGGAGAGGAGGCAGAACCAGAGGGGGCAGTGAGAGACCAGTCACGTGTTTTCCACTCCACACCTCAAAGCCCTTCGCTATCCCCAGCAGGACCTGGTGAAATCCTGGGTCTCCTGCCAGGCTCACACTCAGACATCCAGAGTTCACATCATGAAGGGGTTGTTTCTCCAGCTGCTGATACTCTACGGCCTGGTGATCTCGCCAGTGGCAGGAAGTCTTAAAGATAAAACTAAGACTACAACTAAGCCTCCAAAATACAGTAGGTATTCTGGTTGAGCTTCAAAATGAAGAAGGGGTTGAAAGCAGAAGAAATAGGGACTGACTGACATATATGAAAGCATTGGTTCCTTTTATAAGCCAGGATGCTGAGGAAAGTTGAATGTGCACTTCTCAAGTTTGAGGGTCTCTACTGTTTCCTGTAATGATGTTTTTATGTGTGCTGCGGGGACTGTGGTGGCTACATGGTGTTTTGTTGAGGAGGACCTTAGTGGTGGAAAGCTCCACAGGGTATAAAGCATGTATGGAGGGTGCCAAGATTGAGCAACCACGAGTTTGTGTCCTCCAGTTGGGAGTTCCAAGGGTGAGTACCACATTGGGAAAAGGGTACTAAGTATTTCTTGAAATATGCCCTTTGCTTGGGGAATTGGATATTTTGGAACATTGGGCATGGGGAGGAGAAATAAAATGTGTGCTGGATTAAGAGAAGTTTGGAATCCTTGGGTAAAAGAATTGAAATCAGCACAATTGAGGAGAGAGTTGTGGTTTCATATCTGGTAGCAAAAGTTTCTGAGGAACAGCTAGGTTTGGAGGGCTATCTCACCCAGACACAAAAAGTACAAGACAGTTCTTTTTTCTCTGTAATCCATTCTCCCAACGTTGTAAAATGAGAGCAGGTGGCAAGAGGATCTCTTGAGTCTCTTTGTTCTGAGAATTGTGTTTCAGGACTCAGGTCCTGTGATGTTAAATTCCACGGAGGTGAGTTCACAATTGCTGGGTTTGTTAGGGGGTGGGAGATGGATTTTGACTCTAGGAATGGAAAAGGCTACCAGATCGCTATACAGGTAGAAGAGGAAGAGAAACCAATGGAATGGGTCCTGGGGCCTTACAGGGGCTGATAATAGTGAGAAAAAGTCTTCTTCTTGGAGTCATTGCTAACGTGTTCCTTCTCAGTTAAACCAACACTGAAACTATCAATATGCATGGAAGTTCCCACCTACTCTGGTTGCCAAAGAAATTGTGAATATTACTCAGAGTGTGGTTTCCACTATGAATGCTGCTATTCCGGTTATGGAAAAATCTACATGAAAATTCCAAACACTGATAGGATCTAACAAGCACCCCTCTCTCGCCATTCAGTTGTCAAAAACTATGCACCCCCTAACTGAAGTGATGGAGAGAAGGAGAATATGCCTCCCTCGTCCTGTTAACCAGTCCACCTGGGGACCCCCACTTTTTTATCACACCCCAAGCCCCAGTTCTTTACTTGCAAACTTACCTAATTCAGCCAAACCTCAGAAGGTCTGACATTTATGTGTCTTTGCTCACTGGACTTAAAACATCGGAGAGAAGCCTTGTGTGGGCATCTCCTAAGTCACAGAAAATATTCTTGCCCCCAGGGTTTGGGAAGATGTTACACTTAGAGAATGTATTTCGCCAGACTGTGTGACCACTGACTACCCTCCCCTTCTCTCTTCCAGAGATCAGCACTGAGAACTATGCACCCAACCCTTGGCCGGAAGTTACTATATATCCCATAACCATCCCTGAAAGCCAGGAACAGACACCAGAGGGCCATCAGAATAATACTGCCTGATGTCCAGTGGGACCTTCTTCTTGTTGCAACTGGAAAGCAGGGAGAGGGTGGAGGAGGGTGGGTCCCAGGACAATGTCTCTCCTACTTGACAGCACTCTTCCCTGAACCATTATATCATCAGCCTCAATTCCTTGACAAATAAACTATGGCAGTAACCCAGAACCTCTGTCTCTCGCTCTTTCGTCCAAGGACAATTCACTACCTCCACCTTTAACCTAAGTCCCCAATCCCTGCCTCCCAGTGCATTTCCCACCTTCACAACTTTCAGAAGCTTGTTCTCCTTAGCCAAGACGACTGAACTCTCTTGGTTCATTGATTAACATCCCTGCGGAAAACTGCTTATGTGTGGGATGTTCTTTTGGCTACAGGAAACACTGTCTCTCTGGGTTCCCCATACCTTGGTGCAGCCTTTCTTTCCTTATTTCAGGCCAGTGCTTCTAGAAGGGTCCTACAAGTGGCCTCCCTTTTAACTAATCCAGGGAAGTATAATCTTCCTTAAAGGTGACCATGCCCATGGTTTACGATTGAAAGGAAATGCCATCGGCCTCTCCAAGCTGTTCTCTCTGACCTCATTTGTTAACATTATTTACTCAATCACTTGGAACGTGGAGGAATTTTTTTCAAATGTAAATACTCCTAGAGAGCCTACACTGTGCTCAAACTGTGGCAAGGGCCACTCCTCATGAGTGCAGGTGTGACCAACTCTATCTGTTGGCATATAGCCCAAGGAAGGGTTAAGTCTTAGGACCAAGGAAGCAGAAACGAGGTGGGGCAGGCAAGAAGGGATGAATGGGGCATATAGTCAGTGCCTTAAGGTATAAATACCCTGAGGTTGTTACATGTCCAGGTCATGGTATCAGATTTCCTGGAAGAGGAGATGCTTGGTCCTACCTTGAGAGATAGAAAAGAATTGGGGTAGCTCAGAATGAAAGTTAGTTTTCCTCCATGACAGGGTTAAATATGGACTTGGGGAGAAAGGAAGGGAACTTGAAGGAAATGAAAGGTTGATACCCTATCCTCCTCCTGCTCCCAAAACCAACAGGTGAAGTTGCAGACAAGGTTGGATTATGGATTTGGTATTAAGCTCTATGACCCTCGCATATTCAAACTGCCAGCTTTTCCTTTTGGGTCCCTGTTGTTATACCCATAAAACCTGCAGAGCACAAGTATTGTTTGCTAAAATTAACAGAGGAAAACAAACAGACAGACAGGTGGCTGAAACTACTCAGTCTGCTCTGAAGGTTGATGACAAACAGATACGTAGACTTCAGTGTCCCAGTGCCCCTGTACTCAAGTTTCCTGAAATATATACAAGTTAAGGGCCAGAGATGTGCTTAAATAGGAGTTCTAGTGGGGAATAGGGTTTGGAGGGGTACTTTGCAGAAAGACTATTAGCTGAGATGGGTTAAGGAGGACAGGTCTGTAGTGTTCTCCTGGATTAGCAAGGGATGATTGCATTAAGACAAAACGAATGAACTCTTTCATGCTAAGCAATTAGCAAAAGGGAGCATTTGAAAAAACTCTGGGGCCTCCAGGCAAAGAGGACACTCTTAACCATCATGTGCATTAAGGAACACACTGAGCCTTTACACTCTGGTGGCTCACTTCAAAGGCCAGAGTTAACCCACACTGAAAGCAGAAGTGGGAGGTGATTAGTATCTAAATGTTTGGTGAGGAGACACCCAAGGGATCTCATTTGGATTTCCTGGAAGGACTGTTCCCAAGGTAATGGGCCTGCCATTTCCAGAAGCATTATGGACCAAAAGACAATTTGAACATGCTTCCCAGTAGCTGATAGGAAGATACTACAAACCAAGGTACAACAAACCCAGTAACACAAGTTTGAACAACGCAAGTAAGAAGTCTATCGAAAAGAATTCAGAAATACTGTGGAACATACATTCTTTACAAGAGCAAATGAAACATTTAAAAAAAGGAAAACTGAGGCTTGGGGCCCATGGCTGGCTCAGTCGGTAGAGCCTGCAACTCCTTATTTCTGGCAAGTGAGTTCAAACCCCATGTTGGGTGTAGAGATTACTTAAAAATAAAATCTTTAAAAAAAAAAAAAAAAGAAAGGAAAACTGAGGCTCAGTGAGGTTCAGTGGCTGAGCCAAGGCCACATAGCTGGCAAGCGGGGGATCCACAATGTGAACTCAGGTCCAGCCTCAAGCACTGCTTTTGACCATTCCATACCACTCAGGAGTAATCTCACACAATCTCATCTAATTCTCACAGTGACAACAAAGCTGCCAGGTAGGTGTATCATTTCCATTTCCTAGATGAGGAAACTGAGGATCCGCATACAGCTACACCTGTAAGTTACCAAGCCAGGACCCAAAACCAGTTGTCACTGAGTTTGGGGCCATAATTGCCATTGCGAACAGTCCAGGCATTGCTGTAACATTCAGAGAGGATACAGGATTAGAATTCTGGTGGCGGGGGTGGGAAACGATAAATTGCTACAAGTCTTTCCCCTTAGGTAGCCACGTAATACGGTTCAGGAGATCCGGAAAGGACTCCTGGCAAGGTCTGAAGTTCCACCAATAATATAGGTGCATTCTGGGCATGATGACGTTCTCTGTCTCTCTCTTTCTCTTCCTGTCTGCCTCCCTCCTCTCTTGCTGTTTTCAAATTGCATTTATGCATTTATTCATTTAATTTGTTTAAGTTTATTTATTTTCAGAGAGACAGAGAGAGAGAAAGAGTGAGCACCCACGAGTGGGGGAGGGGCAGAGAGGCGGGGAGAGAGAGAATCCCAAGCAGGATTCTCTCCACAGACAGCGGGGGACCAATCTCACAACAGTGAAATCAGGACCCGAGCCAAAATCAAGAGTCAGATGCTCAACCAACTGAGCCAGACAAGTGCCCCTCAAAACGCATCTTAGTTTGAGAGGTAACACTGTATGGCCTTATCAGTTCTTCACATCACAAAATGAAACAGTACATAAGGACCAGGAAGAGACATATGGAAATGGGATTGAGTGAGTGGGGGAGGGTCGTCTATGTATGAGGTGCTCTAGGAGTATCAGAAGCTAGGCTTGGATAACAACAGAAAGGAAATGAGGGATCCTTTGGTTAACCCTCGGTCATCTGGGACTTTCTTGCTCCTGGACCCAATGGGACATCTCAGGCCCTCCTGAAAGTCTCCTACCATCAGTTTCTTGCCATCAGTGGAGCAAGAAAAAGGTGTTCTCTCGTGTCTGGGGTTGCCCTGGGAATGACCGTGGGCAGACCAGCCCTGCAACTGTTCCAGACAAATCCCTGTGATCACTGATATGTGACCTCTCATGTAGGAGTAACACAATGGGCGAGGGTCCTGGTGGGACATGGACCAGTGCCGGGACAGAGAGTGGGGCCAACAGGAGGGTCCTGGGCTTGAAGGGCCTGCCGTACTCTCCACGTGACCTCAGACAACCCCCTTCCCCACCGTGTATCTTGATTTCCTCATCGGTGAACTGAGGGAAGTGTGGACCATCTGCATGGTTCTCAGCACACCCTCTGTATCCCTGTCTGGCTTGTGCCTAATCCCCACGCCTCTTGTCACCCCACACAGGCACCTTCCTGTCCACAGTTCAGTCTTCTCCCCAAGGAATGTAGTGTTCCTGCTGCTTCTTCTTCTCTCTTTGGAGGAGACATCTTCATCGCCAATGAAAAGAGTCAAAGGTGGGTTGAGGGAAGCTACGGCTGCCCCTTCTTCAGGAGGCCTTCCTGGGACTGAGGGTCAGACAGCAGGCAAGGACTCATGTCGGATGAAGGAACTTCTGTGGCTTCAGAGGACTAGCTCTGCTCACCCACCCTCCCCTGCTCCCCTAAATTACTCCTAGAGCACCTAATAAATTGACAGCCCTCTCCCATTCACTCAATCCCGTTTCCATATGTCTCTTCCTGGTCCTTATATACTTTTTCATTTTGTGATGTAAAGAACTGATAAGGCCATACAGTGTTACCTCTCAAACTAAGATGCGTTTTGAGGGGCACTTGTCTGGCTCAGTTGGTTGAGCATCTGACTCTTGATTTTGGCTCGGGTCCTGATTTCACTGTTGTGAGATTGGTCCCCCGCTGTCTGTGGAGAGAATCCTGCTTGGGATTCTCTCTCTCCCCGCCTCTCTGCCCCTCCCCCACTCGTGGGTGCTCACTCTTTCTCTCTGTCTCTCTGAAAATAAATAAACTTAAACAAATTAAATGAATAAATGCATAAATGCAATTTGAAAACAGCAAGAGAGGAGGGAGGCAGACAGGAAGAGAAAGAGAGAGACAGAGAACGTCATCATGCCCAGAATGCACCTATATTATTGGTGGAACTTCAGACCTTGCCAGGAGTCCTTTCCGGATCTCCTGAACCGTATTACGTGGCTGCCTAAGGGGAAAGACTTGTAGCAATTTATCGTTTCCCACCCCCGCCACCAGAATTCTAATCCTGTATCCTCTCTGAATGTTACAGCAATGCCTGGACTGTTCGCAATGGCAATTATGGCCCCAAACTCAGTGACAACTGGTTTTGGGTCCTGGCTTGGTAACTTACAGGTGTAGCTGTATGCGGATCCTCAGTTTCCTCATCTAGGAAATGGAAATGATACACCTACCTGGCAGCTTTGTTGTCACTGTGAGAATTAGATGAGATTGTGTGAGATTACTCCTGAGTGGTATGGAATGGTCAAAAGCAGTGCTTGAGGCTGGACCTGAGTTCGCATTGTGGATCCCCCGCTTGCCAGCTATGTGGCCTTGGCTCAGCCACTGAACCTCACTGAGCCTCAGTTTTCCTTTCTTTTTTTTTTTTTTAAGATTTTATTAACTTTTTTTTTGTAAGTTTATTTAGAGAGAAAGAGAGAATGGGGGAGGGGCAGAGAGGGAGAGAAAGAATCCCAAGTAGGCTCCACACTCCCAGTGTGGAGCCCAAATCTAACTCAATGATTTGTGAAATCATGACCTCATCAGAAACCAAGAGCCATTTAACCGACTGAGCCACCCAGGCGCCCTTAAGATTTTATTTTTATGTAATCTCCACACTCTATGTGGGGCTTGAATTCACAAGCCTGAAATCAAGAATCGCATGCTCTACTGACTGATCCAGCCACAAGCCCCAAGCTTCAGTTTTCCTTAAAACAAATATAACACATCTACTTCATAGACATGAGAATTAACTGAACTATTGTGGAAAGCATGGTGACTAGCATATTAGTACTTCATATATTTTAGTCACTAAACAAATAATTTACTGAATGCAGAAAAATATTTTTAAAATATTTTAAAATATATTTTAGCTTTTGAGTTTCCTGTATAAGACTTTGTATATCATTACTTTTGTTCCCCCAAAAGATTAGCCAAGGCCCTAGGGTGCCTTAAATTCTTGTAATCAAATCACCCTTTTGGTGTGAAGTTTTACACCTGTTAACCCAGTCTTGGGAATTCATTGGTTAGATTAGCCTGTAGTCAGTTAGTAGGAATCAGAGCTCCGGGGGGGGGGGGGGTGCAGGGCGAGATGCAGACCAAAGGTTGCCAAATAGAATACAGCACGTCCAGTTAGAATTTCTCATTGAAGTACATCCCATGAAATACAAGGACCATCATTATACTAAAAATTATTTGGTGTTTATCATTCAAATTTAGTTGGTCAGCTTATATTGTTATTTGCTAAATCTTTAAACAACTTTAAAACAGTGGATTCATTTTGATTTGAGGAGGATCTGTTTGGGCAAGAGACTACAAAACATGGGTCCTATGGGGAACGAGCAAATGCGTGTGGGGGACTTGCCCAGTGGCCCTAGGCAACGGGACAGACGTGGGAGGCATGGGCACTAGGGTGCTGTAGGAACAGCAACGAACCAGGAATGAAGAGACTTTGAAGCCATGCCATTTGGGGCTACTCTTAAGTCAGTCTACCCGTGTGAAAATGATGAGATTCAACTCAGTCAGTCCTGATCATGCTGGCGCACACGTACCCCTGAGGGCACAGGAAGGTTTTCCAGAGGGTACACAGGCACGGACAGATTTAAGGACATGATGTCCTGCTTCTCAAATTCCGCATTTACTTCTTCCTGAAGTTGGTCTGCCTGAGAAAGAGCCTGCAGTCCGCCTTTCTCCTTTTCTGTCTCGCACAAAGCCCCGTGCTGCTTCCAAAAAAGGAGGGGTAGGGACCATACTTCTTACCTATCTCTTGCATGTGTCCAAAGTGTAAAAACTGAGTTACAAACAAAGGAACACTTTGAGAGTGCATTTTCCTGAGGACGCTTCCCAAAGAGCAAAGCAAAAATGTGTGGGGAGGAAATACTAAGAGGTTGGTCAGTACCCTGTTTCACTCAGGTGACAAAGTCATAGTATGTCACTGTGCCTTTAGCTCCCTCTTCTAGAGTTAGAAATCCCAAGAGTGATGGCACATATCCACAGGGATGTGTATGAAAACATTAATTTCAATTGAAAAATGAAGTCAGCTGTATTGTGGGAGAAAGTGGCCTGATTTGGCCGATTGAGGACTGACTTTGCCAATTACTTGATTTAACATTTTCCATAAATAAAGTGAGTTAAATCTGCAGCATAAATTTTTTTAATGCTTATTTGTTTATTTTAAGAGACAGAGAGAGAGAGAGAGAGAGAGAGAGAGAGAGAGAGAGAGAGAGAGAGAGTGCCAGGGGTGGGGTGCAGAGAGAGGAGACAGAGAGAATCCCAGACAGGCTCTGCACTCATAGCTTGGAGCCTGATGTGGGGCTCAATCCCACGAGACCATGACCTGAGCCAGAATCAAGAGTGGGATGCTTAACTGAGCCATCTAGGTGCCCCCCCAAATTTTAAAATCTATTTAAAGCATGCAATAAGATAAAAGCATTTTATAAAATATTTATTATGGAAGGTCTATCAAAGTTAGTAGTATTCAAACTTTCCACCACTTACAGTGTATCAGATTAAACAATGTCTCTACATAAAAGAGTAACAAGTCTAATTAATAACATTATTGATCATTTGGTGAATACTGGTAAAGCCTTTTTGGTACTTTCCAGAAATTGAGAGAGTCATGTGTGATTTGTGATAAGTATCCTAATTCCTAGGAAACAAATTCCTTTCAAGTATAAGGTTTCCAGTTCTATGCCTTGTAAAAATAGAAAGGGGATTTAAGTAAGCTTATATGAATATTTAGATTAGATCATTAGTTTTTTATATAATCGCTTCTTGGCCTTTTGGCTAAGATCAAGTATAAAAATAGTTTTTTATTATAGAATATTACGTCATTGGGGGGCAATGATCTGGAAGTTACAAGAACCACGTGACCTACCTATAACAAAACTCCTTTTGTTCCCATGCACTTACATATCACCAAGAGATGCATTACCTATAGAATTTTGTTTATCAATAAAATTTTGCCAATTGATAATTTCAATGTATTTACTTATATGGTCACTATTATAATGTTATTAAGGTAACAAATGGAATGAAAAATCAGTCCATAAGAAAACATTTTATTCCTAGAGTCTTATGGTCCCAGGAATTGAAAACTTTACATTTTAATATACATACATGTGTTTATGGCATAGCAGTATGAAAAGATCATGATTAAAAGGTTTTTGAGCATAAGATTATATTGCATTAGATTGTGAGTCTGTGGGGTAATAAGAATGGAAATATGAGTTCTATGAGAAGGAGAAGAGTTTTAAAATGTCTAACTTTTCAAGAAATGCTTTCCATATATTTTTTCCTCTTTGTTTTTTTAAATTTTATTTTATTTTATTTTTTTCAATATATGAAATTTATTGTCAAATTGGTTTCCATACAACACCCAGTGCTCATCCCAACAGGTGCCCTCCTCAACGCCCATCACCCACTTTCCCCTCCCTCCTACCCCACATCAACCCTCAGTTTATTCTCAGTTTTTGAGAGTCTCTTATAGTTTGGCTCCCTCTCTCTCTAGCTTTTTTTTTTCCCTTCCCCTCCCCCATATATTTTTTAAGTGGATGATTGTGGGTATCAAATTAGGATGGTATTTTGGCTCCAAAGGATTTGTTTTAAAAGTTATGTTGCAGTGTTTAAAATATTAACGCTCACAATATGTTTTCATAATGCGTTTGAGATTCCCTCATGTTGTTGTGTGTTGTCTGGACCTTCTTATTGCTGAGTTATGTTTCATCCTATGGAGGTACCACGGGTTATTTATCCATTCACTAGTTAATGCGCACTTGGGTTGTTTCCAGTTTGTGGTGATTATGAATTAACTCTCTACAAACAGTTTCATACAGGTTTTTGTATGAACGTAAATTGCCATTTCTCTTGGGTAAGTACCAGGGAGTAGGATTGTTAGGTTATGTGATAAGTATATGGTTACAAGAACCACCAAAATGTTTTCCAAAGTGTCTGTGCCATCTTGTGTTTCCACTGGTAGTACAGGAGAGCTCCACTTGCCTCACTTACTTGCTAGCATTTAAGATCGTAAATGTTTTATTTTAGTCATTCTAATACATGTGTAGTGGTACAATTGTGAGAAATTTTAAGAGATGAAAGGAATTTGCTTGAATTTCTGGGACCATAAGATTCTAAGTCACTTAAAACGATGGTGGAGATATTATTCCTATTTCCCAGCTGTCCCTTTGACAATGTTCCAAACCCAGTGGGCTCCTCATTTCTTGAGCCTGGGTAGTCAGAAGCTTCCCCAGAACCCCATCATTGAACCTACCTCTTTGTCCAGCTTCCCCACATGGCAGAGGTTGCTCTTTGCAGTGAATGGAGGAGCGTTTTGCAACTGAAAGGTCTACAGGTGGTCAGGAGCTAGGGGAACAGTTGAATTTCCAGGTTACCATTTTCAGAAACTACAGGTAAGGCCTCACTATGATTCTATCACATCCCATAACCCCCTACTGCTCCCCCCACTCCCACCCCATGCCGGTAGTACACCCAGCCTCAGGTCCCACTTCCATGGCTGAGAGCCCCTTCCTCACATCTGCCTCCTCTCAATGGCACGGCATGTCTCCTGCTTGGCTACTCAACCAACAATGTGCCTTTTGCCTCAGTCACTTGGCAGACCTTGAGGAGGACAATTAGCTCCATGGATCTCCTTCATACACCTTGTCCCACGCTTGGGCAGAGTAAGCAGATGCTTCCTCCAAAGATGTGATCTTCTACATAACTCCTATCCAGTGATCTACATTCTGATACTGAATCTCGCTAAGTGTGGCATGCAGAGCACTGCCTATCTCCACAGTGTGTTGTTTAAATATCTTAAATCTTTGTAATTTTTTGTCTCTTTGACTGTCAACAATTCGGAACGGTGTGTGGAGGGCTCTCACTACAAAGATTTCTCAATTTATGTCTGTAATTGCATCGGTGTTTGTTTAATAGATCTTGATTCTATTGATTTAGGTAAATGCAAACATTCCTGGTGAATGGAATCTTTTATCATTATACAGTGACTCCTTCTCTATCCTGACAATAAACTCCTCTTACAGTTCTGTATTTCCTGATATCTAACTATACCATCTCTTTTTTTGTTTGCATTTGCCTCGACTTTTCCCCCTCAGTTTGCTTTCAACCTTTCCATGCACTTGTGTTTCATTTTTCAAACCGTGTAAATCTACCAAAAAAAAAAAATCAGGTCTGCCAGTCTTTATTAATTGACATTTATGGCCTAATTACATATGTGGGTTCATTTCTACAATCTTATTTTGAGTTATGTATAATCTATGCTTATTTTTTGCAGACATTTGCGTATTTGCAAATTCATTTTGTGTGTTTGTCAAACAACTCAATAACAAGAAAAAGAATAACCCGATCAATAAATGGACAAAGGACTTGAAAGGACATTTCTCAAAAGAAAACATACAAATGGCCAATTGGTATATGAAAAGATGCTCAACAACACTAATCATCAGGGAAATGAAAACTACAACGAGATATCACCTCATATCTTCTTAGAATGCCTATCATCCAACATTCATAAGAAAACAAGTATTGGCAAGGATGTGGAGAAAAGAGGATTCTAGTGCATGTTTGGTGAGAATTTAAACTGATGCATCCACTATGGAAAATAGTCTAGAGGTTCCTCAAAAATCAGAAGCAGAACTACCATATGATCCAGCAATCCCACTTCTGGGGATATCATATCCAAAAGAAATGAAAGCACTATCTTGAGATATCTGCACCCTCATAGTCATTGTAGCATTATTCACAAAAGCCAAGACACGGAAACTGTCTAAGTATCCATGGATGGATGAATGGATAAAGAAAATATGATATACATGAATATGATTCAGCCTTAAAAAAAAATCCTGCCATTTGCAACAACATGGATGAATCTGGAGGATATTATGCTAAGTGAAAGAAACCAGGCACAGAAAGGCAAATACTACACGATCTCACTTACATGTGGAATCTCAAAAAGTTGAACTCATAGAAACAAGAGAGTAGAATAGTGGTTTCCAGGAATCAGAGGGTGTATGAAAGGGAAGATGCTGGTCAAAGGAGACAAGCCTTCAGTTAAAAGATGGGTAAGCTCTGGGGATCCAAAGGATAGCATAGTGACTGTAATTAATAATACTGTGTTTAGGAGAGCAGACCTTAAGTGTTCTCACCACACATAAAAAAAAAAGAGGTGATTATTTGAAGTGATGAATATGCAAACTAGCTTGATTTTGGTAATCATTTCACAATATGTACCTATATCAAAATTTTTGATACCTACCTTTAATATACCCAATTTTTATTGGTCAATCTACCTCAAAAACCTGGAATTTTTTTAAGTTTATTTATTTATTTTGAGAGAGAGCAAGTGGGGGAGGAGCAGAGAGAGAGGGAGAGAGAGAATCTTAAGCAGACTCCATACCCGGTGCAGAGTTAACGTGGGGCTCCCTCTCGTAACACTGAGATCATGACCTGAGCCCATATCAAGAGTCCGTTGCTTAACTGATTGAGCCACCCAGGTCCCCCTGACAGAATTTTTTAAAAATAAAAAGAAGGGGGGTGCCTGAGTGGCTCAGTCAGTTAAGCGTCTGACTTCAGCTCAGGTTATGATCTCACGGTTCATGGATTCAAGCCCCACATCGGGCTCTGTGCTGATAGCTCAGAGCCTGGAGCCTGCTTCGGATTCTGTATCTCCCTCCCCTGCTCACGCTCTGTCTCTCTCTGTCTCTCAAAAATAAATAAATACAAAAAAAAAAAACTAAAAAAAAAATAAAAATAAAAAGAAGTTTCCACTGGGTATTCAGAACTGTTTAATTGTTTTAAGCCAGCATGTTGAAAATTTATTTCTACTCTCTTTATGCTTCTTTTGCTGCTCTTGAGTAGTCCTCAGTGAGTCAAACAATTTCTTTCTTTTTGCTTTTTATTTCAGTTATATATTTTATTTCTAGATATTCTACTTGGTACTTTTTCAATACTCTGGTGATTTTTTTAAAGATTTTATTTTTAAGTAATCTCTAGCCCCCAACATGGGGGGTTGAACTCACAACCCCAAGATCAAGAGTCACGCTGTCTACCAATTGAGCCAGCCAGGTGTCCCTTAATTCTTGTTCTGCTTCCTAGTCCCTCACAAAATCTATAGTAGTGATGGGCAGCAGGTGGAATAGGATTGGAGGGAGAGAAAACTCAGAGAGGGGAAATCTTTCTCTGTTGGGTCAGCTGTAATTCTAAGAGAGTGGGTGAACCCCTGGTGGGTTGCCCCTGTTTCTCTTTTCTCTCTTTGTTCTCTGCCACTTGGCTCTGGATATGGATATAGTTGCGGAAGGGCCTGGCAATTCAGGGTAAACAAAGCCTAAGCTGCTTGGAACCTTGGAGAAACAGAAGGCACAGGGGAGATCACCAAGGGAAGGACTTGAGAAAGCAAACACATACAGTTGTTTATGTATTCCTGGGTTCACCTCTAAGCTGTGCATACTGACATACTTTGAGAAGTGAATTCACAGATACACCACCACCTAGGTCCCAGACTAACCACTTGGTGGTGCATATCCAGGGAGGCAATAAATGAACTACAAACAAAGCTTTGAAAAGCTGAACTGACATTGGAATACAACCCACTCAAGACAGGTTAAGCTCTTCAGCCTGAACCTAATCATTTCAACTACTTTTCAAAACACAATATCAACCTTCTCCATTCGGTGTAAGACTCAGTCTTATAATTTTCAGAATGTCCAAGATATAATCCAAAATTATGTAGCCTATGAAGGAAAAGGAAAGTATCAACTCCTGTGGCAAAAAAAAAAAACTACCAACAGACTCTAATTTTGAGATGAAATAAATGTTGGAATTATCTTTCAAAGATGTTAAAGCAGCTATTACAACAATTCTGAAGCAAGTAATCATGGTTTCTATCCATTGAAACTGATGGAAAAATAGAACGTCTTGGGAAGGAAACAGAAAACATAAAGAAGGAAAAGGAAACTTAATAAAAACATAATAATTAAGATTAAACACTCACTGGATGGGCTTAATATCAGAATGCACATGACAGAGAGGAGCAGTGACCTTGAAGACTGACCCATGGAAACTATCCAATTTTAATAACAAAAAAATATACTAAAAAAAGATACACAGAGCCTCAGGGACAATAACCAAAGTCCTGACATCTGTCACAGTCATGGAAGGAGAAGAGAACAGTACAAGGCTGAAAAAACATTTGAGGAAATAATGACTGAAAATTTCCAAGTATGTTGGAAGACACAAGCCTATAGACTCAAAAAGCTTGTGATGAACATGTAAGATTGACTCTCTCAGCAACTTGCAAGTATGCACTACACTATTATTATCTATAGTCAACATGCTGTACATAGGTCCCCAGCACCTGTCAGTGAAGACCTGTGGTGGGGGTGGGACCAGGAATGTGCAGCTGCACAGCTAGAGGGCCATCTGTAGATGAGTGCTGTGGTACAGGCCAGTGACCGAAGACAGGGCCTGATCCAGGACCACAAGCAGCTGCAGGGGCCGTGGGGGTGAGCATGCCCTCCTGGACTTCACAGTTTCCCCTGCCATGTGCATTACGTGGTGGCCTGTGACAGGTGGAAGGGCCAGCCCCAAGTATGCACCCTTTGGTGGGAGTCAGCCATGGGGGTCTAAACTGGCATCTTGCAATTGCACAGCTGCAGAGGTCTGGATCAGCTACCAGTGCAGTTACTGGACTCCAGGTGGGCAGGGGGTAAGGAGTTGGGAGAGACTCAGGTGGTTGATGACAGTGGATGCAAATAATCGTGTGGCAAAAGCTAGTGAAATCCGCAGGAGTCTATGGTGGCCATGCTGGCCATTGGTTTCTTCAATGGAAAATCTGCTGGGTTTGTTTGCAGGGCAGGTCACTATTTACCACAATCACTGCCACTGTGTGGCTGCTACTGCTTTTCATCCCTGTTCCTAGCTGTCTCTAAATGTCTCAGCTTTGCTGGTCTGTGTGGGGTGAAACTGAAGCCCAACGTTTGTGTGATACCCCAGGAGGCTAGGGGTGGGGGCAGTGACT
Organism: Lynx rufus; assembly: GCF_022079265.1. NCBI lineage: Eukaryota > Metazoa > Chordata > Mammalia > Carnivora > Felidae > Lynx > Lynx rufus. Next base: position 15,276,301 of record NW_025814896.1, on the reverse strand, counting down.
CACTCTGCTTTCTCCTTCTGTGGTGAGGGGAGCTTTAATGGGAGACTTCCTCTTGGTATGGAGCAAGGCCAGCTGGGGGATGGGATGACATAGGCGAATGTAGCTGCCCTTCCGTCTCTTCGTACGCAATTACTCTCAGGTGTATGTTTCCTGTTTTGCTGAAGTTTCTACGTGGACTCCAGAGCTTTCCCAGAACTATTTCTGTTCCTGGATACTTGTGTAATTGTTGATCTTTGTTGGAGGAGAGAGGCTGGGGTCTCATATGTTGTCATTTGGTGGACATCCCTCTGTATGCATATGTTTTGAGATGTCATATTTTCATTTTTGGTTTGAAATATTTTCTATTTCTATCATGATTTCATTTTGGCTCTTGACTCCTTTTAATTGCTTTGCTTAATTTTTAATCATATGGAAATTTTTTCTAGCCATTTTACATTACTTATTTTTATTTACTTCTACCATGATCAGTTTGATTTCAATTTCCTGACATTTGTTGAGACTTTTTAAAAAATGTTTCATTTGCTCTTGTATATTCTGAATTCCTTTCGAGAGAAGTTAGTCCCTTATTATTTGTGTTGTTCAAATCAAACAACATAATTTAGGTAATTACTGGGTTTGTTTTATTTTGTTTTGTTTTTTTCTTCCTATTATATAAGTTCCTAGGAAGTATGTTCAAATTGACTGTTGGTCCATAATTCTTCTGGCAATGCCAGTCTAGTTTACTCGGGACCACTTCTTCCAGGAGAAATCCCTTGTGGGTTACTCAGCCCCATGGCTGGATACAAATAACCTCCCACTTCTGCTTTCAGTGTGGATTAACTGTGGCCTTTGAAGTGAGACACCCAAGTATAAAAGCTCAGTGTGTTCCTTAAGCACCTGTGGCTTAGAGTGTCCTCTCCACCTGGTGTCCCCAGAGTTTCTTTCAATTGCCTTTTTTTTTGCTAATTGCTTAGCATGAAACAGTTCATTTGTTTTGTCCTAAGGCAATCACCCCCTGCTAGTCCAACACTACAGACCTGTCCTCCTTAACCCATCTCAGCTAATATTCTTTCTGCAAAGCATCCCTCCCATCCCTATTTCCCACTAGAACCCCTGTTTAAGCACATCTCTGGCCCTTAACTTGTATATATTTCAGGAAACTTGAGTACAGGGGCACTGGGACACTGAAGTCTACGTATCTGTTTGTCATCAACCTTCAGAGCAGACTGAGTAGTTTCAGCCACCTGTCTGTGTCTGTTTGTTTTCCTCTGTTAAATTTATCAAACAATACTTGTGCTCTGCAGGTTTTATGGGTATAACAACAGGGACCCAAAAGGAAAAGCTGGCAGTTTGAATATGTGAGGGTCATAGAGCTTAATACCAAATCCATAATCCAACCTTGTCTGCAACTTCACCTGTTGGTTTTGGGGGCAGGAGGAGGATAGGGTATCAACCTTTCATTTCCCTCAAGTTCCCTTCCTTTCTCCCCAAGTCCATATTTAACCCTGTCATGGAGGAAAACTAACTTTCCTTCTGAGTTACCCCAATTCCTCTCTATCCCTCAAGGTAGGACCAAGCATCTCTTCTTCCAGGAAACCTGATATCATGACTCAGACATGTAAAAACTCCTCTGTATTTATTACACCTTAAGGCACTGACTATATGCCCCACTCATCCCTTCTTGCATACCCCACCTGGTTTCTGCTTGTTTGGATCATAAGACTTAACCCTTCCTTGGGCTATATGCCAATAGAGAGTTGGTCACACCTGCACTCATGAGGAGTAGCCCTTGCCACAAACCTGAACACATTGTAAGCTCTCTATAACCTCTAAAGGTTGCCTATTCTTTCTAGGAGTATTTACATTTGAAAAAAATTTTCCAGATTCCAAGTGACTGAGTAAATAATGGTAATAAATGAGGCATCATCTGAGAGGACACTTTGGAGAGGCCAAAGGCATTTCTTTCCAATCGTAGACCATGGGTGCTGCCACTTTTAAGGAAGATTGTTAAAAGGGAGGCCACTTGTGGGAACCTGCTAGAATCACAGGCCTGAAATAAGGAAAGAAATGGGGCCCTAGGTGGCTCAGTCAGTTGAGTGTCCGACTTCAGCCCAGGTCATGATCTCACAGCTCATGAGTTCGAACCCCATGTCGGGCTCTGGTGCTGACAGCTCGGAGCCTGGAGCCTGCTTCAGATTCTGTGTTTCCCTCTCTCTCTGCCCCTAACCCACTCGCATTCTGTCTCTGTCTCTCTCAAAAATAAATAAACATTTAAAAAAAAACAAAAAAGGAAAGAAAGGCTGCACCAAGGTATGGGGAACCCAGAGGGATGATGTTTCCGGTAGCCATAAGAATCTCCCACACATAGCAGCCTTCTTCAGAGATGTTGGTCAATGAACCAAGAGAGTCCAAGACTCTTGGCTAAGGAGAATAAGATTCTGGATGTTGAGAAGGCAGGGAAATCCACTGGGAGGCAGGGGTTTGGGGCTTAGGGAAAATGTGAGGGCAGCGAATGGTCCTGGGATTATAGAAGAGACAGAGGTTCTGGGTTACTGCCACAGTTTATTTGTCAAGGAATTGAGGATACAATGGTTCAGGGAAGAGGGTTGTCAAGTAGGAAAGACATTGTCCTGGGACCCCTTCTCTTTTCTCCTCTCATTTTCCAGCTGGGACAAGACAATGGTCCCACTGGACTTCAGCTAGTATTATTCTGATGCCCCTCTGGTGTCTGTCCCACAGCTCTTAGTGGTGGTTATGGGATGTCATGTAAGCACTTCCCTAGGGCTGGGTGTATAGTTCTCAGTGCCAGTCTCTGGAAGAGAGAAGGGGTAGGTAGTCAGTGGCTACATGGTGTAGTGAAATACATTTCTCTAAGTGCAACACCCTCCCAAACCCAGGAGGCAGGAATATCTTCTGTGGCTTAGAAGATGCCCACACAAGGCTTTTCTCTGATGTTTTAAGTCCAGTGAGCAAAGACACATAAATGACAGACCTCCTGAAGTTTGGATAAATCAGGTAGGCCTGCAAGTAGAGAATGGGGGTTTGGGCTGGGATGAAGAAATGGGGGTCTCAATGTTGATTTGGGCATTGGGACTAGGGAGGCACAGTCTCCTTCTGTCTGTCCCCTCACAATTAGGGGGTCCATAGTCTTTGAAAACTGAATGCCAAAAGAGTGGTGCTTTTAAGATCCTACCAGGTTCTGGGTTTTTCATGCAGGTATTTCCACAGATAGAAATGCAGCATTCATAGCCTATATCACAATTTGAGTTAAGCTGGCATTTTCTTCAGCATTTGTAGGCATTAGGAATCCAAGTGGCATTTTCTCAGATTTGCCTTTACCATAACTGAGAAGGAACACATGAGCAATGACTCCAAGAAGAAGACATTTTCCCATTACTATCAGCCCCTTTAAGGCCCCAGGACCCATTCCATTGGTTTCTCTTTTCCCTGTCCAGGCATCTGGTGGCTTTTTCCATTCCTCGAGTCAAAATCCAGCTCCTATCCCCTAACAAATCCAGCAACCATGAAGTCACCTCCATGGAACTTAACATCACAGGAACAGAGTCCTGAAACCCAATTCTCAGAACAAAGAGACTCAAGAGATCCTCTTGCCACCTGCTCTCATTTTACAGGGTTGGGAGAATGGATTACAGAGAAAAAAAGAACTGTCTTGTACTTTTTGTGTCTGGGTGAGACAGCCCTCCAAACCTAGCTGTTCCCCAGAAACCTTTGCCATCAGTTATGGATATACAATTTTCCACTTTATTGCTGATTTGAATTCTTTACCCCAAGAATTCCAAATTTCTCTTCAATAAGCATGTGTTTTATTTCTGCACCCCATGCCCAATGTTCTAAAATACTCAGTTCCCTAAGGAAAGGGCATATTTCAAGAAATACTTAGTACCCTTTTCCCAATGTGGTAGTCACCCTTGGAACTCCTAACTGGAGGACACAAACTCCTGGTGACTCAGTCTAAGCACCTTCCACGTGGGTTTTGAACCCTGTGGAGGTTTCCACTGCTAAGCTCCTTTTTTTAAAAATGCCATGTAGCCACCACAGTCCCCACAACACACATAAAAACATCATTACATGAAACATCAGGAGACCCTCAAACTTAAGAAGTGCACATTCAACTTTCCTCAGTATCCTGGCTTATAAAAGGAACTAATGCCTTCATATATGTCAGTCAGTCCCTATTTCTTCTGCTTTCAACCCCTTCTTCATTTTGAAGCTCAACCAAAATACCTACTGTATTTTGGAGGCTTAGTTGTAGTCTTAATTTTGTCTTTAAGACTTCCTGCCACTGGCGAGATCACCAGGCCGTAGAGTATCAGCAGCTGGAGAAACAACCCCTTCATGATGTGAACTCTGGATGTCTGAGTGTGAGCCTGGCAGGAGACCCAGGATTTCACCAGGTCCTGCTGGGGATAGCGAAGGGCTTTGAGGTGTGGAGTGGAAAACACGTGACTGGTCTCTCACTGCCCCCTCTGGTTCTGCCTCCTCTCCTCCACGCACCACTCCTTGGCTGGGCACGGGTGTCTCCTGAGCTACTTGCCTTCTCCTTATGCTTTCTACTCCTCTCATTGCAGAAATGAATTCTTCATAAGTTTATCATTTCTTATTTTAGAAATTTGAAAAACACAGAAAAGTACAACAAAAATAATAAGATACGATAAGCTATCCATTAGCTAGTCAGATAATAGGGTCATTTGCCTTTCATGAAAGGTAACTTTAGACTTGATGTGTCAATTAAAAAAAATAGATATTTATTGTAAAAGTATTTTGCTGTATTTTAAGAGCCATTAAAGAATATCAAATGTAAAGAAAGTAAAATTTAAAAATCACTAGTGACTTTTAAAAACAATTTTTTTTTAATGCTTATTTTTGAGAGACAGTGAGAGATGGGGAGGGGCAGAGAGAGAGAGGAAGACACAGAATCTGAAGCAGGCTCCAGGCTCGGAGCTGTCAGCACAGAGCCCAAGGCAGGGCCCAAACCCACAAGCTGTGAGATCATGACCTGAGCCGAAGTCGAACACCCAACCGACTGAGCCACCCAGGCGCCCCAGGCCACTTGGGGAAGTTACTCAGTTTTCCTGGTCTCTCCCATATATATTGGAGGTATACATGTTAGGAAAATTCAGTTTGTTTTTCTCCTGCTAATCTTTTACTGCGGGGTGGTTTCAAACAAGAACCCAGAAGGGTAGAGGAAAAATTGCTTTCCTCCCCTGTAATATCCTGGATATCCAAGAGGAAAATGCTTTCCTTCCCTGATCCTTCCTTTGAGGGTCCCTAACCTTTTGTTCTTCTCTACCTCTTTTGTCATGAAGGAATAACCACCCTCACTCAATCCAGTTCCAGTTCCAAGTCCTTCTTATCCCTAAGGGTCAAAACAAAGCCCAGCCCTGAGCCCCTGAGTCTTTGTGCTTTGGATAACTCTGAGCTCTAAGGCACTATAATTAAAGTAGAAAATAATTGTTTGCAAGGGAGGGGTTTAGTCACGTGAGAGGAGGACTTGTCTGCAGAAGCCCAAGTCCCAGTGAACAGGCCATGGTCAGGTACAGGCATAGGGGATGGGGGAAAAGGCCCCTTGCTTGGCCAGTGGAAGCAGGAAGGGCCCAGGATAACCACCCAGCTCTCCAGAGAAGCCTGTGGCAGACTGAGAGCTCTCCTTTCTGGCCAGAGTCATGCCAACCCAGGCTCTGCTGCCCATCCTTCTCCTCTCTGTGCTGCTGCTACAGGCCCAGGGAGGGCACCGTAAACTGAACAGGATGCAGAATAGGTGATGGACTAAGGGAGTGGGGAGGGAAGGGAGCCAGGAGGGGCTGTGTCCCTTCTGAGGGAGACCTGGGAATTGGAGCCTTTCAGCACATTCTGCTCTTGATGAGGTTTTGGGGTGATGGTGGGGTTCGTAGGGTCTGGAGCCGACAGCCAAGAAAGAATTCTTGAAGATGTCTTTGGTGCAAAAAGGTGATTTTATTAAAGCACGGGAACAGGACCAGTGGGCAGGAAGAGCTTCACTGGGGTTGTGTAGAACCATGGACTTGGGAGAGGTAAAGTCAAAAGGGAAGTTTCCAAAGAGACTTTCATAAGCTAAAGACTCACAGATTACTGGAGGCCTAGCTATTGTCAAGCTAAGGTTGTTTTTCCTTCTAGCAAAGCATTAAGGTGGTAGGGCCTTCTAGGACAAATGTTCCTGGAGAAATGTACTACTCTATATTTGCCTCAAGTACTTGTTGATGGGCTGCAGGTTATAAAGAAATTTAATTTTACCTGCCATTTCCTTCTTGCCTTTAATCCTTCCCCACATCACTATGGAGGGGAGGGTGATATTAGGGACTCCAGGAAACTGGGTCTATAGGTTTCTAGAGACTAGGCTATTGATAAATTTGCTAAATTTTTAAAATTTATTTAAATTTTAATTTACTAAGATATTTGTAAACTGATGGAGACCCATGTCCTGTATGACTGTGATCTTTATCAGTTAGTCATTTGTTTTCTGTCCTTTCCTTTGTACTTGTGCAGTTAGGAGTGTCTGAGGAATATCTCATATCCCACCTGGGGGTGGGGGGTAATGCTAGCTTGTGTTTGGCCCTCAGCCTGCCTTATGGTCCCTCATCACTCTGACCACAGCACTATGAAGATTCTGGGTCTTCCCAAACGATAGCCCTCTGTCCCCTTTACGCAGCACCAGGAACACTGATGGGGGTGGAGGGGGAAACTGTCTTTTGACTCTCCATCCCAAGTACCCAAACACTAAACAGTACACTCAGTAGTGAAAGGTACATCAGGGCTGAGAATCACTTGGGGAAACCAAACAATTATTCTTGGATTTCTGTACTTCTGTGACCTGTAAACATCCAAGAATATTGATGGGAATGGGTACAGAAAGAAAGGGCCCTGGGAAAGTAAGTTTTGGGGTGTACACAGTCAAGTCGAAGTTCTCATCAGAGGGACCGGGATGGTGGCAGCGGAAGGGAAATAGCGCAAGTGGTATTTTCTGGGAAGGGCCAGGGGTCCTGGACACAGTGACAGGCACAGGAGAGAGGGGGGAAAGTGACAGGTCATCTTCTTCTCTGGACCCTGCAAATCCTGGGGAGTGAGAGGGTCTGTGGGATGTCTCAGACTTTGCTGAGTTCTCAGAGTGTAGATTCTATGGGGGGTAGCTTCGCCCAAGCCATGACTTACAAGGGATACAGGTTCCTGGCTGCAGACAATGGAGAGGGCCCAGGAAGGCCAGGCATTGAGATCTGTTGGGGCGGTGGGCTAAATGGGTAAGGGGCATTAAGGAATCTACTCCTGAAATCATTGCTTCACTATATGCTAATTTGGATGTAAATTTTAAAAAATAAAAAATAAAGTTAAAAAAAAAAAGTAGTGAAATGGAGTTGAAAAAGCTAAAAGCCACTGTTGATAAATGAGTTTATTTGTCAAGGATTTGCTCCTGCCCAGCCCTCAGTGAGAACAGACTGGTGTCCAGCTGGGAGATTAGGGTTTTAGATGTCTTTCAAAGATTTCCTGTAAGACAGAAAGGTTATATACTCAGAGGTTAGGGAACTCTGAGGAACAAGCATTCATTCCCAAGCTTAATATTACCCATCTATGGCAGATCCTGGGACAGGAGTACTTTTTGTAACAAGAAAAAGTCCACTTCTGAGGTGGGGAGGTGGGTTTGGTTCATTGAACAGAGAAACATAGAGATTTGGGGCCTGGCTGAGCCAAAAGGGCTCATAGAAAGGTCTGACTATAGAGGCAATGGTTAGAAATTTGGACAAAATTCAGGAAAAGAGCAAACAATTGAGCAATATAATGAGAACAACATAGGCATTGATTATATAATGAACAATATGCCCCAACCTGGTATCTTGGTTTATTTGCCAGTGAACTGCTGTCCAGGTTTAGGGTACATTGTCTTCCACTATTTTTGTGCCTAGGATTCAGGGTGCTTCGGTCTTCTGTTTATGAATAACAGCATCTGAGAATCAGTGAAGATCCATGCCCAAACACACCTCCCAACTCACTTTATTTTTCCAGCAGATGTTTCCACAATAGGTCCAGCAGCATGTGTGATTTTTGTTTATACATTTAAAGGTTCCAGAACACTTCTTGGTGCATTCAAGGACATTTGGCTGTCCCCAGCACTCCTCAAGTAACATTTCAGCCCCTGTAATTGAGATGAGATGGGAAGAGGCTCACAGGGGCTACATAGCCAAGGTGGGAAGAGAAGTCCTTCATGAGCTTAACAGCCCCTCCTAGAATCAAAGCCCCACCAAGCCCCACCTGACTATCTATCCGCCTTATGAGAAAATCCCCCTGCTGAGCTTCCTCATTGTGTCTTCACAGATCTCTGCCTTCTCTGCTCCCACAGACCTCTGGGCCCTCATCAAGCATCCTGGAGACAGGACTCCTCATACTCCCCATGTTCATGTGTCATCCTATAAAATCTACATTTCTGTAATAGGAGGGGCCCAAGGTAGCCTCTAGCCTTATTACCATACTTAATTCCTAGTGGGGGAAGCCAGACCAGGGAGAGTAAGGAACAGATTCTTTCTCTTTTTCTTCTCTTCCTTGCTGACTCCACCTTTAAGAACAGCTTCTCACCAAATTCTCTCTCTCACTCAATTTTCTTGGTACCCTCGACTGATTCCATTTTCTCATCACATGGCCCCCAACTTTGCCCCACTAGGGCCCCATCTCATGTCTCTTCTCTATCTTTTCATATTCAGAAAGATCCTGCCACTGAAACTAAGTGTATATATTAAGAAATCCCCATATGGGACTCCTTAAAGTACACACAAGCTAAGACACAGAGCTTCTGGAAGTACAAAAAGTTATGGTAGCCTGACATGGGAAAATATTATATCCTTATAACATATGAAATGTACATAAAAGGTGACAGGTACCCATTGCCACTTTCAAGGTTGGAGAGGAAGCATCAAAGGACCTCAACTTGGACACTTCTTGGACTCTGTGCATAAGAAAGTCTCTGAATCTCCACTAGGTGTTCCAGGGAAGGTCCTGAGTCCTGAGTCAGATGTGCCAGACACAATACCCCTTCACTTATCCAGGAACAAGCACAGTACCCCCCACCCCTTTGACTCCCCAGCCCAGCCTAGTCACCTACAGCTGTGTTTTTCTTTTATCACTCCCAGCACAGACAGTAGCACCATACAGAGGAATGTCATGAGTTGAGGCGTCCAGAGCTTCATGATGCTGACCGTATGTGTCTGAATATATACTGTCAGGATGTTTTTCCCCTTCCCAGTTGCTGCTGGAGACCAAGAAGTATAAACAGAGTTGTGAAGCAAGAAGACGTGCTCATAGAATTTCTTTACTCTTTGTCTACTCATTCCTCCTTGCCTCTACCCACTCGGCAAAAGGCACACACCTAAGCTGAACATTGGCTTTGCTAAAAGGTTTCTCTCCATCTCACACTTCATGCCTTCCTTTTGCAGAAAAAAAAAATTATTTTGAAAATGTGCTTTTAAAAATGTGCTGCCTTCCCTTGATTAGAAGATAATTTAGATCCAGCTTACAAAATTCTTAAAACATAAAAAAATACAAAGAAGACAATGAAATATTTCTAGTAACCCCACTATATTGGTGTATGTTATTCTATCTTGTATATGTGCACATAAAGCTGAAATCAGGCTATCTGGCTTGACTTTTTATATATATATGATATATATATATATCACATATATATATCTTATATATATATGATATATGTATATATTATTTATTTATATATCTTGACTTTTTATTTAAAAATGTATAACTTGGTATTAAAATTAAAGTTTTGGCCAAGACCTTCAGAGAGACCCTAAAGTGAGCATGTGAGACCAATCAACTTGTACTTTCAAGAAGATGTGCTCAAAAATCACCTGCAAAAAAATATGTCAAGTTCCTAGTCATTTTCTACCTTTAAAAAAGTCAGAGTTTTAAGAGTCACCAACCACTTTTTAGCCATTTTTCTCTCTCATTTTTAAAGAATGCTGTGCTCTTTTATTTTCTTTTTTAAAGTTTATTTGCCTTGAGAGAAAGAGAGAGAGAGATGAGGGGGTAGAGAGAGAAAGGGAAAGAGAGAGAATCTTAAGCAGGCTTCGCACTGTCAGCACAGAGCCCAATGCAGGGCTCAAAATCAAGAACCGTGAGATCATGACCTGATCTGAAATCAAGAGTCAGACACTTAACTGAGGGAGTCACCCAGGTGCCCCAACTGCTGTGCTCTTTTCATTCCAAGTCACCAGAAAGGCTTTAAGAATACCTCCCATAGAGCTTTTTATGCACCCCCAAGGTTTTGTGGAGACATAGTAGCAGGTGTCTGAGTCACCAGAGAAACAAAGGGTAGGACACTGGCTGAAATGACCTATGGCCACAAGCAAGAGACTACAGCTTGTGCTATGGCATTTGATAAGGCAACATATGGAAGAAAGCCAGTGTAGGTTTGCACTAGCTTCATGTCAGGCGGGCTGCCTGGGAAGGCCAGGGGACCTCAGCATAAAGAAGTAGAAAGTGAGTAGCCAGATGCCTAGGGCCTGGGAAAGGTATCAGAAAGGAGGTAGATTCCGCCATATCAAGAGAACCACAGGTGAGAAACTTGCATCAGTTGGGGTGGGGGGAAAACTCAAAGAATCCTTGAAACCACCCACAATAGAGTAAACTTTAAGCAATACTAAGCCCAGAAAGCACAAAGCACAAAGGTGCAATCCTCCCTGCCAGAAAGAACCATCCTGACCCCCTCTCCTCCTCTCCCTCCTCCCACCTCCAAAATGGCACTTAGCCAGCTGCAGGAGAAGAGGAAACTGTCCACTCTCTTCCCCAGTTGCAGGTTTCTTGGTGTGGGGGAAGCCACAATTTCAATTCAATTTTAGTATTTTGACTATTGCATGGGCTCAGACTCTTTTTATATATTCTAAAGTCTAGAAAAGTCAAGTTCTACACCCAAGGTCTCACAGGGAGGTAGGGAAAAAAAGTAGCTTTTTTTTTTTTTAATTTTTTTTTCAACGTTTATTTTATTTTTGGGACAGAGAGAGACAGAGCATGAACGGGGAGGGGCAGAGAGAGAGGGAGACACAGAATCGGAAACAGGCTCCAGGCTCTGAGCCATCAGCCCAGAGCCCGACGCGGGGCTCGAACTCGTGGACCGCGAGATCATGACCTGGCTGAAGTCGGACGCTTAACCGACTGCGCCACCCAGGCGCCCCAAAAGTAGCTTTTATAAATAAATTTAAATGAGACAAAGGACAAGCTTTTCACCATACTATCAATAACACTCTCTGTGAATATTTTCCCAATATTCTAGTTACATATAGCATTCATACTTCCCCATTGATCATAAGGTATCTGAAAATTTGTAATATCTGAAAACTTCTCTTCATTAGGAAAAAGTGTCAGTAGGAATATTGCAACTGAAATTCAGTTAAATCCAGTATTAGCTTCAGAGCACAAATTTCTAGCTCCAGAAGTCCTGAGTAAAGGGTACTGCCTATTACGAACCCTACATAGTTGTTGCCAGTTTTCTTCTCCATTAAAATTGGTTTATTCTGCAAATAGGATGCTCATCTTGTCTCACCATAAAAGGGAAATTCCCTCCCACTTGTTACCACACTGAAGACTGTCAATATCATATAAGACAGAGAACAAAACATGCACATTGGAATCAGAGAGACCTGGGCTTGAAACCTGACCCCAACGCATTGACCTTAATTGAAATTTTGAAATTGGCCTACCACCTAACTTCTCAGAGCCTCAGTTTCCCTACCTGTAACATGGAGGTGATATTATAATCCACATTGCAAATGTTGAGTATAGAAAGTACCACGCATAGGGTCTGGCACATGGAATGCACAAAATAAATGGCCGCTATTTTGATTATTAAGCTCAGACTCTCTTTTCTTCTCCAGAAGAGTAAACATTGACCTCGTTGACTTTATTGTGGTCTTTTTTTTTTTTTTAACTATTTGACCTTTTTGGAATTAGTTCTGGTGAGTGATCATAGTACAATTATCAATTTCATTAAATTTAACATTGACAAAATATACTTTTATACACTTATCTAAGCTACTATCAGTATTCCATTTTACAAATTCACCCAGTAATGTCCTTTGTCTTATACAACATTGAAATTTTTGAATAGCAGAGCCAAACTTTTCTTTTAGTTGAACATTCCTCATTTTGGGCTTTGTCTGAAATTTCTTATGATTAGACTCAGGTTATACATGCTCAGTGGGAATATTACGTAATCAACACATAGTATCCTTGTCAGGGTATCATGCATGAAGGGACACAGTGTCTATCCACGTCATCTTTCTCTCTCTTAGTTTCTCCATTTGAACAAAAAGGACAATAATTTCTTCCATATAGGCATAGGGTTGGCGTGATCTGGAGGCATGATTTAGACCGGGAACTCATCCAACCAAACCACAAACAAAATTGTTTGCAAGTTCCCAATTCTAGCCCCAAGACTCTGACCTCTACCTACCTCTGAAGATGTTCGAGTTGGAAGCTGGTAGCTATTTGACTGGTGGCTCTTCCTCCTGGTCTCTGGGAATGCCAGAGCCCCTGCACAGGGCAGACGATGAGCAGAATAGATTTCAAACACTCAGAATGTAATTATCGTTCTGGCTGTGACAGATCTGGGAGTTCTGCCCCAAGCCATAAGTTGGGTACATTTAGAACATTATGACTGAATTCCTATTCAAGTGGTACTTTCTTTTTCCCTTTCTTTTTGCTGCAGGTAGCATAGACAGAAGCAGATCACTGTGGAATAGCAGGAGCCTCCTGCACTCCACCAACACACACATTTCTGGAAGGCTGGGTGATTGTGGAGGTGGGAGAGGATCTATGTATCTAATTTTCTGTAGCATCTATGTGAAGATTTTTGTAAAGCCCCATTCGTCTTTGATATTAATTCTCCATTGCTAGGATCAGCCTACATTACTTTATCACCAACGTCTTGTGACTTTTGTGCTGATGAGAAGAGAGAGGTCTGCCAAGAGAGCTTGCAAAAGTCCACATAACATAGAAATTTAAAACACAGACTTAAGCCCCTCTTTGGGTGAGCTCTGCTTCCCTCTCTCTCTCTCTGTCTCGCTCACTTGCGCCCACTCTCATAAATACATACATTTGTACACACACAGACACACACACACACACACAGACTTTATCTGGATCCAAATCCTAGCTTCCACTTACTTGGGCAAGTCACTAATCTTCTCTGCACCCTAATTTCCTCATTTGCTAACGGGGATAATAATAGCACCTTCCAACCAATCAGGTTGTTATGAAGGCTCCAGGAGTGATTATGTGTTAAGCACTTAGAGCCAAAGTCTGGCATAGAGTCTATGTTTGTTTGTTAAATAAACAAATGAAACACTCGCCCAATGAAGTGTTGAGAATCATTCAGTTTAAGAGCAAATTTACTATGTGTCAGATATGTAACATGTATTAATTAATACATACTTTCAATGACACTATGAGTTTAGTACTACTATTATTCTTATTTTACAGATACAGAAACTGAGGCACAGAAGAGTTAAGCAACTTGCCCAAGGCCACACAGCTAGTAAGTGCCAGGTACAGGATTTAAAAGGAAGTGAGTCTAGAGCCATGTATGCCAGATGGTCAAGTCCCCAGTTTCTCTTGAGATAGAGAGAGAGAGAGACTGAGCACGAGTGAGGGAGGGGCAGAGAGAGAGGGAGACACAGAATCCAAAGCAGGCTCCAGGCTCTGAGCTGTCAGCACAGAGCCCAACACAGGGCTCAAATTCACGAACCTCAAGATCATGACCTGAGCCGAAGTCAGATGCTCAACTGACTGAGCCACCCAGGTCCCTTACCTATAACTAATTTGAAAAACTGAATCAAAAATCTCAGCAAAAACCTCCACCAAAGAGAAGTTCTGGACCTCAAGAAAATAATATCAAACTGAATTGAGCAGTGTACTAAAAGGATTATACATCACTCACGATCAAGTTAAATTTATTCCTGAAATGCAAGAATAATATATGAAAAATGATTGACATAATATACCACATTAAAAGAATGGAAGGGAAAAAAACACACGATCATCTCAATTGATGCAGAAAAATCACTCAACAAATCTCAACAGCCTTTCATAATAAAAACAAACTAGGAGTAGAACACCACCTCAACATAATTAAAGCCATATATAAAAAACCTGGGAACACCATGGAAGGTTTTTTGTGTGTCTCGCATCCATGAAATACAACCAGATCAACACTAAACCATTCTGCACACCTAGAAAACTGAATTGAGGATTAACACAACAATCTGCACAACCTGAACCACAGAACTCAGCAGGTACGTGGCGCAGAGAGATGAACTGGGGGAGAGAGAAGCCGCTGAGGGCAGGGAGCTTTTTTTTTGCTTGTGGAGAGAGGACGGAGACTGGGGGGGGGGAGAATGTGGGAAAGCACCCCCCAAAAGCAGCTGGAGAGAAAGTGGAAAAGTGGAAACAGCTGCAGGGACTGAACTAAAAAGGAAGAAAAGAGAAAGGAGAGGGTTTAAATTCCATTAAGACTATAAACAGGGGGGGCGCAGAGTCTGAAACTCTGCAGCTCGATACCTGGTGGTGCTCTGGTGAGAAGGGTGAATCCCCAGGAGCAGAGCGAAGTCCGGAGGTCTTCGGGCCACAGGGGAGAGGCGATTTCCCTCTCTGGAGGACATCTGGTAGAGGTTGTGTGCCCTAGTGGACCCGGGTGAACAACCACATTCGCTGGTGCTGGAATAAGGTCGCTGGGGGTGAAGCCTGGTGCCAAATGCGTGTTGTGATTTTCCATAATCCCTGAAGCGCTGCTGCTACACGATCACGTGAACTCTTTCTGGGGCAGGCTGGCACCCGGCCGGGTCTCTGGGCTTCGGCAGCAGCACGGTCCCGCCAACGTTCCTGGGTGTTGCTGGCACCCGGCCACTGCTGGGTGAGACTCTTTCGCAGAGGGGCAGGATGGGTCAAAGCCGCAGCCCTTCAGAAGTAAGGGGTCGGGAAACACGGCCACATCTGAGAGAAAACTCAGGAGAGAGGTGCTGCCTGGGACTTGGTCAGGACTGTGTAAAAGCGGGGAGTGGATGGAAGCTGGAGACAAAGGACCGGTGCGCAGTTGGGGGTCTGGCAGAACAGAGTTACAACACTAGAGACTGGGTAGCTGGGTGACGCCATTGTCACTGCTCCCGCGCATGCGTGTACACACCTACAGGCGCCACAACAATTCACACCAGTAAGCTGAGCAGCGCCATCTAGTGGAGAACGGAGCCATTACACTAAGCCCCACCCACTGAGCCAACCTCGCTCTTCAGGAACACAAATCTCTCCACCTGCTTAGTTTACAGACAATAAAGCGCTTCATAGTTTGACTTCTAGGGGAAAACGAAGTAATTTCAATCGTATTTCAGTCTGCTCACAGGTCCATCTATTCAGTTTTCTTTTTTTTCCCCCTTTGTCGTTTCATTTCTTTTTCTTGAATACAGAAAGGGAAAAAAATTTATTTTTATTTTCAATTTCTATTAAAAATATTTTTCTTTAATTTTTTCTACACTGAAAACTATAGAAAGCTTATGAAAGAAATTGAAGAAGACACAAAAAAATGGAAAAAGATTCCATGCTCCTGGATAGGAAGAACAAATATTGTTAAAATGTCAATATTAACCAAAGCAATCTACATATTCAATGCAATACCTTTCAAAATAACACCAGCATTCTTCACAGGGCTGGAACAAACAATCCTAAAATTTGTATGGAACCAGAAAAGACCCCGAATAGCCAAAGCAATCTTGAAAAAAAAAAAAAAAAAGCAGTAGGCATCACAATCCCAGACTTCAAGCTGTATTACAAAGCTGTAATCATCAAGACAATATGATACTGGCACAAAAACAGACACTCAGATCAATGGAACAGAATGGAGAACCCAGAAATGGACCCACAAACATATGGCCAACTAATCTTTGACAAAGCAGGAAAGAATATCCAATGGAATAAAGACAGTCTCTTTAGCAAGTGGTGCTGGGAAAACTGGGCAGCGACATGCAGAAAAATGAACCTGGACCACTTTTCTTACAGCATACACAAAAATAAATTCAAAATGGATGAAAGACCTAAATGTAAGACAGGAATCCATCAAACTCCTCGAGGAGAAAGCAGGCAAAAACCTCTTTGATCTTGGCTGCAGCAACATCTTACTCAGCACATCTCCAGAGGCAAGGGAAACAAAAGCAAAAATGAACTACTGAGACCTCATCAAAATAAAAAACTTCTGCACAGCAAAGGAAACAAGTAGCAAAACTAAAAGGCAACCAACGGAATGGGAAAAAATATTTGCAAACGACATATCAGGTAAAGGGTTAGTATTCAAAATCTTTAAAGAACTTCTCAAACTCAACACCCAAAAAACAAATAATCCAGTGAAAAAATGGGCAAAATACATGAATAGACACTTCTCCAAAGAAGATATCCAGATGGCCAACCGACACATGAAAAAATGCTCAACTTCACTCCTCACCAGGGAAATACAAATCAAAACCACAATGAGATACTACCTTACACCTGTCAGAATGGCTAACATTAACAACTCAGGCAATAACAGATGTTGGCAAGGATGCAGAGAAAGAGGATCTCTTTTGCATTGTTGGTGGGAATGCAAGCTGGTGCAGCCACTCTGGAAAATAGTATGGAGGTTCCTCAAAAAGTTAAAAATATAACTACCCTACAACCCAGCAATAGCACTACTAGGTATTTATCCAAGGGATACAGGTGTGCTTTTTCAAAGGGGCGCATGCACCCCAATGTTTATAGCAGCACTATCAACAATAGCCAAAGTATGGAAAGAGCCCAAATGTCCATCAACTGATGAATGGATAAAGAAGATGTGGTATATGTATACAATGGAGTATTATTACTTGCCAATCAAAAAGAATGAAATCTTGCCATTTGCAACTACGTAGATGGAACTGGAGGGTATTATGCTAAGTGAAATTAGTCAGAGAAAGACAAGTATCATATGACTTCACTCATATGAGGGCGTTAAGACACAGAACAGATGAACACAAGGGAAGGAAGTAAAAATAATATAAAAACAGTGAGGGGAACAAACATAACAGACTCTTAAATATGGAGAACGAACAGAGGGTTACTGGATGGGTTGTGGGAGGGGGATGGGCTAAATGGGTAAGGGGCACTAAGGAATCTACTCCTGAAATCATTGTTGCCCTATATGCTAATTTGGATATAAATTTTAAAAAAATAAAAAAGAAAATTAAAAAAAAAGAAAAATGGTTAGATTTATGTGTATTTTATCACAATAAAGGTAGAAAAATTATAGTGGAAAATCCTGTGACTATTTTAAAATTTAACATTTATAATGAATATTTTCCCATAGTCTTAAATATTTTCTACAACTTCATTGATTAAGAGATTGGTCTGCCAATTAATCACCAGTTATTGACATATTGGTTGTTCCAGTTTTTCCCTATTGTAAGCAATCATTTCACTATTATTAGTTACATTCTTATAACGAAATCCTTGAGCATTTCTTTATTCCTTGGGAAAGCCAATGTGAGAAGAAATGAAAATACACACAATTTAATCTGCGCATAAATGTTGCCAATTCTCCCTTCATAATGTTTGGGTTATACTTGCACCAACAGAATATGGATCAACCCATTATCCCTCATCCTGACCCTGAACCATAGATGATCCAGAATGTCATTCAGAGGAGCCAATGTATTATTGATTGGAAGTGCACAGTTGTATAGTGTCATACTCACAGACCTTAGGTTCATCAGACAGATTTGAAACTCACCTCCATCACTTGCTGACTGAAAGACTTTAGGTAAGTCATCTCATTTCTCTGAAACTTCATTTACTCACATGTAAGAATGGGAAGAATAGAGTTCATCCCATCAGGTGTTATAAGATCTTTTTCCTAAAAACAAAACAAAACAAAACAAAACAAAAAAATACAGCTCAACAAGGAAAGCAAATAAATCAATCTATAACCCATAGCCACAGCCTAATGAGCAAATAGAGAATGCTACAAATTTCAAACAATCTGTAAGCAGAGAAATAAAACACTCATATCCAGCAGATTTGGATTAGTAGTGTTGGCATCCACATAGATGCAATGTGAAAATTAATAAAGGGAAACCTCACTGAAATGGAGTTGGGAGGCCACCAGGGGGAGTGCTCCTACCACACTACTTGTTATCAATTGCTGACCCAACAGGAAATGTTCCCAGAAAGTGGATAGTACCTTAGCTTTGTTGTCACAGCAAGACGAAAGGTGTTCCTCCTCCCGTGGCAATAGCCCACCCAATAAGAGACTATCACAACCAATGAAAAGCCATTCTAGTTGGAACTCCCTGTTAATTCCCACTTTCCTCTATAAAAGAACCTTCCTCTCCTTTCTTCTCTGGACTTGCCTATTCTTCTGTTGAAGCTTGTTAGCCCTGATTTGCAATTCTCTGCTATTCCCAGGTTAACCTATTCTTGCTGGTAAAAATAACTGACAGTTTTATATTTTAGGTTAATGGCAAAGACATACACAGATTGTATGGAAATGAGATATGAGCAGGGGGCTTAGCCTAGAACACAAGGCTGATACCTGGTAGATCAGGTCTCTCTGGTTCCTAAGAAACCATAAGGAAGGGACCCAAGGGACCCAAATAGGCAGATATTAAAAGACACCACTTCTTAGGGAATGCATGTGTGGAAAGGGGAGCCCCTGTTGGAGACTTAGTGGCAGCAGGCAAGAATGAAGCAAGAGGAGATATCAGTGGGTCTTTGGAGCCCAAATACCTGATTACATAGGTTACTCATTTCCAGAAGAAATTATCTGATCAAGCCCAGTCTCATTTATATCATTTCTATTTGACAATGGACTGCCTCTATACACATCCCATTTTAAGACTTCATAGGTCGGATAGCTCCCAATTTGTGATGGATAATTCCAGTTTCAAAGTGACTCGATGTCCCAAGGTCAGGCATTCGGTTTTTTTACTGGGGTCCACTAGCGAGTAAAGAGATGCTTCTCAAATGGAAAGCACTTGTCAACAGAAGAGGACAAGGCTTGACCTCAATACTCCAAGTATGTGTTCTGTGATTCTCCTACTTGAGTATGCAAATGTTCTATCCAGCATCTTAATCCACCAGAGACACATTTAGTAAAATGCATAGGCTAGGTGCTAAGACCCAACTGGCAGGCAACTTTCAACATACCCTGGTCATGCTGCAGAATCTTTTCTTAATGTGGGTCTTATTCAAAACTAGTAGCCTTAAAAGGCATGAATAGACACTTTTCCAAAGAAGACATCCAGATGGCTAACAGACACACAAAAAGATGCTCAACATCACTCTTCATCAGGGAAACACAAATCAAAACCACAATGAGATACCACCTCACACCAGTCAGAATGGCAAACATTAACAACTCAGGCAACAACAGATGTTGGCAAGGATGTGGAGAAAGGGGAATCCTCTTGCACTGTTGGAGGGAATGCAAACTGGTGCGGCCACTCTGGAAACCAGTATGGAGGTTCCTCAAAAAATTAAAAATAGAATTACCCCATGACCCAGCAATTGAACTACTAGGTATTTATCCAAAGGATACAAAAATGCTGTTTCAAAGGGGCACATGGACCCCAATGTTTATAGCAGCACTATCAACAACAGCCAAAGTATGGAAAGAGCCCAAATGTCCACCTACTGGTGAATGGATAAAGAAGATGTAATGTACATATAAATGGAATATTGCTCGCCCATCAAAAAGAATGAAATCTTGCCACTTGCAACAATGTGGATAGAACTAGAGTGTATTATGCTAAGCAAAATAAGTCAGTCAGAGAAAGACCAGTTTCATATGATTTCACTCATATGTGGAATTTAAGAAACAAAACAGATGAACACAGGGGAAGGGAAGCAAAACTAAGATAAAAACAGAGAGGGAGACAAACCATAAGAGACTTTTAAATACAGAGAACAAACTGACGGTTGTTGGCGGGGTGTTGGGTGGGGGGATGGGCTAAACGGGCAATGGGCATTAAGGAGGCATTGGTTGGGATGAGCACTGGGTGTTATATGTCAGTGATGAATCACTAAGTTCTATTCTTGAAATTATTATACTATATGTTGACTAACTTTGACTTAAAAAAGAAAAAAACTCTGGGGGGTGCCTGGGTGGCTCAGTTGGTTAAGCGGCCGACTTCAGCTCAGGTCATGATCTCGCGGTCCGTGAGTTCGAGCCCCGCATCGGGCTCTGTGCTGGCAGCTCAGAGCCTGGAGCCTGTTTCAGATTCTGTGTCTCCCTCTCTCTGACCCTCCCCTGTGCATGCTCTGTCTCTCCCTGTCTCAAAAATAAATAAAACGTTAAAAATAAATAAATAAATAAATAAATAAATAAATAAATAAATAAGAAAAAAACTCTGAAAAAATAAAAAAATTTAAAAAACTAGCAGCCTTATATTTCCCAAGGAAATAGAGAATGCCCAAAAGTGACATTTGTCATCTCCAAAACCCAGAGGCCCACCATGCATTTTCTCTTGCTTCATGGTGAACAATACAAGGTGCAGGAAGTTGTCTCCTGTCTCAAGAGAATGTCTCCATATGACCTAGACCAGTGGATCTCTGAAAATACACCAGATAGAAAGTCTTATCCTCTGGCATGCACGTGATGAAGCATGTAGGATACCTACTATTTCCCCATGGTCAGTTAGCACAATGTAAGTGACCTGAGAGACCAGCATGATGTCCTGTGGGATATCAAGTAATCAAAGTCTCTTCAACCTCTATCATGTCACAGGGCCAAGGAGATGACTTAGTCCTGACTAAGATAGTGAAGGCATGTGGCTGAGTCCCTGCATGTGAGAAAGCTACTTCTAATTACCGTGATGAGAACTTGCGAAGAAAAAATTTGCTAAAGCATGTCTGGGGCATGAGAAGAGAACGGTGCAGAAGCCAGGGCAACTGCAAGGCCATTGTTTCTCACAGACAGACCAGCCTGATCAACGATTCTCCTCAGCTGGGACCTGGCTTTCTGGAGACCCAAGCCATGGCACAATTTACATTCGCTTCCTCCTCTGCCTCCATGAGATTCAGGGTCTTGCAGGGGTCCCCACTCCTCCGCTTGATCTACCACAGGGGCACACAGTTGTCCCATACCACAGAACTTGCAGTGCTGGCCAGGCAAGCACTCCTCCCAGCCAAAGCAGTCTAGGCGTGGCCTGTCGGTCCAGTGAGGCAATGTGGAGTGTCCAGAGAGCTCTGGGGAACACAGGCCAAGACACGAGTTATCACAATGGAGAAAACCAGATCCTTCCAGTAGAATTCATGGTCTGGGGTGCTCACACTGGTGGCAAGGAATAGGTCAGCTGGCAGCATGGTGAACCCACATAGTGGGGAACACTGGTCATGGACGTGGAGGTCATTCTCTATGTGGGCCCTGGCAGGTAGCTTTGCCTCTCTTAATAGTCTCTCCCAGGGTGTTCGGGGGCATGGCCAAGCACTGGGAAGATGCTTGCAGAGTCAGGTTGTCTGAGGAAGCACCCGCTAAAATCTCCCGCAGGGCATGCCCTTACCATCCACCTACATCTGATGATGTCTGTGCTGCTAATGGATCATGATCTCTTTCCTACAGTCTCCTAGTCCCAGCTCCCAAGATAGGTGGAGAAGCTCCTCCAATACCAGGAGCCCTGGGATGCTTCTGAGGTGGGCCATAGACTCTGGCCTGAGAGATGCTGGTTTCTTCTGTGGGAAATCCTCACTGATGCCCACAGGAAGCACTGCCCTTCAGTTTAACACTGCACACCTGCCTCCAGCAAGCCCTGCCTACCTGCCTGAGTTCTTCACACTTGACTCCAAGTCCCCTTTGGGCACATGTGACCTAGTCCCTGGATTTAGTCCCAGGACAACCTCAGAGGAGCTCTGCTTGCACAGAATTCCACTGATTCACCATGAGACCATGGGCAACACTCATACTGACCCCTTAGTGGCCAATTAATCCTTAGTAGCATCACCATGAACCACCTGTTCCCCACCACCTGGCTTCTTTCTGGGTTAAAAGAGAGAGAGAGAATGAGACCATAAGGAGGAGGATTGGGGAAAGGTGGGGACCATTCATTTGATGGAAGACACTGGAGTCTCAGGCCCTGGGACCCCATTCCATGCCCCATCACAAAAGGGGCCATATTGATGGAGGATGGGGTGGGAGACGATAGTGTAGGCACTCACTTCCACACCCATGTTCTCACAATAATGGAGGAGCAGTGAGCAAACAGGGAGTCCAGACGAACATCATCCTCTAGCCACAACATGACCTCTCACTGTCTTTTGGCCTCAAGCATGTCACTTAACTCCCTGCGATTGGATTTCTATATTGTAAACATATGGTAATCTGAACCTCACAAGGAGAATGGGTAGAACAGGATGGAGGTGGATTAAATTTAAGAAGAAGCCTCCTTGGGGACCTCCTACTTTGTGCCCCAGAGTGTAGCCCCACCCCACCTCATGTTTAACTTGGCCCTTCTGACTCCAGGCTGAGGAGTGTTCTGGTTAGCATTGGAAGGTACCACACATGAGCAGTTTCTTCCCTGGCGTCACTGGTTCAATGAGCAGATCAACAATGAGGCTGGGCCTCGGGGCCCTGGTGGGGGAGCAGGGGCCAATGGGAGAGAAAATAAAGAAACATCACAAGGGGGGAGAGATCAGAGCCCTGGACCCAGAGAAGGGAGCGCTCTGGGGTCTGCACTGGGTCCTCAATGACTATAAGCCCTGGGAGTAAGATAGGCAGTTCTGTGGACATTTGTTCTGGTTTATTTGACAGGAACAAACAGTTCAGACAGGGTAAAGGTGTACTCCTGTTGACATCCTGGTGCCCAGGATCTGAGGTCCTTGTGCTTTGATCTGAATAGAAGTTTGGGGGAGCAGAATGCAAAGTCCAGCGCCCTCACCCCCTCACTGGAGGCTCATGCAAACGTTCCCACAGAAGGTTGAACAACATACAGTATTTGCTTTTGGACACTTTAGAAAATATGAACAGTGATTGCTGCAAACATACACACTGGGCTTCTTCTCACAGGCCTTTAGACCTAAAAAGAGCAGAATCAGAGTCAGTGGAACCAGATCCCTCAAGAGCACTCCTCTCAAGCTTAAATCCTCTCCCAAAAACCCTAAAACCCAAGTCCTACTCATGATGCTCTTGAACTTTTCAGGGAACACAATTTCTTCCCTTTACCCAAACCTGATGATTGTAGTATCTTAAATCCTATATCCCCCCCACCCACACACCTTCTGCCCCAACAGATCTCAATGCCTGGCCTCTCTGGGCCCTCTCCTTTCTCTGCAGACACGAACCTGTCTCCCATGTTAGTCATGGTCTTGGTGAAGTCACCCCCATAGAATCTACACTCTGAGAATTCAGCAAAGTCTGAGACATCCGCAGACCCTCTCACTCCCCAGGATTTGCAGGGTCCAGAGAGGAAGATGACCTGTCACTGTGTCCAGGACCCCTGCCCCTTCCCAGAAAATACCACTTGCACTATTTCCCTTCTGCTGTCACCATCCTGGTCCTCTGATGAGAACTTCGACTTGACCCTGGACACCCCAAAGCTTATTTTCCCAGGGCCCTTTCATTCTGTACCCACTCCCATCAATATCTCCGGATCTTTAGAGATTACATACGTGCAGAAATCCAAGAATAGTGGTTGGCTGTCCCCAAGTGATTTTCAGCCCTGATGTACCTTTCACCACACTATGTACCATTTGTGTCCTGGTATTTGGAATGGAGAGTCAAAAGACATAGGTTCCCCCCTTTATCCCCCATTATTGTTCCCAGTGCGGGGTAAAGGGGCCAGAGGGCCATGACTTTGGACGACCCAGAGTCTTCATAGTGCTGTAGTCAGAGCAGGATGCGCTGAAAAGTTCCAGTTTCCAGGTCCTCCCCAGAAGCGACACAGCACCTCTTGCCCCCTTCCCTCCCCACCCCCTTAGTCCGTCACCTACCCTGCATCCTGTTCAGTTTACGGTGCCCTCCCTGGGCCTGTAGCAGCAGCACAGAGAGGAGAAGCATGGGCAGGAGAGCCTGGGTTGGCATGACTCTGGCCAGAGAGGAGAGCTCTCAGTCTGGCACAGGCTTCCCTGGAGAGCTGGGTGGTTATCCCAGGCTCCTCCCTGCTTCCACTGGCCAAAGACATTTCCTCCCCTTTGCCTGCCTTTACCATGGCCTTTTCTCTGTGGCACTAGGGCTTCTGCAGACCACTCTCCTTTCACACGTCTAAACCCCTCTTTTGCACACAAAATTTTTTCCCTGAAAGAAATAATATTTCTGTATTCTAATTATAAAATAATTTACAGAAAAGAAGAAAACATTATTTTTGCAGGAAGATATAAAAACAACCTCAGTCCATCAATGGTTAAATAGATGAAGAAGATGTGGCATATATATATATATATAATATATTATATTATATATAAATATATATTATTATATATTATATATTTATATAATATACAATATATTATATATAATATATATACATTATTTAGCCCTGAGAAGGAAGGAAATCCTGCCATTTTTGACAACGTGGATAAAACTTGAGGCATTGTGTTAAGTAAAATGTCAGACAGAAAAAGATAAATATTGTAATGTAACACCTCTATATGGAATCTAAAAATGCTGAACTGTTAGAAACAGAGAGTAGAATGATTGGCTGGAGACTGGAGAATGGGTAAATGTTGGCAAAGGGTATAAACTTCTAGTTATAAGATGAATAGATGTGGGGATCTAACATACAGCATAGTGATTATAGATAACAAGACCATATTACCTACTTGAAAGTTGCTAAGAGAGTAGATCTTATGTGTTCTCACTACAAATAAGAAATGATAAGTAAGTGATGTGATGGAGTGGTAGATCATTTTACAATATATAAGCATATCAAATCCACACATTGTACACCTTAAACTTATACAATGTTATATCAATTATATCTTAATAAGGCTGGAAAACAATATATTACATATATAATTTCATATATTACACACATGTATTTTTTCCTGCTTGAAAAAATTTTGAAATAGATCAATTATATCTTAATAAAGCTTAAAAGATATATTAACACACATTTTCCAGATTTATTAATATATATTAATTCTAAGTAATTAATATAATAAAAAATGTTATATACAGAGAGACTAGAAGAGGACATGGGAAGAATAGGAGCACACAGTAAGTATCTTAGAACTCAGACAGAAGAGGAGATCTGTCAGCCAAGAGCCCAGGGCAGGTTCTCCAGGAGAAGGTGGTTATTGAGTGTAAATATTGTGGAGAAATATTATATGCTCTCAGAAATGGAGAAGTTGACTTTCCCCTAAGAGGAGAAAAAGGGGAAACCTGTGGACACTAGGCTCCCAATAGGCTGGGAAGCTGGGAAGAAGCTGGATAGCAGTGAAGATTTGAACCTTGTTTTGATATTCTAAACTCCAAATACAGTCTCCTTCAGTACACAGATATAGCTTATTTTTAAAAACTATGAAACTTTTATCTATTTCAGTGATATGTAATCAAACGCATTAATATAAAGAAAGGAGGGAAATTACATGATACTCTCAACTGAAACAGAAGAGACATTTTACAAATGCACCACATTCATGAAACTAGCAACAGAAAGAACTTCCTCAGCATGATTAAAGATATCTATGAAAAATACACCACTATCATCATATTCAGTGGTGAAAGAGTGAAAGCTTTCCTCCCAAGATCAGGAATAAGACAAAAATGCAACTGTCATTATTGCTGGTTGACATTGCACTGGAAGTTTTAGCCAAAGCAATTAAGCAAGAAAAAGCCATCTAAATTGGAAAGAAAGAAATAAAATTCTGTCTTTTTGCAAATGACATGATCCCATGTAGAGAGATTCCCCAAGAATCCACACAAAAAAATTAGTAGAGCTAATAAACAAATTCACCAAAGTTGCAAAGTATAAAAATAACGCACAAAAACCAACTGTGTTTCTATACGTCAACAGTTAGCAATCCAAAAGCAAAATTAAGAAAACAATTCAATTTATAATAAGATACAAAAAGATAAAATATCTAGGAATGAATGTAACTATGAAGGTGAAAAACTTGTGCACCAAAAACATTGCTGAAAGAGATTAAGGAAGACCTAAATAAATTAAAAGACATCCCATATGTGTGGATTGGAAGATCTAGGGTGTTAAAATGGTGATGCAATGGAATCCCACATAAAATTCCAATGGCTTTTTTTTTTTTTTGCAGAAATGAGGAAGCAAACCTCAAATTCACATGGAATTTCAAGGGGCATGCCATAATACACAAAAACATATTGATAAAGTACTACAAATTGGAGAACTCACATTTCTCAATTTCAAAACTTACTACAAAGCTACAATAATCAAGAGTGTGGTACTTGCATGAGGACAGACATATAGATTAACAAATAAAATTGAGGGGTGCCTGGGTGGCTCAGTGGTTGAGCGTCCAACTTCGGCTCAGGTCATGATCTTATGGTCCGTGAGTCTGAGCCCCACATCAGGCTCTGTGTTGACAGCTCAGAACCAGGAACTTGCTTCAGATTCTGTGTCTCCCTTTCTCTCTGCCCCTCCCTTGCTCACACTCTGTCTCTCTCTCAAAAATAAAAAACATTAAAAACAAAAACGAATAGAATCGAGAGTCCAGAAATAAACCCACACATCTATGGCCAATGATTTTTAACAAGGGCATCAAGACCAAGAATAGTCACATCAACAAATGGTATTGAGACCATTTGCAAAAGATATCTAAATGTAAAAGAATGAAACTGGACCCCTATATCACACCATATACAAAAATTAATTCAAGGTTGATCAATGATTTAAATATAAGAGCTATAAAATTCTAAGATGAAAGTGTAGAGGTAAATCATCATGACCTCGTATTAGGCAAGAAATGGCATCAAAAGCATAGCAACAACATCAACAAAATAGGTGAGTTGGACTTCATCAAAGTTAAGAACACCTGTGCACCAAATGATTATCAAAAAGGTGAAAAGACAACACATAAAGCGGTAAAATATATTTGAAAAATATATGTTTGATAAAAGTCTAATATCTGGAATATAAAAATAACTCTTCCAATTCAAAGAAGATAAACAACCCAGTGACAAAGTTGCAAAGGACTTGAATAGACATTTCTCCAAGGAAGAAACAGAAATGGTCAGCAAGCACATGAAAAGATGCTCAACATCATTAGTTATTAGGGGAATGCAAGTCAAAACCACAAGTAAATACCACTTCACACTCTCAGGGATGACTATAATCAAAGAAGGAGGAGGAGGAGGTGGAGGAGGAGGAGGAGGAGGTGGAGGAGGAGGAGGAGAAGGAGGAGAGGAAGAAGAAGAAGAAGAAGAAGAAGAAGAAGAAGAAGAAGAAGAAGGGAGGGAAGAGAATAAGATTTGGCAAGGATGTGGAGAAATTGGAACTCCTATGCATTAGTGATAAAAAATGTATGTTAAATAGTTCAACAACTGTAGAAGCAGCCTGAAATTTCCTCAAAAGTTAAACATATAACCCATCAATTCCACTGCTAGCTATTATACCCAAAAGAATATATATATACATATATACGTATATATGTATATCTATATATACTAAAAAGAAGTGAAAATAGGTGCTAAAAAAAATTACTTGTACACAAACATTTGTAGTGCACTATTTGCAATCACCAAAGGATGGAAACAACCCAAATGTCCATCAACAGATGAATGGATAAGCAAGTTGTGGCATATACATGCAATGGAATATTATTCAGATATAAAATGAATAAAGTACTGATACATACTACAATGTGAATGAACCACAACAACCACAGAGATAACACTCCTCACTTATTTTGGCAAAAATTCAAACACACGACCATACAGTCTGTTACGGGAAACACCCATGCTCACATGGTTGGTGGCAGTACAAAATAGTACAAACTTTACGGAGTAGAATTTAGTGATATCTAACAAAAGTACGTATAAATTTAGCCTTTTAGGCAACAAAAATACCTACAAACACTTACCCTGATGTTACACCTTCAACAATACAGAACATATGCATATGGTTGTTCACTGAAGCATATTTGTAATAGCAAAATCTTGGAAAATACATAAATGCCCATTGAAAGGAGATTGGCCAAATGACTAAGTTTGTGTGTACACGGTAGTGTAGAACACAGCTGTAAAAAATGAGAAATTGCAGGGCGCCTGGGTGGCGCAGTCGGTTAAGCGTCCGACTTCAGCCAGGTCACGATCTCGCGGTCCGTGAGTTCGAGCCCCGCGTCAGGCTCTGGGCTGATGGCTCGGAGCCTGGAGCCTGTTTCCGATTCTGTGTCTCCCTCTCTCTCTGCCCCTCCCCCGTTCATGCTCTGTCTCTCTGTCCCAAAAATAAATAAAAAACGTTGAAAAAAAAAAGAGAGAAATTGCTATGAGCTGCCTTAGGGTAATTTTCAGGATATATTGTTAAATGAAAACAACAAAGTGCAAGTGAGTATATTTGTGTGAGGAAAAAAAAGGAAATTAAAGATTCGGGTAACTAATTATCTTACACAAAATTTCCCACATATTTGATAAAGTCTGCTCTTCAGCACATTCTATGAGGTTAGTGCAAACTTACTACAAAACCAAGCAAGGACAGTATGAGAAAGGAAAGTTACAGGCACAGTTCTCTTATGAATACCAAATGATATGAAATGAAAATGAAATGATATGAAAAATGATAATATAAAATGATCACATTAGATGACTGGAGAAATGCAAGAATGGTTTAATGTTAGAAAATCTGAAATGTAATTCAACACATTAACAGAAAAAAAGCAAAAATATAACTTCACATAAATTAAGGAAAATTTTCTTGTCAGGAATGAAAGAGAACTTTCTGGACCTGATAAAAGATGTTTATGAGAAACCTAAAACAGATACTACCCTAAAAGGGGAAATTCAAGAAGCTTTTATTTTTACTTACTTACTTATTTTAGAGAGAGAGAGAGAAAGTGCATAAGTGGGGGAGCGGGGGAGTGGGGCAGAGAGAGAGAGAGAGAGAGAGAGAGAGAGAATCTTAAGCAGGCTCCATGCACAGTATGGAGCCCCACACAGGCCTCGATCCCACAACCCTGGGATCATGACCTTAGCCAAAATCAAGAGTTGGACACTCAACTGACAGAGCCACCCAGATGCCCCAAAAAGCTTTCGTTTTCAATCAGGTGTCAGACAAGAATATGCACATCCTCACTTCTATACAATAATGTATAGAGGCCCTAGTCTGCACAAGAAGGCATTAAGAATGGCATAAAGTTTATTTAAAAAAATTTTTTTTAACTTTTATTTATTTTTGAGAGAGACAGAGACAGAATGTGAGTGGGTTAGGGGCAGAGAGAGAGGGAGACACAGAATCCGGAGCAGGCTCCAGCCTCCGAGCTGTCAGCACAGAGCCCGACGCGGGGCTCGAACTCACGAGCTGTGAGATCATGACCTGAGCTGAAGTCGGTCGCCTAACCAACTGAGCCGCACAGGCGCCCCAAGAATGGCATAAAGTTTAAAGAGAAAAATACAATTGTCATCATTTGCAGATGATGACCACCCAGAACACTGCAAGGAACACACCAAGAAATTAAGATGAACAGGGGGAGAATTTAGCAAGATAGCTAGTAACAGATCAATACACAAAAGTCATTTCTCTACATTAGCAACAAACAGAAAGAAATAACCAAAAAGTTGCCATACTGCTTACAATTTTATTTTAAAAGTCCAAGTCTCTAGGAATAAATATAACAAAGACATGCCAGAACTCTACATGGGAAGAATTATTAAAATTTTGCGAGAGGACAGCAACAAGATGGATGAGAGACACAACAAGTCCAAAATTAGGGGATAAAATGGGTGTGAATTTGAAAACACTACCTGTCCCTGGGGTGGGTGTGGTTGGGAGGCACTTGGATGTGTCACTGGAATACACAATGAATGACCATGCCTCTAATTTGCCCTCTCTTTCTCTCTTCTCGTTTGAGCTGTGCCTGGTCAAACCCAGCAGTCGTCAGCCAGGACTTACCAACCCATCCTGCCAGCAGCATGAAGCCTGTGCTGTTTCTTCAACTTCTGCTGTTGATTCACTTAGCACCTCAGCGGGTGTCTGGGAGTCCCAAGCAACATTTTATGAGTACGTGTTGGGTCTGGGCTCCAGGGAGGGAAGCAGCATTTGTAGAGATGAGAGGATCTGAGGGCTGAGGATACACATTGTGAAAAAAATATAGTATCATGTTCAAAGATCCAAGAGTTATTGTCAGTAAGATCCAGGTTTGAATCCCTGCTGTGTGCTTACTGAGTGGTCTTGGACAAAAGTATCTGGGACTCAGATTTTATCTTTGCAATTGATACAATGATCTTGGGACAGTTGGGAGGAGAAACTGAGATAATGCATGCACACAGAGTGCACTCTTACTGGACCATGGTAAATGCTCAATAAGAATTAACTACCGCAAATGTTATCAGCCTCATCATCCAGGTTATTCTTGCTGCCTAAGTTCCTTCACGGATGCATGCGCCAACTTTTCAAGCATTAAAACAGAGAGGAAAATTACATTGGTAGAACTCGAGCTGTCACCTACATAATCTCTGCCTTGGAGAATGTTTTGGGAGGGAAGGAGAGAAAGCCTTACATTTTATTCCACATTTTTTTAAGTTTATATCTTTGTTTTGAGAAAGAGAGAGACAGAGCACAGGTGGGAGAAGGGCAGAAAGAGAGAGGGAGAGAGAGAAAGAGAGACAGACAGACAGACAGACAGAGAGAGAGAGAGAGAGAGAGAGAATCCCAAGCAGGCTCTGCTCTGACAACACAGAGCCCAACACAGGGCTCAAACTCATGAACGGTGAGATCATGACCTGAGCCAAAATCAAGAGTCAGACACTCAACAACAGAGCCACCCAGGTACCCCTATTCCACATTTTAAATATTCAGAGGGACCTGCACAATTGCCACTGACTGTCATCAATGGCAAAGTACAGAGTCCATCTCAGCAGGCCACCATTGCCCAGCTCAACCTAACAAGAGTGCTGACCATGTTATGTTGACTTTGACGAATGCCAAATGGGAAATGAAGTATTATCCATCATACCTGCACCCTTCTATGCGGAGAGCATCCTCAGAATACTGAGGCTCAGAAGAGGGATGTGAGTACTATCTCAGGTGTACAGGGAGGGAAGATCCTGTTTTAGGGGTCTCAGAGAGGGCACGTAGATTTGTAAGACTGAGGGAGGCTAAACTAGATGCAAGAGAATGGGGGAATCCAGGGTAGAGTTAATTGGAGAATAAACGACTAAAATTTTTTTAATTTTCTTATGTTTATTTATTTGTGAGAGTGAGAGAGACAGAGCATGAGCTGGGGAGGGGCAGAGAGAGAGGGAGACACAGAATGCGAAGTAGATTCCAGGCTCTGGGCTGTCAGCACAGAGCCCCACGCAGGGCTTGAACTCACAGGCCACAAGATCATGACCTGAGCTAAAGTTGGACGCTTAACAGACTGAGACACCCAGGGGCCCCTCAAGGACTAAAATTTGAAAGGAAATACAAAGAGGGGTCCTGAAAGACTAGTAAGTCTTTGTGAGTAAAATTGGGACCAGATACCCAGAAAAGGAGGCAAAACTTGAGAAGATCCGCCTCTCTGAGATCCCTGGCTCACAGACTCCTTCCCCACACTGTTCCATTGATTCCCCAAGCTCCCCCAAAGTGGGGGCCAGTTCCAATTTCTTGCACTGAACTAATGAGCCATGGGATGACTTGGAGACCCAGGGTGAGCTTCATACTGGTCTCTGCCAAGTTGTCAATAGCTTGGGCCTTGGCTTTTTCCTCTGGTGCCATTTGCTGTTACAATTATAGCCCCCAACTTCATCATCATTTGTTCCTTCCAGGTCGGTATGATATCTTATGGATCCCCTCCTAATTGCAAATACTTGCAAAGGAATAAGTCAACAGGGGTTTATAGAATGCTCCACCTATGACATTTGCCCTGAGAAAGGGCAAGTCACAAGGTACAAAAATTAAGGCCTGGCCTGGCTTCAATAAAGGGGTTTATGGTGCCTATTCTTAATGCCATGGAGTTCAAGAACAGAAAGAAGATTGTGAATTGGAGCCCTGCAGTAGGATCTCCTGGTGCAGGTGGTCTGGACTTTGACCCAAGAACTAAGAGATGGGAGAAATGGGATGTTAGCATGAAGATTCTTATTCTTTTCTAATAGTACAAAGTGGGGGCATCCTGGTTCTCTGGCTTCCTTATCAGAAGAGACCTGGGAGGAAAGAAAAGCCAATCTTTGCACCCCATTCTGAAATGCCCACCCTCAACTCCATGAAATAAGTCTCCCTCAGAACTCATTTGTGATTCGGGTTCTAGCATTCTGATGCCAGTATCATCAGTTTACTGTGTGGTCTTCGCCTTTTCCCAAAATCTTCCTTCCCACTCATTCTTCCTACACACAAATAATACATGTTAGGTCAACCCTGAGATAAACTATGTTGTTAATGAAAGTTCGTACAACTTGTTTGGGACTATGCAATGAGTCAGTGCAAATGCACCTACACACCCCTCCTCTTGCTCACCACACACTGTTCATTCCCTTGAACCGGACCCAGCGAGGGTCTATAAGATATCTGATCTGCAAGGAGGTGAATCACCAGTGGGTGTAGGGTTCTGCCTACCTCTGTCTTCAATCAGATACCCAGAGTTTTTGGTTTTCCCTGCTGAGAACTCAGAGAAAGGCAGGAGCTACAGACAAAATCTGATTCCACTTCCCTATAACCACAGGAGAAAGATCAGGGTGGCTGATTGCCTGGAAGTTCCTTAGGCTTTTGGGGTTCTGAATGTTACTCCAGCCTACATTAAGCCCTTCTCTTTCCTGTTCTGTGTTCCAGGGAGTATCTTGGAACCGCCACCCTGCAAATCAGACCCTGAAAACTGTACTCATTTCTGTACATTGCAGGAAGACTGCCATAAAGGATTTCAGTGCTGTTCTGCCTTCTGTGGGATAGTCTGTACTCTAAACATAAATATAAACCATGACAGGTAAGGGGATTCTCATTCCCAGTTCTGATCCAGCTGCCATTTGGGAATTCAACAGAAGAGTCTCTTGCCAGCCCCTACAGTGGAACTATTTTTTGAACATTCACCTTCTCTTTACCAACAATAATTTCCTTAAATGTCCTGACAAAAAGAGCCTTCCTCCACTCCCAAACTTGTCTCCTCATCACCACATCTGTGAATCTCTGAATATGCCTCTCTGAACTCACCCAAACACCCATCCACGGACCCTGCCTTGTCCCAGAATCCACTTTTATCCAGAAGCCTGGGACATTATATCTGCAAGTCTCACCCAAATCTCAAAGTCAATCTGTTTTTTCTGGTTTTGCTTTCCCTCTTTCATCCAACACCAACCTTTGGCTCCCAGTGTTCCTGGGCACTGCACATCCTCCAGCCTGAGCAAAACTTTGGTTATTTGCTGAGGCATTAACGCTGGCCCCAAGTCTGCTGAATGGAAGTGCTTCCAGAGCAGACAAAGGGCATTAAAGAGCTATGAGACATCTGGTTTTCTAATTCTATCTTCCAACTATGTCTTTCTACGACCTTGAGCAAGACACGTTTGCCTTTCCTATGTTTGTCTTTGTTTTTCTCATACATGAGATAAGGACTCTTTAATTCAGCCTTACGAGATTGCTATAAAGACCCACAAGGCAAGAGACTCAACCAGTGACCTTCTAAGCTGTCTTGTTTACTGCTGTATTCCCTGCCCTGAGCACAATACCCAACATAGGACACAAGGAACAGAGCGATGAAGTAGGGGCCCAGAGCCAGATACCCAGACCCAAATCCTGGCTCTATCACCTCTTAGCTGAGTGATCTCAGACAACTGAATCAACCTCTCTCCGGGCATCAGCTTCCTCATCTTTAAGACTGGAACAAGACCGAGATTAAATTAGATAACCCATGCAAGCTCTGAAAACGTTACTCATGACAGATTAATTACTCAGTAAATTTTGCAATTAGGCAACCACTTCTTTCTTAAGAGGTGGGCCTTTGCAGTGAAACTTCACATGTTTCCAGGCTCTAAAGTGGAATGCAGAGGCATAAGTAAGACTTTTTGTTGTCACTTGGTTCTTTGAGGTTCTGCTTTCTCAGAAAGTTTAGCTTTTATGGCAGGAAAATTTAGCTTTATGGTCTAGTTTTAATGATGGAAGTAATGGAAAAATTAAATAACTATATTTCTTTTTTAATTTTTTTTAAAGTTCATTTATTTATTTTGAGAGAGAGAGAGAGAGAAGCAGAGAGAAAAGGAGAGAGAGAATCCCAAGCTGAGTCCACTGCCAGCATGGAGCCCAACCCAGGGTTCGAACTCACGAACCAGGAGATCACGACCTGAGCTAAAACCAAGAGTCAGACATGTAACCGGCTGAGCCACCGAGGCACCCCTAAATACCTACATTTCTAAGAACAAAACTTAACCAGAGAATATTTGAAAATATTTTTCTTCTACAGAACCAAACACAGGAACATAAGAAACATCATGGCTGGTAACTGAGGCATGTTTCTCAGAGCATTTTGTAAGTATGGGGGTTTGGCCTGAGATTCCCAGCATAGCCTTTTCCAGTTTTCCTCCTCTAGCCTCTCCAATATTCCTGCAATGTCAGAATAGCCTTTTGACATCCCAGTTTCACCCTTCTCCATTACTGCCCGCACACACACCGCCACCGTTTATGCTCTCATTCCCTGGAGCGGGACGTGGTCCAGGGTGAGTTCTACCTCACAGAGCAACATAAGGAGGCAGAGTCGTGGCCCCAGGGGAACACAGGGCCCTCACATCTGAGCCATTGCCAAGGATCAGGTTCTGCCAGCCTGAGGGTTAATGATGTCCTAGGCAGGAAGTCAAGCTGAGCCCTTCACACTCTGTGTGGCCTTAGTTTCCTCACACCTCTGAGACCATCAGCTTCCTCGCGTGAGAGATGAAGAGAACATCCATGTGTCAGGTTTTGCGAGGATTACATGAAGCCACGTGGAATGGAAGCACTTGATCGTTGCAAAGGGTCTGCAAAGGTTAGAAGCTGCCAGCAACCCACTCTTTATGGGTTTCAGATTTTGCCTCTTAAAAAAAAGGGGGATCATCTTTATTATTTTACAATGTTACAAGAAAGCTGAGCAAAATAGAGTCCTCTGTAGCTCCACCACCAAAACAAAGCTACAATTTATAATTTGGTGGATTTTGTTTTAGACTGGAAAAAGAGGAGGACCTTAGGGTCTTCTAACAGTCCTTCGGAAGTCACCAGAGTTTCCAAGGGTTATTTCAGCTTATACAGTCCTTTCATTAACCCTGTACAAAGGAGTTTGATAAATGGTGAGAAGTGGAGTCCAGTGGAGGAATTTACGTGCATGAATACCACCTTGTTCAGACCCTGGTGAGTCAGCCATGCTAACTCCTCTGCACCTTGTAGATGATTAGGCACTCTGACCACACCCTGGCTCTCCTTCAGTGCATCCGCATTGTCACGTAATCCACGGCCTGCACAGTGGGAAGATACTGAGCCTGTAATAAGAACCCAGGGGTTCTATCCAGGTGAGAGGTAACAGAAGGTGGCTGGTGCAACTATATAGAGTATTTTTACTGCAGTTTCAGGGTTGTGTGGCTACAGGTATATGAGCCGTAGCAAGCCTCATCTTAAGCATTGCCCAGAGAGACAAGACTTCATCTTCGACAAGCAGAAAAACACTGCCATAGACCTGAGTGTGTCTTCTATAGAAATAGACATCCCCATCCTGTTATCTTCTGGTAGGCTCAGCTAAGACTGTGCCCTTTGATGTATTGCATTAACTGTGGTATCTGTTAGATCCCCATGTCAGAATGTTTGCTCTCCCCAATCCTGCAGCCTGTCCTCTGGAGAACCGTTCCCCTCGACTGGCCACTACTGCTCTGGAGGAGCTGGTGTTGGCTGGGAAGCTCAAGTGAGGAAGGAGATAGCAGTGCCAGTGAGGACCTGAGAAAAATGCTCATCTTATTCCCAGAAAGTGCTGTGTTCAGCTGCCTATGGTGGTAAAATGGGCAGAACAGCCCCAGCATACCTTGCCGGTGTCTTCCATATAATCTGGGCTCTGGTGGGCATGGCCAAGGGCTTCCAACTTTTTAAATGTGAGCTAATGTTTTACCCATGCTTCACTTCATTTGGTCCCCATAGCAGCCATTATACCCAGTGTACAGGCAAGGAAACTGAGGATCATAAAGTCAAACGCACAGCATTAACCAACGGGTCAGTGGTGGAGCTAGTATATAGGAATATAAGTGCTTTAGGTCCTAGCTGCTCTGGGACTCAGTCCAGCTTTGTCCCTGCTGGCCTGGGGGAGCTGGGCATTTCCAACTCCTTGGGGCCTCAGTCTCTTCATTTATAAATGGAGCTGAATAACACCTACCTTCAGGAGTGTCATGAGACCAAATGAGATGATGCAGGTAAAGCATGTACCACAGCACCTGATAGAGAGTCTGAGGAGAAGGTTACCATCATTGTTCACGTCTTCTCAATCCTTCTTTTATCCAAAATTCTTGTTTTAGAAAAGAATCAAAGTGTATCTTCCATCTGAAACTCTATGTTTTTAAAAAATTTCTCTAGGTTCCAAATAAATTAGCTCCCAGAGAAGATAAGCGGCATGTCTCTGACCTTGGAAACATCTAAGACGGAATCAACCATAATTGTGGAAAGTACTCCATCCCTGAGAGATAATATAATTAAACCACGTGATGAAGAACCAGATAATTCAACAATGATCTTGATTCCTCTACTAAGCCTCCAGCAACTAGGGAAGATGTTTCTTCCCCTGCAAATCCCATGGGAATGTGCCAACTTGGAAATTTGTGGTCACCTAGTCCCACGATACCACTCCCGCAACCACATCCCATCCAAATGAACTTATTCCAAGATAAATTTATCACAATTCCATGTTGCACTCTTCTCTTCTGTTTCCCCCTTTCTAATCCAGCTGATCTCTGGTGACCCCTGACCCTGAGCTGGAAACATTGTTCAAAAACTCTACAGGCTCCTTCACTGCCACGAGCTGACCTGATGTGGTTCAAGGTGACTTCTCACACTAAGAGTGGCCGGTTCAAACTATAGCTACCACTGTTTGAATCACCTGAGTTTGTTCTGTCCCTTACAAGAACACTGATCACAGGAGGCGATTTAAAGGTGAATTTATATTGGGGCGCCTCGGTGGCTCAGTCGGTTGAGCATCCAGCTTTGGCTCAGGTCATGATCTTGAACTTCACGAGTTCAAGCCCCACATTGGGCTTTGTGCTGACAGCTCAGAGCCTCGAACCTGCGTTAGATTCTGTGTTTTCCTCTCTCTCTGCCTCTCTCCCTCCCTCTCTCTCTCTCTCTCTCTCAAAAATGAATTTAAAAATTTAAAATATATATATATAAATTTATATTAATTACAACTCAGTAAAATGAAATATTCCATCAGCTCCCTAGTCTCACTAATCACATTTCAAGTGCTCAATAACCGTCCTTCGCTTGTAGCTACTGTATTGAACAATGCAAACAGAACATTTCCAACATGGTGGAAAGTTCTATTGGAAATGTTGCTTTGAGTTATATGGAGCTAATGTCTAAATAATAACGGGAAAATAAAGATCATGATGTCAGAGAATTTTACAAGGGTTTATATTATAGAAGTTTTTATTTTACATTTAATGTATTAGCATTTAGTTCCAATTATTTGTAAGGAAATAAAATTCGAGGATATGTGCTAATTGTCGAAGCATGTATTTGAACTTTTTACTCTGCTATAGTATAACAGTGTAATATGAAAAGAACCTGAGGTAGGGACAGGCAGTGAAGACATTGGGAAAATGAAGGTCTTCTATCTCATAGCCACCCACACTGCGGATTTTCCAACTGAAGGAATTGGGAGTGATACAGGAATGCGCCCATGTTTTTGGAGGATTAGTTGAGTGTTGGCCTGGAAGGCCCACAGCCATCAAACCAAGTGAAAACTGTTACTAAAAGTGGTGTGGATAGATAGTCATCAATATTACCTATAAATGTAAAATATTTGAATCAACTTTAATTTTCAACAATAGGAGACTAGTTATGTAGATTATGATAGATCCCTGGTGTGAAACAAATGTACTTATGACAGGCTGTGAAATGGAACTTTGTCCTTTGTCTCATAGATTTTAGTTGAGACTTTGTAGCTACAGACAATTATCGATGAGTGCCCACCCATTCTAAAGAGAAGTGTGAAATACCTGCAGATGAAAGTATTCACAAGTGGCCACAGTGGGTCCAATGGCCACCCTTAACCTCTAGCCATCCAAGAAAAGGTTAGATCTTTAATGTAGAGAGGGTTCGTGAACATGCTTTTGGAAGAGGCGTCATAGAACTAAGGAATGCTGTGCTCCCCTCCACCCTGCCTAATGAGAGGCTTTAGAGGAATCAACCATTCACAGGTGAGTTGAATCTTCTGCCCGAAGAGACATTGACATTCCAGCCCCAAGCTGGGTGCAGATGAACTTCAGGAAGAGGAGATCCCCTACCCTGCTGCTGTCCAAGCAGAGCATATAAGAGTGCTTAGAAGAGATTGAGGTGTGTCCTCTGAGGTTGAAAGGCATAGAGACTACTGTCTAGATGATGAGAGGTGATGGGAGATGTCTTCCCATCCAGAGTCTGAAAAAGCTAGGAAGCCTGAGGCTTTTTGTGAGCCAAGGAAATAACAGAAGTATCCAGGCTTGGGACATCTAGGAAAAACTTCAGCAAGAAGGCTACAAGCTGTGGATACCTTGAGTGTGTGTTGCCAGGGGCAGTTATAGAAGAAGTTAGCATAAAGTGCTTCACCTCATCAGGGAATGCTGCAGTCTGGAACTGAAAATGGCCCTCGGACTGAGGGGGATGGGTATGGACATGCCTTAAGAAAGGCTAGATTAGAAATCTTCCAAAGACTCATCAACCCAAGATTCCCAGTTCCCCTTCTGTCTTACCACAGATCTTTCTTCTAAGGCTCCAAGAATGTCCCCAACAATGGCAATTGTGTTCTACCAGTTTGGGGTTTTTTTTGTTTTGTTTTTGTGTGGTTTTTTTGGTTTTTAGTATCCCAGGGCAGAATTCCTCTACCAAATGTCAAAAAACCGTACCTGGTTTATGGAATAAGACTGCCAAGTGGCCACTTTGTGCTTCTTATTTCACTGAACAAATCAAAAGAAGTTGCCCTGTTGGCTGTAGTGATCAGTCACCATTACAAAGGAGAAATAAGACTGCTACTCAACAGTGGGGCAGGAATTAGAGCTAGAACACAGGAACTTTCTAGGTCTGGCATAATAGAAGATAACAGCAACCAATACAGACAGAGCCATGAAGAGCTCACACACTTCAGAAATAAGGATTTGGGGGGTGCCTAAGGGGCTCAGTCGGTTAAGTGTCTGACTTTGGCTCAGGTCATGATCTCACGGTTGGTGAGTTCGAGACCCGCATCGGGCTCTGGACTGACAGCTTGGAGCCTGGAACCCGCTTTGGATTCTGTCTGTGTCTCCCTCTGTCTGCCCCTCTGCTGCTCGCACTCTGTCTGTTGCATTGTCTCAAAAATAAATAAAAACATTAAAAAAAATTTTTTTTAAAGAAATGAGGATTTGGAACATTCTACCAGGTGAGAAAAACAACAACATTAATCAGCTGATGCATTGCTGGCTGAAAGCAAGGGAATGTGGATGAATAGTGTGAGGAAGAAGTCAAAAATATCAGCCATGACTTTCTGATCAGAAAAGAGGACCATAATTTTCTCTTCCTTGCTATACTATGGATGTTTATAAATATAAATGTCATTAATATTGTATGTGTGTGTTTATTTTAGTTATTTTCCATCTCCCATGTTCTTCTACTATTTTATATTATGTGAGCAGGTAATATTTACATTAGAATTTTTTGCATGGGTGTTTTAGTCAGTATTGTTCCATAACAATCCCCCACCAGTAAATCTCAGTGACAGCAACAACAAAAGTTTATTTGTCTCTCACACATAAGCAGGAAAACAGATGTCTAACTAGTCTAAACTGGATTTGACTGAGCTTAGATCCAGGCCAAGGGTAGAGTCAACTTTTGATCCTTGTGTCTCTCATTCTTCTTGGACCAATTGTTTCTCAAGAAACACTCTTCTTGTGGCAAAATGCAGAGCTCAAAAGAGGAAATCCAACCTGCAAGCATATTTCAAGCCTGATATTATTCTTTGACTAAAGCAAACAAAAGGATCAAGTCCAAAGTCAAAGACCTAGAAAATACAGAGGGAGTACAGTCTGTCCACCTGGAGGCCATTGGAAGAGGGTCGATCTATAATAATGGATTTGAGGGACACCTGGGTGGCTCAGTCGGTTAAATGCCTGACTTCAGCTCAGGTCATGATCCCACGGTTTGTGGATTTGAGCCCCACATTGGGCTCTGTGCTGACAGCTCAGAGCCTGGAGTCTGCTTCGGATTCTGTGTCTCTCTCTCCGCCCCTCCCCTGCTTGTGCTCTGTGTCTCTCTTTCTCAAAAATAAATAAACATTAAAATTTTTAAAATAATAATAATAATAATAATGGATTTGATAAGGTTAACAAGAAAGAGGTTAACTTAATTACTATAAATGCATATGCATCCAGTGTATTCACACTTTGCATTTCAAAATAGAGAAAAGTCCCTTCTGAATGACTCTGAAATTTTTAGAAAACTATGGTAGTATAAAGAGTGTGAACATTATACTGGAAGCAATGGACAGGATGGAGGGGAGCTAGGAAGATAGAAGCAGGAGGATAAGGAATAAGGCTGTCTGTACCTCTTATATTCCACCATTTAAGTAATGTGAAAGAAGTAAAGCCCTAATGAGGTATTCTCTGTAGAGATGGTGAATAAGTGAAAAAAAATTGTAGTCCAAAAGAGCAAAAGGAAGAGTAAAGGGAAGGTGGTGAAGCCAAAAATAGGGATCAGAGATTTCGCCTTTGTTGGAATCTGGGACTCTCCTGATGGGAACTTTTACTAAGTCCTTTTGTGTCCCATCTACACATCCTTATTGGAACAAACTTTTTCAATTCAACCAGAACTAAGTGAGTGTCTGGATAAGTACAAGGAATTATTTCAGTGAAGGATCTTAAATGGGAGTTTGACTGCAGCACAAGAATGCTGCATAACAGAGGTATAAAGGAACTTGAAGGTCTTAGGAAAACTGTGTATTGATTCAAGATACAAATGATAAATATAGTAGTGTATGTGTATGGCTGAGTTGCTTAAGAAAACTTTAATGCAGCAATCAATCAGAGAAGCTGGTCCTGGAAGTTGAACACCCAAGAAGGGAGTTCAGGGCAGAAACTTTCCATTAGACAAATCCAGGGAATCTTTTGGAGCAGTGGTGGGAAGGGCTGTTTAAGCAAGTAGTATTAGGCTAATAAATAAAATATCTTGCATCGGCATTGACCAACAGAGTGGAAAGAAGTCACAGTGACATTGGGACAAAATTATTCCTGTGGAGCTATGACTTTAGATCTTTTCCCAGTTAGCCTTAAGTGCTCTGGTCCTAGTGACTTGGCATAACAGTTTCCATATGAATACAACAGAGAAAGGTTAGAAGCCCAGGGGCACAGTCCTAAGGTAGAAATACATACTGAGTGTACATACAGAGTGTATACAATATGGGTACAGTGGCAAGATACAGTAAGATCCTTGGAACATATCTACGAATGCTCCTGAGAGCTAGATTTGTTCCCAACAGATCAAGTTTGTTTTTCTGGAGTTCAAATGCTAAAAACTCCCTGAGTCCAGGGGTATCTGCTTGTAATTCCCTCATTTACCATAGGCATATAACATGTGGTGGGCACAAGGGGTGAGATGGTGGGACAAACAGTAAATGGAGGATATGAGGATGAGCTCCTAGGTTTGGAAGTCCCAAGAGTTACAAGGACAGCAACACAACAACTCAAGCAGCCTTAATAGGAAGAGATATGAAGACAGACTTGGAATTGTAGTCATCATTCGTCCCAAATTTTGCAAACAATTGGCACTAGCTACCTCTGTTCACTTGGAAATCAAAGAAAATCCTTATTTCTAAGCCATCACTCATGTAAATCCCCCACCAAACTCTTACCTTTTGGCTTATGCATCTATGGCTCTTAAAACATAACAGCACGACCTCTGAACTCATGTGCTTTGTGAGGTTCCTACTTTGAGAATGCACAAGTTCTCCCGTGTGCCTTTTCGGTAGGAAAGCTATAGTTATAGCCACTGCAGTCTCCCTGCGAACTTCTGGCAACTTGGGTGTCAAGCTCCAAGTACGATCTGAAATACTTCAGAAAAATGCCCAATTGCCTTGGGCTCAGCACAAGGAAGGAAGGAAAGGAAAGAGTGAGGGTGTTCTTTTGATGGAGGAGTACTTGGAGCCCCAAAGGTCCCTGCTCTAAAAGACTCAAGGAGAAAAAGTACACAACAAAACATGTAAGATCCCAACAACTAGGACTTATTAAATTGCTAACTTTGGGTCAGACACTGTATACTTGCTATCAGCCAACTCCATGACTCCTGGGCCCTGGGATTTGCCAAAGAAAAGGAGAGGCATGTACCAGGGTCTGGGAAGGAAATCAGGGCCATAATAACCCAACCCCAGAGGCTGGCCCCAGACTCCTTGACTGCAAGGGGTTTCATAGCTCCACCTAATATCAAATTTGCACCCCCATTTTTGTCCATGGAACCAACAAACAGGCATCAAGCTTTTCATGGCCAGGTTCTACCATGTCTGGGCCCACAGCTCCATCATGGCGGTGCCAAGCAGCTGAAATACTTCTCTTCACCCAGTTGCCCACTGTTGTTTAACCACATGTTGCTTTTATTACCTACCACCTCAGATCTATTTCCCTTTTTACCCTCAAACTCCTGGTTGGACAGACACAATTCACATTCCTTCTTCCCACAACCTTAGAACCAGAAGGATCTGTGCAATTATTTGGTCTAATCTCTGCATTTTAAAGTTAGGGGCACCTGGGTGGCTCAGTCGGTTAAGCGTCCGACTTCGGCTCAGGTCATGATCTCAGGGTTCGTGGGTTTGAGC
This sequence comes from Lynx rufus, assembly GCF_022079265.1. Lineage (NCBI taxonomy): Eukaryota > Metazoa > Chordata > Mammalia > Carnivora > Felidae > Lynx > Lynx rufus. Next base: position 15,233,197 of record NW_025814896.1, on the reverse strand, counting down.
CCCACATTGGGCTCTGTGCTAACTGCTCAGAGCCTGGAGCCTGCTTCAGATTCTGTATCTCCCACTCTCTCTGCCCCTCCCCTATTCATGCTCTGTCTCCCTCTCTCTCAAAAATAAGCAAACATTAAAAAAAAATTAAAGTTAGAATAACTGATAGAGAAAGGGAGGATATGTTCGAGGCCACATAAAAAGAAAGTGGCATTGGTAGAGTCAAAGCACAGTATCTTGGGTCTTGCTTTGTCCCCATGGGTTTAATGGGCTGTACTGATGCAGAAGCATGCGGTACACTTCTCTTGCTTTCAGACCCCTTGTAACATAGTGTCCATACTCAAGTATGCAGAACTCCTTCACCTGCAACATGTACTCATGCAACCAAGTTTTAGAGTCCCACCTCTTCTCTCATAGCCAAGCTTTCAAGACTTAACCGGGGAACTCTGAAGTATCAGGAGCAGTGGCCCGGGAAGCAGTTGGGATTCCATGAAGCTCTGATAGCATTAGCTTCATGGTGGTCCCCCTGCCAGGCACACACTTCCTGACTCAGGGGGATTTGTCTGCACTATTGGTATGTCCACTCTTACCATCAACTGGAGTCAGTTTTATTAAGCTTTTCATACACAAAGTACCTAGTTACTTACTTCCTTGGGCCGCTTTCCAGAAAACCATCCACTCAGAGAAGTCAGAGATAGATCTTACATTCCATCAGCCTTTTGTCATTAGGCATTCCTTCCTAAACTGAGAGCGAAACTGTGGGTTCTGATTACAGGAAAGAATACCTCCCTAGTGCATTAGGAATTCCTGACCTAGAGTCTAGCCTCGCAATATTCTAACACTCCTTCATGGTAAAGGCTAGGGCAAGAATGTAGCCCCTCCAGGGGTCTCAGTCCTGCTCTACTATGCCATTCAGTCTAATCATCTGGAGCAGTGAGTAAAGCACCCAGAAGGGTTCAGGTGAACCTCCTACTTGATTTTATCAGGACAACACGGAAGAAATTTCATCTGAGATAAGATTATCCTTTTAGGTTGGGACGTAGAGTTTTGGTGGTTCGTCTTGCATTTAGTTCCCATCTTCCCCACTTCACTACCTCTCAGCCCTTGGGGCAGGACAGGATGTAGCTAATGAACAAAGGGGAATCTTATGTCCCCAGAGTCCCATCCCCTCCTATCCACCTTCAAAGCAGCATGATGTCCTAGAAAAGATAATTTAAGTTAATGTGAAGACCTGGGTTCAAATCAATTTATGGTTTTATTTATTGACATTCAACCTTGTTTTGAAGGATTTAAGGCAGCTTACCAGGATTCATAATACATACTATTCAAATAAATAAATTTAGCCTATCTAAGTAAGACAGAGGAAAGAAGATATAAAAATAATAAAGTATGGTAAAACTATGCAGAAGATTAGCACAGCAAATACATGCTACAAGGATCACAGACACTTGCTATGAAATATCATAACTAGGGCACCTAGGTAGTTCAGTTGGTTGAGCGTCCAACTCTTGATTTCAGCTCAGGTCGTGATCCCAGGGTCGTGGGATGGAGCCCTGTTTGGGCTCCACACTGAGAATAAAGCCTGCTTAAGATTCTCTACCTTTGCTCCTCTCCTTAACCCATGCTCGTTCTCTCTCGCTCTCTCTCTCTCTCTCAAATAAAAAATAAATAAAATAAATATAAAATTAGCCCTAAGCTTTGGTAATAACAACACAACAAGGGCAGCACAATCAGTTACAACTTTTAGAGTAAGCATAAGTTTAGCCCAAAAAGATACCCAGGAACAGTGGAAATAATCATGGTAGTAAACAGCAAAAGAGACAAGCTCTTCCACATGTTCTCAAAGAGGAAAGACTGTGCAGTAAGATGGACGACACTCTCCATGATGACCTCAAGTTAGATTCCAGGAAGTTTTCTGGAGCTATTTCTCTAAGGGTTTTTAAGCATAAGCCAACAACACACAATTCAATGACAACAGCTCTTTGGAGGCCCTACGTGGTATAATCCATGGATGTGTTTCAAGAACTCAGAAGAAAAAAGGCACTAATTATCCTCTTTTTCCCCCACAGGCCTCCACAATATTGTTTTTCTTAGTCCACTTTTAGGAAGGCATTGAGAAGCAATAAATTTGAGGTCATTCTCCCCAACAAAATCTGACTTGCAAACAGATTTTGAGTTTGGCAGAAAAGACTAATTTATCATGAAACTCATGTAGTTTAAGCTCCAGATCCGTCACTTGCTTCTCTCAGGATGAGGAAAGGAAAGAACAACACCGTCCAAGCCCAGAGACAGCCATCACTGTCCCAACCCAAGATGGGGGATGGAACGGTGGTGGGCTGGGGGGTATATCCTAATAGGGATCTTAAGTTACTTCTGTGTTCGTGTCTGGACAACCCTCAATGACAATCTGCCCCTGGTTGCACCCATCGGTCAAAATGCTCCCATGTTTGACCTCAGGCAGAAGTAGCAATAAGATGTTGCACTACAGCGTGCTCGGAGCCAGAGTTCAAGGTTTCATGGCCATATCATGAACCCAAGACAGGCACAGTGAGGGTGGTGAGGACTTGGTGGAGCTGGATCAGTGGCTATTAGGCTGCAATGAGAGTCCATTGGATCCAGATCAAAGAGCTAGAATTCTCCAAGGGCTTGCCCCAGGCATGTAGCACCACCTGAACCAGAAACTATGAAGAAAGTTACAGATGTGGCTTTGCCAGTGTTATCAATCTGGAAAGGATTTTTCCCAAATAATCAGTAACTTATTTTTTTATTGAGATATAATTGAGATGTGACATTGTGTACATTTAAGGTATACAACCTGTTGATTTGATAAATTTACATATTACAATATAATTACCACTGTAGCATTAGCTAACACCTCTATCAAGTCACATAATTGTTATTTCTTTTTTGTGGAGAATGATTACAATCTAGTCTCTTAGCAACTTTGAAGATTATAATACAGTATTGTTGACTATAACCACTATGCTGTGTATTAGCTCTCCAGGACTATAACTTTAAATTTTTGATCAACCATGCTAGAGAAAAGACTGAATTATCTTTCTGTTCTCCCTATAGAAATAAGATATTACAGAATCACTGTCATAATAAAAGGTGATCAAAGAATAATCAGCCACAAAATATAGGAAAAGGGTATTATAAAGATATTTTAAATAATGGTAATGAAATGTTATTTTTCTAGGATTCATGATGTTTGATATATTTATAAGCTTTTGGAAACATGTGATTTTTTTGTAATTTCTTTTTTCATTCCAAGTACATATTCACTTACCTACCTAATTTTTTATCTGTAGTTTTGTATTGTTCCATTGCATTATCTTTCTTTTTTTTTAATTTTTTTAACATTTTATTTTATTTTTTGAGAGACAGAGAGAGACAGAGCACAAGCAGGGGAGGGGCAGACAGAGAGAGGAAGACACAGAATCAGAAGCAGGCTCCAAGCTCTGAGCTGTCAGCACAGAGCCAACACAGGGCTCGAACTCACGAATCGCAAGATCATGACCTGAGCCAAAGTTGGAAGCTCAACTGACTGAGCCACCCAGGCGCCCCCGTTGCATTCTTTTTCTAAAGTAAGGTCCCAAAATTATACAGATTTCACGCTCCACAAAACCTGTTGTAGCCTTTTATAATAAATCAGTAGCATAATAAGTAAACTGTTTTCCCTGAATTTTGAGAACTGCTCTAGCAAATTGCTCAAACCCAAGGAGGGGATCATGGGAACGTCCAATTTATAACTGGTTGGTCAGAAGTACCCTTAATAACCTGGACTTGCCCTTGGTATCTGATGTGAGTAGAGGGGTGCGGTCTTGTCAGACTGAGCCCTTATCTGTGGGATCTGATGATATTTCCAGGGAAATAGTGTGAGAATTTAGTTAAATTGTAGGGCACCCAGCTGGTGTTACAGAATTGCTTGATGTGTGGAAACACACACACACTCACACCTGGTCTCAGAAGTGAGGCAGTGCTATCGTACAGTCAGGAGAGTAAAGGACACACAGGAGGAGTGTGTTTTTCCCTTACACTAACCAAAGTGATTTATAGATTCCATGCAATCCCTATCAAAATTCCAAAGGCATAATAGAAAAAACAATCTTAAAATTTGTATGGACCACAAAAGACCCCAAATAGCCAAAGTAACTTGAGAAAGATAAACAAAGCTGGAGGCACCACATTTCCTGATTTCAAACTACATTTAAAAGCTACAATAATCCAGGGTGCCTGGGTGGCTCAGTTGGTTAAGTGTCTGACTGTTGATTTCAGCTCAGGTCATGATCTCACAGTCCATGAGATCAAGCCCCATGTCGGGCTCTGTGCACTGACAGCACGGAACCTGCTTGGAATTCTATCTCTGCTTCTCCACTGCTTGCTCACTCGCTCTCTCTCTCTCTCTCTCAAAACAAATACATTAACTTTTTTTAAAAAGCTACAGTAATCAGGGGTTCCTGAGTGGCTCAGTCAGTTAAGTGTCCAACTTTGTCTCAGGTCATGATCTCGCGGCTCCTGGGTTCGAGCCCCGCGTCGGCTCTGTGCTGAGAGCTCAGAGCCTGTAGCCTGCTTCGGATTCTGTGTCTCCCGGTCTCTCTGCCCCTCCCCTGCTCACACTCTGTCTTTCTCTCTCTCTCCCAAAAATAAATAAACATTTTAAAAAAATTTTAAGCTACAGTAATCAAAACATTATTGTATTTGCATAAAAACAGACCCACAGGGTGCCTGGCTCAGTCAGTTAAGCGTTTGACTTAAGCTCAGGTCATGATCTCCCAGTTCATGAGTTCAAGCCCCACATCAGGCTCTCTGCTGTCAGCGCAGAACCCACTTCGGATCCTCTGTCTCCCTCTCTCTCTGCCCCTCCCCTGCTTGCTCTCTATCTCTCTCAAAAATAAAATAAACATTTAAAAAGAAACAGACCCATAGACCAATGAAACAGAACCAAAAGCCCAAAAATAAACCCACGCATATATGGTTAGCCAGTATTTCACGAGGGAACCAAGAATACACAATGGGAAAAGGATAGTCACTTTAATAAATGATGCTGGGAAAACTACATGTTCACGTACAAAACAATGAAACTGGACCCCTATCTTACACCACTCATGAAACTTAATTTGAAATGGATAAAGAAGAGTATAAATGTGAAAGTCAAAATTTCAAAAGTCTTACAAGAAAACAAAACTAAGAAAAAATAAATTTGTCCCATATTCCTAGGTATAGTGAGTTCAAATTTTGATTCCACTTACAAAATCGATGGGTGACCTTACACATATAACTTAACCTTGGCCTCAATTTCTTCATCTATGATGGTAATAATTGCATGAAACTCACAGTGCCCGTGACTTTTTTGAAATTTAATGATTTTGTGTAGATAGATAGATAGATAGATAGATAGATAGATAGATAGAGCCTAGCATATAGGAAGTACCGTAGGGGTTAGTTACTATCATTACTATTATTGTTTTTATTACATTCTTCCTGTTTCACCAGGATCAGTCTCTTCCTTATTGTGGAAGGCTGAAGAGAAGAAAGGAAGCAAGCCTTTTTTAATTTTTGCCCTAATTATTCTATTCTCCATGATTAAACTTATGTTAGCAGCTCTGAAGCTTTAGTTTCTATAGTTTCTAGATGAACATGGGACTCACTATCAGGGGTCTAATCAGCTTGGGACCTTCAGCTTCATGGCTGGGTACCCAAGCATTCACTGTTCAACTCAACACCTAGTAATGCCCAGTCCTGGCCCTTGGGGTAAGCGAGTTCAGCCCTCTCAAGTATCAAGGCCAAAATATAACATCAGTTGATGCTAAGACTCTCCTACTTGCTGCCTGCTGCATCATGAAGCCTGCTGAGTTGGGATTTCTTCTAGGTCTCTTCATCTTCTTCTTGCTGACTACCCCATTAATGGGTGGTGTTGCTAGACTTGCTGAAATGATATGTGGAGACCTCAAAGGTATGAACCTGAAGCAGAAAATAAATCCAAAGACCAATTATGAATGAGGGAGAAAGTGGTAAAAAAGAAAATGTGATATACAGCTGGTCCATGAAGGTTCTCCTTTTGTGTTATTACCCATAGATTCTTAGTCCTTTGACTCTGGGAATTGCTTAATCTAGGGGTCTTGTGGATGTCTGGTGAGAAAAAAAAAAAAACTATGATGCAAATAACACCCTTCCAGATAGGGCCGTCTTTTGAAGGGTGTCCAAAGGACCAAAAGTATTTTGAATTAGGGGTTTTATGACAAATTTCAAAGATCTCAGACCATTCAAGAGTACATATTGAGATGAGAATAAAGAGGGGTTGGATACTGAGAAAACAGGCATTTTCAATATCTTGGCTCCCAGTGCATAGAGAACACTTGAACGCATGGCCCCTGTTTTAATAAGCTCACAATGTAGATGTGAACGATAATGAAGCTTTCTTCCACAGATCATGAGTACAGGCTTGGTGCTTCTGGAGCATGGGAAGGTGGCAGAGTCTACCCTGCAAGTCAGACACCCCAAACTCTGGCCCAGCCACTTAGCAAATGTGGGCTCTTGGTCAAGTCACTCAATCACTTACCACACATTTCCAAACTAACATGAGGAATTTCTAAGGGCCCTGGAAGGCAAGATCTCCTGCTGAGTCCTAACTAATTCCCCCTAACTCAATGGGAACCTCTCATGCAGATCCTTGCAAAATGGATATGAATCCTGGCAGCTGTTTTGAAATTCACTTTAGATTTTTCTACAACCAAACCTCCAAAAGATGTGAAAGTTTTATCTTCACTGGCTGTAATGGCAACCTTAACAACTACAAGCTTAAATTAGAATGTGACATAGCCTGTGTTGAAGAATACAGAATAAAGTAAGGAGTCCCATCTTGCCCTTGGTCCTTGGGGGAGAGGAAAAGGAGAGGCTCTGAGATCCTAGGATCCCTGGTTGGGATGGGAAGAGGGAGGATTGTCCTAACCAAAAAGTTTAATAGTTGGGTTGGATCTCAGGATCATTTGTCATTTTTCAGTTAGGAAATCAAAAGTCCAGAGGAAAAATAGTAGTCACCAGTTATCAGATAATTACCATGTGCCAGGCGCTGCCCTAAGCAATTTACATATATTGATACAATTTAAAATTAAAATCACCCTAAGGTAGATTTGTATTATTAAAGTGGCAGATTAATAAACCAACTCCAGTAGAGGTAACTAACTGGCCCAAGTTCACATTAAATGACATACCAAGGTTTCTAACCAGATTTGATGGTCACCTACAGCTTGACCATTTTACATGCACAGGTTCACCCAAACCCAATCCTTGTGATCCTAGACCTGTGATCTCTCCATAGCAATATCCTGTTTTATACAACTAAGCTCTCAGCCCAAATTTGACCATTCCCCAGTCATTGGAACTAGAAGAAGGTCTATGGAGGCTAACAAGGCTATGGTATGGCTGACTTCTAGGAGAGTGAGTTGGAAAGTAACCTTGGGTGTAACTCAAAAATGGAAATTTTGTTTTATTTATTTAATATTCCTAGTGAATTTTTGCAATGCCTGGCACATAGTAGACAATGACTAAGTTTTAAGGGAATGAAAGAGTAAGAGATCAATCAATGGAACAGGGGGGACATTGAAAGATATGGCATCCTCAGGACTTCCCCTGGGATAAAAATGACTTAAATTAATCGAGGGAAACTTTTCAAAACCTATAACACAGATTTTTGTTGTTTTTGTTGTTTGTTTGTTTTTGCTTAAACAGGGAAACCAAGTAAAAAAAGTCAAGAGTTGATACATCATTCTGAAACATAGCTGTAAGAAAATTCAAACCAATTTTAAGATCTTTGTAATATTTCCATAACCCTGGAAACTTCCATCTGTTTGCTATTTTCCTGACTTCAGTTTTATCTTTCTTGAGAAATAACTGTATGACCATTAAAATGAAAGCAACTTTGTGTCAGTTTTCCCTGCTCTCTGAAATGTCTCTCCCCCACCTTATCCAGAGTTGAATGTCAGCTGGTTCCATCCTTAGCTGCCCTCTCCCCATTGAACCATTTCTTATACATGCACACAATGTTTCAGGTGTGACAAACCAGATCTGTAGAGGTTTATATCACCTCCCTTCTCAGGTTGAACTAGTTAGTAGAACCAAAGTACCTAACTTGTGCTCCTTTTTGCCCATGAAACCAAAATGAGCAGAATGAGCCCTGAGCCTCACATTCACATGAAATACGTGTCCTTGCACTCATGACAAATGTTTCTTTGTGACACTTCCTGATTCATGTACACCAAGTCAGGAGCCCCAGTTAGCTTAACTAGCCTCCTGACTTGATCCCTATTAATAAGTAGTTATTTAGACACTGTTTAGTATCTCACTCATTGAAATTTGACTTGGCTGTTCTTAGTCATTCTGGCAAAATAACTCAATTTCAATCAATGACTGTGTTTTACTACCAAGAAAATAATCACCCAGACACTAGCTGCCAAGTGTCTGAATATAATGCTACAAGGTTCGACATGGCCATGATCTTCCCAGCTGTAGGACACTCAGCTTGACCATCTTATCTCTGAATTTATCCAAACATCCCTGTCCTGCATACTTTCCCTGTCCATCCTATTGACCACGTCCAATCCCTTACCTGAGAATGCATCCTGGACTATTAGTAGCTAGGGCCAACATCAGAGACATTATAAACCAGTGAGATCCTGTAACCAGACATGCAAGCCTGGTCTTTTCTCAGTCTTAAAAATAAGAAAATTAATCCCCCAAATTGAGACCATTTTCTGCAAGAGCTCTGATTACTTCAAAATTAGGCCTTCATCCAAAGAGAGTTTACTCTGAACAGGTGAAGCCCAAATTCTGGCATGTTTCAATTTTGGTGAAGACCTGGGAATTACAAATTCTTCTTAAGCCAAATAAGCTGTTGGAGACATGCTGTGCACTCTGAAATAATAGGAACTAGGCTAACCTGACTGGTTCACATAAGCGGAAGTTCTGAGATTTTCCTTTTGCAAGTCACGAAGCTGGGTGTCCCAGAAATAGACAGTCTTTCAGACAAAATAACATATTCCCCCAGCCTGTTTGCTTCTTCTGCTAACCAAATCCTGGAAATGCTGGACAAGTAAAAAGAAGGCATAAGGATATGAATAACTAAAGTCAAGACTAAGAATTTTTTAAGTTTATTTATTTGTTTTGAGAGAGAGACAGAGAGATAGACCAAGAGAGAGAGAATCCCAAGCAAACACCGCATTGTCAGTGTGGAGCCTGGCATGGGGCCCAGATCTACAAACTGCATGTTCATGACCTGAGCCTAAATCAAGAGTTGGTTGCTTAAGTAACTGAGCCACCCAGGTGCCCCAAGACTAAGAATTTTTTGAGGAAAGAGGGCAGTGTTATCTTGGTGAGAAAAGAAATAGATGCCCAAGACAAATTGCTGGGCACCAATGGTAAAAGAAGGAGTTGGATGAAAGCTTTTGAGTTATATTATTCTCCCCACCACAAAAATCTGGATCTATCACCATCCACATCCACAAGATACTACAAGTGCAACTGATATAACAAAGTGGCGGTTCCAGAGCACAGCTATAGTAAGAAGTATATAAAAACAGGTGCAATTGGACTAGGCAGACACAGAGTTTATTGTTTATCCTTCTTCCTATACACACTGCGGGATAATGGCTAAACCAAAGAGAAAAAAAAATTGCCATAGAAAACACATCTAGGGCAGAAACGTAGAAATGTTCCCTAAGCAGGGAGGGAGACAGAGGGAAAGTGTTATTTAGGAAGTAGCAAATGAGTGTAAGTAAGACCAGATTGTATTATTGTGGAGTTTTGACTGGAATTCTCCACCACCTACTTTGAATCAACCAAGAGAAGTGCAAGTTACCCCACCAACCACCCATCCACCACATACATATGAAAATTATAACAGGAAGCCTCACTAAAATGGAGTTGGGAGGTGTCAGCAGGGGGAGCTCTACCTCTCCTAGTCAATTGTAGACCAAGCAGGAAGAGACAGACTTGACCTTGCATGTGGATACTACTCTACTCTTCCTGCCTCAGGAAGAAATACTTCCTCACCCCTTTGGGCAAGAGCTCAGCCAATGAGAAGCCACCATACTTTGAACTCCCACTATACTCCAATGGACTTTTAGTTTATAACAGCCCTCCGAACCTACTCCTTTTCTCATTAAAAAAGTGTACCTCTCCTTTGTTCCCCAAACTTGCCTACAGTTTGGCCACAGCTTGTTTGTCCAGATTACAATTCTCTTTTGTTCCCCCAATAAACCCATATTTTGCTGGTAAAATAATTGGTAGTTTTTAGTTTTAAGGTTAACACACCCAATAAAAGCAAAACCGGCTCATATTTCCACAAATGATCACAAACAAAATTTGTCACAAACATGTAAACAAAGAGAAACAACAAGCTAAATAACCAATATTAAATAACCCAGAATTAATTGAAGGGATAAATGAAATAGACATAATTAATATTCTCAACTAGGTAAGAGTGGATATGGGTAGGTTAAAGCAGGAACATGTATTATCAAAGAAGAACCAATAAAAAATAATAGGATTTGGAAAATAGAAAAGGTGACCTAAATGACACAGTAACTCGAGATAAAAATAAAGGATACAGCCAAAGTACGAATTAGTGATGGTAGAAGATTAGGTCAAGGAGCCCTCTGAAATACCAGAAAAGAATAAAGAAATTTTAAAATATGAAAATTAAGGTAAGGCGATATGGCCAAGCAGGAAACACCAGGAATCTGTCTCCCTGCCTAGACAACAATGGCACTTACAAAATATGTCTGATGGAACTATATTCAGAACTGGAGTCTACTGAGGTTTGCAACTTCCACAGGAAGGCTTAGATGGTAATTGCAATTAATTTTAATCAATTTCAGTTCTTAGCATACTAGTAGCTACACATTCTCCACCCTCATCCTGCCTTATGGCAGGCAGCTGTGCACATGTTCCTGGAGCAACTTAAACACAGCTTACAGCAGCCAGGTAGGCAAAAAAGGATCCCCTCTTCCAAATGTCAGGGATCCAGGCTCTGATCACTGATTGCTGCCTCTGATCAGAGTGCACACAAAGAAGCACCTCCCCTCATTGTTGCAAGCCCCTCCCTCTCATGCTAAAGTGACTTCCAGGTGTTTAAAGGGCCAGTGCCTTTTTTCCCTCCCTTTATTTTCCTCTCTTTCCTTTTGGGAGCCAGACATTAAAGACTAGGACATTCAAAACAACTGTATGTATAAGGAAAATTAGAAAGTGACCATACACACCTAGGAAAAGATATGAGAACACCTTAAGTGTACATTTAAGACTGTTCCTCAACACAGAGACAACCTAAGCAATCCAAAAAGCAAATAAAACCTCACAAAAACAAGAGCAAAATAAAACAACACCCTGGGAAAGCAAGAGAATCTAATTTCCAGAATTAACCACATTATTAGGTTCAAATGTCCAGTTTCCACCAAAAAGAAATCACAAAGCATGCAAAGAAACACAAAAGTATGGCCCATTCAAGTCAAAATAAATAAATCAGGGGCACCTGGTTGGCTCAGTCAGTTAATTGTCCAACTCTAGATTTCAGCTCGAGTCATAACCTCACACTTCCTGAGACTGAGTCCCACGCCGGGCTCTGCACTGACTGGGACTCTCTCTCTGCCTCTCTCTCTGCCCCTTCCCCCTCTCAAAATAAGTAAACTTTAAGTAAATAAATAAACAAACAAACAGAAACTGCCCCCCCCGAAAGATCTGATGGCAGATCTGCTAGACAAAGATTTTAAAACAACTGTCTTAAAGATGCTCAAAGAAATAACATGGAGAAAATCAAGAAAATAATGTATGAACAAAACATAAATATTAATAAGAGATATTTTTTAAATCTTTTTTTAAACTGTTTATTTTTGAGAGAGAGAGAGCACAAGCAGGGGAGGGGCAGAGAGAAAGGGAGACACAGAATCTAAAGCAGGCTCCAGACTCAAGCTGTCAGCACAGAGCGCAATGCGGGGCTTGAACCCATGAACTGTGAGATCATGACCTGAGCCAAAGTTGGACGCTCAACCAACTGAGCCACCCAGGCGTCCCTATATTTTTTTAAATCTTTAAAAAAAAAAAAACTTAAAAGAAATGCTGAAAATGAAAAGTACAATAACTGAAATGAAATTTTCAGTAGAGGGATTCAAAGGCAGATTGAAGAAGACACAAGAAAAAAAGAAATAAACATGAAGATAGAACCATGGAAATTATCAAGTCTAAAGAGGAGAAAGAAAAAAGGTTGACAAAAGTGAACAAAACCTTAGAGATGTTTGGACACCATTAAACAAACCAAGATATGCATCGTGGGAGAAGAAGAAGAAGAAGAAGAAGAAGAAGAAGAAGAAGAAGAAGAAGGAGGAGGAGGAAAAGAGGAGGAGGAGGGGGAGGAAGAAGGAGGAGGAGGAGGAGGGGGAGGAGGAGGAGGAGAAGAAGAAGAAGAAGAAGAAAGAAGAAGAAAAAGAAGAAGAAGGGAGAAGGCCAGAGATACTGTTTGAAGAAATAATGACTGAAAACTTCCCAAATTTGATGAAAGATAGGATTATAAATATCCAAGAAGTTCAACAAACTACAAATAAGATGAACTCAAAGAAATGCACACTGAGACACATTATAATCAAACTTTCAAAAGCTAAAGACAAAGAGAGAATCTTTAAAGCAGCAAGAGAAAAGTGACACATCACATACAAGGGATCTTCATTAAGATAACAACAGATTTCTCATTAGAAACTTTAGAAGCCAGTAGGCAGTGGGCTAATACAGTAAAAATGCCAGAAGAAAAAAACCATCAACCAAGAATCCTATATCCAGCAATAGTGTCCTTTTAAAGAGGAGGAGATAGGGGATCAACCAAGATGGCAATATAGGATTCTCCTGAACTCCCCTCCCACCTTGAACACTGAATGTACAGCTACACATGGAACAATTACTACTGAAAAAAAAATCCAGAAACTAGTGATTCCTACACACTGGGCAAATGAGAACATACTCATATTGAAACAGGTAGAAAAGCCTGAGACACTCTCATCATAAATGTCACCGCTAAAATAATAAATAAATAAATAAATAAATAAATAAATAAATAAATAAATCCCACCCCTAGCACAGTGCCAAACAATCAGGAAGGAACTCCCAACTCCCAGCTTTTTGAGGAGCAAAGTGTTTCAAACCCAAATTTAGTGCCCCACCTAAGGAATGGGCCCCCAGAACACTAATTCTGAAAGACAGTGAGATTTGCATCAACAAGACCTATAAGATTATAGCAAACAGCAAAAGAAGCAGTTAATGGGTGCATGAGCATAGCAAGACCCTCCCCTGAAGATCAGCACCAAGTTCATGCTGTGCCAGGTCCCCAAAATTTGGAGTTTTGATACCAGCTCCCCAAAATGTGGAGCCTGCTTTGGATTTTCTGTCTCCCTCTCTCTCTCTACCCCTCCTCTGTGCATTCTATCTCAAAAATAAATAAATAAACATTAAAAAACAAAGAAAGGAATAGAGAAAATCTCCAGAAACAACAACTTTACAGGTAATACAGTGGCATTAAATTCATATCTATCGATAATCACTGAATGTAAATGGACTAAATGCTCCAATCAAAAGACATAGGGTATCAGAATGGATTAATAATTAAAAAAAGACCCATCCATATGCTGCCTACAAAAGACTCATTTTAGACCTAAAGACATCCCCAGATTGAAAGTGAGGGGATAGAGAACCATCTATCACGCTAATTGACTTCAAAAGAAAGCCAGAGTAGTCATACTTATATCAGGCAAACTAGATTTTAAACCAAATACTGTAATATGAAATGAAGAAGGGTAATATATCATAACTAAGGGGTCTATCCAACAAGAAAAATGTAACAATTGTAAATATTTATGCCCCCAACTTGAAACACCCAAATAGATAAATCAATTAACCACAAACATAAAGAAATTTATTGATAATAATAAATTAATAGTAGGGAACTTTAACATCTCACTAACAACAATGGACAGATCATCTAAGCAGAAAATAAACAAGGAAACAATGGCTTTGAATGACACACTGGACCAGATGGACTTAAGAGACATATTCAGAACATTTCATCCTAAAACAGCAGAAAACACACTCTTTTTCAATGTACATGGAACATTCTCCAGAATACAGCACATACTGGGTCACAAAATCAAGCCTCAACATGTATGAAAGGTTGAGATCAAAACATGCGTATTTTCAGACCATAACACTATGAAACTTGAAGTCAACCACAAGAAAAAAATTTTGGAAGTAAACCAAAAGAGACTTTTTTTTCAATTTTTTTCAATGTTTTATTTAAATTCTAGTTTATTAACATATAGTGTAGCATTGGTTTTAGAAGTATAATTTAGTGACTCATCACTTACATATAACACCCCGTGCTCAACACAAGTGCCCTCCTTAGTACCCATCAACCATTCAACCCATCCCCTGCCCACCTCCCCTCCATCAACCCTCAGTTTGTTCTCTTATGGTTTGCTTCCCTCTCTTTTTTTTTTCTCTATGTTCATCTGATTTGTTGTTTAAATTCCACGTATGAGTGAAATCATATGGTATTTGTCTTTCCTGACTGACTTATTTCTCTTAGCATAATACACTCTAGCTCCATCCATGTCATTGCAAATGGCAAGATTTCATTCTTTTTGATAGCTGAGTAATATTCCATTGTATATATACACCATATCTTCTTTATCAAGAGACTCTTAATCACTAAATTCTACTCTTGAAACCAATATTACACTATTATATTAACTATCTAGAATTTAAGTAAAAATTTGAAAAAATAAATAAAATAAAATAAAATACTCCATTATACACATATATAATGGACTATCATTCAGCCATGAAAAAGAAGGAAATCTCCCCACTTGCAATAACATGGATAGAATTGTAGGGCATTATGCTAAGTGAAATAAATCAGACAGACAGAGGAAAACAAACGCTATATAATATCACCTATACCTAGAATCTTAAAAAGCCAAACTCTTAAATACAAAGAGTATAATGGTGGTTTCCAGGGCTGGGGGCTGGGGAAATTAGGGAGATTTTTATTTAATGATACAAACACTCAAATAATAGATAAGTAAGTCCTGGAGATCTAATGCACAGCATAGTGATTATAGTCAACAATAACCATATCGCAATATGTGAACGTATCAGATCATCATGTTGCATGCCTTAAACTCATACAGTGTTAAATGTCAATTATATCTCAATGAAAGAAAGAAAGAAAGAAAGAAAGAAAGAAAGAAAGAAAGAAAGAAAGAAAATAGTGCCAAGAGCTCCTAAAGGAAAGGATTTGATAGGGCCAGGATCACGGAACGCTGCATAAAATCTAGTTGTTAAGAGTTACGGTCATGACATCCACACCCCACATCTGAATACGGGCCAAAAGATGACAGATGAGGGAATCACCGTCACAAGTGCAATGAGCAATTTAATTTTTGCATTATCTCTAAAGATCCCCTCACAAAATATTTAATAACAAAGGCAAAAGAACGGTTTTACAATAAAGAAACGGGGCAGACACCATCTTAGTCAAGTGACTACAATCACCACTGCCAATAATGGGACAAATAGACATTGTGAACCACTCAATACAATGCAATGGCAAAAACACAGTATCTGGAATATTCTGGTCAAAATTCATGACCTACACCTAATCATGAGGAAACATTGGTATAATTCAAGTTGAGGGACATTATACAAGATGTCTGGCCTATACGAAACTTCATAAAAGTCAAGAAATGCCAAGAAACTGTTTCAGACTGGAGAAGACCAGAGTGGCATGACAATTAGATGTAACACATGCTCCTAGAGTGATCCTTTCTATTAAAAAGAAGGATACTGGAACAATTGGCAGAATTTGAGTAGGATATCTAAACAAAGAGTGTAAGACACTTCTCCACACTATTCTTACGATGCTGTATGAACCTATTTTATTTTGTTGTTGTTGCTGCTGCTGTTTATTTTTGAGAGAGAGAGAGAGAGAGAGAGACAGAAAGTGCACATGAGAGGATCAGAGAAAGAGAGACACAGAATCCGAAGCAGGCTCCAGACTCTGAGCCGTCAGCACAGAGCCCAATACGGGGCTCAAACCCATGAACCGTGAGATCATGATCGGAGCCGAAATCAGAGGCTCAACCGACTGAGCCACTCAGGCGCCCTGAGTATGAACCTATTTTCAAATATTTTCTTTTTTTTTAACTCACTCTGATTTCTGGGGCACCTGGATGGCTCAGTCAGTGAAGCATCCGACTTCGGCTCAGGTCATGATCTCACAGTTCTTGAGTTTGAGCCCCATATGAGACTCTCTGCTGTCATCTCAGAACCCATTTGGGATCCTCTGTTCCCCCCTCTCTCTCTGCCCCTCCCCTACTCAGGGTCTCTCTCTCTCTCTCTCTCTCTCTCTCTCAAAAACAAATAAAAATTTTTAAAAAAATACTCACTCTGATTTCTATAGAGAGTAAACTAAATCAGACCACAGGTAGAGTGAGGGAGACCAGTTGAGAGCTCTGGTAGACACCCAAGTGCAGAATGACCATAGCATGGGCTGGAGAGGGGTGGTAGAAAAGAGAGAAGTGAACACAGTAGGGACATCTTTTGAGATAAAATTAAAAGGATTTGTAAATAGACAGGACGATGGCGATATGCATTAGGAGGTATGGATGCCTCCCAGGTGAGCTTGGTTAAGTAGGTGGATGTGTCATTCACTAATACATGTAAGAATGAGAAGGAAAGACCTGGCTTGTCCAAAACATGTGAGTGGGTATGTTCAATAGATAGTTCAACATGTGGGCATGGCGCTCAGTTGAGAGGTTGTATTATCTTCCAATCCAAGTGGCTTTAGAATAACCAACATTATCTATTTTTGGATACATGTATATATGTAAAATAAAATATCCATATACATGGATACATGTATGTATGTATATATTTAGAGTTTTTGTCTTTTTGATCTCTTAGTTTCTCATAAAGGTATATTAAAAATCTTACATTATGGGGCACCTGGGTGGCTCAGTAGGCCTGCTTCGGATTCTGTGTCTCCTTCTCTCTCTCTTTCTCTCTGCCCCTCCCCTGCTCATGCTCTCTCTCTGTCTCTCAAAAATAAATAAATGTTAAAAAAAAAAAACCTTTAAAAAATCTTACATTATAATTCGGATTGCCAATTGGTCCAATTCTGTCAATATTCTGTTTGTTTCTCTGTAATCAAATCTAAACTCTTACTGCTCTCAACGGGATAGGCTCAAATGTCAACAGGCAAGATACCAGGGGCAGGGGAGCAGGAAAATGACTTTATTCAGAAAACCAGCAAACCAAGGAGATGGTGGACAACTGTCCTAAAGACTCATCTCCCCTCAGCATGAAATTTGAGCTTCTTTTATGTTAGCAGAAGGGGGAAGTGGGAAGGGCTTGGAGTCAAAAGGTGACAGACATCTATAACACAAGAGGAAGATCATGTAAATTATTTGTCCTTGGTCAGTTGACCTCTGCATACAGGAATCTGATCTTGTCGTTCTAGCAAATAAACATAGTATAGTCATTTCTGTATGTCCTTCTTTATCTCCTTGGGTGAGGTAGGTTTTGGAAAAAGAGCAGTTTTTACCACTCAGCTGTAACAAGCTTATGTGCAGAGCTAAGCAAAGGTTTCCTAGCTATACAGTTTCACAGCAGCAAGAGAAATAAAAGCAATATGGAGTCAGACGTGCTAAGTTACTCCCTGTTACATACCTTAGACCTCTGTGGTTGGGAACATATACATTCACAAGCTAGAGTGTATTATGCTAAGCAAAATAAGTCAGAGAAAGACGAGTGCCATATGAATTCACTCATATGTGGAATTTAAGAAGCAAAATTAACAAAAGAGGGGGGAAAAAGAGACAAACCAAAAAACAGAAGGTTAACCTCTTAACCATAGAGAACAGAGGGTTACAGAGGGGAGGTAGGTGGAAGGATGAGTAAAATAGATGATGGGGATTAAGAGCACACTTATTGTCCAACTCTTGGTTTCAGTTCAGGTCATGATCTCACAGTTTGTGAGATTGAGCCCCACGCTGTCAGCACAGAACCTATTAAGGTTCTCTCTCTCCCTCTCCCTGTGCCTTTCCTCCACTTGCACTCTTTCTCACACTCTCTCAAAACAAGTAAACTTAAAAAAAAAATAGTACACTTACCATTATGAGGACTCAGTTACTATATTGTACCCCTGAAACTAATATAACATTGTATGTTAACTACACTAGAATTAAAATAATAATAATTTTTTTAACTTAGTAAAAAGTGTTGGCAAGAATATAAAGAAATTGGAGCCTTCATGCGTTGCTGGTATGAGTGGGAAATGGAGAGGCTGTTTTGCAGAGCAGCTTGGCAGTTCTTCAAAACGTTAAGCACACAGTTGCACGGGGCGCCTGGCTGGCTCAGTCAGTTGAGCGTCTGACTCTTGATGTTGGCTCAGGTCATGATCCCAGAGTCATGGGATCAAGCACTGCATCGGGCTCCACATGTGGAGCCTGCTTAAGATCCTCTCTCTCTCTCTCTCCTTCTCTCTCTCTCCCTCTGCCCCTCTCCCCAGCTAGTGCTCTCTCTTTCTCTTTAAAATTTAAAAAAAGGGGGGTGGGGGACCAAGATGGCAGAACAGCATGGAAGCTTTTTTTGCATCTCTTGTCCAAGAAATACAGCCAGATCAACACTAAACCATCCTGCACACCTAGAAAACTGATTTGAGGATTAATTAACACAACAATCTGCACAACCTGAACCACAGAACTCAGCAGGTACACGGCTCAGAGAGGTGAACTGGGGGAGAGAGAAGCTGCTGGGGGCAGGGAGCTGTTTTTGCTTGTGGAGAGAGGATGGAGATCGGGGGAGAATATGGGAAAGCATCCCCCCAAAAGCAGCTGGAGAGAAAGTGGAAAAGTGGAAACAGCTGCAGGGACTGAACCAAAAAGGGAGAAAGGAGAGGGTTTAAATTCCATTAAGACTATAAACGGGGAATGCAGAGTCTGAAACTCTGCAGCTCGATACCTGGCGGTGCTCTGGTGAGAACGGTGAATCCCCAGGAGCAGAGCAAAGTCCGGGGGTCTTCGGGCCACTGGGGAGAGGCGGTTTCCCTCTCTGGAGGACATCTGGTAGAGGCTGTGTGCCCCAGTGGACCCAGGAGAACAACCACATTCACTGGTGCTGGAACAAGGTCGCTGGGGGTGAAGCCTGGTGCCAGATGCGTGTTGTCATTTTCCATAATCCCTGAAGCGCTGCTGCTACACGATCACGTGAACTCTTTCTGGGGCGGGCTGGCACCCGGCCGCAGTCTCTGGGCTTCGGCAGCAGCACGGTCCCGCCAACGTTCCTGGGTGCCGCTGGCACCCGGCCACTGCTCAGTGAGACTCTCCTGCAGAGGGGCAGAATGGGTCAAAGCCGCAGCCCTTCAGAAGTAAGGGGTTGGGAAACACGGCCGCATCTGAGAGAAAACTAAAGAGGGAGGTGTTGCCTGGGGCTTGGTCACTGACAGTGTAAAAGCATGGAGTGGACAAAAGCCAGAGACAAAGAACAGGTACACAATTGCTGATCAGGGAGAACTGAGTCCCGATACTAGAGACTGAGTAGCTGGGCGACGCCATTTTCACTGCTACCGCGCATGCGCATACCCACCTACAAGCGCCACACCAACCCACCCCAGTAGCTAAGCAGTGCCATCTAGTGGAGAGCAGAGCCATTACACTAAGCCCCGTCCAACTGGGCCAACCTTCCTCTTCAGGAACACAAATCTCTCCAGCTGCTTAGTTTACGGACGATAAAGTGCTTCAAAGTTTGACTTCTAGGTGAAAATGAAGTAATTTCAATCGTATCTCAGTCTGTTCACTGGTCCAACTAGTCAATTATTTTCTCTTTTGCATTTCCTTTCTTTTTCTTAAATGCAGAAAGAGAAAAAATTTATTTTTATTTTCAATTTCTATTAAAAATATTTTTAATTTTTTTCTATTATTTTTTTACTTTTGTGTAAATTTTTTCAACTTCTATTTTACTTACATAATTTCATTTTATTCTATTTCAGTGTGTTCGTTTTTTCAAATTTTCAAATGATTTCCTTTTTTTTTTTTTTCTTTCTCCATTTCTCTATCAAGGTCCTTCCAACAACCAGACAAAAACACACTTAGGATCTGGGGCACCTGGGTGGCTCAGTGGATTGAGCGTCCGACTTCAGCTCAGGTCATGATCTCGCAGTCCATGAGTTCGAGCCCCGCATCAGGCCCTGTGCTGACAGTTCAGAGCCTTGAGCCTGGTTCTGATTCTGTGTCTCCCTCTCTCTCTGCCCCTCCCCTGCTCATGCTCTGCCTCTATCACTCTCAAAAATGAATAAATGTTAAAAAAATTTTTTTAAAAACACACCTAGGATCTGACATCATTTATTTGATTTGTGTGTGTGTGTTGTTTTTAATTTTTATTTCAATCTTCCTTTTTTAATTTAATTATTTTAATTTTTTACCTCATTAATTCCTTGTCTCCCTTCAAAATGATGAAATGAAGGAATTCACCCCAAAAGAAAGAACAGGAAGAAACAACAGCCAGAGACTTAACCAACACAAATACAAGCAAGATGTCTGAACCAGAATTTAGAATCACGATAATAAGAATACCAGCTGCAGTCGAAAATAGATTAGAATCCTTCTCTGCGGAGATAAAAGAAGTAAAATCTAGTCAGGATGAAATAAAAAATGTTGTAACTGAGGCAATCTCTAATGGATGCCACAGCAGCAAGGATGGATGAGGCAGAGCAGAGAATCAGTGACAAACTTATGGAGAATAATGAAGCACAAAAAAAGAAGAAGACTAAAGCAGAAAAAAAGAGGGATATTAGGGCAAAAGAGAACAATTTAAGAATTAGAGAAATCAGTGACTCATTAAAAAAGGAACAACATCAGAATCACAGGGGTCCCAGAAGAGGAAGAGAAAGAAATAGGGGTAGAAGGGTTATGTGAGCAAATCATAGCAGAAAACTTTCCTAACCTGGGGAAAGACACAGACATCAAAATCCAGGAAGCAGAGGACTCCCATTAGATTCAACAAAAACTGACTATCAATAAGGCATATCATAGTCAAATTCACAAAATACTCAGGCAAGGAAAGAATCATGAAAACGGCAAAGGAAAAAACTCCTTAGCTTACAAGGAAAGACAGATCAGGTTTGCAGCAGACCTATCCACAGAAACTTGGCAGGCCAGAAAGGAGTGGCAGGATATATTCAATGTGCTGCATAAGAAAAATATGCAGCCAAGAATTCTTTATCCAGCAAGGCTGTCATTCAAAATAGAAGGAGAGATTAAAAGTTTCCCAGACAAACAAAAATTAAGAGACTTCATGACCACTAAACCAGTCCTGCAAGAAATTTTAAGGGGGACTCTCTGAGGGGAGAAAAGACTAAAACAAACAAACAAACAAACAAATAAAGACCAAAAGCAACAAAGACTAGAAAGGACCAGAGAACCCCACCAGAAACTCCAACTCTACAAGCAACATAATGGTAATAAATACATATCTTTCAGTACTCACTCTAAATGTCAATGGACTAAATGCTGCAATCAAAAGACATAGGGTAACAGAATGGATAAGAAAAAAAGATCCATCTATATGCTGTTTACAAGAGACCCATTTTAGACCTAAACCACCTTCATATTCAAAATGAGGGGATGGAGAACCATCTATCATGCTAATGGTCAACAAAAGAAAGCCAGAGTAGCCATACTTCTATCAGACAATCTAGGCTTTAAAATAAAGACTGTAACAAGAGATGAAGAAAGGCATTGTATCATAATTAAGGGGTCTATCCACCAAGAAGACCTAACAATTGTAAACATTGATGCTTCAAATGTGACAGCACCCATACATATAAATCAATTAACCACAAACATAAAGAAATTCATTGATAATAATACCATAATAGTAGGGGACTTCAACACCCCACTTACAACAATGGACAGATCCTCTAATCAGAAAACCAACAAGGAAACAATGGCTTTGAATGACACACTGGATCAGATGGACTTAATAGATACATTCAGAACATTTCATCCTAAAGCAGCAAAATTCACATTCTTCTGCAGTGCACATGGAACATTCTCCAGAATAGACCACATACTGGGACACAAATCAGCCCTAAGTAAGTACAAAAAGATTGAGATCATACCGTGCATATTTTCAGACCACAACACTGTGGAACTCAAAAACAACCACAAGAAAAAAAAAATTGGAAAGGGAACAAATACTTGGAGACTAAAGAACATCCTACTAAAGAATTCTTCATCCTCCAAGAATTTAAAGAGGAAATTAAAAAGTACATGGAAGCCAATGAAAATGATAATACCACAACCCAAAACCTCTGGGATGCAGGAAAGGTGGTCATAAGAGGAAAGTGTATAGCAATCCAGGACTTCCTAAAGAAGTAGGAAAGGTCTCAGATACACAACCTAAGCTTACACCTTAAAGATCTGGGAAAAGAACAACAAATAAACCCAAAACCAGCCGAAGGCAGGAAATAATAAAGATTAGAGCAGAAATTAATGCTATCGAAACCCAAAAAACAGTAGAACAGATCAATGAAACCAGCAGCTGGTTCTTTGAGAGAATTAACAAAATTGATAAACCCCTAGCCAGTTTAATCAAAAAGAAAAAGGAAAGGATCCAAATAAATAAAATCAAGAATGAAAGAGGAGAGATCACAACCAACACAGCAGAAATAAAAACAATAATAAGATAATATTATTTGCAATTGTATGCCAATAAAATGGGTAATCTGGAAGAAATGGACAAATTCCTAGAAACATATACACTACCAAAACTGAAACGGGAAGAAATAGGAAATTTGAACAAACCCATAACCAGTAAAGAAATCAAATTACTAATCAAAAATCTCCCAAAAAACAAAAGTCCAGGGACAGATGGCTTTCCAGGGGAATTCTACCAAACATTTAAGGAAGAATTAACACCTATTCTCTTGAAGCTGTTCCAAAAAAAATAGGAATGGAGGGAAATTTTCCAAACTCTTTCTATGAAGCCAGCATTACCTTGATTCCAAAACCAGACAAAGACCCCGCTAAAAAAGAGAACTATAGACCAATTTCCCTGATGAACATGCAAGCAAAAATCCTCAATAAGATATTAGCCAACTAGATCCAACAGTACATTAAAAAAATTATTCACCATGACCAAGTGGGATTTATACCTGGGATGCAGGGCTGGTTCAATATCTACAAAACAATCAATGTGATTCATCACATCAATAAAAGAAAGGACAAGAACCATATGATCCTCTCAATAGATGCAGAGAAACCATTTGACAAAATGCAGTATCCTTTTTTGATAAAAACCCTCAAGAAAGCAGGGATAGAAAGATCATACCTCGATATCATAAAAGCCATATATGAGAGACCCAATGCTAATATCATCCTCAATGGGGAAAAACTGAGAGCTTTCCCCCTAAGGTCAGGAACAAGACAGGATGTCCAATCTCGCCACTATTATTCAACATACTATTGGAAGTCTTAGCCTCTGCAATCAGACAACACAAAGAAATAAAAGGCATCCAAATCATCCAGGAGGAGGTCAAACTCACACTCTTTGCAGATGACAGGATACTCTATATGGAAAACCCAAAAGATTCCACCAAAAAACTGCTAGAACTGATCCACGAATTCAGCAAAGTGTCAGGATACAACATCAATGCACAGAAATCGGTTGCATTCCTATACACCAACAATGAAGCAACAGAGAAATCAAGGAATCGATCCCATTTACAGTTGCACCAAAAACCATAAAATACCTAGGAATAAATCTAACCAATGAGGTGAAAAATCTATACACTGAAAACTATAGAAAGCTTATGAAAGAAATTGAAGAAGACACAAAAATATGGGAAAATATTCCATGCTCCTGGATAGGAAGAACAAATATTGTTAAAATGTCAATACTACCCAAAGTAATCTACATATTCAATGCAATACCTTTCAAAATGACACCAGCATTCTTCACAGAGCTGGAACAAACAATCCTAAAATCTGTATGGAACCAGAAAAGACTCCAAATAGCCAAAGCAATCTTGAAAAAGAAAACCAAAGCAGGAAGCATCACAATCCTGGACTTTAAGCTGTATCACAAAGCTGTAATCATCAAGACAGTATGGTACTGGCACAAAAACAGACACTCAGATCAATGGAACAGAATAGAGAACCCAGAAATGGACCCACAAACGTATGGCCAACTAATCTTCGACAAAGAAGGAAAGAATATCCAATGGAATAAAGACGGTCTCTTTAGCAAGTGGTGCTGGGAAAACTGGGCGGCAACATGCAGAAAAATGAACCTGGACCACTTTCGTGCACCATACACAAAAAAAAACTCAAAATGGATGAAAGACCTAAATGTAAGACAGGAATCCATCAAAATCCTCGAGGAGAAAGCAGGCAAAAACCTCTTTGATCTTGGCCGCAGCAACTTCTTACTCAACATTTCTCGAGAGGCAAGGGAAACAAAAGCAAAAATGAACTACTGAGACCTTATCAAAATAAAAAACTTCTGCACAGCAAAGGAAACAAGTAGCAAAACTAGAAGGCAACTGACAGAATGGGAAAAAATATTTGCAAACGACATATCAGATAAAGGGTTAGTATCCAAAATCTTTAAAGAACTTCTCAAACTCAACACCCCAAAAACAAATAATCCAGTGAAGAAATGGGCAAAAGACATGAATAGACACTTCTCCAAAGAAGACATCCAGATGGCCAACTGACACATGAAAAAATGCTCAACATCACTCATCATGAGAGAAATACAAATCAAAACCACAATGAGATACCACCTCACACCTGCCAGGATGGCTAACATTAACAACCCAGGCAACAACGGATGTTGGCGAGGATGCAGAGAAAGAGGATCTCTTTTGCATTGTTGGTGGAAATGCAAGCTGGTGCAGCCACTCTGGAAAATAGTACGGAGGTTCCTCAAAAAATTAAAAATATAACTACCCTACAACCCAGCAATAGCACTACTAGGTATTTATCCAAGGGATACAGGTGTGCTGTTTCGAAGGGGCGCATGCACCCCAATGTTTATAGCAGCGCTATCAACAATAGCCAAAGTATGGAAAGATCCAAAATGTCCATCAATTGATGAATGGATAAAGAAGATGTGGTATATGTATACGATGGAGTATTACTTGCCAATCAAAAAGAATGAAACCTTGCCATTTGCAACTACATGGATGGGACTAGAGGGTATTATGCTAAGTGAAATTAGTCAGAGAAAGACAAGTATCATATGACTTCACTCATATGAGGACGTTAAGACACAGAACAGATGAACACAAGGGAAGGGAAGTAAAAATAATATAAAAACAGTGAGGTGGACAAACATAACGGACTCTTAAATATGGATAACAAACAGAGGGTTACTGGAGGGGTTGTGGGAGGGGGGATGGGCTAAATGGGCAAGGGGCATTAAGGAATCTACTTCTGAAATCATTGTTGCGCTATATGCTAATTAACTTGGATGTAAATTTAAAAAATAAAAAATAATTAAATAATTTTAAAAATAAGAATAAAAAATAAAGTACAAATTTTTAATATTATTTGATAATTGTATTTTCTTTTTTCTACTACTCACCAATTTCAACTATCTTCATCAGTATCTGCATCAATATCTTCATCAATATCCTGTCTACTTTCTTTACATTTATTTTGCTGTTTTTGTTCCACTTTCTTAGGTTCAAGCCTACCTTAACTTACTTTCAAATTTTTACATTTATATGTTAAATGTTCATTATAGAAATGCTGATGCCCTGAGCCTTAGATATGAAGAAGAGAGTGGGGGCACTGAGGCTCACCAGTCTAGCTGTGACAAACCATGACCTTGGATGCTACATGGTTGGGTACCCAAGCACTTAGTGTTCTGCTCACTAGGCTGATTTTGTATGCACCAGAACCCTGCCCAGGCTTGGGCCCTGGGGAGATGAAATCAAAAAGATGGGTTCAACTCCTCCCAAGAGAAGGAGCTCCATCCCAAATATAAAATGTCAGCCCAGTCCTAGACTCTCCTATCTCCTGCCTGCAACACCATGAAGACTGAATGGATCCTCTTTTCTCTATGTCTCCTCATCTTGTCTATGCCCCTCCAGACACTTTCAGGCGTCCTGTTTCCTTTACCTCTCAGAAAACAATTGTGTGAAAGTGGACATCTTGGAGGTAAGGCAAAATAGGAAGGGCAGCCCAGAAGAACACTGTGAAGGTGAAGGCGATCTAGGCAGCCTGGGTGATAGGCAGTAATGAAGTCCTGCTTTTATCTTACACCACACAGCCCTAGAGCATCTAATTCCAGAAGTTTCATTCATTTCTGTCTATGGATTGGAGAAGGAGGAAGACAGAAAATAGAATCAAGTTTTTTCCAAGGGATTTCAGTGGAAGAGGAGGGGGATTGTGAAAATTGGATTAATGTAAGCAGTGTCCAGAAAACCTCTTTATTGTTGTGTGTGGGTGTGGGTGTGTGTGTATTAGATGAACTTTAATTCTACTTAACGCATATATACAGGACCACTCTGCATTCCACAGATATGGAGAAGCAAAGGCCATCATTCACACACTTGGGGCACTCACATCTACTTATCATGATGGACACATGTGGAATACTCATGTATCCATGAGTAAATGTGGCAAAGTCCCAGTTGTGGGTGAGGGCTGGAGTTGGACTTCAGGAAGACTGACATTAACTCATTCTTTGTCTCCAACATGGCCGTCATTGTTCCTGCTCTGACCACCCACCTCCATGGTCTCAGTGAGGCCAGGTGAGTCTGCATGGTAGGTAAAAGGGGAGGGGCGTAGCTAGATGGGAGAGGACACAGACACTGGTGGAAGGAAGGAAGATCTTTTGCAAATTAAGCATTTTGAGCCTATCCTTCAGGAGTAGATGTAGACAGACAAAGGCCTTTTTAGCTTGTGTTTGCAGAGACTCTGTAAAAGTAAAGTAAGGGCTCTGACCTATGGCCTTGGGGAAGCAGATGACATGTTTACTTCCAGTGCCATGGGAAAGCCCGTGGAGAATCATGAAATGGGATATATTTAATATGAAATTCTGTGATAGAGCGCAGAAGCCTCAGGTCTTTCTTGCTTTCCACTCTACCTTACCGTCCTTCTCCAACTATCTGAGTCACTGACCCAGGCCGTAGTCTAGAATCATTGCCCCATATCACATATACAGCGATATTTTTGCTGAAGGAACTCTCCCAATGAAAAAGTAACAGGTAGATTCACATGGGCTGATGACCATCAGTCATCTGAGTCCATGAGGAAAAGAATGTCCGCTTGGCAGTAGAAAAGAAAACCTGGGGTGCCTGGATTACTCAGTCGGTTAAGCGATGGACTTCAGCTCAGGTCATGATCTCGTGGGTCACAAGTTTGAGCCCCGTGTAGGGCTCTGTGCTGACAGCTTGGAGCTGGAGGCTGCTTCGGATTCTGTGTCTCCCTCTCTCTCTGCCCCTCCCCCCACTTGCTCTTGTGCTCTCTCTCTCTCTCTTTCTCTAAGATAAATAAACATTAAAAATTTTTTAAAAAAAAGAAAATAAAAGAAAACCTGACTCTGGGATTCTCATGCCCAGAAATCTGCAACTATCCTCCGGTATTTGGCACCTGTAAGTCAGTTTACACGAGATTCTACTACAACACGTTGACATTTTTGTGTGAGCCCTTCGTCTTCTCTGGCTGTGGAGGCAACAGAAACAACTTTAAACATAAATTTCTCTGTGAAAAATTTTGTATTCCTGAAAAGTAAGTCTCTCAGCTCCTCACCCAACCCCCAATGACACCAAATACTAGAAACCCTGGTTTTTCAGTAAAAAGCAAGAAAGAGGCCAGGGGAAATTGAGCAATGGGACAAGATTGTACCTGGGTTGGGAACGATCAGTCACAGGCACAAATTTCAAGGTCTCAGGCCATTTAGTCCAACAATACTTTTTTGAAATTGTGAAAATCAGAGCCCAGAGAGGCTAACAACGAGAGGCTCATTCAGAAGAAGGACGTGGGTCCAGACGCCCAAGCTCTCCACCCAACAACTCACCACTACCATGATCACCTCAGGTCTTTAAGATCCTATTCAACCCCTATTTTTGCACAGTTAAAAAGCAAAGTAGCGAGAATGGGCAGAGTAGTTCAGTATCTA
Organism: Lynx rufus; assembly: GCF_022079265.1. Lineage (NCBI taxonomy): Eukaryota > Metazoa > Chordata > Mammalia > Carnivora > Felidae > Lynx > Lynx rufus. Next base: position 15,204,982 of record NW_025814896.1, on the reverse strand, counting down.
TAGTGAATGGCGACACAATAGCCTTAGACTCAAGAGCAGAGACCCATGGATTCTACCAAAGGTGCTAACAATTGCTACATTTATTTATTAACAGAGACAGAGGCAGTGGAAGAAAGGAAACCCAATACAACATAAGGAAGAAATGAAGAAAAAGGAATATTCCTTATGCAAAAGTATGCCAAAATAATTCTGAATATAAATGGGACTATTACTGGAAGATTTTGAATTCAGAATTCTTGCTAATTTCCTTGCTCAGATTTGCCTTTCGTGCTGATTATATGTATAAAAATTTAACTGAAAACTTCCTGCATGTCAGCCCCGGTCTAAATTCATTCATCTCTCCCATCCTAGATTCTTCCAATGTAAACCACTGATGACCTCTCTGAAGATACCAACCTACCCATGTAATGAATTCATCTGCATAAAGGCAATCATTGTTGGCACCTCCTTGGCATGACCCGCCAAAACTGAGTTTGCTCCTGTATTTTGTCACTGACCCCAGTGGATTTCCATATAAGTGGCACTAAAATAATCCTCATTAAGTTGTTTCATCTGCCCCAAATCAATGAGCATTCAACCCTCAACAATGCTCATATTCTAGGGAAATATCTCCAGTGCCCCAGGGACCAGGAATATAGAAATTATGACTTTACACCTGGAAGCTGCAAATCTTGAATGAAGCTGAACTTCTATAATCAGAGTATGGAGAGTCATTCTCCTTTGCCCTGACTTCCCTATTCACATTCTCATCAAGGACCCAGCTTCACAAAGGAGTCCAGTGATACGAGCATTCTAAGGACCATAAACACTGGGGGGCACTGTAGCCTAGGGTAAGTCCATATATGGGCATGCTAAGTCAATCCCAACAATGGCAACCCCTGCCTCTGGACTTTGGGCACAGCCTTGGAGACATCTCAGGAATTGGCAGGAAGCATAGGTTAAAGACGTCAGTCACCCTGGCCCTTCACCCAGGAACTGTTCCTGTGTAAAAAGGGACAAATGAAAAAGGTAGTTTCTGGGTATTGAACCAAAGTCTAGTAACCCAGACCATTCTGAATCCATAGAAAACTTCTTCCTAGGCCTGGCATCACGGGTATGACCTATCTGGTGCACATTCATGGATTCTGAAGACTTCCCACCCTCTGACTGTTGTGAAACACAGTGTCACATAAACAAGTATAAACGAGTGTAATTTCCTTGAAAACTCTTTCAGAACTGTAGTCTAGTATTCCAAAGAATTACCATAAGTAAAGTACTCTCTGAAGACAATTAGTATCCAAAGTCCATTTTAGCCTCAGGTTTTCAGATTTCTCCTGGGCGCTCAAGTGATTGTCCAAGTTTCCTTCTCACTCAATCCTAAATTTGCCTGTAGGATGGTTTGTGTGTGTGTTGTCTGTGATGCTGAAGGATGATATTCACAAGTGCCAACAAAGATCCGTAAAAAGGCACAAAGCCATACAACATTTGCAGGCCTTCCTACAGAACTACATACCCAAGGAGTAATACAGGACATCAATTAATGAGAAACCCAAATGAATTTCACATTAAACTCAAGTGAGATATTTTGAGGGGGTGATCACTGATAAAAGGGGGCCACAGATGACAACATAAAGCAAGGTCTTGGGGTACACCAAGGACAGAACGAAAAGATTACAGTCCTGAGTCTGGTCTCTTCCCAAGGTCATATCTGATCACTAGAGAAACTCGAAGGTTTGGTTTCTGATTCCAAGAGGCCCCAGAAAGAAGGAATTTGTGCAGCAGACCTTGGAATGTGGCACAAGTCTGCCTGTCATTCGAGAGATACTCAGTGCCTTCCACCCTCACATCTGGGTGCAGAGCAGAACCTGGGAGAAGATGGAAAGAAGGGAGATCTAATGATCATCATGAAGACACTGATCTCTTCCCCCATCTAACCATCCCATTCCATCCCCTGTAGGGGAATAAATAGGGTAGGAGAAAAGCTCCAACCCTTCCTCAGGCTAGCCTTCACTGGGTCTGGTAGATCATTCTCCCCACATGAAATTCCATATCCAGCAGCCTGACACCAGTTCCATCCTGCCAAGCTCTCTTTATCAGATCCATCCTTGATCTGGCCACTTCAAAACCTCATTAGTTCTATCTGCTGTTGCCAGAATAATTATCCTCAAGCACCATTTCTGTTTCTCAGGCCCTTGATTCAAGACACACACTGCCTGTGGTTAAGATTTTAACCAAATATCCAGGTCTCCCATGTCTGCCCCATATTATTACTGTTTCCTATACTTTTGTCTCAACTTCACGAGTCTTTTTATGAGTATCATGGACTTTGAGAGAGGAGAGTGACCTAATCCAATTCTGACCTATTGTACTTACCGGAACGAAAGGTCTGAAATGTGAGGTGACTTGACAAATGCCCCTGTTATCTCATAGTTTCATTTATGTTTTATACCTCGACTCTCAGTTGGGAACTTTCTTCCATGCACAATGCATTCTCTCCTTCTTCATTCATTCAGCACGTTCATTGAGCACCTACTGTAAGCCAGATACCATATGAGGCATGGGATAAAGTAGTGAGCAGAGAGGGCCATACCCTGTTCTCATGGAATTGACAATCTAAAGAGGAGACAGACATTTATCCAATAACCACCCAGGTACCTGATGATAAATGTTAATACATGATCTACAAGAAAGGCATAGGGTGTTATTAGCAGGTGCAGTAGAGGAACTTAACCTATCAATAGATTCAGCAAATCCTTTCCAGAATAAATGATATTTAAGCTGACATCTGAAGCATAACAAGGCACAAGGGGGACAGGCATTCCCACCAGAGAGAATGATAACGTGAATACCTTGAGGCAGGATAAAGCATAACATATTCTAAGAATTGAATGTGCTCCCATAGAGCTGGGGGCACAATGAGGATACGGAGGTTAGCAGGCCCAGGTCATCTGTATGACTTTATATGTCAGGAAAAGAAGTTTAGATTTATTTCAACTGTGATGAATAAAAATGGAGGTTTTCAGGGGCACCTGGGTGGCTCAATCAGTTGAGCATCTGACTCTTGATTTCCACGCAGGTCATGATCTCACAGTCTGTGAGTTTGAGCTCCACATCGGGCTCAGCACTGACAGTGCACAGCCTTCTTGGGATTCTCTCTCTCCCTCTCTCTCTGCCCTTCCCACTCTGCCCCCAAATTAAATACATAATTTTTCTTTAATGGAAGGTTTCAAAAAGAAGAACAATGTTTCTAAGAGACCAGTCGGGGAATTCTGGTTCTGATCACGGCAGAATAGCTTATATCAAACTATTCTACAGATGACGATTATATTATCTTGACAAAATGTAAAAATCAGCGGTTTTAAGTCACTGGAGAGTGACCAAAATTAAGCAGAAGCTGGATAGGATTTAATCCTTGAAAGAAAAGAGCCACGGTGGAAGAGATCCACACATGGCTTTTCTCAGAGGAAGACCCCCAATCCAGCCTGAGCGAGGCAGATAAAGTTCAAGCAGAAAGCCATAGTCTTATGTCCTGAGAAGTCAGAAGACAGTACTCAGGATGGATTCCCAAAGCAACTATGTATCAAGGGAGGAAATCCAAAGAGGAGACAACCACAAGAGGGAATCTCCAACATTGTTATACAACCTCCTCTCAAATCCCTGATTGTCTCCCCAGTTTCTTATATGCAGGTGATATTCCAAGAATCCAGCCAGGACAGAGGTGCCAAATTATCAGATAGGTTTCATAGCTTTGATTTTTTTATTCAAATCCTAGTTTGCTAACATATAATGTAGTATTGGTTTCAGGAGTAGAATTTAGTGATTCATCACTTACATCTAACACCCAGTGCTCATCCCAACAAGCACCCTCCTTAATGCCCTTCACCCATTTAGCCCATCTCCCCACCTAGCTCCCTTCCAGAAACCCTCAGTTTATTCTCTGTATTTAAGAGTCTCTTACGGTTTGCCTCCCTCTCTGTTTTTATCTTATTTTTCCTTCCCTTCCCCTATGTTCATCTGTTTTGTTTCTTAAACCCCACATATGAGTGAAATCACATATTTGTCTTTCTCTGATTTATTTTGCTTTGCATAATACACTCTAAGTTCCATCCACATTGTTGCAAATGGCAAGATTTCGTTCTTGATTGCTGAGTAATATTCTGATATATACAGATTATATATACTATATATATATACTATACATATATATATACTATATATATACTATACATATATATATGTACTATATATATATACTATACATATATATATACTATACATATATATATATACTATACATATATATATATACTATACATATATATATGTACTATATATATACTATACATATATATATACTATATATATACTATACATATATATACTATATATATATATACTATACTATATATAGTGAAAGAGGAGGGGGATTGTGAAAATTGGATTAATGTAAGCAGTGTCCAGAAAACCTCTTTATTGTTGTGTGTGGGTGTGGGTGTGTGTGTATTAGATGAACTTTAATTCTACTTAACGCATATATACAGGACCACTCTGCATTCCACAGATATGGAGAAGCAAAGGCCATCATTCACACACTCACTATACATACCACACCATCTTCCAAACAGGCATAGATTACGGGAAGCTGAAAATCATACCAAGAGTAAAAGAAAGCAAAGAGAATAATAAAAGAGGGTATCACGAAGAGATTCATCTTTTTTCAGAGAAACTGAATAACCATCGCTGACATTTGTTGAATGTGCCCTTTTTGTGTCGGTTCTGTGCCAAGTGCTTTCTTTATATATTCACTCGGCAATCCTGTGAAGTGGGTAATGTGATAACGTGATTGTCCTCGTTCATTTTGCACAGAGCCCATGAGCAGCAGCGGAGTCCAGATTTGAACCCAGGCCTCATTGCAAAACCCAAGCTCGTGGCTTCCTGGTAGCCGAGGCAAAAATGAAACATCGGCTCTAGAAAGCACCTTTTCACAGGGGCCAGTAACAGAGGTGATGCCAGTAAAGTTACTTCCCTGCCCATTCTCAGAATGGCTCATGGCCAGAGGGAAACTTTCTCCTGACCTTGAGCTCCACAAAGAACTTGCTCTGTGACTCTGTCCAAGAAACACTGATACAACGTGATCATGTCCCCAAGATAAGTGGTACCCAAACTGCAGGATCATTCCACTTGGTATGAAAAGGGAGGGCTTAAAGTTATGTCTTAATTGATGAAGTGCAATTCAGTACGGATCTGGATTATAGACCCTGCTATGTAACGTTTTTCTCAAAGCGACAGGAAACGCTTGGGAGGAACTCAGACAATACTGAACTTTTTCCCTTCACTAGGCTTCTAGAATTTCGGAGCATCTTTCTCTTGCCTGGGAATGGCCTATGACTTAGACCTCTGCTGCCCTCTGGTGTCTCTGAAAATAAAGGCACCCAGCCAAGAATTCTTTCCACTCAAAACTGCCCAACCGTTGTTGTTCTCACAGGCCCGCAAAGCAGCGGAGCCCGGGGTCTGAGGAGAGGAGCATCTGAGCTCCCCCCCCCGACTCCACACAGGCCTTGAGCCCTCTCTGAACACACACACCCCATCTTCAGGGTCTGGGCTCTGCCCCAGCCCTCACAAACTGCATTTCATTTCCCTCCCCTGGGTGCACTGGTGTCCTGATTCAGGCTGGTGCTGGGACCCAGATTGTTGTTGGAAGACAACAACTCAAGAGTTGCTATCAGTATGAAAGACCAGGATGGCAGAGTGACTAGAATATGAATGAGAAAGCATGAAAGGGAGAGTATGAATAGGTCACAGATACCAGGGCCAAGCTCTTCCCACCTGGGACCTGCTCAGCTGGACAGAATCTCAGGCCTGGAAGGGACTGTAAATCTCATGGAACCCGATGTCTCTCTCTGTCCCCTTCTCTTTCTCTTTCTCTCCCTGCCTCCCTCTCCCTCTCTCCCCCTGTCTCTCCCTCTCTCCCTCCCTGTCCTCTCTCTCTCTCTCACTCTCACTCTTTCCCTCCCTCCCTCCCCATTTCTCCCTGTCTCTCCCTCCCTGCATCTCTCTCCCTCTCTGACCTAGAGGGAGAAGCACCCTGCCCCAGCTCATGCAGCCAGTCTGGATTGGAACTCAGAGTTACCCCTACCTGTCTCTCTTTTCCTTACTTCCCAAACCATCACAGTTGATCCCAAACCACTTGCCTACCACCATTTTATAGTGAGAGAAGGTAGAATACCAAAATTATTGCACTCCTACAGACCAAGGTTCAAACTAGCCCTGCCACTCACTCTGAGGCCTTGGGCAAGTTATTTAAACTTTCCCAGTTTTCTCAGGACTTCCCAGGCCTACTGTGAGGATTAAATACGAGTGTGCACGTCAAGCCCAGCACCTGGGATATAGTCAGTGCTCGGTAAGGCTGGCCTTCTGGGCACCAATCCCCTTGACAAGAGGCCTTCACTTGGGTAGGAAAAGGAAGGTAGCCCTCAAGAGCACCCCCTCACAGGGGGCACAGGTTCAGCCGCCTGCCCCTCTCACCCCACATATCCCACTTACCAATGACATTATGCCTCCCAGAGAGTAAGATCCAGGAGAGCAGCAGGGAGAGGACACAGGGCCCGTGGTGTCACTGAGGTGGCACATGGGTGTGCAGCCAGGGGTTTCCCCCACCTGATGGTCAAGGAAAGGGATGGAGAAGCTGGGAGCTGCAAGACCCACGGAGTGGTCAGAGAACAGGTCTCAGACGACTCACACTTGAGGACTGGCAAGTATCAGAGCCCCAGAAATCCCCGCCCACTGCAAGGAAGTGTTGGAGGAGGTCACAGAGAGGACATGGTGGCCGCCAGTTGACCTGCAAGCTGACCCTGGGCAGTTGGAGTTTCCTCCCCCTCCCCCGTCCTTGGAGCATAGGCTCCGCCCACCATTCCCACAGCGGGAGCCATTTTCACGGATGTAGCCTTGAGGGAGCAAAGTGTTGCTGAGACCCTCTGGCCGGTACCTGTGACTGAGCCTGGTTAAGGCCCCTCCGTAAACTGTTAAGGTTCTGGTGGGCAGGCGCTGAGATCCTCTGTCTTCCAGAGCCCAAGACCAGCATCGAGTGTAAATTCCCTTGCTTGTTACACCTGCCAGTGTGTAAATTCCCTTGCTTGTTACACCTGCCACCTGCGGAGATCAGAGTGGCCTCTTTTCTCTTTCCTCTCTTACCCTGCCCTCTGTGTCTGGGGGCCGGTTTCAGATTGCACCCCTCCCAAGGTGAACCACCTGGAAGCTGAGGATGGGGAGGGGCGTGTGTGTGGCCTTTCCATCTGGTCAGAAGCTAATTTCAGGGTGCAAGTTTGGGGCATCCATAGGAGCAGGGTCCACTGAGACCTGCTCCCCCAGGCCTGAGGTGGAAATGGCCTTAAACTCTGAGGAAGGAAAGGTTCTGATGGCTTTGGTTTAGGGTACAACAGTAGGAAAAGAGACCTAGAAAGGCCTAGGGGGGCGGGGGAGGCGTAGAATCTGGCTTTTGACCTCCAACTCCAACACAACCCCGAGGTCAAATGCCCTTCAGACCTGTTGGGATGAGCACAGGGTGTTGTATGGAAACGAATTTGACAATAAATTATATTTAAATTTTTATTTTTTTTTTAATTTTTTTTTCAACGTTTATTTATTTTTGGGACAGAGAGAGACAGAGCATGAACGGGGGAGGGGCAGAGAGAGAGGGAGACACAGAATCGGAAACAGGCTCCAGGCTCTGAGCCATCAGCCCAGAGCCCGACGCGGGGCTCGAACTCACGGACCGCGAGATCGTGACCTGGCTGAAGTCGGACGCTTAACCGACTGCGCCACCCAGGCGCCCCTATATTTAAACTTTTAAAAATGTTTAATTAAAAAAAAAATTCAGCCCTTCAGTTCATACTTTCTCTTTCTCTCTCCCTCTCCGCCCATCCCACCTCATTCTCTCCCCTCCCCTTCCCCCCAACCCCATGTCATTGCTCCCAAGTGGACAAGGTGGGTAGCCCCAGATGAGGAGGGAAGACCTGGAAGGGACCTCTCTCCTGGTGCTCAGCCTGTGCTGTGCTGGGGCTCACACCTTCCTTTCCAGTCCCACCCCCATCCCGGCAGAAAAATCACCCTACTTTACAGTATTTTAAGGTTCTAGGACTGCTGTTTTTCATTGAAAGTTTCTCCACATTGATTTTTTTTTAAGTGTGCATGTGTTATTTTGATTTTTTTAATAAACAATAACACGACAAGCAAAACAATGGAAGAGGAACCTGCCAAAATGTCCAGCAGCCTGTCACACTGACACCTGGGGGTCCTCCTAGCTCCCTGTGCTGTGAGCCCGGAGCCCTGGGATGGCCATGGACAGGCTCACACCATCTATTCTTGTTCAGATCAGGCAACAACGGACACGTCTGCTCAGAGAGAAGAGTGCTTGGATCATAGCAGAAACCGGAATTTCATAGGCCAGTGTGAAAACAGAGGGAAGGGAGGCACAAAAAAGACAGCAGTGATGGGAATTTTCTTCTTAAGTTGTAACTTGCCTTTTTCCACTAGACTTGGGAATTACAAAAACATCTTTGCAATATTCAAGGTGAGCACTAATACTCTTTTTTTCTTGTTATAAAAGCCCTGCCTACGTTAGCAATTTCTAAATTTTGAATGCATGTGTCCTTTGACCCAATATGACATGTGTGGTTCATTACCCACCTAACCCCAAAGTCATTCTCTCCTTCTTCCTTGCTAATAGAATCTCAGCTTTTATATACAGATGGGGCCATCCCTCAGCCTCAAGGATGAAGCATGTTTAATCAAAGACAGTCACATTTTCCCATTCCCGTTTGCTTTTCTGGCCTCCCTTGTGGCAACAGTTCTGACCGATGAGAGGACAAGGGAAATCCAGGGAGGGGATGGCTTCTGGGGAAGATGGTCTCCATCATTAAAAGGAGAGCACCATCTGAGGTGAAGGTCTTTTCACCACTACATCTTCCTGCTGTGATGTCTAGAGCTACAGCAGTCATCCCACACCTGTGAGGTGACCCTCTCGAGGACAAAAGCCAGCATGTTGAGGTTGGTGGGGAAGGAAGGAATGAGTCTGCGCATTGGTGTTGAGGGTAAGCTGCCGAACCAGCCTCACTGCCTCTCTCCAGACTCTGATGTGAGAAAATTAAATGTCTTTATTGGCTAAGCCACTGTTAGTTGGGTTTTCTATTACTTGCAGCTCAAAAAATTCTTCTATTCATTCAATGAACATTGATTGAGGGGCTTTTTGTGTGTGTGTGTCTTTTTTGTCAGACTCTATTTGAGAACCTAGAATTCTACTATTGAGAATTGTCCCCAGATTTACCTGCAAAAATAGGCCAACATTAAACATACACAGATTAAGGTCCAACAAGAGCTGACTAGCTAAATTAGCTATTTTCATGGAGTCCCATTACAAGAGTGTATGTGAGGACATAAATTTCTCAAAGATATAGAATGTGATCCATTTTGTATACCTAACAAATATATATTTTTTTAATTTTTTTAATGTTTATTTTTGAGAGAGAGAGAATCCATAGCAAGCTCCAGGCTCTGAGCCCAACACAGAGCCCGACACAGGGCTCAAACTCAGGAATAGCGAGATCATGACCTGAGCCAAAGTCCAAAGCTTAACCGACTGAGACACCCAGATGCCCTCTAACAAATATAATTTTTTAAAACTGATCTTGATTCCAAGAACCTAAAGATAATTCCTCCCTACAGCAAAGTGACCTGGAGGGGACTTACTGCCTGTCTTGGAGCCACGGGCCAGCCCCTAAGGAAGGAGGTCCAAGGTAGGAACATCCAAACGACTGCAGTAAACCAGTTCCAAGCTCAACTCACATTCTGATAAAAGAAAGGTCAGCAGGCCCAAGAAGAGGCCTGAGGGTCCCACTCCTGAGGCTTGAGAGAGACTTCTGGGGCAAGTCTGTTGAGCTCCCACCCTCCTCTGCCCTCCCCACCTGAGCAGCAACATTTCAGTGTTCTCAGAAAGGATGGATTGCCTAAGGTGCCATAATCCTGCAGCCATGCTCAGACCCCCTAGCTCTCTCTCCTCATCCTAGCCCTCAAACAGCACAGACAAGAAGGTCAGCATGAGCCTTTACTGGGGACAAGCAGCACCGAACACCATTGCCCAAATCCACGGCTATATTCCCACGCTCAGGGCAGCAGCAGGAACAGAAGCAGAGCAGGGAGGGCAGTGAGAGCCCCCCGGAGGGTCACAGCCCCAGGATATCTCCCTCTCCTGGCAGCCAGAAAAAGCCCCCTGTAGCAGCTCAGGACAGCTAGGACACCCGGGTCTCTGCAAAAAGAAGAAACATCAGGTCACAACTGTGCCCTCCTGGCTCCAGCTCCCCTCTACCCTAGAGAGGTTTCCCTTCTACACCCTAGAGAAGCATGGCATACGTTGCTCCCCAAAGCCTCGAATGGTGCCCTGCTTCCCAGATAATCCAGTCCAAACTGGTGGTGAAGACTCTACTCCTTCAGATACCAACCTCATATCTCCTGGCATGAAAGCAGCCCAGCTCTTCCTTCACCCACACTTGCCCCACCCCCACCCAGTTCCCCAAACATGTCACACACATTCCACCCTCTGTGCCTGCTAACCACCAGACTCGCTGTCCAGCGTGTACTCTGTGCTATTCTCCCTCTGTCACTGCCCACCTAGCCTTTAGGACCCAGATCAGATCCCACTTCTGGCAGAAAGACCTTCCTAAGGAGCCACTCCCACACAGAGAGCCTAGAAGCCCCAGCTCGTCTATTCAAGGAGTCTCATCTGTGACACGTGACCTTTTTCTCCCAACTAGCCTCTGCAGGGCAAGAACTTTGTCTCGACCTTCTGAAGCCCCCTGCCCGGCACCTAAGCCAGTGCTCGGCACCTAGCAGTTAAGCTGGCTGTTTTCAGTGATGACAGGCTGTACTCACCTAATTCAGAATCAGACCTGAGGGTCCAGCTGGGGTTTGTGGCCATTTCGGCTCGCAGAATTGGTGGGACACAGAAGCGGCCGCAGCCTGACTTGCAGCACTTTTCCCCGGCCTGGCAGTTCTCATCCGTCATGCAACTGACGATGCACAAGCCCACCAAAATATTTGGACAATCACCACTCCGCCCTGCGAGATAAACAGGCACAGGTAAAGAGACAGGACAGTCGACTCCATGGACTCCACGTTCCGACTGGCACTGAGACTCAGAGGCTCCAGATGAATCCATCCCTGACTGTAACTAGATCTTAACCAAACATCCGGCTGAGAAACCAGGAAGCTACAGCCTCTGAGAATAGGCAGGTCCCCAAGAGAGCATCTGGACCAATAGTTTTCAAATGGCATCTCAGGTTTCCCTATGGTGGTCCCTCGGGGCTTGACGGCTCTGTGGGCGGGGCTGTTCGGAGTCTGTCAAGACCACCACTCTCTCCCCCACACCTGGGCCTTATAGTGTTACTTCTTCAGGGAGGCCTTGTCTGCCAGACAAGGTTTGGTGCCCTGCTTTGTGTGCCTTTCATCAGAATTTATCACGATGCCTGATCCGTCTACCTTCCCTGATAAACTCTAAGCTACGTAAGGAAGAGAATCTGTCTTCAGAACCTTGAACCCTGCCTGGGAATCCACGTGTTGTCTAAAAACAACATCTGAGCCAGTGATTCTGAAATGGAGTTCTACAGGGCCACGTGGGTGCTTCAGTCAGTTAAACATCTGACTCTTGATGTCAGCTCAGGTCATGATCTCGTGGTCGTGAGATCAAGCTCACTTCAGGCTCTGCACTGTCGGGGCAGAGCCTGCTTGGAATTCTCTCTCTCTCCCTCTCTCTCTGCTCCTCCCCAACTTGTGCACTCGTGCACGTGCTCTCTCTCTCTCTCTCTCTCTCTCTCTCTCTCTCAAAATAAATAAACTTAAGGAAAAAATTTTTAATGGAGTTCTACAGTCTGGTAGAAAAGGAGCATTCAAAAAGATGTCTTTGTTTTTTAAAATATATTGAAGAAACAAAGAAATCAGAGCAGCAATGCTTTTATCTGTTGCATACGTGTTGCTAAGAAATCAGTCAGAAAATCCTGATCTTGGGCAACTCCCTCACTTTACAAACGAAGAAGCTGGCTCAATGAGAGGAGTTTGCTTCCCTGAGGTCACAGAGCCAGTCGGCAGCAGAATGAAGCCCAGAAGCCACACTGCCCATCTTCCAGCCTCAGGACCCTTCCTACTAACTAACCCACACTGCCTTCCCCTAGTTCTTTCAATGCCAACATGGGCCCCTGGGCCCTAGAAAGAGGGGTTGCTTTGGACTGGGGGGCTAGGAGGACAGGAAGCATGAGAACTCTCACCACCACCCCCCCTCCAGAAAGGGAAAGACAGGAAGGCCAGAGATGGCTCCCTCCCCATCCCACCCTGGAACTCAGGACTTCTTCCCCAAGGAGCCAACATACCTCCCTTAATGTCTCCACGGCAGGAGTGGCCACAGCCGGTGCTACAGCATTTAAGCCCCTGGGGGCAGGACACGTCCCCATCACACAGCTCCTTACACGGAAGGGGGTCAGCCGGACATTCACCTCCAGGCTCTGCCATAGAATCATAGCATTGGGGACCAGAGGTGTTCAAGCCCAGTGTTTCTGGTTATTTTCACTGTGACTCTTGAGTGCAAAATACATCTTTCATTGTGTATGTTAATCCGTATGCATGCCTCAAACGTATATATTTATGTACACACATGTATATACTCTATAGTCTATTTCTTCTTTTTTTTAATGCTGGCCGTCAACTACTAAACTGATCTCAAGATTTGCAGTCTGGGAAACACTGGTGAGGTCTAACCCACTGTGGCAAACGTACCTATTGCCAGCCCCACAGTCACTCTCCGTCCCTCCTTCCTGTGGTAGATGGTGGCCCCCAGTGAGCCACACCTCCCATACTGTCTCTGGGCTGGGCTGTAAGGGACTTGCTTTGACCAACAGGACACCAGCAAGTGTGATGCAGGCAGAGGCGTGGTAAGCACTTGCATACTGGGGCTCATCCTCTTAAAACAATCCCCCCACCACCACCGCCTCCTTGGAAACCAGCCGCTATGCTGTGAAGCAGCTTGGGCTCCACTGCAGAATGATGAGATGCCCCGAAGAGACGCATGAAGAGAGGCATCCTGAACATTCCAGCCACCGTCAAGTTCCCCGCTGAGCTCCCAGCTGCAGGCAGCTTCATGAGTGACATGGCTGCACCATGTAGGTTATGAGAACTAAGCTCAGCCAACCCACACAGCTGTGAGAAAGAGTCAATCGCTGGGATTTTAAGCCACTAAGTTCAGGAAGTGTTTGTTATGCAGCCATGGACAACAGAAACACTTGCTAATAAAGCCACAGGTTCGTGCAGAGTCAATGAGCCCAGCCAGCTACAGTGAGTTGCTTCCCCATATTACCTTGTAACTAGAGGGACCAGAAATGAAGACATAATCTGGGAAAATTCTGCATTCCCGACCCAGGTAATGCTCCTTTCAAACTGCCCCCTGGCTTCTCTTTCTTCCAGTGCAAAGACAGACATAACACAGGGAGGTAGAGCCGTCTTTTCTCAACCATGAGGCAACTACTATGAGGACAAAGTCAAGGAATGCAAAGGAGAAAGAAAAAAATAACTTCACCCTTGTTAGCATCATGGAGCCACCACACCAGCCCTGGTACCTACTTCAGGACCTTTCGCTATATGAGAAAAATGTTATACCGACTCCGTTAATTTTCTGTTGCACACAGCCAAACATCCCTGATGCGCCCCTTCACCACCCCTATGAAGATAATGACGCTCAGAGAAGTGAAGGGGTTTGCCCAGAACTACAGAGTGAGTCAGCGGCAAAGCAGGACACAACTCAGCCTCTTGGTTTGCAAGGAAGCACTCTTTCTACTACACCATCCTTAAAACACGCAGGCACCAGGCCAGGTCCTCTGGAGCAGGCACTCCCTAAGAAGTCACACCCAAAACAAACTGATTCACCATGATTCATTCATCCCAGTGTTTGTTTCAAGTTTTTGAAATGGAGAAAAGAAGTGGCAGGCAATTAAAAGCATTGTAGAAAACCAAAGCAGGACCGGCCCAGGACCTTTGAGTAAGAACATGTGAGTACAAATGCATATGGCTGCCGGGAAGTCTGCCGTGATGGAAAAAGCAAGTGCTGGACTCCAAGAACACGTGCAGCTGAACAATCAAGGTCTAATAACCCTGCATCCCAGGATTTTCCTGAACAGCCCCCCTTTCAAAGATTCTAGGCCAATGGCACATCACATCAAACCTGATTTTTAAAAAATTTTATTCATTTTTGAGAGAGAGAGAGAGAGAGAGCACAAGTGGGGAGGGGACAGAGAGAGAGGGAGACACAGACTCCAAAGCAGGCTCCAGTTTCCGAGCTGTCAGCACAGAGCCTGATGTGGGGACTCGAACCCACAAACTGTGAGATCATGACCTGAGCCGAAGTCAGACACTTAACCAACTGAGCCATCCAGGCGCCCTTCAAACCTGATTTTTTATCCAGGAAATATGGCCACTGTAACTGCCGATGTACCCCTCCACACCTCCCCTCCTGTTTGACAAACACTAAAAATCTATTTAACAAAGAACAAAGCCTTTCATCTACAGTTAAGAAGGCTGGGCATAAAAACAATCTTCCTGGTGAGAAAACCTAGCAACATAACTCCTCACGGAATTATACTGAGCAGCACCCTTCCCAGATTTCACCACTTTGCTGAGCTTGGCCCCAAAGTGACCAATGCCAGGAGCACTATGCACTTTCTGCCCTCATCCCCGGGACCAGGCATTGAGACCAAACCTCTACTCTCTTCCACGACAGGCTTCCTTGAGGTCCCTGGGGTTTTGTCAAATACCAGAAGCATTGAATGGACTCTTGGGGAACAGGCTAAAGCTCTGAAGGTCAGAACATATGCCCTTTGACCAGGGCCCAGCATGGGCCCCCATGTCTGATGCCTAAATCCCTACCAATAATTCCCTACTCTCAGCTCAAACACTGGAAAGGGGTGTCACGACCTCCAAGCCGGACTATCCCATCCTTGTACTTTATACTCAACTGAAATCTGGCTTTCTAGAAGTTCTATCCATTGGCCCTTGTCCTATCCCCAGAGACCTGAGGAAAACATGGCTTGTGCCATCCCCCTTAGATAGGATCCTCTGCCCTTCACCATCTCAGCTTTCCCAGACTAGGTAAACTCAGTTCCTCATACCGCATGGTTTCTAGGCACCTCACAGTTATCTTACCAGGAACCAGGATGAGAAATAGGGAAGAGAGTCAGGATGGGAATGGTCATCCCCACCCTGCAAATATATCTCTATCCCAAGACCCCAAGCTATCACCGAAAAAAAGTGGAATAAAAAAATGAAGCCCAGGAAATACTCGGACATAGGCTTTACTGCTGCCCCAGCTCCAACCTTCCACTATATCTGAGGGAAGGACTCCAGGTGCTGGCAGAAAAGTAAAACCTCAAAACTTCTTAAGCCAAGACAGGCCCTCAGAGCTATCAAACCTACTTCTCTTGCAAACAGACAGACAGACATCCAGGAAGAGGGGGCAGGATTGGCCTGAGGTCAATGGTGGCAGAATTGGGTCCCAAATTCCCAGCCCTGACACTAGATCCGGTGCCCTTTAAACCACATCATTATGACTCCCTACATTCCACGAGGATTACCCAAAAATGAATCTATAAGAGCTAGGACTTGCTTAGCTCAATTCTGACAAAAGAGAAGACCTAGTGGTAGACAGTTTTAGGGATTAGGAAAATGTATCAATAAACCAGTGTGTTGGGAGTCTCAAAGACAACTCCTAGGCTGGGTGATTTGCTAGGATTCACAAGACTCAGAGTACAGTTGGACTCATGGCCATGATTTATTACAGCAGAAGGATACAAAGCAAAATCATCTAAGGGAAGAGGTGCATGAGGCAAAGCCCAGAAGAAACCAGGCACCAAGAGTCTTCTTCCGGTGGAATCACATGACACATGAAAACACATGTGAAGTGTTGTCTACCAGGAATGCTCACGAGAGACTCAGGGTTTTTACGGGGCACTCTCTGCCTAGCAGATACAACTCTTACCAGTTACGGTGGTAGGAACACTCTCAAAAATCTAACTTCCCAGAAGCCAGCCAGGGCCGATGTTACAGCCAGGCCTTTCTAAGAACATCAATCTCAGGCCTGCTACATTAACTCTTTTCTCAACAACCAGCAGTGAGGTTTCAGGAAAAGGTCATCCAAGCACACAGGGAGCCCATGCCACCCATCTGTCCAAAGGATATAATACACATGTTGTAATAAGCAAAACAGTGGTCACAGGTGATGGAGAGTGATCACGTTTCATGGTGTGAGAGAGGGGATCATGAGGGATCCAAAGGAGACAACTCTTAGACCATAATCTGAATCTTTGCTCCAATACCTCTTCCTCCCCAAGTGCTCCCATCACTCAACTTATTCAAGCCACATACCTAAGCACTGTTCTTGACACTTCCTCTCCCTCAGCACCCACATCCACTTATTTCTTCACCTGTCAACTCGACCTTGAAAAGTACTCCAAGCCTGCCAGTTTCCCACGTCCACACCGTCACCACCCTGGTCTAAACCGTGCTCACCTCTCCCCCAGCCTGCCACAACGGCCTCTTAACTGGCCTGCCATCTGCTACATTTGCCCCATCCATCCATTCTTCACACACCAGCAGGGTGGTGATTTTAAAATGAAAACCGGGGACATCTGAGTGGCTCAGTTGGTTGAGCATCCGACTCAATTTTAGCTCAGGTCATGATCCCAGGGTCGTAGGATGGAGTTCCCCATCAGGCTGTGCTCTGAGCATGGAACCTGCTTAGGATTTTCTCTCTCTCTCTCTCTCTCTCTCTCTCTCTCTCCCCCCCCCCCCGCCCCTCCCCTGCCCATGTGCATGCTTTGTCTAAAAAATAAAATAAAATAATTTTTTTAAATGAAAACTGGACCAGGACTCTCCTTCCACACTTCTGTACTTCCAATGAGCAAATAAGTGAGTGAGCAAACAGACAGGCCAGACTTCAGACAGGTGGAAAGCTGAACAGGGAGGCACTGGCATCACAGTCTAAGCTGTTAAGCATTATTTGGTAGGTTTTGTTCCGGCTTTTTAAATACATTTCTTCCAAACTGTATGACACGGACTGAATGTTCGTGTTCCCCTAAAATTCGTATCTTGAAATCTAACCCCCAATGTGATGGTTTTAGGAGATGGGGCCTTCGGGAGGTGATGAGGCCAGGAGAGGGGAGCCCCGATGAATGGGATGATGCCCGTATTGCCCTTCCGCCATGTGAGGTCACGGTGAAAACACAGCAGTGTGTGAACTGGGAAGCTGGCCCACACCAGACACTGACTACGCTGGCACCTTAATCTTGGACTTCTCAGCCCCCAGAATCATAAGAAATTAATTGCTGTTATTTATAAGCTACTTAGCCCGTGACACTCTGTTAGCGCAGCCCAAAGGACTAAGACACTACATTACCACACTTTGAGGTAAATTTCCTCATCTCCACTTTTACAGATGACAAAGGTGAGGTTCAGAGAGATGAAAGGACTTTCCTGAGGCCACACAGAAAGCAGAGAAGCCAAGACTCAGAGGCAGGTGCAGACGAGAACTGCCTGAGGGGAGCAGGTCCCAGAGTCTGCCCTGAGCCCTCTGGAGGCTTGACTGTCCCTCCACTGTACCAAACAGACCAGCACTGACAATGGTAATGTCATAACCTCTGGCAATGTCAGAACTGAGGGAAAGCAGGAACCACCCAGAGCCCAAGACAGACGGCTTCCTGTGACCTTGAGTATGGCAACCAGTCCCATTGGGTGAGTGGGCCAGTGCAGGACTGAAGCTATAGAAAAGTCATTAACTATGGACACAGCAACCAGGATCGCTGCTGGCCAGTCTAGGAACCCCACTCAGCCAGTGCACTCTGGGAGAGCTTCAGGGGGATCACTACTGCAGCCTGCCTGGCTCGAAGGGAAGAGGAATCCCCATCAGGGCTGGCCAGGCCCCAGACCAGCTCACAAAGTGCCTTGCCTGGGTGCCAGCCTCACCCTCAGCCCCCGTAATTCAGCCATCAGCTTCACACACTGGGAAGATTGTGCTGGGCCCTACCGGCTGGCAGGGAGTGACCCGCCTAACACAGATTCCCAGGCTCTGTTTCCAGAGCTGGGCCTCAAGAGTCCTGGCAAGGAGTACAACCCTCTATTCTCTTTTATGGGCAGGGCGCCCAAAAGACCTGCCTAAGCCAGACACAGCCCCACTGGGTTACAGGGAAGGGGCCCACCGCCTGGGGAGGTTTGGCCAGAAGGAAAGAGATTGTCACATGTTGTGGAGTTTCAGGGTCTCAGAGAGGGAGTGATCAGGGGAGGAGAAAGCAATCCTGATTCGCAACAAAAGGAGTTGGTTAGAAACTGTACTCCTGATGAAGCCCGCCTCAGTAGGCGAGAGGAAGGAAGCTAAGTGTGTAATGTATTACTAAACACCTTACATACTTTGAATCATTGCAACAACCTCCGAGGCTTATTCTTTCCATTTTATAGAGAAGGAAACTGAGGCTCGGGGAAGCAGAAGACACTTGACCAGGGACACGCTGGCCAGTAACTGGTGAGCCTTCAGGTTTGAACCCGGCTCTCTGACAACCAAAACCTACTCTTTTCTACTGTAATATTCTGCCACATGCACTCAGAGGAGAGAATGGTTCCAGTTTCTTCAGAAAACATAATGGGAGGAATGATGTAAGACCCCATTTAAGACAACAAAGAAGATAATAAACCCTATCAAACAGTATTTTAAAACTATAAAATACCCTGAAACACACCAAATACACTTGGACAGTGGGAAGACAAAGATTCAACATAAAAATATCAGCTGTCCCTAAATTAATGTATACATCTAACACTTCTCCAATAAAAATAGCCTCTGTATTGGGGGGGGGGGCAGAGTGATAGACAGTATGATAATAAAATATATTTGGAAGCACAAACAAGCAAAATTAACCATAAAAATCTGGAAACAAGAGAGAAATGAGAAGGGGCTAGACACAGGAGACAGACACATCGTCAATTCCTAATACCTTTGGCGGGGGCGGAGGGCGGGGGAGGGCCTCTCAGGGCACGAAGGAGGAGGCAAGCAATCGAGCAGAAAGTTCTGTCACTTCCACCTCCTGACCTCCAAATTCTCTCCACTGTGTCACCTTTCCTGCGTCCCCACTGCCAACCCCCTGGTCTGACTGGACTCCATCCTCAGCAAGAAGCATCCGGTCCCTCCCTGTCTCTACTCCAACCGTACCAGCTTTCTTTCGATTTCTCTAATGTGGCAAAGCTCCTGGGATGCTCATCACACCCTTCGCCTGGCTAACCTCAACTCCAGGTGAAATGTCACTGCCCCAGACAGGCCTTCCTTGACCACCCAGTCCAAAGCCAGCACCCCCTCTTTCTATCTCTCAGCACCCATTAGTTTTCCTCCATATCCTTCTCACAGTTGGAAAGCGTATGTTCACCTGCTCATCTGGGAAACCTCTTTCTCCCGCACCAGACCACGAGCTCCAAGAAGGCCGGGATGGGAGCCCCTTTGTTAACCACAATATACCCGGAGCCCATGCTAGATCTAGGAAACAATAAACATTCAACAAATAATTGGTGAAGACATAATGTGTAAACGGAGAATTTGGGGCATGAGAATCCTGCAAAAGGCAGGAGAAATCTCTTTCAAACACCTCTCTACCAGAACCAGAATAAAACAGGGCACATTTCCAGTAGGAGATGGCCATCCTAGGTGCGGACAGAGGGGACATAAGGCCTCAGAAGCAAGTGAGCAGGGAAACGCTTGCTGCCTCGCATAGGTACCGAGATTCTATCTTGCTGTCTCCCTGCAGATTCTCGAGCTAAGAATTAATAGAGAGGACTGCAGCTGACAAGGGGAATTGAGAATTCGCCAACAGCCTTCAAATCTGCCTGCCAATAAGGACACGCCAAGATTTCCATCCTGGCAGCCTCCTCTGCCTGCCTGGACCACATACCACAGATCACCATGGCTGGTAACCCTTCATCTATCTTTTTTTAGAAAAGTTCTCAGAACATGGCAGGCACTTAATTATCGTTTTTCAAAGTAAAGTAAAACCAGCAATAAGATGGTATGGGCTTATTTGAGAAAGAAACAAGCAGGCCCCCAAAGAGCCCATGGGGCCCGAGGTAGCGCTTCTTACCCAGCTTTGGTTGAGAGACTGGGACCACACAGCTCTTGTTGCAGCCAAACGCGCAGCATTTCTTTCTACCTGGACAAGTCTCATCAGTGACGCACCTTTGGAAACAGGATTGTTTCCGAACAGCCCTGGGACAATCTCCTTTCCTCCCTGTAGCAAAAAAGGGAGACAGCCACACACTCAAAAAAGAGAGAGAGAGACAGATAATGGTGCCCGGTGGCACCCACGGGTGTAGCAAAAGGGAAAATCAAAGCAAGGAAGCCCTGAGCTTCTTTAGGACTCTCAGCTCTAGTGCTAGAGCAGAGACAGTGATAACAGCTCACATTTACTATAAGGTTTACAGAGTTTACCTGTGCCAGGAACCTCTCATTTGATTCTCACAACAATTATCCCCATTTTACACACGAGAAAATTGAGGCTTAAAAGCTTAACACTTACAAAGAGCTGTTTAAAGCTTACCTAAGGCAATCACTTCTCGGCCTTTTGGCTAAGATCAAGTGTAAAGCTTACCTGAGGCATGGAAAGCCTGCTTGGCTCGGGGGTCTACTCTTTTGATCACTACCTTTTTTTTCTTTCAATGTTCATTTTATTTTTTAAGAGAGAGAGAGGGAGACAGAATGTGAGCAGGGGAGGTGCAGAGAGAGAGAGAGGGAGACACGGAATCCGAAGCAGGCTCCAGGCTCCGAGCTGTCAGCACAGAGCCTGACATGGGGCTCGAACCCATGGACCGTGAGATCATGGCCTGAGCCGAAGTCAGACACTCAACCAACTGAGTTACCCAGGTGCCCCTTTTGATCATCTACCTTTAACAGTCTTCCCTGCACAACTTTGCCCTCCAGTCTTCACAGGAACCCCAAGTTCAAATAAAAGACAGAGGGGCACCTGGGTGGCTCAGTCAGCTAAGCATCTGACTCTTGATTTTGGCTCAGGTTATGATCTCACAGTTTGTGGGTTCGAGCCCCGCGTTGGGCTCTGCACTGACCGCACAGAGCCTGCTTAGGATTCTCTCTCTCTGCCCTTCCCGCACTCATTCTCTCTCTCACTCTCTCAATAAATAAATAAACATTAAAATAATAACAATAGGGGTGCCTGGGTGGCTCAGTCAGTTAAGTGCCTGACTCTGGCTCAGGGCATGATCTCACGGTTCGTGGGTTCAAACCCCATATTGGGCTCTGTGCTGACAGCTCAGAGTCTGGAGCCTGCTTCAGTTTCTGTGTCTCTCTCTCTGCCCCTCCCCTGCTCATGCTCTGCATCTCTCTTTCTCAAAAATAAATAAACATTAAAAAAGTAAAAATAAATAAATAAAATAACAATAAAAGACAGAGATCATCTGTTATGTGTTCTTTCCTGATAAAAGACAAAGAACTGGGAACCGAGTGATTAAAGACCCCAAAAGGGGGAGGAGGGTCTGCAAGCAAGCTAGATCTCAAGAACCAATCCAGGAGCACCTGAGTGGCTCAGTTGGCTGAACGTCTGACTTTCGCTCAGGTCATGATCTCGCAGTTTGTGGGTTCAAGCCCCGTATCTGGCTTTGCTCTGCCTGCTTCAGACTGTCTCCCTCTCTCTTTGCCCCTCCCCAGCTTGCACACACGTACACTCTCTCTCTCAAAAATAAACATTAAAAAAGAGAGAGAGAGAGCAATCTAGGAGGTAGGAAGTTCTCCAGGTCTTTCTAGCCCAGAGGCAAGGTCAGAAAGCACACCTGGATTTTGCCCGTCCAGCCAACATACCCTTCGGAATGCCTCCTCGGCAGACCCGACCACAGCCGTTGCTGCAGCACTTCTGCCCAGCCGGACATGATTCGTCCCCCCAGCACAGCTCTTTGCACAGGTTCTTATTAGGAGGGCATTCTCCTTCTTTCACTGCAAAAGATAGCATGCGAGATTGGGGTAACTGGCTGGGCCTCAAGAAACAGGGAATGAAAGCCAAGTGCACTTCAAGGATTTTTCAGGCTCTGCAAACATTCCTGTCCAATATCTCTGCAACCACTTTCTCCTCCCCCCACACAACCAGTGACACGCGCCCACCACGACTAAACAACCAGCCACTTTGTGGATAAAGAGAGGGAAAGGTTGGGGTGATCTTGTTCCCATTTAAGGAGCCCTAGGGAAAACCTAGAACCTCTAGTAAGCCAGACTGGAAGTCCTACCTCCAAGCCAGGAAGACCTACCCTGGCTGTCCTGAGAATCTACACATCCAGTCCTGTCCTACAGGGATCACCATTTCCACAAATAAGGACTCTCACTTCAGAAAGAGGCAGGGGATAATTTCTCCTTAGTCACTTTCTATTACTGTCAGCCAAGGAATCCAAGTAATAGCTCACCATGCTCTCCAGAAGCCACCCAGAATATCAGGGACCCAAGAGCAAGAAATGCCTTCAGGAGGAAAAGGCAGCTCAACATGACGATGGTGCTGAGAAGTGAGATGAGCACTTAGTCCAGGCCGGAGGTATACACCTTGCCCAGAGCATCAACCAAAGGAAGGGCAGGACTAGGAGACTGGCCCAAACCCAGCCCCAAAGTCTCCCCTTGTGCAATATCCCCCAGGATGTCTTCTCCTGACAAAAAGAAAAGTGACTGGTCGCTGGTGTGTGGGAAAATTCCTGGCACTCCCAAAAGGCACATGTGATGATGGTGATCAGACTCTGTAATGCAATACACACAACATCCCTGGACGATGATGAGGAACCTGTTCAGTAGCTGGGGAAATGTAGGGAGGGCCACTAGATAAAGGAGCTCTGGAAGGACCCAGCCGCAGCCAAAGTGACAGAGGGAACGACCAGAGACACGACTTAATAATAACCAAAGCTAATAAAATGTACTGTGGCTCCTGTTCATCCTAGCAACCCAGAAAACAGAGAATGGAACAGACTACTTAGAAACCAGCAAAAAAAACCCAAACAAACAAACAAACAAAACAAAAAAAACAACAACAAAAAACACACACACAAAACAAAAAACCTATAGTAAAGCCATGTTTGAGTTTGTTCACAACTAATACAAATGCACCAAAAACCTACATCTTGGTCCCTCTAGCCATACAGGCCATTTTTGGATTGTGTGAAAGCAAGCTGACAGGATCCAAAAGAAGTTGCTATGACTCAAGTAGTCTAGACAATATATACCCTCCTTTATCTCCTCTTCCTCTGCTTCTTTTTATCTGTCTGTACTATTTGCGACTTTAGGCAGGTATGATATTTAATGGTATCCACTGACGCTACTTAGCCCAGTAAGGTTAAAGGGCAGAGGAAATTCAAGGCCCAAAGTAAAAATCTCCTTAATAGAGCCAGAGTTTGGTGCCATATAGTTGCCTCGTCGTTTTAAGGCTGATGTGGGAGCACGGAGATAATTAACATTTGTTGACGACCTAACATCTGCTTTATTTGTATTATTTATTTTAATCCTCACAATAATCTTGCAGAGGTAAGAAAGGTGATTCAGAGGGGTTGAGAAAGAATGCCCAAGGTCATTAAGCTAGTAAGTAGTGGCTACCAGAATTTACTAATAGTAACAATAGATGACATTGCCTGAGGGTTTACTTGCGCCACAGTTCTAAGTGCTCTACATGAATTAACTGCATGTAGTTAACCCTCACTGCAATCTTATAGGTTAGGTACTATTATCCCCACTCTACAGATGGAAAAACTGAGGCACAGAAAGAAACGTGGGTCAGTTAGTAGTAGACCAAAGGTAGGCAGCCCAATTGCATAGTCAATGTTGTTAATCACCATATCATATTGAATTGGAACTCAGATCTTTCTACATGTAAAACTCGTGTACTTTTTACTCCCCCATATTGTGACCTGGTAAAAAGAACTTTCTCTACCACCCATAAATCGATCCAGTTCTCTTCACGGACCTCTTACCTCTAAGCCAGAGCTAAGAGGAGCTCCATAGCTGTTAACCCCTTGCATCCCCTGCCCATCCCAGAATCACCCCTCTGGGGATAGAAGCCTAGCTCCCTGGGACTTGGAGTGTCCACGGGCCAAGACCCAACCTTCATTATGATGTCTTCAGATGCTAGAGGCAGCCCCTGGCGTCTAGGCCTGGAGGGCCCCGGTGGGTAAGCGTTTGGGACGGCATGGGCCAGACCCCCTCTTGTTGGGTTATCGGGTACCCGTAGTAGGCCCACTCCCTCCATTCCGGGGGATGAGTACGAGGCATATTAAAATCTACGGCTTTCAAAGACTGGACTGTAGGCGCCGCTGTGCTCCCCCCCCCCCCCCCCCCCGCTCCCCAACCCCAGCCCAGGGAGCCTGCTGCCCTCCTCCTGCCCCACACTTCTCCACCGGCCTTGACCCAACCGGGAGCGTTCCGGGACCAAACACCCACAGCCTACACGGGAGGCGCGGCCCCGCCCCGGACGCAGCCCCGGCGACCGCGCACTCAGCGCCTGTAGGCGTCTCAGACCCTGGCGAGACGCAGCCGTTTGGTTCCCATGGAAACGCCGCAGCTCCCCGCGGCGCGCTTCCGGGCCGGCGAACGGCGCGCTGCAATGACGTCACGAGGCCACTTTCCGGCCGGTGGTAGAGTCGGTCTGAAGTTGTGGGGGCCGGGGGAGCCATGGGGGCCACTGGCGACGCCGAGCAGCCGCGGGGACCCAGCGGGGCAGAGCGGGGCGGCCCCGACCTGGGCGACGCGGGCGCAGCGGGGCAGCTGGTTCTCACGGTGAGGGCGCCCCCGGGGAGGCCGGGGCTGGGCCTGGGCTCGGGCCGGCTGGGCCTCGGGCTCCCAGGACCCTGGCCCGCGGGTGAGAGAACGCGGCGGCTGGTGCTGCTGCCCAGGGAGTTGGCGTTTTCGCAGTCCAACGACCTGGATTCAAATTCTGATGCCGCCTTCCTAGCTAGGTGACGTGAGCAAGTCCTGCCAACCCCTGAGCTCCAGTTTCCTCTTCTGTAAAATGGAGATGATTAGTGCCTGCCTCATAAAGTTGTGGGGATGGGGTGTAAGTACGAGGAAAGCGCCCAGCACACCACCGGCCCCAGAGTAGCCAGCCCCTCGGTAAACACTGGTTACCTTCCTCCTGCCGTTCCAGAAAAGGTGGGGTTGGGACCTTTCGAGGCAGGAAACTTTTCTTCAGTTCCTCCTCCCGGGCAGGGCCTTTCAACCGCTGCCCTCCCGCCAACCCCGTCCCAGAGAAGCGGGGATGTTTACGTTTAAGTTCATCTCCACCCTCCACCCCAGTGTCATGGACCTCAGTGACACCCGTTCCCTTGGTCCCCACAGAACCCTTGGAACATAATGATAAAGCACCGGCAGGTGCAGCGAAGGGGCCGCCGCTCACAGATGACGACAAGGTAAGGCTGGTCTTGCGTATTTACCTCCCAGGCATTGGCTTGGATGGCACCTTTGGGGTCCCCACTGCACCGAGCTGAGAAGAGATAATGAGCCATTGGAAAGAGCGCTGGACTAAGAAAGAGGAGACTAAGATTCTGTAACTCTGTGTGACCTTGGTTGAATCATTGTCTCCTCTGAACTGATGTACCAAATGAGGGGTAGTCATGGATTCAACCGTGCCTAAGATCCCTAACACTCACTGGCTCTGTGGTTGAGGGCTATAAAGAGATCCAGAGGGACGCCTGGGTGGCCCAGTCGGTTAAGCATCCAACTTCGGCTCAGGTCATGATCTCATAGTTCATGGGTTCCAGCCCCTCATTGGGCTCTGTGCTGACAGCTCGGAGTGTAGAGCTTGCTTTGGATTCTGTGCCTCTCTCTCTGCCCGTCCCCTACTCACTCTCTCTCTCTCTCTCTCAAAAATAAATAAACATTTAAAAAATTTAATAAATAAACTGCTAAAAAGAAAGAATAGCATGGAGGTTCAGAAAAAAGTGGGGCTAGTAGTATTTATCTCCGTGAAGGGAGAGAGTACAAGATAGGCCTATAGGATGTGGATTATATTTCTTGACTTGGGTAGTGATTAAATGGATGTTCACTAAAACTATTTGTTAAAGCATATAGATTTTGTATTTCATAAAACACTTTAAGAATAATGCTCATTTCGGGGCGCCTGGGTGGCTCAGTAGGTTGAGCGTCTGACTTGGGCTCAGGTCATGATCTTGTGGTCTGTGAGTTCGAGCCCTGCATCAGGCTCTGTGCTGACAGCTCAGAGCCTGGAGCCTGCTTCTGCTTCTGTGTCTCCCTCTCTCTCTGCCCCTAACCCACTCGTGCTCTGTCTCTGTCAAAAATAAATAAAACATTTAAAAAAAGAATGCTCATTTCATGGGCAAAAGACATGAATGTCTTCTCCAAAGGACATCCAGATGGCCAATCGACACATGAAAAAATGCGCCACATCACTCATCATCAGGGAAATACAAATCAAAACCACAATGAGATACCGCCTCACACTTGTCAGAATGGCTAACATTAACAACTCAGACAACAACAGATGTTGGCGAGGATGCGGAGAAAGAGGATCTCTTTTGCACTACTGGTGGGAATGCAAACTGGTGCAGCCACTCTGGAAAACAGTATGGAGGTTCCTCAAAAAATTAAAAATATAACTACCCTACAACCCAGCAATAGCACTACTAGGTATTTATCCAAGGGATACAGGTGTGCTGTTTCGAAGGGGCACATGCACCCCAATGTTTATAGCAGCACTATCAACAATAGCCAAAGTATGGAAAGAGCTCAAATATCCATCGATGGATAAATGGATAAAGAAGATGCGGTATATATATATATATATATGTATATGCATACACATACACACACACACGATGGAGTATTACTCAGCAGTAAAAAAGAATGAAATCTTTTGCAACTACGTGGATGGAACTAGAGGGTATTATGCTAAGTGAAATTAGAGAAAGACAAATATCACATGAGGAATTTAAGATACAAAACAGATGAAAATAAGGGAAGGGAAGCAAAAATAATATAAAAACAGGAAGGGGGACAAAACATAAGAGACTCTTAAATATAGAGAGCAAACAGGGTTGCTGGAGGGGTTGTGGGAAGGGGGATGGGCTAAATGGGTAAGGGGCATTAAGGAACCTACTCCTGAAATCATTGTTGCACTATATGCTAACTAACTTGGGTGTAAATTAAAAAAATAATTTTTTTTAGAAAAGTAATGCTCATTTCACAGGTTATTATGAAAATGGAATAAAGCCATACATCTGTGTAGTGTATACTACATCTGGGCACATAGCTTGTTTTCAGTAGAAGCTATCTATTATTCTCATTAAAGGAGTTTGTGTCAGGGGTGCCTGGGTGGCTCAGTTGGTTGAGCGTTCGACTTCAGCTCAGGTCGTGATCTCATGGTCTGTGGGTTTGAGCCCCACGTCAGCCTCTGTGCTGACAGCTCAGAGCCTGGAGCCTATTTCGGATTCTGTGTCTCCCTCTCTCTCTGCCCCTCCCCTGTTCATGCTCTGTCTCTGTCTCAAGAATAAATAAACATAGGGGCACCTGGGTGGCTCAGTCGGTTGAGTGTCCAACTTCAGCTCAGGTCATGATCTCATGGTTCATGGGTTCGAGCCCCACGTCAGGCTCTGCACTGACAGCTCAGAGCCTGGAGCCTGTTTCTGATTCTGTGTCTCCCTCTCTCTCTGCCCCTCCCTCACTCATGCTCTGTCTCAGAAATAAATAAACATTAAAAAAAAATTTTTTTAATAAATAAAGGAGTTTATGTCAATAATTGGCTGGGCAGACCAGGAAAGATATGTTTGGGACATGATCCCTAACTATGTCTCCCTCCTGAATGCAGTTTCACAGATCCTGCTATCTCCATGGACCTCCTTCGAGCTGTTCTCCAGCCTAGCATCAATGAGGAGATCCAGACTGTCTTCAACAAGTACATGAAGGTGAGAGGGACACAGCAGTAAAAAATTAAGACGGACAAAGATTCACGGACAGGTCTTTCCTGCATCACAATCCCCCTGGCTCTCTCTAGTGCACAGATGTGTAAAGGTTTCCTATTCTGAATCCCTGAGAACTTTTCTCCCCTCTTTGGGGGGTAATTTGAATACCTCTTTGTCAAGTCATTATGAGCATAAAATGATTTAAGTGTAATGTGCTCAGCACTGTGCTTCGAACAAGTGTTTTTATTTGTTTAGTAGTATCACCATTATTATTATTTAAAATTCCTTTTGGGGCACCTGGGTGGTTCATTTGGTTAAGCATGCAACTCTCGGTTTTGGCTTAGGTCATGATCTCATGGTTCATGAGTTCAAGCCTCACGTCAGGCTCCGCACTGATGGTGCAGAGCCTGCTTGGGATTCTCTGTCTCCCTGTTTCTCTGCTCCTCCCCCCCCCTCCATCTCTAAATTAATTAAAATTTTAAAAATTCCTTGCTAGACCTATAAATAAACGTCTACATGACTCTACCTGATTGTCCCGTAGATATTTCAAACTCAGCATATTCAGAACTGAACTGTTTTTCTTCCTAAACCTTTTCCTCTTCTTGTATTTGTTTAATCATTCAAGAAGTATTTACTGAGAACCCACCATAATAGCAGGCACTGAATGTTCAAGGCACTGAGGATGTAGCAATGACCAAAATGACAGTGTCCTTGTTCTCTTTAAACTGATATGTACTGCATTAGGAACACCAGAGAGAAGGGGGAGAGTGACCAGTGGGGAGCAGTTCTAGTTCATAGAGTGTATCTAGGAAAGCCACACGTGAGCAGAGACTTGAATAAAGTGAGGAAAATACAAGCTATGTGGACACATCAGGGAAAAGCAGTCCAGGTAGAGGGAACAAGGGCAAAATCCCTCAGGCATGAGTATGCTTGGCACATTCAAAGCAACAAAGTCAGGGCCCCTGGCTGGCTCAGAAGAGAAGGCTGGCTGGCAACCCTTGATCTCAGGGTCATGAGTTCAAGCTCCATGTTGGGTGTAGACATTACTTAAATAAAACTTTGAAAAAAAAAAAGAGCAACAAAGTTGCCTGTGTGGCTAGAACCAACTGACCCAGTAGGAGGGTAATGAGGTAATCAGAGAGGAAATAGGGGCCCCTTTCATGCAGAACCTTTGAGGCCACAGTAAGGACTTTGGGGTTTACTCTGAGTAAAATAGAAGCTCTTGGAGAGTTTTGAGCAGAGTACTTATCTGAATTTTTTTTTAATTTTTTTAATGTTTATTTATTATTGAGAAACAGGGAGACACAGAGTGTGAGCCAAGGGAGGGGCAGAGAGAGAGGGAGACACAGAATCTGAAGCAAGTTCCAGGCTCTGAGCTGTCAGCACAGAGCCCGACGCAGGGCTCGAACTCACAAACGATGAGATCATGACCTGAGCTGAAGTCAGATGCTTAACCAACTGAACCACCCAGGTACCCCTGATCTGAATATTTTTAAAGGGTCACTCTGATGTGAAAAGAAGCAGCTGCAGGAGGACCAGTTAGGAGGCTTGAGATGATAGTGGCTTGAGTGTTAACAGTAAAGGTGTTGGGAGTCGGATTCCATGTGCATTTTTTTTTAAGTTTTTATTTTGAGAGAGAGCCCATGAGCGCACGCACATGATTGTGCATGAGTGGGGGGTGAGGAAGGTGGGGGCAGAGAGGGAGAGAGAATCCCAAGCAGGCTTAGCTGTGTCAGCACAGAGCCCAACGTGGGGCTTAATCCCACAAACCACGAGACTGTGACCTGAGCCGAAATCAAGTCAGATGCTTAACTGACTGAGCCACCCAGGCACCCCAGATTCTGTGTGTATTTTATTTTATTTTATTTTATTTTATTTTATTTTATTTTATTTTATTTTATTTTATTTTATTTTATTTTTATTCTGTTCTGTTCTATTCTATTCTGTTCTATTCTAGTGTGTATTTTAAAGGTGCCAACAAGATTTGCTGGCAATTCAGATGTGTGGGGTAAAAGAGCAGAAGTAAACAATTTCTGAGTTATCTGCCCTGGGCAGCTATAAAAATAGCATTGCCACTGACTTGCTATGAGGAAAGCAGGAACGAGCGAGGGAATCGGGAGCTCAGTTTTGGAGCTCAGTGTGAAGTTTGAATGGGACTACCATTCAGTTAGAAACTGGAAACCAAGAACTCTGCCTTTCCTTCACCTTCCCCATCCAGTCACGGAGTCCTGTACCTTCCACTTCATCATCCGTCACACATGCCTTCATCACCTGTCTTCTTCCTTGCCTCTGCCTTGGTTCAGGCTTTCATCTTCTCTCACCCAGGCTCTGGCTGTAACTGCCACTCTTTCAACTCACCTTCCATACAGCTGCCAGTGACATCTAAGGTGTAAATCTCAGGGTGTCACTTCCCTATTTAAAATCCCTCGGTCACTTTCCATTGCCTTCTGGGTGAAATCGAGATTCCTTAACATGGCGTATATGGCCCACTGTGATCAGACCCCAGCCACCCCTCCCCATATACCCGGTTATTACTACCCCTAAATATTGCATGTTCCAGAATGCACCATGTATTCTCATGCCTGCACACGTTTACATATGCAGAAGTAAAGAGGTTAATCCACTAGGAAAAGGCTAGGCCAGGAGTCAGTCTAGGATTGCCGGTCTCCAAAGCCCTTTCCTTATCATTTCCCAATAGTGGATACCGTGATTCAAGAACTTTCTCTCCTGGACAAATGCTGGATGAACACAATTTGTGGCTCTGTGCTCCCTTCTTATGTAGTCTGTCGAGATACCTCCTTATTGGGGCACTTGGGTGGTTTAGTCGGTTAAGCGTCCAACTCTTGATTTCAGCTCGGGTCATGATCTCATGGTTTGTGTTATCGAGCCCCACATCCAGCTCTGGGCTAACAGCACAGAGCCTGCTTGGAATTCTTTATCTTCCTCTCTTTCTGCTCTACCCCCTGCCCACCCCCATTCTCTCTCTCCCTCTCTCTCTCTGCTCCTCCCCCACCTCGTGCTCTCTGTCTCACAAAATAAATTAATAAACTTAAAAAATGTATATCTCCTTATCACCCTTGTTTTCAGATAAGAGACTTGATTATATCACTGCTTCAGATAAGTTCACACTGTTGATTGACCTCTTCTGTCTATCCATTGTTTTAAAAATGTTTAGGGTAGTAACTTCTAGCCATGACTGATCTTATCTGAGACATTGTTCATCTGTTCATCGTTATTGATTTGTGTGATGACTAAATGCATCCCTCTTTTTAAAAGAAATATCCTAATAATATAGTTCATAAAATAGATTGATGGATGGACAAAGGGATGAATAAATAGATATGTTATAGCAAATGTAACAAAATGTTAAGTGGTAGATGTTAGCTAGTCACTGATTGAATAATTGTTTCAATTTTACGTTTGAAGTTTTTCATAAGAAAATATTGGGGAAAAGATAATACAAATATTTTGAAAAGTAAAAACCTAAAGTCACTTAAACCTCCCAGAGATACCAAACTGTTAACAGGGACTACGTAGTCTCCCATACTTATTTGTGTGTGTGTGCGCACACCCATGTTCAAAAACTACGTGGCATCATTTTACACACACTGTTCTGCAACTCAGTATTTTCATTTAACAATATAATTTGGTCCTGTTTTTAGGTCAGTACATAATAGCTCACCCTGATTCTTTTCCTTTTTTCTTTTTTTTAAGTAATCCCAGTGCCTACCTTGGGTCTTGAACTCAAGACCCTGAGGTCAAGAGTCACGTGCTCTACTGCCTGAGTCAGCCAGGCGCCCCGTCGCCCTGATACTTTTTTTTTTTAAGTTTATTTATTTATTTTGAGAGGGAGAGAGAGAATCCCAGGCAGCCTCCTCACTGTCAGCGAGGTGAAATCCCGCGAACCATGTGATCATGACCTGAGCCGAAATCAAGTCGGCGGCTGCCTGACCCGACTGAGCCACCCAGGTGCCCCACCCTGATTCTTTCATAATAGTTGCAGAATAGCATATTGTATGGATGTACCACAACTAGATAGTCTCAAGAACATTCAGATTATTTCAAATTTTTATCTATTACAAACAGTGCTACACTGAACACTTTGAGTATACATCTTTATTCGCTTGTGAGAGTTTTTCTGGAGGATAAATTTCTAGCGATGGAATTGGTGGCTAGAAAGGAAAACATTTTTTGCCCCGAGAAAATTTCTCTCCAGAAGGTCGTACAATTTTGTATTTCTCCCAGCAGCGTTTGCGAACACCTTATTCAGGACCAAATTTCATTCTCAGGTCCAGAGATCACTTACAGTCCCCCCTGTATATTCATCACACTGCCATCTCCCCTGCTGGCTGTAAAGAATCCAGACTGTTTTAACTAGCTTTCACTTAGCCAATACTCAACACTGAATACCAGCATTAATCTCTAGTTCTTAGGGTTTTGTTCTAAAGTGAAACTGTGACCATTCATTTAATTTGGCCTGAAGAATTTTCCTCTTCATCTCGTGAGATTTCTAATCCACACTTTCTCACTCTTTTCCTTGGCTGGACATTAATAATATCAGGCATTTGGCCTTGCCAAATATAAAATGTGGGTGCCTGGGTGACTCAGTTGGTTAAGCATCTGACTCTTGATTTCAGCTCAGGTCATGATCTAACCATTGATGATTTTGAGCCCCACATAGACTCCATGCTGACAGTGTGGAGACTGCTTAGGATTTTCTCTCCCTCCTGTTCTCTGTCTCTCAAAATAAATAAAATAAACTTAAAAAGCAGGGGGGGGGGGGCATCTGGGTGATTCAGTCAGTTAAGCACCCAACTTTGGCTCAGGTCATGATCTCATGGTTCATGGGTTCGAGCCCAGCATCGGGCTCTGTGCTGACAGCTCCGAGGCTGGAGCCTTCTTCGAATTCTGTGTCTCCCTCTCTCTCTGCCCCTCCCCTGCTCATTTTCTGTCTCTCAAAAATAAACCAACATTAAAAAAAAAAAAAAAAAAAAAAAGCTGAATACAGATACTGATAGATTCATTTTTCAAGAATTATTTTTTTTTTTTTAATGTTTATTTATTTTTGGGACAGAGAGAGACAGAGCATGAACGGGGGAGGGGCAGAGAGAGAGGGAGACACAGAATCGGAAGCAGGCTCCAGGCTCTGAGCCATCAGCCCAGAGCCCGATGCGGGGCTCGAACTCACGGACCGCGAGATCGTGACCTGGCTGAAGTTGGACGCTTAACCGACTGAGCCACCCAGGCGCCCCAAGAATTATTTTAAATAAAATAAAATGAAAGTATATCTCCTTGAGGGTGCCTGGCTGACTCAGTAGAGCACATGACTCTTAATCTCAAGGCCCCCAAGTTGGGGGGCACGGAGCCTACTTAAAATTAAAAAAAAATTTTTTTTAACATTCATTTTTGAGAGACAGAGACAGAGTGCAAGTGGGGGAGGGGCAGAGAGAGGGAATCACAGAATCCGAAGCAGGCTCCAGGCTCTGAGCTGTCAGCAAAGAGCCCAACGCAGGGCTCGAACTCATGAGTTGCGAGATCGTGACCTGAAGTCGGACACTCAACTGACTGAGCCACCCAGGTGCCCCAAGCCTACTTAAAATAAAAAAAAAGAAGAAGAGAAAGAAAGTACGTTCCCACAGTAGGAGCAGTGATTATAGATGCCAGCATTTTTCTGTAACACTCTTTTAGGACACAACTTGGACTCTTACTGTGAATGTGTTCTCAGTGACTCCATCTGAGGCCGCTCATCACCTGTCCCTCAGTGTTTTCAGACTCCAGCTCTCCCTCTTCCCCCATAGAAGAACCTTCTGCCTTCCCTTTCCCCAGCTGATTGGGACTTCTGGTGTCCTGGGGCCCTGGCCAAGTCTCATGCTGTCCATCCCACACATTTCTTTCAGATAGGGCAAAAAATTCAGTGAGGACCTTCTATGCTCGGGATCTTTCCTGGCCTGGGCTGTTCCTCTTTTCCTATACAAAGTAATACAGGTACATTGTAAAAATTGAGAGACTATAGATAAGCAAAAAAAAAAAAAAAAAAAAGAAAAGAAAACAGTCATCCATAATATCTCCACTGTTACTTTAATAAAATTTTTACAGTTCTTTTGTCTGTGTTTGCTTTATGCTGTTTTACATAAATAGACTCACTCTGTACGAAACTGTTTGATGCCTTGCTTCCTTCACTTAGCAATATGTCTTGAATGCCTTGTCATGTCAAAAATATATTCTCGGGGCGCCTGGGTGACTCAGTTGGTTAAGCGTCTCACTTCGGCTCAGGTCATGATCTTATGTTTCGTGAGTTTGAGCCCCACATCAGGCTCTGTGTTGACAGCTCAGAGCCTGGGGCCTGCTTCTGATTCTGTTTCCCTCTCTCTCTCTCTGCCCCTCCCCTGTTTGCTCTCTTTCTCAAAAGGAAAGGAAAGGGATTGTTTTTTTAATTTTAGAAACAGTGAGCAGTAGAGGGGAACAGAGGGGGGGAGAGAGAGAATCTTTTTTTTTCTTTTCTGAGTTTATTTATTTATTTTGAGAGAGAAGAGACAGCGTGAGCAGGGGAGAGGCAGAGAGAGGGTCCCTGAGAGAGAATCCCAAGCAGGCTCCACATTGTCAGTACAGAGCCTGATGCGGGGCTCGAATTCACCAGCATGAGATCATGACCTGAGCTGAAACCAAGAGTCAACACGCTTAACTGACTGAGCCACTCAGGCGCCCCTTTTCTTACTGTGGTTTTTAATATTTGCACACTACTTCCTGGTATGGATATACCACGATTTATTTGAGCAATAATTGGACATTTAAGTTATTCTTTGGTTTTGTACTGCTTACACATTAATGCTGTAATGACCATCCTTTGGGCATCTCCATGATTATTTCCCTCCTTAAGAGAGAATAAAGTGAGGAACCTAGGATTTGACTCTAAATCTGTCTGATCTCAGGGCTCCTGGGTGGCTCAGTCGGTTAAGCGTCCAACTTTGGCTCAGGTCATGATCTCGTGGTTCGGAAGTTCGAACCCCACATCGGGCTCTGTGCTGACAGCTCAGAACCTGGAACCTGTTTCGGATTCTGTGTCTCCCGCTCTGTCTGCCCCTCCCCCACTCGCGCTCTATCTCCCTCTGTCTCAAAAATAAACATTTAAAAAAAATTTTTTTAATAAATCTGTCTGATCTCAAAGCCACATTCATAATCCCTTTCCCTTCTGTATGAGGGTAAGACAAAAGCTTCTCTTTTATATTCCATTTCCTTCAAGTTGATGCAAATTAGCAGGTCTTCTGACCTTGTCCTCTGTTCTGCTTCCCCCTAGTTCTTCCAGAAGGCAGCACTGAATGTGAGAGACAATGTGGGGGAAGAAGTGGACGCAGAGCAGCTGATCCAGGAAGCCTGTCGGAGCTGCCTGGAGCAGGTGAGACCAAAGGGGGCAAGAGATGTAGGCACAGGGTTAGTCCTCGGGGCTCTATTAAGAAATGTGATCACTTCGTTCATGGTATTTGGGGGAGCGGGGGGTGTGGTGCCTGACGAGCCACTAATATCCATCTAGGGCTTAGAGCTGCTGCTGGCAGAGAGGAGGGAAGTGGCTCCCATGTGCCAGGCTCTGTGATAGATACTTTCACGTGTATTAGTTCATTGACATCCCAGAAGGCATATTTTAATCCCTAGTTTACAGAAGAAGAAACTGTGGTTCAGAATAAGCAAGAGTTAGAATAGCTAAGGACTGTCTCACCTCTGCAAATACTTGGTGACTTAACTCTTCAAGTAGTTATAGCCCCTTTTGGCATCATGGAGACTGTCACCCTTTCTGCCTCTCAGGGTGTGGTCAGGAGGCATGACATCAGGTCTATAAATATGGCTGTGTTCCCAAGATAGAAGTGAACCTGTTTGCATGTGTCAGCTGTTCTTACTAATAGGAATTGTCAGCATCACCCGGATTTTGTGCTTGACTGTGAAACCACTAGGTATCAGAGATGGAAATTTTTTCATACTCAGAGGCACAGAGGCTAGTTTGAGCTTAGTCGTGTGAGGACGATTCTCAGACATGAGACAGTGATGTCTTCTGGGTGCTTGGCTGGCCAGCTGCTCAGGCACAGCCTCAGAAAAGAGCGAGACCAGGGCCGGAGCCTCAGCCTCGAGAGGACAAGATTCCATCCACCAGTGCAGTGAAAGCTGATCTGCTTCTCATGGTCTGTCACAATTAAGCTAGCCAAACTCCCAGGAGGCCAATTCATTAATTCACTCTGGGTCTGTAGTATATTATAATCAGTTGTAATGTCTGCTGGTAATAAAACCTGGCAGTTTGCTAACATTACTATAAGTTTGAACTGAATCAAGATTAAATTAATAAACTTTCAGTCTCAGTTGCATCCCAGAATGCTTTTTTCTTTTTAAGTTGATTTATTTGGGGCGGGGGGGTGGGGGGAAGGGGGAAGGGGCAGAGAGAGAGGGAGAATCCCAAGCAGGCTCAGAGCCTGATATGGGGCTTGAACTCTCAAACCATGAGTTCATGACCTAAGCCAAAGTCGGACGTTTAACCAAGTAAGCCACCCAGGTGCCCCCTAGAATGCTTTTTTTTGAGTTTATTTCTCGCTTCAGGTAATATGTATTGAGAGCCCACTGTGTGCCATTTCTGTGCCATGCCCCGACAGCACTGTGCCAGATGGACATAGTCCTTACCCCCAGATCCCTGATGTTACTCCAGTAATCATACAATAGACCTAGGATTACAAACTGTTCTAAGTGCTGTGAGTGTGGGAGGCAATGAGAGAGTACACTACAAGGTAAGGGAGCGGAGTACATCTAAGGGACGGAAAGCGGGCAGGGTTGCTGATTTTCAGAGGGTGGAGAAAATACTTGATGAGGTCGGAAGGGTAAGCAGAGGCCAAATCAAGCAGAGCACTGCAAACTGAATTGTACTATGGTGTTTTAAGCAAAAGAGCTGCCTAATGAGATTTGCATTTTGAAAGACCACTCTGGCTGCCATGAGGAGATTGGAAGGGAAATGTGTGAAACTATGCCGGAGTCCCCATGAAAGATGA
This sequence comes from Lynx rufus, assembly GCF_022079265.1. Classification (NCBI taxonomy): domain Eukaryota; kingdom Metazoa; phylum Chordata; class Mammalia; order Carnivora; family Felidae; genus Lynx; species Lynx rufus. Next base: position 15,167,984 of record NW_025814896.1, on the reverse strand, counting down.
GATTAAAGTGAACTGGGCATAGTCTGTACTCCACGAATGGTTTCACCTTTCCAGTCTCCTGAATCCCCATGTCCACCTTGTGGACTCCCCCCTTGCTGGGATTGATGGGACTGGGAAGCTAGCATGTGGAACAGAAGGTATATGATCAGAGCACAGGAATTAGAGCACAGGAAGATAGAAAGCCCAAAGTCCATCTTGAAACGAGACGAATCAAGAAACTTTGAACAAGTCTTTTGACCTTTCTGTTCCTCAGTTTCCTTATTCCTAAAATTAGGGGTAAGAATCCCACCCCCCTACCCCCAAGGTTTGCTGTAAGGATTAAATGAGAAAATATACATACACTACTGACACAGAACATACTAGATATTAAATACATGGGAGTTCTATTCATAATTATAACACTCGCCTGCCTTAGGGACCCCTGGCTGGCTCAGTCAGTAGAGTGTGCGAGTCTTGATCTTGGGGTTATGGGTTCAAGCCCCACGTTGGGTGTAGAGATTACTTTAAAAAATAATAAAATCTTAAAAAAATAAAAATAATAAATGTAAGGGGCGCCTGGGTGGCTCGGTTAAGCATCCGACTTCAGCTCAGCTCATGATCTCACGGTTTGTGAGTTTGAGCCCGCCTCGGTCTCTGTGCTGACATCTCAGAGCCTGGAGCCTGCTTCAGATTCCGTCTCCCTCTCTCTCTGCCCCTCCCCTGCTCATGGCTCTCTCTCTGTGTCTCAAAAACTGAGTAAACATTAAAAACATTTTTTAAAAAATAGTAAATGTAATACACAACTGCCTTACAACAGAACCTAGTTTTTGGTGGCCAGGTACTCGGAAGTTCTTTGGGGTCCCCTTGTCTAAACTGCACGCAGAACTTCATTACATACATAGATTCTTCACATTGGACATGATACAATTAGTTTAGTTTGTTTGTGTTAAGACTTGATTTGCCTGTTTGCACTTCTGTTACCGACATTTACCATCTCAGTCATGTTCCCTAATCTCCTTAGCTATCCCTTTATGGCGATTTCTTAGGGAGAAATGGCTGATCTTAGCTATAGCCCATTGCCTTGCATTTTTTGTGTCCTTCATTTTATTTTGCACAGCAGTTGTTTTTATTTGTTCATTCCATTTGTACAAGTAATATACATCCATTAGCAATTTGGCATAGTAGTTAAGAAGGCAGGCTTTTTCTTGATTTACACCATCCAGATATGAGTGCTGGCTGGACTCACTGTGTGACTTCAGGCAAGTTACCTCACCTCACTGAATCTCCATTTTCTCATCTGCAAAGTGAGTAGAGAGGTGCTACCTCATAGGATTGTTGTGAGGTTTAAATGTGGTGGTACTCTTAAAACATTTATTCAGCAACAAAGACTCAGTAAATGTTACCTGCCGCTGGTTTATGTTAAAATTAGACAGAATAAATTGTAAGGAAGAAAAGTAAAATTCCTCCTGATCTCCCTACCAGCAGTAACTCATATTAACATTTTGGTGCATTTTCTTCTTCTCCCTATGTATGTTTTCACCTATGTGTATTCGCTCATGGGGGCACGGGGAATGCAGTGAGGAACAAAAACAGACCACCCTTGAACCCACGGTCTCCTTCGGCTGCCACCCTGTTCCCTCTTACAGCTAGACTTTGGGAAAGGAGGCTGTCACTGGCTCCACTTTGCACCTGCTGTTCATTCTTTCACTCACTTTGTTTCGGTGCCATTCCTCACCACTTCACCAAAACCCCTCCCATATCAGGGTCCCCAGTAACCTCCATGTTGTCAGATCCTCTGGACCCAAAGTGTCCTCAGTTTACTTCTTGGTAGCGTTTGTGCCAGGGGGTCATTTCATGTTTCTTCGAACACTCCTCTCCAGTGCCTTGACTTTGCATCCGCTCCTCCTCGGCTTCCTGGACCAGCTCACCTTCTCTACCTGCCCTCTTAACCATTGGTGCGTTCGTGAGTTCAGTCCTCAGACCACTTCTCTTCTGCGGCTCACTCTCATTCTAGGTGATTCCCTCCAGTCCTGTGGCTTTGAAGCAGTTTAACTGCTGATGATTCTCAAATGTGTATCTGAGCCCAGAGCTGCCTCCCCCCGTGCCTTCTTCCGGTCCACTCTCACGGCAGCCAGACCTTTCTCTTTAAAGATGAAGCAGGTTGCGTTGCTCTCCTCTTTAAAACCCAGTGACTTCCCACCGCAGGCAGAGTAAAACCCTGATGCCTTAACATGATCCACAGAGCCCTCCCTACCTGCACTAGCTCCATTAACTTCATCTCATCCCACCACTCCCTCGCTGGCTGTCTTCTAGCTGTACTGGAGTCCTTTCTGCTTCTCCAGTACACCAAGCTTGGCACCTTGGCACCTGCTGTTCTCACTGCCCAGCATGTTCTATCCTTAACTCTTTATATAGGTGCCTCCTTTTCTTCAGCTTTGGCTCAAATATTGCCTCATCAGAGAGGCCTTTCCTGGCCACTCCATCTAAAGTAGCACCCCATCTCACTCCTTTCCTCACCTCCAGTTAATCTCTGTCACCTTACTTGTTTATTTCTACCATTTATTTCAATATGAAATTATTAATAGTTCGTGCACCTACTTCCTGTCTCCCTTTCCACCCCCACTTCTGCTAAAAGCTTGAGCTTTGCAAGAGTTGAGGCCTGATCTTGTCCGCTGAAGTATTCCCAGCCTGAGACTATGACTCGTAATATGTGTACACAAAGTGTTGAGTGATTGCGTGAGTGAGCGAGTGAGTGAATGAATGAATGAATGAATGAGGAAACAAAGGAACAAATGGCAAATGAACAGGCAGGGTTCCTGCCCTCATAAAACTGACAGCCTGGTTAGGGCAGACAGGTATGAATTAAATTACCACAAAATATGCACATAATTTCACACGGAGACTTATGCACCCTTCACTGCAGCGTTTGGAGGAGAAGGTCATGAGTTCAGACTTAGCAGATTTGGGGACCTCAGCGCATAGACATCAGACAGACTGTTGTATAAATCTGTAGCTCAAAGGAGAAGCCACAGCTGAAGAGAAAAAAATCATAGTCAACATTGTGTGTCAACTATACTCAAAAAAAATTTTTTTTAATTATGGTGTCGTCACTTTATAGATGTTAAGTGGAGCTGTGAACGTGATGAGAGTAGATAGAATACCAAATGGAAGAAGATAGAATGAACCAGATTGCGGAAGATGAGCCAGCAGAAAAGGCTGAGAGAGAGTGGCCACACAAGTAGGAGGAAAACCAGGGAAGTGTGGCCACAGGAGCCTGTAGGAAAGAGTTTCCAGAAGTGGGGAGTGCCCAGGCCTGTCAAATGCCACTCACATGACACAGGTGTTCACATGACTATAGGGCTCCTCACTCACCCCTCTCTCCTCTGCCCGTTATTTGCCAGGCCATCTTTTTCTTCACACAGGCCAAGTCTGTTCCCACCTTGGTGCTCTTGCACTCCTCCCTGCTGCTGACATGCTTCCCCTCAGCTTTTCTTCTAACTGCTGCTTCCTCTTCCTCCTCCCCCTCTCCCTCCTCCTCCTCCTCCTCCTCCTCCTCCTCCTCCTCCTCCTGCCCAGCCCAGAAGGCTGCCTTCTCCGAACAGCCTCCCCTCTGCTAATTGTCTGTCATATCTGCCTGGACTTTTTTTCTCCAGAGTATTTATCATGATCTGAAATTACCTTGTTTGTATGTTTGTTGATTTCCTTATTTCCAGATTGCCCACAGAGTGTGAGCTCCACAAGAGCAGGGACTTTGCAGGTGCTATTTACTACTATGTCCCCAGCACGTCTATACTTGGTGCCAAATATTTATTAAATGAAAAGCAGTGGCTTATGAAGTAATATGTATTGTATTAATGCATTTAGTTAGGAAAAATATATAGTATATATTTACAAGGAAAAGAGTAATGAGGAATTTACATTGAAATATTAACGGTAGCCTGTGCATATGGGAAATTTCAAGTTTGATTTTTTTTTTTACATAGTTTTCTAATTTTTCATCAATGATCATTAATTACAGTTGACCCTTGAACAGGCAGGAATGAGAGGCGCCAATTTCCTGTGGTAGAAAATGCACGTATAAACGTGTTTTTAGAAGTAATCTCAGGGCACCTGAGTGGCTCAGTCGGTTAAACATCCGACTTCGGCTCAGGTCATGATCTCACAGCTTGTGAGTTCGAGCCCCACACGGGCTCTCTGCTGTCAACGTGGATCCAGCTCCAGATCTTCTGTGTTCCCCTCTCTCTGCCCCTCCCCCACTCCTATTCTCTGTCCCTCTCTCTCTTTCTTTGCAAAAATAGATAAAACATTTTTTTAAAAATTTTTTAAGTAATCTCTGCACCCAACATGAGCTCGAACTCACTACCCTGAGATCAAGAGTCCCACACTCTACCAACTGAGCCAGTCAGACGCCCCCACATATTATAAACTTTGACTCCAAAAACTTAACTACTAACACCTTTATGTTGACTGAAACCTTACCAATAACATCAGCAGTTGATGAACACATTTTGTATGTTGTATGTTTTATATACTGTATTCTTAACAATAAAATAACCTAAAGAAAAGGAAATGTTATTGAGAAAATCATAAGGAAAATACATTTACAGTACTGTACTGTTTTTATTGGGAAAAATCTGTGTGTAAGTAGACCTACACAATTCAAAGGGTCAACCGTACTTAAGTATTTTAAAAAATAGGTCTCTGTTTATATGTATATCTTGGAGTGCCTTTGTACCGATCATGAAAAATTTTCAACCCAGTTTGGAGTTTTAACCTAGCTGTTATCCACCAAAATAATAACTGTTAACACCTTGGTCTTTTCCCTTCAGGCTAAACTACTGTTTTCAGATGGAGAAAAAGTAATACCCAGATTGACCCATGAACTTCCAGGGATAAAGGTCAGACTCACTGTGTCTGGGGTGTTGCATGGGGAGACCGATGAGGCTGGGAGGCAGGTGAACTCTGTGGGCCCAGGGAGGTTCCACGTATTACCTGTTTGTAGGACCAGGTCCAAATAGCATCATTGGGAGAGCTTCTGAAGCCTGGTCCAGGGAGGGGCTGGAGGGTGTAGTCCCAGGCTCTGGCTTCTGCAGCCCCACGGGACCTGCAGCTCCCAGGCTCTGGCCTTTCACTGACTCCTCCCTTCCATTTTCCTCCAGCGTGGCCGACAGACAGAAGAAGAATGTGCCCATCGAGGAAGCCCCATTCCCAAAAAGGTAAACCATCTCCCCATTTTCTGTCTGGGAAAAGGCCCTACAAGTCCAGAAGAAGGTAGAGGGCCTCCTCCGTGCACCGTGGAGCCTATCTAGCATAAGAGGCAGGACCCCTGGAGACTGTTACTCTCCCTGTCCACTCTCATTTGGTCTCTTTGGAAAACCATCTCCAGCAAGTGACCCTGGACCTGCCAGTGGCACGGGGTAGGGCTTCCCACAGGGTCAGGCCTCTGACAGCTGTTCTTTACGGCAGAGGAAGGGACGGCCTCCTGGACACATGCTGTCAAATGACCGGGCGGCTGCCGGCATGGTGTGAGTAGGGGCCAGCGGTGTGGTGAGAACGGGGAGGGAGTGGGCCTGGAGGGGGACAGGCCAGAGTTCTGCCTGCCAAAATCAGATCCAGCATTTGAGTCACCAGGGAGGAGGGTTAGTCTGGTTTGAGGGCTGGGGACAGAAGGCAGCAAAGGGGGGACACTTTTATCCTGCTTTTGCCCCAGAACTGTTCAGCCCAGCTTGATTAAATACCAGAGCTGTTTTTATTGTTAGTATATATTAAATGCTCATAAGGTGCCACAACTGGTCTAAACACCTTATGTACTTGACCTTTTCATCCTTACAGCCACCCTGTAGTGAAGGTATAGTTACTTTTGCAAGTAAGGAGACAGACTCAGAGAATTTTTGTCCAAGGTCCTACAGCTAATAATGAACAAAATCGCGCTACGGTTTTTGAAGCAGCAGAATCTTTCTTTCAAACAAAACTTTACGTGGAAGCCTGATAGAGCCGCACGGGTGGGGTTGGGAACAACGGGGACAGCTTGAAACCACTGGTCTAGGAGACGGAGCAGTAAAGTCATCGTACCGTAGCGTGGTCTCCCGAAGCAGCCCCACTGCTCACAAACAGGAGAGGGAGGGTAGTTGCTGCTGTTCTCTCCTTTTCGCAGATGAGAAAACTGCAGCTCAGAGAGGTTCCCGGACTTGTCCGCGTGGCTAGGTAATATCAGAGCCAGTCCTAGAATGGCTTTTTGCCTTCGTACCTCCTCCTGTGCGTTACCAGGAGGAAAGACAGCCAGGGCCAAAGTGAGAGTATGTGAGGAACTCCCACCACCGCCAGCAGGCTCTGCTCCAGTCCTGGGCCTCACCCCGGAGAAGTCACCTTTCTTCTTTCCTTCCAATCAGATGGAAACCAAAATCCTGTGAACCAATTCGCCGAGAAGGCCCCAAGGTATGATTATGTGAGCATGGCAGTGACCACGATGCCAGGGAGACTCGGTCAAGGCTCTGGGCCCACCATGAGGGAAGGGGCGAGTGTGTGAGGTATTTGTGAATGCCATTCCAGAGCCATCCCCCTATTCCCCGACCCCTGCCCTGCACCCACGCCCCCGCTGGCCTCCCAGAAGGGTCTTAAATAGGGATTGGAGCTAGGGATACTTAACATGTGACAGGCACTGTACTAAATCTTTTGTACGGATTATGTGGTTGCACTTAATCTTTTTTTTTTTCAAGTTTTTATTTAAATTCTAGTTAGTTAACATACAGTGTAATACTGGTTTCAGGAGTATCATTTAATCTTTATAACAATCTTATGAGATAGATTCTGTTATGCTTCTGTAGTTGAGCTTCCTTTCCTGTGAACGACCTTGTGGGAAGGAACTATTTTATCTAGTTAGCTTATATACTTAATACCCTTGAATGTATGTGAAGGCTTAGAGACATGCTCAGAGTCACATACCTGCTGAGTGGTCAACCCAAGTCTCAAAGCCAAGGTTCATTGCCACCAGAGGCTATGCTCTTAACCATTAGCCTCTGTTGCCTCCAGAACGGTTGTTTGCAAGCTCTTTTAGCAATAGAATCCTTTCTTCAAATAAAATCATGTGTGGAAGCCCAGTAAGGTACCTGAAGACTCCTCTGTCCTGGTTGAGGCTGTGTCCAGTAGAAATGTTTCACCTCCCATTGCTTCTCGGCCTTTTGGCTAAGATCAAGTGGAGAAATGTTTCACCTCCAGGGCGCCTGGGTGGCCCAGTCAGTTTAGCATCCGACTTCGGCTCAGGTCATGATCTCGCAGTTTATGGGTTCGAGCTCCATGTCAGGCTCTAAGCTAACAGCTGGAGCCTGCTTTGGATTCTGTGTCTCCCTCTCTCTCTGCCCCTCTAGTGCTCTGTCTCTCAAAAATAAATAAACATTAAAAAGAAAGAAAGAGGAAAGAGAAAAGAAAAGAAAGGTTCCACCTCCTGTATTACTGGACTTCTCTGCTCTCACACTGGTGACCATGCCTTTCGTCTTAAACTCTGCTCCCTTGATTGAAATGCTCCTGCATTTGCCTGATCTTTCTGTTCCTCCCCAGACATCCCTTCTGTCTCTCGTGAGTTCTTCTTCAGCAATGACCCATATACATGGGCGTTCCTCAGAATTCTCTCCCTGGCCCACTCCTGCACCCAAAGTTTCTGTGAATGATGTACTCAGGGCTCAGTGTGTCCTGAAGTTGCCATACCCCCTTGTTTGTCCCACACCTCTCTTTCTGGTGTAAAATTTATATACCCTGCCTGCTAGAACGCCCTGCCTAGAATTTCCATAGCATTTCAAATATCCCACATTGCAGTCGGAATCTTTCTTCACAGACCTTCTTTGACATTCTCTACTTGAGTCATCTTTCCCTCTCCCCCTCCTTCCCATCTACATCCCCTCAAGTCCTGGACAAGTGTACCTCCCAAATATATCACCATTCCTCTTCCCTTTTCGTCATCCATACTGCCACCTGAGCTCAGACCCTCATCTTTCAGAAGTACGTTAGGACAGCACCCTCTAAACTGCTCCCTGCCTACAGTCTTGCCACTTCCAATCCATTAGCCACATTGTGGGCAAGTGAGCTGTCTTTAAAGCAAATCTGGCTGTCCCTATTTAGAGGCCTCAGTAACTCCCCGTGGCCTACAGAATAAAGTACAGACCCACAAAAAGAAGCATGCCAGGGTCTCAAGCCCTCTCTGCCTCTCTCTCCAGTCTCATCAGTTGCCACTTGCTAATCTGTGCTCCCTCTCCTTTAGGTGTAACAGAATTGCTCATGGTTTCTCTAGCATGCCAAGCCCACTGTCCCCTTCTGCATTCATCCTGGTCCCTTTCTTCCTCTCCTCCGCCCTTTCAGAATTAACTTGGGAATTACCTCTGCAAGGGAGCCTTCCTGTTGCTCTCCCCCTTGGCATCCCTCATGCCCGGCCCTCATCTGTACCCCTGCCTGTCTCGTGGTGGTATAATTACTACACATACGTCTGTGGTCCCCGGAGAGCAGACTGTATCTTACTCGTCTCTTTATCCCCAATGTTTAGTCTAGCATATCGTCAAGTACTTGGTTACTTAGTCTAGCATATCTTCAAGTACTTGGTTACTTGAATCAGCTGTTTGGAATAGTGGACAAGGATAATGGTAGGAAGAGTATTTCCATCCTGTCCAGCAGGTACACCTCACCCTCACCCGCCTCTGTCTTTTGCATAGTGGGACCCAGCCCGGCTGAATGAATCTACCACCTTTGTGTTGGGATCTCGAGCCAACAAGTAAGTTTAAGGGCTTTGGCGCGGAGGGAGGGGGGCAACTCTGGGGCCTGCTCCTAGGACTGCAGCTGCTGGAATCCTTACCACTCGTCTGTTCCTTTTCAGGGCCCTGGGGATGGGGGGCACCAGAGGGAGAATCTACATCAAGCACCCGCACCTCTTTAAGGTAGGTGAGTGCTAGGAGTTGGGCAGGCCTTTGCAGTGTGTGTAGATGGTTGTTGGGAGCTCTGGATGGCACAGAGAAGTTTGGAACAAATACTGATCTGGGAGTCAGGACTTCTGGGTTCTAGTCACCCCTCTGCCCTTAACCTTTACCTTTTGTAATTTACTCAACAACTCTGTATCTCAATAGTAACAGCAACTTTCTTTGTGTGCTTATTGTGTACCAGTTTCTTGTGCTGCACTTACATTATCTCATGGAACTATCCTTTAAGATAGGGATTGCATATTGTTTTACAAAGGGAAAAAAAACAAAAAAACAAAAAACAACCCAGAGGTAAAGAATGGCTAAGTGACTTGCCCAAAGTTACTCAGCCAATAAGTGGTGAGTCAGGATTCCAGGCCGGGCCTGTCTTTGGTAAAGTTTGAGCTCTTTACCACTACCTTATTCAGTTGTCTGTAAAATAAAGAGATTGAAGCAGGGCAGCAGTTCTAATCCTTTTCAAACAAAGGTACTTTGGTCTCTACTATTTAAGAAAATAATGGGGGAGGGGCACAAATTCCCTCACCCCCTTAAATGAATTTATGTTTTTTCAGTCACAAAAGCATCCAAATATATTACAAAGATAGTAGTGCGTGTGTGTTGAAGACAGGTGATTTTGCACCTGTGCATAAGGCTTGGTGCCCCTTGCCAGAACCACACGGCTCCTTTGGGGTCCCAGAATTACGGCTCTGTGTGCTACATTCTGTGCAAGTTCAAGTTCTCTGATGGGCAGACTTGCTTCTAGTCTTTCAGTGCCTTCACTCCTGCTGTTGCGCTTGATGACCTTCCTCCCCCAGGCTTATCTCTGCCTGACTCTTCTGTAACCTCCACCTCTTCTAAAACCCCTCTAGCATTATCTCCCATGTCTGTGCTCCTGGACCTACTTGGAACTCCAGTAGCACAGTGGTTAAGAGTAGAGTTTCAGTCCAGGTTCCACCGCTTAGTAGCCAGGTGACCTTGAGCAAGTGGCTTCACATTTCCCAGTCTGTTTTGTCATCTACCAAAAGAAAATGATACAAACCAACCTTTTAGGATGAGCAGAATTAAGAGAGAGTGCAGTGAACTCCCGGAGCAATGCCTGGCACATAGCAAGGGCTCAGCAAATGTTCGTTGTAACCAGCAGACATTCCCGATTCTTAGATTCGCCATTCTTAAACTGCTGATCCGCACTCATTACTGGTGGGTGTGATGTCTCACTGTAACCTTTCCAATCTAAGAAGTGGAGGGAAAATGTTTTTGTTATTTTACTTTATATTCTGTTAGTGACAACGAGCATCATTTCGATGCATCCCTTTGTATTTCTTCTGTAAACTGCTTATTGAATTTTTTGCCCATTCTTCTGTCTTTCTGACGCATTATTCAAATTTTTGTCCTTTTTAACTTTTTTTATTATAAATATATCACCCCATTCTTATTGTAAAAAGACTCAATATACAGAAGCTAATAGGGAACAAAACACAAAGTTTCCCTTCACCCTTGATCTAGAGTCTCCTCCCCTAGAGGCCACCAACAACAACATGGTAGCATCCTTCAGTTCCCGCCCTGTGCACACACATGGGAGTGTGTGTGTGTGTGTGTGTGTCCTTTAGTGATTTGACAATACATATGTCAGTAGCCATAATATGTATATAAGTATATAGTGTTGTCTCCCTCTCTCTCTGACCCTCCCCCATTCATGCTCTCTCTCTGTCTCAAAAATAAAGGTTAAAAAAAAATTTTTTTTTTAAAATAAGTACATAGTGTTCTCTGATTGTATTTTTTTTTACCCCAAAATTCATTCATTGAACAAATATTTATTGAGTGCTAAACACTCTCAAGGTGCTAGATACATAGCAGTGAACAAAACAGACACAAAAAACTCCCTGCCTTCACAGAGCTAACATTCTTTTCTTTCTTTCTTTTTTAATTCTTGAGGGAGAGAGAGAGTGCGCATGTGCACAAGCACATGTGCAGGAGAGGTGCAGGGAGAGGGGGAGAGAGAGAATTCCAAGCAGGAATTCTGTGCTGTGAGCACAGAACCCAACCTGGAGCTCGAACCCACGAACCGTGAGATCATGACCTGAGCCAAGATGAAGAGTCAGATGCTTAACTGACTGAGCCACCCAGGTGTCCCACAGAGCTAACATTCAGGACCAGCAGCCATGGCTTGGGGGCCAAATCCAACCTGTAGCCTATTTTTGTCCAACTGTGGTTTTTTATATTTTTAAAGAGTAATTTAAAAAAATAAAAATGAAGGATACGTGACACAAATGTATGTGGCCAGCAAAGTTTAAAATACTTACTAGCTGGCCCTTTAAAAAAAAAAAGAAAGAAAGAAAAAGTATGCTGACCACTATGAATCTATGGATAATATCTGAGAGATTTGTCCATGTTATTAAATTAAGTCTCCTTCATTTTATTTCTAACAGCTGTGTAGAATTTATATAGACTAGATATTCCATAACTTACTTCATTACTCTGCTATTAATGGATATTTACATTTTTAACTAGTAGTTCTGCTATTACACACAATGCTTTCCCAAATATGCCTGTGTACGTGTGTGAGTGATTCTGCAGGATACATCCCTGGAAGTGAGATTGCTGGGTCAGAAAGTGCATACTTTTAAATTTTCTGATTAATATTTATGTTACTTGGGAAACGAAATAAGCATTTAAACTCAAAGAGTGGTAACGATGCAGATTTCTCTGCTTTGTCTCTATCTCAAATGTTGTGCCTGTCTTATAAAACCTACCTTTATTGAGCACTTACTGTGTCAGGTACTATCTTTCCTACTTTTTATGCACTATATCATTTATCCTTACCGAGCACCTGATGAGGTAAGTATGAACACCATTTCATGGATGAAGAAACCGAGTCTCAAGGAAATTACTGCCCAGGCTGACACCATCTACTAAGGGGCGGGCAGGAACCAGAATTTAAACCTAATTCCAAAACCAGGTTCTTCACCGCAGTACTATTCTGCCTCCCCCAGAGCTTGACCTGTCCTGATTTTTGTCTTAGAAAATAATGGTCACCATAACCATTCACATGTGTTATAAACTACCTCAGGTCATTTTTTAAAGAGGAATTAAGCTCTAGAATAGTAGTCATCAGTCTGACCAGTTGCCAGAGTTCTGTGTTCTGAGAAAGGAAGGGGTAGGGATTAGAAGTGCTAAAGATCTAGTATGGGGGTCCCGACCCCTGGCCTCCTGGGCTCAGCTCTACTTGCTGTGAAGAAGTTGGCGAGCCCTCTGACATCCACCAGGCTGAGACGAGGTCTTCTTAGTAAGAACTACTCAGGGACCGAGAGATGGCTCTGGGGCCAAATGAGAAAAGTTCCTCTCACTAGGCTAACGTCTGTGATTTCATCCCTCACAGTACGCAGCTGACCCCCAGGACAAGCACTGGCTGGCCGAGCAGCATCACATGCGGGCAACAGGAGGGAAGATGGTAAGTACTGTTCACACGTGCCATGTCAGAGACCCACCCAGCCCGGGGACCAAGGTTCCGACCGACCTCCGAGTGAGACTCAAAGCCTGACGAATGTGGAAAGGGAGACTTGTCAGGGTGGAGAGGGCCCGTTCCTTCATGCTGAAGGTCGGACTTAATCCCTGGATTCCCTTCCCACACACCACTCCCTCAGCCTCCCACATCATCCCTTGTATTTGGATTGTATTAGCTGTGCCTAAAAATGTCAACCACCAGACACACTTAACGCTACTTTCCCCTCATGTGCCCATTGACAGATTGCACTCGTGGATCACAACACTCTTCTACCAGACACAGCTATAGAATCTTCCCAACACAGTGATCCAGGCAGCACGTCTTGTCAGTAGGAGTTAGCACATGCAGTAAAACTTGTTTGCCACACCTAGCAGCCCTTTCCAGAATCACCTCTGCTTAAAGAGTACTTAGCTTATATCAAGCAACAATCTTGGGGAAAATCATCGCTGTGTGTGTTCTAAAAGTAGCAGGGTTTTGTTCATCACATGCAGTGTCCCCCACCTGAGGCCTCAGTCGCACCACTGTGACTGCACCTGTTAGAACTCAGTGGCCTTGCAAACCAGTATGCCATCTCCTTTCTGGCAAGGAAAAACCATCTTCTTTTTAGTACTCTTCTTATTCCTACCCCCTGTTTAAGAAGATGTCAGGGATGGGGCGCCTGGGTGGCTCAATCGGTTAAGCGTCCGACTTCGGCTCAGGTCACGATCTCGCGGTATGTGAGTTTGAGCCCCGCGTCGGGCTCTGTGCTGACTGCTTAGAGCCTGGAAACTGTTTCAGATTCTGTGTCTCCCTCTCTCTCTGACCCTCCCCCGTTCATGCTCTGTCTCTCTCTGTCTCAAAAATAAATAAATGTTTAAAAAAAAAATTTTTTTTTTAAAAAGAAGATGTCAGGGAGCTTAGCACTGATACATAAAACGCAACATAACATAAATAAGAAATAGATGGGAAAAAGGAAAGACAGGATCTAAAGTTAAGCTATAAGCAAGACGAGCTTTATTTCTTTTTTAATTTTTATTTTTGAGAGAGAAAGCATGAGCAGGAGAGGGGCAGAGAGAGGGGGACAGAGGATCCAAAGCAGGCTCTGCACTGAGAAGTAAGCCTGATGCTGAGCTCGAGCTCACGAACCATGAGATCATGACCTGAGCCGGAGTCGGATGTTCAACCAACTGAGCCACCCAGGCGCTGCAAGACTAGCAGCTGACTTTTTTTAATTTTTTTTAATTGTTGACTTGATAAACCAGCACACTTCCATGGGTCATCACAAATTTAGCTCTAGAACCTTCTCAAGGACACCTCATCTGTTAGATAGTTCACAGTGCTCATAAGGTGAAAACAGATTCCTCAGGGGACACACAATCCTGACCATAAGAGCAGAAAGAACTGTCTCTCACAGAAGACTTTCTCATGTGATGGATGACATCCCCTGTATGGTAAGCTCATGAGAGGGCTCTCCCACTGCAGACCGTGGCATTGTGCCAAAGCTGTTCCGTAGGCCCCAGGACCACAGCAGTATGTGCAGCTTCTCATGTTTTCCCTTTTGCCATGAAGTTCAAAACCAGATTATCTTCGTTCTTAGAGTTAACATATGGCTTCCTCCTCCTGATTTCCTGTTTCCATATGTGTTTTGCTAGCTCTCTTGCCATTTCATTTTAAGCTACCTCAGAGGCCTTTTTTAAGAGGAAAGGGCCATAAATAAGTCACCAGTCCCACTCCCTAACCCATAAAGTTTCTATATGTGTGAAAGGCGGTCTCAGGGCGCTGTTCCCCAGTCTCTCCCTACTCACTCTCTCCTCCTAAATTGTAAATCATGCCCCTCTCCCTTCCAGCCCTGACATTAAGCACATGTTTAATCAAGTGTTGTTGAGTTGAATTGAATCAAAGGCAGTGACCACTCTCCTTTGCTCCTGACTCAGGCCTACCTCCTCATTGAGGAGGACATCCGGGACCTCGCTGCCAGTGATGACTACAGGTAAAACCAGTCATCTGTCCCCTGCCTCTCCCCTCCCATCACAGTAGCCCCTTGGGGTGAGCCTGGGCCCATACCCTCCCTTGCTTCAACTCTCCTCAATGTCTGTTGCAGAGGATGCCTGGACCTGAAATTGGAGGAGCTGAAATCCTTTGTGCTACCCTCCTGGATGGTTGAGAAGATGCGAAAGTACATGGAGACACTACGGACAGAGAATGAGCATCGTGCTGTTGAAGCACCTCCTCAGACCTGAAGCCAGGTCCCCTGGCCACACTTGGCAGCCCTCCTCCCAAGGCCCTCCCCCACATGGCTGAGGCCACTGCCGGGACTGCTCCTGGACGGATCTCAGCGGCATTAAACTGTGCCTGGGCTAGTCTGTAGTGACTCATTACAGAGCACCCCCAGAATGGCACGTGGTTCTATATTTGTAAAGTTACGGGGTTAAGAAGCAATTAAACAGTTTGTAATAAACATAGTGAGCTTGCTGTGTGGTCCGCATTGTAGGGATGGACGGATTACCAAGGGCTCTAGAAGAAGGGGGCACAGGAAAAGATGACCAGCTACCCTCCCCCATTCCAGGTCAGACCCAGTGAAGTCTGCCCCAAGCATTATCTGCTTTATGAGACGAGGCTGGGGACATCATGTGCTTTGTTAACCTTCCCTGTCTCTCTTATTTCTTCATCCCCTAAGGTATAGACGAAGTGCCAGAATGTGATGGCTGGCACCATAGGGGTTGATGACAGACCAGAAAATGAGGAGAGGCTTTCATTACCCCCTCGTTTTACAGGTTAAGATACGAAATGTTGTGTCCGAGGTCCCAGAGGACGGTTGGAGAGCAGCGTTATGAGCACGTTTCTAAGAGTCTCCTGGCCATCATTCCCCTCGCATGAGTTTTCAGAGGTCCCTACAGAGGTGCCCGGGACATTATAACAGATGGAGGAGCAGGGGTTTCCGGGTTGAGGGAAGAAGTACCAATGTCGACGAGACCCGGACGCTCCCTTCCTCTGGGCGTAGGGATCCTGGCTGAGCGCGCCGGACGTTCCCCCCGCATCCCGGCGTTTGTCCTGGAAGGGTTCATCATCCCACGTGGACTTTTTCTTGGCCCTTTAATGGTCGGCGTTTTCCAAAGGCCACCAATCCGCTGCAGATCCGTTAGTTAATGGCGGTCTCTTCTACCAATCGTCGATCAGAAGTCTGTTCCTGCCGCCCAATAGTGGTACGCTGGAGGGTGGGTCTAGCAGTTGCGCAGTTACAGAGTGCTCTGGCGCTCCTCATTGGCTGGATCAAACCCAAGCGAGCCGCTGATTGGCTGGTGCCGCCGGAGGGTTACAATTCAAACGCGGGCGGGCGGGCCCCCAGCCCTGCAGTTGCAGTTGTGCTCTCCGAGTTCCTGTGTATCTGCCCGCGCCGCCCGGATGGCTTCCCAGAACCGCGACCCAGCCGCCGCCAGCGTCGCCGCCGCCCGCAAAGGAGCCGAGCCCAGCGGGGGCGCTGCCCGGGGCCCCGTGGGCAAGAGGTGAGCGGTATGGAGGTAACACTGGCCGTGCCCAGCACGCCCTGGGCCTTGGGGTCGAGACCTCGGACTTCCGGGCCCCCACCTCCTCCTTGAGCGGGCAGATACGGGGACAGGAGGGCACGCCGGGAGCTCGGGCCGCCCTGGGAGGGCCTCCCGAAGGAGGACGGAAGGGGGAGGCAGGCTGCCAGGATCCTCCGCGGGTAAGCCAAAATGAAAGTGTGACTGGGACCTTTGGGGACTTGGCGGGGGGCGGGGGGAGAGTGGGGACGGAAGTGGGTAGAAATTGGGACCCGGCACGGGGAGAGACGTCAGAGAAGCTGAGGGAGTGAAGAACAAGCCAGACCGCCCTGCGGGAGCCTGGAATTAGGAAGGGTGAGGACTCACTGGGACCCTCCTATGGAAGTGGAAATGAGTTGTGTGCCCCCGCTGAGGTCTGACCTCGGGGTAGGGGAACCGTCCATGACAGCTCCTCCAGAGAGATTGGGGTGGGGGGAGAAGCACCGCCTGGAGCCCTGGCTCCTCCAGACTCCCAGATGACTCCCAGCACTCATTTTGCAGGCTACAGCAGGAGCTGATGACCCTTATGGTGAGTGACTACCTGCCCAGACCCCCAACCAGTTCTTCCACCCTCCACCTCCCACTCACCTCCGCTAATCAGCGACTTTCCTACATCAGGTTCTTTGCTAGACATAGTGCAGGGGATTAAAACATGAGTCCAGTTTGCGCCCTTCTGGGAAGAAGTTAATAAACCCCACCTACACCTTTCCTTCCAGCAGTGTCTACTCCACATCCCACCCCCACCATGAAGTTCTCTCTAAAATACAGTTCCCTGAAACCATACAAGGCTTTCCCTCTATCCTGCCTGGTCCTACTTCCTTGCCTGGAGATTTACCCATACCCTGCTCTCCACCCTTAATATTCTTAATCCTGTCATACTTTGAAATGCTTCTTCCCAAATGACCTTGTCTGCATTAACCCTGAATATCAACTCAAATCCTTCAGTGCCCCTATGTAGATCTACCTAGTCTGTGAATGATCTGGAGGCTTTGTGTGTAACCAGCACTCACTGGCATGCTCAGTTGAATTCCCAGCATCCAACAAGATTGGAGGTACAGAGCTCCCTTCTGCTTCTCTGCATAACCCCTCTCTCCTTGACATACCCAGTACCCCTCCCCAGAGGGGAAGGTTCAGCCCCCAAGAACTGAATCACTTCCCCAGAAAAGCCTGTCAATTTGGTCCGGTTGCTTTATTTTGGACCAAAATGTGATGCGCTTCAGAGGAAGGAGTTCACCCACTGACCCCTAAAAGTGTAGTCTGCAGCCCAGCAGGTGTTGTTTCTTCCCCCAGATGTCTGGTGACAAAGGAATTTCTGCCTTCCCTGAATCCGACAACCTTTTCAAATGGGTGGGGACCATCCACGGAGCAGCTGGCACAGTAAGTGCAGGGTTGAGGTCGGTGAGTGTGACTTGGCTGGGTCTGGGGAGAGGTAGGAGGAGAAATCCAAGTGCAGGTCAGCTTCAAGTCTTCAGCCTGGCAGGACGTTCCCCTGTTGTGTTCTTGTGCTCTGAGCCTATGGCCTCGTCTCTCCCTCTGTACAGTAAGAGGTTGGGTTTAAAGCAGGGCTTTCCATCTTAAGTGCCTACAGGGGGCCAGACAAAAAGGAAAATGGAGGGTACACGAGGACTTTGGCCGGTGAAAGGGCTCAAGTAAGTCCCAAGATGACAGCTTGCCATTGCTGCACGTCTGGGTTTTGGTTGGTGGGTTTTGGGGTATTTTATTTTTAATGTTTTTTAATGTTTATTTACTTTTGAGAAAGACAGAGACAGAATGCGAATGGGTTAGGGGCAGAGAGAGAGGGAGACACTGAATCCGAAGCAGGCTCCAGGCCCTGAGCTGTCAGCACAGAGCCCAGTGCAGGGCTCAAACTCACAAACCGCAAGTTCATGACCTGAGCCAAAGTCAGACGCTTAACTGACTGAGCCACCCAGGCGCCCTGCTCCACATCTGGTTTACGATTAGTCAGAATCCACGAGTGCCTGGCTGGCTCAGTCAGTGTAACGTGTGACTCTCGATCTTGGGGTTGTGTCTATACCCACGTTGGGTATAGCGATTACGTAAAAATAAAATCTTTTAAAAAATAAAAAAATCTGGATATATGTCTAAAACATCCTGGTTTTTACATGTTAGTATCTAATGTTATAACTGACTAAAGCACAGCTGTGGTAGCCCTCAGGATGCCAGTTTACGTCCCTTATCTGTAGGACAAGGATCACTGATGTCCCTGCCAGATATGCGAGAAAGAACCAGAGCCATTGCAACACTTTGTCTTTTGTCAAGTCCCAGATAAACTCAAAGGTCCTAGCAAGCCCCTTTCTGGGGCTTGGGTCGGGCTGTGAGGCTCAGGGTGGGAGGTATACTCCCCACCTGTTTCTCCGATGCCAGGTATACGAGGACCTGAGGTATAAACTCTCCCTGGAGTTCCCCAGTGGCTACCCTTACAATGCGCCCACGGTCAAGTTCCTCACGCCCTGCTATCACCCCAACGTGGACACCCAGGGTAACATCTGCTTGGACATCCTGAAGGACAAGTGGTCTGCCTTGTATGATGTCAGGACCATCCTGCTGTCCATCCAGAGCCTGCTAGGAGGTGACTTCTGAGACCAGCCCGTCCCCTGAACCCGGGAACCTGTCAGGCCTCCCGGGATTCCCCCAGGCCAGCCTCTTCTCCCCCTACTGATCATTCTCTTTCTGTCCGTCCACAGAACCTAACATCGATAGCCCTTTGAACACACATGCTGCTGAGCTCTGGAAAAACCCCACAGGTGGGTCCTCCATCCTTTCCGGGCACCGGGTGATCCCTCCCCAGCCTTCAAAGGCTCCCTCACACAGAAGGATCTTGGTGACTTGGGATTGTGTCCTGAGGACCGGGTTGGGAGTGGATGTCAACCTAGGGAATCCACTTCTGCCTCTGCCTTGGTGTTTTCTGATTTGCCTGTTTGCTATAAAAATCAGGAAACTCTTTCCACGTTAATGTAGGTTGAGGGGCTTTTTAAGTAGAAGGCAAAGCTTTGTGCAAACGATTTGCTCACTGAGGCCCCCCAGTCACCTCCCCAGCCTCACTGGAAGCAGAACCCCTCCCCAAGACCTGACTGGGTAGGCAGCAAAAGGGACTCTTGTACTAAGAAATCCTCTCCAGCTCCCCAGATTTTGTATCCTTGCTTGCCCTCATGTGCATCTTAATCCCCGTCCCCACCACTCCCTGATACCTGCCTGTTCTCTTCCAGCATTCAAGAAGTATCTGCAAGAAACCTACTCAAAGCAGGTCTCCAGCCAAGAACCCTGACTGTCTAGCCTCTTTCCTTGTGTTGTCTTTTTATTTTCTCCTTAGATGGTCTGTCCTTTCCTTCATTTCTGCCTAGGACTCTGTATCTTAAACTGTGGTGTTATTTTTGTTTTGTTTGTTTTTTAAATTAAGTGTCTGGTTGAGCCCTTGTGATGAATATATTAAATAAATACATTGGTTGGGTTTTTTTTGGTTTTTTTTGTACAAGTTGCCTTGTAATTTCCCCAGGGTTGGGAGTGTTCAGCATGGGTGGAGTAGGGTCCAGGCCCTTGCCCTGCTCCTCTCCAGGGACTAGAAGCAGCTGAGAGGCTGTGTGGCTGCTCAGGGGTGACGAGGACTCGTTCCTCTATGAGCTTAGTCATTTCATGACTGCATCTGATTCCTCACCTGTAAGATGGGTCTCACAAAATGCCTCTGTAGAGTTGTGACATGAACCAGGGACGTCAGTGGATACTGGAGCTGCCCAGCTGAGTTACAGATGAGGCTGAATCAGAAAGCGTGTACGGGGGCGCCTGGGTGGCTCAGTCGGTTAAGCGTCTGACTTCAGCTCAGGTCATGATCTCGTGGTCCGTGAGTTTGAGCCCCACGTCGGGCTCTGTGCTGACAGCTCAAAGCCTAGAGCCTGTGTCAGATTCTGTGTCTCCCTCTCTCTGACCCTCCCCCGTTCATGCTCTGTCTCGCTCTGTCTCAAAAATAAATGTTAAAAAAAAAAATTAAAAAAGAAAGCGTGTACGTGCACACATGTGCACACAGGAGGGGGTTGGGAGGTGAGGACCAGCCACCTACTTTATGGCGGGATGTTCTGGTCCTGAAAAAGGAAAAGGAAAGCACTCAGCTCACCCTAAGCAGGCTTGGGGTCTGGGAGACAGCCCGGGAATGCCTCTTCCCGGGCAGAGACCTCAGGACAGCTCCCGACTCCCCCCTTACCCCAGGCCCCCCATGCCCCCACTCACATTCACCCACTCCTCACCAGCGATTCTTCCCGCTCCTGCACCCACTGGCCCAGGCCCCCAGCCCCTAGGCCCTCTCCACTGGCCTGTCAGAGGCCCCAGCCTTTGGGGCCCTGAGAGGAAACTCCTGTGCTGACCAGTTGGGGTCTGGGCAGGGGGAAGGGTGGAGTAAGGTGATGGCCCCAGCCCAGGTACTGCAGGAAAATCTCCAACGTGGACCAACACAGCAGCAAGATGCCCTCCAACACCACCTGGGTCTTGGCCTCACCCAGCTCTGCCAGCAGCTGACTGTGCAGGCCTTGGGGGGGGGGGGGGGGGGAGGCATCAGGAAGGTTCTCACTTTTCTCTTATTCCTGCCAGCCCAGGCTCCTTCCCTGCTCTGTGCCCCCACGGAGCAGGCAGGTGACAAGTGGCCTGTGGATCTGGGATGGGATTTGGATGACACTGTGTGGCTAGCTCTCCCGGCAGTGCTGCCCAATCAGATGTGCAGAGAAGTCTGCCTGGGCTCTACCTCCAATGCAAATGCTGATTCAGTGGGTCTGTGTGGGGCCTGAGGATCTGCAGTCCTCCCGAAGTTGAAGATGAGCGGTGTTCTCAAGGCGTGGCCCTTCCACCTGGAACTTGTTAGAAATGCAAATTCTTGGGGCGCCTGGGTGGCGCAGTCGGTTAAGCATCCGACTTCAGCCAGGTCACGATCTCGCGGTCCGTGAGTTCGAGCCCCGCGTCGGGCTCTGGGCTGATGGCTTGGAGCCTGGAGCCTGTTTCCGATTCTGTGTCTCCCTCTCCCTCTGCCCCTCCCCCGTTCATGCTCTGTCTCTCTCTCTCTGTCCCAAAAATAAATAAACGTTGAAAAAAAAAAAAAAAGAAATGCAAATTCTTGGCCCCAACAAGCTCTCTGGGATTCTGAGGCTCTCTCAACTTTGAAAATACATGACTAGAGGATGTCTAAGAAGACAGCTCAGAAAGTAGCACTAAGATGGTTCTTACTAAAGGCTGGCCAAGGCGGGTATATTTTTTTGTCTGCATTAGGAGGCTTCTCCACGTGGTCCTTGATCCAATTGTTGGGCCACCCAGATGGCCACATGGCCTGCCTTGTGTCAGTCACAGGGGTGGACTATAGCTCAGAACCAATCAGAGTGTTCCTTAGAATTAATCCCTGGGAGAAAGTAGAATGATTTTACTAACAGGGTTGCTTAAAAGAGGAGGGAGTCTGGGCAGATGGGAGAAAGCCAAGCAGAGACCAGTAGCTGGGAGATGGAGGTGACATTGAGACTGGCCTCCAGCTGACGCCTTAGCATCCCAGTTTCGTGAGCCAGCAAATCCCTTTTTAGTTTAAGTCCATTTGATTTCGGTTTCTGGCACTTGCAACAAGACGGAGAAGGTATTGTTCCCATTCGCCCCATACCATTACTGAGTGCCTGCAGTACAAGCCCTATGCATGGGGCTGGGGATCAAGCAGGGGAAAAAACACAGTCCTGTCCTCAGAGGCTGAAGTTCAGGGGGCAGACAGGCAGGTCAGTGGGGGTAGAATAAGTGCCATAAGAGTGGTGGTTAAGAGCTCAGACCTCACAGGCAGAACAATTGTTAGAATCCCCACACCCCTCCCTGTTACTTGCATACATTTAGACTAAACCACTCTTTAAAATGGAAATATTAGTAGCTACCTCATAGGATAGACAGACCTTAGAGTAGTGCCTGGCATGTGGTAAGCCCTCCTTAGATGTTGGGTACTATGAAAGCTCAGAGGTGGGGCACCTAACAAAGACCAGGAGAGTCAAGGAGGGCTTTCTGGAGAATGGACTGGGCCATGAGGGAGGGATAAGGAAGGGAGCACACTCCTTGGATAGCAAGAAGTTCAGCAGTATGGAATAGTGGCATAGTAGCACGGACGTCAGGTCGCAAAGGGCTTGTAAGGCCTTTAAATTAAAGGCCTTTACCGAGAAGGTTCTGGGGCACCCGGGCGGCTCAGTCAGTTAAGCGACTGACTCTTGGTTTCAGCTCAGGTCATTATCTTATGGTTCATGAGTTCGAGCCCCACGCCAGACTCTGCTGATAGCATGGAGCCTGCTTGGGATTCTCTCTCTGCCCCTCCTGCTCTCAGTCCTCTCACTCTCTCTCTCTCAAAATAAATAAACTTTAAAAAAGTAAAAATAATAAAATACAGGGGCTTTACCTTGAGGCACCTAATAAAGCCTTGAGTAGGATTTGGTGTCAGAAAGCTGCTTCCGGCAGCCTTGAGGGGAGGGAACGGCCAGGAGGTTAACTACTGTTCTGAGTCACAACACTGAGAGGACGGATAAAAGAGTAAGGAGACAGAAGGAAAGCAGCAGGCCAGAGCAAACTGCGGGTGGGAAGGCGGCTCCAGAACTCCAGGGTGCCATCTCTGAGATGGGGAATTTATGAGATTAGAGCAGGACGGGTGTGAAGTTCTGAGGGCAGCTAGGGAGAACTGTCCACAGGTAGGTGGTGCCACACTTAAGAGCCTTGCTCCTGTTTCCACATGTGTGTGCCCGGGTACGTCACCGCCTTCCTCCGCTGTAAAACGGAGAGAGCAGCCTCTGCCTGCCTCTAGGGTTGTGTGCATCAATCAGACAGGCCCGCAAGGCACGGCACACAGCAAGCGGTCCTGGTGATGAGTGCTGACCCCGGCTGGAAATAGAAACTGGGAAACATGAATGCTTGCGAAAGGGGAGCCAAGAACACGAAAGAACTGGAAAGGGAGGACTGTAGCGATGAATAACCGCACAAGTCAGGGTTTCAACGTGGTAGTAGTGATATTAATAACGGCATTAGTGGGGCTCCTGGGTGGCTCGGTCGGGTTAAGCGTCTGACTCCGGCTCAGGTCAGGATCTCAGCGTTCGAGAGTTCGAGCCCCACGTTGGGCCCTCGAATGTACTTATTTGTTAAAATAAACATTTAAAAATAATAATAGCATTAGTACGCGTCACACTCTGTTCTAAGCGCTCTGCACTAACAAACTAACTTGTTCTCACAACCCTGCAAGGTTGTGAGAATTCTCATTATCCCCATTTTACAGAGTAGGAAACTGAATTACAGAGTGGTCTGTCATGGCAGTGAGGGTTCGAACTCATTCAGAGGCACCCTGCCTCTAAAGCTAAGGCACCACTGCACGGCATTAGCTTTGACCTGCTGCCTGCTGTGATTGAGTCGTGCACAGAGAGTTACAGAAGCCAGAGCACAGCCAGTGGGAGAAGGGATCAAGGGAGAAGGTGTCTGAGCTGGGTTCTGTATCTTTGACGTGGTATCTGAGCTTGAGCTGGGCTGAGAAACTTGCCAGGCTTTTTAGAGGAGGAAGGGCATTCCAAGGAGGGAGAAGGCAGGAGCAAAAGCCAGAAGGCTTGAAAGCGCACCCCCACTGTCCAGGGCAGGACTGACAAATCGCCCAGCGTGACTGGAGCCCAGAGGGGAGGGAAGGAGGGGAAAGGAATTTGGATTGGATTCTAGAAGCAATGGGGAGCCTTGAAGGTCTTTCAACGGGGGAGGAGCAAGGTCAGATTTCTTTTGGCTCCATCGTGCTGACGGCCGTGTGTTGAGCGCGTTGGCCGGGGCTGGAGGCAGGGGTCCAGGGTAGAGACGAAGACGTCAGAACAGACGAAGTAGAAAAAGTCAAGCAGGAACGAATGCTGCCTGGAACGGACGGATACTCCCCTTTCCCTCCCCAGCCCGGCAGTCTGCACCGAAGACCCAAAAAGGCTCCAGAAAGGAGGGACGGTAGGGAAGGAAAGGGGCCTCGGTCGCCTGCGGCGACCTCACCCTACCCCCGTCCCAGGCACCCTCACTCACTCCGACAGCCCCAAGGCCCCGGCCACCCTCCTCCAGCGCCAGGCGCCACCGCAGCCCGTCGGCCGAGCTGCCCACGCCCAGCGCCAGCTACCAGGAGCCGGCCGGGAACCTGACCAGCGCGTCGGCGCGTCAGGCAACTCGGGTCGCCCCTCCTCGGATCCCAAGTGCGCTCGGGTGGCGCCCTGGACCACGGCCCAGCCCGGCGGGTCATGACACCCACTCCCCTGCTCCTCCCCTCACTCAGGCTACGTGCTTCTCAGCGTCTGTTTTTATTCTTTCTGGACACAGAGCCAGCAGGGGCCGCGCCTCCCTCCCGGGGCGGAGAGTGGGACGGGGCGGGGTGGCACCGCCCTGGCCCGAGGGACGCGCGGTCGGGGCAGAGGAGAAGCCGACTTCTTACTGCACGCCTTCCATCATCTTCAGGAACTCTGCGGGGAAGGAGAGGGGGAGGAAATCTTGCACAAAACCGCCGAGAGCTCCCCACCCTGCCCACAAAGCCAAGGACGTTCATGTGGGTGCCACGCCCCGGACGTTCCCGCGTGGCGCGCCCCCCGGCCCCGGCCCACCGCCACCAAGCTGTCGCGGCCCTCACCGTCGAAGTCAATGCGGCCGTCGTTGTTCTTGTCACCGTCTTTCATCAGGGATTCGATCTCGTCGTCCGTCACGTGCTCCCCGGAGGCCCTGAAAATCTCAGCCAGCTCTTCCGCATCGATGTAGCCGTCTGCGTTCCTTTGAAGCGAAGGGACAGCGTAGGGCTCAGGGCAGGCAGGGGCGAGCTGCCCTGGCCACGTCGACGCCTCCCCTCCCTCACCGCCACCCCCACTCCGAGAATGTAAGTGCCCTGCCGGCCAGACTCGCCCAGCCCAGCGCCTTCTCGGCTCCCAGGCCCCCAGTGCACCTGTCGAAGATGCGGAAACACTCGGCCAGCTCCTCCTCGCTCTTCCCCTTCGCATCCTCTTTCATCTGGCGCACCATCATGACCAAGAACTCCTCGAAGTCGATGGTGCCGCTGCCTGTGGGGAGCAGGTGGTGAGTGAGCCTGAGCCCTGGATGCCCACCTCTCCCGCCACCGTCCCAGCCCTGCCTTGGAGGGCCACCAGCTCACCGTCCTCGTCCACCTCCTCGATGATGGCATCCAGCTCCTCTTTGGTGGGTGTCTGGCCCAGCATCCTCATCACCGTGCCCAACTCCTTGACGCTGATGTCCCCGCCACCGTCAGCGTCAAACATGTCGAAGGCGGCCTTGAACTCTGTCGGAGGAAGGAGGCAGAAGACCAAAGTGGGGCTGCCTGGACTGTCAGCCTCACACCTTGCCTCCCACCCTGTTCAAACACCGTTGCCCAGCACACATCCCCCCCAACAGCCCGCCCGCCCACCTGCACTCACCAGCGATCATCTCCTCGCTGAGGTAGGACCGGGCCTCTGCCTGCTGGTCCGTCTGCAGAAGACACAGAGTCAGAGAGAAGAAGGGGCAGACCCCCGAGCTCATTCTTGTCTCAACCCCATTCTCTTTAACCCCCTTCTGTCAATGCCCTTTGGTCTTCCAGAAGAACAATGCCAAACTAGCAACACCTTCTGCATGTTCTCACAGCACCTGGCCCCAGTTATGAAGGACTAGGGAGAAAACGGATTACGCCCAAGGTCTCCAAACTTGCCAGTCAGATGCCAAGTCAGGAATCCCTAACCCACTAACCTTGGGCAAGTCACTTATTGTAACTTTATCTCTTCTCAGCAGCTTCTCAGAGATGAGATAGCATTGGGGGTGTGAAAGGGTTTTGTAAAGTGCCAGCACTATTCCAGCATGATTTCCCACTTTTCCCTAGCTCCTGACAGAGCCTGGCACTGTAATAGGTGCTCAATAAACGTATGTTCTCAAATAAACAATAATGCAACGCAAAGTCGCTGAGCACCTACTAAGTGCCCATCAGGCCAAAGACTAGGCACTGAAACCAAGAAGATTCAGACACAGCATCCCTCCCCTCCAAGAACTTGCGGAGACGGAGATTTTAAGCTTCCTTCTTATCATTCAGTCATCGGAGTAAATACCACTCATGCTGGGCCGAATATAATGGGGGCCTTGTGGAGGTGAAAGTAAGAGTTCGAGAGAGGGGATCTGGCCACATGCAAGCCAAGCCAACTGGCTATGGGGCTTTGGACTGAGGCTGGTGAGGAGGAGGGGCTGAGGTGGCCAAGGTGTTCTTTGGCGGGCTGGCTGATGCCTTCCTCCTTGCCCCCCCTCCCCTCCTCCCTCCTCCTTGTCCATGCAGGAGAGTCGGCTATTTTTAGTCTGGCGTGGGCCACAGCAGCTGTCCTCCAGGGTCTAGTTACCCCTTGAAGTGAAGTGGGGTGGGGGACCTCAGCAGACATAACAGCCCCAGATTAGAACCCCTCTCTGAGAGGCTGGGGTCTGTCCTCTTCTGCCCCTTCTCCTCACCCTTGAAGCTCTTGGACTTGAGACCCTGCAAACCTCCCCTCTTCCAGAAGAGTCTTCTCTCACTGCCAGTAGGAAGGTTTGGCAAGGCTTCTAGCCCACCCCTGCCACTGGCTCACTGGGTGACTCACTCTGGCCCTCGGAGTCCCCGCCTCTACCATGAGAGAGACAAGCTAGGACCCCCTCACACTTCCATGACCAACACTGCCAAAGCCTCAGGTCTGCAGGGAGTTGGCAATACCCGGAACATCCCAGCCCTCCCCTTTCTAGAGAAGTCCAAGGGCTTCTTCCCCAGGCTTCCTTCTAGACACCCAGGCTCCAGGAACCTTCACGGTCCATCTTCAAACATCCAATTACTGGACTACAGAGCACCCAGATCTGGCCTGGAAGAGGTCCAGAGGTGCTCCAGCAAGCAAAGGGCTGAAGTCCTTTCTTGTCCTTACCATGGCTGCTAGTCACAGGGCCTCCTCTGCTGTAGGTCACCGCCTCAGACACTCCACCACCCAAAGTTGCCCTGGCCTGCTCCAGCCCCTAGGATTTGTAGGGGCTCCCTCCCCTCCCACCTCCCTGCTCCCCAGGACTGGCTGCCCCAGCCAATCAGATCCTGGGGTCAGTGAGTGCCTCCCCCCCAACCCCCGCCCCATCCCAGAGTCCTAGCCCATTACCTAATTTAGCCAAGGGCCCTTGCAGAGAAATTTAAGCCTCTGAGCAGGTGGCAGGCCTTGATGTCCTAGATTCTTGGGAGGAGAACCCGCCCCGCTCACCCCCTTAGCAAGCTCCTGCTCAAGAATCATGTTTGCTCCAAGATGGGTAAGGACAATCAGAAGACAGACAAGTGAGGCAGCAAGGTAGACTGGGAAGAGAACAAAACTTGAAGTCTAAAACCCAAGATCCAGGGGCGCCTGGGTGGCGCAGTCGGTTAAGCGTCCGACTTCAGCCAGGTCACGATCTCGTGGTCCGGGAGTTCGAGCCCCGCATCGGGCTCTGGGCTGATGGCTCAGAGCCTGGAGCCTGTTTCCGATTCTGTGTCTCCCTCTCTCTCTGCCCCTCCCCCATTCATGCTCTGTCTCTCTCTGTCCCAAAAATAAATAAACGTTGAAAAAAAAAATTTTTAAACCCAAGATCCAAATCCTGTCTCTGCAAGCTATGCACTCTTAGGCAGGTGACGATGCCACTCTGAGCTTCAGTTTCCTTCTCTGCGAGACGGAGACGGGGACGGTCATAACTTCCCTCACAGAGAGACCACGGTAAACGGGGGCCCAGGTACAAGTCACCTAGCTTGTGCCAGCTCCAGAGGGTTGATGCTTGGCAAGTGGAATGTCCTGTCTTTGAACCATGGTAGAAGGCAGGGGAGGGGGCGAGGAGGAAGTGACAGCCACGGTTTGTGAAACTCTACAACGTGCCACACTCTGTGCTAAGCATTTTAACCACGTGATCTCATCTGGTGCTCATCCTCTGAGGTAGAAGCTATTATTATTCCCTTTTCCCGGAGGACCTTTGTAAATCGTAAAGGTCTATAGTCATGTTGGGTGATTCT
The DNA here is from genome assembly GCF_022079265.1 of Lynx rufus. Classification (NCBI taxonomy): domain Eukaryota; kingdom Metazoa; phylum Chordata; class Mammalia; order Carnivora; family Felidae; genus Lynx; species Lynx rufus. The sequence continues at coordinate 15,140,021 of NW_025814896.1, read as the reverse complement.
TATTAATCCTCAAGGGAAGTCCTATCCAAATAAGAAATCTATGGAGGGGTCCGGGAAATGGGTATGCAGTTGGAGGAGAAATAAACTTTGAAAGCAGTTCCCAAGGGGCTCCTAGATGACTCAGCTGGCTAAGTATGGGACTCTTGACTTCAGCTCAGGTCATGATCTCAGAGTTTGTGAGTTCGAGCCCCACATCGGGCTCTGTGCTGATAGCAAGGAGCCTGCCTGAGATTCTCTCTCTCTCTGCCTCTCTCTCTGCCCCTCCCTCACTCACGTGCTCTGTTTCTCTCTCTCAAAATAAATAAACCTAAAAATTTTAAAAAGAGAAAAAAGAAAAGAAAAGAAATAAAGCAGATCCATCTCTCAAATACACCTTCTCCAGGGAAAAGATGTTTGGGATTCACTTTTTTGAGGGAGAGGGAGACTAGAGGACTAGGGGCAGGTTCTCTACGTGGGTAAAGGGGCAGCTGGCCCGTTCCTAGAGCTCGGTGAGGAAGTCTGGAGCAGCTCAGCTGACCGTCCGGAGAGCGAAGGGATGTGCAGAGCGAGTCCAGTCCAGAGGGGGTCCACCCCGAGAATCCACAGAGCCTAGGGTGGATGTTGGAGGGGTAGGTGATGCTGTGGACAGTGGCTAAGTCAACAGAAAGAGCACTAAGACAACTAAGCACAGAGCCTGGGGCCAGTGAAAGGAGGCTGGATTCCAAGGAAGGCAGACGGACAGTGGCAGCCCAGCCCATCTTCCTCTATTTATAGACATTCCCAAGAAAAGCTCAGTGGAGCTAGGCCAGGCTACAGAAGGCCTCCCCTGTCCAGGCAGAGGGCCAAGGGGCAGCGACACCAGGGGATTCCAATTTGGATATGAGCCCTGGAACTGCAGGATTCCTTTGGAATAGCGTGTGGAACCCTCAGCAATCATTTGTTCCCTGATTTGTTCTTTCATTTATTCAGGGAAATACAGAAGGTCCAAATTTATCTATTCCCCTTGACCCTTCCAATCCCAATCCCCTTTCCTCCACATCTTGCCTCTGCTCTGGTCAGACTAAAATGCGGCTCCAAACACCACCTTTTGTAGCCTTCAGGTCTTTGTACATGCTGGGTTTTTTCTTGCCAGTAATTCTGTCTTCTTTCTCTACACCTGCCTACTTCCCTGTCATCTTTCTCAAATTTTTTTAAGTTTATTTATTTATTTTGAGAGAGAGAGAGAGAGAGAACAAGCAGAGGGGGGGCGGATAGAGGATCTGTGCTGACAGAGAACCTGATGCGGGGCTCGAGCTCACAAACCATGAGACCATGACCTAAGCCGAAGTCGGACACTTAACCAACTGAGCCACCCAGACATCCCCGTCTTTCTCAGCTTTAACATCATTTCCTTGTGGTGTTTGGCTGGCTCAGTCGGTGGAGCGTGCGACTCTTGATCTTGGGATCTTGAGTTCGAGCCCCATGTTCGGTGTAGAGATTAGTTGCAAAAAAAATACAAATCAAAAATAACATCACTTCCTTCAGGATCCCTCCTCCTCTACCCGGGCCAAAGCAGTCCAGGGTGGTTTCCTGGTAGTTTCTTCAATCATATCCCTGAGCATGCCACATGACATGACCTGTTCTGAGTTCCGTGGACCAGAGACACTTACCTGTTCATCACTGCATTCCCCAGCACCTCAGCACGTGGCACTTAGCAAGTGCTCAATAAATATCTTGTTCTTTATAAGACTAACTGAACTGGGTGACATCTGGTTATGAGAAGGAACTTCCTAACTGTCGTGGTTGAATAATAACAGGAACGGGAAGCCTCAGGAGATAATGAGCTTCCTGTTACTGAATGTATGCAATCAGGAATTCAATGACCATCTCTCAGGGAGGCTATAGGGAGATATTACACAGAATCCAAGGATAGTGGAGGATACAAGACATCAGGAGATCTAGTTCTGGTCCTGTTTGTATGACCCAAGGTAGGTCCCTTCCCCTCACTGACCTTCAGACCTCCCATCTGTAAAATAGAAGTGCCAAACCAGATTTCTGACAACCCATGGTTTTTTTGAACACCTGCCTTGTACCCAGACTTGTGAAACATGCCAAAATACAACTTAATATTCTTGTTTGGTGTTTGGTGAATAAGTGAGTGTTGAATCAATCAATGAATGAAGGGGGCCTTTTTTGCCCCAACACCCTACTGCTAAGCTGAATGAAGAGTAGTTAGAGCCTTGAAATTACACAGACTTGGCCCTAAATCCCAGCTCCCCTATTTCCTAGCTCTGGATTTGGGGGAAGTCAATTTGCCTCTTCATCCTGAAAATGGACCATTATTGTCCAATAACAGCCCCTCCCCCAAGAGGTTGAGTGTGACATGTGACCCCATATAAAGTGCCTAGAACAGGATGTAGGACACAGTGGAGCCTCAAATGAAAGCCCTGCCTTTTCTGCACATAGGGGGGCAGGGAGTATGTTTTCCATTCAAAGCGATTTCCCTCCACCTCTCTCTTGTGCCATTCAAAAAGGGTAGGAACGATTGTCAGAGAGATTTTATTTGTTTAATTGTATAACCAACAATATCTGCCCTGCTAGGGACTGATAGTTTGGGCTTTTGACAAGAAGTGACAATAAATTCTTCCTCCTGCTGACCTCCTGGTAAAAGATGAAACACAGCCAGCCCTTTAGAAGAGCTGCTGAGATTACCACGCCTCCCGTGTGTGGGGGGAAAAAACAAAACAAAACCAGAATTAGAAACTCAGGAGACCTAGGCTGCAAGGCCCCACACTCAGAGACCTCTGGCAAGCTCTGTGACTCTGGGCAAGGAACTCTGCCTTTCTGGATCTCACTTCCCCGTTTGCTACTTCCTATGTGTGAGGCTCAAATGAAATTATGAAGTTGTAAGAACCTGAGAACACTATGGAAACAATAATCACTATGTAACTGATCAATCTGTCAGCCTCTGCTCTGTGCCAGGCACTGAACCAGTCAGTGCCCTTTCAAAGGCTGAAAAATTAGTACTAGTTTTAATTATTCCTGTTTTACATAGGAGAAAACCTAGGCTCATCGAGGCCAGATTCCAACTCAGATCACGTGTCTTCTCCTGGCCTCAAATTTTTCACCAGAGATGGGCTTCCAACGGTGGCATAATGACTTTGGAAAGTTAAGAGTGCTGGGTGGAGATTGTGGGACAGATTGGGGCCAACCGGGACTGACAGGATCTTCGGGACGAGCGGGAGGTTTCACTGAGGGCGTGAGCCCCCTTAGATTGGGTAGGATCCCGCAGGAGGCTCGGGTTCGCCCAGGCCTACCCAGGATTCCCAAGTCCCTCCCGGAGCGAAAGGCCCGGGATTCCCGGGAGGCTCCGGGGAGCGGGCGGGGCCGGGGGCGGGGCGGCGGCAGGAAGCGGCCGGAGCGGCGCTCGGAGCGGCCTGAGCCCGGGGAAGCCCGGCCGGCCTCGGTAAGCTGCCGGGACTGCACTCGGACCCCGGGGGACCGCGCGCCGCTGAGTGCACCGCGGGCGCCGGAGGGAGAGACGCGCCAAGGGGCGAAAGAGACAAGGGGAGGGTCCCAGCCGCTCCCGGGCAGAGCTCGGCCCTAGGCTGCGCGGGTGGGAGGGAAACGACGCCAGGCGACGCCCGGGGCTCGCAGGACCCCCAACGGGCAGGGGCGGGGCCTCCGCGGCGCCCCTCCCTCCCTCCCCTGACTGGGCCCGCCCCTTCTCGCGCGGTTGGGGGGGGCGGTCTCCCTCCCTCCCCGGCCCCAGCCCCAGCGTCGCGCGCTCCCCCCAGGGTGCCATGGCCTCACGGCTCCTGCACCGGCTGCGGCACGCCCTGGCCGGCGACAGCCCGGGGGAGGCGGCGGCCGGCCCGGAGGCCGAGCAGTTCCCGGAGAGCTCGGAGCTAGAGGACGACGACGCCGAGGGCCTGTCCTCCCGCCTCAGCGGCACCCTCAGCTTCACCAGCGCCGAGGACGAAGAGGAGGAGGACGACGAGGACGACGGAGAGATTGGCCCCGACCCGCTGCCCGCCGGGGACGGGGCGTCGGGGGAAGATGCAGGCGAGTTCCCGAGGACAGAGGCGGGACCTGGGGCTCCATTAGGCCTCCACCCCAGCCACCTCTTGGCTGTGTGACCTTGAGAGAATCACAACACCTCTCTGAGCCAAGTTTTCCCTCTTGTCAAATGGGGGAAATCACTCCCATCTCGAGGTTGCTGCGGGCATTAAATGTACAGGATCCGGGATGTACAAATCCGAACAATGTGCTCGCGATGTTTGGGGGGTGGAAATATTTATTTAGAGTCGGCCGTCTGCTCTGCTAGGCGCGGTGTTTGGCCCCAGACCTCTCCCTGGCTTTCGGTTTACATTTATGTCAAATGGAGATAAAGCCTGTCTCACCTGTTGGGAGGATGAGTGAGGTCACTGCATGTGGTTTATGTCGACCTTAGCCCCAGGCCCATTGATGTAACTGGTCATGTGCTCATGCAGAACGAAGCCCCCCACCTGATGGGCAGCGGGGCAGTCAGCCCCTCACAAGGCAGTTGCAGGATTTCTGGAAGAAGTCCCGGAACACCCTGGTTCCCCAGCGTTTGCTCTTCGAGGTGACCAGCGCCAACGTGGTCAAGGACCCGCCCTCCAAGTACGTGGTGAGTGAGGGTCCAGGAACCCCTGGGCTGTGAGTTTAGAACTCTGGCTAAGTAGGGGAGACTCCAACTTCCTGAGGGGGGCAGTCTGGCTGTGTAGTTCTAAAGGATCACTTCATTTTTTAGGGATGGGGAAACTGAGGCCAGAAAGGAGATATAACTTGAGCAAGTCCTCAGGCAAATGATTTAGCTTCTCTGAGGGATTATGGACCTGCCCCCCATCCTGGTTTTGAGACTAAAGAGAACTGGTGTGTGTGCCCCCCAACCCTAGGTTTTGCAGACTGTAGCAAAATACAAGATATATAGGAAAAAATATTATCTGGGTCAGACCTGAAACCCAAGTTGCATTGGTTAGTGGTTAAAAAAAAAAAAGGTTTTTGGATCCAGATCTTGATTCAGATCCCACTTATTACCAGCTGTTTGACCTTCGGTGCGTTGTGTAACCTTGATAATGCTATTTTCTCATCTGAGCAGTTGCAGAAGTTAAATGAGACAGTGCACAGAAAGAAAGCCCTTAGCATTGTGCCTGGCATTATGAAGTGCTTGATAAAATGGCACCTCTATTGTTATGACTTAACCTTGGCTTGAAAATGTCTGGCATCCAGGTAGGGCCTGTTGTGGCACCCTTACAACCCAGTTCCCAGGCACCCACACTGTACCCCATGATGTTGTTCTGAGGGCTGGATTTAGGGGGTAGGTGGGGTTAGGATGAAAAGCAGTGTGGGGGAAGGCCTTGGAGTCTGTTTTCCTTGCTGTGGAAAGGAGACATGGAGAATGAGGTCGCCAGGTCCTGAGCCCCAGCCCGACCTGGCCAGTCTGGGCAGTGGCAGCTCCCTGCCTCAGACATCCCTCATCTTCGCCACCCTCCTCCATTTCTGACTCAGCAGGAAAGGGGCCTGTAGCACTGTCCCACATCTGGGCCTCTCTCCATTCCTCTCCGCTGCTGTTAGTAAACAGGGGCCACGCCCATGGGGTGCCTGCTCCAATTTGAGCAGGGATGCCTCTGACGATCTAGTCTTAAGTGGCAAAAGTCCCAGCCAGGCGTCATGCACAGGAGAGGGACCCCGAAGAGCAGCTGGGCAGCATGGTGGGGGTGGGACTCTGGGAAGAGAATGATAAGACAGAGCAGGATGGCCAGATAGGTCCTGACCCGTGTCTGGGGAGACAAATCCCCTTCTCTGTCCAGTGGGGACCCTACATCCTGACTTAACTTCTGGGGGTTAAGAGCACAGGCTGTGGAATTAGGTTGGCCTGGGTTTCAATCCCAGTGGGGCCATTTGCCAGCTGTGAGACTTGGGGGGACGTGTTGGATGAGTCAGATGAGATAATGGATCTAAAATGTTTTCTTTTTGCCAAAAAACTAAAAGTAAAAGCTAGATAAACATAAGGGGTCATTTTAGACCAATGCTTCTTGAAGTGTATTCTGCAGGAAATTGTTTTCCGGGAATGTTAACAATTGTGCCTTTAAAAAAGAAAAGAAATTAAAAAAAAAAAAAAAAGATTTGCAGTCGATATGTTTTGGGAAAGCAGAATTGAAGAATAAAATAAATTTCTTTAAGGTTAAACTTCTTTTTTTTTTTAATTTATTTTGTAATGTTCATTTATTTTTTAGAGCGAGAGACAGCACAAGCGGGGCGGGGGTTGGGGGGCAGATAGAGAGAGGAGACACAGAATCCGAGGCAGGCTCCAGGCTCTGAGCTGCCAGCACAGAGCCTGACATGGGGCTCGAACCCACGAACTGTGAGATTATGACCTGAGCCAAAGTCAGATGCTCAACGGACTGAGCCACCTAGGCACCCCAAGGTTAAACTTCTTAATCCTTTAAAATATTACCGTACACTGAATCTTCCAGAGAAGTATAGAATAAGCAAGCCTAATTGACCAGAGGTGGCTGTAATGTTGGCAGTTTCGCAGAGCAAATTCGAGAAAAGTCTGGGTTTGGTGTTGGTGTGCCTTCAACACCTGATGCTCACTAATCCCCCCTTTTAAGTCTGGTGGCTCAGCATTATGCTAGATTAATCCGTGTTCAGGTTCTCAGCTTCACGGTCATCCTGCCCTGTGTTTCTCAGACACTGGTCCTTCCAGTACCACCTTCACAATTCTTGTCCTGGCTAAATGCTACTTGTACTACTCTTTGCTTAACATTTCTCGTCTTAAACAAGTTCAAAAGATTTTAAAGTTCTACTGTATGGGGAAAGCCTAGTTTGCCATAAAGAGAACCATAAAAATTAATACAATAAAATCCGTGAAAAATGACACCGTGTCATTAAACCCTGTGTGAATGCTATTGTCCGAAGGCTCTGCCCGGAGATTTGCTTTCTAGCACTTTTCTCAAGGTGGAGATGAGAAGTGTTGGAGAAGTGCATTTTAAAAATCAGACTGAGAGCCTCTTAATCTGTAGTCAGGATTCAAATTAGGGGGAGTCACCTCTTGTCCCTGATTCAGTGTTATTTACTCCAGCACATAGCACCTAAAATCTCAAGACCAACATGTATTTATACACATTCCACTTGAGTAGACATGACCTAGGCCAGTGCTTCGTTCACTAGAGAGGAGGGCGGACCCAAGGGGGAGCACTGCCTTGCCTGAGGATACACACCTCCAGGGGAGTAGCTGCCCAGGAGTTCGTGCAGTGCCCAATGTCCTTTCCACAATGACCACTACCAGGGCTGTCTGAAGACCTCTCCGCCCGTTTGGAATAACCTAGCTAAGGAGGTGGGGGCTCTGTGTCCAGAGTGGAGCAAAGCCCCAGGCTGGTCCTGAAGGCTGGTTCAGAGGCCCAAGAAAGTCGCCTGGGTTTCGGCTCACCGCTGGTTTTCCAGAGAGGCTATCAGAAGAGCTAACTACCCTATGGGAAGGGAGTGCTCCCTGGAAGGGACAAAAGGGGTGGCAGCTCTAGGCACTGAAGCTCATCTCTGTCTTTCTCTCCCCGTGCTGCCTTGGGCCTGGGTCATTTCAGACGAGCCTCAGGTAAGATGGGACTGGGCTCCCTAGCTGCTGCCCCAGCAGCTCCCACCCTCCTGGGCCCAGTCTCAGGGACTAAGGGGACAGGTGGGGGAACAGAGCTTGAAGTGCGGGTGTGGGGAGGGGAGGGGTACATGGACAATTCACACCTGCCCTGACCCCACCCTCCCCGCAGCTCTACACCCTCGCCGTGATGGGTCCAGGGCCACCTGATCGCCAGCCAGCCCAGATCTCTCGCCGCTACTCGGACTTTGAGCGGTTGCACCGAAACCTGCAGCGACAGTTCCGGGGCCCCATGGCCGCCATCTCCTTCCCCCGGAAGCGCCTGCGCCGGAATTTTACCGCGGAGACCATCGCCCGCCGCAGCCGGGCCTTCGAGCAGTTTTTGAGCCACCTGCAGGCAGTGCCCGAGCTGCGCCATGCCCCGGACCTGCAGGACTTCTTCGTGCTGCCTGAGCTGCGACGGGCACAGAGCCTCACCTGCACTGGCCTCTATCGTGAGGCTCTGGCACTCTGGGCCAATGCCTGGCAGCTGCAGACCCAGCTAGGCACCCCCTCGGGCCCAGACCGCCCCCTGCTGACCCTGGCCGGGCTGGCTGTGTGCCACCAGGAGCTGGAGGACCCTGGGGAGGCCCGGGCGTGCTGTGAGAGAGCCTTGCGACTGCTGGGGGATAAGAACCCCCACCCTCTGCTGGCACCCTTTCTGGAGGCCCACGTGCGGCTCTCCTGGCGCCTGGGCCTGGACAAACGCCAATCAGAGGCCCGCCTCCAGGCCCTGCAGGAAGCAGGTCTGACCCCCACGCCACCCCCCAGTCTCAAAGAATTGCTCATCAAGGAGGTACTGGACTAGACTTACTGCCGCTGTGGGGAGAGGCACTGCCCCGGGATGGGGGATGGGGATGGGCAGTAAGGACACAGCAGTTGGGAAGTGGTAGGGGGTGCTGGGAACCCCTGTAAGTCCTACAAAGAATTGGTAGCAAACCAAGGAAATACGTTCTTTCTGTCGAGCTGGGCTCAGGACAAGCTTCGGCTGGGCTTGCCCTGGGATGGTGCAGGGAGGAAGCCGGATGCAGCCTCTCCAGCTCATGAATGTCTGGGGACGATGCCCCAGGGTAGGTCAGTGTCACCTCTTCCTTGGCCAGAGGGCCAGGGACTCTGCCTCTGGAGTCCTGGAGCTGAGGGCTGGAGCAGAGCTGCAGCCTGGCCCAGGGGAATTAAAGGCAGCAGCTCCGGTGGTATTAGTCTCTTTATTGGGTTTGGGGACAGAAGGCCCAGACCTTGACTGTAATTCCTGCCTCAGGAATTGGGGGAGAAGCCCCAGGCCAAGCTGGTACCTCTGGCTACAGCTTGCTCTCTGAGACCCGGGACTGCACTCGGATCACGCCCTCTTGAGCACAGGACACAGCCAGGATGCCGTCCCGACGCCACAGCCGCCCTTGGACCAGCCCCCGGGAGCCACCTGCGGGTGAGGAGAAGGGTGAGAATGACCTTCTCGCTCCTTCACAGCCCAGCATAATGTGCTGCTCGAAAAGGGTGCAACTGGTCTGACAGCCCCATACAAGGGCACACTGAGTGTTGTGGCCTCTTCCAATCTCTAGGTGCCCCTTTAAGAGCCTATTATGGATGGTCCCTGGGGGTAACTCCTGTGGGAACCCCACTTGACAGTTTGAAGCACTTTCACATATTCACTGGCTTCCTCAAAAAGATCACAGGGGAGGAGTTCTGAGGACAGTCTTGGTCAGTAGCTTGGCCGGGTCGAGCCACCCACCCTGGCCACTTGTGGTAGCAAACCTGTCACTTCCCTTTGTAATAAATGAAACCGGTCCTCCAGGGTGGTTCATGAAAAAGACTCCCACACTGCCCCCACCCCACTAGCAGGAAGAAGGGGGTGTTGGGAGGGCCTGGGGCCATCAGGGCTGGCCAGCCCTCCTTCCCTGCTTAGAGATTCCCCTGCTAACCCTGGGCCTGAGTTGGAAGGTTCTGAAGGGAGCTGCTGGTCTCCCCTACACAGAGTAGAGCTCACTGAGTTCTCATAGTAGCCAAGTGAAACAAGCCTCACCCATTTTCCAGATGAAGACAGCAAAGTCCCAGGAGGCTCAGGAACTCGGCCATAAGGAGCCGGCCAAACCCGAACCGAAGCGTCCTAACTGCAAGGCTGTTGATCCTGTATTGTGATACTGTTGGTACTGGAGAGTACCCCCTTCCCTGAATATAGAATCCCTTAAGTTTTGTCCCTGTTTTACAAAGCGAGGCTTTTCTTCCTTTGAAAAGTAGTTCCCTAGGAAGGAGCCCAGGGCTCTGAGACAAGGCACTGATGAACGAGTCTGGGCTTCTCTGCGCACTAACAGTGTCCAAGTTGTGGAGCCCTCAGAGACGACCGAAGGCCCTGACCCCAACCAGGTTGGCTAATCAGCACTATTGCTCAGGGAGCCTCTCAAAAATAGTTTCCTGGATTTTATCCAAGACGTGCTGAGTCAGAATCTTGAGGGTAAAATCTGAGAACCTATTTTGAAAAAGCTCCCCCAAGTGGCAGTCTGATGGGCCACCAGGTTCAGATACCACCGCTCGTGGGACCCTATTTGTTCAGATGGGGAAACTGAGGCTCATAGAGGCGCTGGGACTTGCCCAGGATCACACAGAGAATCTGAAGTGGTTCTGGACTAGAACCGGGTCTCTAGTACCTTCTGCCTGTTACAGATATTAAGCTGAGCAGGTGTCCCGTTTCAAGCCTCACCCTGTCCTTTTGAAGAGAAGAATGCCAGAGCCTAGAGGAGGCAGGAGAGGAAGTGACATGTGCAGTGCCCCACAGGCTGGGGGCGGAGGGCAGCATCACCCCAGAAAGCAGGCTTCCTGCCCCCCAACGTCAGCACCCTTGTCCTGGTGGCCCCATACTCACCAGCCCAGGGGCTCTCGCATTCATAGAGCATCCAGTGGTCAGCTCGGAAGGGGTTGTGGAACCACATGGAGTGGTCCAAAGAGACCATGAAGTGCACGTTACACTGCCAGTGGTGGGGCAGCAGTGCTGTGCCCAGGAAGGCATAGTCCGAGATGTAGGCAGCCACACAGCAATGCATCTTCATGTCGCCCTCCCCTGCAACACGTTCCAGCCCCATCAGCCCTGGGCTCCTGGGCTTTACAGCTCAGGACCTGCAGGGAGGCAGGGGGCAGAGAGGGGCTGCCACACACAGATGTGTAGACTACTCACTGTATCAGGGCACCTGGCCTACAGGGGGCGTGTGTGTGTGTGTGGCAGGTGACAAAGGCAGCAGGGATGGGCAGAGGACAGGGGTGAGTGAAGACTGAAATCCAGTCTTCACTCTGTAGGTCTCCCTCACTGGGTCCTTTAAGGGGTATCTTCTTCCAGCCTGCACAGAGGCACCGTATGGTTAGCAGAGGCCCTGGAGAAGAACCAGCAAGGTACCTTGCCTTCCCCCAGAAAGGGCCGACATCAGGACGATTATAGTCCCCTCCCCTTTTTCCCCATACAAGCGGCCGAGAGGGACCCAGTGAGAAGCTAAGCCAACTCCCCACCATGCAGACAAGGAAACAGGTCCAGAGAGGGGAAGTAATGCCCAGCACCACACAGGGCATATGAGGTACAGGCCGAGACCCCTGGAGAGTGTTTTCTTCTGCTCCTTGGGGTCCTCTTACCAATATGGCCCCGGGCTCGCACCCAGAACATCTGTTTGGGCTCCTTGCTCTGCAGCTGGCTCAGGATCGGTGGGTTTACCAGCTTGATCTCAATGGGCACCTCCTTGGCAGCAATTCGGTTCAGTCCCACCCGGTACATCTCTTGGAGGTTGGGGTCCCTGAAAGTAAAGGGGGAGGGGAGAGCCTCTCTGAGCTGCCTCTGTGACCCCCCTCGGTCCTCCACAGGGACTCCTGACCTTTCCCCCACAGCTCACCTCCTCTCTGGCAGGCAGAAAAGGAGAGTGTGTGAATCCTTTCTTTGCCACTTATGAGCCACGTGACCTTGGCAAGTTAGTAACCTCTCTGGGCCTATCTTCCCATCTGCAAAATGTAGATAATGACAGTAGCTACCGGAGTACCAAGGTGTACCCCATAACAGGCACTGTTGTGAGCATTTTGCGTACGCTCACTTTTCACAACGACCCTGTGAGACAATGCTATTATCACCCCGATCCGATAAATGCATTAGGCCCCCGACAGTCCAAGTAGCTTGCTCAGCAAGTGGAGGAGGCAGGGTCCGGACCCAGGCAGTGTGGCGCATGCTCTTAACTACTGCACTATTCTCAACTTTCAGAAACAGGCTGTACAACTTGGACTGAGTTACCCTAAGCAAGTGGGAACACTGTGTCCCCACAGGGGAGGAGCCCATTTCTAGTGACAGTAACAACCAGCCCTGGTGCTCTTCACCAGTATTTCCACTTTCACCCCACCCTCGAGGGCACCCTCCCACAGATCTCCTGTGACGATGGCATGTTCTGTACCTGCACTCTCCACCACAGAAGCCGCCAGCCACATGTGGCTAGTGGCTTCCTTGTTGGACTGCACAGCTCTAGATTTATGGACCCTTAAGAACAATGTCCTCCTTTTATTTCAGCAAACATTTTTGAGCTCTGACGGCAGACCAGGCTCTCTGCTTATTCCTCTCTGTCGGTAGTGGTGTGACTACAATTTATGGAGCATTCACTGAGTACCTTATTGTCTCTTACCTCACTTAATCCTCACAGCAGCTTTATGAGGGAGGAATTATGATTAGCACATTTCCTAACTGTGGGCACCGGCTCAGCGTGGGAAAGCAACTTGCGCAAACTCACAGAGCTAGCAGAAAGAGTCTAAATTTGAACCCAGGCCTTTACCAAAAGATAAAACCCACATCCATCCCATCAATACCATGCTATGTCCCCAGCGTGCAGCACAAGACACGGGAGCTCTCCTTATGAGACAGCTGTGAAGTAGGCAGGACAAACACGACCATTCCCATTTTCCACATGAAGAAGCAGGGCTCTGAGAGGCTGGGGAGTCAGGCAAAGTCGCACAGCAGGCGAGCGCTATCAGAGGCACAGACCCGGCCAGAATCCGTTGTGTCTGTCCTGTGTCGGGACCCAGAGCTCTCTCCCCTGCCCCAGCACTTTTCCAACTTTATTAGCTATGATCCAAGTAAGAAATATATTTTACCAGGCGATACTCAAAATATTTAGCACCCACGAAGGCAAAGGCAGCAGGGACCGTCACCCCTGCCCGGCATGAACTCCTGGGCTGCTGGATCACGAGTGACCCCAGAGGAGGAGAGGGATCACTCAGAGACCGGGAAGGGACGCACCAAGTAATTACAGAAATATTTCAGTATTTGCGCAACCAGTAAAGCTGCAACAATACCTGAACTGGCTGAATCACTAAGCTCTGTGTTTACATCGTGACCCAACACACTTGCCCATGCACACCTACTCGCCCACTCCACAACACACACAACTGAAACTAAAGCTTCACAAAAGGGTTCTTACCCTCCCTATGCGATATGCTCTAATATCTCCTTTCCTGGTCCTTCTCTCTCCCTCCCTCTCTCTATGTATGTATACACACGTTGTACATATACGTATACATATATATATATATATATATATATGTATACACACATACATACACATATATGGGTTTTTTTCCCCTAGAGTTTTAAAATGGACTCTACGACCCACTAACAGGCGACAGCAGCAGTTGCCCTGGAGCCTCCAGGTCTCTCACCTTAAATACTGGTCAATGAGGAACTCATGGTCAAGCAGCTCTTCCGGTGGGGGCACAACGGGCATGGAGAACTGGTGCTGCAGGGGGCTGGGCTGTGCCTGCTGGAAGGAGGCCTGGCAGATAAAGATGGGCTTGCCATGCTGCACGGCCTTCACGGAGCGCACAGAGAAGCTCGTCCCTGTTCGCGTTCGCTCCACCTGGTACAGTACCGGCACCTTTGGGTCCCCTGCAGTGGGCACAAGGGATACAGTTGAGCCAAGTAAGCCCCACGGGACAAGTCATCATCACAATGGCTGGACAGGCACCTCTGCTACTCGTTCTTTATTCCTTTTCTGTTCTGCAGCAACTGACTGAGGTCCGCTACGGCCTAGGTACTGGGGATACAGGGACAATACCAGACCCTGTCATCCAGATGCTCTGGGACAAGTGGAGCTCCCCTCTCTCAACAGCACAGAACAGAGGGGCATGGCCAGATTCCCTGCATTCAAATCCTGGCCCTGCCACTCACTGTGTGGCCTTGAGAAAATCATTCAACCTCTCTGAGCATTTTACCCTTCTCTACATAGGGATCATCAGTGCTTATCCCTCTCAGTATTTTAATGATAATTAGATTAGCCACAGTTGTAAAGTGTTTAGAACATCCAGCACAGAGTAAGTGCTCTGTAAGTGTTTGTTAAAGAAACTAAATCATCTCCGCTTTTGTCTTGCTTCATCTGTGACTGGGATCTTGTCACGAGTCCAATACTATTCTTCTAGATCAGAGGTCAGTAACTCTGGCCTGCTGCCTTTTTTGTTTTCTAAGAACAAGCTGAAGCTATTTATTCAGAGTTTAGTATAGCAAGGGAGTCAGCCACCATCACTTGTGTGTGGCAGAAACTGAAAGGCAGGCAGAGAAATGGGAAAGCATTATAGTGAAAAAAGATACACCATAAGCCACGATCGGAAGCTGTCGGCACAGGAAGTCCGTAGGGAGCTAACTAGAAACAGGGCATATTTGGCTTTCTCTGGTTGGTCCTAAGTTGGAAGTGGGGACAAAAATTAGGGAAGTTATCTCTGTTAATAAAGTCTTGGCTGTTTGGGGCTGATCATTCTAGGGGCTATGGTCTGGCTTCCTGTGCCGGTTGCTAGGGATGGTGGTCTGACTTCCTACAGGTCTGATGTGTAGACAGTAGGTTGGCTTCCTGTGCTGCTTGCTGCCAACTGGGGATCAGAATCCTATTTTTATAGATGGTCTGGCCATTGTCTGTTTGACTATTCGTCCCTCAGAAGCCTACTGTCGGCCAGTCACTTCATCTTAGATGGAAATAGCAGTCCCTTGGCCCCTCTCTTCTGGATGTCTGCATCCCCAGTGTAGGGCGGAAGCCACTGGCCCTGCCCCGAGGCCTATTAGCCCTCCACAAGCTAGTCTGGAGGATTTTTAGGAGCATCTCCTTGGTGTCCCTGAAGTTCTTCAGTGCCTGAGTCAGGCCGATGTTGGGAGAGCTCTGACACCTTGGCAGTGAGAGGTCCTGGGGATGATTTTCAATTTTCAGATGAAAGGAGCAGGTCTCAGGAAGTGTCGCTTCCTCCACCGTCATCCAAATGGGGAGCCAACGGGGCACCGCAGGCTCATTCAACCAACAGCAGTAGACATCACCGTCTGAAGCTGGCCGGTCTGCTCAGCAGGATGCTGTCGGGCATTGCCAAAGGGTGGGGGCTCCTCAAGGTCAAAGGCCTTTAGGAAGGGCTTCCCAAGAGTCCAGATCCTGGAAACAGCTACATGTGCAGTCTGATTTCAGGTGCTGGAAAGGAACCCTCCTTTCCCTTTTCCCTACCAACAAACTTAAAAAAAGAAAAAAAAAAAAAAAGCCCTAACCCTATCCTTAGGCTGCAGCTAAAAGGTACTACTTTCAGTTACTAGTGATTTACCTTTCAGTGTCAATGAGTTCTTGGACATTTTTACTGGAACAGAGCAGGTAGGCCCTGGAATGTGCTGAAGGAAGGGAGTCAACAGGTTGTTGGCTGCAGGAGTGACTGGGGGGTGCCAGGTGACATTAGTAATTAAGGCGGGTTTTGTCCAGTGGGTCTCACAATAACTATGCAAAGTTCTTTCCCCACTGAATAGATGAGGAAACTGATGCCATTAACATTTGTTTGAATACAGACAAGCCCATTTGTTTACATATTGTCTGTTGTTGCTTTTGCCCACAAAACCTAAAATGTTTTTTTCAAGTAGGCTCCACGCCCAACATGGGTTGTTGAACTCAAGACCCTGAGATCCAGAGTTCTATGCTCTGCAGACTGAGCCAGCCAGGGGCCCCAAAACCTAAAATATTTTTTATCTGGTCCTTTACAGATTAATGTGTGAGGACTCTAGATTCACCAAGCTCTAAACCTATACCAAGTCAGATGACTCCTACACTACATTCTTATACCTCTCTAGAGCATCCTTAAAAAAATAAATCAAACAAATCAAACAAAAAATTAAACTGTCATTCTTTCCTGGGTTTTTAAAAAATATGTTTAAATGTTTACTTTTGAGAGAGCGAGCGAGAGGGGGAGGGGCAGGGAGGGGGTGGGGGGGATGACACAGAATCTGAGGCAGGCTCCAGGTTCTGAGTTGTCAAGCACAGAGCCCGATGTGAGGCTTGAAGCCGTGAGATCGTGACCTGAGTCAGCCGCTTAACAGAGCCACCCAGGTGCCCCTTTCCTGGTTTTTCAGACAAAGAATTGATATGATAAATAGCCAAGGACAATACCCCCACCCCAGCATCTTTTATTTAAAAATATTGAGGGGCACCTGGGTGGCTCAGTCGTTTTAAGTGTCTGACTCTTGATCTCAGCTCAGTCCTTGATCTCAGGATCATGAGTTCAAGCCCCCCACTGAGCTCTGTGCTGGGCGTGAAGCTCACTTAAAAAAAAAAAGAAAGAAAGAAGTTAAAAATATGGAACCATCATTACTGGAACCAGTAAGAGGTCACATCACAAACTAGTAAGAGAGCTTCCCATTTTTCCTTGCTGCCAGGAAGCTCAGAACGAACCACAATATGCCTTAGCTTAGTTTTTTTTTAACACAATCATTTCTTCCAAATCCTGTTACTAGCCTCCTGTCCCTTGACTTCTATTTCAATAGTCCTGTAATAGCTGCCGATTATTTCTTTTTTTTTTATTTTTTTTAATGTTTATTTTTTTTTGAGAGAGAGACAGAGTGCGAGTGGGGGAGAGGCAGAGAGAGGGAGACACAGAATCTGAAGCAGGCTCCTGGCTCCGAGTTGTCAGCACAGAGCCCGAGTGGGGCTCGAACTCACAGACCGCGAGATCATGACCTGAGCCGAAGTCAGACACTTGACCGACTGAGCCACCCAGGCGCCCCCATTTTTTTTCTTTTAAAATGTTTATTTATTTATTTGAGAGAGACAGAGACAGAGAGAGAGAGAGACAGAGAGCAGGGTAGGAGCAGAGAGAGAGGTAGAGAAAGAGAATCCCAAGCAGGCTGTGCACTGATGGTCACTTAAGTGACTGAGCCACCCAGGCACCCCACTACCAATTATTTTAAGCTGTTTTGCAGCCTCTCAAGAAGCAGGTAGGGACACAAATAATTGATGATTATTTTAAAACAGTGGCATGGGCATGTCTCATTTCATGCTTTCCCTGGATGGAGACTTTCCAAGGAAAAGGATCCTTTCCCCAGAACCTGGTAGCTCTCTCATGGTTTGGAATGATCTCCCAAGAGTGAAAGAGAAAAGCAAAGGAGGAGGAAAGAGTGTGGAGCTTGGATTTAAATCCCAGCTCTGCCTCCCTGAGCACTGTGGGAGCTGGTTACATAACCTCTTCTGGTCCCCGTTTCCTTACAGGTGGAATGGTGGCAGGAATGCCCACCCCTCGTGTTTACTTTTAAGGACTAAACAAGGTAATGGACATAGCTATGCACTGTATCATGCAAATTTTAGTTATTCCCATAAGTTCCTCATCAAAAAAGAACCAGCAACAGTCCAGGCCCTGCATTGGATACTTTACTTACTCACAAAGACCAAAAATTCTTTAGAAACAAGAGAAAGAGGCCCATTCAGAGGGATCAGGGATCCCACTGCCACAAAACAAAATAAAACTGTCGCACTGGGCTAGAAGGGTTACAATATCGAAAGCGTAAGCGTAGCACTTCTGGAGCTTACGATTACACTGAAGAAGTAAGAGCACATCTGCTCCCAGGTAGCATGAAGGTGAGAACAGGGCTGACCCCACAGTAAGTATTCAAATACTCTACAGCAATGACTGTCAGGGAGGGACAGGCAGCACAAAGATAAGGAGTGAGCGGCAGCAGGGGAACGCAGTATGACAAAAAGGGATAGTTACTATTATAACTATATCTGCAGGGGTGCTTGGGTGGCTCAGGCAGTTAAGCGTCCGACTCTTGATTTTGACTCAGGTCATGATCTCACAGTTCTTGAGTTCGAGCCCCATATGGGGCTCTGCGCTGGCCGCGCGGAGCCTGCTTGGGATTCTGTCTCTCCCCTCTCTCTCTCTGCCCCTACCCCACTTGCGCACTCTCTTTCTCAAAAATAAATAAACTTGAAAAAAGTTATAACTATATCTGTAACATGATGGGGAAAACCTCACTACTGTTTTAACATAAATCATATATTATGAAGTTCCATAAATTCGTCACAGCTGATGAGACTGTGCAGAAGACAGGGACTCAAAATTTCAGGCATCAGGGGCGCCTGGGTGGCGCAGTCGGTTAAGCGTCCGACTTCAGCCAGGTCACGATCTCGCGGTCCGTGAGTTCGAGCCCCGCGTCGGGCTCTGGGCTGATGGCTCAGAGCCTGGAGCCTGTTTCCGATTCTGTGTCTCCCTCTCTCTGCCCCTCCCCCGTTCATGCTCTGTCTCTCTCTGTCCCAAAAATAAATAAACGTTGAAAAAAAAAAAAAATTAAAAAAAAAAAAAGAGAAAAAAAAAATTTCAGGCGTCTGCCTTAGGAGTGAGGGAAAGGGAGGGAAGGTGAGATGTTTATGCTTCCCAAAAGAAAGCGTGGGTTTTAAAGGATTACTCCCTCCCTCCTTCCTTTGATTCCAGAGCCATAAGCGGCTGTAGGGATCTCATACTAGGCCCCTCCCCTTCTCCATTTTTCAGGTGGGAAGAACCAAGCCTGGCAGAGAGGAGGGGTGGGAGTGGGGGTGTGAGGGTGGCGGTGGTAACCTCACTCAAGATGGACGAGCACGTTAGTGGCAAATCTGAAACCAGACCCAAGGTCTCCTGATTTGCAGGCTGGTGCTCTCTTCTCCAAGCCAAGCTGCCTACTGCTGAACTAGCAGAGGTGACAGCACCCCTCTGGGGATCCAGGACAGTACTTGGCACCAGAAGGTGTGTAAAGAGCGAAGAACAAAAGACCTGTAGGGAGCAGTTAAGCAACAAAGTCATTCTGCCCCAGAAAACAGGTACACCGTGATCTCAGCAGATGTGAGGTCCAACATTCTTCTTGGCCCCCTGCTTTGCTCCTCTCTAGGCTCCCCTGAGAGGAATCAACTAACAGTCTCTCTCTCCCCCTCCCCCTCCTTCCCTCTTTCTCCTAGGTCAGCCCCCCAAGTCCAGGAAGAAGTGGCTAATGGACCATCAGGGTTGGCTTGGGGATAAGGAGGGGGGTAGTTTACCTGTCCGTACAAAGTAGCAATGCAAAGAGTGCACGTGGACGTCTTCACTCACAGACTTGGCTGCAGCCACCAAGGCCTGGCCCACGATCTGACCCCCAAACAGCCGCTGGGTTGTGGGTACCCAGTAATGCCTTCCTCTGTGGGGAGAGGGGAAAGCAGGAAATACTTGGGGACCAGACCAAATCCTGCGACCATCACTGAGCCTATAGGGCAGGATCTCTCGGCCTTATTGGGGTCTGGGATCCTTTTGAGAATCTAGTGAGAGCCATGGACCCTTCTCCCAAGCAAATTCCCTTACTCTGCACACAGCGTACAACTTCAGGGTCTTCAAGACTGCTCAACCCTTCCGGGCTTCGGTTAAGGACAAGGAACCAATGCCCTTATTTTACACAGAGAACAGGGATCAGAGAGGGAAAGTGACTTGAGCAAGGTCACACAACTTAAACGTTACCATTCCTGTGCACTATCTGTGTCTTTTCCCCCCAAGTCCAGTGTTTCTTCCACTGCTGATTCCAGGGTAAGGCAGAAGCCCCCTCAAGGTCGTGTGAGGGCGAAAATGAACCCCAAGAGCTGGGGGCAAACTGCACTGAGACCTGCCACTTACATCTCTCAACTTGGGACAGCCCAGTTCTTCCAAGAACTAGATTTAGAGCTCAAAGGGCCCTCAGACTTCAAATCGAAGCCCTTCAATGCACAGGGGAGGAAACTGAGGCCCCAGAGGTGAAATTCCAGTTTCCCATCACCCAGCCCAGCCCAGCCCAGCCCAAGGTTAGACTTTTTTTAATATCACGCATTCTAAGTAGCTCTCCAGGAAGCTTCTTGTAATTCTTCAGTAACGGGAAGGGAAGCTAACACCCGAAGATGGCCTCTGAAAAGCCTTGAAGACCAAAATTATTAAATCCCTAGCTACAGAGAGAATTTAAATAGCATTGGGAAGGAAACTGGCTCAGGCCTCAGAATGAGTAATGAGCTACTAGACTCCACCTAGTGGTGGAGGGGATAAGGTGTGTAAGAGGAAAAGGACAACCAATACGCAAGCAGCTGCTTCTAAGTTTTAAACCTGATCAGCTGCGTGCACTTGGACAAGTCCCCGCCCTTTGGGGGCTGGTTCCCCCAGGGACATGACTCCTCAAGGGAGGCTGCTGAGAAGGCTATCTCGGGCCACCACTTTATTTGCCCAGATTGCTAGGACCTCCTAGGGATGGGGCTGCGCAGACCTGGTGCGGAGAAGGAGGAAGCTAGGGCAGCGAAGCCAGATCTCTCAGGGATAAGTTCTCTCCCAACCGCAGGATGCAGAGCCTGCATCCCGCGCAGAGCCCATCCTCGTCCGGGAGACTATGAGGAGGGGGCAACGTGGTGGCGGCAGTCGAGATCAGAAGCCTCTGTCCCAATGGGGGGGAGTGCAGGCCAGATGCGGCCGGCTACCTGAACAGATCCTCGTCTAGCGGCTCGAGGTTGAGCACGCTGGTAACCAGGACGCTGCGGAGGTCCCCGGGGGGATCGCCGCCGCCCTGCTGGTCCTCTGGAGCCTGCGAGGACGACATGGGGTTCACTCGCTGCCGGCCAGGACGCAGCGCTGGGCAGACACGCGGAGATCCGCATTGAACGAGCAGCTTCTTCCGGCAGCTTGTTCCAGCAACCGGAAGCCCCCTGCGGACCCTGAGAAAGCGGGATCCAAGTTATGATTGGCCAATGTTCCTGTCAGTCTTCGTGGGAGGGCGTCGATTTTTCCTCTAGCGACTGGAGAAAAGGAGTGCCAGTCCGGGAATCCCGTGTGTGATTGGGCGTGGCCGTGAGGGGGCGGAACCCGGGACTGGATAATAAGGGCTGAGTGTCATTTCCCCTCTTGTCAGATAGCAAAGACGCCCCCGGCCCCTGGTAGCCCTCTCAGTCCTAGGGATCCTCCTGAGCTCCATAACAGGCCATTCCGCCGGGGCCCACCCTTAAGGCGTCCCGGACACACGCCAGCCTACAGGCCCTCCTAGTGTGACCTCTGACCCCTGGTGTTGGTCTTGGGACCAGCCCCTGGTGCGGGCTGCGGGGCGGCCATGGAGCTGGGCAGCTGCTTCAAAACCTACGAGGACTTCAAGGAGTGCTTCAGCGCCTACAAAAAGGAGAACAGGTGCTCCTTCATTCTCAGGGACTGCGTCTCCGTCCGCTTCCACAACCTCAACCACGGCACGTCAATCCGCGAGGACATCCTGTAAGGGCGGGGCGGGGCGGGGGCGGGGCAGGGGGGTGGGGAGGAGGCCGGACTGTCCCCTGGTGGGAGGCCTGGACATGGAGGGAGTGCAGTTGGGCCCTGGTGTCTTAGCATTCAACAGGACGCTGAGCACCTGCCCTGTGCCTGGTGAAAAGAGCCAAAGCTTCACAGGCATCGCTTTTTGACCACCCACTTCCCCTCCACTCATTCACTCCATTACAGCTTTCCCGGAATAACTGTAATTTGTCCCATTTTTTGAGCACCTGCGGTATCCCTAGTTCAAAGTACACTGTTTTCACAAATGGATTAAAAAAACAAAAAAAAAAAACGCCTTCGCGGTGTTTCCCTTCACCAGTGTTCTCTTTACCAGGCAATTAACGCGGTCAGTTGTGGATTAGTTTGTTCATTCATTCATTCGTTTTGTAAATGGTCCCTGAGCTTCTGAGATTCACAGCCGTTTTCCAAACGTTCCCCATGCCCCAGGCATCCTTCTCCGTAGTGTGCGTGCTTTATTTACCCCGCAGGGCTGAATTGAGAATTATAGACAAAAGCTATTTTTTCCCATCTGGCAGCGGAGAAAACAGGCTGAGAGGCTAACAAAAGGGTTGACAACTCAGTTGTCTTCAGGGTTCAGGTGAAACAGCCCCGGGTAAGAAAGTTTAACTTTTAATTTCACCATAAGAGAAAGAATGATGAAATAACCACAGACACCAGGTCTCTGCAGCAGGGACCACAGAAGTGGGACTTGGGCAAAATGGAGAGCAGGCCCTATCTAATCAACTGCCATTAGCTAATGGCCGCCGTGTGAAAATGAAGATCCCCTGTGGCCAGGCTTTGGGGCAAGGGAAGTCAGAAATCCAGGCTTTAGGTCAGTTTCTCCACTTTTTAAAAATTGAAAATCGGGTCCAATTCGAACACAGTCCACGTGGGCCAAGTCAAAGCTGTATGGGCAGAGTGTCTCTATCTAAATTATTCTAGGCAGTTAAGGGAGAGGTGAAGAGCTCATCTTGAGTCTGTTGGACCTTGATTGTTTTCAGCTCAAAATAATCCACACGTCCAAGTAGCAAATTCTGGGGCAGCCTGCCCTAAACCCCATCAAGGAGTTAAAAGAGAGCTCTGGAGTCAGAAAGACAGGCTTTATGCTTGAGTTTGGGCAAGACTTAATTTCTGTGACGGTTTAATCCTCTAAACTGAAGTGGATATGGTAAAGATTAAATAACCGAACGCGTGTAGGAGCGGAAGCGTAGTGCTCAGTTTCTCAGTGCTCAGTTGCAATCAGTACATGGTAGAAAGCGGTACTTTGACTCAGTACTTTGAGAATCACATGTGCTGCGGGAATTATCACTAGACCACCAAAAGTCCCACTCCACTGGGAGATTCTATGCTTTTATGCCCGGTTTTCCCTCTCATATTTTTATATATGGCTGTTGTGTTTTTGCTTTTGTTATGTCTTTGGGGGGGGGATTGATAATTCTTCAAACAGTCCAGGAAGTATTCTCATGTCTCTCTCCATTGCTGTTCGGTTTAATAGCTACCTTTTTTGGAACATTTTTGGGGGCCGCATTCCAGAGATTGTGCTAAGAACTTTACAGGCATTGTTTTATTTAATCCTCATTACACCCTGTGAACTAGGCCCTTGTTACCCGATTTTTCATTTTCTATGTATCCATAGTCACAAGGCCGAGTAGGAAAGCAATGTCCTACAAAAGTCTTGCTAATAAGCCAGCCACTTATAAAATTAGTCACTACTTAATAATTTCCTGCTTATCCCTACCAGTCCCATTAATATCTTTGGCAGTCAGTTTCTGGCTAATCAATAAGTGTGGTAAACATCAGGATAATACAATGGAAATGAAACTAACTGCAAACAAGAATTACACCTCTCCCAAGAGCAAGACTTCGTGAAATCTCTGAAAGTAATGAGAACTCCTTACTTACATCACCCTCAGCCTGACACCAGTGAACAGGAGGAGAAGAAAAATGAGCAAAGATGATGATGTGATAGGAATTTGACAAATGAAGGATTTGCATAGCAAAGAATAAAATTAGGCCTTTGGGAAACCTGATAAAGCCCAGGAATGTTTCAGTAAAACTGACCTTTCCGTGTTGTAAAAGTGAGACAGGAAATGAAATATCTTAGTGTTTGAGGGGAAATGCACCAGGAAAAAAAAAAAAAAAAAAAAAAAACAGTTGACACTGTAAGTCATTCTTGGATTATTTGAAGAATTGGTATATAGCTGCCATTATAACCTATGTTTTGTTAAATATAATATTAACTTCATAATTTTAGGCTCCTATTTCAAGATAAAGTTCTTCTCAAATCTTTTTCCCCCTCTATTTACTATCGTATGTTGTTTCTGAGGGATAGTTTTGGCTGCAATTAACTGAAAACTCTGACTCAAAATGGCTTATTTGTTAGAAGCCTAGAGGTGGGTCTGTGAAGGTGATTGTTTCCATGGCCCTGGCTTTTTGTTTCGTACTGCTCGGCCACCCTCAGGTCTCAGCTTGGTACAGATGCAGGGGTCACATCCAAATGGAAAAGCCTTCCTCAGTTTCCTGCAGATTTCCTATCCTGTTTCTTTCTCCAGAATTGGGCCAGTATCCATGCCCATTCCCAATGAGATGAGCTCAATTGGCTTAGACTGGCCCTGAAGTACTTAGCTTTGTGGGGGAGTAATGGCAACCCAAATTAAGTTGGCTTTCTGTTGGGAAGGAAGAAGGGGGCTAAGGGCAACCCACAGATCCAGTCACAACCTTTTGAATGAATTCACTTTGTAGTGGTTCTGATTGGTTTTGGATCAGGTACCGACTTTTACAGACCAGTCAGTACTCTTGCTATTTCTAACTTCTTGTTATTTCTAATTTACAGATTAGGAGTTGAAGACTCAGAGGAAGTGAAATGACTTGTCCAAGTTCACACAGCTAATAAGTGGTAGAGCTAGAATTTAAACTCAGATCTTCTGACTCTGAGTCTTGTTCCTAACTCAAGTTCTATTTTCTAAAATGGCTTTACCGCACCTATAAAGATCCTAGTATTGCTCAAGGTGCGATCTACACACAAGGACACAAATCTTATGTAAAATTAAAAGGCTTAGTTAATCTGTACCAATCCCTATAGAGTGAATCACTGTGCAGTCAGTTATAAATACACTGCTTGTACCTCTCTTTAACCATTCACTTAATTTTGACTTTACTGGCTACCTATGTAATTCTCTCTCTGCTCTCTAGACTTAGAGAGTAGAGACTGGCTAACTAGTCTGTGTAGCAATTAGTATAGTGTTCGGTACATAGCAGGACTTGGTAAATGTTTGAAATTAAACAAAGGACTTGTCCATAGTTAGTAAAAGTAGTTGTGCTGGGACTAGAAGCCAAGTTGTTGGACAGAACCCTCTCAGTGGTCTTCCTAGTATACTTTTCATGTTTTATAAGGAGAACCTTCCGTGCCATAGTCAATCATTTCTCATTCGGTACGCGTGCTTAGAGCACCGGGTGTGCTCCACGTGCGGGAGCAGGCACTGGGAGCACACTGGTGGCGCTGTCCAGTAGGGAATACAGACACCTGCAAAGTAGATGGGAAGCAAGGCTGGCTGACTCCCTCCCTCCAGATCCTGGCTGGGCACCCTTAGGTATAAGCAGTCAGGGGGATTCAGAAAGGTGTGAAACCATGTTCCTGTCTTGAAGGGAGTCAATGCTTTAACTTAGACAACTAAGTACAGATGAAAATAACCGCAGTGCTCAACGAATTCTTAACAAAAGATTTGTATATCTCACTGTATGTAAGTGCTATCTCAATAAAAAAGATTGAACGAAGTGGGGGAAAAAATAACAGACTTCAGCCTAGTACCCATTATGTTTGAAACATACGATGCCAACAAAGACATTATGTTTACAGATCTTTAAGCAAGTTATTGAACCTGAACAGTGTGTTGAGGGTCGAGTATCCTGAAAAAGGAGAAATATTTTGAAAGTGGACAGGCAGCATAAGGGTTAACTACACAGACTGTAGCCAAGCAGGCTTAGTTCAAATCCCAGATCCCCATCCTTGAGAACATTTTAAAGCCTGTTTCCCCATCTGTAAAATGAGGATAATAGAACCCTTTTCCTAGGATACAGTGATGCGTGTTAGGGGCTTAATATAGCCTGGCATAGAATACCTTAGTACATGTAGTACTGGTAGGAAAAAATGTAAAACACTTGTTAACATATTGGATATAGACACAGAGAAGGAGGAATTAAGAACAAGGCCAAGGTTTCCTCCCCTGGAGGCATAGTCAGTCATTAATGGAACCAGGAAAGGTTTGAAAAAGCTTTATGGCTAACGTTCTCCAGTATCTTTCTTTCTTTTTTTTTTTTTTTTTTTTTGGACAAGCCTAACATGCACTAAGAGCATGCAAAGTCCATCTAATTTGATGAACTAGGGCCATGCTAAGCTATGGAGCCAGCGAAAGGGCAGGGCCCAATCTACAGGCTTGGGGAAGGCTTTCTAGAAGAGATGACCGTTCCACGTAGTCCTGAAGGGTGAGTAAGCTTTGAGGTGAAGGCAGGTGGGAAGGGTGTTCCAGAGAGAGACAAACACGAGCAAAGGCAGAGAAGTGAGACCTAGCATAACGAATGCAGGAAGCTGTAGACACTTTGTCTTTCTAGGGCACAAAAAAATCAGATGGTGAGGGGGTGGAAAAGGAGACTGGAAATGTAGGCAGAAGCCACACTGCGGCCACCGCTGACTGGCCTTGCCATACTATTGGACTGCTCCAGCCCCTTCCCAGCCCTGAGCTGGGGATGGTGTTGTAGCCCCAGCACTGTGCACACAACAGGTGCAGGCATTTTCAGCCCACTCCGCCCTATTATTGCAGGCCTGGCGTATCCTGTTTTTCTAAGCTTACCCCACAGGGTGGGCAGACAGGACCAGCCGGATTAGAGTGTTTGGAAAAGAGTTAGTGAGGTGCCCAGGCTGTGTCATTGCATGCCAGGGGCTGAGAGTTTTTCCCCCTCTCTCCTGGTCTTTGGGCCGGGACACTCCCTGAAGAGGCAGGGTTGTAACCTGTCCCACCCATGATCTATGCGTCATTCATCTAGTACATCTTTGGTAAGCATCTGCTGAAGGAATAACATTGTTAGGTGCTTGGAATACACTGAGAAGTAACTCAGTCCTGCCGCTTCGTGACAGCCCCATCCAATTGTTTTTTGTTTTCTTTTTTTAGTTTGTTTATTTTTGAAAGAGAGAGAGAGTGAGAGAGAGAGTGCGCAAGGGGGGAGGGGCAGGGAGAGAGGGAGACAAAGAATCCAAAGCAGGCTCCAGGCTCTGAGCTGTCAGTGCAGACCCCGACATGGGACTCAAACCCATGAATCTTGAGATCATGACCTGAGCCAAAGTTGGACGCTTAACCGACTGAACCACCCAGGCACCCCCTAGCCCTATCCAATTGTAAAGGTACTTTATAAACACCCAATAGAGTGTCACAAGGCATAGGAACTATAATAACAGTAGCCAGGCTCTGGGCTAAATATTGTGTCTGTGGCTTATTTAACCTTCATAACAATCTTAATAAAAGTCTCATTTTATGTGTGATTTTCTTAATAAAACAGTCTCATTTTAAAGTGATTTGCCCAAGGTCAAGGAGCTTCTGAGTGCTAGAGCCCTGATTACTATCCAGGCAGTCAGCCTCCAGCATCTCCACTATGTAACCACTAGGTATACTGCCCCCCAGAGAAGATTTTGAGCCTTTTATGTTAAGTAAATGCTACGAATTCAGAGAAAGGAGCAGTTACTATGGGTTGAAAACATCCACAAAGGCTTCCTGGAGAAGGTGGGAGCTGATTTGGCCTTGAAGCTTGGGTTGAATGGGGATAGGAAGAGGAAAAGAGCAGAGATTCGATTTATTTACCCTTCTCCTTTGAATCCTCACTCTCAGCCTAGAATGGCAAAGCTGGTAGGGACCTGAAGATCATCTAGCCCAGGGGTTCTCAAACTCTCCTAGGATTTGGACATTTTTCTTTAGATGAAAGATGAATAGAGATCTTTCCTCTGAGAGAGGGCCACTTGTATCTTTGCTGTCTGGAGGAGTAGGAGGCAAAGGTAATAGTTCCCAAAAGGCAGGAGTGAAGGGGATATATATTTTTTAAGTTTATTTATTTTGAGAGAGTGAGCGAGAGGGGTGGGCGAGAGTGAGAGCAGGGGAGGGGCAGAGAGAGAGGGAGAGAGAGAGAGAATCCCAAGCAGGCTCCTCACTGTCAACACAGAGCCCGACGCTGTGCTCAAACTCACGAACCTACAAGATCATGACCTGAGCCAAAATCAAGAGTCAGATGCTTAACTGACTGAGCCACCCAGGGGCCCCAGAGGCAACATTTTAAACAGTGCATAATCAGCTGGCCTGCTGCTGCTGCCTCTTGTCTGTTTTCTCTCCCGTCTGGTCTCACAGTGAATCCCTGGGAGCTTCAGCTGGGCCACAGAGAGTGAATGGAAGGAGTGGGGCTTTAAACTACTATACATGAGAATGGATGCAGTGTTAGTTGGACAGGGTCCTGACAAAAGACACCGAATTGGGATTGGAGTATGAATGTCAGTCTTCCTTCCCTACGTCCTACACTGCCTCGCGGTCTCTGGAAAACCCATCAGTCACTGTAAATCCCTCCAGGGTCTTGTCTTATAAGGGAAAGGGGTGGGCAGTACCTTTCTCACTGTCACATCTACCTTCCCTAGATACATGCAGGTGAAATTTGTCTGTATTCGGACCCAGTCAAACAGGAAGAGAACATCAGAGGCAGACGTGTGCCCAGCATACTTGCTCCTGCGGTACAATGAGAAACTGGATCGACTGTTTATTAGTGAACTCAACACCCAGCATGTCCATGTTGATTCCAAAACTGCAGGACCCAGAGGAGACACCACTGGCAAACCTCAAAAGACCATGTACCTGCAGAAACCCCAGCCTGAGCAGCCTGCAACCAAGAAAGACCTTGACCTAGCCAAGAAGCCCCCCGTTGAACCATCATTTTGCTTAGACAAGGTCCAAGCACCCTCCCAGCCAGAGCAGGAGGGCATCACTCCTTCTGACCTGGCCAAGATAGCAAAAGTGATGAAAAACTTTCTTAAGGTGGATGAGGGTTCCATGGCCTCTCTCAGCGTGGGCAACAGCCAAGACCTGGACCGGCTCAGCTTCCAGAGCAGCAAGATGACCGATCTGTTTATCCGCTTCCCAGAGAATCTCCTGCTGCACCGCGTGGAGAACACCCAGGGCCACATCCTCTACGCTTTCTTGGTGGAGAACAAGGAGCGAGAGGGCCGAGTGGTACACTTCGCCGTGCTCAAGGCTGAGACAGCTACCTCCGTGGCCAAGATGCTGAGTATCTTCACAGAGTTCAACACAGACTGGCCCAAGGTCAAGGTGGTCTTTGTGGACCCGTCCTTCCCCCATCGAGCCATCCTGCAGGAGATCTTCCCTGCCGCCCGCATCCTCCTGTCCATCTACCACACCACCCGGCTCTTGGAGAAGAAGTTGCATCGCAGTTCGGCAAATCCATCCTTTAAAAGGCTCATGAAGGAAGCCCTGCGGGAGGCTGTGTTTGTCACTTCTGATGCCAGCCTGCAAAATCTCTGTCAGATGTCCCAAGCCCTACTGGATGAGGAGCTCTTCAGCTTCCTGCAGGCCCACTGGTTCTCCTGTGAGCTGCTGTGGTACATGCACGTGAGGAAAGGCCTGCACGCGTGCAACACGTACATGGACAGCCTAGACGTTGTCACCAGCAAGGTGTCCGGCCTCTTTCGGGAACAGCAGTCTCTGCTGGACTGCATCCTCCGCTTTGTGGATTATATAGACTTCTTTAATACCAAAGGCTTGAAAAACTTGCCCACAGCTCCTCCCAAGTTAAAACGAGCCCGACCAGCCAGCATGCCGCCAAAGTCCAAGAAGGCATTTGGAGTCTGTGGGGGGAGCCTCACCAGGCTCCCTGTGGAAAAGACAAAGCCAGAGCCACAGCGGGCGCCGTTGCGGCAGCAGCCACAGGTGCAGCCCTCCCAGGAGGGCATGCTAGCCACCCTGCACGGGAGTGGCTCTGAACTGGCCTATAAGCTGTGCCACAATGAGTGGGAGGTGGTGCAGAACTCCACCCACCTGGTGGACGTGGCTGGCTCCTCTGTGGACATTCAGCTGCTAGAGGATTCTCACCAGGTGAGCAAGGATGGCTGTAGCTGCAGCTGTTCCTTTCAACAGTGGTACCACCTGCCCTGCCGGCACATTTTGGCCCTGCTGCACACCAGCCAGAAGCCTGTGGGTGAAGCCATGGTGTGCCGCCGGTGGCAGAAGAGGTACCAGCACCTCCTCGGGCCCAATGGGGAGCTCCGGGACCCTGTTGTGGTCCCAAACATAGGCCAGCCTGGGAAGCAAGGACGGAGTGACGTGATTCAGGACCTCAGCAGGGAGCTGGCAAACCTGCTAATGCAGAGTGAGGGGCCAGAGCTAGAGGAGCGCTGTTCCACCCTGCGCAAGATTGTGGACATCTGGGCCGACCCCTGCCAGCCGCCTGAGCCCAGTCAGCAGCCGGAGGACTTCAAGGATGTGGGCCGCCTCCCTTTCCTCTGGGGAAAGCAAGAGGAAGGGGAGGGACTCCCTCTTGCTGGAGCCACGATTCATGATTAAGGCACTTGCACTGGCGCATTGGACCACAGGCCCCTCTCCTTGGAAGTCTGAGAACTCAAAGTGGGCAGGCCATGCCAGGGGTCAGCATTTTAACCAATGTCTTCCTAGGTAGGGCTAGGAAGATTGTTACAACAGGGAGAAGAGGAACCCCACTATGTGACAGTCCTCTGAATCCACCCCATTTCTGCCCTACCTTTGTCATTCCTCGGGAACCTCGTTCATTGTCAAGGCCAAAGTTATCTCCATGCTGAAAGGTCACCCACCCCTCTTTCTGCCCTGACTCCTGAGATGAGATCTTACTCCTGTCAGAGGGATGAATTCCTGCCCCGGGATAGGGTGAGACGAAATATACCTGGTAAAAGGACCTGTTTCCAGGGACAAAGGGATGGAGGGTGATCCTTAGCTGTTGCTGCTCTTTACAAAGAATCTGTTATTTGTACTTATTTTTATTCATATTAAATAAAGTTTTGGTTGTTTTTTTTTTTTTTAATAAAATCAAATAAGCAGGGAAAATGTGTGCTGCTTGAACAGGGAAGGAACCTAATGGGGGTTGTGGAGCCAAACAGAATCTGATGCCTTAAATTCAAAGACTTAGGAGTCCACCACTGACTTCATCCTCTTGCTACCAACCAAGCCATCAACACTGATTTCAGGCTGCCTAGAATTCTAGCAGGAGGAGGCCAAATAGACGAGGGGGGTGGGGGCTAGACTCCACAGCCTGAACTTGCTGGCAGACTGTGGGCAAGTTTCTAATTTCTTTGACCCCAGGTTTCTCACCTGTAAAAATAAATGTTGCCCTGTTCGAATCCCAATTTACCCTCTAGATGTATACAAACAGAACATTTCCTTCCATTTTTTTTTTTTAAGTGTAGTTACTTATTTTGAGAGAGAGCAGGGGATGGGCAGAGAGAGGGGGGAGAGAGAGAATCCTAAGCAGTCTTCCCGCTGTCAGCGCAGAGTCCCAGGCAGGGCTTGATTTTACAAACCGTGAGATTATGACCCCAGCCGAAATCAAAAGTCAGAGGCTTAACTGACTGAGCCACCCGGACGCCCCCGTTTCAGTTTTAAGCACCAGCATGGACTTTTGTTGTTGTTGCTGGTTGGTAATCTTAACCACCTAAAGCTGGGGAGCTACCCAGCTGTCCAAGATACCACCTTCAGGGGAACCGAGGTCAAAGTTAGCAGTCGGTCTTGCCTCTTGTTTGCACCGGGATCTTAAGTCACAGCGCCTTTCTGGATCTCTTTCTTCTGTAAACCACTGGAAGGGGTGGGGCTGCGCAACACCAAGGTTCAGCTCTCTCAAGGAGATCTGGATTTCCTCTACTCTAAGGGTTGGGCCCCTGACCCCTGGTGGAGAGGGCAGAATTTGAGACCTGGGCCTCCATC
Organism: Lynx rufus; assembly: GCF_022079265.1. NCBI lineage: Eukaryota > Metazoa > Chordata > Mammalia > Carnivora > Felidae > Lynx > Lynx rufus. The sequence goes on along the minus strand of NW_025814896.1, from coordinate 15,108,890 downwards.
TCCCCGTTAGGCAGAAGATACAGTACAACTGCATAGGCACCTTTTCCTATCCCCCGGGGCTTTGGAATTTGGCCAGAAAAGAAAAAAAAAAAAAAATCCATAAAGCACTGCAATTTATTTTCCTTTTCATTTTCGGCCTCTGAGGAGTTTCCATAGTAACAGGCTCTTCCAGAGTCTTCTCCCCAGACGCGGGGCTCCGGAGTTCCAGCCTCAGAGCTTAGGCTTGCCAGGATGCTAGTATCTTCGGGCTTTCATTGGTCACCGCCAGCCGAGCCCCTCGTAACCCTAGGAACAGCACCCGCCCACAAATCGCCAGGCTACGATTGGTCTATGCCCCAAAGATCGACCGCGAACTCTTCAGGCCATTGGTCCGAGTCACGGCGAAGCTGGCGCCGCGGTTGGTGAGCCTAGAGGTCAGTCAGAGTCAGGCAGGGTCAAATAGGGAGACATGGCGACGGAGCCAGGCAGTGGGTGAGTGATTTCTGAAGGCGTGGAGGTGTGAGGCAGTTGATGACCGCGGTCAGCCGTGACACAGCCCCCAAAGGGGTGGGAGGTTGACTTCTCTTCCGGCTCCGGCCGGACTCCGAGTGGGAACGTCTGACATCTACATCCTCCCACCCGGGTTAGAGGTGAGAGGTCAGAGGCTGCGGCCCCTCTCTGGTGTTTGGACCTCAGGTACCGTGTGGAAAGCAGTCAGGATCCGAAGTCAAAGACTCAGCTTCCGGCTACTTACAGAGTAATGGTGGGCAAGTCACTTAACCTCTTTGAACCTCAGTTTCTTATCTGTAGAATGGGGACAGTAACCCGATTTGGGGCCAAATAGAGGAAACATTTGAACAGAGTATTGCAGTTAATAGAGGGATTAATGGAGAGGCAGGAGAAGTCAAGCACATTTGATAGCCCCTGTTCGTGGTTCAAGGGGTTGAGGCTCAGAGGGAGTGTCACTGACTTGCCCAGAATCATACAATTTTGGGGGCAATCAGTTCGCTTGTATATACCAGGACCAAATGGAAGAATGGATGCCAGCAGTAATTTGCAAATATAAAGCACTAAACAGATATTTAAAATGCTATTTAAGAAAAAAAAAAAAAAAGGCCACATGCACCTCCAGCCTTCACGCCCATTTCAATCTCTTGGAACTGAATTTTCCTATGGCCACCTTACCAATTGGTCTCAGCTCCAATGTCATCCTCTCTCCCCACCCAGAGAGAGCTTCCCTGGCCACTTAGCTAAAGTATCCCTTCCTCCCCCACCTTACTCTCTACCTCTTACCCGGTTTTGTGGTCTTTGTAACCTTCCTTATTTGTTATATCTTTATCTGTTTACACGTTTATTGTATATCTCCCCCAGAACAGTAAGCAATACTGTCACAGTAATAAGCAATACTTACATAGTAAGCAATATTGTCTGGATACACAATTGAAGAGCTGAGCCCCTACTATTGCCTTAAACTTGTGTTCCTCTCCCTAGGCCCATCTTCGGAACAAGATCTGGGAACTACAGTCCAGCCTCAGGCTTCAACTTAGTTGGAGCTTGAGATCCTGAGAGTCTCCTGGACGGCAGCCTTGCAGAGAAAGTACTTTGACCTTGGCATCCAGACATCTCCCATCTCCCCATGGCCCTGACAATGCTGAATGAGCTCCTGATTGAGGACCCAAACCCACCTATGCTGCTGTATCAGATTAGCAAGACTGCTGAGTTAGATACCCTCAACTACCAGAGCTGCTTTATGCAAGGTGTCTTTGCCCATTTCCCTGAGATCTTATTTATCCACCGGACCTATAACCCAGTGGGCAAGGTGCTGTATACCTTCCTGGTAGATGGACCTCGGGTGCAGCTGGAGGGTCATCTTGCCCGGGCGGTCTACTTCGCCATTCCCGCCAAGGAGGATGCTGAAGGCCTGGCCCAGATGTTCCAGGTGTTTAAGAAGTTTAACCCAGCATGGGAGAGAGTCTGTACCATCCTGGTGGATCCCCACTTCCTCCCCCTGCCCACCCTCACTATGGAGTTCCCCGCAGCCGAGGTCCTGCTCTCAGCCTTCCACATCTGTAAGTTCCTCCAGGGCAAGTTCTATCAGCTGTCCCTTGAACAGCCTGTGGAGAGGGTGCTCCTCACTTCCCTGCAGAGCACGATGTGCTCGGCCACAGCTGGCAACCTGAGGAAGTTGTATATGCTCCTGAGCAGCTGCATCCCTCCGGCCCAGCTGCCCGAGCTCCACTCACACTGGCTGCTCAATGACCGCATCTGGCTGGCCCACCGCTGGAGAAGCCGGGCCGAGAGCAGCCGCTACTTCCAGGGCCTGGAGGTCACCACCCGCGTCCTCAGCCAGTTCTTTGGCACCACCCCGTGTGTGGAACAAGGCGTGACCTTGCTGCTCCGATACATGCAGCAGAACTCTGGAGACAAGGCAAGCTCCAGCCTGGGCCTGAGTCCCCAGAACAATCACGCCCCCTTAGACGTCAGCCCCGAAAGCCCCAGAGTGGAGCAGTTAGTAGAAGCCCGCATCCAGCACTCCCTCAATGCCATCTGCACGGGGCCAGCGGCCCAGCTCTGCCTGGGTGAGCTTGCTGTGGTCCAGAAATCGGTGCACCTCATTGGCTCCGGCTCAGAAAAGGTGAACATACAGATCCTGGAGGACACCCATAGGGTGCAGCCTCAGCCCCCTGCCAGCTGCAGCTGCTACTTTAACCAGGCCTTCCACCTGCCCTGCCGCCACATCCTAGCCCTGCTCAGTGCCCGCCACCAGGTGCTCCAGCCCGACATGCTGCCAGCCCAGTGGACAGCAGGCTGTGCTGCCAGTCTAGACAACATCCTGGGCAGCAAGTGGAGTGAGACACTGGACAAGCACTTGGCCGTGGCGCTCCTCACTGAGGAGGTGAGTCAGCTCTTGCAGCACTGCAGCCAGGAGGAGTTTGAACGGAGGTACAGCACCTTGCGGGAACTGGCCGACAGCTGGATCGGCCCTTATGAGCAGGTCCAGCTCTGATTACCCTGTGCCCAGAGGTGCTCACACACACGTACACACTCACATCCACCCGACACACACACACACCAACATGCACTCACACTGTTGCACTTCCATGGGCCCTCCCTCCAGGAAAGGACAAGGCTCTTCTATTCTACTGCAGACTGCTACCTAAAATGTGTCTAGTTCCCTAAGACAGGAGTCAGCAAACTTTTTCTGTAAAGGGCCTAGCAGTAAATACTCTAGACTTTGCTGGGGCACAGTCTCTGTTGTATATTCTTGGCTTGGTTTTGCGTTGACAGCCTTTTCAGAAGGTTAAAAACCATTCTTAGCTCAAGGGCCTTGCAAAGACAGGTGACCCCCTGCTCTAGGATAAGACACTGAGTGGAGATCAAGGGCAGGGGCCTGGTAACAGCTTCCCCAGTCATTAGATGATTCACCTGACCCACAGAGAAGGTGGATCCCAGCCTTTGTCCCCTATCCCCCACCCAGAGGTCATTAAAGTCAAATGTTGCCTATTCCAGCACTTGTCTAGTTTTTTGTCTTCTAGAAGGCAGCAGAGCAAATATCGCAGAAAGACTTTGGAGTCTGACACTACACGCAAATCCTGGTTCCTTGCCTGATTTCTGAGGCCTAGTTGTGCCTGTTACTAGCTCTGAGACTTCAGGCAAGCCACCCTTAAAAAGGCTCAATCTGTTCATCTGTAAAAATGGAGATCGCACAGCATTGGCAAGACTAAAGGAGAGCCTGCATGTAATGGGCCCAGTGCCCAGTGGGTGCTCAAATAACTGTTCATTTTCCTTCCTTGCCTCTGCTCCCATCACCTGCCCTCAGCTGGCCGGGAAATGTAAGGCAAGAGGAAAATTCACATTGCCTAGGACGTTGTCCAAGAAATCTTGATCGGATCCCAAAACAATACAAAAGCGACCTCCACTCCAAGCCGGGCCCCCTACCTCAGGTAATTTTCATCATAACTACTCTGATAAGATCTATTTCCTGACTTAGTGCTATCTGGAGAAACTTCCTGGGGTCTGGACCCTGATGAAAGACTTGCGTTCGTCAGAGCAGCTCCAACGACTGCCCTGTCCCCATCCTTGCCACAGGCACCCCCAATCCTGTCTGCCCAAAAACCATACGGAGAAGCCACCCTGTGTGTCTGGTGCTATTTCATCCAGCTACAAGCAGGAGCCAGGAGGCTGGCCTCTCCTGGATCTCGTTAGGGGCATTTGCCCAGAGGCTGCGTGGGCGCGTGCCTGCTCCCACCGCGCCCCCTCCACAGCCCCCTCTGGCTCCGGATGGGCCATCATGAAAGCTTGAGCTGCCCGGATCAGGTCCTCTTCCCGCAGGCCGGGGACAGGCACGGTGGGGATGCCAGCGATCATCATGGCCAGGGTAAGGATGCAGATGTCAGGCTGGGAGCCGGCCTCCTTCCCCTCTGCCTCAGAGGGCATGGGTAAAATCCCTGGTGACAGCCCACACAGCAGCAGGGGCCCAGGCCTGCTGGGGCCACCCAGGTGGGGAGCTCTGTTTCTGGAGCAGCCGTCCTCCCAGCCCAAGCTCTCCGGCTGCCTCGCGTGGGGGGACTTGTGGTGGTATCGGCTGTACTCCTTCCGCCGCAGGGTCTCCCAGCTAGCCCCCCCAGGGCAGCCCCTGGCTTCTGGCACTGCCAGGGCCGGGCCCCGGGCCTGGGCAGCAGGCGCCACCTGCTCAGGTTTCTGGCTCAGTGGGCCTAGTCCACCAGGGGCCACCACTACTGGCTCTACAGCACTATAGAGGCCAAGGGATGAGCCCGGAGAAGCAGCCCCACCTGTAGAGACAGGAAGGAGATGGAATGTTATTCTTGGTCTCTTTGAGGAGGCCCTGAGGGGCAGGGCATAGGAGCAGAGCACTGGAAACAGGAGCCCCAGCAGGGCTGTCTAGTGGTCAGGAACTAGGTGTTTTACTCATACCCACATCCCCAGGCCCCAACATCGAATAAGTAACGGAGAAGTGTTTGTTGAATGAATGAGTGAGCAGGCAGGTAGCTACCGGCAAGGACTTTTGGAATGGCGTTCTTCAGAGAATTGACTCCAGGGCCAGCCCCCAAATCCCCTGCAGAACCTCCACCTCCCAGGAGGCAGGAAACAAGTTCTCAGGGGAAGTTGTGGTGCCCCCTCCAGTTCCAGAAGACCCTCTCTCACCTTGGCTGGAAGGCAGAAGACCTTGATGAGCTTGTGGAGACATGAAATAGGACATGTCTGCCCCAAAGCCCCCGTTTGTGAGGGAACAGTCACCTGCCTCCTCTCCTACCCTTTCCACCATTCTAGAACGTCACTTCATAGTCCCTCCCTTGTACACCTGGAACCCACCTCACAGCACTGACCTGTTCATTCTAAAACCCGCATATGACAATGGGATGGGGTTAAAAGGGGCCGGACATTCTAGGTTCTTACCTCTACCTTGGGCGAGTCACTTTGACAGTTTTGTTCCTGGACAGTCTTCTCTAAAGTGGGAGTAATGGCCTCCCACCACCTCACCAGCGTTGTGAGGATTAAATGCGATTATTTGTATGGAAGCAAATGATCAGAGATAGAAATAAAGGAGGCGAGTGCTTTGTGCTCTGCAGTATGAGAGAGGGAGTGTGCCTCTGGAATACGTTCCCATCTCTAGGCTTCAGTTTCCCGACTGCAAAATGAAATCGTTGGTCTGGGACACTGGGTCGCACACTGGGGTGCACATTAAGTTCTCTTAGGAGCTTTTAGAAATACTGAGGTCCAGTCTCATCCCAGACCAATTAAATCAGAATCCCAGGGTCAGACCCAGTTGTCAGTATTTTTCAAAGGTCTTTAAGTGGTTATAATATATGCCAAAGTCAAGACCTCTATTCTAAAGGAGCGCTTCTCAATCCTGACTCTATGTTAGAACCTCCAGGCTGTTTTTACAAAGCAACGATGTCTAGGCCTAATCCTTTGACAAATGGAATGAGAATCTCTGGAGATGGGGTTTGGGCATCAGCTTTCTAGGTATCCCAGATAACCCTAATGAGTAGACAGGCTGGGTACCACTGGTCTAGGTAATGTCTAAAATGTTCTCTCTTGGGGTGCCTGGGTGGCTCAGTCTGTTAAGCACCCGACTCTTGGTTTCAGCTCAGGTCATGATCTCATGGTTCGTGAGTTCAAGCCCAGCATCGGGCTCCGTGCTGACAGTGTGGAGCCTGCTCGGGATTCTCTCCCTCTCTCTCTGCCCCTTCCCCACTCATTCTCTCTCTCTGTCTCTCTCAAAAATAAATAAACTTAGGGGCGCCTGGGTGGCGCACTCGGTTAAGCGTCCGACTTCAGCCAGGTCACGATCTCGCGGTCCGTGAGTTCGAGCCCCGCGTCAGGCTCTGGGCTGATGGCTCAGAGCCTGGAGCCTGTTTCCCATTCTGTGTCTCCCTCTCTCTCTGCCCCTCCCCCGTTCATGCTCTGTCTCTCTCTGTCCCAAAAATAAATAAACGTTGAAAAAAAAAAATTAAAAAAAAAATAAATAAATAAACTTAAAAAAATAAAATGCTGTCTTTTGCTCTGACCTGCTGACCCACAACAATTCTAAAAAGTGCCCCTCACAGGCTTCCAGGGCAAGGAGACCCTCCAGTGATCAGTGTCAGCATCGCTGTGTTTATTTCCAGGCCTGGCCGGCACCAGTATGGCCAGCTTCGGACCAGCCACAGCTCCAGGGCCAGGACGCGCTCCTGTGGTCCTGTTCCAGGGTGGCCGCAAGCCCTTACTCATACTTGCAGAAATCCTTAAGTCCTTTCGGCAGGTGGAGCCCATCGATGGCCAACCGGTGCACCACACTCCTCTGGATGACTAGGCGGCACAGAGTCTGCAGGGACGGCACTGTGGAAAGAAGGCTGTCAAAGGCAAACTGAACTTGAGGCTGAGACCCAAAAGATCTAGGTCTCGGTTCTCCCTTTGTCATTAACTTGGGCAAGTTCCTTCTGCTCTCCAGGCCCAGCCTGAGTCATGGGGCTGTTCATGTGGTCAAGATAAGCACCTCTTTTCCAAACTTTGACATTGCTGCAGCCCTATTTCTATTTTAACCCCTCCTTAGCAGCTTCCGGGGATATAGGTAGTGCTTGATTCACCTATGCTCACCCAGCTTCCGGCACAGGCCTGACAGAGTGGGTTCTAGTTCAGTGAATCCATAAAATGATCACAGGAATAAATAAAGAGCTTAGCAGAGCTATAAAGAACCAGACCTCAGGAATAAGACGCTCTCAATCCGGGGCCTACAGTGCCTTTGAACTGGTGTGCCTAAATCTAGGAGCATTTGTCGAATAAAAGGGCACACGATTTTCAAAGCAGCCTGGATGTAAAATCAGTCTAGAATCCCTGCCCTAGGGATTCTAGGTTAATACAGAAAATACTGGCAAAGCCAGCATCCTAATCCATCACAGCTGAGATGGCTAAACTGAGACCCAGAGCCAGAGAGCCACTTGTCCAAGATCACAAGCAGAGGCATAATTGGAAATTCGATTCCCCAACTTCTAAACAAATGCTGGACAGACCAAGGCCTTGCTAGCTGGCTTCGGAGTCCTGCAAGTTCCTGTCCCACACTGGGCCAGGAGGGGTCGCTGCCCAGGGGGTGGAATACCTACAGCCATACTCGAGCTGGACAAGGCGCACACTCTTGGTGGAGGCAAAGACGTCCACCACTGCGTAGAGGGGCTGGGCGGCTGGCAGCCCCCGGGCGCTGGGACCCATGTCCTCGCCGTTGATGACGATGTGCATGTCCGCCGTGCCGTCAGGGCGCGGGCAGAAAAGAACGCCCAGGCGGCTGCGGCGCGCGGTCGGAGGCAGCACGTTCAGCTCATACAGCTGATCCAGGAGGTGGCTGTAGAGCCCGGGCCGGCTGCGGCCCACCAGGCGGTCTCGGGGAATGCGAAACTGCTCAATGCACAGATAGGGTTCCACCAGGAGGGCTGGGGGGCGGCTGGGGACCGCTGCCTCTGCCTCCGGGCCGTCCTCCCGGGGCACGCGGTTGTGATGGCGCGTGATGGCAAAGACCCAGGTGTGGCCGAGGCTGACCAGGTCGGGCAGCGAAAACTCGGGCACCGCGGCCAGAGTGGCAGGGTCTAGCGCAGTCAGGCCGAGGCGCAGGTGCCCGCACCAGCCCAGCTCTTTCTCCTCGATCTCGACCAAGAATACCTGGCCCGGGGCCAGCGGCTCGCGACTGAAGCACAGGCCGTGAGCGAAACTCTCCACGCGTGTGGCCCGCGTCCCGGAGGGGTCCACGCGGATGTTGGCACCATGCACCCTGTGGAAGCGGGTGGGAGGGGGCTCGGGGCGCGCGGCTCTCCAAGGCGCACCCAAGTCCACGGGCTCGGAGACAGCAGCCATCTCCCAGCCGTGAGATAGGCCAGCGGGCGCCGGGGGCTATTTTGGGCGGCGTGCTCTGAGGGTGACCGCGGGGGCACCATGTAAGGTATCCCTCCCACTCCACCCCCCCACCCCCTTCCCCGAGGCTCTGCCCGGGGGTCCTAGCGCCGCTCGCTCAGCCATCCTGCCTGGACCGGGGCCCCCGGGAGGCCGGGGGATCCTGGCCGCCCACATCTGGGTCATCCGATGGCTGGCGCCCGCGAGATAACCTGAGAAGCCCGCGGACTCTGACCCAGCGCCGGCCGCCGCCGCCTGCGTCCCCGGGGTCCCCGGAGACCTGAGAGGCGCCGGAGGAAGACTGTCACGTGGCGCCGGCGCCCACGTGACTCGGACTCCACATGACTTCCCGTGGCCGAGCCCCTCCGGGAGAGCAACGACGCTGGGGAGCCGAGGTGAGGTCGCTCTGGAGGCTGGAGGGGACCCGCGGTCCTGGGCGGCGCGGCGGGCGGGCGGACGCTGGGGCCGGGCCGGGTTAGGGGGCTCCTATAGCCGCCGCGCCGTCAGCTCCTCCGCGGGGCGATCGCACCGAAGCGTTGGAGGAGCAAGGGAGCGCGGAAACAGTCGGCCCCACTTCCTCCCGCAGATGGTCGGAGCCGCGCTGTCGCCGCCGTGGTTGCTCCTGCTGCTGCTGCTGCTCCTGGCCTGGGCGCCCCCGGGCCGGGCAGCGCCGGACCTGGATGAGATCCAGTGCCTGCCCGGGCTGGCCAAGCAGCCAGCTTTCCGCCAGTACTCAGGCTACCTCCGCGGCTCCGGCTCCAAGCACCTCCACTACTGGTCTGCGCCACCCCCCACCCCGTCCCGGGCGGGGAGGTGTCGGGGCGCGGGGTGGGGGAGGGTCTGAAGACCCCTGAGGGAGCCTGAGAGCAGGGAGCGCTGGAAGGGGCCCCTCCGCCTGCACCCACCCTGCTCTGCCTCCCCTCCCAGGTTTGTGGAGTCCCAGAAGGATCCCAAGAGCAGCCCTGTGGTGCTTTGGCTCAACGGAGGGCCGGGCTGCAGCTCCTTAGACGGCTTCCTCACGGAGCACGGCCCCTTCCTGGTGAGTCGAAAGCCACCATCTGCCCCCTGACCAGCAAGGGAAGCATTCCTGAAGGAAAGGGCCCGGGAGGAGGGAGAACAGGACTCGGAGGTTTTTCCCAAGCGCGCCCTTCTCCTGAGCCTGGGTTTCCTCATCTGTACCATTCGTTTCACTGTCTGTACCTTTCAAGGGTTTTGCCCAAACGTGAACTGCCCAGCACGGTAGCCCTTTCCTTCCATCCAGTTAGTCCTTGGGACTTAGCCATCTCTTTCCTCTTCAGGTGCAGCCAGATGGTGCCACCCTGGAGTACAACCCCTATTCCTGGAACCTGGTATAGCCGGAGCCGGGGGGTCCTGTGGGGGTGTCTGAGCACTTGGATGGGTTGGGGGTTCCTCTTCAGTGCATTTCCTCCTCCCCTCCAGATTGCCAACGTATTGTATCTTGAGTCCCCAGCTGGGGTGGGCTTCTCCTACTCTGATGACAAGTCTTATGTAACCAATGACACGGAGGTGAGTCCAGTGCCTGCCCTTGTGCCCCAGCCTCCCTGGTTCTCTAAAGGCAGCGAGACCCAGGAGGGAAAGAACGTGGCCTTGGAGTCTGGATTTTGGCTCTGTCACATGCTATGTGTGGTCTTGGCCAAGCCACTTCCTCTTGCTCAGAGCGGGTGGATGTCGTTATCTCAGATTCTTTCCAGCTCAAATACCAAAGCGTTTTGATCCTCTCCTCCTCTTTTCCCTAGGTCGCCCAGAGTAATTTTGAGGCCCTTAAGGATTTTTTCCGCCTCTTCCCGGAGTACAAGGACAACGAGCTCTTCCTGACAGGAGAGAGCTATGCCGGCATTTACATCCCCACCCTGGCAGTGTTGGTCATGCAGGATCCCAGCATGAACCTTCAGGTACAGGGCCGCTGCAGGAGGGAAGAGAGGCAACTTGTCCTGGCCTTGTGGTTAGCAGCGTGAAAGAGGCCATTTTCTCTGTCCAACCTAGTCCCCTTTATAACATGCTTGCCACTGGGTGGCCTGTCTCTGCTCACGTGCCTCCCACAACAGGAAGCTCACCTGTCAGCCAGCCAGCTCTGTTCTTAACTTCAAGTGGCCTCCCCACAAACCACCTTGGATTTCAGCTTCCAGATTGCTGAAGGTCTGGGTGTAGTCAGGGGAGGCTCCCCCTCTCCCTCCAGATGACCTGAATGCCCTGGGTGTTTCACAGGGGCTGGCTGTGGGCAACGGACTCTCCTCCTACGAGCAGAATGACAACTCCCTGGTCTATTTCGCCTACTACCACGGCCTCCTTGGGAACAGGTATGGGAGGGGGCAGTTGGGCAATCTCTAGGGTGGGGCAGGTCTTGAGGTCTCAGGTCTGCCCTCCAGGCACATGATACCCCAGGCCCTACCCTAGTTTCTGAGCAGGGGGTGGGGGCTGGGATTGCTAGACATGTTTGGTGCTGAAAGGCCAAAGAATGGAGACCAGAACTTAAATGGACTCAGGAGGGCTGGCTGTGTGGCCCCAGAGCAGCTAGGTTTGGAACTTGCATACCATCCCCTGTGATCTGTTTCCTCATTGGCTGGGGTCAGGTGGTGGCGGGAGGTTGGATGTGGAAGGTGGGAGGCCCACCTTGGGCCTGAACCCTTTCATGCATCTCCTACAGGCTCTGGTCTTCTCTCCAGACCCACTGCTGCTCTCAGAACAAGTGTAACTTCTATGACAACACAGACCCAGAATGCGTGACCAATGTGAGGTTCTGCCACCCAACCTGTGTCACCCCTGACACCCCCGGCCCTGAGAATAGGACCACATCTCCTCCTTCGGGCCTCCCTGACCCCATCCCCTATTGCTTTCCTATCCTGCCTCCTCCAGCAATTTGATGTCCTCTGGGACACGTCTAGGGATGTGTTCCCACCACTACCTAGGGATGTGTTCCCACCAGTACTTCCTGGGACTTTCTAGGCAAATCCCATAACCCCTGTGAGGGAAAGGATCTCCCTCTTGTCGAGCATCTACTCTGTGCCAGGCACTGGGCCAAACTATATCAACATAGATTATTTAATCTTCAAGATTCCTTTAAGGGAGATCGTATTATCCACGTTTTCCAGAAGAGGAAACCGAGGCCAAGAACATTAAAGTCACTCGCCTGAAGTCACAGTGCTAGGATGTAGCGGCAGTAGGCTCTGGACCCAGGTCTGGCAGATTCCTTCCACTGAGCCTCAGTTTCCCTGCCTGTGGAAAAAAAGTGGGGGAAGGGTAATGACAAGAAGTGGAGTAGGAGAGCCGTCAATCTTGGGACGAGTTGGTGAGATCATGGGGAGGCCAGGGTTCTGTGAAGCACGGTGGCTCCCATGTATCATTGCAGCTGCAGGAAGTGTCCCGCATCGTGGGCAACTCCGGCCTCAACATTTACAACCTCTATGCCCCATGTGCTGGGGGTGTGCCTGGCCGTTTAAGGTAGGCCCTGCCGTGTGCCCTGGGGGCCAGTCCCAGCCCCCATCTGGAGGCTGAGGCACATGTCCCCCACTTCACTTGTAGGTACGAGAAGGACGCCATTGTGCTCCATGACTTGGGCAACATCTTCACTCGCCTGCCGCTGAAGCGGACATGGCATCAGGTGTGCAGGAAGAGCATGGACTTTCTCCTGGTGGCGGGGGGGTGGGTGGGGGGGGTGGGGGAGGCAAGGAAACGAACACCCTGACCTGCCGTCTGTGCCCCCAGGCACTGCTACGTTCTGGGGATAGGCTGCGCATGGACCCCCCCTGCACCAACACCACAGCCGCCTCCACGTACCTCAACAACCCCTATGTGCGGAAGGCCCTCCACATCCCCGAGCAGCTGCCCCACTGGGACATGTGCAAGTGAGGCTTTGCGGCCAGCCGTGGCCCCAGGGGTGGCAGGCACTTGGGGCTCCTGGGTATCAGAAAGGTTTCCCAGGATCCCTTGGCTAGGGTTTCTTGTGGGGGCGCTTCAGGCACCCAGGGTGTGACACAGGGTCCCGTGCAGGTGTTTAGCCCCTAAATTGACTGATATTTAGCCAGTTCGTTCTTAAATGGCCACCTGGGCTGGTAAAATAGCGATTTACTCCCCTGGCATTTAGTAAATAGACACTGTCCCCCACCCCCACCCCAATATAGTCCCCAGCTGCAGAGATCTCCTATGACCTGTATGAGTAAAAGGATGCCGCCTGGCAGAGCAGGGGCCACTTGGGTCCGTGCTGATTGGCCAGTGCCCCTGCCCTACTGCTGTTACAGGCTGTGGTTCTCCCACCGGTGGGCTCCTGCACACTAAGTGCCAGTTGCAAACCAATCACTAAATGTTCCCATATGCGTTTCTGCACGGGGGTGGGCTGAATCCCAGCCCCCCATCCACGTAAGTCCTAGAGAGATGATATGCCTGAGGAGGGGACTGAATCCCAACTCTGCCTCCCAGGCTGGAGCTTGGAGGTAGGAGGGGACGGGAGAGGAGATCTGATCTCTTTTTCTCCCTCTACCTGGTCTTCCTGGGACCCGCCCACGTGCTCCCGCAGCTTCCTGGTGAATATACAGTACCGCCGTCTCTACCAAAGCATGCAGTCCCAGTACCTTAAGCTGCTCACCACACAGGTGAGTGGGAGCGGCACAGCTGGGTCCACCAGCAGCCTCAGGACCCTGGAGCGGCATGACAAGGCGGGGCCCCCTTTAGCGTGCCCCTCCGGACACGGGGAGCTGAAACTCCAAGAAATGAAGTCCAGTGACTGGCAGGGTCATGATTTGAACCTTGCTTTGTCCCCACCCCATGCTGCTCTGTCGTAGGAGGCTGCATCAGCCAAGGAGCTTTTGGGTTGAGAAGAGCTGGCGAGAATGTGTTACAAACGAGCAAACGGGGAGGTTCAGGGTGGGAGAGGGCCTTGTCCAAGGTCATCTAGGAAATCCTGACAGAGCCAGGCTAGGACCAGTGGTTAGAGCATAACCTCTAGGGGTCAGATCGTCTGTGTGTACGTCCCTTCATTAGCCATGCACCCCTGGGCAAGTTTTTCCCATCTTGAGACTTGGTTTCTCCACCTATAAAATGGGGTTAATGGTATCTACTTGCGTAGGTAAAGCATTTAGTAAAACACCAGTCATGTAGGAAACAGTCAGAAAACCTGAGTGTTTCCTGCCTTGTGCTATTTAGCAAGGCCCCTCGAATTCCCTGAGGGGGTAAGGCTTGAACCCGGGAAGGGCTGGGGCCTGGGCTCATTCCAGACCCTCCCACTTCCCCCCCTGCTCTGCTCCAGAAATACCGGATCCTGCTCTACAACGGAGATGTGGACATGGCCTGCAATTTCATGGGGGACGAGTGGTTTGTGGATTCCCTGAACCAGAAGGTAAGGCAAGGATCCCGGCTCTGGGGTGAGGCTGGGTGCAGGGATAGGGCAGCTGTGCCTGGCAGCTTGGCTCTGGCAGACAGAGAGGACAAACCTGGGGGGAGTTCAGGCCCCTGAGGTCCTGCTGGCAGATGTGAGAGAGATTTGAGGACAGCCACAGGCTGCTAAGGCTTCCCTGGTGGGGCAGATGGAGGTCCAGCGCCGGCCCTGGTTAGTGGACTACGGGGACAGCGGGGAGCAGATCGCAGGCTTCGTGAAGGAGTTCTCCCACATCGCCTTTCTCACCATCAAGGTAGGGCTTGGGCCTGGCAAGGGCTACCTGGCTGGAGGGGATGAGGCAGAACCCACCCGTCCTCTCCTTCCGACTCCCTTTTACACCCATTTACCATCTGGCCCCATAAGGGCAAGCGTTCTGGGCAGGGTGGGGAGAATGCAGGGCTTGGGAGAAGAGGAAGGTCGCTGGCTGAGGGGATCCAGTAGGATGGAGGGGCGCCCAGGGGCAGGGGTTACACAAGAAGGGGAATCTCACAGAGCTTTGCTCCTAGGGCGCTGGACACATGGTCCCCACCGACAAGCCCCAGGCTGCCCTCACCATGTTCTCTCGCTTCCTGAATAAGCAGCCATACTGATGACCACGGAGACTGGTCCCCTTCTGCCTGATCCAGCCCCTCTTCCTGGCCCCTCCTGCTAGAAGGGAGGTCCACCTTTATGCAAAATGCCCCTGTGGGGCAGGTCCCTGCCTCCAGAACTGCTCCCCCCGCCCCTGCCTCCCCCACAGCCCTCTGCCTCCCACACCGGGCCCCAGTGCCTCACGTAGACAGCCTGGGGGAGTTAGCACTTTATTCCTGACTGGGGTGCGGCCTGGCCCCCTCCCTTAATGCACTGGAACACAGCAGAGCTCAGGACAGCCCACGGGGAGGGTGGACGGACTAATTGATGGATTGAGTGTGATTATGGAATTAAATTGGGTACAGCTTAAAACCCTGTCTTCTCTGTGGCACTGGGGGTTACACAGGATGCTATAGGCTGGGAGGGGCCGAGAGGGTCGAAGTCCTGGATGCCCCTGCCAGCGTGGGGTTGAGGGCTCAGGCAGCCGTCGTGGCAGGTGGTGGGGCACTGGATGCCGAGGTGTCACTGGTGCTGGCAGGCCGGTTCTTCTCAATCACCTCTCGCAGCCCTTTAGCAAAGTGGAGGTCGGCCCCGATGGTGAGGAAGCCCTGTGCAGTGGGGCAGAGAGGGGAGCCTCTTCATTCCATTACAGAGACCAAAATCTAAAGATCGAGACAGGCCCTTGGCCTTGAAGGGCTCTCAATCTAGTGGGAGAGGAGCCTCAAAGAAGTTCTAACTCCTGTGAAGGGTGTGAAAGAGGCTGCAGGAACATGGCCTGTGGGGGTCAAGGAGGGCTTCTGAGATGGCCTCTTAGCTCAGGTGTTAAAGTGGGATCCAGGAAGAGTGTTGCAAGGTGAGGGCACAGCCTGTGCAGAGGGCTGAGGTCTGATGGAAGATTAAAATGGGAGCGACACTTGATAAGGGAGGGGCTGGGATCTGACAGCAGAGGGAGGTCAGGGTCGTGAAGTGGGGGGAAGTCTCTGCCCTCTTTCTCCATCACTCACTCCCCACCCCCACTCACCGCATGGTTGGTCACCACCTCGCGCACGAAGTTGATGCCCTCGGGTAGTGGGATCTGCACCCCCCGCCACATCCGCTCTGTGGGTGGGAGCAGCGGGCTCAACCTGGGTCCACCCAGCTCCCCTCTCCTTTCCCTCTCCTCCCTCCCGTCCCCAGCCCTACCATTGAGCATGGGCATCACCCCAATCTGCAGCATGGTCTTCAGAGGGGTCTGCAGTGGGATCAGCTGGGAGGGAGGAGGCAGGAAGTCAGGGCAGCCAGCAGGAAGCGGACTTGCCTTAGCTGCCCGGCCCCAACCCAGCCCTGGCCCCCTCGCCACTCCCAACTCACTGCCAGCGACTCCAGTGCAGACTGGTTCGAGTAGATTCGGAACCTATGGGAGACAAGTGTCTGGTGGGCACGAACCCTGGAAGTTCCCCTTCCTCAGGCCACCCAGGCCTACCCGCCAGAAGCCCCTGACTTTCAGCCTGCAATGCTCTCACCTACACACCTGTCCAGGGGTTCTGCCGCTTTCCAGGTGTGCATCCCTGGGTGAGTCATTTCTCCCTCTTTGGGTTCCTTTTTTCCAAGGCTACTACTTTTAATTTGTTGAGCGCTTCCTCTACGCCAGACTCGTGCTGGCAGCTTTGCCTGTGTTGTTTGTGTTTATTTAACAGAACGTACAGAGCTTCCTCCCTACCAGATACTAAGCGTGTTACAAAAAGTTAACTATCATTAAGATATTTTAAAATGCCAACTGACTTAATCCTCATAACAACCCTAAGAAGTAGGCACTGTTAAACAACTCGCGCTTTTTAGATGGGGCAGATCAAGCCTAGAGAGGTTAAGTAATTTGTCTGAGGTCTCAACAGCTGGTAAATGGCAGAATCTGCCTCTAGAATGTAGGCTCTTAACTACTGCCCTGCAGTATCTCATTTAACCCCTAGCACCTGTGGCTAGCATCACAAACAGCACAACCTTACAAAATGGATGCTACTTTTCCCTACATTTAGCCCATGAAGAAAATGAAGCTTAGAAAGATAAAGTGACTCTTCTCAAGATCACAAAATTTGTGCTGAGGTTTCTGCCCAAACCCATGTTGTTTGGCTCTTTGCTGTGTGACTGAGGGCACGTCCTTTAACCTTGCTGGGCCAATTTGGACATCTCATGATATCTGTTCTGCCTCTCTCTCGGGTGTAAGACAAGGCAGAGAAGTTACCCTTGAATAAGATGCATTTGTTATGCATTAACAAAGACCTTAGCTCTCCAGTGGCTGTAGATCTGAGTGAATTTCAGCTCCCCACTTGTTGGGCAGGTGCAATTAACCTGAAGACACGGAGGCTGAGGGAGGTTAAGGGCTTGCCCGAGATCTTGGCCATCTGCTTACCGGCGCAGGTCCAGCTGGACGCGCAGCGCCTTTCCCCGGAGTGCCACCTTGGCGCTGAGACGGGTGTCCTGCAGGCAAGGAGTTGGGAGGGGGGTGTTACTGACCCAAAGGATCAACAGCCCGCATCTCCCTGACCCTCAGTAGCTCCTAATCTGGTGCCCGCACCATAATCATGCTGGACAGTTGGACCTCAGGCTGGTCGGACGGGACCAGGGCGATGGTGACACTCGCGGTGACAGAGACGGTGGTACCCGAGGGCTTGATGGTGCAGCGAGGTGGGGCCAGGACCCTTAGCTCCAACTTCAGCGGGGAGTCAATCACCGCCGGGCTCTGGGGACAGAGGAGCGAGGGTGGATCAAAACCCAGATCTGTTCCCTGATGGGCACCAGGAGGGGAGGAGGGCTGGCTCAGGTTCTGCCCGCTGGGAGCCCAGGCACACAAATATGAAGGCTGGTGTGGCTTCCCAGACCCTTCAAAATTGTGTCCAGCCACTGTGCCTTTGCTCACACAAGGGAATGTCTCATTCTAGAAATGTCTTCCTGAGCTCTTGGTCGTGGGGATCCATCTTCAA
Source organism: Lynx rufus (assembly GCF_022079265.1). NCBI lineage: Eukaryota > Metazoa > Chordata > Mammalia > Carnivora > Felidae > Lynx > Lynx rufus. The sequence goes on along the minus strand of NW_025814896.1, from coordinate 15,091,613 downwards.
CCAGACTCCTGAGACTGTGTTTGCATCAAATATCCCCTGTCTCTGCCATATTTCCTCTCTCTAACCTGCCGTGTCCTTTGTCCTATAGGCACTCCTACTTCACTTGTGTTAGCTCATTGAAACCTCTCAATGACCATGTGAGGCAGGTATTCTACTCATTTTTGAGATGGGAAAATTGAGGCACAGAGAGGTTAAGTACTTGTCCAAAGTTATGTGGTCCTCCAGTTGCAGAACCTGGGATTCAGACCCAGGCAGTGTGGCAAGAGAGTCCACACTCTTACTGACGCTTGGCCATCAGGTTGATGGAGACAATGGTGCTAACAGCGATGATAAGAACAGCAGCCAGTGAGTGTTTCCTGAGCACTTACTCTGCACCCGGTGCTGTTCCAGTCCCTTTGCATGAATTGATTCAGCTAATACTCGTGACAGTTCTGTGAGGTTGTATAGTATAAAGGAAATTAAGGGCAAGTCCTTTAATGGTCACTAAAATGCTTTTTACATTTTGAAAGAGTAGGTGGGAACTCCTCCATTAAACAAGGGAAAATAAGGCAAAAAAGAAAACCACATCAGGGGCACCTGGCTAGCTCAGTTGGTAGAACACATGACTCTTAATCTTGGGGTCGTGCGTTGAAGCCCCACAAAGGGCATAGAGATTATTTAACAATCTAATTAACTAACTTAAAAAGAAAAAAGACTACATCAGTCATTGTTAAAGCACCCCTACACTTACAGAGCTTGGGTCTCAGCCTGTCCTCATAGCTTCGTGAAGAGCAGGAAGTAGCAAGGGCCCTTCAAGGACTTGGAAATGAGTTTGACAAATAAGAGGACCGGGTCACAGGCAGAAGGCCAGGCCTTCTGTCTATTCCACAGTGGCCTCGGGGGGACTCCACCCGCACACCTCCACCGTTCCCTCACTGGTATGCAGGTGCTATGCCCTCCCACCCTGGCCAGGTGCCTACCTCCTGCCCGCACTCACCAGCAGGACAATGCTCCCAAAGTAGGTGGCCCTCAGCAGCATGTCCAGATCGTGGGGCACCTGGGTAGGGAAATTGGGGGTGAAGCAGGGTCATCAGGAGCTCCGTGACAGGGCCCCTCTTGCCCATCCCACAAACAGGCCCTGGCATACCTTGTCCCCCACCAGTGACAGCTTCAGGGCACCCGCTCGGAAGTAGCTTTCCATGGCGGAGTCAAAGAAGAACTCGGAGAAGGCCACGTACACCATCCGCTCCTCCTCCCGCAGCTGGGGCTCAACCGCCCGGTTGGGCAAGCTCCAGTTGCCCTCCGCCAGGGGAAAGAAGGCCCCCTGCAGTTGGGGGATCAGGGTCAAGGCCAAGGCAGACTGGCCCAGCACCCAGATGTTCCCACACCCTGTGGCAGGCACTGTGAGGGATGGTGGGGGTCAGACCCAGCTGCTGTCCTTAGGGGACTCCTCAGCACAATTTTTAAGTTTTATTTATTTAATCTCCACACCCAACGTGGGGCTTGGGCTCACGACCCCAAGATCAAGAGTCGCATGTTCCTCCCACCTGGGCCAGCCAGGCACCCTCATTAGCACAGTTCTTAAAAAGGCATGCAGAGGAGCGCAGCTTCAAGGGAGCACTCCCGTCAGCCTGGAGAACGGAAGCTCAGGAAAGGGTTCAGGAGGAGGTGGCATTTCAGTGGGCCTTGAACGATATATGGCAGCAATGATAGCTGCTGCTTACATCTTACATAGTAATTCTTCCATGCCCTTGACATACACCAACTCCTTTAATCCACATAATCCTCTGTGAGAGATGTTTTCTTACTGTATTATAGCCATGTACATATTAGTAGGAAATAGGCACAGAAAGGTTAAGCCACTTGCTTAAAAAAATTTTGGGGGATGGGGCGCCTGGGTGGCGCAGTCAGTTAAGCATCCGACTTCAGCCAGGTCACGATCTCGCGGTCCGTGAGTTCGAGCCCCGCGTCAGGCTCTGGGCTGATGGCTCAGAGCCTGGAGCCTGTTTCCGATTCTGTGTCTCCCTCTCTCTGCCCCTCCCCCGTTCATGCTCTGTCTCTCTCTGTCCCAAAAATAAATAAACGTTGAAAAAAAAAAAAATTTGGGGGGGGGCGTGCTTGGGTAGCTCAGTCGGTTAAGTGTCCAACTTCAGCTCAGGTCACAATCGCACAGTTTGTGAGTTCGAGCCCCACATCGGGCTCTGTGCTGACAGCTCGGAGCCTGGAACCTGCTTCGGATTCTGCGTCTCCCTCTCTCTGCCCCTCCCCCACGTGAGGGGAGCACAGAGCCCGACGTGAGGCTTGAACTCACGAACCGTGAGATCGTGACCTGAGCTGAAGTCGGATGCTTAACCGACTGAGCCACCCAGGTGCCCCTAAGCCACTTGCTTAAGATCACGCAGCAAGTAAGTGGCAGAGCCAGGACCTGAACTTCAGACATGCCAGCTCTAATCCTTGCTCTGAAACCGCTAGACTCCATCCACTGTGGGGAGCAAAGGAAATGGCCACGTAGTAGCTGTGTGGCCTTGGGCAAGTGACATCACCTCTTCGAGCAATGTCCACATCCCCAAAATAAATAAAACAGAAGTGCCTGACTCACACAGTCGTGAGAGTGAAATGAGATTATGTGCATAGAGCCGTATGTCCAGCTCCTTCAGGGAAGATGGGGAAGGGCAATGCATGAGCAAAGGCCCTGAGGTAGGAAACGAGGGTGCATATTTGGGAAAGAATGACTGCAGAGAAACAGGGTGAAGTTAGAAAGGTGGGGCCGGCCCCAGGAGTTGACCCTGATTCTGTAGGCAATGGGGAGCCATGGCAGGCTCAGCAACGGAGCGGCCTCATCAGAGCTGTGGTTCAGGAAGACAAAGGCAGCGACGCAGGGGACAGGTCAGAGATGCCACACCAGCCAGGCAGCTCACCCGGAAGTCCATGTCCAGATTGCTGGCAGAAGCTGCAGGATCCTTCAGGAGGGAGTAGTCGATGCCAACAAGCTCATCCACATTGCTGCGTACTGTGGGAAGGAGCTCAGTCACTCACGCTGTGTCACGCTGGGCGAGGTGTTCACCCTTTGGGGCCTGTTTCTCACCCATAAATGATGGTCATCAATCTTCCCTCATAGGGTTGTTGCGGGGATCAAATTAGCTTTATGTGGGAAGAAGCTGCTATTACTACTCCTCCTACCACCACCGCTACTGCAGGGCTTTTATCAGATCACGAAACAACATGGCAAGGGATTCCCTGCCCTCATGAGTTTTCCCTGCCTCCTCCCTCCCTCCCTGTGCCCCGTGTAGGGGGCACGGTGATCTCTACCCCACAGCAGACAGAGGTCAAAGCTTAGGAAAAGGGAATCCATGTTAGTTGAGCACCTATTAAGTGCAGGGGATGAACACACACGGGGTCCCAATGATCAGCGAGCACATAAAGACAGAGGACCTTGACAATCGTCACGCAGCTAATGCTCACAGCAACCCCACGGGGAGGCACCCCAGCCAGGCGAAGATGGCAAGGCCCAGAGAGAAGTGAGTACTGACCTGGGGTCACACAGGGCAAGTCCGCAGCAGAGGCCATATGGGAACCCAGGGTGTGGCAGGGGCCTTGCCTGCTCTGAGCCATGGCCTGGCAGCTGTATACCCAGCCTCCTCCCTACCCCCCGGTCCAGCCCCAGGCGTGGCCCAGAGCTCCCCGCCCAGCCAGCGCCAACTCACCGGGCACGGTGTCCAGGAGGGAATTGAGCAGCACCATCCCTGCATGGTAGAGCACGGGACAGATCTGCAGGGCGGGGTCCAGAGTCAGGGCCTTCAAAATGGAGGGCACCCCACCCGCCACCACCACCACCACTGCGGACCTGCTGGTTGAGGAGGAAGCGCATCCCCGAGGTGATGAATGTGGAGAGGAACTCATACACCTTCCTGCAAGGAGGGGAGAGACCGTGTGAGCCCAGACACTGCCCTACCCCAACCCAGGTCCAGGAGAAATCAGTGGCCAGAGACACGGGGAGGAGGTGGCTCAACTTTGACCCGAAGCACCAGCTCTTTAATGAAGGTTTTCCAAATCCCCTCTCCAGCCTGATTCGAAAGACCTCTCCTGACCCCTGCTCCCACCAGCCAAACTGAATTTACCCCCAGTTCCTCAGCCCCGCTGCGAGCATCCCCACCTCCAGAGGCTTACTCATGCCCTCCCTTCCACCCTCAATGTTCCTGTCCTATATTTTCCCCCAGTCCGGGCCCAGATGCTTCCTCTTCCAGGCAGTCTTCCCAGACTACCCTCTTCTGAACCCCTGGAGTACTCTCTTCGTTCCTCCCTTAAAGCCCTGATGGCAAATGTTTTGTCCCTTCAACTAGGCTCTGAGCTCCTTTATGAATCCTCAGGGACTGGCATACACTTTATTTGTTAAATAAATAAAAACTTGAGGGGGACCTGGGTGGCTCAGTCGGTTTAGCATCTGACCCTTGATTTCGGCTCAGGTCATAATCTCACAGTTCGTGAGTTTGAACCCTGCATCGGGCTCTGCACTGACAGTGTGAAGCCTGCTAGGGATTCTCTCTCTCTTTCTGCCCCTCCCCCACTTGTGCGCACCCTCTCTCTCCAAAAAAAAAAAAAAAAAAAACAACAATAACAACAAACTTGCACTGTACCAACACCAGATGATAAATCCACCATATTTTCTCTCCCACTCTCTTTGAGAACTATCACAAAGTCCATTTCTCAGCCCCCAACCTGGAAGTGTGCTATTTTTTTTTTGTTAAGTAGTAGTAAGAACTGTCAGTTATGTTTGTTGTTGTTTTATTTTACATTTGAGAGAAACAGAGAGTGAGCAGGGGAGGGACAGAGAGGGAGAGAGACACAGAATCCAAAGCAGGCTCCAGGCTCTGAGCTGTCAGCACAGAGCCTGACACAGGACTCAAACCTGAGCTGAACTGGGACGCTTAACTGACTGAGCCACCCAGGCGCCCCAAGAGCTACCAATTATTGAGAACCAAGTTCACGCCCAACTGCCTACTGATCCTCACAATGACTTCTATCTAGGAAGCTAGCCACTAATATGCCAGGTGCCGTTCGAAATATTTTTACTTATATTAACAAAGAGTCCTCCTAACATCATATAAAATAGCTTCTATTATCATCCCCATCTTACCAACGGGGAAACTGAGGCACAGAGCTTCGATGACTTACCCAAGGTCACACAGCCAGGAAATGAGAGTACTGAGATTTGGACCCAGTTGGCTTGATTCCCAAGCCTGTGCACTTTGCATTGCACTAGGCAGATGGCCAGTAAGGCTCAAAGGGGGCGCCCTGGGTGCAACTGGGGTTGGAGACAGGGCTTACTTGAAGGTTCCCCCAAAGGCTGCGTGCATTCTGGAGACCAGGGCCTGGCAGGAGACGTTGGACACTTTGATACGGCCAGTGGGGTCCCTGGAGAGCTGCAGAGCTGTGCGGATGGACACGCCTTCGGCAGAGGCATTGATGTAGCCGCCATCATAGCTGCCAAGGGGGTGCGGGGCATTTAATGTCCAGTTTGGAGCTTAACCGCGGCTTCTCTACCCCGCTACCCACCCCATATATATCATGATACCTCTTAATAAGGCTTCACTTCGGCAGTTTACCATTTTACCAAGCCCTATCAACCCTTATGTAGTGGGTATGCTTTTCCCTATTGTACAGATGAAGAAACTGTGACTCAGGCAAAAGGGCTGCCCACAGCCCCACAGCATCTCAGCCCTCCAGATCCCCCCCTCCACTCCCCTAGGGGTGCCAGATCCTCACAAGAACCAGTAGAGAAGCTGTCTCCGGAAGCGCAGCCCCAAGGAGGCGTTGCTGATTTGTAGCATCAGCTCCTGCTCTGGCTGAAAATGGAGCTCAGAGGATGTCAGCTGCAGCTCTGTGACCTTCACCCTGCAAGAGGCCTCGGGGTCATATTCAGGACCGCGAAGAGGGGGCCCCGCCCAACTACAGGAAATTCCTTCCCTTCTCTTCCAGTCCAGGCCTGGGGAAACCGGGGCGGGTGGAACGAATTCTTCCGTTGCCCCTCGAGTGCCCAGCCTGGACTTGGACAGCTCAGAGAGGAGCTTCCCCCCTTCTCTTAGAAGCCTATTGCTTCCATTCCCTTCCCTCTCACACCCCATGGTCGCTAGACCTGGTCTTTTAACAGAGTCCTTTGATTTTGTCTCCATCGGCTGAGCTCCGCTCCATATCCCAATTCTCCTATCCCCACCATCCCAAGCAAGGCTCTTATCTCTTGTTCCCCTGACCTGTCCCACCTCTCCCGGGTACCCTAGACCCCACTCTCATCCCTGGGCAAGTTTCGTGACTCCGCCTCTTCGGTGCTCTTTGGCTACACCTCAATCCCAAGCCTTCTGCTTCGCGGTGCTTAGTCCGGCCTACGTCGGAGGGCTTGACCTTTATTTTCAATGCCCCGTCCAGTTTCTTGAGTCCCGCCTCCCCGGTTTGGCCACGCCCCCACCCGCCCCACAGACCCAGCCAATTTCCCCGCCCCTAGGTCCCGCCCCCAACGCAGAGGCTCCACCCCGGAGTCCGAGACCCCGCCCTCCGGGTCTCCTACTTACTCCGAGATGTTGTAGTAGAAGTAGCCCTCCTTGCCCCGCAGGTCCGGAATGGTGATGGTCTCCAGCTCTTGTTCCAAAAAGCGCAGGCCCTCCTGCTTCACTGAAGTAGCAGCGAGGCCCTTAGGTCTTGCGCCCACTGCTGGAGCGACCCCTCCCTCACCCGCCCTCATCCGGCCCCGCGCCTTACCCAGCTCCAACGCCTTGGAGGTGATGCGGATCTTGCAGCCGGGGAGCTCGGCCTGAGCGCCTGCCAGAAGCGCTAGGAAGAGGGCCCCGAAGAGGGCCATGGCGAGCGGGCCTGGGGTGGGGTGGGGTCGCTGGAGTCATCAGGGCCGCTAAAACCCACTCCCCGGTTGTCCAGCCAGAAGAGGGGCTGGCGAGGTGGTTACCCTCGAAATAGCTCTTCGGGGAACTCGGAACCAATTATATTGCCTCCATTTGGCAGATGCAGAAACTGAGGCTCAGAAGGGCGATGCGACTCGCGCTCTGGCTCCCAGAGGATTTGGGGCACGGGGGGGAAGGGGAGGGGACATCCTCAGTCCCCCCGTGCACCCGCCGCGTGACGAGTTTGGACCTCCCAGTGACCAGCGCCCCCCCCCCCCCACCTCCCCTTTCCTTTAGCAGAGGGCGGGCGCGGCTTGCATGTTACCATGGGAACGGTTGCACGCGCATTCCTGGGGGGTGGCTTGCGGTCTCCCAGGCCCCGCGCCGGGGGAGAAAAGGGGGCTGCCTGCCCAAACTCGGGCTCCCGGGTCTCCCGGCTCTGCTGGGTCCTAAATTCCTGCCATCGAGATTCGGCCTGGTACCCCCCATATCAGCACCCTCCTTCATGGGATCTCTTCCCCTCCCCGGGCTCAGTAGACCAGGCGGCTCGGCGAGGGTCTGGGGGTGGATGGGGACGCGCCCCGACTCACTGCGGCGGAGCTGGGTGGTCGGCGGGGTCACGTGGTGCGGCGGGCTGCGCAGGGGATCCGGGCGGCGGGGTCTGGCGGGCTGTGCTGTTCCAGCAGCCTTTATAATGCCGGGCCTCTCCGACCCCCCTCCTCTCTCCCGCTCTCCCCTCCTCCCTCGGGGGTTGGGAGGGGATGGGGCGGAACGCTGGCAGCCGGGAGGGTGGAGAGGGCTGTACGGAGCCCCGTGACAGGCCCGGCCGCTGTCAAGACAAGTGGGGGACCCAAGCCGGGAAGGAGGGAGGGAAGTGCAGGAGTTGACCCGCCCAGTCCCAACAGTCCTTGCTTCTCTGGGACCTTGGTTCAGATGCCAAACGCCCATGTCTTTCTGCATGATCCTGGACAAGTCACTTCACTTGGGTCACTGAGCCTCAGTTTCCTCATCCAGCAAAATGTGCATGGTAATTGGAACCACCCACAAAATCAATGCCGGAGGCACATTTTTTTTTTCCTTCCCTTCCACCCACAATCATCTGAAGACCTCTCCTTGCCAGGCTTCACTATGGGACCCCCTTAAATGTCTCTGGGTCACTGACTAGGGTCCTAACAGGCCCAGAGACGTCTCCCACTGGGATCCAAGCAAGTGCTGCCCACTCAGGAGGACAGTGCACAGGCTGCTGGAATCACCCCAGAGGGAGGTTTGGTGTTTCTCAGGGATTGTGAACCTTGTTTGTTTTCTGTGGGTTTTTTTGGTGAACCTCTGAAGCTAGGTTCTCTGCACAGTATCTCCATATGCTGCCTACGGTGTTCCCAGCTCTTGGGACAGGCACACAGTAAGTGCTTGCTACCTTTTTGTTATCAAATGGATGAAAGAGGAAAGGAGAAGCAATAAAGATTAGTGTCCATTGAACGTGTATTTAGCACCAAGCACTCATCCAGGTAGGAATACCAACGTGTCCTGATTTGCCTAGGACTTTCCCGGCTTTGAAACTGAATGTCTCCCTTCCAGGATGGTTCCAGGGTCCCCAGGCAAACCAGGATGGTTAGTCATACTAGATCTAGATTAACTTATTTAATCTTCTTAACCTATGAGGCTGGTGCTAATATGGACCGGCTTTAGCAGGAAAACAGACCATCATGCCGTTACTATCAGAGAAGCCATGAACTGTTTGTGAAAGGGTGGGAGGTGGTGTTTACAGCCTAGTAGTTATCGCACAGCCAGGATTCAAATCCTAGGCTGTCAGTTCTCAGGTCCAATTGTTGGACCCCTTGCTGAGGCAGCTCCGAGCCTTAGTTTCCTCTTCCTAGAACAGAAACAATAAAGTTATTGCAAGAATAAATTAAATGGGGGCGCCTGGGTGGCTCAGGTGGTTAAGCGTCCGACTCTTGAATTCGGCTCAGGTCATGATTTCATGGTTCGTGGGTTCAAGCCCCCCATCAGGTTCTGCACTGACAGTGCACAGCCTACTTGGGATTCTCTTTTTGACCTTCCCTCGTGCTCTCTCTCTCTCTCTCAAAATAAATAGACTTAAAAAATTTAAAAGTGGGCATAGTGCATGTTTTAGACATGGTACATGGTACACCATTTGGTGCCAAATAAAGGCTGGCTGTTAAGACTGGGGGCACAAACCACAAGCACACGAGACAGAAAGCATGTAGGACAGGAACAAAGAGAGTGCTAAGGATATCCAGAGGAGGAAGTGCCTTAATGCCTTTGAACTCTAGTAACCCCGCTCTTCCCGGAGCCTGGCTCAAGCAGAAAACCTGGTGGATGTTAGTTTTCTTTCCTCTCATTTTCCTCACTGAAATGCAAGCTTCGTCTTTGTATCACTGTTATCTCCTGGGAGATGCAGGGGATTCTTATCCCCTGAACTTCCCTGTCCCCACAGCAGCCCCAGTGAGCTTTAGACATAGCTACGTGATCTTGGGCCAGTGGTTTAACCTTCTGAGCCTGTGTTTCCTCATCTGGATTGCTCTCTTGAGGATTAAAAGAGTTAATGCATTTAAAGGGCTTGATAAGCACCTGGCATTTCTTTTTTAACGTTTATGTCTTTATTCTGAGAGAGAGAGAGAGAGAGAAAGAGCCAGAGAGAGAGGAGAGCAGGGCAGATAGAGAGGGGGACAGAGGATCCGAAGCCGGGCTCAAACCCACGAACCGTGAGTTCACCATCTGAGTCGAACTCACGTCCTGCTCTGGCCACACTGACCTTGGCACTTGCTGTTCCCTCTGCTCAAAATGCCTTTCCACCTGATCTTCCCACAGCTAGCCCCTTGTCATTTCGGTCTCAGCTTCGATGGCACTTGCTCAGAGAGGACTTTCCTGCCTACGCAGCAGTTACTCTCAATCACATCAGCCTGGTTTGTTTGCTTTCATTGATCTTGTGACTATTTAATGGTTTACCAAGTTGTCGGAGACATGGCCTGTCTCCATGAGAGCTGGGCTCGGGCCCACCACTCATTCCCAGTACCTAGAACGGTGCCTGGCACTAAGTGTAGGCAGTGCCCATTTGCTGAGTGACTGGACAGGTTCGGAGCCCTCAAATGTGCCCGGGGAGCAGGTGATACCTATACCACTCTGGATTCTTCCGCAACTTCTGCACCTCACTGTCTCAGCCCAACTGACCCTAAATACAGCCCTGGGCTGGGGGATGAAAAGATGTACCCAATGGCCTTGATTCCAGGGACTTGCCCGGTCAGCCCAGCCCTCTCCCTCACACTGGTTTCCCCTTTCTCCCAAAGCTTGTGCCCCCAACCCTCACATTTCAGTGATACTGGCAGATGTGAAGCCCAGGAGGGACTTTGCCAAGCTCCTCAACACTTGGCTTGAGGGATGAAGAGATCAGAATACCCAAATCCCTTTGCACTTTCACTCCCGGCTTTGAAGAGGGAAGGAGAGACTTCCCAGCACTCGAAGGGACAGGAAAGCAACGCTTTTCTAGCCCCTGCTACGCACCCGGGACAGTGATATTGTAAAACATGAGAGGGGCCAAGCAGTTAAGAGCTTTGGAATCAGACAGACTTGGTTCGAACCTTGCGTCTGTCATTTTCTAGAGCAGAGGTCAGAGAGGTGTTCCTGTGAAAGGTCAGGCTCTGCTGGCCCTGTGGGCTCTGTCACAGCTGTTCAAACTCTGCCACTGCAGCCTGGCCCGTGGGCCACAGTTGGCCAACCCCGTTCAAGAGTAAATGAAAAAGTAAATCTCTTTAAGAGCCTCAGTTTCCACATCTGTCAAATGGAGACAATCTAGCGCCTGCCCACCTCTCTGGGTGGCAGTGAGATTTTAAAGTAATAAAGTATATAAAGTGATGAGCCTAGTACTTGGCATGCTAAAGGTTCAATAAATGTCTCTGGTCATTAGCATTAGCTAGTTGTTTAACAAACGAGAAGTGCTTTACAAAATATTAACTCACTGAGGCACCTGGGTGGCTCAGTAGGGTAAGCGTCCGACTTCGGCTCAGGTCATGATCTCGCAGTTCATGAGTTCGAGCCCCGCATTGGGCTGTGCTGACAGCTCAGAGCCTGGAGCCTGCTTCGGATTCTGTGTCTCCCTCTCTCTGCCCCTCCCCAGCTCATACTCTCTCTCTCTCTCTCAATAATAAATAAAACATTAAAAAAATTCTTTTACACAAATATCAACTCACTTGAAAATTCATAACATCCTGTAAGACAGGTATCATCATCCCATTTTACAGATGAGGAAACTGAGACCCAGACAGGTTACATAACTAGCTCAAGCCAATCTGGCTCCAGAACCCATGCTCTTAACCAACCTACTCAACTGTGTCTCTTTTTAAATGACCCCATTTAGTCCTCACCACAATTCCTTGAGATAGTTATTTTTTTTAAGTTTGTTTACTTATTTTGAGAGACAGAGAGAGCACAAGCAGGGGAGGGGCAGAGAGAGGGGGAGAGAAAGAATCCCAAGCAGACTCCGAGCTGTCAGCACAAAGCCCAACGCGGGGCTCAAAACCAAGAACTGTGAGTTCATGGACCTGAGCCGAAATCAAGAGTCGGATGCTTAACTGCCTGAACCGTCCGGGTGCCCCGAGACACGCTGTTATTGCCCCTGTTTTGCAGGCTGGCAAACTGAGGTACAGCGGGAGGAAGTAACTGGTCCGAGTGAGTAAACAGTGTCTCCACTGACCACAAGATACCAAGTTGGATTTCTGCCCAAGATGTCAACATGTGTAGCCCGGCTTCCCCCGCCCTCTCCCTGTCTCCAGCTGTGTTTTCTTTGGATCCTCGCATGGCTTGGAGAAGCTGCGTCAGCCCATCTCCCCTCCTGACCATTCTCCCGCCCCCGACGCCCATCCAAGCTACCCCTCAGGAAATGAACCCCCTCCCTCTCAGTCCGCTGGAGACTGTGGCCGTACGTGCCTGGGTTGGTCAGCGTGGGTGTGCCTGGGAATGTGTGACAGGGGATGGTGTTGGAGCGGGGGAGAGGTATGTGTGGGGGGACAGATGTCAGAGCGACAGCCTCCGATTACATCTCCCCAAGCAGGCGGAATGACCCCGCGTGGGGGCCAGACATTTGCCAAATGGGGAGAAGACAGGACTGGGGCTCTCTGCGTTTGGCCAGGGAAGAGCCGCTGACTGCCTTTCTGTGGCTTCTAAAGCCTGGACGTTGGCCTTTTGGTTTCTCCTTTTCTTTAGTTTTCTCCTCAGAGACCAGCTCCTTTTTCGGTAGATGGAGCCGGCCACCTGGCCCCCAAAGGACCTTCTGGATCCCGGGTCTTGTGAATGCCTGTCCTGGTACCTCTCCGGCTCCGTGTGGCCTCGAGCCGCTTACTCGCCCTCTGATTTCTCTCCTTTGTTTCCTTCGCGCTTCACCCTCGTTTCCGGTTTCTATGCCTCTTGCAGCCTAGCTGACTCTGACTCTTGGGGGCCTCTTTGCTGATGGCCCTCTAAACCTCCTGTCCCCGCTTTCATTAGCACTGGGCACGGGCTTCCCAGCTGCTCACTGCTCTGAGGAAGGGGGTGGAATATCTGTACGGTGCCGGCTAGATGTCTGGAGTTCACGAGCCAGAAATATAATTTCGAAGTAACTGACGGGAGCGGGCAGCAAGCGGTAGGGACTTTTCCTTTTGACGATGAGGATGGGCCACCGTCTTCAGCCAACGCTCGCCTCTCTGCCGGCCTTTGCAAAGGTTGCAGGAAGCACCCAGCACACTCCAGCATCTTGGCTTTTTCCGAGATGCTCTGCCACCACAGTCTGTGAGGGCCCAGCATGCACACGGCCGGGAGTCATGAGGACATCACGGCCCTCCGGCCTCCCTCCTCGTTGTCACCCAGCTAGAGCCATGTGTCAGCACTGTCCCCACGCGGGTGCCAAATTCTCCTGCTCTCCCAGGCTTCCCATCTCAGATCACGGCACCACACTCACTCAGATGCTCCAACCCGAAGCACAGGACTCATCCTCGACTCTCTTGTTTCCTTTGCGGCAAATCCTGGTGTCCCTAACTCCAAAAGGTGCCCCGCATCCGTGCACACCTCTCCCTTTGCACCACCACTGGGCCAGGCTGTTTTCCTCTTTTACCTGGACCACTAGTCTCCTCTCCCTGCCTCATGATTGCCCCTAAAGGTCTAGCCTTCCTGCACCAACCACAGTGATCTTTAAAAAGTAGAAACCGTAGTATCTTACTACCTTGTCCAAAAGCCTCCGGTCACTCCCCATCACACACAAAATAAGATCTGGACTCTGGCCATGAGCCCAGAAGGACTCTAGGTGGCCTAGCTCCTGCCTACCTTCCTCTCCACCTATCTGCTACCACTGTTGGGACACCCACTCACTCGGCCTCAAACTTGGCCATTTACCCTTCTTCCCTCCACAGACCTTGCCTGGTTGGCTTCCTTCGTGCCCTCGAGTCTCTACTCAAGCGTCACCTGCCCTGGAAGGCCCCCTCCCCATCGCTGCCTGTTGTTCTGTTTAACTCCTCATTGTCTGTTTCTTCCAGAAGACTGAAGGCCCCAGTGGGGTAGACGCCTGACACTTACTCATGGCTGTGTCCCCAGGGCCCGTCACAGAGTCTGGTACGTGGAGTGTGGGCGGTTATTACCATCTGCAGACCCTTCAAAAGGAGGGTATTTTATCGCAGACTGAGCAGCCCCAGCCTAATTCCCTCCTGAGCCTCTAAGCTCCCTCCGCTCCCCGCTGGCACCACGCATCCCCTTCCATCTCTCTGGGGTTCTCTGGAGCTGGTCTGCAGCCAGGAATGCCATACTTTCCTAATCTCTTCAGAGGCCTGAACAGTCCTTGAAGTCGGTGGGCGGGGGGGAGGGTACTCCCTCAGGATCTCAGCTGTCTGTGCAGAAATCAGGACTCCCTGCCCCAACCCACCACCAGGCCCCGTTCACCTCGCCTCCCAAAAGTCTCATCTGTCCCAGGACTTCATGTGACTTCTTGGCAGGCAGCTTGTTTCCTAACCCCAAGCACATATGTTTCCTGGCCTGGGAGAGGCTGCCGGCCAGCCTGAGGCCCCTCTCAGGGACCCATAGGCCAGAACTGCAGGCCTAGAGCTAGATCGCTGGTTCTCAACCCTTCTGTACGTCAGTAGCTTTTAAAGTAGAAAGGGTTTTGCTTTGTTTTGTTATGTTTTGAATACCTATGTCTGGGCCCCAAATGCTGAGACTGATTTTTTTTAAAGTAGGCTCCATACCTAGTGTGGGGCTTGAACTCATGACCCTGAGCTCAAGAGTCACATGCTGTATGGACTAAGCCAGCCAGGCGCCCCACAAGACTCTGGTTTATTTGGTCTGGGATGAAGCCTGGGCATCAGTGGGTGTTTTTTGGGTTTTTTTTTTTTTTTTTTAACTTCCTCAGGGGCACCTGGGTGGCTCAGTCGGTTAAGCATCTGACTTCAGCTCAGGTCATGATCTTACGGTTTGTGGGTTCAAGCCCCAAGTCGGGCTCTGTGCTGACAGCTCAGAGCCTGGAGCCTGCTTCAGATTCTATGTCTCCTTCTCTCTCTGTCCCTCTCCCGCTCCCACTCTCTCTGTCTCAAAAATAAACATTAAAACATTTTTAAGTATTTTTTATAGTTTATTTATTTTGAGAGAGAGAGAGAGCGAGCATGAGTGGGAGAGGGGCAGAAAAAGAGGGCTAGAGAGAGAATCTCAAGCAGGCTCCACGCTGTCAGCAGGGAGCCCAGTGTGGGGCTTGAACTCAGGAACCATGAGATCGTGACCTGATCCGAAGTCAGACACTCAACTGACTGAGCCACCCAGGCACTCCTCCCCCCGCCAAAAAAATTTTTTTAAAGAAAAACGTGATGTGGGGCACCTGGGTGGCTCGGTCGGTTAAGCGTCTGACTTCGGCTCAGGTCATGATCTCACGGTCCGTGAGTTCGAGCCCCACGTCGGGCTCTGTGCTGACCGCTCGGAGCCTGGAGCCTGTTTCAGATTCTGTGTCTCCCTCTCTCTCTGCCCCTCCCCTGTTCATGCTCTGTCTCTCTCTGTCTCAAAAATAAATTAAAAAAAAAAAAGTTAAAAAAAAAAAAAACAAAAAAACGTGATGCAAAGTGAAGGGACCAGGGCGAAGACTGCATTCTGTATGATTCCATCTGTATGACAAGCCCAGAGAAGGCAAGTCTAAGGGGATAGAAAGCAGAGTAGTGGTCACCTGGGCCTGGGGCGTGGGAAGAAGGGGTGACAGCAAACAGTCATAGGAGCTCATTTTGGGGGAAATGGAAAGGTCTTAAAACTCAGTTGTGGCGATGTTTGCACCACTGTGTACATTTACTCAAAATCACTGAAATTGTACATGTGAAACAGGTGAATCTTGTGACACATAAATTATACCCCAGGTTTTTCCCACCGGGGTTGAGACATCCGGGTTAGAAGCCAAGTGTCCCAGGAACCCCTCAGCTGGGACCCAGGCTCAGTTGGTGTCCTCCCCCACCCCCTTCTTTAGGTCAAAGTTTCCTCCGATGGCAGACGTTCAGGAAGCTGCCAGCTGTCACCCTGGCTTCTTTTTTGGAGAAGTCTGGAATTTCATTCTGCAGACTCAGCTTATGTGAGTATAAACATCCTGGTTCGTGGCCACTCTGCCCAAAGTAGAAAAACGGGCATCAGAAGGAATGGGTGGGGAGGGTGGAGGTGCCCCCCGCCCCCATCCTGAGATGACTCAGATGCCACCTGGAGACGCTGGGCGCAGAACAGACACTGAATTTGGGGTCGAGGGCCCCGGCACGACCTGCACGTCCCCCGTGCCTGGCGGTGCTCCGGCTGACTAGTTCCCCAAACATGCCACCCCTCTCCACCCCTCCAGGCCTCGGCACAGGCTGTGTCCTTGCCCACCTGCAAAATCCTACCCTTCCAGCAAGATTCAGCTCATTGCCAGCTCTTCTGAAGCCTTCTCTTTTGCAGGACCCACCCTCCTGGCCATCCCAACAGAACCCTTATCTCCCCATAGCAGAGGGCTTATTTATGTGTCCGCCCCCTGCCTCCTCTGTGGGCTCCCTGAGGACAAAACATCTGTCTTATGTATCTCTGGTGCTCACGGTCCTAGGGCAGGCCCCGACACACGTTGGGTCCGGTCAGATGAAGAAACGGAGGGGGCCGTGACACCACATCAGACACTTACGGGACCAGGAAGACCAGAGGAGACGCCCCACTCCCCTCATCTATTCTTGGCCTACATGGTTTCTCTCATCTGGCCCCAGAATGGCCGGAGAGCCACTCCCAGTGGAAACCACAGTTTGGGTTGGAAGAATTTCTTCCGCAGTTTCCCTGGGGCCAGGCCCACTGGCCTTGGAAACTGCCTTAGTGTTATTTAAACTGCAGAACAGAGTCTATGGGCAGCTCTGACGGGACCCGGGTGGGGGCGGCCTGGATCAGGATTACGTTGGAGCCTCCCTCCCCCGACCGCCAGGACCTCAGGGGTTGAGATGTGTGGTTCTGTCTTCGCAGCCTCTTGCTGTCGTGGAAAAGAACAAGGGGGTTAAGGTATGTGGCAACCTGAGCCTGTATGTTTATGTTTCTGCTTTAATATGGAGACTGGGCTTTGTCCTGAGTTGAGGCTGAGGTCCTCAGAGGCCCTGCCAGCAGGCTCCCGGCCAGAGCTGGCTAAAGCTGGAGGAGCCCCGCTTATCTCAACCATCTCTCCCAACTCACCAGGCATCTTACTTCGGGAAACTTGATGGAGTGCTTGAAAGCCCCAGGATCTTTGCTCGACCTGCCCATCCCTATCTTCGGAGTAGAGGACTCTAGGCTGCTGGCAGGGACTCTGCCACGGCAGGCAGCTCATGCTTTTCTTGGCATCCTAAAGGGCACAGCCTTGGTGTGCCCACCGCAGAAACCAGAGCCTGGAATAGAAGCAGGGATACCTGAAAAAGTCACCCGGATTTCAACCCAATGTGGTCTGTTCGTGGTCAACAAATATTTACAGAGGGTTAGTTAAGCACAGCACTGGGCATGGGGTCTCCAGATGTGAACAAGCCCCAGCCCCGCCCTCAAGCAGTCCACTGAGCGCAGGAATAGGAATACAGAAGAGGGGGCCTGACCTAGTCTGGGTGAAGGCAAGTTCAGGGAAGCCTGCCTGGTGGAGGTGCCATCTAAAGTAAGACTTGGAGCGGGGCTCAGTCAGTTAAGCATCTGACTTCAGCTCAGGTCATGATCTCATGGTTTGCGAGTTGGAGCCCTGCGTCAGGCTCTGTGCTGACAGCTTGGAGCTTGGAGCTCGTTTGGGATTCTGGGTCTCCCTCTCTCTCTGTCCCTCCCTTGCTGTCTCTCTCGAAAAAGACAAAAAATTGAAAAAAATAAAGACTTGAAGCCTGAATTAGTCAAAGGCAGGGGGCGGCGGGGGGAGAGAAGAGCAAACAGCATATGCAAAGGCCCGGGGTCAAGAGAGAACCTGGCACTTTGGGGGAAGTTATGCGTCGTTCAAGATGGCTGGGGCCTGATGAGGAGAGGTGGTTTGAAGATCCGGATCGTGAATAACATGAATATATTTAAAGTGCTTGGCACAGCCCACAGCAAATACTCTGTGCCATGGCAGCTGTCATTATCATTATGGTGTTGTAAACCAAGCTAAGGGTTTGGGACTTTATCCTGCAGTCAGTGGGGAGACATTCAGGGGTTTTAAGCCCAGGGTGACTTGATCAGATGTGCCATATGACCAGACTTAAGGAGATCTCTGTGACTACAGGGTGGATTATGGAGTAGGAGAGAAGCAAGGCTGGAGGACCAAAAGACCAGTGTGGAGACTAGTCTTATTATTCATTCATTCACTCAAACATGTAAAGAATCAGTGGATTATTAACTTGTTATTTATTTCAATATAATTGTTTTGTTATTATTATTAAGCATCTGTAATAATTCAGAAAGGAGATACAGGGTTGGGGGAGCGGTTTCAAATATCCCAACAGTAGAATAGATAAATATACATTGGAAGACAGAATACAGCAATGAGAATGAACTACAGCTACACGCAACAACATAAATGAGTCTCACAAGTGCAATGTCGAGCAAAAGAAAGCCAACACAATATAGAACTGCGTAATTCCATTTAAATGAAGTTCAAGGAACAGGCAAAGTGAAACTATAGTGTTTAGAGACACCCAGTGGTCAAACTATCAAAGAAAGAAGTGATTATCACAAAATTAACAGTGATTGATGATACCCTTTTTTAAAAAAGTGTTTTAACATTTATTTATTATTGAGAGACAGAGAGACAGAGCATGAGCAGGGGAGGGGCCGAGAGACGGGGAGACACAGAATGTGAAGCAGGCTCCGGGCTCCGAGCTGTCAGCACAGAGCCCGACACGGGGCTTGAACTCACAAACTGTGAGATCATGACCTGAACTGAAGTTGGACACTCAACTGACTGAGCCATCCAGGTGCCCCTGGGCTCGATGATACCTTGACCTGAGTGATGTTCACCTGGGTGTTCACTCTGTGACAAATCACTAAGTTTTACATTTCTCTCTCTCTCTCCTTTTAAGGAAGTTTCACGCGCAGCGCAGAGCCCAACGCAGGCCTGATGCAAGGCCAAACTCACCACCCTAAGATCAAGACCTGAGCCAGACGCTTAACCGACTCAGCCACCCAGGTGGCCTTTACATTTGTTTTGTGCACTTTTCTGTATGTGTGCTACTCTTAACAATAAAAAGTGTTTCAAAAATAATGGGGCTTGCTCTAAGGTAGCAGGAATGAGGTTGGAGAGAAGAGGCTGATTTTGACTGTTTTGCAGAAAGTGAGAACAGGAAGGTGAGGAATCCTTTGGGAGGAACGAGTCTGGGGAGGGAGGTGAAAGCAAAGAGCAGTGTTTAACACTGAGTTTGAGACCTGGAAGATACAGAAGTGGAAATGCCCAGGACCATTGGGTGAGCTCAGGAAAGTCACTTTCTCAAGTTCAGAGTCCCTTCTCCACAAGAGAGGGAAGCAGTGTGGCTTCATGGAATCAGCTTTGGGTTTTAACGTTGGGAACCTTCGTCTTTAAAACCGCAGTTCTGGAGGCACCTGAGTGGCTCAGTTGGTTAAGCGTCGGACTCTTGATTTCAGCTCAGGTCATGATCTCACAGTATGTGGGATCGAGCCCCGCATTGGGCCCTGAGCCCATAGTGCAGAGCCTGCTTGAGAATCTCTCTCCCTCTCAATAAGTAAACATTAAAAAACAAACAAAAAAAAGTTTTGATACTTCATATAATTACTTGACTCTTGCCCCTTCCCCCAGCCTCAGTTTCCTCACGTGTGGACTTGAGATAATCATTTCTACTCTCATAGTTCTTGGAAAGGGTTACATAGTAAAACAGGGATAGGCACTTGGGATACTTGGTGCTTTAGTTACCAATTAAGAGACTCTGAGAAACAAATTAACGTACTTTGAAAGCAAAAAAAACAGGAACAGATAGCAATCAGTACATGGTTTTTACACTCCTGTGTTAATAAGTACTAGCTGGGGAGCTTGCAAAACTAGGCCTTTTGGGGACGCCTGGCTGGCTCAGTCAGCAGAGCTTGAGACTCTTGATCTCAGGGTTGTGATTTCAAGCTCCACATTGGGTGTGGAGATTACTTAAAAAAAAAAAAAAATCTTAAGTAGAACAAAAACTAGGTATTCTGTAAATCTAGAGTGACCGTATAATTTATTGTCCAAACCAGGGCGCTTTTGAGAAAGGATGCAATATTAATAATTATGCCAGGACAACAGATATAAACCAAGACTGTCCCAGGGAGAGCAGGACATCTGGTCCCCCCTATGTAGGTCTAAGGTGGGCACCAGGCATCTGATTTCCCATCAAGCTTCCCAAGTGAACTGGACTCTCTGTAAGGGCAGGATTTGGCTGCACTTACTGGGCCTATCCGGAGCAGGTGTATTTGGGGAAGGCTCAAATCTACTTGGAGAAACCCTCACAACCCCGTGAGACGTAACAGCTAACATTTATTAAATGCCAGGTCCCACATGTGCTGAGTACTTTACAGACGCCATCTCAGTTCTCGCCAGGTGGACTTCTCTTCCATTACAGGAAACTACAGCTTAAAGATGTCGAACAACTCCTTCAAGGCCACACGTCCAGGGCGGAGGATACAGATCTGAACCAGCCAGACTCATGAGCACCCTAGTTCATACTATTTGCCTCGCGTTTTGCTGACACTCCCCCCCCCCCCCCCCCCCCCCAGCTGCACGGGGCCAGGCATCATGCACACCGGAGGCTGCGCGCAGCCCAGCCCGGGTACCTGCAGTCTCTGGCTCCACTTGGGAAATGCAAGGCGAACGGCAGATGGCAACCTTGTGTTCGTCTCAAGCCACTGTTGAGGTCAGTTTACTAAGGAGGCCCGACGGAGGTGGGGCTATTGAGTCGTCTGGCAGCCTCTGCCCAAGAATCCTGTAGGGAGCCGCGCGTGGGGGAACCTAGCAACTGTATCTCCTGCTGGGCATTTATGGCTGGTCTGAGGTCTCAGTGAGGCTTTGCACCGCAACTAGTAGCCATAGATAGGTCAGTGTTGGAAGAGCCCCACTGATGCATTTTAGTTGCATTCCTAACTTCGCCAAAGCCACCTTTATTATGGCTCCCGCGGCTGTTTTAAGTTTCTTCTACTCAGGAACACTTGTAACTTGTGAAGCCTCATCCTGGGAGAAGATCCGATTTGCATGCAGCCTCGACATAGAAAATGGCTGGAAAACATTCTTGACAGATGCTCAGAGAGGGTAAGCGACTGGACATCAATGACACAACCGCGCCGGAACTAGGACCCAGGCCCCCGCTACGCCCAGAGCTGCGTCACCACAACCCCGCCCCCGGGCCGGCGTCTTTGCCGAGCGCCCGCAGGTTCCCAGCCCGCCCCGCGCCCCCCGGTGCGCACACTCAGTCCGGCCCGGTTGGTGCACCTCCCACCTAGGTCCTCCAGCCCCAGCGGGTGTACTCGCGGGGGAAACAGAGGCAGGGAGCGTGCTTGTGAGTTCGTTCCTTCCTCAGTTCACACCCCACGGCCCGCAAAGCTGCCCTGCCCTCCTGAGACCCGCATGGAATAGCAGGGAAGGACGGGAGGAAGGGAAGGGGCCGAAAGCAAGCAGGCTCTGAGGAGTCGGCCGGTTCTGCCACACTCAAGATGGCGGCGCGGCAGCGGCGAGATCCCTCAGAGGCGGTACCGGCGCATGCGCAGCGCGGAGTCCCGGCCCGGGACACAAGATGGCGGCAGCGGCGCTGGGGAGGGCGAGGCGGAGGCGGCAAAACGGGAGGTCGAGCAGAACGTGTAGCCGCGTCCCCTCCAGTCCGCTCCGGGCAGGTAAGAGCCCCAGGAAGCCATGGTCCCGCCGCGAGCCGCTCCGGGTTCCGGGGATCCGAAGCCGGGCTGCGGTGGCCCCTCCGGCGCTTTCCGCTCGGGGCCACCGCTTGCCCTGTCTCTGCCGCCGCCGCCATCTTAGGCCCGCGGGTGGGCGGCCGGGCCGGTAGCTTGGGTGAGGGAGGTGGGCCCGGAGAGCGCGGGCGGAGCGGCCTCTAGGGCCCCTCCGCCGCTGCCGCCGCCACCGCCTTTGTGTCGGGCTCCGACTCTGAGTCGCCTCAGCCCGGGGGCGGGAGCGCGCGGTGGGGCGGGGGGCGGAGCCCGGGAGATGGGCCGGCGCGCGCGCGCCAAACAGCCCGCCCCCGCTGGGGTTTGGGGGGAGGGGAAGGGAAAGGGTGCGCGCGCTGGCGGTGGGGGGGTGTAGTCCCCGTCTCTTGTGGGCCCCGCGCCTGCGCATTTTGCAAGTTCTTTGACTCCGCCCTATCGGTTTGGAGGGTTCTGATTGGCACATTACTGAGATGGTCCCGCCCCGTCTTCCAATCCCGTAACCGGGTTCTTTTCCTTCTGGTGGGTTCCTCCGGTTGCGCAGATACAGTTGTTTATTAAGCTGATCGGCACTAACTGTGGTATGCGAGGGGCCGGGAAACCTCAGGATAAATAAAAACGTTATCTTAATAATAGAGTTATTTCTTACTTAAAGTGTACAATATACTAGACTCTACGTGTAGAGACCATAGAGATCGAGTCATTCCTGTTTGTAAGTCGGAACGCGAGGCAGAAGGATCTGGACCCCGGGTCTGTCCACACCCAGAGCAGGTTCTTTGGCCACCAACCCGCTGCTTCCAAATCACCTGGGAAATTAAGAAAAAAGTTTTAATCGTAAAAAATTGGTAAAGGTTTGAACTGGTGTAAAATTTGTCATCCTGTTTCCCAGTCCCACCTCTGGAGTGCGTTTAAAAAAATACAAATTCTTGTGTGTCTCCCCTCTCCATTTCTGACTCCTACGATGTGAGGTGAGGGACGGGCGGGAATCTGGATTTCTATTACAGGCCCTCTGATGGCTGTGATAACAGGTTTTGGAAACACTGCAGTGTCCCTGTTTGGCCTCACCGAGCTGGGCTGCATGTGCTGCCTGTGCATGGTTCAGCTACGTGGTGCCTCAACGTCACACGATATTTATTGGCAAAAATATTTTTCAATAAAGTTGAACATGGCGAGTTATGTAATGCATTTGCATGTAACGTGTTAAAAGATTGATTCCAAGAAACGTGTTTTTTGTGGCCTCTGATCTGTGATAAGTACAGTTGACCCTTGAACAACACAAGAGTTAGGGGCACTGATCTCCAGTGCAGTGGAAAATCCCAGTATAACTTTGGACTCCCCAAAACTTCACTAATAGCCTGCAGTTAACCAGAAGCCTTTCTGGCAACATAAGCAGTCGGTGAACACATGTTTTGTATGTTATATGAATTATATACTGTATTTTTAAAATGAGCTAGAGGAAAGAAAATGTTAAGAAAATCATAAGGACAAGTAAATACATTTATAGCGCTGTATCATGTTGAAAAAAAGCCATGTGTAAGTGGACCTGTGTGGTTTGGACCCATGTTGTTAAGGGACAACTATATGTTCACTTTTATCTTAGGGATATTTTGGTTGATAGGAGCAGCTACACAATTTGTGGGGTCCCGTGTGCAAAATGAAAATGTGGGTCCCCTCTGTTAAAAATTTATTAAAAATTTCAAAGACAGTAACAGTGGAGCATTAAACCAGGCTTAGGGCCCTCCTCATCCCGGAGCCCATGTGACTTCAGGCGGCAAGTCCGTGAAATGTTTTGGTTTGGGAACCTTGAGAAGTACCATTTCATCCCTTGAATCCCCAGATCTCCCACAGTGTCTCCTGCCTTGTCCTGGGGGCTCCCAACTTGCTGTGTCATTGCCCCTCTTATTTTGTCCCTGCTGTGCAGCATTTCACAGGTCTGTGACTCTCTCTTCTATTTGCTCTGCAGTTGCTGATGCGAGGAGGTCCCTGGGCCCCCGTTCACTCCACTGCTGACCCGGCCACCCACCTGTGCTGAGCCTTCCTGCAGGCCTCCCCCTGCCTCTGTTGGACCCTGTGACGTGGGGGTCCACCTGGTTGGAGAAGAAAACCCTCTCATGCTAGCATTGCAGACCCCAGAGGGTGAGAAAAAGAGGGACCTTGTCCAGCCTTGAGACCTGTGGGCTCAGCCCCAAGGCATCGGGAATCCCTCCTACCCAGAGAATCAAGCTTTTTCTCCCCTTGGTTAGTGGTTCCGAACCTTTTTGTTATCATGGCCCCCTTTGGTTGTATGTATGTCCTCTTGCTCCGTGCATTTTTTATCTGCCAAACTGTACTGACAAAGTAACCATTCACTTTTCTCTTTCCAAATTAACAAAGACATCTATGACTGAGTGTACAATAAAATTAATGTCCCAGTGATTCCTATGATGTCGTCAACAGCCAATCAGAGCTTCTGATCAGCATGAGATAATCAGTGTGACCACAAGGAGTTGATAAAATGTCAGCAAGCAAAGATAACTGATGGTTAAACATGGCTTCGTGCTCTTTTTGTGGGTAAATGTTTCTTTGGGTGCTGTGGCATATTGAAAACAACTTTGGGATCACCAGTTCAATCTCATTTGGGCCCCTAGAAGTCTAACAGCCAGATTGGGAACCACTTTGGCCATTGAGGCTCGTGCGGGGTGTGCTTTGGGCGAAGGTAGTGGAGAATACAAATCTGAAGGAGCTGACCTGCTTCCTGGTAAATTTTCACCTGGGGATTAGGAAGGACTGAATTAGATGTTTCTTCTCAGTCCCACTGGTTTCTTTAGCAACAGATTGTTTCCTGCCCTGAAGTGTAGAATGAAGCAGCCAGTTAGATGCCATGGCCCACTCTGGGCTGCACTTTGTTCCAGTTAGATTTTATTGGATAGGAACGGGGGAGAGGAGGATTTACTGTTCTTTTTTGTGGGAGTTGCTTCCCAAGGGCAGACCCTGTTCTGTCTTCTGTGGCACTCTGTGCTTTGTAAATATTTGCAGAATGAATGGAGTTCCTGTTGGGTCCAGGTACCATGCTGAGTGCTGGAGAGAACTGGACCCAGTTCCTAGCCCTGGGAGTTCTGACAGTCTGATGGGGAGACAAATCCAGTTCATAGACCAGACTGAGTGCTACGGTGGAGGTGTTCATGGCCCTGCGGATGGGCTCTGACCACCTAGCTTTGGGAAGGGAGAGTCTAGGAAGGCTTCCTGGAGCATGTGAACATAGTGACAAGCCAGGCAGAGAACTGGGGAGAGCATTTCAGGCAGAAGGAGCAACAGGAGTGCACCCATTTTACAGTTGAGAGAACTGCAACTTTGGTCCCAGGGCTCCCGTGGTACCACACTGGCCCTCCAGGACAGGACCAGAGTGACTTTTTTCAGATCTACAAGTGGTCAGGGGGGCCCTCAGTGGGTTGTAATTGGTGGGTGGGGGCTGGGGGTGGAGCTGACCTCCACACCCTGCTGGCCTAACACCCTTCGGTCCTCTGTGTGGCAGGTCCGGTGTGGGTGCGGAGATGGCCAATGAGAATCACGGCAGCCCCCGGGAGGAAGCGTCCCTGCTGAGTCACTCCCCGGGCACCTCCAATCAGAGCCAGCCCTGTTCTCCAAAGCCCATCCGCCTGGTGCAGGACCTCCCAGGTACTGGCGAGGGGCAGGGTAGGGTGGTGGGGTAGGAAAGATGCCCCAGGAGCAGCCCTGACCCTGGCCGGGTTCCATGCTTGTTTGCAGAGGAGCTGGTGCACGCGGGCTGGGAGAAGTGCTGGAGCAGGAGGGAGAACCGTCCCTACTACTTCAACCGATTTACCAACCAGTCCCTGTGGGAGATGCCTGTGCTGGGCCAACATGACGTGATTGTGAGTGCCAGCCTAGGGCAGGGGTCTCAAAGCAGCTTCTGGCGTCTGGGCCTTCCCCCAAACGTATCTTGAGCAGCTATTATGAGCCTAGTCCTGTGTTGGGACCTGGGGATATAGTGATACACGAGAGAAGACATATTCCCTGCTAGCAAGGAACCTATACTCAAATAGGGGAGACTGACATGTAAAGAGACGATTGTAAATAGTATGTGGTATTGAACTACCTGTTACTGTGCCTGTAATGCAGTTGTGAGCCAAGACAGACATGGTCGTTCCCTTGTACTCTCGGGGGGCCCACAGTCTACTGAGGGGCCAGTACAATTACATTTGGCTTGCGTATGAAGAATAGTGTTAGAGTACAGCAGGGACCATGGTCCAGTTTGGGGGAGGGGAGTGGACAGGACGGGACAGGAAAGCGTCTCTTTGAATTAGCATTTAAGGTGACAGAGTTAGCAAAGAGAAAAGTTGTTAAGAGGGGAGAAGCACGTTCTAGAAGTGGAAAGGTCAATGTGATAGGGAAGTAGCAACACGGGCCATCTGCCAGAAACGTGGGCTTTTGGATCCCTGTCAGTTGGGGTGAACTTTTTTTTCTGGGCATAATCAAGCTAGTTGGCACTCCCATTTTGCAGATGAAGACACTGAGGCTCAGAGATGGGAAATGATTGGCCTGAGACCTCAAGCCAGTAAGAGGCAGAGCTGGACTCAAACCTCAGGGCCACCCTGCCTACCATCATGCTTCTTTTTGGTGTTGCCAAAGGCATTCCACCCACAGGGCCTTGCTTTTTCAAAAACAAGCATTTCTTGACTCTTTCCTTTATTCCTGACTCTCAGGTATTTAAGAAATCAATGTGTACAGTGTGTTTATCTCATACCAGAGGTCATGTTAAGCTGGTCATATTCACTGACTCATTTAATCGTCTTCCCAGTGGGAGGTTGGGCCTGTTTAGCAGGAGGGCCATTTTGAATGTGAGGGAATTAGGACAGGATGGAACTCCGCCAAGGTCACATGGTTGCAAGTAGCCAGTGGGACTGGAGCCCAGCGTTCTTTCTGCATCCCAGTCTCTGAGCAGTAGGAGCAGGGGTCAGGAGGGCATCAGGATTCCGTATTACCGGGACTCCTAACCCACTGGCCCCGGTTGCAATTCTGCTGGTCTCCCTCCACCAGTCGGACCCTTTGGGGCTGAATGCGACCCCACTGCCCCAAGACTCCAGTTTGGTGGAAACCCCCCCGGCTGAGAACAAGCCCCGAAAGCGGCAGCTCTCGGAAGAGCAGCCAAGCGGCAATGGTGTGAAGAAGCCCAAGGTGAGTGCTGGCGGGCTCTGAGGACCTGGCTGCCAAGTGGCCGAGCCAGGCGGGCAGCCAGCAGCTTCCCTGCAAAGGCCGGGCAGTGGCAGGTCGGTCAGGAGCGGGGCCTGGGCACAGCTCGCTGGGTTTGGCGCTGGAACCATAGGCTGACTCTCCTGACCCTGATGCCTTCTCCTTTTTTGCTCCAGATTGAAATCCCTGTGACACCCACGGGCCCATCGGTGCCTAGCTCCCCCAGTATCCCAGGAACCCCAACACTGAAGATGTGGGGGACATCCCCTGAAGATAAACAGCAGGCGGCTCTCCTCCGGCCCACCGAGTGAGTCCCTGCTATAGTCCCTTGGGGGCACGCACTGATGCGGCCTGCGTGCCTGGGAGACTGGGGTGTGGTGGCAGCCAGGGCACCCCTCCTTCCCTTTCCTCTACTGTCCTCGTTGCTCTTTTCTGTGCCCCAAGGGTGTACTGGGATCTGGACATCCAGACCAACGCAGTCATCAAGCACCGGGGGCCTTCAGAGGTGCTGCCCCCGCACCCCGAGGTGGAGCTGCTGCGCTCCCAGCTCATCCTCAAGCTTCGGCAGCACTATCGGGAGCTGTGCCAGCAGCGAGAGGGTAACTGCCTCCGGGGCCTCAGAGCCCTGTTTCCACCTGCTGCGAGCAAGAACCGGGCTTGGGGAATGGTGCAGGGGAGCCTAGTGGCCCAGAGCATAGGCAGTGGATGGGAACGGGCCTGCTTGGAGCCCCAGCTCCTCTAACCGCTTCCAGAAAGGGTGGCTGGCATCAGTAACTACAAAAGGAATCGTTAACACTTCCAGAGTGCTTCGTTTGCCAGGTATCATTTGAAGCCTTTTTATGTATCTGTGATACAAAAACAGAAGTATCTGTCCTGATGGCCTTGCTACTACTAGGAGTAAGAGGAATGGAAAGTCCTCAGTAAACTGCAGCTTTTATTAATTAGTAAATAAGCCTGCTTAACTTTGCTGGAATATAGTGTTTCTCTTTTCCCCTTTTACTCTAAGGATCATCTAACAAAACCCTTTATAAAACTAGCGATTCTTAGAATATACTTTGGGAGGTGTTGCCTGGAACATGAGCTCCTGACTTAACAGGCTGTCATTCACTGTTGCACCTCCAGTGCCCACACGATGCCTCCTGTCTAAAGCCAGACCTTCACCAGCTCTTCTGTCCTGCAGGCATCGAGCCCCCTCGAGAATCCTTCAACCGCTGGATGCTGGAGCGCAAGGTTGTGGACAAAGGCTCTGACCCCCTGTTGCCGAGCAACTGTGAACCGGTCGTGTCGCCCTCCATGTTTCGCGAAATCATGAATGACATTCCCATCAGGTACACCTGCGCAGCTGGGGCCAGCTAAGGGTTGTGTAGCCAGTTCTGCATCGAAGGCTCCTAACTCTATCCGTTCTCTACCCCAGGTTATCCCGAATCAAGTTCCGGGAGGAAGCCAAGCGCCTGCTCTTTAAATATGCAGAGGCTGCTAGGCGGCTCATCGAATCCAGGTTTGCTCTCTCCTGCCCCCAGCAAGCTGGGTGTGTGATCAGAGTGGGGAGGTCCTGGGCCATGTGGCCCATCTAATGGAGTGCAGTCATTGTGCTTGGTGGCAGGAGGAGGGCTGGCTTCCAAAGGCAGAACAAGAGCCCGAATGTCAGTGCAGGTGGGGTGGGAGGAGTAAGGAGCGTGGACAGATGCCTGATAGCTCCCTCCACCGACAGGAGTGCGTCCCCCGACAGCAGGAAGGTGGTCAAATGGAACGTGGAGGACACGTTCAGCTGGCTGCGGAAGGACCACTCTGCCTCTAAGGAGGACTACATGGTGAGTGGCCCCGGGTAAGGAGGCCCGTGGAAAGGCTCTGGGGTTGCTTCCTCCAAGAAGCCCACTCTGCCTGCCCAGGCCGGGCGGAGCCCCACAGCATCCTGTTCCTGTGCACTTCAGTAAACCTCTGATGCTCATTGGTCCCTAAACTCCTGCATGTAGAGAGGTTTGTCCAGGTTCCTGGCTCTCTCCTAAAAGACTCTCTTCATTAAGGTTCTTAACAGAATCCTGTGCTCAGCCACACACCATAAGTAGCTTTTTCAACTTAACGTTCAGCATCTCCCTTGAATAGATTTTTGGACACAGATTGACAGACTGCCTTTTCTGGGGTGTGTGCGCTCATCACAGTTACGAGCTGGCACCAGACTCATTTCCCTACTTTACTGTGTCCACAACAGTTCTGTTTTCTGGCCCAGACCCGTCATTTCTCTAACTGTCCACCAGCACTAGCAATGGGCTTTCTTTTCAGGACCATTTTTCACAAGAGACAAGGTTTCGCACTTCACGATAGTAACTGTACTTGACACGTAGAGTGACAAAGGTAGGTGTGCTCACTAGCCAGAGTGACTCATTTTCACTCATCACTTTCACACGTGTGATTCAGCAAAATTACAAATGCCTAGTTAAATCCTCGCAAGTTGCTAAAAGCTCAAATTTCAAATCTGCAATGACCAAGGACCCCGTTTTGTAATGGTGTCTCTCCCTGATAGTTGGCAAATGCTTTATAAGCGGGGACTGTGCCTGGTTTGTGTGTTTCCCCAGCAATTATCATGGGATCTGGCACAGTGTAACCCCAACCATAGGTGCTGGCATTTATCGGACACTTGCTGTATGCTAGGGGCTTGGTAAGCCCTTAATGGGAATGATCACATTTAATACTTAAACTGCCTTATCAGGTGAGTACTGTGTGTTCCCTTAACAGTAGAGGAATTAAGATTCAGAGATGCCAAGGGACTTGTCCAGGTGACACAGCTAGTAAGTAACAGCCGGTTTCAAAGCGAGGACTGCTAGAATCCACCAGCCCTCCCTCAACAGCCACCTAGAGTCCTGATCAAGAGTGTCTCCTCCAGGACCGCCTGGAGCATCTGCGGAGGCAGTGTGGCCCCCACGTCTCGGCCGCGGCCAAGGACTCCGTGGAGGGCATCTGCAGTAAGATCTACCACATCTCCCTGGAGTATGTCAAACGGATCCGAGAGAAGCACCTGGCCATCCTCAAGGAAAACAACATCCCAGGTGAGGGGCCAGTGGCAGGGAGCCAGCTGTGATGCCGTCAACGGTGTACCCCAGGCCCTGAGTGAAGGGACAAGCAAGGCTGAGCCTCTAGGCCACGGCTGGTTTGGGCAAGCCCGTTTCTCCCGGCAGTGTCTGAGGCAGGCCCTGCTGTCTTTCGGTGCAGGGTTCCCAGCACTCCTCCAGGAACTGGAGAAGGGTTGGGAAAGGGGGAGCTGGAAGGTGGTGGACACGACAGGCCAGGGGTAAGCAGTTAGGTGGACAACTTGCATTTACAGCTGCTTTCTGCAAGCCCCAGTTCCCCCACCCTGCAGGCTAATACCCAGCCGTAGGATCATACGAGAACTCAGTGGTAATTCGAAGCGCTTAACCCAACAAGATGCCTAAGTAGGGTACCGTAATCGCGGACGTGCCACAGTTCTACTTCCACATGGCCAGCCGGGGGTTTGTGTCGGTATGCAGCATGGCAACACAGGCCACCAGTTCTTGCCCCTGCCAAGAACTTTGTTCTCAAACCATCTGAGCTGCATTCTGCTCCTCCGTGGGATTAGACTTACCTCCCTTGGTTACTGGGGTACGTGTGTGAGCACACGGGGGGCAGAGGCCGTCCGTCCGGGGTGAGGATTAGCAGAGCCGCTGCAGGGAGGCCCCTCATTGCTCTCCCTGCCCACAGAGGAGGTGGAGGCCCCAGAAGTGGAGCCCCGCCTGGTGTACTGTTACCCGGTCCGGCTGGCCGTGTCTGCGCCCCCCATGCCCAGCGTGGAGATGCATATGGAGAATAACGTGGTCTGCATCCGGTATAAGGGGGAGATGGTCAAGGTCAGCCGCAACTACTTCAGCAAGCTGGTAAGAGCTAGGGTGAAGGGGAGGCAGGTCCCCACAGGTGCAAGAAGTGAGGGCTGCCTCCTCCTGGACCCAGCGTCCTCAGCAAGAGGCCAGTTACGAGGGAGTGAGGGGCCGCTGTGTAAGGGCCTTGCTCTCTGTCCCACAGTGGCTGCTTTACCGCTACAGCTGCATTGACGACTCTGCCTTTGAGCGGTTCCTGCCCCGAGTCTGGTGTCTTCTCCGACGGTACCAGGTATGGGCCTGGGGCAGCTGAGGGTGGGCTCTTCTAGACGCAGGGGGAAGGCTGAGCCCTGGAGGCTGACCGTGGCCTCTGTGTAGATGATGTTTGGCGTGGGCCTCTACGAGGGGACAGGCCTGCAGGGATCGCTGCCCGTGCACGTCTTTGAGGCCCTCCACCGGCTCTTCAGTGTCAGCTTTGAGTGCTTCGCCTCGCCCCTCAACTGCTACTTCCGCCAGTACTGCTCTGCCTTCCCAGACACAGATGGCTACTTCGGCTCCCGCGGGTGAGAGCCAGGGGCTGCTGGGGCCCTTCTGCCCAGGCCCTGGAAGGGGTCCTCTAGAGCATAGATTGCACCTGGGCCAGCTACTTGGGATTGGGCAGTGTTGGGTGTAGTCCCTGCCTTCACCCCTTGCTAGCTGTGTGACCTTGGACTTACCGCTGAACTTCGGGAGCCTGTGATAGTCCCTAACTCATCTTGTGGGTTTCTCTGTGAATAAGCCCAGGCTGGGATAGGAGCATGTGGTTCCCGGCACTGAGAGGCATGGGAAGTGGTAATTCAGAACTCAGAGATCATTCAGACCTCGGGGACCTTGCAGACTAATGTGGGGTGTTGGAGGGGGGTGAGCATGGGTGAAAGGGGACACAGCTTCCAGTAGGAAGACCAGCCTGGGCCAGCAAGAGGGAAAGCACAGCAGCTGGGGAACTCCTGGCTGTGGCTTGTACTGTGGTGGCAGCGGGGCTCGAACTGGATCTGAGCTCCAGCCATTCCACTAAGCAGCCTGGTGGACTTGGCTGCCCAGCCCGAGCCTCTCCGTCCTCAGCACTCCAGTGGAGTCGGCCACACCTTGTCCCGGGATGAATTAAGGGTGAATGTTGGCCTGTGGCCTGACCAGGGCCGTCCTTTCAACGAGGTGGGGGCGGCACCTGTTTCCGGTTGAGGGCTGGGATTCTGGCAGGACTTAGAGTGCTCACCTCCATCCCCAGGCCCTGCCTGGATTTTTCCCCGCTGAGTGGTTCCTTTGAGGCCAACCCTCCGTTCTGCGAGGAACTCATGGATGCCATGGTCTCTCACTTTGAGGTGGGTGTGCTGCTGGCGGTGGGGGTGGGGTAGGTTGGCAAGCGGGATCGCCAGCCACCCGGAGGGCAGCCTCTGACGTCCACCCCGTACCCCCTCCCACAGAAACTGCTCGAGAGCTCCCCGGAGCCCCTGTCCTTCATCGTGTTTATCCCGGAGTGGCGAGAACCCCCCACACCGGCGCTCACCCGCATGGAGCAGAGCCGCTTCAAACGCCACCAGCTGGTCCTGCCTGCCTTTGAGCACGAGTACCGCAGTGGCTCCCAGCACGTCTGCAAGAAGTGGGTGCCTGGGGAGGGCAGGGGCAGGAGGGCCGGCCGATCGGGCCGGGCCAAGCCCCACCCTGAGCTGCTCCTTTGCCCACAGGGAGGAAATGCACTACAAGGCCGTCCACAACACGGCCGTGCTCTTCCTACAGAACGACCCTGGCTTTGCCAAGTGGGGGCCGACGCCCGAGCGGCTGCAGGAGCTGAGCACCGCCTACCGGCAGTCAGGCCGCAGCCACGGCTCCAGTTCCTCGTCGTCTTCCTCCGAGAACAAGGACCGGGACTCCGGCCGCGAGCAGGGCCCCAGCCGCGAGCCTCACCCCACTTAACACATCCTGCGGGGAGGAGGAGCCCCAGGGTGCTGGTACGGACTGCTGGGACTTGGGCCTCTTGGGGCTGAGCAGACCCCAGGACCCTCCCCCTGAGGTGGCAGCAGGGCTCAGGCTGCCAGTGACATAGGAAGATTATGGCTCTGCCAGGGCTCCCCCTCCCTGCCCGATCCCCTGACTCCTCACCTCAAACTTGCTCCAGCTCCCGTGTAAATAGGCCCCATCCCTTCCCTTCCTACCCACCCCCCACCCCCTCACCCATACCATCTTATTGCCACCTCGTTTCATTTGTAAAAGGAAATACAGAAGCCTCCCTAAGAATGTGTGAGGGTCTTGAGGGCAGAGAAGGCGGAGAGTCTGGAGCTAGTCCTGGGACCACACCCTCTACATTCAGGCTCACCTTCGGGACCCCTGGGCCTCCACGCCCCAGCCCCGGGATCCAGTGTCTAACTTCTCACCCTGCTGACCCCACAGTTGGGTCCCTGGTGGCCTCTGCCTGTGTCCATCGGGTCTGAAGAGTCCAGAGCCCAGCACCATCCATCTGTAAGTCCCAGACTCCCACAGCCAGGCCTGCCCTCGTACCTCTAGGGAGCAGAGGACGGGAGGCTGTGCCCAGGTAGCGAGCTAGACTCCTGCTTGACCTGCAGCCACCACAGTGAGTGAGCAGCCAGGTATGTTTCACAGTCAAGGGTCAGGAGGAAGAGCCACTCTGAGCCACCATGGGCTTTAGGGTATGGCCTCTGTACAGACAGGCACCCGGCTGAGCTGTCCTGAGGACCTCTAGGCATGGAGATGTTCCCCTGGAGCCCAGGGGAGGAAGAGGGTCTGAAGGTGCTGGGGGGTGGGGGGTGAGGGGGCTCTTACCAGCTCAGCCATCTGTCCCAGTATCAGGCCTCTGCCCCAAGGGCCTGCCCTGCTGTCGGGCCACTGCACTTTGAGAGGCCGGGCAGGCCGCACTGTGGGGCTTGGCAGCTCCTGGGAGCTGTGACAGGCTCTTCCTCTCTGTTTCCCAAGTCCTTGCGGACAAAGTAAGATGGTCAGGACTGGACTCTGGTCCCTTTATTGAGACTGAGGGGCCAGTGGGTCCATCCAAACAAAAATAAATTTTTCTCCCCAAAGCCTGCCTGCAGGCTAGGGCACCCAGCATGTCCTGGCTGGGGCCCATGGCTGTCCCCTAAAGCCAGCAGCACAGGTCTGGCTCTCTTAGAGTGACAGGATGCTGGCTGCCCAGTGTCTGGAGACCCTAGGTGGAACAGGGAGGTGAGTCCCACTGGGTCCCCCCCACCCCTAACATGGCTGGCCCCAATATCCACGGTCTGCGTTGGGCCCTTGGGGCTCAGTCATCGGTCAGGGTGATGACGTCGTACTCGATGCCCTGGTGCTGCAGCTGTTGGATGTGTTCAGGCACTGCCTCTTCGGTGCCAAACAGGCCCTGGGCTTGGGCCATAGCAGCATCGGCCACCGCTGCCAGGGGAGGGGAAAGGACGGTGAGCCTGAGGCCCCAGAAGCTGGGCCTGGGTCCCCATGGTTTTCAGGGTCCCACCCCATACCTGTGACTGCTGAGTGTGCTGCCGCCTCCAATTGGGCCTGTGTGACAAGCTGCTGGCCTGGGGACACGGGCACATACTGGATCTAGAGGGGAGAAGCCAGTGAGATGTGGCCTTGGAGGAGTACTGCCTGTGCCCCAACACCGCACGATTCCCCAAAGGTCCTACCTGGGACTCCTGGAGGAACGGGGCCCCCTGTTCATACTGGATGTGTGTGATCTGGCCTTCCTGTACCTGGAGAGAGGAAGCCGATCTGGTGATTGAGGAGGCTGTCCACCCCTCCCCTCATTCCCATCCCTGCCCAGGCCTGGCCCACCTGGATGTGATGGCCCTCTGGAACCACGACATATTCCTGGGGGAGCAGGTGCTGGACTCCGTCCTGGGAGATGATGTATTGTACCTGGAGAAGGGTGGAGAAGAGGCAGGCGCTGGGGGCCCTGCTGAACCAGGAAGATCGAGCAGGGGGCCAGGGACACCCACCATCAACGATGGCAGCCGCACAGACCCTGGGAGGAGTGGTTGGGAAAGTACTGGTTCTCCCCAGAGTGGAGTCTGGGGGAGGGGCAGGGCGGGCTCTCCTGGCTGAGCAGGTGCTCACCTGGTTGTCAGAGGTAACCAGATGCTGTACTGTCTGGCCATCAGCTGTGGTGATCTCTTGGATATAGGTGGCTTCTTCCTGCCAGGACCAAGTCAGCTCTAGCCTCAGCTCTGTGTACCCTCACCCCAGCCTGTGACTTGCCAGCAGGGCCCCAACCCAGGCTCTCACCTGATTGGTGACTGTCTGCTCTTGGGCGACAATGATGTGTTCCTGGCCCAGTGCCTGCTGTAGCCGCTCTGGCCCCAGGACCCCATGACCGGACTGGAGTGCAGCTGGGCAGAGAAGAGAGGGTGCTCACACAGCGGATCCAGGGAAACTGGAGGTGCCCCAGCACCCACCCTGGTCTCCCAGGGGCGGCTCACTGTGCAGCGTGGCCAGCGTGTCATCATCACTGTTTAGGATGATGGTCTGGGTGGGGGTCCGGCCTGGGGTCCGGGCAGTAGGTGTCCCCGCCTTTCTCCCATCAGGACTGTGCAGCCGCTGGATATGGAACTTGAGATGCCCATTCCGGTTGAAACTGGGGGGGAGGGAAGAAGGCTCAGGGCAGTCCCGTCACACGTGCCCAGCAGCCCCTACCCACCTGTCCCCAGCCTCACCGCTGCCCGCAGAGATGGCACGCAAAAGGCTTCTCGTTGGTGTGGGTCAGCATGTGTCGCCGCAGGTCCTTCTTGTTCTTGGAGGCAAAGCTGCACTGGCTGCACTGGTGGGGCCGCAGGCTCGAGTGCTGTGCCATGTGGGCCTGGAGCAGGAGCAGAGTCAGGGGCACTGGCCAGGTGAGGACAAGCAGCCTCCCACTGAGACAGCTGCTGGGGAGTCTGTCCTCAGATGGAAGAACTGGGTGACAAGTACAAACCAGACCAAGACCTGGTGCTGCTGTGTGCCAAGAGAGGGCAAAGCCACAGGCCCCGCCATTAGGTCACTTAGGAAGTCCTATCCCTGCTTCGATTCAGGTTACCGCCATGTCACGTAAGGTACAGGTTCAGATGAAGGAACCCCTCCCTGGAGGTCTCCTCCAGCCCTGATGTTCTAGGGTTCTAGGCCCTGCTCCCCTCACTGAGCTGCTGTGAGGATCTGGTGCATGGTGGCAGTGAAAACTGGTGGTCCTCAAAAGGGACCCCCGCCTCCTACCCAGAACTACTCCCTCCTCGCCTTCTCCACGTTGTCTCCACCACCTTCCTCGTACCGTGTGCGTTCCCTATTCTAGATGCCTCGTGTTTCCCTAAACGTGCCTGGTGCTGCCATGCCTGTGCCTTTGCCCCTACGGGCCCAGCCCGGTTGTTGCCAGCACCCCAAGTCCACACGACCTGTTCCCGGTTTGTCTCTGTTCCGCCATATGCATTCTGTTCACACTGGGGACACCGTGGGGCATTAGTCACATCATCTGGTTTGCTTCCCCACCAGACAGAGCTCCCTCAATGCTGAGGCCTCACAGAGTCCTCTCCGACCCCAGAGAGGGACAGCGGGCCCGGCTTGTGGTGTTCAGTTAAAGTCTGTTACACAAACAAGTGGCCAAATGAGCACGAGGGGGCAGCACCTACCCGGACCTCGGGCCACTGGCGGGCACTGAAGGGGCAGTCGGGGCACTTGAAGGCACTAGGCCCGGCGTGGG
Source organism: Lynx rufus (assembly GCF_022079265.1). Lineage (NCBI taxonomy): Eukaryota > Metazoa > Chordata > Mammalia > Carnivora > Felidae > Lynx > Lynx rufus. The sequence continues at coordinate 15,055,701 of NW_025814896.1, read as the reverse complement.
CTCGTTTGTGACTCTCCATCTCTGCTCGGCCAGGGAAGGCCTCGGCACAGATCTTGCAGGAAAACTTCTTTGATGATGCCGTGCCTGCAGGTGGCGGCGAGGGGGGTACTACCAGGCCCGGGGCTTTGCTGGCTGCAGGAGGTGGGGAGGCAGAGCCCTGGGGGTCTCCCACCCGGTGGGTCCTGGCTGGAGATGGGGGCTCAGGGCCATCTCTGGGCAGCCCCCCACACTGCAGCAGCGGCCACTTGGCTCCAGGGGCCAGCGAATCCGGACTCGGGAAGGAGATGGAACCGTCTGCAGTCAGCTGTAGACAGATGGGGGAGCGTGATGGACTGGGGAGGATTGGGGTGGGGGGGGGACTGACGGGGAGTGGGGACGGGGTCAGCCACCCCAAGCCTCACCTCAATGTGGTGCAGCTGCGTCCCATCGGCTGCCATGATATAGTGGGTGCCAGCTTCTTTCAGGGTGTCGCTCACGACCACGGCCTGGGCTGCCTCCCCTGGGGGCTCCTCGCTGTGGGCACCGAGGGCGGGGAGGAGTGAGGTGGGGTTCTAGGAGGGGATGGAAGGCCACGGAGTCCTCTTCCCCGAGAAAGTCATCAACTGAGGGGTGATGGCGGTGAGGCAGCGAAGCCCAGCGCTCCAGCCCGGGTCTGGCCGAGTGTGGCAGCGGGCGGGCCAGCGCGGGAGGTAAGCAGGGGCCGAGAGTAGAGGGCAGATGTGGAGACTGGGCTGCCTGCCGCCAGCCCAGGGGTCCTGCTTTCCACCCCAGCCGCACACTGTGGTACTTTGGTGCTTGGATTAAGGGCTCTCTTAGGCTGCCCAGGAATGCAGCAAGCACACAGTCTTTCTGCCCTGAACTTGCTGGGTGTGGAGGACACTGAGGGCAGCTGTCAGGCCTCCAATGCCGGCAAGGAGCCTGAGCTGGCTCTGGAGGTCAGAACTGGAATCACCCAGGTGTGTTCAGGGATCACCCAGAACAAAGAGCACATGGTTTTGGAACCCAAAGTTCGACTCCTCACTACATATCTGACCTTAGGTAAGTTATTCAATGTCCCTGGCCTATTTCCTCACCTGTGAGATGAGGGACACCTGGATCCCACGAGAATGGTTTTGGTGAGTGCACCAAATGTTTAGGTGTTTAGGTCTAGTGCCTGGAACATCTAAGAGACCAAGAAATAGTAGCTTCCAACCTCCTAACAAGAGAGACTCCAATGGCTAATCACATGGTATGTATTAGGATTTTTGCCTCCTGCCAACTAAGCTCGAGCAGGCAGAGCCCTTCTCTGGCACCTCCCAGCACACCTTATAAATGGCTGAAGGGGGTCTTGCGGGCAGCAGGTCTCACCTGTAAGGTGTGCCAGGAGCCGATGTCCCCTCCTCCATAGGGGGTGCTGTGATGACACTGTAGCCAGTCCCACCAAATGGACCGGGTGCCAGGGTGATCTGGGGCAGGTCGGGGGCACCCAGCTGACTCTCCGCTGCCAGGCTGCTCCCCGGCTCTGCCACGTGGAGGGTGACCACTTGGGGAGCGGCACCTGCCGGGGAAGGCTGCTCGCCAGGGGAGGCTAACTCTGCTTCCACATCCTCCGACTTCACCACGGCCACCTGTGAGGGAACCGGAGGGTGTTACAAGCAGGTACAGAGGCTGGCACGCAGGGCCTCACAGCTCACCCACACTGGCCAGGGCCCGTGCCACCATCACTCACTTGTACAAACCCCACTGTGTGATCTAAAACACACCCTGGCTCTGCCAGTCCTGCCTGGCACCTGCAAAGAAACAAGACCCGGGGAGAGCAACCCTGCCCTCCCTGGGTGTCGGGCAGCATCTGGAGACATTCTTTGGTGGTCACAATCGGAAGAGGGGTGGTCCTGGCACCTAGGAGTTATCTGCAGGGGTGCAGCTGACAACCCCACGACGCACAGGATAGCCCCCACAACGAAGAACTACCTGGCACAAAAGGCCAAGATTGAGAAACCCTGGTAAAGGGACAGCTAGCAAACCATTTAAGAAGAAAAAAGCTTGACCTCACATCTTGCTCCAGAGCCTGCTTCAAATAGATTAAAGACCGAAATGTAATAAAACTCTAAGTATATGAAAAGAAAATGTGGATGGATGTTTTATGATCTGGGGTGGGAAGATTTTTCTATAATCATGACAGAAAAAGATGCTAAAGCCTACAGCAAAACAAACCATAAACTGCAATTAGAAAACGAAGAAATGGGGGGAGGGGGTATTTAACAATAAATACGAGAAAAGGGGAGTCTCCCTCATCTGCAAAGAGCTCCTGCAAAGTGACGCTAAAAACACCAACAATAGAAAAACAGATATAGGACACAAGAAAATAAAATGGTCTACGAACATAGTTCAAACTCATTTATGGTTATAAAATTATATATAAAAAAAACCAAAACCATGAAACATACTTCTGCCATGCGGAAGACATTTCTAAAGCTCGGGATATCCAAGCGTTGGCAAGGGTGGAAGGGAGCGCGATTCTAGAGGTGGTCACATAAACTGTCTTTTTATGAGGCTTCACACCTTCAGACCCACCAATTCTACTTCTAGGAGGCTTTTTTTTACAACTAAAGAATGTTTTAGGACCACCTGAAGGGTGCACTAAAGCACTGCCCTGATTGACAAAAAGCCGGAAACCCAAGCAATACAGGACCAAACGCACTCACAGCATCTCTACGGTGTAGTGGCCTGGGGATGTGAAATGGGAACAGTAACAGAGAGGACTCTGTGTGCCGGCCAGGCCACTCCTCACACACTCCCGAGCAAGCAAAAGTGGAGGTGTTGATGAGCATGAATTGTGTGATCCCATCTTTTTTAGAAACAATGTCTCCACGTTAGCGTGTACATGGTCAAAACTGGAGAAATGCCTATTTGCCGCTGGCGGCGGTGGGGGTGGGGGGGGAGGGTTGTTAAGGACTTTCACTTTCTGTATAGAACATTTCCTAATGGTCATTTTGGTTTAACATGTTTTTGTAATCAGATTAAAAAAAAAAAAACTGGCATGAGAACAACAGACAGCAATAAAACAGAACTTGTACAGAAATGGGCTCCTATAAATATGGGAATCTAGAACGTGATAATGCAGACATTTCCAACCACAGGGGAAGATTTGATATACTACACTGTACAACTTTTGGGAAAAAAAAAAATAAAGCGAGTCCCCTACCTTCCTGTATACACCAAAAATAAATTCCAGGTGGAGTAAAGATTTAAGTGTAAAAAAGTGAAACCCTAAGCAGAAAGAAACCCTAAGAAGAATATACAAATGTTTATATAATTTTGGGGTGATTACAGGCCTTTCTAGGGATGATATCAAAGGCAAAAACCATGAAAGACCAATTTAACTAACTAAAAACGTAGAACTTCCAAACACCCCCAAAGGCATAATGAAACCCTACGGAGGTCCCCAGGCCCAACACCAGGCTCCCCCCTCCACAGAGTTCTGTCTGCCCTCCAGCCCCTGGAAGCACATCATTGCTCCCAGTTCCTGGAATTTATCGTCTCAACACACATTCTACATCTTTTTGGGAGGCTGGGAGACCAATAACAAACCTCTCCCTACCTTAGAGGAGTGTGGGGTGTGCAGTGCGGGCAGGGCGGGGGTAGTGGAAGGGTGACCCCAGGCGGCCAGAAGGCGGCAGAAGTGAAGATGATGAGCTGGGGGCAGGGGGTCTGCTGGGCATGAGGTTCAGGGCTAAGACAGGCTAGAGGGGAGGGAGCCTTGGGAGCCTCCGGGCCGTGGGAGGGGGTGTCGCGGAACGAGGGTGCTAGGCTGGATGAGAAGCTGGCCGGGACCTGCAGTACAGGGCGGCCGCAGAGCTAGGAGACCTGAACCAGCAGGACCCCCGAAGCCACGAGAGCAGCGCTTACCGCTCAGCCTGGCAGAGGCCGCTGGTGACTGGAGCTGAGCGGAAGCCCCTCTGACCTCCCTGGCACAGTGGGTCCCCCTCCTCTGTGTTTGCCCACAGGGTTTCAGTGGACTGTCTCCCGGTTAACGGGGCACGCCCCGAGGGCAGGGCATGTCTGCCTCACCACCCTCCTCCCCTCCCAGTGTCCAGTGCACAGCAGGCGCCTAAGGTGGCGACACGGGGGAGGCGTTGGCAGCCCTGGGCAGCTCACCTGCAGGGCTGTGCCCCCCAGCTCCCGCTGAGCACTCATGTTCAGCAGCAGATCCAAGGCTGTCTGCGTGGCCATTGCCGTTGACTCCTCAGCTCCTGGGTCGGGTGAGACCTGAGCCTTAGGATGGGCCGGGGCCCCCTCTCTCCCTCCTCCAGTCCCGGCACGTGCCCCGCCCCTGCCCCGCTCCCCAGGCTCCCCCGCTCCCCCAGGGCTCACCTTGCTGGTAGATGATGGTGGCGCCACCAAGGGTGTCGGAACAGAGCAGTGGGGGGGTCTCAGGTGCCTGGAAAGGTGCTGCCTCTGGGGGAATCTGTGGGGTGGGGATGTGGCCAAACCTGAGAGGGGGCAGCTCAGATTCGAGCACCAGTTACCAAGCACCTCCTGTGTGTCAGGCACTTCACATCTGCCGGCTTGTCTCACCTTCACACAACTACAATGCCAGGTATTTATCAGCTCGGTGCCACAGATGAACTGACCGAGGCTCAGAGAAATGAAGCGATTGCTTAAGATCCCACAGCGAGTAAGTAGCAGAACTGGGGTCTGAACACAAGACTGACACTAGAGGCTGTGTTCTACCAGCACATCGCAGTGGTCCATCTTCTGGGGCACAAAAAGAGTAGGTGGTATACTCAGCTATGAGACTATACTTCTCGGCCTGCCTTGCAGCTAGGTAAAGTGTGGCCTTGTGGCTAAGCAGGAGCTTCCGGTTAAGTTCACGAGGAAGACAGATGGGAGAGATGGCAGGCTTCCTTTCTGCCCTTCTCCCATCCCTTCCTCCTGCTTCTTGCCTGGGATGTGGCTAGAAGGCTGGAGTTCCTGCAGCTATACTGGACCATGAGGCAACCACAAAGATGAAAGTCGTGTGCCTAGGATGGCTGGGAAAAAATATTGAGAGAACTTGGTCCCTGATGACTGACCACAGAGCTGCCAAACTAGCTCTAAACTGCTAACCTTTGGACTTCTTTTATGCAAGAGAAAAATGAACTATTGCCACAATTAAACTCATATTTCCATGCTCTATTACTAGCACTGGAAAGCCACGCCCACTCTGAGCTTAGGGCTGACATGTGTGTGACCCCATCTGCTCAACTGGAGAAGCTGGGGCCATTTTGTTGCCTCAATGTGTAAATGAGGATGCCAGGGACTGGAGGGGTGACAGGACACGGTCATCCTGGCCCATGCTCCCCAGCCCCTTCTGTCTGCTGCCTGCTTGGCGGAGCTTACCTCAGGAGGCCCTGGGGAGCTGGCGGGTGGCCCGGGGGCCGCGCTGTGCTGCTGCTTCAGCTCCTCAATCTGCTGCAGAGAGAAGAAGGGGCGACGGCGGGAAGGGGGCTCCTCAGGGTGGCGCCGCCCCCACTCCTCGAAGCTGCTTGCGTGCCGACACCGTACGTGCAGGCGGAGGTTCTTCTTGTGCCGGGTGCTGAAATGGCAGTACTCACAGGCGAAGGGCTTGGCCCCTGCAGGCACACGGGAAGGGACGCTTAGGCTTCCCCACCCTCCCGGGAAGCCTTCCGTGGTCCCAAGGACCCCTCTGAGGGATTCACTCCTGGGGCTTCGCTCCCAACACATGCCGCTGTCCGATCTGGTGGGCCAGGACAGAGAGGAACCAGGCCCACCTCCGGCACTCCCAGCCTTCCCAGGAGCGTCTTATTTTCATGTCAGGTGACCACACACTTCTCTTAAGAACCATCCCTCCCGGGTAGACGGGGATCTGGCCCACTACGGTGTCTCATCTCTAGTGTGCCCATCAGAGGGCTGCGCGCCGAGGAGGAGAAAGAACCAACTGTTCTGTCCACCTTCTGCGGGCCGAGCATGTGACGCTGCTTCTCCTACTTCACGTGTGAGACTGGGGCCTCCAGAAACACCTCTTCCCCAGCACCCAGCGCCCAGTACAGACAGGGCTCCAGACACAAACGGAACTCACTTTGGCAACCACCACATGGTAGGTGCTCTGACTCCCTCTCATAGCAAGTTAGCCCTTGGCCACACAGAGAAGAGCTGGCTTAGCCCAGGAGAGCGGGTGACACCCCAGAGGGGATGTCCTGATACCTGAGAAGCCCGGCTGGCTGTGGAGGGGGAGGAAGAGGACAGAGCCGAGCCTGCCGCCTAGGGGCATGGCAAGTGGAGGGCTCACCAACTTGCCCTCAGGCCAGGGTGGGGCTGGCCTGACCTGTGTGCTTGACGGCCACATGGGAGAGCAGGAAGTCCTCTCGGAAGGTGCGATAGGGGCAAAAGCTGCATTTGAATGGCTTGTCGCTGACGTGGGACAGCTGGTGGTTCAGCAGTGCCTTCTTGTCCTCACAAACAAATTCACAGAACTCGCACTTGAACCTGGAGGTGGTTGGAGGAAAGCTCAGTGGTGGGGTCGGGTGGGGTGCTCCAGCCCCAGGGGCCTCCTTAGGGATATACCTGCGGTTGGCGACAGCCTGGATATGTGTGAGCAGGTGCATCTTAAAGGTGTAGCGCTTCTTAAAGGACTTTCCACACTGTGAGGGGTAGGGTGAGTTAGAGATGGGAGATTGCCCAGGGAGACCCTGAGCCCCTGCCCCCAGCCCTTGGCCCCACCCACCTTGTCACACATGTGGGGCTTCTCAGTGCTGTGTGTCTTCATGTGCTGTGTGAGTCTCTTCTGCATGGGGTACACACGGCCACACACAGGGCACGGGAAGGAGCTCAGCTTCGGAGTCTGGGAAGGGACAAGACGGGACCAGATGAAGAGAGAAGGGGAGGAGAGACGGGGAGACCTCACCTCCTGCCCCCACCTGATAAGCAGCCCTCAAGTAGGCTCCCTTCCCGGGCCAGGCCCCAGACTCACCGGATCTGGCCTCTTCTTCCTGAGGGAGAAAGGCATAGGGGTTAGACCACTGCTTCCCCAACCCCACCACAAACTCTCTCACATGGACCGGACCGTCTCAGCCCTGAGTGTCCCTTCTGCCCAGCCAAGCCCTTCTCTCAGAATAGGGCTTCCCCAAGTGGAGTTTGCTAGGAAATGCTAAGAGGCACGCTGTAAACAAATTCTAGAATGGTGCCTTCTTCCTGTCACAAAATACACGTGCATTTTAAAGGCCCTGAGAAGTCCTGTAGAAAAGAGCTGGCGAAGCAGGTGTTCAACCTGCTGTCCCTAATCTTACTTCCGCTCTCCCCTTTTCTTAAGAAAACCCATTAGCATCATGGAGAACAGCCTTTCCCACAAGCACAATTTGAAAGTCACTTTTCTCCTGAAATCCTGTATCCGACCTCTGCTCACGTACCATCCTAAGCAGAGTGAACTCCTTCCCAAAGCTGTAGATCTAACGACAACGTAGTGAGCAATCACAGGGCCCCTAAGGATTTTCCTCCACCCATCTGTGCCATGTCTGCTCTGTCAGTGCTGAGAGTCGGGAGTCTGCAAGATCTTTAGATCATTTACTGAGCTTCTTTAATCCCCTCAACAATGACTGTCCCCATCTTACAAAGCTCATAGCAGGGAAGAGACGGAACAAGAACCGTTCAGGCCCTGCTACTGCTCTGAGCCACATGAGCTGGGATGAACGGCCTTATCTTTCGCAGGTCTGTGACGTGCTGTGAATAGTGTGGCCCAGAGCAGGTGCTCAGTAAAGGGGGAATGTGGTCACGCCGGGCCTCTGCTTCCTGCCCTGGCCCACCCCACCCACGCATACTGACCGGTCTCGGCTGTGCACGGCTGCGTGCCGGGCCACGTCCTTCCGGTAGACGCTGGCATAGCTGCATTCGCCACACTTGTAGGGCTTACTGCCCACGTGATTGAACATGTGCTCCTAGGACAGAGGCAAGAGGACAGTGGGCTGGGGCTGGCCTCCCCCTCCCCCCCAACCTGTGCCCACAGCCTCAGAGCTGCTCCCAGAACGAGTGCAGGAAGGGCCGGAGCCTGTGAGGGCTGGGGACTCTCCCCAACACGGGCACCTACTTGGCACCAGGCCCTGTGCCAGCTCACCATCTGACAGAGGCAGAAACTGAGGCTCACAGGGAAGGGACGTGCTGGGGTCCCACAGTGACCCTGTAAACAGTGGAGCTTGGAGCCAAACCCAAGTGGCACAGCCCCAGCATCCTCTAGCACAACCCAGCCCCGGTAGGGCTCCGGAGAACAACTTCCAGGTCATGGGGCCCTGTCTGGGGAGGAACTACCGCGTGCAGAAAGCACGGGGGCTTTGACCAGCTGTGCTTCAGGTGGCCCCCACTCCCCACAGTGGCCAATTCTCTGCCTCACTTTGGGCAAGCCACGGTTTCCTGGGCCAGTAAAATGGCACTATCGATACCTACAGTCTCTCCAGGCTGCGCAAGCCTGGAACCCGAGCGTGCCTGCCTGCCAGGCCCAGGTACTGGATAAAAACGGCTCAGGGTCACAGCAAGCCCACTGGCACTTTTGGGTAAATGATAAAAAAAAGAGCCCCTTTCTTGAGACACCTGACGGCCACCTACTGGAAAACTTTCTAACACACAGAATTAGGGAGAGCCCGTTTCCCTGCCATTTGCCAGTGCGTGTGGTGAACAAGCACGTCTGTGCTGGCTGCGGTGTGAACAGCCCCCCTGAAGATGCAACGCCACTATGCCGCGTGCAGTCTGCGGAAGTGCCCGCGGCTCCCCCCTCAGCTCCTTCAGCACGGCAGCGGCCCAGGCACGTGCCCTGCGAAGGGGCAGAAGGTGCCAGCGAACGACCCGTCAACTCCACTCCCTCCTGGCACCTTCACGTTGGTCCCGTGCCACGCCTGCCCTTCCCCGCCGCGCACCTTGAGCGAGGACCAGCGGCGGGAGCGATAGCTGCACTGCAGGCACTTGAAGAGCTGGGGGTCCCCGGCCTCATGGGAGTTGACGTGGAAGCGCAGGTCCTCATGGGACAGGAAGCGGGAGCCGCAGATGCGGCACAGGAAGGGCCTCAGGAGCGGTTTGGGTGACTTGTAATAATACCTGCCAGGAGGGTGTTGGGAAGAGGTGTGGCTGGGCCGGGGCCGCTGGGCTGTCTCCCCCTACCCTCATCTCTGCTCCACATACTTGCGGTATTTCTTGCCGAGGAAGCGCCTGGAGGGTCGTCCCCGGCGGCGGGGTGGGGCATCGGGCTCATCCTGGCAAGAGGGGGCTGCGTTCTCTGCATCCGACTGGCTCACGCCAGGTTCCACGGGGCCCCTATCAGCCTTGCCCAGGGCAACCAGGCATCCCGGGCCGGAGGAGCTGGGTGCCTCGGGGTCCTGAGGCTCTGGTGGGCTCTGTCCGCTCTGGGAACTCACTAGAGGCTCTCCTTCCACACCTGTCGTGCACATGGTGGCAAATCAGCCACGGACGCACCAGGACAGACGTGGACAGGTGTGCCAGAGGCCAGCCAAAATACTTCCTTCAACCACTGTCACAGACCACTGATGGGCACGTCAGGCCGTGGGACAGACGCAGGCAGCCCGCGTCAGAGGGCAGGGTGGACACAGGACCCTCCTGCAACTGACAGGCTGCTAGACGGCACAACTTAAACAGGATGGTCTGCGGCAGCAGCAAGAGAGCTGGCGACCTCCCCGTCAAGAGACCCGCGTGCCAGCTCAGCTCTGACACCAGACTTTGGTGCCTCCTCGCGCCTCTCTGAGTCTCATTTTCCCATCTGTCAGATGGAGACGATAAGTGCTGCTCTAGTCACCTCATGGGAACATTCTAGGGTCTGGGAACGACAGCAGTACTTTAACATTGGCTTTCTTTAGGGAGGCCGGGTGGCTGGAGGGCAGATGGGAGGAAGAGAGAAGACAGAGCATCACTGCACGTACTCCTAACCTTTTGAAGTCTGAACAGTCTGAATGTGCTACCTATTCAAAAACATCCACTGTATTCCAATGCAATGTTTTAAAAATTAAAAGTGACATAGACAATGCTGGCAACATCCTGCTTCTTGATTGGGATGCTCAGCTACACAGGCGCATTCATCTTGTGAAAATTCCCTAAGCCTTGCACTTAGGATGTGTGTGCCTTCCCATACAGACCTTAATAAAACGCTATTCTTAAAAAAGACACTGAAAATGTGTAACAATCTCCCCTATACAGCACATACAAAAACAGTTATCATGTGTTTTTGTGTGTGTATGTTTACCCCTTAAAGCGATCCCGAAAAGCCAGATGCTATCACCTCCATTCCGAACAAGGGAACAGGGGATTCGAGAGGCAAAATAACACACTCTGAGTCACACAGCCAGTAGGTGGTGGAGCCATTCATGGCCATGATCGTGCTTTCTAGTCCCCAGCCTGTAATGCTCCAAGCCAGTGTTTCTTGGACACAGTTTCAGCCCTCAGACTTGTTCTCATTTCAGTAATCACACTTATAACTTATCTTCTTAGTTCAATTATAAAGATTTAAACTTCTCCCGCGCTCCAACATCTTACCACCGAGAGGCCCTGTCACAAAGCTGATATATTGCTTATCGGGGTTTCTCAAGCTTGGTCTCGGAGGGCCGTCCCTTTATGAGGCGGCCTTCAGGTCACCCTGACTTGATATGTGCTGCCCTGAGTGGCACCCTCAGTTCCCAGGGCTCCACAGAAGCAAGCAGGGAAGGAGGCCATCCCTCAGCCCCCCACACGGCCCCACGTGACCAACTCTCACCATCTGAGAGGTCCGCGGTCTCCAGGCGAGGCAGCTTCCGAGGCCGGCCAGGTCTCCTTCGGGGTCTTGGGGTACTGGGAGTAGGGCGCTGGGGCCGTAGCTGCCGGCCCCGGGGCTCATCCTCAGCCGGATTGTAGTCACTGTCCTCTGTGGGGGCCGCAAGCAAAGGTGGGCATCAGTGCCGGACCCGCCCTTTCAGCCCTAATCCCTGGCCCAGCTTCCCTAGGAAGAGGCCCACTTCCCATCCCTGCCTACTCCTCCTTCAAGCCTATCAACCAGTGATGCCTCCCTCCAAAAAGCCCTCCTGGCCTCCCACTAGCTGACTATGAGTGCCTCTCTCCAAGCCCCTTTCTCTGCACCTTTCCTGACTCCTACCGCCAACTCAGGCAACGCTCCACTATGAAAATTAGAAAAAGGTGCCCGTTTCTTAAGACACTTCATAGCCATTGTCAGAAGATAACTGAAATAAACAATGAAGTCTACAAACTGTGACGACTATGCTATCCAGTGCAGGAGCCCCTGGCCATATGCAACGACCGAGAACTTGTGCCTTGTCTACACTAACACATAATTTTTTTTTTTCAGTAACAGGTAATTAAGTGTAAAATACACACTGGCTTTCAGAAGACTAGTATAAAAACGCAAAGTAAAACAACCCACTGATAATTCTGATAAAGCTTAATTTTATCTTTTTTCTTTAACTTTTTAAAACATAGCTACAAAGCTATGTAAGAAGTTCATATGCAGCTTATTCTATTTCTGTTGGACAAATGTGAACGTGGCCCTCTTAAAGGTGGTGCTCTTTTTCAGTGTGCAGTCTCCACAACCGCACACAGAGGTCCTGACCCCAGAGCCCCAACTCCTCTGTTTTATACCGGAGGCACACATGTGTACCAACTCCTCTTTCCCAGTCCTCCATGTGGGCCAGAGGGAATTCGGTATTTGTAGATGGGGATGGGGATGGCACTCCTGGGAGCTAAGGTGGCCTACCCTCTAGGTCGTCAATGGCACCAGCGTCGACAATGTCATCATCATCTTCCTCCTCTGGCCCCTCTTCGTCTGGGGTCTTGGCAGAGGTACCCCACTTCCTTACCAGACGCCCCTTCTTACCGGCTGCGGTTGCTGCTGCTGCTGCTGCTGTGAAGAGAAGACAAGCTTGCCACGTCTGGCTGGCGGCACCCCCCCCCCCCCCCCGCCACCCGCACAGCCCCAGCCAGGCAGGCCGCCGTCAACGCACCTGGTCGGAAGTGCCGCTCCCGCATGTGGCGAAGCAGCGTGGCCTTGGTGCTGCTCCGGTACTGGCACATCTTGCACTTGAACTGCTGTACCACCACCACTTCCATCATGGCCTCCAGGCTCTGCAGGTCTGGCTCCTCGGTACCAGAGCTTGGGGGCGGCTGTGCTGGGGAGCTGGGCCTCCCCCGTGCCTCCTCGGGGGGCTCTAGGCATGTGGACGTGGGGCCATCAGCCAGGGCCTCGATGGCTGCCAGGCTGTGGGCCAAGGTGGAACTGGACATCGGCGAAGCCATGGGGGCACCTGTGGGTGGGTGAGGGAGTCGGAGGGCAGGGGGGTGGAGGGGAAGGTTGGCCATGAGCAACAGCTGTCCCTCCCAGGCAGGCCCAGGGATCCTAGAACCCAACCCCCCACCAGAGTGGCAGTGGGGAAACTAGGGCCCAGAGCAGAGGACGACCTGCTAGGATCACACAGTGAGTTTGTGGCGGAGCCTCCCTCTCCAACTCCCTCGCCCACTGCAGGGCGCCCTGGGTCTGCTGCCTGGGGTCTCACCATCGTCCGGGCCCTGCAGGATCAGGTACCGGGCAGTCTCGGTTCCGCCATCCTCAGCACTGGTTACGGTGATGCAGCCTGGGCAGAGATGGGGGGAGGGGATTCCCAGCTGACAATGACAACTGTCACCGCCCATATTCATTCTGGCTCACCCATGCAACTATGAACCAGCTGCATTGCCCCCCAGAGCCTCATCTGTGCCCTGCCCCTGTCCACGCCCCCACCTAGAACAGGGCTGTTGGGAGGTCTAGTGTGCATGACACGCTGGCCCAGGAGCTGGCCTATGGTCACACAGATGCCATGGCTACCCCAGCTGCCCCACCTCTGACCACTAAACTGGGAGAGTCTCCCTTCCTGTCTCCAAACTTCTCCAAGGTCAAGGCCTAGCCCCTGCACCACTTTATCAGGGTTGGCTTTCCACACCACCCCAGGACCATTTGAAGACTGTGGCCTTTACACCATTAACAACAGAAGGTACAGTGTGGTCAATCACGAGTACAGAATCTGGAGTCAGACCGTCTGAGCCCATGGCCCAACACCTGCTGGTTGCAGTGGGTCCTCTGTACCTCAAAACTCTCATCTCGACTGTGAGGATGATAATAGCATCCAGCTTTTTTGGGGTCACTGGGAGGATTAATGAGCTACCATATGTAAAGTGCTTGGAACGAACTCCAGTACAAATTAGGTATTATTATTTCTATATTTACTGAGTGTTTATCACATGCCCATGCCAGGCACTACACTGAACTGTCTTATTAAATCCTCACCTCACTTACCACTACGAGACAGAGGCTGCCGTTCCCCCATCATACGCTTAGAGTGGCAGGGTTATGTGTCGAAGTTTGCATGGTTGGTTCTGCTGGACCCCACAGGAAGACCCCTGTGGGTCAGCTCTTACTGCCCTCTGCCTGACTCACTTGGGATTAGGTCTGGCCCGATGGTGGACTCGATGATCTTGTCAATGGCTGAGCCCAGGTCCGAGGAAGAAGCCGTGCAGTCGGACACCAGCATGTTGGCGTCTGGGAGAGCGCTGGAGTGCACCAGTGCCGGGGGGCCGCCTGTCACTCCCTCCACTGGCCCACGGGACACAGAAGAGGAATCAGGGAGGTAGCCGTGGGGCAGGGGGTCTGTGCTGGAGCTGCTCTCAGATACTTCCTCCTGGGTGATTGGAAACAGGGGATTTTAGGAGCCACGGATGGAGCAGGGCCAGTTGCCACCCACTAGATAGAGCTCCTTGGCCACGGTGAGTAGAGGCATCCACGCTGTCAGCCCCACAAAGGACCAGCAGAAGCCCTCCAGTCACAGAGCCACACAAGAACAAATCTCAGGGTCCCTGGCTCTGGTCAGGTAAGAGGCCCCATAATCCCCACACCCACACAACAACCAGGCAGAGCTATTTTCACTGGGCCTTTGAATTAGCTATTTCCTCTGTCTGAAATGCTTCCCAGCGTTGCACCATGGCTAATTCCTGCCCAGCCTTCTCACCACCATTTACTTGGTACCTCTTCTAGGAAGTTAACCCTGACCCCCAAGGCCAGAGTAGGACCCCTCTGTCCTCAGTGCCGCAGTTGTCTGTGTCCCCTCCGTTATGGTTCACTCTAGAGTAATATGTTCTAGGTCAGACGGTACTTTCCATTAAGGCCGGGCTCACATCTGTCTTGTGTCCTGCTGTATCCCCCGGGTCCAGCACAAGCTGGGCACACGGTAGGCCCATCTCTGCTGAATTAATGAAATCCTGGACCCCAAAATGGGGTCCATCATCGTGCAGCTCCACAATGTGATGTCCTGGAAATCATTATCTTGCAGATAATAACAATGGTAATGGCTAATATCTACTGAGTGCTTACTATGTGCTGAGCACTGTTTCTATTGCTCTGTATATGCTAATTCATTTAATCCTCACAAAAGCCCTATTGAGGCATATGTATTTATCATTCCCACTCTACAGATGAGAAAACTGAGAGCTAGAAGTGGGGTAGCATGTCCAAGATCACAAAGCCAGGAATGGCAGAGCCAGAAGGAGACAGTTTTACAAAGCATTTCCAAGAGTATTCTCTATGAGGCAGGCATTCCTGCTCCATTTTACAGACAGAAGAATGAGGCTCAAAGAGGTCTCCCAGTGAATCGGAGGTAGAGGTAAGACTTGAACCAGGACACCTGCATCTCAAAGAATGAAGAGAGTGGAGTGGGTAAGGCCACTGCTTAGATTTGAACCTTGGCTCTGCCGGCTTGCTCTCTGGGCCCTGTAAGATGTGGAAAAGAGTGATATGCCTTACAAGGTATGAGGCTTAAATGAGAAAATCCATGTTAGGGGCTTGGCATGGTGCCTGACACACAGTAAACCAAAACCAAATATTAGTTACAAGCCAGCCTTTCTGACTGCTGCCCTTGGTTGCCAGGCATGCTGCCTGCGGTCCCTGCCTCCACCCACGCCGGCCAGCACGGCCCATACCAGAGAGCTGCTGCCGCGGTCGGAGCTCTGCCCCACGCCAGAGTCGTCGGCCTCAGCCGGCCCCGGGGCGGCCGCGGCGTCGCTGCTGTCGGCCGACACGGCTTCAGAGGTGCCCACGCCCAAGCCGCTCTCAGAGGGCTCCTCGGGCCGGCCAGGCCCAGGGGCCGCGTCGCTACTGCTCTCCACTTCGTTCTCCTCCATCGGCTCGGGGGGCCGCCTGACAGGGACTCGCAGGGTCTGGATCCTTCACTCTGCCAGAAGAGGTGACCCGGGCTGGAACAGGTGGGCCTCCTTCCCGGCCCCGGCAACCACGGCCCACCCAGCTGCACCCGTGTGCCCATTTCGCAGGTGCAATGACGGAGTCCCCGACGGGGAGGGGCTTTCTCGTGTACAGAGACAGGAGCTTTGGGAAAACAGGACCGAGAAGCCTGGCCTCCCAGTCTAGAGCCTTTCCCCAGCCCCAGGAGGATGGTCAGTGGCCGGTAATCTTGACCCTCCTCGTCTCCCCTCCATGATTCCCGCAGCGTGGTTCGCTCTAAGAGCCCTGTCCGGGCTCAGTGGTTCAGCCCTTCGGCCCCCCGAGTTCCCCCGGGTGCAGGGTCGGTGGTACAGCCCGCAGGCCCCCTGGGTCAGTGGCTCGCTCCCCCCCTCCCCTGGTTCCCATGCGGAGGGGGCTGACAGCGACGGTCCCGGGGCCTGGCGACTCGGGGCTGTCCCCGGCGCTGCCTGCGCTCCAGGCCCGACGCCATCTTGTGGCGGCGCCGGGTTTCCGCTCAGGCAAGTGCGAGAGCGACTAAAGGGCCTGGGACCCCGGGGCCCTGTTCGGACAGCCCCGCCGGCCCGGGAGCTCGCCGCCGGCTATCCCCGTATTCTGGCCCCACTTCGCGGCAGGGTGCAGTGGGGCGACCTGACTCTACCAGACGCTCACCTGACGCTTTCGTAGCCGTGCTTCTTTCCGACTCCGGCATCGACGAGGTCGCCATCCTCTTTCCCCCGCTGCGGAGGGACCCATCGGCCCACCGTAGGCCGGAACTACTTCCTACGCCGACCCAGAGAAAGACCGCTTTCCGGTGTGTCGGAAGGTCGCCTTGAGGCCTCAGAACCATAGTCCAGTCCAGAGAGAGTCTAGGATTTTATATGTCGCCAAGTATGGGTGACGGAGTCCGCTATGGGCTGGGGACTACTTTCTCGCTTGGCGGAGGGTTACACTGGGAGTGGTTATGAGACGTCATTGCTGGGTCCCTTCCCTGGGCCGCAGGGTTGGGCGCGGCGAAGACTGCCCCACGTCTAGGGGCGTGGCTTTCAGTGACCTGGCCACGCCCCTCCCGGAACCAATCCTGAGAGTGTGGGCCACCGGGAGGTTTTAACTTGGCGGGAGAGGAGTAGACATCATTAGTCATTTCGCCTGGCTCGTGACCGATGACTTAACGCTCTTATCGAGCCTAATCGAATCCTTCCCGATTAGGTTTGATATGTCCTGGGAGGAGGGGAGCATATAATCCTTGTCCAGAGGGGGAAACTGTACGGGTCGGGAGATTGTAAGTGGCTGGTCCAAAATCACAACAAGGCACTCGGGAGGCAAGCCCGGATGGCTGCATGCGGGAAAATGGAGGGAATCAAAGCGCGGCCCTTAGTGAACTTTGTTTACGTATTTGTTGCATTAATAGAGATGGAGGTCGAGACCTCCTCCACAACCCTCGTCTGCTCAGTGTAGACCTGTGTAGGTGTATTTAAAGGTCTACAGCCCTTCAGGTAGGCCCCTTTCTCCTGATACTGCAAATGCCACCTTTGGCCCTACTTTTTGTTTAAGCCGGGTGCTCTCCTTTGTCCCTAATTCTGCGTTGCGCTAGTTACTTTCCTCAATTGAAAAACACAAATGGGGTGGGAGAGGAAGAATCTCAAAAAACTCCTATTAAAAAAAAAAAAACAACTTTAAAAGGGCAAAGGTGCTTTGAGTTGTTAAAATTTGTGTGTACTTGAGTATGAGGGGGTTTCCCTGGTCCTTTACTAGGAGCAGGCTTTGCGAGGGGTAATAAAGCATGAGTCCTCTGGATGGCCTAGGTCCCCTCGTCACCTCCTACCTCCCATCCAGCAGGATCAGGCCCCCAGAGCAGCCCCGGAAAGCTGGGCCGACATGGATGATGACAGGTTGGTTCTGCACTCCCTGAGCAGGTTTCCCATGAGGACCTGATTTCTCAGCTCTGTAGAGCCACCCCCAACCCCCACCACTTGCCACTAGGGTATATCCTGCCTCTGACAAGTCACCTCTGCCAAGGATGTTGGGGGTACTCAGGACTAGTCCCACAGCACCCATTCCATCCCCAGCCCAACTAAGGCTCAACCCTAACCTTGGTCTTTGGCACCAAATCACAAGATTGCAGAATGTCATGATGTAAATAAAAGGCAACAACCTCATCATGGAACAGAACTGAGGAGCCCAAGGCCCAAAGACAGAAAGCTCACGGCCCAAGGTCACGTTGGAAACAGCATGTCAGAGTCCTTCCGTTACAAAAAGAAGCAAGCCAACCCTGGTTTTCCAACTGCCAACCCACGGTTCTTCCCACCAAAACATGCAGTTTGTAGTTGTGGCCTTAGCCCCGATGGGATTTCTTAGAAGCAGCGAAGTGGGTCTGGGTCAGAAGGACAGAGCACACCATTGAGAGAAGTGCTAAGAGGAACGAAGAGGGAAAGAGGAGGGAAACACTTTGAATGAGTTCCTACCATGTGCCAGGCTGCACATGCACTTTGCTGCATCATGGTGCCTTAAGGAAGCAGGGGTCGTTCTCATTTTACATTGTAGAGAAGAGGAAGCTGAGGTTCAGGGAAGGGAGGTGATTTGTCCAAAGTCACACCACCAGGAGGGTGGGATGTAGACACAGGTCTATCTGATTTCAAAGCCCCAAGCACTTGAGGTGCCAAGTGCTGTATGCTTAGTAATCGCAACACTTAAAATACTCTGTTGCCAGTCACTGTTCTAAGCACTTTACCTGCATTAATTTATTTAATCCTCACAACCACCCTGTGAGGTAGTTGCCATCATTGTCTCCATTTTAGGTATGAGGAAACAGGCACAGAGCAGTAAAGGAATCTAAGTAGGGGGTAGAGCTGGGATTGGAAACCAGGCAATGTGGCCCCAGACTCCACACTTTTCGATTGTTGTACAGTTGCTCACGTAGTAATAGTAGTAATAGGTGATACTTTAACTGTTCTTTCCTGAGCTAGGATGGTTACTATTTTCCCATTTTACAGATGAGGAAACTGAAGCCCAGAGAGAGACTTGCTCAAGATCACACAGTGAATTTCTAATAGGATTGGGGAGGATTAATCATACTAGTAAATGTTTACTGAGCACTTACCAAATACCGAATGATACAGTAGGTGCTTCGTATGCATTTTTTATTTAAAACAATTAAAAAATTTTCAAGTATTTATTTATTTTTAAAAGACAGAGAGGTGCCTGGGCGGCTCAGTTGCTTGGGCGACCGACCTTGTCTCAGGTCATGATCTTGCAGTTTGTGAGTTCAAGCCCCGCGTCGGGCTCTGGGCTGACAGCTCACAGCCTGGAGCCTGCTTCGGATTCTGTGTCTCCCCCTCTCTACCCCTCCCCTGCTCACGCTCTGTGTCTCTCTGTCTCTCAATAATAAATAAATGTTTAAAAAAATTAAAAAAAAAAAAGAGACAGAGTGCGAGTGGGGAAGGGGCAGAGAGAGAGAGAGAGAGAGAGAGAGGGAGATACCGAATCCGAAGCAGGTTCCAGGCTCTGAGCTGTCAGCCAAGAGCCCAACGCGGGACTCGAACCCACTAGCCGTGAGATCATGACCTGAGCCGAAGTCAGACACCCAACTGACTGAGCCACCCAGGCGCCCCTAAAAAAATTTTTTTTAATGTTTATTTTTGAGAGAGAGAGAGACAGAGTGCGAACAGGGGAGGAGCAGAGAGAGAGACACACACGCAGAATCTGAAGCAGGCTCTAGGCTCTGAGCTGTCAGCACAGAGTTGGATATGGGGCTCAAACTCAAACCAAGAGATAATGACCAGAGCCAAAGTTGGATGCTCAACCGACTGAGCCATCCAGGCGCCCCATAAAAATTTTTTTTTTTGGGGCGCCTGGGTGGCGCAGTCGGTTAAGCGTCCGACTTCAGCCAGGTCACGATCTCGCGGTCCGTGAGTTCGAGCCCCACGTCGGGCTCTGGGCTGATGGCTCGGAGCCTGGAGCCTGTTTCCGATTCTGTGTCTCCCTCTCTCTCTGCCCCTCCCCCGTTCATGCTCTGTCTCTCTGTGTCCCAAAAATAAATAAACGTTGAAAAAAAATTAAAAAGAAATTTTTTTATGTTTATTTTGAGAGACAGAGAGAGTGGAGGAGGGGCAGAGAGAGAGACAGAGAGAGAATCCCAGGCAGGTTCCATGCTGTCCACCCAGAGCCTGATGCAGGGCTTGAACTCATGAACCATGAGATCATGACCTGAGCCAAAACCAAGAGTCAGATGCTTAACCGACTGAGTCACCCAGCAGCCCCAACATTTTTAAAAATTTTATTTATTTATTTTGAGAGAGAGTGGGGGAGGGGCAGAGAGACAGAGGGAGAGAGAGAATCCCAAACAGGCTCCTGTCAGCGCAGAGCCTGACGTGGGACTTGAACTCGTGGACCTCGAGACCTATGCTGAAATCAAGAGTCAGATGCTTAACTGAGCCCCCCAGGTGCCCCTTCACAGTCATTTTTAAACTGTAATCATCCCAACAACCAGAGATCCTAGGTACTCTCAATATTCCCATGTGACAGATGAGGAAACTGTGGGGCAGGAGCAGTGAAGTGACTAGTTCGAGATCATGTACTTGATGGTTAGCAGAGCTGGGATTCAAACCCTGGTTCCCTGACTCCCGGTCCAGTGCTCCTTCCACTGTACTAGATGCCCCAGGAGGGCAGCAGAGCTGAGAGTAGGCACTCAGCAGGTGGGTGCTCCAGGGTCCATCTCTACCTTCTGTCTCGGTGCCACGCCATCTATGGATTTAGCTAAACCTGTTCTTAAAAACCTATTTATAGCTTGAAACTGTACCACCACTTGAGATAATGAGTCCCTTAAGTTGACTTCCCATGGTGTAAATTAAGGTTTCTTTTTATTTGTCCCAAATTTTTCTCTTTTAGGATTGGTGGAAAGGTGGGGTACGGCCTTGGGACCAGAACACTTGAATTCAGAAAACAGGCTGCAGGCAAACAGTGTTTGCCTGTGGCGGCAGTTCCTGAAAACCAGGCGGCAGGTGACATTTATGCGGATATCTCATCTGATCATCACAGAGACATGAAGGATAGGCAGCCCCTGGATTTTCATGTCTTTTAAGGTGTCTTGTTGCCTGTGATATTCCCAATACTTAGCACAGTTTTGCATCATGAGGAAGCCACTACATTCCTATTTGTTGAATGAATCAATGAGCCCTCCTTTTATAGGTTGCGAAGCAGAGACACAAAGTATCAAAGGTCTACCCAAGGAAAATAAGATCTGTGCCAGATGATTCTAAAGAGGAATCTAATATGGAGAGTTAGTTACAGAGTTTGCTGGGTGAGCAGAAAGATCGACCCCCTGGGGAAGGTGAGGCAAATTTGAGATTATCAACCACTCAGGAAGCCATGACCTCCCCTAGGGCTGGAGCCCTGCCGGGAAGAGATGGCATTACCAGTGACTGGGGCCACAAAGAGGAGCCTTTGTAGCCTTTCTAGCAGAAGCCGCAACTCTGGAGGAGACATCCTGGCTGCTGCAGCCATCCCCTGCCCTCCCAAGGCTGACCGGGACGGGGAGAAATGCCCTGACTTCTCCTTTCATTTTACTCTCATCTCTCACCAGGGCTTCCCGTTGGTTGAACCCAGCCAGAAGCCAGTTGGCAAAGGAGCCCAGGAGGCATGGTTTGCAGGGACCAGCCTCTGCCTTAAGAAGAGCAGGAGAAGGGCAGTGAATGGATTTGAGATAAACAGAAAAATTAAGTGGCCCAAATAGTCCCACACCTACAAAGCCACATCGTGTGTATGCCGTCAGGCAGTCCTCCTCCCCCCAACTCCATCTGATCCTTCTAAGGCTCTTCATCTTCCCACGTTCACCTTAAGCATTACCTCCTCCAGGGAGCCTTCCGGGACTCCTTCCCAGCAGAGTTGCTCTCTCCCTAGTGTATCTTCCTCTAGCACGTTCTACATGCCTCTGTCATAACATATACCACGGTGTAATGCTGCCAGTTATCTCCCAGCATCCTCAACAGATTTGGCCTCCCAAGGCCAGACCCAGGTCTGATTTTTTTTTTTTTTTTTTTTTTTTTTTTCTCTACTGGGAAGAAAATGGTTGTTGAATGAGCCAGGGGTAACATGGGGTCTGGAGTCGTGCTGCACCTACGGTGCAAGTATTCCAGAACCTACATTTATATGTTGTGTGACCTTGGCCGGCCATCGTTCCCTCTGAGTCGTAGTTTCCTCATCTGTGAAATGGGAATAACAATACAGACTTTGAAAGTGAAAGGGAGAATGTGTGGCAACCCAGTTAAGCTCAGGTCCTGGAATCACACTGTCTACAGTCAGCCCCCACCTCTTCAAGTTACTTAACTCCACATCTCCGCTGTCTCACCTATAAATTGGGGATGGTTTTAATACTTCACATGGTATCTATGAGCATTAAATGAAACAGTGTAACAATGTGTGGAAAACAGTGCAGGCTCGCAGTGAATACGGGCTGGTAGCATCATGTATGGGGCCCCACCCAGCAGCTGAACACTGAACAGGTAAGTTCTTAGTGCTGTATGGCAAACAGGGATCTTGATTTTCTTGTTTCCCCCTGGAGCCCCATTACCAAGAACAGTTTCCGGCACATAGTAGGTGCTCAACCAGTCTTTGTTAGGCCATTGACCAATGACGGAGCCTATGTCGTGATGATATTCTGCTTCTGAGCCAGGGCTTGTGTGCCTTCCCCCTCAGTCCCCGGCACCACTGAGGATGCCTGTTCTACGCCAGCTCAGCCCAGGCCTGCAGACATCTACAGGTCAAGTGACCATCGTGGAAGGGAAGGTGGGGACTACTGGGCCTATCAAGAGGGGCCATGAACAACAGGAGACAGGGGTCCGGAGCAAAGGGCTAGCAGAGGGATCGAACGTTTATTGAGCAGGGTGTACCAGATGCTGTATATGCCTTGTTGTGTTTCAGCCTCACAGGAGCTTGCGAAGTGTCAATCTTCCTCCCCCCCACCACCGCCCCCCATTTTAGAGGTGACGAAATGGCCGTCCAGGGAGATGAGAAAAGTCGCCCGCGGTTGTGCAGAAATGAAGGGGCACGGCTAGATTTAAACCCTGGACTGGGGACTGTTTGGTTCTAAACTCCTGCTCCTTCCACGGTCCCAGCTGCCTCCCGGAGGGCAGGAGAGTGGATTCTGAGCCTTAAGCCAGACAGGAAGCCCCAGCACCCAATGAAGGGCCAGGCTCAGGCTGAGTGACAGCTGGAGTGCGCAATTTTGACAGCTGTGCCGAGGCTGGCCCAGAAGCAAGCGGTGCTAAAGTCGGGTGCCTGGGAACTGGAACTGGGATCAGACAGACGAGAGATGGCCAGGGGCGGCAGCGGGGCGCCGGGGAGGTGCTGGGCCCCAGACAGAATATCCTTGGGCCCCGCCACCAACAGACGAAGCTCCCCACTGACCGGCTCTGTGACCTTGAGCAAGGCACTCAACCATCTCAGTCCAGCATCCTCGCTTGTCACACTGGTCCACCATGCCTTCTGGCTTGTCGTGGACTTACATGAGACAACTCAGAGAGACAGAACTGGGACGAGTCCCGGCCCGGGCACTGATTTTGTTGTTTGATCTGAGGCAAGTCACTTCACCTCTCTGAGCCTCAGTGGCCCCAGCGGTATAATGGTCATCGTACGTGCCTCACCAGATTACCGTGAGGACCTAGTGATTAAAAGTATGGGCTAAAAGCATAAGAGACTCTTAAAAACTGAGAACAAACTGAGGGTTGATGGAAGGTGGGAGGGAGAGGAGGGGCCGGTGATGGGTATGGAGGAGGGCACCTTTTGGGATGAGCACTGGGTGTTGTAGGGAAACCAATTTGACAATAAATTTCATATTAAAAAAAATAAAATACGGGCACCTTTTAAGAAGGGAACTTCACTATCTGGAGAAAAAAAAAAAAAGTATGGGCTAGGGGCGCCTGGTGGCTCAGTCGGTTAAGCGTCCTACTTCAGCTCAGATCATGATCTCATGGTCCATGGGTTCGAGCCCCATGTCGGGCTCTGTGCTGACAGCTCGGAGCCTGGATCCTGCTTTGCATTCTGTGTCTCCCGCTCTCTTTGCCCCTCCCCCACTCACACTCTGTCTCTCTCTGTCTCTCAAAAATGAATAAATGTTAAAAGAAAATTTAAAAAAAGAAGTATGGGCTCTGGGGGTGCCTGGGTGGCTCAGTGGGCTAAGCATCCAACTCTTGGTTTTGGCTCAGGTCATGATCTCGTGGTTTGTGATTTCAAGCCCCACATTGAGTTCCATGCTGACAGTGTGGAGCCTGCTTGGGATTCTCTCTCTCTCTCTGCCCCTCTCCCGCTCATTCTCTCTGTCTCTCTCTCTCTCTCTCTCAAAAATAAATAAATAAAAAGTATGGGCTCTTGGGGCCCCTGGGTGGCACAGTCAGTTAAGCATCTGACTTCGGCTCAGGTCACGATCTTGTGGTTTGTGGGTTCGAGCCCCACACTGGGCTCTGTGCTGACAGCTCAGAGCCTGGAACCTGTTTCAGATTCTGTGCCTCCCTCTCTCTCTGTCCCTACCCCGCTCGCGCTCTGTCTCTCTCCCTCTCAAAAATAAATAAACATCTAAAAACATTAAAAAACAAAAGCGTGGGGTCTGGAGTACAATTGCCTGGATTCAAATCATGGTTCACCGTGACAGGCTGTGAGTCTTTAACCAAGTTGCTTCGTCCTCTGTGCCTCAGTTTCCTCCTCTGGAAACGGGAGAGGAATATAAGCATGCTCATTTCATGGAGTTGTAATGATTAAATGATATAATCAACAGAAAGAACATAGAACAGCAGCTGACACCAGTAAGCTCTCTGTCACTTTGAGTAATCAATAGATGCCTGGGTCTGGCATCTAACAGTGACTGGTCCTTGCCACATGCCAGGCGTCACTTTAAACTCCAATCCTCAAAGGAGTCTTGTGAGATCAGTGACATTACTGCCCCATTTTGCTCATGGGGACCTGAGCTATTCGGGGGTTCAATGACTTGCTGTAGGTCACACAGTGATCAGAGGACTGGACCAGGACCTGAGCCCGCAGATCCTGTGCCACAGCACTCCTTCATTCCTAATAAAGGCTCCATAAAAGGAAGCTATTAGAATATCTGTGTTCCGTGCACGGATACTGCCATCTTCGTAGAAACGCAGGAGGCAAAGAAGATGGCAATTACTTGCGTCCACGTGGAGTAGGCCCAAATGCACATTAAAAGATGGAGAAAGCCTGTGGGGCGCCTGGGTGGCGCAGTCGGTTAAGCGTCCGACTTCAGCCAGGTCACGATCTCGCGCTCCGTGAGTTCGAGCCCCGCGTCGGGCTCTGGGCTGATGGCTCAGAGCCTGGAGCCTGTTTCCGATTCTGTGTCTCCCTCTCTCTCTGCCCCTCCCCCGTTCATGCTCTGTCTCTCTCTGTCCCAAAAATAAATAAACGTTGAAAAAAAAAAAAAAAAAGATGGAGAAAGCCTGGGTGAGAGTAGCGGAGCCGAGGCTTGGAGGGACGCATCCGCTCAACTCGCGTTTGTCCCCAGCAGGGGGCGCCCGCTGCCTCCGTCTGGTCCCAGATACGGGAACCAGGCCTCTGGCCTGGTGGCGTGAGCCGTGAGTGGCCCGTCCAGGCAGACCTTGGGGACCCCATGGAGGGGCAGCAGAAAGTGACAATGTTAGCCTGCACAAAGCCAGAGGCATGGCCAGAGGGGCATATCTCCCACGGTTCCCAAACCGGGCTGCCCAGCGGCATCACACAGAGCTTCCAGAGGATGCAGGAGCTTTCAGCCCCATCTGGTCCCTCCCCCACGTCCGAATCCCCTGGGTGATGGGCCAGGGATCCGATACTTTTAAGACTTTAAAGAAATACTGTATAGGCATGGAAATCGATCACGCTAAAAAATGTAATGTTGAGCGGAGAAGCAAGTTGTCAAACGTAGTGACTTTAACGTGTGTGTATATGGGGGGTTGTGGAGGGTGGGTGGGGAGCCCAAGGCAAGAATATAAACACAGGCCCACGCCCCATCTGCATCCCGCCTCACCGCCCCCTTCCCCCCCCCCCCCCCCGCCCCCCGCCGTGTGTTGCGCACTCCAGCCCAAGCTCCACTCCTTTTGCCCCCCCCATCCCACCCCTTCCCAAACATTTGGCCCTTGTCCACCCCTCTGGTCTAAGGGTGCACATTCAGGTAGATGGCCCACCTTCAAGAGGAGGGATCCTGGAAAAAGTCCTGGAGGCTATCTCACTGGGAGTCCTGGGGTCCTGTGTACCCTGAGTGTCCTGTCACAGAGGCTCAGAGGCGTGACATGTGTGCATTCCCTTGGCCCCCCTGTCCCATGGAGAGGGTCACAGATGCAGAAGAGCCAGAGGGACACCCCCATAAAGCTCTGGACCCAAGACCTGACTTGCCCGGGTCTAAGAGCAATACTGCAAAACTTAACGTTATTTATATACAAAACATACCAAAAAAGTATATACAAAGATATACAAAACAGTATGTTTTTTACTGATAGGTATGGAAGTTTTAAAAAGAATTTCAAGGCATAGGAATAAAAACACACATGTCTGATAAAACCAAATTCAGAATGGTGCTACTTTTAGGGAAAGAGAAGGGGGTGGGTCATAGAGAAATGCACAGGGATCTTCAAATTGTGTCTGTCATGTTAAATTACTTAATCAGGTGGGGGAAACCTGAGTTTGTTTCATTTTTATCCATACTGTTCCTATGCCTAAGCTATTTCATAATTTAAAAAAGTTAAACTTCAAAAATAATACATAGAGGCGCCTGGGTGGCTCAGTTGGTTAATTGTCCCACTTCAGCTCAGGTCATGATCTCACGGTCCGTGGGTTCGAGCCCCGCATCGGGCTCTGTGCTGACAGCTCAGAGCTTGGAGCCTGTTTCAGATTCTGTGTCTCCCTCTTTCTCTGACCCTCCCCTGTTCATGCTCTCTCTTTTTCTCAAAAATAAATAAATGTTAAAAAAAAATTTAAAAAAAAATAAAGTTCTTGTGTTGGATAATTTTTCACAAGAACATATAGATACAACTTCTTTTTTTTTCCTAAGTTTATTGATTTATTTTGAAAGAGACAGAGACAGTGCCAGTGGGGGAGGGGCAGAGATAGAGGGAGACAGAGTATCTCAAACAGGCTCTACACCCGGCCACAAAGAGCCAGATGTGGGGCTCCCACCCATGAAACCGCAAGATCATGACCCGAGCAGAAACTAAGAGTAGGACACCTAACCTACTGCGCCACCCAGGCGCTCCCATCTTTTTCTTTTCTTTTTTTTTTTTTTTTTTTTTTTTTGTTGCATCTTTTTCTTTTCAATGACGAAAGGAGATTCACTACCCAGTGGATGCACCATATTTAACCAGTTCCCTACCAATGGCCACTTATATTCATTTGTTTGTTCTTATAAACAGTGAAGCAAAAAACACCTTTGAACCTGGATGGCCCCTTGAGTTGCAAGGATAATACAATGAACTCTTGTAAGGATATTTGTAAAAAAAAAAAAAAAAAAAAAAAAAAAAATCTCAGCAGTGAAATTGCTGGGCCAAAAGTTATGTCCACTTAAATTACAGTATTTCAGGGGCACCTGGGTGGCTCAGTCGGTTAAGCATCCAGCTTCGGCTCAGGTCATGATCTCACGGTTGGTGGGTTCGAGCCCTGCATCGGGCTCTGTGCTGACAGCTCAGAGCCTGGAGCCTGTTTCGGATTCTGTGTCTCCCTCTCTCTCTCTGCCCCTCCCCCACTCGCACTCTGTCTCTCTCTGTCTCAAAAATAAATAAACATTAATAAATAAATAAATAAATAAATAAATAAATTACAGTATTTCAAAATTACATTCCCAGAAGTTCACACCAATTTACATTCTTACCAATGACATATATGAGGTTGTCTGTTATTCCATGCCCTCAGCAACACTGGATTGTTTATCTTTGTCTTATTGATTTGTAAGAACTCTTTGTATATTAGGGAAATGAATTTTTTGTATCCCCTTTGTATTGCAAAAATTTTTTCCCAGTGAGGCATTTGGAGTTTTTAAGTTGACTTTAAAAACTGCATTTCTATTTATCGTTTTAATTGAAGTGAAATTCACATAACATAATATCAATCATCTTAAAGTTTGCAATTCAGTACTATTTAGTACATTCATAATGTTGGTTTTGGAGGCCGGAAATCTGAAATCTGATGTTGTGCAACCACCATCTCTATCAAGTTCCAAAATATTTTTATCCCCCCAAAAGAAAACCTCATACCCATTAAGCAATCTGTCTTCATTCCCCTGCCCTCAGGGCCATTTGTTTTTATTTTGTTTTGTTTTGTTTCTGTTTTTGTTTTTGGCCATTTGTTTTTCTGTAGTACAATTTATTAACCTTTTTTTTGTAACAAATTTGTGATTTTTGTATTGTGCATAGAAATGCTTTCCTCACTCTAAGATTATTAAAAAGCAAAGAATTTAAAGATTATTAATGCTTAGTGAAATCTTAAAACCTGGGCACCAGGGATTTAGATCACCCTCAGTAGTATGATGAGCTCCTGGAGGCCAAGCACCCTTGTTCCCACCCATCTCTTAGCACCAAGCACAAAGTTAGAGAATAAGAATTCAGTAAATGTTTGTTAAAGGCAATTCCTACCTCCAGATTATAAAAGGAAAACGCCTCACATTCTCTTGTAGTCCTTTTAGGATGGTTTTTTTTTTTTTTTCTTAATTAACATTTTCATCCATCTGGAATTTATTTTGGTAGATTGGAATGAGGTAGAGATACAGCTTTATTTTTTTCCAAGTGGCTAGCCAGTTGAACCAACACCATATTGAGTAATCTGTCTTCCCCCACTAATTTGAAATGCCACCTTTAGCATATACTAAATTCCCACATGTATTCAAGTCTATTTCTGGACTCCCTATCCTTTCTCGGTGACCTCTGTCTGGGATTCTGGATTGTTTAAAGCCCCCCCGGTGATTCTGATGCAGTCCGTCTGTAGCTGGTGCTTATCTGTGATGAGATATGTTTGTGGATTCTTAGGAAAATGAAGAAAAATAGTGTCATAAAGTTAAATTTCATTTTAAGGGTCCATCTTCTCTTTTGAGATTATGTCCTTACGAAACTTTTTCTTTTAAAATTTTTAGATAAATGAATGCTGATAGTAGTCATTCTTATTTTTAAGTAAAAATTTTTTTTTATTTTTTTTTTATTTTAAAGAGAGAGTGCATGAGGTGGGGAGAGGGGCAGAGGGAAAGAGAGAGAGAGAGGATCTTAAGCAGGCTCCACACTCACCACAGAGCCTGACATTAGGCTTGATCCCATGACCCTGGGATCATGACCTGAGCCGAAATCAAGAGTCCAACGCTCAACTGACTGAGCCACCCAGGCGCCCCTAAGTAAAATTTTATAAGCTTTTTTTTTTTTAATTTTTTTTTCAACGTTTATTTATTTTTGGGACAGAGAGCGACAGAGCATGAACGGGTGAGGGGCAGAGAGAGAGGGAGACACAGAATCGGAAACAGGCTCCAGGCTCTGAGCCATCAGCCCAGAGCCCGACGCGGGGCTCGAACTCACGGACCGCGAGATCGTGACCTGGCTGAAGTCGGACACTTAACCGACTGCGCCACCCAGGCGCCCCATAATTTTAAAGGAGTATAACGCACATAGGGAAATGTGCACAAATCTTAGGTGTATACAGCTTGATGAATTTTCATGGAGTGAATACGCCCATGTTAGTGTCCTAGAGCTGCTCTGACAGATGACCACAAACAGAAATTTATTTCTTGGTTTTGGAGGCCGGAAGTCTGAAATCTAGGCGTCAGCTGGGCCGTGCTCCCTCTGGAGGCTCTGGGGGAGAATCCTTCCTTGACTCTTCCAGCCTCTGGTGGTTCCAGGAGTTCTTTGGCTTGCGGCCGCATCCCTCCAACCTCTGCCTCCGTCTTCATGTGGCCTTCTTCTCTGTGTCTCTGGGCAGATCTCCCTCTGCCTTTCTCTCACAAGGACACCAGTCATTGGATTTGGGTGCACCCTCATCCAGAATGACCTCCTCTCAAAATCCTTAACTCAGTTATATCTGCAAAACCCCTTTTTCCACATAAGCTCACATTCACAGATTCAGATGGATGGATATAGCTTTTTGTGGGGGGGAGGGATACAATGTAACCCACTACCAACATGTAACCAATGTCCCATATCAAGCACTAGGGCATCAGCCAGGCCTTCAAGGCTCCTTGTCTCTTTCCCCGGCAGCAGAGGAACCACTGTCTTGACTTCTGATTCCTCTCCCCCAACTTTTTATTTCAAAAGATTCTTAAACTTTCAGAAAAGTTTCAGGAATAGTACAGTGAGCACTCCTGTAATCTTCATCTCGATTCACCAGGTTTTTGTTTGTTTTTTGTTTTATTTATTTTTTGTTTTTGTTAGATTCACCAGTTGTTAATATATTGACACATTTGCTCCTTCTACGTTTAGATTTATGTTCATTTATGTTTATATTTATATATTTTTAAATTTGTTTTAATGTTTATTTATTTTGAGAGGGAGAATGTGCACGTGGGCTGGGCAGGGGCAGAGAAAGAGGGAGAGCGAGAGAATCCTAAGGAGGCTCCATACTGCAGAAACTGATGCAGGGTTCGAACTTACGAATCACCAGATCATGACCTGAGCCAGAAGTCAGCCGCTTAACCAACTGAGCCACCACATATACACATATATATTGAATATTATTATTATTATTTTTTTTTATTTATTTTTGGGACAGAGAGAGACAGAGCATGAACGGGGGAGGGGCAGAGAGAGAGAGGGAGACACAGAATTGGAAACAGGCTCCAGGCTCCGAGCCATCAGCCCAGAGCCTGACGCGGGGCTCGAACTCACGGACCGCGAGATCGTGACCTGGCTGAAGTCGGACGCTTAACCGACTGCGCCACCCAGGCGCCCCTATTTAATATTATTTTGAGAGAGTGTGTGTGCATGAGCAGGGGAGGGGCAAAGAGAGAGGGAGAGAGAGAATCCCAGGGGGCTCAAACTCACGAACCATGAGATCATGACCTGAGCTGAAATCAAGAGTTGGAAACCAACTGAACCACCCAGGTGCCCCTCTGTTTATATTTTTATAAATATACATAATACTTTTTTCCTGAATCACAAGGGAGTTAGTTGCAGACATGTTCATATTTCACCCCTAAATCCTCCACCTCAATCACTGAAGAATATAGACCATCGTCTACACAACCACAGTACAATTATCCAATATAAAATCTAAATTCAAATTTCTCCAATTATTCCATGAATATCCCTTAATATGGGCTATTTAAGCCTAGGACCCAGTACGCGATTTCATATTACTTCTAGTAGCCATCTTCTCCTTCTCCTTCTTCTTCTTTTAATTTTTTTAATGTTTATTTTTTGAGAGAGAGAGAGAGACAGACAGACAGAGTTGAGTGGGGGAGGGACAGACAGAGAGAGGAGACAGAATCTGAAGCAGGCTCCAGGCTCTGAGCTGTCAGCACAGAGCCTGATGCGGGGCTGGAACTCATGGACCATGAGATCATGACCTGAGCCAAGGCCCATCACTTAACTGACTGAGCCACTCAGGTGCCCCTCTTCTTCTTCTTTTTTAAATCATTACTGGGGCACCTGGGTGGCTCAGTCGGTTAAGCGTCCAGCTTCAGCTCAGGTCATGATCTCACGGTCCATGGGTTCGAGCCCCGCGTCGGGCTCTGTGCTGACAGCTCCGAGCCTGGAGCCTGCTTCGGGTTGTCTCCTCTCTCTATCTGCCCCTCCCCCACTCACACTCTGTCTCTCTCTCAAAAATAAAGATTAAAAAAATTTAAATCATTATTACTGCATTTAAATTTTTCTGGCAAAATGAAAATTTTTCTGGCAATTTTTTTTAAGTAATGTCTACACTCAATATGGGGTTCAAAGTCATGACCCCGATATCAAAAGTTCCATGCTCTACGGACTGAGCCAGCCAGGTGCCCCAAAGAGTTGCCAATCTTGTGTCCTTTCCCAAATATTTTTGAACATGGACTGGTCCTTGACATTCAAAATCTGCCAGTTGCTGCTAGAGACTAGCAGCACAGTTCAGGGGAACTTTCTGTGATGATGCCAGTGACCTTTAACCTGCACCGTTTGGTGGGGTCGCCGCTAGCCACATGTGGCCTTTGAGCACTGGAAATGTGGCTAGTCAGACTGGGGAACTGAATTTTACCTTTTATGTAATTTTAATTAATTTAAATTGAAACAGGCACATGGGCCTCGTGACCATAGGGGTCGGACAGCCTGGGTCTAGACCAGCCGGTACACAAAGCTGGGAGCTCAGGCAAGGTCTGGGTCTGAGTATTCCTGTCTTTAGCCGGTCATCACTGTCACGTTACAGACAGAGACATCCGAGGTGCTGAGTGGTGGGGGGTCAGAGAGGGAGAGGGAGGGGCTCTGAAGTGTCACTTGGCCCTCCTTCCCGTCAGCCCACTGGTCCCCACGTCACTTCTTCCTCTGTGCTCCACACACATTGATTTAAATTTTTTTAAATGTTTATTTATTTTTGAGAGAGAGACAGAGTTGAGCGGGGGAGGGGCAGATAGAGAGAGGAGACAGAACCCGAAGCAGGCTCCAGGCTCGGAGCTGTCAGCACAGAGCCCGACGCGGGGCTCGAACCCATGAACCGTGAGATCATGACCTGAGCCGGACGCTTAACCGACTGAGCCACCCAGGCGCCCCTCCACACATATTTATTGAGCACCTACTTTGTACCAGGCCCTGAGAATAAAGGATGCGTGGTCTCCGCTGTGGCTCTATCAGAGGGGATTGTAAATGTCTGCGAATGTGTTTGTCTTACACACATCACTCTGTCACTCACTGAGGTGAGGGGCCCGGCTCAGTGCCCGAAACTTAGAAGGAGCCTGGTAAACGTCTGCTGATTGACTGACTGATTGGGTAGGAGGAATGAAGGTAGGGGTAAAGTCTTCCAGTTGTATTCGAGAGGCCACGACCGAGAGGACAGGAGAGAAGGTGCTGTTTGCCGAGAAGAGTGCTGGTCCGATTCAGGAGACCCAAGTTCCCGTCTGGGTGCCGGCCCTGACTTGTCCTGCGTTCTTGTTCTTGGCAAACTTCTTCCCTCCTCCAGCCTCAGTTTTCCTAACAGTAAAAAGAAGTGGCTGGGCTAGATCAGGCCTCGGGGTCCTTGCGAGGGACATGGTCAACAGAGGTGGGAAGCAGAAGGACACCTCTTCATCTGTGTTATATACTGGGGATTTCTTGAGATCCAGTTGCCTGAAAGTGTTCTGGGCCTTTAAAAGTTGGGAGACTCCTGAGCCAGAAGAGGATCCCAGAGTTTGTTAGGTCAGGCTGAGGACAGCCTGCGTGGGGTTTTTGGGGAAACTCCTCGGTTCTTCTTACAGACTCCAGATCTGTGCTGGGCCTGCATCTGCCCAGAGATGCGCTTGCTGGGACCTTCCTTCCGAGGTGGTGAGCCAATCCCTGTGAGGAACGGGGGCACAATTCAGGAGGGAGCCTTGAGTCTCGGGGCAAGAGGGGAGGGGAGTGTACATCTCACCCACGCAGGGACCGAAGGACCAGAGCCCCAGGGTGTGTGTAACCTGCCTCGCCCCACTCATGCATGACTCAGGCTGAAACTGGACGCTAAGGCAGTCACTCTGTCTAAGCCTCATAGGCCAGTATCTGCAGCACCGTTCAATTTCCTTCCCTTTGCCCTTGGGGAAAATGCTGTTGCCTTGACAAATTGGAGGTTATCAAGTCTGAAATCCCCCGCTCCTTTTCCACATGGCAAACTCCTATGCAGTCTTCAAAATCTGGCTCAGGTGTTGTTTCTGAAGCATTCCCTGACTTCTGACTTCTCCATAGAATCAATTACCCCCTTGGGCGCCTGGCAGGCTCAGTTAAGCATCTGCCTTTTGATTTTGGCTGAGGTTCGTGCGCTCAAGCCTGAGTTGGGCTCTGCGCTGAGTGTGGAGCCTGCCTGAGATTCTCTCTCTCTCTCCCTCTCTGCCCTCCCCTGCTCATACGTGCTCCCTTTCTGTCTCTCAAAATAAATAAATAAACATCTAAAAAAAAGAGTTAATCACCCCCTCTTCCAATATGCAGTCTTTGGAGCCAGACTGCTTGGGTTTGAACCCCTACTTTGCCACTTCATAGCTGTGTTTCCTTAGGTGAGCTACTTAACTTCTCTGTTGTCTCTATTTCTTCATCTGTGAAACGGGAAAAATAATAGCCCCCGCTCACTGAGTAGCTGTGAGGATTAAATGAGTTAATACATATAAATACTTAGGACAGTGCCTTAGGATAGTATGAATTAAAAAAAAGCTGACTAGCATGACTGTTATTTTTCTGTGCTTAAGAAACACTTGCGAATATAGTGAACACAGTGGATAAAGGTCCTGTCCTCATAACCATCTCAGCCTGTGGGGAGAGATAGATGAATAAACAGGAAATTCACTCTGAATTATGAAAAATGCCACAGCAAGGGAAGTGGTGGAGTGAGGGGAGTCATGAGAGCACAGAAGAACCCCACTTCCCAGGTTGGAGTAATCAGCAGTCTTTTCTTGGAAGAAATGATATCTCAGCTGAAATCTAAAAGATGAATAAGATTTAGCCGGACACAAGAGGCGGGCAGAGAGGGGAGGTGTGGAAGGGTTGAGGCAGAATGGGGTGGTGGAAAGTGCAAAGGTCCAGGGGCCAGAGCGTGATGCCTTCTAAGAATGAAGTAGGAGGAGTGGAGGAGGTGGGTGGGTGCCCCCCTGTGTGTATGCTGGTTATTGAATGCATGTCTTTGTGATCTGTCTCCCTTCCTGGTTTGTGAGCGCCTACAGAACAAAACTCACATTTCCTTTCATTCCATATGCCTGCCTGATGCCCAGCACCCAGCCCAGCACTCAGCAGGGCCCAATAAATGTTTACTGAATGGGAATGAGAGATGAGAACCTTGCCTTTCCCATCGGGGGGGCCATCCCCAGCAACCTTTCCATTTGTTCATACTTGTGAGTTAGGCATTCTTAATAGCCCTGGGAAGTCAAGTTCATTCGTTTGTTCAGAATTGTCATCTGCTGTGCAGCCCCAACTCCTGTGAATTGGATGGTTCTGTCAGGACAAAGTCAAGTTTCTGACCCAACCAGGTGATGACAGGTCCCACTCCTGTGAGTCCCTCTCTGGATACCATTGGTGCCTGTCACCTTTCCAGCTTCTGTGTGCATACAGATCACCTGGGGTCCGTTCAGGTGACACAGATTCTGATTCAGCAGGTCTGGGGCCTGGCCTAAGTTTCTGCATTTCTTTTCTTTTCTTTTCTTTTTCTTTTTTTATTTTGAGAGAGAGAGAGCGCTCAAGCAGGGAAGGAGCAGAGAGAGGGAGAGAGAGAGAATCCCAAGCAGGCTCTGCGATGTCAGCACAGAGCGCAACGTGGGGCTGGAACCCACGAACTGCGAGATCATGATCTGAGCCGAAATCAAGAGCATAAGTCTTTTTTTTTTTTTTTTTTTAATTTTCTAAAGTTTATTTATGTTGAGAGAGAGAGTGCACATGTGCAAGCAGGGTGGGGGCATAGAGAGAGGGGAGACAGAGAATCCTAAGCAGGCTCAGCACTGTCAGCACAGAGCCTGATGCGGGGATTCAGCTCACAAACCAAGAGATCATGACCTGAGCCGAAATTAAGAGCGGAACTCTTACCCAACTGAGCCACCTGGACGCCCCACATTCTGCATTTCTAACAAGCCCCCGTGTGATGCTGAAGCTGTAGGTCCAAGAATTACACTTTGAAAAGCAAGGCGCTAGACGATGTTGTCATTTTTCCTGGTCACGGTGCTGAGGGTACAAGGAGGCCTTGGCTGCCAGGCTAAGGAGTTTAGTCTTTATTCTGGAGACACTGGGGGGCATGGAAGCTTTCTGAGGGCTGAGCAAGAAGCTGAATTTGGGGTGTGGGTGCTGGGGGTTAGGGGGGCTGAGCTATAGCACTACCAGGTAGGAAATGGTACCTCCACGCAGAGGGTGGAGGGTGCTCTGGGCTGAAGTGTGCCCCCCCCCATTCATATGTTGAAGTCCGAACTCCTAGGACCTCAGAATGTGCCTGTATTTGGAGACAGGGTCTTTAAAGAGGTAATTAAGTTAAAACAAGGTCATTAGGGTGGATGCCAATCCAATATGACTGGTGTCTTATAAGAGGAAGAAATTAGGACACACAGTTGTTCAGAGAGGGGACCACGTGCAAAGACACGAAGACTGCTGTCTACAAGCCAAGGAGAGAGGCCATAGCAGAAACCAACCCCGTCGACACCCTGGTCTTGACCAGGATGTCCCTGGGGGGCTCAGCTGGGTATCCAACTCTTGGTGTCAGCTCAGGTCATGATCTCATGGTTCATGAGTTCGAGCGCCGCATTGGGCTCTGTGCTGACAGCGCGGAGCCTGCCTGGGATTCTCTCTCTCCTTCTCTCTCTGCTCCTCCTAGGCTCTGTCTCTCAAAATAAATAAGCTTAAAAAACCCAAAAGGGTCTGTTGTGTAAGCCGCCTCCTCCCCCCCCAGTCTGTGGTACTTTGTTATGGCCCCCGAGTAGATGAATACAGACGGATGGATTTAAGAGAATTATACAGTTTGCCACCTGTTTGGATGACACGGGAGATGGGGCACGCTATAGGATTATATACAGATGGTTGGGAAATTGGGAAGACCAGGGAGGAAAGAGTGCTATGAATGGCATAGAAGCAGGCAAGGGAGCCTGGGGGGAGGAGCGGGGCTGGAGAGAAGCGCATCAGAACCAGACACTCAGGAGGGTGGAGGAGAAGGAACAGAATGGTCCTTGTGTCAACTGGGGGCCTTGGCTGCAAGCAGGCAAAACTGGTTGGGTCTACCTTAAAAAAAATGAAAGGGAAGGGAAGGGAAGGGAGGGGAGGGGAGGGGAGGGGAGGGGAGGGGAGGGGAGGGGAGGGAAGGGAAGGGAAGGGAAGGGAAGGGAAGGGAAGGGAAGGGAAGGGAAGGGAAGGGAAGGGACTGAAAAGGATTCTGGAGGCTCCCAGCAGTGATGTGAAGCCTCAAGACCACACTAGGAAAGTGAGCCAGAGGCAAAGGAAGCTGGCCTGCTGCGAGCAGGGCGGAACCATGCTGCAGGGACAGCCCGTGAGGACTTGAGGGCTCCTGGCACCCCCTCCGCTTGCACCCGTTAGCAGATTCCTTCCCAGCCTCCAAAGGGGTCTGGAAAAGATATTCGGTCCGGGGTGGCTCTCATCACTGCGTAATCAGATTATTGCTCCCGTTATAAAGATGAGGACACTGTGTGAGTGGGCAAGGGGCAGGGAGAGAGAGAGGGAGGGAGACGCAGAATCCGAAGCAGGCCCCAGGCTCCGAGCTGTCAGCACAGAGCCCGATGCAGGGCTCGAACTCACCAACCCTGAAATCATGACCTGAGTGGAAGTCTGACGCTTAACCGACTGAGCCCTCAACCTGGGTTCTTCTGAAGCTGGGAAGGAATCTCAACTACCCCTCCCCACCCCCACCCCCTCCCCCGCCCCCTCTCCGAAAGCCTCTACTGCTGCTCTCGTCTTTTCCCATTGGAGAAATCCCGCATTGCCTCTCATCAGGAGCTGGGCTCCAACCGCTGGTGCTAGACCTCGGGAGGCCTCCTGCGTCTGCCTTCCTGCTGCATCCACGCTGAGCCCGTGCTATCGGCCCTTCAACCCGGCAACCCGGCTTCAGGTGTATCAAAGTCCCAGCGCGGCAAGAGGTTCAAACACATCTCGGCAGGCTTCGTGAATTCATTAGTTTTATTTCTCTCCTCCCTTCCCCCCGCCCCCAACAAGCCACAGGGTTGGGCGTTGGAGGAGGAAGGGGGCCCCTGGAGCTCAATATGCAAATGTATGCAGATCACATCTAAATGAGGGTGTCCCAGGATTAATGGGAAAGAAAGGCAATCAGAGCAGGCCTGGGGCTCTGCTGAGGTGCAGCCAGGAAAGGGCTCCCCGGGGAGGGTGTCTTAGGCTGTTTCAGAGCGTGTTCTTTGAAGCAATGTCTCTGCAGCACAGGGGAAGGAAGAGCTGCGGAAATTGGTTCTGGATACTTCCTGGCAAAATGTTCTTGGTTGCTTCAACTACGTTGCGGGTGGGCTGGGGGGGGCGGGTAGAATCTCTGAGCCTCTCTCAGTTACCACGACCTGCAGGGGCTGCCCCTGTCGCTGATTTCTAAACCAGGGGAGCTTGGTAACACCCAGTTCTGGGCCCCACTGATTACTGAATCCGAATCTCTTCAGAATCTGTACTTTTTTTTTTTTTTTTAAAGTCCACAGCCTTGGGAAATACTGGTACAAACCAGGGGTTCTTAGTCTGGAGTCTCTTACAGCCTTCAGGGAACCCGTATAGGATTGTTTTCAATCCTGAGTCACGGGTCCTTTAAAAAAATACAAAAACAAATAAACCCACAACGATGCCCAGGCCACGACCCAGACCAATTAAGTCAGAATCTCTAGGGGATGAAACCTAGGCATCACTATTCAAAAGAAAATCCCCGGAGACTCCACAATGAACAGCCAAATTTGAGAAGCACAGTGGAACAGGTACTCTCATAAGACGTTTGTTATGAGAACCTATGTTCTCTTTTGGGCTGTGTAGCTCCAGGCCCTCTACCCGATATGCAAGTTTCAGGAACCTCTCCTGGGAAGCAAACTACCCTTAGGGCTGGTGTTCAGCTGGTAAGCACAAGTTGTTAAAATATTGAAACACTTCCTTGCCTACGCATTGGTAACAGGTCCTACTCTGAGCCTTCTAAATGCCCCAGAGCCCTAGCTAGCAGCCCCTTCTCCCAGACTCCTAGAACTGCATATCCAGGAACAAAAGGGTTAATAATAGTCACCCCCTTTCCCCCGCCCCCCTCCAATGAGGGGCCTCTTGAAGTTCCTTGGATGGAATCAGTCTGATCCGTTGGGGTCCTGGTTGTTAAATATTTGAAGTCATTAGTCCTTATAGTGCTGTGGGAAGCATCAACTTCACAATCAGAAAGGCTAATTTTAGTACTAACTGTGTGACCTCGGGGCGAGTGGCTTTTTCTCTCTGAGCTTCAGTTTCCTCATCTGGAAATGGCTCTAAAGCCCCTCCGGTCAGCAGGGGGAATGCAGCTGTAAAGCAGAGGTTTCACACTTGAGCCTGCATCAGAACCACATGGCAGGCTTGTTAGAGCAAACATTGCTGGGTCCCACCCAGAGGTGCTGATTCAGTAGTTCTGAGGTGGGAGCAGTGGACCATCTGCATTTCGACCAAATTCCCGGTGGTGCTGATGCTGCTGGTCCGGGGACTACACTTGGAGAACCGTGGAACTAGAAGATGCATGAGAAAGTATGCCTGGCCAAGAGGAGGGGCTCAGCGCAGGTTTGGGAAAGGGGCAGTGAAGTCACCAGTTGTCCTGTGTGCAGTGTGGACTTCTTCCTCCTGCTCTGGTCCCAAGGCTCTCGATTCATCAGGCCAGGACCGACTGGATGTTTACCCTAGGGTTCATTTTTTTTTTAAGTTTTATTTATGCATTTTGAGAGAGAGAGAGAGAGAGAGAGAGTGCGCGCGCAAGCAGGGGAGGGGGAGAGAGAGGGAGAGAATCCCAGGCAGGCTCTGCATTGTCAGTGCAGAGCCCGACAGGGGGCTCGAACCCAGGAAACTGTGACATCATGACCTGAGCTGAAACCAAGAATCCGATGCTTAACTGACTGAGCCATCCAGGTGTCCCCCCCCCCCAACCCCCCTCAGCTCCCTGGATGAATGTTCGACCACTGAATGTTTAACCTGGGATTTCCAAGGAGTAAGGCTTTCCTCAATCCCCTACCCATTGTGAACAGGACCAGATTTAGACCTTTAGGGGCTGCTACCCCTGAGAATATGGTGCCCTTCCCCATATGTCATTCAAAACAAAACAACGCCAAACCCTGAAATGACTATATAAGGAAATCCCCTGAAGATCCGACTTTTCCCGTGCTGGCTACTGTAAGGATTTTTTTCCCCAAATATCGACAACAGTCTTTGTGACAGGGAGCGATGAATAAGCGAAGCACAGATGATTTTTAGGGCAGCGAAACTACTCAGTATGATAGCACGGTGATGGGGGCACGTCATGCTGCATTTGCCCAAACCCACGGAACATACGCATTGAGGCCTTGCACTATGTCAATGCAGGTTGACGGGTCATACCAAATGTCCCACTCTGGTGGGGGATGTTGATGATGGGGCAGCTCTGCCTGTGTGGGGACACGGGGCATGCGGGAACACTCTGGGCTTTCCTCTCAATTTTGCTGTATAGCTAGTAAAGCTGCTCTAAAAAATAGAGTCTTTTTAAAAAAATGTTTATTTATTGGGACAGCGCAAGGCGGGGAGGGGTAAAGAGAGGGGGACAGAGGATCTGAAGTGGGCTCTGCGAGGACAGCAGAGAGCCCGATGCGGGGCTCAGACTCAACAAACCGTGAGATCATGACCTGAACCGAAGTCGGACGCTCAACTGACTGAGCCGCCCAGGTGCCCCTTAAAAAACAGAGTCTTAATTTAAAATACCAACCCAACAAACAAAGAGTCTTTTAAATGTGTATTTTGGGGCTGCACCTGCTTTGCTGGGAACCCATGCATAGCAGTGGGTGATACAATGTCAAGGGAACTGGTCCCAGGCCGTCTCTTTCCCGGTCAACTGGCACATCCCCTCTTATAGACACAAACCTCTCACTGTAACGGAACCTCCCTTAGACTGTTCTCTGCCCTGTCCAGCCCCGCTTAATATTTTATTTTCCTTTTTATCCCCCCATTTTTCTCCCTACAGAACCCAGCCAAATATCCCACACCCATTCTCTCTGTTGATCCCTCCAGCTTGACTTCTGGGGACCCCACCCTGCCCCAGGCTGCTTCCCCCACTGACTTCCTTCTTGTCAGATCCAGTGACCTGATCTTAGCACGGGATTTGGAGTCAGAAGGGCTGGGCAGGAGCTCCGTCACTCACCGGCTGTGTGACCATGAGCAACCTGAAGCACTTCTCTGGGCCTCGCGTCTGCCACCTTGAAAATGGGCCACAGTCTCTGCCTCCTGGGAAAGCTCAGACTCAAATAAAATGGTAAGAAGTTCTGCCGTTGGATCCAAATCAGACAGCGCTGGAGAAAGAGTTAAGTGGATTGTGCGTGGACTACGGAAATGGATGCCCACCGAGGTGGTTAGCAGCACATGCCGAATGTGGTGGAAAGAACAGGGTGCTGGTGCCAGGTCTGGGTCGAATCCCAGGCCTGCTCCTGGCTGGTTGTGTGGACCTGGCAACTCCCTGTGCCTCACGGGTTCCTCACCAGTGAAAGAGGTTTGTGAATCCTAATTCTTAGCAGAGAGAGCATTAAAATAGCAGAATCATGACGGCTAACGTTACTTTTGGTGTGTGTACCTACCGTGTGCTAAAAACTCGCAATGTACACTACCACTTGATCCCCACCACAACCTTTTGGGTGAGGACTGTCCTCCCTCATTTTACCGATGAGGCCATGGAGGCACAGACAGGCAAAGTGACTTGCCTAAGGTCACACAGCCAGATGTAGTAGGAGCTGGAATTTGAACCCAGGAGGTCTGATTCTGAGGTCTACACTATATGGCTTCCTTTTGGAGGAGCTAAAAAGAGATAAGGGGGAGGCATGAGATTATTATTAAGGCCTCTGAGAATCGACCTGGTGATCGCCACTACCCGGGGCTAGTGTGGGTGGGGGCGGGTGCTTGGGTGGCGCTCTATCCCTGGGGCAGTGTCTTACAGTATACCCACACCTTTCTGCTTCATCCCAGACAGAAATGTCTTTCTCATTTCCTGCCAGGGCATCTCAGGCCTGGCCGCCCCTCCCTTCTCTGGCAGGTTCGGGAGGAACAGGGTTGGAATTCCCCATCCTAAATCAGGGGAGAGGTTCCTCCCCTCGTGAGGCTGACCCCAGTCTGGGGGCCTGGTGTTACTAAGGGCAGCCCGCAGGGCTGTGTCATCCAGCTG
The DNA here is from genome assembly GCF_022079265.1 of Lynx rufus. Taxonomy (NCBI): domain Eukaryota; kingdom Metazoa; phylum Chordata; class Mammalia; order Carnivora; family Felidae; genus Lynx; species Lynx rufus. The sequence continues at coordinate 15,014,558 of NW_025814896.1, read as the reverse complement.
GTGACTCAGGGCTCCGGGGTCAGCCCCCTCCCCATCTTACGGGGTCTCCACCTGAAGGAGGGGCTTAGAGTCCAAGCTACGACCCTGGTCAGGGTCAAGGGGTGCCCACCTGGAAGAGTATCCTGCTCTCTGCCTCCTCCTCTCCCAGGGCCTTGGCTAAACTTGTGGTATTGGAAGGAGGGGCTGAGGGAAGTGGGGAAGGGGATGTGGTAACCAGAACCGCTTCCTGCCATTGCCGTGTTGAAAGCCAAGCTCTTCCAAGTTCCTCTTGATGGGGGCTGGGGAGCCAGGGGATAAAGGAGGAAGCTGGGAGGGGGGTGAGAAAAGGAGGGGTCTTGTTTGGATTAACTCCAGGAATCAAGCCAGAGGTTCCTGGCTAGGTGCCCTCTTCCTGTCCGCCCCCCCCCCCCCCACCCAATTTGGTCAAAACAGCCAGCTGCCTAGAGGCCATCAGAATTAAAGTAGCAGCAAGCACTTTTTCCATGTGCCAGAGACTTTGTACCTATTAACTCATTTGATCCTTACAACTCCATGAGGCAAGCACTATGATCACCCCTGTTTTACAGATGGGGAAACTGAGGCACTGACAGGTTATGTCAATTACCCAGCTCACACAGCAAGTTGGTGCCAGAGCTGAGATTGGAACTTAAGTAGCCTGGCTCCAGAGGGCAGGCTCATAGCTGCCACTCCTTAGTGTCCCACCCATGCTGTCCCCGGCTTGCTCTGGTACCTAAGAGAGGTCAGTTCTCTACTCTGGGCCCGCAGTTTCCTCATCTGCATAATGGAGGTAGTTGGAGTAGATTGGTACACTTCCCTCTTGTGACGGTTGTCTCTCTGGTAATTCATTCAATTTCTCCCGTACTGGACTCTGTTCCACTAGCACAGTGACAAAGCTATCTTGGTCACTACCGTAGTCCCAAATTCTTAGCACAATGTTTGGCCCATAAAAACTCAACAAATACTTGAGTAAATGGTCTTTACAGACTTGAGGATCCTCATCAACGGTTTGAGTATATGATAAACGTTTTGAACTCTTTATATAAAAAAAAAAAAATCAACGTACATCAGTGGTTCTCAACTGGCAGTGGTTTTGCCCCTCCCACCCACCCAGGGGACATTTGGCAATGTTTGGCAACATTTCTGGTTGTCACAACTGGCAGGGGGAGGTGCCACTGGCATCTAGTGGGTAGAGGCTGAGGAGGCTATGAAACATCCCACGATGCACGGGACAGACCCTCAAAACAAAGAATTATTGGGCCCCAAATGTCAATAGTGTTAAATTTGAGAAACGTGACATACATACATAGATATGACATATTTTGTACAATTGATGGTAAGTTGGGGGTGGTTCGTGGATTCGCCTAAAGCTTGCGTCTGCCACCAGGTGAAGACCCCTGGATTGGAGGGTCTCTTTGTTTCCATCTCTAAAATGATATTGCTCAATGACCTTGAATTCTCAAATCTGGAATATAGTTCCCCTGGGTCCCCTGTCCTAGCCTCTGGTTCCCCAAAGGCGTGAGCCTGCTCCCTGTTCTTCTGTGGGTGCAGGGAATTAGGGGAGAAGGTGCCGGGTTTGAGGTCTCTTCTTCCTCCCTGCCTCCCCTGGCCATGTTGGTTCCCTGTAAATGGCGGTAAATATGAAAGACTTCAGAACCAGGCAGCCTTAGGCTTGAATCCTGGTTCTGCGAATTAACTCTCTGTGTGGTCATAGGTGAGTTCCTTAACTGCTCTGAGCCTCAGTGTCCTCCTCTAAAAATAGGAGAGGGTACTCATTAAATCTACCTCGCAGATGGTGGAATGAGATGCTTACAAGCAACTTCTCACAGTAGTCTCAAGAAATATATTATTATTATTATGGCTTGGAGGTGAAGTGACTTGCCCAAGGTGACACAACTGGGAAATGGCAGAGCGGGGACTGAACACCAGATCTAAAGTGGATGCCCATTAATTAGTGAACTCTAGAGCTTCAGCTTTTCTAGAAGGGAAGCGAAATGTCCTCGTCTCGAAGATTCATTTATTCGACAAGCACAGAAAGTGCGTGGCACGTAGTGAGCCCTTTAAACCCAGCTTATTGGACGGCTAGCGTTGCCCTTCCCAAGGGATTCCTCCCGGAAGGCAAACACAGATCCTTCCCCACCAGGGCTGGCTGGGAAGAAGAGAGGGAGGTAGGCACAGGGGTGATAACCGGGGCTACAGCTTGGGCTCCTGGAGAAGGGCTGGAGAACTGAAGGTTCCCCAAGATCGTCCCCTCTCCACCATTTTGTAGTTGAAGAATCCAAAACCCAGAGAGAGGAAGACATTTGTTGTAGCTCACATGGCAGATTAGAACCCAAGACCCTCGGAGTCTCCCGATTCCAAGTTGGAATCACCATCTTCGCCCAGGTCATTAAAAGCAACCATGGCCATTCTTGAGAAATTGCACCATACACTGGAGTAAGCACTGTAGGTATTTGATCTCATTTTATCCTCCATCAATTTAAGGACAAAGGGTCCTTTTTTACAGCTGAGGAAACAAGTTCAGAGTGGTAGGACATTTGCCCTAGGCCCTGAAGGAAGAGAGTGAGGCCTGTGTGCTGGCTTCCAGATGCCCTAAACTTCCCCCTTTACTGTCCTGAAAGACTCAGCCTGTGGAAGACGGCTGGGTGGGGGTGGGGGGGTGCCCTGGGGGAATCCCGCAATTCCCCAATTCCTGCTGCTCCTTCCGTCCCTAGGTGAGGCAGGGAGAGGAAGCCCCCCACCGTCGCCCTTGGGAAAGGCTTCAAGGGAGGAGAGGACAGAGCCTAGCAGTGTGGGGAGGGGCCCATAGATGGGGTGTGACTGGGAAGGGGGAAATCTCTGGGTTCAGGAAGAGGCCTCGGGGAATCTCTCATCCCCTTCCCTTAGGCTGACCGCTTGGGGCCTTCAGGCACAGAGCTCAGGGAGCCCTCCAGCCTCCCTTCCTTGCTTTCATTCAGTTCTCCTAAGCTCTGCATTTTGCAAAACCCAACCCTTCCCCTGTGGGCCTGTGGTTTCCTGTGGGTCTGGGGTCCTGCCTGACTTGGCAATGGGACTGTGGGCAGTGGGGACAGGAGGAGGTGGTGTAAGCCCTTTGTTTGCCTGCTCATGCTGGGGCTGCCCCCCCCCAAACACACCTCATCCCCTGAGTCAGCCCCCGCCTGGCAGGGAGGGGCGGGGTTACTGATTCAGTTAATAGCGCCTGCTTAAAGCCCCCACAAGGACAGCTGCACCTAGACACCGCCACCCTCACCATGAGCCCCAGGCAGCCCCTGGTCCTGGCGCTCCTGGTGCTGGGCTGCTGCACCGCCGCTCCCAGACCACGCAAGCCCACCGTTGTGGTCTTCCCAGGAGACGTGCGAACTAATCTCACTGACAGGCAGCTGGCAGAGGTAGGCTAATACCCCTGCATGTAGTTAGGGAGGGCTGGCCAGGAGTCTCAGGGAGGGCGTGAGGCTTCAGAGGAGATTCTATCGGGCAAGTTGAGGGTGATGGTCGTGCCTGGAGGACAGAGGTATCTGGGATCAGGCCCTCAGGGGTCCTGTGGAGGCTCTGGACGGGTGATGGCCAGGAATGGCTAATAAGGGTTTCCTAGGTGGGTAATGGGACGTGATGGGGGTGGTGATGCTTTGGAGGGTTCTGGAGTGGGGTGAACAGGGGTAAAGGCTAGGAGGCCCTGAGGTAGGCTGGGCCAGGGGCATGCAGGGGTGGGAAGGAGACGAGGATGTCTACAGGGGAGGGAGTTAGTGGGTGGGCATAAGCACTGGTATCCAGGGTACCAAGTCCTGGAGAGCTGATAGTCCCCGAGTGCCTGGAGGATGGAATCCTGGCCCGTTAGGGCCGGGTAAGAGTCAGGGCTCTGGAGTATCTCTGCCCTTCCATCCACAGGAATATCTGTATCGCTATGGCTATACTCATGTGGCGGAGATGAGCGACGACCAGCAGTCCCTGAGTCGGGGACTGCGGCTTCTCCAGAGGCGCCTGGCTCTGCCTGAGACTGGCGAACTGGACAGAACCACCCTGGAGGCCATACGAACCCCGCGCTGCGGCGTCCCAGACCTGGGCAAATTCCAGACCTTTGAGGGTGACCTCAAGTGGCATCACCACAACATCACGTACTGGTGCGCGGCAGGGCCCCGAGAAGGCCGGGGGAGGGGGACGGGAGGGCCAGACCCCGCGCCGGCGGCGGCGAATTCGTCCCTCAGACAGACCCCTAGGTTTCGATGTGCAGCCTGGGGCAGGTGGCTCCGCCTCTGAGCCCTCTGTTTCCCCTTCAGGGAAGTGGGCCTGGCAATCTGAGTCTTCCTGCTAGGGCCCCTGTGAGTGTCCCAAGAGAAAAATGCGTCTGAAAGTACCTTGTAGGTGAGAAATGTGGAACGCAGGGAACATCGTGCCTGCTGAAGTCGCTGAGACACCGGGTGTCGCTACCGCCCCGGCTCCGGACTCACTTCGGACCTCTGTCCTCTCGCCTTTCACCTGTAGGATCCAAAACTACTCGGAAGACTTGCCGCGCGACGTGATCGACGACGCCTTTGCCCGCGCCTTTGCGGCCTGGAGCGCGGTGACGCCGCTCACCTTCACGCGCGTGTATGGCTTCGAGGCAGACATCGTCATCCAGTTTGGTGTCAGGGGTGAGAAAGCGAGAAGGGGGAGGCCAGGAGGGTCTCGGACGGGGACAGCGGAGGGAGGGCCACGGAGAGAGGAGAGCGGGCACTGGACGCCGCTTGGTCTCGCCTGTCCCTGCAGCCCTGGCCGCCTCTGGCTTTATGCGCCCCCTCCTGCCCGACACGGTGCAGCGCGGGGACGCAGGGCTCGGACAGCTGCTGTAGGCGGGACCTCAGCCCACGCTCAGGGCAGCGCACGGTCTGCACGACTGCTCTCGGCCAACCCCCTCCTCCTGCACCTGCTTCTCTAGAGCACGGAGATGGGTACCCCTTCGATGGGAAAGACGGGCTCCTGGCACACGCCTTTCCTCCCGGCCCAGGCATTCAGGGAGACGCCCACTTCGACGATGAGGAATTGTGGTCTCTGGGCAAGGGCGTAGGTGAGATCCCGAGCCGCCCGGGCTCGCATTCCCTTCTCTTCTCACGCCCATCGCCAGCCGCCCTGACCCGGTGCCCCTTCTCCTGCAGTGGTTCCCACCTACTTCGGAAACGCAGGTGGCGCCGCCTGCCACTTCCCTTTCACCTTCGAGGGCCGCTCCTACTCGGCCTGCACCACGGACGGCCGCTCCGACGACATGCTCTGGTGCAGCACCACCGCCGACTACGACACCGACCGCCGGTTCGGCTTCTGCCCCAGCGAGAGTGAGTGCGGGGTCGCGACGGGGGTGAGGGGCTCCCACCACCCTCGAGGGTTCGAGGTTTTAATCCCGGCTCGGCCACTAGCGCTGTGTGGCCTGCAAGTGACCCTCCTGTTTTCTGGGCCCAGTTTCTCATCTGTGAAACGGGGAGAGGAGGAATGGAGTACAACCGATGGTCTGTGGGTCAATAAACTCGTGACATCCTCCCCCCTCCCCCGCCTCCCGTCCTCCCCTCCCCTTAATTGTATGGGCTTCCTCAGGACTCTACACCCGGGACGGCAATGGAGAGGGCAAGCCCTGCGTGTTTCCGTTCACCTTCGAGGGCCGCTCCTACTCCGCCTGCACCACCGAGGGTCGCTCAGACGGCTACCGCTGGTGCGCCACTACGGCCAACTACGACCAGGACAAGCTCTATGGGTTCTGCCCAACCCGAGGTACCTCTGCCCCGCCTACCAGACTCAGCCTCGCCCCCTCGTTCCGCACTGGCCCCCGAAACGAGGCTCCCCCACCCATCAGCGTGTCTCTCCACTCTTCGTTGGTCCTCAGGATCCCCGTGCCTCCGCCCGCGATCACGGCCCCTCCCCCTGACTTCCACTTGCCCCCGCCCAGCCGCATCCCTGTGCCTTGGCCTTTCAGCCCAGACAGCTTCCTCTCCCTTAGTCTCAGGTCCCCAGGCCCTGCCCACCAGCCTAGCCGGGTCTCAGCTGTGCCCCCAGCACCCTAGGCTTTTATAAAAAGAACACCAGGGGGCGCGCCCGGGTTACTCAGTCGGCTGAGCAGCCGACTTCATTTTATCTCAGGTCATGATCCCAGGGTCATGGGATGGAACCCCGTGGCCTCCAACCCCCAGCTGGGCATGGAGCTTGCTTAAGATTCACTCTCTCTCTCACACTCGCTCTCCCACCCCCTCTGCCCCTCCCCCACTCGTGCGCGCGCGTGTTCTCTCTCTCTCTCTCTCTCATAAATAAATTAGTAAGTAAATAAATAAAATAGGACACCAGGATTATCCAGCTCCTGTTCCACCAGCCTCTGGCCCCTTATTGGGCCCACTCAGCTGGTTCACCCAGCACCCTTTGTCTCTCCAGCTGACTCTACAGTGACCGGTGGCAACTCCGCTGGGGAGCTGTGTGTCTTTCCCTTCATCTTCCTGGGCAAGGAGTACTCAACATGCACCAGGGAGGGCCGCGGAGATGGGCACCTCTGGTGCGCCACCACCTCGAACTTCGACAGAGACAAGAAGTGGGGCTTCTGCCCGGACCAAGGTGGTCAGGGTTCCAAGGTTGGGGGCAGCAGTGGTGGGGGAGGGATGGCCGGGGCTGGGAGCTCGGCTGGGCTCACATCTCAAGGTCCCTTTTCCCTCCAGGATACAGCTTGTTCCTTGTGGCAGCCCATGAATTCGGCCATGCTCTGGGTTTAGATCACTCATCGGTGCCAGAGGCACTCATGTACCCCATGTACAGCTTCACGGAGGGCCCCCCCCTGCATGAGGACGATGTGAAAGGCATCCAGCATCTGTACGGTGAGGTTATTGGGCAGGGATGCAAGGAAGGGCGGTGACTTTGCTCTTGTACCGAGAATGGGGAAATGGGGATCAGCGAAGTGGGGACCCCTCAACATTTATCTGCGGAAGAGCCTGGGGTCAGTGGGTCCAATTGCTGTCGGGTCAGTGCTTGGAGAAGATGATAAAGAGCCCAGATTCTAGAGTGAGACAGATGTGGGTTCAAAAGCCAGTGCAGCCACTTCCAGGCTAGGTGACCTGTGGTACGTGACTTCAGCCCTCAGTTTTCTCACCTGTGAAATGGGGCTAATAATGTTACCTGCCTCATTGGGTTGTGAGGAGGTTTAAGTGAGTTCCAATATTGTCTGACATATAGTAAGCACCGTGTAAGTGTTTAATATTTGTGTTGTTATCATCACTATGATCATTAGTATTATTCCCTCATTTTAAAAATGTGAATAGTAAAGAATCTATTTGATTTTTTTTAAGTCAAATGAGCTAATGTAATTTTATAAAGCTCTTAGCACTAAGTTTGCCACTCAGTTTGAGTGCTCAAAACCCAGTTCTTTCCCACTAGCCTGGAGAGGGGGAGAGCTCCTGCATGTCTTGTGTTCATAGGGCCTGGCCCAGACCTGACATAGCCCAGGGATTAGATAAGCATGATCGGAATGGAAGGTGAATGTATGAAAAAAAAAAAAGCCAGCCTGTGATTGGGGGAAGGTAAGCTCCAACATCTAGAGTGAAGACAGTGAGTGCCAGGGGCCTCACTGATGCGTTTTGGGGAGCATACGTTCCACCAGCACAGATGTATGTAGCAATAGAAGGTCTCATCCAGTGTCTCTCTTTAGGTCCTCGCCCTGAACCTGAACCACGGCCTCCAACCACCACCACACCTGAATCCCAGCCCACGGTCTGCACTACGGGGCCTCCCACCACCCGCCCCCCAGAGCGCCCCACTGCTGGCCCCACAGGCCCCCCTTCAGCTGGCCCCACGGGTCCCCCCACTGCTGGCCCTTCTGAGGCCCCTACAGTGTCTTTGGATCCAGCAGAAGATGTGTGCAACGTGAACATTTTCGATGCTGTTGCGGAGATCGGGAATCTTCTGCATTTCTTCAAGGATGGGTGAGGGGGCAGGGATATGTGGCTGGGGGAGGGGATTCAGGGGAGGGCCCTGACTGTTCCTCTCCACCCACTGGCCTTCGGTTCAAAGTTCAGTGGCCCGCTGGTCCCTTCTCTCATTCCCAGGAAGTACTGGCAGTTCTCTGAGAACCCAGGACGCCGGGTGCGGGGCCCCTTCCTTATCACCAACAAGTGGCCTGCGTTGCCCCGCAAGCTGGACTCCGCCTTTGAGGACCCGCTGACCAAGAAGACTTTCTTCTTCTCTGGTTAGTTTCCTCCTTTCTCCTCCCCCGCCCCCGCCCTCCTCATCCTTGCGGATCTAGGAAGACCCGCAGATCGAGTAAAATCCGTGAAACATTTCATGCGGATTAGGAACAGGCGCCCCCTTCTGGCGGGTGCAATTGAGCAGCTCTTCACCGTCCTCGTGCACCGTCCGACGGAGCGGTGGGTTCTGCTCCTTGGGCACCCAGATTGCCGGCAGGTCGGGCGCGGAAAGGTCTCGCTGGGTTCCTCCTCTTGACATTCAAGGACAATGTGTGGCCACTCCCTGCCCCCACACCGATGTGGCTCTCCTCCCCCGCAGGGCGCCAGGTGTGGGTGTACACAGGCGCGTCGGTGCTCGGCCCGAGGCGTCTGGACAAGCTGGGCCTGGGCCCGGAGGTGGCCCAAATCACTGGGGCCCTCCCGCGCAGCGGGGGTAAGGTGCTGCTCTTCAGCAGGCAGCGCTTCTGGAGGTGAGAGTCTCGGCGACCGCCGGCAGGGGGACCCCGGGCGCCGTCCGCCCGCCCTCCGGCTCAGCACCTGTCTCTTCACCGCCTTCCTGCAGGTTCGACGTGAAGACGCAGACCGTGGATCCCAAGAGCGCCGGCCAGGTGGAGCAGATGTTCCCCGGCGTGCCCTTGAACACGCACGACATCTTTCAGTACCAAGGTGAGGGCTGCTGATGAGGGTCAGGTCCCTCCCCGGGACACTTCCCACACTTGCCTGCCTCAGTGATTAGTCAAATTCTGAGGGAGAAAAAAAAAAAATCCCCTGGAGATTGAGGCAAATGCTCCAGCACAGGTACATTCCCCATAGAGGCAGGGACCTTTCCCAGATCATAAAGGGACACAGAATTAGAACCCAGATTTCCTACCCACCCCACCCCCCAGCTGGAAGTTTACCGCCTCCCCTCCCCCTCCAGTACAGAACAGTGGTTTGCATGGAGGCTCATTCCTCTATTAGACAATATTTATCAAGTGTTATAATATGCCAGGCATTGCGCTGACGCTGGAGATACAGTGATAAAAAAGGCACTTCATTACTCTGTGTCTTTGGGCCAGTCACTGCTGCTCACAGAACCTGTTTCCTCATCTGTAAAATGGGGACGCTAGCTGGGGTTTTCCTTGTCTTTTGCACCACTCACATGCAATCAACTGACAAGTTCTGTTGACTTCATTACCAGAATGTTCACTTCTCACCATCTCCCTTGCAAACACCCTTGTTCAAGCCATACTGGTTGCTCAATACCATTACGATACTCTCTAGGAGTAGAGAGTGGTTAGGAGTAGAGGGCCATGGTCTTGGGGGGAGACTCCAGACCCATTCCAAGGTAAAAACAAACAAACAAAAGAAAACTATGGGGATCTGATCTGCTCCTCAGACCCTCCCAACACTCTCCTGTCATTTCCTCTGCTCCACACCATCCACACCGGCCTCTGGCTGCTCTAAACACAGCAAGGTCAAGGTCACACCGAGCTTAGGGCCTCTGTGCCAGCTGGTCCCTCTGCCTGGAGGTTTTCCCTCAGACTGTCACTGGGCTGCCTCCCTTTTGCCCTTCGGGTCTCAGTGCTTAGGCTACCTTTTCAAAGAGGCCGTCTCTGACCCTTGTTCTGTATTCACTGACTCGCTTTTATTTCCTTCATAGCTTTCTACGTTGCCACAGTCTCATTTATTAAGTGTTTGCTTGTTAATCATCTCTCTTACCCCACTAGAGTGTAAACAGCAGCAGAACTGAGATCATGCCTGCATTTTTTCTCTCTGCTGTATAACAGTGCTTAGCGCTATAAATATTTGATGAAATGAATGAATGAATGAATGAATGAACGTTGAGTGAATTGTTCTGAGCACGTGCTGTGTGCCAGGCTCTGTGGCGGTGCTTTGGACATGGAGGTTTTCTGCCCTCCGGCATCTCTGTGGGGGAGATGGAGGCATCGTATGAAAGATCTAGAAAGGGCACGAGGGACGATTGTAGAGATCTTGCTCCTGTCTCTGTGTGTGTTTGTGGGAGGGTTGGAATCACCCCTCTTGGGCTTGTCTTTCCCCTGCAGAGAAAGCTTACTTCTGCCAGGACCGCTTCTATTGGCGTGTGAGTTCTCGGAACGAGGTGAACCAGGTGGACCAAGTGGGCTATGTGACCTTTGACCTCCTGCAGTGCCCCGAGGATTAGGGCTTCCCATCCTGCTTCAGCGCTGCAGAGTGGGTCCTCTGGGGACCATCCCAATGGGGAAGGAGCCAGTTTGCCGGATACAAACTGGTGGGTCTGTTCTGGAGGACAAGGAGGAGGCGAGGTGGGCTGGGCCCCTCTCTTCCCACCCTCCTCTTTTGTGGGAATATTTTTAATAAACTTGAATCCTTTAACCTTGAGGAGCAGATTTCTTTACGTATGTATGCATGCATGTGTGTATGTAACTGATAGGGCGCCTCCTGTGTGCCAGGTAGTGTTCTAAGCACTTCATAAATATTAACATTCATCCTTCCTGTTAGGAAGATATAATGTGATTACTCCTATTTTACAGCTGGGGAAATGGCCAACCTATTATTCATTCATCAAACATTTATTGAGCCCCTGCATGGAGCCAGGCTGTGTGCCGGGCCCTGGGGAAGGAGAGATGAGTTGGACTATGTTTCTCTCCTCAAGGACCTCTCAGGGTCCTCCAGCTGTAGGTCCATGAGTGCCCTCAAGACTTGCTTAAAATGCAGACTCCAGGCTCTGTCCCCAGAGAGTCCCACTCAGTTACCAGGATGATTCTTTGCCGGGTGGGGGTGGGATCACCCTTGGAGAGTGTGCAACGTGTGGTCCTTTATTCCAGAATAATGGTGCATCTCTGTGATTCTGTATGTTGTGGTTGAAGGCAGGGAACGTTCCTCAGCCAAGGTGACGTCTGAACTTGAATCTGGAAACACGAGCAATAGTTTCTTCCCGTGCAGGTAGAAACTGTCTTCTTACAGGGTAATCTACCACAAACCATTACACCTAAAAATGGGCCTACTCTAACTCTCACACACGTGTGCACGAAACGGCAGATAGAAGGACACTGATTGCAGCATGGTCCCAGTAGTGAGAACCTGGCAAAACCTCAGTGTGCCGAGGTCAGGCGGGGGATAAGTGAAATATGGATCACAGACATGATGGTGGTATTCACCCCGGGCACACTGACTCTGCCAGACAAGGTTCCATGTGCTTGATGTGTGTTGACACAGCTAATCTTTAAAACAACCCTAGCAGACAGGTACTACCCTTACCTTATAGGTATTATTGCCCTCCCCCCTCCCCCCGTTGTACAAATGAAGAAACTGAGGCACACAGAATTACACAACCCACCTGAAGTCCCAGAGCCAGTGAGTGGCCACAGTGGGATTTGACTGTAGGCTCTCGGGGCAAATGCTGGGAGAGGAGAAAAAGTGGGGGGGCGTTTGGGGGAAGTACAAATGGCTCAGAACTCTTGTGTGTGGTTTTAGGGGGTAGATGAGAGGGAAGCAGAGAGGATTCTGGAACGGTTGAGGTAGAAACGTTGGTCTGGACTAGATGAGAGAAGGTCGGAGTGCCAGGCTGAGGATGCCACAGGACAGAGAGGGACTGGACTGAAGGGTTGGGGCAGGTGAGTGGAGGCGATGGGCTTGTTCAGATTGGATTGCCTTCCGAACTTGGGCCCAAGTGGGAGCGTCCTCCTGAGATTCCTTTGGGTGGACTCACACCCACCTCATCCATTTTTTTTAAGATTTTATTTTTGAATCATCTCTATACCCAACGTGGGGCTTGAACTTACAACCCCGAGATCAAGCGTTGTATCTTCTATCGCCTGGGCCAGCCAGGCGCCCCCCCCCACCTCATCCATTTCTTACTGAGAAATGACCCATTCCCATGGGCATACAGACATTCCCTCAGAAGGCTTGTTTAAAGCCCCTCTGAACCTCTCTCTCTCTCTCTCTCTCTCTCTCTCTCTCTCTCAATACAGTTCCATTTCTCTACCTCTCGCCCCCACCCACAGTAAAACTTCCCCAAGTACAGTCTCCACTCACGGTCTCCACTTCCTCAATTTCCATTCCCTCTGCAACCCTTTCGAGCCTGACTCGCGCACCTCTGAAATTTTTCCTTTCAAAGCCACCTATGCGTTTCCTGTAGCCAGGTGCCACGGGCACTCTGTGCTCAGCCTACGCATCTCTCAGCTCGTTCGACACAGTTGGTAATGCCCTTGTTCCTGAAATTTTTCTTCACTCAATTTCTGGGTCACTCCTTCCTGGGTCTCCTCCCAACCTCACTGGTGGATTTTCCTCTTTGTGACCTCTAGATGACAGCACGCCCTTGCACTCAATCCTTGGACTTCTCTGTGTACACTCATTGCCTGTGATCTCGCCCAGCCCTACAGCTTTGTATCTCTCTACTAAAGACTCTCAAGTTTATATCCCTAGCTTTAACCTCTACCCTGAACTCCAGATTCCTATGTTCAAGGGCTGACTCCGCATGTTCCTTAGGTGCCTGACAGTCTTCTCAACCTAACGGGTCCAACTGAACTCTTTGGCTCCACCTTCTGAACATGCCTCTGTGTTAGTCATCACTACCTTGATAAAGACATCACCTGCTTTCAGGTCGGTCCTAAAATCTAGGTATCTGTTAAACTCCTCATTCTAGTAAGTTTCTCAGCCCGGGCACTCTTGACATTTGGGGTCAGATTTTCTTTTTTCTTTTTTTTTTTTTTGGATTATGGGGAACGCTATAGGCTGTTTGGTGTCTTCCTCCAGGAGGTCGTGGGATCGTGGACAGATGGCAGACCCACTCAGGGTCAGTCCACATCTCCCCACCTCATGTCCCAATGTGGGGGTGTGGAGATGTGATGTGCAGGGAGGAGATGGGGAACGTGTGGCCGACTTAGGGCAAGCCTGGATGGCACAAGTGGCATCTACCCACTTGATGTTCAGTAACACCCCTCTCCAGTTGTGACGATCAAACATGTCTCTGAACATTGCAGGCGTTCCTTAATGGGCAACACTACCATGTTGAGAACCATGGCTCTAATACAGTAAACATACGGACAAGTCCACGTGTCATAAGGGTACATTTCAATATACACTTTCACATACCGAACACAACTGTGTAACAGACATCCAGATCAAGAAACAAAACGTCAGCAGCACTGCGAGAGCCCCTGTCATTCCCCCTTGCCATGGCTACTCCTCCACACCAAGGGTTACCACCATTGTTCTACGAGCTTACATAGATTTTGACTAGTTCTTACTTTATTTAAATAGTGTTTTGTGGTATGTACTCTTGTGTCTGGCTTCTTATGCTCAAGGTTACATTTGCGATCATTCGTCTATATTGTTTGTGAATTATAGGTTGTTCATTCACGCTGCTGTATAGTTTTCTACCGTAAGGATGTTGTGCTATGTTTTTTATCCATTTATCTTTTTATTTGCCCATTTTATTTGTCCGTTTTATGGTTAATGGGCATTTCGTTAATAGCCCAATTTGAGGCTCTTAGGAATAATGCCACTATAAACGCTCTTGTAAATGTCTTTTGGTGACCAGGGGCAGCCATTTCTTTGGGGCATTACCTAGTTTACCTAGTACAGCGATTAATGATGCAATTAGAAATGTGTCGAGAAATTGCATAACGAGAAGTAGGATATTGTCTATTCAAATGTGTTAAATCTTACTTATTCATACAAGTGCTTTGGCAGGGCACATACTTGGGGGTAGAATTGCTGGGAAGATAGGTATGTGCGTGTTCCGCTTTAGGATGTATGACCAAACAATTTCCCAAAGTGGTTCTGCTCATCTGTACTCTCACCAGCGATCCATGACAGTTTCCGTCCATGCAACGTCCCAGGCAACGTCCAATTCAGCAACGGGGTCTGTAGGTTTTATTTCCAAAACGTATCTTGAATAGGATACCTGCCACCACTCTAGCCAGGCTTTCATCGCCTCTCACGTGGGGGTCTGCAGGAGCCTCCGAACTGGACTCCCAGTTCCCACTCCTGCCCTTCTTCAGTTGAGTCTTCGGGGAAACAGCCAGAGTGATCCTGTCAACGTAGAAGTCAGATCACATCATTCCTTTGCTCAAAAACTTCCAATGGCTTCTCTTGTAAATTAAAAAGGAATCTGGGCTCCTCCCTTAAACTTTCAAGAGAACACCTCCCCTCCTTCATCTCCTATCACTCCAGTTCCTCCCCTCCTTCATCTCCTATCACTCCAGCCTCCGTTCTCTCTGTTCCAGACACACTGGCTTTCTTGCTGCTCCCTGAATGGTCCAGGCTTATTTTCGGCCCAGGGTCTTTCCACTTTCTATCTTCTCTGCTGGAGTGCTCTTTCCCCCAGATCTTTGCATAGCTGGTTCCTTTTCATCAGTGAGGTTTCAGCTCAAATATCACATCTTCTAAGGGATCTTCTTAGATCACCTTCTAAAGTAGTCCTTCCCCCTAGTCATTAACCCTGGGCACTATTTTTTCCTCCTTAACATGTACCATAATCTCAAATTATCTTGTCTATGCTTTTGCTCACTTACAATCTTTCTTCCCTCACTCCTCATTAGAATTAAGCCACATGATGGGCGCCTGGGTGGCTCAGTGGGGTAAGCCTCAGATTCTTGTTTTCCGCTCAGGTGATGATCTTGCGGTTTCATGGGTTTGGGCCCTAGTTGGGCTCTGCGCTGGCAGCCCAGAGACTGCTTGGGGTTCTCTCTCTCCCTCTCTGACTCTCCCCTACGCGCTCTCTCTCTCTCTCTCTCTCTCAAAATAAATAAACTTAAAAAAAAAAAAAAGAATTAAGCCACAAGAGGGCAGAAAGCCAGTCAATCTCAGTCTGTATCCCCAGTGCCTAGTACCGTTGCCTGAAACACAGGAAAGCTCTCAAGATGTGTTGAGTGAATGAATGAGTGAATAAAACCCAGGTGTTTAGTAGGAGACCCCAGCAGAGGTGGGCCCGGGCTCCTGGAGCCACACACTGGGGCCCCCGGTGTAGGGACAGCTCTCAGCTGCGGGTGGGATCCTCAGGCGCTTCCCGGAACTGAGAGCCCATGGACTTGAAGCGAAATGGCTACATTCAGAGGCTCAGCACAGCGGGCACTAGGACCCTGCGCGGCGCCGCGCCCGGTGGGGGGCGGTGGACGGGGGGGAATCCGCTCTTTCTGTCTGCTGGAGCCGGGCTGCAGCCACTTGTGCGATCTGGGCCCGTACCGCCGCCGCCCGGCTCCTTTCCGCACCATGAGCCGCAGGTTCACTGTCACCTCACTGCCCTCCGCGGCGCCCGCCGGGACCCCTGACTTAGAGTCCCAACTGCATTCGGCAGCCGATCTCCGCCACCTCTCAGGGGAAGACGCCAAAGGTAGAGGCCGCAGGGGGCGGGGCCTGGCGGCGTGGGGGCGGGGCGAGAGAAGGGGCGGGGCCTAGGTGGGCGGGTCTTCTGTTGGAAGGGGCAGGGCCAGGGATTTGACAGTGGGGTGGTCTCAGCCTAGGGCCGGAGATGGGAGAGGAGCGGGGACCTAGAGGGGAGGGAAGGAGGCTGGATGGGAAATGGTGAGGAGAGGGGCCAGATTCGAGGTGGGCGGGGTCACAGGGAAGAGGGTGGGGCTATAGGCGAAGGGGCGGATCTTGCGTTGGAGGGACTAGAGTCCAAAGGGGGCTGAACTGGAGGGCACCAAAGGGGCGAGGTCATTTCGGGTAAGGGGCGGGACCGGAGAGGAGAAGGTGAAACCAGGGAAAGAGGAGGGCGGTAGGATTAAGGGGTAGGTCCAGAGGCAATGGGAGGAAGCAGGATATTTCTGTTTGGGGGCAGAAAAGGGCGAGGCCAGAGGGAACGGGTTGTGCCAGGAGGATTGGGGTGGGGTCGAGGGCGGGAGGTAAAATGAGTCCGGGTCGCTGAGGCTGGTGCCGGCTAGGCAGGTGATTGGTGCCTGGAGGATCTTCCAATCCTCGGCTTCCCTGGAGGGGACAGCGCCTGGGGATCCCGGGAAGGAGATGGAAGAAAGAGAAGTTACTTTTGGGCCGCTAGATCTTGGGAGAATTCTGTGGGGTCTCCAGTCCCGACCCTTGGGGACCCATTTAAGTCCCTCTGCTCCAGCCCCAGAAGAGGGTTGGGTGGAACAAGCTCAGGCTAGATTGGGGGCGTCTTCTTCGAGGACCTATTGCTGTTGTCTCGTAACGGAAGTTACACCCAGGGTACAGAAGAGGAGAGGGGAAGGATCCTTCTAGCTCTCAATGAAGAATTAGCACCCTGGATGCTCTCACAGCCTCCTCCCCAGGGGGCACTTGTCAGGGGTCCCCTTCCTGGCTCTGAGCCCCTCAGGTCTGGAAGAAACGCAGCGAATCGGCTTGGAGTGGCCCCAGCACGGGGAGGAGGAAGAGCCTCCCCGGGCCGCCAGGGGTCGCTGCTGAGCCGCAGGTGAGCTCACCCGGACTGCAGTAAAACTAAGCACCAACCACCCTGGAGGGGGCCCTTTAGGAGCTTCTTTAGCGAACCCCCTCGTTGTGTAGACGACCAAACGGAGGCCTGGATTTCCTCAGGGCTCCAGCCCCTGAACCAACCGCCTCCTGGACATGACCATTTGGATTTCTTGGGGTCCCTCCATTCTTCATATTTTCTGTCAACTGTCTGTAGCCTTTCTTATTTTCATGAATGTCCTTTCCATCCTTATAATTTTAAAAGTCAGAACTCCAGGAGCTATTCTCAATGCCTCCTTTTCTTTTCCCACCAGATCTAATTGGTCCTCACATCTTGCCTACCCCTCCCCCCCAACTGATCCTGAATCTGTCCCCATCTCTCTTCCTGTCACCATCACCCTGTACAAACCTCCATCATTTCTCCCAAGGCCTCAGCCACGGCCACAGCCTCCTCACTGGTCTGCCTGCCTCCAATCCTGTCCTAATCATCCTCCACACAAGCTCCCCATCGCTTTTAGGATAAAGGCCAAACCCATAGTCCGTATTTGAACTCTTTTCCTCATTTGCTGAACCTGTCCATGTTCATCTTCCCACCTCCATTAGCTGGGAAACTCCTACTCACTCTATGGGTTATGGCTCATTTAACCTCTCCTGAAAACCCTTTTCACTTTCCCTTGCTTCCAGGCAAAGGCAGTCATTCCTCTCCTGCCCACCCACTGTACCATTAGAGCACGTGTCCCAGTGGATGCACGTTATTTACTTGTATGTCTCCTACAACTCAAAAGCAGGGACCATATCCTTTTATCTTTGTGTTCTGAGTTCCAAGCCCACAGCCTGGCACTTAGTAGGTGCTTAATGTTTATCAGACGAGAGGGGAGTGTCTGGAAGCTTCCGTTTCTCCTCCTCTTGCTCTCCTCTCCTCCCATTTCCCATCCCCTGGCCTGAGAATAAGATGGCCCTCTCTCTCATTCCAAGGTGATTGATCGGTCTTCCCATTCCCATTTCCAAGCTCCTGAATGTTGAAGTAAAATATGGCTCTCAGTTTTGGGTGTGCAGGTATGTGTGCAAACTGGATGTGAATCTGGAATGCTGTATGTTCATGGCAGAGGTGGTGTGTGTGTGTGTCTTTGTGCGTCTTGAGGGAGGAGCATCCCACGCGAGCTCTGATGACCTGTGGGGCGGTCAGTGAGTCAGAGCTTATATGTGTCACTGTATTCCGGGGTGTTGATGGGCATGTTGATGTATTTCCGTGTTTGTCTGTGGAGTGGGTACCTGTGTGTATGAGTTTATTAGAAGTTTCATCTTGGGAACGCTTTGGGTGACTTTTAACCTCTTTGGCCCCGAGACAGCGTCCAGCACCTCCTCCTCGCTAGGTTACTGCCTGGGGAAGTAGAAAAGGGCTCCCTAGGGGGACCCAAAATCTGGTGATATCTTTCCCACAGCTGTTCTCGTGTCCACCTCTGGCCCCAAGGAGATGTTTTCCCCACCTCTTGTCCTCACCCAGGCCCACGGGGACAGATGGCAGCATGTGGAAGGTAGAGTAGGGTTGGGAGACGTTTGGCAGGTCACTTGTGTACGAGCGTTGTCTTTAACTCTGGACCAGGCGAGTGGAGTTTGTCCCCGGAAGTGCCTCCTGCTGCCAGAGTTTCAGCTATAGTGGGAACATAGCTTAGAGGGGTGACAGCAGCAAATCAGAGGCTGATCCTTGAATCCACCACTAACCCTCAGCTGCAGCCCCCATGCCTCATTTGCCTCATTGGTACCATGGGGAGATTGACGGTGACTTGGCTGGCTACAAGTGGACCCAGGGCCAGTTGTTACAACTCTGAACTATTTCCCCACCTCTTTACACCACTTCCCACTGTGCCTCAGTTTCTGGTGGAGGGAGACAGGGCACTGGAAAGAACCCTGGGCCCGGGTTAAGGCTAACGGGGGTTGAGATGTGTTCCCATGAGTGACAAGGAGCCGCCTTATGCTAGGGGGTAGACCACGGTACAGCCCATCCACGCGGTAGCTCAGCCTCTGTGCTGTGCCCTTGGGCACGTTGCTTCCCTGTCTGGGCCTCAACTTCCTCATCTGTAGTAAAAAAAGATTTGAACAGGAAGCTATCTGAGGGTCATTCTAGCCCTAAGAATGCTAGGATTCTTTGATGATCTAGAAGGGTGAGGTTCTCTGCCTCTCCCATACCCAAACCTCATATTTCAGTCTCTCTATCTGTAAATTGGGAGGAATGACACTGAGTTATTGGTATAAATATATGATCCGGAGATCTCCAGCCTGTTCAGGTTGTTGTGCAGTCACCCCTTCCTCAAGCCAGGACTCAGAACCTTACAGCCCAGTACCTCAGCCCAAGGTGAGCCCTGGGAATCTCCATGGCAACAAACTGGTTATGAACGGGGCTGCAGTTGCCATGGTGACGGGCTGCTCTCTCTCTCTCTCTCTCTCTCTCTCTCTCTCTCATCCCCCTCATCTCCCCTCCCCTCTTCTCAATGAACCAGAGCGATCTGCGGGCACCAGCTCTCCAGGTGGGGTGGGGGTGGGGGTGGTGGGTGCAGTGAGAAGGGGGTCCAGATTGAGAAAGAGGGAAGACGGGTTGAATCTGTAGGGGAATAGGGGGCTGTTGGGGTGCCATTGCCATGGTGACAGGGCTGCAGCCTGTTAATTAAGCCCCTGGTTGCCACGGAGACGATGGTGGTTGACGTGCTCTGCGGCGAGCCCTGTGTGTGTGGGGTGTGCTATGCGCTGGACTCATCAATTCACTGAGAGGGTTTTGGGTCTGGAGGACCGGCATGTAGTTTGGGGAGAGAAGAGTGAAAGAGGGAGTTCGGAGCCTTGGCTCCAGGAGGCCAAAGCTGGGGTGGGTGGCTTAGGTCATGGGGGTAATGATACGCAGATAAGGATGCACAGGGATTAAGCCATAAAGAGGAACGCTATGCCTGCCTCGTGTGGCAAGAAAATCCAGTCAGGTGGCTCCAGCTTCCTCCAAATGGCCTCCTACTCTGGTTCCCCGGATGGAGCCCTGGCCTGGAGGTCAGGGAGCTGGATTCTAGTCCCCAGTCTGCCACACGTTCACCCCATGAAGAAAATTTGTACCTTTCCGCCTCGAGGCTTTAATTTCCTCGTAAATGAGGGGTGGTCAAAAATAACTTATAAAGCCTCGTCCAGTTCCCACATCCTGACACTCAGACAGCTTCTGTGAAATTTGTTTCTCTGTGAGAAGCATAAGGTGGGGCGGGGGGCCGTGAACTTTAGAGCTTTCAAATTCAGAAACAGGACGCTTCCATCTTGTGTTGGTTTAATGAGAGCATCCCCCTAGCCCTAGGGGAATCTTCCTAGGGCTCTGGGTGGAGATGAGATGCTAAGCTGACAGCCATGTTCCTGGGGCTCAGGGCTGAGGGTCACCTTACTGGTGACCTTACCGGCCAAGGCCAGGCTGGCAGTGCAGAAGATGTCTGCAATGTGTTTTCTCAAAGTCTCGTGGCAGAGGGTTGGCCTGAGGCCAGAATAGGTATCAGTCTCCTTCAGAGGCGGGGGGTGTGAACTGAAGGGGCAGGGTCTCCCCTTGGGTCTGTCTCCTTACTTGGTCTGGGCTCCTTAGGAAGGGCTCCATGGCTTTAGTCTGAGATAAATGGAGTGGGCATTAAGAGCTTTCAGAGTGGGAAGAAGTCCCTTGGATTTATGTGGCCTCACCCTTTCATTTTGCAGATGGAGATACTAAAGCCCAGAAAGAGCAACTTAATTTTCCCCAGGGGTACACAGAATTTGGGGGCAGACGGCAGGAGAACATCACTATCTCTTGAATCCCAGATGTCCTGTGAGATAGAAGCTCTGGTGAGGGTGGGCGGAGGGGGTATCCAGGGGAGGAGGTATCACTTCTGCCTTCACCTATACTCCCCTGGGATCTAGGTTCCTCCTGTGGGTGGGCTTAGTCCCTGAGTGGCCAGGGCTCTGGACCACAAACGAACGGAAACAGATCCAGGGGAACGTCCCAGATCTGAGATTGCTGGAGAAAAAAAAATCTCAGCCTTTAATTTATTTCACAGTACTTCTCGGACAAACATGCTACACATTTTGCTATGTTACCTGTCCCTACAGAGTAGTGGAAAACCACGATGCTGCTGCTTGTGGTGGTGATGGTGGGGTGTGTACGTAGTGGAGTGTTTACGAATTCTTGAACACTGTTATCCACCTGCTGTCCTTTTAACCCCTGCCACCACGCCAAACCCATCTCACCTTTTTTGTGGTTTTCTCCCTGGGAAAGCCAAGAAAACCAATTCTTAGACCTTGTCTGAATAGCTAGCTCTCCATCCTAACAAGTCCTTCCAGCATCCACAAAACCCAGTGGCAGTGACACCTTATTGGTGGATCCCTCAGAAGCCCCTTTCCGTCAGCTGCCAAAAACTGTGATCAACCTGATCTGAAGCCACTGACAGATGCGTACAAGGACTCTGAACAGCAGGCCCTGTCCGTGACTCTGAAAAGCCGTGCCCTTGCATGGGGTCTCCAGTCATGTGGATGGCTTTTTAGGACCCTTGGAGATCTTCTGGGCCTACCTCCAGTTGCAAGGGGTACTTCAGTCCTGCACCTCTGAAGCCTGACCACAAGAGAAAGGAGAGAGCTCCCTGTTCCCTTTTTAGTAGCCAAGGATCGGAGACGGCTGAGCAGTTTGGTTTGAATGTATCTTTGTCCCTTCTATTGGAGGCAGGACCAATTTTAAAAGAAATTATGTTGAAGAAGACTCCTAAATTGGAATAAAGCAAACTGGGTTTTAGACCGAATCCTGCCATTCACTGGCGTAGTGTCCATAGGCAGTAATTTCTCCTCTTTGGGCCTTAGCTTTTTTTTTTTTTTTTTTTTTTTCAGTCCATAAGGTGAAAGCTGTCTATTAGATAAGATGATTGATGTGATCCTCTCCAGCCCTGGGACTCTCCTGGAATTTAGAGGGCTAGTGCTGGGGGTTAGGGTGAGTCTGAAAATAATTTCCCCTTAACGTGCTCTCCCCTTTGGGTGTTTAGATCTTCTGGAGACACAAACGGTCCAAACCTGGGATGCTTCTTCCTGAGATGTCTCCACCACTGGCTCAGGTCTGGATTCTAGGGGTTGTGAGAGGTCCCAATCAAGCTTCTGGAGGACTGGTGTCAGGGGAGGGGGAGGAACACAGAGAGCATGCTGGCTCTGGAATCCTCAGAAAGCAATCCTGGATTAGGGGATTAGACACTCCTGCCCCAGGAGAAAATCTGGTCCCAAACCGACTGACGGCCTCATTCCTCCCTCCCCCACTCTGTCCCTGGCGTGCCTCCTACCAGTTTGCCCTCCCTGGCAGTTTGTCCCTGCCTCCTCCCTAGTGAGGAGTCTGAGATCCCTAGAACCTTACCGCTGCCTTCTCTCCTCCTCATCGCATCTTGTTCCCAGGGTCGTTCTATAGTCAGAGGGTCCCTGCCTTGGACTCCTGGGATTTGTCTTGGGGGTGAGATGCTGGGATGCAGTCTAAGCACAATGAGAGGGTTCACTGCAACTCCCCAGGTTCCACTCCTCCCATTTTAAGACAGAATGAGCCAGACAGCTCAGCCCAGTGACCCTGAACCCCTGGGGGCAGCACAGAGCTTCAACTAAGGGCTCTGGCCTCAACACACCCCAAGTTCCAACCTCTTGACCAGCGATTTGGGAAAGGGTCTGGTTCTCCACTCTTCTTCAGGGCTGGCCTCCCCAGCTCTGCAGGCAGGATCCCCAGAGACCCGTATTCCATGGCGCCCCACCCCCGCCGCATCAGTACTCCTCGCCTTCCCCCTAGGGGTCACCCCAGACCCCTAGCCAGGCAGCCGCTGCGGGGCCGCCTCCCCGCGGCCGCGACCTAGTTCCCTGCCGTTATTTTTAGGGCGCGGGATGGCACCTGCCCACGTGCCGGCCCCGCCTGCGCCGGGGAGTGGGGGGCGGGCGGAGCTGCGTCTGCTCGTGGGAGGCGAGGCCCCCGTCCCCCGCAGCACCCCCTCCATCCCACCCGTACAAGCCCCCAGTTTTCGTGCGAGGGGGCCTCCAGCCGCGCTCTGCCCTCCCCTCGTCTCCTCTTCTTCCTCCCTCTCGCGCTCCCCCCCAAAACCCCGCCAGTGGCTCACGCCTCCTGCATACGGGATGAGGTGAGCAGCGCCGCCGCTGAGAGGGGGCGCGCGCGGGTGTGAGCGTGTGTCCGTGTGCGAGTGTGTGTGCGCCGGGCGGGCGGGCACTGCAGCTTCTTCCTCCGTGGAGCGGAGAGCGAGAGAGAGCTAGAGCGAGCGAGAGAGCGGCGAAGGCGGGCAGAGGGGCGCGGGCGAGGCGGAGCAGCCATCCCCGGGCCCGGCGCCGCGCCGCCACCATGCTAAACAACCTGACGGACTGCGAGGACGGCGACGGGGGAGCCAACCCCGGTAAGCAGCGGCCCGGGGGCGGCGAGGGAGGGGGCGGCGAGGAGAGGAGGCAGCTCTAGGGTTAGAGGCAGAGCGGGGGCCGCCTCCTTCAGAGAAGAGGCTGGGACTGACCTGGGCGGTGGGCGCCCACAGCGGCCTGGAGCCCTACTCCATTGGAATGCGCCAGGCGCTGTCCAAGGTGCTGGAATGCGCCGCGCCCGTGGCAGGGCTGGGGGCCGAGGGGGTTGCCAGTGCCCACGGTCCGGGGGCAGACGTGGGTTAGCTAAGCGGGGGAGGCGGTGGGAAGGGGATGGAAGAGCTAGAATGGGCTGACGTGGACCTCGACGGGCGGGAGGAAGGGTTCCTTTCCTCAAGAAGGGACCCCGGCGTCCTGGCGCAGAGCGTTGACCGGCGACGCGGGGAGGGGGTGGGGGGGGTGCAGTCTGCTGCAGTCCCTCGCTCTGAGACTTTCAACTGAAAGGTGGGGGGAAGGTATACCCATGGGGGGTTGGAACCATATGACAGCCCCCGTCCGGGCTGTGGTGTCTCCTTAAGGGGACACTTGGTGCAATCGGGGGCCCCCCTCCCCCAAAGCTGCCGGAGGTCCGACCTCAGACTGAAGCGTACCTCCTCCGGAGATTTTCAGCTCTACTTTGCGGAATCTCCCTCTCCCTCTCGCATACCCATGGGTTCCTATTCAGGACGGGAAGCAAGATCACCCTCCTTTCTTCCCTCTTTCCCCTTCCTCTCTCGGTACACTGGGATGGCAGTGAGGTTTCCAGGGCGGGGCAAGGGGGAGGTTTTCTAGTCTGCTCTGCTAGCTTCCCCAGCGAGGCCTCAGGAATGGGGTCCCAGCAGCTGAATCCCCAGCGGCGCCGCGGCGCGGACACTGCGGACGCGCTGCGGTGGGTGCGGAGACTCGCTAGGAGCTCAGGGGCTTGAAGCAGGTCCTTTCGCCGCTCCTGCTTTCTGCCGCCCTCCTCCACAGTTTCCCCGCTCTGAGGTCTTCGGGCCAGCCACCCCCTCGGGCTCCCAGGCCCCCCGCCGCCCCCCAGCGGTCTCAGCCATCCATCACGGCTGTCAGCCGCCCCCACCCCCCACCCTCCAGCGGCGCTGCGTCCCTTGCGCACTAGCGCGCCTCCCGCTCCGGCTGTCTGCGCTCCGCGCTTTCAAACGGTCCCCTGGGCATTGCTTGACCCTCTGGGCTGAGATTCTTGCAGACCTCCCCGGGGGATGACCAGAGAGCCCCAAGGACTGAAAGAGCGAGGTCTTCCAGGGACTGGCAGCCTAGACTTGAAGTCTTCCGGATCCTGGATCCAAGTCAGAGCCAAGTGGCCGCTTGGGAAGGCTGTGGGCACCAGGGTCCCCAATTCTTTGTCTGAGACCCTCTTTTCCTTCCTGACGTTGAGTGGTATACAGAGGTCAGAACCACCAGCTAGCCAGCTAGTTCATCCATCTCCCGGGTGACCCTGGGGTTACCTCATCCTGTAGCAGACCCCCTCCCCAGCAGGCTTAGGCTCCGGGGGAAGAGGGTTTGGCAAAGTCGAGTCTGCGACAGATCCAGGCATCCCGACGCGGTGCCCCGGGAACGAGTGTGTGTGTGTGTGTGGGGGGGGTGTCATTTCCATCTGGGATCCCCTTCAGATACCTCCATTCTGAAGACAGGGACTCAGCCTGAGAGAGAATCTCTGCTCCCCCCAGATACGGGGTATGGTCCTATCCCCCAGCCCTGATTTCTCTATCCTGAGATTCCTGCCTTACTGGGCCTTGGGGTTTCCATGGGGTCTCCGGAGGCCTAGAAAAGAGGCATCTATCTGTGTGTGTGGAACAGGAGTCCAGCTAAAAGCTCCCTTCCGTTCTACCCCCTCCCCATTAGTTACTAGACTCTGAGTGTAGCAGGTCCATCTGGAGACTTTCTCTCTATGTGTAGGGTCCAGGACCTGGTCAGGAGTTTGGGGTCCCAGAAAGATAAGGCCTCCCGGCGATGCCTGAAGGTGATGGTAGGGGGCTCTAAGGACCTGCTGGACTTGAGGGAAGAGGGACTATCAGATTGAGAGCCTCTGCCATCTCTGATTTTAGGTTCTTGGGGATGTAGGGGAGGACCTGGGAATGCGAGGTGCTGACCTCAGGGAAGTGGGAATAGCCTGAGCAGGAGGGTTCATCCGGACTAAGGAAGAACCCAAGGATACTGTGTCTGGCCCCCACGCCTCCTATCCCCTTGGGGTCTGACGCCCTCCCCCACCCCAATCTGGCTTGGGGATTCCCCCAGGCCTGGCCCCAGGCCCCCGGGGGAGGCTCCTTAGCCCTCGCCGCTCGCCTGTTTCCTCCCCGGGAGCTCTGGCCGCCGCAGCTTAATTGAAAGCCGATTCGGGCTGAGAGCTCCCAGGGGGCGGGGGCGGGGGCGGGGGCCAGGCGGAGAGGGCTCAGCCTCAGTCTGGCCCTGCCTCTCGCGCGCGCGCCACTCGCCGCTACCCGGCAGCCCGCGTCCTGGCTCTGGGGATTCGGGGCGAGTTCCCCCTTCGCAGTTCCCCCTGCTCCTCTGAGAACTCCTGAAGCTCACCCCTCTCCCCTCCACCAGTGCGCCCGCCGTTCCAGGGAGGGGACGAAATCAGCCCCCCGGCAGAGGAGGCCGGCGGCCTGGCATCCCGTCCAGATGGCAGGTGGAAGGGCGGGACCCAGGACCAGCCTATCGAGCCGCCCTCTCCCCGGCCCTCATCTCCTAGCTGGGAAACGGCCCCGAGTCTGGCTCCGCGCAGCGCGTCGCGTTACATAAGCGGCTGCGGGCGCGTGGCCGCCTCGGCTCGGCGCTGCGCTCTCTGCCCGCGCGGTCGCCATGGAGACCGGCGCGGGACTCCCTAGAGCCGGGTCTCGGGCCAGGACGACCCCCTCGCGGCCCGGCGCGTTCCCTGGGACCCCAGGAAGGAGGAGGGGCTTGGGAGGGGGGCGGGAAAAGTAGAGGGGAGGGGCTCTCGTGGCCTGTAGTCCCGACGCGGAGCTGACGCGGCGGGGAGAGGTACCCAGTCCCACAGGAGGCAGGGCCCCTAAATCTTCCGGCTTGGGGAGAGGTGTGGGATGCGGAGGCCGGGCTGGGTGGGGCACCACGAACATGAATAATAATCGTACTTGTAATAGCAGCAATAGTTACGCTTATGTGCTAGGCACACCCAATAGGCGTTATTCCCTTCAGCCTCAGAACAGCCCTGTGAGTTAAGCACGATTATTATCCCTTTGCAAAGGAGGAAACTGAGGCTTAGAGAGTTTAAGTGACTTGCCGAACATGTCGGCACGGCCAGTGAAGCTGGGACTGGAGCCTAAATCTTGACACCCCCCCCCCCCCCAGCCCTTTTCTAAGAAATTTGTTATCCCCCTGAACCCTTCTTGTTCCCACAACCCAGTATGTTGATGAAGCATCTTGTCGGCATTTTTAAAAGGAGGAGGAACCCACTTCTCTTTTATTTCTCCTATTCTCTGGCCCCGGGCAGCTCTTCTGAGATCCTGGGGGTCAGGAAGGAAGCCGGGGGGAATTTATCTCCAAATACTTTTTCCTCCTGAGAAAGACTTTTTCCACCCCCCACCCCCCCCCCCCTTAGCATCTATTATGTGCCAGGTTCTCGCTGGGAGGACAGATCTGCTATTTCCAGGCACTCAGGTATGTGAGGAGAAGAACGAGCTGATGGTGGCTCCCTGTTTAGGGACCAGGAGCTCCTGGCTTGATCGATGAGGTGGAGGTGGTGGCAGGAGAAGGTGGTGGGTGTCCCTTGAGCTGGTGAGGCATCGCTTCCCCCTTCCACAACTTTGAGTCAGGATGAGACTGGATTTGTAACAGGTCATGCTCTAGGGGTGGACCCTGGCTGGGTGACTAAGGAAGATTTCCAGGAGGTAGGGAGGAGAAAAACGGGGGAGGATTGGGAAGATGGAGGTGGAGAAAGACATGACAGGAGACCAGGGGACAGGAAATTCAGAATATGTAGGGCCTCAGGTTCATTTGGGATTTGTTTATTGGCGACTTTCTCCAGATGTCTGCTCCTGGGATTCAGCCCTTGAGCTGAGAAAGGGTGACGGCTGAAGCCAAGGGAAAGTGCCTATGGGGGTCTCCTATGTCTCTTTGAAAGGACCTCTGCTAGGGGCCCAAAAGACTTACTCCTTGGGTGATCTCATCCAGATTCATGGTTTGACACATTTCCTCCACACATTGTCATGGGTTACCCTCATCTCCTTCTCCTGCCCAGCCTTTCTTCTAGGGCCCAGGCTCTGTATATCCAAGAGCCTTCTGGACGTATTCACTTGAGTGTCCTATACTGCCTTTCCCTCAGTCAAATTCAGCTTCTTACCCACCCCCAGTCTCTGCCCTTCCCACATCTATTAAATAGCACCATCACCCACTCATTGACCTATGCTAGAAACCCCAGACATTATCCTAGGTTTCTCCTTCTCATGTCCCCAAACATCTGGCATAAAAATATGTGCCAATAATTCTTGGGTCTGTCCATTGTCCTGCATTGCTCTGGCCTGGGTCATCCTCAGCCCTTGCCTGGATTACTGAAAGTCTCAAACTTTCTTTAGATGAAATTCTCCATCTAAAGGCCAGAGTGATTGCTCTAAAACACAAGGCTGTTCATGGCACCTCTTTGGCTGAAACTCTTCAATGACTTCCCATTGTCCTCTGGATGAAGTCCAAAATCTTTAACATGGCCTGCTAATCATTTAAGGACTGAGTCTACACCTTCTGAGGCTCATCTTTTCATAGGTCACTCTCCACCTTTCAGCCCCTCCCTCCATGTCCCTTCTTCAGACTCCAGCCAGATCAGGCTTCTTTCAGCATGTCTGACCCACTCTCTTCACTCTTCCCTCTGGGCCATCGAACATGCTGTTCTGCAGTTCTCTCTGCCTGGAACACCCTCCCGCCTCCCTCCCAGCGTAGCTCTTACTCATCCTTCAGTTCTCAGCCTACTTGTCACTTCCTCTGGGAAGCCTTCCGTGACCTCCCAGGCTGGGCTGAATGCCTCTCCTGTATTCCCACAGTCCCTTATTCATCTCCTATCACAGAATTTACCACTCTGGGTTGGAAATTCATGAATACTGTTTTATCTCTTCTGCCTGTGGTTTCCCTGAGGGCAGAGATGGTGTCTTCGTGTGTGTTTTACTCCCTCTCCCTCCCATGCTGATTTTGGCACATGGTAGAGATCCAGTAAATATGTGTTGACTGAAGATGCATGAGGGGCATAGGGGATGCCACATGGGTCACTTCTCCAAGAGGTAAAGTATCCTTTGGTCCTCAGGCTTTAGTATTCTCTGCCTTTGTCTCTGGGAAAGAGCATGCTTTCACCCCAGAACACCAGCGTGGTCCCAGTTATGGTCGAGGAGGGGCACCTGGAGAGTCTAGAGTGACCTAGTGAATGAAGAAGGACCCCCCAAGGGCAAGGAAGCACTCACATCTTCATTAAAAACCTACTACGTGCCAGGGAATGCACTAGGCTCTTTACACATCCTGTCAACTAAAATTCTACGGGGGGGGGGCATTACTGTTAGCTCCATTTTTCCAATGTGCAAACTGAGGTTCAGAGAGTCAAAGTGGCCACATAGCTGGATGCCCAGGCAGAAGGATGGCAACCCATTGGTGCCAGACCCCTGACTCCTCTGCCTTCTCAGGTGATGGCAACCCCAAGGAGAGCAGCCCCTTCATCAACAGCACTGACACAGAGAAGGGAAGGGAGTATGATGGCAAGAATATGGCCCTGTTTGAGGTGGGTTGCTAGTTTGTGTGACACCCCATTCATCCGCCACTCCCTCCTTCTCTCCCTCTCTTCCTCCCTCAGGGACAGTGTCCTCCTCTCCATTTCCTTCTCCTTCCCTTTACCCCTGCTACTCCCTCTCCTTATCCCACATCCACTTTCCCTGTTCTCTGTGCTTTTTCCTCCTCCTTCCCCATCTCATCCCACCCCCAATGGTTTGCTTTCCTCACCCCCATCTCTCTCTGCCTCCTACTATGTAGCTCGCCTCTCCTTTCCTGGGCCCTTGTGTCCTAACTCTACCACCCCCACCTCCACAGGAGGAAATGGACACCAGCCCCATGGTGTCCTCCCTGCTCAGTGGCCTGGCCAACTACACCAACCTGCCCCAGGGAAGTAGGGAGCATGAAGAGGCAGAAAACAATGAGGGTGGAAAAAAGAAGCCAGTGCAGGTGAGGGCCTTGGGGGGAAAAGGGATGGGGGAGGAAGAAGGGGTGGAGGGGACAAAGGGTGGGGGGACAAAAGAGAGTCAGTTGAAGGGGTGGATGATGGAGGCAGAGGGATAGGAATTGGGGCTGAGGGTGAGGAAGGGATAGAGGTGGAGGGAGGAGAGGGGAGGGAGGGTAGAGACCAGAGGAAAGAGGGATGAAGGGATGGGGACGGAGAAGGGAGGGGAGTGGGGGATTGAAAATAGGGGGGAGGAGGGGTCTGGGTGTTCATAGTGACTACAGGCTGCAGAAACTGACACTGGCTTCCCCGGCAGGCCCCACGCATGGGCACCTTCATGGGTGTGTACCTACCATGCCTGCAGAACATCTTTGGTGTCATCCTCTTCCTGAGGCTCACTTGGGTGGTGGGCATCGCAGGCATCATGGAGGCCTTCTGCATGGTCTTCATCTGCTGCTCCTGTGTGAGTGACACCTCCCCCTCTCCTGACCGTTGTGGCAGACCAGGGACCTGGGGTGGGGGAGGGGAAGGGGCAGCAGGAGACCTGAGTGTTTTGTAGGAATCACTGCGTATGATCTTTGAGAGTAAATCAGGTCTGATTGGTCCTTCCTGCATCTCACAAGCTGGTCCCTGATAGCCACTAACCAGGTTTCGCCTGGATCGTGTGTGTGTGTGTGTGTGTGTATGTGTGTGTGTGTGTGTGTGTGTGTGTGTGTGAATGGGTGCGTGTATAATTACACAAGTAATGCAGATTCATTGACGAAAAAGATAGGTGTACAGAAGGAAATAAAATTCACCTAGAAAACCCCAGTGGTTAACATTTTTGTAGGCCCAGACTCACAAAAAATGGGATTATGTGTCACAAACAGCTTTGTAATAGAATCCTTTCCATCCTCCCTAGAAAATCAAATATTCACGGAACACCTACTTCTCATCATGTTTACATTTCTTCACACATGACCCTTGAGCCACCTCGGCATGTGAGGTGGCCGCTACTGACGGTAGAACGCCTATTTTATTTCTTTTTAAGTTTTTGTTTTCACAAAATTTCAGACATACAGAAAATTTGCAGGAATAGAACAAATATCCCTTCCATCAGACTCCCAAATGTTAACGTTATTGTATTTATTCCGTCCTCTCTGTAAGTACCTTTTTTCCCCTGAATTTGAGAGCAAGTTGCAGACATGATGCCTCTTTATCCTAAATCCTTCACTGTGTGTTTACTAAAAATGAGGACATTCCCTTATGTAACCACAGTACAATGATCAGAGGCAGGAAACTGACACTGATACGTTAATAATGTCTTAATAGTAACACATTAATAATGTTTTATCTGCAGGCCTTATTCAGATTTTGCCAATCATGTCCTCACTAACTGAAGAAAATTCAAGATCACGTTTATACTCATTTATGATATCATGATTTTAGCCTCCATTAATCTGTAACAGCTGCTCTTTCTTTGTCTTGCATGACATTGACACTTTTGAAGAGTAGGGAGCGGTTAGTTTGTATGATGTCCCTTGATCTGGGTTGGTCAGATATCTCCTCATGACCAGATTCAGCTTAAGCATTTAGGCAGGAATACAGTACACCTATTTCATAGATGAAGAAACTGAGGCTTAGACAAGTGAAGTGGCTTGTCCCAGATCAGACAGCTGGTCAGAGGCCAAGCTGGGATTTCCAGAGCTCTCTGATGCTATAGCTTGTGCTTCCTCCATGTGCATGGTGAATAAGAGATTTTCTTGACCAGAAGGACTTGGCAGGGGTAGAAGTTGGAACAGGACCAGAGAGAAGCTCAGCAAGGACTTGTGGGTTTGGCAGGTGTTTATGGGGTATAAGGTTTGGCACTGACCCAGGGCACTGCGGCCCCTGCCCTAGCTGCCACTCTGATGATCTCTCTCCTTGCAGACAATGCTCACGGCCATCTCCATGAGTGCAATCGCAACCAATGGTGTTGTACCTGGTATGTGATGGGGCTTCTTGGAGGGGAAAGGGGTCTGGTTGGTCAGGAGGGGGCCCAGATAGTTGGAAGGAAGGACAGAGCCATAGGCTTTGGGGTCATCAGGACCAAGAGAGGCAATATTGAAGACCTGGGGGCTGGTCTATGATGTTTGTGGGGTAGATGGGGACAGTGGTATTAAGGGGGAGGAGGGAGGGAGGCAGTTGATGGAGTTGAACAGGGCAATGCAAGATCTCCGTTTGCCTGAGACCCTCCTCTCCGTCATCCTATTTTTCTGAGCCATGACCTCCTCAGAGGGGTAATTAGCAACATGGTAATTAGTGCTGCAAAATCCACTCAGAGTGGCTGGCTGAGTCTCCCACCAGTCGTAGGGCTGTAGCCTGTAAGACGTGAGGCACAGAACAACCCCTTTCCCACCTCTGTCCTGGAGCCCCCTCACCCCCAGTGGCAGCCCAGTGCCCCTTGAACTTCTCACTGACACTAGGTTCTTTCTGCAGCTGGCGGCTCCTACTACATGATTTCCAGGTCTCTGGGCCCAGAGTTTGGGGGCGCCGTTGGCCTCTGCTTCTACCTGGGCACTACATTTGCTGGGGCCATGTACATCCTGGGCACCATCGAAATCCTGCTGGTGAGAGGGGTTGAGGAGGAGGTGTGGGGCCCCAGGATGTCAATCAGTTAACCAATGCTCCCTGGACACC
Organism: Lynx rufus; assembly: GCF_022079265.1. NCBI lineage: Eukaryota > Metazoa > Chordata > Mammalia > Carnivora > Felidae > Lynx > Lynx rufus. The sequence goes on along the minus strand of NW_025814896.1, from coordinate 14,982,794 downwards.
TCCTAGGGAGAGGTCCAAGCCACTCAGTGAGGCCGAAAGGAAATCAGATGTGGTTCTGTCTTTAAAAAATTCACAGTCTAGTTGGGGAGACAAGATACAGTAATTACGTAACGTGAACAGCTGTCGTTCATCAGGCACCCACTGTGCTCTCAGCAGAGTTCCAATTGCTTTACAGTCATTATCTTGAATCCTCACAAGGATTAAGTATTATTATGCCCATTTTACAAATGAGAAGCTCAGAGAGGTGACATGACTTGCTCAAGGTCACTCAGCTACCAAGTGGCAGAGGTGGGTCGATAAGAGTTAATAGTGGTAGAAATAATTAAAGTAATGTCACACAATAGCCATATCTGGTGATTGCCTACCATGTGCCTGGGACTGTGCTGATTTCTCTGTGAATGTTAATTGTGCAGGACTGATGACCAATGGGTTGCAAAAGAGAAGAAGGATGTGAGGGAGCCGAATAAGAGACATGTTAGGAGTAGTGACTGATGAGAAGAAATCAGGGTGCTGGGCAGTGTTTGAAGGAGAGGCTAGTGATGTGGGTCTCGGCTCAAAGCAATTCTGCTCAATGCACAAAATTGGAAAAATATCAAAGAATGTAAAAAAGGAAATAACAACTGCCTGAAGAAAATCACCATTAACATTTTGGTGTATTTCCTTCCTTTTTTTTTTTTTTTTTTTTACCATGTGAAATTGTATTCTGTCCTTGTAAAATAGACTCCATAGATTTCCCTAAGTAACTAGAAACTCCCTTTGTAATATCATTTATAAGCGAAAATAACTTTTTTAAGAATATAAACATATTAACATTCAGTCTAAAAATTTTAGAAAATACAAATATGCCGTAGGAATAAAAATGATCACATTTACTCCTATCATTGGATGTCATTTCCAGTCTCATACTACTGTAAATATACCGTGATGAGCAAGTATTTTCCAAAGCTCTTCCTGCACGTCAGGTTGTATCCTTGGGGGTGATTCTTAGCTGGTTCTTGCTGTGTCACTCACCTGACCTCCTTGCCCCCTTTCCACAGGCTTACCTCTTCCCAGCTATGGCCATTTTTAAGGCAGAAGATGCCAGTGGGGAAGCAGCAGCCATGTTGAACAATATGCGTGTGTATGGCACCTGTGTGCTCACTTGCATGGCCACTGTGGTATTTGTGGGCGTCAAGTATGTCAACAAGTTTGCCCTTGTCTTCCTGGGTTGTGTCATCCTCTCCATCCTGGCCATCTATGCTGGGGTCATCAAATCTGCCTTCGACCCACCCAACTTCCCGTAAGTGCTGTTGCTCTGAGCCTAAGGCATCGTCCTCCTCCTCCCTGGTTAGGTTTCAGGGTCTGCGACGCCAGTCTCTGCCAACCTCCCTCTCCTCATCTCTCAGAATCTGAGTCCTTGTGGATTTAGAGCAACCTCCCTTAGGAAGTAAAATCTCTCCTTGTTTGGGGGAAATCTCTACAGGGTGGGATAATGTTTCTGGAGGTGGGCAGAGTTTCCCTTGTGAGGGTCAATTGCTTGCTGGTGGAGCAGACTTGGGAAGAACCAAGTGGGATTATTTTTGAAGGGATGATTCTGTGTTAGAGAAGCATTTCCTGGCAGGAGACAACTTCCTGGAATAGGGCACCTTATTAGTGTTGGATACCTTCTCTGTTGGGGGAAAGGTCACAGAAGAGAGGGTCTAGAGTCTCAAATCTTTGTGGGTCCTGCCTCTTTCTTGAGGACAGATTCCCTTAAATCCCACCGCCCAGGACTGCACACAGAGACTGCTGTCCATGGTTCTGAAACATAGCATTGTACTAAAGTCGTGGTTCTTTGCTGTGGCTGCATATTAAAATCACTTGGGGGAGCTTTGAAAAAAAAAAAAAAACACCGATTCTGGGCTCCATCCCAATTAAATCAGGATCTCTGGATATGGGGCCCTGAGATCTGTGTTTTTTAGAGCTCCCCTGGTGGTTCTATTGTGAAGCCAAGGCAAGGTTATGTCCCTCCCCCATCTTCCTCCCTTGTTGCTCTCCCTAGGATCTGCCTCCTGGGGAACCGCACACTATCTCGCCATGGCTTTGATGTCTGTGCCAAGCTGGCTTGGGAAGGAAATGAGACGGTGACCACACGGCTCTGGGGCCTTTTCTGTTCCTCCCGTTTCCTCAACGCCACCTGTGATGAGTACTTCACCCGAAACAATGTCACGGAGATCCAGGGCATCCCTGGCGCTGCCAGTGGCCTCATCAAAGGTCTGGGGGGAGGGAAGAAGGCTGGTGTCCAGGGAACACTACAGGGATTGTGGGTTAAACAGTCAGGATTAAGGAACTCTACTTGGGATTCACTTAAACTCAATCAGTTTTAATTGAGCACCTACTCTGGGCCATCTTTCCTTGGCGTCTTGGAGGAATAGAGACGAAAGGGAGCCTTCAATATCTTACTACCTAGTAGGAAAGAAAGTCATCAGTTTAAACAAGTATTCACCACTCATCATCTCCGTGGTGTCTAGCACTGTGCTAAGCACCAGGAACATGATATAAATAAGTCACAGTCCTTGGCTTCAAGGAGTCCAATGGTGGACACAGATGTATAAGCAAATAAATTACAATATGAGTTGATGTGCCTTCAATGAACAGAGACCTCTCAGGGGAGGGAGTGGTCATGTGTATAAAGGGGCAAGACAAGGCTTCCTAGACTCATCTGAGGAGGGTTTTGAAGGAAAAATAAGAGATTTTGAGTTATACTAGGGGGGTAAAGGAATTAAGGCAGAAGAACAGCTTGCCTGAAAGCATGCAGACAGAGAAGAGCATATTGTGTCCTTCCAACCACAGATAATTTGGTATGACTGGGGCATAAAGTACAAAGGAAGGAGGGGCAAGAAATGATGTTGGAGAGGGTGGCATAAGCCAGATTGTGGCAGGCCTTGGAAGCCATATTGAAATGTTTGAACCATGTCCTGAGGGCAATGGGGGCCATGAAAGGGTTTCAAATAAGGGATGGACATGGTCAGTGTTATTTCTAAAGGTTCTTTTTGGCTGTTAATATGGATGAGGTAAAGGGAGAGAGAACAGGGAGTCCAGGAGGAGGCTGATGCTGAGTTCAGGTGACAGATGATAGTTTTCTGATCAAGAGTAATCGAGTGATGTCCATGGGAGTGGAGCAGTGGTTCTCCCCCAGGGCTGTTTTGCCCCCCAGGAGGCATATAGCAATGTCTGGAGACATTTTTGGCCATCGCAACTAGATGGTTGTTACTGACATCTAATGCATAGAAACCAGTATTTTGCTAAAACATTCTACAGTGCTGTAAGACAGCCCTCCACAACAAAGGATTATCTGGCCCCAAATGTCAATAAGGCTGAAGTGAGGAAATCCTGAAAAGGAGAGGAGGGGCATATTTGAGAAATATTTAGAAGGGATAATAGACAGAAATTGGAGATGGTTTTGAAACAGATATGGGGAAAGGGAACAGTTGAGGGCAATGTAAAGCTGTCTGAATTAATGATGGTGCCATTTACTGAGATAAGGGATACAAAAAAGGAGCTGGTTGTGAGGTGGCTGGCCAGTGAGACCAGTTTGGGACATATTGAATCAGTCTGAGATAGGTCTTTCTGTGTCTTTTTACCCCACTAGACTGGACTATTTGAGGGCAAGGACTAGATGTGATTCATGTGCAAAGCCTCTGCACATGGCCTGGCCCAAAGCAGGAGCTTAGGGAATGTCAGTGGAAATAAAATAGAGCCAAGGCCTTGAAGGAGTGAGAAGTGGTTGACCTTGACCCTTCTTTTTCTGCCCACCCCACCTCCTGGCCCTGGAGCTCTGGTACCCTGACTTCTGGTTTTCCTCCTAAGCATCATATCTCCTCCCCACAGAGAACCTCTGGAGCTCCTACCTGACCAAGGGGGTGATTGTGGAGAGACGTGGGATGCCCTCGGTGGGCCTGGCAGATGGCACCCCTGTCGACATGGACCATCCTTATGTCTTCAGCGACATGACCTCCTACTTCACCCTGCTGGTTGGCATCTACTTCCCCTCAGTCACAGGTGAAGGGGAGCTCAGAGAGGGAGGACTCTGCCTGAGAGTGATGGGTGGAGAGAGTCAATGATGATGTGGGGAATTTCTTAGTCCAGCAATCTCATCACATAGGCAGGAGCCAAAATCCAGTTCCCATTGCACAGATGAGGGAATTAAGGCCAGGAGAAGCCATGCCCGAGTTCTCACACCAGTCAGTATGCCAGGACTAGATCCCAGACTTCCTGGCTCCGAGGCTGGTGTCCTTTCTTCTTGTTCTGTCTTGTCTCCTGTGGCCCCTGTACTAGCTGCTCCTCTATTCGCAGGGATCATGGCTGGTTCTAACCGTTCTGGAGACCTACGGGATGCCCAGAAGTCAATTCCCACTGGCACCATCCTGGCCATTGCCACCACCTCTGCTGTCTGTATCCTGCATTGCTGGGCTGGGACCACCGTGGATAGGGAGGGCTGGGAGGAGGGCAGCTGAAGCTGCTGCCTCACCCAGCTGGCCTGGGAGCAGAAAGGGGAATGTCATCCTGGGGATTCTCCTTCATCCTCTGCTACAGACATCAGTTCTGTTGTTCTGTTTGGGGCCTGCATTGAGGGGGTCGTCCTACGGGACAAGTAAGTAAGGGAATTGGGGCTGATCCTGTTCTGGGTAGTGGGTGCATGGGGCCAGGTTTTGGGAAACAGACCCCGCAGAGAGTGTTGAGTCTGTGCAAGGGGACTTGTGGGAGGGAGATCACAGGCGATTGCTTGCAAGCTCACCTTCTTATATTTTATCTTTCTCCTGTCACTCCAGCTCAAGAAACTTGGATGGTGTCTCGTTGTTTTTAGGATAATGCTACTTTCCTTTTTTTTTTTTTTGCTTTAAAATCTATTAACCCATTTAACATTTCTTAGATATCTATATGTTGGTCGCTGTCCAGTGTTCTAGGAGAGAATAAAAATAAATAACACATGCTTTTTGTCCTGAAGGAGCTCTTTGGGGGCTGATAACCACGCTCAACAACAGACTTGAAATGTAGAGCAGTAGGAATGGGCTCTGGTAGTGCACAGGAGGCCGTAATCCAGTCTTCAGAGGGTTGGGGAAGAGGAGGTGATGCTGGAAGTGCCTTACACACATTTTCCCACTTATCTTTCTCACTTTAAATGTTGAGTAGAGATCAGTTAGGTAACTAGGAGTGGGAAGGGCATTCTAGGTGGTGGGAACAGCATGAACAAAGGTGGAGGAGAGAAACAGTAGTGTGTGTGTGTGTGTGTGTGTGTGTGTGTGCGCACACATAGGTGCCTATAGCTGTAAGAAATTCAAGCTTCTGGAGCCTACACATTTGAAGGGTATGGGCACGCACCACTAGGAGGGTAAAGTAGGAGGTCTTGTCACAGAAGTCAGTTTCCATGGCTCCATCCTGGCTTCTGTAAGGTGGGGAATGGGGACATGCGTCTGGAGCCAGTCCTGGAAGCCTGGTTTTTGGTACCAGGAAATTAGAGCTTTATTTTATTAAAAAAAAAAAAATAGAGGAAACCCGGAAGGGTTTTAAGCAGGGGAGTGACCTGGCCAAGTGGACAATTTGCATATATTACACTTATTAGCTTTTAGGGGAACTTAATCTCCACTTATTTCATTTAATCAGAGACCCCCCCCCTTGGGGTGCCTGTGTGGTTTAGTTGGTTAAGCATCTGACTTCGGCTCAGGTCATGATCTCACAGTTTGTGGGTTCGAGCCCCACATTGGGCTCTGTGCTGACAGCTCAGAGCCTGGAGCCTGCTTCGGATTCTGTGTCTCCCTCTCTCTCCCTCTGCCCCTCCCCTCCTCAAAAAATAAATCAACATTAAAAAAATTAATCAGAGACCTCCCACAGAACTGCAAGGGATTCAGCAGGCCATCCGGTAAAACCCTTCATCTGATTTTGGAGTCCTTCAGCAACAGCCCATTTGAGCACACCTCTGCTTGCACACTCCAGCCACAGGGCTCTCTCTACCTACTGAGGCAGCATCATTCAATTTAAGATAGTGTCACTGTTAGAAAATGCTTTTCTATGCTTCTCACATTAGATATCATTACCATAAATGAGGCCAGAACCCCATTTTTCAGATGGAGACACAGGTTCTAATAAGCCAAGAGATTTTTTCCAGCTTAACATATTACAGTATTGACCATTTACTAGAATCACTATTAGTGTCTTGTTCCAGGCATAGTTCAAAGCATTTTACCTGTGTTGGTTCCTTTTATCTTGTCACCAATCATACGAGATAGGTTTATAATGATTCTCATTTTATAGCTGAGGCAACTTACCCAAGGTCACACAGACAGAAATGCCCAGGACATTAGGAGCTTTGTCTCCCCCCTTGCTCCTAGAGAGCCTAGTCCTGTGATGGGTGTACAACTGGTCCTGGGGTTGGTGTGGGAGACACGCCCTGGAGATCCAGGTGGCATTGCTCACCCAGCATCTCCTGTCCCCTTGCTGCTTCATTCCAGGTTTGGCGAAGCTGTGAATGGCAACCTGGTGGTGGGAACACTGGCCTGGCCATCCCCTTGGGTCATTGTCATCGGATCCTTCTTCTCCACCTGTGGGGCTGGGCTGCAGAGCCTCACGGGGGCCCCACGCCTGCTGCAGGCCATCTCCCGGGACGGCATAGTGCCCTTCCTGCAGGTCAGTGAGGGGTGGAGTGTGGGAAGAACAGCCCATGCATTATACCGGTCAGCCAAGCCACTGCCCGGAGAGGCCACCGGGTGAGCCAAGGCCCCCTAGGGCCCTGCTGCTCTGCACTACCAATAAGAAGAATGGGTGTGCCTTATTTGGGATTTGGCCCATGGTCAGTGCTATCTCTTTGGGCAGAGTTGTCTGCTCTTAGGGGAGAAACCATTAGCCCTCCTTTGGCTGAGTGATCAGGCAGGGAGGTAGCCAAAGGGCAAGTGTGGCTCTCTCCATGGTGCTTAAAAAAAAAAAAAAGATTTATGGAGCACACAGTCATGGCCACTTGCTGGCCCCTGTAGCTCCTCTCCATCTGTCCTACAGGTCCTTCTTTTCCCCTTAAGGGGTCATTTGAACTTCATTAACTGAAGTACCAATGTCAGAGTGGGAGAGACACAGCCAAAGAGTGGCATCCCCTTGGGTAAGGGTGAGGAATACAGCATCCTCTCCCTACTTCCTCACTGGTTAGGGGATTCCTGCCTCCATTGCACTGGTCCCCAAGACTGGACAAGAGAGACAAGAAGTGCCTAAGATCTCAGACCTCTATGATGGTTGCTCTGTCCTCAGGTCTTTGGCCACGGCAAAGCCAACGGAGAGCCAACATGGGCCTTGCTCCTGACGGCCTGCATCTGTGAGATTGGCATCCTCATTGCATCCCTCGATGAAGTTGCCCCCATCCTCTCTATGTGCGTGCTGGCCTCTTGCCCTCCCCATCAGCTCTGGGGGGGGTCTCTCTACCTGGATCCTCCAGTTGTGACCCTGGATAGCCCACCCAATAATGTAACAACCTGTCTTTTGTTATATGAAGATTCACTCCCACACACATCAGGGTGTGCTGAAAGGGGATCTGGCCCTTGAATCCCATTCCAGAATGTGATCTGGCCACCTCCTCCGTTTCTTCTCCTCTTTCCCCCCTTTCTTTCCCTATGTTTCTCTTTCTGTTTCTGCCTCCCTTTGCATCTCTGCCTCTCCTGGGGCCTTTCTGTGTTCTAGGTTCTTCCTGATGTGCTACATGTTTGTGAACCTGGCCTGTGCCGTACAGACACTGCTGAGGACCCCCAACTGGAGGCCACGCTTTCGATATTACCACTGGTGGGTGCCCTGTGCCCTTCCCTGCCTAACAGAACACTCTCCTATCTCCACCCCCACCCCCACCTCACCCCAGCCCATCCCCTAGGTCTAGGGGTCCCAAAATTTAAAAAAAGGAGTCCATTTCTCCAGCTTTTGTAGCCCAAGTAGCATGAGAAAGGTTCTGGAGAACCTTATAACCACAAATAATAATATAACACAGTCGTGAACAGTCTCGGCTATAGTCCCTCCCTCCCCACAATGCCCAACGTCTTTCAGTCTAGAAGAGGAAACCTCAGTGTCCTCAGCTGTGAAATGGGGATGACAACTGCACTGACCTCAGGGGCCCTCGTGAGTGTTACAGGGTTTAGTGCATGGAAGATTCTTATTATGTGGAGCCTGGGGCTCTTCTGATAATTTTACTTTATGGTCCTTCATCCTCACAATAGGCCCGTGGGGCAGACAGGGCAGGAATGACCATGCTTGGTCTACGGAGAGGGAACGGGCTCAAACAGGGGAAGGGAGTGGCCCAAGGTTACTCAGAAAGTCTCCGGCAGACCTGGGCTTGAACCCAGGCTGCCTGACTCCCATCTCAGTGCTCCTGCTTTGCCAGTTCCCTCCTCCTGGGGACACACTCTTCCCAGGAGATCTTGCCTACAACTCTCTCCAGACACCTGTGCCTCAGAAACCATCTGGCAGGGTGGTGTGGCAAGGTCTAAGGCACTGGGACAAGGCAGTGTGTTCTCAGGAGTTGGGGGGGTGTGTCATGGAGTGGTGCTGTCTGTGGCTGCTCATTCACCCAGAAGCTCCCAGATTCCCATGGTGCTCTTGGAGATGATGGTGTGAGTTCCCACAGACCTGAGCTGCCCTAGACCTCCCAGTTCTTGCCTTGTTGTCTGAGCTCCGGGAACCAGTGACAGTCCTGCTGGGACTCAGAGGCTGGGTCTTCCTCCCATTGTTCAGGACACTCTCCTTCCTGGGCATGAGCCTCTGCCTGGCCCTCATGTTTATCTGCTCCTGGTATTACGCCCTGGTGGCCATGCTCATTGCTGGGCTCATCTACAAATATATCGAGTACCGCGGGTAAGTGTGAGGAAGTGGGGAGGGCTGGAAGGGGGTAGGGATGAGGTAAGAGTGGGGAGAGGCTGGGGCTGGAGGGGAGGGGGAAGGGTGATGGGGGTGGGATTGGGAGATAGAGGACAGGAGTTGAGGGAGGGGCTGAAGCTTCGAGAAAAGGAGGTGGCAGAATGGCTGCACATTGTCTGCTGGGGCAGCCACTTGTGTGTGCGTGGTTCTTCCTGACACCACTGGCTTTCTACTCTGGTTGATCCCCTTGGGTCCCCAGGGCAGAGAAAGAGTGGGGTGATGGGATCCGAGGCCTGTCCCTCAGCGCTGCACGCTACGCCCTCTTACGCCTGGAGGAAGGGCCCCCACATACCAAGAACTGGAGGTAAGTGGCCAGGAGCACGTGGGAGGGCCCAGGGGAAGGACAGGAGGGGAGCAGGGCCTGACTCTCCCTCACCTGTTTTGTTTGCTGGGTGGTGTTCCCACCACAGTGGTGTGTCCTTAATGTCTCCTCCTCTGCTCAGCCTAGTCTGAACCTTTCCCACCTGCGGTACCCGGGGTCAGGCTGAGCAACCATCCATTCATCCCCCTGTTCACCTCATCATGTGTTTAAAAACATGTGTGAATGCATGATCTGTACCGGGCCCCTTTCCAGTCTCTGGGGACCTAGAGAGTGAATAGTTCCACGGAGCAGGCACACACGGAGACAGATAAACGTAATATCGTGTAGCATTTGCTCTGGGAAAGGTGGACCCATTCACTTTGAGAGTTATAGGGGGCTTCTAGAAATTTCTAGATTAAGAACAATCCCTCCACTTTATTCGTGTGAACATCAGGGACCAGAGAAGGTCTCAGAGGCCACGGAAGGCAGAACCGGAAGCAGAATCTTTACCTCCACCTCTCAGCCCCGCCTGCTTTCTAGCTGATTGCTCTGCAAGCCCAGCCCTCGCTCACCTCCCTCAGGTCACTTTGCCGAGAGGAAGGCCTGAACTCTGAGCTCTGACTAGGACACTGTTGGCTTGCACTTGCTGATGTCTACTAAACTGGGTCTTCCAGAGACCAGGGCTTTGCGTTGTTTGTGAATTCTTAAATGCTAGCCCAGAGTGCTCAGAGAATGCTCTTAAACTGATGGTTGGTTGGATGGATGGGATGGCCAAATGAAAAAGGAAGTGAATGGATAAACAGATGAGTAGATGGCTAAGTGTATGTATGTATGGGAGGGTGATTGGTGAATAGATGAACGTGTGAATGGTTGGTGGCAGGTGGATGTTAGATAACTAGGTGAATAATGCATATATAGGTAAGTTAATATGGATGTGAGTGGGCGGCTGAAGGATAAAATGGATGGGTGGGTGACTGGGTGGATGGATGAGTGAGGTGGACAGCGAGATGGGTAAGTGGGTGGGGGTATAGAGGACGGATGGCTAGTAAGCTCACCAGTGTTTCGGTGTGCGGGGGCGTGGTGTATGGTGGGTAGAAGTTGGGTGGGTGTTGAATGGATCTTGAATCCTTTTCAGGCCACAGCTGCTGGTGCTGGTGCGCGTGGACCAAGACCAGAATGTGGTACATCCACAGCTGCTCTCACTGACCTCCCAGCTCAAGGCAGGGAAGGGCCTGACCATTGTGGGCTCTGTCCTTGAGGGCACCTTTCTGGACAACCATCCCCAGGCCCAGCGGGCAGAGGAGGTGAGAGGAGTCCCTGGTGGGAAGGGGGCAAGGACAAGTCCCTTGACTTGACCCTTTACACTTTGCCTTCTTACCTCCTTTGGGGTCAAAGGTGGCTCATGCTTTTCTTTCTTCTTTCTTAGAAGAGGAATCTAAGGACTCAGAGAGTGAGTTCCTTAGAATCCAATTCTCAGAACCAAAGACCATCAGAGCCAAAAGGGCCCCACTTTATGGATAGGGAAACTGAGGCTTAGAGAAGTCAGGTCATTTGTCTAAGGACAGAAAACAGACTCAAATTAGGACTGCGTGACTCCTACTCCAGGCTTCTCCCTGCCAACGTATAAATCTTTCAAAGTGTTTTCACATCTATGATTCTTTCGACCCTCACGCCGCGTGAAGTTGGCAGTGTGAGTATCCACATTTAGTACAAGGGGAAACAGGCCCAGAGAGGGAAGACAGCTTGCTGAAAGTCACAGAGCTGGCTGGGAGCATAGGCAGAATTTGAGCCTGGGTCCCTGGCTCTGGGTCACCTGCTTCTAAGAGCACCGGTCTGTGCTCTTAGTGTACAGGGCCAGCATGGGCAGGGGCGGCTGGCTTCTGTGTTATGGGGCACTAACACGTGTCTGGAACCTGGTGGGTAGCTGAGCAGGTGGGTTCTGTCTTCGATCCAGGCTTCTCTCCCCTGGGGGCTGTGACTAGTTGTGGAGAAAGGAAAGGGGGCCGGAGGGGGGAGAGGAGAGATGGGGAGGAGTACCCCTAATGGCTTGTGACAGTTGCTGTTTCTGCCTCACTGGGCCGTTCACACCAATCTGTCAGGGCCCAGGGCTGGAGGCCTCCACTGGTCAACTTCCTTCAATATGGAGTGGGTGAGAAGGTGCTGCGAACCACACAGCGGGCTGGGCCTGGGGAGATGGGGGGTGGATAAGACCAGATCCCAGGCCTCAAGGTGCTCACAGGCTAGTGGGAAGATAGAACGTACCCAGAAGGCTCTCAAGCCTTCCTGCTGTTGGTAGATGCTTCACTAGGGTTCATATCATCAGAATAATAGAATGTGTTGCGTGCTTCCAATCTGTCAAGCAGCATGCTACCTTACCCACATCATGTCCTGTAATTCTGCCCGTTCCTCAATGAGGTAGCTGCCATCCCCATTTGACGGATGGGCAAACTGAGGCTCACAGAGGTTAAGCGACTTGCCTAAGGTCACACAGCCAGGAGGTGCCCGAGGTAGGAGTTGAAGCCCTCTCTGCTTGACATCGGGGTAGGGGTTTAGAGTGTGGGGGATGGTGTCAGAGCCCTGGAGTTGAACCCCTACAATAACATACCCATTAGCTGGGTGGCCTTAAGGAAGGCTTAATTTCTCCGAACCTCAATTGCCTCATCTATAACATAAGACTAATAAGAACCCTACCTTCACAGTGCAGGTTGAGTGTGCATTGAAAATGCTTCTCATTATGCTAACTTTTAAAAGTTGTTAAAAACAAATCGTCGGGGCACGCACAGCAGCCCAGTTCCGTTCTGGTCTGGGTGGGGGGTGGTTTCTGAGAAGGTGACATTTGAGTTGGGCCAGCAGGGTGTGATATGCAATGGGGGGAGGGTCTCGGTGGGGGTGGAGGGCTTGCCAGCGAAGGCAGGGTGCGGGAAGTGTGGGCTAAGGTCACGGACGGCTTTGCCGGATCCACAAGGAACGGGGCTCTAGGTGATGGGGAGCCATGAGCGATTCTGGTGCCAGAGGCTGACGTGATCGGAGCTGAGCTTCGAGAAGATGGGGACAGTGAAGGGGAGAGACAGCCGGAAGGGAGGCCTGAGGCTCGTCCTTGTCTGACGCGCCCCTCCCCCCATCTCCCAGTCCATCCGGCGCCTGATGGAGGCAGAGAAAGTGAAAGGCTTCTGCCAGGTAGTGATTTCCTCCAACCTGCGTGACGGCGTGTCGCATCTGATCCAGTCCGGGGGCCTCGGGGGGCTGCAGCACAACACCGTGCTGGTTGGCTGGCCCCGCAACTGGCGGCAGAAGGAAGATCATCAGACATGGAGGAACTTCATTGGTAACACTGGGTGGGCCGGGGACAGTGGTGGGCGGTGGGCTCTCCCTCTTGGGCCCGGGGGCTCTTTCCCGGGTGTCGCACATGCGGGGGGTCGGTGCTCAGAGCTGGCCATGTGCCAGGCGCTGAGGACTCAGGTGTGAGGGAGATAATCTTGGGCCCTGCAGAGCTGACTCAGCCCCGAGAGAGAGAGTCAGTGGAAGGCAGCGGAAAGAGCTACAGCTGCGAAGTCAGAGAGGCCTGGGTCTCCATCTCACCTCTGGCCCTTCCTAGCTGTGTGATCGTTCACAAGTGACTCACCCTCTCTGAGCACTAGACGCCTTGGTAGTAATATAATAGCGGACATGTATGGACCGTGTTCTGTCTGCCAGACAAGTTGAGTCTCTCTCTAAGCCTCTTATCCTCTCAGCGGTCCCGTGTGGGCTGGCGAGGCAGTGTCATCTCCCCTTTACTGGTGTGAAACGGAGGCCCAGGCCCGGAGAGATGGAGGAATTTGCTCCAGCTCACACAGCTGGGCGCCTAGAGGCTGCCCTGTTGACTCCAGGCTGTTCTGGCTCCGGGTGGATCATAGTTAAAAGCAGTTGAGAGGATAAACCAGGCCGTGCACGGAAGAGCTCCTGATAGGAAGGGCAGGTGGTCTCATTGCCGCTTGACAGGTGGGGAGACTGAGGCCCAGCAAGGTCGAGAGGCTTTCCCCAACCCAAACAACAATTCAGTGATGAGACCTACGTAGATGCTGGTTTTCTGACTACTCAGGCCAAGGCCGGGGCCGGGTGGTGGGGGGTGGGGTGCTGGGTGCCAGGAACCTTGGTGCAGGAAGGGACCGGGGTCGCTCTTCTCCCCTCTGGCCCTCTCCTTGGCCTTCCCCAGAGCTGGTCCGGGAAACCACAGCTGGTCACCTGGCCCTACTGGTCACCAAGAACGTTTCCATGTTCCCTGGGAACCCTGAGCGCTTCTCCGAGGGCAGCATCGACGTCTGGTGGATTGTGCACGACGGAGGCATGCTCATGTTGCTGCCTTTCCTGCTGCGACACCACAAGGTGAGCGAGTGTGGCTCTGCGTGGCTCGTGGGCTCTGGCCAGGGCCAGCCTCCACGTGAGCCCCTCCCCGGGAGCTCCTGGAAGAGGGGGGCTGATCACCTCCCTTCCCCTGAGATGTTAGGACCTGAGTGTCTCCTCTGGCGGGTGTCCTTGCCTTGTAAAGGAGAGCGCTGCTTCACCCTTGCAAGTGATACTTTAATGGGGACTCTTATCTAAGCGGGGGAGGGGGGTGGTTTGTAGGGAGTGGCCTCCCAGGTAGAGGATTTTGGGTCTGCGTGTGTGTGTGTGTGTGTGTGTGTGTGTGTGGCGGGGGGAGGGAAGGTGGGTGGGAAGGTTGAGGGACAGGGTCCTCTCTAGTTTCTGACCTTGAATTTTCTCACTGCGTCTGGGCTGGGCTTTTCTGGGTCCCCTTCACCCCTCCAGGTCTGGCGGAAGTGCAAGATGCGCATCTTCACCGTGGCCCAGATGGATGACAACAGCATTCAGATGAAGAAGGACCTGACCACCTTTCTGTACCATTTACGTATCACCGCGGAGGTCGAGGTCGTGGAGATGGTGAGTCCCTACCAGCCACCCCTGAAGTTCTGGAGTCCTAGCCGGCCTTGTTTCCTCTTGGCCCTAGCACCAAATAGGGCGACCCCCAAATCGATCAGCTTATGATGCTGGATCCCTTCCCCATCTTACCTACCTCTTAGCCTCTCTTGGAGTAACCCAAGAGTCTGCCCATCTATCCATCCATCCGTCCCTCTCTTCTTTACAAGAATAGCCAAGTCATTATATGTAAGGCACTGTCTCACGCCATATATATATATATATTCTCACAACAACCAGTGAAACAGATACAAGTATCAGCATTTTCATTTTACAGATTAGGAAGCTGAAGCACGGAAAGGTTAAGTAATTTGCTCAACAGGACAACCAAATGGCAGCGCCAGGATGCAAACCCTGGCAGGCTGACTTCAGAGTCCAGGCCCCTAGCGATTACACCGCATGGCCTCTCATCCATCCGTCCCCCTCGGTTTATTTACGCGTCCACCCATCCCTCTGTGTATTCATTAATGTAGTCATTCACTCAACTACCCATTCATCCATATATGTATTCATTCATCACTTTGTTCCTTTAAAATTTCTTCCCCTTCTCCATTCACCCGGGTAATTAATTAATCTGCTCATTCATTAATTCACCCATTCACACCCTGGTCCTGTGCTGGGCTGAGGAGGGAATGAGCAGCATTGTCTTCAAAGAGCATTGTCCTCTGCTTCGTCCTTGCCTCCCACAGCTATTGGTTGAACTAGGTCATTAGAGAGAGAAGCCCTAGGCTGGCAGAAGGAAGGGGGTCCGCCTCCCTTCCCTTGGCCTTGCACCTGAGCTCATGCTTTCCTCCCTTGCCCCTGTCACTCTACCCTGCCCCCCGCCCCCCCCCCCCCCCGTCCGCCCACAGCATGAAAGCGATATCTCGGCATACACCTACGAGAAGACATTGGTGATGGAGCAGCGTTCTCAGATCCTCAAACAGATGCATTTAACCAAGAATGAGCGAGAGCGCGAGGTGAGGTTGCCCTGGCTGGGCTCTGAGAGCCTCAAGCTGCTGCCGGTTCTGGGTCTGCACAGGTTAGGGATGGCCCGGGGCTCACACTCCTGGCCATTGGCACGGCCTTCACCCTAGAGCATTACTCATCACCCTTATTCCCTTCAACCCCACCTCCCTAGCAGCAGGGGTACGTGGAGGGCTTTGGCACGGGTGACAGATTTTCCTCTGTATGTGACTTCTGGGGCCCAAGGGAGAATCGTGGAAGCTAAATATGTATGGATGATGATTCCTCATGGGCGTGGGCTCCGAGTGTGGGGGATCATGTGATAGACCCTGCGAGAGTGGGTAACAGATGGTTATTTAGGGATATAGCTGATGGTTGGCAGTTGGGGGCATGCCTCCTAGGGTACGCTTGATGAGTTCTCAGGGGGTAATGATGATGAGCCCCCCACGGGGTATGGGTGTAAGACCTCCCAGGTGTGAGTAACGTGGACCACTAGCGCCCCGAGTTGGGATGAAAGCCCACCCCTTGGTGAAATGAGTGATGGTAACTCTGTGGCAGGGGACTGAAGAGCACTGGGGGGCAGGTGACAGGTTGCCTGTGGAATTGATCCTGTAGGTGAGAGCGACAGACCATGGTTGAGGGGGTCTCCCAGGTGTGCATAATATATTTCTCAGATTTGGTTAATGGATCTTCAGGGGAATGAGTGGTGGGTACCTTTTTGAGCTGGGAAAGGTGAACACTTCAAGGATGTTGTCCAGGGTGATAGTGAACACAATAAAAAAAAAACAAAAACGGCATGTGCACTGACCAATTAGAACTGACACTGGACGGCGGCGGGTGCTAAGATAGAGCCCTGCTGGGCCAAGTGTTAACCCTTTGCTTGCTGGACGGTGGGGAGGTCAGGGGTTCTGCAGACGAATTGGAGCGGCCAGGCCAGCGGGGCCAAAGCTATTTGGTATGGAAGCCTTGCAATGTTTGAACAGCTGGTACGGCTCCCAGAAGTGTGCATCATGGCCGAACATCAGCTCTCCTGGAGGTAGCTGTTTGCAGGGCACGGGTGGTGACTCCCAGCCGAGCTGGCGCTAACCTGTGTCACTCCGTAGATCCAGAGTATCACAGATGAGTCTCGCGGCTCAATCCGGAGAAAGAATCCAGCCAACACTCGGCTCCGCCTCAACGTCCCAGAAGAGACCGCTGGTGACAGTGAGGAGAAGCCAGAAGAGGAGGTGTGCGCCTGGGTGGTTTGGCCCCAGCCGGTGGGAGCCGCACCTCTGGCCTCGGCCGAGGGAGTCACGTGCTGCCTGCCCCTTCCTTCATCTCCCAGGTGCAGCTCATCCACGACCAGAGCGCTCCCAGCTGCCCCAGCAGCTCTCCGTCCCCGGGGGAGGAGCCTGAGGGGGAGGGCGAGGCCGATCCTGAGAAGGTGCATCTCACCTGGACCAAGGACAAGTCGGTGGCAGAGAAGAATAAGGGCCCCAGTCCCGTCTCCTCGGAGGGCATCAAGGACTTCTTCAGCATGAAGCCGTAGGGGCCTGGGGGCTGCGGGCTGGGGGCTGGGGACTGGGGTGAGCCCGCAGGGTCTTTGCTCCCCGTGGCACAGCAGATGAGCAGAGGAGGTCCTGGTGGGAAGACCCGGCCCAGACCTTGTCTGGGCGTCCCCATCCGAGGACCTGGGGTCGGGCTGATTGCCGAGGGTCGGCGCTCCCAGGGGCGCCGTGAAGAAGCGAAGGGGGGTGTGGCCGGGAGAGCGGGACCGGCGAGCACTGGGTGGGGGAGGGGGAGGATGGTGGCCCAAGTGCTCAGCCCCTCCTTCTTCTGACCCCTCTCTTGTTCTTCCTCTCTTTGCTTCTCTTGTGTTTCCTGAAGGGAGTGGGAGAATTTGTAAGTGCTTCAGGATTTTTTAATTCTCTCTTCTGGGTTGGCCAGGGTCCCTGCTCTCCTCAGTCTATCACGAACCCTCAGCGCGGGCCCCTGGCCGTTTGGGGTCTCTGAACAGCCCAACTTGGAGAGGTCTGGGGTTGACCGGTGCCAGCGGCCCAGTGCGCCTGGGGCTGCAAGGGCCCTGGGTCCTGCTCTCCGGCTTCGGGCTCACGCGCCCGCCTCCCCTCCTGCCTCCCCCAGGAACCAGTCCAACGTGCGGCGCATGCACACTGCCGTGCGGCTGAACGAGGTCATCGTGAAGAAATCCCGGGATGCCAAGCTGGTGTTGCTCAACATGCCTGGACCTCCCCGCAACCGCAACGGTGACGAAAATTGTATCCAGGACCTAAAGCGGGGCGTGCGGGAGGGAGGCGGACGTCCGGGGCAACGGGGTCCTCGTCCTGGGAGGGAAGAGCCGAGGCGTTCCCGCGTCAGGAACCTCAGACCGGGAGGCGGGCCCAGGGGTCCCCGGCGTCCGATCGCGACCCTCCACTCCGTCAGGGCGAAGGGGACGCGGCTTTTCTCCTTGACTGGCGCTCAGACATGGAGTTCCTCGAGGTCCTCACCGAGCACCTGGACCGGGTGATGCTGGTCCGCGGCGGCGGCCGCGAGGTCATCACCATCTACTCCTGAGAGCCAGGACCTGCCACCCGGGCCCGAGCGCGCCCGGCCGGCGGCCCCGGAGCCCTCGCCGCGCCCCCCGCCGCTGTCACCGTTTACATACAGACCCTGTGCCCGCGCCCTGGCCCCTTTCCCCGCTGCCTGAAGCCCGGAGGCCACGCCGCTCGGGGCTGACTCGGAGGGGACCGCCCCGCGCGGAGGCCGGAGCCCGAGCGCCCCGTTGGCTCGTCGCTCTGCGGGCCCGGCCTCGCCCCGCCGGAGGAGACGCTGCAATAAGGCCGGGGAGGCGCGGAGGGCGGAGGCGCGGGGCCGTGAGGAGCGCCCGCGGGCCGCGCGGCCGCGTCCCCTCCCCAGCCCCGCCCGGTCCTCCTCGGCGCCCCGGCGCGGGCCCGGCACCCGGGCGGCCCGAGGGCGCGCGGTGGGGAGGCCGCGCTCGGCCCGACCCGCCGCCCCTCCGCGCGGGGCCGCGCCTATACATAGTGTACAGGAGACATCGCGTGTATTTTTAACGTCCCCATATTTCTGTGACTAGAAGCGCAACGGACTTCTCTGCTCGCCGCCTTCGAGCTCTCCCGCTGGGGGCACGCGGGGGAGGCGGCGGCCTCGGGAGGCTGGGTTTTCCTGGACGTCCGCGAGTTTGGGAGCAAAAGTGCTTTCGGCCCAGGCGGGAGTCGTGGTCCTGGCCCCTCGACACCCCCGCTCCGCTCTCGCCTCCTCGCCCTTCCCGCGCGCCCCCGGCTTCCGACCCTTCCCGCAAGTTCGTTTTGGAGATGGGGTGAGACCAGCGCCCGGCTTTTCCCGGATCCGCCTCCCAGCGGCTGCGGAGACGCGCGCAGCCGCCTCTCGGCTCCCCGCGAGCCGGAGCCGGGACCGGGGAGGGGCTGCTGGGGGCGGGGGTGGTGAGGGGATGGGGGGCGGAGAGACCGAGGAAGCCCCGCCCCCGTGCCTTCTTGGGGGAGCGGGCGTCTCTTCTCGTCGGCTGGTCGCCTGCTCCCCCTATCCCATGGCTCCTCGCCAAAGACTGAAACCGGGGAGCTGGAGGGCGTCCCCTCCCCGGAGTTGCGTCCCTGGGACAGGCGAGGGAGGAGGGGAAGCGATTTGGGTTTAGGGGCCAGACCGAGCGGGGAGGCCCCAGCTCTGCTCCTGATGTTCCCTCCCCTGTCCCCACCCGGCAGCTGGCAGCTCCGGCCTCGGGGACCCAGCCGCCTTCTCCCGCGTGCCGGGGCCGGGCCTTGCTGCCCAGCAGCGGCCTCTAGCTGCGTCTCCCAGGCACCCGGGCCTGGGGGAGGGCTGGAGTCGCCATGTGCTTTGTTCTAAGCGCCTCTCTGCCCTCCTCCAACCGGGACCCAAAGCCTTTCTTTGGCTTCTCCAACTCCGGTCCTTGGCGCTTCTGCTCCACGCAGCCCGGT
This sequence comes from Lynx rufus, assembly GCF_022079265.1. Classification (NCBI taxonomy): domain Eukaryota; kingdom Metazoa; phylum Chordata; class Mammalia; order Carnivora; family Felidae; genus Lynx; species Lynx rufus. The sequence goes on along the minus strand of NW_025814896.1, from coordinate 14,963,747 downwards.
CGGAGGCGCCGTCTATCCCTAGAGAAGGCGCATTGGGCGGGCTCCCTTCCCCCAGGGCACGTCACGAAGGGGGACAGGCACTGCATGCTCGTTCCAGCGCCCTCTGGGACCGGGTTCAGTACCTCCAGCTCCAGGTCCCTGACATTTGCACCTAGTTAGACATCCTGCCCACCTCCCAGAGCTGGGGCTACTGAGTACTCCTGACCTCACCACCTCCTTCCCTTTGAGCCCAAGGCGGAGAGCTGGAGCTGTTGCCGTCTATAGACTGGGTCAGGTGTGGCTGGAGGTAGGTCTCCGTATCTGCCTGTTAGGCCAAGGCCCTCTGAGATTTGATAAGGGGGCAAATGGACTCTCCAGAAGGTTGGAAATATTAAGACACCAGGCCCCCCCACCTGACCCCCCTGCATCTTTCAAAAGACCTCCGAGAACCACAGCTGGGTCTAGCCTTCTGGGGGGCCTGAGCATCCCCAGGCTAAGCGGCAGCCTGGGCAGAAGGGGAAGGGGCTGTATCAACACCACCAATTAGGGAACCAAAGTTGCACTATCTGGGCCCAGAATGTCTGGTTGGCAAGAGCAAAGTTTCTGTTGAAGAAGACAAACATCCCATAACAAAACCCAAGTTTTCTGTGCTACATGTGCAATATTTGTTATGAATGTTATCACAGGTCATTCATCAAATTATCTTTATAATCATTGTAGCTAGATGTTTCATGTCCATTCAAGTGACTTTTATTCTGAGTGCAATATTTCAATAGCCTCGTAGTGAGAACTAGTGTTGCTTTTGTTTTAGCCGATCTATGTGCAGGGCAATGCAATGAAGTTGAAAACCCTTGTAAATAGGAGAGGTTGCAAACCAAATCAAGATTATTTATTACTATTATTAGGCCTGCCTTTAATTTTCAGTGTTTCAGTATTCCGCATTCCGCCTCAGTACTGATCTTGTGTTCTTTGTGCCAATATGGAAAGGAGCGCGTTGGTTCTTTCCTTTCTTGTTGAATGCTCCTCCGCTCCCATTTAATGCTTTACAGCTTTTACTGTATTTTTTAGACTCCCGTCTGCACAAAATGCAATAAAAATAATTTTATTATACCCTTCACAGCCTGAGGTGTGCTGTATGGACCCTTGAGGGGGAAGGAGCGGAACTCAAGGTGGCTCTTCGGAAGGAGCCCTGCCTCATCACACCCCGACCCACGGTCCCTGGCTGGGCTGCTCCTCAGGGTCTGGTTGCCTGGGACAACCAGGTCAGGCCCGTGCTGGTCCGGCCTCGCCCCCTTCCCCAGGCTCCTGGCCCTTAAATGCTCTTCCAGGCGCCCACTTTCTATGACTCTACGGTTCTGCCAACTCCCCACATAGCGGGTAGAACACAGGGTGGCAGCTGAGGCCAAATCAAAGCGGGAGAGCACCCTGCTCCACTGGCCAGCGGCCAGAAACGGCCTCCTCAGAAACGTCCCTTTCCCAGAGTGAGCGGACGAGCCTGCTGCCACACTGAGAGTCCACCACAAACAAGCACGTTTAACAGAGCATCATAATTAGCCAGCAGGCTTTTGCTCTGACCTGATGTTAAAGCTTCTGACCGGGGGAGGTGTGGCAGAAGAGGACTAGGGTCAGAGGAGGTTTTCGGGGCTGACCGCAACCACAGATGAGGACAAGAGGGGGCAGGCGTCACGGCAGACGGAAACCAGTCAATGTTCCGTCAGGGGCCCTCACCTTCTGACTGGGGAGGGAATGCCTCTGCAGTTATTCACACCCCAAAAAGACAACACAGCCTTTACTTTTTCATTTTAATAAAAAGTAATCATCTCATCTTATTAACAACACAGAATTCCAAAGAGGAAAAAAACACTATAGAACACAAACAGGTCAGAACATAAAACGCTGCCATCGGGGACCTTGAGTTTTTGAAAGCATTGTTTGCTCAGCCACTGGCAAGGACTCAGCTGAGGTCCCTGCCCTCCCTCATCCCTGCAGGGGACCCTTGAGACTGTGACCCACAGGGCTCTGATGAGCACCATCCCTAGGGAGAGGGCAGCTTCCTTTGGCTCCATAGAGAGCAGCAGCCAGAAGTCCTCCCTCCAATAATTTCACTCTGGCTCAAAAGTTATGAACAACCACCTGTATCAAGGACATGTCCAGCTACCAAAAGTCTGACATCAAAATGGTCCCTACCTCCTGCTGCTCAGAAACAGAAGAGTCCAAATGAAAATAAGAGCCTGATTTCTGAGCCAAAAGCTCAAAACAATCACTGAAAAAAAAAAAAAAGGTGTTCCCTGCCAGAGTCTAGAGTTGCTTTCTCAGAACCTCCATGAAACTAGCACTGGAGAGGGAGAAGCTGACAAAAACGTTAAGGGGGTGAGAGTGGTCAGGGCCCAGATTACAGTTCTTGTTGAACTGCTGGTGACTGGAGCTGTTCAATCCATTGGAGATCCTCCAATGAAATGAAAAGAAAGAGAAAAAAAGAAAGGAAGAAAGAAAGGGAAAGAAAAAAGAAAAAAAAAGGGGAGGAAGGAAAAGAAAGAGAAAGAAAGAAAGAAAAGAAAGAAAAAAAGAAAGAAAGAAAACCCCAAACTAACAACCCTGGATTAGGCAGAAAAGTGCCTGCTTCCGTGGCCGCCACGCACTCTCCTAGACAAACTCCAGAGCAGCTGCTTTATGAATCCTCCGGCAGACCCCATACACATGGAACGGGGCATGAGGACACCGTGCTTGCCCAGCCCAGGCTGGCTTTCTGCAACCCTAGGAAGCAGCTGCAGACAGGAGCTTGAGCTCTGGTCGGCCTGTGTGAAGCTGAAAAAAACCTTGGTAGGTTCAAAATGAACAAAGGTGGTGGCGACGGACATGCAAATGCTGTTCCAAACTCAGTCGATCGGGGCGTGGCTTCTTCCTTCTCCCCAACCCCCAAATCCAGCTGACAGAGACCAGAGAAACCCATGAAATATAAACTGAGCCCGGACACCTATACTGCCCAAGTGACCCCAGAGATATTTATTTTCTACAAAACAAAAACCAAAAACAACAAAAAAAGATACACCCCCAAATGCAGTATAAACTCTGACTCTGGAAGGAATAAGCAACAAAGCCTTGGGCAGAAGAGAGAGCAGGTGGTAGAAACATTCGATGTAGACCTGGAGAGGCGCAGAGAACATCCTCCAAATAACTCTATTTGAACGCAGTAGGTGGGAGGAGGCCAGGGGATGAGGGGACTGGGGACAGTTGAGAGACTTAGCCTCAGTAATGCCTCTGGTAGGATCCCAACGGGGCCGGGGGCCGCCCCACCTGTGCTGTAGTTTGGCTAACCAGGTGGGAGAGAGCAGGGCCACTCTGGATCAGGGTGTCCAGAGCCTTCTGTACACTTGGATTGTCAAAGTTGATACCTGTGGAAGACACGGGCCTCTGGCTAGCCATGTTGCTAGCAGGTGCCAGGCGACTGGAAGGCTGGCCAAAGAGCCCTTGGGAAGGAGCCCCAGGCCTGGGGCCCATGTTCCGAGCAGATCCCGCCTGTCCCAAAATGTTTGGAGGCTGACTGCCAGAGGCCTGTGATCTCTGCTGAGGCTGGCTGTTCGCTGCCGTGGAAAAATTCTGGTTCTGGGTGTTTCCGGCAGCGACTGAAGGGGATGCAGAGCTGCTATTGGCCACAACCGTGCCACTATTGAAGAGGCTGAGGATTTTGGCCTGAAGCTCTTGCTGGGAGGTGGGGGGTGCAGCTGGAGTGGGTGTAGCAGAGGGGAGCACTTGGCCGCTCTGGAGCGGTTGGGAGCTTGGCTGTGTCTTCAGCGAGGCACCCGAGGTCGCCCCGAGTGGTTGGCGGGAAATCGGGCCTAAAAGACAGAAGGAGGAGGTATCTAGTTGAAAGTACCCTCCGTGGGCAGGAGGCTTAACAGCCAGGGAAGAACAACAATCACTGAGCACATCAATCACATAGTACACAGACTATAACATCAATTTCCCAAAGGAGCTACTTCATGGTATATGCTGTCTCCAGAAAACAGCCTAGGTGCCCCAGAGGACTACTTAAAGGAACAAAGGGCATCCATCTCGGTGACCAGGTAGCTGGCAATCTTAGCCCACCCATCGCCACATTAACTACAGGGACTGGAATTCAGTACCCAAATGTTAAGTTATCATTACATCAGCAAGGATGGCCCGTGGGAGAACCCAGGGGACGGGCTCATTCCCCTTACCCACCCCAAAGAGCTTGGGCCTGCCACCCTCCCAACAGAGCCTGGGGGTTAGAGAAATGCAGAGTCAGAACTTCACCTCGGCCCTGCCACGTAGCTCACCAGGCAGAGAGTCGGTGCTGCTCCTCATAAGGCGCTCCTTCCGCTCTCGCAGATAGTTGATGATCTTGTCAGTCTCCTCGGCAGTGAGGTACCTGTTGTCTGCCAGTAGGTTGATGAGGCTTTGGATGGCTGGAGGGTGCCCCCCGCGCACTCCTTCCTCGGGGCCTCCGCGCTCCCTTTCCTGCAGGATGGCTTCATCTGCCATCTTGGCTGCCTGTCTGGCAATCTCCTCTCGCTCCTTCTCTCGGCACTCATTCTTATAGCGCTCATAATTTCTGGCTACCAGCACCATGGCATCTGCCTGGGGCATGTTGCGATGCTCTGTAGGAGAGAATGACAGGAGTTATTTTCTCCCATGACAGTTGTGAGTGCCCAACTTCTGGACTCTACCAAGGCTTTTCTAACCTCAAACCAGCCAGAAAACCATTCTGGTGACAAAAAGCCTTACGATGCGGAGCAGAGTGGGGGAGACGAAGGCTGGAAAGACAGGTGAATAGATTTCTTTGGTGGGGAACACACACACCTTTCACAGAGCTGGTTCTTCGGGGGAATTCCTAGATCACAGACTTGTAGTAAAAACCAAAGAAACATGACGGTCTCCCACAGATTCAAAAAGACCACATGGGGAATAACCATGGGAGGCAGGCTGCAGGGGGCCAAAAAGCTCTTCTGTAAAGTCTGGCTCTCTACTGTGACACTCAGGATAGAGCTGGCCTACTGTTTCTGAATTCATCAGTTCAAAGGTCATGCGTTAAGATCAAATATGACCCTAAATAACCTCCTCTCCTTACCCATGGCAACGTGACCTACAGGGTGGTGAGAAGCCTCAGAACGTCACAGAAATGCCCTTACACATCTTGAAAACTACTGCTCAGAGACACAAATGACCTAGTGAGAGCCCTATGTATTTTATGGTTATGGGTAACAAGTCAGGCAAAGAGATTCCGATGTGGTGGAAAAAGGGCAAAGTCTAGTCTGGGCTGGAAGAGCAATGGCCAGGGCCATCGGTTGGCTGAGTCCTAACATCCTGAGTGCGATGTACTAAAAAGCATCTTCAGGGAAGGGCTTCAAGGACTTCCTGGGCCTCCTCCCTGCTCTCCTGCCCCCTCTACTTCTCTAGCACACTTGCAGACTGTCCCATCGCCTGTTGTGTCCTCAGTCCCTTATTACAAAGTCTAATGAAAGCCAAGGGTTCTAGCACGCTCCATGCGGTGCACATCTGCCAGAGGTGTGCCGGCACCTGCTCTCAATGGTGAGAGCTGACGGTGCATGTCTCTTCCCAACCGTCCCTGAAGTGACTGCATGTTGGTGGCTTGAAACAAGACACACAGGGGGAGCATTTACACCATCAGCAAATGCTGTGAACCACAATGCCTCCTGCCCCCTTCCCAGAACTAGTGGTTACACATTTACCAGCATCCCGCTATGTATACCTGAGAGCTAAATATAATGTTTTCCATACAGCAGACCCAGAACTGCATCCACTGAAAGAATATCAGACGAGTAAGTGACTATGCAAGTCTCCTCCAGTGTGCTTATAAAAGGGACCCACCATCTTTGAGCTGACATATGAGTCATTTGCCCCAAACCTGCTTCTTCTCAGTAGGGCATCAAAGAATTAATGGACTAGTGACTATCTCTGGAATTCTAACCCACTCGGGCCTCCGTACCTTGTGGGGTTCCGAACATGATGTTGACTGTGCACGAGCGGTGAATCTGGTGTTGCTGGGTGATGACGATAGCAAAAGGAGACCCTCCCCTGCTAACATCCTCCAAGGCTTGTGACAGTGACACCTCTGTGTTGAGGAAGATCAAGTCCACTACCATGCCTAGGTCTCGTACCTTCCGCCCCACAGATTCAGCATAATCTCTGTAGGAACAAACAGGATCCAAGTGAGCACTCCCTGACCAGCTCCCAATCTGTATACTGTTGCACCTCAGCCAGCAGTGTGTGCTCCTATGGAGAGTTCAAATCTTAGCACATCCCATGTCTCCCTAGTGCCCTCTTCAGGCTCCAAGAATCTAGACCAATTCCATCCCTTACACCAGAGTTCAGAATGGTTATGCCTAGCTCAGAATGGTCACATATTAAGCTACCAACAGCACAGTCCTTAGTACCCAGGTCTTTTTCTTGATCCTGCAGAGCAGTGGTCTTTCCTTAAACACCATCCTGCTGCCCAAGACTTGAGGCATGTACCTGTCTCTGGGGTGCTGCACAATAGAGTGGAAAAAGCATGGGCTTTAACGCTAGGAGGAGTCTGGATCCCAACCTTATCATTTACTTACAAAATTGTGAGGATTTAAGCAAATCCTTCAACCTCTTACAAACTTGTTTCTTTACCAACAAAACAGGAATATGGCTCCACTCATGTCATTCCCTTGACCTTCTCTCCAATCTAAATTAGATCCTTGATATATTTCTTCTCATAGGGCTCATCACCAATACCCCCATTTTTGTTGTCATCTGCCCAACTAGGGTGTAAGCTCCACCACAGGAAGGGGCCCTATATACTTGCATCCCAGTACCTAGCTTCGCCATACACGTAAGAGAGGAGCTGAATGAACACACATGTAACGTGATGACTGCGAAGATTAAAAATAATTTAAGTAAATCGCCTAGCAAGGGATAGCAGAGTAGGTGCTTAGAAAATAACAGCTATTATCCTGTGTCAAGAAAAAAAAAAAAAAAAAAAAACCAAAACCTATCCACAGTTAAAAGTGGCATCTATCTCTAAACAAGGCAGCCCAGAGCCTGGGAACTCTGCCTGCTGCTTGGTGTCTCGACACCTATTTCCCTAGTCTCTGCCTTGAAATTAGCTCTTTAACCTCAAACTGCTAGAAAACACATGAAGTTATTTACTAACCACCTGGGGAAAGGGAACATAGCCAGTGCCAAGCCTGCAAGCTGCTACGCTCCCTTGTGCCTCTCTGCTCGGTCTCTTCAGGAAACAATGTGAAAAAGAGGCAAGCAAAGAGGTACTGTGAACTCTGGATTGGCTAGAACGGTTTCCTGACAGTTCTGCAAGATCACGGCACTTCATAAAGAAGGCCTGGCAGGCCAATGCAGAGACACGTGTCTCCCGAAGTGGTGGGGATTCGGGGTGGCTCCATGAAGGGGGCATCTATTGCTTTGCATGACCAACATATAGTCCCTCTGCAGTTTTCCTTTGGGAAAGCACCCTTCTCCTACTCAGTCCACATGATTCCACAGGCCTAATTCCACCTGTAGCTCTAGGAATGGGGCACATGACCCAGCCCTGGCTAATCGGGAATCTTAGCACCGCTGGTTCAAGGATGGGACAGTGAGCCAGGTCAGTCCAATGAGAAACAATTCCAGGCCTTTAAATGGAAGCACTGGGAAACAGAGGCTTTTGCTGAGACAGATGTATAGGGTTAGTGCCATTCTGCCTTTTCCAGTAGAAAGCGTGCGCGAGAACGAGGGTAATACAGGGACCAAGTCTTGATGACGTGGTTTGTCACTGGATGTGGCCATACCTGATATTCCCAGTCAGGCAAACTAAAAATTTCCCTTTGGGGCGTGAGCCAGTTTGCAATGGGTTTTCTGTCAAGCCACAACTGACAGAACTCTGGCTCAATGTAGGAGAGCAATGCTAGAACCCACAGCCCAAGTTCAGTGGGTACGGCTGCCAAAGGAAGTCTTCATTTCTCTTCTGACCATTCTCCTTACTCAGGAGAAATAACCGAAGGATTCTTACTTAGTCTGCTTGTTGACCACAATCACAGAACAATCAACAGGCCTCTCAGCATCAAAGCGTCTCTGGATTTCCTCAAAATACTGACGATAAAGCTCTTCTCTACGCCGTTCCTCACGTTTCAAACGTTCTGTAAGACACCGACAAGGAAAACTGAAATATGGACTGTGCCTTTCTATAAAAATAAGCCACAGACCTTACTTTAAATCCTACAAGTATGTAGGCCAAGGTCGTAATATACATATACTCTGTCTGAGTTACTCTTCTGGACTACCTCCTAAAAATAGCCAGTATTATTATTTTTTATTACTATAAATTCATTGAAATGGAATGGCTGGATTAGAGGGCATGGTCACTTAAACACATCATCTGCTGCATACTGCCAAACTGCCCTCTAAAGGCTGTTAACTTATCCCTTCACAGGGGCAGATTACCTAGTGCTAATTCTCTGCATCTTGGTCAACATTGGGTGTTGTCGTTTTTATTTATTTATTTTTATTTATTTATTTATTTTTTTAAATTTTTTTTTCAACGTTTATTTATTTTTGGGACAGAGAGAGACAGAGCATGAACGGGGGAGGGGCAGAGAGAGAGGGAGACACAGAATCGGAAACAGGCTCCAGGCCCTGAGCCATCAGCCCAGAGCCTGACGCGGGGCTCGAACTCACGGACCGCGAGATCGTGACCTGGCTGAAGTCGGACGCTTAACCGACTGCACCACCCAGGCGCCCCGGGTGTTGTCATTTTTAAACATTCCTGCCAACTTGACAGGTAAAAGATAGTATTCCATTACTATTCTAATTTGCATTTTGGGGACAACTATTTAAGACTCTCATTGACAGGTATTTGTTAATTTGTTCCGGAAAAAAAAAAAAATCACGTGGTAAAGTTTTATTACAAATTAAAAATGAGGCTCTTATTTCAACTACAAAACAATTACGAGATCTTTGAGGATGTATTGAGAATAATCAGGCTTTGAAAAAACATTTTGTCTTTATCTAAAAAAGAGACGCTATTAGGTAAAAATTACACATAAAACAAAAAAACCCCACATCACATCCCGCACAGAGAGTGCAGACAGTTGTAGTTATTTGGTTAACAGGCAAAAAGCAAGCACTTATTAACCCTCTCCAGCTGTAATCTTTTGTTCATTTCTTATTGCTACAATTTTGTATTTACTTCTTGTTACATGACTAAAGATGATGATAGTAATCTTGCATTTTACAAATTATTTTCAAGCTAAATGTTCCCTACATACTAACAGGCTATCTGTATTTCTTCTTTTTGTGGATTGCTTTGCCAAGTCGTTAGTCCCTTTCCAGTTGGTTATTTGTAAAGTGTTCTATCAGTAACAAATAAACTGCTACTTTACCTTTTGCACGAGACTGACTTTCTGGGCCTGGAGGGCCTCGTCCATCAAAGCTATCTCTGTAACGGTCAAAGTAAGGGTCATCCTTCCTCCTGCAATAGTCATCCATTCGCAGGTACCGGTCATAAGAGCTTTCTCTCCTGAAAAGTGGGAGAAATTTGCACAAAGTTAAAACTCACCTATCCTGCAAAACTCAGATATAGAGAATTCTTCAAGACCCAGTCCCCTGTGAGGAAACAGCACAGTAAGGCAGTGGACTCTGGGATTAGACAAACGAGATTCACTGCTTATCAGTTCGGTGGCTGTGACTCTTAACCTGCCTTGCAAAATGACTGGGAGGATGTACAGAAAGCTCTCACAATAGTTTCTGGCTTAAAGTAAATGCAAAATAACTAATAGTAATGACTGATATTAATTTTGAGGACTCCCATCCCCCCTGCCTGTGCTTCTTAAAAAATTGTTATTTAAAATACATACAAAAATGCAAATATTTCATATAAATCTATACATAAATTTCTCATCACCCTGAGCAGAACACTCATTAAGCAGTAACTCTTCACTTCCCATCCCTATAACCTCTAATCTATTTTCTGTCTCTGTGAATTTGTCTTCTCTAGATATTTCATGTAACTGGAATCACACATTATTTGTTCTTTTGTGTCTGTCTGGATTACTTCATTTAGCATGTTTTCAAGGTCCATCCCTGTTGCAGCAGGTGTCAGAATTACCTTCCATTTTATGGCTGAATAATATTCCACTGTATGGATATATCACATTTTTTAACTCATTCACCTTTTGACAGACTTTCGGGTTTTGTCCATCTCCCAGCCACTGTGGAGAGTGCTGCTCTGCACATTTACATGCAAGTATCTGTTTGAGCCCCTCTTTTCAAGTCTTCTGGGTACACACCCCAGAGTGAAATTGATGGGTCAGAGCAATTCTACTGCATTTAATTTTTTAAGGAACCGCCTGCCAACTGCTCTCTACAGCGGCCATACTATTTTACATTCCGACCAACAATGTTTGAGGCTTCTAGTCTCTACACCTCACCAGTGCTTGTTCTTTTCTTTTGTTGTTTTCCTTACTAAATTATCATAGCCGTCCTAGTAGGTATGAGGTGGTATCTCATTGTGGCTTTAATTTGCATTTCCCTGTTGACTAATGATGCGGAGAGTCTTTTCACAGACTTACTGGCTACGCGTGTGTCTTCCCTGTGTTTTTGCATTGCCAAAACAATTTGCACTCCATCTTTTTTGTCCATTTGCACAATACTACCTTTCATAGGCTACAGGGAGAGATCCAGATTCATTCACTAAGCATAATTCATTGAACATTCACACATTCAGCAAATATTTATTGAGGAGCACAACTGCCACTCGCTAGACACTGGAAACCTAAGGCTGATAAAGTCACTGTCCTTACAGAGTTTCCAATTAGTTCAGCAGAACACCCACAAAAAAAGACTGTTACAAAAAAACCCCAACAAAGATCTACGCGGATGGCTGAATAAGTACCTGTACATGGGCTCTCGGGAGTCTCTCATATCTCTGTATCTGTCATACATGGGGTCCCGGTGATCCCGAAAATCCCTAGAGTCTCTTAGATCACGAAAGTCTCTGAGGTCCCTCATGTCCCGAGCATCACGCATACTTCTGCTGTCTCTGTGATCCCGAATGTCTCTGCTATCTCTGTGGTCCCGCAAGTCTCGGGGGTCTCGAATGGCTCTGCTATCCCGGGCATCCCGGCCATTTCTGCCATCCCTGGGCTCTCTCCTTGGACTTCCTCGAATTGGGGATCGATCACGTCTTGTATCTCGACCATCTCCAAAGCCATATGGATCTCTGTGGGAGGTAGCAAGAAGAAGCTAAGACAAAGAAATTGAAGGTAGCCAACCCTTCAGCTCTTTAATGGAGGAAGCCCCCACCCTTTCCAAGCATTTTTCTCTAAAACACAGCAGCCAAACAGTGAGAACATGATTACAACTTTAAAGACAGTCACCCATCTCATCAGCGAATAAAGACTAGTAGGTTCCAGGATCTCAAAAGATTAGGACATCAGAGGAAGAATGTATGACCCAAAGCCAAATGTCTTGACTGCGGTCATAGTATTTGTCAGGTTTCAGGGAGTAATTCGGTATTCCTTACACCATGTTATCATCTCCACAGGTTTTCAGAGTGAAAGCATCTTTCCCCTAGAACCTGTTTTTTCCAACCAGACTTGTTTGAAAGAGATTTAAAAAGGGGGGGGAAAGTTGGAGGAACACAGTAAGGGGCAAGACTCATGAAGAAAAAAGGAGCAAATGCACAATCTCATACAAAGGAACAGTGACCAAAGTAGTTGTCCCTGAAGTACAGAAAACTTCACTTAAAATATATAGTACGATAATCAAATTAAAGGAAAAAAGAAAAAGTACAATATGATACACACACAGTAAAGCAGAAGAACACTCAGCTTCTGTCTTTTCAACATAGTTATTGAGTAGTGGTCTCTCTTAATCTGAGTTTAATGCAGAACCCAGTTCCCTCCCCTCTTTTTAAACAGTGTTTGAAGTCACAGACATTTGTGCTGATCTCATTCAATATTCTTCATGAGACATTCCACTCCACTGGAAACTCAACCTATCTAAAATTAAACATCTTATTCAACCCATTTCTTACTCAGTCCCATTCCCGACTTTTTCACTTCTGCTGAGATTCATTCTTCCTAGTTACCAAGGTTTAAGTTTTTGAAAATTAATGTTGATTCTTTCTTTCCTATCCCCATTAAGTCACCTGAATCCTGTTCATTTTTCCTTTTCATTCCCCCTGGATTCATCAATCCAAACCCTTATTTTTATGCTCGGTACCAACAAGTTTCCAAAACACAAACCAAAAACCAATCTTCCAGATTTCAATTCATTCTACACATAAATATCAGATTAACCATCCAAATTTCCACCTGTTGCCAATCACGGCTTGACGATCACATTTCTGTGTACCCCTCCATAACAAATCTGGACTTTCCAACTATTATCCCTCCCCCATTTCCTGATTCAACCCCCTCAGGTCTGTTCTTATGACTTAACTCATATGATTCTTATCTGCTTCAGGATTTCTGTTCATATGATTTTTCAACTTGGAATATTTTTCTTGCACTTAATGCAAGTATCATCCAATCCTCACAGGCAAATTCATGTCTCAAATCGTCCAAGGAATCTTCTCTAATCTCCCTAGTAACTGCTGATCTTTCTGGCTGCTCAATGCTTAGAACACTTACTATTTCTATTACTCATCTTGATATAGTTACGTTTTTACAACGTCTTCTTGTTTGACCTACTTTAAGGATTACCTCCTCCATAAAATCTGCCCTAAACTCTTGAACTTCCCCAACAAATATGTTCCTCCTCCAGTCCTTTCCATCTCGATAAATGCCACATCTACCTACACTGTTGCTCAAGCTAGGAAACTGAATGTCATCTCTTCCAAAGTCCCAACTGCTTTCCAATCATATTTTCAAATTCTGTCCATTCTTTTTCTGAAATTGATGATCAATTCTGCCCATTTCTTTACCTTCATTAATACCACTAAAGGCCAACTCATAATGATCTTTCCCTAACAAAGCAAGAGACTTCTAAAGTGGGGAAAGATTTCCCCATTTCTGCTCTTGCCTCTTTTTCTAATCTTTTTTCCAGATTATTCTAGGGTGATCTTTCAAATACATAAAACCTTTTACTGGTTTCCCACAGTGTTCAGAATTCAATCCAAAATCTCTACTAAGGCTGGGCAGGTGCTGCATGGTCTTGGCTGTTTTCTCCAATCTTGTCCCCTCCCCTCCCAAGTTCACCATTATCTTGCCACATTGGCCTTTCAGCTAGAACTAGCCAAGGCTTTTCCTGATGCCTCTACTTGAGCGGCAAAAACAGATCTGCACTCATTCTCTATGTCTCAGCACAATGAATGTTTCTTACCCCTGATTCTAACAGTCTAAAAGTTTACTTTCTGCCCTTAAATCCTGGCCACGTTTTCTCATAGCACTGTTTTTGTCACTTATCACAATTTGACACATCTATTTACTTGTTTAATGTCTGCTGTCAGACTGTGAGTCCATGAGGACAAGGACTGTCAGTGTGACTCTCCACTATAAACCCACTATGTAGGTTTATAATGTCTGGCATATGCAGCGAATGCTCCATGACTATGTGCAATGAACCTTGCTCCTGTACATATTTCTGTCGCTGCACTTATCACACCGTTCTGTAATTATGTTTACATGGCTTTTCTATTAAAGACTAAGCTCTTTTGACGTCTTTGGATCCCTAGGACGACAGCACGGAGCTCAGTGTTTAATGAATTGAATTTTCCAACTGAACTATAAGCCTCTCATGAGCAGGCATCCTGTTTCGTTTATACTTCCATCATCTATCGTGATTACACATTACTAGGCAGCCATCATGATGCCTTGCCATCAGCTTGGTAGAGAGCCTCAGTTCCACTTCATCCACAAGGGCACAGCAAAACCAATTTAAATGCCAATTTTGCATCTATGAAAAGTCCTTGTCATACATTTTAAGGCTCACAAGTACTCCTGATTTGTGGGAGCAAACATATGGGAGACCAGGGAATTTAAATGAGGTACTAAGCAGTTTTCCTATTAAAGTGCAGACTGACCAAGATTCTTACTCTGGTTTTTCTTATTAGGTCATATAATCTTCCTCACATGTATAACATCTGCTAGAGTATATAATGTGGGCAAACACTCAAGATTCTATGGGAAGGGACAACCATTAAGTATTTTTGGATTAATGATCAGTAGATAAACCTGCCTTGGGGAGCAGTTGGAAGCAGTCATTAGAGGTAGAATCAGATTTCAAGTGTTCTTGGCAATCAGGGATGAGAGAGATCATGAACCTGACAGACCACAGACCACACACACAGCCTTTGGGTGTTGGAAATGAGGGGTGGGGATATGGATAAGAACACCGAGTCACAGCACATTATCACAGCCTTAGGATAACTATAAAGGCCGTATCACTCTCCTTCTTTTGAATCCACTGAAGTGCCTTACTTACCTGTCAGAGTCCATCCCTGGAGGTTGACCATAACCCGAGATTCCCAAAGTCTCGGCTCACGCTTCCAGTGTGAGAAGGCAAGCACTCCCTTTCCCTCAATGAATCTAAAGTCCATGTGCAACAAAACTACTAATTCCCCCTCAATTGCCTTCTGGGTAAAATGTAGAAAAGATGATATTCACAAGGTGGAAAGAACCAAAGGAATGGTGGAAGTAGAAACAGAGAAGATAACAATTCTCTAAAATGAAAAGGCAAAGCTTTTCTCCTTTCTCCAAAAGATGAGCAGTATGGCAGAAGCTGTTCTTCTGGAGACAAAAACAAAAAACCTTTTAGGGTCACTGTAGGACCCAAATCAAGAATTCCCCAGAACAAAAGGGCTTCTGCTGCTGGCCCCAACATCTTTCTCAAAACAAGAACCAGCTAACAAAAGGGAGGTATAGTGTGCAGGATTCAGAGTGCCGCAAGGACGAAGCCCCTGAACAAGATGCGTGACCTTAGATAACAAGTGGGTTAAAAGCAAGTTTCTGGAGCCCAATAAGGCTCAATCTCATCCCATGGCACCAGAGGTGTTTTACTTAGACCAAATGCAGTGTACCCTTAGGTACCAGGTCACTAGAGGCTAAAATGAAACCGAACCTTTAAACTGAACCAGTTAGAGAAATTTCAGCACTGGAGTCCACAAACTGAAGGCAGATGACAAACACTACTAAAACTGTTATAAATTTCTCATCTATTCAGCTGGGAAAAGAAGCCAAGTGCTCTTTGCCTTGAGAGAAATATCATCATATCATTTGGAAACACGTGACAGGGAAGGGAAGGGTGGGTGAAGGGAAAAGCCATGGCTCAGGTGGCAAGTGATGCGCTTCTGGTAGAAGTGCTTCTCTTCCTGGGGACTAAAGAGGTGCGCAGAGCACTAGGCGTTTGAGAGCCTACAGAGTAAGAACGACAAATGACCATCTTGGAAGAGCACGATGGACTTTGAGCTTTTCTTCCTCCAGAGAATGAAACCTCAAGCCCAGGATGGTGTTCTTTGTCCTTGGCTCCACAGAACATTCCGGAGAAAGATCTCGGTCCTTTTTTGTTGGCATCTCTGTTCCGCCTTTCTGTTCAATGGAATATTTTCCTTGGGAGGGCCAGTTTTTTTGTTTACTCCTGAAAAAAAATTCTCCAATAGCTCTTGGTAATTCTGTTCTGTCACAGATACTGTCCACAAATATCATGATCTAAATGGCTGGCTGCTGTGTGATGTCGATCCCCCACCACGATGACTCCGTGCTACTGAGAAACGGAGACAACAGACTTGTGTGGAATTTTGCCATTAGGTGACAGCAGGATATGGGGTGCAATGAGGTATCACACCTCACAGATCCGAATTTTGTTAAGTGTCCACACTTCTCCCTAGGAAGCACACTGGTGATTTTCTCTAGCACAAATATGACTTTTCTGTCGGTGGAGGTGGCACTTGCTCTGAGAATCGACGGCTGTTCTTTAAGTGTTAGTGCCTGGTATCTTAACTTGTGAGGCTCAGCTAGAGCTAGCGCTGTCTCATACCCAAGAGCAAGTGGTCATCAGAGGAATCAGCGCCGTGGATATGCAGAAATCACCTTGGGCCACGTAAGAAAATGGTCTACAGCTAGGGTATTTCTGAGGAACCGATCTTGGACCACCTTCACCAAAGAGGCACCAGGCCTAACATCCTTAACAAATACGTGGGAAAAATTCTCTGCAGAGCTTTTGATGTACACAAATTAGTTCTATTTGCTCTTTTTTACGCCAGGCAGGAAGATTTAGGAAATACGGCGTCTCATTTGGAGGTCACATCTGTGTCGGGGTATGCTCCCAAGACCTGGATTGCCAGGGTGTTGAGCTGAAGATAGAAACGGAGAACATCTGAGGTACAGTCAGAATCACGGTCCAGTCTTTAAAGAAGGTAAAGGCCAGCGCCTAGTACCAAAGCTAGACAACTTACGTGGTAACTAAGCAATGTGCTCAAGAGTCCAATGAGGCGGTCCAAGGGCTAAATGATGAGAATTCAGGCCGAAATGTGATCCGGAGCAGGGATCCCTGATGCAGCCATTCTGTGCTTGGCTGGACCAATACTGTTAGAACTACACACTGACAGCTGGAGTCATCAGGGAGGCACATTACTGAACAGAGAGCAATGCCAGCAGAACTGTGGCTTACGGAGACGTTTGAAGAGGTGACAATCCTGTGAAAACTCCCAAAGATACGGAGGTGTTTTGACACTCAAGGTTAACGTCCAGCAAAACAAGGTGTTACGAAGGTCTCGCCAGCATGCTTAGAAACTATTTTATCAAAAGTAGCAACACCGAAGACATAAAAGTACAACTTAAGGGAAGTATTTGCCACAAATACACGCCCCCCCCCGCCCCCCCCGGAAACATTGCATTCCCTATGGCAGGGGACAAATGATTAGGGTTGCCAAATGAAGGTAGTTTGGCTGTTGTCAAGAGACTGGAATTACTTCAAGGCTTTGACTGGAAGTATGCACCCAAAGAGTGGTATCTAGTGTTCACCCTTGAAGAAACGATTAGATTCTTCCAGGCTCACTAGTCATCCATCTTGCCTACTTATTCCATTTTATTTCTGCCCTCTTGGTACACCTTAAGAGACAATACATGATCAGTACGATGATCAAAATGTTAGTATTCTGTTTTGAATATTCAATTTTTCTGGCTTTAGAGTTTCTTTATTAAAAAAATGTTTTTTAATGTGTATTTATTATTGAGAGAGACAGCATGAGCATGGGAGGGGCAGAGAGAGGGGCAGACACAGAATCTGAAGCAGGCTCCAGGCTCTGAGCTGTTAGCACAGAGTCCGACACAGGGCTCGAAATCACCAATTGCGAGATCATGACCTGAGCCAAGGTCGGACGCTTAACCGACTGAGCCGCCCGGGCACCCCTGGCTTTACAGTTTTTACATTTTTATTCTTAAAGGTAAAAAACTGGGACTCTCTGCTCAGGTTTGAGATGGGGCTCAGAACAGATTTTATTAAATGCGAACATCTTTCTTCCTTGAACTTTATTAATAAGCATGACAGTATGACACTTCATCACGTTAAATAACATGCTGAGGAACCCAGTTAGGGACACAGCACCAAGGGGGAAGACTGACTTTTGATGGAAATTGAATTAGTCTAGCTGTGCCTCCTAATGATTGTAAAAAAAAAAAAAAAAAGCAGGAAGCTACTGTCCTATCTATATCCCAAATAATCTCATTTTAGAAACTGTTACTGAGGAAGGGGGGATTTTAAAAGGATCATATGTATGTATCTAGTAGGGAGAACGTTTTAAAAGGCCCCCTCTAACGTTGTTTGTATGTTATTAAAAAAAGAAGAAAAGCATACAGCTGTTTTTTCCATTACAGATGAAATTACAGAGTGGCATTTTAAGTTGGGATGAAATTAATCTTTTTAACTTAATGTCCTGGCAATAGCTATACTGGATTCCAAGCAGAGGAGATGGTTATTTCCCCAACACTACCAATGTTTGCTGAATACCTATAATCAATTGGAAATATTAAAAGCAGTTGGTTAAGTGTCATTAACAGGATGACATCAATCTACTACTCTGTATTTTGCAATGTGCCTTGGTTTTTTGTTGTTATTTTGGTCTGTTTTTTGTTTTCTTTTTTTGCCTGAAAAAACACACAGATATTATCTAGAGATTATAAGTATTGTGGGGAAAAGAAAGAGTGGAGAGGATTTTACTAGTGGAGTCAGGGTCTACATAGTTACCAATTTCATATTCCTTCTGGTAAGCTACCTAGTCCAGAAACACAATCAGAGCTCCTTGGAAAGTGGATACACACTGTTATCTCCTTTTAAGCCACTTGGCAACCACAGCTTCCAATGGAAGCCCCATATTTCTGACTGTTAGATGCAAACTCTTAGCCCTCTGTAGTCCATGTTTACTGGGGCAATGAGGAGCACAGATGGGACTTCCTAACATCTCCAGTATGGTCTGATGCAGCATAATGGAAGCAGACATCATACGGAACTGCTGCAGTTCTACAGGATTCATTTAAGTTCTTCAGGATGCTCACACATACCCACAAAATCAACCAACACAGTATTTACCTGCGAGCTACAGGCATCCCTTATGGTGTTAAAGACAACAGACATAATGCCAACGTATATGCTCACTTCTGCAGCGAGACTAATGGAGGGCCAGGGCATCCACGTGGCAGCTATAGTGTAGCTACAGTTGTGGTGTCAGATGCAACTCCTCTGCACCGGCAGAGTGCTCAAAGAATCCAACTGAAACCACCACCTTGCTGCTACAATCTGCTTGAACTCTGCCGAGCAGTCGTGTATAATCTATTCCCGCTAGCGTAGAAAATACCCATCCTTCACATCGAAGTGGGACGATATACACCAAACATACAGCAGCCATTCTTTCCTATAAGTGGGTAACAAAATATAGGTGTCTCAAAGGACAGCTGTATGTTATGTGTAAGTGAGTTGGGTATATCCCGGGTGACCTGTGGAGCTCCTAGTACATTGCAGACTAGGATTCATTGTACTCAGCAGTGTTCAGTTCATTATAGGAAATGTAGTCTATCATGGTATATAGTTTAGGTATATAGTTTATTGTGGAAAATTGGTATTTTTACTTAGAGGAAAAAGCAAAATCCATACTGAGTATTCATTTGGGCCATGAAGAGACACCAGATATGAAATACAGCGTATCTGCCTGCAATCCACACAAAAGTGCACACACTGCATCTGCTAGTTTGGAGACCGTATCTTTGATGTAAATGGCAACATTACTAAGACCCTTCTTTGAGAGAAGGGGCCAATATAATGCATATCTCAAGGGTATACATCAGGACAACCTCTTTTGTATATATTAGAAGAAAGAATATATTAGGGAAATGGCTTTTATTTCCAGAAAAGCTAAGAAAAAGGGAGACTTTTGAGAGCTGGAGTGTTTTTTGCCCTTTTTTATTTCCCCTCGAAAGTAACCCAAGCATGCGAGCAAACAGGGGATCTGCAGCACAGGCACAGCAGCAATCTCTCAAGCAGCACTTTCCATAAACCTGGGTTAACATCTGGACCGGCAGCCATGTGGAATGAAGAGTCGAATCTCTGATGCCCGCTGCAGTGCAGCAAAGCACACACCAACGACCCCGGGGCACTCCTCCTGCTGTGGAGGCTCCCATTGACACGTGAGCTGGGGACAGAGAGGTTTATCCTCTTCCAATTGCCTGCAACTCATGTTGCAGGCTGAACTTGCTGGGTTTGTCACCGAAAACACAAAGCTTCTCTGCATCTCCTGATGTATGTTTAAAAAAAGCAGCAAGGCCTTTCACACAAGGTTCATGTTCTTATTGTTTGCTTGAGCGTTTCTGATTTGTTGGGGGGAAGAAAAGACCCTTGATGTACGAAGTTGGGCTTAACTCCCCAGAGCCCAACTCTCCCAAGGTAACTCACTGCTTCAGGGTACTTTACCTTCGTGTGGGGCTGGGTCTTGATGGAGCCGTATTCATATTTCTTCTTTCCGCTGCCTTATTAATATCTGAAAAGAATAATCAACCCATCTGTTCAATGCTACGGAATAAAAACAAAATCATCAGCACATTTCAAATGAAAGCAACAACAAAAAAACTACAATGACAACCAGATGGTGTAAGAAAATCCATTCAGCAGACACACTGTCACTTGGGCAATTTTTATTAAGTTACGGCAGTACATTGTCACGGTTTCGTAAGGAACGTCCCTCAGTTTTCTAGCTGACACAGTTTGTATAAAACGGGTTATGTCAATGCTTAACACTCTGCCAAGTCACAAACTTAACAATTGCCCCTTCCAAAAGGGGAAACGGTTGTCTTCTAAACTCTTGGAGAGCCAGCTCTAAGATTCTTTTTTGAGGGAAGGAGAGTGGGAGAAAGAGAAGGAGAGAGTTTAAAAAAAAAAGAACAAAGGCAAATAATTCCACTTTATGTGACAAAGAAGTAACAACTGGACCCTGCTGTCTTAAAACTTCCAATATCCCATGAAGCAGGCCTACTTTTAATGTGCCTTGTGTTGCATCCCATTAGATAGAATCTTCCAGAATGACATGTAGGAAATTAATTTTCTTCCTAAACAAAGTATATTATATGTTAACATCTATAGCCCTCACAGATAAGTAGCTAAGAATAAGAATTGGCATTTGGTATAATAGGGTTAGATAACAAAACACTTCACATAAGAAGTTTTCATTAGAGAAGACTGGCATTTACAACTAGGTAAGGGAGAACAGTGGAATCATACAAACTTACTTAGAAAAGCCAATTTGTGCAGTTAAAGCCTGCTTGCTAAATACAAATCTGCTTTGCAAAAATGAAGTGAATAATAAAAACACCATGTATAAGAAAGAAATGATGAAGTATCTAAAGAAATGTACCCATCTATGTCCAAAGATAACACAGACCAATTTTTATATGACTTAAAAATGAATAAATTCATTCATAATTTCATTCTTTAGTTGAATGAAGAAATAAAACTGTGTCCTGCTATGGTGTAGTTTTGTTCCCCTTGTTCCATATTAAGTGATTAGTAGTGTATCTAATGACATTAAATGGTATTAAGCACTCACATAATTAGAGTGCTTTAAAATTGTAATTATGTATTTAAAAAATTCCAACCAGAGTCCTATGTGTAAGAGACTATAGTAATAACCAGAAATTTAAAAGGTCTGGCACAGACTTTACCCCGCTATGTTGTCAACTTTTGAGTTCCTGTTCAAGTGAGAACGATCTTCACTTCCATTTTAAGTCAGAGTTTCTATTATGTCTAGGAGAAGAATGACTTTTGATAAATCGAAGGTAACATAAATTTAAACAGTAAGAGAAGCACAGTCCACCCTAAACTGCCTCTCACATTTTCAATTAAGCAGACACAAGCTATCATCCAGCTATATATCCAAGAGAAATGAAAACATGTGTCCACACAAAGACTTATATGCAAACTTTCATAGTAGCATTATACATAATAACATATTCAAAACTGGAAACATTTCAAATGTCGGTCAACTGGTGAATGGATAATCAAAATGTGTTATATCTATAAAATGGAATACTACTCAACAACAGAAATAAATGAACTACTAATAAAAAAAATCAGAAAATAATATCTATATAGGACTTGGCCTATAATCTCTGATCATGGCTTTGGTATGGCAAGTGGCACTTTTGCAATTTATAACCCTCAAAGTTAATGAACATCTGAATTACACATTATATAATGATAGGCCTTACAGGGAACACCTAACTCTCTTCTATGTAATTGTGAAGAATATCAGTTCAGGTTTAGAAAGGCCTACTGACCTAGTCTGCTCTTTAATATGGAGTGACTATGATTCAGAGAGAAATGTAATCTCTTCGATTGTTGAGGTAGTTTTCAGAGTATCTCTGGAATACACTGAGGGTGGTGGTGGTGGTGTAAAGATTTCTTCTAAATAAACACTGTAACTCCCAGTAGGATTCTATATATTATTAACTGGTTGTGAATAAAGAAAACTCACCTAAACATTGATTGACTTGAACATTGCTTATGTTAGAGTACAGAACATAGGGTACGCTTTTAGTAGGGAAGTTTCTATCAATGCCATATAATTTGCCCATATGATATGAAAAGGACTATTACATTGTGTAATTATATCCTGTTCTGTGAGCACCTACATATAGGACTGCAGAGACCAAGGCAGTCATGTATGACATACCTCTGGAGCAAAACTGGTTCCAGTTAGACTGAAGGAGGTAAATATTTTACTTTGAAGTTAGTGAAAAGTTTTTGTAATTATTTGAAATATTATTTAAAATTCAAGAATAATTTATCTTTTTGTTTTTTACTTATTTTTATTTTTTAGAGAGAGCACATGCACAAGCGGGGGAGAAGCGCATAGGGAGAGAGAGAATCTTAAGTAGGCTCCATGCTCAGTGTGGAGCCTGATGCAGGGCTCAATCCCACGACCCCAGGATCATGACCTGAGCTGACATCAAGAGTTGGACGGACGCTCAACCTACTGAGCCACCCAGGCATCCCAAGATTATTGTATCTTTAAATGATTTTGATTGTAATTTGCCTCCTCATTGAATAGTCTAAAGCAATTATACTTTGATGGTGTGACTTATGTTTCTTCTGCAAAAAAGAGAACTCTCAGACCATTTTCTTTTTTCCCTTACGCCAAGTGTTTGGTTATTCACAGCTATTTAAGAGCTCCTTATACTTCCATCTTGGATGAGTTATAGAGAAAATGAGACCTGGAAATTTCTGATCGTTTCAGTGCTACCCAAGAGGGCTGCTCAGGTTACAGGACAGCTGGGGGGCAGGTTTCAGTGAGAGTTATGAAAACAAAACTATCGTCACCACCAATCCCAATACACAAAACATCCTAACACATGGTCACCCAGAACTTCTGGAAAACCTATGAGTTCAGAAATACAGGAAGAATAGAGAAGCTACAAAAGTACAAATAACTTCAGGGAGCTGATCAGACAGTATAGCAAAGATTTAAAAAGTCAAGGGAAAAAACCCTTGCCCCATTACTTTTTTTTTTTTTTTTTTTTTTTTTTACAATTTTTTGTTATACAACTTAATAACCCATCAACTGGGAGGCTGGAGGTTCATTTGAACAAGTTTCTCTTTGAAAATGCAAATACTGGGACTGGGAAAGAGGGCTTTTGTATTAATTAGTTGAATCAGATTATTTTCTTCCTACATCGTTTCAGAGACATATAGTCCTATGCCAAGGAAATAGAAATGACATTAATGTAAAGGAAAAGAAAAAAAAGAAGGAAAGACAATTTGGGCACCTTTCTGGACATTAGGTAGGGAACATAATGGGAGAAAATGTAACCAACAAGAGGGTAGTGGAAACTTTAATGCTTCTTTCTCCTCCTGCTCTATCTCATTCTGGCCAAATGCCTGTAAGATCAAAAGTCAGTCTCTTAGCGCCTCTTTCACCTTGGCCTGGTTGGTACCTCTATACTTTGTTAACTATACTAGCAATGTGAGCACCACTGGAAATCACCATCACTACGAGGTACCTTGGCCTGAATATTTTCTAAGTGGTTTTCTGAAAATGGTTAAAAGCACTTTTCAGGTAAGGATTTTTAGACAAGAAAAATAACACCAACTGAAGGGATCTACATAAAAGGAAAAAAATTAGAAAATAATCTAGAAAACATGATGTCACAGAGGAAGTGGCAGAGCTGTTTTAAGTCACAAAAGACTGGGTTAAAGAACTTTCAAAGAACAACACAATGCCTAATGTACAATTTTATTTTAGACTAATATGCTAGACAAGGTTCACACAATGGTTTTTGTATAATGCTATAAATAAAAATGCATGTTTCATTCACAGCACCAAGAGCTGCTTTGCTCTTTTTATTAAAAAATTTTTTTAATTTTTTTTTTTTTTTTTTTTTTTGGAGAGAGAGAGAGAGAGAGAGAGAGAGAGAGAAGGAATGTAAGGAGGGGCAGAGAAAGAGGGAGACACAGAATCCAAGGCGGGCTGTAGGCTCTGAGCTGTCAGCACAGAGCCCGACGCAGGACTCAAACCCATGAACCGCAAGATCATGACCTGAGCCAAAGTCAGATGCTCAACCGACTGAGCCACCCAGGTGCCCCTTTAATTGTACTATCATAAAATCAATTCCTTTCAACTTAAAACCAATTAATTTTTTTTTTTTAATTTCTGAGACAGAGAGAGAGAGAGAGAGAGAGAGAGAGAGAAGACAGTGAGAGCAGGGGAGGGACAGAGAGAGGGAGACACAGAATCCAAAGACAGGCTCCAGGCTCTGAGCTGTCCGCACAGAGCCCAACGTGGGCTCGAACCCATGAACTGTCAGATCACGACCTGAGCCAAAGTTGGACGCTTAACTGACTGAATCACCCAGGTGCCCCTTAAAATCAATTTTTATCACAAGCTATCACAATGGAAAACCATGAAGACTATGCTAAATAAGTGCAGTATGAATCGCTGCACTTAGTGACACCACCACCATTGGCTGTTGAAAGAATCCAGAAGCCTATACAATTTTGTCAAGTGGTTACAAATGAAATAAAATTCTCCAAAGCCTTAGCTGAAACCACCTAAAAATCAGTTACTACTAAATTGAAAATATGTGATTATAAAGATAATACCACTTGGAAAATCACACTGACAATAAAGTGGTTATCACACATTAAACGCCCCAAATTGGGAGAGGAAAGGACAGCACTTCTCATTTAAACTATACTTGTGAAGATTACGTTGACGGTATAACATCAGGAATATTATAACCAGTTATACTATAATGAGTTAAGGATAAGAGAATGCTCTGCTTGTGGTTTCTAAATCAACCCTTTAAGCTCACTTTAAAAACTATGCATTCCCTCTTATTTGATTATCTCCTTCATTCTCTAATTAAAATAATTATTCTATCTTTAACTGTATTAGATTATTCCTCAGTATAGGAACGGGGGAAACAATGATAACTTATATTTACAGAACGCTGACTCTGTCCCAGAGTCTGAACTAAGAACATTATGTGCATTACCTCATTCAATCCTTTCTACAACTCTTGGAGTTAAGTACTATTATGATCTCTATTTTGTGAATGAGAAAATTTGAAGTTTAGAGAAATTAAATGACTTATCTTAGGTCACATGATCATCAGGAGACAGAGCTAGGATTCAAATCTAGGTCTGTCGGACACCAAAGTGCTTAAACATTATGCTATGCTGCCCCAACAGGGAGTGGAAAGACAGGGTTTCCATTATGAACACTTGCTAAGACTCCCGGATCAAACTGATAGAACCTGGAAAAGGCCCAGTCTATGCTAGTCACTCCAATGTTTAAGTACCCCAAACACCCACCTATCACCTCAAACCAGTGTTAGTCCTTGAACAATGCAGGGGTTAGGGGCACTGAGCCCCAAGGACCCCAAAAACTTAACAATAGCCTATTGGTAACCAGAAGCCTTACCAATAATATAAACAGTTGATGAACACATATTTTTGTATGTTATATGTATTATATAATGTATTCTTACCATAAAGTATGCTAGAGAAAAGATGTTATGAAAGAAATCATTTACAGTACCAAAAAAAATTTTGCACATAAGAAGCCACACAGTTTAAACCCATGTTGTTCAAGGGTCAACTGTACAATGTTTCTGGCTTTGCTACTGATATTCTATTCACTTCAACACTTCAGACAAACATTCTCTATCAACATTTAATTTCCTACCCCTTTTACTTCTTTTCAGGAAAGAACACTTGCCTGGGATCAGCATATCAGAGTTCTAGTTCTACTTGGTGTGTGTGTGGGATGTGGTTAGTCAAGTCATTTGATTTCTCTGAATCTGATGAAGTGGATATTCCACCTGTGTTGGTTATGTTGATTCAAGGAGAACATCAGCTAAGAGAAAAAAAACTCACTAATTTGGATTCACAAAGATTGAGCTAATCTAAACTAGTAAAATAGTCTGAGCTACAAAAAATTTCAAGTATAGGTTTATTTAACACAGGTAAAATTTCAACTAAACTGTACAAGTAGAGATCCTTATAGAATTAAATTAATAAACTGGAGAGGATAGTTCATAACCAGCACACCAAATGCATCTAGGCCTACTATGTACTATGTACCATGCCTTAGACATATGGAAATAAAAAGGGTAAAGTCTCTGCTTTAAAGGAGTTCGCTGCTTAATAAAGGAGAGCAGGACACATACAGATAATCATAATATAATCTAAAATGGGTTTATAGCAGAGATAATAAAGGCCTAACTCTGTGTACATGGGTGTCGCAGGGGAGAGGAACAGGACAGAGAGGAGACTGGAAAGAGTAAGGGGCAGGGATGGCCTAAAAGTAACATTTAAACTGAGTCCTGGAAGATGAATAGGAGTTTACCAGAAAGAGAGAAGTCATTTGGCACATGCAAAAGTGAAGGAATGGCGTGAAGAACATAATTAGAAATACTATAGGAAGTTTAGTGTAGGGAGTAGGGGGATAAGAGGAAGAAAAGAGGAATTACAGATGCAAGCCAGAATCGGAAAAAGGTCACAAAAAACTTTGTTACTGAAAAGCAAGAGATTGGTGGCAAGAGGGCCTATATAAATTGAGCTACCATAAAAGAGTCTCAATGAAGCCAAACTAATGAAGGCTTACTGTATGTATATTATCTAAAAGGGGGGGGGGGCGGGCAAGAGTATTTAAACCTCAGACCTTAAAAATATTGCCTATTCAGGTATGAGACAAATATTTAAAAGGTTATCTTCAGTAAAGGGATATAAAATAAACTGAGGGCCAGAGTCAGTAATTAATAGCTAACAAAAATGAGTTAAACCCACCGTTCAGGAAGAAACGGACAACCAAGCACCCTTCCTTAGTTTCCTTCTAGTATCTTTTAAAAATTTTAATGTGGTAAAAAACACACAATATACAATTTATCATATTGACTATTATTTTCTTAAAAAAAATTTTTTTTTTCAACGTTTATTTACTTTTGGGACAGAGAGAGACAGAGCATGAACGGGGGAGGGGCAGAGAGAGAGGGAGACACAGAATCGGAAACAGGCTCCAGGCTCTGAGCCATCAGCCCAGAGCCTGACGCGGGGCTCGAACTCACGGACCACGAGATCGTGACCTGGCTGAAGTCGGACGCTTAACCGACTGAGCCACCCAGGCGCCCCGACTATTATTTTCTTAAAAAGCAAGCTCTACACCCAACATGAGGGTTGAACTAAGGATCAAAAGTAGCAGGTTCTACTGACTGAGCCAGCTAGGCCCCCCTCATATTAACTATTTTTAAGTGAGCATATTAAGTTTATTCACACTGTTGTACAACAGATCTCCAGAACTTTTTCATCTCATAAAACTGCAACTCCTTATATCCAGTAAACAATTCCCCATCTCCCCTCTCCGCATTTATATACATACACATTTTTTCACTCTTCACACTGCACTCCTTTACTGAAGATGTATCAGCACCACCTGAGAAGATAGTTAAACACATTTTCAGGCCCCATCGCAAACTTTTAGAATCTGAGGATGAAGCCTAGGAATCTGTATTTGAACAAGCTTCTCAGGTGATTCTTGGCAGGTATTTGAGAACTATATTCTGTTTATCCCTTCAGCTTATGTACAACATATACTTAGATCCTCCATTTAGAAACCTCTTTAAACTCCTGTATTCAAGGGGTAATAACCCATGAACATAATCTGTTACAAAGAAAATGTCATGACAATGGTTAAAATCTGTCAAAGTACAACTGCTGGAAACAGTAAACATAATCACATAGCTATCCCCAAAGGAAATGGAATCATCAACCCAAGTTTCCATAGTACTAAAGATAGTATCCAATTATAAGGTCTGTGCCCCTGCTCCCCAAGGAGAAGTGTGCACCAACACCTTCTCTTCGATTTCATCTGACCATTTAAAAAGTACCCTGAAAACGTACGCATCTTTTCCCTATTACCTAGTTATGAAATAGCAAGAAAAATATTAACCACTGAGCTTGCCACTTTTTGATAGCATATTATCCACTTCTTTGGCTAATAAATGGCAAACTACCAACTAAAGTTTTCTCTAAATTCTGCCAACCAGACTTGTTGGTATTGGTTTGCTGGCAGGGGCTGAAACTCCTGCTTCTTCTGAGGTAATTGGTTTTCATATCTAAATGCATCTCTCTGCAAGAAGAGAAAAATGGTCACACGCAGAATTTCATATCCACACTGCTAAAAGCAAAGTGGAGCAAACCTAAATTTAATAAGCAGACCATGGAATCTTGGTAAGTCTGCTGTCTTTGTTCACATGAAAGTGAAATCATCCTACTGATGTGAATGGAAGGAATAATACTGAAAACTGCACAGATATTCTAACTATTGCTATTACCTCTAGTCCAGACTATCAAGCCAAAAAACATTTTAAATTACAGTTTTGTTTAAAATGTATACAACCATAAACCAGAGTTGTTAACTCCTATTAGTAATCTGAGATACGAACAGATTAGTACTAGAATCTACTTCAAACTTCTATTTCCAGTGAAAACTCATTTTCTAAAGCCTAAATCAGAGGTCCTCAAACCTTTAATGTACGTAACAACCGCAGGGGTGGGTTCTGAAAGGCAGATTCTGTAGCCCCCAGAGCCCCTCCAGAGACTGTTCAGTTAGCGGGGGAGGGGGTGGCGAGCTGCATCCACGGATATGTATTTCCAACTAGCTGTTCTAGTGACTCTGATGCTGTCCTACTATAACTTTTCCAAAAAAAGGTTCAGTTCATAATCTTAAGTTTTTGTACTGAACGGAATCATGTTTTTCTTAGTTTTTCTTTTTGATATCAAGAATAATTTCCAAAGAGAGATTTAAAAATAAATTTCTTGTATCATCTCTGATGCTAAATACATGTTATTATTATCTCAATCTCCAACTGCATATAAGTATATCCACTTAAGGCCAAATTACTCATAATTCAAAGTTCTCCAAAGCTTGCCCACTAACTGTAGGATCAACCTCATCTTCAGTAATTCAATCATTCTAGATCCAAACCAGGGAACCACTCAAGATATTTTATAGAGATAAAGGTATAAGACTGCTTTATAAATGCTCTCCAATGCAACCTAAGTTTTCCTGATCTTTCCCTAAAGTTGTCGGTCTTTAGGCAGGTCAGTAATAATGTTGTTTTGAATTGAAATAAAGGGAAAAGAGTCTTATGGTATGCGAAAGTGCTGATTCTTTGAAGAGAATTATTTAATTAACAAAAAAGTAATTCGTCCAGCTGACCTATTATCTCTTATTTTTTTAGTGATAGCATAAAGAATGAAAATGACCATCCCTATAAATATTCATATCTGGTGGTAATAAAACCACCATTTAAAAAGCAGCAGGCATGCTGGTATTATATATTTAGCTGTCAGTATACTTCATATTTCCCTAATGTGCTGCTGCTTCAGACAGTGGCCTTACCCTGATCCTTTCATTAACACTTCTCATTAATGAAAGTGGAATAGAGGGTAATTTTCTGTTGGTCACTGCCCTTTTAACTTCTTGAGAGTTTAACTCTGCTTAAGCCAAATAGTCTACACAAATGCCTATGCTGTTGACAGGACAAATCTTTCGGCACAAAAAAAGCTGACTGAGCTTTAGAAGCACTTGTCTCAAAGACACAGGGTAATCATGAGTAAACCACAAGGTATAGACAAGAAACAGTGTGGCAGAAAGAGTAGTCAGGTTTGGGAGAACACTAGGACCCAAGATGTTTGTAGGATAGCAAGAGAAAGGCACCAATGATATTTTCCTCTCTTGGACATCTATAGTGCACATGTTTAGCATATTAAAGCCTCTGAGAAGTTCTAGAGTTAAGGACACCTCTTTATCTCAAAATTTCCCAATTTTGCTTGACCACAAAATCTTTTATCTTCAACAATACCTTGAATATGTTCTACTAAATATGTGATTCGGGCAAGAAATCTAACCTGAGTCATTATCTCCTCATACGCAAAGAAGATACAACATCAGCCTACCTATCTCACAAGATTGGCGGGAACAAACGCGTTGGTATTGTACACCTGCTTTGTAAATCATACGTGCTGCTGGTTGTATGCTATCATTACCACTAAGAGTAATAGTGAGTTTAGGAACAGACCTTTCATTCTCTACGTGGGGAGTCAAAAACAAAGAAGCAACGATAGTTGAAGGGAATATTAAATACATTTCCTCCAAAGGTTTCTCATTCTTAAAAGCACAACTGAATTCCAGTAATTCTCACAGCAGTAACAAGCCATACAAAAGCACTGCCATCTGCAGGCCACAGGGATGGAATGCTTGCAACGGTTCTTAAGAATGAAGTTTCCAGCCACCAGGCACTCCTGTTCAGCACACGCCTGTAGCCTCTGCAACGGACTTAGCTTTTGAGCACAGGGAGACCGAGGCTCCTTTTGCTGAAGTTCTGAAACTGACTTGAGTAAAAAGTTCCCCTGTCTTCTCTACACAGGACCAACGCTGAGAAATGTGAAGAAAATCACTCTGGCCTTCTGTAAGTACTACATTGTGCTCATACCAAAGTAACCCCAAGGAGTATGGATTTTTTTTTTTTTTAACACAGCCCTTGAGGAAACACTTTAATGATCCGAACAGACTTTTTTGAGTTTCCTTTCAATGAATTAGAGTAAATCTGCTCTCTCACACATTAAGTTTATGAACAGACTACAAACAGAGCAGGCTGTTTACATAAGTTAACTGGTCAACGTCTCCCTTTCTTTGGAGGACCTAATTAGCTTTATTCAACAATTCACCAATATGACCTAGCAAATCAAAAGGAGCTCCTAATGCCTTCCTTTTTTTTTTTTTAAATGTTTTATTTATTTTTGAGAGAGACAGAGACAGAATGCGAGTGGGTTAGGGGCAGAGCGAGAGGGGGACCCAGAATCCGAAGCAGGTTCCAGGCTCTGAGCGGTCAGCACAGAGCCCGACGCGAGGCTCGAACCCACGGACCGTGAGATCATGACCTGAGCCGAAGTCGGACGCTCAACCGACTGAGCCACCCAGGTGCCCCTAAAGTATATTCATTTTTGAGAGAGACAGCGCGAGTGGGGGAGGGGAGGAGGGAGAGCCCGATGCGGGGCTTGAACTCCCAGACCGCGAGGTCGTGACCTGAGCCGAAGGCGGACGCTCAACCCACTGAGCCACCCAGGCGCCACAGCCTAATGCCTTCCTTAAACGTACGGCGTTCACCTGCCTGTAACACTGGACAACCTGCACCTAGGAAAAATTTTTCCACGGGGCCTTGAAATACGGTTTCTCCGGCACATTCTACAAGGAAAATTACTGTTTCTGTGCTTTAGGTTAAAAGATCGTGCCAGAGGTTTCAAAGAGCATCTGGAAGGTGACAAGAGGAGCTGAAAGAAACACAAAGGAACCGGAATACGGGAAGAAACATGTTAAATAGCCACGTGATCTCCAATACCCACAGGGCAAAAGCTTGGGTTTTTCGGGTTGGAAAAAGGCAACGTGAAAGTTAGTTTTCACACCCAGACCGACTCACACAGAAAACATTACATCTACAGTCGTCAAAAGCCCAAACGGCTCCATCGTCGGGTGCAGAAAGGGTCAGGAGGCTACCACACCACAACACGCAACGAGAAAACGGAGGCGGCACACCCCGTGCGCTCGAGCCGACGCTTCGTGCAACTCCGTGGGACTGCCACTTGTAGGTCAACACCGACAACACTTTGCAACGAGAAAGCTTCTCATGTTACCACCCCCGAAGATCCTGGGGGGCATTTCACGGAATCCGCTATGCTTCAGAGAGAAATCCTGTGCACAGAGCGAAAGCCAGGACCGCAATGAACCCCACACTCGCAGGGCAGCGTTTCCCAAAGCGTGGAACGCACAATAATTTCAGCAGGAACAAGGACGCGCTGTTTATTTTAATAGACAGGTATTTATTTATTTTTTTTATGAGCATTGGAAAAATAACTGGCTTTCCATCATACGGTTTGGGATTTACGTTTCCACCTTAAACAAATGTATTTAAGAAGGAGGAAAATAGAGGCAGTTCAAAGGAAAAAATTAACATTTGGGAAATAAACAGCAGTACAGATGGTACACGGACGTAGAGGTGCAACGCGAGAGACTGAAATCTGGGAAGCGCCGTCTTAAAAAAAAAAAAAAAAAAAAAAAAAAAAGCCCCCGGCGGGTAGTCGGGAGCGGAGTGCCCTGGGTCACACTTGGGGCGCTGGCTCTGTCGCTAATTTCCGCGAGAACCTCGGGCACAGTTTCTTTCCCCGTCCTTTGGGGCCGGGGTCCGCGTTACAAAATGGGTGGGGGCGTCACACGACACGGAGGCGCCTCGAGGATGCTGTCAAGGGGCGGCGAGGAGGCGGCGACAGGGACCAGCGCTCGGTTCGCCGCACGGCGCTGCACGCCCCGTAGAACGCCCGGAGAAGCGGGCCGCCTCGCTCCGAGTTCGAATCCCGCCTGCGCCACCGACTCGCTGAGGACCCGCAGGCGAGCGACTTCACCGTTTCGAGAAAGGGGCGCGGGGTGTGCAGCCCTACCCTACAGAGAAGCTCGGAGGACTACGGTCGGCGGTTCGCGCACAGAGAGGCGGCCGCGGTGCGGCGCCGCCCGGACCGGAGCCCACCACGGGCCGCCCGGGCCGGCCGGGCCTGGGCTTGACGGGAGCCAGAGGCCGCGCCCCGCACCGGGCATGCGCAGCTCCGCGCGCACCCGGAGAGAAGCCGAGGCCGCGGCCGCGGCCGCGCGTCGAGCGGGCCCTCCCGCCTCAGCCTCCCCATCCGGTCCCGGCCCCCTCAACCGTCGGCCGCAAGCCCCACGCCTCGGCAGACGGCCACCGCTTCCCGGCACTCACCGCTACCAGCGCGGCGGGCTCTCGGCCGCTCCTTCGCCTCAGGCCCGCCCCTATCGCCTCCACCTCAGCCCACCTGCCCGCCGTAGGACAAAGGCGCCACCAACCGACCGGCGCGGGCACGAGGCAATGGCGGCCGGGGCGGAGAGTGGGGGCAGAGGGCGCGCACGCAGCGGCAGGCGCGGCAATGTCGCAAGAGCGCGCGGGTTTACGGCAGGGCTGAGTTGGGCGTCGATCTCCTTAGCAATGAGAGAGAGGAAGTAGCTATGGGGCGGCGGTTGAGAACGCTAGGGGTTGCCTAGTAACGGCGTCCCCCGCTAAGGATGGGTCCCGGGCCTGGTTCCCTGATACCAAGAGGCTGCGCCTTTCTTCTAGTCTTCGGAGCGTCTTCCTTCCATTCTAACTGTGGAAACGGCTCACTTAAATCCTGAAATACTTTATTTAGTTTTTCATAAAACGAAACAAAACCCGAAACACCGTTAGATATGTGTATTGGAGAGTAGCGTACATACTCCTGCAACCTCCGGATCTCAAGGAACAAAGACAGCAGACAGGTAGAGAAAATGTTTTATTTAAATTCACATTTAAATAGGCAGTGTACCCTATTAGTTTCGCTGGCAAAAGGCAGCTTCTGGTGATAGAGTCACAGGTTCTTTTTGAGTTATTTCTTCCTGGAATATTTATTCAACGTCAAAAAAAAATTTCACGGAATGTAGGTGCTGACTGTGAAGCATGTAAAATGTTGTATCGTTCATTTAACTCCCAGAATAATTTGTCGGAGGGAATGGAGTTTGCTCACATGATTGTAAATATTATAATCACAGCTATTGCTATATGAATCAGGTAGGCTTTTTTATTAGTTAGGAAATGCCTCACACCCTGTGGGGGGTCTAGTTTTTCTCCTTGTGAACAGTGCATGCCAAGCAAACACGGTGGCTGTGGAATTTGAACGCTATGGGAAGTCAGATTTCTCTGACAACCACTCATTTGCTCATCCCTTCACTCGTTTGCTCATTGAATGTTTACACTTACTAGGTGGCCCTATGCTTTATTAGACACCTACTTTCAAAGCACTATCATGAGCAAATGCAGACCCATGTCTGCTATCTTGGAGATTATTGCCTAGTGGAAAGAGAAAATAGGTGAATTATCACACTTGAGTGTGTAATTACAGGTAAATGCTTGAAGGAAGGAAACAGGGATGCATTGTATTGTCTAGTTTTTCTCACCTGTGACAAATGCAGGGTGTGCCTGATGCCTATGGACAAATACACTTGGTCTTTAGATCTTTTTTTTTTTAATTTTTTTTTCAACGTTTATTTATTTTTGGGACAGAGAGAGACAGAGCATGAACGGGGGAGGGGCAGAGAGAGAGGGAGACACAGAATCGGAAACAGGCTCCGAGCCATCAGCCCAGAGCCTGACGCGGGGCTCGAACTCACGGACCGCGAGATCGTGACCTGGCTGAAGTAGAACGCTTAACCGACTGCGCCACCCAGGTGCCCCGGTCTTTAGATCTTTAATACAAAATTCATCATGGCTCATTTTCTTCATCTGTAAAATAAGGATAAGAATAGCACATGCCTCTGGGGCGCCTGGATGGCTTACTCGGTTAAGCGTCCAACTTCACCCAGGGTGGTGATCTTGCGGTCGGTGAGTTCGAGCCCCGTATCGAGCTCTGTGCTGACAGCTCAAAGCCTGGAGCCTGCTAAGGAATCTGCGTCTCCTGGTGTCTCTGCTCCTCCTCCACTCACACTCTCTCTCTCTCTCTCAAAAGTAAATAAACAAAAAAATTAAAAAAGAATAGCACGTGCCTCATAAAGTCAGTGTGAAGTTAAATTAGGTAGTAAGTATCATACACAAAGCTCTTAGATTCATGCTTAGCTCATCGTGCAGGCTCATCAGCTCATAGATTTCTTATGATCCCACGGTCTGTGTCTTTGTATAGATTTGTTTGTGTTCACAGTTTGTGAGACATCCCTAGAAAACAGCGGCCCTTGGGTTTTCATCGGCTACTCTGTTCCACAGGCGGAATAAATAGAATAAATGTCACTGGGAGTTGATCAACGAGTCCTTGTTCCCCAGGACACTGGGGTGGGAGTGGAGGGGACTTTGTTGTGATATTAAGTTCCTGGTGAACCCCAACAAGAGCTAATAGCTCCTCAGAGCAAGATTCTGTCAACAAAGTGGATCAGAATGGGACTATCCCCACTCAACAAGTTCTGTTGTATGTTGAAAGGAGTGGCTCAGGGAACTATGGAATAGCCGCTCTAAGACTCCTCTCAGCCATCAGGGAGACCAGTCTGTATGACACAGCCATCAATGTCAGTACCGTTTTGTACAGCTGTGTGTGGAAGTCAGAGTAATGACCTCTGAAGGGTGTCCATGTCCTAATCTCTGGAGCCTGTGAGTGTATCCCCTTACATGGCAACAGGTGTTTTGCAGATGTCATTAGGTTAAGGATCTTGAGATTGGAAGAGGATTCTGAATTACCCAGGTGGGCCCAATGTCATCACAAGGGTCCTTATAAGAGGGGAGTAGGCGGTCAGAGTCAGAGATGTGATGATGGAAGCAGGGGGTAGTGAGGGAGAAAGAGGGAGAGAGAGAGAGGAAGATGTTACTACACTACTGGCTTTGAAGGTGGAGGATGGGGCCTTGAGACAAGGAATGCAGGAGGCCTCTAGAAGCTGGAAAAGGCAAGAAAACAGATTTATCCCTAGAAACTCTAGAAGGAACACAGCCTTGCTGACTCATTTTTAACTTTTGACTTTCCTCCCTTCAGAAAACTTAATAAATATATATTTTCCTTTTCTAATGTTACCATGGTTTATCTTTCCCCTTTTAATAATTTAATCTGATTAACATTGATTTTGATGTATGCTGTCACATCATACATTATGTGTTATTTTTGATTCCAAATTAGATTCCTTCTTTCCCCAAGCTATTTCAACACCAAATAACAGCTCCAAACCATTTTTGTATCTCTTCTCTATCATATAGCACTTTTTATAGGAGGATTAAATTCAGGGCTCCTCATTGATTCTGTAATATCTCTTTCTTTTGGAGACAATTCACAGAGTTTCAATTATTATTACTCTAGATAGCACATATTTAGTTGTTTTGTTTCCAGAGCCAAGTGAAATATACTTATGAAAGTGTTTAAAGAGCAGGTAATGTTTAAAGAGAGAAAATGTTTAAAGAGCAGGTAAATAGGGGCGCCTGGGTGGCGCAGTCGGTTAAGCGTCCGACTTCAGCCAGGTCACGATCTCGCGCTCCGGGAGTTCGAGCCCCGCGTCAGGCTCTGGGCTGATGGCTCAGAGCCTGGAGCATGTTTCCGATTCTGTGTCTCCCTCTCTCTGCCCCTCTCCCGTTCATGCTCTGTCTCTCTCTGTCCCAAAAATAAATAAACGTTGAAAAAAAAAAAAGAGCAGGTAAATAAATCTTTTATGCTACTCAGATTGCCAGGGCAATCTGGTTAATCCCTCCCTTCACATGAAATTCTCAAAGGATCCGTCTCTAAATTTGCCTTCATATGTTGGGGTATAGAAATACAATACAAGTATAATAATTATAAAAATGGTTAAGGATGATGGCAGAGAGTAGGACAGTTCGGTCGAGTCCTGGCTCATTGTTTCCTGGAGATTCTGGTTCAGTGAGTCTAGGGTAGAATACTTAACAATAACAACAGCAACAACAACAAAACTCTCCTCCCAGGTGTACACACCATGGGGCTTGGTGATTACAGAGATAACATACCTAAAAGGCATTTACCATGTTTCAGGGGCTCTCCCAAATTACTCAAACTGAGAATGAGAGTTGGAACTGGATAACTGGCCGAGTCAGTAGAGGCAGCATCTGAAGGATGAATGTTCCAGATTCAAAACTTGATGATGTAAAGCAAAAAAGCATTTTATTCTCGTTCATAGTTTCTGGGGCCCAGGAATTCGGGAAGGGCTTGGTTGAGTGGTTGTGGCTCTGAGTTAGACAGTAGCTGCAGCTGGAACAGCAGGGGGCGGGCTGGAGCAGCTGGAGGCTGGCTGGACGTCTTTCTCTCCCCACATAGTCTCTGGGTCTTTCCGTGCAGTCTCTGCATGGGCTACCTTGGGCTTCCTCATAGCATGGTGATCTCAGAGCAGTTATGCTGCTTCCATGGTGCTCAGGGCCCTGGGAGAGTGGCTGAAAGAACCAGGCAGGAGCTGTATTGCCTTCTGTGACATAGCCTCAGAAGTCATATAGCCTCATAATGCTTGTCATATTCAAGGCCCTCCACTCAATGGGAGGAATAGCAAGGACTCGCTGGGAGCAGAGCCTGTGGGTGGAAGATGAAGCTGTGGCCACCTTTAGGGAACACAGTCGGCCACAGAGTTACCCCTCGTCCCCATATCCAGTGCACCAGATCCTTCCCCCTAACGTTTCTCGAATGGGTCCGCCCTGACCACCACCCAGTTCAAGCTGTCAGCACTCCTAGCTTGCACCTCTTTGCTTATCTCCAAACTAGGCTCCTTGCTTTCACCTTTTCTTCTCTCCAGTTCTTTCTCTTCTATAGCTAGAATATTTTTATACAACAAATCTATTGTCACTCCCCACTGTCCTTGGGATAGTGATAAAGCTGGTCCTGATGATCTGGAACTTTGCCATTCAGACTCACATTATGCCACTGTCTCCCTTGTTTTCCAACCTGCAACCCCACTGGTATCATTTCAGGCTCTACATTCACCACATTCTTTCCACCTCAGGGCCTTTGTACCTCCTGTTGCCTCCGCTTAAATACTCTCCCAACCCTTTTCCTGCATCACCATCCTCCCTCCTCCCTTCTCTGCCACCTCTTTGACTAATTCTATTCATCCTTAAGGTTGTGAAAGTAATTAAAGGGAAACCTCACTTAGAGTGGAGTTGGGAAGCTCTCAAGGGGAAGCTCTCACCCACAAACTTTCCAGCGCAGATCCTTTTGCTTTCCTGGGCAGGAAGAAATTCACTGGACTACCCCAACAGGAAGAAGGAGGATTTCCTCCTTGCCCAGCAACAGCCCAGCCAATGAGAAACTGCCACCACTCAGCCAATGAGAAACCATTACCACCCTGAACTCCTGTTTTGCTCCAAGGGAATTTTGTTCAGAGCAGCCCCCTCCAACTTCCTCCTTTCTCTCCACGGAGTAATGTTCCCCCATTTTGTTCTCCAGACTCGCCCTCGGTTTACCATAGCTTGTATGTCCCAAATAAATTCCTCTGCAGTTCCCAAATAAACTCTTTTTTTTTTTTTGGTAAAATAACTGGCTATTTTATTTTTAAGGTTAATAAAATTTTCTTTAAATCGTCACAGACCATGGATTCAGACTACTTGAGTACAAATTCTGGCTCTACCATCTACTCACTGTGTGACTTAGGGCATGTTGCCTAACCTCTCTGTGCCTCAGTTTTTTCCTTTGTGAAACAGAGATAGTAATAGGATCTATCTATCTAAAAGGATTATTGTGAATGTTCAAACCCACATATGTAAGTCAACATCTGTAAAACACTTAGGGGGCACCTGCCTGGGTGGGTCAGTCAGTTAAGCGTCCAACTCTTGATCTCAGCTCAAGTCTTGATCTCAGAGTCCTGAGTTCAAGTCCTGCATTGGGCTCCATGTTGGGCGTGAAGCCTATTTAAAAAAAAAACCCACGAAAAACACTTAGCACACTTAGTGCTTGTCGTGGACTGCACAATAAGCATTAGCTGGTCGTGGTTTGTCAGCCTGTTGCCCACTCGTGTAGAACTGTGCACTTCTGTCTTGAAATTACTCTTCCAATCAGAGACCATTTAATGGGATGTGAGGAGAATTTGGGGAGTACCTCCTAATCTGTGACTTTGGACCCCCAGCTAAGGATAAAGGGGTGCTAGATATTTTATAAAGCAGAGGCTTTAACCCGGGGTTCATGAACTTGGATGGGAAAAAACTGCTTCTTTTCTTTCATTTACCTCTGACTAAAATGAAGCCTTTCTATCTTCCTTTCTTTCTCTTTCTTTCTTCTTTCTTTCTTTCTTTCTTTCTTTCTTTCTTTCTTTCGTTTCTTTCTTTCAAGAGCATGAACAGGGGAGAGGGGAAGAAGGAGAGAGAGGGAGAGAGAGAAGGAATCTTAAGCAGTTTCCATGCTCAGCATGGGGCCCAATGGGAGCTCAATCCCACAAGCCTGGGATCATGACTTGAGCCAAAATCAAGAATCGGATGCTCAACCAGCTGAGCCACCCAGGTGCCCCAAAGCGTTTCTTCCGCTTATGAATGCAAGCAACAAACCGTGATACTGTCAGAGCCTGCTACACTGTCTCCAGTAGAAATCACAGATATTTCATATCACATTACAATTATTGCAGATGTCTTGAATTATTGTTTGCACTCATCGCTGCTTTGAAATTATGGAAATTTTAGACTTGCCACTAGATCTTATTATGTAATCCATTAATGAAGATGCTCAGTGCTACATCACAGATTTGTCTTTTTACTATTTTGATGACTGTATTTCAATATACATAATTGGTTTTCTTTGTACCTCTATTTATCACATTTTATGCATTTAGAAACGTTTTTCTAAAAAGGGTCCAAAGGCTTCTCCATATGGTCAGAGGACTCCACAACACACACACACACACACACACACACACACACACGAGAATCCTGCTCTAAAGAAAGTAGTTAATACCTGGGATGAGAAGCTCTCCTTAGGGCATTCTAAGAGGTGAGCACTTTCTTTGAGTCAGCACTCTCTGAGGACTCTCTCTCTCTCTCTATATATATATCCTTATTTAATCCTCCCAGCATTTTAAGAGGTAGGCATTATTACTATCCCTGGGATGTAGGGAAGAAAATTGAAGCTTGGGTAATTGGGTAAATTACCTACGGTCACAGAGCAGTGTACCAGTGGTCGAGTTCATGCTTTTAATGCCTCCAACATCCTGCTTTCCATATAAATCTAGTCCTCCCACTATCCTGCAAAGCAATTCTCCCATTCTTTCATTTGGCAGATGGGGAAACTGAGTCTCAAAGAGAATAAGTTATTTTTCCTCACAGTTAAGCAACATAGGATTCAAACCCACATCTGTCAGGCTCCAAAGCGCACGTGTTCCACTGTGCTCTGCAGAGCAAATTCAAGGTGCCGTGCAAATGTAGCCTGGGAGAGCTGACAGTTTATCAGATATATGACTCAGGTAGACCTTTCTATGCCATCCATCAGGATTAGACGGTTTGGAAAGAAATGACTGCTTTTACTGCTCATGCTGTGGGGTTACAGAGCAACACGGGGCGCGTCTTCATGGATGTGAAATACACACTGGCATTTGGGAAACTCCATTAGCCACTATTGTCTAGACAGAGAGTTAAAAGTGGGAAGCCGGAGATGTAAGAATACACAAGTAGGAAGTTCTGTGTCGGCCTCACACTGAAACAGAAAGAACCATGATTTTGAAACCATTAAAGATGAAGTTGGTGAGGATCAAAGTGGTCTTGTGACCTGTAAATCTAATGAAATGAAAATGAGGTAATGGTATGTTTTATAACTATTGAGGGTCTGAGAAGCTGGAAATTATCTCGGCGTGAATACCATAAGGGAACAGGGAACAATGGAAGCCATCTAGAAAAGGATCTTTATTCGGCTTTATTTATAGCAGGTATTCATCTGGTCTTTCAATACGGGGACCACAAAGGGGCTTGTCTCACCTTGCTGGGTGTATGAAAGCACAAGGCTTGTCACAGTCCCTTCTGCTTCCTCTCACAGAGCCCAGCCTGTACCAAGGAGGGAAAGGCAGAGGGTGCCTTGAGGGGGGTGCTGAATGGCTGGTGCTGCGGGAGAAGGCAGAAGAGCAGAGAGAAGAGGAGGGGAGAAGAAAAGAACTTAGAAGACTCTTCCTGTCATTGCCCAACCCCCATTCTCTAGACCTGAGCTGTCTAACTAGCGATGTGTGACGATTTACATTTATTAAGAGTAAACGGAATTAAATACCCACGGCCTTAGCTGCGTTAAGTATATTCCAAGTTAATAGGCACATATAGCTTAGCTAGCTGCTCTCACATTCGATACAGATCTGGAGTGTTGGCATCAGCACAGAAGTTTCTGTTGGACAGTGTTGATAAATACCCAATTCCTCCCATGAGTCTAGGAGCATTCAAAGTCCAGGACGAGTGGAACCCGATGGCTGTAACATCCCTGGCCAACGGGAAGGTAGAGGATTAGAGTCTTCTGAAATGGCACACGCGTCCCACATTCCGTCTCACCTTAGGTGAGCTACCTGTACTCTCTAGGATGCAGTTTTGTTCTATTTCTAATATTAATGATTAATAACATTTTTTACTGGATATTACAAGACAATTACATAATTAATTAATCCTTATAACAACCGTGTGAGCTATTAGGTCCATTTTACAGAGGAGAAACCAGAGATTAAAGATGTACTCGGAGGGAGGGGTGGGTGGGTGATGGGTATTGAGGAGGGCACCTGTTGGGATGAGCACTGGGTGTTGTATGGAAACCAGTTTGACAATAAATTTCATAATAAAAAAAATAAAGATGTACTCAAGGGGGCGCCTGGGTGGCTCAGTTGGTTAAGCATCTGAGTCTTGATTTCGGTTCGGGTCATGATCTCACGGGTTCACGAGATTGAACCCTGCGTCAGGCTCTGTGCTGACAGTGTGGAGCCTGCTTGGGATTGTCTCTCCCCCTCTCTCTCTGGCCCTCCACTCATGCTCTCTCTCTCTCTCAAAAATAAATAAATAAAAAAGAAAAAGGAAAGAGTGTACTCAAGGCCACAGTCAGGAGCAGAAGAAGGCTTTGCACCCAGGCCTCTGACTTCAGAGGCCGCATTTCTGTTCATCAGTCTACACGGTCTCCTGCTGCTAGTTTCTCATCTGCAAACCAAGAGGTCTTACGTAGTTGGAAGTCTCGCAGAAACAGAAACTGAGATAAGGATTTGAGTGCAAGTAATTTGGAAGGTGACCCCACGAAGCATCAGTGGGGGTGTGGGGAAGTGAAACAGGGAGGGAAGGAAGCCATTACGGGCTAGGTTCATGTGCTGATTGTGCCGTGGACAACTGGGGGTTAATCTTCACGGGGCGGTAGTGTAGAACACACACCGCTGAGTTATCCCACTCAAGGGATGAGGGAACTAGGGTACTCACTCCCTGACTCTTTATCTGTCATTGGTAGAAGGCTGCTCCCAGGGGCATTCCCCCAGGCACTTCTGTCCTGCCCCCTTCAAGGGCTAAATATGCTCAGGCGGCCTTAAAAGGCCCTTCAGGAGAAGGTCACAGGTGCTTGAAGGAATGACAGGAAGAGTGAATATGGAGGACATAAAAGTGGGGTAGCAGCAAGGTGCTACCTAGGGGATTGTATAAGTGGTCTTTCTGCTCTAACAAACTAGCGGCTAGTGGTGCTTGATATTAGGTATTTTACATCATAAAATCTGAAACTATAAAGATTAGCAGTCTTCCAGAGCATGGCTATGGGGAGAGCCTCGAGGTACAATCAGACATCTGAGTTGATTTTCAAGATGGGTGACACAGTATGGGGTGCCTGGGTGGCTCAGTCGGTTAAGCATCAGACTTCGGCTCAGGTCATGATCTCACAGTTCGTGAGTTCAAGGCCCACATTGGGCTCTGTGCTGACAGCTCAGAGCCTGGAGACTGCTTCGGATTCTGTGTCTCCCTCTCTCTCTGCCCCTCCCCTGCTCGCGCTCTGTCTCTCTCAAAAATAAATAAGCATTAAAAAAATTAAAAATATGGGTGACATAGTAAAGGGTTAACATTGAGA
Organism: Lynx rufus; assembly: GCF_022079265.1. NCBI lineage: Eukaryota > Metazoa > Chordata > Mammalia > Carnivora > Felidae > Lynx > Lynx rufus. The sequence goes on along the minus strand of NW_025814896.1, from coordinate 14,921,207 downwards.
TCATACAAACAGCTCTTCATTAGGGCTGGGACTTATCTAATTCAATGCTATAACCTCAAAAGTGACATATAGCAAATGCTCAATGAATATTTGTTGAATGAACACATGAATGAATGAAATTGTTAAGAAAAAGACATTCAGTAAAACAATGGGCAAAGGATATATTCAGTTAGTTCATGAAAGAGGAAACCCAAATGGTTAATAAGCATTTGATAGGATGCTCAATTTCAATTATAACTGAGAAAATGTAAATCAAAGCCATGAGACCTCTCTCTTCACCCATTAACTGTCAAATATTAAAATGAATGACAACATCTAGTGATAGAGAGCATACAAAGTAAAGGTCCCTTCACACTTGTACATTTCCCAAGTGTTTTGTAAATACTGTTCCCATTTACAATATACATATCTGCAAATTCCACTTCTAGAAATCTATAGAAATAGAAGCACAAATGCCTAAGCGTATGGGTACATGTGGTTACAGCATGCTTCGCAGCGGTAAAAACCTGGATGCAGCCTGAATGTACATCAAAAGAAGGATGATTGAATCAGTTGTGACAAGCCCCCATCACAGAATATTACCCAGTTATTAAAAAAAGGAATGTGTCAGATCTGTGTCTGCTAACCTGGAATGATTTCCATGATAGAGTTAAGTGAGAAAAGGGCCAAAAAATGGCAAACATTCCTTTTCTTACGGAGGGAACAAATATATTTATAAATGTGTAGAAGGATACCTATCAAGCTGTTATGGAAGGGGGGGGGCGTAAAGATAAAGACAAAAAAACAGGTATTTACAGAAGTGGAAATAATGCATATGATACCATGCTATTGAAAAACATAAAACAGGAAATCTATCTAGGATATCCTCAGAAAAGAAAAATCTGAGGGTACGTATGGACAAGGACAGCAAGGTGACATGTACAAATAAAAAGCTGATTTAATTTTGGAATGGGACCGTGGCTAATTTTTTGGTCTATTTTAAAGTATCTCTTTCGTATGTATATCTTGAGCAGGAAAGGTTTGATTATTCATTGGGCTTTGGCTATACGACAAGATGCAGAATTGGATCTTTTGATCCTGATTCCCAAACTATTCTCTCCGCCCCCCCCCCCACTAATCCACTGAGAAGAGGTTGCCCTCAGGGTTTGACATTTTTAAGGCACTCGGACTTTTGATTTTTGAGGGATATTTCCTCTGTACTATTGGCCAAGAGAGTATCTGCTTCCTTTAGTTCTGGGGCCTTGCTGTGTGCCCAAGATTAGGAGGGGAGGGAGGGAGAAAGGAGAAAAAAGGCCTTTCTGTGCAGGGAACTGCAGCTGGTGGTAATGTGACGAAACATTGGAGTGCAAGTGGACTGCTTTGACCATTTAGCCTAGGAACATCCTTCTTGAGGGGAACGTCGAAAGGCAGGACTCACCAGGGGCCAGGAGGACTCAGATAGTTCTTCCCACCCCCTGGCAGCCAGAATATGGGGTGTAAGCCAAGTGTGGCCACTCTAATGTCCCTTCCCAAGACACTGAACTTCGAGGGATTGATGCTCAAGGTCAGGGTCACTTACTGACCGTGTTAGTTATCTATTTCTATTGCCGTGTAAGAAATTATCCTAAAACTTAGCGACTTGAAATAATGAAACATTTATGAGCTCACAAATCTGCAGTCAAGGTGTCAGCTGGGCCTTCGCTTATCTGAGACTTGACTGGGCCTGGAGGGTCCACTCGTCTTATGTGGCTGATGGCCGGAATTGCCGGATCCTCACCATGTGGGCCTCTCTATAGACTGCCTGAACATTTTTCTGACGGGACAGCTGGCTTCCCAGGTGGGCCTGACAAGGGAAGAAAGAAGAGAGGAGAGGAGGAGGGGGAGGGGAAGGGAAAGGGGAAAGGGGGAAGGTGAGAGAGAGAGAGAGAGAGAGAGAGAGAGGGAGAGAGAGAGAGAATATTCTGTAGAGCACAGAAGCCTGAAATCTCAGTTTTATGACCTAATCTTAGAAGTGACGTGCCATCATTTCCCCTTGTTTCTATTGGTTACACAGACCAACCTCGGTACCGTGAGGGTGGGGACCACAGAGGGTGTGAAGACCAGGAGGTGGGGTCATTGGGGGCCATCTTGGAGGTTGGCTAACACAGAGCTGGTTTGTAAGACCTGTAAGACCTGTAGCAGAGTCTTGACTATGTCCTGCCTCCTGCAGTTCCTGCTGGAGTTTGGTCCTTCAGCCTTCCTGTCAGTTCTGTGAGCCACCTGACACCCTCCAACAATGTTCTCTTCTATTTAAGTTCACCAGCTCCGTCTTGTCTTGCTTGCAATGACAACTGTGACTAGAACAGGTGCCATGAGAGAGGACAGCGGTGGGGAAGCGGGTTGCAGCAGAGGAACTTAACTTTAGATAAAGTTATCAGGGAAGAACTCTCTTCTGAGGGTGTCATTTGCCCGGAGATCTGAATGGTGATGAAGAGTCAGCAGATGAAGAGTGGGAGGAGGGGCCTTTCCGGCAGAGGGAACAGCACAGACAAAGGCTCTGAGGTGAACCAAGAAGACTGGATGGCTGGGGTGTAGCCTGCAAGTGGGTGTGTAGAAGGTAGTATCATCAGAAGTCAGATTACTTGAGGTCAGGTCTTGAGGCCACTGTAAGGGATTTGGATCCTCTCCCCAACCAAAGCCATCTCACATTCCAGACATCAAAGCTTGACAAGGCTGAGGACAAGACCCCGAGGTCTAGGAAATCAGGATCAGCCAAGTCAGTAAGTGGCTTTGACCAGATCATGCTAAAAAAATGTCTATAACTTGTCAGTTCATCCATCTTTTTTTTTTTTTTTGCTGGCTCTCAGGTTTTCTTAACTTATGGTTGGGTTCTTTTCTGAGTTTCATAGTCCTTTTGATAAATCCCACCCCAACTATGCTGAGCTGAAAGGAGAGATTTGTGTTTACAGTTGGGCCTGGGAACCCTAGCTAGAGAGCCTGGTTCTCTGGTGGAGGGAGATGAGCAGCTCCCCAGACAGTGTGAGAATGATCGGGTAGAAGCGACGGAGCCCTACAGTCTCATTACTTTATAGTCCCACGTTCACTCAACAAATACTTGCTCGGCATCTAGCATGTGCCTCGGCTCTGTGTGGGCCTCAGGCTACAAAGACCGTCCTCTCCAAGCATCAAGTTAGGCATGAAGGATGGCCCAATCCAAAGGTTACTGAGTGGGAACTCCCCATTACTCAGGAATTGGTACCATGTCCCACGGCCAAAGCAAACAGGCCCTGTGTAACCCGCATTCTGAATGGAGCCTGCCAGGTTTACTAAAGGGGGCACAAATGGCTCAGATCCCCTAGCTATAAGCTCACTTTCCTCTTCCTTGCCCAAACAGTAATACTGGGGAGGGAGGAGTTCTTTGGTTTTGATGAGGAATATAGTGTTCATTGTGAAAGCAATTCCCTTTTCTCCCCCTTTTCATTGGGAGTCCCTTCTGGAGATTGAGGGGTGGCTGCAAAAAGGGGATGCTGGGATGCTGTTCCCCAGTGGGGGTCAACTTGGTAGTGGACTTGCTGATGTCCCCCTGGGTCTGTCTGAGCAGGGGAAGAGAGAGGTGGAGAGAGGGGTCACCGTGGAGCCGCTGGCCAGGGCGTCTTGAGTTTCTCTGGGTCAAGTGGACCCAGTAGTAGTTAGCTAAGCTCCTAGTGTTCCACCGGAGCAGGCTGACTGCAGAGCAAGAGGGTCCCACCAGAGGCAGAAGCAGAGGTGACGGGGCAAGGTGGGGAAGCTGAAACCTGAGCCGGATGCCCCCTGTCAGAGGACTGGGCAATGGGGAAGCCCACGTGCCCCATGAGAAACCATTTGTAAACACTTGCTACTCCAGGTTAGCCCGGGAAACAGGGTCAACCCACAGGGAGGGAGCTACTGTGGAGGGCTCTTCCCATTCCCCCTTTCCCAATTTCAGCAAGGGGGAGGGTACTGGGGCATGTTTCCAAGCCGGCTAGGCTCCCCTCCCCCATCCTTTATTCGAACTGGCGGGATCCTGGCTCCAGTCAACCCTTGGATGAGTAAGGGAGAAGACAGAATGAGACTTAAATTGAGTTTGAGAATAAAGCTTTCAAGGATGGAGGTTTAACAACAGAAAGTGATCCAAAAGTAATGCAACCTGCCCAGGATGTCATTAAGGGATGGAAAAGGGAAATTCACCACAGCGTAGCTGAAGGTAGAGATTAGGGGGGAAAGCTTCATTATTATGCCCTATCAAGTCGAGTCGCCTCAGTATACCGGTTCCGTGAGTAAACAGAATAACTGAAATACAGTGTGGTAGGGCTGGAGGCTTGCTTAGGTAAGCAGCTGCAGGGTTCTGAGAGGGCAAGGGGAGGTGGGTGGGTGCACATTCCAGGGTGGCCGATGCAGAGGGCTTTCCGGGCTTGCAGAGGGCTGATGCAGAGGGCTCTGCTTCAGCACCTGAGCTGAGACTTGAAAGATGAGAAGGGGTTGATCCAATGAAAGGAGAACGGAGAAGGTCTTTCCGGCAGAGGTGGTGGCACAGTCTGGAGCAGAAAGTTGAGGGCAGAAGGAGCCCATGGCCTTGAGGTCCTGTGAGCTTAAGGAGTGAGGGCTCTAGGGAGTTGCTTCAAACCCAAGAGCAACACAATGGGATTTTCATATTAGAATCATCTGCTCACCAGATTCTGGCTATGTTGTGGACTTGACCTCCAGGCCTGCTTCTTACCCATCCATGTGGCCCTGTGACTGCCCCCCTCCCCACCTCCTGCGAAGGGCATATCTTGTCATTCCAAAATCCTGGGTCCCCACTCCTGGAATGTCTTTTGCCCTATCTTTGAACCCTTCCTAAATAGTTCCCCTCTTTGACAGGACTCTGAAATATTGCCATCCTCCCCAGAAATCATCTCGCTTTCCTCTTCCAGTATATTTTTCTCAGCCCAGGAGGATTCTGTGCCTTCTCTTAGCCTCTCCCCACAGCACATGTCTCCTTGGGATATGCATATACTAAAATATCTTCCCTTTATCTTATCTGGTCTTCACCCCATGGGGCAACCCGAAGGCTACTATTTATTCTTCCACACATTAATTTAAGCAGCTTTAATTACGACCATGATATGTTTTATATAATATAATTAACGTTTTAATTCTGTGTACTTGCTTCCCAAGGCAGTTTTGTGAAGGGCCCAATTTTGGAATCAAGCAAATAAAGAATAAGTAATGGCTGAAGTTATTATAGCAACGCCCTCCCCCCTCCCAAAGGAATTAAAGCTGTGTTTGCTTTTTGAAGTGGGTTAAAAAGGGAAAAGATAGTTTAATATTCTCTTCATCCCAGGCATGTTTGGTGGCTTTCGTGAAGTCCCCTGGACTCTGATTTCAAGCGTTCCTGGCTTATCGGTGTCTGACCACCAGCTTGTGATGTGTTGCGGCTACCAATCAGCTTTGCATCTCCTGCCCCCCACATCCTTCCTGATGGAGGATGTACTGCAAATGAGAAGTTACTGAACCCACTTACTCATTTATTCACTCAGCAAATATGTATTGGTGTCCTATTACGTGCCCCGGACTGGGATGAAGTCAGCCTTGCCTTCAAGGAGCTCACTACGTGCCCCGGACTGGGATGAAGTCAGCCTTGCCTTCAAGGAGCTCACGGTCCAATGGGGCCAGACAGATGGAGTTCTAGTCCAGCAGGCTAATGCTGTGGGAGCATGGAGAAGGGGCTAAGGAAGGGGCGCAGGAAGTTAAGAGGAGGTTTAACCAAAGAGAAGGTGAAACTTAAACTGGTTCCAGGAAGGAGAGGGGAAAGAAGGAAACAGCAAGACACAGTAAGAAGACAAGATCGTTTGAACGTGGGGAGGAGAGTATGGTGGAAACCAGTGTGCATGGGAGGACATGGCAGGGAGTGAGCATGGGGAGACAGGTGGGGGTAGAGTGGAGAAGAGCTTGCTGGGTCAGGAGGAGCGGTTTGGACCATCTTGAGGATGGGGAGCCCAAAGAGGTTATTCAGCAGGGAAGTGTCCGGAGCAGATCAGACCTGGGGTTTGCAAAGAGAATTGCAACAGTATGAACAACGAGAGAAGGAGGGAGTGGGGGACGGTTAGTTAGTTGAGAGTTGCCTGGCCCATAGTAGGGGCTCAAAAGGTACCTAGTGAAGGAGGGAGGCTGTTGGGACAGCCCAGGTGAGAGATGATAAGCCTGTGAATCAGTGGTGGAGGTGATGGAAAGGAGGGTGCCCTTTGCAGCAGAAGCCAGGAGAGTGGAGTTAACATCCCCTTCGTCTCCCATCCTGTCTGATTCCATGCAGCCTGGCCTTTTGGCCTGGCCCAGAAATGCAGAACGTGGGGAATCGTCACCCCAACAACCGGCTGTCTAGTTCACACTCCTCAGGTTGCACTGGCGACAACCAAAGCTCAAGGGAAGTCAACCCATCAGAAGGAGAGTCTCAGTCAGAATTCAGGGATTCTATGCTGCTGAGTAGACCGTGTTAACACTGGTTGAAGAAGGGCCAGAACCCGGGCAATGTGGGCACAAGGGTGTGTGTGTTTCTGCAGAAGGAAAGAGTCCCGAGTCTCCCGAGATTCTCACGGGGTCCTGCGCTCCCACACAAAGGCTGATGTGCTACTCCAAATGCCTGTCTCCAGGTGACAGATGGGAACGGAGGCGTTGGAATAGAATCTGGTGGAGACGCATGGATGGATGGATGGATGGATGGATGGGGAGGCTGGGACGCTGCATCCACAGGAGGGAATTTCCTTTGAAAGAGAGGGAAACTTTAAGCTGGGAAACTGTTTTCCTTGAAACGCCACCGGAGCCATCCTCTCCCCCACACCCCAGCTATGGCCTTCCCGGTTTCTGGGATGCGGGGAACTTCCTCAGGCCTCTGCATCCGCGGTGGGGACACTTTCGGTTCTGCCGGAATTCCCGGAGGCTGCGGGGGGGGGTGGAGAACCGTGGGGGGGGTGTCCCTGGGGCTTCTTCCCAGCACGCGGGGGATCTCTCTTTTCTGCCTTCGCGCTCCGGAAACACTGCTAGCTCCTTGCCCTCTTCAGCTTGGCCTCTGAGTCCCAGGGGCGAGGAGGAAGTGCACTTCCAGGGACCACGCGCCCTCCCCCTCGCCGAAAGCACGTCCCTAGTCTCCCGGGAGATTCGACTCCTAGGAACGTTCGGGGGAAATCCCGGCGCGCAGCGTTGTCAGGAGCTCCGCCTCCCCCAACGATGCTGGCCGCGATTGGTCCCCGAAGACCCCGCCCATTTCCTGGGCGGGCGCGCGTGGGGTGGGGCACGGGCCGAGGGAGTTACTACGCGCTCAGTGCCCGCACCCGTACTCCGCCGCTAGGTACTCACCTCGCCATGGTTCTTCTGCCTCTGCGCTGTCTCCTCTGGGGCTGCGTGTTGACCGCCGTAAGTTGAGTTTCTGCTCCGACCCGACAGGGGATTTGGGGATTTGAGAGTGGAGAATGGGAAGAGAAGCAATATTTCGGGGAAGAGAACTTCCTAGCTGATTTTGGGGGATAGAAGACGGGGTAGAAGGTGCGTAAGGTACCCGGGTCCCGGCTGCTTCTGTGTCATCCCAGGTTGGGGTCCCAGGTAGCCCCAAGAGGGCGCGTGGTGGGGGGGCACTGCAGGAAACGTGCACCTGCGGCGTGGACGGGGTTGGGATTTTGGGAGACTCAAGCCTTTATTTGGTCGGGAGGCTGGAGTCTGGGTTTGCCTCAGAGGCTGGCCACGCGGAGACTGCTGAGCGGTTTCAGAGATGAGAAGGGAGGCCGGGCAAGGGCAGGGGCGGGTCTGGCAGGTTTTCTGTCCCTTTAACATTGTGGACAGATGGCAGGCAACCTCTGTGAGCGGTTATCATGTCCTGGCCCCCTGGGGCCGCCTTCTTGCAGGGTATCTTGTGGGAACAAGGGTGGGTGCAGAGGCCCAGGTACTTCTTTGAGAAGGCAAGGGGTTTTTAACACTCCCACCCCACCTCGACCCCCAAATCCTGGGTGATCCAACCTAGGAGGAATACCCAAGGCTGTGTCTCTGCCTCCTGAATTTAAGATGACATAGAGGACCCCTGGGGGAGATGAATAATTCAAGGGACCCAGGGAGGGGTGAGGAGACCAGCAGGGGTTTCTCCAGGCACCAGAAAGTCTCAGTTATGCCCAACCAAGCACATCTCCGGGATTTTCAGAGGCCAACACTTGACTCACTTTTTGTTCAAATGTATTTTTGTAGTTCCTCATTCTGGAGGCTGGGAATCCCCCCAAGTACCTGCCGCTCTCATTCCAACCTCTCCGGCCTCCCCCTGCTTTCAAGGGCCGTAGTTTCTGGCATGAAGTCTGGGCAGGAAAGACCCATGGAGGCGTAGGGGAGGGGAGTCAGCAGCAAGGGAAGAGAGCAGTTGGGGAAGCTTCTTTTGTCCCAGAACTTTCATTTTCACTCTAAGCAATGGTTCTTAGGGAGAAGGGAGTTGGGGGGGGGCGGGGCGGTGTTGGAGCTAGTGAGAGGAGGAAGAGGGCTCTTGTAGGAGGATTGGAGGGAGAGCCAGGGGATTCAGGAAGAAGGGTGGTCTGGGCTTCTCAAGAGCACACTACCAGCTCTGGCTCCAAGTAGAGACTGGGCTATGACAATAGCAGGGACTGTTTTTGAGACTTTCCTTTGTGTCAGGCTCCGAGCAAAATGCTTTACACGCATTCTTGGTCTGATTTTTTTGACTCCCCCATTGTACAGATGAGCAAACGGAGGCTCAGAGAGAGGAAAGAACTTGCCAGAGTTCTCACAGCTAGGTGGAACCTGGATGTAAATCTACGTCTGCCTGATGCCCACGCCCGCCTCCCCAAGCCTAGGTCCTGAGCTGCTTTGTCAGAAGGATTAGAGCTATGGAGTGGGAGCTGGAGATTGACAAACTTTCAGAGAAGAAGCCGTATTTCTCATAGATTTGAACATGGCATAAAGGACTTTCATTGCCCTGGGAGTCTAGTGGGAAAGTCCACAGGGTTGTAGGAAGAACATTCACAGGATGTGGTGGTGGAGGCAACAGACCTTCATACTTCCTTCTCCATTTGGAGTAAGATTCACTTCTGTAGGTAATTTTCTCACTGAATGAGAGCCACCAATTAGGCAGAATCCTGGACAGCCAGCCAGTTAGCCAGGGCGGTAGTCATCCGAACAGATATTCACATATATATGATAATTAAAAGTGCCTTTTAATGAGCACCTCCTATGTTCTAGCTGCCGTGCCAGGCCATATACATATATTCATTCTGATTTTCACAACTGAATCTGTGGGGCAGGCATTACTCCCATTTTAGAGATGCGGAAACTGAGGCTAAGAGACAACATAACTAGTAAGTGTTATGACGTCAAGATTGCAGCCTTACACTGTTGGATTCTCAATCCTGTGCTCTTTTCACTGGCTGTTTCCCAAGTGTGGCATGATTTTAGGGAGCACAAGTGTACGGGACTAAACAACATAGATTTGCTTTACAGTTCTGTTAAAATCCTCCTTTTTTTCAAGGAGGAGGTCTTTGGAGCTAGAATATAGTTAAAACCTCTCCAGCATTTGCTAATCCTCCTTTTTTTATTATTTCTTTATTTCTTTATTTTTAAAATTATTTATTTATTTTATTTGAGAGAGAGAGAGAGAGAGAGAGAGCGTGAGCACGAGCAGGGGAGAGGGGCGGAGGGAGAGGGAGAGACAATCTTGAGCAGGTTACCGCTCAGCACCGGTTCCACTCTCAGTGCTGACCCCATGCGGGGCTCAATCCCACAACCCTGATCTGAGCCGAAATCAAGAGTCAGTCACTCAACTGACTGGGCCACCCAGGTGCCCGCTTTTTGAAACAAAAGCCAAGGTCAGCAAGCAAAGCAACCGGCTGGGTTTTAATAACGTTGTTTTGCTTCTGTTGAATTTATTTTTAGGGTTGCCTTTTATTTATGAGAAGTGATACTGGTTCTTCTCTGATGGCAGCGCTGTAAGGTTTACATTTAAAATAAATGTATTCAGGGGCACCTGGGTGGCTCAGTTGGTTAACTGTCCAACTTCCACTCAGGTCACCATCTCATGGTTCGTGATTTGGAGCCCTGCATTGGGCTCGCTGCTGTCAGTGTAGAGCCTGCTTCGGACCCTCTGTCTCCTCCTCTTCTCTGCCCCCCCCCCCCGCTTGTGTTCTCTCTCTCTCTCTCTCTCAAAAATAAATAAGCATTAAAAAGAAATAAAATAAGGGGTGCCTGGGTGACCCAGTCAGTTGGGCGTCTGACTCTTGAGTTCAGCTCAGGTCACGATCTCATGGTTTGTGAGTACGAGCCCTGCATCGGGCTCTGCGCTGATGGTGCGGAGCCTGCTTGGGATTCTCTCTCCCCCATCCCCTCCTTCTATCCCTCCCCTGCTTATACGAGCGTGCGCATTCTCTCTCTCAAAATAAATAAATAAAATAAACTTAAAAATAAATAAAAATCACAATGGTTAAAAAATAAAACAAATGTACTTAAATTAATGGTACCTGGATGGAGTAAAAAATAGTGCAGTTGACGGAGAGGGGGAGTATTGACAGCTGAGTTCTTATTCAGATTCTATCACTGTGTGACCCTGGGCAGGTGACCCAACCTCTCTGGTCCTTAGCCTTACCATTTGTAAAGCAAAAAAGTTGGATTTTTTTCCTTCCAGCTTCCCAGTCCTGGCATTTCATGAGAGAGGGGTTGGATAATCAGATGATGAGGGTTTGGAGAGGGAAAAGGGGTGGGGAGCAGAAGAATTGAAGGAAGCGGCCAAGTGCTAAATATAGCCTCAGCCAGGCCTAGGACCAGCTGCCTAGCCAGCCTCAGGACGCCAGGGGAGGTACCGGAGCCCTCGTGTGCTCCTGGGTGTTTGGGAAGAGGAAAGACTCAGGCGTCAAGCCAAAAGGAAGATCTGTTTAGTGCCGAGAATATTGCGATGTCCCAGTGCAATCGCTTTGTAAAATGCCAGACCGATCCTCTGGGTGCTTTTATAATCACGTCAGTTGGCAGTTTAGTTAAAAACAAACACACCAAGTAATATGCAGGCTCCAGTTTTCTGCTTTGGACTTCCACTTCGGTTCTAACCTCTGTGCTGGCTGACTTCCACCTTCCTGCCATAGAGGCTGCAGTAGAGATTTCGAGATCCCCTCAAATCGTCCAATTCTGTTTTTAGGTCCTCCCAGAACCACGCACTACGTGCAGAGAAAACCAGTACCTGATAAACAGTCAGTGCTGTGATAAGTGCCAGCCAGGTGAGCGGCCGACCCTCCAGCCCCACAGCGGGACCCTTCCTGGCTTCCTGGTGGGTGCAGGCCCCGTGTGTCAACTGTAAACTCGAGTCTCAAATGACCCCTGGGATTTTCCCCATCCCCGCCCTGCAGGCAGAATGTCCTGGGTCCCCTCTCTGCCTACCCGGGAGTGGGGCTCCTATCTCTCCCATGTCCCCCACCAGACTATGAAGTCTAGAAGGGTCCGAGACTGTCATCTTTGAATCCCCTGCCCTGAAACCCAGCCTGATCAGTTTTTGATAAATGTCTTGACTCATTGAGCCGTCTGGAGCTGCTTCATTTCCTGATGTTTTCCAGGAGAGAAACTGGTGAATGACTGCACAGAGGTCACCTCCACGGAATGCCTTCCTTGCAAAAAAGGCGAATTCCTAGACACTTGGAACATAGAGAGACACTGTCACCAGCACAAGTACTGCGACCCCAGTGCGTGGGCTGCTGGGGAAGGGGTGCGCGGGGAGTCAGGCTGATAGTCTAACTTATTCCTGACAACGCAGCCGTTGCTTTTTAATAGCCAGGGTCTGTTCTGATTGGTTGGAGTCTGGGTTGTACCGGTTGTTAAATAATTTGATTCCTATCCCTACTTGGAAGAGGGTCTGATAAAAGCGGGAAGTGTGAGGGGCAGATCCCCCAAGCATGGCTCGTAAGGGGTCCCCATCCTTCCTGCCATCTCTGCTCAGACCAAGGGCTCCAGGTCCAGAGGGAAGGCACCTCAGAAACTGACACCACTTGCACATGTGACGAAGGTCTACACTGTACCAGCGACGCCTGTGAAAGCTGCATCCAGCACACCCTGTGCCCCCCTGGCCTTGGAGTCAAGCAGGTTGGTAAGTGGCCTGTCTGGGAATTGGCTCTGCGGGCAGGAGAGAGGAGCTGACACTCACGGTGAGGGATTGGGCAGTGGGCGCTCGGTCTCGGAGGTGGAGGGACCACCCTGCATTGGTACCTCTGCTTGGTGAGCAGGAAATGGCACCTTTCTTGTCCTGCCTCCAGCCCTGGGTATCTGCCTTGGTTGGGCAGTGGGAGGAGGCTTCTTAGGGGCTGCAGCAGTCAGGGAAGCTCTGTGCTGGGGGACAGCACTTGACATAGATAGTTCTTCTGGCCCTTCCTGTCCACCTGTTTCCTTGAGAGTCGGGTGGGTGGTCCCCTGTGATGACGAAAGCCACCTCCTCCCTTCCAGCTACAGGGGTTTCTGATACCATCTGCCATCCGTGCCCAGCCGGCTTCTTCTCCAATGTGTCATCTGCTTCGGAAAAGTGTCACCCTTGGACGAGGTACAAGGATTCACCCCTTGTTTCCTGCCCTGAGAGGGGTGTGGGACTACTTCTATTCTACCCGGCCACCTGTCCTTCAGCCCCTGCTCCCCATGCCCACACACTTGTGCACATAGAGAACTTCTAGAGTGTCCACACGGTTGACCCAAAGGCCACTTTTCAGCATTTTTTTTTTTTTCTCTGCTCTGTCTTGGCGGTAACAGATACTGCTGACCTCTTGATCTTCATGAAACTCCCTTCTTGGGGGCACCAGGACACCTCTCTTGCTTTCCTTCTACTTCTCCTCTGCTCCTCCTAGCTGATTTCCTTGGCCTTTGTTCTAGGCTCTACTCCCCAATCACTTTGCCCGCCTCCCCCGGGCATCTCATCCGTATCCATGGTTCCCAATCAGCATCTATTATCTGGATCTGTCTCCTGGGTCCAAGACAGTAATATGCCACCACCAAGGGTCCAACTCCACGCAGTTGACCCACAGGCACCAAATGGACTCACTTGCCCGCCCCTCTCACCCTCTGGGAAGACACTCACTTGTGTTTGGGCACTTGTCCCGTGGTCCCTCCCTCACCTCCAAGCCCACATCAGGCACCAGGTCCTGTCTATCTAGCCTTCCAAATGTTTCGGGATTCCTTTTCTCTCCAGTGGTCATCCCTGTGGTCATCCCTGTGGTCATCCCTGTGGTCTGGATGGTGCCTTCACCTCCTCACCAGCCTCCCTGCCTCTGGTCTCTCCTCTTCAGCTGTGTCTCTATCCTCTTGCCAAGCTTTCTAGTTTATTTCAAATCACAGTGCTCCCTATTTAAAAGGCTTCGTGACTCCCTGTGCCTTTAGGATGAAACGTAGACTCCTTCACCTGCTCCCCTAACTTGCGGCACCATTTCCTGACTTTTCCCCACATGCTACTTGCGATGCCCTCAATGTGCTGTTTCTCCTCTTGCATCAAACTCTCCTGCCTGGAATACCCTTAAACACCTGCCCAATTATTTTTTACATTTAATTAAAAAAAAAATGGGTAAGAGAGGCTCATGAAACACAAGGCACGAGAGAGCCTATGGTGATGAGTTTCTGTTCCTTGGCCACTCAGTTCTCCTCCCTGGAAGCAGCTCTTCCCCCTGTGTGTCCTGCCAGAGAGTCTATGTACAAATAAATAAATGCACACGCATGCAAACACATATTTTCCACACAAATACTAGCATCTCGTATATACTTTGTCATTTGTTTACTGTCTGCCTTGCTCCAGTAGACTGCAGATTCCTTCAGTGTAGGGACTTGGCCTTTTTTTTTTTTTTCTTCTTCCGGTGATGCATTCCTTATGCCTAGAACAGTGTCCATGCATAGTAAGTGCTCAATTAATCTTTACCGATAAATGTTGAATGATAACTGGGGGCACCTTGGTTAATAAGATCAGAGCCCTGGGGCGCCTGGGTGGCGCAGTCGGTTAAGCGTCCGACTTCAGCCAGGTCACGATCTCGCGGTCCGTGAGTTCGAGCCCTGCGTCGGGCTCTGGGCTGATGGCTCAGAGCCTGGAGCCTGTTTCCGACTCTGTGTCTCCCTCTCTCTCTGCCCCTCCCCCGTTCATGCTCTGTCTCTCTCTGTCCCAAAAATAAATAAACGTTGAAAAAAAAAAAAATAAGATCAGAGCCCTGAGTTCCAGCCTCACTGCAGCTTAGAAAGTTTGCGACCCTCTGAGCCTCAGTGCCCTCACTTGGAGAATGGGAATGACCTTCATCTCACAAGGCATGAGGAAAAGACATGTAGGGGTGCCTTGTAGACACCTAAGCATTCTTATGTATGTGCTTTCTTTGAAGCTTCTCACCCTTTTCCCACTTTAGATGTTTTTTTCTTCGTGGTGTCCTTTTCTATCCGTTCCTCCCCACCCCTCCAGCGACCACATCTTCATCATCCCATATTGAGACTCCTGCGCAGGCCTCCCAGCTGTCCACTCTTCCACAATTTCTCCTCCTGCAAGCTCTCCGGCTAAGTGAGTCCTCTCACTGTTGGGGCGTCTGGTTGGGTGCTGATGCGACTTCCCAGCTGAATCCAGTTGAACCCTTCATGGCTGATTACCGGTGATCTGGTTCTAAAGACCCAATTTTCCATAGTTCCTTAATACCGTTTGGCACGCCCCTCTCCCCCACCTAATCCCTCAAATCACATTGTCCTGCTTCAGCTAGAATGTTCTGCTGCTCTAAGTTTACATCCTTCAGGGCCGCTCAGATCTCCCTTCCCTAGGGAAGTCTTTCTGGACGAGCCTTTAACCCAGAGATTCTCAACTGAGCAATTTTTCTCCCCAGGGGACATCTGGCAATATCTGGAGACGTTTTGGTTGTCACAACTGAGGAGGGGCTGCTACTGGCAACTAGTGGGTGGAGGCCGGGGGTGTTGCTGAGTGTCCTACGGTGCACAGGACAGTCCCACAACAGAGAGTTATGTGGCCCCACACGTCAGTAGTGCTGAGGCTGAGAAGCCCTGCCTTAAACTGAATTCATCACCCCTCTATTCCAGCCACTGTGGGCTTTGTCTCCCCTTCTCTGAACGATTCCCAGTTCACTTTGACCTATGTGACAAACTTTGGCCTATTATTCCTCCTTGAAGATGCGCAATAATGTTTTCTCTGCACTCATGACTTCCCTAAGAACAGAGTCTGTGTCATTCCCATAATCACCAGCACAGGGAATTGCACACAATACGTGCTCAGTGAACCTGAACTTGTTGGTTTTGATGGTCTCCCTCCGGGGTTGGAAATCTTACGGCTGGGGAAATGTAATGTCTCTTTCTCTAACTGTGTGTCCGTGTGTGCACATGTGCGTGCACCTGTCTGTGCACAGGTGTGAGACCAAAGGCCTGGTGGAGCTTCAGGCGGGGACCAACAAGACGGATGCCGTCTGCGGTGAGTCTTAGAGAAGGGACTCTGGCAGCAGGCCGGGAAGGTGGCGAGCTGACAGGGGACGCAGGGTCGCACAGAGACACCTGGTGCGGAAAGAGAGAGGTGAAGTGAGAGGAGGCAGTTTGGGATTGAGGTGTCCTAGCTTTGCCACTTACCTGTGGAGCCTGGGCAAGTCCCCTCCCCACTCTGAGCCTCAGTTTCTTCATCTGTGAAATGGGCTGATGACAGCACTTCCCTTCGTTGGTTGGGGGGAGTGCCTGGCATGGGTTCCTGCACTTTGGAGATACTCCACCCTGCGTTTCAACACCAGCGTGGGCATGCCACTGTTTCCTCTCAGAGCCTTGGTTTTGATTTTATAATGAGGAGGTTGGCCTACAGTAGCACAGGCCACAGGCCCAAATAGCTGCAGGGACTAGGCAGGTCATGTTAATGAGCAAAAGAGTCAGGGGTAAGAAAAATAAACTCTGTTTCTTCTTCAGACCCACTTTCCTCTTGGCAGGGCTGGGACTGGAGTGAGGTGAGCGAGGCAGGCAGGTGGGCAGGCAGAAAATGCAGTAATCAAGATAAATAACGTTAGATACATTTTTTTATAAAAACAAAGCTAATGTAAAAAAAAAGTCTAGAAAGAATACAATATCAAAATTTACATAAAAACATGACCCAACCCTGCCTCACTTGCCTCAGCCTAATCCCAGCCCTGGTTCTAATAAAACTTTATTTAATGTTTGTTTATTTTTGAGACAGAGACAGAGCGTGAGCGGGGGAGGGGCAGAGAGAGAGGGAGACACAGAATCCGAAGCAGGCTCCAGGCTCCGAGCTGTCAGCACAGAGCCCGACGCGGGGCTCGAACTCACGGACCGCGAGATCATGACCTGAGCTGAAGTCAGATGCTCAACCGACTGAGCCACCCAGGCACCCCCAACAGAACTTTATTTAAAAAACAGACATCTGTTGACGCCTGGCTGGCTCAGCTGGTAAAGCATGTGACTCTTGATCTCAGGGTCATGAGCTCAAGCCCCATGTCGGGCATGGAGCCTGTTCAGTTAAAAAAATAAAATAAAATAAATAAAAATAAAATAAAAAGCAGGCAGCCAGCCTGTGGGCCACAGCTTGTTGATATGATTTTTCAAAACATGACGTTAAAACATTACTCTTCTTGATTACTGAGGTTTTTTGGTGTTCCCTTAAATTTTGTTGCAAGGTGAATGTCTCACTTGCCTTCCCCTAGTTCCTGCCATGCACCTTGGTCTTTTTTTTTTTTTTTTTTTTGTCATTTTCCCATTTAGGATAGAGACTTAGGTACAGGAAACCCTTTACTTTCCCCTCCATCCTTCTATAACAAAGGCAGCAATGCCGACATCAATGTCGATGGACCTCAGCATTGGGCAGGGAGTAGGGAGGGAAGGGGCGTGTGGGGAGCCGGGAGAGACAGCTGTATCGCTGCTCAGTGCTGGTCACACTAAACACATCTGGCCACATTTTGTCAGGGCCACCTGTTTGAATCCTGTGATACAGCTGGGCTCAGACACTGGAGGATTTGAGAGTCCGGCAAGGGACAGAGCAGCTTGAGGCACGGGGGTAGGGGGCCGCTGCGGGTGGGAGGCCGTCACCGAAGTCTTGATTTCTCCAGGTTTCCAGGATCGGATAAGAGCCCTGGTGGTGATCCCCATCACGATGGTGGTCCTGCTTGCTGTCTTGTTGGTGTCTGCGTATATCAGTGAGTCCCCAGGTGGGGAGGTGATGAGGGAAGGGGGAGAGATTGGCTTTGCCAACTCCCCATCCCATTTGGTTTTTTCCTTCTCTCTCTCTCTCTCTCTCTCTCTCTCTCTAGGAAAGGTGACCAAGAAGCCAGAGAATAAGGTAGGTCAACCCTGGGCACCGGCTGAGGGTTTTGGCAAACTGGAAAGAAAGCCTGATTCGTTGTTGCCTCTATGGCAGTAACACTGATTCAGGGTCTGCCCCTGTGGCCAGTGGGGAGGCGGCAGGACTGGCTCCTCTCCCCCCCCCAACCCCTCCCCCCCACGATGCCCCCGCCCCCAGTGCTGGCCGGAGGGCTCTTCCCGTTCACTTCCCTGTACCACCAAATTCCGGCACCTCGGGAGCTCACCTCCCCACAGAACAGCCCTGGCACCTCTGGTAAAATCTGACATTTGCTGTTCCTTCCCGGCATTTGATACGTGGGGAACCACGTCTCTGTGGCCTTGGTCAGCGGTCAGGAGGTGGGGCCCCCTCTCCAGCCCCCCTGCTCCTTGGATCCAAAGCCTCCGGCTCTGGAAGCCTCTTGACACGCTCTGTGTGGCCAGCAGGGGGCAGGAGGCACCCACTGACTCAGCACCGACCCTCCTTTTGGGAAAGGGGAAGGGGCTTCCGTGTGTGTGTGTGTGTGTGTGTGTGTGTGTGTGTGCGCGCGCGCGCGCGCGCGCGCGCGCGCGCGCGTTGGGGGGGGTCCCCTTCTGCAGGATTGCCGGGGGTAACCTCCCGCCTTGGCTCCCCAGGTCCTCCAGCCTAAGGCTGTGTCGCAGGACCCTGTGGAGGACTTGGAGGTCCTTCCTGTCACCCTCCACCCCATTGCTCCGGTGCAGGAGACCTTACACGGGTGCCAGCCGGTCACCCAGGAGGACGGCAAAGAGAGCCGCATCTCGGTGCAGGAGAGAGTATGAGGCGGTGTGTGCCCAGGAGTGTGGCGGCATGGGAAACGGGCACGTGGCCGGAGAGCCTGGAGCTGCTGGTGCTGCAGAGGGAGGGTGCGGGGCGCCCCCCCCCCCCCCCCCCCCCCCGGTCTGCACCCCTGTGGTGCAGAAACAGAACCTTCCACCCCACCCTGGAGCCCACTGATCCCCCGACTTGCTTGTAAAGGCGGAGGCAAAACTTTTGGGGGGCCGTGTAGGAATATCCACCAAAATCCTCCCGCCCAGAGTTCAGCGGCCAGAGATGTATCATGGGGGTTTCGACGAGCCCAGGAAGACGTATGCGTGAATATCCGTCGCGGTGTTGTTTGTGACAGTGGACAACTGGAAGCCACTTAATTGTCCGGCAGCAGGGGACTGGCTAAATAAAAGTGTAATATATTTTATACAACAAGATCTCAAGAGCACTGTTGTGGAACAACAACAACAAAAAAAGCAGGTTGCAGAATGATGGGTATGAAAGCATTTCTTTAAAAACACACACACCCCAACAGCATGATATGTCGTCTGGGGTTATGTGTATGCACAGAACATACCCGTGTATGTGTAGGTATAGCCAGTGTTCAGAAGGATACACAGAAAACGCACGGTTCCAGGAGTTGTAATGTCTGGGTTGGGGAAGAAGGGTTGGCGAAGGGTTAAAGGAAGAATTGGCTGCCCTCCCCCCCAAACGGAGAGTGAGTTCATACAATGCTTATGTAATTAAAAAGTCATCAAACATGTATAAAGGAAAACGGGGGTGGAAATGCTCCATGACATGAGCTGTTTAACTTACTGTCAGGCTCACAGAATTAGGGCACTTTCTGAGGATAATAACAATGTCCCCAGGCTGCTGTCCTTCCAGGGCGGTTTCCATGTGTGCTCGCATTTGGCGTTGTGTTTTGCAAAGCACTCTCTTCATTTTACTTATGTTCGCCAAAAAACGGCCTTGAGGGCAGCCAGGGTTCCACATCCCTCCCTCTTGAACAGAGGTGAAAATGGAAGCCCAGAGAGGTGAAGCCACTTGCCTGTGGCCACACAGCAATTCTTAGAGACGCCACTCAGAGCTCCCCACTCCCCGTCCTGTGCTGCTGCTTCCAGATCTTCCTGCTCTCTGGAACCTACATCTGTGGCTCCTTCCTGGGGAGCTCCTGGGCCTCCCACTTCCTTCTGACCTCCCGACTGCTACAGGAGCTTGCAGCTTCTTGGTCAGATGGTGCCCCCTTCCCCCCCCCCCCCAGCAGTATCTGAGGTTAAAAATAAACCATCCTGTTCTCTTTTCCTGCTGTGCCAACTGAGGGGGAGCCTAGCCAGGAGGAGCAGCAGATGGGGTGGGAGCAGAGGGGAAGGGAGGGGAGGGGAGGAAGGTTGTAGGACGAGGAGAGGGAAGAGCCATGCAAAGCCCCTGCGCAGAGATTCACAGTGAAGATGAGACCGGGCTGGTTTCACCCAGGGATCTCAACCTTTTCCCCAGTACAAAGCTGCTTTTGGATTTCCCGTGTGTCCTGCTGGCTGGAGGGTGGGGGTGGAGAGGGCTTATCCTGGATGGAGACTGAGGGCAGCTGCAAGCCGAGAGAGGGGCACCTGGCTTGGCAGGCTTCCCAGAAGGGCTTTGAGAACAATTTGGATGCACCAGGTGGAGACGGTTGGTTTAGAAAGCAGAACAAAGTGGTGGCGTCATGGGGTGGGGGGGGGAGGGGAGCTTTGGGACCTCACCCTTATTCTCTACCTAGAGTCCGAAGACTAGTGTCACTCACTTCTGCGTGTGGCAGTATGGTGGCAAGAGGCAAGAGACCCTCCTCTGTCACCTGCTGTCTGTGTGACCTTGGGTATGTCATTTTCATCTCGGACCAGCTCAGTTTCCTTATCTGGCAAATGGGGATAATACCCATAGTAGATGGTATTGAGTCTCCTTTGTTTTCTCCTGGGTCAGAGGTTTTCTTTTTTTTTTTTTTTCAACGTTTATTTATTTTTTGGGACAGAGAGAGACAGAGCATGAACGGGGGAGGGGCAGAGAGAGAGGGAGACACAGAATCGGAAACAGGCTCCAGGCCCTGAGCCATCAGCCCAGAGCCCGACGCGGGGCTCGAACTCACGGACCGCGAGATCGTGACCTGGCTGAAGTCGGACGCTTAACCGACTGCGCCACCCAGGCGCCCCGGTCAGAGGTTTTCAATCTTGAACATGTGTCAGACCACCTGATCAAAACCTGACTTGCTAAAAGATTGCTGGGCCCCCATGGCCAGTGTTGGGGTAAGTCTGGATGGAGGTCAGGAATGTGCATTTCTAGCAAGATCCCTAGGTGACGCCAATGCTGCTGGTCCAGGGACCACACTTTGAGAAGTACCGCCCCTCCCTCGGCATTCCTACATTGCTACGTCCAGATGAGCCATGAGTTTCCTATTACAAGCACTGGAGATCGATTGCCTTGGGGCTCCCCCCGGTATTGGGTGCAGGTGTGCGGTGGTCAGATCTACCCAGGGGAGTTGATGACCCAGAATACTCTCCACTGAATAGGAATGAAAGGTGGAGAGTAGATGCCCCAGCCTCCTCGCCCTTGGGAGGGACAAATCTGAAGGCCTCGAGCCCCCGTGCCCCTCTGCCATTGGCTTCCTCCCCTCTCCCCCCTCCCTGTCTCACTTCCCCACTCCCCCACTGGTGCTTCTTGAGTTCGACCCTCGAATAAACTACCTGCATTCCTTCCTTGCCACAGAGTCTGTTTCTGGGAGAGGTTCCCCCTAAGAACCAGCAGAACCCATACGTGGGAAGGCACAATTTTGTGTATCTTAGAGTCCCTGATAAAGGGAAGGGGTTCTTGGCAACTGTAGCGAGTTCTGCGTTCTCAATGGAGCTCAGCCAGAAACTTTCTGTGTGACCTTGGGAAAGTTACGCTCTGGTTCTGGAAATTTTCCCTCCCGATGTGTGACGAAGGGCTGGTGCCCTAGGAGTTCTAAGGGCCCCGCCAAATCTAAAAATACGTGAAGAAGGTCAACCCGCTGTAGGAGCGGCTCTGGCCTGCGCTTGGAGGAGGGTGGGTGTGAGGCATGTATCAGCCAGAAGGTGGCGCCAAAGTAACGTGCGAAGACCCCGGCGGCCGCTTTTCTCGGACTTTGAAGCTGCATCCCACCCTCCCTTTGGAGAAGAGGCCTTTCCTCTCTGGGGCCCCAAAGGCCTGAGCCTCCTGCAACCTGTATTCTGAAACTTCATCCGTTCCCCAGCGGAGGCCTCCCTCTCCACTGCTTCCCCGATTTGACAAGCATCGACTGCATTCTCACTGTGGCCTCATCCTTAGCTAGGGTTGTGCACAGTGACCCTAAGAGCGTGCAAGGATCGAGTGCTCACTACATACTAAGGCACAATGCTAAGAACTTTCTATGCATTGTCTTAGTGTGTAGGGCGACCCTATGTAACGCGCAGTCTCATAACCCATTTTACAGATGAGGCTCAGAGGCTAAATGATATGCTAAGTAAGGTCTGGAGGGTTAGAGCTGGGATTTGGACCTAATGAGGCTGACCCAAAACCTCTGGTTTTTGCTCCTGCACAGGAGCTACAGAGTGAGGCAGGCCAGGTCGGGATCAGGACGGCAGAGACTATGGCCAAGTGGGGAGGCTCCATCTATCTTTGGGGGGGGGCAGCGTCGATCAGTCCTCTCCAACGCTGCCCTGCAGGAACGGGAGTTCCTGAGAATCCAGATTATCGCCGAGAACCCAGATTTCCGTGTGGATTCTCCCAGTGCTGAAATCCTACCAATTCCAAGAACTGGAAAAGTCAGTGAGAACCCAAGAAAGCACGTCACAGAGGATGGGACTTTAAGAGAGACTGAGAATGACATTGTGTCCAATCCCTTTGTTTCATATATGTGGAAACTGAGGCCCTGGGAAGGCCCAGAACCGAGTTAGGCCAAGTGTCATATGCAGCTTGTCTCTTCCTCTGCATCCCAGCTGGGAGGCTGGAGAGGCTCCTGGGGGCTCAGACTCCACCGGGTGAATAAAGGACGGAAGCTCCGGGACCGAGGCAATTGCCTTGGGACTGGGGCTGAGCCGGGTGTATGTGTCCTTTTAATTCTGTGATACACCCCCGTCCTGTCCCCTGCCAGCACCCCCCTCCCCGCCCCCCCTCCAGCCCCCCTCCTCCCTAGCAGGCACGCACATACCCCCCCCCTTCAGCCTTCAGGTCCTGTGGTGGATTCCTTGGGCAGCAGAAGTTATTAAAGACTCTGCCCCGAAGGATTTCTCTCCCCCAGAGTGATTCTGACACAGAAAATTACAAACCCACCTGCAGGGGTGGGGAGATACAGTTTTAATTTGTAAAAAAAACAAAGAAAGAAAGAAAGAAAGAAAAAAAAAACCCACGTGCTGTGGTCCTGGAGTCTGGGGGCTGGGGTTGGGGACAACTTGGGGAGGCTCCTCGAGCCTACAGCCTACAGCACCTGCCTACAGCAGGTGTAGCACCGTTAAGGGAGAAGGGCTCTGGGAGGGGCTCAGCAGGGTCACTGGGCAGATTCTGCCCAGACAGATGGGGCCAGTAGGAGGGGAACCGCTCGTCCATTCCTACCCCCCTTTCTATCCCTGGGGCTCTCTGCCTCTCTCCCTGCAGACTGGCACATCCCGCTGGGCTTAGGCGCCCAGCTAGTTCCCAGCCTCTGCCTCCCTCCAGGGCTCTGCCCACCCCACCTGCAGTCCCTGCCCGTCCCTCTACCCCCCTCCCCGCGGTCTGCCTGCTCCCTACCCACCCACCTCCTTCCTTCCCCCGGCAATTCCCTCTCCCCTGTTCTCTTTCGAACAAGTGTTATTTTGGCTAATTATGAAAATCATACCTGTGTAATGCACCGCCCCCATCTAAGCAATAAACATGAAAATAAGACCACCTGTAAGCCTTCCCACCACCCCCACCAACCACAAGTTACAGGTCCTTCCAGACTTGTTTTCTGTGCCAAAACTATTTTTTTAACCTGGGCTATTATTACATACACTATGTTGTATGCAGCCATCTTTGCCTAGAGGGATACAGTGGGCGTCTCTCCATGCCGATAAATAATAGATCGGCAACATGCTTTTTAAGTGCTGCATAGGATTCCGTGTAGGGCTGAGCCCGATTCACCTAAGGATGCCATATAGAGGGACTTTTACGCGGCTTCTCTCTTTCCTTTTCCTCTGGAGTCCCTACCTGCTTCCCCCCTTTGCCTCTCCTCATTCTGCCCCCACCTCCTCTCCCATCTTCACCTCCAGGGTCCCACCCTCCTTTCTCCTCTCCGCCCCCCATTCCCTCCAAGCCCTCACCCGGTGGAGGGGTGGAGGGGTGGAGGGGATCGTCGGTGTTTAATGCCCGCTCCCCCGTGTCAGACAGGCGCTGGCTCATTAGTGCGCCTGTCCCCCCAAGTGAGGCAGGCAGGAGCCACAGTGGCAGTGGAGAGGCCTAATTGAATGTAACTAATTATTCACTCCCTTAAATGGGCCTGGGAGGGACAGAATTACTCACTCTGAACTGGGGAGACAGGGAACTGGCCGGCCGGCAAACAAATCCCAAGGCCTGTGGAGCCAGCTCTCTGCGGAATACTAATTAGGCAGGAGCAACAGGATACAATCAGGGACAGAGCGCCTCTCCTGTCCCCCCCCACCCCCCCCACCCCCCCCGGGAAGCTGAGGGCAAACCTTGTGCGAATATAACCACAGGCCTGGTCACCCTGGACCCCAGGGAAGGGTTAGTGTGAGGAGGCAGGCTGGGGATGAAATGTTGGGGCTGGAGGCAGGCAGGGGGGCTAATTCGTAATAAGGAGGGAGGCAGGCAGGGAGCTAATTCGTTATAAGGAGAGAGGCAGGAGGGCACAGCGGGTGGGGCCTGCGGGGGACATGCTGGGCTGGGGGTGGGTGGGTAGGGTGGCAAGACATCTCAGTCCCCGCCCAGAGCTGAGGGGACTGGCTGGGTCTCAGGAAGGTCCCCTCTCCTCCCCAGCGCCACCAGGGCCAGACCCTGTGCTGGAGCCTGAAACCCACCATTCTCTCCGCAGCAGGTGGGTCAGCAGCCTCCTCCTCTCCAGTGAGGAAAACAGGTTCAGAGAGGGGACGGGTTCGTCCTGGCTCAGAGCCAGCGTGGGGACAGAGCCGGGGCTCAGTCCCCACCCAGCTACGAAGCCCCAGGTCCTGACCCCTAGAATGACCCAGGCCTCATCCCTGACCAATTACATAAAGTGTCCGTGGGCTGGGGGTGTGATGCTGGTAGTTTAGGGATCGGTATTTTTTTCAGAGCTTCCTGGTGATTCTAACATTTGACCGGGAACTGAAAACCACTGGCTCTGACCTTAGTTCACTACCAGAGTCTCTGCTCGGCAGTTTTGAATTTTTGTGAATTTGTGCCATTTGTGGCTTCCCTTCCTTTATTCACGTCTGTCCTCTCATCCTGTTGGTCCCATGTGACCCCCAAGCCCTAGCCATACCTGTCACCAGTTTCCTGACCCCCAGGAGCAGGAAGGATGGGGGCAGGAAGGACTGTGTGGTTTGGGCTGATAAAGGTGGCTTGGGTTGGAGAGGAAGGAGAAGGAACAGGACTGGATGTGGCCCCAGGGGAATCTGAGCTGCACCATTCCGGGCTGTTCCTTGAGATCAGAAAGGAGAGATCAGTTAGGGACTGTGCAGCAATGGAAACAGGGGCGAATCAGGCTATGGAGAGGTGCAGAAAGAGGCGAGTGTGCGTGCACATGTGCGTGTGCGTGTGTGTGCACGCGGGCACCGGAATCATGATTCTGCCTACCATTTATATGCCAGGCACCCCTCACATATCATGTCATTCGATCCAGACGACAACCCTTTGAGGGAATATTACTTATCCTTACAGAAGATCAAGATGAGGCTCAGAAAGGTTGAGTTAGCGGTCCAAGGGAACACAGGACACCCAGTATCCAATTTCTGGCTCTCCTGGATTCCAAATCCCATGCTCCTTTCTTCCACGCTGCTGCGGTTTTGCTATTGCGTTTGTAATCTCTTTCTAGCAGGTGTCAGTGTGGGCGTGCTACTATTCTGCGTGTGTGTGCGTGCTTGTTAGATGTGTGTGTGTGTGTGCGCGCGTGTGTGTGTGTGTTCTCCCTTCTGAAAGGGGCTAGCTGTCAATAAGCTTCCCACTCCGTCCTAGCACAGTGCCTCCTGCCGACCAGTGAGAGGAGGGAGGAGGGGGCAGCCGCTCCTACTTCTGGATCCGCTTTCCTCCGTCAGCTCCAGTGCTCAGTGGGAGAAGGCCTCCCCTGGTGGCGGGGGCTGGTGAGGGGTGGAGAAAGGCCGGTCATCTTGCCAGCCAAGTGACAAATAGCCTTGTTTGTCACAAAGGTGGAGAGAGGGCCCTACTGGTTCTAAGACGGGGGCATTCCCCCTTTCCCGTGCTTTCCTGCCACCCCTCACCCCTAGGTGGCAGGGAGAGAGATGGACGGTGGTCACACTAACCCCTCTCCATCCGCCCTCCCCAAGTGCGGGACACTTCATGGGAGCTTCATAGAGGGGCAGCAAATTTATGAGCCCAACACAGATTCCCCAATCACCTCGGCGGGCAATTCATCTTTCTGGAGCCAGGGACGAAATGAAATTATCGTGAAATAAATCTGTGTAGATGATGGAGGTACTGATGGGGGCGGGGGCGGCAAAGAGTGTGAGTGGCAGAGGAAGCTGGGGCGCCGGTGGGGGGCCATTGGCAGCCACTCCCCCTTGGCTGAGACCCAGAGAGAGGACTCTGGTGACTTTCCTCCCTTTGAAATCTTTGACTGGGGGAGGGGGCTGTGTTCCATTTATGCCTCCAACCCCGCCCCCCCTGCATGATAGGATATGGGGCTGGATGCGGGGCCCTCAGATTTGTGATTGGGTCCCAAGTCACCCACACTTCCAGACTCCCAGAGTCAGAGAAAGGGGCAGGACCAACTGAACTGGAGAGCTAGACCAGGGGAGGAGAGGGGAAGGATTGGGTCCAGGGTGAGGGGGTGGGGGTAACAGAGTTAGGGTAGGACAGTGGTCCTGGGTAACGCTCCACCCCTTTCGTTACCCACCTGATGATCAATCAAAGGGTCTTGGGAGGGGCCGGGTCCTTGGAGGCTCCCTGCTGAGCCAAGTGTTGACTCTTTCTTTTTTTTTTTTTTTTTAATTTTTTTTTTTCAACGTTTATTTATTTTTGGGACAGAGAGAGACAGAGCATGAACGGGGGAGGGGCAGAGAGAGAGGGAGACACAGAATCAGAAACAGGCTCCAGGCTCTGAGCCATCAGCCCAGAGCCTGACGCGGGGCTTGAACTCACGGACCGCGAGATCGTGACCTGGCTGAAGTCGGACGCTTAACCGACTGCGCCACCCAGGCGCCCCAAGTGTTGACTCTTTCATATCTGGGAAGGAGGAGAGAGCCAGGGAAGGGACCAGCGCGTGGGGCCACTTGGAGAGCTTGAGGGAGCACCTCTTGGCCAACATGTTGGAAGTAGCTCAGTACTTTAACACCCTCTACAGCAGGACTGGTGTGTTTCACCTGAAAGTCAGTCTTGGCACAGGGCAAGGGTTGGGGCAGCGGGTCCCAAGAGCTCTGGTGCCCCATTTCCCTCCCTTTTGGCCAGCAGTATCTGGTTCCCCGCCCCATCCCCCCCACCCCCGACACCTCGCATGACCTCTGGGCTTCAGGCCCAGTGAATCAGGGGATGGGCCCAGTGCTGAAGGGCACACAGGGACTTGCCAAGCCCAGAGTGCCTTCCTGCCTCCTCCTCCCGGCTCTCAGGGGACCCCCATCCACCCTGAGCACTGGGCTGGAAGTGGACGCAGCCAGCCGGCTGGGATGCGATCATCCGCTTCCTGAGCAAGGCCAGTCCTAGCCAGAGGGAAACAATGAGGGCTGAGGCCCTGCTGGGGTCACCTGGCAGGACAGCCCTCCCCCCAGCTTGTCCCGGTCTTACCTCCTTCGCCTCGTCTTCCCGGGAAGGGGCACGATGACTTTGGGGGATGAGAAGGGCCAGACAGCCAGACCATCCGCACCTACTGATGTTGCAAGCTTGGTGGGGGGCCGGTTGTGAGTGCCGCCCCGAGGTACACGGGAGCGAGGGGGGGGGGCAGCCCGAAACAGACTCGCTCTGGAAATGAGATTTGCCTTGTTATCTGTGCTGGCTCAGGCCGAGGGCCTTGGGCATTAACTAACCCATCCACAGAGTTAAGAGGTGGGAGGGGCGGGGGGAGCTGAAATCGGCTGGAACGGACAGAGTGCCTGCTGGAGTGCGTGCGCGCACGCACCTGGGTGGTATGTATCTGTGTGTTTTTGCCTCCAAAACCGTGTGTATCTTCCTCATTAGGGTGGATGTCTTTTAAATTTTTTTTTTTCAACGTTTATTTATTTTTGGGACAGAGAGAGACAGAGCATGAACGGGGGAGGGGCAGAGAGAGAGGGAGACACAGAATCGGAAACAGGCTCCAGGCTCTGAGCCATCAGCCCAGAGCCCGACGCGGGGCTCGAACTCACGGACCGCGAGATCGTGACCTGGCTGAAGTCGGACGCTTAACCGACTGCGCCACCCAGGCGCCCCAGGGTGGATGTCTTTTAAAAGGATGCGTGCAAGTGTGTGTTGGTATTTCTCTTTAGCGTGTGTGTGCGCACGTACGTGCACAACTACACGCCCCTGGTGGCTTTGTTTGTACACGCCCCAGTCACGCTCCAGCCCCTTCAGAAGCCTGCAGGCCCAGACACAGACTAAGGGACAGAGCCTGGTGGGCTGGGCATGCAGGGGGCCGTGTGGGGTGAGCCAGGCCCTAGAGGTGGCATGGGCCTGGCAGGGGACAGAGGGGCCATCAGCGGAGAGGCCGCTAGAGTGCTGGCTGATTGAGGAAGGGGAATTAGAGAGGAGGCTTGCAGGGCCCTGCAGGGGGTGGGGGCTCCTGGCGACCTGGTTAGAGAGCAGGTGCAGCCAGGCTCACCTGAGTCATGGTAGGTAGCCTGGGGGCAGAGGGGGAACCCCGGGGATGGGAAGGGGCCGAACTTAAGCAGGGCCTGAGGCTGAGGACCTTGAGGACAGGGGATAGGGGTCTCAGGGGAGGAGGGGACAGACAGTCTGTGCAGAGCAGACATCACCATCACCCCAGGAGCTGCCACCTGCCCAGAGCTCGCAGCGGGCCAGGCCACAGGCTGAGCACCTGTCACATAATGCTCACAACATGGAGGTGTGTTCCATCATTAGCCAGGTTTCCAAATGAAGAAACGGGTGCCCAGAGAGGTGAGGGGACTTGCTTAAGGCAGCACAGCTACTAATCCAGGTCAACTTGACTTTAGGGCCCTCCTGTTTTGTTTTGTTTTGTTTTTGAGAGACAGAGAGAGAGAGAGAGGGGAGGAGAGAGAGAGAGAGAGAGCAAGAGAGCGAGCAGGGCTAATTGAAGCAGGGCTTGAGTTCATGAATTGTGAGATCATGACCTGAGCCGAAGTCAGATGCTTAACCGACTGAGCTGCCCAGGTGCCCCCAGGGCCCTCCTTTTAACCTTTATGCCGCCGTACTACCCCCAAGCCTTTTGCTGTATCACCTGCAGAAGAAGTTACAGGGGACAGATTGCAGGGATAGAAAAAGGGAGATTTAGGAATCAATCTGATCGGCAAAGCAGACTGACTGGGAGGTGGTGAACTGCCCATCACTGGAGGTATGCAAGGGCTGACTCACTGACAACGGGCTTCTTGCAGGATGGGAAACTGGCTTCCATTTTCTCTATCACTATAATATGGACTTGAGTCAGAGCTCCTGGGGTCAGAGCCCCTGGGTGTTCATTTACTGTGTGACGTTGGGCAACCTGCTAGTCCCCTCTGTGCTTCAGTTTTCTCATGTGTAAAATGGAGAAGTGTGAGGATTGAATGGGTAGTGCATGTGAAGTGCTTAGGACAGTGCCTGGCACATAGTAAGGACTCAATAAACTCTAGCATTGTAGCGTCTGGGGCAGAGTGCGAGTGGATGGGTAGGTGTGGAGGGTCAGAGACTGCTGGTGGGAGGCATGGGACTTGAGGTGAGCAGAAAGCAAGGTGGAAATGCAGGGTGTCAACTCTGAGGCTTGAAGGGTTGAGTGGGGGTGCAGGTGACCCTCTGATGTCTAGGCTCAGTCTCCTCTGCTTTAGTCCAGACCTCCGATGTCCCTCCTGGCCACTGCTCCTCCTTCCTCCCTTCTCTTCCTGCCTAGTCTCTCCTCCTCCCTCATTAATCTGACCCCATCACTGCCCTCATCCACAGCCCTCCATGGCTCCCCTTTGCCCATAGAAGTGGTTCCCCCAGTGCAGCAGGAGACCCCGGGAAGCTGAGGGATAACATCAGGTGGACCATGATCTGGTGTCCCCTGGGGACTTCCCAGTTCGCTTTCAATGCCAGGGAGGACATCTCAGTTTGGGGGTGGTTTGTCTTTCACACCTCTTGCCACGGGGACATCAGGCTCAGACCCAGAGCCATGCGAACAACTGCATCTGCTTGGAACTCAGGAACACGATGTTTGAAAGGTAGATTTCTCCAACCATTTCCTTCTTCTCAAAACACCTTCTCTTCTCGGCTTCTCACTCCACCCTTTCTCGGTTGCCTCCTGCTCACTGACCGCTCCTCCCCAGTCTCCCGTTTCCGTTTCTCCTCCGCAGCTGGCCCTCTAGAGCTGCTTGGGGCCCCTTCTTGTCTGGGACTCCATCCAGTCCTGTGGCCTTGAACACCACCCGTGATGCCCCGATGCGTCTCTCCAGACTCAGAATTTTCCAGCTGCCTTTTGACGTCTCCACTTAGATGTCAACAGGTGTCTCTCCCGAGAAGTCCAAAATTGAGGCTTGAGGTACCCCCAGCTCTGCCTCCCCTCCTGCCGGCTGTCACAGGAGATGAGGAGATGGCTGAACACCCAGGAGTCATCCTTGGCTGCCCTCTCTTGCTTGCCTGCCCCATCCAATCCGTCGGCCACACCTGTCATTGTCACTGGTGAAACATATTCTGAAATACCGCTTCTCTTTATCGCTCCTTGCCCTGGTCCGAGCCGTTATCACCCTTTACTGCACATCGTAACCTCCACACCGGTCTCACTGCTGCCGCCTTGCACCCCAACAATCCACCACACCGGAGCGGCTTTCAAAAACATTAATCAGAGGGGGCACCCGGGTGGCTCAGTCGGTGAAGCGTCCGACTTCGGCTCAGGTTCACGATCTCACGGTTCACGAGTTCGAGCCCCACGTCAGGCTCTCTGCTGTCAGTGTGGAGCTCACCTCGGCTCCTCTGACCCCTTCTCTCTCTCTGCCCCTCCCCTGCTCTCTCTCTTTCTCTCCCCAAAATAAAAAATAAACACTGGAAAAGAAACCCCATTAATTAGATTACATCACTCCACTGCTTAAAAGTCTCAAAGGGCATTTTCTGTGTTTACAACAAATCCAAGCTCTTTGCTCTGGTTTACAAGTCCCCACGTGACTGGGGTCTTTTTGTCTGTCTCTCCCTCTTCATCCCGTCTGATTGCCCCCTTGCCCACTCTGTTCCAGTCACATGCGACTCAGTTCCGCCTTGTTCTCTCGTCCAGAATTCTCTTCCCCTTGATCTTCGCATGCCTGGTGCCTCCTCTCCCTCTAGCTATCTGCTTGAGGGCCACCTCCTCAGAGAGGCCCTCCCTGACCATCCAACGGCACAGTCACCCCCACACAGGACCGCGTGTGCCTCTTATTTTATTTTATTATTTTTAATGTTTATTTTATTTTTGAGAGAGAGAGAAAGAGAGAGGCGGGAAGGTGTAGAGAGAGAGGGAGTCAGAGGATCTGAAGCAGGCTTGGAGTTGACTGCAGAGAGTCCGATGCAGGGCTCAAACCCACGAACCTAGGCATCATGACCCCAGCTGAAGTCAAAAGTGGTATGCCTGACTGACTGAGCCATCCAGGAGTCCCCTGTTGTTTCCACTTTTGACAGGATATAAACATTCCTTTTGTGAAAATAAAAAAACAACTCATAAGCAACTTGTATCCAAAATACATAAAAAACTCTTACAACTTAACCATAAGGGACAAATACCACAATTTAAAAACGGGCAAAGGATTAAAAAAATTTTTTTTTCATGTTTATTTATTTGAGAGACCGCGAGACAGAGCACAAGCTGGGGAGGGCCAAAGAGAGAGGGAGACACAGAATCGGAAGCAGGCTCCAGGCTGCGAGCTGTCAGCACAGAGCCCCACGTGGGGCTCGAACTCACCGAGTGTGAGATCAGGACCTGAGCCGAAGTCAGACGCTTAACCCACTGAGCCACCCAGACGCCCCTAGAGATGAGTGAAGGATTTAAATAGACACTTCTCCCAAGGTGACATACAAATGGCCAACAGGCACATGAAAAGATGCTCAACACCACCGGTCATTAGGGAAAATGCAAATCAAACCACAACGAGCTGCCACTTGACACGTGTTAGAATTTAGCTGGAGGACGGATGAAATGAAAACGACAGACAGTAACAAGCGCAGACAAGGGTGCGGAACAATTGGAGTCCTCGCCCGTTGCCAGTGAAATTGCCAAATGGTGCAGCCACTTTGGAGGTCGTTGGGCAGTTCCTCTTCCTCAGAAAGTGAAACACGGGGTTACCGTGTGACCCAGCAATTCCACCCCTAGCTATATCCCCAGGGGAACTGAAAGCAGACACGGGCGCAAAAACTTGCTCGTGAATGTCGGCAATAAAAAGGGATGGGGCCCTGATGCATGTTACAACGTGGATGAATCGTGAAACCAGTTTGCTACTTGAAAACAGCCAGTCAGAAAAGGCCACATCCTGTATGACTCCATTCATGTGAAATACCCAGAGTGGGTGAACAGAAGCAGAAAACAGATTAGCGGGGGCACGGGATGGGGAGTAACTGATAATGGGCACAGGATTTCTTGAGGGGGGTGTTGAACAGGTTCTGAAATCAGAGGGCAGCGACGGATGCCCAACCCCGTGAATATGCCGAAAACCACTGAATTGTATGCTTCAAAAGGGTGGATTTTATGCCATGTGAATGATAGCTCAATAAAACCATTATTTAATTAGAAACATCTTTAAAGTATTTTTTTTTTAGAGAGAGAGGGAGAGAGAGTGAAAGAGGGGGACAGAGGCAGAGGGAGAGAGAGAAAGAGTCTCAAGCAGGCTCCACACTCAGTGCAAAATCAAGAGATTGTGACCTGAGCCAAAGTCAAGAGTCACACACTCATCCGACCGAGCCACCCGGGTGCCCCAAAACTATTATTTAAAAAATAAAGCAACAAACAAACAAACAAACAAAAACAGCGACCACTCGAAGAAAAAGCCAACAGTAGGACAGACCCACATGGATCTCTGGCAAAAACACGGAACAGTGATTGAAGTTGGCTTAGAGGCTTAATAAGGATAAAGTCTAGACATTTCGGTTTAACATTCAAGGCTGAACTCCAGCTTCGTTCGCTGCTCTTTTCCTTAATCCGGCTACGTCGGCTGCTCCCTATTTCTGGAACGCTTAGGAATCCTTCAAGCTGCCTTGTCTTTGCAAATCTTGGCCCCTGGCCGGGATGTCTCCTCTTCTCTACCTGGTTTAATTCGGTCCAGTCAGTATTGGTGGGACAGGTGATCAGGGGATCATTGTGCCTGGTGCTGGCGATAGAGACATTGCAGAGGAGCGGGACAGACACAGTGCGGGCCCTGGGCTGGTTCCCACACAGGACCAGGGAGGGAGACTGATGGGTACCCGGCAACGGCCAAGCTGGAAGGAGGATCTGGGAAGCCCGGAGCACCGCGACTGCAGGAACGCAGTGGAAGAAATGTAAGACGGCCTGAGAGACCCAGAGGGGACAAAGAGGGGCATTTCAGCTGAGGAGTTAGCCAGGCCAAGACTAAGGGGAAGAGGGTGGCAGGCGGAGGGAACAATCTGGGAGAAGGTCTGAAGCCAGAGCATGGCAGGTGGGAGGAATCAGCAGAAGGTGGACGTGGCTGGAACGTAGCCTGGGAAGCGGGGGGTGGCAAGAAATGATCCTACAGAGAAAGCTGGGCCCTTGCAGGCCATGCTGGAGACGCTGGGCTTCTAATTTCAGGGCGCAGATTCCACACTACACAGGGTGATAGGCAGTTTTTTCAAATCACCGACCACCCCTGCCATTACAGGTCCATCTGTTCATTGTCTCTCCCCCTGCTGGAAAGGACGTAGGCTCTGTGCTGTTCACTGCCACGTCCCCGACAGCTGGAACAGTGCCTGGCTCATGTAGTCACTCAGTAAATACTCACTGAATACATGAATTGATGTGCCTGTCTCCTCTGCTTGACCGAGTTATTTAAAGTAAGGGGAGGGGCGCCTGGGTGGCTCAGTCGGTTAAGCGTCTGAATTCAGTTCAGGTCATGATCTCACGGTTCGTGAGTTCGAGCCCTGCATCGGGCTCTGTGCTGACAGCTCAGAGCCTGGAGCCTGCTTCTGATTCTGTGTCCCCCCCCTCCCCACCTCTCCCCCACTTGTACTGTTTCTCTATCTCGCAAAGATAAACATTAAAAAAATTAAAAAAAAAAAGATTCTCTCTCCCTCTCCCTCTGCCCCCCCTCAAAAAAAAAAAAAAACTTAAGAAAAAAAGTAAGGGAAGGGATGGATTCATCACTGTGTTCTCGGGGGCCTAACACAGAGCTTGGCATATACATTAATACATATTTACCACTAAGTCAGTGAATGAATGAATGCCTCCCCCCCTCCCAACATGGGCTACAAATTCCTGAAAGGCAGGGACTGCCCGATTTATATCCCCAGTGCCCGATACGTTGCCTGGCAGACATCAGACACGCAATCAAAGTTTGTAGAACTAAACTAGAGTCTCCTCTGTATGGAGATGATCCTCGATCCTGGCGCCCAGGCAGGAAGGGGAGAGGCCCGGCTGGCAAAGGGTCTCAGGACCTGAGGGTCACAGGTGTGCCGACAGGATCAGCCTAGATGTGCAGGGTGGCCAGGGTGACCAGGAGCACGGAGGAGGGCTTCCTGGGGCCAGAGGTGGTCTGAGACCCTTCTTCTGCTCATGGGTGTCCTAGCCCCGCCCTCCTCTGGAAACTGACAGGCAGCGCCACCAATGAGGTGTGGGAGCCGCTGTGCGGGGCGGCGGTGGGATGGGACAGATGGTAAGAGACCAGGAAACCCCCATGTTCTCCTCCATCTGTTACATTTAATTGACTTCCCGCAGAAAGAAAAAAAAAATAAACCAGTTGCAAGGATGAAATTGCTAATTAAAAGGCCCTCTGATTAGATAGACAAATATTTACCAATTATGTTTGACCCTGTCTGTCCCCCTTATGTCTGCAAACTCCCCCATCAGCACCATGGCCGCATGACACCCAGCTGGTGGCTCTCCCACCAATCCTTCTCCTGGGGCTGAGACGGGCGCCTGGCAAAAGAGGGTAGAAGAGAGACAAATACTGGCAAATAGTTGTTCAACAAACCCGGTGCCCACTGCGCGTTCGGGCTCAGGGCTGGGCCCCAGGGGACCAGAGCAGGATTTCCACGGACAGTCATTCGGATTGTGTGCTGCACAAAGCCTCGTCCCCGGGAGAGCGGGAGAGCGGGAGAGCGGGGCTCCATGTGTTAACCCGCATCTCCCGATGCCAGAGGAAGGGAGTTTTCCTTTTTCTTCTCACAATGGGTCATTAGCTTGGCAAGCCATATTCACACGTTCATGGATGGTGCCTACTTTTTCCTCATCCACACAGCCTGGGCTAGTGGCAGCTCTGCAGAGATGAATATAATCCGGTTCCTGATCCCAGGGTTCCTGGGATAATGGCCGGGAAAAATAAGCCTATGATGAGTAAATAGTCATTTAACACATATTTGTTGAGAATCTTATGCTTGCTGAGCACTGTGTTAGGTGCTGGGGGAGAGGGAGGTAAATAATATCGATCTCCTGCCCTCCAGGAGCCCAGATGCCTTGAAAGAGGTGGAGACACACACCCGGGTCTGCCCTTCTTTTTTCCCTTCCCTTTCCTTCCTTCCTTCCTTCCTTCCTTCCTTCCTTCCAAACAATCTGTAGGAATACCTGGGAAAGGAGAGTAATAGTTCTGGACTCACACTGCTCTATCGTATCCTGGCTGTGTGACCTTGGCCAAGTTACCTAACCTCTCTGTGCCTTAGGTTTCCTCTCTGTAAATTGGAGATCATAATGGCAATAGCATCTTGGGGTTAATAGAGTGGTTAAATGATTTAATGCATGTAACTCAAGCCTGACACGTAGTAAGTCCTTGATAAAGGTTAGCTATTGTTATTATTATTATTATTTTTAGTCTTATTGTGTGTTCCTCGGGAGCGTAGAGTTATACCGGTCCAGTTTTCTGCGTGTGGGGAACACACAGAGAGGAATCCATGAACACACACAGGCTCATATACACTCAGGCTGTGCTGGAAGACGGCTGTGGTGAATGAATGAGCCTTAGCTTAGGGGTCAGATGAGATGAGGTTGTTGGGAGCCCAGGCTAGGGAAATGGAATGATTTCCTGGTAAGGTAGTGAGCTCTCCATAAGTGGAGGTATGCCGAAGCGTGAGGTTGCCACAGAGAGAGTGGGAGAAAGGCAGGTCAATTCCATCAGGCAGATACTGCTTGGGGTGTGACAGCGCCCTCCCGGGACAGTGAGACAAGATTCCCAAGGCCAGCTGCAGCACCGGGTAATATCCTGGGAGTCCATTCTGCTAGCAAAGGGGCAGCCAGGCTTCCTGGCACGCATGCCCGTCCCCTGGAGCAAGGCACGAATGGTAGGACTGAGGTCAGAGGCGGGAAAGTGGCAGCCTCCAGGCCCTTTGGGAGCTACAAGTTGGGGTGGGAGATAGTTGGGATGACTTAGTCTTACAGGGGTGACGCGGGAACCCACTCGGTAAAATGGGAAGAAAACGAGCCAGAGAATAGTAGTGTCCACTGTTTGTTTCTTTTCTCCCGTTCCCAAATCACAGAAAACACGTGTTGGGCGCTCACGACATGCCATGCACTGAACTAAGCCTGTTGGATGTAGCCTCTCATTGAAATATCACAACCACCCGGGGAGGCAGGCATTATTACGGTCACACCCACTTTACAGATGAAGAAGCTGAGGCCCTTCGAAATAAAGTAGGTTGTTCGAGTTCATTCGTCATGGAGATGACAGAAGTAGGTCTCACATCCAGGCCTGGCTGCCATGGAAACCCGGGATGTCAGTAGCCATCCAGCTGTCGGTCAGTCCTGCCGGGCTCTCCGGGATGGCCTCCACCCCATGCCACATCCCTAGGAACACTCCCCGATGCCTGTTCCCCTCCTGGGCTCATACCATGAAAGCCCCATGCAGAGTCTTCTACTCTAGAGGGATATATATTATCTAAATTTGATAAGACAACTTAATTTCACTCCGTGTCTGTTACCGGCGATAAAACCAGGAGACTTTTATGACCCAGCGTCCTCGGCAAGATTGTCAGGAACTTATTATACAAGGTCTAACTGGATTTCTCTCTGCAGATGGCTGGGAGCCATGGGCTGGAACGCAATTCGGCAACACATTTGGGGGAATAAATGCAAAATGCTTGTTCCAGAGACTTAGATAAGGAAGCAGGCCTCTGAGCTCCCAGGGACCAGGATCTGTCTTCCCTGGGCCCCAAAGGGTGCTTTGGGAGGATTTGTCCTGTTGGAGGAGGAGGGGGTGGTGGGTTCTCTCCCCGCTGCTATCCCTTGATTCTCCTCACCCCAGGGAAGGAATGTGGAGACTCCTGAGGCTTGAGGTTCAGAACTCCTATAGAGTCTGCAGTTCCAGGCAGAGGTGGGGACGAGGGAGGGGGACCCAATGGGTGGTGGAGGGTGAGACGCAAAGTAGGAGACTGTGTGCATTGGGAGAGGGGGAGGGAAGCGAAGAAGGATGGGGGAACCAGACGGGTCTTCACCTGCTGCCTGGGACCCACCCAAGGCTCACACCTTACTGCCCTGAGATGCCTGGCCCCTTCCTGAACACGCCTCACACCTCACAGACCCCATCCCTCAGACGTGGGGTTCACATCCGTGGGCTCGCAGATACTCCAAGATTTTGAGGTTCGTTATCAGCGGACCCCAATTCAGAGCTCGCTTCATGAATCCCGATATCTCCCAGGTGTGGGATGATGGACAGACCTGGGCTCAGCTCAGGCCTGATGACACCAAACGTGGACACACAGACCCCCAAAGCTAGAGGATCACAACCAGGGTCAGCCCCAAGTTCAGAGCTCACCCTCCAGTACTGACAGCCCCCAAACTTGGGCTCACTCACAGATCGGGCACAACCCCAGATTCAGACATCTCCTATACTGGACTCCAAACCCTAATTTGGGCACTCCCTGGCCTTGGGGTACCACCAGGCTCTGAGGGATCCCCGCAGGTCCCCCCAGACAAGCTCACACTGAGCCTTGGGGGTCACTGCTGGCTCTGGCTCTCGTGCCCCCCAGGTACAGGGAAGCTGCTTTACTGGCAATGACCTGGGCTGTTTCAGGTCGGCCGTGGACCTTCCCACCAGGCCAGGGAGGCCCCAGAGATATTTTCACCTGTCACCCTGCCCCCGATGCCTCATTTTTTCCCCCTTTCAGTGGACTTGGGATTCCATTAAGGGAAGTCTTGTCTCACCCTTTTAGCCTTCTGCCCCTTTTTCCATCTGGGATCCTCATTGCAGCTGGGCCCTTCACTTCCCAGTTTTTAGAGGGAGGAAGGTAATGCCTACCGAGCGGCTTATGTGCCGGGACCTTGCCTGTCTGTGGTCTCATGGAGCCTTCGCCACATCCTTTTAAGCTAGATTTTTATTATACCGTTCTGCAGATGAGGAAATGCAGGCACAGAGAGGCTAAGTCACTTATCCAAAGGCGCACAGCCCAGAAGGTGACAGCTTTGTCTCTGCCAGGATCCTGCCCCACGACTTGGAGCAGGGCTTGAGGGAGCTATCACCTATGTAGGAGGCAGGGGTGGGGGGGGTGCTTTTGTCATTGAGCCTAAGTTTGTAATATTTCCATACTAGCAAAATGAATTCTTTCCAGTAGACAGGAAGATGGGGTGGGGGTGGGGAGTGGCACGGGAGCAGAAAAAACTATCTTGAGATCAAGGGCACCGGCTGCCTGGGCCAGTCACTGTGGTGGGGGGTGGCAGGATCTGGCCTTTGCCAGGAGACAGTGATGAATAGGCCGGGTCCCCGCCGTGGGGTGCCGAAAGGCAACCGAGACCTGGTTCCTGTATGTGTGTGGACGTGTGTCAGAAATCTTTGCCACCCCGGAGAAGCCAGGAGGGGGGCCTACCCCACCTTGAAGTGAAGGCCAGGAAGTCCATGGGGCCTCTGGAATACTAATGACCTCTGGCAGGCCCTGCGGGTTACAGCAGGCAGGCTGGAGCCCGCATGTGTCCCCATCCTCAACCCTGCAGGTCCCTGTGGGACGGGGAGCACCTGACAAGGCTCTCCCACTTCCCCACTCTGTGACCTGGGCCTATCACTTCACCTCTCTGAGCCTCGGTTACATGCAAACAGGTGCAATGATGCGGCCGTTGCCCTTCGGGGTTGTGAGGGTCGGAAGGTACACCGCACTTGCTCATTCAGAAAATGGGGCTTTGTATTCTAAAGGGGTTACCAGGCCCGCACTCTAATAAGCAGGCCCCGGAAATTGCCTCCAACGAGGGTAGAGTCAGAACCCAAATCCCTCAGCTGACAGTGATTTTATTTTATTTTTTAAAAGGGAAACAAGTAACATTATCCTCAAAGGATTTTTCCCTTTTGGAGAGGGAGGGAGAGAGAGAGAGAGAGAGAGACGGAGAGAAATTTAAAAAAAAAGAAAGAAAAACTAATATCTTCATTTCCATCCCCCCCTTTCAAGCTAATTTGTGGAAAATTAAAATGGGGAACTCACAGAGGCTGGCATTTTAATTGGATCTTGTCTGGCGTCCTCTCTAGGATTCCCTGATTAGCTTCCTTCATTAATTCCTCTGTACTCCGTTTAGCCTGTTTCCTGTTCTCCATAGGGCCCGGGTGACTCCTCACATAGAGAAGGGGGCTTCGGGCTGGTGCCCGAAGGAGGCTCTGGGGTCAGAGTGACCCGGGTTGGAATCGTGGCTCTGCCCGGTGATCTGTGCAAGGCGCCCTGCCGGCTAGGCCCCCGTCCTCGTCTGGAATCCCCCTGAATGATTTACCTGGTGCATACAGTCAATGCATAGTATTTCCTCCTTCAGCCCACCTCCAAGATCTGGGGGGCCTTCCTAGGGTGAGAGAAAGGCTGCTCCACGGTGCCTTTGTGCCCTGGAGGGAAAGCTTTCTCCCGCATCCATCTACCATCCAGCCTCTGGTTAAAAGGACAGTTTGCTGCTTTTCTCACATTCAGGGATTTGAGTAATTAAAAATAAAAATGATGTTTCTTGAGGGCTCACTTCCTGTCTGGCGTGTCACCCGCAGAAGCCGATTTTGTCCTCATGACAACCCAGAGAGGAAGGGACTATTATTATCTTCCCATTTTATGGATGAAGAAACTGAGGCCCAGAGAGGTTAAGTAATTGCCACACAGCTAGTTTAGGTGGCCGAGCCAGCATTGGAACGCAGGCGGTTTGGCTCGTGAAGCCCCCTCAACCCAGCCTCAGTTTCCCAGGTTTGGGTTTAAGACTTGTGTCTCCTGGCCTGGGGTTTCTGGCCCATTCCTCTGGGGCTCAGATCATAGCCGCTCCCCCCCCCCCCCTCCAGGAGCCAGACTCTTCCAGAGCTGGTGGGAGAGGGACCAGGTGGATGAGAGGGACCCCCAGTGCCCTGCACTCCCCACCCTGCAGGCCCAGCCTCTCTGCCCCGCGGGGGGCTGCAATCAGCGCTAATCAGCCTGGCTAATTACTCAGCCCGTGGGGAGGTGAGCAAGCAGAGACTCTAGGAGGGTTCCAGCCCCACGGCTTGCTCAGTGGGACGCTGGCACGTCCCTCTTCCTTTCTGGGTCTGGGTTTCCCTGGCTACACGCAGGCGTGGGTGAAGGCAATAGGTCTTTAACTCTGAAAGGCAAGGGGAAGAGCCTAGCCACCCACCTCAGAGAAAACTACGGTGGCTGCATAGCTCCTGACCACAGGTATGGAGGGGCTCAGCCGGCTGCCGGGTTTGAAACCCCGCGCTGCCCCGAGATGCCGGGGTAACCAATTTAGCTGGTCAGCTCTCACTTTTCCCATCCATCAGATGGGGATATGGGGATAAGCTTCAAGGACTCCTATCTGCTTAAGATGATTGTTACGAGGATTCAGTGTGGTCCTTGGAACAGTTCCTGACACACTGTAGAGCTCAATAAATGGCAGCTATGGTTACATTTCATTCCCAGAACAGCTTCCTTCTCACAGTTGAGGAAACTGAGGCATCGAGAGGAGAAGAGCCTTGCTTTGCAGGGCTGGCATCCGTTCACCCAGAGCATTTGCAGAGCCCCCACCAGGCTCTGAGCCCACTGCTGAAACAGACAGAGAGCTCCCACCCTCTCGGGGCTCAAGTTCCAGCAACGTGAACACCACCCTGCCCCCCTGCCCCCGCCCCCGTCCCCGACTCTCCTGGGGAAGGACACTTCCCCACACCCTTGTAGTAGCTGGGAAGGAAATAAGGGGAGGGGGGGTCCCAGCAAATGGATATCCTTGGGGTTCGGGTGCCTAATGATCCCCTCCTCATAAACATCTCATGTAAATTTCTTTCATAATTACACTGAAAGCTATCAAACTATCTAATTTAATTTCTTTGCGAAAATAAATAGCTAAAGTGGCCCTAGGTACTGGCATAAATACTTCAGGCAGAACGGTCCGGGATTGCTGCTCGTGCAGGCCTGACTGGCCGCTGTACACACTTAATAAGTACATATTTATTGGGCCTGTGGTTCCCCCCCCGCCCCCCCAGAAGAGGCGAACATTCTGCTGACTCAGCCAGAAGGAGAGGAAGGCAATTGGGGCCATGGTGGCAATGTGGGAAGGAGGGGAGGGAGCGGAGGGAAAATATGCCGGGTAATTAATTATCCGTCTTCGTACATCCATAACTTTTTATTAAACAAATATGCAAATGCTGCCTAACCAGCTGCCTTCGCCCGGGTCTGCCGGGGGGATGACTGTTAATCTGTGGCCGGCCCGCGGGGGAACAGGCATGTTCGCAAAGTGGGTCAGGGCTGGGCCAGCCTCTCCTCCTTCCCTCACTTGCTGGGGCTCCTCTGGTCCACTGGGCCCAACGCCGTTACTCCGATCCGCTTACCCACGGCCAGTGGATTTCGCCTTCTCTATTCTGCTCTTCAAGCTCCCACCGCTCGTCCTTGCTGCCAGGGCTCAGCATCTGGCACTACCCTCCCTTGTTCTGGCTTCTGTCTACTACTTCTGCCTCATTTCCTGTTCTTCTCCCTCTTGGCTAGTATACCTCAGCCGGCTGGCCTCCAACCAAACCCGCTCCACCCCAGGACCTTTGCACTAGCTGTTTCTTGGCCCGGAGTGCTGTGTTCCCACAGCCAATTCTTTCTTGTCATTCGGGTTTAAAGTCAGTGTGGCTAATGTGGTCATTTCTGCTTTTATGCTACTCTGCTTTATCATTTTCCTCATGGCATCTATCACTTCGGTAATTTCCCCTTTTATTTATTAGCTTTCTAAGTTTATGATTTTTTTCCTTCCACGAGAATGTAACTTCCGAGACAGAACGGCCTTGTGTTATTTATTGCTGTATCTCTGGGTGCCTAGAGCAATACATCGCCGGCCCTTGCTAAATATCCATTACCCAAATGAGTGAACGAAGCAAGGAAGAGCCTCTAACTCCTCTCTTTGTCCCCAGCCATCCTCTTCCATTCTCCACACGGTTTAGGATAGTCTTTTTTTTTTTTTATAAATTTTTTTTTCAACGTTTATTTTTGGGACAGAGAGAGACAGAGCATGAACGGGGGAGGGGCAGAGAGAGAG
Source organism: Lynx rufus (assembly GCF_022079265.1). Lineage (NCBI taxonomy): Eukaryota > Metazoa > Chordata > Mammalia > Carnivora > Felidae > Lynx > Lynx rufus. The sequence continues at coordinate 14,879,328 of NW_025814896.1, read as the reverse complement.
GGAGACACAGAACCGGAAACAGGCTCCAGGCTCTGAGCCATCAGCCCAGAGCCCGACGCGGGGCTCGAACTCACGGACCGCGAGATCGTGACCTGGCTGAAGTCGGACGCTTAACCGACTGCGCCACCCAGGCGCCCCTAGGATAGTCTTTTAAAAACACAAAACTTACTGTGGACAACCTTCCGTGGCTCCCTAGTTCTTTGGAATAGTATCCAGATCCCTTTACCTGCCTGCCCCTTTGCATCCTGGTCTATCCTGCTCCTTCTCCGTCCTCCCTTCCTCCCCCCCACACGCTGGCCTTCACACAAAACACCAGTCTTCCACATGAGCCATGACACAAGTTGCTCTGCTGCCACATTTTCTCCCACACTTGTCTCTGCTTGGCCAACTCCGCCTTCTCTCTTGTTTCTCAGATTGGGCATCACCTCCTCCAGGCAGGCTTCCGGCTTCATCTGTTTCGCCTTCCTCCGCGAGTGCACTTTCCATCTCACTCTCTGACTTTTCTGCTTCTGTCTAGATGGAGAGCTTCTGGAGGGTGGGGCTGGTGTCTAACTTCTTATCATCCAACCATCAGACGATCGTGGAGCTGGGATATCAATCGGGTTCATGGATTCCAGAGCCGTCTCCCTGGATTCATACCCCGGCTCCACTATTTACTGGCCGTGGCACATCCCCACTAAGATGGCTCCCCATTGGGGTGGTGGCCTTTGCGGGGTACCTTTTTCTTGAGTGTGGCTTGGACCTAGTGATTTGTGTTTGATACACACAATACAGCAAGAATGATGGGCTATGACTTCTGAGAGTGGGGTTATAAAAAGCGGAGGCTTCCCTCTTGGACACCCTATCCTGCCGGCTCTCTACGAGGGAAGCCGGCCGCCATATTGTCAACTGCTCTATGGGGAGGCCCACGTGCCAGGAGCGGATGTCTCCAGCCAAGAGCCGAGAACACTGAGGCACCCGGATAAATGGTGTCTGGATTCCTGACCTACAGAAACTGCGATAATAAATGTTGGTTGTTTTACGCTGCTAAGTTTTGATCTGACTTGTTATACAGCAGTAGGTGACCAGATACTGACTGGGTGATCACGGGCGCGTTACTTGACCTGTGTCTCAGTGTCTACATCTGTCAAATGGGCATAATAATCGCACCTACCTTGTAGGGTTGTGCAGACCGAATGAGTTAGTACTTACGACAGTGCGTGGTACACAGCAAGTGCTATCTTGGCTATGATCCTATTCTCAGCGCTTTGGAGATGCTTAGGAAGCACTGAACAGAAGCAAGCATAGGAAGAATAATAGTCACTAAGTTTATCGCTCTCTGGGCACGAAGGTCCAGGTCTCAAGATGGTACTCAAGTCACTTTATGATTCCTCTGTTTTCTGGCCAGCTTCATGGCGGTGGTACTGGCCATTCTGTTCAGCCCGTCGCATCTTATACCCTCCTTACAACATGCCTGTGAGGTGGGGACTGTTTTGTAATACACGTGGAGGGCTTGGGGGACACAGTTCGGTTGGTTACGCGTCGGACTCTTGATCTCGGCCCACGTCGTGATCTCACCGTTCGTGAGTTCAAGCCCCGCGTCGGGCTCTGTGCTGATGGAGCGGAGCCTCCTCGGGACTCTGTCTCTCCTTCTCTCTGACCCTCTCCAGCTCGTGCTCTGTCTCTCCCTCTCCAAATAAAGAAATAAACTTAAAAATGTTTTTATAATAAACATGGAGACCTGGGTACAGAGAGGTTAAGTAAATTGCCCAAGGTCACACAGCCAGAATGAGATTAAACTAAGTTTTGCCTCCAGGAATGTCTGGCTTCCGGACACACAGCCTACCTGTGTGTCCCCGGGGCTCCCACAGGCCTGGCATAAAGCAGGAAGTGGGTGCATGGTCCCTGAGGGGGCGCCTGCCTGGATGGATACTGCGTCTCCCCCCACCTCCCATTTGTCAGGTGAAAAGGCAGCAAGAAAGCTCAGCCTTGCCGAGAGACGCGGAGAGCAATGCCTAACCCAGAGGACTGACTGGCCAATGGGGCCTGGGGCATCAGCCCAACGACCCTGTTCGGTGGCCTGCTTTGACAGAGGAGGAGGCATCAACAGCTGCCATTAGCCCTAATTAGCAGCCCGTCTGGAAAAGAGCTTGGGCGGAAATTAAGATACCGTCAGTGGGTCCCAGCTGGGTCATAGCAGAGTGGCAGCTGCAACATTTCCAGAGCCTGAGCTCAAACACTCAGCTGGGAAGCCCTCTCTGCCTGATTCCACCTGAACCCAGCGGCCCCCGGGAGGCAGCCAGACCCTGCTTCACCAAGACGATGATTGCCCAGAGCCCCTCGTACGTCGGAGGACTTCAAAGCTCTGGCCATCGGATCATCTCCTCCCACGGTGCTGGGAGATGGCACCTTTGTACCCATTTTGCAGAGGAAGAAACAGAGGCTTGAGAGTCTTAATGATGTTCCTGACGCCACACGGCTGGGAGGTGGCAGAGTTTCGGGGGACTCTCGAGCCTGTGCCCGTCTGAGGCTGGGGGCGGATGGCAAAGGGGAGGCCCAGGAAGATGCCGACTAGGTCTTGGGTGGGGGTAGTCACCAGGAGGGCAGGGGACGGTGCCCAGGCTCCAAGTCGCTATCTTTGACTCCATCCCCTCCTCCCTTGCCGGGGCAGGGCAGAGACCTTTGGGGGAAGAATCAGAAAAGCAAGAATCAAGAAGGATCCAGCCTGCCCCCAACTCTCCATTTTTTTTTTTTTAAGGCGCTAAGAATAAACCAGGCTTTAAAATCAAACTACAAAAAAAAAAAAAAATCACAAATACCCTAAAGCTGCCTTCCAAGAAATCGATCGCAGTGATTTGTGCAGCAGATGTGTGGCGGGAAAGCCCTGCTGGGCAGCGGGAGGGGCTGCGTGGCGGGAGGTGAGCCAGGGGGTGCTCCGCCTTGGGTGGTCAGTATTGTTATTCATAATAATAACAGGTACCGAGTTGAGGGCTTATTACCTACTAGATACTTGCTGAGTGCTTTGTAGAGATTAACTTTTTTTTTTTTTCTCCCTTGCAGTTCACTTTATGAGGATGGGTACGTATCAGTCCTGTCCTTTTCTTTTCTGTAGCTGAAAAACACCAGTGCAGAGGGTGAAGACGCTTGCCTTCATGACAAGTGAGGAGGGAGAGTGGAATTTCAAGTCCAAATCCGTTAGGGTCCAGAAATTTGTGTGTGTCTGGGCTATGCGGGGTGGAAATGCCCTGTCAGCTCGGAGGGAGTCCCGTGATTTCGCCTCAAAGAATGACTTGGAGCTTTTCCTACGAGTAAGTTTTGAAAGGGGAGAGAAGGGAGTAGGATAATGGTGGCCCAGGAAGCATGTGGTGGGGCATCCTGGGACTTCACAGGGGACCTACGCCTGGCCCATTGCAGACCTTGTGGGGATTTCCTTTGACCCTGGGAGCTCCTAGGTCCTCCTGGATCTAGACTAGGGCTTAGCAAACCACGACCTTTGGCGAGTCCCTGCCTATCCTTGTCCAGAAAGGTCTACTGGACCATAGCCATGCCCACTCGTACTGTCTGTGGTGCTTTCACACTACAGTGGCACAGATGAGCAGTTATCCAGTACCGTATGCCTCTCAAAGTGGGAAATGTGTATTATCTGATCTGGCCCTTTGCAGAAAAAGCTTGCCAACCCTCATCCTAGACAATATTATCATCCCCTTTTACATCTCAGAATTTTAGACTATCAGAGCTGAAAGCATCCACAGAGGATGTTCTGTCGAACTGAGGCACAGAGAGGGGAAAGGATTCACCCCAAGACACACAGCAAATGGCAAAAGGTTCAAGGCGAGCAGGCACCCTCAGCTGTTGCATTGGGCCACTGCAGCGGCCGGGCAGGTCAGCCCTGAGAAACCCTGACAGCACCAAGCCTAGTGTGCTTCCAGAAGTGTGACTTCCATGACCTCAAGACCCATAAACAGCATAAAAGAACACCGAACTGTCGCTTGGCAAGAAAGGGGGCTCCTTCTCGGCTCTCCTTTCTTCCTTTCTGACTGTGTCAGAGAAAGGATGGTTTTGGTGCTAGCGTGTCTAAAACACCTGTCTAATTCTCCATAATCTTCTTTTGTTATAAAGAGGGTGTGAGACTCAGATTGAAGACTTCAGCAGGACAGCATTATCAGAGCAGGGGTTGATAATATCATTTTACCTGAGTGTGTTTGTTTTTACGTCACCATCTATGTCCTGTGTTACTGTTTTTCCATTTAACGTATTGATGCACATTTTGCTTCCCAAATAAAATTAAGTGTAAAAAGGGGTCGTTGGAAGAAAAAGATTCAGTAAATAATAGCCCAGATGGTACTTGGAGATGGCAGAAAATCATGAATATGGTATTCGAATAGCTGAAATGGGGAAAATGCTGATCGATTCAATAATATTTCTAGAGCTGAAGTTCCAAGGTTGTGTGATTTAACAGCAGAATCTCATTTCAAAGCAAAGAGAGGGCTGCTATGCATGATGGTGCGGGCTGTCCACTGCACAAGGTTGCCAGGCCCTCCCCTGGAGGAAGGGGTTGCTTTTTCTAATTCACGTGAAGGTGTTCTATGGGCTAGCAGACTCTCTAGTCAGGTTCCATCACCCCTGTCCTCTGACTTGAGATGCAAGTCCCACGGGGCTGGGAACTCGGAGATAGCCAGATGACTGGCAGAAGTCAGAGGTTAGATGTCGCCGAGATACAGGCTGTTCTCTGTTGCCACGTGGCCACTCCTGTCTGCAGTGAGGCTGCTCTCATCCCAGGCTGCTATGTGGCAATGACCTTGGTGCCATTGGGCGACCTGGCTTCAGAGGCTGCCAGCTGCCTCCGCAGAAGCCAGGCTCTGGAGTCAGATCAGTTTGGGTTCAAGCGCTGACTCTGTCACATCCTTGCAATGTGACATTGGGTAACTTCCCTCACCTCTCTGAGCCCCAGGCTCCTCGACTGTGAAATGAGGCTCCTTAGTGATCAGACCCGACTGCTAGGGCGGAACGTGAGGGTCTGGATTAGGTGGTGCGGGGGAGTGGGTGGCATACAGTGGGAGTGGAATAAATGGAAGGTGGATGGAACATTCCTCATCCTGCAGTGGCCCTCTGGGAGGTACTGGGCAGTCAGCTCTGCCAGGGGTCATGGCTGGATCTATACAGAGCTGGCAACTGCAGAGGCGGGGCCGGTGACTACAGCCTGTGCACCCCCGTTTCAGCCTACCTGCCCACCCCGCTGCCAGGCAGAGTTGATGGCAACTGGCTCCCCAGCCAGCAGGCAGCTACTGCCATTGTTATGGGCAGATGACAGGTGATGAGCTTTCCTTTCAGTACCTGGGGGACATCCTAGAAAGTGGTATTTGAATTGGAGAGTGGGAACAGGGAGAGTAGAGCCAGGAGGTGAGAGGCCCTCCCTGCCTCTGCCCATCTCCATCCCTACCCCCATCTCCACTGCAAAGGAGAGAATCCGGTGAAGCCATCAGGCTCACATGGGCACCCAGAACCACTAGGGGTGAGACGGCAAGCGGGCTTGTCTTCTGTTTTGGGATTACTTTGTGTCGAACTCTGGTCCCAGAGGCTGATTTCCTGGAATTACCGATGGCACTGATTTTGCCTTGAAGGTCATCCTTCCTTCCTTCCTTCCTTCCTTCCTTCCTTCCTTCCTTCCACCCATCCACCATCCATCACCCATCCATCGATCCATCGATCCCTCCATCCCTCCACCATCTGTCGATCCCACCCACCCACCCACTTGTTCATCCGACAGGTAGTTATGGAGCATTCTCCTTGGCTAGGCACTGGGTAAGGTCCTGAGGAGAAGGTGGCCAACAGGGCAAAGAAGTTCCTGTCCTTCCCAAGAACCTTCACTCATTCATCTATCCAAAGGATGTTTATTGAGCTCCTATTATGTGCCAGACACTGTGGCTAATGGAGATACAGTGATGACCAACAAGGACACAGTCCCTATGCTTGGGGGCATCAGTGAGGATGCCGACCCAGGGCTTTGGAGATAGACACTGATGGGTACTCCTGAGAGTGTAGATGATGGGCTTGCAAGGGAACTGAGGATGAACCTTGATGGTGCCCCCAGATCACTGTCAGTGTCCTCAGGGGATTGGCGCTACGTGTTGTTGTGCTCCCAAGGACATTGTTAATGACCATTGATGGCGCTCCTTTGGTATCAATGGTGGGCACCGGTGCTGAGCCCTAGCGATGCTCTCCGCAACGTTACCCACGGGCACAGGGAGGCTTTGCTCCTGACTGATCTCAGTTCGCCCTCCCCATTTGGTCTCCCTTTCCCCCAATCAATTACAACTCCTGCAGGCAGACAGACCTTGGGATGACACCGGGGTCCACAGTGTGATGTGATGGTGGTCATCCCACCGCCTTCCCCCACCGGCAGGGCTGGCTCCCCAACTGGAGGCGACTGATCCCCTTGCCGGGGATTTTCTTCGTGGCTAGACTGTCATTTTCCACAGAAAAACCCTCTTTCTTGCAATTACTGAGAATTACTTATGAAGAGAGAGAGAGTGTGTGTGTGTATTGATTACCACCCCCGAGAAGCTCAGGAATCATTTAGAGTAGATTAACCTAACTTTCTTTTGCCTTTTGGGAAGTTGGACTGTAAGTTATTTAAGGAGATTAATCAGCTCATCAGAGAACCAGACAATCTTCCTGGCTCTCCTTTTCTTTTTGGACTACCTGGGACCATGTCATTTTCATCTGGCCTTTGAAATATCTTTTTTTTTCCACAGCACTGCCTGTATTTTCACCATTACTTCTGTTCAGTCAAGCAGGGTCCTCTGCGTGGTCCTTTTTGGGGAAGAGGTAGGCACATCTCTGGCTGCCATTAGTTTATCCGGATGGCCTTGTTGCCCAGACCTCAGTCTGGGCACAACCTCAGAGAGGCCTGGGCCACCCCGGGCAAGTCTCCCTCATCCAAGCCCTGGCTCTCTGCAGCTGTCACCTAGGAAGGGTCCAGCCATTCCATTTACTAAAAGGCAGTGGCTTCCAGAGGCTTTTCTGCAAGGCTCGCACATCGATTCTGCAGATGTCAATCCTATGCATCCACACCTCTGAGTTTCCAGGTGCAGCTCAGGCCCTCCTCCTGCTTTCCAGGAAGCCATCCCAGACTGTGCCATCATCCCGGGGACATCGGTCCTGCTTAGGAGGTGGAGAGGATGGGAGGTGAGAGGAGAGTGAGACAGCCAGAGAGGTGCGAGGGAGAAGGCAGGAAGGAAGAGAAGGGAAAAGGCAGGGAGAGGGCCTGCGTAGGAGTCAACATCCACCTGACTCCACTGCACATCTTCCGGAGTCACCCTGTGCCGGTGGATAAAGGGCAGGTATGGAGTCAGACAGCCTGGAGTTCAGGTCGCTGCTCCAGGCTTTCCTGGCTGTGTGACCTTGGGCAAGTCACTTCACCTCTCTGAGCTTTAGGTCCCTCATCATTCAAATGGTTCAATAACAGTTCCTATCTCGTGAGGTTTTCTGATGGCAAATGGTCATGCATGTAACATGCTTAAAACAAAGCCTGGTGCTTAGGAGGTGCTCTACTGACATTAGGCAGCTCCCCCTGGGCCCCCGACGTGACAGAGTGACTCCCAGGAGATCTTCTGTGAAGACTTGCTGTGTGGTCTGGAACTTTGTCTCCGCCTTGGGGACCTCTATTCCTCTTCCCTGTCCCCAGGTAGATGCTGATGGGGCAGCCGGTGCCCCTGGGTCTCTGGGAGGAGAGTCTGAGAGTCTCAGCTCCTGGGGTCCGGGCTGGGAAGCAGCTCCTTTTCAGAACACTGCAGGCCCTCGCTGCCCCCTCTCTGCCATCTCTCTCCTTTTCCGGGAAAGAAGTTTGAAGTCGAATGGGTCCCGAGGTGGGATATTTTCCAAATGTCAGTGCAATCTGCGGTACATTACAGCTAAATGTGATCATCTCAATGCTGGGTTCTGAATGTCAGCGCACCGGTCGTGATGGAGTGACAAACAGCAGGTTGACAGGGAGGGCCTTGGCTCCCTGTCTCCTGGGAAATCACCCTGGGGGCAGAAGGAACTGGGCCATTTGTGGGTTCAGCAGGCAGGACCATGGGTGTCTGTGGGGACATGCAGAGGGCCAGTAAGGTGCGTTGTGTGTTTTGTGTGCGTGCGTGTATGCACCTGCGCCCGTGTTTCTGCGCCTGTGCGCCTCTTCACTGTCATTGTGTGTCAGTGTCACATGCTCAGACACCCTGGGGGGATGTTCAGTCGGTACAGCCTGAAGTCTGTGTGTGGCTGTGTTTACGTGTCCCCTCCACCTCAAGGTGTCACCGTCTGTCCGTCTGTGTGTTCCCACACATAAGCAGAACTCCTGGAATGCTGTACACATATTCCCACCAACCGAACACAAAACTGTGTGTCTCTGGGTAGATACAGACACCATCTATCTCATGGGGCCTTTTGTGTGTCGTGTGCTCTCTGTGCTTCTATGTGTGGTTGTGTGTGTGCGTGCAATTGTGTGCACTTCTGTGTATATGTGATTGTGTGTATGTGTGTATACAGTCTCAGGATTTCAGCGTGTGTGCGTGTGTGCGCGCATGTGTCTAGGTTTGCAAATCCCGTCTCGACTACAAAGGCAGGTGGGGACACCGGAGTGAGGAGGGGGCTCTCTGCTTCGCTGCCCTCGTGGCGGGTCATTCTGCTTTGCTGCCTGCTCTGTGGAGCCTGTGATTGGCTGGGCGGGATGGAGATGAAATCGCCTCCAATTACCAGGGAGGGAATGGTGAGCTGTGAGGCCAGAGGGTGTGTATATGCCAGCAGCTGCCAGCCACAACGGGATTAAAAGGTCCCGTGTGTGCAGACGGGCTGTGTGTGCGCGTGCACGCGGATGCCCGTGTCCGTGTGTTTTGTGACTTTGCGTGTGGGGATACAGACCTATGAGAAGGCACGTGAACAGAGGTGCATCGTGTGCGATGGTGAGGCCATAGACGTGTCCCTGCGCATCCGTCTCAACGTGGCGGTCATTGTGCCCAGGTGGATGTGCTAACACACGGCCGTGTGTCTGGGGAAGGCGTGTGAGTTGCGGTCTGTGTCGGTGCACGTGTCCGTGGCTGTGAGCAGGTGCGTGTAGGATTAAGATGTGTAGGATTCTGCATGAGTGTCTGTGTGTGTGTGTGTGTGTGTGTGTGTGTGTGTGTGTCTGAAGTTAAATATAAGGTTCTGAGTGAACCAAGGTGTATGAAGGAAGAAGAGAAGAGGAAACTATGTCCCATCCCTACCCCATCCCAGCTCATGTCAAGGTCCCAAGACCTCCTCCCTCAGACCGCACCAGCCTCCACCAAAGGGTGGAGGTCACACACAGCCTCAGTAAGGGAGCCCGGCAAGGGATCTGCGGTGACAGGGGTTGCTGAGCCCGAGACGGGGGATGCAATTGTGTCCCCCTAAAATGCACGTACTGAAGTCCTTACCTGCAGTACTCCAGACTGTGATCTTATTTGGAAATAGGGTCATTGCAGATGTGATTCGTTCACACAAGGTCATACTGGAGTTGGGTGGAGCCCTGACGCAATGTCACTGGTGTCCTAAGAAGGGGAAATTTGGACAGAGAGACACATACGGAGCAGGAAGACAGTGTGAAAAGACAGGAGAAGGCAGCCGGGGAGAGGGGACTGACTCTCGCAGCCCTCGGAAGGAAACAAGTCTGCTGACACCTGCATTTCAGCCTTCCAGCCTCCAGGACTGCGAAATAATAAAATCCCGGTTGTTCAGACTACTGGGCTTCTGGTGCTTTGTCGCAGCAGCCCTACCAGACCGATGCAGGGGATGGGTGGGGTTAAAAGCGTTTCTTCCAGTGTCTTCTGCTCCCGGAAGACCCATTTCAAGGTTTCCGTGTGGTCCTCAGCTGACTGGCACCTCTTCTCTCTGCCCAGGGAGATCCAGCTCAGAGCACACAGCTCGCAAGGCCTCAGTTTATCAGGCCCTCCTCTGGGCTAGCTAACCCTACCTCTCCGCCCCTCTCCCAACCCCTCTCCCATCCCCGGATCCTCACTTTCACTCCTGGCAAGGGTGGGCTTTGTCACCTTTCCAGTGGTAAGCGTGTCTTCTCCCCGTGTTGTCCCTCTCCCCACCTGGCTCTCTGTTCTGCATATAGCAGTGGCCCCCTAGAGGTCTCAGCCAAGGAGCCCAGGGTTCCAGACTCTTTCTGGGCTTGGAGCGGGAAGAAGACTCATCCCCAGTGCTCCTTTGCCCACGTGAAGCCCTGTGACCACGTCCTGACGGCTGCCATGTTTTGTTTGTTTGGTTGGTTGGTTGGTTGGGTTTTTCCCCCTTTTACTCTATGCCAGGGCTGAGCTGGGCAAGAGCGTGGGTCACTTTGTCCTCCAGACAACCCCATGAGGTAGGTACTATTCTTAGCCCCATTTTCCAAAGGGAAAACTGACCACTGGGAGGGGAAATAAGTGGTCTGAGATCACACCTGAGAATTCTCGAATGTTAGATCAGAAGGGAACTTTAGGGATCAGTTAGGTTACCCCTTTCCGCCGCCCCCATTTTACAGCCGGGGAAACTGAGGTCCAAATGGCTCCTCTCCCTCCATCCGCCCGTGAGGCTTTCTCAGAATTCACCTAGACCCTCTGATCCCATGACTCCACACTCTGCTCAGGCCTCCCTTACTCTTATGGCTGTAGCTGTCCTGTAGATGGGGGTGACAAGCAGAGGTCGTGAGCCCCTCCTCTTTCCTGAGCTCCAGCCCTGAATTTCCACACCTAGGGCACATGGCCTGTAGGCCCCTTCAAACTCAGGATCCCCAAACCAAGCTGACTTCCTGTGATCCCAGACTGTAGGCTTCTCTGAGTTCCCTGGCTCATTACCAGCTCCGTTGTCCGTATCACTCAAGCCTGACCTTCTTTACCCTTTGACTCTGGACGTCTTCTGTCCCCCATCCCTACATACACACCTACTCCTGCCAGATCTTCCTCTGAAATATTTCTCAAATCCACTATCGCTGGCCCAGATTCAGCTTCAATGTCTCTCACTGAGATTCCCGTGTCAGTCTCTCGTATCTGCTAGAATTAAGCGTGGCTGCTTAGGACAGGAAAAATAACAGTGACTTCAACATGTGGGAAGTTTATTTCTCTCTCATCTAATCCAGGTGTGGATGGGGGCAGTTCAGGGCTGGTATGGTGGCTCCATGAAGTGGAAAGGAGCTAAGTCTCTTTCTACTTCTTTGTCCATCCTTAGGGTACAGCCTTTGCCCTTGTGGTCCAAGGTAGCTGCTTGAGCTCCAGCCATCTCAGCTGGGTTCACGCAGAAGAAAGGAGGAAGAGCAGGAAAAAGAGGCAAAGGCATTGGTCAACAGTCTTTTTATTTAAAATTTTTATTATTTATTTTTGAGAGAGAGAGAGAGAGACAGACAGAGACAGAGTACGAGCTGGGGAGGGGCAGAGATAGAAGGAGACACAGAATCTGAAGCAGTCTCCAGGCTCCGAGCTGTCACCACCAGAGCCCGATGTGGGCCTGAATTCACAAATCGTGAGATCGTGACCTGAGCTGAAGTCGGCTGCTTAGCTGACTGAGCCACCCAGGTGCTCCTGGCCAACAGTCTTTTGAGGAGGTGTCCCAAAAGCTGGAGGCTAGGAAGTGTGGTCCTCCCAACAGATGGCTATGTGCCCAGCTAAAAATTGGGGATTGCTTGATGAAAGAGGAAGGTGAGGTTGTGACCTCCTCACTTCTTCACGGGTCTCTCTCTCCCTCTCTCCTCTCACCCTCTAATCTATCTTGGACGCTGCAGCCACGGGGATCTGTCTGAGATGCTAATCCATAAATAGAATTGGCAGATTTGGCAAATAAAATACAGGGTGCCTAGTTAAATGCGAATTTCAGATGAACAACGACTAAGTGTTTTAGTGTTGTGTCCCGTGCAATGTTTAGAATATACTAATGCTAAAATAATTATTTGTTATTTATCTGAAACACACATTTAACTGGGCACCCTGTATTTTATCTGTCAACCCTAAGTACCTTTTATGGTTCTCTGTTGTTCTCGGTGAAAAGGCCCCAGCCCTTTGGAAGGGTTTTCTGGGCCCTTTACAACTTGCCCTCCACCTGCCCTGCCCAGCGTTTCCTGGACAAGCCCTGCATGGCTATTGTGCCTCCAAGCCTTCTAGTCCTTGCTTACGTTGTTTTGTTGGCCCGGAATGCCGTTCTCCATCCAAGCCCCACGCACTGAGGGACTGTGGCCTTTGTGTTTCTGTGTTCCTGTGACACGGGGTGAGAGATGGTTTGGTGAATGAAACAAGTCCAAGCCTGCATAGCAAACAAGGGGCGAGCTTGGAGCGGCCGCCTGGACTCGTGACTCCCTCCCCAGTGCTCTCGGCATCCGGGCTGGCTTGCGTGGGCCCAGTGCTGCCATCCGTCTCCTGGGCCTTTGTGCTCTGCGAGCATGGTGCCCCCGGCACACAGGGGGTTAAGCCAGCCTTGGAATTGGGCGCTGGAGCCCATGGAGTCCTTCCTGACAATAACGCTAATGAATCCCTCCTTGCCGGTTTCTCTTGCACAATAACAGTTAATCATCATGTGCACAGCGGATGAGAAGTTTGCGGCAGATGCAATTCTGCACAAGTGGCGATTTCTGTGTGTGGGCACTGTTCCTGCTGTCCCCAGCACACCTGACAATCTGGGACTGGGGCAGGCTGCACCCCGGAGGGGGATGTGTGCACCCATGTGCCAGGGCTGTGACCTCACACACACAGGGGAGCTGGGCTTCAGAGGCACATGACTGTGTGCACGCTTGTGTGCGGAGTTAGGTTCAGATGGCGAGGTTGTGAGTGATCCATGGTGGCCTGCCTGAAGGGACGCGTGGATAGAGCTGGTCAGGTGCCTGAGGACTGCATTCTGGAAGCGGAGGTACACACGTGGAGGCTGGCAGCGGCCTGGGGGTATATATCGTTGCACGTGTGTGCGGTTCTGAACGCTTGTATGTTTCTAAGAGATCGTGTTCGTTACGTACACACGGACTTATGTGCCTTATGTGCTCATGCAGGCAAACGGATCATTATGTGCTTGAGCTTAGAGTTGGTAACAGCGTTCCTGAGCCTATACGTGCTTTCCTATGCAAGCACGCAAATGTGCATATGCACTATGAATGTGTGCATGGAGCTATGGGTTCGTGTGCATGTGCACGTCTGAGGGGATACGCATACATGTGCGGGGTTACTGCGTGGGGGTGCCGTGAATGCGCATGGGTGCACGCCTGGAGGGGAAGATGGAAGCGTGCCAGCGGACACACACGCACACGCGTGTAAGAGAACACAGCTACAGAAGGCGTGTGTATGGTTTGTGTACAAATGGGAGTGTGCACGTGAGAGCTTGCCTCCAGTACACGTGCGGTGTATGGGCATGTGACCACATTTGCAGAGCTGCAGATACGCTCTGTGTGCATGGCATACGTCTGCACCGTGCACGCAGGTAGGAGCGTGTCTGGGGGTCCACATGTGCATGCATCACGAGCCGGCATGGGCACGTGGCCGTGTTCCCACACTCATGTGCAGGCACTGAAGCGTAAACCCTCTCGCCTCAGAGTGAGGGCTGACAGGGTTACGTTTTCCAAAGGCTCAGCGGCCAGTGACAGAGCTGGCCCGAGAGCGCTTGCTGGCAGGAGGTAAGTGGAGCTGCTGATTCGTGACCCGGGGGTGGGCCGCGATGACGGCCGGCTGACGGATGCGGGCGCTTAGCTGCCCCCTAGGACAGCAGCCGGCTCTCTGGGCCGCCGGCCCCCGGAATCCGGAATCGGGAGGCGGGAGGTTAGTTCTTGACCCGTGTGCTTGAGTGCTGGCTTCCCACTTCTCCGGTGCGTGCCCACAGCCACATGCAGACACACGCACATCAGGACGCCCCGGAGATGCAGAGCTGGGCACGCACCGCAGCCCCGGCCCCACTGCCACCTTGCCTCCCGGCTCGGCCATCTGTCTGCAGGCCCCCCCCCCCCCCCCTCACCAGCTGCTCCTCTCTCCGCCCCCAGCCCCAAAACTCCACTCCGAATCTGAGCTGTCCGGGTCCTGGGCAGAATCGAGGGGCGGTGTGCGTGCAACAGTCCCGCCCTTACAAGCTCTGTGGCCTCCGGCAAGCCTCTCCTCCTCTGCGAGCGCTGGATCCCTCGTCCGGAAACTAGGGCTAATCACCGACTTGTTTGCAGTTCAACACTGCAACTTACGTAATGAGCTGAACACAGTAAACACAGAGCCCACCCTCCATGGCTTTTACCTGTGCTTGTGATAATTACGTTCAGGGCTCAGAACAGGGCTTAGGGCACGCAGCAAGCGCCAGGCAAGTGGGCTGTCACCGTCACCGTCATTACCATCACCGTCGCGGTCATTAACGTCCCTGGTTCTAAAATCCTTGGCCAATTACATGCCAATTCTTGCTCGTGACCCCGAATCCCCTTCTGTCCTGTGACGAGGACGGGGATGGAGATGATGACAATAAAGGGGGATTCTTTTCATTTCCCCAGACGCCTGGCAGAGAGGGCAGACATGGTAAATGGAACGCTCATTGTGTTCTGAGCTCCCTGATGGAGCTGGGTGTGGCCAGCGAGAGTCTGGGGGTGGGGTGGGGGTGGGGTGGGGGGGGTGGTGGCCTCGCTCTCTGCCTGGCACAGGGAGAGGATTTGGAGCTCCCCTGGGGGAATTTGGTGGGAACCCGGGAGACAGATGGCGAGAGGCCGTGTGCTCCACAACAGGACCCTTCTCCGCGCCCCCCAGCTCATCAGAACAGTCGCTCGCAAAATGCTCGGCATCAGTGGACGCCTCGCGGAGCCCAGCGCAGCAGCTGGACCCACTGCACTTCCCTCTTGGACTGGCTCAGAGTCCAGTGGGGACGGTGAGTGTGGCCACAGGAGCCGGAAGCAGAGGAGACGGGGGAGGCATCGCCTCCACACCCCACCCCGGAATTGGAAAAAATCATGGGGAGGCTTGAGGCCTCCCACGGGCCAGAGACCGCAGCAGGGAGCGGAGAGCAAGCTCTCCCGGGGCACAGGCAGTGACATCCCGATGTGTCCAGGCCACTCGTTCACGATTTCCTACGGGCTGGCCACTGGGCGTGCCACTGAGGGTGCGGGTGCCGAGGGCCAGAGCACGTGGCTGAAGTCTTGGATTCTCTCTTTATCAGCTGTTTGATCTTGGGCAAGGTATTCAACCTTTTTAGTGCCTCCGTTCCTCACCCATAAAATGAGGGCTGCTTACCGGGTGGTTGTGGGGTTAGATGGGTTAGTTCACCGTGACATGCTTTGGGCAGTGCCTGGCACGTGAGAAAGCCTCAGTATCTCCGGTCATGACAGCATTTCATCCTCGCCACAACCCTACGGAGCAGGTGTGCTCAGCGTGGGCACTTTGTGGATAAGGAAACGGAAGCACAGAGAGGGCAAATGGTATGTCCAAAGCCACACAGCTGGTAAATGGTAGAGCCCGAGGCTCAGAAGGTGAATCTGGATGAATAATGTTCTTGATTTCTGGCAAGATCTTTAAAACTCTGTGTGACCTTGGGAAGGTCATCCCCCATGTGTGGAGTTTGGACAAGATATTCAAGGAGGCCCGTTTGTACGTCCCTCTGGGCATGTAACCTCTTTCTTGGCAGGGTCAGACTCTGTCAAGGCAACCAGCACATGTGCAAAGAACAGAGACTTGGAATGAGGGGTCCTCTGTTGTCCCAGCTCTGTCCTGTACCAGCCGGGCCAAGTGACCAGTCACTTCCCTCCTCTGGGTCTCAGTTTCCCCCGCTACAATGGAGACAGCAATAATCAATCTGAGAAATGTCGCCGGGATTCTGTGACAGTGGAGTACACGCGGGTGAGGGAGGGGATGGCGTGTCTCCCCACGGGGCCCTGTTACCGTGCCCACTTGTAGAAGAGCTATGGGAACCATGGGCCAAGTGTCCTGCATGGGAGGAGGGTCCCAATACCACCCCATTTGGGACTGCCTCACTCGGCCCATATACCTGCCATGAGCCACCCTCAATGGACATCAGCAGACATGCTCGAGTTGAGGAAGGTGTGTTGGCCTGGACCTTATGTTCTTTCCCCTCCTGCCTCCAACCAGCCTTCCCTGCCTCACATCTCACCGTTTCTCCACCCGCTGATCCAGCCCCTGGGACCATACGCTGTCCCCGGAACCACCACAGGCTTCCGGCCTCCGCCCCACCACCGCCTTGGAATATGCTCTTCCCTCTGCTTGGAACGCTCTTGCTTGCTTGGTCATCTCGTACATCTCATTCTTTACGATCCAGCTGGAGTCACCTCCTCCGGGAAGCCCTCCACAAATGATTCAATCTTTTCTCAGTGCTGGCAGGACCTTGTTCTGTTAGTTCTGCTACAACTCTTATCAAGTGCGTTATGATTGGCTGCGTCTGCCCACCGCACCCGGCCCAGTGGGGCCTTGGCTGGCTGGAAGGCAGGAAGTACTTATGACCTGTGTAAACTTGGGTGCCCTACGACATTCTGTGCCCCAGTTTCCTCACCTGTGATGTGGGGCCGACAGTATCTAACTTAGATGAAATGATAAGGCACTCAGGACAGAATGACCATCTCTGGATGTGTCACAGTGGACCTTGGCAAATGTGGAGGGAATCAATGAATGTTCCCTGGAAGAGTTTAAAAAAAAAAAAAAAACCGCTGATGAACATTTATTGAGCACTTGCAAGGCGTCAGGAAGGCACTGGGATCAGAGCTTAACATTCATTAGCTCCTTTAAGCCTCTTAACAACCCTTTAAGGGAGGAACTATCATTAGCCCCATTTTACATATGAGTAAACTGAGGCTTCAGCAGTTGAGGACCTTGATGAAGGCTGCCCAGCTAGTAGGGCTGGAATTTACAACTGATCAATGCGGGATGAATGAATCACTTGGCAGGAGGACAATTAACCAATCAAATGGTTTTAGAGCTGGAGGCTCTTAAAGACGACTTAGCCCTGAAGTTCTTAACTTGGGGTCCATGAATGGGGAGACTAATGGGCTCCTGGACCGAACAAATAAGGTCCCCATTACACCCAGTGGCTTCTGGCCCCTCCACCCCCTCCCAGCCTTCTCACCTCACCCAAGTCCTAGAGCTGCCCAGCTTCTCCTCTCGGCACCCCTGCCAGGGGTCCTCTCTCTCCCAGTCCCACCTGAGACTCTGGAAGGGTCCACTGTCCCTGAGAATGTCCCTATTCCCTACTCAGGGCAGGGGCGGAGCCAACAGCTGGGACCATTTTCTTCTCCCTTGGAGATGTTGGGGAAAGGGGGAGGGTGACTGGTCACAGAGAGAGCCATAAGGGGAGGCAGACGCGGTGGGCTTCTAATAACGACAAAGATAACAGTAGTGTCAAAGGCTAACATTTATTGAACACCTACTATGTGCCAGGCACTGTCCTAACCACGTGACACATACGAACCCTTTTTTAATCCTCAGGACTCTTCGAGGTAGGTTCTGTTATTAGCCTCATGTGACACAGGAGGAAACTGAGGCCCAGAGAAGTGAGGTCACTTGCCCAAGGCCAGGCAACTTGGTAAGTTAAGTGCCAGAGGCTCCACCGTTTTGGCTAGGTGTCCTTGGACAGGTCACAGCCACTTCTCTGGGTGGCCTTCTCCCTCTGTTACCTGCAGGGCCCCACCTCATGGTTTCTGTGAAAACAGATGGTCTCTGCAGTGTCCCAGCACACAGTAGGCGCTTAGTAAATGAACAGCCTTCCTTCTCTCTTAACTCCGATGGGGGAGACCCGGGAGGGGGGACACCTCGGCAGCGTCGTCCCTCCTCCCTCACCTGCCAGGAGTGAGTAACCCCCCCTTCTCCACCCAGCAACGCGGCCCTATCCCCCCTTCTCACCCCAGAGCCACGCAGTGCCGGGTCTCGCTGCAATTTTAATGACGTTGGTGGTAATTCCCGTATGTCTGGGCAAAAGCTGCCCCACCCCACCCCCGGGAGGGGGGGTGGGGGGCCAGAGGGGGCGTCGGGGTGTCCGCCCCCAACGAGTCCTCCCTCCCGTCCGGCCGCCCTGGGAGGGTGGGAGAGCTGGGGAAGGCGGTGAGCAGGGGAAATGCTTGGTCCCGGGGCCCCGTCGGGCCCTCAGTGGGCCTGGAGGCGCGTCCCGACGGCAGGACGGGGGCGCTAGGAGGGCTGGGCCTCGTCGTCCGCGCGGTGGCCGGCGTAGAGCGCGGCCAGGGGCCGGAAGCGCGGGCCCCAGCTGCTGAGATAGGCGAAGTCCTGCTCGGAGCCCGACGAGCCGCTGTGCAGCGAGCTGAGCGAGGCGGCCGGCGAGTCCGCGCCCTCGAAGGCGTAGGTCTGGAAGGCGTCGTAGGGCGGCACCGACAGGTCCCCGTCCGCCAGCGCCACCTTGCGGCTGATGAAGTCCCTGAACACCGAGAAGTCCGGCTCGGGGCTGGGCGGCCCCTGCGGGAGCGAGTGGTGCTCCGAGGGCAGGCGGGCCTGCGGGGGGCTGCCCGCGCCCCCGCCGCCGCCCGGGCCCCCGCCCGCCGGGCCCCCGCCCCCGTCGCCGCCCTTGAGCTCGCCGCCGAAGTCGTAGAGGCTCCGCAGCGCCGACATGTCGTAGGCCTCGGTGTCCTGCTCGCCGCCGCCCTCGTCGTTGTATTTGATGACGTTGTCCCGCATGTCCTCGTCCTCGTCCGAGCTCAGGTGGCTCTTGTGGTGGCGCCTGAGGGTGAGGATCAGCAGCACCAGCACTGCGAGGGAGACAGAAGGGGGCGAGTGAGGGCCGAGGCCCGCCCAGGGCATTCCGGGGGACCCCCCCCCACTCCTCACATCCCAGTGGAGCTGGCCCAGCCTAGACACTGGTGCACATTTCCTAGATTTCTGTGCACAAAGACGTTTCTTACGGTCAGAACTGTGCTGGCTAGATGGACAGGTAGTGAGCTACCCATCTTGAGAGGCGTGCAAATAGAGGCTAGACCACCGTGCCGCGGTGTTGAGGGATTTCATGGGTGTTGGGGGCTGGACCCAACCTCTGAAGTCTCCATCCTCAACTCTACGGAGATACAACCTGAGACGTCTCTAGGCTCTGGGGGTGGGGTGTACAAAGGGGGCAGCTGACATGGGGTAGATGGGACTGGGGGAATGAAAGATGTGTTGAACCTGACCTCTCTTTCATCCTGGCCCTCCAGAAGGGGGAGCACCTGCTTAGCCCTTTGGGTCTCAGGTCAAGATGGTCTCCAGCAGGAGCCCTTCCCCAAGAGCTCCAGGCCAGCCAGGTTGAGTGCCTTCACCTCCAAGCTCCCCTGGTGAGCCCTTCCTCCCTCTGTCGCAGGGGTTCTCAACGCCCACTTGCTGGTCCAGCAGCATCAGTATCTCCTTCGAACTTGCTGGAAATGTGACTTGTCTACTGGCAGTTAGAGCCGCCTCAACATACACACTCTAAACTCCCCTCCGGGACCCGGGGAGCGTTCCCCTAGCCTGGCTCCAGGCAGGCGGTCAGCCCCTTGAAGTGTGCTTGTTGGCTGAATGACTGAACTAAGAGGCGGATGGAGACGTGGTGCGTGTAAGGCTGAGACAATGACTTTGCTTTGTGCCCTTGACTTCCAGGACTCCACATTCTCTCCCCCGCCCCCATCACCTCACCGAGCACTCATTCTGGGTCTTCTAAGCGGGTTTCTCCTCGCCTGTCTGACCCCTTAACATCATATGTCCCAGGATTCAGTCCTTGACCCGTTATCCACACCCCTGTCTGGGGGCTTTTGTACGATCTGCTGGCTTTGCATTCCACGTGGAGGCTGATAACTGCCCCCCCATCTCAGGCCCCGGGCTCGGACTCACTTCTCCCCCGAAATCTAGATTGTATGCCCAACTTCCTACTGAGCAAGTCCTCTGGGTCGACCCGGAGCATTTCAAACTTAACACGTCCAAACTTGAAATAATCTTTCCCCTTCTTCAGTCTCCCCCGTCTCCGTGATGGCTACTTCAACTTTGTAGTTACTTCAGGCTTTTTGTTTCTTTTGTTCACGGATGAATTCCAGCGCCCACAATAGGTTAGCACATGGGGGGACTCACTGGATGGATAAATAAGGAGCCGATGAACCAATGAGAGAATTAAATGGGTAGGTGAGGAGGTGGATGGAGACACACACGCTGGGTACCACGCCAGGCTCTGGATTTTTCTTGCTGTGCCTAACACCTCCGGCCGGGCCAGCTGCTAGGGCCATGGGGCCGGGTTCCCGCACACGACCTAACAAGGTGGCGCGTGACAGGGAAGGGGGTAGGGCCTGGGAACAGCTCCGGAGGGAGGGAAGGTGTCAGGAGAGAAGTGGGAAAGATGGATGGACGGCTTTCGGAGCGGAGGCTGGGAGCGGCGGAGGGGGATGCCCGAGAGAGCAGATGGTGGGGAGCGCGGGCAGCGGGCAACAGATGTGCCAGGCCTGATCAGCGATTCCGCCCGTCACCTTTAGAGCACTGATGTGCACTTTCTTCGTTTGTGGGCAATTAGGCAGAAATTTGTTTGCACTGCCTCGGAAAATGAAACCGCTGTAAAGTGCACCCTCTGGAAAAAGGGTTTCTGAGCCATGGGCTGGGGAGGGGAGACAAGGGGGGGGGCGGCCTCCCAGCTAGGAGGAGCCAGCCCGGGGCCTCTGCAGGGGGGGTGGGGGCTGGGGAGGAGCAGCGTGGCCGCAGGTAGGTTCTCAGGGGGTGGGCAGGGCCACGCCAGTGGCAGTGGGTGGGTAGCTGACATCTCCCAGGGAACTGGGCCAAGCTGGTGTCTGCGATCTGGACCGCGCTCGAGTTCCTGGGGCTCTGAGGGGAGGCCTTTGTGCTGCGACAGTAAAGAGGTGGCCTTATGGCCACTGGGATCCCCCTTAGCTCCTGGAACTTGGCCTCTTCACTGGTGACACCAGGTGGGTTCCACTGGCTGCCCATAGGATTGCTACAGGAGGAGAGTTTGCTTCCACTAAGTGTCTTTCGGATTTTGCCCCAGCTGCCCCAAGAGTTTGTCCCAGCTGCGATTCGTAGCAGGTGGTGTCGTTAAAGGAGCAAGGCACACGAGGTGAGCAGGCCTGATTTCAAGTCAGAAGACCACGTACCCTTATGTAAGCCACTTAACCTCTAGGGGCCTCAGTTTCCTCATCTGAAAAACGGGGACGATAGCCGGCTAAGTGGTTGTGAGATTCACAAGAGCCCTTTTGTCTAAAGTCCTAGGGCAATGGACATATTTTTATAAGATGCTTGGTTTTTTAAACATTTTAGGGAGAATTTGGGCTGTGTAGAGGGCGGCCAGCATGAAAGTGGTCACGGGTGGGGGTCGACACTTTCTGGAGCTGGTGGGGGGACTGCCGCGTACTTAGAAGACTTGTCACGGGAGCCTGTCATTCGGGCCACCCTTCCTTGTGGGAGGGGCAGCTGAGGCCCCATGGGGGCGACTAGGAAGGAAACCCAGGGCCTCAGGGTGAAGGCCAGTGGGGCGGGGGGGGGGGGGCGGGGGGTAGACTCACCGACCAGGATGAGGACACAGACCAAGAGGGCAATGAGGGCGCCTGGGCTGAGGGAGGCGGCCATGACGAAGGCTGTGGTGTTGCAGGACTGGATGGTGCCGGAGCTGTCGCAGCCGCAGATGCGGATGGTGAGCGTGCCCGTGCTGCTCAGGGTGGGCGGCCCGCTGTCCACCACCAGGATGGGCAGGAAAAACACATCCTGCTCCTGCCGGTTGAAGCCCATGTGCTGTGTGTGCACCGCTGCTGTGTTGTCTGCTCCGGAAGAAGGGAGGGGCGTGCGACTCGGGGTCCGGGGTCAGCCCCCCCCCCCCCCCCGTCCCGGCCACCTCCTGATGCCACCGCGGGATTTGCCTCCCTGTGTCCCCAAGCTCCTGCCTCCCAGGTGGCCCACGGATCCTTCCCCCCCACTCCAGCTCCCCCAATTCCGCCCGAAGATCCTGTTCCCAGCCACATAGCCCCCGCTTCTGTCCTTGGCTGTCACGAGATTCTATTCCCAGCTGTCTGAAGATTCTGTTTTCAGCTATTCCAAGGTTTTGTCCCCAGCTGTGCCAAGGTCCTGTCCCCAGCTTTTCCAAGATTCTGTCCCCAGCTGGGCCAAGGTCCTGTCCCTGGCTATGTCATTTTTTTTTTTTCCCCTCATTCATCTCAACATCCTGTTTTTGTTCCACCCCGGACACCCAGGCACCCTGACCCTGGGGCCCCGCGGTCCTTGGGTTGTGGCTTGCTGGGCGCTGACAAGTCCCGGGTCACAGAGAAGACTAGTCTTCTCCAGCATGGGCTTTGGCTGAGGGCTCTTTCTGGCTGGAGTCTAAGTGGCTGAGCCTGGAGGGCTGGGACCTGGCCCCTGGGGCCTGATGAGGGGACCCTAGTGCACCAAGGTCTCCTTTCTACACGTGTGACCACAGAGGACAGTGAACTAACACCAGCCATGGTCATTGCACCACGCCAGCCGGTTCCCGGGGATGCCAGGCAGGACGGCGGTGGTGCTCCAGCCTCCGAGCGCGGGCTCACGCGGTAGGTGGCGCCCACTTCTCCTGCCCTTCCTGCCTCCTCCGTCCCTCTCCTGTACGGGCCAGGCCATCCCTGAGCCTCCATCACCTTGATGGACGTCAGTGCAGTGACCCAGAAGCACTCAGAGCCCGGCGCTGCTGCCCCCGCCCTTTGCAGCCAGCCCCACACAAGGGGGCCCTGCCTTCCTGCCCAGGGCCCAGGCTTCACTCCTGCGTCCTTCTCCCTGCCCCCACAGTCTTTCCGCTAACCCCTCTGACCTCAGACTTCAGCAGTCTGGGTCCCTTCCCTGGCTTGGTGGCCCCAGTTAGCTCAATCCAGTCCCCTAGTCCTGTATCGTGGGCACGATACAGGAGAAAAGGGCTGGCCTGTGACCTTGAGCACACCTATGAACTACAGATCCAGCTCTCACAAGATGAATCATGGGTCGAAGCTCATGGGATGAGGAGATTTCATGGGATGAGTATCAGGAGATACTCATGGGATGAGTATCAGGAGATTTCAGGAGATTCTATCTACTTTTATACATATTTTCAAGTTTCCACTAAAATGTTAAAAAATAATGCCAAGTCGATCGTTTGCCAGCTCAGGAGCTCACTAAGCTACCCTGGGCCTTGGGTTCCTCATCTGTAACCGAGAAAGATGGTAACACAGAGGTGTGAAGGGTAAATGGTGAGATTCACGAATAACCCTTAGAATGGGTCCCGGCACAGAGAAATTCTCGGTAGCTGCCGGCCGCTAAGTCGTTTGTGCCCCACCCCCTGTTCCCTACGCGGCCCACGTGCCCACTCTCTGGGTGGGCCCACTCCACCTTCTTGCCTGTGCAAATTCCTCATCTGTCATGCTCGAGCTAAATGTCACCTCCTTTCCGTGGCCTCCTTTCTCTGCCTCCCTGGAAAGGAAGGATTTATGGCTTGTCCCTCCTTGCTCTGACTATGCAGGTGCCACGCACACTTGTGTTACAGGACTTGTCACGCGGCATTAGGTTCGCGTGTGCCTGACTCTCCCCTGGCACCGAGCCAGACTTGAAGAATGACACTTGCATGACCTGCAACGTTTAAGGTCACTGGTGGTCCCGGGTCAGCTCCTCAAGCTCTGCCGCGACTCCAGCCTCCCCGTCAGAGGGAGAATCACCCCTGGCTGTGAAAATATCTGCCTTCCCCAGGGGAGGAAAGGAGGCTCGAGAGCAAGACGAGGAAGAGGAAATGATGTGGGACTCCTTTGTGCTGACTGCATGCTTTTTATGCATCAAGGATTGTGTAGATGCATGAAATATATAGTGATGTTTAATCATCACAGCCACCAAGTGTTGTGACATTATTCCCATTTTATACACGTGGAAGTTGAGGCTCAGAGAGAAGTGACTTGTCTGAATTTAGTCTGTGAATTGGTGGCATAGCTATATTTTCCATTAAATCATCCATCCATCCATCTATCCATCCATCTATCCATCCATCTATCCATCCATCTATCCATCCATCCATCCTCCATCCATCCATCCATCCATCCAATAAATCTTTACTGAGTAAGTACTATGTCCTAGTACCCTACTAGTCGCTGGAAGAAAACAATGGAGAGCTGAACCAATCATAGTCCTGGATCTGAGCTCAGATCCTACTGTGAGAAACAGATGTTAATTAAATAAACTCACAATTTAGTCTACAATTACAAACCATGGTGAGTGCTAAGAAGGAAAAAGTACAGGAAGAGCACCTAACGGAGGACCTGACTTGGTCTCAGAGGTCAGAGAGATCTTCTTGGAAGAAGTGATATTATTGCTGAGCCCTGAATGATGAGTTCAAGGAGAGAGAACAGCCCATGCAAAGGCCCTGAGGTCGGAAGAAGCACAAGATGTTCAAGGAACTAAAGCAGTGCTTTGTGACTGGAGGGATGAAGGAGTGGCTAGAGTGAATCAAAGTGAGTCTGGGAGTCGGGGTGGGCTCCTCATGGGAAGTCTTGGAGGCCGTTGTAAGGAATTGGGGTTATTTTCTTAAAAGCAGCAGGAGGCCACTGATTGGTGGGTTTTAAGCAAAGAAGAGACTAATCCCACAGCAAATACTAATTGAGCACCCTCTGTATGCCAGGATTAGTCTAGCCCTTGAGGATACAGCATTGAACAAGACAGACATGGTCCCTGCCCTCGCTGAGCCTATGTGTGGGGCAAGGGAGTTTCTAATCTAAAACACGAGTGGATGTGGAAGATCCGTCAGGAAGACACTGTGTGTTTTAGGTGTGAGAGGATAGTGGTTGTAGAGGGACAGAGAAGTAGACAGATTTGAAAAATGAGTGCCTGGCTCTGGCTCAGCCTCAAATTCCCAAGCAAGAACAGAGGAGGGGAGAGATGTTTGTTTCTCGGGGTTGCTGTCTTTGGCCACGAAGCCATATGGTCTGAGAGCTCTGGTCCCTGCCACTCCTCGACAAAGGGGAATCCCTGGGCATCATCCCTGAACCTCCCGAGCTGCCCTCCTGGGCAGTGGCTGGCTTCACCTGGGGAAGTCGCTGGCCACCCCAGACCTTTACCCCACCCTTCCAGGCAGGATCTGCGCCCAGCACCGTACCCATCCATCTGGCCTGACATACATCAGTGTTAATCCCTGGCTGGGAAAGCAATATTTATAAATCACGTTTCCAAACTGGCTACAAATGTGTACAAAGAAACAGATGGGTTGGGGTAGCTGTTTGTCACCCAGGATATTTATACGGTGAGGAGGAGGGGGCTTGGCAGGCCGTGGGAAGGGGCTAGGGGGCTGGCGGAGGAGCCCTTCAGCGGCTGTGCTGAGCTCAACACATGGCCCGCCACCCTTCTCCTGGAGCTCACACCAGGTGGTCGCGCCGGATGGGAGCTCCTGGCGGCTCCCCATCAAAGAGAGGCAGTTGGGACAGAACTTTAGGCCCCTTGGGTTGGAAAGACTTGTGAACTTGATGAGGTTAAGCCAGGCCTATTTGTGTCTCCCGGGGCCAACTCAGGATACCACTGGAATAATGAGCAGGCGAGGCACTACCAGTTGTTAAGATATTGAAATACTTCCAGAAAGGCTTAAATAGCTATGACTCTGAGTGTCCCACATACCTCCCTGCTGCCTTAGCCTTTTCCCCATGCCCACCCCCAACAATCAAGCCATTGAGGGGGTGAAGCCGGGCCCAGCAGGGGTTCTAGGGTCCCGTGCCAGGTTATTTATGGTCAGTGTCCCTTTTGATTGGTTGTGAGATATTTTTAATATGACTCTCGGAAATACAGAAGGTCTGGCTTCCGAGACCACTGATGTCCCTTCTTTTGGAGGGAAGCATTGTAAGGGTCTTGGGGGTGATCCCAGAGATGTTCCGGGGTCAGAAAGAATCAACATGGCCTGGTCTCCTAGTCCTGTCACCCCCTCATTCCAACCACGCAGGCTTCCTGTTCCTTGAACATCCCAGGCCTGCTGCCTCCTCAGGGCCTTTGCACTTACTGTTCTGTCTACCTGGATCATTCTTTGTCCAGTTATCAGCATGACTTACTCCCTAATTTCCTTTAGATCTCCACCACTCTTGATTCCCTCAGAGAGGGCTTCCCAGACCCCTTTATTTAAGATAGCCCCTACTCGGGGCGCCTGGGTGGCTCAGTCGGTTAAGCGGCCGACTTTGGCTCAGGTCATGATCTCACGGTCCGTGAGTTCAAGCCCCACGTCGGGCTCTGTGCTGACTGCTCAGAGCCTGGAGCCTCTTTCAGATTCTGTGTCTCCCTCTCTCTGACCCTCCCCCGTTCACGCTCTGTCTCTCTCTGTCTCAAAAATAAATAAACGTTAAAAAAAAAAGTAAGATAGCACCTACTCTTACTCGGCTTTACTTTCCCCCGTTTTGTTTAACACGTTTGATTGCACACCCACTATGTGCCAGGCACTGCTCTAGGCACTCGGGGCCCAGCACTGAACAAAACAAGGTCCAGACTCTTGGGGAGATTGCATGACCCACGTTCCAGCCACTTAGCATGCCCGACATATTATTTATTTGTTTACTTTCTACCTCCCCTCACCAGAAGGTCAACTCCATGAGGGCAGGGGTTTCGTCTTGTTTGCCACTGTATTCTCAGGCCCTAGAATAGTGCCTGATATATAGGCACCGTGTTTCAATAAGCGCTCAATAAATAATTGCTGAAAGCAGGAAATGACACGTTCTGGGTACTAACAATATACCTTGGTAGCCCTCATCTCGTTGGGGCCACCTAGCCACCTTCGGCCGAGCTAAAGGGCGAGGACAGGCATTTTCAGCCCCATTTTGCAGATGACACAACGGAGGCTTAGGGAGGTGCAGACCTTGCTGGGTTTGCACCGAGAGGCCCTGGCTGAGCCTGGGCCAGGGACCTCACTCCCAGCGCACTGACAGTCCCCCTCCCGTAGCTCACTCCTCAAAGGTTCAGACTGAGGCTTCTTGAGGGATGTCTCACAGCGCGATCAGCTCAGGCTGGGCCATCACTTGCAAGGTGGTGAGTGAGCTAAAGCAGGAAGCGTGCTGGATCTGAGACAGGGGTGGCTTGGAATCCCAGCCCACCACTGACTGACTCCCTGCATGGCCCTGGGTGGGTCCCCTTCTCTTAAATGTTTATTAGAGACAGAGAGAGAGAGAGAGAGAGCGGACGCGTAAGCGGGGGAGGGGCCGAGAGAGAGGGAGCAGATCTGAAGCGGGCTCCATGGTGACAGCAGAGCCCATCGTGGGGCTAGAACTCACGAACGACTAGGTCACGACCGGAGCCCAAGTCGGATGCTTAACCCACTGAGCCACCCCGGCCCCCCCGCCCCTTTCCTCTTAGAGTCTCCGTTTTATCACAGGGGGCAAAATAGGAGGAGGGGTAAGAAAACCACCTCCCACTTCCCAGGACGGCCGTGAGGAGGCAAAGAGAAACATGAGTGGGACACAGAGCTTTTTAAACTGAAGGGTGGGAGTGTGTGCACGTGGGCTATTTCAATCTTCACTCAGACCCGGGGCTCTTTCCATCCAGGACTCTGGCCAACCCACTCCTCATCTGTTCCTTTTCTGTATCTTTCCATTCTCTTCTCTTGGGGTGCCCCCTCTCCACTCTGCCAACTCACCCCCAGCTTGTGCTCCAGGGTTTGGCCAGTGGGCTGGCTAACAGCTCCGGCCTGGCTCAGATTTTCTGGGTGATGTTGGACCCGACGCTGGTCCTGTGCGTGCCCCAGCCTCTCCCCCTGTAATATGGGAAGGGGAGGCTAGGCCCCTCCCTCCACGCCTCCTAGGATTTGGTGGTTCAGAGGTGACTCACCTTGGATGTCAAGCAGGGAGAAATGAGGGTTGCTGGGTGCTTCAGGCACCAGGCGGAAATAGAAGCGATGCCCGCCCTGAGGCTCGTCTCTGTCCACCACGCTGATGGTCTGGATAAGCTGAAGGGTGAGGACAGGGCAGGGAGCTGAGGCGAGGCTGAGCCCACTCTGGACCTGGATAGAGGGTGTCCCGGCCAGTCCTGGCAACAGGCCCCCGGCCCCAGCCCCTCAGTGTACCTGTCCTGGCTTGGCATCCTCGCACACCGCTGCCTCGTAGGGGGTGGCCAGCTCCGGGGGATTGTCGTTCACATCCAGGATTCGGATCCTTAGGGATGCCCGGGAGAGCTGGGCATGATTGTCTGCAGCGAGATCACAGGAGCAGGGTGAGAGGCATCCAGTGCGAGATCTAGACCAGCCCCCATCTGCTGCTAGGACCAGACTAGGCAGTGGGATCATGCTGAGAGATCTGTGGGTTGATCAAGCAGGTAGGAGGATCAGGACTGAGGACGTCTGGCATGAGTGGGTCACCAGCACTGTTGCTGTCACCATCCATCACCACCCACTAGGTCATCGGTGTAATCATCACCGTCACCGTCACCACCATTGCCTTTGGCACTGGCACCACTGGTATCACATCATGTATCGTGGCAACCTCCGCCACCATAACCCCCAGTGCCGCCCCATCACCGTCGTCAACACCATCGCTGTCACCCATTACCAGCGCCATCGTTACTGCCATTAGTCCCACCGTAAAGACCCATATCACCGTCATATCACCACCCCTACTCCCACCCCCAGCAAAACTGTCACCGCCCTTGCCATCAGCCAACATCCTACGCTCAGCATCCCATCACCATCGAGCGCACAGAATGTGCCCGGAGTATCCACATCCATTATTTCAGGTACCCTGGCGGAAATCCTGGGCTTTGGTTCCATGTAGATCCCCGCCTGGCAGCAGAGAAACTAAAGCACGAGAAACATGAAAGGAATGGGCCTCTGGCACCTGGACCCCCAAACCTCTGCCCTTTCGAGAGCTGATCCTGAAAGGGCAAGACAAGGCCACTGGGTGTGAGTCTTGGCCGGGGCCCTCAGCAAAACCATGACCTCCCCACGCTTCTACCTGTGATGTCTTTGAGGTCAAGGTCCCTGTTGTATTAATCCCTGGGCCCCCGGCATTGTGGGATACGGCCCAGAGTAGGTTCTAATACATCTGTTGGACGAATGAATGAAGTCTGGGAGGACTTTCACGGAAAGAGGCTTGAATTCCTGGCGTGGCTCTGTCTTTGACCCAGTGTCTGATCTTGGGTAAGACCTTTCCCTCCCCGACATCGCTTTCCACGTGTGGACAATGAACGGAGAGCATAGTGATTCAGAGCAAGGTCTCCGAGCCAAGGTGTTCCGATCTCAACTCCACCACTTGGTAGCTGTGTGATCTGTGGCAGGTCGCTCGACCTCTCTGTGCCTCCACTTTCTCACCAGCAAAAAGGGGCTCCTAGTAATGGGTCGGTTAAGAGGACAGATTGAGTTAATTATCTGCAGAGCACTTAAAAGTGCGTATGTAACACATAGCAAGTGCTATATGAGGATTTGTTAAATAAACAGACATCCTTCAAGGGTCCTTTCAGCAACGACATCAAGTGATTCAAGGATACCTCGTCCCAGCCTGTCCCCTCTGAGCAGCACCCTGCGTGCTGGCCTTTTCTGCCCCTTGCCCCTCAAACCTCTTGGGTGCTCGTTGGTGCCCTGCTCTCAGCTATCTTAGTCATGAGTTCGTTACCGACAAGCTTTACCAGCCAGCGACCTCGAGGACTAGGAGAGGAAGCCACCCCTTTCAAGCAGTGACCTGATGGCTGGGTCTCTGGCCGGGAGCTATTTTGGGGGGAGCCTGGAAGCTGCCAGGCAGCCAGGAACCCCACGAGTTCTGGCGGGGAGTGAGGTTGATCAGCTGCCTCTTTTCACCGAACTCAGGGGCCACCGCACACAAAGAGAAATGGGGTTGGGAAGCAGTTGCAGCCATCTCCCGGGGGTCAGGGAAAGGAGGGGGGCGAGGCCTTAATTAACTCAGACCCTGACCCCTCTCTGGAGCTCCCCGTAGCCAGGGGCACCTTATCTTCTCAGCTCACCCAGACCTGCTGCTTCAGTGATTAGAGGGGGCTTTTCTGGGGGCGGGAGATTGGAGTCGTGACTGGGAATGCCCGGCAAGCCGTTATTTTTAAGAGCGTGCTGCCGGAGAACTTAAACAGACAGAAGGTGGGTGCATTTGGGAGGAGAGGAGGTGGGGAGGGTGAGGCCCGCTGCCAGGACCAGGCACCTCTCTCCCCGCTGAGGCAGAAGGAAGGGGTGATGGAGCCTATGCGCCATGCAGAAGCGGGACCCCAGAGCGGGGCGAGCTTCTCCGCGGCAGACCCGCTGTGGAGAGTGGGGGTGGGGGGTGGGGGGCTGGGTCCACTGCTGGCGAGACCCGCATTATTGCACCATTCCTTTGGGATCTGCTGGGCCTCTTCTGGCTCCCCCCCCTTTTCTCCCCCCATCTCTAGCTTTATTGAGACAGAATTGACATATAGCCTTGTGTAAGTTTAAGATGTGACGATCTGAGACACGTGTATCTCGTGAAACGTGTCCCATAACCAGGTTAGTTAACCCATCCCTCACCTCACACAATTACCTTTTTGTTGTTGTCCTACCTTAAAATGTCACAGGTCACCACTTGGGAAAGGCCTGAACCCTTTGGCATAGCTGAGGGTCCGGGATCTCAGAGGCGGGGCAGCTGAGTGAGCGGGGAAGAGGGTGCCTCTAGGTTGCCAAATTTGCCACCTGCAGAGCTTATCCCGGGGCCCCCTGAGTTTGGGGCTGGCCTGGCACCCCCAGAGCTTGTGGGCCAGCCCTCCGTCAGTTTCCGGTGCCCATGACATCACGGAGGCCTCCAGCTTGGCTGCACATTTAGAATCGCCTGGGAAAGCCTTGAGAAAGCACTTATGCCCAAGGCTTAAGGTTTTTTAACAGCTCCAGGAGTCTAATGTGTGCCAAGGGTTGCCAGCCACGGCCCCGGGTGACTGGCGGGTGGGGGGAGTCCCATCTGACGTCTTACTTCTGGTGGGCTTCCTCCAAACCCCTCCTGATCAACATCGTTTGTGATAGTTGCTAATAATGAATTCGTAATGTTACCCATTTAAATGTTTCTGGGAAAAAAACAAAGAATCCATCAGTTAATTGACCTCCACCGCTGTGCGGGACGTTCCAGTTTATAAAAAACTTTCGTATCTGTGACCTCATTTGACCTCAAAACAACCTGTAAAAGAGGTCTGGCTAGACCCATTTTGTAGAGGAGAAAACTGAGGGCCAGGACTTTGCCCAGAGCCCCAGGCGAGTCCGTGCAGAGCTGGTTTGGGACCTGGGTCTCCTGCCTCTCAGGCCAGTGCTTGGTCTAGACACAAGGCCGGCAGACTCTCCTGCAGCCTGGATGTGTGGCCCTCCGGCGACAGCTACTGCTCGGACCCAGGCCCAAGCCGACCTTCCCCAACACCCAGCAGCAGGTGCCCTGGGTGCCCCATGGGCCTCAACCCCCCTCTTGGCATCTATGTTCAGCTGACTGACATGCAAATTAGTTTAATTATTTCTTCTTCTAAAATAAATTATATTTTGCAGTAGCTGCAATATGTTGTGTCAGGCAAAATTGCATTCAATATTTTTAAACTAATTGATGCAGCCTTGAGGAAGGCTGATTGACAGCCCGGAGCTGAGCAGGCCTGCAGCCTTAACAGATTCCTAAATGAAAATTAAACGTGCTTCGGCCTGGTGCTTCCTCCCCGAGCTAGCTCACTATGAATCCGAGAAGGTGGCAGGTGAAACCCTGGGGGCCTGCGCGGCCGAGGAGGCTGGACAGTTCAGTGGGTGCCCCAGGAAGAGACTGGACTCGGGGCAGGAGAACTGCTGTACCACGTGGGCAGGTCTCCTTCCTTCTCTGGGCCTCAGAGCCCCTGACGTATAATGGACAGGGGATTGGACTGAGCGGTTTGGAGCTGAGACTTCTGGGTTTTGCTGACAATTATGAATTGAGTGCCTCCTTTGCGCCAAGGACTTAACGGTGAACGAGACCAACGCGGTCTGTCAGTCTGGTGGCGGGGATAGACATCACTCCAGACTCCGATAAGAGCTAAGAGAGAAAGGTTCGGGAGCGGGGTGGGTGCAGGGACGTTTTCCCTGAAGTAAGTGACCTTTGGGCTGAGATCCAACGAGGAAGTAATCAGGTGAGGGGGATGGGAGGGGAAGGGCGGGCTGCAGATAATGAGGTCCTGGATCCCCTCCAAGGAAGACCCCAGCCCCTGGCAGGTACTTACCTGGTATCTGAACCAAACCGGGCTTGGAGGGCTGGGGGCCACTGGGAAGGGAAGAGGAGCTGGGAGCTGGCCTGGTAACTGTTAGGGGCACCCCTAGGAACGTGAGCCTGCCCGGAAAGACATCAGCAAACACCTACGGAGCATGTGCTGTGGGCCAGGGTCTGTGCTGCCCCATTTCATCCTGTCAACCGTTGTGGGAGGTAGAGACTCGTATTATTGGCGTTTTACTGATGAGGAACCCATTCAGAGAGGTCTCCTAGGGAACGACCGATCAATCTGGGATCGAACCTGGGTCTGGCTCCAAAGGGGGAGCCTCCAATCACCAGGCGGTACTGCCTTTCTTGCCGTCTTTAGCTGTCAGAGTCCTACTCGCCTCAAAGTCCTGAACGAATGTCTCTGCCTCCTCCTGGAAGCTCTCCCTGACTGCCTCAGTCCTGGGCCATCAGAATATACACCCAAGTCCTACATGCTCGCAGGCCGCACACAATCTTGCCGCTATCATCTCCCTGGCTTTGTCCCTCACCCACCCCTCTTTGGCTCTGCCCCAACTTCGATCCTTCAGTTCTTTGCCCAGATGCCTTTTCAGAGAGGCCTCTCCTGATGGCCGTATTTAAATACGCCCCTTGCCACCCCACCAGACACTCCCTTCCCTGCTTTCTCTCCATAACGCTTACCCAACACCCCCTCTGTTTTGCCTTACTTGAACTTGCTCATCACCGATCTCCCCCACCGGAAAGTAAGCAGAATTTCTGTTTTGTTTACCGTGATGTGCATGGCACATAGTAGGTGCTTAGTAAAGATTGTCGAAGGAACGGATGTCACTGTCTATGGCATCCCTGACTACGCTGGGATGCTGGGGAGGCCACAGGGAGAGACCAAGCCCTCTCCGGATGGACTGACCCTGTGGGGGCTGCACCCCCTCCAAGGTCTCTCCGTCTGGGAACCAGTCAGCCCGTGTGACCCTGTTCCTGCCTCTCTCTTTGGACTAAGGTTTTCTCATCAGTAAAACAAATAGGAGCTGCACTCTGAAGTTCTTGGCTGCCACAGAGAGAGTGAGAAGTCAGGGCGAGGAGGGAGGGAGTGGCGGGGAGGGGGTGGGGGGAGGGGCAGGGGGAGGGGAGGGAGAGAGGTGGGGGGGCAGCTCAAAGGCACCTCCTTCCCACTCACTTGCGGTGGGGGGTGGGCAGCAGAGCCGGACCCTCTTCTCCAGTCCCCCCCCAGCCCCTCCCTCTCCCGAGAG
Organism: Lynx rufus; assembly: GCF_022079265.1. Lineage (NCBI taxonomy): Eukaryota > Metazoa > Chordata > Mammalia > Carnivora > Felidae > Lynx > Lynx rufus. The sequence goes on along the minus strand of NW_025814896.1, from coordinate 14,846,088 downwards.
AATTAAATTGCATCCAAACACCAGGCTCTGATTAGAGCTGGCCAGCTGGGCAGGAAGATTTATCATCCCAATTACCCGCTGGCCAAGACAAGCGTGCAGACCGGTGAGGGGGCTGGGTGAGCAAGTGGGGGCGCTCCAGGGGAGGGGAGTCAGGGCTGTCGAAAGCGGAGTCCTTACACCCCTGCCCTGTCCCAACTCCCCTGTAGTGGGACCACCAGGTTTAGGCACCCTTCCCCGTCTCTCTCGTCTCTCTCGGGGCTTTGAGATCTCTTTGGCTTCCTCCTCTGGAGGCTCTGACTTTGCTGGGGGGAGGGATGTGTAGTCCTTCAAAGGGTGAGGGGGGACTTCGGGGTGAAACAGGAACCGTGGAATGGGCTGGGTGGGAGAGAGTTTTCCTTCCTAGGGCCGAACTCGTCCTGGAGACTCCACGGACGTCACGAACGCTTTATTCCAGGCATCATCTGTTAGGTATTCAGATGGCACAGGATTCTGGGAGGCACCCATGGCGCGAGGAACCCAGGCCTGGTTTACATACCTCTGGTGATGGGGAGTCCAGTGCCTTTCAAAGCAGCCCCTTCCATGCAGGGTCGTGCCAAGCCTCTTGCCCAGACTCTGCTCCCCTGGCCCTCTTCCTGCCCGTCCTAGCCCTGCCCTCACACCCCCGGTTCGTGTCTAAGCCTGAGTCTTCACAACGGCCTCCCCTCTGTTTTCCTGCTCCGGGCCAGCCCCCTCCTGTTCAGCCATGAGCCCAAGCGAACGTTGGGACCGCTCATCTGACCATATCAGTCTTCTGCTCAAAGACCTGCATTGGTTCCCCATTGTCTCCAGGAGATGTCTGGCTCCGCACAGGACATCCAAGGCCCTTCCTGTAGAGGACCAGTGAGTTTCTGCATGCTCGCCTCACCGGCCTGCTGCAGCCGGCCCCCAGCCCCGGCCCCTGGCCACGCTCCGTCTCCCTGTTAGAACGGCCAGTGGACTGCCCGGCTTCTAGGTCTTTCTGCCTGGAGCCTCCAAACCCTCTTTCCTCAGCCCTTTAGACCCAACTCAGATGTGCCCTCCTCTAGGAAAGGCTTTTTGCCTTCTTCCCCTCCGGGTGGGCAAGTCCCTTCGTGTTCCTCCTGAGTGCCCACTGTCCCCTTACTTCCACTTTGTGTTCTAGCTGACTGTTGGCGTGTCTAGCTCCTGCCCCACCCCCCCTCCATGAGCTCGGAAGGCAGTGGCCAAGCCTTGTTTACCGCCAGGTCCCAGCACCCAGCCCAGGATGGGGGGTGGCCAGAGGCCCTCAGAAAACACTGAAACACTGGCCCAGGGTAGACGTGGGGGAGGGGCGTGTCCTTGTGGCACCCTCTCACTCCTCTGCAAGCCCTCACCCCCATCCCTGCTCCTTCCTCCAGCCTCCTCAGATCCCCCTCTGTTGTCCTCCTAAGGAGCACTGGACTGGGAGTCATAAGGCCTTACTGGTGGACTTGAGTAAGTTGCTTCCCTTCCTTGGGTTCAGTCTCCCCAGCTATGAAGCGGGGGCGGGTGGCGACTGCAGTCCGTCATCTCTGACATTCCTTCTGCCCTCCGATTCTTTCTCTGGCTATAAATAGCACATACTGTGTGTTGCGAACCATGCTAGGCACTTTACATGCACAGATTAAAATGTACACGACACGAGATGCTTTATATAAAGCCTTCGACATGATGTCTGGCATACCGTTAAGCGTCAAATAAGTAGAAGCGGCTATTATCGTAAAGACATCGTAAAGTTATTATGTTTGCAGCCATCTAACAACAGTGCCACTTTACAGATGAGAAAACTAAGGCAATGAGCGGGGGGACTGACCTGTCCAAACTCACCCCGCAACTGGCACAGAGTTCTTGCCTGCCACGCCCCCTGCTTTCCTAACTGGGCGGGTCAGCCCATTCATCCGTCCACACGCCTACTAAGTGCCAGCCCTGCATGAACGGGGCAGATGCAGATGAGACCCTGCCCTCATGGAGGGTACCGCTTCCTGGGGAAAAGAGATTAGCTACACACGTAAATGCATATGTAAATCATAACGCGAGCTCCGTGGTATGACGGAAAAACCAGGGTGCTGTAAGACGTACTCGGCCCGGGGTGACCCAGATGGGGAAGCTTCTTGCTAATCTGGTTAACTCTTTGCTGTTCCTGGCAGGTAGTGACCACCCCCTCCAGACCAGCGTGGGGCCAGACGATGCTGGGGGAGGGGGCCGGATGCAGCCCCTGGCACCCCCATCCCTGACACTGGCTTTCCAAGTCCACACCCCCGTCTCTTTGAAGACTGTCCCTTTACAACTGCCCTTTCCACCGAAGGATTCAGACACAAATTGTACTTTAAATTCAATATTGGTCATTAATATTTCATGATTACAAAACGTTAAAGATAATGTCAGTGGAAGGAGCGTCTGCATGGGCAGAATGGATGACTCAGAAGTTCGGGGAGAGGGGAGCCGGCATACTAAGCGGCTCGGGAGTCTTTGAGGTAATCCAGTATGACAGTGGCGGTGGCTCCTGACCGAGTGCAACGTTCTCCAAGGGGGCTCACCAAGCTCCGCCACTGTGTATAAATATTTCCCCTCTGATTCTTGTCGCCTCGTGTTTGTTACGCCCGGAGCAAGTGGGGCCACTGTGACCCTGCCAGCATCCTCGGTCTCTGAGCAAGCCAAATGGATGCTTCCGCAGGGGGGCATGGGCGGGCAGACCCACTGGCATTGCACTTGGCTGGCTGCTGGGAGGCAGGAGGGCTGGGGTGGAGCCCTGGCGCCGCACGGATTTGCTCTGTGACCATGGTGCCGTCGCTGTTCCTCCCTGAGCCTTTATTTCCTCATCTGTAAAGTGGGGATAATCATTTTGCCCCTGTCTCACACCCATGGTGAGAAGCTGGAGTGGGTGGGTTATTTGTGACACTCTCGGATGTGTGCCTGGCACCAGAGGGGCATCTGGGGGCGAGCCGGGCTTTGGCGTCAGACGGGCTGGGGCTGGGAATGTGGACGAACGACTTCACCTCCCATCCACACGTTGGGGATAAGGGCAGAGCCGACACCTCTCAGGTGGGAACATTCAGCGAAGGCAACACTGTAAAATGCCTTGCGCCGGGTTGGTGCTTAAGTCAAGTGCACAGAGTCAGGATCAATACATACCACTAATTGAGCACTTATTAAGTACTAGGCTAAGTTCTTTCCAGGCGTGATCCTACCGAATCTTCCCACCAGCTCTGTGAAGTGGGAGCCGTTCATTTTCCCATTGATTAATACCTGGTGAAGGTTGGGCAGGGGTTGTTGATTGCAGCTCAGAGGGGGAGGATGTCTAGCCCAGTAATCAGTCTTCTCCCTTCCGAGCCTCATCTACCCCATGCTCAGCTGCTAGGGACGGGTGGGTGCGAGAGGGGTGGGGCTGGCTGCCGAGAGTACCAGGAAAAGGGAGCCCACGTGGCAATGGTGTAGAGGGAACCAGGCAGGCTTGCTGCACCTCCTTGGGCCAGTTTCCTCTCTGGGCCTCCATCTTCCCATCGGTAAAATGGGTGCTGATAGGCTACGGATCCTGATTCAATAAAAGTCCCCCCTAGAAAGCATCTAGCCCAGAACGTGTATTAGGTTAACGTTGTAAAATGTTTGTGGGAGGGTGCCCTCCACCTTCTCCTGTGCGATGGCAGCCTTACCGACTTTGTCTGCTACTCTAGCTGCTTTCTGAAAAGAGACCCACTGGCTTCACCCAAGAGTGGGGTATCAGGCAGTGTGACAGGCTAGCGGGGGACACGCGTTTGCGGGCAGGGAGAGGAGGCATCTCGGCCCAGCAGCCAGGCCAGTCCCCCCAGCTGCCCAGGGAGCAGGTTCAGGGAGGTAAGGGGGGGGGAGCTCTCCTCCCCCCTAGTCCAGCCGCCACTTCCTCTCCAGCCACCTTTCTTATCTCCCTTTCATGCCGTGGAGGAGTGGATTCAAAGGCTCCGGAGCAGCAGGCACGGAGGTTTGAGCCAGCTTTGTATTTTCTTTTAAACTGCAGTTGAAAGAGACCAAGGGAACTTCAGCCGAGGGACTTCCTTGGCCCACGGGCCAGTGGGGCCCGCAAAGTGGGAGGGGGCCAGCAGGCGGAGGAGGAGGAAGGCCGGCAGGGGGGCTCACAGGGGCAGGAGGGGCTTGGGGCCGAAGTGTGCAGAGGCAAGCCTGAATGTCGCCCACCCGCCCGAGGCTCAGAGGCTCTCTGCTGTGTCAGGGCTGCTTCCAGACAGCCTGAGAGCTGATGGGGGGCGGGGAGGGGGGGAGGCTTGGGGCTTGGGGACCAGGGCCCGGCAAGTGCACTCTCCCCTCTCCTGGGGCTCTGTCAACCCCTGCGCTCTTAGCTCCTCACTTCCATGGCCTTACTTATCTGGACCCCGTGCATAGACACCCCCCCTTTCCCCTCCCAGCCCACACTCCTCCCCGGTTGCCCACGCACACACGCCCTCTTCCAGAAACCGGGGCCAAGCACCTCAGAGTAGTCCTGGACCCCTCTCCATCTCTTACCTCCACGTCGGTCATTCTGTGGTGCCATTTTCAGCCTGTCTCCCAAAGCTGATCACATCTCGCACCCTCCGTGGCTGATCGCCCCGGCCCAGGCCACTGTCACATTTAACTTCCAGTTGAGCTCCTGCTTTCCCCCTCGGCCCCCAGTCTATTCTCGAGCAGCCACCAGAGGTATCCCGTCAGGCAGTGACCCCTCCTTGGCTCAAATGGCGACACCATCCCGTGATTCCCACCTCATTTAGAGTCGAGTCCAAAGACCTTACAATGGCTGATCACTCTGCCCCTCACCAACCGTGCTGGTTTCCTCGCTGTTCCTCCAACGTGCTGGGCAAACTACTACCTCAGGGCCTTTGCACTGGCTGTTCTCTGCCCTTAGAACACTCTTCCCTTAGACATGGGCCCGACTCCTTCACTTCAGTGAGGTCTCTGTTGAGATGTCTCCTTCTCAGAGAGGCCTTCTTCTAAGAGCAACAACACCCTCTTCTTCCCAGTCCCTTTCCCTGGCCTTCCTTCCCGGTTTCTTACTAGCCCTTCACACATCTGACATAGGTACACCCTTTCCATCAGTTTGCTGACAGTCTAGCGCTCCCCCACAAAGCCAGGAGCTTTTCTGTCTTGTTCAGGGCTGTATCCCCAGCCTCTAAAACAGGGCTTCGTATGTAATGGGTGCTCAATAAATGCTCAAAGGAGGAAGCCAGCTTCAAGACCGGCTCTTTGCCTTTCAGCTGGGGATCCTTCCCAGGTCTTTGCTCCTGCCCATCAGCTTTTGCCTCCTGCAACTCAGCCATCAGCGCTGGGTTTCTTTCTCTTTGCCCCGCCTCAGCCCCGCCCCTCACTCTGCCCTCGTCCCTCCCCCCCCATATCCGCCCCGCCCCCCGGCTCACCAGCCTCCATGGCCAGCACCGTGATGTTGTGCCAGCCCGCGGTCTCGCGGTCCAGCCCCTTGCCCGTCACGATGGCGCCCGTGTCCGCATCGATATCAAAGATCTGATCCAAATCCGAGTCACGGTCAATGGCGTACCTGAGGGAGGCAGGGAGGGGCTGATTGGAGGTGTCCTGGCATCAGGTGGAGCCCATGCCCATGTCCCCTCCAACCCACCCTAAAAGAGGGACCACCTGCCAGGGAGACCCCGGGAGCAGAGACACTCTTTCCAACAGAGGAGGGGTGGAAAGGGATCTGGGTTTGGATCTCTGCTGCCCCGGTACCTGCTGTGTGACCGCGGGCACCCTCAACCTTTCTGAGCCTCAGTTTCCGCAGCTGGGTAATGGGGCTAATAATTTGCACCCCACAGCTGTGAGGGCTGGAAGCGGGCAAAGCCCCTGGCACAGCGCTATAGCACCCACTGCACATTCTATCATCTTTCCATAAGAGGTGACCCTAGAATTGGGCTTGTCGAGGGGGCGGGGCAGGCAGTCCGGGCGGGGAGGGAAGAGAGGTGCAAAGAATCCTTCCGAGAATGGCGGGCAGGGATTGTTCAGAGAATGGCAAACGGTGCCAAACGCGCAGAACGGGGAAGCAGGCAGAGCGTGGCCCCGGCCCCCCCCCCCCCGGGCGCAGAATTCAGGGCTTGGACGTGTCCGGGGGGGTGGGGAGGGGAATTGGGAGCAGGAAAGAGGGGGTCGGCGTGGAGGCCCCAGCCCAGGGACCCGGGCTGAGCGAGTGCGGTGGCGAGGGGTCTGGGCGGCGGTGGGGGTGGGGGTGGGGGTGGGGGTGGGGGGGTGGCCGGCGGCCCCTCCCCGCCTGCGCAGCACGCGCGAGCTAATCTGCGGCTTTTCAGTTGCCGCGTGAAAAAGCCCTTTGTTCCGCCTTCTTCCCGGGCCTTTGTGCGGCGGCTCCAGGCCTGAAAGGCCCGTGTCCAACACATGTCTCGGGCGGCGGCCCAGAGAGGCCCCGCCAGCTCCGGCCGCCGCTTCCCGGCGCTGATAACGCGGGCGGGGGGCGCCGCCGGGCCGTGCGGCCCACAAAGGCCTCGAATGCCAAGCAAGGGCGCATTGTGCGACGAGGACAAAGAAGCTCGGCAGGGCGGGGCTCAGCCTGAGCCGCCAGGCCCCTCCCACAGGGCGGAGAGGGGCCCTTTCCCCATCTCCCAGAAGGGAAACTGAGGCCCAGGAAGGTGAGGACACGAGAAACGCCCCCTGCTGGAGGCACAGAGTCCCGAGGTGAGCCTTCAGTGGGGCTTAGCTGCATTACCAAACTTTCGGGGGCCTCCGTTTCTTCATCTGTTAAATGGGAATGATGACACCCAGTGGAACTGACGGGTCTGAGACAGAGCTGGGTTTGAATCCTGGCCTGCCTCCTCTACCGGTGTGACCTTGGACAAGTCACTGACCTCCTTGGCCTCTGTTTATCCGGAAAACGGGTGATTTATACTCACCTCACACCGGTGTGGGTTAGAGGAGCTAATTCATGGGACTGGGCATAGGTGACAGCCCTTATTCTTTGCATAGTTACTAGGTTGGGGGCAAAGGCAGCGAAGGCAAACTGTGTGACCAACTATAAAAGGCTGTGCCTGTGGGGATAGTGGGCATTACAGCCAGGCTCCCCAGCCCCCACTAACTCTCCTTCCTGTCCCTCAGCTGCTAAACCCACCTCCTCCTTGCCCCTGACCAACCTGGGCCCTCCTGACCCGGGTGAAAGTGACCTAAGATGACACTTCCTTCCACTAGACAGCACTTAATAGTTTGCAGCCTGCTTTTCCTGTGCGTTCCTTTATGCCCAGACATTGAGTGCCTCCTCTGTGCTACGTCCCGGGGATAAAAGGGCAAAACGAGATAGATGAGGTGACCACCTAGCATCCTGTGATGCTGATGGGATCTCCCCCGTCTTACAGAGGAAGACACTGGGGCTCAGAGAGGAAACTTGCCAAGCTTAGGACTGCCACGTACGGCTGTGCAGGCTGTGTCCTGCACAAAGGTACCAGGCTGAAGGGGTGAAGCGGAGTGAAAGTCTAACCAGTCAGTGTTCAGCTTGCCAAGCCACGTGTCCTAGCTGAGGGAGTATCTTCTCAGAGAGGGGTTTTTTTCCTTATTTATGCAAAGATGCCATGTGGGCTAGTGATGACCCTGCCTAAAATTGCACAGGGACTGTCACAGAATTGGGATTTGTACCCATACTGGGGACTCTATACCCAGAGTTCTTTTCAGCTCGTTGAACCGTCCAAAACGGCGAAGCACGGCGCCTCAGGTCCCCTTTGCCCCCAGCCTGGCCCTGACAGATGTTTGGGTCCAGAGGAGGACGAACCAACCTCTGAGTGTCAGCTCAGCTGGACGGAACCTCCTCTTGGTTTTACCGGTGGGAGAACAGAGTCCAGGAGAAGGCCAAGGCCTGCACAGCCTGGGGCTCCTGATCACTGGGGGGAGCCGGGTGTGAGAGCTTGTGGAAGGATGCCTACCACCTTCTTGCTTCTCCCCTTCCTGCTCAGACCTCCCTCCTGTTCTCTCTCCTCCCAGCTTCTCTCTTTTGTTCCCTCCTGGAGGGGAAGGGGGCGGCTGGAGTCTAAGTGGAGGCAGCTGTTCCCAAGGCCGGGGGGGGGGGGGGGGGGGGGGGGGGCGGGCCGCAGGGACCTGCCATTAACCAGCCAAAGACTTGGGGCTGCAGGTCAGCGTGGCTGGCTGAGCCCAGGTGGTTTTGTTCCAGCTCAAGAAGCCAGCCAGTGAGCGGGAGGGAGGGGTGGAGGGGCGCGGCAGGAGGCAGGGAGCACGACCTGGCAAACATGGGGGGGGGGCGGGAGAGGGGAGGCTTGTGGACCTCACGTGTAGGTGCATGAGTTGTGCGGCTGGTCTGTGTTGTGGGTGGAAACCGTGTGTGTGTGTGTGTGTGTGTGTGTGTGTGTGTGTGTGTGAGAGAGAGAGAGAGGGAGAGAGAGAGACTGCTGTGCTGTTGGAAAAGCAAACGCTCGAGAGAGGCAGCCGCTTAGCCCTGGGTGTGCGTCCAAGTCTACGATGCCCCTGACAAGTCACTTCCATCTTTGAACCTTAATTTTGAGCAAAATGGAAATGATAATCCTACCTTGCGAGTTGCTGGGAGGATTAAATGCCTAGCTGGGGGATAAGGTGCCTAGCTGAGCTCTAGGAAAATTACTCCGTGAGAGGGAACTATTGTTATTCTAATTATTATTCAGAACCGTCTGGTTAGGGGTATGCAGGAGCCCCTCCCACCCAGAATGTGGTCCGTGTGCTCTGGGTTGGGGGGGGGGGGTTGTGGGAGGCACCCTGTATGGACGGCCCGGAGGAGGCAGCTGTGAGTCTGGAAGGTCCTGCTCCTGGTTCAGGCCTGGAGGGCGGGAAGGGGAAGTAGCACAGGTGTGGGTGGAGAAGCGCAGCGAGAGAGTGTGGGTAGGTGTCAGCTAGTGTGTGTGCGCGTGCGTGTGCACGCTTGTGCACGCGTGCAGGGGAGGCCCCGGGATGGAGGTCTGCAGTGCCGATCTGGTGCCCAGCGGCGTACGTTTGAAATCTAGCTGTGTGGCCTTGGGTAAATCACTTAATCTCTCTGTTCTTCAGTTTCCTCCTCTTAAGAATGGAGATACTATCAATACCTGCCTTACTGCTGACCCCGCGGCGGCGAGGATTAGACGAGCGACTAGCAGCACAACACTCGCGAGAGCACTGGGCACCTGCCGCGTGCCCGGTGGGTCAGCTCTGATGCTTTTTGCCAGGCCTGAGGGCGGGCTTTACACGCGTGAGCTCCTCAGATCTTCCCGGGTACTCTTATCACCCCCATGTCGCAGATGAGGAAACTGGGCTCTCAGAAGCCGGACGCCTTGCCCTGGGTCGAAAGGGCTGCGTAGTGGCAGAGCCAGGTTCCCAGCCCACACGGGTCCAGGGCCTCAGGTCTTAAGAACACTCCCCTCAGGGCCAGCCGGGTACACCTGCGGGCACTCCCACACACTCTAACAGCCCCAACTGCCGCTGTCGTCAAGGTTAAGGGTGGGAGGAGTGGGGAGGGTACTGCTTCCTGGCCCCGGTGTGCATGTGGTTTTTCTCCAGGTAACTATCTGCGTAGACAGCGCACACAGGCACGATAAACACGAAAGGCTGAGGCTCCCGCGTGTATGGCCTGCCCAGCGCTCCCCTGTGGGCTCGGTAGGAGGCTGAATGACGGAGCTACTGGAGGGAGAATCTCTTCAGATGCAAAAGGGGCTCCCCCACCCGCCAGCAGGGAGTCCCCTCTGCCCCCTCCACCCTGTCTGTGACTCTTTCTCTCCTACCCGCCCACACCCTGCCCCCCTCCCCAGCCCCGGCTTAAGACACCCACTTAAAGCCCACACATGATGCCTGGGAATTCGTATGTGGTTAGTACTGGCTGCGGAATGAAGGGTAGAAACGGGTGGCCAGGCCACGAAGAAAAATAGTAATGTCCATTTCCTGAGGACCTACTATGTGCCAAACAAGCCTCCCTCCAACCCTGGGAGCGCCACGCACAGAACCTAGTAGGGCACAGGAGACATTTACTACTTTTTTTTTTTTTTCGGTAAAAGAATGAGGCAGGTACTATCGTGATGCCCATTTTAGAGATGGGAAAACTGGGGCTCGCTGTGGGTCCAGCGATTTCCCCACGGTTCTATAACTGAGCTGGGATTCCGAGCCAGGCCCTCTTTGATTCCAGAGCCTACGTACTTTCTGCCGCACCCCACTGTGGAGAGCTGGGAGGAAATGAGATATTTGCTCCCTCTGGTCCGGTGTGGGCTTGGCTGTTTTCAGTGTTCAAGGGAGACCCGCCGGGCTGTAGGGCTATGCTGGGCTGATCAAGGGCCTCTCTGCCCCTCAGAGATGAGCCCATCCGAGCACCGTCCTTCCTCCCTCCAAAGCTTCCAAGGCTTCCCATCGCCTAAGCACAGAGTCCTACTGCTTCGCCTGACGTTCAGGGTCCTTCCCAGCCTGTCCCAAGTGCCCCTCTGTCCTCACACGAGCTCGTCCAGCTAATCATCCTGTGGCTGGACTTAACCTCCTGGCCCCATGGCTCTGTTCCTATCGCCCGGCGCTCCCCGTCACCCCAACCTGGAGCGCCCTCTCCCTGGTCCAACCTCGCCTCTTCAGCCTTGCTCTGGGGCCTTCTGGGAAAGCCCGGGCTCACTCCCCTCCGTGGCGCACACCGATTACTTGCCCTTCCGTGGAGTTCTGTACTCCCCCAGCCCCTGCCTCGGGCCAAGACCACTGGGACTTCGATCTGTCACTAGATGCCTTCACGTGGGGGCCTAGCCCTCCTGTCGGCCCGCGTCTGATTCGCCTCTGTGCCTTCCGCACAAGGGAGGACACCTAACCACACAGAGAGTAAGAAGCAGGGGTGGACACGAACCGGAGGCTGGACTCAAGAAGCTGACAATAATGGGTTAAACCATTCCTTCCTCTTTCAAGCGGCATGACACTGGGAGAGCCACGTCTCCTCTCTGTGCTTCAGCTCCCTCTGTAAAACGAGTATGATTCCTCCTGAGGGGGAAATGCCACAATGCGAGGCACTGTCCACTCTCCCCAGTGCAGAACTCAGAAGGACATCACTCTGTGTATCTGCACCTCTGCATTCCCCAGGTGCCTAATGTGGTAGGCAAAATCTCCCAGGACACCACTTAATGTCTTCACCGCCAGGAACATACCAAGCCGCCCCTGCCTCAGGACCTTTGCACTCGCTGTTCCCTCCACCTGAACCTGACCCCTCTTCCTCACAGCTTCACAGGTCGGCCTCTCTCTTTATCTGATCTCAGCTCATCTGTCAACTCAACTACTCATTCCATAGTAGCCCCTGCTGCCCCAACCCTCCTTATCCCATTACCCTGTTTACTCCCTTCATAGCTCTTCTCAGCAATTATTTCAAGACTGTCAACGAATGCTTCACTACTTGTAGACTGTGTCCCCGCCCCGGGAGAAGGCAGACTCTACGCGTCCGGGGAAGAGGTTTTTTTTTACCTTTGTTTCCCCCTTGACTCAACGTGTAGGTGGTGACTTGAGTCCCTGACCCTTAGAGATCAGGAGCTGGGATACAAGCTGGGCTCTGGGCAGTACATGGGTCCCATGAGGAGCCCTTCTGTCTCTCAGTGGCACCTCACCGGCCTCTTGTTTCCATGTCTGTCCTCTGTAGGCGGGGGTGCTCCTCCCCAGCTCTGCCCTTGGCTGAGTCAGCTTCCCCGGGCCTGGCTCAGGGCCGGGCGGGCATGAGGAGGAGCTGGGTAAATGTTTGTGGTGTTAAATTGGACCTGTCTCGAGCTCCTCCTCGCTGGGGAGCCCCAGGGAAGGGGCCGGCAAAGAGAGATGAAAGAAGGCGAGAAGCTGGTTTCAAAGTTGGCCCTTTCCGAGCAGATAAAAGCCGGAGGAAAGGGAAGCCAAGGGAGGGAGGAGGGGGGAGACTAAGAGGGGGTGTGAGAGCCACACTGCAGGGGAGGGGAGCAGGCAGACAGGAGCACTAACTTGGGAGGCAAGGACTCAGCTCCTACTCCTGGCTCTCAACTCCCTGGGAAGGTCCGGGGGCACCTCCTCCCCGGCCTGGCCCTCAGTTTCCTCCCGAACGTGGGTGTCGATTCCCTCCTGGGAGAGGTCGGCGGTCCAGCCAGAGGCTAGGGAGATGCCGCCAGATGCCTGGGCGGAAGGGCAACGGAGGAGCTCAGAGGCGGCAGGACGGCTCTGGCAGTGAGGAGGGCAGGGGCGGCCCAGGCCCTCTGGACAGAGGCCCTCGAGGCCTGTCAGACTTGGCTTTCGCTGCCTCGTCTCCCTCAGTCCACTGTAGCCATCACAGCTGCTCTTCTCCAGGCACATCTACCACTCCTCTGCCTCCATCTGTCTGCACATGCTGTTCCTCTGCCTGGAATGCCCTTCACCTCGTATTTACACCTGACCATACGCAGGGACCAGCTCGGTTAGTTTCCTGCCTCCTCCAAGGAGGTCTTTTAAGACCCCTGAGGGCATTTCCCAGTCTGGGAGCCCACAGACAGTGGCAGGATGGCCTCTCTGCGTCCTCACCCGGGGCCGCCACGTAAGATTGCACAGGCTGTGCACTGTACAACTCAGAGAACCATTCCCATGGATGGTGATGGGAACGTTACCCATCCGGAATTGTGTAATGCAGAGATCCTCAAACTAACCTCCTTTCTCCCTCTCTTCACTGCTCAGCCACATAGTTGGTTCAGGGACAACTTACTGATTATGTACAGGGGTTTCGGGGAGGAAGCAGGGAGCTCAGGAATCTCCTTCCTGTCTGTCCAACAATGGCCATTGCCCCTACCCCCTGACGTCCTCTGGATCAGTTTCTGCTGCAGCCTTTCTTCCCTTCTCTTCTGTCCGACCTTCTTCCAGCTTGGGTCACAGTCAGGGACACCGACAGAGCTGCAGCGTCCCCTCCCCTCGACCCTCCTGCCTCCCTCCCTGCTCGCCCCTCTCTCTCCCTGTGTCTGTTTCTCTTTCTTCCCCTTTCTGGCTTTCTCAGCAAATCTCCACTGTCTCTACATTGTCAGGCCCTCTGCCTCTTTTAGGTACTCCCCCTCTTTCCACTGGCTCCCCCCTCTCTCTGGCCTCCTCCTCCCATTGGGGGTCTCTCCCCATCCCCTTGAGTCTCTCTCTGTCTCTTTTCTGTCTTTCTCTGCTTTTCTATTCCAGTCACTCACCATGCAGGCAGTGAGTGTCCACTGAGTGCTGGGCGTCAGGCTAGGCCCTGAGGGTAAACAGAATGCCCTACCCTCACGGAGCTTATCTTATAGTGGAACGGAGACACGCAAAGTAGTCAGAAAAATAGGTCGTATGTTAGATCGTGATGCGGTGGGGCTGGGGGTTGGGGGGGGGTGCCGAGCAAAGACCGGGGGGAAGTAAGACGACAGATTGCGGGGGTACTAAGGAGGGGAACATTCTAGGCAGAGGAATCAACAGTCACAAAGGGCCCGGGGGCCGAGAGTGAGCTTGGTACATCTGTGGGGCTGTGAGGGGGCCAGTGTGGCTGAGCAGAGAACTAGGAAGCAGGGCCATGGGAGCAAGGGTCAGACAGGGTACAGAGCTCATGGCTCTGGGGGTCATTGTGAGAGCTTGGTCTTTTATTCTGAGCCAGATGGGCGCCTCTGGGTGGTGGGGGGGGGCGGGGAGGCTCTGAGCAGAGGAGGGCGGTGCTCTGAATTCTGTTTGGGCAGCTTCGAGAGCCTCCCGGGCCAGTTCCGGATTAAAGAGGGGGCGGGGCAGGAGCGGGGAGACCAGCGCGGGGTAGGGGGAAGTGCAGGAATGGGGGTAGCAGCAGACGTGGAGAGAGGCGGTCGGATTCCGGATAGCCTGCTAAAGCGGGGATGGCGGGGACGTGCCGGTGGTTCGGAGGGAGGTGTGAGAGAGAGGCGGGAGTCAGGGGTTCTCCAACATTTTTGATCTGAACAACCGTTAGGGCGTTTATGTTTTTGTTTTCTTTGGGTGGAGAGACCTGGAGCTGAACATGGTGAAGTCTGGGGTGCCTAGGGGAGCCAGATGGCCAGGTGAGCGAGAGTGTGGAATCGGGGGTCATAGGCATGTGGATGGACAGGCTGAGGGCACCGAGGGAGCCAGTATAGACAGAGGAGAGGGGCTGAGCCCGGTTCACTCTGCGGCGTCTGTCGCTCCTGGGTCTCCCTCCTTGTCCTGAGTCCCTTGCCTCTCGGTGACCGTTCTCACACCTGTTTCCTTGGTCTCTGTGTCCACCCTCCTTCTCTCCCCCCCCCCGGCCCCTCCCCCTGTGCCCGCAGTCCGTCCGCGGGGCGGTGGCGGGATAGCAGGCAGCAGGCGTGGCCCCGGGCGGGGGTCTCACCGGACGGGCCGGTTGGCGGCGTCGGGGTCCCGCGCCGTCACCACGCCGACCAGGGAGCCCACCTGCGCGTCCTCCTGCACCTCCAGGAGGCCGGAGGGCGGCCGGAACTCGGGGGGCTCGTCCACGTCGGTCACGGCCACGCGCACGATCGCCTGGTCGCGGAACGTGCCCAAGTCAGCGAAGCGGGGATCCACGAACTTGTTGAGGGCCTCCAGGACCACGGTGTGCACGGGCTGGGACTCGAAGTCCAGGCGCTGCGGGTAGGGAGCACAGGGCGGGTGAGGGGGCCGGTGGGGTCCGCGTGGGGAGAGGAGGTGAGGGGGGCGGGCCCAGAGGGGGCGGGGCTGGCCCAAGGTCACGTCGACCCTGCCGGGGAGCCCGAGTAATGGACTGCACCAAGGAACCGGCGGTTGGAGACCCAGACTAACCTTCCCTGGTCGCAGGTGGGCAAAGTGAGACGGCAGGGGACAGTCTTGCCTAGGGACACACAGCCCATCAGGGCTAAAGGCCACTGCCCGCCCCCCCCCCCCAACTTCCCGCCTCCCAGCACAGAATGTTGGGGCATTTGATTCATGTATTAATTCACGAAGCACTTACTAGGCACCAGTGCTTTAAATACATTAACTCCTCTGATTTTACAACATCCCTAAGAGGCTTGGGTTGTGATTCATTTTACACAGGAGCACGTGGAGGCCCAGAAGGCTCTGTAACTTCGCCCAAGGTCACTTAGTCACCGGCAGAGGCAGGATTCAAACCTGGGCCAGCGCAGCTCTCCAGTCCTGGCCCCTCCTCACGGGAGAGAACAGCGCACTGGTTCTGCGGCTGACTCGCTGTGTGCCTGTGGGCCATCTACTTAGCCTCTCTGGGCCTCAGTTGTGAGGGTTAAAGAGACATTCCCCCGGTGTGCTGTGTAGGCAGCAGCAACTAATGTGAGTTGAGCCTGATAAGCCAGGCTGCCTTAGAGCTTTCCTTGGAAATCTGGCTAAACCCATGCTGAGCCTTGCTTCTCATCGGGGAGTACTAATGGGTGACCTTCTGATGAATGAGCTCCAGGGCTGTGTGTCCGCTCCGGCCTTCTAAAGACAACGCCTTACAGCAAAGAGAAATCACAGTGGCGGAGCTCAGCCACCTCAGTAGTGTGGGGGGAGCTATCTGAGTGGCAAGGGTAACCTTCCCGGGGACCTGCCCCGTGCGTAGCGACCCTCCGTTTCTCTCAGAACATCCCCCCCCCCCCCCGCACCTTCTCCAGCAGCAAAAAGACCACCTCCGTCCTCTGTCCTGTTGCCTGGGAAATCAGGACGCAGGGAGGCTGGCGGTAGCCGAGCCTGTGAGTGAGCGATGGGCTTTGGAGCCAGGCCATCAATCAGGCCTGGGCTCCGCTCCCCGAGCCAGCGTGACTCCACAGAGACGCCTCAGGCGCCAGGGCTGGAGCAGGTGGGAGGGGCCCGGGATGGGGGGAGGGGATTAGGAGCAGCCTGGGGATGAGAGCAAATGCAGAGGCGGGACTTGGGACCTGACTCTGCTGCTCTGTGATGCAGGTCCCCATCTGTGAAATGGGCTCATCTTCCAGCGAGGACAAATGGAGCTCAGAAGACTGAAAGCCACGTAAGCTTAAAAGGGTAGATTCTGGGGGCGCCTGGGTGGCTCAGTTGGTTAAGCATCCCACTCCTGATTGCGGCCCAGGCCTTGATCTTACCGGGTTCGTGAGATTGAGCCCCACATCGGGCTCCGTGCTGGCAGCACTGAGCCTACTTGGGTTCTCTCTCTCCCCTCCCCTCTCTCTCTGCACCTGCCCCCCCAATACATAAATAAACATTAAAAAAAAGTGTGGGGTGCCTGGATGGCTCAGTCATGATCTTATGGCTTGTGGACTCCAGCCCCATGTCGGACTTCACCCTGACAGCGTGGGTCCTATTTTGGATTCTCTGTCTCCCTCTCTCTCTGTCCCTCCCCCCGCCCCAAATAAATAAAAACATCTTTAAAAATTATTTAAAAAAAAAAAAGGGTGGATTCTGGAGCCAGACTGCCTGGGCTCATAGCCCTACTCTGCTCTGCAAGGTACGTGACCTTGGATGCAGATTATTGAATTTTCATGGCCTCAGTTTCTCATCGATAAAACGGGCAATAATAGTACCCTAGGGACCGAATAAGTTAATACATGAAAAGCAGTTGAAGAGTGCCTAGCACACAGTCTACACTTTATTATTAGTAGTAATAGCTATTATATTTTAATCTTATGGGAAGTAGCTGGAGAAACTGGGGGTCTTCTCTTTTCACACCCTGGAGGCCAGGTAGGGAGCAGGTCGTTAGATGCTCATTGAGTGAAAGAAGGGCCCTCGGGGCAGGTGTTGCTGTGGGTCCCAGAAGGCAGGACCCAGGCTGACAGCAGCAGATTTAGGGCGACACAATCTGGCTGAGTAGGGGCGGGGGGGAGAGCTAGCTTCTGGACAAGGGCAGGGAGCGAGCATCCCATCCTGGAGTGACCAGACCAACCGGGGTTCAAATCCGGACTCTGCCCCCTCCTGGTGTGACCCTGGGCCAGCCCTTTTACCCCTCTGAGCCTCTGTTTTCTCACTTGCAAAAATGGGCCGTGAAGGACTGAAGTCTCTTCAGAGGGAAACACGAGAATTAAAGGAAATGATGAGAGTCAAGGGTGTGGACTCGAAGGAGCCCGTGCCAGTGATTACACGAGCACAGAGCCAAATCTGGTTTGAATCCTGGCTCGCGTAACTAGCTGTGCATCCTGCACAGGCCGCGTATCCTCTCTGGGCCTCATTTTCTCATTTGCAAAATGGGACCGGTACCATCACTGTTTCCCCAGGCTGGTCCTGGGTCTGTGGAGCGACCTCATCTCTGGAGCCGAGTGGGGTGGGGCTGTCTGGGGGCTCTGAGGCCTCCCAGACCTGGCCACCCTGGGTCTGCCTCCCCTGTCCCTCGAGGCGGCGGGGGCGGGGGGGGGGGGCACACCTTCTGCACTACAATGATGGCCTCCTGAGTGTCGCTGTCCGTGGTGACCTTGAACACATGGCCGCCGCTGCCGCTCTCCTCCTTGAGGTGGTAAGTCATGTCTGTGTTCTCGCCCACGTCTGAGTCCTCGGCCTTCACTCGTCCCACAGCCGTGCCGATGGGGGCCGACTCCTGAATGCTGAACTGGTACATCTCTGTAGGGGACACAGCTGTGAACAGGGATGGGGAGCAGCCCCTACCCTGACTTCCACCAGCTTTAGGGGACAGGAGAGGGGGGTCCAGATGGGCTCCGGGGAGGACAGTGTCTGCAAGGGGCCCCCGAGCGGGCAGTGCAAAGAGGAGGGTCCTCATTCTGACCCTGGGTTTATTTGCTGATTGGTTAGGGAAAGTGCCTGCAGATTGGAGGGCTTTGGTTTCCCCATCTGCCCACGAGGGGCACAGAGGAGCACAGCGGTCAAGGCCCAGGCTCTGGAGTCAGCCCTGGCTGTGTAATCCTCAGCCTTGGTGTCCTCATCTGTAGAATGGAAATAATAATAGTGTCTTCCTAACAGCCCTGCCATTAACCCGATTAACTGAGATGATGGGGCATGAAAAGTGCTTAGTACAGAGCCTGGCCCATGGTGGCTGCTCGATAACGGGAACAAACTATATTACGGTAGTGGGGCTTCATGCTGATTTTTCTGTTGCCGTTGGTGTTCATGACATTGATTCCTTCATTTCCACAGATTTGTTAAGCACCTGCGACATCTCAGATGCAGTTCTAGGCACCGGGCTTATGGCAACAAGCAAAACAGACCCAAATCCCAGCTCTCAGTGCCTTCCTCTTAAACAGGAAGAGAAAGACACAAACAATCACATCAGTAAAACAGGCAGTATATCAAATGGTGATAGGTGCTTTGGAGAAAAATAAAGTAGGGGAAGGGGAACGGAGAATACCGATGAGGGTGTGTGTGGAGTTTTAAATAGGGGAATCAAGAAAGGCTCCCGGGGAAGATGACATTTTTGCAAAAGTCTGAGGGAGGTGAGGGAGTAGGCCAAGCAGATATTTGGGAAAGAGCATTCCAGACAGAGGGAATGGCAGGTGCAAAGGCCCTGAGGTGGGTGTAAATGCCTGGCGTGTTTGAAGACTGGCAAGATGGCCGTTGTGGCTGGAGGGGAGAAGCAGAGCAGAAACGAGAAGAAATGAGGTCAGATGGGACACAAGCAGTACCCTGCTCTCATCCCAGAGTCGAGGCCGAGATGAGGGTCACTTGCGAAATGATGGGCCAGTGCAGGTGACGCAGGGGCCGTGGAGCTGGGGATGTGCCTCTTGGAGTCCCCAAGCCTGGATGACTTGTGTGAAACGGCGGCCTCTGATTCATTCTCACACAACAGCCGGCGCGGGGCTCTTTCTAAAACAGGCTGATGGTGCCACTCCCCTGCTTGAATCCCTTCCATAGCTCCCGCTGCCCTGAGGTGAGGCTGTCCAAGACCTTCGGCCTGCCCCACAGGACGCTTGCTGCCTGGCCCCTGCCGAAGTCTGCAGCCTCAGCCTCCCTCTCCCCGAGCCCAGACCTGCCCCCGAGGTACCTGTAATGCCTTATCTCCCTCTCTTTTCTCTTCTCTTGCGCCCTCCCCAATTCCTACCCTTCCTTCAGTCTTCCTGAATGTTCCCCCCTCCAGGGAGCCTTCTCAGACTAACCTCCAGGCTCTGCTCCTGTGCCCCAGGGCCACCAAGCTCATCCCGCTTCGTAAGGCTTCCCTCATTTCCCTCTCCCTTTCTGCCTGTTTTCTCCCCGCTCTCTCCTCTCTCCTCTGTCTGGGGTGTGAGCTCCTGGAAGGCAGGAACCGTATCTCTTATTCATCAGGCGTCCTCGAAGCCTGGCAGAACACCAAACTGTCACATAAATGAAATGTGTGAGTGACTAGGGAGTGAATGAACGGAAAGGAGCAGGAGTTACTCGTCTACGCTCGCCGGGTTAACCCGGATTCAAGAGTCTGACAATAGCAAGTGGTGGTGAGGATGTCCTACAGCGGATGCGTGCATTTTTTCGTGGGGGGGGGGGCAGTCTGGCTTCATTTAGTAAAGCTGAAGATGAGTACATCCCATGAGACAGCTATTCCCCTCTTCCTCTGTACATACACTGGGGAAATGCGCGCCAAACGCGACTTGGAGATGTTCAGCGAGGTGCAACAACGTATGCAGCAGTATCCTTCATAATGGCCTCAAACTGGAAACAAACCAAATGTCCGTGGACATAGAATGGGTACATGGTGGAACACCCAGCAATGAAAATGAATACATTGTAGCCACAAGCATGACCTACGAATTTTAAGAGGGGTGGGGGGGGTGGGAAGCAAGACACAACTAGGTTATATGGTAGGATTCTGTTTATATAAGGTTAAAAAAACAGGTGAACTTAAGGAGGGACGTCAGGTGATGCGCGTATAGGTCAAGTGACTCCAAAGCAAAGAGGTGGCAATCACAAAAGCAGATGGTGGTGAACTCTGGAGGAGGGGGTGTGGGGGTGAGTTATGATCAGGAAAGGCACATGGAGGCTTCGGGGGGGGGGTGGTCTTCAAGGGTGGTTGCGGGAAGTGTCCGCTTTAGAATTATTTGCCAAACGGGCCATTTATATTTTACACCCTCCCGTTTGGGTGCGTGGCTCACAATAAAGAAATGTTCAAAAGACGGAAAGAATGAATGAACGAGTGAGTAGACAAGAGTCTTCCGGGGGCCCGGGGGCCCTCTCCTCTGCTCTGCCCCACTCCTTGCAGCTCAGAGCTGGCACAGAGCCCCGCACAACTGGGCATGAGACTGGGAGGTCCCCACCCGTCCCCACGCTGCCTCCAAGCGCCCCCATCAGCAGCGCGGCTGGGCCGGGGGGAGTGGGCGGGCCAGTTTCCGCACCGGGCTCCCTGGCCCCCCGGCGACACAGAGCTGGCTCCCGGCTCTGCCCACCCCACTCTGAGTCTGGGCCGAGGCGCTAGGCCCTGATGATGGTGCGCTCTCAGCTAAGGGATTGGATTCCCTTATCTCGCGGGGGTCAGTCCCCTGTGGCGGGCCTAATGTGAGAGCAGCAGACCTCAAGTAATGACTCTCCGATAGGGATCAGCCCAGCTCCCCGCGGCATTTAGTCTCTGCCAGCTTCGGCAGCTTCCCCAGCGCGGCTCCCAGCCGAGGCCTGGACAGAGGGGCTGGCTGGGCTGATGGGGAGGTGAGGGGCTCGGCCAGAGAGCCACCCTCCCATCCCCGGTTGTGCCAGGAGAGGCGGAGAGCGGAAAGAATTCAGAACAGGGTCCTGTCCTCTGGGCTCACTGTGGGGACGGGCCTGTCACCCCGGACCTCAGCTTCTCCGTGCAGCGTGGGTGGACCTCGGCCTGGGTCTGGCTGCGGTCGCTGTCTGTACCCCCGTGTCCCCCACCAGTCCTACCCTTTGCAAACTTGGGTCTGCGGCACATCACATGGAATAAGCCGAGTGGGGTGTGCGGTCGGGCCAGCGAGGGGCTGGAGCAGGTGGACGGATGGGGCTCAGCCTCGGCAGGAAGCAAGGTGAGGGGTGGGAAGGTAACTGCGTTACGTGGCCGCGTGGGAAATCAGACAACTCTGAGGGCTTCCTCTGCGGGCCTGGGGGTAAGTGGGTGACTTGGATGGACAGACAGATTCCAGTCCTTCCTTTGGCCGAAGCCGAAGGGGAAGCATGAGGTCATGCGGTCGCTTGGTGGCCTGGAAGGAAGAAAGGACACCCCCAGGACCCCCACCACGGCAGCCCGACGGGAGAGGTGCTGGGCGTCTACCGGGCAGATGCAGATGTGACCGTGTCCCCCTGGGAAGGCCTCACTCACTCTGCGGGAAGCGGGGTGGGTTGTCGTTGACGTCGGTGACCACAATGGTGACGGTGGTGGAGCCCGAGAGGCCGCCCAGCTGGCCCGCCATGTCTGTGGCCTGGATCACCACCTCGTAGCGCTCCTGGCTCTCGCGGTCGAGGTCGGGCACGGCCGTCCGGATCACGCCTGTGGGTGAGTGAGAGTGAGGCCACGGATGCGCCCCCCCCCCCCCCCACGAGCTGGCGGCTGACACGGAGACCCTGCCACGGGCAGCGGCCGGGCTCGGGCAAGTTCAGGAGGGGAGCGCGGAAGACGCGGAGGTGGCAATGTCCAGAAGCAGGCCCAGCGGCCGGCGCGCACGAGGGCTCACGCAGATGTGCTCGTACAGATAACTCGCACTCACACCTGCTCAAACAGATGCGCTCTTCATCTGTCGGTGGCGGTCACCAGAGCCAGGCAAGGAGCAGCGGCTCGCGGAGTGACTCACCCGGATTCACACACCGGGTACGTCCCATACACTTACATAAGAGCGCACGCAGGAACATACGTGAGATCGCACACACGCCCACGCGCGTGCACCCTCACAGCTACAAGTGCGCACTCTTGTTTTCACACACCCCTCTCCACCCCGGAGTCAGCCCTAGGGTCCCCGTGCCCGGTCCAGGCGCTAGCTGCTGTCAGTGCGAGAGGGGCAGGGGCCGCAGGAATGGGGGTGACCGCAAGATTAATTCTGCCGAGCGGAAGGCCGGGCTTCTTGTCTCCCTGCCAGTGGAGGGGAGAGTCGATGAGGCATTCAGAGCCTCCCCCGCCACTCACTCCAACCTGCCGAGGACCAGGTGGTGACAGGTGGTGCCCGGGGCCTGAGCGCCAGGTGGAGTCATGCACCAGCAGCCCCGCGATGCGCCCCATAAAACCCAATCTCCGGCTCCTGATGTCCCCAGACAGCCCCCAGACTCCAATACAGGCAACGGAACGAGGGGAGAGGTTGCAGCGTGTGTGTGGGGAGGGCATCTAGGAGGTGGCCCTGCGTTTATGGGATCGCACGGAGATACGGAAAATGTGTCGTCTGTCTGATCAAGAGCCGTACAGACCCTCCATCGGCGGCCTCCCAGTCCCCTCAATAGGCTCCCCGCTGATGACCCCTCTGAGAATGGTCTTCCCCAGGTCAGAGGGGTCTTAGAAGCAGCTGAACTTTTGGGATAAATCCCAGATCTGCCATTTGTTGGCCATGTGATCTTGGGCAAATCCCTTCCTCCGAACCTCCTTATCTGTAAAATGGGACAAATACAATACCCCCCTGAAGAACGGGCATTCTCAACCTTGGCGCGATGGCCGCTTTGGGTGGCATAACGCTACCCACTAGATGTCAGTAGCAGCACCCGCCCCACCAACCCCAGTTCTGGTCAGAGCAGGCCCTCCTTGACCCGCCCCAGGTGCTGCGCCCCGACACTGGGACTGGGAACAGGGCGCCCTTCTGGTGATGAGGGGAGGGCCCAGGGCCTCTGCTGGTCTGTCCGCTGAGGCTCTGCAGCCCCAGATGGCGGGGACTGAACGGGGAAGGTGGGCCCACCAGTGCTCTCTGCCCCGGGGGGCTGGAAGGAGGGAAAGAGCAGAAGACGAGAGAGAAGAGACAGGAAAGACACGGGGGCCTGGGGAAGAGCGATGGAGAGGAACCTAGTGAGAGGCAGGAGGGAAGAGACGAGAGAGACAGGCACTGGGGACAGTGCCTTCGTGACCAGGGAACAGACGGTGAGGCAGACCTAAGGAGCCCAGAAAGAGAGAGGAAAAGAGGGGAGTGGTCAAGCAGAGACAAATGCACACTCAGGAGGACACACGGAGAGAGAAGAACGGGAAGCCAAAGCCTGGAGAGAGAGGAGCAGGGAGAGAAAGAACGGAGCGGGGAAAGAAAGGCAGAGAACAACCGAGACACGCAACGGAGTCACAGCGCTGGGAAGGGGTGAAGAAAGGTGGTGGGAGGGAGGAAAGGGAGAGCAGACAGACCGATGGTGGCATGGCCACCGGGCCAGAGACAGGGGCTCCCTGAGTGCACCAGTCAGAGGGGCCCAAAGCTGGGTGCATTTGCTTTGCATCCAGGACCTCACTGAATGTAGAGGGGTGTTGGGGTTCGGGGCCGCCGAGCATCTGTGAGCTCGTGCTCCAAAAGCTCGTGAGTGGGGCTGAGGGCTAGGCTCTGGCCGAGGTCCACCCCCGTGGGTGGACTCCTTGCTGCCCCTGCCACTTCTAGCTCCAGAGGACGTGGGGACACTAAACTCTTGGAAACTGGTCACGAAGGCATGTAGATGATCAGCTGTCATCTCTGGGAGACTAGGAGGTGGGTACCCTCTAGACCCAGCCCTGGGATCACACCCAGCGGTAGGTTGCAGTGCTCCCCCTAAAGCACACCAGCTGCCACGCACACCCTTGGGTCACCGCCTCGCACACGGACTCTCGGCCACGCAGTTTGCTTTGGCCAACGCGGCATCAGCGAGTGTGACAAAAGCGGAGGCTCGACAAGCCCTTGTGTGCTGGGGGCCTGTCCTCTTGGAACCCCCAGACCACTGTGCTGGAAAAAAGCCCAGGAGGAAAGGCCACACGGAGGGAGGGGCCCAGCCGCGCCAGCTGTCCCAGCTGACTGGCCCGCTGACTGTTGCCACACGAGTGACCCCAGCAAAAGAACTGCCCAGCCAACGCACAGAATTATGACCAATAATAAACTGTTGCTGCTTGAAGTCACTATGTTTGGGCGCAGTTTGTCACACAGCCGTAGATAGCTGATGGCGAAATCACGTTCCCGGGCCCGTTCCTCTCCTGGGCTCACTCGTGCAGCCGCGTTTCACTGGCTCATCAGCCGCGTGAAAGGCCCAATGTGGCCTCATGCCTCGTACGTGTGGCAGCCGGTCCTGGCTGTCAGCTGGGGCTTCTCCTGTCTCTAGCAGCCCGGCTAGCTTCCTTAGATGGTGGTCTTCGAAGAGGAAGAGTGAAGGCCACGAGGTCTCCTAAGGTCTAATCTGGGACTTGGCAGAACACAGTCTCTGCTCCCAGATTCAAGACTCCGCCTCTCTTCTTTCTTTTGTTTTTTTCCGTAAGCCCAACGAGGGGCTCAAACTCATGACTCTGAGATCAAGAGTGTCAGGCTGTACAGATTCAGCCAGCCAGGCACCCCTCAAGACTTCCCCTCTCGATAGGAGCAGTGGCCAAGTCACTTTATCTAGAGGGGTGGGAAGAATTGACGGCATATTTTGTTAACCTGCTATGTTCCGCTCCCCACTTCCCACCTTCTGATGCTGGGAGGAGCACCCTGGAGGCTGGTGCCTTTTCCCCCGGCTCTGGGGGAAAAGTCCCAAATCAGCCCACGACTGAGTGAGACTGAGTGAGAGAGACAGAGACAGCACTAGTGGGGGAAGGGCAGCTAGAGAGGGAGAGAGAGAATCCCAAGCAGCCTCTGTACTGCCAGCACTGAGCCTGATGTGGGGCTCGAACCCACAAAGCTGTGAGATCATGACCTGAGCTGAAACCCAGAGTCGGACGCTTAACTGACTGAGCCACCCAGGCGCCCCTACAGTCGTTCCTGAAACCTTCTGGCTCGGTTAAGTCCCTTCGTTCACTCATTTATTAGATCTACTTACTGAGGACCTACTATGCTACTTACTACTTATTGAGGACCTACTATGCATAAGGGCCACAGAGTCACATATGAGGCAGTACAAAAAGGAGGGACTTTGGAGTCAGACAGACTGGTTCGGGTCTTCTTTCCGCCATTTACATGCTATCTGACCTTGAGCAAGTTCTTGAGTCCCCCTGAGCCTCAGCTTCCTATTCTATAAAATGGGGCTACGGTTCAATGAGACAAAGTTGCCAGTGACAGGTCTCACATTCCGGGGATGCCTTGATGATCCCCCCACTCCTCAAGTCCTGGATTTGGGTACCCGATAAATAAGTTCCATGAGGGCAGAGGTTCATACTGGCCTTGTTCATCATCTTACCTATCGGGTCTGGCACATAGTAGGTGTTCAGTAAACATCTGGACTGCCTGACCTACGGCCACGGACCCTCTGTCCCCCCTCTCACTGTGTGGGTGGCATTGTCTGTTGGTCTCTGGCTTCTCTGTTGGAACAGAAGCCCCGTGGGGGCAGAAACCGGATTTAGTTTATCATCCTGACCCAAGGATCTGGCACTTAGAAGGCGCTCGGCAAAGGTTTGTTTCATTCGTCCCGGGAAAACAGACATGTCTGGCCCCAATTGAGACTTTTCAGCAGGTATCTTGAAGTCTCTGAGAGAGCCTCGCTATTCCTGCGGGGGCGGTGGTAGTGGAGGGGGCTGGGAATTAGAACCTGGCCACGGCCTTGTCCTCACCCATCGCCCCCAGTTCCAGCTGTCGTCCTCGCCACCCCTGCTGTCCCCTCCAAATTCTGCAGAAGGGGCCCTGGAGCCCAAGCGATGCCTCATTAGCCCACAAATGCCATCCCCGTAGCCCCTGTGGGGGGCTTGCTGGCAGGCCTGGCCTTTAAAACACACAAGTTAATTCCTCCTCTGGCGCTCGGCCTCATGGCACCCCGCCTCCTCCTTTCCCTCACACCTTCCTCTCAGGGCCCGTTCCGGCTCTGCTCCCTGCTATCTGCACAGCGAGAACAGACTGTACCTCGCAGCAGCTGCTAAATATAGACCCGCATCAGCGGAATATTCCTGGCTGGGGAAATGGAGCTCGGGCTGGGAATGGCACCAGGGCGGCTCCTGCAGTGGGGCTGAAGGCAAGGGTAGGTGGGGGGCGGGGGAGGGGAGTCCGGTCCTTCCTGGGAAATGTCAGCAAAGACCTTCTCCGACTGAGCAAGTTGAGGACCCTAGGACGGGGAGCTCGTGTGCGCTGCCTCACCTTCCTAGCCTGGTGCCCGCTTGCTGGCCTCTTGGGAGCCCTTCCTGCCCCGCCCCCCGGGCCCCACGGCCTCCCACTCGCCACCTTCCTCCATGCTCTGGCTTACAACCTGGCCGTCCTCATCGTCTTGGAGTCTGGTCTTCCAACTGCTCACCCCTGCCACCTCCCAGACTCAATCCCGGCCCCTCCCTTCTTTCCACGTCCGGTCTCTTCCTCTTTCTGAAAGGGGATCAACTCTAAGGCCCCCTCGACGGGCTGAATGAATGAAGGCTTCAGCAGCGGCAGCAGCCCCTCGGTGTATGGGCAGGTAGCAGCTACTGAGCCGAGCACTTCGTATGCTTGCTGCTCCCTTGGCCTGCACGCTCCCTCCTAGACACTCATACCCTCACTTCACTCGCGTCTCTGCCCGAGGTCACCTCCCCAGAAAGGCCTGTCCTGATTTCTTCAGCTAAGTCAATCCCCTTACCCTGCTTTCTGTGTCTTGTTGCTACCTGACGTTCTGTTACACATTGATATGCTTACTGTCTGTATTCCCTCCTTGGATGAAAGCTCCTGGAGGGTAGGGTCTTAGATTTGCCTCCTGCCATATGCTTAGAGCCGGGCACTTAGTAGGCACTCAACAAAGAGCTGTTGAGTGAGTGAAAGAACTCTCCCGTTGGACCCTCACAGTAATCATGTGAGATGAGAATTTATTATCCCTCTTGTGTGCATGGGAGACCAAAGCTTAAAGAGCCCCGGCTATTCAGAGAGCTCTGGGCCCATATTTCGGACGGCCTCCTAGATGTTCTAAATGTTTCTTTCCTCCCTTCGCTCATCTTAAAGCCACTATGGTTAAAATGGAATTAATTAGCTCTGCACCAGATCCCAGGGCACATTCACTCATTCTTCTGCTCCCAGTTTTCTTAATCCACATTCCTCCTTCTGTTGCTGTAGATGGGGCCCCTTCCCATCCCAAGACCCAAAGGTGGGAACCCCTCAATCTAGTCCCCTACATTCATCCAGGTCCCCAAGGTTTGCCCTGGGCAGGATCTCACTGTCATCCCTCATTCCCCCTCCTCCGCATCTCAACTAACCCTCACCACCAATCCTGTGTCATCTTTGGCTCCCTAACTGGATGGAGCAGGCTAAGGAGGCTGGGTAGGGGCTGAGAAAAGGCACAGACCTTGGTGTTTGTCCTTTGGGGCTCTCTGCTGGGCACCCCAGGCTACTGAGTCTCCCTGAATTCAATTCCCGCCTCTGAGCCATGCTATCGAGAGCAGCCCGAGGGATCTTGTTAAAATGAAAACCTGAGCATGTCACTTCCCTGCCTAAAAGTCATCAATGAACCCAGAGTGTTGGTGAGGAGGAGGGGAAACAGGTGCCTTCCTACGTGGCTCTCGGGAGTGTAATCTGGTACATTTCGGCATTATCTATCCAGACTCCAAATGCATGTGCTCTTTGACCCAGCTTCTCCACTTCCCCGAAATTATCCTGCAGATATACTCACACAAGCACAAAATGATATATGTATGAGGTTATTCACTGTAGCATTGTTCGTTGTAGCAAAAGATTGGAAACAGCGTAAGTGTCCATCAATAGGGGACTGGTGAAATAAATTTTAGTGTATCCACAACAGCTGTTAAATAAAAGAATGAGGAAGCTCTTTATGTACTGATATAGAATAATCTTCAAGATGTATTGTTAAGTGAAAAAGGCAAGCAGTGTGTATAGTGTGTGTTTATAGCTACCGTTTGTTAGAAAAATAAAACAAATACATGTACCTATTTTCTTGTACATGCATAGAATAGCTCTGGAAAGATATCCAAGAAAATTACATTGGTTGCCTTGGGGACACAGACTGGGCGGCTGGGGGACTGGAAGGGGTGAGGAATTTCCACTAAATATCTGTTTGGACTACTTTTTGAGTTTTGAACCTTGAAGTGTGTTACCTATTTAAAAAACTTAATATTTTTCAAGTGAGTGAGTCCAAAATCTCCTAGTATATATACACCAAGTGGCTACCTTTGGGCCACAATTACTGGAGATAAGGGTAGGAATTTTGTTTTCTTTTTCCTTTTCTTCTTTCCTTCTCTTTTTTTTAAACATTTTTAAATGTTGGAATGTTTCCTAAAATGTATTACTTTTGCAAGGAGGAAAAAAAATGACAAAGATACTATGTGTGAGATAATACAATTATAACTGTGCTCATAGCCTGGAATCCTTAACCCCCGACCCCAAGAAAACAAACACACAAGCAAAAACCCAAAACCCAGATCCATCACTCACATACACCCTCCCCCACTACCCTTAGAATAAAATCCAAGGTCTTGAGCCTGGCTTGTACTGACTGGGCCCAGTCGGGCCCCCGCCAGCCAGCCCACGTCACATCTCAGCCTGCCTGCTTCCCCAGTCCTGAGTTGCTTACAATTCCCCTCATGCCTCAGGCTGTTGTTTCCCTTCCTATTTTTTTGCCCGCACCATGCCCGCTGCCTAGAATGCCCCTCTCTGAGTCGCGTTCAGGACCGCACTTTCTGGGCCTTTGGGGGATCAGCTGCCACCACCTCCCACAACTTTGCATCCCAACTGCTCGTGCGTGTGCCCCAGCCCCCGCCGGACTGTGAGTCCCAAGACGGCACCAGGTAAACATTCGGGGCTGCCGCGTCTCATCTCCCGCCGTCGCCCCTGCCCTGCCCTGCCCCGCCCCTCCCCGCTGGGCGCCCGCAGCCACGCCCCGCTGTGTGACCTCAGCGCAGCGCTTCTCTGGTCTGGGCCTCTGGCAAGGCCCCTCAGAGACGTCATCGGGTTCTAACCTCAGACGAAGGGAGTGGGGGCTGTGTTTGGTGGTGCCGGGGGGAGGGAGAAGAAGCCAGGAAGTCATTCTTCTCCAACGGGGTCCTCCCAACAGACCCGTAACAACTGCCCTTTGAACAGAGCGTTCGCAACTGCTGCAAAGATGCCCTCCACCAGCTGACTCCCCCGAATACACGTACGACCGGCCCCCTAAGGGCTGCAGACCACACTAGCCTCAGTTTGGCACCAAGGACACGAGGGCCGCTTAGTTTGGACCTCCGAAGTCCTTTCAGGGCGCCCCATGTGGCCGCATCCTGCTTCTTTGTTTCTCTGCCAGTCTTGCCGGCGCCCCCAGGCCTATTCTTTTCTGTCCCTCAGCCCTTCGCTCTTTCTGTCTGGCCGCCCTTCCCTCTGCAACCCTGGAACAGGCAACACGCCTCCCGCTCCGGCCTCACCCTCTGCGCTGTCCGGTTAGAAGGCGGATCGCAGACCTTGGCCCGCCCTCTGGCCCCGCCCTCTCACGCCCCTCCTCCGAGTCCGCCCAGGCCCCGCCCCTCTGGCCTGGCCCTGCCCCTCACCGGTCTTGGGGTCCACGGTGAAGTGGTGCTCGCCGTCCAGCACGCTGTACACCAGCCGAGCGCTGCTGCCGTACGTGGGGTCATCCGCATCCGAGGCCATCACCTGCATCACCGACGTGCCTGGGCCCGGGGGACCAAGAGAGACGGGGGGGGGTCACCCGGGGGCCGCTGTGCCTGTCCTCCCCACCCCAGGGAAGCTGGGGGAGGAGATGCGGGCTGGAGGTCATGGCTAGTCCCCTCACAGTCCCCATCCCCACACCGACTCCCAACCCGCTTCCTGATCTGGGGCCTTCCTGTGGCTCAAGCATGACCATGGAATCAGAGCAGGATTCAAATCTCCCTTTGGTGGCTCCCAGCTGTAGGAAGGCAGCCTCTCTGAATCTGTTTCCTCGTCAGCAAATGGGGGTAGTCCTTGGTTCTTAACGTCGAGGGAATGCATTTCAAACTCTCAGGGCAGACTAGGCTCAGTCTCTCAGTGGGTGGTGGCAATGGTCATCTTCATCAGTTAAGGCCATAAGGGTCAGGGCTAGAGCCAGGACTGGAAACCAGGCACCTGACTCACAAAGCAGGGGTCTCCCTACCCACCCCAGCCCCTCCTGACTTCTCAAGGGAATTCTCTTTCTCCTGCCTTCCTCCCCCTCCAACCCAATGAGAGTTGGGGCAGCCCAGAGGATAACCAAGTTCCCTGGGGCTCAGAGGCCAGTGTCATTTGTATCTGGGGCAGGAGGATGGCAGGGCCCAGCTTTCCCTTTGGAAAGTAGTTGGCTATGGGCCCTCCTGCCCTCCTCGCCCCTCCCCCTAGGTGCCCAGACAGTCCCTGCCCCCAGAAACACACACACACACACACACACACACACACACACACTTCTCCACATGCTCCGCACGCTCTGCACGTAGGCTGCTGGGGAGAGTATAAATTGGATAAAAGTCCATCAAACAGCGGCAATTAAGTTATTGATTTTCGACGCTGCCTCATTAAACTGGGAGCTTCTCTCGGCCTGTCCCAGAGATGGCTCTAATTTGACATCATGTTCAATTTGACGAAATCAGGGCTTGGGACGTGAGGCTGGACAGGATGGGGGTGAGGGGAGGGGTGGGGGAGGGGTTGGATGGAGACACAGGCAAAGCCTTCTGGGCCATCTGAACCTTTCCAGAAAGCAGGGGGTGAGGTAGAAGACTCAAGAGGAATCTCGGGGGGGGGGGCTGCTCAGGACCTCAAGGGGATGAGACTTGAGACCTCAAGTTTCACCCAAGGGGATGAGACTCAGACCTCACTTCCAGCAGATGCTGTCTTCTGAGTGCCCTGCTAGGGAGGGGATGGCGCCCAGACCTGATGAGGTTCTGGGTGGGGCCCTCCTGTGGCTGAAGTTGGACTCTCTGGGCCAGCAGGGTGGCACGCTGGGAGGGGAGGCCCATTCACTGCTTGGCTAATGAGTGAGGCTCTGGAAATGCTACTGCAGCAATTCTGCTAAGCCCAGCCTGCCGCCTGCCTCTCCCGCCTCCAGCCTGGGGCCCTCGATCATTCCAGACAGACACATGTATTTATTTTTCACTCTTTTGCATTTCTCATTTCCTTCTCCGTGTCCCCCCTCCCAGTCTGAGCCTCTTAAACCGGCCCTGCAATGCGCCTCTCTTTGGCAGCTGCGGTTCCATGTCAACCACGTCAGGGCTGCCCAGAGAAGCGAATGTCCAGCTTCACCCGCCACTTAAATCCATCATCTCTAACCCTCATAGTGTTTCTGAGAGGCAGAGTGGGCCCCTTCAGGGTGCAGGTGAAGAAACAGGTCAAACCGGTAGAAAGACTCGACCAAGAGCACACAGAGAGGAAGTGGTGGGATTTGAGCCCAGGACTCTCTGAGACCAAAGCCCTCCTGGGTGGCAGAGTCAGCACAGGCAGAGTGGCTCTGGGGATGGTGGCCCAGGGTACTTAATCATGATCAGTGATGACTCCACCACTTATTAGCAGTTTGACCTTGAACACGTCACAAATCCCTTTGTGCCTCAAATTCCTCCTTTGTGAAATGAGGATGATAGCACTACCAAACTGCTGGGATTGGTTTTGAGAATTCAAATAGATTTCCATGTTCAGCACCGAGGACAGTGCCTGGCCCTTGCTAAGAACTCCGTGAACGCGGGTTGTTGTTGTCTCGGAGGCAAGGCACGCCAGTATACAAGAGTACAATCATGCCTCCCTCACAGACATGCTGAAAAGGGCGAAGATACATAAAGCATCAGGCTCATGGTGGGTGCTCAATAAACAGTAGCTGTTGTAACTGTTATGAGAGAGGGTCTCCCTGTCATTCTCTGCCTGTTCCCCCCACCCTTGGACAAGGCACAATGTCAGGCTGAGTGACTCCCCAGGGACATGGTTGATCTCTCTCTCTCTCTCTCTCTCTCTCACTCTCTCTTTCTCTCTCCCTCTCTCTCCCTGTCTCCCTGGCTGCATCCCAGGGACTCCTGCGGGGATGATGGAATCATTTCCCCAATCCGGGATTCTTTATTGCAGCCATTACAGTTAATGCCGACACGTGGGGATGGTGAAGGGTCAGTGATTCACCACTGGCTCCCCTAGCTCCAGACCCCCTCCTACTTTCTTCACAAGTCAGCCGTAGCCCAGAATGAGCAGAGAAAAGGGTGCCAGGCCTATGGCTGCTATGAGGCCACCTCAGGGTCATACCCCCTACATTCAGCAGTTTGTATTTTATAATGACCATCATGTCCAATCCCTCCTTTAGTCCTCAGGTCAACTGTATGATGTGGATGCAGTGTTGTGCTGGTAAATGTTTAACCATCGTCTCCAAGGGGTAGATGGGTGGGGAGGAAGGCCCTGCTTTGTAGTGGTTGTTGATTTCCATGTTGATTTCCAAATACTCTCACCAGGGCCAGTTTCAAGCTACCAATGTGCATCAACTGGCTCACAAAACAGAAAATCACTATTTCCCTCTTGTGAGCTGATAGGAACAAGCATAGTACAATCCTACATCAGTCCCATTTTACAGATGAGGAAACTGCTATGCACAGGGAAGGGTGAAAATGTGAATTAATAATAAATGATAACAAAACCCACTATTATATATCATTATCCGATGATAATGATAGATTACATTTATTGAATAACTACTTTGTGCTAGATACTACAATAAGCCATTTACGTATATTATCTCATGGAATTTGCAAAATAAGCTTGAAGTAAGCTCTAGTAAGACTTCCCCTTTACAGACAGAGAAATGAGGCTGAGTGAGGTAATGAAGCCCTTTGTGCCTCAATTTCCTCATTTGTGAAATTAGGGTAGTATTACTCCCAAACTCTCGGGATCATTGTGAGAACACAAATAGATTTCCCATGTTCAGAACTGAGGACAGCGCCTGGCCAAGTTCACCTGGCAAGAGGCAGGATTCAAACCCAGGCCGATCTGATATCAAAACTCACACGTGTCTGGCCTTGTAAAGTAGGAGGTCAATAAGAGTCGAAGTAGACAGGCAAGTGAGAGAGGGAAGAGTCAGAGAAAGGAGAGGGAGGGTAGAGGAGGGGAATGGCAAGGAGCTGCATTCAGGATTCTTCCTGCCCAACAGCTGGTTCAAGCTCAGACTTCCAGAGGCAGGACTGGGATTGGCTAGGATGAGCTGGTCACTGTCGTGGTGCTTATGCCAGCCAGCTGTTGAGCTACATGGGGTCAAGGGCCTATAGGCTGGCATAGGAAGGGTTGCCCAAATGATTCTTGGGTAAAACAGGATCTCAGGGCCCAGGGTTCCATGTGGAATGTTAGCTATGGAAAGGCTGGTCCTTGGAGAGCACAGAAACCAGTGTTTCTCAACGTGGCTGCACATTAGAATCTCTTAGGAGCTTTAAAATAAAACTGATGCTGAGCCCCACCTCAGACCAATTCAACAGCGCTCTCCTGGGGTGGAGCACAGGCAAGGGTATTTTTAAAAGCTCCCACAGTGATTCTAAGTTCATCCCAGGCTAAGAACGGACGCCCTAAACCAAACCCCTGATTGAACTGATGAGGAAACTGAGTCATTGAGCCTTTGCTCCATGACCCTCCCAAGGTTCTACCATTAGTAAGTGGTAGGGAAGGACTCAAACCCAGGTCTGTTGGAGCCACCAGGTCACCCTCCTGGACTCACTGCACTTGTGCTGAGACCGGAACCTGGAAGGAAGAAGTAAGGGTGACACACGCCACCAAGTCAGCAGTGCTCCTCCCAGGCAAAACCAGCACGAGACAGCTGACCCTCCTGCGAGGAGATGACCCTGGGTGACCCTTGGGTTCAAATCCCACCACTTCCTCACTCTCCCTGTTTGACCTCTTTCCTCACCTTTAATCTAGAGGACGCCCCTCTGCCTCTCAGGGATGCTCCGAGGACTAGAGATAATGGATTTACCCGGCTGCTAAAGCTGACCATGTAGCAGCGCTCAGTCGTTTATTCCTCTCTCCTCTCTCTGCATGGTCAGAAGGTCTCTGGGGCTGCGTCCTCGGCCTGGAGTAGGAGATGCCTGGGCACCATTATCAGGAGGGGGTGGGGGGACATGGTCACCCCTCATCTCTGGTTTATCTGGGTGACTCTGACATGGTTTGTCATGGAGTCAGAATTGGAACCCGGGGCCTGGTTCCCAGGCCAGAATTCTTTCCTTTCTTGTCCCCTCAACTTGACTATCTGTGCTCTGGGACTCCCAGGAGGAGTCCCAGTTAGCTCAGGAAGGAGGTGGTGCTGTGTGGAAGGGACTTTAAGGAAGTCATCCCCACCGCTCAGCTGAGTGGCTGTGGGAAAAGTAACCTGACTGGGCCTCAGTTCCCCTTCTGTGAAATGGAGATAACACCTCCTCCTTCCTGCCTCCCTGGGTGAGGGAGGCCCTTTAATGAGATGAAAGAGAAGAAGCACTTTGGAAAAGAACAGAGTCCTCAAACGAGGTGACCAAGTGTCATTATTACGAAGATGTTTGTAATTATTACCATCCTGCCTCTTCCCTACCTCCCTTTGCTGCCCTGCTGGGCCTGGGGAAACCCTCAGCTCACATTTAGCTTCTCAAACATTTATAAAAAATGAGTCCCACCCCCTGCTGCTGCTAGAACGGCGCGGAATGCTTTCTATTAAAAATTAAAAACCACTTGTCGAGTCCCTGGGAACGTTCAGATTACACGGGAAACAAACCCCTTCTCAAACTCTCCCTCCCAGCCCCCTCTTTGATCATCACTTATAACGCCGGCTCACTGGGCTGACCTCCACAGCTTTCGCCCGCCCAGCCAGGGCCGCCTAATGACTTGCTGGAGAATGCAGGAGTGTGGCTGCAGGGGAGGGGGATAGAGGGATAGAGGGGGAGGATGCAGGCTCAGAGACAAGTGACAGAGAGGGTGGCACTGAGAGAAGGGGCTAGAAAATGGGTCAGAGACAGAGAGACAAGGGATTAGAGGGGCAGAGATTCAGAGAGACGGGCAGCAAGAAAAGTGGGAAAACAGATACTCCGACATATGGGCAGAAATTAGGACAGAGACAGAGAGATGAGCAGCAGAGAGGCAGAGATACATAGAGACAGGGAGAAAGTGGAACACGGAATGTGACAGAAAGAAGTAGAAATGCAGAGATAAAGTCAGAAAGTAGACTTATATAGAAACAGAGACAGGCAGAGATACATATTAAGCAAGAGGAGAGTGGGAGAGAGTGGGAGGGGGGACAAAAAGAAGAAGCAATTCTGGCTCCGTTGGATGAGGCTGCCCTATGTTGCCAACACACTTCTCCAGGGGCTCCAGTGACCTCTGCGACACTGTCCCCTCCCTTTCTCCTCATAGGTCCCAGCCACGGACTCACCCGTGCAGGCCACCCCTGAATATTTGTGGGAGCCTAATCTGTCCCCCTGAGAGAAAGGACTCTCCTCCATTCCAGTGTGAGACCCTTGTGCTCTCTGTCCTTTCCGCGTTTAAAGGGGACCCTCTAGTAAGTAGTCTGGTCACCTTGTTTGTTTGGGACAGAAACATTGCAAGTGTCTGCGACAGGATCCCTCTGCCTGTTGCAGAAAGCAAACATTTTTTTTTTTTTTTTTTTGCTTATAGTTCAGTTCCATTCAGTCATCCGACATCTACAGAGCACCCACTGTGTGCCGTACCCTTTTGCACGGGGCCTGGCCTAGAGACGGTGCTCGTGTTTGTTGAATAACTTGTTGATGGAAACGACAAAGAAAGGCAGGGATACCGTCTTCACCGTCCAGGTTCCCTGGGCCATGGGGACGACTCTGAGGGCCAGGGCCTCTGCTCCTCTCTGCCACCTCTCCCCACCAAAAACTCTCCTGTCCTCTGCCCCCCACCCCCGCCCCCGCCGATCCTGGGTGGTGAGAGCCAGTGCCGTTGCTAGGCAAGGAGATATTGCACATATAGATCTTCCTGGACTTTAATTAAAAACATCTTTAGAAGTTGTCTCTGCAGAGGCCAGCGATTGATTCCTGGCTTGGGCCCGAGGGCTGCTGAGCCACACTCTCTCTGGCTGCAGACAGGACAATCGGAGGCTCCCAGCTTGCTGCTGCCCTCCCCAAATGAGACCCTTGGGGAACACACTGCCTCCTGCCCTCCTCCTTTCCTCCCTGCCACCGCCCCCCTCCCCCTAGCACAGGATTCAGCAGTCAGAGAGTACGTTCTTCCAATTTTTATCTCCTTCCCCTCATGAGCCTCAGTTTCTTCAGCTTTGAAATGGGCATGTCAGCACTTGACCCGAGAGCGCCCGGGGGAGCGAAAGGAGATCAGGGACGTGAAAGCGCTTTTTGCAAGCCGTCAAGGCCCTGTGCCTGGCTGTTTCCCACACAGGCTGAGGCCAGTGGCTTGGGTTCTGTTTCCGGGTTCTGGGTCCGGTTCTGGCCCCAGCTCTTACTCTGGAAACTCAGGCAAGTTACTTTATCGCTCTCTGCATTTATTTCCTCATTGGTTAAATGAGGACAGTAATACCTGCCCTGCTTATTCCCCAGGATTGTGAGGATAAAGGGAAATAGCTCTGCGAAAGCAGTGTTGGCTGACAGCTGTTATTTAGTAAATGTCCCAAGAAGCGTGGACTGTACTGCAAAACGGCCTCTTTTCCATCTACTAAAGATGCTGCTCACAGAGGAATTGGGATACGTGGAAAAACCAGCCATGGCAGAGCCCCTGCCCATTTCCACAGCCCAATGAGCCCCAGTCCCAGGGCCCAACAATGCCAATCCTCTGCCGAATGAGCCACCCCGGGGGCGCCTGGGTGGCTCAGTCGGTTAAGCGTCCGACTTCAGCTCAGGTCGACTCGCGGTCGGTGAGTTCGAGCCCCGCGTTGGGCTCTGTGCTGACGGCTCCGAGCCTGGAGCCCGCTTCGGATTCTGTGTCTCCCTCTCTCTCTGCCTCTCCCCTGTTCATGCTCTGTCTCTCCCTGTCTCAAAAATAAATAAACGTTAAAAAAAAAATTTCAAATGAGCCACCCCGTTCTCTTGCCTTTGCTCGCAGCAGACATCACTAATCGATTGCGGCGTTTTCTCCAGAGTTTGAACGAGGCCTCAGACTCCTTCTCAACACAACCCTACAGTCACTGCCAGTTGACCGGAGTTGGCCCCAGAGATGAAACTGATCTGACACCACTTTGAGGTCAGGGGGAGTGTCTCGCTCATCTCTCCATCCCCACATACCTAGCAAAGTTGCCATGTACCCAGTAGGCACTAACACGTGTTTATTGAATTGAAAGCAATTGCTTATTTTTCTACCCCCTTGGGGCTATATATAAAGTAGGTGCTAATAAATGTTTGCTAAGTTAGGTGACTCATCTTTGCAACCCCGACAGAGCCAAGTATACTGGAGGCCTTGTACATAATGGGTGCTAATAAACATTTGTGGATTTAATTCAATTACTTATCTTTACATCCCCTGCAGTGCCCAGAATAAAGCAGTGGCTAATAGATGTGTGTTGGCTTGAACTTCTCATTTCTGCATCCTCAACAGTGCCAAGCACACTGTCTTATACGTAGTTGGCATTAATAAGTAGGTGCAGTTGGATCGTGCATGAAAGCCCTGCGGAGACTTGCTGTCCCCTGGCCAGGTTGTGACACTCGTGGGTAGGGGTCTGGTGCCCCCAACATGAAGCGATTGTCCAGTCCAAGTCTTTTCTCTCAAAACTCACTCTCTTGTTGATTTCATCCAGCCTCGACCTTTAAGTTCCTCCTCTCTGCTGATGACTTCCACAGTTGAATCTCTGACCCTGATCGAGCTCCTGACCTCCAGACTCAGAGATCCAACTGTCCCCTTGACAACTCCACTGGCATTTCTGGTAGACGTCTTAATGTTAACATGTCTGAGAGTGGAGTCTTAATTTTGTGCTGTAATCTTGCTCTTTCTGGAGCATTCCCCATCTCAGCATCATCCTTGCCTTGTCTCTCTTTCACCCCCCAATATCCAATCCCTCCCAAACCCCGTTGATTCTACCTTCAACAGGCATCCGGAATCCCATTCCTTCTTAAACCCTACACTCGCCTACGAATCAGCCTCACCTCTCGCCCGCACGATCGCAGCTGCCTCTGCGCTGATCTCCCTACTTCCAAGTGTGTTCCCGAAAGTCTATTCTCAGCATGGTGGCCAACAAGTCGGCCTTTAAAAGTATAAGTTCGATCACGGCACAACCAAAATCCTTTCAATGGCTACAACGTCCTACATGATCCGGCTTCCGGAACCTCTTCTGATCTCATTGGACACCCTCCCCTCCTCTCTTACTCCTCTCTTCACCCACACTGACCCCTTGCTATTCCTCAAAGGTGACAAACACACAATGCCTCAGGGCCTTTGCACTTGCTGTTTTCGCTGCCTGAACAGTCTCCCTCCAGCTTACTGATTCTCCAAGTGTGGTTCCTGAGCCAGCAATAGCAGCATCGCCTCGGAATTTTTTAAAAATGCAAACATTTCTAAAAGCCCAGACCTGCTGAATCAAAAACCCTGGGGGGAATAGGGGCATCAGTCTGTATTTTAACAATACACTTTAATGTGGGTGCACAACAAAGTATTAAACCGCTGTTTCACATAGCTCCTTGGTTCCTTCAAATGTCCTTTTTTATTAAAAAAAAAAAGGCCACCCTGACTCCTCTTTCTAGAATAGCACTCCCCCAATATAATGCCCAGTTCCCTTAGCTTCACAGCATTTGGACCACAGGGCTGATGCTATATTGGCTTGTTTATTTCTTTCTTGTCTGTCTCCTTGCTCTATATGTATGTAGGTTTCCTAAGCATCCCCAACGCCCGGCACAGAGTAGGCACTCAGTAAATGTCTGTTGCGTGAACGAACCCCTTCGGTGCTTAGAAGAATACTTTGTGCCCAGAGAGAGGCAGGGACTTGCCCAAGGTCACGTAGGGAGCCAGGCCTCCTGACTGTCGGCCGCAGGACCTGCTTCACCGCATCAGGCTCGGCCTGCCTGGCTGCCCCTCCTCAGAAGCGTGGCTCATCGGAGGCCCCCGGCACACTTCCCTTCCTTTTTAAGCTGTGAGCGGTTTAATTTGCGAGCGCCGCCGCCTTTCATGTCCCAAGCTGCGTCCCTGCTCCCTCTGATCTCCGAAGCTGCCCAGATCCTGGTGCCGCCTGTCGGGCCCGCCCTCCTCAGCCCAGATCAGGAGGCTCAGTAATTGTGACTGATTTTCAAAGCTGCCTGCAGTCTCCGCAAGCACCCCGGTGTCAGATTTGCTTCCCCTTCAAAAAGTTGCTCAAATGAAATAAACTAATTTAATTTCTGCTTCCTCCCTCCCCCTCCTGGGTTCCTTGGCTTGTCCGAGTTGAGTCCCAATGCCTGACTCTTCCCTGAGCTGAATGTCAGAGTCGGTAGGCTGGGAGAGGGAGGTGAGGCAGCACAGGGGCGCCTGAGGCTGATACTCATGAACCCGGCGGTGGTGGGTGCGGGGGGAGGGGGGGGAGGTTCTGCCTCCAACAATCTGGGTGACCTTGGATGTGCCCTTGCCCTTCTCTCGGCCTTGGTTCCCCCAAGTCTGACACAGAGACACTGCCACTCCAACAGTCTGGGACCCAAGCCCTGACTTCCTCAGTCACCGACTTGCTGTGTGACGGTGGGCACATTTTCTCCTCTCTGAGCCTCAGCGTTCCCATCTGTCCAATGGGGATGCTACCATCAGGCCTGCCATCTCTCAGAGTTGAAGTGGGGGTGAAGTGGTGGAGACCTGGTGGATGCCTC
The DNA here is from genome assembly GCF_022079265.1 of Lynx rufus. Taxonomy (NCBI): domain Eukaryota; kingdom Metazoa; phylum Chordata; class Mammalia; order Carnivora; family Felidae; genus Lynx; species Lynx rufus. Next base: position 14,806,688 of record NW_025814896.1, on the reverse strand, counting down.
CCTCTGAGTCCCCTGTCCCCACCTGTTCTCCGAACTGTAGTAGAGGGAGCTTTCTAAATGCCCATCGCGCCCTTGCTTAAGTCTTTCCCAGGTTCGGTGCCTCCCTCAAGTCCTTCGGGTATGGTTCTTGCTTCCTTCTCCAGCCTCATCTCTTCCCACCTTTCTGGTCTTTTCTGGTCTTTCTGGTCCGTTAGGGATGAAGCGAGACAGGGCCAGAGTCTGAGTGGGTGAGTAGGGGCTGCAGGACCAAGGAAGTCCGAGACTTGCCGTGTGACCGTGGACACATCACTGCCCCTCTGAGCCTCAGTTTCCCCCGTTTTCAAAATTGATTTCTAGGTAATCACTGGGCTCTGAAAGTCCACGGGTCTTTGCTCCTGACAACTTCCGATTTATCTCTCCACCGAGCCCATATATTGAAGTGCCTTTTGCAAGGTCTCCGCTTGGCTGTCTCATCAGTACTTCCAACTCAGCACGATGGACACCAACTCCTGATGTCCCTCCGTCCTCCAGACCTATTCCTCCAGCTGCTCCTCCCGTCTCAGTAAATGGAAATCCCATCAGTTTAATTGCCCAGGTCAGAATCTCGGGAATCATCCCCGAATTGTCTCTCTCTCGCACCCCGCATCCCATCCATTAGCAAATGCTTTCAGCTCTACTTTCAAAATACACCTCACAGTCGACCTCTTCTCTATACCCTTACTGGTCCCACCTCGTTCCAAGCCACCATCATTTCCTGCCCAGGTAATTGCAATATCCTTCTCAATGGGCCATCTGCTTCTGTCCCTGCCCCACGGCCAGCCCCACCACCATCTAATTTTCACCGAACAGCACGGGATCCTGTTAAAACTAAGTCAGATTGTATCCGTCCTCTGCACAAGCCTCTCCACTGACTTCCCGGCTTGCTCAGCATAAAAGGCAAAGCCCTGACTGTGGTCCACAGGGCTGCACGACCCGATCGCCTCTCCACTTCTCCTCCGGGCCTTTGCAGCTACGGTTCCCTCTGCCTGGAATGCTCTTCCCCCAGGGCCTATCCTTCACAACCTTCAGGCCTCCATTCAATGTCATCTCCTCAGATAAGCCTTCCCAGACCAATGACGTGTGTGTTCACTTGCTTCCCGCCTGTCTTCCTCAGCCAGAAAGTATCCTCCGTGATGGGGAGACTTGTCTGCCTTTTCAATGCCATGTTCTCAGTGCCTGGCACCTAGTAGGTCCTTGTACATGCTTGTTAAGTGAATGAATGAATGAATGCACTCAAACAGACACATAGCACGTCCTGTGCACGCACAGGCCTTAAAGTGCCGTTTGACCAGCCACATCTGGTCACTGCACACTCATGTGTGAATGCACATGCACACCAGGCATACGTGCGGACCTGCGCGCGTGCGTGTGTGTGTGTTTACAGCAGCCTACACCCACATTCGTGGCCTCCTGTAGCTACACTCTGGTGGAGCCTGGCCCGCGGGGGGTAACGTCTGTCTGTGGCTCTTGCCCGTGTCTCTGTAGGGGTGGCTGTGTCTGTGCGTCAGCTCCATGTGTGTGGGGGGCTGTTTCCTGAGTGGGGTCGTATGTGGCTGTGCTGGGGGTGAGGTCATGTCTGGTTGTGTGGCTGGGCCTCGTTTCAGCTGTGTTCGGCTCTGGCCGTTTCCAGGTACAGGTGCGCCTGCGGGCAGGTGCACCCGCGCCTGTGTAGGGGCTGTGGCCAAGGGCCGTGCGAGGTCTGCGTGGGGCTGAGCTCCGGGGAAGGGCCGTGTGCAGGTCAGCCGAACTTGTAAGTGGGGCTGGGCCCGTGTGCGTGACTGCACGTGGGGCGTGTCCGTGTCCCAGGGTGTCGCTGCGTCCACACGTAGGGCCGTGTCCGTGTGGGGTCCGTGTCCGTGAATGTGCCCGAGGTCACGTGTGTGCCTTTGTCCAGGGGCGCAGCTGTGACCGGGTCATAACTATGCCTGAGCCCCTGCGGGCACCTGGGCTCATGTCCATACCCCCTGCCTGCCTGGAGCAGCGGTTCCTGTCTCTCCTGCCCCTCTAGGGTGTCAGCCAGTCCCCACGGCAGGCTCCCACTCAGAGCCCCGTAGCTCCCCTTCCCCCACGCCCTGGCTCTCAGCCCCGCGCCTCTGGAGCCGGCCGCCCACCTGTGGGTGAGAGCTCAGCCACGCTGCCAATGTAGGGGCCGTGCAGGAAGCGGGGCTCGCTGTCGTTGATGTCCTGGACCTTGATGATGAACTCCGACTCAGGCTCCAGCAGGCGGTCGGTGGCGCGATCCCGGGCCTGAGCCCGCAGCGTGTAGAACGTTTTCTGCTCCCGGTCCAGGCGCTCCATGGCATGGATGTCTCCCGTCAGCTCATCAATCAGGAAGATGGTCCCAGCGCCCTCGCCTGAGATGGTATACTTGATGGCCCCGTCACCCTCGTCCGAGTCCGAGTGGATCTGGGGAGGCAGGGGGGCGGGGGCAGGTCAGTGGGTCTGGCGGGGGGGCCTCGGTGCTTGCATTTCGAACAAGCTTCCAAATGGCTGTCTCTCACCTCATCCTGAGTTCTAGGTCCAACCCCCGCCAGACTCTGAGCCTGGCATGTGGTGGGGACAGGGAGCAGAGAAAGGGAGGGGGGAGGAAAGGGAATGCACACCGAAGGGGCACCTCCTCCGTGCCAGGAGCTGTGCTAAGCAATTCACGTACTTCTTTAAAAAAAAAAAAACAAAAAAAAACCTGCTAGAGGAGGTTTTCTATCTTTATTTTACAGCTGGTTTTCTTTTTCCTTTTCCTCCTCAGGACTAGAGTAGTGGGATGGTCTGCTCAAGGTCAGACAGCTAGAGGAACGGATCTGGCCTCCGGCTTGGGCTTTCTCACTCCGTCGTCAAGCCTTCTGGGAGCAGCCCTCGGGGAGGAGGAGGCAGTGCGACGTGGCCCTGGCTAAAGCATCATACCCCTGGGTGTCCCCGCACAAGTCACTGCACCTCTCTGGGCCTCCCCAGTCACCTCCTCTGTAACACGTGGATCATACGGGCACCTCCCTCCTCGAGGTGCTGGGGGGCTCAGTTTAAAGTCCACAGAAGATACTAGCACTTGCCTGGCACCACGGGGCACGTGATATTTACCAGCCAACATGGCGGGGGCACTGCCATGGCATCGCAGCAGGGCCCTTGCTGGACCAGGCAGGACCCTGTGGCTACGGGACCAGGGAGAGGTCCAAGATGCTGAGGCAACTGGGGCCAAGGGAGAGGAGAGAGATTATTTACTTTTCCACTATCTTAACGACCGGTTCAACTGTACTGGTGTGTACCAGCTGAAAATCAGCCCTGCCAGAGACATAATAAGTGTCCAATAAATGGTAGCTATCGTTATTATTATATTATTTACTAAATGTTAGCTATATATAACTGGGATTTAATCCAGGCACTGTGAGGCTCCAAAGCCCAGCCTGTTTTCACTGAACTCAGATTTCTTAGGCAAGGGACCAGGAGGAAGGCTATTCTCCGAAACAGAAACACCTAGGTCCTGATCCTCCAATGCCCAAATTTCTGAGGCAGCTCTAAGCACAGGGAAAATCATCCAATGAAGCTGGTGACCTTGGGGGGGTCCCTGCCCCGCTCTAAGCTTCTACAGAGATTGAATACGAATGGCAGAATCTTTAAGGCCCCTTTCGGGCCAGAATGCCACGTACCCCAGCCCACTCAGCAGGGTAACAGGTGCCAATGAAGTCGTCGCGGAGAGGGACGAAAGCCCACCCCTTGCCACGCGGGAGGAACCCGGGTATAAATTCTGCTAGTGGAACTCTGTGTCTGAAAGGTGGATTATAGAAGTGCCATTTGGAAGATTGAATGGCCCATAAACATTTTCATATTTCATTAGCCGATTAATGGGCATCTCTCTCTTTTTGGCGAGTCTGCTGATTCTCAGCAGAAATTGCGGGGAGTAAATGGAGGCGTCTGGTGGAACCTTTCCGGGTCCCCGTCCTGTTATAGATTGCCCCAATTAATGCCCGTTCTGGGCTCCACCGAGAAGCCTTCTTCCTGTCCAGTTACTGTTAATAGATTTCTCATAAGTGGCTGGATTGTAAAAACCTCATAACTCAGTTTAATGCCCCCAATAAAATTATCTCAGGACGTCAGCCCTGAATCATCGGCAGTGCCGGGGATGAGGAGACCCGTCTCTCCTGTTTGCTGTTTATGTCTTCCCTCCACCTTTGCCCAGGGGAGATGGGGACAGGAGAGGGTCAACTCGTTCCGTCTGCGAGTGCCTCCACGCACTTTCCAATCAGACGTGTCGCCTGCTTGTTGTGTCAGTGAACGTTTCTGAGCCGTGTGGTGGAACAGACAGCCTGGGGGGTGATTCTTAACAGCTATCATCTAAGTAGTTTTCAGCTCTGCCCTAGGAAATATACTATTCTCCCCATTTCTCAGATGAGAACACTAAAGCACAGAGAGGGGAAGTCATTCACTGTGTCACACAGCTAAGGTCGGGAAGCCGATCTCCTGATCCCATCACTCACCCACGCTGGGATCATGGGCTTGTTCATGTTTCCTCTCTGAGTCTGTTCTGGGTGCAGTGAGGATTAAAGGAGAGCACTTCATAATGACCCGAACCCTCTGTAGATCATCGCCGCCTTCCCTTTCTGTCCCCTGGCTCTCTATCCTGTCCCTGCAGACCTTACTTGCTTACATGTGAACTCAGACTCCGGGCAGGGATCACTCACGAGTGACGGGTGGGGAGGAGGGAGTGGAACCCAGCGGTGATGTCACCGATGTCCTTCTGTGAAGAATGACCTGGGGCTTACGCGGTGGCCCAGTGGCTACCCTCCGGGGACCGCAGAGTCAGACCGGGCTGAGTGACGTGGGCCAGAACCAAGAGCTCAGAGCTGCGGGTTTGGGCCTGGCTGGGGCTGCCTGCCCAGCCTGCCTGGGTCCCAGCTCCAGAGTCAGAAATTGCACCTGGGTCTCTATCCCAGAAGGACACTTCTCAAGACTCTCGGTTGTGAGTGGAGGCTGGAGGACAGTGCTCTTATGTACAGAGCGCCTACTATGTGCCAGATGTGTTGTGGGGCCTCTGTAGAAATCTAATTCCACGATGGAATTAGATGCACATCAATGTAACCCCCTTTCCCAGGTGAGGAGACTGAGCTGGGCCTACATCTGTTTGACTCCAAAGTGCAGTTTGTCCGTCTGTGGCCCCTGCGAATCTGTCAGTCTGGCTGGAGGAGGGGGCCCGGACACACACCCCTTTTGCCTCGTCCCGGCCCCAGTCACAGGCGGCCTCTCTTTCATCATTTGGGAGAGGACTGCACATCACAGATCAGGAGAGGTGACGGGCTTTGGCTTCAGGACCAGCCACCGGAGTAGCCTCTCCACTGCCCTGCTGCGTGGCCCTGAGCCAGAAGCTGCCCTTCTCCTAGCCTCAGTTTTCTCATCTGTAAAGGACACGCTGTTGCTCCCCTGCGCTCCAAAGATCCATGAGACAATGTGGGGAAGCTTCTGGCACATGGTAGGTGTTCGATGCAAATTAGTCTCCTTTTCCCACCCCGGTCTCAGGAGGGAGCAAGGGTCACCCTTCGTCCCCGTCTCCTGACACAAGACCACAGGCTGAAATCCTGACCTGACGGAGAGACAGGGGCATCATCTAGTACCTTCTAGTACCGTCGTCTGCCTTTAATGTTCGTTTTTGAGAGAGAGAGAGAGAGCGTGAGTGGGGGAGGGCCAGAGAGAGAGGGGACAGAGAATCCGAAGCGGGTTCTGTGCTGACGGCAGCGAGCCCAACGTGGCGCTTGAACTCTCGAGCCGCGAGATCATGACCTGAGCCGAAGTCAGATGCTCAACCGACGGAGCCACCCAGGCGCCCCTACCTTCTTGTCTTTTAAACCTAGCTGGTTTTCTCCTTCAGGCTACTCTCTGAGGTGCCCCCCACCCCCACTTCGTCCTGTGCACGCTCCCCCCGCTGCTCCACACTCCCCCAAACACCTCAGTGTCGCACATCTGTCTCCCCAGCTGTCCTGAGCCTCAGAGGTGTGGACTAACTTTGATTCATGGCCACTGAACTCCCCATGCCTGGGCCTGCAGAGAAAGTACGGGGGAAGTGAGAGAATGGAGTGTGCGCATGTGCATGTGTGTAAGAGTATATGCACGTGTGAGTGTGAGACGTGAGCGTCTTGAGGACCAAGCATGTGGCTGTTCGTTCCCATCTACCCAGGACCCAGCACACAGCCTGGCACCAAAACGTATTGAATAAATGAACACGAAACATACAGCTGCCAGTAAGACTCCCCAGCTGCCTTCTGGGATTTCTGGAGGATCCGATCACTGTTAAACCCCAGGTGGAGAAGAGCCACCAGACACACGGCTAGACCCTTTACCGTAACCTCACTGATGTCTCATTATGATCTTGTGAATCAGAGGTTTTTCTCTCCCTACTGCACAGATTGGCAAGCCGAGGCTCAGAGAGGGCCTATATTCTACCTAAAGTCACACAGCTAACAAGAGGCAACCCTGAGGCCTCACTCTGCATCCTGGGTTCTTTCCTCCACGGCCTCCTCCTCGAGTGTGGACTGGCCCAGAGGAAATTCCCCCTCCTCAAGCCCCAGCCCTTGATCATAAACAATGTGGAAAACACAAGAGTGATGGCTTCTCATCCCGGGGGGGACTGAAAAATGGGATTTATGAGGCCATTAATTACTTCCTCCTAATTAAATCAAAATTAAATGCGAGCAGAGGTACGTTTTCCTTATTAAAGACAATTAAACGGACAGCGCAGCTACGCAAATAAAACGAGTCCAGGATTTAAACGGAAAGCAAATCAAATAAAAAGCCTCCCCCCCCCCAGAATGAGGGGGTCTGTTCACGCCTGTGCTTCTCGTAAACCAGGAGTTCATCAATTTTCTTTAAATATTAGCAACTTAATTAAATCTGCTCTCCTCCCCACTTTAATTCTGCTGTATATCTAAAATAGATCTCACCGCCCACAGGAGTTGGTCATAAGTGCTGACCCCATAATTCTATCTTTTTTTAAAAAAAAATTAAAAAATCCTACAAAATCCACATCCAGCTGACAGAAGCCCCGGGGGAAATTACAGTTCGGAAAAGGGATTAGTCAAAGTACCCAGATTGTATGGAAATCTGGGAGGTTGATTTGAGGGTGGGTGCTGCGGGAAGGTTCCTGGAAGAGGTGGGCCGGGCTGCTGAGGGGGCAGGACTACGGAGGGAGCCGCCGGTGCGGGGCCTGGGTGGCGACCGTAGCGGGTAGTGGCCCCAGCGGTTCCTGCGGGTGCCGGGTGGCGACAGGAGTCTGGCGGTGAGTGATGAAGAAGGCGCTTGTAAAATAGGTTACCGTTGGGCGCCCGGGGTTCACTCGGCGGATGGTGCTGTTGCTAAGCTACCTTTGGAATTCGACAAGGACGGATGCTCCCAGCGGCTCCCTGGGGCGGGGGACCAGGAAGCAGTGAATTCACGGAAACGAGAAGTCCTTGCTTCCCAAAGAGCCAGAGAGTGTGGTATGAGTGTGTGTGTGTGTGTGTGTGTGTGTATGCGTGTGTGCACATATGACCGCCCACACGAAGGTGGGGCTCGGCTGGAAAGGAGACAGGTGGTTTTTAAAAGTCCAAGCTCATGTTCTTCATATTCCTATCGAATACGGAATATTCAGAGACCACCTGCCCCCTGCCCACCCCCCTCACCCCCCGCACCGCTTTGTGGTGAGAAAGCAGGACATCGGGTTGCCAAGAAGGCTTTCGGGGTTTGGGGCAGGGGTTTGTAGTGTTCTGTGTAGCTGGGAGGCTCGAGGTGGTGGGAATACCAGGCGAGACCTCTAATAATAAAAGCTAATACGGAGCACATGCCAGGTGCAGGTGCGAGCTAAGCTAGGTCCTTGACATATGCTAACTCGGGGGACCCTCACCGCAACCCTTTGAGGAGGGGATAGTAACAGCCCGTCTCAGCAGATAAGGAACCCAGGGTTCAGAGAGGTTAAATAACGTGCCCAAGATCAGAGAGACAGGGGCAGAGCTGAGATCCGAGCCCGGCTGCCTGGCTCCAGGCGGCCCCCTTGAGCCACACGCTGTATGCTGCTTTTCCGAAGAAAGCGTGCTCTGAGCAAATGTTTGCAAAGGGGTGGAAACTTCTCTCTCCTCCCCGCACAGAGGTGGGCTCTGGGAATAAGAGAGGGGGCTGGGGTGAAGATGCCGGAGGGGAGGATAACACCGTCGTGGCAGCGGTGGGGATGTTGGGAGAGGCTGCCTCAAGGAGAAGAAGGACACCGGGGCGGGGCACGGTGCTTGGCTCACAGCCAAGGGCAGTTACACTGCACTGGGCCCGCAGCTGGTGTCGGGATATCGGGTCTCTTGGGTTGGTTTGGTCACCGGGTTGCTAGGTGACCTCGGTATGATGTTCTCTGCCTCAGGCCTCAGTTTCCCAGCCTTATAATGAAGGGACTTAGGCGACAGACGGTGTTTCCTGGAGACAGAGGTAGGGTTCCACGCGTGCCGGATGCAGTGCAAAGTGCTGAATCAGGGGCGGGTTTCCTTCATCCTTGCAGGACCTGGGTGGCTGGGGGGGCCTCAGAGCCCCAGTGGCCGGGCAGACAACAGAGCCCAGGTACCCGAGATCATCAAGCTGACGTTTAGGCAGATGTGTCCGAGCCCTTCTCCGTCTCTCTGGGGTTTTCCTGGACCCAAGTCCATCTCCCAGGCCTGGATGTCTGGGAGAGGTTTGGAGAATGTCTGGGAGAGTGTTTCAGAGGAGAATGAGGAGGAGACAACAGCGAACATGCGGCAGGCTGAACACCGAATAGGCTGTTTTCTTCCTTAATCCTTCCAACAACGCTAGGACATGGTCTCTTGTAGCCGCCCTTTTACAGATGAAGACACAGGTTCAGAGGGGTGAGGTAACTCGGTCAAAGTAATATGGTTCACGGGTTGGCAAAACCAGGCCCGAAACTCAGGTGCGTCTGGCCCCCGAGCCTGCCTTCTTAGCTTTCCTCACCATCAGCTACGGCCCAGACGGCACTGGTTCCTTCTTTCCCACCCCCTGACTCCATTCTGCCAGCCCCGCCACCTCACTGCCCTGGCTGGGAGTCAGGAGTCCTCAGCTCTGCCACTAGTTGGCTGGGTGACCTTGAGGCCACGTCTGGAGGGAAAGTAGCCAAGGACCAGGGATAACTGTGTCTAGACCCAAAGAAAATCTAGGTTTCTTGCAAGACAAACCTAGAGATTTACATCAAGGCTTTCCTCCCCTCCCTGATCCCTGAGCCTCCGAAATGAGCACGTTGGTCAGTCTCCCAATTCTCAGACTCGTTAAGCACACAGGCAACTCCAGAGTTGGTCTCTTCCCCGTGTCGGCCGACCAAAACTTCCTGGAAGGCTGACCGGCCTCCGCAGAAACCAGAGAACTGTACCCTAGAAGCAGCTTCTGCCTCCGTATCTCAACTGCTGACAAGCCTCTGAATAAGCCAGCCTCCTTCAGGCCTCCAAGTCTTTGCAGAGGCTATGCCCTCTTCTTCATCAGCCTGATGAACTCCTACTCATACACCAAAACCCAGCTCAGGTGTTTTTCTCCTCCACGAAGCCAGCCAACAGATACCATTTGTTGACCGTCTGCTCAGTGCAAGGTGCTACCCTGTAACGTGTTACCAGAGCATTTCTGCTAGCCTCTGCCTCTCCAGCATCACACCCATGCGGGGCTAGGGACTGGAAGGGCTGAACAAAAGTCCTTCCCAGCTTCATACGCTCCGAAGGCACAGATCTTTAGCCACATTCACGAGCATTTACTCAGGGAGTTTGAGAAAGTCACTTTCATTCATTCTTCATTCATTCATTCATGCATTCAATGAACAGTTTGCGAGCAATGTCTGTGCTGGATTTAACAGTAAGCAAAACAAACAGGGTCTAATAGGAAAAACATACATGAACTGCACAATCAAACAAACACATGCCTAATTAAGTGCTATGAAGGAAAGCTATGGAGACCTTGGAGGGCACATGACAGGGAGGGATGGCCACACACAGGGGATCTGTCCACGCCTGGTGTGGTCAGGATGGCTTCTTTGGGGACGTGGCATTTGAGTGGAGACCTGAGTGTCAATACAGTGTAATCAGCAGAAAGAGCAGGACCGACCTGTTGCGGGGGAGGAAATAACCCAGGCAAAGCGGCGGGGGGCAGGACTGGGCGGGGCACTGTAAGGACCCGCGGGAGAGCCCTGGGGCTGAAACTCAGAGGAGTGTGGCAGAGGGGGCTGCAGGGGGAGCCAGATCTCTGTGGGCAACGGGACGAAATTTGGACTTGACCCCAAGCGCGTGGGAAGCTATTGAAGAATTTTAAGCAGAGTGGAGAGAATACGTGTGTGACACGAGCAGATCTGCGAACTTGCTCCTACATTCTAGATGCACGGCTAGATGCAAGACGGGGGGCCTGGGTTTACCGGGGAGAGGGACCGGAGGAGGGCGTGGGGCAGCGGAGGGAAGCGGCGGGCAGGACGCCGTCGTCTGCCCCAGGCGGGGCGCGGCGGGGCGGAGGCACCAGGGACTGGGACGGGGGTTAGGGGAGCTGGGGTCCCTCGCGCCTCCCAGTGGGTGTCTCCGGGGTCCAGGGCGCGGGGGCAGCGGGTGCGGGGGCCCACTTTACCTTGCCCACGTACAGGGGCTCGGTGCCCGTGTACTCCTCCACCACGAAGAACTGGTTCCACACCCAGCCGCGCTTGACGCGGCCCGAGCCGGGCGCGCCGTCTTGCCGAGCCCCGGGCGTCGCCGGCGCGGGTGTGCCCGCCGCCCACAGGCGTCCCGGCAGCGGCGGCGGCGGCGGCAGCAGCAGCAGCAGCAGCAGCGCGGGCGACAGCGCGGCTCCCGCCCGGAGCCCCCGACCGTCGGGCCGCGGCCTCATGCTTGGCGTGCGCCGGGCCGGGGCCCAGGAGCATGGACGGGAGGCACCAGGGCGTCGCCGCTCGGTGGCAGCACGGAGCGGCGCCGCGTCACATGGTGGCTTCAGCGCGGCCGCCGGGGCGCCGCCCCCGACGGGGCACCCGGACAGGCCCGCGGCCCTGCGCGCCGCCCAGCGGCGGGGGCGCCCGGCTGCAGGGGGAGGGGGCGCGGCCGCTCCCGGGGCATGGACTGGCCCCCGGGGTCCCCGCCCGCGCCCCCCTCGCGCCGCCGCGGCCGGATCACCAGGCGGCGCCCCCGCGGCTCCCGAGACAGCCGTGCGCCATGGTCCCCGCGCGGAGGGGTGCTGGTTGCGGCCGGGCGGGTCCCTGGAGGACTAGGGGCCGTCCCGACCGGACCGATCCTGCGAGAGAAACAAGAGAAACGTCAGAGGGGGCGCCTTGTGGTGGCAGGGCTGGTTGAGTCGACGGCTGTTCTTTTAGGTACTATTTAGACACCTGCTGTGACCCGTCGTGATCCCGGCCTTCTCGGGCCAGGGTCTGGTCTGCCCCTTTCCCCCACCCCCACCCCCAGCCCCCAGCCCTGGATCCTTCCTTTCGACTCCCATCACACGCCTGTCCTCTCTCAGCCTCCGCCCACTTTCTCACGGGCCCGGTCCGGCTCCTTCCCCGTGGTCCTCCCTCCAGGAGTCCCCATGCCCACCGGAGCAGGGCCCTTACCAGCTGTTCCCCCTGACGCTGGCTGACAATCTATCTAGCCCGGCCCAGCCCCTGGAAATCCCCCGCCTCAGAGAGGGAGCAGGTCCTTCTAGAAGGGGTCTTCAAGGGCTGCCAGGACCCAGGCCTCCTGGGTGCACAGAATCCAGCACCCAGCCTGCCACCCACACTCCTGCCTTCTCACAGCAGGTGAGGGGTCACTTCATCCAAACCAGGAGCCCAAGGAAGGCCCTCGGATCTCCTGCTCGTCCCTGCACAGCCCCTTTCAGAGATGGGGCACATGAGTCCCCAACGGCCTTGCTTGGAGGTGTCGAGTGACTTTGGGCAGGGCCACAAGCCCTCTGAGCTTACCACAGTGTCTCACATTCCCCCAGAAAACATTCCTTTTGCAGGGTCTGAGACACACTTCTCCCCCCCACCCCCACCCTGGACCAGCACCGCGGTCCCCAGATCAATCCATCTCTCCCTCCCTCACCCCTCCATCAGATCCTGCTTTCAGCAAAAAAGGATCTGAGGGACTAACTCCTACTCAAGCCATAATGATGAATAATGGCTTAATGTGGGTGTTTACAGGGGACAGCAATGCTGCTTTAATGGAGGAATTTTAGGCACCGACAAGAGTGAGTGGAGGTGAGGGGCTCAATCTCCACCCCTCTCCCCAAGCCCAGTTCAGCTCAGTTCAACAACTCAATTCCACGGGGCATCGGCTTGGCCAGGTTTGGGCTGGACAAAAATAAGTTCACAGTTTAGAGGCGTGGGGATGAGACCTCCCAATAACAACCTAAATGCCAGGCAGAGTGTGAGCAGGGCTGTAAGAGGGGCTCCGGGAAGGGAGTGGGCACCTGTGTCTGCAAGGGGAAGGTGGGTGGGAGGGAATTAGGGCTGTTTCTTGGAAAAGGGGGCATCTGAGCTGGTGGGAAGAAAGGGCAGAGGAGCAGAGGCAGGCAGTCTAGGAGGCGTCCGGCTGGTGGGGGGAGTTAGGTGGGAAGCATGAGGGGTGTGGCTGGGCACAGGTCCACCTGCGGGTGACCCAGGTGGCTGGAATCTCGGGGGGCAGAAGAAATGTAGACCACCCCCTATGAGCCGGCACCAAAGAGGCCAGTTCTCATCCCTTTAACTGACTTGTGTGAGTCACGGCAGCTGTGAAGGTTGGTGTTTTATACCCGTTTTGCAGATGCTTGATTCCCCAGTGCTCTTGCCGGGCACGGGCACCAGAATTTCCTTACGAAAGGGGTTCCGGGTAGGGAATCTGTTGGAAGGGGGGACGCAGGAGGTTGACGCTGCATTTGAGAGCCTTGCAGCCCCTGGGGAGGAGAGGAGGGAGGAGTCCCGGACATGCTGGTCCCTCTTTCCCTGCAGGCCCCACCCTGAACTAACGGAGGTCAGGAGGGCCCGTGACCCTGCTGCGAGCACCCCCAGCACCCCGTCCCACCCCCTCCTCACCCGCTCTGTAGGGCCTGGGCGTAAAGGCGGAGATGAGGCCTGAAGACACCCCCCTCCCCTTGGGGCCCTGCTCTGTGATCCCGGAGATGTGCTCCGGCCTCTGGGGAGCTGTCTCTGATTCCCCACGTTACAGCCTGGGCCGGTCGTAATGAGGTTGGAGTTATGGGTGAGGAGAGGAGGCATCGCTCCGCAGCCTTCATTTCCTGGAGCTTATGACTTCCCTGCGGGCTCGGCAGGAACTGTTCCCCTGACTCCATCAGGCAGTTCCAGGACCCATCAGGGCCCTGCAGGGACGCAGAGGGGAGGGGCCGGCTGGAGGGCGGGTGGGGGGGGGCGCTGGGGCCACCCCTGGGGACAGCTGCGGAGGCGAGGCGCAGGAGGTGGGAACAATGGGAGATTCCCCCCCGCGCCCGTGTTTGCAGGCACCCCATCGCCGCTCTCCCTCCTTCCTTTCCTTTCTTTACACCACCTTTTCAAAGATTCTATCATTCATTCCTTCATCAAACATTAGCATCTACTACAAGTGGGGAGACAGAAATGCATGCATTCATGCATTCATTCATTCATTCATTCAACATACTTTCAAAATCGTTTCTCTGTGAAGACCGCAAGATACAATCAGTTGCTCAGCTATATATCAGGAGAGAGATGCATTTCTTCTGGTTATTCATTTACTCTTTCAACAACTATTTACCACACCTCCCTGATGCCGGCCCCTGTGCTGGGCCCTGGAGACAAAGCAATAAACAAAATAGTCCTGGCCCTCCTGGAGCTGACCTTCTAGTAATAAAGGAAAGAAATCTGCCATATAATTTCTGGGGGTGAGAAGCGTTACGAAGGAATACAAAACAGGAAAAGGGGAGGAAGAGAATGATGGAAGGGCTGGAGTGGGTGTCTTACTCTAGATGTGATATCAGGGAGGGCCTCTCAGAAGAGGTGATATTTGGCTGATCTGGAAGGATGAGAAGAAGCCTGGCACAAAATGGTTCCACGCAGAGGGAACAGCACATGCAAAGGTCCAGAGGCTGGAATAAGCTGAGGAACAGGAAGGAGGCCACTGTGGCTGGTGCAGAGCAAGAGGGTGGCTGCAGGTGACTTGGCCGTTTTATTCTGTGTGTGCAGAGAAGGGCTTGGAGAGTTTTATGCAATAAAAACCACAGGAGACCGAAACGGTCTATGGCCATAAGGGGATTTCGTGATGGAAGGCCCTCAGCACAGAAGGGCCAAGCACAACACAGTGGGTTGTGGGGTAGAGGAGGTGTCACCTGAAGTTCAAGTGCAAGAAGGATTTGGTCACATGGAATTCGGGCTCTTGGGGAAGAAGGAGCGCTCTGTGGAAGGTCTACGGGGTGGGGGGGGAGGGGGGCAAAGGCCAGAGGTCAAATTTCACTTTAGAGAAAGCAGAATTCAAGAGTGGAGGAGTGCGGTCTCGAACCCAGGCTTGGATTCCCCTTGGCGTGGGGCACCTTTGAAGGACTAGGAAAAGTCACCCCTCTCAGTGATAACAGCCCCGTGCCGGGCGGTGGGGGGACATGCTGGGCGGGACAAGGGTGGCTGCATCTCGGCCCCAACCTGCCGCCCTGGCTGGGCCCCCTTGGGCAGGGCACACCCAGCACTATGGTTTGAGGCCCCCCACCTGTGTCTCCTCCCCGGGCCTTCATCCCGCCCACCTGGGCCTCTCTCAGGCGCTGGCCTGGCCAGGGTCCCCAGCCACCTGCCAGGACTCCTGCAGCCACTTCGGCCTCTTGTCTCCCTCCCTTCCTCCCTTTCCTGCTCCAGCTACGTTTCCTGAGTGGGTATAACCACAGGACCCTGTCCTGGCATTCAGTCCTTCACTGGGGGCCACTGTGGGGCCTCGGGCCTGCATTCCCATCTGCCAGGGTTTCCCAGGAGATCTTAGGCATGCTGGTGGCTTTCTCTAGGCTGCAGGTCTCAACCTGCCGCGCGGTTGTTTAATCCCAAGTGGGATTAAAAGCCAAGCCCCAGGCTGGCTCAGTAAACGTCGGCTGTGCTCTCTCCACTCTTCAGCCTCTGCTCCTATAACCCATGTGCTCTGGGGCCCGTGTACGCGTGTGTGGTTCCTGTGTGTGCGCGCCTGTGCCTGCAATCACGGACGTCAGCGTGTGTGCGTGTATGTGGTGCACATTCACTCATTCCAGAAATGTTCGTGAATTTCCACCCTGTGCTGCTCTAGGCACAACAAGAAACGGGTAGAGTCCTCGCCCTTGCAAGTCTAATGGGGGACAGACGGTAAACAAATAAATAAAGAAACCAATAAATAACATGATAGATCATGGTAAATGCTATCGAGGGAAACAAAGCAGGGTTGGTGCCAGAGTGGGGGGATTTGCTCTTTCTGTCTCTCAATCGTCTGTATAAATGAGAAGTCATACAAGGTGGCCATGGAAGGCCTCACTGCTAAGGTGACATTTGAACAGACCTCCAAAGGGAGGCAGGGAGGGAGGGAGCTGTGCACCTAGCTGGGAGAAAAGCATTGCAGGTGGCAGGAACGGCAAGTGCAAAGGCCCTGAGGTCAGTGTGTGTTTGGTGTGCGGGAGGAACAGCAAGGAACCCCTTGTTGCTGAAGTGGAGTGATGGGGTGTGAGCAGCAGATGAGCTCAGAGAAAATACGGAGGTGGGCATCAGAGCCTGCCGCGTCTTCTTTGGGTTTTTACTGTCCGATGGGACCCCTACCCTGGGGGGGTTTGAACAGAATGATGTGATCTAATTTATGCTCTAAAAGATCATACTGGCGGGGCGCCTGGGTGGCTCTGTCGGTCGAGCGTCCGACTCCCCCTCGGATCTCGCGGTTCGTGGGTTCAGGCCCCACATCGGGCTCCCTGCCGTCAGCACGGAGCCTGCTTTGGATCCTCTGTCCCCCTCTCTCTCTGCCCCTCCCCCGCTTGCACGCGCACGCATGCTGTCTCTCTCTCTCTCTCAAAAATAAATACAGACATTAAAACAAATGTAAAAGATCATGCTGGCTAGCTATCGCGTGCAAAATAGAAGGAAGCCGGGGCTGGAAGGGGCTGGGGGTGCCGTTTCAATGATGCAGAGGGGAAGTGAGGGTGGCTGGGACCAAGGCGGGGACAGCGGGGGCTGCCTGTGTGGCAGGCTATGCTGCGGGCCGGAAATGGGGCGCCAGGGGAAGAGGAACCAAGCACGACCACCCTGCAGCCTCAGTGGCGGGAGTGGGGGGGGAGGACAGCTGTGGGCAGAGCAGAGGTGGGGGGATCAGGAACTCCGTCTTGACGTGTTACATTCAAATGCCTCTTAGGCGTCCAGTAGTGACATCAAACAGCCCAGGGCACCTTCTGCCAGGAGCTGCATTTGGGAACTTGGAGGGTATTTAGAGCCGAGACTGGGTGAGCCCACGAAGGACTGAGCACAGATGGAGAAGAGGTCGAGCACCTCAACCATGGAGATCTGGGAGACGGAGAGGGCGGAACGAAGGAGACTGAACAGGAGGAGAGAGGAGGGCAGGGGAGGGGAGCCAAGGGGAGGGGGGAAGCCCACTGGGGACAGTGCTGTAAGGAGGAAGGGGTCATCAGGCGTGCGGACTGCTCTCTCAGGCGAGCGACCGTCTGTCCAGCTTTGCCCGTGACAGTCCTGCTTTACATCCGGTGTCCCGGCAAACCTGTTATAGTGTTCCGCCCCCTTTTACTCCCAGTTTAGATGATGAACTATATGGTCATCCTACCGCCAGGTCAAGTCTGCTGTGGACTTCATTGAGATGACCGTCGGTCTTGGCCACACGGAGGTCAGCGGTGGCCTCGATGAAAGCGAGTTTGGTGGCGCGGTGGGTGCGCAGGCTTGAATGGAGCGGGTCCAAGAGAGACTGGGAGGCGGGGAGGCAGAGACATCGGTGGGGGTGGGTGACAGCCCCTCTAGGGATTTTTTAAGGTCACTTTCGCCTGCTCCCCCAGCTCCCACCCCCACCGCAGCAGTCTGCTGGGTTTTATGGTATGTAAAAGAGACAGATGGTGGGGACGCCTGCGGGGCTCAGTCGGTTGAGCCTCCGACTTCGGCTCAGGTCATGATCTCACGGTTCGTGGGTTCGAGCCCCGCGTCGGGCTCTGTGCTGACAGCTTGGAGCCTGGAGCCTGCTTCACATTCTGTGTCTCCCTCTCTCTCTGACCTTCCCCACTCACGCTCTCTGTCTCAAAAATAAACATTAAAACAAAATGTTTTAAAGAGACAGATGGGAAATACAGCCTTGGCCAGCTGCTAATAGCCAGTCCCTTTCCCAGTCCTGTCTTGCTGCGATTCTGTCTCAATATTCACAGAATATTGAGCTTGGCCATATGCTCACCCCCTCCCCTATGAATAGTGATTCATCTAAAGGAGGGAGAACCTTTCTCCTCTCCCCACCAGTGATTGGTTTAGAAAGTATCATGTGACACAATTCTGGCCAATGAGATCTGAAGGGATAACTGCTAGAGAGCTTCTGGGAATTGTTTGCTGCTCTTTAAAAAGAGATGCCTTGAGGAGAAACTTTACGTTTTCTGCGTGTGTGAAGAGGTGATGGCTGGAGCTACAGCAGCCATTTTGGGACAATGAGGGAAGCCCCCCCACCCCCCACCCCACACCCCCCTCCGCAAGAGGCTAAAGGGGCTAAGTAAGAAAGAGGGTACAGTCCGTGGCTTTGATAATGTTGTTGAGCCACTGACTTTTCCCACTGTGGGCCTTGAAGATCCAGTGCCCTACTTCCAGCCCCTACTTCCTCCAGACTCTCATTCTCTCTCCTCCAAACTCCCTCAGACCTGTCTGCCCGAATCTTCTCTGGGGTTCGGTGTCAGCTGTGATGGCAAGCTTCTGGAGGACAGAAGGCACGGCCATTCCTTCTTCTGTCCCTCCCTGCCCCTTCCCGCACACGCCTGCCAGAGCCAAGCACAGAGCTGGGTGCTGGGAAGGACTCCGGAGAATGTCGCCTCGGACAGATTGTGGGAGCTGCTTGGGCAACATTCTTTCCCTCTCACTGAGGGGCTGGCAGGCTTGCTGATTTGCTGTGGCCTTGTCTATGCTCCGGGCATCACTGCCACTGCCCACACTGTGTCCTTCCAGAGTCTAGGCTGGGTGGCCAGCGTGTCCTCTCTCGATTTCTCCGTGCCCTGGTGTCATTGTTGCCAAGGCTGTCCGACTGCCAGCTCCGTGGCTCCAGGCCCTCCTTTGTCATCTGGCTGTCTCCCTGGGGACAGAGGAAGGGCTTCTCATCCTATCCATCCCGCGTTTGTTTCCCAGCCTGTCTCTGTGCCAAGACCAGGAAGAGGGGCTGGGCACCGTGACCCCCCAGGCGGGACAAAGCAGGGAAGACGTCACGGTGCAGCCGGGACCTCCTGACCTCTGCCTCCTCCCCACGGTTCCTGATCATCTTCTTAGCCCCTCTCTCTGGGGCAGAATTTAGCGCTCAGGGGGCCTAAGAGGATGGGGTCCAAAGTCAGACCAGGGTTTGAGTCCTAGCTCCATTACTGTATGCTCACCTTGGCAGTTTGCCCCGTTTCTGTGAGCCTCGGTTTTCTCATCTGAAAAAGGGGCTAATAGTGCTCATCTCCTCCGGCCGGTGGGAAGGCCAAATAGGACGACACCCACGAGGGCGTTTACGGCCTTTGGCAGTCAATGTGGGCTGATGAGATAATAAGGACTATGGTCACCATTCCCGCTAACTCGACTACTCCTGGACCCCTAATTTGTACATAGTATCCTGACCAGGTGAAAGGGGCTCAGAGGTATTTTTCTGCTCATTCGTTTAGTCACTCATGCGTTTATTTAACAACCGCTCTGGGGCCCACGGGCACACCTCGCTGCAGGAAGAGGGAAGGCGTGTGCAGGGTAAGGGGGTCCCTCCTGCACGGGTGCAAGGCTGCTGCCCGAGACGAGGGCCACGCAGGGAGAGGCAGCTCATTCATTTGTTCGCGCATTCGTTTACTCCCCCCGCCCCGCCCCCTGGCTTGGCATGGATGCGTCCTCTCTCCCTGCCCACCTGGCTCCCAGGTTTGCCAGCGGGAGCCGTGCCTGGCAGCCTGGCCCCTGTCTGCACTCTCTGTGCTTGGCTGCTGTCTTCTCCCTGGGGAGAAGGAAAATTATTTCTACCAGCTCTGTGCTCTCCCTTCCGGCCAGAAGGGATCCTAGCGTAAGGCAGGAGCTGTTGGAGGGGCCACCCCGTCTCTGCTCGCCGCTCTTGCTTCCCGCGGCTCCCGGGTGGAGGGCCCCGCGAAGTCGCCAACAGGAGAACAGACTATTGCCTCGCGTGCCTCGGGGCACCCGTGTGCCAGGGCCCATGTGTGCTCAGCACCCGGCCCCAGGGGCGACTCCCGGCACGTGTGGGCGCTCAGCAAGTGTGGCGCGAGGGGCTGCATGGGTGTCTGCTCCTGTGGGCTGGGCCCACAGGCTATTTCTGGGGCCGTGGGTGTGATGCCAAGCTCAGCAGTGTCCTGCTGGGGCGGGGTGGGGGTTCGCATCTCTGAGTGTGTTTGGGGGTCGAGTCAGGATGCAGCCAGACCATTAGCTAGGGAGGCAAAGGTGGGGGGCCAGGGGAGAGGGGACGAGCGGGGCGGGGGCCATACGCACCCCATTCACGCGGTCACCCCATCTGCAAAGGCCGCTCCAGGGGCCCCCAGTCTTGTCCCCCCCGCCACGCTGAGCGTAGATTTGCCCTCACGAAGCCCAGCTCGGTCTGAAAGTTTCTCCCGGGCCAAACCTTCCCTGGCTCTCTTTCACCTTCAAGGTAAAGTTAGTTAGTTACCATTCAGAGCAACAAAGGGACTTTCACGCTCAGGGGCTCTGCACACGATCCTTGGAGGTGAGCACTCCTATTTGCGCTCATTTTCCAGATGAGGAAACCGAGGCGTGATGAGGTCGTGTGGCACGATGTGGGGCTGGGGTTTGGACCCTAGGCTGTTAGGTTCAGAGCCTGTCTGTTAGCCACCACACACGCGGCGGCTCAAGGCCCCGTGAGATCTGGACCTGCCCCCTCTGCATTAACGTCGCCGTATCTGACACGTGCAGGTGCGGAGGGCACCGCCCGCCCTTTCCTACTGTCGTGCCTCAGGGCCTTTGCTTCTGCTGTTCCCTCTGCCAGGACGCTCTCTCTCCCTTGTTGCCCCACGTCCAACCCTGACCCGGTTCCTCCCCCCCGCACAGTCTCTCTGTCTCTTCCCAAGCCCCCGTGAGCTCACTTATCTGAGCCATGGCTCAGAGCCAAATTCGCCCTTGACTGGCCTCAGCACCTGGCCTGCTGGCTGCAGGCGCCCCCGTTGCCGCTCTGCACCCTCCGATTCATACCTCTGTGCCCCGCTCAGAGTGGCCACTACTGAATGTGTGAGGGAGTGGGCGCAAAAGGGTGTGGATGGCTGGCTGGACAGAAGGGCAGGTGACGGGGGTGCCTGTTTACTGGCACGCCACCACACTGCCCTTCTGTGGCACACCTCCCTCTGCTTATTCCGTTTTCTGAGTCATCAGATATTTGTTGAGCACCTACTATACACCGGGCACTGTGTTGGAGGCTAAGGATGTAGCATTGGGTGAATCAGGGTCTCGTGGTCATGCCCTTCCGGGGCGTGTGTGTGTGTGCGCGCGCGCGCGCGTGTGTGTGTGTGTAAGGGGACATATTTATTAAGCCAATATTCTCAGGGAAGCGCACAATTCTCCACAACCAGAAAGTACAGCCCTCCCTCCCCCCCACCGTATTTCACAGGGGATACGATCTCATTAGGACCGGGTGGGGCCGGGGAGGGGCAGTCCGCTGAGCCAGGGGTTTTGACCTGATGCGTAAAGAAAGCACAGATGACCTCACTGCAGGTAACAGAACGAGCAAAGCCACATTTGAGGGCCTGGGAGCTCGGGGGCCAGAGCGCAGTGTGGACGGCGAGGCAGCTGCCCGTGGAGTTTAAGGAGTCCGGTTTCTGGCTCCAGAGCAACGAGAAGGCATTGAGCACAGGACAGGAAGCAGGGGACCAGGAGACGGGGGTGGCGGTGTGGCCAGAGACCTCCCTCAGCCCAGGGAGGCCATCCTGGGGTGGAGATAAGGTGACAGATATGAAATATTTAGGAAGCAAATGGGCCAGACTTGGTGACGGATCAGACGAGGCGAACGGGGTGGGGCGGGGGAGGGGGGCTAGATCAAGAGCGACCCATGATTTGGTTGTGTTTCAGCGGATGGCTGTTGATCACCTCCTAAGAGCCGGGCACTGTTCTAGCACTTTGTGCCTCACCTTACTTACTGTTCCCAAGAAACCCAGGTGAGTCATCATCACCCCTTCGCAATCTCACTTCTCTCTGGAAAGAATGCCGGGGCAGTGGGACCCCCTGGGCTTTGTCCCAAACCTGGCTCCTTTGGGGGACAGCCTTGGTGGATCTAAGGGATGGAGAAGGGAGACGGGCAGGCGGGTTGCAAATACTGAGCTGATTCTGAGTCAGTGAGAATAATGACAGACAACGTTCATAGAGCTTTTACTGTGTGCCAGGCACGGTGCCATCCAATTAGCTAATAATGAGGGGTAACACTTAGTTCTCTGCAGAGCACTTTATGTCAGTGGTCTGATTGCATTGTCGCAGCAGCTGCCTTTAAAATCGCCATTACAGAAGAAGGGACAGCGGCTCAGAGAGGTTGAGGGACTTGTCCGAGGTCACACAGCTCGTGGATGGTGGATCTGGAATTCAAACGGGCTGTGGTAGGGGAGGGAGAGGAGGATGGGCACAGGGGGCGTTCGACGACTGCCGGGAAGGACAGGCCTGCGATTGGCTCTGAGCATGAACCATGTCCCTTCCCCCCAGTTCCTCCTGACCCTGCTCACCCCACACCTAGGCCTCTTCTCAAGGCCTGGTCTCCCATGCAACTTATGAACACGCACGTGTACGCATGCACCCGCACACGCATAGCCCTTGGCTGCCACGGCTCGCCTGCCCGGGGGCGTGGCTGCTCAGAACCTTCCGCCCCAGATGCCCCCGGCCTGCACCTGCCTGTCTGCCCTGCCCCCACCCTGCCCGCCTGCTGGTGCCGCAGGCAAAGTCCGCTGTACATCATGTTGACAGTAGAAATTACATCCCGAGCCGCTGTTTTACACCGCGCCCTGTCAGAACTCACCGCAGCCCAGTGATCAGGACAAATTGAATACCATCCTGGCCGTGTCAATATTTATTCCATTTTACAAACGCGGCCGGATGGGGGACAGGGCACGCTGTGGTACCAGCCAAGCATGGCCCCGGGAACCCCTTCTCCCTCTCACGCTCGAGCCGCCTCGTCCATCCTCTCCTCCCCTCTCCCTCCTCCTCTTTCTCAGCTTTTCGTGCGCAGTCAAAATCGTGAAACTCAACATCGCTACCCAAAAAGTGCGCAGACCATAAATGCAGAGTTGAACGAGTGATTCAACAAAGTAACGCATGTTGAAGTGCTCAGCACGGTGGTCAGTCACGGAAAATGAACCGCCCGTCGTGGATCCACCCGTCGATCCAAACACTGAAAGTGGCCCCCCTGCTGTGACAGGAGCCCACGGCTTCCCTCCATCCTGGCTTTTACGACAACCAGCTCCTTGCCTCTCGTTATAGCCCATCACCCGATTACGCACTCTTTTTTTTTTTTTTTAAATTTTTTTTTCAACGTTTATTTATTTATTTTGGGACCGAGAGAGACAGAGCATGAACGGGGGAGGGGCAGAGAGAGAGGGAGACACAGAATCGGAAACAGGCTCCAGGCTCCGAGCCATCAGCCCAGAGCCCGACGCGGGGCTCGAACTCACGGACCGCGAGATCGTGACCTGGCTGAAGTCGGACGCTTAACCCACTGCGCCACGCAGGCGCCCCCCGATTACGCACTCTTAAAATCTCATTTTAGTTCTGCCTGTGCCTGAGCTTCATGTGGATGGAATCATACTCCTTTTTTTTTTTTTTCATTTTTCTCCTTTCTCTCCGCGCTTTGTTTTTGAGATTTGTCTTCGTGCTTGTGCGCGCGCCTCTTCACTGCCGTGTAGTACTCCCCCGCGTGGATGTACCACGATTTCCGTCTCCGCTCTGACCACGCTCCCCTTTCCCTTCTTTCCCCTTTTCTCCTGCTCTTCTTCCAGTCGGTATCTTCCTCCCCTTCCACCTCCTTCTCCCCTGTTCCACCTCCTTGATGGTCTGTCTGCCGTACCTGCTCACATCACACACACCTCATCCCAGCAGGGGATGGCATCCCACCCGGTGCCCCCTCTGGGTGTCTCCCTGCCCCCACCCAGTTCCTGGACTATGGGCTCCAGCCAGAGGGAGGGTCCCCCAGACCTGAGCCTATGACAGCTTATTGGTTGCAGGGGAACCCCGGGGCAGCGACTGGGGTCCACGGAAGGGCCCCGGCCCTTGTGTATCCAGCTGCTATGCCTTGAGAGAGGAGGACTCCCATCTTGCTCCCACCCAGATGGTGAAACACGATGCTCTGTCCAGGCTGAGAATTGAGGTGGTCCCCGGGCGCCTGGGTGGCTCAGACGGTTAGGCGGCCAACTTCAGCTCAGATCATGATCTCATGTGTCATGGGTTTGAGCCCCAACATCGGGCTCTGTGCTGACAGCTCAGAGCCTGGAGCCTGCTTCGGATTGCGTCTCCCTCTCTCTCTGCCCCTCCCCCGCTCATACTCTCTCTCTCTCTCTCAAAAATAAATAAACATTAAAAAAAAAAAGAACTGAGGTAGTCCCAAGGGGCCTCACCGCCATCAGTAGGAGGCACAAAGGATGGGGGGGGGGTGGGGGTGGCGGTGGGGAAGAACCCGGGCCGGACAAGGGCCAAGCCCCACCCTCAGCTCTGCTCACTTAAAGTCTCAGGCAGCACCCATCCCGTGTCTAACGGTGAATCTCACCTCCCCACCAGCAGAGGAGACCAGCCGACTGTGGGGCAGCCTTCCAAAAAGTCACCACAAAGCCCGCTTCCACACCCCAAGAGCATATCTGACACATTTCATTTGTCTCCCTTAGTCCCTTCTCTGTCTTGGAGCTGCTCTGATGATGACATATTCAGGGTAGTTAATTTTTATTGCAACCCGAACAGATGACATTAAGGAATCTGTCCCTTTGCAGTACGGGGGAAAGCTCTCCAGACTGGAAGGCAAGAGGACTAGGTTGGAGCTGGTCTTTGATCCCCCCACGCTGGGTGACCTTGGGCAAGTCCTCACCCTCTCTGGGCTTCTTTACAATGAAACGTCAAACTGTGATTTCCAGGAGCCCTCAGAGGGCCAGGGCCGTGCTGGCAGTGTTACAAGGGGGACTTGTTCAAGATGCACATCCTTGGGTCCCCGGAGCGTCTGATTCAGTAACGATGATCATAATACCAAGAGGCGACATTTATAGGGTGCTTTCTGTGTGCCAGGACTTGTATATTTGATGAGCTAAAAATAAAGAAGCCACGCTTATTGGCCGGTGTGCTAAGTACTTTACGTGAGTTACCTTGTTTTACAGATGAAGAAGCTGGGTGCAGAGAGGAGAAGGAACTTGGACGAGGAAAGTCTGAGCCCGTCCTTGGTCTGGGCTAGCTCCCCAGCAGACTCTGAGGCTGACCTGGGAGCCCCGGACCAGGTGGTCAGAGGCGGCGAAACGGAGATCAAGCCCCGTGCGCCTACTGTGAACAACGCATCTTGGTAGTGAGTCATCGAGATGTGTGTGAAGGCCCCGCCCCCGCCCACACCCCCAACCAGTATGAGCTCTTATGGTTAATATCTTAGGCCACCCCCACACCAGCCTCCCGAGATGGGCTTTCGCCTCTCCAGTTACTGATGAAAAAACGGAGGCACCAAGAAGAGGTCGCGTGCTCTAGACCACGTGGCTAAGGGTCTCGTGGGCTTTTACCCTAGGACACTGCTTCCGTTACCCCCTCTCCCCTGCACCTAACAGATGCTGAGTCACACTCCCCCCCACCAGCTTTCTGGGCCTCAGTCTTCCCAGCTGTAAAATGGAGGTGTTGGACTCATGGGCTGGGAGTCTGCCATCCCAGCTTCTGCCCCTAACGCCATAGCTCTTAGGTAGGTTTCTTCCTTCTCTGGGTCTCCCCATCTGGAAAAGAAGTCTCTGTGACCCTATCCCAACACTACACACAGTCGCTGCTTTAAAACAAGCCTCCCGGTGATGGAAAGCCTCAGGTCTGCCTCCCAGGAAACAGGCTCCAGGGGAGAGGTTTCCTGGGGGGAGAGTCGTGAGGAACACCGCGGAAGGGGTGAGGAGAAGGTGAGCCCGGATGCTGTCCCAGAAGGGATCTCAGCCGATCCGCGGGCACTCTGGAGCTGCAGTGCTCCCAGTTGAGGAAAGAGGCCAGCCTCCCCATCCGTGCGTCTGCCAGACATCGGAAGTAGGTTGCCCACCCCTCCAGAGGGCGTGACCTTGAGCGAGACAGCTCCCTTTGGCTTGGGCAGTCAGTAGCTGCTGTCACGGCCGTCCTGGGCGGTCCGTTCTGCTACATAAAATCTGCTGAAAAACCCGGGGCCGGGCCTCAGCTCCGGAGATGACAGCAGACACGATGTGGCCTGAGCCCTTGGCTTAGCCAGCCGGGCCCTGGCCCGGCTCTGAGCCCCGGTGCCCCGGCTCCACCGCCTGCTGTGTTCACAGCGGGATCAGCGCCCTAGATCTCGCTTAAAGCCAGGCCGCTGCCACCTGCCTTGCGGCTCATCTCCCGTGCTTCCCCGAGGTCCCAGCGATTATGCCACTGAAAATTCCGCTTTCATCTTGTCAACCTCGCAGTAAATTACAGGCCCGGGGAGGCGTGGGCCTCCTCCTTAAACAAGATTCAATTCCACTTAGCTGCCCCCCTTCCTGCCCCACACGTAGGTCCCTCCCTCCCGCCACCCCGGGCGCAGGATTTATGGCCTCTCCTTGCAGGCAGCTGGTAACCATGGCAGGCTCCTTAGGGAGGCTTCAGGCTGGAGCCTCGTCAGCCCCAGACTCCAGTGCGGCCGCTTCCTCCTAGGATGGAGGGGAGAGGAGAGAGAGGCCAAGACGGCGGAAGGGGCTTCTGGAAGCCGAGGCAGAGAGATCACAGTAACCCCAGCAATAACAGGAACATCGATGCCGTCGCATCGACTGCCCTCACACTGCCCGTGATGCAGACCCTGTCATCACCCCCATTTTATAGATGGGCAAACTGGGGCCAACGAGCGTGAGGTCAAATGCCAAGGTCACATTCCAAAGAAGCATGCCAAGGCAGTGCCAGGCTGGGGCACTTAAGCGCTGTGGCGACCGCCTCTTCCCCCAACTGCTGTTCTTGGAGGGATATAGAGTCTCTCAGGGGGTTTCAGGCCCTCTAAGACCTTGGCTCCCTCATCTGATGTCTGATTCTCTCTTAGATCTCCGCCCCTGCCCATATCCGCCCCCAGGGATGGGGAGATCACTGCCTCTCCGGAGGGCCCATTATCTCCCTAATGACTAGACACAGTCTCCAAATAATTGATCAAGCCCTGTCACCTCTCAGAAGCATTGTTTTGGCATTTAAGGTCCTTCGTGATCCGGCTGCTAACTCCCTTCTGCTAACTTCTCTTTTGTGGGTCACCAACACTGCAGGCTGCCTCGGGATCTCCCCTACCTGCTCAGCGCTCAGCTCTGCTCCTGGGTCTTTTCTTATACTCCCCTCCCCCCGCCTCCACCTTACAATCGCTACCTCCCTTCATCCTTATCCCAGAATATCGGAGCTGGAAATCACTGCTGCCTCATTTTCCCGATGGAGACAGGCTCAGAGAGGGGATGAATTTTCCTAGTGTGCAGGGGGGAGCCGGTGGGCCCAGATCTTCTGCCCATGAAAATAACAACCCGTAATGAAATAGCTAACATCCACTGCGTGCTTGATCCCCCCCGTTCTAAGCATCTCACGTGTATAATCCACTTAATTCTTTAAATTTTTTTTTTCAACGTTTATTTATTTTTGGGACAGAGAGAGAGAGACAGAGCATGAACAGGGGAGGGCCAGAGAGAGAGGGAGACACAGAATCGGAAACAGGCTCCAGGCTCTGAGCCATCAGCCCAGAGCCTGACGCGGGGCTCGAACTCCCGGACCGCGAGATCGTGACCTGGCTGAAGTCGGACGCTTAACCCACTGCGCCACCCAGGCGCCCCTAATCCACTTAATTCTTAACAACGCTATGAGGCAGATACTATTCTAGTGCCATTTCTCAGAGGGATGAAGTAAGGAGAAGTCAGGTGACTTTCCTAATGTCACAAAGCCGGTCTGACGTCAGAGCTACGCCCCTAACCACGTGCTTCCCTTGCTCCGTGCTGCCCCTCCCCACACCACGTGGCTTGTTGGTGAGGGCAAGAGCAGACGCGGGTGCCCAGAAGAGCCAACATGCCAGCGAGAAGTAAGGATGGTTGATTTGCCAGGGGACACTGCCTGTCACTTGCGTTCTTGGGCCTGAGGCCTAAAGCCAACACTCCCCCTGCCCCAGCGCCCGTTAGGGCTTGTTACTTTCCACTTCTGCAGCTTCCCATCCACGTCCCCAGGGACCTTCAGCATCGTCACTTCTTCCTCCTGGAGGCCAGGCCAGGATCTGATGCATCTCTACCTCCCAGAGCCTAACTCGGGGACCGGCACATTGTAGGTGCTCAATAAAGCCTTGCCCTTATCTAACAGACTCAAGGAGGGCTTCCTGCAGCAGGTGACATTTGAACTGCTCCTGGAGGGATAGGTAGGGTGTCGCCGTATAGAACAGGGGGGAAAGCGGACTCCCACGTGTGAGGCGGAGGGAGGGGCTTGAGCAGAGTCTTGGAGGAAGGAACATTCAGAGTGTGGGAGTGGGGGCTGGGAGGAAAGAGGACGAGGATAGAAAAGTATGGGGCGGCCAGGCTGAGCACCTTGGTAAAGGGCCGGGTCTCAACTTGGGTGGGAGCATCCATTACGACTTGTGCCTGGGACAGATGGGGAAAGGTCATAGGGACAGAACATTCCTCACGGGTCCTACATTCACAGGCCGAGGCTGCCTGGGCTGCCAAACCACCCCCCAGACTAGGCACAGGACCTCGTCTGGGGTGACAGATGGGCAGCACGGACGCCGGGGCTGAGGGGCATCTTAGTTCATTTTCTCTCCTGACGAGCGATGGAGCCGGCAGAAACAGCATCTTCTTCCCTAATCTCCCGTCTCCGGCTGGGGAGAGACAGCAAGTGGGGCCTGGCACCTTGTTCAGACCTTAATCCTCTCCTTCCTGAGTTTAAAGCTACAGATTCTAGTCACGGATGCCCCGCCTCCAGGGAACACGGCAAGTACAAAAGAAAACGGAGCCTACGCGGAAGGCTACACTGCAGTGGCCGCAAAGGGGACGCCGAGGTCCCAGAATCTGCATCCCCTTTACAGGGAACACAGGAGTCGGATCTGGACTGGACTCCAGACTCTGCTGCTACCAGCCGTGTGACCTCAGGCAAGTCCCTTCGCCTCTCGGAGCCTCAGTGTTCTCCTCTGTAAAATGGGTAACATAAATCTATCCAGGTTTGTTGGGAGGCTCGAATGGGTGCTGGATATAAAAGTAATCCTCTGGGAAGAGTCAAGTGCAGGTGAGGCTTGATTACTATCATCCACTTGCAAGAGGAATAGTAAATCTCTCGGAGTCGTGAGAGCAAAAGATCATAATAATCGGGGCGCCTGGGTGGCTTAGTTGGTTGAGTGTCTGACTTCGGCTCAGGTCATGATCTCACGGTTCATGAGTTTGAGCCCCACGTTGGGCTCTGTGCTGACAGCTCAGAGCCTGCTTCGGATTCTGTGTCTTTCTCCCTCGCTGCCCTCCCCTGCTTGTGCTCTGTGTCTCTGTCTCTTTCTCTCAAAAATAAACATTAAAACAAAAAATTTTTTAAAAAGATAATAATAATAGCGGCTGTTTGTAGAGCGTTTACCACCTGCCTTTGCTTCCCCAGGTTGGGCCTGTTGTAAACATCCATTCAGAGTCCCCACCCCAACTCCCTGAGACCGTCACTGTTATTATCCCCATCTTCGAGATGAGGGGACATAGCTATCTCCATCATGACTGCCTTTTGCAATGGAGGAAATCTCTCTCCTGGCAGAGCACGGTCCCCTGATCCGGGTTCTAGAGCCCAGTCATACCTCCCCTGCATCTGAGAAACCTCACACTGTGGATTCTCTCTTCTCCTGCCCTGTCTTCCCCCTCTCTGATGGGCTCCTGGCATGACACCTGCTCAAGTACATTCCATCTTAAAAACAGCAGCAACCACAAAGAAGCACACACCTCCCAATACCTCCCAGCCCCCTCCCGTACCAACCAAACTTCTCTGAAGGCTGGCCGTACTCACTGTCTCCTTCGCTCACCCCCTCCTCACTTCTCAGCCCACTGTCCACCTAGCTGTCATCCCCAGTGCTGCATTAGGATGGCTCACAGGGGTCGCCAATGGCTTCTGTCTTGCTAAATCCAATGGATGCTCTCCACCCTTCATGGTACTGGACCTGTCAGCAGTATTTGACAATTGGGTTTCTTGCCACCCCTCAAATTACACCTGCACTCCCCCCACCCCTTGCAAGTTCACATCCCTGCACTCCACCTGCAGGCTCCTCACTCTTTGCTTACACAATGTCAGCCATGCCAGTGCCTCCAATTACCATCAATACCATGGCGACTCCCAACGTAGGCTCAACCTCCCTTTCTGAAAGCCTGTAGATAAAAATACAGTTGCCTTCTCAACACGTCCACTTGTCCAAGATGCCTCGGAGACACCTCAGAGCCAACATATCAAAAGCCAAATATAGGCTATTCCTCAATACTGGCCCTTTGCCTGGGTGCTCCACCTCATGAATGGTACCTATCTCTGTCCGGTGGTCCAACCCAGAAGGCTGGAAGTCATGCTTGACAACTGTCATCCCTGTGCCCCCAGTGGGCAATCTATCATTAAGTCTGGTTCACTGGTACAACTGAAATGACTCCTGAGGTTGACCACCCTGCATCATCTCCAGCACTACCCTAATTCAAACGAGGGGTTCAGGATGACTCTTAGGTTTTTGCCTTGGCACCAGATGGTGTAACACTTGACCCTGATGGAGTGAATGAGGGGAGGGAAGGTTGAGGAAGGAAATAAGAATTCCTTTTTAGGCATGCCTGAGACTTTCACGAGACATTCAAGTGGAGATGTGTAGCAGGCAGTTGGATGCAACAGTCTGGGACTCCAAGGAGAGGGGACATAAATCTGAGATCATCAGTTTGTAGTGATATTTAATGCTGAGGAGATGAATGAGATCACTTGGGGAGAGACAGAAAGCAGGCCCAGAAGCGAGCCCTGGGGCACTCCAATATCAGAAATGAGATAGAGGGGAAAGGAGGCACAGAGACTGAGAAGACCTGCCAGTGACGTTGGAGGCCATCCAAGAGACCGTGGTGTCATGGAAACCCAGAGTGGAATGAGAAATCAGCACGTCGAAAGCTGCTGAGAGGCAAGGTAGACTGAGGACGGAGAAGTGACTCCACTAGGCAATGCAGAGGGTGTTAGTGGCCTGGATAAGGTGTTGATGTCTGTCTATTCTGCTGGACTGTAAGCCCCACGAGGCAGGGAATATCATTTGTTTGCTCATGTCATACCGCTAGTGCTTAGCTCATTAGCATTGCTTTCTGGCATGTCTGTTTATCTTTGACTGTGTGTTGGCCATTGTAATTGGATTTTTTTTTTTTTTTGGAGGAAGAATTTCAAATTCAGCATGAAGGTGTTTTCTTCCAAAAAGGATTTGCATTTGGCTGTGGTGCTGCCATTCTGATATTGCTTTAAACAAAAATCCAAGGCTGAGGTTCCCTGGAATACCCAAGTAGTGTGGACGAGGCTGCCAATCCGTGATTCAAGGCTGGACTACATTTAGTTCACCCTCGCCCCAAGGGTGAAGCCCTCTGGAGTCCCAACTTGTTTCCGTAAGGATCTCCTTCTTGATTGCCCACCTTATGCAGGCCATGGACTTGGATTTCAATTCCCTTTATGCTGTGAGATCATCAAAAAATAAATTCAAAATTTCCGAGATCAGCAAATGCCCTCAGGACAAAAGCAGATTCTATGCTCTCAAACTTCTCTGGGTTTCTGTTTTCCCTTCAGTTTTGACCTAATAATGCCTGGTAATTCCTTACAAAGAGCTTACTTGTCAGCGCTTTGATGCTTTAATAAGATGCTTTTTCTATTTTATCCAGCATTCTTAGCTCTTTTCAGCTGAAGGGTTGGTCCAAAAAACCTAGCCTCCTGTTTCTAAACACAGAACTTGCTCATCTCTAGGGCTTGGCACTGTGCATGGCACATTGTCATGGCTCAGTGAATATGTATTGATGGAACGGGTGAAGTGGACCCAGGTCTCCAACACCCCTGCTTCTGCTCATGCACTAGCCGTCACACTCCCAGGCCAAGATACTGACAGAGCACTGTGGTCAGAGCTCAATGAGCTGTGCAAAGAGGCAGGGCTGGAGTGGGAAATCTCTGTGGGATGGGGAGGGACAATGGCAAGGGGTAGAGGATAGGATCAGGATGAGCACAAAGATGGAACTTGACGGCAAATTAGCCGTTGGTTTAGGAAAGGAGAACCCACAGGAAGTGGCACTTTAAGTAAAGGCCCGTGTAAGGGATCCAGCAACCAAAAGTGGGCAGAGAAGCACGGGCCAGCCAGGGGAAAGTTGGAAGGCCAAGGGGGCGGGGGCCCTGGGCCCGCTGTGAAAGCAGAGGCAGAGCCCTGGCAGAAGGAGGGAGGAGAAACAGCTTTGTGAAAATGCACACACGATAATTGCGGAGAAGAGTATCTCCCCCAGTTTAAAAAAGCTCTCTCCTCTGAATTTTCCTTGGTCCCAGTTTCAAAGGAATTTTAATTGCAAAGAAAATTTGTCATCTCCCTGGGGGGAGAGGGCTCTGTAGCTTCCAACAGTCATGCCTGATGCTGATTCTTTCTCCAAACTGGAGATTTCCACGCTTTGGCTGCGTGGAAGCTGTCTGGGGATTGGGCAGCATGGAGGGAGGGGTGGGGGTGGGGGGGGGAGCAGGCCTCCTCGTGACTTTCTGCGGCCAGGCAGGCCGGGTTTGCAGCCAGGGGTTTCCTGGCCTGGGTCCTACACGAGGGTCTTTGGTGCCAAGTCGGTGACAGTCCTAAATCCTTTCTCCTCGAAACCCAGTGGGTTTATTTAATTAATTATGGCAATTAACAACTGGTCTCTTGGCCTTCCATCTTTGCTTTTGCTCTGGGCTCGTCTCTGCCCAGCAGCCCATTTGGAGAACGATTTGGGAGTTTCTTAAAAAGTTAAACATAAATCACCATACGATCCAGCAATTTCACTCCTAGGTATCTACCTAAGAGAAATGAAAACATATGTCCCCGCAAAGACTGGTAAGCAAATGTTCAAAATAGTCAGAAAGTGGAAACACTTAAAAATCTATCAACTGATGAATGGATGAACAAAGTGTGGTATATCCACACAGAGGAATACTATTAAGCGATAAAAAGGAACAAACTGCTGATATATTCTATCATAGGGACGCATCTTAAAAACGTTATGCTCGGGGCGCCTGGGTGGCGCAGTCGGTTAAGCGTCCGACTTCAGCCAGGTCACGATCTCGCGGTCCGTGAGTTCGAGCCCCGCGTCGGGCTCTGGGCTGATGGCTCGGAGCCTGGAGCCTGTTTCCGACTCTGTGTCTCCCTCTCTCTCTGCCCCTCCCCCGTTCATGCTCTGTCTCTCTCTGTCCCAAAAATAAATAAACGTTGAAAAAAAATTAAAAAAAAAACATTATGCTCAGCGGAAGAGGCCAGAAGCAAAAAGAAACCCCACGTATGGTGCGGCTTCATTTACATGAAATGTCCAGAAGAGGCGAATCTATAGAGACAGAAAACAGATTAGTGGTTGCCTGGGGCTGGCGGTGGGAAAGGGGATTGACTGCAGATGGGCACGGAAAGATCTTTTTGGGGTAAAAGAAATGTAAAACTGGATAGCAGCAGTGGTGGGTTTAATTTACTAAAAATCATTGAATTGAACGCTCACAATGAGCAAATGTTACAGTATGTAAATTACACCTCAATAAAGCTGTCGAACAAAAATGGCTCCCGTTTCTCTCGGAATAAAAGTCATAGTTTCTACAAGGCCTTACGTGATCTGTACCCGTGGCCTCTTTGACCTAGCTCCCTCCTCCCTTCCCCCTCCCCCCCCCCCCCCCACAACTTGGCTCCCACAGGCTGCTGGCCTTCTGGGTTGTCCTTGAACATAGTGGATGTGCTCCTACCTGACTGCCTTTGCAATGGCTCTTACCTCTGGCTGGAATGTTCCCCTCCCTAGACAGTTGCAGGGCTCCCTCCCTTGCCACTTTAATATCTTTGCTCAAATATGATCTTTTCAGTGGAAACATGACCACTCCATCTAAAACTGTAGCCCCTCTCTAAGGTTCTGCCAAGCCTCCTTTCTCTCCTCATTTTTTTCATAGCTTTGTCACCTTCTAACCTGCGATTGATTGATTTATTATGCTTATTGCTACCTTCTCTCTCTCTCTCTCTCTTCTCTAGCATATATGCTTCCCTGGGATAGGAATTTTTGTTGGTTTGAGTCACTGATGTAACTAATCCTAGGGCATAGAAAAATCCCGCAACAGAATGGTGCTCAATAAATCATCGTCGAGTGGATGAATCAATACGTGATTTCTGAATGCCCTCTCTGTGCCAGGAGCCGAGCACACAGCAGTGAACGGGAGGAACAAATGTCTCTCCCTTAGGTGGCTTGCATTTTAGTGGCAGAGAGACCAGAAGCAAGAAAACATTTTAAACCTGTTGTGGAGGGAAACCCCTAAACCCCATCACCAAGAAATCATGAACTTGATAAACTTTTACAAAAGGCTGTTGTTATGGGGGCAGGATGAGGGAGAGTCTTCTGGGCCAGTGACCTGATGGATAACTAGGGAATTGGCCAGTTGGGGTGGAGGAGAAGAGAGGATTTCACAGCATGTGTGAAAGCCCGGAGGCCAGAGAGAAAGGGTGTCCTGTTTGGAGATATGTGTGAAGTTTGCTCCAGTTGAAACATAATCCTTAACATGGAGAGGTGGGGCTGGTGTCGTTTAACAGTCAATTCCGCAGGGCACCGACCAATCAGGAAAGACACTGGCCATAACCGGTGGGGACATGCGAGCTGAATCTCTGTTTCGCATTACCCCACAAGAGCCTGGAGTTCAGACGTGCTGGTGGTCGCTGGAGGGTTTAAACAGCGGGGAGTGACAGTTTGGGGAAGGATACTCCAGCTACCGAGGACAGAACAGACGGGAGGAACCAGCATTGATTCGGGGAGGCCCGGGGGGAGGCTTTATGCCAGTCCTGCTGGGAGAATGGCCGGTTGAGGGCGATTGATTGAACGATAGGTGGTTGGGAAAGGGAGGGATCATGGATAATAATGATTGCCACAGCCAGCATCTGCTGAGCAGATATCGTGTGCCAGGGGAGGCTCCGAGCGCCTGACTGGTACTATCTCTTCATCCACACAACACACGAGGACTCTGAGCCACAGGGAGCCTCGATGACCCACATGGTGCATCCAGGATTCGGATACACTCTCCAGATGACGTTAGGCCTTCAGGGGTGACCCCTGAGGTTGCTGGCTTGGGTGCGAGGCAGAGCCACTGGGGGAGATGGGTGGGGGGGGCGGGGCAAGAAAGAGAGAAGCCAGTTTGTGAGGGAAGATGCTACACCCACAAAAAATGTGTGAGGTTCTGGGGACCACCCAAGTGGAGGTGCCAACCAGACAGCTGAAAACGTGGGTCCAGAGAAGAAGCGAGAGGTAGCAGCAAGTGATTTGGGTGTTATGCCCACAAAGACACCGCCCGATGGCGGCTGAGATGGCTAGAGACCAGGCTGAGAAGTGAGAAACGGTCAGGTCAGCTCCAAGATCTCAAGGGGGGCAGGAGAAGAAAGCAGGGTGTCAGCATGATCGCAGTAAGTAAGTTAGCTTCGCGGTAAGTAGAATAACGTACAAACATATGTGCTGGAGTGTGAACAAAACAAAACATATTTCTAGAAGGAATTAGGAGAAAGTGGGAACAGGGTTTACCCCTGGAGAGCAGCTGGGAGGGGGGAGCTCTCATCCTACACATGTTCCGAGACGTGCGATACATGGGCCGCATCTATTTCTTAGAAATACCGATGGGGATCGAATAAGCCATTGGTGAGAGTTAAAGTCACTTTTGCAAGTTTTGTCTCTATAGACTCCTCTGTATTTTTTTTTTTTTTTTTTTTTTTGCTTAATGATAAAGGTTTTTAACAAATGAAGAGGCAGGTGGAGGAAATGGTGGCAAAGGTGACTCAAAGGAGCCACCAAGAGAGGCGGGGAGAACACCTGGACAGAGTGGGGCGGGGAGATCAGGGGAGGGAGATTTTGGAGGAGCCCTGCGGCTCATGTCCCGGTTCGTAAGAGGCCCAGCGCAGTAAAGCGATCCGGGCTGTGGCACAGTGTAGCCAGGGGCCCTGTGGGAGGTGTAAGATTATCGTGGCTGGAGGGGGAAGTGAGGCAGACAGGCTGCCGAAGGAGGGAGGAGGAAGGGTCAGAGGGGGGCAGGTGGGGAGGCCTGTGTGGTGAGGGAGGAGCTCTCAAGGGAGGGAGCATGGAGCCTGTTCGGTGCTGTGTGGATGGGCCCGGGGGGCTGGAGAGGGGGTACCCAAGACTGAGCGTAGACGCAGGAGGCAAGGGGTCTGGAGCCCTGGCAGAGAGAGGACCCGCGGAGGGGAGGGCAGAGCTGGGAGCTGAAGTCAAGCCTCAGCGAGCTGGGGCCACCCCTCCTGTTCCTTCCCATTTGGTTGTGGCTTTGGGGGGACAATGCCTGGCTTGCTTCTCATGGTGACCACCAAGCCAGGCTTCCGGGCCCCTTTGGTCAACTTCTTGGGCCACTGGACAAGGCGGCCTCCTGACGGTGCTTGTCCCCTGGCTTGTGGCGTGACCTTCAGTGAGTCCTGCCCACCCCCACCACTGGGCCTCAGTTTCTCCTTAAAGGCCAGTCCCACCCCAGGATCCAAGGACTGCATGGTCCAGTGTGCCCACCAGTCTCTGCCCCGACATCTGCGTGAAGAAAACATCGCGAGGGGCAAGATTGTTCTCCAAGGCGACAACAGGAGCCTCCCGGCCCAGAGAGACCCTGGACACGTCTCATAGCACCAGAAGACGCCTGCCACTTGGAGTTTTGTGGGTTCTGGGTTCTGGGTCCGGCACAGTCCAGTTTGTTTTTCCAGAAATCCCTGCGCTAAACCCCCATGAGGGAGAGACCACTGCTGAGGCAGGGGGCGTGCTGGGCTGAAGAAGGCCGCGTCCCGGTCCACAGTCTGTCCCCACCCAGCTCCCTGGCCGTCAGTGAATCCCACGGGGTTCTGGATCTCAGCCTTCTCATCTGAGAAGCGGACAGGATCATTGCTCCCGCATGGTTTTATTTCAAGAGTTAAAGGAGGCGATGCACATGACGATCCTAGAACAACGCCGCACAACTCAGTATCTGATAACTATTATCCTGAAAAAGCCGCACCCCATCTATGAAAACTGAAAATATATGAAACCCATGACCCAGAAGAAGTGCAGCATGTACTCCAGGAGATGGGTGCATAGTCACCAGAGCCATCAGGGAAAAAAGGGAGAACATTCTACGTGTCTCTTGGTAAGGGAGTGGACAAAGAAAAATGGAGTATATTCATGCAAGGGAACGCAGCCACTTAAACGGAATGAACCGGAGCTATATGTATCAACATTGATAGCTTTCAAAAACATTGTTGGAGAGAAAAAAGCAGGTGGCAGAGTGATGATACATCGAGCATAAATCCATTTACATTAAAAAATACAAAACAATGCTACTTATTTTCTGTGGGTGCATATCGTGTATACCACGGTATAAAAACAGGACACGGTACTATATAGCAAGCTCATCACTGGAGGGACCCCCGAGGAGGGCGGAAGGAGACCAGATTGGGCGTGGTGGCAAAGGGGGGTCCCCAGCCTCGTCGGCAGGGTCCTGATTTCTCAGAGAACGGGTTCGTGGATTTCTTATGAAATTAAAATTAATTTTTGAAAAGAAATGAACTTAAAAAAAAATCCCTGCCTGCCTGTTTCACTAAATTCTTTGGAGGATCAAATGATATGTGCACAGAGAACGTGTAATTCATTTCCCAGTTGACGGAGCGTTGTTTGAGTCACGTGACCTTCCTCTATCTTCTCAACGAGACTCGAGATGGATGGATTGTAATTTCTGTCCTGTTGAGGAGGAAACGGGGGCACGGGGAGGCGAGGCATCTGTCCCGGGTCACACATGTGGAGTGGGGCCAGAGCTGGGACTCAAGCCTGGGGCTGTCTGGCTCTGTCGGGTCCTGCTTTCTACTGCTTCAGGCTCTAGGGTGAAAATGCCTTTTCCACGGTCTCCGGGCCACTGTGGTCATCAGGATAATGATGGTGGGGGCACATCCCACTGCTAAGCTCTCTCTCAGGGGCGAAATCCCTGTAGTCTCCAGGCAGAAGTCCTATTGTCCCACCTGAGCTGGCCCTAAGACCTCACCCACAAGTTTGGGAGGCAGTACGGTGCTAATGATAGGCCTTGGATATTGGCCTCAGAGAGACCTGGATTTGAACCCCAGCTCTGTTACTTACTAGCTGGCAACCTTGAGCGAGCCACTTCCTTGCCCTGCAAAACAATACTGAGTTTACAGGTTGCTGCGTGCGAAGGGTACGTAGTGAGCAAGCCATGAGTGTCAGTGCCTGCTCCTTCCTCCTTCCCACGGCTTTCTCGACTCTAAGCAGGGGCCTGACTCGCCTTGGAGTCCTGTGTCGGGCACAGTGCCCGATATAAGTAAGCGCCCAGGGAAGCTTGTGGCGTGGCTTCTTGTGGGCTTAGATTATCAGTGACAACAGGGAAAGTCACCACGATCTAACTGGTCCTCCTAAGCAAAGGTCTTCTCGACCCCAGCTGATTGCTGGGGTTAGATTACTGGGGCCGTTTTGAACTCTACCTTGAAGGCCACGGGGAGCCATGGAAGGTTTAATCAAGAGAGTGACGTGGTTAGACAGATCTCAGAAAGAAGACGCCGTGTGGAGTGTGGCTTTGGGATGGACAAGCCCAGAGGCAGGGACGCCTGTGACGAGGCTGTGGTGAACAGTTCAGGTAACAGACTGAGCCCTGAGGTCCCTTTTCATCCTGTGAGATACCTAGGGGCAGGGGGACACCAGGAAAGAGTGGGTGGCTAGGCCAGATTTAGAAAGACGCTAGGATTTTATAGATTGAGATAAAACACGTGATGTATATGAGAACGTGCTTTGTGAACGTAAAAAAAAAAAAAAAAATCACGTACACCCACCCTGATCTCATTGTCACGGTCACAGCCTTTCTTGGGCATACAGCATCCCTGCCCCTTTGTATTCAGGGAGCATCGACACAGGTCTCCAGCAAATTCCCAGCTCACCTGAATCACTTGGCAGAAACAAGCTTTTATGTCAACTCACAAAACCGACCCATGTAAGCCCGACAAACAGCGCGTTATTGCAAAAGCAGATAGCCAGCTGAGCGGAATGGTCAGCTTTCCTTTCTCCTGTTCGTCACAGACACGTCCGATGACCGGCACCTGGCATATGCAGGATGATATCACGCGTGCCCGAAACTTTCGCTTCGAGGGCAAAGCAGGGAGGGCAGGTGGGAATAGGACCAGCGTGGGGGAGGAGGGTTACGGCTTCTCGTACAAACAGCACCCGCCATCTCTCGGGTGCTTACTGTGTGCCGGGCACATGCACTAAGTCTTGGACCAAGCGCTGACACGGGTGCTGTTTTTATGTATGCCTTTTCCAGACGAGGGGGACGCAGACCGAGGCAACCGCAGGATCTCCCCCAAATTCACGCAGCTGGGGCTCAGAGCTCGTGTAGCTCTGAGGTCTACTGCGACCGTTTGGTGTTTTCCCCGGGCTGGTGAATCCCAACCCTGTCCTTTTGGTCCCCAGAGACACTGATGCTGATGATTTTAAATGGTGTCGCTTCATTGATTCATTTAAAAAGGAATTCCCGCGTAGCTCCTCTATGCTTGGCCGTGAGGAAGGGGCCACTCGGGGGAAGGGTGCGGGCAGAGTTCGGGAGGCAGGGATGTGCGTGTGAGGTGCCCAACCCGCCCTGGACTTGCCGGGTTAGAGCCCGGCTGGGTGGGGAGGGGTGGGGTGTTCTGTAAACAGTGGGCGGAGATGGGGGTGGGGCAGGAGAGCACGGAGGGAGCAGAGAAGGAGTCTCGCTTCCTTATTTATTACCTCTGGGCTCTCAGATGCCTGACTACCGGGCAGAAGTGACAAAATAAAAAGGGAAAGGAAAAAATGCCAGCTACAGCCAGAATAAAATCAGGGCAAATAGAATAAAACCTGACAGCCAAGTATAAATAAATATTCGTAAAAGAGTTAAAGGACAGATTAAAATAAAAACACCAAATGCAATTCTTACCCCTTGACAAATGCAGTGCGAATTGGGTTCTTTTAATCAAATGTTTGGCAGGTGTATGAATTATTTATAATTCAATATCGGGTGGTTAAATGGAAAATGGAAGATGTTCCCGTCGTCTTCTCGGAGCTTATCCGCCTCCCTCGGTGAGCTCTCTCGGGAAAGGGGGGGATCGACCCTCCCCCACGCCGGGCACAGGCGGCGACCCCAGGGTCCCGGAGCCCTGCCTCTCTCTCTGGGCGTCGCCACTTGTCCACCGGCTCCCTGGTCACAAGCCTTCGTGAGGCTCAGGAGCTTGTTCTGGAAGGAGGCCCCTCAGTTCAGGGCACAGGAGCGGAAGCAGCTGACCAGAGGCAGGGGTGCTGGGAGTCCAGAGACCTGGAGTCTGGTCCCCGCCTTCCACATACCCCGAACGTGCTCTTGGCCAAGTCTTTGCCCCTCCCTGGGTCCTCCTCCCTCACATGAGCTTCTCCGTTGCCATCTTCTACTTTTCCGCCTCACATTTCAGTTCACCAAATGCATTCATTCCGACATATGGGCCTCGCCACACCCTTCTGTGGCAGGAAGCATGATAACCGTGCCCATTTGACAGAGCAGAAAACCGAGGCTCAGAGAGGTGCCTGGTCGTGCCTCTGGTCACACCGTGGGTATGAACTCGAGGTGACGTGGGAGCCCAGGTCTTCAGACTCCACGTTCACTGGGAGTGTGATTCTGGGAGCAGGTGGAGGTCCGGAATCCGGGTAGAGTGCACAGGGCACGAACACCATAATCAGACAGACTCAGGATCCAATTCCAGCTCGGAACTCACGGTCTGTGTGATGGGGGCACGTTACCTAACCTCTCTGGTCCTCCGCTTCCTGCCCTGGACACGGCGCTAATGAGAATAGCTACCCTTGGGGCCAGAGTGAGGATTAAGAGCGGGTGGGGTCCCCTGGGCAGTGCCCGGCCTCAGGGAAAGCGGGACATCCCCTGTTACTATAGCTACAAGAAATGACACTCATTGTACAGATGAGGACACTGAGGCCCAAAGAAATAATGTGACTTCCCCAAAGTCATCCTGTGAATCAGTGACGGAGAACCTAGGGGTCTGGGAGCTTGCCAGGTCACGTGTCGCTGGCTCGTGGCCGCACCTGCCCGAGGTTCCCACCTGCCCCCAGTGCTGAGCTGGCTCCGTCCCCTCCTACCCCCGCCCATAGGCTACTCAGCTCCTGCCTGTCCCAGCTCCCCATTTGTCTCTCTCTCTTTCACACACACACACACACACACACACACACACACACAAGCCCTGTGGGTGAAAGCAGAGCGAGGAGAAGCCCCCCCACGGCAAATGCTGCCTGACTTCCCTGAGCAGCCGATGAATGGGTCCAAGCAGCGAACAAACGGCTGTCGGAAAGGTGGGAGAATGAAGGTAATTAGTCCCCTTAATGCCGATTTCAGACTAATCTTTCACACTTAAGGAAATTGTTCCAATGATTTTCTTATTTTCAGGGGAGCTCGTTAAGTAAGAATTAGAAAAATAGATATGGTAGGAGATAAGAAAATGGATCTGGTAATGACAAGCTGCCTGAACACACCAAGAGGGGGCTGGCTAGGCCGGGATGGAGTGACAGATCCAGGTCCCGTCCGGGGTGGGTGACAGCTGGATGTCCCCGGGCCCCTGGGCAGGGCGGAGACCCCGGGAGCCTCGGCTTGGGGCCTCTCTGGAGTAGGCGCTCAATGCATGCTGGTTGTAGCTGCTGTGTTTGGACCCAGCACATCTCCATCAGCCTCTGTGCTCTTAGGCCCTGGCCAGGGGCTCCGGGTC
Source organism: Lynx rufus (assembly GCF_022079265.1). Classification (NCBI taxonomy): domain Eukaryota; kingdom Metazoa; phylum Chordata; class Mammalia; order Carnivora; family Felidae; genus Lynx; species Lynx rufus. The sequence continues at coordinate 14,765,526 of NW_025814896.1, read as the reverse complement.
AGGGGGGCGCTCATCAGACAACTTTCCTGAACATCTGGAAAGACAGAGGCTTTGCCAGGATGCAGTGGGGAATTCAAACCTCAGCACCTTCTAGATCCTCTAGGGAAGCTAAGGAACATTCATTGATTGCCTGCTGTGTGCGAGTTGCTCTGCCGGGCGCTTTATCTCCATTTTCTGCACCCCCCCCAACCCCCGTAGCCTCAGGGGGTGGATTGGAGAGTGTGAGAGCCTCTCCATCTCTGTTGTATACACAAGACTCAGAGGCAGAGCCCAGGACGCTGGGACAGGTCCTACTGGTTGTTTTCGGGTGTTCTGTCCTGCCTGGTCAGTGCCTGTGCTGTTCCAGTCGTATCTAAAGACTGAGTATCGCCCTTAGTCCCGTGACTTGGCCAAGGCCACGGTGCTGTGAGTTCCAGTCTGCAGCTAGAGCCCCCGGCAGGCCCCACCGAGGCACACCCCACTTCTGCCCCTCTGCTTACTGAGTCCCAGTGGTGGGAGGTCGGAAGAGGAACACTTAGAGCCAGGAGAAACTGTGTCCCCTGTGGAAAAGGGCTGGCTTCCCCAGGTGGGAGAGTGGGAGGGGGGCCCACTGGAGGAGGAAGGATGTCCTGTGTCTGTCCTCCTGGAATGGGCACAGGCTATTTTTTCCCTCACTCCCCACCGCCACTCATGCCTGCCTTCTCATTTCTGCTTGGCTCTAGCTGCCCCCCTGACCTGTCTCTAGCTTTCCCGTCTCTCCAAATCCCCGAGCCTCCCCGGACTCCAGCTCGATTGCTCCTGGCCTTCATCCCCGACAGCCTCAGCTTTCTCCCTTACCTTTGAGCCTAGAAGGGACCCAGCAGTCCTACTTTTGGCTGCAGTGCATTCTGGGAGGCTTAACCTTGCATATCCAGTGACCTGCGTGGCCCGGGTCAGCGCCGTCAGCGAAAACCACCTGGTGATTGGCTCTGGCGAGAACTGCTCTTTAACAGGCCAGGTGGGAGTCTATGACTTTGTGAAAATGTCAGTATGACATTTCTCCTCTGGTCATGGGTGAGGTCGTGCATTCGAGTCTCATCTCTCCTCTGTACCTCCAATCACAAGGTAAACCTCCACTGTTCGGCATTTGTGCCTCGTTGGAGAGAGCTCCTAGGGCAGAGGTTGTCAAGCAGGAGGGATTTTGCCCTCCCCCCCCCCACCCCGAGGACATTTGCAATGTCTGGAGACATTTTTTTAAAAATGTTTTAAGGTTTATTATTTATTTTTGAGAGACAGAGACTGAGCGTGAGTGGGGGAGGGGCAGAGAGAGAGGGAGACACAGAATCCGAAGCAGGCTCCAGGCTCCGGGCTGTCAGCACAGAGCCCGACGCAGGGCTCAAACTCACGGACCTTGAGATCGTGACCTGAGCCGAAGTCGGATGCTCAACGGACTGAGCCACCCAGGCGCCCCTGGAGACATTTCTGGTTGTCCAACTAGGGTGATGTTACCAGCATCTGGTGGGGGGAGGCCAGGAGTGCTGCTAAACAGTCTACGGTACACGGGACGGCCCCACAACAGAGTCACCCGACCCAAGATGTCAACGGTGCCAAGCTTGAGAAACTCCTCTGCAGTCATTAGATCCAATGTCCCCATTACGGAAACTACCTACGAGGTAAGGGTAGGACCCAGCTCTTCTGACCACATCTGTCCATGGGATTGGATGGTAGAAAGGCCAGTGACCCTCCAAGTCAAAGATTCCGGGTCCTGACACTTCTTGTTTCCAATCCCACAAACGTATATTGCGTGCTTATTATGTGCCAGGCATCGTGCAGGGTGCTGGCTGTTCAGTAGTGGACAAGATAGAGAAAATCTCTGCCCATTTGGAAATCACCGCGTAGTGAACCCTGAGCTGGGCCACCTTAGATTTGTCTCTTTCCCTCTCTGAGCCTCCGTGTTCTCATCTTCTCATCGCTACAGTGGGCACAATACCATGTCTCTTCCTCTGTGGTTGTGAGGCTGCCTGAAATGTAAATGTCAGATACAACTGTAGATGCTCGACAAATAAGGGGATTGAAGGTTTCTCCCTTCTGGAGAGGGCTGGGTAGGTGGTGGAGATTGCTTTGCAGGCGGTGGGGACAGTCTTCTAGTAGGAGAAGAGAAGGGGGGCGGAATGAAGGTATTCCTGAGCACTTACTATATATGCTTCTCATGGATACCGCTATCAAGCCTGCAATGCAGGTGTTTTTACGCTCCAAGTGCGGACGAAGAAACTGAGGCTCAGGGAGGGAAAGAACACGGAGCCGCTGGATTTGAACCCAGTTCCCCTGGCTCATTCGGCTCTCTCCTTTTTGCCATCTCCAGGGCCTTTTAAGGTGGCGCTGGGCAGGAAGTTGAGGTCTGAGCCTGACCAGGCCTGGCCTTCAAGCCTTATTCCCCAGCACCACCACCCCCCCCCCCCCCCGGGGTCTGGGTCTCACCCCATTAGCGCTGCTTTAAAAAGTGCGGACCGACCGGGGCGCGTTATTGCCCACATAAATCAGGCGGCTCCGAGTACCGAACACCTTTAAACAAACAGCTGATGGGAGTGAAGTTCCAGGATCATTATTAATAGCTTTTCATTTCGGTGGCCGCTGTGCTGTGACATGCCTTCCCAGCAGAAGCCCCGCGCAGCCAGCCCCCGATCGGCTGATCCCCTGAGTCCGCCAGTCAGAATGAATGACTGTACCTTTGTGTTAATTGTGGAGCCCAAGCCACACGCGGAATGCTAATAGGGCCAAGTGGGAGGGGGCAGGTGCCAATCTTGCCTGGCTGCTGGGCAGGGAAGGACCCCAGCTCGGGGGGCCCCCCTCCACAGCAGCCAGCAGCGGGGTCTTCCTAACATACTTATCTGAGCTCCGCCCTCTTCTGCTCCAGAAAGCCCCACAGTTCCGTGGCCCGGAGCCAACTCTGGGCTCATCTGGCTGCCATTCAGGGCCCTTCTGGTCTCATCCCGTCTACCGCTCCAGCCTCCCTGCTCGCATTCCCACACCACCAGCCCTGTACGGCTCGAACTCCTACTCATTTATTCATTCATTCATTCAACATTTACTGAGCCCTCTGAAGGAGGCAGGGGACAAAGCTCTGAACGAGACAGACCCGTCTTCCTCAGCTTGTTTAACATCGAGCAGGAAAGACAGGCGTCTGCGGGCCCTGGAGCCAGGCGGCCTGGGCCCACATCACGGTTTGTCTCTTTCCTAGCTGCGATGTTGCGCAGAGAACCTCCTCCAGACCTCAGTTTCCTCCTCTGTACGATGGGAATAATAACAGTAGCTACCTCCTGGGGTTGCGTGAGGAATCCAATGGCTAAAAATGTATGAAATATATATGAAATATATATGAAATATATGAAAACACGTAACGTATTAGCACTTCTGGTGGAGCACGAAGTACTCAATAACTTTTCTATTATTACCATTCACTCACGACTGCATTAAATTGGGGGATAATGACTACAAAAGAAAGGTACGGGGAGCAAAGGGGGCATCATGCGGGGGGGGGGGCGGCCCCAACTCTAGGAAGGGTTCCCTGCCAAGCCTAACTCTCTCGGACTGGAGAGAGGAGTGGGTGCTAACTGAACCCGTGGGGTGGGCAAGGGGAGGAGACAGCAGTCAGGTGCAGGGGGCAGCGCGGGTCAAGGTCTCGAGGCTGGCTGGACGCCCAGGTGAGAAAGTCAAAAGGCAGCAGGAGGTGGTGGGTCAGGAGAAGTAGGCGGGGCCACGCCACGCAGGGCCTCCTGGGTCAAGGTACACTTTACGTGGTGTCCCGAGAGTGATGGCAGGTGAGAGAAGGCTTCCGAAACAGAAGCTTGGCATGAACCTTGTTCTGCTTTTAAACTCACCCGGGGCGCTGTGTGTGTAAAGCAGACTGGCTCCCCCTCACCCAGCTGGGGCCCTCCTGGGGTGCTGAGAAAGAAACAGGGAAATGGGAGAAGGTACTGTCCAGGTGAACGGTCCAGGGTGCGGGCAGTGAGGGCAGAGAGGAGAGGCCCGCTCCTGGATGATGTGACAGGATGTACATCCTAGAGATGGGACTGCTCCTAGAATCCTCAGGACACAGTAGGAATGCACCTGTCCGGGAGGCCTCCACAGCGGCCCATGGGCGATGTGGAGAACAGAGGGAGAGCAGCGGGTTTGGAGGGTTGGAGACCACGAGCTCAGTTTGCGGGCCCTGGGGTCTGTAGGCCTCTGAGCCTTTGCATGCACTGTTCCTTCTCCCTGGAATGTGCTTCCCCAGTCTCGTCTAAGAGGGATTTTTAAAAAAAATATTTATTAACTTTTAAGAGCAGGGAGGGGCAGGGGCGCCTGGGTGGCTCAGTCGGTTGAGCGTCCGACTTCGGCTCAGGTCATGATCTCACGGTCCATGAGTTCGAGCCCCACGTCGGGCTCTGTGCTGACAGCTCAGAGCCTGGAGCCTGCTTCAGATTCTGTGTCTCCCTCTCTCTCTGACCCTCCCCTGCTCATGCTCTGTCTCTCTCTGTCTCAAAAATAAATAAAACATTAAAAAAAAAATAAAAAAAAAAGAGCAGGGAGGGGCAGAGAGAGAGGGAGAGAGAGAACCCCAAGCAGGCTCCCCACTGTCAGTGCAGAGTTCGACGCAAATCTCGATCTCATGAACCGCGAGATAGTGACACGAGCCGAAGTCAGATGCTTAGCTGACTGAATCCCCCAGGTGCCGTGCGATGGGGGAATTTTTAACTAATCACTCAAAGCCAGGTTCCGACATCACCTCCAACATAGGGAGCCTTCCCTGGCTCTCCCAGATTTGGCCTCTCCCTCCTCTGTATCAGCTTCTCTATAAACCACAACTTCAGGACGCCCGGGGGGCTCAGCTGGTTAAGTCATACTCTTGATTTGGGCTCAGGTCATGATCTCGAGGTTGGTGAGTTTGAGCCCCATGTTGGGCTCTGCGCTGACAGCGTGGATCCTGCTTGGGATTCTCTCTCTCTCTCTCTCTCTCTCTCTCTCTCAAAAATAAATAAATAAGCGGGGCACCTGGATGGCTCAGTCGGTTAAGCGTCCGACTTCGGCTCAGGTCACGATCTCATGGTCCGTGAGTTCGAGCCCCACATCGGGCTCTGGGCTGACAGCTCGGAGCCTGGAGCCTGCCCCCGATTCTGTGTCTCCCTCTCTCTCTGCCCCTCCCCCACTCACGCTCTATCAAAAATGAAGAAATGTTAAAAAATAAAAAATAAATAAATAAGCTTTAAAAAAACCCACAACTTGATGAAAAAGTGTGACAAAGGCAAAGGTAAGGTACATCACATGGTCCTCCGACTCCCCGCGCCTCACTGACCCCAAGGCTCCCTCTCCTCTGCTGTTTTCACCGCATCTCTGTCCATATGGAGGGTCCCAGGGCTTAATCTTTGGGTCACTCCTCCTTTCTGTCAACAGTCCCTGGGTGACCGCACGCGAGCCCACGGCTTGAAAGCCCATCAATTTGCTATTGACCTCCACGAGTGAAGGCCGATCTCTTCCTGCCACCCCACCTCCTAAAGTCTCAAATGCACCTGAAACTCAGGATGACCAAAACGGGACTCCTGACTTCTGCCTGCAACATACACACAAGTAATAATCGAATCAAATAAATTCTGGACCGCTCCTTGTCCGGCTTCGCCCATTTCAGGATCTGGCAACTCCATTATTCTGGCTGCTTCCACCAAAAGCCTCGGAGTCATTCCTGACTTCACGCCATCTCACACCTAGCATCCAATCCGTCTGCGAATCCCGCCCGCTCTACCTTAAAATAGATCCAGAATCCGGCCATTCTCGCCACCTTCCTTGTTAGCAGGCTGGGCCCAGCCACCGTCATCTCTCACCTGGGTTATTGCGACAGCCTCCTCACTGGTCTCCCTGCTTCTGCCTTTGCCCCCTGCAGACCGTTCTCAGTGATGGGTGTTATAAATCAGATCAAAACACTCCTCCTCCTAAACCCCTTCGACTTCTCATCTCACTCAGAGTAAAATGGCTCATAAGACCCGACATGATCTGGCCTCTTGTTATCTCTCGCTTCCTCCCACCATCCCCGCCCCCCTAGTCCAGCCGCACCGGCCTTCTGGATGTTCTCTGAATATAACAGGCATATTCCCACCTCAGGGCCTTTGCATAGGCTGGTCCTCCTGCCTGGAACACGCTTGCCCCTGATATCTGCCTGGCTCACTCTCCCCTTGCCTTCGACGTTCGGCGTACATCATGGCTGAGTCTGTGAGGCTTTCCCTGACGACCTGGGTAGAACAGCTCCTCTGTCCCTCATCCTCCCTCAACCCTTAGCCTGCTTCCCCCGACCTAGAACTTAGCACTGCTCGGCATTTTACGCTTTACTTAGTTCTGATCTGCCTCCTGGCCCTTTAATGTGAGCTCTGGGGGTCGAGGCTTTGCCCTTTGCGCTCAGTGCTGTATCACCGGCCCTTAGAACAGTGCTCGGCACTAGGTAGGTGCTCAGTGGCGATTTCTCGAATGATGCCGGAATCATTGCTTTTAACTGTTTCCTCTTTTCCTACCTCTCTGTCTCCCCCAGCAGATAGTAGGCAGCAGTGGGGTCCGATTCGCCACGGGTTTTCTGGTGTCCAAGGCAGAGGCCGCAGAGAGTGAGCGTCCATTAAAGGTTCGAATAAACAAATGGATAAATAATAGAATTTCCAGATGGGTTGCCTGGGGTGATTTGAGGAGGGCGTTTTGAGACAGACTGAGTTGCCTCCTGGAGCCTTTTATTCCTACAGCCTTCCTGCCTCTCCCCCCCCCCCCGCCCCGTGACCTGGGGCTACTTTAGAGGGAAAAGCCTGGAAGCTTGAGCCAGAGACTCTCCAGAGGCCAGAGACAGACAGAGGGACGGATTGGGAGCCGGTGCCAGCAGGATATGGAAGGTGCAGGTTTCCTGCTGGGGCTAAGCTTTGGACTGAGAATTCTGTTTGAGGTTAAGGAATCTGAAGTTTTGAAACGGGTCAAGGGTTTAGGATTAGGATTTGAATTGAGGGTTGGGGTTGGGAACAAGGTGACCTTTTGGATCTGAAGTTAAGATCCAGGGTTTCTGGTTAGGGCCGAGAGCTGGGGAGTTGGGCCTGATGCTTGTGACCAGCCGGTGTGGGGAATGGGTCAAAGGATTGGAACTTTGGTCAGAAAATGGGATAAAGTTGAGGGCAGAGCCAGGGGCCTGAACTGAAGACAGTCATTGGGTTTTAAAAGGTTCTCTGCCAGGGGCGCCTGGGCGGCTCAATCAGTTGAGCAGACTTCAGCTCAGGCCGTGATCTCACGGTTCGTAGGTTCGAGCCACCAGTTGGGCTCTATGCTGGCAGTGTGGAGCCTACTTGGGATTCTCTCTCTCTCTCTCTCTCTCTCTCTCTCTCTCTATCTCCCAAAATAAATAAACTTAAAAAAAAAGTTTCTCTGCCAGGACACTGTAAGACAGAAACTCACATTGTTTAAAAAAAAAATGTTTTAATGTTCCTTTCTTTTTGAGAGAGAGAAACAGAGGCAGAGAGTGGAGGGGTGGGAGCAGAGAGAGAAGGAGACACGGAATCAGAAGGAGGCTCCAGGCTCTGAACTGTCAGCACAGAGCCCGACACAGGGCTTGAACCCACGAACCGTGAGATTATGACCTGAGCCAAAGTCGGACGCTTAACCGACTGAGCCACCCAGGCGCCCCCAGAAACTCACATTTTATAGCAAAGTTCTAGAACAGTAGTTCCCCGCCAGGGGTGATCTGGCCGCCCAGGGGACAACTGGCAACGTCTGGCGGAGGAAGGGAGCTGTTGGTATCTAGCTGGTGGAGACCAGGGATTCTGGTAAATGCCCTGCGAGGCACAGAGACGCCCCCTCAACAGAAAATGATCCGGGGCCCCACCTGCCGATAGTGCTGAAGCAGAGGAGGCCCGTGCTAGAGGGTGCTGGAGAGTTCTTCTGTGCTCTGAAGGGTGGGCCAGGCGCCCATCCAGGTGGGCCAGGGCTGGGGTATGAGCGCTCGGGGCTGCGGGCTGGTGTGATGGGGCCAGCGTTAGGGAGGAAGGAGCAGGTGCACACCTGTCCCCCCCCCCCCCCCCGGTGGAGCTCCCCCTGGCTCTGGGGGTGGAGCTGGGATCCTAGAAGTCACAGACCAGCAGGGCGGGGGCTGCAGGGAGGGAGCCCCACAGCCGGGCAGGGTGGCAAAAGACGTGGGCGGGGTCTGCGGGAGGCCTGGGTCAGGGGGAGGAGGGCCGGGGCGGACAGCTGTGGCACCCGCAGGGACGAGTGTCTGAGACACCTCCCGGAATTGCACCCGTGCCTCCCGGGTTCCAGACGGAACCCGCAGCGCAGCAGCGACCACGGACGCGGTGGTGGCAGTGGCTGACGTGGCAGAGCGCTGCTTCTGAGCCACTCTAAGTGCTTTACATCTGTTAGCTCGTTTTTCATCGGCCACCCCCCACCCCCACCCCGTCCCCAGCCTGCGGGGCGGCTACTGCTTGTAATCCGCATTCTACACGCGAGAAAGTGAGGCACAGAGAGGTTAAGGTGTCCAAGATCCCACGGCTCGGAGCGGCAGACCCCGGGAGTTTGAGCTCAGGGGCTCAGGGCTTGTGTTGGCAGTGGAGGGGCTCGGGGTGGGGGTCCCCGGGCTTCCTGGGTTGCCGTCTCCCTCTGCTATCTGCCTGTGTGATCTCCTCCCAGCCTCTCCGCCGGCTCCCGAGACAGGCACTGTCATTGCTGCCCTGTTCCCGCGATGAAGGAACCGAGCCCCGGGGAGGTTAAGTACCTCTCCACGCAGCCTGTCCGTCTGCGTCTCTGCGTTAGAGCGCGGGGTGCATCTCTGCACGGCCCTCGGTGCCCACTCTCGTGGCTCATTTGATCTCCACCCACCAGGCTCCCACGGCAAGGCTTCTCTGCCTCGTCACTGTTGCCATTTGGGACCGGATAGTTCTCCGTGGTGGGGGCATCCTGGACACGGTAGGAGGTTCAGCAGCCTCCCTGGCCTCTACCCACCAGGTGCCAGTGGCATCCTTGTCCCCCGGTCGGGACCCCCAAAAGTGAGTCCAGAAACTGCCAAAGAGCCCCCAGTGCCTCCCCCCGCCCCCCACGCTGCCCCGGGGAGCAGGCAAGGAGGGTCCTCCTACGACACGGACGAGACACAGACGATCGTGGAAACTAAGACCTGGACAGCGGTAATGTCTTCCCCAAGGTCGCTCAGAGAATCAGGGGCAGGACTGCAAACAGGACTCAGGTCCACTCAGCCGAGAGAAAGGTCTGGCAGTCAAGCCCTCCTGCTGGACTCACGCTCCTCCTGAGCGAGTGTTAGTGCCAACGGTGGGACAGGAGGGCATAGGGCAGGCTGTCCTTGCCGGGCCCGCTGCTCTCTAGCTGAGCTGAGGTGCTGCTCCCTCTGCTCCCAACCTCGGTTCGGTGAAGATCGCTGAGCTTTTCACACCCCATAGACCAGCTTTCAAATCCCAGTTCTGCCATATCCTTACCGTGGGGCATCCCTGGCCCTCTGGGTCCCCATCTGAAGAACGGCAAGCTTGGACTAGAGCCTTTCAAAGCCTCACCTAGCTCCCATGTTCTGGTTGTCTTTCTTTCTTTCTTTTTAATATATTTTTTTAATGTTTATTTATTTTGGAGAGAAAATGAGCACAAGTGGGGGAGGGGCAGACAGAGGGGGACGGAGGATCCGAAGCAGGCTCCACGCGGGCAGCGGCGAGCCCAGTGTGGGTCTCGAACTCACACACCATGAGATCATGACCTGAGCCGAAGTCCAACGCTCAACCGACTGGGCCACCCAGGCGCCCCTGATGTTCCGGTTTTCCGACAAAGTTATCTTGTGTCTCAGTCCCGGCTGTGCCCCAACTTGAGGTGGCACTTTGGACAAGTCACTGCCCGTCTTCAGAACCCAGTTTCCTCAAAGGCGGCCAACATTTGAGCCGAAAGAACTTCACTAGCTGTGAAAACTTCCCTGCCTTGGCTTATGCCATCACCGCTGAAATACCATTCATCCCCTTATCTACCTGGAGAACTATTCATCCTTCAAGACTGAGCCCAACTCGTTTGCTCCAGATCTTTCTTATTCCTGCAGGCAGAGCTAATCACGCCTTCCTCTGGGCTCCCTCGCTACCTACCGCCCGCGAACCCTCTAGAGCACCTGTGGGTGTTGGGTGTGCGTGCCTTCCCTTCTAGAATGAAAGAGTCCTTGAAGACAGGGGCTGGGGGCCCCTAATCCTTACATCCTCATGGCCCACACAGTGCCTGGTGCAGAGTAGATGCTCAATAAATGCTGAATAAATAAGAATGAATGAATGGCAGCCGTAGATGGTTGCCAAGACCCTTGGCGGATCCAACACTCTAGAATCCAGGGAAGGAAGCCAACCTCTTGCTGTCACCCAGTCTCACGTTCAGAAGACTACCCCCACCCCCACTCCCAGCAAGTGCCTGCCTGCCGCCCCAGCCACCCCCACAGTCTGCGGACCCAGGGAGAGCCTTGGACAGCGACCAGACGCTATTTAAAAAATGCTTTTATCCTCCGTGGAGCTGCCACTACAGGGAGCTGTCTGTGCAGACCTGCATCCCACGTGTGCCCGGCGACGAGTATTCATAGAAAAAAGGCCTTGCTTCTCCCATTTTCCAGGCCATCCCAGTGTGAGGACTAGGCAGGGACCTGCATTCTTCACACTTAGGCTCTGAATCCCCGGCCTCAGACCCAAGCTAGCGGAGGATCTGAATTCCCTCCCTCTCTCGTCTCCTCCAGAAATCTCTCCTCCTCGTCCTCTAAGCCACAAGTCTGCAAATTGCCCTCAACCCCCTCTTCCAGGAAGCTCTCCAACTGAAGAAAGCGGGTCTCAGTCCCTGACTGGCGGCGGTGGGGGGGGGGGCAGGGGTGACAGAGGGAGAGAAGTGGCCTGTGCTCTTTGAGGCCCATCCATTCAACAGGTATTTTCTGACAAGTTACAAGAACACTTGGATTAAGCTGAACTTCTCAGGGCTCAGCTTGTTCACCTGTCACACAGGGGTAGGGGTGGGGTAGGGGTCCTACAAGCTCAAGTCCTTAGAAGGGGACAGCTCTGTGGTTTTATCTGTCAGTCCCTCAAAGCAACATGTCAACTCCAATCTCCCCTGAAAAGCAGAACTTTGTGTCCCAATTCAGCTGCTTCCGTCCGGTGTGACCCTGGTGAAAGTCCCGACCTCCTCTGTGCCTCTGGAGGCAAAGGGAGTGGGTTTCTGATTTGGGTTCAGCTCTGGGGGCCTGACTTTCTAGGATTCTGCAAGGAAGCCGCCTCTTTGCTTCTCCTATCCAGGGAAGGGGCTGGAGCCTCCCAGGGTGGGTAGGAGGGTGTAGGAGGGAAGGATGTGTCCTAGCCCGGGTGTGAGAGACGAGTTAACAGCTCAATTGTTATTTCAATTACACGGATTATTTGAAAACAATATTATGAGTTTCATCACTGACAACCCCAGGAAATGGCTGCTATGGCAACCGGGGAAAAGACTGGTCCTGACCAGCCAATCAGAAGTTCCAGCCATGCCCCCAGTTTGTACAAACTCTCTCTCTCTCTCTCTCTCTCTCTCTCTCTCCTCCAGGGGTGCCCCTCCCATTGTCTGCTTGGGGAGGAGTCTTGGGAAAAGGATGGAAAGAGAGGGGCAGGAAGGAGGACCACTCTGTAAACAGGAGAAGGTCAAATGAGGAAACTGAGGCCAGGGAGAAGAGCAACTCCAGGAATTGGCTCTTTCTCCCAAGTTCCTCGAGGGCCAGGACCAGTGTCTGGAGTCCCCAGCCCAGTCCCCGCCCGGAGCAGACGTTCTGAATCAGGGCTAGTTCCGGGTAACAAGGGCTCCTCCCGGTTGAGGAGGGGGCTCCTGGACAGCCCTCCCCTCCTCGCTCAGCCAGACAGCGGGAGGGAATTCTTGCAGACCCCTTGGCAAAGCGTCTCTGTCCCCCTTCAGACAGCAGCAGGGCTCACCTTTCACCGACAGGAAGTGTAATCAGGGGCCACCGCTGGGCCAGAGAAAGGGCAGGTGAATTTCGTGGGGCTCGGAGGTACAGCCAAGGGCCCTGGACCCCTTCCCCCTCCGCCCTCTCCAGAGCGTGTCTCTGCGTCTAGTGTCCCTGCGCCCGGCCTTCTCCCAGAGAGGCACTCGAGTGGTCTCCAGAAAAAGCCTTTTTGCTTCGAGAACACCCTGCGCTCTCCTTATTCAGAAAGAGCCCGGTTTGGCAGGCAGCTGGCTGGGCTCTAACTCTGCAAAAACTCAGCTCTGAAGGCCCAGTTCCTATCTCGCCTGAGCTCCCCCGCTGTCCACTCCTATGTCCCTGCATCCTCATTGGTTCTATCAAACAGACCCTTTTATGGGCCTGACTGGCGGCAGGCACAGTTCCGAGTCCTGCACAAATACTGACTCACCGAAGCTGCACCATAACCCTGTGAAGCCGGTACAGTGGCCACCGGCCCCATCTTACAGATGGGGAAACCGAGGTGGTTAAGTCGTGCAAGGTCAGGCAGCCAGGGAGGGGCAGCAGAGGGACACAGATAGTCCGGCGAAAGAGTCCGCACTCTCGGCCGCTATCCTAATTCCTTCCGACGCAAGATGCCCTCACAGCCAGAAGACTGGTAACATTCGACTTCCATTGCTTCGTCTTCTAGCAGGAAACCCCCCAGATCTTGTCCTGAAGTTCATGCACCCTCATTTTGCATCTTCTCGGTAGGGGAATGGAGGGCAGGCAAGTGGGCGGTTGGGGATGTTGGTAAGTGGACGTTCGTGGCGAAACCCCGGCCCTCACGGCGCGAAGCTCTGACCCAGCTGTGAGGGGGTGAGGGGCACCTTCATTACTTTGGTACCTCCTGCGAGCAGCGCGCCGTGTGCCCATTACTTCAGTCATTCCCAGTCCCAGCCCCACAAGGGAGATCTCACTCTCCCCATTTTACAGATGGAGAAACCGAGGCTCAGAACATCAAAGAGACTTGCCCGAAGCCACCCAGCTAATATGTGTCAGAGGAGGACTGACGCCCAGATCTGTCTGCCTCCGTCTGCCTTTAGACAAGCTTCCTGTCCTCGAGGGACCGCCAAAGAGTCGGGACAGGTAACAAGGGCTCCCGAAGGGCTGAAAGGCGGCCCAAGTTCAGACCCAAGAGGCCCGCAGGTGGGAACGGACCTCGGAGCCGTGGCTTAGCTGGAGCAGGTGTTGTCGGGGCTCTGCGGGTAACCATGTCAGACGATGGGATGGGGCCTCAAATGCCAAGCAGATGGTTTGGAGAGGATGGGTGAGGCCACAGGGAGCCATTGCTGGCTTAGGAGTCTCTTGGCCTCCCTCCCGAGGCGGCCTCCCTCTCGCGCAGCGGAGCAATTTCCCAGAGCATTTTCTCTAATTTGTGATTGTTTTCCTAACCCAGAAGCAGCGAGAGTCTCCAGATTCTCCCAGCCCACGAGACGGCGGAGCTGAGCTGCCAAAGCTGCCGGTCTCCACCCCCAGTCCAGCCCACCTGGGGACCTCTGAGCCCCTCCGTCCCCCAACCCCTCCCGGGGTATAGAGCTGGCTGTTGGGAGGGGCTGGTGGGCTCACCGGGTGCATGCGGAGCCCCTGGGGATGGCTTCAGAGCAGGTGCCTGAAGGAGAGAGGGCCTGGTTCCTGGAGGTGGATGGCACCGGGGGCTGGCACAGGGCTCTGCGATGGGGGAGGGGGGGCCCCTGAGGGAACTGGGCTCAGGGAGAAGAGGAGGGTCCAGAAAAGAGACAGAATTCTGTTAGGAACAGGGGCCAGCAGCTACGTGAAGCGGTGCGGTGCCCAGAGAGGGGCTTGGGTCTTCGGCGGGGGGGGGGGGTGCTCAGGGAGAGGACTGGGGGCTCCAGGAGGGGGTGGGGGATCCAGGAGGGGCTAGGGCTCTTGCAAAGGGGAGCATGAGCTCTGCTGGCAATGCTGGGGAGTGGGGGCGGCTCCCTGCCGTGAGAGGAGAGAGCCTCCACAGGGAGATGGGGCTCAGAGAAGGGGGGGGGGGGGACTCTGGAGGAGAGGATTCTGGACAGGGACTCAGTTGAGGGGCCTGGGACTTGTGAGGAGAATGGGGGGGATCTTCAGGGAACAGATACTTAGAAGAGAAAAACATGGGTTCAGTGAGGGGACCAAGGGCTCAATCGAAGGGACAGAGGCTCCAGGAGGGGTCAGGGCTGTGTAAGAGGATAGGGGCTTCGACGGAAATGTTAGTTTAGGAAGGGTAGGGGGCTGGGAGAGGACCACGGAGGAGCCCTCGTAGGAGGGTTGTTTTGAGAATGGAGTGCAGCTATTTCCTCCCAAGCCATCACCTCGGTGCCTTATTTTGTCCTGGCTCAACGCAGCCACAGTTTGCCTCCTTGGCCCACACAGGTCCCGTCCCCTGAAGACCCCTCATCTTGGTCCTCTGCTTCTCCACGCCCACTGGAACATTCCACCCAGCTGAGCCCTGAGTCCTTCTCCGCTAACTATTCCATAAATGCCCCCGTGGGCACCCATTCCCTTGAATTCACCCATGTGGATTTCGTACCCTGCTGCAGCCCAAACACATTCTCAGTAGGTACTTCAGACACCAGTAATGATCAGTAAGGTCATTCTCCCTCCAAGCTAACCTCAATCCCTTCAACTGCAAATGCGGCCAATTTCCTCTGTTCTGTCCTGGGAATAGAACATGGCTGATCTGCAGGCCACCTTTTATCAGGGCATCTGTCATAGCTTCAGAGATGTAACGTCTCCTCTCAAATTTCTCTCTTCTAGGTAAATTAATCCTGGTCCCTCCATTGGTTTTTCTGATTACTATATTTATGAGTAGGCATCTCCTAATGATTGTGGCAGGGGTTTAGCACAGCCTGGCACACTGAAGGCTCACAAGAAGTGTATCTTGGATGGATGAATGCATTGGCGGATTGATGGATGAATGACAGCAGGGAGATGGGTAGCGAAGAGATGAAAAGACAGGTGTTGGTAATGGTGGTGGATGACAGGTAAATAGATGGAGGGTGGAGGTGGGTGACCTGTGGGCAGATGAATGTTTAAATGGAGATAGGTGGGCAGGAGGAGGATGGATGGGTGGATGGATGGATGGATGGATGGATGGATAGATGGATGGGTGGATGGATGGATGGATGGACAGTTGAGTGGGTGGATGGATGGATGTATGGATGAATGGATGAATGAATGGATGGATGGATGGACAGGTGAGTGGATGGATGGATGTATGGATGAATGGATGAATGAATGGATGGATGGATGGACAGGTGAGTGGATGGATGGATGGATGGATGGATAAATGGAAGGAAGAATGGCTTAGACAGGATGCTGGACGGATGAATAATCTCAGTTGGCATCTCAACTTTCCCCCAAATCTCCCAAGTATAGAATCCTCAATTTGATTAATGGCACCCCAGTTCTCTCAGATACCCAGGCCTGAGACCTGTCCATATATCACTTCTCCTTCATCTCCCACAACCAAGCAGCTCTGAGACCTGATGATCTTATTTCCTTGACGACTTTTCCTTTTGGCCCCAGTCCTTCATGACCTCACTCAAGCCCCCAGCTCGTCTCCAGGATGACTTCAGCTATCTTTCTCTTTCCTTAAAGCTGACCCTGAAACAATGCCATCGACTTGACATGGCGTTCCTACCTCTTAACTCCAGTCAACAACCTTCGATGGCTCCTACTGCCTGGAGCTCCATGCTTCCTAATCCAGCTGAACCTCCCATTCATAGCCTCTCTCATTCCTCTCCCTTATGGACCCTCTACTATGCAGCCTGGCTGTAGCCCCAACATTCATCAAGCTTCCCCTCCTTCGCTCATGCTGTTCCTACCACTTGGACTGCCCTCCCTGCCACCTCCACCTGTGGCAACACCATCCTAGACTTCAACACACAGCTCAAGTGCTGCCTTCCCAATGAAACCTTCCCTAATCCCTTCAACTGGATGTAATCAAATAAGCCACTTCATCAAGACACATTTATTGAGCACCTACTATGTGCTCAACTGGGTGAAGGGCCCTCATGATGGCAGGGGGAGGATACAGGATGAGAAAGACACAATCTTTGCCCTCAAAGGCAGAGCCTACTTTTGAGCACACGCATGTGCACACAAGCACATACAGAATTCAATGGGGGAAAATAAAGGCAAAATCACATAACATTAATAGTTAATGCATATACAGCACTCACTGCGGCCAGGTACTGTTCTTTTTTTTTTTTTTTTAATGGAATCTTTTTTGAATGTTTATTTATTTTTGAGAGAGAGAGAGACAGTGTGAGTGGGGAAGGGGCAGAGGGAGACACAGAACCTGAAGGAGGCTCCAGGCTTGGAGCTGCCTGCACAGAGCCCAACGTGGGGAATCGAACTCACAAACCGTGAAATCATGACCTAAGCTGATGTCGGACGATTCACCAACTGCGCCACCCAGGTGCTCCAGGCCAGGTGCCGTTCTAAGGGCTTTACTGTCGGTAACTCATTCAGTCCTCTCAATGAACCTGCAAGGTAGGTACAGATGAGGAAACTGAGGCCGAAGGTGGGGCAATTTCTCGAAGGTCAGCCAGCTAGTAAGAAACAGAGCAGGGATGGAACCTAGCAGTCCTGCTCCTGGATCTGTGTCCTCAACAGCGCACAGCAGTGTGGTGGAAACAGGGCCGTGGCTGGAGCGAGAAATCCGTGACAGGGTGCACTCTGACCTCCCAGGCCTCCTGCCCTGCCGGAAGCCCCTCCTTTGCTGACCTAGTCCTCGGCCCTGCCAGCCCAGGCGAGAGGCTCCCTTGGGAAATGCAAACGGACGCAACGAGGGACCAAGGACCCAGTCTGCCACTGTGACACTGTAGGACCCTGGGCAAGTCCCCTTTTCCCCTGGGCCTCAGTTCTCCGTCTGTTGGATGGGGTTGGGCCCATCCACCCCTAAAGGCCCTTTCAGCTCTAAAACGTGTAATCCTAAACACGGCTGCTTGGCTGATAGAAGACAGAAGCCCCGGGAGCCTCTTGGCTTCAGGGCCTGGCTGCATCTCCTAGGAGATCCCCGTTGTCCCTGAATACATCGCCGCAGCCCCGGTTCCTCGGGCCTCATGGGAGGCTGCAGTCCTATGTGTGGTCACCTGAATCTGTCCGGCTCGTCACTGCCCATCATCCTGTCTGCCCACTGACCTGGATCTATCTGCCTTGGCTACCCATCCATCAGCCTGCCTGGGCCCATCCACCTTGTGTTCCCCGCCTGCCTGGCGTCTGTCACTCTGTCCATCACACACACACACGCAGTCCACCTCCCCACCCGCCGGTCCCCTACTCTGCAAGCAGCGCAGTGACAATGAGAGATAGGGTGGGGCTTCTCCTTTTTCGCTCACAGAGAAGTCCGGTCTTAACATCAGAACCCACTTTCCAGGAGCCAAAGCAGTTCTCTCTGCCATCCAGCATCCTCTCCTTTCCCCGGGGACCCCCAACCCCCTCCTTGCTGGGCCCAAGGGCTTCTACTTGAAGAAACTGGTCAGGGTCACATGGCTTCTGCCAAAAATGTCCAAGTGGTCCCCAAGGAAATCACAGGACAAGAACGTGAAGATGTGTGTACAAGGATGTTCATCGCGGAATTGTTTGTAATCGCGAAGTGTTGGAAACAACCCAAATGTCCAACAGTGGGGGCTGGTTAAATGAATTATGGGCCAGCCACACAATGAAGAACCATGCAGCTCTTAAAAAATGATGATGTAGATGTATATTTATCGAAATGGCAAGACGTTCACAATATATTATAGAGTGAAAAAAAGCAGGTTACAAAGGCATATGTATAAAGCAAGATGCCATTTTTATTTTTTAAAAATCTATATATGTCAAGAAGGATATGCACTGAAATGTTAGCCAAGTGGTGGTGGGATTATGGCTAATTAAAAATGCTTGCATATATAAAAAGACACACACACACACACACACACACACACACATGCATATGTAGTCACTCTGTATTGAAAACCACCAGCCCCACATTTGTCTATATCACCTTTGTCATAGCCTTTGTCTGTATCACCTCTTATGCTCTTTCCTACAGTCTTCTCGGGTAGGTTTATTAAAACCATTTTACAGAGGAAGAAACGGAGGCTCACTCAGCGAGTAAATGGCAGAGTCAGGCCATAAACTTGGCTTTCTCTGACTCCAGAGCCCATGCTCTACCTACTCAGCAGGTAGTTGTGTTTTCTCATTTTGTTTACCTGTAACTTGCCTGTTTAAACAAAGATAACATCTATTTACTTGGGTGGTAAAGAAATGGCAGAAGTTAACAAGACAAGGAAAAGACTACATACAGAGGGATGTCCTCAACCTCTGGGGTCTCTGGCAGCTTCTCGGCGGGCTTTCTCCCTCGACCCTCGACCTGTTTGTTCCTCCCTCCTCCACAAGTGCCTGTATATGAGGCAGGTGCAGCCTGCTGGGGAGGGAGCGGGCAGCCGTGGGTAGGACTGGGCTTAGGTATTGCAATGCTGTGTGGCCTGAGGCCCCCTCCCCGAGGCCACATTGAACTCCGTGAGGGCAGGGAGGGCTTGTCTTGCACCATATGCTGTGCTGGATGCCAGGGAGACCAAAATGGAAAAGCCCAATGCCCCCTTTCAGGATCTTTTCATCCAGGGCCAGGTTTCTCAGCCTCCGCTCTATCAGCATTTTGGGCTGCATAATTCTTTGTTTGGGGGGGGGCTGTCCTGTGCATTGTAGGATGTTTAGCAGCACCCCTGGCCTGTACCCACGGGATGCCAGTGGTAGTTTCCTATCCAGTGGTGACAAACAGAAATATCTCTAGACATTGCCAAACATCCCCGAAAGGCAAAATTACCCCTGGTTGAGAACCACAGATCTAGTGGATAATACAAAGAAGGCAATAAAAGAAAATCTGAACTTGTTGCTATTGGGCTCAGTATGAGTGGGAGTCTCTTGTGCCCGGATGGGTCAGAGGAGGCTTCCTGCGATGCACCTGCACCTTGAAATGTGAGGGTCCCTTCTTTTCATTCTACAGACTTATCCTGGGTGATCTCATCCATTCTGTGGGTCCAAAGACCTACTTCTGGATGGGCTCAATCTTTTCTGCACAAGTGCCTACTGGGCGTCCCCACTGAATGTCCCACCAGCACGGCCTCCACCTCTCCTTGAGAGCCCCTTCTCCCAGGACCCCACACAGCCTCCCCAATCAGAAACAGGGGCTCCCCTGCTCCCCCACATCCTGGAAGCTTCCCAGCCCTGTCCAATTCTACCCTGCCGGCCCCCAGCCTCCAGCAGTGCTGGACCCCGTCTTCCCCACAAACTGTTCTCCACCCAGCAGCCGGGCCAGCCTTCCGAAGGCACACCCCCCACCATGCCACTCCCCTGCTGAAAACCCTTCAGCGCCCCCATGGCTCCCAGGTGAAGTCCAGTCTCTCCTTGTGGCTCCTGAGACCCACAGGACCTGACTACTGTCCGCCTGGCTGGCCTCATTTCCTGTAGCTCCCACGCCCGCACCCCAAATTCTATATGTTCCTCTTCAAGCAACTAAACTTGCCATTCTCCCCCAATCCCCCCTCACCTCCGGGCCTTGGTACCCCTCGCCTCTTGGCCTGGAGCTTGCTTTGCCTGCCCCCATCCTCTGTCCCCTCCTTCATCCCCTCGATAGCTGCTAACCAACCTGCAGGTCTCTGCTTAACCACTTCCTCCTGGAAGCATCGGCCGCCCCGCCCCCTACAATTGACTCTTATCATGGCTTGTGAGAATTGCTTAATCGTCAGTCTCCTTTCTGGGACCACCAGACCCCCATTAGCTGGGATCCTGTCTATTTGCTCACGGGCGTACCTCGAGCATGTAGAACAACGCTTAGCACACAGTAAACACCTAATATGTATGCGTAAATATATACTTTTAACTGGATAATGCATGGGTGGACAGTCAGACGGCAAGACGGGTAGGAGGATGAAGAGGTCCTGTTTGAGTTGGGTTTGAGCGCTTTGAAAGATCTTCACGGGGAAGGGCGTTCAGGTAGAAGGGCAGGTGTGGCTGAATGCGGGAGTGTCGGGTTGGAGGCACAGTAGGAGATAAAGGAGGGTGCAGACAGATTACAAGGACCTTGAATGTCACGGTGCAGAGTCTGGACTTAATTCAGTAGGCGATGGGGAGCCATGGAAGGGTTTTAATCAAACAAGTGACACGAACCCACCTGCGTTAGAGAAAGATCGCTCTGGCTGCCGCCGGAATTGCAGATCAGAGGCTGGGAGGCCAGGGAGGAGGCTGTCACAAGAGTTCAGGCAGAGCCAGTGAGGTCTGGGTCAGAGCAGGGATCGCGGGATACACGGAAGGGGAGAAAGGGCAGAGACCAGAGTGCAGTGAAGCTACGGGCACGTGGCGCATGTTCTGATGCCCCGGCCGCACGCAGGGACCGGGCAGCCCCTTGAAGGATCCTGAGGTCAGAGGCAGATCCCGGCGATTCTGACAGAATTCCACTCTCCTCCAGGGGTGACAACGCCTGCAGGGGCGCAGGCAGGCAAAGTTACGCGCCGAGGAACAACCGTTCGGCCCCGAGGGGACCAAGACCACAAGTGGGGGGACCTAGTAACAATACTGCCTCGTTTATGGAGGATCCGGTGTGCCAGGCCCTGCCCGAGGTCCGTACGCACGCATATTTCCTCTTCGTAACAACCCACGAGGCAGGCGTGACTGTTTTTCTCCAGCTCACAGGGAAGGAAACAGGCTCCGAGAGGCAAAGTAATTTGCCCAAAGTCGCACAGCCAGAAAGTCACAAATCCAGGCTGGTCTGCCTCCCGTGGCCATGCTCTACTTTATCTTGCACAATGGAGGGAGCTGGTAGCCAGTGGATGACTGGAGGCTGGTGGGTCTGATGACGAAGCAAGAAGTTCCCAGCCTACGTGAACGTGATAGCACGAAGCGACCTGCTGATGAGGCATGTGTTCAGACCCGGACTCACATATTCAGAAAGGTGTGTCCCCATCGTGAGAGGACTGGGCTAAGGAGCGAGTTGCGCTTAACCTCCCGTTGGGCCGCCTTAGTGAGAATCAAAGAAAGGCATCTTCCTCTGGGGGGCATGTAGCCTTACAGGCCCATGGCTGGTTAGGATAGGAAGGCTTTCTTGCAAATTAGGGAAAGATGTCCCTTTCTCCAGGAGGACATAGTCTGCCTTTAAGGCACCTGATTTGTTGAGTGGAGCTTACAATGGATTTCCACCCCTATTCTCCTCCTGCATTGAGTGCCCTGGGACAGTCAACAACCTGCCCAACCGTACACGACAGCTACGCCTCCAACCACTCTGTCCTGTATCCATGTTCCAGCAGCCACTCTGCATCATCCTCAATGAGAAACACTCCCTCCGGCAGATACATAGAGCTTGTCAGTCCTTGCCTCCTCCGTGGGAGAAAAGACAAAGTCTGATTATACCCACTGCCCTGACGAAAAAGTTGAGGTCAGAGACTGTCCTCATGGTGAAAAAAACCAACCAACCAAGCAACCCACAACACAAGGCTTTCTTTACAGAGGCTTGTATCAAAACACAAGATTCCAGGAAGCAAAGCCTCTGCTCAAGAGCTCCATCTTAAGGGCACTGTGAGGTGTCCAGGGAGGTAGAGGATATGCCCACCCTCACTGGGAACATGAGGCTTCTCTTCCTGAGCCTGGCCTGAGGCCTGGGTCTTCTCTCAGCCTGGCAGGAGTACATTCTGTCTTGTCCCTGATCCCTAGCGCCCTCTTTGGGTGAACTCTGGGGCAGGATGGGGAAGCCCCCAGTCCAAGCCACCTCCTTAGGGTCTCCTCTTTCCCAAGAAGCACCTGCCTCTATCCTCAGCTCCCACCCCTTCCCAGGCCCCGCTGAGAGCCGGCTGCGGCCCGAGTTATATAAACAGAAATCATTCTCTCTCTCTCTTTGAATACCTGAGGCTGCATTTCCGAATGGAGCTTCCTAATGGAAGAAAAAAGAGGGGGAAAAAAAAAGAACAGAGAGAGGGCAGGAAATTTAATTGGCTGACTCCTATCACCCATGTGGTGGTTTGGTTGCTCCAAACTTTGCTAACCGGGTGAGACAGGCCCTCCTGGGGTCTCTGCCCCCCCCCTCCCCCCCAGAGCTTTGCGATTCAGTGCTTCTGCAGAGGCCTCTGGAAAAGCAGAGAAATGACAAGGGGATCGGAAGTCCTGCCTCTAGGCACATTATTCCAGACCACCAGGACCCACCTGAAATCACACACTTTCTAGCCAAGGGCTGTGACTTGCCTGGGGCCACAGGGCTCCTTTAGGGAGGGAGCTATGCCCCCCTCCCGTGTCTGCTGTTAGGCTCCTCCCCCAAAGGCATTTATTTCAACAGCTTTCCCTGGGCACTGGGGGTCCAACTTTAACATCTCTTACATTTAAGCGGGTATCTTCGTGTTCTGCTTGCAATTCAAAGGCAAGAAACTGCTCCATTCACCGCCCCCCTTCCAAAGACCTGCCCCAAATATAAGGTAAGCTGGTGGGGCCTGGAAGTCAGGATTCCTGGGCCCCATTCTGGCTTTGGATGGAGCTTGCTGTATGACCCAGGCCTCTGTCTGCAACACTTTGAAATGGGAAAGAGGGGGGCCCAGGTGGCCGCTGAAGTGCTCACAGTCAGGAATAGAGGAAGGTGGGGGTTTCTCGTCTCCAGGAGTCAGCTGAGAGGGCCCCCGAGGAGGGGCAGCTGCCCCTTGGCTGAGAGAGACCTGGCTGGCTTTGCAAAGTCCCTTCCCCAGAGGCACTGGCAGGGATGGTCTCAGAAGGGCACACAGACATGTTCAGGAAGCAGCGTTTAAATGCTGACAATGGCCTTCCCTTACAGAAGGAATGGAAGAGGGGGCATCCCAGACACCGGGGAAGGGAGAAGGGTAGGGGTGGAGCGGAGAGGTAGCTGGGGCAGGCGGGGGGGGGGGGTACCTAAGAGGTGACCACCACAGAGAAAAACTGGGGCATGCAGGTTGGAAGACGGGCCGAAGAGATGGTCACAGATGAGCAAAGACCAAGGATGACATTATAGGTGTAGAGGCCAAGTTCCAAAAAGGGCTATAGAATAGGGGTAATTAGGGGGACAGAGTGGGCACTGATGGACAAGTGTAGGGGGTACTAATGAGGAACAGAGGGGCACGACGGTTAGGGAGGAGTCTATGGGTTCCAAGGCCATGGCCATGCTGATATCAGGCAGTGGCACTGAACACAGAGGGAGAGGATGAGATCCGGAGCCCCGCAGGAAGGGCCAACAGAGGGCTGGCAGCAGGCAAAGTCCTCCAATGAGCCTCTGCCTGTGCTGTGCACCTTGGCCGGCCCCAGGGACCCAGAGAGAGCTGGCATCAGACCCAAGGAAAACGGAGTTGGCATGCGCAACCTCTGGCCAGGCCTGGAGGGGTGGGAGGGAAGACTGCGAAGGAAGAACCCTCCCCAGAAGCACGAGCCTTGGAAGCATTGGCAGGCTTCAAACTGCGGCTTCTCTGCCCGCCACCAGGGGGTGCCCCTGCAGCTCGGGGAGACCTCGGGGGACACCGGGTTAGCTCCTCCCGCCGCAGCCGGGCCTGGAGGTCTCCAGCCGCGCCCCGGCTGGGGCAGGGGCCCGAGAGTGCCAGAGAAGAGGAAGAGGGGAGGTCAAGTCTCGAGGCACTAGCGAGACGGGTCCGGGCCGTGCCCACCGCGGGCCGCCGGGCACCCAGCGCACCCACACAATCCACAACTCCCCCTGCAGCGCCCCGGCCCCCGAGGGTCAGTCCCAGTGGCGCTCCCTTTGGACGTGAGGCCGTCGGGCCCTATCTTTCTCCCACGGAGGGGGCAGTGTTCCCAGAGCCGGGTCCTAGGGAAGAGGGCAGCGCTGTCCCTCGCTCACGGCGGGTCCGCGGGCCGGTCCGACGGCCCGAGGGCAGCGGGGTCGCGCTGCTGCGGCCCGCGGGGGTCCCCTTGGGCCGGCTGCCCCCTCCCCACGAGGTGGCCGCAGCCGTGCGTGTCGCCGCGCCTCGAGTCCGCCTCTGGGCGCCCCCGGACGCGGCACGACCTCGCGCGCGCACACACACACACACACACACACACGCACACACACACACACCGCGCGCTCACGCTCGTGCCGTGCGGTATTTCCCGGCCTCGAACCCCGCCTCTGGGAGGGGCCCGGCAGCCGAGCCCCCGCGGCAGGGGGTGGGGGCGCGGGGAACGCCTGGGTCCCGCCCCCCCCACCCCGGGTAGAGACCCCGCGCCCCCTCCGCAGCCCCTCTCGGCGCGTCCGCTCGGCCCCCGGCGCTGCCAGCCCGAGGCCCGCGGGGGTCCCCGCGGCTCCCGGCGCGCGGCGGGAGGGGCGCGGGGCGGAGTGGGGGGAGACGGGGGGCCGCGGGCTCCGGGCCGAGAGGCGGCTCGGCTCCGCGCCGGGGAAAGTTTGGACGTGGGAAACTCCCTCCCGCCCGCCCCGCCGAGAGGAGGGGGCGCGCGGGGGCCGGGCGCGGGCACCCGGGCTCCCCCTGCGGCGGGAGGCTCGCCCCCCGCGCCGCCCGCCCGGCCGCTCTCCCGCCGGCCGGGGGGTGCTCCCTCCCGGCCGGGCAGCCTCCCCTCGGCGGCGATCCGGCCGCCCCTCCCGCGGCACCCCGCGCCCTTACCTCGGGGAGCGGCCCGGGGCTGCCCCCGGTCCTGCCGCCTCGGGACGCTGCGTGGGGCGGGCGAGCCGGCGCGGGCGGGCGGGCGAGTCCGGAGCCCGGCGGCCGCCCGGAGGAGCCGGAGGGAGAGCGGGCGCGAGAGGGGGAGCCGCGGCGGCGTGTGCGCGCGTGTGTGTGTGTGTGTGTGTGTGTGTGTGAGCGAGAGAGCGAGGGAGCGAGGGAGTGAGCGAGCGGGAGCGAGGGAGTGTGCGTGTCTGACTAGGGGGGAAGTGTGCAAGGGACGGATCCCTTCCTTCCTCCCGCAGCCTCTGGTGGAGACTCGGAGAATGCAGCGCCCGCCGGGCTGGAGCGCCGCGCCGCAGGCGGCCGCCGGGCCCGGACCCCGCAGCCCGGGAGCCCCGGCCCCCGCCCCCAACCCCCCACCTGCCCCCCCCCCCGCCCCGGTCGCGCCCCTCCCCCGCCGGGAGGGGCCGGCCTCTCCAGCGCCGGGGCGGCCCAGACCCAGGAAACCCCCGGGGGGCGGCGCCCCTCCTTCCTTCAGCGCCAGATCCGCGCGAAGGGAGCGCCCCCAGGAGGGGGACCGTCTCCCTCCCCGCCTGGCGGCTCCAGGGAGGCCCCGGTTTGAGACCCGACCCTTCGCCACCACCTGACTTTCCTGCGTCTAGGGTTCCCCACTTCCCTCCCACTCCTCTGGGAGCCCGGCTTCAGAGGAGAGGGGGCGCAGGCCAGTGTGGGGCCTGGAGGCTTCTCCAGGGGCCGCCCGGGCTGGCCGCCCAGAAGGGCCCCTGCACCGAGCTGCCGGTTTCAGATGCAACCACGGCGCTTTGAGGTGGACAGAGGCCGGGATCCAGTCCCCGGGGAGGTGCTAGGTCACCTGTCCCAGGAAGTGCACTGAGGCTTTTCGTCTCGGGGTGGGCGGGGGCATGCCGGACATCCCTGCAACCAACAAAGTAAGCAGGCAAGACGGCCCGGTCCTAAGTTTGGCGCCCCCTTGGCCCCCAGAGGCCCCGCATCACCACCCCCACCTTCCCCGCTGCCCAGGAACACCGAGCAGGCCGGATTTTCCATTCTCCTGAAACTCAGTCCTCCGCGGCCTGAGGCCCTTCCTGCCCCGCCCAGCTTCTTTCTCCGGGCTGCAAGGGCTCCCCCTTCGGTCCCATCTCTCTAAGGTGCAGCCTCATTGAAGAGACCCCCACCCCCACCCCACCCCTTAGTTCTCAGTTTGAACTTGTTTCAGTAGGAGGTAGGCTAGGACCAGGGACTTCCGCAGACCTACCTTGTGTCTTGGGTGGGGGGACCCCTAACGGCCGTTGGATAGGTGGGTGAAGGGTAAGGGGGGGACATGACCACCATCTACCTCTGTCCTGCCACGTGGTCACTGACCAGACACGTAAGATGTCTCATCAGCTGCTGAAGTTCGAGGCAAAGAGGAAGCAGGACCGGCCAGCCCCCACCCCCACCCCCGTGGGTCCCCCTCACTCCCATCCTCCTCCCATCCCCACTCTCTTCCCTAATTCTCATCTCCCTCTCCTCGCCTCTTCCCTGGTGACTGGAATCTCCTCTCCCTCTGGCTACCCCTCCCTCTAAACTCCAGCACACTTTTATTTATTTTGAGATTTATTCTCCTTCGTGCCAGCCTGTTCCCTCCCCTAAGTCCTTCTCTCCGTTTATTCCCCTTCATTGATCTCTCCCAGCCCTGCTTTGTTTGGCTCTCCTTCTCTCCGTCTCTCTCCCCTCTATTCTTAGCCTCCACTCTTTCATGCTTTCAGAGACCGGAGGCCGGCCCCTTCCAGATGCATTTCCTCACTTTCCGTTCTCTTTCCCCTCCAACTCGGTTTTACCATTTGCTTCAGCTGTCCTTTCTCCCTCCCTCCCCCTCTGGCCCCTGCCTGGGGTGCGTGTGTGCGTGTGTGTGCGCGCTCGTCCAGGGTGTCAGACCTACTGAATCGTCAGCAAGTTGTTCTGGGCTGGGACACTGTTGCTTTCACATCTGCATACACACAGTAGGTGCTCAATAAATACTCACACACCTTTCCTTTGATCTCACTCTCTTGTCTTCTCCCCAACTCGTGATTAGATCTCTCGCAGCTTTCCCTCTCTCTCGGAGCCAACCTGAGTGCCCACCCCACACCGTGCCGGGCACCATGTGAGGCCCTGGGCACACATTGGGGTCAGCGATTACTGAACCCTTGCTGTGGGCCATGATTTTGCCGTTAGGTCCTCACAGCGGATTCCAGTACGAGCCCTCCTTTACGAGTGAGGAAACTGAGGGAAATTAAGGCACAGAGAAGCTCGAAAAGTTGCCCAAGGTCACACAAGTAGTTTGTGGCCGAGGCCGGGTTCAAACTGAGGCGGGTTGGGGCCCGAGGCCTGCAATGAACTGGCACTATTAACGTTTGGGGTCAGGAAAATTCTTCGTGGTGGGGGCTGTCCTGTGCATGGTCCGGAGTTTCGTGGCGTCTCTGGCCTCTACCCACTAGACGCCAGTGGTGTGCCCCTCCCCCTCGTGACAACCCAAACTGTGTCCGGACATTGTCAAATGTGCCCTGGGGGCAAAATCCCTCCTAGTTGAGGGCCACTGCTCTAGTCTGATCACCTTAATAGCAGGGCCAGCTCCAGGGCACTTGGAGAATCAGAACAGGTGGGGGGGGGGGGCGGTTGGATGCAGGGGGGGGGGGCGGTTGGATGCAGGGGCGGGGTCAGGCCGCTGTCAGCCTTGCCCACACTTGCTCACAGGCCTCACTTCTCTGTCCTCACCTCAGCCTGCGTCTGTCTCCTTGTTCATCTATGTCTGTCTGCTGTCTTCTTACGTGCTGACCACCGTCTCCCCCCTTCTCAGCACCCTCCACCTCGGTCTCTGTCCCCTTCCTCCAACAGCCTTCTTTTCTGGGTCTTTCTGATTCTTTCTGTCTCCTTATTGGTCTTTTTCTACCTGTCCCTCTATTCTCTCTGGCTGTTTTTCCTTTCTCTCTCTCTCTCTCTTTCTCTCTCTCCCCCCTGTCCCCCCCCCCCCCCCCGCCGGCCTTGGCTCTCTGTGTGTCTTTCTCCATCCCTTTCCTTCGCTTTCTGATCACCTCGGCCCCTCAGCCTCTGTCTCCCCTTTGCTGGGCCTGCTGTGGCTCTCTCCCTCCCCATCCTCCTCTCCCAGCCCTCTGCTCTCTCATTCAGCCCCTTCTCTTTCCTTCCTTCTCTCCCTCACTCCTAACCCCCCCTCCTTTCCTTCTTCCTTCCCTCCCTTCTTCCCTTCCCATCTCCCTTCTTCCTTCGTCCCCCGCCCTCCCTCCCTCCCCCTCCTCCCCCTCCCCCTCCCTCCTCCTCCCCCTCCCCTTTGTCTGTGGGAGCTGGAAGTTAAAAGCTTTTCCGAACTTGCTCTCCAGTCGCTGTTCCCGGCGCCTTTCATCTCGCCAGCACATTTGTAAAACTGCGCAGACTGAAGGGCCGTGACATGAACAACCAAAGAAATGTCAGCGCGGGGACTGGGACCGCCTGCCCGCCGGGGACGGTGGGGGGGGGGGGTGGGGCGTGCAGTCAGGGCGCACCCCAGCTCTGCCCGGGAAGGGACGGGGACCGGGATGGGATTGGAGGGCCCCCTGCCCCCCCCCTTCGAGGCCCCCCCCCCCCCCCCGCATTCCGCGCCTCTGCCTCTGCGGAGCCCGGCTTCCAGGCGGAGGGGGGCGGCACACCCTGTGGAGGTGGGGAGCCCTGCGGGGCAACCACAAGCGCCCCGTCGCCACCGCCACCGCCGCGCTTAGACACCTCGCCGTGTTCACCGCGCAGCCAGGTTGTCTGGGTTCAAATCCCGTCACCCCACTCACCAGCGGGGTCGCCCTGGGCAAGTGAGTTCGCCTCTCCACGGCTCAGCCTCCTCCTCGCCGCTCCGGCAAAGGGCCGGGTGAAGCCTGCACGAGCAGATCCGTGTCAGACACTTAGAGCAAGCGTTTGCCGTAATTAATAACAGCTAGCAGGATTATTAGCGCCCTGCTCCAGATGGGGAGACCCAGGGTTAGAGGGGGAAGCGACTAGGCCGAGGACTCAGAACAAGCGTGGGGCCCTCTCCCCCTTTCTCCTCAAGGGAGTGGGCCCCCGAGGCTGGAACATAGCTCCCGGGGTTAAGGACTCGGTCTGTTTTGTTGACTGCTGTATCCTGTGGATACAGCACATAGTAGATGTTCAGTAAATACTTGTTGCATGAATAAGGGAGGGAAGGAAGGAAGGGATGACTGGAAAGGTGCTGAAGCCAGAAAATTGAAAGGCTGCTCTGTGTGCAGGGGCGCGGTGGGTTGAGGTGGAAGGAGGGGCCCAGAGCCGAGGGCTTGTCCATCTGGGACCCAAGCTGCGGCAGCATGGAGGGCTGCGGACACAGCCCCAGGCCCGGAGCCCAGTTTCACACTGGGAGTGTTCCAGCTGCTGGCACCCCAGCTCCCCGACCCCTCAGCCTGGGGCTAGGCCCCCACCCTCTGCCTCCCCCACCACACTCTGTGCCTCTTGTGTCTCTCTCTGGACCCGGATCCAAAGGCAGGGCAACCCACAGTGGGGGTGGGGGGGCGGCGGCGGAAGGCGTGTCTCCCCTTCTTGTCTCTTCCTTTCAGCCGCAGGAAGCCTCCGCAGCCCTGAGGCCTCACGCTGCAGGTAGCTGCGGGAGATGGAAACAGGGCTCCTGAGCTTTCGAGCTTTCCCGAAAGGCCCTAAAGACCCATGGAGGGCAGACCAGGGCCTGGGCACCTGGACCACCCCTCCTGAACCCCCTTCCCTGGGTGGGGGGGAAAGCGAGACAGCCCCCGCCGCACACGGCCCACCCCCCAACACTTCAAACACTGCCTCTCCCTGAATTATTCACCTGCCTCTCCCCAGGGCTGCCGCAGAGCGCCCAGCCCAGGTGCTGAGGAGGAAAAAAGCAGGAAGGCCCATTAAATTTAAACACCGCTGAGGATTGTCAGATGTGAGGTTCTATTCCTGCAGGAGGGGAAGGGGGATCAGCAGGGAGCCGTGGCGGGGAGAGACCCACCACGGGGTGACTGACTGGCTGAGCACCAGTAGGAAAGGGCAGAGAAGCTGGAGAACCTGGGCCTTCCGTCACCTCCAGGGCCCTCATCCAGGAGGTCGACCTTGGCATACTCACCTGGTTCTGAGAAGACGAGGGGACCCATCTCCAAATGGCTTCTCTGCGGTTGCCTGAAGGCCCAACGTTATTGCTTCGGCAGGAGGAGTGGGGCGGGGCCTCTCTGGCTTCATCTGCTCTATTTCCGTTTTGTACCCTACATCCCGGATTTGCCACTTTTCCTTATCATACCCTGACCTTTCATCGTGCCGCTCCTGCCCCCTTGGAGATCTCTTTTTGCCTTCGTCTTGCTGGAAAACTCCTATTTACCCTTCAAAACCCGGCGTAAGTACCGCCCCCGCTCTCTCCCACCTCTGCACGCCTTTGGACCTGCAGTTGCTTCCCTCTTCCCGCCTCACGTGGGTGCCAGAGTCCGTGGCTCTCAGGCCTGACGGGGCCATCGTGGATCATGACCCCCTCCGAAGCAGCAACCCCGGGGGGACCTAGTTGCCCTGAGATCTCTTCCCAGGCCTGGCTCTGGCCCCAACTCTCTCTGTGTTTGAGGGCGAGTCCTCGGCTCTCCCTTGGCCTTGGTTTTCTATTCTGTAAAATAGAGGAGTAGCGGGGGGAGGGGGCGGATAAGGTCACGGTGACCTCGGGCCCTTCCGGGGATTCGAGCCCAGAACTCTCTGCTGCACACACACTTTTCCAAACCATTTCTCGTTCTTCCCTCCTCTGGGTGCTGTCGTGCTGTGCCGGGGCTGGCATGTGCTGGCTCAGCAAAGCCAATTGTGAGGGTTTTCAGGAATTTCGCGAGCCAGTTTTGCAAAACCCTTGAAATTGGCCACGTCCACAGTCTTTACACCATGAAAATTGGCAAACACTACAAATCAGGGCTTCCCCTGCCGTCTTCCCCGACAGGCAGTTTGTGCCTCGAACGCTGCCATCCCACCTCCAGGCTTATCCCTGTGGTTTCCCCTGAGAAGCCCCTGCCCCATCCCTGGCTACTGATTATTTCCCCGGGGTTCAGGCTCCAACGCCCACGCCAATCTTCTAGCTGTCACCTCCTCCCTGAGTGCCCCCCCACTTTTTTAAAGTTTTTATTTAATCTCTACAGCCCCCCCCACGGGGCTCGAACTCATAACCCTGAGATCAAGAGTTTCATGCTCTTCTGAATGAACCAGCTAGGCACCCCTCTGAATGCTTATTTTTCTAGACTTTTTTCAAGTTTATTTATTTATTTTGAGAGAGAGGGAGAGAGAGCGGGTGCGCGTGCACACACACACACACACACACACACACACACACAAGTGAATGGGGGAAGGGCAGAGAGAGAGAATCCCAAGCAGGCTCTACAACTGTGAACGCGGAGCCTGATGTGGGTCTCAAACTCACGAACCATGAGATCGTGACCTGAGCCAAAACCTAGAGTTGTGCGCTTAACGGACCGAGCCACCCAGGCGCCCCTTGGTTTATCTTGTCAGCTCTTGGCCCTTCCTGACACACTTGTATGTTACCTCGTCCTTCAGCTCATTCTTCCCCCTAGACTGTAAGGTCGGTGAGGGCAGGGGGCTTGTCTGCCCTGGTCCCGGGACGCGCTCACCTCCTAGAGCAGCACCTGGCACACAGCAGGTACTCGATCATTGCATTGAATCGATGATTGTATGACCTTGGGCAAGGCAAGCGGTGCGTCCGTGTTTCCGTTTCTCCAACACCCACCTGGGAGAATTATTGTGAAGTGTGTATTCCTCAGCTGCCTTAGATCTTAGAGAGGAGCCTGGTCCCCGCTGCTCCCCCACTAACCCATTGTGTCGCCTTGGGCAAGTCCCCACCCCGCCCCCAACCTCGGTTTTGCCTACATCTCTGGGGTCCTGCAGGATGGCAAGCTGATGGGCTGCGTGAGGTCTCAGGTGAGGTCTCAGGTCAGTCTCCGGGGCCCCGTCTGCTCCTTCCCATCCCATTCTCACCTCCTGTATTACCCACCGCCCCCCCCAGATATTTATTGAGCATTTACTATGTGCCTCTGTGCCGGGCAGAAAACACAGCAGTGAGCAAGCACGTACCCTCGTCCTCATGGACTCTCATTCCAGTCGGAAGGGCAATAAACAAGACAAATGAGTCAGAGAAATAGCATGGCGGATGGTGATCGTGCCAAGGGGACCTGAAGCGGGAGAGGGTCACAGGGAGTCCTGAGGAGGGGGCTCCCCTCTTGGGAAGGGGGGGTCAGGAAAAGACCTCACCGCTAGGTGAGGTGTGTGAATAAAAACACAAAGGAGGTGGCTGCTTAGGGAGAGACACTTGTTTAGGAAACGGCGGCGAGTGCAAGAGCCAGGGGCAGGGGAAGGCCTGGAGGAAGCGGGGAGCCCCGGGGAGCCCGGGCCAGTGGGGGGGGGACAGAAAGTGATGATGGCTGCTTCTCCGGCTTCCTCCCTGCCCCCCTCCCTCGTTGGAAAGACGGTCCCAAAGTTTGTGGCAGGGGCCCCCCCCGGGCCCCTCCCCAGCAAGTGGGGAGCCCGGCCACGCGCACCCCGCAGCTTTCGGAGCCTGGAGTTTCCTGGAGCCGGGCACTTCCTCCCCATTCAGCCCCGCTCCCCTGAGTGGCAGAGACAGGTGTGAGGAATTAGCTGTGGGGACTGATGCCGTGACAGCAACCGGCACAAAAGAAGAGGACAGAGTGTAATGTTTATTACGTTTGAAGCAAAGCAAACACGCGGCCTATTTATGTATCTATAGAGAATTAATTGGCGAGCGGCCGCAAGAAACAGATTATAAATTAGAATCATTTTCGCCAACCGAAACCCATTCATCTTGCTTCAGAATGGGCCTGTCACCTCCTCCTGACTAATTCTTTTTAAATTCGGTGCTTTTCTCACCGGCCCCCCCTGCAGCGCTCACCTGGAGACCCGAACCCCACGAGTTTGCTAGCACCTCAGGGAAACGCCTCGGTCAAGCTCTGGGCTTTTCGGGCACCCACTGTCTCCCCACCCCAGGCCCGTCCCGGGGCTCAGCCCCTGGCGCCCTGGCCCTGCACTCTTATTCCTCGTCCCCCGTGGCCCAAAGCTTCCCGCAGCCGCTCTCCCGCTCTAGCTGGTTCCAGAGGATCTGGCTGGACGGAAGCCCCCAGCCAGAGGCCCAGGCCCGGGTGGAAGGGGGCAGGCAGCCTGAGGCTGCCATCCTGGGAACCCCGGGGCACCGGCCCTGCTGCCTGCTTTTGATTCTGGGCTCAGAGCAGGCGGCCTCCCCCAGAATCAAAGGGAAGCCACGCTGCTGGGTCCCTGGCGGGCCTGGCTCCGGCTTCTCTCCCCCGGAGCCCCGCCAAGATGAAAGAGAGGGCAGGTGCCAGCGGCCTCCAGGCCTGAGAGCAGGGCCAGGCCCGCCCTGGGCTGTGGCCCAATTAACCCTTCCCTTCCTCCGCCTTTGAGCAGCGAGGTGAGGTGCGGATAATAATATACCTGGAACTTGAAGTGACATTCAGCTGGCCTTGTTCAAATATTGCAGTTATCTCCAACGGCTTAAGTAGCCGATGGACCCAATGCTCTTTGCTGCCACTACCCCAGTCCCACCCAGGGACGCCTCCCCTCCCTGCGATCCAAGGCCCCTCGAGGGGCCTTGAGGACCTGCTTCCGTGATAGTGGTAAGTGTTCCGCTGGCCCCACGCCTGCTGTACGGGGTATTGGCTATTTCGCATATCTGCCTCTCCCACACCCCATAGATGTCACGGAGATTAAATAAGATGATGGGAGTCCAGAGCCTGGCATCCAGCAGGTGCCCGACAAACGGAGCTTGGCATTGCTATTCATCTGGGCCACTCTGCCTTGCTCCTCTCTACCTTTCAAAAACGAACTATGGATAACTTGCAGACTCCACCAGGGCCCCCCACCCCCCACTGCCCCCAATGCTAGCCTCGCAGAACCACTGACAGGGAGCCCCTGTGGCTGCCTGGGCACGGACCCTCCTGGGTCTGAAGAATGTTTGCTTTGGGGAGTGTTGAGTTCCAGAGGCAGCACTGGGGCTCCTTGAGGGCAGAACCCCCCAGGTCGACTCACCTCTGTGTCCCCCTCGTCCCCGCATCGACGGAACCCAGGGGGGCTACCAAGGGCCCACCATTGAGACAGAGGAACAGACTTGGGCTCAATCACCGGAGCGGCCCCCAGGACCCCATGCGGTGGTCAGGCATTCAGAAGGGCCCTCCATCTTCTTTCCGAGGGCCTATGGACGAGTTCAAGATTGGGTGGGGGGAGGGCGGGGAGGGAGATTAGCGCCGAAACACAGAAAGAAAACTACAAAATCCAAACTGATGAGTGTTTCGTTAAATGTCTACAAAACCTAGCATCGTGCGGGTTAGTCAGCGGCAACTCAGCTCGCCTCTCCCACGCTCTCGGGTGGCGTGGGAGGTGCGGCTCTGGCCAGTCACAGCAGGTGGTATGGCGTGGGTGGAGACCCCCTCAGGGCAGAAGTGCCCTGGAGCCTGTCTCCGAATGCTCTGGAGTCCCAGCTCTGCTCCCCGGCCTCCACTCACTATGACCTTGGGCCTCAGCTTCTTCATCTGTCAAATGGGCAGAACCACTCCTAGCTCTCAGGGTGGCCGTGAGGGTTCTGCAAGCAGATTTTCCAGGCAGAATGGCAAGCCCTGAAGTGGTGGGAATCCAGCAGGGGGAGGGGGCTTGCCGGAGACTGGCTGGCGAGGACTCGAACTTCAACCTCTGGGCCCTTCTTTAGCTCTTTCCTTACAGAGGGTTATGGATAAGAGTGATACTCAGGGGAGCCTGGCTGGCTCAGTCGGGGGAGCATGTGACTCTCGATCTTGGGGGTTGTAAATCCAATCCACACACTGGGTGTAGACATTACTTAAAAATAAAATCTTAAAACAATGAGTGCTATTCAAAACATGTAACAGTCGGGGGTGGACATCAGGAACTGGAACAGGTATGACCCGTGACTTGCTGGGTCCTGGGAAAAGCCAGGAGCCCCAGGAGGAGCTGGAGGGTTAAGGAGGGGGGCTGAGACTTTGCGAGACTCAGAAGACCGGGGAGCAGTCCTTCACCTGCCAGAGTGGAAGGGGGTCGACATTTTAAGCCCTGGAACAGCCTTATTGGTGCATGCTGGCTCTACACGGCCTGTCATCTCCCAAGATGGGCTGGGACACCCTTTGGAGTGACTCGAGTGATGCGGGATTTTGGAGGCCATTAATTATACACTGACCCTCAGCCCCAAGGATACTGCCCCTGAGTATAAATCCCAGGGAAATTCTTGGCATGTCCACGAGCATCCAGTCTGGGACTGCTCATCCCAAAGTTGTCTGTGGTCAGGGAAGTTGGAGGCAGCCCGGGTGACCTCCCTGGCGGAGTGGGCAGGAAGATGTGGGGACACACTGTGGAGGTCTGTGTGGCTGTTAGTGCAACAGACGCGAATACAGCACCAGACCTGGATGGGTCATTAAAACACAAAATAGGGGCGCCCGGGTGGCTCAGTCAGTTAAGCATCAGGCTTGGTTTCGGCCCAGGTCATGATCTCACGGTTCGTGAGATCGAGCCCCGCGCTGAGCTCTGTGCTGCCAGCTCAGAGCCTGCTTGGGATGCTGTCTCCCTCTCTCTCTCTCCCCCTCCCCTGCTTGTGTGTGCACAAATAAGCATTAAAAAAAATAAAACACGAAGTGAAAGAAGGAGCTGATAGGGATCTCTAGCGTAACAGCATTTCTGTGAACTCAAGGTGCATTCGGATGCTGGTCACACGAATCTACATGTGCTGAAATTTATAGAGCTGAACACCAAAAAAAGGTCAGTGTTACTTTATGATAATAAAATGAAATGAAATAAAATAAAATAAAATAATAAAGACAAGAGAGACCCCTACTTCCAGACCACTCACAGTCCAGAGCAGGAGACATACTTACAAAATGCACTTACGGAAAATTAGCCTCGTTTGCAAAAGCACAAACACACGAGAAGATCTCTTGTTGTCCTGCCCCTCCAGGAGCTCCCAGACTCATGCAGCAGACAGACTGAGAAAGAAAACAAAACAAAAGCCTAAAACAAACAAACAAACAAACAAACAAACCAACCAACCACCCCAGTCCAGTATCCTCAGAGCCGTGCAAAGATACAAAGTACTCTGGGACCGGAGAAGAGGGAACAATTTGTTCTGCCTGCTGGAACCCCAGAAAGCTGCCCTAAAAGGGCTGGGGTACAACTGGAATCTTCAACGCTGCATGGGAGGACTTCGTGGCATAACAGGACCTCCCCAGCTGGGCTTTACCCACGGAGCGAAGCTGGGACTGGGCGTGGATTTGGGGTATAGTTGGTATGGGGGCTTGGGCGCTTCTGCCCTTATCAGCTCCAGGCGGCCGGGCCCCCTACAGGCCGAGCTGGGGTACAATCAGCAGGTCGCACCCCCACCTCGAGGGGGCCGGGCAGCGCCCCAGCGCCTGGGAGAAAGGCGCCTGCCTCCAGTCTGCCTGGAGTCTGCTGGGCCTCACCCCTTGGACTCCACCGGCTCTCTTCTCCTCCCTCCACTTCCGGCTCTATCCACTCTTACCCCCCCCCCCCCACTCCAAATCGGTCACCGAATTTGCTTCCTCCTGTCTAGTCCCAGCACCCGTGCCCTGAGCCGGATCCCCGGCCAGCCCTTTCCCGGCCTATCACCAATCTCCCAAGTCTGCATTCAACCCGTAGTGATAGCCTGAGAGCCAGAGGGAGCTTCCTCAGGCGGGCCCTCTGTGCTGTTCTGCCGGTCCACGACGTCCCCCTCCTCCTGCCTCCCCAGCTTGGTCTCTCACCGTCGTCTTCGGCCACCCCACTGCTTACCCTCAGACATCACTACACCCCTTGAATTCTGCCCTTTCTCACCCCTGTGCTTTGCTCACAACGCCCTATCCTTTCGGACTTCCTTCCGACCCCCTGAACCAATTCCTATGCTGTCCTCAAGGCTCTCTCAGACCCCACCTCCTCCTGAAAGCCTTTGCTGATTACCCAAGACTACATGACATGCTTTCTCTGTGCTCCTGGGGCCCACAAACGTACCCGGTTCTCACATGGCTCACGCTGAAGTAAAACTGCCCTTTCACTTCTCTGTTAAAGGTTTTGTGGTTAAAGCTGGTGAGCTTTGGATCCAGGCTCCCTGAGTTTACAGCCTGGCTCTGTCTTCTTCTTCTTTTTTTTTTTTTTTTTAATTTTTTAATGTTATTATTTTTGAGACAGAGAGAGACAGAGAGCAGGGGAGGGGCACGAGCAGGGGAGGGGCAGAGA
The DNA here is from genome assembly GCF_022079265.1 of Lynx rufus. NCBI lineage: Eukaryota > Metazoa > Chordata > Mammalia > Carnivora > Felidae > Lynx > Lynx rufus. Next base: position 14,728,740 of record NW_025814896.1, on the reverse strand, counting down.
GAGAGGGAGACACAGAATCCGAAGCAGGCTCCAGGCTCTGAGCTGTCAGTACAGAGCCTGACGGGGGGCTTGAACCCACGAACCGTGAGATCATGACCTGAGCCGAAGTCGGTCGCCTAACCGACTGAGCCACCCAGGCGCCCTGAGGTTCTGTCTTCTTGCGACTATGGACATACTACTTGATCTTTCTGTGCCTCAGATTTCTCATCTGTAAAATGGGGGATAAGAAGAGTCCTTATCAAAAAATTTGAAAATGTGGGGCCCTGCCTCAGTCAGTTGGGCATCCGACATCGGCTCAGGTCATGATCTCACCATTCGTGAGTTTGAGCCCTGCGTCGGGCTCTGTGCTGACAGCTCAGAGCCTGGAGCCTGCTTCGGATTCTGTGTCTCCCTCTCTCTCTGCCCCTCCCAGCTCACACTCTGTCTCTCTCTCTGTCTCAAAAATAAACGGTAAATTTTTTTTTTTAAATTAAGAATGTAAGAAACAAACCTTAAACCAAAAAAGTACCTACCTCGAGGGGCTCTTGGGAGGAACCCGTAAATGCGCGTAAGTTGTTAGAATAGTGCCGTAGTGCCAGGCACATAGGAGATGCTCAACAAATGTCAGCTGTCATTCATCTTATACCAAGCTATGAGTTTCTGGAGACCGGGGCAGAGCGTGATGTGTCTTTGGGTGCCCAGCACCTCCCCAGGGTCTGCTCGTTGAGCGGTCATCAGACCCAGCTGCTGGCGTGCAAAGAGATTCCACATAGGTGCCCGTCACCGGCTACTTCTGAGCCCTCGGTCTCAGAATTGACTCTTAGGTTGGAGTTGCTCTATGCTTTTGACTCAGAACCCTGAAGTGACTATATTGGGGGTCAAGAGGCTGTCACCGGCCAGATCTCTTTCCCCGTCTTCTGGCTTGGTCCCAGCCCCCACCCCCTGCCAAGCTGTCACCTTTGAATGATGTAGCAGATGAGGCAGAGGACAGGGTCCTCCACGGTAGGAATTCTCCCTGGCCAGACCACCCTCGGTCCGGCACACTGAACCTTCTTGGTTCCACAGTCCACTCCCGGCTCCCCCCAGCTCCCCAGTAGAGCGACAGCTTCTCCCGGTGGCTCTCCTGCCTGGGTGGTCCTCTGCCTTGGTAACAAAGAAGTTTTTCTTGGCAGTGTTACTAATTAGCAGTGAAAGGCGATTAGTGTCATTAACAGACTCAAAACATTTGTATTACGCTCCTTGCCGGCTGCGGGGGTGCCCTGGACAGAGGTGGGGGTGGGAGCCTTGGAGAGATCAGGCTTGAGAGGGAGCTGGCGGGAGAGGCAGTGAGACGGAGGGAGGGAGGGAAGGCGTTGGCAAGAAAAAACGAAATTTAAAGTGGATGAATTATTTACTGCAGGAAACAATCCCGGACTCACTTACTCTCACTCGGAACATCCCAGACTGTAATCCGTGGCATTTTTCACATCTCCCTAGCGTGCTGAGTGATTTTCTTTACGACTGGATACCAGAGGCCAGGGTAATCTTGTAAGAGATTGGCTTAGTATTGATCATGTACATCTTCCCGGGTTCCAGGCTCCCACCCACCCCTGATGCCGGCATCCCCAGTTTGGATCAGATCCCAAGACTGGCCGGACCTGGGGCCAGCCCCAGGTGGGAGCCGACAAGGTGGCCATCTCCCTGGTGAGCGTTGGGAGCCACCAGGTGGACCCCTTGCCCGTGCAGGGGCTGAATGCCCTTGTCTGAGTCACCGCTGCCATTTTGGTCTCGCCCCAGCGTGGTCCTAAATGAGCCCCCGCTTTTCACCATATGCTTTAGACATATTGGGTCGGTACTCCCTCCCAAGAACCCTCAGGTAGACGTGACGGATCTCATTTTTTAGGTAATGACAGCAGCTACTCTTTGCTGACCACCGCCTATGCCCCAGGCGCTGCGCTAATACCTTTTGTTTATTACCTAAGTGTTTCCCCACAGCGGTGCTGTTCGCTGAAAAACCCAGAGAGGTTCCACGGCTTGCCCGGAGTCACTCAGTAAGTGGCAAATCTGGCCCCGGACCCAGATCTCCTCACTGCCAGTACCGGGCACGCAGAAGAGAGTCGTGAAGACAGAGGGTGTAAAGCACGTGGTGGAACAGCAGGTGTTCGGTGGTACTTGGGTGCCTGTCCTGGGGACTTCTTGAAGAGGCCGGTGCTTAACCTGAAAGACCGTGTGGCCAGCCACACGCACGCAGCGTAGACCCCGAGCGGTCACTCAGGGCCGGGGCTTGTCTTCGGAGCAGAGGCGGAGGGGGTCTGCCCGGCTGGGAGGACGCTGCTGGCCTGACAAGACGCTCCAGCTGCGAGGTGCTTACGGCCCTGAGCGGGAGGGAGCCCCACGGAATCGAGGAGGAGGAGAGGGAGACTGGGAGATGAGGGCGAGGAGGCAGAGAACAGGGAAACTGCACAATATGGGCTCGGCAGCTGCCTCGGGTGTCTGTTTCCCTTTCAGGGAGAAAAAGGAGGCATGCAGCGTCCTGGCTTCTGTCCTGGCCAGCCTGGGTGACTTAATGCCAGTCCCAGCTCTTCTCCGGGCCTCTGTCTTTTCACCTGTAAAGTGGGGTCTTTGTCCTAGTTGCTTCAAAGGGCTCTTGAATTGAGTTTGAGTTCATTACGTCAGCAGCTGCCCGGCTGCACAGAGGTGGGGGCAGGGAACATGGAAGGTGCCAGATCTCCCCCTACCACTCACCAGCTCCCCCACCGCCGCTGAATGCTAGTTCCTAAGCGCTGGAGTCACCTCTGATATCATTGGTGCGAACCCACCCATTTTACAGACGGGAAAACTGAGGCCCAGAGATGGAGGTAGAGGTCACAGAGACAAGGGAAGGGCCAGGATCTGAGCCTAGGCATCCTGACTCCCCAGCCATGGTTCTCCTTGGTCTGCCCTATCCAGGCGGTAGGGGCAACTTGGCTGCTCCAAGGCCACTTTGCTTGGGAGTGAGGAACCATAGGCACAGGGCTGAGGGAAGGGGCAGGGATTGGGTCCCACCACAGGGCCATGGCTCTGGCATCTGGCCACCTTCTTCTGCGACTGTAACTGTAAATTAAGGCATCTGGGAGGACTCCTAGCACTTTAACGGTTTAACAAGCGGTAATGTGTGACCCACACTACAAATGGATCTTTTAATAATGAATAAGCATTTATTTAACAAGTAATAACAGTTTTACCACCCTCCGGGTCCTCAGAAGTCCCAGGCTCTAGCATCAACTCCTTAGACTGGCGTCCCCTGCTCAGATCTTTTGTTTATTTTTTGCCCCTGGTTGTTTATTCTTGTCTTCTTGATTGGTAAAAGCTCTTTGTATATTGAGGCTATTAACCTTTTACCCGCTATATGCAAATATCTTCCCCTAAGTCTATACATCTATTTTTTTTTTTTTGGTTGCACAGAAATGTAAACATTTTATGTAGTAAAATCTTTTTTTTTTTTTTTTTAACTTTGAGGCTTCTGAGTTTTGAGAATTACTTGTAAGCCCGACGGGTCCTCTGGCTCTCTTGAGGAATTGCAGGGCAAGACAAAGGCACAGGGCAGGGGCCTGGGTGATGCTCAGCAGAATTGAGAGACGGGAGCCCTGGCCCTGTAGTATACAACTTTTGGGTGAGTCCCCATCTCTCTTGGGCCTCAGTTGCCTCATCCATAAAATAACGGTGTTGAAATAGACCATCTCTTGCCTGCATCCCAGCACAAATGTCTCAAGATTCAAAGAAGAGGACGTTGCAGGGAAGATGCTGAGTGCGTTCGGGGGCAGGTCCCAGCTATACAGTCTTTCCTGCATCTATCGCCCCCGTCGGATCTCCAGCCCCCTTTAAAGAAGTAACTGTATCTTTTTTTTTTTTTAATTTTTTTTTTCAACGTTTATTTATTTTTGGGACAGAGAGAGACAGAGCATGAACGGGGGAGGGGCAGAGAGAGAGGGAGACACAGAACCGGAAACAGGCTCCAGGCTCTGAGCCATCAGCCCAGAGCCCGACGCGGGGCTCGAACTCACGGACCGCGAGATCGTGACCTGGCTGAAGTCGGACGCTTAACCGACTGCGCCACCCAGGCGCCCCAGTAACTATATCTTTTTATGGCAGTGTCCTTAGCACCTTGCAGAAAGCTGCCCCACAGTAAGCCCTCAGAAGGAATTCTCCCAACCAAGCTGTTATTCACACCTAGAGGTGGATCCTGGCTCCATTTCATGCTTCTACATAGAGGAGGTAGAGTGGAGTGGCTAAGGGAGTGTGCTGCCTGAGTTTGGATATTGACTCAGTTGCTCGCTGTGTGTCCTTGGGCAAATCACCGCACCTCTCTGAGCATCTCTTTCCTCATCTGTAAAAGTGGGACAAGACCTCCCAGAGATGTCTGACAGCTTGAATGAGAAATTGATCTAGGAGCACGAAGCACACAGTCCTACCACATAGTAGGCATTTGATAAATGTCGGATCTCTACTGTGTCTCCATTGCTGATTAGAGCACAGTACGTCTTGAGCTGCTAAAAACTGTTGGTGCGTCTTAATTGGGGTTTCTGTAAACGGAGACCCGATGCAAAGGATTCGAGGGCAAGTGGTTTATTTGGGATGTCGTCCTGGGAAGCAGCAGCAGGGGGGCGGAGAACTGAGGGGGAAAGAGAGACAGCCAGTGAGGGGTGCATGATTCAGCCCATTAGCACAGAGGGCAACTGAAGCTTAACTCCCCCAGGGAATTCTGGGAGCCAGTGTAGACCTCACACCTCAGAGTATTTACAACCCCCCCCACCCCAAGAGTGAGGGATAGGGGTAGGGGCCCAACACCTCTTCGGGAAGGCCAGGTGGTGATGTCTCAAGTGGGCTGGCCCCAAAGGTTTAAGAGGAGCAATGGGTGGAGGACGAGGGGGGGAGCAAGTCCTGGTTGTTCACTGATCGCCACTCCCAGTGCGGCCTGAAATTGACAGCCGATACCAAAGGGTAGAAGTGTCACCTCTCAATAAGATGAAATCTACGCCTCAGGCGGATGGAGACGACAGGAAGATTTATCAAGGGCCTGGCAAAATTAACATTTGGACAGGGGCCACTGGAGGAGTAGCCTCCAGAGGGGGGTCTCTCTGCATTTATTCAAGCTGGTCCCTGCCAGCGGCTGGACTACAGAGGGCTGCGGGGGTCAGCCATCCAGCTGGCCTCCTAGGGAGGGACGCCTGGACAGACGGATGCGGACACACGGGGCCAAAGGAGACTGGAAGGAGAACCGTCACCCCGGCTCGAGGGGGGAGGCTGCCAGGAGAGTCGGGGCTGAGTCCTGACTCTGCCACTGACTTGTTGCAAGCCTGGGCCTCAGTTTCCCTATCCGAAAGAGCTTCCAGCTCTAACAAGCTCGGAGACGGTAGGGCGGGCAAAGCTCTTCCCCTCTGCTGCTCCGGCAGTCCCGGAGGCTGGTGCGAATTCGTCCACGGGAACGATAGCTGGCCTTGGTGGATCACCTACTAAGTGTCAGGCACTGGGATCGCGCCTCGTGTATAGTCCCTGTCGTGCAATTGCCCCATGAGACAGGGACTATTAGTCTCTCCATTTTGCCCTTGAGCTCAGAGAAATCAAGTTTCGCACAGTGAGTCTGGGGCCAAGTAGAGATTTAAACCCAGGTCCCCTGGTTCCCAGCCCGGAGCTCCTTCCGCTCTGCTTCTGCACAGTCTACTATCCTGGTGCCAGGACCTGACGGTCCTCGCGCAGAAGGGCATGCCGTTAAGTGCTCTGGAAGGTTCTGGATTCAGACAAACCTCCGTTGGAATCCCAGGCCAACCAAACTTTGCACAAAGCGTTTCACGGGAGCCCCAGTTTCTTTGTCTACAAAATGGTCGCGGGACCCATGACTCATGAGGCTGTTGTGACAGTGAAAGGGAGGCAACACGTGTGACGGGCCTGCCTGGTTCTGGCAGGAACAGGCTCTGGTGGAGTTAGGCCCTCGGTCCTCTGTGTCCCTGCATTCCCGACCTGTAGATGCGTATGATTTGCCTTCGGGGTCATGTGGGAAAGAGTCTGCGCTCAGGAGGTGAGGCCCTCCCTCCAGCTCAGCCTGTGTGTGGACCCTGGGGCGGGAGGCAATGGAAGGGAACCTTCCTGAAAGTAACATAATCCTAAAGAAAAGCAGCCGTGGGGCGCCTAGGTGGCTCAGTCAGCTGGGTATCCGTCTTCGGCTCAGGTCATGACCTCGCGGTTTGGGACATCGAGCCCCACGTCAGGCTCTGCGCTGATAGTGCGGAAGCTGCTTGGGATTCTCTCTCTCTGCCCCTACCCACCCTCAAAAATAAAGAAATTACTTTAAAAAAAAAAAAAAAGCAGTTGCGGGCCAGAGTTCAGTTTCCCCATCCTCAAAATGGGCACAGGGAGCTTCTCCCCCACCCCCCGCCCGCCACCCCCAAGTCTTGAGTGTAACTAGGCTTTGAAAAATGGGACTCCAGGCTCTTTGAAAGACTCACTGGGGATGCCATCTGGACCCTGAAGCTTCTGAATGCCTCAGTTTACTCATCTGTCCAGTGGAACATAATGCTCGCTGCACTGAGCCGTGGCGGGGGGTAGAGAGGGGTGCTGTCGTGCACAGCGCTTGGAAAGGTGCCTGACACCTAGGAAGTCACGAGGGAATGTGAGGGTCCAGAGAGGGGCCGAGCCTCGTTCAAGGACACATGGCAGTCAGGACTGTGACCAGGGCTCTGGACTCCAGGACCACAGCAACCCCCCATCCCTCGCCCCCGAGCCCCGCCCCGGCCCACGTCTCCAGCACCCCCTCCCCCAGTCAGGGCTGGCCCAGCCCCTCAGCCCCCTCCCTTGCCCAGGAGTGAGCGGAGGCCCAAATCCAATTAGCCTGGGAGCCGACTGCAGAGCATCGCCCCTTTAATATAGCTGGAGAAGCTGCAGAGATAAATGAGAAATTAGAATTCTGCTGGGGTCCCAGAGACCCGCCCGGCGGCCCGCCCTAAGCTGGGGCTGCGGCAATTCTCCTGGGGACCGCGGAGCTGAGGGGCTGGTGACGGCCGATGTCCAAGGCAGGCCTCTCCCACTGTCTACAGTCCCACCTGACTGCCCACCTTCCCCGCTGCTTCCCCCCCTCCCTCTCCCCTCCTGACCCTCCTCCCCTCCTCCTTCCTTAACCGCCTCCTGCCCCAGGACCTGAGGGCCCTGTTTTGGGGAAGCTGCGGGGGGAGGGGGCGGGGGGGGAACCGTGTCAGGGTCTGGCACTCAGTTCCGGGTATACCCCTCCCTTTCCCCCTCCCCTGGACCCTAACTGAACCAGATCCTTCCCTCCTTGCCCTGGTGTGGACTTGGACCCCTGGGAGGAGCCCAGGGCCTGGGCTAGGACTGACTCTGGGGCTGAGGCCCCCTCGGGTCTAGGGGCTCAGTCACCTGCGGGGTTGGGACAGGGCTGGTGGGACCACTCTAGTCACCATCAAGAAAGAAGGGTCTGCGACAAGGGCTCCTTCTGAGGGTCGCAGAATGGGTGCACAGGTGAAGCATCTGGCTGTCCCGGGAGGTCCCAGGTCACCACCACCGTCTCGCTGTACGTTTCTACAGCTCCCTGCCCCACTCAGGACTCAGTTTCCCCTTCTGTACAATGGGGAAGGGGGTGACATCCAGTGGAGACGTCTGATTGGGGCCTGGATACCTCAGCCCCACACCCTGGGCAGCGGGCAGGTCCCCCCTACCATCAACCCAGCCCCGCCCCTGCCTCCCCCACCCCCTCCCTCGGGGGACACATTTGCTGCTGGGAAAGTTAATCCATTACAGTTTAAAGGCTCCGTTCCTTGCTGGCAGTAAATTACCTGCTTTGCATTTTGCAGCAACAACTTAACGGTATTAATTTATTGTGCTCTGTCTTTAACAAACATCATTATCATATTGCCAGCCAGGATTATGCAAATGGGAGGGACAAGGGAGAAAGAGGCCGATTCTTGTCCCCAAAGTCACCTTGATTTATTAACTTTGGGGCCCTGCAATTGGCCAGATCTGGGAGGCCCAGGTGAGCAGGAGGGCCAGGAGAACTTGGAAAGTCTGGGAAGAGAGTCTGGAGGCCAGTGGGGGCTCTCCGGGGAAGTCCCCCTAGGGGGGGAAGGACTGGCTGGGTTTATAAGGATTACCTTGTCATGTGACTTTGGACAAGTCTATTCCTGCCCTGAGCCTTGGTATCCTCCCGCCCCCATCAATGGGGGGGGGGGGTTGGATTAAGATGTTTTTGGAGCTAACAAGGTGTGAATTTGAGATTCACCAACACGTTCTGAACGATCCAAAAGAAGGCGTGTGAGCGCATGTGTGCGCGTGTGTTTGGAGAGGGTGGGTCGAGTGGGGAAAGGTCTGGGGCCACGTGATCCTGGGCCAGGGTCCTCCTCCTGCTGGGCTCGCCGCTGTCCATCCCCGCTCTGCCCTGGTGATGGGTGTCAACGTGGAGGGGAGTTGGGGGAGCAGGGACAGAGGGAAGGGGCTCCTGACTGGTTGGAGGCCAGGGGCCAGTGAGTGAGAGGGTCTTAGACTTCCAGGCGTAGATGGGGACGCTGGCTTGGGGAGGGGAAGCTGGGACCAGCTCAGGTGGGGAGGCAGCAGCATTTAGCTTCTGATTTTCCATCCGTCTTGGGGGCTGGTCTGGTCTGAGCCTCACGGGGGCTACCTAGAGGGTTATACGCTGGGTCCCAGCTCCCTGCTGAGACTCCTGGAGCACCGGGCCCCCTTGGGGTACTCCCGGCTGGCCTGCCTGGGGAGCTGGAGGCAGGTGGGACCGCAGCCTCCCTCTGCTCACCTCAGCCCCCACCCTGCCCACCTCCTGCCTCGGCTGGACCTGGACGTGGTGAGAGGCTGCCTGATTACACAGCTGGCTGCCCCCGGCCACCCGAGGCCCGTTCCCCACCACCTGCAGCCTGGCTGTGCCAGGAACTCACTGGGGCTGCTTCCAAGCACCCGTGGGCTCCAGCCCAGGGTTCCGCTCTGGCCATCAGGGCCCTGCTCAGGGCCCTGCAGAGGCGCCAAGGTGGGGGCTGGATAAGAGCCGGCAGGGAGGAGAAGGCACCAACCCGGCCAGCGGGGTGCAGGGGCCGGTGGGGGAATGAACAAGGAGGGGTCACCCTCACCGTGAGGCTCCCTCCCTCTGCCAGGGCCGGAGGCCAGAAGAGCCCGGATCTGCTCCAGATGAACCACGATGAGGGGCGAAGGCCTGTGGAGACTTCTGTGGGCCAAAGGCCAGCAAACCCAGGAGGAACCGCGTCGTTCAGTCACCGATAAGGAAAATCCCTCAGGTCGCTCTGCGATTCACACGGGCGCACACAGCAGCCCTTGGCTTAAGTAGGGATCACTCCCATTTTGTAGATGGGGAAAGGGAGGCTCAGAGAGACTCGATGATTCGCCTAAGGTTACACAGATGGCGCGTAGAAAGCGAAGGGCGAGTGAAAGCGGGCAGGGCATGAGTGGGCGCCTGAGTTGCTGGGGGTGAGGGGTGTTGGGCAGGAGAGGGAAGGGACACGGCATGCTGGGTGGGTGGGGGGTTCGTGGGGGCCTTTCCCCTCCAGGCAAGGACAGGAGGACCCCCTCCTTCATACCGGGCCCCCTTCTAACTCAGCCCGATCCGTCTGGACTGGCCGGGCAGATGGAGGAAGTGACAGGGACGTGCCGTCCTTGGCCAGCAGGTGCCAATCTCAGACCTTACAGGGAGCAGCCCGGCCGGACCCCGCCAGGCACGACGCCCCAGGGTGGCTCAGGACCGTGTGAGCAGCCTCAGGAGCATGTCACTGCTGGCTGGGCAGGTAGCCTGCGGGGTAGAGGGCCAGGAGAGATGAGAACCAGGAGAGAAGCTGTCAGGGAGAAGCCGGCCTGGAGCCCAGTCCCAGAAGCCGCTGCACCTGCAGCCGGGAGAGCCCCGGGGGAGGCCCTGCCCATCCTCACCCCTTCATGAGACACCCCCACCCAGGTCCTGTCCTCAGAAGCATCTCTCACCTCTCCGGGGGCTTGACTGGGACCTCAGACTTGCTGAGAATCTTCACAGGCCCCTGGGGCAGACACGGGGCCGGGCCTATGACCAGACTGGGGCTGCGCGGGGCTCCCCTTCCCCGGCCACCACCCCAGGGCTGGCGCGGACCTTCTCGCTTGATGCCCAGTGGCCCTGGGCAGCGGAGGTGGGGGGATCGCGGTTGGGCTGACCCTTCCCCGGTTGCCCTCCTGCCACCGGTCCGGGTCCCCGGGGGGATGAACGGGAGAGGAAGAGGCAGGGCGTGTGCTCCTCCCCGGGTTTGATGCAGGAGGATTCGCCAAGGGATACAAAGCAGGCAAGGATCCTCAATCCTGTTGGTCTCCTCTGCTCGCCACCCCCCCCCCACTTCCTGCTGACTCCAGAAGGTCTGTTGGGGGAAGGGTGGAGGGGTTACGAGACCGGGCAGGATCTTTCCTCCTCTTTCCACCTGCCGCACCCTGGCCTGGAGTTCGATGCGGGGAGAGGTGGCAGGGCCTGCGCTGGGCCCACCCGGCCGTGGGAGGCTCGCCAGAACAACCGGTGCTGCGCAGGGCCGTGGGTGGTGGCGAGTGGGGACTTGCTTTAGCAGGCAAGCTAATCTCATTTGGTTGCCGCAGCCCGCACAACCAGTGCTGCATGCTAAGTGGCCGGAGACAGCAGCGGGACTCAGGACAGACCCGGGAGAGGGGACTGGACCTGTGTGCGGCCCGGAGAACCCCAGAGGCCAGCCCTGACTGGGATAAGGAGCCATAGTGGGCAGCGGCAGGGGGCAGCGAGGAGGACCGTGCGCTCTGTGGGGTCGAAGCTTCCTCCTGGGGAGCAGGAGGGGAGGACCTACTGAGAGATGGGGGCAGCGGAGTCCTCCCCTCTCGGTTCGCTGTCCTCCTCCTTTGGGACCCCAGGGATGAGGTTTGTGGAGAGCTGGGAGGGCCTGCCACTGGGCTCAGCTGGCCCTGCCAGGCAGGGCACCGTGATGGCACAAAGGGCACCTGCTCGGAGGACGAGCGAGAGCTGATGGGGGAGGCCCAGGGGAAGTGCTGGGACAGAGGAGGAGGACAAGGCAGGCCGGGAGGCCGTGAGCCTGGAACTCTGCGGGCCCTGCTCGGCCACCCACTCCTCCCAGCCTCCAGGAGCTCGTCTGGAGGGAGGCCCGGAACGGGCCACTACAGGATGACCGGGGAGACAACTCGCGTGAAACGGTCCCCAACCTCGTTAGCTCGGAGGGGGAGGGATGGAAGTGCCAGGGATGCGGGTCCGGGGGTGGCGGAGGGGCCGGGCTGGGAGCCAGGAGGGCCTCCTGACCGCACCCCGCCCTCCCTGTCCCAGCCGTCATCCCTCAGGGCCGCTGACACCCTCAGCTCCCTGGGGGACCCCTAGGGTCACACGGGGAGCTCTGGCCTTTCTGCAGAATCTGCGGCTCCCACACGGGGGGGTCTGCCTGCGTCACGGCCAGAGATGGAGACCTGCGGACCGGCACAGACCCTGACGGGCTGCGGGCTCGGGCGCCATTCACGGAGCCCTCCGCGACTTGGTCTCCCCACGTGCACGAGGGGCTGCCGACGAAATGAAACGATGCACGCCCCGCGTCTGGCTCTGTGTCCGGTGTCAAGGAAGCCCTGTTGTCGTGCTTCAGTGTCCCATCCGGCACAGCGCCGGGCGCCCAGAAGACACCCCCAAACACTCAGGGCACCTCAGCGCTCCATCCCTGGTGTCTGATGGGCCTTTAGAAAACGGCTCTGCCCTCCCCGGCGGTGTGGCTGTGGGCAAACGTCCCACCTCTCTGAACCTCAGATTCTGTCTCTGTAAAGTGGGAACGAGAATACTTACCTCCCGGGAATGTTTCGAGGAAGTGAATAAGAATATGCATACACACGCACAAAACGCGGAATATAAATATAGACAGTGCCCGGGGTGCAGTAGGCGCTCAATACATATCTGTTCCCTCCTGTGGAAGCCCCCTGTCCAACACTAACTCGCAGGGGCTACACGGAGGTCCAAGTTGGGGTAGAGGGCTTCCCCGGGACCCAGGGCTGGAACAAAGGCCTCCTGACACCCACCAGGGCAACCAGAAAGACAGAATCTCCAGCCCTCAGTTTTGCCCCCCGCAAAAGGACACATCTGGATAGATCTGTGGTTTCCAGCTTGGCTCTAGGCTCTCAGGGGCCCAGGCTGGGGTCCACGCAAAGCCCATGGGGTTCGAGGACATTCTTTTCTAATGCGCCTGGACCACCTCCATTTACTTATCGAGGGTCCGTTTGAAAGAGCCTTAGTTAACTACAGCTAAGCCTCAAATGTGTGAAAGCCCCGGACCTGTTTATGCTCGAGGGTCCCGGCAGCTTAGGTCAACGGCGACGGGCTTGCCGAGCCCCTGCCTACGCAGACCCTCCGCACCCCTGCCTGGGTCATGGTTGGCCCACCTGACTGGCAGGGGGCGAGTGGACAGGAGGAGTGGCCCCGACGTCAGCCCCAGCCGGCTGGAGCCTGGGCCTCGGATGCTGTCCCCCCGCTTGTCTAATTTAATCACAGCTGTGTGCGCGGTGACTCTATAAATAATTTTTAGTGCGACATAACCATTATTTCACTAATTGCTTCATGCGCACCCCTGGCCTGTGAGATAAATTAAAGTTTGCTGAGTCAGCACCTTTGGCCGATGCCGCTTTGGGGCTTGGGAAGTGCAGCCTCAACCTGGCACCCTGAGGGGAGGGCTCACATGAAGGGAACGAGGGTGGAAGGAGGGAGGAGGAAGGAGCAAAAAGCGGCTAACCAGGGTGGCCATATACAGTTGTACAGGTTGTATCCTGCACAAGGATACTTGGCCAAGGGGGCAAACGGGGACTGAAACGCAGCCCGGGTAACGCTTTATCAACCCATGCGCCCTGACATGGAATTTTGTCGACTCAGGAGGAGAAGCGGGTACCTTTGTGTGATCTGCACAAAGGCACTATACGGACTAACGGACCTGAAGTGACACCCACCCAGCGGGCTGTCAGGACTATGCCGGGCAGAGGGGAAGCAAACCAGGGTATGCCTCAGTGGCCCCTTCCATGTTACCAGTCGTGTGGAGATCTGGGTTCTAGGTCAGATGGTGAGTGACCTTGGGCAAATCACCCTCCCTCCTCTTCGTTACAATGTTTCGACAGTTTATGAAGCTCTAATCACATCTAAGGCTGGACCTCCAACCCGTGTCACTGGCTCTAGACGCTGTTCTTTCCAGCGTCCTAGCAAATTCCGGAACAGTAGAGGTGCCTTGAGAAAAAGGTTCTCGGGGCACCTGCGTGGCTCAGTCGGGTTAAGCGTCCAACTTCGGCTCAGATCATGGTCTCACAGTTTATGTTCTAGTGAGTTCGAGCCCGGCATCAGGCTCTCTGCTGGGCCTGATGGGCCCAGGGCCACTTGGGATCCTGTCTCCCTCCCTCTCTGCCCCTCCCCTGCTCCTGTACGTGCGTGCAGTCTCTCTCGCAAAAATAAATCAACATTAAAAAAAAAAAAAAAGAGGGGCGCCTGGGTGGTTCAGTCGGTTAAGCGTCCGACTTTGGCTCAGGTCATGATCTGGTTCATGGGTTCAAGCCCCGCATCAGGCTCTGTGCTGACAGCTCGGAGCCTGGAGCCTGCTTCCGATTCTGTGCCTCCCTCTCTCTCTGTCCCTCCCTCTCTCTCTGTCCCCTCCCCTGCTCATGCTCTGTCTCTCTCCGTCTCTCAATAATAAACAAACGTGAAAAAACAACTAAAAAAAGAAAAAAGAAAAAAGTTCTCATGGTCAAGCACAGTTGGGAAGCATTGGGTGAAATAAGGTTTCTTTTCTGCAGAACTTTCCAGAGAGGCTGCGGTATGCTCTAAAAGCAGCGTGGCTCTCAGAGAGGCCAGGAGAAGGTATGGCTTTTACTGAATGCATTTGACCATGGAATTCTTTATTTTAGTGTTCTTTTTCATGCAGAGATCCTAGTTTCTATCTCTGGGCTTATGGATGAGTCATTCCGAGGGACAGAGAACTCTTCTCTTCAATGCCATTCTTCTGTCCCACTGCCCAGGGTGGGCACACGGAGCCGTGACCGGACTCAGGGCACGTTCTGACTTGTCACCCATGAGCAGGTGTGGGTTTTCCTTCTCATCGGTGTAGCATGGACTGAGTCCTGACTCTGAGCCCTGAGTCCATCAGGGTCCACGTTCCTTGGGGGCAGAAGTCGCGTCTGAGGCCTAGCTCGGGGGATACCTGTTGAGTGAGTAGATATCCGAGCAGCTGGTCTGAGACATGGGCGCCGAGACCCCTGGCTTCCCCCCCCCCCCCGCCCCAACCTTAACCCTACTGGCTGTGCGACCTTTGAGCAGATTGTTTTTGGGTGTCCCTGGCCATCTGAGCTCCCTGTCTGTCAAATGTGGATCGACCCCTCAGTCCTGTTCAAACTGAGGTGCTGGGTAAAGCCGGGTGTGCGGGGGCGATTTCCAAAGTACGACCTGTGTGACGAAAGCAGGGACGGTGGCCGTGGTCTGTCTCCTGGCCCGGGGCTGGGATGTGACAAGCACTCAAGGGCTCTGTTGACTGAGGGCCCTCGTTGAGTCAGCCCCTGTCCCTGGAGCCTGTCACACATCCTTCTTGTCCAGGGCTCCTCACAGCACTTCGAGAAGACGGTCTTATCTATGTTTTATGAGCGAGAAAACTGACGATCGGAGAGGTGATGCGGCTTACCCAAGGTCCCCAGCTGGATTTGAACCTGTCTCTGTCCGACTCCAGCCCTGTTTTTTTTTCTCTCCGCTTCCGACTTATTGGCTCCTATGTCACCACCTTAACCTTCCCTCTCCCTTTTTTGGGCAGGGAGATGAAATGGGTTATGAAGAAATGTTAGTGGTAGAGGGACTGTTGGTCCCACTGTCCAGTCGTCGGCTACATGTTGACAGCGACAAGGGCCACTGTTTGTTGGGCGTCTACCATGTGCCTGGTGCTGAGCTGCTGCTTTGGATGCCTGATTCTTCCCACGGGGTCCTCCCCACCCCCATTTTAGAGGTGTGGAGACTGAGGCCTGGAGTGCTTCTGTGATCTGTTCAATCAAGCACATGCGACTGGGGAACAGATGGCCAACGCTGGTCTGATTCCAGAACTTTGCTGTTTCCCCCTATTTTCGGGCTGTGGTGCAATCCATAGCCTTGAATAGGGGACCCCGGTCTGGGAGGAGTGTCCCGTCTCCTCCTTGCCCCGGTGTCTGTCACATCAGGTCCCCTGCAGCAGCTACCAGTGGGGTCCCCCCCACCAGGCAAGTTGCGAGCCTCTGGGCCTCTCCTTCCCCACCCGTCCCTGTGCCTGCCTCCCCGTGGGCCCTGTCCTTGTCACTTGGCACACCATCATGGTTGCAAACACTGAAGAATGATGGCAGGGCTTTGGCCCAGCGTCTCCAAGGTCTCCGTTTAATATACAGGGAGGCCAGAAGAGGAGACGAGGGAGTGAGGACTGACATTCCGGATTGATGCGGAGCTGTTTACACCTGAGCCTCCCTCAGAAGGCGGCCTCCGGAAGGCAGGCTCAGCCAGCCTGTTCCTCTCCCCGGGGCCCAGCTCCCCTGCCAGGGTGACGCGGTCACGGCCAGTCAAAGCCGCGTTCCCGAGCGTGGCGTTCAAGGCCCCTTGTGTCTGGACTCCGGCCTCCCTGTCTCTCCAGCCTCATCCTTTGCTTGCTCATTTATTTTTAAAAATGCTTATTGATCACTTGGGTGCCTCGGCAGCGTTCTAGGTACTGAAGACGCGGCAGAGACCGGAATAGATAAAGCCTCTGCCCTCCTGGGAGAAACTGACAGTAGGCACGTTAGTTATACATCGAAAAACGTTATTCTGGGAAGGGGGCGTCTAGGCTTCACCGAATGCCAAAGGGTTCAGGGTCCCAGATGGGGGGCTCCCGGGGGGAAAGAAGAATGCAGAGGAGCGGAGCCGGGGGTGGAAGGGTCAGGAGGGCCTCTCGGGGGAGGTGATATTCGGGCGGTGACCTGAAGGAGGCAGAGACACTGCCACACAAAAGTTCTGAGCGAAATTCATTCTGGGCCGAGGGAACAGCAAGTCTAGGGGCTCTGAGTGGGGAGGGGCCAGGAGGCCGGCGCGGCTGGAGCAAAGTGACCACCAGGGTAGAGGACGGGGAGGGAAGGGGCCACATCAAGCGAGGGCTTGATGAGGCCTTGGTGAGCCTTGAGGCTTCGTTCTTAGCGGGAAGCCACTGCAGGGTGCTGAGCAGGGTGCTTGATGGAGCAGGGGGCCACTTTGGAGGTTGAGCAGAGAAGGGAGCACTGAGCAGTGAGCCAGAGGGGAGCAGGAGACTAGGCGCGAGGCCCCTGCAGTCTTCCAGGGGACCGAGGGTGGCCGCTTGGACCAGGGCAGGGATGGGAGAGGCGGTCCCATCCGGGAGATATTTTGAGGCAAGAGCCGACAGGACTTAGACTGAGAGAGCCCGGAGCTTTCACACCTCTGTGCTTCAGCGTCTGCTCACCCCCCGCCCCCTGGGCCGTGCCTTCCTGTGGCTTCAAACCTCTACCCCAGAACCCTCTGATCCTCCACCATGTGGCAGAGCCGGCTAGCAATCTACTCTTACCCAGTTCCCCCTCCTTTCCTACTAACAGATCCCCAGTATGATCTGGGAGAGCGATGTGCCCACCACAGATCTCCGCCTCCTTCCAGCTGGGCGGTGCCACAACGAGGTGATAGGAAGTCACGGGGTGCGGTCTCCAGGAACAGGCTTTCATAGGAGGTGCACTCAGCCTTTGGCCCCTCGTCTTCCTCTTTCTTCCTCCCAGGAACAGGGACGTGATGGCCGGAGCCCCTTCCCCCAACAGCTTTTTAGAGACCGTGAGGGAAATGTCAAGGACATGACAATAACCTCAACTCCGATGTCCTTGGGGGCTGGACCTCTATCAAAACTCATCTTGAGAAAGATCAAACCTTTGTGGATTCAAGCCACTGTCGTTGGATCTCTGTTACTAGCAGTAGGATAAAATTCCCACCTGATATGACCCCAACCCAACTGCCCATTGGTTGTGTCCATCTGAATAACACAAGCCCCTCGGGCTTAGCATGTCTGATGCTGGGTCTGCCAGCTTTCTCTCAAGGAACTTCTGAGTGGGGAGTCCAGACATCTGGGAGAAAAGAGAACTAACCGTACAAGAGCTGCGTCTGTGCACCCACCTCCCACCTTTCTATTTATCCATCCACTTTTATATCAACCTATCCATCCATTCATCCATCCGTCCATCCACCCTTCTGTTTGTCTGTGCATCCGTGTATCTGACAAACTGCTTTTTTTTTTTTTAAGTGTTTATTTACTTTTGAGAGAGAGATCAAGTATGAGCAGGGGCGGGGGAGAGACAGAGAGAGAGGGAGACACAGAATCCGCAGCAGGCTCCAGGCTCCGAGCTGTCAGCAGAGCCCGACACGGGGCTCGAACTCACGGACCGTGAGATCTTGACCTGAGCCGAAGTCGGACGCTCCACCGACTGAGCCACCCAGGCAGCCCTGTCTGACAAACTTTTATCAAGCATCTACTGGGTACCGGGCCCTGTGCTAGACCCAGGAGATAGAGATGCGAATAACATATTTTATTTGATGCCCGGTTGCTCCTACACGAGCAGAATATCTGTGGGAGGATGCGCCAGAGGCTGGAAACCATGTCTGTCCCCACAGAGGGGGACTGGGCACCAGGAGACAGGGATATGTATTCCTTTTGAACCCTTTGAATTTCGCATCCTGCGTTTGTGCTATCTAAACATTCTAAAATTAAAAAATATACGCACATCTCATCTGGATTTTCGGAATTTGCTTTGCTCCTGAAAGGATTTGAGGCACTTACGAGAATACACAGAGATGAACAGATGCTACCCTGCCGACGGGGGGTTGACAGTCTCGTGGGGAAGAGAGAGGAGCAGACAATTCCAATATCGTGTCCCACAAGGGGTAGCGGGTTGCAGGATGCTACCTGGCAGGGTCTTGAATGGTCCTGGCGGGGGCACTCAGCCATGGCCCCCCAGGCAATGCCCTGGCACAGGCACCTTTATCTTGTCCCTGTCCGGGCTTGAAAACTGAGATGCCTACCTCCGGAACTTAGATGGATGGCCAAGACCCCCTCCCTTCCAAGTTCAGGCCCTTCTTCTCCTTCTTCTTCCTCCTCCCCCTCTTCTTCGTTCTTTAACATTTATTATTGAGAGACAGAGAGACACAGAGCATGAGCAGGTGAAGGGTAGAGAGAGAGACAGACACAGATTCCGAAGCAGGCTCCAGGCTCTGAGCTGTCAGCACAGAGCCCGACGCGGGGCTCAAACCCACCAACTGCGAGATCATGACCTGAGCCGAAGTTGGTTGCCCAACCGACTGAGCCACCCAGGCGCCCCCAAGTTCAGGCACTTCTGTGAGCTGACCCCTAAAGTCACTGAGCCCCACTTATGTCCTTATGCCCAGGTCAGGGATGGCCGGAAAAGCGGCCCATGGCTGGGGAAACACCCACCTTCATTGCCCGTGTGTTGTCGGTGTGCTTATTCTTCACTTTGCGCCTCTGGGCCTGGGTGTGAATGCCCCGAGTACAGGAGGGAACTTGTCTCTGGGGCCCTGATGTCCAGCACGGCTGTGACCTCTGGCTGGGGAGCGAGGGCTGGGGCTGACGAGGGGCAGGAGCCGAGCAGGGGGGAGAGAGGACCAGCCAGGCTGCTTGGAGAATGCGGTCTTTTTCTGAGCAGCCCTTTGAAATCGAGCAAGAATAACTTTAAACAATAAGATGCTTCTCTCTCTCCCCCTCGGCTGTTGCCCAGGCAACGCCAGAGTGCTCAACAACTGTTTAGTTTTTTAAGAAACCCAATCCCCCTCCCTTTGGTCAGCTACCGCCAGGAAGATGAAGAGGCAGCGTAGGCGCCCCTGGCGGCCCATTGTGTGGGAACCCGGGTCAGCCGCCTGCAGCAGTGACATTTAAATCTGACGCTACATATTATATATGAACCTGGAGCCGCACTCCTCAGTGGCTTGTGCTCCCTAACCGGGGGAGGCTTCAATCTCCCGCCCCAGACTCTTTGCCTGCATGTGGCTCTGACAGTTTGGGGGTCACTGCAGAGGCTGATCGCCGCCTGCAAAGCGGCGGGTGGCAGCGTGGGTGTTGGGAGGCGATCTGTCCCCAACCCTCTGCATCACCTCACCCAGGAGAGTCCTCGTCAGGCCAGAGGTCACTGTGTCCACGCAGGGCAGCGTTTAGCCTCCAGAGGCTCTCCTAAAATCCCTGCCTTTGTGGGACTTTGACCATTAACACCAGCAGCTCACCTACTTTACATTTTCCTGCTGGTGGCGTGGGACTGAGGCCCATTATCTCTGTGGGGCCTCCACCGACCCAGCGGGGGAGGTTTTTGGCCTCCCCAGGTTACACAGAAATCCAGGTGGCAGGGAGTCCTGAAAGAAGGCTACTGGGGGCTACACACTTAAAAAACACGGCTCCCTAGGGCTGTGCAAGGAGGTGGATGTTACCATGAACCCACTTTATCGGGAGTGGGAACTGAGGCTCCAGGGGCTGACATGACAGCTGGCGGATATGGCAGGATTTGCACTTGGGCGGGCTCAAGTTCAGAGCCTGCGCTCCTCTGTCCCACCCCAGACGGCCTTGGTGAGGCTCTGTGATCTGGGGAGACAGACGGGCAGATATTCCTCTGGCTCCTGGGACGTGGCCAGTGGGCTCTCCTGGAGGGGCGACTGGCTCCCTGCTTTCCTTCTGGAAGGAAAGTGGTGAGCTTCGGCGTCGAGGAGTTCTGGATTCGGGGTCCTAAGGCAAGCCAGAGAGCGTGTTTAGCCCCCCACCCCTGGCTTATCTGTAAGATGCAGTGCAGTGGGGGGAAGATAGTAGCTGCCAATCAGGGAGAGGCTTCCCTGCGGGAGGCAGTCTGCTCACACATATTCCCTCATTTAATCATCCAGTGACTCCTGACACAGGTATTCTCTCCATTTTCAGATGAAGAGCTGGAGACCCGGGGAGGCGGAGCCTCTGGCCCAAAGTCACGGCTACACGTGAGAGCTCCTGAAGATAAACCACAGGGCCAGGTCCTGGCACGTAGTAGGTGCAGGGCAGGTGCGGGCTCGAGTCTCCCAGGAAGAGAAACAGAGGGGCTCCGTCGCCTGGGAAACAAAACTGTGGGACAAAGTTAAATTTAGAAGAGCCAGACCGGGTTAGAACAAGCCCCGTATCCAGCTCAGCCGCAGAAGCAGGACGGGAAATTGGCTTCAGCCACGACAAAAACCTAGAAGTCTGGACACTCGTGAAATGAACCTGGCCGCAGTGGGGGAGGGCGGCTGCGGGGCGGCCGCCCGGGCTGAGCGAAGGAGCCCCCACCTGGGTCAGGTGGCCTTGCCCGGCCTGGCCCCGGGAGTCCCAGCAGTGACAGGGCAGGGCGCCACATCCGGGCTGACACCTCCGCCCCCGCGGCCGTTCCCCCGCGGACAGGACAGCGGCAGAAGGGAGGTCCCCCTCCGCTTCCCACCTCCTCCCCCAGAAAGCCCGGTCCCCGCCCAGCCCAGCCCGCATGGCTCGTTTAGCACCGCTAAGTGGCAAGCCCGGAGGGGCGGCGGCGGGAGGGGCCGGGTAATGAACTCCTATTGGCTTCCTTCACAAGATCACTGCCTTAATTTACGAGGCCTGAGCGACTCTCATTTCCCCAGTGCGCGTTGAGTAATTAACTATTAATAAAAGCATTACCGAGTTAACCACGGGGGCATGTTTAATTCATGGGGCAGCCCTGGAACAGGACGGGAGGCTTTGGCTCAGTGGGGGATTCCTCCCAGAGCAAAATATTGCCAGCGGGAGGCTGACCCCGGAGCCAGTCTCTCTGCCATCCTGGACGCCCCTCACCAGGGGATGCCAGCATCCCCTCCAGAGCGGGACTTAGGAGGTATGAATCCCAGTGGAGACAGCTCCTTGCTGTGATGGGGAGCTAGCAAGTGACCTTGGACAAGTCACTTGGGCTCTCTGAGCCTGTTTGTCATCTGGAAAACGGGGTGGCCGATGACACTGACCTCCCAGGGGTGGACTGCAGGTGTGAAGGAAGTCACTCACACTTTTCTTGTGTCTTTGAATCAGCTCTCCTCCCTGCCTGGTATGCCTTACTCCTTGTCTGTTGGGCAATTCCTATTTAATCTTCAAGGCTTTAGTCTTCAAAAGGGTCAGCTTTCCCTGAGAATCTTTACTCTCCTCCTGCCCCAGGCAGAATTGGTTGCTCCCTTCTGTCCTTCCCATACATTCTATTATGGAATCCATCCATCCACCCATCCATCCACCCACCCACCCATCCACGCATCCATCCACCCATCCACCCATCCATCCACCCACCCACCCATCCAGGCATCCACCCACCCACCCACCCACCCAGGTATCCATCCACCCATCCACCCATCCATCCACCCACCCACCCATCCAGGTATCCATCCACCCATCCACCCACCCACCCACCCAGGTATCCATCCACCCATCCACCCATCCACCCATCCATCCACCCACCCACCCATCCAGGTATCCATCCACCCATCCACCCATCCATCCATCCACCCACCCACCCACCCACCCAGGCATCCACCCACCCACCCACCCAACCATCCACCCACCCACCCACCCATCCAGGTATCCATCCACCCATCCATCCATCCATCCACCCATCCACCCACCCATCCACCCATCCAGGTATCCATCCACCCATCCATCCATCCACCCATCCACCCATCCATCCACCCATCCACCCATCCACCCACCCATCCACCCACCCAGGCATCCATCCACCCATCCACCCATCCACCCATCCATCCACCCACCCACCCACCCAGGCATCCATCCACCCATCCACCCATCCATCCATCCATCCAGGCATCCACCCAGGCATCCATCCACCCACCCACCCACCCACCCATCCATCCACCCATCCATCCACCCATCCATTTACCCATCCATTCATTCATATTTATTGAGTAGCTATAGTTTGCATCTCTGATTATGTTGTTTTGAAGTTATGGATAAACCTGGCTCTCCTGAGACTAGTGGCTCTTGTCTTTTGGGGGTCAGGGTCACTCCCCCAGAAAAACGCACATATGCACATACATGCCTTGTAGCCTCCCTCTTCAAAGATTTCTGGTCGTCACTGAAGTTGGGCTGTGGACCCCGATGCGGCAGGTGCTGTGCAGTGCTGCTCAGATCCCTCTTTGGGATTGAAAGACTGATTCCCCAGCTGCTGGGGCTGGGGTCGTGGCTGGAAGATAGCCAGCCCTCTCTGGAGACCGTGCTGATTGGAAGAAAACTGCCTCACCCAAAGTCATGCCTTTTACCAGGGGTAGGCCCACTGTGTCACTGTTCCAGAGACAGATCAACGTGGACCTGCAAAGGCCCGAACCTCTCACGCCCACGTGAGCTAAGTCCGCAGGGTTATTCCCTCCCCAGAACTCTCTGTCCGGACTGCTTCAAAGCTGGGCTGCTTCTGCCCAGACCTTCGTCCTGCTCCTCCCTTCTGCAGGTGTTTTTCCCAAGAGCACTTTCTAAACAACATCCTACACACCAATCTCCAGCTCTGAGTCTACTTCCCAGGGAACCCAGTGGATTAAAAAGCGCTGGGGAAGTTGTCTGAGGACAGCGTCAGTGTCTTCGTGACTTCTGCGTCTCCCGCAGCGCTCACCGGCCCGGGTGCACCGTGGGTGCTCCAGAAACATGTACAGGATACATCTTAGTGCATTTTCTCCTGGTTCTCTGCTCTGTCTTCCTGTTGTCCCAGAGAGAGTTCTCAGGACACCCAGGAGAAAGGGACAGACGGCCCTGCCAGCAGGATGCCAGTGGGACCAGAGCTGTGGGCCTGTTTCTGGGAAATGTACTAGTTGCCAACGAAGCCGTAAATAACCATGGGAACAGAAGTCAGGCTAATTGGTTGCTACAAAGCGGGGGCAAAGGGGCCTGGAGGATGTCAGGCTCTGTGGTTGGGGTGAAGGCCCCTGGGAATGGCTGGGAGGCCGGAGGCCAGCAGGGATGGGTGGTGCCGGTTGGGGGAGGGCAGCGTGTTCTTGCAGGGGAATCATTTAGAAGCTACACCGAGGTCTCCAGAACCTGGAAAATCCCCTTCGGTTTCCACTATTGGAAATTCCTTCACAGAACAAATATCTATTAAGTATCTCCACTGCGCCAGGCGTTGCAGGAAGGATGGTGACCTCGAGGGGCCGGGGGCTTCCAAACTGACTCCTCTTCCCTTGTTTCGTCACCCGGCAAGTATGGTACACGCTCGACGCCGACGGGTGCTAAGTGGTCACTAGGATGTGCCCAGCATCGTGCTAACTGCCTTACCTACGGGACTCTATTTCATCTGTATAAGAGCTTCATTAAGAGATATGGATTATTATTATTCCTTCCTAATAGACGAGGAGACCGGCTCAGAGGGGATCAGCAGCGTGCCTGAGACACTCGCCTCATCACAGGGCTGCGAGGAGATAAAAATCCAAGTCGGGGGTGGGGGGGGGGGCGAGGCTGCTTTTAGTCACCGTGGTGCTAAAACCTCCACCAGCTTCCTTCCCACAGCTATGAAATAGGTGCAATCGGTCCCTACTGCACTGGGCTGTTGGGGACAAAGGGCCTATACGAGAGGCCCGGAGGGTGCCCAGTGAAGGTGCATTCTGTTCTCCTCCCCAGTTCCCTCGTCCCCTGTCTCAAAGCTCCCCCGGGACCGGGAGGAAGGGTGGCCCCATTTGCTCTCTCTCCAAGGACACACATCCCTAGTCCAAGTCCGGCACAGCGCCCGGCACGCGGCCAGCGCTCGCCGAGTGTGGCTGACCCACATGGATGATCTGTGAGTCCCAACCGTGTCCTTTGGATTGCAAGCTGGGGACCCCTCTCAGTCCAACATTACTCAGTGAGGCAGAAAGCTGTGGCCACCACCACGAAGACAATTTTCTTGGTGCCCAGAGGACTCCACTCTCAGGCCACTGGGATTTTCAGGCTTCTCTCAGCGGAAAGGAGCCGAAAGAAACGAAGGTGGCCCCCGAGCCCAGGCAGGGCAGGTGTCTCCCACAGGCAAACCCAGCTGGCTCTCATCCCCACCACGAACCCCAACTGCAGACATCCTCACGTATCGGGGGCATTAACCTTCCTTCCACCGCAGGCTCTGGGGAGAGACGGTGGGCATGTAAGCACTTAAAACTTGAACCTGCGGGTCAGCCCTCCTTCCTCCCTCCCTCCTCCGCAGAAGCTCAGGAGTCGGAGGCTGCATGGGGACAGACGCCACAGCCTTGGAGAGACAAGTCACATCCTCAGCTTCCCTCAACCTGTTCGAGCACCGAGTTGCCATGGCGACGCTGCAGCCCTGAGATGCATTGGCTGCAGCTAGCATGGGTGCTTCTAGGGCTCAAAGCCGAGTGGACGAGGTCTGGCCTCGTGGGCCAGGGCCGGGGGCGGGGGGGGGGGGGGCCCTCCTCTAGGCTCAGCTGGTAATTGCTGCTAAGTGAGGGGCTGTCATTGAACCCAATATGCAGGCACCCTGTAATTACCGCACCAGACAGCGGGTGCTTACTCCCTGCGTGGGGAGAGGGGGACGGAGGGGGAGCAGACAGGAAGCTCTCATCCACCTGAGCCGGCGGGGCTGTGGCAGGCTCTCTCCAGCAGCGGCGGGAGGCCCCCAGCCCCTCCTCTCTGCTGGCTCTCCCCAGTCATCCCTCATCCGGTGTGGAACACTGTCGCCTTTAATCCTGGCCTCTGAGCTTGTAGAATCCGAGGGGGGCAGAGGTGCAGACACAGATAAGGCACCACCTCAGGGGAGCTCTTGGGGTGTTGTCCCCCTCGTTTCCAGAGGAAGCGTGTCTGCATCGTGCTGCCCTGCTGGAGGCAGCTGTCGTTCTAGTTCCGGCACGCCTGGGTGGCTCGGTCGGCTGAGGTCTGACTTCGGGTCAGGTCACGATCTTGCAGTTCAAGAGTTCAAGCCCCGCGTGTGCTGACAGCTCAGAGCCCGGAGCCTGCTTCAGATTCTGTGTCTCCCTCTCCCTCTCCCTGCCTCTCCTCTCCCCACCCCCGTTTGCGCTTGGTCTCTCAAAAATAAAACATTTAAAAAAATCTCGTTCTAGTTCCTCCGGAGCCTGGAGGCTCTGAGGACCTCAGGCTCGTCACTGCCCCTCCTGAGCCTCAGTTTCCTTCGCTGTACGACCAGAAGGTGGGTCTCAATCATTCTTAAGGGTTTTTCTACAGCAGGGGTTGGCAAGCCAGAGGCCACAAGCTGAATCCCGTTTTTGTAGGGTTTCGCTGGAACGCAGCCACACCCTCTTGCTCCGGTGTCCCTGTCTGCTTTCCGGCTACAATGGCAGACCTGAGTAGCTGTGATAGGGACTATGAGGCCCTTTACAGAAAGTTCGCGGACCTGTTTCTAAAGTATGTTTCCCTAGGCTTAACCGAGGAAGCTTCTGTCACTTCGATGTGATGAGAACATTAACAAGCCCTATCCTGGTCCCCACCCACAGACATATCATTAACAAGCCCTATCCTGGTCCCCACCCACAGACACCACAGTCCTCTTCCAAGGACCCCAGCCTGGATTTGGAGGGCGGAGGCAGGCGGGGTGGTGCCGAGTCGCCGCGTGGTGCAATGGCGCCACCTGCTGTGAGTGCCTGAAAACACTTCTGCCTGGAAGTACTTGTCCCCAGGAGGGGCTGGGGGGTGGGGGCGGTGGGGGAGGAGCCGGCTCCCAGGAGCAGCCCAGGCTTCGGAACCCTTGCACATCAGAGCCAGGATCTCGCAGCGTCCTCCCCATTTTATGAAGACCGCAGCGTAGAGGGGCGGCCTGGCCTGACTGGTCCAAGGTAGGGGGAGCAGGAAGCTCAGGTCCCAGAGGCTCGGAGGCCACTCCATCTATGTTCCGCGGGCACAGACTTGGCATACAGACCTGGCGGTGAATCCTCGTTCCATCACTCATTTGGGGTCTCGGTTCCACGGCTGTTGAAAGCATTCTCAAAACAAACACGTAACATCTGTTACCAATTCGGACTCAATCTTCTGAATAACTGAAATAATTCTTCCCATTGCACGGGTTAAAACACTGTGGTACAGAGAGTTTAAGTAATTCGCTTAAGGTCACAGAGCTAGCGACAGTCAGGATTCAAATCCAGGCTATGAAAGCACTACACGCCCCAGAACACCACTCTATACATTTTTTTCCTGCCTGCAGGTGTGCTGGGGCCCCAAGAGAGGGCCCAGGGGCCCAGAGGAACCCAAGAGATGCAGGGAAGCCTGGAGTCTGCCCAGTCATCTGCAGAAGCCCCAGCCAGGAACGAGTGAGGCCCCCGCCACCCCTTCCTGCCCCCATGCCTCCAGGCAACACGAAGTGGCCGGCGGAACGTAAATCCTTTATTTCCAAACTATAAATAGATCTGCTCTCCGAGAAAAGACGCTGTCCAGGTGATGAGGCTCCAGCCTCTCCTTCTCCCCTTCCCAGTGCTCCGCAGTCTAAACCCAGTGCCCCAAGAAACCCGCTGTGCTCCGGAAAGCACCACCTTGGCCGTCAGAGCCTGGCAAGCGGCCGAGGACCGCCCATTCCCTCGTCCCGCTGGGCCTCCAGCACGGCCTCGGCCCTGCTCTGGCCCGACGCGCAGCCCGCAGTCTCCTCAGCTCCCCGAGCGAGCCCCGCCAGGCGGTCGCGCGCTCCCCAAGGCCCGGCCTGGGAGAGGCCTGGCCCGCTGCTCCCCAGCTGCCGCGAAGGGCCCCCTGGGTCCCCGAGCTGCTGTGAGGTGTGAGGGCGGGGAGAGGCCTGCCTCCAAGCTGGTCTCCCGGCTGGTCACTGCTGCCCCTGGGCCACGAAGTACGCCTCTTCTTCCTCATTGTCGTCCTCCTCTGGCTGCCCGCTCCGGAGCAGCAGCTCCAGGTCGGGGTGGGAGCCCAGCCCCTTCGAGGGCTTAGGGCCCCCATCACCTGGAGACAGAGAGAAGCCAGCTGCAGACCACTCGTGCTTTCCTCGGCGTGCCCCGATGGGGGTGTTGAGTCGCCTAGGCCCCCACCCACTCCCCGCCCGCTCCCAGGACACCGCCCGTCTTCTCGGAGTGACGGTGGCAGGATCGCCGGGCTTACTCCCTGGCGGAGGGGCGGCCGACGCAGAGGCGGCTGAGCCGTGCGGACCGCCACCGGGCTGGAACCGCCTGTGGGCACGCCGAGGGCCACCTGCCTCTTCCTGGCTGGGTGGCTGGGGACCCAGGGCCGGGTCGAGGGGAGAGCAGAGGGACTGAGTCACGAGGAGAACACCTTCAGAAAAGAGGCCTCGGGAAGGGGCTCCGGTTTACCTCTGGAGTGCAGGGCTTTGAGAGCAACGTGCAGGGATATGCCCGAGAGGCAGAGGGCGAAGCCCAGCCAGTTCAGGAGGCTGATCTGGTCCCCCAGCAGGTGAGCTGCCAGCAGCAGAGTGCAGACCTCCTGAGGGCAGACAGGCGGGAAGGGCAAGTGATCAGGAGGAGGAGGTGGCCCCTTTGCCAGGAAGGTGGACGGCAAGGCCACCACCACAGGGGAGAGCCTGACCTGCCCGAACTCCCGGGGCCTGGGCGGGCTGGCCAGCTGGAAAAAAAAGAGGCTTCCCTGCGCCCAGAAGATCAGGCCTGCCCGCAGGGCTTTCCTCCCTTCGCGCCGCTAAGATGAGACAAAGCAGATGTCTGCATAGTTGTCGCGTCAGGGCTACGAGGGGGGCAAACCAAACTCGGGGCTGGGAGCAGAGCGCCCGGCCCACAGCCCTGTCCGCAGGAATAAAGGGCGGCCACACCTGCGGATGGACAGCCCGACAACGCCACAGGAGAATGCAGTGTCACAGGGCTCCGCGGGACACACGCTGGCCACAGGGCTCTTCACGTGGTGGCTGTCATACATAGTGGCTGCAAATGGGGCTGGTGGGACGGCTCATTCTGAGAACCACAGCTCACGCCTCATCTAAGCCCCTTGGGGAGACTTACGGTTCTGGGTTTGGGCAGCACTAGTCCAGCACCTGTGTCTGCTTAGTCAAGGTAAAACTGCACCGCCCCACGGCCCTGAGCAGGGTGGGGTGAGAGGCGGCAGGGGAGGGGAAGCTGAGAGCAGAGGCATGCGTGTGGCCAGGCAGCAGTAAAGGCAAGACAGGCAAACACAGGGCACTCATGCCTAGCACTGCCCCTTACTCTGACCACGGCAGGCATCACCAATCAATCACCGAACTCTCTCCCCATGAGTCTGGATGGGGCTTCTCAACCCAACTGCAGGCCACGGCCAGGCAGCCAGAGTCGGCATTCATGGTAAAATGAGAATGTGTCCCAGGCCTGGTGGTCCGAATCCCAGCTCGGCCACACACTGGCTGGGTATCTGTGGGTAGATCAGCCCATCTGTGGAACGGGGATGACCGCCCTTACCCCCAGAGCTACGGCCACGATGGGAGTTACAGACAGGAGCATGGCACACAGCACCCTAACGAGGCACTTCCGTCTCCTCTGCAGGGCCCTGGGGCACGGGAGCTGGGACCGAAGCTGCGACTGAGCTTGGGGGCTGCACTCTAAGACAGGACCAGGGCCACCCCCAAGTCTGTACCTTAAAAATGCCAGCAATGGAGAGAGTGAGGCTGGAGGTTCTGGAGACCAGGAGGAACTCGGAGAAGCCCAAACCGAAGGCGAGAATCCCGCCAAGGAAGAGGCTCCCTAGTACCCGCAGGAGCAGCCCTGTGTCCTGGAAACGGAAGATTTTCTCAGATGTGGACAAATGGAGACCTGAAAGCAGAGGGGGGAGACAGCGGGAGGCCGCGTCCTGGGTGAGCCTGCCTGGGTGGCCTCACCCTGCCCGGCGAGCAGAAGAGCCAGCACTGTTGCAGCCACACCCCCTGAGCACCTGCAGACTGGCCGAGGCCCAGAGGACAGGACAGGCAGGGAAGAGAACCCTGCGGCAGATGGCCTGACACTTGGGGGGCCGGGGAAGCAGTGATGGTTCTCAGAGAGTCTCACAGGGAACCACGTGGAGGGCTTCCGAGCCACTGGGCTCGGGTAGAGAGCACGGCACTTCACAGAACATCGGCCGGAAACACCTGTGCCTTCCCATGGTATGTACCTGTCTTTGGGAAGGAGGGTGACTTCATGTGGCCCTTGCTGCTGTGGTTAAGAGAGGAGGTGGGCAGCCCACCCCGTGAGGACTGTCAATGCCCTGGGCCACCTACCAACAGGGACGAGTCTTATCCTCACAAACCTTCCCCGCTTTAATCCCGGTCTTGCTATCACCCAGCTGTGGCACTAGGTTGAGATGTGTCCTCTTTCAGGACCAGTTTCCCCAGTGATAAAATGAGAGCATTTCAACAAGCCCAGCATTTCTCAGAAAGTAGAATGTGACAAACAGTTCTCAGAAAGTATACACACACACGCAAATATAGGACAAAGCATTCTAAAGACACCCGCATGGGCACCCACACACCAAAGTTTGCTCGACTTCCAGAGGATTCCCGGCCCTCCAACACCAACCCTCTGAGAGAGTGATTTTGCAGGTCTGTCTGCACAAGAACAGCCCGAGCTAGGCACAGCAGAGACACTTGGGGGCGGGGGTGGGGGGTGGGGGGGCGGGGATGGAGGGTGGCCAGGCACTTGGGAGATTTTTGGAGGGAAGCACCAAAGAAATGCAGAGTGACGGTCCCTCCCAGGCAAACAGCCTCACGATGTAGGACATCTTGTCTGGTGCTGGGCTCAGCAGTACCGCAAAGGCGTCGGCAAATTGAAGGGAATTCGGGAAAGAGCAACATAAGTAATGAAGGCGCTTGGGGGATTAATTTACCAGAAAAGATTAAAGGAGCTAAATCCACGCAGCTTTGCTAAGTGACGACTATCAGGGCTTTCGGATGAGGGTCTGCGGAGACGGGGAGCAGTGTAAACAGCCAGGACAGGAGGCGGCGGCTGTGGGCACGGGGGGCACAAGGAATGGGGGGGGGGGCAGGGGAGACATTAAAAAGGAGAAAAACGAGGCTGCAGAAGTTTCCTGGACAACGGGGCTGCAGAATAATTTTCTCAGAGAGGTTTGAGACGCTTCACTGCTTGAAACTGAAATGGATGTGGGACAGAATGCTCTGAAATGACCCTGAGGACAGAAAGGACTCTGGGAGGAAGGAGAAACAGGTGACAAAGACTAATCTCAAAACATGGGAGGAAGGAAGGACATGGAGTGCACTGCCAGCCTAGACCATTCTCCCTGCCTCGCCTCGCCTCTCCCCTCTCCGGGAGGCAATGGTGGGCGGGACTGCTCACCAGCCCAGACTCCTGTACAAGGTCTGGCCGCACAAAGTCCGGCACACTCCCCCTGTCCCAACCTACTGTTCCGCCACCAACGGCCTGTCAAAGTCCCATCCAGCCTCCAAAATACGTTGCCTGGTAAGCCTTTCTGACTTGGCTTTCGACCCTAGCATCCTGAAATAATTCATGGCCTTCCGTTCCTTCTAAGAGACAGAACATATCATGGTTAACACGAAGGACTTGGAAGCCAGCTGCTGGAACCAAATGCTGGCTTGTTTATGAACCACAGGACCTTGGGCAAGGTTATCTTCTCCCCACTTGTTTCTTTAACTTGCGCGATGGGCATAATGATAGTACGGCCACGTGGGGTTTTGGGGCGTATGAGTTAGTATGTTTAAAATGATCAGAAGAGCCTGGCACACCTGTCCGCATCCATTGTCATCATCATCTGCTGTCTTTCATACACACTTTCTGTGTAAGCATTTATCATGCTGGATTCCAGCCATCCGGTTTAATGTCTGTCTGGCCCTTGAACCAGGCACTACCAAGGGACGGACTACACCTCTGATGTCTGTAAACTCTGCAGCTACCACAGGGCTGGGCTCAGAGCAGGGACCGGGGATCTGTTGTACCGAGGGGCCGCCAAGATGGACGACCCAACCTACCTTCAAATATGGCAAAGAGAGGGAAGAGCCCCAGAAACATGAGTGGCTGCAGGTGGAACATGGTGTCAATGGGGTTCTGGAGCCCTGCAGAATGGGGACACGGGTGAGCTGCCAGGCCTGGCCTGGCCTGCCCCCACCCTGCCCGGTGCCCCCAGGCCCCTCTCTCACCAAGTTCGGCCTTCTGCAGGAGCATCTGGGTTAGGGTCCAGCGGATGCCGCCGATGAACGAGGCCCCCAGCACCAAGGCAAAGCCCTCCACGTTGAACTGTGTGGACTTGTAGGTGAACATGAAGAGGCCCCCGGCGATGAGGAGGACCACCAGGACCAGCGCTGCGCGCTATTAGGATGAGGAGCAGTGGCAACTAACTGTGGGCTCTTGAGTTCCTCAAACCTGGAGCTTAGGCTCGGTAGCCATGTTGGCTGACCCTGAGGCAGGAAACCCTTCTCCCCCTCGACCTTGGGGGTCCCGGCCAGCAACTTCCCAGCAATGTAGGCACGGCTGACGTTCAGTAGACATGTACCCTGCATCCCTCCTTGATCTAAACTTCTTTAGCGCTTTCCTTTGGTTATAGCAAAAGGCCAGCTGTGCCTGGTCCCTGACCTTGAACCCTTTCTCCTTTGGTCATTCTTTTGG
Source organism: Lynx rufus (assembly GCF_022079265.1). Classification (NCBI taxonomy): domain Eukaryota; kingdom Metazoa; phylum Chordata; class Mammalia; order Carnivora; family Felidae; genus Lynx; species Lynx rufus. The sequence continues at coordinate 14,697,296 of NW_025814896.1, read as the reverse complement.
TCATTCCACCTGCCACGCCGGTTGCTAAGTATTATCAGCAGTGGCCTGTCCTAGGTCCTTCCTCAGTGACAGGAGTTACTGCCACCTGGGCTCGTTTCCTCTGTCACATACAGTGATTAGCTACTGCCCAGTCCTCCCTTTTATTCTTGGCATCTGTGGGGGTAGGAGGGACCAGGGGAGCTGAGGCCTCACCAGCTCCTCCAGCTTGAAGATCAGCGAGAAGATCAGGATGAAGAGGACAGCGGAGGACTTGGTCATCGTGTACCTGCAAGGACAAAGTACCCACAATGCACGGCCAGGGCTCAGGGCTCAGACCCGCCACCAGGAGAGGAGTCCACGGACACTGCTGGAAAAGGCGGGAGGCCGGGGGACCTCTGATTTCCCTGAGGGCAGCTGGCTCTGCTCAGGGCAGCCAGGCAATCTGGGTACAGAAGACCACAGGAAGGCAGCCTGAGTCATCTGGACTGATGACGTGACCTTTAATCAGAAGAAATCTTGGCCTAAGAGGACTCTTGCTACCGCCAGAGAGAAAAGGCCGCGGGATGGACGCTGAGCTCACTGAGTCCTATTATACCTGCTCCTCCGTGGAGACCGGGATAAGGAAGGAAGGAGGAGAGGAGAAAAAGAAGGCAAAGGCTGTGCTCCCTGAAGTGCAGAGTCAGAGATGAGAGAGGACGGTCACACCTGCCCTTCTGCGCAGCCACAGGCACCACACACCGGTCAGTGCCCTCTCTCCCCTGCATACGGTCACCACTCTGAGTCCCTGGCTCCCCCCGGGGCCGCCGGGCAGGCAGGCAGGCACAGCACCCCTGCGAGCTAAGTTTACCGCAGAGGCTGTCAGCTTCCCAGAGAGCTGCTGGGTGTCAGGAAGGAGCGGAGATCAAGGGCCGGTCCCAGAGAGGGGTACGGCGCTGGCCCGCCGGCAGGGTGCGTGCGAAAGGCTGGACGGAGGTGGCGGGGTGTGGCCGGTACTCACAGCGAGACGGTGATGTAGAGGAAGCTCCAGTTGGACAAGCCCACGTCAAGCGCTGTTGCCAGTGCTGTGGAGACAGGGGCGCCCCGGACATGCAGCCAGGGCAGGCCGGCACGCGAGCGCCGGCTGTTCAGACACCTCCGAGAGGCCCCCGAGCGCTCCCTGCTTTGCCCCGAACACCCCGGCTTTCTCTGGGGCCCTCGGGCCTTCCTTTCACAGCAGCTGAAGGGTCAACTCCTGGCCACAAAACGCAGGGGGTTCCGCTCCAGCATTAGGACTGGGGAGTTCCCAGTGGCTAAACACGGCGAATGTGTGAATGTCCCCTCCCTCAGGATAGAGGCACACTCGTCCTGGAGGCCTGGGTCCTCCAGGGTCTGTCCCTGCCACCCCCTCATTTCTCCCACTTCCCCTCACCAGCGCTGAGTCTCGGGGTCCAGAGACGCTTTCAGTTCCCTTTCAGACCCGCACACGCACTGAAGCCTCGGCCGCTGTAGCCCAAGCTCTGGGAAGCCTCCCCCTGGGCCTGGGCTGGTGCCTCTGGGCTCCCAGGCACCCCTCATCACCCCACTACCGCCAGGACAGGGACGGGACTCTGCTCACTGCCGTCTCCAGGGCAGGTGTCGGCTCAGCATACACATCGAAGGGCCAGACAACGACAAGGCCATTGCTGCCTCCATGTGCACGAGAGTGCGAGCACTGTGTGTATGTGGGAGGCGGGGGGCTGGGGAGTGCATAAGAGGCAGAAGCAGGGCTGGGCTGGGCGGGGGGGGGGGGGGGGGGGGGGAGGCAGGAAGAGAGGAGCGGGAGGGCCTAAGCTCCGAGACACCAAGCCCTTGTGTTCTTGGCCTGTGGCTTTCCAAGTGCCCTCCTCTGCCCCGGCCCCAGGCAGGCCTGTACCTGTGGGAGCTACTCTCCTGAGGTAGTCCGTCCAGCTCAGCACCACGCGGGCCCTGTGGCTGGAGCACTGAACCAGCGCCCTGGACAGGGCAGAGAACAGGAAGATCACGGCCAGGTGCAGCATCGTCATGAAGAGGGGGAAGTGGAAGCTCTACGGAGCCCAAAGCACAGACCGCCCGGCACGGGTTACAGCCTGCCCGCAGCCCGTCCCCCCGTCCGGTGGCAGCGACGCCAACCGGGTGGCTCCCGAGGGTCTGCAGCAGCCCAGGGGCTTTCACCCACGTTATAATCACTGGAGACAAGAGACGTGTGGTTCCAATTTCAGAAGTCACACAGAGAGCAGGTGGCGGGCACGGCGCCGTCCCCACCGCCCTCGGCCTCCTGCTGAGGCCCCTCCCCAGGAAGGGCCTGTGCGGCCGGCTCAGCTGCACCGGTCATGAAAACCCCGAAACGCTTCTCCACTGGCCGGTGAGCAGCTGCCTCCTTAAGCCTCCCTAGTGCCCCCTCTCATCCTCAGTCCTCCCCCTTTCCCGGTTTCCCCTCCCTCCGCCCGTTTGAGGGGAAGCCTTGGCACGGTGGGGCTCTAGGGCCCGGTCCCATCACCAGCGTGACTGGCTTCCAGTCCGACTGGCTGAAGCCTGTGCTGTCCTGTTGCTAAATATTAGGGGTCGCTGTAGCCACGGCCACAGTCACCTGCCGCCCAGCCCCCTGCCCTGCAAGGACCCCATTACCTTGGTGAGCCATTTGTTGTAGAAGGTGATGCCGATGGAGAAGCAGTAATAGAGGAGGACCAGCCCCAGAGTCAACACCGCCTTCCACACAAAGGCCACGTCGAAGGCCCACCTCCCCATCCGGGGAAGCCGCAACCCCCTAGCTCTGGGTCGGTGGGAGCCTCTCCCGAAGACAGCCGGCAGGAAGGGCCGGCCAAGCTGGGCCACAACTTTCAACAGGAAGGTCTCCTGGCCGGAAGAGTCCTCTTTGCCTCCATGATTCAGAATCGTCCACGGAGCCCCAGGCAGAGTCCTCACCTAAGGGGCTGGTGGCCCAGGCCAACCCTCTCCATGATTAAGTGGACGCAGGGCTCACACGTCCCCAGGGCGGAGACTAGAAGAATGGAAAGGAAAGAGGGCTGTCTGACCGGTCCACCCCACCCCTGCCCGCAGGGGGCAGGCCAGAGTGGACTCAGCAGGAGCAGGAAGGGGCCCAAGCCCAGCACAGGCGCTCACGGGAGCTCCAATCACGTCAGCTCTGTCGCCTGGAGCCGTTCTCCGTGAGTTGCCACCAAAGTGACCTTTTAAGAACGTAAATCTGATCATGTCAGATCAGACGTCGGCCCTTCAGTGGCTCCCAGTGCTCTTATGATAAAGACCAAAAGCCTTTCTGTCCGCTAAGACGGACTGATCTGTCCCTGCTGGGCTCTGTCCCCATCCCACCGGCCACCTCAGCTCCCCAAACACACAGGCTCTTTCCTACCACCTGAAGGAATGGACCTGCCACCCTTCTCCATTCCTGTCTCACCTGGTCCTAGTCAACTTCAGCTCAAATGTCACTTCCTCGGGGGCTACCCCGTGATGGGGCTGCTCTCACGGCCCCCTACTTTTCCTTCAGTGCCCTTGTGCGGGGCGTGGTCATCTGAGTGACGTCTCTGTCCCCTGGGAGGCTGTGAGCTCCGTGAAGACAGGGACCACCGTGCCCCTTAGTCTTACGCCCACTGGGCACATCGTGAGTTGTCCATACGGTTCGATGACTCAGCGCAAGACACCGGGCACTTGGTTCTCTGGGGGCTGATCTGGTCTTTGAGGCGTTAAAAATGGACCAGGAAACCAACACCTCCCTGCCCCCAGCCTCTAACAAGCACTCCCATAGTCGCCGTGCCCGCCTGAGGCTCTTGCCAAACCTCACCGCTCCCAGCCTATCGATGCAGGCGACTCTAGTGAGTGTCCAGAGCGTGTGGGCTCTGCGGACACCGGACGGACCCAGGTCCCGAGCTATCCCGCCCGTTGCTTCATCTGTGCGTCCCTCCGGTCCCCTTCTCCTCCTCGAAGAGGTTCCCAACCTGCTCCAGTGCCGCCACCTTCTTCAAGCCTTCCTAGAACCATCTGCTCAGACATCTACTTTCCCCACCCCCAGCCCTTTCCGAAAGGAGGAAGTGCATTCAGTTCTGGACAGGGAAGCCGGGTTATCGTTTCCCCTCCCCCAAGGCGAGGTGGGAGCCAGCACAAGGCTTTGCCCAGAGGATACCCCCCCTCCCCCGGGCTGCTGTTCTCTCCAGGGGAGCTGTGGAACCTGCCGGTGGTATTTTGGGGGAATTCTAGCTTTTTTTTTTTTCAAGTTTATTTATTTATATTGATAGAGATGGCATGTGAGCAGGGGAGGAGCAGAGAGAGAGAGAGAGAGAGAGAGAGAGAGAGGGAGAGAGAATCCCAAGCAGGATCCATTGTCAGCACAGAGTCTGACGTGGGGCTCCAACTCATGAACCGTGAGATCATGACCTGAGCCGAAACCAAGAGCCAGTCAGGCGCCCCAGAACCCTCCTGGCTTTTAGTGGGGGGTGGAGGGGGGGGGAAGACAGTCCACATAACTAAGACTCGCTCTGGATCCTTTGTAGGGTAGAAGACTTACTTAAAATTACCTGAATCTAGAACCCAACTCTGTGTGTGTGTGTGTGTGTGTGTGTATGTGCGCGCTTTTAAGTAAATTCTACCCCCAACGTGGGGCTCCAACTCATGACCCCAAGATCCAGGGTTGCACGCTGTACTGACTGAGCCAGCCAGGTGTCCCCAGACCCCAACTGTCTTACATGTGACACAGAGCAGTCTTTCCGTGGTTCCACAATGCACTGAAATTCGTTTGCCACGTACACCGAGGAGACGGCACTGCTTTTGATAAACGGTTTGGAGAAACCACGACATCCACAGCAATGGCACACGTGGTGTTTGAGCTGTCACGCTCAAACGTGGCTGGGGCGCTGAGCACAGGAGCTACCGCGTTCCCGGGGGTTCTGTGGGGTGGTGAAAGCATGGACTGCTTCCTCGCGGCTTCTAGCATCCTTGGACTCGGGAACTTACACATCGAAACACATTTTATTGCCGATTACCTTTTATTAGCAATAAGCTGACATGTCCCCAGCGTGTAGCCCTCCCTCTGACCTCGTCGTCAACTCCAGAGGAATAGCCAGTGGCCGACTGTCTGTCCGCACCTGGATGCCTAGTGTCCGGCACCCACCCCTAGCCTGCCCAGCACGGACTCCTGTTTCCCAGCAGGCATCCAAACCTGCCCCTCCTCCCACCGCAGCCAGTGACACCTCCGTCCACCTAGGGGCTCAGGCTACAAATCTCGTCCCCAGCCTGATTCCTGTCTCCTTCAGCCCACGTGCAATCAGCAAGTACTGTCACCTCAGGCTTCAAAAACATCCCCGATCTGGTCACATCTCCTGTCCTCCACCACTGCCCTCCGGGCCGCCATCCTCTCCCCCCACCACACGATGCGCAGTCTCCTCCACTTCTCCCCACATCTCCTGCAGGTCAGGCTCCTGCCTGCCCAGCTGGGGAGTGGGGCACACGGGCACCAAACCTACACCTAACGGGTCTTAAGGCCCACACGCTTTCCCTATACCTAGGTTTCTCAATCTTGGCATTACGGACAGGTGGGGCCAGATCATTCTCTGTGCCCTGTGGGATGTCTAGGAACGTTCCTGGTCTCCATCCACTAGGTGCCCATCACGGCCCCTCATCCTCAGCTGTGACAACCAAAAATGTCTCCAGACGGGGCCAGAGACCATGGGGGGCAAAACCGCTCCCTGCTGAGAACATGCCTGCTTACACCGCACAGGCAACCACACGGCGTTATATCCTCTAGCACTCGCTCCCCAGGGTTCCCCACCCATGGCTCCCAAGCCAGGGCAGTCGACACATTTCCGTGCGTCAACTTCTCGCATCTTCTGCTTTTGGTGCAGTTCCCATTCCAACGCTGCGATCTGTGCACCCCGCCTCCCCGCCCTGTTCACGGCCTACCCTGCCTTCACCAGTCCAGGTCCTCCACCTCCAAAAAGTCCCCATGACTACCCCAGCCCGCGGCGAGCACGGTCTCCAAGTTAACAACACTCATTCTCTTATTATGAGTCACCTAACCCCAAACACAAGATCAGACTTCAGCCAGAAGGGCTCTTGGAAATCATTCGGCCACTTACTCAATGTGCATTTATCAAGTGCCACTGTATACCCAGCCCTGGAGACAGAGACAGGTAACTGATAAGATCCCTGCCTTTCTTTTAGGATAAGGGAAACCAGCCTGAAAGGGGCAAATGCTCTTTTTCAAATCACATTTGCCAAGAAAGGAATTCTATGTCGGCCTTACTTTTGCCCAGGGGGCAGCCTGGCTGGGAGCAGCAGCCCCCTCAGGGGAGGGCACCGTAGCACCTGGCCCCCCTCACTCTGTGTGGCTGTAACCTGGGCAGTGCAGTTTAGCGCTTACAAGTGTGGGCTTGGAGTGAGAAAGACCTGGGATCCAGTACTGCCTCCTTTACTACCTGGTGGCCTCTGAATTACCTGAGCGCTGGACCTCAGTTTCCACAACAGTGTATCCACGACAGAGGATAAACTCATCTGCCTCTTGGGAGAGGAGTCAAGAGCATCAAGTCCAAAACCGGATGCTGGTTTGTGGCAGCAGCCGCTTGCACCCCCTCCTGGCTCCTTTACAACAAACTCCCCCAGGGCCCCGTGTCCTGCCATCCCTACTCCTTCCCAGTCTGTCCCCAATGCTCCGAGTCACCACACCCTTCTCCTGGCTGCCTCTCCGAGGATCAAGTCTCTGCTCCCTCAGCACCTTACACAACTGACCACCTCCTCCTCCGCGGAAAACCTTCTCTTGGCTGCCACACCACACTGTCCTGCTTTTTCTTCCTTTCTTGGACTCCTTTTCCGAACTCCCTGCCTTCTTCGCTGGCTCCTTCTCATCAACCAACCTGTAAAAGTTGGACGCCTGAGCACTGGACCCTGGCTTCTCTTCTCTTCATTCTTGGGTCATCTCATCCCATCTGATGGACATTCCAGTGATTTCTAAATCCTTTTCATTTGCCCTACCCTCTTTTGCCAGCTCCCAGGCTGGTATATCTAACAGTCTACTTGGTAGTTCCACTCGAGATACCTCAAACTGAAGGTGCCCCCAACCTATACCATTAGTGAATGCCAGCAAAACACACCTGGTTACTTACGCGCAAGCCCCCAAATCAACGATGAGCTCATCCTTGCCCACTCTTTCCCTCCTTCCTCAAACCCTATCCTGTCCGTTCCTGCTCTCATATCCCTGTGGCCCAGCTGCCATCGCCTCGGTGGGGGCCGGCAGCCTCAGCCACGTTGATTTCTCACCTAGCGGCTGCAGCAGTCCCCTAACTAGTGTCCTCGCTTCCTCCTCCTGACAGCCTGGAGTCCACGAGGCAGGGCAGCAGGGGCGAAGGCTTAAAACACAGAAAGCACGCCACGCCCTCCCAGGGCGAATCCCAACCCCCGAGCGGGCCGCGGGGAAGGCCTCCCACCATCTGGCCTCTGCCGGTGTCTGTCCCGGTGCCGCGGCCGCCGCCACGCTGGCCCCTGGCCACTCGCCAAACCCATCCCGCCGTGTCGTTCTTTGCACTCGCCGTTCCCTCCTCCCTAGACCTTTGCTCGGCCGAACCCTCCTCAAGGGTCCGCGACTCGGGTTCCCGGCACCTCCCACCACCTGACGTTGCGCTGTTTGCCCACGTGTTTACTGCGCGCCCCGCACTCCCACCCCGCCGCGGGCTGCGGTCTCTCGGCGGCCCGGGCCGCGTCCGCGCAGTTCCCGCCTGGCTCCGGCCCCGGGACATCGCGCGGGGCGCAGGCAGCGCCGGGAAACGCGCGGCGGGCGGCCGGGCAGGGAGCGTGGAGGCCTCGCCCCCTCCACGGCGCCGACACTGCGACCCGGAAGGGACAGGAGCCGGAGCGCGCCGCGTCGCGCAGAGCCCGGCCGAGACCCCACTCCCCGGCCCGGGCCGGCCGGCCCCGCCCTCGGCAGCGCGCGCGGGCCCCGCCGCGCGCCCACTCACCTCGGTCCCGGGAGCTACGGTCCGGATCCCCCCGCCGGAAGTGCGAGGCCGAGCGCCGCCGCGATGGGTGTGAACTTCCGCCAGAAGCCGCCGAGGGGCGGGACCGACCGCCGGCTGCCGGCTGCCGGCCGCCGGCGGGGCGGGGCTCCGGGGGTGGGGCCTCCAGCATTGTCCGCCGCGGCCCCGCGCGGCTTGCCCTCGATGCCGGCTCCGAGCAGCCCTTCGTGGTGTGGTCGCTTGCGTCTCCGCCGCCCAATAATCGGCCTCGCTCTGGAGACCAGTCAGTGCCTGCTGGGGAGCCATGCGCACCGGCGGCAGCCAGAAAATAGCTTCCTGTTTACGTCTATTGAACAGATAATTTACCTTATTCCAGCCCAGTGCTGTGCCAGGCAGCCATGGAACCACGAAGATAAATCTCTCATGGGCTTTTTCTTCTGAGAACTCGTCAGCTGGGGAGTGATAACTCAGGGGCATTAAATTTTAGGACTTAGAAGATCCATGGGAAATGATAAATAATAAACATTTATGAAACATTTTGTGTGCCTGAAACTTAAAAAAATTTTTTTTTAAGTTTACTTAGCAACCTGCAGAGGGGCAGAGAGAGGGACAGAGAACGAATCCCAAGCAGGCTCCACACTGCCAGTGCGGACCGGATGCAGGGCTCCAACCCACGAACTGCGAGATCATGACCTTAGCCCAAATCCAGTCAGATGCTTAACGGATTGAGCCTCCCAGGCACCCCTGAAACTTTTTTTTAATGTTTATTTATTTTGAGAGAGAGAGGGGAAATCCCAAGCAGCCTCAGTGCTGTCAGGTGCCTCCTGAGGTGGAGTTCGAACCCACAAACCATGAGATTGTGACCCGAGCTGAAATCAAGAGCTCAACCGACTGAGCCACCCAGGCATCTCCCCTGCCTGAAACTTTCTAAGAAGAATTACCTCAATTTCCACAGGTTGAGTAGGAGGGGTGGGGAATGTCCTAGGCTCAGGAAATAGGAGGAGAGGGGAAGACTGGAGCCTGGCTGTAGCCCAGTTGCTTATAAGGAGAGTTAACCAAAGCTATGGTTGGAAAAGTAGCTAAGGGGCAGGTTGCAGTGGTCTCAAAAACGCCAGCTAAGGAGTTCAGATCTCACTCGTCTTGCAGGATGGATGAGAAGAGGCAGAGGCAAGAACCCTTGGGAGGTCAGGGCAGGCTAGGGTTGCAGACTGAGGCCCAGTTTAGGACTTTTTGTCCTCCCTTCCCAGTGCCTCCTCGGCTCTCTTTTAACACTGGCTGCAAACGTGGATCCCGGTGTGTGACTTCCCTGGCCCCTCTGAAAAGAAGGCTCAGGACCTGGGTGTGAGCAGCACGTTCTGCAAACCGCTGCCACTCCCAGCCACCGCCAGCTGGCATCACGCAGGCACTGGTTCCAAGCACCCACAGTGGCACCCATCACTGCCCAAGGTCTTGGTTGTAGTTAGTTCTAAAGGCCTGCACCGCATGCACTTTCTATGCCTTTTGAAAGAGCTCGTCCTCGCCCCCTTCTCGAGGGGAGAGAGAGGATCTATTTTCATCACCACCCTCATTCAGGCCTCCCAGCTACCAAGGCTGAGTTTTGGAGCAACAGCCTCCAACACCAGCTGGAGGGCTGGGCACTAAGCACCGGCAACACACAGGGTGAAGAACGTGTCTTCTTTGTAAGTCACAAGAATTTGAGCTGTTCCCTGGCTGTGTCCCTGGCAGGGAGAAGAGGGAGGATATGTTCACGGGGGTATACAGTATGCCTTTCCCTGCTGTGCCCAGCAAGCCTGGGCAGAAAACACTTTGTCCTGATGCAACAATCTGTGAGCATCCTTAACTGTGGAAGTGTGTGTGTGTGTGTGCGTGCATGCGTGCATGCACACGCACGGGGAGGGCGGAGTGGTTGAAAAAGCGGGGGGGGGGGCCCTTGGAAGCTGGCTGGGGGCTCCAGCTGGAGCTCTCCAAGTCTCCCGGACACAATGAAATGAAGGCTTGTGAAGGTGAGAGCTCCCTTGGGCGGACGGCAAGTACAGAGACACGGCTGTTAATAGGTACCGCAGTTTGTACATGAAAGAGTATTTATTGAAAACATGGTTACCGACAGGAAGCTCCTGGCTGCTCTCGGGTCACTCTCTTGGCTCACGACGGGAAGTGGTTTTTTTTTTTTTTTTTTTTTTAGGGGGAGCCTCCAATTTTATTTTCCCTCCAACATTGCATCCTAGGATAGGGAGATCTTATATAAATATATATACACGTCTGTATAAGTATGGCCTATAGTAAAGAAAATATATAGTACACTCTTCATGGGGCAGTACCTATCATGCCAGGCTACCAATACTGAATGCCACCGTGTTCACGTGTCCAAGGGGAGAGGCTGGGCACGTGGTTCATAGGTGCCGCAGCACCAGGGAAGCCCCATTGGCACAGCTGTGGCCTCAGCTAGCTCCCTGAAATCATGGCCAATGGCAGAAACCACAACACTGGGAGCAGGGGGAAGGGAAGGCCAAACGTCCTGAGGTCGGGGAGGCCAAAGGAAAGCCAAGTGGAGGGCCGCAATTCAGGTTAGGTGGGAGATCTCTCTCCGAGGAAGGAAAAAATGAAAATTGGGGGGCGGGGGGGTGGCGGGAGTGGACTCTAGTGGCCTCACCAGCCTCAGCCCAGGCCTCATCTGGGCTCTCCCTGCAGAGTTCTTTGAGACTAGAGGACAGGACTTAGCTCGCACGTCTTTGACTTGCCAGGATGAGAGACCGAGAGCTTGTAGGGAGAACTTTCCCTCTGCCCAGACAACTGTGTGGGCAAGAGAGATCTGGTGGCTCCGGAGACCAGAGATGTTAGAGCCGAGCCTCAGTAGCAGCAGCTCGTTGGCACTGAATGAGGCCGGAGTGAGCCCTCACGAAGGCGACGAGAGCAAGGGCAAGGCATCTACCAAGCAAAGGACGAGGCCTCCACTTGGATCTGAGACACAGGCACGGGTCACCCAAAGGCAGTCTCTCTGAGGCTCTCAACACGCCCAGAACTTCTGTCTTCTGCGGGGCAGCCTTTCCCGGGCCAGCTCTTGCCCACAAGGGGATCCAGCCAACTGGAGAGCAGGCTCAGGAAGAAAAGGTGAGTGAGTGACTCTTGTTAACTCCAGCGCAAGCAGTCCCTGGCCGGGAAGGCAAGAGCGTCTGCTGTTCATGCCTCACGCTCTGATCCCAGGCTCCATGGTGACGGGGGGGGGGGGGGGGGGGCAGAGCACCCCCGCCCTCGTGACTTAGAGTGGGCAGGGACCCAGAGGAAGCTCTGGACGGTCCGAGGTGAGTTTGAGGAATGGCTGGCGTTTACTGGCCACCATGGTCACTACAGATTCTGTACAAGCAAAAGACAAGGCACCAGACTGTAGGTGTTTCTCCTGGGCCCAAAATCCCTTCCTGGGTACACGGAGTCTGGCTCCAGGCTCAGCCGTAGTGGTAGACAAAGTCATAGCTGCTGGGCTCCTTGGGCACTGGTGGTGGGGCTTCGGGAATCTGGATGTTCTCCAGGTCCAGGAGCCGTAGCTTCATTTCCATGCTCAGCAAGGTGTCCAGGTCACTCTTGGTCAGCTCACTGGACATGTCCTTCCCCAGAAGGGCACTGAGGCCATCGATCCAGATGCAGTACTGTGGGGGGCAAGTTGCAAAACGTCACATGGTGGCCCCTGGTCAGCAGGAGGTCCTGCCAAGGTCCCTTTGCTGAGAGGACTCATAATGGTCTCTTCCGGCACGACTTAGTGTGTCGGCAAAACCGATTCGGGATAATAGCAAAGACAAATCGGGAGGTGATCGCTCACTTTCTCAAGGACACCTTTTGGCTTTTATGAGGGGTTTACGCTTAAGCTTCCTGAGATACTCTGAAGTATGATTTGTTTTTATTTTATTTTTTGAAATAGAATTGTTTTAGAAGTTTTTATAATTTATTTATTTACTTTGAGAGAGAGAAAGGGTGTGGGAGGGGCAGAGAGAGAGAGAGAGAGAGAGAGAGAGAGAGAGAATCCCAAGCAGGCTCTGCACTGTCAGTGCTGAGCCTGATGTGGGGCTAAAACTCACGAACCGTGAGGTCATGACCTGAGCCCACACCAAGAGTCAGGCACTTAACCGACTGAGCCACTCTGGTGCCCTTGAAACATGATTTTTTAAAAAAAGTTTTACTTATGTAAGTAATCTCTACACCCCATGTGGGGCTCAAACCCATGACCCCAAGATCAAGAGTCGTATGCTCCTCTGACTGAGCCAGCCAGGTGCCCCGAAATATGATTTCTACAAACGCAATGAATGGATACAGCAAAACGAGACCTGAGTACTGGGGCGTCAGCTACCTGAAACTACCCATGAAATTAGCAATGGCGGGGGCAATACATATTAGGTGAAAAAAGCAGGATACAGAAGGAATCACTGTAGGATCTCAATTCTGTTTCAAAAAAAGTAAATTAAAAAAAAAAAAAAAAAAAAAAGCCCAGTCAACAAATGTTAAAATAAGGCTAGAGAAACTGAACTTGAGGGTCTCAGCATAAGCAGGAATAATAGAGAATTCTCGGCCCGTCCCTCTCTAACTCCACTTGTCAGGTCTTTTTCCATGCCTTAGCTCACTTGTCTCCCCACCTGCCACTTCTTCCTTTCTTCCCAGCAGAATTCCACTGGCAACTCAGGGCCTGCCTAAGCATCTCCTCTTCCAGAAGCCCCACCTCCAGTTCCCTCTGATGCCCCCGGAGCTCAGTAGACACGCAGGGCTCAACCCCAGTCACTCACTGCGCATGCAGTATCTTCTGGGGCCGTGGGCAGAGCCGCGAGCCCCGTGTCAGCAGGACCGGGTCCATCCGGCCTCAGAGCCCAGGCCCTGGGCTACCGCATGTGCCCAGCAGCCCTGACGAGGGAGAATCTGTCAGGTTCGCTTGGGAAGGTGGCCATGCAGAGATTGAAAACGGGGAGAATTTTCCTAGTCCAGACAGGTTAAGTTAGCCCCTGGTGACCCTGTCTTTCTAATGACAACTCACGACTGTCGCTAAAGAGCAACCTGGGGAGCCCAGCACAGATGGATGGACCCCAGCCTGGCAGATCTCGGTGCCAAAAAGCCTTCATGACATGCTGGGGTCCCCTGCCTTTAGGGGGATGTCCCTGTTCTGCCCACTCCTCTCCTGCAACTCAAGAGACAGAGAGGGCTCGGCTGTCCAAAGCGGCTGCACACTGCTTACCTCATACTTGTTAGGCGCGATGAAGTTTAAGGTCTCATCGGGGTCATACAGGATGGAGAAGGCCAACTCCAACACCTCCTGAAGGAGAAAGGGTTTCAGTTACGTGGAGCAATGGGATGGCCTGGGCTTAGCACGCCAAGATCGTGGCCAAAGTCCTAGTCACTTGGCCCCGTCACTGAACGTGCTGATCCAGATGTGGTATCGTCAGGCCCCAGGGCACGTGCCCAAGTGTGGCTGAAGACTCCCCGCCTGAGTCACACCTAAGATGTGGATGCTTCTAACAATGGAGAAAAGTCATTTCCCAACACTCAGAACCCCTGAATGTCAGAGTCCATGACTGGAGATCACCTTCAGTTACACGTGTTGGTGATCAAACTGAAAATCTTTACAGTTTTTTTAATCTTGATTTTTTTACATTTTTTTTCAATGTTTTTTATTTTTAAGAGGGAGAGAGAGAGAGAGAGAGAGAGAGACCGTGAACAGGGGAGGGGCAGAGAGAGGAAGACACAGAATCTGAAGCAGGCTCTAGGCTCTGAGCTGTCAGCACAGAGTCTGACGTGAGGCTCAAACTCATGAACCACGAGATCACAACCTGAGCCGGAGTCGGACGCTTAACCGACTGAGCCCCCCAGGCGCCCCAAGTCTTAACGGTTTAAAACCACCATAATGGTAACAAATTGTGGCCAAAGATGGGGGAATTGAAGCATCGACAACATAACTGTAATGGAGTGGAACAAATACCATCTGCTTAAGTCTAAGAGTTCACAGGAACACATCCACAAGACACATACGCAAAGTTGGTCACTGTTGGATGATACCAGAGAACCAACTCATTGTTTTAAAAGTGGGTACTTTTATAAAAGGAAAGAATCAGGCGCTTATCCTTTCTTATATAAAGTGGACCACTGGGAAACCAAGAGTAGATGATGGTAAGTTTCTCTTTAGAGAAGTAGTTCAGCTCATAAATGAAAAGGAACAACTGCATTGGAACACTGTTAGTTTGCAAATATTAATTGGCCAGTGGATTGAGGCACTCGGCATTAACAGTCTGCTAACATCACAAAAAGAGAGACCATCGCACATCGTGTGTCTCTTGATAGAACATAATGCCACCTAGGAAGCAGTCTTGCCAAAAAAAAAAAAGGGTCAAACCTGAACTGGATCAAGCCTCCCCCGAGGTCTCTCCACCAACGTCCAGATCTGGGACGGAGGGACAAGTTAAACTATACCATGGGGAGACAATCAGCAAATTTCAGACTCGGAGAAGCTACCAAACAAGCAACCCGGTTTCTTCCACTGATAAACTGCCAAGAGTGAAACGAACATGGAAAAGCTAGAGGGGAACTTGGTAATCAAGGAACTTAAAAGAATAATCACAATGTGCAGACCCTGTTTGGATTCTGATTTAGCGAACAGAACTGTGTGAGTGTGCATATGTGTGCACACACCGTTTGTGTGTTTTTATACAGAGAAATTACGCTATTCACAAGACGGCGCAAACATCTGTGGGGTATCTGATATTAAATAACAACTTTTTCTTTCTTTTTAGGTGTGATCATGGTATGGTGATTATGGTTAAGAGCCCTTATAATTTACAGATCCATTCTACACATTGAAAAGGAAACGACGGCGTAACTTGAGATTTTCTTCAAAGTAGCATAGTAAGTGGATAGCTGGGACCTGCCAAGGTTGTTGAGGCCGGGTGATGTGTACACGGGGGTTCTGCCTGTTCTTGTTCTGTTCCTAACAAGACCTGAAGGAACAGCTTAGCAGGAGACAGCGGACGGAAGAGCGTGCGCTCGGACAGCGGCCACCGCCGACTGCACTCTCCAGGCGTCACAGTGACGGTGACTCTGCCAGGGCCCCCGTTCCACTCACCTTGTTCTGTTTCAGAGCGCTCTTCTCTTTCATGTGTGGGCAATCTTTCCCGGTGACAATGGCCTTAATGTCTGCAACAGGAACTGGTAAATGAAGAGAGTTAGTCCGGAAGATTTGTGCTGTAAATGGGTCTCTGCGTCAGTGCTGGAGGGGAAGCCCCAGCCCCCGGACCACAGGGCTTGATCAGCTCAGAGAGAACAGCCTTGTGTTGTTTCCTCCTCCGTGGTCCCTTCCCGTGGGCCACGGCTGGCTGGGCTGTGTCAGATCTGACTGGGGGTCAGTTCAGGGCTTTGGGATGGTCTCCCCGAAGGTCTGGGGCCTCAGAGGCTCACGCCCCCTCCACGGCATAGCATAGCGGTTAAGAGAACAATGCCACGAGCAAATAGCTGTGCTCACTTACTACGTGACAGCCAATGTTGTAAGCGATTTACTTACATGACTCACTCAATCCCCTTACAAAGGAAATGTGCCTATTATTCCCATTTTGCACAAGAAACCAAGGCAGAGGTGAGAATTAACTTGCAGTTAATGAGAATTAACGGCAAAGCTAGGATTTGAACGCAGCAATCTGGCTTCTGAGCTTCGGCTCGTTAACACTGCCTTTCAACACAGTCCTGTATCACCCTTGACAGTCTACAAAGCCCATTCACATCAGAATCTCACGGAATTCTCCAAATAGCCCTGTGAGGTAGGCCAGGTAGAGATGACCTCTGACAGAGGAGGCCAGAGAGACAAGCGGCCCAAGACCAGATAATCGGCCTGAAACGGCCGGGACTAAAACGCAGGTCTCCTGACATGGAGTCCAGCTACTATGACACGTCAACAGAGAAGCGAACCTACTTTTCTCCTGCAGGGACTCAAACGTCACCTCCCCTTGAGGGTTGTCGTCCAAGTCACCATAGTGCAGGACCTTGTGGTTCAGGGCCAAGCGGCAGTACCAGAAACGTTCTGCAACACACGGGAAGACAAACGAGTGACCAAAGACAGGTCCGGGAAGGGCCTGGGCACACGGAGGGCAAAACGACGACCTGTCCCCTGTCCGGCAGGCTCTCTCCCCAGGGCACTGACTCTGAGCGGTAAGGACCGGCCCAGGGGCCCAGGCCCCCTCACCTTGCCTTCGGCGGTTCCCAATCTTCCGGAAGCTGCTGCCCTCACAGAGACGGTTCAGGCGCTGCTGCTTGATCAGCTCAAGGATCTCGGGCTGGATCTTCTCCCTCAGCTCCCTGGGTGGACACGCACCGGAGCGAGGGGAGGTCACGGGACGGCACGGCTGGTGTCGCCTCCCCCCAGCCCAGCCGGCAGCACTTACACGATCGGCGGGGACTGGAAGTCGTCCTGACTCATCCGCTCGGACTGGCGCAGCCGCAGGATCTCAGAGTAGCTCAGGCTACGCAGTTTGCTCTTGAACTGATCCAAGGAGCTGGGTTTGGAGGGCAAAGCTCGAGTGATCTGCTCTCGAACCACCTGCATGACCTGGAAGGGAAGAAAGGAGGATGGCGTCTGCCTGGGCCCCTCCGGTGAGGGGCCAGGCTGGTTCCGGGCCCCACGGCTCTGCCCCCGCCCCGGAGGCCCTACAGACACCTGCAGGGTGAACAGGAGTACTGGCTCTCTAAGGCACACCTTCTTAGATGGCCCCTTAGGACAAGTGCCTCATGGTGACAAATGCACAGGTTTTGAAGTTGGAGAGAAATGGGCTGAGATCCTGACCCCATCTCTTAATCTGTTCCTGGAGCAAGTTGCTTACGGTCCGCAGGCCCCCACCCCCACTCATCTTTTATTTTTTTTAACGTTTATTTATTTTTGAGACAGAGAGAGACAGAGCATGAACAGGGGAGGGTCAGAGAGAGAGGGGGACACAGAAGCCGAAGCAGGCTCCAGGTTCTGAGCTGTCAGCACAGAGCCCGACGCGGGGCTCGAACTCACGGACCGCGAGATCATGACCTGAGCCAAAGTCGGACGCTTAACCGACTGAGCCACCCAGGCGCCCCCCCCCCCCCCACTCATCTTTAAAACATGAGAAAGGAAGGCACATTTCCGGGTATATGCTGCCTGGAGGCGCCATATGGATGCTATATGGACGCACAGCACCTGGCACACTGAGGTGGGTTCAAAAGATGGGGTATTTCCCTAAAACAACAGGTAAAGAAAAAAAGGGCCATCACACCACACATCCAACAGCTCTGCACTCAGCGGGGCCGAGTCTATAGGGGAAAAGAAGACGAGAGAGAAACAGGGAAATGGTCGTCGCTGGGTGGTGCGATTACAGAGAACGTTCTCCTCTTTATACTTTGACAGTTTTTTACAATGAGATGAGAAGTTTCTAGATTATTCTAACTTCGGGGGGCCCAGCGGTGCGCGACAGAGAGTGGGTACGTGGTGTGCCCCGGGAGTCGGTACCGGGCGGGTAGCCGGACCACGCTCACCACGGAGGTCCGCCCCCACTCTCGCCAATGTTTCCCGCCTACAGAGCCACACCAGTGCCTGTCCATAGTGGGTGTTTGGCAGACCACGGCGATTACTGTCAGGCTTGGCTTCCTGTCCTCCATGGAAGACGGGCGGGGCACGGCCTGGCTCCACTGGGTCAATGAGGGGCCCAGGGCACTGAGGGGCAGGTCCCGGCTCCAGGCTATCGCAGAAGCACAAGTGGAGGGACCCGAGGCGCTCTCGTGCTCCGTCTCGGGATCCAGTGCCGCCGACCAAGCCGGTTTCCCAGCTCAGGGGGTCACAGACCGTCACGCGCCCACCTCAGCCCGTGGGCATCAGAGCTCTGGGACACTGACCTTGTTGAAGTCTTCGGCTGTCGCCCTCATCTCCTTCCAGGTCTTGTTCAACAGCTGGATGCAGATCCCAAAGAGCTCCTCAAACGCCCGGTCATGGGTAAAGAACATCGGGTGGTAGTCGTTGCGGCCCTCGTTTGCTACAGAGGATGAGAAACAGGAGGGTGGAGCTGGGTCCTCCCACTCAGAAATGTTGGATCGCGTGCACCGAGGCCCCAAGGAACAAAACAGAGCAAGGCCAGGGCGAATAAAGAGTGTGAGACGGGCCTTTCTCGACTTCCTTCGCCAGGACACTTTCTTGGTCTGGCGCTGCCCTCTCAGAGGCTCAGCCAGCCTCACGCACAGGGGCAAACGGATGCTGGTGTAGCTCCGAACACTTTCAAATTACCCGCTCAAACAAGGCAGCAGCCATGATTCCCTTAGACGAGGATAGGACGGATCACAGCTCACACACCGATTACCAGAACCACGCACAGTAATTGTCCAGTCCCATCGACCCCTGACCTTGTAACCTCGAGTCCCCCAAGGCTCCTGAGTTTGGAACGTCTGATAGAAGAGTGAAGCGGCGGGGACTTACGCAGTTCCCCAACCTGCAGGATCTCACAGAGCATCTTGGTGAGCTCAATGGCGCTGCGGCCGAAGGGGCACTCGTGTTTGTCCTCTCGGCTGCTGTTCTCCAAGACGATCTGTGAGGACAGAGGGAGGGGGGATTAGGGAGGCAAGAGATGTAGCAGGGCTGAGCCAGCTGGCCCCCAGCCTTTACCCGGATGTAGGTGTCCTGATGGACTTTAGCCAAGTACAGCATGTTGTCCAAGGCCAGCATTCCAGGAGGAGTCTGGGTAAAGTCCATCGCTGGGTTGATGTGGTTCTGGGGAAATAAAGAAACCCAATTTGAGACTCGGTAGCCTCACGTGTGCAGAGCCACTGGCGGGGAAGCCCTACTGCCCTCCCCTCGATGACACTAGCTCTTGTGCTCACCTCCTTCCTTCCCACCATCTCTACGAGACTGGGAGCTCCTGATCCTGACTGTGCAGCCTCATCCCGTCTCCCCAGAGCCCAGCACGCCATGCCCCGAGGAGGCAGGTGCACAGTGAGTATTTAATTGAATGAACTTCATCCTCAGGCTTTGTGTCCAATCACAAAATAGCCACTCTTGCATTTCAAAGAACCTAGCTGCTGCGGTGAGAGGTCCTCTCTTTGTCTACGTGACTGACCTCCTGGGCCCTCCAACAGAGAGATTCGTTCCCCGGGGCCAGATGCTGCACAGAAATGTGTAATCTGCCATCACCAAGGCAAACCAAGCATCAGCCCCCCGCCCCCACCAGCCTCTCGATGTCATCTGTTCCAGGACCTCCATTATGAAGGGGGGCTTCTCAGGGCTCTGTGAGGGTGGGCCCTCTGACCTCCTATCAGGGGAGAACGCCTACCAAGATCCGTGCTTTGGGAAACTTACTGTAAACCCCAGCATTTTGTAGTCCTTGGTGTACATGGCTTTGCGTTTTTCAGTCCCACTCCCGGGGACGTTGCTAGGGTCAGACTCTGCATCAAATGCGATCCTCCTCAGTTCAAATATAATGTCTCTTTGAGCCTGAGAAGTCAAACAGATAGTCAGCAGGTGAATCAGCTAACCCAGGGAAGCAAGGAAAAGAAAGAGCAGGTCGGACTTTTCTGCACGGAACTCTGGCCCCGATCAATCCCCGAGAAAGCATCACCTCTACCTTGGCAGGACAGAGGTGGGCTTGGCCCAGAGAGTCACCCAGAGGGAAGCGATCGCAGGGAGGCAGAGCCAGGTTTCCCAGGGCAACACAAGCCATTTCTGCAGACACAATCAAACACCGTCCCTGGCACACAGTAGGTGCTCAGTGCATGGCCTAATGGTGGAATGTACCACATCAAACAATACATGATTTAAGCCAGGAGAGCTCTGTCCCACTGAGCACTTACCTGGTCATTGGGGTCCATCTTGGTCATCATCCTTTCTTCCAGAAGGTTAAAAGTCAGGACTTGCAGGACATACAGCTGATGGGCCATCTCAGTTTTGATTGGGCGGTTCCCTCGGATCACATGCTGTAAAAAGTAAAGGCAGGGGGCAGAGGGCTGAACTGATTTTCTTCTGCGGGAGAGTCACATCCATGCTGGTGAAAAAGAAAGTATGCTGGGCAGGGAACAGGGTTTCCCTCTTACACTCAGAACTTCGAGACTTCGTGTTCTGGAAGGGATGGAGCATGAAAGGGCTTGATTCAGGGTGAGATGATTCACTGCAGGCCCAAAGGGCACAGTCTCTTTCTCTGCATTCCCCTGGGCAGGGAAAGTGGAACCAAGGTGGAGGCTGTACCCAGCCACGCCAAAGATGAGGGAGGCTACCCGGCTAAGATTACGATGCAGGTCGGGGCACCTGGGTGGCTCAGTCGGTTAAGCTTCTGACTCCCGGTTTCAGCTCAGGGCATGATCTCACAGTTTGTGAGTTCAAGCCCTTTGCAGGGCTCCGCGCTGACAGTGCGGAGCCTGCATGGGATTCTCTCTCTGCCCCTCCCCCACTCACACAGACATGCTCTCTCCCTCTCTCAAAATAAGTACGTTAAAACTTATTTAAAAAAAGATTATGAAGTAGGGCTCAGCAGAGGGACTTTCCCCCAGTTGGGCACTCAATCCAAGATGAGGGACAGCGTGTAGAGGACTCCACTCTGTCTTTCTTTAGAAAAACACACTGGTGTGGATGGCCTCACCAAGTACAGGCTTTAGGAAAGGTCATTTTCTTCAAATGGTACGGAGACGCCTCCACAAGGAGGGCACCTAATGCTCCTTGTCTACGCCCAACACTCCCACCACCTTCTCTCCTGTCATTCTCTATATACCCTCCTCCCTATATCCCGTGTTCTGTCCTGTCCCCTCTCTTCCCATGACCTCCACCATGCCCTCTCAGTCCATCACTACCTCCCTTCGTCCATCTGACACCCACCCCACTTCTCCTTTCCTCATGCCCCACCTTTTTCTTGCATGGTACCTCTCCCTGTGTCCCTTGGGTTGACCAATGCCTCACGACGTTCTTGTCTCCTACGGTCTGGCTCTCACTCTCCCAATGGCTGCCCTTTCTCACTCGCTCCCTGTATTTCTCGCTCCTCCTCTGTCTTCCCCGGCCGTCTTGAATCCAGTTGTTCCTGGTCTCTCCTCACCCAAATGAGACTCCTGCCCGGTTCCCCCCACACGTTACCTCTGTGTCCTCTATGTTCTCTCACTCAGTCTAGCTCCATGTCTCTGGAGCTCTGCTGTCCAATATGGTAGCCCCTCGCCACATGTGTTTCCGTCAGTTAAAATTAATTTGAGGTAAAAATTCCGGTCTTTGGTCACACCAGCCCCATTTTAAGCTCGACGGGTATATGTGGCTAGTGGCTACCACCCAATGAGAAAAGTAGGTATAAAACAGTGCCGTTAGCACAGAAAGTCCTAGGAGACGGCACTGCTCTAGAGTTCCGTAACTCGAGAGCCTACTCTGGCTCGGGATCAATGTCTTAGGCCTGTGATGTCCATTGAACACTGGAAACACGGCTGGTCCAAACTGAGATGTGCCGTGAATGTAAAATGTACGCTAGATCTCAGCGCCTTAGCGTGAAAAAAGAAAAAAAATATTTCGTTAGTCGTTTTCTATCGATCACACGTTGAACGCATAGTATTTTGGATATATTGGGTTAAACCGAATCTACCGCTGAAACTGACTTCCCGTATTCCTTTGTTAATGCTGCGACTACAGCATTTAAAACGAAATCAGTGGCTCTCACTGTCATTTCTACGTGACGGCACTGCTCTAGACTTCCTCTCCCCGGCATGTGACTCCCGGGTGCTCTTCATTCCTCTAGATCTGCCCAGCTCAACGCAGCAGCCACAAGCCACGTGTGGGTGTTTTAACTGAAATTTTAGAAGATGACAAATTTGGCTCCCCAGTCACAACTAGACACGTTGCCGGGGCTCAGTAGCCACACGCGGCTAGTGGCCACCATTCCGGACGGCACGTTCATGCTGCGCAAGGTTCTGCGGACGGCGCTGCTCCTGACCTCTCACTGGAGTGAGTGCCGAGGCCCCCACCTCCTCCGAGCAGGGGCTGTCTGCGGCTGTCTCCAGCTCCCGGGCTCTCGGCTCAGGCTCAGTGCTCACCTCCATCCCAAACTGACTGCCGCTCCTCCTTCTCCAACCTTAGCTACCCGCCCACCCCCGCCAGTGTCTCATCGCGCAGGGTCCCCTTGGTCCCCTCCTCACGTCTTGTTTTGCCCCTCTCCGAGCCTCTTCTCTTCTCTGTGTCCCCTCCCTCTGCCGCTCCAATTCCTCCCTACCCTACCCGGCTCTCCGTCTTCCTTCCTCCTCTCCTCTCTCCATAATTCATAAAACCACTTTGAGAAGAGGCTAAAGATAATGTGATACGGTTCTCATTCACTTTAATCCCCCTTTCTCAAACTTAGAGACATCACAGCGGGAAGGTAATCACTCCAGCCAGCAACGGGCTTACGCAAGTACAGCCCCAGTCTGAGGAGTCAGTTTCAGAGCTTTTACCTGCAGTCTTATTTGACTGCTGAGTAAATTGAGGCTTACGCTCTCTGGCCTGACTCAGTGAGCTCCTTGGACTTCAGCGAGCACGCATTAACTGTTTTGTAGAGAACCACTGAAGTCCTGAGTCTTGACCCTGAATTGTCTTCTATAGTGGAATCTTCGCTTGTCCCAAGGTTTGTCCAGAAATGAGCTGAACTAATCCTACTCTGGTAATTAACAAGCCTCGAGATTCATTAAATTTCCGTCAGAAGGCGACCCTCGCTCCCACGCATGCAGAGGATGGCGTCCAACACAGCTGCTCAGGAATGTGGACAAGCATGCGTGGGACCCGTGCACGCCGCATCCCTCGCAGGCAGCGGGCCGGAGCATCGTCCCTCCTGCCTGAGTCCCTCCGTGGCGGTGGGGCCACGACCAGGGAAACGGCCAGGAGGCAGGAGCTGGTTCTGCAAGGTGAAGTCTGGCGGGCTGTTCAGAGCAGCCGATCGCTCAACTTTGCAAGTGCTCAGAGCTCACTTCTTGAATTCTCTCACCTTTGGATCCTGTTCACGGGTAAGAGAACCCGCTGTGAGCGGGGTGCTTACCGAGCGCCAGGCACCCTGCTAAGAGCTGTATATATATATGAGCTCGTTCAGGCCTCACATCCAGATGAGCAAATCAAAGTAAATCGAAGTTAAGTGAATTGCTCAAGATCACAGATTGCTTAATGGTAGAGTGGAGGCTGGGGACTCTGAAGTTCACGCTCAGAATTATCAAGCCTTTCACACCTGACTTCTGATTTCTCATTTTATTCCCTTCACTGTGGTCTGGTTTTCCCTTGGTTTTGACAACTGATAAAATGGCCTCCCTTGCACCCAGATCTTCGGCTCACTTCCCCAGTTCCCACCCCCACCCCCAGCCAGCTCTCTCTCACCCACATCCCTGCGTGGGAACAGGGAGTCAGCCCTCTTTCCAGATGCCTCCCTCCTCACCACCTCCCCCTCTACTCTCCTCCCTCATATACCCCCACGAAACATACACACCTGCTAGTGTGAGGTTTCTAAATGCCAGCCTGGTTATGTCACCATCCCAATTAAACCCTTCAACTCTGCTCGGGAAAAAGACTAAGGCCCTACTCGATCCGGTCTTTGCTCGCTCTCCACGTGTCTGCTCCTTGCCCCACCCTCTACCCCATGGCACAGTCCTTCTAGGTTCCAGCCAATTCCAGCCACTCCCGGCTGGATTTCCTTTCCTTCCTGGACGAATGATGGAGCCTCAGCCTCAGGACGTCATTCCTCCAGAGGCTTCCTGACACCTCCTGCAAGGCAGGCGGTGCTCCTCCTCCTGAAATCCCCAGACCATGGAGCTCCAAGGAACCACTGGCCACACACTGCTAGAGCACCATCCCTACTGGACCGGAAGATCTCTGGGAGCAAACACACCACACTGTCTCGTTCATCCCTAGCGGTGCCCCACACAACTCAGGTCTGATGGATGTTAGCTGAAAGAATCCCTTTCCTCTTTGGGGCCTATTTTGACACATTCCTTCTGGAAAAAAATTTGGAATTGCAGGGCAACAAACCGTGTAGCTGGCTGGCCTTAGGACCTCCTTAGAGGCTCTGTAATTCCTGGTGGGACAGCCTCCTAGAGACAACTCCGCTTGCAGAGGATTATAAGAAAAAGCTTCCCAGCTTAACATGGGCTTATTCGCACCTACCCGTTGGTTCCCCGAGTGCCATCCCACTCGATAGTAATTTCACTAATGACACCATCACAGTAACAGTAATACTTGCTATCGCTAGTAACAAAACACAGCTTGTTGTGGGAACTTACATTCAGGATTATGGAGCGAAGGTGCTTCTGTGCAAATGCGTTGGCCATATCCTATTGAGAAAAACAAGCAAATGTAAGGCACGATGGCACGCGCCCAGCTGTGACAACTATCGAGAGGAAAGTGGCATCGGAGCTCTGCGGGTTTTTCTCTTAAATTTTTTTCTCCTTTCGAATAAAAAGTGGGCAAATGGAAAGAATCCATGGACCCACCCAACATCTTTTATACTCTGAAAAAATTCCCTCGTGTTTCTTTTTTCCCTCTGGGAATGTAAACAGAGCCACACAGGGTGTCCCTCCCCGATGGCACAATCAACCACATCGTCTTCAAAGAGGAACAAAGACTGCTTCAGGACAAGACACTTGTGTTACGAGGATGCCGGGCAATGGACAATGCGTACGGAGCACAGAGCAGCGTGATGGTTCCCATGCACCGTTCCAGGCAGACACCCACCACCGGCCGGATGGGCCTCCTCCAAGCTGAGGAAAGGGCTTCGGTCCCAGCGCCCCCCTCGGGCCCCCCAGTGCCGCACCAGCTGGTGGAGCCGGGGAGCGGATGCTCTGGAACAGTGAGTGGTCTGTGACTCACTTCTGACTGCTTTGGAGAAGAGCGTGCTGGTGCTTTTGGGTAATTTCTCATAATAGGGTCACCTTTTTTATTATATTTGGTTCAGATTCTGACAGTAACACTTTATTTATTTGGCACGCTTGGGAAATAAAGTACCCTCCATAAATGAGTCTTCCGGGGAGCGAAGCCTTAAGGGTCCTTTCAGGACCTTACTGGGACCGTTCTTAAGCAAATCCTCTGAAAATATATACGTTTCTTTATTTTTGAAGGGACTGCAGCGATTATAATTTAATCACTGCCAAGGACTGGGCTCAACAAAAAGAACAGCGTGTTGTGACTCCGTAATAGCCCAAGGAGCTCTTGAATGTGCCGCTCTTTCCCCCTAAACAAAAATGGTCCCAGCTTACTGTGCTTTTAATCTTTCTGACAGCTCTTCATAATTCTTCTGTCTCTTCCTTCCAATCTCGGCCATCACTTCTTAGCACGTTAATTAGTATGACTTCACTTTCTAAACTGCTGCCTTAATTTAATTTTATGGATAATTCTGAATCACTGGGCCTGAGGGAGCTGTCACGCCTCTCCCACGGAGCGGTGTCTGTGAGAGTCTCATTTTTCTCGGAGCTGAAAGGCCTTTTGCTCTCGCTTCTCCATTTCTAGCCATATTCCAAATGGCTGATGCTGCCAGGGACATTAAGCTGTACTTTGCTTCCCCTGAGCACACACGCTGGCTGGCAGAGGAGAAGGTGGCCTAGAAGCTTCTCTGGTGGCTAGAGGAGGTCGGCTTGAGATTCGGCCTTGCTGTGGACAACTCACAAAGCGGGTAAGCGGCAGTGGTCTGCTCTCAGAACGTAACGGCCCCACACCCAAAGCTCCTCTGCGGTGCTGGGGCAAAGCGCTCATTCTCAGTCTCGTACAGCCGACCTCTAAAGCTCCCTCTAGCCAAGAAGCGAGCAGGCAAATTCCCTTCTGTCAACTGTCTTAAACCCTGTCAGATTCCTATGGTCTAGGACGCATCCAGGGTGACGTGGATTTATCTTCACTCTCTGCTGTACCAAGCTGGAAGGCGACACGTCCATGGGATCATCTCGGCGAAAGTCTCAGGCTATTTCCGAATCTGATCTCCCCGGGCTGACCCACAAACTCACGGAAAGGCAGGTTACAAAGGGAAGACTGGGCAGCATTCCCTAGGGCAGACATCCCCTCACTCCTGCACGTGACGCTAATCTCCAGCACTTCCTGGAGTGTTCTGACGAACGGGATCTACAGCACCCAGAACTCTGGGTCTCACGGTTTCCTGAGCACCTGCACCAGAACGTGAGGTTCTTGCCCAGCTCTGACCTCCCCACCTGGAAGAGGGCTGGGGCCCCTTCCACGAAGCAGCACTACTTACAGTGACAGGTAGGTCTAGAGGGTTAAGGTGCTTGTCCTGCCGGCAGAAAGCAAAAAGCACAGAGAGAAGCAGATGGGAGAATGAGCTCACATTCAAAACTGGACTAGGAAGGAAGAGATTAACAGAGCAAAGCCATCCAAGAAAGACGAGGACAGACGGAACCACGGACGCTCCGGCTCCTCCCACTGGAACCCACCAGGAGCTCAGTGCCTGAACCCACGTGGATTTCAACTTTACAGAGCCCATGGTGTTGACGGAGAATTTTAAAGTCTTGTATACACCACTTGGGCTTTTACCAGCTGCCATCTAGAGTGTCAGTGTTGGAAGGGCCCTTAGCGATCACTTAATCTGGCCCTTTCGTTTACAGAAAGAGCAACGGAGACCCAGAGGTGAAAGCACCTGCCCGGCCCAGAAGAGCACCTAGCCTCAGGGCCCTGGACTCAGGTCAGTGCTCGTTCCCCGCCCAGCTGATTCCTGGTTTCCTCACTTGTAAGACAGGGGTCTTGTTTCTTCTCCTCACATCCCCGTGAAGTCAACGGGGCAGATGTTGCCGCTCCCAGGTTACAGATGAGGAAACTGGGGTTCAGAGAAGCAGAGTGATTTGCATTATGTCACACAGCTAACGAGCAGGGGAAGAAAGCAGCTTAGAATCTGGGCCAGAGGCCTTCATACATGAAACTTTGTGCGAAGTCCCCCCGCTCCCGCCCCCCTGCCTTGCTTCCTTAAGTAAGGGTCTCCGTGGACTTGACAGGGATGCCTGGAAGGTCTCCTCCCCCTTCTTCTTGACCCTCTAAGCCAGGGTCAGCAACTAAGACCAAACTGGGCTTGTCCCCTAGTTGTGTATCTAAGGTCTTTCTGGAAGACACCACACCCATTTGCTTTCCTATTGTCTGAGGCTACTTTGGCTATGACGACAAAGTGGGACAGCTGCCACGCAGACCATCGGCCCGCAGAGCAAGAAATATTTACTCTCGGGCCCTTTACAGGAGAAAGTTTGCAGGCCCCTGCTCTGACGTGAGACCCGCGGGGTCCCCTTCTAGTTCTTCCCTGGAACTAGGGGGCCTGACACACAGCGACAGGAGCAAGGGACTCTTGGGGGAAATGGCTGCATTTCTGCTCTCCGTGCAGCGAAGGGTAGGTGGGTGACAACTCCTCTCCTGGAAGAGCCCAGATGAAAAGCTTGAAAAGACAGCCACAGACCTGTCGCTTGTCCTCAGGAGCCTTCAGGAAAAGCGCGTTAATCAGTGCAATGGCGTAGGTCTGAATCTCCTGGTTGGAGCTGTGCCGGTGGAGAAAGAAGGCAGAGGGACATTAGAAGACGGACCAGCGAGAGCCCCGTGGGGCGTTTACAGCAGTCGCTTGTAGATGGTCATCAAATAATCGTCTGGGGTGAAGCCTCAAAAGCCTCGAAAGTGGGCATACTCTGTGACCCGGCCACTCCACTAATAGCAATTTATCCAAAGACAGGAATCAGAGAGTTGGGCAAAGTGTTTCATTCAAGTACTGTTAAAAAAAAGAAAGAATGGTAAATAATCCAAATGTTCACAGTCACAACTCTGTTTACACACATTCAAGCCGTAAGTCATCAATGAAAATCACGTCGGGAAGGTTCTTCACCTGGGACTCGGGGATGAGTCTGGAGTGTCTGTAAACCCTAGAGATGGTGCAGAAATTATTCCATGCAGTTGGTTGACTATGTGTTATTTTCTCCAAGGAGGTGAGAGTCTATAACTGTTACTGAATTTTCAAAGGCATATGGCATGCAAAAAAGATTTAGAACCACCAAGGCTCTTTAACATGGGGAAACGTTCAAGAGATATTATTTCATAAGAACGTCAAGGTACACACAGTATGTGTAGTAAGCTCCCAGTTTTGTTAACAAAAACATACACCGAAAAAAAGACGAGCAGGGCGGTTAATTTCACGTGAACAGTGGTTATGTCTGCAGGTGGGAAAATGGGAAAAGGACTGCCTCTTTGTGCTCCTCCCTATTTTCAAAGTCTTCAACTACAAATTTATTTCATTTTGTTTAGTTTTTATTTTGGGGGGGGAGAGAGAGAGAGGACGCGCACGAGCCGGGGAGGGGCAGCGGGAGAGAGAGACTCTTGAGCAGGCTCCACGTTCGCACAGAGCCCAACGCACGGCCCAATCCCATGACCCTGGGATCATGATCTGAGCCACAACCAAGTCGGATGCTCAACCAGCTGAGGCCCCTAAACTTATTTCATTTTAGTACGAATGAATTAAAGACAACCGTCCTCTGGAATCTTATAATCCAAGCACTTGGCAAAATGTCTCCAAGGGCCGCGCTGGGGATGCATTCCGTGGCTCTCTTCTTAGACGGGCTAACAGACTTCCTGCTCAGGTGGGGTGGGTGGGCGGGGGCATCCTGGAGGTCTCACGGAGGGCACTAAGCATCTCTCAGCCCCAACAGCAGAGGACATAATTTCTGATAGTAGCTATGGGCTGAAAATATTCACGGACTGACCCCTGAGAAATGCCATTGTCCTCTATCATCCTTGGGTACACAACTGGGTCATTCCTGATTCAGAAACAAAGAAACAGGTAAGTCTGATGTCAGGAAAATCAGAACTCTCCATCTGGAGTTTATAATGTTCCCTTCACTTCAAACAACCTTTTGGCTTTGGGGTATGAAAACAGAGACTGAAGAATTCCTTAGAAGTGACAAGGAGAAATCGGGGCTGTTGGCGGGAGGGTGGGGTGGGTACAGGTTGGGAGCACAGCTGAATGAAGACAAGGCTGCTATAAATAAGCAAAGCTGGGAGCTCTGGCTTCCCCGGGCCTGACGGGTCTTTCTGTCGGCACTCTGTCCATGCCCAAAAGGCTAAAAGGGAACAAAGGAGTCAATAGTATCACCACCTTGTTTTGGGGAGTCCAGCCCCCTTAAATAGGGTTAAAGTGAAGTACAAAGAATGGGGAGGAGAGGAACAGGGCTCCAAAGGGCTCATCTGTCTTCTGGTTTTACCATTTGACAAAATGGCCTGGAATGGGATAAGCTTCTTCAAAAACAAACAAGAACAAAAAACTCCTGAATTATATACCCATCCTACGCTGGCCACTACGCTAGACCTTTTAACCCTTTTGAGCCTCACAAGTCTGAGTAATGGAGAGGGTGAACCCCAGCCTGGACCTGAGGAAACAGAGACCAGATGGGACAAGGTGACATGTGGAAGGCAGAGACCTAGTTAGGACACAGTGGAGCCGGGATCTGAATGGGAAGCCCGAACTCGTGTCCTATACAATAGTTTTTGCTACCCTCCCCCCGGCCCCACACACACAGCATACTGCTAGTTTGCTAAGTGTTCATTCTCAAGTATTAACTGACTTCTCCTTAAACCAAAGCAAGGGATCCAAAAAGGACTGGTCCCTCTTCCCAGAGAGCTCAAAGCTTAAAATGGGAGGCGGATAACAAAAACAGGGGATTTTCTATATAATTCTCATAGGTGCAAACAGAGACTATTTGGCCCAAAGAGGAGAGAGCATCTAATTCTGTCTGGGACGCGGCGGTACAGAGAGGCCGGGAAAACTTCCCTTCAGCCTGAGGGACAAGGGGCGCCGCGGAGGATTGCGGCAGGAGCGTGACATGATCGGGGCCCGATCCCGGGAGCGTTCCCATAGTGTGAAAGTGCTGACGAATGAGTGAACAAGCAGGCCAGTGGTTTGGAACACAAGCAAAGGGGTAGGGCTGGGAGACCTACGGAGAATAAGAGGCGAGAAGGGGGCCGGGGCGGGGTCTCTTACTCACACCTGGAGGTGAGAGATGAGCTGTCCCACGGTGATTTCCTCTGCTATCTTCTGGTACAGGCTCTGGCTGTTCAAGACCATGCTCTCCAGGATGGCCAGGGACCTCTGAAGGATTGACACGTCCACCATGGGCTGGCTCACGTACCCTGCAATCTACAGCCAGCGAGGGCCAGATCAGTCAGGGAGCCCGGGGCCCAAGCGTGCCGGGCGACTCGAGTCTCTGAGGTTAGCCCACGAAGGCTCTCCTTCCTGGTATGCCATCCATACCGGGCCACTGTCCCCATGTGGACAGCGGTGTCTGTTTTATTGTCCCTAGGCATGGACAATTCAAATTCAAACAACAGCTTCCAGTCAACTGTGTTTCCTCAAAATCTAAGGGCTCGATCCTTTGTTTTCAAAATGAGGGTTCAGGCATGGGAAAGCTGAGTGGAGAAAGAACAGGATCTTACTGAAATCGGGAACTCCTTTTATCGCCATGGGCCCTTCTCCTGACACACACACTGTGCCCCTACACACACACAGGCCGGCAGAGGCTCAAGAGGCAGGAAGCCCTCAAAGTCTTGTAAGCTCATCACTCCCCGTTATTCTCAACCTCCATTATAATGTCCTTGACACGTGCCCATTTCACTTTTGCCTAACTATCTCCGGCATCGGGAAATTCCCAATGTCCCAAGCCAACGACAGGTGTGATTCTAGGTCAGCAGATACGTTACTCATTGGTTTTAGTTCACTTTTTGGAAGTGACGCTGCCCCTCCCTACAGAACAAAGGAAAGCAAAAGTAGGCCCTCCCAGGCACCCAGGTCGATCTGACAACCCGAGCAGGTTGCCTTGCAGACCCGCCGGCAGAAGGCAGACTGAACCACAAGGCGGACGACATGAACATGTGTCTCCAAAGAGAAGGGAGCGCGCAGGGAGCAGGTCAGAGACGCCGGGCTCGTACTGGCTGACCGGCTGGTGTCGTCCCAGGTCTCATTGACAACCCCGTCCCGCTTTGGCCACCTCCAGTTCTGGGAGCCCGTTTCCATCTTCGAGGGCAATGAAGGAATTCTCTCAGGAGCGCCAGGAAGGCCCGAGCGTGAGGATAAAAAAAACGGGCCTTGGGGATAGAGAGCCGACCGCCAGCAGCACGGCGATCTCGCCGGCATCTCTCCGTGAACCTAGAGGACCAGCGGCCACTGAGGGGGGCGGGGAAGACAGAAAGCCGGAGGCCTCACCTGCTTGATGAAGGTGATGGAAACCATGTCCCAGGAGACAATGCCATGGTCCATGAGCTCTAAGAAGGCGGTCAAGGTGAATGCCAGCATCTCACTGTAGCTGAGACATCAACAACACACACACAAAATAATACAAAGATTCAGAACCAGGGAACACAGGTGTGACGGCAGCCGCAACAGGGACGGATCCCGGCGTCAGCACCACACCAGGGGTCAGGTGGTGTGGCTGCGAGTGCCTGCATGCGTGCCTCGGCAGGTGTGCAGCAGGTTCTGTCCAGGTGTCCGTCCGTCTCTGGGAAGGGCCCTGCGGGTCAGGCTCTCCTTCCCCGTACTGCCTCATCTCAGGGAAACACAATCACTCATCCATTTCCCAACCCGAGAAAGCCATCAGACCTTTGTCAACCCCAACACTTGGCGGGGGTACCCAAGGGAGCCCACAGCCCATGTCCAAGGCCAAGAGGGGGCAGAGTGCAGGACAGGGAGTACAAACTTCAGACACGGGTTCAATCCTGGTCAACTATTCACTAACTGTGCACATTTTACCTTTCCAAACTTGAAATTCCTCCTCTGTAAAACTGCATTGGTCTCACAGCGTTAACATCACAGGGCTGTGGCGAGGGCAAGATGACAAGGTATGCGAAGCCCTTACCGCAGTGCTGGAGGAGGACGGGGATTACAATGTCTTCTCTCCTGTGTCCCTCCTCTTTCTACACACGACCCTTTATACATCTGTACGGTGCTCTCGATTTAACAAACGCTGTTCCCAATGGCGAGGCACGTTCGGACCCATTAATTCCTCGTGACAAGACGGCAATGGAAGCAGCATCTCCGTTTTAAAGAGGAGGAAACCAAGGCCAGCCAAATGCCGTACTCCCGGCAGACTGCGGAAGTCCTGGGCCAGCGCTGATGGCAGCGGAAGGCTTCAGGATTTCAGTGCAGCTGCAAAATCGGAGACTTAAGACAAACACCCATGATTAGCTGCTTGGTTTGGCTGAAAATTTCAATAGCTGATCCATCGGCTGAGAGATTTCTGACTCCCTCTCTGCCAGCTGAGGCACCACGGGCCTAGACGGCTAACTAAACACCTGTTCGTTCCCTGCTGCTCACGGCGCGGTTCCCCACCACTCCCATCCTAGCAGGGAGATGGAAAATTGCGGAGCTTCGTCTCCCCGTGACAATGGGTGGGGGGGAGATGGCGAACACAGAGGAAGGCCTGTGTGTGTGCACGTGTGTGTAAGTGGGGAGGTGACTGGAAAGGGGAGAGAGGAAGCAGGGGGTGATTACGAACAGACCCCTGTTCTGGTCAATAATGGACAGTCTGCTCACTAGCCTCCCCCAGGCCAATCATTTTCCATAAATTAACAGGTTTGTCGTGAACCGACTTCTCTCTTCCTGACTCCTGAAGCCCGCGTTCTCGCTCCTTCGCGGCATCTGTGAGAGCCCAGCTAGACTACGAGACTGAGGACCGTGACGCAGCATTCCTCTGTGCAGACCCTAGTGCTTGGCACGCTGCTCTGCACACACAAGGTGCCCAGTAAGTTCAAGAGGCTCGGTGGAGATGAGGGAAGGATGCCCCGCCGAGCGTAGAGTCTCTGAAATCCCGAGCAAGAACCCAGTCATACTCACTGGGACAAGAGCTTGGTTCCACTCTCCACAAGCCGCGTCAGCACCACGATGCCGTCCATGTTGATGAACTCGGTGGCGAAGGTCACGTCGGCAGAGAGCTTGGCCAGCTCCTTCATGGCATCCAGCCGGGCCTCCATGTTGGACGACTGGGTCCTCTCCATCAGCTGGCGTGCAGCCCGGGACTACGAGACCAGAGACAAGATGTGTGCCATCTGGTCCTCGCGGCAGGTTACCGCTCTGTGAGTAGCTCATGAAGGCCTTTCTGTGGCCATCCAGCCCGAGGCAGACCCTGTTGCTGACACTGTCTAGGAGTTGCTTACTACATGCTTATTGGATCAATCAGGAAATTACCAGTATGCCAAGACCGATCTGTAGTTACGGGTATCCTTTCTGTAGCACTCTGGTCTATGGATTACAAAAACTTCCCACTGAAGGACTACAAGAGACACTGAGGAGACAACAGTCGCCACCTCTGGCAGACAGAGAAACAGATATTGGCTCAACAGAGGGAAGTTTTCTATTAATTTAAGCCGTCAGCCAGTAGACGACGTTGTCTCTTGATGTAATGAGCTCTCAGTCACCAAAAGCAATCAAGGAGAATCTGGACAACCGGCTGGCCAAGATGCCACACAAGGGATTCTTGCATTGATGGAGGATTTAATCTGATGATCCCCTTTAAGGTCCCTTTCAATCTGAAAATGTGGTAAGCCTGACAATTTTTTTTTTTTTTTTTTTAACCTTCTCTGTAAGTCCGTATCATTGTTCTTCAAAACTGACAGTCCTGGGGAAACTTTAAGAGTATCAAGGAGCTGGAAGCTTTCAAAATAGCTTTTTCAAGGTGATGGCTGGTGACTAAGCTTTCTCCTAGCCCACCAACTTTTCCCAGCAGGTTGCTTGCCTCCTTTCTACAAGCTTCGGCCATAAGCCCTTCCCCGGTGTTCGCTGGTCCTTCCTCTTGCTGAACTTACTAGCTTTATAGTCAGTGCCTGGCAAGTGACCGATTCGTCATTCTTGATTTTTTGTGTGCTAATTCATATTCTCAGCTGGAATGGAAGAGCCTGGAGAGCAAAATGCTCTTGGGGTCTTTACAGTGCTAAGCAAGTGACCGCAGCCCAGCTCCTGCTGCTGGCAAAGAGTCAGGCCGGTTCACCTCTCTCCCCTCTGCCTTTCCTCTTTTATTCTTACAAAGATGGCCCTAGAGCAGCACACGGCTCTCAAGGACACAGAAATCCTCCACACTCTCCATAGCGGAGAAGGCGCACGCCACGAGAAAAGGTCACAGGATAGAACAACTTGAAGAACACTGGTCTGCATCACACTTAGAAACTCCCAACTCCAAATGTTAACGTTCCTCCTGAGACAGCGTTTCTGGGCCACTGCCTCCTGCTCCAGAGAGATGTACTCCCGAGAAAGTCAACTAGTCTGCGCGGGAGGTCTGTAAAACGCTTCAGCACGTCTGCGAAAGCAACTCCCGGGCTGTCACGTTAAGCTAGCAGAGCTAAGGGGGGAAATGAAGTCCTTAAGATGAGAAGAGTTCGGGAAGGGGGGGGGCGGGGGAGCAGGAGAACGTGCTGGTGAGAATACTGGCAGGGAGTCAGAGAGCCCTGGGTTTGAGGGGCATCTCCGCCACGTTTTTATCTGTGTGACAAGCGGCAAGTCGTTTAACCTAAGCCCCAGTTTGCCCATCTGCAAAATGGGGCTGCCAGGAGTGCCCATCTCATCGGGTGTCTGTCGAGGTTAAATGATAGCACGTATGTAAAGCGCTCAGCAGAATGCCGGCATTCCGGAACCCTTAGCTGTTACTACTCCGCATCGCTTTTCTGCGCAGACGGACCCGTCTCGTCCCTCACCAAGAAAACACGTGTCATCATGCCCTTAATTTTCTGGCAGCCCTTCTCCACCTAAGCGACCCCCATGCCTGACTGTCCTCCTTGGGGACTGAGCAGTCGAAAATCGCTCCACCTGGGCTTTGGATTCCTCCTGTCCTGACCCAGTAAGGTCCCGGTCTGTTTGCACCATCGACCTTCCTCTCCCATCTTAGCTTATTCTCGGAGACACATAAAAAAAATTGCACCAGCAGTTAGCAACTGTAAAGGGTGGAGGAGGCGGGAAACTAGGTAGATGAGGGACAGGGCGGGGAGGGAGACCTTTCACTGCATCTTTGTCAAACTTTCTGATTTTTGAAACACATGAATGTTTTACCCCTTTAAGAAGTTTTTTTTTTTTTTAATGTTCATTTATTTTTAAGACAGAGACAGAGCACGAGTGGGGGAGGGGCAGAGACGGAGGGAGACACAGAATCGGAAGCAGGTTCCAGGCTCCGAGCTGTCAGCACAGAGCCCGATGAAGGGCTCAAAGCCACAAACCGTGAGATCATGACCTGAGCTGAAGTCGGACGCTCAACCGACTGAGCCACCCAGCGCCCCTGTCTCACTCCCTTTTCAACAGCATTCTCTTTTGGGCTCCACATCCCCGAGTTCTTGCCTTCTGTGTCTACTTCCTCTTATGACCGAGCTTCCTGACAGCGCGGTAAAGTCACGGACCTCACTCTGCTGCCACTGCAGTCTGTCTGTCACCCATCACCCCACCAAAACCGTCTTCGCAGAGGCCACCAGGGACCAATGGGCTTCCCAGATCAACAAACGGCTTTTCTGTTCCCGGTTTTCTTGCGCTCTGCTCACTGCAGACCATACCTTCCTCTGTCCCGACACTCCCTGCCCTCAGCTCCTAAGCCACTTCCTGCTCCTGGTTTTCTCTCTGCCCTTCTGGTTGCTCCCTTGGTTGCCTTTCAGGGCCACTCTGGCAGGAATCGGGGAGTCACCTCAAATTCTCCCTTTTCCTTCCATATCCGGGATGTCACCACATCCCCTGGTTCACCTCTAAATATTTCTCATGCCTGTCCTTCCGTCTCCACTGTCACTTGCCTTCACGGGCTCATTAGCTTCTTAAAGATTCCTCCTACCACCAACCTTCCTTTTTTAGCCCATCTTTCACACTGTCACTAAAGTGATCTTCCTAAAATATAAATCTAAACATAATGTACCTTCCTGCTCAAAGTCTTTCAATGTCCCCACGTTCCCTTTCTGCATAAAGTCCAAACCCATGAGTAGGCCATCTGAGACCCCTGCCATCCGGGACCCTTCCCCTGGCTGCTGCGGGCCCTCTGCCACCCAGCACCCCCGCCTTCCCCAAAGCACATCTCTCTGCTCGGGATACTTTTCATTTTCTTCTTTCTTCAGCTGATTCTTGCTTATCCTTCAACATCTGCGCTAAGCTTCCCCCTTCTCTGGGAAGGTTTTCTGGGAATCCTTAGGCTGAGCCAGGCGGTCCCTTTCTGAGTCCCCCACAGCTCCCTAAGCAACTTTCTGTCAAGATGTTTAAGAGAGGCCTTTGGTTGTTTACTCCCAACAAGGCTGTGAAAGCAAAGATGGACTTTTTTTTTTTTTTTTTTTTTAAGTAATATCCACCCAATACTGGGCTTGAACTCACAACCCTGAGGCTCCACTGACTGAGCCAGCCAAGCGTCCCTCAAAGATTGACTTTTTAAGCTCTGTAGTCTTGGTTGCTGGAAAAGAGTCTGGCCTAAGGTGGGTGCTCATCTAATGTGTTAAATAAACGTCCCCCTGAGAAGAGCCGAATACCTACCGGGGAGATAGCCAGCTGTAAGATGGTCCCATTCTTAATATCACTGCGCGTCTGGGTAGCAAAGAGGAAAAAAGAGTAGCTGAGATAACATATTAAAATTGTGCAAGCCAGCTGAATCAACGAGAACTTGCTGTCATTTTAAAGTAGTCGTAACTGAGCCTCTTTGGCCAGGCCTCCTTCCGCGTGCTTCTTGCCCGAGAACTCACACCCCCTCCGTGTGCCCCGAGCCCTCAGGATGTAGAAGCCACGGTTTTCCAGCCACTAGAGGAAGCAGGGGCTGGTGCGTCCCCAATAAGCAGAAGCTGCCCGCAGGTCGGCCAGGCCGACAGTGCCACCTCCCTGGGTGGCTCGCTTCCGAGTGAGGCCTGACTTGCTGCTTCGGCACTGACCTGCTCCGTGATGTAGAGCTGGGGGCCGTCTGCATAACGGAGGGTGTAATACTCCGGGTTTGGCAAGGACCACCTGTGTAAGAAACACACAGTACAGACACTGGGCCCTCCCTCCAGGCCTGGCTAGAGGCTGCACGTGTTCATTTCCAGCCCAGCCGCTCAAGGGCTTGGGCGGCCTGTTTGGAGGATGGGGGGATCCCACGGGTTCAGGCGGAGATGCTGAAAAAGCAACTTGCATAAAGATGGGCACCGCGAAAAGGTGGTGTGCGCAATTCGGGGCGGGCCTCGCACCCCGCCAGGACCTCGGGCAGGACATTCTTGGGCTTAAAGGAGGAAAAAAGATTTAGGGGAGCTCTTAGGGACATCCTCCTCAGCTACTTCCTTTGTAACACAATGATCCACAAAAGCCCCATTCCGGGGACGCAACTAACTGGAGACTCCTCTCAAGGTCTGGCAGTGTTCCTACTCACCCGTCACAAACTTCCTTGATGATGGATGCCAGAGGCCGTTTCTGAAAGAGAGAGAGAGATCTTTCACCAGCAACCACATGCTATTCACGCCAAGGTTCTGATGAGGGGTTGCTAAGAAGGATCAACCTGGGCCTTCGTGTGGACTGCCTCCCGGAGAGGAAGCCTCTCCCAAGCCGGGACCAACCTTCCACAGGGCAGGGCGGGACAGGCCTTGACGTTCGTGTTGCTGGTTCTTACTCCTGATGCCAACGGCCCCCACCCCCGAAGACACCCTCTGCCATGCACTTCCCAGATCCTGCTCCCCGCATCTCTGCTTCTCATTTCAGGAGCTTACCTGGTCGATTTCAAGGAGCTGAGCATTAGCACCTGGCCATTCAATGGCTACTTTGACAATGTCTGATGGTGGTGGCATTGTTCCCAATGGGCCCTGTTTCTCCAAGAAACACACACAAACACAGCCGCCTGGAGACAAAGAATCAGAAAGAAGGAAAGAGTCAGAGAGTTTGCCTTCGTTTTCCACTCCTTAGATATTTTGGAGAATCAGAAGACAGATAGTGTCCAAAGTGACATACCGAACTACTTGGTTGGAATTTTTCTATATCACACCGTAACCTCTCCTTGGGCTTTCTGTCTCTTTAGATTAAATCAGCAAGTAGAAACGGGACAAAGCCTATCCATCAACTGCAGATCAGCCGGGAGCAAGATCTGCCGATGTGACACCTTGGTCTAAGGGTCAGGAGGACTGTGTGGTAGGAGGATGAATTTACTGCAAAATGCCGGCCTTGGGACCTTGAGAGGGAGAAGCATAGGCTCTGAGACAGATAAGAATAGACAGAGCCTGTTCTCGGTCGAGTGGTTAGCTGAGCGGAGCCAGCCCTTGTGTCTGCAGCCATCCTAGGAAGGCCCCCGGTGTCGGCACGGCCCGGCCACACACCCTCTCGCCTCGTCTCTAGTTTCTGCTGCCACTCCTTCCCCCTCAAAGGACACAGTGTGGAGCCTCCTCTGCGTGGGATGACGCAGAGTTCAGAAAACGGGGAAGAGAACTGGGACAGGAAATGCTATTTTAGTCCCTACTGCCAAGGGCAAGGGCTGCTGAGAGCCCAAGTGTGGGGCGGTGAGGACAGCCTCACACAAGGGCCGGTCTCTAGGAGGACGAGGCTCCGGAAGTACCTCTGACCCCCCTCCCCCATGTGTCTCCAAAATGAAGGAAAACGAATCATTTTGAACAGGTCTGGAAGATGGGCCCATGTGACCGGTATCCTAGGCAACTGCCAGCTTAGTGGTGCTCCAAGCAGTAAAGCATTTTCTCTCCAAGGTCTGATGAAGGGAAGTCACTCGACTGATGGGTTATTTCCACGTATATTTACATTCCTCACCTACAGGTTCAGGACGGGCCTCTCTCTCGCTTAACGAAAAAAACCTTCCTCCTGCATCCACTGGGCTCAGCCTCTCTCCGCAATTCATGCTTCGCTAACGAAGACCGCCCGGCCCTCCCGGAACATGCTAGCTGCTGCTAAGCTGTTATTCACTTATGCTGTCAACTGCTAGGCCCCGGCACAGATGTCAGTTCTCGCAGCCTGGGAAGCACACACTCCTTTGGTGAAAGGGGTCACGGTTCCTTCCCCTACACACCCACGAGTCTCAGAAAGAGGGAAGCTTCCACGACCAATGTCCTGATCGGGGCGGGCTGCTCCAGAAGTCAACTGTCGAAAATACCAGCATTTTCAGGACGTGGCAATGGAGAGATGGTTTTCAAAGTGCTTCCACCGGTTTTGCTGAGCCCTCCCAGCAGCCTCAGGAAGTAGGCGGAATCAGATTACTACTCCTGTCTGAAGAGGACCCAACTGGCGCTCAGAGGCCGGTTAAACTGCCTCAGTTCCACCAGCCCGTAAGTAGTAAAGGAGACAGAACCTGGGGCTGGCTTTGGCCAGTGCTCTTCCCCTCCCCGCTGAGCGAGCCTGAATTTTGGTTCGCTGGAACGAAATCAAGCCTGAAGGGGTTGCAGGGGGCCGGCCCGATGGCCCCTAAAAGCTTCTCAGCTCCAAGCAGAATTTTCCACATGCAATGTTTATGGGCCTAGATACACAATGAGCCTCTGGCAACTGTTCCCATTAGAATAGCTCCTGGCTGAGAAGCTCTGCTCCAGTGACACAGCACAGCAGGGGCGGTACCATGAATCTCGGGGTGCCTGGGGCAGGTATCCCCATCCTTAGTGGTAAATGTGCCAGAATTAGGAGGAATGACTATACAGTTGTGAGATCACTTTTTAAAACTGAGATATAATTTATATATCATGTATATTTATATACGTGAAAGGCAGAGCTCATGTATATGCATGTATGTATGTATATATAATAGAAACACACACATCTCGGGGCGCCTGGGTGGCTCAGTCGGTTAAGCATATGACTTTGGCTCAGTCATGATCTCGCAGTCTGTGAGTTCGAGCCCCGCGTCGGGCTCTGTGCGGACAGCTCAGAACCTGGAGCCTGCTTCGGATTCTGCGTGTGTGTGTGTGTGTGTGTGTGTGTGTGTATGTGTGTGTGTCTGCCCCTCCCCTGCTTGCACGCTGTCTCTCTCTCTCAAAAATAAACATTTAAAAAAGTTAAAAAAAATACAAAAATCTCTCTATAACCACTGCCCAAAACAAGACTTGAAACATTTTCATCACCCTAGAAAATTCCCTCCTACCTCCTCCTAATCAATCCCCCACCTTCCAGCCCTCCAGGAGGCAACTCCTTTCTGACTTCTCTTGCCATACATGAGTGCTGTCTGTTTTTGTACTGTAAATACATGGAACTGAACAGTACGGCTTTCTTAGACCATTTATTACTTAGTTCAGTTCTTCTCTTTAAAATAAGGAGGCAGTGCAGGTGCAGCAACATCATTGGGCTGGGATGATTTTGCTGCAGAAGAAGGAACTAGATTTGGATCCAACGGACTCAGGACCTAGTCACAGTCCTGCCCCTAAGTGCTGTGGGGGGAGGGGATGTGTAGGCGTCCCTTTCACCCAAGTCTCTACTGTGAGATGTGAGTGTTGAACTAAACCACGTGTAAAGTGCCTCCTGAGTCTAAAACTCCATGATTCTAAAGTAGAACTTACAAACCCAAATGAAGACTGCCCACTTCAAAGTCCTCGCCCAAAGAAACTACGCCCTTAGTTCAATGTGTTGCTAAGAAACAACCAGTATCTGTTAGAACTCCTTTCTGGATACTGTCTTTGGAGATAGTTCTCAGCAACCCTGCCCTTTCTCATCAAGTGCAGGCAGTCCGTTCATATTGAATGACACCCTCCCCACCGGTGCCCCAGCTAATGGGACCGAGGGGAACACTCAGCCTCAGCTGGACCAATCCAGTTCTTTCTCTTAAATTTAAAGACACGGGTTAAGGAAGTTGGATCACAACGGGGCCTGGATCAGAAATGTTGCAGTCAGCCTCACAGCAGGTACCCTGCCAAGCCAAAGCCACCAGCAAGTCAAAGATACCACGAAGCAAAAACCAAGAGCTTTCAGAGGAAGCTGTTCTGCAGGAAGAATCCGGAAATGTGCAGTAGATAAGCAGAGGCCACAAACTAGAAACCACAAAGTCCCAAAAAGAGATGGAAAAAGCCTGATGATTTCCCAGATTCCACGGCTCCAACTCCTACACTCGGGGTGCCTGAAATTCCCCTGGATCCTGCCAAAAAAACTCCTTTCAATGGAACTGGACTGCTTTTCTGTTCATTGCAATGAAAAAGCCTAAGGCTAAGTTTGACCCCAAGCTTTGAAGGAACTCTAAATGGAGGCCCAAACAGACAGCAGCATGACAGGCTTAAGATAACGGCACTGAGGGGCACCTGGGTGGCTCAGTCGGTTAAGCATCTGACTTTGGCTCAGGTCGTGATCTCACGGTTCCTGACTTTATGCCCTACGTCGGGCTCTGTGCCGACAGCTCAGAGCCTGCTTGGGATTCTCCCTCTCTCCATCTCTGTCGGCCCTCCCCCACTCACTCTCTGTCTCTCTCAAAATAAGTAAAGAAACTTAAAAAAAAAAAAAAACAACAACAGATAATGGCACTGAGCAGGCCCTCAATTAACACTGGCTGAATTAATGAAGAGTGAAACCCACTTAGGTAAGTCTGGTGTGTTTAAAAAAGACCAGTGATACGGTGACATGTACGTGACAGTTGTACGTAACAGTTAATAGGTAGACAGCCTCTTTATAGCCGATCACTCAGTTCTATGGCATTTCTACAGCTGATGCTCAAAGAACCCTGTAAATCATCCCTTCTTTACACAGATGAGGCAAGTGAAGTTCAGACCGGTTGAGAAGCTTGTCTTCCACACAGCTCCTTCCCACGCCTCCCTGCCCTCCCAAAAAAGAGAGAAATCGTATTAGAATTGGATCTCACGGCTGAGTCTTATGACTTCAAAGTTAGTTCTTTTCCCTCTACATCGTACTTCTTTGATGCTGATGATGTTAGCTAACAACTGCATGGTGCAGAGGTAGTATTCTGAGGGCTTTACCTGTATTAATTCATTTAATCCACAAAGCCACCCTGTGTGGCGTATTATTATCCCCATTTAAGAGACAATAGAGGCACCGTGAAATTAAGTACCATGCTCAATGTGACACGGCTAACCTTAATAATTAGATCCCAGGTAGTCTGGTGCTGTTTGAAGGCCATGTGAAAAGCAGGCAGTGCTGTACGTGGCCCACAGCAGGTGTCTGGAGAATTCTGGTTTTGCTGTACCTGTAGCCTAAGCACACTGAGGCTGAGAGACTTGTATAGCAAGAGCTCACTATTCCAACAGGTAACGGTTCTCCACTGTCTGGAGAAGGAGATCGACACCTCCTCGTGTGGCATTCGGTTCTTCATAATCTAGCCAGATCTTCCCGGCATACTTGGTATTTCTGTGAGGCAGGCCACGTTCTTTCATTTGTTTTCTTTAAAAAAAAAATTTTTTTTTAATGTTTTATTTATTTTTGAGACAGGGAGAGACAGAGCACGAGCAGGGGAGGGGCAGAGAGAGAGGGAGACACAGAATGCGAAGCAGGCTCCAGGCTCCGAGCTGTCGGCACGGAGCCCGACGCGGGGCTCGAACTCACGAACCGCGAGATCGTGACCCGAGCCGAAGTCGGATGCTCCACCGACTGAGCTGCCCAGGCGCCCCTCGTTTCTTCTGTACCCTTGCATGTCCTCCCCCTTCCATGGACGGTCAAAAGAGCTCCTATCCGAACATCAGAGCCCAGCTCACATGTCACTTCCTCTCTACCATTTCCCCACTTTTCCCTAGCAAAATGAAATTGGAGGGGGCCACTCTGTTCTCACAGCATTCTGTCCAGACCTCTACGAAGGCTCTCGTCCTGCTCCGTTACGGGTATTATTATTGTGGTTCTTGTACATACTATTACAATAGTTGTGTATTTACATGTCTCTCTTCCTCACTAGCTCCTCCCCCAGGGCAGGTACACCCCGTAGCTCATCAACCTGGCACGGCACCCGGCATACCGATACGGTTCAGAAAGGACCAGTGTCTGCACAGATCCGTCAGCTCTGACCTCCTCAGTTCCTACGAACCAGGCCTGCCTCTGAATGGAGAGGGACTGGCCAGAACTGTGCTGCTTGTCCGCGTCCTTCCACCTTCCAACTGCACAGTAGTTCCAGTGTTGAGAGTTTTGCCGTCATCTCTAACGTGAGAACGTGTCTCACCGGAAAACCAGATTTGGCGCCCCTGACGCTACCGACAAGAAAGGGGCGAATAACCCCCCTGGCCTCCCTCTCTGTTGGAGGCACCAGGAGACAGGAGTAGAAGCAGTAAATGGTCCGGAGCACGTTCCCGGACGAAGGGTCTCCTTGTGGGGAACTCTCTCAGTGCTGGCTTGCTTACTCTTCTCATTTTCATTTTAGAAAGGAAGTGGAAATTAGGTCGAAGCGATTCAGTAACATTGCAAAACTCTCGGGGTTATAAATAGCCTCTTGGTCGGCCGCTCAGCAGTGCTCCAGAGCTCAACACCAAACAGCCAGGATAAGGGAGCTGCAGTTCACATCCAGGCCCAGGGGGGGCAAAGGAGTGATAACACCTCTTCCGGATGAAACAACCCTGCCAGCCCTCACCTCCCATCCCCTTTGAAGTGTTACAGATGTAAAGCCGGCTTGGAAAAACTCAAAATGCCACAGAACGGGAGAGATGAGAGACGCACACACTGATCTGAGGAAGAGAAATCTGTTTAACACAGGAGAATGAAAGCACCGGGTTTCAAAGGCAAAGCTGGGGAAACGAGAAAAATCGTAGCTTCGGTGTCTCCAATGGAGCATTCCCTAAGCGGCTTCTGGAAGGTGTGTTTACAAAATCAACATTGTTACCAAGGGCCCCCGTGGAGCGTTGTCAATGATGGCCCAGGCAGTGACGAGAGGGGGGGGGCGCCCCCTGCCGCCCCCAGTTCTTTTAAGGATAAGGACTGACATGTGCTTTTTTGTTCTCTTCTTTTGCTTTTGATTCAGTGGGGGCGACATGGGTGAGTCTGGTTTATGTTTCCTGCAACAGAGTCGGCCACACCAGGAAGGGAACGGGAGGTCACACCCTCTTTCTAATCAAAACCACAATCTCACTAGAGGCTTCTCCTTCTGAAATCTTCTCATCTGAGAAGTGACTCAACTTCCCTTAGTTCGGGCCACTGAATGAGGATGAGCTCTGAGGTGCAGAAGGGGGGAATTGGGTTGGCAGAGATTCAAGTTCTGCCATGCACTGCTCACTGCTAGAAACACTGAGAAGGACCGTCATGCCAACAGCAGCTGACTTTTTGGTTTTTTTTTTTTAAGTTTATTTATTCGAAGTGGGGAAGGGCAGGCAGGGGAGGGGCAGAGAGAGAAGGAGAGAGAGAGAAGCCCAAGCAGGCTCAGCGCTGTCAGCACAGAGCCCGATGCGGGGCTCGATCTCACGAACCTGAGATCACGACCTGAGCCGAAATCAAGAGCTGGCCGGATGCTAAACCGACTGGGCCACCCAGGCGCCCCTGGCATTTCTTTTTGTAGAAATTTGCGGGACACCAGACTCACCCAAAAGCCACTAACCTGCAGCCAAAGTGCAGTGAGTAAGGGTATGGGAACTGGGTACCTGTCTGGGCTTCTTCTTCCTAACACCCACCCTAAGAATCACCTGGGTCTCCTCTTACCCCGCGGAGAATCACTGTGCAGCGCTCCTACGCTTACAGAGCGGAGTTTAAACTCCTTAGCAGAGCACTTGGCTCACTCTGGGTCCACGTGGCTCTTCAGGCCAGAACTGTCATCGCACTGTCATCATGCTAGTATATCACACCAGACCATCCTGCTCCCTCAAACATCATGCTCTTCTGAACCTGTGCTCTCACTTGAGCTATTATTCCCTCCACCTCGTCCAAGTGGCAAACTTCCGTTCATCCTTCAAGGCCCGCCTCACACAACGACTCATCTGCGTGGCTCT
This sequence comes from Lynx rufus, assembly GCF_022079265.1. Taxonomy (NCBI): domain Eukaryota; kingdom Metazoa; phylum Chordata; class Mammalia; order Carnivora; family Felidae; genus Lynx; species Lynx rufus. Next base: position 14,652,650 of record NW_025814896.1, on the reverse strand, counting down.
CCTAGTCTTCTCACCTCAGGCAGAATTCACCGCATCCTCACCGGCGCTCCCAGTCTCTTACACAACCCTCCACAATCCCAGTGACTTGCAATTCTCTACGTGCAGCCTCTTCCCTTGCTACTCAAGTGTGAGCTGCACTCCAGCAGCAGCAGCACAGTCGTCTGGGAGCCTGCGGTAACGGACAATCACCCACTCGGTCGGAATCTGCCTTCTAACAAGACCCCCAGGTGGTTCGCATGCACGTTCAAGTCTGAGAAGCAGACTCCAGGCCAGTGGTTCTCAACCCCGGCTGTGCACCATCAATGCCCAGCCCACGCCACCGACTCCCCCTCCCCACCCAAGTGTTCCCAAAGGCGGTCAGGGTTAGGAGCCACGGCCAACTAGACCGTTAGCCACCCGAGAGCAGGACTCATCCGGCCCGCGTCCACCGTCCACCCCCCCCCCCCCCCGCCTTCTCTTCCCCAAAGTTTTCAGCACAATGCCCAGCACACGGCTGGGCCTGCAGAATTCCACACTAAAAATACCCTCCGGGATGCCCCGACACCTAACTGCCTTTAAAAAGAGAATAAAAACACTAATGACAGAGGACTATTCATTGCCTAGAACTTTATAAATCCCTAACTATAGTCATCAACGGATTTAGAAGGGGGTCAGCGTTTGCAGACCACTTACCTTGGTTTTTGGAAACAAGACACTGAGATGGAAAATATGGACGAACTTTAAGAAACTGTTTCCCCTCAACAGACCACTGTGGTTGCAACAGGGCGGCAGAGCTTGTGCAGGGAGGGGGTGTGGTGAGCCGTGAAGAGTCCTGGGTTATGGCTGAAATCCCGGGCTATGGGCCCGACTCCTTCAATACCCACCATAACAACACAGCATTGTTCGTGTTGTAAAATCAGGCCAAGCCCTCTCATTTTATAAATAGGAGAACTGAGGTCCGGAGAAGCTGGCAAGGCCGCACCACCAGTTGGGGACAAAAGAAGGTCTTGGCCCCCCCATGTCTGGGTTAGGTTCCACCCCCTGCAGGGCAGGAGACCTGACTGCCCAGATTGGCGACGAGCACAGGCCTCTCTAGGCCTCTTGTCCTGATCTACGTGAGGGGGTCAGACTAGATGTTTTTGAGGCCTCTTTCCACCGTGACCTACTAGTGACGCGGTGTCATGTAGTGCTTAGGAGCTTATGTTCTGGAGTGGGACAGACTTGGGTTTGGATCCCCCTCCAACAGTTTCTGTATCTGTAAAATGGGGGTTAAAATCAACCCTACTCTACAAAGTGGGTGTGAATATTAAGTGGGATGATCTACGTGAATCATTTTAAGCATAATACCTGATAGGAGTAAGCAGAATCCCAACTGTGTGAACTTGAAGAAGTTACAAAAATGCGTTAACCGCGTTTCCCAACACGAAGCAGCCCGACCTGCCAGGCTGCAGGACATTGATGACAAAATGACAACACAGGTGAAGGCAATCGGGGAGGAGAGTCAATACAAAAGGCAAAGCACGGCTGCTGCAGGTGTTCCATACTACTTTCTTCTAGAAGAAGCACCTTGGAGAGTTTTTTAGTCGCTTCCAAAGCAGGGGCCAGTGCAAGGCCTGGCACATAACAGGTGCTCAACGAACCTTTCCTGGTGACTCACGTTAAACCAGGATGCCCAGTGGGGTGACAGGTTCAAACGCCTTAACCAGCCGGGCAGATGAGGAAATAAGCCACGCAGCGTCTACGCAGGCACTGTGGCAGACTGCAAAGCACCCACCCACCTAAAGGAACTCAAATTCAACACTTTTAAGCACGTGACGCAGCTTGGCCTTGGCAGCAACTTTTCGGGCCCTGCACAACCACTGATTCTCTCTCACTCTTCATTGCACCACAGGGTGTCGTGCATATCATCTAATCAATCACCCTGTGATCTGGCCTCGTCTTTCCACAGTAAGCATCCTGAAGACGAAGGCGGTGACTTCTACTGCCCTAGGACAGGGCTGGCCTCACAAGAAGGGAAACCTCACTCAGTGAGCAACTGTGGACCGGAACAGCCACGCTGTTAACCCGAGCGTGGTGCTCCCAGCACCTCTGAAATGCTGCAGGGTGCAAACATTTTCTACCCAGCTCCGGGGACCGGGCCGAGTTGGTGTCCACTGTGCTGAGGTACAGTGACTAGGTCCAAGAAGGACTTGTCTTGCACGCTTTTCCTCCAACTGCATCAAAGATGCTTGTCCCTGAGCCACCCAGACAGGGGGCACCGATGCACGCCGACACACTACTGTGCATGAAACCGGACAGAATAGGCAATATACCCACAGGTGCCACTGTTCTCAAGTTTCGTCCCCACCCCCCGCACCCCCAAATTTGCATGGCACCTCCTACAGGGAGCACAGGGTATAGAAAGACCAGACTCCAGACGGGGTACTGGTCCTAATCTTTCCTCCTCCGCTCACAAACTCTAGCATGATCACCAGTAGGCAACGTAACTTTTAGGAGCCGCACGATTTTTATTAGTAAAATGCAGACAATAATTACCTTAGAAGAAAGTAAATGGGATTAAATGCCACAGGCAGGCGAAGCTTCTAGAACTGCACAGCCCAATACGGCAGTTCCTACCACAGTACTGCTCAGGTACTGTGTACCCTGAGCCCTGGAAACGTGGTTTCCACAAACTGAAATGGACTGGCCACAGGCAGAAAACACACCCCAGGTTTCAAAGACTTAGCACACCCGCAAAAATGTGAACTATTTCATTAATAGTGTTTTTATATTGGTTATGTGTCAAAATAGTATTATTTTGGAATATGTTAAGTAAAACGTGTTCTAAAAATTAATTTCACCTGTTTCTTTTTACTCATTTTTTAACGTGGCTACTAAAAAAATTAAATTACATGCACTACATCGTATTTTTTTCTTCTTTTCTTAATGTTTCTTTCTTTTTGAGAGGGAGAGAGAGACGGAACGCCAGCGGGGGAGGGGCAGAGAGAGAGAGGGAGACCCAGAATCTGAAGCAGGCTCCAGGCTCTGAGCTGTCAGCACAAAGCCCGACGCGGGGCTCGAACTCACAAAAACTTACGAACCGCGAGATCATGAGCGGAGGTGAAGTCGGAAGCTTAACCGACTGAGCCACTCAGGAACCCTACCTAGTGCATTATATTTCTGTTGGACGTCGAACATGACTCTAGCACAGAGCTCGCCACACAGGAAGTATTCCAACGTTGGCTTCTTTCTCCCCCTGACAGGCCGGCAGGTACCGTGATTCACGCCCCCTCCCTCCTGTCAAAGCCAAGTCCTCCACTCCCTGATTTAATAAATATTTACGGTGCCTGGTCCTTGTGCAAGATGCGGGAGACACAAGGAGCAAAACCAGACACAGCCTTCTGGACCTTACTATCTGGATGGGAGGGACAGACATTAATACTTTCACAAATAAAAGGAAAACTGCAACTGTTCGAGTGTCATGAAGGAGAAGTGCACAGGGTGACAAAAGTGGGGAATTTGCCTGGAGGAGGAGTCAGAGCCCAGGGATGCGACCCGAGGAAGTGATACTTGAGTCCAGGTTTAGAGGACGGAGGAGAGTTTACTGGACTAAGCCAGGCCGAGAAGAGAAGCCCAGGCAGAAAGAAGACTAAGGACAAGGACCACCCCCCCCCACCCCGCCCCTCCAGGGCTTGGTATGTAGAAGGAATAGGAAAAGGGCCGTGTGAAGAGTACTGAGCGGGAGGGAGAGGTCGGAAGGGCCAGATCTCCGGGGCTTGGACGAGGATCTGGGGCCGATCCTGCAAGAGGTGGGCAACTGGCCAGTTTTCCGCAGCAGTGTCCTGATCTGATGTGCACCTTCAAACATCCCACTGGCCACGGTGCAAGGCCCACAGCAGAGCAGCCGGAGCGCGTGGGGGCACCTCAGGTAGGACAATGCCACAGTTCAGGTAGGAGGCGACAGACGCCTGAACAGAGGGGGAGCGGCGGAGAGAAGTAGGTGGACTGGTGGCTGCAGAGCCGGCCGGCTCGACGGGGCGGGGGGGCGGGGGGGGGGACGAGCAGCGTGTGCTTCGGAGGCGGCGATGTCAAGAGAGACTCCAGGACTGCAGACGAGGGCCACCCAGCCCCACACACTCCCCGGGCTCCCAGCGAGCGTTCTCCCATCCCGTCCCTCCCCCATCTGCTCGCCGCGCCCGCAGGCTCCATCCTCCCACCCTCCTCCTCCCCACGCTCCTCAAGGCCCGGCCCTCCTTCTTCCCCACCCGACGCCCCTGCCGGTCGCAAATCTGCGGCCCGGCGGCCCCCGCAGGGCCGCGACCCCCTGCGGAACCTGCGCGCTGCAGCCCGGGCCCGCCCTCCAGCCCCTCTGCCCCTCAGTCCCCGAGGCAGATGCAGGCCGCAGCCTCCGGCCCCCTTCCCGGCCCAGCCTCTCCGCCCCGCGTCCCTCGGGCCAGGCCCCTCTCCGCGGCCCGCCGCGCCCCGGCGCCCCGCGCGCCCCGCACTCACCAGGGCGCCGACCTAGGCCCAGCTCCCGCGCCGGGGTCTCGCCTCCGCCGCTCCACCAGCCTCCGCCCGCTCGGCCTTCCCGGGATCCCGCCCCCGAAAGCCAGCCCGGGCTCCTATTGCTCCGCTCCGCCGTCACGCTGAAGTCTCTTTCTGTAATTGGGTTGTTTGCCCGTCACTCAAGAGGGGGCGGGCCCAGCTGCCGGGGGAAGTCCCCGCCCCACTAGCAGAGGGCCCTTAAAGAAACAGGCTTCCTTTCTCCCCACCCTCATCGCCCACCCCGCTGGCTGTGGGGTCAGGAGGAACGCGATTCCTCAGCAGATCCAAGAGGTGGCATTTTCTCCCCCAAACTTTTCTTTTGGCACAGCCTGAGAGTGAAGGAAAAGGTTTTGGTTCCTTGTGATAACTCGGAGATTGTGAGGGCTGAGCTGTCCTCTGGTGGCACTCAGCCCCATGCCCAGCGGGCATGTAATGCACACTCAACGGTGGAGATAACTGAGTGGGAGGTGACAGTCGTGTCAGAGGCTGTGAGAAGCCGTGGCTGCTCACCACCGAGATGGAGCTAATTATACCGGTACCCGGGGCTGACCGTGGGCGCTGAGCAGAGGCAGAGGGGTACAGCTCTGCTGTAGGATCAGTGGGGACCCGTGGGAGGTGGCATTTGTCACCGTACCTGCGGATCAGAGCAAGGCCGGGCACCCAGCCAAGACCTCGCTGGGCTATCTCCCTTTATACAACCCTGATGTAAGGTATTATGCCGCTCCCTTCCTTTCAGATGCGAAAACTGAGGTTGCCAGAGGGCCAGAGATCATACAGCTAGTGACCGGACAAGCAAGACGCCAGACTGTGCTGGTTTGATTCTAAAGCTTATGGTTTAACCATCTTGTCTCACAGATCCTTGCAACAATGCTGAGAAGCAGGTGTTTTGATGTCCGTTTCACAGATGCGCAGCAGAGACTAAATAATGAAATCGATACTACTCAGAAAGCATGAAATTAGTGACTACCGTTTATATGGCACCTGACAATCTGCAAAGCAGTTTTACATAAGTTGTTTCCTTTGATTGCAGAAACAGCTTGGAACTGAAGGTAACTTTGTTGGTTTTATTTTACTGGTGAATAAACTGGTGCTCAGGGAAGTGGAAACTTAGTGTGAGCTGACATCAATACAGTCCCCGCAGAGATCCTCTTGGAACTTTCCACAAAGGTCCAGATAGTAAATACTGGGCCATACGGTCTCTGACAACTAGTCAACTTTTCTAGGTGGTGACCTGTGGCCACAGTTTGCTCACCCCTGGTCTGTGTCACTTTGCTGGGTATCAGAGTCTTTTATGGACCATTGCTTTGTGGGATCCCTCACCACAACTTTGTTATTATTCATACTGTTACTATTTATTGTTACTGTTATTATTTATTGTTACCGTTGCTGATGACGTCATCTCCATCATTTTACAGAGGCGGATATAAGGTTGGCATGGTTAAGGATTTGCCCAAGGTCAACACAGGAACCGGAAGCCGGATCCAGCTTTCCTCACTCCGACTCCCATCCTCTGTCTACCACGCTGCACTGTCAGATTCCATTACTTGACCTTGTGATGATGACAAGTCCGTGGTGAGAGTCCACGAGGGTTCAAGGTGGGTAGCAGACCTCCTTCCTTCCCCATTGCAAGGCGGCAAGCCGTGTTTACCTTTACTTCCCTGGGCTCTGGGGAAAGGTAACGCCTGTAGTTCTCCTCCTGAGGAACATTCTCCTACTCCTCCCTGCCTTCCCCATTTATTCCAGCCCCTGAATACCTCTCCCTCCCCCAGCCCCCAGGGGGCTTACACTCAGCACCCTTGATTATTAAAGAGACATGGTCTCCATGTGGGCAGTGACTGTCGTGGCTGACCAGCTATCTGCCAAACCCTTCTCCCTGCCTTCTGCAGTCATGTGGCTGCCCAGCTAAACTTCACTGCTCAGCCCCACTCGCAGTTAAGGACGGCTGGGTTGCTAAGTTCTTGTCTAAGGAATTGGCGGGTGAAACTTCAGGCAAGGCCTTTACTCAGTAGGCCTGCCTCCTCCCTGCACTTTGTCCTTCTCGCCAGCTGGACCCAGCCTTGACCTTGTCATGATGATGATGTGCTGGGGGATGACAGCACCACAACACCGAAGGTGCCAGTGTCCCCAAAGGAGCACTTGGAGCAGAAAGCTACCTGCTGATGGGGAATACTTCCTCGTCACTTCATACTCTGATGTGCAAGCGAATTAATCTTTGCTCTCCACAGGCCATTAACTTTTGGGGAGTGGGGGGAAAGGGGCATCTAGTAGAGCGAGCCCTGCACTTACACGGGCTGGGGTGACACCTCCTTAATCTTGTGCCCTGGTGCCTCACCTGCCTTGCCCTAGTTCTGGCCCTGTTCGGGCCACATGTATCCGAGGAATGTGTCACTCGTTTTAGCTTTATACTACTTCGTCCTTTTCTCCTGATATGCCAGTGCAGTTTCTTTGATTGCAAGTTTCGGGAACCAATCTGGCTAACTTCGGCAGAAAAGGAGTTTATGGGCAGGCTGGTGGCTAACTCACAGGAGTGACAGGAAGCCGAGAGCCAGGTGGGGAAAAGACAGAGACTGGAGATGCTGTGGGTGTTGAGGTAGTCAAAATGCATTAGCCCCGCCCTTCCCCGCCCCCTCTGCCCCTCCCCTTTCTAGAACAGATCTTTGTCTGATCAGAGTCAGTCTCTGAGGGGCACCTGGATGGCTCAGTCAGTTAAGTGTCCGACTTCGGCTCAGATCAAGATCCGGGGTCGTGGGTTCGAGCCCCGCGTTGAGATCTGTGCTGTCAGCACAGAGCCCGGAGCCTGCTTTGGATTCTGTTTCTCCCTCTCTCTCTGCCCCTCCTCCTCCCTCCCTCTCTCTCTCTCTCAAAAATAAATAAACATTAAAAAAAAAAAAAAAGAATCAAAGTCCCTGGTGCCAGAGTTCAGTTGGCTGAGCTCAGTAACGTGTCCTCTCCCCTTAGCTAAGGAGGGCAGGCACCCTGACTGATGGCCCCACCGAGGGAAGAATTCCCCATTCCTCCACCTCTACCCCAGCTGCTACCCCTGGGCAGCTGAGGCCAGCTGCCTGTCCAGCTGCCTGTTTACAGGATGGGATCAAGTAGGAGAAGAACCTGAAGCTGAATGTCATGATTACATAAACCCAACACAGTATCTGGCCCATGGTAGAGCATAGTCGTTAAGAGGCCTGTGCCTTGTAACCAGACAGAGCTCTCTGTTACTTACCAGCTGGGTGTTCTTGTGTAAATGACTCGATCTCTGTGGGCTCGGTCTCCTCATTTGTACAGTGGGGATAAGAACAGCAGTGTCCTTGGGGCGCCTGGGTGGCTCAGTCGGTTAAGCAGCCGACTTTGGCTCAGGTCATGATCTCACGGTCCGTGAGTTCGAGCCCCGCGTCAGGCTCTATGCTGACAGCTCAGAGCCTGGAGCCTGTTTCAGATTCTGTGTCTCCCTCTCTCTGACCCTCCCCTGTTCATGCTCTGTCTCTCCCTGTCTCAAAAATAAATAAAACGTTAAAAAAAAAATTAAAAAAAAAAAAAGAACAGCACTGTCCTTCATGGGCTGTCCTGAGAATTAAATGAGATGCAGTAAATGAACAAAACTTGGCACAGTGCCCGACATAATAAGTGCTCAGTAAATTGTAGGTAGTTTTTTTTTTTTTTTGATTTTTAAGTCCCTTTCTCTCTCTCTCTCAAAATAATTAAATAGAGCATGAACATGAGCAGGGGAAGAGCAGAGAGAGAGGGAGAGAGAGGATCCCAAGCAGAGCCCTGATGCAGGGCTCGACCCCACAAACTGCAAGATCATGACCTGAGCTGAAATCAAGAGTCGTACCCTTAACCAACTGAGCCCCCCCAGGGGCCCCAAATTGTAGGTAGTTTTAAAAACTGTAGTAGGCCTTCGATATGTATTTATTGTGTGAGTGAATTATCTATAATGTTTTCAGTTCTTCTGAAACCACGTCTGAAACTGGAGGGTATCGAAACACCCCAGCTCTCTAATCCACACACCGTCCACATTCGGGGAGTCTGGCATCCCCTCGGCGGCCTCACTTCCCAGCTTAGGGCTCTGGTCTCCATACAGTGAGTCCCTGTGTTCACCCTCCTCTCCCGTGCTCCCTTCTCTCTCCATTGACTCATCTGGAAAATCCCAACTCTGCTGAAACTCAGCTCACCACCTGTCCCTCACCTGTGCCCCCCAGCAACTGACGGGGCCAGAGAGAAGTACAGACCCTCTGTGGCCCAGGTGGGTCCTCCCCACTGTGGGGTAACCCCACAGCCCTGTACTTCCATGGCCTGTCCGGTCCCCCTCCCCCAGAGGCTCTCTCGTGTCTTCCTTCTCTCTTCTGCCTTCAGCTCCTCACTCGTAGCTGATGACACACTTGCGTCTCTAACAAAACAAAAAAAGAAGGAAAGAACCAATAAGGAGAAAACTCACATTTTCTCGCTGCCAAATCCACCGGCCTATCTGCCTCAGCACCGGAGAGCCCCGCCTTCTGTCCTGTTACCATAAAGTCACCTTCTCTGACCCCCATAAGGGCTACCCTGCAGGTGCCCCCAGATGGCGTCTCTTCTCACTCACAGATTTTGCGTCTGCAGGTATCCCGCCGTCTCCCCTGCACCATCGGTGCCCTGTCGTGCCCCCCAGCATCCGCCTAGGCTGTAAGGTGGCCCATCTTTAGACTGGCGGGGGCTTCCCCGTGGTCTACAAAACCCCAGATGATCTGGCACTGAACTACTTTGACTTTGCTCTATGGCCAGTCTCCCCGTCTTACAGCCTGGTCGCCCATTCCTTAAACACACAGTTTCTTCTCGCCTCTGTGCCTTTGCACGCGCTGTTCCCTCTCCCGGAGTGCTCTTCCCCCTGATCGTCACGTGCTTACTTCACTTTATCCAGGTCTGCTCTAAAACCTCCTCAGCCAGATCTTCCCTGACCACCCCATCTTCTTGAATGTACCCCCCACCAACCCCGCTCCGTTCCCTTAACCTGCTCTAATTTCCTTCCAGGTACTCAACGTCACTACTTTTGTGTTGTCTGACCTCTGCCTTAGCCGTAAGTTGCCTGAGCAGGAATGGTGACTGCCTTGTTCCTAGCTGTATCCCCAGCACCTGGAACTTATCTGGCACACAATCCGTGGCCCATATTTTCTTTATTGCAGCGCTGAATAAACAAAGAAAAACAAACCATGGGTAAATGGAGGGTCTCTACGAATGTGACTCCTGTTATATACAGTCCCTGCAACCATACTGGAAGGTTTTCTGACATGGTGGCTCATAAATGTCAAAACCTATGTTTATCTGCTTAAAGAAAGAGAGCCAGTATTTACTGTGGGTCTGTGTCTTATGTGGGGGACTGTTACATATATATGATCTCATTCAAAGCTATCAGCTTTCTGTGGAGTGTCCGAGTGCCCATTGTACAGATGAGGAAGACTGAGATTTAGCGGTGCAAAGAACCTTGTTAAGGCCACACAGCTCGTTTGGTACCTAAGTCAGTCCGACTTCAAAGCCCATGTCCTTCCCTTTATACGACCCCCTGAGAACAATATAGTATGTGGGCATTTCATTCTGTAATTTGTTCTGCGTCTCAAGTAATTATGAAGCCTGGATACCTATGAGATAAGATCTCTATATGATTTATCTCACTTGCTCCTCTCATTCCTATGAGATACATATATTGCTACCTCTATTCTACAGAGGGGGAAACTGAGGCCCAGAGAGGTGGGGATATTTGCCGGGGGTTGTTTGATGAAGTGGTGAAGCCAGTATTCACATCCGTTCTAATTTCAAGGCCTGAGTCTTTTCTGCAACATTGTGCTATCTCCCTTAAGACAACTCGCTGCCTCAGATAGGAAGAGAAGAAAAATGACTAAAGCAGACGAATAAAGTATCATTACGAAAATTCATGGTGACTTGGATTTTTAAGTGGGAAGCAAAGGGCAGGAGGCAGACAGCCAGTCTAGCCTTGGCTCTTGCAGGTTGGGGGTTCACATAACTCACGATAACTTAATTTGCAAAGATCATTCTTCCAGGAACTGGGTCTTATCGTGTATCTTTGTGAGTGGAAATGAAGAGACCGGAGGGTGTCTTGGAGACTGGGGCGAGCGGTCAGGTGTCAGCCCCAGCAGGAGAGGGCTCCAGCCGCTTGTGTGAGGCCAGCGCCCCCTGCTGGCATAGGAAGTCATCTTCAACATCTAAAGCTGTGTGTGTGTGTGTGTGTGTGTGTGTGTGTGTGTGTGTGTGTGGTGGGGTAGGAGGTCATTGGGAAGCATATTCAATGAGATTTGAGAAATGTCTAGCACACCCAGTATATAAAACTAATAGCTACCACTTACCAATATAACAGAGTCGTGGGCAGGCACTGTTTTATAGATTTTACATTAATTTTATTTACTCCTGGGACTTTACATACTACATCTAATTGAACCATCACCCCAATCCTCTGAAGTAGAAATTATTGTTTTCACTCCCATTTTTCACCACAGAAGCCTGAAGCACAGAGAGGGTAAGTCATTTATAATGTGGCTATATTAAGTGGAGGATCTGGGACTTGAACAAGTAGACTCTAAGCTTCGTGCCCACGCTCTGGAAACCACTAACTGGCCATTCCTTATGTCTGGGGCACCCCCTGGCAAGCCCCTTGTAAAGAGCCTTACTCAGGAATTTCCATGTCTGGATTCCCTGTACTTATACTATTAAATCTGATTTTCTCCTATTAATCTGTCTCGTATTAATTTGATTCTAAGTCCAGCCAGAAGGGCTTTGAAGGGCAGAGGAAATTCTTCCTCCCGAACAGTTGGTGTAGTCAGCAGGATACTTTAACTCCGCGGGCACTGATGGGGGAGCATACGGCAAGCTGAGACCCTGCAACCCCCCTCCTCCCCTCGGGCGGGATTCCTGTGACATTCCCCAGGCACTCCTGGCTCCCCGAAAGCTAAGAAAAGGAGAAAGCAAATGGTTAACCGACGGAGAGATCACAGTCATGCAGGACAAGAGTCTCCATCGGTTCACAAACGTCTTCGTGAATCACAAGAAAAAGGCAATCTTGTCACTAGCCTAACCTCCCGAAACCCAGAGACTCTGTTTCCTGGAGCCCTAACATCACCTTCCCCTCCATACTGGGGTGGGGAACAAAGGCAAGAAGAAAATGTAAATAAACTCAAATTTCTTTATAACCTGCAGCCCACTGACAAACACTTGAGGCAAATACAGAGTCTAACACTTCTCCAGGACCCCTGCTGTCTTAATGTTAATGCCTTGCTAGAGGGAAAAACAACCTCCCCTTGGCGGTAGCTAGGCCTCCCGGGTCCTTTGAGTCCTCTTTAACATATGAAAGTCCTTTTGGAAACCTTCCTCTTGCCTTTACTCCATAGTATAAAACCAGTCACTCCTCACCACCCCAGTGCAGCTCTTCCTGCCCACGGGTCCTGTCCCCGTGCTTTAATAAAGTCACCTTTTTGCATCCAAGATGTCTCAAGAGTTCTTGGTTGGCTGTTGGCTCCGGACCCCCACCACCACTCCGAAACCTCATCAGACACCATTGGCCCCGACCGCTGAGAGATCCTTGGGAAATGTGACAACCAGAAGAGTGGATTCATTTGAGAACAAAAACTGCCCTTCCCCCCAAGCCTTGCACACTAGATGTAAAGGGCCTCGTGTAAACTTCAGGGAAATCACCGCAGCAGCTCATATAGAGACGATCTTCAGGCCTGTCGCTGTGTGTGCCAGAGACATTTGAACCACAAACCAGGAAAATCCGTCAGAACGCTGCAGCCGCCTCTCACTCTCTCTGAAGATGCTTCAAGTTGACCTCTAGAAAGGTTCCCTGGCTAGCCTCAGAACCCCCAAACTGACTTCTGTTCCGACCGAATCATTAACCATCGTTTTTCTTGTCTTTCGGTAGAAACGCCTCTTGTCTAGTGTCTGATTTCTTGAACCATGAGCCCAACTCTGAAAATGCATCTGCTTCGCCACCGCCTGAAACGAGTTTAACTGAACTGACCGATTTGTCAGGACCAAGACTGGTTCCGTGAGACAGAACGATTTACAAGATCAATTTTTAATGCATGGAATTTCAAGGAAGTTTTAGAGGAGGGAACTGTAGGGGCCAAGGGCAGGCTGCCCCAAGATGGGCCACTTTGGCAGGGACATTATTTTGAGTTAAAAGCAATCGGAACCTAGCAGATTCAGAGAAAGCTCTTTACCTCTCCGGCAACTGCCTGCTTTACCGGGAAGAGAGCTATTAACAGAGCTTCTATTCGCCTAAGGAACTTCTCTGTATAATAGGGCACCGAGTGTTTTCCAAACATCTCCATTCACCTTCCTGCTAAAGGCCTTTCTGCCCTTTGTATCCTCAGACCCCTACCCCTCTCCTTAGCTCATATAAGTATCATGTTGCCTGAATGTCCTTAGAGTTTCCAAGTCTGTGTGGATTCCCTGTACTTACACTATTAAGTTAGGTTTTCTCCTGGTTAAAAAAAATGAACCTGGGGCACCTGGGTGGCTCAGTCGGTTAAGCGTCCGACTTCAGCTCAGGTCACGATCTCACGGTCCGTCAGTTCGAGCCCCGCGTCGGGCTCTGGGCTGATGGCTCGGAGCCTGGAGCCTGTTTCCGATTCTGTGTCTCCCTCTCTCTCTGCCCCTCTCCCGTTCATGCTCTGTCTCTCTCTGTCTCAAAAATAAATAAACGTTAAAAAAAAAAATGAACCTTACGCAGAGCAGACACACAGCAATGGCTCAATAATTTCTTAGAAAATGGCAGACATACTAGGATTTAGTGGTAAGTCTGCTCCTTCTGGACCCCAGCGGAGGCGAGTGGGGGAAGTAGATTCTTCTGGGTGACTGGTCTTGCAAACACTCCATCTGTCTGGATGGGAGATAAGCCCCCAGCCAGGGATAAGCGTGGCTCCTTGGATCTGCTTCCCCAGCATCTTGGTTACAGCAGAAGCAGAGAATCCTGAACGATAAATGTAAACTACTTAGCAGCCATTGAGGAATGAGTTCAGGACTGACAGATCTGAGCAGACAGCTCCTGGAGAAGATTCCTCGGGGAATTTCTCTGCCCGCCTCCCCGCCCCCCCCCCCCCCCCCGCCCTCCTGTGTCCCGGACTGAAAAGTTACTGGAATGTAGGGAGGTGAAGAGGTTAGGGGTGGAGGGAGAGGTCAGGGCTGCTGGCCACTCAGCTGCTGCTGGGAAAACGCTCAGGGGGGTGAGGCAGCTCCTGTGTACCAACGAATATGGAAGAATTTCAATACTCGGACAACAGGTATGACTATGCTGGCTGAATAGTGCCGTCCTTACTGTGGGTCCTGAGGCAACTGGCCCGACCTCTCTGAAAGTCCTTGTCTTCATGTGTAAAACAGCGATGATGGTAGAAACTGACTCATGAGGCTGGTGAGGGAGTCGCATGGGTTAAAATAAGTTAAGTTCCAGCTTCTAGCTCACGGTAGGCATTCAGTCAATGGGGTTGTGATTAAAGGCCAACCACTGTGTGTGTGTGTGTGTGTGTGTGTGTGTAAGAGTGGGGTAGCCTTGTTGACCAGAGTCCCTCTGCCACACTGTCCCTTGCCTTCACCCCTCCGCCTCCGACTGTAAGCCCACTCCTAGAGCTCAGAGCCCCAGGAGGGGTGGGGGCCCCATTCCCGGTCGGTATTTCCTTGGCTCCGGTAGACTCCTTCCTAAGTTTTAGTGACCTGACCTGGTTTGTCCAGAGCAGCTGCCCGTTTGTTGAGAAACTGAGGCAGCCATCATAGAAGAAACGAAGGGCCCACTCTTGCCACAGGCCCTGGCCTTGGAGCTCTGGCCCGGGAGGAAACTGTGTGGAGAGGCTCATATATGCTGTAGGAAGACCTCCCTGCCCGAGAATTCGTCTGTAGGGAAGATCCTGACTTGGACTGGGTGGTTGGATCATCAAAGATAAGGGAAGAGGAGGGTAGGAAGAAGCCAGCTAATGCAGGCCTGTCATCTCTGCCATGAGGACTCTAGGTTTTGTTCTACTTGCAGTGGGAACGTATTAGAGGCTTGTAAGCAGGGGAACAGCACTGTCTGATTTGATGTTTTTTCAAACAAAAAGTCTCACGTATTTATACCAAACCAACCTACTGCTGCAGAGGCATAGTAACCAAGAAAAATAAAACACGTCTATTGGGGCCACCTGGGAGACTCGGTGGGTTAAGCGTCCAACTCTCGATTTCGGTTCAGGTCACTGTCTCACGGTGCGTGAGATCGAGCCCCACATCGGGCTCTGCGCTGACAGTGCAGAACCTGCTTGAGATTCTCTCTCTCCCTCTCTCTCTCTGCCCTTCCCTCTGCCTCTCTCTCTCAAATTAATAAACATTACAAACCTTGGCTATTGTTGGGGTAGTGATGTCCACAGAGCAACGGGACAGCAGCGCGTGACCTTCATGCAGCATGAACACAGTGCTATCTCACGGGCGATCCCTCATAGGCCCAGCCGGGTTCTCCTTCAACGCCTCCTCTTGGAGTTGAACCTGATTTTCTTACCAGTCTGCGTCCAAATCCACCGGGGAATGGGACCATTCTGCCTTTGTTTCTCCGTCGGGAATCGCTTGATCCTGAAAATCTTGTGAGGAGGCATGGAGAGGGACCGTGAACCGCAGGCACCACGAGGGCGGAGTAAAGGAGAAAGTTGACTTGAATTTTGAAGGAAGATCCCATGGGTCGCTGTGATCAGACTGTGTTGAGAATGGCTTGTGGATACAAAGACGGAGGCAGGAAGACAAAAGGGGGGTGTGTGTGTAAATATTGAAAAGCCTGCACACGCCTAGGAAAAGAGTGATGGTTTCCTACGGCCCTAGCAACACGTCACTACTGGAGCTGGCCTTTAACTTGCCCCCTAGGTCAATGGCCACTCATCTCACCAATCTGGCCTCTGATTTATCTCATGTAGTCATCAGAGGGCAGCCCGGTCTCTAAGATTTGGGGAAATCGCATCATTGTGGCCTTCTGTACTTCTTTCTAGTTGCTCCCTGTCTGGTGGGGGGCAGAAGCACGGGCAGCTGGCTGACCCCCGGCAGAGTGCGATGCCTTAGGTGAGTGGAGGCCCAGAGGAAGCGGGAGAATGTGGCGGCGTTCAGCCTGAATGGTTCGGATCCTCGGAAGTGACCACACTGTGTTGGTACTGACCTCGAAGGCCGAGTGATGAGTAGAATTCCAGCAGAGTTGACAAAAAAGACAGGCCCATTTTACAGAAGAATGAGCTGAGGCTCCGAGAGTCCCTTTCTTGAGTCGGTAAGAACTCTGACTGCCTAGCACAGAGTCCTAAACCACTGCCTCGTGGCCCACTGCTTGTACTTTCTCGAGGTTTCTCATCCTGTGAAACTGGGATAACGACATCTGCCTTTCAGGGCGGTGGTGAGGGTTTGCTGACTTCATACGTTAAATAGAAGCATAGAGCCGTTTTGGGAGACAGATGCTGGACACATTCCCACTCCCACTCACCAGCCTTGCAGCTTACAGTTCAAATTCGTGCCTCAGCAAAGTGAGGAAGCAGTCCATGCCCCGGATCTGGGGGTGGGAGGGGCGGTGGTGTTATGACAGAGTCAAAACTAAGAGGGTAAAATCTTGGATGTCATTGTCTCAGCAGACACTATCAATGAGGATAACGATCAGATACTTCTTTTACATTTATTATTTTGCTTTGTCTATTCATCAACTTGGTATTTAATGCACTACGTGCCAGGCATCGTTTTATGTTAATTCTAATAATCACCATGAAACTCGGTGGTAGGAATTATTATTCCTGTTTCACAGATGATGGAACTGAGTTAGGAGAGCAAATAGAACCAGATTATAGAATACGGATCATTAATATCTTGGGCAAATGAAAGAGCCTGTTGCATCAATTTTTTTAAAAGCGTACAACAAGGGATGCCTGGCTGGCTTAGTCGGTACAGCATGTGATTCTTGATGTGGGGTCATGAGTTCAAGCCCCACGTTGGGGGTTGAGTTTACTTTAAAAAAAAAAAGTATTCAAAAAAATTTTTTATAACGTTTATTTATTTTTGAGACAGGGAGAGACAGCATGAGCGGGGGAGGGTCAGAGAGAGAGGGAGACACAGAATCTGAAACAGGCTTCAGGCTCTGAGCTGTCAGCACAGAGCCCGACGCAGGGCTCGAACTCACGGACCGCGAGATCATGACCTGAGCCGAAGTCGGATGCCCAACCGACTGAGCCACCCGGGTGCCCCCAAAAAAAGTATTCAAAAAGAATACAACAGCTTTATGAATCAAAAAAGTTTGATTCTTCTTAAAATAAAAATAATAATTCTTTTATTCATTTTTGTTTTAGAGAGAGTGAGAGTGGGGGAGGGGCAGAGAGGGAATCTTTTTTTTTTTTAATCTTATTTATTTTTGAGAGAGAGAGAGAGCGAGAGTGAGCGAGCAAGCAGGGTAGGGGCAGAGAGAGAGGGAGAGAGAGGGAGTATCCCAAGCAGGCTCTGCACTGTCAGCACAGAGCCTGATGTGGGGCTCGAACTCATGAACCGTGAGATCATGACCTGAGCCGAAATCAACAGTCGGACACCTAATGGACTGAGCCATCCAGGCGCTGTGAGTGAGAATCTTAAGTAGGCTCCATGCTGGGCGTGCAGCCTGACATGGGGCTCAATCCCATGACCCTGGGATCATGACCTGAGCCAAAATCAAGAGTCGGATGCTCAACCAACTGAGCCACCCAGATGTCGCTAAAAATAATAATTCTTTTAAGGATAAAGTCTTGATAGATGGATTGAAGAGCAAAATGGATTTAGAGAGTGAAGTAGTGAACCAGAAGGCTGAGCAAAGGCATTCTCCCAGAATGCAGTGCCAAGGAATAAACAGATGGAAAGTGGGAACAAGCACGGAGGCGTGAAGGGTATTGCAAATGTCGCATTGTCTGCTTCATGCGAGTTACAGAATAAGAGAAGGAAACAGAAGAAGGAAAGTCCCTGAAGCAACGTAATAATTCAAGACTTCTTCTTAGAACTTAGGAGACACATGAGCTCTTATGTCGAGAGGATCTAGTGAATATTTACAGGAAGAATATGGAAAGACTTACATCTAAGTACACCCTCCTGAAATCTCAGGACCCTAAGGATGAAAAGGAAACGCTGAATGTTTCCGGAGTGAAACAAATTATCCAGAAGGGGATGAGGATAAGGTTGACCTTAGTCCTCCTCCTTTGCAACTTTGTGAGCAAGACAACAGCCCGATGATGTCTTCAAAGTTCTCTGGTGGAATACGTGTGAGTTTAGGAGCGTTGAGGAGTGTTTACTCAGCTAATCTATCAGGCAAACGTGGGGGCATCACCGACCATTTTAAGACACCGATGGACGAAAAATGTTTACAACTCCTAGTCACAGCATTCCTCCGCAGGGTCCTGTTGGCATTTGGGGTGGAACGATTCTTCATCGCATAAGCCTGATCCACACGCTCCCGACAGTGTCCTTGGTGTCCCTGTGACCACCATCCATCAAATGCCAGTGGAACTGCTCCTTAGCCACGGTGACAGTACAAAACACCCCATGTTGGGAAGGGGTGTGGTACCGGCCTCTGCTTGAGAACCCACCGGTGTAGGAGTTATATTCCAACGGAGAGAAAGTGGATCCAAGAAGAAAATGTGGGATATACAAAGCACAGGCAAGCAAAAAACAAAAACAAAAACAAAAACAAAACAAAACAGCAAAATGTCAGACTACATAAAAATCTTTACTTACAACAATTAACTAAAATCTGAGATGACAACCCAGGATGGGGAGGCATGAAGACTGGGAAGGAGGTAGGAGAGAAAAGTAAAAGATCCTCATTTTATTCGGTAGGAAGATGCAGATATTAATTAATAGGCTTAACGATTCGTGTCAAAAATAAAGATAATAGGAACAGAATATATACTTTCTTAAGTTTTTTACTATTGTATTAAAAATTTTTTTTTACATTTATTTATTTTTGAGAGGCAGAGAGAGATAGAGCGTGAGTGGGGGAGGGGCGGAGAGAGAAGGAGACACAGAATCTGAAGAGGCTCCAGGCTCTGAGTTATCAGCACAGAGCCCGACGCGCGGCTCGAACCCATGAACCGTGAGATCATGACCTGAGCCGAAGTCGGACGCTTAACTGACTGAGTCACCCAGGTGCCCCAATTATTATTATATTTTTAATGTTTATTTATTTTGAGAGAGAGAGAGAGAGAGAGAGAGAGAGAGATGAGTGTGGGGGAGGGGCAGAGAGAGAGAGCATCCCAAGCAGGCTCTAAGATGTCAGCACAGAGCCCAATGTGGGGCTCGAACCCACCAAGTGTGAGATCGTGACCTGAGCCCAAATCAAGAGTCATGTGCTTAACCAACTGAGCCATCCAAGTGCCCCTAAAGTTTATTTATTTAAGTAATCTCCACACCCAACGTTGGGCTTGAACTCACGACCCTGAGAACCAGAACCAATGCTGTACCAACTGAACCAGCCAGGTGCCCCTATACTTTCTAAGTCATTAGAAGAGAGGGTAATTGACAGCAAATAAATGCTATCAACTAACTGAAAAGCAGAGACGAAAAAGAAACATGAACACAGCATATATAGCAGAAAACACCAGGTTAATAAATTGGTAGAAACATACAAATCCATCAATAATATATGAAACTCACTGTGAGAGGACAGATACTCTAGAATAAAAAAAAAAAGTCAAACCGTATGCTGTTTTATTAGAGACAGCAAAAGCAGGGTAGCACAGAAAGACTGGAAATACTGAGCGGGAAAAGTTGTCCCAGGGAAGCCGGGGAGAGGAAAGCAAGTGGACAACAACAGCATTAGGCAAAATGGATTTCACACAACAACGATCAGTGTTATTTGAAAAGACCTATATATATATATATATATATATATATATTTAAATTTATATATATATAAAATATATATATATATAAAAAATATATATATATATATATTTAAATTTAAAAAAAAATGTTTATTTATTTCTGAGATAGAGAGAGAGCATGAGTGGGTTAGGGGCAGAGAGAGAGGGAGACCCAGAATGCAAAGCAGGCTCCAGGCTCCGAGCTGTCAGCACAGAGCCCGACGCGGGGCTCGAACTCACAAACTGTTGAGATCGTGACCTGAGCCGAAGTCGGTCGCCCAGCCGACTGAGCCACCCAGGCGTCTCTAGACCGAAATATATATTGATAAATATTCAATCTACCAATAAGTTTAGTCCTTGTGCTTGTATGCGTCTAGTGACATAGGATTGAAATGTCAAATACTAACACTGATAGAATCCCGAGGAGAAACCACCAGTCCACAGCTCGGTGGGAAACGGTTAGAAATCTGCAGAACAAGCAGTCGAAACAGTAAGTAAATCACATGGAAGATTTGAATGCCATGGTTCACGAGCTTTATCGAACACATTTATGTGGAGATACATGTTTGCCCTTTTCAAACACACATGATAACTTCACAGAAATTGTCCTTCTTTGAAATGATAGTTTTCTTCCTTTTAACCTCCCCGCCCCATCGCCCCCCGCGTCTTTTCTCTGTTCTCACATTTTTCTTTCCTGCCTTCCCGTGTTTTTATCTGTACCACCTGCTTCTCCTCCTCCTCCCAGGTAACCTTGCTAGCAGGGCGATTATATCCTTCTAACCCTCTCTTCATGCTCATGAAATCAGATGTAAATATACATGTCTGTGTAGATTTCTCTTCCGATTTCTCTCCTGATCGCTTACAGAAACGGAACCACAGTCCATGCATGTCTCTGCATCTTGCAGAGGTGGGAGATGGTAATTCCCTTGAGTCAAGAGATTCTTTTCTAGTGGTTGCATAACCTGCCATGATACAAATGTATCACACTTTATTCAGCCATTCCTCTGCCTATACTCATGGTCACTGTGGACGGGAACGTCCGTCCTCTCCGCATATTCTGGTGCTTTTGTTTCCCTGGCGTGGATTCCCAGGCATGGGATTGCTGGTCAAAGAATATGCGGAGTTGTTTTATTTTGATAGGTGTTGCCAGACTGCTCTCCAACAAGGTCATAGCCACTGTGATATGGTGAGGAGGGTCCCTTCCCAGCCTCCAGTAGGTGTTACCATGCTCCCGATTTGCTAGTCTGATGTGAGTAAAGCAATGTCTCATTATTTAATGTGTATTTTCCTGACTCCCAGGGAAGCTGAATATCTTCTTAGGTTTATTCACCATTTGGGTTTGTTCTGTGAGAACTTCTGACCATTTTTATTCTGATACTGATTTGCCAAAGCTCCTTGTGGATATAGACAGGAACCCCTTACCTGCCACCTGCATTGCAGATGGCTAGAAAGATCTCACAAATGCTAGCTAGGTATAGCGTTGGACGTTTTCTTCTAAGATTTTAATCATTTTATTTTTTAGATTTACATCGTTAGTTCACTTGGAATTTGTTTTTCTCTAAATGATGTGTGAAATAGAGTTCTGATTTTATCTCTACTATCTCTGTGCTATCTAATACAGCCACGAGCCACATGAACCTTTTGGGCACTTGAAATATGACCAGTCCAACTGAAATGAAGTGTAAGTTTAAAATATACACCAATTTCCAAGTCTTAGTGTGAAAAAAGAAGAATGTAAAATGTCTCATTACTAACTTTTATATTGATTATATGTTGGATTAAGTATTAAAATTAATTCCACATATTTCTTAAATATGCTTTTTTTCTTTAAAGTTTATTTGTTTATTTTGAGAAAGAGAGAGAGAGAGAGAGGCAGAGAGAAAATCCCAAGCAGATTCCACACTGTCAGCAGGGAGCCTGATGAGGGGCTCAAACTCATGAACCCTGAGATCGTGACCTGAGCCGAAGCAAATAGGTGCTTAACCAACTGAGCCACACAGGCGCCCCTAACTTCACATATTTCTTTTTTAACTCTTTTTCATGTGGCTGCTAGAAAAAAATTAATTACCTACACAGCTTCTATTATATTTCTATCGGACAGCACTATTCCACATAATCCGTTTGCCAGAACTCTCTTTCTCTTTTTTTAAAAGTAGGCTCCATGCCCAATGTGGGGCTTGAACTCACAACCCTGAGTGGGATGCTTTACTCACTGAGCCAGCCAGGGGCCCCTCCAGAACTATTTCTTAAACATGTTTTTGTCTGTTTTACTTATTTCTGATCTGCCTCACGAGGGGTGTATCCGTTTTATTGCTTCTGGTAGACATCCGTCTTCCCACCATCTTTGGAACAACAGTCTTAGATTTGGAGAGATTCACAATCGGGAGTCCTGTCCCTCCAGGCTTGGATCGGAACTCCAGTTCCCAGCCTCCCTCATCGTTAGGATGTGGGCACTGGGCCTCTGTGGGATGACTAAGTGCACTAGCTACGGGGGGCGGGGGGGGGTTCAAGTTCTGCATGGAATTGTCTTTTCCGTAGGCCCAGGTGGCATAGGCAATGGGCTTTGCAGGAGGTAGTGCCCTCAGTGGTTCCAAGGTCAAGGTCCTGGCATGGGGGAGGGGCGGGTGACAAGAATGGCAGTTTTTCATCATCATACAGAACAGTTGGGGGCATTACTTGACCTTGAGTCTGGCTTTTCAGCCCTCATAACAATAGCGTGAGCTGCTCATTATCTCTTTAACAAACTTGCTTGCTGCTTAATCATCAGAATCGGCTTGTATCCCTGACAACACGGAAACTTGACTGCTGATATACTGGGATTGTTTTCCTCAAAGAAAGCCATTTTGATCCCCCCACCCTTTCACCATTCCTAAAATAGCATCTTCTGTCTTCATGAATTCTCTCTTCTTAATTTTTTTTTTCAGTTTGTTTTCTTGTTCTTTGTCTATTTCTCAAGGACCACGCTGTCTCAGCCTGGGCTCCCCAGAACGCAGAGCCCTCGGCAAAAGTTTACATGGTAACACTTCCTGGAGGAAACCAGGCTGAGGGAGAAAGTGAGTCAGGGAGGAGGAGAGCCAGGGTGAGCCGGGGCCTTGCTGAGAGTTTTGTAACTAGCATAGCTAGTTGCGTGAACTACTCCGACTTGGAACACCCCGCTGGAGGAGAAGGTGAGCAGAATTTGTCCACCGGCTCCTTCCTATCCCCGCCCCGGGGAGCCCCTGGGACCAATCCAAACAGTTCATGTCGTGGTCTGTCTCTCCCTTTCGGTCAGCACTGCCGTGGGGCTCCTTGACCTGTAGCGTCATCAATGGCAGAGGCCGCCATCAGGCTTAAGGACCAGGCAATCGCCCGCCCCCGTTCCCCGTAGAGCCCCTCCAGCTGGGAATCAAGGCGAGCGGCTGAGGGGTGAGGTGAGTGTGCAGGGTGGTTGCAGGGAGAAGGCCGGAGATCCGTGGTGGTGCATAAACCGAGTCTGGCACATTCCGGCCCTTGCACCAGTCAGATTCTCTTTCGCCCTCCTGTAATATCTGGCGCACATGTAAGAATAAGATGCCTTCGGCCGGTCCTTCCAGGGGGAAGCCTGTGGCAGCTCCTAAACAGTCTTGAAGACGGTTCGCAAGCCAACGTCTGGTGTCTGCAGTGGTAGCTCATTCCAGGGTGGTGATCCACAGTCGTCCTCTTCCTCGTCTGCCACCCGTTCCAGATTTTCCTGCCCCGTGGCCCTCACTTCAACTAGCAGGTGCTACTGGCCCGCTGGGGTGACCCAGCCCTTCCTCCCTCGCCTTGCCTTTGTCTAACTGCGGTTGTTACAATCACCTGGAATGTCCTGGAAGCCCCGAGAGATGCCCCGTGATGCCCTGGGCGCCAGGCATAGGCTCAGTCCCACCGGGTAGCAGTTGGTTTAGTTCCCCGTGCGGCAGGTGGACCAGCCCCGCCAGCAGACTCATTTCATTCTTCGCTTCCTACTCTGTTTTTTTGCATGAAGACGCCAACATTGCCAGGAGGTGGTGGGAGGCGAAGCCTCCCTCCCTGCTCGTTTGTTCCTGGGGACACCACGCCCGCCATACATGGGCCATTGGCTCAGTGCCTACGCCATATTCCGGACGACAGCGTCCCACCCCGACGGGTGTGGTAGCTGAGCTGGTGCCTTAACTGACCTTGCACAGGCCACCCCGCCATTCTACCAGGCTAATTGCTTTGGGTGAGGGTGTACTTAAATTATGTGTGTGGGGGATGGGATTAGCAGCCTCGGCATCACCTGGGAGCTTGTTAGCAATGCAGAATCCCGGGCCCCGCCCCAGAACTACTGAATCAGAGTCTGCATTTTATTTTTTAATTTGATGTTTTTCAACGTTTATTTATTTTTGAGAGAGAGAGAGAGAGAGAGAGACAGAGAGAATGAGCTGGGGAGGGGCAGAGAGAGAGGGAGACACAGAATCCGAAGCAGGCTCCAGGCTCCGAGCTGTCAGCCTCTAGCCTGACGCGGGGCTCGAACCCACGAACCACGAGATCATGACCTGACCTGAATTCGGACGCTCCACTGGCTGGGTCACCCAGGTGCCCTGGGAAATTTATTGACTTATTTTATTTAAATTTATTTACTTAATTAATTTTTAAAAATGTTTTTATTTATTTTTGAAAGAGAGAGAGCATGAGCAGAGGAGGAGGAGACAGAGAGGGAGACACAGAATCAGAAGCAAGCTCCAGGCTCGGAGCTGTCAGCACAGAGCCCAACTCGGGGCTCAAACTCACAGGCCGCGAGATCGTGACCCGAGCCGAAGTCGGACGCTTAACCGACTGAGCCACCCAGGCACCCCTAGGCGCCCCGGGGAATTTTAATCTTCAACTTGTCTGGTGTGAATGTTGCTACACTGGCCTTTTTTCTTTGCAGATCAAAGCCAGTTTCTGGATCCTGAACACATGGACAGAGCAAGAGCATCAGTGTGGCCCTGAGCCCAGCTGCATTGGCCGGGGTTGTACTTTGCCCCTTTAACCTTCCCCTTGTCAGTGTCCTCCAGGAGAGACGCCCCTTGGCGTCCTGGAGGAGGAGCTCCTGGAACCGAAATGAAGTGGCACTTGGCCACAGGAGGGAAGGACTTACTCCCACAGCTGCTGGAAGCACAGTCTTCAGTTGCTGGCTCTCTTCAGGGCGATCCCTGGGCTGAAGGGAACTGCCTCATCCAAGGTCATGCCCTTTCCCAGGGCAGCCCGTGTCCAATCACTGGTTGACAGGGCAGTATATAAGGACCCAGCTCCTCTCACGGCAACTCAGGACTAACTCTGAAGAAGTTTCGAAGCTCCTCGAGGAGCTTGCACATGCTTTTGTTGAATCTATGTGACACCCCACGTCCTCACTCCGCCCAGACCTTCCTTCCCTCTCCCGGACGTCCAGCCCCAGAGCGCTCCGCATGCGAATCCCTGCTCCAGAGTCCTTCTCCCAAGAAGGCCAGCTATGACAAGAGGACATTTTCTCTCTTCTCCTGGGATGCGTGTGGAAGAGGGAGGGGTCATAATCCTGGTAACTATTGCCGATGAATCAGAAAAAAAAAATGTGCATCCACGTATAACGAGAGACAGAGAGAGACGGCAAGCTAATGTGGCAAAATCGTAACCAGGGGTGCATCCAGAGATGTTCGTTGTAGTGTTCTTCTGCTCTTCTGGGGGATTTGAAATTCTACAAAATACAAAGGTGGAAATAAAATCTCTCGACTCGATTTTTAATAGGCATCTCGGTGGAAGCAAAATTAGACTTGCATACGTAGTGCACGGACTACCCCTGGGGGCTCTGCATTATTTTTAATCTTCTGTTTGTTTTTCTAATACCGTTCTATGAATCTGTATGTCTTCCTTCGAATTCTCCTTTGGTCACATCTCACGGAGGTTTATATTTTCCGCTCTCATTGTCATTCATTAGAAGTGATTTATAATTTCTGTCTTGATTTTCTCTTTAACCCAGTAGACAGCTGAAAAGAGTGAAGTTTAATATTTGAGTCTATTAGGGTTTTGTTGGTGAAGTTTTTTGGGGTTTTTTGGTTAATGATTTCTGGTTTTATTGCACTGTGGTCTATGAAATGGCCTGTAGTATTTTGGAATGTAGTGAATTTTCCTCTAGGCATTCCAGGGAGATGGTTCTTGAATACATCCTTGCTGCCATCATCCTTCAGCTTAAAACTAGCTACAGAACATTCTTTGAGGCAAGAAGCCTGTGAGGTTTAGGGTGAACACAAGACCTTGCTTTTCTCTCCAGTCCAGAGGAAGGGAGCTGGCAGAGAAACTTTCCACTTCCGGGTCCAGTGAGGGCCTGGGGACCAGAAGCACAGAGCCCAGGAGTCACGGTCAGAAGGAAACTGGTGAAATCTGGGAACATTTGATCTATAGAAGTCCAAGTGTATCCTGAGGGAGAGGCTGCACCGGCCCACACAAGGGTGCTTTGGGATCACTGCTCTGGGGCACTTAAGAGGCCGTGGGGGAGGGGTGACTGGCTGGCCCAGTCTCTTGATCTCAGGGTTGTGAGTTCAAGCCCCATGTTGGGCATGGAGCCTACTTAAAAAACAAACAAACAAACAAACAAACAAACGAAGCTGCGAGGGTGTAAACAATGTGCTGAATTCCCTCTTCCCCAGGAAAATGAGGAGACTGGAGAGCAGAGGACGTCCTTCTGGGAACCATGGCTTGCCAGCTGGAGGGCCAGTGACAGAAGGGCCAAAACCACTGGGCCATCCACAACTCGAGGGACTGATGCTGCCGAAGATCCCCAGCAGCTGACCATGTGCCCCGATGAGCCAGCAAAGGAAAATACCAACATACCAGATGGGGACTTAGAAGTGAGCAAGAGAAAGAACTAGAACATCACAGAGAACAGCAGGCACAGAACTCCTGGAGGAGAGAGAAGGCCCCCTGAACAGAAATCAACGACGAAAGCAACACCCAAAGAGGTACAAATACAGGGCAGTATACTCACTAACATAACGCGCCTTCTGGGCAGAAGGACACTCTCACGTCCAGACTAAACACCTCGGGAGAGGAGTCTGAGGAGGGATGGTCACTGTTGGAGCCTGACATGGAATAAATATCAATGGAGAAATAAGACAGCACACAAATCGAAGAGTCAAAGAGATGGCAATCGTAAGGTGAAACGGAAGAGAGTTGAGGGGACAACGCAGGCAACCAAATACTCAGATACTGGAATCATTATTATCGGTATAATGGGAATTCATAAAATGGAGGAAATGGAAAATAATTAACGAGCAATAATTAAAGAGCATAAAGCAAAAATTAAAGGCAATAATTAAAGAGCATAAAGGAGGGATTTTTCCTTGAAAGTTTTCCAATAAATACTTGATCTGAAGATTTGAATTCCAAACAGCACTTAGAAAAAAATAAAGCTCACCTTTAGGCATGTCCCGAACAGCTGACTGAAGGCCAAACATAAATACAAAACTTCCCAGCTTCCAGGGGCGCCTGGGTGGCTCAGTCGGTTAAGCGTCTGACTTCACCTCAGGTTCGAGCCTCACATCTGGCTCTGTACTGAGAGCTTGGAGCCTGCTTTGGATTCTGTGTCTTCCTCTCTCTCTGCCCCTCCCCTGCTCACGCACTGTCTGTCTCTCTCTCTCTAAAAAAGTAAATAAACATTAAAAATTAAAAAAAAAAAGCCTCCCAGCTTCCAGAAAGAGAAAATAAGCAGCTTACAAAGAAAACCAATGAGGCGGGCATTGGACTTCTTTCCTGCAACACTGAAAGCAAACGATAATCTGCAGGGTTTTGAGAGAAAATGAAAGATTAATAATAGTACCTGGAGGACCTCCCCCCCCTCTGTAAACCACCCCCCATGTTTGGGGGAGGGGCAAATGGAGAATAAAAGCATTTATTTTTTTTGAAATTTTTAATGTATTTATTATTTCATAATATCTTTTTGCTTTTATTTTCTTTAATTTTCTTTTTTAAAATATACATCCAAATTAGGTAGCATATAGTGTAACAATGATTTCAGGAGTAGATTCCTTAGTGCCCTTGACCCATTCAGCCCATCCCCCCTCCCACAACCCCTCCAGTAACCCTCAGTTTGTTCTGCATATTTATGAGTCTCTTGTTTTGTCCCCCTCCTTGTTTTTATATTATTTTTGTTTCCCTTCCCTTATGTTCATCTGGTTTGTCTCTTAAAGTCCTCATATGAGTGAAGTCATATGATTTTTGTCTTTCTCTGACTGACTAATTTCACTTAGCATAATACCCTCCAGTTCCATCCACCTAGCTGCAAATGGCAAGATTTCATTCTTTTGGTTGCTGAGTAATACTCCATTGTGTGTGTGTGTGTGTGTGTGTGTGTGTGTGTATACACTGCATCTTCTTTATCCATTCATCCATCGATGGACATTTGGGCTCTTTCCATACTTTGGCTATTGTCGATAGTGCTGCTATAAACATGGGGGTGCATGTGTCCCTTCAAAACAGCACACCTGTATCCCGTGGATAAATGCCTAGTTGTGCAATTGCTGGGTCGTAGGGTAGTTCTATTTTTA
This sequence comes from Lynx rufus, assembly GCF_022079265.1. NCBI lineage: Eukaryota > Metazoa > Chordata > Mammalia > Carnivora > Felidae > Lynx > Lynx rufus. The sequence continues at coordinate 14,624,791 of NW_025814896.1, read as the reverse complement.
GTTTTTTGAGGAAGCTCCATACTGCTTTCCAGAGTGGCTGCACCACCCTGCATTCCCACCAGTGGTGCCAATAGGGTCCTCTTTCTCCAAATCCTCACCAACATCCGTTGTTGCCTGAGTTGTAATGTTATAGAATAAAAGCATTTAAATCTCTACAGGGGTTGAGAGCATGGAGATTTAAAAGTGTTATAAGTGGGTCGTCTTAAAAGTATAAGTGGGAAATAGATGGTATTTTTTCATATAATGGAAGATTATATAATTGTGATTATGTATTTTACTCTAAATGTGAAAAGGGGAAGGTAACTGCTGTCGGAATGGAAAAGTATCGAACACTAAAATCTAAGAGAAAAAAAGATAATCAATGGCCATGTTATCAAGCCAGCAAACACATGAAAAAGGAGAGAAATAACATAGAAAAATAAATAGTAAGGCTGAATTAAAACAGCAGGAATAAAGTATATTCATTTCTACACTAATCTCACATGGGTTCCTGGGCATAAATGCCAGTGCAGACCCTGTGTGATGGGTTTTTTTAAATGCTTGCATATTCCCCCTTTCCCCGGCATGTTGTCATCTGTCATGGTTTTACAGGGTCCTTCTGAGGATCCAGTCTTTGCTTCAGTCCATGTGTTTGGGATCCCAACACTGGCTCAGGTCTGGAAACTGAGTGAGGGACGGTGGCTTTTTAAAGGGGTGATTAACTACCTGGTCAGGAGAGTTAAGTTGTGAAAGATGTATCAGTGGAGAAGAGACACAGGGTCATACATTTCTATGTACACTATGTTTAGGAAAAGACTAGAACAGTCCACGTTTAGTGGACTGTGGGCCATTCTTACCTCTCACTGGTGGTATTGCAAGCCTTTTAATCTTTGCATTTTTCTATGTTTTCCACCAATTTTCCAAGTTTAGTTTTACTTGTTTTGAGGCAGGGGAGGGGCAGAGAGAGAGGAGAGAGAGAATCCCAAGCTGGTTCTGTGCTGTCAGCATGGAGCCCAACGCGGGCCTTGAACCCACAAACCGTGAGATCGTGACCTGAGCGGAAACCAAGAACTGGCCGCCTACCCGACTGAGCCACCCGGGCGCCCCACATTTTTGTGCTGTAGCAGATGTACTTTGCCACACCAGTGATGATACGGGTGTAGGTGTGTTTTCTCTCCTCTGGAGGGAGGTTCCAGAAAATCACCTTGCTGTAGTGAGAGCAGTAGTCAACTTGCTGCTCTCCGAGGGTGTGGCTATCAGGGATCACGTGAGGCTTCCCAGGAAAGACTCCTTTTGAATTAGACAAGGTGGCTTCTCCCAGAGGAGTGGCAAGGGGGTCCCATAGCCTGGGCAGAGAGACTTTAATCAGTCCCTTTGTTGCCAAGTTAAAGGCACACCTGTCATACAGGCCAGTAGCACTCTCCTAGGTATTTACTCAAGAGCCATGAAAACCCATGACCTACACAAAGACTTGGACGTGAATACGCACACCTTTATTCACGACAGCCTTGAACTGGACACAAACCAGACATCCACGAACAAGTGAGCAAATGAACAAATTGTGATACAGCATCGCAATGGAACAGTACTCAGCAGTAAAAAGAAATGGACTGTGAATATACTCGGGGCGCCTGGGTGGCTCAGGCAGTTAAGTGTCCGACTTCGGCTCAGGTCATGATCTCATGGTTCGTGAGTCTGAACCGGCGTCGGGCTCTGTGCTGACCATGCAGAGCCTGTTTCGGATTCTGTGTCTCTCCCCCTCTCTCTGCCCCTTCCCCACTCACGCTCTGTCTCTCTCTCTCTCTCTCTCTCTCAAAAATAAAGAAAACATTTAAAAAATTTTAAAAAATATACCCAACAACATGGAGGAATCTCAAAATAATTACGCTGAGTGAAAGAAGCAAAAAAAGAGTGTGCAACACATAGCAGATCGATGGTTATTTCGGGATGGACTGGACCTGAAGGGGGGGGGCGTAGGGTGGTACAGGAGAAACTTTCGGGAATGATTATAATGGATTATAATGGAATTTAAATTTTCCCTGGAGGAGTGCCTTCTGAACAATAACAAGGTCTTTTGTTAGGAGTTCTTGATGTTGGACAGGATCGTGGCCTACCCCAAGTTCTAGGAGAAAGGACTGCCCTAACTTCAATTTTTTAAAAAAGTGTAATCAGAGACAGAGAGAGAGCGAGCAAGCAGGGAGGGGCAGAGGGAGAGAGAGAGAGAGGGAGGGAGAGAGAGAGAGGGAGAGGGAGAGAGAAAGGGAGAGAGGGAGAATTCCAAGCAGGCTTTGGGCTGCCAGTGCTGAGCCAGACATAGGGCTTGAACCCATGAACCATGAGATCATGACCTGAGCTGAAATCAAGAGTCATATGCTCAACCAACAGCCACCCAGGCGCCCCTGGATTGTCCTAACTTCAGATGTGGGCCAATGATGGGGCGTTCTCTTGATTCATCTTTCCCTATTGCAGTGTTTCTCAACCTTTATTTTTTAAGTTACAGCTCCCCTCCGCCCCAAAAAGCCCTTTTGGATATTTTTCCCCCTAATTGTCCCCTTCCCCATGAAATTTTAATACCATAGATATACTGTATATCTGTTTATGTACTGGGGTCCTTTGAAGGCCACAAGCCATTACAATATCTGAGATTTTGGGTTGGACCCAAGAACCAATTTTCACCCCCTTGGGGGCAATATTGTTCTCGTGGAGTATGCATGCCTATTCCTGTATGAAAATAATTAAAGTAAGCAAGGAAAAGGAGGTATAATTACAATTATCGATTTGATTCTTTGAAAGAAACACAGTGACATACATAGCTGTGAAAAATGTTTCCCCAGCACTGTGCATTAATGTGGGTTTATGAAAATGGGTGCCTGAAATGCCAAGGTGGGATTTGCAAGGCAGACAAGCTTTCAGGAAGTTATGGTCTTTCGTGTGCGATTAGAGCCCTCTGCTGGCCATTCCGGGAACATCCCCCAGTAAATTAAATGGAGCCCATTCATTCACCTGCTATTTTTTCAGAATCCGTAAGATGTCGTTGATGAGCTCCAGGCTTGGGTTCGAGGTTTAGTGAGGTTTCATGAGTCATAATCACTCAGTGGTAAGGAGCAAAACTAGAATTAAAAGTCAGGTTTGCCTGAATCTAAAGCCCATACTCTCCTCCTTTGGAAGTCGAGGTTCATTTCTTCATCTATAGATGTCTAATTGGTCAAAAGTCTCCTCTTCCTTCATTGCTTTTGCACGTTTATAAAAAATCAATTGGGGATATTTGCATGGGTCTGTTTCTGGGTTCTCCATTTTGTTCCATTGATCTACGCGTCTATCTGTTCACTGATATCACACAGTCTTGATTATCCTAGCTTTATCATAAATTGTCAGTAGGCAGCCTTCCATTTTATTATTCTTTTTCAAAATTGTTTTAGCTCTTCTCATTCCTTTCTCTTTCCATATAAACTTTAGAATAATCTTGCCCATATCTACAAAAAAAACTATTAGGATTTTTTTTAATTAAAAAAATGTTTATTTATTTTTGAGAGAGAGACACACACACCAAGCAAAAGCAGGGGAGAGACAGAGAGAGAGGGAGACACAGAATCCGCTCCAGGCTCTGAGCTGTCAGCCCAGAACCTGACACAGGGGCTTGAACTCATGAACTGAGAGATCATGACCTGAGCCGGAGGTGGTCGCTTAACTGACTGGGCCACCCAGGCACCCCTCCTGTTAGGATTTTAATAGCAACGGCATTAAACATATGTATCGGTATGGGGAGAATTGACATCTTTACTGTGGTTGAGTTTTCCAATCCATGAACAAGGTATGTTTATCCATTTTTTTATTTAGATCATCTTTGATTAGCAGTTTGTACTTTTCAGCATGCAAGTTCCACACGTTTCGTTAGATTTACACCTAACCATATATTTTTGGGGGGAGCAATTTAAAATGGTATTGTATTTTAAATTTTGGTGGCCATGTGTTCATTGTTGGAGTATTGAATTTCATATGTTTACCTTATATCCTGTGACCTTACTGAACTCACTAGTCCTAGGAGGGTTTCTTTTCCTTTCCTTTTCTTTTCTGGAAGATTCCTTGGGTCTTCTAGACAATCATGTCATCTGCAAGTAAGGACAGTTTTAATTCCTTCTTTTCTGATCTGTGTTTTTAAATTTCCTTTTGTTGCCTTATTAGACAGGCTAGAACTTCCAGCACTGTGTTGAATAAGGGTGGTGAGAGCAGATATCCTTGCCTTGTTCCTGATCTTGGGAGGGAAGCATCCAGTCTTTCACTATTAAGTCTTAACTTTGGCTGTGGGTTTTATTAGATGCTCTTTACCAAGCTACCAACTATTCTTATTTTTCTGAGAGTTTTTGTTATGAATTTAAAATACTTTTTGTCAAATAATTTTCCTTCATTGGTCAATACAATGTGATTTTTCTTTCTTAGTTTATTAAGATAATGGAGGGGCGCCTGGGTGGCGCAGTCGGTTAAGCATCCGACTTCAGCCAGGTCACGATCTCGCGGTCCGGGAGTTCGAGCCCCGCGTCGGGCTCTGGGCTGATGGCTCGGAGCCTGGAGCCTGTTTCCGATTCTGTGTCTCCCTCTCTCTCTGCCCCTCCCCCGTTCATGCTCTGTCTCTCTCTGTCCCAAAAATAAATAAACGTTGAAAAAAAAATTAAAAAAAAAAAGATAATGGATTACACTGATTTTGAATATTAAACCAGCCTTGCATCCTTGCAATAAACCCCGTGGTATATAATTCTTTCATATATTCACATGTCTTTTCATATAATTAATGAATAATTCTATTTACTATTATTTTGTTAAGGACTAGTGTGCTTATAGCCAAAAGAATATTGGTCTGTAATTTTTTTGTATTGTATATATTTTTATTTTTTGGTTTTGGCATCAGTGAATATTAGCTTCACAAACTAACCTGGAAGTGTTTTCTTTTCTTTGGTTTTTCTGGAATAAAGTGTATAGAATTGGCGTCAGTTCTTCCTTAAACACATGGTAGGATTCTCTGGTGAAATCATTTGGGCCTGGAGATTTCCTTTTGGGGAATTTTTATATTTCATTTCGTTTCATTTCACTTCATTTTTAGAGAAAGAGTGAGTTTGAGCTGGGGAGAAGCAGAGGGAGAGGAGAGAATCCTAAGCAGACTCCACACCTCGACACTGGGCTCCATTCTACAACCCTCTGAGCCGAAACCAAGAGGCAGAGGCTCAAACAGCTGAGCCACCCAGGCACCCCCTTTGGGGGAGGTTTTATATTACAAATTCAATTTCTTTAATTCTATTTCATATTGCGTGAGTTGTGGCAGTTTGTCGTTTTTTTTTTCTTTTTTTTCAGAATGGGTTAAGTTGTCACATTTATGGGTATAAAGCTGTTCATTGATTGCTCTATTAGTTTGATGTCTGTAGGGTCTGTCATGATATCACATTTCATTACTGATACTGGTAACTTGTGTCTTCTCTCTTTTTCTGTATCAATCTTTCTACAGACATCAATTTTATCCATTTTTAAAGAACCAACTCTTACCTTTGTTGCTTTTTTTTTCCTATTATTTTTCTATTTTCAGTGTCATTGGTATCTTCTATTATTTCTTTCCTTGCTTGCTTTGGGTTTATTTTGTTCTTCTTTTTCCAGATTCTTGGATTGTGATCTTAGATTATGTCTCTCTTTTATTTTATTTTTTTTAACGTTTTATTTGTTTAAGTAATCTCTGCACCCAACATGGGGCTCCAACTCACAACTCCCGAGATCAAGAGTTGCTTGCTCCTCCAACTGAGCTAGCCAGGCCCCCCTATGTTTCTCTTTTAAAATGTTTTTAGTACATCTCAAATATTTTGGTGTATCGTATTTTCATTTTCATTTAGTTCAATGTGCTTCTATTAATTCTCTTGAGACTTCCTCTTTGATTTGTGGATTATTTAGAAGTGTGCTGCTTAGTTACCAAGTGTTAGGAGATGTTCATGTTATTTTTTTTCTACTGTGGTCAGAGAAAACAGCCTATATGATTTTAAAAATTTGAGGTTTATATTATGGTCCGCTGTCAAGTAGATCCTGTTGTTTGATGGTGTTAATTAAATTCTGTATCTTTAAAAAAATTTTTTTAATGTTTATTTATTTTTGAGAGAGACAGAGACAGAATGTGAATGGGTTAGGGCAGAGAGAGAGGGAGACACAGAATCTGAAGCAGGCTCCCGGCTCTGAGCTGTCAGCACAGAGCCCCACACGGGGCTCACACTCACGAGCTGCAAGATCATGACCTCAGCCGAAGTTGGATGCTCAACCGACTGAGCTGCCCAGGTGCCCCAAATTCTATATCTTTTTAAAAAATGTTTATTTTGAGAAGGAGAGAGAGCGCATGAGTGGGGAGGGGTAAAGAGAGAGGGAGAGAGAGAATCCCAAGCAGACTCCACACTGTCAACACAGAGCCCTACATGGGGCTCAAACCCACGAATCATGAGATCATGACCTGAGCCAAAATTAAGAGCAGGACACTCAACCGACTGAGCCAGCCAGGCACCCCTGAATTATATATCTTTGATAATTTTCTGTCTCTTTCTATCAATTATTAAGACGGGGTGTTGACGTCTCCAACTATTAATTGTGGATTTGTTTCTTTCTCCTTTTAGTTCCATCCATTTCTGCTTTACATATTTGGCAGATCTGGTTATTGTTGTTTTGGTACATACACATTAGGATTGCTGTGTTTACTTTTATTATCATGTAATGTCTCTTTGTGTCTCTGGTAACTTTTTTCTTAGATGTTTAACTTTATTTGATATTAGTGTAACCACTCTTGGCTCTTTCTCAACTCTGTCTTCTCGGTTGCAGCTCCAGTGGCCACAGTTCAGTTGCTGACATGCAGCTCTTTGTCTGTGCCCAGGAGCTACACACCCTTGAGGTGACTGGTGAGGAGACTGTTGCCCAGATCAAGGCTCATATAGTCCCTCTGGAGGGCGTCGCTCCAGAAGATCAAGTTGTGCTCCTGGTAGGCACACCCCTAGAGGATGAGGCAACCCTAGGTCAGTTTGGAGTGGAGGCTCTGAACACCCTGGAAGTAGCCAGCTCCATGCTTGGAGGTAAAATCCATCATTCCCTGGCCTGTGCTGGGAAAGTAAGAGGGCAGACTCCCAAGGTGGCCAAACAGGAGAAAAAGAAGACGGGCTGAGCCAAGAGGCAGAGGTAGTACAACCATTACTTTGCCAATGTTGTGCCCACCTTTGGCAAGAAGAAGGGCACCATGCCAACTCTTAAGTTCGTTGTAATCTTGGCTTTCCCCAATAAAACCACTTAGTCCAGTCAAAAAAAAAAATATATATATATAGCCACTTTTTTTCAATGCATGTTTGTATGGTATATCTTTTCCCATCCTTTTACTTTTAACTAGCCTATATAATTTTATTTCAGGTGAGTTTCCTGTAGACGATATATAGTGGGGGCATGTTTTTTAATTTACACTGTCAATCTTTTAGTTGAGGTGTTTAGACCACTTATATTTAATGTAATAATTGACAAGTTAGAGCTTAAGTCTGCCATTTGGTTTTTTGTTTATTTCTATTATCACTGTTCTTCATTTTTCTCTATTTTCTCTTCCTGTCTTCTTGTGTTACTGGGAACTTTTCAGAATTCTATTTTTATCTATCTATAGTGTTTTTGAGTTAGAGAGTGAGCAAGGGTGGAATGGGCTAGGTTTGCATTTGTTTCTTCTCTTGAGCAGGGTGCTGGGTAGGAGCCCAGGACATGAATCAAAGGGCACAAGAAGATTCTGGAAACTGTGCTTTTGCAAGTGTACTAGCCAACATACAGGCTGGTACTCTAAAAAGTGATTTCCTTGAGAGGTGCCTGGGTGGCTCAGTTGGTTAAGTGTCCAGCTGCAGCTCAGGTCATGATCTCGCAGTTCATGAGTTCGAGCCCCATGTCAGGCTCTGTGCTGACGGCTCAGAGCTTGGAGCCTGCTTCAGATTCTGTGTCTCTCTCTCTGCCACTCCCCTGCTTATGCTCTGTCTCTCTCTCTCTCTCTCTCTCTCTCAAAAATAAACATTAAAAGAAAAGTTTCTTGAGAGCATCAAGGAAGAGAATGAATATTATGTGCTGATCTGAAAAAAGCAACAATAGTGCAAATTCATATAAAAAAAAGGCAATAATATTGGAGCCAGAGAGACCTGGGTTCAACTCCAGGGTCTCGGCTTCCCTATAATACCAGTAATTTTAAGTGACATTTATAACGCTTGTTTTCCTCGTCTCTAAAATAGTCTTGGAAAGAGAACTTACTTCATAAGACTGTTTTATTTTATTTATCTTAAAATAATTTTTAATGTTGATTTTTGAGCGACACAGAGAGAGTGAAAGTGGGGCAGGGGCAGAGAGAGGGAGGCACGGAATCTGAAGCAGGCTCCAGGCTCTGAGCTGTCAGCACAGAGCCTGACGCGGGGCTTGGATTCACAGACTGGGAGATCATAACGTGGGCTGAAGTCAGATGCTCAACCGACTGAGCCACCCAGGCGCCCCCCACCCCCGCCCGTAAGCCTGTTTTAAAGATTAAACGCAAAATGGCGTATACATACTCGCTTCATTGCTTGTTGCATAACAAAATCCTATTAAAAGCCATTACCACCACCACCACCACTCACTACGGGCACTTTGCTAGGTTCTTTTAATTAAGCAGCTCCACGAACTCTACAGCTGGTGTTACCGTTCTTATTTTAACAAATAAATTGATGTGCAGAGAAGTGAAGTAAGTCCTCCAATCTAGTGGAAGTTCTGGGATCAAATCCTAGAACAACTTTACTTCAAATTTCACGTTTTCCCAATATACCACGCTGCTTAAAACCCAGACTTGGACTTCGATCATCTTTGAATTCTTCAGAGCACTCAGCCCAATAAAAATGCCCTCAAGTGACTCCAGGAAACACACGTTGAATTAAAATTGACTCCTGCCTTCTAGTCCTTGAATTTCTTGGTGTTTCTTCAGAGTTTGAGGCCAAATTGAATGTCTGGAGCTTCAGGATGGCTCCTGGACTCTCTAGACTGCTAGTTCTCTTAGTGGCCCCGTTTTGAGTTTACCAGAAGCCAGGTTTGGGATTCCAGGGGGCAGCGGGTGCCATCAGAGATAGATACCGGTCCCTGGGGTGGAGGTTCCATTTGAAGTGAATTTGTGCTTGGGGCCTGGATGCTGACTCCCTGTAAATACACCAGCTCTTGTGTGTTAGGAGGAGGCTCAAGGAATAATTCTAGTAAGGGGACCCACACTGAAACGAGACTTCTTACCAAGGCTCTGGGAAGAGGCAGGAGGGCCTCAGACAGGAAGCCAGGTCAGATATAATTCTTGGTCTTCCTATTCTGAGCATGCAAAATTTGCAGTGTTACCCCCTGCAGAGACTGTCAGGACTGAGTGACAATGGAAGGCTTGGGTCAACTTCCAGAGAGGTGAACTGAGGGGCGCTTGGTTGGCTCAGTCGTTTAAGCCTCCGACTCTTGATTTCAGCGCAGGTCATGATCTCGCAGTTTGTGAGTTCAAGCCCCACATCAGGCTCTGCACTGACAGTGCAGAGTCTGCTTGGGATTTGCTGCCTCCCTCTCTCTCTGCCCCTCCTGTGTGTGCTCACGCGCTCTCTCTCTCTCTCTCTCTCTCTCAAAAATAAATAAATAAATAAACATAAAAAAAAGGAGGTGAACTGAACTGGGGGACTGGCAGGAAAAGATTCTACCAGAAAAAGACTATTACTGGGTGTCTGCAAGGGTACAATCTAGGTAGGAGGGCATCATCGGGCTCAGCTGAGGACATGCACATTCCATGCTTTCTTTATTCTCCATTCGTTCTTTCCAGATCATCACCTTTGGCCTCTAAGGCTGTGCGGATTGCTCTGTACATTGACATGCAAAGTTCAGAATTACAATACTGGAAGCACATAATAGCTCTCATGGCCTGTTTGTATCCCTCCAAAATTCATATATTGAAATTCTAACCGCCCAGCTGTGATGGTGTTAGGAGGTGGAGGCTTCCAGAAGTGCTTAGGTCATGAGGTCGAGCTCTTTTAATGGGATTACTGCCCTTATAAGAGACCCTACAGAGCTCTCTCACCCCTCCCACCATGTGAAGCAACAGTGCCCCAGGAAGTGAGCCCTCAGCAGACCCTGCCATGGTCTCAGACTTCCCAGCCACCAGCACTAGGAGAAATAAATTTCTGTTCTTTATTAGACCCTCAGTCTGTGGTATTATTATAGCAGCCCAAACAGACGAAGACAATAAAGTTGTCTCAATCTGCTCTTTGTTTTAAAGATTAATAAGATTGGGCTGGAGGCCATGCCAAGATTAGAAGTCAAGGTGCCCACCCTCAGGGCCCTGTCCGTCATTCCAAATGAAGTCAAAACACGCATCTCAAAAAGTTTCTTACTAGAAAGGACAACCAAGGGAGCACCATCAGTCAAAAAGACACACATGTTTGAAAGCCCATTCCCTTCTCTGCTCTTTCCAGAGCTTCCTGTGAATCCTCACGTTACGGAGGGTTAAAAACATTAGTTTAAAAAACAAAACATTAGTTTAAGACAGAAAAGCAGCATAACCTGAATATATATACATATTAATGGCCACTTCCCTATGAGACCATTTTTGATGAGACGCTGAAGAACTTAAAGGTTAAGAGCATATTTGGATCGGGGCGCCTGAGTGCCTCAGTTGGTTAAATGTCCGACTTCGGCTTAGGTCACGACCTCACGGTTCATGAGTTTGAGGCCTGTATTGGGATCCACGCTGACAGTGCAGAGCCTGTTTGAGATTCTCTGTCTCTCTCTCTGTCTCTACCCCTTCCCTGTTCTCTCTCTCAAAATAAATAAGTAAACATTTTTTTTTAAAAGAAAAAGTCATTATGGAAATTTTGGATATAGAAAAATAGATGAATGAAAAATATCTTAACTATGATCCTTATGCCAAAACACCACTTTTGTTAACATTCTAATGCAATGATCTTGAAGCCTGTTTCTTGAAAATCAAAGTCTATAAACAGAAATAGTTATGTATGCATAGATATGATACAGCATATTAAAAGCAACACCTGTAGGGGCGCCTGGGTGGCTCAGTCGGTTGGGCGTCCGACTTCGGCTCAGGTCACGATCTCGTGGTCCGGGAGTTCGAGCCCCGCGTCGGGCTCTGGGCTGACAGCTCAGAGCCTGGAGCCTGCTTCCGATTCTGTGTCTCCCTCTCTCTCTGCCCCTCCCCCGTTCATGCTCTGTCTCTCTCTGTCTCAAAAATAAATAAACGTTAAAAAAAAAAATTTAAAAAATAAAAAAAAATAAAAAAAAAGCAACACCTGTATACTCGTGACCCCTTTAAGAAATATGAAGCTTTCTCTCTCTGTAAATGTAAGTCCCTTTTTCCTCCACAAGTGTAATAGCTATCCTAGATTTTGTTAATCATCCACTTTCTTTCCTTTGTAGTTTTATGGCTCACATATATATTTCTATGTGTATATTTACACGAAGATCTATCTATATTCCCAAACAATGTACTCCTGCATTCTTTTTTTAAAAAATTTTAATGTTTATTTTTGAGAAAGAGAGAAACAGAGCATAAGCAGGGGAGGGGTAGAGAGAGAGGGAGACACAGAATCCGAAGCAGGCTCCAGGCTCCGAGCTGTCAGCACAGAGCCCGATGGCGGGGCTCAAACCCACAAACCGTGAGATCATGACCTGAGCTGAACTCAGACACTCAACTGACTGAGCCATCCAGGCACCCGTGAATTCTTTGCGTTTTGAACTTTGTTTTTGAAATGCAGTAACATGATAGCTATATATATATTTTTCCACTCAACATTATTGCTTTAAGGTATAATAATCTTGTGGTGTCTAACTCATTAATTCATTTTGTTATATATTATCTCCATGGTATGACCATCACCAACATCTATTTATCTAGTCTGTCACTAACGGACACTTTTCACTTTCCATTTTTTAAAAAACTGTTATTAAAAAAATTATTGCAGCGCTGCGGTGAACATTCTTGTACACGTCTGTGGCTGCAGCTGTGCAAGAGTTTCTCCAGGGCAGCGTTGTTCTGTGATGGAGCCACGTCTTCGTGGATGAACCTCTTCTTCCTGTCCTTTTCCTGACACATTGTAGGACGTTTGGGATCTGCGGCCCTCCCACACGCTAACTGCCTGTAGCACCCTGTCACAGTGACAGCCAAACCATCCCAGTGTTTCCAAATACCCCTTTGGGAGGCGCAGTTGAGAACTATTGTTTTCGGGTACGTCTCCAGAAGTGGAATTGTTGGGTCACAGGTTAGGGGATGGATCCATTTCCACTTAGTCTCTATGTGCTGTACTGTTGAGATTCGGGAACAGCGGTGGGTTCCTGCACACAAATCGACCGTACACGTGATTCATGTCGTATGGCACACTCATGTACTATATGCTTATAGTCCAAAATGCCTCAGTCTTCACACATACATTTCAGGCTGTTGCATCAATGACTTAAATTATTTATGCTTTTAGAAAAGCTCTATGCTTCACAATCTATTAACAGAATATCTTCTGTTGTCTTTTCTATAATAAGTTTGGTATCACATCTGAAATAGGACTTCTGGTTAATATTTCCGCAAGAACATTTTTATCCATATTCCTTAAACTGATACATTTCCCCTCAATTTCCTTGAATATTTGTTGAAAGATTTCACATGTTCAAAGCATTCATGAGGTTTCACTCCCGTATGAATCCTCTAGTTCCAATAAGCTATAACCGACTGATGAAGACTTTCCTACATGTGTTGACATCTTAACTTTTCAGCCCTGTGATTTTGCTGACGTTCAACGAGTCTGACCTGTAGACACAGGCTTCCGCACGCACACAGCGCTGATGGGAGTCTTCTTCTCGTGTGTTTTTCTCTGACGTTCGGTGAGGGCTGACCTCTGGCCGAAGGTTTTCCTACATTCATTACATTCATAGGGTTTTCCCCCCCGTGTGAATTCTCTGATGTTTCGTGAGGGCTGATTTGTCATGGAAGGTTTTCCCACATTCAGGGCATTTGTAGGGTTTCTCTCCTGTGTGGGTCCTTTGATGCTGAGTAAGGTTTGATTTCACACAGAAGGTTTTCCCACATTCATTACATTTGTACGGTTTCTCTCCTGTGTGAGTTCTCTGATGCACTGTGAGGGCTGACTTCTGGCAGAAGGACTTTCCACATTCATTACATTCATAAGGCTTCTCTCCTGTGTGAGTTCTCTGATGTTCAGTGAGGTTGGACTTCACAAAGAAGGACTTCCCACACTCGTTACACTCAAAGGGCTTTTTTTCCTGTGTGTGTGCTCTGAGGTTGAGCAAGGTCTGTTTTCTTACGAAAGCTTTTCCTACATCTATTACAGTCATACATAGGCTTTCTTTCCCTTGTGAGCGCTCTGATGTTGAGTGAGTTTTGGCTTCTCACAGGAGGACTTCTCACATTTTTTTACCTTTAAAGCTGTTCTCTCTTGTGTTAATTCTCTGATTTAGAGGGAGGTATGACTCCTTCTTTACAGTGCTCTCACTATCATTACCCTCACTAAGTTTTTCTGTTGTATGAGTTCTCTGATGTTGAGTGAGGCATGGCTTTGCGTGGAAGGATTTCCCACATTTATCACTGTCATAGACTTTCTTTCCAAGAGTTCTCTCACTTTGAATGTGGTATGACTTCCACAAGGTTTCCTCACTTTCATTATACTCCTTGGGTTTTCCACCTCTGTACCCTCTCTGATGTTGAGTTAGGTTGTACTTCATGCTAAAGGATTTCTCCAGTTTATTACAATCATAGTATTTCTCCCCTAGGTGAGCTCTCTGATGTGCATGTTTTGACTTCATGCATGAAGATTTCCTGTTTTTATTGGATTCATGCGATTTCCTTTCCCTAAGGGTTCTTGGATGAGCATCGAGCTTTAACTTTTGGGTGATGGCTTGTCTGCATTCATTACCTTCAGAGGATTTCTCTCCTTTGTGAGCTCTCTTACATGTAACAAAGGCCGCCTTTTTGTGAAAGGCTTTCCCACAATTATTATATTCAAGAATCTTCTTCAAAACAGAATTCTTCTGATGTTGTATAAACTCCTCATTATGTCTGTGGGATTTCTTTTGATCATTTTCACAGGGCTTGTTCCCTGGGTGAGTCTTCTCATGTACCATATCAAGGAATCCACATCCATTGAGATCATTAGGCTTTTTTCTTATCTGGTTTCTATTAATAATAATTAATCCTGAAACACTTTTCAAGCTTGTTCCAGAGGAGTCACATTTATGGGATATTTTTCTTGAGGGCACTGGATTTGTGGCCATATTAAATGCTTCTCTCAACATCTTGCCTCTCTCCATAGTCAATATTCTGCTGTTGAAGAATAAAGCTTGCCTCAAGTATTTACCTACCTTTTCTTGGCTTCTTTCTTTCATGTTATTGGCTTTCTGGCATCCTAGAAATATGAAAAATTGATACACATTATAAATCTTCACACATTTCTTGAGATACGGCATGTGCGCAAGTGGACTATGTAGAGTTGATTCTTAAGTTTTTAGACATAGTCTTCTGGGATGAAAGAAGTCCTGAGCAAATATTTATTCCACTCTTTTGGTTTGGTAGCATGATAGCAAAGACAAAAACACACTGTGGTGGGAAAAGTAGAAAGAGGAGAGAAAGCTGAAAATTAATACAAGTGACTTTGGTTTGTTGCGAATATGCTGTCAGAATGGACAGAGAGGCTGAGCCAGCATGGCGACGTCCTTGTAACACAATCTGTGCCGCAAAAGGGAAGGTGGCTGTGGCGCTGGCCCCTCGGGGTCACAGGTCAGCATGCTGAGAACGGCGTGGAGCGCGCTGAGGTCGCTTCAGACCCAGGCAGCGGCCCAGTCTCCAGTCCGTGGGCTGCCGGGCGGTGCGCACACCAGGCCTCCCCGCCACCAGTGGGGCCTTCCCTCCCCTCCTGGAGGTGTCACCCTCCTGGCTGCTTGTGGATATGCCACCCAGAAACCAGTCCAGCCCAGCCAAGAAGATGACCCACCCACCCCCTTCCACAACTGCTCAAAGACTACCAGAACATTCCTGGAACTGAGAAGTTTGATGACGTTGTAAGAAGACTCTTGTCTTTGGAAATGGCCAACCAGAAGGAGAAACTAAAAGTCAAGCAAGATCAGTTGATGAAGGAGATTGTGGCAAACCCTGAGAGTAGCAGCTTCCTGGAGGCTCGAACTGTCGCCTTGACCGTCAAGATCTGCGATTACGAAGCACACACGCGGAGCCACCGAAAGGACGAGACGCACAAGCGCTGTCTGCTGGTGAGCATCCACCGGAGGAGCAAGATACTCACAAGACCGACCATAAGACCGACCGTGTGCCTCTGAGAAGGTACGCAAGGACCTGGGGACGGAATGCACCTTTCCCCCTCCGTTCCGCTGGAAAGCCCACCACCGCTGGGCGACCAAGAAGGCCCTGTGCATTCGGGTTTTCCGGGAAGTACAAAGGCTGAAGAAGCAAAAAAAAAAAGGGCCTTAAAACCTGCAGCAGCGGCAGCCTGGGAGGCCAGAAGAGCCCAGAAAGCCCTTCCAAAGCTGGACCAGAGGCAATCAAAGAAAACCAATAAATCGTATTAGAGTTCTGTCAAAAAGAATGGCTAGAGGGCTTGAAATAAGACATAAGGAATGGTGAACGGAGCAAAAAGGATGGTCAGGAAAACAAGGAGGGAGGATATTCAGAGGACGGGCAAAGACAAGGGACAGTGAGGAGGGAGACAAAAGAGACTGGGGGGGGGGTAAGAAGGAAGTACCAGAGCCCAGATCAGGTTTACAGCAGGTCAGAGACTAGAGCCATATCCTCCCCGCGCCCATATTTTAACACCTGCAGCGGAATCCTTACTCCATTCTCCATGTTCCCAATCTCTTCCTCCTCTTTCCCATTCTGTACACCAACTCCCAATTAAACCTATGAAATTACTAAGTTCCTTGGGTCTAAAGGTCAGTCTTATAGTTCATCCCCATCTCTTCACAGAGCTGTGATATGGTGAAACAACGTCCAAAGAGAGTGTTAAAATATAGGAGAGAACCAGCCATTCACCTCTGCATTCTGGTTGGTGGGGCTTCATTTGATTCTATCAGAATTGGTCATCAGTTATCTGTCCTGACTGACACCTCTACTTTTCCCTCTTTCGATCTGCTGATTTACTTTGTCAACCCATTGTGTCCTGTCACAATACTAATTTTTAATTCCACCTTTATATCATGTTTTCTTCCTCTCTGATTTCTCTTTTCTGTGAAAACTCAAGCAGCTGGCTATCCAACTTGGTCCAAGGACCTTTATTAATCTTTGTCTTAAAAATTTTTTTTAGCTATGGGTGATTATTATTATCCTCTGCTATTATCATTTTATGCAATAAAATCCACGGTATGCCTAAAAGTATATGACTTTTCCGTAGCAGATAAAACAAATAGAAGCCAATACGTGAGCAAGGAAAATTTGATATTGGATTTTTATACCTAGAGTTTACGCTAGGTTCTTACACCCAAAATCACAATACGATTTTGAGTGACCAGCCCAGTCCTGTCAGATCATATCGGACCAGGGCATTTAATTCTGTGAACTGGAAATCTCTAGATACAAATCCACTCTCGTGTTCTTACTCGGGTAGCACACAGTCTATCCTTTGCTCTACTCAGAACCTATACATCCTTCAGGGCAATGCTACCATCCAATTGCTTTTTTAACCAAGAATCTCATCACTTCAAGTTCCATTTACGGCAAGGTTTGCAAGTAAGTACTATCTGCACAATGTGTTCTGACACTATTTTGCACGGCTGGTTTGTATGGTGTTCTTTTCGACTTCTACTTCCGTGACCAAGCCTGATTTCCGTTGCTTTCAGTTTGGGATTTCAGCCGCCTCCAACCACTAACGAAAATGGGGCTGACATATTGCTCTTATTTTCCTTGTGGCCTTTGAATAACTTGCAGGAAAAGAGGAAGCGATTCTGACGTCACGCATCCACCTGCAATGCTGGAACTCACTCCTTCCTTCTCAAAACCCTTTGTTCATGTGGTTTCTGGGACACCACTGTCTTCTGGTTCTCTTCCCTCCATACTGGGTGCTTCTCAGTCTCCCTTGCTAGAGCCGCGTGCCTTCCTGACCTCCAAACGTAGTGCTTACAGGTGCAGTCCTTGACCCCCTCTCTAATGTCTCACTCGGAGTACAAGTCAGTCTTCTGAGGACCAGAAAGCTTTGTTCCTGCTGACTCTCTGACATGAGCTGAGACTTTCTTCTGACCCCGCTCTGGTCCCACTGACTGCTTGCTGTTCCCTGATTACACCCAGGAGACTCGCATCTCAGAGGCTTTTGTACCTGCTGCTCCCTCAATCTGGAAATCTCTCAGATAACCTGTGGCTTACTCTATCCTGTTTGAAACTGTATTCTACTGTTCCTGACCAACGTCCACCTTTGCAAAGAGGCCTTCCCCGACTTCCTTTCCAGAACAGCACTCCATGTCAGTCCCAATGCCCTTCATCTGATTTCAGTTTTTCATACTGCTGATCACTACCAGACATATATATATAGATATATATATACACACACACACACATATATATACATATAAATGTATATATGTATATATGTAAATATGTATATATACATATATGTGTGTATATATACATATATATGCATATATATACATTTTTTGCTAATTTTTTAGCAATACACATTTTTGCTAATTGTAATACATACAATTACAATATACAATATAAAATTTTTTGCTAATATTTTTAGCAATATACATTTTTGCTAATTGTA
Organism: Lynx rufus; assembly: GCF_022079265.1. Classification (NCBI taxonomy): domain Eukaryota; kingdom Metazoa; phylum Chordata; class Mammalia; order Carnivora; family Felidae; genus Lynx; species Lynx rufus. The sequence goes on along the minus strand of NW_025814896.1, from coordinate 14,607,026 downwards.
ATATATACAATTTTTGCTAATTGCCAATTTTTTGTATATATATACATATATATACACATATATATACATATATGGATATATATGTATATATATATACAAAAAATTGGCAATTAGCAAAAAATATATATATACATATATATGCATATATACACACACATATATATGCCTATATATACATATATATGTATATATATATTTTTTGCTAATTGCCAATTTTTGGTATACATATACATATATATACACACATATATATACATATATGTGTATGTATATACACATACACATATGTATATGTGTATATATACACATATATGTATATATATGTGTGTGTATATGTATATATGTATATATATATATATTTTTTGCTAATTGCCAATTTTTTGCTAAATTTGCCAATTTGCTAATTGGGTCTACTGATAGGAGTAGAGACTTTGTATCCCCTCTGCTTGGAGTGTGACTGGTGCACAGCAGGTGCTTAATAAATATTTGTTGAGGGGCGCCTGGGTGGCTCAGTTAAGCATCTGACTCTTGATTTTGGCTCAGGTCATAATCTCATGGTTCGTGAGATCAAGCCCCACATCGGGCCGTGTGCTGACAGTGTGGAGCCTGCTTGGGATTCCCTCTCTCTCCCAGCCTCAGAATAAATAAATAAACATGAAAAAAAATGAATATCTGTTGAACATAAGAGTGCACCAACAACTGTATATTTACAGAGTGTTTGGCACAGAAGGGAAGGTGAATGGCCATTGCCGAACAGAAAGACAGGGAAATGAAGGTCTCGGGTGAGGAAGGCAGCAATCGGGTTCTACGAAAACCCAGCCAATCTCTCTGTATGTAAAAGTCAAACAGAACACGAAGAGCATTTACTCATGAGAGTGCTATTTGAAGGTTTGATATCTAAGGCATGGTGATCATCTGTCTTTAGTCACTTCTAGAAGCCTATAAAAGAAATTCCTGGGGCACCTGGGTGGTTCAGTTGGCTAAGTGTCCAACTCTTGATTTCAGCTCAGGTCATGATCTCACGGTTGGCAGGTTTGAGCCCCACATCGGGCTCTGTGCTGACAGTGTGGAGCCTGCTTGGGATTCTCTCTCTCCCCTCTCTCTCTGCCCCTACCCCGCTTGCTCTCTCTCTCAAAAGAAACATATAAACTTAAAAAAAAAGAAAAGAGATTTCTAAAACATTTTGAAAAATACCCTGAACTGGCCATTTGGGATCCAATGTCCACCAGCTGCCTTCTGTCTACCTTCGTTAACTCGCCTGGGGGGCTCTGACTTGGGAGTTCCCTCCTTGGTACCCATGGCTCTTCTCCTTGCTCCAACTTGAGTATCAGCTCAGCTTTGGTGACACAGCGCCCTGTTGTGGGAAATGACACGGGGCTTGGCAAAGTTGCTTAAGGTTCAGGCCCTTTGAAGAGTCAGAAGAGAGAAGTTTAGAAGCTGTACGATGACAGAGCCTTCATCAAAGGAGACCTCTGCACCAGGGAGGCGAGGATACAACATACTTTCAAGTCCCGACAAGGGTCTTTAAATCCCACATCTCAAGTCTGATACTCGCTACATCCTACAATGATTTGGTTCCTAAGATAGGAAATGGATGCTGTTGGTAGTTGAGCGGGCAGCTGTGCTGACCCAGGGACACCAGGTGCCCGTAGTTCTCCAGCATCACATCCCTGCACAGGAGCCTCTGGGCCGGGTCCAGCAGCCGCCACTCCTTCTGGGTGAAGTCCACAGATACATCCTCGAACAACACTGATCCCCGTAACAGACCAATCCTGCTCTCTGTGAAGTGCTCAAGACCAGACAACATGGGAAATACGCATGGGAATGAATTCCTACTGTGTTCAATGTTAAGAATTTACCAGAAAACATTACAAAGGATGTCAGCCATTAACCTTCCTTCATGCTATACTTTGTGGGAGAAAGACATCATAATAGAAATACTCTGTCTCCCATTTACTTATTAATTCATAAAATGATAAAAATGGGAGTCCCTTTATATGCCTAGAACTGTTCTAGTTGTAGAGGATGGTAAGGCAAAGGAGACACTGGTCCCTTTTTTAAGGTGTTTATAGACCATCGAGGAGACTTTCTACAAAACACATACATGCACAATAATAAATTATGGGGGCCGCGAAAAAATGTGTATATAAGGTGGAGTGAAACCACAAAGGGAGGGGTGTTCAATCTCCTTGTTTTCTCAGGTTATGTTCATCAAGGAGATCAATATTTGATTGCATACCAATCAATGTGAGTTTCGTGTGAATATGGGCAACAGCTAAGCAAAGGTGTAGAAACGTTAAAAACACATTAAACTAAGAGAGCTGTAAGCAGTGCAGTGTGACAGGATAAGGCTGGGGGCTTTGATGAGACTCAGAGCAGTAGAGGTACTTAGTGGTCAGACACAGAGAAATTTTGGACTTTCTCCTGGAGACCACTGGCCTCCAGGTATTTATCAACCCCGTCAGTAAGAGTTCCTAAGCCTCCCTCGGTGCATTAACTTGTAAATGATGTATCTCTACGACTCTCCAGCTACCCACCAAAGGGAAAGCTTCCTTTCTTAATTTTTGTAGACACGAAAGACACACAAAAGGGTATTCTAATACCTTCTTTGCATACCATACACTACTTGATTGTCTCATGCAGTTTTCCGGGGTGGACACCTGGCTTTGGGGATGACTTCCGTGGACAATGGGGATATATACATAAGTAAAATGACCAGATTCATATTTGGAAAGCAACGCCCTAGAAGCAGAGCGGGGGAGTGTGTGAAAGCAGCGGTTTCTCAACCGACATGATTTTGCCTGCTGGGGGGGCACCTGGCAATGTCTGGAGACACTTGTCGTTGTCCCAGCTGAGGAAAAGGTGCTTCTGGTATATAGTGGGGGGAGTCCAGGGATGCTGTGGAATGTTCTGTGATGCCCAGGACAGCCTCTACAACAAAGGATTATCTGGCCCCAAATACTGATAGCGCTGAGGTTGAGAAAGCTTATTTTAAAGGGAAAAGAGAAGATTTTAATGTAGTAACAGAGGCATTTAAAAGTGCAGCAGATTCTGGGGTGCCTGGGTGGCTCGGCGGGTTAAGCGTCTAGCTTCGGCTCAGGTCATGAACTCGAAGTTCGTGGGGTTCAAGCCCTACGTCAGGCTCTGTGCTGTGCTGACTACTCAGAGCCTGGAGCCTGCTTCTCCTTCTGTGCCTCCCTCTCTCTCTGCCCCTCCCCCGTTCATGCTCTGTCTCTCTCTGTCCCAAAAATAAATAAACATTGAAAAAAAAAATTAAAAAGAAAAAAAAAGTACAGCAGATTCTAAATGGAATTAATCAGCGATTGGTTAGGGAAAGCAGGGAAATGGAACACTACTTACTCCGAGGTTATATCCAAGAGCAGCTGGGTCGATGCTGGTGGCATATACGAAACTAACCACTCAGGAGAGAGACAGAGAGCGGGGTAGATCTTGGACATGTTTTGTGTAAGGCGTCTGTGACACATACGGGTGGAGAGGTCGGGTTGGCAGTTGAAGTAGGCTCCGCACTGCCAGCATGGAGCCCGACGCGGGGCTCGAACCCACAAAACGTGAGATCATGACCCGAGCCAAAGGAATAAAGAGTCAGACGCTTCACCAACTGAGCCCCCCAGGTGCCCAGTATCTGCAGCATCTAGAGCAGAGGAGGTCCACAGTGGTGCTCACTAAATAGCCATCAAATGAATGAAGCCACCGGCGGTGACAATTTCAAGAATAAGTGATGCTTTCAACACCACAAGATGGGCTGGATTCATCTCCAGATTTCTCTCTTCTGCCTCCAAAACCATAGCAGGGAGAGACATAAAAACACCAATACATTATCAGAGCAGAGGAGTACAGGGAAGGGGGCTGTCGGCAAGTGACAAATTCTGACTGGCTTCTGTAAGATACAGAGTAGGAGGCACGTACTGGAGGCGGTGTGCTCAACCCCCTAATACAAACACGGAATGTGCAAGAATCTTGGGTTCTGTCCAGAGCCAGGCGGGATCTCCCAACTCAGAACCGGCCACAGCAGGACATGGGCTCCGGGCTGAAGAACCAGGAGAGTGAGTCGGGGATATGAGAAAAGACAGCCGCACTTCTGGGTTGTTCTCACACCCCCGAGGGGTTGCCTAAGGGTTGATGCTCAGGATTGTGTTTCCTGTAAAATGTAGGAGAACCACCTCCAGGAGTCTGCGTGAACTTTGCAACCCAAGAGGGAAGCAAGTACTATGCTGAGGGCCCTGAACTGGCCATAGCCTTTCTTTTAAGGCAACTCTAGGGAAACAGACCAACGTGCTCTGCCATCAGGTAAGGCACTGCCGGCTTTGGCGGGGGAAGGGAGGGTCCCTCGAGCTCTGTCCCCCTCTATTGAGCCTACAGAGAGGCCTGTCTGTACACATCTCCCAACAATCCACATGAAAGGCCCCCAAGTCCGACGCCCTTTCATTCAAGGGAAAAGCTCGCCAAAGACACAGACTCCTGTGTTGCCGAGTGAACACACATCAGCTGCCTGGATCTAATGAGGTTTTTGCCTTTCCATTTACACAGAAAACTAAAAAGGTCCCAGATGCGGGAGTAAAAACAACCATCAGAAAAATAAGCATTCACAAGTAAAACTGCTTAACAAATTATTTATTTTCTGTAAATAGAAACCAACATCTTAAAAAATAAGCACCAAGATGAATAGATTGAAGCGTAGGGAAACAAAATCAATTTAGATATTGAAGACAAATATTTTTAAGACTTCAAATTGGTGTCCCTAGATTGATGTAAGAGTCTTACTTCCATAAAATGAGAAAAGTTGATTGCTTGCATTTCTATACACCAATAATCGAGCAGCAGAAAGAGAAATCAAGGAATACCTAGGAATAAACCTAACCAAACAGGTGAAAAAATCTATACACTGAAATGATGGAAAGCTTATGAAAGAAACTGGAGAAGGCCCAAAAAGGCGGAAAAAACATTCCATGCTCATGGATAGGAAGAATAAATATTGTTAAAATGTCGATACTGCCCAAAGCCATCTACATATTCAATGCAATCCCATCAAAATAACAGCAGCATTCTTCACAGAGCTAGAACAAACAATCCTAAACTTTGTATGGAACCAGAAAAGACCCCTAATAGCCAAAGGAATCTTGGAAAAGAAAACCAAAGCAGGAGGCATCACAATTCCGGACTTCAAGATGTATTACAAAGCTGTAATCATCAAGACAGTATGGTATTGGCACAAAACAGACACTCAGATCAATGGAACAGAATAGAGAACCCAGAAATGGACCCACAAACGTATGGCCAACTAATCTTTGACAAAGAAGGAAAGAATATCCAATGGAATAAAGACGGTCTCTTCAGCAAATGGTGCTGGGAAAACTGGATAGAAACTGCAGAAAAATGAACCTGGACCACTTTCTTACACCATACACAAAAATAAACTCAAAATGGATGAAAGACCTAAACATGAGACAGGAAGCCATCAAAATCACAGAGAAGAAAGCAGGCAAAAACCTCTTTGACCTCAGCCCCAGCAACTTCTTACTCAACATGTCTCCGGAGGCAAGGGAAACAAAAGCAAAAATGAACTACCGGGACCTCATCAAAATAAAAAGCTTCTGCACAGTGAGGGAAACAATCAGCAAAACTAAAAGGCAACCGACAGAATGGGAGAAGATATTTGCAAACGACATAGCAGATAAAGGGTTAGGATCTAAAATCTATAAAGAACTTATCAAACTCAACACCTAAAAAACAAATAATCCGGTAGAGAAATGGGCAAAAGACATGAATAGACACTTCTCCAAAGCAGACATCCATCCAGATGGCCAGCTGACACATGAAAAAATGCTCAACATCACTCATCATCAGGGAAATACAAATCAAAACCACAATGAGATACCACCTCACACCTGTCAGAATGGCTAAAATTAACAACCCAGGCAACAATAGGCATTGGCGAGGATGGGAAGAAAGAGGAGCCCTTTTGTACGCCAGTAGGGATGCAAACTGGTGCAGCCCCTCTGGAAAACAGTATGGAGGTTCATCAAAAAACCAAAAATAGATCAACCTTATGACCCAGCAATTGCTACTAGGTGTTTATCCTAAGGATACAGGAGTGCTGTTTTGAAGAGGCACATGCACCCCAATGTTTATAGAAGCACTATTGGCAATAGCCAGAGTATGGAAAGAGCCCAAATGTCCACCGACTGGTGAAGGGATAAGGAAGAAGTGATGTATATATACAATGGAATATTACTCAGCAATCAAAAAGAATGAAATCTCACCATTTGCAACAACGTGGATGGAACTAGAGTGTATCATGCTAAGTGAAATAAGTCAGTCAGATAGACAAACATCATATGACTTCGCTCATAGGTGGAATTTAAGATACAAAACAGATGAACATAGGAGAAGGGAAGCAAAAATTGTATAAAAACAGAGAGGGAGACAAACCATAAGAGACTCTTAAATACAGAGAACAAACTGAGGGTTGCTGGAGGGGAGGTGGGGGGTGGGCTAAATGGATGAGGGGCTTTAAGGAGGCCACTTGCTGGGATGAGCACTGGGTGTTATATGTAAGTGAGGAATCACTAAATTCTATTTCTGAAATTATTATTACACTATATGTTAACTAACTTGAGTTTAAATTTAAAAAAAATGAGAAAAGTCGACTATGGGCAAAAAAAAGGGGGGGGGGACCCAGATAGTGAATATATCTTTTTTTTAAGATTTATTTATTTATTTATTTAGACAGAGACAGCATGAACAGGGGAGGAGCAGAGAGAGAGAGAGAGAGAGAGAATCCCAAGTAGGCTCTGCACGGTCAGCACAGAGCCCCACACAGGGCTCGAACTCATGAAACCATGAGATCATGACCTGGGCTGAAACCAAGAGTCAGACACTTACTGAACCGACTGAGCCACCCAGGCGCCTCCCCAGATAGTAAGTATTTTGGTGTCCACTTGGCGGGGGGAAAAGCCAACCCTAAAACTCTCTAAAGAAGGCTTGAAAACAAAATGGCACGGGTGACAAAAATGAGCTGATCTTTCAACGCACAGAACAAAAGCCCAGGAAAATGGAAAAGGTGACAGAAAAGTAAAGGAGCCCAGACGGACCGCAGGGGAGAGGCACCCACAGCCTCGCAGGAGGTCTGGGTGGCGAGAACGAAGAGGAGGAAGGGAGGGAAATAACCCCCAAACCACTGAAAGTGTCCGGGTGCACGCGGGTCTTCACGGGCAGGAACCATCCGGCCGGCAAGTGGGCATCCTGGCGAAAGAGCTCAAACCCCCCCGAGAAAGAAAAACTTGCAAGAAAGAACAGAACGGGTCGCCTGCACGGGCGTGAGGACCAAACTGGCACACGACTTCTCAGCCTGTCCAGACGCTGGGAGGTAAGGGAGACCCTGCTTTCCCAGACCACCCTGAAGGAGAAGGGAGTCCGAACCCCGGTTCTGTAGCCGGTCACTCACGTAACAGGGCGGAATAAAGGTACTTTCGCATATTCAGACTCAGCAGGCGTATCACCACACAGCCGTTGTGCAAAACACTCCAGAGCCTTCCATGAGGACTCAGCAGTCGGACAAGGAAGACAACTACTGGGACAGTGTGGTGAACAGACAGAAGAAGAACAGGCAGGAAGAACCGCTTCCTGATGAAGCCAGCGAAGTGAGGGAGACTTACCGACTGTGCAAGGGAAGAGGCAGGTGATTACCCAAAAGGAGGGGCGCCCGGGTGGCTCAGTCGGTTAAGCGACCGACTTCGGCTCGGGTCTTGATCTCATGGTTCATGGGTTCGAGCCTCGCATCAGGCTCTGTGCTGACAGCTCAGAGCCTGGAGCCTGCTTCGGATTCTGTGCCTCCCTCACTCACCCTCTGTCTCTCTCTCTGAAAAATACATGTTAAAAATTAAAAAAAAAAAAAAAGATACTCAAAAAGAAACTTTAAAAAATATCTATAAAGTGTAAGTAGGCAAAATTTTCATCTTTGGACAAGGCTACACATTGTGGGTGTGAAGCCCAAGAATTCTTGAAACTTTGGGAGAGGGACGGCCACTTGAAACTTTGGGAGAGGGATGGAGAGTGATTGACAGAGAAACTGAGGCAGGCTGGTCCTGTCCAGCAACAGGCCACCTGGAATATGGTGATAAAATCAGCCACTGAAAATAGAGACTGACTGGTCCTCTAGATGGGCTAGGACTGTCAGAGCTAAGGGTCAGCAAAGGGTACGTCACACCCTCTTTCTACCAAAGTATCGTTCCCAGATTTAGTAAATAAAAACACAGGGCACCCAGTTAAACACCAAATAGATTTTTAGTATAAGTATATCCCATGCATACTTTACTTTAGTATAATTACGTGCCCCGTGTCTTATCTGGCAATGCCACGCCTAAGAGATGGCAAGTTTTTGGACAGGGTGGGATGGAAACAGATGGTACCTTCCTCCCCGGAATGGGTGGAAAGCTTGTGGATTTGGGCTCTAGGATAAACTTGATCTATCTAGCCAAATTCCTTTTATTTATTTTTAGTCATCGCTACACCCAATGTGGGGCTCGAACTCACGACCCTGAGATCAAGAGGTGCATCTTCCACCAACTGAGTCAGCCAGCTGCCCCCTATCTGGCCAAATTTCTAATGATGTATCCTTAGAACCATACCAGCTACAGGCACTTAAATCTTTTATTTATACTTTCAGTAAAAAGGGCATAATAAAAGTACCTACCTTTTAATGTTGTTGTAATTCCAAGAGCCAAGCCAGGTAAGGAATTTAATAGAGACTGGAATATTTTTTTTATTAAATTTTTTTTCATGTTTATTTATTTATTCTGAAAGAGAGAATGTGTGAGCCTGGGAGGGGCAGAGAGAGAGGGAGAGAGAGAAAAACCTAAGCAGGCTCCACACTGTCAGTACAGAGCCCGATGTGGGGCTTGAACCTATGAACCTGTGAGATCATGACCTGAGCTGAAACCAAGAGTTGGATGCTCAACTGACTGAGCCACCCTGATGCCCCAACAGTGACTGGAATATTATAAGCCATCCTAAATTATAGATAACATTATAACTATTATAACTTCATCTCTTTATCTTCAAACTTGGGACCACAAAAATAACAAGAAAACGTATACTAGAATTGCAATAATTATTGGGGTGCCTGGGTGGCTCAGTTGGTTAAGCATCCAACTCTTGATTTTGGCTGGGTCATGATCTCATGGTTGTAGGATCGAGTCCTGCATCAGGCTCTGTGCTGACAGTGTGGAGCCTGCTTGGGATTCTCTCTCTCCTGTCTCTCTGCCCCTCCCCAACTCGCTCGCATGATCTCTCTCTCAAATCCCCATTAAAAAAGAAAGAAAGCACGGTTACTAAACATGTAAAATTAATTCTTAGATTTCTTTGAAAATTTTGAGTAATAAGTAAACGACTCACCTGGGATGTGTTCATTTTCTCCTGCTCCAGGAAAAGTTTCAAGAAGTGTGGGGGCAGAGAAATCACGAGAAAAGCGGTCGGTCCTGACAGTCCTCATAGCACTTGCCTAGAAATCCACACGTCGTAGCTGGCAAACAGCCACGTGGTGGGAGAAAGTCTCTGACCCTTCAGAGGGGGCAGGTGTGCCGAGGGGACTCTCGTGACCCTGGTGTAACTGCGGGGAGCCAAGAGAAGCATACTTTTCACCGGGGAGAGTAAATATTTTTATCTTATTGGTTTCTTACAATTGGTTTCTTACAGCTTTCTTTGATTTATAACAGACAAATATAAAACCAGACAAAGACCGGGTTAAACAAATCTTAGCAAGGATGACAGCCGTGTCTCTGGCCATTATTAAACATGGTACATTCTGAAGTCTTTGCTGTCTGGGACCTTCTTTACGGTAATCTGGTCACAGAAAGTGGAAGGGAGAACACGTACATGTGTGTAACTGGGGCAGGGACAGATGAAACAGAATGATCATATGTTGATAATGGCTGAAGCTGTGACAAATATATGGGAGTCATTACACTATGTTTTTCCGTATGTCTTGAATATTTCCACCAGAAAAAGTGTAAAAAAGGACGCAGCAAACAACAAAAACCTGACAGAGATCTGCTCATTTACTCTCCTACTTATATTTTCAACTCTTTCAAGTTAAAGAATTAATAGGAACCTCTGACAAGAGGGACAGGTGTGCTTCAAGGCAGTCCACTTTTTCTAAAAGGGATTTATTCTCCTTTGGTTTCAGTGCCTCCAAAGGATTTTTTTTTAATGTGTATTTATTTAATGAGAGAGAGAGAGCATGCACATGGGTGGGGAGGGGCCGAGAGGGAGAGAATCCCAAGCAGGTTCCATGCTCAGCGGCACATGGGGCTGGATCCCACAACTGTGAGTTCACGACTTGAGCCTAAATCAGGAGTTGGACGCTCAACTGACTGAGCCACCCAGGTGCCCCTCCACAGGACTTTTTATTAAGAAACTAATTTTGCTTTAACTGAGACACAGTGGACAGGACGGGACTTGGGAGTCAGGGGGCCCCAATGCTGCTTTAGATGCTGGGACTAACAAATAATGTAAACTGAGATTATAATAATATTGATGATACTGAAAATACTTGGGTAGTGCTTCCTGTGTAACAGGCACTATTCTAAGTCCTTCACATATACTACCTCATTTATTCCTTAAAATAAAGCAGAATGTAGGTAGTGTTATTACTCCCAGTTTACAGATGAGGAAATTGAGGGAAAGAAGTGAAAGTAACAGGGTAGAGCCACGCTTTGAACCCTGGTAGTCTCCAGAAACCTTGAACTTAACCCTATGCTAATGACTCGCTCAGAGTTCATACTGTTCACTTCTAAAATGAGGCAGGATTATAGAACCCCTGAAGACCCCCCTTTCTGTACTCCTACAAAGGCAGGAATGAGGGGTGGGTAGCGTATCTCTAAATTCCAGATGAGGTGATGGCCGGGGTCTGTGGGCTGTGTAGATCCCAGAAGAGGGACTGGAGAATAAAAATTGCGGGGAGGAGTCTCTGGGAGGAGTGGAGAGAGTGTCTCCCCTGCCTTCCTCCCAGACCACAGCCTCACCAACCATCCACAGGATTTCCTCATCCCAGGGAGCCTGCCTCTTGCCCAGCACCCTCAGCTCAGCTGACCTCTCTCTTTTGAAAGTTGGCTCACGTCTTCACCGATTGATGGCTCTCGACAACGTCTGGTGTGGTGATGCTCTTCAGGGCGGAAGGATCAGGAATTGCCCCAGAGGAAGTCAAGATAGAACGTGCTTGTTCCTGGGATCTGTGCCCCTCATCGGAGTGAGCTGTATCCAGGTAGGATGGGGATCTCCCCTCCCAGATGGGAGTCCTGCTTCTGGTGGCCCCACCTTCTTTCCTCACAAGAGCTGTGTGATCCAAGGAAATAGGAACCTGGCTGGAGGGGGTAAATTCAAATAATAATCTCCAGCCCAGGTCCCAACTCTCTCTTGGCCTTCACCACCCCCGTACAACTTTCGTGGCTCCCAGACCAGCAGTATTAGCATCACTGGGGAACTTGATAGAAATGCCGATTTGGGGGCTCTTCTGAACCAGAGACGCTGGAGGTGGGGCCCAGACAGCTCTTGGGTTTTAACAAGCCCTCAAGGGGCTTGAAGCCCCTTGACGTCTAGAAGCCTCCATTACGCGGTAACCCGAGGGTTCTGAACAGATGCCAAGAAATCTCCAAGAACTCTAGAGAAGTCAGCCTGGTCCACTCCAGGTTGTTCCTCGTGGCGCTTGGGGGCTTGCCACTCTGCTAAGTGCTGTAAAGGATGGGCTGCTGGACGAACCCCGGCATGGGATTTAGAAATAAAACTGAGATGTGCATCCCAACTCCCTCAGTTACTGTCCATGAGGCTTCACCTCCAGAGCCTTGGTTTTCTTCTCAGTTAAAATGGGATTAATACCAAATTTACAGGGGGTCTTTGGAAATAAATAATATTCTTAATGAAAAGAACGGTGATAAAGGTAATTAACATTTCCCAGTTACTCAGTGAGGACCCATGATGAGTGCTTTACAGGTGCTCTCTTATTCAATCCGCAGAGCAACCTTGAGGCAGGTTTTAGGAATGAGTTCATTTTAGGATGGGGAAACTGAGTCTTAGGGGCTCATCATGTTGCCCATGGAGACTCAGTGGCCGAGCTAGAATTTAAACTCGTCTGAGTTCAAACTGAGGCTCCTGTATCAGTCTGCTATAATGCAGACCCGCCACCTGCCCTTAGCAAGCATATAATAAATACAAGAATTCACTTTCATCCCCGCTGCTGTCCCGGATTTGACTCGCTAATGAATACGTGACCGGGGCACGGGCAAATTCAAAGAGTTTCTGGAAACAGCTCTTTAACAGTCAGATGCCTTTTCTCGGAGCACTTCATTCTGACCAAGAAACCCGCGCCCTTATCCTTGTCGTGGAACCTGCGGGTCTGCAGCCAAACTACTTTGTCACTGGTTTTCGTTAGGGTCTCGGGCCGCGTGGGTTTCGCCCAAGTTTTCGCTTCCACCACAAGTGGGCACAGACCTATCCCACACCCGGCAAAGCAACCCTCCAAACCAGGTTCTCACCTGGGCTGCGCATTCTTCCGGCAGGACTCGGTCACGGTGCAGCGCGTCGACCGGGAGGCTTGTCCATTACTTGCGCTGCGAAGCTGGAGACGAGAGAGCGGGCGAACAAGGAGGAAGAGCTGCACATGCGCAGAAGGAGCTGCGAGGGACGCCTTTCTCTGGGCTCTGCTCCCGGTCATCCATCAAATTCGGGACGCCGTTTCCCATAAGTCTCTGCGCCCCCTCAGGGAATGTCAGAAGTGCCCTTGCCTATTGGGTGAGTTGGGTTATTCGTCCAAAATCATCTTTACTCTTGTTTAGAGCCCTGGTTCCTCCATAACCCCCTGGATTAGGCATCTGAACCCGGCTCCGCCTACAACCAGGGTACCCTTAGACTCAAAGCTACCTTGAGAAATGTACCTTGAGTATGTCAACTGCACGCATGAAAACAAGAATTTAACTAAAGTTCTAGAAAATAAAGCCCAGCAATATAGCAAAAGATTGATGCCCACCACCAGCAAGTCTCCCCCCCGGAATGCAACACCACCTCCGCTCAAAATGAGATTTCAGGGGCGCCTGGGTAGCTCAGTTGGTTAAACGTCTGACTTCGGCTCAGGTCATGATCTCATGGTTCATGGGTTCCAGCCCCGCGTCAGGCTCTGTGCTGACAGCTCAGAGCCTGGAGCTTGTTTTGGATTCTGTGTCTCCCTCTCTCTCCCCCCCTCCCCTGCTTGTGCTCCCTCTCTCCCTCCCTCTCTCTAAAAGGTAAATAAACATTAAGAAAATTAAAAAAGAGATTTCAAAATGCACTAAAATTGTAGATAAAACGGCAGATACACTAAAAGTCAAAGGAAGATTTGATCAAGGGCAGCCCTCATAATCTCCCCTCCCAGAGACGACCACGTTAGGCGATACCTTTGCTAAAACAGGACCCTAAGAGTTCAATGTGGTAGTTTGATCTTTTCATTAAACGTGCGGTTAATAATTTTCTGGCCCTTTTAACCTTTTTATTTTGAAAAATTTCAAATTTACAGGAAGATTGCAGGAGTGATTCATTCTGCGTGAACACCTGGAAACCATTTACTTAGATTCACCAATTGTTAACATTTGCACTTTCAATTTCTCCCTTCTCATCCTCCTCACTATTTGAGAGTAAGTTGCAAACGTGAACTGTCACCCCTAAAACTTTAGCCTATATTTCCTAAGAACGAGGGCATTCGTTTATGTAATACCACACAAAGATCAAATCCCAAGGAATTGAACACTGAAATGTTACCTAATATGTAGACCATATTCACATGTTACCCACTGTCTCAATAATCGCCTAACATTTTTTTTTCCTGATCCAGGATCCAATTCAGAATCATTCATTAGATCCATTTGTCGCACTGCCCAGACTCCTTTAATCTAGTTCCTCAGTCTTCCTCGGTCTTTCATGGCACTGTCAGTTTTCAAGCAGACAGACCAGTTGTTTTGAAGAATATTCCTTCATTTGGGTTTGTTTCCTCACAATTAGATTCAGGTTATACATTTCTTGGCAGAAATTCTACATAAGGGATGTTATGTTCTTTTTTTTTTTTTTTAATTTTTTTTTCAACGTTTATTTATTTTTGGGACAGAGAGAGACAGAGCATGAACGGGGGAGGGGCAGAGAGAGAGGGAGACACAGAATCGGAAACAGGCTCCAGGCTCTGAGCCGTCAGCACAGAGCCCGACGCGGGGCTCGAACCCACAGACCGCAAGATCGTGACCTGGCTGAAGTCAGACGCTTAACCGACTGCGCCACCCAGGCGCCCCAAGGGATGTTATGTTCTTAGTAAATCACATCAGATCAGTTTCATGTACATGATGTTAGTTTGTTCCAGTTTTGGTAATATCACCTTTGATCCCATGATTAAGATGGTGTGAAGGTCAATATACTCTTATATCAATTGTATCTCTTATGCCAATGATAGTAATAGGAAGTGAGATCCATTGACAGAGGCATTCAGTATCTAGCACTAGGTTAATAAGAATTTAGCTACACTTGTGGTTAGCATAGCATAATGTGTTAACCTGTGGAATCACTGTGTTGTACACTTCAAACTAATATAGCATTGTGTGTCAACTATACTCAAATAAAAAACCCCCAAGAATTTGGCAGAATTACACAAAAGAAACTATTACCTTCTACCATGTGACATTAATGATGTGACACATATTGTATTGTAAAGACACATATTGTTTTCCTAGATGGGAAAGCTCAACATTCTTTGATAAAAGTCCAGTCAAAATCTCAATAACTTGAGTGATGCAGTTTTCCTTTTTCTTTCTTTCTTTCTTTCTTTCTTTCTTTCTTTCTTTCTTTCTTTCTCTCTCTCTCTCTTTCTTTCTTTCTTTCTTTCTTTCTTTTCTTCCTTTCTTCTTTCTTTCTTTTCTCTTTCTCTTTCTTTCTTTCTTTCTTTCTTTCTTTCTTTCTTTCTTTCTTTCTTTCCCCTTCCTTCCTTCCTTCCTTCCTTCCTTCCTTCCTTCCTTCCTTCCTTCCTTTTGTTCTTTCTTTGTTATTGTACTTAACAGAACACATCTAAATTTCATCTGGAACAAACAAAAAAGCCCTGGGAAAAAAGCCAAGACTTGAGAAAAATTGTAGTATTTCCTATCAGACGTATATGTATGATATAAATGTGATAGTCAAACGGTTGCCTCTGGCTTCTTAGAAGAGCAGGTACCCAAGAGCTCATAAGAATTGAGAGCAGGTAGAATTTCCAAGTTGGGCACTGTGGGAGGAGGGGACAAATGAGGCAGTCAAGAAATCATGTTAGGAAACTAGGGGCAGTGGGAGGAGAAGACAAGCTTATGTCTCTAGTACAGATACATTATAAGACATACATTTTGTATCAACTCTTAATTTGACATTTTAACAGGAAGCCACCAAGTACCTTGAGAAAATATAAAAGAACTTTCTCACTAATTTCTGGGCAGGGATGGCCAGCTGTCAGACTTGAAATGAGTGCTGAATTTTACTCTAGAAAAATTTGAAACCTTACTTTCAGGGAAAAAAATCAAGTAAAAACACACTTGGACAACACATTTGTTAAATATATGAAAGAAATGGTTTATGGACTTCATTTAATTATCTCTTACACATTTATAAGAAGATCGCACTACCATAAAAGTGATATATGGATATGAAAGGGAAAGTAATAAAAGGGAAAATGCAAATGAGGAATAAATATGTGAAAGCAGCCGATAAACTACAAATAAAAAATGCAAATGTTTAAATACATTTTTTGGCCTTTACAGTTGGCAAAGATTATAAAGAAAAAATGATATCCACGGTGGACATAAGTTTGGGGAAATGTTCATTCTCATAAATTTCTATTTGGAATATAATTTATAGAACAATTTGGAAGCTACTCTGTACCAAGATTTAAAGAAGCATGTACTTTAATGTAGCAATTCTATTATTAGAGATACAACCTAAGGAAATAATTGTCTAAAGATACACATATAAGTACATTTCTTACGATTTATGTCAACAGCGCCACATTGTCAAAAATCTAAATCTAGGGGCGTTTGGGTGGCTTAGTCGGTTAAGCATCTGACTTTGGCTCAGGTCATGATCTCACGGTTTGTGAGTTTGAGCCCTGCATCTGTGCTGACAGCAGAGAGCCCTTTTCGGATCCTCTGTCTCCCTCTCTCTCTCTCTGAAAAATGAACATTAAAAGGGAATCTAAATCTAAAAAAAAAAAAACAACACAAAACAGAAAAACAGGGGAAAAAAAAAGAAAACGGGTTGTAGGAATCCATAAGGTGGGAAATGTATCAGGTAACCATGAAAGTTCATAAGGCCGAGATATATAAACTGACATGGGGAGAATTTACAATATTTAAAAAATAATATACTTTTCAGAACACCTGGGTGGCTCAGTCGGTTAAGCATCTGACTTTGGCTCAGGTCATGATCTTGCAGTTTGTGAGTTCAAGGCCTGCATCAGGCTCTGTGCTGACAGCTCAGAGCCTGGAGCCTGCTTCGGATTCTGTGTCTCCCTCTCTCTCTGCCCCTCCCCTGCTCACACTCCTTCTGTCTCTCAAAAAATAGATAGATGCTAAAAATTTTTTTAAAATAATACGCATTTTACACAAAAATATAAGGTATTGATCTTTTTTTGTATGAAAATCATAAATGGTGTAAGCATATAAAAGCAAATACAGGAACAAAATCGAACCAAAAAAATTTAAAATTACTTTATTTCATACGTAACAATGGAGCAGTCTATGCAAGGATTTTGTTCATAAGACCTGGAAAAATTCAAAGCCTGCATTATTCAATTCTCATATCCCCGTAGGAAGAGATGTAGAATAGGAAGAAAACATTCTCAGGGAGCATAAATTCGCACCCACCGTGGAATGTATCTGCTTTAATACTGCCTCGTTTTATTTTCTCGGCATTAGCTCTGATGTTGTATTGAGCGTTCTCCGCTAAATTAACTGCACAGTGCATTATGGTGTTTGTTTGAGTGTCTTTGTAGTATATTGTAACATCTAATTTTCACTTCAAAGTAATTGGTCTTCATGAATTTTTAAGCCCCCTAAGAGCACTGCCATTTAATGAATATTTGGATGAGACTGGTGTAGTAATTAAAATATTTAAAATTTTAATAACGGTGAATGTTAAAATAACTGCCAAAGTAACAAAAATCACTCAAAATATCCTAAAGCATTAGTAACAGTGTACTTATCCAAGGACATTAACAATCCTCAGCTTGATTGTTAAATGGGTGAATTTTAGTTTATTTGCTAAAATGATATAGCCAAATCTCAGTAACATAAACAAAACTCACAATTAGCGCTCTTTACTGCTTATAATTTATGTGGTTCCTTACAATTTTGGAAACTCCAAAAGGCTTGTATTATATTGAAATTTGTACCTAATATGAAGCATTAGTATACTTGCTGTTGGTTTCTTATAAACGTCCATTATCAAGCATATTTAGGAAACCTCCTTCCTTCCTAGTTTGCTAAGGATCTTTGAAATTATGAATTTAAAAAATTATGACTAGACTGAATTTTAACAAATGCACTTTCCATATTATTGCTATGACCTGTATGTTGCTAATATATTTTTGTTTCACTGATTAATTTTTAGAGTTGAACAAATACTGTATTCCTGGACTAAATTCAGCTTGATCATGAAATCTCACCTTTTAAAAATATTGCTTTTTTTTAAATCTAAGTGAGATAATGGATATTAACTAAATTCACTGTGGTAACCATTTCATAAAATGTGAGAGTCAAGTCAGGGTCCCTCACTGGCTCAGTCAGTGGAATGTATGACTCTTGTGAATTTGAGCCCTATATTGGGTGTAAAGATTACTTAAAAAAAATAAAATCTTTAAAAAAAAAAAGTAAAGTCATGCTTTACATCTTAAAAAAATTTTTCTTTAACATTTATTCATTTTTTGAGAGACAGAGAGCACAAGCAGGGGAGAGGCAGAGAGAGGGGGAGACACAGAATCCATAGCAGGCTTCACGCTCTGAGCTGTCAGCACAGAGCCCGACACGGGGCTCGAACCCATTAACCGTGAGATCATGACCTGAGCTGAAGTTGGATGCTTAACCGACTGAGTCACCAAGCTATGCTGTACATCTTAAACTTACACAATATCGTATGTCAGTACAGTATCTCAACAGAACTGGAAATTATATCTCAATAGAACTGGAAGAAATATTGTCCAATTTGCTAATATTTTTTTTAGGATTCTTCTACTTCATGAATGAGATTGACTTTTAATGTTTCATTCTTATAATATCCTTAATTTGGTTTTGATATCAAGATTATGTTGGCCAATAAAATAAGTTGAGGAATACTTCCTCTTGCTCTATTCTCTAGAACAATTCCCACAGGATTGTGTTACTTCCTCATTATATATTTGGTACAATTAATTGGTGATAATATCTGGGTCCTCAAATTTTAAGTTATGGAATGAATTTTTAAAAGAATTTTAGGGGCGCCTGGGTGGCGCAGTCGGTTAAGCGTCCGACTTCAGCCAGGTCACGATCTCACGGTCCGTGAGTTCGAGCCCCGCGTCGGGCTCTGGGCTGATGGCTCAGAGCCTGGAGCCTGCTTCCGATTCTGTGTCTCCCTCTCTCTCTGCCCCTCCCCCGTTCATGCTCTGTCTCTCTCTGTCCCAAAAATAAATAAACGTTGAAAAAAAAAATTAAAAAAAAAAAAAGAATTTTAAATAGTAAAAGAATTATGTAGATTTTCTATTTCTTCTGTTGTCAGTTTTAGTATTTGATGTTTTCCTAGACATTCATCCACTTCATCTAAAAACAATAGCAGGAGGCTCCTCTCAATTTCTAGTCTTAATTCTGTTGCTAACGATATATGTGATCCCAGGCGAGTTACTCATTCTACCCTAATGTTATTGCTGTTTTAAACAAGGAGCAAGATTTAGATAACTTGCGAAGTTCACTCCTGTACTATCTTTCAGTGCTTCTCTAGCTAAGAGGAAAAGCTTTTCTTCACCTTGGTCAGGATCGAGGGGAAAAAAAAAAATCAGTCAGTTACCATAAGTATGGTAATGCATATGGTATAAAACCAGCCCAGAATCTGGAAAGAGGAAGCAGAAAATAAAATTGGTGTGTAGTTTAGGGGAGAGTGGAGAACACTTCATCTGCTGGGGTTGGGGAGCTCTTATTCCAGTGCCAACCCCTCCAACGCCCTACAGTAATGTTTATTTCCCCCTCAGACCCTGTCCCTTACCAGTCCCTTTTGCCCTGACTTACTGCTCCTCTCTCCAAGTTTGCTCATAGCTTCCAGTGTCACACTGTGACACACTGCCTTAAGAGGTCTCAGGTTAGGAAGGGTACTCTCCAAGGTACTCCTAGAACCATCCCCTTCTTCCTTCTTTTGAGCTCGTTAGTGTTCCTCTGGAGCTTGGACGTGTGCCTGGGTGTCAAATGAACTCGATCTAGAACCTCAGACTGGGCTGTAAACTCTAAACTGGGTGACTGAGGACAGAGGCAGACTAGAGAGGCTTTCTCACTGTCTGACCCTTTGAAATGCAATCATCAAAATAGTAAGATTAATTCAATATTTTCTCCACAATTATTTGGCATGTGGGACACAGGATATTACAGATACTTTATATCCTTTTAATATTAAGGATAAAATGGTGCATACATTTTTAATTTTAGGCATAAACATGTATTGAAAAGATAATCAAATTTAGAGTTAAGTATATGTTTGAATCCCAGCAACTCCATCCACTAGCTATATGACCTCTACTTCACCTCTGAGCCTTACTTTACTTATTTATCAAAATGAGGATTTAAACCCTAACGTCGGGGAGCCTGGGTGGCTCATCCCATTAAGTGTCCAACTTTGGCTCAGGTCATGATCTCATGGTTCGTGGGTTCAAGCCCCGTGTCAGGCTCTGTGCTGACAGCTCAGAGCCTGGAGTCTGTTTTGGATTCTGTGTCTCCTTCTCTCTCTGCCCCACCCCCACTTGCACTCTGTCTCACTCTCTCTCTCTCTCCAAAATCAATAAATATTTTAAAAAATTAAAAAAAAATCCTAACCTCGGGACTGTGAAGGTGGAGATAGTTAAGAACCTAAATAAAGAGGCTTGTAATAACAACACTGATCGGATGCCTATGTGCCTATTAGGTACTAGGTGATGTGTATAGAATCACTTCGGAACCTTGTTAAAATGCAGATGTCCTATTCAGCCAGTGTGGGGTAGGGCACAAGATCCTGCATTCCTGACAGTCCCCAGTGATGCCCATGCTGCTGGCCCCCTACCCCATTTTTTTTTTAAGAGTACTTATTTGAGGTAGGGAGGGGCAGAGAGAGAGGGAGAGAGAGAGGGAGAGAGAGAGAGAATCCCAACCAAGCTCGTGCACTGTGAGCATGGAGTCCAGTGCAGGGCTCAATCTCATGACAGATCATGACCTGAGCTGAAACCAAGAGTCAGACACTCAATCGACTGTGCTACCCAGGTGCCCCCATCCCCATCACATTTTGAGTAGCAAGGTGCTAAAACTTTTCCTTTCTAATCTCATTCTCAATCCTCATAACAGCACCTTCATTTTTCAAAAGAGGAAACAGAATAACACAGATTAAATAGCTTGCTCAAGGTCAGAGAGCCTCTCAGGGGCAGATCCGGGATTTGAAGCCAGGCATGTTTGGTTCTACAAAGCACACAAGCACTGCGGATGATCCCTTAGCAGGGAAACTAAACAACAGCAGCAGCAACAACAACAACAACAACAACAACAACAACGTCAGTGATCTTACCAGCTGCCCTCAAGTACTTCATTATCAAGCACCTTGCATTTATGGAATCAATTCTGGTAACCCGTTTTTTTCTTTACTTTTTAAATTTGTGAAATATAAAACACTTATGGAGAAGTATGCAAAACAAATGTACAGCTTACCAAATTACTGTAATGGGAAACCAGTGTAACCACACCCACGTCAAGGAAGAGAATTCTTGTACATTTCCATGGCCATAACTAACACACAGAGTGCACTTACTGAGAAAGAAATCAGCTTTCTCCAGCCCCGGAAAGGAGCTCTCCGGCTGGGGTCCACCTTGGTCTCCTTGTCTCTGGGGTGACTTTAGAGTAAGCTGAGAAACAAAGAATTTAGGGGGTCCTTGCTGGCACGGATGGGGTGATCTCAAAGCTTTGCCTCCAGCCCACCGGGGCCAGTCCTGCTACCACTTTTTCCCACAAACTGCCTTGGAAAGAAGAAAAAAAGTAAAAAGAGAAAGAAAAAAACAAATGTGAAAAAGCCGCATGAAGAAAACTGCACACAAGAAAGCTTGTCCTGGTTTAACAAACCCAACCAAAATCGGATTTATTTTTGCTGTTTTATTTGACAGTCTTTTTTAAATTTTTTAGTGTTTATTTTAGAGAGTGAGAGACAGAACGTGAGCCAGGGAGGGGCGGAGAGAGAGAGGGAGACACAGAATCCAAAGCAGGCTCCAGGCTCTGAGCTGTCAGCACAGAGCCTGACGCGGGGCTCGAACTCAAGAACTGTGATCATGATCTGAGCTGCAATCAGATGCTTAACTGATTGAGCCACCCAGGTGCCCTGACAGATGGTTCTAAAAGTTCATCTGAAAGGAAATTAATTAGGAAACCAGCAGGACTTTTTTTTTTTTTTTTAAGAACAGCAGAGTAATACTTTTAATAATCAGAATGGCTTAGGACTGGCTCCATATAGTTTTTCTGTTGAAAGACAAGCAGAGGGGAGCGTTGGCACACTGGGGATCCCCCACCGACCTCCCAGAGCAGGAAAGGGTGGAGGAGAAGGGGCAGCTTGAGGGACTGAGGGCACTCAGCTCCCCAGGGACTGTAATAGGCACCTGGTCTAGGAATGCATCTGGAAACAGATAGAAGGGAATGGATTTGAGAAATATTTTGGCAATCAGATGCAAACTAATTGGTAATTGATGGGTGTGAAGTATTAAGTAGAAGCTATTTCTGGGGCCTTATTTACCATTATTGAGCTTGTGAAAGCCATATAATCTACATACATATTCTTACATAGCAATATTCTTCTGCATAATCTGTATCTTTGAAGAAAGACTGAGATCCCCACTCAACAGATTATGCAAATCAGTCACAAAATACCCAGCACTTCCCTACCCAGTATGCAAACATACTCCACTCATTCCAAAATACCGATTCCCACGTGCTATGAATGCAGTAGTATCTCTCGGTGCAGTAGAATGCTGTTGCACAAAAATCAAGTACATGATCCAATCATATCCCAAAAATTCCATACATAGCTGTCTATATAATTACAATGTGCAGAGACAGGCATATTTCTTCTTATCTAACCCAGCCTGAAGTAGCAGGATTGGTGACACTTATTTCTGTCTCTTTTTTAAAGTAATCTCTACACCCAGTGTGGGGCTCAAATTCACAACCCTGAGATCAAGAGTCATGTGCTCTACTGACTGAGCCAGCCAAGGGCCCCTTGTTTCGTTTTCTTAGCGCTATTATAACAACGTCTCAGAAAAGTTTACTCCTAGACCAGTCACAAAGGAAAAAGTGAAGGAGATGAACAAGCCAAATCACAGAGATCTTCTTGAAGGGGGCTTCTTATAGAAAAATGGGAAGGGTCACTCGTTGTTAGGAAATCCTGCGGCTTTGTCATTTTTCTTTGATTTGACCATGGCTGTTACTGGACCTTCAAATTTGTGTGTACATATTACAGTCAACTTGACATATTAAGAGTCAACTTGAGGTGTTCAACAGTAAAATCTGCTGGGATTTTTTTTTTTTTACTGAGAATGCATTAAATCTACAGACCAATTAGGGAAAATTGCAATCTTTATAATATGGGGGTCTTCAGGCCTAAGAGCATGGTACATTCTTTCTTTTATTCAGAACCTTTTAAATTTCTCTCATTATTTGTTGTTTTCAGCATTGAAAACCTAATATAGCTTCCGCTAGACTTATTCCTCTATATGAAATGACTCTGATACTATGCAAATGAATATTTTAATATTTTAAAATTTTCATTTATTATCTGTTTGTTGGCATATAGAAAAACCACTGACTTAAAAGATATTTACTTCATATCTAGGCACCTGCTAAATTCATTTACCTGAAATAATTTCTAGATCCATTTATTTATTTATTTATTTATTTATTTATTTATTTAGAGAGAGCACGCACAAGTGGGGGAGGGGGGAAGAGAGAGAGAGAGAGAGAGAAAAAGAAAGAGAGAGAATCCCAAGCAGGCTCTGCACTGTCAGCATAGAGCCCAAAACGGGGCTTGAACTCACGAACCGTGAGATCATGACCTGAGTTGAAACCGAGAGTCACACGCTTAACCAACTGAGCCACCCCAGTGCCCCTATAGACATAATCATGTCTTCTGCAAATAGTTTCATTCCCAATCCTTCTGTCTTGATTTCTTTTTCTTTCCTTTTGCACTAAGATCATTGCAATGTTGAGGAGACGTGGTGGTAGCAGGCATGCTTCTAACTCACTCCTGATGAGACGAAATAAAAATTCATCTTTTGATCCCATTCAAGGGGACAGCTCCTGATATTTAACCATTTCTTGACTAAGGAATTTTTTCCTTTCCTATTTCAAAAGTGATATTCAGCACGTTCTTCCTCAAGAGTTCTCCACTTCTCCCTCTTGGGCCTCAGTATCTATCTAGTCTTTATGCAGAGGGCTCTTAGTCCCGGGACTGGGACAAGATGTTTGGTCTGGGTGTTGTCTGCTGGGTCCTGCTTGCTTCTGACACGGTCATCCGATCCTTCTTGGTCTTCGATTTTGGCTTCTGTTCTGCCCCATCTAATGATGGTGTCACTTGTCTTTGGGTACAAGTGTATCTGGATCTGGTGCCCCCTTCTGTGGCCTTTGGTCTAGGTATTCACATCGGGGCCACTTCATCCCTCACCCAGGCCACGCTTAGGGGGACAGCATGTGCTGCTTGCCCGAGGGCATCTTGTCAGTGTTGGCCCATGGGATGGGGAGGTGTCTCTGCCTAAGGTGCCAAGTTACTTCTCCTCCTCCACTGTAGCTACCTTGTGAAGGTAAGGATGGCCAGGTGAGACCCTTCGTCTCAAAGTGTCAAGGGGGAAATGGGTCACAAGGCCTGCGGGGTCTGTGTACTACAGACTGAGGCACATAGCAGGCATTGCTAAAGAACGCTCATAATTTTTCAGCCTAAGCCTTGTTTATTCCTCAGTCCACTGGTTTTCAAAGTATGGTCCTCCACCAGCAGCACCCAGAAGCTTATGAGCCATACAAACTCTTGGGCCCCACACCAGACTTACTGATTCAGAGAGCCTGGGGTGGGGCTTGGCAATGGATGTTTTGACAAGTGCCTGTGGTACAAGCTCAGGTTAAGGATGACTGCTCTACTCCTCTCCTCATTACACTATGGGCCCGAAGGGCTGGGCAATGTGTAGGCAGGTGACTGGCCCTGACTGAGAAACCAGAAGGTCCTGGGTGTGTTTATCTGAGCCCCACATAAGTGGGTTCGGGTGTAGGCTGGGTCCGCCCTAGTAGTGGGATTTCCTTCTTGCAGAAGGGGAGTTCACTCCCTGTCTGCTGGATGCTAGAGGCAGTTTCATTTTCCAGGACAGATTTGGTGAGGGAGGGCAGTTTCGGACTCTAGAACACTGGGGCAGCCTGCTCTACCCCAGGTCCTGGCTGCTGTGGCAACCCTGTGGGCCCATCAGGTAAAGCAGGGAAGCAGAGGGTCCAAGTTAGGGGGTCTGAAACAGTCTAGTCTGTTCCCGCTCTGTGGTGGGAGTGGGGGCTGTGGGATTCCTGGTCTCTCATGCTCCTGTTTTCAGTTCCAAGGTGTGGCTTCTCAGAGTCTGTTCTTCTCTAGTGACGGAACAAAGAAGAGGAGAAGGGGGAGGAGAAAATGATTCTTTCATTAAAAAAAAAAAATCCTGTCCCAGACACATTAACTTCTCGTCTCTTCTTCTGAGATGCCGACAGGCAGTTCCTAACACGTCAGCTGCTGTGGTGTCCCGGCTTCTCATACTCTCATGTCCAGTGGCAAGTTTTCCACGTCTGTCTCTCCAGATGAAACTAGTCAGAGAGCGGAAGTTCTCTTCCAAAACTCACATAGTCACTCAACAAACGACTCAAGGAGGTACTGACCAAAGGGTGTCAGAAGACGGTCTACTATGAGCAGTGCCAGGGGATTTGCTAGGAATTTCACTGTGGGGGTGCAGCAGAGACCAACTGAGTTGGGGATGGAGCTAGAGAGCAGGTATTGGACAGCAGCATCAGGACCACCTGGGAACTTGCTGGAATTGCTAGGACTTGTTAAGAGTTGCAAAATCTCTGGCTGGAGTTGCATCTGTTGTTCTGAAACCTCCTGTTGATCAGGGGTAAAGCGAATGGTCAGTTAGGACAGACTGGTGTGAACCTGTTGCAATGCCAGGATACATCTGGATAAGAAAAGAAATTTAGGGATTATGCACACTACCAAATTCTTTTTTTTTAAATGCTTATTTATTTCTTGAGAGAGAGAGTGGGAGCAGGGGAGGGGCAGAGAGAGAGGGAGACACAGAATCTGAAGCAGGATCCAAGCTCTGAGCTGTCAGCACAGAGCCCGATGGGGGGCTTGAACTCATGAGCTGTGAGATCATGACCTGAGCCGAAGTTGGATGCTTAACTGACTGAGCCACCCAGGCACCCTTACCAAATTCTTTTATTAATCTCACCAAGGTACAATGAAATTGGTCTTAATGTTGAGAGGTTAAATGCAATGACGGTGAACATTCAGAAACAAATCAAGGTAGACAGAAAGTTAGGTGATTGATGAATTTTTGCAGAATTTAACATAAGAGGACAAAGCTTAGTCAATGCATGACCTCAAAGAATTGGAAACAAGCCAAACACCCACATATAGAAAATAGGACTTTTAAGTACATTTAATTCAATTATACTTAATTTGATCAAAATATTTCTTAAAATGTTTAAGGAATTTTCATGAATATAATATACATGATGTCATTGAGTAGAGTGTAGTGGTTATTAAGCTGGACCCTGAGAATCAAACAAAGCTAAACTGAATTCTGTGTTTGTCCTGGCATATCACACTTCTCTTCTTTCAAACTATAAACATACTTACAGATTCTCATATTTAAACAATTTTTTTTAAAGGTTTGTTTATTTTTGAGAGACGGAGCGCAAGCAGGGGAGGGGCAGAGAGAGAGGGAGACACAGAATCTGAAGCAGGCTCCAGGCTCTGAGCCGTTGGCACAGGGCCCGATGTGGGGCTTGAACTTACAGACTGCAAGATCATGACCTTAGCTGAAGTCAGACATTTAACCGACAGAGCCACCCAGGCACCCCTGCAGATTCTCGTATTAATGAAAAAAATGCAGAATAAAAAGTAAAATCCTTCATTGATCCCCAACCCTATCTCATTTCCTCCAGTTTTTATAGACTGTGACTCTTTAGGCATTTATATGTGTGCATATACATAATTATACATATAATTAACATTTTTAGATTTTTGTATAAAAATGGGAAAACCTATGTAATATCCTGTAAACACTTTTTTAAAACTTCACAGTATTCTATGTGTATGTGTGTGTTTGAGAGAGAACACACAAGATGGAAAGAGGGAAAGAGAATCCCAAGCAGGCTCCACACTCAGCGTAGAGCCCGACGCAGGGCTCAATCCCACGACCCTGGGATCATGACCTGAGCCGAAGTAAGAATCAGACCCTCAACCAACTGAGCCGCCCAGGTGCTCCCTCTAGAGATAGGTCTATGGCTATCCATAGAGAGCACTCTAATTCTTACAACTTCTGCATGCAATTCCACAGTCTGATTATCCCATAAACTACTCCTCTAATTATATATCCATACAGTCCCTGCGTATTTTACTGTTGCAATAATCTGCTGTAAATGTACTGTGGATGTGCAAATATTTTTCTACTAAAACGTAGTTCATTAAAAGATATGAGCTATTCTTGTTTTCAGAAGTATTACCAAGTTGTACTTTGAAAAGACACGGACCAATTTTTAAACCCATCTCCACTGTTGGGGAGTTCTTTGTTCCCAGAGCTCGACCACAGTAGATATTATCTGTGTTTGGGTATTGGGACTTTCTTGCCAAGAAATTAGAGCTCATGAGTAATTTAATTGCATTTCCCTGATTCCTACTGGATCTGACCATCTTTCACCTTTATTGGCCCTTTGTCTTCATTTGAACAATGAATTTTCACAGAGTCTTATTCACTACTAAGAGCTTCTCCTTTTCTTAGTTATTAAGCTGCATATAGAATCTGAATATTAATTTTGGCTATGCCCTAGGCAAATGTCTCCAGATATGTTGCCTATCACTTTGCTTCCGGTAGATTTTCTATCTTTAATATAGGGTCATTGACTGTATTAGTCATTTCCATTTTGTTTCTTGGACCTTAAGTTTTGCTTAAGACCTCCTCTCCCCTCTGACTCCCAACTATTGTAATTTATTGTAACATTGGTATGCCCTTTTCATGTTAGTGTCTGTCTCATCTGGAATTTACTTCTGTGGACAACTCCAGATACAGACTTTCTTCTTCTCTTCTTCCTCCCCCAGAGGATGTTCATTTATCTACTTGTTGTTCATTCAATCATTTTACAATTGATATGTGGATTTCTGGGCTTGTTACTCGATTCCATTGATCTGCTCACCTGTTCCTATGCCAATTATTATTCTATAACTACTACAGCTTTATATTCTGTGGATGTGGGAACCCCTTCCTTATTCTCTTAAAAAAATGGATTCATCTCCCACACTCCCCTCCATTTGAATGTTAGCATCTATTTACGAAGCTCCATTAAAAAAAAAAAACCTGCTGAGGGGAGCCTGGGTGGCTCAGTCAGTTGAGCGTCCATCTTTGGACGCTGCATTGGGCTCCATGCTGACAGTGTAGAGCCTGCTTGGGATTCTCTCTGTCCCTCTCTCTGCCCCTTTCCCACTCCCACTTTCTCTCTCTCAAAAATAAATAAACTTAAAAAAAAACATTGCTATTTTTATTGGTACTTCATTAAGTTTTTGGATCAACTTTCGAGAACTAGTGTTTCTGGTATTAATATTTCCTTCCAAGAAATTTTGATGGTTAATATATTCGGAGCTTCCAACATTCCCTTGACTTTACTTTTGCTCTCTCCATAGGTTTTACACAGTTTTTTAATTACCAGCTGTTTAATTAGGGGTGCTCTGCCATTGAGAATGCAATGCTTTTTTTCTTCTCTAATGTTTCATTTTCCTGGATGGGAAATCTCCTGACTTATAAACTTGTTCACATTTTGTTTTCCATTTTTGTTGATTATTTGTCTATATATTTATATATAGTTTGACACGCATATATGTGTTTTATTGCCCTTGTCAATTTTTTTTCAAAGAAAGCTAAACGACAATAGGAGCATCCTAGACATTTTTGTTATAATGAAAATGTTCCCACTGTTTCATTATTTCAGATGTTTATGTGCAATGGGTTTTGAGTAGCAATGCTTGTTATCTAAGTGATTTTCTTTTCTTCCTTGGTTTCAAAGAGTATTTTTTTCAGTTTTTGCATTAAAAAAGCTATCAATGAAGTATAGTTGACAATGTCATAGGAGTTTCAGGTGTACAACATAGTGATTTGACAATAATTCTATTACTCAGTTCTCACAATAAGTGTTGTCACCATACATTACCTTATTGACTACATTCTCTATGCTGTATTTTTCATCTGTGACTTATTTGCATACAGTATTATTTTTTTAATTGGCTGAATATTATCAAATTCATAATTTGGTGCCCATTGGAAGCTTTTCTTTCCTCTCTTAATGTAACAAATTTAAACAACAGGATCTTTGTAATCAATAATCAATGTTTATGTTCATCCCAGAAACAAAATTTATTAACTATATAGCAGAATAATTTTGCTATTTTATATTTAGAATTTGTATCTGTTTAAAATAGAAATTAGTTTATTTATTCTTTTGTGACTACATGTATGTACTATGCTTGCCTGTTTATTTGGGGGGTGTCTTTGTCTCCTAGAATAAGGTGGTTAAGTTTCCCATATCTATTTTCTTTCTTCTGCTTTGTATAATAAGGAAATGTGTTCTTTGAAGTTTGATTTATTGATTTTTTTATTTAAAAAAAATTTAAGTTAACTCTACCCCCAACGTGGGGCTCAAACTCACGACCCCGAGATCAAGAGTCACACACTCTACTGATTGAGCCAGCTAGGTGTTCCTACCCTTTGAAGTTTTTTTTTTTTTTTAAGTTTATTTGAGAGAGAGAAAGGAGAGGCAGAGAGAGAGTACCCCAAGCAGTCTGCACTGTTAGCGCAGAGCCCGACGCAAGGCTCAAACCCACAAACCACAAGATCATGACCTGAGCCAAAACCAAGAGTTGGACACTTAACTGACTGAGCCACCCAGGCTCCTTTGAAGTTTTGATTGGCTTTCTGCATAAAATGGTCAAGGCCATGTCCCTTTTTAAGAAATGATTTTGTTTAAAGAATCATAGGTTTTTTACAGACGTGTCACTTTTCTTTATGGTAGAAAGGGGCTGGTCTGGCAATCGCTGGTTTTGGCTTCATGTCCCGTTCCCACTAGCACCTTCGCTGAGTTGTACTTATTTAAGAATAAGTACAGGTAAGGCTATAGCTCACATTTAGCCTCAATTTCTAAATAGCTGTATTTTCTAAATAGCTCAAAATCTGAATTAATAATTCTTTTGCTGTAGTGTTTCATAATTAAAAAATTTTTAGGGTAGGGGCACCAGGGTGGCTCAGTGAGTAAAGCATTCGACTCTTGATCTCAGCTCAGGTCATGATCTTGAGGTCGTGAGACTGAACCTCGTGTCAGGCTGCATGCTATGCATGGAGCCTGCTTAAGATTCTCTCTCCCTCTGCCCTTCTCCTCTGCTTGCACTACAAAATTAAAAAAATTTTTTTTTCAGGGGAACCCTCTTACCCTGTTGGTGGGACACAAACTGGTGCAGTCACTCTGGAAAACAGTATGGAGGTTCCTCAAAAACTTAAAAATAGAACTACTCTATGACCCAGCAATTGCACTACTAGGTACTTGCCAGAAGGATACAAAAATACAGATTCAAAGGGGCACATGCACCCCAATGTTTATAGCAGCACTATCAACAATAGCCAGAGTATGGAAAGAGTCCAAATATCCACTGACTGATGAATGGATAAAGAAGATGTGTGTGTGTGTGTGTGTGTGTGTGTGTGTGTGTGTGTATAAAATGGAATATTACTCAACCATCAAAAAGAATGAAATCTTGCCATTTGCAATGGCATGGATGGATCTAGAGCGTATTATGCTAGGTAAAATAAATCAGAGAAAGACAAATACCATATGATTTCACTCATATGTAGAACTAAAGAAACAAAACAGATGAACATAGGGGAAGGGAAGGAAAAATAGGATAAAAACAGAGAGGGAGGCAAACTGTAAGAATCTTAATGATAGAGAACAATTTGGGGGTTGATGGAGGGAGGTTGGTGCGGGATGGGCTAAATGGGTGATTGTTGTGTTGAGCACTGTTATATGTAAGTGATGAATCACTAAATTCTACTCCTAAAACTAATATTATACTATATGTTAACTAACTTGAATTTAAATAAAAATTTGGAGGAAAAAATTTTTTCAGACAATATTTTATTATTTTGTTCTGTTTGGCTTTTTAATAAATACAATCACAGTTTGGGCAGAAAATCAGACATACAATTTTTTTTTAATTAAAAAGATTTTTAATATTTGAGAGAGAGAGAGAGAGAGAGAGAGAGAGAATGAGCAGGGGGGAGGGGCAGAGAGGGAGACACAGAATCCGAAGAAGGCTTCAGGCTCTGAGCTGTCAGCACAGAGCCGGACACGGGGCTCGAACCCACAAACCACGAGATCATGACCTGAGCCAAAGTCAGATGCTTAACCGACTGAGCCACTCAGGTGCCCCAGACATAGAATTTCTGCTTTTAGAATCTGTGGAGATTTTCTTTGTTCCTAATACATTGCAAAACTCAAAGGGCTGGTTATTAAATAAATGTTGGGTATATAGTAACTTTGTAACATTTAGGTCAAGTTTAATTGTGCCACTCTTCTTCTGTACTCAATTTGCCCATGTAAACAGTTTTCTGAGACAGACGTAAAACAAAAAATTCTTTTTGTTTCTATTAAGTTTTACTTGATTTAAAGCATATAGCTTTGGTGCATAAAGACTAATACAGAATCTGAAGGCTAATATTTATCAGTGTACAATTCTTCTTTGTCTCTTTGATACAGAACATTTGGACATTAAGTTTATGTGGTCGGGCGCCTGGGTGGCTCAGTCGGTTAAGCGTCCGACTTCTGCTCAGGTCATGATCTCACAGTTTGTGGGTTCGAGCCCTGCATCGGGTTCTGTGCTGACAGCTCGGAGCCTGGAGCCTACTTCAGATTCTGTCTCCCTCTCTCTCTGCCCCTCCCCTACTCACACTCTGTCTCTGTCTCAAAAATAAATAAACATTAAAAAACTTAAAAAAAACCTTTCTGTTCTCTTCCTATCACTACATAGGCATTGAAAGGTGGCGGGGACTCTGAGAGCGTAGGATTTAATGGGTGCCAAAGGAATATTCTGGCACTAACACATCTATTGTTTCCAAATTAAATGTAATAGAGAAAAGTCGGTCCTTGAGCATAAGGAGTTCCTACTATATACACTGTGACTTATTTACATTATTTTAGGGGCGCCTGGGTGGCGCAGTCGGTTAAGCGTCCGACTTCAGCCAGGTCACGATCTTGCGGTCTGTGAGTTCGAGCCCCGCGTCAGGCTCTGGGCTGATGGCTCAGAGCCTGGAGCCTGTTCCCGATTCTGTGTCTCCCTCTCTCTCTGCCCCTCCCCCGTTCATGTTCTGTCTCTCTCTGTCCCAAAAATAAATAAACGCTGAAAAAAAAAATTAAAAAAAAAATACATTATTTTATTTACTCTGCATGGGCCATCTAACCTTTTAGTGATTTTTCTGGTCTGGCGATTTTATTTATTTAATTAATTAATGTATTAATTAATTTTTTTAACGTTTATTTTTATTTTTGAGACAGAGAGAGATAGAGCATGAACAGGGGAGGGGCAGAGAGGGAAACACAGAATCTGAAACAGGCTCCAGGCTCCGAGCTGTCAGCACAGAGCCCGACGCAGGGCTCGAACTCACGGACCGTGAGATCATGACCTGAGCCGAAGTCGGACGCTCAACCGACTGAGCCACCCAGGCGCCCCAAGGTCTGGCGATTTTAAACGTGAGTATTCCGTGTATTCTGAGTCCTGGATACTTCATCTGCCCCAAAAGGAATGTTCACAAAGATGTATTTCCAGGATAACCTTCTTTCCATAACACAATTCTGTCAGTTACTCCAGGCTCAAGAATGAGATTCATTCCTCAGTCAACCCAAAAGTCCTAGACAACCTTCCTGCTATTATAATAATACTTTAAAGAAAAAAAAAACCATACCCATTCAGTGGAAAAGTTGAAGGTATGGGTTACAAAGAAAATACATCTATATGGCCACATCTCAGACTTCCACTATTAGTCATCCTTCCTAGGAACTGTATATTTCTTTCAAAGGCACAGTATAAAAAATTTATAATATATCAGTTTAACGTAAACTCTACAAGTCATTAGATATTATCAATGGCAGATTATAATTTAAACTTGACTTTAATATTTAATAGCTTCTTTGTGGTATATCCCATAAATA
Organism: Lynx rufus; assembly: GCF_022079265.1. Taxonomy (NCBI): domain Eukaryota; kingdom Metazoa; phylum Chordata; class Mammalia; order Carnivora; family Felidae; genus Lynx; species Lynx rufus. The sequence continues at coordinate 14,574,276 of NW_025814896.1, read as the reverse complement.
GGTATAATCTGACTAATCCCTCAATGTAAACAATTTTTTCCTTTTTTCACTATGATAAAACAGTACTATGGACGTATTTCTAGTTAACTCTTGTATATTTCTCTTAGGATGCATTTCTGGGAGTTCCTCTGTTTAACCCTGCTTTTTCATTTATGACATAATCCAAATTTATCTTCTTTTTGAAGGCAACATTTCTATACAAATAGTGATCTCACTTTTTGATATCCCTTGGCCAATGTAACACATTTAGCACTACCTGTTGTAATAATTTTATTTTTATTTATTTTTTTAAATTTACATCCAGGTTAGTTAGCATATAGAGTGTAACAGTGATTTCCGGAGTAGATTCCTTAATGCTCCTTACCCATTTAGCCCATCCCCCCTCCCACAACCCCTCCAGTAACCCTCTGTTTATTCTCCATGTTTAAGAGTCTCTTATGTTTTGTCCCCATTCCTGTTTTTATATTATTTTTGTTTCCCTTCCCTTACGTTCAGCTGTTTTGTCTCTTAAAGTCCTCATATGAGTGAAGTCATATGACATTTGTCTTTCTCTGACTAATTTCACTCATCATGATACCCTCCAGTTCCAACCATGTAGTTGCAAATGGCAAGATTTCATTCTTTTTGATTGCCGAGTAATACTCCATTGTATATATATATACCACATCTTCTTTATCCATTCATCCATCGATGGACTTTTGGGCTCTTTCCATACTTTGGCTATTGTCAATAGTGCTGCTATAAACATTGGGGTGCATGTGCCCCCTTTGAAACAGCACACCTGTATCCCTTGGATAAATGCCTAGTAGTGCAATTGCTGGGTCATAGGGTAGTTCTATTTTTAATTTTTTGAGGAACCTCCATACTGTTTCCCAGAGTGGCTGCACCAGTTTGCATTCCCACCAGCAGTGCAAAAGAGAGCCTCTCTCTCCCCACATCCTCGCCAACATCTGTTGTTGCCTGAGTTGTTAATGTTAGCCATTCTGACAGGTGTGAGGTGGTATCTCCCTGATGTATTTCCCTGATGAGTGATGTTGAGCATTTTTTCATATCTGTTGGCCATCTGGATGCCTTTGGAGAAATGTCTATTCATTTATTTTGCCCATTTCTTCATTGGATTATTTGTTTTTTGGGTGTTGACTTTGATAAGTTCTTTATAGATTTTGGATACTCACCCTTTATCTGATATGTCATTTGCAAATATCTTCTCCCATTCTGTCAGTTGCCTTTTAGTTTTGCTGATTGTTTCCTTCGTTGTGCAGAAGCTTTTTATTTTGATGAGGTCCCAACAGTTCATTTTTGCTTTTGTTTCCCTTGCCTCCAGAGACATGTTGAGTAAGCAGTTGCTGTGGCCAAGATCAAAGAGGTTTTTGCCTGCTTTCTCCTCTACGGTTTTGATGGCTTCCTGTCTTACATTGAGGTCTTTCATCCATTTTGAGTTTATTTTTGTGTATGGTGTAAGAAAGTGGTCCAGGTTCACTTTTCTGCATGTCTCTGTCCAGTTTTCCCAGCACCACTTGCTGAAGAGACTGTCATTATTCCATTGGATATTCTTTCCTTCTTTGTCAAAGATTAGTTGGCCATACATTTGTGGGTCCATTTCTGGGTTCTCTATTCTGTTCCATTGATCTGAGGGTCTGTTCTTGTGCCAGTACCATACTGTCTTGATGATTCCAGCTTTGTAATACAGCTTGAAGTCTGGGATTATGATGCCTCTTGCTTTGGTTTTCTCTTTCAAGATTGCTTTGGCTATTCGGGGTCTTTTCTGGTTCCATACAGAGTTTAGGATTGTTCCAGCTCTGTGAAGAATGCTGGTGTTATTTTGAAAGGTATTGCATTGAATATGTAGATTGCTTTGGGTAGTACTGACATTTTAACAACGTAATAATTTTTTAATGAATATAAGTAATTCACCTTCCCCAAACCTTAAATTCTATGAGGGCAAAATGCTCCATAGTATTCAGTCTGTGTCACAATTTGACAAGCAAGGGGCGTATGTGCTCCCCAATAACCCGATGTGGAGGACTCAAGATTCCTCCCACTGTATGTTCATTAGGCCTTTATTCTGAATTACAGATTTATGGGAGTTAGAATGACAATATAGAAGGGCTCTCTGTACCCTTCACCCAGTTTCTACCATTGGTTATAACTCATATGACCAGAGTACAATATAAAAATCACAAAACTGACATGGGTATAATGTGTGTAAATCATCCTATGTCATAGGTATAGATTAGTAGAACCACCATGGCATTCAGGACTCAGAACTACTCCATCAGTGTAAAAACTTCATCTACCCCTTTACTGGCACACCCAGCCCCTCCCTGCTTCATCCCTAACTTTGGGCAACCACTAATCTGCTCTCCATTTCTATAATTTTTAAAAATAATGAATTCAGTTTCCTTATTAGTTTGGGGGATATTTATTTCATATTGGGTGGGTTATAATAGTTTATGCTTTTTGAGGAGCCCTTTATGTTGCCAAAGTGTGTGTATAGAGTTGTTCATAATATTCCCTTATTATCTTTTTGATGTCTGGAGGGTCTGCAGCGATGGCTAACTACTATCTCATTCCTGATATTGTTAATTTGTGTCTTCTCTTTCTTCTTAGTCCACCTTGCTATCCAAGTTTATGCTTAGACTCAGACTCCCACTTTTTATGACCCATCCTTCTAGGACTATTTGACTATATGGGCAGTTGGAGAATCATGAAGTATTTGTTGTTTCAGAAGTCAATAAAATTTGGAGATGTGCTCATTGACTTAGTTTGGAAGCAGTGGGAATATCCAGATGCTACACAAGAAGGTGATGTTAGAAAATCACAAACATCTGATGACTTTGGGTAAGAGTATCTTTCCCACTTGTTGATAAGCGGCCTACTTTGAGATTTTTCTTCCTATTGTACAAATGTCTACAGAACTCTTGAAATGCTTACCTAAATTTCAGCTATCTCTAAATAATCTGTGGGGGCTTTTGAAGGAAGGGATGGGCACATTCATGCTATGAACACCCAAGCTTCATGTATCACAGACTGCTCAAATGTTAATGCCTTTCTCAAAGACAGTGGTGCAAACGCTAAATTCTCTGATACTCAAAGCATTGAAAAAAGAGCATTGTATTTTCCTCTGTGCAGGGCAATAGGCTTTTAAAGCAGAGGTGAGGTCTCTTTGAAGCAAGACGGTGACCCCTGGATGATGGTGAGAGAGGGGCAAATACACCATGCTCAGGTAGTTGACACAGGGAGCAGAGGTGAAAGCCATCACAACTCACACCTTAACTGGTCAGAGTAACCTGGGTCCCTGAGGTGAGGAGACATGAGCTCTTTGCATTGGGCTTCCCTACAGTGGAGAAAAGAATACGAAAATAGATCTTTTTACCCATCATTATTCTTCTAGAGTCCCTCTTGCCACATCCCTCTTCTTAAAGATGTAAATACTCTTTTTAAAAAAATTTTTTTTCAACTTTTTTTTTCTTGAGAGAGACAGAACATGAGCAGGGGAGGAGCATAGAGAGAGGGGGAGACAGAATCCGAAGCAGGCTCCAGGTTCTGAGCTGTCAGCACAGAGCCTGACGTGGGACTCGAACTCATGAACCATGAGATTATAACCTGAGCCAAAGTTGGACGCTCAACCACTGAGGCACCCAGGTGCCCCAAAGAGGTAGATACTCTTGCCTTTGTGGTGGGGTGCCTGGGTGACTTGGCCGGTCAAGTGTCAGACTCTTGATTTTGGCTCAGGTCATGATCTCAAGGTTCATGGGTTTGAGCCTTGCGTGGGGCTCTGTGCTAACAGTGCCCAGCCTACTAGAGATTCTCTCTCTCCTCTCTCTGTCCTTCCTCTGCTCGTGTGCATGCTCTCTCAAAATAAAGAAACTTAAAAAAGAAAATTAAAAAAAATAAAAAATGTTTATGGTAAAGCAACAATCAAACCGGGAAAGAAAACAAACCTCAAAGAATCAAGAAGTTTATATCTACCTGGGGAGAGATGCTGTGACCTTAAATATCAATATAGAAACCACCAGGATTTCAAATCACATAGAACATAAGTTCAATACAGAGTTCAGACATAGTAAAATACAATTTTCTCCTGAAGTTTTATAATAGCATTTTGAAAGAAGTCACTGCCCATTAGCTGATGTCTAAAAATTTAGGGGATTATTATTTCTGCTTTGGGTCATAATTAAACTCAAAGAATAGGGAATAGATCAAATGTAGATAAGCTGTAATCAGTTTTTAATGCGCACTGGAAGCCCAGAAGTAAGTTTAAAATATATATTTCTGAGAATCGGTCCTAGGAATCACAAGTGTTATCTCGGTATTGAGCTTCCTGAGTTAAAAATTGCTCCTTCAAGGTGACCTTAATACGCTTCCATTTAGAATAGTCAAAGTATGAACTTGACTGCAGGATAGCATAACCTGAGTTATGATCACTCATGTTAAATGTAAGGAAATGTTCTTTCCTTAAATTACATTTTCAAAAATATAAACTGATATATAATCAAATGCCAATCTATAAAGTTTCAGGAAACATAAGAAATGACCCCCATCTACCACTCTGTGAGAACTGAATTAACATTTATTTCTAATCTTAAAATTATCAACTGAAAATTTACTAAGATCTAACCATTATCAGATCACTCCCATGTTAGTTTATGGTAGTCACACACCAATGCCCTCAGTTCATTTAGCTAGTTTCCAGTACTTTTTTTTTAATGTTAATTTATTTTTGAGAGGGGGGAGGGGCAGAGAGAGAGGGTGACAGAGGATCCAAAGCGGGCTCTGCAATGACAGCAGAGAGCCCAACGCGAGGCTCGAATTCACAAACCGTGAGATCATGATCTGAGCTGGGGGTCAGACACTTAACCCATTGAACCACCCAGGCACCCTGGTTATATATACATTTCAATGCTAGCTTCCAGTACATGGTACTTAAGCTACCTCCTAGGACATGTAGAACAGTAGAATGAGAAGCTTAGCACATCCTCTCTCCAAAAGCACTGATAAAACTGAACAGGACTCTGGTAGTGGACGAAGAGCATACAACAAATTGAGAAGTATTTCTCCAAGGAAACTACTGAACTAGGGGTACAAACAATGAGATTCTTGGTGTTTTACCCCAGCTTTGTCAGGCCAGTAGCCTCATGGCAAGCTAGAAAACTAGACACTTTGCTTTAAGAGAAGACTGACTTAATTTGGAAACCTAGAAGCTAGGAAAAATCCCACGTTTGGGTAGTTTTGGAAACGGTAGTGAGCTTGGTGCAAATGAACGACAAAGGTCAAGGTTGTGGTTAGCCTGAGGTTGTGATCCTCACCAGGGCCAGCAACAAAGTGGCAAACTAGCCAGAACTTTTTATCAGAAATCCAAGAAATGAGATAGGTATAGTTAGCCCTGATGAGTTCCCCATATCCCTGGTGATCTGGAATTCTGAGAAAGGGTGGGCACAGGCTTAGGATAGGAGAGAGGACCTTAACTATCTACCCTTTCCTGGCTAAATGGGAGGCCATGCTCAGGTACAAGAGAGACCCAAGAGTGTACCATGGAAAATAAAACCTGGAGCAGACTTGTAAACAGACTCAACTTTGAATTCAATACCCAACATTCACATAGGTTTGTTGGCAAAGGGTAGAAGCCTTATTGGCTCAAGATGTTGGAGCACAATCTTCAGCCAATCAGTGGCTACCTATGAACCTATGCTAAACAGGATTAAAATCAGGCTTATGAAGGAAATCAAGAATATTTAGGGATGCCTGGGTGGCTTAGTTGGTTAAACGTCCGACTCTTGATTTCGGTTCAGGTTATGATCTCACAGTCTGTGGGATCAAGTCCCACATTGGGCTTGCTGCTGTTAGCGCAGAGCATGCTTTGGATCCTCTGTCCCCCTCTCTGCCCTCCTCCATGTATGCACTCTTTCTCAAAAATAAATAAAACATTTAAAATATGGGGCAGAGACAACAGTAGTTGTATACCACAGGGGAGACAGACTCCAAAGGATTAGTTCAGACAAGTCACCAAAAAACTGCAACAATAATGCCCTCCTGTGGTAGAAATCAGAATCCAGAGTCACTACAATATTATCTAAAATGTCCTGTGTTTAAGAAAAAAAAAAATTACAAGCCATGTAAAACTGGAAACTGTGACCCACACACAAAAAAGCAGCCAACAGAAATTTTGAAATTTTGAAATTTTGGGTGGGGGGGGTTGGGGGGCAGATGCTGGACTTAGACTTCAAAAACCATTATTGTAAATATGTTCGAAGAACTAAAGGAAACCACTGCAGGTATGACAATGATTCAAATAAATATCACTAGGGAGACAGAATTTATGAAAACTGGAGATTCGGGGTTTAAAAGTACCGTAACTGAAATGAGTATTTCACTGGAGGGCTCAAAGGTAGATTTGAGCTGGCAGAAATATGAAGATATATTATATGAAATATGAATATGAATATGAATAAAATACGAATATAAAATATGAATATATATTTGAAGATATATTAATAGATATTACCTAATCCGAAGAACAGAAAGAACAAGAATAAATAAAAATGAACAGAGCATCAAAGACCAGTGGAATGCCCTCAAGCATACCAATATATGCATAGTAGAAGTCTCAGAAGAAGAGAGCGAGAGAAAGAAAAAAAATATTTGAATATTGACCAGAAAGATCTCAAATTTGGTGAAAAACAGTAATCTGCCTAGCGTAGAAGGTCAACAAACTCCACACAGGGAAAACAGAGAATTCCACAACTCCCTCCATCATGATCAAACTGTTACAAGCCAAAGACAAAGAGAAAATCTTGAAACTGGCAAGAGAAAACTGACCCATCATGTACAAGAAAACAACAGTATAATTCGCAGCTGGCTTTTCAAAAATGGTGGAGGGTAGAGGCAGGGAGAAGAAACTTTCACGGTGCTGAAGGCAAGAGACCAAACCTGTTCACCAAGACTGCTATCATTTCTGGGGGAGTATTCAGATATTCTGGATTATTTTTCTCCTCCAAATTTAATTTTTCTTTTATTCTGAGGCTTCTAGTTAGTAACAGTTCTTTATTTTATATTTGTCTTAATTTTAATATTCTTTTAAATCCAATCTGGATTTTTCTGAATTCTCCATAAACTTCCCATTTTACTATTTTGTCTTTGCCTGTATTATTCTTCTATTTATACCATCTATTGTATTCATTCCCAATAGTTCTACTTTGTTTTTAAAATTACTTTCTGATCCTGCTTCACATTAATGATAACTTAGCCATCATTTTGAGACCAGAGTAGCACTACCCACAGTTCGGATGCAGGCAAGTAATAGGATGTTCTGCTTAATTACACTTTTTGTCAGTGGTGGAGAGTCTTATGTTTACCCCTTCATATTTTTGTAATTTATTTTGTTTTATCTCATGAAGCAAAAACCAACCATTTTCTAGCAACTGAATAAATCCAAATAAAAAGATCAGTGATAAAACTTCATATCTGATTGGTAAAAATATAAACATTGGTAGAACCTGGGTTTGTAGAAATTGTGATAACAATGATATACACACACATTAGACTTTAAGTGCCAACTGACCAGAACTTCACTTTTGTGCTTTAAAGTATACAATGGAGATTCCTCTTTGAAAAAGTCTAATTCTAGAACTTTAAATATAATATACTGATGATTAAATCCATAAAGGCCTATCTACAATTTAGTGGACCACTCTTTGTATTAACAAATGGACACAATGTAAATTCTATGTAATAAATCAATGGGAAGTCTAGTGTGGCACTCTAATTGTTAGTGTTGAAGTAGCATTAAAATCAATGTACTGTATTTATATTTAGTCACATATTAACTCATTAAAATCTGCAGCTAAAAGAAATACTTGAGAGTAAAATCCAATTAACACTCTATTAAGTGTAAAATTTTTGAGTGTAAAATTTTTAATAGGTAATTCTTACAGAAAAAGACTTTCAGTTTAAAGAATAATGTCTGTGCCTCTTTATTGTTTAAAAAATATTGGTGTTGCTTTTTTTTTTTTTTTTAATTTGAGAGAGAGAGAGAGAACGAACACACAAGTGACGGAGAAGGGCAAAGGGGCCGAGAGAGAGTCTCAAGCAGGCTCCATGCTCGGTGCAGAGCCTTATGTGGGACTTGATCCCGTGACTCTGGAATCATGACCTGAGCCAAAATCAAGAGTTGGACGCCCAACCGAGCCACCCAGGCACCCCTGGTGCTGCTTTTAAATGAGACCTTCAAATTGTATGGCTACACCCCTCATTCTTCACCCTCACACACTGCCCCTTCCTAACCTGCAGTCACGGTATCCTTGCAGCCTCCACACACACAATAACTCATTGTGACTTATATTGTGATGTGAGAGTCTAGTCTTATTTTCTTCTCTTATTGCCCCCCCATCAGCATGCCAACCAACTTTGGATTTTTCTCCATCCCTAATGCAGCCATGAGTGCCTTCAGACAGAGCTCACCCTTGAATGCACAACAAAGACTTTACACTGTAATGCAGAGGCAGGAGTGTGAGGGCTTTGGAAGAACATTCAGTCATGTCTGTCCCTTTACTCGACGTAAGAAAATTCATACAGTAGAGAAATCAGACAAACACAACGCGCACGCTAAGAGGCCTTTGAAGGTGTCTATCATTCAGCATTTTCTACTCACCAAAATACCCATGCATTCGAGCAACTCTTTGAATGTAATGATTGTAGAAATCCTTTTTATCAGAGCTTCAAAGTTTATCCAGTATCAGAAAAAGCAGACAGGACCAAAACTACACAAGTGTGATGCTTGTAACAAACAAGGTCCTCACACTGTGTCCCCTCGTTATTGAACATCAGAGACTTCACATTGGACAAAAAACCCTCCAGTGTGATGAATGTATGAAGGACTTGAGCCAACAGGCAACCTTGAAGTGACATAAAATAATTCACACCCCAGAGCAACTCTTTGAATGTAATGGATATGGAGGTAACTTTGACAAAATTTCAAAGCTTACCGAACACTGGACAACTCTTATTGAACCAACAATATACAAATGTGATTAATGTGAAAAATGCTTTAAGGTTTACTCACAGTCTAATAGACTTCAGAGAACTCATACTGGAGAGAAACCTTTCAAGCATAATCTATGTGGAAAGATCTTTAGTCAAGGAGCCATGAAATGGCATTAAAAAAAAAAAATCACACTGGAGAGAAACTTTTTTTATTGTCAAGTTGTGTGGACATGATGTTAGCACTAACTATGATCTTACCCAGCATGAAAGAACTCATACTGGAGAAAAGCCACATGGATGTAGCCAGTGTGGTAAGACCTTCAGAACTACATCTAATCTCAGCTATCATAAAAGAACTCATTCAGAAGGGAAACCCTTTATTTGCATTCAGCATAAAAAAGCTTTTCAAAGAAGGTCATACCTTGTTCAACATCAGAAAACACATGGGAAACCATTTCTAAAAGGGCTGAAAAGATCTCTAGGTGCCGCATCTTTACTAAACACCACACAATTCACCCAGAGAGACCCAATCTATAGCTAAACAGCTTTCTGTACTGAATATTCAACGCTTGTTCCTCAGAATTCATACTTATTGGAAAATTTTAGAATATAAAACTCATGTATGAAACTTAAGAACTCAGCAAGGAAAGAGCATTGTATGATTACAGATGCATTTTCTATCTTCCTTTGACCATGGCTCTTTGAAATATCCACCACAAAAATGAGAGGATTCAGGGGCGCCTGGGTGGCGCAGTCGGTTAAGCATCCGACTTCAGCCAGGTCACGAGCTCGCGGTCTGTGAGTTCAAGCCCCGCGTCAGGCTCTGGGCTGATGGCTCAGAGCCTGGAGCCTGTTTCCGATTCTGTGTCTCCCTCTCTCTGTGGCCCTCCCCCGTTCATGCTCTGTCTCTCTCTGTCCCAAAAATAAATAAACGTTGAAAAAAAAATTTTAAAAAAATGAGAGGATTCAGCCTAGGATTTGGAATAAACCAAGGCATTGTCTTTATCATATTCCCTGTATTGAAAGTAGGAAGCTATGAAGAGTAATGTAATCAGGAAAAATTTTTTCTTTAGGTTATTCAGTGAAGACAATAAATTAGATCATAAATACTTTTGGTACAGAGGCAATATGGCAAATGATAAAAAGATTTCATGTGGAACACTTTACACCCAATCCAAGTAGACATAAAGAAGTGATATGAACTCTGTTTCTGAGATAAAAACTATTGAAAAAAAATTTCTAGCTACAGAAACCAACCAACCAACAACAAAAAAAACCCAACCAAAAAAAAAAAAACCCTTCAATTGATTTTTCTCTAGTTTTGAAACCAGAACGTAAAGAATGATTACTGATGGGTATTGACATTTGTAATATAAATAAAAATGTTGGGGCTGACAAACATTGGAATCTGTGTCCTCTGGCCTCATGGAATTATCATTAGTCTTCAATCTATTTAAAAGGCGAAAGATTTATACGATTTGAAGAGAAACCAGAGTATAGTCTTCAATCTATTTAGAGGAAAATGAGGATACTGACTTATTACAACAGAGAGCTGTTGGCTTGCATTCAGAAACTGGAGAACCTACTTAAAATATTTTTTTTTAACATTTATTTACTTTTGAGAGAAAGAGAGGAGAGAGCAAGCGAGTGAGCATGGGGAGGGGAGGGACAGAGAGAGAGGGAGACACAGAATCTGAAGCAGGTTCCAGGCTCTGAGCTGTCAGCCCGACGTGGGGCTCAAACTCACGAACTGCAAGATCATGACCTGAGTGGAAGTCAGACACTTAACTGACGGAGGCACCCAGGCGCCCCTGGAGAACCTACTTAGAGTAGTGTTTTGCTTGAAAGTAACTACATTTGCTAATGACTTAATAAGCAATAAACCTTTCTAGTATCTGCTACCTAGTGGATTTCTGACCTTACAAACTTAGGACCTATCATACACTGCCGGGTGAATTCCTCCAACCATTAGTGATGAAGTTCCCCTGCCCAGCCTAAGGCAGAGGGTCTAGTTTAACAAGTCTCTTTTTTTTTTTTTAATTTTTTTTTTTCAACGTTTATTTATTTTTGGGACAGAGAGAGACAGAGCATGAACGGGGGAGGGGCAGAGAGAGAGGCAGACACAGAATCGGAAACAGGCTCCAGGCTCCGAGCCATCAGCCCAGAGCCTGACGCGGGGCTCGAACTCACGGACCGCGAGATCGTGACCTGGCTAAAGTCGGACGCTTAACCGACTGCGCCACCCAGGCGCCCCTTAACAAGTCTCTTGAACCTGATCCCAATGCACTGACAATTTTTTGAATAGGACCCTCAATTTCTCTTTCTTGCCCATAATGCTTCTCTCTCAGATATTACTAAGGCTTCTCTAAAGAAAAGTTCGTTTTGGATTTCCAGATGAGCCTTGCGAGCACATTCGCTAACATCTTTCTCCGAGTTAAAGTGGATACAGATGTTAAGTTCTTGTACCTATACAGGGCTCACTCCACTTGGACTGGATTCAATGTAGAGGAGCTGAAAATATAACAGCAGTTGGCTGAGAAGTGAACTAAAATATGTTTGAGAAATGGCTGAGAAAATGGAAATGAGATGAGAAACACAGTCATGAAAATAGTGACATTACGGGCCTGAGGTGGCTCATAAATTCCTAAGTTCATGAGACCATGCATCAAACCTCCTCTCCCATCTTATTTGGTTCTTAAAATCCAGGGCTAAAGCAAACTGAATGGCATCTATGGCATATATTTGGCCCAAATAACTCCTACCAGTCCACAACTCCAGTACTAAAATCCAAACGATAAGAAAGAAAAAGAAACTGAATAGAAAACCAAAGGGACTTGCTCGGAAAAGGTGGCCTTCCAAACAGGCCATCAATAGATTTGTTAGCGTAAGAGACCCCTCGTTTAGAAAAGCCCAGACTAATATTCTCCTGTCCCTACATGTTTGCCACACTTGCTTGGGGCATTCACTAACGGCAGGTCAGTCTCGGCTTCTGAAATAACGGTCTGAACCGACTGCCTAAGAAGAAGAAGAAGAAGAAAAAAAAAAGCATCCATTATGAAATGTTGGTCATTCGAAGACATCTTGATCAAAGAACTCCAGGCAAAATCATTTTACGTTTTCCCCATTTTTAATAGATCTGTTTATAAATAACTTACTATATTAGATAACACAGGGTTTTCAATACAACCAAATGATAGTTGGGAGTGATCTTTATATCTACCTTGGAACATCTAAATATTGATGTTATCCACATGTCCAGTTTGAATTTTTTGTCATTAAGTCTTTCAGACAGTCAAGACCTAACATAAAATCCTTTATACTGACATTTTGAGGAGCTATTAAAAGTATTGTCCAATAAAATTATTCTAGTGGGAAGAGTTCACCTCAGCTTTAGAAAGAGTGGAGTCTGATTCTAGTTCCTTTTTTTTTAAGTTTATTTTTGAGAGAGAGAGAAAGCATGAGTGGGGGAGGGGCAGAGAGAGAGAGAGAGAGAGAGAGAGAGGGAGAGAATCTCAAGCAGGCTCTGGACTGGCAGCACAAAGCCTGACGTGGAGCTTGAACCCACAAACTGCGAGATCATGACCTGAGTCGAAGTTGGACACTTAACTGACTGAGCCATCCAGGAGCCCCTAGATTCTAGTTCCTTTACAAAGAATTGGGGACCTACACCATGTCACCTAGTGTCTAAGCCACAGAACCAAGATCATAAGTATGAGATTTGGAAGAACTATAGAAAAATATCCTTCCTGGTTGGTGGGTAGAATTCAGAGAATCAACCTCAATTTTTCAGTGTTCTCCAACTCTAGCATCTGGTCATTTCTTTTTCATCCCCTCCCTCCCTCCCTCCCTCCCTTCCTATATTTTAACCATGCATTTAAAAATTGAGAGCCTATTTCTATCAGGCATACTTGTCCCTAGCTGCTGAGGATATATCCATCAATAGACAAAACAGATACATCTTACTCCCAATGGAGTGTACATTCTCATGAGGAAGACAAACCAATTACAAATCTACAGAGTAGCCATAAAGTTGGGGAAATGTGGATAAATATTTGATTTGTGACCATGTTATAAAATCAACTAATGCCTACACTTGACAAGGAAGAGGGAGATCACCCAATGTGAGCCTAACAGGATGATGGGCTACCCCTTTATGCCAGGATGGAGAGAAACTGGTTGGATTAATTTCCAAAGCTGTGTTGGAGGAGATTGCCACGTGGAATTGGCTGCACATTCTCCAGATCAGAAACTCTGATTACTTCTTCTGAGGGATGCTCAAGGCACAGGTTATCTTGTGAAAGTCAGAGACAAAAATCTGAAGTATGCACTCCATATACAAGTGGAGAGGCTGCTGAAACTTCTAGGCCAATGGTCCATGTCCAGTGCAGTTTTGTGAAGTACATGGAACTATATGCTGCTAATGAGGAATTAAGAGTTTGAATATATCACATAAGCCCTTGGATGTATCATGTATTGTAATATCAAGCAACCATTGTATATATATGTATAGATTTACCTGTATCCAGAATTTATGGCCACCATGTAGATGGATGGGAAGGAGTCAGCCCGGATAATTAGATCACGCTGGTTTATTTATTTTTGAGAGTGCATGCACATGCACACGCCAGGGAGGGGCAGAGGGATAGAGGGAGAATCCCAAGCAGGCTCCACACTCAGTGCGGAGCTGATGCAGGGATTAATCCCATGACCCTGGAATCATGACCTGAGCTGAAATCAAGAGTCAGATGCCCAACTGACTGAGCCACCCAGGTACCCTGATCATGCTAGTTTAGGTCCACAGCTGTTCAAAATATTGTATGGAGACCTACCACCTTTACAAGATGCTTGAACTCTTTTTGCTCAAAATTTTTTATTTACATATTGGGGCTAAAGCATATCTAGATCAAAGCTTTAAATGGTCGTTTGAAGAGAGAAGTTAATGAGCAGCAGAGAAGAGAGATACAGAGACATAAATAGATTATCAAAGCCAGGCACCTCCAAGATCATCCAGTAGGAATTCTCACACTGAGATTTACATACCTGAAGGAATTTGTGGACCTATGCCTACAAGGAAAGGAAACCACAGGATTTACTGGATATATTTTCTTGGATGATCAACTTTATTTGAGGTCATATAATGTAGGCATTATTCTATGAAAATGTAAATATGCGGTAAGCTACAAAACCATCATACATTTTAAAATAAAACCTCACCTTTTTAACAAAAGACTACTGAAGCAATTGGACATCCACAGGCAAAAAGTAAATCTTCACCTAAGCCTCATACATCTACAAAAATGAACTCCAAATCAATGGATTTAAATGTAAAACTAGAAGTTTCAGGGGGAAAAAAATGCTGCAGGAGTTCTAGGCAGAAACTTCTTAGATGGGACACCAAAGCATGGTCCACAAAGGAAAAATTTATAAACTGGACATCAGAGTTAAAAACTTTTGCTCTGCAGAAGACCATGTGAAGAGGATGAAAAGACAAGCTACAGACTAAAATATTTGCAAACCAGATAGATCACAAAGAATTGATATTTGAAGTATATAAAAGCCTCTTGAAACTCAATAGTAAAAAAAAAAAAGAATATATCCAGTTAGAAAGTAGGCAAAAGACGTGAACGGTTTTTGTGCTGAAAAGGATAAACAGATGGAAAACACACACATGAAAAGATGTTCACCATCACTAGCCATTAAGGAAATGCATATAAAACCACAATGAGCTGTCACTGCATACCTATCAGAATGGCCAAGATAAAAAATAGTTCCACCCCCAAATGCTGGCAAGGATGTGGGGAGACTGGATCCCACACTGCTTGTGGGAATGTAAAATGGTATAACCACTTTTGGCAGTTTTTCTTCCTTCCTTCCTTCCTTCCTTCCTTCCTTCCTTCCTTCCTTCCTTCCTTCCTTCCTGAGAAGGCACATGCGCGAGAGAGCACGAGCAGGGGGAGGGGGAGAGAGAAAGAGAATCTTAAGCAGGCTCTACACCCAGTGCAGAGCCCAACTCGGGGCTTGATCCCGTAACCCTGGGATCATGACCTGAGCCAAAATCAAGAGTTGGATGCTCAAACTACTGAGCCACCCAGGCACCCCTGGAAGTCTCTTATGATCAATTATCATACAACCCAGAAATTTCACTCCTAGGCATTTATCTTAGAAAAATAAAAACTTATATTCACCTAAGAACCTATATACTTATTTTCACGGTAGCTTTATTTGTAATAGCCCAAACTCAGATGTCTTTCAGTTGGTGATTCCCTAAACCATGTGGTCCATCCATGCCATGGAATGCTACCCAGCAATGAGAAGAAGCAAATGCCAATACATATAACATGTTGGACGAGTCTCCAGGGAATTATGCTGAGTGATAAGAGCCAATCCCAAGCGTCATATACTCCAGGATTCCATTTATATATATAGCACTTTCAAAATTATAAAATTTTGGCAATGAAGATTAATGGTTCCCAGGTTTGGGAAGGGGGTGGGACAGAAGTGGGCGTGGTTATAAAAGGGCGACCCCAGAAATCCTGGTGGTGGTGGAAAGGTCTAGAACATGACTGTAGTGGCGGATACACGACCCTGCACATGTAATGACCTTGTATAGGACACGCACAAGCACACTGGGGGAATCTGAAAAAGAATGGAGAATTTTATCAACGTGAATATCCTGGCTTTGATACTATACTATCATTTTACAAGATGTGGCTATTGGGGAAAACCAGGCAAATGGCATATGGAACCTCTTTATTATTTCTTACAATGGTATGTGAATCTACAATGGTCTCAAAAATGTAAAAAAAAAAAAAAAAAAAAAAAAAAAAAAAAAAAAAGCCAGACCCAAAAGAAAGTTTTTCCCTGCAGTCTCAGGTTACACCTGTAGTCACAGATAAGTTTGCATCATCCTTATGATAAAAAAAATCGTGAAAGAGTCCAATGCCTTCAGTTTAAAAGATGAGAAAACAGAGGCATATCAAGATTAAGCACCTACTCAAGCCCCTAAAACTTGTTACTATCAAGCAGCTCATCACAAGTTCTGCCTTTCTAGATTTGTAACGGAGCATTTTGTGGCAAATGTCAAGCCCTCCAGCCCTGGATCCAAACAGCTTTGGGATATATTCCTTCCGGACCACAACTATCTGGCCACGTGATCTTAGAAAACTAATGTTTGCACTTTTATAATAATTAATATGAGAACAATCGTACCTACACCAATGGGATTTCAAGATGCTGAAATAAAATAATCCATGCTAGTACAGAGGGCTAGTGGTGGGAGATTTAAAAAATTTTTTTTAAATGTTTATTTATTTTTGACAGAAAGAGAGAGACAGAGCATGAGCAGGGAAAGGGCAGAGGACAGAGGGAGACACAGAATCCGAAGCAGGCTCCAGGCTCTGAGCTGTCAGCACAGAGCCCAACGTGGGGCTTGAACTCACAGACCGCGAGGTGGTGGGAGATTCTTGAAAGAATGTCTCTTCACTGATATGAAGTGCTAGACCCCGGAGCTGAAGGCTTTGATTGAAAGACATAAAAGTTACAGCACCTGGTCTATGAGCAAAGCCTAGGACAAGAGAATATATATATATATATATATAAAAAAAAAAAACCCTCAGAAGCACAAAGTGGGAGATATAGGTGGGTGGAGGGGATTGGTTCACAAGCCTGCTAAGTCAACTGTGGCCAGGTGCAAAGTCAGGCATCTGAACTGTGCCCCCCTGGAGGGTTGTGCCAAAGAGCCTAGCCCTTCAGCGTCAGACAGCTGAGGGGCTGAAGCCCAGGGGGCCCCTCACTGCTAGGAAGCCTGGGGCAAATTGCCTCTTTCTCAAAATCATCCCTTTCCTCATCTCCAAAATACTAATAGAATAATCTCCGTTGAGGACGTCTACGTCAGTAAATGAGATCATGAGCATGGCAATGCTTAGCACCTGACAAGTTCTCAGGATCTCCCAGCAGCCCGTGACAGCGCCCATCGTGTGCAAAAATGCCACCACCTTGAGGATAATTCAGCTACTTGCTCAGCCACAAAGATGATGGAACACATCTTCTATATTCATACCACTCTAAGGTAATCTCACATCTTTGTGTTCAACACAGGGTCTTCCGAAATGATCAATCAAGAAATTAAGTTCTCTGATTCCAAATTTCACGTATGCTCTCGCTCCCCGTCCTCATGTTTGGACTCAGAGGTAAGCGTTCCCCTGCGTGGAGGTTAAATGGGAGGCAAAGGAACAGGGGACTGGGTCTCAGGTCTGGTGCTGTCCTCTGGGCCCAGCTGGCTTCTGTGTGGGGCATCTTACCCTGCTTGGGCTTCTGTCCTGCTGCTGTGTGTGGTCACCCTGGCCTTTGGGTGGAAGCGAGCATCTCCACCTGGCATGCTCTTTCATGGCCTCTGCTCCAGACATCTGCACTCTGTGCCCATCTCGTCCCAACCCTGGCCCTCTGCCTCTGGCCCCTACATCAGTTTCCACTGCTGCTCTAACAAAGCGTCACAAACACAGAGTACAGCTTGACACAACACAAAGTGATTACCTTACAGTTCTGGAGGCCAGACATCCAAAATGGGTCTCACGGGGCTAAAATCGAGCTACTGACAAGACTGCGTTCCTTCTGGAGGCTCTAGGGAGGACCCATTTCCCCGTCTCTTCTAGCATCTAGAGGTTGCTTGCCCTTCCTTAACTCTTGACCCCCCCTCATCAGCTGATGCCCCTGCCTCCTTATTATAAGGGCCCTTTTGATTACATCAGGCCCACCTGGACATTCTAGGATACTCTCCCCATCTCAGGAACCTTAACTTAATCCCACCTGTGAAGTCCCTTTTGCTATGTAAGGTAACATAGTCACAGGTTTTGGGAATTAGGATGTGGTCCTCTCGGGGTGCTGGTGGTGGGGTCATTATTCTGCCTACCATACCCTCCCATCATTCACAACCCCTGCTGGGGCAAACAGCACCTACCGCATGCCCCCCAAGTCACTGATGGGCCAAGGGAAAGAGGAGGTGCCGTTTTACACCATCACCCCACTGAAGGCACCTCACTGCTTCTTCTCCGTGCAGCTGCTTCGCATAGAGGGCATCAGGTGAGATCCCCCCATCTCAAGGCTCTAAGTGGGAAGTGTGTCACAGCCCTTCTGTGGTGTGTGTTGTATGACATCATGATTGGGGTACACAGTAGGCACGAACAAAGAGCACTTGGGAATTTTCAGCCTAGACCTTGACCAGACACTCCTGTGTTCCCTGCTCCTTCTTATTCATACTATAGTTGGGGCCATTAGGACTGAGAGCCCTGAGGGCAGTTACTGGCCTTGATTGGCAAATGAGAAGTTTCTGGGTGCGATGACCCGGGCTCTACATAAGCAGGCTCAGGTGCGTGCCGGGCTTGCTGACCGTGTTGGAGCTGACCTCTCGGAGGGGGTGAGTTCATGCTCTGTTCCACTGGGACGTGGAGGGAGTTTTGTTCAGGGTAGATCTGGAAAGCAGAGCTACACATTTTGGAACATGGGGGGAGGCCCCATGTGCCCCCAAATCGCAGTTGCTGCAGCATCACGTGTGGGCTCCTTGTGGGGCCCTTGTAGGGGAGCCTGCAGGTCAAGGTTGGGAGGCTGTTGTGTATTCCTGGTTTCCTCTGTGTGGTTGAGTTGGTAGTGATTTGGGGTGGGGATGGAGGTTGGGGTGCCTGGCTTCACATGCTTCTGCCCTCGATTTGAAGGTGTGGCTTCCCAGGAGTCTGCTTTCTCCTAAGAGGAGGAGGAGGAGGAGGAGGAAAGAAAAATGGCTCTTTCATTTCTCAAGGTGATATCACAGGTGAATCGCTTTCTTATTTCCTTCCTAAAATACAAATTTATAGGGCCTGAAAACATTTTGCTGCTTGGGCTGTAAGGGAGAATCTGTTCCAGGCCTCGACCCTACCTTCTGCTGGTTTTGTGGCAATCTTGGGTGTTCCTTGGCTTGTAGACTCCTCTCCCGAATCTCCGTTTTTCTCTTTACATCACATTCTCCCCACGTCTCATCATGCAGTGTCCCTCTGTGCATGTCTGTCTCTGGGTCCAAATCTCCCCTTTATAAGTCCCACTGGAGTAAGGCCCACCCTAGTCTCATTTTAACTTGATTACTTCTGTGAAAGCCCTATTTTCAAGTCAGGTCACATGCTGAGGTACCAGGGATTAGGACTTTAATGTAACTTTTTGGGGGGACCTGTTAGGAATCCGTAATAGGCAGACACAAAAACTTATCAAAACTTATTTCTTCTGGGAGAGAAGTTTCTTTTTGTCTTGTGGTTACTGGTCATTCCGCTTTTCAAATTCAAATTGATAAATTTGTATCTGCCTTCATTTTTGAAGGACCTCTTTACTGGGTATATAAATCTAGGGGGTGTCTGGGTGGCTCAGTTGGTTAAGTGTCTGACTCTTGGTTTTGGCTCAAGTTATGATCTCATGGTTTCATGAGTTCGTGCCCCATGTCGAGCTCAGGGCTGACAGCGCAGAGCCTGCTTGGGATTCTTTGTCTCCCTCTCTCTGTGTCCCTCCCTCACTTGAGCTCTTTCTCTCACTCTCCAAATAAACAAATAAACTTAAAAAAAAAAAAAAACAGAAACTCTAGGTGCATGGCCTCCACTAAATGCTCAGTCACGCTGTTCTCCCTGAGCACTGGAATAGTCTGGAATCCTACCTTCTAACCCAAGAAAGTAGGATTAGTTAGTGACCTCCAAGAGTTCTGTCGGACTCTGTATCCCAAGAGCTGTTCTCACAAGTCT
This sequence comes from Lynx rufus, assembly GCF_022079265.1. Lineage (NCBI taxonomy): Eukaryota > Metazoa > Chordata > Mammalia > Carnivora > Felidae > Lynx > Lynx rufus. Next base: position 14,554,543 of record NW_025814896.1, on the reverse strand, counting down.
GGTCCTGTACAGGCACATTTTCAATGTCCACCAAGGGCCTGAGGGAAATTCTTATATAGGTGTTTAGGGCTCCCCCTCCAGCATCCTGCCCTCCACACCCCAGCTGTGTTGGAAGGAAGCTCCAAACTCTGATATCCTCTCCCACCATCCAGCAAGATCCCAGCTTGGGTTCTATGTTCCTGCACTGTGACCCTAGCAGTGCCATCCAAGAGAATGCCAGGATCATGCGCTTTTCTTCTGTCAAAGGTCACAGCCTTGGATATGTCACTTTCTAGAGTGTAAGAATAGTGACTTGCTTATTTATCTAGCTTTTTAGTTCTTTCACGGCAAGGGGGCAACTCCCAGCAGCTACTCCATCATGGCAGAACCAAAGGGGTCCGTTCACTCAAAGGACAAATTGACTTCATTTCTGCAGGTGCCCCACGATATCTCAGCTCCTGTAATTGTCAATCTTTATCAATCGACACTGCATGGCGTTTAACAAGTGATTGTATTCATCAGGATTCTCCAACAGGAGATATACAGGACTTCTTATAAGGACTCATGTGATTATAAAGTCTGAGAAGTCCCTAGATCTGTAGTTGGCGAGCTGGAGACCCAGGAGGGCTGATGGTGTAGTTCCAGCCCCAGCAAGAAAGCCTGGGAACCAGGAAAGTCGACGGTGTAAGTGCCAGTCAGAAATCTGGCAGGCTTGAGACTTCAGCACATACACCAAAGATACTTCTTTAGCTGTTCCTTTTTCATGAGGATGGGTGATTCTTGCCTCCCCAAACTCTACAAGGGCAAAGTATATTTCTTACAGTTTCTGCTTTCCATTACCGCTTTCGGCCACACACTCTTACCTATCCTTTTTTCTTTCTTAATATTTTGAGAGAGAGAGGGAGGATGAGTGGGGGAGGGTCAGAGAGAGGGAGTAGAGAGAATCCCAAGCAGGCTTCGTGCTGTTGGCACAGAGCCCGATGCGGGGCTCCATCTCACAAATCCTGGGATCATGACCTGAGCAGAAATCAAGCGTTGGATGCCTCACCGACTGAGCCACCCAGGTGTCCCCTTATCTATCCTTATATGCTGTCACCCTCTTATGCCCAACTTGAAAACTACCAAGAGGCACACGGAAGCTTGCATACATATAAAGCATAAACTGTTATTTCAGGAGTCTGTGAAATTTAGAGACGTGGCTGTGATCTTTTCTCCGGACCAGTGGGCTTATCTGAGCCCTGAAGAGAGACAGTTGTATAAGGATGTGATGCTGGATAACTGTGATTACCTTGTGTCTTTGGGTAAGGAGATCTTTCCCTGCTGGTTTAAAACTGCCTGTGGTGGAATCTTTCCTTCTGTGTGAATATCTCAAAACCCCTGAGAATGCTTGACTGAATTTCAACTTGACCTCCTTCAGCAAAGGACTGGAGCCCTGTGATGCTAGGAAAGGACATTTTCATCTTGTGATGACCCAAGCTTCACATTCTCCACCATCTTCCAAACCATCACACTTGCCTTAAGAACCATGCTTCTCGGGCTACTGTGTGCCTCAGAAACAGCTAGGGAACTGTTAGAAGTGTAGATGGTCCTTCTTTTTTTTTTTAATGTTTATTTTTGAGAGAGGCGGGGCAGGACAGGAGATCTGAAGCAGGCCCTGTGCCGACAGCAGACACCCCAAAGCAGGACTCAAACACTTGACCCTCAAGATCATGAGTTGAGCTGTAGTTGGACGCATAACTGACTGAGCCACTCAGGTGCCCCTGAGTGGTACTTTTTTAAAAAAGAAAAACAGTAATACTTTGGAGGTTGCTGGAAGATTTTTAGGGTGGTAAGGAGATACATTATTACTGAAAAGTGTGGGTCTAAATTCTGTAATGACCACAGCATGATCAAGGTCATTGGTTTCTCTTAGGACACTGGACTTACAAGGCGGAAGTCATATCCTCTTTGAAGCAAGGGAAAGACCTCTTGATGGTAGAGAGAGAAGTGACCGGTGCTCCGTGCCCAGGTAACTGACAAGCACCAAGCAGGTGGAAACTGTTCTAGCTTATATCCCGACTAGTTGGTCAGAGTAACCTGGACCCTTGATGTGACAGAAGAGCTCCCCACAGGCTTCCAAAGAACTCTTATTTTTCCCCTGCATGTTTCTTACTCTCCCTGGACTCCTTTTATTATACCCCTAGTCTCAGGACATTAAATGGCATGCTGGTAAAATCCTGAGGCTAAAATTACCATGTGAAGAGCTAGAAGTATAAATAGCTGAACTGGTCAAATAACTGATCAGTAATTAGAATGAATGAATGCCTTAGCTCAGAAAAGTGTCCTGAAAAGCCTTTTTTCCCCCAAGAAAGCGTTCTGGAGAGGGATTTTTTTAATCTCTAGATTAAGCTAATAGGTTAATCAGATGAACCATCCCCAGAAAAACAATCCAATTCGCCATCTAATGGAGAGCAAGGACACCCCCATCACCAACAGAAAGTAGAAACTGCCGGAATGCAAGTTCACTGGGGATTTAAGAGAAATGTGTTTAAGTTTCAGGGCACAATACAGAAGGCAGACTCCTGAAAGTCCGGGGATAGAAAGTTAAAAGCTGGAACAGATGATGATCTGGCTTGGGACATTATTAGATCCAAAGAGTGGAATAAAATCCCAAAATGCATATAAGCTGTAATAGACATTTTGGGAAGAGGGTGTGGAACCCAGGAAGAAATTCAAAGCTTTTGTAAGACTGTTCACAAGAATTCCAAGTAACACTGGGCCTTCTTAATCTTTTTTTTTTTTAATTTTTTTAACGTTTATTTATTTTTGAGAGAAAGAGACACAGTGTGAGGGGGAGAGGGACAGAGAGAGAGGGAGACACAGAATTGGAAGCAGGCTCCAGGCTCCGAGCTGTCAGCACAGAGCCCGATGCGGGGCTCGAACTCACGAACCATCAGATCATGACCCGAGCTGAAGTCGGACGCTCAACCGACTGAGCCACCCAGGTGCCCCCTTCTTATTCTTTAAAAACTTCCTGACCTGGCCCAAACGCCTTTCTCACACCAAGCTCGTTCATCTACTCAGAGGGGTCTTCTCTGGACTTTCCCATCATTCCATTAGTGTTTTGCCTTTCTTCCTTACCTTCTCATTCTTTGTGCACTGCTGCATACTTTTCTATCAAGTTGTAGTCACTTTTAGATTTCCTACAGTGTTTTTTCCTCCTCTCTTCAGACTCGTGGTTTTAGAAAACAAACCTGTTTGCTTTCACCACTTATACACACACCAATTTGAGTATTACAGTTTAGACAGTAAGGCTGGCAATGAGGTGGTGGGCAGACTGGCAATCACGTAAGAAGAATTCAGTCAGACTCTTCAGTTGATAGCTAACGATCACTGTCGCTCTATTCGAGAATCCCCCATTATTTCATATTCCCTTCCTCTGTAGTCCAGTCTGGTTCTCTCTACCCACAGCCAGTCTGATGTATTTCCTATGCTAACTATGCACATATCAGATATAAAATACTGTTTCATATATGAGTGCATTTTAATTTGCATGACGTGTTGTGAAAAGTGTCCTCTCTTATCTTTCCATTTCTATTTCTGAGATCTTTACATGTCGTATGTGTGTGCATGTAGTGTGTGTACCTCTATATACCTACATATATGCCTTATTTTGTAGTGCAATATACTGTTTAAAAAAAAATTTTTTTAATGTGTATTTACTTTTGAGAGACACAGCATGAGCGGGAGGAGGGACAGAGACAGGGAGACAGAGAATCCCAAACAGGCTCCAGGCTCTGAGCTGTCAGCACAGAGCCCGACGCGGGGCTTGAACTAACGAGCCATGAGATCGTGACTTGAGCCGAAGTCACTTAACCAACTGAGCCACCCAGGTGCCCCTGGTGTTATTACCTTATGGGTATCAAGTCACCCAGGTACCCCTTCCCTTACTCCCCTTCTTATGGCTGTAGAATCTGTGGTTAGGTCACCACTTTCATTCCTGATGTTGGTAATTTGTGTCTTCCTTTTTTCCCTGATCGGTCTGGCTAGGTTTATCACTTTTCTGGATTATCTTTTTGTTCCACTGTTTTTGTCTGTATTGGTTTCTTATTTTCTAGGTCACTGATTTCTTCTTTTTTATTTCCTTTTTTTTCTGCTTACTTTGGTTTAATTTGCTCCTATAAAAAAATTTTAAAGTGGAAGCTGAAGTCCTTGATTTGAGACCTTTCTTCTTCCTAATATAGACACTTAGTGCTATGAATTTTACCCAAATACTGCTTTAGTAGCATCTCACAAATTCTTACATATTGTGTCTTCATTTTCCTTCAGTTAAAATACTTTTTCTCTTTTCATTTCTTGTTTACATAATTAGAAGTATATTAGTTTGAAAATATTGAGGGATTTTGCAGGGATTTTTCTGCTAAATTTTAAATTCTGTTAGAGCGAGAGAGCCTACTTTGCATTACTTGAATCCTCTTGAGTTAAGACTTGTTTTATGGCCAGAATGTGGTCCAATTTGGGAAATGTTTCCTTGTGCGCTTGAGAAGTGTATTCTGTGGTTGATGTTCCATAAACAGCAATTAGGTCTAGTTGCTTGATAGTGCTGTTCAAACCTATCATATATTTGCTGGTATTCTGCTTACTTCTTTAATCAATTATTGAGAAAAGGGTATTGAGATCTCTATAATTGTGTTTGTCTATTTCTGTGTCATGTATTTTGAAGCTCTGTGGTGCATGAACTTCAAGGTTGCTATGCTACTGATCACTTTATTATTACGGAATATTTTCATTCCTGGAAATATTTATTGCTCAGAGATTTGTTTTGTCTACTATTAGTATAACTAGCCACTCAAGCTTTCTTTTGACTGGTAACATGGTGGACGTATTTTCCATCCTTTTCCTTTTAACCTAATTGTGTCTTTAAATACTTAGTGAGTTTCTTTACAGAATACATAATTTGGCTTTGTTTATTCAATCTTGATAATCTCTACCTTCTTAATTGGAATATTTATACCAGTAGTTCTCAGTGTGTGTGTGTAGGGGATTTTGTCCCCTTAGGATATCTGCCAGTGTCTGGGGACCTTTTTGGTGGTCACAGCTGGGGATGGGAGTGTGCTACTGGCATTTAGGGGGCAGAGGCCAGAAATGCTATTAAATATCCTATGTGCACAAGGCAGTCTGTACAACAAAGAATTATCTGGTACAAATTGTCAATAATGCCCCGACTGAGAAACCTAGTTTATTACCATTTACATTTAATATGATTATTGATCTGGTTAGGTTTGAACACATCTTGTTATTGATTTGTCACATCTGTTCTTTATTCCCCTTTGTCTCCTTTATGGCCCTCTTTTGAGTTGACTATCTTTTTAGAATTCTACTTTATCTTCTTTGTCGGCTTATTAGCTATAACTCTTTATGTTCGTGATTGCGTGAAGGTTTGGGTTTGTAGTATCCACCTTTCATACACCAGTTCTTCCATTTCTCTCCACCTGGCCTTTATGCTGTTGCCACACATTTACTTTTCCATCTGTTACAAGCCCCACAACACACTGTTGTTGTTTGTGTTTAATCAGCCAATACTTTTTTTTTTATGTTTGTTTATTTTAGAGAGAGAGAGAGAGAGAAAGAGAGCAAGCAGGGGAGGGGCAGAGAGAGAGACACACACACACACACAGAATTCAAAGCAGGCCCCAGGCTCCAAGCTGTCGGCACAGACCCAACCCAGGGCTTGAACTCACAAACCAGGAGATCATGCCCTGAGCCGAAGCTGGATGCTTAACTGACTGAGACACCCAGTGCCCCAATACTCTTTTAAAGAGCCTTAGGTAATTTTTAAAACCTTACATATTTACCATGTGGTTACAATTTTTGATATTCTTTGTTCCTTTGTATAGAGCCAAATTTCCACCTGGTAGCCTTTTTCTTTTGCCTTAGAATTTTTAAAAATTTAAATCTTTTACATTTGCTTGTAGTATAGTTCTGCTGGAAATCTTTCAACTTCTGTATTTCTGAATTTTTTTTTTTGCCCTTTTTTTTTTCTTATGTTTAATTTTGAGAGGAAGAGACAGAGAGCGAGAAAGGTAGGGGCAGAGAGAGAGAGAGAGACAGAATCCAAAGCAGGTTTCAGGCTCTCAGCTGTCAGCACAGAGCCCATTGTGGGGCTCCAACCCATGGACCGCAAGATCATGATCTGAGCCGAAGTCAGATGCTTAACCAACTCAGCCACCCAGACACCCTGGCCTTCATTTTTGAAAGTTTTTTGCTGGGCGCAAGAATTCGGCTTGGTAGGGTGTTTTTTGTTTGTTTTCAGGATACTAAAATTTTTGCTTCACTCCCTTTTTTGTTATTGTTTTGCCTGTAGTGTTTCCAGTGGGAAATCTGATGTCCTTCATCATCCTGATCTTTGTTCAATGTGCAGAATGTATTTTTTATTCTTTTTTCAAAAAAGTTTTCTCTTTATTGCTGATCTTGAACAATCTGATCATCATGTGCCTTGGTGTCTCTCCATGTTTCTCAAGTTTGGATTTGTGGGGCTCCTTGAATGTGTGGGTTTACAGTTTTCATTGTGTTGGGAAAGTTTTTGGTCATTATTCCCTCAAGTATTTTTTTTTCTGGTCCTTCCTTCTTTCTCCTCTCTTCCAGCTGCCCACGTACTCAGCCATGTGAAGCTGGTAAATCCTCTCACTTTTTTTTTTTTTTTTCCTTTCCTCTCGAGGACTTCTATTAATGGATGGTGATCCTTCTCTTTTCGTTCTTCTATTCCAGCTTCTGAGTTCTTCAGCCCTTTTCCTCAAGTTCTCCAACCAGGATCTCCATGTTCCTGCTTTGTCTTTGCATAATTTTGCTATAAATGTGAACTATTAAGTTTATTTAAACCTTATACCTTCAAACCAGTTATTTCTACTTTGTTCTTTTTAATTCTCACCTGATCCTGTCTTACGTTATAATGACCTTTATCTATTAGAAAATATTACTCCTGTCTGTTTTAAACTATTCCTCGGTACCCATCCATTTTCACTTCAGTACCTCTCAAGATCTAGAATGAGGAAGATCACAGAAACCCATGCTAGCTCACCATCTTGGCACTGTAAAATTTTTTATATTTATTAATCTATATAAAACTTTCTGTGTTCTGCAGAAATGCTCAGAATGATTTTTTTTCCCTAGCAATTAACCAATTTTAATTTAGGTTTCTTTAATCACAAAAGCTAGAACTTCTAGCCCCACACTCTGACAAAAAAGTTAAGTTTAACAGTGGGTCGTCCGATACTAGAAAATGATGTGCTTGTGCATCATAAAGCTTGAGTGTAGTGTGTGTATCAGAATTTGGGACTCCCTCTCATTTTGAAGAATCTGCGCCTAGAATTCATTTCAAAAAAATTTTACAAGGATGGATATATAAGATGTGCTTGGTGTTCTTTGAAGCAACGAAAATACAACTCAACCACCCAAGTAGAGCACTGGCCCAATCAATATTGACTCTGCCCTACAGTAAAATATATAAAATCTACATCATACACCAGTAAAATTAAGAAGCCAGGTTTATATCTATTCATATAAAGACCCCCAATTTTATCGTTTAATGGAAAATGTTTAAAGTATAATCACTTTTACAAATTGCTGTATCTATATGGCAGAGCTATTTTAAAGGATCTTAATGAAAATTAACCTTTACTCCCCGCTAGAATTTCATGTGATTCTTTTTAGATTCTTTAAGCTTTGGTGATTTGGTATCTAAAATTTTAACTACTTGCCTTTTTTTTTTTTTTTTTTTTTTTTTTTTACACGGTCACCAATGTAAGTATTTCAAGTTTACAGAAATCTTTCACGGGCCACCTGTTGGTCGTTTAAATTATTCTTCTACTTGGAGAATGGGTCTCTCCTTCCTCCCACCTCTCTGAAGTCCCCAGTCACTGAGCCGTTCCCTCCCCGCACCCCACCTACTAATGATCTTGATGTTTGTGGCAGTGCCCGAATTTAATTCGGCTTCCCTCCTATTGTTCTCCCGACAGCATGTCAGCCAGCACTGGCCAGTTATCATGCCCTTAGTGAATCTGTGACTAGCATCAGACCGAGCTGTCACCATGTGAAACATCAAAAGTTCTGTACTTTTGTCCAGCCTTATGACTGTGAGGGCTGCGGCATGGCGTTCAGCCACCTCTCCCATCTTACTGGACATCGGAGAATTCACACGGTACAGAAAGCCCACAAACCGGGCCAAAACGCAAAGGCCTTCAGACATCCCTCATCCTTTACAACGCTTCAGAGACTCTCTATTCTGGATAAGCACTTGGAGTGTAACCAGTGCGGAAAAACCTTTAACAGGACTTCCAAGTTTATTCAGCACCAGGATGCGCACAGCAGTCTGAAGCCCTACAAGTGTGGTGTGTGTCAAAAGACCTTCAGGTTTCTCTCCTCCTTTAACGTTCACCACAGGCTTCACGTCGGCAAGAGACCAAACCTGATCCTCCACCAAAAACCTCATTCTCGAAAGAAACTCTTTGCCTGCAAGTCTTGTGGAAGGGCCTTTGACAGTTTCGCAGAGAAAATGCAGCACCAAAAAATTCACGTGAGAAAGCAATGCTACACGTGTAACTATTGCAAAAAGGACTTCAGCCCATACTCACAGTTTGTCCTCCATCAGAGAGTTCATACCGGAGAGCGACCCTACAAATGTAACGACTGTGACAAGTCCTACAAGAGCAGCTCCAATCTTAAAAAACATCAGAAAATTCACACTGGAGAGAAGTCCTTTTCATGTGACAACTGTGAAAAGGCCTTTACCCAGCTCATCGATCTGCAGCGTCATCAACACGTTCACACTGGAGAGAAACAGTACATCTGTAGCAGTTGTAAAAAGACCTTTGTCCGTTTCTCAGACCTAACTCAACATCAAAGAAGTCATACTGGAGAGAGGCCATACAAGTGTAATGTTTGTGACAAAACCTTTAAGTATCAGTCAAGCGTCATTAAACATCAGAAAACTCATTCTGAAGAGCGGCCCTTTACGTGTCCTGAATGCCAAAAGACCTTTCGCTTCTGCTCAGATTTTAACCGGCATAAAAACATTCATACCAAAGAAAAACTCTATAAATGTAGTGAATGTCAAAAGGTCTTTAACAATAACTCAAATCTTAACAAACACATGAAAATCCATACTGGAGAGAAACCTTTTGTATGTAACCAATGTGGAAAAGCTTTTAGCTTAAACTCCAAACTTACTCGACATCAGAAAACTCATGATAAAAAGAAACCCTGAACAGCTGTAAGAGGCAGAGAGGTCTTTCGAAAGCACTTACGCTTGGGTTCAATTCCCAATTCTAGCAAAAGAGGTCAATGTGGAAAAAGGTTTTTGCTCAAAGCCTTTTGTGTAAAACATCAGAGAAACAGAAATACGTGTATGTTGAAGAGACGGAGATGGGATCAGAAATGTACTCTATATATTGCATTGACTGGATTTTTTTTTTTTTTTGAGCAAAAATGGCTGCACATGTTCACCAGAAACAGGAAATTGTAGAAGGCTGCTCCTATCATGAAAAGTAGGCTAGGAGGTGGCTAGAAGGGTGGAGCGAAAAGAACGCTGGTTTTGTTGCTTGTTCATAATCTATTTTCGCTGGATGAATAAAAAGCCTATTTTTAATGGAGCCAGCTCTCTAAAGATGTAAACTTTTGTAGGGAGATGATCCAACCTGAATCTAAGCATAAATAAGGGGGCAGGGGAGGGGAAAGCCTTCCCTTTGGAATTAGAACTATCAAAAAAGAAGAAACTTTGCCAATGGACCATGAAAAAGGAAAAGCTGATCGTGATTTAAATTTGTTTTTTTAGTGTTGATTCATTTTTGGGAGACTGAGAGATCATGAGCAGGGGAGGGGCAGAGAGAGAGGGAGACCCAGAATTCGAAGTAGGCTCCAGGCTCTGAGTTGTCAGCACAGAGCCCAAAACAGGGCTTGAACTCACGGACTGTGAGATCATGATCTGAGCTGAAGTCGGGTGCTTAACAGACTGAGCCACCCGGGCACCCAAGCTGATCATGATTTGAAGGCTAAAAAGCTAAGAGTGGACATAAGAAATCTAAAGGTTGTTGGTTGGGGGCGTAATGGCTTCTCCCTCTAGTCAAAGCAGATATAACTCTGGAACATCCAGCCTCCCTGAGTAGTTACACACTGCTTCGATGTATCTAGAGAACCAAAAGAGATGGACGAATGGCAACAATTCTAGTTAGATTCAGGACACAGAGTATCTATTACTTGCCGTGTAATTTGAAGTAAGTTGATTTCCTGTATGCTTTAATGAATAAATACTAAGTCTTCTAGTTATGTGCTAACACGGGTGTATGATGCTGAATCCATTCGGGCCTTGGGTCAGAAATCTAATTATACTTCCCTGAATCGGTTCCCATCATTACTGGTAGCAACTTCGCGCTGTTCAGCCAGGTGGGACAGGTGTGGCCTAACAAGTCTGTTTAGCGACTGGCCTCGATCCACAGAAAGTGACGGGAAGACCGCATCCTGTTTCTTCTTTGTTATTCCCATGTCTTTCTGCTTTCCTAGATGTTACAGTGGCTGGCACAGAGCTAAATTGTGTAATCCCCAGACGTGGCCCCCTCCTCGTCTTATTCCTTATGTGTTTATCTCTAAAAAAATTGTGTGTGTGTATGCATATATGTGTGTATATATATGTGTGTATATATATATATGCACACACACGTGTGTATATGTATGTGTGATATATATATGGCTTACCTTTATAAATAAGACCCCTTATAGTTTTATAGATTAAGTTATAAGCTGAAGATACAATTGAAATAAGATTTTTTGTTTTTTGCTCTTACAACTGAAATAAGTTTTTGAAAGGAGTACAGAATCAGGGCACCTGGGTGGTTCAGTCCGTTAAGTGTCCAACTCTTGACTTTTGGCTCAGGGCGTGATCTTATGGTTGTGCCATTGAGCCCCATGTCAGGCCCCATGCCCAGTGTGGTCCTATGACCCCCTTCCAGAGTTTGATGAGTTTATTAGAGCAGCTCACAAAACCCAGGAAAAGTGTCCTTGCTGTTCACCAGTAGATTATTGCGTTTCTCGCTCTCCTCCCTCTTCCCCTCCCCTGCTCACTTGTTTTCTCCCTCTCTTAAAAAAAAAAATCATCCACACTTATCAATACAACTATAGAAGTAGAAATGGTTATTGGGATAACGAGAAAAAAATTTGTTCAGTGGACTCCTTACTCCTAAACTTGGTTCTCAAAATTCTAGGTTAGAGTTGAAATTAAACGAACTATTTCACATGCTTCAAATCCATTAACCTTTCCAACATGGCTCCTATCAGGATCAAACTGCTAATTCTAAAGTCTATAAGAAAAGAAAGAAGCTTAATAGAACAGAACATCTTCTGAAAAGTCTTGTCCTCCAAATTTGCCATCACTAAGCTCAACAGAAATTTCAATCTCCACAAAAATTCTCATATACTTTTTTAGATCTGCCATGTCTCCTGGGGGCTATCACTAATTATAAGCCATAATTCCTCAATTACAAGAAAAAGAAAGAAGTCCTCATGCAAAAGTTAGGCTATTCGAGACATTATAAAATTTCAGCACAAATTTTTGTTTTCTGCTTATTTCCAATTGAATTTTAATATTAAAATCACATAAGATGTTTACATTGTTTAACTGGAGTTGTTGGTGTGATAAATAATGGAGAGCAAAGTTATAAATGCTTATTTATTTTTTTGAAGTTTATCTATTTTGAGAGCGAGAGAAAGCGCAAGTGGGGAGGGGCAGAGAGGGGAGAGCCAGAATCCCAAGCAGGTTCCACACTGGCAGCGCAGAGCCTGAGGCAGGGCTCGAACTCACGAACTGTGAGATCATGACCTGAGCTGAAGTCAGACGCTTAGCCAACTGAGCCATCCAGGTGTCCCTAAAGGCTTCTATTTAAACTTGAAATGTCATCTGAATACTAACCTAGTGTATACAACTAAATTTTTTTTTGCTTTTAATCACGAAATTCTTATTTACTTTGTTTTCGTTGTCACACATCTGAAGATACAATCTAACAGGATGTTTGTGGGTTGAGCTGAAGTCTTAACCTCCATGTGCAGAGACACTCTGTCCTCCTGTGTTTCTCCTTTACTCTCACGCAACGACCACACTAGCCGTGCGGGGGCGGGGGGGGGGGGTTCCCACACCAAGGAATTCTGTGACCTGGGCCAGGTATCCTGCAGTGTAACTCAATTCCGATCCTATGTACTTGGAGACAGTGTCACATCCCACAGGTTAAGGGTTCAGTCCCACAAGACTGCCCACCCCCCCCCACGCCAATCACGAGACCAGGTCATCTGTGTTGACCCTTCAGCTACAACTCAGAGGGTCTATGATCCCCTTCTCGAGTTTGATGAATTTGTTAGAGCAGCTCACAAAACCCAGGGAAAGCATCCTTGCTGCTCACCAGTTTATTATAAAAAGAGATAAAGGGTAAGGACGAACATCTTACCGGAAGAGATGTGTGGGTCCTGGTATGCGAAGGGGCACAGGGCTTCCATGTCCGTCCTGGGGCCGCCACTCTCCCAGCATCGCCATGCTTTCAGTAACCTGGAAGGCCTCCGAAGCCCATGCTATTGGCATTTTTGTTACAGAGGCTTCATCATGTAGGCATGATGGATCGTGAACTCCATGTTTAGCCCCTCTCCCCTCTCTGGAGAATGGGGGTGGGCTGAAAATTTCAAGCTTCTAATCGTGGCTTGGTCCTTCTGGTGACTGTCTCCCATCCAGGAGCCCACCAAGAGTCACCCCATTACAAGAAAAGACACCACGGTCAGCGATGAAATTCTAAGGGGTTTAGGAGCTCTGTGCCAGGAACCAGGAGCAGAAATCAATATATGTATTTTCTATTATCTCACACCCTGCTACCTGCAAATGTGACCTTATTTAGAAATAGGACCTTTGCAGATAAAATCAAGATGAGGTCAAAATCCAATCGACGAGGTCCTTATGAGAGTCAACACAAAGTAACTGCTGTTGGATAAACGTTTTCCCCTGTATTAAAGATTGAGTTATCGGGGCACCTGGGTGGCTCAGTTGGTCGAGTGTCCAAGTCTTGATCTTGGCTCAGGTCATCTCCTGGTTCGTGGGATCGAGTCACGAGTCAGGCTCTGCACTGACAGTGCAGAGCCTGCTGGGGATTCTCTCTCCCTCTCTGTCTGCCCCTCCCCCACGCATTCTCTTTCTCTCCCAAAATAAACTTAAAATTTTTTAAATATTAAAAAATAATAAAGATCACATTATCTCTGAAGACAATTCAACTTTCGTAGAATGCAAAGTGGGAGTAAGTGCACAGCATACTATAATCAGCTGTACACATATAAGCAATGTTGGATATTTGCATGAAATCAGTGGCTCTTAGATGATTTTTAGGGAGGGGTCTAAAATAATTTAGAAATTACCAAGCTAGATTATATTATAATCTATATTATCGACTGTCAGAGGCCACAGATTCAATAAAGCATGGACTGGCAAACACCCACTGGGTGTGAAAATATTTAGGCTACTGCCAACTTTGACCAGATTCATGGGAGGGGTGGGAACAGATACAAGACTACATGACGTGAGTTGAAATGACACCATCAAGTGAGGACGTTTTATCCACAGAACAGAACACTGCATTGTTCCCTCTAAGCCTGTTTCAAAGATAAAGCTGAAAGAAATAGTTACAGGGCACTATTTGGGGAGCATGCAATCCATTATTCTAGTTTTTATCCCTGGATAAAAACTAGATCACAGGGAATCATCTGCATGGTGTCTATTCAGATGACAATGAATCGGTCCCCTCTAAGAACGGAGAACGAAAGTCACAGAAAACCCACTGCCTTGGCAAGACTGGCCTCTGCGTCAGTTATTCAGAGACCATCTAAGAAAATGACAAGAAAGCCATTCAAATAGCCAGTGTAAAACCTAGTTCATATTGTCTGGGCCTTTCTGGTACAACTTGAGTAAGTCCAGAGGAACATATGATTTCTGTATATTTATGCCAGCCTTTCCGGTGGTGATCTGATACTTTTCTCTGATGCTTTATTTTACACGTTTCTACTATTTCATCTGCATGTACAAATTACTATCAGCCTCCTCGAAATCCACTGTAAAATGTGGAAAGTAAAGCCCTAAACAACTTACCTGGGATTTGTTCATTTTCGGATGCTCTTGAGAAAGGGCCAAGAGTGGTGATACCAGAGCTGGGTAAGGAAGAATGAGGAATGGAATCATGAGAGGTCTGGGTAACTCAGCGGCTTAGGATTACTTATCAAGAGAGTGGTCCTTTGACCAATCTGGCGACTGATTATTCACTTGTCCATTTACTTAAAAAAAATTTTTTTTTACTGTTTATTTTTGAGAGAGAAAGACAGAGTGTGAGTGGGTGAGGGAGAGGGAGACACAGAATTCGAAGTAGGCTCCAGGCTCTGAGCTGTCAGCACAGACATGGACGCGGGGCTCAAACTCACAAACCGTGAGATAAGACCTGAGCTGAAGTCAGATGCTTAACCGACGGAGCCACCCAAACGCCCCTCCACTTGCCTGTTTATAATTCTGAAATGATCACAGAGAACTTTTCTTACTGAGTGAATATAAACCGTTGTTTTTTATGGAATTACCATCAATTTAAGCCTTTGAAAAAATCAAAAAGAACCTGTGTGCAATAACTGGAACGATAAAATTTAGGATATACAAAGTTTGGAACACTTTTCCAGCATTAAAAATACTAGGATTACAATACTTCTTGGCACAGGAAATGTTGAAATGATGTCATTTACCTATTTTCCTACTAATATTTTTTAGCCGCTTGAGGGCAGAGAATCCAGAAGCTCAGAAAGGAGAGCAAGTGTTTTCAGATGTTTGCCTTTTTGTCTGGCCTCTCTTAGATGAAGTTTCACAAGAGGAGCTTTTGCTGAGAAACTTGCTTTAACCTAAATGTGGGAGACGATAGAACCCTGACCTGGAAATCGAGACTTGGATTCAGTTCTTGGCTGTTACCAGCAAACTGTGTAACTGGATATTTACTTTCTGAGTTCTACTTATAAGGCAGAGTGGGGTGCCTGGGTGGCTCAGTCATTTGAACATCTGGCTCTTGATTTCGGCTCGGGTCAGGATCTCACGGTTTCGTGAGTTCAAGCCCCACATGGGCTCTGCGCTGGAGGCGTGGAGCCTGCTTGGGATTCCCCCCATTTCTCTGCCCCTGCCCCACCTGCATTCTCTGTATCTCTCAAAGTAAATAAATAAATAAGCTTAAAAAAAATAAGGCAAAGTTACAGAGTTTTAGAAACCTTCTCTTTACCTCCACTGCGATTCTATAAGGGGGCCATTCAATGAACCCCAAGGGTGGCGGTAAATATGGTCTGAGCAGCTCAGAATAAACAGAGAGTGGAGGGTACAGGGAATGACCTTGTGCTTGGGAAGTGATGAGAAACCATTTCCTTGGCTATAGCTGGTCCCTATTCCTTCCTTTTCCTCAACCCATAGCCCCCAAATCCTTCAGGAAAGTGTCTTTTCGTATCAGATTCTCATCCTGCCCATTCCCTTCAATTGCAGCTCACATCGTTCTTTTGAAAGCTGAACTAAAGTTCTGCTGAGCTACAATTATGGTGTTATCGCCCAGACTTTGCTCACACCAGAGGGGAAAATTCTGGCCAGTAACTTGAGCACGTTCCTTTCCAGGATTCTTCTGCCTCCACACTGAAATTCTAGGGAGAGGTTTCAGTTCAGGAATATGTTCTTCCCGTCGTGATTTCTGTTCCCGAGGCCTGCTGCTTCCTACTTCACTGGACTGGTTTTGTGTCAGCCTGGGCCTTGGAGCCACATTTCCAGCAGCTGGAACTGACACTTGGGAGTCCCAAGGGTCAAGTGCCTGGTGGGCTGGACCTGTGCCCATTTTACAGGTGAGGAAACAGGATTGGTCTAAATAACACGCCCTGGGATGCGATGCTGTTTTGTGACAGGACCTGACCTGAACCCAAACATCAGGCTCTTAAAATCTTATGCAATGCTGCCAACATCTCCGCCCGCACCCTCTAGTCCCTCCTCACTGAACGCTCGTCCAGTCAATTCTGCACCCTGGCCATTCCCTTCAACCGTAGCTCGCATCTTTATCCCAACAGATCGTTAGTGTAAAACAACTAACCTAACAATAACAGTATTTATTTCTCATAATGATTATGTGTTCCCTTCCCTGCTGCCCTCTAGCCCGACAGCCTGCAAAGCCAAGGGCATCAGAGAAACTTCTGGAATCAGGCTTTAGTCACTTGGATGCACAAACCTTTCACCCTCACAAGAGCACCTTCTTCAGGCAAAGAAGGGCTGCAGGGAGCGCCCACCCTGAGGCCTGGGGGTCAGGGGCTCAGCCAGGCTCTCGCCGCCCGTCTCCTGGACCACTGGAAACCCGCTTCGGGGCCTCCCTGCCCAGGGAGGCGGGGGGGGAGGGGGAAGGGCGCGTCCCCCCTCGTCGGACCGAGGTCAGCCCCGCCCCTCCTTCTCTGCGACCCCCGTGGGTCCGGAGGCCCCCGCCAGCCCTTCCCGCAGCTCCCCGGTGCACCTGCTTCGCTTCCACTTCGCACCAAGTACAGCGAACAGCGGAACCCGAGCAGCTCGGAGCCGGCACGACCCGCCCCCGGAAGGACCTGGAGAAACGGAAGGAGCGCCCAGGTAGAGCACCAGGATCTGCACATGCTCAGAAGAAGCCTCCGGGCGGCCCTTCCCAGGCTTACCTAAGGGGCGATTGTCGGCTTCCGAACTACAGTCCCCATAAGGCACCGCGGCCCCGCCCCGCGCGCGCGCCCCCCCCCCCCCCCCCCCCCCCGCCCCGAGCTGAAGGATTTCTCCAGGAAGGTCGACTTTGATTACCGGGCTTGGCTGATCGCTTGTTAACTATTCATACAAGGAGAAAAGTTGCTTATTAACTTCGTCGAAGACTATAGCTGAGAAGCGAAGATTACAGCCTCGGAAATGTCCACCCAAACGTGAATGATTCCAAAATCTTTATCTTCTTCCTAAACTTTTCTTCTTCTTTAAACCGTTTATCTTATTCTTTGTACTGTTTTTCCCACTGAGCATCAGAAAAAACACACGGGAATGACCCTACGAACATTCTAAATGTGATAAATTCTTCTTTATAGGGGGGCAATCAGAAGAATGTAGCCGTACAGTGAAGCCTTCACCCACTTTGGTAGATCCATACAAATATTTTGAATGTGTGAAAGCGTGGTAGAATTCAAACATCTATCCAGGAATTCACGCTGAAAGAAAATCTATGGGAGTGTAGCAATAATAATAATAAAAAGTATGGTATACTCTTAAATACGACAATAGGCAAACAAATATAAAAAGCATAATTTTATCTTTTACATATACACTTTTGGATAAAGATATGCACATTTAAATAGGTATTAACTTAGATAACATTTAGAAAGATATGCTCCCAAATTAACAATGGTAATCCACAGGAGATGAGATTATTTAGGAGGAAGAGGGACTTTCCCTTGTGCATCTACATATTTTTTCTATGCAGAAGTAAAATGGATGATATTTCCATTCTATGTATGAAAGATACACAAAATGAAAGAGAAATATCAAGGCATCCTTGGCCTATTAATTTGAATTTCAAGTGTGTATCTCTGTGTAAAGAGAGAAAATAGAATAAACACACACACAAACTCTCATGGAAATAAGTACTGGAAATGAAAATATTAAATGTTCATCACTTATAGGTACGGGTTTATAGGGAATTTTTAAAATTCTTATTTACTTAATGTGTATTTATTTTTGAGAGAGCGAGAGAGCAGGGGAAGGGTAGAGAGAGCGGGGAACACAGGATCTGAGCTGTCAGCACAGAGGGGCTTGAACTCACGAGCTGCGAGATCATGACCTGAGCCAAAGTCAGATGCTCAACCGACTGAGCCACCCAGGCGCCCCGGGAAATTTTATTTTTGATGTTAAGGGACTTCCTTTCCAAAAATTTCCTTAATGTGTCAGTAACTTCTGTCTGTCCTCAAACCATTCTTTCTGCCGTCTCACCATCTGTATTAGTGTGCTAAAGAGCGTGTGAAAAGGTGTCACCACAGGGTGGCTTAAACAACAGAAATTCATCGTCTCATAGTTCTGGAGGCGGGAAGTGTGAAATCGAGGTGTGGGCAGGGTTGGTTTGTACTGAGCGCTGTGAGGGAGATCTGTTCCTTGCCCGGCTCCTGGCTTTGTGTAGCCTCAGGCGTCCCTTGTCTTGTAGGTGGTATTCTTCCGTGTTTTCATATGGTCTTCCCCCCTGCACGCGTCTGTCTCCAAATTCTCCCGCCCCCTTTTCTGTAAGGATACAGTCGTATTAGGTTAAGGTTCACCCAAATGACCTCATCTTCACTTGATTATCTGCAAAGACCCTATTTCCAAATAAGGTCATACAGACAGATACTGGGGGTTAAAACTTCAACATCCTTTTGGGGGATAGAATGACCATCCAGCAATTTTCCTGATAGCTGTAGTAGAATGAAATGAAATATGGCCTCGTATTTATTTTGATATGTGTATGGGCATCTCTCCTCAGAGGTATTTGGGCAATACAACGTAAGTAGGTCTTGGAAGGGTAGAAAGCCACGCACTGAATCTCCAGCAGAGTTAGCGAATCTCGGGCTGATGCTGGCATATAGGTGGTGCTCCAGCTATCAAACGTTTGCTGAGTGCATGGTTTCCAAAAGAGAGAAGATACTGCAAGAAGGAAGAGGAAAATAGGGAAAGTGATGAGAGGGGATATGGTCTGAGTTCTATAGCTTGCTGGGTCCCCAACTCTGGGGCTCAGTCTGGCCAGCACAACACTCAGGGACTGGTCTCTAGAGCGTCTGAGTTAGTCAGTGAGTCTAGGGGGAGGAAGAGACAGGTAGGGGAGTGGAACCAAGGGATCAGGAGGGAAGCTGAGAGATTGGGAAGGTAGAGAAAGGGAGAGGAGAGAAAGCCAGAAAATGGGAAGGAGGGAGGGAGGCTGGGAAAGAGGAAGAAAAGACCTCAAAAGGGAGCCCTGCAAAACAGATATTGGATAATGCTGTTTCCTCGAAGGCCACCAGGTGACAGTATTCGCAAGGACCAGCTGTCATTGACTACCAGGATGACAGAGGCTCCTTACTGATGTTAACCTAGTCAACTCATCTGTGGCTGATATCTGTTGGTGTTTTTGGTTCCTCCTCACATCCATGCTGCCTTTTTCTGATAACATCGGTTCAATTTTGCTCGGGGGAACTACCACACTTCTGTTAAGGTCTGCCATATATATATATATATATATATATATATATATATATATATATGCTTGCATAGGCACACTGCACAACTCCAGAGGATTCATCCATTTATTTATTAAAAAAATTTTTAATGTTTATTATTTTTGAGAGGGGGAGGGGAGGGGCAGAGAGAGACACACACACAGAATCCAAAGCAGGCTCCAGGCTCTGAGCTGTCAGCACAGAGCCTGACACGGGGCTCAAACTCACGAGCCGTGAGATCATGACCGGAACTGAAGTCAGACACTTAACTGACTGAGCCACCCAGGTGCCCTGGATTCATCCATTTACACTGCTGAGTGGTATCTTCTGGAATTGAGCAGTGCCAGACCTATACAACTGTCAATGGCAGTCACTGAATTGTGGTCTAGTAAGTTGCCCATCCTACTCCTGGCCTAGGTGGAACTGAGTCATTCTGATATGGATGCCTTGAAGCAACTGCCCATTAATTCCTATTATGTAGGTCTCTAGAGTTATCCTAGTTCTGGTTCTTTCCAACTCCAACAAATTCGTTTTTAATGCAGTTATTCAGAGATACTCTCTGTTGCCAACAAAGAATCTCAAGAAGTCGCAATCTACACCTCAAACCAGAAGCCAAATCACAGCAAAGCGTCTTGAGTATTAAGATTCAGCTAGTCTTTATTCATTATCCATCATTTCTTCATGCAACAAATATTTCTGGATACCTGCTACGTGCCAGGCACTGTTCTAGGCTCAGAAGCACCAGTGAAAAAAAACAGACATGGCCCCTGCCTTCATGGAATCTGTCTATTCAGAAACGGGTGAGGGAGACCACAATATTTATTAGCCACAACTAGCTATAGCATTTCAAATAGCTGTATAATTCCGAATTGCGAGGCGCTTTGGGAGGGAAAAGGATGGAAGGCCATGTGGAAGGTAGTTTTAAGTAGATAGCATTTATTTCAGGCTCACAAAGGGCAAGCACTTTCTATGTCCCATAGCAATCACCAGAACAATACTGCAGACTAAATACTACTGGGGGCCTTATTTCACAGATGTGATCACCAAGCCTACATTAAGTAGAAATAGATATCATTAATAATGTATAAATATACATAGGATTTTCCCAGGGGCTTTCAAAACTAAAACTGGGGCCGTCCTGGGCAAACGTGGACAAGGTGTCATTCTCCTCAGTAACTTGGCTAAGGTCACACTTCAGGGAGTGGTGGGGTGAATACTGACTGCAGCTCCAGTTTGACCCCGAAGCTCACGTACATAGTGACCACCCCGCGGGTGCCCTCGGATGTGCACAGTCCATGGAGAAATGGAGATGAGCAGGAGAGGCTGAAGGCAGGTCGGCGAGGAGGCTGGGGTCCAGGAAGAGATGGGAGTTGAGATGATCAGAAATTTACAACCATCAGTAACCGTTTGGATATGAAGGGAGGAAGGGGCAGAAGTGGGTTGACTCCAGGGTTTTGGCTCAGGAGTGGGGTGGAAGCGATCCGGGTAGAAGAGGGTGATTCAGATTGGCTCTAGTGGGTATGCCATCCAGGTAGAAATGCTAGGACGCGGTTGGAGAAGAATCTCGGAATTAGGGAATCCCCTCGGCTTAGCTTGTCAGAGCCCAGAGAAGAGTTAGAGGTTAAATGCCTCAGGATCAGTCAGGAAATCTGGTTGCAAGCAACACACATTGACTCAGATCAGCAAAGAGGGGGACTTTTTAATGAGGGTGTCAGGAGGCTCATAGAACCAAGTCAGAATACGGTGAGAAAGAGGGTAGGCTGAGTGGCAGGAATCAACTACCTCTGCTGGGGATGCCACTTGCCACCACTGCCCCAGGCCTTGGCTGTCACGCTGCTGAGGCTGCCTCCACCGCCACTGAATAATGGACACCACTGTTACTGTTGCCACATTGTAAATAAAATGCTCTCCCTGTGCATTTGTATCAGTTGCTGAAGATTCCAATCCCGGGCGTCTGATTAGCTGAACCCAAGTCACATGGCTCACGGCCACGTGCCAGGGGTGAAGAAAGCAAGTGTGTGGCTTTTGAGGTGTTCATAGTGGGAGCGAGTGCCCTGCTTCCTAAGCAAGATTTACACGTGGGTGACTTCCCATGTACAGAAAGGATGTTCAGAAGTCAAAGAACCAAAGCGAGCGGATGCTAATAAAATGCCCAATACCGCTTCTGCGGCCGCCGTGTGCACCCATGCCGTCGTGTAGGGGATGTTCAAGGAAAAATCCTGCCAGGTACAGAGTCGTCCGAAAGTGGCTCCCAAAAGTTCTCACGGGGTTGCCTGGGCACCGAGCCAGCTGGGTCATCGAAGAGGAGTGCCTCCTTCTTAGCTCCCCTGAGACCAGGGGTCCTTTCCTCCGCAGGAGAGGCTGTACCTTCCCCAGTGTCCCCCAAAGCAGGTGCAGTCCCCAGACAACGGTGAACCACGGGCAACCTCAATCCCTTCTGCCTGGTGCCCAGTTTGTCGCTTCCCTTCATTGATGAGGCTGCTTTCACATGCTCCCCCACAAGAAGGGACAGTGATAGGTGTGGGGTCCTTCCCCCAGAACACAATCACTTACACTGAGAGTCCAGTAAGTCATTGTGCCCTCACTCACTCCTGTGGGGTGGCGGTAGGATGGGGGGACCTGTGCGTTTTCTTCTCTCCCTGCCCCTCGACTTGAACTTTACTCCCTACACGGTAAATCTTAGCCCAACCTGTTCTATGAGATGTCTTTGAGTTTTTCCTGAGCCCGATGAGTGAGGACCCCAAAGGGATCACCTTACCCTAACAATGCTTTGCCAAGGTCCTAGAAACCCCCTGTCCTCCCTGCCCTAATACCATCTCTTCCTACCTGTCGATGCTATCTTTGTGCTGCAACCTTTGGCACCCTAAATCCTTTCTAGAGGAAAAGCTTTCAAGAACTTCCCATCCACACTGAAGTTTCAGGGACTCAGTTAACTCCTCATGCGTGTATCTGGGAAACACAATCCTCAACAACTTCAAATAAGTACCCACGGTGGCTTGGTGGCACCTATAGAGAAAAAAAATATAAGTAGATTTGGTGGGGGCAGGGGAGGGAACGTCCCATATTCCCTGAAATGAAGTCCTGGAGCCCCTGCCTGTGGTAAGGCTGGTTCTAGAAGAGTCCTTCCCTGTCCTCCTTCCCTGCACTACCAGGCTGGGTGGTCCTAGAAGCCTGGACCCAGGCCACAGACCAGAGGGCTCAGGCCCAGTTGAAACAAGACAGATGTCTCCAGCACCCACTTGGCTGCCTCCTTGGGCACATCAGCCAGGACTCCGGTGCCAGGATGGACATGTCCTTCCTCCCTCCCCGTTAGACTGGGAGCTCCCGAGAGCAGGGGCCCTGCTGGCATCCTCGCCGTAGTATCTGTAATGCCCAGCAGGCTGCCCTGTGTGGAGCAGCTCCCCGACAAAGTCACATGTCACCATTCAGAGGGAGGCAGCGTCTGGGGTTTATCCTTGGGTGGGGGAAGGCTCTCTGCATTTTCGGGAAGAGGGCCCACAGATTCCCAAGAGATCCCCGGTAATAGCTCCTACCCTACTCAGTCTCTGCAAATGTTGACCCACCCAGGCTGCCTCTAGGCCCTCGAGTGCCTTTGTGTAAATTATAAAAAGGTGCCTCCCGCTTAGATTTGTCTATTTATTAAACTGGGAAATTGTTTTACTAAATATACAAATCTAGGCTGTGATGTGAACGGTGACCCCTAGGGTTGTAAAGTGCCCAACCTGCGCACCTCTGCTAAACAGCCCTGAACGCCACTCCCTCCTCCACCGCTCCCTCCTCGGTAGAAATAAAGTAGTGGGCCTTGCCCTCAGGTGCCAGAATCCTGTCTGCACATCATGCTCCCTGGTTCCCTCTAAGAGCCCAGTCTGATCTGGGGACAGTCTTTGATGACACTGTAGTACACAGGGGTGGCCTCCTGGGGCGGGAGCTGGGGCCGGGCCAGCTGGCACTGAAATAGTCCCCGGAAGGCCTCCCGGAAGCGCTGGGACATAAGGGCGTAGATGACGGGGTTGACCGCGCTGTTCAGATAGATGCAAAGCCGGCAGAAGAGAAGGAAGCCAAGGTTGAGGTAGGGCGGGCTCAGGAAGGAATTCACCACCACCAGGGTGCGATAGGGCAGCCACAGCAGAGCAAAAACCACCACCACCACAGCCAGCATCTTGGTGACCTGCCAGGTAGGACAGGAAAAAAAGGGACACGTGGGTGCCAAGGGAGAATCCCAGGTTCCAGGCCTCTCTGCAGGGTTGCAAGAGGAGAAAGCCCAAAGAACATCCAGGCCTTTGCCAAACTGTGCCCTCATGCCTCGCCCCCCGCCTCCCCACCACTTCAATTCCGTTCCCAGCTGGGAAACTGCTGTGCACCCCTGCAGGCCCTGCTCGAGTCCTTTTCGCTGGGGAGCCGCCACCCCAATCCACCCCCAAAGCCCTTGGATGGGTCACCATCTACACTGGCAGCAGATTCATGAATCTACTGCTGTCATCACAGGTGAGGATTAGAGGAGTGAACCCAGGTAAGGAACACAGAATAGTGCCGGGAAGGCGATAAATGCCCTGTGGCTGACTGCTGCTGTGGACATAGCCTCTGTTCCTTCCGGTACAAGTGCATGGGGTTCAAAGCCAGGCACAGCTGGGCTTAAGCTTGCTTCTCAGAGCCCAGGAATGTAGTCCCTATAAGCGACCTCTGCAACGAGGCCTGGCCCTGACTAAATCAGTAGACTTCAGGGCTGTGATAGTCCCCAGGAACCCAAAATCTCAGGAATTCCCTAGACAGTCTCGGCTCCTGGTTTTACCGGATTCAGATTTAATTCTACTCCATTTTAGGTTCATTTAGGTGATACACACTGGATGCCCGTGTGTGGGCTTTGGAGCCAGGCTGCCTGGGTTCAAATCTTGGTTCTAGCACTTACCAGTTCTGTACCCAGGGACTGCCCCTCTGTGGCTCAGTTTCCTCGTCTGTCAAACTGAGATGGTAACAGTCTATACGCCTTGGAGTTGTTACCAAAAACTCAACAGGCTAAGTTGTGTGAAGTGCCTGGCACATAGCAAGTCCCCAATAATTGGGGATGTATATAGTAATAATATAGTTATTATTATCAGCAATAGTATTCCCCACCCTGCTCTCCTAGACTTTCTCCTTTCATGGGAGGCACCTTCCCTCTTGCTGTCGTAGGTGGCATTCTGCAAGGGCTCTCTTGGGCATCAAAGAATGCTCAGTCCTTAGACTGCCCACTGTCAAAAAAAGACATTCATGTGCCAACAACAGGGTAATAACAGGTACCCTGTATTGAACACTTACTAGGTGCCAGATTTGGAATTCACTCCTATAATTCTAATAATTTTACAGGGTTGAAAATCAAGGCTTAGAGAAGTTCAGTGACTTACCCAAGGCCACGCGGCAAGATGTTAACAAAGCTGGGGGCCAGAAAGAACCCACCCAGGTCTGGAGTACTATTTGTACCAGCAAAAGTTTCATCTAAAGCATAAGCCAGCGGGGAGCTTGAGCCCAGCCCTTTCAGGCTGAGCAGGAAAGTAGTAAATGGAGAAGTAGATGAGTTGGGGGAGGGAAGGAGGGGCCTCTGTCTGGAGCCTCAGGTCATGATGGGCCTACAGCTAGAGCTAAAGGTCCACACCAGTTTAGCCTGTGTCCTGCCCCCCTTTCCTCTAAAGACCACTGTGTTTGAGGTGGCTGTAAGAGCCCCCCACAGTGCACCCACCCCGGGGGGAGGCAGGGAGAGGACACGGATGGTCCTCCCGGGCTCAGGAGTGACTCAGCAGGGTGAGGTAGCCTCCCCCTTCCTCCTCAAGCCGAGGGTATGGGCAGAAGGCTGAGGATTAAGACCGGTTGGGCTTGGGAGCCCTCCTCCCACCTGCAGTCCTTGAATACCCTTGGGAGGCCACACTGCTGGAGTACGGGTAGAGGACATAAGGAGCCTGGACACTTGGGTTCTCACCTCAGGTGCCTCCAGGTGTCACCTCACTCCCTTGTCCCCTCTGAGCCTGTTTCCTTATCTATAACAATGGGTGTTAAGCCTCCCAAACAAGGGGTAATTTCAGGAATGATCACAGAACCAGGCACACAGCAGGTGCTCCATAAGTGCTGGGTCTCTGCTGACCTCACCCCAATCCATCCCCATCTGGTCTGTCTGGCTCCCCGAGGCCATCCAGGCAGCTCTAGTGTTAGCTGTGGCGTGGACTCGGGAAAGTCACTTCCCTTGTCTGAGTCTCGGTCTCCCCATCATTAGGAGAATACCACCGTGGGGGCCAGCCACTGGTTGTGCAAGTTGAATAATAGCCAGCACTGACTGAACATTTGCTTTGTGATGTGGCTTCAAATGGGCTCCAGACTTCACATGGTTCATCCCATTTCTCGGGACACCCCAGTGTGGTCGGTGCTGTCATCACCCCATATGACAGAAGAGGAAAGTGAGGCTCAGAAAGGAAGAAGTGAGAGCTTCAAAAGCAAGCCTAGTAAGTGGCACGGTAGGGGTTTATACTTGAGGAGTTTGACTCCAAAAGGGCCCAAGCTCCCATCCATTCCATCTGCTGGCTCAGTACAAGGGTTTCCAGGAAGACGGAGGTCCCCACCTGCTTCCGGGAGTTGAGGGCGCCTTTCTTGCCCCTGCAGGAGAAGCGCTGGTGGCCCGCGGGGCTGCCCTGGTGCGCAGAGCCCCAGTGCCCCGGGTGCGCAGGAGGCAGCGGCCGCGCGAGGAGGACGCGCGCTATGAGCACGTAGAACACGGTGGCCAGGCCCAGGGGCAGCGCGTAGAAGAGCGCGAAGTCCAGGAAGTAGACGGGCAGGTAGAGAGAGCGCGACACGCGGTAGCCGCACTGCACCTGCACGCCGTCGGCGTACGCGGTCTCGCGTGTGTCCACCAGGAAGAGCCAGAGCACGCAGTAGGCGCTGGTGCCCAGCCACACCAAAGCCGCGATGCGCTTGGCCCGCGCCACGGTGCACAGAGTTTGGGCGCGCAGCGGGTGGCAGATGGCGAGGTAGCGCTCCACCGTGAACGCGGCGATGGAGCCCGTGGACGTGTTGATGCCCACGTACTGCAGGTAGGTGATGCCCAGGCAGCCTGCGTGGCCGAAGACCCAAACGCGGGCGGACGCCGCCTCGGCGACGGTGGGCACTCCGGCCGCCAGGAGCACCAGCAGGTCCGCCGCGGCCAGGCTCACCAAGTAACAGTTGGTGGGCGTGACCATGTGACGGCCCCGGAGTACCACCAGGACCACCATGGCGTTGCCGGCCACACCCATGGCGCACACGAGAGGCACCAGGGTCAAGGTCACCGCTTGTACAGCGGGCGGAGGCTGGGGCAAGGCGCCCAGGCTCGACGCGTTCGCGCGCTCAGGGTGCTCGGTGTGGTCCTCCATGCGCGCGGGTCCGCCCTGCACCCCGAAGGCAGTGGCGAGTTGGGGGGATCACCCCGGCTGCAAAGGTGCCCTCCGGCGATCTGGAGGCGCTCTCCTAGCGGCAAGTTGGGGGTCTCCGGCCGAACAGGTTTCTCAGCTCCGTGCAGGGTCTCACTGTCGCCGCTCAGGAAGCTGAGGACTCCGAGGAATCAGGAGCAGGAACGTGGAGCTAGGCGCGTGCCGCTCAGTTTCCAAGACGACTTTTAAGCCTGGACTGGCGCGATCTTTCCCGGGGTGAGGTTTGCTGCAGGGGCGCTTCGCAGACTAGCGTGGCGCTCCAGGAGGGCACTGGGCGCCCAGACGCCGCCTCCCACAGGACCGACTGCGGCAGCCCTCTCGGGTCTTCCCTCCCTCCGCTCTCTAGGTTCGCGGGTCTCAGGACTCCGATCTGGGGTGTCCCGTCAACGAGGCGCGGTGTGTGGTGTTGGGTCTTCGCCTCGCTGGACTTTCTCTTGGCTCGGCTTTCCGCCACCACCCCGCGTCGGCTCTCTCCACGGGTACCGCTGGGCTGATGCTGGTTGACCGAGCTCAGCACCCGTTCTTTCCCACCGGCTCCTGGCACCGCACCCCGGACACTTGGGGTCTGGGAGATGCAAGGTGCGGTGGGGGGTGGGGGGGAGGAAGGATGCTTTAAGCCCCCTGCTCCCGCGTTTGGCCTGGGCTTTCGCTCCCTCCCCTCTTTCTCTCCTCTACAGGGCAGCTCCACTGGGCACTGGGGGAGGAGTCGGCCACCCATTGGTTTCTGGACTCAATCCAGAAATCCTATCTTGTTTCTGCCGGCAGAAACCTCAGCCCTGCTATTGACAAACGGCCAGCGGAGGCCCAGACCTGGGGGGAAGGGAAGGTATTTGCCCATCTAGACCTGGGTTGATCCCCTCTCCTCCTAAACTGGTTACTTTGCACTTTCTCCTGCTACCCTTTCCTAGTCTTCTTCTTTTTTTAATGTTTTTTTTTTTAAATTTATTGTTGAAGGAGAGAGAGAGACAGAGCATGAGTGAGGGAGGAACAGAGAGAGAAGGAGACACAGAATCCGAAGCAGGCTCCAGGCTCTGAGCTGTCAGCACAGAGGCCCCATGTGGGGCTTGAACCCACGAACTGTGAGAGCATGACCTGAGCCGAAGTTGGACGCTTAACCAACTGAGCCACCCAGGTGCCCCCCTAGTCTTCCTTTCTTCCCCCCAGCAGAAGATCTGGAAATTCTTGGTGGGTGTGCCCCACCCTCACAAGGATCTCTCCCATCTCTAAGACTGTGCCACTCACAAGGCACAAACCAGTTAGGAATCCTTAGCTCTGTGTCCGCTGCAGAAAAGGTGCGTAATGGTAGTTGAATGAAAGAAAGAACTTGCTTCTTCCTGAAGGTGGAACCCACTAAGCTTCATGAAAGGGCTGCTTTCCAGGGAGTCTAGCTCGGTGCCCGCACAGAGCAGATGCCGTGGGATGGTCTGCTGCTTCCAACCCATCGGTTATGCTCTTTAAAAATGATTTCTTCATCTGGGAGGCTTACATGAGTGACAGAGGAAAAAAATCCATGCCAAGTGCTTAGCTGTGGCTCGACTGGGGCAGGAGGTGAATATATTAAGTGATGACAGTTATGTTAACATGTATCCTCCCCCCTGCCTTATGTACGACCCCAAGCTCTCAGTCTACCGATCTGATAAATGGACAAGAAATGAATGATGGGGAACTTGGCAGGACAGTATCTTGGGAGCACCAGCAAGACATCCCCCACTGTCAGTCTTTATAAGAAGCTCCTACAACTCTGCCTGGTGATGCTCTGTGTGCTTTACGCATATTAATTCATTCTATAATCACAATATCCTATTGGGATGTTATTATTAGATCCCCACTTCGCAGACAAAGAAACTGAGGCTTAGAGAGGTTAAATGACTAACATAGGTTAGTAGGGGGGGGGTCGCTGCTAGCATTTTAGCCCAGTGGTTTGGCTGTAGAATCTCCATTCTTATCCCTCCCCACCCCCTCCCCCAAACACACACACGCTCCACCTCTCGGCACTATACTCTTCTCTGGGATCTTCAGCAGTAACAATAGCAAAGCATCCTACTCAGGGTCAAACGTGGTGCTGTGTGTCTTATATTCATTATCTTTATTTCCCACACTGGCTACGCAGGCATTATTAGTCCCATTTTATAGATGAGGACGTTGAGGTCCAGAGAGGAATGGTCTCCAATGTGATGCAGGCGGGGGCCAAGCAGGAAGCAGGACCCCACTCCCCTTGTCCCCACCCCAACCCCAGCGGTCCCTTACTCAGCTCTTTCCAGGGTACCAAGTGCCAGTGAAGCCCAGGGTTCCTCGGCTGTGGTCCAGAGCAATCCTTTTAGCCCCATTAAATGCAAGTGGTTCCTTGGGCTTCTTGCCCTCTAAGTCTGCCAGCTCAGTTCTCTCTCCTGCCTAACTGAGCTGTTCAGTTGCTGGCAGCAAAGGGCAGTACCTGACAATGAACTCAGTACATCTCAAGCGGAACTCTTCATTTTCCCGCGCCCTACCTTGTCCATCTCCAGTCTTCTTCACCTTAGTAAAGGCATCTTAGTGAAGGCGCCAGTCGCTGAAACCAAATATTCAGGAATTATTTCTCTCTCTACCTCACTGCTGACATCTAATACGTAAGCAAATCCCTCGATTCAACCTCCAAAACACCCCTCACATTAATCCACCTTTCACCACCACGTCCTCTTCCAGCACTTTCCTCCGTCTCTAACCTCTTGGTGGGACAACTGCCATTGTGGACCCATCCCAATTCCCATAGTGGACCTCCACTACGTTCTTGCCCCTCGCTCTACAGCCTCGTCATACAGAATCAAGTGATCTCTTAAAAATGTAAGCCATTCCCCTGCTTACATCCTTCAACGGCATCCTTTTGCACCTAACATGAGCCCAAACTCCTTCTGTGAGCCCTAGAGTGCCCTGCATGAAGCGACACCTCCCCACCTCTCCCTCTTACTCAGCCAGAGCCTCTATATTTCTATCCGGCTTATCAGGGGTGATGGTTGAATAGTGTCCCCCCAAAGTTCATGTCTCCCCAGCACCCCAGAACGTGCCCTTATTTGGCAATCGGGTCTTTGCACATATAATTAGTTAAGATGAGGTCATCCTGGACCAGGGTGGTCCTAAATCCAATGTACGAGGTCTTCTTCGGGCACTACGGCTACAGCCAAGGAAGTAGCTAGGAGAGCCAAGGAAAGATTCTTCCCTTGACCCTTCAGAGGGAGCACGGCCTCATTGACACCTAGACTGCAGATTTCCAGCCTCCCAAAACTGTGAGAGAATAAGCTTCTGTTATTTTAAGCCCCTCAGTCTGTGGCGATTTCTGACCGCAGCCGTGGAAAGCACCTTCCTGCCTTGGAGCCTCTGTACTTTGTACACGATTTCCTCAGCTCAGTGCCCAGCCCAGATGCCCCCAGTCGTGGGCATGTGGTTCCTAGGGTGGGAGCGAAGGTCATGCCAACCGATGGGGAAATAGAGGCTCCATTCACTCAGTCATTCAACAAATATTGCTATGGGCCTAGATACATTGTAGAGGTGTTTTGCTTTTTGTTTTTAGAAATAAGTTTTTAAAGTTTACTTATTTATGTGGGGATGGGGATGGGCAGAGAAAGAAGGAGAGAGAGAATCCCAAGCAGGTTCTGTGCTGTCAGTGTGGAGACCGAAGCAGGGCTCAATCTCACGAACTGTGAGATCATGACCCGAGTTGAGATCAAAAGTCAGACACTTAGCCAACTGAGCCACCCAGGGGCCCCCCATTGTAGAGGTCTTTCATAATGATCCAGATTGTTTGTCATTGCTTCCATGAGAGGTAGGGTTTATGTTCCCTTCCCTCGGATCTAGGTGGACTTGGGACTTCTTCAACAGATAGGGCATGACCTAAGCAGTGCTATGTGACTTTGAGAATAGGTCATAAAAAGCCACCGGCTTCCGCTTGATTCTCCTGAAACACTCATTTCTGGATGCTTGCTCTTGGGATTTTCCTTCTCAGAACCCAGATGCTATGAGAGGTCCAAGCCACAGAAGCAGCAGCCTATAGGTACTTTGGTCAACAGTCCAGATGGGACATCCCAGCTCAGACTTCAGACATGTCAGTGAAGCCCCCAGATTCCAGCCTCCGGCCCTTTGAGTCACTCCAGCTGAGTCCCAAGACATCACGGAGCGAAGACGAGCCATCCCCACTGTCCTGTTCAAATTCTTTTTTTTTTTTTAATTTTTTTTTCAACGTTTATTTATTTTTTTTGGGACAGAGAGAGACAGAGCATGAACGGGGGAGAGGCAGAGAGAGAGGGAGACACAGAATCGGAAACAGGCTCCAGGCTCTGAGCCATCAGCCCAGAGCCCGACGCGGGGCTCGAACTCACGGACCGCGAGATCGTGACCTGGCTGAAGTCGGACGCTTAACCGACTGCGCCACCCAGGCGCCCCTGTCCTGTTCAAATTCTTAACCCAATCCATGAGCATTATTACATGGGTTGTTGGTTTATGCCACTAAGTTCATGTCTAGTCTGCAGTGAGGCTTGGGTACAGGATTCAGGGAATGCGTCCCCAAGAAAGTAACACGTCAGCAGAGCCACTGGAATGGTCATTCTGGCTCATCCTCATCACCAACCCCATTCCAAACAATTAATGTAAGACACCAGTTTTCTTTTTCTCCCCCCCAAAAAAAAATACACTTCATATAGCATCCCAGCACACACACACACACACACACACACACACACACACAGTGAAACAAGGTCTACAAAATTATGCTTATACTTACTATAGCAATGTATGCTGGTTTTTCCTAGTCTATTTCATTTTTTTTTTTAAAGAAATACTGGTTACAATCTGCCAATCTGGTTCCTGATCCACAGTTGGTGACCCACCATGTGAAAAACATCTCACCCAGTCTTGGTAATCCCAACCCTTCACCAGTGACTGGGCTGGAATGCACAAGTGGCTAATTCTAGTTAATGAGTCATGAATGGCTGCTGCTGGGGGGGCTTCTGGGAAGGTTGCAATCTTCTGTAACCAGATCTAGAGGGAGGGGGAGGGAGAGAGGGAAAGAGACAGAGACGGAGAGAGACAGAGAGATCCTACAGACACGTGACCCTCAGTGAGTGCCTCAAATTTCATGCTCTACGCTGCTTTCTCACCTCCTGTGCTTCCCACCTTGGGTGAAGGAAATGGGGAGCACCCATCCACGCCAGTGTCAGGGAAGAGCTCCCAGATGAGGTCTGCTCCAAGCACCTACAGAGGAAGCAGGCTGCGTGACGTTGCCCCCAGGTGCCTAGGAACCCCTGTGGCCGCCGCCCGCGGGGCACGCGTTGGCCGTGTGCACGGGCGCCCTCTGCCGCCAGATGGTGGCAGTGCTGTGACCAAGAGGAAACCCTTTTCCTCTCTGGGTTTTCGCTGCCTGAGGAAGCCCCCGCCGCGGGGCCCGGCGTCGGTCTGTGGTCCTGCAGCTTCCCAGACCTGCTTCCACCACCTTGGCTTCCTTCAGACGGCGAGTGAAGAGACAGGGGCCCGAAGAGGCGATGGGGTGTCTCAAAATCACCCCATGAGAGCTGAGATTTGCACGTGTCTCTGGCTGACTCAAAATAACATTGCCATGTTACAGAGATCATCGCCATTTGTCCTTCCCTTTTTGCCCGGAGTAGCATCTGGAGAATGCAAGTGGATAGGCAGCCTCCCCCCCGACAGTCCTTGCCAGCCGAATTCAGGAAAGCTTCTGCTCCTAGAAAGCCAGAGGGGTCCGCAGTAGGGGACTGGGTTTTCCAAGGGTGCCGCAGGGAGGTGTCCCACGTACTGTTTTGCAAGAGTCAAGAGGCGGGGTCCATTTCTCCACTCCCTCTAGTCTGGGATTCTTTTGGTAGAAGCGATGCTGGCCGGTTCTAGCGCGGCTCCTAACTGGCCTGGCAGATGCTGCTTCTGGCCCCCCAGAGCCCCGATTTTCCAGTAAGACGTTCAAGGATGCTCTGTCCAGGACACTTAAGGAGCCCCGTGGCCCCAGACACTGAGTGCAGAGGCCGTTGGAAATGGCCCCAGCCCCTGTCCCCCTCCACCTGCACCCATGCAAGAAACCACAAGCGAGAGTGCAGTTAACCCACAGGACTCTGTGAGCTAATAATAGATCTTTGTTTTAGGTCCCTAGCTTTGGGGGTAGTTTGCTTCACAGCCGTAAATAACCAAGAACACCTACCCTACAACAAGGTGGGTGTTAACTGAAGAGATTAGAGGTCAGGGACTCTGTCTCCCAGTGTAGAGATATTTTGATTTTGTTTTCCTTCCTCTTAATAATGGAGCCAGCAAGTGCCAGAGTGGGGATTGGAAGTCAGCGCTCGAACTCATTTCCAGGGTCACGTGGGCATTTCCAGGTGGGCAGTGAGAGGGAGCAGCAGGGGACTTGAACTTCTGACCTGGAACCTTTCCCTCTTGGCTGCGCATCCCCAAAGCTGGGCCTGTGGCAGCCAGCAGAGGGCTTCTGATATTGCCAAGTTTCCAACCCTGAGACCCCAGGGCTCCCCACTGCTGGGGTCAAGGGAAATTAGCACTCCCCCTTCCTCAACTCTCCTCTTTGAAGTTTGGATTCTTCCCTGGGTAGGAGAAAGGTCAACATTAGCATTCATGACTCGGGGAAAATCCCATAATCCTCTCTGAACCTCAGGCTTCTTATCTGTAAAATGGGCGTGATGATGACCCCTTTGCCTGCCTCAGAGAGCTTTTGGTATAGAAGGGGGGCTCTGGAAGCCGGACTACCTGGCTTTAAATTCTGTCTCTGCAGCTTACTAGCTGTGTGACTTTGTGCAAAACACTGAACCTTTCTGAATGCAGTTTCTCCACCTCTAAAAGGATAAGAATAATACCATCTATCTCGTATACTTTTGTGAGGTTTAAATAAGGTTATGTACATCAAGCTTTTCACAGAGTTTGGGGGCACATCTAACGGCGTGTTAGAGCCAGCCCACGCCGACTCGTGAGAGCGGATTGCGGGCATCTCTGTGCACGCTCCCAGCACATCATAAGCACCCAACAGACACTAGCTATTATTATCTGTACCGCTCTAACTTTTGTAAGGACAAGGATTCGCGGATTAGTTGTGCAATTTAAAAAAAAAAACGTGTGGGTGAGCCACTGCCTAAATAAGCCACGAGGCAGCTTTGTGGGAACGGAGCTGCGTTGCGGCAGGGTGTCGCGTGAGGCCAACGATGGCCCTCGGTGATGAGCACAACTCCCTTTGGGGAGTGGGTGACAAAATGGCAAGAGTGGGGGCTCAGCTAACCCCGGTTGGTGACTCACCGCGCACGCTGGCTGTTTAAGTCCAAACACTTGCCTGGGGAACTCTTTCTCAACTGCTTTGTCCATTTCCCCCTTGGCCACAAATTTTGGTGCAACGCGGGCTGCCTCCAGGGCCTGACCATTCCCTGCTGCAAGCCCCAAATCTTCAGGAAAAGGAGCTGAGACCAGAGGGGGCGGCGCAGTCCCACCTCCAGATACCTGGTCGTTGAACTGATGTTTACCGAGTGCTTACTCTGCACCAGGCACGCGTTAGGAACTGGAAATACCCTGGAGCACCAGACACATCGTATGGTGTCTACACTCTTGAGGGGCGACATGAAACACACGGCAAGGAACAAACAAGGAGGTAGCTAAATCTCTAAATGGATACGTAAGATAGTAAAGAATATCGATGAGGGTGTTTATGGAGAAGAGGAAACAATTTGATATGATAGATCAGGGGTCAGCAAACCTTTTAGTTAAAGAGCCAGATAGTACATATTTCCGGCTTTGTGAGCCACGCAGTCCCCATCTCGACTGCTCAAATCTGCCATCAGGGCAGAAGCAGACAGAGGCAGTACTCAAACTAATGGGTGTGGCAATGTTCCAATAAAATTCTGGTCACAAAACCAGGCAGCAGGCCAGAATTGGCTCACAGATAGTAGCTTGCCCACTCCTGTGATGGAGTGAGACTGGCTGGGATAAGGCAATATTAGGTAGCGTGGTCAGGGAGGGCTTTCCCGAGGAGGTGACGTTTGAGCCAATCCCCAAAGGATGCAAAGAAACGGTCCATGCCAAGACGTGAAGGAAGCGTGTTCCAGGATGTGGGAACAGCAAGGGCATTGCCCTGAGGTGCAAGCCAGCCTGGTGTGTCTGAGGAGCTGAAGTCCAGGCAGCCGGGGGGCAGAGGGAGGGAGGGAGAGGCTAGCTTGAGCAGGGCTTTGTGACCCAGGGCACATCAATTTCCTGGCAGGAAAGGATCGGTGGTCTCAAAGGGAGAAACTAAAGAGAGTTTGAGGAAGGTACAGAGGCGGGGACTTGGTAAAGGGAAGAAGGATGGCGAGGCCTTCAGAAACCAGCAACCCTGGAAGCTGTCCCCCTTCAGAACCCAGGGGGATCTCTAGCCACCGACGAGGGGCCCCCCAGCCGGACAGGAGCTGTGGCTGCTGGTAATGGAATGCCGTCCCCGCCAAACAGCCCAGAGGGCTGCAGGAATGAATACCCTGACATCTGTCTCCTCTCCCCCTCTGGATGGCCTGCCAGTGACTCCCACTGGCTGAGCCCGACTAGAAGTCAGAGGCCAAGGGAGCCAGGGTGATGCAATTCACGGAGTTTTGATTCCTGGGAAAGAGAAGGGCAGAGAATGACCTGGAGGGGAAAACAGGGAATAATACCAAGCCCACAGGGGAGGGAGCTGGGGTTTTACTAGAACCTGGATGGGGATACAGTTGCCAGATAAAATATG
Organism: Lynx rufus; assembly: GCF_022079265.1. Lineage (NCBI taxonomy): Eukaryota > Metazoa > Chordata > Mammalia > Carnivora > Felidae > Lynx > Lynx rufus. Next base: position 14,519,170 of record NW_025814896.1, on the reverse strand, counting down.
GATAACTCAGTTCAATTTGAATTTCAGATAAGCAGCAAACGCAGGTTTAGTACAAGGATGTTCAGTATAAGAATGTCCCAAGGACGTACTTACACTAAACCCGTATTTGTTATTTGTCTGAAATTCAAATGGACCCAGGTATCGTGTATTTTTATTTGCTAAACGCTGGCAAGCCTGGTCGGGAAATCCCCCAAGGATTTTGAAACAAAGGAGCAACATAATCTAACTTAGGATTTAATAAATACTTCATTTAGAAAATCAAGAAAATGTTAGGCCGCTAAACCTCAGAAGATTCGGGGGGCGAATAAATAAGTTCCGGGAGCATTAGGGCACATCTCGCTAGGCAAAGTTTCCATCTGCCAGTCGGAGGCCCCTGATGCAGGTGAGAGCCTTCACTGATCCCCAGCTGGTCTGGAGGAACCTGGGGCTGTCTCTGCACTTCCTCGGCGGTCACTGTGCAGAATGCTTTACTGCTTCTCGAGGCCTTTTTACGCCCAGTATCGAATCCTCCCTTCCCACATTCCCCCGCCCCCCGTCCGTGGAAAGTAGGTCACATGGGTTGTTATTATGCAGCCATTAGGCAGGCATAGAAACTGAGGCTCAGAGAGGCGAAGCGATCCACCCAAGGTCACACAGCAAGGACCAAGGTCTGTGCGGCTCCCGCGCTGCTTCCCCTCTGCCTTACTGCTCTCTCTGTTCTCTTCCAGCATCCAGGCCGGGGCGGGGGCTGGCAGGCCCGGGTGTCAGGAGCAGGAGGGGGTCTCCGGGGGCAGCTGCCGGCCTCGGCGCCTGTCGTATCTGCGCTGGAGCCGGGCGTGAAGGTGGCGGGCCCTCCTGGCCTCCTGGGCCGAGAAGAAGGAAGCGGCGACGGTGTGCCGCAGGCGCCGGGCGTAGGTCTCCAGCAGGACGGTGGCGCAGGCCGCCAGCTGCAGGGCGCCGGCAGCCAGGGGGGCGGCCGCCTGGGGGCGCTGCGCGGGCAGCAGCCGGCAGCCCTGGGAGGTGAGGCGGAGCTCCCACTGGAAGGACCTGTGAGCAGAGAGGAAGGGGCTCTCCGGAGGCGGCTGGTTGAAGAGAAAGGGGACGAAACCCAGGACCGTGTACGTGGCCTCGAAAGAGGAGAAAAAGGCCAAGTCAACAGACGCTCCAGCCATCCCCTGTCTCCCGCCACTCGTGCAGGCTTGTCCTCATCTGCAAAATGGGCGCAGAACTAAGGCAGCCTCCTGGGGGTGGAGGACGGCCAGATGAGATGGGGAGTCTGAGGCAGGCTTTTTGACAAACAAAAAGCACCGTACAAATGCTGTTTTCATTATTAGTTTCTGAGCAGAATACTTTAGAGAAAACAAACGGGAGCTTTGGTCATTTACTCTTTGCTAAGCCCTCTAGCGAATATTTTAGACGTCTTTTTCATCAAATATGGGCAATCCTATGAGCTTGAGCCCAGAACGAACCTTGCTGAAAAGATGGGAAACCTGGGGCGCCTGGGTGACCCAGACAGTTGGGCGTCCACTTCGGCTCAGGTCATGATCTCTGGGTTTGTGGGTTCGAGCCCCGCATCGGGCTCTGTGCTGAGGGCTCCTAGCCTGGAACCTGCTTCGGATTCTGTGTCTCGCTCTCTCTCTGCCCCTCCCCCACTCGTGCTCTGTCTTTAAAAGATAAATAAACACTAAAAAAAAAAAAGACAAAAGATGGGAAATCTAAGGTCCGCTAGTGTTACATGTGGCCAGCCCGGGGATCAGTCCCAGCCAAGGGGAGTGCCAACACCCTGAGCCTATTCCTAAGCTTTACAATTCCCTTGGGGTATGTTGGAGCACAGCACGGGGAGGCAGGGAGGTCAGAGGTTAACCATCTGACCTTTGGAGCCAGACTTCTTGGGTTGGATCCTGGTCTGCCCAGGGCCAACTTCTCGGCCAGGCACAGTGAGCTATCACATTTCGTCGGTTTGGGGATTCATTTCTCCCCCCACATTTTAACCTCTTTGAGATCAAGATGTGTCTTTCAAGCAATGGGACTTGTAACCCCGTTCCACAGTTGTGCCATTTCACGCTTTGTGAGAGGGCCGGAGCTTGCAGAGTGGGCAGAGGAAAATGCTGGAAATGATAGTGGGGCATCACCAGCTCTCGAAGGCACAGAGGCCAGTAATATTAGGTGAAAACCCACAGACACTGAGAACTCAAGCAGAGCCATTCAGAGGAGTCAGGCTTGAAAGGAAGGACGTTTTAGGAAAACGTCACAAAATGAATCCACCGTTTTTCTTTTTTTCCATACCTGAGAAAAGATAAGTCTATGTGAAATAAGAAGTGAACTATTTTATATGAATACAATTAAAATTCTAAATGATAAGAGGCGCCTGAGTGGCTCAGTCGGTTAAGCATCCGACTCTTTTCAGCTCAGGTCACGAGCTCATGGTTCTTGGGATCGAGCTTGGGATTCTGTCTCTCTCTGCCCCACCCCCACTCTCCCTCTCTCTCAAAATAAATAAGTATATATTTTTTAATTCTAAATGGTAAGAAGGCATTGCGTCTTGGTTTGATTGGCAGCATTTTCTTTCCTAATGACACATAAAAATGATGATGTGATTTGCAATCAATGACATCTTGGATTTGATGAAATAAGGTAACTCAGGTGCCACCCTCGGGACATTGCCTGATACATTTCTTTACTGTGACCCCCCCCCCTTCCCATATGAAACGCGTTTCAGAGCACCTTGCAAGCACAGATTGTATTGTGATCAGAGAAAAATGTCATAAAACAAAACCTCAACCTTATCCTTTACAATATGCTCTCATAAATTTCTAGTCTATTTGATTTCATTAAAAAAAAAGTGGCCATAACCTCCCAAGTTGATTACATTGATTTCATGCAGTTTGAGAAAGCACTTTCTTAGGATATAATAAGTACTTAATAAATATTAGCCATTAATATTATTCACTCAGAGTCTGAACTTTGGTTTTGTGCAGTGGACTTTTGTGTGAGATCTCATCATTAAAAAAAAAAAAAGATTTTTGGCAAAAGATTGAAAACCACAAATCTTGATCGGATAATAAATATATCCAACGGTACACAGATGGTAAATATTTTGTATGTTACCACTCAAATGGTAACTATTTTAGATCATACACAGATCATACAGTCCTTGATTCAACTATCAACTTTGTCGAAAAGCCACAGCAAACACGTAAACAAATGGCACGGTTATGTTCCAATAAAACTTAATTTACAAAAACAGGAAGCCAGCAGAGTTTGGCCCGTGGGCGACAGTTGGCGGACTCCTGGCCTAGATCATTCAATATATACAGTCTGATATATACAGATGTCAGCTTTTAATGATAGCCGCTATTTGTCAACCCCCTCCTGTGTGGCCTGGAGAGCCTGGGTACTTTTACAAACTACCACTTGTTAAGACTCACAATAACCTTGTGGGGTGAGGGGGACTGATCCACTTTGTACAAGTGAGGAAAGAGAGACTAGGGCTTGCTGCCATTTAAGAAAAGAGTGACCTTGGGCATCGAATTATTTTAAAGCCTCTGGGTGTCTGTGTCCTCTCCTGTCCTCGGGGTGAAAATGGAGCCCAGTGCATCAGGCGGTGGTGGGAATTACAGGAGCCTGTGAATGCCCCAGGTTCCCGTAGCTTCTCCAAGGGCTGGGACTCGAAGGCAAATAAAATTCAGTTGCAGATCAAATGGTTAACACACCCTAGCCCTTCCGAGGGGGCTTCCTAGAGGACTCTAGTCCTCTCTTCCCATCACCCTACTTACATCATACTTGACCGTGAGCGTGGTGGGCACGGCAGGCAGTTTCTGCGCCCAGTCCACGGCTGCCTGAGCCAGGAGAAAGGCCACGTGGTCTGTAGCCACCATCACAGCTGTGGCCATCAGGGGCAGGGTGAGCAGTCCCAGCCTCAGGAGACAGCTCAGCAGCTCCCCCTGGGACAGCCTCGGCCGGGCGGCCCAGAGCAGCCAGGCTGGTGGGGAGGCCACCAGGTGTGTGGCCTGGGCCTCGGCCAGCTGCAAAGCCAGTTGTCGTGTGGCGTAGATATTGTCAAACCGCAGGTCCGTCAGGTAGCGGTGGAGGTACCAGCCGGAGTCCACGAGGAGGCCCAGCACAAAGAGCCCTGCGACCACCTGCTGGGTCCCCAGCACGGCCGCCCGGACCAGGGACTCCAGGCCAGAGAAGTCCTCCAGCACCTGCTGAGTGACCCTGAGCATGTGAAGCAGGAATACAGAGCCATTGCCCTGGGCCTGGAGGGTCAAGCCCCGGCCGCCTGCGTGGCCCGCGGGGCCCAGAGCCCCGGACGCTGTGTGCAGCCGGTGAGTGGTGTTGAGCAGGCTTTCCAGGGAGCCCTCTGTGACACATCTCAGCACCTGCCCGGCCGCGCCCACGTTGGCCAAGACGTTGGGCACCACGGCGACGGCCAGGGTGGCGGTGCTCCAGGACAGGAGCAGGCGGCGGCCCTGCTCCGTGCTCAGGGTGGGGACGCTGAGTGCAAACAGGCAGCGCGCGGGGGGCACCAAGCCCAGGACCAGGAAGACCAGGAGGCCGCAGACAGTGGCCACTGTGGCCGAGGGTCCCGGAGGGTAAAGCAGCGAGGACACGAGCCAGCGGTGCGTCAGACCCGCAGCAGCGAGGGCCGGGGAACCGCACAGGAGGAGCTGGGTTAGCAGCCGGCCACAGCTGGTTGGGACAGGCTGAGAGAAGGCGACCCAGGCAGCCTGCAGTGGGACAAGGGCCTTGTGGAGCCCCAAGTGCCAGACCCTCCACCTGCGCACAAGGAAATTGGGGGGACGTCTTTCAGGAGGACGAGGGGTTGGCTGTCTGCCCACCCCTTAGCCACAGGGCTTGGCACCCTTCCCCCGTGGCTACCCCCAAACCCCCACCACCCGCGCCGAACCAGTCAGAGCCTGCCCTGGGCTATTCCCACTGGAGTTGTTGGGGGAGCCGCCCGGTTTCTGTGCAGTTTCTGGGGAGGTGAGGGTGAATGTCTGGGCTGCCTGTGTGCACCATTCCGGTTTGGTGGGGGTGCCCGGCCCCGGGGAATGAAAGAGCCTCGGAGAGAGAAGCGCAGAGGAGAGAGAATAAGAAAGAGGAAAAAAAACATGGGGAGAGAGACATATTATTTTACTTGAATTCACAGTCTTGCTGGCCTGTTGTGTGATCCCTTCTCCACGGGCCTCAAGATCTCCTCTATAATTTGGAGGGGCAGGAGAGTGGATCCGTTGGCCACTCAGGAACTTTTCTACTCTGCTGTCCTTAAATTTATTCATTCAAAAATATTCGGGAGCGCCCGGGTAAGCGTCCGACTTCGGCCCAGGTCATGATCTCTCGGTTTGTGACTTCGAGCCCCGCGTCGGGCTCTGTGCTGACAGCTCAGAGCCTGGAGCCCGTTTCGGATTCTGTGTCTCCTCCTCTCTCTGCCCCTCCCCCGCTCATGCTCTGTCTCTCTCTGTCTCTTAATAATAAATAAATGCTTAAAATTAAAAAAAAATATATTCAGCAAGCAACTACTGCGTGCTCGCCATTGGAGAAACAGGAATGAATGAAACGGACAAGAGTCCCCGCCCTCATCCAGCCCACAGTAAAGATGACGGCCGAGGTGTAGTCAAAAGAGGTTGGGTTCTGGGTACATTCTGCTGGAAGAACCACTACAACTGGCCGTCTGATTGGCTGGGGGAGCGAGGAGGAGGAGGGAGTGGAGGATGACCATGGGGTTTGATGCCTGAGCAACTGCAACACCGAGGCGTCGTTTCCAGAGACGGGAAATAAATGAGATACGAAGTCGTTGATTTATAGATGACACTTGAAGCCGGGGGCAGGAGCCGACTCCTCAGGACAGCGTGTTAAGCGGGGAGGACAGAGACTCAAGGACTGAGCCCTCGCACTCCAGGGTGAACAGGTTGGAGGCGAGAAGGAGGCGGAGAAGCCAAGGTGATGTGGTGTCTGGGAAGCCAAGCAAGTAAAATGTTCCAAGAAGAGGGGGGCGGCCACATAGGTCAGGTGCTGCTGACGGGTCAACAAGGCCGAGGGCTGAGGAATGACCATTGGATTTCGCCATGTGGAGGAGGTCCTTGGAGACGGCCCAAGGGTAGCTTGGTGGCACCTTGGGCCAAAACCCAACTAGAGTGGGCCCAGGAGAGACTGGGAGGAGAAGAATGTGAGACCCTAGTCCCGACAACTCTTCTGACTCGTTTTTGCAATAAAGGGGCACACAAATGGTGCCGTGGCCGATGGTGGGGACGGGACATGGATGGGAGAGACTCTAGCAGGTTTGCCAATCAAGAGGGGGCGTGGACAAAGGGAGGCTCACAGGTGGGGGCAGGGGGTATGATCGACAGCACAAAATCTGAGGGCGGGTCTCAGAAAAGAGCAGGGTGGTCATCCCATGTAGCAGATGGGAAGGCAGAGGACACGGGCTCAGATGACCGTGAATGGATGGGCAAAGTGTGGGCACGTACATCTCAGTTCCTCCGACACGGGAAGGAGCAATGATTAAGGGCGTGGCCTCCAGACTGCCTGGGTCCAAATCCTCGCCTCACTACTCAGGGTCCGTGTGACCTTGGTCAAGGTTTCTAATCCCTCCGGGCCTCAGTTTTCTCATTTGCATAAACAACGGGACTCATGTCTGTAAAATGGTGTCGTGGAGTAGGACCTCAGAGGGCCACTCTGTGTCTGGAACGTAGTAAGTACTGCATCGGCTGTGATCTGTCACTGGAGCTCCGTGCCACCGGGGAAGCGAGTGGCTCCTTGGTGTCCCTGATACGCCGCAAGCGTCTAGAATGGTGTCTGCACGCAGCGGGTGTCAGCTGTGGTGTGACTGCTTCTGTTTGCTCAGGGTAGCAGGAAAGCGAGGTCCGCACGGATGGAGAGCGTACTGGACGAGGCCGTGCAGGGCAGGCCTGAAGAAGAAGGACAGGGTAGGGGCGCCTGGGTGGCGCAGTCGGTTAAGCGTCCGACTTCAGCCAGGTCACGATCTCGCGGTCCGTGAGTTCGAGCCCCGCGTCGGGCTCTGGGCTGATGGCTCAGAGCCTGGAGCCTGTTTCCGATTCTGTGTCTCCCTCTCTCTCTGCCCCTCCCCCGTTCATGCTCTGTCTCTCTCTGTCCCAAAAATAAATAAACGTTGAAAAAAAAAAATTAAAAAAAAAAAAAAAGAAGAAGGACAGGGTAGAAAATAGCGGTCGGGGAGGCTGGGAGAGTAGACGAACCCGGGAACTGCTACAAGCTGGGCAGCACCACGGACCCACTGGCAGTTAGAGAAGACGAATTGTGGCCTTTCTAGCCCCGGAGGGCATCTCAATTTAGGACTAAACCTCCTCCTACTGTGTAAGGAGTATTCGGAACATGGCAGCTGTTAAAGTAACAGCGAATAATATAAACGGCAAGGGAAGCAAAGCCCACTGTGAGTCACACTGAAGCCCAAGGCCTGTGGGAGATGCACGATCCATGATGCATCTCCTTGCTGTGCAAAGAGCATCTGCGTGCCGTGCGTGCTTACTCCGAGCTGAGCGTGATGGCAAGCGCTGTGCGTGCGTTTTCTCGGTCAGTTCTTACCATGAGAGTCGTTATCACGACTCTCATTCACAGATGGGGAAACCGAGGTCCGGAGGGGTGGAGATTTACCCGAAGTCACACGGCCGGGGAATGGCAGAGCTTGGGGCCGAAGCCCGCACCCGCCATGCCCGACTGCCGTTTTCTTGCCTGTGGTCCCAGAGTCCAGGGTCCCCAGACCTACCCGGTCCTGGCGAGGTGCTCAGCTGTTTTCATGCTTCCTGAATAGCTGTGGATCCGGGCGGGCAGGCTCAGGCAGCGATGGGCAGGTGGAGAGGAAGTGGGGGGAACTGCATTCTCCGGAACTTAGGAGACCCTGGTGCTTCTGCTTTTTGGCCCGTAATTAAGTCCTCCTGGTCACCTTGTCCCGCCCCGCCTGGGCCCACCTCCCGGAGGGCCGGGCAAGCTGCTTCCTCCTCTTCTGACAGGCGGGAGTGGGTAGAAGGTGTGGGAGGAAAGAGCCTTTTCCAAGCGATGTCTGTAATCCTGATAGCGGGAAGGTGGAACTGCTCTCACTTCGCACAGGAAGAAACTGGGGCTCAGAGAAGCCACACCGCTCAGCAGTGGCGACACCAGGACTTGAGCCGCGTTTGGCTTTGCCTTGCCCGCACCCTCCACAGCTGTGTGCCCCAAGAGGACCTGATCCCCAGCTCTGCGTGGTGGGAACCCACCAGAGACACTGGCACCTTGGCTGAGACTCCTTTCCACGCATAGTGCCTCTCCACTCAGCTGGTCCCCTCTCCAGCTGGCCTTCTGTCTTTAGCCTGACACGCACCTGGCTTCAAGTCACAGCTCTCTCCCTCCCTACCTGTGCGACCTTGAGCAGGTGACCTCATCTCTCTGTTCCAGTTGCCTCCTCTTAAGAGGGAGCAACAAGCACTTGCTAAGCATCAGGCTCCTCGATAGTTCCGTTTGAATCCCCTGAATCCTTTTTTCCGACAACCCTTTTGCTAAGTTATCTCATTCTTCAGTTCAGAAAACGAGCCCCGAAGAATTAACTCCCTTAACCAAGCCACTCAGCCAGGAAGGGGTAGAGCCATGATTTATACCCAACGGTCCTGCTCCAGAGTCTACTGGTCGACCTCTGTGCTCTACTGGTGTGGAGGGAAGCATTCACAAGACTCATGGTTACCTTCAGATGCACCCGAAACTGCAAAGAGCAGGCACTTGATAAGTGTGAGGTCCCTGTATACGTGCTCTGCTGTAGAAATTGTCCGGCAGGTACGCTTCTGGGCTGTCCTGAGAGCCAGTCCTCGGCCGGAAGCAGACACTTCGCCCCCCAGCGTCTTTGTCCTCCATCACTGCCAGCAGGCTGCCTCCTCCAGGGAGGCCTCCCCTGCGCCCCCAGGCCTCCACCCCCACAGGATGGGCCAGTGAAGCCGTATTCCAGACTCCCCCACATTTTCCTTTATAAGGACACGTTGCCTCGGCCGCTTGCTCAGGTCTGAAGGGGGCTGTTCTGTGGCCCGGATAGGGGAAGTGACATTCTCATAGTCACACAAGTGAATGAGACACCTGTGGCCCTCGGAGGGCCTGACACCCTTCCCAGACCGCAAGCCCCTCCAGGGAATCAGGCCGGGCACCAAACATGGAATGCACAGAGCAGGCAGGGAGCAGGAAACACATGCACGTGCGGAGGCCAGCCAGCTAAGGGGCAGAGCAGAACACATGGAAACAACAGTGTAGACCCTTTCGGAAAGGACAGCTTCTACCCTGCTCCGGTCCCTTGAACAAAGGTCCGACATTACCCGATTTCCCAATGTTTCCCAAGATGCCCGTCATTCCCATTTTGGGCGTAAAAGTCTCCAAGTTTTTCAAGCCAGCATTAAAAAAAGAAAAAGAGGGCACCTGGGTGGCGCAGTCGGTTGAGCGTCCGACTTCAGCCAGGTCACGATCTCGCGGTCCGTGAGTTCGAGCCCCGCGTCAGGCTCTGGGCTGATGGCTCGGAGCCTGGAGCCTGTTTCCCATTCTGTGTCTCCCTCTCTCTCTGGCCCTCCCCTGTTCATGCTCTGTCTCTCTCTCTGTCCCAAAAATAAATAAACGTTGAAAAAAAAAAAAAAAGAAAAAGAAAAGACCGCTGTGCTGACCAACCTTAACAGGCCCGTGGGCCGAAGCCAGCAAGAGGGCTCCCGACTCACAACCTCCGCAGAAAGCCTCCGTGGGGCTGACGTAGGGAGCCGTCTGACGGTCCCTCCGAACTGCAGGGGCCCCGGGCTGACGGTAGTCGGTCTGTACTTGAATGCCAGCTTTGCACTTCCTGTGCCGTGCGACCTTGGGCGAGAAAACTGTCCTTCTCTGAACTTGTGTGGACTCTGCTCTCGTGAGACTACTCCTACCTACTTCTTAGGATTCTTTGAGGAGTCAATGAAATAACGTATGCAGAGCACCCAGGGCATAACAGCCAAATACTCCTGCCCTGCTTTCTCAGACCTGGGCTGACAGCTCGGCCTCCGTGAGCCCCAGGCTGCTCAGACTTCACTGATAATACAGGCCTCTGTGATGCCCACAAGTGGGATCCCTAGCCTGGGTCCCCCTCGCACAGGAAATTTCAGGGCATCGTGCTGGTCCGAGGGGAGCCATCCCGGAAGACCCTGGCATTCGCCCAGTTTGTGTGCTGAGACCGGGCAGCCGATCGGTTAAAAGACCATGTTGACCATTTCCTGAAGGCCTCTGACGAATGTGTAAGATCTGAGGGTTCGGTGGTGCAGCGGGGGAAGGGGCAGAAGATATTTTTGGCTCTTCTCAGCACATGTAGGCAGTCACTTCTGCCTCTGTAAAGCTGGCCTGGCTCCAAATCCCACATCCAGAAGTGTCTTCTGAATCATCAAAAATAGAATCAGCTTTGTTGGGGGAATTTCTGGGTAGAAGATTCAGAACCATGAGACAGAACAGGAAGAGGAAGCGGTGAGCCTTCAGTCCACGATCAGAATCAGTAGTCCGTGGAACACGGGAGCTGTTGAGTTGTACAGCCTGTGGGCATAGAATATTGCCACCACCCCCTCGGTCTGAGAATGTGGGGAGGTGGCTAAAGTCTTACCAAATAGATAATAGTATCCAACAGAAACAGAATGTGGGCCGAGTATATAATTAGACATTTTCTAGTAGACACATAAAAAACTGAAATTTACTTTGATCAGATGTTTTATTCAACCTAATGTATCCCAAATAGTATCCTCTCGAAATGTAATCAGTATAACATTTATTAAGGGGATATATTATCTTCCTTTTTTGTACTCTGTTTTAAAAACCTGTGTTTTTATTTTTAAAATTTTTAAAAAATGTTTATTTATTTTTGAGACAGAGAGAGAGAGAGAGAGAGAGAATATAAGTTGGGGAGGGGCAGAGAGAGACAGAAGGAGACACAGAATCCAAAACAGGTTCTCAGCTCTGTGCTGACAGAGCAGTGAGCCCGACACAGGGCTCGAACCCATGAACCATGAGATCACGACCTGGGCCGAAGTCGGACACTTAACTGACTGAGCCACCCAGGCGCTCCTAAAAACCTGTGTTTTAAAGTGAAGAGAGTCTTGGGGCACCCGGGTGGCTCAGTCGGTTAAGCGTCTGTTTTTGGCTCAGGTCATGGTCTCGCGGTTCGTGAGTTCGAGCCCCGCGTCAGGCTCTGTGCTGACAGCTCGGAGCCTGGAGCCTGCTTCACATTCTGTGTCTCCCTCTCTTTCCGCCTCTCCCCCACTCTCAGTCTGTCTCTCTCTCTCAAAAATAAATGATAAACATCAAAAAATTTAAAAATAAATAAATAAAATGAAGAGAGTCTTGGGGCACCCGGGTGGCTCATTCAGTTGAGCTTCCGACTTTGGCTCAGGTCATGATCTCACCGTCCATGGATTCGAGCGCCGTGTTGGGCTCTGTGCTGACAGCTCAGAGCCTGGAGCCTGCTTTGGATTTTGTGTCTCCCTCTCTCTCTGTTCCTCTTCTACTCGCACTCTCTCTCTTTCTCTGTCAAAAATAAATAAATAAAGGTGTAAAAAATTAAAATGAAGAGAGTCAGCCTAAGACATTAAGGAGGGGTGGGGACTGTGGCAAACAAGAGAGTTTACCCTCCAACTTGAGTTTTCCCACCACCACTACTCAACTCCAAACTACTGTTGCCAGATAGCAATAGGGTCCCATGTTGCCGGACCTTCTGACACTTTCTTTTCTAAGAGCGGCACAAAACTAGGTTCTAACGTGACATTGTCTGAGTTTAAAATATTAGCAATAGGGGCGCCTGGGTGGCGCAGTCGGTTAAGCGTCCGACTTCAGCCAGGTCACGATCTCGCGGTCCGTGAGTTCGAGCCCCGCGTCGGGCTCTGGGCTGATGGCTCAGAGCCTGGAGCCTGTTTCCGATTCTGTGTCTCCCTCTCTCTCTGCCCCTCCCCCGTTCATGCTCTGTCTCTCTCTGTCCCAAAAATAAATAAACGTTGAAAAAGAAAAAAAAATTAAAAAAAAAAAATAAAATATTAGCAATCAATTAATAGTTTAAAACTCACGAGAGGGGGCAAGAGACCCCGATTATGGGCTGGAGGCAGACCCAGGGACCGCTAGATTACAAGCTCCGATTTGGTCTAAACCTTCCGTGCCATGTTTTCTCGGTTTACCCCCCCCCCCCAGACACAGTCTCCGCTCTCCTCCCTGCCCTGATCCCTGGAGCTTCACCTGGATGGGCTGCCTCCGAGGGCCCTCCCGCATTCTGGCTTCCGTAGGTGTGATGGTGAGATTTCTGTGTCCACGTGGCTGGGCCACAGCATCCAGCTATTGGGTCAAACGTTATTCTAGCTGTTTCTGTGAGGGACTTTTTGGATGAGATTTATGTTTAGATCAATGGAATCTGAGTAAATCAGACTGCCCCCTCCTAATGGGGTGGGCCTCGTCCAATCAGTTGAAGGTCTGAGTAGAACAAAAGACTGACTTCCCCTGAGCGAGAGGGAATTCTGCCAGCGGATTGCCTTTGGGCTCTTTCCTGGATATACATATAGATCCACATATTTGCATCCTGTTGGTTCAGCTTTCTCTGGAGAACCCCGACGGATACAGTTGGGTTGGTCATGGGGAGCGCCAGTGGGAGAGCTGAGCGTGGCTGAAGAGAAAGATCCGAGGCAGTGTCCCCCTTTCAGAGTCGTCTTGGGCTGTATGTGTCCCAGGAGTAAAGGAGCCACCCCCTCTCCCTCACCCCTCTCCCACCACCGAGGATCTGCACTTCCCCTCATGGTTTCCATGTCCTCTGCCCACACCCTGTAACTAGACCCATTCCTAAGCTATCCTCAAATTAGCTACTTTATATATTTCCTTTCAAGACCCTGACTACGCACTCTTTATCTCTCAGATGAGGAAACCCAAGCCCAAAGCATAAAGGACGTCCTCGGGGTCACACAGCTTGTCGCGTGTAGAGCCAGGAGTCCAAAGTGGCTCATTGAACCCCTCATCTAGTGGCTTTTATTCGCCTTGTTTTCCATTTGACGTCACCACTTCCGTTCTCCTGCCCACTTGACTCTCTAATTTCTTGATATATGCACCAGAATACGCGCGTGTCTATCCAGTCCTTCCACGTACCCGTGGTTCATCACTTCTGCGGGCTGTCGTGCTTTCCACGGTGTGCTTCCCCATATTTTACTTAAATACTGCCACCCCCATGGTGGTCATCTAGGTGGCCTCCAGCTCCTGGGTTCCTCAAACGGCGGTGCCCAAACATCCTCCTACATTGTCCCCGTAGGAACCGTGGGATGATTTTGCCAGGACACGAACCCAGGAGGAGGAAAACCGGGCCACAGGGAACGAAGGTAACAAATTCCCCCTAATTACTGCCCCGTTGCTTGCCAGGCTGCCGGTGAGGGGTTATCGTCTCCCCCCCGGGACGGGAGGGCGTCTGTTTCCTTCTGTTTCACTATCACGTATCGTTCCCTTTCCTGGTTCCCACTGGTGGGATTGGCATCTTGGTTGAACTTGCATTTATCTGATTGCAAATGGGTTCGAGCATCTCCTTACCAAGCTCTGACCATCTCGACACCCTGCTTTAGAACGGCACAGCCGTATCTCTCCCTGCTCTGGGTGTCAGGGCAGGCGTCTTCCAAAGACAGCGGCCAAGCCTCTTCCCCTCTCTGTACGTGGATACCACTCCTCCCATGAAGGCTGGGACCTGTTCCCCTCCCCTTGAACCAGGTAACCCTTGGCTTGCTTTGACCAATAGAATGTGGCAGAATTGAGTTCTTCGATTCGCGAGCCCGGCCCGTAAGGGGCTGTGTAGCTACTGCTTTTGCCTTCTGAGAAGCCCACCGTCAGGTTCAGAGGTCTGGGCTAGACTCCTGGAGAAGCCACATGACCCCGGAGGCTCCGTGGTCATCGTGGACATTCAAGGTCCAGCTAAACTCCCCGCTGAGTTGCCCTGGACACCCCATCTGGAGCAGAGACGAAACCGTCCCTGCAGATCTCTGTCTAAATGCAGAAACATAAGCCAATAAGCTGCTGTGTTCTGGGGCCTGAGTTTTGGGGTGGTTTGTTAATGCAGCCAGTTAACTAAAACAGATGTTTTGTTTTGTATTTGCTCTTTCCGACACCTGTTGCATTCCGGACGCGAGTCTCATGTGTATTTCCAATGACTCGGCACCCCTCCTGCGGCCCACCTTCCTCCCATACCTCCATCGGCACGTGGCTGACTCCTGGTCTCAGGCCAATGCCACCTCCTCAGAGAAGTCCTCCCTGACCACCCCCGGCTGAAGTAGCTTCTGAGTCAGTTGGTCACATTGTCCAGTTTCATTTTCTTCTTACCCCGCCTCATGACCCAGAGTGATTTTATCTGTTTACCTGCCCACTGCCTGTCTCCTTAGCTAGAATGTAAGTTCCATATGGATGGGGACAGTGAAGGAGCCCATAATCAGGTTTTACATAAATATTGTTGAATGAATGAGTGGAAGAAGGAGTGAACAAAGAAATGAATAGAACAGACCTCAGACCGGAGGCCGAGATTGCTGGCTCATAAATTTTGGTACAGATTCATTTATCAAATATTTACTGAGCACCTATTATGTTCCAGAAACCATTCTAGATACCAGAGTTACGGCACTCAACAAAATAAAGTTTGTATTCTGATAGGCTGATATTCTAGAAAATACACAATACGGTGTCTTGACTAAACACGATGAAGAAATATACAGCAGAGTAAGGAGCTGGAGAGTAATGAGGGCAAGATTTTAGACTAGATGGTTAGTGAAGCTTTTCCGGGGAGGTGACATTTGGGCAGAGGCCTGAATAAAGTGAGGAAACAAGCACATATGTGGAAACAAAGTGTTCTTGGCAGGGGCGGGGGGTGGGGCGGGGGGGGGTGGGGTGGAAGCATGTGTAAAGGCCCCGGGGCAGGACAGTTGAAGCGTGTGGTTAGAGTGGAGGGGGAAGGGCAATAAGGAAGTTAAGTCAGGGAGGTCAATTCTGTGGAACTCCCAGCTCAGGAGTTTGTGGCTTTAAAACTTTCCTATGTCCACAAAGCAAATAACCTCTAGGTCCACTGTTGATTCACATTCTTTATTTTATAGCGTTTTCAATCAGGATTCGAAATCACAATTCATCAGGTTACAGGTCCCATGGGTTTCTCCTGTCCCCTGTTCTCCAGGAGAGCAGCCTCCAACCCCCATGGGCTGTAACTGTGGCTAAATACTAAAGTGCTCACGTGGGAAGAGATGGATCGCATTCTCCAACTTGGAGGCCTCTCCTCTCTCCCTCCTGCTCCCAGGGAAACATCTGTGACTCACTCGTACCGTACTGAGTTCAGTCTCTGGGTGCTGCCTTCCCAGCCCACGCTGCCCAGAGAACCTCAGCCCTCAGATGCGTAGGAAGGGGAGACATAAGGCTTCTGGACCCCTTCCTATCACCTTTGCTGGAGCCAGGCTAACGCTGGGCGGCTCTTCCCACTTTCTGAGCACCCACGGGACCTAATACGGTGCTGTTCACGGGGGATGCCCAGACGTTTCTGCTGGAAACAGGGAGGGATCCCATCTTCTAGGACAGCTCCCACCAGCCACTGGCTCAGGGGAGTCTCCCTTGACCCCGTCTGGAGAAGAGGGTTACGATATTTTGCCTGCCTGAGAAATTTCACCCTGGCCTCTTACGAGGCTCCAATCTATCTTCTGACTTTTTTTTTTTTTCTCATCTCTGAAATACGTGGCCTTGGCTCATTAAACATGCTTACCCCCTGGGGTGTGGGTGGGGAGGTAAAGACCAGCTGCGGGAACGAGGAAGGGCTGATGGCCTCAAAGGCCCTCAAAGGACGGGAGTCCTTGCTGGAAGAACCTTGGGCCACTCGTGAGACATTAGGGCCCAGGCTTGGCCTGACCCCAGAATTACGGTCAAACTGACTCGATTAAACAGGAAAATCCTAAACAGGGTAGGTAGAGGCGTCAGCTGGGATTTCTAGAACTCTCCTGGCGCGCTCAGGCGCACAGAGGAGCAGCAGGGAGGCTTGGCACAGCCTCCACCTCCTCAGGAAGTCATCTGTCCCTCCCCCCGTCTCCAGGGATTGGAAATAACCCTAGCTGCCGGGGATTGGCAGCGGTAAAATTCAAACGACGGGCACGGGAGGGGCACCAGCCGAGCAGAACACACACCGCCTGTGAAGGACTGGCACAGCGCAGCCCCAAAAGCCTCTGTGAGGCAGGCGAGCTCTAAAGGCGAGATGATCTCTCCAGAGTGAAACCTAAAGCAGGCAGTGGGGGATGTCAGTTGTGCCCATGCGACTCGGTGGCCCCCGTTTCCAACTGTTTAAGACAAACACCATTCCAGATTGCTGAAATAAGGCTCCTTTGCGTCCTAGCCACAGAACAGCTCAGAGAGCTTGTTTCCTAGCAGCGGGTGATGGCAAAAGCCTTCTGGGAGGGCCCAGCCCAAAGAGAGTCCCGGAGCGGGGCTCAAAGGGTCCGAAATGTGTCGTTGGGCAAGGCGGACGGCAGTGATGTGATGTTGGCTGAGTGGATGTCGGCCCAATCCGGAAAGGTGCCCAGCTGGAAGATGGTCTGTGCCCAAGTATTCATGGCCAGGCTGAGCAGGAGGACGCCCATCAAGTTCATCAGGAGGCCTGTCCGCACCTGAAACGGAGCCCAGAGTAAGGAAGGGGTCATCGTACGGATGGGAAAACCCACACTCAGAGTCAAGGAAGTCATTCACTCAAGGTCTCCCAGCCCGGAAGCGATGGTTCCAGGACACGAGGCCGGTGGATGCCCACAACCCTCCCATCTTTACATGACCCTGGGCTGTCCCTCAAAGAGCTGCACATGTCCCCAGCCCTCGAGTGGTTTCTAGGTGTCAGGTACTCTGCCACACAGATGTGTCCCTTAACCCTGAAAGCAACCCTTCGCAGGTGATTATTATTATTATTTCCACTTTACAGAAGAGGAAACTGAGGCTCAGAGAAGTGGGCTTACCCACGTCACACAGCTTGAAAATGATCTGGTCTGACCAGTAACACACACGCACACACACACACACACACACATACACTCATACACACTACACGTCTACTTAAGGCTATACTTACTTGTTGCGAAGGTTTGTCTGATGGAAGTTTTGACCTTTTTAAGAAGCTAGAACAAGTTTGCTTCTTCCCCGGGGCCAACCTCCTGGGCCATTCAGTCCAACCTGGGGCTGAAAATCCCTGTTTCTCATCGGGGTTTTCTGATGTTCCATCTCGGCCTTGCCCCGCTGTGAACTGCACGGTAGGCAAGTGACTCCCTTTTCAATCCCCCTTTGGGACCTTTTCCTCACAGAGAAGGTCTCCCTCGGGTGCGCTTCACGCCCTTAACGCTCTCTCCTCCTCGCCAATGGCCCTCTTTGACAAGGAGGGGTTCAGAACCTTCTCCAGGGCAATTGCTATCGGAGCAAAACTAATTATTTTGCTTTCTTCGGTCTGCGTTTATTTTTAGACTTCCCTTCTGTGGCACACGTTACCAGTTTTCCATGTACGGATTGCCGCGGAAACTCTTCTTTTCAAATACTCTTAAGTTTTTTTTTAAAAAATGTAAGTTGATTACAGTTGTTAAGTAAACATTGCCACGGATGGTTCGCGGAAAGGGCATCAAGTCGTGAAGGGCGTATGCCAAGCAACAAGGTCGAACTGTGTCGTGCTATCCTGCCTTTGCTCTTGGGGGTACCTTCAAACCCTGGCAACTTTGGAGGATTGGAAGGGGACAGGCCTAAGCTTTGGGGCGGCCGGGAGGAGGGCTGCGCTCCTGGGAGCCTGCCTCAAAATGCCTGCTTAGTCCCACATTCGTTACGTCCGCTGCCTACATCATCACTGTCTGGACCCAAGCCTCTAGAGCCAGCGCCTCTCTGTGCCTCCCTGTGCCCCTCGGCATCTTTCTGTCCCTCTCCGTGCTCTCGGCAGGCCTCTACCTCTCGGAGCCTCTCCATTTCTCTCGTGTCTCTTTGTTCCCAGGATGGGCGTCACATCTCCATTTCTGCCTTCCCTAAGCAGCCTCCCTTTCCACACTGGCCCCCAGCCCCCAGCAGTCCACTCCACCCGGCAGCCAAAGCCATCTCGGAGGGGCACGAGTGAAACCACATCCCTGTGACGTCGGACAGCTGAAGGGACTCCACCCTAGAAAGTCTCCGTCTCTGCTGTTTTTTCTGCCAGGCTCCGTATCCTCATGTTCCGGATTCTGCCTCTGAATAAGCCAAGAAGCTCTTTTCCCACCTCGAGGGGGAGGCAAGAAAGTGAATCATTCTCTGTTTTGTCCTAGGCCCCGAACACCTGATAACACCTAAGGGCCAGATCCCAAACACGGACCCTTACCTTCGGGGATTCATGGAATCATACCTATTGCTCACCGGACTCTCTCTTTGATTGGACCTAGCGGATTCTTAAAGGAACACACGCGTTCCCTAGACCCTTTTCCAGTATAAACCCCTAACCCCGAGCAACGAGGAGACTCATTTTTCTCTCCATTCTGAGGGTCTCCCAGACACTCTGTCCATTATTCTCTGTCTCTCATACTCTTCAGTAAACTCTGTTTTCACTGTCCCTGGCTCACATTTGATTTCGGTCCTGCGTGAAGCCAAGGACCCTTTTGGCTGGCCCTGTGGGACCCTCCCCTGGGCTCTCAGACCCAGCCTTGCCCTGCTTAAGTCCCTTGAAAGTCCTCCCACTGTGCGCTGAATAATATCCTAAGTCTGTGCCTTGCATGCTGTGCACCGACCTCCCCTCCCGGGCCTCTGGTCTCATCTTCCCAATTCCAGGCACACCAGCCTCCTCCTTCTCTCTGTTTGCTCTGTGACCTCTTTCTGTCTCTCACTCTTGTCCACCCCCTTTCTCTCTCCCTCCCCAGCTCCTGCTGGGGTATCTGTGCCTGGAGAGCCTGGACTGGGAACACCACCCTCTTCAGTTACTTACACCAGCTTTGGATCTGCATTCCCTGAGTGCCCCAGGCAGCCAGTGGAAGCAGCAGGGGAGGCAGGGGAGGGAGGGGGGAGAGGGTTCAGCAGGGGAGCGAGGGGAGAGGGAACACACCAGCGGCTCTCCCCACTGCTGCTACCCCAGTTCCTCCCTCCTAAAGATTCCAGGCACAGAGCAGCCGGAGGAACAAGTAAGAAAAGAGAGCAGTGCCCAGAGAGGGGAGGACATCCCTTGTCCCTGAAGCAGACTCTGGAAAGTCATCACGAAGGCCATTTCCTGAAATTGTCCAAGTACAAGAATCATCCCAGAGTGTCTGTTAAAGCGGATCCCCCTGGTCCGGCTCCGAATGACTTATTCAGAAACTGGGGTTTGGTAAAGTGGGACCAGGGGTCCCGCCCAGACGTCTCGCCCGGCACCTGCTGTCCACCCCCCGTCTCGGGCCTCTGTCGGGACGCGCCAGGACTCACCATGTCTTTGACCAGCAAGTGTCCAGAGGCGAAGGCAATCGAGTTGGGGGGCGTCGAGACCGGGAGCATGAAGGCATAGGAGCAGCTGACTGTGCCGGGGACCATCAAGTAGAGGGGGTGCACCCTCAGGCGGATGGCCTGGACAGAGGCAGGGGCGGGGGCGGTGACCCCGGCAGGGAAAGAGAGAGAAGCGACGACAACCGATGGAGACGGTTGAAAGCCACAACAGGTAAGACACGGAAAGAGACGCACAGGGACGCATAGACGGAGACTGGCAGAGAACAGTGGCAGCAGACGAGAAGACAGGTTGGGAGACGACACAAGGAGAGATACAGCCAGAAACGCAGATCCACAGGCAACAGTAGAGACAGACAAGAAGAGAACCCAAATCAAAGGACACATGGAGAGGACATTCCCCAGGTTAATGACATCCTGGGGCCACACTGCATGTTCACTGGGGACGATGGGCTGGGGAGATTTATCTAGAACACACCTTCTCCAGCCTGAGAGTGCAGCATCATACCCGGAGGGCTTGCTAAAACACGGCATGGCGGCCCCACTTTGCCCAGAGTTTCTGATTCAGCAGGTCTGGGGTGGCCCCAAGAGCCTGCATTCGAAATGAGTTCCCTGCTGCTGGGTCCAGAGAACCATGGCTCTAAAATATCAAGTCCTGGGGTGCCTGGGTAGCTCAGTCGGTTGAGTGTCTGACTCTTGATTTCGGCTCAGGTCACGATCTCACAGGTTCATGAATTCGAGCCCCACATCGGGCTCTGCGCTGACAGTGTGGGGCCTGCTTGGGATTCTCTCTCTGCCCCCCCCCAATAAATAAATAAACGTTTATAATTTTTTAAAAAAAAATAGTAAAACAAAGTAACAAGTCCCCTGCCTGGTCCTTCCCTCGGCCAAACAGTCCACACCTTTACTTGGGGCCTCACCGGATTTCAAGGACACGTCTGTCGATGAGCATTTCCCGATTTCTAAGATTGTGTGAATCAAATGCGTCTGTGTGTTGACCTCGTTCAGTGGGCCACTGGTTCGTCACCTCCCCCAAATGACATATTCATCTACAATTCACGTGGGTTTCTTCTCTGCTATTGTATTTAAGATAGGACATTTTTGGCCCCTCTGGCAAATTTTTATAACCCAAAGCATATAACTTTTCTCAGAAAGTGCTAAATGTGTCCCCTGACACGTAAAACGTTTGGGTTTTGATGACAAGCAACATTTGGAAGCCTGTGTGATTTGCCAGTGTCTTCTCCAGCAAAAGTCGCCCCAACAGACCTGGCTGGGTCCCTGCTTCTCCTCCCCCCATCACCCTGAAGTGTCCCATCTCTCCCAATCATCTGCTCCCTCAGAGCCCGGTGAAGGGTGTGATTAAGTCCAATCACACGTGGCAAGGTTTGGGGACCCCCCTCCCCTCACTACTGGCGGGAGTGCCCACTTTGGAGGGCAGTTTGCCCACTTCTAACAAAAGTATACACGCACAAGCTCTCCGATCCAGGGATCTCATCCAGGAACGTATCTAGATGGACCCAAAGGCGCACAGACAAGGAAAGGTCCGGCAAACATTGCTGGACCACCGCAAAGGCTGGAAGCAAACCTACGTGTCCATCACCGAAGATCTGAAATAAACCCACTGCCATCCACTGGTAACAGAATATCCTCTATTCCCTGAAGAAGGATAAAGTACATCTCCGTGTGCTAAGGCAGTGCGAACTCCCTTACAAATTGAAATAAGCCGACAAAAGCCAAAAACACAGTGGCTCAGATAAGCGTGCCTGGTTGATCACTGTTCGCATACAAAGCCTGGAGTTGCAACACTGATTTAATCTGATCAATTTTGGATTCTATTGAGATAATCGTGGGCTAAAGCCTTCTCTAATCTATTTAAATACGGAACCAAGCCCATCGTTTCTAATGTTAATCAGTTTTGAAATTCCTAACATAGACTCTATTTGATGGTACGCGCCCAGATTTATTTTGCTATTTGCATCTCTGTTTACGTGTGAGATTGAGTCGTGACTACACCCCGCCCTCCCCCATCGCTCTGCTGTCCTTTGGTTTCAGCGGCTGCGTTTTGCCAACCTTATTCCTGGGTTGCACGGCTTTCTCTGTCTTTCCGTGCTCTGAAATAGTTTGAATAAGGTGGGAACGATCTGCCCTTTGAAGGTCTGGAAGCTGTCACCCAGCTAACCCTCTGAGGACGGGCTGGTGATTTTTTAGGGCGGCGGTTCTCCACTGAGGATGGTTTTGTCCCCCACCCCCGACCAGGGGACGCTTGGCAACGTCTGGAGACGTTTTTGATTGTCATGATGTAGGGGAAGCTCCTGGCTGGCACCTAGCAGGCGGCGGCCAGGGCTGCTGACCGTCCTACCGTGTCCAGGGCAGCCCCACACAACAGACAGCTCTTTGGCCCCAAATGTCAACAGTGCTGAGAAACCCTGCTCTAGAGGGAGGTTAGAACTGCGCCTACCATTAGAGTTTCTTCTGTGGTTATTTGCCTTACTCAGATCTTTCTACTTCGTCTGAATCCAAATTTGACATTTTCTATTTTCCTAGAAACCTCTCCGAAGGGAGAAATTGGGTGCACTTTTGAAAATATTTACTCTGTGTATTTCTTAAAGAAAAAAAAAATCAGGGGCGCCTGGGTGGCTCAGTCGGTTAAGCGTCCGACTTCAGCTCAGGTCACGATCTCGCGGTCCGTGAGTTCGAGCCCTGCGTCGGGCTCTGGGCTGATGGCTCAGAGTCTGGAGCCTGTTTCCGATTCTGTGTCTCCCTCTCTCTGCCCCTCCCCGGCTCATGCTCTGTCTCTCTCTGTCTCAAAAATAAATAAACGTTAAAAAAAAATTAAGAAAAAAAAAAGAAAAATTAGTATTAAAAAAAAATCAGGGTCTAACACGTTCATGCGGTTTAGAAGAGGGCGATGGCACCTGTAGTCCCCCATGGAGCGCCCAGTGGCAGGGGAGAGATTTCTGAAGCACCCACCCTCCGCGCCCTCCCCCCCACTCCGCGCCCTGCCCCCCCCACCCCCCCCAGGACTCTCACCAGCTCCGCCAGGACGGGCAGGAAGATGATGATAGTGGCCGTGTTGCTGGCAAACTCGGTGAAGAAGGCGACGACGACAGTGATGAGCAGCACGGCCAGGGGGGGCGGCACGTTCTCCAGGGGGTGCAGCTGCCCACCGATCCACGCCGATAGCCCCGACTCCTGCGGGGGGCGGGGGGCCTCTGTTCAGAGCCGGCCCAGCCCCAGCTGCCACCCCCCGAGGGCTGGGCCCAGGAAGGTCGTTAGGACGGACCACAGTGGTGACCGTCAGTGCTACAGAATGGTCTCCAGGCTCTCTTCTGCTGACTTTTTCAGGAGTTACTCTACTCAGGGGTATTCAGGTATTCAATCAAGTGAACCTTTACCACAGCCCTTGTCGCAACCCAGTATCCTCTGAGACCAACACGCTTCGCTGTTTTCAAAGGATCTTTACACATTTCTTTTATGGTTAATAGAAAATGTACCGCTTTTTTTCTCCTGCTGAGAAAAAATTAAACCAATCGTATAAAATAAAAAAAAAAAAGAAAATTTACCGCTTCTCTAGAACTTAAAATTTCATAATGGATTCTAGAACACAGCATACTGTTTTTTTTTTATGTTTATTTTTGAGAGAGAGAGAGAGAGGGAGAGAGAATGAGTGGGGGAGGGGCAGAGAGAGAGGGGGACACAGAATCCCAAACAGGCTCCAGGCTCTGAGCTGTCAGCACAGAGCCTGACGCAGGGCTTGAACTCACAGACCAAGAGATCATGACCTGAGCCGAAGTCTGACGCTTTAACCGACTGAGCCACCCAAGCACCCTATGTATTCACATAAATAAAATACTATACTATACTTGTCCCCAGAATTTGACTTAAAAGTTACCTTGAAGGAACGAATCATAAATGCTTAAAGATATTTTTCTCTAGAAGAGACTGTAAAATTAACTTGCTTCTTTTACGTCTGCACCTCGGCACTGTTTGTCTGATAGCCTAGAAATTATGGCGAGTGGCTGAGTCAAGGTCCCAGCCCTCCCCTGGCCCAGGGAACTGTGCAAGGAAAAAAATGGGGCCACTGGGTTTTCCCAGAGGCCACTCCTAGGAGACTGGCGGCCGTGTGCGCGATTTAAGGGAGAGAGGCTGGAGAGAAGGAATATTAATGACTTGGATGAATGAGAAGCCAAAAGCTTCCCAGTGGCTGGGCCTCTGGGTGGCGGGCTTCCGGCCAAGGTCGCAGCCCCTACGGGTCCTTGGCTCAGCTTCTGCAGTCAGAGGGCGGTCCCGCAGGGGCAGCGGCAGAACCCCCTGCTTCCCGGGGTTCTCTTGGGGACTCCAAAGGGCTTCGCCTGCCCTTTCCCAATCCCTTCGGTATCAAAGCTCTGTTTCCTTGGAAACACACAGCCCCATGGTGTTCCAGGGGGAACCATGCAACAAGCAAGTTTGGAGGTTGTATACCCAGAGGATGAGGAGAAAGGGCTCTGGAATCAGAATGACCTTGTTCCCCACCTTAATCCTTTCTAGCTGTGCTGTCCCGGGCAAGCAACTTAACCTCTCTGTGCCTTAATTTTTTTAAATCTGTAAACGAGGGTGTAACAGCGCCTGTCCCAGAAGGTAACTGTTGGGAGAAAAGGAGCTAATCTATAAAGCAGTTGGAAAATGCCTGGGTGACCTGGTGAGGGCCCCACACGTGCCAGCTGTCATTAGTAGCTTCGAGTCACAAGGGGAAACACTCAGAAATTGCCCAGTGCGGTGGTTGTCAAACTGTGTTCCTTATGGCCCCCCAAAGATGTCAAGAGGTGCCTGAGGCCATGTTGCAGGATGGGAAGGGAGAGGCTTGACCATCTTTAAGAGCCTCAGAAAACACACCAGGCTCAGCGGCTTGAATACAACTCTGTATAGTAATTCCTAGGGAAAGAGAACCAGTGAATTTGATCCAAGGAAAGGAAAAAGAGAAGGCTTCCTGCACACGTGTGAACATTCAGACCACTGTGCTGCTTACAAGCTGTACGATGTTGGGCAGATCGATGAACATCTCTGTCCCTCGCTTTCTTCAAGGAGTTGGCGGTAAGGGTCAGACAAAGACGCGCAAAACACGGTTCCTCTACATAGTAAGCCCTGGATAGGATTCATTACTATTTCTTTAATTCAACATGCACGTAATGTAGAGTTCACTCTGCGAGGCACTCGTCCAAAGACTGGGCTAATATTAGCTCATTTAATCCCCGTAACAGCTCCATCAGGTAAGTGGTATAAATATCTCCATCTTATGACTGAAGAAACTGAGGCACACAGAGGTGGTCACTTGCCTGAATAAGTGAAGTAATTTGCCCTAGGGTTGGAATTCTGAGCTGGGACTCTAGCACTTTCTTCAACAGGCTACCTCTCCAATGACATGATAATGCCAGTCGTCCGTCATCATTATCATCATCACCATGACCATCATCATCGAGGTGACTCTCCAGCAGAAAATGAGGGATAGGGAGCATAAACACATTTCTGCTTGCCTACAGGGTTTGCTCCACTCTAACTTACTCTCAAGCTCCTATAACCTCAATGTATTTGTAGATAAGTTTATTCGGATGGAGATTAAATGAGATATGCTTAAAGGTGCCAGAGGGAGACCAATTTTCAATTCACGAGACGGTGAAACTGTACTCACAATTCAAGGACGAGGGCTGACGGTGGCCCTGGTTTTAGCACCCGGTATGTATCAGCCCTGTGCACTTTCCACACATCGTATCGGCAGTGCTAAAAACAGCCCATTTTACGGGTCATGTCCAACAAATATTTATTGCGCGTGTTATGTACCAGGACTCTTCTGGATGCTGGAACAGTAGTGAATGAGACATATATGATCCCTGCCCTCATGGCGCTTACGTTCTAGTAAGGGAGACACCAACCGAGAAATGAACAGGGCAATTTGGGGGGAGGGAACAAGGAAGGAAATAAGTGGGGTGGTAACAGGGAGAGGGATTATAGGCGAGGCTACTTTAGAGATGGTGCCAGGGAGGGCCTCTGAGTTGGTGACCTTGGAAATGACCTGAAGGGCCAGGACTCAGAGATCTCAGGGAAGAGCATTAGGCAGAAAGAAAGCAGATGCAAAGGTCCAGCGGTGCAAATGAGTCTAGGGTAGCTGAGGAGCATCGAGGGGCCAGTGGGACTGGAGGGGACAGAGGCAGGAGCCGACAACAGGAAGGTAGGCAGGGGCCAGGCCATGCTGGGCCTTGTGTGTAGGCCCAGGAAGCCTTCAGACTAGAGTCTGAATATGTCGGGAGTAATGGGCAGTTTTTACAGCGGGAGAGAAGCGTAGTGAGGACACTGAGCAGGTTTAAGTGAGTTGCTCAAGCTCAAAGCGAGCACCGGGATCTGCTTCCAGCCCTTCTGAACCAGTACTTGGGGGTCCACACACCCGGGCTCACCCTGGACCCCGTCCGAGGACCTGTAAGCCCCAGGAGGCCTGGCTGTGGCCTGGCGAGGGTACAGGGCAGGGGCCGAGAGGCGGGATGTGCCATGAGCGCTCTGGTCCCGCCTGGGGCAGGCCGCGCGGGCCTGGGCAGGGGATGGTACCGGCCGGGGTTGGGGGAAGCGGGCAGCTGCCACACAAAGGCCTTGTTGAACAGAAACCCCGGCGACCGCCCAGGGCCGGGCCAGGAGCCAGACTGACCTCCCAGATGGCCAGTGGCCCCGCGGCCCAGCCCCCACCGAGAGCGGGGCTTTTCCCACCACATCCCAAGCTCAGAGGAGCCTCTGGGGTAGAGGACCGTCTCCTCTGCCCCCTGCCTCAGGGTCAGACAGGGTTCACGTCCTCTCGACACGTGGCACCACGTCCACCGAGTTGCTCAGGCAAGAACCTCCACGCCATTTCCCCCTTTGCTCCCACATTCGGTCATCATAACCAACTGCGTCGGCCACGTTCCGAGGTCTCCACGGGCATCGACTCATCCAATAACTGTCACAAGTCTGTGGCACGGCGCCATTATTATTCCCATTTTACAGATGAGGAAACTGAAACGCGCAGCTGAGGTACAAGACCTGCAAACCCCCCCCCACCCCCCCGCCCCAGGCAGTCTGGTTCGACAGCCCGGGCCTTTTCCCATTGCACTGCATGGCCTCTTTGGGACCCGGATAACAGGCCACTTCCTCCGGGAAGCCTTCCCTGATACATCCCCAGGAGGAGGCAGTGGTGAGAAAAGTCAAGACAGACAGGAGTTCAAATCCCAGCTATGCTATGCTACCTACGAGCTGCGTTACCTAGGATCGATCAGTTAACCTCTCTGGTCCTCAGGATTCCTGAAATGGAGACAGTACTTTTGCTGAACCATCCATTTGCTCCTTTTGAAGTCTATACTATTGTATTCATGTGTGTTATGTGTTGGGAAAAAATGAGTAAAATAAATCTACGTGTCATAAAAAGGAGAACCTGAGCGGGCCACTCAGCTGACCTTCGGTGAAACCCTTGTGGGTGACAGATTAGCACTCCGGACTCCAGAGGCCCCGGGGGCCCCAGCACTGTCTCAGGCCTGGGAGTCGTCTTGCCCAAGGTCACAGTCAGTCCTGGGGCTGCTCACCGGCGCAGACTGATGGAGGGATGCCGGGATCTGGCGGGGCAGCCTCAGACCAATCGGGGCATCTCTGAAGGGCCAGCTCAGCTCTGTGCTCCCTGTGGGGTTGGTGGGGGTGTCGTGGGGCACCGCCCCCCCCGCCCTCTCCTGCTTCCTTCCTCCCCCTTCCACAGAGGGGGGCGCCTCAAGGGCCCAAGCTGATGCCCCTGTTCACGCATGTCCATTCCAGAGTCTGCTCCTTGGGAGCCCCGCCCACAATAGCCACGGAATGAGGATTCCGAGAGAACGCACGGGGAGTTCTCGCACACGTCTGCTCTGGGTCACGTCCTACAACCCCGAAGAGGAAGAACTTCCATCCAATTCAAAGATGAGAAAACCGGCGCCCAGAGAGGTTTAGCAACTTGCCCAAAGCACCTTGCATTCTCACCCGGAGGCTTCTTACTAGCACATACCTTACGGATGTCTTCTATGCATCACTGTTTGCAACTGGAAATTAAAATTGAGTGAAAGAAAGAAAACAAGGGGCGCCTGGGTGGCTCAGTCGGTTGGGCGTCCGACTTTGGCTCAGGTCATGATCTCACACTCCGTGGGTTCGAGCCCCGCGTCGGGCTCTGGGCGGACGGCTCAGAGCCTGGAGCCTGCTTCGGGTTCTGTGTCTCCCCCTCTCTCTGCCCCTCCCCTGCTCATGCTCTGTCTCTCTCTGTCTCAAAAATAAATAAAAACATTAAAAAGAACTTTTTAAAGAAAGAAAGCAATCCGAGAGGCAATTTCAGGTTTCCTTCATCTGAATTTCAGATTAACCCTTAATTGCTTGTGGGTTTAAATGCCTCGGCGGACAAGGAGAGACGCAGGGGTGGGTTCCAGGATCATGAGCTGGGGGTTCAAATCCCGGCTCCGACAACCTCCCGGGTGCATGAACATAGGCAAGCTATTTAGCCTCCAGTTACCTCGGTTCCCTCATCTTTGAAATGGGGACAAGCGATCCTTCTACTTCAGGGGTGTTGATGAAGGTTAGAGGAGTCCATTTGCAAAGCGCTTCAGGTGGAACCTGTTCTTGGGAAGTTCTTCAAAACGAGCCATGAGGAGGCGGGACTCTGAAAGCAGCCTGCCTGGAGATGGAACCCTCCCTCTTGAGCCGAATGCAACTGTATGACCTTAAGAAAGCTGCTTAATTTTTCCGTGCCTCAGTTTCCCTACCTGTAAAATGGGAATACACATGTTACCCACCCCCTAGGGTCAGCGTGAGCGTTTGATGAGACAACACTGAGGCGGCCCTTCCTGAAATTCTATGCTCCACTCACCCCGCTGCAGCCCCGGCTCCCGGAGCCCTCCAGAACAACATTCGTAATAACCCTAATTAATAGTAATGATATCTGACATTTCTACCACGGTGGTTAAGAGCGTAGGCTGGGGCACCAAACGACCCGGATTCTAATCCTGAGCGCATCGCTGTGTGACCTTAGGCAAGTTACTTTCCTTCTCTGTGCCTCGGTGTCTGAATCTATCGAACGGGGATAATAGGGGCATCGACCTCAGAGGCTTGTTGGGACGTTTAGATGCGTTCGGGTGTGTAAAGCACGTGGAGAAGGGCCTGGCCCAGGGCGAGCCCAAGACGATGTTATTCCTCTGCTCGCGGAACCCCTCGAGTCTGGGTAGTAGCCGTAGTCGTGAGTAGCAGTGTGCTCATTGTGAGCTCCTTGAGAATCCAGATCAGACCTTATCCCTCTTTTCCTGCACAGCTCCCAGCCCTGAGTGCGGCGCCGTGAGGTAGGAGCCCCTGGTTGTCCCCGTCTGGTAAACGAGGGATCCGGTGGCCGCAGCGCCCGCGCAACCCCGGGTGCTCTGAGTCGGAGCCTGCAGCTGGGGCTACGACCTGCGCCCACCTCCCCAGGCCCGCAGCCCGCCTGCCGCTCTTACCTCGCAGCCTTTGGCCATGGCGAAGCCCCCTCCCAGGAGAAGGATGATGTTCCAGGGCACCGTGTCCTGGACCTTCTTCCACGTCAGCAAGGGCTCTGTCTCCGCGTTGGAAGCTGGGTAGAGAGAGGACACTCAGGCTGAAGAAGGGTCACCACCCCCTGCGGCCCCATCTTTGTGGGGGCACCTCTGGGGGGGTCCCCAGGGAGCCACAGTCTGGCTCCAGCATCTGATTTGGGAGCTTTAGGGAAAAAACAGCCCCCCCCCCCGAGCATTATGAGGGGCATCTTCTCTATTCAGAAGGAAAATCATTGTCATGGCTCCCACGGCGTGAGAACCTCCTGGAACCGGGCACCCCACGTACATGCAGGACATCCTTTCAATTTCCCCAAACCCCTTCTGGAGGAGTGGTGCTTTCATCCTCATTTACAAGAGAAAAGGCTCTTTTTTGTAACTGAATGGGTGCGGGCGAGAAAAAAGTGGAAGGAAGAAACGGGAAGAGAGAAACTAAGGGTATCCTCCATCCGTGGAGTTATGGGATGATTTTTCTTTCTACAAAAGCGGCAGTGTCTGCGTGCACTGGTTAGAACGGGGGGGGGGGATCGGCAAACTTTTATAAGGGTTGGGGAGCGGCTGCTTCAGGTTTGCAAGCTTCTGTTGCAAACAGGCCACTACTGTAGCAAATGCACAGACGCAGACAAGGCACTGTGGTGTCCCCAGGAAATTCTACTTAGAAAGGGCAGGGGTGCATTTGGCCCGTGGGCTGAGGTTTGCCACCCCTGTGCTGGGAGCACAGGCCTGGAGACAGACGCTCCAACGTTGGCTCACCGCACGCCCTTGAACGTGATCTCGCCTGTCTGAGCCCCCGTTTCCTCAGCTGACACGTGGCACAGAGAGAGTCCCTTGGGGGGCCCTCGTGGACACTGACGAGGTTAATGGCAGAGCTGCTGGTGGACAGAGAGGGTCCTGGTTGGTTCACGGCCAAATCCCCGTGTCACTGCGTGCACTCCAAAATGCTCGTCAGCTGATGTTAGGTGCCTGGCTTAGCCCGATGCCTGGTGCAGAGTGAACACTCTGGAAACGAAACTGTCCCTGAGGCAGCCACCAGGGAGGCAGGAGGTCAGGTACGGCCCATGCACGGCCGTTCCCGACTTCCCAGGACAATTCCTGGGTCACCCAGCCGTGGACATTTTGTTCCTCCTTTTCAGCTTTTTCCAAATTGTACACTGTGATTACCGGAAGCGAAAGCCGGAGATCTTGGGTGGCTCAGTCCTCTGCCTTCAGGCAATAAAGTATAATTTCATTAAAGAGGCAGGCAAGGTCTGAAAAAGCAAAGGTCCTGACGGAGGGTTTAACATCATGCAGATTCAATGAGTCACATGGTAAGTGCTAAAGAGGCCACCTGCTGCACTCAACCTTCGCCATGATCGCCATGGTCGGCTTCCTTAGTTTCCCATCCAATCGCGCCCTGTTGCTGTTTCTTAAAAGCACAGAGCCTCCAACTATGTGAATCTCACACTCCCCGCCCCGTGTTAGCCTGCGAGCTATCTGGAGCAGGCCCTGAATCTGAACTAGATTTGAATCCTAGCTCTGCCGTCCGTTGGGCGGTCCGGCTGTGCGATTTGAGCTAGTGACGTCACTTCAGAGACCCAATGGGGAGAGGAAATGGGTCCACGTGTGCAAAGGGTTCGGCTCCGGGTGTGGCCCAGAACAAGTCCTTGGTTATTCATTTAACACATATAAATTGAGGACCTATCGGGTGTCAAGCACTCTTCTAGACACTGGGGATTCAGAAGTGGCCAAAACAGAAAAAAAAAAAAAAAAATCCCCCCCCCCACCCGCCTTGGAGAACTTACATTCCAGGAAGGGAGGCAGGTGAGAAACCAATAAATTCACAATGTCAGGAAATGTAATGTGTTATGAAGGCAAGAAAGTAGGGTAAAGGGGTGAAGAGTGACAAGGCGGGGGATGTTCTTCTAGACAGTGTAGTCAGGGAAGACTTCTCTGGGGAGGTGACATTTGGACAGAGTCTGAGTAGAGTGACGGGAGTGAGTCACGCGATATCTGGAAGAAGAGCTTGGTGGACAGAGAGGAAATGGAAGTCACCATTGCCATCGTCCTCATTGTCATCCGCAAGCACAGCACCCAGCACATAGCAGGCACTGCATCTGTACTTGTCGAGTGACCATAAAGGGACAGAAATACAAGGGCAACTCCGAGCCCGGGAAGAATGGAAGACAGCAGGCATAATCAGAAAATCTAGGTTGGCCTGGGTGCCTGGGTTCCACCTCCTGTTTCTGTGTCGCTAGCCATGTGACCTTGATCAAGTCACTTGCTCTCCATGGAAACTGGCCACTCTGTCGGGCTCCGTGTAAGTCCTAAGTGCTGGAATGTACCATTTCAGCCAAGTCTTCCCCGGGGCCCACCGGTAGTCCAAGGACGGGAGAGCTCATGGAGTCCCCTCTCCCCACCCACCAGGCAGCCCCAGACACTCCAGCCCGAAGAACCCTCCACAGAGGGGCATGCTGTGCCCCCGTGGACCAGACCCAACTCGCAGACGCGTTTTAATGCTACTGTTGTGGGTCCACGCTGTGGTTTTCCACTGAAATCAGTTGCTGACGCTTAAAATCAGGGCGATCGCATAAAGTTTTGTGCTTCCCTTGACAAGTCAGCAAATGTGGCGAAACCAGTTCAGCTTTCCTGCGTGGTGACACTCGGTGGAAACTGAGTCACAGCTGCCCCTTTATTTCAAGGGTACTGGCTTGCCAGATTTCCACAGACCCCACAGTGCCCTGATGTGAAGGATCTCGCCACTCAAGATCATTCTCAGCTGCCGTCTTCCTCACGATATAGACATTGGTCTCTGTTTCAAAAATGCAAAAGGAAAGCTGGACAGGGAGGGCCCGGTTTCACGGAACCCATTTTCCTGCCCCCCCCCCCCACCTGCTGCATCCAAAACTGTTACCTCCCTGTGGGCATTTGGTTTGCAACCCCTGTTCCAGAAAACGACTAAAGGCAGAGGTGAAAAGTGCCTAAGGGACATGTTCATTCTCTAAGTGGAAAAGGAAGGCCCAGGGGTGCCTGGGGGGCTCCGTCGGTTAGGCGTCCAACTATGGCTCAGGTCATGATCTCATAGCTTGTGAGTTTGAGCCCCGCGTCGGGCTCTGTGCTGTCAGCTCAGAGCCTGGAGCCTGCTTCGGATCCTGTGTCTCCCTCTCTCTCTGCCCCTCCCCCACTTGCACTCTGTCTCTCTCTCTCTCTCAAAAATACATGAACATTTTTTAAAAATTAAAAAAAAAAGAAAGCAAAAGAAGGCCCAGACATCCTAGGAACGTACTCAGGGTCACCCAGCACATCAGCAGCAGAGCTGGGATACCAGACATCTATGTCACAGTGCCCTCCCGACAGCCCCCGGCTGAGAGGAAGCCTGGCCTTTTTCAGCCTCCCCCCACCCCCCACAGGTGACAGAGCCACGGATGGGACCTGATCAAGGGCAACCGGTCCACAGGCCAGCTATCCAGGAGGCTAGGAGTGGCCCCGCGGGAGAGCTGCCTGCGTAAGAACGAGCCACGCCAGGCAGAGTCTCACTCTCGGAGGTCCACGGGAAGCGGACAGACAGGGGGTGCTACGGTGATAGCTACAGGCCGCAAGCAGAGGGGACGTGAGCGGGCCGGGAGGGAGGAGGCAGGAAGCTGCGGTTGTGGATGTCCGGCGAAGGCGGGCACTACAAGAGAGAAGACACCGTAGGGGAACCGAAGTTACAGAAGACAAAAAGCAGGAACCGTAAAGAAGCAGAGACTATTAAGGAGGTCAAAGCTTAGAAGCTGGAGGAATATGGAGAGGTCAGCACGTGGTACCCAGTGTGGGTGATGGGGAAAGCCGGTCGGAAGCAAGACGGAGAGCAGAGACGAATCCTGCCCGTTTGCAGGGTCCGAAAGCCCCCTGCCCGGGGCTCCTTGGACCCAGTGTTCGCTCTGTTGCTATAGCCGCTTCTAGGGCCCTGTGAAATCGGCTCCCTACTGATCCTTACCTTATGCCCCGCACTCAGACCCCCTCCCCTGAAACTGGAGCTTAACCCACCTATTACTCTAGTTTTTGTCTCAACGATAGAAAACAGATTACGGGGCTCAGTCGGTTAAATGTCCGGCTTCGGCTCAGGTCATGATCTGACAGCTCGTGGGTTCGAGCCCCGCGTCGGGCTCTGTGCTGACAGCTCGGAGCCTGGAGCCTGCTTCGGATTCTGTCTCCCTCTCTCTCTGCCCCTCCCCTGCTTGCACTTTGTCTCTCTCTCTCTCTCTCTCTCTGTCTCTCTCTCTGTCAAAAATGAATAAACATTAAAAATTAAAAAAATAAAATAAAACAGATGACGACCCTATTTCCCGACTCCTGGTGCCGAGCTCATCCCACTGGCCCCATCCCTCTGTCACAGGGGCTAACCTGCTGGGAACCATCCCAGCGGGGTCACAGACTGGCCACCTGAAGGCCAGTCTGGGGGACTCGGCATCCTTTTAACGTAACCCGGAATGCCGTTAGGCAGAAGTGCGTCCGTCTCTACCACTTCCTAGCCATCGAAACCTGGCCTGAGAGCCTCACGTCCAGCCCCTTGGGCAACTGAGTCACAGCTCCGGCCTCGGGCCCACGGGCGGCACAGTTTTTCTACAAAAGGGTCAGAAAGTGAATATGGCGGGTTTTGTGAGCCAAGAGGCAAAATCAAGGCTATTCTATATATGATTCTAAGGAGAATAAATGTCCACAAATTTCTTATCGAAGAAATAAACTTTATTTATGGACACTGAAATTTGAATTTCGTGTAATGTTCCTGTGTCATGAAATATTTTTCTTTGGATTGTTTTCAACCATTAAAAAAATGCCAAAGCTATTCTTAGCTCGTGGGCCGTACAAAGCAGCCGGCCAGCTGGATCGGGCCGGCTCTCCTTGCTGACTCTTGTCCCCGCCTGTCACCTGTGGCGGCCCGAAGTGCCCCAGACAGGGTAATGGCTCAGACAGAGAGAAGGGAAGAAGGTTAGTGCCATGGGGCTCGGGTCCCAGGCGCGGGCCCTGCCTCCGGGCCACTGATGACCATGCTTCAGGCCACAGTCGTCACTGAGCCCACTGAGACCCCAGCCCTGACCCCTTACCTTTAAAGTCAAACCACCACTTGAGAGAGGGCCTTTGGGACGGGAAGAAGAACAAGACGGTGACAATGGCCACTCCAGTGACAGCATCGGAAAGAAACCTACAATGACAAGGCCCCAAAGCGTGTGACCCCGGGGGCATCGCAGCAGGCCAAAAAGTTTGGCAGATTTGCAAACGAGGACTTGCGGGAGGGAGTTAGGAGCTCTCTGTGAGCGGGGCCTTGTTCCGGGCCACTGGACAGCGTCCTGCCTGTACTCGGCATGGATGCGACTGTCCGTGATGCACAAGCCTTCTACGCACGGCCCCCCGGGGTACTTAGATGCTGCTGAGACAAACAGATGTTGACCCTCCCAGGAAGAGAGACCTGACCACAGAGGGCAGGATCTGAGCGCCACCGAATACGGGATCTGCGGAATTCCCGTGGATCACACAACCGAGGCTTCTCTGAGACTCTGTTAGGTATTTCTTCCGCTTCTGCTCGCGCTCCTCCTGGGAGGGGCAGCTCACGGCACGGAGACGCGGCCCGGTCGCGCCAGCAGAAACCAGATGGGGGCAGCCTCACAGCCCCTCGAAATCTAATACCGCCTTTCAAGGATCCACACCGCCTCTTGCGGAGACATCAGGCCCACAGAAGTCTCTCGGGGCCACACAGTTTCTATCTCAGATGAGGCACCTGAGGCTCACAGAGCAGAAGCAGCTTGCTCGAGGCCAGGCCATGGTCCATGCGGGAGACGGGCACTGAACCCAGATGCGTCTGGCTCCAAACTCAATGAGGCACAGAGCCACACGTCAACAAAAGCCCTTTCAGTCCACACATTTGGGAAGGAGAGTATTCAAGGGACCAAGAAACTGGAAAAGATGGCCATTATCGCTGCGTTAGAGAAATATCAACCAGAATGCTGCTGGAGTATCATTTGTCTGCTAACAGGCCAAACCTGAAAGGGTGAGGATAGTATCTAATGCGGACGTTGGAAAGCATATACCGATGGGGTAAAATAAATTGGGTTAACCTTCTGGAGGGCAGCTGGCAACGTGTTTCAATACATGTAAATACCCCTTGATCCAGTCATTGTACTTCTAGGAATTTACCCTCAGGGAAACTTGACTCTCGTACACAGACTACGAACAGGGATGTTCATGATGGATAAGAGTAAAAAAAAAAAAAAAAAAAGGAAGAGTTTTAGTACAGACACGTGTAACTAAATTGTGTACAACAATGTATATATAATAGTTTATCTGTAATGAAATGCCCTGCATCTGTTTGTTTTTAATTTTTTTTAATGTTTATTTATTCTTGAGACAGAGACAGAGCGTGAACAGGGGAGGGGCAGAGAGAGAGGGAGACACAGAATCGGAAGCGGGCTCCAGGCTCCGAGCTGTCAGCCCAGAGCCCGACGCGGGGCTCGAACTCACGAACCGCGAGATCATGACCTGAGCCGAAGTCGGTCGCTCAACCGACTGAGCCGCCCAGGCGCCCCTGCATCTGTTTTTTTAAAAGATATAAGATGATATCAATCTTTAAGCATTGACATAGAAGTACGACAAAGGTATCTTGCAAATAAAACCTTTTTATTTGCAATATTAGACACAATCCAAAAGGAATTGATTAAATAAATTAAGATGCTCTCCTTCTATAGACTACTATGGAGCATTTAAAAAGAATGAAGTAGGGGCACCCGGGTGGCTCAGTCGGTTAAGCGTCCGACTTCGACTCAGGTCATGATCTCATGGTTTGTGGGTTCGAGCCCCGCAGCGGGCTCTGTGCTGACAGCTCAGAACCTGGAGCCCGCTTCGGATTCTGTGTCTCCCTGTCTCTCTGCCCCTCTCCTGCTCATGCTCTGTCTCTCAAAAATAATAAATAAACATTTTGAAAACTTATAAAATAGGGGCGCCTGAGCGGCTCAGTCGGTTGAGCAGCCGACTTCGGCTCAGGACATGATCTCGCGGTTGGTGGGTTCAAGTCCCGCGTCGGGCTCTGGGCTGACAGCTCGGAGCCTGGAGCCTGCTTCAGATTCTGTGTTCCCCTCCCTCTCCGCCCCACCCCTGCTTGTGCTCTGTCTCTCAAAAATGAATAAACATAAAAAAATTTTTTAAAAAGAATGAAGTAGGTCAGAACGAGCAAGTTGTCCAGGATTATAGTACTGTACTCTCCCAGTTTTTGTAATATGCATACATATATGTCTGTGTGTACCTACTATTATGGGCGAGGGTGTGTGTATATCAGATACGTCAGACACGAAGTTTTAATTGTGAAAATCTCTTCATTTACAGAGGTTAAATGAAGAATAACTTTTAGTTCTTCAATTCAGCATTGTTTGAATTTGTTATGATTATGCATAACTTTTACGATTAAACAAAAAGAAAAAAAGCAGATCACAACTTATATGTCTCCTGTACTCACATTTCTGTTAAAAGATCTTCTGTTTAGATAGGTTTCTTTTTAGCTAGTTTGCATATATCTCTTCAATTAGCTTTATTGAAGTATAATGAACATGCAATCAAACGTGCCCATCTGAAGGGTAATATACTTTTGAGTTTTGGCTAATGTATACAGTCCTGTAACTACCCATGGGATTGAGATGGAGAACAGTTCCCAGACAGGCATTTTTCAGTCAGGAAAGATGTGTGTCAGAATTGGAGACTGAGTTTCTAGGTGATTTTCATTCTCTTTGCTTTGTTGGCCTGTTTACAACACCCATCTTTCATCTGAGAAAAATAACAAAGCATCTACATCCTGGGAAAAGAAGACAGTGGAAGTAAGAGCCTCTCCTCTTGGCTCGATGAAGTGACATCATTTCTTCCTTATAACAACCCACATGAGATGAGGACTTTATATCACCCATTTAACCCGGGGGGGGGGGAGTCCGAGGCCCCAAGAGTTACGTGAGTAGAGCTGCTCTATCTAAATGGTAGCCAGCTGGGGCGCCTGGGTGGCGCAGTCGGTTAAGCGTCCGACTTCAGCCAGGTCACGATCTCGCGGTCCGTGAGTTCGAGCCCCGCGTCAGGCTCTGGGCTGATGGCTCAGAGCCTGGAGCCTGTTTCTGATTCTGTGTCTCCCTCTCTCTCTGCCCCTCGCCCGTTCATGCTCTGTCTCTCTCTGTGCCAAAAATAAATAAACGTTGAAAAAAAAAATTAAAAAAAAAAAAATAAATAAATGGTAGCCAGCAGTTAGTAGACACTTGAAATCTGGCAAGAGCAAACTTAGATGGGCTGCAATTAAACTACACACCAGACTTTGAGGAGTTAGTGCAAAAAAAAGTAAAAGATCTCAATAATTTCTTATGTAGATCGCGTGTTGAAATAATATAGTGGGTTAAGTGAACGATATGACTAGAATTGATTTCATTGGTTCTTCTGACTTTTTAAACGTGGCTACTAAAACTGGAAAATTACATCCGTGGCTCACGTTCTATTTCTACTGGATGGTGCTAATGGAAATCATGAGCTCTCACCGAGTCCAGAGGACGTATTTCCTATCTACTCGTGTTCTGACGTACCAGAATCTGACGTGGTCGCCCGCTCACTCTTTACTAAAACGCTCTCCTCTCTTGGCCTTGGCTGGTTCATTGCCCCAGGCTTTCCACCTTACCTCCCCGACTGCTTCTCCCCTTTCTCTCCTCCACCCAGCTCCTAAATGTTGGGGGTCCTCAGAATCTTCTGCACTCTCCCTTTACTCTTTCCCTAGCTGGCCCCATCAATTCCTTAATTGGACTTAAATTCCAAATTTCTGTGATGACTCCCAGATTTATTATATCTGCAAGCCAACACCTCCTCCGAGCTTCTAGGCTTACGGTTCCAACTGTCTGTTGCAGTATCTGAAAGACATATTCGCCTTCATGACAAGCCTAACCCAAGTCCAAACTAAAATCGTTGAGAAGCCACCTGCAGCCTCCTACAGAATGTTCTTCTCCAACTAACCACCATGAAAGCAGCTGCGGACCATCCATAAATGAATAGGTGTGGCTGTGTGTCCCAATGAAACTCTATTTGCAGACAATCAGCTTTGAATTTCATGTCATTTTCTTTGTCACAAATATCATTTATCTTTTGATTTTTAGCCATTTAAAGATGTAGAATGCATGAGCGGATGATGATCTCAGGGGTACGCAATTTGTGAGTGGCCAAGCTTACAAAGCTTGAGCCCAGTTTTGTCTGATTTCAAAGGCAAAAGTTCCTAACACGTGAGAACCCCAAGCGTTTTATCATCTGAACCTAAATTTTTTCAGAGTAAAGGACGGAGCTGTTTATAGTTACACGGGACAAAGTTACACACCCAGCCACCGCCCCCCGCCCCAGGTGGCCCATCCCAGAATCTTCCCTATTGGGCTCCACCTCCGGGTCCCCCGAGTCTCACCCAGGGGTGAAGAAGCTGGCCCAGCCAGGGATGAACTTCGGATCCCGGGAGAAGAGGAGGATGGCGAACACGCAGAAGAGGG
Source organism: Lynx rufus (assembly GCF_022079265.1). Classification (NCBI taxonomy): domain Eukaryota; kingdom Metazoa; phylum Chordata; class Mammalia; order Carnivora; family Felidae; genus Lynx; species Lynx rufus. The sequence goes on along the minus strand of NW_025814896.1, from coordinate 14,480,727 downwards.
TGAACACGGCCTGCTCGGCAAACCTGTGGCACAGACAGGCAGGCGCCACAGTGATGGTGGGCTTTGGGCGGACCACAGCGTTGGGAAGGCCTTGGGCAGATGCCCGCTGGCTGTGATGGGCCCAGGCCCTGCCTCCGAGAAGCTGCAAGAGGTAATTCACTCCCCAGAGTGAGGGGAAGGGTATCCTGGGGTGTAAGGGATTCCCGTCCAGGGGCTTCCACACTCCCCCAGGATCCTTCCTGAGCATCAAACACCACGTCCCCCCAAGCTATTTATATCACTCCCTCTGGGAATTTCCCAAGGTTTCGGGGGAGGCGGAGACTCAACAGAGAGAAAGAAAGAGCAAAGCAGAGGCAGAAAAACCGAAAAGAAGGAAACGGCCAAGAGGTAGGTGAGACGGGAGCAGTCATACACGCAGAGGAAGTTAGATAACTATATGCAGAGAGGGGGCAGACAGACATGGACAGGGGCAGACACAGACAATCCCCCAACGTCCGAGCAAACATCTACCCAAGGTGCTCATCTCACAGACTGGGGAGCAGGGCCCAGAGCGGGTTAGTGCCTTGCCCAAGGCTACACAGGAAGTAGGCGGCAGAGCCAGTCTTGGGTGCAGGCCCCCTGACTCCTAGGCGTTTTCACCACATGGGAAACATGCATTGAAAAAGGTCCCAGCAGCTGCCCGAGGCAGGGGGTACCCCGTGTGCCGGAAGGGAAAGGGTGCTTTAGCCAGGACAGGGCAGCCGATCCCCACCCCAACTACACGCCGAGGGGCTTCCCGGTCCTCAGAGTGTTTGCACAGCACCAGGGCAAGAGGCTGACTGTGTAAACCACCCTCCTACCCTCCACCTCTAGGCTCCCAGGCCATCGTCCTGAGACCTCCCTCCCTCCCGGGACTCAGCCCCTAGGGATCCAATGGTCAGGCCAGGAGGTAACTCTCCTAAAAGTGAAGTCTACGCTGGGCTCTCTCCCCATGCCAGGAACCCCCACACCACGCACTTGATGGGTCCCAGGTTCTGGAATTCTTCCCGAATCACTGCTCGAGCTCTATCTTCTGCATCCGTCTTGATCTCGGATTTCTTCTTCCTCCTCCAGCCCCTGGAACAGAGAGCAGGGAGGTTAGGAACGGCCACTGCAAAGGTACGACTAACTTGTTAACGACCCCACCACGCCCCGGCCAAGCCTCGTTCTCTCTGTTCCGGAGACAGCACCGGCTGCCGCTGGGAGTGGCCTTCCTGCCCCTGGGGAAGCCTTTCCAAAATCTGTCCTTCCCACCTACAGCCTGGATGGTCTTCTAAAAAAGTGAATGTGATCAGAGGACTCCCAGGCTTCCGATTTTGTAGGGGGTCAAACAGTCACATGAATAAACCAATGGAACAAACAGAAAGGCCCAGAAATAGATTGGGGGTTTGCGTCTACGACACAGCTGGTCTCTCAGACTGGTGTAGAAACGATGAACTATTCAGTCAGTGGTGCTGGACATACGGATCAATGGGATAGAACTGAAAGTGTGGAAATAAATCCATACTTCCATGCTTAACTGGCTTTTGGCAAGGGTACCATGACCATTCAGTGGGGAAAGAGTAGTCTTTTCACAAATGATCCCAGGACAAGTGGATAGCCACAGGAAAAAGAGTCAATGTGGACCCCTATCTCATATCATATTAAAAAAAAATAACTCAAAAGGGATCAGACCTAAATATAAAAGCTAGGGGTATACAATTCTTAGAAGAAAACACAGGGGGAAATTTTTCTGGCCTTCGATTTCAACTTCAACTATTTCTTAGAGATAACACCAAAAGCTCAAGCAACCAAAGACAGATAGATCAGACTTCATCAAATTTTAAAAACTTTCGTGTGCCAATGAATGAACAGCGTTGGGCACCTGGACGGCCATCTGGAACAAAAATGAAGTTGGATCCAAACCTCACATTGCACCCTAAGAATAAACCCAAACAGATCAAAGAGTTCAGTGTAAAAAAAAAACAAAAAACTAAAACTAAATGAAAACATGAGTTTCTTGTTTATTTGTTTGTTTTTTTACAACTCCTAAATGGGGAAATCTTTCTAACTGTAATTGAAAATTCAGGAGCCACATGAGAAGGATTGAGAAATTCATCTACATGAAAGTTTTCTTGGGGGCGCCTGGGTGGCTCAGTCCACGGAGCGTCCAACTTCGGCTCAGGTCATGATCTCACGGTTCACGAGTTTGAGCCCCACGTTGGGCTCTGTGCTGACCGCCCAGAGCCTGGAGCCTGCTTCGGATTCTGTCTCTGTCTCTGTCTCTCTCTCTCTCTCTCTCTCTCTGCCCTCCCCCTCTCATGCTCTCTCTCTCTTAAAAAGAAATAGACATTAAAAAAAAAAAAAGTCCCTTCCCCAAGAAGGCTCTCCTGACCTCCCCGTTAGGTGAGAGCCCTCCAGGGTGCACCTTCATATGTCACGGTCTTTTCCTTCATGGCACTTATGACTGGCTGTCTTCCCCACCTTGAGTGCAAGCCCCCCAAGGGCAGGGATGGTCTCTGCCCTGCCCACTGCTCCACGCTCAATACCTACAACCGTAGCAGGCACATAGTGGGTACTCAGCAGATATTTGCCGAGTGAAGGTGTTGTCACGTCATTGGCCTGAAACTTCTCTGTTACCCAGAAACACCTGTCACTGAACACTGCATTTCCTCCATCATGGCCTCTTGTGGCTGCAGGTGTCTGTTAGATGAAACCAAGTCGACCGGAAAAAAGGGCTCTATTTCAGGCTCAGTCCTGGGCAGTCTACACACCCTCCCTCATGCAGCCTGTACTTTTGCTGTAGCTAATTTTTAGCCTTAATCCACAAGTGAAGAAATGAAAAGCTCGGGGAGGTTTACAGAATTGCTCAAGGTCACATGGAAGTGTGACTTGAACTCTGGTCCATCTGAGTCCAAAGTCAGGACTTGCTTCTCCGGGCTAATGCAGGCTTTGAACCCCGAGTCTCTGCTAGGGGGGAGTTCCGGATGGCGTCTGGGTCAAGGAACGCCATGATCGGAGCCTTTGGCTCATATTTGCTTAATACCTTCCTCCTAATAGATTCATCATTGCAGTCTTTAATTACGTATGTAAACAGAACATTTTATATCGCTCCCATCAATGGAAAACAAGAATCACTTGTTAGAAAAACGTAATCATAAAAATAAACACACGAAAGCAGGGCAATCGTTACATTCTGCCAGATACCATTGCTGGCTTACGTCTCTGGAACTGACACTCGTTCTTTGTTTAAAAAGCTGGTTTGGAAATGTTAGGTAGGACGGTGGCCTCATCACCCAAGAGACGCTTGCTTCCCTCTATGGGAGTTGGCAAAGGGATTCTTTTTCACACTGTATGAGTCGATGTTAGTTAATGCCCTGCGCCACCCCAAATCAGCTCCTGCACCAGGGCCCCATAAAGTGGGAGTACTTAAAGGAGGACGCCAACCGTAAATTGCCGACGATGGGGGCCATTAACTGAGGGTCTGGGCCTAGCAGGCAGCTCCCACTACCCATAATCCTCATATCCCCGGGAGGTGAGGGCTCTGCGACAGTCACCCTGGGAGAAGGTGACACGAGATTAGTGACGATCCTTCGTTTACACAGGAGGAAACTAGACTTGAGAAGACCGCTGTCTACCCAGCGAGAAGGAAGCGGGGACCCCCGTCAGGCTCAAAGCTCACGGTAGGCATGAGGGTACCTCAGGGTCATTCCCCCATACAGGAAGGAGATCCACAGCCAGCCCGCCAGCAGGAACAGCAGCATGAGAGGGAAGGCAAAAATGAACCAGGAGCCAAAATTCACCACATCGCACTGTGGGAAGAAACTGGAGAAACAGGGGAGATGAGAGCCGGCCAAGGTCAGCCTCGCGGATGCACACGGCGTATGTACGCGCAGCGATTTCTCAGCGAGAGCATGGGCGTTTACACATAATAAACAACAGTACGTTTAATATTACCAGTGCGATTGAACGTATTTCAGTTTTCTCCCCCTACATTTCCTGAGTGTTCTGCAATATAATCAGAGTGAAGTAATAAAATGTGTTTGGGGAGCGAAGGCCAAGGGCGACACTCAGGGCAACCATTCCCCCACCTCCCCACGCTCCTGGCTGGAGAATCAGAACCCCGCATGATTTGGCATTCATTTTAAATCCTCTCCCGCCAGACCAGAAGGTCCAAGCTTATGCAGTCAAACGCTGTGTATGATTTGCATGTGATTTACAAGTAATTTACCCCAAATCCTTCACATTTGATATTTTTACTTCTGCCTCCAGCATTTTTTCCCTTAATTTCTTTTCAAGTTGGAACAAAGTCCTGCTCGTATCAGGGTGGGCAGGCAGCCTGAAAACCCTCTGACAGCAACGGCCCCCAGCTGCCCTGCTCCCCGCTACCCCGCAACTCAGCATCTGCCCCGGAAGGCCCCAGAGCCCACATCTTTCCTGCCCAGCCCAGGGATGCACTCCAGCTTTGTCCTCCCAGCCCATACGCCCTTTTGCTGGTACTTCCTTCTAACTGAGGGCACTAAAGGGCCCAACTCAGCTTGTCCCCACGTGGCAAGCAGGACCATCTTGGCTTTCCGTTTTGCAGTCCTTAAAAACAAAACAAAACAAACAAAGCCACAAACCAAAACCCACAAGGCATGGCCAGGCCTGCTCAAAGATGAAAAGACAACCCGAAGTCGTGCAGCGGGCTGAGTCAGTTGGGGAAGTGCTGAGCCCTACCCTCATCCCACACCTCCTGAATCCGAATCTCTGCAACAGAGACCCAGGCAGCCCGGGAGGGTGACTCTGATATGCACCCATGGCTGAGAATCACTGGTGTCTATCACCAGCTTTTAAAATCAAAAGGTTTCAGGACCTGAGAATATAGTGGAAAGTTAAGGTTTTAAAATCGGCTCGGGGGGCCCGTAGGCGGCTCAGTCGGTTAAGCGCCTGACTCTCGGTTTCGGCTCAGGTCGTGCTCTCGCGGTGTCGTGGGTTCGAGCCCCGTGTTGGGCTCCTTGCTGACCGCACGGGGCCTGCCTGGGGTTCTCTCTCTCCCTCTCTCTCTGCCCCTCCCCCACTCGCACTCTCTCGGTCTCTCTCCAAATGAAAGAAAATTGGCTTAGGAGGTTAAAAGACGGGTGTGCTCGGAATTTCCCGCGAAAACCACTTTGATGGGAAGTGATAGCAAACCTCCTCTCTGGAAGACCATCACAGCCGGCTTTCCCCCATCATCTCAGGAGGTCCATGATTCTTGGGCTGAGTACCGGGTAAGGGAGCTGGCCCGCATTTGGGGCCATGTTGAATATTAAATACGTCTGTTGTGTGTGTTTGCCAAATGCTTTCACGTGGACTAAGTGAACGTCTGATGTTCCCTCCCTTTGCAGAGGGATCTTAGAATCCTCGCCTCTCAGATCCTGGAATCTGTACATCGTAGGAACGGAATCTGGCAATACCTGGGATTGCTTACATCTTCAAACCCAGGGGCTTGGGATCACGGAGTTGACAAGTCATATGCCATCTGAGAATCCTTCTCTTTTATTCTCCCGCCCTGACAGACGGCCACCCAGCCACTCTTGGAACAGCTCTGGCAATGGGGAGACTAGCTCCTGGCAGGGCTCGCTCCACTGCTGGCCCGGGGCCCTGGTTGCAGAGCTTCTCCTGGGACCTTACGGCCACAGCCACGGCCACAGCCCAACGCCTCCAGTGGGGTTGGTTTTTAAACAAAAAAATTTTTTTAATGTTTTTATTTATTTTTGAGACAGAGAGAGACGGAGCATGAGCAGGGGAGGGGCAGGGAGAGGGAGACACAGAATCGGAAGCAGGCTCCAGCCTCTGAGCTGTCAGTGCAGAGCCTGACGCGGGGCTCGAACCCACGAACCGTGAGATCGTGACCTGAGCTGAAGTCGGACGCTCAACCGACTGAGCCACCCAGGTGCCCCTATGTTTATTTATTCTTGAGACAGAGACAGAGCATGAACAGGGGAGGGGCAGAGAGAGAGGGAGACACAGAATCCGAAGCAGGCTCCAGGCTCTGAGCTGTCAGCACAGAGCCCGACGTGGGGCTCGAACCCACCAGCCGTGAGATCATGACCTGAGCCGAAGTCGGACGCCCAACTGACTGAGCCACCCAGGCGCCCCGGGGTTGGTTTTTCAAAGCCGATGTCACATGTCGTTCCTTTGCTCTTAGCTTTGCACTGGGCTCCCCATCTCACTGGCAGCAAAAGCTGGGGTCCTAACAACTCACCTTCTGTGCCCCCACACTCCCTCCCCTCTGCCTTCTGCGCTCCTGGTCTTTGTGCCTTTCACCTTTGACCACGCCGGTTATCCCTGTCTGGAATGTTCCTCCTTCCTGTGCTCACATAACTTCTAGGTCCCAGATGTCACCTTGCTATAGAGGCAGCACATCCCTGACCAGCCTCTGTAAAATAGCACCCACTCCTATCCCTTCCGCACCCTTCTCCCGCTTTATTTGATTCCATAACTTATCACACCGTTGCATATGTATCCAGCTGCCTTTTCCTTTATTGCTTGTCTCCACCACCAAAATGGAAGTTCCCCAGCGCGGGGCCTTCTCTGGGCTTGTGCACTGCTGGGTCCCCAGAGCCTGGCCCATAGACGGCATTCGGTACATATTTCCCCGAATATTGAGTGAAGGAGAGGAGGAGGGGTGGGAGGAGCAGAGACCCCCGTGCCCCGTGGAGCACCTGCCTTTACCTTTTGAGCTGGCCAAGCAGGATGAGGTTGGGGGCCGTGCCCGTGAGGGTGGCAGTGCCCCCAATGCTGGCTGAGTAGGGAATGGAGATAAGGAAACCCTTCCAGATGTTCCTGTGGTATTCCCCCTCCTTCTTGCAGTCCAAGGGAGCCTCCGCCTCAGGGCAGTCTTTGCTTTAAACAAACCCAAAGAGAAGCCATTCAGAACACGTTTCAGAATTTCTGGCCTTCTGCGGGGGGGGGGGGGGGGGGGAGCATCGCTTGGGTTGGGAGAACTAAGTGGTCTTTCTAGAAGGCAGCTTGGCACAGGCATGGAAAACCTCTAAAGACGTGCAACCCTTCAGCTCAAACGTTCTACTTTCAGAATTAATCCCAAAGAAATAATTGGGCAGGTGCCTCGGGCGTGGGTATGAGTTCACCACGGCACTAAATATAGTTTACATTACAAACAACCCTAATCTCCATCCAAAGGGGATTCGATAGATCAAAATGATCCTCTTTCTGGATGGAACACCAACACGGCTATTAAAAATGATGAGCTAGGGGCACCTGGGTGGCTCAGTCAGTCGAGCGTCCGACTCTTGATTTCGGCTCAGGTCATGATCCCGGGTCGTGAGATCGAGCCCCACGTCACTGTGGAGCCTGCTCGAGATTCTCTCTCTCCCCCCTGCCCCTCTCCCCTGCTAGTGCTCTCTCTTTCTCTCAAAAACGAAAACAAAAACCCCCCCACATGATCTAGACGGATGTTTATTAGGATAAAATATGTCCATTATATGAAGTGAAAAAGGGTACGTAACTGCTTAATTTATTTTAAAAATATTCATATATTTGATGAATACGTGAGTATTAAGAAAAATTTAGAATGGTATACACAAAGTTATTTTTAAAGTGCCTTTCTTGGGCATGAAATTATGGAATTTTTTCCCTCCTTTATTCTTTATATTTTCTGGGTTGTTTTTCTGGTGCAGTTAAGAGGATTGGGAAAGAATGAATTTAAGAATTGTTAATTATATAATTAAAAGATAATGGCATTGCCACCAATTTATTGAGGTGAAAAGATGCTGACCACGTTCCATTAAGTGAGACAGCAGGTTACAAAAGAGCATATACAGCATTATCAACGTTTTTATTTTAAAAATGCATTTATGTACATAGAGAGGCATCCAGAAATAGTCTAGAATAGTATTCCCCTGTTTTAATCTGTCTTCGGGACTGAGATGCTGGGTACATCTTTCTTTTTGTCTAAGAGTATTCTTTTTCAGGGCGCCTCGGTGGCTCAGTCGGTTAAGCATCTGACTTCGGCTCAGGTCATGATCTCACGGCTTATGAGTTTGAGCCCCACGTCAGGCTCTGTGCTGACAGCTCGGAGCCTGGAGCCTGTTTCGGATTCTGTGTCTCCCTCTCTCTCTGCCCCTCCCCTGCTCACACTCTGTCTCTCTCTGTCTCCCCAAAATAAATAAACATTAAAAAAAAGAGTATTCTTCTTCATTGTGCAATTATAAAATTTTTCTAAATGAATGACATTAACAATTGTCCCTCTATAACAGATCAATTTTTTTTTTTTAAGGAATCAAAGATACTTCAAATATCTTCTGGCCTTAATTGCTAATGAGAAGCCCCTTATCTGGAAGGCAACTGGAATATGATTTGGGGTCTAAAAGGAAGGGAAGACAAGAGGCGGCTGGAGACTGATGTCATGGCCTGACTTCTCAGGGTGAAAGTCCTGGCAGGCACTGTGGGTCCCCAGGCCTAGGGGACCAGACTCAGCCTCACGATGAGAATGAGAGCAGAAGGGGCCTTAGGGTTCACCTCGTGCAAGCACTTCTTTGTTCAGTTGGGGAAACTAAGGCCCAGAGAGGGGACTTCCACTCCAATGGATATGGAGCCCCCATCCAATGGATGGGGTGTTCATTCAGTGGACACAGAGTTCTAGAAGAACGAGGACTGAGTCTTTTCCCATAGATTCAGCACAAGCTCTGCATGGGCAGATGGCCCACACAGATTCCTAGGTTGCATGTATTAGTGAGTGGCCGGGCCACTCACAGAAACCACATCTCAAAGCTGGACTCAAAGCCCCCGGATATGGTGCCAGGAAGGAGCGGAGGCCACAGAATAAGACAATCAGACATAAGATCATGTCTCTCTTCTGCCAAAACCCTCCATTGGCTTCCCTCTCGTTCAAAGTCAAGGCTACATCGTTAGCCTAGGAGGTCCCTCACGGTCTGCCTCTCCACCACCACACAAGTGATCTCTCGGACCCCAACTGCTGCCATCCACTCCACCAGCCACACTGGCTTCCTGGCCGCTTTGGACTCTCAGGACCTTTGCACCTGCCGGCCCCTCCGCTGAGACCGCTCTTCCCATGGGGCCCCCATGACCCTCACCTCCTACAGGTGTTTGCTTAAGTGTCACCTTCTGACCACCTGTTTTAAAGCTGCCTTTTCACACCCCGCAGGCCACCCCCCCCCCCCCCGCCGGCCTTCTCTCCTGCTTTGTTCCCCTGCATAGCTCTCACCAACCATCTGACATACTATGAATTCCACTCATATGTTTGTGTCTTGTCCCTGGTATGTAAACCCCACAAGGGCTGGATTTTTGCCTGTTGCTGCATCTCCGGCGGTGCCTGGTGTTGTTCAGCTGTCTATAAATATTCGTTGGATGCATACAACAGACCTGACTGGTGCCAAGCAATGCCTTGAGCAGGCGACTTTACTTCCTGCCGTTTCATCGCCAACAAACCAAGGGAACAATGCCATTAACCACAAGCGCTACCTGTGCCCGTAGGGCCTGGCGACCTACTTGATCGACGTTAGCTGATTTCATCTCAAAACAGCCCTCTCAGGTGGGTACCAACGTCACGCCCAGTCGGTGGATGAAACCAACCTGACTGACTTGTCCCAATCACACGGCCGGCGAGCCACAGAACCAGAGTCAGGTCTGCAGGGCTCCCAAACCCCAAGCTCTTAAGCACACTGCCAAATACAAAGGACATGGGACACTAAACGTGCCATCGAGGCGGAGAGGCTTCCTTAGTCACACAGCTGTGAGGCTTGTGATCGTCTCTTAGGATACTTTTGCCTTTAGAGCCTCTTGACCCCTGTCTGCGTGCTTCTCCTCCTTGACCGTCTCGGAGCTGCGTGCTCCCGCTCGGCCGGCCCCTCCTCTCAGATGCGCCACTGCACCAGACCTCTAGGGACCTCATGTGCTCCCCTGCCCTTGCCGTCCACATTTGCACTGGTTTTTGTTTGTTTGGTTTTTTTTTTTTTTTTGGCCTAAGCCAAAGGGATGAATGGTAGAAACTTGGGCACTAGGTCATTTGGAGAAAGTGGGGGCTGGGGGAGGATTGCTTGCAGCACTGAATTCTTGGTCATCATCTCCTCGGATCAAGCACTGGGTCCTCTATCGAGTGCACCGGGAACTCACTCTTCCGTGCCAGCAAGAAACTGCACCTCCGTGGGCACCGCGTGCAGCCCGTTTCTCCGCACAGCAGCTGGGAGGGAAGAACAGGACGTCTTTAGTGGAATATGGTGAGTGGATAGGAGTGTTCCTATTCTCGCGTCGTCAGCGGAAAGGGCTTCTTCGGGTTCCCCTCCTATACCGTTAATTGAACTTTTCAAAAAGGCACCTGAGATTCCATCCTTCCGTCCCACCTATTCCTATTCGGAGATGGTCCTGGGCCTGTGGACGGGGGTTACGCTGCAAGTCCTCTAGACAACCGGTAACTCAGCTCCGGACTCCCCTGAGCTGCCATTGGCAATGGGATGTTTACGAAAGACTAGCTCTAAGTAATGGGTCAGTCACCCTGCTCTCCCATACATGCATTCATTCATTCATTCATTCAGTATTTGTTGAGCACCTACTATGTGCTATTGGCTATGAGCTTGCAATACACGGTGAATAATGTAGAACAAGCTCCCGGCTCCCAGGAAGGTTATATTCCAGAAGGGGAGACAGACAAGCAATGAAGAAAGAACATCTCAGGTAGGGATGTAGAAGAAAGTGGGTCGTGTGATGGAGAGTGATTGCCGAGTCGGGAGGGGAGCAGGTGGGCGGCTGTGACCAAGTCAACTGAGAAGACACCATGAGCTGATGGCGGCTGAGACCTCAAGGATAAAAGGAGCCAAGAGGAAAAAAAAAAAATAAAAAATAAAAGGAGCCAGTCATAGGAAGAGCCGTGGGAAGAGGATTCTAGGCAACAGTAGCAGCAAGTGCAAAGGCCCTGAGGTGAGAATGTATCTGGTATGTTGAGAAGAAGGGAGAGCAGGAGAGGGTGGCAGGAGGTGAGGTGAGGGAAGGAGCGGGGGTGAGCGAGCGGGGGCAGGAGGTGGGCTGGGTCACGCGGAGGTCTTGGGGCTCACAGTAAAGACTTCGGCGTTTACGCCGAGTCAGATGTGAGCAGAGCCAGGGGAGTGTTTGAGCAAAGGGGAGTCAGGACAGGATCTGACTTCCTTTTAAAGATACCCCTTGCCTAATAGGTCGGTCTCCCTGGAAGCCTTCAACAGTGTTTTGGAGACAAGAACAATTGCAGGGATTAAGATTTTTTGCAGCTGAAAGCATCACCAAGAACAAGAGAACCTATCCCTGGGATTGAGGGTGTGAGGGAGAGCCGAACACACAGGTTCTGGGTTCAGATCACGGATCCATCACTTACGATGCAAGCTTACAGCAGTGGTTCCCAACTGGGGCCGATTCTGCCTCCGAGAGACACTGGGCAACGTCTGGAGACATTTTTGGCTGTCGTAACTGGGAGTGGGAGTGGGGGTGCGGGGGTGTTACTGGCATTTAGTGGGTGGAGGCCAGGAACGTTGCTAAACGTCCTCTTATGCACAAGTCAGCCCCCCTCCACACACACAAAGAATCATCCCACCCAAAACGTCACGGTGCTGAAGTTGAGAAACCTGGGTTTGGAAAAATCTCTTAGTCTCGCTGTACCTCAGTTCTTTAATTCATAAAAGGGAAGTAATAATTCTAGAGTTGTCCAGAGGATTAAGGAGCTGACCCATTTGCTATAGACTGAATGTCTGCATCTCCCCCAGCCTCATATGTTGAAACCTGACCCCCACTGAGATGGTACTAGGAGGTGGGGCCCTTAGGAGGTGATTACGTAACAAGCACAGAATCCTCACGAATGGGATTAGTGCCCTTGTAACAGATGCCCCATAGAGTTCCCTTGCCTCTTCCAAGTGTAGACACAGAGAAGACGGCCGTCTACGAATCAAAAAACAGTCTCTCACCAGACAACAAATTTGCTGGCACCTTGATCTTGGACTTCCCAGCTTCCAGAACTATGAGAAATAAATACCCAATCCATGGTATTTTTGTTCGAGCAGACTGAATGGACTAAGACACCATTTAAAGCAGGGATTGGTGGGGTGCCTGGGTGGCTCAGTTAAGCGTTTGCTTTCAGCTCAGGTCATGATCTCATGGCTCGTGGGTTCGAGCCCCACAATGGGCTCTGTGTTGACAGCTTGGGGCCTGGAGCCTGCTTCAGATTCTGTGTCTCCCTCTGTCTCTCTGCCCCTCCCCTGCTCATACCCTGTTTCTCTCTCTCTCTCAAAAATAAATAAACACAAAAATAAACAAATAAAGCAGGGATTGGCACACTTCTTCTGTAAAGGACCAGACAGTAAATATCTTAGTTTTGGGGGGCCCATACGTCTCTGTCGTACTCAACTCTGCCATGAAATGGCCACAGACAATACATAAATGAATATGTGTGGCTAAACCTTTAGTTTTGGATGCTGAAATCTGAAGATCATATGATTGTCACATGTCACAAAATATTCTTTTCATTTATTCAGCCATTTAAACATATAAAAACTATGCTCGGTTCATAGGTTGCATAAAAAAAAAAAAAAAACCAGGAGGTGGGCCAGATGTAGTGAGCCAAAGTTGACCAGATCCCAACTGAAAGAATATAACAGGAATCTGGGCCTAGCAAGGATTTAGTAAATGTGGGTTACTCTTGAGAAAGAGTAAGAAAGTGGCCCCTGACGTCCAGAACTGGTCTGGCCCAGATTTGCCATGTGTTCTCTTGTTGGAGCTAAATCATCTTACACTTTGCCAACATCAGACAGAGTCACTCTCTGAGACTTGATGAAGTGAGACAGAGCAAGGACACTGCATAATCTTGTCACAGCACAAAGCCACTTGCCGCCACAAAATGCCAAGCACACCCTCTCTTGCCGAATGAATGGCTGCTACTTCTTTACCTGTAGAATTGCCCCCGACTCCCGATGTCATTCAATCTAGAGCAAGGTTCCTTAGATGCCCACAAATGCCCCAGCCAAAGCCCACAGCCCATGAGAGGTCTTTTGTAACGCGTCTGACGGAGGCCATCACGGCTGCTGGTGGCTTGTGCTCTCTCACTGGGACAACCAGAATAAACTCCAGCTGTTTAACTGCAGATGTGTGTTTGGGAGGAAGGGTCTCGACTCCAGCCCCAGCTGTTTCCCTGTTTCACTATGTGGCTTGGGGAAGAAGTCCCTTCCCCTCTCCGCACTGGGCTGTTTCTTCCCTGTTGGTATTTACAGGGAGTGGGATCTGTGGGAGCTGACTGTCATTTTACCAAGGCTGGGCCTGCTAATCGCCAGCAGAGGTCCAAAGGCTGAATGCAGATCGGCTCACCCTGGGCCACGGGGATGAGGGTTCCAAGGCTCCTATGTTGGAGCAAACCGCCACATCCAATGAGCGGGGCCGGAGGCCAGGGCATTGAAGCAGGAAGTCAGGGCCGTTAATAGGACGCCTACGATCGTGGGCAAAGTCGCTCCCCAGGGCAAGGCCAGACATGAAGAACTCGGACCCAGTAACCCCCCAGCCCCGACTCACCTCTACCTTCCTCTGTACCCTTCACTTCCTACCTGGGTTGGGACCACAGCTGTCCCACGGCATCTAGACCTCAGCAGAGCTCGCTAACGTTTCAGGCACAACCCAAGGCAGCTCTGGGCACCCTTGAGGAATGGCAGAATTTCCTAGAAGTGTCCAGGCCCCACCTAGAAGCTCTGGTTTAGCAGCCTGGGAGAGGAACCTGGGCTTCGGTATTTTTTTAAAAGCTCAGCAGTTGATTCTTCTGTGCGGCCAGCATTGAAAACCCTCACCCCAAGTTATAGGTGGGGGAGACTGTGGCCTCCAGAGGGTGCCCACATCCTCCGAGGGGCCTGTGCTCGCAGGCAGTCTGCTACAGTCCCCACCTGGCCCCTGTCACTCATCTACGGAAGCTGGTGGCCACCAGCAACTGAGCTGGGGGGCCCCAATATGAGACCGTACCCGCTACTGGCAAGGCAGAGAAAGAAAGCTGTGCAGGTACAACAGTAAACAGCAATTATCAGTATAGCGCACGAGATAAGGAAGGAGTCTTACCTCTTTATACAAGTCAGCAAGATGAAAAACTTATATGCCGAGCATCATTTTCCTCATAAGCGTGATGATAATAAAGCCCACGAGGATGCAGTTGAAAAAAAACCACACACACACCACGAAAGACCAAGATGCTGAATGTTCTTAACTATTTACCCAGGGTGCACCCCCGTGCCTCCTGTGACCACAGTGATCCAGGTGACCATGCGCAAATCGGCCAGTGGGGGCCAAGTCTCCAAAATGGCTGGCCGGTTAGGAGCTTGGAGCTTACGAGAGGTCTTGCCGAAATAACACCAATCCCTGAGGGACCCAAAGAACTTTCCCATTTGCAATCTTGCAGCAGCCTCAGAAGAGCCTGGGAGAGCTAGGCCGTTTCTCCCGTCCTCCTTTCATCTGGGGAAACTGAGGCCCGGAGAGGCGGCTTACAGCCTGGATCATGATGACCCAGTGGGTCAGTGGCAGAGTCAGGCTTGTTCCCAGGACCGCTGATCCCCCACCTCTTGAATCTCGCTCCATCTCCAACAGCGCCCACCTGGCTCTTAGCAGGTCTCACCTGGCACAGCCAACTGTGTGTGGATAGCATGTTCTTGAAGCCTGGGATATTCGGGAAAGAGTTCTCGTATCAAATTCGGTATCTTGTATCAAAGCCCCCCAAGCTTGGGCAGGTTGACATCCATTAATTCATTTAACAGTTGCAACAGTCTGGGTAATAAGTATTCATACCCCATTTTATGGAGGAGGTTCCAAACCCACTGAGGTTTGGAACAGTGATGTGACTGGGGCACCCGGGTGGCTCAGTCGCTTAAGCGTCCGACTCTTGATTTCAGCTCAGGTCATGATCTCACGGTTTGTGGGATCGAGTCCCATGCTGGGCTCTGCACTGACGGTGTAGAGCCTGCTTGGGATTCTCTCTCTCCACCTCTCTCTCTGCCCCTCCCCTGCACCCTCTCTCTCTCTCCTTCTCTCAAAATAAGTAAATAAAAACTTAAAAAGAACAGTGACATAACTGATCCGTTCATTCATTTATCCATTAACGCCACACAATTATTGAAGCCCTACTACGTGCCAAACAGCGTTCTGGGTGAACAACACTCTACCCGTGTAGGTTGTTCACGGCAACGGGAAAGACTGACGCAAGCCGCCATGGGGCTCGGGGTCCGTGGAGGAGACGGGTAACAAACAAATCCCTCTCCACTAGAGGTTCAAGGAAACTTAAAGGTGCACCAAAGGGTAGGGTCGTATCACCTGCTCCTCCCCTATTCCTGGAAATCTTAGTGATTTTTATATAACCGCCATGTATCAACCACATCCTGTGCGCCAGGCTCTCGAATCTCATGCCAGCTTCCCAACGATATGTACGAAATGGGAGGTGTCCTCATTTCACAGATGAGAAAAGGGCCTCGGAAAGGCCCCCCCCCCCGGCTTCTGGCCTCGTGAATGAGGAGTGAAGGAGGAGGGCAGTGCTTAACCTAGCCTAAAACATTGCTTTTTGAATGACGTTATCTTGAAGGATCGTAAGCCAGCCTCGTCTTTTACAATCGTAGATTCTAGATTCAGACAGAGCTCAGCAACTAACTAACCACGCTGCTTTGGGCAAATCATTTTGCCTCCCTGAACCCCAGTGTCCTCCTCTGTAAAATGGGGCTCACCTACCTCTTGGTACTGTTATAAAATGAGCTAACGAGTATGAAAAATTAAGCACCACGTCTGGCCGGTGGGTCTTCAAGAAATGAGAGCTCATATTATCATCTCTGTGGTTGCTCTGGGTGTCCCTCATGGACCTAGGTCCCCCAGGAGCCTGCTCCCCCCCCGTCCTGGCCCACTAACAGTCTCCACTCCCTCCTCCGCTGTCCTCACTCATGGCCTGCCACCAGGACAGGGCACAGAGACTGGGTGGAAGGGAACATCTCTCTTTGCACTGGAATTAGCCTTCCTTTTAGGACTCAGGCCTGATCATTAATCAGTCCTGCTCTCTGATCCTACCACTTGTGAAAGCAGGTATCTGCCCCTGCCTTCCAGGGTCTCCTACCTCCTGACATCCTACAGCATATGGGAGAAGATTCTGGATTTCGCCTTGCACCCAACACTGTGTGTGACTGTAGGCAAGTCCTTTCCCCTTCCTGGATCTCAGATTTTTCCATCTTCCATCTTTATAACGAAGGAAATGGCTCTCTCTCTTTTTTTTTTTTTCCTGGCCACTAAACTCTTGGGAGAAAAAAAAAAATCTTGTGTACAAGACAGACTAGCAGAGGTTAAGAGTCCAAGCTCTGAAGTCAGCCAGCCAAGATTCAAAATACCAGAGCCCCTGTTGTGCAGCTGTGTGACCTTGGAGGCTACTCTAGCCTCTTTTCTTAAATTGCTTCCTCGGTTGCCAATCTGCTAAATGGAGTCAATGCTGGTTCTACGTCATTCAGATGTAAGGCCCCCAAGAACCCTGGCCTGAAGTAAGTGCTCAGGAAACATCTGTGATCGTTCCTCGGAAGCCCAGCGTATAAAACAGAGGAAGTGGGGTAGAAGTCGGAGAAGGAGCTGAGTCACCATTCCAGGGTGACCGTGAGGCAGTTCTCTTGAAGCCCAACGCCCAAGGGAAACAGTCCGAAAACCGATGAAGCCGTGGAAGTGAGCAGACTATGGCCCGTGGGTTGACTCTGGCCCGCTGCCTGCCAATTGAGAATGGTTTTTACATTAAAAAAAAAAAAAAATTTTTAACGTTAACTTATTTTTGAGAGACTGAGAGAGATAGAGTGTGCACAGGGGAGGGGCAGAGAGGGAGAGAGAGAGAGAGACACACACACATACACACAGAATCCGAAGCAGGCTCCAGGCTCTGAGCTGTCGGCACAGAGCCCGACACGGGGCTCGAACCCACAGACCGTGAGATCATGACCTGAGCCGAAGCCGGACGCTTAACTGACTGAGCCACCCGGGCGCCTGGAGAATGGTTTTTACGTTTTTAAGCGGCTGGAGAAAGTCAGCAGAAGCCTAATACTTCGTGATGTAAAAAATTACACAAAATTGTAATTTCGGCAACCATAAATAAAATTTCAGTGGAACCCAGCCACACCCGCTTATTTACATATTGCCTGTGGAGGCTTTCTCTCTGCAAGGACAGAGTTTGGGCAGTAGTGATGGTGTGGCCAGCAAAGCCTGAAATATTTACTATCTGGACGCTTACAGAGTAAGTTTTCTTTTTCTAAAAATGTATTTAAAACATTTAAAAATTTTTTTTATTTATTTTTGAGACAGAGAGAGAGAGAGAGACAGAGTCCAAGCAGGGGAGGGGCAGAGAGAGAGAGAGAGAGAGAGACACACACAGAATCTGCAGTGGGCTCCAGGCTCCGAGCTGTCAGCACAGAGCCCGACGCGGGGCTCGAACTCACGGACTGTGAGCGGAGGTCGGACCCAACCCACTGAGCCACCGA
Source organism: Lynx rufus (assembly GCF_022079265.1). Classification (NCBI taxonomy): domain Eukaryota; kingdom Metazoa; phylum Chordata; class Mammalia; order Carnivora; family Felidae; genus Lynx; species Lynx rufus. The sequence goes on along the minus strand of NW_025814896.1, from coordinate 14,463,259 downwards.
GGCGCCCCCACAATAAGTTTTCTGACTCTTGTTGTAGAACATCTCTTCCCTTCCACCTGGAAGATTTTGACCTTGCAGAGATCCTGGCTCTGCTGCTTTACCAACAGTGTGATTGATTCTGGACCTGTCACCTCACCTCTCTGAACCTCACCTGGAAGGTAGTTCTCATCGTTCCTAGCTCGCAGGGCCGATGTGGAAATAAAATAAACAAAACCCCTCACTGCATCATAGGCAGAGACTCATACCACAGTAAACGAGATGAACTTAGATGGTACACGGATCACTGTTTAGATTATTAACACATATATTAATTTTAACACGTATTCAAAAAATATACAACTAGCACTCAGAGCCCATGGGTTCACGAACGGCGTTGGTTGTGTTATCCGGGAAAAATGATCCCAAGCTCCCCCATCTGTCACTCAACATGTGGCTTCCCGGGTGGCACTTCCCACCCCCTCTCTCGGTCAGGTCCCATTCCAGCCAGCAGGAGTGGAGGGCAGGAAGGGCAGGACCCGGGAGCTGCAGGCACCATCCTGCTCGCATACCATTGGTCAAACTTTGTCACGTGACCACGCCTCATTGCAAGGGCAGCCAGGAAATTGAGCTTTTTCTCTCCAAAGCCACGTGCCCATGGGGGGGGGGGGGTTCTATCACTAAAAGAGCAAAGACAGACTCAATATTGGGCATGAACTAGAGATTTCTGTCCACACATGAACTGGTTTAAAGCTTCCTTTTAAACTGCATTTATGTAAATAAAAAGGAAGACGTTTTATTTATTTTTTATTTAAAAAAAATTTTTTTAACGTTTTATTTATTTTTGAGACAGGGAGAGACAGAGCATGAACGGGGGAGGGTCAGAGAGAGGGAGACACAGAATCTGAAACAGGCTCCAGGCTCTGAGCTGTCAGCACAGAGCCCGACGCGGGGCTCGAACTCACGGAGCGTGAGATCATGACCTGAGCCGAAGTCGGACGCTTAACCGACTGAGCCACCCAGGCGCCCCAAAAAGGAAGACATTTGAAAGCAGACAGAAGAGGGCAGCTGCTGCAACCGGGAGGGAAAGATCAAGGGAATCACAGAGATGCCAGTGAAAAGTCCTGGCATCTTTGTGTCTCTGAATCAATCAATCAATCCTGTCTTTGCCTCTCTCTGACTTCTTTCTTTATTTTAGAGAAAGAGAGAAAGAGTGAGTGGGGGAGAAGGGCAGAGGGAGAGAGAGAGAGAATCCCAAGCAGACTCCACTCTGAGCACTCCCCGTGACCCTGGGATCATGACCTGAGCCAAAATCATCTTGACTGAGCCAACCCAGGCACTCCACCTGACTTGTTGATATTTGAGGAAAACAAACCGTTATTTTTCAAGCCACTTGCAGGTAGACATTTACCTGCATTCTCACAGATGCAGCTGGTCCCATGGGTAAGATAGCACATTCTGGAACCGGACTGCCGGGGTGCAAGGCTGGGCTCGGCCATTCATCTGCTGTGTCCTGGGGAAGTCACTTCCCCTCTCTGAGCCCTTGGTTAGTCATCTAAGAATGCAGCAGCTACTTGTATTTTCTTAAGAACACAGTTTCCAGCATTCGAGTGAATCACATCCCATTCTCACTGCTTATTGTACAAGGCCGTTCTTTTGTTTTATTTCTTTTGTTCTTTTTATTTGTTTTTTTCTTTTTTTAATGTTTATTTCTGAGACAGAGAGAGAGAGAGCAAGCACAAGCAGAGGAGGGGCAGAGAGAGAGAGAGAGAGAGAGACCAGAATCGGAAGCGGGCTCCAGGCTCTGAGCTGTCAGCACAGAGCCCGACACAGGGCTCGAACTCACGAACTGTGAGATCATGACGTGAGCCGAAGTCGGATGCTTAACCGACGGAGCCACCCAGGCGTCCCTATTTACTTCTTTATTTAGTCCCTTTGGTTCCCATTTCCCACTCCCATCCTTCCCAGAGCAACCGTGCTGATGTGTTTAATCTGTAGTCTCTCATCTGCTTATGTTCTTGCCAAGTGGCCCCTTGCGTGAAGTTTTAATTTACATAATGGCATTGTCTCCTGTCTCTCATTCTGGCTTCTTTCAATCCCAACTGTGTTCTGTGAGATCCGTTTCTAGAACGAATTCTTTGCTCCTAAAAGCAGCACGGGGCTCAACAGCACGCACTTCACCTTCCCCTTTATTGGTGATTGCGTTCACGTGGCTACCAAGTCACCCCACCACAGAGTACGAGGCAGTGAGCGCCGTCCCAACTGTCCCCTCGTGGACCTGCGTCGGAACTCCTCTGGCGTGTGCATCCAGGAGCAAAACCACCGGGTTACAGGGTCTGTGCACATTGCACTTCTCTGGGGATTAGCGATGCTGAGCATTTCTTCAAATGCTCTGAAGCCAGGCGTAAGTATAGTACCTACTTCATAAGGTTGTTTTGAGAAGTAAGAGACAGTGTAGGCAAAGTGTTGAACTCGTCACTGGGTACACAGTAGGCACTCAGTGAATGCAATTCAAGAAAGAAACAAAGGTGTCAAGGTTTGACTTCGCTAATTGTCAGTTACTATTATTATGTAAACACTCAGCGCATAATATATGCTCAGCAAGTGCGTTTGCTTCACCATCCCCTGCAACTTTTGGACACCCTGCTCCCACTCTTGCGTGCTGGGTCGGGGGGCTGGCCCGGTGCCTTTCCACAGCCTCACCTGCGTTCTCTTCGCTCTGCTGGCCGAGGTCCTTCCGAGTCTCCTGGCCAAAGAGACTTTTCAGGACGGCGCTGGCGATGGGCAGCATCATGGCAGTGGAGGCGGTGTTGCTTAGCCACATGGACAGGAAGGAGGTGGTCACCATCATCCCCAGGATAAGCCTGGGAACAGAGGGAGTTAGAGACGCATCCAGAACGGGGGCCCAGGAGGTCCTCTGGTCCCACTTTGCCACCTTGAGGAATCCAGCCACTTGTTTTACTGACGGAAAGCCAAGGCCCAGAGGGGACAAGCCAGGCGACCGAGTGGGGACCAGATCCATTCGCCAGCCTTATCTCAGGTCTAAGGAAACGGATTCCACATGGCCACGGATTCACCTGGCCATGGGTCCCCCAGGCAAAATAGTCCAAAGACACCGAGCCCCGAAATTTTCTCCCCTTTGTCCCCCAGTCCTCGATGGCTTCCATTACAGAATAAAATTGCCTTGGTGCGCCCCCAAGACCATCCACCGTATCCCCTCAAACCACCTTTGCCAGCCTCCTCTCCCAGTTCCCCTCCCATTCCTACCAGGCACCGCCTCAGACTCCCCTGAACTCACCAGCACACCCAGACAGGCCCTGACCCCCTGCCTGCCTGCCACTGCTTGGCCCCTCCCACCCATAGGAATCCGACTTCCATGATCTTCTCGCTTTACATTGAACCCTTAATCGACCTGGAATTTGTTTAGATGGATAGTACGAGGCAAGATGTAAGTAGTTTCTTTTTGTTCAAAGGATAAGCCCGTTATTCCAACCTTCACCGTTTACTGAATAATCCTTTCCTTCCTCCACCGATTGAGATTTCTTCTAGAATGTCATGCGGCATTTAAAAATCTATTTCTGGACTAGTGTCACACTGTTTTTCGTTGTTCTGACAACGAACTCACTTCTTGGAATCACTTCTACAGCTAGACTCTCTCCCACAGACATGAGGAAACACAGTTACAGAGTCGGGCAGAGTGCTGGACACACAGTCGACACCAGAAACCTAGGAGTTATGTAGAACCTTCTTCTCCCTAACCATTACCCCCGGCTACTTTATCAACCAAAGAGCTTCCAAAGCTCATCTCCACTGCCATCACCCCAGTCCAAGCCGTCACCCTGTCTCGTCTGGACACCCAGAACATTCTCCTAACTAGGCTGCATCCGGTGTCTCACTCTTCGTCTGCTCTCACGCGGCAGCCTAGAGGAATTGTGCGTGGTTTTTTTCATGCAAATCTAGTCATGTCATTCCCCACCTTAGAACTCTTTAAAGCAGAGATTCATGACCAGTGTGGATAAAATTCAGGATAGAAATGAGGGGGAGGTGCATCTCTATTGTATTAATATCTAATAGAAATCAAGTATTTCCTTTGGGGATAGACAAAGGCAACAAAGTTCAATAGGAGCAGAAGTGCCTGGGACTCGGTTGCCAATTAAGATCACAGATATTTTCATATCATGCCGTAATAGTCGCGAACATCTTGGAATATCACTGACACTGGGACTAGAGGGAGTTATTGTAGTTGTTATTAGGTCAGTCGCTAGATCTTACCATTTACTGTAAAGGAGTGCATATGGGACTATATCATAAATGTGTGTGGGGTTTTTTTTATTAATTTTTTAAATGTTTATTTATTTTTGAGAGAGAGAGACAGAGACAGAGCATGAGCGGGGGAGGGGCAGAGAGAGAGGGAGACACAGATTCCGAAGCAGGCTCCAGGCTCCGAGCTGTCAGCACAGAGCCCGACGCGGGGCTCGAACTCATCAACTGCGAGATCATGACCTGAGCCAAAGTCGGATGCCCAACCGAATGAGCCACCCAGGCGCCCCACAGATATGTGTGTTTTTAAAAATCTACTTGGATGACTGCATTTTTGCTGTGGTTGTTGTTTTTTTCCATCCTATGTGTTGTGTGCTTTAGGCATTTAAAAACATTATTCTAGCAAGGGATCTTTAAGATGCAACAAATTGCAAAGAAAAAAAAAGATTAAAAGAACAGTGAAACCCTATTTAAAAAAATTTTTTTTAATGTTTATTTATTTACTTTTTTGAGAGCAAGAGAGACAGAACAGGAGCGAGGGAGGGGCAGACAAAGAGGGAGACACAGAATCTGAAACAGGCTCCAGGCTCCGAGCTGTCAGCACAGAGCCCGAGGAGGGACTCGAACTCACGGACAGCGAGATCATGATCTGAGCCAAAGCTGTACGCTTAACCGACTGAGCCGCCCAGGCACCCCTGAAACCCTATTTATAGGTCGTTGAATTTCTCTTAGAACAAAAGTTCAAATCCTAGCCAGGGAGCCTGAGGCCCTGCAGAAATGGACCCTGCCACCCTATCTCTCCAAGGCCATCTTGTCCCCCATTCCCCACCAGCCTTGGCATCTGGGCTATTAAATAGCAAAGTAGGATGATATCGGCCAGGATTTACTGCACTCTTACAGGTCTAAGCTATTATACCTTCACTTTACAGGCAAAGAGAGAGGAGTGAAGTCATTTCCCAGAGCAGGAAAGGTGGGATTCAGCCCCCAGTGGCCTGAGTCACACTGCTAAAATGGCCCTCTCTAAAACTACTGGACCCAGGTGGGGCCTGGGGTTTGCATTTCAAGTGGCCTCCCCGGGTGATTCTCATGCACTTCTGAGAGCCACTCAGGAGCCCAGCACTGTGTCTGACTCGCGAAACATCCGGGGATTGAATGAGTCAATGGCAGGTGGGACACGATAAGCTTGTTGACCTGGGTGACCGGACCAGACCGGGAAGGGTGGGTTTGGGCTCCAAGGGATGCGGTCCCTCTTACCTGGTTGGCTGGACCCCAACGAGCATCAGGACCTTGAGGGCGATTCTCCGGTGCAGGTTCCACTCCTCAATGGCGCTGGCCATGATCAGACCGCTGAGGAAGAGGAAGTTGGTGTCCAGGAAGTACTGGGGGCAGACCTTGTTGGAGGGCAGGATGCCCAAGAAGGGGAAGAGGATGATGGGCAACAGGGCTGTCACCGAGAGGGGCAGGGCCTCCGTGCACCAGTACACCGCCATGAGCAGGATGACAAACAGGCAGCGGCCTTCCTGCAAGGGGGAGATGTAGTTCAGGAGGGGTCAGCGGAGCCCCAAGCGGCAGGGCGAGAAGAGGTCCTGGGGCAGCGCCCATCAGAGCATGTTCCTCAGGGAGGGTGTGGAGAGCGTGAGTGCCCAGAGCTTTGGCCTTGAACAGATAACATCACCTGAGCCCCATTTTGCTCAAGTGTGCAAGGGGGAAGCGACATCTGTCCATTTTATAGGACTATTGAGGATTAAACAAAACACTCCGTTGTTTCAGCAGTAGACGCCGAGATGAGCATGAGACTGAACATAATTTAGTTGGTAGAGGATCCCAGAAAGTTCTGGAAAGGCAACAGGGAAGTGAAACAGAAGGAAGCCAGTACAGACAGTGTATTAATGAGAAGATTAACCCTGTGGGCAGTTGGGGCTCAGTCCTGATGGGGGACCCCGGGAGAGAGTGTAGCTCATGCTTCAGAGCTGTCCTCCTGGGAGGCAAGGAAGCTGGCTTTTCACCTGCCAACTCCTGGCCGTCACTGGTTGAAGGCTGCTCCTGGGAGCATTAACTCTCCAGCATTTCCAGCCTGCCCCACGTGCGGCGAGAGAACGCACTCGTGCAGAGCATCTCAGGTTCAGTAAGAGGGTACTGGCACGTGCAGACTGGTGAGTGCCAGGGCAGATGTGGAGAGTGCAGCAGTGGCCGCTGGCACATCCATTACATGACACTTAGCACAATGACCAACACATAACGCGCACTCTGCAAACAGTAATGAGAATAAGCAACATTTATTGGGCTGTTAAGTACCAGGAACTGTTTAATCCTCACAAAATCCCAGAGGGGTAAGCATCCCCATTTTATGGGTCAAGGAAGCAGAGATGCAAGGAGGTCACGAGCAAGGCGATGATTGTGCAGAACAAGGCAGTTGGCCTCCAGAGTCATCGCTCTTTTTTTTTTTTTTTTAATTTTCTTTTAACGTTTACTCATTTTTGAGAGACAGAGAGACATGGAACATGAGCGGGGAAGGGGCAGAGAGAGAGGGAGACCCAGAATCCGAAGCAGGCTCCAGGCTCCGAGCTGTCAGCACAGAGCTCGACGCGGGGCTCGAACTCACGGACTGCGAGATCATGACCTGAGCCAAAGGTGGACGCTCAACCGACTGAGCCACCCAGGTGCCCCCAGAGTCATCGCTCTTAACCAAGTACCCCCAACTGTTACCAGCTGAATATTAGAACCTATGACAAGTTGACAATGTAATATTAAAGATCCGCAACAAAATAGATCAGCAGTTGTCAGGGCTCAGGCAGGAGGTGTTGTGGGGGGGCGGGGGGGGGGGGAAGGAGAGCTGCAAAGGAGTACAAGGGCACCTTCTGGGGTGATGGAAATGTTCTAGAAACAAGAGTGCAGTAATGACAATGCCTTCACTTCTGATGCATCAGTATCCCATAGGATCCATCATAAAGAGTGTCTTATTATTCACATGGTCACTGTTGAATAAAACTACTTACTGTCCTGACCTTGCTTTCTCATGTTCTCTCAAGGCAATGACCTTGCATGTTCCAGTAAACCCAGACTATTTCTTGAATTTGGTGCTGTCTGGTGACATTTTATGCTCCTTATTTCTCACTCCCGGTAGGTTTGGTTGACTTCATTCAGAGTCCACAGGACATTGATCTGTATTCCATCTCAACAGGCACCAGCTGAACAGAACATACCCTCTGCCACACAGGCCAGGCATCAGCTACGTGCAGACACTAGGATGAGTTAATCCATCTAACAGAGAGGCAAGGGCAGGATCAGAGGGACTGATGTCTTTGGCAATCATCCAAGCAAAAATTACTAGTGACCAGGGTCTCGGGGCGGCGGGGGGGGAGGCAGTGGAGGTTGTGAGAAGTGGTCAAATTCTGGGTCTGTTTCCAAGGAAGAGCCCGACAGCTGTGTGGAGAATCTGTGAGGAGGTGTAAGGCAAAGAGAGGAACCAGGAGCCATTCCAATTGTTGATCTCGGCAGTTGTCATTTACTGAGCCGGGGAAGACTTGTGAGATATACCCACAATCCATTTCCGTACCTCGAAGATGCATCCTGTTTTCTCAACGACCGGACCGGGAGTTGAGGCCAGGAAAATGAGTGAGGCATAGTCACTGCCCTTTAACCAGCAAATGTGACCCCGCCAATCATCGAACGGTCCCCTATGGCTGGTTCTTCTCAAACTCAAATGACCCTCACAGACTCGGCTCACCAAGTCTCTCGGGAGCAGAGGTATGATGGTAAATGTTGAACAACTGGAGCTCTGCAAAGCTCTTTCTGTGTGTCTGTGTGTGTGTGCGCGTGTGTGTGTAAAAGTGCTTGGTTACTATTCAATTCAGCTAAGAAGTCACTCATTCCTTGACCAATGAATTTGGTTCTACTATGAATGTCAGCTTATGTTTTTATTTACATTAATAATTAGGACAAGAGGGAAACAATGAAGTATGTCAGGAATTCACTCATTCACCAATGACGTGAGTCACTTCTTTACTGAATCAAGTGAGAGTTTTCAAATACTGGAAGAATATTCCCTCATCTTGCCGGGGCGGGGGTGGGCTATTCACCATGTAACCGCTGTGACCGCAACACATTGTTAAGTTTGATCTGCACTTTGGCCATTTTCCATCACTCTCTTAAATCCAGACAAGCCACAAAACAAAAAGCTAAGCCCTGATTTGGGGTGTTTGTCAACTTCTACGGTGTAAATACCCCCACGTGGTTGATTTCAAGCTATCAAGAGACATCACTGAACACAGCGTTGGAATGAGCCCGGCGATATCGCATCGCTACGTAGCATTTCCTCCACACATACTGATGTAAATAAAGCAGATATAGGTAATCCTAAGACCACAGGTGAGAGTAAAATAAGCAGGAAGTGGTGAGCTTTGCGTATCTATTACCTCTGTTTTAATATATTGAATCACAAGTTCGTGTAATTCCATTTTAAACAATATCTATGTTTCACAACCGGCTGGCCAAATTCATGACAATTTGGCAATCAGATATCGAGAGCTGGTGCCTACGCTCCAGGACGCTGCTGTGAGCTTCTAGGCAGAACATCCGTGCAAACCACCACGCCCTGGCCCCCGCCGCCACACCCCAGGAATCTGGATCACATTCTGTTGCGAACTTGACGTTCTTCAACCCATGTTTGGTCCCATGCTCCATAATGCAAGTGTTTTTTAAAGTATACAATTGTTTTCTGTCAAATTTTGCTGCTGGCTCAGGAAGACAGGCCACGTCTATCTTGTTTTATGTACCATGGGGTTGAAATAACCAAATACCATGGACCGAGTGACTCAAACAACAGGCATTTCTTTCCCGCAATCCTGAAAGCTAGAAGATCTAAGATCAAGGTGCCAGCAGATTAGGGTTCTGGTGACAGCTCTCCTCCCAGATGGGCGTCTTCTCATTGTGTCCTCACCTGGTCCATACTTGCTGTGTGCACGCAGAAAGCTCACTTTTTTTCCCAAAGGCTGTAATCCCATCACGGGGCCCCACGCTCATAAGCTGATCTAATCTCACAGTTTCCAAAGGATAATAAATGGATTGTACGAACAACTTCATATCAATAAATGTGATAACTTAGAAGAAACAGAAAAGCTCCTCGGAAAACACAACGTCTCCAACCATCAGAAAAAGAGAGAGAAAAGCTGAACGTTTCAGTATCTATTAAAGAAATGGAATCGATTATTAAAAACCTGCCTGCAAAAAAACGTCTAAGGCTTGCTGGCTTCAACGGTAATTCTCCCAAACTTTTGACAAGTAAGTAACACACATCTTACACAAGTGCTTCCAGAGAATAGAGAGAGAGAACACTTCCCAATTCATGGTGTGAGGCCAGGGTAACCCTGTTACTGGGTCATCCTGACAAGGGCACTAAAAGGAAAGAAAAGAGAACATCATAATGGTCCAGCATTGATGGGACACACAAAGTCGTCTGAAAAACCAGTTTCCTTTTCTAGCCTGCCTCGCGTCACTATGCAAAAGAATGACAGGAACAATGACAACCGAAACCACCAACAGCTTTGAGTGTTTATTAAGTTCCAGCACTTTCCATGTATGAACTCATTCAATGAGAAATACTATTCCTATGCCCCACTTTTGAGGGGAGGTTGGAAAAGGACATCGATTCGGCCGTGCACATAAAGCTGTGACCGAAGTCATTCAGTCTCAGGGTAATGTTGTCGCGCACAAACGAATCAGTCTAGACAGGAATTCTAATTTTAGCCTCTTTTCTTTAAGCATTTAAGGGACTCCCGAGTAAAAGGAGCACTAGCAACGACCGAGGTGCTTACCGTTGCCCATGCGCTCTGCCGAGCAAGTCACACACGTTAACTCCTTCCATCCCACCGTCACTGGCAGGCAGGCACTACGTTCTCCACTCTACTGAGGGGACAACTGAGTCGGGTGACTTGCCCAGGGTTGCTGAGGTAGCTGGTCTCGCCATGTGTGGCCCACCATTGCTTCTTGCCTCCGCCCCACTTCTCGTAAAGAACACGCTCCTAATAACCACCCTGTCCCCTGCCAACGCCCCATCCCCGGAGCCTCACCCTTCCATTATGGCTTCTCTCCTCCAGAGCAGAAGCTAACTGGAGGCTACCGCACCCCCTCTTTGCATGATGGCAACACCAGCACCATATCAAGACTGCTCATACCTTCACGTACCGGGAACTTACTGCGCGTTAGACCCCGTCCCAACTGCTATCTCAATTGACTTGCGCTTGTCAGAATGACCTTGTGAAGTCGGTCCCGTGATGATCTCCGTTTTACAGATAAGGAAACTGAGGCACAGAGTGATGAGAGTGACCACCAGGGCAGCCTGCTGGATAAGAACCAGGCGTGCTGGCTCCCGGGCCTCTGCTCAGCCTGAAGCTACGGCAGGAGGGGGAGGCGGGAGAAGCTAAGCAGGCTGTTCCCAAACGTCCAGTCAGTGCCAGGACAGGTAACGATGAATAATTTTTTTTTTTTTAGCATAAGCATCGCCCATGTCATATGTGGGGCACGCTTATACTAAAAATAATTATTCATTGTTTATCTGAAATTTTGCAACTCTATTTCGTCTGGCGACCCTAGTTGGACCCATACTCCAAAGAGGCGAGAAGGGTAAAGGCCAAGTGTTTCTGGAGGACCGGAAGTGGGTCACGAGGAGAGAAGTTCACCGGAACTTAAGCCCTGCCTAGGAGGTCTGCTTTCAGGTGCGGTAGGGCCCCCCAAAGAGCTCATATGCAGCAGCCCCATGGAAATCCAAGCACTGGAGGGGAGCAGCCTATCAGAGAAGAGCACCTCCCCGAAGGGGAGTGTTGTGGCAGGTGCTGGGGGGGTACCCTCTCACCTCCACCCCCTGTGATGCTCACAAGAGAACGTGTCAGAGAATGTGCCAGGCCCCGGGCCCAGAAGGCACAGCCAGCTGGGCACAGAAGCCCGTCGGGCGCTGACCTGCCTCTGCCTGCCCCCATGCCTTCTCTCACAGTGCCTGTCAGAAACCTAGAAACTCCAGAAAAAGGGAGAGGACCACCCCTAAAGGAGAGTCCTCTTACTGGGCTCCGGGCCTGTGGAGCTCCCAGGTGGGGGGCTGGAAAAGGCTTCACTTCCGACCAAGCTCATTGTTTCAATCGTCACCTGGAACTGCCCGTTCTGATCTCGGAATTGAGACCGTGCTTGTGTACTAAAGAAACTGGAGGACTTTAGTTACTTCTCAACAGTGATGGGAGAAGTCACGAGGTCTGCAGGAGTTTTTATCCCAGTGACCACAGAAGAACATCCCCTGCTGAATACATTTTAGAGCAACAGCAGGAGAGAAAAACAAAACAAAACAAAACAAAACAAAACAAAACAAAACAAAACACGGCTTTTCGAAAATCAGCTTTATGAGCTATAACTTACATACCATCAAACGCATCCATTGGTTTCTTTTTTTTTTAAGTTTTTTAGTTTATTTTCTGAGAGAGAAAGAAAGAGCAAGCAGGGAGGGGCAGAGAGAGAGGGAGAGAGAGGGAATCCCAAGCAGGCACCACACTGTCCACGCAGAGCCCAAGGAGGGGCTCGAACTCACCAACGGTGAGATCATGACATGAGCCAAAATCAAGAGTCGAACGCTCGACCGGCTGAGCCACCCAGGCGCCCCAAATGCATCCGCTGTTAAGTGTACAATGTGAGGTTTAACAGATGTACTCACCCGTATCACATCCCCTTCGAGATACAGAACGCTTCCATCACCCCCAGAAGGTTCCCTCTTGCCCCCTTCAGGTCAATCCTTACGCCCCTTCCCAAAACGCTGCTGTGATTTCCCCTGCTATAGATGGGTTTTGCATGCTCTTGGGACTTAAACGGAATCAGAAGGATGAGCTTGTATGCTTTTTGCTCCATACAATGCCCATGAGGCTCCTCTACGTGGCTGTGTATGTCAGCGGTCTATTCTTTGTTACTGCTGAGTAGTATTCCATCCTGTGCACACACCACCCTCTATCTGTACGTCTTCCTGCCGCCGGACATTTGCATTGTTTCCAGATTGGGGCAACTACGAGTAAAGCTTCTGTGAACATTCAAATACATCTGCTTCGGGGGTGCCATCTTATAGGTCCTTTGGTGAAGTGTACAATTACCGCGTATTATATAGTGGAGGGGGGGGCGGTTTCTGGTAAATTCTGGCTGTAAGGGTTGCCTTTCAAAGGCTCCGAGTCCCAGGCCTGTATACTCCCTCTCCCCCTCCTCCCCTCCCCTGTTCTCCCTCTGTTTCTTTCTCTCTCCTCCCTCTACTCGCTCCCTCTTTCTCTCCCCCACCCCGCCTCCACCGGGTGCTCTCGCCAAGATGTCAACAATAGTCTTTTGCAGAGGAACACTCCAGATACAGCACAGGTCAGCTGGGGAGGTGACCCGAGGCAAATGGCAGGAATTGGGAAGTTGATCCTTGGCCTGCATGGGGCTTTGCCAGTAAGTGGGTCAAGAGCGTGTTTCATTACCTTGCTGGTTAGTTAGGGATTGGAGCAGGGCCGAGGTGACCCCAAATTGCTCGCCTGCCCCAGCTCAGCTTCCTGTGGGCAACTGGATTCACAATCGCCAGCTGGATGCCAGACATCTGGTGGGGAATTAATAAGTACTACTGGCCCTCACCCCCCCATCCCTGCCAGGTCGTGAGGACGGAACTGACTTCCAGAGAGCAAAAATTGCGCAGGAGGCGTGCAGGCAAGGCCTGGAGAGGGGGGTGCCTACGCACACACTAAGTGGTGGGCTCTCAGAGACCAAGCAGGCCGAGCCAGTTCCTGCCTCCGGGTCTTTGCACCCGCTGCCCCCTCTGCTGGGTCCCCTCAACCTTGACCACGGGTGCAGCTGGCCCCTGCTTGTTGTTTGGCCCTCCTCTCAGAGGTCACCTCCTCCGGGAGTCCCACTCTGACCAGGCTATCGATTATGGTCTGATTTCCATGTTGTCTGGCCTTGCTCTCGTCAAGTGCTTCACAATTAACTGGAGTATTTCTCGTTTGCTGGCTTCCTGTTCTCTCTTCCCCCAACCAGACCCTAAGCTCCAAACAAACAGGACTCTTGTCTTTATCTGTTCACGTCTATCTCCAGGGCCTCAATGGATATCTGTTCAATGAATGAAGAAACGATCCAAGTCAGGGATCCAAACTCCAGGGTGGGCGACAAGTGAGTGAGTGGAGTGGGCTGGCGTGAGAAACATCACATCGTTTCCTCAAGTCCGACAGTGCTGTGGGTACAGAAAACCATCCCTTTGGAAGAGGAGTGGAAAAGCCCAAGCTTGGTGACAAACGAGAGCTGGCACTGGGCTTCAGCGTCTCGAGGGCAGCAGGGAGGAGTTGGGGACGGCGACACACGGGAAGTACAGGCCTGTCCAAGAACACCGGCTGCTGCCCGGTTCATGAGAACATGAGCCCCACGATGCCAGATCTCCTGCTTTTTCAAAAGAAGCTTGAAACTGTGCTTTTATGTGGAAGCTCAGAGTTTTAAAAGATTTACTTGGTAAGAGCAAAGTGTAGGCAAACAAAAACAAAAACAAAAACAAAAAGCCCACATCAGCAAACGGTAGCAAGCCCATGGTCACCGGTTTATGATCTCTAGTTTAAATGGTTTTCGTTGGTGTAAAAATCCCAGAAAAGGGCTTACACGGACCCAAATCCGAATCTAATGTCAAGTTGTTTACAGAGCACTAGGGATCCTAGGGTGCTATATTTAAAATCTCCACTCCCAGGGGCGCCTGGGTGGCGCAGTCGGTTAAGCGTCCGACTTCAGCCAGGTCACGATCTCGCGGTCCGTGAGTTCGAGCCCCGCGTCGGGCTCTGGGCTGATGGCTCAGAGCCTGGAGCCTGTTTCCGATTCTGTGTCTCCCTCTCTCTCTGCCCCTCCCCCGTTCACGCTCTGTCTCTCTCTGTCCCAAAAATAAATAAACGTTGAAAAAAAAAAATTTAAAATCTCCACTCCCTTTTAAAATTCCTATTTTACAGCTACAGAAACGGAGGTCTGGTGAGGAACAGTGACCTCTTGAGGACCAGGCAGAATTCAAAAGCAGATCTTACCACACCCGGGCCTGGTTGCCATTTAAACAGTGGACCAGGGAGGGGTGCCTGGGTGGCTCAGTCGGTTGGGCGTCCGACTTTGGCTCAGGTCATGATCTCGCACTCCGTGAATTCGAGCCCCACGTCAGGCTCTGTGCCGACAGCTCAGAGCCTGGAACCTGCTTCGGATTCTGTGTCTCTCTCTCTCTCTGCCCCTCTCCTGTTCGTGCTTTGTCTCGCTCTCAAAAAATAAGATTAAATAAATAATGGGCCAGGGAGTAGGGTCCGGGTGGATCCATGATTTTACTCCAGCCCACAGCACATCTGTCCCACCTCTGCGTCTGGGTCCTCTTTTCCATGAACTCAGACCAGCCACTTGGCTGCACGGAGGCTCCTCCTGCTGGTCTGCAAATGGAGACTTCCCTTGATCCCTCAAGGGCAGATTCGGGTCGAAGCACAGAGTCACGTGATCCCAAGGCCTCATTCCTTTGAAATTTAACTTCTGGCTGGGGCAGGCGTCTGGTCCCGCAGAGACTCCCTTTCTGGGTCATCTCTGAGTCAGCAACTGGCCTCCTCGCCACTTTGTTCAGGGCAGGTCGGTCATCTTGCTGAGGTGGCCCACGGTCGAGGGAGTCACGGCCTCAGGTGAAATATCTCTCAGCTGCCTGGCCCGTCCCCTCTGCCATTAGAAGCTGGCGCAACTCAGCGGAAGCCTCCAGGGGTGGGGATGCCCTTGAAGGAGGCTGTGGCCCAATAAGACAGGTGCGAGAAGCTCTGGCTGGTCCCGGTTATCACGGTTGATTCACGGGCCAGGCTTTGGGCGAACTTGATGTGGATGGGGTTGGGGGATGCTGAACGGAAAGTGGCCAGCCGTTTTCTTAGAAGGGAAAAGAATGCCAACGAGATCTCCAGGGCCGGGCTGGCCAAATACAGAGCTTCAGGCCACACGCTGCTCTGCAAGTTTGAATTCGTTGAAAAGGAAGGAAATTTAGAATTCCAGTGTCTCAGTCACGTGAGCCACGTTTCAGGGGCTCAGCTCACTACTTGAGACTAGGGTCTACCATTCCGGATGGAACAGCTAGAAATGCCCATCATCACTGAAAGTTGTGTTGGATGGAGCTGCTCATGGGCTCGAGGGCCAGGAAGCCCGGGTGTGGTGGTTCCACTACGGAACTCTGAAGGCAAGCCACTGACCGCTCTGAGCCCAGGTTCCTGCACCTGCCGACTGACGATAATAATGACCCGGGGATGTTACATCAGAGAGGATCCCATCAGAAGAGATGTGTGCAAAGGCATCTGGAATATGCAACCGTCGGGCAGGCTGTTTTACGAGTGAGATTATGAATGAATACATGTCTATTTCTTCATTATTCTCCCTATTTTCCAAATTTCAACTACACATATGGTTTGTCTTTTTTTTTTTTTTAAGTTTATTGATATTTGAGAGAGAGGGACAGAGTGCGAGCAGGGGAGGGGCAGAGGGAGAGGGAGACACAGAATCCAAAGCAGGCTCCAGCCTCTGAGCTGTCCACGCAGAGCCCGATGCGGGGTTCGAACCCACAGACCTCCAGATCATGACCTGAGCCAACGTCAGACTCTTAACCGGCTGAGCTACCCAAGCGACCCTGGTTTTTTCTTAAAGAAGACAATCTCTGAATACATACAAGCACTAGATCTGTAACACACTGGGGGTGTGCTCCTTTCTCTGAAGATTACTAGATATTTCATTGTTCTAGTGCAGAAATTTGAGGCCAGCCTGATTTCTTCCTCATAGCTCACCAGAATTTTTTGCCTGGATAGCCAGAAGATTTTTTTGTTTAACCCTCTAGTCCCTTAATGTTACCATGACATACACATCTCAGTGTTGATGAGTCTCTATACGTTATTTTTTTCCGGGAGACAGAAAATCTGCATATGTTTTCCTTTAGTTTCGGAGCAGTTTTCTGCTATTAGAGATTCTAATACTGACGGTCCCCAATGTACGATGGCTTCACTTAATGATTTTTCTAGGTTAGGAGGGTGCAAAAACAACACACGTTCGGTAGAAAGCGTACTTTGAGTTCTTAAGTTTGATCTTTTCCCGCCAGCACGGGCCATATATGTTGCCCGGCTCTCTCGTGACGCTGCACAGCGGCCGTGACCCCAACTCCCGGTCGGCCACCGCGATCCCGAGGGTCAACAACCCACACGCTCGCGACCACCGCGCGTCCATACGACTGTTCTGCCCTCCATGTTCACTAAAGTATTCAATAAATCCCCTGAGATATTCAACACTTCATTATCAAGTGGGCTTCGTGTCCAATGACTTCGCCCAAGTGGAGGCTGATGTAAGTGTTCTGAGCGCAGCCGGGCTAAGCAGTGCCGTTCCGTAGGTTAAGTGCAGGAAACGCATTTTCTTTTTTTTTTTTTTTTTTAAATTTTTTTTTTCAACGTTTATTTATTTTTTTTGGGACAGAGAGAGACAGAGCATGAACGGGGGAGGGGCAGAGAGAGAGGGAGACACAGAATCGGAAACAGGCTCCAGGCTCTGAGCCATCAGCCCAGAGCCCGACGCGGGGCTCGAACTCACGGACCGGACCGCGAGATAGTGACCTGGCTGAAGTCGGACGCTTAACCGACTGCGCCACCCAGGCGCCCCAGGAAACGCATTTTCGACTCGCGGTATGTTCAACTTACAAGGGGCTCATCGGGATGTAAGTGGAGGGAGTTGTGCTGTTTTCTGCTTCCTTTGTCTGTTTCCTTATTTCGCCTTGAGCCACACCAGTTAGGCGGAAGTCAGATTTCCTTTGGATTCCATACGGATCATTTTTCCTCTCATCCTTTCTTTCTTTTCTGCCTCATTTTGTTCAGTCTTCCACCTGGACATCACGTCCCCGGTTATATTTTTAATCTTTTTCCACCTTTCGGTTTCTAGTATGGCTTTTAGAATAGAACGGCTTGATTTTGTTCTCTCCCACCCACTTCCGGAACAGGGCTTTTTTTTTTTTTTTTTTTTTTTTTTTTTTCCCCACGCCCTTCTCCTTTTCAGGGTCTCCTCTTTGACCCTTTGATTTCCTGATCTTGAGATTTATTTTAGGAAGGCCATCATTTCTTTATGTTTCATATTTCACAGAGAAACGTCTGTTCAGTAGTTTCTCCTACTTGGTACCACAGCCGCTTCAGCATTTATTGTTTCCTTTTTTACGATGTCCTCTGTCTTTTTATTTTTCATGCTGGTTCCTCCACATCAACACAGAATGAGGGGCATTCTTCTTTTCAGACGAGTTCTTTGTGAAAGGCAGGCGTGGGGAGAGGGGATGGTCGGGGGTGGGGGGCGGGGAGCCGAGGCAGCAGGTGTCTAGGCATTTTTCTGCGAATTTTCTCGGAACCCTGTCTCACCAGCACTGCCCTGGAGTAGGTCTCTAGGCAGTGAGCTCACTGTGGGGACTAAGTGTGAAGTCCCAAGAATGTCCCAGTTCTTTGGGGTCTCCTTGGGCTTTATGCCTCTTTGATGGAGAAAACGAGACCCATTACAACCATACAGCTGGTCGTCATCCATCCGTTGTCTTCCTCCTGCCCCCTTAAAGCATCCTACTTCCTGCCGAGGGTCTTCGAGCCTCCTCATCCAGTTCATCTGTGTTGTCACATGTGTCTCGGGGACTCAGCCTTCCCTGCTGCACATGCCCCAGGCTTCGCCAGCGTCCAGAAGGGCTCAGGGAGTCGAAAACTGCTTGGGGAGAGTCTGCCCTCTGCCCAGGAACCGCGAAGGCTCTCCTCCCGCAGTGTGGTCCAAACCCCACTGCCATCGTCAGCCCTTCTTTACCCCCGGGGCAGCGTTGGGGACTGCCGCCTTTCCTCGCGACGGCATGTTCTGTTTGCTGCTCTTCGTTGCTGCTTGCAGACCGCTTCAGAAAGGTGAATGGAAGAGAAAAGGCTGGATCCCACCAAGTTAAACCAGAGGTGCCTCCCACCTAGCAATCTTGTTACCAGAAACTACGGTCTTGCCTTTTGTTTATCGGTATTTTCTAATCCTTTTACATAACAGAAGTATAGCACGGGCGTTGGGATTGGGCAAGCCTGCATTAGAAATGCAATCCGTCCACACTCTGGCTGTGTGATCTGGTTATTTAACTGGCCTCTGCCTCAGTTGCCTTATCTGCTGTAAGCACATAATAATAGTACCCACCTCAGAGAGTGATTTATTTTATGTAATAGAAGAAGCAGTTACCCAGCGATAGTCATGTGAGAATATTCAATAAATATGAGCTGTTATGTTTTATTTATTAGTAGTAATCAGAGAGTAATGGTACTATAGTCTTAATAATACAGGTTTAATTTCTTGAAGCTAGGCTTCAAAAGTGCTGTTCGTCATTCTTAAAATAAATCTTAAAATATGAGAGCCAGCATGAACCTGAGATCATTGCATAAACTGTTTTTTAACGTTTATTTTTGAGAGAGAGAGGGAGACACAGAGCACGAGTTGGGGAGGGGCAGAGGGAGAGGGAGACACAGAATCCGGAGCAGGCTCCAGGCTCCGAGCTGTCGGCACAGAGCCCGAGGCAGGGCTTGAACTCATGAACCGCGACATCATGACCTGAGCCGAGGTTGGACGCCTAACCGACTGAGCCACCCAGGCGCGCCCTGAGATCATTTAATTCGATGGTTCTCAACAGGGGGGGATTTTGTCCCCTGGGGGGCACTTATCTGGGGACACTTTGGGCTGCCATGATGGAAAGGGTGTTACTGGTACCTGGTGGGTAGAGGCCAGAGATGCTGCTAAACACCTTACGATGCACAGGACGGCCCCACAAGGAAGAATTATTTGTTCCCGGTGCTGTCACCGTCACTAGTGTGAAGGCTGAGAAACCGTGGTCTACCCTAAGCCCTGGTACGATGGCTGCCCAGAGAAGGAAAGTGGCTTGCCTGAGGTCACACAGCAAGTGAGAGGTGAGGAACTTGTACCTTGTTTCATTGAAAGACTGTTGTGCCTTGAGCTTTGCCAGGCAGAGGAGTCGGGAACAGGGCTGGATGAGGGAGAGCCCAGCTTAAACTTCGCTCTGTGGGTGCCTCATCTGGCTTACGCCCCTCCTGGCCCCGGGTGGGAGCCACGAACGGTGGGGTTGGTCACCAGAGTCCCTGACCCTGACCTAGTCATGCCAATCCAACCCAGCCATTTCTTACAGGAAGCCTTATAATCCCCCCCACACCCACCCCCCACCAAAGAAATCCCAGCCTCTCGGATTTAGCCAGCCCGTTACTACAGGGATTAAAGTCTGCAGACAAAATACGCAGAGGTGAGTGGGGCAGAAAGAAGAAAATGCCGTGTCAGGTGGTTAATTTTTGAGCTGGGGAATGATTTCCAGGCAGACATGAGGCCACTTTTGCCCCGGCGCCCCCAGGCTTGCCCCTTCTCACTCAGCAAAAGGTCTGTTCGCTGAGGGCAGGGTCAGGCGCCGGCCAGAAACTGTGTCTGTGGCCATAATTCCTCCTACGCCCCATCTCCCTGCTGGGTCGCTGCAGGCATTTTTGTCAGGGCGCTGAGCCACGGCCAGGCTCTCAGCGGGCACTGGCTGGAGGCTCCATGCCAGGCAGAGAGCTGGTCGGCCAGCCCTTCAGGGCGCAGGACTGGGGCCAGCTGCCCACGGCGGTGCCCTCCCGCTGCCCAGAAAATGCCCCTTCCCCAGGAGTGCGCAGGGCCGACTGTGGGAAGCCTCGAACTCTAGCAAGGCAGAAACCATGCCTTAAGCCTCCCGGCATATCCTCTCATGACCCCAGCTCAGGGCCCGTGCCGCGACCGGAACCTCTGGAGCCATCGCTGCTGGTGTGAGAGACCTCGAGCAGGCCGCCTCCCCATCGGAGCCTCGGTTTGCTCACGGGTGACATAGGAGCGATGGCGTCCCCATCGCCAGGATGGTCCAGCACGTGGAGGAAGGCCAGCCCCCGAGAAGCAGGAGCTGATGAGATCAGTAGAACAAGACCCGGACGGGGAGCTAGGACCCGGGGGCTGAAATCTGGGCCCGATCCCCCCAAAAGCGGAGGGCCCTATGAGTCACGCCGTTGGCATCCCGAGCCGGGGTGCCTGGGTTCGAATCCTGCCTCTATGCTTCCTGGAGTACGTGACTTGACTCTATGCCTCCGTCTCCTCATCCGCAACACAGGGATGATGGTGACGATAAGGATTTCGACTCATAGTTCTTGTCTCAAGGGTAAACTAAGTTAACGTCGGTGAAGGCCTGGGAGCGATGGATGGCAGGGTTAGCACCTCACAAAATGTCCCCCGTTACTGACGAGCTCTGTGTCTTGCCCCCTTTGCTTTTCTTTTACTCTCTTGCCCTTCGAAATGCGCGATTTCACCCCAATGATCTCTAAGGATAAAGGTGGTGATTCTAAGCGGGACACAGATACGGACCCCAAAGGGAAGGGAGTTTGGAGCAGACACACGACAGGCCCAGGGAAAAGGCCCAGCCTGGCAAGACGAGAGAGAGCCTGAGAGAGGCCAAGAGGCATCTAGGCATGAGGCCTCCATTTGAAAAGAGGGGTGGGGAATGAAGCCAGCTGCGGCTCAGGGGCACAGGCCACCGGGAGCCACGTGGTCCTGGGAGTAAACCCTCGTCCAGCACTCAACAGCTGCAAGCCTTGGACCGACACGTGTCCCTCCCGAGCCTCTGGGTCCTCGTTCGTAAACGAGGAGGCATATTACGCCGTCCTGAGAGAGCCGGGAGGGCGATCAAAGGGAACGTGGCCATGGCCCTTCTCCGAAAGGCCTGCAACGCTCTGGGCATGTCCCCTCTCTCCCCTCAGCCCCCAGTCTTTCAAGGGACTGTCCCTCGTTGCCTCAGAGCAATACCACTGCTACTCGACATGGCCACATGCACCGAACGCTGTTCCACACCAGGCGGGTTCCCGTGGACTCCTGGTTTTTAGCCCTACCCCCAGCTCCGTGAGGCAGCCACAGCCACAACCGCTGTCCCCCTCTACCATGGCTCAGAGAGCTTGAGCGACCTGCCCAAGGTCATACTGCCTCAATGTGAGCGGGAGAGGAGACTAACTCGGCTACCGTTTCCGGAGGCCTTGCCCCGGCCAGCCACCAAGCATGCCTCCGACACTCACTAAGTCAGCTGCCTGACACAAGACCCTGTTTAGAAACGAGAAAACAGGCCCAGACAGGTTCCGTGACTCTTTCCTCCACGTGGATTTCTAGCCAGGGGTGAAGTGCGACTCCCGCCACATGGTCTGAGCCCAGAGCCCTCGACCAGGCTCAGCACCGAGAACGACAGTGACGGGAACAGCCAGCACTGAGCGACCAACTCTGTGCGGGGCCGAGCTCCTTAGACTTACTGCGACTTTGGTTCCACACGCAGTCTGGAAGGTTCTATTAAAGAAAACGAAAGGATCCTCAACAGAAAGGCTTTCTACAAGCCCGTTTGCGCCCTCTCTGCATCTGTTCAGTCTTTTTAAAAAAATTTTTTTTTCAACGTTTATTTATTTTTGGGACAGAGAGAGACAGAGCATGAACGGGGGAGGGGCAGAGAGAGAGGGAGACACAGAATCGGAAACAGGCTCCAGGCTCTGAGCCACCAGCCCAGAGCCCGACGCGGGGCTCGAACTCACGGACCGCGAGATCGTGACCTGGCTGAAGTCGGACGCTCAACCGACTGCGCCACCCAGGCGCCCCTCTGCGTCTGTTCAGTCTTGAGGATAAGCAGTGTGGACCTTGAGGGTGAGTTCCGTGTGCCCATTTTCCGGAGGAGACCGGGGCGCGGAAGGTTAAGTCAGAAACTAGCCCAGGGCGACCCAGAGGGTAATCGTGGAGGCAGCCGGGAAGTCTGGTCTGTAATTTGCAACCAGGGCTCCCGCCTACCCTCTCCTGGGCCTGAAAACACCCAGGAAAGCAGTTAGGACCCACCCGTGTCCATCCAGGCCCTAGACGCAAGGGGGAGAAAAGGAAGAAGCGGTAGGAAGTGACCCGCCTCGGGAGACCTGTGAGGCTGCAGCCACCTCCCCCTCCTACCCTCCCTTTGAACTGGACTGGGTCAGACCCCTGGACTCATTAGCAGATGTTCTAGCAAGTTCCAGCTCTTGGAGCCACTCATTAAAAGTGCTCCTGGGGTAGCTCACACAACACAGCTGCCCAAGCTTCACTAACCATTCATGAGCCAGACAGACAGGTGGGGAGGGTGGGAGCCCCACGGACCCACGAGGCCCCAGGGGCCTGACTCGGCCCAAGAAGGACAGAACACGCTGTTCCGAGAAGAGAGGGCAACGCCCACTCTGTGACCTTGGGTGGCTCTTTTTACCTCTCTGGGCCTGTCTCCCCAGCCGTCCAGAGGGCCCTTCGGTTCCCACCATGGGGCAGGGGTACACCTAAGTTTCACCCTGCTCTCCTCAGATCCCCTTCCACGTCTTTGGGGGCCGGTATGAACAGAAGCCCTTTCTCCGGCTGAAGCGACCTCCGGCCTGAAGGCACTGGCATGCGATCTGACTCTAAATCCCAGCTCGGCCCTTGAGCTTAGTTTCTCCATGACCAGGGGGCCAGGGGTCTGTCTCCCGGGAAGGGCTGTCTCGAGGACCCAAGAAGATCGTTTGATGTTTCCTGCACACCTGCCGCGCTCTGCCTCAGTGCCTTTGCACCTGCCGTTTCCTTGCTCCTCCCTTACACGTGCCCAGCTTTGCTCAAGTGTCATTTCCTTCAGATAGTCGTTCAAATGTCCCTTCTCAACGAAACCTTCCTGACTCTAAAACCGCATTGTCCACTTCCCACTCCCCTTCCCCGATTTTATTTCTCCGGGATACTTCTTCTTATCTGGCATATGCTAGATCTTACTTATTTACCTGTTGTGGGTGTTTTCAGTGTCTCCCCGTCTAGAACGTCAGTTCCATAAGTATAAAGACTTACGACTATTTGGTTCACTGCCACGTTCCTCTGGAATGGCAACCAGCATGCAGTAGGTGCTCAATTAATAGTGTTTGACTGAATGTACTCATCACTTGTGGACAGGGCCTGGCACACAGGAAACTAGAAATACCCGTTTTTATTCCATATTTGTTGTGGACACATTTATTAAGCACCTACTGTGTGCCAGCGGTGGGAAGGTGCATCGGTGAACGAGACAGGGTCCCTACTATTTCGGGGCACTTTACTGCATACAAAGCTCTTGGCCCCGGATCCTTACCATGGCCCCATGAGGTAGGCAGGCCCATGAGACAGATCAGGACACCGAGGCGGGCGAGTGCTCCCCCCACTCCCAGAGCAAGTTCTTGGCCATGCCGGCATCCATCCCGGGTCAGCTGAGGCCACGTATTCCCTGCAAGCACTACTTTGCCTCACTTCCTTCAGGCACTGGGGGTCTGCCCTGCTCCTCACATTCTCAGCTCTGTTTCCCATCATCCCACCCCTACTCTGGTCCAGCTGGCCCCGCTCCAGGCATCCTGGGGGCCGGTGCGGTACACGAGGGGGGAAGCTGGCCCCTGCCGCTGAGGCCCGACCTGTGGAGTTTCCAAGCCCCTTTTGACAATGACCCTCCACTGCCCACAATCCCTCACTTCTCAGGCCTCTGGGGCTCCAGGTTTCAGGCCAAGAATAAGAAAAAGACGTTTTTCTCTGATAAGCACTAGCTCACTTAATATTCTCGGCAGCCCCTGGGAGAGGAACTTATTCCATCTTATGAGGAAGGGAACAGAGCTCAGAAGACGCAAGAACCCACACAGTGAGGAAAGGGAGGAGGCCAAGAGGATTCAGGAGCAAGGCTCACTTCCGGTAAAGCACTTCCAGACCTCCGGATTCGTGGGCTCCTTTGTAAATGCGAACGCTATTAAGAATACACAACCAGCAAACGTGAACGTAGCACCTCTTATGTTCTAGGCACAGCCGAAAGTTTCTAAGGTGTATGAGCCAATCTTCACAGCACCCCTATGAGGTGGGTCCTAGCAGTGTCCTCATTTTACGGAGGACGAACTGAGGCACAGAGAGGCTAAGTCACTTGTCCGAGGTCACACAGCCAGGAAGGGGTAGAGCCAGAGGAGTCCAGGAAGTCTGGTTCCAGGGCTCGTATTCTCATGACTCTGCCCTCGCCACCTCTCAGAAAGGGATTCTGGGGGCGGGCACCCCAGCCCAGTGATCGTGGGTGGACCCATTTTCCAGAGGATGAAAGCCGAGGTCCGGAGGAGGCCCAGGCCCCACCGAAGAAAAAGGTCAGGAGCGGGAAACGGAGCCAGGCCTCCCGGGTTGACGGTCGGTTCAGCGGGGGTGAGAAGGTGCTCTCAGAACGGGACTCAGTCCCCGGGGTCCCCGGGGTCCCCTACAAGAGGCGGGAGCCGGCCCGTGGGCAGGGTGCCGCACCAGGCGTCTGCCGTGTCCTCCGGGTCCCCACATTTCACGTCCCGGTCCCGGGCGTGGGCGCCCCTCGCACACCCCCCCCAGCAAACCGTCTACACGTCCGTGTTTGGGGCTGGAGTAGGGAGGGGCAGGATTTGTCTTCCTTCACCCCCCCCCCCTTCTCCTCCAGGCCCCCGGCCAGCGGGGAAAGCAGCTTGTCAGGAGAGAAAGGTGCAAGCAGCCTGTGAAAGCTCGGGGACAATTGAGGCTGTGGGTGGCAGTGAACAAGGGCTTCCCTTGTTTCTCCCAGCCGAGGCAAAGGTGGCTGTCCCCCGCCCGCCGAGAGTCCCGAGGGCAGAGGGGACAACCGGTCAGCTCCGTCCGCCTGGAGCTGGTCTGTGAGCTCGGCTGGGTGGCCGGGGTTTCGTCTCGCCTGGAACGCCCTCCATTTCCAAACCCTCTCGGCCCCGTGAGGCCGTCTGCAGCCAGGCTGTGTGCCCACAGGCCAGCGCTTCCCCTCGCGGCCTTGGCACTTGACCGTGCCTGCCTCGCAGGCTGGCGGGGGGTGGGGATCAAAATAAAGAAACACACTGAAGGCAGGGTTCTCAAGCGCCGCACCACCGACGTCTGGGGCCCGAGGACTTAGTCGTGGGGCGTCCTGGGCACGGGGGGATGTTTCGCTGCACCCCTGGCCTCCACCCGCTAGATGCCAGCGGCAACTCCAGCACAGCTGTGACAACCACTAATGTCCCCAGACTTCGCCAGCCGTCTCCTGGGGAGCAAAATGCTTGAGAATCCCTGATTTAAAGCGTGCCCCAGAGCCTAGAACGTAGTAGGTGATTTGTCCGTGAAGTCAGCCAACGTCTGTCGAAACCTTCACAAACACCATGGATTATCGGAGGCACAGAGAGGCCAAGCGACCGGTCTAAGGTTACACAGCCTATGAAAAAGCCAGGATTTGAACCCGAGCGGTGAAAGCCAAGCTCCTACATGTCATGCTTGACCCCCTGTGTTCGTTCCTGTCTTCAGAGAGCTCCCCGAGAGACTTCCGAACTCCTACTTGGGTCAGGATGACAGGTGTCTCTTGGGAAGCTTTTCCTGATGTCCCCAACAAGTCTAGCACAGCAGTCCCTTCCTTACCCCTTGCCTCCGCTGAACCACGAAGGAGTGTGGGCTTTCAGCCAGGTAGACCCAGGCTCAAATGCCACTCCCGGCTCATTCAGTGACTGTGAGGTGTTGGCAAGTGGCTTCGCTTTTCGGCCTCGACCTGCCCACTTATAAAATGGGTCCATTACCCCTGTGTCACACATCGTGCCTAAGAGCACCGACTCTGGAGCTAGAGTGCCAGGGTTTGGGTCCCAGCTCTGCCACCCCCAAGCCTTGGGAGCTCGGGCAAGTGACTAAACCGTTCTGTGCCTCAGTTTCCTCGTCTGTAAATGTGGACGATAACAGCACCTGGCCCGCAGAGCCGTAGGAAGCGTAAATGTGCTAGCTAGAGGATCTTGAGTGCTTTGAGCCGTGCTGGAGAGGTGTTGGCTGTGACTCTTAGGAGCCTCTTGGGGAACAGAAAAGGGGCCATGAATTAGGCCTGTGGCGCAGGACATCGACAAACTTGAATTCGTTTCCTGCAGCCTCCCAGGGACCAGCACATTTCCCGTAGGAGCGCTTAATACGATTGAAATCAAACCCCACTTCCTGGCCCACCCTGGTCTGTGCCCCCGCCCCAGGCCCTTTTCCAACCTCTTTATCGACTGGGGGTCACCGTTCGGTCCTGTGTGTCGTGCTTCCCCCGACCCGACAACACAGGCTCCTTCCCCTTCGTTGCCCCTCGCCTGTAAATTTCAGGGACAGGCAGCAGGGCCAAGAGCCTGGTACCCCTATTATGCAGATAACGGTAACAGCCAGGCTCCTTTATTGAGCACCTACTATGCATCAGACACCTTCAAGTCTTCCCAGCAGGTTGGTGTCATTATGCCCACTTTGCAGGTGAGGAGATTGAGGCTCAGGGAAGGGAAGGGACTGGCCAGGAGGTGCTCTGAACTGTGGCCTTGTGCGTCTCTTTCCTGATGCATCCTAGCCGGAGAGGGTGACTCGGGAGCGCGTGCGTGACTTGGCTTAGGCCGGCCAGGTCCGGCCTTGCTAAGGTGCTGACTTTGTGTCTTCAGGGTCTGGGGGGTGTCAGAACATCCTGCTCATCAGTCCAGAGGGCACTGTCCTGTTGAGTCTGGTCAGGGGACGATCTTGCTCCCTGCTGCATCACCAGGAATTGCATCGGCCTGTTTACACACCTGGCTGGAGCTCCGGGAAAGTGGAAAGTTGGCCGGGCCTCAGAGGAGCGGTTCCGAGGCCCAGGGGCCTGTGTGGGCAATGGGTCAGACCCTCCGGGAGAGCGTGTAAGGGCACAGATGAGGGTTCTGGGGCCACTGGGCTGGGAGAGGACGCGAAAGCCCCTCCAGGCCCTCTCCGGGCCTCAGTCTTCCCAAATGAAAAAAAAAAAAAAAAAAAAGAAAAAGGAGATCTGGGAATACTGGTTCCAGCTCCAGTCTTCCACAAATGGGCAGCAGTCCGCGGTTTTTCAAAGTGCCTGTTTTCCAGGGCGCCTGGGTGGCTCAGTCAGTTAAGCATCTGACTTTGGCTCAGGTCATGATCTCACGGCTCACGGGCTCGAGCCCGGTGTGGGGCTCTGTGCCGACAGCTCAGAGCCTGGAGCCTGCTTCGGATTCTGTGTCTCCCTCTCTCTCTCTGCCCCACCCCTGCTTGTGGTTTCTCTCTCTCTCAAATATAAACATTTGAAAAAATTTTTTAATTAAAAAAAAAAAAGTGCACGTTTTCTGAAATCAGAGATACCTAGGTTCAAATCCAACTTCATTCATTCACTTGTTAACTGAGTACCTACTATATGTCAGATGCTGTCCTAGGCACTGGGGATGCTGTAGGGAACAGGCCATTCCCTTACACAGTCTAGCTGGGGAGGCAGACGGGGAACATATAATGACCATTTCAGATTGGGATGAATTCCACGAAAGAAATAAAACAGAAGGCTGGTTTAGAGAGTGTTTGGGGGGTAAGGAAGACAAGCGTTCTTGAGAAGGAGTAATCAAGGAAGACTCCTCAGAATAGATGCTATTAGAGCTAAGATCTGAATGACCAGAAGGATCCAGAAGGATCAGGAAGATCAGGGGCAAGGGCATACCAGGCAGAGAAGACAGCAAATGCAAAGGTCCTGAGGCAGGAACACGCTCGGTAGGTTTGAAGAACCCAAAGAAGGCCTATGAGGCCGGATTACAGTGAGGGGAGAGTGTGGGAGATTGAAACAAGCATGTTTTCTAGTCTCTGAATTTGACGCTCTGACATCTTGGGACCTTGTTAACCCTGGAAGTTCAGCCCCTACCAGGGCTATCTCTAGCTAATTCCTAGAGATAGTAAACAATGAGTGTGAAGGATTTTTTGTTTCCTGTGTTAGATAGGGAGGTCAGGGAAGACCTCAGGGAGGTTCATCTTTGAGCAGAGGTGAATGAAGTGAGAAAGGAAGCCTTGCAGATAGCTGAGGAAAGACCAATTCAGACAGAGGGTCTTTGCAAGTGCAAAGGCCCTGGGGTGAGAGCAATTTTGAGGTATTTAAGAAAGAGCAAGGTCAATGTGGGAGCAGAGGGAGCGAGGGGACCAGAGCTCCTAGTTAAATGCTCAATAAATATGAGCTGTTCTTATTCTTTGTTGAGGGCCCACATGATCTAAGCAGAAGTAAGGGAGCTTGACCTCTCATTTCCCTCACCCTGTATCTAGAAGGTAGGCTCAGAGACAGAAGGAAATAGTGTCAGATGAAACATGATGGCTGGATCAATGGACAAAGAGAGGGGGAGGAAGTTCACCCCACCCTGTCACTCACTCACTCTGGGCCTCAGTTCCCTCTTTGCGGAAGTTGAACCAGAGTGATCCCCAAGTTCTGAAACATCGCGACAGTAGCTGCAATAACAGCTGACATTTACTTAAGCATTTTTTGTAAATGTTTATTTAGTTTTTGAGAGAGAGAGAGAGACAGTGCGAGCGGGGGGGGGGGGGCAGAGAGAGAGGGCGGCACAGAATCCGAAGCAGGCTCCAGGCTCCGAGCTGTCGGCACGGAGCCCGACGTGGGGCTCGGACCCACAGACTGTGAGATCGTGGCCTGAGCTGAAGGTGGACGCTTAACCCACTGAGCCACCCAGGCGCCCCAACAGCTGACATGTACTGAGTGCCTACTAAGAGCCAGCACTTGGCGAAGTGCCTCAAGCATATGAACTCATTCCAGTATGATTAGACCCAATCTCCGTATGAGTAGACTGAGGCTTAGGACTGACCGTTTCAATGCAGCTCATTCCGCCAAACACACAAGCGTCTCCCCTTTCCCCTCCCCCAATTAGCCTCAAAGATCCCTCCAGGAAAAAACCGTGTAAAGGACAGAACGCAAAAGAAACAAAATTTATGTGTGTCTGAGATGCAGTTTTTGCACATGAACTTATTCGTCATCACGAAATCCTGGGAGGAAAGGACTATGAGCAAATCCATCTATCAGGTGGGGAAGCATTTCAGCGGGGTGAAGACACTCTTCGGATTCTTTCCTCCCTCTCGCTCCTTCCAAAACAGAGTCTCAGTTTGGTACTGACTTGTCTTTACCACCTCCCTTGACCGCTTGCCTCCCCATGCGACACAGAGAGGGCGGGTCTCAGGCCCTCAGCTTCGAGCGGGCAGGAGGATACAGCCAGAATTCACCAACAATGCAGAGTTATTTATTGCTACTTTTCTTCTATTAGTCATTTGTGATCCTGGTTTTCCCATACATGGTCTTGGCATTAAATTTCCTTTTTAAGTCACTGTATATAAGTTTTTTGAAAAGGAGGGGAGGGGGAGTAAGGCAGTAGTAACGTAAGAAAGAAGGGGGTGGTGACAGGAGTATAGTAATACTGAGCGGGGTAAAGGGGATCTGGCAAAAATGTTGTGGGTGGTATTTGGATGATGGAAGCTAAATCAGGCCTTAGTCCATTTGGGGGGTTCCCTGTCCAAGCCCTCTGGGTTCAATGAGAGGATACAAGTTAAAAGCAGCAGGGCAGTATCTGGCCTGAGAACTTTCTCGACCCACAGGGCGGGGTCTGTGGGGTTTTCTGGGAAGCCCCTGTTAAGGGAAGAGTCAGGCCATCCTATCTTCCAAGACCCAGGACCAAGAGAAGTGACCAAAATAATGTTCAGTAGCTGTGCGACCGCAGGAACATTACCTAACTTCTCTGTGCTTTGTTCTCCTCATCTGTACTAATGGGGATCATCATTACTCCCTCTTCTTAAGGCGACGGAAAGAGTAAATACACCAAAATTTGAAAGGCGTGTAAGTCAGCAAAGGATAAGTGGGGAAACACTTTGACAGTTATTAGAAACCACACTACGTGTGGTGCCCCACGGGACAATTTCTGTATGTTCTCTTAATTAAGTCTTGTAAAGCCCTTGGGAAGGGTGTGAGTCCTCACTTCACAAATGAGGGAACCAAGGCTCAGAGATGCAAAGCCTCCAGTCTCAGAGTTTCAGAGCCAAGACCCAAAGGCAGGTCTTCTCGGCGGTTAGGCTGGTGCTCTGTCCATCATTTGACTTCTCTGGGTCTCCGTTTCTCCAGCTAAAGCACGGGAGAGGTGAGACATGCCTTGAGCACTGAATTTAAAAGTAGGAAGTAAGGGCACACGCACAGTATATGATTTCACCGGGCCCAAATAATAACCAGGGAGGACGGTGGTCTTGTGGCCACACTGTCAGTGAAGACAATGAAGCGCAGAGAAGTAAAATGACTTGCCCAGGGTCACAGAGCAAGCATGTGGAATGGGAATCCAGTTCTGATTCCCAAGACTCCAAACCGGGAATGAAATGACCATTTTTCCTCATCACCCACCTAAATGCCACCCACAAGAATTAGGAAAATGCCAAAGGGCCTCTGACCTTACAGGTGCACTACCGTTGCCTAAAAAATTCCACCATCTCAAAAAAAAAAAAAAAAAAAAATTCCACCATCTCAGAACAAGTCTGCTGCTAGCCAGACTTGATACCTTTGTGCAAATTAGGATGGGGCGGGCGGGGGGTGGGGGGGAGCTCTTCCTCAGGCAGATCTAGCACTGCACTAGGATACATCGCTTGGCAGGTAAAGTGCAGGGTGGTTCAATCTCACTTGCGCAGTGCACAGCCTGTGCGACAACACAGCTTGTAGCAGTCCTGCCTAGAATATCCCCAGACTCCTCCTCTTCAAAGCGTCCTTAGAAAGAGTGACCTGTGAATACCCACTACAAGAGCTCATCCTGGCCACCTGGTCAATCTGGCTACATTTGCTTTCGGTGGGTGTGGGTTGTAAGGTAGGAAAGGGGGCAAGACTTCCCTGCAAACACATGGGGCTAGCACTCCCTTGCCAGCTGCCTTAACAGCCTCATCTATCCCCACTGGCCGCCCAAGGCCAGTCCCTAAGCTTCCCTCTCCCAGAACGGCCACTCTTGGAAGATTTTGGGGTGGTCCCTCCAGCAGCATCCTGACCTCCTAAGTCTCCAGCCCTGTTGTAGCAAGAGCCAGGATCTCCAGTGGAACTGGAAATTGCAACCACTGCATTCCAGAAGGGCATCCCACTCCTTTCATCCCTGCTGACAGCATTCCGTTCCAAGCCAGGAGGACATAATGTAAGAATTGTTCCCCCCCCTCCCATCCGCTCTTCAGATTAACCCTGACCTCCCCGCAGACCGGCTCACCAGCCGCCGGGGGGACAGGTGCCTGAGGGCCAACCCTGTCGACCACACAGACTCCCAGAACATCAGAGGAGTGGTGGCTGGGAGCCATCATCAGGACCCAATGAGGGGGAGATGGCCAATGCCCAAGCATCTCCATTGTTTTTCCTGATCTGATATCTGCAAAGTTTGGGGGGAACCCATGTGTGCAATATAACCTGCACTGCTGCTGGTTCCAGAATTTCCATGGGACGGAGGCTCAGAAGTGGCAATGTGACGTTGGGAGTGGGAGTGGACACCAAGGACACTTGCCTCGAAGCTACATTTGCACAGCAAACAGAAAGTTTTTGTTAGCCGCCCCCTGCCCAGGCTTTGTTTGGGGAGGTTAGCACAGGGTTGAAACTGGTTAAGATTACTACAGAAATTGTCTGGAAGCTGTGTTTGCCTAGCACACCCACTCTTTGCTTTAAATGTCTGCCCCAGATCGATAAAAACGGCAATGTTCTCTGTTCAATGTTCTCTAAGGATGCGTAATTCACATTGCACAGCAGGTTGAGAAACATGTCAGTTACTAGCCAAGAATAAAATAGTGATAAATAAGTAAGTAAGTATATCATTATCAGGGGTGAGGCTTTGAGTATGGGATACAGATCTTTGAGGGAGGCTAAGACCCCCCCCCCCAAAGAGCCAGACCTGCCTCCGGGGAGGCCCTCATTTATCAGCCACTTAAAGAGGCAGTGACATCTCAGGCCACACAAAGCGTCCCCACCAGGATCTGCGGGGAACACGAAAGACTCTGATTCAATCACAACTGAAGAAAGACTATACGGTGCAATGAGGAGAAGTGCGAACCCTGCATTCTGGCTCTGTACAGGCTGTGTGACCTCGGGCAGGTCACCTAACCTTGCTGAGGTCCATTTCCTCAGCTGGCCAGTAGGGATGCTAACAGTAACTGTCTCCCTGGGTGCGTGCACATTATATAGGACGATGCCTGAGAAGCTCTTTGCACGGCGCTTGGCACATACTGAGCGTTAAGCACTCAACACAACACCTTACTTATCAGGCTTACCACCCCTGCAGAAGGTTACAGGCTCTCTGCACCTGTGCACGTTAGGATTCCCATGGAAGCTTATGGATTCCCGCGAAGCTTATGGAGTTTAAGCTTCTGAGCCCCTGCCCAGCCCTATACTGAATTTTCTCTTTGTAAATCTGTGTGCTTTTTCTTAAAAGGCACTTCTCAGCTACTGTATGCTTCAGGCCCCATAACCCTTGGATCCGTCCCTGAGTTCATGGATGTTGCTAGAGGGCAGAGCAGACAGAAGCCTGCAGAACCCCCTCCTGAGGAGAAAGACCCTGGGTGTTTCTGTCTTTTCTTCCCTGGGACATCACAGACCCCAT
The DNA here is from genome assembly GCF_022079265.1 of Lynx rufus. Taxonomy (NCBI): domain Eukaryota; kingdom Metazoa; phylum Chordata; class Mammalia; order Carnivora; family Felidae; genus Lynx; species Lynx rufus. The sequence goes on along the minus strand of NW_025814896.1, from coordinate 14,430,587 downwards.
CCGTCCTTCCCCTGATGATGCCCCATAGAGTGAGGCAACTTCCTCGCTCATCCTTGCACATCAATTCTCAGAAGCCAGCACCACGAGGGCCCCATTTTACAGACGAGGAAAGTGAGACCCAAAGAAGAAAGGGGGTTGGACTAAGATCCTGAGGTCAGCGCCTGGCTGGGAACGGACGGTTTTTGAAAGTGACATAATCCTTATTCGGGCATTTGTTGTCTTTCTCTCTTCTATGTCAAAAAAGTCGAAGCGTTTAGGTAATTCCACACTAAAGACCATGTGTGTACATTAGCTCTGGGTCTCTCTGGCACCAGCTGGTATCACCTCCTCACTCCCTGTGCCCAAGGAGGACCCCTTCCTCCAGGCAGCCCTCTCCGAATACCTCTCCCAGCTCCCCTGGTCTCTGCTGGCGGGTGCTGGGTAATGTACCTCTAAATGACACCCTCTCTCTGCTTTTATTTTTTATGAACATTTAGTCTCACGTTGAGAGATAGGGAAACAACTTCCTGGAGGTAGGAGCTTTGTCCTATGCCCTCCCGTGACGCCCCAGAAGGGCTGGGTACCAGTGAGGGGCGCAATAGGGACCTGTGACACCCATCTTCGCCCAGCCCCCATTGGTGTTGACTTTCATCATGACATTCCTGACCTCAATCTGCAGCCTTTGGTCGAGGGACTGCTTTCTTTGAGAGCGGAGAAACCGCTCGAGCGCTGGCTTCTGACAAGCCAGGGAATGGATCCCTGTTCAGCCGCTAGCCATGTGACCCTGACCAAGTCACTTCCTCTCTCTGAGCCTCACTTTTCTTCTCTAGAAAAGGAGATAAATAATCCTCACCCCCTGAGGGGCACTGAAAGGATGACATAAAACGACGCGCTTTAAGGCAAAGCTTAGCGCCTCGCCTGGCTCCAGGGGGTTCTTCCAATCTCGCAGCAGGTAAGGGGCCTGGCATCAGACCAGCCAGTGGGGCAGCGGGCACTTCCTGTGGGCCAGGCTCAGTTCGAAGAGAGGTACATAGATTGCCCTATTTAATACCTGCCCCAACGCCGTCACTGCCTCCACTGTTACATCTGGGTAAACCGAAGTCCAGCGGAGCTAAGTGACTTGCCCCAGGCCCTTCAGCTTGGCCTTCGTGAACAGTTCATTGGGATCATCTAGGGAAGCGTTCAACCCGGCGCCCCGCGCGCCGAGCCCAGCAAAGAGAACTCGCTCCGGCAGACGGGGGAACCATCCCGAAGGCTGGGCCGGACTCCGGCTCCAAGGCGCGGCCGGGAAAGGGCCGGAGGGGGGCAGGGCACAGGGGGAGAGGGTCGAGGGGTGGGGGTGGGGGGGTTCTGGTGAAATCGGTCGGGTCTGGGACCTCGGGGGCGGGCCGGCGGGCGCGCGGGACGGGGGGCGCCCGGCGGACGAGGCGTTACCTTGGGCGGGAGGGCGAAGACCACCGGCAGCAGCGCGAGCGGCGCCAAGAGCAGCACCAGCAGCCGCCGCGCGCTCCACACCTTCTTGGCCACGGTCGCCAGCGCCGCCATATCCGCGCGACCGCCGGGCGGACCGAGCCAGCCCGGGACTGCCCGCGCCCCGCTCCCCTGCTCCGGCTTAAAGCCCGGGGGAGGGCTCGGGGAGGGGACTGCGCTCGGGGGCCCGCCTTCTCCTGCCCCTGCAGGGTGGTGCCTGCGCCCCTGGGCCCGGGGGCGAGAGGCCCGGCAAAGTTAAGGGAAGTCAGGCCCAGGAACTGGGAACCAGACTCCGGCCCTCCGGGCAGCGTGGCCTCGGGTGTAACCCGCGGCCGCGGCCACACCTTTTTCACGCTTTTTACCGCCCCCGTTAAACGGTTGGTAATGACCAGGTGAGGATGAAAGCGCTTGTCAGCGTCCCCCTGGGTTTGAATCCGGGCTCTGCACAGTCTAGCCGCGTGGCCATGACCAACGGCCTTGGAGCCTCGGTTTACTCGTCCAGAAAGTGGGGGCGATGATGATCGCGGCCTCTACCAGACAAGAGGTCTGTTGGGAAGGTTGAGGGAGATGGGCCGCTGACGCCTAGCACGACGCCTGGCACAGAGCAAGCGCTGAGCGGGGGTCACCGCTGTTGATTTAGTTTCTGCTTGCTCCCAGGGTGGGTGAGCCGTCTGGAGATCCGAGCCTGGAGGAAGGAATCGTTTTCTTCCTCCTGGATAAATGCACGGGCGCACAACTGCTGAGTGATACGGTAGTTGCCTCCTTGGCTTTTAAAGAAAACTGCGAAACTGTTTCCCAGAGTGTTTGCATCATTTTACATTTCCACTGGCAATGAATCCGTGATCCAGTTTTTTCCACATCTTTGCCAGCATTTGGTGTTGTCCCTGCTTTTGTGTTTTAGCCCTTCTGATAGAGGTGTAGACACATCGCCTTGTGGTCTTAGAGGTTTGAGAGTGATTTATATACGCCGGATACGATAGGCGGTTTGCAAACACTTCCTCCCAGGCTATCGCTTGTCTTTCCATCCTTTCAACAAAACCAGCAAACACGGAAAGGGGGTGCCAGGAGAGGAGGCTCCTTACTAACCGGGGAGCACACAAGTCCCAGCCCCCTCCTCCACTTCGTCTGACACCACCCTGGGAAGGAAGCTGGCACACAGGGTCGTAGCCCGGTGAGGATCGAAGTCGGGGCTCCTCACTCAGCCTGTGCTGGGGGGGAGCGAGCTCCCATGTTTTCCCCATGGTGTTCAGCTGGAGTAGAGAAGGTTCTGTCTAAAAGTGGTCTCTCTTGGCTGAACTTTTCCTGGTCCTTTGGCTACAGAGCGCTCGCTTTTGTCGGGGCTCTTTGGCAGCCCCTGCTGACATTTCCAGGTTGCCTGCGGCTTCCAAGTCTGAGATAGAGTAGGCAGAAAGAAAACCCATCACCAGGTTGTTCCTTGGGTCCCAAGTCCCTGCCTTCACCTCTCCACTCTCTGAAGTATTCTTGGGTACAGCGTTCCCAATTGTCCTCCGCAGGAAGAGTAGAGAAAACTAGGTCTGCTCCACCTTCCCCGGGGAAGCCCCTCTGTTCTTATTATTTCCTTCTTTCTACTTACTTTGGGCTTATTTGTCTCTGTTTTTTTTTTTTTTTCCTAGCTTCTTAAGCTAGAAATCATTGGTTTTACACCTTTCTCCTTTCCTAAGATGAGCATTTGAAATATAAATTTAACATAATCCGGGAAAAATATCTTCAAAACTGGGGCGCCTGGGTGGCGCAGTCGGTTAAGCGTCCGACTTCAACCAGGTCACGATCTCGCGGTCCGTGAGTTCGAGCCCCGCGTCGGGCTCTGGGCTGATGGCTCAGAGCCTGGAGCCTGTTTCCGATTCTGTGTCTCCCTCTCTCTCTGCCCCTCCCCCGTTCATGCTCTGAATCTCTGTCCCAAAAATAAATAAACGTTGAAAAAAAAAATTTTTAAAAAAAAAATATCTTCAAAACTATATCTGACAAAGAACTCGTATCTCTATTCTAAAATCTATTACGACTCAATAATACGAAGTTACACACCCCGATTTCAAAATAGGCAAAATATTTCAAGACACTTCACCAAAAAAAAAAAAAAAAAAAAAAAGACCTACAGATGACCATCAGGCACATACAAAGATGCTCAACATTACAAGCCATCAGGGAAATACAAATTGAAATCTCAGGGTGATACGAACCCACTGGACTAGCAAAGTTAAACAGAGGCCAACGTGAAGTGTTGGCCAGACTCTAGGGCAACTGGAAGCCTCACAGATGGCTACTGGAAATGATCACTTAGCCAACCACTTTGGGAAACAATACATCAGTAGCTTATAAACACCCGTCTAGCTTACCACTCGGCAATCCCGATCAGCACGGTGTGTACTCAAGCGAAATGAAAAATTCCTTCCGGAAGAAGGAAAAGCCGAGTGCAGTGGCTCCAAGGCAGGAACAAACCGGGTGGCTTAGAATGATCCAGAACCTGGGTTGCAGAGGTGTGATCAGAAGGACAGCCAGCAGCTAGACAACCCAGGATCTTGAAAGCCTGGGTGAGGACGGTGTACCCGCGCTGTGATGATAAGGCAACCACTGTAGGGATTTAAGCAGAGTGGCATATTCTGTTCTCATTTGAAAAATAACAACCTAATAGTGGGGCGCCTGGGTGGCTCAGTCGGTTAAACGTCCGACTTCGGCTCAGGTCATGATCTCACGGTTTATGGGTTCGAGCCCCGCGTCGGGCTCTGTGCTGACAGCTCCGAGCCTGGAGCCTGCTTCGGATTCTGTGTCCCGCCCCCTTCTCTCTGCCCCTCCCTCACTCGTGCTCTGTCTCTCTCTGTCTCTCAAAAATAAATAAATGTTTACAAATTTTTTTTAAAAATAACAATAGCATATAATTCCCCCATCTAAAGTGTTCAGGTGAATGGTTTTCAGTATACTCACACAGGCAATCGTGACTACAATCAGTTGTAGAGAACTTCATCACCCCAAAAAGAAACCCCATATGCACTAATGATCACCCCAATTCCTACCCCCCAACCTCCCAAATGGTAGATAAACACTCATCTACTTTCTGCCTGTACAGATTTGCCTGTTCTGGACATTTCACATAAATGGAATCCTACAATATATGGTCTTTTGTGTTTGCCTTCTTTTACTTAGCATGACAGATCAGTGCTTTGCTCCTTTTAACGGGGCAAATAATATTCCGTTGTGTGAATAAAGCACGTTTTATTTGTCTAGTCATCAGTTGATGGGCATTTGAGTTGTTTCCATTTTTGACTATTATGAATAATGTAAGGACATGTTTCCAGTTCTCTTGGGTCTACACCTAGGAGTAGAATTGGTGAGCCATTTGTTAACTCTGTATGTAACCTTTTGAACAGTTGCCAGACCATTTTCCCAAGTGTCCACGCCATTTTAGAGCTCTCATGAAGAGCGGAGGAGGGTTCTAAATTCTCCACCTCTTTGCCAACACTTATTATTGAGTTGTTTGTTTTTTTTTTTTTTACGATGGCCATTCTAATGAGCATCCTTTTCACTGAAAATTTAAATGCTTTGGGGCACGTGGGTGGCTCAGTCAGCTGAGCATCCAACTCTTGATTTCAGCTCGGGTCATGATCCCAGGGTCGTGGGATCGAGGCCTGTGTCGGGCTCCTTGCAGAGCATGGAGCCTGCTTAAGATTCTCTCTCTCTCTCTCTCTCTCTCTCTCTCCCCCGCTGCCCCTCCCCCCATTCGTGCTCTCTCTCTAAAAATATATAAATAAATAAAAATAAAATTTAAACGCTTTTCATTCAAAGATGGCGATATGGACCAGAAAGAGGGGCAGTGCTCGCTTCCTAGGTGGGTCACGTTGCCATGCTGCCCGTAAGCCCGTAGGGCAAGTTATTTCCCAATGGGCCCTTGGCAGGCTGTGATGAAACTTTCTCCCATGTCCTTTCAGATCGGGCACCTGACCTTGAGCAGCTCCATAACCGGCTACATCAAAGATTCCAACCAGGTTAGTGTCAGACAATCTCGGATAAAGGGTGAGGCCCCGGAGGGAGCGCTTTGGACATTCAAAGCCCGGGGGTGGGAGGACAGTTTTCCAAACGGGAAAAACTATTCCTGGGGACTTAGTCCAGCTGACGTCATAGAAACTGTGGTCACTCCCCAAAGCCTGATGGAGGCAGTTGGGACCAGGGTATGTTGCTCCCAGGGCCCCTGGACTGGCTCCCTTGTTCTGGAAGGAGCTAAGAGATTAAGAGGACAGTAAGTACTTAGTATCAGGGCAGAGGTTTCCCTATTATTCCAGTGGCTCAAATGGGATAATAATAGTAATAATAATAATAACAATAATAATGGCAATATACTGCACTCACTATGTGCCAGGCACTGTTTTCAGCACTTTACATGTTTTAACTCATTTAATCTGTAGGATAATCTGTACGCATTCCCTGTGTCTGTCGCCCCGCATTACACAAAGCGACGTTCAAATTCCAGCCGTACCGCTTGGCTTCTTATGCAACCCTAGACAAGAGCTTTAACTCCTGTGGGCCTATGTCCTTGTCTGGAATGGAAACACGAAGGGGGCGTAGCTCACAAGGATGTGGGAAGAATTAATAAGCAAGGCCGTGGTGCAGAGTGCCTGCACATAGTAAGTGCTCAGCAAGTGACAATTATTATCGTTTAGCTCGTGGCAGATTTTACTTTCCCAGGATGGCACCTATCTCTCTCCCACCCTACATGCGCCTCCCATAGGCTCCTCTTAAACGTGACGGACGCTCTTCCCACTGAGGGTCGGGGGTCCACAGAGAGTAAGCGAGGCTCCTAACAAGCAGCCAGCAAGAGCTAACCGGCGTAGGAGCGAATGAGCCTTCCGATGATTCCAGCCCCTAGCCTTTGAGTCCTTCGGCTGATGTCCCAGACGTGGTGGAACAGCCCTCTCCAGAGTTCTGACCCACAGGATCTGCGAGCGTAACAAACGGTGGGTTTATGCCATTAAGTTTTGGAGCAACTTGTTACAACAGCAATAGGTAACTTTTACTACCGCTGTTATTTTTCTCACCCAGCGTGAGCAAGTAGGGGCAGAGCAGCAGAAGAAGCGGTCAAACTCACAGAGGAAGCAGGTGGCAGAGATCGGCCAGGACTTGCATAGGCCGAGTCCTCAAAGAAGAGCCTCTAACGGGAAGGTGAGTCACACAACACGAGGCCCCTAGTTGGATGGCTTGGACCTTAGCCCTTGTAGGAGGAAAAGTGGCTCCGAGGCTGGACCCACGAGCCCCCTGTCTTTGTTTCTTCCCCCTTTACACTGAGAAAGAAGTAGAATGTGGGAGGAAATTTTTTTTAAAGTGTTTTTATTATTATTATTTATTTTTGAGAGAGAGAGAAAGAGAGAGGGAGAGAGAATGAGCAGAGGAGGGGCAGAGGAAGAGGGAGACACAGAATCCGAAGCAGGCTCCAGGCTCTGAGCCGTCAGCCCAGAGCCGGACCCGGGGCTTGAACTCATGAACTGCGAGATCATGACCTGAGCCAAAGCTTCACCGACTGACCTACCCAGCCCCCCTGTCCCCCTGCCCCAAAGTAGGAGGAAATTCTTAAAGAACTTCCACAGTTGACGGATGGTCTGACCAGCATTTATTTTCATTCCCTACTAGGCTTGTCTGTTAGACGGATGAGGAAACTGAGGCTCCGAGAGATTAAGACATTTGCCCGAGGTCACACAGCTAGTGCACGACAGGGCTGAAATTCCAATGATCCGCACCGCCACTGCCCCTCCCCATTTCTAAGAGGAAAATAACCATCGATGTGATCGACTGATTACAGCCACCAGCCCAGCTATTAAGGGCTTGCTATGTGCCAAGCACTGTGCTGGGCACGGACATGAATGATCGAGCCATGCCTAGCTCTTTGGCCTGACGTCCTACCCGCTTTCCCCTCAATCACTGCCTGCCACCCTCTTCACGACCTCCTTTCTGCTCCTTGAACATGCCAGGTTCTTCGCACGGACTGCTCCCTCTGCCTGGATGTCCCTCCCCCCACATCCCCCCACCATCCCGCCTCAGTGGCTGCTTCCTTCTCACGTGGGTCTTTGCTCCAACGTCACCTCCTCCGAGGCGCCCCCCCAACCCTCGATCTACTGAAACGTAACCTTCCTCCACTCTGCGTCACGCACTCTATGTCGAGTCTGCCCCGAGTTCTTTCCTTCACAGCACGAGTCATCGTTTCAAACCGTTCCCTACTAGATTAAACTCCATGAGAACCGGGAGTCCTCATTAATCCTCACCGTATCCCCGGTGCCCGGAACAGCACCTGGAACGTAGCGGAGGTTCCGTAAGCATTGAAAACTTGAACCTGTCTTAAATTGTTGCACTTTATTATTGTGAACATCAACCAAAATCATGACTACCACTTATTCACAAGTCGTTTTTTAAGTTTATGTACTTATTTGGAGAGACAGAGTGGGGGGGGGAGGGGCAGAGAGCCAGAGAGAGAGAAAATCTCAAGCAGACTCTGGCTGTGCCAGCCCAGAGCCCGATGCGGGGCTCGATCCCATGAAACCGTGAGATCATGGCCTGAGCTGAAATCAGGAGTCGGACGCTTACGTGACGGAGCCCCCCGGGCGGCCCACGTCCACGAGTATTCGTGGGGCGCCTACTGTATACACCAGGTGTCATTCTGGGCGCTGGGGCTACAGCAGTGAACAACCAAGACGAAGGTCTCTGGGCTCACAGAGCCTCCCTTTTATTTGCTCTGTCATAAGATGAGTGAAATACATCACACATCCCACAGTGCTTAGTGCTATGAAGACAAATAAGGCTGGGGGAGGGGAGAGCATGCTGGGGGTATGCAGGCACCAGCTTCCCACTCCCCCTCCATGGAAGGGGAGAACTCACAGCCTCCCCACCTGCCCCCCGCCTCGCTGAGCTGCACCACAATCAGCATCTTTCAGCGTGACATTTTGGTCAGGCCTCCGTAGCTCCAAGAGTAACATTGGCTTTGAATCCAAGGGCCGGCAGGTGGGCCTCAGGCTGGGGGTGGGATTAGTTACCCCTTTTAGATCCCTGGCTGGGTTCAACCCGCTCGGCCTTGCGGTGGGGGGCCTTTCCTCGCTACGGGGAAGGGGCAGGCCCAGAGTCCCCCGGCGTGGAACCGCGGCTAACTCTGGGCTCTGGGCCGCCCCTAACCTTCTGTGTCCCAGGCAGAGGGTGAAGGTTTACAAACACGAGGAAGCCTTTGATCAGCACCAAATCCCCAGGGTTCTGAATGTTTTTTGTTCTAAGCTGCAGGCCGGGGCCACACTGTGCTTTGCTTCCAGCAGGGAAGACTGTGGGTAGGTGGCACGAGGGGGCGAGGGGGGGCGGGCAGCGGGAGGGAGGCTCATGTGGCCCCATGAATTTTCTTTCCCACAAGCAGGCTACGCTCGCACGAGGGAATTCCACTGCCATCAGGAAATGTTTACAGAGCACCTACTACCTTCCAGGCACCACTGTAGAAACCGCGGCCGGAGCCGGGCACAAACATGGCCCCCTGCCCACGGAGCGAGGCCGGAGCCGGGCACAAACATGGCCCCCTGCCCACGGAGCGAGCAGGATGCAAAGGAGCAGGTGAATCTGAAGGATAGCAGGTGCTGGTGAACGGGGTGGAAACAGAGCTGGGGAGGGGCGGGGAGGGCTGGGGAGGGGGGTGTCACCTTTTATAGAGGGTGCTCCCGGGGGACCTCTCACGGCGGTATCCGGCGGAGGCCTAAAGGAAGTGCGGGAGGAGGCCACATAGAGGTCTGCGGGGAACAGTGTCGCGGGCAAAGGGAACAGCAGGGAGAAAGACCCTGAGATAGCGGCAGGACTGTCTGTTGGAAGAACAGCGTGAGCAAGTGGGGCAGAGTAACAGCAGAAGGGGCCAGACACACAGAGGAAGCTGCGGACACATTGGCCAGGCCTCGCACAGGCTGAATCTCAGTCCAGGGTTCTCACCTTCCGGCCCTGGAAGAGAAGGGGCTGGAGACTGTCTGCCGTGGCTCCTTCACCTTGATCTCAGGCGAGAGGCCTGTGCCGCCGGATATGCCAGCCCGCCCCGGGGAAGGCAGCCAGAGGCCAGTGACCCCGCGTGTGGCTTGGGGGGGGACGGGGATCTGTATCTGTTCTGGTTAGGAATGTTTTTGCTTCGAGTGATAGAAAACCCAACGAAAGCAGCTTCGGCTTTGAAGATGTTTACTTATGCAAATAATAAGTCAGGGAAGAAAGGTCCGAGTTCCAGCGACGGACTCACACCCTGCCCGTTCTTGACTCCTTTGTCTTCCCCTCGCCGGTGCTTTACCGTCGGCCTCCCGGCCCCAAAATGGCTGCTGAACTTCCACTCATCACCACTGCATTTAAAGGCAGGAAATGCTGGTGCGGGTGTGTTGGGGTCAGGGCATGGAGCGAATTCTCACAACCTTCTCCCTTTCTATAAGAAAGAAAATCTTCCCCAGAACCAACTTCTGCAGATTCGCTTTTCTGTCTTATTGGCCAGAAAGGAGCCACGTGCCCACCTGTACATCAGGGACCGGTCTGACCTTCCCTGAGATGAAGCCATTCTCACCTAATAGATACCTGGACAAGCAGAGGTTCTGTCCAGAAGGAATAAAGAGTGTGGCTCTGGGTAGGCAACAGCCAGTGCCCGGCACAATCTCTATCATTTACAGGCTGATGACTAGAAAAGTCGCTTAGCATCTCTGAGACTCAGCTTCCTCATCTGTAAAATGGGTCCATCTTACAGATGAGGACACCGAGGCTCAGAGAGGCGCGGTGAGGGGGTCCCTCATCATGTAGCTGGTAAGCAAGGAGACATGGGATGGGAAGCCATCAAGGTTCCAATTAGACAAGTGACATAAGCTGGCTTTACAAGGGTGCCTCTGGCTGCTTTATAAGGAAGAACGTTTTGGGGGGTCAATGGGCGGGGCAGAAACAGTGGGGAGCAGTGGGGAAACCATTGATTGCAGCAGAGTGCAGGGGGAGGGGAAGGGGCTCCAGGGTGGTAGCTGTGGGCTTTCTCATCCCAGTAGCTTCTTTGGGACCCAGCACAGAGCCAGACAGAGCCGGGGTGTGGAATAAATACCCAGTGAATGAAGGCGTGAGGAAGGGAGAGAGCGCCTGACAAAATTCGGGCAGGAGGGAACCAGACATCCCACGTCTTTGCTGACTGTAGCCTGGGTGATTTGCACGGTGCCTGCCGCACGGGGATGCTTCGGTGTTGGGCGGATAAGTGAGCCAAGTTCGAGGTAGGGAGATAGGACGAAAAGAGGAAGAAGAAGAGAAAGGAGGGAGAGGGAAGGGAGAGAGAAAAGGAAGTGGAGGAGGAGAATGGAAGGGGAAGGAAGCTCCCCTGCATGGATAACGACGGTAACTTGGCGACCTCTGCTGGCCAGGACGGCCACTCGTCTGGGCTCAGGAAAGGGGAATTGGGTCCTTTGGAGTTGTGGCACTCTGAATTCGGGACTCAAGGAGGAGATTCCCAGGGCCCTGTCCGCTGGGCTCCCACAGCCGGGGGTTCCAGTGGTCAGTGGCAGCCGGGTGAGGACCAGGATGAGGTGAGCGAGCCTCTTACCAGGGCACTAATTCGAGGAGGCACCTAAAAACCCAGTAATCAAGACAAACATTTTAATGCAGTATCTTAAAAAATCAACTTGGCAAACGATGGCCCACGAGCTGCCCGCCCGGTTTTGCAAACAAACTGGATTGGAACCGGGATCAGTTTCTCGGTCACAGCTGCGATTACGTGCGCATTCCTTCACTAGTGCAGGTGTGCACGGGTCCCCTCGGCCGGCACATGCGGCGAGCGTGGTCAGCTCCCCTAACGAGAACACTGAAGAAGCATTCACTATGCCCAGCGTGGGTGGCTCCATGCTGTGGCCCGCAGTCACAAGAGCTCTTTAAAAAAAAAAAACTTTTTTTAATGTTTATTCACTTTTTGAGAGACAGAGAGAAACAGAGTGCGAGCGGGAGAGGGGCAGAGAGAGAGGGAGACACAGAATCCGAAGCAGGCTCCAGGCTCCGAGCTGTCAGCGCAGAGCCCGACACGGGGCTCGAACTCACAAACCGTGAGATCACGACCTGAGCCGGAGTCAGATGCTTAAGAGACTGAGCCACCTAGGCGCCCCACAAGAGCTCTTTTAAAAGTTCTAGAAGATGTGGGCGTTGTGTCCTCTTCAGTGTTGGACACATCTCAGTATCACATCACATTTCCCCGGTTCTGCTACTCACTAGCTGCGTGGCCCTTGGGCAAGGCTCCATTTCTCTGTGCCTCAATTGCCTCCTCCGCAAAATAGGTTGATGCACGCAAAGAACTTAGTAACCATTCAGTAGCGAACGGCTGTTGTTAAAAATGGAGGTTTGAATCCCAGCCCTGCAACTTGTGTGACCCTAAGACATGATAGTTTGCACTGTGAAGCGTCTTTCCTCGTCTGTAAAATGAGGTTTATAAGCCGCGTCTGGGAAGGTTCCAGATGGAATTCACACAGAGCTGCCAGCGCCGTTGGCTCACCGCTGCAGAGGGCCAGCTGTCCCCACGTGGACTTTGAGGGATCTGGAACTGCAGAGGATTGCTTGGTCCTTTGTGAGATGCTGAACAAGGGACAGAATCCACTGCTCGCCTGGGACTGTGTGATAATCCCTTGTTTCCCATCCCGAGCCAGGGCCTGAGTACACAGATGGGACAGTTCTCCTGGGAACATGTGTGGCTGCCCCAGGACCCCCCTCGCCCTCGATGCCTGCAAACGTCATTGTAGCCTCCCTAACGCTGCCACCTCTGCCGTGCTGGCCACCGTGTCACACGCACCAACGGGCCCGAGCGGATCGCTGCACGCTCGCCAAGGCCTCTGTCCCAGGCTGCCAGTGTCGCTGACCCGGCCAGTTGCAAAGGCTTTTCCCTTCCCCTCCAGCCCCCCTTTACCACCTTTTCTCCCGATGTGATCCCTTGAAAACGTAAATGAGATGCCTCCCTGTTTAAAACCGCCAGTCGAGTTGAGAACAATACCCGGGCTCGTGACAAGGCCCCGAGCTGGTCCTCACCCACCTCTCTGATCTCACTTCCCGCTCTTCCTCTGCTCTGCTCGCTGCGAACTGGCCCCCCTGGCCTTGCTGCCCAGGGATGCCCCTCCTTTACCAACTTTGTCCCTCATGGGTCTCTGCCTGGGACACACTCCCCCACCTCCCGGTTCTTTTTTTTTTTTTTTTTTTTTAAGAAAAAAATAAGTTGAGACAGAACGCGAGCAGGGAAGGGGCAGAGAGAGAGGGAGGCACAGAGTCCGGGGGAGGCTCCAGGCTCTGAGCTGTCCGCACAGAGCCCGACGTGGGGCTCAAACTCGTGAACCACTAGATCATGACCTGAGCCGAAGTCGGACGCTCAACCGACTGAGCCACCCAGGTGCCCCCGGCTCTCCTTCACATACCAGTTCTAATGTCACTGTTTCCTCGTTGAGAAAGGGCAGCCTTAGGTCCCCCTCTATCTCCAGGGCCCCGCACGCGGCGAGCTCTAGGTATTTCCTGACTTACTACCTGCACGTGTGTGCCCACCAGTCATTCTCACCCCGAGGCAGACAGCTCTCAGTCACGTTGACAGTATTCCTTGAAAACATCATTGCCCCTGGGGCCCTTGAAGTTCTTGGAAAATAATGTTCTATAAGATCAAGATATATCAAAAGTGTATCCTTTCCAGCATCTCGTTTCCTAAAGCATCAGTGGAGGCCACACGGGCTTGGGAGCCAGGTAAAAGTCTCCCTTGCTACCTGTGACATCTTGGACAAGTTCTCCATCGATACACTGGGGATGCTACCTTAGAGTTGTTTCGATTCCAATATGAACACTCCTGGGACAGCATCTTGACGAGTGATAACCAGGCAACGATATTCACTCTCCTGTCTACTGGTCACCAGTACCCAGGAAGGGAAGTTTTCATTCATTCCTGGGCATCTGCCACAGGCACAGGGCTGACTATGGTGAAGGAAACACACAGTCCTGGACCCACGGAAATGCTCACTGCCCACGCACCCAGTAGCCAGTGATACTGGGCACAGAGAAGGCACTCAAAGTACTTATTTGCTGGCTGGTGCAGACAAGGAGAGGTACTTTATTATACCTCCCTCCCCACAGACACACATCTCTGGGGAAGAGACTGAGGCTGGGAGGGGTTTTAGGTAATTGGCGGCATTTTGCATCTTTGCTGTTTTCCTGCCCCTTCCCTTAAACCAGGCTTTATCAAACTAGTCATTTCTAGGTAATTTCACCTCTTTTGTTCTACGTACTTACTATCTGTGATATAAATCCACTCACTTTCTTTTACTAAAGGAACTTAAACTAAAAGGAACTTTAAATCAATCACTTGTCTTAGTCACAAGGTAATCCTAGAAATACGGAGCAACAAAAATAAAAACAATGCTGCATAAAATCACATAAATTCCAGTTGCCTGAAAGCTATGAGCCTGCTTTTTTAAAACGAGACTAATTGGAGTTCAGCAGTATTTTTCATCTTTTTTTTTTGCTAAGACTCTCAAAAAGAAATGTCTTACATCAAAACCCAGTAGATACCCTGGGTATCTGTATGTCTATACATACACTTGAAACAAGTTTTATTAAACAATACACGTAAGGCGCTCTGATATTTTCTATTCTATGATTCTACTTCATTTTTATTTTTTACGTTTATTTATTTTTGAGAGAGATGGTGCGCACAGACAAGGCGCAGAAAGAGAGGGAGACACAGAATCGGAAGCAGGCTCCAGGCTCTGAGCTGTCAGCACAGAGCCCGACGCGGGGCTCGAACTCACGAACCGTGGGATCATGACCTGAGCTGAAGTTGGACGCTCCACCGACTGAGCCACCCAGGCGCCCCTCTAGTTCATGTTTAAAATGCTGGCTGTTCGGGGCGCCTGGGTGGCGCAGTCGGTTAAGCGTCCGACTTCAGCCAGGTCACGATCTCGCGGTCCGTGAGTTCGAGCCCCGCGTCGGGCTCTGGGCTGATGGCTCAGAGCCTGGAGCCTGTTTCCGACTCTGTGACTCCCTCTCTCTCTGCCCCTCCCCCGTTCATGCTCTGTCTCTCTGTCCCAAAAATAAATAAACGTTGAAAAAAAAAAAATTAAAAAAAAAAAAAATGCTGGCTGTATCCCATTATATTGGTTTCAGCGGGAATATGTCATGTACACGACAAAAAAACTGCTGGGTTAGCGGGTTGATAAAGATATCCGTCACCGGGGCGCCTGGGTGGCGCAGTCGGTTGGGCGTCCAACTTCAGCCAGGTCACGATCTCGCGGTCTGTGAGTTTGAGCCCCGCGTCAGGCTCTGGGCTGATGGCTCAGAGCCTGGAGCCTGTTTCCGATTCTGTGTCTCCCTCTCTCTCTGCCCCTCCCCCGTTCATGCTCTGTCTCGCTCTGTCCCAAAAATAAATAAACGTTGAAAAAAAAAAAATTAAAAAAAAAAAAAAAAAAAGATATCCGTCACCAACTGAGACTCTGTCCCCACATCACCCAAAAGACTGAAGAGTAATGTTCTCATCACGTGGTTCAACGTCCTGCAATGCCATTGCCCAGGTACCTGACATATACGCGGCCTGGCCGAAGAGGAAGCCTGTTCTAGATTTCTTTTAAATACCCAATTCTGCCTAGAGCTTGTCTTCTGTCCACAGTAAGCTGTTGAGAACAGCCGACCGCAGATGATAATGACACTGAACAAGCATGATCACAGACAGCACTCAAAAGGATCTCCATGCCTTTATTTAGGTCTAATCTCATATTCGGAGCCTTCCTTCAAATTCCCTTTGACGCAAATGGCCAGCACGTCAGTACTTGTCAGACTCTTCTACCCGACCATGGACCTCTTTCTTCCTCTCAGGCGCACTTCGTCTAACTTTTTTAGCACCGGCCTGGACTTTTTGGAGAAGGTGGAGTAGCTCTTCAGAAAGGCTTCAAACACAGCCTCGGTATTGGGGTGGGTACTGAGGAAGGCTTTCTCCAGCACGTAGAGGTCGACTCCTTTATCTTCTGGAAGGGCAGAAATGAAACTCAGCCCAAAGTCTATGAGCACGATGTTCAGCTGTCCCACGGGGGGTTTCAGCAGCATGTTCGAGGTGGTAAGATCACCATGAATCAGGTCTTCGTCGTGCATTCGAGCCAAAACCTGCCCAACCGTCTTGGCTAAGCCGAGGAGACTTTGGGGAGTTTTTTCGGTCTCCATAGTGGATTGAATATAATCTCGAACAGTCACTGAACCTTCAATCTCTTCCATGTATAAGCAGTTGGAGGCATAGTCTACGAAAAAGACAACGGGGGCGGATATCCCTGCAATCAAGATACAAATCGTTATTGGATGAGATTCTCTCTTCATGTTAAGCTTAATTTTCAAAGATTGAGCCAGACTTTTACAGTGCATATCTGCTTATTTCAGGGAAAAAAAAAAAATTAGGAATGCTGCAGAATAGTACAATTTAACTCATCTGGAAGTTTCCCCGGCTCATGCCCTGCAGGGTTGCGCCTTAAGCCACCCCACAGCTAAGTTTAGTAGTGCCAAAACTCCCTCCTCCTTTCTACCCTTTATGACTGGTTTGCATTTGTCATACTTACTCCCTAAAAACAAAACACAGACCTAGAAGGGTAAGCATCGCCCAGTCAGAGTCGTTCTACCTGACTAGGACACAAACAGGCCAAGCAGTGCGCTAGCTGAGAGATTCATCTTTGCAGTCGGAAAGGCAGGGTTCAAATCCTGGTTGCCTTCCTTTACTAGTTGTATGACCTAAAAGTCACATCAATTCTCAGCCTCTGTTTCTGTTTCCATAATGTGGGAACAATACCTCCAGTAATGCAAAGAATTCATTGAATTCGAGTTTCAATGAATATTTATTGAACGACAATTGGGCCCACCACACTTTTCTAGATACTGGAGACCTATCAGTGGGGATACAGCAGGAAACAAAGCAGCCAATCCCTGCTTAGTGGACCTTACATCCTAGAGCAGATGAAAACTGAAAATAGGAACACACAAATAGCTTCATCATATCCAAGCAAGGGCAAGAGATCTGTCTGCTTGTTGGCGACTGAATTTCCTCCAGCTCACCCAGCACCTAACAATGTCCTGGGGTAAAGCAAGTGCCTAACGAATATTAATAAAGAAAGGATGTGTGAAACTGAAAAGCCAGATGTTTCTGAGTCAGAGGCTATGGGCTGGGAGCCTGGCTGGGTCACTCACTAGCTGTGCAACCTTGGGCAAGTTACTTCCCCCGCCTGAGCCTCAGTTTCTCATCTGAGGACAAGGGATATACCGTGGTGGACGATGGTGTTTTAATGAAAAAGTCAATATACAAGTTCACGGAGTCTAAAATCTACTGAGCGCTACGTACCAATCACGCACTCAAACATACTATGACTCCCCTTTACAGGGGAGGAAACTGAGGCTGAGCGTAAATAATTTGTTGTAAGGCTACATGGGAAGCGGTCGTGTCGGTATTGGAACCCCGACAGCCTCCGCAGCGAGTTCGTACTTGTAATCACACCTGCTTCTTAAAAGTCACGAACGTAAAGATAATGATCGAACACGGAGACGGTGCACATGGGGAAACCGAGGCGCGGGGCAGATAAACGGCGCGCTCAACGCCGAGCGACAGTTAGAGCCGGAAACTGAACCAGGAGCAACGGCTCCGGGACACGTGCTCGTCGCGGGTGCCAAGGCCAAAGAATGAAATGAACGAAGGCGGGGGAGAAAGGCCGACACTTCCCAACTGAAGTTCACGCGGCGGGTGCAAAGAGAGAGACTGAGGCAAAACGAGGCGCGGCGCTCGGGAAAGGGCCTCGGCCGCGCGGTGCAGGCCTCCCCGGGCCGGGCCGGGCCGCCTCACCTGCGCGGCGGCAGCGGAGCAGCGCCCGGGCCTCCTGCACCGTCCGCCGCCGGCCGAGCCGCGCTTCCAGCGCCGGGTGCCGGTAGCCCTTGGGGAAGCGGTGCTTCACCACGGCCGCGCGGCCCTGGAAGCGGCCGCGGAACACGCGCGCCTCGGCGCCCTGCTTCACCAGCTCCAGGCCGCTCAAGAAGCGGCTGCTCCGCTCCCGGGCGGCGGCCAGCGCCGCGGCCTCCGGCGCCGGATCCTCGCTCTTCCCAGCGGCCGCGGCGCAGGCGGCCGCCATGACTGCGCCTCGCCGCCGCCGCTCGGGGCCCGTCGGCTCTCTCCGGAGACTGCCGGTGACGTCACCCCCTCCGGCCCTCTTCGGCCACCATTGCGCCGGCGCTTCCGCCTCTGGACGTGGCCCCGCCTCCCACGTCCTCGGCTGTCTCCGTAAACCCTCGGCGGCGCTCGGGAGGCAGCGCTGCGACCTCCCGGGCTCTGGCCTGCAGCGCGCGGAGAGCCGCCCGAGGGGCCGAGGCGGCCCCGCCTCCCGGTCGGGAGTCGAGGAACTGCCCCCCGTTCTGCGGCTCTTTTCCGGAAATAGGATACCTACCGATTGTGTCCCCTCTTGGCTCTTCGGAGCGTGCTGGTTTGGGTGATAAATTATATGGTCACCCTGGTGGAGTGGAGGGTGGCGGCAAGTGGGTAGCGGTAAGATAGTAAATAAGGTAGTGAAGGGGCATCTGGGTGGCTCAGTGGGTTAAGCATCGGACTTCGGCTCTGTCGTGACTTCGGGGCTCCGGAGTTGGAGCCCCAGAGTCTGTGCTGACAGCTCAGAGCCTGGAGCCTGCTTCAGATTCTGTGTCTCCCTCTCTCTCTGCCCCTCCACCGCTGGTGCTCTGTGTCTGTCATAAATAAATAAACATTAAAAAAAAAAAAAAAAGACAGTTAAGAAGGCTTCTATGCAAAAAGAAGAAGGCTTCTGTGAACAGGTGACGTTTGAGCCCTGTGGATGGATGCCTGGAAGAAGAGCATTCTGGGCAGAGGGGACAGCAAGTGCAAAGGCCCCGGGGGAGAAGTGTGCTTAGCGTGTTTGAGCAAGAGCAGGTTATTGAACCTTCTCTATGCTTTAGTTTCTCATCTACAAAATAAGATTGTGAATCATATCACAGAGGGCTTTGTGAGGATTAAATGAGTCACTAGAGGTAAAACCCATGGGACTATTTCCAGGCACATAATAAGCATTCCATAGATTAAAGCTGTTATTATTTAGGGAGGACTTCATACAATAGCTATCAAGTTGACTCCCGGCATCCATTATTCAGAGGGAAGGGGCCTCCCGATAGCATTGTGTCCCAGGGGCAACACCACACCCACCTTGAACTTTGGAAGACCCTCTGTTACTCCACGTCTTGGCTGCCCGTGCTCAAACACTGGAGCAAGGTGGTTTGTGTGGCTTCCAGCAAGAACCCTGACTTGTACCGCCACTGAATGCCTGTGTGTTTTGGTTATTGCGAGGGTCCAGGATAAGTCGCTATAACACAGTGACCTAAAAATAATGGCTTCATTATGAGAGAGCTTCCTTTCTTTCTTATGTAAAAGTATAGATCGGTCATCCTCAACCGGTTGCTACCTTCTCTGAGTCTATCCCAGCTGTCCAGCACTTCCAGCTGGCAAGAAGGAGGATGAGGGTGAGGACAGGCAGCTAAGAACTTGATCCAAAGTTCCACACGTCACTTCCACTCACATCCTATTGGCCAGAACGCAGTCGCAGAGCCCCCGAAGCTGAAAAGGAAGCTGGAAGACATATTTTCTAGCAGGGCAGCCGTGAACCCAGCTAAAACTTGGGGAGATTATTACTAAAAGGAAGTAGGGGAGGAATTAGAACAGGGTGCAATTAGTAGACGGCCATAGGTTTGTGGGTTTTTTTTAATGCTTATTCGCTTTTGAGAGAGTATGAGTGGGGGAGGGGCACACACACACACACACACACACACACACACACACACAGAATCCGAAGCAGGCTCCAGGCTCTGAGCTGACAGCACAGAGCCCAACGCGGGACTTGAACTCAGGAACTGTGAGATCGTGACCTGAGCCTAAGTCTGACGCTTAACTGGCTGAGCCACCCAGGCGCCCCTAGACTGCCATAGTTTTGATATTTTAAGCTGAAAGTAGCAGATTGGTCAGCTAAGTAGCTTACTCTGGGTAAACAATACTCTCATTTATTATCTGACGGAACAAAATTTTAGGAAGTAAGGGGTCCCAAGCGTCCTTCAGTCACTTTTTAATTTTAAGGACCCAAGGTCTTTCCATCTTTCTACCCTCGTGCCCTTCGCCAGCCTCAGCTTTGGTCCCTTCACTTGTCATCTTATTGTCATAAGCTGGCCACCAAAGCTCTACACGTGATATGAAGACACAAACACATCTGTCTAAAGAAGAGAGGTGCTATGTCCTCTACATCTTTATTTGGGAAAAAACCCTTCGCTGGACATCCCTCCTCTCACACCGGGCTTCCTCTACAGAACATTGGCCACGACTGGCCCACGTGCCTTTGCTGTAACTGCAGACGATGTGGGAAAAGTAAGGATCTGGCATTTAAAAAAAATTGTTTAACGTTTATTCATATTTGAGACAGAGCATGAGCCGGGGGGTGGGCAGAGAGAGAGGGAGACACAGAATCCGAAACAGGCTCCAGGCTCTGAGCTGTCAGCACAGAGCCCGATGTGGGCCTCGAACTCACGGACCGCGAGATCATGACCTGAGCCAAAGTCGGACGCTCAACCGACTGAGCCACCCAGGCGCCCCAGGATCTGGCATTTTGGGCCTGGACAGACAGAGACCTGCTCTAGAAGCAAGGAGGAAGGGAGCTAGGCACAAATATCATTTCTCCGAGGTTCAGATTCATCATCCTCAGAGCGAGGATAATTAGTTTTACTGTGGCAATTATTTATTAAGATTAAATAAGATATTGCTTGTGAGGGTGTGGATGGCAGACAACGCTGCATATGTTCCTTTTACTTCTCCCATCATCGGGACCCTGTTTGAAATACTGAAGAAAGGCCGTTTCGTCCAAGGGTTGCTATGGCACCAGCCCTCAGCTCTGCAGTCCGTGCGCGCCGTTCACACACAGGGCGAGCCACCTTTTCAGACATCAGACCCTTTGTGTTGGCACAGTGTGGTTTCCAGCACCTTTCGTCAGCCCAGACTACTCAAAGCTCACCCGGAACAAATTCTATTTATAACGCCCGGTTTCCCAAGTTTGTGGCTTCATTATCATAATTGTTAGTGTCCACATAGACATCTCCATGGTTACCAAATCTGTCTGAACCCCTCCTTTGGGAAATCCACTGTACAAACATATTTGCAAGTCCCAAGCTTGCTGTGGTCAGACTGGTTCTGGCTCCTATGGTAGGAAAACCTAGCTTAAAGCCTTTCATCGGCTCCCTATTGTGTTTAGGATTAAAGACCCACGAGGTCCTGCGTGGGACCCTATGTCCTTCTTCCAGGCTCGTCTCCCACCAAGTTCCCGTTTGCTCTCTGATCTTCAAACACATTTACTTGCTCTCAGTCTCTCATTCTTATCAGGTTCCCTCTTGCGACAGGGCCTTTGCACCTGCTGTTTCCTCTGCCAGAAGTGCTCTTCCCTCCCTTTGTTGCCTCAGCCCATCCAGACATCTTTCCATGCTCAGCTCAAATGTCACTTCCTCAGGGAGGCCCTCTCTGACTTTTCAGAGCAGAGAAAATCCAACTTTTATGAGTTCTGGTGCCCCTTTTTTTGTATCGTCACAGACTTTCTTTTTTTGTTTTTTGGTGTGACTATTTCATTAGTGGCAGGCTTTAGTTCCTCACAGGCTATTGCCTGGAGGCTACCCTCACCTTTTGCCATTTGGACCTCTCCACTGGGCAGCTGACATCAGAGAGAGTGAGTGAGACATCAGGAGAGGACGAACAAGATGGAAATTGCCATCTTTTATAACCTAATCTCTAAGATGACATTCATCATTTTGCTGTCTAGGAAATGAATTAATAGGTCCTGCCCACCTTCAAGGGAAGCCGTGTGTGAAGATGCTTGCCCAAAGGACCAATTAGATAATTTCCTCTCTCATTTGGGGGAAACAAATGAAGAGGGATTCTCTATTCTCTAGGGGAGATAGAGGCCGGCAGCAAGCACGTACCCACCCTCATGACTTTAATGCAAGTCACAGAGATCAGCAGGGCTCCAGGTGGCGCTGTCCCAGTGACTCAGTCTCAGGAGTCAACGCAGGGCCACTTGGAGCCACCTACTGGTTGAAGCAGTCCCAAGCCCACTTAGATTTCAACGGATGGAACAAAGAATTTTGGAGCCATGTTTCAAACTGCCCCAGGCATTATTATTTTGAGAACTGTACAAGGGTCCTCTGGCTCAGAAGGAGTTGTCGATGCTTCTTTTTTTGCTGAGATGGCTGTGTGTGTGTGTGTGTGTGTCTGTGTGTGTGTGTGTGTGTGTGTGTGCGTGTGTGTGCACATGATCCCTGCTGGGTGAGAGTGTGGCTGTGGATGCCCGTGGACGAGTGTGTTTGTGTGAACACGCGTTGAGAGTTTGGAGAAGCCCGTGGCCGTGTGAGTGCTGACCTTGGACGTGCATTTTTGCTCGAGAAGGAACATTAGTGGGGTGTCCCCAGCCTGGCTCCTTTCCAGAGCTCCAAGCTCATATATGGAATTGCCTACCTATTTCCACATGGATGCCTAATGAGGACCTTAACTGTCGCACAGCCAGAACCGAGCTCTGTCCCAAGCTGCTCCTCTCCCAGTCGGTGAGTCCTTCTTGAGTCTATCTGCCATCTTCCTACTTTCCTCCACTCCCTCAGTCCACATCAGCCTCTCTCTCACCTCCCACCAGCCTCCGTCACTCGGGTGCTCCCGTTTCCGCCATTGCTCCCCGTAACCCACTGGACCTCCCCGATTCTTTCTGTGTCCGTTGGAATAAGATCCACATTCCCTACCCTGACCTCCCAAGGCCTTAACCGATCTGGCCTTGGCCAGCCCCTCCCTTGGGCTCTATCTCCCTCCACTCTCCGCTCTCCCCACCTCCCCCTGTGCTCCAGACACGATGGCCTCACTTCTGTTCTTTATACTCCACAAGCTCCCTCCATGGAGGCCTTCGCCTTTGCCCTTCCTTTTGCCTGGTACCTAAGGTCTCAGCTCAGATATCCCCCCTAAGGGCAGCTGTCCCAGGCCCCCAGCTGGAACAGCCACCTGGGCCTGTATACCCAGCAGCCTGGTTTCCTTCCCCGCCCAGCCCTAATCACTGTTGGTGCGTCTCTGGCTGCTGAGGTCATGTACTTCTCTTCCCCCACGAGAAAGCAAACTCCACAAGAACACGCGCACACACACACACACACACACACACACACACGATCTGTCTTGTTTGGGCACCTGGGTGGCTCAGTCAGTTAAGCGTCTGACTTCGGCTCATATCATGATCTCATGGCTGAACCCGGCATCAGCCTCTCTCCCCCTCTCTCTCTCTCTCTCTGTCATTCCCCCACTTGCTTGCGTGCGCTCTCTCACTCTGTCAAAATAAACTTTTTTTTCAACGTTTTTATTTATTTTTGGGACAGAGAGAGACAGAGCATGAACGGGGGAGGGGCAGAGAGAGAGGGAGACACAGAATCGGACACAGGCTCCAGGCTCCGAGCCATCAGCCCAGAGCCCGACGCGGGGCTCGAACTCACGGACCGCGAGATCGTGACCTGGCTGAAGTCGGACGCTTAACCGACTGCGCCACCCAGGCGCCCCAAAATAAACTTTTTTTTAAATTACCAAAAAAAAAAAAAAGAAAAAGTCTGTCTTGTTCTTCCAGCCCGTGGCTAAGGCCCACCACAGTGCCTGTGGGTACTTGGGAGGTGTCCCAACTGTCCCAACTGTCCAGTGAAGGGTCAGGGAATCCAGGGAACGTCTGAGTGGCTGAACCAGGTATGTGAGTGTCCCGGTCCCAGTAGACACATGAGTGAGTGAGTGTGTGTGTGTGTGTGTGTGTGTGTGTATACACGCTGGAGAGGCCAGACTAGTAATGTGGGCTGCAGGGAGCACAGGGGAGAGGAGCATGTGGGGGTCCCCCACAACAGGGATGACAGTGGGCGGGAGCCAGGAAGAGCACAGTGGGTGGGGACCCCAGCCAGGCCGGGATGGTCCCGCACAGGGGGCCAAGGCCGGCCCGGCCGACGTGGCGGTGGCGCTGTGGACAGGCGGGCGGGGAGGAGGAGGGCGGGAGGCGGGCCGGAAAGTTTGTCGGGCGACAGAGGCGGGGACTCCGGCGGGGGATGCGCCCCCGGCTCCGGCGCCCCCGCTCGCACGGGAGTCGAGCTCGCCATGGGTAAGTGGAGATCGGGCGCTGCCGCGGGGGAGCCCCGACGACCCCATCCGTGCGCGCCCCGCCCCCTGTTGCACCGTCCCCACCCCCACCAACCACCCACTCGGGTGGGGACCGCGGGCCTGGCTGGCTGCGCGCTGGGAGGGGACGCGGGCGCTCTTCCTTCCAGGCTCCTTTCTGCCCAGAAAAAAGTGACCCGAGAGTGCTCTTTACTTGATACTGAGCTGCGGACCCAGGGCAGGCCCTCTCCTGACCGCTCCAAGCCTTACAACAACCCCCGGCCAGTGAGACCGCTCCTAGCCTGCAGATAAAGAAATCGAGGTTCCGAAAGGAGCAAATTCATTCATCAGTTTGCTGACCACTTCTGTTGCCAGGCCTCCGGACGCTGCCGTGAGCAACGCGGGCAAAACTTCTGCTTCCGAGACATTCAATGAGGGAGACGGGAGACTGGAATCCAGCACTGGGGCTGGGTGGGTGCGTGGGAGGGGAATAGAGAATTTCTTTGTTGCTACAGGGGACTAGGATCTCCATGTCGCGTGGTCACTCCGTCATTCGTCCCTCTACTGTGGGACTCAGCGGGGAACAAAGTAGACGATAGTCCTCTCTTCCATGGAGCTGGCATTCCAGTTGAGAAGCTGGATGAGCAAGTAAATGAATAAAATAACCGCCAGGAGTGATAGGATGCGGGGGGAACACACAAAATAAGGTCATGTGATACCGGAGAGGGAGGCGGCTTCTTTAGGCAGGGAGAGAGCAGAGGCCTGCCAGAGGAGGCACCGGTGCTAAGATCTGGAAGAAGAGCTTCTAGGGGGAGGGATAGCAGGTGCAAAGGCCCTGAGGCACGAGTGAGCTGGTATGGTCAGGCCAGTGTAGCGGGAGCACAGTGGGCAAGGGGAAAAGGGTGGGAGGGAGGTCAGAGTTAGGCAAGGGGCTAGACTGTGTAGGCCTTTGTAGGCCATGGTGAGCGGTGTGAATTCTATTCCGAATGACAGGGGAAGCTGGAGAAGGCTTTTAAGCTGGGGTGGAACATGACCCTAATTGTGTTTTAAAAACTCAACTCTGGATCATTCTGTGGAGAATCGTAATAGCTAACAGTGGCTGTAAGCTAGACAGGCATCCAATGCAGATATGACTAATAGCCACATTTGTAGATAGGGAAGCTCAGAGAGGTTAAGGGAGCTGCCCGAGGTCACACAGCTGTGGAGTAAAAAAGCTGGGATGGAACCCCAGCACTCTGGCTCCAGTCTGCATCCCTAAGCACCGTACCACCCAGCCTCTCATGCAGAGTCATGGCACAACTGATCACCAATTCCAGCTCTGACTCCAGAGTCCATGCTCTTAACCCTCAAGGCACACTGCCCCAGAGCCCGAGGGAATCCTGGGCCCAGAGAGGTCCTCCCAAGAACACTCAGCTTGACCCAGGTCCCTTGCACCTGCCCCTCCTACCCCTTTGCTGCCTCCTAAGTTCATTCAACAGCTGTTGACTGAACATCACCTAAGGACAGAACTGGGGCTGAGTGGGAGTGAAGGAGAGAGGTACAATCGAACTGGCACCGGGCTGTGTCCTCCCCAGAGACCCCATGCTGCTTTCCCGGGCTCCCTTTCTCAGGGATTGGGTCCTGTGTATAGACCTGGGTTCCAGCTCCCGTTCTCCCACTTCTGGGTCCGTCATCTCGTCAACCTCCCTGGCCCTCGGCTTCCTCATCTATGGAACGACCCACATACAAGACGCTTATCACAAGGCAGCCGTGAAAATGGCGAGCAAATGCACAAAAAGGGCTCGGCCCCCCACCTACCCACGGTGAACGGTCACTTAACGTGAGCTTTCCTTTTTCATCACACCCAGTGTTGGGACTCTGGAGTCAAAGACTGGCCAAGGTGAGCCTCTGCTCTGTCACTTACAAAACTGCCCCCTTGGGCAAATGTCTTCACCTCTCTGTGCCTCGGTTGCTGCATCTGTCAAATGGGAATGACAGCAGGGCCCATGTCATAGGTTCGCTGTAGGGATTAAGTCGGCTGATACAGATAGAGCTTCCAGAAGTGGCGGTCTGGCCGGCGGTGGTGAGTGCTCCCTAAGTATGAGCTGTGTTGGGACGTTTGGAGGCCAGCCTCCCAGGTAAGGGTATTTGCATATTTCAGTTTTGCTCCGCCTTCTCCCTGGAGCTTCAGGGAAAGCCAGGGCAGATCTCCGGTAGGGGAGGGCCCCAAAGCATTGTGACTTCTGGCTGAGACGCTGTTCCAGGGTCACCCAGGGGAGGCTCCCGGGGACGTGCAGCTGGTGATACAGCTACCCCAAACCCGACCTCTTGCCCCTTCCTCTACTCCCTGATTCTCTCCCTGGGAAGCCCTGTCCTCCACAGGGAGGGGCCTAGGGGATTAAGGGATTTCCTCCAGTGTGAGACAGCTTCACATACAACCTATATGTAGACGGATAGTTCATAGCAAGGGAGAGCAGTTCCCAAACCCAGGCTAGCTTGAACTTGGGGGGCCAGAATCTACTCTACTTGCTGTGGAGTGTGGCCGCTTCCAGGCCCTAGACGTCTCCAAATACCCAAGAGTCCAGATCCTTTCTCTCTGGATTCCCTAAGCCCCCCAGAGTTCCTTCATTCCATCATCTTGTTTATTTAACAAGTATTTGCTGAATGCCAGGAACTGTCCTCGGCATCAGGGAGACAGCTAAGGACAAACAAACAATTCCTGTTCTTTTTTGGGGGCCAATATTCTGGTCAGGAAGAACAATGAATATGTAAAATATATTGTTCTTCCAGAGGGTGAGAAGTACCATGGAGACAAATAAACAGGGAAAGGCGTTAGAAGTGCTGGATGTGAGGGGCGCCTGGGTGGCTCCGTCGGTTAAGCGTCCAACTTAGGCTCAGGTCATGATCTCGCGGTTCGTGGGTTCGAGCCCCGCGTCGGGCTCTGTGCTGATGGCTCGGAGCCTGGAGCCTGCTTTGGATTCTGTGTCTCCCTCTCTCTCTGCCCCTCCTCTGCTCACGCTCTGTCTCTCTCTGTCTCAAAAATAAATAAAAACATTTTAAAAAATTAAGAAAAAAGGTAGTCACTGAAAATCCCATGGCCTCAGACATGGGAACCCTCCCACCCCCCCCACCCGCCCCCACCAAGGGGGAAGATGGCACCCAACTGCTCCAAGCAGGTAAACTACAGTGAGCAAATACACTGGCCCAGGTTCAGCCAAGTGGTTTTCATCGCTGCTCAGGGCCTGGGAACCTGCTGGTTGTTCAGATCTGGGTCATGGCCACGGCCCTGGAGTGAGGCAGTGGGGGTGGAGGTGGGGGCGGCCATTTCTGCCCAAACCAGCAGATTGAGAGACAAAGGGCAAAGAAGACCAGAGCCCCAAGAGAGGACGGGGTTGGGGCCGGGGTGGGGGGGGGGGTTGCCAAATACCCGACACGTGCAACTCAAGACCCCTCTGGGAGGTGACCGTGAGCTGGGACCCACAAGGATACGTGGACCTGTGGGGAGCACAGGCAGTGCAGGAGGGGTAGGTGGGCGTGAAAGTGGATGGTGCGTGCTGGGAACCAGTTGTGCAGGGCTTGTGGGAGGCAGGTGGGGAGGTGCGGACAGAGCCGGGGTGGGAAAGTGACCGACGCGTTCGGCTGGGGCTTTCAGCTCAGGTAGGGCCTGGAATGACATGCTAAGGACCTGATCGAGCAGGCGATGGGAGCCATGGAAAGCTTTAGGAAGGGAATGTGCTTCCCTCGTCGTTCTAATGGCCTTGACTCCTTGGGGCCTCTCCTTCGTGGTTTCTTGGGGCACCGTCGTTCCACTATGCTTTGTGACTTGGGTTTCCCTGAGGGCTAATGTATCAGTATTTCCCCTCCCTCTCTGAACCTACACCCCTGTTCTCCTCACACCCCGCCTCTCCTTGATTGTCCTTCTTGCTTGAGGTCAGTTCAGCAGAGCTCTTAAGTATATGGGTCTGGGAGTCACTTGGATCAGTGTCGGAGGCCTGATGCTGTTGCTTCCCGCCTGTGAGAAGAGTCTGAGCCTTACCTCCCCATCTGTAAAGTGGGGACAATTGCACCTGCACCACCTCGGGGCGGTTGTGAAGATGAGTTAACAGAAGGCACTAAAGTCTTTCCGTGGGGGAGATGTTCTATCAATGACACCCGGTAGCATTACTATTCTGTCTCACTATTATCGTTGCTGTTCTGCTGTTCCCACCGTGACCCGAATCTGCCCTGATGCATTTTCCAGCGGAACCTGTCGATAGTCACCTTTGCCTCCGAGTCCCTTGGCTGGGTTCCCTTTCAACTCAAGAGGAGCTGAGGAAACGGCAAACCAATTCTGTTTTCACCTGATTGCTTCACACGGCCGGAAAGAACCTTCCCTCTTGCCAGTGAACTCCAGGAACCGAGGGAGATGGGGGCAAAGGGAGGCAAAGACAGGGCAGGACCTGGGTCGCACAATCTTCCTAGGGGGTTTGTTCACGGGTCGTGAGCAGGAAACGCGGGGCCAGCCAGGGAAAGGTAGGGGGTTACCTCCCAGGGGGCAGGGCTGGGAGGGAGAAGGGGGAACAGAAATGGGGGGTGAGCCTTCCACCTATGAAACTCCTTCCCCTGCACAAAAATTGCCTGACAGAGATGGGGAGAGGTAGAGGCAAGAGAGAAGAGAGCAAAATCACCATTTGCCAAGGTTTTGTAATGGAGTGGTGAAGGGTGTGGACCGCCTGCCTGGCTTTGAATCTAGGCTCAGCTACTTTTGACCTGAGATAAGTCACCTCACCTCTGGTGGTCAGTTTATTCATTCATAAATAATATAAAAGCCACCACATGAAGTTACATTAAGTCAAATGTGTTATTGCACTGAAAGTGCTCAAAGCAGTGCCTGGTCCAGAGAAAACAGTGAATCTGGCTGTAGTATTATCAATGTTCTTGTCAGGACCAGCATGGGTGTGGGTGAGATAGATACTGCTGGAATAGTCTAGATGCATCTAGAAATATCTAAGTGTAAGCATGTGAATGAAGAATTAAGGGTAACTGGGGCGCCTGAGTGGCGCAGTCGGTTAAGCGTCCGACTTCAGCTCGGGTCACGATCTCACGGTTCGTGAGTTCGAGCCCCGCGTCGGGCTCTGTGCTGACGGCTCAGAGCCTGGAGCCTGCTTCACATTCTGTGTCTCCCTCTCTCTCTGCCCCTCCCCTGCTTGCACTCTGTCTCTTTCTCTCCCTCTCAAAAATAAATACACATCAAAAATTTTTTTTTAAAAAAGAAGAATTAAGAGTAACCTGTAACTGCAGTGCCGATATGGTAGCTGCTAGCCAGAAATTTTTACATGTAAATTAATTAAAATTACATAAAATAAAAAATGAGGTTCCTTAATCACATTGACCACATTTTAAGGGCTCCGGAGTCACATGTGCTGGTGACCTCCATAGATCACCTCTCTCTGCCCAGCTCAAGCCTTCAAAGACTTGCCTCCTTCCACTAAGAATGAAATTCATTACCGTCTTCACGACTTAAAAAGTTCCACGTGATCAGGCCCCTGCCTACTTCTCCTGTCTCTTTATCTCCTGTCACCGGAGCCACCCTGACCTCTGCTGAGAGCACAGCGATTAAGAGCCTGCCCTCTCTGGCGACATCGGCCACCACTTGCTGTGTGACCGTGAGAAAGGTTTCTTACCCTCACTGAGCCTTAAAGGATGATGCTAATAATAATATGTTCTAGGATCGTGGTAAGAATTCAACGAGTAAGTACACATAAAGTTCTTAAGACACGCTTAGTAAGTGCCATGTAAGCACTAGCTATTAATATTCCTGGTTATTGTTCAAACATACCAAAAACCGTCTTGCCTCAGTGCCTTTGTGTTTGCGGTTCCCTCTCTAGAATGTTCTTCTCCCAGATTGTACATGGCTTTCACCCTCACTCAATTCAGATCTCTGCTCAAAGCTTCCCTCTTCAGAGAAGCCTTAACCGACTGCCCTATTTAAAACTGAATTCCTGGGGCGCCTGGGTGGCGCAGTCGGTTAAGCGTCCGACTTCAGCCAGGTCACGATCTCGCGGTCTGGGAGTTCGAGCCCCGCGTCAGGCTCTGGGCTGATGGCTCGGAGCCTGGAGCCTGTTTCCGATTCTGTGTCTGCCTCTCTCTCTGCCCCTCCCCCGTTCATGCTCTGTCTCTCTCTGTCCCAAAAATAAATAAACGTTGAAAAAAAAATTTTTTTTAATAAAACTGAATTCCTCCATCAGTTTCAACCCACATTCCCTGCTTTTTCTGTGACTCCTATCACCACCTGAAGATATATATACATATAAATGTCTGCTATATATATATATATATGTATATATATATATAACGACAACACCATTGTACTGCCAGCCCCAAGAACACAGTCTGGCATGTTGTACATGCCAGATAAATAAAATTTTGAATGATCGGATGGGTGCATGCATGGATGGATGGGTAAGTGTGTGAACGGGTACAGAAGGGATGGAATACAAAGACGGGGGAATACAAAAATGGTTGTGTCTGTGGACAGGTGCATCAGTAAATAAGTGGATGGTGAATTAAGGGCCAGAGGAAGGGAATGGACGGATGAATATGTGGTAGAGGGAGCAGACGGACGGATGGAGGAGTGGATGGTGAAGGGATGGATGGATAGATTGATTAATAACTCGACGGGCGAAGATAGATGGAGTGGACGGAGGGATGAACGGATTGGTGGGTGGACGGATGGAACAGTAAACGGACAGATAGGAGAATGACGGTAGATGGGTGGAGGGGGGAGGGGATGGGTGGGCGAGGGATGGATGGATGAATGAATGAACGGGTGGGCGGGTGGATGGACGGGTAACTGACGGGGTAGCTGGATGGACCGACGGAGGGGTTGACAGATGGAGGGAAAGCCGGACGACTCCGCTCCTGTCACTTCTGTTTTCCAGGCCGTCCCCAACTGCTCCTGCCCCTGTGTGCCTCTGTGTCTTTGCTGGGCGGCCTGACCTTCGGCTACGAGCTGGCGGTCATATCGGGTGCCCTGTTGCCATTGCAGCTGGACTTCGGGCTGTCCTGCTCGGAGCAGGAGCTCCTGGTGGGCAGTCTGCTGCTGGGGGCTCTGCTCGCCTCCCTGGTGGGCGGCGTCCTCATCGACCAGTATGGCAGGAAACGAGCCATCCTTGGGAGCAACTTGGTGCTCTTGGCGGGCAGCCTGAGCCTAGGCCTGGCCGGCTCCCTGGCCTGGCTGGTCCTGGGGCGCTTGGCCGCTGGATTTGCCATCTCTCTCTCCTCCATGGCCTGCTGTATTTATGTGTCAGAGCTGGTGGGGCCGCGGCAGCGGGGCGTGCTGGTGTCCCTCTACGAGGCAGGCGTCACCGCGGGCATCCTGCTCTCCTATGCACTCAACTACGCCCTGGCTGGCGCCCCCTGGGGATGGAGGCATATGTTCAGCTGGGCCGCTGCACCTGCCCTCCTACAGTCGCTCAGCCTCCTTTATCTCCCTGCTGGCACCGCCGAGACCGCAGCGCCCAAGGACCTCGTTCCTCTCCAGGGAGGTGGGACCTCCAAGCCGGGCCCGGCGAGGCCAAGATCCTCCCTCCTGGACCTCTTCAGGGCGCGGGAGAACATGCGAGGCCGGACCGCCGTGGGCTTGGGGCTGGTGATTTTCCAGCAGCTGACGGGGCAGCCCAATGTGCTGTCCTACGCCTCCACCATCTTCCAGGCGGTGGGCTTCCGGGGAGGCTCCTCCGCGGTGCTGGCCTCCGTGGGACTCGGGGCCGTGAAGGTGCTGGCGACCCTGACTGCCATGGGGCTGGTGGACCGAGCGGGCCGCAGGGCCCTGTTACTGGCCGGCTGTGCCCTCATGGCCCTGTCGGTCAGCGGCATAGGCCTTGTCAGCTTTGCCGTGCCCATGGCCTCCGGCCCAAGCTGCCTGGCCGTGCCCAATGCCACCAGGCTGTCAGGCCTCCCTGGGGACTCCGGCCTGCCGAGGGCCATGGCTCCCCCTCCACCGCCGACAACCAGTGAGAACCAAGGGAGGCCGGCCTCGTCGACCTCTGAGACGATCCAGCCTCCTCCCGGACCTGGGGACCCCACGGCCCCGGCCCTGCCGGCCTTAAGCCCCGCCTCCCCGGCACCCCCTCCTGCCCCAGAGCGCGTCCTGCTGCACTGGGCCGCGCTGGTCTGTTTGATGGTCTTTGTGAGCGCCTTCTCCTTTGGATTTGGACCAGGTAGGTGAGGGTTCTCTCCCAGGTGACTCTGCGGCCTTCTACCCCACCCAGCGGGAAAGGTTGGGGACCGCGTCAGTCAGGGTCTCAGGAGGACACCAGAGGTGGCTTGAGCGTGAGGCCAGTGAAGCTTCCACTGGCCGTGCCCCTTGGTGGGCACTCCTTCGGAGGGCGGGGCCTAATTTCCTGTTCCTGGTTGGTTTTTTTTTTCTTTTTTCCTTACAAAGGCCCCCAAATTAGTGAAGCTTCAAGCCTCAGAAGACCTGAATGTTGCCCCTGGATAGCTCACTCGGGGTTTACTCAGGAGGAGTTCTTACCGCAGTAGGAGGGAGGCAGCGGGCGGAGTGGGTGTGGGGGGGGGGGCTGACACTCTGTGGCTGCGGGCTGCCCGCTGGACCGGGGGGTGCCAGGCCCCGGTCCCCGCCGCAACCCACCAGTCTGCCCTGCTCTCCTGTCCTAGTGACCTGGCTCGTCCTCAGCGAGATCTACCCCGCGGAGATCCGGGGCAGAGCCTTCGCCTTCTGTAACAGCTTCAACTGGGCCAGCAACCTCCTCGTCAGCCTCTCCTTCCTCGACCTCATCGGTGAGTCCTGTGACCTCATTCCGAGGTCCCGTCCCCTCTAGATCCGGGAAGCCAGGGCTTCTGTACCTGTGGGGGTGCAAGTGCCATAAAACCCAGTGCAAACCAGTTTATGAACCAAAGGGAGGATTTTTGTCTTAAGTCGCGGAGAGCGGGAGGCTGACCCACGGGCTGCCACAAAGCTGTCACCAGCTTCCACTCTCTTTCCGCTCTGCCGGCCGCGCGGTGGGCTTCTTTCCCAGGCAGCCCGGCCTCGTGGTGGCCGAGACGGCCACCTGCGGATGTCGTGGCTGGGCACCCCCGCGGAAGGAGAGCGTTTCTTTCCCGGTGTTCTGACCCAAGTCCTGGGATGCCCATCCCTGCCTGGAGGGCTGTAAGATTCTGATGCCCGTCCTGGGGTGTATACCACCCCCTGGAGTCAGGGTGGGTGGGGGACCGCTTCACCCAACCGCCTGGACAGAGGTTGGAGGGGCGGCTCCGCAAAGGAGGGCTAGTGCGAAGGGGGGAGGAGGCAAGGCAACCACGACGAGAGAAGACACGACCTTTGAAGCTTCTACTCCATTCCAGGCCCCATCCGTGAGTAGCCCGGCCTGAATGGCAGTTGGGAGTTGGGGCTGAAGGAGGGAAGAGCTGAAACGTCCAGTCTTGCATCTGGAAGCCATCTGACTGGTGTGGGAGGGGAGGGAACGAGCCCCCGGTGGGGGGAATGGGGGGGTCTGGAGACCTGAGTGTGGGGCTCTGGTACCCGCCCCCCAACAAGCCCATTTTCTTCACCGTAACCCAAAGGCCCTTACCGTTAAAGCAGGGGAGTTTTTGAAAAGTCCCTACTTGTGGCAAGACAACTATTCTCTAAATCAGACTTGGTGCAGGATGTAAAAGTCTCCAGGCTTGATTGGGTGCCAGTCTACACCCACACTAGTGAGAATGTGTCTGAGACCAGGGTGTATAAGAGTTGTGAGCTTTTTTATTCTAAACCGGCTCAAACAGGCTCATGCCCACCTGTCAGCTTCTTCTATCTTCTATCTAGTTGGGATGACAACTATCTCTTCCTACCTGGCATTCGAACCCAGTCTGAGCCATGGTAGGGTTGGGGGGGGGGGTGGGGAGGGGGAGTGTTCTGGGCCGAGAACACCCAGAAAGGACCTCCGAGTTGCTGAGATGCTCCTGGCCCAAGGCCACTGGTCACCGGGGCCAAAGTGGGAAGGACTCCTTCACTGTGAGCCCCAAGGCACAGTTCTTAGGGCTCAGTTATTTTCCCATTTTCTGCAGCCAGGCATTTCTTCCTCAAAGGCACAGCCACCCCTGGGGCCTGTGGGAAAGGCTGATAGAAGGATCTGCCCACAGTGTCAGTCTCCCACCCCCAGTCTTAGGGAAGCCAGGCTGCTTCCTATTGCCTCAGCCTTCGAGCATCCCCTTTATGTGGAATAATTGAGAGAGAATAGGGGAGAAGGAGAGGGAAGGCAAGGAAGGAAGGAAGGAAGGAAGGAAGGAAGGAAGGAAGGAAGAAGGAAAGGAGGAAGGAAGAGAGGGAGGACGAGAGGACGAGAGGAGAGGGGAGGCAAGGGAGGGAAGGAGAGGGAAGGGGAGGGAAGGAGAGGGGAGGAAGGATGGACGGAAGGAAGGGAGGGAGGGAGGATGGGGAGGTGGGGGGGGGAGGGAGGGAGTGATGAGAATTGTATCATACCCTGACCACCCCCATTTCACATATGGGCCAACGCGTCCTTCCCAAGGCCAGCAGGTAGGGAGACAACTGGCCCCGAGCCCTCCTGACTCCCAGGCCAGTTCTCTCCTTGCTGGCTTGGGGATTAAATGGAGGCCAAGCTGGTCAGGGAGGTTGCTCAGAGGTCACGGCCTCTGAGGTGAGAATGGTAATGGCTCTGGAACATAATTTGTGTTTCTGCCTCAACAAAGCCCTTCCCTCATTGTCTCCTTTCCCCGGCTTGGGCTGGGCCCCTGCCCACACTCCCGCCCTCCTGTTCCCAGGCACTATCGGCTTGTCCTGGACCTTCCTGCTCTACGGGCTGACCGCTGTCCTCGGCCTGGGCTTCATCTATGTATTTGTCCCCGAAACCAAAGGCCAGTCACTGGCAGAGATAGACCAGCTGTTCCAGAGGAGACGGTGAGAGGGGACGGGGCTGGGCCTTGGGAAAGAGTCACAGCAGATCCTGAGCAAATCAGTTCAGGATTTAGTCCTCACACTTTCTGCGTGCAAGAGAGCGATTTTCTCCTCTTCCTGACCCTCTTAGTGCCTGGATGCGGTCAGTTTTGTCTTGGCCTCATACAGGAGCTGTTTCCCTTGAGTCGTTGATCTCTACCTACAGCAGAATTTCATGTGACGTTAAGGCCCGGCTCATGGGAATTTTAAAACCATGCCGTTATGGGATCACATGAGCTTAGAATAGTAAAATGCTAATGTCGCAGCATCTTAGAATCAGAGAAGCGTAGAGGAAAATTTTATAACGGTGGCCTTTTAAAGTCACACACAGAGAATTGTGGGCTTAATCTACTCAGTTCAGTGGGTGTTTATTAAGCCCCTACTCTGTGCCAGGCAGTGTCTGGGCCTTCGGAAACAGCCGCTGAGAGTAGGGACTTAAATAAACAAGCAGAAAGGAGGCTGAGAGTAGGGACAGAAAATAAACAAGCCCATCAAGGCATCAACAAGAGCATTGTGGGGAGTGATATGTAGCTGGAAGAAAAGGAAACAGTGAAATCTGTTGAGAAGGCCTGATTCACAGAGAGGGGGACAGAGGGGCAAGGCGTTGTGGCCAAATTAGAGTAAGTGGTCAGAGAGGGGAGGCCTCCTTGAGGAGGTGCGATTTAAGTTCGGGAGAAGGAGACAGCCATGTAAAGATGAGGGGGAGGAGCATTCCAGGCAAAGACAACAGCAAGTGCAAAGGCCCTGAGGTTGGGAGCGTATCTGGCATATGCAAGGAACAACGAGGAAACCAGGGTGGCTGGAGCAGAGGGAGGGAGGGTGGCAGGAGGGGTAGAAGATCAGACCATCCGAGTCGGTAGGAGCTTGATCATGGCAGGTCTTTAGATCATAGCGAGGAGTGGAGAGTCTCAGCCTCGTGGGGCCTGAGGCCATTCAAATAAGCGAAGAGAGGAATAGGGGCCTCAGAAGGGACCTGTAATCCTACATGCCTTTGGCAAATGTCCCTGGTTACTTCTTGTAGTAAAAGGAGTCCCCAGCACCTGACTGCCCATTCTATTCCTGGGAGGCCCTAAACGATTTTTTTAAAAATAAGTCATTCTAATAGTGAGTTAGAACTCGCCTCCCGCAGCTGCCCGGCCTGCCAAGTCCCACCCAACCTGGTCCCCGAAGGGACGCAGAACTAGTCCAGTATAACGGCCTCCAACCTGCTCCTCCCCACCCCTGACTGTTCTCTGCAAGGGGAACACCCCCTGTTTTCTGGATGACCCCTCAGCAGCCCAACCCTGTCAGTTAGGAAACGGATCTGCCTGCTCGGAACACGGCTGGGGAGGCAGCTGTGCTCCGAGAGGTCATCCGGGGTCCCAGCCTCCTTCTCTCTGCTCGTTCCACCTTCTCTTCCGTATTACCTTTCCCACACAGCCCGGGACGGTGAGCCGCCACGGTCCCGGCAGAGGGGAGGGCCAGAGGGGGACGCAGTTGGAGAGATGCACCTGTCGCTTCCACCCACATCCTTTGTACAGAACCTGGCGACACCCACCTGCAGGGGAGGCTGAGAAACAGGGGCTTTAGGGGCGCCTGGGGGGGCTCAGTCGGTTGAGTGTCCAACTTCGGCTCAGGTCACGATCTCGTGGCTGATGAGTTCCAGCCCCACATCTGTCAGCGCAAAGCCCACTTCGGATCCTCTGTCTCCCTCTCTGCCTCTCCCCGCTCACGCTCTCTTTCTCTCTCAAAAATAAATAAACATTAAAAAAAAAAAAGATCACACACACACACACGAAACGGGCTTTAATCTGATAGCAGGAGCCCCTGGAATCTCTTCCATACGGGCTTTCCTGGGAGAAGATTCCAGCCGCCTCCTCTGGGATGAGGAGCTAAGGAGGCAGAAAGGCAGGTGGAAGCCGGCTTTGGGCTAAAGCAGGACGTAATTGCAGCTGAGGGAGGGGAGTGCAGGCTGGTAACTTGGGGTCACACGGCGGAGGCCGGGCCACCAGCCTGTGGGGAAAGGAAGCTGGGTCTGCCATGACCTCAGGAGGAGACAGGTCAAAGTGAGGGGCTTTGACAGGGTCTGGCAGTCCTCACTTTGGTTAGTCCCTAGAGTTCAGATATCAAGCCCTGACATCAGAGACAGACGGAGACACTCGCTGTCCCCCCCCCCCCGCCCCCGCCACCTCCGCCCTGCGACTCTCCTTGACAGGTTCGCCCTGAGCTTTGGCCCCCGGCAGAGCTCTGCTGGCATCCCATACACCCGCATCGAGGTCGCTGCCGCCTCCTGAGGAATCCGTCTGCCTGGGAAGGTGCTGGAACCATGGCTTTAGCAGACAGTCTCCAGCTTCCTGGCCCCTGGAGCACGGTTCTAGGTGGTCCTGTAAGAGTCACCCATGCTTTAGAAGAGGTCTGTTTGGCCCCGGGTGAAAGAGGAGAAAATTTGAGAACCTAGAAGTCTTCGTTTTGAATCTCAGGCTCTGAGGGCCCCTGACGATGTGCCTTCTTGCCTCGGTTTCCCCATTGTCTCTGCACGTCCCTGCAGGACCTATATTGACAACATCTCATGGAGTCTCCTTTGCTCCTTGGGCTTTCTCAGAGAACCTCTAAGGAACCGGTCCTGGAAGGAAGTCTCTTTTGGCATCACCCCCAAATCCAGATGAGGATACACTATACTCTCAGCTCTCTTTTTCCATCCGGCTGGGACTTTTCGGTGAGAGGGGAGCCAGCTCAGGTCACGATCTGTGTGACCCCACAGTCACCAGCAGCTCAGACTGGGTGAGAGGCTGCTTGAGTTCTAGTCCCGCTTCCCTGGTGTCATCGCGACATGACCGTGGGCCTCAGTTTCCCCGATATGTACCATGGGGGACCGGGACCAAGGAGTTCTTTAAGATCACATCCGATGCCAATGAGCTGGAATTCTAAATGCTGCTAATTCAACACAGGTTCAGCGTGAGCCCTGCTCTCAAGCTACCGGCCATCTCTTTAGGGGATGTGAGTTTTAATTAGGGGAATGGTAAATAGAATTCCAGAATCGTATGCACTAGAATCCAAGAGCTGACATGGTGTGTGAAGCAAGCCCTGGGAGCTGTTTCCAGGATGGTGCAGGACAGCTCTGCGGAAAGGAGATGGGTTTGCAGGCTGACAAGCCTGGATGCTGGTGTTGCCTCTGTCGCCTTGGGTAACGACTCCCTCTAGCCTCAGTTTCCACATCTACAGAATGGGGATGATTGGGCCCCCGGGGGTGTATTTAACCCCTGTCTGACTGCAGGAGGGTCTTCAGCTGGTCCCATCCAGCTAGTCAGGGCCTGGGGGGGGGGGTTTCTGGTCACCCTCAGTTACCGAGGCCCCCACCTTTGAGACACTGTTAAGGGTCAGCCCCTGAGGGGTGAGTCAGAGATTAAGCAAGGAACTCGGGCCAGAGGTGACCAGAGGAAGGGCCTGGCAAGGGTGAGTTCCGGGGCGCCTGGGTGACTCAGTCGGTTAGGCGTCCGGCTTCAGCTCAGGTCGTGATCTCATGGTTCGTGAGTTCAAGCCCCGCATCGGGCTCTCTGCTGTCAGCACAGAGCCCGCTTCGGATCCTCTGTCCCCCTCTCTCTCTGCCCCTTCTCTGCTCACATGCATGCTCTCTCTCTCAAAAATAAGAACTTAAAAAATTAAAAAACAAAAAAGATGAGTTCCTGGATGCTGAGGCAAATGAAAAGCTAACGCAGACCCAGGGCGCTGACGTGGGACGACCTTGGTCATCTGTGCCTGCTCCGTGGCCTCTGGACTCTGGACTCTCGGCTTCTCTCCTCTTGTTCTAGATGCTTCTCTTGCACCCAGTGGTGTGCGGGAGGCCCCTCAGCCTAGCTCGTGAGAGCCCGTCATTACGTTTTCAGGACTCTTGCCAGCTGGTTGTTGAACAAAGCCATTTAGAGAAATTAAATTATTTAAGCTCACACTTCAATAAATTCTATTAACAACAAAAGTAATACGTGCTAAAAACCCATCACTTCCTTATCTCGCTACCTCTCGCTCTGCCCTGGAGGTTCCTTGCGTATCTCACGAGAGACACGGGGACATCCCACCCCCCTCCCGATGCTGCCTGCAGGACGTCACGTGGTCACGCAAAACCGCCCACGTGGGGGGTGTCTTGGCACCGGGGGGCTGGGGGAGCGCCGCCAGTGGGGGCTTGACTTACCGCTTCCTTGGCGTCCCAGGCTTAAGGGCGTGATGGATACAATGTTAGCAACGCACGTTGCGAGCGCGTCTGTCGCGTCTGTGGCTGACACGTGAGTGGCACGACAAATTCAGGGAATATTCTTCCCGTATTCGAAGGCTGTTACCCCACACAACAAACACAATCTGACCCGCATTTTCATTGCTTTGCCCTCGTAAACAAAAATTTCAGCCCGCGTTTCATGTCCAAACTACACTCGTTCGTTCTTCAGGGCTGGGGGGAGGGGGGCTCCTCTGTCGCCGGGCGTTTATTCCTAGTGTGATCTTGTCAAGTCGTGGCTGCAGGGCAGTGATCGTTGGCTTTGGATACAAGAATTTGGCAAACCACCTGCAAAACCCTTGTGTGGGAATTAATTGACGGGGTATGGAGTTTGTAATAAAGAATAT
The DNA here is from genome assembly GCF_022079265.1 of Lynx rufus. Taxonomy (NCBI): domain Eukaryota; kingdom Metazoa; phylum Chordata; class Mammalia; order Carnivora; family Felidae; genus Lynx; species Lynx rufus. Next base: position 14,391,465 of record NW_025814896.1, on the reverse strand, counting down.
TTACAACCGGGTGTGATTATTTGTGACTTCTGTGCAACGAACACATCCTTTAGCCCAGCTAAAATTTGCACCCGCACACATCTGTTGTCCTGGAGGGCCGTTCAGATCCAACTCTCTCTTCAAGCCTCTCTCAATTCCCCATTCCTATCAGCATAGAGAATGCTTTTCCAGTCCTAGACCGGACTCCCCGCTTTTTGGTCAGGGTCATAAACTCAGCGGAGGGACAGGGACTGTAAATGAGCGGAACCGGTTGTGGTGAGTTTTAGTAGGGAGGAGTGTTGTCCTCGGAACCAGGCAAACACAGGCTGTCTCCAAAGGGGACGTCTGACAGACTGTGGGCCTGTCGTGGCCCGACCATCTGGCTTTTCAAGAAAATCCAGCAACTCAGACTTGGGTGCCAAGTTTCCCGATGTGTTAATAGTGACAATCGATGCTTAAGTGAAAAATAGGGTTTAAGCTGGACAAAACATGCCTGTGGCTAACTCACGGCCTTCTGTGCGTGCCTCGGCTCTCGAGGCCTTTCCCTCTGAGGCCCCCCTTGTGTCTGGATTCTTGGGGCTCCCAGCGTAATCTCTGTAAAGGGTCACGGCTTTTGGAAGTCAATGCCAAGCAAATCGAGTAGCCAAGGCAGGATGACTTGAGTAAGTTGGAGGGAGTGTTATTGAACGTGGAGGAAAGCGTCATGGAGGGAAGAATGGTTCGTGTCCCAGACATGTTGTACGGGCACAATTAGGTGTGTAACTTGGGTAGTTGTTCATCTGTGTAATGGGGAGGATACTACCTACTATTTAGAGATGATATACGCCAGTTCAGAGCTGGGCCCGTAGTAGGTGCTCAGAAATGGTCGAGTCCCAGCAGCCCCCAGGAGCGTCTGGCCCTGGGTGAGGAGGCTAGAGAGGGCGAGAACCAGGTGGCCGTTCGTAATGGGGGGGAGGACACCAAAGAAATCGAAGAATGTGCGGTACCTGCTAGGCGATCAGGGGTCTTTAGCACCAACTAGAAAAGACACAGGGACTGGTCAAAGATGTTCAGGGCAGGGAGGGAGAAATTCTCCTCTTTCTCCCAGATAATCTCAGAATAGCTTCAGGGAAGCATTTCCCAAACCCCAGTCTCAGGCACAGCCTTTTCATATGTGGGCCCATCACGAAGTACCTCCCTGTTGTTTGCCAGATGGCATTACGTAGACTACTCACCTAATACTTCTTTTTTTTTTTTTTAAAGTGATTTGCTTTTCAGCTTAAATGTATTTTAAAAAGAAACTATACTGGGGCACCTGAGTGGCTCAGTCAGTTAAGCGTCCGACTTCGGCTCAGGTCACGATCTCGCAGTTCGTGAGTTCAAGCCCTGCGTCGGGCTCTGTGCTGACAGCTCAGAGCCTGGAGCCTGCTTCGGACTCTGTGTCTCCCTCTCTGTCTGCCCCTCCCCTGCTCATGCTCTGCCCCCCCCCTCTCAAAAATAAATAAAA